>NC_090921.1:928840163-933746413 GCF_040938575.1 Ambystoma mexicanum | reverse complement strand
TGTATAGATTTTCGTGAATCGGACCTGCTCCGTTTTCCTTATTTGTGAATGCACTGAGCACATAATAAAAAGGTTTTGGTAATTATCACATCAAAAATAATACTTTTAACTGTAATAATCATTGCCGACAGAGGTTTCCCTACAAAATGCCATGATTTAAAATGCAGCCAACTGCCGAAATTGTTTCTTGAACTAATTTCTCAAAATCAAAATCATTGTTTATTGGCCAGCTGGTCCAACAGTAGTTCGATTTCTTAAAAGTATGTTTAGACACTAAAATACAGATGTGACAGAAGACAAACTGGTTAAACATTGGTAACCATTTTATGTTGAATATAACTAATGCTATTAAAAAATGCCATGTAAAATGTCTGAAGTTGTTATTACAATACTAATGTCAGAGAAACAGTTAATAAATGAATAAACAGTTAATAAAAACTGCTGCTAAGCATACAATTTTAAGCTCGTTTCTAACAATTCAAGCTCGTCCTATACTGGTTCTTTCAAATTGTCTTACAGTTTATAATATACACAAACCTTCCACAGATTACAACATTTATATAGAAAGTTCACAATATACGAGAGAAAGAAAAAGTAAAACGAAAACTAACAAAGACAGTAGAAAGAAGCATACATGCGAATAATGAATTTCAATACACATTAACATTTCGTCTAAAGCTGATGTTAAACGCCCACCTTCGAGAATCTAGTCCGAAATGAGGCCTGATCAACACCAGACCTGGTTCATATGTTCTGGGCCTACTTGGTAAATGGCCAGTATTGGGAGGGAGTGGCCCTGACCCTGACTAAGGTTGGCTTGTAACCACACTCAGTTTCCCCCAAGGCATGCTTGCTAGGAACCTTTCCGAGACCAAAGCATGTGAGACATGTTAGTAAATTGAGAGATCTAGCATACATTTTGGCGAAGCGTAGGAAAGCAATGGGGTGGAAAGCACGCAACGGTCCAGTGATAGGTGTGTGGGTGAGGGACCTCCAGAAACTGTCATTGACAGGAAGCATCCCATCAAGGACAAGAAGATCAAAACTTAGATTTAATTGCCTGGAAACAGATGTTACAAGAACTGACAGCCACTACACAGGAGGACACCTTGTCTCAGGTACATGCACCAACACAATCTGCAAAATAGAGATATGGGGATAGCAGTTTAACCCACAATATAGGAAAACCCTCTGGAAAAAAACCCACTCCAGCAAACAAGGAAAAATACATTACTATTGCCACTGCTTACAAAAAAACCATCACCAGGACAAAAAGGAAATCTATAATGAAAGAATCCAGAATGCTAAATCTAGCACTAAAGAACTTTTCACCATCCTGAGAGAACTAGAATCCCCTGCCCCTATCATCGACGACTGTTCTAAAAATGAGACCTGGTGTGCGAACATCCAAAAGGCCTCTCTGACAAAATGGCACTTCTCCAATCCAAAATCAATAAAAAAAAAATAACCTACCCCCTATCTCACATTCCTTCAAAGACTGTCAGCACAATATTCCACCTTGTCTCCCCTTCCAATTCTTTCAAGTCTCCATTAAAGAAGTGGAAAATATTATATCAGGAATTAAACAGTCTAACTGTCAGGGCGACATATGCCCCGCTACAGTCATCAAGGACAACGCAAGAGAATTAGCCCCATTTATCACCACTCTGATAAATGCTTCATTTAAAAACTGTGCAGTACCCAACAATTTCAAGGAAGCCTGGGTCCTGCCCCTGTTAAAAAAAACTAATTTAGACCCCAATGTGCCCACAAACTATAGGCCCTGTTTCTTCTTAAAATCCTGGACAGCGCAGCCTATTTAAAAATAAAAACACCTTGAAGACAACAAACTACTAGGCCTTCGTCAATCTGGATTTAGACCCAGACATGGTACAGAGACGGCACTGCTAGATCTCAAGATTCAGATGGACGAGCTTAAAGACAGAGGAAAGATTACCATTCTCCGGCTTCTGGATCTATCAGCTGCATTTGACTTGGTAGACCACAAAATCCTCACTCAACACCTAACTTCAGCGAAAATCCTTTCTCTCCAACAGAACCACCAGGGTCTTTTCACCCTCAGCTTCAGCACCACCAGTCCCCATTACCTGTGGTGTACCCCAGGGCTCTTGTGTGTCACCCACGCTCTACAATATCTTCACCAAACTCCTATTTGACCGCCTCGATAATCTGGGTGTCACGTATACCAACTATGCAGATGACACCCAGATCCTCGTCACACTCACTGGTTGTCACATTCAAGACACCAAACTGATTTACAACATCTACCTAGAGATCCAAGCGTGGATGGCCAATCACAGCCTCTGCTTAAATGATGATAAAACGGAGCTACTTATCGTTGTCTCCCAAACTCGTTTAAACAAACTAGACTCACACTATGAGTCATTTAACATTGATGGGAACAGCCTTAAAGTCTCGAGGGAAGTCAAAATGCTGGGTATTTACCTTGACTCTTCGCTGACACTAAATAGACAAGTTAACTCCTTAGCCTCCACCACAACCTATATTAACAAACTGATCAACGCTTGCAAGCCATTTTTATCTACCACCAGCTGTACCACACTAGCAAGAGCACTCATACTCTCCAAGCTCAACTATTGCAACACACTATTCATTGGGACCTCTGTACGGAATTTAAACAAACTCCAAGTGTTGCAAATTAATGCCCTTAGATCAGCCCTCAATATCCTGAGATCGAGTCACATTTCCGCCCTCAGAAGAGAAGCCCATTGGCTACCCATCCGGGATAGAATCACTCTCCGCACTCTGGTCATCACTCATAAGTGCCTAGCCAATGCAGCTCCCGCATACCTGACATCTAAATTCACAAGAGACCAGACCAACAGGCCCATCAGATCAAACTACCTCAACCAACTTACTATCCCCAAATTCAACCTCAAAACAGCAGGAAGGGCTAGCATCCCAGTGCTAGCAGCCAAATGTTGGAACGCCCTCCCCCCTGACATCAGAGCAATCTCTGCTTTCTGGACTTTTAGAGCCAAAACCAAAGCCTGGCTCCTCAGTCCAAATGACTACTAAATCTGTTATGTCCGTCCCGACAACCGCATGCTTTCTGAGTTTGAGGTCCATCTGATGGGTTGTTAATAAATTTGTTTTCGTTCCATTACTATGTAAATATATGTATAAACATAACTAATAATAATGTATAATTGTAACCAATAATACTTTGCCCTTGTTCTGATCTCCTGTTTTTTGACTCTGACTTGAAGGTGATCTGTAACACACCTCCAGTATCTATTTCTGTAAAATGGTGATTTGTAGCAGATGTATTGTAACACTATTTCTTTGTCTATGTCTAAGCGCCAAGTTACCCTTGGGTGAGGTGTGCTATATAAGAAAATAAACTAATCTAAACTAAACTAATCTAAACTAAACTAAACTAAACTAAACTAAACTAAACTAAACTAAACTAAACTAAACTAAACTAAACTAACCATTGCAGTGCAATAGGCTGAGGTGGGGGTTAGAGGGATTTGGGGGAAGTTTGAACAGACAAACAATGTGACATATCATTGGATGTTATTTACAAAGTATCTAAGTTATTGGGCCTCATTACGACCTTGGCGCTAATGGGTTAAGAGCGCCGTAAAAGGCTGCGGCGCCGTTAACCCATTAGCGCCTTACTACGAGGTCCCTCTGCGGGACCCGACCTGATCGGCTGGTCTAGACCAGCAGTTAAAGTAGGGACCCGCAAAGGGACCTTGGTGCTAAGTATGGTATCGCAATTTGCGGTACCGTACTTAGCACCTTCCCCAGTCCCATTGAGCCCTATGGGGCAAAAATGGGAACGTGGAAGGGCTAGTGTTCAATGGGGAATTACCACCCTGCCAACCTTGGAATGGGGTGGTAATTCCCCATTGAACATTGGCGGACTCGTTACGATACCGGCACCAACCGGTTGTATACGAATTGTTCGTTTTACAACTGCTTGAATGACAATTGACCTTTTCACAATTGACCGAATTGTGAAGGTCAATTGTACCATATATGTGGGGGGAAACCCCCCACAACCCTCCACCCAACCCCAACCCCCCCAAAACCCATATATATATATATATATATATATATATATATATATATATATATATATATATATATTCGGTCAATTGTGAAAAGCTCAATTGTGACCCTTTAAATTTGGTCAATTGTTCATTCGAACAATTGTAAACGAACAATTTGGGTAATACCCACCAACCATGGTGCTAATAGTGCCATGGTTTAGCGCCAGTATTGTAATGAGGGCCATTGTGTGGAACATTTATAAAAAATGTTTAAAAAAATACTTTATTAATTTCCCCATTTAATTTGGACTCAAGCATAGAGTTTAGATCCTCAAAAAGGAAACTGGGGTGGGTCAGTAATGTGTGCATATAGTGATAACCTCCTCCAGAGTCAAATGGCTTTCATAGATATTAGCCCCATTTCCAATCTTATATGGCAGTTCTGTAACTTATGCCAAAGAAGTTAGCTATGAATTTTACATTAGCATTGGATAGGCTGATACAAGCCATGTATGAAATTACTGGCCCCATGCCAGTGATTTCATGTGTTTTAGTATCATTTTATTTAAAGCTGTTCCCAGTTTCCTCCTAACACCCACTTAAAACTTTGAGAGAAAGGAGTTGTTCACTTATCAGTCTTCAATATCTTTGAGAAGTATAGATGCAAAGATTTTACTTGAGCTGCCTAGCAGTGAAATTGGTCTATAATTAGCAGGATCACTCCTGTCTTCCTTGTTACGTGTAGGGACCACAATGGCCCAAGTGCCAGAAAGAGGGAGTTCACTGGACACCATGATATTCTCAAACTGTCCTTCAAGCCGAATCAACCACAATCTAGGGTAACATTTTAGAAATATTGGTGGAATTTTATCTGGGCCAGCTGCCCTTGAATTTTCAAATCTCCTCATTTTAAGTAGGATTTCTTCTGCTGTTATTTGCTCCTGAAAGACGTTTAAGGCTTTCCAGTCGACTATGCTTAGGGGCAACCACTTGGCACCTCCTGTATAAATATGGCTTAAGTGCAATAATCGCTTGTCCTCATCAACTACTGCTGCCATATCAGCACCCCTATTGCCCCTTGTCGATTCATTAAGGATTTCTCAACATCTTGCTGATTTATTGCCTACAACAGTTTCAGTACCAGTTGATTGTCCTTCACACATTGGATCATGCCTCTATAACCTTTCTATAAACCCTAAATGTGCTTTTTTTTTCTATATTTATTCCAACACTAGTCTATCAAAAGAATGGTTAGTATTTCTTTCCTCAATGGCTGTTGCTTTCTTGGAGCTTAGCCTTTCTAAAATCCTACCCACAGACATGGGCACTAATAGACTACTTAGGCAAGATGCCCGTTGATCATATTATAAGGAGCTTAAGGTATCAGTCAATGTATGTATTGCAATGATGCTCCATTTCACTACATACCCTTTTTGCGACTTGTAAACTGGGTCAAATATCTATCTTGTTATCTATATTGGCAAAGTAAATGTATGTTACAAGTGTGGAGTAAGTAGTCACTCAAACTTGTAAATGTTAAAGAGTGTGGAGCATAGCTCTAGAAGAGGTCTAGCGATGAAAACATCATCTGTGAAACAGATTTCCCTTTAGGCCACACAGCACTTTGGGGTTTCTCAGCACCCCCCATTGGTGAGAAGGAGGTATGTTGTGTAGATTAAGATAAGAAATAAGTTGAACATGAACTCGTCTTTCTAATAATTTTGAAAGATATGGAAGCAAAGATATAGTCCGAAAGTTAGAGGGATCAGAGGGATCAAGAGAATGCTTCCATAACAATGGAACAATAGTAACAGCCTTAAAAGCTAAAGGAAAGATTATAGAGAGCAAATATAAATTACATACGTGGGGAAGAATTGGAACAAGATCAAGAACAATTGACTTGCCCAAAGAGGCTGGAGGAGGATCTGCAGGGAAATAAGTTGTATGTGCACGAGAAATCAAGTCGACAACATTACCTTCCAAGATAGAGGAATAAGAAGAGAAAGCAGGTTCAATGGGAGAAAGGAAAACCTCCTGACGTAGAAGCAGGTGAATCAAAAGAAATTGACATCCCTGTTCTTCAAATAAATACAAACAAATACTGTATTATTATTATTATTATTATTATTATTATTATTATTATTATTATTATTATTATTATTATTATTATTTCTATTATTTCTATTATTATTAATTAGTATTATTATTATTATTATTATTATTATTATTATTTATATTATTATTGTTATTATTGGTATTTATTGAGCATGGACCTAACCTTGAGAAGCAATGGAGTAGGATACAGAGGAGCACAGAGGAGCGATACTGCTGTACAGGGTGGCGGGGAGTAGAGGGGTGAACAGCGTCTAGTGAGTGAAGTGGCGCAGGGTTTTGGCTTTGGTGTTGAGGAGGAGAGACTCCTTGAAGAGGTGGGTCTTGAGTTATTTTCAGATTTTTAGAAGCGAGGGGGCAAGTCTGATGCTGACAGGGAGGAGGTTCCATGGTCTTGGTGGGTAGTCAGAGAAGACTTGTTTTTTGGTCCTTTGCTTTTGCAGCAGCAATTTCTTGCACGTGTCCTTGCTTCTGGTGGTCCACTGCTGGGTGACTGCCTTATAGATGATGCAGCAAGACTTCTAGGTGATTTGTGCCTGCAGTGCGATCTGTGAAGTTCAATGAGGGCCAGGGTGATCTGGTCATATCTGCATTAACACTTGATGAGGTGTGAAGCCACCTGTAGGACACTTTTCAGGGGTGCAAGGGAGGGTGATGGGAGGCCTTCGAGGAAGGCATTTCCCCCTTCCAGGTGGGATAGGATAAGTGCTTGGATAGTGGAGGGGGGGAGAGCTGATACTAAGCTATCTGGGTTTTCTTAACTATGTGTGTCTTGAAGGAGAGGTGTTTGTCGATGTGGAACCCGAGGGCTTTGGCACAGGAGGGGAGCTCGGGTGTGAAGTACTCAGGGTTCATGGTTGATAGCAAGGTAGCCTAACAACCACTGAATCTTAATAGTAAGGTATGTATTTTGAGCTGTTAGGTGTTGTTGGTGAGGAGTATGATTTCGGTCTTGGAGGGGTTGAGCTTCAGGGTATGCACAGGACATCCAAGACTGGATCAGCAAAATGTAAGTTTTGAGCCTGTGTGTGCCCTTGATGGAGTTGATCTTGGGGTTTAGCTGCCTGTTGTTGGCGTATTGGTGGATGTGGATGTTGTGTGTGGCTAGGAGGGCTACCAGCAGTTCCATGTATACATTGAAGATTACTGGGGAGAGGATGGAATCCTGCATAACTCCACAGGTGATGGTTATCATTGATGATCTAGAGGAGTCCATTTGAACAAACTGCTGGTGGTTGGTGCGGTAGGACTTCAACCAGTGTAGGACAGTGTCCCCATGCTGCGGTGTAGAGTGTCCATGAGCACCTGATGGCCAACTGTGGCAACTGTGTCAAAGGCGGCTGAACAGTCAAGTAGAACCAGGATGCAAGGGTGGCCATCGTCAAGGAGTAGAACCATGAGGCAGGGGTAGCTGTTTTGTCAAGGGCACTTTGTATTTACTCCATGTTTTACTGATCTGCCCATTTGAAAATGGTGCTTATATGTTGTTGAGAGGTAATTATTTAAGTAACTGTGGCTATATGTATTGAGGTAATTTAATTTAAGATGCATATTTTTCCTTTTTATTTAAATTATTTCATTGTACACATTAGCAAATAGTTGTTTGTTTATTATGTATTTCGATGCACTTTCTAAAGTTATACATATGTACTGATTTTACTTGTTCATTTTCTATTTGTGAGGGCAAGCAAATAGTCCAACAGTGATTGTTTTAATCTTTATTTTCTTTACTTTTATGTTTAGGATTGATGCTGTATTTATTAGATATGTTTAGTGTTTAAGCAAATCTCACACTTTAATTTTGGCTTTACCAATATGTGCAGATTTAAACTATTTACTGGTAGCAACATTAACATTTTTTTTTACTTTCCCCACACTCATTTACTGTTTTTGAATTATATATATATTGCATTTAAATTGTGTAGACAGATGAGGGGTGTGCTGATATTAAGAAGACATTTAAAAACAATGATGCTGTCATCTCTGTTTATGCCACAGAAAAATGTTGGCTATAATGCTACATGCTTCTGGATTTGCCCAATCAATGTACATAAGCTTGTTTTCCATTAAAGACACAAGCTTGAAATCCAGCTGCTAAGTGTATGCCGTTATTGAGATAAAATGATAAAATGGAACTAAACCTCACAGCATTATTAGCATTACTATAAGTAAACATGGTTTTGATTCCAAATTGTTCTGTTACATGGGGCAGAATATACCTATTATACTGCTTTGTATTTTGTTTAACTTACAAGCTGTCAACTCTAATTCATCTGAAACCATGTTTTCATCTAGAAGCAACCATTAGGTATGCTCTAACGAAATCAAGGATCCCCAGACCACATTAACTTGCCAATTACAACAGTGCAAACATATCAGCAGAGTAGCTGAGTTTACCAAAGACCCTGTTCCAAAAAACACTAATTGCAAGTTTAGATTTGGAAATCCAGCTCACAAACATAGCCTAGTGTTTAGCTAATTTGAAAGACAAGCTTTGAATTGATGAATGGATACCTGGTTGATCAAAAGTGCCTTCTCGGAAGTTGATGCCTTGATGGGGCCTGTGAAGCCAGGGCCTTTGAATAAATAAAGCCTTACCTAATGGAAAGTAGCCTGCAAAAATGATATTTGCTCAACTGAACCGG
This sequence comes from Ambystoma mexicanum, assembly GCF_040938575.1. NCBI lineage: Eukaryota > Metazoa > Chordata > Amphibia > Caudata > Ambystomatidae > Ambystoma > Ambystoma mexicanum. The sequence goes on along the minus strand of NC_090921.1, from coordinate 933,737,613 downwards.
TTTCTAAAAAAATACCGATGGTTGCCATTGGGAGTGAACAAAGCACACATACAAAATGCACATAGATATGTTTGGCTGCATAAAAAAAGTTTATTTAAAATGCTCACAACACAGGTGCAAATTAGAACTAGATTTCAGATTGTAGCTTTTGATACATTTTTTCAATTAGAAAACTGACTACAGATGTCAATTTAACTTTTATGATAAAGATCAGAAAAGGAAAAACCTTGTTTAATGAAGTTTTAATATATGTATGCAATACTCTCCAGCAACAAGAACTTGCTCTAGCTCTGACTCTATTTGTATATTTCAAAAGTGACACCATTTCGATATTGTTTGAGAATGGTGATCCCAAAAAGTAATTTTTAAAATGTTAAATTTACTATTTTGCATAATTTGCATATTTTAATGACTCACAATAAATTAAGTTTCAAAAACAAGTTATATCTCGGGATGCAGGATATTTTGAGGAATTTGAATATGTGATGTTTGCCAATATCACACATCCATTTAATAAATTATTCAAAAAATAAATATATTGCTGCATTATCAGTTTTCACTTCTAAAAGAGGTGGAGCTAATTTGTAGCTCACACATCCTTTCATTATACATCTTTTCTTGGGCCACGAGAAGCATGAAAGAGGACCCTTGTGGGTATGAAAAATGGAGAGGAAAGCTAACGGGGGATCTGTTCAATCCAAAACTCTGTGAATGATGATACATGGATGGAGTTTGCCTGGTATTTAGCCTAAGCAGATAGGAAATAGAGAACGTTATCGGGAAAAGAGAGAAGCAAAAGAAATCCTTTAACAAAAGATCTTCGTCACCATATCATCCAAACCCTCAAAAACATTTGCGACCCCTAACACATAAATGTAATTGCGACATGAGAAAAGAGAGCACGCCTTGTACCATACACATAGAATATCTTCCTAAAGTCACTATGACAGGGAGAGTAAACATGTTGTGGCTTTGACTCCGGTAAAGCAAATTATAGTCAAGTGAGAATGCATAGAAAAAGAAAACCAACATCACACTTGGTGATTGAATGGATAAGATAGATGAAGGCAATCCAATTATCTTCAAATTCCTAAGTGAAATATTATTTTTTGGGAATATTGAGTTTGTACACAACGATGATGCCATTGGTTCAATTGAAATATGACCAAATTAATATTAAGTACATACAACTGTAATTCTCCTGAGAATTTTTTAGTTTCTTTGCCAGACTTCGAAGTCCAGAATCACGATAAATGGTCGCTTACAAAGGGGCCATTATTTGAACACTTTCCACATGTAGAAATCCACAAGAAGCTTGCAATGTAGCCTGTTATTTAATATGTGCCGATGTTGAGTTGCCTAGAGATTGCTCAGGAATTCAAGAATACAAGAGTCGATTTGCCTAAATGTGTCAACATTTTGATACCAAGGGTTTCTTCCATGCCCCCCCCGAAATGAGTAGTGACACAGTCTGTAATTTTGTTGACTCTAGATCAATGGTGTGGATTTTCTCCTAGGCTCCACGGATCTATGAGTTAGAGATCCAACCACTCTGACAAATCAAGAAAAGAACAACAAACCGATTTTTCTGCCAGCTGACATTTAGGTGAAGAATGATAATCTGTTGGACTTGGAGATGGGGTAAAGACCTATTCCTCTGCTGTTAAAGGTATAACAGATAGAGAAAAATGGCCATTCAAAGCCAGTTGAATAGTCCTCCCCAACCAGGCAAAATACTGGCACAGTGAAACCAGAGACTTAGATTATGGTACTTAGGTTATATGCATATCCTGGGCTCGATAGACTGCAACACCATACGAGATATTGTGAACCAAGGAGAATGTTCCCAGTGCAGTCCAAACCAAAATGCATCCATTCTTCCTATTTCTCCTCCTAGCTTTCAGCATAAACAACCTCAGTATTGGGGTAAGCCGAGGCTGCACAATACTTACAACAACAGTTATAAGAATTATTGCAGAACAGATATATGAGAAAAGATAACCCCACACTCAAGAGGTCAGTGAAACGATTACTCAATTTGATCAGCAGGTCAAACAATGTACTATGATCACTGCTCAAATTATGAGATCCTAAATTGTAAACCCTAGTACTTATGCTCCTACAAATATTACCCAGACTGAATCCACCGGTCAGAGTGGACAGTGACAGGAGGAACGTATTCTAAAAAAATACTCAAAAGGAAGAGAGGAACAGGGAGAAATGGTAGGAAGGATTTGCAATCCAATAGAAGGAGCTTATATTACACTGTGTAAAAACTCCCTTGAGTTTGCTGACAAATTGGTCAAGATCAATAGTGACAGCTGTTCACTCATTAAGTGAAAACCAGATAAAAGCTGGAAAGTGAAATCCTGTGAAGTGAAAATGTGACAATCACATTTGAGAGGGGATAACTCAGTGGACGTTGAATCTGGAGTTGTATCTGTCAAAGATCGATTGTAACCTCCAAAAGAAGAATTAATCAAATGTAAAAGAAGTGTGACAAGTGCCCAGGGACCCATTCCGATTGGTGATGGTGCGCGGTACAAATACCTTTAACATTTAACATTTAACATAAAAGAAAATATTGAGACTAACCAAGACACCCTTATACAAAAGGCCCAAAAATAAGACAATGTAATACATTTTATTAAACAACTGCAAAAATAGTGTATTCTTTTATCGCCAGATTAGTGGCTTGAAATATAAGGAGACGGTGGCGAGTCCCTGTTCCAAATGTGATTTCAAAAATTAATCTTTATTCCTACAAAGACCTTGAACAAGCCATGTGAACATGATCTTGAGGAAGATTCCCACATGGTGGTGGTAGGTTCAGAAGCTGCTTACAGAGCTTCTCACCAATTTGCATGTTCTCCATAAATTGTAAGTGAAAGATGAGAGCTTTTTCAAGCCTAACCAAATTAATGGACAGTATGATGTATTGCCCTCATAGATAAAAGTATCAGGTGACTTTGATCTATTGAGAAGATTCAACACTTTGAACGAAGGGTAGAGGTGCACATCAATGCATTATTGTCAAACCCATCTTTGGAGAATTACACAATTTTAATGGAAATGTGATTCTAGTAGATGGGGCTAGCACATTGGAAATCAATTAAGGTGCCATTGAATTACCCATCCAGTGATAGCTGTGGCTTCTCAGATCACACCTTTCCTAATGGGGAACAATTTACTTCAAAATTGTTCACCTTTGTCTGTGTATATGAACTGGCCACCCAATTAAATTGTCTGGGAATGCCAATTACATCTGATTGAATAATACTTGTCATTTGATTGAAAAACATTTAGACGCAGTAAAGAATCATTTCCAAATTACTCAAATCGCTATCATCACTATCGAATCTGTGAAGGAATAAGATGATATTAAGGGGAATCCCTCTCGGTCTTTTCAAAACATACTCCACCAAATAAAGAGAACCTAATCATTTTGACTTGAAATAGGTTTAAGTTCTATCCATGCTGGACAGTCAATGAGGGTCAAGATCAATGGGTGGATAACTGAATATAAAATATGCGCTCTAACTACTATTATACAATGGAAAACAGAGCTCATATTCTTCCCCATAAATATTACAGAAGGTGAGGATCCTGTGCTCCCAATAGTCTGCTTTACTTTTGTGAAAAACTGCTTAGGCAATTACAAAAAGAGAAGACTCCCACATTTGATCAGCAAGGTAAGTGGGAATTTGCTCATAAGAATATGGATTAAAACAACTGATTTCTAGTACAGGACTTTGGAAGATGAAATTTGGAAGACAAACAATAAATCAACATTGCTGTCATAATAGATGTCCTTTTTGGATGTTTATACTGGTAATGAAACACTATTTCAACTAGCAATTATTTTTGGAGTTTATTAACAACGAAGTCTGGTCTGGAATCAGAGGGGAAACCCCATGGATTTCAGTAATCGCTTTGAAAGAATGTTTGTCTGCTCAAATGCTCCCTTATGATGCTGAAGTACACAAATATGTTATTATTCCTTGAAATACCCAATGATATGCTTTGATGATAATGATCAGAAAAGGCAAAACCTTGTTTAATGAACTATAAGCCATGCTCTCCAGCAACAAGGACTTGCTGTACATCTGACCCTATTTGTAGATGTCATTAACCGACAGTTTGTACTGAAATAGAGTGACTAGTGGGATCTAGTGTACAATTTCAAATGATTTCTCAGTGCAAAAACAGCATCTTCAGTTAACCATCCTTTTACTCCATAACATTTGGCCACATAGCTTTTCCTCTGGGCCTACAGTCATTTGAAGTATCATTCAAAATATTTCCTTTAAATAATCCTTTGTTGACATGCTTCAGTGTACCCCATACAATTTGTATTTTCAAAGTAATGCACACAATTCCCAATGCCAAGTATGTTAACTGATTTATTCAGACATTACCTCTTTTAAATGATGTTCACTATCTGTTCACTGCATCTCAATTCTTTGTAGACATATTTACTTCATGAAATTTGATGAAGGGCTCTGAAGATTTGGATCCCAAAAATATTTAAACATCATGACTTGATTTACTGCAACAGAAATGGTCCCTTTATTGGTTCCTATTGTACTTTCCAATTAAATAGGCCATCAATAGTCACTCCCAAATATACAATTACTTACTAAATTGATTAGTTTTATATATTGAACTCAATTCAATTGAATGATGTTTTGTCCATTCTGTCATTGAAAATCATAATGGCAATTTTCATTACATTGATACTCAAATTAGGCAAATAATCAGCTATCTAGTTCAATGCATATTGCAGATCTATCATGTTTAACTCCAAAAGCAGCATGTAATTATAGCAAAAGGTGAATACAACTTTGATTATAGTTTTTGGTATACTTATCCAGGTAGCTCTCTTAAATAGGTCATTATATTCCACTAACTTTGTTTAAGACATTCATCAATGCTGATTAGTTCTGAGAAGCCTTCATCCTTTAATAGCTTCACCCTTGTGCAATATTTGGTCTCTTTTTTTTTTAGCATTTGGTTAATTACAAACCTTTAACCACTTTAATAATAGATATAATCATAAAATATTACACATTCAAAGAATAATTCTTAGTAGAAAACATTGACAAAAACATGAATAAAACTTGAACAGAAAAGGTCACTATACTTCCAACTAACTACTTGAATTTGAAATTTGTTGTAAGGCCATCTTCCACACATAATATGCAGCTCCCGTCATAACAATGGATTCCGCACCAAGTATAGTACTCCAGAATTGACTTCCAGCAATTGCCGAGATGTCATGTACAAAAGTCTTATAGCCAGCATAATGATGAGCAGCAAGGATCGTACACTATGTCAACAGATGTCGAGCTGTTTCAATGTGCACGTTACAAAAACGGCACAGTCTATGACCACGAGGCAGTTTTGTCCATCTACCTGTGTGTTCTTGAGTTGGGTGTATATTAAATCGCAAGTACACTATCAAGCAGCGCAGGTGTGTGGAAAGTAATTATGTTAAATAGGCTGGCATATGTCTGATACATAGTTTTCTTTTCCAAGGCCTCTATGTTAGCCACAATATCTGCCTTTATAGTTTTTCTATTGAGGACTAATGAAGAGTTAGGCAGTTCTACCAATTCAGCAAGGTTGATCTCCAATTCACCCAAGTGGTCAAGCGCCTCCATTTTCAATTGCTCTAGAAATCTGTTAGAGAGTTTTCCCTTATATAACCGTGCCATAAATCCCTACACATTCTCCAATTCAATGGGTGTACCACTTATCTCCAAGAACAATTTATATGTCTGGAAGAACCATAGTGAGCAAATAGATTGAACAACAATCTCACTATGGATGACTTCTACAGGGACAGACCAAGGAACCCCCAATAATGAGTGTAGCAACCGAGACTCCAGATCATCCATCCAGTTAGTCATAGAACTAGAGAAGCAAGGAGAACCGTACAGTATCATAGGAACTATACTCTTGCGGTAGATCTCAACTATTCCTTCTATATTGTTGCAACCCTTATTGGAGATGAATTTTCTAATAACAAGCTATTTTTTCATTGCCTTCAGAGATGTATACTCACCACATTTTGCGAGCAAAGGGAGAACTGTAAAGCGGGACTCCTAGATAGATATATCTCTCTACCACTTCTAACAACTCTCCTCTATAGCTCCACTTGTATAGGGACTTCAAATTCTTCTTTTTTCCAAATATCATTATTTTCATTTTGGCACTATTCACGCATAGGTTATGTGCCTATGCATACACTGCCAGCACATCCAAAGATCTCTGTAGATCAATTGGAGTGCGGTCCATAATGACCGTGTCATCAGCATAACCAATCCAAGATATATGGACTGAGCCAATTTGAGGCGGACAATTGTTTACTGCTTCTATAGAAGCACCCATGTCAGCAATGTACAGATTGTACAGAAAGGGGGCGAGGCCACATACCTGTTTCAGACCCATATTAGTGGGTATATTCTTAGCGAACTCCCCCTGTTGATTCACCTGAAGAGAAACAGAGCTGTCAGTATATAATGCCTTGATTAAATACACAAGAAAGGATCAATACCCCAACTAGCAAGCTTTAACCAAAGCTGGCTGTGAGAGATAGAGTCAAAAGCTTTAGAAAATTCAATAAAGCATAGATGTTCCCATAGTGTGCCTCCTGAGAGTAGGTAATAACCATTTGCAAAGTGCAAAGAGTATGCAGTGTACAAAACGATTTACAAAATCCCATTTGGAAAGGGAGCGCAGCCTTCTAGAAGTTGCCCATTGTACCAATAACCTCTGTAGTATGCTGGCAAAAACTTTTGCGCTTACATCTATCATAGCCAGCAGTCGATAGTTGTCTATATTATTCCAGTCACCCCTTTTAAATATGGGAATACGAATAGATTTTAGCCAGCTTGCCAGGATGTGTCTAGTAAGGGTGATACATCGGAAAAATTTAGATAGGACCTTGGTACAGAATTTGAGATCCACCTTGAACAAAACATTTGTAAGCAAATCTGGAACTGGAGGCCTAGACCCATTAAGGGACTTGATTATCTGACTTATATTATTGGCTGCAAATGCCTGGGCAAATTCCGCCCTGTATACATACAGATATGGCCGTTGGCTAAGCACCGACTTATTATAATATTTAGAGATTGCGTCCGTATATCCTCCCATACTGATCCCGTTGTTTCACACCCACTTGAGCCATTTACAAAGGAGCAGAATAGAGACCAACATTACCTATCATCATTACTACGGAATAATAGAAACAGGCCTTTCCATTCCCCATTATTCCTGGAAAATGTATGGTTCTCACGCCAATTTTTGTATTTAGTGCCCTCATTGCCCAGGAACTTCTCTTTATCTTCACTAGTAAATGACTTAGAATGCTTAATCAACACTTCCAATAGGATTTTATTTTCAGCATTGACCATGCTATCTAAGTTATTAGCATGGGGGTAAGCATATGAGACAGCGACAGTTGTTTACTCAAGAAACCCACGAGCCCAGCCACCTCCCACCCTTGGCTAGCCAGGAACCAGGTTATAGCCAAAGGTCGGGAGCTGATATATTCACTAATCTTGCCGACATTACAGTATTTCAACACTACTCGATTTCATTGAGTTGTGACCGAAACAGGCATCAATAGCTTGCTAGGTTTGGGCCGAGGGGAAATGGTCATAGTCCATCTAAGAGTGGCATGATCACCAATGGCATTGAAAACAGTTCCAAACGTCCTAAACTGCTTCACAACATTCCCGTCAGAAAAGACATAATCCAAATGGGAGTAACTATTACCATTTGACCATGTCTTTGAAGTACCTCATACCGTCTGCTCAGCCATATTCAAACAAGCAAAACCTTGGGAGAGAACCAGTTGAAGCCACAATGAACCAGAGGGTATACAAGGATCTATCTCTCCAAATGATTAATCTTCCCCATAAGGATGGCTGTGCCTTAGGGCCTGTATCAGAATGGGAGCATTAAGGTCTCCCATTGGAAGACCCTTCCCAATGGGTGGGTGTAGTACCAATGAGCCAACGTGTCTTCAATATTAGCAACTGGAGACCAAGGGGCCTCATTATAAGTATGGCAGTACAGTAACAACGTCGCCGGAACTACCTGACCTGGTGGGTTGACAGGCACCTGCGAGCACAGCAAGTTGGATGCACCGGCACCATTGTAAACGGTGCTGGTGCATCTGACATTCCCATTCCCATTGAGCCCTATGGGGCTCAAATGGGAATGGGGATGTATCGTGCCCGGCACCCACGAAAGGGCAATTACTGAGTCGGGCTGGGTTCAAATAGCCTGGTAATTGCCCAATTCCGGGTGCCGGATCCGTATGCAAGCTTGGAGGTAGCCTCACCGGTTTTACTAGCAAGGCTTCCTCCAACCCCTTAATGAGACCCCTTGTCTCTACCCCACCTGGCATATCATAACCATTAATAACAAGCATATGCTGGCCAATGTTAGACAAAGATGCTGCCATAACAAAGGAAGAGGACCGAGTCATAGCAAATTCTTTCAATACATAGGATACAGAAGTACCAATGGTCAAGCCACCCCTAGGCCTACCTTTTAGACCACACTTGGAAAATGTAAACAAAATGCTATAGCCATCAATAGTAAACACCCCTCTTGACCATGTCTCCTGTAATATGAAGATATCTGAGTCCTGTATAAGAACTTTACCAGAAGGGTGGTGTAGAAAGAACTAAACCCACATGTATTCCAGCAAAGCCACTTCAAAGAAGTAACCCAACTATGCGGTCAGTGATTGCTCTGCCACTGGCCATTATTGTCAATAGGATTAATAGTCAGCCAATTGTCACTTTGAGCACCAGACCGAGGTTTCACAGTATTGGACAGTATGCCAAGAATCAGTCTGGACTTCTTGCGCACCACATCCCTATAACTAGGGGCAAGAAACAGTTGATAAGATTTTCTCCCATCACCAAGATTACAAATTATGAGTCTGAAGCCCAAGCTATATAGATCTTGTGCGCAAGTCCACAACAGAGAAACCACAGCTGCAGATTGGAACTCGATAAATGCCCAATTGGAAGAGCTCTCCCACCTTGGTAATTCCAACCTCAATATATCGTACACAGCAAAAACCCCCAAACATGAAATAGATTTAAACATATTTAGCAGATTGGTGCGATTTTAAAAACAAGCTCTCATTTTGAGGATCAATTTCCTCGATCTTTACCATGTGACCTAGTGAGCCATGGGAGACAGTGTTCACCTTATGATGATTCACCGGATTGACCGGAGGCAGAACCCTGACAAGATGAACCGGCTCAGCAATGTGGCAAGTAGGTGTAACAGACTGATTGATACAGGACCCAACAAAGGCCACTCCAACTTTGGAAGGATTGTGGGTTTAGAGGTTCTAGTAAAGATGGATCTATCAGCTCAGCTCTTACAGCGGCATTATTAACACCACCAATTATTACACAGCCAATTATCCAATGGGCCGTGTAGAACTGTTAGTCGGTGCATGCTGTCCCTATGGATCTTAGTGATTCTCTTTGAGCCCTCAATAGCGGAGATTAATGTGACAGAGTCCTCCAAGGTGACCAGCACACTCAGAGAGGAATTGACAAAAGCCACCCCTTTCCCAGGTACTTTATCGTTTTCACCAGCCATGAAGATGTCGTGACTCTCGTCCTCATAAATTATAGGGATGTCATCATATACAGCTCTATACAGAGCACATCCATGGCATCAATGTCCGAAAAAGCCATTATATTGAGAGTTTTACCTAGCTTTAACCCAGTGGCACTAAAATTGTCTACAGAGGGCCCTCTAGTTTGCTTTGAAAAAGCCAATTTTGCAGAAGGGAGAGAAAGGGAAGAAGACCCATTAGGTTCAGTGTGATGCAGTTGATTAACTGAGTTTTACTAATTTCAATAGTAACATGTTCATGTTTCTCTGTTCAGTCGCGATTTTAGCGCATAATGCAAGGACTACTTCAACTTTTGCCTCCAAATTCTTTTCACCACCAGATGTCAGACTCTGAGTTTCATTTATCAACTGAGCAATTGCAATAGACATGTCCTTCTCTTCCTGATACTTACAGGATTGCTGCTGAGGGGAAACCTAAGCAGTCAAATCTGGTGTGCTATAAATGTCTTGGTCTGGATTATTGTCCAACATGGTAGAAGCCAGGGACGAACTCACATTAAACTCTGCCCCACTGGATAGAGGTCACTGAAGAGATTAAGCTGAAGCAACAATTGCCACACTATCACCAGTTGCAGCTATATTAACCATAGGGGCCACCTTGTGTACCTCATTCGACGTCATCTGTTCCCAGAATTTGGTCATTATCTTCTGTACCGCCCGTGGTTTTTCGGAAGATAATTCAAGCTTTCCTGCCTTAGCTCAGGGCAGCTTACCAAAGGGTTTGAGCATACGGGAAAGGCTACAGGTGTGCTTTCCATGCTTGGGAATGTCACTTCACAGATCATATTTTCTTTTAGCCGGCATCCTCAACAATATGAGTCACAAGAGTCCAGAAATCCAGTCCCAACAAGCACAGAATCAGGAAGAACAAAATAGCAGCAAATGAACAGCTTCTTACTGTCAAAAGAGAAGATGACCAATGCGTGGAGAAGTCCGCACCAAAGAGACCTGGTAAGGTGCCATCCGAGGGAAAGCAGGAACATTAAAAGTGGAGATTAACAATCCCCAGAGACCTGCAGGCCTGCACACCCAAACACCAGAACACTCCTGCTGCATTCCGCTGTTCGCTCCACAAAGAAAGAAGGGCTTATAAGGTCTCCTCCCTCAGCAACAACAACACTGTGGAAGGACTGCAAATCCTTCACCAAACGGAGAAAAACACCAGCTGCAAAGGTTGTCAGTACACTCCTGCTGCACCCTATTGTTCGCTCCTTGAACGAAGAAGGGCTTATGAGGTCACTTCCCCAGGCAACACTGTGAAAGGATTGCAAATCCTTCACCAAACGGAGAGGATCACTGGCTGCACCGGCTGAAATATTTGGTATCTAAGTCTATTAGCAATGCTAGTAAATTATGTGTAATACTCTATTTTGCTAGTTTTTTCCCAGGTGTGGCTTTATCTCCTGTTTCAAAGCATTTGATGAATCAATTAATTACAGTACAGCAGCATTTTGTTTGAATAATTATATATATTTCAAAATTTTATGATTAATAGCCTACATTTAATCAGTGGTAAAGTATCCTGTCTTTATTGCCAACTGATGTAAATGGGTGAATTTATTTGCTCCCCCAATCCATTGTAAAACTTTTTATAGGCTTTGAAGAGATTTTTGCAGAAGAGTCCATTAAGAATATATATATTCAGTGAAAACAACTTTGTTAAAAGGGACGTTATGGCTGAGTTGCACTACTAAAAACCTATGAAATTCAGTGAAAAAAAAGCTTTGTTACTGGGACGTTATGGTTCCAAGTAAAACCGAAAAACCCATGAAATTTGCCAGTTATGGTAAGCTAAGCAACAATAACTCGCACCACCAACGTGCACTACAAAGACTAACACCCAGGACATCAAAGATTACATCACAAATGTCATTGATGACATCACATGTGCATTTACTTTTCAAGAAAAGTCTGTACAAGGGATTCTTATAGTAATGTTGATAAAAAAGTGTGAAGGGTTTTTGGAATAAATATCATGAGGTACGTAGTGCATTAAGTAATGCATTCATATGAATACCATTCTAGTATCAGGTTCTTTCCCGTATTCTAAGCAACTCATGTAGAAACATAGGAATTGAGTGCAATATACATGATGGATGTGCAATATTATTAATCTTACCAGTAAAATGATAAATTATTTTTATTACAATTTTGTTTACTGTGCAACATTCAATAACTAGCTAATAAAACCCACTTAGTACATAATTGCATGATTCCAAACAAAACACAAATAACAACAACACATAAAAATATGAGCATATGCAGAGAAAATGAAGTAAAAAACAGTATTACCAGACAATATTCATACCCCAACTGATTAACTTTACAAACAGAAATGATTGCTCTGCTTCAAAGCTACTACTTCGCTATGTATAACTATCATATAATGTGACTGGACCCTAAGGAGAGTAGTGTGCACACAATGTATACAAATATGAGCATATCCAGGAAAGTAAAGTAATACAAAAAGGCAGAACTATGCAAAACTGTTGATAACCTTACTGATTATCTTCATACACAAAGCATTGCTGTTTTCCAAATCTGTGTTTTCCCCTATGTATATGTTTCACATGCAGTGAGTGAACCCCAAGTGAATTACTGTAAGAACATATTCGAAGTATAATTCTATAAGTATAGTACCTGAATTTGAATTATGAGTATATGGATTTTTAGTTCCTGACTGTTCCTGGCCTAGATATGTCAGTAAAGGAGAAAAGAGGGAGCCAGACATGTGATGTCATCAGTGATGTCATCAATTACATTTGTGATGTCATCTTTGATGTCCTGGGTATTAGCCTTAGTAGTGCACGGTAGTGGCGTGAGTTATGGTTGCTTAGCTTACCATAACTGGCAAATTTCAGGGTTTTCTCTTTTACTTGGAACCATAACGTCCCTGTAACAAAGTTTTTTTTAATGAATTTCATAGGTTTTAGTAGCACAATTTAACCATAACATCCCTTTAACAACGTTTTTTTTTCACTGACTTTCATAGGTTTTTAATAGCGCCACTTAACCATAACGTTCCTTTAACAAAGTTCTTTTCACTGAATATAGATATAGACAATATAAATTGGATAAATGTTTCCTAGGATTCTCTTACTTTATATACATATAACATAGAACATACTGAACCCCCTAACCTGCGCTAGTGGGTCTGATGTTTGCTGACCACGCGTATGTTTGTGGACAGACTCGGTCAACATCAACACTATCCAAAAACTCAGGGACTATCTTACATTGTAGTATCATCCAATACAAACACTGAACATGTTAAAAAAGCAGCACATAAATACATTACATTCAATAATAAATAAGAAGTATAAACTGTATATGTAACACACCAACCTTCCAATTACATAACATATGAAACATAATGCAATATACCAAAACAAAATAATTATGCCTCCAACAGAATTACCTCACACAAACTGCACAGAAAAAAATCAGCAGCACACCTACACAGAAGTAACACCAAAACTTAGCAAGAAATAATTGAGTAGACTACATTTATTTTATATATTTATAAACTTTCTGTATTAGGTACAGTTAAAATAATATATATATATATTTCTTTTTACAGAGAAATGTCTAGTACTTTGCAATGGCTGGAAGAAAATGTTCCTCGTGATGAAATAAGTGAAAACATTGATACAAATGGTAGACACTACACTTTTCTATACAAACCAATTATTACCCATTACTTTATGTGTTATTACCAATTGTTTTTTTTAAACACACCGTACAGACATTAAAAATAATACAGAAACAGATGTTAGCAAATCATCTGCAGCAAATGCAGCAAAAAATGGATCTATTAAACGAATAGTGCATTATTATTGTCCCAAGTGTTCAGGCATGTGCTTCTAAGCATACGTTGATGGATTGTACAAACATTTCCTATGCACCTGACCGTAATTTTCCTCTTTTTTACACATGCAAAATCAGGCACCAGTGCGCGGCCAACTTGTGATAATCTTATCCGTTGCTGCATCGCCCAAGGTGGACTGCCCTGGCGGTACTAATTCATATGCCCTGCCCCTGAGGCGGACATCACCAAAGCTAGTGATATTCTCCACCTATCTCCAGGACGTTTCTATACAGCGTAGTAAAACATACCCAATCATCACCTACGTGATAACGTTACTTGACTTGACGCAGAACCCGGAATATCAACACACATCATCTCACAACACAACACGTCCCAATTTTGAATATAAAACCATACTTTTAAAGGAAATAGCAAAACTGTACAATTTGTAAAGTACTTTTATTTCACAATAAATGCTCTGAGAACATCCGGCGATTGCCATATTCAAGTTAATAGGTAAGTTTCTTCTTCGTTCTCGATCCACAAATGTTTATCGTGAGGCACACGGTGTTCCTTTTGGGTACAAGAAGCACATGGGACGCACTGTGAATCGCAAGGCTTTGGCATGAACTTGGCACTAGGCCACCGTAAATGATGTCAAGTTGCTCCTTATTGCTGGTACCGCGTAAGGGCATATCGGCCCGTGGCGATCGTCCCAGAAAAGCATCACTGTGATCCACCCTTTCACATGTATTTGTATATGACGGTTAAAAAAAACCTCAGTTGGTATCTGGAATCCATGACAATCGCAGAAAGCCAAGATGTAGCTGTTTAAAAAAAGATAACAGAAATGTTTCTCAGTAGCCAATCTTTATTACAGTTTATCATTTTAACCATTAATTTGGCCCCCTGTTACAACTATTGATAAACACGGATGTGAAACAATGGGAACTCAGACAAAACAACATGCAAAGTTCTCTTCAATTTGCTTCAGAAGTTACTGCTATGGAGTATGGTTAGCTCGAAATGGGATGCAGAGGCAGACACTGCAATCAGGGATCAAGATAAGGCCAAGAAGAACACATAGATGTCATTTTAATTAAATATTAGCGTTGAATTATGCGTTTGTGGAACCTGGGGTACCCACTAGTGAACTACACGCATCTCGATGCTGTACTACCGATGTGCCCAGGACAAAATCAAGTACACACACTAATTGTAGGTGTGTGTCATTGCAATATGCCACACACAACAAACAATACAAGCAATAATGGTCAGCGAATGATAATTTGACTATTTTGTCTATTAAATTGTCGAAAGTAAAACTTACATAATATTCGGCATATCCATTCTATCGGCGTAACGCAGACACTCTATTCAGCTCAACGAATTTTCATAAAATGAAATTACATGTTTGTTTGTCCAATTTTTGAATGGTAACCATTATCATATTTAAAAGTGTTACATCCCTCCCTTCATGCATTCCTTTTGGAATCCTCCCTTTGTTTCAAGGTCGGAAAACAATTGAACCTTATACTGTGTACGATGCATGGGTTTGCTTAGCTAGGAAACAAAAATCCAACGGCGCTGACCTTCATTCAGAATGGGAGCCGATAGCCCTTCAGACCACAGTGGCATAACAAACATTTTTGAAAAACATATGAATGGTTTGCTACCATTCACCAATGCAGGTGACATTTCTACAGATTTATTTTGTGCCTCTGGAGAACTTGGCACTCTCCCAGTGACTCCCACAGTCAGGCCACACCACCTGTCATCTCATCCCATCTCATCTTCACACGGCAAATCACATAAACATTTTTCAAAGCAGCAAGTCTTGAGCCCTGACAAAATGTGCTCGTATGAGAATGTCCGAGCAAACCCTGCTGCAAACCCCTCCGGCCACGCTGCGGACCCTGACCCTAACCCTAATGACCACAGTTATATATTAGAGGCCTACAATTTGCACACGTGTGTTTGTTCTATCCCACTTTCGGTCACTAGCGAGATGAACGGTGTGGGTGTCTTGCCACCTTACAAATAAAGACACATAGTAAATACATAATAGTAATGCTTTCACATAAGAATGCAGATGGTACCAAAATCAACTGCAAGCTAACTGGATTTACACATGGTAAACTATCACAACAGTAGGTATAATCTACCACGCAGGAACCACAAACCAATGTAGGTCACTACACTGAATATATAGAAAAGAAATGTGGATGGGTCAAATATAATCATACCAACATTACCTCAATAAAACGCACCCTACATCTTCCTCTTTCCTCCTGCTGAGGACAAAATTCAAAACTATTGTCCCATATTGCCCTAAGTACTAAGCCAGAAAAAATAACCTTTGTGTTTGGAAGTTATTTCATTACTGCCTGAACGAAATGTTCCAAATCTGCCAACATAGTAGGGGCACTGACATACCCCAAATACAAAGCACTACAATGCAAAACAACTACATGTGGAATGTTTACAATGCCCATATCTCCACAAACTTGTACGATTCCCTGCACATAAAACCAGGCACAGTGTTACACACCACCTCCACTCCTTTAACATCAAAATTGTTTCCCACATTCCTACATTAGCATACCACTCCAAACCATGCACAAACATATCTCCAACCACCAACACCCTGATTTTCTCCACCTCTACCATCTTCACTACACAGAGCCTCTTTCAACACAAACCACAACCTCAACATCTGATTGCCTGTCCCCTTTCCATGCTGCATTTGCTAAGTAACCCCAGATGTGGCACGCCCTGCCCGCGGACACCCATGATGTCAGCAGAACGCGTAACACAGGGTCAGCCCTTCTACCCTTTCCACTTCACTCTCAGCACCATTTCCTCACTGGCTACTGTTAAACAGTCACACAAAAATCCACCAATCACATCCAACAACTCTACATCTAACTCTATCATCACAGATCAGCACTTTAGATGTACTGTTGATCACTTTCAGTACAATCGGCTATCACTGCAACAGACCTATAGCAACAACTACTATAAAACTCCCCAAGCTTTCTACTTGCAGATTCATGCACATCCACATGCATGAACACAGATAACAGGTATGAATATTTTCTACACAGTACATGTACAGCTCTTCTAGGAATACATATAAACAGAGTAACTGCCACTTACCCTGTATAAACTGTCATTTGAAATTACTGTAATTTCTCCCATCTGCTACGATTAAATGTCAATTGCAAACCTGTCTGCTCTACAAATGTTTGTTTACTCACACAGCTATCTAAAAAAATGTTATTTCATATTAAAAGATGGGAGAAATAGCAGTATAATTATGAAAAATACTGTCCAGTGTGTTATAAAATTACACGCAGCCAGTATGAGTACATGCATCTTCATTCAAGCACACACACAGACAATATCATTACAAAGGCTCCCAGCTCAAACAAAACCACTCCCTCTATACAAAATCCTACTGCTTTATTTCCCACACCTTCACAAATGCATTAATTGCATGATTTTCTGTACAATCTCTGCCATTTACCGTGTAAAAATAACAAAAAATGCATCTCTTGCATCTCTTAACATCCAATAACATAACATTAAAAAAATAAGTGTGCTCTATACGTTAACTATAATATTAATTTGTAAAACATATTCAACTAAGAGATTCTAAATAAAATATACAGGATGCACATAGCCAAAGGAAAGTGCATATACATACTATGCTCAGTTGTAAGAAAGCACTAATGTCTACATTAACAAAAGTGCTATAAACACAAATATTCACTAACTTCTTTCTTTTACAATTGCAGTGAAGACCACTCTCCTGAAAAGCAGTAGTGTCTGTACGAACGACTTAGAAGAAACCTACCCTTTCCATACAAAAAAGTAAGTACAATACTAACATAATTTTCTAACTGTTACTCAAACACACTAGCATTTTAGTATTGTACAACAAAGGAGTGTATTAACCCTTTCCCATTAGACATGGTATTAGTGCTTCCTCTTACCAGTTGCATACTTTATATTGTCACCTCAAGCCCACTATAGTAACACAAAAATACAAGAATAACCTTTCCAACTTGATGTAGCTGCCATTGCACAATTATACACCTCCACATTCATCCTTACCATCATACTCAGACACTCATGCACAAAGCACGCATACACTGCAAAACAGCCCAATCCACACTTTCTTTTTTTCTCCAATAAACCCCAAAGAATGCTTACAAAAAAGAAACTCCATAGAAAGCAACATAGAAGTAGAGCAAATTAAAATAAAAGTGTCAAAAATAAGCATCCATCTCTAGCAGATTTTGTACAAAAAGTTTAAACAAAACAGCTAATACAGTCATTTAGCGAAACAAAACAAGCTTCCAGTACAGAAACGTTGCCTCCTCTATCAAAATGTAAAATGAAACAAAAAGTGATTAACAAGACTTCAGCTACCACTACTGCTAATGCTGCACCTATACATCTTGATATAGTAGCAAGTAACCATACCAAAACAAATTTTTACAAAAAATGTTCCGAAACAGAGTCCTTCCATACCTTATAAAAACAGGAGAGAAATTGTGGCCAACCCTTAAAACCTACCGAAGAAAAGTAATCCTAAAAGCTCTCATAGACAGTGCAATCCTTCTAAAAAGGAAGTTTTATTTTATTTTTAAACAGAATGAAACCACTAAGAAAACTAACTACTAAATTACAAAAAAGACTTCTCAATAAACAGAATATAAAAAAATTGCTTCTTAAACATCTGTGAAGGTGAATGTAGTCATACCACCAGCACAGAACCATATTTTATTGAAGAAGCATATGAACAAAAGCAAACAAACCCAATTGCCATACATAGCAGTGGACGAGGGTATGAAAAACGTAATGACACCATTATGGAACAAAAAACTCCGCTCACAAAAATATCCCCAGAAAACTCAGTATCACCTCTCCATTCTACTGATCCAAAATGTCCAGTCAATAAATGGCCATGCACATCATTGTGTAACAGTGTAACAAGGCCAAAAAATCATTCAAACCTTTACGCGACTTCCTCAATCAGTATGTAAAAAGCAAAGACAAATTCAAAATTAACTACTACAATATATGGATGCCTGTCCAGTGCACAAATACACAGGACCAATGTTCCCTCTAAGCTGTGTGCATGTGCACTTGCCCAGCTTCCTTCTGGGTGCCGCTCAGAAGAATTTCAGCAGCACACATAGACAATTCCGACCTAATCAAAAATATATAATAAGGGACAAGCCAGAGCAGCTACCTAATATTTGCTTTCTCCGAAAATGAAGATAAATGATACTAACTATTCTTGATATTCTGGTCTAACCTTTTTACATTGCCCTACTATGCAAACTTGACCTTAAAAACCTAAAAGCCCTAAAAACAGAATACAATGACAAGAGGTTAAAAACGAATATGACAGAGTGGTTCCATGAACAGAACATTTAACTAAGATATGTCTGTGCACATTAACTACATTATCATTCCTACACACCAATGACTGCTATACTTGATTCTACCACATGACTTCAACTCTGCCCAAGGCCACTTTCAGATATTACCAGACAACCTTGACTCTGCCTACCTTAGCTCTGCAAAAGGTTATCAGACTTAGATACTAGTCTTGTTTTATGTTTGTTATAATATGAATGACATCTGAAAACAAGAATTTACGTTCCTCATGGTGCCTTAGCAAAAACATTACCCACGCTATGTAACCCAAGTTTCAGCTCAAATATTGCATACTGGCTTTAAGTAAGCAGGCTACTAGGATGTATAACCTCACCCCATGTTTCCTATTCATTGCACATATGTCACACAAGAACTTTGAAAAGCCCACACCCTATAAGTTAACGCATTATAAAACTCAAATATTAATTTGCCCTGTAAGGATTTTGAGTAGGCAAATGTCATGCTCAGCGTTTCCTACTTTAGCATTGCTGAAATTACCCTATAAGTGGAGAGCAACATTGCAATATCATTTGCTTGGCCTGCAAGGGATAATTGGTATGGACTCTGCCTGGCATTATCTGTATATTAAATGAGTGCAACAATATTCAGATAACTAGAATATTTTTCACACAATCTGCATCTTTCAAAATGTTCAGAGTTCCATGGAGCATAGAACTCAACAAATGATATGTTAACTCGCTGCTATACAAGAATGGTTTCACTGAGCACGCGTATAATCCTACCTAACAATTGAAAGGTGGGGTATGTTGCAAACAATCTTGTATGTACTTCATGGTAATTGTACACATGGAGACTTATGACATTTTCTTAAACTCGACAACATATAATTGTGATGCTAAATTGGATTTTCTTGCATTGTTTTGTAGGTATGCAACTATCTCAGTTAGTGTTTCCCTGCTACAATCCCTTACTTCTGACAGAGCCCTGTCAACTAATATTGGAGGCTAATACAGGAGCCGCGGGGGGGAACGGGTGGAATGGAACAGGAGAACTTGGGGTGAAAAACCAATCAGCAACTTTCAACAACCAAATCAGATATTTTGGCAGTACAGTATAGTGAAGGAAATGTATGTTTGATAAAGAATAGGAAACTTTATTAATAGTGTAGGAAACTGCACCTTCTCTTTCTGTCTATGCTCAGCTGCTGAGGGCTTTTCAATATAATCATGGGTTTGCATTTATTGGCTCTAACACCCCCATGCATCCTGTTCAACTAATAACAGTGCACTTCAGAGGTGGAGTCCCTAGTTAAAGAAAAAGGTACTCAATATGTTGTACCTGTGAGCATTGCTACTGTTGACTTAAAGGGCAAATATATGTAATGTTCTTCAACGGGGCACCAGAAGAAACCTCAGTAAGGTTCTTGTTGATTTTTGTCCTGGCTGTGGTGAGCAAGGGTGGGCAAACTGTAAGCTGTATTGTGTGCTCTGTAATTTCACTTCCTATGTCAGGGTAACAAGCAGGGTTTCAAGCAGGGTTTTATACGATTTTACTCCATAATTGGAATCAAAATATTTTCCAGGGAGTAAGAAAGTAGTTTGCTTTTCCAGTAGGGATATTTCATTCTTATTAACATATATTCTTTCCCCTTAAAATTCCTCTTGAGATCGGGCAGTAATATTATTTGAGTTTCTACCAATGCGACTGCTCTGCTGTTCATTGATTCAAAAAGATGTCAGTGGAAATTTGTGGGTAGAAGCAGGGGTAGGTTCCTATATGTTCATGACCTCCCGTTTTTGTTGGGCATACTGCCCTGTTTTTAGGGGTAAAATGGATGGTGTATATGCCTCCTAGCTGTAATGACGGTTTTCAGTAAATGTTGTCACAACTCACAGACCAACATAGTGTGGATACTGAGCAGAGCCCCTGGAATTCTGATCGTCATATTCTGTGGTGCAGTTATTCTGATGCAATTATCATCCTTACTCAAATTGTGAGAGGCATTTTCTCCTGGCCCTTGAATTACTCCATTAAAGTGGTACATGAACTCTTACTGGCATGTTTTCTTACATATTTCTTTCAGTTGCAATTATTCAATTTGCAAAAATTGCATAATGTCTGAATTTTTGACAGCCACATCAGTGATTAGTGATACTTGTTTTTGTCATAAACATGAGTTGTTTCCCAATGGCAATAAGCACTTTCTGTATTGCCTCTGAGCAGTACTGACAAATGAATAGCCACGACTAAACCTATTGTTTAGCCTGAGCATGCAAAGCTGTTTTTGTGCGTACACGTTTTTTTTCTCTCTGCCCAGGAGTCCTTTTGTTAGGTACTATGGCAGATCTTAAAGTCTTGGACCAGTTGATAAACTCTCCTTATAATCACATATTTGATCATTTTTATTTAGCCTATATTTTCTGAAAAAGAGTTGTACGATGCTCCTTTTACACTGATTTGTAAAGAATTGCCATGATTGGGAAGGGGAAATTTGCCTTCCAAACTCTTCAGAGATGGTATCTCACTTACTATGCATGTTCAAATGTGGCTTACATCGTTATTCAGTTGTGCACAGGGAAAATAATGTGCGCACAAAGAAAAATAATTTCTGCACTTAGAGAAAAATAATTAGAGGGAACATTGCACAGGGCTAAAAGGACATTCATTAGCCTGCATTTCAGGACCTATTTTCAAAAGCACCTTCCATCATATCAAAATGATATCAACACATCATTAAACTATACAAATCTGTTCCATAAACTCTACTATGCTAAAAGTCCTGCTTTAACACCAGTCAATTCAAATAACAATCTTCTACATGGTACAGTCAAACAACTACTCAAAGAAATCAAGCATATCCAGAGAAAATATTTTGGAAGAAAAAGCCACTTACAAAATGCATTAGCTTTACAACAAACTAGCAAATAATGTACAAATAGCAACTATCTATTAAACACATACAAAAAAGAAATACTACACTTTAAAAGTACTTCAGCTGAAGTACCAAACCATGTGTGTGTGTTGCCCCAGGACTTTTTATAAAAGTAGCACAAAAACTGTAGACATAACATACAAAATAGAAAACAAGGAAGATTCCAAATGGTTCAAATTCACTCTCTACCTTATAGCAGAAAACAAATACGAAATTACTGACCCTTTAATACTTTGCAATTACTGCACTGAAAAACTTGACAATAACCAAATACCTTCACATGCTATCACAAATAACTTGGAATTATTTCCACTACCAAAAGCCCTGCAACAACTCAATTTGTATGAGAGCATCATAATTCAAACAGTGCACCCATTTCAAGCAATAATACGCCTTCAACCAAAAACAGCAATATTACCTCCCTCTGAGTTAGCGAAAGGCATTCGTGGCAAGGTAGTTTATTTACCATTAGACCTCAAGGAAAATGTACACACTAATACACCACAATCCAAAATATTTACTTCCAAAGGTATATTATAACGCAGTCCAATTACAAACTCTACAATATTCACTGCATAGCCTAGCCAAAACTTGACATACAAACTGTACAAATGAAACAGTACACAAACTTTTGGCTTGTGGGTATTTGATGGGTGTTTGATTCTAAAGGTGTGTTATACTGCGGTGGTTGTGGCCAGGGCCTAGACTCTTGTGTGCATGGCCTACGGCCTACGTCCTTCGGCCATGCACCCAAGAATCTAGGCCCTGGCCACAACCACCGCAGCATAACACACCTATTCAACCAAACATGTTGGCTGTGGTATGTGGGCTGCTTATAGGGGATATTAATTACAATTAATCCTCTACTAACAACCCAAAACCAACATCATACTAAAGTAAAATAGCTAGTGTAGTGCATTTATTATGTCTGAGAACAGCCGCCAAGACCGCGGACATGGCCAACACATCAGGAGCACCTGCCACCTAAACAAATACAGTATTTGACCCATCTCTTACTCCCCAACCCTCCCCAAGCACTTCTGCACACCAACACACTCCCCAAAATTGCATTTTGCCTCTGTTCGCCACCTCGCTGTCGGCAGATCCAAGATGGCAGGCGCATTGAAACAATGTGACGCACCTCACGCCTCACTCCAGCCAATCGGCGGACACGTTGAATGTCCGTGGACATGACGCAAGCCAATTAGCCAATCGTGTCCTGTCCGCGGAGCGAACAGGGAAGTGTGTCTGTGGAGCGGACATAGATATAACTAATTGTTTTGCCTCGTGTTTTGGGAATTTAAAAGAAATGACTGGACAGATTTACACCAAATTAACAAAAGCATGCTTTTGGGACTATGCCGCCGCTCGTGCTGCATATTTGGTGGAAATCCGTCCAGCGGTTTGAGCTGTAGGCGTGCAAAAAGTTTTTCCTATTATGTCTATGTGAAAAAAATACATTTTGGGACCCCCACTATAACTTTGCCCCCCTAGACCAAACCTCACCAAAATTTGCAAAAGGAATGAGAGTGGGCCATATACTTTTTTCTGCAAAGTTTGGTGAGGATTTGTCCAGGGGGAGTGAAGTTATAAGCCACCCAAAAAGTGCTCTTCCTATGAGATTAGCAACTGAACCATTACTACACAGCCACTACTGTGGGCTGTGTAATTAAATAAAGGGTTTGCCGAAAAATGTGGATTTCTCTTTGCGCATCTGAATTTTGTCAGGCTCTATATATCTAATTAAATCATGTCAACATTCCTATTCACATTCAATGTATTACGGGTTATAGACAACAAATCCAGATAGCTCCATATATGCTCCACATATGTATTCTATGGACCCAAATGTAATTTCCACTAAATGTCTTAGGCCCTCATTACGACCCTGGCGGAAAGCGACTGACCGGACCGCCACAGCGTAAATAGCGTTTCCGCCATTGCACGATGGAGCAAAGTGCGGCACATTCCGACCCATCGGGCACGAGCACCACGCCATGGCGGAAGTGCAAAGTCCGCGATGGCGGAAATGACCCCAAAACGGCCCACACCGCCGCCGTACGGCGCCCTAGGTGCAATACCGCCACCCATCATAGCGGACACCGCAGTGAGCGCCAACCGAAAGTACGGCGACCGTAAATATACGGAAACGGAAGTAAAAACATGGGCCCGGAACAGCAAACAACACCCCGTACACCTATAAAACCACAAAATACACACAACCACTAAAAACACCACCCTGAGACACATCCCAACCCGTCATCCACCCTAGTGAAACCAAGAAAAATGGGAAAAGTAGCGAAGAAAGCGTGCGACCGCAAGCGGCAGGTCCACTTCTCCCGTGAGGAACTCACCGTACTCACAGAGACCCTCCAGGAGAATGCCGCCGCCGTCTTCTCCACGCAAATGACCAGGACGGCACTTGCGAACAAGAAGGCCATATGGGCCCTGGTGGCACAGCGGGTAAGTGCGGTGGGGACCGCACCCCGCAACCCACAGCAATGCAGGAAGAAGCGGTGGGACGACCTGCGGATACGCGTCCGTAGCATACTTTCTGCCAACCGCAACATTGCCACAGCCACCGGGGGAGGGTCGGAATCACCCATCAAGTTGACCCCCTGGGAAGAAATCTGTGCCTCCACCATTGGAATGGAGAGCATAGAGGGAGTCGGAGGGATGGAGAAAGGAGTGCAGACATCCGGAGAATCAGGTAGGTGGCCCAAATAAAACAATGCCAAAACCACAATGTACAATCATGTGAAGTACCACGTGCCCACATAGTGCAACAGAAACACATGGCCAGGAGAACGTCCACACACATTGGCCTGATAGCGCACTTTAAAACCACAATAAATACATAAATAATTAAAAACCCCAAAAACACCCACTACACGTGCATCAGGCACACCCTAACTGCAGGCTGCCAAACAACTGCACCCTCACTCCACACACAAATGAAAGCACCTCCAAGGCCCCGACCCAAATCACCCTCAGGTACCACCCCAATGCATGTGATACATTGCCATTCCAATTCCCACAGACCCATTAATAACGCTCGCCCTCCTTTACTCCACCACAGGGTCCGATCCAAACGATGAGCTCCAGGACACCCCTACCAGCACACCTGCAAAGAGGGCCAAGACCGACGGCCAAAGACCCTCCACCTCAGCTGCACGCATCAAGACACGGCAGCAGCACATATCAAGTGGCAGCACACAGGAGGGAACATCAACAGGCACCCCAGCAGCCAGCATGCACAACAGCACCACCACAGGTCCCCCCAATGGATGCCACAGAAGGTACTGCCTCTGGTGGCAGCAGCACCATAGGTGACACCCCATTAATGGCAGCATGCTCCGACACAGAAGACGGGGATGTCGAAGTCAGATCCATCCATGACCTGTCCCAATCCCCCTGTCTGTTCCATCCCGTACACCATGAGGATACCACGCAGGGGCACCCACAAGACGACGACTGGCCATCCCCCACAAGCCCTGTGGCAGGGCAACATGAGGCGAACAGCCCCTCTGTGACACCACCGCAAATGGCCATGGCCCAGCAGAGGCAACAGTCCCTCGACCAGTTAATCGTGCAACAGCAGCAACTGGCCACGCTCCTCAAGGACCATGCCGATGGATGTGGGGGCACTAAGGCAGACATAGAAACATCAACTGAGACACTTAGGGCACAAATCGAGAGTAGCACCGAGAGCCTGAGAGTCCAAATGGAGAGTAACACCGGAGCCTGAGAGTCCAAATGGAGAGAAGCACCGAGAGCCTGAGGGGGGAACTGCATGCGACGTCCAAAGACGTATGTGCCGAACTTGCCGCAGTGCGCCGTCTGCTCACTGAGCTCTCACAAACCCTTAGGGACATGCATGGACGTGAGCAGGCAGAGACATCATCCGTTGCAAGTTCCGTCCAGGGCAGCCCCCAACGTAGATCTGGGAGGAACCTGCGCTCCACAGGCAGGGGTGCCCCTGATACCCGCAGAGGGGGCTTGCAATAGCGACTGCCCACTGACAATGAGCATCTTTGGACACTGGTGTTCGGGGGGGAGGTGGGAGGGTGGAGGGGGTGTGTTGGGCTCACTTGGGTGGCGGGTCGATAGGGTGTTCCACATGATATCACATATGCCATAAACAATGCACGATCAAACAATGAGATGTGTGGACAATGATCTTTGTGTACTAGGCCATCATAGGCGTACAGTCCATATTGTGCATGTACCAGACACACACAGTGCCACGAGTCCCGTGTCCATGTATCAGCCACCAGGCGTGAGTGCTAGAAGCATGCATCTATGAGATGCTGACGAATTTCACGGCCCTCCTGTGCCTCGCAGACTCCTTGAGGAGCTGCCACATCCCCACCCTCATCATGACCATCTTCAGGTGCTTGCAGTTCTGCGTCAGGGGGCATGGGCACATTTCTACGTACGCACATGTTGTGGAGCATGACACATGCCATCACCATCTTTGCAACCTTCTCATGGCGGTACAGGAGTGCCCCGCCAGACCTGCTGAGGCACCGGAAACGAGTCTTCAGTAGGCCGAATGCCTGTTCAATGACTACACGGGTACGTGAGTGGGCATGGTTGTAGTCCTCCTCATGCTGGTCCCGTGGGTTCCGGACTGGTGTGAGGAGCCATCTCTTCAGTGGATATCCGGCATCACCTGTATGTGGACGATAAACGAATCATGTGGAATGCCATTGCTACGTACGCACCCCCCCCCTTCCTGCCAGGTCATTGCCGCATCACATACCCCACATCATCATGCATGAAATGAGACTCACCGAGTAGCCAGGATCTGTTCCCTGCGTGTCGCTCCATGTAGCGTGGTATTGTAGAGTTCCTCAAGACCATAGAATCATGGGTTGATCCAGGGAATCGGGCACAACAATGTGTAATGATCCTGTTGGAGTCACACACCATTTGTACATTCAGTGAATGAAATTGTTTTCGGTTGCGGTACTGGGCCTCCATGGCATGTGGGACGACCAATTCCACATGGGTGCAGTCGATGGCACCAATGCAACCCGGTATGCCGGCAAGTGCATGGAATCCCACTTTTGTGTTGGTAATTTCCTGCTCCGAGCGTGGTAGAGAGATGTAGTCGTCTGCGTGCTGCAGGAGGGCATCGAGCACTTGCAATAGTGTCCGTGAGAACAGTGGCTGAGAAATGCCATGCAACTGTCCGACTGTGTGCTGGTAGGTGCCTGTGGCCAGGAAGTGGAGTACAGACACCACCTTCAGTAGGGGTGGGATGGCGGTTGGGCTATCTATCATGCTGACAAGGTCAGCCTGTGTCATGTCCACAATGGCGGCTATGGTGTCCCGGTCCAAACGGTAGAGGGTGTGGATCTGCTCATCAGTGAGGTTGAACGGATGTGCTCGGAGGCGTGGGATTGCGGGCTGCCTGCGTGGTGGTAGTGGCTGTGCTGGCAGCCCTTGCTGGCCCTGCCTTGCCCTCCTCCTCCTCCTGCGTCTCCTCCGTGCGGCCGGTTGTAGTTGGTGTTCGTCTTCTTCTTGGAGTTGGAGTACTTGCAGTGCTATCAGGTCCCCCAGGGCCAACATCGCGAGTCCTGCCGGTAGCATTTCGGAGTGTTTGTGGGAGGAGACTGGGCGTGCAATTTATGTGTTTTCAGGCTGTATGGCCTCCACCTGTGGTGATTCATTCCACCTGTGCAAGCTGCTCTCCCTTTTGGGCGAGCACGTCCCGCACACAACGCTGCAATTCGAGGAATGGCATCTTGCTATTACAATCATGTATTAGTACCCGATGGCCGTGTAACATTGGTTGATATGTTCATTCGGCTATGGTCCCATTGTTTCACATGCATTCTTTGCAGTCGCGAACAGACTTGTGAAGGGTCAGTGGAACGTAGTACTCGAGTAACGGTGGGCCCTCATGCATCACTGTACCGAGTTGCACCGACGGGCGGGGCGTCCCATTTGTGGGTGAAGGCAGTTGCCATTTTCACACACAGCCGCACTAGATGGATTAATTTGTGATTTCAAGCGGCCACAGATGCCTTTTCGACGTGATGTTGCAAATGAGGAATTCGAAGGGCGGCGCTTTCGGTCTTCAGCTAGCGGCGAGGAGATGCCCACAGGTCTGACTGCAAATATAACGTTCTATTGTTCAGTGTCCTTGGGACAGGGGCCATGGCGAGGATGCAATGATTGATATGAATAGTTTGGGATGCGCAATAGCGAAGTGGATGATGAGGCCGGACGTTCCCAAATACATGTTACTTCACAACACTGGAATTACGGGCTGGGGCACAGTGGATTTTGCAGGCTGCATAACGCACAGACTCAATGGAATTCTCACATGTTATGTGAGTATGGAAACAGGCGTTATCATTACGGGATGAGGGAATGATGAATGGATGCATGGGCAGATGATTTGATACGGTGTTTTCCATGTACAGGGCTTCTTGGAATCTGTCCGCCTCCCCTGCGCTATGTGATGCAGGGCTGCCATAGTGGGACCATCGTCTATCTGGCCTTGTTGAGCCCTCCCTGTCTCGACGCGCCTTCAGACACTTGTGTCCATGCACGTTACCAATCCCATCTGATGGATTCTGTTTTCACAGACGCATGCACAGGTACACTCGTTTGTGATGGTGTTTTCACCTCGATATGGATAGTTATGAGTCGCAAGTGGTTTTGGGGTGGTGATGATCCTTTGGAGTGGGCTAGCATGCATATGGCTGTGGATCTAGTGTGATCATTGAAGTGAGTTGTTCGAATGTAGTTCTGATGGCCATTCTTTTCTTTTTCTTTTCTTTTGGTTGACAGGTATCTCCTCCCCTTTTACCACTGCCATCTGTATGCCACTCCTGCAGATGGGTTTTACTCCCGACACCTGCTGCTTCGTGTTAATCAGTGGAGCAGCATTACGATCTTATGGGACGATCGCCAATGGGCCACATGCCCTTACGCAGTACTAGTGGCTCGGAGCAACATATCGGCCTTTCAGCTGGACTAGTGCCTCCCTATTGGGACGGCCCTGCGGTTCTAGGCGCTTCCATGTTGCCTTTTCGTACGAGAATGTAGCCCCTGTGTACCATGAAGGAACAGGGCGTCACACAAGAAGTAGCTGGTCATTTCTTGCGGATGCAGCCCACAATGGTGAAATGTGTTTTGGAGTTCATGGCCTAATGGCTGTATGGGCTTGGTGAATTTGTTGTGCATTAAATTTCTATTCTGATATGGGCCGTGTAGCTTTCTTCTTTGCAAGTGATGTGGCATATTCCTATTTGGGGAGCGATGTATTGTGAGGAGATCTGCATTGGGTTCCAGCTTCGGAGTATAGTTGCGTGGTACTGTGCTGGGCGCGTTTGCCTACGAAGCCCAGTGAGGTCAGGGGTGAGGGCTGCCAATATGACTGTTTGGATGATGTCATGCTCAGGGGCGGGGGATTAGGTTTTGTGTAACAGATGCCGGTCAGCCAGGTGGATTGGTGGAATGATGTGATTATCGGAATGTTGCTGGTCACAGGTGCCTGTGTTTGCGTGCGTTTCTTGGTGGGAGACTGGGGTCATGTCCATTGGTATAGCTTCTGTATTCGTGCCATCTGTGCCCTGCAGCTCCCATTGGCCCCTCTTGTGATTCTTTTGTTCGTTGGCATGCATGGGTGACTTGTACATTTCACTGGTTGCATTGTGACTTCGTTGCACCTACGGGGAGTTGTACTATGTGGCCAGGGAGCGGTGTACAGGCACTCAGTGGGGCCGTTTACGGTTGATTCGCGATGCCGTACTTCTCACCATGGCGGAATGGTACTTTCCGCCGTGCTTGATGCCGTTAGGTACATGTCCGCTAGGGTCGGAATTCGCGTACCCTTGCGCCATGGTGCTAATTACGGTTTGGCATGGCGCGCGCGCGCGTACTTGGTGCAGTTAGCGTTGGCGTTCACTACGGTGTCGCTAATGGCATCGTACTTTACGGTGACGGGTCATAGTCGCACCGAGCGCTATTCGATGGCGGTATTGCATTTCCGCCATCGTTTTTCGCTTTCCACCAGGGTCGTAATGAGGGCCTTAGTCATTTGAAGTATTTGATATATTAGGCACCCCTAAACCTATATTTACGAGTTGGAAAATGAATATAGAATGTTTATACTTTGCTGCAATGAAAGTCTCTCTTCTTATCCATTATGTATCGTTTTGCATCAAGATTTTCATTTGGCCATAATCCTCTTTAGAAATTAACTTTTAAAGAATACAAAAATCAAGTAGTTTAGTTATTTTGTTTGAGGTTTAACCCCACTGTTGTACCAACGTTTTACCTGATAAATGGCCAAAAATCGATCACCCTCACTTAATAAAATATAAGTATTTTTCTTCATAAAAGAATCCCAGATTACTTTAGATTCAACTAAAAGCCCATACAAATACGATGTTACAAATGATCTTGCAAATGTATATTGGTGACACAAGTTAACAAACTATCATAATCACAGAAAGTGTGATCCATTAAGTCAAACATCTGTTCAGATTAAACAATTCAACATCCATTTGTATATTAGGAGATCATTATGCATCAGAATAGAAAAAACAATTAAATGCTGGTCACATTGAAGTAGAAATGACATAAAATAATCAAAAGACCCATATTTGTCCTCAACCTCAACATCTGATTGGCTGATCCCTACAATCCACTTTCCATGCTGCGTTTGCTAAGAAACCCCAGAAGTGGCGCGCCCTGCCCGCGGACACCCATGATGTCAGCAGAACGCGTAACACCGGGTCAGCCCTTCTACCCTTTCCCCTTCACTCTCTGCACCATTTCCTCAATGGCTACTGTTAAACAGTCACACAAAAATCCACCAATCACATCCAACAACTCTACATCTAACTCTATCATCACAGATCCGCACTTTAGATGTACTATTGATCACTTTCAGTACAATTCGGCTATCACTGCAACAGACCTATAGCAACAACTAATATAAATCTCCCCAGGCTTTCTACTTGCAGATTCATGCACATCCACATGCATGAACCCAGACTACAGGTATGAATATTTTCTACACAGTACATGTACAGCTCTTCTAGGAATACATATAAACAGAGTAACTGCCACTTACCCTGTATAAACTGTCAAATGCACTTACTGTAATTTCTCCCATCTGCTACGATGAAATGTCAATTGCAAACCTGTCTGCTCTCCAAATGTTTGTTTACTCACACAGCTATCTAAAAAAAATGTTATATCATATTAAAAGATGGGAGAAATAGCAGTATAATTATGAAAAAGACTGTCCAGTGTGTTATAAAATTACACGCAGCCAGTATGAGTACATGCATCTTCATTCAAGCACACACACAGACAATATCATTACAAAGGCTCCCAGCTCAAACACCACCACGGCCTCTATACAAAATCCTATTGTTTTATTTCCCACACCTTCACAAATGCATTAATTTCATGAATTTCTGTACAATCTCTGCCATTTACCCTGTAAAAATAACAAAAAATGCATATGATTATTTCTTTTATCTCTTAACATCCAATAACATAACATTAAAAAAACAAGGGTGCTAAATATTTACTATTATATTAATTTGTAAAACATATTCAACTAACAGATTCTAAATAAAATGTGCAGAATGCACATAGGCAAAGGAAAGTGCATATGCATACTATGCTCAGTTGTAAGAAAGCACTACTACTACAAAAACAAACAAAAAACAATGTCTACATTAACAAAAGTGCTATAAACACACATATTCACTAACTTCTTTCTTTTACAATTGCAGTGAAGACCACTCTCCTGAAAAGCAGCAGTGTCTGTACGAACAACGACTTAGAAGAAACCTACTCTTTCCATACAAAAAAGTCAGTACAATACTAACATAACGTTCTAACTGTTACTCAAACACACTAGCATTTTAGCATTGTACAACAAAGAAGTGTATTAACCCTTTCCCATAAGATGTAGTATTAGTGCTTCCCCTTACCAGTTGCATACTTTATATTGTCATCTCAAGCACAGTATAGTAACACAAAAATACAAGAATAACCTTCCCAACTTGATGTAGCTGCCCATTGCACAATTATACACCTCCACAATCATCCTTACCATCATACTCAGACACTCATGCACAAAGCATGCATACACTGCACAACAGCCCAACCCACACTTTCTTTTTTTCTCCAACAAACCCCAAAGAATGCTTACCAAAAAGAAACTCCATAGAAAGCGACACAGAAGTAGAGCAAATCAAAATAAAAGTGTAAAAAAGAAGGATCCATCTCTAGCAGATTTTGTACAAAAAGTTTAAACAAAACAGCTAATACAGTCATTTAGCAAAACAAAGCAAGCTTCCAGTACAGAAACGTTGCCTCCTCTATCAAAATTGTAAAATGAAACAAAAAGTGATTAACACGACTTCAGCTACCACTACTGCTAACGCTGCGCCTATAAATCTTGATATAGTAGCAAGTAACCATACCAACATTTTTTTTACAAAAAATGTTCCGCCACAGAGTCCTTCAGTACCTTATAAAAACAGGAGAGAAATCGTGGCCAACCCTTAAAACCTACCGAAGAAAAGTAATCCTAAAAGCTCTCATAGACAGTGCAATCCTTCTCAAAAGGAAGCTATTTATTTTATTTTTAAAAGAATGAAACCACTAACAAAACTGACTACTAAATTACAAAAAAAGACTTCTCAATAAACAGAATATAAAAAAAAAAATTCTTAAACATCTGTGAAGGTGAATGTAGTCACACCACTAGCACAGAACCATATTTTATTGAAGAAGCATATAAACAAAAGCAAACAAACCCAATTGCCATACATAGCAGTGGACGAAGGTATGAAAAACGTAATAACACCGTTATGGAACAAGAAACTTCGCTCACAAAAATATCCCCAGAAAACTCAGTATCACCTCTCCATTCTACTGATCCAAAAAGTCCAGTCAACAAATGGCCGTGCACATCAATGTGTAACAAGGCCAAAAAATGCATCAGAAGAAGGGGAGCAGAGCTTACCTGAGGGAGCCAAGTCAACGACAGACCATGCTGTACCATTTGAAAACCGAGACAAATGATTGAGGAAATGGGGTAGGACAAAGTTATTTTAGGGGGATATGTAGCATTGTCTGTGATCACCTGACTGAGGGACACGAGAGTGCACGCCATATGGTCATATGCATGTTGTTGGGTTGCCTGCCACAGTTACGGGGGACCCTGTGCATGGTTCCTGAGATGCAGGACTGCTTGCGGGGTACCCCACACACT
This sequence comes from Ambystoma mexicanum, assembly GCF_040938575.1. Lineage (NCBI taxonomy): Eukaryota > Metazoa > Chordata > Amphibia > Caudata > Ambystomatidae > Ambystoma > Ambystoma mexicanum. The sequence goes on along the minus strand of NC_090921.1, from coordinate 933,704,514 downwards.
GTTGAAAGGGTGTGTGTGTATTTGCACACAGGGAGCATGCAAAGGTAGCTGTTATGGCTGTTTATGATTTACATGGGGGTGTATCGGGGGCAATCCAGGCGCGGCTTGTGAATATGGTTACTTCACGCAGTTTATTGCATAAATATGCACGCTACATTGCATTATTCTGCGCGCAGGCTCGTGCAGTGTCAGTATCAGCGAGCGGCAATTGCGTGAGAAATGGGCACTTTGCCATGAATCAGACCCTTAATCTCTAGACTGCATTCATGTGCGCTCCCATGTTCACAGGAAAGGGGATTCTCTTTGCAATTCTCTTTCAGAAAGGGCTAAGTCCTGTACTCTTTCGATAGCATAGACTGTATAATTTACTGATGTGAATGTCCAATAAATAAGAAAAAAATGACTGTTTGTATTCAGTACTTGTGACAGCAATTCTTCGGTACTGTTAACATCAGCTGTTACATAAAGGAAATGGTTATCCCCATATTTAATTCTACCATTCGTAATAATATCTGCATCACAAACTTTTTTCTGCAGGGCAATGCTTGCATTTTAAGTGATGGATGTCTGTGGACCACACCTGTTCCCATCCGCCATCTTTTGATAATGTCATCTCCAGCTAGTTCAAGCTAAGGCCCAGTTCCCCCGTGGCAATCAATCATAGCATGCACCCATTCTTTAGATGTCAGCCACTGCAGCCATAAAGTATGGTCTTGGTATGAGTGGATGTCACCGCTTAATGTACTGTTTAGGCAATGTGTTCAGATGTCGCCATGGAAATGTAAATTTCAACAAAGTATTTTTTCTGATTTCTCTATTAGGAAATGTGCAAGGCGCTTTAGCATTCAATACATATCAACAACATCTTTCTCTTATGCCAGTATTATTGCCTTTCGTTGCTCAGTGTTTGTTGCATTTACCTAATCGTAATTTGTGGTAAAAACCCAGTAACTTTTCTGCTACCCCAAACTGCTGTCCTCTATGTGCATATCATGAAGCAATTAAACCTTGAGAATTAGCACATTTCTCCCTATTCATGGCTTTTTGGCACCAGGGACCCACTGACAAATTCAACATTTATTGTTGTCAACTTAATTTCTTATTCATTTTCATCTCCTTCTCTTTCTAACTGAAGCTTGTGTTAAACACATAATTAGTGTTAATTTTATTTTAAAAGAAGATTGTTAATTTTTTGTTGACTGTAACTATGATATCCCCTAGTTTTATTTATTTTGAACCGTCTCATTTTTTATTGTGTCCATCGGCAACAAGCATGTCTGGTAATTTAGGTTTTCATGAATTAGCCTGAATTCAAGAAATGGAATCAAGGCAAATCCAGGAAGACATGGAAAAGATCACTAATACAGAGGATGATTCTCCCAATTCAGAACATAGCAGAATGGAAGAGGTTTCTAGTTTGTGTCACTGCAATTGTTGTCAGCTGATGCCATCATTGGAAGAACTTTCATGTTGCAGACAAAACTGCACTTGCAGGGCCTATCAATCTGAAGATGATTCACTGACGCTATGCATAACACAGGAGCGTGGGGGTCAATACGACTTTGCAGGCAGCCATGGTGCTATTAGCATTCTGAAAACCATTCCCCTTTCCCATTCGATGGGAATGGGGAAGGAGCTAATTAGCTCTTTATTAGCTCCCTGGTCCCTTAGCGGTTCCCGCTAAGGGACCTCAGAATGCGGCAGTAGGGGGTTAACAGCATCAGCATCCTTACCAGTGACGTTAACCCCTTATCGCTGGACATGTAATGAGGCCCAGTGACTTCAAGGCAGCATGTCTTAGACGTTCGGTTATTCGAATTCGGATAGCCATTAATCATGAACGTCTCTGCACTGTTTGTCCATGTGAAAAAAGAAATAAAATGTCACTGCATTATTGAACCAGGGCACAATGTGCCCTAGTGCTAATACAGAATGGTATTAACCCTGGGGAAAACTTTGCCCTGATGCAAAAATGTGTCAAAAATGTATCTTTTTTTGAAGTAGTGCAATTGTTGTGCTTGTGCTGATATAATGCCAAACTGCATTTGTCATGGTGCAATGTGTTTCTAATAGGCCCAGTGTCTTTTAGAAATAGGACAAACTTTACCCTAGTGCTAATACTACGCAATTTGCACTTGCACTGTTGTACATGTTCTGTAATCTGATGACATGTTTGGTGGCTTGCAGGAAAGAACAACGTGGACAGTGAGCTTAACATGGAGTTAGGGTGAGCGAACTTTGCCATACAGATATCAGTGTACTGAAACTATACTTCATAACCCCTCGTCAAACCACTACCTGCTTAAGCAATTGCCATCCAATTCTCCCATAGGAATCCTGTTATACAGCTGATCATTATGACCTGACCTGTACGAATTTAAACTGCATGGTGGAAAAAGCATTTTTGAAGACATTTCATAAGAAATGGCTGCAGGCCTTAGTGACAGCGATGGTCACTTCTTGAATGTTCAGCAGAAACATTGTGCAGAAATGTTGCAAGGCTGCAGATTCCCAGGAGAATGCAGCCATATTGAAGTCTATTCATGAGATACTTTTGAGGACACCAAGCTATGCACCTGGGTGTCCGAGTGGAAGTCGCAGGGGAAAAGGAATCAAATACAGTTAATTAAAACATATTAATGGTGTTGGTCAACTATTTAGAAGCATGCGTGGCAAAAAAGCCATGGGAAGGGAGTGTGGGGCCAGAGCCATAGCGTAGGGGCTGTGGGGCGCCTGACAGGGAGCCAATCAGCAGAGGAGGGTTCCAGTGTCTCTGGGGTGCAACACTGTAAAGTCTCCTCTTTGAAATCTGCAGGACATGTCATAGGTCAGATTCAGTGATAATGTCTCGACCTGTGCCATTTCAAGATGCCATGTCCTATCTGTACACAGCAGTTTATCCATTTATATATTGAACAGTGCCAACCAATGATAAATAAATGTTTCTTGACTGAGAAGCACAGTCACGTAATCGTGGGGAGGTGTTGGAAGAGTTATGATGTGTGGTAATGTGATTTTGTTCCAAGAAATGTTTTATTGAATGAGGGCCTAGTATGTTATAGTTTAAAATAGGGGTCTGATGTAGCTCCGCCAATTAGCCCCTGTGATCTGCTATAAGAATGTAACAAAGCGTTGTCTGGCAAACCTGTAATTCATGTACAAAGTGTGTAACTGCATAGGGTGGCGTTGAGCTAATTTCATTCATTTCAATTCCACAGGGCTCTCTGAGCCATAATTGCCAGCTGTGTGTGGGTCCAATAAATCTGTGTTACTTCTTGTTTGGTGTACGTTCCTCTTTTGGATTACATCTTCTTTCTTGGGATTACTTTTTGGCAGATGTTCCCTGGTACATTGTGGAGGCCCCAGTGCAATCCACAGTTCTGTCATCGAGCTGATGGTATTCTTGCTGCACTTGTGGGGCCGTGGGGCTGGTGGGTTGCGACCAGTTCATAGTGCACTAATGAGGAGGCCCAGCATGTGCAGATTTTGTAAAGATTGGCCTGGTCCCCAGCGCCGACCGTGCTCAAAGGAAGGTGCAGGCCATTGAGGAAGACTCAGCATCGAGAGGACTGGAGGATCTCTGTAGTCTGTAAGTGTACACTTGCATGAACGCACAGTGCCATTCATCTGCAAATTAAGCAGGTGTTTTTACGGTCTATAGGACATATCCTACGGGGGGAAGGTCAGATCGGCCATAGTAGTCATAGATATTAGTTCCACCCCTCCAATAGGGAGAGGGTGTGTGGTGGGCACATCTATAGTAGAATAGATGATTGCGTAGAAGGTGGCAGACTTCCATTAGATGGTGTAGTGCATAGTGCAGGCGATTGTATAGTTGCATCATTTCTTTGATTATGGGGATTGGGTTAGAAGATTGATTGATGAGGAGCAGTAGATTAGAAATATTGCTGTATGTCGTGTTGGTCGAGGAGGAAGGACTGGCATGAGAGTGTTGTTGCTAAATAAAAGTGTTTAGTGTGGCCTGAGGAGTAGGGGCCGGATAGTTGTGTAGTACGATATAATAATTGTCATATGTAATTGTGTGGGCCTTTGGAGAAGGACATTGGATTTTGTTGTGGGGTGATTGTGGGTGGGAGTAAAGATGTGGTTGTGAGGAGAGATATGGGGGTAAGTGGGTAGTGCGTGTGTGTGTGTTTTTGAGGAGTGTAGTGGATTGGATTATAGGGTGGCAGTCGCTGCCCTATAGTTAAGGTGAGTCAGAGACACATAGGAACCCCTCAAAGTTCTATCGTAAATAACTTTTTAACGATTTCGGTCAAAACTTTGAAAGTGATTAATGTCCCATGCCCCCCCCAGAATGCAAAGTTTCATAAAGACTTGTTAAAATATATTTAAAAAATATCAAAAGTGCAACCTACTTCCCATTCATTTTCCCATAGACAAACAAGGTACATTTTTACCAAAGTGCACAGCCCAAGCCGCAGGACGGATTTGGACTAGTTGTGAAAAAAACCTGGCCACAAAGCGTTGACTCAGGATCCATGCCTGGTTTGGCGTTATTCCATGCAGTCATTTTTCAAATATTTGACGGAGAAGGGGGTACCCCCTTGTTAAAAATAGAAAGTGATATTTAGTGGATTTTTCCGAAACCGGGTGTTTTTAGAAATGAAACAACCGCCATCTTGTTTTTCTCTTGATGCAAGCGATATTTGCATCTATAGCCGAGGATTTGGGAAAGTGAAACTTATGAAAAAGCTATTTGCAGGTAAAAAACATGGACATGCCATAAGGCTAGAGGTGGAGGGGTGTGTGAAACTTTGGAATTGGAGGGGATCTAGGGACTGAGTTTGCAGCACAAAGCTTTCCAAAGCCTTGGCTATAGTCATATATTGCTGACATCTGAAAGCAAACTACGTCACAGAAACAGCGTGTGTTGTGGGGGGAAAGGGAGAGGGCAGGGGACGTGAGGAGGCCATCTGGACAGTGTGGGGAGCTGGCACAGATGAGGCTGCACTTGGTGAGCTGCTGGAGGGCAGGAAACATTTTATTTTTCAGTCATTTTGCTGACATTAACAATATATACGATGCAACAAAGGACTATATATAACCGCGGGTACGAGTAGTTCTGTTTCGGCAGCTATATATTTTGGGGTGTCAGTGTTTTATTTCTTTTTTAAAGTTATTTCTCTGGGTATAGGGACGTTGGGGTTGAAAAATAACTGGCCATGGCCGAAGGACATGGTCAATGACCTGGTAGGTGTTTGGGTTCTTTTATATTTTGGCTGTGTGTTTGCAGGCTTGTGTATATGTGAGACTTTGGAGAAAAAGAGATGAAATACGTTTAACAAAATTAATATGAAAGGATCAATCAGATTCTAATTTTAGATGCCCCATACAATGTATTTTAGGTTGTGGGTTCTTAATTATGGTATTATGTTGTGTGGCTGTAAATTGTTTGTTTACCCAGTTTACTGTTATGTATTAATCTCTGCTTGCTTTATTTTCAGCAACTTTATATAAGTACATGAGTAGGGTTGAGCTGTATTGATATTTTAAGTTGTATTGTAGTATAAAGCCTGAAGTGAGACCCCCTTTTCATTCAAGTTTTGTAACCCTGGTTATGATAAAAGTCAATGAAATGTAGCCGCGTGTTTAATAAAAAAACGATTCATTGTATTTGTATGATATTAAATTATATGATAAGTCATTTCTAATGTGCTTGTACAGAAGTGGTTTTTGGCACGACAAGGAAGAGAAGAAAAAAGGAGGACAAAAACAACAATCTTATTAGGCCTTGTGTAATTCAGATCACGCAACTGTGGTGCAGGGAGGTCCAGGGGGAGAAGTGCCTAGAGGGGAGTGAGTGGTGAGGGCAAAGTGCAATGTAACACGTATGTGCTGCCAGGGAGGTGGCTCATAAGTGCAGGGAGTCAGGTGACAATAGGGTTGCAGATACAGTCCCTCCAGAGGGAGGTCCCAGCTGAGGACAGAGTTTTACCTCCACTCTCTGCCTGGAGAAACATCTGACCCTCAGAGAAGTGGATGTGTATGAACAGAGGGCTCGAGAAGGAAGATGCTTAGGAAGAGAACGTTGGATGTAGTATGGTCCCTGATGCACAGGTTCTTGAACTTGATCCTTGGAGCCAGTGGAGAGATTTTAGGGCGGGCGAGATAGGATACCTGGGCTTCAGACCAAGGACAAGACTTGCAGTTCTTTTCTGGATTACTTGTAGAGGGCGAAGAGTAAAGGCAGGCAGATCTAGAAAGAGGCTGTTGCAATAGTGCAGCCTAGAGAGAACGATGGCTCTGGAGACAGTGAGCTTCTGGGAGATGTTATAAAAGGAAGAATAACTCTGAAGAGGTGCAGCTGATAGTGTAACTTCTTAGAGACTTCAGAGATGTGAGGAGAGAAGGAGAGGGTGAAGTCGAAGATGACGCCAAAGTTCTTAGCCTCACATGTGATAAGTAGTCCTTAAAAGGACTGTTTTGGGGTACACTGAGTGTAGTATTTTAGCATATCTGAACTGCTGTTTTGATGTTTGAAGAAACACTGCATTTCCTTCATCAGTTAGGTATACTCTGCCAGGTCTATAGAAATTGGTCATGTAGTACTGTATGTTGTTGTTCGAAATCAATAATTGGTTGTGGTCTGTCATGAATGCTGAAACTGCTTTATTAACATTTCTCCAGAATTTCTCAATTTTACCATTAAATCTGGTGGTCCATCTCCATTTTTGCGTCTGAGTCAGATTTGAAAATATGAAGCTGGTATGAGGAAATAATTTCATTAGTTTTGCCATGTCTTGTGTGATCAATAAAGTAAGGGACGCACCTTGTACATTGCCCAAAACACTGCCTCCACAATTAATTATTATGATGTCTGTGTGCTCTGCACTTTCAGACGAACAATTTTGGAAAAACGTGGAACCAACATATTGCCCGCAATCCAAACCATTTAGCTGTAAAATCTCTGAAACCTAGAAACATATTAGTTAACATTTAGTTTCTCACAAAAAGCCAGTAACCAAAACAGCCAAGTGTCTCCGATCAGCCACGCAGTTTTCAAACCAGCTATGATATCTGCAGTCTTTCTCTGTTTCCAGGAAAATGATTCCTAGTTTGAATTTCTAGTAGTTTGTATCAGCTGGGTTTGTATAATGTGTGTGTTTTCTAGTTTCTAATTGGTTGATGGTGCTGTTGTAATTATTTGTGACTGTCCAGGAGTCACTCAGCATGCAGCATTGATATCCACAGGTAGATGTCATCCCCAGTGCAGCCTCAGCTATATGAAGACAAATGGCGTGTTGTGTGTTTGTGGACATGTGAGAGCCACAGCTATCCAAAAGTCTGAGTAGGGTAGCAACTTAGATGCATTGAGTGTTTTGGGGTATTGTAAGAGAGTAGGGGAGTGTCGGAGGACCATGAGAAGTGGAGGGGAGGCTAGTAAGCATGTTCGGGACACTTGTTTGGAGGAGTGCAAATACAATTTTAAATCTGTAGTTTTATGTAAATAGCCGTGGCTTTCAGAAAAAGGCCATGAAGGGCTGTTGCATAATTGCATCTATAAGGCACATCAACGCTTTTTGTCATTTGATTGGTTTCACCCATAGATGCGGTTATATTTATAGCCGCGTCTTTAAACATAGATTTTCTGTTCAATAATCATATTGTTATGTAGATGATACAGGAAACAATTTTATCTGTGTCTGATATTTTGTGTGTTTAGGCATCGCCTTGTCTAATTTGAAGTTTTGAAGGTTGGCTTAGTTTGGTTTTTAGTTTGTAGAAAATGTACATGTAGTCGCAGCTACAAGTAAGCTGCATTGAATATCCGTGGCTACTCGTGATGCTGGGCAGGGTTTTGGATGTGTTTCGGTGTTTCTAATTGGCTGGTGTTTATGTTGTAAATGTGTACTTCTGTGTGATAGGTTGCAGTGAATATGTGTCTGCTATTGTATTAGTTTTCTTAGAATATATTCTTTTTTTTCTGGTTTTGATTTTGGAAAGGATGAAACTCACCCTTTTGTCTACTTTTCTCATTTTGACTGCAGAACTCACACAGTGCAATTCATTTTACCTGTGATAAAATATGATTGGCATTAATCAGTTATTTGTCATTGTGTTGTTGAAAGTTTTTTGAAAATATGTTGGTAATGGGGCTCTTTATTTAATTGGATTTGTTCCTGTATTTGTTAACAATGAAGTGGTCCTGCTGTATATGTAGAAAATGGCTTGGAACAATTGTTGACAGTTGTTTATTAGGAAAGAAAATTAATTTCAGTGAGGAGCATGATATAGAATCATTAAGTATACTACCTGCACTCAATATAAAACAATGATCACAGAGCAGTAGAAATGTGATTTTATCTACAGTGTTTTTCTAATCACTCATGGTGTGTATTAAAGTGCTTTTTGTGGTGATATGAAAATGTGTTTGTTTTAAAAATACATTTTTGGGTTTGGGTGATTTGAAAATGTGTGTGCTGTAAACAAAAATGTGGTTTACTAAAGTGTGTTACTGTGTTGTTATCTATAAGAGAAAATGCATTGTCTTCATTTGTTTATTGTTTTGTGAAACTTGGGGGCCGATTCATGGAACAAATGTGTGCCGAAAATCCCAGCGCAAGCAGGCGCAAGGTGACGCAAGCGTGAGAAAGCAAGCGCAGGCGCACGCGTGCGATTCAAGTAAGGCACTGCGCGTGTATACCATTGGTTGTGCGCCAAATCCGTGCGTGGCACACGCGGGCGCACACATCATCAAACGGCATGCGCTACGCGCACAGCGAAAGCGCACATAGCACAGCGCACACAACAAAAGTGGGCGGAACAGTGGGCGTAACATGCGGAATGGGGAATAACGCGTGAAAAAGAAGGCGTAAATGGGGAAGTACTGCAGGGAACTACACGGAATGCCCACACGTACGCAAACAACCTGTATTCATGGATCCGAATACGGGAAACCTGCGCACGGCAAAAGACGCGCATAGGTGTCAACGCGTCTGCCACAGGAAGGCAAGCGGAAGCGTCCCCACGCACAGTATAAAAGTGCGTGCAAACAACAAACACGTATATACCGCTACAATGAATGCAGCACTGATCATGGGACACCGCAGGAGGAGGAGAATAGTCAGGGCATGCATTTTTTCACCCCAGACAAGTCTTTTTGGGATGCCTGACGACCAGGTCTACGGCAGGTATAGGTTTCCACCTCGTATCATCCTAGACTTGGTCAGGGAGTGGGAAGATGAACTTACATCCCCCACCCTCTGCTCCCAAGCATTGAGCCCCTTGGAGAAGGTGCTCAATGTCCTGCATTTTTTGGCCACTGGGTCATTTCAGCGGACTACTGTCATAGTGGGGGGGTGGTCTCACAGGCCACGCAGTCACGCTGCCTACACCAGGTCTTGACAATCATGCTAGTGCGCCCCTCAGTCCGCAGGCACATATACATACCCAGAACACCCGCAGAAAGGCAAGCCGTTGTCCAGGACTTTTACAGGATGGCACACTTCCCCAAAGTGCTCGGTGCCATAGATTGCACCCATGTGGCCCTACGTCCACCTAGGGCCACTGAGCACATCTACCAAAACCGCAAGCACTGGCATTCCATCAACGTACAGGTGGTATGTGATGCAAAGGGAATCATCACCTCTGTCTATGCAAACTACCCTGGCTCCACCCATGACAGTTTCATATACAGAATGTCCACCCTGAGCCGTGCCCTGGAAGCTGGGCAGCATGGCGACACATAGCTCCTAGGTGAGTACAAATGTCTGTGCACATGCATGCATGTCACACACACACACAAATATACAAACCCCAATAATCACAACCATCATCACCTCTCCAGGGGACAGTGCCTACCCTCTGAGCAACCACATAATGATGCCAATCCGGAACCCCACCACACCACCCCAGGTAAGATACAATGATGCCCATATTGCAACCAAGGGCATAGTGGAGCGCACATTCGGAGTGCTCAAGTCAAGCTTCCGCTCCCTTGACCACTCTGGTGGGCAGCTACTATATGCACCCCCAGTAGTGTGCAGGATCATTGTGGCAGCATGTGTCCTGCACATTGTTGCAACATGGCAGGGCATACCGGTGGACATGGTGGTGACCCCACATCCCCAACCACAGGCACAGGCGCTGCCCATGGGAGGGGACAGGGCACGTGGCGAGGCAGCCCGGACCCAGCTTGTGGCCACATTTCTCACCTTAACTCCCACCCCTGCGGAGTGCACACAGGCCTGGCACATTCCATGTAACAATCGATGATGACAAAGAGACAGTCAACTGTCACAACCTTACCACCCTGAGAATGTTGCCATGCAAGTGCCACATTGTGTGCCTCCCTAGCTCCTTAAACATAAGTAATCATGTGTGACCAAAAAGGCACACATGCAAGGTGTGAATCACATAGACCTGCAAAACAGGCCATGACTATCACTGCTATGTCACCCAAACCACAAGACGACATGGCAAGCAATAGCTATACACCAACACAGCACCAATAAGGTACACATTGATATGTGAAAAATGTAAAGTGGCATCACACAATGATGCCTGACATGGAATCAGATGAAATGACTGACCAACAACCTCCCACCCAAAAGAAGTCATACCCAAATGCATTCCAACAGTTGTAGTTGTAACATAACAATGAATGCCTGTCTACATGCACATTGTGCATTGCAAAATCAACACTGCAGCTTCTGTGTGCCGTGCCCACCTCAATGAACACACTGCTCAGCGCACAGCATAGTGAACAGCCATTGTGTGTGACGCACACCTTGAGCATCACATCCAAGCGCCAAAATACATCAAAAAGCAAATTACGCATGTACAGGTTCCACAATTGGTCATAGATCATGTGCTGCAGGGACACAGTGGGCACCAGAAGGCAAACACAGTGTACATGTGGACATGGAAGGGTGGTTGTACATGTAGTGGATCATAGAGCGGGTGTGTGGGTCAGTAGGGACATGCACTCAATATATGCATCTGCAATCAAGTGACCATCAGTTTCCTCTACACATCACATGTGAACATTCACCATGTGTACACCCCAACATGTCAAGCCACAACTATTCCCTCACACCTGAAAGGTAAACACAGCACATGAGCAGGCATTGATCAGCAGAATACATCATGTACATAGGATACTGCAATTACAATGTCAGGGTGTGCATCACACTGTAGGGCAAGGCAACTGTCAACAACAAAACACCCCCCCTCTCACAAATCACCATGACCCACTGAACAACTGCACTTGGGTTATCTAGCCTTCATCCTTGAAATTCACCTGGCCACAGGATCACCCTTCCCCTTTGTCACCATCTCCCACCTTGTGTGCACTAAGTGTCCAGCACCCTCAGAGGCCACCTTGACTTCCAAAAACACCACATCAAAGAGAACTCAAAGCAGGCCAACACAGAAGCCAAGCAAAAAGCCTGCAGGCAGCAAAACAAACCAGAAGACCCTCCAGTAGATGACTTGGAGTAGCAGTACGTCACAAAGCCAAAGTACTACCACAATGACGTAACAACCAAGGTAGCACAGTAAAACAATTTCACAACAGGATGTGCACCATGTGTGGTACATAACACAGAATAATGCACCACGAACTGATGTGTACATGTCACTGCTCCCGTGTAGAGGTGCAGGAGTGGCATGAACCATCCACCCCCAGCGTGGCTGGGTGCCTGCAAGGTCAAACTCACACAGGCCTCTGAGACCCTGGTGGGGAAGGAGGGTCAGGGATATGCAGACAGGACAGGCATTGCCATACTGGATAACCTGAATGAGGGGCAGGAGAGGGGAGTAGGATTCACATGGGAAAGTAGGAACTGCACAAAACTGTACCATTCACATTAACACATACACAAGTACACCAAACCTGATCTTCATGCACATAGTAACAAATTACTCAAATAGAAGACAAACAGAAACTTATCACTGGGGTGACTGCTGGCCTCCTGCCTGCGCACTCTCAGGTCTGGTAACAGGAGCAGTTTAATGCTGCAAAGAGAGCCACAGTTACTAATCTGTGCGTCCCTATAACACACAAACACACCACCATATATGCCCCAAAGTAACAAAATATTCTACAAACAAATAATCTGGTGTGGATGCTTCGTACCCATACGTAACATTACCCGTGTGATGGTTCATACACAGTCAATGCAGTAAGTCATGCGCCGCTGGGTGCGTTGCAAATGGAAGACCAATGTGTCACAAATCACACAACATGCAATGTTCCCTGGGTAAGCAGCCAGACGCATATAGCAAGGAATGACTTCAGAACAAGTCGTGTTCCACCATGACCCAAAAAAAGTAGGTAGTGCATGTGTCAAATTCTACATGGTAATGAAATGCACTGCACACGAGTCTGTCCCTTGCTGTGTGTCCCTGTGAGCTGCTTCTTTCCATGTCTCGGAATGCTACATGGCTAATACAAGTGCCTCAATGGACCGTGGTGGACCAGAGGGTATGTGCCACTGGCCCTGCAGGTGCCCCAGACAACCTTCCCATCAACTAGCCATTAGTCCACCAACGCATCTCAGCTGTATTGTGCGCTTCAACACCAATATTTGTACAAGCTCACCGTCAGTGCTGCTACTAAACATGCATGTGCAACTGGCCAGGTGGAAGGTCTGCTGCATTGTGGCCCCCCTGTGCTGCTCAACTTGCCTGGAGTCCCTTGAAATATGTCAGCTGTTTTCAGATGTATGAGTGCAATCCCTGTGCCTCTGCTTGCGCACACATACGCATGTCGGCACCACCAAACGTGTCCAGCTTCCAGACGTCCAATGGCCCATGTCTGCTGGCAAAGGTGGTCTGGAGGCTCATCCCCCTGCAGAAAGGGCATGAAACACATGATTAATGCTTTAAAATCATCTGTGTGTCTCTTCAGGCATTACATGATTGGACCATGTCAGAGACGTACAACACAAATCACACCATTAGTCCGTCTTTCACAGGCAAACTGTTGAACACACCATCTACGCCATGAATTGCAACAAGCACATGTACAGTATAGATAATAAACATACTACACAATGAATAGCAATGAAGGTACACATCAATCATGAAACCCCCATCTAGCGAATGAAGAACAGTGGTCAATAACACCCCTATCATTCCCACTAGGGGTGCTAACACAAGTTTCACAGCAGCAGACATGTCACCGATATGACAATCCAGAGCCCTTGTGTAATAGGCTGTTACACCAAACCATCCTTGCGAGCCCATGGATAAGGGAAGCAGGAGTGGCATATGTGAGTCAAGGACCCCAAGCTGCAAACACATACACAAGACAAGCTTGAAGGGCCCAGCTGGAACAGACAATGGATGCTCTCAAAAGCCACAAAGCACCACACCGTCACATGAAAGCACAATAGACAAACAATTTCAAACTATATCAACTAATTACACTAACTATGAAAAACCTACATTACCTATTTAAACTAACTTTCAAAATGAAACTAAACTAACCAAACTAAAAGAAAAATCAAAAATGGCCACATACGACCCGGGGGCGGGGAGAGGTACCCAGGAGGGGGGAGGTACAGGGTGCTGCTCAACACCCACATGCGATGATGTTGAGGAAAAAAAAAACCTCCATGGGCTCAACGCCTGCACAGCCCGACCTATGTGGGAGATAGATTGTCGTCCAAGTCTGGCTCTTCCTGGAAAGGAGGACGTGGCACAGGAGCTTGACCACGCCTAGCCGCAGCTTTCCCCTCGTCGGCAGCAAGTCTGCCGGACGGGTGAGCCTGGTTCTGTGCGGCGATCACACGCAGGTCTGCATGCAGAACCTCCCGTGATACACGTGCTTCCTCTTGCAAGGTAGCACGTGTAACACGGAGTTCATCCTGCAAGGCCTGGCTGGACAGCTGCTGCACCTCCCAGCAAGCATGTAGCTCAGCCGAGATGGTACGCTCAAGCTGCACAAACCTCTCCTCTGCCTGCTCCCTTTGGGACATCAGAAGGACACCCAGAGTGGCTCTGAGGGAAGCATACTCTTGCCTCAGGGCCTCCATGTGTGCCTCTGCGTGAGCAGCAATTGCTTTACGCGGAGACGATATTTCAGCCTGGCGTGCCCTGTCCGAGGCCGCCATGCCCAGCCTGAGCGAGCGGGCCGTGGACCGTGCCGCCTGCTGCTGGAGAAGCACCTGCCTAGCAGGGGGGAGCACGGTTTGGGCCACACGCTCCATGCTATCAGCGATGTTCTCCATTGCTGCCCCTGCCATTCAGAATTGGCAGTCATGTCTTCCTCCCACTCAGTATACTGCAGTTGCGTGCGGCGACCACGTTGCTGGGCTTGACCCCTGCGGGACCCAATGACTGGGTGTCCTTGTTGTGTTCGTACCTCCCGCGGCTGCACGACTACATGCCCCTGTCAACGTGATGGCCCAGGCACATCAGTGACTGGTGTGGAGGGTGACCCTGCGTCCCGATCCACCACAGGCGGAGGTTCCAAGACTGTCTGACCCCTCAGTGCAGGTGTCGCGGACAGAGGAGTGTCCACATCAGAATCACTCACCCCTGACATATGGACCTGATGCTCATCCAACTCGACATGGACGTCAGAGTGGTCATCAGGGCTGGACTCATTGCCAGCCAAAGACAAGATGGACTGTAGCACATGTGGGTTTTCGTGGCCTACCACCCCACGTCCCCCACTTGTGCCGGGTTGCTGTAGTGATGACAACCCTGTGCCTGGCATGACAACACCATCCTCTGGCTCCATTGCGTCATCATCTGAAAAGTAGAGAGAGTAAAGGTCACTACACATGTTAGAAGCACACAACACACACACACACACAGACACCAAACACATCAAGCAGACATGTCACACACAAAATAGAACCTGCCATGCATCCTGGGTCAACTTGAAATTGCTTCTTTGATTAGACATGTCGAAAGGTGTCAATTTTCACTGAAGTGGGTCGATGCAGTGCAGCAAATATCTACGTTACTCACTATCTACATTTACAAGAACTTCATGATGTGTGTCAGAAAATGTGAAGGCAGTGCAAGGTCAACTTCAGGCATCACGTGCAATGTGCATTCAATGGGTAGCATGTCTACAAGTAAACCACCCCTCCCCCCAAGTGCAAATGCAGGGATGCCTAGCATGGTATCACAAGGCTGAACATAGACCTGTGTATTGACAGACAGTGTTGACTAGCATCAACTGCATCATGTGAGTCAAGTGACAACACAGCAAATGATGATGGGACAGTAAGCAGGACACATGATGAAACCTTTGGAGTACACCCACGTGTGAAGAAGACACTACACCAGTTGGACAGAGTCATTGGCCATTAAACAGGCTGAGGCCTGTGACCCACACAGACCATCACACCCTAAACATGTGTGTGACGCAGGACTGAGCCATTGTGGAAATGGGAAGCCTGATGAAATGCCATGCAATGAAGGTCCCCCTGGACTCCTACCACAATGATCATCCAATCAAGGACACATAGGGGCATGAGTGGAATAAACATGGAGCATGAATGGGCACTCATGTCCCTGCTGGGCATCTGACCTCTGCACAGTCCAAGTGAGACACCCTTCATCAAGTACAAAGGATGTACCACACAGCATATGTGTGGCAGATTGGCTGCTGGAAGTCAGCATGTACAGAGGACGCATTAACAGGGAAGTACTCAACGGCAAAATTGAAGCATACCAGTGTTAAGGTGGAACTGGGATGCAGAGGGGGGGTGGAGGGGCAAGGGAGATGCCTACATGGAGTACGCGCATGCAGGCACAGGACACATGACGTCAGTCATGCTATGACATAGTCCCTGGGCTGAGAGGAAGGTCACCCCACGCTACATGCTGAAGGGCCAGTGAGCTGGAACATGGACTTGGGTGGCATCCTGGTGACCAGCATGTGAGTAGGGTACAATAGTGGTGATGCGGACAGTCCCCGTCCGCTCCACATATCCACCATCCAGCAGAGCAGACATGCATCAGGGATGCATTGCATTACTTGCACATCAGAACCATGTACACGTGACATGTAGTGGCAGTCATGCACAACACATCACACAAGTGAAACATACATGTCCACAACAGACACGTACAACCGCATTTATATCTTTGCATAATCAACCAAATTGATTAATTCACTCTGGTTTTCTTCAACTTTTTGGTTTTCATCTTAATGGTAAACCAGGACATTCAGTAAAGAAGTAGAATTTTGTTGTCTTCATGCATTTGTTTTAAGCATATCCATGTATTTGTTTCAAGCATAGGACTTCATGTATGTGCTTCATCTTAATGGCAAATCAGGATATTCACTAAAGAAGCTGAATTCCGTTGTCTCCATGTATTTGTTTAAAGTACATCCATGTATTTGTTTAAAGCATAGGATTTCATGTATTTGTTTAATGTACTTACCTTTGTGAAATAAAAACTTGTAATATATTTTTGAACAAGATGTTTTTGGTGTGACTCTATATTGCTATATGGTTTTCATGGCTACCCTGGGTAGTTCCAAGTTAGGATATCCATTTGTTGGATACCGAGTTAATTAGAATTAGTAGCTTTCTTGAATTTATTTTTTACAGCTGATGTAACTCCTTGTGTATAAACACAACAGACACGCAGCAACACTCACTGGACTGGGCATCAAAGTCCGGCATCTCTCCCATTCCTTTGACCGATTCAGATGGTATGAACTCTGCAATGAGTGACTCATGCGGAGTGAGGTCTTCCTCCTCAGGTGCAAGCCCACTGCCAGTCACCAGAGTCAAGTTGTAATTTGAGGCACGCTTAGCCTTAGCACTGCGTTTGAGGTCATTCCAATGCTTTTTGCACTCTTGCGCCGTGTGCACCTCATGGCCGAATGCACTCACATGTTCCGCCACTTGCTTCCAGTGGGTATCACGGTGGGCAGCCGTAGTCTGACAATTAGGACCCACTTCCATGTAACGGATGTGGCCCAGCACGTAGTCCACGAGGCAGTCCAGTTCCTGGTTGCAGAAAGGCTTCTTCCTCGACGTGCTGGAGGTCGTGGCTGTGTGTGGGGTCCCAGCCTGTGCTGCAGATGCAACCTTCCTCCTCTTGGATTGTGGCGCAGACCCTGGCTGGCAAATGCCACACTTATCACTATGGCCAGTAGCACCGCACCGGTGGATTGAGCCAAGGGAGTGGCAGGTGGAGGGTCGACCAAAGGCCTGACTTGCTTCAGTGGCAGCTGGGTGCCCTCAAATGGGACCTGCACACCAACATCCGCTGTGGCAGGGTCATTGACCGCAACTGTCCTGGTTGACAGACTCACAACCGGGGTGTTGTTGGCTGCATCTGACCCTGCACTTGCCAATGCCCGGCTGGTCGGGGCAGCAGATGACATTACTGCCCCAGGGACACATGTCTTGGTCAGGACAGCCCTGCGTGCACCTACGGTTTCCCTCCTGGCTTGTTGGAAATCTTCCAAGGGCTCTTCAAGTGCCAACGCAGCCTACACTGGCAGACCCTGAGCCTGGGTGGTGGTGTCCACAGCCAGACCTGCAGTTGCCACTACCCTTGAGCCCTTGGCAGTCAATGAAACAGACTGCCAGGTCACACGGTGCCAGTGTCAGATGCAGAAGCTGCATCTCCCGGAACCACAGGGGGTGGTGGCAAGACTGCACCAACACATGCACAACATTGTGCTCAAGTGGCTCACCCCTGCCTCTTCCCCCTCTGCGGCCACCCTGGACACCATGGAGTCCCCGTACTCCCTGGTCACCCCAGCCACGTCCCTGACCATGCCTGCCACGAGGAGGATGCCCAGCTGAGGCGCCCCTCACATTTGGTGGCCTCCCAACCATGGCACAGATGGAGTAGTGCCGGCACAGATGGAGGAGTGCCAATGGGAGGTGTACACCACAATTGTCCTGGGCAATTGGGGTGAAGGAGGTGGGATGCAAGATGTTAACAGCCCCCCTGCACCTGCAAGGCTGTATGTGACCCTGGTGATGTAGTGACAGGTCAAGCAACGCTCAGGCACCCCAAAACTGCAGTAAAACTGTGCAGGCAACCCTGCAGCCTACGTGTGTGGAATCAACCTCCCGCAGTACGCGGTGGCACCCAGTAACATGAAAACCGCATACGCGTGGGACACGCAGGCTACTATGACCTCGAAAATGGGTGCGATACACAGGGGCACCCGCAGTGGGAAAAATAGCATGCGCGACTCACTGCCTGACTAGCGTGGTAATGAAAAACATGCGTAGCCAATACCCCCGCCAAACGAAGAGATACGCCCTCGATCCGCTGTACAGCGAACTGCTGGCCCCACTCACCTTTAACCCGTGCTGAGAGAAACGCCCGCACGCGTCACGTCACTTACGCATAGGCCCTTTCCTCGGATTACACGCATTCACACACGGACGTGCAGTTTTTTCACGTGCGCTGAACCACTATGCCCACGTCACGAGGGAAATGCCCGTGCGTGTAACGTCACAGACGCGCTTACACGCTAAGGGCCTTTCCTCGAATTACACGCAGACGTGCAAGATTTTCACGTGCCAAATCACTCCCTATCAAGCTGGCCACGCAACAACACACGGAAGACCACGCTCCTGCCCAGAAGGCCGAATTACTGCCCCCCAGAGCCCTGAGCACTCTCCCACCTGCCATCTGCTGCTGCCTGCCTGCTGCCCAGGTGCCCTGCTATTTGGTGCCTGCATGTCAGCCAGGGTTCCAGTTGCTGTGTCCACCCCTGCTGGAACAGAAGACTCCCGACTGGGATACCATCGCTCCACAGCCCAGCCCCAGGACCCATTTGCCCACCCACGCCTGCCTCGGGGGTCGCCATGTCGGGGCAAACACCATCTGAGACCACTGGCGACCCCCAGCCAGAGAGGCAGAGGGCCACCAGCTTCAGTGTGAAGGAAGTTTGTGTCCTGGTGGAGCATGTCCTGGGGCATTTTGATGCCCTATTCGGAACATCACGCGCCAACAAGGAAGGACGGGAGAGGATCTGGGACGACGTAGTGGTTGCCATCAACGCGGAGGGGGTGGCAACACATGACATCAAGCAAGTCAAGAAACGCTGGGTGGACTTCAGGTCCAGGACCCTATACAAGGCCCAGCGCCTTGCGGAGGGGGGCCGGGTCAGCATGAGTGACATCCAGATGAGTGTCCTGGAACGCATATGCCCAGTGTTCCATGACCAGATCCTTCAGAGGAAGACCCGTCTGGAGTTCAGCGGTGAGTGGCCAAGCATTGGTGTGTGAGACAGGGAATGTTGCAGTGTGCTAGTAGTCTGATACTTTCCTGTATGTGTGACATAGGCCATGTATGGATGTGTGTGTGCAGGGACATCATGGTCATGCATGTGAGACCAGTAATGTGTGAACCACATGGATGGTGCATGTGTTACAATGCAACATGGGGAGCTGTATGCCAAATGCACACATGAAAGCATGCCAGTCTCTGTTCTTGGACATGGAGGGGGTGTGAGGGATGGGTGCTGTTGTCATGTACATGTATGGTGCACATGTGTGTGTGTCTGAGAAGTGTGTGTGTGACTTTGAAACGCCATGGATGCATGACACATGTCCGTGATGATGTGTAGATTCACTCATGCAGTGCGGTCACCGTTGTATGCACTGTGTCTATCCACTGTGCCTGTGGTGTACAAGCCATGATGCATGACCCTCCGGTGATGTGTGTGCATGGGATCAGTGTGAGCCATGATGCATGGGAGTTTGAAGGCAAGATTTTGGTTAATAGAGGCCCCTGTACATGGATGCTGATGTTGATTGCAGGCGCCGGGACTGTTTCTGCATGTGTGTTGCGTGCATTCACCCATGTGTTGTGGAGCGACAGGATGGAAGTGACGTTTGACACTGCCACTCATGTATTATTGCTTCCTGTCTAGGGGAATATTGTACTGTACACTGATGCTTTTGTTCTATGTCTCCCTCTAAGCAGCGTCAAGTGAAGAAGAGGGCGGAGACGGCGCTGTGGAGCCAAGCGGGAGCCAAGGGGGCTGGTGCTGCGTCTGCCACTACGGCTGTGGTGGAAGGGCCGATTGAGCCCCCACAGGGGCTTGCAATGGCAGAAGACGGTGCAGAGACATCCAGGTTGTTGGTCTCCACAGAGGAGGAGGAGCCCGCTACTGAGCCGCACATGGGGCCTGGTGGGGGTAGTACCACTGGTGCAAGTGGTGTAGGCCAGGGTCAGGAGGCAGCACAGGTCACCGCGGAGGGGCCTGTGGATGTCGCTGTCCTTAACCCTGTGACTGCACCACCATGCACGAGAAGGGATGCCCCGGCCCAGGCCCGTCCGCAGGTAGGGGAGAGTGCCATGTCATCTGCCTCTCCACTACCTGCGGACGAGGGGTCCCATGAACGTATGGGCTCCGTCCTGGTTGGTGTCACGTTGTGCATGTGTGACATTCGTGATGACGTGCGTTCTTCCTGGGCGGAGAACGCACACCATCACGAACAGAAGCGTCGTAACGTAGCACTGTTGGGAGGAGCCCTGGTCGGTGGGTTCCTACATGTGACGCGCACTCTGGCGGACCTCTCCTCTACTGTGGAGACTATGCACTAGTCGTTCTCCCTGCCGTCTTCTGGCCCAGATTCCACCAGGGCCCCCATGTGGACCTGGCCTGACCAACACAGCCAGCTTGGTGGAGATCCCATCCCTGCCACAGTCGGGAGTCGGCGTTCCAGCAGGGGTGGACACCACAACTGGAGACCAGCTGATGGAGGATGTGCAGGCATCATCGGACAGCGCACATGGACAGCAGCAGCAGCAGCAAGAGCAGGCTCTAGGTGGAGCAATGATGGCTTGGGGCCATCGACATCAGGGGGGCAGGCATTGGCCAGAGGGCAGGAGGACCCTGGAATGGGTGTGTCTTCCGTGTGGCTGCGGTTGGGCCAGCGTATAGGTGCGGAGCGGCAGCGGGCGGAAGAGGCGCGACTCACCATGGTCAGGGCGGAGTTCACCATGCGTCAGGCGTTGAGGCGGGCAGAGTGCCTCGAGGCGACTCGCAGGGAGTTGGGACAGGCCATGAGTGCCTCCCTGCGAGACCTCGGGGCCAGGACAGAGGCCCGCCTCCAGCAAATAGACATGGAGTTCGATGATGCCCTGGCCAACAACATCACAGAGTGAGCCGCAGCACTTGCCCGATGCCATTGTAAATAGTTTATAGTGTTAAACTTCTGTTTCTTTTTTTTATTTTGGGGCTTTTGGACTATACCCCACATTTTTGTAAATAGTTTTTTTGTTAGGTAGGTTATTAGATATGTTTCATTTTTTCGTTGAGCTCATGGTCTCTTGAAAATTGGATTGTACATAGTTGGACGTTGGATATATTTGGACATTTTAATTTCATTTCACCATGGATCAATGGATTTAGCTTTTTGCGTTTCATTTGGATTTGGTTTGGTGGACAGAGAGTTTTGGCCATTTTTCTTTTGGATTACTTGGGATTACTTGAGGATTATTTTTTTTTTTCATTTGGGCATGCATTTCATTTCATGTTTGCCATTATTTTATGCTTTAATTACTTTACATTGATTTTCATGTTAATACATTTTGATGTTTTACTTCACTGTGTGGGATTCGCTCATTGGGTTCATGCATGTCGACATGTGGGTTTACTCAATCAATGGCAACCAGTGTGTGTGTGTAACGGACATGTGTTGATGTACATAGTTGACTTTTGGTTTGTGTCTTGTGATAGGCATGTCAGTGTGTGGTGGATTGAGAAATCATTGCGTCTCAAGAATGGGGTGGCATGCTGCGGTATTTTGGTGTAGAAGTGGGCCATGATTGTGCATCTTTATTTCATGTAGGGGGGGACATGAGTGGGGGCCTGCTGGCAGGTGCCCCTCACTGCTGGGGGGTGGGGCTGCCGAGAGACATGAGTGGGACATGAGTGGGGGCCTGCTGGCAGGTGCCCCTCACTGCTGGGGGGTGGGGGTGCTGGGGGACATGAGTGGGACATGAGTGGGGGCCTGCTGGCAGGTGCCCCTCACTGCTGCGGGGCGGGGGTGCTGGGGGACATATGTGGGACATGAGTGGGGCCCTGCTGGCAGATGCCCCTCACTACTGGGGGGTGGGGGTGCTGGGGGACATGAGTGGGACATGAGTGGGGGCCTGCTGGCAGGTGCCAATCACTGCTGGGGGGTGGGGGTGCTGGGGGACATGAGTGGGGGGCCTGCTGGAAGGTGCCACTCACTGTTGGGGGATGGGGGTGCAGGGGGACATGAGTGGGGGCCTGCTGGCAGGTGCCCCTCACTACTGGGGGGTGGGGGTGCAGGGGGACATGAGTGGGGGTCTGCTGGCAGGTGCCCCTCACTGCTGGGGGGTGGGGGTGCTGGGGGACATGAGTGGGACATGAGTGGGGGCCTGCTGGAAGGTGCCCCTCACTGCTGGGGGGTGGGGGTCCTGGGGGACATGAGTGGGACATGAGTGGGGGCCTGCTGGCAGGTGCCCCTCACTGCTGGGGGGTGGGGGTGCTGGGGGACATGAGTGGGACATGAGTGGGGGCCTGCTGGCAGGTACCCCTCACTTCTGGGGGGTGGGGGTGCTGGGGGACATGAGAGGGGGCCTGCTGGCAGGTGCCCCTCACTGCTGGGGGGTGGAGGTGCAGGGGGACATGAGTGGGGGCCTGCTGGCAGGTGCCCCTCACTGCTGGGGGTGGGGGTGCTGGGGGACATGAGTGGGGGCCTGCTAGAAGGTGCCCCTCACTGCTGGGGGTGGGGCTGCTGGGGGACATGAGTGGGAGCCTGCTGGCAGGTGCCCCTCACTGCTGGGGGTTGGAGGTGCTGGGGGACATGAGTGGGGGCCTGCTGGCAGGTGGCTCTCACTGCTGGGTGGTGGGGGTGCAGGGGGACATGAGTGGGGGCCTGCTGGCAGGTGCCCCTCACTGCTGGGGGGTGGGGGTGCTGGGGGACATGAGTGGGGGCCTGATGGCAGGTGCCCCTCACTGCTGGGGGGTGGGGGTGCTGGGGGACATGAGTGGGACATGAGTGGGGGCCTGCTGGCAGGTACCCCTCACTTCTGGGGGGTGGGGGTGCTGGGGGACATGTGAGGGGGCCTGCTGGCAGGTGCCCCTCATTGCTGGGGGGGTGGAGGTGCAGGGGGACATGAGTGGGGGCCTGCTAGAAGGTGCCCCTCACTGCTGGGGGTGGGGCTGCTGGGGGACATGAGTGGGGGCCTGCTGGCAGGTGCCCCTCACTGCTGGGGGTTGGAGGTGCTGGGGGACATGAGTGGGGGCCTGCTGGCAGGTGGCCCTCACTGCTGGGTGGTGGGGGTGCAGGGGGACATGAGTGGGGGCCTGCTGGCAGGTGCCCCTCACTGCTGGGTGGTGGGGTGGCTGGGGGACATGAGTGGGACACGAGTGGGGGACTCATGGCAGGTGCCCCTCCCTGCTGGGGGGTGGGGGCGCTGGGGGACATGAGTGGGGGCCTGCTGGCTGGTGCTCCTCAATGCTGGGGGGTGGGGGTGCAGGAGGACATGAGTGGGAGACTGCTAGAAGGTGCCCCTCACTGCTGGGGGGTGGGGGTGCCAGGGGACATGAGTGGGGGCCTGCTGGCAGGTGCCCCTCACTGCTGGGGGTTGGGGGTGCTGGGGGACATGAATGGGGGCCTGCTGGCAGGTGCCCCTCACTGGTGGGGGGTGGGGGTGCTGGGGGACATGAGTGGGGGGCCTGCTGGCAGGTGCCCCTCAATGCTGGGGGGTGGGGGTGCAGGAGGACATGAGTGGGAGACTGCTAGAAGGTGCCCCTCACCGCTGGGGGGAGGGGGTGCCAGGGGACATGAGTGGGGGCCTGCTGGCAGGTGCCCCTCACTGCTGGGGGTTGGGGGTGCTGGGGGACATGAATGGGGGCCTGCTGGCAGGTGCCCCTCACTGGTGGGGGGTGGGGGTGCTGGGGGGCATGAGTGGGGGGCCTGCTGGCAGGTGCCCCTCACTGCTGGGGGTGGATGTGCTGGGGGACATGAGTGGGGGCCTGCTGGCAGGTGCCCCGTACTGCTGGGGGGTAGGGATGCTGGGGGACATGAGTGGGGGCCTGGTGGCTGGTGCCTCTCACAGCTGGGTGGGTGCAGGGGGACATGAAAGGGGGCCTGCTGGCAGGTGCCCCTCACTCCCAGGGGGTGGGGGTGTAGGGGGACATGAGTGGGGGCCTGCTGGCAGGTGCCCCGTACTGCTGGGGGGTGGGGTGCTGGGGGACATGAGTGGGACATGAGTGTGGGCCTGCTGGCAGGTGTCCCTCACTGCTGGGGGTGGGGGTACTGGGGGACATGAGTGGGGGGCCTGCTGGCAGGTGCCCCTCACTGCTGGCCGGTGGGGGTGCAGGGGGACATGAGTGGGGGCCTGCTGGCAGGTGCCCCTCACTGCTGGGGGGTGGGGGTACAGGGGGACATGAGTGGGGGCCTGCTGGCAGGTGCCCCTCACTGCTGGGGGTTGGGGGAGCAGAGGGACATGAGTGGGACATGAGTGGGGGCCTGCTGGCAGTTGCCTCTCACTGCTGGGGGTGGGGGGCTGGGGGACATGAGTGGGACATGATTGGGGGCCTGCTGGCAGGTGCCCCTCACTGCTGGGGGGTGGGGGTGCTGGGGGACATGAGTGGGACATGAGTGGGGGCCTGCTGGCAGGTGCCCCTCACTGCTGGGGGGCTGGGGTGCTGGGGGACATGAGTGGCACATGAGTGGGAGCCTGCTGGCAGGTGCCCCTCACTGCTGGGGGGTGGGGGTACAGGGGGACATGAGTGGGGGCCTGCTGGCAGGTGCCCCTCACTGCTGGGGGTGGGGAGCTGGGGGACATGAGTGGGACATGATTGGGGGCCTGCTGGCAGGTGCCCCTCACTGCTGGGGTGGGGGTGCTGGGGGACATGTGTGGGGGCCTGCTAGAAGGTGCCCCTCACTGCTGGGGGTGGGGCTCCTGGGGGACATGAGTGGGGGCCTGCTGGCAGGTGCCCCTCACTGCTGGGGGTTGGAGGTGCTGGGGGACATGAGTGGGGGCCTGCTGGCAGGTGGCCCTCACTGCTGGGTGGTGGGGGTGCAGGAGGACATGAGTGGGGGCCTGCTGGCAGGTGCCCCTCACTGCTGGGTGGTGGGGTGGCTGGGGGACATGAGTGGGACATGAGTGGGGGCCTGCTGGCTGGTGCCCCTCAATGCTGGGGGGTGGGGGTGCAGGAGGACATGAGTGGGAGACTGCTAGAAGGTGCCCCTCACTGCTGGGGGGTGGGGGTGCCAGGGGACATGAGTGGGGGCCTGCTGGCAGGTGCCCCTCACTGCTGGGGGTTGGGGGTGCTGGGGGACATGAATGGGGGCCTGCTGGCAGGTGCCCCTCACTGGTGGGGGGTGGGGGTGCTGGGGGACATGAGTGGGGGGCCTGCTGGCAGGTGCCCCTCAATGCTGGGGGGTGGGGGTGCAGGAGGACATGAGTGGGAGACTGCTAGAAGGTGCCCGTCACTGCTGGGGGGTGGGGGTGCCAGGGGACATGAGTGGGGGCCTGCTGGCAGGTGCCCCTCACTGCTGGGGGTTGGGGGTGCTGGGGGACATGAATGGGGGCCTGCTGGCAGGTGCCCCTCACTGGTGGGGGGTGGGGGTGCTGGGGGGCATGAGTGGGGGGAAGGCTGGCAGGTGCCCCGTACTGCTGGGGGGTATGGGTGCTGGGGGACATGAGTGGGGGCCTGGTGGCTGGTGCCTCTCACAGCTGGGTGGGTGCAGGGGGACGTGAGTGGAGGCCTGCTGGCAGGTGCCCCTCACTCCCCGGGGGTGGGGGTGTAGGGGGACATGAGTGGGGGCCTGCTGGCAGGTGCCCCGTACTGCTGGGGGGTGGGGTGCTGTGGGACATGAGTGTGGGCCTGCTGGCAGGTGTCCCTCACTGCTGGGGGTGGGGGTACTGGGGGACATGAGTGGGGGGCCTGCTGGCAGGTGCCCCTCACTGCTGGCGGTTGGGGGTGCAGGGGGACATGAGTGGGGGCCTGCTGGCAGGTGCCCCTCACTGCTGGGGGGTGGGGGTACAGGGGGACATGAGTGGGGGCCTGCTGGCAGGTGCCCCTCACTGCTGGGGGTTGGGGGAGCAGAGGGACATGAGTGGGACATGAGTGGGGGCCTGCTGGCAGGTGCCTCTCACTGCTGGGGGTGGGGGGCTGGGGGACATGAGTGGGACATGATTGGGGGCCTGCTGGCAGGTGCCCTCACTGCTGGGGGGTGGGGGTGCTGGGGGACATGAGTGGGACATGAGTGGGAGCCTGCTGGCAGGTGCCCCTCACTGCTGGGGGGTGGGGGTACAGGGGGACATGAGTGGGGGCCTGCTGGCAGGTGCCCCTCACTGCTGGGGGTGGGGAGCTGGGGGACATGAGTGGGACATGATTGGGGGCCTGCTGGCAGGTGCCACTCACTGCTGGGGGGTGGGGGTGCTGGGGGACATGAGTGGGACATGAGTGGGGGCCTGCTGGCAGGTGACCCTCACTGCAGGGGGTGGGGGTGCTGGGGGACATGAGTGGGGGCCTGCTGGCAGGTGCCCCTCACTGCTGGGGGGTGGGGGTGCCGGGGGACATGAGTGGGGTCCTGCTGGCAGGTGACTGTTAGGCGGAAACCTGTGCAGTTCCCTCTGGGACCACTGCAAAAGATTTAGGACTACAGGTGTTTGGCAGTAAACCCACTTGGTAGCAGTCTGTACCACACAGATTCACTGTTGGTAGCTGTGGCTGAGCAGTCAGACTTCTCTCAAGAAGAGTTAAGCAGTATGTGGAGTATACAAAATAGGGCAATTCTTCACAGTAAGACAAGCAAACACGCAACGAGGCTCAGTGTAAAGATATTAAGGTATTTATTTATAACGAAACATCTATCAAAAACACTATGGCACTATCACGGCAAACAAATCAAACACAATTACTCTACGAAGAAGAAACGATCAATCCCCCTACCAATATTTCGACAAGTCTAGGTTCTACCGGCACCACTTATTTACAGACAGAGGTGTATACCTCAACCTAGATGGCACTCTAATATTGGTTAGGACGGGAGAGAAAAATAAGCAGGTTACGAAATCAACACAGTTCAATACTTCATGGGTAAAATGCAAAGGCAAGAAGGCAAGAACCTCAATAGATCATAAAAGTTCAGAGGCCAGGCCCACTCGGAGAGAGGCAAGGCGATATGTCCCAAAAGTCTCTAGTGGAGAAGCGTTCGAGTCTTTGTAGCAAATTGTTATCGGCAGATTGAACCAGTTCAGAACAATACGTGAGAAAGCTTGGAGGCGACCCAACGGAAAGGAGAGGATTAAGACACCTCACTCGAACCGATTAAAAGTGAAGCCAGGCAGACACGGTACGTTGTTTGTGGAGAGACAGCTCCGGCGGGGGCAGTTGTTCCTGGTGGTGGATGCACGTCGGGTCTTTGACAAGAGTAGAGATGTTCTCATCGTCGAAGGAAAATGAAGTCCGGAGCACCACCAGGGAATAGACCAGCCGCGGAGTGCTCCGTCACAAGGCACCACCTGTTGGTCGCGGTACAGGGGTAGTGGCTATCCGGTTGCTGAGGTGCTCTGCACGGGCAATTCGACCACTGCGTCCTGAGGTGAATAAAAAGCAAAGGGGACTGGTTGTTCCCACCAGCCAGGGGAAGAGACTCTCCGGCAGGGAGATCTCCTCTGTCGTCGGGAAGTGGTGAGTCGGTTCAGCAGGGCTCCACCAGAGGTGTCGTCGTGCAGGTCGGCTCAGCGTTACCCTCGTCGGATTCTTAGGTCCTGTGGCGACTTCTGAAGATCCAGTCCCAAAAGCCCTGCTTTTATGCAGAAAACCCCCATTCATTCAGCCTAGCTGTCAATCAACACATGCTAAGTGGTGAGCGGGGAGGCTCAGCACTTGGGCCAATCACTCCAGAGTGCGCCCGGAGTTGGAAAGGCAACTCGGTCCAGGGTGTCTAAACCCCCTCCCACACCCCTGTGGTAACCCAGACAGAATGGCACCACTTTGGAGGGTCTCTGTACAGAGCCCGCCAAAAGTGGAACAAAGGGCTCAACCTTTGGTTTAGGAGTCACAGAGACGAACACAGACGCCATTTTACAAACCGAGTTCTGGCAGAAAATACCATCCGATAAACTTATTTAAGATAAGTAGACCGGTGGTACGTTAGAGATTAACGAGAAAAAGTATCAATCTCCAACAATGGGACGAATCCCATAGGGTTATGTTCGGGGTTGAACATAACAAGTAGTTTCCACTGCCACCTGCCAGCAGGCCCCCACTCATGTCCCACTCATGTCCCCAGCACCCCCACCCCCCAGCAGTGAGGGGCACCTGCCAGCAGGCCCCCACTCATGTCCCACTCATGTCCCCCAGCACCCCCACCCCCCAGCAGTGAGGGGCACCTGCCAGCCGGCCCCCACTCATGTCCCACTCATGTCCCCCTGCAACCCCACCCCCCAGCAGTGAGGGGCACCTGCAGCAGGCCCCCACTCATGTCCCCCTGCAACCCCACCCCCCAGCAGTGAGGGGCACCTGCCAGCAGGCCCCCACTCATGTCCCACTCCTGTCCCCCAGCATTACCACCCCCCAGCAGTGAGGGTCACTATTAGGGAGAATTCTCTGTTTAGGCTGCATTTCCTAACCTAGTGAGTCCCCCAGCAGCTTTGCTGGATTTCTGGAGTTTGTTTTTTTCCATCCTGCCAAGAGTGAGACTCTTTTTCTCCCACTCTTGGACATGAATGTGGTTAATTCCTTTGAATGTCAATGTGTTCTATGGGCTATGGGGTCTTTTACTCCATAGGGTTTCATCTGTTTTACTATGTGTGTTACACTGCACCCTCCCTGCTGTAACACAGGGGCGTCCTAGAGGATCCCCACCATAGACTCCATACCCTGGGACTGACTACTCTCTACCAGGGCATGTAAATTCACCATTGGCTTTGCTAGACCTAAATTTACTAACAGAACTAGTACAAACCATCCTATTGTGGACGTACTAGTAGGGGTAATTCGATTACCCCTGGGTCTGTTATTTCTGTTATTCGAGGGGGCACTGTCCCGTCCCCCTCGTCGAGTTTTGGCTGGTGGAGTGGAAACTACTTGTTATATTCGACCCCGAATATAACCCTATGGGATTCTTCCCATTGTTGGAGGTTAATACTTTTTCCCGTTAATCTCTAACATACCACCGGTTTATTTATCTTAAATAAATCTATCGGTTGGTATTTTCTGCCAGAACTCGGTTTTTAAAATGGCGTCTGTGTTCGTCTCTGTGACTCCTAAACCAAAGGTTGAGCCCTTTGTTTCACTTTTGGCGGGCTTCTGCACAGAGGCCCTCCAAAGTGGTGCCATTCGTACCACAGGTGGGTATGGGAGGGGGTTTAGGCACCCTGGAATGAGTTGCCTTACCACTCAAGTCGCACTCTGGTGTGATTGGCTCAAGTGGTGAGCCACCCCGCTCACCACTTAGCGTGTGTTGTTTGACAGCTAGGCTGAATGAATGGGGGTTTTCTGCATAAAAGCAGGGGCTTTGGGACTGGATCTTGAGAAGTCACCACAGGACCTAAGAATCCGACGAGGGTAAAGCTGAGCTGACCTGCAAGGACGACACCTCCGGTGGAGCCCTGCTGAACCGACTCACCACTTCCCAACGACAAAGGAGATCTCCCCGCGGAGAGTCTTCTTCCCCTGACTGGTGGGAACAACCAGTCCCCTTTGCTTTTTCTTCGCTTCCAGGGCGTAGTGATTGAATTGCCCGTGCTGAGCACCCCGGCAACCGGATAGCCACTAACCGTACCGCGACCAGAAGGTGGTGCATTGTGACGGAGCACTCCGCGGCTGGTCTCTTCCCTGGTGGTGCAACATCATCAACTGTCCTTTGACGACGAGAGCATCTCTTCTCTTGGCAAAGCCCCGACTTGCATCCACCACCAGGAACAACTGCCCCCGCCGGAGCTGTCTCTCCACATACAAGGTACCGTGTCCGCCTGGCTTCCCTAGTGACGGGTAGCATGAGGTGTCTTAATCCTCGCCTCTCCATTGGGGTCGCCTCTAAGCCTTCTTAACTTTCTGTTCTGAACTGGTCCAATCTTTCTATAACAATTTGTGACAAAGACTCCAAGTGCATTCCCACTGTGATACTTTTTGTGACATATCGCCTTGCCTCTCTCCTAGTGGGCCTGGCCTCTGAACTTTGTGATCTACAGTGGACCCTGCCAATACATTTGTTCGTAAAAGTGTTGGTACCCAGTCGATTTCATACCCTGCCTTTTCTCTCCCGTCCTAACGAATACTAGAGTGCCATCTAGGTTAAAGCATTCACCTCTGTCTGCAAATAAGTGGTGCCGTAGAACCTAGACTTGTCGAACTATTGTTAGGGGTATTGATTTACTTATAGTAATTGTGATTGAAGTTGTTTGCCGTATTAGTGCCAGTGTGTTTTTCATAGATGTGTTTTTATAAATAAATAACTATATATCTTTACACCGAAGCTCTGTTCCGTGTTTGCTTGTTCTACTGTGTAAATTGCCCTATTTTGTATACTCCACATACTGCCTAACTCTTCTTGAGGGAAGTCTGACTGCTCAGCCACAGCTACCAAGTGAATCTGTGTGGTACAGACTGCTACCAAGCTAACACCTGTAGTCCTAAATCTTTTGCAGTGGTCCCAAAGGGAACTGCACAGGTTTCCGCCTAACACCCCTCACTGCTGGGGGGTGGGGTTGCTGGGGGACATGAGTGGGACATGAGTGGGGGCCTGCTGGCAGGTGTCCCTCACTGCTGGGGGGTGGGGGTGCTGGGGGACATGAGTGGGACATGAGTGGGGCCTGCTGGCAGGTGCCCCTCACTGCTGGGGGGTGGGGGTCTGGGGACATGAGTGGGGGCTTGCTGGCAGGTGCCCCTCACTGCTGTGGGGTGGGGGTGCTGGGGACATGAGTTGGACATGAGTGGGGGCCTGCTGGCAGGTGCCCCTCACTGCTGGGGTGTGGGGGTGCTGGGGGACATGGGTTGGTGATCATATTGCAACGTGACGTGGCTTGGATGGGGCATGCCCATGGTGGATGGGCTGCCTGCCGGGACATATCCAGGGGTGCAGGGTAGTCCCTGTGGTGTGGGCTGCCTGCAGGGGGCGTGGAGGGGGTAGATGGGACACCTGGGAGGACCCAAACTGCGAATTCACGTGTGGGATTCCCTGCGCGCCTCACTTGGATACACGTACCCCACTCTGACAGCAAAATCGCGTGTGAAACTGCACATGCACCCCCGAAATACACGTACCCCGCTCTGACAGCGAAATCGCGTGTGGAACTTCTGACAGCTAAATCGCGTGTGAAACTTCACACGAACCCCAGTAATACACGTAACCCGCTCGCACAGGGCCAATCGCGTGTGAAACTTCCCCGCAAACCCCAGTAATACACATAACCCGCTTGCCACAGGGCCAATCGCGTGTGACACTTCCCGCGAACCCCAGTAATACACGTAACCCGCTCGCATAGGGCCAATCGCGTGTGAAACTTCCCGTAAAACCCAGTAATACACGTAACCCGCTCGTACAGGCAAATCCGTGTGAAACTTCCCGCGAACCCCAGTATTACACTTAACCCGCTCGCACAGGGCCAATCGCGTGTGAAACTTCCCGCGAACCCCAGTAATACACGTAACCCACTCACACAGGGCCAATCACGTGTGAAACTTCCCACAAACCCCAGTAATACACTTAACCTGCTCGCACAGGGCCAATCGCGTGTGAAAATTCCTGCGTACCCCAGTAATACACGTAACCCGCTCGCACAGGGCAATTGCGTGTGAAACTTCCCACGAACCCCAGTAATACACGTAACCCGCTCGCACAGGGCCAATCGGTGTGAAACTTCCCGCAAACCCCAGTAATACACATAACCCGCTCGCACAGGGCCATGCGCATGTGAAACTTCCCACGAACCCCAGTAATAGACATAACCCGCTCGCACAGGGCCAATCGCGTGTGACACTTCCCGCGAACCCCAGTAATACACGTAACCCGCTCGCATAGGGCCAATCGCGTGTGAAACTTCCCGTAAAACCCAGTAATACACGTAACCCCGTCGCACAGGGCCAACCGTGTGAATCTTCCCACGAACCCCAGTATTACACGTAACCCGCTCGCACAGGGCCAATCGCGTGTGAAACTTCCCGCAAAACCCAGTATACACATAACCCGCTCGCACAGGGCCAATCGCATCTGAAACTTCCCGCGAACCCGAGTAATACACGTAACTCGCTCGCACAGGTCCACTCGCGTGTGAAACTTCCTGCGAACCCCAATAATACACGTAACCCGCTCGCACAGGGCCAATCGCGTGTGAAACTTCCCACAAACCCCAGTAATACACGTAACCCGCTCGCACAGGGCCAATCGCGTGTGAAACTTCCTGTGAACCCCAGTAATACACGTAACCTGCTCGCACAGTGCCAATGTGTGTGTGAAACTTCGCGCGAACCCCAGTAATACACCTAACCCGCTCACACAGGGCCAATCGCGTGTGAAACCTTCCCGCGAACCCCAGTTATACATGTACCTCGCTCGCACAGGGCCAATCGCGTGTGAAACGCCCCGCGCCGGGTTGTACATGTATTCGGAGGGGTGCGTGGGGTGTTTTACAGGCGTTTCTCGTGGTTGGGGGCCTGTGCGCCATGTACGGGATTTGTGCACTGTGCATGGCGCACGGGGAGGGCTTGGGGTGTAACTGGCACTGCTGCAGGGTCGCTGCGCCACTTTGCGCCACGGCTGGTTTTGGATGTTGAAATCCATGAATACGGTGTGCGCGGAAATGGATTTTAGCGCACACGGCTGGCGCAGACTGTCGTATGTGCACACTGTGCGCCAGTCGCGTGCGACACTTGTGCGCTGGATTCTATGAATTACCCCCTTAGTGTTTCATTCCATGAAAAATATGTGTGGATTGGTTTTATTTTTAAATATATATTCATAAAGAATATAGTAACGGTATTAGTTGTGCAAACTATTGGTATGTAAAATAGAAATTGAAAGGATAGTCTGATGCAAATTGCCCTAATAAATGCAGGTACAGTATGTGCTTAGCAATCCAATTTTACTGTACACATTAGGTTGTACAATTTTGTGATGGCTTATTAGAAGTTTCCATGTGCAACAGTTTACAATTGGAAACATACTGATTTTTTGTTAATGTTCTTGTTACTATACTGCTACTTGATACAGAAATAGTGGCAGGTGTGAATGGCAGTTTACTGGGCACACTGGTTCTTCCCTGGAGTTAAGGTGAATATTTAAATGTTACAAATATCTGATGCATTGGAACACTCTAGTTGAAGAGTTATTAGAAATGCTAGAGAGGTTCAGAGAGGCAGCTTCATTTTGTGTTGGATTGTGTTTTTAGAGTTGTCATTTTTTTTATTTTATATTTTCGTCACTAGTTG
This sequence comes from Ambystoma mexicanum, assembly GCF_040938575.1. Lineage (NCBI taxonomy): Eukaryota > Metazoa > Chordata > Amphibia > Caudata > Ambystomatidae > Ambystoma > Ambystoma mexicanum. The sequence continues at coordinate 933,671,165 of NC_090921.1, read as the reverse complement.
GATATTTGAATATGTCAATTGCAAGGAATATGTTAAAACACTAATAGGCTACAAATCATACATGGTGGCCTTTACTAGTGGATACAGCTTTCAATTGTGCCCACTGTATATTATATACAGTGATCAGGCACTAGACATGGACTTTAGCGCAATACTGGGCAGTAGACACAACCTTTGGCTGTGTCCACTATATATTCTAACATATAAATGGACCACTAGCATGGCCTTAGTTTTTGAGCAGTTTGTACATGTTTTTGCCATGTCCACTGTTAGTTTTAAAATAATAAAACTAGCCACTAACTATAGCTTTCAGCCTTGCCCACTGTGTGTTATGTACACTAACCCGCCACTAACCATGGTTTTGAACAACAATACTATCCAGTGGCTATTGCCTTTGGCTGTGGCCAACCATGTATTCTAACATATTAATTGGCATAGCTATGGCATTTAGCCACGGACACCGACTACAGATTTCAACATTGCCCATTGTATATTTTAAAACAGTGATGGGCTACTAGGCACAACTTTTAATCATTCACTTTGGTATTGTTGTAAACTAACCAGCCACTAGCTATGGCATTTGGTGCTAGGCAGTGACCCCATCATTTGTCATGGCTAAGTCCATGGCCTAAATTGTTATTAAGGTATTTCAAGTTTTGATGAGCTACCCATGAAGTGGTCTGCTGTATATGTAGCAAATGGGTGGGAAACATTTTTGGAAGTTGTTCATTAGGAAAGAAACATTCTAGGAGTAAAGTGTGACATTGCAGATTTTTTTGTTTGTTTTAGTAAATGGTGTTGCCAAAAAAGATAAGAACATTTGGCAACAGCTTATAGACATTGGAAACGTGAAAAACATATTTGCGTTCTATTGGTGCACAATTATTTATACAATGGCATTGTGACTCTTCCAGACCTGGGTATGCTTGATGTTTTAACAAACTGAAGTTTTTTTTGATGGTGGCTCCCATTCTGATGGACAGGGATGAATGGGAGTTTCTAGGTATATTTTCCTTCTGATAGTATCATTGTAATTGGTCTGAACACATCTGGTAGCAATCTACTGGCACTCTTTCCAGACTGACAGACTAAGAGTTTGCTGGTAGGGGTTTGGAACTCTTGGCAGCCCTGATCTGTTGTGCGTTCAGGCCTCTACTGGCATTGTTTTTACTAAAGCACCAGCATTGTTAGCTACAGTGCCAGTATTTCAGTGACTCAATTCTCATGGAGTCCTATGGGACTGGGGATTAGGGATGTACCATTTCCGCCGTCTGCCATAATATCTTGATTGCACCTGGAAGTGAGGCGGTAGAAATGGCATTACAGGGTAATATTTTCAGTGTAAATGTGAGTGGTGCTTGTGTATAATCAACCTCCATCCATTAAAGATTATGCTAGCAACAGCCAGACTCTTCAAACACTGGTAGCACTGGAACACTCAATTTGAAGCGTTATGAGAAATGCTAGAGAGGTTCAGAGAGGAGGCGGTTTGTGAAGTTTCTATAGATGTGGTGCTCCCATCTCCAGCAGTACCATTTGGATGAGCGAGAGGCATTCACAGGATCTTTTCTTTCTGATGCAATGCGTCTACCGGAAGTCTTAATCCACTTCATCCTGGGGTACTAATAGTTTCTTAATTCAGGAGAAGACACTGACATTTCACACAAAAAATAAAGAAACGTTGTCTGCCATGTAATGGGATATGAAGCTTGGGAACATCAATAATGATAAATCATTTGGGGCGGTACCAAACTTGTGTATGTTTGATGTTGAGCTACTAAATTAAAGCTATTTCTGTTGGTGGCTTCCATTCTGATGAACAGGGATGAATGAGAGTGTCTAGGTCCATTTTCATTCTGATAGTATGTTTGTAATTGGTCCTAACACATTCAGTATAAATGTTCTGGCACTCTTTCCAGACTTGCTGGTAGGGGTTTGAAACTCTTGGCAGGCCTGATCTGCTGGAAGATGAGGCCCCAAACAACAATGCTTTTAGTAGAGCACCAGCACCGTTAGCTACAGTGCTGGTGTTTCATTGACTCCATTCCCATGGAATTGGGATGTACCATTCTAGCAACAGCCAGAGTCTTCAAACACTGGTAGAACTGGGACACTCTGTTTGAAGAGTTATGAGAAATGCTAGAGAGGTTCAGAGAGGAGGCTTTTCATGAAGTGTCTAGAGATGTGCTGCTCCTATCTCCAGCATTTCTACTTGGATGAACAAGAGGCCTTCCAGGATCTTTTGTTTCTGATGTAATGCATTTGTCAGACGTCTTCATCCACTTCATCCCAGGTTACTAATAGTGTCTTTATTCAGTTGAATAAGCTCTGGATGTCGCAAGTGAAAAAAGAAAAAAAAGAGGTCTGCCATGGAAAGGGATATCAAACTTGGGATTTTGCCCGCCGAACATCCGCCGGTAAGTGCAGCCCTCCTATAACTGTATAGCACCTGGGAAGTGCCATCCACCCTCCATTCCAGCCTCTTTCCTCCTCTCCCCCTCCCGCAGCCCTCGCACCATTACCCGCTTCTTGGTTGCCCTGTCCGCCTCCCTCCCCACCCACTGTGTCCTGATTGGCCAAAGGCCTTGTTGCTCCTGGGTCTAGTGACCCATGATTCTCCCGATCCTCACTTTGCCCGCCGAACATCCGCCGGTAAGTGCAGCCCTCCTATAACTGTATAGCACCTGGGAAGTGCCATCCACCCTCCATTGCGGCCACTTTCCTCCTCTCCCCCTCCCGCAGCCCTCACACCATTCCCCGCTTCCTGGTTGCCCTGCCCGCATCCATCCCCACCTACTGTGTCCTGATTGGCCATAGGCCTAATTGTTCCTGTGTCTAGTGACCCGCGATTCTCCCAATCCTCACTTTGCCCGCCGAACAACCGCCGGTAAGTGCAGCCCTCCTATAATTGTATAGCACCTGGGAAGTGCTAGTCTGAGCCCCCATCTTTGTCCAGGGCCCCCCTGCCCCGAAATATTTTGCGCTCCATAGCGCTCCCTTAGCCCCACTTCCTGATTCTACCATGCCTTCCCTCTTCCATCCTGCCTCTGCATCCCGCCCACCCCTGCCCTGATTGGTCCAGACAAAAGGATTCCCCTCCATTGCCAGTTCTTCCAAGGCAGCCCTCTGCCCGGCAGCCCTTCGGTTAAGGACCTGAGCCAAAGGACGACTCCTACAGAGACACCTCCAGGTCATATATGCAGGTATCCGCAGGAGAAGCAAGAAGGCAACGATAAGTAAGTGTGGTAAGGGCGGGGACTGAAGCAATTACTTCACCCGATACAACCCTACCACTCAACCCTGGAAGCTATTCAGTTGAGGAGTAGTTTGCATTTAGAACGTCTGCCCTATAGCATATCTTTGGCAAAATTGCATTTCGAAAGTCTGCCTTATAGCATATCTGTGGCATAAGTGCATTTAGAATATTGGATTTAGAAAGTCTACCCTATAGCATATCTATGGCATAATTGCATTTCGAAAGTTGCATTTAGAAATGCTCCCCTATAGCATATCTGTGGCATAATTGAATTTAGAAACTCTTTCGTATAGCATATCTGTGTCATAATTGCATTTGAAAGTTGCATTTAGAATATCTGCCCTATAGCATATCTGTGGCATAATTGCATTTAGAAACTCTGCCCTATAGCATATCTGTGTCATAATTGCATTTGAAAGTTGCATTTAGAATATCTGCCATATAGCATATCTGTGGCATAATTGCATTTAGAAACTCTGCCCTATAGCATATATGTGTCATAATTGCATTTAGAAAGTCTGCCCGATAGCATATCTGTGGTATAATTGTATTTAGAAACTCTGTCCTATAGCATATCTGTGTCATAACTGCATTTGAAAGTCTGCCATATAGCATATCTGTGGCATAAGTGCATTTAGAAAGTCTGCCCTATAGCTTATCTGTGTCATAATTGCATTTGAAAGTTGCATTTAAAAAGTCTTCCCTATAGCATATCTGTGGCATAAGTGCATTTAGAAAGTTGCATTTAGAAAGTCTGCCCTATAGCATATCTGTGGCATAATTGCATTTAGAAACTCTGCCCTATAGCATATCTGTATCATAATTGCATTTAGAAAGTCTGCCGTATAGCATATCTGTGGCATAATTGCATTTAGAAACTCTGCCCTATAGCATATCTGTGGCATAATTACATTTAAAAAGTCTGCCCTATAGCTTATCTGTGTTATGATTGCATTTGAAAATTGCATTTAGAAAGTCTGCCCTATAGAATATCTGTGGCATAAATGCATTTGGAAAGTCTGACCTATAGACTATCAGGCCGATTCATGGAATAAATGTGCGCCGAAAATCCCGGCGCAGAGGGGCCAATACGTGCGCTGCGCCGAAAATCAGCGCAAAGCGCAGGGAAACCAGCGCACGTCGATTCATGGAAGTCCGTGCGCAAGAAAAGCAGAGGACGTGCGCCGAAAAAGCGCGCGGCGCAGGCCGGCGCACAGGTCAACCAACGTCGTGCGCCACGGCCACTGCGCCATCACTCCGAGCGCAGCGCACAGCTCTAAAGTAGGCGGAACACAGGGCGGGACACTCGGAATGGGGAATAAAATGGGGCACAACACTCGGAATGGGGAAGAATGTGGGCGGCACGGGGAAAGTTCAGGAGGCAAGTGCGCGGAACGCCCACACGCTCGCATACAACACGTATTCATGGAATAGAATAGGGCAAAAAAGCGCACGCTCAAAGCAGCGCACAGGCACAAACAGGCACAAACACGACCGCCACAAGAAAGCAGGCGGTAGCGTGTCTGCGCCTGCAAGAAATGTGCGCTAAAAGGCGCGCCAACAAATAGCACCTATATACAGACATAACCAATGTACAATACTGTTGCCCTCCTGGACAAATGACGTACAAAGGGGTACCCACAAACACAGACACGCGCAGAGAGAAAAAATAAACGTGTGCGTGCATACCGGGGTGCGCGGTAAGTCCCACACGCGATATGGCAGGGAACGTGGAATCGAGGGGTGCGCGGGAAGTTGCACACGCGAAATGGCCGGGTACGTGGATTTCAGGGGCGCGCGGGAAGTCCCACACGCGATATGGCAGGGAACGTGGAATCGAGGGGTGCGCGGGAAGTTGCACACGCGAAATGGCCGGGTACGTGGATTTCAGGGGCGCGCGGGAAGTCCCACACGCGATATGGCAGGGAACGTGGAATCGAGGGGTGCGCGGGAAGTTGCACACGCGAAATGGCCGGGTACGTGGATTTCAGGGGCGCGCGGGAAGTCCCACACGCGATATGGCAGGGAACGTGGAATCGAGGGGTGCGCGGGAAGTTGCACACGCGAAATGGCCGGGTACGTGGATTTCAGGGGCGCGCGGGAAGTCCCACACGCGATATGGCAGGGAACGTGGATTCGAGGGGTGCGCGGGAAGTTGCACACGCGAAATGGCCGGGTACGTGGATTTCAGGGGCGCGCGGGAAGTCCCACACGCGATATGGCAGGGAACGTGGAATCGAGGGGTGCGCGGGAAGTTGCACACGCGAAATGGCCGGGTACGTGGAGTTCAGGGGCGCGCGGGAAGTCCCACACGCGATATGGCAGGGAACGTGGATTCGAGGGGTGCGCGGGAAGTTGCACACGCGAAATGGCCGGGTACGTGGATTTCAGGGGCGCGCGGTAAGTCCCACACGCGATATGGCAGGGAACGTGGAATCGAGGGGTGCGCGGGAAGTTGCACACGCGAAATGGCCGGGTACGTGGATTTCAGGGGCGCGCGGGAAGTCCCACACGCGATATGGCAGGGAACGTGGAATCGAGGGGTGCGCGGGAAGTTGCACACGCGAAATGGCCGGGTACGTGGAGTTCAGGGGCGCGCGGGAAGTCCCACACGCGATATGGCAGGGAACGTGGAATCGAGGGGTGCGCGGGAAGTTGCACACGCGAAATGGCCGGGTACGTGGATTTCAGGGGCGCGCGGGAAGTCCCACACGCGATATGGCAGGGAACGTGGAATCGAGGGGTGCGCGGGAAGTTGCACACGCGAAATGGCCGGGTACGTGGATTTCAGGGGCGCGCGGGAAGTCCCACACGCGATATGGCAGGGAACGTGGAATCGAGGGGTGCGCGGGAAGTTGCACACGCGAAATGGCCGGGTACGTGGAGTTCAGGGGCGCGCGGGAAGTCCCACACGCGATATGGCAGGGAACGTGGAATCGAGGGGTGCGCGGGAAGTTGCACACGCGAAATGGCCGGGTACGTGGATTTCAGGGGCGCGCGGGAAGTCCCACACGCGATATGGCAGGGAACGTGGAATCGAGGGGTGCGCGGGAAGTTGCACACGCGATATGGCAGGGAACGTGGATTCGAGGGGTGCGCGGGAAGTTGCACACGCGATATGGCAGGGAACGTGGATTCGAGGGGTGCGCGGGAAGTTGCACACGCGAAATGGCCGGGTACGTGGAGTTCAGGGGCGCGCGGGAAGTCCCACACGCGATATGGCAGGGAACGTGGAATCGAGGGGTGCGCGGGAAGTTGCACACGCGATATGGCAGGGAACGTGGATTCGAGGGGTGCGCGGGAAGTTGCACACGCGATATGGCAGGGAACGTGGAATCGAGGGGTGCGCGGGAAGTTGCACACGCGATTTGGCTGTGTGCTCCCAGGCATTACCTGTACACCCTCCACGGCCCCTGCAGGCAGCACACACCACAGGGAACTACCCTGCACACCTGCTCATGTCTCCCACCACCCCCACCCCCAGCACTGTGGCCAACCTGCCAGCAGGCCCCCACCCATGGGCAACCCATGTCTCCCACCACCCCCACCCCCAGCACTGTGGCCAACCTGCCAGCAGGCCCCCACCCATGGGCAACCCATGTCTCCCACCACCCCCACCCCCAGCACTGTGGGCAACCTGCCAGCAGGCCCCCACCCATGGGCAACCCATGTCTCCCACCACCCCCACCCCCAGCACTGTGGCCAACCTGCCAGCAGGCCCCCACCCATGGGCAACCCATGTCTCCCACCACCCCCACCCCCAGCACTGTGGGCAACCTGCCAGCAGGACCCCACCCATGGGCAAGCCATGTCTCCCACCACCCCCACCCCCAGCACTGTGGGCAACCTGCCAGCAGGCCCCCACCCATGGGCAACCCATGTCTCCCACCACCCCCACCCCCAGCACTGTGGGCAACCTGCCAGCAGGCCCCCACCCATGGGCAACCCATGTCTCCCACCACCCCCACCCCCAGCACTGTGGCCAACCTGCCAGCAGGCCCCCACCCATGGGCAACCCATGTCTCCCACCACCCCCACCCCCAGCACTGTGGCCAACCTGCCAGCAGGCCCCCACCCATGGGCAACCCATGTCTCCCACCACCCCCACCCCCAGCACTGTGGGCAACCTGCCAGCAGGACCCCACCCATGGGCAAGCCATGTCTCCCACCACCCCCAACCCCCCATCCACCTGGGGCACCCTCCACCAGGCCCCCACCCATGTCCCCCTGGCCCCTGGTCCTGACGATACACAATAATGGCAGTAATGACCAGCATACCCAGCACAAACACCCAGGCAAGGATTGCATGCACCCACATAGTGAATGCAATCACATGACACAACCCCAAAGGCAACTAAGCAAAAGAACACATGTCCGCCACACACACATACACAATGGGTGCAAGTCAATGTCAAAACCCATATCATGGCATGTAAGAAATCAAAGAAAAAATGACACAAGTGTAAGATAATATAAAAATGTATTAAAAAATAAAAATAAAGTAAACTCTGACAACTATCTGGGAAAGCAAATAAAAGGTCCATGTCCGGGAACAAAAATTAGAAACCAAAAAACAAAGGATAGAAAAAAGAATCGATTTTGTCCAAAGTAAACACAAGTAGAATGAAATGAAACATAAACCATTACGACATGGTGTGACCAATATGAAAGTAAAAATAAATTATCTCACAAAAAAAATAACTATATTTACAGGATTGTTCAAGGGTCCATGAGCCCAACACCACTAATTAAACCTAATACTAACTATCTAAAAAAATATGTACAAAGAAGTGGCCATTGTCCAAGCGGTCCAAAAAAAAATTTCAAATAAAGGAAACCTAGCACTAACTAACTAAAAAACTATATACAGAGGCAGCGGGCTAGTCCTGCGGCTCACTTGGTGATGTTGGCCAGGGCATCCTCGAACTCCATGTCTATGTCCTGGAGGCGGGACTCAGTCCTGGCCCCGAGGTCTCGCAGGGACAACCCCATGTGCTCTCCAAATTCCCTGCGAGCCTCCTCGAGGCACGCAGCCCGCCTCAATGCCTGATGCATGGAGATCTCCGCCCTGGCCATGGCGAGCCGCTCCTCTTCCGCCCGCTGCCGCTCCGCATCTATCCGCTGGCCAAACTCCTCCCACACGGAACACACCGCCATGCCAGGGTTGCCCTGCCCTCCGGCCGATGCCTGCCCCTCCGATCTTGATGGCCCTGAGCCATGATGCCTCCCACGTCGAGCCCGCTGCTGCCTGCGACGCCACTGCCTCTGCCAGCACGACGGCATCCAGGCTGATGGTAACCACCGACGCCGTCGTGCACGTGCCCTGCCCGATGATGCCGGCACATCTTCCATCTGCTGGGGTCCACTTGCTGTGTCGTCCACCCCTGCTGGACCTCCGACTCCCAACTGCGGCAGGGATGGGATCCCCACCGAGCTGGCTGCATTGGTTGGGGCAGGTCCACAGGGGGCCATGGTGGCATCTGGGCCGGAAGACGGCAAGGAGAACGACTGGTGGATAGCCTGCACAGAGGAGGAGAGGGCCGTCAGATTGGCCAACACATGCAGGAACCCCCCGAACATGGCCGATCCCAATTGGGCCACGTCGGCACGGTGCACTTCGTGATGACGTGCGTGCTCCTCCCGGGAAGCACGCACGGCATCACGAATCACAGCCGTGCGCATCGCGACCCCAATCAGGACCTGCTCCACGCGGCCAGGGGTTCCCACGGCCGCAGGTGGAGGGGAGTCAGTTGACATGGACATCCCCTCTACCTGCGGACGGGCCTGGGACGGGGCATCCCTGCTGGTGCATGGTGGTGCACTCACAGGGTCAGGGACAGCGACATGCACAGGCCCCTCCACGGTGACCTGTGCTGCCTCCTGCCCCTGGCCCTGGACTGCACCACTTGCACCAGCAGGGATGCTCCCACCAGGGCCCATGTGTGCACCAGTGTCGGCCTCCTCCTCCTCTGTGCAAACCACCAACCTGGATGGCTCCTCACCGTCTCCCGCCGTAGCAGGCCCCTGTGGGGGCTCACCCACCCCTTCCGCTGCAGCCGTGGGGGCATCCCCGCCGCCTTGCTCCACAGCGCCGTCTCCGCCCTCTTCTTCACTAGCCGCTGCGTAGAGGGAGACAAAGAACACAAGCATCAGGCTACTGTACAATGGTCCCCTAGACAGGAAGCAATAGCAGATGAGCACCCCTGTCAAAGTACACTTCCATCATGTCCCTCCACAACACATGGGTCAGTGCAGGCGAAACACACACAGTAACAGGCATGGTGCATGCCATGCACATTTCCATGCATGTCCAAATGACTATTGAAACATTCAATGAAATGTAACTCACATGCATCATGGCTCATGCATATCACATGCACACACTACACCTCAGTCACATCCATCTGGCCACAATCACACCAAACACAGGCAAAACAAGGGTAAGGTGGGTGCGTCACTGAATCTGTGCATTGTCACACACATGAGTCATGCATCCATGGCATGCACAAGTCACAGACATGCAGGTCAGGCACACAGACATGGCTACCATATATGTACCTGGCATCAGCACCCATCCTCACCCCCATCCATGTCCAGGTACAGAGACTGCCATGCTCTCATGTCCCAAATCTGCATAGTGCTCCCCATGCCGCATTTCTACACATGCAACAACCATGTGGGTCACACATCACTGGTCGCACAGGCAGTACCATGATGTCCCAGCACACATACATGCATATATGGCACATGGCACACATACAGGCAAGTATCATAGAACCAGCACACCGCAACATGCCCTGTCTCACACAGTGATGCTTGGACACTTACCGCTCAACTCCAGACGGGTCTCCCTCTCAAGGATCTGGGCGTGGAGCGCTGGGCGTACGCGTTCCAGGACCCTCTTCTGGATGGTACTCATGTGGCCCCGGCCCCCCTCCACGAGGCGCCGGGCCTTCACAAGGGTCCTGGACCTCAAGTCCTCCCAGCGCTTCTTGATCTTCAAGACGTTGCGGGTTGCCACCCCCTCCGCGTTGATGGCAACCACACAGTCGGCCCAGATCCTCTCCCGTCCTTCCTTGCTGGCGCGGGACGATCCAAAGAGGGCATCATACTGCCCCAGGACATGCTCCACCAGGACACCAACTTCGGTGGCAGTGAAGCTGGTGCCCCTCTGCCCCTCTGGCCTGGGGTTGCCACTGGTGCCAGATGTAGAAGTGCCCGACATGGCAACCCCAGAGGCAGGTGTGGGTGGGCAACTGGGTCCTGGGGCTGGGCTGTGGAGCGATGTAATCCCAGTTGGGAGTCTTCAGTTCCAGCAGGGGTGGACACAGCAACTGGACCCCTGCAGATGGCTGATGTGCAGGCACCAAATGGCAGGGCACGGTGGCAGCAGGCAGGCAGGCAGGCAGGCAGCAGCAGATAGCACGTGGGAGGCTGCTCAGGGCACTTGGGGGGCAGTAACTCGGCCTTCGGGGCAGGAGCGTGGTGTTCCGTGTGTTTTCGGGTGGCCAGCTTGATACGGAGTGATTTGGCACGTGAAATTCCTGCACGTCAGCGTGAAATCCGAGGAAAGGCCCTTAGCGCGTAAGTGCGTCAGCACGCATACGCGATTCTATTGGACCAGAGTCCCTCATCGCGTGAGCGCGTCTGACGTGATCCGCACGGGCGTTCCCCACTCAGCACGTGAAGACGGAGCACACGTGGAAATCCTGCACGTCTGAGTGTAATCGCGTGTAATTGGCCAAAAGTGCGCGTTCACGCCATTGGCCTATGTACGTGTATTTCAGGGCCGCGCGGCCCCTTACACAGGCAAGTACGTCAGCGCACCTGTATGCCTGCAGCGTGGGAATATATACACGCGATTGGAGTGGGAACTCGATTCCAGGGGTGCGAGGCTCACACGCTGCCTACTACACGCGCAAGGCATTAATTTGCGCACTTTTCAATAAACAAGCCAGATGCCAGGATGAACATACCGTTCCTAGCAGCAGTGGCAGTGGGCTACCAAAGGAGGATGAGGAGGAGAGTCAGGGCCAGAATATTCACACCCAGAACCAGCCTATTCGGGATGCCTGATGACCAGGTGTATGGGAGGTACAGGTTTCCAGCACACATCATACTGGACCTGGTCAGTGAGTGGGAGGATGACCTCACATCACCCACCCTGTGCTCCCAAGCACTCAGCCCCCTGCAGAAGGTCCTGAATGTACTGCACTTCTTGGCCACTGGATCCTTTCAGCGGACAAGTGCCATAGTGGGTGGTGTGTCACAGGCCACGCAGTCACGCTGCCTACACCAGGTCTTGAACATCATCACTGCACGGCCCTCAGTCCGCAGGCACATATATCTCCCCAGGACTCATGCAGAAAGGCGGACGTGCATCCAGGAATTCTATGGTGTGGCTCAAATCCCCAAAGTGCTTGGTGCTATTGACTGCACACATGTGGCTCTACGTCCTCCCAGGGCAACAGAGCACATCTATAGAAACCGCAAGCACTGGCATTCCATCAACGTCCAAGTTGTATGCAATGGCAAGGGAATCATCACATCAGTATATGCCAACTATCCAGGGTCCACCCACGACAGCTTCATCTACAGAATGTCTACCCTATGCCGGGACCTAGAGGCTGGCCAGCATGGAGATACATGGCTGCTTGGTGAGCATGAATGCCACTCCACATGCATGCATGTCAGATACTGGGTCATGACACAACACCACTAATGATACCCATCACCACCTCCGCAGGGGACAGTGCCTACCCTATCAGCCCCCACATGATGACCCCAATCCGGAACCCCACCACGCCACCCCAGGTAAGGTACAACACAGCCCACATTGCTACACGGGGCATAGTGGAGCGCACATTCGGAGTGCTGAAGTCACGCTTTCGCTCCCTTGACTGTTCTGGCGGGCAGCTGTTATATGCTCCCCGAATAGTGTGCAGGATCATAGTGGCAGCATGTGTCCTGCACAACGTTGCAACACGCCGGGGCCTGCCCGTGGACATGGTGGTGCCCCCACATCCACAACCACATGCACGCCCGCTGCGCATGGGAGGGGAAAGGGCACGGGGGGAGGCAGCCCGTACGCAACTGGTGGCCAACTTCTTCACCTAGGAATCACAGTGCTGGCTAGTGCACACTGCTCTGGCACATACCATCTGACAATCAATGATGACTCTACCTGACAATGTCTGAAAATTACTTGACAATGAACTGTCAGATACACATCAGCCTGAGATTGTTAACATGGAAGTGTCAATATGTGTGCACCCCTAGCTACACATACACCAGCTATGCATCACAATGCAAAGACACAACTCCATCAATCTACAATGCATTGCCACAGGCGATTCACTACATGACAACATTGCCATGTCACCCACTCCCTTCACAGTCCCGCCACTGAGGACACCATGTCATGGTATGTGACAGCAAACAAACTGGCCATCACAACATGACACCAGTGTCACAAATAGCAGTGCCCAAAATGGAACATAGCCGCACTTGAGCAGCTAACCGCCCTGGGGCCACTACTACACACCTGTGTAAGAGTAATTTCTATCAAATTACACACCAACCCACCCTGAAGCCCACCCAAACAAGACACATTGCATGTAATCAATGGTAGTCTCATTACCTGAATCTGCTGGTATGTCCTCACCGTCCAGGTGTACAGTGATGGCGCCATGCAAAAGTGTCAGTGCACATCTACCGACATGTAGTGTGACTCCAGAGAGTATGCCCTTGTGAAGATCTGTGTGAAATACCTGCAAAACATGAGCAACATATGTAAGTAGAGGCACATATCATACCATCATGCATAGTTAGGTGCAACAACAATGAACACTATGAATGTCTACACAGTATTGACTATGGACTGGCCAACAGCTCATGGGAGTCCAATGTCACCGTGTAATTTGCTGTCACTTGGGCACACCCTTTGCAAGCCCATGGAAAGGGAAGCAGGAGGGGTGTGGATGTCTGCTACCCAAGCATCGAAACCAAACTCAGGACAAGCCTGCATGTGCCCAGCCACAATACAGTGTATGCCCAGGTACCCACACAAGGCAACACTCTTGCAAAATAAAAATGAAAAAGAGAAAAAATGGCCATGAAAGGGCCGGCGGGGGGGGGGGGGGCACCTATGAGGTCCGAGGACAGGATGCACGCCACAATCCACCTGTGTGGATCATGGGAAAGGAAAACACCCCATAGGCTCGTGGCCCACACGGCTACTCTGTTGTGGGAGATGAGTCGCTATGGCTCTGCCCAGACCCTGCAGCTGACTCTGGAGGTGGGGGAGCTGCCTCAGAAGATGGTGTGACAATGGGAGGCAGCCCACGCAAAGCACGAGTTTGCTCCTCCATGGCTGCAAGCAGGCGGGTCTGGTAGTTCTGGTTCTGGGTTATAATCATGCGGAGGTCCCCATGCAGTAACTCCCGGGATGACCTGACCTCCGCACGAGTTGCCTGCATCTCGGCCGAGAGCGTCCGTGTCAGACGCTCCAGCTGCTCCTCTGTCCTTCAATGGGATGAAGCCTCAAGCTCTAACAGGGTCGACCTGAGGTGACGGAGTTCTTCCCTCAGGGCTTCCCTGTGGCGCTGGGACTCCATGGAAAGTGATTCCCCCAGAGTCGCCAGTGCCGCCCGCCTGTCCATGTTGGACGCCAACATATCCTCCCTGTGTGCCTGGCAGATGGACTCTGTAGCCTGCTCCAGTCGCTCCATCAGCCTTTCTGGGGGGACAATGGAAGTGGCCACCCTATCCATGGCCTGTGCAATCATCTCGGATGATGCTGCCTGTTGGGTGGCCATACCGTAGATGGATTGCTCCCATACGGTATTGCCAGGTGGCATACGGCCACCACGTTGACGGGCACCACACCTGCCTGGGGCAAGGCGGACTGCGCCTTGCTGTGCCGGCAAGGCCTCAGGCTGCAGGACTGCATTCCCTCTCTGATCTGCAGCCCCAGGAACAGGATCAGAGATTGGGTGGTGTGGCCCTGCATCCGTAACCACCGGAGGCTGATCTGCCGACACTGACATCCCCATTGAGGCCAATGGCCTGGCTGCAGGTGGGTCGGACAGAGGAGATTCTCTCCCAAGAACACTCACCTGCGACTGCACATAGGTGTCATCCTCCGAGTCTACACCTGAATACTGCTCGGGGGAGGAACCCCCAGAGACACCCCTCGACAGCACGGCCTGCAGCACTTGTGGGTTTTCACCCACAAACACACCACGTCCCTCACTTGTGGTAGGTCGGCCCGGGTTGCCCTCCTGGGACGGCTCCACCACCACATCCCCAGCATCAACAAGTGCTTCGTCCCCTGCAAAGACATGAAAGAGAAAAATGGAAACAGGCATTAGCACCATGGCATGCAACAAGGGCTGATGAACAACATAGGCAGTAGTCCTACGACACATGTCCTACATGACTGGGAGTCCTCCTATGCATTCACCATCACTGGGTCTGTAGGGGAGGCTCAGGGCATACTATGTACTGATTGGAGAGCAACGCCTGCTCACCTTGATGCCTAGCACTGCCATCACACATTGGGCGGTGATTGCCATGTCAAAGGCACATGCCATCACACACATGGCATGTGACATAGCCACCAAGTGAGGAGGGAGAGGAGGGCTACTTTTTTGGATTTCAACCACTCTGGTCCTGACATTGCATCGTCACATCAATTAGTATACATGTTGTACATGGATCTGCTAGTCCAAATTGGCAACGATGCACAGTGCCTTGTCTAGATCAACATAATGCAGTAAACATTGTGATTCCACCTCCCCAACACCTGTAACGGAATAATTTTGCATTCGTGAAGCACCGGTCAAGTAATGTTTGTAGGTGCAGCGGAGCACTGAGGGGTGGTGGGGCAGAAGGGGATGCCAGTCAACAATACTACTGGTGCTGGTGTCATTCATGTCACGCAAGTGCAGGGGTGGGTGGCACAATGAAGTGCAAGGGGGAGTGGCGGCTGGAAGTGCTGTACAAGGTAAGTAGGACTTGACGTCAAGGGCAGATGGTGTTAGGCGCAGACAAGTGCTGGGGGGGGTGGCCTATAGGGGTACAGAGACAATCATGCTGTGCTGTGGGCTCGGAGGGGACAGGGGAGGTACACACTGCCTCTGGCTCGGCAAGGTCCTTTCAGATTTCTATGTGTCCTGCAGAGTTGTCACATGCCGCAGATATGTGCCCTTGGATTGGGGATCTCATCTTGGTGAGAAGGGTGAGGCGCTATTGCCTTTGGAGCATGTGGCAGGCCAGTTTGCCAGAGGATGGCCATGATGCAGGACATTCCCTCTCTGCCACCCGGCACCTGTGGTTTGGGTTCCCAAGATCCGAGTCATGCCAGGACTCTGCATTGGCATGGGGCTTCAGACAGGTGGTCATGACCGTGGCTAAGACATCCAGTGTACCTGACATGGAGTGGAGCATGGAGTGGGCCCTGTCAGGATGGGAGTGAGCCTAAGGGGGAGCTGGATGGGGGGGACATTTTGGCAGCATGAGCCTCGACTGACACACACTTCATGGGTCGGAATACAAAGAAGGTGTGTGACAGTGGTGAGGGTGGCTTTGCCTGTGGGGTGTTGAGGGTGAGCTGGGAGGAGAGGAGAATGTGATCACTCCAGGAGAGAGGAGTGCAGAGATGGACGGAGAGGGGAAAGTCAGATGAGATCAGAGCATCAAGAGTGTGCCCTGCAGAATGAGTAGGGACAGACGGGAGTCTAGAGGGTGAGAGGGAGTTGCTGAGGTCACAGAAAGGTCAGGTGGGGGCGTCAACAGGCATGCAGGTGGATGCGTACCGCACCAAGGATGAGGAATTCTGTGTCTGGGGACATGAGTGAGGAGGAGAGGTGAGGACACTCAGAAAGGAAGTAGTACATTTGACCAGTTTTCCCAGAGACAGTACGCACTGTTTGGAATGTCAAGGTGTGGTGGACAGTAACCTCACACAAGCCATTCCAGAGTGGAGTAGGTCTAAGTAGGTGTGACAGTGGCAGGAATACCCTCAGGGAAGCCAAGGGCACACCCCCCCTGCACAGTGGTGGCGGGCCAAGGAGAGGGTCAAGGATGCAGACAGAGCTGGCCGTCTGACATGTTTCCATGAGACCAAGGATGTCAAGGTGCATAACCTCATGTAAGTGACAGTTATCGGAGGAATGCCTGATGCAGCCGCAGTGAAAGGAGTGTAATTGTGGAGGAGGTTGACAGCCTTGTAGGACTTACGGGGAGTGCTAGAGATCAGAGGTGCCGCATGTGTAGGAGTTGGAGTGGGAGGCGGAGAAGGTTCATGGGAGGGTGCAGGGAGGCAGTGCAGGATTGATGAGGAGAGAGGAGGGGGGACAGCAGGAGAGGTAAGGAAGTTGATGAGATGTGGGTAGCATTTCTCAAGGAGATTGAGGTTGGCCTAAGGGCCTTGGACTGAGACGCTCCCATTACCATGCACATCATTAGTGGTATCTGAGGATTGGAAGGAGGCCAGGAGTACACCCCAACGGGTCCCACCTATGATGGTGGAAGAGGAGCAAGGAGAGAGGACAGGGACCATGTGAAGGGTCTATGGGACAGGCAAAGGCATGTATGAGCAGATGTCAGTGAGAGTTAGCTTAGAGTAGGCTCAGATGCACTGGTCAGCAATAGGGTGGGTCGCATTGGAGGGCAGGCTGCCCTCATTTGACTTTTGGCAAGCAGGTGTCGTGCGTAGGGCACGATGGTCTGAACTGTAGAAGTCATGGAAGATAGACCATGAAGAGCAGCATGGAGTGTGAGGGAATGGGGCTCGAAACCAGACGGTACCAAAGGACCCAGGAAGGAGGTGGATCTCAAGGCTACATCCACATTATGACTGCATGTTGGTAGGCATTTATATACAGAGGACGCATTAGCATGTGGTATCATTGCATGTCAGGCATGTGAAGATGAAACTTGAATGGCTGGGGGAAAGGAGAGGAATGGTATGTAAGACATCAGATGAATAGACAGGGGAGTATGAGCAACAATGTAGTGACAAAATTACTAATCAAGGGCAACTTCCATGGTGTTGGCCCATATGTGCACTGTTGCCAGTAGGGATAGTGCTGTGGCCAGATGGTGTTGCACTGAACATACTGGATGAGGCACATGGGTGCCACTATCAACTCTGCCACACACCCCCTTGACAGGCACCCAACATGAATGCTTCACACACACAACATGCACAGGGATGATACACACATGCATGTGCACTCACCGGATGATGCCTCGTAATCAGGGAGGTCTCCCACACCTTGGAGTTGTCCCTCGGTGACGTAGGATCCAGCTACGGACTCGTGTGGTGTGAGTTCTATTTCCTGTGCTGGGGACCCACCTCCAGTCACCAAGGTTGCGGCATGACTTGAGGCCAGCTTATCCTTTGCCCTGCGCTTAAGGTCATTCCAGCGCTTCTGGCAATCACTAGCTGTGCGCCTCACTACTCCAAGGGCACTTATTCTGTCAGCAATGGTCTGCCAGTGTGCCTGGCGTCTGGCATGTGTGGTCTTGGACCCTGCAACGATGACCATTTCCCTATCATGATCTGACACATACTGAACAAGTGCATTAAGTTCGGCGTCTGTGAAGCTTGGCTTCCTTGATGGGCCGGACTGTGCAGCCGTGTCTGGGGCATCAGCCTGTGCCGGACGTGCACTCTTCCTCTTGCGCTTGGAAGGGGGTGGGGATCCAGAGTGTCCTACGCCGCTGTGGACACTAGGGGCAGGAGCCGTGGTGGACTCTGTACTGGGTGTGTGTGATTGCCCACTCAGCATGGGAGTAGGTGCAGGCATTGGGGGTAGTGGGATGGGGTCAGGCCTGATCTGAGGTGCATGAACTAGGACCGACACAGTCTTGGCAGGGTGTATGAGAGGTGGGGTGGATTGAGCCACACCCTGGCTACGGGGGCCAGCAGATGACCTATCTGGCATAGATGCGCGTGCCCTGATGACACCAATGTGCACCGGTGCACGTACAGTGGACCTGCTGACCTGGATGTCAGCGATGGAATCACCCTCGGACAGGTCTGGTGCCACAATGGCCTGGTCCGACATGGGCTGATCAGGGTTGGTATCAGCCACATGACTCTCAACGGGGGGGGGGGGGGGGCATGGGTGTCCCTGACTGTTCCTCCAGACTGGGGGGAACAGGGGCGCCCTGCAAGTCACAACCACGTCCCCTGTTGGATCCTCCACGGCCACCACGTGTGGCTCGGCCACCTTTGCCACCCTTACGGCTTGCACGCCTCCCAACCATGGCACTGATGGTATTGTGCGTATGGGAGTGGGTGTGCACAATTGTCCTGGGCAATTGGGTGTCAAAGGGGTTGGGTACCAGATGGTATTCGTACCCTAGTGCAGTGGCAAGGCTATATGACACCCCTGGGGAAAGATGACGGGTCACGCAACGCACAGGCACCCCAGAAAAGTTAAGGAACGTGCACAATACCCCTCCTAGACCACGTGTGCTGATGGAAAACCCTGCACTACGCTGTGGCATCCAGTAACACAATGAACGTATGCGTGTCACACGCGGCCTAGATTGACCTCTGAAGGGGTAGGCTACACACGGGGCAAGCACAGATGTTAGATACGTGCGTGACTCACCGTCTGCCAGGTAAAAGAGCGTGAAAAAATAGCACTTTTGGTTGGCAACACCCCCGCCAAAAGAAGAGGTGTACGCTGTCTGAGGAGACAGGACAACTGTAGAAGGGGACACTGTTTGAGGGAACAGGCCCAGGAAAACCAGTACAAGAGGAAAAAGAGAAAAGAGCTGTCAGAGGTAACAGGGAGTACGAACTGGAAACGCCGTGAAGTAAATCGCGTGTGAAACGACAAGAAGTACCGAATTCACCCACTCGCTCTCCACGAAAAGCACGTACAAGGAAATAGTGTTCAACACTACCTTTTATACAGGCCCACACGTACATCGTCACTTACGGCGTGTACGTGCTTGGCCCATTTTCACCAATCACACGCTTTGGCACTCCTGCGTGTAGGTATCTTTTCACCAATCACACGCTTTGTCACTCCTGCATGTGGATCCTTTTTCACCAATCACGCGCTTCGACACTCCAGCGTGTAGCTCACTTTTCACCAATCACACGCTTTGTCAATCCTGCATGTGGATCCTTTTTCACCAATCACGCGCTTCGACACTCCTGCGTGTCCCTCACTTTTCACCAATCACACGCTTTGACACTGCACGTGCAGGTAACTATTGACGCACATATGCTGGTGACGGGTTTTCGCGCGATGAGTGGGGGGTTTTCAGGTGCACATTCACTCCCTATCAGGCTGTCCACGCGTTCTAACACGAAAGACCACGCTCCTGGCCAGGAGGCCAAATTTAAGTCCCCAAGAACCCTGAGCACGCTCCCACCTGCCATCGGCTGCTGCCTGACTGCCTGCTGGCCACGTGCCCCACAGTGCTGGTGGGTGGGGGTGGTGGGGGCCTGGTGGAGGGTGCCCCTGGTGGATGGGGGTTGGGGGTGGTGGGAGACATGGATGGGGGCCTGATGGCAGGTGCCCCTGCACTGCTGGGGGGTGGGGGTGGTGGGAGACATGGGTGGGGGCCTGGTGGAGGGTGCCCCTGGTGGATGGGGGTGCAGGGGGACATGATCAGGTGTGCAGGGTAGTCCACTGTTTTGTGGGCTGCCTGCAGGGGCCGGGGAGGGTGTACAGGGTACACCTGTGGGGGCCCACCCAGCCTATTCGCATGTGATAATTCCCACGCACCCCTGTGATACACGTACCCTGGCCAATCGCGTGTTGAACTTCCCGCTACCCCTGTAATACACGCACCCTGCCTGTTCGCGTGTGATGATTCCCGCGGACCCCTGTAATACACGTTCCCTGGCCTATCGCGTGTTCTACTTCACGCGTCCTGCTGTAATACACGTTCCCTGGCCCATCGCGTGTTGAACTTCCCGCTACCCCTGTAATACACGCACCCTGGCTGTTCGCGTGTGATAATTCCCGCGTACCCCTGTGATGCACGTTCCCTGGCCTATCGCGTGTTCTACTTCACGCGTCCCCCTGTAATACACGTTCCCTGGCCCATCGCGTGTTGAACTTCCCGCTACCCCTGTAATACACGCACCCTGGCTGTTCGCGTGTGATGATTCCCGCGTACCCCTGTGATTCACGTTCCCTGCCTAGTCGCGTGTAGTACTTCCCGCGTACTCCTGATTTGGAGATTGCCCGCTTTGCTTTCCTTGTTTGCCTGCCCTGTGAAGTGGTCCGGGGTTAGCGCAGCCCTTAGCGATGATTTAGCGCTTTTGATGGCTTTTCCGTGCGCGAGGGCGTTCTTGGGGGCGTTACTGGCGCTGCTGCAGGCTCGCTGCGATTCTCTGCGCCACGGCTGTTTTGGGAGCTTGAAATCCATGAATACGCTGTGCGCGGAAATCTGTTTTAGCGCACGTGCCTGGCGCAGACTATCGCAGGCGCACGCTGTGCGCCAGCCGCGTGCGCTACTTGTGCGCTGGATTCTATGAATTAGCCTGTATATGTGGCATAATTGCATTTGAAAGTTGCATTTAGAAAGTCTGCCCTATAGCATATCTGTGGCATAAGTGCATTTAGAAAATTGTATTTAGAAAGTCTGCCCTATAGCATATCTGTGGCATAAGTGCATTTAGAAAATTGCATTTAGAAAGTCTGCCCTATAGCATATCTGTGGCATAAGTGCATTTAGAAAATTGCATTTAGAAAGTCTGCCCTATAGCTTATCTGTGGCATAAGTGCATTTAAAAAATTGCTTTTAGAAAGTTTGCCCTATAGCATATCTGTGGCATAATTGCATTTAGAAAGTCTGCCCTATAGCATATCTATGGCATAATTGCATTTAGAAAATTGCATTTAGAAAGTCTGCCTTATAGCATATCTGTGGCATAATTGCATTTAGAAAGTTTGCCCTATAGCATATCTGTGTCATAATTGCATTTGAAAGTTGCATTTAGAAAGTCTGCCCTATAGCATATCTGTGGCATAATTGCATTTAGAAAGTCCGCCCTATAGACTATCTGTGGCATAATTGCATTTAGAAAGTCTGCCCTATAGCATATCTGTGGCATAATTGCATTTGAAAGTTGCATTTAGAAAGTTTGCCCTATAGCATATCTGTGGCATAAGTGCATTTAGAAAATTGTATTTAGAAACTCTGCCCTGTAGCATATCTGTGGCATAAGTGCATTTAGAAAATTGCATTTAGAAAGTCTGCCCTGTAGCATATCTGTGGCATAGGTGCATTTCGAAAATTGTATTTAGAAACTCTGCCCTGTAGCATATCTGTGGCATAAGTGCATTTAGAAAATTGCATTTAGAAAGTCCGCCCTATAGCATATCTGTGGCATAAGTGCATTTAGAAAATTGCATTTAGAAAGTCTGCCCGATAGCATATCTGTGGCATAAGTGCATATAGAAAATTGTACTTAGAAACTCTGCCCTGTAGCATATCTGTGGCATAAGTGCATTTAGAAAATTGCATTTAGAAAGTCTGCCCTATAGCATATCTGTGGCATAAGTGCATTTAGAAAATTGCATTTAGAAAGTCTGCCCGATAGCATATCTGTGGCATAAGTGCATTTAGAAAATTGCATTTAGAAAGTCTGCCCTGTAGCATATCTGTGGCATAGGTGCATTTCGAAAATTGTATTTAGAAACTCTGCCCTATAGCATATCTGTGGCATAAGTGCATTTAGAAAATTGCATTTAGAAAGTCCGCCCTATAGCATATCTCTGGCATAAGTGCATTTAGAAAATTGCATTTAGAAAGTCTGCCCGATAGCATATCTGTGGCATAAGTGCATATAGAAAATTGTACTTAGAAACTCTGCCCTGTAGCATATCTGTGGCATAAGTGCATTTAGAAAATTGCATTTAGAAAGTCTGCCCTATAGCATATCTGTGGCATAAGTGCATTTAGAAAGTCTGCCCTATAGCTTATCTGTGTCATAATTGCATTTGAAAGTTGTATTTAGAAAGTCTGCCCTATAGGATATCGGTGGCATAATTGCATTTAGAAAGTCTGCCCTATAGCATATCTTTGGCACAATTGCATTTGAAAGTTGCATTTAGAAGTCTGCCCTATAGCATATCTGTGGCATAAGTGCATTTAGAAAATTGTATTTAGAAAGTCTGCCGTATTTCATATCTGTGGCATGAGTGCATTTAGAAAATTGCATTTAGAAAGTCTGCCCTATAGCATATCTGTGGCATAAGTGCATTTAGAAAATTGCATTTAGAAAGTCTGCCCTATAGCATATCTGTGGCATCATTGAATATAGAAAGTCTGCCCTATAGAATAGCTGTGGCATAATTGCATTTAGAAAGTTTGCCCTATAGCATATCTGTGTCATAATTGCATTTAAAAGTTGCATTTAGAAACTCTGCCTTATAGCATATCTTTGGCATACATGCATTTAGAAACTCTGCCCTATAGCATATCTGTGTCAAAATTGCATTTAGAAACTGTGCCCTATAGCATATCTGTGGTATACTTGTATTTCAAAAGTCTGCCCTATAGCATATCTGTGGCATAATTGCATTTAGAAGTTGCATTTAGAAAGTCTGCCCTATAGCATATCTGTGTCATAATTGCATTTAGAAAGTCTGTCCTATAGCATATCTTTGACATAATTGCATTTAGAAAGTCTGCCCTGTAGCATATCTGTGGCATAATTGCATTTAGAAAGTCTGCCCTATAGCATATCTGTGGCATAATTGCATTTAGAAACTCTACCCTATAGCATATCTGTGGCATAATTGCATTTAGAAAGTCTGCCCTATAGCATATCTGTGTCATAAATGCATTTAGAAAGTCTGCCCTATAGCATATATGTGGCATAATTGCATTTAGAAACTCTGCCCTATAGCATATCTGTGGCATAATTGAATATAGAACTTCTGCCCTCTTGCATATCTGTGGCATAATTGCATTTAGAAACTCTACCCTATAGCATATCTGTGGCATATTTGCATTTAGAAAGTCTGCCCTATAGCATATCTGTGTCATAAATGCATTTAGAAAGTCTGCCCTATAGCATATCTGTGGCATAATTGCATTTAGAAACTCTGCCCTATAGCATATCTGTGGCATAATTGAATAAAGAAAGTCTGCCCTATTGCATATCTGTGGCATAATTGCATTTCAAAAGTTTGCCCTATAGCATATCTGTGGCATAATTGCATTTAGAAGTTGCATTTAGAAAGTCTGCCCTATAGCTTATCTGTGTTATAATTGCATTTAGAAAGTCTGTCCTATAGCATACCTGTGTCATAATTGCATTTAGAAAGTCTGCCCTATAGCATATCTGTGGCATAATTGCATTTAGAAAGTCTGCCCTATTGCAAATCTGTGGCATAATTGCATTTAGAAACTCTACACTATAGCATATCTGTGGCATAATTGCATTTAGAAAGTCTGCCCTATAGCATATCTGTGGCATAATTGCTTTTAAAAAGTCTGCCCTATAGCTTATCTCTGTCATAATTGCATTTGGAAGTTGTATTTAGAAAGTCTGCCCTATAGCATATCAGTGGCATAATTGCATTAAGAAAGTCTGCCCTATAGAATAGCTGTAAATTAACAAGGGGGGGTCCTGGGAGTCCCTCTGCCAGACATTAGTCCTGGTTACGAGAGACTTACCCAGAGTCTTTAGCTCACTATCTTTCACAGAGAAGAAATATCCCAAACATATCAGTCTTTGTCCTGCCCTGGGGCAGTCCAGCACTGAAATGCTAGGCAATTCTCCTCTGAACAAGAGTACCAACAGCATCTCCAGACACGTTTTGGTCTGGTTGGACCTCATCATTAGGGAGGAGCTGTAGCTCTCTAAGAGTAGTGAGCAAGGGGTCCACGTCTGGATTCCCCTAGTAACTTAGGGTGAGACCCAAAGTTGCTTGAATATGCAAATTAACAAGGGGGGTTCTGGGGGTCCCTCTGCCAGACATTAATCCTGGTTACGAGAGACTTACCCAGAGTCTTTAGCTCACTATCTTTCACAGAGAAGAAATATCTCAAACATATCAGTCTTTGTCCTGCCCTGGGGAAGTCCAGCACTGAAATGCTAGGCAATTCTCCTCTGAACAAGAGTACCAACAGCATCCCCAGACACGTGTTTTGGTCTGGTTGGACCTCATCAGTAGGGAGGAGCTGTGCCTCTCTAAGAGTAGTGAGCAAGGGGTCCACGTCTGGATTCCCCTAGTAACTTAGGGTGAGACCCAAAGTTACTTCAATATGCAAATTAACAAGGGGGGTCCTGGGAGTCCATCTGCCAGACATTAGTCCTGGTTACGAGAGACTTACCCAGAGTCTTTAGCTCACTATCTTTCACAGAGAAGAAATATCCCAAACATATCAGTCTTTGTCCTGCCCTGGGGCAGTCCAGCACTGAAATGCTAGGCAATTCTCCTCTGAACAAGAGTACCAACAGCATCCCCAGACACGTGTTTCAGTCTGGTTGGACCTCATCAGTAGGGAGGAGCTGTGCCTCTTTAAGAGTAGAGGAATAATTGCATTTAGAAACACTGCCCTGTAGCATATCTGTGCCATAATTGCATTTAGAAACTCTGCCCTATAGCATATCTGTGGCATAATTGTATTTCCAAAGTCTGCCTTTTAGCATATCTATGGCATAATTGCATTTAGAAGTTGCATTTAGAAAGTCTTCCCTGTAGCTTATCTGTGTCATAATTGCATTTAGAAAGTCTGTCCTATGGCATATCTGTGGCATAATTGCATTTAGAAAGTCTGCCCTATAGCATATCTGTGGCATAATTGCATTTAGAAAATTGCATTTTGAAAGTCTGCCCTACAGCATATCAGTGGCATCATTGCATTTAGATAATTGCATTTAGAAAGTCTGCCCTATAGCATATATATGGCATAATTGCATATAGAAAATTGCATTTAGAAAGTCCTCCTAATAACACATATGTGGCATAATTGCATTTAGAAATTCCTCCCAATATCATATCTGTGTCACAACTGCATTTAGAAAGTACTCCTAGTAGTATATCTGCGGTGCAGTTTGCATGTAGAAAGTTGCATTTAGAAAATGTGCCCATTAGCATATCTATCTCATAACTGCATTCATAAAGTCCACCTAATAGCATACCTATGTTATATAGAAGCAAAACTGTTGTAAATTCTTCAATCATTGGCCTAGTTGCATTTGAAATCCACCCAATAGCACATCCATGGAATATTTATATTTAGAAAGTGTGCTGATTAGCGTATCTGTGATCTAGTTCCATTTGAAAGTCTGCCTATTAGCATATCTATGGTCTAATTGTGGTCAACTATGATCTATGGTGTAATTACAGTTGGAAAGTGTTCCGAATAACATATCTGGGATGAAATAGCATTGAGAAAGTGTTCCTAAATAGCATATCTGTGGTATAATTGCACTTGAAACGTGCCTAACTATGGTCTATGGTGTAATTACAGCTGGAAAGTGTGCCAAATAGCATATCTGGAATTAAATAGAATTGAGAAAGTGTTCCTAAATAGCATATATGTGGTATAATTGCATTTAGAAAGTTGCATTTAGAAAGTCTGCCCTATAGCATATCTGTTGCATAATTGCATTTAGAAAGTCTGCCCTTTAGCATATCAGTGGCATAACTGCATTTAGAATGTCTGCCTTATAGCATATCTGTGTCATAATTGCATTTAGAAAGTCTGCCCTATAGCATATCTGTGGCCTAATTGCATTTAGAAACTCTGCCCTATAGCATATCTGTGGCATAATTACATTTAGAAAGTCTGCCCTATAGCTTATCTGTAAATTGCATTTGAAAGTTTTATTTAGAAAGTCTGCCCTATAGCATATCTGTGGCATAACTGCATTTAGAAACTCTGCCCTATAGCATATCTGTGGAGTAATTGGATTTGGAAAGTCTGCCCAAAAGCATATCTATGGCATAATTGTATTACGAACATTTTGTGGATTCATTGCATTTAGAAAGTTTGCCCTATAGCATATCTATGGCATAATTGCATTTAGAAAATTGCATTTAGAAAGTCTGCCCTATAGCATATCTGTGGCATAATTGCATTTAGAAAGTCTGCCCTATAGCATATCTGTGGCATAATTGCATTTAGACACTCTGCCCAATAGCATATCTGTGTCATAATTGCATTTAGAAAGTCTGCCCTATAGCATATCTGTGTCATAATTGCATTTAGAAAGTCTGCCCTATAGCATATCTGTGGCCTAATTGCATTTAGAAACTCTGCCCTATAGCATATCTGTGGCATAATTGCATTTAGAAAGTCTGCCCTATAGCTTATCTGTGTCATAATTGCATTTGAAAGTTTTATTTAGAAAGTCTGTCCTATAGCATATCTGTGGCATAACTGCATTTAGAAACTTTGCCCTATAGCATATCTGTGGATTAATTGCATTTTGAAAGTCTGGCCTATAGCATATCTATGGCATAATTGTATTACAAAAATTGTGGATTCATTGCATTTAGAAAGTCTGCCCTATAGCATATCTATGGCATAATTGCATTTAGAAAATTGCATTTAGAAAGTCTGCCCTATAGCATATCTGTGGCATAATTGCATTTAGAAAGTCTGCCCTATAGCTTATCTGTGTCATAATTCCATTTGAAAGTTGCTCTTAGAAAGTCTGCCCTATAGCTTATCTGTGTCATAATTGCATTTGAAAGGCTGCCAGATAGCATATCTATGGCATATGTTAATTTAGAAAGTCTCCCCGATAGCTTATCTGTGTCATAATTGCACTTGAAAGTTGCATTTAGAAAGTCTGCCCTATAGTATATCTGCGGCATAAGTGCATTTAGAAAATTGTGGATTAATTGCATTTAGAAAGTCTGCCCTATAGCATATCTAAGGCATAATTGCATTTAGAGACTCTGCCCTATAGCATATCTGTGGCATAATTGCATTTAGAAAGTCTGCCCTATAGTTTATCTGTGTCATAATTGCATTTGAAAGTTGCATTTAGAAAGTATGCCCTATAGAATATCTGCGGCATAAGTGCATTTAGAAATTCTGCCCTATAGCTTATCTTTGTAATAATTTCATTTGAAAGTCTGCCCTATAGCATATATGTGGCATAAGTGCATTTAGAAAGTTGCATTTAGAAAGTCTGCCCTATAGCATATCTGTGGCATAATTGCATTTAGAAATACTGCCCTTTAGCATATCTGTGGCATAACTGTATTTAGAAAGTCTGCCCTATAGCATATCTGTGTCATAATCGCATTTAGAAAGTCTGCCCTATAGCATATCTGTGGCATAATTGCATTTAGAAAGTCTGCCCTATAGCATATCTGTGGCATAATTGCATTTAGAAAGTCTGCCCTATAGCATATCTGTGGCATAATTGCATTTAGAAAGTCTGCCCTATATCTTATCTATGTTATAATTGCATTTGAAAGTTGCATTTAGAAAGTCTGCCCCATAGAATATCCGTGGCATACGTGCATTTAGAAAGTCTGCCCTATAGCTTATCTGTGGCATAAGTGCATTTCGAAAAGTGTGGATTAATTTCATTTAGAAAGTCTGCCCTAGAGCATATCTATGGCATAATTGCATATAGAAAATTGCATTTAGAAAGTCTGCCCTATAGCATATCTGTGGCATAATTGCATTTAGAAAGTTGCATTTAGAAAGTCTGCCCTATAGCATATCTGTGTCATAATTGCATTTAGAAAGTCTGCCCTGTAGCATATCTGTGCATAATTGCATTTAGAAAGTCCGCCCTATAGTTTATCTGTGTCATAAATGCATTTGAAAGTTGCATTTAGAAATTCTGCCCTATAGCTTATCTGTTTAATAATTTCATTTGAAAGTCTGCCATATAGCATATCTGTGGCATAAGTGCATTTAGAAAGTTGCATTTAGAAAGTCTGCCCTATAGCATATCTGTTGCATAATTGCATTTAGAAAGTCTGCCCTTTAGCATATCAGTGGCATAACTGCATTTAGAACGTCTGCCTTATAGCATATCTGTGTCATAATTGCATTTAGAAAGTCTGCCCTATAGCATATCTGTGGCCTAATTGCATTTAGAAACTCTGCCCTATAGCATATCTGTGGCATAATTACATTTAGAAAGTCTGCCCTATAGCTTATCTGTAAATTGCATTTGAAAGTTTTATTTAGAAAGTCTGCCCTATAGCATATCTGTGGCATAACTGCATTTAGAAACTCTACCCTATAGCATATCTGTGGATTAATTGCATTTGGAAAGTCTGCCCAAAAGCATATCTATGGCATAATTGTATTACGAACATTTTGTGGATTCATTGCATTTAGAAAGTTTGCCCTATAGCATATCTATGGCATAATTGCATTTAGAAAATTGCATTTAGAAAGTCTGCCCTATAGCATATCTGTGGCATAATTGCATTTAGAAAGTCTGCCCTATAGCATATCTGTGGCATAATTGCATTTAGACACTCTGCCCAATAGCATATCTGTGGCATAATTGCATTTAGAAAGTCTGCCCTATAGCATATCTGTGGCCTAATTGCATTTAGAAACTCTGCCCTATAGCATATCTGTGGCATAAGTTAATTTAGAAAGTCTCCCCGATAGCTTATCTGTGTCATAATTGCACTTGAAAGTTGCATTTAGAAAGTCTGCCCTATAGCATATCTAAGGCATAATTGCATTTAGAAAATTGCATTTAGAAAGTCTGCCCTATAGCATATATGTGGCATAATTGCATTTAGAAAGTTGCATTGAGAAAGTCTGCCCTATAGCATATCTGTGGCATAATTGCATTTAGAAACTCTGCCCTATAGCATATCTGTGTCATAATTGCATTTCGAAAGTCTGCCCTATAGCTTATCTGTGTCATAATTGCATTTGAAAGTTGCATTTAGAAAGTCTGCCCTATAGAATATCTGTGGCATAAGTGCACTTAGAAAGTCTGCCCTATAGCTTATCTGTGTCATAATTGCATTTGAAAGTTGTATTTAGAAAGTCTGCCCTATAGAATATCTGTGGCATAAGTGCACTTAGAAAGTCTGCCCTATAGCGTATCTGTGTAATAATCGCATTTGAAAGTCTGCCCTATAGCATATCTGTGGTATAATTGCATTTAGAAACTCTGCCCTGTAGCATATCTGTGGCATAATTGCATTTAGAAAGTCTGCCCTATAGCTTATCTGTGTCATAATTGCATTTGAAAGTTGTATTTAGAAAGTCTGCCCTATAGCATATCGATGGCATAATTGCATTTAGAAAGTCTGCCCTATAGCATATCTTTGGCACAATTGCATTTGAAAGTTGCATTTAGAAGTCTGCCCTATAGCATATCTGTGGCATAAGTGCATTTAGAAAATTGTATTTAGAAAGTCTGCCGTATTTCATATCTGTGGCATAAGTGCATTTAGAAAATTGCATTTAGAAAGTCTGCCCTATAGCATATCTGTGGCATAAGTGCATTTAGAAAATTGCATTTAGAAAGTCTGCCCTATAGCATATCTGTGGCATCATTGAATATAGAAAGTCTGCCCTATAGAATAGCTGTGGCATAATTGCATTTAGAAAGTTTGCCCTATAGCATATCTGTGTCATAATTGCATTTAAAAGTTGCATTTAGAAACTCTGCCTTATAGCATATCTTTGGCATACATGCATTTAGAAACTCTGCCCTATAGCATATCTGTGTCAAAATTGCATTTAGAAACTGTGCCCTATAGGATATCTGTGGCATACTTGTATTTCAAAAGTCTGCCCTATAGCATATCTGTGGCATAATTGCATTTAGAAGTTGCATTTAGAAAGTCTGCCCTATAGCATATCTGTGTCATAATTGCATTTAGAAAGTCTGTCCTATAGCATATCTGTGACATAATTGCATTTAGAAAGTCTGCCCCTATAGCATATCTGTGGCATAATTGCATTTAGAAGTCTGCCCTATAGCATATCTGTGTCATAATTGCATTTGAAAGTTGTATTTAGAAAGTCTGCCCTATAGAATATCTGTGGCATAAGTGCACTTAGAAAGTCTGCCCTATAGCTTATCTGTGTAATAATCGCATTTGAAAGTCTGCCCTATAGCATATCTGTGGCATAATTGCATTTAGAAACTCTGCCCTATAGCATATCTGTGGCATAATTGCATTTAGAAAGTCTGCCCTATAGCTTATCTGTGTCATAATTGCATTTGAAAGTTGTATTTAGAAAGTCTGCCCTATAGGATATCGGTGGCATAATTGCATTTAGAAAGTCTGCCCTATAGCATATCTTTGGCACAATTGCATTTGAAAGTTGCATTTAGAAGTCTGCCCTATAGCATATCTGTGGCATAAGTGCATTTAGAAAATTGTATTTAGAAAGTCTGCCGTATTTCATATCTGTGGCATAAGTGCATTTAGAAAATTGCATTTAGAAAGTCTGCCCTATAGCATATCTGTGGCATCATTGAATATAGAAAGTCTGCCCTATAGAATAGCCGTGGCATAATTGCATTTAGAAAGTTTGCCCTATAGCATATCTGTGTCATAATTGCATTTAAAAGTTGCATTTAGAAACTCTGCCTTATAGCATATCTTTGGCATACATGCATTTAGAAACTCTGCCCTATAGCATATCTGTGTCAAAATTGCATTTAGAAACTGTGCCCTATAGCATATCTGTGGTATACTTGTATTTCAAAAGTCTGCCCTATAGCATATCTGTGGCATAATTGCATTTAGAAGTTGCATTTAGAAAGTCTGCCCTATAGCATATCTGTGTCATAATTGCATTTAGAAAGTCTGTCCTATAGCATATCTTTGACATAATTGCATTTAGAAAGTCTGCCCTGTAGCATATCTGTGGCATAATTGCATTTAGAAAGTCTGCCCTATAGCATATCTGTGGCATAATTGCATTTAGAAACTCTACCCTATAGCATATCTGTGGCATAATTGCATTTAGAAAGTCTGCCCTATAGCATATCTGTGTCATAAATGCATTTAGAAAGTCTGCCCTATAGCATATATGTGGCATAATTGCATTTAGAAACTCTGCCCTATAGCATATCTGTGGCATAATTGAATATAGAACTTCTGCCCTCTTGCATATCTGTGGCATAATTGCATTTAGAAACTCTACCCTATAGCATATCTGTGGCATATTTGCATTTAGAAAGTCTGCCCTATAGCATATCTGTGTCATAAATGCATTTAGAACGTCTGCCCTATAGCATATCTGTGGCATAATTGCATTTAGAAACTCTGCCCTATAGCATATCTGTGGCATAATTGAATAAAGAAAGTCTGCCCTATTGCATATCTGTGGCATAATTGCATTTCAAAAGTTTGCCCTATAGCATATCTGTGGCATAATTGCATTTAGAAGTTGCATTTAGAAAGTCTGCCCTATAGCTTATCTGTGTTATAATTGCATTTAGAAAGTCTGTCCTATAGCATACCTGTGTCATAATTGCATTTAGAAAGTCTGCCCTATAGCATATCTGTGGCATAATTGCATTTAGAAAGTCTGCCCTATTGCAAATCTGTGGCATAATTGCATTTAGAAACTCTACACTATAGCATATCTGTGGCATAATTGCATTTAGAAAGTCTGCCCTATAGCATATCTGTGGCATAATTGCTTTTAAAAAGTCTGCCCTATAGCTTATCTCTGTCATAATTGCATTTGGAAGTTGTATTTAGAAAGTCTGCCCTATAGCATATCAGTGGCATAATTGCATTAAGAAAGTCTGCCCTATAGAATAGCTGTAAATTAACAAGGGGGGGTCCTGGGAGTCCCTCTGCCAGACATTAGTCCTGGTTACGAGAGACTTACCCAGAGTCTTTAGCTCACTATCTTTCACAGAGAAGAAATATCCCAAACATATCAGTCTTTGTCCTGCCCTGGGGCAGTCCAGCACTGAAATGCTAGGCAATTCTCCTCTGAACAAGAGTACCAACAGCATCTCCAGACACGTTTTGGTCTGGTTGGACCTCATCATTAGGGAGGAGCTGTAGCTCTCTAAGAGTAGTGAGCAAGGGGTCCACGTCTGGATTCCCCTAGTAACTTAGGGTGAGACCCAAAGTTGCTTGAATATGCAAATTAACAAGGGGGGTTCTGGGGGTCCCTCTGCCAGACATTAATCCTGGTTACGAGAGACTTACCCAGAGTCTTTAGCTCACTATCTTTCACAGAGAAGAAATATCTCAAACATATCAGTCTTTGTCCTGCCCTGGGGAAGTCCAGCACTGAAATGCTAGGCAATTCTCCTCTGAACAAGAGTACCAACAGCATCCCCAGACACGTGTTTTGGTCTGGTTGGACCTCATCAGTAGGGAGGAGCTGTGCCTCTCTAAGAGTAGTGAGCAAGGGGTCCATGTCTGGATTCCCCTAGTAACTTAGGGTGAGACCCAAAGTTACTTGAATATGCAAATTAACAAGGGGGGTCCTGGGAGTCCATCTGCCAGACATTAGTCCTGGTTACGAGAGACTTACCCAGAGTCTTTAGCTCACTATCTTTCACAGAGAAGAAATATCCCAAACATATCAGTCTTTGTCCTGCCCTGGGGCAGTCCAGCACTGAAATGCTAGGCAATTCTCCTCTGAACAAGAGTACCAACAGCATCCCCAGACACGTGTTTCAGTCTGGTTGGACCTCATCAGTAGGGAGGAGCTGTGCCTCTTTAAGAGTAGAGGAATAATTGCATTTAGAAACACTGCCCTGTAGCATATCTGTGCCATAATTGCATTTAGAAACTCTGCCCTATAGCATATCTGTGGCATAATTGTATTTCCAAAGTCTGCCTTTTAGCATATCTATGGCATAATTGCATTTAGAAGTTGCATTTAGAAAGTCTGCCCTATAGCTTATCTGTGTCATAATTGCATTTGAAAGTTGTATTTAGAAAGTCTGCCCTATAGAATATCTGTGGCATAAGTGCACTTAGAAAGTCTGCCCTATAGCGTATCTGTGTAATAATCGCATTTGAAAGTCTGCCCTATAGCATATCTGTGGTATAATTGCATTTAGAAACTCTGCCCTGTAGCATATCTGTGGCATAATTGCATTTAGAAAGTCTGCCCTATAGCTTATCTGTGTCATAATTGCATTTGAAAGTTGTATTTAGAAAGTCTGCCCTATAGCATATCGGTGGCATAATTGCATTTAGAAAGTCTGCCCTATAGCATATCTTTGGCACAATTGCATTTGAAAGTTGCATTTAGAAGTCTGCCCTATAGCATATCTGTGGCATAAGTGCATTTAGAAAATTGTATTTAGAAAGTCTGCCGTATTTCATATCTGTGGCATAAGTGCATTTAGAAAATTGCATTTAGAAAGTCTGCCCTATAGCATATCTGTGGCATAAGTGCATTTAGAAAATTGCATTTAGAAAGTCTGCCCTATAGCATATCTGTGGCATCATTGAATATAGAAAGTCTGCCCTATAGAATAGCTGTGGCATAATTGCATTTAGAAAGTTTGCCCTATAGCATATCTGTGTCATAATTGCATTTAAAAGTTGCATTTAGAAACTCTGCCTTATAGCATATCTTTGGCATACATGCATTTAGAAACTCTGCCCTATAGCATATCTGTGTCAAAATTGCATTTAGAAACTGTGCCCTATAGGATATCTGTGGCATACTTGTATTTCAAAAGTCTGCCCTATAGCATATCTGTGGCATAATTGCATTTAGAAGTTGCATTTAGAAAGTCTGCCCTATAGCATATCTGTGTCATAATTGCATTTAGAAAGTCTGTCCTATAGCATATCTGTGACATAATTGCATTTAGAAAGTCTGCCCCTATAGCATATCTGTGGCATAATTGCATTTAGAAGTCTGCCCTATAGCATATCTGTGTCATAATTGCATTTGAAAGTTGTATTTAGAAAGTCTGCCCTATAGAATATCTGTGGCATAAGTGCACTTAGAAAGTCTGCCCTATAGCTTATCTGTGTAATAATCGCATTTGAAAGTCTGCCCTATAGCATATCTGTGGCATAATTGCATTTAGAAACTCTGCCCTATAGCATATCTGTGGCATAATTGCATTTAGAAAGTCTGCCCTATAGCTTATCTGTGTCATAATTGCATTTGAAAGTTGTATTTAGAAAGTCTGCCCTATAGGATATCGGTGGCATAATTGCATTTAGAAAGTCTGCCCTATAGCATATCTTTGGCACAATTGCATTTGAAAGTTGCATTTAGAAGTCTGCCCTATAGCATATCTGTGGCATAAGTGCATTTAGAAAATTGTATTTAGAAAGTCTGCCGTATTTCATATCTGTGGCATAAGTGCATTTAGAAAATTGCATTTAGAAAGTCTGCCCTATAGCATATCTGTGGCATCATTGAATATAGAAAGTCTGCCCTATAGAATAGCCGTGGCATAATTGCATTTAGAAAGTTTGCCCTATAGCATATCTGTGTCATAATTGCATTTAAAAGTTGCATTTAGAAACTCTGCCTTATAGCATATCTTTGGCATACATGCATTTAGAAACTCTGCCCTATAGCATATCTGTGTCAAAATTGCATTTAGAAACTGTGCCCTATAGCATATCTGTGGTATACTTGTATTTCAAAAGTCTGCCCTATAGCATATCTGTGGCATAATTGCATTTAGAAGTTGCATTTAGAAAGTCTGCCCTATAGCATATCTGTGTCATAATTGCATTTAGAAAGTCTGTCCTATAGCATATCTTTGACATAATTGCATTTAGAAAGTCTGCCCTGTAGCATATCTGTGGCATAATTGCATTTAGAAAGTCTGCCCTATAGCATATCTGTGGCATAATTGCATTTAGAAACTCTACCCTATAGCATATCTGTGGCATAATTGCATTTAGAAAGTCTGCCCTATAGCATATCTGTGTCATAAATGCATTTAGAAAGTCTGCCCTATAGCATATATGTGGCATAATTGCATTTAGAAACTCTGCCCTATAGCATATCTGTGGCATAATTGAATATAGAACTTCTGCCCTCTTGCATATCTGTGGCATAATTGCATTTAGAAACTCTACCCTATAGCATATCTGTGGCATATTTGCATTTAGAAAGTCTGCCCTATAGCATATCTGTGTCATAAATGCATTTAGAAAGTCTGCCCTATAGCATATCTGTGGCATAATTGCATTTAGAAACTCTGCCCTATAGCATATCTGTGGCATAATTGAATAAAGAAAGTCTGCCCTATTGCATATCTGTGGCATAATTGCATTTCAAAAGTTTGCCCTATAGCATATCTGTGGCATAATTGCATTTAGAAGTTGCATTTAGAAAGTCTGCCCTATAGCTTATCTGTGTTATAATTGCATTTAGAAAGTCTGTCCTATAGCATACCTGTGTCATAATTGCATTTAGAAAGTCTGCCCTATAGCATATCTGTGGCATAATTGCATTTAGAAAGTCTGCCCTATTGCAAATCTGTGGCATAATTGCATTTAGAAACTCTACACTATAGCATATCTGTGGCATAATTGCATTTAGAAAGTCTGCCCTATAGCATATCTGTGGCATAATTGCTTTTAAAAAGTCTGCCCTATAGCTTATCTCTGTCATAATTGCATTTGGAAGTTGTATTTAGAAAGTCTGCCCTATAGCATATCAGTGGCATAATTGCATTAAGAAAGTCTGCCCTATAGAATAGCTGTAAATTAACAAGGGGGGGTCCTGGGAGTCCCTCTGCCAGACATTAGTCCTGGTTACGAGAGACTTACCCAGAGTCTTTAGCTCACTATCTTTCACAGAGAAGAAATATCCCAAACATATCAGTCTTTGTCCTGCCCTGGGGCAGTCCAGCACTGAAATGCTAGGCAATTCTCCTCTGAACAAGAGTACCAACAGCATCTCCAGACACGTTTTGGTCTGGTTGGACCTCATCATTAGGGAGGAGCTGTAGCTCTCTAAGAGTAGTGAGCAAGGGGTCCACGTCTGGATTCCCCTAGTAACTTAGGGTGAGACCCAAAGTTGCTTGAATATGCAAATTAACAAGGGGGGTTCTGGGGGTCCCTCTGCCAGACATTAATCCTGGTTACGAGAGACTTACCCAGAGTCTTTAGCTCACTATCTTTCACAGAGAAGAAATATCTCAAACATATCAGTCTTTGTCCTGCCCTGGGGAAGTCCAGCACTGAAATGCTAGGCAATTCTCCTCTGAACAAGAGTACCAACAGCATCCCCAGACACGTGTTTTGGTCTGGTTGGACCTCATCAGTAGGGAGGAGCTGTGCCTCTCTAAGAGTAGTGAGCAAGGGGTCCATGTCTGGATTCCCCTAGTAACTTAGGGTGAGACCCAAAGTTACTTGAATATGCAAATTAACAAGGGGGGTCCTGGGAGTCCATCTGCCAGACATTAGTCCTGGTTACGAGAGACTTACCCAGAGTCTTTAGCTCACTATCTTTCACAGAGAAGAAATATCCCAAACATATCAGTCTTTGTCCTGCCCTGGGGCAGTCCAGCACTGAAATGCTAGGCAATTCTCCTCTGAACAAGAGTACCAACAGCATCCCCAGACACGTGTTTCAGTCTGGTTGGACCTCATCAGTAGGGAGGAGCTGTGCCTCTTTAAGAGTAGAGGAATAATTGCATTTAGAAACACTGCCCTGTAGCATATCTGTGCCATAATTGCATTTAGAAACTCTGCCCTATAGCATATCTGTGGCATAATTGTATTTCCAAAGTCTGCCTTTTAGCATATCTATGGCATAATTGCATTTAGAAGTTGCATTTAGAAAGTCTTCCCTGTAGCTTATCTGTGTCATAATTGCATTTAGAAAGTCTGTCCTATGGCATATCTGTGGCATAATTGCATTTAGAAAGTCTGCCCTATAGCATATCTGTGGCATAATTGCATTTAGAAAATTGCATTTTGAAAGTCTGCCCTACAGCATATCAGTGGCATCATTGCATTTAGATAATTGCATTTAGAAAGTCTGCCCTATAGCATATATATGGCATAATTGCATTTAGAAAATTGCATTTAGAAAGTCCTCCTAATAACACATATGTGGCATAATTGCATTTAGAAATTCCTCCCAATATCATATCTGTGTCACAACTGCATTTAGAAAGTACTCCTAGTAGTATATCTGCGGTGCAGTTTGCATGTAGAAAGTTGCATTTAGAAAATGTGCCCATTAGCATATCTATCTCATAACTGCATTCATAAAGTCCACCTAATAGCATACCTATGTTATATAGAAGCAAAACTGTTGTAAATTCTTCAATCATTGGCCTAGTTGCATTTGAAATCCACCCAATAGCACATCCATGGAATATTTATATTTAGAAAGTGTGCTGATTAGCGTATCTGTGATCTAGTTCCATTTGAAAGTCTGCCTATTAGCATATCTATGGTCTAATTGTGGTCAACTATGATCTATGGTGTAATTACAGTTGGAAAGTGTTCCGAATAACATATCTGGGATGAAATAGCATTGAGAAAGTGTTCCTAAATAGCATATCTGTGGTATAATTGCACTTGAAACGTGCCTAACTATGGTCTATGGTGTAATTACAGCTGGAAAGTGTGCCAAATAGCATATCTGGAATTAAATAGAATTGAGAAAGTGTTCCTAAATAGCATATATGTGGTATAATTGCACTTGAAACGTGCCTAATAGCATATCCATGGTCTAGCTTTGCTTTTGGTGTAATTACATTTAGAAAGAGTGCTGAATAGCCTATCTTTGGTGAAATAACGTCTAGAGAGGGTCCCTAACTGCATATCTGGGATAAAATAGCGTCTAGAAAGGGTCCCTAATAGCTTCTGTGGTCTGGTTTTGCTTTTGGTGTAATTGCATTTAGAATGTGTAATCTAGCATTTAATATGTCTGTGGTGTAGTGGAATTTAGAAAGGGTGCTGAACAGCATATTTGTTGTCTAGCTGCAGATAGAAAGTCCACCAAATAGCATATCTATGAAGTAGTTGCATTTAGAAAGTGTGCCTAATAGCATATCAGTTGCACTTAAAAGTCCACCTAAAGCATATCTGTGGTGTTGTTACATTCGAAATTCTGCCTAATAGCATACCTGTATCCCGACTTGCTAGAAGAAAGTCTACCTAATAGCATAGCTGGGCTGTAGTTGCAACTAGATAGTCTGCCTAATAGCATATTATGTGGTCTAACTACATTTCAAAACTGCCTAAAGGCATATCTGCGGCCTAGTTTGCAATTAGAATATTAAAACTTAGAATACGTGAATAATATCACCCTGTTTATTTGAACCGAGAAACTGTGAATAATCTCACCCAGTGGTATAGTTGAATTTATAAAGTGCAAATAATTTGTGGTCTCCTATCAGCATATCTGTGGTGTAATTTGCATCTGAAACTGTGCCTAATAGCAGGTACTGCTGTGGTACGGTTAATCATAGAAAGAGTGAACAATTAACATCCGGTGTTATAGCTAAAGTGGGATGGTGTGAACGAAATCTTCCAACCCATCTATATCACAGTCACTAACCATGAGCGCACCCAATCCACCAAGGTTTGCCGGAAACGACCCCTGTGCACCTCCCCACCTCCTGCCAGCTCTACCTCCCGTCCGCCCCTCCCCAAATCATCCCACCCTTCACCACATACCCTACCCATCCCCTTTCCAAACACAAAGCCAGATGGGCATGATGGTGAGCGAACCACCCTAAAACCACTGCTCCTCCCAACCCCTCCACCCATCAGCCTACTATGATCATACCCGCTCCCCTCACTAGCCTCCCAGGCACACCCAGCCCAGCAATCATTCACCCCCGCTTTCCCCATCAATCCCCACCATCATCCCCCCGACCACACTCCTTCCCCTCCCTAAAAATTGCACGCCTAGCCCTAGCAAGAACAGAAGCCTCAACCCTCTCCCCCTCTGACCCTCCCACCCTCTCTCACACACCAATTGCAACAAAGACACAAAAGAGAAAACGTACCTGGTCCCCCTCAATCTCTCAGCACTCATCGCCTCCCCTGCTCAACCCACCACCTCTTCCCCCCAATCACCACCCTCCCCCCACGCCTCATCCTGCCTGAAACCCCTCTCCCCGATTTCTCACCGACCACAACTGAAACTCCTAACCCCCCACACCCCATCTTTAAATTCCCAGTATCAAACCCAATCATCCCAACACACGCGTCCAACCACTCCCACCCGAAACCCACCAACTCTTCTGCTCGCCCACTCTTCCCATCGACCATCAACCTCCCCACGCCTCTCGCTCTCCAGTTTCCACCCTCTCCTCCCACTCCCCATCTCTGCAGCTCCGACATCACCCTCTTCTACCGAAGTGAATTACATCCTATTTAATGCCCGATCCGTAGCAAAAAACAGACACAGCATCTTTGACCTCCTCGCCTCTGACAAACCAGACCTGGTCTTCATCACCGAAACCTGGTTCTCTGACGACTTTGCCCCTATCGCCATTGAAGCCTTCCCCCCCCGACTACTCCCTCATCCCACTGAACCGTCCCTCAAGAGGAGGAGGAATAGCATTCACCTTCAAGTCTCACTTCCACGCCTCAATCATCGACAACCAAACTTCTATTCCTTCCTGCGAATCACTCTTCGTTAAACTATCCCTCCCCCCTTTGTTCGCCCACAGCTTCCTAATAATCTACAGACCCCCTGGCTACGATAGACAATTCTCAAAAAACCTCTGCGACTCTATTGCCACCCTCCAACTAAACCATCCCAACCTCACCCTTCTAGGAGATTTCAACATATGGCTCAACATTCACACCAACCCCATGACACACTCTCTGGTTGACGGCCTAGACGTGATTAACCTCCAACCCCACATAAACGGCCCGACTCACTATAAAGGACACACTTGATGCCATCTTCAGCTCCCACAACCTGATACATCTAAACCCCCCCACCCCTATCATCTGGTCTGATCACTTCACTGTTTCTTTCGCCATTCGCTCACCCAACCCAGTTTCCGTACCAGAACCTGAACTTCCGAATCTATGCAAATGCTGGAAGAAACTAATAATCCTTCCTGACCTAGCCGACGCACTCCTCCAGTCTCCTCCGCCTAACTGCCTACGCAATAATCAACAAACCCCCAATGCCTTTGACTCATGGCTCAGCACCTCACTAATGCGGCTCACACCCTCTTCCAAACCCTCAGCCCGCCGTGGCCTTTTCCCTAGATGGTTCACACCTGAATTGAAGACCATTAAACACAACACCCCTGAGCAGATCCACCTTGGCCCGGCACCTTCGTCAGTACAAGGCCGAAATCCGGAAAGTAAAAAAGGTCCCATTACAACTCCCGAATCCTAAACTGTAAAACCCCAGCAAAGAACTTCACAAAATCATCACCGAATTTACCAAACCATCATGCACCACAACCGTCCCGACCCCCTCACAATCACTGTGCAACTCACTCTCTCTCCACTTTTATACCACAGCTATCGAAAGAACAAACACTCTAGCCAACGAACTAGCTCTCTTACACCCACCAGGCAACCCACCCTCCATACCGGCCAACCCACCGCCTGCAACTACTACCCAACCAACGTTCGACTCATTTAGTCCAATATCAGCTGACCAATTTCTCAAACTTCTCTCTGCCCGCAAACCATCCGACTCTCCGCTGGACCCTTGCCCAGCCTCAATCCTCAAAGAAATTATCGCATCCACCTGCGCAGGAGAATACGCAAGAACCATAATAAATGACTCCCTTTCCTTGGGATTTTTTCCCGATGCATTCAAAACAGTTCATGTCAAACCTCTAATAAAAATCCTTCCCTCAAGCCCAACAGCTACCACCCCATCTCAAACACCAGGTTCCTTGCAAAACTTATTGACCAAACCGCCTACTCCCAACTAAATGCCTTTGTCGAAGCCAACAATCTCCTAGACCCAGCTCAATCAGGTTTCAGAGCCTGACACGGAACCAAAACCACTCTAACCTCAATCTGGGATGACCTTAAAAACACGGTAGACTCTGTGGGATGTGCTGCATTAATCCTTCTTGACCTGTCCGCCGCCTTCGACACAATCAACCACTCAATCCTCCTTGACTGCCTCTACACTCTCAAATGGATAGCATCCTTACTCAATAATAGGAACCAAATAACCCTACTCTCCACCTATTCCTCCCAAACCCGACCAGTCGACACTGGAGTTCTACAAGGAGCATGACTATCAGCCTTCCTGTTTAACCTCTACATGGCCACGCTGCCACGAATAATTTGTTAACACAACATCCTGTGCTACAACTACGCTGATGGCACTCAACTAATTCTAAAACTCCTGAACTCAAAACCCAACTGCCAACCTGACCTCGCTTCCTGCCTCCTCGACATAGATCTCTGGATGACCATAAACCACCTCTTGCTAAACCCCTCCAAAACTGAAATCATGGTATGTGGCAACATTGATCTTCTTCCACACCCACTACCCT
Source organism: Ambystoma mexicanum (assembly GCF_040938575.1). Taxonomy (NCBI): domain Eukaryota; kingdom Metazoa; phylum Chordata; class Amphibia; order Caudata; family Ambystomatidae; genus Ambystoma; species Ambystoma mexicanum. The sequence continues at coordinate 933,629,529 of NC_090921.1, read as the reverse complement.
GGCCATCTGCCATGGGCAACTCACCGACACCCTCTAATTCAGTAAAAAACCTTGTATGCACCCGAGACTCTGACCTAACACTCTCATACCAAGTCAACAACATCTCAAAGTCCTGCCACTACCGCCTTAAAACTCTTAGGTGCATTTTTCAATACCTCTCCTTTCCCAACAGACTCTCTGTGGTCCAATCAATTGTTATATCAAGACTGGAATATGCTAACCCCCTCTACCTCGGAGTCCACGCATATGAACTGACTAAACTACAAATAGCACAAAACGCTGCAGCCAAACTGCTACTAGCGCTTGGCCCTAGAGACCACATCTACCAACCCTTCAAAACTTCCCACTGGCTCCCGGTTGCCCAAAGGGTGACCTTCAAAACCTTATGCATTTCCCACCGAGCACTGCTTAAAACCAGACCTCAATATCTTCAAGACAAACTAAAACCCTACCACCCTGCATGTACTCTAAGATCAAGCTCAGCCGGCCTCCTAGTCATACCAAAAACAAACTCAGTCAGGTTAGGCGGATCGTCATTCTCAGCCTTGGCCCCCACGCTGTGGAACACACTCCCACCCCACGTCCGACTCACCGAAGACCTCATGTCTTTCCGCAAATTACTGAAAACTTGGCCCTTCCCCTAAAACCGACTCAAACTCAAACTAACTCAAACTGGATAACAGCATCTCAATGACATTTGCCCAAAATGCTACATCATAAATAGCAATCCAGCATCATGATCCGAGCGAGAAATCGAAAACTAATAACCTCTAAGTTTAGCTAAAAAGGACAAACAAAATAGAATGAGTAAAAAGGATCAAAGCTGTGACATGGATAAAAAGAATAAGTTGTACAAGAGCAGTAAAGTGGCTGAAATTAATGAAATGGACGAAATAAATGTAATGGAAAAGAGGATCAATGTGGATAAGAGGAATAAAGTGGATAACAGCAATTCAACTAACCCAAACTACTAGATCATAAATAACAATAAAACAAATAACAATCAAACAACAAGATCCAAGCGAGAAATCGAAAACTAATAACCTCTAATGTAAACTGAAAAGGACAAACAGAATAAAATGAGTAAAGTGGATAAAAGCATTGAAGTGTATAAAAATAATACATTGTATGAAAGCAGTAAAGCGGTTGAAATTAATAAAATGGATGAAATGATTACAATGGACGAAAGGAACAAAATGGACGAGAGGAATAAAGTGAAGAGGATAGAAAGATGAATACAGGAGATGGATGAGTGCACAGATAGATGGCATGGAATGTAAGAGTGCATGGTATAAATGGAACAAATAGAATAGACACTTTGAATGCATGAGACGGGTGTAGTGCATGGGAAAGATGGAGAGCACGGAACGGATCGAGTGCGTGCGACAAGTGACATAGGCTGAACCGATAATGCAGGATGACTGGACGAAGTGAGTGGAGCAGATGAGGTCGGTGGGTCGGATGAAGTCGGTGGAGTGGATGAAGCGCGTAGAGCGGATGAGTGCGTAGAGCGAATGAGCGCGTAGAGCGGATGAGAGTGTAGAGCAGATGAGAACATAGAGGGGATGAGTGCGCAGAATGAATGAGGGCATGGAGCTGGTGAGAGCGTGGAGCAGACAAAAGCATGGTGCTGATGGAGGGTGTGGTGCGGATGCAGGGTGTGAGTGGATAATAGCGTGTAGCAAATGTAGGGTGTTGAGCAGATTTAGGGTGTTGAGCAGATGTAGGGCGTGGTGGTGTTGAGCAGATGTAGGGTGTGGTGGTGTTGAGCCGATGTAGGGTATTGAGCAGATGTAGGGTATGGAGCGGGTGCAGAGCAGGTGTAGAGTGCGGAGCGGGTGTAGAGTGTGGAGCGGGTGTAGAATGTTCAGCAAATGGGTGATGTATGTGGATGGAACGGGTGAAGTGGTTGGAAGGTTGGAAGGAATGGGTGAAGTGGTTTGAAGGAGCGGGTGAAGTGGTTGGAAGTAACGTGTGAAGTGATTGGAAGGAACGGGCCAAGTAGGTGGAAGAAACGGGTGAAGTGGGTGGTAGGAATGGATGATGGATCTGGAAGAACGGGTTATGTATGTGGACAAGACGGGTAAAGTATGTGGAAGGAACGGGTGAAGTATGTGGACGAAATGGGTCAAGTATGTTGAATGGAACGGGTGAAGTATGTGGATGGAACGGGTGAAGTGGATGGATCAAGTGAAAAATGTGGTTGGAACGGAGGAAGCATGGGGTTGGAACGGGTGAAGTATGTGAGTGGAATGGATGAACTGGGTGGAACGGATGAACTGGGTGGAACGGATGAACTGGGTGGATCGGATGAACTGGGTGGATCGGATGAACTGGGTGGAATGGATGAACAGGGTGTAACGGGTGAAGTGGGCGGAAAGGGTGAAGTATGTGGATAGAACAGGTGAAGTATGTGGATGGAATGGGTGAAGTATGTGGATGGAACGGGTGAAGTATGTGGATGGAACTGGTGAATTATGTGAATAGAACGGGTAAAGTATGTGGATGGAACGGGTAAAGTATGTGGATGGAACGTGTGAAATATGTAGATGGAACGGATGAAGTATGTGGATGGAACGGTGAAGTGTGTGGATGGAACGGAGGAACTGGTGTGGAATAGGTGAAGTGGGTAGAACGGGTAAAGTGGGTGAAACAGGTGAAGTAGGTAAAACGAAAGAAGTGTGTGGACGAAACGTATGAAGTGGGTAGAACGGATGAAGTAAGTGGATGGAACGGGTGATATGGTTGGAACCGGTGAAGTGGGCGGAACCGGTGAAGTGGGTGGAACGGGTGAAGTGGACGGAACGGGTGAAATGGGTATATGCAACGGGTCAAGTATGTGGATGGATGATGCATGGAGAAAGGATAACATAGGTAGAACGAATGAATGGAGCAGACCAGATGATGAAGTGATGACATACATAGATCGGACGACTTGCATTGATCAGAAGAAATACATAGAACTGATCGAACTGATAGTGTGCATAGAACTGAGCAAGTACATGCAACGGATGGAATGCACGGAACAAATAGAGGGCACGGAACGGACACTGTACAAAAAATGATTAGAGTGCATGGAACGATATGAAGTGCATAAAACGGTTGGAATACATAAAACGGTTGGAGTGCATACAATGGTTGGAGTGCATAAAATGGTTGGAGTGCATAAAACAGAGTGAATAGAACGGTTTGGAGTACATGGAACGGATTGGAGTGCATGGAACGGATTGGAGTGCATGGAACAGCCTGACTTGCATGGAATGGTTTGGAGTGCATGGAACGCTCAAAAGAACATGGAATTCTTTGGAGAGCTTGAACCGGTCGTAATGCATGGAACGGATGGAGTACATGGAACTATTGGAGTGGGCTTGATCTAAAGCACCTAAGGTAAACCACCATATGACATCTCCACGCTTACTCTCTTCTTTAAACCACCACTCAACTAGAACACAGCAATACTATGACACCATTCGGTATAGCTGTTCTCATACCATCATTTGCCTCATACTCCCCATCACCCTAACTAAACACAGCTGGTTACACACCCTCCAGCCTAGGCGTTCTCCTCATGCCTAACGCAGCCAGAATCGGTCTGGATAACAACCTGGCAGAACGAACACATACTTCTTATCTCTCAACCACCACACCTACCGATAAGAAGCAGCTATCACACGAATGCCACACCAGCTGCACACATATCCAGTGCTCACACGCACCTTATGACTCTCTCTATTCTCTCTACTAACTTGAACTTCGGTTCCTGAGAGCGTTCAACCTACCAACGCCTTTAGACTATACCAATGGTAAATAAGGCGCTATGTAAATGCAAGTAACATAACATAACAAAATGAATTATGATAAATCATTTGGTGTGAGATTCCTAGGATGATGTGGATGATGTTTATTGGAAATTGCATGAGATGGTCTGGACCATACTGGGCTGCAGCCTTTCTTGGGTAGAGGTAGTTGTGCATATTCGATCTCCACCTTCTAAAGGGGCTGCTAGCAACAGCTTGAGTCTTTAAACATCTGAATCATTGGAAAACTCTATTTGAAGAGTTATTAGAAATGCAAGAGAGGTTCAGAGAGGCGGCTTCATTTTATGTGGCTTTGTCTTTTAATAGTTGTTATTTTTGTTATTTTATATTTTCATCATAAGTTGGACATTTGAAGATGTCTAAAATTGTGCAAGAAAACACTAAGACTCGGCCCTTTTAATGTTCTGTCAGAAAGCTTGGGAATTTCAATCATGATAAATCATCTAGTGCAAGTCTTTTGGAATAATGTGGATGATGCGTGTTGGAAATTGCACAAGATGGTCTCGCCCATGGCTGGGCTGTGTTAAAGCGTTTCCCTCTGTGGAGGGATGGGAACCCTGCCAGGCTCCCTGGGACTGCCGCTGATTTTGGGGACAGTCATCCAACAAGAGAAATAGGCGCACAAGTCCAGGGCCATCACCCCTGACCATCCTAGAGCTCTCTGTGCTGCGTTACAGCTTTCCCATTCAGGAAAGAACGAGGACCCTGTCAGGGCTCCCTTGGACCGCTGCTGGAGTTGGGGACGGTCAACCCACATGGGAAAGAGGCGCCCAAGGCCAGCGACATTACCCCAACTGTCCTGGACCACTGAGTGGCCTGTGTTATAGTTTTTCCCCTCAAGGAAAGGATGGGGACCCAGCCGTTGCTGACTACGACCGCTGCTGAACTTAGAGATGGTCGACCAACATGGGAGAAAGGCACCAAAGGGTACATCACTGGTACATGCCGGGGACATGACCTCAACCATCCTGAAGTTATGGCTTGCCTGCGCTACAGGTTTTCCTTCCAGAGAGGGATGGGCCCCCTGCCGGGGGTTCCTGGGACTGCTGCGACACTTGGGGACTGTTGTTCAACAAGGGAAACAGGCGTCCAAGGCCGGGACCATAACCCCTGTTCATCATGAAGCTCTGGCTATGCTGTGTTACAGCTCTTCACTCGGAGAAGGGATGAGGACCCTGCCCGGACTCCCTGGGACTGCTGCTGAACTTGGGGCTGGTCGACCAACAAGGGAGACAGACGACCAAGTCCAGGGCCATCACCCCGACCATCCTAGACCTCTGGCTGGGCAGTGCTACATCTTTCTCCTCCAGGACGGAATAGGGACCCTGGCGGGGCTCCCTGGGATTGCCGCTGGGCTTGGGGATGGTTGACCCACATTGGAGACAGGTGCCCAAGACCAGGGACATCACCCCTGAATGTCCTGTACCTCTGGGTGGCCTGCGGTACAGCTTTACCCTCTGTTGAGGGATGCGATCCTGTTGGGACTCTCTAGAAATGCCACTGGACTTGGGGATGGTCGACCAACAATGGAGACCGGCACCAAAGACCGGCGACATAACAACCAACCATCCTAGAGTTCTGGCAGTCCTGCGTTGAAGGTTTTCCCTCCACGGAGGGATGGGGTCCCTGCCAGGACTCCCAGAGCCCGCTGCTGAATTTGGGGATGGTTGACCAACAAGGGAGATAGGCACCCAATGCCGAGGCCATCACCCTCCAAAATCAAAGAGCTATGGCTCGACTGCATTGCAGCTTTTGCTTTGGGGGAGGGATGGGGACGCTGCTGGCGCTCCCTGGGAACTCTTCTGGACTTTGGGATGGTCGACCCACATAGGGAAAAGGTGCCCAGGGCCGGGCCCATCACCCTTGATCATCCTAAAGCTCTGACTGGGCTGCGTTAAAGCCTTTCCCTCCATGGAGGGTTAGGGACCCTGCCGAGGTTCCATGGGTCTGCCGCTGAACTTGGGGATGGTCAACCAACATGAGAGACAGGCACCAAAGGCCGGGGACATCACCCCCAGCCATCCTGATGTGCTGACAGGGTTGCGTTACAGCTTTTCCCTGCAGGGAGGAATGGGCACCCTGCGGGGGGGTTCCATGTGATAATATCTGCGCAAAAATATCGCCATACAAAAATGTTGCCATATTTCTGCAGCAATATTACCCCATGGAACCTGGGTGGACACCCCCGCAACCCTCATATATTTCAAAAGGCAGCGGGGGACACCCCTGCAACCCCCGATCCATTTACCCATAAATTATCCCCACCAAAAATATCGCCTATGGCCGTTCCCGACAACCATATGTACGGCGATATTTTTGGTGGGGATAATATTACCTGATACCGCGGGGGGTCCCTGGGACCGCTGCTGCACTTGGGGACTGTCGACCAACAAGGGAAACAGGCACCCAAGGCTGTCACCCCAACCACCCTGAAGATCTGGCTAGACTGTGTTGCATCTCTTCACTCTGAGAAGGGATGGGGACCCTGCTGGTGCTCCCTGGGACCATCGCTGCATTTGTGCACTGTCACCCAACAAGGGAGACATGTGCCCAAGCGCAGGGACAGCATGCCGACCTTTATACAGCTCAGACTCAGCTGGGTTAAAGCTCCTCCCTCTGATGAAGGGATGGGGACCCTGCCAGGGCTCCCTGAGACCGCCACTTAACTTGGGGACGGTCGACCAACAAGGGAGGCAGGTGCCTAAAACCAGTGCCATCACCCCCAACTATCTTAGACCTGTGGCTCGGCTGCATTACAGCTTTCCCATCCAGGAAGGAAACGGGACCCTGCCGGGGCTCCCTGGAACAGCCGCTGGATGCGGGAATGGTCGACCCACATGGGAGACAGTCGCTCAAGGCCAGGGACATAACCCCTGACTGTTGTGGACCTCTGGGTTGCCTGCATTACAGTTTCTTTCTCCAGGAAAGGACGGAGACCCTGCTGGGGCTCACTAGGACTGCCGCTGGACTTAGGGATGGTTGACCAACATGGGAGACAAGTACCAATGGCCAAGGACATCAACCCAACCATCCTAAAGTTCTGGCTGGCCTGTGTTACAGGTTTTCCCTCTTGGGAGGGATGTGCACCCTGCCGGGCATCCCTGGGACTGCTGCTGCACTTGGGGACTGTCGTCCAACAAGGGAAACAGGCGCCCAAGTCCAGGACCATAACCCCCGACCATCCTGAACCTCTTGCCAGGCTGCGTTACAGCTCTTCACTCAGAGAAGGGTTGAGGACCCTGCAGGGGCAGCCTGGGATCGCTGCTGAACTTGCGGATGGTCGACCAACAAGGGAGACAGGAGCCCAAGGCCAGTGACATTACCTCTGACTGTCCTTGACCTCATGTTTGCCTGTGTTACAGCTTTTCCCTCCGTGGAGGGATGGGGACCCTGCTCGGGCTCCCTAGAACTGCCGCTGAACTTGGGGATTGTCGACCCACATGGGAACAGACACTCATGGCCGGCCCATCATCCCTGACTGTCCTGGCCCTCAGTGTGGCCTGTGTTACAGCTTTTCGCTCTGTGAAAGGATGGGGACCCTGCCGCGGTTCACTGGGATGGGCACTAGACTTGGAGATGGTCGACCAACATGGGACACTGGCACCAAAGGCCAGGGACATCACCCCAACCATCCTAGAGTTCTGGCAGGCCTGTGATACAGGTATTCCCTCCAGGATGTGCTGGGGACCCTGGCAGGACTCCCTGAGACCGCAGCCGAACTTCTGGACCATCGACCAACAAGGGAGAAAGGCACCCAAGACCAGGGTCATCACCCTTGACGATCTTAGAGCTCTGGCTGGGCTGTGTTACAGCTTTTCCATCTGGGCAGAGATGGTAACACTGCTGGGGCTCCCTGGGACTGCCGCTGGACTTTGGGATGGTCGACCCACATGTGAAACAGGATCCCAAGTCTGGGGCATCACCCTCGACCATCCTAGAGCTCTGGCATGGCTGAATTCAAGCTTTTCTCTCTGGGGAGGGATGGGGACCCTGCCGTTGCTCCCTGGGACCCCATCTGAACTGGGGGACGGTCAACCAACAAGGGAGCAGATGCCCAAGCCCAGTGCCACCCCCCTCGATAATCATTGAGCTCTTGCTGAGTGCGTTACAGCTTTCCCCTCCAGGAAGAAATGGGGACCCTGCCAAGACCCCCTGGGACCGCCGCTTGACTTGGGCAATGTCGATCAACAAGGGAGACTGGTGTCCAAGGCCGGGGACATCACTCTCCATCATCCTAGAGCTCTGGCTGGTCTGTGTTACATCTTTGGGAGGGATGGGGACACTGCCGGGGCTCCCTGGGACCATCGCTGGACTTTGGGATGGTCAATCCACATGGAAAACAGCCACCCAAGGATGCGTCCATCCCCCTCAACCATCCAAGAGCTCTGGCTGGGCTGCGTTGCATCTTTTTACCTCTAGGGAGGGATGGGGATGCTGACATGCCTACCTGGGACTGCTGCTGGACTTTGGGATGGTCAACCCACATGGGAGACAGGCGCCCAAGGCCAGGGATATCACCCCAACTGTCCTGGACCTCTGGATGGCCTGCATTAATGGTTTTCCCTCTGGGAAAGGATGGGGGCCCAGCTGTGGCTCCCTGGGACCAATGCTGAACTTGGGGACTGTCGATCAACAAGGGAGACTGGTGCCCAAGGCCGGGGATATCATCCTCCACAATCTTAGAGCTCTGGCTGGTCTCCGTTACAGCTTTTCCATCCGGGGAGGGATGGGGACACTGCTGGGCTCCCTGGGACCACCGCTGGTCAGTCCACATGGGAAACAGATGCCGAAGGCTTGGCCCATCACCCTCGACCATTCAAGAGCTCTGACTGGGCTCCGTTACAGCTTTACCCTCTGGGAGGGATGGGGACGCTGGCACGGCTCCCTGGGACCGCTGCTGGACTTGGGAATGGTTGACCAACAAGGGAGCAGACTCCCAAGCCCGGTGTCATCGCTCAGACCATCTTAGAGCTCTGGCTGGGCTGCATTTCACCTTTCCCCTCCAGGAAGGAATGGAGACCCTGCCGGGGCTCATTTTCACTGCCGCTGGATTTGGGGATGGTCCACCAACATGGGAGACAGACAACAAAGGTTGGGGACATCACCGCTGACCATCCTGGAGTTCTGGCAGGCCTGTTTTACAGGTTTTACCTCCAGGGAGGGATGGGGACCCTGCCATGGCACCCTGGGACTGCCGCTGAACATGGGGATGGTCAATCAACAAGGAAGACAGGCACCCAAGGCCGGGGATATCAACCCCAACTGTCCTGGACCTATGGATGGCCTGCATTAATGCTTTTCCCTCTGGGAAAGGATGGGGGCCCAGCTGTGGCTCCTGCCGGGGCCCACAGGGACTGCCGCTGAAATTGGGACGGTCGAACAAAAGGGAGACAGGTGCCCAAGGTCGGGGCCAGCACCCTTGACCACCCTAGAGCTCAGGCTGTGTTGCGTTACAGCTTTTCCCTCTGGGAGGGATGGCGATGCTGCTGGGGTTCCCTGGGACCGCTGATCGACCTTGGGATGGTCGACCCACATGGGAAACAGGTGCCCAGGGGAGGGGCCATCACCCTCGACCATCCTAGAGCTCTGGCTGGGCTGCATTAAAGCTTTTCCCTCTGGGGAGGGATGTAGACCATGCCGGGGCTCCCTGGGACTGCTGCTGGACTTGGGGATGGTCCACCAACATGGAAGACAGCCAACAAAGGCAGGGGACATCACCCATGACCATCCTGCAGTCCTGGCAGGCCTGCATTACAGGTTTTCCTTCCAGGGAGCGATGGGTAGCCTGCTGTTGCACCCTGGGACTGCTGCTGAACTTGGGGATGGTCAATCAACAAGGAAAACAGGTGCCCAAGGACATCACCCCCCACCATCCTTGACTTCTGGCTGGGCAGTGTTACAGCTTTTCTCTCCGTGGATGGATGGGGACGCTGACAAGCCTCCCTGGGACTGCTGCTGGACTTTGGGACAGTCAACCCACATGGGAAACAGGCGGCCAAGGTGAAGCCCATCACCCTCGACCATCCTATAGCTGTGGCTGGTCTTCGTTAAAGCTTTTCCCTCTAGGGAGGGATGGGGACCCTGCCGGGACTCCCTGGGACCACCGCTGAACATGGAGACGGCCAACCAACAAGGGAGACAGGTACTCAAGCCCGGAGCCATCACACCCGACCATCCTAGAGCTCTGGCTGGGTTGCATTAGAGCTTGCCCCTCCAGGAAGGAATGGGGGCCCTGTCAGGGTTTCCAGGGACCACCGGTGGACTTGGGGGTGGTTGACACACATGGGAGACAGGCACCCAAGGCCAGGGACATCACTTCAGACTTTCCTGGACCTCTGGGTGGACTCTGTTACAGTTTTTCCCTGTGGGAAAGTATGGGGACACTGCCTGGGCTCACTAGCACTGCCGCTGGACTTGGGGATGGTCAACCAACATGGGAGACAGGCACCAAAAGACTATCCTAAAGTTCTGGCAGGCCTGCATTACAGGTTTAACCTCGAGGGAGGGAAGGGGACCCTGCTGGGGGTGCCTGCGATCGCTGCTGCACTTGGGGACTGTCAACCATCAAGGGAAACAGGTGCCCAAGACCGGGCTAATCACTCAGACTATTTTCTAGCTCTCTGCATTACAGCTCTTCACTCAGACAAGGTACGGGGACCCTGCCGGGGCTCACTGAAACCACTGCTGAATTTGGTGACCATCGACAAACAAGGGAGACAATCGCCCAAAGCCGGGGCCATAAACCACGACCATCCTAGAGCTCTGGCTTGCTGTGTTACATCTTTCTCCTCCAGGAAGGAATGGGGACCCTGCTGGGGGTCCCTGGAACCACTGCTGAACTTGGGGACCATCGACAAACAAGGGAATAGGCACCCAAAGCCGGGGCCATAAACCCCAAACATCCTAAAGCTCTGGCTGGGCTGCGTTAAATCTTTCTCCTCCAGGATGGAATGAGGACCACTGCTGAACTTGAAGATGATCGGCCCACATTGGAGAGAGGTGCCCAATGCCAGGGACATTTCCCTGACTGTCCTGGACCTCTGGGTGGCCTGAGTTACAGCTTTTCCCTCCTGGAAGGGAAGGGACCATGCCAAGGCTCAATGGGACCACTGCTGGACTTGAGGGATTGTCGACCAATATGGGAGCCATCCTTGTGTTCTGTCAGGGCTGCGTTACAGGTTTTCCTCCAAGGGAGAGATGGGGACCCTGCCGAGACTTCCTGGGCCGCTGCTGGACTTGGAGTCTCTCCTTTCCAAGGACACCTCCCTTGATCAAAATGGCATAATAATGCCTGTGATCGACGGAGAAACCTACATTCTCTTTCAGCGCTGCAGCCCAAAATGGCAGTGGCAGTGAAATTTACATTCAGTCTCACATTAGTGTGGATTGCGCACACTGATGCAAAACTGAATGAAATCCAACACCCGGGCCGTGAGGAGGAACCTCCTCCGCACATTGCCCAGGGGTTGTATTTAGAGTTTGTGCGATCACTGCTTTGCAGCGATCGCACAAACGCAAGTACTAAAAATGTCAAGGTATCTCATCCTATGCCCTGCAAGCGTAGTGCTGAGGATGAGATACCTCATTCTTAGCACTTACAGGTTTAAGGGTGCTGCTGACAACAGCCAGAGTTTTCGAACACTGGCAGTACTGGAACACTCTATTTGAAGAGTCATCAGAAAAGCTAGAGAGGTTCAGAGAGGAGGGACAGTTTTTTGTGTCATTGTCTTGTTAGAGTTGTGGTTTTATGTTATTTTATGTTTTGCTCACCAGTTGGACATTTGAACATGTTTAACATTGTGCAAGGAAACAGTAATATGTACCCCTTAACATTTTCTGTCATAAAGCTTGGGAACATCCATTATGACGAATCAGTTACTGCGTGTTTCCTGGGATCATGTGGATGATGCATATTGGAAATTGCATGAGATGGTCTGGACCATACTGGGCTGCAGCATTGTTTGGCTTATATGTGGTCTTATATCTTTACTGTAGCTGTGAGCAGTGGTTGTGCTGAATCAACAACCAGAGTCTTCAAACACCGGCATCACTGGAATACTCTTTTTGAAGAGATATGAGAAATTGTAGAGAGGTTCAGAGAGGATAATTCATTCTGTGTGACATGGGCCTCATTATAAGTTTGCCGGTCCTGAAACAACAGTGCCAGTAAGCTTACCAGCACCGTTGTTTCCGTACCGGCAAACGCAAGTCTGCCTGCCAGAGTCGCTGTGCCCGACAGGTCTGACTGACCCTGCCGGGCGCAGCGGCCAAGGTAGTCAGACTTGTCACAGGAGCACCGGCACCACTGCTAACAGTGCTGGCACTCCCACGTCCCCATTCCCATTGAGTCACAGAGGACTCTATGGGAATTGAGATTAATGAAATTGCTGGTGTCTGATTTACCGGCCACCGAACTTGGAATAGCCCAGTGGCACAGGGAAGTCAGGCACTGGTAATTCATTCCGAGTCCAGTGGCAACCCACCGGTAGCACCGGCAGGGTTACCGCCAGACTCGGAATGAGGCCCATTGTCTTTTTAGAGTTGTAATGTTTGTTATTTTATAGTTTCGACACCAGTTGCACATTTGAATATGTCTAACATTGTTCAAGAAAACAGTAAAACATGGTCATTATAATGTTCCGTCAAAAAGTTTGGAAACATACATCATGATAAATAATCTGGTGTGAGTCTTCTGGAATGATGTGGATGTTGCGTATTGGAAATTGCACGAGATGGTCTGGCCCATACTGGGCTGAAGCCTTTTTTGGCTTATACGTGGTCTTACGTTTTCACTGTAGCTGTGAGCGGTGGTTGTGCATAATCAACCTCCACCCATTAAAAGTGCTGCTAGAAACAACCAGAGTCTTCAAACACTGGTATCACTGGAACACTCTATTTGAAGAGTTTTTAGAAATGCTAGAGACATTGAGAAAGGAGGCTTTTCATGAAGTGTCTACAGATGTGCTGCTCCTATCTCCAACAGTACCACTTGGATGAGCAAGCGGTCTTCTCAGGATCTTTTCTTTCTGATGCAATGCATCTGCCAGAAGTCTTCATCCACTTCATCATGGGGTACTAATAGAGTTGTTATTCCATTAAAGACATTCCAGCATTTTACAACTGCAAAAAGAAAAAAAAAAGATGCAGGATATGAAGCTTGGAAACATCAATTATGACAAATCTATTGGTGTTAGTCTCCTGGGATGATGTGTATTGGAAATTGCATGAGATGGTCTGGGCCATACTGGGTGCAGTCTTTTTTGGCTTATATGTGGTTTTATATCTTCATTTTGGCTATGAACGGCAGTTGTGCAGAATCAACCTCCATCCAATGAAGGTGTGGCAAGCAACAGCCAGAGTCCACTGGTAGCACTGGAGCACTCTATTTGAAGAGTTATTACAGATGGTAGAGAGGTTCAGAGAGGAGGTTTTTCATGAGTTGTCTAGAGATGTGCTGCTCCTATCTCCACCAGTACCACTTGGATGAGCGAGAGGCATTCGCAGGATCATTTCTTTCTCATGCAATGCATCTGCCGGAAGTCTTCATCCACTTCATCCTGGGTTACTAATAGTGCCTTTATTCGGTTGAAGACACTCCAGCGTTTCACAATTGAAAAAAGAAAGAGGAAAAAAGATGTGGGATTTGAAGCTTGGGAACATCAATTATGATGAATCATTTGGTGTGAGTCACCTGCGATGCTGTGGATGATGTGTATTGAAAATTGCATCATATGGTCTGGACCATACTGGGCTGCATTCATTTTTGGCTTATATGTGGTCTTATATCTTCATTGTAGCTGTGAGCGGTGGTTGTGCAGAATCAACCTCCACCCATTTAAGGTGCTGCTGTCCATTTCATCCTCGGGTACTATTAATGTCTTTATTCGGTTCAAAACCCTCTAAATAGAAGAAGGAACAAGTGGTCCACCATGGAATGGGATAAGAAGCGTGAGAACATCAATTATGATAAATATTTTAGTGTGAATTTCCTGGGATTATGTGAATGATGCGCATTGGAAATTGCACAAGATATTCTGGCCTGTACTGGGCTGCATCCTTTTTTGGCTTATATATGGTGTTACATCTTTACTGTATCCATGAGCGGTGGTTGTGGAGAATCAACCACCACCCATCAAAGGTGCTAGCAGCAACAGCTAGAGTTTTGAAGCACATACAGCATCGGAACACTCTTTTTGAAGAGTGATTAAAAATGCTAGAGAGGAGACTAGATATTTTGTGGAATTGTCTTTTTACAGTTGTTATTTTAGCTATTTTGTGTATTTTGGTCACCAGTTGGGCATTTGAATATGTCTAACATTGTTCAAGAAAACACTAAGAAGTGTCCCTTCTAATGTTTCGTTAGAAAGCTTGGGAATTTCAATTATGATAAATCATCTGATGCGAGTCTCCTTTGATGATGTAGATAATGCGTATTGGAAATTACAAAAGATGGTCTGGCCCATACTGGGCTGCAGGCTTTTTTGTCTTATATCTAGTGTTAAATCTTTACTGTATCTGTGAGCGGTAGTTGTGTAGAATCAACCTCCACCCATTAAAGGTGTTGTCAGCAACACCCAGAGTTTTGAAACACTGGCAGAAGTCGAACACTCTATTTGAAGAGTTATTAGAATTGCTAGAGAGGTTTAGAGACAAGGTTTTTTATGAAGTGTCTACAGTTGTGCTGCTCCGATCTCCAGCAGTGCCGCTTTGATGAGCAGGAGGCATTCCCAGGATTTTTTCTTTCTGATGCAATGCATCCACTGGAAGTCTTCATCCAGGGGAACTAACAGTGTCTTTATTCAGTTGAAGACACTGTGGCATTTTGTAACGGAAAAAAGAAAAGAAAAAGATGTCCGCCATTTAATAGGATATAAAATCCATTCACACTTTCGATGGAGGCCATTTAAAATGAATGGTTAAAAAAAATTAAACAAAGTAGATGGCCACCATGGAATGGAAGAAGTGATTACATAGAGTCTCTTTTCTCTTTCCATGCCAGTTATTAGAACTTTATAAGTATTTGTTTGTAAAAGAATGATTTGACACAAATGAGGCACTTTATGTTTGTAAACACTGTGTTGGGTTTTATAATGAAACATTTATTTCTGAAAGAAGTGTTTTGAATGACATGGTAGTGCTTGATATCTCTGTTGTGACATGTTTGAAGTAATTGCATTGCAAACTGTTCATCCTTTTTGAAGTTATTGATAGATTGCAAAGTCAGATGTCAAACGTTCCTGAAAATCATTAGGGTAAGGTGTTAGATGTAAAGTTGTGAATTTACTTCTCAATTTGGAAGAAATGTACTGCCACTGTTTCTGTACTGACAAACTAAGGGGGTAATTCATAGAATTCAGCGCACAAGTGGCGCACGCGGCTGGCGCACAGTGGGCGAGTGCGAATCCCTGCGCCAGCCGCGTGCGCCAAAACCCATTTCCGCGCACAGCGTATTCATGGATTCCAGCCACCGAAACCAGCCGTGGCGCATAGTGGTGCAGCGACCTTGCAGCAGCGCCAGTTACGCCCCCAAGAACGCCTTCCGCGCAGGGAAAAGCCATCAAAATCCCCAATCCAGCGCAAAGGGCTGCGCTAACCCTGTACCAGCACGGCAAGCGGGCTACGTGTATTTCAGGGGTTGTTCCACACGCGAATAGCCTGGGCGCGTGTATTTCAGGGGTGCGCGTGAAGTTCCACACGCGAATAGCCTGGGCGCGTGTATTTCAGGGGTGCGCGTGAAGTTCCACACGCGAATAGCCTGGGCGCGTGTATTTCAGGGGTGCGCGGGAAGTTCCACACGTGAATAGCCTGGGCGCGTGTATTTCAGGGGTGCGCGTGAAGTTCCACACGCGAATAGCCTGGGCGCGTGTATTTCAGGGGTGCGTGAGAAATTCTACACGCGATTTCAGCAGGGTACATGTATTTCAGGGGTGCGCGAGAAATTCTACACGCGATTGGCCTGGGCGCGTGTATTTCAGGGGTGCGCGAGAAATTCCACACGCGATATCAGCAGGGTACGTGTATTTCAGGGGTGCGCGAGAAATTCTACACGCGATTGGGCCTGTGCGAGTGGGGCAGTGTATTACGTGGGTGTGCGGGAAGTTGAAGAGGTGAATTGCCAGTGTGGGTCCTCCCAGGTCTCCCCTCTACCCCCTCCACGACCTCTGCAGGCAGCCCACACCACAGGGGACAACCCTGCACCCCTGGTCATGTCCCGCAGGCAGCCCATCCACCATGGGCATGCCCCCCAGCCAAGCCACATGTCCCCTTGCACCCCCACCCCCCAGCACTGTGGGGCACCTGCCAGCAGGCCCCAACCATGTCCCACTCATGTCCCCTTGCACCCCCACCCCCCAGCACTGTGTGGCACCTGCCAGCAGGCCCCCAACCATGTCCCCTTGCACCCCCACCCCCCAGCACTGTGGGGCACCTGCCAGCAGGCCCCCAGCCATGTCCCACTCATGTCCCCTTGCACCCCCACCCCCCAGCACTGTGGGGCACCTGCCAGCAGGCCCCCAACCATGTCCCACTCATGTCCCCTTGCACCCCCACCCCCCAGCACTGTGGGGCACCTGCCAGCAGGCCCCCAACCATGTCCCCTTGCAACCCCACCCCCCAGCACTGTGGGGCACCTGCCAGCAGGCCCCCAACCATGTCCCCTTGCACCCCCACCCCCCAGCACTGTGGGGCACCTGCCAGCAGGCCCCCAACCATGTCCCACTCATGTCCCCTTGCACCCCCACCCCCCAGCACTGTGGGGCACCTGCCAGCAGGCCCCCAACCATGTCCCCTTGCACCCCCACCCCCCAGCACTGTGGGGCACCTGCCAGCAGGCCCCCAACCATGTCCCCTTGCACCCCCACCCCCCAGCACTGTGGGGCACCTGCCAGCAGGCCCCCAACCATGTCCCACTCATGTCCCCTTGCACCCCCACCCCCCAGCAGGCCCCCACTCATGTCCCCTTGCACCCCCACCCTCCAGCACTGTGGGGCACCTGCCAGCAGGCCCCCAACCATGTCCCACTCATGTCCCCTTGTACCCCCACCCCCCTGCAGGCCCCCACTCATGTCCCCCTGCCCCCAGGTCCTGACGAAACGCAATCATGGCAGTAATGGGCAGCATACCCAGCACAAACACCCAGCCAAGGATTGCATCCACCCACATAGTAGATGCAATTACATGATACAACCCCAATGGCAAGTATGTAAATGAACACATGTCCGTCACACACACATACACAATGGGTGCAAGTGAATGTCAAAACCCATATCATGACATGCATGAAACCAATGAGAAAATACCACAAATGTAAGTAATAAATGTATGTATTAAAGATGAAAATGAAGTAAAGAAATAAAACACACAACAATGGGGATGACAAAACAAATGGTCCATGTCCGAGAACTAATAGAAAAAATCAAAAAACAAAAGGAATCCAAAAACTAATGTAGTCCAAAGAAAAATAATGGGGGGAAAAAATAAGGAAAAACCATTGCCTCATGTGAACATAAATATAAATCCAAATTTTTTTTCCAAACATCAAACTATGTACAAGAATATCCCAGGGTCCATGAGCCCAACACCATAAATGAAACCTACTACTACTAACTAATGAGAAAAATATATACAGAAAAGTGGCCATTGTCCGAGCGGTCCAAAAAAAACTTAAAACATAAAGGAAACCTAACACTAACTAACTAAAGAACTATATACAATGGCAGCGGGCAAGTCCTGCGGCTCACTCTGTGATGTTGCCGGCCAGGGCATCATCGAACTCCATGTCGATGTCCCGGAGGCGGGACTCTGTCCTGGCCCCGAGGTCTCGCAGGGACAACCCCGTGTCCACCTCAAACTCCCTGCGAGCTTCCTCGAGGCACTCAGCCCGCCTCAACGCCCGACGCATGGAGAACTCCGCCCTGACCATGGTGAGCCGCTCCTCTTCCGCCCGCTGCCGCTCCGCACCTATCCGCTGGACCAACTGCTCCCACACGGAAGACACTGCCATCCCAGGGTTCTCCTGCCCTCCGGCCGATGCCTGCCCCTCTGATCTTGATGGCCCCGAGCCATGATGCCTCCCACGTCGAGCCTGCTGCTGCCTCCGACGCCACTGCCTCTGCCAGCACGACGGCATCCAGGCTGATGGAATCCACCGATGCCGTCGTGCACGTGCCCTGCCAGATGATGCCGGCACATCCTCCATCTGCAGGGGGACAGTTGCTGGTGTGTCCACCCCTGCTGGACCTTCGACTCCCGACTGTGGCAGGGATGGGGTCCCCACCGAGCTGGCTGCGTTGGTCGGGGCAGGTCCACAGGGGGCCCTGGTGGCATCTGGGCCGGAAGACGGCATGGAGCACGACTGGCGCATAGCCCCCACAGAGGACGAGAGGGTCGCCAGAAGGCCACACACATGTAGGAAACCCCCGACCATGGCGGCTCCCAAATGGTTCACGTACGCACGGTGCTCTTCGTGATGATGTGCATGCTCCTCCCGGGAAGCATGCACCTCATCACGAATGCCAGCCGTGCACAACGCGACACCAATCAGGACCCTCTCCACACGGCCAGGGGTCCCCTCGTCCGCAGGTAGAGGAGTGTCAGATGACATGGACATCTCCCCTACCTGCGGACGGGCCTGGGATGGGGCATCCCTGCTGGTGCATGGTGGTGCAGTCACAGTGTCAGGGACAGTGACATGCACAGGCACCTCCACGGCGACCTGTGCTGCCTCCTGCCCCTGGCCCTGGACTGCACCACTTGCACCAGCGGGGATGCCCCCACCAGGCCCCATGTGTGGCTCAGTAGCGGCCTCCTCCCCCTCTGTGGAAACCACCAACCTGGATGTCTCCACGCCATCTTCCGCCGGTGCAAGCCCCTGTGGGGGCTCACCCACCCCTTCCGCTGCAGCCGTGGCGGCATCCCCGCCGCTCTGCTCCACAGCGCCTTCTCCGCCCTCTTCTTCACTTGCCACTGTGTAGAGGGAGACATAGAACACAAGCATCAGGGTACTGTACAATGGTCCCCTAGACAGGAAGCAACAGCAGATGAGTGGCACTGTCATACATCACTTCCATCATGTCCCTCCACAACACATGGGTCAGTGCAGGCAAAACACATACAGTAACAGGCATGGCGCAGGCCATGGACATTGGCATACATGACCAAGGGACTCATGATTCATACAATGTTGGTTTCAAACTCACATGCATCATGGGTCTTTCCATCACATGCATACACCTCACCGTAGTTCCATCCATCTGGCCTCGTGCACCACAGACGCAGTGGATACAAGGATGACTAGGCTGCATCAGTGAATCTGAACATTGTCACAGACATGTGTCATGCATCCATGGCGGTTACAAGTCACAGACACGCAGGTCAGACACACACACATGGACACCATACGTGTACATGGGACCAGCACCCATCCCTCACCCCCACCCATGTCCAGGAACAGAGACTGCCATGCTTCCATGTGTCCATTCCGCACAGAGCCCCCCATGTTGCAATAGAACACATCACTGTACTCACATGCCTGACCATGATGTCCCTGCACACACACATACGTACATGGCCTATGTCACACATACAGGCAGGTATCAGACAACCAGCACACTGCAACATGCCCTGTCTCACACAGTAATGCTTGGCCACTTACCGGCCAACTCCAGATGGGTCTGCCTCCGAAGGATCTGGGCGTGGAGCGCTGGGTCTACGCGTTCCAGGACCCTCATCTGGATGTCACTCAGGCGTGCCCGGCCCCCCTCCGCGAGGCGCCGGGCCTTGTTGAGGGTCCTGGCCCTTAAGTCCTCCCAGCGCTTCTTGATGTGCTTGATGTCGCGGGTTGCCACCCCCTCCGCGTTGATGGCAACCACTACATCGTCCCAGATCCTCTCCCGTCCTTCCTTGTTGGCGCGTGGTCTTCCGAAGAGGGCATCATAATGCCCCAGGACATGCTCCACCAGGACACCAACTTCCTTCTCACTGAAGCTGGTGGCCCTCTGCCTCTCTGGCTGGGGGTCACCACTGGTCTCAGATGGTGCTTGCCCCGACATGGCGACCCCCGAGGCAGGCGTGGGTGGGCAACTGGGTCCTGGGGCTGGGCTGTGGAGCGATGGTATCCCAGTCGGGAGTCTACTGTTCCAGCAGGGGTGGACACAGCAACTGGACCCCTGCAGATGGCTGATGTGCAGGCACCAAATGGCAGGGCACGGTGGCAGCAGGCAGGCAGGCAGGCAGGCAGCAGCAGATGGCACGTGGGAGGCTGCTCCGGGCACTGGGGGGCAGTGATTCGGCCTTCTGGGCAGGAGCGTGGTCTTCCGTGTGTTTTCGCAGGCCAGCTTGATACGGAGTGATTTGGCACGTGAAAAATCTGCACGTCAGCGTGTAATTCGAGGAAAGGCCCTTAGCGCGTAAGCGCGTCAGCACGCGTACGCGATTTCATTGGACCAAAGGCCCTTACAGCGTAAGCGCGTCTGTGACGTTTTGCGCACGGGCGTTGCCCTGGCAGGGCTTGGCGATCCCGCGTGCCTTTATGTTCTGTATGTGCTTTTCGTGCGGTGCGTGTGTTTTCCATCCGTTGGGGTTCACACGCTATTACTTCACAGCGGGTGTTGGCTACGCGTTCTACTACACGCAAGGCAGACCGTGAGTGGTACCCCGCTCCCCCAGGCCCGATCGCGTGAAAAAGTTCACGCGAACCCCTGTAATACACGTAGCCCGCTCCCCCAGGCCCGATCGCGTGAAAAAGTTCACGCGAACCCCTGTTATACACGTAGCCCGCTCCCCCAGGCCCGATCGCGTGAAAAAGGTCACGCGAACCCCTGTAATACACGTAGCCCGCTCCCCCAGGCCCGATCGCGTGAAAAAGTTCACGCGAACCCCTGTAATACACGTAGCCCGCTCCCCCAGGCCCGATCGCGTGAAAAAGTTCACGCGAACCCCTGTTATACACGTAGCCCGCTCCCCCAGGCCCGATCGCGTGAAAAAGTTCACACGAACCCCTGTAATACACGTAGCCCGCTCCCCCAGGCCCGATCGCGTGAAAAAGTTCACGCGAACCCCTGTAATACACGTAGCCCGCTCCCCCAGGCCCGATCGCGTGTGAAATTTCTCACGCACCCCTGAAATCCACGTACCCAGACCAATCGCGTGTAGATTTTCTCGCGCACCCCTGAAATCCACGTACCCCGCTCAATCGCGTATTTGACTTCCCGCGTGCCACTTTTTTGATGCGCTGGGACTCTACCGTCTGCCTTCGTGTGGCGGCCGTGTTTCAGCTTGTGCGTGTCTTTGGCTGTGCGTGGCTTTGCCCTATTCGATTCCATGAATACGTGTGGTTCGAGTGCGTGTGGGCGTTCCGTCTGCTTCCCTGCAGTACATCCCCAGTTACGCCCTTATTTTCACGTGTTGTTCCCCATTCCGCGCGTTACGCCCCATGTCCCGCCCACTTTCTGGTGTGTGCGCTGAGGTTGTGCGCTTTCACTGTGCGCGTCGCGCACGCCTTTTGCGATGTTGCAGTGACTTGTGCGCCATGCATGGGTTTGGCGCACATCCCGCGGTGAACACGTGCAGGGACTTCCATGAATCGGCTGTTTTTTTATGCTTGCGCATGCTTGCGCGAAGATTTTCGGCGCACGTTTGTTCCATGAATCGGCCCCTAAGAGTTTGCCAGTAGGGAATGGAACTCCTGGCAGGCTTGATCTGCCTGGAGTTCAGTGCCCTATCAGGAGTGTTTTCACTGAAGCACTGGCACCATTGGGAACTGTGTTGGTGCTTCAGTGACTACATGCCCATGGAGTCCTATGGTACTTCATGGGAATAGGGATTTACTGTTTCTATTATCTGACATAATATATCAGTGGTACCGGTAAATTGAGCAGTGGAAACAGTATTACGGGTTTGCAGGTAACATGCTGCCTACCGACAAGTTTTACTGGCAATCCTGCAATGAGGCCTAGAGTATTGAAAGAACTGCAACATTGGAGCACTCCATTTGAAGACTTATCAGCAAAACCCCTGCAATTCAGCTAAAGCCACCGTAACTTCATGCCCCCTGTTGCGCAACCTATGACCACAATGTTGACATCACAGATCAATTATGTTTAAATTAGACAAAAAGGTCCCAAGAGGAACATGAAGAGTTCTCTGCAGGGTCCAAAATGGTAATGAGGACACAGACAAATAAGGAGGAACAGGGGGTGAAAAGGGGAGGATCTGGAAGAAAGGGGAATTGGACGAGGACGGAGAGACCGAAAGGGAGGAGGAGAGAAGAAGGAGGTGCCAGAGAGAGAGAAAAGGATAAAGGGAGGCAGAAAGAATGGTGGATAGGCAGGGACTGGTCTCAGTCCCTCAAGAATAGGTTTGGGAGGATGGTGGTAATGCTGCAAGGGGCGGACCCGCCTCAGTCCACACACATAGCTGCCCCTGTTACAGAAGGGCCGGGCAGGAGCCCAGTATATACCATGACAAAGCATAGATAGAGACTATTTGATAAATAGCTTGTCATCCCTCGTGGCAAGGGCATGTAAATGGATATACACTCTCAAGAAAGAGACAGCAGCAGGATTACCCCGGAGATATGGAAAGCTTATGCAAAGCCATATTGGGCGAACAGGGAGACAAAATATGGGGACAGGAAGGACATAACAGAGTTACATTGAGTAGTAACATCCATGACAGCGCACACTTCAATACCTGCAGCACACATGTATGGAAAGAATTGAGTAAACTATGTACCCAGACACTCCAGACATGCAGGCCGTTTTGACAAACAAAATAAAAGCAGACAAAGACCCTGCAGAATACATACCGCTGATGCAGGAGATGTGGACATTAGAGACACGACAATCATGGGACATGCACATACCAATATTTTATCAGATATTGCTCAAGGGTCTCCCAGCTGATGTGCAGGCATCCCTAGAGAATATGGTGGGGATTGGGGTGAAGGAATAGCCAGAGATACAGACACACATTTTCTATTTTTGCTATACTAGAAAAATCAAAGTTCACATGAACAACTCAGAGAGTACCATGATACAAGGTGATACTGTCCAATCGATCCTTTGAGGTAGTGCGGTGCCACGTTGTCAACACAGCAACATTCATAGCACAGCCAACAGACAAATGGGAGTATGTGCACGATTGCGCCTCATACATGGACACAGTCGAGGAAAATCTTAGAGTGCAGGAAGATCCCATAAAAGAAGGAGAAATGTTGTTCATTGACGGGTCATCAAAGATAGATCCAAGCATTGGTTTTCGACATAGCAGCTGAGTTAACAGCTCTGATAATGGCCATAGACATGGGGGAAGGAAATGCATTTACCATATTCTCAGATTCCACCTACGTCCCATTCACGGTGCACTCAGGATTGTCCAGATGGAAAAGGAGGGGGTTCCAAAGGAGCAATGGTTCTCCTTTGCAACATGCAGAATTATTGTCCCGACTAAGGGACTGCTCAGCAGAACTGGTGATAGTAAAGTGTTCCACCCATATAAACTGTACAGATTGAATATCAAGAGGCAACAAAAGAGCTGATTCTCCAGCAAAAGAAGCAGCATATTTGCCATTGCATACAATGCTGCTCATGCCTTTTAAAAAGGATCAAACACCCTTGATCCTGCAGAGGCAGCACTCCACCCTTGCAGAGCCATTCACCTCATTTTCTATTCATCAAGTGATAGCATTACATGGGGGTGCACCCCAGCATGAGCAAGATTGTGGAAAAAGCTGATATATATCTTGAATATTCGGAGTTCAAGGTATATATCAGCTAAAAGATGATTTTATGATTGTTGTATTATGTATGTATATATGTTTGGAATTTCAAGTCGATTTTAGAAGTTGAAATTTGAATTTTAGATGTAATTGTTTAGAGATCTTAAATGTCTATGTATTAGTATGTATTGTGATGTAATATGTGTATTGACTAAGTTGTAAAGGTTATTTGATTAACCAGACACAAATTTAAAAACATTTTAAAAAAGAGAGAGGATTACCCATGGGCTGCTCAGCACAGCACTGGATCAGCTCAATTACCCAGCACATGTCTCAAAGGAGCATGTTGCTGCAGAGATTAACGAAAAAGGGTTCTTGCCAAATTTACAGGAACTGGTACTTAGATTGTAAATAATTGTGTAATGTGGCAGGGCTGCCTGTAGGCCTTAGTGACAGTGATGGTCACTTCATGAATGTTCCGCAGAAACAGTGCACCGAAATGTAGCAAGGCCTAGGTTTCCCAGGAGAACTCGGCCATATCAAATAATGTTCATGAGATACTTTCGAGGCCACCAAGCTAGGCACCTAGGTGTCAGAGGAGAAATGGCAGGGAAAAAGGAATCTAATGCAGTTAATTAAAATATATTCATGGTGTTGGTCAAATATTTAGAAGCACGTCTGAAAATAAGGTGTGAGAAGGGAGTTGGGTTGGAAGGGAGTTGAAGCTCAGGAGTTGGGGCCCAGAGCCATAAACTAGAAACACTTGTGTACAGGTATGTTATAAATGCCATATCATATCATACCATATCATAGCCATGTCGTAGGAGTTGTGAGGCGCGCAGCAGGCAGCCATTCAGCAGAGGGAGGTTTCCGTGTCTCTGGGGTGCAACATTGTAAAGAGTCCTTGTTGATGTCAGCAGTGTATATCATTGGTCAGATGAGACTGTCTCGCTCCTTGCCATCTCAAGATGCCATGTCCAATCAGTATGCAGCAGTTTATCCATTTGTATATTGAACATTGATAAATTAGTATTTCTTGACTGATCAACACAATCAGGTAAGTGTGGGGTGCTGTTAGAATGGTTGTGACATCACAAGGGGTGTTAATGTGATTTTGTTCCAAGAAATGTTTTATCCAATGACGTCAAGTATGCTATATCCTACTATAGGGGTCTGATATCGCTCCACCACCAATCAGCTCCAGCAACCTGCTCTTAAAGCATACCTAAAATGTTGTATGGTAATTCTGTAATTCATGTATAGCTGCAGGGGGTGGCGTGGCACTCATTTCATTCAGTTCAGTTCCATGAGGCTGTCCTCCTGGGGTCCTCTGGTAAACACATGATTAGCTTTACTTCATTTTATTTTAAGCAGATTGTAATTTTTGTTGCTTAATGTAAGTGTAATACCCCCCCGTTTTATTTATTTTCAACAGACTAATTTTTATTGTATCCATTAACAACAAACATGTCTGGTAATTTAGGTTTTCATGTATGAGCCTAAGTTCACAGACAAGGAAATGGAATCAAGGTGAAGCCATGAATAAATGGAAAATAACACCAATACTGAGGACAATTCTCCCAATCCAGAACCTAGCAGAATGAAAGAGGTTCTGCATTGTGTTGCTCAAATGTCAACTGATACCATCACCAGAAAAACGTTCATGCTGCAGACAAAAACTCTACTTGCATGGCATATTCATCTGAAAAGGATCCTCTACCACTATGCATAACAATGCACAGTGACTTCAAGGCATCATGTCTGACACATTTGGTTATTCTAATTCTGATGTCCATTAATCTGTTCATCCATGTGCCAAAATACATTATAAGTGGGTCCCGAAGTTCTGGGTATGTCAGACGCACAGGAATTACTCAAAGCCAAACTCAGTAACAAGTAAATGTAACAAGTATACTTTATCCCACCTCTGCCACCAGTGTTAGGCAGAATCACCTGCAGGACCCTTGGGGAACACTACAGGCAATTAAGACGAGAAGTGTCAGTACAATTCCACCTTTGGTACAAGCCCGTTGTGTTAGCAGTGGCTGAGCAGCCAAACTTATCTCAAGTGTTGAGTGAGTAGTAGAACAAGTTACACAAAGGACCAACCAGTACAGTGATTCAAATGGACACTTACTCAAGGTTTCTTGGTAAAAGAATATACATTTATTTACTCAGTCATTTAGAAAACATTACACTATCATAAGCAGCTCAATATCACACACTAATGCACCACAAAAATCCAACCGGGAAGTAAATAAACAAGTTTAGCTCCAAAATGAAGTGGGAGCAAAATGGCACTTCAGATACTAAATAAAGGAGGAAAAAGACAAGGCTATAAGAATAGAAAGCCCAAATACATTCATAGGCAGGGCAAAGGGTATCAGTGAAGTACAACCAGCAATTTTTCTCAATAGGCCTGGCCCAAAGTCAATGGTTCAGAGTCTCTTGTATAGGATAGCACAGTTCTGGTAAGTAATGGTTAAGTCTTTGCCACGGATCTTTAAAGGAGTTGGCTAGGCAAAATGTTTGGCGAATGTTAAGGGAAGGAGAACCCTAGTAGTTGAGGAAAGCTTCACGCACTTTCTCGATGGCTGAAAAGATTTCCGGACCGCGTTTGCACAGTACCTTGTCAATGAAGAAAGCTGTAGCTGAGGCAGATGTTCCTGGCAGTTCGAGCAGATTTCGCTGTTCCTGAGCTTCAGTCGTGGGGACAAGAAGGAGGACGTCAGGAGGTCCCGCCACTGCCCAGGTAAGAGGCCAAAAGCTGTAGCAAGACGTTTGTTTAAGGTGTGAGTGCCTTAAAGTACACAAGCTGGTTTCCTTCCCTCTGGCTATCCGGTTTTCAACAGCACGCTGATGAAAATCCGACCAGATGGGGACGGTGTCCAGGTGGCTTGTGAGTTGGGTGTACCCACCAAACTCAAGGGAAGAAGTTAACCTTCAAGGGCTTCTCTGTCGTCGGAGTTTCAGGCAATTCGGACCTGCAGCAGGGCTTCACCGGTCGTCCAGGAGTTGCAGCAGTCCTCTTCCTTCCTCTCCTCTTCGTTTCTTTCGTTCCAGTGGTCGACTCTGCTTTCCAAGTCCCAGAGACCTGCTTTTAAACAGTTTTCCCCCATTCATTCCAGCCTGGCTGTCACTCACACAGCAGGGTGGCTGTCCTTGCTGGACAGCCAGCTGGCCAATCACGCCAGAGTGCATTCAGGTCTCTTAGGACACTAATCACAGGGAATTTCGGGCACCTCACTCACATCCTGTCCACCGCAGACACTCAGGCGCCAGAGCAGAGCTTCAGCACTGAATCCCGCCAAAGGCCAATGAACAAAGGGATCAACCCTGGTTTGGCGCGCAGAGACAAACACAAGAAGGACCTTTCCTAAAAGAAATGGCAAAAAAAAGATGACCGGAGTATGTTTTTACAGATTGGTCTTGGGCACCATATTGAAAAACATGGCTGACCCGATTTTTAGCTACGGTTGATAGCGGTTGGGAAAAATCATGGTAGTTTCATCTAAACCACTGCCACCAGCCACTTAAAGTAGGAAAGGGTAACATTTTACTGTTACATGAGTGTTAGGCAACCCCTCCAGCACTCTATGGGAAGATAGGGTTAGAGACTAGTAAAGTCAATTTAACTTTACATGCTCTGGGAGATGGTAGTCAGTCCCAGAGAAGGTATTTCAACCTTGGGACGTCTGAAAGACACCCCTGTACCACTGCACTGGAGGTGCTGTGTGACACACAGAAAAACGATGATGCCATGGATTTTGTTTATAACACCATAACCAAAGAACACAAAAGTAAAACACACATCAAAATACATGAAAGAGTGGGGAAAAAAAGGCTCACACTCTTTCCAGGTAAAAAAATCAAATCCTAGAAATCCAGCAAAGTTGCTGGGGGTCTCAAAAGGTAAGGGAAATTAGCACATATTGAGAATTATCCCTAACAGGGAGGGCATTGTTTTCATGCATTTTTATTAATTTAATTTTGCAATAACAATTCAAATCAATCACCACATCCAGTGCAGGTTACACCAGGACTCTCCTGCACATGGCGACTGCAGGAAGATTGCAATCTTTCATGGCAAAGGCTATCGCCACAGGTCTAATTTATGTATGGATTGAGGGGTACCAAGACACACTGCACCAAAGGATGCAAATTAAATTTGACAGAGTACAGTGATGTATTTATTGATATCAAGTGGTCAGCCTGACACGTGTTTCGAGCCAAACCCGGCTCTTCATCTGAGGCTGATACAGAAAAAAATGAAACAGGTTACAAGCAAGAGATAAAAAGCAAACCAAACGAACATTGTTGCCAAAACAACGGGTACAAAGGCACAAGGGGCAGTAAGTCAAACAAGGCGATTCAGATTTTCAAATGGATAGCAAATTCCAATCATGTAATGGTATAGCCAGCAAATTAAACAACAATCAAAGTTGCCATTGAATGAATAGTTGAACAGTAAGGAACATTTGAATAGAAATGCAGGGGGAAAAGAAGGTTACGAAGACAGATAAGGGAAAAGGGAGGCAGAAGGAAAAATAAAACACGAGAATCCATTACTAAGGCATAAAAGTACAGCGCGAGCAATGTCATCCAGTGCCAGGTAACAGGAGGTGTGAATTAATTTGACAGGTACCTTATTGGGAGAAAAAGGGAAGCAAACCATGGAGGTATAAATTGCCTGGGTACTTAAAAGAGAAAGATGAAAGAGGGCCAATTAGTGGGGAGCACTCAGCCCCAGATACTTGAAGAGTTGGAGTAAACATGGTAGAATAAGGAATAAAGATTGAGGTGAAAGAACCATACCTCTAAAGCTTTGCAATTGCGGCAAAAAACTATATGAGGAAGAAATAAAAGCGGAGCCGCTGTTAGCAAGGTTACAGAGATGAGATCAAGCAACTGAATGTCCATCATACATAATGTCACAGAGGTAAATTAACAAGGAAACTTGCACTCAAAAAACCCAGATTATATGTATAAGGTGTTTTAAAACATATCTGACACGAACAGGTAATTAAATAATGAGAAAATGTACTAATGTGCTATTGCAAGGGACGCCAATGGCTCCCACCAACCACATATTAAGCAGTATTTGTACCGAAGTAAAGAAAAAGCAGCCGCAGCATGCCGTGATATAGCGCATCTGCTGACAGCCGCAACAAGTGTTATAAAACCAAGGGAGCGTGGTGAAACCACCTTACCTGACCATGAGAAGGAGGACAAATACACCCAGCTCAGACACGGGACGCGAGAGCACAGAGACAATAAAAGACAAACCCTGCAGTTAGAGGAAGGACTACATTGACAACAAGGAAATCCAGACGAAAAATCGTGTGCCATCTTGAGCTGGTTTGATACAATTGGGAAATATAGGAATCAAGAATAGGAGTTAGCCAAGTGTCAAAGGGGTGCAAGGATTGAAAGCAAAAAAATATAAGGAATAGGAAGCACGTTGTGAGGATGAATGTGAGTCCCAAAATTGGGGGATGCAAACCAATCTGGTGATGATCCTTGAATAAATGGTGAAGTCAATTTGGTCAGTTCACAAAGTCCAATGGAGCGGACTGAATGCGGCAGTTAGATGTACAAAGAACGCGCTGTACTTAGCATTTTATAAGTGTCATTACTCAATGAAATATACTGAATTGCATGCATTCTCAAACATAAGCGTAATATATAAGCTGCAGATTCTGCAAACACAAAAGGAAAAGTTGAAAAACTGGTGCTGCAGGAACATTTTAAATGACTAATTGAAGGACAGAGTACAGGATTACTTATTTAAGGGCTTTAGTGATGGCTACCAGATTCCTTATGGGGGTCCGCTGATGGTCTGGGTTGCAAAAAACATACCCTCCGAACTTCAACAGCCAAGAGTAGTAAGCTTACAAATAAAAAAAAAGGACTGGAACTTGGTAGGGTGGTAGTCCCCTTTGCCTCCCGTTACTGCCCAATTTCATAGTTTCCCCATTGGGCGTTGTGCCCAAGAAGGAAAACAGCAAATTCAGGTTGATCCACCACTTATCATACCCAAAAGGAGACTGTCAATGCTCAGTGCACTATGCCTCCTTTGACAAGGCCATGGTTTTGGTGGCAAGCATGGGTAGGAGGGCACTCCTGGCAAAAGTAGACATAGAATCTGCATTCTGGCTACTACTTGTGCACCTCGACAGCTTCCACCTGTTAGGATTTCAGTGGGAGAGCAGGTTTTACATTGACAAATGTATTCCTATGGGTTACTCAGTGTCTTGCACACTATTTGAAGCTTTCAGTGCTTTCTTGGAATGGGCTGCACGCAGGGAGGGACAGCGGGGAGGCATCATCTACTGCCTGGATGATTTCCTTTTCATAGGCAGTGAAGGGCCAGCCGACTGCGCTTTTGCGCTGTCTTTCTTTCAGAAACTGAAGGCCAGGATGGGCATCCCACTGGTACCTGAAAAGGGCAAGGGCAGCAGCAAGGGTGACCCAGAAGCACCATCATAACTGGCTTGGCTCTGCCCTAAAAGCAGACTTGCCATTCCTGCTCGGGTTTAATGGGGTGCAGTTATGGAGAACTCCATGGGAAACAAGTGGAGAGCTACAGCTGCATTCTGATGCATCAGGAAATGAAGAGTTCAGGGTCATCCTCCCGAATTGGCACAAGAAGGGTAGGACCAAGAATATCATGACACGAGAGCTCTTCCCTATCATGGTAGCCCTCATGATATGGACAAAGGAATTGGGGAACACAAGGGTCCATTTTTTGTCAGACAATAAGGCAATGGTTCAGGCCATAAACCTACAATCAGCCTCTTGCCCTGCTGTGCTGAGCCTCTTGAGGAAATTGGTAGAGATCTTCTTTTAGATGAATATAGATTTCAGGGCTCACCATGTACAGGGTATTGTTAACATTGCTGCTGACGCTCTTTCTTGTTTTCAGTGGAACAAGTTCCAGAAAGCTTATCCTGCAGCCAGGGAGAAGGGGGCACAGTTCAAGAGCGATTTGTGGCAGCTGGTGTCATAGACAAGATGCTCTGGGATTTAGGGGAGGGATCGCTCACACCAGACGTTAGGTCCAGGCACCAACAGGGCTATGGTACGTTTTTGAGTGTGTCACGTGCATTGGGCAAACCAGAGAGTGCACTGGAAGAGCAGGTGTGCTTCCTTGTAGTGTGGGGAGACAGGGAGGGAATGACCAGGTACCTGGCAGCAATAAACTTCTATAGCCAGTTACTGGGTAAGGGTGACTGTACCAAAGGTTTTATAGTACGCACCACTTTAAAAGGATGGGGCTGGGAAGAAGGGCCCAGGCAAGATGCATGCAGACCTATTGATTTTGAGTTATTGTAGAAACTGCCTAAAGCCTTGCCAGACATATGCTCTGAAGCCTTTTAGACGTCACTGTTTTGGGTTGTGTTTGCACTGGCATTTGTTGGGGCTTTCCGGGTCAGCGAATTAGTATCAACCAGCAAAGAGGTTCAGTCTGGAAAAGCCCTCTTAGGGCTGATGTTGCTTTTGTTACCAAAGACACGTGAGAGGGGTAAAGGATCAGGTTGAGAAAATGGAAGACTGATCAGGAGGGGAAAGGAAAGTGGATTGCTATGTATGGGTCCCCCTGCAAGGACAACTGCCCTGCCCAGCTAGTGTGGTTTTTCCTGGCGACCAGGACCCACCAGGGTAGGGCGGCTCTACTAATGATTGCCAGCCAAGCCCCCTCGACCATTTACCAATTTTGGAAAATCTTGTCAGCCTCCTTGGGGGTAGTTGGAATATATGTGCAAGGGCTGGTCCTCACACCGTTTTAGGATAGGGGCCACCAACAGAGCCTTTTTGCAAGGGATGACCGCACCAGCAATTAAGAGAATAGGCAGATGGGATTCCGACTGCTACCGACTACATGTGGGGCTAGAGGTCAACCCTGACCTCCCTGGTAAAAATGAACAGAGAGATGCCCAGCCGAAATTGTAAATATGTTTTAACCTAAAACTGATTACCTGTGCTTCAGTGCAGGAGGAATTGATTTGCTAGTTGTTATCCTTTGTTTGATATTTTGCAACACAATATTCTTGAATTGACAGATGATGCAGTAAGGATTATGGGGCATTCATTTATAGTTTGGGCTGAGAAGAAAGCACAGCAATGGAGTATAAATCACAACTTGGGATTCCACAAGACGAAAGTGGTTTGGTTGGGCATGTCGGGATGAGGTGGCATTCCTTGTTGCCTGTAGTGTGCAGACAACTTCAATGAAGGCCAGTGCCCTGATTTATGGTCTTGCACTTGGGAGGGAATGATTTTACCACATTGGGAAGGGGCCGTTTGTTGGCCCAGATACAGGTGGCACTTCGAATCTTGGCACAAGTTTTACCAGTCACAGACATATGTTGGTCTGAAATTATGCCCCAGCAGCAGTGACGTGGAGCCTCCTCCATCGCTGGGATGGAAACATCTAGAAGGAGATTAAACAGGAGCATAGAAAAATTAGCTAAATCTGTGGGCCTAGGATTTATTAGGCATTGTTGTTTGAGTTTGCTCCTGCCCCCATTTTAAGGCCAAAGGGGTGCATATATCCGACACAGGGATGGACGTCTTCCTCGCACCAATGGAGGTGTTGTTAAGAAGGGTTGGGTGCATATAGGGTCTTTGGAGAGTATGACCTAATGTTTTGGGGGCAGCTGGGAAGCCACCCCCAAAGCATGGTGGAGTTACGGGGCAGTCGTGGCTGGGGAGGAGGTTTGACGCTGCGATTTCAGCCGCCAGCAGTACCCGATGGCCACACTCAGGATTATCCAATGCCTTGCCTCTCCCTGGGAGTCGGAAAGTGAGTTTCCATGGCCCAGACTAATACGGCTCCGGGCTCCTGGGGGAGCACTTATAAGGATGTGGGCTGCTGGGCCCATTGACTTTTTTGCAGCCCCCGCCCGAAGATTCATGCACCCGGTAACTGGTTTGACCTGGGTAGAATAGGATGGGGCCTGGATGGGTACTCCAAGGGGCAGGTACTCCCTGTTAGCTAGATAAGTGTCCAGCCGAGGTAGTGAACTCATTTGTGAGGTGTAATGACTGCTTTGAGTAAATTGAGTAAATACATGTATACATTTGATGCTAACATTTCTTTTTCAATGCCGTGTGAACTACTACATATTAACAATTGCTTCTGTTCATAAGAGTGTGTAATTGTGTTGCTAATTTTTCTTTTTATGTCACAAGCAGAGTTACATGGGGGGTCCTAGCCGAGGATAAGATTTGACGCTGCAGTTTCGGCCGCGAGCGGTACCCGATGGCCACTCTCGAACCAGGTTCGGGCGACGGCTCTGACTCACCCTGACTCCCTAATGGACAGTTTAGACTCCTCGTCAACTGAATGCAGTGGTACCAGGTCTATTACTGCCTGGCAATTGCTAACCAGAGGCGGACGTCCGGTACTTTGCAAACCGGAAGTGACACATTTCACCCATGAACAATAAATCTTGTTGCAAGCCTGGGAAAATCTAAAGGGCTACCTTAGAAGGTGCTGTAGGACCTTGCGTTGCTTATGTGGCTGCGACCGCACCAAATTTGTTTGCTTGACTCCAATAAAAGTGATCTTTTGTTTCCAAAAAATATACATTGTCTCTGTGGTTATTATGATTGGAAACGTAGTCAAAGGGCCATGCAATATTGAGCGTTACCACCTGGTGTTAGAGCACTTTATCATTGAGTTCAATACATACCACAATGCTACATAATACAGTACACCAATATATTTCTGTTATCTTGTGACCTGTGATATGTTGCTAGCTAAATCGACTAACACACAGAAGATCACTGAAAGAACGGCAGCGGCAGGTGCTCCTTGTAAGAGGTGAATTCGCTGAATACCGTTTTGTGATATTGTGCCGGTGGGTGTGTACCACTGGCCCGGTCGTCCTCATTCCTTTGCCGCCTTCTTCAGCAAGACGACTGAAGTGTTTTAAACTATTTACCTTTTGTTTGATTCCTCCTTGTATCTAATGCTCACTTTCAACCTCTGTGAATTTTCCTTGGAGACTCACACTGTTTCTAGGAAACGGGAGAAAAGGGAAGTTGAAGGGATGGGGGAGAAGAGGCGCAAAGGGCGCCCATGGGTGATGTACCACTCAAAGGTTTATTGTCAGCGGTGAAAAGCGCGACCATTTCCGAATCATACAAAGCCGCATCGTCACAGCAAGCGTCTAAGACCCGGCTAGCACACGTCACTCTAGCACTTTCTAAGAAAAAGAGGACACATGGCATCCGCAGCGGAAGTCGCCTCAGAAGTGTGCTCTCATGTACAGTTTGCTGGAATCCCGTTCCAACCACCGTACTCGGAAGCTCCTAATAAACCACTCCAACCCCCCTGCGACCATTGCACCTGCGCCGTCTCTCAATAGAAGCCCTTGGCACTACATGGCGTCTGGCGTATATGTTTCTCGGGCTCTATGGCCCGGAGACTCACAGGTGTAACCCCTAAAGAACACAGCTGTCTGTCTTCACCAGCTCTTCCTTGCCCCCACTGGGCCCAATTCAAACGTGTACGTGACAGCATCACGTGTTGGCTGCTAACAAGAGTAGAGCACTGTGCAAACAGACACCGCAATAACCATTCTTCAGCCGGCCTTGTTATGAACAGCCAACATTACGCCTAACAGGGATTGGACTTTAAACTTTGCGATGCAAAGTGACATTGTCGTATTAACTTGAATATGTTTGTTGTATTGATTCGGTGCTGTTAAGGTGCACACTGCGATATTAGACATGGTGGGGCCCTTACACGGGCGACGGGGTGACCATAAGGAAAGGCGAACAATTAACCCGCTGAGCTAGCGTTCCTCTATCAGGTGCGTGTTGTCCAATATGTAGAGGACCCACATTTTTGGGAAAAAAAGTAATGTTCGTTTTTCAACTCTTTTCCAGCACCCACATTACCATGGTGTATGTATACTGTGCTAATGCGACTGAGAGGTGGCGTGGCTGTGGTCTTATCAAACCAGACATTGTCATCGGAAATGACACGCTGTTTTCCTGACTGACATTTCCAATCTGTGCGCCCGTGTTTGCCTCCACTGATGTCTCAGTTCAAGAGATGGGACGAGCTGTAAAAAGCTATTTAAGGATATGTGAAAAGTAAAGGTTGAAATGTCTCCGAAACCACCCCATTTGAGAAGTGGACCTGTAGGTGGCACCAGACAGCCATGAGCATCGCTGTGGTGAGCAGGCCGACTTCAGAGGGACCCCAGAGTTTGTAGCCGCAGCAATACACCAGGGTAAGGAAGAGATGTGGAATTCATACATCTATTGTGTCTGGCACCCAGCCCCGCCCAAAAGCAGTTTCCTTGCGTTTCCAATTTACAGGTGAGTTATTGAGATGTCATGAGGAACACAAATACATAAATAAGTCAATGAATAAGTTAAATTATTTATCGCCACGTTTATAACTTAAGATAGATGTAACTATGTACAAACAAATTGGACTGGCCTGAAGAAAAGATTTTAAATGGTGAAAAGAATACACGTGCACCCAGGTGTGCTCGTTAGCCTGCAGTTTTTCAACTAACAATGTGAATGCCACGAATATTTACGAGTAATCTACTCTTACTCCTCCCAGCCACGACATTTGTGCTGACGGAGAGCAGGAAGCCGGCCAAGGAGGCAAAGGCAAGTGTGAAGTTCTATGTTTCAATTAAAGGATTTTTTCAAAAAAATCACACATCGAGTACTGGCTTAAGATGTGTCTGGGGTGGCGAGGGCCCATTTCAGCATGATGGGAGATGGGTGCAAGTGGATCTAGGTCACCTGGCCTAAACCCCGCCCACCTGGTGCCTTCCTGCCTGCCACTCTTTTTCACCACTTAGCAAGCCCCGCCCAATTGGTGCCTTCCTGCTTGCCGTTCTTTTTCACCACTTAGCAAGCCCCGCCTACCTGGAGCCTTCCTGCTTCCCGCTCTTTTTCACCACTTAGCAAGCCATGCCCACCTGGTGCCTTCCTGCTTGTTACTATGTTTCCCTACTTAAGGAGCCCTCCAGCTTATTTTCCTTTGCAGATGGGGAGCAGGTGCAAGTATATCTAGGTCACCTGGCGTAAGACCCGCACACCTGGTACCTTCCGGCCTGCTGCTCTTTTTCACCACTTAGCAAGCCCCGCCCACCTGGTGCCTTCCTTCACCATCACTGTCTTGTGGCCAAAGCTGGATTTGACTTTTATTGACTTCATTCATTCACGGTGTGTCACTCTTTCTCAACTCTCATGATAGACTTCCTTTGCATCTTATACTCATGGTGGCCCTGAATCATGCTGTTCCCATCTTCATCTTGTATCCTGGCTTGCAACATTATGTGTTACTACTGACTTCTGCAATTGTATTCGCTCTCCACTCTTGCTTCTCCACTCTTTTTGACTGCTTACTCTCTTTTCTCTCCTCCTTTCCCTTCTCCCTTTTCCTATCTCCTCCCCTTACTTTCTACTATGCACTTACTCTATCAGAATTGTCCCTGGACCTAATATGATAGCAACCTCGTCTGTTTCCTCCAACCTCCCATTACTGTTTTCTTCCTCCCCACCACCCCTCCAGCACTATCTGAAATGTCGTCTGGCCTAGTATGATAGTCGCTTGTTTTGTTCCTCCCCTCCCTTTGTGCACCCCTCTCCCTCACCTTTTGTTTTTCTCCGGCTCTACCAGAAATGTTGTCAGGCCTAGTATGGTAGTCGCCTGTCTGTTTCCATTTCATTCCCGCTCTCCCCCTCCCTTCCTTATCTATGTCTTAGCTCTTGCACTATCTGAAATGTCGTCAGGCCGAGTACGATAGTTAATTTCACATCCTTACTGTTCATGGCCTGTAAGAATGTGGTTGTATTTTCCCTTGTTCCCTCCCTTGCCTTGAAGCGCTTTGAAACACATTGTGTATAGGCGCTATATAAATAAACTATCACATCATATCATATCATGTTTGGGTGGCCCCTTTGCCTTACAATTGAGAATAAAAGTCAGAGACTCCCGTGGAGTGTACATTATGATAAAGTCGTAAGAATGCAGGGAAGTTGCGAATATTTGCAGATTTTCATGGGGCCGGCAGGCAGGAGGGGGCGGAAAATATAAAAGGCCACTTTAAAGCTATTAATCACTCTTTGACAGCAAGGTTCTGATATGGAGAAACCTGAATAAAAAGTCAACCATGAGCTAAAAACGTTGCAGAGACTGCTAGCGGGAGGGGACGGCCTAAAGGCGGCAGCAAAGGTAGCCTGTAACATGTCCATGCTCACATGGCCTGCTTCACAGAGCGTTTTCCAGTGGGATTGCGCCATTATAAAATGCTTCTGTGAATCAGGCCCTCAATCTGATGGGGCCATATACTTATTTTTTTGAAAAGTTTGGTAATAGATTCGTCCAAGGGAGGGCAAAGTTATATGCCGGCCAAAAAGTGCTCTTCCAATGGGTTGAGCAACTTAACCATAACTACAAGGCACCTGTAATCTCCAATAGCCTTTCTTCTTCTTTTGTCATGACAGACAAACGGGACTGAGATGAAGAAGGATTTGAGGATGCTGTGCAGCATTTAAAATCCCCAAAATGTTTATTCAGTAATAATTAGTGGCATTTCACGTCTGTTACCTTGGTTACCTTTGCCCAATTGCAAAAGGCAGGAGAGGGATAGTTGTTGCGCAACCACAGATGTGTGCAACTTATTTTGTTGGAACTAATTATACTGACAGATCACAGTAATCGCAAATAAAAGTAATAAAGTGAATGAGTAAGAAGTCACACGGACGCAATAGTAGATTAGTGAAAAGCCTACATATTAAATATATGAATAAACATAGAAGGCATTATATGATTTAGTACCTTAATTGTAGTCCTCGAGGATCCCGCACCAAGTTAGGTTTTCAGTATAACGCTTGAAAATGAACATGACGACCCCCCCTCCCCCCCCGATTCATTCAGATACAAGGTAAGTACATTTAGCGAATGAATAGTGATTTTGGATATTCTGAATTCTCAATGGACCCAGCTTTCAGGGCCATGCCTCAAGGGCCATGCTTACAGAGCATGGCCAGCTGCCATAACTTGCGATTATTGTGGCATGGGCACTTCACATGCAGTGTGCTCCAAGTGTGAGATGCACAGAGCACGAACACATGCAATGTCCATTATGGATTGTGGGCAGGTGTACTGCAGATTCTGCATGGCTGCAATGCACATTCCAGGATTAAGACCCAGAGGTCTTGCCAATGTACTCACGGCATCGCCACAAGATCTTTATGCAGCACTCACAGGGCATGGCAAAAGTCATTTGGCCATTCTGCCAGTCATGCCAGTGGAGGAATTGTGTGTATGGCATGGTTGCACGGCAAGGTCTTTTCTTAGTTTGCATGCATAGTGACAGTATTGATATCTTTCATGATGTCATATGTGATGCCCTGAGTGATTTGATGATGTAATCCGATATGCCATCTGTGCCTTCATGCATGTTTATTTGACATTTGAATGGTGGGTGGCTTTTAGTTTTTGACCTTAACTCCCTATCAAGTGAGGTTTTCTCTGAGAATGTGTAACTATTTTCAGTTTGTTATTGACACTTGTAGCACAACCTTTGCTTGTAGAAGTGGCCTCTTGGAATTTAAGAGTGTTGACCAAAATACAGCACATTCGAGTAGGAAGGGATTATTGTATAAACAGTAGAGTCTTAAATTTCCTTCACCACATAAAGTGGTCTTCATTTCGAAATGTTCTAGTAGGGCGTTCCAAATCATCACTTGTTGGTAGGTAATTGAGAGCCCTACAGAGCTTTGTCACTTGAATTTAGGGAGAAGATGTAGTGGAATGCAAAACATTAGTCAGCCGAAAGTGCTTGAATGTATGACCCTTTAATCATGGTGCTACTATGTTGAAGGGACGATGGATCATACAAGCTTGAAACTCAGTACGGGCCCTCACTGGGTGCCAGTTCTGTTAGCAGTAGCCAGACATAATACTCTCAAATGTGTGCACTTTCAGTAAAAGAAATGTGGGGGTTCCCAATGATACATTATTAGTATTCATTTTGTGATATCACCAGTGTCTGGGCAGACTGGACGTTATAAGACAACATAAGAAATGGAAAAATATGCTTTAGTGTTGAGCGAGTGCAAACACTCTTCTTTACAGGGATTTTGGTTTGGGCTAGTGTGAGTACAGCCTCAATGCTGGCACCCTCCAGATGTAAATCCCTCTGCTGTTCTCAAACTAAGCAACACCTTACAACAAGACACTAGTGGAGTAGTTTAGCAACGTCTGGATTCTACTCCAACCAAAATATTATAGCCAATATAAAACCACAGAATCCAATCGTCTCTCTCCTACACACTCTGTCTCCTTCCTAAGAACCTCGGTCCATGGACCAAATAGGTACCGAGTCATGAGTTGTGAAAAAATAGTAATCAATTTATTAACACATCACAATGTATAAATCACAAATTCTACAAATATATCCCAGATAAAAATGTGTAAAACCTAGTGCATATTTCTAAAACCAATGGTACAAAACATATTAAAACAATTTTCCAAGATATGCCCTATACACGCCAGAGAAAAACACCCTGCCTATACAAATCTTCAAAGTCGAAATTGTGACAAGCAAAACAATATCAATGTGCAAAGCAACGCAATGGTTTGTAGCACCTCGGAATCCTAACTTCAGGAATTGTTCCGAGATCACCAAAAATAATTCTACCAGCGTGCTGCCTGCCCTAATATCTGCTACATGGGTGACTATAACAACTGAATATGTTATTGATCAGTACCAATATTATTCTTGGTGCCTATTCATACCCCACATGTTTCGTTCATAAATATCTTTGCATTTATTTCATGAACTTCATCAGGGGACCATAGGCTCCCTATACACACATATAAGACTACAAAGGTTTTAAACCGTCCTGCACCCGTAGTCGTGAGGTCCGTCTGGAATTGATTCCAAATTCAAACTTCAAAACCATAAAGGACAAGAGTATTAAGTTAATCTTGATTCTGGTAACTGGGGAGCGTCTTGTCAGTAGACGATCATCACACTTCAGTCTTTCTCATGAAAGTATTTGAACGAGCACGTGTAGCACATCCGACTCGCTCGCCCTCTGTACTGCTATGGGTCTAACTGCGCGAACTCGCATAAGCAAGTAAAATGCTATCAGAGTCTTTCTCGAATTCGTTACTCCAATGTGTGTGCAGCCATCTAGGCATCTATCCTCCGTCTCTGGTAGTGGATCAGAAAAACCAAGTCCACACTATAAGCAATGAAATACAATCACATACGTAATGGGCCGTAGTTCTTCACTCTTTCAACATTGTTGTGGCTGACTCCTGCCTGAGCTGGCCAGATGATTGTAGGCCATGTTTCCATGGAGGCTGCGGCTGTTACAATGTCAGTTTTATGGGTATTCATTTTAAGGCGAATATAATGGGTATTCATTTTAAGGCGAATATAACTTAGACATAAATCAATTTAAAGCATCCACATAATTGCATGCATGTTTTGAACCCCAATTCCCCTAATGAGATCGACCCTAGGTATGTTAAATACACATACAAAAGTAGGACAACAGTAGGATGAAGTGCTGCAGAATTCCACGTGTGCTGCTAATAAGATCAGACTGCAAGAGAGGGTGGAACAGATTCAATGCATTACATTGCTTTCTCTCCAAGGCTGGTGTGGTAGAGAGGAGGAAGACTCATTGTGTGACTAAATGTTTCGAAGAAGCTGATAGGTGTAATAGAACCAACGCTTTGACACCTCCTTCGTCACACAGCCATGTGCTGTTGTCTACAAAGTTATTCTGTGATATGTAGGTGGCGAGAAACGGATGTTATTGTTTAATCAGTAGAATGGTTATAACTATATCACGTGTTACTTGTAATAGACGACAATAAACCATTGTTCACCAGGAAATGCTTATTTCAATACAATCATGCGTTGTTTTAAGACGCTAGGATTGCAGACATTTTATATCATATCTAGGTATAATATAATTTGTGAATTTGTTTTCATTTCATATCCAGGAAGACAAGCAGCCAGATAGGTAAAGAGAGGTAGACAGACATAAAAAGTTCCCATAGAAAGTCATTCTTCCATAATTCTCTCTGCATTGTTAATACAGACCAAACAATGCACATACATCATTAAAAAAGACAAGATTCGAACAACACCATAAAACATAAACGAACATCACCCCATTAAAAGAACTTTCTTTTGAGGTAACAGCTATTTAAAAACCACCTCACTACTTGTGTTTCAGATACACATACAAATGCACACATTGTAAGGACACAACTGTGATAATGTAGGTTAATATATAGAGCAAGTCATTACTTGGCATTGGCAAATGTGAAAGTAAAGCTTGAAATGAGTTGCCTCAGACGCAGTACAAGGTTGTTCTTAAACACGCACTGTCAGGTGTGCCTGTCATCACATGCAGATGTTCAGTCAGAGGCGTTGCTGGGGGGGTGGGGGGGGGCGGAGCGGGCGATAGCCCCGGGTCTTTTGGTTGTAGCACCGGATATAAGTTCAGGAGCTACAATTATAATTATATACAAATGCAACAATTTATATACAATGCAACAAAAAATGCATGTTTAGTCCTGTGGCCTTGCGAGCGGCATACTCTGTTAACTTTCACCTGTATTGAAAATCAGTGCAATTTTGAGAGACAAAAAACACACACGTTCAGTGCATCTTACATCTGATCGGTCTTTGTGCGGGAACCCACATGTAGAGAACAGTTAATGATTTCATTAACTGAGGCCCACCCATCTTCAGTGAGGCTGGAATACATACTTGAGCTCAATGAATCTCTGTGCAGTGACCCATGGAAGCTCTTCAGAGCTGTGAGCTTCCTCATTACCCAGGAAATGGAATTTCAGAAACAACTCTGAAAGCTCCTTTAATCATTTAGGGAAGTGCGGTTGCTGGTCAGCTGTGAAGCTGCACTTGCAAGGAATATTTCTCCATTGATCCTCTTCTAAGAGACGAAATCAAAGAATCACAAACCTACGATAAGAGCGATATCTTGAAATTGGCATAATAGAGGATGCACAGCATAACCTGATGCGAGACTACGGATTTTTGAATACCAATGACGAGCATTTTGCAGTTACTTGTTAGGGCTCTCGTTGAAAAGTGGAAACAGTGGAAATGATGAATGACTATCATGGCTTGGTGTTCTGCTCTGCTAATGGTTGCCTGTTTTCTTCTGCCTCACACAAATACCCATAAACAAACACATGTGGTGCTATGCCGGTGCAATACAGGTTTCATTGTGTAAGTTGTTTGTGTTAGAAATATATTTGGCCTCATCACAAGTTGGCTGGTAACGCCGGCGCTAATAGCGCTGGCGTTAATAGCCCTACCGCCAAACCCCCTGGCGCTATTAGCGCTGAATCACGGGTTTGGTGGAACGGGTATTGCCCATTCCCCATTGAGCTCATTCAGGAATTCGTCATTCCCCATTGGGCCCAATGGGAAATTTTTGCAGTATTACCGCCAGCGGATTTCCCACTGGCGGTAGACGTGCTGAAAATCAGCAAATTTACTCTCCTAACCCTTGCATACTTTGTTTTACATTTTGGTCAACTGCGTAGCACTTCAGTAAACCCCCTGCTGACCATTTTTGAAGGGGAAGTTCATTCAAAAATGTTATTGTCCCGATCGTTCTGGAATGTATTTTTAAGTATACTGTAATCAATCGTAAAACATTTTCCTATTCATTTTACCTTAGTTTTCCTCACTTTTACACATGTGAAAACAATGGGTTGGGCGCTACCATCTTGTGCTAATCTTATCCGCTGATGCTTCTCCCTAAGTTAAGTGCCATCCCGGCAAGTATACAGATCGCCCGCCCCTCAAACTGACATCACTAGTCCAAACAATGTACTCCACCTATTTTCATGTCATTTGTGGCCAGCGTAGCCAAACATGCCCCGTCATCACCCACACAATAACGTAACTTAACGCAGAATCAGATACATAAACACACACATCTTCTCACAGCACATAACTTTTCTTTCTTGTCCCAAATAGGAGAGCAAAACATTTATTTTTAAGAAAACATCAATAGTCTGCCATGTAACAAGTGCTTTTATTTTGCAAAGTATGCTGACAAAAGACGATTAAGTCCACGAAATGAACAATATCTTTTTGCAATACAAGTTATAGCTAGTGAACATTGCATGCTTCGAATGTTCTTTATAATTTCCAAATGATACAACAATTGGGATCAGCGATCTATCAATCCCTCAACTGCAATTCTTGTGTGTCGAAATGTTACACCAACAAAACTTTGTAATGATGCACATGGTGTTCCGTTCGTGAGATGATATGGATTCTTTGCACTTTCAAGCGCAACACTTTCCCCTCAGCACGTTTTTACATCATAAATGCTGACAGGTTTCTCCTTATTGCTGATACTGCCAAACGGCAGATTGGTCCCTGTCGATCGTCCCACATAACAGTTATAAAATAAGCACTGTTTATGATTATCCGCCAATGTTGATTGAAGAATCCATCCAACGGTAGCTGGAAACTATGGCATGAACAGAACTGTACAATATAGCTGTATAGATAACAGAACAAAAGAATATATTATAGCAGCCGTTCTGTAACCTAATCATAAACACAAACCAAACAGAATGAAGACAGACATGACAACATGGGAGAGTACTTGAGACCATGACGTGCATGAAAGGTTAGCGCTTTGAAGTAGGTACAGCTCCCAATGGGATGGAGAACCAGATGCACCTGCTGCACATAGCGGACCCTAACAGAAAATAAGGACATATATAATAACGTTTAATGTTGAACCACAGACACATGGCATTAAAATGGAAGTGGTAAGATTAGTGTTTGAAAAGAGAACCAAGTGCCCACGGAAAAGGTTCATCCCACCCCTCCACCGACCCACCACTTTATGACGCACAAAGATGGAATGGTGACAGCACACCAGGATATGCCATGAGACAAAGCAGTGTAGATATCATTAGCCTGCATACAGGTTGTGGTTGAGGGTCTTCGAGGAATGATCATCACAATGTGGTTCATCTAACAACTCATAACTCTGCACAGAATATATTGGTGTGCAAGACCAGTAAGCAATATGTCCCAAAAAATCATACCTCTATTCACTCCTCTTTAAACTATACACAAATAATAATCACTACTCGACAGATGAACAAACTGTGAGTTATGCACTCAGTTTTTTATAGTGCGTAGTATAAATATCATTCAACATAACATAACATACTGGGCCTCATTACGAGGTTGCCGGTAAGCGAAAAACGATGCCAGTAAAGGA
This sequence comes from Ambystoma mexicanum, assembly GCF_040938575.1. Classification (NCBI taxonomy): domain Eukaryota; kingdom Metazoa; phylum Chordata; class Amphibia; order Caudata; family Ambystomatidae; genus Ambystoma; species Ambystoma mexicanum. The sequence goes on along the minus strand of NC_090921.1, from coordinate 933,585,696 downwards.
TTACCGGCATCGCTTACCGCTCTGGTGTATTATTAACCAGCAACCCGCTATTAGCGGCACCCTAAAGAATGGTGCCTCTAATAGTGGCCCTTTGGGGAGCAAATACCGGCATGCCGGTAATAGGAGGAAATCCCAACCCACGCGGACATGCAAATACCGGCATCGCGAAGCCGGTAATCACGGGCTGCACGATGCCGGCCATACAAGCATTGCGGACCACCCGCAAACAGCAATCAGGAAACAAGCCAACTGCCACAGGTGCACAAAATCCCCACAGGTGGAGTCAATGGATGCTGGGCCAGTATAAAATGAGCACACCCACACACCACACCCCTTGCAACACCAACATGCTACCAATAGCTGTTGCAATCATGGCGCTGGAGGACATGCCAATATTGCTACAACTACAGCAACAACACCAACTGCAACAACAACTACAGCAGCAACAAAAGGCAGCACAGAGGAGACGCAGGAGGAGAAGGAGGGTTAGACAGGCCCAGCAATTACCAGCAGCGCAGCCAGCAGTGCCTCATAGGCAGCCACCAATCCCTCACACCAGACCCAGTCCATTCAACCTAACCCCTGAGCAGATCCACTGCCTGTACCGGTTGGACCGGGACACCATCACCACCATAGTGGACATGATAGACAATGACATTGGCAGCCTCATAGAAATACGCACCCCCATCCCCCCACTACTAAAGGTGGTGTCTGTGCTCCACTTCCTGGCCACGGGCACCTATCAACACACAGTAGGCCAGTTACAAGGCATTTCACACCCACTATTTTCACGCATATTGAACCAAGTGCTGGATGCCCTCCTGAAGCATGCAAGCACCCACATATCCCTACCACGCAGTGCCCAGGAGATAGCCGACACCAAAGTAGACTTCCATGCACTGGCAGGCATGCCAAATTGTTTTGGTGCCCTGGACTGCACCCATGTCGAATTGGTAGTCCCCCATGCCATAGAGGCAGTGTACAGCAATCGCAAGCAATACCACTCCATCAATGTGCAAATGGTATGTGACTCCAGCAAGATCATCACACATTTCTGAGCCCGATTTCCCGGATCAACTCATGATGCCATGGTACTGCGCAACTCCACGCTACCCTGTCACATGGAGCGACATGCTGGACCACATGCCTGGCTGCTTGGTGAGTTGCACAACTGGCCCATGGCAGTGCATTGGGGTACTGATGTGTAGGGATGCATACTCCACCTGGGTGGGAAAGGGGGGGCGTGCATACTCCACCTGGTTTTGAAAGGGATGGTGATACATACTCCACCTGGGTGGGAAAGGGGGGGATGTATACTCCACCTGGGTGGCAATTGTCGGTGATTGGAGAATGCATGCAGAGCTAAACACTCCAGACCTGAACCCCGCAAACGGAACATGACACATCACTGGCACAAACTTCACAAATAATGCATATCGATAACAACAAGTAAGAGGCACAACCAAGCCACCATGGTGATGGCAAGCAATGCATGACTGTACAGGATGGCAACTGTGCCAATGTGGCTAGTGTGACCATGCATAGTGTAGAATAAACTGCATGAATGGGAGGCTAAACATTGTCGTACTACCACAGTACATCCGCCTCAGCATGCATTATTACACCCTGCATCATCTATTGAATGCCATACATACTACCACACCTCATAACAGTATAGAATGCACCTAGGTGACAATTTTGCATACGTTCAGGGACATGTGCATGAACATCCATGAAGAGGAGTACAATCGTGTGCACACCCGTACCCCTGTTGTGATTGAGCAGACCTATGGCCTGTTGAAGGCGCGTTTCCGCTGCCTAAGCAGGTCTGGTGGGGCACTCCTATATAGGCCTGAGAACGTGGCAAAGATCACCATGGCCTGTGTCATGCTGCACAACATGTGCGTCCAGAGAAATGTACCACTGCCACCTGACATTGACATGCATACACCGGGTGAGGATGATGAAGATGGAGACGGAGGAGAAGTAGCCCCCCTACCAGTACGTGATGCACGAGATGACCATGCTGTACGCCAAGCAGTAATTCACGAATACTTCTGAACCACAGGGACTATGATAGACATGTGTCAGTGACACACTGGCTCCATGTGGACATGCACACTTGGATTGTTGGGAGTTGGCCACTGAACACCATCACACATTAAAGGGATATGCACAAAATGAACAATGTCTAGCCATTGAATTTTTTTGGCAGACAACAGGTGTATTTTTTTCAAACAGGCAAAAATGTGCACACTCCCCCCCAACCCCCAGTGAACTCCCTAACCCACCCTACAAGCCCCAAAACCCCCTGTGAACTCCCTAACACACCCCACAAACCCCAAATGTCCCCAAATGTACTCCAAGAAATTGTTCCCTTCACCCACAACCACGTGTCCCACTCCCGTTGTCTGGGCACTTTACTTCCTGGCCTTTTTGTTGTCCGGGGGTGGCATCTCCAAGTGCTGTGTACTCCTCTGGGTCATCCGCACAAAGCTTGCGGGGACTGAGGATGCAGGTGTTGTAGCAGTGGATGTGTCCGAGGCAGGTTCCACGCCTGCTCCAAGGGATGGCGGCTGCATATGGAGCAGAATGGACATTAGGACTTGGGTTACTGCCCTCAGACAGTCCCTCATGAGGACAGCTCTGTGGTCTCCCCAATGGCAGTTGTGGTCCTTGCAATGGCAGTAGCAATGGCCCTCCTAGTGTCCTCCCCATCGGCAATATACTGCTGCATGAGATCCAGCATTGCCTCCTGTCATGCCTCCACCCTCAACAGGCGTGCCTCAAAGGTGTTGGTGGGAGATGGAGTGGTAGGAGCTGGAGTGGTGGGAGCTGGAGTGGTGGATGGTGCATGCACGGGGCCTACATCCTGGGTGCAGTCCTCCTCGAAGGGGCACACATCCGAATCCCTGAGGTCGGAGTCATGGAAGCAGGGATCATCACTGCTGTAGGCCTCCATTTGGGGTGGGGGGGTGGGCAGGGGTCTTTGGGTGGGTGTAGTAGACACAACTGTGACACCCTCCTGTAAAGAGAAGGTTTGGTGAACACACTGGGAGCATTAGACAATTCTTTGGAGTCATTCCCTAACTTTCTAGTCCAACCCTAACACACAGGGAGCCTTGTGCTCAACAGTACAGTTGTGCATAAAAGCACACAATTCTGCAGGTGAAGCAAAAAGCGGGTCTTGTTCGGAAGGCTGTAGCAAGTCAGGAAGGGGCTTGAGGCTATGAAGAATTGGTTCCCACTATTCGGGCAGGATGGTGCCCTTGGTGGCAGAACAGTTTTAGAAGGTGAGAATAGCTAGGGAGCACAGGTCAACCAAGCCAAGATTGAACACCTTTATTGGATTTGTGTGCGTAAAAGGGATTGGTTTTGCCAGGGGGAAACCAGCAAGTGATGCAAGTACTCACGGACCCTCAGCACAGTCTGGACAAAGCTTTTCCAGTTTAGTCGACGTCGCTTGTAGGTTTGAATAGTATCGACTATGATGGGCCAGGGAACCTGTGAGAACCATGAGAATCTGATCAGTGGTAACTGCAGCAGTTGGGTCATTTCCGGTGAAGGGAAAGCAGTGTGGATGAGTAGCATTTTTACCAATTTGTGGAACTGTAGGGGGTGCTCCAGAAGTCTGACAGGGGCATGGATCCTTTTGGGAAGACAGCACCTGTGGGGGATCAAGAACTGTGTTTGACTTTCATGGGCTAGGAAGTGTACGGCTGTATGAGGGTACTATTTAGGGAAGGAAAGTAGGAGATTATGTAGTTTCAGGATAAAGAACGGGTTGCGATTGTTACTGAGGGTCTTCATTTTGATCCATGTAGCTAACTGGAGCCATATGATAGATTCTATGTCTGAGATGACATGCTTTTGTACCCCTTTCCATTGCCTTTTCAGCAAACTTATAGTGTCCATGGAGTGCACCGCCACTTCATTCATATAAAACATATTCCTTATGGAACAACTTATTGCGTATGCTAAGGGAAGGCCATCAGCGCAAGTGCCATGGATTGTATGTGTGCATGGGGTTTGGGTTTATCAGAGGGTTTGACAGACACCAAGCCTTAGGTGTACCTTTCACAAATGGGAAATATCCATTTATATATCAGTCTTTCTCCCACACAAAATAGGTAGTCCAGCACAAAAATGCTTGGGCAATTCTCTTCTGAACAAGAATACCAATAGCAATCCCAGGCACGTGTCTTCTAGACAGAGGATAAGTAATATAAATGAAGAAAAGGTAAAAAGGTAAAAGATATACATTAATGCACCATGAACCTGATTATATAGGCCTAAATAAATACTTTTTAATACATTATCTAGCATTGAAATTGCAGGTGTAATACCATTAGATTGTTTCTATACAATGTCCAAACATTGGGGAACATATGGAACATTTGATTATGAGCAGATTTTGAAGACAGCTACAAATCTTAAATATGAATGTCAACCTTATAGGAGCCATTCCATGAGTATGCATGGCCAACACAGTCAATTTCAGATCTTTCACAAATTCAAACTCCACTTCCTTGTCGATTGTCTTGGCCACCCAATATTTGCTTCGTTTTGTAAAGGCCATGAGGTAATGAAGCATCCCGAAAGTTCCTGCAGTTTTCGCTTGTTCCCTCACAACGTTCTCATTGTGCGCAAGTATAGCTAGTCTTGTTCAGGCCTGCATACTGTCTATGCCAAAATGCAACCTTTTGGGCCTGTACTTTAGGCACATGTTATGGAACACCTCCAAATTTCCGGTATGACAGAATTCGGTGAGTCCCTTCAGGTCTCTTGAAAGCGTTTTATCATACACAATCTTCTCAAGTGCTTTGTATGGAGGGGAACATGGCATCAACCACTTCTTATTACATTCCTGCTCCTTCGATAAAGGGTCATGTGCACATTTGTGGTAATGTGGTTTTCCCTTCATGAATGTATGTTGGAACAATGGTGCATCAATGAATGCCATTTTTCATGTAGAATTTCTACAGATCCATCACAAGTTTAAAAGCTCCACCAAAGATGGTTGCTGATAGACAGACCACTTTAAAAGGTTTTCACAACCCTTTTTTTTTTAACCAGTAGCTGTAATTTTTTTATTGATCATTTGGCAATGTGCCATACATCAAAATGATGCTGAATGTGTGGAAACCGCTCTCGCATGGCCTTGGCTACTTGGCTATTGAAACATGCCTGTCAGCGGCTACCAGGCCTATTTGCATTCCCCTGGGAGCCAGATATTCAATGGATTTAATGAAATAATCTTTCTCCATGGCCACACTCGATGTACATTCAGACACCTGCACGATGTCCGAACTCACAATTTGCTTTACTTTCCATGTCTTGAATGTGGTAAGTGCAGTACTTAGCATAAAACCCTGGAATGTCACACTGTCCGTCGCAGCTAGCCTGACACTTTTGCCAGAGAATACACTGTCAATTGACATCTCTTCAAGTTTCCAAGCATGACTAATGCCCACAAATTGACAGAATTTGGAAATCTTACTGAAAATCGATCTGCTGAACAGTAAGCTGCTGAACAAAGTACATTTCCAGCAGGCACTTTGCCGAGCATCGGTTGAGCAGACCATGAAAATGTGTTATGGATGTGGACACAGCTGGCCTGTATTTTCATGTTGGTGCCTTGCAATACACGGGAGATATTCACCAATGGCTTCCCACATATACTCCCTATTATGTTTTGATCATATTTATTCATTTGTACAATCTCTAGCAGGCAGCAGAGGAGTCCAATGGGCCTCATTATGACATCAGTGGTAGCCGTGCTTGTAATACAGGCACGGCTGCCATCGGTGTCATTTTTTTTCTGGCACCCATGAATGGGCAATTACTGGGTCATTGCCCATTTGCGGGCGCCAGAAAAAAAGATGCTCCCCATTCCCATTCGGCCCGATAGGGCTGAATGGGGAGGTTGGACATGCTAAAAAGCACTCGTGAGCACAAGTAGTTTGTCGTCCGGGAACTACGGTACTGGCATGCTTACCAGTACAGTAGTTCCCGGACCAGAAAACTTATAATGAGGCTCAATGTATTTTTGCTCCTTTAAAAGCCAATGGTCCTGCAGTACAGTGTTTTGCGCCTCGACGGTGGTGGACAATTCCCCCAAACTAGACATACTGAAGTCGAGATCTTGAGCAAATTTGTCACTCAATAATGTTAAAGCTTCAGCCTCTGTCATTTCAGGCTGTGGTATTTCCACATGAATTCGAGAAACAGGTAACATTGACAGGGTAATTCCTGGAATTAATGTGCGCTGAAAAGGGGAGCGCAAGCGTGAAAATTGCAGTGCATGCATGCAAAAGCCGCGCACACAGCCGTTTGTCAATTCATGGAATGCGCTGAATCCGCATGTGGCGCACACGTCATTGCGACATCTCGAAGGATGTGTGCAAGACGGCCAGTGAAGGCGCACACACCTAAAAAGGGGGTGGAACACGCAGAATGGCGAACAACACGTGAAAATGTGGGCGTTATGGGGACGTACCACTGCTAAATCCTCGCAACGCCCACACGCACGCTAACAACACGTATTCATGGGATCGAACAGGGGAAACCTGCACGCCACAAAAGACGCGCTAAATCGGAAACACGTACTCCAGTCAGAAGCAGGCGTAAGCGGCCCCGTGCAGCATAAAGGTGCGCACAAACAACAAACAAGCTCATATGCTATGATGAATATACCGTTCCTTGCAGCAGTGGTCGTGGGACACCGCAGGAGGAGGATAGCCAAGCCCTGCATTTCTTTACCCAGGACCAGCCTTTTTGGGATGCCAGATTGTTAAAACAAAATCAAAAGGAAATACACCGGACACTGGTTACAAAGGAACATACAAAGTACTTTATTTTATACTGAATCCAGTTACGAAGAACAGAGCAAAATCAGATAGCTATCGGCCCTCAGTGCAACACAACGAACTCCAGCATGGTTCAGTGTGGTCAGTGAGAGACGCTGTACATTCGAATGCATTGGTCTTTTATACTCTTCGTGAGCATGATGTCCAGCCCTACTTCGGGTTAATATTCGGCTGATACATCACCGATCTAGGTTTCATGCCTAGTTCCCATATCCACATGTAACTGGTTTGCTTTTAATACGTATATCACCAAGCCTATACGGCAACTGTGTATTCTGGGATTTCCCTTGCAGGTCTTCTCAAACATTAATACAATGTAGCTAAACAATGTTCTATGTTCAGTATTTGAATACATTGTTCTTAACATATGCTCGCGGATTAGTTTATTTGCATGAGTAATCCTTTATACACAGGTCAAAGAAGGACAAGGTCTCAGTTCACGACCTCAACAAGTGGCCTGCAGGCAAGTTACATATTAGCTACATACATAGGTCAAGACGGCCATGTTGTATTTCGGAATGACATCGTCCACCATTTTAACTCACAGGGTGACTTTACAAAGCGAACCTAAAATGGCGGATTGACCTAAAATGGCGGCTTACATTGTTTTTAAGGTCAGGACCTTGCAATACGGATTTCTTCGCAAGCGAGTTACAAGCAGCTTGGCGTAGGCCAATATACATGTATTCATTGCAATAAGAGGCACGATATAATTTCTCTTTTGACAAACCCTCCTTTTGGCCTATGCCAAGTGCTAATTTACTTTGGATCTCCTTGCAAATAACTCCATGCATCATCGTCCATGCACCCTGAATCGCTGTCGGAAATATCTATTGCCATTGGGTCCTTCGCTAGAATTTCTTTCAACACATATTCTTTTGATATTTTATCTGGGTCATACACTTTATGTCCCATCGTACCTATCACTTGTGCACAACATCCCCCTAGCTTCGAACATATACTAGGTAGACACTGAATACAGCAACAAAGAAACAACAGGATTCCCAAAATAATCAGCAAGACCGAAAGTACCTTCCAACCCCAAGATCACAAGAAGTCCCAGAACCAAGCGCTAAAATCCCAGTTTCCCTCGAGAACATGCACTTCTGAACTAAGGACGTGCAGATTCTGTATTGCCTTGAAGATGGTTGGGGAGGAATCTGGTACGAAAACACAGCAAGCGGACCCCACTAATTTACACACTCCACCACGTTCAGCCAGAATGACATCTAATGCCATCCGGTTTTGAAGTGCTATCAGTCTTATCGCCTTCTGTTCTAATGTCACATTATAGAGTATGTCCGTGGTCCGGTTGATGGTTCTCTCCAGTACTCTCGCTAGTCTTCTGATATCTTCGGAATTCGCTATCTGCCCCCAAAATGGCACAACTGATTTTGCTATATCTCCCAAGATTTGTGCTGGAGTGTCACCATTCTCGTCCCGCCGTGGACGAGCCTTCGAAACCTCTATTGTACTAGCTTAAACACCCCAGGTAACAGTATCCCTAAATAACAGGTTCCCTGCCAATCCCTGGGCAACCATGGGAATGCTACATTACCGCAGACAAAGTAGACAGGTTCGCCTACATACAAAGGTCTATTTTCCCCAGTCAAATTTGCAACGTTGGCACAACCTAGAAAATCTCCCATTGACTGAGCTCCATTCCTCTGTATGCAAAAAGAAACTGAATCGGGGCGATGATTAACAGTGTAAGAATGAGGCATGGCATCCTTATTGCCTATCAGAGCCATCTTAAAGGATACAAAGATTGGAAAGGACGAGACAGTCTATCAGAAGGCCTAATAAAAGCAACGTTAGGTCTACTCCTGTTGCGAAAAGCGAGCATCCCAGGGGAGTCAAAACACGTTACTCAGAACTATTCAAATTAGTGCCGTCAAAGTTCCCTGAGATGCTATCATTCCAACAACCAAAGAACAGTGCTCTAAGAGAAGCATAACAAGCAGTTGTCAAAGGTAAAGTATGAATATACAAACCTAGCCCCTTATCTTCATGTTGCGGTAAATGTGAGCAGACCCAACAGTTAGACTTGTTAAAAATGGCATGCGTAGCATTCATGATAAGTAGCAGAGTATTATTGTGGTACCTTTGTCTATGCTGAGAGTCCCTAGGGGACAGAGTATGCAAATGTACAAAGGAAGTATGAACAGTAGGTACATTTTCAGTGGGCAACAAGGATTCTAAAGGATGCATTTCCTCAAGGTACCACAATCCTAAAACAGTGACTATTAAAAACCCAAATATCATTATAAAAACACAGCAATACGTTTTCGGGGCCCAGGTATATTGTCCATTGTCCCGGTTGGTCACCCCATCATTTACAAGTCCCATACGAGCGGTAGCGGTGGCAGGCATTGTAGTCTTCAAATGGAAACCCCAATGTTTGTTGCTGGCGACCACCCGGCCGCGTGACTTCTTAGTCCTTCCACAACCCTAGCCAACAGAATCCCCTTTCTCAAATTTGGGCAAAAACAAGCCCTCGATGATCCTTTCCTTCTTCAAATGCCCAGCCAAACCATGCCGTAAGTTTATCAGATGCACAGCAAAACCGTGCCGTAAGTCTATTTTCTTGGATGCAGATTGTACCTTGCTTTTCCTGGTACTCATTGATCCGGAAACAATCTGTCATCACTTCCCGTTGGAAGCAACGTATCAGAGACAAGTGAAGATGACGAATTTGGAACAGCAGTTTCCGGATGAAAAACTTTTGGAGAGTGTGGAGACAAAATGGCTGTTTCCCCAAGCCTCACAGGCTCAGCAAGATTCTCCGACACACTCTTGGTGCTATTTATTGCTTTGGGATCATTGGTTGCAGCATTAGCGAGGGGTTCTGTTTCTTCTGTAACGTGTGGCACTGTGTGAGGAAGTTTCTTAACATGGGATGCGTGGATCCAGTTCTTTCTTCCAGAGACCTGCACCGCTGTTTGGGTGACCAACAGGACCTGGAACGGGCAAGGTCAGCGAGGTGCAAGGCAGGAAGAGCGCTCAAATACCTTGATGAGCACCCAACTTCCAGGCCGTATACTGTGGCCCGGGCCCTCTTATCGCACAGGTAAAGCCTCTCATACCTGGTGATAAATCAAATACAGGTTTTTAGTCAACTGGCTGCAACAATCTGAAAGTAATACATTTTCAACATTTCTTAACGAGTTACATTTAGGAAGGTTCCAGATATTGGCAGGTCTCCCTATTACCACCTCAAGTGGAGAGAGCCCAGTCTTAGTTTGAGGGGTTGTACGCATGGATAATAACACAATCGCTAAGGCGTCCAGCCATTTTAATTTATTTTATTTTATTTATTTTTATTTTATTTATTGCATTTAGTACTCGCCCAAACCCTTGGGTACCACGGCGATGTTACAGACAGCTTGGTTAAAACATTTCTTGGACTTTGCCAATCGGGCGCAGTGCATGTGAATACAAAATAATCATACACGAAGACATTAAAAGCAGGGTTTCAGTACAATGATAATTCCTGAAGCATGGAGGGGGATTTTTTAGTCTTGGTTAAATAGCCACGTTTTCAGGGATTTCTTGAAACCTGAGAATGTTTGCTCATTTTTGATGGGGAGGGGAAGAGTGTTCCAATATGTGGGTGCGAGGTATTGGAAACTACTGCCTCCTGCCTTGGTTGTCTTGTAGCGGGGGATAGCTAGGAGTAATTGACTGTTAGATCTGAGGGGCCTCTTAGATACTTTTCTGGTGATGGCGTGGTTGAGGTAGATGGGGACACATGAGTGGATGCATTTGAATGTGACGCACAGAGCTTTGAATGTGACCCTGGCTTTGATGGGGAGCCAGTGATGGTTTCTTCTAATATTTGAGATATGATCTGACTTCCTTATTCCAAGGGCCGCCCGAAGGGCTTTATTTTGGATAAGCTGTAGTTTGTTTAGATTGGCTTTTGAGGTACCCAGGTAGAGTACGTTGCAGTAGTCGAGTCTGGATAAGATTAAAGCTCTTGCCAGCGTGATACAATTGGTGGGTGTCAAGAATTGGCGACTGAGAGCAATAAGTTTTGCGGTGTAGGATGTAGAGGAAGAGAGGGCGTTGATGTGCTTGGTCATGGTGAGGTTGGCATCAAGGTAGACACCTAGTGTTTTCACTTGTTTGAGTACTGATATGTTTGTGCCATCAATGTTGATGGATGAGTAATCAGGATGTAATGCTTCTATTTTGGATTGGGAGCCCACAATGAGAACCTCAGTCTTCTCATCATTGAGACAGAGGCTATTTAGTGCCATCCAATTTTGGATTATGGCATATATTTTGTTGATAGTGTCGGTGTCTTGAGTGTAGTCTCCCAATAAAGGGATGAAGATCTGGGTGTCATCTGCAAAGTTGGTGTAGATGACACCCATGTCGTCTAGCGCTGAGAAGAGGAGTTTAGTGTATGCATTGTATAATGTTGGTGAGAGACAGGAACCTTGGGGGACACCAATGGGTACTATGATGGGGTTGGCGGCTTGTTTACCTATGGCGACCCTGGAGGTGCGGTCAGCAAGAAAGGATTTGATCCAGGCAGTAGCTTCGGTGGAGAAGTTGAAGTCTTTCGCTAGTGTGGCGCACAGTTTATTATGGTCTACTAAATCAAACGCTGGGGAGAGATCGAGTAGGAGGAGGATGCAGAGTTTCCCTGAGTCTCTGATGGTATCCATCTGGATTTTTAAGTCAAGGAGCGCCGTTTCTGTGCTATGGTTGGGGCGGAAGCCTGATTGCCTCGTGCCAAGGAGGTGGTTTTGTTCGAGGTGAGTTTGGACTTGGTTGTATGCTAATTTATCCAATATTTTGAGGAGAAATGGGACAGTTGTTATTGGCCTGTAATTAGTGGGCACAGTGGGGTCTAGGGTAGGTTTTTTCAGGAGAGGGGTGACCCAGGCTTCTTTAATGCTAGCTGGTACTAGGTTAGTATTGAAGGAAGCGTTGACGAAGTTGGTGATAATGGGGGTGAGGGTGTGAGCGCAGGATTTGACTACTGATGCGGGGACAGAATCGCCTTTGCAGTTGGAGGCTTTAAGTTTGGCGATGCTGTCAAACACTACATTTTGGGATACTGGTGTGAAATGGAATGGGGCGCTGGTGAATTCCTGATGTGGTCGATTTAGGTTAAGGAGGGCAGGTTTGTTGGCTAGTGATTGTTTTTTGGATGAGATTTTTATTTGGAGTAGTTCAATTTTGGCTGTTAGTGCGTCTTGTATAGTGGTGCACCATTCCTTGCTGGGGATGGTTGGCTTTATGTCTGGAGTGGGGTTTTCCAATTCTTTTAGAATGGCAAATAATTCCTTGGTATCTGAAGTAGCATTGCTGATCCTATTATTATACGCATTAAATTTGTAGGTAATAGTAGCTGTTTTATAGGTTTTGTTTATTTCTTGGTAGGCTTTTTCTGCCTCTGCAGTAGGATGCTTTCTGTAGGCATGTTCACACGCGCGTTTGGTTCTTCTGAGGGCGATAAGATCATCATTGAACCAGAAGCTAGATCGCTTGTCTGAGCGTTTTGCCTTGGTGGTGAGCGGTGCTATAGCATTAATGGTTGCAGTGAGGCAGTTGTGATATATGTCTGCTAGGAGGCAGGGGTTGTCACTGGTGATCGAGGTAGAAGCTAGGATTTTTGAAAGAGGAGGCGTGAAGTTTTCTGGCGTGAGTTTGCGGGCGTTTCTAGTTTCATAGGTAATCATAGTTTTAGGTTTCTTTTGTGTGGGTCCGGAGGGATTGATTGTAAATACAATGTTATGGTGATCGGTCCAAGTAAGAGGGGAGATGACCTCAATGGTTACGGGGGTATTAAGGGAGAGGATCCAATCAAGAGTCCTGCCTTTGATATGTGTGGGTGCATTAACTAGTTGGCTGAAACCCATGTCCTTCAGGGCGGAGTGCAGTGATTCTGCTTTGGCATCTTGGCTGTCATTGAAACCTAGGTTAAGGTCACCCAGGATGATGTATTTCGAGCTAGGTTTTATTAGTGGAGCTAATAGCAACGGAATTTCAGTCTCTGGGTGGTTGTTGGGGCTAGGTGCTCTATAAATTACTATTAAATTAATAGTAGTTTTGGCATTTATGGGAAATTTTACGAGTAATGTTTCATACCCTTCAATACTTTCAATGGGACAAGATCTAAGCTGTAATTTAGTCTTGGCTATAATAGCAACACCGCCTCCTTGTGAGTGGGTCCTATCTGTTCTGAATATGGTGTAGTCGGATGGGATTGCCAGAGTCGGTAGTGGACCTGATGCTTGATGGAGCCAGGACTCTGTGACTACTAGTAAGTCGAGCTGTGATTCCATAATGAGGTCGTGAACTTCTATAGCATGCGCCCCTAAGGAACGGGCATTGATAAGCGCTCCTTTAAAGGTGGATAGTAATTTATTGGGGGTGTCCGGAGCTGGTTTGGAAGTAGTGTTGGGTTTCTGGCTAGGAGTATGGTTTTGATGAGGGGGAGGTACTCTGGGCTTAATTTGTTTGGGAGGGGTGAGTTCATATTTGACTGGGTTTGGGTGGTTGAAGGTACGAGACCTTAATCGGAAGTGTCTCGCTACACCTGTCACAGGGTTAGAGAATTTTTCGGTATGGCTGTGGTGAGGTGACTCTGCTGTGGGCAATACATGTGAGATTGGATCAGGGCTGATAGCATGATGCTTGATGGTATTCAGATAGGTCCTAGGAGTAAGACTTGCGCTGTTTGGGAATGGGGGAGTAGAGGGAAGGAACGGTGTAGGACATGGGATAGGGTGATGCCGGGGGCATGCCGGCTTGCTGAGACCGTTATTATGAGGCCAGTAGTAGTGGGCCAAGCAAGGTGTGTGGTTGGGGAGAATGCAGAACGGGAACATGATGAGGGGCAACCAAGTTTGCATATTGGATTAGTGTCAGGGCGAGCTGCGACCATAAGGCACAGTGCTAACTCCTCAAAGTGGTCTGTATGCGACCAAAGGGCACAATACGGCAGTCTAATGTGGTCTGTAGGCGACCAAAGGGCACAATACAGCAGTCTAATGTAGTCTGTAGGTGATCCTGGGCACAATACAGCAGTCTAATGTGGTCTGTAGGCGACCAAAGGGCACAATACAGCAGTCTAATGTGGTCTGTAGGCGACCAAAGGGCACAATACAGCAGTCTAATGTGGTCTGTAGGCGACCAAAGGGCACAATACGGCAGTCTAATGTGGTCTGTAGGCGACCAAAGGGCACAATATGGCAGTCTAATGTGGTCTGTAGGCGACCAAAGGGCACAATACAGCAGTCTAATGTGGTCTGTAGGCGACCAAAGGGCACAATATGCAGTCTAATGTGGTCTGTAGGCGACCAAAGGGCACAATACGGCAGTCTAATGTGGTCTGTAGGCGACCAAAGGGCACAATACAGCAGTCTAATGTGGTCTGTAGGCGACCAAAGGGCACAATATGGCAGTCTAATGTGGTCTGTAGGCGACCAAAGGGCACAATACAGCAGTCTAATGTGGTCTGTAGGCGACCAAAGGGCACAATATGGTAATCTAATGTGGTCTGTAGGCGACCAAAGGGCACAATACGGCAGTCTAATGTGGTCTGTAGGCGACCAAAGGGCACAATATGGCAGTCTAATGTAGTCTGTAGGCGGCCAGTATTAGAGACCGTGAGCACATTTCAGTAGAAGGGGTTAAAATTACAAGCATACAGTAGTGTCTCCAGTGCTGGTATGTACTTACAGTACGTTTTCATTGTCCGAGTGGTAGTCTATCGGTTGGAGAGTAGTAAAAATGTGCAGGGGGGGTGGCCACGCCGCGCTTCCATGCGCGTAACAGGCGCAGGAACAGGCCTTAGTGCTGGCACACGTCTTAGCGAGTTTGTTCTTGATGATACCATTGTGTCTTTCTACTAGTCCGGCGCTCTGAGCATGTCTGGCCGAATGGAACCGTTTGTCAATCTGTAATGCCGCACATATCTGCAGAATTACTGCAGCGACAAAATGTGGACCATTGTCCGACCAGATGACTCTTGGTAGCCCGAACCGTGGAAAATATTCCCTTAACATGGTTTTCGCAGTAGTCATGGCTGTAGCATCTTTAATGGAGAAAGCCTCAACCCATTTACTAAAAGCACAGATGATCACCAGCACATATTTTTTATTGTTACATCGTTCCATTTCAATGAAGTCAAAGTGGATAACTTCAAAGGGGACAGAGGGTGGCCCGAAACTTCCCCTTGGAGTTGCTGTCCCCTTTCCCACATTGTGTTGTAGGCAAATCATACAATCCTGGACATAGCGCTGGGCAATTTCTGAAATTTTGTCATTTGCCCAAACTTTTTCTAACATCTTTGTCATCGTCTGGGCACATACATGCTTAGGACCATGGGCCATGATTACCATCATCATTATATACGCGTCAGGGAGTGGCCATTTCCCTTCCGCTATGTCCACCCAACACCCGTCTTCATCAAGTTTCCCCAAGCCTCCAGCCCACCTCTTGGATTCTTCTAACGTGGCATCAGCTTGAATATCCCGTACAGACCCAACACCCTCATCCATTGCATAAGCATTTACAGTCTCCATTGAAACATACATGTCCGTAAGGGGATCAGTAGCAGTTTGTCTAGCTATCTGATCAGCGAAAGCATTCCCTTTCCCTATGTCATCTGTAATCTTTCGATATGCTGCACATTTCAAAACAGCTAACTGAGTAGGGAGCGCAAGCTCTGAGAGTAGTTGTACTGTTAGGGAGCCATGTTGGATTTTAGTGCCATGTGAAGTGAAGAACCCTCTCTCTGACCAAAGTCTCCCAAAGTTGTGAACCACCCCAAAGGCATACTGACTATCAGTATATATGTTTACTGCAAGCCCTTCGGAAAGTTCACAAGCTCGGGTCAATGCTATAATCTCTGCGGCCTGCGCAGCGTTATGCGTGTTTCTCTTGGTTTCCGCAACCATGCTTAATGTGGTAATTGCATAAGCAGCTGTGGATGTACCATCCAGAAGTTTGAAGCAGGAGCCATCACAGAACAGCTCTCCTTGCTGATTATCCAAAGGAGTGTCTTTCAAATCAATTTTACCCTTTGTTTCTTGTTCGGTATTATACAAACAATCATGTGACTCTTCATCGCCGCAAGTAGTATCTTGCGGGAAAGGTAGGAGTTCAGCCGGATTAAGAACACAACACCTCTTAATTTGAATGTGAGGAGCAAACAAGATCAATTCATATCTTGTCAACATGCAGAAGTGAGGTGTTGCATTTGGGTTCAGTTCAGTAGAACATCTACAGAGTGAGGCACCATCAGGGTTAGATCATGGCCTAGGACCATTCCCTCACTCTGTTTTACAGACGCAGCAGCAGCAGCGACAGCTCGCAAACATCTTGGCGAAGCGCATGCTACAGGATCAAGGGCGGAAGAAAAGTAACCGCATGGCCTATTCTTCCCTCCATGTTCCTGCGTTAATACAGCCAAAGTACATCCATCACATTCATGCACAAACAACACAAAGGCCTTTTCATAGTTTGGTGTGCCCAAAACTGGTGCAGAGCATAATGCAGTCTTAAGCAAGTCAAACGATTGCTGGTGTTCCGCGTTCCACGGCAATGGCGAAGAAATACCCTTCTTTGTCAAAGCCAACATTGGTTTGATCACTAGTGAAGAATTTGGGATCCACAACCTACAGTAAGAAGCCATACCTATCAAGGCTCTAACTTCCTTCTGTGTATTTTGGGACAGACATGCCAGAAATGTGTTTATTCTTTCAGGTGTCAATCTTCTTCCCTCCTTTGACAGGAGATAGCCTAAATAGGCGACCTCCTGGCAACAATATTGAAACTTTTTAAGCAAAGCTTTGTGACCATGCTTAGCTAGATGGATAAGCAATAACACAGTGCCCTCCTTACAGGCGCTCTCAGAGTCAGCAGCTAAAAGCAAGTCATCAACGTACTGAAGCAATGTACAGGTAGAGGGCAATTCAAGGGTATCAAGCTGTTCTTTCAAAGCCCTACTATAGATGCTAGGACTCTCTGTGTACCCTTGAGGTGCACGAGCAAATGTGAACGAGCGTCCCCCTAAGGTGAACGCGAACAAGTATCTACTATCCTTGTGTATAGGAATACTAAAGCATTCTTTAGACCCACAACAGTAAAGTAAGTAGATGTAGCTGGTATCATAGTTAATATCGTTGTCACATCAGCACAATTGGAAATTGCGGAGCAACGACCTTATTAATGGCACGTAAATCAATTATGAAACGGAATGGAATTGCATTATTGCCTTTTTTGTACACGGGCAAAATCGGACTATTGCACAAACTTCCTGAAATTTCTTCAATCACCCCGCGATCCAGAAAATCGGAAACACTGCATTTCAGAGCTCGCTCGCCCTCAACTGAATTCTTATACTGGGGAATGCATGGCGTCTCAATTCCGTGTTTCAAAACTATCTTAACAGGTTAAATCTGTAAAACACCGACATCATTGTCGTCAACAGCCCATAAGCTCTCTGGTACATTAATGAATTCTGACGGCAAAGGTCTAGTCAAGAATTGAGAGACAGAAAATTGCTGTGGTGAAATCGTCAAGCGCAATCCATCAGAAGAATATTAAATCACTGCATTTTATTCTTTTAACAGATTCAACCCCAGCAAGTTCTCTCCACAATTCAAAGTCAACAGAAATGGACAGTGGTCCGTAAAGGGACCCAAAGAAATGGGTACCAGCGAAGAAACCGGACAAACAACTCCAGAAAACCCTACAGAAACATTGGTTTGCCCTGACAGTGGAATGTTTGGAACACGTGAATGATCAATGGAACACTTCTGTGCTCCAGTATCTATCAAAAACTGATGTTTCCTATTTCCCACCAGCATTTCAACGTAGGGACCTTTCTGATTGATGGGAATAGGTGAAGGCTCCTCGGGCAATCCTAACGAAACAGAATGTCATCAAAAGGAAGCTCTTCAGATAAATATGCAGCAGCAGGATGATCAAATATGTTCCTGGTGTCCACACTCAAAGTCTGATTATCCTGTGAAAAAGGTTGCTGCGGATCCTGTGTAAACTGACCTCAACCGGAGCCCCCTATACCCGGGTGACCTCTGGATCGTCTACCCATATTCCCAAATGTGTTGTTCGACCTTTTTTGAAGGACGGGGCATTGTGCATGCCAATGACCCTCTTGACGACAATAGGCGCACTGGTTAATGTTCACAGGACCCAAGGGAACATTCCCTTGTGGGACATACTGACCTCTAATCTGCGAACTACCCCCTCTGTGGCCTCTAACAATTTGCTGTAATAGCACTTTAGTCTTCAAATCACCTTTTTGTTTTTCAACTCTATCTTTTTCATTATTGACACGGTTCTCGTAGTACTGAGCCATATGCAGCACTTCTGATTGGGACTTCGCCTGCCAAGCACTCTCAGAAGACATCATTTATGACTGGATGTCAGGCAGCAATCCACACACAAATTTGTCCACAAATAACCTTTTCCCAGACTCTGCGCCTAGGTCTTGTCCGCTGAAATCCGAGAATACCTGTTCGAACCGATTAATGAACTCGGTAGCACCCTCAGACTTCCCTTGGCCACAAGCCCTAAGTTTGTCCCAAATGATTCTTTTCTCTGGAATTATAGTTTTCAATTTTGCAATGATTCTATCAGGCAAACTTAGTATCACCTGAGGCGCTCTTTCACAAGCTGGCCTTTCTCCATCAAGTCTAGTTATATTCACCCATGTATCTCCCAACCCTGGTACGTCATCTATAGTCCTAACTTGTTTCCACAAATCTACGGGTAGGAGTACAGGAAATAACAGATCAATATCTCCTAAGGTGAACACTGAGGACTGCAAGACGGACTCTAGTTCTTTATAGAATACTGTTGGATTTTTCCTAATATCAGGAATAGATTGCCTAATAGTATTCACTTCCTGTGTTGAGAACGGGATGTGAACGAACTGTTATACATAATGTGCGGGAATGTTCACAGCAACTATACCCTGTGCAACATCGACCGCAACCTCAACCTTCGGGACAAATGTCGGAGGAACCTCTCTCATAGACAACTGAGAAGTAGGTGACTCCGAACGACAAGATGACCAGGTCTATGGCAGGTACAGGTTTCCACCCCATATCATCCTAGATCTGGTTTCGGAGTGGGAGGATGACCTCACATCACCTACCCTGTGCTCCCAAGCACTGAGCCCCTTGGAAAAGGTGCTCAATGTACTGCGTTTCTTGGCTGCTGGGTCATTTCAGCGGACAAGTGCCATAGTTGGGGGCATTTCACAGGCCACGCAGTCACGCTGCCTACACCAGGTGTTGGCAACCATGACTGCACACCCCTCAGTCCGAAGGCACATATACATGCCCAGAACATCTGCAGAAAGGCAGGCCGTGGTCCAGGACTTTTACAGGGTGCCACACTTCCCCAAAATGCTAGGTGCCATTGATTGCACCCATGTGGCTCTACGTCCTCCCAGGGCCACTGAGTACATCAATCGAAACCGCAAGCACTGGCATTCCATCCAGGTGCAGGTTGTATATGATGCCAAGGGAATCATCACATCTGTATATGCCAACTATCCGGGGTCCAGTCATGATAGTTTTATATTCAGAATGTCATCCCTAAACCGGGACCTGGAATCTGGGAGGCATGGCGACACATGGCTCATTGGTGAGTACAAATGCCTCTGCACATGAATGCATGTCAGACACTGACAAATGGCAAAACCCAACTAATGACACCATTATCACCTTCCCAGGGGACAGTGCCTACCCTCTGAGCACCTACATGATGACTCCAATACTGAACTCCACCACACCACCCCAGCTAAGCTACAACGCAGCCCATATTGCAACCCGGGGCATAGTGGAGCACACATTCGGAGTGCTGAAGTCACGTTTCCGCTCCCTCGACCGCTCTGGTGGCCAGCTGCTATATGTACCCCCAGTAGTGTGCAGGATCATAGTGGCAGCATGTGTCCTGCACAACGTTGCAACCCGGCTTGGCATGCCGGTGGACATGCTGGTGCCCCCACATCCCCAACCACATGCATGCCACTGTGCATGGGAGGGGAAAGCGCATGTGGTGAGGCAGCCCGTACCCAGCTTGTGTAAACTTTTTCACCTAAAATCCCACCCCTGCGGAGTGCACACAGGCCTGGCACATACCAGCTGACAATTGATGATGACCAAAGGGACAGTCAACTGACACAACCATACCACCCTGAGATTGCTTTCCTGGAAGTGCTATATTGTGTGCATCCCTAGCTACTTAAACAGACCCAATGCTGTGTCAGTAAAAAGGCACACATTCGTGCTGCATGAAGGACTACCCCCTTGCAAAACAGCACACCCAAATACTGGTATGTCAACCAACCCCTCCCAAACCCCATCTCAGCCGTCCAAGACACCATGGCATGGCATGCAACGTCAAAGCAACCAAATGAATGCACAACACATCACACAAGTGTCACAAAGTGCACTGTCACAAATGGAAAGAGGCCACAGACAATTCCCTCTCACCTATGAAAAAGAAACAGCACACATGAACAAATACTTACCAGCAAGACAAAACATGAATACGGGACCCAACAGTGGCAATGTCTGACAGTAACCAATCACAATAGTGCAAGTGTCACAACCTGACAAAGGCAGCACACCGGCCCTTCCATCACCAGTGAGTTGCTGGTAGGTAAATGTTGCAGGGTACTTCATACAACATGAACTGCATCTGCAATGGAGACAGGCAAGGTAAGACATGAAGAAGCTACATGCAAATATGCATAATGGGCAGTATGGAATACAATATACAAATGAACCATGCAGTGGAGAAATCATCAGCAATCCCGACTACGCGTGTATACACAGTTTGGACTACAGACTGCCACACAACTGATGGAAGCCCAATGCCTCTGTGTAAGTTACTGTCACACGGTGACACCCTTGCGAGACCATGGAAAGGGGAAGCAGGAATGGCATATGTGTCTGGACCCCAAACACAAGACAAGCCTGCATGGGCCCAGCTGGAACAAACAGTGGATGCCTACGGGTGGCACACAAAGCAACACACTGTAATATGAATGTACAATAGAAAAAAAAAATTCAAACAAAAAATTAATATAAAAAATGAAAATGAAAATAAAAAATGAAAATGAAAATGAAAAATGTTAATGAAAAATGAAAATGAAAATGAAAAATTAAAATGAAAAACGAAAATAAAATGAAAAATGTGAATGAAAAATGGCAATGAAAAAGAAAAATGAAAAAGAAAAATGAAAAATGGCTATGGGTCGACCAGGGTCAGGGGGACCACTCAGGAGGGAGGAAGTACAGGGGGCACCCCAACACCCACATTCGTGGATGTTGAGAAAAAAAAAAAACTCCCTGGGCTCATGGCCTGCAAGGCTACCCGATAGTGGGAGAACTGCCGTCGCTGTCGTCACCCTCTGGTGCTACATTAGAAGGTGTGCGTGGTATGGGAGGCAGACCACACAAAGCCCTGGCATGCTTCTCCATGGCAGCAAGCATGCAGGTCTGAAAGGTTTGGTTCTGCAGGATGATGGTCCGGAGATCCCCATGCAGCACCTCACGGGTAGTACGGACTTCTGCTTGCAAGGCCTCATGTGATGCCCGGATCTCCTCACGGGTTGCCTGGAGCTCAGCTGAGATTGTGTGTGTTAACTGCTCCAGCTGCTATTCTGACCTTGTACTCTGGGACACCTCAAGTGCACCCAGAATAGCTCTGAGGGAGGTGTTTTCTACCCTCAGGGGATCCCTGTGGGCCAGGTGCCTCTGCAGATATGGCAGTGCGCAGAGCCTCCAGTTCAGCCCGTCGGTCCCTATTGGAGGACAACATATCCTCCCTGTGTGAGCGGCTCGTGGCCTCCGTTGTCTGCTGCTGGAGCTCCACCTTCCTTTCTGGGGGAGAATGGAAGTGGCCACCCTATCCACGGCCTGAGCCATCATCTCACACAATGCCCCCTGTTGTGCTGCAATAGCATAAATGGAGTTCTCCCACAAAATATTGCCTCGTGGCACACGGCCACCGCATTGCCGGACACAACACCTGTTTGCCCCAAGGTGATGTGCACCTTGCTGTGCTGGCACTGCCTGAGGCTGCAGAACTGCATTCCTCCTTTGATCTGCTGCCCCAGGAACAGGTGCAAAGATTGGGGAGTGTGACTCTGCATCCGTATTTGCCACAGGCGGACATTCCAACACTGAATGGGCCATTGAAGGGTCTACCTCCAGTGCAGGTGCGTTGGACAGAACAGCATCCCTGCCAGAAACACTCAACTGTGATGGGACATTTGTCTCAACGTCTGATTCAGCACCTGAGCCATAGAGGTCATTGGAGGTGTACCCAGAGACACCCGTGGACAGGATGGTCTGTAGGACTAATGGATTTTCATGCACCACCACCACACGTCCTCCGCTGGTGCCTAGTTGGTGCTCTGAGTTCTCCTGCCCCTGCGCCATCTCCTCCTCCTCCACAGCATCTAGTGTCTCATCACCTGCACAAAACGAAAAGAAAGGTAATGAAGACACGCCTGAACAGCATAGCCGACACACATAGATATCAGAATCTACACATCCAATACATTAATTAGACATGTCACACATGACACAAACTCTGGCATGCATGCAGTGGCAATGAAGTGGAAGGGGACCCTGAAAGCAGACACTGAGGACTCCTAAATGGAAAGCACCACATGTGCTGCTTGGTGCATAGCACCTGCATCACACATTAGCCTATGAGTGACATGGACAATCCACAAACATGACACATGCCAGCACACAGATGGCACGTAGCGTAGCCATGGCAGAACTGACCAGGACACCCAGATGGTATTAAAACAGTACTGTCCCCCAACCATGTGAGATGCACATAATCAAATAGAACATGCAAAAGAGTGTGACAAAACACACATGCGTCACACGCTGCAACAACACCAGTGTGTTCAAATACAGTGATGGGAGGCACATGGATACAACAATGGTAGGTCACTTGGACATGACACAAGTCAATTGTCATGTTGAACATTCAAACAGGGCTTAGAAGTGATCGGGTGCAGTGCATGTGTAGGTGCACAGCAGTCAATCAGCCTGATTGATGAAATCATTTGCATCAAAAGTGAACATATGTGGGGCTTTGTGGGGGGAAATCCCTTTCGGAAGTATGTTGATTTTGGGGCAAAATGGCACACATATGTTTATCATGCAAATGATTCCATCAATCAGGCAGAATGCAGAGAAAAACTGTATTAAGAATGTTCTAGCATGATGCCAGTTTAAGGGCAAGTGCAGTCATAATGTGCAAAGTGTTTTCAGTGGTCAGTAGGGATACTGGGAAACCCAAACCCAAGGGCGGGGGATGGCTTGGAGTCACTACATGGGTCACATATAGCAGTCCTGACTACTAAGCCTGACCTGGCACTCCATCAGAGCACATCACCCAAGCAACATACACATGGTCTGGACACACACACATGGGCACTCACTGGACATTGTCTCAAGATCTGGTAGGTCTCCCATGACTTGGATCTGATCCTCTGTGATGAACCCTCCAGTGGAACCCTCAAGCGATTGCCTCATATCCTCCTCCGGTGGAGACCCACTGCCAGTCACCAGAGTAGAGGCGTAATTGGAAGCCAGCTTGTTTTTAGCTCAGCATTTGAGGCCATTCCAACACTTTGAGCAATCATCAGCTGTGTGCTTCACAAATCCAAGGGAACGAATCTGGTCCCCGATGCACTGCCAGTGGGCCCTAGGCTGAGCAGTCGTAGTCTTGCACCCTGCCGTCACCAGCAAGTCATGGCCATGTGCCGACATGTAGCCCACAAGTGCGTCTAGTTCCACATCATTGAAACTCTGCTTCCTTGACGTGCCAGAGGGGCGAACCATGTCTGGGGTCCCAGTCTGTTCCGCAAGAGCACCCTTCTTCCTCTTGAGAGGTGGTGCGGACCCTGAGTGGCTTACGCCGGTCCGGTCTGTAGGGGCTGAAGCGCAGGTGGACTGGCCACTGGAAGCAGCCAATGGCACGATGACCAAAGGTCTCACTGCAGGCATTGGCTGCTGGGTGCTGTTGCCAGGACCAAGCGGCACAACTGCCTTGGTGTGATTGTCTTGGACCAACACTGTCCCGGCTGGGTGACTCAGAGCCGGGGTGGATTGAGCTGCAGCTGCCCCTGCAGCCTCCTCACCCTGGCTACTTAGGGCAGCAGATGACATTGCTGCCCCAGATCCACGTGGCCTGGTGACAGCAACTTTCACCGCCACACGTGGATTTGACTTCGTGACACGGAAGTCGCCCTGTGTGTCATCCCGTGCCAGTTCTGTGACCAATCTGGGCTGGGTTAGCAGGGCCTGAGCTGGGATGGTGTCAGCTGCATCTCCCTGACCCACTGGGGGGCATAGGTGTCCCTGAATGGTCCTCCTGGACCCACTGCCCTCTTGGGTCACCCTGCCCATGTTGCCCACCACTGCCACCTCGGACACCCTGGCCACCCTGCTCATCCTGGCCACGTCCCCTACCGTGGACAGCTCTTGGAGGTTGACCATCGTTGCCTCTCTTACCACTTGGTCACCTCCCAACCATGGCACTGATGTTCTTGTACGAATGGGAGGTGCAGAAAACAATTGTACTGGGCAATTGGGGTTAAGGGGTCAGGGTACTAGATGGAATATCTACCCCTGTGCTCTTGCAAGGCTGTCTGTGACCCCTGGGGGAAATTAACAGGTCACGCAATGCTCAGGCACTCTAAAATGTTTTTTTACCACGCACACGACCACTCGGTAGCCCACGTGCATGGAATGAAGGACCCGCAGTACGCTGTGGCACCCAGAAACAAAACAAATGCATACGCGTGGTAAACGCAGGCTACAATGACCTCTGAATGGGTACGCTGCACACAGGGGCAACCACAGTGGAAAAATATGTGCACCACTCACCGTCTGCCTGGAAAAAGAAAGTGAAAAAGATGCACGTGGGTGCATTGGCAACACCCCCGCCAAAAGAAGAATTGAACTCTCTCAGTAAACAAGGAGTACGCACTGCAACCGTTGTGAAGTAATTGCGTGTGAACTGACAAGAAGTACAAGAATCACCCGCTCACTGTCCACAAAAAGCACGTACAAGAAAATGGCGTCCTATGTGGACCTTTAACCCCTGCCCACAGAAACGGCCATGCGTGCCACGTCACTTACGCGCTAAAGCACTAAGGGTCTTTCCTCGAATTACACGCAGTCACACGTGGACTTGCTGTTTTTGCACGTGCAGATTCACTATGCACCCGTGCCAAGGGAAATGCATGCGCGCATTACATCACTTACGCGCTAATGCGCTAAGGCCCTTTCCTCAAATTACACTTTGACATGCTGTTTTTTCACCTGCCAATTGACTCTGCATCAAGCTGGCCATGCGACAATACATGGAAGACCACACTTCTGACCAGAAAGCGATTTTCCTGCCCCCCGTAGCCCTGGGGAGCCCCTACGAACCATCTGCTGCTGCCTGCCTGCTGCCAACAGTGCCCTGTCATTTGGTGCCTGCACACCAGCCATCTGCAGAGGTCCAGTTGCTGTGACCACCCCTGCTGGAACAGAAGACTCCCGACTGGTGTTCCATTGCTCCACAGCCCAGCCCCAGGACCCAGTTGCCCACCCACACCTGCCTCAGGGGTTGCCATGCCTGACACAACACCATCCGGCACCAGTGGCAACACCCCAGCACAGTGGCAGAGGGCTGCCAGCTTCACTGCCAATGAAGTTGGCATCCTGCTGGAGCAAGTCCTGGGGCATTATGATGCCCTCTTCTCACCATTGTGCGCCAACAAGGACGGATGGAAGAGGCTCTGAAAGGACATAGGGGGTTCCATCAACATGGAGGGGGTGGCACCCCGTGACATCAAATACGTCTAGAAGCGCTGGGAGGACTACAGGTCCCGGTCCCTCAAGAAGGCCTGGTGCCTCTTGGACGCAGCGGATGCAGTGGGGTGCCGAGTCCACCTTACCACCCAGCAGATGAGGGTCCTGGAGCACATTTTCCCAGTACTTCACCACCATATCCTCAGGATGCAGGCCCGTCTGGAGTCGAGCAGTAAGTGCCCATGCATTCCCGTTTAAAACAGTGCATGTTGCAGTGTGGTGGTAGTTAGCTACTTGGCTGTATGTGTGACATGGGTCATGTATGGATGTGTGTGTGCAGGGACATGATGGTGCTGCATGTGAGTCCAGTCAGGCATGACCCACATGGATTTGTATGTGTTACAATGCATCATGCGGAGCAGCATGCAGAATGCACACATGTATGCATGCCTGTATCTGCACTTGGACATGTTTGGGGTGTGAGATATGGGTGCTGCTGTCATGGACATGCATGGTGTACATGTCCGTGCGTCTGAGTAGTGTGTGAGTGACTGGTAAACACCATGGATGCATGACACATGTCCGTGACGATGTGTTGATTCACTGATACAGGCTAGTGATCCTTGCATCCGCTGTGTCTGGGGGTATACCGGGCCAGATGCATGACCCTCCGGTGATGTGTGTGCATGTGATCAGTATGTCCCATGATGCATGTGAGTTTCAGCCCACCATTGGATGTTTCTATGGTGCCTTGGACATGGATGCAAATGTTTGTTGCATGTGCCATGCCTGTTTCTGCATGTGTGTTGCCTGCACAGACCCATGTACTGTGGAGGGACATGATGGAAGTGATGTTTGACAGTGCTACTCATGTGCTATTGCTTTGTGTCTAGGGCACTATTGTATAGTACCCTGATGCTTGTGTTCTATGTCTCCCTTTACACAGCGGCGAGTGAAGAAGAGGGCGGAGACGGCGCTGTGGAGGAAAGTGGCAGGGATGCCTCCACCAGTCGGCGACGCTAGGCCCAGTCACCCCCCCAGGAAATTCTATCATCCGGGAGCGAGGGGACTGGTGCCACGTCCACCACTACGGCTGCAGTAGACAGGGCGGGTGAGCCCCCACAGGGGCTGGCGATGGTGGAAGACGGTGCAGAGCCATCCAGGTTGGTGGTGTGTATGGAGGAGGCCGCTTCAGAGCCGCACATGGGGCCTGGTGGGGGTGGTGCCACTGGTGCAAGTGGTGCAGTCCAGGGGCGGGGGCAGGAGGCAGCACAGGTGGCCACGGAGGGGCCTGTGCATGTCACTGTCCCTGACACTGTGACTGCATCACCATGCACCAGCAGGGATGCCCCGTCCCAGGCCCGTCCGCAGGTAGTGGGGGTCCACATCATCTGGCACTCCTCTACCTGCGGACATGGGCACCCATGACAGGATTGAGTCTGTCCTGATTGGTATCACGTTGCGCACACGTGACATTCGTGATGACGTACATGCTTCCTGAACCACGCACGTGATCACGAGGAGATGTGTGCCAGCGTGGCCCAGTGGGGAGGGCTCATGGTCGGGTGTTTCCTTCCATTTGTCACTCTCTCTTGCGGCCCTCGCCTCCTCTGTGTACACTATACGCCAGTCGTTCTCCGTGCCGTCTTCCGGCCCAGATGCCAGCAGGGCCCCCTGTGGACGTGCACCAAGCAACGCAGCCAGCTGATGGAGATCCCATCCCTGCCACAGTCGGGAGTTGGAGCTCCAACACAGGTGGTCACCCCAGCAACTGGACCCCTGGCAACGGACGATGTGCAGGCACATACAAGAAGGGCACCTGCACGATGGCCCTGGGTATTGCCATCTACCCAGAAGCAGTCGTTGTGGTGGCGGCAGGCAGCAGAAAGGTGGTGGCAGGCTCGGCGTAGGAGGCATGTGGCCTTGGGGCCCTTTACATCATCGGGGCAGGCCTCAGCCTACATCCAGGAGGACTCAGGATTGGGAGTGTCTTCCGTGTGGCAGCGGTTGGGCCAGTGAATAGGTGCATGGCTCACAATGGTCAGGGCGGAGAACTCCATGCATCGGGCTTTGAGGTGGGCTGAGTGCCTCGAGGCAACTCACAAGAAGTTGTAAGAGGCTATGGCTGCATCCCTGCAAGACCTCAATGCCAGGGAACAGGCCCGCCTTCGGAACATCGCCATGGAGTTCAATGATGCCCTGGCCCGGGACATCAATGAGTGAGCCGTCGGACTAGCCCGCAGCCTTTGTATATAGTTATTTAGGTTTAGGTTTCATTTGGTTTTGATTATGATTTAGAGTTCATGGACTTTGCTCAACTTTTTGTATATAGTTGGCATTCAAGGACACTTCGTTCTGTGAAAAGGTGATTGTAATTGTGAAGTGTTACCCAGCATCTCGCTTTTCAAGCATCCAGCATCCAGAGTCACTCAGGACTCTTGCCGCCCGCAGCTCCATTCCCAGGAGGGGGCAGAGCTTGGCGGTGCACACGTGTAGCATCACGTGACCAGAACTGCCTGTAAAACACGCCCGTAAGCACCCTTGCGGCGTTGAGCCCGGCAGGGGTAGAGGGTGTCGGCTGTTGAGCGGCTGTTCGGCGGATGGTGGCACTTAACAACTTCTGCCCCAGGTAAGGGTTAAACTTATAAGGAGGAGCTGCAGCGACTGAGAAGCCAGCGGAGATTAGCAGTAAGTCCAGTCTGCCCCGTCCATCTCAGAGCCGAATCTCGGCCGATTGCTGTTTGTGCATCCGGGCAGATGGAACTGCCCCCAGGCAGTGCAGAGACCTTACTCCCGGCCGTTGGAGCACACATGCGAAATCGCGTGTGGAAGCAGAATTCCAAAACGGAGAAAGGTAAGCCAAATGAACATTGCCTCACTAATAATATGTTTCCGCCGAAGGCTGATCCGCAAGTCCCTGGCTGTACAATGCCGGGAAATCTGTCTTCGACGCCGGGTAGAGTTGAGGGGAAGGTCAGAACGGCACAAATTGTAACGTCTGACAAACAGCCACTGAAAATGTCAAACACCTCCAAACAGACCTTATCAGTCACACTCGAGCATTCCGGGTTAGCCGGGGTTGAGGTGGCCACACCCCCAGCACAAGCACCAACCTCTAACGTGGTGAAACTTCCCAATAATAGTAACATTGAATTCGATGCAGCGTCACAACCGCAGGAAAATACTCCATTACAGCATACACTGAAGTTGGCGTCTGACGTAAGTGTTTCAAGTGTTACAGAGGCAAAAACTGAGCATTTCCAAAACTGCGCCCATGACCATGCTACGTTTGTGTCGACCACTCTTCCTGAAACTATCCTAATCGACTTATTGGAGCCTCCACAAACAGCATACTTAGATGCCTCTGAGACCTTCCTGTTTGATATAACCGATGCCGATTTGTTGGCAATGCGGTCTCCGTCAGTCGGACGCATGAAATCACCTGTAACGCAAACTTGTTCCATGCAGGCTGATGTTCCACTACATAATATTGAGATGCAGCATGGCCACACGAGTACATGAGAACCTCGTAAAACGGCTACACTGTCTGACATGAGCCCGGACACACACAAGGGAGTCTCCCATTTGTATGCAAAAACACCAACATTAAATCTAACCGCAAATAAGGTTGCTGAAAGCGTAATAAATGACGCTAAAAGTCATGCTACACCAAATGTGTTGATAACGTCTGGAAATGAAATGCCTCTGGCAATATCACATCCATTATCCAACATGTCTACATCTATGCCAGTTGACATTGCCGCCCATGAAGCACGACTAACTGCTCGGCTAAAATCGGATTTCAACCTGATGCGTGAACGCCTAAATGAATGCTTCCTAATCAATAATGGAAACATGTGAACTCCTGGGCGCAAGGCAAGTACTCACCACAAAGAAACAAATTACTCGACTAATCAAGTGGTAATTTCATCGAACCCTGGCACCACAGTGGGTCGTATAAATCTAGACGTGTCAGATGTCTCCCACCAAAAAAATCGAAGGAAAAAAACTGACACAGAAAATCAGGATGACTCTGAAGTCAGCCAAACTGCAACGAATCCTGCAGGAAATGGACCACTGGAACTAAATGAAAGTAAAATATCTGAAACCTCTATGAACTACAAAGGAAACATTTCCATCGCAGCAGGAATCCAGATTCACAATAATGTCTTGGCGGCTACTTCAATAGCCCTAATGCCATTTATGAAACTATATGAGACTCTAAATGATACTGGGCCTCATTACGACCCTGGCGGTAAGGGGTTTACACCAGCGTTAGCTGCGCCGACCCCTTACCGCCAACTACGAGTTCCCAGAGCGCCATGGTCACCTTTCCGCCCGCTTTTTGCGGGCGTAAAAATCCATGGCGCTATGGGACCTCGGTGTTAATTACGCCACCGTAGTGTACGGTGGCGTAATTAACACCTTCCCCACTCCCATTGAGCCCTATGGGGCCGAAATGGGAATGGGGAAGGGTAAATGGGTCAATGGGGACTTACCGCCCCGCCAACCTCGGAATGGGACGGTAAGTCCGCCATCCGCCATGGCGTAAAGGGACTTTGCGCCATGGCGGAAAAGTCCGCCGATGGCGGAAAAAATCCGCCAGGGTCGTAATGAGGGCCACTGTATGCAATCAAAATTCTATTTTGGTACTGTTAAATAACAAATTGTCAGCATTAGAAATACGCAACGAACATCTAAGCAACCGTTTAGACCTAGAAGCTGCATCAACTCATCAATGGCACTCTCGTCTAAACGAAATAACTCGTAGGGAGTCTCATGAAAAACTAGACCTTGCTGAAGCCCTAGTAGAATGTACAAAGTGGCTTAGGCATAATGTTGCTACTCACCCACTCAACCATGTAATGAGTGAGCCTGTAATCGGTAGTGAGCGCTACCGTGATCAGGGTCTGATGCCCCCGCAACAAAGAAGTCGCGATAATCCACCGCTGTTATCAAAGGATCCTGAGACAAACTCCAAACAAAAGGAGACTTGCGGTGAAACAACCACCAAAATGAATGAGGCAACTACGTCACCTGAAATCGCCTTGCCTCTTGTAGCAGATTCGACCATTGAAGGAAGACCGATAGCGGTTTCTTCTACCTTGATCGACAAACATAGTATTTCTACCTCAAGTACAGGGGCATCAGCGGGAGTGTGCGGAGCAGTGACAACTGAAGAGCACCCATCCTCTATGAGTGCACTGGCGAACCACGCAGTACTAATAGAGAGAAAAATCTCTTTTGACATATTTTCGGGAACAGCAAAAACAATTCAATCAACCAAAACTCCGGCCATATTAAAGGCAAAACAACTCAGCGCCTTGAAAAAAGCAAAGAAAGGCCCGGCACCAAAACGTCCACGAACAAATGAAGCAAAAAAGTTCATAAGAAATCTGACGACTCCTCCGCGTCTTGTGGTAACAAAAACCACAGCAGAGCAAAAAAAACTTGATCTTCAGCCTACTGCTAAGGCGCAACTAGTCCACAATGGAGACAACTCTGCATTACCTACAAAACGTAGAAAAGAAGACATTAGCCTATCTGTTGACCAATCTACGGTAGAGTCGATTGATCTTTGTGATTTAACGACCTATTCGATAGAAGACGAGTATGAAACAGAGGGCGCCTCTCATGGGAGAGACGTGTCGGAAAAAGAGAGTATTAGGACCAAATTATCAAACAGAGATGAAAGACCTGTCAAATCGGACCGTTACCCAATTGGCCCTGCTGAGTTACGACCAGTGGGAGTTGAAAAAGGATGTGCCACACTTTGTATGGACCAGTCAAACACAAAAAGTAAATCCCAGAGTCTCTGACAAACCGATATTAATCCTAAGTACACAAAGGCGCAAACAAAAAACTTTACACAACATGGTACTCAAAGCAGAGTTGAACAACAGAAACCATTCAAGGAAAGTCTGTATAAACTAGAGCTCGAAAATATTCTTGAAGACATAAACGAAATAAATCTAAATAGATCAAATGTGATGAAATTGCTGCATAATGTACCTGCCCTGAGGAACATCCGATCCGACGACATCAGAATCGTTGAATATAAAAACGAATCAAGATCAGACTGGGTAGTCTTGCACATGCGGTCTAAAACAATAGCACGACCAATTCTTGATGCGAAAGACGACTTATTGTTCTATGGATTCAATTTAAACACTGCAACAGATTCTCAAGTCAATATTAACCAAACACTTAAAAATGGCCAATGCAAAAAGCCGAATACTACAAAAAGGGCAGATCTGAGAAACCAATTTAAACATCAATTATCACACGACACTGATGCAAGTCGACTAAGAAACAACGAATAGGATGACACAGGGTCTAGGCAAACAACCCAATTGTTAACATCATGGAACACCAGAGGTTTTGTCCATCTTTTCCACGAAGGAAGCACCCACGACATCAAAAGCCTGTTTATTTGTCTCCAAGAAACTTGGCTAAGAAAGTTGCCGTCCTGTGATGGATACACAATATACCTAAATGAGGCTGGTAAAAACCTCTTGGGACGCCCTTTCTCTGGCCTACTCGCCATGATAAAAAATTCATCGGGATGGGAAGTAATCGGAATTGAAAACCCGAACCTATTTGTTTAAGCTATCACCCTTGAATTGGCTACAAGCAATCGGCAGGGAAATAAACACAAACAACATTTATTGTTGATAAACACTTATTGGAATCCTGTAATGATTTCTGATGAGGACTACTTAACGTCAATAACAACACAAATAGATAGCTGTTAAGCCTCTTTTGATGCACCATTCATACTAGTTTGTGGCGATTTAAATTTTTCTTGTTTTGACAAAATGATTGAACGTAATCTGAACGATATGCAAGCGATCCCAACTGAATGCTCTGATCACGGCACGAAATGGGCTTACGATCTAGTATCTCGTAACTGTGTATTGCTGAATGGATGCACTAGAGGGGACATCCCAGCTGCTGCAACGTGGCAGCGGGCAGATTCAACCAAAACCCTAGATTACATCTGGGTATCTGAGAATTTGCATGCTCTAATCTCAGACCTACAAGTAAGAAATGCATCCAATAGTGATCATAATCCACTGATTTTATCGTGGTATTTGGGTACAACAGCAATGCAACAAAGCTACACCACTCAATTAGATATTAACACCTCCCAAAACCGCCCAAGGATAAATAGTAGGCAGATTGATTCCATGACATCGGACTTCATTCAGGCATGTTCCACAAACTTATATGCAGAATATGCATCTCTCTTGACACAATACACTAACACAAACAAGAGAACGATAAGGGATCACATCCACCCTTTTAGTCCTGAACTAAGTAAAGCAAAGAAATTATTTGCAAATGATGTGAAAAAACTAAAGGCTACTGGCGGAATTAATCTAACACTGCAATTATCCGCCAGACGCCAACGGTATCGAAACTGGTTGAAGTCCTTTAAAATTATTCGTAATCAAGAACAAGCGGAACTCATGTTGCGTCTCTTAATTCAAAAAGACAGCTCCAATATATGGAAGATAATAAATAGTGGCCACTTGATACAATCAAACTACCTAGCGAATGGTGTGAATGCAGCCACTTGGATAAAACACTATGAAGCTATTTTCAATAGGGGTAGCAGTGATAATACTCCAAAGCCAAAAATAGACAAATGCAAATGGAATGTCAAGGAATCACTGGAAGATATAACACAAGCAATTCAGAAGTTAAAGTCATCACGAGCCGCTGGCCCCGATGGTGTATCAAACGCCATGCTCAAAACGAACAAAGAAAACTGGGCAAAGTTCATCAAGGTCCTATTCGATCAAATAGCCCAAACATCAAAAATCCCCGATACCTGGGCAAAAGCAATAATTGTCCCGGTGTTTAAAAAAGGAAACAAAGAAGATCCAGCAAATTATCGACCCATAGCGTTGTTAGACACTATGGGGAAGATCTTTGCTTCATTCCTTCAAACGAAAATTGCTAGATGGGCCGAAGTAAATGGGATCTATGACCTGAGACAAACTGGGTTCACCAAAGGGGTCGGCGTGGAACTTAATCTGCTATTACTAAACTTGGCAAAACTGGATGCTTTAAAACATAAAAAAAGGTTGTTCTTAGCATTCATCGACCTAAAACAAGCTTTTGATTGCATTAACCGCAATCTTCTGTGGCAAAAACTAAAGAAGTGGGGATGTCCAAATGATCTACTGGCCCCACTAATGGCACTATATGCCAGAACCAGCATTCGCGTGCGTCTAAACGCAGAAGGGGACTTAACCGACAAAATAGCAACTACAAAGGGGGTAAAGCAAGGTTGCCCTCTTGCTGCATTATTGTTCAAACTTTTCATTTCGGATTTGCCTGCCGCCTTTTCACAAACAAGGTGTTTTCCCCCGAAAATCAACGGCACACATGTAACACATATAATTTATGCGGATGACATAGTGTTGCTTGACAGCACCGAAATAGGCCTACAAAGATCACTGGTAGCATTACAGTCCTACCTAATAGCAAACCACTTAATGATAAACGTGAACAAATCCCAGGTGATGGCCTTCGGAAATAACACTAATTCAAGAAAAGCGAGGTTCAACTGGAAAATTGACAAGGAGATATTGCTAAGAACTGATGCGATTCGATACCTGGGCATCTCATTTAATATATCAATTAGAGAATGGAGTTGGACAAATGAAATCATCTCGCGGATGCGAATGTTCGCATTACAAGGGCGCAAACTACATACAATCTATGGGAAGTTTTCACTTCAACCAGTGACAACTTTTTACTTGCAAAAAGTGACACCAGCTATTTGTTTCGGCAGTGAAACAGGGTGGAACATCAGCGCTTGTATCTGGGCTCAAGTAGAGGGCTGCTTTTGGCGTAAAGTCCTTCAGCTGCCCCAATGTGTCTCAATGGTGGCCTTGAGACACGAATTGGGCCTAGATTCTCTGGATTCAACAGTATTGTGGAAATCTATACTATTGCTAAGGAAAATGAGATTATTCCCACAGACAAAGGCATACTCAATCTTGGCCAATAAGAATAATGATACATCCACCTCTCTGCTAGGCAGATGGGAAGAGAACCTATTAGGTATTCTGGAAGACACAAATATAAAAATGTCCCTGGTCCTAGAGACACCAAAACTGGCAAAAATAAAATGTATGCAATCAAAGTGGATTAAGAATGCGAAAGACGATCTGCGTTACCCTCTGGAATTGACCTTGGTCTGTGTGAACAAAAAAGAGGCACTTTACCGAAATATCTGGCTAAATTTCCGTCAAGCTACCACCGAAATCAATTTTTACGGTTACGCCTCAACCTGCACAATACAAAGCTGCGCATGAGGAGAATGAAAGATCTCATGATTACGGATGAAAACTGCCGCTTTTGCAAGCAGAAACCGGAATCCATTAAACATCTAATAATAGAATGTTCACAGATTAATGACCAGCGCACCCTACACCTGAAAAGTTACGCCCCTAAAAACGGCAATATGGTGGAATGGTGGTCCTACTTGATCACAGGAAGAAATGTGCAGCTAACTTGTAACGTGATAAACTTTATGGATATGCTATTGATACAACCATCATAAATCTGGTCCTTCACTCTAAGAATGCTACCACAGATGATAGACCATCCCACATCTGCATAATTTTAGTGTAATGAAATCAAATGGAACACCACAAAAATGTGAAAAGTAAAAAATATGTAATGATGTGGGCTGGGGAGCGGGAACGTGATTGACAAAAAAGTTTGTTTTCTTTTAAATAAAAAATAAAAAAAATTGTATATAGTTGCATCTTAGATAGGGTTTTAGGTAGGTTACCTTTTGTTTTGGGATAATGGACCCTTCAGACTTTTACAATTTTTCTGGACATGTACATACTTTTCTTTTTTAGTTGTTAATTTTTTTAATGCTTTTCAACCATGATTTCTTTCTTTGGACTTTGGGCATGGACCACTTATATTTTTTCATGTTTTGGATTAGTTTTTTTACTTGGATTTGACTTTCTTTTTCTTATTGCATGTGTGGTTTTAATTTTGTCATTTGTTTTACTTTTTAATACATTTCATCATTCAACATTATTGGTGTGGTGTACTATGATTTATTTTGTGCATGTCTCCATGAGCATTTGCTCAGTCATGTGTTACCACTGTGTGGCTCTGTAGGATATTTGTTGATGGCCATGCTGGTTCGTTTCAGACTATCATGGAACGGGTAATTTACTAGGGAGTGGGTGAAGTGGATCGTTGGGTGTTTTACACTGGGGGGGGGTGGGTGTGGGATTTGGGTTGGCATTGGGGTTGGTCTGTATAGTTATAACGTGGTGTTTGGGGGGAAATGAGTCAGGGCCTTCTGGCAGGTGCCTGTTAATTTGGGTGGGGGGGACGGGACATGAGTCGGGGCCTTCTGGCAGGTTGCCCTCACTGGGGTTGGGGTGGGGGGAAATGTGTCGGGGCCTGCTGACAGGTTGCTGGCAATGAGGGTGGGGTGGATATGAGTCAGGGCCTCTGGCAGGTTGCCCTCACTGGGGAGGGGGTGGGGGATATGCGTCAGGGCCTGCTGGCAGGTTGCCGTCAATGTGGGTGGGACATGTTTCAGGGCCTGCTGGCCGGTTCGCATCAATGGGGGTGAGGTGGGAGGACATGCGTCGGGGCCTGCTGGCAGGTTGCCCTCACTGGGGGTGTGGTGGGGGGGAGATGTTTCAGGGCCTCTGGCAGGTTGCCCTCACTGGGGAGGGGGTGGGGGATATTTGTCAGGGCCTGCTGGCAGGTTGCCGTCAATGTGGGTGGGACATGTTTCAGGGCCTGCTGGCAGGTTGCCGTCAATGGGGGTGGAGTGGGGGGGACATGAGTCGGGCCCTGCTGGAAGGTTGCCCTCACTGGGGTTGGGGTGGGGGGAAATATGTTGGGGCCTGCTGGCAGGTTGCCCTCACTGGGGGTGGGGGGACATGTGTTGGGGCTCCCAAGTGCATGGTGCCATGTGGCCGGCCTACGGGGTATGGTCAAGGGGGATGGGCTACCTGCCGGGCATGGGGAGGGGTTGTAAAGGTGGCCCCTGTGGTGTGGGCTGCCTGCGGGGAATTGGGAGGGGTTGTAGGGGTGTCCTCTGTGGTGTGAGCTGCCTGCGGGGCTTGGGGAGGGGTTGTAGGTGTGTCCCCTGTGGTGTGGGCTCTCTGCAGGGCATGGGGAGGGGCACACCAGGGAAGGCCCACACTGCCAAATTGAATGTCAAATTCCCTGCGCAGCCCCGGAATACGTGTACCCCGTTCACACCAGGTGAATCACTTGGCAAACGATGACCCACAGCCAGCCCATCACCCCTGACCATGACCCGCAGGCAGCCCACACCACAGTGGGGACATTTTCCACACAATTTGCCTGGCACAAGCGGAGTACGCGTATTCAAGGGGGTGCACAAGTTCATTTCCACACGTTTTGGCTGCCACGATGTGGGGTACGCATATCGAAGGGGGTGCGCAGGGACATTTTCACACATTTTGGCTGCCGCAAGCGGGGTAACCATATTCAAGGGGGTGTGCGAGTACATTTTCACACATTTTGGCTGCCGCGATCGGGGTATGCGTAGTTTTTCACACGATTACAGTGTAGCGGGCCTGTAAGCTGGTCCAGGGTTAGCGTGTCCCTTTGCGCCGTATTGGGGATTTTGATGGCTTTTCCTTCTGCAAGGGGCGTTCTTGGGGGCGTAACTTGGGCTGCGGGATGTTCGCTGCGCCACGGCTCCAAATGGCTTGGGAAATCCATGAATATGTGGTGCACCAGAATGCTATTTAGTGCACACGGCTGGTGCGCACTGTTGCACGCTCCCTCTCTGCGCTGCCCATGTTCGCTGCTTCTGTGCTCAATTCCATGAATTACCCCCTGAATGTTTGGTCGGTGGAACATTTTTAGATGGTGTAGATTGTGTCAAAGGGTTCTGCAAGCAATTGCAATGCATCTTCATTGTCTTCAGTTTCATCTGTGCGATTTTCAACAAAGTAGCAAAGGTCCGTTGTAACTTTGTATGGTTCGCAGGTGAGATTCCATTCAATTTCCGGGCACTGGTCATATGCATCACGAGTCTGGATATTGGCTGGCCCATGCTGTACCTCAAATAGTAGTTGCTCCAAAGTGAAATCTGTTTGCGAAGCAACAATTTTGGTTTCAGTTGTTGTCTGAGTCTTTATACTC
Organism: Ambystoma mexicanum; assembly: GCF_040938575.1. Classification (NCBI taxonomy): domain Eukaryota; kingdom Metazoa; phylum Chordata; class Amphibia; order Caudata; family Ambystomatidae; genus Ambystoma; species Ambystoma mexicanum. Next base: position 933,547,811 of record NC_090921.1, on the reverse strand, counting down.
CTCTTCCTTCTGGATCCCTAACAGATTTGTAGAATAACATGCTCAATGTATAGCACAAATAAATAAGAAACGATTTTCCAACCTAAAACATAATATGACTAAAACATCTGCTTAAAAATGTCTCCAAAACAAACTGGTTTGTTCTTTACCATTGGTTTCTTTATTTGCCTCAAACCCGTGGCCTTCGCTTTGCTGATCGCAACATTAATCTGAAAAAAGAGCATTTTTATGGGGTTTAAATCAAGCAAATTTATTTTACAAACATATGTACATATCTAAGAACAGAACCAACTTGACGGAGTTCAAAACATTACAACATTATAAAAATGTAATTCCGGTCCACGGTGATGCTCAATTGTATTTCATATTAAGTTATGTATACCTCTGGTCCTCTTCTAATTCAACATCTTGAGTACATTCCTTGTAGATAGTAATCATAAAAAAATGTGAAATGTCAATCAAACTGAAATGTAAAGTCTTTCATTGCACAGAGCACTTCCTCACAAAGTAGTACAATATGATTGAAAACCTTATACTAGAAGGTTTGTTGTTGCAACACACAGAACATTGGTATGAACATACCAGCGAAAACTGTGTACGTAATTTCGTCAAAATATACATTGCAGATTTCACCTGATAACCTCCCAAGATGACAAAACAGACTTGATCTGAGATCACCCTGAAAACGACAGTGATTATAATGTTGCTTACAAAAATTGTTTGCTTTGTAATATTTCCTTTTGAATCTATTCTGCATTAGGGAGGAAATGTAATGTTAGGACCAACATCAGAAAAGTTTGAAACAGTGCAAGGTTACATGCCTTTCAGTCTCAAAGTATATCCTTCGTAGGATTGACTTTCATTCTAGCAAGGAAACTGTAAGTACGCATACCTCATACTCTGGACCTGTGCAAAGGAGGAAGCGATTGTAGTCCAGTTCCATTATCCCCCTATAACATAGTACTTGTTTTAATACGGATGAAAAAGCAAAATTCAACTGAAATCATGAGATGCAGACTATGGTACATACTCAGAGACATATGTGCCACTTTGTATAAATAACCAATACTATACATAATAATTTTTGATTTATTTAAATTTCAAACTTAACATATGCATGTATTGTTCATTTGCATTTAAAGGACTAGTACAATATAATTACTTGATAGGCGAGTGAAGTTGATGTTGACTCTGGAAAAGTAATTGCTGAAGAATCTTGCTCCTTCATTTTCAGTACATTGTCAGAAAAGAGTACAATGGAAAAGGTACATTAGTATTAGAAATGTGGACACATCCAATGCTCTAAAATATCACTTTGTGCATGTTAGTTGGGCTCACCATTGGGATACTAAACGTGCCAGTGGTTTCATCACTGGTGAGAGTCTGTGCTTCCATCAGTGAGCTCTACGTAAAGAACGACATGTCAAGCAACACATTTCCAAAACATTAGGTGACATTTAAAGGGCACTATGGAAGATTTGACTAAGGGTGACATTTCACTGATTTATTAGAGTGTCCTGAAAGCGGGGATAGAGAAAGTAGTCTAAAGTGAATCATTTTTAAATGTGGGTGATTCTGGAAACTAGGGAAACTTGAGTAATACAACATTGATGGAAATAAACACCAAAAACTCTATACCGTTCATGAAGTTACCTTTTCAATACACTATTTTAAATCAATCAAGAGATCATTGAGAAGACATGTTTATAAGGTCCACTGTCCTACATACCAACAAACATGACAAATTCATTGTCCACTAATCCCTGAGCAAGTGTGTGCTGAAATTGAGTTTGAATTGAATTTGGAAGCAATTTACGAAGAATTCTGGGTCAACGCTTTGTATGTATACTTTGATTGTGCGTACATATCGTCGGTAGGCTGCGTATGTGGAATCGATTGGCCCTCACCTCTCCCAAGACAGCCTGGGGTCTACTTTTAATCTTGTCCACTGAAAAAAAGCAATTTGTAATCCATCTTCTTATTAAATCAATATGGTTTGGAAATATACGCAGGGCTGTGCCCGGAGTTTTGACATGGCTCACAGAAGGGCAACCACAAACGATGCATGAAGGCATTCTGGAAAATTCTATAAGATCTGTATAACAAATATAATTCATGAATACAAATAATAATGTATGAATGTCAATAAAGAAAGTATTACACAGCTTTGTCTGTAAAGTTTGTTTTAAATAAATAAAGAAAAACAATGTAACCTTTTCGAATTAACACAGCAATGACTTTCTTTAAGAATTGATTGTTATACTGAAAAGTTCTTACGTATTACTCATTCATTGAATGAACTTTCAAGCACCAGAAGAAAACATGATTTCAAACATGGACCACAAAACATTCCATTCTGTTACAATGCACAGTAATGCAATGTGATATTTACCAAGATCAAAATACATCAAACATTAAATAATGGTGAAGTCTTTGAGAAAAATTAAAATTAGGATACTGTGTAAATTAGGTGGAAATCGATAGAAACTTTCAGAGCAGCGATCTATGAACATAGATGACCAAATAGGTTACCTATCCTTACTCGGATGAACAAATTAGCCATTTCAGTAAGCCGCGGAACAAGTAGCCGTGGACCAGTTATCCAGGGAACAGGTAGCTCAATACCGATATACCTTGTGGATTGCAGAGATGTTCTTCTGGAAAATGTCAAGGTGTTTATAAAGGCTTAGAAAAGTTGTTGTGTATGTGAATGTGTGACGTGTTCTTTGACACCCACTCAGCCTCAATGCCAATGTTTCACATCTGACATACCCACCCAACCCCCTTGCGAGCGCACAGGCATAGGTGTGCTCGTACAGCCTGTTAGGCTAGGGCTGAACCACAAATGCAAAATGCTTATGTGGGCCATTTTTCTTAAATCAAAGTGGCCGCCTTTTTTGGCCAATGTGGGCCAGTTTGATGAGTTCCTTCAATATGCAGCTTGTAGTAGTGAACACTTGGTGAATATATATTTTTTTAAATGCTCAATTTGCATCACCTTTGCGCCTTTGGGTAATATTCAAACATTGTCCAATAAGGAATGAATACCAACTTTGAACTATGGGACATGTTTTCATTGATGCCCGAGACCATTTTTTGGCCCAGTACAAACCTGTTCATAGGTGCCAACTGCCATTGATACTATGGAGGAGGATGGATGGGGACGAGGTGAGCAAAAAGGGCCAGAACACTGCTCAATGGACAAAAACATATGTTGATTGCAGGGCAGGGTCTTAAAGAGGGGCGTCTGACAGACAATGGGTTTGGCCTGACCATGTGGACAACGGATACCACAGAATCTGCGATGCATTCTTTGAGGATAGGCGCAGCCAAATCAGCATGGCGTAGCTGCATGGGGACACAAGTAGGCAACCCGATAGGAGGTTGGAAAACACATTATTTCACAAGCTATGTAAGACCAGATCTAAATTGAGCAATATCTTTTAAGAGATAAGAGAAACCCTACAAATCAGCAGCTATCGTTTGGGGGTAGCACAGGAATCTGGACCGAATATATAAGAAGCAAACTGACATTTAAAAAGACATTTACATCCGTGTGGGAGCATAGTCTATTCTGACCCAGAGAGTTTCCACAGAAATGGAACACACCTATCAGTAAATGGGATGGAATTATTCCATACAGGCATTCCATGCATGCCCGTGCTCTCGCAAGGAGTCTGGTTGGGTGGGAACACTCAAGTTGCGAAACAGCATGCACACTACAAAGGGATCTTCCGCACAGTGACCATTGTTCACATCGCCTCCTCAGACCCAGTGTCTCCAGACTCCCCTCTTCAAGACCCCGTCCCTGCAATATATATAGGTTTGTGTGCCTTCAGTAGTGTTCTGGGTCTTTTGCACTCACCTCATGCCCATCCATCCCCCCTTCAGTAGCAATGGCAGTTCGCACCTGTGGCCAAGTACTCGCAAGGGGGTTGGTTGGGTGGGAACGCTCAAGGTGCCAAACAGCATGTACACTGCAAAGGGTTCTTCTGCACTGTGTCCATTGTTCACCTGGCCTCCCCAGACGCATGTCTCCAGACTCCCCTCTTCAAGTACATCCAACCCCCTCCCTCTACAGTTTCGATGGCAGTTCACACCTAAGACCATGCTTTTGCAAGGCAGCTGGGTGGGTTTGGACGCTTAAGGTGCCACAAGATGTTGAATAACTCCCCTCTGTGTAGCATTGAAAATATACATTACGCATCATACAAAATTATGCACACTCTTTGTTTTTGTGTTGGCAATGAAAGTCAGTTGAAGCATTATGGTTCTGTACTTTTTGGGCACTTGCACCAGGAAACAGGAACTGGCACGCCTTAACTCACTGAGGGCCAACATTGTGGGTTCTCAGGTCCGTGTGTTGGGTACCTGCATCTTGTCTTGTGAGCACTCTTGCGCTTGCTGGCCGCTTCCTTCCTGGTCCATGATGCCACACTTCAGTAGGTCCTGAGCCTTCTTGACAATATAGCCTTTCCACGGCCCACATTACATGGTGGTGGGGAGACTCTATGGGCACTGATTCATGGAATTATTTGCGTGTAAAACAGGGATTTGCGTGCCATTCTGCCCACAAATCACGGTTTGAAGTATGGGGATTTGTGGGCAGAATAGCACACAGATCCCCGTTTTAAACGCAAATAATTCCATGAATCAAGGCCTGTAGACTCTCCCCACCACCATGTTACATGGGCCGTGGGAACGCTATATTGTCAAGGGTTGTGTGAATGTAAAACAGTAACAACTTGAAGATAAAATAATAACAGTCCAAAATAAAGGAATATACAATCTAAGTTATTACACAGCCACGGTAGTGGCTGTGTAGTTATGGTTAAGTTGCTAATCCCATAGGAAGAGAACTTTTTGGGCAGCTTATAACTTCGCTCTCCCTGGACGAATCCTCACCAAACTTTGCAGAAACAGTAATGACCCACTCTGAATTGCAAAGTTTGGTGAGGTTTGGTCCAGGGGGGGCAAAGTTATAGGGGGGGTCCCAAAATGTATTTTTTTCCCATAGACTGAATGGGGGAAAAACATTGCTCACGCCAACAGCCCAAACCGCTACATGGATTTTCACCAAATTTGAATCAGGAGCAGCATCTTGGTCCCAAAAGCGTGAACATCCATCCAGTAGTTTTTTTTAAAATGACCAAAAAGTAGGTCTAAAAAAAAATAGTGATATCTATGTCCTCTCCGTGGACACACTTCCCTGTTCGCTCTGCGGACAGGACAACCATTGGCTAATCGGCTTGCGTCATGTCAGTGGACATGTGACGTGTTTGCTGATTGGCTGGAATGAAGCGGAGGAGCGTCACATTGTTTTGATGCACCCGCCATCTTGGATCCATGGAAATCCGCGGACAGCGCAGTGATGAACTGGGAAGAAATACACATTTGGCAAGTGTGTTGGTGTGTAAGAGTGCTTGGGGAGGGTGGGGGAATAACAGATGGATGAAATTCTGTATTTGTTTTGGTGGCAGGCACCCCTGATGTGTTTGTCATGTCCGCGGACATAAAAAATGCAATGCAGTAGCCCATATAGCCAGTTAAAATGTTTGATTCTATGGGTGTGATCTATGTGTGTGATATGCTGCGGTGGTTGTGGCCAGGGCCTAGAGTCTTGGGTGCATGGCCGAAGGCCATAGGCCATAGACCATGCACCCAAGACTCTAGGCCGTGGCCACAACCACCGCAGCATATCACACCCATAGATCACACCCATAGAATCAAACATCTATCAAATATTTGCAAATCTACAGTTTGTGTACTGTTGGATTTATATAGTTTGTACGTGAAGTTTTGGCTACGTCATGTCATTTAGGTTGTAGAGTTTGGTAACAAGCACTGCAGTATAACATAGTCATAGAAGTAAACATTTTGTATTGTGGTGTATGGTTAGATGTTTGCTTCAATGGTTGTGTTATGGAGCAGTATTTATGAGTTGTATTTATTATAATATACTTACTGTTTGATTTTTTGTGATTGGATATATTTTTTTCATGACTTGGGTAACTGGAGCAGATATTCTTTTTCAATTTCTATGATAAAAGAAAAGATCATGTTAGTGTAGGTAGTTTATTAAGACTTATCACATTGCATAATGGACATTTCTGCTTTATTTTGACCCTCATATTTAGTAGTGTACAAACCAGTGTACTGTGCAAATGTGCTCAGTTTCTGTGTGTGTTGCTTAAATCATTGGGTCTGTGGAAAAAAAAAATCCTAGTTGGATTAAAAAAACACTTTTTTGTTATGGTACAGTACATTTCTTTCTTTGTTTTCAGTGTTTACTTGTTGTTTCTGGCTAATGTTCTATCTGTTGGCTTGTTGCAGACTGTTAGATACCTGTTGACGAATTGTAACTGGTTATCATTTTTTATTTATATTCTCAAATTGCTAATCTATCTGTTGGGTTGTTGCAGATTCTTGGGGCAGTAAGATACATGTTGGCGTATTCTAACTCTTTATTTCTTGTTATATTTTAGTGGTATTGATTTATTTGTTCGGTTGTTGCAAAATCTTGGGGCAGTTAGATACCTGTTGGCATATTCTAACTGTTTATTTCCTCTTATAATTTAGTGGTATTGATTTATCTGTTTGGCTGTTGCAGAATTTTGGGGCATTTAGATACCTGTTGGCGTATACTAACTGTTTATAGTTTTCTAATTGAAGTTTTATTAATGTTTATGCACAGATTAGATATTAGTGGTGTTGATTTATTTGTTTGTTTGTTGCAGAATCTTGGGGCAGTTAGATACCTGTTGGCGTATTCTAACTGTTTATAGTTTTCTAATTAAAGTTTTGTTAATGTTTATGTACAGATTAGTTATTAAATTTTGGTTTTAAGAAGATTAAATAAGCGTTTATAAGCTTTGCTGGTAATCTCTGCTTTAGAGTAATGGTACTATCATTACATTTGAACCATCCACAATTCTTTTTTATATATGCATTGTAGTGACTTGCATTGGTTGTGGCTAATGCGTGGTAGATTATACCTATTGTTGTGAAGGTTTTATTACCAAGTGATACTTGAACATGTGTGAATCCAGTCAGCTTTCAGTTGTTTTTGGTACCATCTGCATTGTAACGTAGAAACATTAATATTACACATATTCTATGTGTTTGTATTTGTAAGGTGGAGCGATTATCTGAATTGCACGTAGTACATAATCTGCCATGGTTTACATTTTGTAAAAGTTGCTGAAATGGAACGGATTCACAGTTAGGTATGGATACAGACACAAAGCGTTCATTAGGGATTTGTTCCTGTGCCATATTGTTGCACAAAGTGCATGTATGTTTCCACATGTATGAAATCTGGAAGATTTAATTTATAGGTATGTTTTTGTTTTCCAGTACTTGTAGTAAGTACATTAGAAATTCTTGTGGATCTTCTTGTGAGTTTATAGTGAATTTGACCATTTCAGCACAGTAGTCCAATTCTTGTCTTATTCCATGAACACTATGGGGGTCATTACGACCTGGGCGCAAAGGGATCCCTTTGCGCCCTATTACGAAGTCCCTTTGCGGGTCCCTCCCTAACGCCTGGTTTTACCAGGCATTATGGACGTGACCAGCAAAGGGATACCGGGGTCAATAACGGTACCGCAATTTGCGGTACCATTATTGACGCATTCCCCCTTCCCATTGAGCACTATGGGGGCTGAAATGGGAATGGAGAATGGCTTTTCAAATAGGGACTTAACGGTCCGGCATAGCTTGGAATAGACCGGTAAGTCCCCATGCCACCAAGTCGGTGGCAGTACCGGTATTGGTGCTAGTCATGGTGCTAATAGCGCCATGACCAGCACCAACCTCGGAATGAGGGCCAATATGTGTTGTCAGGATTGTTGCTTGCATTTCTATGAAGGACTAACATTTGCAAACACAATTGGTCTGTATTGTGTAAGTAAATGTTGTCAACAATTGGTGGCAATTGAAATAGAATATTTATTGCTACATTTGTGTAGCAATTTACACCAGTTATATTTGAAAATTTGAAAGGACCAGATAGTTGTGTGTACAAGTCATTTCTTCGGAGTGTGTGTTGCTTCTTTGAAGAAGTTCCTGAGTTACTTTGAGTAGTAGATTCTTCTTTGGTTGTCATAATTGATGAAGTATTAGCTTCTTTTACTCTCTTTGGAGGATATGCAGTGAGATGCTGTTGAATTTCTGTTTGAAGTAGTTTTCTTTTACAACGTTTTGCTTTTTGTGGAACAGGATAGGTTTTTAGATGGGGAGTGTACAGTGAACGTAGTCTATTGTATTCTAAAATTCAAGGAATATCAGCGTTTACTTTACTTGCATCAAAGTTGATTAGAAATAGACCATCAAGTGTATGTAAGCGCGATAGTGCTACATAGCTCATGCCTTCTTTAAAGACTGTGTTCCCAATATCTATCGATGCTTTATCTAGGGTAAGACCTTGTGATTTGTGAATGGTGACTGCGTATGCTAGAGTTAGAGAAAATTGTTCTCTGCGTACATACATGTCTTTGAAAAGAAGCAATCGAGCTTTTGAGCATCCTATCCTTTTTACTTCTGATAGTTTGTCAAAGAGAATATTGACAAAGTGAATATTGTTGTCACGTGGGTATGTTTAAAAGCCAACAACTGTATCAAGTGTCCCATTAACTAGTCCCACGTCAAGGTTACGTTTAAGCATTACTCTACAGTTTGAAGATAATTGTAATAGTTTCTCCAACCCAGCTGTGTTGGAGATAGAGTTTTCTAAGGTATTTAGTCTTGTTATGGCTTGTTGACACATGGGTAGTGTCATACCATGTACGTCCAGTTTTTCTGTGGAGCAAATTTCAATTATTGGTTGCATTTCTTTTTTCAACCTTGTTTTTTTGTGTGCTTATTGTTCCATGACATCAGTAGCACATGAGTTATGGCCATAAAGTGCATGGATGTGCCGGGTTTTTAATATTGCTTGTGCTTCTTGAGATAGTACACCAACTCTAATACTTTTCAAAATGTTGGCGTAGGTGAGGTCTGCAGACTGGCGCGTGTTTTCTGTTAATTTTCTGTATTGGAAATGTTGCCAAAGGTTAACATTTCCTATGCTGCCAACAGTTTTACGGCAGAGTTTGTGTCCTAAAGTTTTAAAAAAAGGCTCACATTTCACTGGTGTCAATTGAAGAAGATCTCCGAAAACAATAATGTGTTTTCCTCCAAAGAGCTCTTCGTAGTTTGTTTTGAGTACTTCTTGTAATCTGAGGTGAATCAAAGCCAACATTAGGTTGGAGACCATGCTCATCTCATCTATTAATAGCATTTTCATTTGTTTTAACATTCTGTGTAGTTCCATTGCAGCTTCTGTAAGAAAGTTTGTAATATTCTAATTTGTTTTGGTGTTCTACTGGAAGGAGTAGTAATCGGTGTAAAGTGACACTGCCTATGTTGTAGGCAGCTAAACCTGGGGGGGGGGTTCAGTTACAACAGCTGACAGTTTGTTGTTTGTCAATTGTTGAAGGAACTTGCTGATGATTTTGATTAAGAATGTTTTGCCTGAACCAGCTTGACCACTGACGTATAGTAGTATAGATTTGTAATGTTGGCAGGTACATTCTTTATTTTCATCTTGTACACCATGTGCAATTTCTTTTGTTACTTCTTGAAAAATGCTACGCTGCTCATTGTTCGGTTTTGATTGCAGTACAGTTAAGTCTTCTGTATCTTCTTCATAGTGAGACATGGAGTTTTCTACTTCTGTCATAGCTAATTCTGCCTCAATTGCTATTAGTGGCTGTCCCAGTGGTTCTTGACTTCCTGTTACAGATGGTTGACTACTGTTGGGAGTGTCCTTATCTAGTTGGGCCTGGAGTTCTTCTTCGTGTTGCTGTTCATTGTGCAACATTGTTTTGTACTCTGTAAAGTTCACATCGGTTATAGTGCTTTCATTTGATTTGAAAGCATCTTCATAGGAGTCATAGATATCTAGTAACTCTTCCTCTTTTCTCCATGGTTTAAAAGGTTGTAGCAGGGACATGTAATATAGTTCTTTATGTTGAGGAGTTTTTAATGACTATTTGATATGATTAATTAAGCTTTGTTTGGTAAGTTTCACTAAGCTGCCTTCCCAATTTGTCACTCTGTATCTACCTTTATTTTCATTGGGTTTTATATTATTTTTGTATGTGAAGTTTTGGGCTATGTGGTATAAACACATGGTTTCCAAAGTGGTATGTGTCTAGTAAATAATTTTTCAAAATGTCTTGGCTGTTAGGATCATTTTTGGTTATTGTTTCTATATCATCGTATGATTTGAGAACTCTTTTTCTAGATTTAGCAGGACCAAGACTTAGCCATTCTATATTTTCAGATTTTCCATACAAAGCAGTACCGGTTAAATGATCTGCAGCTTCATAACAGCCACATTCTCTATGAGAGAGCATTTTCATGCCTAAGCGGTACAATTTCTGAGACAGTGTTTTGTCCCATGATAGGTCATCCCAGAGGTCTTGAAGCTCTGTTTTTTTCTGCTTTTGTTAAGTAGGCTGTAACATATTGTGCAACTGCAGTGGAATTGTCTGCAATGTACTGCACATCCATGTTTGCATTCCATAAGAGGGCAATGATTGCATTGTAATCATTGATATATTTTGTATCTTCTGTTCTTTTTGTGTAATATGTGTTCTTAGGTGATTTACCTTTAACACTATGTCTAACTGAAGACATGAAGTTGTTCACTTCACCTGTTCCTGTAACTAGTCTAGGGAAACCAAAGCGGCATTTTGTGTAGTATGTCCCTTTGTTTTTGTATTTGCAACGACAATATTTCCCACATTTGTGTCTTTGAAATTGTATAATTTGTGCATGAAGATCACTATTTGTTGCTTCTGATGGAATTTCACAAGTGACATATTTTTCGATAAACTGTAAAACAGTGGCATCACTGTCTTGACCAAATTTAGAAGCATCTTTAATCCATAAAAGCATGTGGATATGTGCTGCTCCTCTGGCTTGGTATTCTTTTCTCCAAAAGAAGTGTTGCACTACTCCGAGGGGAGGAAAAGTTTTAACAGGATCTAGAGAGCAAAGTTCTCCAGGTGTTAGTATATCTATGTTTGTTTTGTTTCTGTTTGATACGCGTAGGAAATCATGCAAATCTTCCCATGCATATTCTGCACAACTTAATGTAACAAACCAAGTAGGCGGGCCAAGGTTTCTTATCATACAACGTACATCTTAGTGACTTCAGAACCAGTACGCTTTAGTATCACGCATGTTTGCTAACAGATCTGTAATGCTTGATTGTAAAACCTCATCTTTTTCTTGCACTTTTTGTAGTAATTGCATAGCTGACATATTTTCAAAGTGCTTCAACGTGTGGGGAGCCTTTTTTGGTGGGTACCTGCTCAGGTGGACCTCAGCGCCTTTTTGCTAATAATTTGTGATTCACAATTCTGGTCGCATGCCTAGGTAACAACGGAGTTTGCCTGGCCCCCTTACTCCGTTCAAAAAATGTATGAAGGAGTTGTGTTACTCATACTGATGTCATGCGCCCTTGTCGAAACGTTAAAAGGTAGGATCATTCAATACTTCTTATACTCCAAGTCAAGTTTTGAGCTTTTATTTCAACATTGATTCTTAGAAAAATGCCCTATGTGATTACACGTGTTTCGACAATCTATGTCTTTTTCAAATCAGGGCTAATCATGAAATTTATAGCAAGCAAAGTATTAATCCATTTCAAAATATACAAAAAATGCACCCAAAAATGAAATTTTTAACAACATTAATGAATGACCATTTGAGGGAGGGGAAAGGGTAGGATTGTTAGGGTTGAGAGAAAAAGTATTTTTCAGAAATAAATGAACAGAAAAAACAATAATAGCAAATGACACAAAACAACAATAAGAAAAAACAATTATGAGAAATTGATTAGTATTAAATGGCTTCCCGATTGTTGTGTTAAATAAATCGCTCACTGTTGTTTCTTACCCAATTTGTTTGTTTCAAAGTTCATAAGTTGAATGCTTTAGTTCAATGTTCATGGGTTAAATCCCTGAAAATTAAACATCATATGGCTCATTAGTGAGTTTATATTCCCCACGACATTTAAACTCGCTTCGAGTAACATGTTGAGCCTTCCCTTCCGTTGAAAATACTTAAATTACAGAAAAGGGACGTGTCCTACATCTCTCATGTTTACTCAGTATTTTGAACTGTCAATATTGTTTATACATCCTAATAACTCTCTATGTCCAAGGTGTAACACCACGTTTTCTCCACGTGTAGGTGGACTGTGTAAACTAGACCCCCATGTGGGAGCCCTCTTAGCATGCTTACCTGCTATCAACAAGCGTGTTCCGTCTCTAATCGTCCCCGTGTGTTCTGTACCTAGGTGCTGTTGTTATTCTGAGCTCAAGTTACTGGACCACTTGGTCCTACTAGTGTGTTTACCACTTCTGCCTTAATTCTAATGCGATCATTAAATCATTCGATATTCTGTCGCAAACTCAAATACTAATTTTATGTGCGTCAGTTTTGATTTATTAGTACTCGATGGCGTTTTGACCAAAAAATTGTTGCTCTATATTTTAATGTTAAATTGTTTTTCCTGATGTTCCCTAATCCGACACTGATTTATATTGGTATTAGGGTCAAAATTGTATTTTCGATAAGCGATACACAACTGAATTTCAATCGCAATACTATTTCTATTGAATTCCTGGCAGTCCCTTTTCTATTTTTAAACCTCGCGGCCATATTTTGGGTAAACCTCAATGTTAACTAAGTGGGTCACATTCTCCTCAAAGGTTGCGCCTAAGTTTTCGTTAAATTGTGTCACTAAACGTGAATGGACATGTATTAAATGAATGTTTGCTGTGGTCAGTCAGAATTTGCATAAATATTTTGTTGTAAATAACACAAGTCTTGTTAGTCTCCTGTACTCTTCGGTCACCTCTGGGTTTCCTGTGTCCATTACTCCTACGTTTCCCCCTCCTCCTTTAGGCGGTTGTTGTTGGGTTGCCTGTTGTGGCAATAAAAAACGCACTTGTTTTTGATTCTGATAGGTAAGTCTGTTCCCCTTTTTGTATCTCCTTATTTGTTTTAAGAAACCTTGTCCTTCTTGGGTCTCCATGGTATTATTTACGTCTTTTTCTTGGTCTCCTTCCGAATATGCATCCGAACTACCTGGGGAAGTATTAGGTGTGCTTTCTTTTGAGCTGGGTTTACTTAATTGTTTATATTTATCTTGGAAAGTGTACACCTTATCATCTTCATAATCTCTATTATCTTGAAAAAACGTTCTCATTTTTCTTAATTTGATCTCATCTTGATATTCCTTCAAAATTTCGAAATTCTTTTGGTAATTCTTCTCTTTAGTCGCTTCTAGTGCTTTGGCTTCTTGTATTTCCTTCTTGACCTCTTCAATTTGAATTGTTATCCGTTTGTGTTCCCTAGAAGCATGTTCTATTAGAAGCTCTAACATCATGTTGGAACTTTGATTCAAATTCTGTTCCCAAGATTCTGCTAGGTCCTTGTCATCATCTTTTGTAAAATCTGGAAAGATAAGTATTCTTAATCCTCTCGGGATCTGTTTCTTCGTGATATAATTTTTTAAAGATTTGATTTCCCAATATTTGTCTACTTCTTTTTTTGAACCCATGAACATTGAACTAAAGCATTCAACTTATGAACTTTGAAACAAACAAATTGGGTAAGAAACAACAGTGAGCGATTTATTTGACACAACAATCTCAATTATCGGGAAGCCATTTAATACTAATCAATTTCTCATAATTGTTTTTTCTCATTGTTGTTTTGTGTCATTTGCTATTATTGTTTTTTATGTTCTTTTATTTCTGAAAGACTTTTTCTCTCAACCCTAACAATCCTACCCTTTCCTCTCCCTCAAATGGCCATTCATTAATGTTGTTAAAAATTTCATTTTTGGGTGCATTTTTTGTAAATTCTGAAATGGATTAATACTTTGCTTGCTATATATTTCATGATTAGCCCTGATTTGAGAAAGACATAGATTGTCCAAACACGTGTAATCACATAGGGCATTTTTCTAAGAATCAATGTGGAAATAAAAGCTCAAAACCTGACTTGGAGTATAAGAAGTATTGATTGATCCTACCTTTTTAACGTTACGACAAGGGCGCATGACATCAGTATGAGTAACACAATTCCTTTATACATATTTTGAAAGTGGGTTCCTGATTTCAATATGTGTGCAACTCCGTAGCATAGAGTTGTTCGTTCACTTTCAAAGAGTAGGTGGAATATGTATTCCATATTTTGTCTAAATCTGGGATCTTCAGAATACATTTGTAAGGAGCGGTATTCTGATGCTGTTATCTGAATGGGTCTATCATCGTACCTTCCTCCTGTCCCAGTAGGAAAGTATAGAGGAAAAGCATGTGCTTCTATACTTTTTTCCCATATGCTGATTGGTGATCCTTTGGTTTGTCGCATTTGGTACGTTTCTAGTGCATCATCTATGGTGCCTTTAGAGTGTAATGGATGAATTGTATAATGGTCTAAAATATTGGATACTGTAGCAGGATCTAGAAGTTCAAATTGACCAGTTTCTGGTGACTCTTGAATTATTTCAGTGTTTTCCCTCATGTTTTCTTCAATATTCATTTCTTTGTAGTATTCATGATTGTCTTTTAGATATTGCAAGGCTTGTCCACCTTTATGTAAGTCTATGAGTTGTTGCCAAATTTCTTTGTCTTTTATAGGTACACCATTTACTAAGACAATTAAAGATTGCTCTATTGGACGTTGCACTCCGAGACTGTGAACATTCTCTTTCAGATCTAATGTTAAATAAACTGCTTTGCCACAAATGCCTTTCACTAATTCAGAGGGAGGTAATTTTGCTGTTTTTGGTTGAAGGCGCTTGAAATGGGTGCACTGTTTGAATTATGGTGCTCTCATATAAATTGAGTTGTTGCAGGGGTTTTGGTAGTGGGAATAATTCCAAGTTATTTGTGATAGCACTTGAAAGAGTTTGATTGTTGTCAAGTGTTGTAGTGCAGCAAGTGAAAAGTATTAAGGGGTCAGTTATTTCGTATTTGTTTTCTGCTATAAGGTAGAGAGCTAATTCAAACCAATTGGAATCTTCATTGTCTTTTTTTGTGTTACATCTACAGTTTTTGTGTTACTTTTATAAAAAGTCTGCTTCAACACACACACACACATGGTTTGGTACTTCAGTGGATGTACTTTTAAATTTTAGTATTTCTTTTTTGTTTGTGTTTAGTAGAAGGTTGCCATCTGTACAATTGTTGCTAGTCTGTTGTAAAGTTATTGCATTTTGTAAGTGGCTTTCACTTCCCAAAAAATTTCTATGGAAATGCTCTATTTCTTCGAGTAGGTCTTTGGCTGTACCATGTAGAAGATTGCTATTTCAATTGGCTAGCGCTAAAGCAGGACTTTTAGCATAGAACAATTTATAGACTAGATTTCTTATAGTTGAATGATGTATTGATATAATTTTGATATGATGGAAGGTGCTTTTGCAAATAGGTCCTGAAATGCAGGCTAATGAATGTCCATGTAGTCCTGTGTATTTGCGCACTGGGCAGGTATCTATGTTTTTTAGTAGTTTTATTTTGATTTTGTCTTTGCCTTTCACATATTGATTGAGGAACTGGCGTAAAGATTTGAAAGATTTTTTGGCAATGTTACGCATTGACGTGCACAGCCATTTGTATACTGGACGTTCTGGTTCAGTCGAATGGAGAGGTGATAGTGAGTTTTCTGGGGATTTTTTTGTAAGTAGTATTTCTTGTTGCATTATGCTATTATTAAGATTTTCGTACCCTTGTCCACTGCTATGTATGGCAATCGTGTTTGTTTGCTTTTGTTTGTATTCTTCTTCATTGAAATATGGTTCTGTGCTCGTCCATTCATTCCACAGATATTTAAGAAGTTATTTTTGTTGACATTCCGTTTATTGAGAAGTCTTTTTTGTCATTTAGTAGTTCGTTTTGTTGGTGGTTTCATTCTGTTTAACATTAAAATAAATAACTTCCTTTTGAGAAGGATAGCACGGTCTATGAGAGCTTCTAAGATTAATTTTCTATGGTAGGTTTTAAGGGTTGTGCATGATTTCTGTCCTGTTTTTATAAGATTCTGAAGGACTCTGTGCCGGAACATTTTTTCTAAAATACCTCTTTTTATGGTATGGTTACTTGCCACTACATCAAGATTTATAGGAGCAGTGTTAGCAGTAGTGGTAGCTGAATTCTTGTTTATCACTTTCTGTTTCGTTTCACATTTTGAAAGAGGAGGGAAAGTTTTTGTACTGGAAGCTTGTTTTGTTTCGCTTAATGACTCTATTAGATCTTTTGTTTGAACTTTTTGTACAAATTCTGCTAGAAATGGATGCTTATTTTGGACACTTTTATTTTCATTTGCTCTACTTCTTTGTTGCTTTCTACAGACTTGCGTTTTGGTAGGCATTCTTTGGGGTCTGTTGAAAAAAAAAGAATTGGTTAGGCTGTTCTGCAATGTATGTGTACTGTCTGTATGAGTCTCTGAGTATAATGTTAAGGATGTATGTGATGGTGTGCCATTGTGCATTGGACAGCTACACATAGTTGGGATGAGAAGCACTAATAGTTAATCTAATGGTATAGAATTAAAACAGTTCTTTGTTCTGCAATACTAACATTCTAGAGGCCGAGTTATGTCATTTGTGTGCCAAAAAACAGGGAGTTTTGCGCCATTGTGCCTGCAAATCCTTGTTTAACAAATGGGGATTTTTGGGCAGAATGGTGTACAAATCTATGTTTTTTGGCGCACAAATTCCATGAATCAACCCCATAGTGTGTTTCAGTAACAGTAAGAATATTTTGGTAGTATTGTACCTACATTTTTTGTTTGGAATGAGCAGGTTTCTTCTGAGTTGTTGTTTGTACTTCAGATGCTGCTGCTTTTCAGGAGAGTGGTCTTCACTGCAATTGTAAAAGAAAGAAGTTAGTAATTGTGTGTGTTTATAGCACTGATGTTAATTTAGACGTTGATTTTTATGTTTTTGTAGTAGTATTCTTGTTTGCTAACTGAACATAGTGTGTGCATGCAGTTTCCTTTGACTATGTGCAGTCTTTATGTTTGTTTGTTTTTTTGTTTGTTTATTTTTATTTGGATTTTATATTTATATTTTACTTACAATATGTTAGTTCATCATGCTTTGCAAATGAGTAGAATACTAAGTATATGAAACTCACTTGGTTTCTTAGGGCTGTGTTATTGCATGTTAGGTGGTAGAAGAAATAATGATGTACTTGTTTTGCAATTTTTGTAAGGTAAATGGCAGAAACTGTATAGAAAAGCATAGAATGTATGCGTTTGTGAAGGTGTGGGTAATAAAGCAGAAGCATGTGATGTACAGGGAGTGGTGTTAATTCAGCTGTGACCGTTTCAATGATAGTGTCTATCTGTGTGAGTGTATAAAGATGCATGAACTTATCCTGGCTGTGTGTAATTTTATAATACACTACTAAGTGTTTTTCTACAATTATACTGTTATTTCTCCCATCTTTTAATGTTATAATTTTTTAGATAGTTGTGTGTGTAAAAAAAGAATTTAGAGAGCAGACAGGTTTGGAAGTGACAGTTGATTATAGCAGATGGGAAAAATAATAGTAAGTTAATGTTATAGGTTATACAAGTCAAGTGGCAGTTACTTTGTTTATATGCATTTATAAGAGTTGTACACATACTCTGCATACAATATTCATACCTGTGGTTTGTATTCATGCATGTGAATATGCATGCAGCTGCAAGTTGATATTTTGGAGACTTGTACAGTAGTTTTTGTAGTAGGTGCTTTCCAATGATATGAGACTTGTCCTCAGAGTGATCAACAGTACATTTGAAGTGCTGAACTCTGATGATGGAGTTAGATGTAGAGGTCTTGGATGTGATTGGTGGATGGTTGTGTGACTGCTTAGCTGTATCCAATGAGGGAATGGCACAGAGAGGAAAGTGGAAAGGGTAGAAGGGCTGTGTAAGAGTTACACAGTCCACGGACACAGCGGCTGTCCATGGACAGAGCGTGCCACATCTGGGGTTTTCCAGCAAATCCAGCATGGAAAGGGGATTGTAGGGATTAGCCAATCAGGTGTTATGGTTCTGGATTTGTGTTGAAAGAGGCTGTGTGTAGTGAATATGGCAGAGGTGGAGAAAGTCAGGGTGTTGGTGCTTGGAGATATGTTTGTGCATGGTTTACAGCAGTATGCTCAATGCAGGCATGTGGCAAAAAATGTTGATGTTAAAGGAGTGGAGGTGGTGTGGAGCACTGAGCCTATTTGAAATGTACAGGAAATTGTACAAGTTTTTGAAGATATGGGCAGGATGAACAGTCCCTATGTGGTAGATTTGCACTGTGGTGCTTTCCATATGGGCTATGTCAGTGCCCCAACTTTGTTGGCAGATTTGGAACACTTGGTTCAAGCAGTAATGAACATCCTTCCAAATGCCAAACTTTTTTTTCTGGATTAGTACCTAGGGCAATATGGGGCAATAGTTCTGATTTTTGTCCTCATCAAAACATTGCTAGGTGTGCAATCAACCAAGGCATGTGTTCCTTCATGCTTACAGATGTTCTTCTGGAATACTGAGAATATTGATTCCAATAATGATGTTCATTTTTAAAAATATGGCATTTCTTTATCTTTTATGGGAAATGCCATGCTGTTCTGGAATGTAAGGGTTGCTTTGGAGAAGGTTATGTGAAGATTTTAGGAGTAAACCAAGAAAAAAAAAGAAAAAAAATACAAAATAACAGGTGTCTGTCAAGCATCTGCAAATAAAATCCAAAAAACGTCTCTTTTCAGAGCCAACCTCAAAGGGGAAATGGGGCACACTATGTAAATTTACATTCACCACGCTCAGATTTTGGATATGTCCACGGACATGGCGGTAGTCCGCGGACACTGCGTATTACATACAGGGATTTTGGGGTGGAGAGAGATGCAAATCAGAATGAGTAGAGCAAGTGATTGGTCAATAAAGTTTAGTGGATGTGTTGTGTAAGGGGAGAGTTTGTTAGAAAGTATTTTTTCTCAAAGAAGAACAGATAGCTATGGTTGTATGTTTCAGAAAACAGATTATCTGGATTTTGGGAGACTCCTGGATGCATTTGTTGGAGGTGCATGCAGAACTCTGTGGAGTAGCTGCAGATCTCGGATTCCCTTATGTGGAAGTGCATTGGCATGGAGTGTGTGGAATGAAGTGGCTGGACTTGGTACCTCTCTGTGCTACTTTGGAGACACAGCATCATCCAGACATAATTATAATTCATTGGGGAGGGAACAGTTTAGGGCATGTGTCTGGAATTTCTTTGCAATTTGCAAAGAAAGAAGGAGTTGGGAAGTTCATAGATGTGTTTTCAAATTCTCAAGTAATTTGTTCTCGTATTGCGCAGAGACAAATGTGGCTGCGTTCTTCTTCATTTGGTCCACAAATGGAGAAAGCGAGGCGCAATGTCAATAAGGCTGTTTGTGCCTTTTTAAGAGATGGTGGCATATCCTCCTTTCACAATGAAAATATTATATTTCGTAGCACATACATTTTTTGCAGAGATGGAGTCCATCTTACTTATGCTGGCAATCAGATTTTTCTGAGAAATGTACAAAATGCATTGTGACCTCTTTTGGAATTACAGTAGGTGTTGACCATTTGAAGATTTTCAATCACAAACAAACACCACCAAAAGGCTCTTTTCAGAGCCACCACTTCCTCCCAGAGAAAAGTACAATGGTCCTGATAGGCAGCACCGCCAAAAAATAAATGTCCATGGACTGTCTGCGGACTTCTAAAAATGCACAGAGCCCTGCTCCATTTATTTGCCACTTCTATTTTTAAACTGTGAAAGGCGGCTCTGAAAAGAGCCTTTTTTTTGGTGTTTGTTGTTTTCTTTTTTTGTTTTTTTTATACACAACACACAAGGAAAGGAGTGGAAAGGAGGGTAAAGAAGGGACACCAACTACTGGGATATGAAAGGGCAGGTGGAGAGAGGAAGATGTAGGGTGGGCCTTATTTAGGTAGTGGGCAGTCCTTCTCATGCTCTGTGACCACCGCCTCAAAAACACTCTGAAGACTCTCCCCCCTGCAGCGTATTGCATCGCAGTACATACACAATATTGTGACCCTTGAAAGGTAAGGGTGAACAGCATCATGGATGGCCTGTGCGGCAGCTGGAGGGATGCGCTTCCTACAGGAGGATATTGTAGAGGAACTCAACCTACTGCATTTATCACAATGTACAACCTTGCGAACGGCCCAACCATGGAACGACCTTAGGTGTCGCTTCATGGTTGTCGTACCAAAGCTGTACGAACCAGGCCTCCACGACTCAGCACCATTTTGCACTGGTTGCAGGTGACCTTATTCGCATGTGCTTTTGGTTCGTCACCATGAATGGTAAACAACCGCCACACCCAAGACTCACGGCGAGTGCTGGTAGTAGGGACTTCCACTACCTCATCCTCTTCATCCTCCTCCTCTACATCCTCATGCCTGTTCCCCTCTGCAGGCCCTTGGGGAGGTGTTGGTGGTGAGGGGGCGGGGGTGGCGCTCAGGCAGAAGCAGCACCAGCTGGAAGAACAGCAGCCATGGATGCCATCAGGTTTGATGATGCAACAGCAAAGGCAGCAAAAGCAGGTCAATCTTCAATAGTAGAAAGACAGAATGAAGATGAGCTCTGGGGTGTGCCCTTTTATAGGGGTGCAGGTGCGCGCTCCGCAGACAGCCGCGCTATCCGCGGACAGATCGAACACCCCAAAAAGAAATAGCGTGAGTGTGGTCACATGATGACGTCACGAAGACGTCCACGAATGGGACGGGTGTTCGCAGGACACTAATTGCGTAGGAACGGTCTTGTGCATGTGCACGGGTGTTCTATGGACAGTGTTCGGGTCCTCAAACTAATTAAAAGTGTGACACATGTGAGACGGACAGTTACGGACAGGCGCAATGTTCGTAGGACTTATGTGTGTGATGCGCATGTGCGGAGAGTACGGACAGGTATGCTGCCCTTAGGACACTGCCATTTTGATTAATTAGAGACATTCTGGACACCAAGTATGTTCTAAGAACAGTTCCATCTTGCTTGCGGACAGTACAGACAGGTACAGTGTCCTTAGAACACCTCCATTTTGGTTATTTGTGGACATTCTGGACACCGAGTATGTTCTAAGAACAGTTCCATCTTGCTTGCGAACAGTACGGACAGGTATAGTGTCCTCAGGACACCTCCATTTTGGTTAATTACAGACATTGCGGACATGAAGTATGTTCTAAAAACAGTTTCATCTTGCTTGCGGACAGTACGGACAGGTATAGTGTCCTTAAAACACCTGCATTTTGGTTAATTACAGACGTTCCGGACACCGAGTGTGTTCTAAGGACAGTTCCATCTTGTTTGCAGACAGCACGGACAGGGATAATGTCCTTAGGACACCCCCATTTTGATTAATTGCAGACATCCCGGACACCCGCTCTGTCTGCGGACACCTCAACTGCCTTTTAAAAAAAAAATAAGACACAACGGAATGAAGTAACAACAGATATAATATTTTATTATATACAAATATAACATTTATGAAAGAGAGGGGGAAGCAGAAACTGACACAAACACAGGGGAATTAGGGGTTTGGAGAGGATCGATGTGAGGGAATGAAGGGATGGAAGTCTCATCATAACGTTTTTCTTGGTGGTATGAGTTTGGGGATAGTTGACTGGGACATGGAGAGGGGGAACAGGTGCATGTGGGACAATGATATTTAATTTTTTCTTTTATGTGGTCCTTTACAAAAAGTTTCAAAAGATTGACATTTTCCATAAGCATATTCATTTTTTGTTCCATGCGCTGTAGAGTATTTTCTAATGTCTCTTTTGCTGTATTATTTTCAATGTTTGTATGATCTGTTAAAAAAAATATATATGTTAAGTACACATAAAGTAATGATTATTAATTTTCTTATACAGATAAGTGTCACTGTTTTCAAACATTTCCTCACGTGGGAAATTTTCTTCAAGCCATTACAAAGTAATGCACATTTCTGTGTAAAAAAATATATTACTTTTAGTGTACCAAATATAGAAAGTTTAGAAATATATAAGAAAAATGAAGTTTACTTACTAGTTTCTGGTCAATTGTGTTCTTACTGTTGTGTAGGTCTGCTGTTTCTCCTAGCTGTGCAGTTTATGTGAGGTAATTATGTTGGAACCATATCTTTTTTGTTTTGGTATATTTCATTTTAGTACACATGGTATTTAAATGGATGGTCGATGGGTTACATATATAGGTTGTATGCACTTCTTATTTATAGTTACATATAATGTGTTTATGTGCTCCTTTTTTAACTTGTTCACTGTTTATGTGGCATGATAGAACAATCTAAGATACCCCCTGAGTTTTTGGGTACTGTTGATGTTATCCGCGTCCGTCTTGACATACGCACAGTCCGCGGACATCAAAATGACTAGCTGGTGGTTCAGCATGTTATATGTATATAAAGTAAGGGAATCCTAGTAAACATCTATCAAATTCACACTATGTATATGTATATTCAGTAGAAAAAACTTTGACAAAGGGACGTTATGGTTAAGTTGCATTACTAAAAAACTATGAAATTCAGTAAAACAAACTTTGTAAAAGGGACGTTATGGTTAAGTTGCGCTACTGAAAACCTATGAAATTCTGTAAAAAAAACATTGTTAAAGGGACGTTATGGTTCCAAGTAAAACCGAAAAACCCCTGAAATTCTAAGCAACCATAACTCGCGCCACCACCGTGCATTGCTAAGACTAACACCCAGGGCATCAAAAATGACATCACAAATGACTGAATACTGAATATAAAAATATATATACTCTAATAACACACACCATATGCAATAATAACTAAATTGAAAATACTGCAAAAACTCACCCATGTCGAAAGAACTATCCAAAACAGGAAGACGCAGAACTCTGGGTAATGAGACAGGAGGAGAAAAGGCAATATAAACCACAATGCTCAAAAAGGATATGTTCTTGAGTTGCTAAAAGAGATCAAGATGACCTATCCAGTCTTTAGAGCTCACAATTGGGAATGTTACCAGGCAATAATAACATTGCAGTGTCATGGCAGTTTCACAACGGCGAAGCAAGTTTCTTGGTGAAGTTCACTGGTGTGAAAAGGTTCAAAGATGCAGGAGACGCAGTGGTCCAGCAGCAAGCAGATGTCTGGGCGGGGTCGATTGAAGGCTGCTGTGGTCTGAAGCATTACACAAGTGATGTGCATCATGGATGTCACCAGGTTTGTTCCGGTGGTTGTGGTTGGCAAACTGATTTGATTGGGCGGAACTGCAGTCAAAAAGTTGGTCAGTGCCAAAAGCTGTTCTGGAAGGCCCTGTGGGTTTCAAACAGTGTCGAACAAACTCGAATCTCAGCTCACAATGGTAAAGAAAAAGGGAAATTGCAGAAATAATCCTGGCTGTTATGGCCCTCGGGTGCTTTGAGTCCCATTTTAGGGTTTCAGAGAAAAAATGAGTCCTTTGTTCAGGCTCCCAATTATGGATTAGTTTGGTACACACCTTCAGGGATCCTTCAGCTCTGCAAAGTCCTGGCCAGCAGTGTGGATGGCAGAGATGCAGGTCTTGTTCCAGAAGCATTTCACACCCAATGGTCCCTCAGGATGGTAAAAGGACATAGATGCCCTTTGCCTTTAAACACCTGCCTTCACCTCATAGGGTCCAACAAAATCTTTTGTAAGGTTTGAATTTTGGAGATGATTTGAAGGAGTGTGAGACTTGTTCTCTGATCTGCAGAGAGTTAGAGCTAGATGACCGAAGAACTACAGCAGGGAGGTATTTAGGGATAGAGAGAGTCAGACGTCGTGATGTCCCAGGCCCCAGAAAGCCTTGTGGATGATGCACAGTGTCTTGAAATTGATCCTTCAGTGACTGAGATGAAGGTGCTGTAAAGATACCAGTATTTCCTGGCATCATTTCCTGCCTTAATGTCAGTAAGACACAGGGTCAACTGCTACCTTTTTCCCTCACACTCTCTGGCTGCCCTCCATGGACCCCCTCCCCTCACCCTCCTGTGAGGCAAAACACCTTTGTGTCATCTTCAACTCCTCTGTCTCCTTCTCTCCTCACATCACAGACCTTGCCAAGAAGACCCACTTTCAGCTGCAACTCCTCAGATGCATTCTCCTTTTCCTCACCTTCCACGAGAAACTCAATGTCTCCAGAGCTCTGGTCTTCTATGGGTTGTACTACTGCAACAGCCTCTTCCTCAATCTGGCTAAATCCTCCCTTTGTCCTCTTCAACTAATCCAGAATAGGTCTGCAAGGCTTATCCTTTGCCTCAAGCCCAGGGACCGCATCTCTCCAGTCCTAAAATCTCTCCACTGTTACTGGTTGCTGTGCGGATCAAGTTCAAGACCTTCTGCATTAGCCACACAGCTTTCTGGGGGCCTGAAACCCTGCTACATCCAACTCTCTCTTCCTAGGTACCTCCCTGCTAGAGCCCTTTGTTCTTCTAGCCCTAACTCGATACAGATCAGCAGTTTTTCCAAGCATAGAGTGAGAGGTAGATCTCTCTCTTCCGCAGCTGTCTCCCTCTGGATTTGCATCTGTGAACCTCTCAGACTTAAGCCGGATCACCTTAAATTCCGGAAGCTTCTCAAGACACCCCTTTTCTCCCCCTCACTTCTTGCTACTGCACTTTCATGATCCAAGTAACAAGGCTGAGTAGGACAATTTCCATTTTTCTTCATCCATGCCCCCCTTTTGTCTTGTTGCACCTTGAAACACCTTTTGCTGTACAGACACATTATAAACACCCAACAAATAAAATAAATGGAGAAATTCCACTAGAATCACCACAGAGCTATCTTTGGAAAATGTGTAATGTGCCACTGAGCTGCTTTACATTATATATGCATTTCAATGTACACCCTGTCCTTGAATTCACTGAAGCATGGACTGGCATCCCTCATCAGAAAAGGATATGCCAACTTTGCACATTAGAGGTTGAGACAGCCAGGCATATCTTAACTAATTGCCCAGACTTAGCTGAAAATTACTGGAAGTGCTATGGAGAGCTTTGCTCTTCTCCAACAAATGTAACCACTGTTTTATTTTGGGCTTTTATTTTCTCGGCTGCCTGGTCAGATCTACAGATGCACATGGGGGATGGCTGTATTGAATGTTAATGAACTGATCTTTTGATATTTGCTTTAATTTATTTTTGACTTTGCCATTTGGCATTAGATGTAATTCGCTTGCATTTTTGTTTTCTCTATTTTGCATTGTTATCTTATTTTGACCTGTGATGAGCTTTCCTTGCATTTTTAAATAAATGTTTTATTTTATATATGTTTGATAAAAGGCATGATTTTAGCCAGATGCATTTAAAATAAAAAATGGAAACAATAAACTAAGGGATAGCAGAATTTGGAGAGAAAGGAACATGTCCCAGAATTACAGTCAAGAAAAGTGAAGAAAAGAGGTATTAACTGTCTAAACCATACATTTACCTGTGCTGGACATTTGCAGATTCCATAGTCTGAAGACTCTTAACCTCAATACTGTTTAGCCAAGCTCTCACAAACAGCCTACCCTCAAGTGCACTTGAAAAAGAATATATCACTTCCGGAAATCTGGGTAGTACTCCAGTCTCTGAAGAAGGTTCTCAAATGAAAGGTGTGTGATTCATGTGACTCTTCATGATGTGGTAAGTTTGCCTTCAAGGTTTCGGGTCATCCAATATAGTGGTTAATTGGTCAGTTGCTAGACTGAACCTGACTAAAGTCCTTAATTGTAATTGGCTACTGGGATCAAGAATTGCCTTCAGCGTCTTATCAAGCATGCCATGATCCAGCTCGATCACTATTTACACATATAACCTCCTTCTCCTTCCATTGGACTCTGCTGTTCTTTTTCCTTGCTCATATGTTGTGAGAGAACTGTTAAGAAGTTCTCTTTGAGGCCAACCTTTTAAATGACCCTCCCCTTCAGTGACTGTTTTTCCTCTTGCAATAATATTGAGGTTGGAGAGATGGATGTGTAGTCAGTTGTCCAAAGAATAAGGACTTTCTTATTTGAATTCGTATTTCTCAGCTTTCCTGTTTTGCCCTTGCATATCCTACCATGAGTCTGTTGGCCTGCTTGATCCTTTAGCTTCACTGGTACCCTCAGTTTTATCCACTTGCATTACAAATGTTGAGTGAGATGTTGATTGTTTTTGCCAAAAAGTGGGAATGTTTCACAGTACTTTTTCCCATGTCTTGTTCCATAAAACATATATCTTGATGTCTCTGCTAGAGGTTGGTCCATTTCTCTTAATTGCACTTGAAGGCGAGCGTCCCCAACCAGCACGATCCTCCCCGCAATGAGAGACAATGACGGACTCTCCCAAGTCGGGAATAAAGCCAAGACAGAGTGCGGGTGAGCTTAAATGGGAGTTTATCAATCAGAATAGGGCATGCAAAGAACTCTGCAAACTCCGAGAGCGCTCTGTCTGACAATAGCAAAGACAGGCGTATATATTTACAAAAAACGTCATAAGAACCAACATACTATAGGGGGCACAAGTTTGATGGGATTGGGTGGCGATGACTAACTATAGGTGCTGCTGCGATGCGGTTGGCTTCGGCTGGAGGACGTCACTGGTCAGCCTTGTGGGTTGGGCTGGGCTTGGCAGGTTGGCTGAGTTCATCCGGGCGGTGTTGTTGTGCCATCGCGGCCAATGTCAGAGATGAATGTCTTTTCCTGACTTATTTGCCCTAGGCCATGCACACCGCAGTCATTCAGTCATTACAATATTATCTTCGTTAGTAAATCTTCCAATAGGTTATTCTACAGGTTAATGCAACACAGGAGGAATGCACCTTATGAGGGGTCTGATGGTCATTTGTCAGGGCATGGTTACCAGTGTCCTGTTGACCGGAGCCATAGGTTGAGGGGCTAAGCTTCAGGGCATGGGACGGGTGGTACATGCCTCCCTGTCTTGTTAGATGTGGTTATAAATGTGCCGCTGTGTGTTGCCACAGTATTGGGTGTCCTGATTGCACAGGGCCATAAGTCTAAGATGATCCGGTGGGTTGTGGGGTTTACGAGGGGGCGCCTTTGGAAGTGTATGTTCAGGCAGAGGTTTACTGCTATGCTGTAAATTATGCAGGTGGCGGGCTGTGGCCTTGGGTGCTGCAGAGGGGGCTACACATCTTTGAAGCGGCTCCAGTCTGGTTGGGGGAGGTGGAGCAGCGCGGCGCGGGCCTCTGCTCTCATGTTTGGCAGTCTCCACGGGTGGGAGGGGAAATGGCCTTGCACATATTCACAAAGGTATCTTCCTCGTGTGTTGCCGGCTTTTAGAGGTGAAAACATCACAATCATTTGAACACTTTATAATATTTGTTTGAATCACTTGAAAACATACATTTCACTTTGCTGGATGTGTCTCAATTATATCCAGTCTGAGCACCTTATTCGTACACTATGTTTTAACAATTACAGTATTTAGTTATATGCATATACATTTGCAGTAAGTGAGGTAGTATTGAGGTTGGTGGAGTACATAGAAAATGACCCGCCACCTTATGTGACGGTGGTGGCACATAAGGGGTTTAGACATACACGCATGACAAGTGCATTCTCGCACATCCTTCACATGAGCCCTCTGCATGGTTACATCCGTCTTCTTATGTACTCTAGCAGCATTAGTTCAGTTATGGCGCGGGACCGCGGGGTGTACGGTTTTCAATGTTACATATAAAGAACAATTCCCCGGAAATGCTTTTTATCATTTGCACACCCCGGCAGGGGTGTGGGTCCTCCATTGCTGGTGTCATGTAAACATGCGTTTCATACAATAATTACACAATTTTACAGGTTTCTTTAATAGAAGTAGTTTTATGGAAAGGATACACGTATTACAAGTAGTTTTTGACATTCGTATTTGGGTATTTGTCTGCTTTTATCGGATGACCATTTTACAGTTCTCCCCACCACCCAGGCCTTGCTGACCGGGTCATGCTGGGAGCAGTGATACACTGTGGACGGTGAAATGTTACAGTGTTAGTATCTTATGCTAGCTCATGTCCGTCTTGTTCGTGGGAACGGGCTCACAGCGGATCTGCCAGGGTGCTGCGGCGACAGGGATAATTGAAACTCTCCGAGGGTGGGGGCCGCGCTACAGTGCCCTGAGCTCACACCATCTTTGATAGACAAAATTGTTTCTGGGCCTAACTAAATTCAATACGTGTGGGCAATGTCTTCAGCAGGTGAACCCTCCAACCACCTGGGCCCGGGTGGTCTGAGGGGACGCCCAATGAGCCATGGCCCTCACCTGGGGAGGGGATGTAGGCAAGGAGGGTCTTTTGGACCACTCCTCCCCTACATTTCCCCCCTTTCGTTACTTAAGTAACGAATACTTTAAGTCCTCCAACCTTCTACATTCTGCTTCGTCCATCATTGCCTCATCCCATGCAGGTGTGCCTTTTATGGGCATCCATGCTCTGCACACCC
This sequence comes from Ambystoma mexicanum, assembly GCF_040938575.1. NCBI lineage: Eukaryota > Metazoa > Chordata > Amphibia > Caudata > Ambystomatidae > Ambystoma > Ambystoma mexicanum. The sequence continues at coordinate 933,519,315 of NC_090921.1, read as the reverse complement.
CCCGTAAACTCTCCCCTCTTCTGGCATATTCATCTGGGGTACAAGTCAGGTATATACATCCGCCATCACCTGCCAAATCTACCCATACCTCCTGGTACCATTCTAATACACGGGGCTCTCTGATGGTGGTGTGCCATAATTTGTCTATGATATCCTTGTCATGATACCTAGGCACTAGTTGATACCTTGGTGTATCATCAGTTCCAGTTTGTACCTGCACTTCCTGCATGTTTTGCATTGTCCCCCGGGTGTTGCCCATTGTCACCATCATCATTGCACCATTAGGTACTGCGTTAGCACAACATCGAAGACCCACCTGGCACAGGCAAAAAATTAAAAGGAGGAACACCACAGCTGGCATCAAAAATTTTACAGTTGTTCCAAGCCATGAGGGGACCCAGGAGAAGATGTTATCGAACCACGTACTGTCTTCTGCTCCACCTTCCATTTTCATTTTTTCTCCTAGGTTGTGTACTGCTTCGATCACATGGGACAGAGAGCCGTTTTCTGCGTCTTCAGAAGGTACGAAAGTGCAGCAGGCACTTCCAATTTTTCGGCAAACACCTCCATCCATCGCCGTCAACAGGTCCAAGACATACCTGTTTTGCATTGTCATCAGCCGTAAAGCCCTTAGTTCCACTTTTATTACGTTGAACCCTTCTTCAGTGTCATTGGCCAGCTGAATCAATTCCCAACGTGTTATCTGGAGCCATTTTGCGTTTGCCCTTGCTTGGACACTTGAGATGAGTGAGGCAAAGAATGTTTCTGCTGAGCTGAATAATCGATATCTGTCTGGGATCTGAGCCAACAGTTCTGATGATGCCTTTGATATGTAGTTTGATGCTCGTCTGTTACGGGTCAGCACCTCTTCCTTGCTCCCGGAAGACAGGACATACATTTGTGACTCCGCAGTCGGCTGGACTGCATTCTGTTGTATGCGTTCCTGTGTCTTTTTGCTCCCATCGATGTGGCTTTCTGGTATTACCATTAGGGCTGAGTGCAGAGTGGCCATTGAGCAGCTGCCACTCCATGACGGGGGAAGGTGCAGGTATGCCTGGTTGCCGCATACCCAGTATGTGTCCATCAGGGCCGCTGTCCCTTTTCTCAGATCTGGGATGGTGAGGGTCTTGTTACAGTTCTTGTTTGTTCCCATGGAGGTTTTCCCCTCTCCTTTGAAACATAGTTCATAGTCTATTTCGCTCTGTAGTTTGAAGGGTTTTTCAATGGCGGTTACCCAAGTTAGTTTTGAAATGTGTTCCTTCCATACTGATGTGCATGTTTCTTCTATCCACTGCAATTTCTCCGGTGCCACACCTCTCAGTGCTTCAGCTTTGCATATTACTTCTTCATCCTTCCACTTGTTATCTAAAAAAAATTTCCCTTGTATTACAAAAAATGGTTCTTCCAGACATACCACCCCTGCCATCTTTGGATAGCAAGTTTTCTCGTTCTGCAGCATTCTAAAAGTAACTTCATGTGCCTGGAAGGTGTTCTTAATCCTGCATAACGTGAGATGAAGGAGACATTGGGCATCTATAATTGGCAACTCTTTGGGTAGCAATACTTTGGGTGTACCTGAAGCATGAGGAATGAGGGAGCAGACATAACAGCTCTCATTTGTTGTTTGTTTAGCTGTAGCACGCATATCCGCATACCATTTATTTGTCTGGTGGGGGTGTCGTGGGTCTTCCATTTTATCTAGTCCTAACCCATAGTACTCATCATACCTTCTTCCCCCTGCGTCTCTTTTTCGTCTGTTGTTCTTGTACCTCATGTATTTCCCAGCCTCCTGGGCGAGGGACAAAATAGACCCCCCTTTCTCATTCCCGCCCCCCTTGGCCCATTCATCATATAATTCATCATATAAGATATCGTGTGCTGCTAGCATCTTTTCCTTCTCATCCCTGACGTTATCTTGCAGGTTGTTTTTTAAGATGGGGGCAGGTTGGCTGGTGGGGGTATCATACAACCACGATATGGCAGACGGGTTTCGGTCATTTAAAATGCGAGCATTATAATTAGATATCTTTGGTGGAGACACTGTGTTGTTTTGCATTCCACCCTGCGGCTCTTTCTTTTCTTAAATGACAGCATTGGATGGTGTAGTATAGTAACCCCATACAAGTTAAGTTCCGTCCCATACCAGAAAATCACCTTCCCTCGTATTGACACTTGCAGTTGCATTGGTCCCAGTGGTGCTGTTAATCCCAGTAGTGCTGTTAATCCCTCCCCCCTCGTTCATCTCAAAAGAGATGAACGCTACAAACCAATATGTAACCAGGCCAAACATTATTATAAAAAACAACGTAATGCACACAGATAATCCACACTCATACGAATATCTGCATCTCTCATTTAATAATTCTCTCATTCTACTAATTCTATCCGTTGCAGGCTGCCCGTTAGATGCCATGGTAGTTCCTGTTCGAGATATAAAAGTGCATTAAGTGCATGCATGTAAACATTTTGTTGGCACTATCAGTGCCAATATATATTGACGGGGAATGGAAGCGGGTAGGGATGCAGGCAAGGGTATTCACAGACAAGGGTGTAAACACGTCATGATTTGGTCACTTCATTAATTACATATAAGTCCACAAGATAAAAAAGAATTTTTTTTTTTTTTTTTCCCAGTAACATCTTAAAAAGAATGCAAGTATACTTATCAGTAATTTTCCCATTCAGGTCCAGTACTAACACATACACAAGTTCATATTCAGACATTCTGCTCAGTTGCATCGTTTGCTATTGTCTGTGCCTCCTCATCTACCTCCCCTTGCACATTACTATATGCTTTTCGTACATCTGTCAAGTGTACCCAGTACTTCAGTCCCTTTACTTTTACTGCCGTGGGCGTGCAGAACACTACCTCGTATGGGCCATGGAACCGTGGAGCATTCCATCGACGCACAAAACTCCTGACATAAATCAATTCGCCCGGCATCAGCTGTAGCTGTTGCTCAGGCTCCGTGACAGACCCTGTTTTGTTTCCCTCCTCTCTAGTGAAGGGTGGAGAGAGCTGCTTCGATATTGCGCGCGCTGCCCTTGTTAATTTCTTCAAATAATCTGTGAACTCATCTCCCAATATCGCAGCGCTTCTGTGTGCATCTGAGTGTTCGCGCAGTGGAGAGTGTGCTGTGCACATTCGTCTCCCAGTCACGATTTCGTGCGGGGACAAATGGTGGTCTTTGCTTGGCTGATTCCTCAGCTCAAATAGCGCAAGGGGCAGACAGTAAATCCAATTCTTTTTCAATGAAAAGCATAGTTTTGATAACCTGCCTTTTAACAGTCCGTTCATCTTTTCCACTACGCCATTACTTTGAGGATGATAAATCGAGCACAATTTATGTTTTATTCCCAATAATGTAGTAACTTCCTTGAAAAGCTCATTTACAAAATGAGTGCCATTATCTGAGCGAATCACGTCACAAATTCCCCAGCGCGGGAACACTTCCCTCACTAGGAACTTTGCAGCGCTTTTGGCATCAGGTCGTGCACATGGTCCTGCTTCCACCCACCTTGAGAATGGGCATACAACCACGATCATGTACCGTGCGCCATTACACCTTTCCCCCATGTCCGTGTAATCAATATGCAGCTCTCTGAATGGGCCAATGGGTTTTGGAATTGTTCCCCGGAGCGTGCGTAATGTCATTCCTGAATTGTAGATCTGACATGTTGTGCACTCCATCGCTAATCGAGATACGTGCTCCTGGAGACAGGGCACGAACCATTCTTCCTGTATTTCTGCTGCAATGTGCTGTTTGGTATTGTGTGCAGGGAAGTGTAGTTGTTGAAACACAATTTCCAATAACTTTATTGGCATAACCACTTTCCCTGAGTTGTTTTGTCGCCACAGTAAGTCTGTTGCCGACTTGCTGCACCCTCGTTTTGTCCACATCAATTTTTCGTCTGCACTAGCTCCTTCCTGTAATTCTAGTATTTGTGATATAGGCATCATGTTGTAGCCTTCTGGGAGCCCTTTGTTTGTCTTGTGCTGCAGCAGGTACTCACCTGCGTCATATTTCTGAAAATAGGAAGCCTCCTTGGAGGCAGCGTCCGCTGCCGCGTTTCCCAAAGACACAACATCTGTGTTGGATGTATGTGCTTGGCACTTCACTATTGCTACTGCAGTAGGGTTTTGTAGGGCTTCAATTAACTCTTTCAGCAATTCTGCATGCTGTACTGGCGTTCCGTCTGCCCGTCGAAATCTCCTCCGCTCCCATCTCGCTAGACCTCCATGTACTGTCTTCGTCATGTAAGCTGAGTCTGTGTATATTGTCACTGCGCAACCCTTTGCTGCATGTAGTGCTTCTATGAGCGCAATCAGTTCTGCTGCTTGTGCGGAGTAATGTGATGGGAGGCGGTACTGTACTAGTGTTTCATACTCACCGTCTTCTAACCTCACCACCGCCATACCAACATGCTTTTCTCCCGTGTCCACATCAATCGATGCAGACCCATCCACGAAGTACACTTCCCCCTCGCTCAGAGCGTTCTCACACACCACTGTGTCCTCCCCTCTTTCTCCTGTGTAAGTTGCACAATCGTGGTCCTGCATGTCCTCTAGTGTGCATGCTTCTGTAATGAATGTTGCGGGGTTCACTGTCTTGCATCTCACCACATGGATATTGGCGCTAGACAATATGATCTCATAGGCTGTTGCCCGCTGTGTTGTCAGTGTGCTTTTTGACCTCTCAAGGATTGCAAATAATGAATGTTCCACAAACAATGTCACAGGGCAACCCATTACTATTGTGGCACTTTTCTCAATCGCGAACGCGGCTGCAGCTAGTGATTGCTCGCACGCGAAATGGCCTTGCATCACGGCATCTAAAGTACCACTATAGTAAGCCAAAGGCTTGTGTCCTAGGGACGTCTTTTGTGTCAGAACAGCTGTCATGAGTGTTCCCTTGCAGTGTGAGAATAGGTAAAATTTGCGTCCATAATCAGGATTTGCTAGCACTGGAGCGCTTGAAATTAACTCTTTTAATGATTGGAATGACGCGCTCATTTCTTCTGACCATTCTATTTTTTTATTTTCCTGTTGTGCTTCTTTGAGTGTGTGTAGTAGTGGTCTCGTGTATGCTGCATAGTCTAATATCCATGCTCGGCAATAGTTGCACATTCCCAAGAATTTCTGCATGTCTTTCACTGTTGTGGGTTCTCCTACTGATCTTATCGCTTCTACCCTGTCGGGGATTATTCTTTTTCCATCTTTTGATATCAGCTGTCCCAAGTATAAGACCTCTGTCATGCAGTACTGTAGCTTCTCCTTGTCTACCTTGTACCCCTTATTGGCCAATAGAGTCAGGAGCATTGTTGAATCCTTTCTGCATGCTTCTTCGTCTTGTGCACACACTAGTAAATCGTCTACGTACTGAATGATCGTACTCTCAACTGATAGGTTTCCCAAGTCTTCATGCAATATGCGGTTGAATATGCTTGGGCTCTCACAGTATCCCTGTGGTAATCTGCAGTGTTCATATCTCTTTCCCCCCAGTGTAAATGCTGTCAGGTATCTACTCTCTTCAGCCAGGGGGATTGAGAAAAATGCGTTTTTCAAGTCTACTACTGTGAAGTGTGATGCCGTTTTTGGGATGCTGCATAATATTGATGCAGGGTTCGGGACCAAAGGGAACTCTTTCTGAATTACATCATTTAGGGGGCGTAAATCCTGTATCATCCTCCAAGACCCTCCTTTTGCTTTTTTGATTGGATAAATACATGTGTTACATGGGGAGTTTGAAGGCACTATTATCCCTTGCGCTAGTAGTGCATTTATTGTCTCTTTTATCCCTTCTTCAGCTTCACGGGACAATGGATACTGTTTCACTCGGGGTAAAATTGCTCCTTGCTTTAGTTTTATTACCACAGGTTGTACTCCATGCAACAGCCCTACATCATGGGGGCCTGTTGTCCACAAATTATTTGGTACGAGCCTCATGTCATCATCAAAGAATGACGGTGGTGCTCCCACCACTGCCATCAGTTGAACAGGGATTTCCCTGGCTTGGATCAAAATGTCACAGGGCATTGCTATTTCCATTACTATTTCACCATCCCCTTCTGCATCTGAAAAGAGATCCTCATCTGTTGCGTCTCTTAGGGCGATGTTGGCATTTGTACACAGCACTGTACGCCACTCACATCCTTCCCTATCTAATCCAATCACAGCAATCCTTTTCGCTGATACCTGTACAGCGTGCAGGTCTAATGATACCACTGATCCTGGTTCTGTGTCGGGGCACACTATGGGGCGGAAGAGGAACTCCGCTGGAATCCTCCAGTCCATTCTTCTCAGCTCTGGAATTATGAGGGCCAATGTTTTTAGCCCTTCAATAAACATTTCCTCATTTTCCGGCAACCCTCGTACTTCTTGTGTGATCGTGTAGGCTTGCGCAACCAACATTGCACGCAAGGGGCATATTCCGGGTGTTGAACACACTATTCCTCTCTCGGTAAATGATATGGTCATGTTGAGTTTACTCAGGAGATCCCTCCCCAATAAATTTATTGGTGAGTGTTCGTAATACAGTAAGGGTGTCTTTACAGTCTTACCCCCCACTGTTACATCCAATGCTTCTGTGTAAGGAACTTCAATTACAGCCCCAGAGAACCCCTGCGTCTCTAACTTCCTGTTAGATAACGGGAACCGGCCCTCCCTGATACATGATTTCTCCGCTCCCGAATCCACCATGAATATGAACTGCTTGTCTCCTATCTGCGCCCCTACCAATGGTTCCTCTGCTGCATCGTAGGTGGTAGATAGAACTGGACACGCAAGTGTTCTCTGTGGGCTGTCCTATGTGGGGTGTCTCATCGCCCCCCCTTGATTGAAGACACTCCCTGAAACTACTGATACGCCGCCATAGGATGCTGGTGCGGGGGCCCCATTTGCCGCTGTCGCAAAAGGGTTGCCTGGCGTGTACTGCATATTGTCATTGTTTTGTGGGTGGTTCTGTGGTCTATACTGGTGCCCCGGTTGTTGCTCATTATTACCTTGGCCTGGGTTTCTCGAGTGTTGTTGTCCCATTGGAAGACCGTATGGGCTCCCCGGGTGGGGATGGCCGTACTGTTCTACCTCTTGGAACCCGTTGTTGGGTCTGGCTCTGCACTCCCTAGAGTAATGCCCCCATCTTCCACAGTTCCAGCAACTTCCTTGTGCACCTCTAGGGCCCTGCCATCCATTTCCTCCCATTCCCCCGTACCCCGGTCCACCCCTTCGGCCCCTGTACCCACCTCGTCCTCCTCGAGGGACCCACTCCTGCCACTGCGACCCTCCGCCTGTCTCCTGCTCATTCCACTGCCGCTGTCCTGCTCCAGCCCAACTAGTTGCCATCCTTCCTTGTATGGCTATCAGCCCCTCCTCCTCCTCATCTCCCTCCCTGCTGTGGGGGAGTGCGGCTACAGCCGCTGCGACCTTCACCAACTTTGTCTGCACTAGTTTTGCTTTGTCTGCCAATCTCCTCTGCGCCACCTCCTTCTCCCTTTCCTTTATTCGCTTACAATGGTGCACTATTATGCTCTGAATCTCAGGCCATCCCTTCGCTTCAATGCCTGCTATTTTGTCAAGCGCCTTTTGCACCTCCTTTGGGAGCCCTCTTTTTATAATGAAGTAAAATAAAGATGTCGATTGATACCAGGGCGTGCCCGTTTCTGCTCTCCACATCTCTTGGACCCGAAAAATATAATCCATAGCCTCCTCTCCGTCATTCATTGTACACTGCATTACTGACTGTAAGTCTGGCGTATCTGGAAACGTTTCTCGCAAGGCATCCCACACCCTCGCACGCACTGTGTTAAAGGAGGCTCCGTCATGGCGGTCGCAGTCTAATGTTACTCCCGGGAAACCGGCCTTGACCCATACTCTATCAGCCTGATCCCCCACTGCTGATACGAGCAAGCTCTTCACATCTCCTATTGCTAGGCGTATATCCACTTACTTGCCCCTCCAGATAACGGGGGCAATAGCTTTAATAAATTGGCTTTATCCATTTGGGCCCATGGGATATAATTCGGCCTCCCTCCTCCCCTATGTATCAATGGGAGCTGTAGCCTTCCTTTTGTCGTTGCATCTGGACCCGTTTTGGCTGCTGATGTTCCCAGTGATGCCATTTTCCCCACCCTGTTCCTTAATCGCCCCGTCCACTCATCATCCAGTGTTCTCATTGAACATGTACCATCCACCCCTTCGCTTCCCCCTCCCATTGCCATGCTCAACCTGTCGCTTTCTTCTAAATCGTCCCTTATATCACATAATAGTTCCTCTCTGTCTCCTATAGGCCTTTCTTCATTATCAATACCTCCCTGTCGTGTCCCTACTTCGATTATTCGTGTCGGTTCTTCCTCAATTCTGAACAGTATCTCACCTTTTTTCCACCCGTCTTCAAGTGTTCTATTCTCACTCGGCGCTCTAGACGTGCGCCCTGATCTTGCTGCATTAAGTGCTGTTTGTTCACATATGTCTTTTATCCTTGAGAGCTCATCTTTCGCTATTGAGAGTCTTGATTGTAAATCATCTGTTAGCTTTTCTATGTCCACCCTTTGTGTGCTTGCCTGGGCTCGCTCCCTTGTACTTTCATATGGCGGGGTTGCCGTTGGCCGGTGGGGTGTAGTAGTTGTCGGGGGAGGCACATAAGTGGGGTCACTGTACCCTTCTGCGGGCACAGGCTTGTTTAATATCGGGTACAACCTTATTACCTCTATTGGTGGCGCTACATTTGACAATTCTTTAGCATCTTTCTGTATCATCAGTGGATTGTCAGTGGTGGATGGGAGGTCAGAATTTAATGCTGGTGCTTTAGGCGGTGGTATCTCTTCAAATAACCTCCAGCGATCTAATATTTCCCTCCTATTGTGCAACTGCTTCCCCTTGTATTTCAAACAAATGCATGTGGCCACCATATCCAGAACACTTTTATCAAATGACCCTCCCTCGGGCCATATCTGCGGTAACCCCTTTCCCTTTTGCTCTGTTATCCATTGGTCATGATATTTCTTAATTCGCTCCGTGTACCCTGGTAGGTTCTTACAAATATGTGATAAGGGTGTTTCGGCCCCCATCTTTGTGTTTTCCTAGTACTTGTGTGTCCCTGTGTGTCCACAATTACAATGTAAACCTATTACCAATATGGGTTTCGTTTTCTACTTCACATTCAATAATGGGCTCCTTTGTGCTCTTCCCCCTGCCTGCGCAATACAAAACTGGCTGTACACAGTCTCTATTCTATTCTCTTTGTGGGGGGGGGCACATACAAGAGCAAAACATCAGTAATTTTGACAATATTAACCCAGAAATCAAAAAGGTACACACTCACTTCACCTTGTCATTTTTTCCTTCAAGAAGCTTTATCCGGCCACACTTACCATGACCATGCAATTACTATACATTTATAACCACTTTACACACCCACAGCACCAAATTGTCTTCTGACGCATACGAGGTGCACACACCTCTCTGTAACACTCTATTCACAATTCAAGCTGCCCTCCCTTTCCTCCCTAGCCGGCTGTCCCTGTCCGTCTTATTCAGATATATGGATGCGCATATATATATATTGGTCTGCTCTTCCCTCTTCTAGTAAGACTCTCTCTCTTTTATTTTCTCCCTAACGTTTTGTACTGATCTCACTTTTATTTTCCCCCCAACCCTAAAGAAAAGAAAAGAAGGAAGAAATAGCAGTCACTAATATATTCTCCGTGTCCCCCTTTGCCAGACACTTTTATCTTATAATCCACTTCTTCATATATTCCCAGTACTAGTCAAGATAGCACTATGCGGCGCCGCCTTCCACCCCCTTTCGGAGCTAGGTTCCCGTCACTTTTATCTCTCATTCACCTCTTAATCCTAATGGCCATATGCAAAGAAAAGCAAAGAAATTTTAGGATGATCCTTAGTAGATCTGCGTACCCCCTCTTCGTTCTCTGTCCTAGACTTCTTCCCCCACTCCCTTTACGATCGCTCGCACTCAATACTCACGTGCCCGTCTTGAACCGATAGTCTCCGAAACTGGGTCCGTCCAGGCAGTGTTGCCGTCAGCTCAACAGTCAGCCCCGGCTCCGGCGAGCGGTACTCAAAGGGGATTTTTCAACTGGGATCCCGTACCCTCTCTCTTTTGAGTGCGCACTTCTTAGTGTACCGGTCGCCGTTGGCGGGCAGCCTCCCGGAGCCGGCTCACCGTGCGTATCCCTTTTCGACCGGAGATTCTCGTGCCAAAAGGGGACGGTAATGTTAGGTCGGGAAAAAATAATAATAGTAATAATCACGCTTTCGGGGTCACCACTGAAGGCGAGCGTCCCCAACGAGCACGATCCTCCCCGCAATGAGAGACAATGACGGACTCTCCCAAGTCGGGAATAAAGCCAAGACAGAGTTCGGGTGAGCTTAAATTGGAGTTTATCAATCAGAATAGGGCATGCAAAGAACTCTGCAAACTCCGAGAGCGCTCTGTCTGACAATAGCAAAGACAGGCGTATATATTTACAAAAAACGTCATAAGAACCTACATACTATAGGGGGCACAAGTTCGATGGGATTGGGTGGCGATGACTAACTATAGGTGCTGCTGCGATGCGGTTGGCTTCGGCTGGAGGACGTCACTGGTCAGCCTCGTGGGTTGGGCTGGGCCTGGCAGGTTGGCTGAGTTCATCCGGGCGGTGTTGTTGTGCCATCGCGGCCAGTGTCAGAGATGAATGTCTTTTCCTGACTTATTTGCCCTAGGCCATGCACACCACAGTCATTCAGTCATTACAATATTATCTTCGTTAGTAAATCTTCCAATAGGTTATTCTACAGGTTAATGCAACACAGGAGGAATGCACCTTATGAGTGGTCTGATGGTCATTCGTCAGGGCATGGTTACCAGTGTCCTGTTGACCGGAGCCATAGGTTGAGGGGCTAAGCTTCAGGGCATGGGACGGGTGGTACATGCCTCCCTGTCTTGTTAGATGTGGTTATAAATGTGCCGCTGTGTGTTGCCACAGTATTGGGTGTCCTGATTGCACAGGGCCATAAGTCTAAGATGATCCGGTGGGTTGTGGGGTTTACGAGGGGGCGCCTTTGGAAGTGTATGTTCAGGCAGGGGTTTACTGCTATGCTGTAAATTATGCAGGTGGCGGGCCGTGGCCTTGGGTGCTGCAGAGGGGGCTACACATCTTTGAAGCGGCTCCAGTCTGGTTGGGGGAGGTGGAGCAGCGCGGCGCGGGCCTCTGCTCTCATGTTTGGCAGTCTCCGCAGGGTGGGAGGGGAAATGGCCTTGCACATATTCACAAAGGTATCTTCCTCGTGTGTTGCTGGCTTTTAGAGGTGAAAACATCACAATCATTTGAACACTTTATAATATTTGTTTGAATCACTTGAAAACATACATTTCACTTTGCTGGATGTGTCTCAATTATATCCAGTCTGAGCACCTTATTCGTACACTATGTTTTAACAATTACAGTATTTAGTTATATGCATATACATTTCCAGTAAGTGAGGTAGTATTGAGGTTGGTGGAGTACATAGAAAATGACCCGCCACCTTATGTGACGGTGGTGGCACACAAGGGGTTTAGACATACACGCATGACAAGTGCATTCTCGCACATCCTTCACATGAGCCCTCTGCATGGTTACATCCGTCTTCTTATGTACTCTAGCAGCATTAGTTCAGTTATGGCGCGGGACCGCGGGGTGTACGGTTTTCAATGTTACATATAAAGAACAATTCCCCGGAAATGCTTTTTATCATTTGCACACCCCGGCAGGGGTGTGGGTCCTCCATTGCTGGTGTCATGTAAACATGCGTTTCATACAATAATTACACAATTTTACAGGTTTCTTTAATAGAAGTAGTTTTATGGAAAGGATACACGTATTACAAGTAGTTTTTGACATTCGTATTTGGGTATTTGTCTGCTTTTATCGGATGACCATTTTACAGTTCTCCCCACCACCCAGGCCTTGCTGACCGGGTCATGCTGGGAGCAGTGATACACTGTGGACGGTGAAATGTTACAGTGTTAGTATCTTATGCTAGCTCATGTCCGTCTTGTTCGTGGGAACGGGCTCACAGCGGATCTGCCAGGGTGCTGCGGCGACAGGGATAATTGAAACTCTCCGAGGGTGGGGGCCGCGCTACAGTGCGCTGAGCTCACACCATCTTTGATAGACAAAATGGTTTCTGGGTCTAACTAAATTCAATACGTCTGGGCAATGTCTTCAGCAGGTGAACCCTCCAACCACCTGGGCCCGGGTGGTCTGAGGGGACGCCCAATGAGCCATGGCCCTCACCTGGGGAGGGGATGTAGGCAAGGAGGGTCTTTTGGACCACTCCTCCCCTACACACTGTCCCCAACTGTTTTTGAGCTTCCCTCTGGCAACCCAGGATCAAAAAAATATATATGCCACTCAACAAAAGTGTCTGCATCATACCAGGGTGTTGCAACCAAAGGGCCTTTGAAGCTGCAGGCTTGGGAAGGGGCAGTATTAGAATAGCCAGACAGAGAAGAAGAGGGTTGGAAGACGGGTTCCTCCATCCTGGCTTGCTGTCTCTTCCACTTAATGCAGAACTAAGATCCCTATTAGGACCTGCACAAATATGCTTATTAGGTTGCATTTTATTTTTTTCCAACTGCTGAAGTTTTAGGAGCCAGATCAAAAACACCTAGAGAGGAATGTGTATGTAGATTTTGTCAAGCAGAGGTCAAACTTGAATCTTTGGAACATTTATCTATTGACTGTGATTGTCATGAACCATCGAACTCGCCCGTCAGGCCTTACACTCCATAATACTACCAACATGGCAGCAAGCTCAGAACGCTGCTCGCCAGTCTTCACATTCTACGCAGCATCCTCTATAAAGAAGCCACACCCCCGCGGCCCCGCGCGTCTCAACGCTGCTACTAGCTGTGATCGGACGTGTGCTCCGAACCTTCTCTAGTGCTACTTGCTATCCTCTGGCCCCTGGATTCCCTTCTCCCGACTTCTTCCCTGTTTCCTACTTTCCAGAATCCCTGTGCCGCTTCCGCGTGCCCCCAACACCTTCTTGAATACTCCTGGAGTTTCCTGTGATCCTGGACATCGAAGCTGAACGTACTCTGGAAGCCGAGGACGGCCTAGCGGACTTATCTAAGTCCCGAACCATACGAAAGAAGACTCCACCTAAAGAAGACATCAGGCAACATAGACAGGTGAGAAGGGGGGAAACCTGTGATAGTGATGAATAGCGTATTTTAAGTGAATCACATTTTGATGCATTTTATATATGAAATACAAGTTTTAAATTCATTAGATGTTTCACTTCATATCTTAAGAGGAAACCAGGTATCATTAAAAATTTCTGATATTTAGTATGTAGTGTAATTAGTAAGGGATTTTGTGGATTGTTATGGGAAATGTTATGTGTTTGATATGTTATTTTCTTGTTTTTGTCTTTTTTTCTGTGTACTGATCTTCTTGGACTTTTATTGTTCTCATTGTATGTTGTGTAAGGTTTAGTGTAACAAAACCACTTCACAACAATACAATAATGTTTTGTTGTGTATCATACTTGCCGCTTATTAGCTAGACAGGGATTGGACCCCTTACAGCAGACTTCCTTTTAGCCACTTCCATTGGACGTTTGATTTTCTAAGGAAGGGATCTTGCACTGCTTACTTCATTGATCTTGGACTCTAAAGGACAGAAAAAAACGTGTTTGAACCCTGTTTGGGTGCAGTCCGTTCCAAAGCACTCTGCCAAAGTTGTAGACATATATTCCATTGCATAGGCAAGCTCAACTCACTACCCATCAATAGGGAAAAATGGGATGCCCTGCAGTTCGCACATGAGCTGCACTCTCTTTGATCTGTCCCTGTAGCCAGGCTCCTCGCTAGAGGTGAATGACTCCTGCAGGGCCAGATAGCCACCCCTGGGTGGAAGTGTAGAGAAAAAATACTAATCCTGTCCTTGGGCCCCGGGTTTGGAACTGACAGCACCAGAAGAAGCAAAGCTACTGGAATACTTGCATTCTAGTGTGATACCATCTTCACCCATGTTTGAATGTCTTCAATTGTGTCCTATTGTGCCAGTGGATACACTAAGTTGTATGCTTTTGAATACAAGGTTGTTGGTTAAGCATGCACATGAGGTATCTGATTATATTGAACTGCACCATCTTGACATATGTGCTGTTACTAGAAGGGGTTGCGCTTATATTGTAAAACATGCTATCGGCATGGGAAGTGAAAGGTCACTGGATAGATGGTGTTTCATTTCTGCATGTGAAGGTTGGTGTGAATGCGGTCTGAACTATAAATATTATACTTGTATACCGCCCCCCAACTTCCACAGATAATTTTTCTTTAGCACTATCTAGCTACTTACTGCCCTTCATGAAACCTAAGGCACATATTATAGTCTTGGGAGACTTTCAGTATTGGTTAGGACACAAGGACGACCCAATTGCAGCAGAGATTTCACAATCCCTTTCAGATCTGGGTTTTAATCACCCAATTCACGAACCTACTCATGTATTGAGTCATACCCTTGACTGGGTATCAGTAGTGAATACGCCCTGTCAGGACGTCTGGGTATCCCCCTGTCCCTGGTCGGATCATGCATTTGTGCATTTTTCAGTCTCTGCGCCCTTTCCATTAAAATCAAGCTGAAACCTGCACCAGCAGTGATGGAATCGAGTGTTAAGTTTTTGATTCATGAAAGAATTGAACCCATGTTTAGGCTCCCATCTAATATTTTAGATACAGAGACTACAGAGTCCATGGCTCATAAACTCAAGATGACACTGGAAATGGTGGACAATACTCTTGCTCCACTTAAACGTAAAAAGAAATGTACTGAGAGTAAAAAAAGTAAACCTTGGTTTTCCCCTGATATACAAATACTTAAAGCTGCGTCACTTAAACTTTTCTATATTTGGAAGGCTAATCAGACACCTGTATCTTTAGCTAATTTTATAACTGCATCCAAGAATTATAAGGTTTGTTTGTTTGTTTTATTCATTTTTTGTGCGCGCCGGACCGAGGGGTAGGTGGGCGCAATGGCAAGAAAATGCAAAACTTACAAGGTTACATCATAGCAAAATGTACATTAGAAAATACAATAAGGTCACACAAATAATTACAGAATATACAGGTTCAAGTAGGTCAATCAGAATTACAGTTGTACAGAGTGAAGGTCTAGTGATTAATATCAGTAGGAGGTAGGTAACACCAGTAAACTGAGGTCAGTCGAGGTAAGGAATTGAATGACTTTTTTCCTGAAACAAAGGTAGGGCAGGTACGCTCTGAGGTCTTGTGGTAGTGAGTTCCAAGTTTTAGCAGCCTTTACCGGGAAGCTATTTCCTCCAATAGTAGTGCATCTAAAGTTTGGTATTGTCAAGCAATTAGAATTGACAGCTCTGGTTGGTCTAAGAGATGTTCTCCTGTGGAATTTGTCAGTCAGGTAGCTGGGGGCAGAGTTATTAAGGGCTTTGTGGGTCAGGGATAGCATCTTGAGTTTTATTTTACTCTCCGTGGTCAACCATTTGTGGTGGCGTCTGGCGGAGGAGATATGGGATCTTTTATTAATGACTAGTGCTGCTCTCAGGGCATTATTTTGTAATGTTTGTGGTCTTTGGGTTATTATTATTATTATTTTTTTTTATTAGCTCTAGAGTAAAGAGCATTACAATAGTCAATTCTGGAGAGAATTAAGGCTCTGGCCAGGATTAGGCAACTCTTATTGGAAAGGAATGGTTTACCGGCTCTTATCAGTTTGCACGTGTAGTCCGTGGAGGAGGCAAGGGATTTTAGCTGTTTATCAAGTGATAGGGTAGAATCAAGATAGAATCCCAGGGCTTTTACATCCTTGGATACTTGGATGATGTTCCCATCTATGTTGAATGAGGAGAATTCCTGACCTAGTTTTTTGATATTGGCTTGGGTACCCAGGATAATCAACTGTCTTATCATCGTTTAGACAAAGGCAGTGAGTGGCCATCCATGCCTGGATGATAAGGTATACCTTGTTCAAAATTCCGTGTCTTTTGCATGATCCCCAGAAAGCGGGAGGAGGATCTGTGTATCTTCTGCATAATTAGTGTAGGTGATACCAAGATGGTCCAGATCACCAAACAGGGGCTTGGTGAAGATATTGTATAGAGTTGGGGATACACAAGAGCCCTGGGGAACACCACATGAGATAGGGGTGGGATCTGCCGCTGCTGAGGGGGAGAAGACTCTCACCGTTCTCACGCTCAAGAATGACTTGATCCATCCAATGGCTTCCAGGGAGAAATGGGCGGCGGAGTCCAGGTGACTGCAGAGGACTTTGTGATCCACCAAGTCAAAGGCAGCTGAGAGGTCCAGGAGTAGTAGGAGTACTGTTCTCCCTTTGTCTCTCAGCTCATCAATTTGAGATTTCAAGTCAATGAGGGCAGTTTCTGTTCCGTGTAGGGGACGGAAGCCCGATTGTCGTTCGCTTATAGGTTATGTAATTCTAGGTGTTTTGAATTTGGTTGTATGCAGCTTTGTCCAGAATCTTAAGAAGAAACGGTACCGTAGTAATAGGGCGGTAATTAGTAGGGATGAGGGGATCTAATGTCTGTTTTTTAAGGAGGGGGAGTACCCAGGACTGTTTAAGGTTGGCAGGGATGGTGCCTGAGGCGAAGGAGGCGTTAATCAATTTAGTGATAAAGGGAGATCATTCTCTGGCAGCGTCTTTTATTAGCTGTGCTGGGCAAATGTCACCTTTACAATTTGATGGTTTAAGCGACAGGATAACTCTTTCTACTTCCAAGGTAGTCATTTTGGAGAAGTGGAAGGTATTGCTGTGCGCCAGTGGGTTATTGGTGTGAGGCATTTTAGGCGAATCCTGAATTTTGAGTACTTTTTTTTGCTGGATTTTATTTTGGAGTGTGATAATTTTATTTGCTAAGGCTTGCTGGATATCCGTGCACCAAGGTTTGTCCTTGGTACAGGTATCCTGAATGGCAATGGGAGACTCAAGTTGCTTTAGAATGGAAAAAAGCTCTTTCATGCTGGAATTAGATTTAGCTATACGGTCATCATATGAGTTCCGTTTTGCCTGGCAAACTTCTTTTTTGTAAAGTGAGGAGAGAGTGGATAGTTTAGGTTTGTTATCGTTATCGACTGATGGGCAGAGCCTCCAGGTAGTTTCGCTCTTTCTTTTCAGAATGCGTAAATCTCTTAGCTGTGGAGTAAACCATTTGTTTAGATGAGCTTTCGGTTTGCTTGGTCTAAGTTTGAGAGGAGCCACTTTATCTAGGGTAGTGAGCATGATAGTATTACATTCTTGCACTAGGATGCTAGGGTTTAGATTAACTGATAGAGCGTTAAGGGCCGGTAATATAGCTGGGATCACTTTCTCTGCAGTGATACATTTTTTATTTCTGGTTAGGCAAGGTGGCGCTGGTGGAAGGGCCGTAGGGTTAGGTCTGGCAGTAGCTAGGTTAAAGGACACCAGGGAATGGTCTGTCCAGGGTAAGGGCATTATAGATGAAATAGTGGCTGTACAGTTGCAATCAGCTGTCCAGTCTAGTGTTCTTCCCTTCAGGTGCATAGGCTTGTCAACTCTTTGAGTTAGGCCAAGTGCGTGAATAGTGTTGGCTGCCAAAGTAGCATTGGTATCTGTGGTGTCATGGAGACCTAAATTAAAGTCCCCAAGAAGGATTGATTGAGAACAAGGTTTGAGGTTATTTGTGAGTATGTTATGGAGATCCTCTTCAAAGGTGCCTAGAGGGCCAGGGGGTCTATATAAAAGGTGAATGATAAGTGTTTGATTATTATTTAGTTGAAGTTTGGCAGATAGGGTCTCACAAGATTGAATCGATTGGTTAGGTACTAATCTGAGTGAAAGGCTTGTTTTGGAGATTATAGCGATGCCGCCACCTCTAGCACCTTCTTGGTCATGTCTAACTATCGTGTAGCCATCAGGGATAGCTAGCATGAGCGAAGGTCCTGCTGCATTGTGTAGCCAGGTCTCTGTGATAGCGAGAAAGTCAAGGTTGCCTTCTGTAATTATGTCGGCAATGTCTAGGGCATGGGCAACAAGCGATCTCACGTTAAGGAGTGCTCCAACAATAGTTGGGGTCTTGGTGACCTCTGTGGCTTGAGGGGGTGGAATAGTGGACATATTGGGTGTTTTTGACTTATTGTTCTGAGTTAGGCAGATATAGGAATGAGGTTGTGAAGGTCGTCTAGTATGGCGAGGTTTACAGACCTGCTTGAGGTTTGTTTTAGTGTTGGTAGAGGGCAGAGATCTGCAGAGAGGTTCATGCAATTTAGATAGTCTTGCACGGAGTCTAAGGTTTCTGCTATGTGTATCACATGGGTGAGATATCGCAGTGTCTGTCTCACGGGGTTCATAGCTAGGATGTAAATATTGGTCAGGAGAGTTGTCGTTCAAGTGTACTACAGACGTCAAAGGTGGCAAGGAATTGGGTACGTTAACATCTGGCATGATGAGTAAGTGTAGGATAGTCCTCAGTAAGGATGTGTAAATGGCTGGTAGATACATAGTCGTATAGTGGTGGCCTATCTAGAATACCATATTAGTGATCGGTACGTGTGCAGGCAATCAATGACTCAAAGGCAATTATTCAAGTAAGGCCGACTAGGTGAGTACATGTGCAGGCAATCAATGACTCAAATCATTTATTCAAATAAGGTGGCAATAATAGCATCCAAGAAATCTTTTCATAATCTAAGAATCTCTAAGGCCACTTCTGATTCAAGATCATTATTTAAAATACTCAAAGAACAGGAGATTATACCTCAACCCGAGGCTTCTACCATTATGAGAGATGACAAATGGTGCCTTGAGATCCAGAATGCCATGTCACGGAAACTGGAGGGGATCCGAGAAGGCATTGCTAGTAAAAAAGCTCAGATCTCTGATATTGGGGTAAGTAGGGCCCATACATTTCTTGAGAGGGATAAAGACATTCCCATATTTAATTTTAGCCCCATCACTAATGAGGACTTAGCTTTGGTAATATCTAAACGTAAGGCCACTAAATTCATGGGTGACCCCTGCTCTTCTATTATCATTAATACCTACCCACCGTTGTTAGTACAGTCCATCTGTACGTTTGTTAACTCCTCATTGACATCTGGGGTGGTCCCTAATGACTTAAAACAAGCATGGGTTAAACCATTACAAAAAAAAAACAGGATTGGACCAAAGTGTCCCGACTAACTACAGGCTGATAACCAACACCCCCTTTCTCCTTAAGATCTTGTACCGTGTGGCCTATATGCAGATTGACCAACATCTTAACCTATATTCCATCCTAAATCCTCTACAATCAGGGTTTAGACAAGGTTTCGGTAGTGTCACTTTTTTATTGGACCTTAAATCCAAACTACTTAGTAGAATGGACCAAGGCCTTGCATCTTTGCTCATCTCATTAGATCAATCAGTGGCTTTTGATCTTGTTGATCATACTATCTTAGCTGAGCGGCTTAAGGAAGTAGCTAATTTCTTTGTAGAAGCCACTCTATGGATGTTATCTTTTCAATCTAATAGAACTAGCAGAGTGAGTGCAGAGGATGCCATGGCGCCGGCCATCCCTGTGTTGTTTGGAGTACCTCAGGGTGCCTGCACATCGCCATGCATATATAATATCTTCCTGGTCCCCTTCTTTGCGTACCTAGAGCGGGAAGCGATCCTTTTATCCAACTACGCGGATGACACACAATGTGTCATCCTGCTTTCAGGATCTCACTGCCAGGACGAAATAGAATTTAATAGAATATTTTCCATCATTAAGGGCTAGATGATGCAGAACAATCTGGCTCTCAACCGTTGCAAGACGGAACTCATGGTTGTTGGTTCAGTAAGCACCCTGTCCAAATTAGACCCTGAGTAAAAACATTTTTTTCTGGGGGATGTAAAAAACTCATTCCTCTCCCCAAGGTTAAAATCCTTGGAGTTATTCTAGATCAGGTGTTAGATATGAAACCCTATGTAGGTTGCACTGTTGCTTCGACAACTTATTATATCAAACTACTAGCCCACCTGAGACCTTACATCTTTCAGGACAACGTGCAAGCAATTGCGCAAGCCACGATTGGTGCAAAGATTGAAATTATTGTTGCAGTCTACTGGCAGGAGCTAGCAAAGCCTTCACCAACCGGCTTCAAGTTGTTAAAAATGGGGTTGTGAGAGTAGTGTCAGGCCTCTCAGCACGGGCCCACATAACGGAGTCTGTCGTGCATTGCATTGGTTGCCTGTGGAAGCTCGTATAACATTTAGGATACTAGTAATTACGTTTAAGTGCTGAATGGGCATGATGCCGACCTATTTACAAGACCATGTTAAGGAAAAACCTAACCATGGAAACCTGAGATCTAGCAATCAAAAGCCACTCTTTCTGCCTAGATGTAAGACTAAGAAGGTGCAGGGAGGAGCATTTTTCGGTATAGCCCCCTCCTTATGGAACACATTACCCATCACTCTGAGAATCCATCAATCCCTGGGTGTGTTAAAAAAGGAGTTAAAAACATGGTTGTTTTGCTAAATAATCAGACTGTGGTGCCTGCCTGTCCGGTCCTATGGCCGGACTATTTCTTGACTTTCCATCTCGTTTGGACTTATCTGTTTTCTGTGCCATGAGTATTGTCTTGTCCATGCCCTCACACCTAAGGGGTTATGGTTGTGCTTTATAAGTTAATTAAAGTAAAAGTAGTAAAACCACCAAGACCTGAGATGCTGCTTTTGGCACACCTTCAAACAGTCTTCAAAAAAATGTTTTGCATTCATCGGACCAGTTTTATGCTGCATCCTACGAAGCAAAGCATGTTACCTATTCGGCTTGAAAAACCAGCATACCACTGCAAACTCATGAGAAACGCTGCCTCTTTGAACATTGCATCGGACCATCAGGATTACAGTTTCAAACTGCCAAGCACCTCAACTCGAACCACTCGAAGCATTGCATCCCTCATCAACTTGTTCCAGCGGTTACTAACATCGCAAACCCACTTGACCTTTGAACCGACCCTGGTGTACCGTTTGTACTGCATCACTCAAACACTGCCTTTGAACCTCAAAGAGTGCCAAATTAAACTGACTCAACTCCCGCTCGCCACCTGGATCAGCACGACTCACCACATTGAAACCTGGTTTGACCCTCAAAGAAAGCATACCGAAGTCTGGTTCAATACCATTGAGCCACCAAAGAACTGATAAATGTACAGTTGAGTGTCTGCAGCTCATCTGGTCCACTCGCGAAACCCTCCTGACTGATAAACCACCCATTTGCAACTTTTCCATCAAGTCAAATGAGGGGAGTTCCATGTATCTCTCACTTGTGTTACTAACCTCACAAATGAATTTGAAGTAATATACAATTATTCTGATTTCTCCGCTTGTGTTGTCAATGTTCCATCAAACACGTTTCCTCTGGATACAATCACCCTTTGTATGCGTTTTCATGTTCTACTGTTTTTACAGTTTCAGCTCAATGTTACTTGTGTATATGAATTAAAATATGTGTTTAACTTATTTATTCTGGTATATCACTGTGTAAATAATATATGAAGTGCAATAGTACATTAACGGTGGCCTTTGACAACCTATGTGTATAGAACCAGGGTAGCTTTTTGTGGAACTCCCTTCGTTTGACTTGACTACTTCCTCATCCACAAAAGCCCCCTTACAAAAAAGGGATTTTGTGGATTGTTATGGGAAATGTTATGTTTTTGTCTTTTTTTCTGTGTACTGATCTTCTTGGCCTTTTATTGTTCTCATTGTATGTTGTGTAAGGTTTATTGTAACAAAACCACTTCACAACAATACAAATAAACAAGTTTTGGGTATCATACATGCCGCTTATTAGCTGGACAGGGATTGGACCCCTTACAGCAAGCTGCCTTTTAGCCACTCCCATTGGACGTTTGCCTTTCTAAAGAAGGGATCTTGCACTCCTTACTTCATTCATCTTGAACTCTAAAGGACAAAAAAAAAACTTGTTTGAACCCTGTTTGGAGAGCAGGACCTATGTGTATAGAAGTAGGGTAGCTTTTTGTCGAACTCCCCTCGTTTGACTTGACTACTTCCTCATCCACAAAAGCCCCCTTACAAAAAAAAAGAGGAACTTCTTTGCTCACTTTCATTCGATCCACCTTTTTCGTCAAGAAATATCCTGTTTGGTGACATTGTTTACCAATTTACCCCTGCCACATTATCCAGAGTGCTTGCATCGTCTATGTATCTATTTTCTGCATATTCTGTGTTCTTTCCACATGGGTTGGATTTTGTTAGTGTATTAGTATACTTTTAGTCAGGGCTGTCTCAAAGTGTGGTTGAGGCCCTGGGAAAAAAATGTGGTGATTACCTCTTATGATTTATTGCACTGGCCCAATGGCGGCACTGCCACAAATAGGAGTCATGAGAAATCTCCCTTTGAGTTTGTGTGTAGAGGAACCCAAATGTGGTCAATTCCTACAAATGCAAACTACCACAAAGTTATGTTTCTCTACTGAAGAAAGGTTTATGTCAGACTAACTGTTGTATCATATGCATAAATATATATAGGATGTCATGTGGGCGTGTAGTGCATGATGCCAGCATTAAGGAGCGCCCATACAAAGTGACAGATAGATTATGTACAGTGGAGCCTGGTGAATATCTAACTGGATGGGCTAACATGTTTGCACCAATTAGGCGAGATAGATAGAGCACAGTGAGGGAGTCCAAACCAAACAAAGGGAGCCTGAGAGGGCTCTCACTCCCAAGAAAATGTTTGAAGCATTGGGATAACATTTTACAGCACTTTAAAATGGGTAGAAAGCCATCCAGTTTACAATTGGTTTTGTATGGTAGCAAATGGAGAAAAAAAAAGAGCTGTGAGTCACAAACAGTGCACAGGAACATTTTCCAATGCATTTCATGCCATCTTTGCCCACAACATAATGGCAGTATAAAATATATTCATGCTAGCTGTTCCCATGTATGTCCATGCAGGCTGTACCAATGTATGTATGTCCATGGAGGCTGGCAACCCTCTCATGTCTGAAGGGGCTGAAATCCCGGGAAAGGGGTGAGGTGTCCAAATGTCATGTAGCCAGTAATGTCCAGAGGGTTCTAACAGGTAACTATGTAAAATGCGGTGCAGACTGGTGGAATGGTGTGGGATTGTATAAGGAACAAAATACCAGATGTTCTGCTTTATATGTCTTCATATATATATATATATACATATAGAGAGAGAGAGAGAGAGAAAGAGAGAGAGAGAGAGAGAGAGAAAGTGAGAGAGAGAGAGAGATAGAGATTGGGTGATTTTGCAGGTGTTCATGATAAAACTTCGAAGGGAGTAAGAGGCAAATGTTTATGGGGGTGAGTAAAATACCTGCCCTAAACCCTCCCAATACTTCTCTTCCTTACTGGTTTTGATTCCTCCAGTAAAAAAAAGTCAATTTCCACTACTGTCTATATGTAATGCAATAATTCTGACTTATGGGTGCCACTAAAGTGCCACCCAAACTAAAATGAATGCCAGCTGCCACCCTTACATGTAGTGGCCTGCAGGGGGCGGGTACACACACTCACATAGAAACACTTTCACCCATGTATTCATCCACCAGACCAGTCACACAACTCCTTGCAAGCATGCATGCATAAAACCATACACAGCATTGACACAATCATAAACACCAACATGCATGCACCCATTCATACACATAAACATACACATTTAATTTAAATATGCATATATACATACAAATAAAAAAAACACTTACATTACACCCTTCATAAGCGCCCGCACAGACACGGTAGGACCAGATGGCCCTCCCTTCACTCTGGCACATAGATACGTTGCCTGACAGGAGTGTAGAGCCTCTCCTGTTAGTCAGTGTGTTCACGGTGCAGGTCTCTACAACGTGAACACACTGACTGACATGAGAGGAGTCCTTTTTTTGTCATTAAGTGTGTCTACGCTGTCAGCTCAATAATGGGAGGCAGTGGAGCTCAATTGTGAGCCCTGTTGTAGAGGAGGTCCCAGATATGACCTGCAACCCTGCCCCCC
Organism: Ambystoma mexicanum; assembly: GCF_040938575.1. Classification (NCBI taxonomy): domain Eukaryota; kingdom Metazoa; phylum Chordata; class Amphibia; order Caudata; family Ambystomatidae; genus Ambystoma; species Ambystoma mexicanum. The sequence goes on along the minus strand of NC_090921.1, from coordinate 933,495,296 downwards.
ATTGCAAGTTGCCAGTAAGGTACTCACCAAGGTACGTGACGTATGAGGAGCAAAGGAACCAACAGAGAGCCGCACTGGGACTCTGCCCCGTGTACATAAGTAAATTAGTACCAGTTGAAGCAGCCATAACACAACAACCCTGGGCAGCACGGTACCATATCAGACCGCCGTACCAGCCGCTGATGTGAAGTGAGGAATACCTGCACACGGTCCATAAGGAGACCCTTAAAGCCTTAATGGAAGGCCAATGGAAAAAACCCAAGGGCCCGAGCAGCCCTGAGAATAAACGGAATTTGCTACTGAAAACATGTATGCCAGTACTAGAACTGCAAGGATAATTATAATGGATGCAGGGGAGAGACACTGTTAAAACGCAAGAGAATGGTGCCATGAGACAAGATGGAAGCAACCACCTTGTTGATTGTGTGTAAATAAGCTTGAAACGCATGATGCTAAGAAATCGATACTGCCTACAATGCTCAGTAGAAAAATAGAGCGGCAAGCGCCAACCATATATTGACCTCAATACTGCACTATACACGTGCGACTCCATTTTGTGAAAGCAGAAATGTACCCAGGCGGCCAAAGGCCTGACAGGCCGAGTTTCGAAACTCACAAAGACCAGAGAAGGAGCGGAATCAAAATTCAACAAAGAGAGGCTTATGCCGGGGAGATCGAGGTCAACCAGAGAAGGGGAGGTGAGCATGAGCTTGCGAGACTCCAACTACAGAGAATACCAGCCCGCCCGTGAAGATCAAGATAAGAGAGGCCCATGCAGGTGGCCAAGCGCACACAGAATTAAATGCACAAAAGGTTGGAAACTGAAGCAGATTCATGGTGGACCAGCACGTGACCAGACAGGCGCGAAGATGTACCACCGCCTGATGTCATCCAGAACCCGAGGGTGCCATAACTTTTCCTGATAAGAGACTACAGATCCAAGGCCATACCCAGTCAACTAATTGACACATAGCCCTAGAACAGTGATTGATGGAAGGGAGGAAGGGTGAATCTTGGGACACTAGGCACCTGGGTGTCTACTCTGCATGCTGCTAATTAAAATGGAGATTTATGTTTAGGGGTGTAACTTGCTCCATCACAAGAGCCCATGTAATCTAAGGTCCTATAGACACTGTAACCAATGAGACGTCGTACCTGTAGTGACGTCAATCACGTTTGTTGTAGAGGGATGGGCATAGACGCCCACCCGATAAGAGTTATCCAATCCACTTGCGTTATTTCCATATACAGATATAGCACCTATACTTAAGTTACCTTTCTCAACCAATTATTTTGTATGATGATTTTTTGTAGAATTAGACGTCAATGATGATGGATTTTGCCCATAAAAGAGGCTGGGCCTCATTACGACCCTGGCGGTAAGGGGTTTACGCCAGCGTTAGCTGCGCCGACCCCTTACCGCCAATTACGAGGTCCCTTAGCGCCATGGAGCTTTTAACACCCGCTTTTAGCGGGTGTTAAAATCCATGGCGCTAAGGGACCATGGAGTTAATTACGCCACCGTAATTTACGGTGGCGTAATTAACGCCTTCCCCACTCCCATTATGCCCTATGGGGCAAAAATGGGAATGGGGAAGGGTAAATGGGGATTGGGGACTTACCGCCCCGCCAAGGTCGGAATGGGGCGATAAGTCCGCCAACCACCATGGCGTAAACGTAGTTTACGCCATGGTGGTAAAGTGACGGCCCAGGCGGTAACTTACCGCCTGGGTCGTAATGAGGCCCGCTGTTTGACTAAAGTTCGAGGAAGTCGGGGTGAGGCAGTTGTTCGTGATGCTGCTGATTTCCATCTGCTGATGTATGTATCATTAAACGGACTTCCCTTTGCCAATTTACTGAGTCCTGATTATTGAAGCTTGTTGGAGTTGGAGTATGTGAATCCTGCACTCTGTCATCACATGGTGCAACTATTATTCATTACTAGTTTTCCAGGGTGAGTACTGACCAATGGGCCTGTCAGTAATTTCCTCTCCTCGTCAACACTTGGTAGCATGAGGATGGTTTCGGCCATCGATTCTAGATTATCGATTGATATAGTATAAGACACCTTTAGACCGATGGCACAAAGTAACTCTGGGCCTTCGGTTACATCACAAGTCCTTTCGCTATTCCGGCTGAGTAGGGTTAGAAGCTCCCCGTGGACAATGATAGCGTAATTATTCCCAAAAAATCTGCAGTGGGTCTGAAGGAACCCGCCTTTCCAAACATAACCCTTCTCATTCCCACGGGCAGCGGATCGGACGAAAACCATAAAAGCAGGAAGAGGAAGGGGCGGTGATCCTGAAGTTCCAGAGAGGAAAAGAGGTGATTAGTGAGTGAAAACAACAAAACTCGTTATCCTGGCAAAGGTCTTATAGGCGTAAGAGTAAGAAGGGGAAAGGTAACGGAGGGTGGTGGAGGGTGGTGGAGAAGATTAATGCAGTTAAAAGTAGGAAAGACTGTCGAGATATAGAGGGTAAAAACCCGGGCACGCAAAGTAATTGAGAAAAAATACTAGGGGGCCAACTGAAATTAAAAACCGTAAGGAATACCCGGGGGAACCCGAGAAAAAAAAAAAACTGGAAGGAATACCGGGGGGAGGAGGGGGGTGGGGCAGCACCCGAGAAAAAAACTGTAAGGAATACCAGGGGGGCACCCGAGAGAAAACTGTAAAATTCGCCTTGTTCCTGCGCTTTAAAGAGTGGTCAGAAGGCACGTGGACCCAGAGCCCACAGAGGGGGGACATTAGGCCACGCTTACGTATAAAGACGTAAGAAAGGGGTTCGTTCAAATCCCATGATGGGGTAATAATTAGAAGGCAGGTTAGGTATGATCAGCTGGTGTCCGTCTAGTCCGTCAAGCGTCTGCCCTATAGGTCCTGTGTATGCTGAATGTGGAATTATTGTGTTATTCATTGATGGCAATGTATTTTTGCTTTACGCGATTCTGTAAATGAGAGGGAATCGCCACTGAATTGATATGTTTTGAGTAAAACTGTTGGTATAAAATTTTGCGGGAAAATCGGATTGGAGCTCGCGTATATGGTGCTTGCTCATAATAGCGTAAAGTCGAAAAACTGTATGAACATTGTTGATGACAAAATTAAGAATGGAAGAAGTTACCCCACTTGCACATTTGTGCAAGCAGTTGCCAAAGCATGAAATAAAAATTGAAGAAATATAGCAAGGACTGGGTTAAGGGCACCGCAAATAAAATGTTTATGCCGTGGCCCCAAAATGGGTCATTGTCTAAGGCTGTTTTACAGCACATGACCACCTTCTTACATGCCACATATAGCGGGAAGGAGCTCGAAAAAACACCTTGCTGTTCTCGAGCTCTGGAAAATGTTTGATCAAGTAAAAGAAGAAGAACCCCTCGCAGACTGGATATTAAATGTATGTACGGAGGGGGGTGAGACACCTACCGCGCCACCTGCCCCGCCGGAACCAGTTGTTGAGGGAAGTAAGTCGGAGGGTCTTTACCCACTAAGAAAACTTAAGGCAGCCGCAGGTTATAGCAACCCTGCATATGAGTCACCTGCATGTAGCAGTGACGAGATGAAAGAGAAGGAACAGGAAATTGACTCGGCCTCCACAGTCCGATGGGAAAAAGAGAAGCGAGGTGAGGAAAGGAAGGACCAGGCACAAACGAGTGCACCTCTCGATAGAGAGAGAGAGGGAACGAAGCAGAAAGGAACCGATGAGTGAACATTTTTAAAGGACGAATGGATGGGAGGGTAGATACTGCTGAAGATAGATGGAAAAGGAAGTGATGGAAAAGGCCGAGTGAACAGTCTGAGGAGGCGCAAAGAAAGGAAAGGGAGAAGGAAGTGGACATAAGAAACGAGAGGGCAAGAAAGAAGGATAGGTTGAGGCGAGAACAACTATATCGCGAAGAGCAAAGCATACCGCTCAGTCGCACTCAATATGCAGTCTATGAAAAGTACAGGCAGAACATGCTAAGAGGAAGAGAAGAGAGTGCACGAAAGAAAGGTAAAAAAGCGAGAAGACGAGGAAAGTAGAAGGACAAAGGAACATAGAGATGAACGGATGAGGGAAGTTGATAAGGCTAGAAAGGAAGCGAAGAAGCGAAGAGAAATGGATGAGGAAGCAGAACGTAAACGCAGGCAAAGGGCGCGAGATTTAGAATATTTGCAACAGGACGTGAAAAAACCCAATCCTGTTGTAGACTGGGAAGACATAGAAGAGTTCTTTCCTGCAGGCGATGCGGTTCCAGGTACAAGTGAGACAAATATTGATGATGACTTCGACACCAGAAGCATCGGGGAAGCGATTAACAAAATATATGAGATGGGACTGGAACGAATCTCCCAAGAGGGAAGGGAAGATGAGCGCTTAGAGAGCACTCAGCTGTATGACACTGAGGATGTCACCCAAAGTAGTGGGAGTAGGGGACGTTGCCTAGATAGACTAGAAGTTGGGCAGAACGAAGATGATTCGCGAAGTTGTGCAAATTGGGAGTACTCAGAATCAGACTCCGATGGGGAAGCAGAGGAAGTGGCGTATGATGAAGGGAGGTGGTGTGAAAAGCGACTCGCAGGGAACTGAGCGATACGATGGTCAGATGCTAGCGGGTCCATAAATAGGACACCGAAGCCCGCTGGACGGTCCAGCCGACATGAAGAGACACCCCACGGTCAGAGGGGGGCATCGGCACCTACCTATACAGATAGGTTAAGGGCATTGCCAGGTAGAAGGCAAGGCGGGAATGGTGCCCAGGCAAGAGACCAAGGAGGTATAGAGAAGGAAAAGGAGGATTGCGCATTCCAATTCCCACTGTTAGAAAAGGGGGGAGCAAGACCGCAATATATTCCATGGCCACACATGGACCGAGAGAATCTTAAAAATAAGCTTCCAATGCTGACATCGGGAGCGGGAAAGTGGATACATGAGCTAGAGAAAATGACGGGGGGCATCACTCTAGACATAGGGGAGATCAAGGGTCTTCTAATTGCTATACTTGGTGAAAGAGCAGACGACGTGTGGAAAAGGGCAGGATACCCCAGGGTAACCATAACTAACACCTCTCATGACGGAGCACAGTGTGGAAAGCGCTGCATACGCTACATCCAGCCACATCTGATATGGGAGCTATAATGACTCGAAAAATGAAGGAGTCAGAGGATCCTTTGCTTTATATCCAGAATTTTCAAGATGCGTGGGTGCTCAAAACGCATAAGTCTTGAACAAAATCTATCCCTGTATTCTATCATATATTGTGCCAAGGGTTACCAGAACCGGTGCAAAAAAAACAGCTAAAAAAATTGGTAGGAATAGAAGCTAAACCGTGGGCCGGAATCCAGTTGACAATTGCCCATTATTGTAGACTGTTGCAAGAAAAGAATTGGAAGAAAGAGGCAACGCGTAAGGGAGAGGAGGAGAAGGTAATGCAAAGGAAGCTCTCAAAGTATGCTCTCGAGGGAGCCATGCTAACAAGTCCAGCTGAATCGAGTGCACCACATGCCTCTCACCTGCCACAAAACATCAGGGTAACGCAGGAGATTACCCGAGAGGAAGGGGATTTGGAGGAAGAGGATGGCAGAGCAATCAGGGAGGATTTAGAGGTATCCAAGGAGGTTTACAGAATGTTCAAAATGGTATCCAGAACGCACTGATGGCCACTCCGACTATGCCAGATGGACAGATGGTCCGACCGCCGCCAGTGTGTTGGTTGTGTGGAGTAACAGGACACATAGCGTACATGTGCAGAAGCCAAAGCATGTGGCAGATCAGCCAAGGGTTGGGGACAGGCATGGTCAATCAACCTGGTACCCCACAACAGGGCAATGCACAAAACTATACCGTGCAGCAGCAGGCGGTTGGCTTGCAGCAAGGTGCACAGCAAATGGTCCAGCCACAGAACATGGGGAATGTACCACAGGGACAACCCCAGCAGACACTGCCGCGAGTGGCTCAGGGCACTAATTCTGGTGGGGGAAACCGACAGGTATACAGTGGACCAAACCTATATATGAAATAGGACAGCTCACAGGGAACTCTGCTGTGTTCTATCCTATCAGTTATGAGGTGTTTTTTTAGGAATAAGAGACAAATCAAGAGAAAAACGAGGAGAGGGAAAGGGCCAAAACAAAAGAAAAAACAAATGATTGAAAATGTGGTGGTCAACATCTCCAGTAAAAACCTCACCAGTGGACCACTAGATATGCACAATCGGGTACTGTCATTTGTTCCCACAAGCAACACCACACTTTTTGAGGAAAAAGTGTGCTTTCATAGGCTATTGAGGAAACTAAGGCTTAAACTCTTTTTCAACACTGATATGAATGAGGAACATTCCTCCACGGTAACTGATAACCTGGAATTTCGCCCTAAGAGTAGCTTTGATCCTTACATACAAAACTCTATGCTTAAATTGTTTGAAAACATGGTAACCAAGAATCTAGAAAAGAAGACTACAACGACCAACACCAAAAAATGTCAACTTGAACACATCGAAGCATTAGCAAAGGATGAAGAGTTAACCATTAAACCTGCTGATAAAGGAGGTGCGATCGTCATAATGGACACAAAGGACTATACAACTAAATGCCTAACCCTCCTCAACGATGATAACACCTACACTAAATTAGATGGAGATCCTGTACAGAAAATCAAGACATTGATTAAGAATACCATCGAAGAAGCAGTGGACAACAATTGGATTAATCCCAAAACAGCTGAATTCCTAGTCAACAAACATCCCATAACTCTGTTTTTTTACGGCCTCCCAAAGATTCATAAGAACCCTACAAACCCACCGTTGAGACCCATAGTAGCTGGATCTGATAGCATTTTCGACCCATTAGCCGTCTATGTGGACAGATCACTTCAAAAGCTTGTTCAGGAAACAACCACATATCTGAGAGATACAACAGACTTTCTAAACTGCATCCAAGACATCATGGCTTTGAGTGCCAACTGTATAATCTTCAGTATGGATGTGTGTAACTTATACACATCCATCCCTCATGAAGAAGGAATAAGAGCAGTTAGTTGGCTAATCTCTAACACTCCGAACAACATTCGCAACACCAATTTGATTTTGAAATTTCTGGATATTATGCTCTTCAACACATTTCAGATTTCTCGGTAAATTCTACCTACAAACCATCGGCACCTCTATGGGCTCCTCTATGGCCCCAGTATACACCGACACATTCATGTACAAACTGGAACATCAACATGTACTGGATCACCCTGAATGGTCATACAAGATCCTTATGTGGAAACGATACATTGATGACATTTTTGGTATTTGGTGTGGGACTTGTGAAGAATTGGATTCCTTTTTCAACTACATGAACACCATCCATGATAATATTAAATTTACCAAAAGATAGGCACACCACACCTACATTTTCTGGATGTAGACATGGAAATTAAAGAAAATCACATTAGCACCACAGTCTACCACAAACCAACGGATGCAAACAACCTGCTACACTTTACAAGCCATCATCCAAAATCTATGCTTAAAAGCTTACTGTACAGTCAAATCTTGAGACTGAAACTCATAATTTCAGATCCAGCAGGTCTCAACACAGAAAGCATCAAATTGTTTGAGAAGTTTGAAGCTAGAGGTTACCCAAGTCCCATCCTTAAAGATGCCAAGGAAAGATCAGAACTTATCAGCAAAGAATATCTTCTGGTCTCCAGAAGCAACACCAAGGAAACACCACTTCTTCACATCAAAAAGTATTCAAGACAGAGTTTCCAAATAGGAAGAACTATCACAAAACACTGGAACATCCTTCATAATGACCAGACACTTAAGGAACTATTCCCTAAAGCCCCTATGATTGCTTTCAGATGTGGCAGGAACCTTAGAGACAAACTCATCAGAGCAGAAAGACCACCCAAAGACAAACAAATGGTTCTACAAAAAAAGAAATTAGGAACTTTTCCATGTCTTTGCTGCTCACACTGCAACAATGTCACCAAAGGCGACACCATTGTACATCCATGTACAGGCAAAAAGATCAAACTACAACATTATGCTACCTGTTTGTCCACTGGAGTGATCTATGCGATCAAATGCCCTTGTGGCAAACTCTATGTGGGGCAGACAACGAGATCAGTGAAAGAAAGACTGACAGAGCACAAATCTAACATCAGGTGCAATAACACCAAGTCACCCCTCCCGAGACACTTCATGGAGAACAACCACTCTGTGGCACAAATTAAATTCCAAGTCCTAGAAGGAGTCAGAAAACCCCATAGAGGTGGCGACTACCAGGCAATACTCTCTCGTAGAGAGAAATATTGGATACATTCACTGAACACACTGCTCCCTAGGGGACTCAATGATGAATTTTCATTGAAATGCTTTATCTAAAAAGGCACTCTATAACCCATTTCTTCTCTCTCCCTCTATTTGGGCTCTCCAAATGTATTGTCAACTCATTATCAATCTGTAGATAAGGAGTAATTGTACATTACTGCCTATGAATGCTACTATGATACAATGTTTACTACATTACTTTACAGATATCAATTGATAGACTGAATGGAAGTCATTGATTATTGTTTTCTCTAGCAAGTGCGGTTCTGTGATATTATTTGTACATTTTGTAAATCCATAGCCAACCAACCTCAACTTAAACGATATGATCTTAGCTACCACATGATCTTATCCACCATGCGACCCTAATCTGATCACTTTTATGTAGATTCTCAGGCTTTTTTCTACACAGGTTATACATTCCAAAATGGCCACCGCTCTGCACCAGCTTTGTTAAGCCTTTCATTCCCTTAGAATCACAACGTAAGTCCGTCATCTGTTTCGATGAACCACGCTGCACATGAACACATGCGAGAGGGTCCTCCGCTTCTCTGGTAGCGTCCCTCACCTAGAGACCACCACCATCTACATTCGCATACCCTTCATTGTGAAGTGCGAGACGCTCTGGATTTTCACTGCGCACTGATTATTATCACCGTAACTGGATATTGAATCACACGTTCGCGTAAATAAGTTCTCACTTTTACACACCATTGCCATTCAGGGGATCAACTGTTTTATGTTTCCCCATATTATGGGTTTCATAGTCTAACGCTCAACATTTTCAGATTTTGCGTAGATCCTGAGAACATGCCCGAGTAGGCATTCACATAGTGACCGTGTGCCACACACTCACAGCAATTGGACAGATTCCAGATTGCACGCCGCATCCGGCGCCTCCGTGTGAGAAAAGTGATCGTTTACCTTAACTAGCATCCACTCGATAGAACTTGAACGCACTTTCACAGATACTCCCCCTGCCAGGGTGAGTTATTTCCTGCGAATTGGTTACATCTTTCTCATTTTCATAATGGTTACACTCTCTCTCACCCACTAGACCCTGATTTCCCGTACTTTTTTATTTGCAGCACACTGGTATCCCGCTTCTGTGCCGGCTTGCTTTATAACTCAGAATTCAGCTATATGCTCTGTTTCCCAGAGCGACTTCCATACGCTATAACACAATAGGATTCCGTTTATCATGGTGAGCATAATTTTCGCCTCTATTTACAACACTCATTGCCCACCTTATTTTACCTAGCCATCTGTCTGAATTTTGGACAAATTGGCCATCTGTTGTTTGGTTGTCTGTGGCTTTGGATATAATCCCATTACAAATTGTGGAACCCCATTTATACTATGGTTTCTTATGTTAATGTAACCACTGAGAGATTGTTCTTGTGATTTCATTGTCAGAAATACACCATTTTGTCTGTAAATACGTAGTACATTGTGGAAACTATTCAGTAGCAATTAGACTCTGACTTTTATTTTCTCTACACTGTTTTCATTTAGTTCTTATATATGATCTTTGGCTTTTGAAGAAGAGAAGAGACTTCTCGAAACGCGTCAGCCGTCCTCATTGAACTAAATCCTTTCTGGCTTCTGCATTTGGTATTAAAGAATATTTGTTTTTTACACCCAAACAACTGACTGCATTTCTAATTGTGATTCGAATTTTGCTTGTCTTTTATTATTCTTGAATTTGGACTGACAACAAAAACCTCTTTGAATTAATTCTAAGGCACCTGTTTGACACATTATAAAGGTGTGCAGGGGATGGGAGGGTTCCAGTTTGGATCCTCTTTTCTCTTTCTATCCTATCAGTGACACCAGACACTAACAGGGAACCTAGGGTAAATGTCACCGTAGGGGGGAAGAATATTCCTTTTTAGTTGACACGGGTGCAACTCGCTCGTGCATACATGAAGGAAGGTTCTCCTTGTCCGGCGAGGCCATAGATACCCAGAGCTTTACTGGAGCTCATAGCAGAGTTCCCTTTACTGATGCACTCCCAGTCTCAGTGGGAGAGTGTGACATAAATGTACCCTTATTGTATTCTTGTCAGTCCCCGGTGAATATCATGGGTCGGGACTTGATGACAAAGTTGAATATGACCATCTCGTTCACTGAGTATGGCATAGTATGCTCCACTCCAGGAATGCATTATTCAAACATGTGCGAAATGATCAGAGCATATTCTGGACATGAATGGCTATACCACTGGAACCAGAAGTGTTTGCAAATGGCATGCGAGTGCTTATGGCGGGACTGCCAGGCCTCGCAGACAAAACTATGAGAACCCCGGATGAGTTTCTATTCAGGCCAAGAATACCCACGAAGAGGAGGACAAGTATTTCCCTTAAAGATACAATCTGCCGCGGTGCGAGGAAAGGTAGTATTAGTTAAGGGATGTGACGACGAGGGCAGACCTTGGTGTGCGATTGTCGCCATCGAAGAAGGGTATCGAGTGACTGACGTCACCAATGACGATCTGTTTGAAGAACACCCTGACCTAGAAGAGACACGGGTGGAAGTGAGTCTCAAATTTTGGGTCAAAATGATCAAGCGGGAGGTATCACAGAGAATGATGTTAGCATTGGTACGCCCAGAATACTTTGATAACGACATGGCCTTAGTGCCGGCCAAAGAATGGACTATAGGGCCCTATGATGTAGGTCTCCTGAAGGGGGCTGGAGAAGTAAAAATTAAATTGAAACCAGCAGCAATTCTACCATGGGCACGACAGTATCCCATGTCCAGGGAAGATGATGAAGGGATCACAAAGACAATCTCTGCCATGATGGAACAGGGCATCTTGGTGACGTCGGAATCACCATGCAACACAGTGATTTACCCTGTCAAGAAATCTAAAGGGGGATCCTGGCATTTATTCCACGACTTACAAGCATTGAACGACATAGTCGAAGCCGAGTTCCCTCTAGTCCCTAATCCATCCACAATTTTCTGCAATATACCCACTGAAGCGAAATACTTCACGGTGATCGATTTGAAGAATGCATTCTTCTCTATTCCATTACACCGTGACTCACAAGACATGACGTCATTTACTTTCAGACAAATGCACCTGAAAAGTACGAGGCTGCCACAGGGGTATTGCGAGTCTCCATCTATTTTCAACATAGTCCTGCAAATGGACCTAGGCAATTTTGCGGTGGACAGTGTTGTTTTGCAGTATGTAGATGACATCCTAATCTGCAGCATCACTGAAGAGCAATGCCGACATGACTCTGTCCAGCTATTGACTATATTGGCGGAGAAGGGGTACAAAGTGGACAAGGACTAGTTGCAGTACTGCCAACAGGCGGTGTTGTACATAGGGCAACTGATCTCACATGAGGGGAAAAAGGTAACTACAGAAAGGGCTGAGGCTATCATGAACACGGCCAAGCCGCGCACCGTAAAGCAAATGCAAAGGTTCCTAGGCCTGTGCAACTAGGTCAGAGCATGGATCTTTCACTATAGCTCGTATACCAAGCCCTTGTTGCAGGCCCTTAAAAAGGCCCAGGCGACAAGAGAAGACATTGAATGGAATGAAGCGACAGAGAAAGGGTTCACAGAACTCAAGGGGGCAATTTGTAAGGCCCCAGTTCTCGGGATTCCTAATTATGCTGAGGAATTGTATCTGTTTTCTCATACTGATGGCGATTTTATGATGGCAGTGAGTACGCGCAGCGAACCTCACTGGGATATAAACCCCTAGCATATTACAGTGGAAGTTTGGACCCGGTAATGAAAGGCCATTTCCCGTAAGAACAAAATTTAGCTGCCACCGTGTTCGCCATTGAGAAGGCGTCATTCATTGTGATGGGGTGCTCCATGACCCTAGATGTTGAGCACTCATTCGCCATGCTAGAGAAGCCAACGGGTACGCTGACTTCTCAGAGAGCATCAGCCTACGAGGTGAGTATCTCCAATCCATCAATCAAAATAGTGCAATGCAAAACAGTGAACCATGCTATGTTTATTGCTGAGCCAGTCACAGAGGGAACCTGTGAATGACTGTGCGAACTATGAAGAATATTATGATGAGATCCCCAGGGTAAAGGAAAATGCCCTGCCAAGTGGAGGGATCGTCTTCATTGACGGGTCATCGAGAATTGACCAAGATGACGGGCAAAGGTATACAGGCGTGGCCGTGATCAAACACATGGCGAATGGAGAGTTCCAAGTACTTGTCAGTGCATGAATACCATCTTACTATTCGGCACAGGCTGCAGAACTAGTGGCATTGATACTCGCCATTGAGAATCACGCGGACCAGGAAGTAACAGTGTACAGTGACTCCACCTATGTGATGTCAACAGTGCACGCAGGACTGGCATGCTGGAAAAGGAGGGGCTACCTCCGAGCGGACGGCACGCCAGTGCAGCACGCGGCCTTACTGGACAGGCGATAAAAGCACTACAGCTCCCAGTGGGCATAGCGGTCATAAAATGTGCCGCTCATACCAAAGGGACAGATTTTGTGTTAAGTGGAAACCATGAAGCGGACACGGAAGCCAAGCGCATGGCATCCAAAGCTGAAACAATCATGGACGTGGATGTGGCACACACCCATGAACGTATGATGGTGGCGCGAGCTACACCAGAAGCCTATAGTAATATGGGGCAGTCTCAGTTAATGGAGCTCCAGGGGGAGGCACCACAGGAGGAGAAAAATCTGTGGAAGCCTCAAGGGTGTTCTTTAAACCCCTCAGACGGATTGTGGCGGCAAGACAGCACTGGTAAACCAGTAATGCCTGTCGCCCTTCTAAAAGTAGTGCTAGAACAGCTTCATTACCCCATTCACATGACAAGAGAAAATCTTGCTGCAACGCTTGCCGAAGACTGGTTTACACCAAATTTAGCAGAGCATGTTGCATTCTTTTTTTTTTTTTTTTAAATGTATTTATTGGTTTTAACAGATTAACAAAAACAAGTATACATCGCTTGAGTATCAGACGAATAATCAGAAAGTAACGTAACCCTCCCACCCCCACCCCCCCAACTCAAGACCAAGTAAACATTATTGTCCCATTACGATAGGCCAGATTGATGGCTAGGGAAGTCCGATCCATCCGAGGCATCGTCAGAGTTATTAGGATGCAGAAGTGGCTCAGTCAAGGCCACCCAGCGTTGTAGTTCTCCGCTGGAGTCTAGCCTTTGTTCAAGGATTGCCGTTTCCCACGCGCCAGTCTCCGCCGTTATCCATTTAGTCAGGTCCCCCCACCACAATGCCTCATGCGGGGCCCTAGGGCTCTTCCATCCCATGGCTATGCGCCTCTTCGCAGTTATGTAGATCAAGTCTTTGAGCTTGTTCAGAGGTTTGTTTTTGTGGTTGCGTTTGCATCTGCCCAGGATGCATACTGCGGGGCAGTTCACCTCTAGCTCGATGTCTGCGTCCGCCACCCTCCCCTGAACCTGTGTCCAGAAGTGGCGTATCTCCGGGCAGCCCCAGAACATATGCGTCATACCCGCCTTCGGCTCCCTACATTTGGGGCATAGCTGGACCTCGGCTCCCCTGAAATTAGATATAGCCTCTGGTGTTAGGTAGGCTCTGTTAGTGATGTACAGTTGAATGAGTTGCAATCGGGCATTCCTGGAGACTTTTTTATGGTAGTGGGTTATTTTCTCCCATTCGGCATCCGTGAAGTCTAAGCCAAATTCGATTTCCCATTTTGCTCTACATTTAAGCTCGGTGTTAGTCGTGCCCTGGAGCAGGGTTTCGTACAATCGCGAGGTTTCATGGCCGCCCTCGGCTGTGTTCAATAGTGTTTCTATGACCGTATTTTCCGTCATGGGGGTGGTAGCCTCCGGCCATCTGACCCTAATGGCGTGTATCACTGCCCCATGGAGCAAAAATTGGCCAGCGGGTAATCCCGTAGTTTCAGCGAGATCAGGAAAGGGCATGATCTCTTCATCCCGCATTAAGTCTCCCAGGGTGGCCACTCCGTAAGGTTCCCATTGGGTGCGTGATTCGTGAAAGCCCCATGGCTGATGAGCCATAATTGCTGCTATAGGGATTTGAGGTGAGAAAGGATCAGCTGGCCCCACAGTTTTGCACGCTCTGTTCCAGAGCTTTATTCCAAGTCTAATTAAGTATGGAAGGGGCTGTGTGAATCTGCCCTGTGCCCACAGTAGGTCCCTCAGGAGGAGGTAGGGTAATGCAGGTTGGAGGAGCCGAGTGTCCGAGGAGGTCTCATCGGCCATCCATCGCATCACTTGCCTTAGCTGGCTCGCCAGGTAGTACAATTCGAAATTAGGGACCTTAACTCCTCCCCTCTCGTAAGGTCTTTGGAGTGTGTCCAGCGCCACCCTGTGTCTGCCCTCCTGCCAAAGGAACCGTCTGCATAGTTTGTTTATGTTTTTAAAGAAGGAGGGGGGGATATTGTAGGGAACGTTTGTAAAGTTATATAGTAGGCGGGGGAGAGCAACCATTTTGAGTAGACCGGCCCTACCGGCCATCGAGAGCGGAAGCTTACCCCAGAATTCCATAGATTTTTCTAGAGCGTCTTTGGCTCTCACCGTATTAAGTGTATGTTCCGTGAATGGGTCCCGGTGTATGGTGATTCCCAGGTATCTAAAGGAGGTCGCTTGCCATTCTAGATCTAGGGAGGGGAGGGATCCAGGGCCATCTTTATGTAGGGCGGCAAGCGGGTAGAGGCAGGACTTATCTTTGTTAATACGGATACCCGTGTATCTACTGAATCCGTCCAGTGTTTCTAGGATGTAGGGCAGGAGGTGTTCAGGGTTATGTAAGAACAATAGCGTATCATCCGCATACATAGAGACGAGGTGGGTCACTCCGTCGATTACAATACCCCCATCTCCGTATTCCTGCCTAAGGTACGTGGCTACGGGTTCGGTGGCGATGATGTATAGCATCGGGGAGAGTGGGCAGCCCTGGCGAGTGCCTCTATGTAACGCCCATTTGTTTGAGAAGGTCCTGTTCGTGCGCACCCTAGCGGTGGGGTTGGTGTAGACTAGCCGGGTCCATTTCAGGAAGGCAGGTCCTATCCCCATTTTAGCCATAGTGGCATAAAGCCATTCCCAACGCACTGAATCAAAGGCCTTGGTGGCGTCTAGTGACGCCACCGCGTATTTCTGAGGCCTCTGCTCCGTGCTGTACATAATATGGTGCAACCTACGCAGGTTCTCTGTTATGGAGCGACCGGGCACGTAACCCGTTTGGTCCTGGTGGATCAGGTGGGGAATTACCCTTCGCAGTCTACTAGCTAGCAGGGAGGTTAGGATCTTGCAATCGACATTTAACATGGAGAGGGGTCTATATGAGCCGCAGTGCGATCCGTCTTTCCCGGGTTTCAGGAGAGGGACAATCACCGCCTCCCTCATGGAGTCGGGGAGGGCACCCCGCTCGTAGGCTTCGTTGAACACCTGTGCCAACAGTGGGGCCAAGGTCTCCTCGTACAATTTATAAAATTCCCCAGGGAGGCCATCAGTGCCTGGGGACTTACCGGTTGGGAGTGACCTAATGATTGCCTTGACCTCATCTGGGGTGATGGGTTCGTCCAAGGCGTCCGTCATATGGGGCTCTAGCCTGGGGAGATCTATGTCGTCCAGGATGTCCTCTATGTCGGAGACGTCCACGGGTGGGGGTTCGGCGTATAAATTGCTGTAAAAGTCAGAGAACACCGAATTAATTTCAGTCTGGGTGTGCACTAGGGAGCCATCTGGTTTGAGTACTTGGCAAATGGGTGTTCTGGGGGCTTCTCTCTTGTACAGCCAAGCTAGGAGTTTACCAGGTTTATCACCTAGAGCGTGGGTACGTTCAGTGTGTTTGGCATAGCTCAGCCTACCCAGGGACTCCCAGTGCGTGAGACAGGTTTGTTTGAGGTCAATCACCTTCTGTAAATGTTCTGGGGATGGGTCTAGTCTGCCTTCGAGCTCCCCCAACTCACTCTCTGCATGTTCTAAGGAGGAAGTAATCGACCTCAGTGCTCCGCCCATGGTTGCAATCATCTCCCCTCTCAGGACCACCTTGTATGCCTCCCAGGCGGTGCCTATGTGTTTAACACTGTTGAGGTTCCTTTCCCAGTAGTCTTCAGTCCTATCAGCAATGTGTTCGCGGAGGGCTATGTCTAGGAGAGCTTCAGCCCTAAGTTTCCAGGTGGGGACCGGGGGTCTAGGCGGGTAGATCTCCCAGGTGGCTACTAGTGGGGAATGATCGGACAGTACTCTGGGCTGGTACTGAGCACCGCCGAACGTTGCCTGTTGTTCTAGGCTCACGAAAAGGTAGTCTATCCTAGTGTGGACTGCGTGAGGAGGGGAGTAAAAGGAGAACACACGTGCATCTGGGTGCTGTTCTCTCCACAAGTCTCGGAGTTGTAACTGCTGTATCAACCTTGACAGAATTTTGGCAGGCGGGGAAGGGCGTGTATGTTTATCGTCCGACCTGTCTCTCAGGGGGTCTAAGGTGCAGTTATGGTCGCCCCCCCATATCATGGTTTGGTCCCTGTAAGGGCCGAGGCGTGGATACAGGGAGTGGAAGAAGGTGGTTGCATCATGGTTGGGTGCATAAGTGCTGACTAGACAAACCTCTCTCCCTTCAATGGTGCCACATGCAATTGCCATCCTGCCCTCATTGTCTGCTTTGGAGCCGACCAACCGGAAGGGGACAGAGGGGTCCACCCAGATCAGGACACCCCTGGCGTAGGAGGAGTAGGAGGAACCTACCAGGGTACCACGCCAGGCCTTTGCCAATGCTTTCAGTTTGTCCGATGTAAGGTGTGTTTCTTGTAGCAGGGCTATTTTGGTTTTGCTTCTTTTAATATAGGAGAGTATGCGCCGTTGTTTCACGAAGCTGTTCATGCCTCTGACGTTCCACGTCAGGATTTTCAACGAATCGGCCATGTGAGATTTGGGATTCTGGTGGCTATGTCCAACGCCCCCGGGAGCACCACCAGTGGCCGGAGGATCGTGGGGGTCTTGTGGTTTCCTGGAGATTCGTGCATGCGGGTCTCAGCCGGGTTACTTGCACCCCTGAACTTCTGCTTCAGTGACTGCCAGCCTATCCAGCGGAGGGTAGGTGCCTCGTCCGTGCTGACTGAAATGGATGTTGGTGGTCTTGGTTGTCCCTGATTCGGGCACTTAACAACTGTGCCAACTTCCCCTATCCCTCCCCCCCGTAACTGTGAACTTCCCCAACATAAACCAGGTCGAGTGAGGAGCTCCTCACTATGACAGACCCGTTTCCGCTCCTTTAGACCGAAGGACGGTCGCATGGTGCCCTACGGGCGGGTAATGAGTACCCTTAACAAGAAAGAACTTCCAGGGGTAGGAGAGTGTTCGTCCGGGCGCCTCGTGTTATGAAATCCGGTCAGCTGCGGCGTAAGTGGCCGTTCCATGGTGGGGCCTCCGAAAGGCACCGGGGCCCTGAGAGACGGGGCTCAGCGGGGTTGTCGTTTCCTGACTTCGACATCTGGGATCTGCTCCCTGTCCATCCAGTCTCGGGCCTCTGCCGGGGTATCGAAGAGGTGAGTTCTGTTGTTTCGTATCACCTTCAATCTGGAGGGGTAGAGGAGCATGTAGCGTAGGCCTGCAGCCTTCAGTCTTGCTTTGGTGTGTATGAACTGTGCCCTCTTCATTTGAACCTGAAATGTATAGTCAGGGTAGATGGATATCTTGGCTGAACCCCTGCAGATCTGGCCGCCTGACCGCGAGAAGGTGAGGATGGTTTCCCGGTCTCTGTAGTTAAGTACTTTTGCGATCACGGGTCTGGGTGGGCTGCCAGGAGGGGGTTTCGATGTGAGGGATCGGTGAGCCCTTTCGATTACAAAGCCCTGAGAGAGTTTTTCTGCTCCAATCTCCTGTATCAGGAGATTCTCTACGAAGTTCGTGGGGTCCGATCCCTCGATGCCCTCCGGGAGCCCCAGGAGGCGAATGTTGTTGCGGCGTGCGCGCCCCTCTGCCTCCTCGACCCTGTCTTCTAGGTTTTTAACTTTTTGTTGAAGTGCATCGACATCTTTGAGGAGCACTGTCTTAGCTTCCGTGTTCTCGCGGACCTGGGCCTCCAGCACCTCTGTTCTGCCGGCCAGGGATCGGACGTCTTGGCGCAGGAGGTTCAAGTCTATGGCGACAGCGTCTATTTTATGCTCCACGGCTGCCTGGGAAAGTTTGATAGCTTCAAGGATCTGTGTGTTACTAGGTTCCGCTGAAGGCCCCAAGGGGTCGGGTAGGTCTGCAGCAAGAGTCTCGCTCATGTTATCTGGCGCTGTGGGCCCCGCCGCCGTGAACGTGTCGATGGTGGTCTGACGTTGCTTAGCCCTTGCTCCTTTGGTAGACATGTCGACTGAGCCTCCGGGCTTCGCTGTTACCGAGGTGGCCGGGGTGAGCCGCGATGGAGTGGCCGAGGAAGCCGTATCGGGTGGGCCGCGATGGCGGATCGCTGTATGCTGTGGGCGGCTCCGTAGGCACAGGGGGGACGGATAGTGTGCGCCGGGGCCGCTTCTTCGGGTTACCAGGCCGGGCACGCCTGTATGTGTCGGTTGCGTTAGTCCCCCCCGCTCACCTCGAAGGGCCTCCGAGACCCTGGCTCCCGGTTCTGTGGCTGGCAGCGCCCTCGTCCGGGACGTTCCAGGCTGGTCGTCCCGTTGGCACCGTCGTTCGCGCTCCAAGCTTCACGGGTGCCCCACAGGCCCCCCTCGTCAGTCCAGCTGGGCGTTCGTGTGTCCTCGGCCCTCAGCTGAGTGTTACGGCGCGAGCGGCTTTAGAGTGCGGGCCGCCGCATCTTGCAGGGCTCGGGAGCCGCCATCTTGGCCCTGGTCCGCGGGATCGTGTCGCACGGTCTATAGGGCGAGACCGGTCCTCCAGGGCCACAGGAATCGACCCGCAGGTGCAGCAGGATGTCGGCCCTCGATGAGGCGGTTCGTGGGGTTCGGAGCCCCCGAAAAAAGTAGTTAAAAGCAGCTTATGATGGTCGCATCAAGCGGAGCGCAAGGAGCGAACGTCCTCTTCACATGGCGGTTAGCCACGCCCCCCAGCATGTTGCATTCTTTATGGTAAATTGCATTGTCTGCCAACCATTCACCTCTGGGCACACATTAAAAGTAGTGAGAGGAGTCATCCCCAGACCAAGTGGACCTTTCTGGCACCTGCATATCGATTATGTCGATATGATTCAGGGGTGTAATGGGTACAGGTATTTAATTGTGGTGGTGTGTCCCTTTTCCAGATGGGTGGCAGCAGGTCCCTGTACACACCCCGATGCCGCCTGTGCTGCTAAATTCCTGGTGAGGGAGGTCTTCCCTAGATGGGGGGTGTGTGAGGTTATGAGATCAAACAATGGGCCTCATTTCGTGAATGCAGTGTTCAAACAGATTAACTTGTTGCTTGGTATAAAGCACAAGTTCTCGTTGGCGTATCATCCAAAGGGAAATGGAATATGTGAACGGATCAACAGCTTGCTTAAGGAAAGGATAGCCAAGTTGAAACTCACATTAAGATGGGTGCACTGTCTACCACTGGCATTGTATGCTCTTCGGAACCAACCAGGCTCCGACCATCATCTTACACCGCACAAAATAGTTACTGGAAGAATGATGAGGACTCCCCTTACCCCGAGACAGAGCTAGATATGATGCCTAGTCAACTAGGGAGGTTCTGGGAGAAGAGATGAAAGCTTACCTAAACTGTCTCACATCCAGTGCCACTGTCATTTCAGGCCAGCTGCAGCAACAGCGGAAAGGGGACAGCACAGCATGAACCACTGCAGATAGTGCTGATGCAGGCACAGCTCTCATCCTTGGTACACCCCTTGTCTTCCCTGGAGACAGAGTTCTGGTGAAAAACTTTACGAGAAGGAAATGGGACGAGCCGAGGTTTAACGGCCCCTTCATCGTAGAGGACTGCATCCTGTCCGCTGTTAAGCTTGTGGGCAGAAGAGCCTGGATCTTCCTGAGTGACATAAAACCCTTTATAGGAGAGAGCACTCCTACTGCATCTACTGCTGGGGAATCCACAGACAACGGGGAAGGACCGCAGCACGTGCAGACAAGGTCTATGACGAGGAAGAAGGACACACAAGCAGAAAACACAAACTAAGGAACTCACTGTGAAAATTGTGGCTGTACAGTGAACTTCTCCACTAAGCACTGAATGAGATACAGGACTTTCAAACATGTACTGTGCAGCTGAAGTGTAAGCGAAAAGAAGAAACCTGCATACTCTGAACCCGCGGTGACACTAATAGCTTGATCACGTTGAGCCACAAAGCATTGAACACAGACTCTCAGACTCTGATAAACTGTAAAAACAGGACATAAACTAAAACTGGTATCCTGAAACATCCAGTATCAAGACTTTGTTCACGGACATATGGTTCACCCCAGCAGAAGTCTAAAGTGGGATGTGCTCACCTATTTTCAGCTAGTAGTACTGTCCTATTCGTCACTCATAGGGAAAGAAACAAGTGACACAGAATACATTCAAGATCCAGAAATGAGAAGGTAATCAGGCAACTACTGACTGTCATCGCAGAGCTCTTCTCCTAGTGGCCTGAGCACAGTGAACAAAAGACTTATGCTCCCGCCTCAAGCATTTATTGACGAAGTTACCTACACTATATTCTTTTGAATCACTGAGGATGACCCAGTACTTGTCGGGAGACCCACAGATACCCTAACCTTCATCAGAGATCCCCGAAATAATCGCATCCTGAATCAAATATGGAGTAAACTGAACAATGTGGTAGCAGACCACGCAGCAGGAAAGTGCAAGAATTGTTCGCAACAACAAAAAGACTTGTGATCGGGACCCAGCAAAACAAAGCAAAATGTCCCTGTCCCCCGCAGACACGCAGCTAGCCCACAACGTCCAGATTAGACTTATTGCAGACTATCCAGAAATGGTGGGAAGGCCTGCTGATGTCGTTGTTGCAACCTTCCTTAGAGACCCAGTCAATTTCCTACACATGAAGACCCTTCTCCATGGAATCATGCTCCAAGTGGAGCTGTCCAACTTCCAGCGAGAATTCCTAAGGAGATTCCTGTGAGACTATTCGGCGAGGGACAGATTAAGGAGGCAAGGACTGATCATACTGCATGAAAGGCCTGTGACCTAAGAGCCAAAGAGTCCGAGCAAATGTCATTAACACCCGAAGACAGTCGGTATGCGTTTCGTGTTTTCTTTCATCTCATTGAAAACTTTCCAGAACTAGTGGGCAGACCCCACAACATTGATGTGCCTGCTTTTCTTAATGATCCAGCAAAAAATGCCCCATCTCAACAAAGAAGCAATTATGGACATCCACTGCTGAGAAGAGCCTTAGAAGGGGGAGATCCAAGATAAAACTTTCCATCATCCCTCAGCCGGGGACAGAGCAAGGAAACAAAGACACAGTTCTTCATGCTTTCAACGCAGAACGGACCGAAAAGGCGGAAACAAGGACAACGACATCTTAAGCTTCTTTTCCTATTTTTCTTACTTTTTCTATTTTGCATCATCGTTTCGCAGTGGAGTAAATGGGGGAGAGAGAGAGACTGTTCACCAACTCGACCTCGAAAGACCAAGTGAAAGGAACAGAGACACAAACTTCACTGCCGTGTTTACCTTTATCAACTTTTTTCTTATTTTTTCCTACCTTCTCATATGTTCACTTTTATTTTTATTTTTATTTTTTCAAAATTTTATTTTGGGTGATTTGTAGCGAATCCATCCTTTCATGGAGTCACTGCAAACCAAGTCCTGTATGTCCCCAGGGCCAAGGCGAGTTGGAAGAGTGTCCTGGGAATACGCTGGCCATACAAATACAGGATAATTATGATGTGTTAAAAACGATAGTCTAACCTTTTTCCATAGTCTAGCAAAGTAACTGTACTCCATACTCAGAGACTATCATCATCATCACTCGTAAGAGGGGGGACATTGAACTGCACTTGTCAATTTAGTGTTTATTGAACTTTGAGCGACGAAAACAGAATAAGAAGAAAAATAAACTGTTGACTGTGGATGTATTTGAAATGGGGGCCCAAAACAGTAACTTAGTTGTGCCACCAGTGGAAGGGCGCCCACGGTTCCCTGAAAGGAGATGCTGCAAGCTGTCTTTCAAGGCCGTCATATGTATATGCATTGTGATTATTGTAGTATTTTTATCGTTAACTATTAGAACTGTATTTTTTATTGGTGTACGAAGCGTCCCAATGTCTGTACATCCACCAGGTAATGAACATCTGGGGCCCACAAAAGCACCCAGACCTTATATTGTCATCCCTGTTCCAAGAAAAACTGATGATAAAGCAAACGATTTACAGTTGAATGTAATTAGCAGTAATATGTATACACTTGAAGTAATGAATGGTGAGAAATGCTGGAGACAGGGTCGGCACGGAATGAATGATAACATAGCACTATCCACGGCACGCACCCATACACTGAGTGCAAACGCACAAGGGCAAGTGTCAATGGCTACGAAACCGCAGGCCAAACCAACTGAAAGAGAGAAATCACCGGTGGAACAAGCAGCTCCAGAAAGCAGGGAGCAGCGTGAGAAACCGAACCGAAGTGAAATAGTAAAATCACTCAACAGAACAGAGGAAGCAACAAAAGAACTCACTGAGAAAACACATGTGGTAGTTGAGTAGGTGTTTCGACTCATACTTAGAGCAAAGAAGTTACATGAGGAGCTTAGCAAGACAACCACCACAACTGTGATAGCGAGCACGCCAGCTCCAACGCCAGAAGTAACTACCGAGCCTACGACACTGCCACGTGTTGGAAGGATGATAAGTCACATGTGGTGGGATGAGGTCTACAAAAGAATGCAGGAGGGAAGGAAAAGAAGCACAAAACCTCCCTCTATTACTGCAGGGCAGGAAATTAAACCTGCCCCTCCAAGGATAACACCAGAGAGTCTGCCTGAACGAAAGAGCAGTACAGACGCATTCAGAGACATAGTGATAGTCAACCACAGAAAAACGCTAAGGATCAAGAGAAGTCCATATGAAACCGATAACAAGATAAAAGATTACTTGGACAGCATGGCCCATCTTGGAAACAACATATGGTACCAGCACATGAAGGAAGTTGGACGAAGCCAAGAATGTTTTGTCTGTGCACTCCTGCCGTACAGCATGGGCAAGTCCAAAATCTTTGTGGCTGTAGAAACAGATGTCCCCACAGCACACTGCATGTCACATATGGCAATGTGCAACACCAGAGGACAATTCATGGGGAGAGACACCTCATTGATATGGGCCAATGAAAAGGACTACCCTGATGAAGACGGATATGTCCAGGACATCAAAACAAGAAACAGGGCGCACACCAAGAATCATGTGATTAGATATGAGAACCCTGATGTCAAAGGGTCAGGAATAAGGTGGGAAATAAACTCAAGACTGAACGTCTAAGGGAAAATGGCAGAAGAAGTGCAAATATGGAAGAACCGAGGCCAAATGCAGATCTTGGGATCAGTTGTTTCCCCCGACGGTTCAGAAGAAGGAGTTGTAATCTGCTGAGCTTGGATGGTCCTTGGAGCTTGCTAAGAAGCCATAGAGAACTCTCAAAGACAATATAAACCACTATGGCCAAAATTGGTAAAGCTGTTAACATGGGTGGAAGACAGAGGAGGCCCCCTGCAAATAGTATCGCTGGAAAACCTGAAACTGTGCTTTAGAAGTAATGGCACACGGAAAATGGGGGAAAATCAAAACTGCGGACGAATATACGAAGCCCCAGGGATGTTGCAAGGGACCGCAGTCCTGATGGACCACTATTGGGCATGTGGATCCAAAGCCTACATAAAACTACCGAGGAACTGGGGAGGCATATGCACACTGGTGAACGTCCATGTTCCTGCACTAGTGATCCCAAAAAATGAACTGAATTTGGACAGTTTCCCAAAAGCAGATGCTCAGCTGAGGAAAAGGAGGTCTGTGGAACTAATGTCAAGGATGAAGAGAGAGAATTACTTCTCCGCCAAATCAGAGGACACATTTTATGCCATTCCCTACGAACACAGGCTGTTTAGCCTAACTTCATCCATATTTACAAAAATACTTTTGCCGCACATCCAGGTTGGTGCAAATACCAAGTGGTTGCTGATAACGAGATGGGAGTTACTGCAGACCATCAATACCACCATAAAAGGGTTCAACGCAATCAAGGAAGATCTGAGAGCAGTCAGACTGATGACCCTCCAGAACAGATATGTGCTTGACATGATCACTGCAAAGGATGGAGGTGTTTGCGCAAAAATTGGAGAATCATGTTGCACATTTATACCATCACACGACACAGAAAATGGAACCCTCACAGAGGCCATAGACATGTTAACAACCCTGAAAAACCAGATGACCGATGAGACAGATGAAGTGGACGATGACAGCTGGTTTGGGAACCTATTCTCATGGGTCCCACAATGGATGGCTGATATATAAAAGTATCTGGGAGCCTTGCCAGCAATGGTGCTGCTAGAATTCTGTGTAATCAAGATAATCATCACGCAATGCCAGAAAACGGCAAAGAAGGTCATTGGGTTGAAAATCATGGTCGATGTCGAGCCAGGCTGGAAGCCCAGAGACCTGACAGATGAGGGGATAAATGACTTTGTGAAGGCCAGTGAATTTTCACCAGAAGGAACAAAATTCACTTATCCCAAGAAACGAAGAAGATACAAAGGCAAATTGATTTATTGCATTCCAAATGGACAATGCCAGTTGATGACCTGGAACAAAGATGAGCATGTGAGAACAGCAGGAAGCTTGAAAGGGGTTATAAAGATATGGACACCAAAATTGCATACTTTCACGCCTTCTTGTGTAAACCCAGGAGACGATGAGCAAGAATCTGAGGAATCAAAGAAAATTTATATAAAGGAGGAAGCAGAAGTGGTCGATGAACCGACCAGAGAGGGGAGTGTAGAGGAGGTCCCAGATATGACCTGCACCCCTGCCCCCCATTGCGAGTTGCCAGTAAGGTACTCGCCAAGGTACGTGACTTATGAGGAGCAAATGAACCAACAGAGAGCCGCCCTGGGACTCTGCCCTGTGTACATAAGGAGATCAGTACCGGTTGAAGCAGCCATAACACGACAGCCCTGGGAAGCACGGTACCATATCAGACCGCCGTACCAGCCGCTGATGCCAAGTGAGGAATACCTGCACACGGTCCTAGAGGAGACCCCTAAAGCCTTAATGGAAGGCCAATGGAAATAACCCCCAAGGGCCCAAGCAGCCCCGAGAACAAACGGAATTGGCTACTGAAAGCACGTATGCCAGTACTAGTAACTGCAAGGATACTTATAATGGATGCAGGGGAGAGACACTGTTAAAACGTAAGAGAATGGTGCCATGAGACAAGATGGAAGCAACCACCCTGTTGAATGTGTGTAAATAAGCTTGAAACACAAGATGCTAAGAAATCGATACTGCCTACAATGCTCAGTAGAAGACTAGAGCGGCAAGCGCCAACCATGTATCTACCCCAATACTGCACAATGTACACGTGCGACTCCATTTTGTGAAAGCAGAAATGTACCCAGGTGGCCAAAGGCCTGACAGGCCGAGTTTCGAAACCCACTAAAGACCAGAGAAGGAGCGGAATTGAAACTCAACAAAGAGAGGCTTATGCCGGGGAGATCGAGGTCAACCAGAGAAGGGGAGGTGAGCATGAGCTCGCAAGACTCCAACTACAGAGAATACCAGCCCGCCTGTGAAGGTCAAGATAAGAGAGGCCCATGCAGGTGGCCAAGCGCACACAGAATTAAATGCACAAAAGGTTAGAAACTGGAGTAGATTCACAGTGGACCAGCACGTGACCAGACAGGCGCGAAGATGTACCACCGCCTGATGTCATCTAGAACCCGAGGGTGCCATAACTTTTCCTGATAAGAGACTACAGATCCAAGGCCATACCCAGCCAACTAATTGACACATAGCCCTAAAACACTGATTGATGGAAGGGAGGAAGGGTGAATCTTGGGACACTAGGCACCTGGGTGTCTACTCTGCATGCTGCTAATTAAAATGGAGATTTATGTTTAGGGGTGTAACTTGCCCAATAACTAGGGACCATGTAATCTAAGGTCCTTCTAGACACTGTAACCAATGAGACGTCATACTTGTAGTGACGTCAATCACGTGTGTTGTAGAGGGATGGGCGTAGATGCCACCAGATAAGAGTTATCCAATCCACTTGCGTTATTTCCATATACAGATATAGCACCTATACCTAAGTTACCTTTCTCAACCAATTACACTGTATGATGATTTTTTGTAGAATTAGACGTCAATGATGATGGATTTTGCCCATAAAAGAGGCTGTTTGACTAAAGTTCGGGGAAGTCGGGGTGAGGCAGGTGTTTGTGATGCTGCTGATTTCCATCTGCTGATGTATCATTAAACGGACTTCCCTTTGCCAATTTACTGAGTCCTGATTATTGAAGCTTGCTGGAGTATGTGAATCCTGCACTCTGTCCTCACATGGTGCAGCTATCATGCATTACTAGTTTTCGAGGGTGATTACTGACCAATGGGCCCGTCAGTAATTTCCTCTCCTCATCAACACTGTTGTCTACCATTAATTTGCTGGTTGTATGCATAGCCAAATGGCTCTGCATACAATCAAACTAAATCATTGCAGGGGCCAAGAGCAGGCAGCACAGTCCCTGTGTGAAGAAAGAACACAGGTGGACTTTTCTGCCTTCTACTCAGGCGAGGGGAGGGTGCCACAAGGCCCCTCTCAAGTGTGAGGCCCGGGTTACTTTGCCCGTCATGCCTCCCCACCCCTTGTGGCGGCCCTGCTTATAGTTCAGTTATATTGTAATGGTGTGTTTAATTAAATATATATATATATATATTCAATGAAAAAACTTTGTTAAACAGACGTTATGGTTCTAAGTAAAACCGAAAAACCCCTGGAATTCGCCAGTTATGGTAAGCTAAGCAACCATAACTCACGCCACCACTGTGCACTGCTAAGACTAAAACCCAGGACATCAAAGATGACATCACAAATGTAATGTATGACATCACTGATGACATCACATATCTGGGCCACTTGTTTTTGTTCCTTGACATATATAGGTCAGTTGGTTTTGTTCGCTGGCAGTCAGAATATTAAAATGTAAAAAGGTGCTATATATCTAGATGTTAACCTTGCCATATGTTCTTTAAATACTTTCCTTAGGGTTTGGTCTCAGCTCATGGTGCACATACATGGGGAAATGAGCAGGCCTCAAACGTACAATTCATTTGTATACATGAAGATAAACTTTAATGTCATTAACATTTTCTGATGATGCAGTTTCTTTCTTCCTTACTTTAGTTTCCCTGTATGTGCCTCTGATTTGTATACATTGTGGTGCTTCATATATATTGATTGTACCAGCACAAGTGCTGTAAGTTTTGAATTGTTAGCTAGTTATTACATGTTTAACATTACTCAAAACTCTGATAAGGGAGCATTCATTATTGTACTATCCAAAATTACAATATTATAAATAGTTTACTTCTATGGTGCATGCTGCAGTCATTGCCTTTGTTTATATATGATTAGGTTTCTGTATTAACAACAACACTCCAATAAAATTATATTAGAGGAGTACATTTTTTAATAGATTAAGTAGTTCATGATAGGTCTCCCGATCACCTATGAACAATATAAACACAACTCCTTGTAGAGACTTTTCATCAAAATGTATTTCACGTGTGATGTCATCAGTGATGTCATCAAAGACATTGGTGAGGGCATCTTTGATGTACTGGGTGTTAGTCTTAGCAGTGCACAGTGGTGGCGCGAGTTATGGTTGCTTAGCTTACCATAACTGGCAAATTTCAGGGGTTTTTCGGTTTTACTTGGAACCATAATGTCCATTTAACAAACTTTTTTCTTTTAATTTCATAGGTTTTTATTAGTCCAACTTAACCATAACGTCCCTTTAACAAAGTTTTTTCAGTGAATTTCAAAGGTTTTTATTAGTGCAACTTAACCATAACGTCCCTTGAAGAAGGTTTTTTCATTGAATTTCATGGGTTTTTATCAGTGCAACTTAACCATAACGCCTCTGTTTACAAGACACCTGTCCATCGCTACCTCGGAAGAAAGTACATCGGGATTGTTCCAGACTGGTCTAGGTGGTATGAATGAGAAATTCACTGTTGTAGTGGAAAAAGGCACATCAGTGCTTTCATTAACTCCTTCAGTTCACAGAGCAAACTTGCAGCAGTGCTAAAAGCCACATGCAGTGCTCCACAATGCAGCACTAGTACATCAACAGTACTTCAAGTGGCCACATCTCTGCACTCTACATTCACAGCTTCCAAACTCGGCAGGGCCACACTGCGCCACAAAGTGTGCACTCCTTTCAGACCAAAATTGTCATCAACTCAACTACCCTGGGCATATCTCTGAAGTTCGCCCACAAACAAATCACTCACGATGAGCACTCTCACTCTGCATCTCTGCCATCATCACGATACACAGCAATAAAAAAAGTATTACCACCCCTTCCTGTTAAGCACATCCTCAACACCTGATTGGATAATCCGCAGTCCCATTTCCATGCCAAGCATACTAAGAAGGACAGCATGTGGCATGTGTGGTTCCCCAGCTACCCTGAGGGCCGCGCTCCAGTAAAGCAGGGGCAGGTCTTCTTCCCTTTCCAATAGTGTTTTTCCAGCATTCAATCATTGGGTACTGTTAAACAGTCACACATGTATCCACCAATCACATGCAAGACTTCTGCATCTAACACCAGCATCTCTGTTCAACACTCCATACTTACCGTTAAACACTCGGAGTACAAGTCTCCTGTGATTCAAAAGCACCTCCACTTGAAAGTACTGTAAAACTATCCAAGATTTCTGCATCCAGATTCATCCACAAAATCGTTTATACAGTACATGTGCAACTCTGTTATAAGTGCCTCTCAACAGGGTACCGGCCACTCAACCTCCATAACGTAATCGAAAAGCATACTTTCTCCCATCACCTACCATCAAATGCCACCTACAATGGTATGTGCTTTCAAAGTTTGTATTTAACCATGTCAGCCATGGTGATATGTGCACGGTTACTCTCTTCTTTCCTTCTGACAAATGTATGACCTTTTTCCACACTAACGTACCTCCTTTGAAATTTGTACAATTGTCACAGAAAAGGATCACTGAATGTATCCTACCAAACAAAACCAAATACATAAATTGCATGCATTACAGCAGGGTGCCTGCCACTTACCTTGCACACTTCACAGAATGCAACATTACTTAAAAACCCCCAAAATGTATGTGTCAATTGACAACAGTACCATTTATAAATGTGGATAAATAAATCAAACAACTGAAAAAATTGCTCCACTCATATAGCAAGCATATGTCTGCAGAAAAGTGAATGGAATTGCACACCCAAAAACATTCTCCTTTCCAATCTGGACATCTTTCTGAACCTTTTTCTCACCCTTGTGCAATTAGGACTAACTCATTTTCAAACTAAATAGTCCTACACCAATACACGCACATGCTAAAGTGCACGCCAGCCAACACACTTACAAATAAACCACGTACCCCCTAACCAAACATGCTGATGCTCCCAAGTCCCCATTCATATACAAAGCCATCCAATTACACATACACACTGTAACTCTTCCTGCCAAGACATCCCCCTACACTTTTAGGGAATGTATTCTCCAAATGCAATCACTGTGCCATTAACAAACATATTTTCTTACGATTTTCTTGTACAGTTGCATTACCCACCTCTGTCCTGAACGCCACTGGCTTGTCAACTTGAAAATACAACCGAGAATAAATCTACTCTCAACAACCAACAAAGTGAATACAATACCATTGTACTGTTGTACGTCTTACTGAGAGAGTGCAGTGTTCTTGTATTGTAAGATACACAATTCCATCAGCCCACTGGTATTTGCTTCATTCTTACTCATTACACCTCTACAGGTGCTCACTTTATGTAATCATCTTGCCACCATTGTACTAACCCCCAGATAGCAGTATAGTGTTCCCAACCTAAAGTAACAGGCCATCATACAATCACACACCTCTATTTATATGCCTACCTCCATATTCAACCACTCATGCACAGTGCACATATAAACATTAAAAAATCTGCACACTCACACTTTCCTTTTGCTCCAAAAGCTACCACAGAATGCCTACCAAACAGCAACTCTGTAGAAAACAATGCAGGGATAGATCAGCTCAACCTAAAAGCATAGAAAGTAGCATTCCTCCCCTAACAGAATGTGTACAGAAAGTCCACAGAGAACAGCTAATACACTCACTGATGGAAATGAAAGCACCTACCAGTAAATAAACTGTAATTCCTCTGTCAAAATGTAGAAATGAAAAGAAATGTACTAAAAAGAGTGCAACTCTCACTACTGCTAACAGAGCACATACAAATGATAATGTCACCACAAGGAAGCATTCCAAAAACTTCATTTTACAAAAAATGCTCCAAAACAGAGAGGGGAGAAATCACGCTCAACCCTTAAAACTTACAGCAGAAAAGTAATCCTGGAAGCTCTTGTAGTGCAATGCTCCCCAAACGTAAATGCTTTACATTAATTTTAATTAGAATGAAACCACTAACAAAATTAATTTGTAAAGTACAACCACTACTTCAAAACAAATGCAATATAAGCATAGATACCTTTGGCAACATCTGAGCAGATGAGTGGAGTCACACCACCAGCACAGAGCCATACTTCAATGAAGAATCATGCAAACAAGAGCAAACAAACCAAACTGCCATACATAGCAGTGGACGAGGGTATGAAAAGGTAGAAACTACCATAATGGAAGAAGAAACACTGATTTTACAAATATCCCCATCAAACTTAGATTCCACTCTCCATTCCACCGAACCAATACGCCCCATCTACAAATGGCCTTGCACATCAATGTGTAACATTTGCCAAAACTCTTTCAAATCTTTGCAGCAGTTCCTCAATCACTATGTCAAAATGACAAAGGGAAAATGAAAATACTACAAAATATGGACTCCTGTCCAGTGTGCAAATACACAGGACTACCAGTACATTCCTTAGCCTGCATTTCTTTACCAGGACATTCCTTAGCCTATATTTCTGGGTGTTAGCAACACACCATTCTACTTTAAGAAATCGCGTTTACAAACTGAACTATGCAAAAAGTCCAGCTTTACCACTGGAACATTTTAATAATATTTGTTTACACGGTACAGCCAAACAGCTGCTCGAAGAAATAGACCACATTCAAAGGAAATATTTTGGAATGGAAAAGCACTTACAAACTCCAGCACTTTCAAAAAACAGTAGCAACACCTTTGCAGGTGTCAACGTTCTATGTCATACATACAAAAAAGAAATTGAAAACTTCAAACGTTCATCTGTTGAAGTGCCAAACCAAGTATGTTTGTGTTGTTGCAGAACTTTCTTTAGAAAGAGCACGAAAACTATAGATATAATGCACAAAATAGAAGACAATGAGGAATCCCAATGGTTTCAATTAGCTCTGCACCTTATAGCTGAAAACAAATACGAAATTACTAACACCTCCATAATGTGCACATACTGCACTGCCAAACTTGACAATAACCAAATGCCTTCACGGGCTATCAGTAATCATTTGGAAATATTTCCACTGCCACACACACTGCCAGCAGCTTAATTTGTATGAGAGCATTATAATCCAAACAGTAAACCTATTTCAAGCAATAACACGGCTTCAACCGAAAACTGCAAATGTGCCTCCCACCGAATAAGAGGCATTTGTGGGAAAGTAGTTTTTTTACCATTAGATCTTGAAATGTAGACACTCTATGAGTGCAAAGCCCAATAGAACAATCTTTTATTATCCTGGTAAATGGTGTACCTACAAAAGACACACAAAAAATGGCAGCATCTAGTGGACTTAAACAAAGTTAGGAAAGCTTTGCAATACCTTAAAAAGAACAATGAATACAACACGAAAAATAAATGTTGAAGAAACCCTGAGAGAAACCACTGAAATAATTCAGGAATCTTCAACAACTGGCCAATTTTAACCTCTAGATCCTACTGCAGCCTCCAATATTTTAGATCACTATACAATTCATCCACTGCACTCCAAAGACACCATAGGTGATGCACTAGAAACATATCAAATGTGACCAGCCAAAGGTTCACCACTGAGTACATGGGAAAAAAAGTGCAGAAGCAGAAGCCTTTCCTCTATTCTTCCCGACTGGAAAAGGTGGAAGATATGGTGAAAGATGCACACAAATAAAAGCATCGGAATATCGCTCTTTACGAATGTATTCTGAAAACCCCAGATTTAGATAAAACGTGGAATACATATTTCACCTCCTTTTTTAAAGTGAACTAGCAACACTGTGTTATGGAATTGTACACACATTGGAAACAGGTTCCCATTTTCAAAACGTGTCTGCTACACAGCTACTTCAAAAGGTGCAAGACAAAGATGAAGTTTTGCAGTCTAGTTTTACAAATCTCTTGGCAAACATGCGAAGAGTACTGGTTCCGATGGCACGCATATGTACGGTGTATGCTACGCAACCTTGCCCCACCCACATGGTTTGCCACTTTAAGTTTTGCAGAGCATGCATGGGAAGACTTGCACACATTCCTATGCATAGCAAACAAAAACAAAACAGGTGTAGACATGAAAACACCAGGAGAACTTTGCTCTCTTGATCCTGTAAATGTATCAAGGTATTTCCATCATCGCTTAATTGCCATGCTGCACTTCATTTGCAATAAAGCACTTCCTCCCCTCGGAGAAGTGAAACACTTATTTTGGAGAAAAGAATATCAAGCCAGAGGAGCACCCCACATGCTTCTGTGGATTAAAAATGCTGCTAAATTTGCTGAGGGCAGTGCTGCAACTGTTTTGCAGTTCATTCACAAATATGTCACTTACGTCATCCCTTCAGAAAGTACACATAGTGACCTACATGCACACATTTTGCATTTTCAAAGACACAAGTGTGGCAAGTATTGTCGGCGCAAATATAAAAACAAAGGCACATACTACAGCAAATGCTGCTTTGGTTTCCCTAAACCAGTTTCAGCAACAGTGCAAGTAAACAGCTTCATGTCTTCAGTTAGACACAGTGTGAAAGGGAAATCTCCTAAGAACACATACTGCATAAAAAGAACCAAAGCATCAAAGTACATCAATGATTACAATGCAATAATTGCCCTCCTGTGCAATACAAATGTAGATGTAGAGTACATTTCAGACAATTCCACTGCAGTTGCACGATATGTCACAGCCTGCTTAACCAAAGCAGAGAAAACAGAGCTCAAAACCTCTAGGATGACACATCATCTGACAAATCACTGTCACGGAAATTGTACAGCTTTGGCATAAAAATGCTGCGCCCACAGAGAATGTGACTGCTACGAAGTCGCAGACTGTTTACCTGGCACTGCCTTATATGGGAAATCTGAAATCTGAAAACATAGCTGCATCCAGAAAATGCGTTCTGAAATTGTATGAAGACATAGAAACAATAGCCAAAAACGATCCCAACACCCAGGACATTTTGAAAAACATATTATTGGACATGTACTACCAAAACAAGAGTATTACTTTAGAAACCATGTGAGAAAAAACGTAGATACAGAGTTGAAAGTTGTGAAGGTAGCCAGGTGAAACTTACCAAACACAGCCTGATTAATCATATGAAATTGTCATTAAAAACCCCTCAACACAAAGAACTGTAATGGCTCTACTGCAACTTTTCAAACCATGGAGAAAAGAAGACGATGTATTAGACACCCATGCCTCATATGAAGATACTTTCAATGCAAGTGAAAGTACCATAACAGATATAAACTTTACACGGTACAAAACCACATTGGACAATGCACGCCAACAAGAAGAAGAATTTCAAGCACAAATAAATGTATACGCTCCTGAGAGCAGTGAAACTTCTGTGACAGGAAGCAAAGAACCATTTGGACAGCCACTCATAACAAATGAGGCAGAATTAGATATGATGGAAGTAGAGAACACCATATGTCAGTATGAACAATCTGCAGAAGAAGTTGCTCTACTTTGAAACACTTCTGTATAGGCGTATTATAAATGCCATATTATATCATACTAAAATTAGAGTACTACAAACTTTCAGCAGAAGCTGCTATGGAGCTATGCAGAGTTTTGAAACAAATGAAAATGCTCCTAATAGATGATGTGAGCATGGTTTCCAACCTAATGTTAGCTTTTATTTCACCTCAGATTTCAAGAGGTCCTCAAAGCAGACTACGAACAACTCTTCAGCGGAAATATGTCATTGTTTTCAGAGATCTCCTTCAATTAACACCAGTGAAAGGTGAACCTATTTTTAAAACTTTAGGACACAAACTGTGCCATAAAACTCTTGGAAGCATTGGGAATGTAAATATCTGGCAACATTTCTAATACAGAGAACGAACTGAAAACATGCGTCAGTCTGCAGACCTTACCTACGACAACATTTTAAAAAACATGTGAATTGGTGTACTATCGAAGGAAGTGCAGTGCACCCTAAATACCAAAAGCATCCATGAGCTGTACGGCCATAACACATGCGCTACTGATGTCATGGAACAATTAGCACACAAAAATGTCAACTGAATGACCTTAATGACAACTCTAGCAAGCTGTGCACAATTCAATGCAACAATACTGAAAAAAGAAATGTAACTACTGCACAGACAAACTGGACGTACACAATATGACAATACCTATTTGTCAACATGGCCATAGCACAAGTGAATACCTTAAAAAACTCTATGTCCCACACTTCTGGTTCGGAAACAATGCTAACATTATGTGTAAACTGTAGAGTAATGCTAAAGCGTAACCTTGATGTAGAGCAAGGTTTAGTTAATGGAGCACTTGGTACAGTTGTTGGCTTCCAGACATACCCACGTGACAACAGATTTCAGTTTGTCAACATCCAGTTTGACAAATTTTCAGAAGTTACACGGATATGACTCACAACAGCTTGATTCCTTCTTTTCAAAGATATGTATGTACGCAGAGAACAGTTCTCTGTCGCTAGCTTACGTAGTGACGATTCACAAATCGCAAGGTCTAACCTTAGATCAAGCATTCATTGATATTGGCAGCACAATCTTTAAAGAAGGCACGAGTTACATAGCACTGTCACGCCTACGTACACTCAAAGGAATATATCTAGTCAATTTTGATGCAAGTGCAGTCAGCACTGACATTCCATGCATCATAGAGTACAATAGACCACGTGCACTATACACACCCTATCCAAAAATGTACCCTGTTCCTCAAAAACACAACGGTTTTAAAAGAGAACTCATGCAATCAGAAGTTCAAAATGTTCTCCCAACAGTACCACCAAAGACATTGAAATCAGCTCATATTGCATCAACTACCAAAAACACAGAAACATTGACCAAAAAGGACAACACATACCCAACTCCACACACAAAGAGAAGTACCTCTTCAAAGAAATCGCGTGCACTTCCATCAAAGTACTCAGACACAGAACTGCCTGGTCCATTCAAATGTTCCAATACAACTGGTGTAAATTGCTATGCAAATATAGCAATGAATGTACTTTTCCAAATGCCAGCAATTGTTGAAAACATGTATTTAAATGGCTCGGACCAGTTGTGTTTACAAATGCTAATCCTTCACAGAAATGCAGCAAACAATCCTGAAAACACTTTCAGTGTCTCGGGAATAAGGCAGGAATTGGACTACTATGCTGGAATGGTGTAAATCACATTAAACAGCCAAGAAGATCCACAGGAATTTCTAATGTACTTGCTGCAAATACTGGAAAGCAAAAACATATCCATAAATGAAATCTTTCAGATTTCCTATGTGTACACATACAGGCACTCTCTGCAACCATGTCATTCAGGAACACGTCCCTAACAAGCGCTTTGCCTATATAATCTATACCCAACTGTGATTCCATTCCATTTCAGCAACTGGTACAAAACACAAACCATAGCATATTGTGTACTTCTTGCAATTCGTACCACCTTACATATACAATCATATAGCCAATACGTAATATTAATGCTTTTTAGATACAATGCAGAGGGAACCAAAACTAACAGCAAACTTACTACCTTCACACACGGACATGTATCACTTGGCAAGAAAACCTTCACAACAGTAGCCATAATCTACCACACAGGTGACACAACCAGTGCAGGTTACTATACTGCATACATTAGAAAGCAATGGTCATGGTTTGAATGTAATGATAGCATTACTCCAAAGTAGAGACTACCAGTAAATCTTGCAAATGCCTATTTAATATTCTTGAAGCCAAAATGTACTCATTTATGTACACAATTAGAATACCCTACTCCCCAACCCCCACCAGTACCTACATAATTGCACAAAAAAAGAATTACCTTCTACACTGTGGAACTAGAACACCTTAGCATACAGTAACTATCCAACAAATACATCACTGTGTCTGTTCTACAATTTTTCCCCATTGAGCCCAATGATTACAGTCAGAAAAACAATAAGTGTACAAAAGTCTCACCAATATTGTTTCCTACATAGTAATTAAAAAAATGAAACTACTAAGTATGAGGCTTCAAAGCTATCCTCGGTAACCTCTGAAACTACCAACTACTGAAATGATTCACCACCTGTGTTACAATGCCCATACCAATGCAATACATAGTATATATGCAAATATCATTTCGTAATGGTGCACCAACACTTCAGAATGTGGAAAGATGTGAAATTACCAACAGGAATCCATGAGCTTCTAAACATACCCTATAAAAATGAGAAACTGTAAACAGTTTGAACATGCCAACTGGTATCTAACTGCAACCATAATATTTCAAAATTACTTGCAGCATTCAAACTGCCAAACTCAAACTTCAGCAACCACAGTGCTACAAACATATCCTCAAAAACTTCCAAACTAGGAAGTTACAGTATGCCATCAGGTACGTAACTGCCCTCACAATTCTGCAGTATCACAGTGCAATGGCGCAATACTTGCAAAACATCAGCAGCAACCAAATGCATAAACACATACTGCTAAAAAAAGGAAGCAGGAAAACATTTAGACTACACCAACTGCTATATGACTGCAACCATACTACCAACAAGTACAAAGCAGAAGTCGTACACCATTGCAAATCCTCCTACTGCAAAAGTGCATCTTAAACATTGCTATAATCAGTGCAAATGTTACTGTAATGTACTGTGCAACGTAACAGCAAATAAATGTTTTTTTTTAATCCAGCATGGATTTTCTTTTTCCCCACAAACCCAATGATTATGCAAAGAAACACAGGAACTGTGCACATTGTACAGTACACTTGTTTAAAGCATAGTACTTATGACGTACTAATTATGGTCCAAAAGGGGTAGAAATATCTGCAATACAAAGAACTGCAAAATAACAAAATAGCTGCTCGAGCATGTTATTATGTTCGTTTTTCACAAATAAGGAAGCAGTGATTACTACAACATTTCACATCCCATACACAAAAACTGCAAAGGCCCTCCACATGAGAAACAGTAAGTATAACATTATTGATATCAGACTTCAGACCGACATATGTCGACATCTCAGATATACAAAGAAGACATCTGGTGGTTGAGGCTGATGAGTAGAGATAAGACGCTGGGAGTGTTGGCTGTGGCCCAATCACTGTGACACACATCAGCAGAGAAAGAACAGCTTGTCCCAAAAGCATCAACAAGCTACAATTAAGAACCTATTTTCTAAACTCATTAAAGATAAAAAACAGCAAAGTGGCAACAAAGAGACAGAGCATGTATGACCCGTGAGCCTAAGGACGCAAAAAGATGAAGAAAGCTGAAGAAGTTAAAGCAAAGTACACCTTGTAAAAATTGTTATATGATTAAAACAAGTAAATAAAAATAAAATGATGTCAGACTTCTTTATAATCTGCAAAGTGTAATATGCCCACATTTTTCTGCAATCCACATACCAATGTCACAATGTTCAATGTACAGCTATATTACACTGTGCTGCTTGTAGTCACAGCCTATACTCTTCACTACACACCGCACAGCCTACAGGCTCCAGCCATGCACTCAATATTGTAGACACTGGCCACAACTACCACAGCAAAGTACAACCATGCATGGAAACATCTACCCAGTAACCACAAACCTGACACATAACACATCCATCTACCCCTTAGCTGCTTCCCTTTGCATAGTATTACATTACTTCCACACAATGGACAACCTCTTTGCTGAATGCCCTCTTTACCCAAGCCTGTAATAACTGGATACATTCAATGCACTATAATACAGTAACCTACCAAATAATCTGCGCAATCACCACAACCCAAACACAAACATGCATCCATATGTCTAACGTAACTGTCCTATCTTCTGTAAGGTTTGCCTCTGCACATGCCAATGGCATCCTTTAGGCCATTAGTTCATCTTTGCTGTTGTGTACACCATTTCACTGGAACATATAGAACACACAAGAGAGTGGAGCACATGGTGCACAGCTCGGCAACCATAGTCTAAAGTCTGCTGTACTCCTTAAAATTTCAAACTTCTGCCTCTCCTTTTTAATGTATAATGGAGATACAATTTGAAAACCATATGCCACTTAAACTATTTGGAGAAGTTCTAAAGTTATTCCGTTTGTTTCATGAACGAGAGCCCCAAATATCTCTGTGCCCAAAGACACCAAAAAGCGTAAAATGGCCCTGTCACCCACGTATGCGGAGCCATCGCACACACAGTCTGCCAACATACACTGTTGCTTCATAAAACACTGCACATATAAATAGTACATGGGGTCCGTAAATGTGCATTTATATATTGTATCATCTGTGCATTCATTGCACCATGTATAAGGTACCATCATCTCTCCATGTACGTAATACTAACTTCTACGTAAGTACACTACTTTTATTCAGAAATGCACAGTGAAATCGTAACACGTTACCACCTGAATCTTTTTTTAGCCACATGGTGTACAAAAATTGAAACCTAACATACCTCTCTTTCAACGGGACAGCTGCTCATTGTAAAATAGCCTCGAAGGGTATGCATGAATTGCTCCAAGGGCGACATTGTATGACATTTTGAAAAAAATGAAAGATAACTTACAGTATAGTCACAGTGCACATTCTCCACAAATGTAGTCTGCAACTGTTCAATATGCCATACAGAGCAATTTCTCGTCGACACAGTATAACCATGGAATTTGCAGAAGTTCTGTAAGTACAACTTTACATAACATGTTTATAGGGATTACAATTTAGTAGGATACAGTTCTGTATGCATAATTATGAAGGTACCATCCCAAAGACGTTGTCCGTGTGCACTGTACTGGGTTTTGTAACAGCAGTCTTCACACTGTGTTACAGTGCAATGTCTCCAGTATTCAGACTAAATGACTGCTATGGTTGTTGTTGGTTTTGTTGATATGGTTCTCCAACCCACTCAAATATATACATAGAGCACAACACTGAAAGTGAACGCAACTCGTACACTGAAACAGCACAATGTATGTTCAAGCGTCTGCTTAAAGATTGGCTGTATTGTCCTTATGATGACCTTTCAAACACTTAAGAGTTGTACACGCCTTCATTCTATTAAAATTAGTAACGGCCAGAGGCCCATATACCACTCGGCTGGCATACAAACGTTGACAGGTAATATTTTACTGTTGAATGTTTTGGAAAAACAGATCCTGCATTGTCCTGCAATCAGAGTGGTCCCTCAGGAGTTTTTTTTTTGTTTTTTATGGTAATTTGGGCACACATAAAGAGAATGTGCCATGGGTCTGATGACACTCACTGGCACTGACATCTTTTGTAAAAAGCAAACACATGAAAGGAGGGTGTGTTGTCAACATTTGAAAGACGATTTGCATGTGTGAAGCCATGGAGGGAGAGTGGCACCTACAAAACAGAGAGCAAGCCAGTGGGTGAACATCCAACGCTACTCAATAATGCGCAGTAGCTCACCCAAAGGTCCATTACCCGGCCACCTAGGGCCCCTTGTGACAACCTTCCCTCAGAACTCTTGTCCTTTATGCCGCCACTGATAACGGCTACTTAAATGTATTCTTATGCCTCTTTGTTCCCAGATACCTTGTACCTTACTGCCCGTATGACCCCTTTCACATGCCAAAAGACGGAATGTGCAATAGTACTTACAAGATTACCATAAGTGGTGTATTTTCGCTCATCGTTATCTGGGATGACCGATATGGTCCTGTATGTCCATTTGCGTTTCCGTCAATAAGAAGCAACATGCAAACGTTTATGATGTAAGACATCACAGAGACAACTGTCACCTTTCCTAACTCACAAAGAAAGTGTGTTCTCCCACACAAACCACCAAAAACCAAAAATGAATCCTTTTGCTACGTTGCCAGATGACAAAAAAAGTACAGAAAAGCACAGACAGCATTCTACACTGGAATTTACCTGCAAAATGAAAAAAGCAGTTGTTTCAGGCAGCTTACACTTTCATGTGAGCATTCTATGAAAAAGAAAATCATCCTCCACACTACACAGTGTTACTCATAAATTATTCAAATATTCTCTGACCAACTACTATGTACAACAAGACTGAGGCCATGTGTCTGTGTGTGCATGTCTGTTTTAGCTTCTGTTTCTGTTCTTTTTTTCTGGATATAGGTCCTCACATGGCATGTTGGGCTACGCTGAACACAAGTGTTTTGAAAGTAGCTGGAATGCACAGTTTCAGCAACTACTGTCAGCAACTAATGTCAGCAATGGAGGCAAGTGTTGTGATGTAGATAACATTAGCACAAAATGGCAATGCCGAGCACGCTCTTTGCACATGTGAAAAAGTACACAAAACAAAGGTAATAGTGAGACGGCCAACCATCCTGTTTTTTGCGGGACTTACCCACATTGCTGGTTTTGTCCGGTGATTTGCTGGCATTCTCTGTGGACCTCTAAACATGCCGAATTTGCCTTCACTCCCTGCCTGATTAAAACCTTTTGTGCCCTGAGCTCACACTTCTGTTTGATAATTGAACGCCAGGGCAGAAATGCGGTAGGGGAGGTCTTCCAGGACAAGCAGTATTTGAAGATGTTGCTCTGTATAAACAGAGCATTTGAATGGCAGCAGATAAACATCAACAAGGGCCGGGGGGATATTAGGAAGGACTAATCTCCCTTAAGGAAAGTGAACTTGGATGATTACAAGCGACAGTGCACCGTGTTGTCTTTCAAGTAACACTGTCATTTTCAGAGTGAAGTGCATATTCTTTCTCGTACAGTAGTGTGTCTAGTACTGCTGTACCTTCCATGCTTTATGTGGGTGAAAAGAATAACAGCATACTAATTTTTCCAAAGCATTTCTATAAAAAAAAAACATTTCAAGTAGACCTTTAATTATATGTTGTTAGCTGCATGCATTGCCCATATTTTAAATGTGTGATGTTAAGTAAATCCTTTTTTGTCACAATATCTTACTTCACTCCCTAAGCAAAGGGTCTGATCAGGGGCAAATCATTGCAAATGCAAATGGTGTCATGTCATTCCGTAATGGACAAGTCTAATGAAGTGCACCATATGGAAGTGCACACGTTTCAGCTGCTCGCCTCTAGTGCTCTACTAAGTCTAAATTGTCTTCCACAACCATTCTGTAGAGGTAACCACCCTAGGAGAGAGGCATATTTAAAAGAATGTACGATGGAGCAACATATGGTTATAACAACGTACCCAAACAATTGAAGCAAAATAAATGCACTCCGGAATCCATGTACCAGTATCACAGTGTTCGCATCCATGGCTGCATTAAGTTGCAGTGATCGTGGCCAAGGCCTAGCCTCTTGGGTGCATGCGGAAGCCTACGGCTGCCAGCCATGCACCCAAGAGGTTAGGCCTTGGCCACAACCACTGCAACGTAATGCAGCCATGCATGCGAACATCTTCCCAGTTACCACAAACATAACACAGCCTCTGTCATGCCTACCCACTTCTGTTCACATACTATTATACTACTTCCAACCAAACCACAAAATCTGCAGAACATTGCCTCTCCACCCAAGACTGTATTAACTACTGACAACCAATACATAATAATACAGTAAAGTACTCAGTCATCTGGCCAATGGGCACTACCCAAACACATAAACCATCCACCTGAACCCTATCCACTTCTATACACACAATATTGCATCATGTTACCCAGTGGACACACTGCAGAACTATTGACTCCATCACCTCCAGCCATGAACCCAAAACTGTAGGACATGCTAACAATCACCGCACCCATGCAACCAACAATGTGTACACTGTGTACACACCACACACACAAGCCAAAAGTGTGAAACCTACTTGCAACCAGTGGGCATACTGTTAGGTGCAAGGCCTCCGGCCATGCATTGAAGGTGCTAGGGGCTTAGCACACACAACAGCATAGTATACCCAATGCAAATATCCTCATTTCATCTGCAATCCACTCCCATCCCCAATTGAGCCTTCCTGCAGTTACCACAAAAGCTAGTCGGCTGAGGAGCTACCTGCAAATTGCTGCAGTACTCGCAGACACCGCTCACATACCACCGTCTTCTTCCACCTAAACAAATATCATATGAACCACTTTTCACTCCCCCACCCTTTCCATCCCCTCTTCCCACCACCAAATGCTGCAAACCATGCTTTCCAGCCCCTTTCGGCACTGCTCTATCCTCGGATAGAACATGGCGGCGTTACCCAAAATTATGACCCACATCACGCTTCCCTCCAGCCAACCACTGGGTGTGTCTATTGTCCGCCGACAGCACGCCACACTTCAGGCCAATCAGACTTTTGACAGCAGAGCGAACAGGGAAATGGGACTGCAGAGCCAGATATCACACACTTTTTGAGACATACATTTGACCTGTTTTAAAAAAAAAAGTACTGGACAGATTTTCACCAAATTTACAAAAGCACGCTTTCGGCCCAAGCTGCCACTCCTGCCATACATTTGATGAAAATCCGTCCAACGGTTTGGGATGTACGCATGCGCAAAGTTTTTGTCCATTCAGTCTATGGGAAAAAATTCAGAGCCGGCCATGTACTTTTTTTGCAAAGTTGGGTGAGGTTTCGTGCAGGGGGGGCAAAGTTATAGGGGGTCCCAAAAAGTGTTTTTTTCCCATAAACTGAATGGGCAAAAACTTTGTGCACGGCTACAGCCCAAATGGCTGGACGGATTTACACCAAATGTGCAGCAGGAGCCGGGGCTTGGGTCAGAAAGCATACTTTGACAAATTTGGTGAAAATCTGTACATGCACCCAACAGGCTAGGCCTTTATCACACCACAATGTAATGCAGTCATGCACTTGTCAGTCTGCATGCATGTCAGGTTGGTGACTTGTACACAATGGTTGTGAAGGACATTATAGACTTGGCACAGCAGCAGAGGTGAGCTGGTATGCGTACATTAGCATACAGTGTACATCATTGCCCCTATTGAACAATAGGGAGCCACATGCCACCATATGCATTTCCTATGGTTTGGCCCTTATAATCCCCTTGCTCTCGGGAGTGCTGTGGGATATTGCAGCATGAAAGGCAGTGCTCAGCAGCACACATGTAAACTATGGCTAACATACACAGGCTCCTACATACCGTTCAGCACAGCCAACACAATGTTATGCAGCCATGTGTGCAATTATGTGCCCAGGGTGAAAGCTGGCAGGCTCAATTGCAGATGGGGAGTGCAGTGCAAATGACATGAGCATTTAACCATAACCTGTACTACGGTGTGTTTTCTGTGGGCAGGGCCCAGCGCCTTGCATGATGGCTGGAGTGGAAAGGGAAAAAGGATTCCTCCAGGTTAACTAGGGTGCGGCCCTCCCGGTACTTGGGGAAGTGTACGTGCCACATTCTGCGCTTCTCACCATGCTGGCCAATGGAAATGGGACTATGGCCTTTGTCCAATCAGGTGCTCAGGGTGTGCGTTACAGGCAAGAGCACCAATAGGGAAAATAACTCCTCCTGCTTCACTGGGGCGCAGCCCTCACGGTACTTGGGGAAAGGCATGTGCCACATTCTGTGCTTCTCACTTTGGTGGCCAATGGAAATGGGACTGTGGGGAATGTCCAATCAGGTGCTGAGGGTGTGCATCACAGGAAAGGGCAGCAATCAATTGTTCCATTAGTTTGTGTAGTGCAGTTGGCAAACATGGCAAGTAGCAGTTTTCATCGTGGGTGTTGCCTTTGTGGAAGATCTGTTTGTGTATGCCTTCCAAGAAGGCTTTTGTGGCAATTTCGGTTTGGAGGGAGTGGAGGCTTTGTGGTGCAGTGTCGAAGCGTGCTGTTTCGGCAGGGCGCTTGTAGAATGTCGACTCATGGCCACTTCTGTAACTGTACATGTTGTGGAGGTGCACTTTGGAGCCTTCTTTTTAGGTTCCATGCATTGTTCCCATGTGTACCATCAACTGAAGAAGATGATGAAAGCAGTGCAGCACTTTTTACCCACTTCCAAGGTGCTTTTCTCATGTATACCACCGAGAATAGTGTCGGACTATTCCAATGATTCCTGCAGGCAGCCAGAGGTCAGAAGGGGTCTCATCAACAGAAGCATGTGTGACT
Source organism: Ambystoma mexicanum (assembly GCF_040938575.1). Taxonomy (NCBI): domain Eukaryota; kingdom Metazoa; phylum Chordata; class Amphibia; order Caudata; family Ambystomatidae; genus Ambystoma; species Ambystoma mexicanum. Next base: position 933,450,458 of record NC_090921.1, on the reverse strand, counting down.
TCTTGAGTGCTGCTGGGATGTTCGTCTGTGAGAATGACAACATTTGTTCTCGATATATACACCTTTTTGAAGGAGCTGACATGTCTTTGTCGACCAGTGGCAATGACATTTTGTTTCACAATCTACAGGCTGCACTGAAGACCCTATTGTAAGAATGTGAGCTGACATACAAAACACAAAAAATGGTATTTCTATGGAAGCAACTTTACAAAAACACAAAAAAGTCTCTTTTCAGAGCACCACAACTAACGACATCCCCCTACCCTGCTTGAAAGTTATTCCCCCACTCTCGCGCATGCACAGCAGAGAAGGTCTGAGAAAATAGCGATACTTGCAGGGTGGCATGTGTTAGATACGTCCCATTTGCAGATGACGCCCATAGAAATAGGCCTGTAGAGGCCACGGTATTGGTCAATAAGGTTTGTGGGTGTTGTGTGTACGCACAAACGGGTACAAAGTGTATTTGTCGACAGAAATGCAGAGGGTGTGGTTATGGCTGAGTGTTTCACAAGCCACAGCATGCAGGTTCTGTGAGAGTTTGAAATACATTGATTGACAGTGAATGGAAAAGACTGTGCAGTGGCTGCTCATTTTGCAATCTATCATGTGGATGTGTAGTGCTATCGAGTACCTACAATGAAGTGATTGATTTTGGTTTGTCCGTGTGACACTTTGAGCTTAACTTTAGTTGCGTCTATACCACCAAAATTGTTTTAGCTTAGTTAGAAGGGGTTGACTGACATTTTTAATAAAAGCCCACAATGACCGTGGTGACATGCACGCTTCCCCTGTTATGCGATAAAATGCATTTCTCCCATTTTAAGTAAATGTACAGTTCCTCTCCTCATTTTCGCACCCCACATTTTTTTAAGTTTCATTTCTCCTCTTCAGGCACATGACGTAAGCAGAGCTGACTATTGACCCCTAATGGGTTTTCTTTATGGGCACAGGGGCTGCAGAACCGACCTATCCTTAACTGGTCTTCTCTGCATTTCTGATCTCAAAAATATTCCTGCTTGTATTTTTAAGGCAGGGCACTGATGGATGAGGACAACCAGGCCTGAAACTCCAGGGCAACAGGTGGAGTCCCTGGAGTTGAGTTTCACAGCTGAAGAAATAGCTAGCAGCACATGGCCTTTCAAACTCACATACATTTACTTTACAGAACATCTTACATGGCACACAATTTAATAATATATGCATATTGTTTCTGAATGGAACATGTACATAATAACACTATGCCATGTTTGAAAGTCTGGTGGGCATTTTGCTCAGCATGTTGTTAATCTTGGAGGGAAAAAGGAAATTACATGATTTCATTTAATTCACATTTAAAACACTCTGTTTCACTGCGGCTGCTTGAAACACAATTCTGGCATCCCATTGAATATACTGTACACTGCGGTTCCCAAATCTGTAGGTGCAGCTTTCCATAGATTTGTCAAACATCATTTCCATGTGTCTTTCTTTCCCTTACGAAATGCATTGCACCCATTTTTACGTTTTTACATTGAGGCCCACTTTCTTTCCTTTTGATTTGGGTTCACTAGGCCTTATGTCAGACATCATTTCTACACTGGCCTTTTTATTTTGGTAAGCCCTCATAACTGACTCTGGCCTCTTTATTTCTGGCATCCAGGGGCCAGATTTCAACCCACAATATTGTTTAGATTTAAAACAAAGCACAGTGTTGTTTATAAACAAGTTACACATGCAGCTCTTTGTACTAGTCAATTGCCTGACCTCTTGAACATTCTAGCAGTTTTGAAATCACACAGACTTTTGAAAATGTTTTTCATAGATAGAACCTTTCTTTTATCACCCCAAAAGCAATACAAAATTATTCTGCTATCAGGGTCAGTTACTCGCTCTCAGGAAAGTGTTTGTCTTTTTCAATGCAGAATTACACTTGGCTTCACTTTGCAAAGCACTTCTCTCCCCAGCACCAACAACGCAGGCATCAATTATATACAGCACCCCTGTATTTAAAGGACAAGTCTAGGGAGTGGGGACAGTTGGGAATTCCCTTCTGGGACCAAAACACCCTGCTCTTTAGAAAAGTCTGGGGTTGACCGGAAAAATAAATGCACCCCAATTACTTTGACTGGCTACAACTTAACTTCTCCCTGGGAACAAGCACACAGGTTTTGAACTCCTCTGACATCCTCCCAGGGTCAAACTATTTGGGAGTTAATTCAAGTAATATTCAGTCAGATATACTAAGGGTCTACATAATTTGCCCCACCCACTATGTGGGACAAATGAAGACAGGCAGATCCCTCACACATTTGGTGTGATTTGGTTAAATTGGCTTAATTTGGCTACATCTGTTTTTGGGCACTCTGGAAAGACTGCAGGGCTCCGCTTTGGGACAGCACAGGCTCTGTTCAGACACTTCAGTCAAAGATTGTCACCAGCATCCATCCCTCATTTGGCTCTCCTTATTCATAGGACCCTGTCAGCTTTAAGCATTCCCTGTTTCTATCTCCCATTCAAGGTTAGGTATCCATCAATGCTGAGGCCTCTCCACCCAAGGCCAGGCAGCTGTGTCAGGATTGACCCAGATGGATTATAAGCAAGTCTCCTTCAAGATGTTTAGCAGCTCTCCCTCCAGGATGATTTCTATGCAGGGTTATTATCTCTCTCTCTGTTTCCATTGAATAAGGGTGTTTTAATGTCTAGGTCCCACCCCCAAAATAATTAGATCAGAAGGTGTTAACTTATTACCCTTGAATCTTCATTGGACCTCTGCAGCTCTTTCCTACCACAGAAGTTCAACCCTCCCTGCCGGGCCCTTGGAGTTCCATGATGAAAGTGATGAGAAAAGGTACACCTGTCATTTACAAATATTTTCATGTCAGCTTTTGCACTAAAAAAGTCCATACATCGCAAAAATGAGTACTTTACCAATACATGCGATAATACATAGTTATTAATGTTCCCCTAATCATGATGGATATGTGGAATTTACCTTCGTTTCGTCGGGTTATTGCACATGCAGGCTATGGTTTTTCACCCTGTTTTTTCTTTTACTTGTGACAAAAAAGACAACCTTTTCTGTAAAGGTGACCTGCATATTTCTGTTGATTGAGGGACAGTGCAAATGATGTTCTGGCAAACCCCTTGCATTCCGAGCAGCCACATGGGTGATAAGAGCAGATGTCACACATTATAAAATGATTAAAATAAATCCATCCCTATTTTTGGAGCAGAAATGCAAGTGAGACAGAACCGGTTCACAGTCTGCTGTTCCATGTATAGGAACGTTCCTGACAGGGTAGGAAATGGCTCTGTCATGCATTGTGCATCCCCTTGCGCCTGTCACAAATAGGCACATTGGAATTATCCTATTTTATGCACAATACAGAGATCATTCCTTTTGTGGAATCAGGGTGTGCTTTTAAATGTGCAGAAAACCCTGCTCATCCATTCAAGTGCAAAAAAGAGTGAAAAATGGCATCTGGATGTGCGCACCAGTGATGCACACATTCAGATACTCTTTGAGAATAGGGCACACATGTTCTTTGGTGTCATTGATGAGATGCATGAGAGCTTCTCATCACTTGCGCTAAAAAAATGCTTTGAGAGTCTGCCCCATTATTTCATAAAATCCATATGCATTTGGAAACGGTTCAACTCATTTCTAGCGATAGAACACTATTTCTCGTATTTGGTTGAGCCACTTCAAGCTGAGTCGAGCATTTACTGACTTGGATGATTTGACTCGCAAACCATCTCCATGGAGGCTGAAATGGCTCCAGCCCAGGGCTGGACTGTCCCACCGGGACACCGAGACATCCCCCGGTAGGCCTCTGGCCGTAGGGCCTATTTTTAGTGGAAGGATACACAAGCACAAGCACATCGAGTGAATCTGCTCCCAATTGGCTAGCTGCAGTGCCGGCTGCCACCACCAACTGAGGCAGGCGATGAACATTTTTTTTTTCCAGAAGAGCTGGCCCCGTGTGCATGAGGGCCTCCTGGGCTGGGCACCAGAACCGCACGTGCCCTGCACAGTGCACGCATTGGATTGATTTTGATTGTCGACTAAGGACTAAGGTACGCTGCACGGTATCACTATATTATGAAGGAAATGTTGATATGGCACTTAAAGAGTTCCTACTGGAAGGACACCGGGTTGCTGCTGGGAAGGGTGCATAGACATGAAGCAGGCGGCAGCCGCACTGTCTGCAGTCCATCCCAAGGCACAGACCACGGGATTAGTGTGCACGCACTTGTGATGTTAGGTGGCCTCGCAGGGATTTAAAGTAGACCAGCGAGGGTTGCAGGGGGGCAGAATCTACTGTGAGGGGTGTGCAACGGAAAGTATACGGTGGACGCAGGTAGGCCCTGATGTATGGATTCTTTGCACTGCTGAAAAGTGAGTTTGCACTGCCGACAAACACCCTAATTCATGGAACTGTGCAAAGTGTATTTTAGAAAATGACTTTGCACTGCAAAAATACAGTTTGCACAGTTCCATGAAAGGGCGGGTTTGTTGGTAGTGTAAAGTCACTTTTCAGCATTGTAAAGTCACTTCGAACCGTGGAATCAGCCCTCAGTGCACCTACCTTTAAGGATCTCGTGATGCTTACAACATCAGCTGCACAATCCCCCCTAAAGACTAGCAGACACGCAGTGCAGGAAACGGTGCTACTGTGGACACGTTCTTGCTGTTGAACCGGACAGAGATCACCCCAGAGCCCCTTTTGCAGATCGTGACCACTTAAATATGAACTAGGCCAATGGAAGGAAGTCATGGTGATGATCTGCACCTCCAAAAGCAGCGCCACTCATTGCTGGAAATGGGCCGGCTCTCGCCGGATCAGAGATCCTAGTCCCACAAACAAGCGTGCACAGTGCGCGTGCACGCGAATCCGCCCTGTGCACACAGAGTGGCATTAGGTCACCGAAGTGGAGCGGGGGAGCAATAGCCAAACTCATTTCACAGATTTAAATGCCAAGTACAAGAAATATCATTCGTTTTCAGCTACACAGAGAGCAGATTTTGCGCTGAGAACATAGTATCTGCGCCCTTCATGCTACTGCTGTTTTGGGACACAATATAGCCAAGTACTCTTAAGACAGCTAGCACTCATTTGCTGTCCCTCCCAGGCAGCACTCCGCATTATTCTCTCCCAATACCAGCTCATGGCCATTCTCCCAGGATTCCCATTCCCAGTTGCACCCTGTTTCAGCAGTTACCCACCTACTGATCAAAGTGGCCCTTCACCCACGCACCGCCGCATAAATCAGTGTCCCTTTTACAACTCTGCACCTCTCCCAGATCTCTGAGACGGGTGACTCCCCTCTGACCGGTGGGTGGTACGCTCTATAGGTACCAATCCCGGCCTCCGTGTGGTATGCACTCATCATATTTTGCTGCCTACTCTGAGAAGCAGACACAACAGCATGGAAATACATGATGGTCTCTGGATTCCACCTACAGATTGACAACACATTTGGTTAAAAAGTTCTCCATTTCCAAAGTGTCGTATTGCTTGGAACAGTTGATTTTCGATCTCACTATTCTTTTTTAAAGACTTCTTCATCCACATAAAGTGAGAACTTATAACAGACTCAACCCTGAGCAGCATTTCTGTTCTCATGGAGTCTCTCCATCACTCTTACATGTAACTCGCAGGGGCTCTCTGTAGTCACCAGGTAACCATCCACTATGCGGAAGTGAGTTGCTTTCTGCACTTAGCCACAATGTGCTCGGTGCTCCACGTCATGCTACCTCTGCCTGCCTCCCTCCTTTTTAGTGCCTTGACAAGCTGCTTCTGCTGAGAATTGTAGACCCAGCTACCAGGCCCATGAGAGCCCAACTCACTCCCCCCATAACTTAAGGTCCCAAAGAGCTTCAGGGATTAGCGTTGGGAGACCTAGGGTCATCATTTGTAGGGCCAAGCCAGGTTTGCAGCACAGGACTTGGCCGGCTCTAAGAGCCAAACACGATCCGAGCCAGGAAAATGGCCACGTAAAGTCAGTGGCTATCGTAGAATGTTGTTTGCAAGGTGGAATTGGGGGTCAAGGGCTGGGGGAGAGAAATTGTGATGGTGGTGCTCAGGGAAGGGGTGGGATTCACAGTCTGTATTTTTTGGATAGTGTCGCAGGGAACGGGAAGTGGGGGAAAGAAAACGGTAAGGCGGTGCTGGGGTGGTTAAGAACCCATAACCTTTGGATGGTGAAATGGGGGAAAAGGGCTGGGGAAGAGAAAAGGGGATGTCAACACTCTAGGGGGGTCACAGGCCAAGGACGGCATGAATTCAAAAGCTCAGCACTCAGCCTTCGTTGTTTATAGACAGATTCTAAAATACCCAGGGGGGACGACGTCCACCCTCTGAAAATAGTGGGTGGACGCCGTCCACCAGCGTGTACCCTCGACTTGAGCCATAGGCTTATTACAATATAACAAACACAGGATATATTTCCCAAAGCCTAAAATCATTTCGTGCAAAATGTTTGCAAACATGACTCTACGGAGCATGAACTATTGAGCAAAACACTGAAGCACAAGGAAGATTCTGGAACGCGAGGTGGCTGACAGCGACATCTGGCACGAAATGTTATGCAAACTGGACTGGCCCTAAAACAAGCTAAGGCTGGCGAACAGGACTGAGAGAACACGGCATTTACTTGCGGGTACAGTGAATTTCTTTTCAACTTAAAGAAGTAATGGACTCTTCTCAGAGCCTGAGCAGGACCTTTGTCAGTGGGACACCTGACAAGAAACAGCCCTTTCATAATTAACTTTACACTATATATATTATGATGGCTTTAGTTTTATTCTGTCCATCCTTCATGCAAAGTCACAATAGCAGCATGCATATTAATATGACCCCAACAAATCTCTCCTGGCTAAAGCCATAGTCATTATTTCATAAATCATACAGAATTATGTACCCTTCTCACTGCTGACCACTCCCTCTCATGCACATTTCCAAAGGGACACAAATCCCTGCTAATAGTCCCCGTCCCTCCCATCAGTGCCTAAAGGCGCACACTGAAATGCTCTGGTTACAAAGTGCAACGTGAGGGTCCATCTGCTGCCGGAGCCCCTTGGGACATTCTCCTGGCAGTGGGACACCTCTGCGTTGGGCACCCTCAAGGGGAATCCTTAATAAATATCTATATCCACTAAACCTTGGAAGATGTGCTCACTTACTTAAATTGTCCACGTACGGGTTTCCCCATTTAACCAGAGTGTGTGACCCTAGTCGAATCATGTAATCACCCTGGGCCGCATCAAGAGTTGGACGGTATCCCGGCAGTAATAGCGCTGGGATACCGCCGGGGCTAGTAGCGTTACCTCCAAACCCCCCGGCGCTATTATAACAGGATCAGAGCTGTGAATAAATCTAGACAACCCCGTGATTTTGCAGACTCTTAAATGCTGCTGCGGTAACAGCATTACCGCCACATTACCGCCAAATACGTGATGACGCCAACTGTGTCTTATCTGCAGCTCTGTGATTCACTTCAGAGCCTAAATTATTATATCAGGCTGTTATTTAAAAAGTGCGTGACTATAGAGTTGCTCCATATATAACAGTACAATGTAGGTATTTTGCACTAGTTATTTCTCACTTGACCTACTTATGGCAACTTATTCTAAAGTCGCTCCATGGTGCCTCCAAGTATCAAAGACTGATCATGCTCCTTGCATGTCCTTTTCTGTGAAGTCACTTCTGTAAGTGCAAATCCATGTGCAAAGGAGGAGGTTTGCATGCCTGTTGCCCCAGAGCGCCTGGACACAGCTCTGGTAGATTCGTTTCCTGCAGCTGTAATGGTACCGCAGTTTTATTATGTGTTAAAAGGCCACTAATCGTACCAAAAAGGGAGATTGGGGAGGACAGTAGCAGGACATTTGGGGAATACTAGGCTGCGAGGCCAGCCCCCTGGTTGGTCGAGGCGATCACGGCCTTTGACAGGTGAGGGATGGAAACAAGCAGCAGACAGGCACACATGTACCCAGTCAAGGGAAGGCCAGAGAAACGGCGCACAGTGCACTCTCCATGCCAGTGCGCACTGTTCCACTGCACTGGTGAATGTTGCAAGGAGCAGCAGACACTGGCACACTGAAGATTGCAGTAGCCAGCACGCAATCCTACAAGCAGCAGGTGTAGGGAATGCAGCGCAGTGCTCTGCTGCAAGGCACACCCGTGTTGTTTGGCTCCTCTTCACTTGGCATGAAGCAAACTCCTGTCCACACAAAGGAATGGACAGCGTGGAGGGTCCCCGCCTCCCCGGCCATCACATATCAGCGTCCATGTACTTCTAATCTTCAGCTTGCATTTCTCTTTCTCACCGGTTCACTTTTTCTTGCGATAGTTTCAGGGTGCTCTATTGATCACCTTTCCCCGATCTCGCCATTTCTTCCACCCTCTAATTGCTTCTGGTATTTCTTTATGTTTTCACGTGTCATCCCAGGTTATTTTTCTACTTGTGGAAGTGGAAGGCGCTGCTCCTGCCTCTTGCTAATATTTTCTGTGCGTCACTGCATGTCTCTTTTTCTTACGGGGTACATTCTCACTTTATAAGTTGAACCCTGCGCTCATTTTTGAATCCTCACTCTTTGTCATCACGTTTCTCGGTATTCTTGAGAAGGCCATTTGTGTCCCCAGAACCTTTCTTCGCCCATTGCACCATGGGAGTATTGGGGGTTCACCCCTTTCTGTTTCTTTCATTTCGGTTCTTGTGCTAGCATTGTATCAGTTTGTCATTATAAACGCTACACCACAAATGCCAACATGCACGGCAAGCGCCCTCACTGGCACGCAACATGTCCAATCTTCTTGGGGGTGTGCCTATGAGGATCAAAGACACTTCCCAGAAGAGGCTGCCGTCTGCACAGAGCACTGTACCCATTCCTGACTTACCAAGCAAGCTGGCAATTGAAGTCCGACATTTAGAATGCAAAAAATAAAACTACACGCCTGGGGCTTGTATCTCAATATTTAGGAGAAAACTAAACTGCATGCCCCAGAATGCAAAGAAAAAACAGGACACTGTAAACTGCTTTCCTTTGGTAAGGCCTTATTTTGAGGTAGTTGCTGTTGCTGAAAACACGAGGTTACTTAAATAACGCATGTTCTAAAAATAGCACCTAATTGCGGATTGGTAACGTATGGGAGATTTATCACACAAGTGGCACGTGCGAAATGATGTTTGTGGTAAATAGCCTTTTCTATGTCATCATTATCCCATGTGACACGTATTTAAGTTATCTCCAATGCAGTAGGCATGTATAACACCAGACAGGTGTACTGTTTGCACCGTGCTTAGGCTGCTTTAACTCTGCCATCACTTTCCAAGACAAGCAGACACCTTACTATAGTTTGCATTGGCTGTTGCTGGGTACATTTACGAACATGTTCCAATTATTCCACAGGTGCAGGAACCTCTTTGCGGCGCTGCCTCTTTATGTTCAAAAGGTGGCTGACAACAGGTCCAGGTCATGGAGGCCATTAACTGGCAAGACTGGCTTATTGGCCTGCAGTACTTTGCCATCTCTGACTCTATGTCAGGAAACATAGACCACAATTCCCAGCATGCACAGAGCTATGGCTGAAAAACAGAGACTGGGTTAATGTTTCACACACGGCATGGGGCCAGGCCACAGCTGCTTGCAACCTACCACTCACTTCTAAACCATCTTTCGAATGTCAGTGGCTGGCACTCACTTTCAGGATAGGTTTAATGCTCTCTTTCCCATTGGTGCTGTAAGTTATGTGCTTGAATTTGCTTTGATGTGCAGCCAATGTCTTGAATCCTCCAAGGGGTCCCATACCACGCACTCACTATCAGACTGTCATGCCTTTTCAGTCCCAATCCCTGTGTATGCCGGGACTTGTATTTGTGTTTTTTCTTGCAATCTCACTATCGGTCTACAAGTCCAGGCATGCAGAGGACTGGATGAATGGGTGGTGGCCTTGGGTAAGAGGGTGCCGGCTGGGCAGGGGGCAGAGGACTAGATGAACGGGTGGAGGCCCTGGGTAAAAGGGTGCCGGCTGGGCCGGGGGCAGAGGTCTAGATAAATGGGTGGTGGCCTTGGGTAAGAGGGTGCCGGCTGGGCCGGGGCAGAGGACTAGATGAACGGGTGGAGGCCCTGGGTAAGAGGGTGCCGGACATCTTAGCAGATGGAAACAGGGGTGAAAGTGAAAGAGATTGGAACTGCGGGGGTTCTACTCCTGTGTGTAGCAGCCCCACCCCCTGATGCAGACATGAGAAGGTGGGGAGACCTTGAGGCCTGAGGAGACACAGAGAGACCCCTGCAGGATTGAGGCCTGCCGCTTCTGGGCCCAGGTCCCTGTAGACCAGGACGCATGTGTACACAACAGGGCAGTAGACTGAAATATGGCTGTGAAAGGAGCCGAGGTGCAGCCAAGATTTTCTAACAAGTGGGGCCTGAAGCTAATGTAATTGGGCCCACCCCAGCGACATTGACACCTTTGCCCGCGCAGGCCCTACCCTGTCTACGCCTCTGGAAAAGAGTCTTATTGCTGATGGTGAGGGGGGACTGTGGGGTGAAAGCCATGAGTGAGAAGGTGAAAGGGAGCTCTCAGAATGCGAGAAAGCTGCTTGAGTTGCCACTGCCTATAGGGAACTCTGGAGACTGCCCGGTGGGCCTCTGCATCCTGGGCAGGGGTGGACTGGCCTATAGGGAACTCTGGAGATTTCCTGGTGGGCCTATGCACCCTGGGCCTCTTTTGTGTGGTAACCAATTTTATTTCCAAGTGTTCTCAGAGGAAAAGGGTTGGGCTTGCTGAAATTATGTAATATGGGGCCACTATGAAAATTATTTCCCGGGCCTCTTTTGGTTCCCAGTCCACCCCTGCTCCAGCCGACTCAAACCTTTTCTTCAAAGGATCGAAACGGCCTTCGAGTTAACCATTTTAAGGGCCGACCATCTCTAACTTAAACTTAATTTAGTGGTGTGGAGAATCACATGCCACATGTGTCAGCAATGATTGGAAATACTGACCTAAAATATGCGTTTGAGCTCTGAAAGTGTGCGACATGGCCTACACAACATTAAGAGGCCGATTCATGGAATTAATGTGCGCTGAAAATTCCCACGCAAGTGTGCGAAACCGTGCGAATTGCAGTGCAAGTGCGAAAATCGCAGTGCAAGTGCGAAAATCGCAGCGAAACCCGCGCACATTGATTCATGGAAGTCCGTGCGCGAGTATAAACTGGGATGTGCGCTGAAAATCTGCGTGGTGCATGCCGGCGCACAGGTTATCTAACGGCGTGCGGTACGGCCACAGCGAAAGCGCACATAGCGCGGCGCACATAACAAAAGTAGGCGTAACACGGGGCGTGACACGAGGAATGGGGAACAACTTGTGAAAATGTGGGCGTCACGGGGGAAGTACACGAGGCAAGTGCGCGGAATACCCACACGCTCGCCTACAGCACGTATTCATGGAATCAAATAGGGAAAAACAGCACACGGGCAAAGACGCGCACAGGCCTAAACACGTCCGCCACACGAAGGCAGCGTCCATGCGCATGAAAAAAATGAGCGCCAAAATGTGCGCTAACAAAAAGCACGTATATACAGCTCTGATCAATGTCCCATACTGTGGCCCTCTAGGACAAATGACGTGCAAAGGGGTACGCAACAAAGACCGACACCCGCTGTGTCAAAAATAGCGTGTGCGTGTATTTCGGGGGTGCGTGGGAAGTTTCACACGTGATTGGCCTTGGGCGAGTGGGGTACATGTAAATCTGGGGTTCGCGTGAAGTTTCACACGCGATTGGCCTGGGTACATGTAAATCTGGGGTTCGCGGGAAGTTTCACACGCGATAGGCCCTGTGCGAGTGGGGTGCGTGTATTTCTGGGGTTCGCGTGAAGTTTCACACGCATTGGCCTGGGGACATGTAAATCTGGGGTTCGCGGGAAGTCTCACGCACGATTTCAGCAGGGTACGTGTATTTCGGGGGTGCCGTGGAGTCCTACACGTCAATTGGAAGTGTGGCTCCTCCCAGGTGTTCGCTCTACACCCTCCACGGCCCCTGCAGGCAGCCCACACCACAGGGGACTACCCTGCACCCCTGGTCATGTCCCGCAGGCAAGCCACATGTCAGCTTGCACTACTGATCACCAACGCATGACCCCCTCCACCCCCACACCCCAGCACTGAGGGGCACCTGCCAGCAGGCCCCCACTCATGTCCCCCAGCACCCCCACCCCCCAGCAGTACAGGGCACCTGCCAGCAGGCCCCCACTCATGTCCCACTCATAACCCCTTGCACCCCCACCCCCCAGCAGTGCAGGGCACCTGCCAGCAAGCCCCCACTCATGTCGCACTCATGTCCCCCAGCACCGCCACCCTCCAGCAGTGCAGGGCACCAGCCAGCAGGCCCCCTCTCATGTCCCCCAGCGCCCCCACCCCCCAGCAATGAGGGGCACCTGCCAGCAGGCCCCCACTCATGTCCCACTCATAACCCCTTGCACCCCCACCCCCCAGCAGTGCAGGGCACCTGCCAGCAGGCCCCCACTCATGTCCCACTCATAACCCCTTGCACCCCCACCCCCCAGCAGTGCAGGGCACCTGTCAGCAGGCCCCCACTCATGTCCCACTCATAACCCCTTGCACCCCCACCCCCCAGCAGTGCAGGGCACCTGCCAGCAGGCCCCCACTCATGTCCCCCAGCACCGCCACCCCCCAGCAGTGCAGGGCACCAGCCAGCAGGCCCCCTCTCATGTCCCCCAGCACCCCAACCCCCCAGCAATGAGGGGCACCTGCCAGCAGGCCCCCACTCATGTCCCCCAGCACCCCCACCCCCCAGCGGTGCAGGGTACCTGCCAGCAGGCCCCCACTCATGTCCCCCAGCACCCCCACCCCCCAGCACTGAGGGGCACCTGCCAGAAGGCCCCCACTCATGTCCCACTCATGTCCCCCAGCACCCCCACCCCCCAGCAGTGCAGGACACCTGCCAGCAGGCCCCCACTCATGTCCCCCAGCACCCCCACCCCCCAGCACTGAGGGGCACCTGCCAGCAGGCCCCCACTCATGTCCCCCAGCACCCCCACCCCCCAGCAGTGCAGGGCACCTGCCAGCAGGCCCCCACTCATGTCCCCCAGCACCTCCACCCCCCAGCACTGAGGGGCACCTGCCAGCAGGCCCCAACTCATGTCCCCCAGCACCCCCAATCCCCAGCAGTGCAGGGCAACTGCCAGCAGGCCCAAACTCATGTCCCACTCATGTCCCCTTGCACCCCCACTCCCCAGCACTGAGGGGAACCTGACAGCAGGCCCACACTCATGTCCCCCAGCACCCCCAGCAGTGCAGGGCACCTGCGAGCAGGCCCCCACTCATGTCCCCCAGCACCCCCACCCCCCAGCAGTCAGGGGCACCTGCCAGCAGGCCCCAACTCATGTCCCCCAGCACCCCCACCCCCCAGCAGTGCAGGGCACCTGCCAGCAGGCCCCCACTCATGTCCCCCAGCACCCCCACCCCCCAGCACTGAGGGGCACATGCCAGCAGGCCCCCACTCATGTCCCACTCATGCCCACAGCACCCCCACACCCCAGCAGTGCAGGGCACCTGCTAGCAGGCCCCCACTCATGTCCCCCAGCACACCCACCCCCCAGCACTGAGGGGCACCTGCCAGCAGGCCCCCACTCATGTCCCCCAGCACCCCCATCCCCCAGCACTGAGGGGCACCTGCCAGCAGGCCCCCACTCAAGTCCCCCAGCACCCCCACCCCCCAGCAGTGCAGGGCACCTGCCAGCAGGCCCCCACTCATGTCCCACTCATGACCCCTTGCACCCCCACCCCCCAGAAGTGCAGGGCACCTGCCAGCAGGCCCCCACTCATGTCCCCCAGCACCCCCATCCCCCAGCACTGAGGGGCACCTGCCAGCAGGCCCCCACTCATGTCCCCCAGCACCCCCACCACCCAGCAATGCAGGACACCTGCCAGCAGGCCCCCACTCATGTCCCCCAGCACCCCCACCCCCCAGCACTGAGGGGAACCTGCCAGCGGGCCCCCACTCATGTCCCACTCATGACCCCAGCACCCCACCCCCCAGCAGTGCAGGGCACCTGCCAGCAGGCCCCCACTCATGTCCCCCAGCACACCCACCCACCGCACTGAGGGGCACCTTCCAGCAGGCCCCCACTCATGACCCCCAGCACCCCCATCCCCCAGCACTGAGGGGCACCTGCCAGCAGGCCCCCCCTCACATCCCCCAGCACCCCCACCCCCCAGCAGTGCAGGGCACCTGCCAGCAGGCCCCCACTCATGTGCCACTCATGTCCCCTTGCACCCCCACCCCCAGCACTGAGGGGCACCTGCCAGCAGGCCCCCACTCATGTCCCACAGCACCCCCAACCCCCAGTAGTGCAGGGCACCTGCCAGCAGGCCCCCACTCATGTCCCACTCATGTCCCCAGCACCCCCACCCCCCAGCAGTGCAGGGCACCTGCCAGCAGGCCCCCACTCATGTCCCCCAGCACCCCCACCCCCCAGCACTGAGGGGCACCTGCCAGCAGACCTCCACTCATGTCCCCCAGCACCCCCAACGACCAGCAGTGCAGGGCACCTGCCAGCAGGCCCAACTCATGTCCCCCAGCACTCCCACCCCCCAGCAGTCAGGGGCACCTGCCAGCAGGCTACCCACACATGTCCCACACATGTCCCCCAGCACCCCCACTCCCCCAGCAGTGCAGGGCACCTGCCAGCAGGCCCCACTCATGTCTCACAGCACCCCCACCCCCCAGCAGTGAGGGGCACCTGCCAGCAGGCCCCCACTCATGCCCCACTCATGTTCCCTAGCACCCCCACCCCCCAGCAGTCAGGAGGACCTGCCAGCAGGCCCCCACTCATGTCCCACACATGTCCCCCAGCACCCCCACCCCCAGCAGTGCAGGGGCACCTGCCAGCAGGCCCCCACTCATGTCCCACACATGTCCCCTTGCACCCCCATCCCCCAGCAGTGCAGGGCACCTGCCAGCAGGCCCTCACTCATGTCCCACACATGTCCCCTTGCACCCCCACCCCCCAGCACTGAGGGGCACCTGCTAGCAGGCCCCCACTCATGTCCCCCAGCACCCCCACCCCCCAGCAGTGGAGGGAACCTGCCAGCAGGCCCCCACTCAAGTCCCCCAGCACCCCCACCCCCCAGCAGGGAGGGGCACCTGCGAGCAGGCCCCCACTCATGTACCCCAGTACCCCCACCCCCCAGCAGTGCAGGGCACCTGCCAGCAGGCCCCCACTCATGTCCCACAGCACCCCCACCCCCGAGCAGTCAGGGGCACCTGCCAGCAGGCTCCCACTCATGTCCCACACATGTCCCCCAGCACCCCCACCCCCCAGCAGTGCAGGGAACCTGCCAGCAGGCCCCCACTCATGTCCCCCAGCACCTCCACCCCCAGCAGTGAGGGGCACCTGCCAGCAGGCCCCCACTCATGTCCCCCAGCACCTCCACCCCCCAGCACTGAGGGGCACCTGCCAGCAGGCCCCAACTCATGTCCCCCAGCACACCCACCCCCCAGCAGTGCCCCCACTCATGTGCCACATCACCCCCACCCCCAGCAGTGCAGGGCACCTGCCAGCAGGCCCCCACTCATGTCCCACTCATGTCCCCTTGCACCCCCACCCCCCAGCAGTGCAGGGCACCTGCCAGCAGGCCCCCACTCATGTCCCACAGCACCCCCACCCCCCAGCAGTACAGGGCACCTGCCAGCAGGCCCCAACTCATGTCCCCCAGAACACCCACCCCCCAGCAGTGCAGGGCACCTGCCAGCAGGCCCCCACTCATGTCCCACAGCACCCCCACCCCCCAGCAGTACAGGGCACCTGCCAGCAGGCCCCCACTCATGTCCCCTTGCACCCCCACCCCCCAGCACTGAGGGTCACCTGCCAGCAGGCCCCCACTCATGTCCCCTTGCACCCCCACCCCCCAGCACTGAGGGGCACCTGCCAGCAGGCCCCCACTCAAGTGCCACTCATGTCCCCTTGCACCCCCACCCCCCAGCACAGAAGGGCACCTGCCAGCAGGCCCCCACTCATGTCCCACAGCACCCCCACCCCCCAGCAGTGCAGGGCACCTGCCGCCAGCAGGCCCCCACTCATGTCCCACTCATGTCCCCTTGCACCCCCACCCCCCAGCACGGAGGGGCACCTGCCAGCAGGCCCCCACTCATGTCCCACTCATGTCCCCAGCACCCCCACCCCCCAGCAGTGCAGGGCACCTGCCAGCAGGCCCCCACTCATGTCCTCTAGCACCCCCACCCCCCAGCACTGAGGGGCACCTGCCAGCAGACTTCCACTCATGTCCCCCAGCACCCCCAACCACCAGCAGTGCAGGGCACCTGCCAGCAGGCCCCCACTCATGTCCCCCAGCACCCCCACCCCCCAGCAGTGAGGGGCACCTGCCAGCAGGCCCCCACTCATGTCCCCCAGCACTCCCACCCCCCAGCAGTGCAGGGCACCTGCCAGCAGGCCCCCACTCATGTCCCCCAGCACCCCCACCCCCGAGCAGTCAGGGGCACCTGCCAGCAGGCCCCCACTCATGTCCCACACATGTCCCCCAGCACCCCCACCTCCCAGCAGTGCAGGGCACCTGCCAGCAGGCCCCCACTCATGTCCCACAGCACCCCCACCCCCAGCAGTGAGGGGCACCTGCCAGCAGGCCCCCACTCATGTCCCACTCATGTCCCCCAGCACCCCCACCCCCCAGTAGTCAGCGGGACCTACCAGCAGGCACCCACTCATGTCACACACATGTCCCCGAACACCCCCACCACCCAGCAGTGCAGGGGTACCTGCCAGCAGGCCCCCACTCATTTCCCCCAGCACCCCACCCCCCAGCAGTGCAGGGCACCTGCCAGCAGGCCCCCACTCATGTCCCCCAGCACCCCCAAGCCCCCAGCACTGAGGGGCACCTGCCAACAGGCCCCCACTCATGTCCGCTTGCACCCCCACCCCCCAGCACTGAGAGGCACCTGCCAGCAGGCCCCCACTCATGTCCCCTTGCACCCCCACCCCCCAGCAGTGAAATGGCGATCTCATGACAAAAACCAAAAGTCAGCTATGTACATCAACACATGTCCTCCACACGAAGGCAGACGGTAGAGTCCCTGCGCATTAAAAAAAATGTGCGCTAACAAAAAGCACGCATATACAGCTCTGATGAATGTCCCATACTGTGGCCCTCTAGGACAAATGACGTGCAAAGGGGTACGCGACAAACACGGACACCCGCTGTGTCAAAAATAGCATGTATTTTGGGGGTACGCGGGAAGTTTCACACGCGATTGGGCCTGGGCGAGCGGGGTACGTGTATTGCTGGGGTAGATGGGGAAGTACAGGAGGCAAATGCGCAGAACGCCCACACGCATGCGCAAAAAAAGATGCGCTAATCCGGAAACACGTACGCCAGCAGGAAGCTGGCGTACCTGGACCCGTGCAGCATAAAAGTGCGCACAAACAACAAGCAAGCTCAGACGCCAGGATGAACATACCGTTCCTAGCAGCAATGGTCGTGGGATACCGCCGGAAGAGGAGGAGGATAGTCAGGCCCAGAATTTTCACACCCAGAACCAGCCTTTTTGGGATGCCTGATGACCAGGTGTATGGGAGGTACAGGTTTCCACCTCACATAATACTCAACCTGGTCAGTGAGTGGGAGGATGACCTCACATCACCCGCCCTCTGCTCCCAAGCACTCAGCCCCCTGGAGAAGGTCCTCAATGTACTGCACTTTTTGGCCACTGGATCATTTCAGCAGACAAGTGCCATAGTGGGGGGGTGTCACAGGCCACGCAATCACGCTGCCTACACCAGGTCTTGGCCATCATGACTGCACGCCCATCAGTCCGCAGGCAAATATACCTGCCCAGAACACCTGCAGAAAGGCAGGCTGCCGTCCAGGATTTCTATGGGGTGGCACAATTCCCCAAAGTCCTAGGTGCCATTGATTGCAACCATGTAGCTCTACGTCCCCCCAGGGCATCAGAGCACATCTATAGAAACCGCAAGCACTGGCATTCCATCAACGTACAGGTAGTATGTGATGCCAAGGGAATCATCACCGCAGTATATGCCAACTATCCAGGGTCCACCCACGACAGTTTCATTTACAGAATGTCAACCCTAAACCGGGACCTAGAAGCTGGGCGGCATGGCAATACATGGCTGCTTGGCGAGTATAAATGCCACAGCACATGCATGCATGCCAGATACTGAGTAATGTCACAACCCTACTAATGATACACATCACCACCTCCCTAGGGGACAGTTCGCACCCTCAGAGCACCCACATGATGACGCCAATTCGGAACCCCACCACGCCACCCATGGTAAGATACAACACAGCCCATATTGCAATCCGGGGCATAGTGGAGCGCACATTCGGAGTGCTCAGCACACACTTTCGTTCCCTTGACCGTTCTGTAGGGCAGCTGTTATACACTCCCCCAGTAGTGTGCAGGATCATAGTGGCAGCATGTGTCCTGCACAAAGTTGCAACACGCCGGGGCCTGCCGGTGGACATGGTGGTGCCCCCACATCCCCAACCACATGCATGCCTGCTGCGCATGGGAGGGGAAAGGGCACGGGGTGAGGCAGCCTGAACGCAGCTGGTGGCTAATTACTTCACTTAGAATCACACCCCTGTGCAGTGCACACAGCCCTGCCACATACCAGCTGACAATCGATGATGTCACAAGGGACAGTCAACTGTCACAACCATACCAGCCTGAGATTGATCACCTGGAAGTGTCACAATGTGTGCATCCCTGCCTACAGAAACACCACCAATGCTGTGTCATCAAAAGACTCATATGCTGCTAAATGCATTACCCCCTTTCAAAATACAACATGAGAACAGTGCCATGTCACCCAATCGCTCCCCAGCACCACCACACATCACACCATGGCATGTCATGCTATGTGAGAGCAAACAAAGCAATCCCGAAAACCTGACACAAGTGTCACAAAGTACAGTGTCCCTAATGGAAACTGGCCACACACAATATGCTCCAAGTAATGTTGAACTAACAACACACATGACGAAATACTTACCAACAATACAATGCAGCTACACAAGCTCAAACATAACTAAAACATGATAGTACTAAGTCTAAGTCTAAGTAGTCTTACAACCTGAATATGCCACCACATCGCCCCCTTCCAACTGTAGTCTTGCAGGCTTCAAAATTTGTCTGTGTACTGCATACAACATGAACTCCATCTCCAAAGTAGACGGCCTTGTGAAGACATGAGGAATGAACCTGCAAATTTAGAGGGAGACATGGAAGCAGAAGCATACATAATTACAACATGCAGTGTGCAATACAACAACAATATACACAAGGAATTTCTACACAGTATTGACTACAGACTGCCCACACAGCTCATGGGAGTCCAACGTCACTTTGTAAGTCACTGTCACTTGGGCACACCCTTTGCAAGCCCATGGAAACGGGAAGTAGGAGGGGTGTGTGTCTCATGAACCCAAGCATCTAACCCAACTCAGGACAAGCCTGCATGTGCCCAGCCGGAATACAGTGGATGCCCACGGGAGCCACACAAGGCCACACACTGTAACAAAAAATCAAAAACCAAAAATGGCCATGTGGGGACAGGGGGTGTGGGGGAGGCCACCCAGGAGGTCCGAGGACAGGGTGCACACCAACAGCCACCTGTGTGGATGTTGGGAAAAAAACACCTCCATGGGCTCATGGCCTGCACGGCTACGCTATTGTGAGAGAATCAGAATCGCTGTTGTCGCTCTCATTACCCTGTGCTGCTGCCGCCACAGGAGGTGGTGGTGCTATGGGAGGCAGCCCACGCAAAGCCCCAGTCTGGTCCTCCAGGGCAGCAAGCATGCGGGTGTGGAAGGTCTCGTTCTGGAGGATTATAGTGCGGAGATCCCCATGCACCACCTAACGTGATGCCCGGACCTCCTCCTGAGTTGCCTGCATCTCAGCTGAGAGCGTACATGTGACCCGCTCCAGCTGCTGTTCTGTCCTCAAGTTAGTGGAAGCCTCAAGGTCAACAAGAGACTCCCTGAGGTGATGGAGTTCTACCCTCAGGGCTTCCCTGTGGTCCTGAGACTCTATAGAAATGACTTCACGCAGAGTCTCCAGTGCCGCCCGTCTGTCCCTGTTGGACGCCAACATGTCCTCCCTGAGTGATTGGCAAATGGAGTCTGTTGCCTGCTGTAGTTGCTCCATCTGCCTTTCAGGGGGGACAATGGAAGTGCCCACCCTCTCCATTGCTTGAGCCATCATCTCAGATGATGCTGCCTGTTGTTTTGCCATACCGTATATGGATTGCTCCCATGTGGTATTGCCTGGTGGTGTGGCGTATGGCCACCGTGTTGGCAGGCACCACACCTGTCTGGGGCAAGGCGAACTGCGCCTTGCTGTGCCGGCACTGCCTGAGGCTGCAGGACTGCATTCCCCCTCTGATCTGCTGGCCCAGGAACAGGATCAGATGTTGCGGAGTGTGACCCTGCATCCGTAACCACCAAAGGCGGACCTACCAACACTGACATCCCCATAGAGGGTTCTACCCCTGCTGCAGGTGGGTTGGACAGAACAGAATCCCTGCCAGAAACACTTACCTGCGATGCCACATAGGTCTCATCATCTGAATCAACACCTGAATAGAGGTCTGGGGAGGTGCACCCAGAGATACACCTGGAGAGAATGGTCTGCAGCAAGAGTGGGTTCTCACCCACCACAACACCACGTCCCCCATTGGTGCCAGGTCGTGCCTGAGATCCCTCCTGTGTCTGCACCATCTCCTCAACCTCAACAGCATCAAGTGCGTCATCCCCTGCAAAAACATGAAAGACAAAAAATGGACACAGGCATTAGCACCATGGCACACAATTAGGCCTGACAAGCTACAGAACCAGTACTTGATTGCCACATGTCCCACATGACTATAACCCTCCCATGCATGCACTGTCACTGAGTTTGAAGGGGAGGCAAATGGCAGACACTGATGACACCAAGATGGAAGAGCAACACATTAGCTGCATGCTGGCTAGCAGTGCCATCACACATTGGCCTGTGAGTGGCATGTCCAATCCACATACATGACAATTGCCATCACACAGATGGCATGTACCATAGGCATGTCACATATTGTTTGACAATAGGGCTGAGAAATGCGTAGTAAAAGTAGGGGAATTGAAACAATCAGCCTGAATGAACACTGAAAAATACGGAACAATGGTGTTGCAAGATGCCACTTCAAGGGCAACTGGTGTGATGTTGCGCAAAATGTCTACTGTGGGCAGAAGGGATACAGTAATACCCAAATCCAGGGTCGCAGAATGTTTTGGATGAAGCACATGGGTGACCCAAACCACTCAGGCACACACACCCTCACCTGGCACTCAATCCGAACCCCTCACACACACAACATACACATGGATCACACACACATGCATGTGCACTCACCGGACAATGCCTCATAATCTGGCAGTTCTCCCACACCTTGGATCTGTTCCTCTGTGACGTAGGTTCCAGCAACATACTCATGTACAGTAAGTTCAATGTCCTCTGGTGGAGACCCACCTCCAGTCACCAGAGTAGCGGCATGATTTGAGGCCAGCTTTTTCTTTGCCCTGCGTTTAAGGTCATTCCAGTGCTTGTAGCAATCACCAGCTGTGCGCCTCACAAATCCAAGGCCACTTATGATGTCCGCGACGGTCTGCCAGTGTGCCTGACGTTGAGCAGGTGTGGTCTTGCACCCTGCAGTTATCAACATTTCGCGGTCATGTGCGGACACATACTGCACAAGTGCATCACGTTCGGCATCATTGAAGCTAGGCTGCCTTGGCGTGCCGGACTGCGTAGCCGTGTCTGGGGTATCAGCCTGCAGTGGACGAGCACTCTTCCTCTTTCTTTTGGAAGGTGGTGGGGATCGTGAGTGGCTTACGCCGCTCCGGTCACTAGGGGCAGGATCACCAGTGGACTGGGTAGTAGGAGTGTGCGAATGCACACTGACCATAGGACTTGGTGCAGGCATTGGCTGGAGTGTGATGTTGGCAACGGGAACGTCAGTATGATCGACCGGGACCGACACTGTCCTGGCTGGGAGGGTCAGAGCTGGGGTGGATGGAGCTACAGCTGCCCCTGCAGCCTCCCCACCCTGCCTACTTGGGGCAGCAGATTACATAGCTGCCCCAGATCCACGTGGCCTGGTGACACCAACTTGCACCACCACATGTGGCCTTTACTTGCTGACCTGGAAGTCAGCCTGGGAGTCTTGTATTGTATTGTATTGTATTGTATTTTATTTTATATAGCGCCGGTAGCCCGTGGGCATCAGGGCGCTTGCACTTACAATACAGCAACAACAAGACAGACATAAAGTAGCAAACACTGCGGCCTATTAAGGACCCCGAAACATTGCTTTCCCCAGGCTCTTCATCTGAAGAGGTATGTCTTCAGGTGCTTCCTGAAAGTAAGGTGGTTCACCTCTGACCTCAGCACTTCGGGCAGGCTGTTCCATAATTTGGGGGCCATCACCACGAATGATCTGCCCAAGCCAGATTTCAGCTTGAAGTTAGGGACTGACAGCAAACATTTTCCCTCTGAGCGTAGACTTCTCCTCGGTATGTAGGGCACTAGGCTCTTTTTCAAATATACCGGCACTGAGCCGTAGAAGCACTTGTGCACCAAGCAGAGGGCCTTGAACTTGATACGCTCTTCAACCCTGAGCCAGTGCAATGATAGTCTATCTGCTGTGGTGTGGTCTTTCTTCTTTAAGTTCTTAACAAGCCTGACCGCATTATTCTGGATCACTTGGCAGCTAGATAAGTCCTTAGAAGAGGCCCCCAACAACAGAGCGTTACCATAATCAAGCCGTGATAGAATAATGGCTCTCGCTATCGTGGCCATGTTACCTTCATTAAGGAACGGCTTGATAGCTTTCATTAATCTCAGGTAATACGCTGTGTTCTTTTGCAGGTAGCTGGTCTGGGCATGGGAGTCGACCGCAGAGTTGACCATCATACCCAGTGTTTTCACTGTAGGAGCCACCAGAATGGTGGCATTTTTGATTAGAAAAGAATTGTACTCAGGCCCCAAATTTGCCAGCTGGCGGCTGGAACCGAACATCATCAATTCGGTTTTTGAGTCATTCAGGCACATCCAGTTTGCCTGCATCCAGTCGTCTATTGTCATGTAAATCCTGGCAATCAGTTCACTGTCCATAGCGTGGTGTCTGCCCCCCAGTTCCAGTATGAGTTGGGTATCCTCCGCGTAATTCGTGAACGACACACCTGCTTCCACCAATAAGCTACACAAAGTGAGCATATATATATTAAATAGCATGGGAGATAAACTAGCACCTTGGGGAACTCCAAAAAGGATGTCACAGGGATCAGAAAAACTGTTACCCCAGTGGACTCTGGCTTGGCGGTTAGATAGAAATGACAAAAGCCAGTCCAGGGCTCCTTCAGAGCACCCCACGTTTTCTCTAAGTGCCTTGATGAGTAGATGATGGTCCACTAGATCGAAAGCGGCACTTAGATCAAGGAGCATTAACAACCCTAACTTGTTCTTATCGAGCAAACTCAGCATCCAATTCTGCAGGTCCAGCATGGCTGTCTCAGTACTGTGAGACGCCCTGAAGCCTGACTGTTGCTGGTGCAGGACTTCCTGGATTTCTACAAAATGTTGGAGTTGCTGTGTTGCGACCTTGTCTAGGAGTTTAAGTATGAAGTTCGAGTTAGTTATCGGACGAAGGTTAGCTGGGTCCTTGGGATCCAAGCCAGCTTTCTTTACAAGCGGTGTGATAGTGACTTTCTTCAGATCTCTAGGGACTGTGTCCTCTTGGAAAGATGCATTTACTATTCTCCGAAGGACCGGGGCAAAAATGTCTTTGTGTTGGAGGATGATACTAGGAGGTAGGATGTTTTCTGCACAAGTAGTAGGATTCATATTAATCAGCAGCTCAAGCATATCTGCCTCCGAAATGGGGTCAAATTTGAAAAGCTGTTCTCTGATAATTGCCCTCATTTGTGTTGGTGGCAAATCCTGTTTAGCAGAGGATCTAGCCTTAATAATGTTTTGTCTGGCTTTATCCGTTTTGGCTTGAAAAGCATTTAGGACCGTATTGCAATCTGCCTCTGTGGGCATAAAAGGAGGAGTGATGGACGCAGGTTTCTCAATACTCTTCAGAATATTGAAGAGTTTGCTGGTCTTGTTGTCTGCATGCTCTATTTCAGAGTTGAAAAATTCCGCCTTAGCTGTCTTAATTTTGTCCCTATATTCCTTGTCTTTGCTTTTCCATTCATTTTTGCTAACCTCAGATTTATCTATGGACCATTTTCTTTCCAAGGACCGTTTTTCCTTCTTCAGTGAGTGGAGCTCTGGTGTAAACCATGTTTGGCTGTTGTTGTTTTTTCTAGCAAACCTTGTAGTGAGGGGTGCTTCAGACTCTACCAGCTCGAGAAGATGCTTGTTATATTTGTCTAGAAGAGTATCACATGTGTCGTGAACCTGAAAGGAACTCAGTATTTTATCAATGCATGTCTTTAACTGTGGCTTATTTAGCTTTTTGAAATTTCTAGTAGCTATTTTAATATGCGGATTATACTTATGTGCGTATGAAGGCAATTTTAAGTGAGCCGATATCAGAAAATGATCACTCCAGATACATGGTGTGGTTCTGCAGTCTTGCAGGGATATGTTATATCCACACAACCAATCTAACTGGTTACCCTGAGGGGTAGTGGGATCCTTGTTAAGTACATTAAAATCTAGGTTGTTCAGTGCTTTTTCCAGAGCGATGGCTCCTTTGTCCTTCTTATTCCCTCGCCATAGATTCAGGTCTCCCATGATGACCGTCGATACGTTAACAGATCTTAGCGTGTTTAGGTATGAACAGAGTTCCAGTGAGAAGTCTGAGACCAGTGCCGGTGGTCTATATATAGCTATTAGGTTGAGGCAGTTGTTAGGTGAAAACACCAGTTTCAGGTGCAGAGCTTCACATCCACTGAATCCCAGTTTCACTTTAAAAAGTTTGAGGCTATTTTTTGCAATAATTGCCACCCCACCTCCCCTGCCCTGCAGTCTGTTGTCAAAGTAAATAGTATAGTCATCTGGTATGGCCTGCTCGCAGGCAGGCCCCACTGGGTCTTTAAGCCAAGTTTCTGTTACACAGAAAATGTCAAAATTGTTGGATCTAATCATGTCTTTGATGTCTGTCGCGTGTTTAGTTAAGGAGCGTGTATTGAGTAGGCCAATATTAATGTCCAGGAACTTCCCCGAACCCCCCTGTGTTGGTTCAATGTTCGTTTTCCCTTCCATCTCGTTATTTATAGCCCCCCCCTTCCTGCGTTTTTGTTTGCATATGCAGGTAGAAACCTTCCTTAACTGGCGGAGGATTTGTAGTGAATCAATAACAGCACTTAGCCTATGTTGCTCCCAAAATTATGTGACAGGTATATATATATATCAGGTAGGATTCCCCCATGGACCCTGTCTGCAAGGTGAAAAAGCCGCCCTGAAGAATCACAGTGCGGAATGACTGACCAAAAGGGCAGAAGTAGCTTACCCCCGTACGCCGACACGTCCGGCCACGGACCGGCACAGACCGGCTTGACCCTTCGCGCCGGCGCGTTCGCGCCGGGTTTCAGATTATGTAACAGCTAGGACTACAAGGCTGCTGGGAGATGTAGTCTACTTCCCAGTCAGCACAGCAGCCCAGCAAGTTCTTGATAAAAGAAAGAAACACAGTTCCCTACTGGCACAGGAGTCTTCCTGTGCCAGGTCAGGTGCCACAATGGGCCGGACCAACAAGGGCTGAGCTGGGATGGTGTCAGCCATGTTTCCCTCAACCATGGGGGGGGGGGCATGGGTGTCCCTGATTGGTCCTCCACACATGGGGGCATAGGGGCACTCTGCAAATCCCGGCCACGTCCCCTACCGCGCCCAGCACGCCCACCTGTTGAAGCTCGGCCACCTTTTCCTCCCTTACCGCTTGCTCGCCTCCCAGCCATGGCACTGATGTTGTTGTGCATATGGGAGTTGCAGTAAACAATTGTCCTGGGCAATTGGGGGTCAAAGGGGTAGGGTACTAGATGGAATTCATACGCTAGTGCACTAGCAAGGCTGTATGTGACCCCTGGGGGAAGATGACGGATCACGCAACGCACAGGCACCCCAAAAACAGAAAATAACATGCACGCAACCCCTCGTAGACCACGTGCGTGGAAAAATGAACCCGCACTACGCTGTGGCACCAGAAACACAAAAATAAGCATACACATGTTACACGCAGCCTACAATGACCTCTGAAGGGGTACGCGACACACGGGGCAAGCACAGTTGGTTAATACGTGCGCGACTCACTGTCTGCCTGGAAAAAGAGCGTGAAAAAGACGCGCGTGTGCGCGTTGGCAACACCCCCGCCAAAAGAAGAATTGTACGCTGTCTGAGGAGACAGGACAAAAGAAGAAGTGAACTCTGTTTGAGGAAACAGGCCCAACAGAGAATCAGAAAAAAGTTGTCAGAGGTAACAGGGAGTACGAACTAGAAACGCTGTGAAGTAAATCGTGTGTGAACCGACAAGAAGTACAGAATTCACCCACTCGCTCTCCACGAATAGCACGTACAAGGAAATGACGTCCTACACGTACATTTTAAACCGGCCCACACATCCAACGTCACTTCCGCGTATACGCGCTCAGGCCCTATCCTCAAATTACACGAGCTGACACTCAGACGTGCAGTTCTTGGACGTGTAACATGCACCCATGTTCAGGGAAACGCCCGCGCGCGCACGTCACAGACGCGCTTACGTGCTAAGGGCCTTTGGTCGAATGAAATCGTGTATGTGTGCTGACGCGCTTACGCACTAAGGGCCTTTCCTCGAATTACACGCTGACGTGCAAGATTTTCACGTGCCAAATCCCTCCGTATCAAGCTGGCCACGCGTAAGCACACGGAAGACCACGCTTCTGCCCAGAAGGCCGAATTACTGCCCCCCAAAGCCCCGAGCACTCTCCCACCTGCCATCTGCTGCTGCCTGACTGCCTGCTGCCCACGTGCCCTGCTATTTGCTGCCTGCACATCAGCCAGGGGTGCTGTTGCTGTGACCACCCCTGCTGGAACTGAAGACTCCCGACTGGGATTCCATCGCTCCACAGGCCAGCCCCAGGACCCAGTTGCCCACCCACTCCTGCCTCTGGGGTTGCCATGTCCAGCACTACACCATCTGGCGGCACTGGCAACCCCCAGCCAGAGAGGCAGAGGGCCACCAGCTTCACTGCCACCGAAGTTGGTGTCCTGGTGGAGCAAGTCCTGGGGCAGTATGATGCCCTCTTCGGAAGGTCACGCGCCGACAAGGAAGGACAGACCAGGATCTGGACGGACATCGTGACTGCCATCAACGCGGAGGGGTGGAGGGGGTGGCAGTCCGCGAATTTCATCATGTAAAGAAGCGCTGGGAGGACTTCAGGTTCAGGACCCTCAACAAGGCCCGGTGCCTCTTGAAGGCAGCGGATGCTAAGGGGCGCCGGGGCCACCTGTCGGAAGACCAAATGAGGGTCCTGGACTCCCGTCTGGAGTTAAGCGGTAAGTGTACATGCATACTGATTGGAAGCTGTGCGTGTGGTGGTGTGCCAGTAGTGTGCAGGTTGCACATGTGGTTTTGTAGGGCCATGTATGGATGTGTATGTACAGGGCCGTGAGGCTGACACATGCGAGTCCTTTCATGTGTGAGACACATGGATGGTGTATTTGTGGGTAAGCATGCAGGCCAAATGCAGATGTGTGAGCACACATGTTTGAATGACTGTGTATGTCAGTTGTCAAGGTTGTGGTGTCACACATGGATGTTGGTTCCAGCCGCATGTATCTGCACTGTGTACATGTGCATGTATGAGTATCTGACAAGTGTGCAACTGTCATGCAACATGGATGCATGTGAGACTGATATGTAGAAGACTGATTGCCAGATGTGACATGGATGCCGATCTCATCACTGCGACACTTGGTTGAGGTGTACACATGCATGTAAGTGTGGTGGCATGTGTGCATGTCTAGTGCACTCCCTGTGACTCATGTGATGTCTGGCTCACCTTTGCCTGCTCATGCTGTTGTATGTGTATGGATGGTGCTGGCTATTGCGATATGGCTGTGGAATAGTTCATGTGTGTGATTTGAAATGACATGTGTGTTGGGGATTGTGATGCCATGTCTGAAGTTTGACAATGACACTCGTGTACAACTGTCATGTGTGTATGAGTCCATTGTACAGTGCCCTGATGCCTGTGTCCTATCTCTCCCTGTCTGCAGCGTCGACTGATGAAGAGGGCGGAGAGGGTGCTGTGGAGCATAGCGGCAGGGATCGCACCACCAGCCGGAGACGCAAGGCCCGGCTCCCCTCCCAGGTTGTCATCTCGTCGGGGAGTGAGGAGTCCAGTGCCGCGTCCCAGGTCGCAGCTGCCTAGGGGAGGTCCAAGAGTCAGAGGTTGGAGTTGGACGCCTCGGCAGCAGAAGGGGCAGCTGAGACCCCACAGGGCCTGACGGAGGAAGATGGCACGGAGTCATCCAGGTTGGTGGGGGGTTTGGTGGAGGAGGAGGCTGTGCAAGGGACAGAGGCGGGGTCTGGAGGTGGGGATTCCACTGGTGCTAGTGGTGCAGTGCATGGGCAGGGACAGGAGGCAGCACAGGCCGCCACAGAGGTGCCTGTGTGTAATCCTGTCCCCGATCCTGTGACTGCATCATCCTGCACCAGCAGGGATACCTACGTCCAGACCCGTTTTCAGGCAGGGGATGAGCTTACGACAACTGGCCTTCCTCTGCCTGCGGACGTGGCTATCCGGGACCGGGTTGAGCCTGTCCTGGGTGGTGTGGCATTGCGTCAACGGGCCATGCGAGGCAAAATGCAGTCTTTTCATGGGGAGACTGCATGTTGTCTCGAATGGCTCGTTGACCACGTCGACTTACTGGGACAGGTCACCAGGGCCGGATTCCTCCGTTTGCTGGGCCGTGTTCTGACCCCTTCCTCAACTGAACCCCCTATGCGCCAGTCGTACTCCGTGCCATCTTCCCACCCATGTGTCATCTGGGTGCCCTGTGGAGCTGCCTCTGACCCTGCAGCCAGGCTGGTGGAGGACACATCCCTGCCACAGTCGGGAGTCGGACGTCCAGCAGGGGAGGCCACTTCAACAACTGCACCCCAGCCGGAGGAGGATGTGCAGCCAGCAAGAGCCAGGGCACGGGCAGGGGCACAGCAGCAGCAGCAACAACGTGGGAGCCATGATGGCTCGGGGCCTTCGTCATCGAAGGGGCAGGCATCGGGCAGAGGGCAGGAAGACCCAGGACGGAAGTGTCTTCCGTGTGGCAGCGGTTAGGCCATGCCATAGATGCGGAGCAGCAGCGGGCAGAAGAGGCACGGCTCACGATGGTCAGGGCGGAGAACTCCATGCCAAGGGCCCTGAGGTGGGCCGAGTGCCTTGAGGCAATTCGCAGGGAGTTGGAGGAGAACATGTCGTCGTCCCTGCGAACCCTCGGGCCATGGAAGAGCACTGCCTCCGGGACATTGAGCAGGAGTTCGATGATGCCCTGGCCCGGGACATCCAAAAGTGAGCCGTCGGACTAGCCCGCTGCCCTTGTAAATAGTTAGATAGTGTTAGGTTTCCTTTGGTTTTTTCTTTATTTTGGTTGCGCTTGGACAATGCACCACGTTTCTGTATATAGTTTTTCATTAGGTAGTATTTTTGATAGGTTTCATTTCTTCAGTTGGGATCATGGACCCTGGATTGTTCATCTGTATATAGTTCACTATTGGATTCATCTCTTTTTTTTGGATTTCCCCATGGAGCAATGGATTTCACTTTTGTTTTTCCCTTTGATTTTCTTTGTTGGACTGTGACTTTGGACACCTTGGGCCTCATTACACGGTAGGCGTTAGGGATTTAACGTTACCGGTAATGGAATACCGGTAACGTTAAATGTCCATGCGGATTATGACCCGGCTCACCGCCATTAGCGGCACCGCTAAGTACGGTGCCACTAATAGCGGTCAGTCCGCGTGCGCGCGACCCTCCATCCCGTAAATAACGACATGCCGCCAATAGCACATCATCACAAGGCAAGTGTACATGCCAATAGCGGCATGGTAAATCCCCCAAAACCCCTTACCGGCATGGCGCTAATACCGCCATTGCGAACCACCCGTTAAAAGAACTGTGCAGTGTTACCACCTGCCACAGGTGGCCAAAATCAGCACAGGTAGAGGCAATGGAGACTGTGGCTGCTCAAAAGAAGCACACCACACCCCTTCCCACACCAAGATGGTTCCAATACTGGCAGCATTACATGGCCTGGAGGACCTGATTGCAGCGCAGCTGCAACAACAACAGGCAGCACAGAGGAGACGCAGGAGGAGGAGGGCAAGACAGGCACAGCAAGCACCACCACGGCACCTAATCATACCACAGAGGCACCCACCAATTCCCAGGATCAGAGCCAGTCCATTTAACCTAACACCTGAGCAGATACACACCCTGTACCGTCTGGACCGGGATACCATCACCAGCATCGTGACATGATAAACAATGACATTGTGAGCCTCATAGACATCAGAACTGCCATCCCCCCTCTACTGAAGGTGGTGACTGTGCTCCACTTCCTGGCCACAGGCACCTACCAGCATACAGTGGGGCAGATGCATGGCATCTCCCAACCAGTATTCTCATGCACACTGAACCAGGTACTCGATGCCCTCCTGAAGCATGCAACCGAACACATATCCATGCCACGGACTGGCCAGGAGATTGCAAACACCAAAGTTGGCTTCTATTCACTGGCAGGCATCCCAAGTTGTATCGGGGCCATCGACTGTACACATGTGGAATTGGTCGTCCCACATCACAATGAAGTAGTGTACCGAAACAGGAAGCAATACCACTCCATCAATGTCCAAATGGTATGCGACGCCAACAAGATAATCACACATTGCTGTGCCCGATTTCCCGGATCTACCCATGATTTCCATGGTCCTGCGAACTCAACTATCCCCCGCTACATTAAGCGAAAAACGGGACAACATTTGTGGCTACTTGGTGAGTAGCAGGCCAAGCACATGGCAGTGTGATTGGGGGGGGGGGAGATAGATACTTCAACTGGGTGTGCTTGGGGGGGGAGAGAGAGATACTCCAACTGGGTGTGCTTGGCGGGGGAGAGATAGATACTCCAACTGGGTGTGCTTGGGGGGGGGGAGAGATAGATACTCCAATTGGGTGTGCTTGGGGGGGAGAGATAGATACTCCAACTGGGTGTGCTTGGGGGGGGAGAGATAGATACTCCAACTGGGTGTAGCCTGTAGTCCGTTGTCCAAATGCACACACAGATGTACACCAATGTCCATCTGGGAGGGCCGCAACGTACTTGAGATGAACAGACATGCAAGTATATGCTACACAACACAGATGACAA
The DNA here is from genome assembly GCF_040938575.1 of Ambystoma mexicanum. Lineage (NCBI taxonomy): Eukaryota > Metazoa > Chordata > Amphibia > Caudata > Ambystomatidae > Ambystoma > Ambystoma mexicanum. Next base: position 933,419,027 of record NC_090921.1, on the reverse strand, counting down.
TCCAAGTCTAGAAACATCAAACATCAATCCACATCCACAATGCACAACATTCCACGCCACAAAATACACAAATGTCATCAATGCCGTCAACATAGTCATGCAGAATTCGTCCAGCACGACATCAATAATGCATTGTGCCCTTCAATGCATGCTAAGGGATACCCCCTAGCCATAGCAATGCACCACGAACCCATAGCACCACTGAAGTGATGCCTCTCAGCATGGCAACATCAATGTTGGAAGGGCAGTACACCACTAGTGTGGTACCAAATTTGCCTGGGCGCAGGGACACCTAAGACCTGGCCTCACCCAGGACATGTCAATTACTGTTGGAGGCATCAATGGGGCATGTCTACTTGCAGGGTTGAGCTCACCTTTGGACATTGCAGTTACACAGACCATTTGCATGTATGCTGTTAAGTGTGTACTTGAATCTCAATGCCAAGTCAATGTTTGTGATATGAACTGGCCACACTTGTGGCGAAAAGTAACAGGACCCCATTACTTCCCCCATATAGGTGATGCCGGCTATCCCCTGAAGAGGTGGCTCCTCACACCTGTACGGAACCCACAGAACAGGCAGGAAGAGGAATACAATCGTGCACATACCCATACCCGCATAGTGATCAAGCAGACTTTTGGACTTTTGAAGTCACGGTTTAGGTGCATTAGCAGGTCTGGTGGCGCTCTCCTGTATGGCCATGAAAAGGTGGCCAAGATCACCATGGCATGTTTCATGCTGCACAATATGCGTATCAGACGGAATGTGCCACTGCCCTCTGACGTTGAAATAGAAGCACCTGATGAGGATGATGATGGTGATGAGGATGGAGGTGAAGGGGATGCAGGTCATGCAAGAGGGGATGGCCAGGAGAGACGTGCTGTGAGACAGCATCTGATCAACCAAATCTTCTGAGTAACATGTTCTCGAACTGTCACCTGGATATGGCTAGTGATGCACTGGTATCTGTTAGCTCACAATGGACCCTGGCGTCAATAAATTACACATACACAATGAGGAAGTCCAGGCCTGTGTTTTGCTCAAACACCAGTGTATTTATGAACTTAAACAGGAAAATGTGCATGTCCCCGAACATCCCACCACCCTACCCCCCACCCCCACAACTGTCCCTTCACACCCTTCCCCCCACCCCCCACAACAGTCCCAACACACCCTTCCCCCTACCCCCACAACTGTCCCATCACACCCTTCCCCCCACCCCCCACAACAGTTCCATCACACCCTTCCCCCCGCCCCCCACAACAGTCCCTCATGTGTCTTCCACAATGTTTGCGTCCAGGCATGCACGCGGAAGCATGGACATTCACTCCCTATTGGTCATTGCCAAAACCAGCATTTGGAGGCTGCCTAGAGGTGCGCCTGGTGGTGCGTGCGGAGCGTCGGAGTGGGCGTGTCTGCCGGGAACTGGCGGATGAAGAAGTGGCAGACTGTCCTGGTGCTGGTGGTGGTGGGAATTGCCGGTCCATTGCGTCCGCAATACGTGTGAGCACCTCCCGAACTCGGATGAGCTCCCCACACAGCCTGTATGTGCATGCCTCCATCCCCTCCCTGGACTGCCTGGATGTCTCCCCAATCTCCGCCCTGAGACGGGCAGCCTCCTCCACATGCTGACCAACGAGCACAGTGAGACCCTGTTGCCGCTGGCTGATGCTGGCCAGGTCAAGGGCAGTGTCGGGCTGTGGTGGTGTGGCTGCTGTGCATTGTGATGCTGGCAGGTGTACAGATGGAGGCACCGGGGGGCTACGGAAGGCTCCCATGGTCTCGTCACCAGTGACGTTGGAGCCAAGTGTGTGCTGGGGTGATGGCTCTGGAGTTCCAGGGGGGCTTGAGGTGTACATGCCCAGGTCGTATTCTGTTGGGTCCTCCACATCAGATAATGGTGCAGTGGCTGCCGTCTCTCCTGCCGAACTAGCTGCAGCTGAGGGTGGTCCCTCGGTGGCTGTGATTGGTGGTGGTGAGTGAACCTCCGGATGTGGGGCAGTTGGGTTTGGTGTGGCCTTGGCAGCGGCGCTCGACCGATGTTTGAGACTCTGCAAATGGAGCCTTGTGCCTTTTCCCATTGATGTCGTGGGGGTGTCCTCGGTCGGCTGTGGCCTTTTTTTCTTCTGCGCAGGGGGTGCCTGGGATGCATCCTCACTGTCTGTATGTGACCCTGTCGCGGACAAGAAGGGGGATGGCATTGGTTATGGTTCAATGTACTTAATGCAGGATACATCATCAATGCAGTTGTGGGCATTTGGACTTCATTGTGAAGGATGCAGGTGATGTGTCAGTTCAGTGGCTCATTATGCAGTGTTGTGTGTGGCACTTGGCTCTGTTGATGTGTGCATGTGTGTGTGTTTGCGTCTGGCACTGACATGGGTGGGATGCATGTGTGGATGTTTGGCCATCCATGAGGTGATTCTGGGCTGACATTTGTGGGGACCAGTAGATTCACATTGCATGCTTTCATCAGTACACTTACCTCCATCCGAAGTGTTTGCCAGGCCATGATCCATCCTCCCGACTCCCTCGATGCATTCAACTCCGATGAGGTTAGCGCATGTCTCCTCCCATTCCTTTAGTTTAATTGGCGACCCAGATCCACCTGCGGTGGCAATGTTATGATTTTCTGCCAGGATCATTCTGACCCGGAGTCTCAGGTCATCCCATCTTTTCCGGCACTCATGTACATTGCAGGTGCTGGTGCCCACAGCACTTACTTTCAGTGTCACCTCGGCCCAGATAGCCTTTTTTTTAAGGAGTGTCTCCCGCCGCATGTCGTTTGTGAAGACCACTGCAGCATTGTCAGATAAGGTTTGGGTCAGCATAAGTAGCTCCTCAATCGAAAACTTTTCTTTCCGCTGGTGGTCAGTTGTTTTTTAAGTGCCTTGGGCATGGTAAGGGTGTTCCAGGAAATCTCCAACAGCAAAGTACTACAAACAGGTCCAGGGGGCAGAGGATGGCAATGGATTGTGTTTTTAAAGATGGCCGCCGTGCTCTTTCCCGTTCCTGTGCGATGACGTCGTTTCCGGTTCCGCTATTTAACGCGACCACTATATGCGGTGACCGCTATTTGCATGCTGCGTCAAGGCGGAGTTGCTATCTGCACTGTCGTCGAAGCCGGTAAGAGACTTTTGGGGGAGTTAAGCGGCATGGCAGTAGGGGCATTACATGCATGGCGCAATGCTCTTGTCCGCGTACTCGTAATGGTACGCTATTAGCGCCCTCCTGCGAGGGCGGACACGTTAAGGGCGCCATGCCGGTAATTTGCGATTTTTAGCGCGCAACGTGTAATGAGGCCCCTTTCATTTGGATTTTGATTTATTGTTTTTCATTATTTTACGGACATGCAGCTTTTCTTTTTTTTATTCCCATTGTTGTTTGTTTGATTTTAATTCCATTCATGTTGCGTTTAATACATTTTTTTCTTCATACTTCGATGTGTGGTATTATCTCATTGGTTTCATGCATGTCATGATATGGGTTTTCACATTCACTTGCAACCATTGTGTGTGTGTGACGGACATGTGTTCATTTACATACTTGTCATTGGGGTTGTATCATGTAATTGCCTTTTCAATGTGGGTGGATGCAATACTTGGTTGGGTCTTTGGGCTGGGGAGGCTGGCCATAAGGGCCATGATTGAGGATCGTCATGACCTGGGGGCAAGGGGACATGAGTGGGGGCCTGCTGGCAGGTGCCCTGCACTGCTGGGGGGTGGGGGTGCAAGCGGACATGAGTGGGACATGAGTGGGGGCCTGCTGGCAGGTGCCCCTGACTGCTGGGGGTTGGGGGTGCTGGGGGACATGTGTGGGGGCCTGCTGGCAGGTGCCCCTCAGTGCTGGGGGTTGGGGGTGCTGGGGGACATGAGTGGGACATGAGTGGGGGCATGCTGGCAGGTGCCCTGCACTGCTGGGTGGTGGGGGTGCAAGGGGACATGAGTGGGACATGAGTGGGGGCCTGCTGGCAGGTGCCCCTGAGTGCTGGGGGGTGGGGGTGCTGTGGGACATGAGTGGGGCCTGCTGGCAGGTGCCCCTCAGTGCTGGTGGTTGGGGGTACTGGGGACATGAGTGGGAGTCTGCTGGCATGTGCCCTGTACTGCTGGGGCATGGGGGTGCTGGGGGACATGAGTGGGGGCCTGCTGGCAGGTGCCCTGCACTGCTGGGGGGTGGGGGTGCAAGGGGACATGAGTGGGACATGAATGGGGGCCTGCTGGCAGGTGCCCCTGACTGCTGGGGGGTGGGGGTGCTGGGGGACATGAGTGGGGGCCTGCTGGCAGTTGCCCTGCACTGCTGGGGGATGGGGGTGCAAGGGGACATGAGTGGGACATGAGTGGGGGCCTGCTGGCAGGTGCCCCTCAGTGCTGGGGGTGGGGGTGCTGGGGGACATGAGTGGGGGCCTGCTGGCAGGTGCCCCTGACTGCTGGGGGGTGGGGGTGCTGAGGGACATGTGTGGGGGCCTGCTGGCAGGTGCCCTGCACTTCTGGGGGGTGGGGGTGCAAGGGGACATGAGTGGGACATGAGTGGGGGCCTGCTGGCAGGTGCCCTGCACTGCTGGGGGGTGGTGGTGCTGGGGGACATGTGTGGGGGCCTGCTGGCAGGCGCCCTGCACTGCTGGGGGGTGGGGCTGCAAGGGGACATGAGTGGGACATGAGTGGGGGCCTGCTGGCAGGTGCCCTGCACTTCTGGGTGTTGGGGGTGCAAGGGGACATGAGTGGGACATGAGTGGGTGCCGGCTGGCAGGTGCCCTGCACTGCTGGGGTGTGGGGGTGCTGGGAGACATGAGTTGGTGATCATATTGCAACGTGACATGTGGCTTGGCTGGGGGGCATGCCCATGGTGGATGGGCTGCCTGCGGGACATGACCAGGGGTGCAGGGTAGTCCCCTGTGGTGTGGGCTGCCTGCAGGGGCTGTGGAGGGGGTAGAGGGGACACCTGGGAGGACCCACACTGACAATTCACGTGTAGGACTCCCTGCACACCCCTGAAATACACGTACCCAGGCCAATCGCATGTGAAACTTCCTGCGCACCCCCGAAATACACGTACGAAGCCCAATTGCGTGTGAAACTTCCCGCGCACCCCTGAAATACACATACCCAGGCCAATCGCGTGTGAAACTTCCCGCGCACCCCTGAAATACACATACCCAGGACAATCGCGTGTGAAACTTCCCGTGCACCCCTGAAATACATGTACCCAGGCCAATCGCGTGTGAAAGTTCCCGCGCACCCCTGAAATATACATACCCAGGCCAATCGTGTGTTAAACTTCCTGCGCACCCCCGAAATACACGTACAAAGCCCAATCACGTGTGAAACTTCCTGCGCACCCCTGAAATACATGTACCCAGGCCAATCGCGTGTGAAACTTCCCGCACACTCCTGAAATACACGTACCCAGCCCAATTGCGTGTGAAACTTCCCGCGCACCCCTGAAATACACTTACCCAGGCCAATCGCGTGTGAAACTTCCCGCGCACCCCTGAAATACACGTACCCAGGCCAATCGCGTGTGAAACTTCCCGCGCACCCCTGAAATACACGTACCCAGGCCAATCGCGTGTGAAACTTTTCGCGCACCCCTGAAAAACACGTACCCAGGCCAATCGCATGTGAAACTTCCCGCGAACCCCATACACGTACCTCACTCGCACTGGCCCTTTCGCGTGTGAAACTTCACGCGCACCCCAGTAATACACGTTCCCCGCTTGGCGTTTGCTGTTTGGCAGCCCTGTAAACTGGTCCAGGGTTAGCGCAGGCCTTTGCGATGAATTGGGAATTTTGATGGCTTTTCCTTGCACGAGGGCGTTCTTGGGGGCGTAACTGGCGCTGCTGCAGGGTCGCTGCGCCACGGCTGGTTTTGGAGGCTAAAATCCATGAATACGCTGTGCGCGGAAATCGATTTTAGCGCACGTGGCTGGCGCAGGCAAACGCACGCGCACACTGTGTGCCAGCCGCGTGCGCCACTTTTGTGCGAAATTCTATGAATTACCCTGTCAGCATTCATTCATTAGAAGTATGAAATATTTTTCACTCTCAGCCCACAAGAAGTTAATCCACAAACCTGACATCTCTTCAGTTCATGTGTGCACAGATTTGTCGCAGCACGCAGGTGGGGTCGCCCAATGAGCATGCTTCCCTGACATGTTCATGGAGTGGCTGGCTACTGGTCTCAGAGCACGAGGATGCATGCAGGACCTCTCTCAAACAGGCATATTAATTTGCAGGGTGATGCTCGTGCGAAAGGTATGAGACGTTTCAGGTCCCCTCTAAATACGGGATACTGTTTGCAGGATGATGCGGAGCCGGAATGCATGGGACCTGGTGTCCCCCTTGGTTTGAGCCTTCCTAATGATATGGATGAAGAATTAATGGAAGCGTTTTACCGACCAAATTGGCCACCCGTTTAGGATTTTAGCCTAATCCTTGTGGTTTTCATTGTCCCCAGACGTGCAGCTCCACATAGAAGTGCGTGTTTTACATGCTCAAGATTGTCTAAAGGACGTCCTGTTTACTCATGGAAAAACGAGGCAATGGAACAAAAAGTGGAAGCGACCTTTCATTCGAGACGATTCGGCAGCGAGGAATATATGAATGTTTTAGGAAGGAGTGGGTGCACGTGTGGGCTGATTGTCTTTGCGAACATGAGGAGTGAATGAAATGGACAACCGTGCTACCTCTCTGACAACTCGCAACATAATTAAGCAAAGTAAAAATAGCTCTGCATAAACATTTGTCAGAAAGTGTTTAGTCAAGAGGACTCTGCATTAAGCAAGCACAGTGCTCGCATACATACTGCTGCATACAATACTAATGAGCAGAGTGCAGAGGCCTCGCTTAATATGGCTGCACTGCAGCGACAATTCAGAAAGCACAGGAGCAGCAAAGATATGAAAATGCTCTAGGAAGCAAGTGGAAAAACATAGCTTGTTATTTAGGTAGAGGAATATTGGACACGAGCTTGAAATATCAAATCCCTGATAAAGTATTAGGTGCATGTTTTATTAAGGCTTATAGAAATTAAATCATATTTTAGAGTAGTAAAAACAAGTACTTAAATATTATAAATTATATAAAGCACAATTCGTCGCACAGAAATTAAATTCTTGATCCCAGCCAACCCCTCGAACCGGGTTGGGATTGGACCCTTTTTGCATCTACACATCAGCATCACATTCTGTCACCACAAAGAGACAGACTAAAGAGAGGAATGTATCCTGCATGGCACTGCCTGACTAACCGAACTTGAAGTAAAGCAGTCATGCTGTCCATTATGCAGTACAGAGTTCGATGTGTAACAAAGTGCCTTCCAAGAATCTTGTCATTTAATAGTTTATGGAAAAGAGAGGGAGCATATGCGCTCTGAGAACATATAAATAAATAAACCTACATCAAATAATTGAACATTTCAAAATAAATAAGGGAAATAAAAAAAAAGACAAATGCTTTAAATAGACCATTACCTTGACGACTGCCCAAGGTACATGATTTTCTGTTATCAATATTATTATTATTAATAATAATAATAATAATAATAATAATAATAATAAGAATACTACTAATAATAATAACACATGCATTAGGGCAGTGGGGTAAACAGCAATGTGGATTACTATAAATGCGAACTCTATTCTGTGAATCATAACATTGTCGATTAATAAAGTAACGTGGGAAGGTGTGACCGGTGCCTGAGGGATGACATGGAAGCTGGGAGGGAAGTCCTTTGCTGGAAGGGCCAAAGAACCAGAGGACCTGCAAACATCAGCAGAGTAGGCCGTGATTCCTGGAATTATTTGTGTGTAAATCGGTGATTTGCGTACCATTCTGCCCGCAATTCCCTACTCGTCAAAAACAGGGATTTGCGGGCAGAATGACACGCAAATACAAATATCCAGTTTACATGCAAATAATTCCATGAATGAGGGCAGTCTCTGATCAAAAACCTGACACTTAGGCCCGATTCATGGGATTATTTGCACGGTTCAAAGTGGCTTTGCACTGTTGAAAAGTGACTTTGGGCTGAACTGCCCCAGCAGGCCATCCCCCAGTAGGCCTCTGACCATAGGGCCTCTTTGGTACGGTAGGATACACATTGGGCCTCATTACAACCCTGGCGTTAAGGCGTTAACGGCGCTGTAAAAGGCTGCGGCGCCGTTAAACCCTTAACGCCCGATTCACACTTTAACGCCTGCTTTTTGCAGGCGTTAAAGTCCAACTCGCTAAGGGACCTTGGTTCTAATTACGGCACCGTAATTTACGGTGCCGTAATTAGCGCCTTCCCCATTCCCATTGAGCCCTATGGGCCAAAAATGGGAATGGGGAAGGAGCCATGGTGAATGGAGATTTACCACCCCGCCAACCTTGGAATGGGGTGGTAAATCCGCCATCCACCATGGCGGAATCCGGCATGGACCATGGTGCCTGTCGGATTGTTAGTCAGGGCTATGTAGCCCGCCCACATTGTTGTGTGGGCAGACCGCCGTTGCGGTCTTAGTTCCCGGCAAGGGAAGTGACATTGGGCTAGGGAGGGGGCGGGACAGGAAACGGGCAGACTAAGATTAAGGAGAATAAAAAAAGACGCATAGTTCCCCGGCTCCCGTGTGACTCATTACGCAGTTCGGGGACCCGCGTAAAACCCCACATTTGGCGACGAGGGGTACGCTGTACCCACTCGCAACCCAGGGACCCGCAGGAGAGCGGGTGCTGCGCATCGGCGCAACGCCGCCACTCAGGACTACCGCAGAGGTCCGCGGTCGAGCGGCGTGGCGCGTCGGCGCACCTCCCATAACCTGCTGAGAGGCCGCAAACACGAGCGGCCGCAGCAAGCGGAGCCGCAGGGGAGCGGTCGCGGCTGCACCTGCAAGGGCGTACGCGGGCCCGGGGGCAAGTTGCCAGGGTCCTGCCCCCCCTCCCCCACTTCAACCAGCGATCGGCGGGAGGCCCTGAGGCGGGCCCCAAACACACGCACCAGCCCGTGAGGGATACAAGGGCAAGCCAGAACCAGAAAAGAGGCTGCGCATTGCCACACGGCATCACCGTCACGCAGCAGCCCGCGAGGGACACAAGGGCAAGCCAGAAAAGAAGCTGCGCATTGCCACACGGCAACACCGTCACAGCGAACATGTCGGGCCCAGCAAGCCCCGTAGCCTCCTCGTCAGATGGATCTGGAGCCGCGAACGATGGCAATCAACAGGCACCAACTTCAGGTACCGCCGCCCACAACTTACCACTACCGGGCCCCTTTGATGTGAGAGACACATCTAACCTAGGCCCCAGATGGGTTATATGGCTCAGGGATTTCAAATTCTACACGGGGGCAATAGGTCTGATAGACAACGCAATGCTAAAAAACACCCTCTTCATGACAGTAGGCCCCGCTGTCAGGGACATCGCAGGCGAACTGATGAACGTAGACACGGTCACCTATGCGGAACTACATGGGAAGCTATCAGAATACTTCACGCCCCATACAAACATTGACTATGAGCGCCACGTCTTTCACACTACGCGACAGGAGAAAGGAGAGTCCCTCGACAATTTCGTGATGCGCCTACGCATCAAGCTAAAGTACTGTGAGTTCCATAAGTACTCCAATGACGAGGCGCTAAGATCTCAAGTCATAGCAGGCTGCATCTCACAGCCATTCAGGAAACAGCTTCTCCAGAAACAAAGGTCCCTGGAGGAAATCCTTGCACTGGCCAGGATGGAAGCAGCAGTTGAGTCGCAACTCGACAGTCTAGGCAAAGTCACCATTCAACACCCGCCACCGACTGCTGAAACCATCAATAAGCTATACACTGCGCCCTCACCGAGTGGGAAAGGAATGGACGCAACGTGCTACAGATGCGGATTCGAGTATCCGCACGCGGGTGACTGCCCTGCAATTGGACAAAAGTGCGCCGCATGTGGCGGTATGGACCACTAAAGAGCCGTATGCAAAAATCCACCGGGACAGGGACCAAGCAGAACGAGACAACAAGAGAGAAGGAGAAGCTCGCGACATAGCCCACCAGCAGGCAGAGGAGATGAAGACCAGCCGGGACCCAGGAGAGAAGAAAAACCACGAAGGAGCGCCTACACCAGAGACGACAGAAGGCCTTCGGAGGGATCGAGGCGATCGCAAAGAAGACGGTTCGTCCGGTACATTGAGATGAGATCCCCATCAGGCAGTGAATCCCAGTCATCAGAGGATGATCAACGGAAAAAAGGGTATGTGTGGGCTCTCAACAACGCCACAGCCACCCAGCACAGTCCAACGCTCCAGCTTCAAGTCAACAACACACCGTTAGAATTCCTCATAGACACGGGGGCAACTGTTAATATAATAAGCGAACAGGCGTACAACTCACTCCCCAGCCCCCCAAAGATCCGAAAGGCGTCAGTGGACATATACCCCTACGGCGCCACGACCCCGCTGCCATGCAAAGGAACAATATCAGCATGGTGCGTGCATAAATCGCACGCCGCAAAAATCACGCTACATATCCTGAAGACGGAAGCCAACAGCGGGTGCATTCTCAGTTTCAAGACTGCCGTCGAGATGGGTTTGGTGCACATCCTGTATCAGTTAATGGCCCATAAATACTTTGCCAGACCGGATGCCATCGAGCAAACATTCCCCAACCTATTCAAAGGCCTAGGAAAACTAAAGCACCGCAAGGTACAGTTGCACATAAACCCGAAGATACCACCCGTCGCATAGCACTACAGGGGCATTCCGATAAATATACAACACCAGATCGAAGAGGAGCTGGACAAACTAATCAAACTCAACGTTATCGAACCGGTCTCAGGACCCACTCCATGGGTGTCCCCCATCGTTCCCGTCCCCAAGAAGTCACCGGACGGATCCATACGGCTGTGTGTCGACATGAGGAGGGCCAACGTGGCCATCGAAAGGGAAAGACACAGGGCGCCCAGAATCACGGATATGATACATCTGCTCCATGGGGCCCAGGTCTTCTCGAAACTGGACCTCACCAAAGGCTATCATCAGATCGAGATCGAGCCCGGATCCAGGTACATAACGACATTCGTTACACACCTGGGTTTATTTCAATACAAAAGACTCAGCTTTGGGATATCCTCTGCAGCAGAAATTTTCCAAGAGGAAATACACAGAGTCATCAGGCACGTGCCCAACTGCCTAAATTACTCCGACGACGTCCTCGTATTTGGAAAGACCCAAGAAGAGCACGACACTGCTCTCCACAGAGTGTGCGCTGCACTGCAAGAGGCAGGACTAACGCTCAACAAAGCCAAATGCGAGTTCGGTAAAGGCTCCCTACGATTTTTCGGCCACATATTCTCTGACAAAGGGATGCGACCAGACCCGGAGAAAGTGGCGGCACTCAACTCAGCCGCACCCCCAACGAACACGACGGAACTTCGTTCCTTCTTAGGACTGGCCAGTTACTGCTCCAGATACCTAAAGGACTACGCAACCATCAGTAACCCGCTGCGCCTCCTAACGCGCAAGGATCAACCCTACACTTGGTCCACGGACTGTCAGAAGGCATTCGAGGCGATACGGGATGCCATTTCCAAGGCAGAGGACATGGCGTACTATGACGCCAAAAGGCACACCGAGGTGATAGTGGACGCCAGCCCCGTGGGTCTGGGCACCATACTAACGCAAGTTGACCCGCTGGAACCGGCAAACATATACGTGGTCGCATACGCCAGCAGGAGCTTAACCCCGACAGAACAAGCCTACTCCCAAGCGGAAAAGGAGAGCCTAGCAGTGGTGTGGGCATGCAAATATTTTCATCTGTTTGTGTATGGCAAGGAGTTCACCATCATCACCGACCACCAGGCACTGATCACTATATATGGAGACCCCAAATCACGGATGCCGCCCAGAATAGCCAGATGGGGCCTACGACTGCAGGACTACAAAATCGTAATCAAGCACCGGCCTGGAAAAGAAGACAATCCAGCGGATTATCTATCACGCCACCCGACCGGTCCGGCCACACCACACCCATCCATCGCTGACGAATATCTCAATTACGTAGTGCATCACCTACAACCACTACCAGTCGGCTGGGCAGACATCATTGCACACTCGGAACAAGATCCGGCTCTACGCATCGTGCGACATTGCATACAAGAGGACAGAAGGGCGCACATGCGTCAACAGGCACAGCACGAGTCGGAAGAGGTCCGAGCAGACGTCAAACTGATAGACCATGTCCGGGACGAACTCTCCATCGTCGACAATCAAGTAATACTCAAAGGGTGCAAAGTGCTCCTCCCGAAATCGCTACGCACCAGAACGATCCAAGTAGCACACGAAAGTCACCGGGGAGTGGTGGCCACCAAGAGACTACTGAGGGAAAAAGTGTGGTTCCCCAAACTGGACTCGATGGTTGAGGAAATCATAGGGCAATGCACGACGTGCGCACAGGTAGCACCGCCTCCGCACCCAAACCCACTCCACATGTCGCCACTACCGAGAAATGTATGGGAAGAACTGGCGGTGGACTTCTTTGGACCCCTAAGAAATGGCACATACGTGCTAGTGCTAATAGATGAACACTCCCGATTCCCGGACGCACAGATCGTGGACAGCACAGCAGCAACCAGCGTTATTCCGGCACTAGACCGCATGCTGTCCACATATGGAATACCCAGGATCATAAAATCTGATAATGGAGCGCCATTCATGAGCACAGACTTCGAAAACTTTGCGAAGTATATGGGCTTCCATCATCGGAAGATAACTCCGCGATGGCCTCAGGCCAATGGAATGGTCGAGAGGTTCATGGCCAACATCAAGAGAACCCTGCAAATAGCGACCATCCTCCACAAACCTTTTGAACAAGCACTGTATCAGTTTCTCAGGGACTATCGCCACACTCCCCACAGCACCACGGGCGTCTGCCCCGCTGACCTGATGTTCCGCAGGCCAGTACAGACATGACTGCCAGAAGACGCCCGCGCAGCCGAAGCCACGCCTCTGGAACAAGAGGCCAGAAACAAGGATGACACCGCCAAAGCCAAAATGAAGGACACGGCGGATCACAAAAGAAAGGCACAGGAGTCGAACGTGGAACTGGGAGACCAAGTGTGGCTGCGGCAACCGAAACAGCGCAAGGAGGATGCCACGTTTGCACCGGAACCGCTGATGGTCACGCAAAAGAAAGGTACGATTATTACGGCCCAGCGGACTGACCAGTCCTCCGTCACAAGAAATGTATCGTATTTCAAACCCAAGAGGTGCTACAGGGAGGATACCTTGTATCAAGAAGCTGACAGCGAAGATGACATTGCCCTTGACGGGTATTACGTGGAGGAGAGCGAGTCCTCAGAAGGTGAGGACAGGTCATCACCCCAGGGCCTGGATGAGCACACCCCGGGCAGCAGAGGTCGCCCTCAGAGAGGTCGCTTCAAGCCCCACAGACTCATAGAAGAAATGGAGTAAGGTAAAAAGAGACATGTGGTTGTTTAAAAAGGGGGGAGATGTCGGATTGTTAGTCAGGGCTATGTAGCCCGCCCACATCGTTGTGTGGGCAGACCGCCGTTGCGGTCTTAGTTCCCGGCAAGGGAAGTGACGTTGGGCTAGGGAGGGGGCGGGACAGGAAACGGGCAGACTAAGATTAAGGAGAATAAAAGAAGACGCATAGTTCCCCGGCTCCCGTGTGACTCATTACGCGGTTCGGGGACCCGCGTAAAACCCCACAGTGCCAACGCCAGGGTTGTAATGAGGCCCATTGTGTGAATCCACCTCCGCCTGGGCGGTTTGCTTTGAATTGGCAGCCTGCAGTGCCAGCTGCCACCACCGACCGAGGAAAGTGATCCGCATTTGATTTTTTTCTTCCCAGCAGGGCTGGGCATGAGCAGCTGGGCTGACGGCCTACGCCTGTGCATGAGGATCTCCTGGGCACCGGAACCAGTGTGCACACATTGCCAGCGCAGGTCAGCAGGGCAGGCTGCAGCAGCCGGCCCGGGCAGCGTGAGGCCTTCGGCTGGCATGATCGATGTCCACTGAAAAGTAAGAAAGCAGACGCTAAACAACGAAATTTCAGGCCCTCGTTTCTCTCTCTCTCTCTCCCCCTACCTCTCTTTACCCCATCTCTGTTCCTACGTTCCCTCTTTTTGCTTTTCACTGATTTTTCTTCTCTGACTCTCTTTAGAGTCCTCCTTTTACTGAATGTCTCTCCCAACCGCCCCCACCCTGCCACTTCGCAAATAGACTTAAAATGCAGGGACTGGCCTTGTGAAGAAAACCCACAAATAAAATCTACCAGCCCTTTAGAAGGAGCAGCGCATTTGCAAATATTCTCCACTGGAGTTTGGGATATGCTCATACATATTCATTCTGTACATCTTGCCAACCTCACTGGAATGTAATGCTCCATGTGCCAACAAGCCTAGCCCTATACACGACTGGTCTCCATTAACATGAGAAGTTAAACAAGTGTAGTCGAAGTTATCACGTCACATTTGGTTCAAAGAACTTCAAATCTCCTCAGTTTCACGTTCTGATAGTAAAACATGTGTACACAGGTATATGGGTCCCATGTGTTAATATGCCCGCAAAAATATTGCGATACAAAAATATCGCCATATTTTGGCAGAAATATTGAGCGATGGACCCTGCGGGGGACATCCCTGCAACCCCTGCATTATTTTTAAATGTACGGGGGACAACCCTGCAACCCCCGCTCCCACAAATTATCCCCCCCAAAAATGGCGAGACAAATGACCATATGTACGGCACATTTTTGGTGGGGATAATATGTAGGGATACCTTTGTATGGGCATATACATTGTATGCACGATTGAATATATGCACCCACATACTTGTAATATTGACAGCACATCTATAATTAGCATTATATTCCATGTCCATGTGGATGACAGGGTGGAAAATGTTATGTTGCATTGGTTACTTGTATGGTACACCAGGTCCAAACCCTAACTACTGGCTGCCACGTGGGTGGTTCCGTCCGCTACGGCGTCCAGAAAACCCAATACAAAGCCAATTAAGGAGACTCCGGTGCAATCGCTAATGTAATAAGCAGACCTGTGCAGGCCGTGGTTGGCAGCAGAGCGCTCAGCCAGAGTCGGCCTACTTCCTTCAGGAGCTCACAGCTCATGTTTCCCAGCACAGATGCAGTAACACAGCAGGAAGCACCTGCTCAGCCACGTCACAGGGTGCCAGCATTACACATGCACCAGTCTAGAAAGTGCATAGTGAAACTGCTCACAGCCCACACAGGCCATTTGACAGATGCTGGTTGCGCTGTTTGCACTTTACAAAATCATTTACAATTTGTCAGATTTTTAAAGGTAATAATGATATATAAATATATATATGTATTAGTGTTTTCCAGAGAACATATCTACATACAATATCACCCAAGTGAAGTTGGTACTCTATCATCGACCTTGGAAGGATGAAAGGCTGAGTTGGCCCCGCCAGGATTGGAACCTGCGAATCACACACAGATCACAGCAGCAAGCACTCTACCCGCTGAGCTATCTTACCAGTGTTCATCATTTTTTTTAGGTCATAACGCAAATGTAATTCTAATGAGTTTATTAGTGTAAACTAGGGTATAAGTACACATCATGTACAGTAACACCCCTCCGTCCCCCATTGCATGGGATGAGGTACCCCTGCTCTCAGGCTATTACAAGCCACTGAGTAGATTTGTGACTTAGGGGCATAGGGCCACAGGACAAGATCCTTCTGAAGGACAGTTATCATTATGTACGAATGGGGGTACTTTGTTTTGTGTAATACCAATACATTTTCAGCTGTGACTGTTGCTGTGAAGGATGACTGTTGGCTGTTAGTGCCGTTAGAATTTAATGTTGATCAAATGTGTGTGATTTTTGTACAGTGAATCTATTCTTACCATTGCAAAGGTTGACTCTGGGAGCATGGTGCTTGCCATTTTTTAGGTTTTCGATGGAGAGTACATCGGTGTCTGTCTTACCTGATCACAAAAACTTGCAACCATCGCTGCTCGAATCAAATTTTAGGTGCAGGGAGCCACCAGGGGGCGCCAAGATGATCTGACGTGTCTCTTTCAGTCTCCTTCCCAAGGCGTCTAAAAACGGACCCGAGCCCCCTGAGCCCCCCTTGACCCCCCAAGAGAGGAGATCTGACCCCCTCAGTGACTTTGTGTACCCCCTGGGCAGCTGGCGAGTGGAGTCCTGGAGGCGCAGTGTATCAGGTGTATGGAGCTGGCTTGGCGGGCCAGAGGGGCTCTGTGCACACCGCCGAGCGCTCCTTTGTGCTGTCAACTTAGAGAGGGGCCTGGAGTGTGTTTCTTCGCCAAGGCCATTGAGAGCCCGCTCATCGTGGGCCTCCCAATGTCCGCCAGTGCCCTGCAGCGAGCGCTCACTGGACTTACCCCCTCCACCCGCGGGCATTTGGCCCGGCCCGCATCACGGCCTAGGAGGGCGCCCGTGGGAGGCAGCCACGGCGGGCGGGCCTCGGAGGGTTGGAGGGCACCCTGCATCCTGCCCCTGCTAGCACAAGACCTCTGCGGAGGCAGCTGAATTGTGCAGGCGCCTGGAGGCGCAGCTCCTGGTGGACCTCCGCCACGACTCTGGGATCATTGGAGCCCCTCGGGCCCTGAAGATGGTGTGTGGTGGCCACTAGGAATCCTATGGAGGAGCCAAGGGGTGATCCAGAACGACCTGACAAAATGGGCTCCCCTTACTCTCTCATGGTTTGGGCACATGGCCATGGTTAAAATGAACATACTCCCTCGGGTTCTTTACCTTTTCTCGTCCCTTCCCTGCATAGTTACAGATTCCTTTTTCAAACTATTACAATCCCGTCTCCTTCACTTCATTTGGAATGGCAAGAGGACTAGAGTGAAATATTCCACCCTGAGTCTTCCAAAGTATTTTGGTGGCTTTGGTCTCCCTGATTTTAGATTGTAATATAAGGCAGCCCAGTTGCGTGTGATGTTAGAACACCTAAGGGACGACATAAGGACGTATTGGACTTACGTGGAGGATGTTCAGGCCTATCCGAAAAAAATCAGGGCCCTACTATGGGTTCCCCCAAGATCCCTTCCATTGTCTGTTAGATCCCATCCAACTCTGACTGCCCTGTGGGAATCCTGGAAGCCAAACAATGATAATAAGCTCCTCTCTTCCTGGCCTTCCCCCCTATCTTCTCCATGGGGTCCCCCGTTCAATCTTGGTTCTAGAGGTTTCCGTGAGACGCAATCATGGTCTGATCAGGGGTTGGAGAGGGCTGCCCAACTCTTTTGCCAGGGTGTCTTCATTGAATACAACCAGCTGTTGGAGGTGTT
Organism: Ambystoma mexicanum; assembly: GCF_040938575.1. Taxonomy (NCBI): domain Eukaryota; kingdom Metazoa; phylum Chordata; class Amphibia; order Caudata; family Ambystomatidae; genus Ambystoma; species Ambystoma mexicanum. The sequence continues at coordinate 933,401,736 of NC_090921.1, read as the reverse complement.
GAGGGATTAGCCATTCCTCGTTTTTGAATATTTGCGGCTCAAGTGGATCCTCACTCAAGCTGGTTGGCAGGCTGGCCTGACTCGCTTTGAAAAGATCTTTGTGGAATACAAGGCCAGGAAGGGCTCCCTTTCCAAGATTTATAATGTGTTGTTCACAGCTAATCTAGAAAGTAGACAGCCGTTCAAGCATATCTAGGAGGAAAGATTGGGCCTTACCCTCCACGACTATACATGGAAGTCAGTCTTCAAGTCAATCTTTTCGGGTAGGTGGTACACGGCAGCCATGGAACATAGTTTTAACATCCTCCACTCTTGGCATCGACCCCGGTCACCCTATCCAGAATGTTTGCTAAGATATCTCCGATGTGCCCTAGGTTGTGTTCACACCATGGTACCTGGTACCACATGTGGTGGGAGTGTCCGGTCATCCAGGTCTATTGGTCTGAATTGCTCATTTGGATCAAGGGCATACTGGGAATGAGTCCCTCCCTTCTCCCCTTCGAGATCCTTTTGGGCATGCCCATGCATGATAATGAGTCTTTTTCCTTCTCAAAGGTGACAGGGGCTATGTTGAGAGTGGGGAGACTGGCCCTGGCCCAAAATTTGAAGAATTCCTCAGCCCCCTCTAAGGCGGAGTGGCTTAACAAGTTATTAGCTATTTTCACTTATGAGAAATTGTCGGCCATCACCAATGATACTATGCCTTCTTTTTGCAGGATTGGACCGTGGTTCTTTTAAGTGTGGACTGTGATGCATTGAAACTGTGAACTGTCTGAGTTTCTAAAGACTCTTAAAGTCTTGTGGGTGCTGCCTGTAGCCCTTTCCGTTGTCACATCTTACGTCGTCGTGTGGGACCTCACTATTATTATTGTTACCACTCTGAGAAGTCATAGTTAGTGTCTAGTTCTAACTTTATGCCCCTTGTACCTATTGCCCAGTGAAGCCTGGTAAGCATGTGGGTGAGGAGAGGTGCGGGGGGGGGGGGAATTGGTATGCATTGTTTTATTAATGTGTGTAACTGATGTTCTACGCTGGGTGTTGACTGTCGGATCTGTTGTTTGTTGAAATGCTTAATAAAAACAAAGTAAAAAAATAAAAAATTGGGTGCAAACAGTGTCCGCATTTTATTTTTTTCTGTAGAGAGCTTTCTGGATTTTCAAGCGTTAGCAGCAATTTCTTTTCTTGTTGGTAGTTTTCTGTGAGTGGCTGTCAATAATTTTCCATGGATGGATTGTTTTGTTATAATTGAATTGCGTATACTATCTTCTAATAATATCCAACTCTTTGGTGCTCAGTGGCGTGTAATCAAGTGGCCTGCAACAGCGTCAGCTAATGTCAGTAGTGAGGACTTAACAACTGGAGCAAAAACACTAACACTTATCTGATAGTGGTAGGTGTGGGGCTGTGAGAAGTTATGGGATTTCCACTCTGCACACTTCGCAAAGTTTGACACAAAACACAACAAACTTTACAAAATATTTCACCGGCACGATTAAATGCCCTCCAAATTGGGTTTGGCAGACATGTACGCATGTGATTATTAGCAAAATATATGATGCTTTGAAGAGCTGCGTGTTTCTGCTCCACAAACAGCTGTTACCAAAGAACGCATTGCACAAAGGCTGTTCCCTGAGCAAAGGAAGTGGGTGCAGTCTGTTTCCACTGATCTTTCGTTTCTGGAAGTTCTATTCACATACACCACATCATTGCACTTTTTTGCTGAAATGCCTGCTAGCACCCTGGAGGCAAAGCTCCCCAGACATAATTTTGCAAGGAGACACCGTGCATCGTCCGTCGGCCCACCTAGCCTGACAGTTGCGCTAACACAGGCAAGCCAGTGCCTGGGTCCTGGGAACTCCTGGTGCTGCTGCTTCTGTCAGGATGGGCAGTCGAATGCCAGTGCCAAAAGCCGACTTTTCAGGGACATGTGGAACCCATTTTAGCCTTAGATCCATGGCGACTTCCTTAACCAGCACCAGGCGTTTGGAGAAAGCTGCTTGAATGCAGTCAGGTGGTGCACTTTGCAAAACATTCTTGCACAGCTGGGACCGTAGCAAAGGCAGCTTTTGGTCCGGGGGTGGGGGGGTTGGGGGTTAATATTGCACCGGCGGCACTTTGAAAAACTATGTGGCTACTTTGCAAATAAATTCCAGGGCCAATTTTGGTTCCCAGTCCAGCCCTGTTTGCAACGCCGACACAAATCTTGATTCATGGAACTGTTTAAAGTATATTCTTTCAGTGCAAAGTTAATTTTGTAATGCAAAAATAACGTGATTTGCACTGCAAAAATACACTTTGCTCAGTTCAATGTATCAGGGTTTGTGTCGGCAGTGCAAAGTCACTTGGACCATGAAAACAATTCCATGAATCGGGCCCTTATTTCTCTTCTGATAAATATTATCTGTTCATCAATAAAACGTTTAGCAAAACATTTGTTATACCAGTCCTGCGGAGGAAGAAAAAATAAAGGAAAGAAAAAACATATTTTAACATATCTAGAACAGTATGGAAACACATCATACAGATGGTAGAACGATTCGACAGTTCTATCACCCTACCCAAAGTGTGTTGCCTTTCAACATACATGACACATCTGTGTTTTATTTGGGTATGCAGTGTTGCAGTAGTTACAGGATGGCATTCCTGATTACAATGTAGGCTTAGCCACAAGTGATTCATAATGATATGTGCTGCACATGAATACCACAGACCACTCTGGGCAATTGTCAAAGGGAGGGTTGACACTGAAACCACAGGGTAGCATGAGTTAGTGGTTTAATGCTAGGATTGGGGGCAGGGGGGCACAGCCAGGGGCATACAAAGAAAAAAAGAAGAACAAACCACTCTCCATATCATAAAAACAGCAAAAAACAGCAAAACAATACATGCACACAGAACAAAAGGTATAACACTTGTATTAGAATGTGTGCAATTCCAAAATACTCAGCATGATTTCATAAGAGCTCATGACCTCACATTATCCAAAGGTACTACCCACATCCACGTATAAGCGAGTCCCCCATTTTTTAGTGATATCAAGCTTTAAACATCTACTAGGATTAGAATTGAACATGGGGACTAAAGTGAATTAAAAGGCTTGCAGGGAAAGTCTGCAGCCTGTGTAGCCGAGTTTGTTTTTAATCTGGCTTGACAAATGCCTGCACAGCCTGCTAAGGAGCTTTAGAGCTATTGGACGAGGAACAGAACACCAATAAACTGAATATTCTTGAAGTTTTTATTGAAAATTCTGTTTGCACAGCTTGAAAGTGCTTTCAAACTTCATCGGGGACTGTAAATAGTTTCAGGGACAGAGCAGGCTGCCCCAGCTGTGATTTACTCTATCTGTATTGCATATCATAATAGAAACTAGGCAAACACAGTTATACTGAGGCACACACTCGGGATGGGTGAGGACACAGACACGTGCCCTCTCCAGTATTTAACGAGGCACTCATGACAGAGCATATACGTTCAGGTCTTTAGTGTGACTAAGAGCACTGTGCCACTTAACCCAGCCTTTGGGGCTCTTTAGGTGCAGGGGCTGGAATGCTGTCCTGCACCTCTAAGATTTAGGACAGTTACCCAGCCACTTGACAGATGCTGAAGCCCTTCAGTTGTAGGGTTCAATGCAACTCTACTGGGTGTTTGAAACCTCCTTTTAAACAAAAAAAAAAAAAACGTTTTTATTAATGTTCACAAAAGAGTGGAGAAATAAATTTTCCAACGTTCGTTAACCAAGATCATTGATCACTCCCTCACTTGGATCCTTCCCTCCCACCACCCCACGACACCCTCAACCCCCCCTTGCCCATGAACACAACTATGGGTATTTCAATTCAGAGAGGTCATAAAAACTGTACAGAAACAAGACAGTGCATAACATTTAGGAACAACGGCGTATTAAAGGGTCAGGCATCAGACCCAGGGTCGGCACCACCTTTTGCCCGAATTTCAAAATGTATCATGGCACCTCAGCCATTTCCCTTCCATCCCCGAACTTTCCCAGTGGATCGCAGCTGTGATCTTCTCCATAAGGTAGATGTCCTTAGTCTTTGCGACCCATTCATCCAAACTCTGGAGATGCACCCTTTTCCAGTATCTAGCCAAGCACGCTTTGGCCACAAATAACAAGGAATGCACCTTGTGGGGCAAAGTGCTCCAGTGCCCACCCTGCTTCTCCAAGCCCAATAGTATCAGCATTGGGTCTAGGCTACGGTCCACTCTCTCAACCTCCTTGATCCACCCCATGACTTCTGCCCAAAAGACCTGGACCTCCCGACACCCACACCACACGTGCCAATAATCCACCCTCTCCCTACAACCATGCCAACACAGAGGGCTTACAGATGGAAACATTTTGGAAAGCCGTATCAGATTGTACTGCAGTCTGTGCAACAGCTTCACTCCACACAGTTTGAACCGACAGGCGACCGAGATCTTAAAGGCCCTCCTACACATCAGGGTCTGCGGGCAATCATCCAATTACACCTTTTGGTTTCTTTCCCAACTTTGCCGAAGACCCTCTACTGCACCCCTAGTCAACCCCCAACAATGCTCCGTAAAGTAGCAGAATGAGTCCCTTCATTTCAGTATGTGTATTTAGGGTCGTCTCCATATGGGTGAGATCTCACTGTAGCAAATCCTTCTATTTCTCAGCTGTGAGAGGAGCACCTTTCAATCACTGTCTCCAACTCTTGGATCCCAATAAACCACCCCTTCAACTCAAAACTGTCCAACACTGGTCAGCCCCGCTTCAAACTACCCCTGATACCTCTTGGGTTCTGGTATACCTTCCCTTATTGGTGGGACCCAAATGTGGTTCATTGGCTGTAGTGTTCCCTCGCATACCAGCGCTCCTCCTCCACATCTCCCACAGGACTCCCAATTATTCTGGGTACCCGTTCCCACTGGACCAACCACCACTCCCCTACTGTGGCCGGTCACAGGTGATGATTCTCTAAGTAGACTCACTGTTTGTCCGCATATTCCCTAAGGTGTGGCACCATCGTCCTTAACGGAGTGGCTTTGTAATACAGCATTCATTAAGTCTGGTATTCCCCCCTGCGGTCCTTTGGTAACACCAAAGGGTTGTATGCCACCCTTGGCTTTTGCCCCTTCAGCAGATCCTCTGGGACCTTACCGGAAACATTTAAAACAAATACAGGATGCTTGGGAGGAAATTCATTTTTAGGGCATTCAGCCAGCCCATCCATAAGATATTTTGTCTGCCCAAATCAGCCTTCTCCCCATACATTTTATTCAGCAACGGTGGTTAGTTATCACTACTCAGGTCCCGCAGGGACCTGGTAATATTGACTCCAAGGTGTCGAATGCTCTCACCCGGAATCTCCATACCCAGCGGCCTGAGTGCTTCAAAGTCCCTCAGTCCATCCTTAGTGAATGGGAATCGAAATGAGTTCTGGCGATTTACTTTAAATCCGGAGAAGGACCCATATTCCTCAATCAGTGCCATGGCTGCTGGAACTGAGCTTTGTGGGTTATTTAAATATAACAGGACGTCATCTGCATTAGAGCCCTAGTTTAAAATTTCTGCCCCCCACCACAATACTTTCCACTTGAGGTGCCCCCCTCCACCGCTCAGGAAGTGGCTCCATGGACAGGGTGAATACCAGGGGGGCAGTCATCACCCCTGCCTTGTGCCATGCTTCAGTTCAAAGGCCCTCAACAGCTTACCATTGACAGCCACACACGACTTGGGGGAAGAGTACATTGCCTGAATGCCCTTCAAAATTCAGCTGCCAAACCCATATTTTCTCACCATATTTTCTCACGACCCCATATAGGAAGTTCCACGCCAAGAATGTGGGGTTACCCTGCTGATTCTATGCCCGGTCCATTAGGTGAAGTGTCTTCCGGAATGTATCTGCCCCATGCCTACCACTGATAAATCCGACTTGATCTAAGTGGACAATGACAAGGCATGACATGCTCTAGTATGGAGGCCAATACCCTGGTAAAGATCTTTGCATCAAAATGTATGAGATTACAGCTCCTTGGGTCCCTTCCCTGCTTTGGGATAATAGATATCAAAGCCTGTCTAAATGGGAGGATGCCCTCCCTGTAGCGAATATATGGTTGAAGAGTTTCACCATATGGGAGCCAGCTCGTTGGCGAAGGCCTTAAAGAATCCCACTGAATATCCATCGTCCTGTGGTGACTTCATCCCACAAATCGATGTCATCACATCCTTCTGGGTGATGGGATTCTCCAGCTCCTCCGCCTCTCCACTATCCAAACATGGTAAATACACTCCTGCAAATATTGCTCAAGTTGACAGTCCTCAACCACCGTTTCTGCATTATAAAGATCCTCGTAGAACCAGTCAAATTCCTGAAATATGCCTGTCGTGGTGGAATGGAGTGTACAATGAGCGTCTTCAATCATCCCCAACATTCTGCCTGCTGGCCCTGAAGATGCAATGCCAATATTGCATCCGCCTTATCCCCCTTCTCATAGTAGCGCTGTCGGAGGGATTGCAAAGCGGACACCACCTTTCCAACATCCAATTCTTTCAACTCCTGCCTCTTCCTCCTCGCCAACATGAGCTTTTCATGATCAACTGAAAAACTTGACCTGATGCAGCCTGTAGGCATCCTTTGGCGAGCTTTATGTTGCAGCAGTTGTAATTCTTGTTGAGCGTTTGAGGCTGCTGAATTAGGTGCTCTCACACCGAGGCTGCCCAGTGTGCTGAAATTAAGTTACGTGGATTGGAGTCACCTATCAATTTCTGCGCCTCAAAGTTGAGATTCAATAATAGATTTTAACTTGATTTGCATTGAAAAAATGAATTTTTAATTAGATTTAAGTATAAGCTTGATTAAATTCCTATTTACATCAAATCTGGTACTTTTTTTATCATTGAATGCATGAGTTCAAAACAAAATATTTCAAATCTCAAAGGAAAAAACGCTTGACACACGTTTCTCCAAAAACAATCATTTTGGTTCCTCAGGAGGATGAGTCTTACATTTAGACTTGAAAAGCTGTGAACAAAATACAACATGTCCTTTTCATGATCAACACCTGTGCCACCCGGCTCATCAGCCTCTAGATTGCAGATCCCCCCCAACCTCTCCACCAGCAGGGTCCTAACACTTTTCTTTTTTGCACCCTCTCCTAACAGGAGAAAAGGATGTTAATGCTGTTCTTGCTACAATAAGGAGCCCCATTCCACAAGTCTTATAGAACACAACAGATCCAGGTCCAGAGACAACATTGCACTAAAAGCATTCTCCACATAAAAAGAAAATAATTAAACAATAAAGCAAAACAGCTGCAACCATCTCAATACAAAAAAAAACAACCATGCAGGTAATACCTCCTCCTAACTACTTTTAAGATACCAGAGGTGAACCCAATATACCCTAGAGACGTTGGAAGAAGTGTTTTGCTCACTATGTGTTCGCAGCACATGGTTTAAACTTTGCAAGTGAGTGGAAGAAATGCTTACTGTTTGGGCAATTATGGTCAGGAACAATTTGAGAAACTGCCTCCACTCTCTGAAGAAGAATCAGCGAGCCTTACAGAATATGAACAATGCATCAGAAAGCTTGACAAGCACTATGACATGACCCGAGAGATATCACTTTGGAAAAAGGAAGCAAGGAATCGGAGAGACAGTTGAACAGTACATTATGGCTCTCAGTGGTTTGGCTGCCTCGTGCGAATTTGGCACCACCCTCAATGAGAAACTACAAGACCAGTTTATGTTAGAATGCAACAATGGAAATGTGAGAGAAGCCTTATGGTCGAAAAGCAACCCGTCCATTGATGAAGCAATCCAAGTGGCTAAAGAGGTTGAATGAACATACCAAGAAGTGTGTGAAAGAGTTAGAAAAAAGGACTGAAACAGAAATGAAGAAAAAAGAAACTCTACAAGTGATGGAAGCTGTAGCCATACAAGAGAAAAACACGACTAGAACGAAACAAGAAATTAGAAAGGAAGGCATGTTAAAGAAAAAGCAGGAATCTTCATAGAAAGAAAAGATGATAAAAAGAAGATGTTCAATAAAGGCTGTTATATTCCTAGCCTAAAGATGCTGAACGATTTGGTGGCACGCAGACTTTAAATCTAAAATACTCATCACTCTTGCATTATTAATTGTGCCTAACATCTCTGTTTTAATAGGTAAGGGATGTCTATCTGGTATTACACATTGATATACACACCTCAAATGTATTGCACAATCTAAGTTTTCTGTTGGGTTTGTGAACAATGACTGACGGTGAGACAAACTCGGAGGACTGAATCCTTTATATCACTCCTTTTCTCTCCATGTGATCAGGTCCTTCCTACACAGCAGCTCTGATGGCTAAAGGTATTGGTCTTACTTTTTGCACAACTAGAACAGCATTGGGTTTCATGTGAATTTCATGCATAACATTATTCAAATTGCCCAATTCCTCTCGGAAAACTGTGTGTTGGCTAATTAGTTCCAGTGATTTATCATGATTTATGGCGTAGTCTGTTTCCTTTGCATTCGGATCGAGTTTTATCTTGAGTTTCTTTTGAGAGACTTTATTAGAATAGAATAGAACAGATTTTATAACCGCTGAAGGGCTGTTTCAATGTAAGTGCATGCCTGTCGGCCTTGTATCAGCAGGGGCCATGTTTCAACTCATAATGTACCAATTGTTTCCCCACAGGGAGTGGGTGTTGTGTTTCCAAGATGATTTGTTGGCCTTCCCTGTATCTCTGCTTTTTCAAGGCATGGGTTGCGCTGCATGGCCCAGTTGTTTCTCGATGTCTCAGCAAGGGGGCTCTGGACGTCTAACTTTCGCTTCTCGGTATTGCAGCAGCAGGGCTCTGGAGGCCTCACTTTTGCTTCTGCATAAGGAGTAATGGCTCCTTTCTTCGCACCATGTTGTACTTCCCCTTTCCACCATCTCAGTGTAGGATGAACTGCTTCCTCAGCTTTTCACTCTCTGATGACTGTCCTGCTTGTCAAGGACTTGGCGGGTTCAATGATAGATAGCTATTCGGTGGGCTACCGTGCTATCCCATCCTCGTCCCCACTGAAAAGATCCACGAAACAGATTAGAAGTAAGAATTATGTTTATTGAGGTTCATATGTCTCCCCTGCAGCTCCTCAGCACAGTTGTCTTCAACTCCCTCAACAGCTTTCTATGGTGCATATTTCCTCTGGTATTCCATACTCTACACTCCACCTTGCATGCATACCTTAGCATGGAATGTTGTCTGTAGAGCAGCTAATACTACACTTACCTAAGTAAACAATGTGCATTGGCTTCTGTGCCCTATTGGTACAAAATGTAGGTATACACCACAAGAGGGTTCAAGGTTAATGCATGGAGACTTTGCAACAGAGCACAAGGTCTCTACAGTATCGGGTCCTACAAGAGTTCTGTATCGCTAACAACATACATAAAGGGCAGTTACAATTACAGACTTGAAGAACGGGTTGGGAGGGCCCAGTTAAGGTATTTCTACAGAGACATTAGAAGGTGCCACTGTCACAGCATGCCTGCCCTTGGTACAGTTTGATTCTCAACTTCCCGCAACTTCCAGCAAGCGAACTCTGACCTTCAGGAAAGTACTGTGTCTTAGTCTTTAGGAATAACAAATTATCTCTGAGGAGAATTTGCAATAACCCACATACTTCCCATGCACTAATTATATGGTCTGTGCTTCATACAGACAAATAAGAGCCGTTTTGATCTCAGTTAGGTCACAATTTGCAGTGATAAAAAAGTACCACAAAAGCTGCATAATATCCTTGAAGTGTGGGTCAGGTTCGGTGGTGGCTGGCTGCGCACCCTCATGTTCATAAAATGCATGGCAGCAGCTGTGTCTGTAAAACATTTGCAGATACAACAAACCTTGATTAAATGTATACTGCAGGCTAAGTAGGGCTCCTAATTTGTCTCTCTACTTCTCTCTAAAATTCCTTCTCTTTATGCATCTATCTAATTTAACCTTTTGTAAATTGTAAAACAATCTTTGACCAAAGCTGTCCTTGAAACATCAATATACTTTCGGTATTCAGTACAGGGTGTACCGGCTTTGGCTGATGTGAACGTCTAGAGGTGTGGCGATCGCAGAGCAATATTATTGAACTTATAAAGTAACAGACTGGCAATAAATGATAACATTCTGGAGAGATTTGGTCTGAGGAAAGAAATTGGGATGATGCTGAAAAACACAATGTGTATGTTGGATCATCAGGCAGCCTTCCTTGATCCAGCAGTGGACAGTCTGACAGCAAGAACAAAGGTTGAAATGGTGGAGGACCCTTAACCAGAGAATCATTGAGCCATGCAGGAAACCCTAGGTTTCGATAAACTGAAAGATACATGCTACCCTGAACTTCAGTGAGAGCCTTTGTGTCAGGGGCAACATTGCCTCTTACATGGTCATTGCCGAAAACACAGGGAGGAACCAGCAAGACCAGGAGGCACAGGATGGTTCAGTGTACTCCAGGGACCACTAATTGCAGAAATCTGCTATGTACAGCTGCATGGTGCCAGATCAGTTATGTGATGTAACCGGACGCATCCCTATTGTGAACAGGTCTGCTGTACTGAGCGAGGAGGCATGTTGTTGGACTTCTAACCCAAAAGTTGCCACATCAGGTAAGGGCAACACCATATTAAAATGGTCGTGGCTCCTTAATTGTTGACAGTGCATGGACATAAGAACATGGCAGCAAGGAAAGAACAATCGGGCTGTTAAGAGTGGACTTACTGTTAAACAATGTATCACTGTGACTCCTGGAACATGACAGCATGCAATAATACTTTTGAGAGAGATGAGACCACATTCCACACCCACAAGAGTAGGATATTTAGTGATATTTTAGTGATAAGGCAATTTTTCTAAGCTTGTTAATTGAAATGTCCAACCTTGGGTAATTAGGGAGGGTACTGAGAGAGAGGCAGCAAGAACAGGATAGATTCTGACAGTTTAAGAGCCTCAAAACAGAGCAGCAGTCAAGACGACACCTTCACGTGTTCACCTTGAAGTAACCCATTGTTAGGGAGAATTCTCTGTTTAGGCTGAATTTCCTAACCTAGTGAGTCCCCCAGCAGCTTTGCTGGATTTTTGGGGTTTATTTTTTTCTCCTGCCAAGAGTGAGACTCTTCTACCCTCACTCTTGGACATGACTTGAGAGTGTTTCTGTGACTTGCTATGTGCTTATGGGCTATGGGGTATTTTTTCCCATAGGCTATCATTGGTTTTTGAATGTGTGTTACACAGCACCCTCAGTGCAGTAACACAGGGGTGTCATAGCGACCCCCAAACATAGACTCCACACCCTGGGACTGACTACTGTCTCCCTGGGTCTGTAAAGTCACCATTGACTTTACTAGTCTTAACTTAGGAACTTAACCAGTACAAACCTTCATACTGTGGAAGTACTGGTAGGGGCAATTAGATTGCCCCTGGGTCTGTTGTCGAGGGGGTACTGTCCCGTCCCCCCTCGCCGAGTTTCTGGCTGGTGGCAGTGGATACCACGGAAATATTCCACCGGAATATTTCCCAATTGGATTTCCCATTGATTTTAATGCACCACTTTTTGGTGCAATGTTAAAGATACCGCCGGTTTATTTATTTAATATAAATTCAACGGTTGGGATTTTTTGCCGGAACTCGCTGCCAAAATGGCGTCTAGGTTCACTTCAGTAACCCTGAACCCGAGTCGAACCTTTGTTCCACTTTTGGCGGGCTTCTGCACAGAAGCCCTCCAAAGTGGTGCCATTCTGTCTGGGTACCACAGGGGGTGTGGGAGGGGGTTTAAGCACCCTGGACTGAGTTGCCTTGCCAACTCATGTCGCACTCTGGTGTGATTGGCCCAAGTGGTGAGCCGCCCCGCTCACCACTTAGCATGTTTGAGTGACAGCTAGGCTGTATGAATGGGGGTTTGCTGCATAAAAGCAGGGTTTTTGGGACTGGTTCTTCAGAAGTCGCCACAGGACCTAAGAAGCCGAAGAGGGAGAAGCCGAGCCGACCTGCCAAGACGACACCACCGGTGGAGCCCTGCGGAACCGTCTCACCACTTTTCCCAACGACAGAGGAGATCTCCAGCCGGGAGAGTCTCCTTCCCTTGACTGGTGGGGACAACCAGTTTCTGTCTTCTTTTCACCTCCCTGAAGCATCTCGTGGCTGCCTTGCCTGTGCCAAGCACCCCGGCAACGGGGATACCACTTTTTACCTCAACCGCGAAAGAGGGGTAACATCCTTTTAACCGGAAAACTCCACGGCTGGTTTCTTCCCTGGTAGGGCAACAACCTTCAGCTTTCCTCCACGTCGAGATCTTCTATTCCTCTGGACGACGCCGCGACTTGCACCCACTACCAGGAACAACTGCCACCGCTGGAGGATCCTTTCCATTTTAAAGGTACCGTGTTCCGCTCGGCTTCCCTTGCCACCGATTGTACGGGGTAGATTTAGCCCTCGGCTCTCGAACCTGGGTAAGCCTGGGACACCCTAACTAAACTTTTCTTAAACTTAGTAAAACCTTTTCTACTCACCTGTAAAGACTTGTGACATTGTGTGATCTTGGACATCTTTTCGCCTGGCTTGCCCTAGAGTGGGCCTGGCAACCGAACTTCCTTGCTCCTCAATAGACTGCCTTTCTAAACTCACTGTGAATCTCTGAAAAGTGTTTTACCTTGCTGTTTTCATTACTTCTGCCTTTTCCCTCCCTTTTTAACTAACTTGTTGGAGTGCCATCTAACGTTAAGCGCTCACCTCTGTTTGGAAATAAGTGGTGTTAACTTAGACTTGTCCAACAAATAACTAGGGATGTACATATAAGTAATAGTGACTGTGTTTTGACTTACTTACCTTTTCTGTGCTAGTGTAATTTATGAGTGTGTCTTTTAAATAAATAATTATATACTTTTACACCTAGCTCTGGTCAGTGTTTGCTTGTACTACTGTACCTCTGTACCTATTATGTATGCTCTATATACTGCCTAACTCTTCTTGAGGGAAGTCTGACTGCTCAGCCACAGCTACCAGGTAAATCTGGGTGGTACAGACTGCTACCAAGTGGGTTTACTGCCAAACACCTGTAGTCTTAAATCTTTTGCAGTGGTCCCAGAGGGAACTGCACAGGTTTCTGCCTAACACCCATCCACAAAAGGAAACTTGAAAAATGTCCTAGTGGGACCGACAGTTCTACAAGATTTAAAAAGAGACCTTTTCGATATCAAGAAGGGGTAAGCTGTGGGTTTTTTCAACCACACTCAACTTGTTGACTTTCAGTTCAACTCCTCTTGATCCTACAACCAACATGCAGATATATGTATGTGCATAATTAGAGGGGTGTCGGGTGGCTGTGGTTTGGTGGGGGTATGGGGCTGAGGAGTGTACAGGGGATCTCGCCATTAAAAGAAAAATAAAGTACGACCAACAGGAGTCAAACTACTAAAAGTGGAGAAGATGACACCCGATCTTAGAGTGGAAGGTAGATTAATATCTTCCAGCCACTGCACCATGCAAACCTGCATGCATTTGTGCCAGCATAGTATTTGATTTATGCATAAATGACAGATGACGTTTACACAAAATGCATACAGATGTCATGAAGATTATTCGTGTTTCCTCCATTTTGAACGTCATAGTAGAAATGCCAAACATTGTATGGGGGAACCTATTTGGACGTCATTGCAAATGTCACAATTGCACTATGGACTTTACCTGTGTTCACACAGATCTAAGCAGGAGAGTTTGTGCTTAGGTCCGAGGAGATAGCTGAGGAAGAAAAATGCTGTGGGCCAAAAGATAATTAAGGACATTTTGATTTTTGTGGGAAAATGGGATCCGGAGGAAGAAATGAGACATCAGCATATGACAGGCCTAAGAGACTAATAATAACCAAGGTTATGCTGATGGTCCTGCCGGCCTGTACGACAGCAGGTAAAAATGCAAAAGTAAGGAAAAAGAGAAATGATGAGAAGATGGGCTAAGATGTTAGTTGACTAGTGGCTCATAAGATCTTACAGAGAATCAAGTAGGGATATCGAATGTGATGTGTCTGCTGTGAAATTAGCAGGAGGGGCAATGCAAGGAGCTACTTGCCCCAGTATGGAGGCCAAAAACGCTAGTCAGGGTAAGACAGGAGGGCTGAGGAGGATATGGGTTGACAGAAGAAGACCTGGGCAGAATGTGAGTGTTTCAGAAGTACAGCAGGTGTTGCAGATGTCAGTCTACAGTGAGTGTGTTGGCATGGTATTTGGCCTACGTCGCACTTTTTTGAGAAAGTATACGTCGATTTGTGTTAAATATTTAGTGATTATATAGTTACGTCTTCTTCTATCCTTTATTATACTGAATGTAACATGTTAGTCCTTCCTTGATTTTAACTTTGAGAGACATCACAAAAACTGTGATTGAAGCAGCAATTTGAACATGTGCAAGCCTGTTCCCTTATAGAAACAGTAAGAGCAGCATGTCCTAGGTAAGGAACACACGTTTATCATGTTTCCGTTTGGTTTATAAGATCGCCTCAGCCTTTTATTTACTTATATCATGTATTATTGTGGTCTGTTTTAACACTTGTGGTTGGAACACCCTTGGGGACCAAAGTCCAGGTAGGGGAACATTTCTAAGAGTTTAGTTTAAGATTCGTGTGTGCATTCTGCCGGGTTCGGAGTTAGGAGGGCTGGCTGGTCCCCAGTAAGCAGCTCAGAGGTCAGGTACGTGGGTTCTGCCGGTAGTTAAGATAAAGTGCTAGCGCATAAGACTCAATGTGTTGCCAGCTAAACCGAATTTGATGTATTTTGTCACTGTATACTAAATGAGGAGGCACGTCAGATGTTTCAGTGCGGACAGCTATGCGAGCAGCTAGACCAGATTTGACTTGGCCGTAGCTGCATTCTAGAATTCTAAAATGCATCAGTGGGGAGCCATGCCTACGGCTTGTGTCCACAGACGTGGTGCGATTTCTACATACATTAGACTCGGACGGATTTTATCTTCAGTGTCATTTTCTTATGTCTGTCAAGGCGATAGGCTGGCCGCTTGAGTACATCTTTTGGTGGGGTTAGCATACTGCCATTGGGAAGGACCTGGCTGGTTGAGTGCAATAGGCAAGTAAATTAAATAGGCATTGCCACCTATGGCCTAAAACCAATGGTATTGTTTCCCATCCCCAAAGGAAAGAACTGTCTAAGTGTGCCTTAGTGCATCTCTGTTCCTACCCCCAAAAGCCATTAAAGTGCGTAACGTGCCCTATAGCCCAAGTCGAACTGGCGCATTTCCTCTCTACCTCCAGTGAAACCCATGGGATGAGTGTTCTGAGTGCTTGCGTAAACCCCTTGATAATTAGGTAGGGCTATCCAACTCAGTGCGTGACTAGACCTGTCCCCAATTCAAAAAGGGTGCTCTACAGTTGCTATCTCTAGTGGTCCGTCAAATCAAGCATTCTGTCCAGACACCTTTAAGTGGTCACGGCCAAGGCACAAGCAGATTTGCAGGTTTTGTTCGGTAACCAGTTAGTGGACTAGGTGCAGGCGGGGGGATGAATGATACTATGGGAGTGGAAGGGGAAAGTTTATCACAGTGTGCTATTTCGAACACTGCCAGCATCCACAGTGGTTTGAAATGTTAGGTGTTTTGTTGGGTCTGGACCATTACTTGTGTGCGAGGAGCAATCAAAGTAGAGAGTGGAAGAGGAATTTCAAGAGGAGGAAGGAAAATGCCAGGCTTTGAGGGATGCAAGGTGATTGTCAATGCTGTGGATGTGGAGAGGCAGAGAGTTCCAGATGATGGGAGCATGGACAGAGAAGGAGGATCCACCCAGTCTGATGCAGTATTATTGGGGGATAACTAGGAGAAAAGCTGTGCCACATCTGAGTGTCCTGGAGGGTCAGTAGCGTGTGAGTTTATCTTAGAGGAATTCGACCCAGTGTTGTGGATGGCACAATGAGTAATGAACATAGTTACATGGCTAATAGGGAGCCAGTGTAGGAGTCTCAGTGTGGGGTTAATGTGTTCTCTGGGAGGTAGGCCAATGAGCAGGCAGGCCGTAGTGTTTTGGATTCTTTGAAGTGTCCTAAAATGTAACGCTGGTGCACCTAGAAAAAGGCAGTTTTCATAGTCTAAGCGGGAGAGGATGATGGTGCGGATAGTAGAGATTCAATGTGGATAGGTGAGGTATGGGAAGATAAGGCTTAGGATGTGTCAGTGGAAGAAGCAGTTTCTGGATTCTACATTGATTTGTTGAGAGAGGGATAGATTTGTGCCCAGCGTGCATCCAAGATTTTTCACCTAAGTGGATGTTGCCGAGGGGAGGCCTAGAGAGTAAGGCAAGGGGATAGGTTGGGGAAGGAGCACAGTTTTTCCACAGACTAGGATTTCTGTTTTCCCTGGGATGAGGATTAGGTGGTTGGTCGTCATCCAGTGGTCAATATCCGAGAGGGATGATGATAGATCTGAATGGGTGGTGCCTGGTGATTTTGGGATTTTGAAGATGATCTGGGTATCTTCTGCTTAACTGTGGCATCTGGGATTATGGGAGTGGATGAGTGCAGGGAGTTGGCTGAGATAGATATTGAAGCGGAAGATGATAGGGGTGCTCCCTGTGGGACCCCTTTCTGCACAATGTGGGATGTGGAGGTGAAAGGGTGGAGGAAAATGATTTTTGCGAGTGATAAGAGATGAAGGGGGGGATCCATGTGAGGGCAGTGTCCTGTTTTCCTAAAGTATGTAGCCTCTCCAGGAATATGTTGTTATCAATAGTATTGAAGGCCGCAGAGAGGTCAAGAAGAATCAATGTTCTTTTTAGGTCATACCAAATGGACACTAGGGAGGACTCAGTTCTTCTGAGGGGTCTGAAACAGTATTGGGCAGGGTCAAGACGGTTGTTGGCTTCAGTGAAGTGGCAGAGTTGCTCGTGTGCTGTGTGGTCCATGAGTTTGGCCATTAAATGGGTGTTGGAAATGGGCCAGTAGTTCTGGGGAATGAGAGGGTCGAACTTAGGTTTTTTGAGGAGGGGTTTGATATAGGATGTTTTGAAGGATTCCGGGAATATTCCCGATGTGAGGCATTGGTTAAGGTTTGAGTGTGCATTGCTGCCTGTGAAGGTTGATGTTAGGATGTTTTTGAAGACAGTGATTTGGCAAGGGTCAGTGGATCTTGACAGGTGGCTTTGCGCTAGGTGCGAGAGGCAAAGTTTTTTATTTATTGGATATTTATAAGGTGCTTATTTAACAAGACAATTGTTTCAAAGCACCAATGTTTGCATCGGAGGGAGTTTGGACAGGGGATGGTAGGTGGGTGGGGAGAGGATGTGAGCACCATTGCTATTTTAGAGGTCATGGCACTATTGTCTATTGATAGCGATGATGTCAACATACTTGGATAAGGCATTGCATATGGATTGGGAGTTAATTGGAGAAGGGGTTGAGCAACCTGGTGACTTGAATTCAGATATGATTCTGTGGAATTCCTTGCTCGGGCTACGAAAGTTCAAGATTCTGTTCTCATGGAATGCTTTTTTGGCTTTTACGATTTCCAATCTGTAGGCCATTGTCAGTATTGCCAGGGGAGTTTTGTTTAGGGGGGTTGGGCTGGTTCTCCAGGTCCGTTTTAGATTGTGCTTGAGATTTTCAGGGATTTTAGGTGAGTGGTGTACCATTTAGGGCTGGGGACTAATCTCGGAGAGGTCCATTTTGTTGGAATGAGTGGTGTGAGGGCGCTGGGGAGCCAGTGGTCAAAGAGTTTGATGGGAGGGGGCCTCCCAGAGGGAGAGTACTCGGAGTGAGTTGAGGGGGGAATTGGCTAGGTCAGGGGTGATAACAACTTTGTTCCAGAGTGGGTAGAGGGGGCGGAGGTTGGTAGAGGCTGGGTGTGGCCTCTACTGAGTGAGTTGTCCACCATGTTAGGGGGCATGGAGGCAGAGTTGATATGATGTCTGTGGTGCTGAAAACCGCTTCAAGGGTGTGGCCTGCAGTGTGGGTTGGCAGACAAATGTGTTGTGTCAGGTTGAAAGCTTCTAGGCTGTCTCTGAGAAAGTAGGTCATGGCTTTGATGGGAAGTCAAAACGGATGTTGAAATCTCTGATTATGGTGAGCGCTGGATGTAGGTCGAAGGTAGTTACAATTGAGCAAGGTCAGGTAGATCTGTCTGCTGTAGAGCGACCACTGCTACAACCCTGAGCAGGTCACCCCATGTGTGGGTGGTCACAGAATTCTCATAAAACAGTTTTTTTGCAAAAAGGTTTTATTTTAAGTGTAGTTGGTGTAATAATACACTGGTATTTTGAAAAACATAGGACATTCAAAATTGAGGACGTACAGAGTGTAGTACCTGAGTTAGAACAATCAAGTAGTTAATATTTGAGAAATCTATTTCTTACGTTTGTTCATTCTCTATAGGTTCCTTGGGAAGGAAGCGTAGAGAATTCAGTAGAATCATAGACAGAAAGGTAGCCCATTGGGTGTGGGCACAATCAAGAGTTGTACAACAACATACATAACATGTCAACACGACAGTGTTTCGGCCATTTTGCGTGGAGCTAAGTGAGCTCTAGTGGTGTAGGCCTTCATCAGGACAGGAGTGTCTTTACGAGTGAAGTATCCTATGTGGTCTGTAGGAATGAAATAGACAAAAAATGCGTCCGGATATAGATGGTCGACAAACGTCTAGCAGAGAGAAAGTTTTGAATAGTATACGGGGCGGATGCCGGTGCTTACCGAATCCGAGGAGCTCAGTGGAAGCACGGGTTCAACAGACCAGGTTGTCTCAGACGTAGAAGACAAAGTAGCCAAGACTGAGAAAGGAACCAAGGATCTGGGGTCCATGACAACTTAAATCGACAAAGGGACCCCGTCTATTGTCGAGCTTTGGCGTTTCCCGCCTTCTTAGGTTTCTTGGGACAAAGTTTCAAAAAATTACCAGACGAACCACAATAGAAACATGAATGATTGACCCTTCGGAGTTCCCTTTCTGAGGGAGTGAGTGGACCTCGAATAGTACCAATCTGCATTGGCTCAGAGGTTGAAACAGGAGTCAACACAGGCGGAACTGCTGGGGTGGTTCATTGTTCACCCTTTTGTTCTGTCTTGCGGGCGTCAATTTGTAACACAAGGTCAACAAGTTCTGGGAAACCACTAGGCACAACCGGTACCGTTGCTAAAAAATCCTTCAAACTTTCCGAAAGACCTTTATAGAACAAAGCAGCTTTCTGTTCATCTGGCCAATCAGTTTCTGCAACTAGCTGGTTACATTTTGCCAACTACTCCAAAAACGATTTTTCTTTTTGTTGTAAAGAAAGCAATTCCGGGTCTGTTGCCTGTGATTTATATCTGGTATCAAAAACACAGGTCATAGCCATAATCAGTGTTTCGCAATCATACAGGAGTGGGCTACTCTGTTCCTGCAGGGGATTGGACCAAACTGCAGCAGTACCCCCAAGGTTAGACACAACAAAAGCCGCCTTTGTAGTAGGATCCGGAAAGGAGGCAGGCCTACACAGGAAATGCAAACGGCACGGATTAATGAATGTTCGAAAGGTCTTGGGATCCCCTAGGAACCTTTCTGGAGGAGCCAACGGAAACTGGGCTGACATGTAGACAGCACTTGACTCAGTTCTCGATTGAGCCCTTCCTGAAGCTGAATCCGCTCCAGGACTAGGTGCTCCAGCTCCTGACTGCAAGCCAGCATATAACTCATTGATATGACGTTGAGTAGCATCATGTGCTGCTGTCATATCGGCTCTGAGGTCAGCCACCACTTTGGATAAAGCCGCTAAATGATCATCGGCTTCTTCCATTTTTGAAGGCTTCTAAATATGTTAGGGCCCAAGGACTAAATTCAGTAGTGGTGGCTTGACATGTCGTGATGCAATTGAGTCTTTCTGACAATATACCCCTCAAGAGTTCAAAAGGACAGATTGAGGTGAGTATTGCCTGAAAATATTGGTACACCCTGGTAGTCAGACAGCTGGCTGCAAGAAAAACTAACCAAGTATTAACATTTGGCTTCAGGCAACGTAATCTCAAAACAAGGTGAAGAATTGATACTCACAAGCAAGAAAATATGAATGGGACTGAATAGTTCCAAGCTAGATTGGTGAGTATCCTGAAACAAGAAAGGTAACTGTTACCGGGAGGACAGAAGACTGTATGTGCTTACCAAGTGAGTGTTCTGGTAGAAACAGCAGATGTAGTTTTGGGAAGAAAGTGGTAGTCCTGGAAACACAATGTCCTGTTTTCTATTCTCGCCGGCACGAGGATGCCTAAGGAGTCTATTGATCCTTGTGCTGTTGCGCTAATGTCCTTTGATCCTTGCGCCGTTGCGCTAATGTCCTTGGATCCTTGCGCCGATGCGCGAAAGTCCTTTCTGTTCCTTAAAGTCTTTGGGCGGTAAGAGAGTGAAGACATAGCACTGATTGTAGTTGGAGCAGTCTAAGAAATTTAGGTCTTGGCAACAGGTAAGACGTGAGGAATGAGACAAGGCAGTCCGTGGACATTCCGAGGTAATCAATAATCAGGTAAGACTTGTGGGATGAGGAGAATGCAGTCCGTGGCCGTTCCAGGTCTGACAATGAGCGGGCAAGACGTGTGGGACGAGGCAAATGCAGTCTGTGGCCGTTCCGGGTCTGACAATGAGCGGGTAAGACTTGGGGGATTAGGCGAGTGCAGTCCGTGGCCGTTCCGGGTCTAGTAATGAGCAGGTAAGACTTGAGGGATGAGGCGAATGCAGTCGGTGGCTGTTCCGGGTTTGGCAATGAGCGAGTAAGACTTGAGGGATGAGGCGAATGCAGTCTGTGGCCGTTCCGGGTCTGGCAATGAGCAGGTAAGATGAAGGCAATGACAAGAACAAGGCAGGAAAGTCACAAAGAAAACCAGGGATTTAAGGAGCCAGAAGACATGGTAACAAGATGCGTAGCTTAAGAAATTTACAAATTCAGAAGCACCACTGTACGCGGGGGCGGGGCTTAAATACTGGTCAGCTGACCACACGCATAACACAGCGTCGTAGGCCTGAACACCTACGTGAATGCAAAGGGCGCCAGCATCTCCAAGGCAACCCATAGCATTTCCTGAAAGGGAGCGGGGAAAGAGACGAACCATGATTCTGAGGAGCTAAAGAGAGTCCCACTTTAAAGTGAAAACTGTTCGCTCTACTGTGGATTCTGGAATGTTTAATCTTATGCGGGAACGATCCATTATCAGACGAAGAGACATCTAATGGAACCCTGACATTATAATATTGGCAGAAAAGTGTATGCCAAATAGTTCATTAAGCAATGCATTGCTATAAATACCATTGCATTACTTCAGTACATGAACAAACTCGTGAAGAAACGTAAGCATTGTCTGCTGCATGCGCCATAGAGGTGCAATATTCAAAATCTTCCCATGTTCAATAGTACGATGATAAATGCTTCCATTACATATTTTTGCATACTGTGCAACATAAGTTCCTACAAATGCTTCACTTACTGCACAATCGTACTATTACACACAAAACATGAAGAGACCACAATGCATACAAATAGAAGCATATACAGGGAACGTAAAGTAAGCAAAGAAAACTGCAGTATTACCAGAAAGTGTTCATAACCAAACTATTTAACTTAATGCAAAGAAAAGATTCTTATGTTTCAAGATTCCTTCATTTCCTATGTATATGTGCCATATGATGTAACTGTACCCTAAGGATGTGTTGTAAGAGCATATGAGAAGGGTAGGATCTACAAATATAGTACTTTTTATTTTTTTAATTCCTGACAGACAGTGAATAAAGCCACCTGACTTAGATATGTCAGTAAATGCAAAACGAGGGAGCTACACATGTGATGTCATCAGTCATGTCATCAATTTCATTTGTGATGTCATCTTTGAGGTCCTGGGTGTTAGTGTTAGCAGTGCACGGTGGTGGGGTGAGTTATGGTTGCTTAGCCTACCATAACTGGCAAATTTCAGGGGTTTTTCGGTTTTACTTTGAACATAACGTTCCGTTTATAATGTTTTTTTGTAGTGTATCTCACGTTTTCAGTAGCACAACTTAACCCTAACGTCCCTTTAACAAAGGTTTTTTTTTACTGAATTTCACAGGTTTTTATTAGGGCAACTTAACCATAACGTCCCTTTAACAACGTTTTTTGTTAATGAATTTCACAGGTTTTTATTAGGGCAACTTATTAGTAACATCCCTTTAACAATTTTATTTAAATGAACATACACTTTCATCATGTGAATTTGGGAGATATGTACTACAATTCCCTTACATTATATACATGTAACATAGAACATACTGAACCCCCTTGGTAATGATATTTAAAAGGGCAACGAACTGAGTGCATGTCCGCGGACGGGCGTGGACGAGATCACACTACCCAAACACTCTGGGGGCATCTGAAATTGTTCTATCATGACATATGAAAAATGCACATGTTTAAAAAGCAGCAAATAAACACATTATAAGTAGTAATAAATAACCATTCGAACCTACACGTCTCACACATTTCCCATTCATTTAATTACCATGTAAAATGAAATGGATTATACCATAACAAAAAAAGATTTGCCTCCAATGTAATTACCTCACAGAAACTGTGCAGCTAGGAGCGACAGTTGACGAACACAACACAACGAATACAAATTACAAGAAAGGAGTAAGTGAACTTCATTTTTCTTATATGTGTGTATACTTTTTGTATGAGGTGCAGAACAAATAATGTATTTTTGTTGTTTTGACACAGAAATGTGCAGTACTTTGGCGTGGCTGGAGGAGAAGTTTCAGAATGGCGAAATGTCAGAAGATAGTGATAATACTGGTACATCCTTCTCTGCCTAAGCAAATTAATAGTCAGTACTTTATGGGCACTTAACATGTATATATTTATTTTTAAAAGACCAGGGAAAAATTGAAGAAAGTCCACCAAAAGACACAGTCCAAGACACCCTGAAATGCATAGAAGACAAAGTAGACATGCTAAAAGAGAATTTTACTGGGTTAAGGCAATTTGTGGAGGACCACGTGAAAGGAAAAATCACATATCACTGTCCCACCTGTACCTGCCCCCCTTCTCCATTTCCCAGTGAACTATCCCCAAACCCTCAAGAACAACATAAACGTTTTGACAAAACTTCCATCCCCTCATCCCCTCACAACCAGCCTCTGGAAACCCCTAATTCCTCCATATTTGTTTCAGTGTCTGCTTCTCCCTCTCTCTCTTAATTGCTGTATGTGTCTAATAAAAAAAAATGTTATGTTAGTTTTAGTGGAATTGTTTGGGTCTAATTTTTTATTTTTTTAAGAGTTAAAATGTCTGTGGACAGCGCGCATGTTCAGTCTGTCCGTAATTAATAAAATATGGATGTTCTAAGGACAATACACCTACCCGTACCATTCGCAACCAAGATGGAACTGTTCTTAGAACACACCAGCTATCCAAGATGTCTGTAAATCAACAGAATGGGGGTGTCCTAAGGACATTCTACCTCTCCGCACTGTTCACAACCAAGATGAAACTGTTCTTAGAACACACCAGGTGTCCGGGAAGTCCGTAAATGAACAAAATGGGAGTTTCCTAAGGACACTATACCTGTCCGTACCGTCCGCAGCCAAGATGGAACTATCCGTAAAACAGGCGCGGTGTCCGGCATGTCCATAGTCAAACAAAATGGAGGTGTCCTAAGGACACTGTACCTGGCCTTACAGTTAGCAGAACATCTACGTACATGCGCACCACACCCGTAAGTCTTGCGAACATTGCACCTTTCCGTAACTGTCTGTCTCACTTATGTGACACTTTTAATTAGTTTCAGGACCCGAACACTGTCTGTAGAACACCAGCGCGCATGGGCACAACCATTCCTGTGCATTTAGAGTCCTGCAGGCACCCATTTCCTTCGCAGATGTGTTCACAACATCATCATGTGACCGCACCCATGCTGAGCGTGTGTCCTAATTTGCGCACTTTGTCCACTTTCGCAACATTTCAAAAGAACTTATGCAAACATGCCAAATTATTTTACAATACAAAATCACCATTTCACATGTCCCATACAATGGCCCTAGCTTTCAACATATTATTTGGAACTTTTTCAATGCTTTTGAGTGATCAATATGGTCACGAGGCACACCCCTCCGCCCCCAAGCTCATCTTCATTGTACTTCTGGCGATTGTAGATTGAGTTTTGCTGCCTTTAGTGCAGTAGCAGGGATGATCTCACCAACCCTAATGGCATCCATGGCTGTTGTTGCTACATCAGCCTCAGCACCGCCACCAAACCCTCCGCCGCCACCACCTCCCCAAGGGCCTGCAGAGGGAAATATGCGTGAGGATATAGAGAGCGAGGAAGAAGAGAATGAAGAGAATGGGATGGAGGAACTCCCTACTAGCAGCATTCGCCGGGAGTCGTGGGTGTGGCGGTTGTTTACCCTTTTTGGTAACGTACCAAAAGCATGTGTGAACCTGGTCACCTGTAAACAGTGCAACTTGGTGCTGAGTCGTGGGAGACCTGTTGCGTACAGCTTTGGTACGACAACCATGAAGCGACAACTAACTTTGTTCCACGGTGCGGACATTCGCAAGGTGGTACCATGTAAAGAACGTAGTAGGTCGAGTTCCTCCGCAGCATCCTCCGTGTCCGATCCTCTCACCACAAGAGACACTCCTGTGGGAGAGCGCATCCCTCCAGCTGCCTCATGGGCCATTCGCGATGCTGTTGACCCTTACCTTTTTAGGGTCACCATATTGTGTATGTACTGAGATGCAGTACTCTGCAGGGGGAGAGTCTTAAAAGTGCTTTCGAGACTACGGACATGGAGCACCAGAAGACTGCTACCTACCTAAATAAGGCCCACCCTACTTCTTTCTCTCTCCACCTGCCCTTTCTTATCCACGTGGTTGGTGTCCCTTCCTTACCCTCCTTTCCCCTCCTCTCCTAGTGCAGGGCCTTGCGCATTTAAAAAAATAATTGGAGTGCAGCCCTAGCAAAACCAACACACTTTTCTCTGGGAGTAAGTGTTGGCTCTGGAAAGAGCTTTTTGGTGGTGTTTTGTGTGTTTGAAAAACTTGGCTTCGTCAAAATGTAATGCAAAATAGGTGACTATAAATCCAAAAAAGCTTGCACTGCATTTTGTACATTTCGAAAAAATATCCGATTGCCAGCATATGTAAGATGGACTCCATCTCTGCAAAAAATGAATGTGCTACGAAACAAAATATTTTCATTGTGGAAAGAGGACGTGCAAACATCTCTTAGAAAGGCACAAACAGCCTTATTGACATTGCACTTCGCTTCCTCCATTTGTGGATCAAATAAAGCAGAATGCAGCCACATTTGTCTTTGTGCAATACGAGAAAAAATTACTTGGCAATTTGGAAACATGTCCATGACCTTCTGAAGTCCTTCATTCATTGCAAATTACAAAGAAATTCTAGAGACATGCCCTAAACTGTTTCCTCCACAATAAATGATAATTATATCAGGATGACGCTCTGTCTGTAAAGTAGCACAGAGAGGTACCAAGTCCAGCCACTTCATTCCACGCACTCCATGCCAGTGCACTTCCACATGAGGGAATCCAAGATCTGCAGATATACCACAACGTTCTGCATGCACCTTCAACCAATGTATCCATGAGTCCCCCAACATCCAGATAATCTGTTTTCGAGCACACACAGCCATAGCTGTCTGTTCTCCTCTCAGGAAAAAGACGTTCTCACTAAATCTCTCTGTTCAGAACACACCCACTGAACTTTACTGACCAATCTCTAGCTTTGCTCATTCTCATTTTCCCCTTTAATGTGGGCTCTGAAAAGAGCTGTTTTTTTGTTTTTTTTGCAGATGCCCGACAGACACCTGGTATTTTGTATTTTTTTTTTCTCCTTAGTTTACTCCTACAATAATCACATAACCTTCTCCAAAGCAAGCCTTACATTCCAAAAGTACATGCCATTTCCCAAAAAAGATAAAGAAACACCAACTGCTTCAAAATAAGCCACATTACTGGAAACAATGTTCTCGTAGCTGCAGAAAAACATACCAGCTCTTAACATGAAAGCACGCATGTTGTGACTGATGGCACACCTACCAATACTTTGATCAGGACAAAAAACAGAACTGTTGTCCCATTTTGCTCTAGGGAGTAAGCCAGAAAAAATTACTTTCGAAGTTGGAAAGATGTTCAATGACTGTCATGATCTCTGCTTCCAAAAGGTCAGGGTTTTCCCAACGCCCTTGGAAGCAGATCCATAACCCAGGTTCCGAGTGCCAACCAGTCCCAATTGGGACCTTTTGTACCCAGTCCTGGCGCCAGTGGCACCAGGCTCATAAATATGCCCAGTCCCAGCGCTGGAAGCGCCAGGCTCATAATGCTTGGGTGGACTTACCTGCAGCAGACCATGCTGCTTACTTGCCTGCCAGTTGAGTCTCTGATCCTCTTCTGTTTGGAACTACTTTTCCTGTTGGGTGGGGCAGGAGCCACTCCCTAGATTCAGAACACTGGAACTCTTCTGGAAAGCAGGAACTCTTTTCTTACCTAGGCGTGGCTGTGGAAGGAGACACCTAAGCACTACAGGAGGCTATTTAAACCACACCCGATGGATGAATCTTGCTTTGCGTTATTCTGCATCCTCAGCAGCAGAACGCTCATCGTGTATTCTGCATCTGATCCTGGGCCTAAGGAAAAAGGCTTACCATTCTGAATCCAGTCTTCAGCAACACCTATAAAGACAAGAAAGAACAGGTTAGCATTGCGGTCTTCAGTGACAGCTCTTCACTTACCTGGTCCATCGGCTGTCACCAACGCCTCGCGCTGCATTCCGGCATCTGAAAGACAAAGGCTTACCTACTCTTTGTGCGCTCCGGAAGTCTTCACACTGCATTCCGGCATCTGAAAGACAAAAGCTTACCAACTCTTTGCACGCTCCGGAGGCCTTCGGCGCTGCATCCCGCATCTGAAAGACAAAACAAGGTGCGTTTAAAGACATTGGGGAACTTTAATACTCACGTGCCATTACTCCTTTCCACATCTAACCCAGTGGGTATTACGGCACCCTGCAGCCGCCCCGAACTTGTACCTGCAAAATAAAAAGACAGTTAGAGCGCATCGTGAAGCAGGCAACAAGCGCTTACTTACGTGCTTCCAGGCGCTTCTATTCATCACACGGGCTCCATCTTCAACTCACTTCAGCCCGCCATCCGCCATCGCCGGAACCCTGCAAAACAAGAGACATCATTACTAAAGACTTTAAAGACATTAGAATTACTCGAAACTTACCGTTCGTGCAGTAAACGACGGACAGCAGTCCTCTGAAGTCAAGAGGCCTGCTCCCCTTATCCAGTGAAGAAACTGGTTACAGCACCCTGCCTCGAGGCAGATGGAGAGCATGGCGTTCACTTACCTAAGGTGAGAGCGTTAACCTTTGGGGTTCTACAGGAGAAGAGAAAGGGAAGAAGAGAGAGACATTCAATAACCCAGTTCATTAATCCCACATTTTCTATCTGCAGACATCTTACCCTTCGAGCCAGACATACAGTGCACAGAGGTCCAGCCCAAAGAGCCAGCCGTGTGTTACACATCACCTTTGAAGATACGTCATACGCCCAGTCAAGACCGGCGCCTCTACGGGAATCAGGTGAGCGTTACAGAACGCAAAGCCTACCACAAAACTCCCGTCCAGGCGCTATGGAAACCTCGGATACCGACCAGCTAGCCCAGTTACTTGGGGAACTAAGGGCAGAAGTGCCTGCAGCCCGTCAGGAAACGAATGCTCTAAGAAGGGAACTGATTATTTCCAAGGAGCGAACAGATGATCTCGCTAGACAATTGCTACAGTCACAAGCCGGACAGACCCCGTTACCCGCATTTGGGGGAAATCTTCCTTCTACATCCTCTATGAATCCAGTGCAGATCAACCTACCTGGGAATGTACCTCTGGCTCCACCCGAACGATTTTCTGGTGACCCAAAGAGGTTTGCAGTATTTATCAATCAGTGCCGGTTGCATTTCTTATGCCGGCCAGCAGCCTTTCCAACTGATCAAGCTAAAGTAGCTTTCGTGCTTTCGTACCTTAGTGGCAATGCGGCAGACTGGTCGATCCCTCTAGTAAATCAAGATGATCCGGTCCTCCATGATTTTCAAGCTTTTCAGCTCAGTATGGAAAAACTGTTCGCAAGACATTCACAGGGGCAGGCCCTGGACAATGAGCTTCTTTCGTTGCGACAAGGTAATCAAGACCTTTTGGCTTATATTGCGTCTTTCAACAGACTGATAGTGGAAACTCACTGGCCTGAGGACAAAAGGATTACGCTGTTTTATAGAGGTCTACGCGGAGAGCTCAAAGATGTGTTAGCCCAAGTAGTGAATCCCCCACAAGATTGTTTGGACTATATAGACTTAGTCGTTCAAATAGATCACAGACTGCAGAACAGGAAGGCCGATCGTTCCAAGTTTGATGCTCGAGTATTTTCCAAACCGCCAACTCCTTCCAAAGGAGTAGACTCCGGGGAACCCATGCAAATAGGGGGTCTGAAAGGTCCTCTAACACAAAAGGAGCGGGAAAGGAGAAAACAGTTGCAATTATGCCTCTATTGCGGAAACTCAGGGCACTTTCTTCGAGACTGTCCGGTGAAACCTGCCAAGAAGGCAGTAGGAGCTGCAGTTACCAAAGTTACAAACTCTGAGCAGGGAAACGACCTCGCCCGACAAGAATAGAGGTCCTCTTGGCGAGCGTGAAAACCAGTTCCGTGACCTCACATTTCGTGATACCTATGGTTCTCATTAGCCCTGATAATCCGGATCGATTACATGCAATTGAAGCTTACGTCGACAGCGGTGCCATCGGCAATTATGTGGATCATGAAATGGTTTTGAGGATGAATCTAACTCTTTGTCCCAAGGCTGTAAAGGACGTCATTACTACGGTGGATGGTACGGAGATAGCCTCCGGGCCCGTAATGCATACCACTCAAGAAGTGACGCTAGTAAGTCAAGATGGACACCATGAGAAGATCGTGTTCGATGTGATCAAGGCCCCTCAGTTTCAGATTATTCTAGGAATACCTTGGTTAGAGAAACACAATCCTCTGATCGATTGGCGAGCAAGAACGGTCCAGCTTCCAGAATGTGTCTCTACTTGTCACCCTCCACCTGGTGTTGCACTGGCAGCAATTTCTTCAGAGACTCCCCAGTTACCTCCCGAATACCTAGAATACCAAGATGTTTTCCGGAAGGATCAGGCTAACTCTCTACCTCCTCATAGGTCTTATGACTGCCAGATCGACCTGATACCTGGATCTACTCCTCCTTGTAGTAGAATTTATGCCCTCACCGAGCCTGAGAACCTTCAACTTCGACAACACCTGGATTAATACCTGGCAAATGGGTTTATTCGTCCTTCCAAGTCCCCTGCTTCTTCAGCTTTGTTCTTCGTTCCAAAAAAGGAAGGAGACCTTAGAACTTGTATAGATTATCGCTCCCTGAACCAGATCACCGTTAAGAATAGATATCCGTTACCTTTGATCCCTGAACTCCTGGACCAAGTCAGAAAAGCATGCATATATACAAAGCTGGATCTTAGAGGAGCTTACCACTTGGTACGAGTAAAAGAGGGCGATGAATGGAAGACGGCCTTCCGCACCAAGTATGGGCTATTTGAATATCAGGTCATGCCCTTCGGACTTTGTAATGCCCCGGCCGCCTTTCAATATTTTATGAAGATGTCCTCAGAGAGCTCATAGATGTGTGTGTTGTTGTTTACATTGACGACATCCTCGTTTATTCTTCATCGGAATCTGAACATCGGAAACACGTGAAAATGGTCCTCGAAAGATTGCGTCAACACAAACTTTTCGCTAAGTTGGAAAAATGTGTTTTCAACGTGACTGAAGTTGAATTCTTGGGATTCATATTATCACCTGGCGGAGTGCTTATGGATTCAAAGAAGGTCGATGCAGTTCTCAAATGGCCATCACCATCCTCCGTAAAAGGTGTGCAAAGCATGTTAGGCTTTGCTAACTTTTACCGCAGGTTTATCCCCGAATTCTCTCGAATAGTCCAGCCCATCACTACCTTGTTAAAGAAAAACAAACGTTTTCAATGGTCTACCGAGGCGGAACAAGCTTTCCAGGATTTGAAGACTAAATTTATCTCTGCACCAATCTTAAAACACCCTCGCCCCGAACTCCCCTACATCGTGGAAACTGATGCTTCAAGCCTTGCCATGGGGGCAGTTCTATCACAAAAGGACCCGGTAACCAATCAGTTGCATCCCGTGGCATTTTGGTCCCGCAAATTCTCGCCTCCTGAAATCAATTACACGATTACTGAAAAGGAACTTCTGGCTATCAAGTCTGCCTTTAAGGCTTGGCGGCATTATCTGCTGGGGGCCCGACACACCGTTACTGTGATTACGGATCACCGAAACCTGCAATATTTGAAAACCGCAAAAGCCCAATCCTCTAGACAACTCCGTTGGGCATTATTCTTTGCTGAGTTTGACTTCATAATTACCTATCGACCTGGTACAAAAAACGGTAAAGCTGATGCCCTTTCTCGGATGGGAGTGGAAGAACACTTGATCAACCCTAAACCTGTACCAATCATTCCCGAACAAAGAATTCTGGGTGTAATCGCCACAGAATCCATTGAGGAAGTTAAGGATAAAGCCAGGCAACTTGTAACTCCAGCAGACATACAGAATTGGCATCTGCAGGGAAAGGACTTTGCAGTAAAGGACAACTTATTGTATTTCCAAGAACGATTATACCTACCCAGCACAGATTTACAGAAAAAAGTAATCTCTTGTTATCACAATTCTTTAATGGAAGGACATCCCGGTATGGCCAAGACCTCAGAAAAGATCAAGCTCTACTTCTGGTGGCCGTCTTGGAAAAAAGATATCAGAGACTTTATAATGTCCTGTGGAGTATGCGCCCAAAACAAGAGTCAAAAGGAAAGACCAGCAGGCCTCTTACGCCCTATTGACATCCCACCTCGCCCTTGGCATACGCTTTCTATGGACTTCATCACCAATCTACCTCCATGCTCCGGATACAATACGATTCTAGTAATCATGGACTTATTCTCCAAGATGGCGCATTTCATTCCGCTCAAAGGCTTGCCAACAGCAGCAACTCTGGCCCGAGAATTTCTCAAAAACATCGTCCGACTGCACGGTTTTCCTTCGGTTCTAATTTCGGATCGAGGTAGTCAATTTATTTCTCATTTTTGGCGAAGTTGCTGTCGGTCGGCTCAAATTGATGTGAGACTATCGACCAGTCACCACCCTCAGACCGGCGAAGAAACCGAGAGGACCAATCAAACTCTGGAACAATATTTACGCTGCATGCTGCAACAAACTGAAAAAACTTGGAAAGACATCCTTTGGATAGCCGAATATGCCTACAATAACTCTGTCCATTCGGGAACTGGGAAAACCCCGTTTTTTCTTTTGTACGGCAGTCACCCTCGAACCTCGGAGTTGGATCCCCTCCAAGATCTTGAAACACCAGCAGTAGACTACCTGCATTTTACAATCACCCAAGCCTTTAAGTAAGCTGTTTCCCACCTTCAAAGGGCTAAAGAACAATACAAGAAAGGAGCAGATCAACATCGGAAGGAAGCCCCTCAATATCAAGTAGGGGATCAAGTCTGGTTATCCACCAAATATCTACCTCTAAAAGGGCCACGCACATTCAACCCAAGATACCTTGGTCCCTATTCCATCACTACCATAGTAAACCCAGTAGCGGTCAAGTTGGACTTGCCCCCGCACATGAAGATACATCCGGTCTTCCACGTCTCTCTATTAAAACCCGTGCAACCTCAAACCCGACTAACCAAATCTCCAAAACCTATCCTAGTTGATGGAGAACACGAGTTTGAAGTCAAAAGCATTCTGGACTCCAAGATCTCCAAATCTAAACTATTCTACCTAATTGACTGGAAAGGCTACGGCCCCCAAGAGAGATCCTGGGAACCTGCTGAATATGTCCACGCTCCTCGCCTAATCAAAAGATTTCACCGAACATTTCCTGACAAGCCAAAACCCCCGGAGAAGCCCGGTTTGGGAGGGGCCTTGAGGGGGGGTACTGTCATGATCTCTGCTTCCAAAAGGTCAGGGTTTTCCCAACGCCCTTGGAAGCAGATCCATAACCCAGGTTCCGAGTGCCAACCAGTCCCAATTGGGACCTTTTGGACCCAGTCCTGGCGCCAGTGGCACCAGGCTCATAAATATGCCCAGTCCCAGCGCTGGAAGCGCCAGGCTCATAATGCTTGGGTGGACTTACCTGCAGCAGACCATGCTGCTTACTTGCCTGCCAGTTGAGTCTCTGATCCTCTTCTGTTTGGAACTACTTTTCCTGTTGGGTGGGGCAGGAGCCACTCCCTAGATTCAGAACACTGGAACTCTTCTGGAAAGCAGGAACTCTTTTCTTACCTAGGCGTGGCTGTGGAAGGAGACACCTAAGCACTACAGGAGGCTATTTAAACCACACCTGATGGATGAATCTTGCTTTGCGTTATTCTGCATCCTCAGCAGCAGAACGCTCATCGTGTATTCTGCATCTGATCCTGGGCCTAAGGAAAAAGGCTTACCATTCTGAATCCAGTCTTCAGCAACACCTATAAAGACAAGAAAGAACAGGTTAGCATTGCGGTCTTCAGTGACAGCTCTTCACTTACCTGGTCCATCGGCTGTCACCAACGCCTCGCGCTGCATTCCGGCATCTGAAAGACAAAGGCTTACCTACTCTTCGTGCGCTCCGGAAGTCTTCACACTGCGCTGCATCCCGCATCTGAAAGACAAAACAAGGTGCGTTTAAAGACATTGGGGAACTTTAATACTCACGTGCCATTACTCCTTTCCACATCTAACCCAGTGGGTATTACGGCACCCTGCAGCTGCCCCGAACTTGTACCTGCAAAATAAAAAGACAGTTAGAGCGCATCGTGAAGCAGGCAACAAGTGCTTACTTACGTGCTTCCAGGCGCTTCTATTCATCACACGGGCTCCATCTTCAACTCACTTCAGCCCGCCATCCGCCATCGCCGGAACCCTGCAAAACAAGAGACATCATTACTAAAGACTTTAAAGACATTAGAATTACTCGAAACTTACCGTTCGTGCAGTAAACGACGGACAGCAGTCCTCTGAAGTCAAGAGGCCTGCTCCCCTTATCCAGTGAAGAAACTGGTTACAGCACCCTGCCTCGAGGCAGATGGAGAGCATGGCGTTCACTTACCTAAGGTGAGAGCGTTAACCTTTGGGGTTCTACAGGAGAAGAGAAAGGGAAGAAGAGAGAGACATTCAATAACCCAGTTCATTAATCCCACATTTTCTATCTGCAGACATCTTACCCTTCGAGCCAGACATACAGTGCACAGAGGTCCAGCCCAAAGAGCCAGCCGTGTGTTACACATCACCTTTGAAGATACGGTATACGCCCAGTCAAGACCGGCGCCTCTACGGGAATCAGGTGAGCGTTACAATGACTGCTTGAACCAACTGTTCCAAATCTCCCAACAAAGTAGGTGAAATCACGTAGCCCAAATGTCAAGCACCATAGAGCAAAACTACCAAATGGGGATTGGTCATCCTACGCATATCTCTGCAAACTTGGAGAATTGCTGCTACATTGTAATCAGTCGCAGCGCTCCACACCACCTCCACTCCTCTGACATCAAAATTGTTTGCCACATGCATACATTCTGAATAGTGCTGTAAGCCATGGACAAAAATATCCATTTACGAAACAACACCCTGACTGTCTCCACCTCTACCATCTTCACTACACACACTCTCTTTCTACACAAATCAACAATGTCAACATCGGATTGGCTGATGCCTACAGTCCCCTTTGCATGCTGGATTTGCTGTAAAAGCCTGTATGTGGCACGCCCTACCCGCGGACAAGCGCGGTTTCCGTGCAGCATGTAACTCTTAGCCAGTCCTTCTACCCTTTCCACATC
This sequence comes from Ambystoma mexicanum, assembly GCF_040938575.1. Classification (NCBI taxonomy): domain Eukaryota; kingdom Metazoa; phylum Chordata; class Amphibia; order Caudata; family Ambystomatidae; genus Ambystoma; species Ambystoma mexicanum. The sequence continues at coordinate 933,367,811 of NC_090921.1, read as the reverse complement.
ACTCGCGAATCCATTCCCTCATTGGACACAGCTAAGCAGTCACACAACCATCCACCAATCACATCCAAGACCTCTACATCTAACTCTGTCATCAGAGTTCTGCATTTCAAATGTACTGTTGATCACTCTGAATACAAGTCTCATATCATTGCAAAGCACCTACTACAAAAACTACTGTGCAAGTGTCGCGGATTTCTACTTACAGCTCCATGCATACCCACATGCATGATTACAAAGTACAGGTATGCATATTTTATTCAGAGTGCATGTGTAACTCTTATGATTCCATTTAAACAAATTAATGCCACTAAATCTGCATAGCCAATTCATACATACCAGCGTTCCCACTTTAAGCACGAGACTTCCGATTTTTCATTGAAAAATCGCACTACTTCTTACTATCTTCCGCATAACCTATACATACATACCAACACTCCCAATTTACGAGCAAAATTTGATTTTCCATTAAAAAATGGCACCATTTTTTACTGTTTTCCACCTAAATTACTGCTACTTCCAATACGATCGTATGAGAAAAATAAACGTTCCCGATTGCTGTGGTGACATCTCCCTCTCAGATGCTCCCAATTTTTCACATTCCTACTTATAATATGAAAGTATTCAAATGTTTCCCATCTACTATAATGACCTATCACTTCCAAACCTCTCTGCTATGTACAACACAGCTGAAAAAAAACAAGGGAAATTCATGAACTGAAAATTGCACTCATTTGCGAAGAAGGTTCAACTAACATACTGCAAATAACATATAAAGGCTGCACATAGTGAAATGAAATGGAATGCCCGCATACACTGTGTTGAGATATCAAATGAGAATACTCCCACGGAAGCTGAAAAATGAACGTGTACATTAACATCACTGCTTTAAACACACAAAATTATTAACTTCTTCTTTTGCAATTGCAGTGAAGACCACTCTCCTGAGAATCAACAGCATCTAGACTGCAAACAACATATCCGAAGAAACCTGGTAATTCTACAAAAAAAGTAAGTACAGTACTACCTTTATATTCTTACTCTTCCTCAAAGAGACTTTGTGGGTTATTTATGTAATTTGCACAACAACAAAAAACAACAATTTCTGAACCATTCTGCCCACAAATCCCCATTTCTTGAAGATTAATAGGCAGAATGGCACACATCCCTGTGTTTTTGGAACACAAATAACATACAAAAGCCTTAGAATGTTAGTCCTACAAAACAAATAGCTGTTTTAATTTTATACCATTACTATTAATGCTTCTCCTCACCACTAGCTCACTTTCTACTCTCATCTGAAGCATAGTGTAGTAATATACAACCAGAAAAATAGCCTTCCCAACTCATTGTAACTGCCCAATGCATATTCACACACCACCTCAAACATCTTCCCCATCAAACTCATACACACATGCACACAGCACACATACATTGTAAAACAGACCAACCCATACCTTCTTTTTTTTTCAACAGACCCCAAAGAATGCCTACCAAAAAGCAAGTCCGTAGAAAGGAACACAGAAATAGAGCAAATGAAAATATAAGTGTCCAAAGTAAGCATCCAGCTCTACGAGAGTTTGTACAAAACGTTGAAACAAAACAGCTAATACAGTCATTTAGTGAAACAAAGGAAGCTTCAACTACAGAAACTTTGCCTCCTCTATCAAAATGTGGCACAAAACAGAAAGTGCTTTACAAGAATTCGGTTACCACTACTGCTAAAAAATCTCCTATACATCCTGATATACTAGCAAGAAACCATAGTAAAAAAAGTATTTTATCAAAAATGTTCCGCCACAGAGTCCTTCAGAATCTAACAAGAAGAGGAGAAAAATCATCCTCAACCCTTAAAACCTACCGCAGAAAATTAATCCTACAAGTTCTCATAGACGGTGCAATCCTTCTCAAAAGGAAGTTATTTATTTTAGTGTTAAATAGGAAGAAACCACTAACAAAACTAAGTACAAAACTACAAAAGAAACTTCTCAATAAACGGAATGTCAACAAAAATAACTTCTTAAATATTTGTGGAGGTGAATGGAGTCACACACCGACCACAGAACCATATTTTAATGAAGAAGCATATAAACAAAATCAAACAAACACAATTGCCTTCCATAGCAGTGGACGAGGATATGAAAGAATCAATAATACCATCATGGAATAAGAAACACTGCTTTCAAAAGTATCCCCAGAAAATTCAGAATTACCTCTCCATTCGACTGAACCAGACCGTCCAGTATACAAATGGCCATGCACGTCAATGTGTAACATTCCTAACAAATCTTTCAAATCTTCACGCCAGTTCCTCAATCATTATGTGAAAGGTAAAGACAAAATGAAAATGAAAGCGCTGCAAAATATTGATACCTGTCCAGTGCGCAAATACACAGGACTACAAGGACATTAATTAGCCTACATTTCCAACTTCCATGATATCAAAATGATATCAACACATCATTCAAATGTAAGAAATCTAGTGTATAAGCTGTACTATGCTAAAAGTCCAGCTTTAGAACTAGCCAATTCAACTAACATTCTTCTGCATGGTACACCCCTACAAGAAGAAATTGACTGTATCCAGAGAAAATATTTTGGAAGTGAAAGCCACTTACAAAATGCAATCGTTTTAGAACAGACTAGCAACAATTCTGCACATGGCAACCTTCTATTACACACATACAAAAAAGAAATACTAAAATTTAAAAGTACATCCGCTGAAGTACCAAACCCGTGTGTGTGTGTGTGTGTGTGTTGCTGCACAACTTTTTATAAAAGTAACACAAAAACTATAGATGTAACATACAAAATAGGAGACAATGAAGATTTCAAATGGTTTTAATTAGCTCTCTACCTTTTAGCAGAAAACAAATACTAAATAAGTGAACCCCTAATATGTTGCAGTTAATGCACTGCAAAACTTGACAACAACCAAACTCCTTCACGTGCTATCACAAATAATTTGGAATTATTCCCACTAACAAAACCCCTGCAACAACTCAATTTGTATGAGAGCATCATAATTCAAACAGTACACCCATTTCAAGCAATAATACGCCTTCAAACAAAAACAGGAACATTACCTCCCTCTGAATTGCTGAAAGGCATTCGTGGCAAAGTAGAAAATGTGCACACTCTAGGAGTGAAACGTCCAATAGAGCATTCTTTAATTGTCTTCGTAAATGGTGTAGCAACAAAAGACAAAAGAATGTGGCCACAACTCGTGGTCTTACATAAAGTTAGACAAGCCCTGTAATATCCGAAAGACAATAATGAATACTACAAAGAAATAAATATTAAATAAAGCTTAAGGGAAATAACTGAAATAATTCAAGAGTCATCAGAAACTGGTAAATTTGAACTTCTGGATCCTGCTGCAATATCCACTCTTTTGGACCATTATTTATTTATTTATTTTTTTTTTTAAATGTTTGTTTTACATTCAAACCGCTCATCTTGCTTCTTTTGTATTGATTACTCAAGTTGTGTAGAGTTAGCTATAGGAGTTATATCTGTAGCCTTTCTCGTAGTTGATGATTTTTACTTCAGCTTCTTTTTTCTTTCATCGTAGGGATGCGTTATCCTGCTTGTCTATTGTTCATGATGTTGTTCCAAAATGATATTAAAGCAAACACTAATTTTCTTTCATTCCCAGCAATCATCCTTGTCCAGCGATCTTCAGGTGTTAGAGGGATTTCGGTTTCCATAAACCATTCTCTGGATTGCTGTCTTTTTTCATTCAGTGCCGGACATATCATGATTATATGATGTAGGCTCTCAGTCATTCTGGAGTTCTTGCAAAATCGGCAGTATTTTTTGTTTTCGGGGATTTGTTTCCTAGCTGCCATTATTTCTCGAGTCAGAAGGATGTTCAACCGTGGTCTCATAAATGTGTCTCTTATTTTTTAAGACGGAAATATTTGCAAGTACGAAGGTAGTTGGTTAATTCTTCTATTATCAGATGTACTGTGTATGTTATGCCGGTATTTAGTTTTCTCTTGATTAGTCTTCAGCCAGTCATTCTCTTTTAGTTTGATTTTCGCTTTTTGTGGTCGTTCTAGTAGCATTTCCATTGATATGTCCTGTTCTTCTCTTTTTGCTTCTAACGCTGTTTTTCATATTTCTAGGGCGTGTTCTGTGTTATAAATTTTCCCAGTTCTGAATATTTCAAGCGGAGGGATATTGGATTTGGTCATAATTTTTCTGTAGAGGTCGAGTTGTTTCCATAGGACAATGGATTCGAGCGATTGGAGTGCAAGTTCAGCTCTAATTCATGTGGTAGGCAGTGATATAGGTAGATTCAACACTTTCTTCCAAAAGCTCCCTTTTAATTTGTCCCAGATGTTGCTGTTGATGTTTATCATTGTTTTCACTCCATATGCTAGTATAGCCGTTACTTTTTGTTTATAGAACGTAACTACTGGGGTCAGTGAAAATTTTCCGTACTTTCAATGAATTATTTTCACCTATCGGGTTAAGGACAGGGTTTTCTCTTTAAGATGTAGAGCCCATGCTTCCTCTGTCAGCGATTGGGAGATCCATATTCCTAAATATTTTATGGTTTCCACTTTTTCCATTCTTTTCTTTCCTATACAAAAGGAGGGGAGCTGTCGATTGATCTTATTTTCTTTCTTTAGTGACATGATTTTAGTTCTCTGTGTATTTATTTTTAGTTTGTTCTTGATCACGTATTCTTCTAGTTTTTCTAGTGCAATCTCTAATCCTCTCTGTGTTTTTGCCAGGAGCACAATATCATCTGTGTACATAATGCAGGGTATCGCTGTGTTATTTATTTTGGGAGGGTTTATTTGAGGAGTATAGATATTTATTTCAGGTTCTGCAATGTACAGGTGAAATAGAGTGGCTGCCAATGGGCATCCTTCTTTCAGGCCATTCCATGTTCTTATTTGTTCCGTGAGTGAGCCATCTCTCGATAATATAACTTTTATGCTGGTGTCGTCGTATAAGAGTTTGATCGGTTCAATGATATCAGTTGGACACTTCCATGCATTTAGTTTTTCCCATAGATTGTCTCTACGCACGGAGTCGAAAGCCAGCCGTAAATCAACAAAGGCAGCATATATTTGTGTTTTTGTTCTTATGGCTTCATGTTACAGTATGTTTAGTAGAAATAGATTAATATTGGTGCCTAGTGTTTTGATGAATCCAGTTTGTCTTGTTGGGTATTTCTTTCCTTTGTTTGCCCATCTGTCCAGTTTTCCTAGTATTAGTTTTGCGAATATCTTCCCCAAAGGATCGAGTAGAGCCAAAGGTCGGTAGTTTCGTGGTTCTTTTGTGGAGCCGTGTTTGAATATGGGTATTATTATAGCTTGTTTCCCATGTGTTTGGGATGTTTTTTGTGTTTTGTATCATCTTGAATATGCTCTCACAGATCGCTACCCAGACTGCCGGATTCTGCTTGATTACCATATTAGAGAGGCCATCTGGGCCTGGGGCTCTGGAGATGTTTAGAGTACATATTGCCTTTTGTAGACCTTCGTGGTCCCATTCCCATTTCCATACTGTTTGTTGTATTTTATGGATTTTTTTCTTTTGGTGAGTTATTCTTTCCATAGATCTCTGTGAAGTATTCCGTCCATCTTGCTTCTGGAACGTCAGTGATCAGGCTGTTTTGTATTTGTGTTTGATCATGCAGTAACGTCCATAGTTATCTCGTCTTTTTATTTTTTAGTGTCCGGAGCATCTTCTCTGTGTCATCATGCATTATCATACCTTTGTTGTTCTTAGTCCAATTTCTATATTGTTGTTTTGCAGTTTTGATTTCCTTATATTTTTCTGGTAGATTTTGTTTCATTATCAATTTTATTTTTGTTCTCATTTCTCTTTTCTTTATTATTATTTTCTCGTTGTATGCATGAATGTGTTTCTTTGTTAGTTGCTTACCATTTGATGTATTCTGGGATCTGTATGGTAAAAGCAACCATCCATAATTAATTTTTTGGAATTCATCTAGTGTTGAGTTGTTCATTATATTTGGTAGTTCTTCCATTGTTTTTTTCCAATTCTTAATCTGTTTTTTCTGTTGTTTATTTCAATTTTTGTTGGGTTTATTTTGTCATTGGGCATTTTCCCAGTGTTCCATGACCTTTTCATTATGTAATGGTCGCTCGCTTCTGTTTTGATGTTTCAGGATTCGCTCAATTCTTCATGTATATCTTTGGTCATGTATATATAATCGATTATGGCAGTGGAGTTGCCCCTTGCCCAGGTTTCTTTTTGCCTTCCGGTTGTTATGTCGAGGCTATCCGATATCCTCAGGTTCCTGCATCTTAATTCCTTGGTCCAGCATTTGGCTCGGAGTGAGAGATGAGATTCTTCTAGTTCTTCCCCTTTTTTATTAAAATATGTGGATATTTAAGTCTCCACATATTATAAATTCTAGCTCATTGTATTTTCCTTTGGTGTTGTCTATTGCTGATACTACCATGTCTATACATTTCTCATCCGTTATGCTTGCCGGGTTCAAGTATAGATTCATTAGTACCCATATGCGGTCCTTCTTATGATTTGTAGATGGAAATTCTTTCTCTTTGTTTTCCGTTTTGTACTTGAGTATTGTAATTTGAATCCACGGATTTAGATTTTCATATTCTACTATGTCGATGTTTCGGCCATTTTTAATTATGGTTAGAAGTCTAGAGGACGGTCTGCCCTTTTGTTTTTGAATTGATGGGTTCATTATTATTGTATAGCCGTCGGATATAGGTTGTTGTGTTATCCATTATTCTTGGATGCAGATTATGTCAGCCATTATGAGAGTCGGATTTGTTGTATTGAATAGGTGGCTATGTCCCCTGGTGTTCCATGAGCATAATGTGGTGTTGTACATCTTGTCTTCCCTTGATTGTTATCTTCTTCGGTTATAGATTTCTTCTATACCTGTTGTTGGCTCTTCTTGTATCCTCCATATTCCATATTTTCTATAGAGCTCATGTCGGTTTTGATATTCTTTATTATCGTTTGTTCTTGTCTCACGCATATGCTCTTCATTCTCGTGCTCAGGTGGTGTGCTTTCGTGTTCATCGCCCCTTTCATACATACTTTCATTAACCCCTGACTGTCTCCAGTTTGCTGTTTGGTTTTTCCTCGCTATGTTTGGCAGTTCTTCAATCAGTTAGTTCAAAACGTAGCTGATTGAAAATTGGTTTATTAGCTATCATTCTGTTCAATGTTTTTTCGGCATCAAAGTTGATCTTCACTTGGTCTGTTGTGATGTCATCGCAGAATTCTACTGTTAGTATATCTTTCGTTACGATTTCTTTCATATTTGAGATGGCTTGTATCAATCTTAGAACATTAGTGCGGTTCATTATTAAGTTGTCACTTTTTGTTATTATTCTTTTTAATTTTATTTTCTTATCAGCTTTTTCCATTTGTTGGCTTTGCGGGTGGACGAATGTAGGTAATTTTATTGCTTTTTCTATTTCGCCAGGGGTTATTTTGTTTTTATCGTTATTGTTTGGATGTCCCCTTGTCGGTGTGAATTGATTATTCAAGCCTGATGTTAATTCATTGTCATCTTCCCATTCGATTTTTGATATCTCATCAAGTGTCATTTCATAACTTGATCTTTCTTGGGTTTCATCTTCTTCTAGTTGTTCTTCTTCGTATTCGTCCAGCGTAATCAAGGATGCCTCTGCAATTTCAATTTGGGCTTCTTCTGATTGATCGATTTCGTCTTCCATATATGTTGATAGATTGATTAGTTGGTCTAATTCTGTGTCCTCGACTTTGTGGTCTGCGATTTTCATTTTCTCTTTAGGTTCAATGTTGTCTTGTTTATTGTGCTGTTATAATTTTTTGTTCTGCTGTGTTTTATTATTCGTTTTTTTGGTTGAGGTTCTTGCAGGGTTTGTTAAGTTTCTTAGGAAGGCGCGCAAGCCTCTTTGCTTTCTTTTTTTTGGGGTATATCCTGTTTTATCCTGTTCTTTGTTCGGTTGTGTCCTGTTTCCTTTTATAAAGATTTCATACGTTTCAAGTATGGGTCTCTTATCGATTGGTTTGCCCTTTTTTTCTTTGACTCTGTCTATAAGGTTGTTTGTCTTCGTCTCTTTTAGAGGTTGCCTGGTTAGGTCAATTAAGTTTGTTTCTTCGGGGGAGATCCTGCTTTTTGCTTCTTGTCTTTCTGCTGCCTTTGTAAGTTCGCTGTTCTCTGCCGTTTCTTGTTGTGTTATCGCTTTGTTTGTACTGTGATCATTTGGTAGAGACATCTGCATTGGTTTTTCTCTGTTCACTGTTGTCATCATTGTGATTAATGCATGGGTCAGATCTGTTTTTTCGGCTCTGTCGCTGCGTGCGATGTCAAATAGCCTTGTTTGCCACAGATGGCTATTTTGTGCTTCGATTTCAAGTCTCTCCAGGATTTTATTCATGCATTGTCCTAGATAGCTCTGTTTATAATGTATCAATGCAGTGAGTGTTGTTTGATCTTTTATTGAATCAACTAAGGACTCTTGTAACTTCATGTATGGCAATAATGATTGTGTTGTAGTTGTTATCAACATATTTTGTAGGTCTAGCATTGAAGTTGGTGTAGACGCCATCTCTTGCTCATTGTGGTGATTGCATCTGCATTTGTCTAGTGTTTCTAGGTTTGGACTTTGTGTTATTGTTTTGCAAGCTTCTATCTCTGTCTATAGTTTCTTGATCCTTTGATGTTAAATCATTTCCTTTTTGTTGCTTTCGAATCAAGGTGTCTGTCTCTTTTTTCCTTGCGGGTGATGATGTACTGCCAAAGACCTCTTTTCTTCTTTCGTGATTCCTCATTAGGTGTTCAATTTCGGTTATATCCAGAAATAGTCTTGCAGTTTTGAGATTTGTCTGTTCATTTTTCTTTGTGTCGAGTTGTTGAGAATGTCTGTGACTTTCGTACAGAGCCTGCCATCTCTTTTGTGCTTTGGCTGCTTTTTCTTGCTGGGTTATGTGTTTTATTTCTTTCTCGTCCTTTCCTTCTTGGATGGCCGGCGGCTCTTGTACCTTTGCAGCTTTATTTATCTCTTTCTTCTTTCTTGCTTGCGTTTTATTTTGTTGAACAGAGGTTGTTATGCTGTTTCATTGATCATTCAGGGTCTCTTTCGCTATGGGTCTTAGATCTCCTGTGGCGATCTGCTCATTTTCTCTTTTAGTTTCAGTCTCCTCTTGTAGTTCTGGGGTGTTATGTGTCTGTTCATTTGGCGTATATTAATTTGTGTCTTCTTTCATGATTGGGGATGACGATCCACTGGTGTTTCTCTCACGTTCATTTGTGGGTGCAGTTGGTTGTCTTATGTCTGTTGCTGCGCTTATTTTATCGCCGCTTTCCATACATCTGGGTATGTCTTCGGTGCTAGATTCTCTAGGGGTTGTGTTTTTGTTGCTTCCGTATGGTTTGATATGCATGTGTTGTAGTTCTGGCATCTCCATTATCTTTCTTCTAAGATTCATATGCGGGGGTTTAATTCAGCAGTTTTCCCATGCTGTATTGTGCGTGTCATTAAAAGAGTCAAGCTTTGTAATGTATGCTTTCTTGAGCTGTCTGCTACCGGGAAATATATGTTCCTTTATCTAAAATATGTTTCTACATTTTTTTTTCTTTTTTGCTGGCTGCTATATAGCGTGCGTTTCTTGCCGTGTCTGTTGGCTTCCCTTTGAGATACTATGTTGTAAATTGGCAGTTTCAGGGTCTCTCTCCTGTATGTGCCTCCCAATGCGTAGTTTCTTATGGTGGATCCATGGCTGTTTGCCCGCAGTCTCCACTAGTTTGTATAAAAGTATCCCTATAGGATTATGAATAAATGTGGTTGGTGTTTTAGGGCGGCTTGGTCAGTTCGGTGGTGATTTCCGCATCTTGCTCTTGCATCCAAAGCATCCAAACAGCCTAACAGCACCAGCCCTTCTGCCACCAGTACTTACGCCGCAAGGGTGGCTGCAGTCCACTGAAATACATGAAGAAAGTCACATGATTAAGCATGTGACCCACACAAGTCCTGCCTCCTTCAGGAAGCACGTAGGGACACGGCAAGAGCTTCACTAGCTCGCAGTGCCGCGTGAGGCTGTCTCAAGGTCCCAGGATTTGACAGCATTCAGGACAGCGTTCAGAGACATGTAGAAAGCCTTCACAAAGTAAAACCAATTCGGACCATTATACAATTCATCCATTGCACTCTAATGAGCGCATAGATGATGCACTAAAAACTTACCAAATGCGAAAAACCAAAGGGTCACCAATGAGCATATGGGAAAAAAGTAAAGAAGCACATGCTTTTTCATTGCTATTTCCTACTGGCAAAGAAGGAAGTTATGATGATAGACCCACTCAGAAAACAGCATCAGAATACCGCTCATTATGAATGTAGCCTGAAGATCCCAGATTTAGACAAAATGTGGGATACATATTCCACCTACTCTTTGAAGTGAACTAGCAACCCTATGTTACGGAGTTGCACACATATTGAAATCTGGAACCCACTTTCAAAATATGTCAGCAACACAATTAATACAAAAAGTTCAAGAAATAGATGAGGTTTTACAATCAAGCATAGCAAATCTGTTTGCAAACATGTGTGGTACGAAGGAATACTGGTTACGAAGGCACAGAGATGTACGTTGTATGATCAGAAACCTTGGTCCACCCACTTTTTTGTTACATTAAGTTGTGCAGAATATGCATGGGAAGATTTACATGATTTCCTACGCATATCAAACAACAACAAAAGCAACACAGATATACTAACACCTGGAGAACTTTGCTCTCTTGATCCTGTTAATGTTTCAAGATTTTTCCACCATCGTTTCATTGCTATGCTACACTTTATTTGTAATAAAATAGTTCCTCTCCTCGGAGAAGTGCAACACTTCTTTTGGAGAAAAGAATAGCAAGCCAGAAGAGCACCACATAACCACATGCTTTTATGGATTAAAGGTACACCTACATTTGGTCAGGACAGTGATGCCACTGTTTTGCAGTTCATCCAAAAATATTTCACTTGTGAAATCCCTTCACAAAGGACACATAGTGACCTTCATGGACAGATTGTACAATTTCAAAGACACAAATGTGGCAAATATTGTCGTCGAAAATACAAAAGCAAAGGGAAATACTACACCAAATGCCACTTTGGTTTCCCTAGACCAGTTATAGAATCAGGTGAAGTGAACAACTTCATGTCTTCAGTTCAACATAGTGTTAAAGATAAATCACCTAAGAACACGTATTACATAACAAGAACAGAAGAATCAAAATATATCAATGATTAAAATGCAATCATTGCCCTCTTATGGAATGCAAACATAGATGTGCAGTACATTGCAGACAATTCCACTTCAGTTGCACGATATGTTACAGCCTACTTAACAAAAGCAGAAAAAAACAGAGCTTCAAGAACTCTGGAATGACCTATCATCAGACAAAACACTATCTCAGAAATTGTACAGCCTAGGAATAAAAATGCTCTCTCATAGAGAATGTGGTGCCAATGAAGCTTCAGATCGTTTAACCGGTACTGCTTTGTATGGACAATCTGAAAATATAGTATGGCTAAGTCTTGGTCCTGCTAAATCTAGAAAAAGAGTTCTCAAATCATATGAGGACATAGAAACAATTTCCAAAAATGATCCCAGCAGCCAAGACATTTTAAAAAACAATTTACTAGACACATACTACCCGAACAGGATTACCTCTTTGGAAACCATGTGTCTATACCACATAGTTCAAAGCTTTGCATACAAAAATAATATAAAATCCGATGAAAGCAAAGGTAGATCTAGAGTGACAGATTGTGAGGGCAGTTTAGTGAAACTTAGCAAACAAAGCTTAATCATGTCAAATTGTCATTAAAAACTTGTAAACAGAAATAACTATATTACATGTCCCTGCTACAACTTTTTAAACCATGGAGAAAAGAGGAAGAGATACTAGATAGCTATGACTACTATGAAGACGTTTTCAAAGCAAATGAAAGCGCTATCACCAATGTGAACTTTACGCAGTACAAAACAATGGGGCACAATGAACAGCAACACGAAGAAGAACTCCAAGCCCAACTAGATAAAGACACTTCTGACAGTAGTCAACCTTCTGTAACAGGAAGTCAAGAACCACTAGGAAAGCCACTAATAGCAAATGAGGCAGAATTAGCTATGACAGAAGTGGAAAACACCATGGCCCTCATTACGACCCTGGCGGAAATGGAAAAACGATGGCGGAAATGCAATACCGCCATCGAATAGCGCTCGGTGCGATTATGACCCGTCACCGCAAAGTACGATGCCATTAGCGACACCGCAGTGAACGCCAACGCTAACTGCACCAAGTACGCGCGCGCGCGCCATGCCAAACTGCAATTACCACCATGGCGCAACGGTACGCGAATTCTGACCCCAGCGGACATGCACCTAACGCCATCAAGCACGGCGGAAAGTACCATTCCGCCATGGTGAGAAGTACGGCATCGCGAACCAACCGTAAACGGCCCTACTGAGTGCCTGTACACCGCTCCCTGGCCACATTGTACAACTCCCCGTAGGTTCAATGAAGCCACACAATGCAACCAGTGAAATGTACAAGTCATCCATGCCTGCCAACGAACAAATGAATCTCAAGAGGGGCCAATGGAAGCTGCAGGGCACAGATGGCACGAATACAGAAGCCACACAAATGGACATGACCTCAGTCTCCCTCCAAGAAACGCACGCAAACACAGGCACCTGTGACCAGCCATATTCTGATAATCACATCATACCACCAATCCAACTGGCTGACCGGCATCTGTTACACAAAAGCCATTCCCCCGCCCCTGAGCATCACATCATCAAAACAGTCACATTGGCAGCCCTCATCCCTGACCTCACTGGGCTTCGTAGGCAAACGCGCCCAGCACAGTACCACGCAACTATACTCCGAAGCTGGAACCCAATGCAGATCTCCTCACAATACATCGCTCCCCAAATAGGAATATGACACATCACCTGCAAAGAAGAACGCTACACGGTTCATATCAGAATAGGAATTTAATGCACAACAAATTCACCAAGGCCATACAGCCATCAGGCCATGAACCCCAAAATACATTTCACCATTGTGGGCTGCATCCGCAATAAATGACCAGCTACTTCTTGTGTGACGCCCTGTACCCTCATGGCACACAGGGGCTACATTCTCGTACGAAAAGGCAACATGGAAGCGCCTCGACCCGCAGGGCCGTCCCAATAGGGAGGCACTAGTCCAGCTGAAAGGCCGAAATGTTGCTCCTAGCCACTAGTACTGCGTAAGGGCATGTGGCCCATTGGCGATCGTCCCATAAGATCGTAATGCTGCTCCACTGATTAACACGAAGCAGCAGGTGTCGGGAGTAAAATCCATCTGCAGGAGTGGCATACAGATGGCAGTGGCAAAAGGGGAGGAGATACCTGTCACCCAAACGAAATGAAAAAGAATAGAATGGCCATCAGAACTACATTTGAATTACTCACTTCAATGATCACACCAAATCCACAGCCATATGCATGCTAGCCCACTCCAAAGGATCATCACCAACCAAAAACCACTAGCGAATCATAACTATCTATATCGAGGTGAAAAAACTATCACAAACGCCTGCTTCCATACTCACATGACATGTGAAACTTCCATTGAGTCTGTGCGTAATGCAGCCTGCAAAATCCACTGTTCCCCCAGCCCGTAATTCCAGTGTTGTGAAGCAACATGTAATTGGGAACGTCCGCCCTTATGGCCCACTTCGCTATTGCGCATCCCATACTATTCATATCAATCATTGCATCCTCGCCATGGCCCCTGTCCCAAGGACATTGAACAATAGAACGTTATATTCACAGTCAGACCTGTGGGCATCTCCTCGCCGCTAGCTGAAAACCGAAAGCGCCGTCCTTCGAATTCCTCATTTGCAACATCACGTCGAAAAGGCATCTGTGGCCGCTTGAAATCACTAATTAATCCATCTAGTGCGGCTGTGTGTGAAAATGGCAACTGCCTTCACTCACAAATGGGACGCCCCGCCCGTTGGTGAACCTCGGTGCAGTGTTGCATGAGGGTCCACCGTTACTCGAGTACTACGTTCCACTGACCCTTCACAAGTCTGTTCGCGACAGCAAAGATAGTATGTGAAACAATGGGACCAAAGCAGAATGAACATATCAACCAATGTTACACTGCCATCGGGTACAAATACATGATTGTAATGGCAAGATGCCATTCGTCGAATTGCAGCGTTGTGTGCGGGACGTGCTCGCCCAAAGGGGAGAGCAGCTTGCACAGGTGGAATGAATCACCACAGGTGGAGGCCATACAGCCTGGAAACACATTAATTGCACACCCAACCCCCTCCCACAACCACACCCACTCCGAAATGCTGCCGGCAGGACTAGCCATGTTGGCCCTGGGGGACCTGATAGCACTGCAAGTACTCCAACTTCAAGAAGAAGACGAACACCGACTACAACCGGCCGCACGGAGGAGACGCAGGAGGAGGAGGAGGAGGAGGGCAAGACAGGGCCAGCAAGGGCCGCCAGCACAGCCACTACCACCACGCAGGCAGCCCGCTATCCCACGCCTCCAAGCACATCCGTTCAACCTCACTGATGAGCAGATCCACACCCTCTACCGTTTGGACCGGGACACCATAACCGCCATTGTGGACATGACACAGGCTGACCTTGTCAGCATGATAGATAGCCCAACCGCCATCCCACCCCTACTGAAGGTGGTGTCTGTACTCCACTTCCTGGCCACAGGCACCTACCAGCACACAGTCGGACAGTTGCATGGCATTTCACAGCCACTGTTCTCACGGACACTATTGCAAGTGCTCGATGCCCTCCTGCTGCACGCAGACGACTACATCTCTCTACCACGCTCGGAGCAGGAAATTACGAACGCAAAAGTGGGATTCCATGCACTTGGCGGCATACCGGGTTGCATTGGTGCCATCGACTGCACCCATGTGGAATTGGTAGTCCCACATGCCATGGAGGCCCAGTACCGCAACCGAAAACAATTTCATTCCCTGAATGTACAAATGGTGTGTGACTCCAACAGGATCATTACACATTGTTGTGCCCGATTCCCAGGATCCACCCATGATTCTATGGTCTTGAGGAACTCTACTATACCACGCTACATGGACCGACACGCAGGGAACAGATCATGGCTACTCGGTGAGTCTCATTTCAAGCATGATAGTGTGGGGTATGTGATGCGGCAATGACCTGGCAGGAAGGGGGGGGGGTGCGTACGTAGCAATGGCATTCCTCTAAATACCTTCATTGTCCACATACAGGTGATGCCGGGTATCCACTGAAGAGATGGCTCCTTACACCAGTCCGCAACCCACGGGACCAGCATGAGGAGGACTACAACCATGCCCACTCACGTACCCGTGTAGTCATTGAACAGGCATTCGGCCTACTGAAGACTCGTTTCCGCTGCCTCAGCAGGTCTGGCGGGGCACTCCTGTACCGACATGAGAAGGTTGCAAAGATGGTTATGGCATGTTTCATGCTACACAACATGTGCGTACGTAGAAATGTGCCCATGCCCCCTGACGCAGAACCGCAAGCACCTGAAGATGGTCATGATGAGGGTGGGGATGTGGCAGCACCTCAAGGAGTCTGCGAGGCACAGGAGGGCCGTGACATTCGTCAGCATATCATAGATGCATGCTTCTAGCACTCACGCCTGGTGGCTGATACATGGACACGGGACTTGTGGCACTGTGTGTGTCTGGAACATGCACAATATGGACTGTACGCCTATAATGGCCACGTACACAAAGATCAATGTCCACGCATCTCATTGTATGATCGTGCATTGTTCATGGCATTTGTGATATCATGTTAAACACCCTATCGACCCGCCACCCAAGTAAGCCCAACACACCCCCTCCACCCTCCTACCTCCCCCCCGAACACCAGTGTCCAAAGATGCTCATTGTCAGTGGGCAGTCGCTATTGCAAGCCCCCTCTCCGGGTATCAGGGGCACCCCTGCCTGTGGAGCGCAGGTTCCTCCCAGATCTACGTTGGGGGCTGCCCTGGACGGAACTTGCAACGGATGATGTCTCTGCCTGCTCACGTCCATGCATGTCCCTAAGGGTTTGTGAGAGCTCAGTGAGCACACGGCGCACAGCGGCAAGTTCAACACATACGTCTTTGGACGTCGCATGCAGTTCCCCCCTCAGGCTCTCGGTGCTTCTCTCCATTTGTACTCTCAGGCTCTCGGTGCTTCATTCCATTTGTGCCCTTAGTGTCTCTGTACTTCTCTCCATTACTGCCCTAAGTCTCTCAGTTGATGTTTCTATGGCTGCCTTAGTACCCCCACATTCATCAGCATGGTCCTTGAGGAGCGTGGCCAGTTGCTGCTGTTGCACGATCACCTGGTCGAGGGACTGTTGCCTCTGCTGTGCCATGGCCATTTGCGGTGGTGTCACAGAGGGGCTGGTCACCTCATGTTGCCTTGCCACAGGGCTTGTGGGGGATGGCCAGTCGTCGTCTTGTGGGTGCCCCTGCGTGGTATCCTCATAGTGTACGGGATGAAACAGACAGGGGGATTGAGACAGGTCATGGATGGATCTAACTTCGACATCCCCGTTTTCTGTGTCGGAGCATGCTGCCATTAATGCAGTGTCACCTATGGTGCTGCTGCCACCAGAAGCAGTGCCTTCTGTGGCATCCATTGGGGGGGCCTGTGGTGGTGGTGGTGTTGTTGTGGCCATGCTGGCTGCTGGGGTGCCTGTTGAAGTCCCCTCCTGTGTGCTGCCACTCGATTTGTGCTGCTGCCGTGTCTTGATGCGTGCAGCTGAGGTGGAGGGTCTTTGGCCGTTGGTCTTGGCCCTCTTTGCAGGTGTGCTGGTAGGGGTGTCCTGGAGCTCATCGTTTGAATCGGACCCTGTGGTGGAGTAAAGGAGGGCGAGCGTTATTAATGGGTCTGTGGAAATTGGAATGGCAATGTATCACATGCATTGGGGTGGTACCTCAGGGTGATTTGGGTTGGGGCCTTGGAGGTGGTTTCATTTGTGTGTGGAGTGAGGGTGCAGTTGTTTTGCAGCCTGCAGTTAGGGTGTGCCTGCTGCACGTGTAGAGGGTGTTTTTAGGATTTTTAATTATTTATGTATTTAATGTGACTTTTAAAGTGTGCTATCAGGCCTATGCATGTGGCCGTTCTCCTGGACATGTGTTACTGTTGCACTATGTGGACACGTGGTACTTCACATGATTGGACATTGTGGTTTTGGCATTGTTTTATTTGGGGCACCTACCTGATTCTTCGGTTGTCTGCACTCCTTTCTCCATCCCTCCGACTCCCTCTATTCTCTCCATTCCAATGGTGGAGGCACAGATTTCTTCCCAGGGGGTCAACTTGATGGGTGATTCCGATTCCCCACCGGTAGCTGTGGCAATGTTGCGGTTGGCAGAAGGTATGCTACGGACGCGGATCCGCAGGTCGTCCCATCGCTTTCTGCATTGCTGTGGGTTGCGGGGTGCGGTCCCCACCGCACTTACCCGCTGTGCCACCAGGGCCCATATGGCCTTCTTGTTCGCAAGTGCCGTCCTGGTCATTTGCGTGGAGAAGACGGCGGCAGCATTCTCCTGGAGGGTCTCTGTGAGCACGGTGAGTTCCTCACGGGAGAAGTGGACCTGCCGCTTGCGGTCGCACGCTTTCTTCGCTACTTTTCCCATTGTTCTTGGTTTCACTAGGGTGGCTGACGGGTTGGGATGTGTCTCAGGGTAGTGTTTTTAATGGTTGTGTGGAAATAGTGTTTTTATAGGTGTACGGCGTGATGTTTCCCGTTCCGGGACCATGTTTTTACTTCCGTTTCCGTATATTTCCGGTCACCGTACTTTCCGGTTGCCGCTCATTGCGGTGACCGCTAAGATGGGTGGCGGAATTGCACCTAGGGCGCCGTACGGCGGCGGTGTGGCCCGTTTTGGGGTCATTTCCGCCATCGCGGACTTTGCACTTCCGCCATGGCGTGGTGCTCGTGCCCGATGGGTCGGAATGACCCGCACTTTGCTCCGTCGTGCAATGGCGGAAACGCTATTTACGCTATGGCGGTCCGGTCGGTCGATTTCCGCAAGGGTCGTAATGAGGGCCCATGTGTCACTATGAAGAAGATATAGAAGACTTAACTGTACTACAATCAAAAGTTAACAAAGATCAGCGCACCATGTTTGAAGAAGTAACAAAAGAAATTGCAAATGGTGTACAACATGAAAATAAAGAATGTACCTGCCAAAATTACAAACCTATAATGCTGTACGTCAGTGGTGAAGCTGGTTCAGGAAAACATTCTAAATCAAAATCATCAGCAAGTTCCTTCAACAATTGACAAACAACAAACTGTCAGCTGTTGTAACTGCCCCCACAGGTTTAGCTGCCTACAACATAGGCGGTGTCACTTTACACCGATTACTACTCCTTCCAGTAGAACACCAAAATAAATATGACTATTAGAAACTTTCAGCAGAAGCTGCAATGGAACTACGCAGAGTATTAAAACAAATGAAAATGCTACTAATAGATGAAGTGAGCATGGTCTCCAACCTAATGTTGACTTTGGTTCACTTCAGATTGCAAGAAGTACTTAAAACAAACTACGGAGAACTCTTTGCAGGAAAACACATTATCGTTTTTGGAGATCTTCTACAATGGACACCAGTGAAAGGTGAACCTATTTTTAAAACCTTAGGACACAAACTCTGCAGTAAAACTGTTGGCACCATAGGAAATGTCAACCTTTGGCAACATTTCCAATACAGAGAATTAACAGACAACATGCATCAATCTGCAGACCTCACTTATGCCATCATATTAATAAGTATTAGAATTGGTTTACTATCTCAAGAAGCACAAGCAATATTGGAAAACCGGCAATTCCATGCACTTTATGGAAATAACGCATGTGCTACTGATATTCTGGAACAATTAGCGCACAAAAATGTCAATTGTATGGCCTTAATGTCGACTCTTGCAAGCTTTTTCAAATTCAATGAAACAATGATAGAAAGAAATGCAACCAATAATTGAAATTTGCAACACAGACAAACTGGACGTACATGGTATGACATTACACATGTCTCAGCAAGCCACAACAAGACTAAATACCTTAGAAAATTCAATCTCCAACACAGCTGGGTTGGAAAAAATATTAAAATTATCCTCATATTGTAGAGTAATGCTTAAACGTAACCTTGACGTGGAGCGAGGACTAGTTAATGGGGCACTGGGTACAGTTGTTGGCTTTCAAACAAACCACGTGACAACAACATTCAGTTTGTCAATATTCTCTTTGACAAACTTTCAGAAGTAAAAAGGATAGGGCGCTCAACAGCTCGATTCCTTCTCTTCAAAGACATGTATGTACGTAGAGAACAATTTTCTCTAAATCTCGCATATGCAGTCACCATTCATAAATCCCACGTTCTTACCCTAGACAAAGCATTGATAGATATTGGAAACACAGTCTTTAAAGAAGGCACGAGCTACATAGCACTATCACGCTTACGTACACTTGAAGGTCTATTTCTAATCAACTTTCATGCAAGTAAAGTGAACGCTGATATTCCTTGCATTTTAGAATACAATAGACTGCGTTCACTGTAGACCCCCCATCTGAAATAATATCCTGTTCCAGAAAAAGGAAAACGTTGTAAAAGAAAACTAATTCAAACAGAAATGCAACAGGATCTGACTGCAAATCCTTCAAAGAAAACAAAAGAATCTAATACTTCATCAATTACCACAAGCAAAGAAGAACCTATTAGTGAAAGTAAATCAAGTACTACTTCAAAGAAGGAACAGAAACTCTGAAAAAATCAATCAGACACAGAACTATCTGGTCCATTCAAATTTTCAAATGAAACTGGTGTAAATTGCTATGCAAATGTAGCAATGAAAATTATATTTCAAGTGCCACCAATTGTTAACAACATTTACTTACACAGTACAGAACAATTGTATTTGCATATGTTAGTCTTTCATAGAAACGCAACAAACAATCCTGACAACACGTATAGTGTTCACGGAATAAGACAAGAATTGGACTACTGTGCTGGAATGGTGAGATTCACTATAAACTCACAAGAAGATCCACAAGAATTTCTAATGTACTTACTACAAGTACTCGAAATTAAAAACATACCTATGAATAAAATCTTCCAGATTTCATACATGTGGAAACATACATGCACTCTCTGTAACAATGTGATACAGGAACAAATCCCTAATGAGCGACTTGTGTATGTATCCATACCTAATTGTGAATCCATTCCATTTCAGCAACTTCTACAAAATTCAAACCATGGCAGATTATGTATTATCTGCAATTCAATTAATCGCTCCACCTTACTGATACAAACACATAGTAACTACATAATACGAATGCTTCTACGTTACAATGCAGATGGTACCAAAAACAACTGCAAGCTGACTGGATTCACACAAGGTCAAGTGTCACTTGGTAAGAAAACCTTCACAACAATAGGTATAATCTACCACGCAGGAGCCACAACCAATGCAGTTCACTACATTGCATATATTAAAAAGAAATGTTGATGGTTCGAATGTAATGATAGTAGCAAAACTCTAAAGCAGAGATTACCAGCAAATCTTACAAACGCATATTTAATCTTCTTAAAGCCAAAATTTAATAACTAATGTGTACTTCAACATTAACAAAAATACAATTAAAATACGATAAACAGATAGAATATGCCAACAGGTTTCTAACTTCCCCAGATTGCATAACAACCACACAGATAAATGAATACCACTGATTTGTAACAAAAAATACACAGTTAGAATACGCCAACAGGTATTTAACTGTATCTGCAACAATCCAACATACAGAATATTAATCAGAAACAACAAGTGAACACTCAAAAGGAAACAAAGAAATAGTTTGTAGCATAGCAAAGAAAGTTTTTTTTTTTTAATCCGACAATTTTTTTCCCCCAGACCCAATGATTTGTAAAACAAACACAGAAACTGAGCGAATGCACAGTACACTGGTTTGTAAACTAAATATGAGGGTAAAAAAAGCTAAAATGTCTATTATGCAATGTAATAAGTCTTTATGAAAATACAAACACTAACATGCTCTTTTTCTTTTATCACAGAAATTGAAACAGAATATTTCCTCCAAGTACTAAAGTCATGTAAGAAATATATTGAATCTCAATTAATTAGTAAGTATAATTTCACACATTTCATACATAATCAAATCTATACGTCTGATCTATGGCAGTAATATGGTGCAGTGACTGTAGGCAGGGCCTAGAGTCTTGGATGTATAACCTACGGCCTACACCCTGCGGCCATGCAACCAAGACTGTAGGTCCTACCCACAACCACAGCAGCATATCAAAACCATGGTGGCTTATAACTTCACTGCTTATAACTTTGGTCTTGGGGGCATGGCCTTTGGCCATGCACCTAAGACTCTACGGGCCTCATTACACGGTAGGCGGAGGACCAAGGTGCTACTAGCACCTTGGTCCATGCCGGTAAAATACCGGCACCGCCTTGGAGGAAAGGGGAATTACCGCCCTATTCCAAGGTTGGTGGGGCGGTAATTCCCCCTTCCCCCATTGTCCTTCCCCATTCCCATTTTTGCCCCATACGGCTCTATGGAAATGGGGAAGGCGCTAATTACAGTGCCGCAAATTGCGGTAGTAAGGTGGTAAGGGTTTACCGGTACCGGTGCCCTTACCGGTACCGGTAAACCCTTAACGCCGTCCGTGTAATGAGGCCCTAGGTCATGCACACTACCACCGCACCCCATGCTGACTTATAAATTCAGTGCTTATACTTCAGTCTTGGGTGCATGGACTCTAGGTCCTGCCCACAAACACCACAGCATATCACTACCATTGTTGTTTATAACTTCACTACGTATAAATTTGGTCTTGGGTACATGGCCCTCCCCACAACCACCTGATTGATATGCAATACTACGGGTGTATCTATTGCTGTGATATGCTAGGCCCTGGCTACAACCACTGCAGCATATCACCGCTATAGATACACCCGTAGTATCGAACATCGATCAGGTGGTTGTGGGGAGGGCCTAGAGTCTTAGGTGCATGGCCAAAGGCCATGCACCCAAGAACAAAGTTATAAGCACTGCAGTTATAAGGCACCATGGGTTTTATACAGTGCAGTGGTTGTGGGCAGGACGTAGAGTTTGGATGCATGGCCGCAGGCCGTAGGCAGTAGGCCATACACCCAAGACTCTAGGCCCTGCCCACAACCACTGCAGCATAATACATTAATACATTACACTCATAAAATCGAATATCTATCTGGTAGGTGTGGTCAGGGCCTAGAGTCCTGGGTGCAAATTGAGTGTATGCTGCAGTTAAAATGTTTCATTCTATGGGTGTGCTAATGATTTATAAGCCACCATGGGTGTGATATGCTGCAGTGGTTGTGGCCAGGGCCTAGGGTCTTGGGTGTATTGCCTACGGCCTGCAGCCATGCACCCAAAACTCTATGTCCTGCCCACTACCACTGCACTATATAAAACCCATGATGCCTTAAAACTGCAGTGCTTATAACTTTGTTCTTGGGTGCATGGCCTTTGGCCATGCACCCAAAATTCTAGGTCCTGCCCACAACCACCACAGCATATCAAACCCATTGTGGCTTATAACTTCTCTACGTATGAATTTGGTCTTGAGTGCATGGCCTTGCACCAAGACTCTGGGCCCTCCCCACAACCACCTGATCGATATGCGATACTACGGGTGTGTCTATTGCTGTGATATGCTGCGGTGGTTGTGGCCGGGGCCGGGAGCCTTGGGTGTATGGCCTACGGCCTACGGCCATGCGCCCAAGACTCTAGGCCCTGGCCACAACCACCGCAGCATATCACACCCATGGCGGCTTATAAGTCAGTACCACACCCATAGAAACAAACATTTTAACTACGGCATGTACTCAATTTTAATATTCGCTAACACCACGCGTGTCCTTAGAACAGGAAGTACTATCCTTATGAGACCCCTCATTTTCAGTAATTACAAACATCCCGGACAGGGTAGGCATGACGAATACATCATTAGCACCTGCCGCCTAAACAAATACAGTATTTCACACATCTCTTACTCTCTGAACCTCCCCAAGCACTCTGACACACCAAAACACTTTCCGAAACAGCATTTCCCCTCTGGTCACAGCCGCGCTGTCGGCGGATCCAAGATGTCGGGCGTATCCAAACAATCTGACGCACATCACGCCTCACTCCAGCCAATCGGCGAACATGTCATGTGTCCGCGGTCATGATGCAAGCCCCTTAACCAATCGTTATCTTGTCTGCGGAGTGAACAAGGAAGTGTGACCGCGGATTGGACATAGATATCACCAATTTTTTGAGACATACTTTTTGGTTTTTATAAAGAAAACTACTGGACGGATTGGCACCAAATTTACAAAAGCACACTTTCGGGACCAAGGTCCTCCTCCTGCAGCAAATTTGGTGAAAATCCGTCCAGCGGTTTGACCTGTAGGCATGCGCAAAGTTTTTCTCCCATTGACTCTATGGGAAAAAAAGACGTTTTGGGGTCCCCCCTATAACTTTTCCCCCCTGGACCAAACATCACCAAACTTTGTAATAAAAATCAGAGTGGCCCGTATACTTTGTTTGTGATGTTTGGTGAGGATTCGTCCAGGGGGAGCGAAGTTATAAGCCACCCAAAAAGTGCTCTTCCTATGGAAACAGCAACTTAACCATAACTACACAGCCACTACCGTGGCTGTGTAATTCTGGGGTTACAATCGTCACTCTAAATATGTAGCAATATATACTTTCATCAACTCCCACATGACATTTCAATTATTGGCATACCAATATATATAATAACGTAACCTACAGAATTATATAAAAAGGTCAAAGGTCATACATATTTTTAATTCATACAACAATATAAATATATACTATACAAACACAGGTGCCTCACTGAATGCACGGTAATCCATACTGTCTTAATCTACCCACATATGTATGTTTCTGTCCCTGACGCTCATTTGTGCTGGACATTTTTCAGGGGAATATATCCTAATTATTTCGATACACAATTTTCAAAGTTGCATGGATAACTCTTGTATGGGAAATAATTCTGTTTTTCTTTTGCTGCTAGAGTTTCCAAAACGTCTACAGAAATTGACACAAAATAATCTTTTCAGATTATCCAGATTAATGTAAGATTACATAGAATGGCCAGGAAAGGGACAGAGGGAGAGCTAAAATGTCACTGACCTTTGGGCTGTTGGTTCCTTTTCATTTAAGAAAGCTCTTTCTTTCTCTAATAAATATATATGTGTTAGAAAGATATACTCATCATCTTTGAGTCATCTCACAGAAGAAAACAAGCACGTCTAGTTAATTGGGAAGGTATTCCTGTCCTGGTCAGTTACACAAAATAAAATTATTGTTATTCTCATTCTACTTTATCCTGAATGGCTGATAATCTAGTTGAATAAAAGAATATACATCTAATTCATTTGAAGACTTATTGGTTACGTCACTTATTTCTAGCTCATGCAATACACAAAAGAGGTACTCACACAGCGTATTTAAAAATGACATATCTTGCAGTGTTTCTTGCATTTGTCATATTTATGTATTTATTGTTCGCTTGTTAGGTGCTTAAACAGGAAGCAAATACTGTTTTCAAGCGCCCAGAGGGCAACAGGGAGGGGACAATAGACAACCATTGTTAATACAAAAAATATAAACATAGACAAACAATAGGGAGGGAAAGATGAACCAACTATGCCCAGGGACGTCATTTCACCAAGATGCCAGGGGTAGCGGAAGTGACATCACACAACCCTTTACCTCTGATGACATCACAGGAGGTGATGCCATTTTACCCCATCTTAAAGTGACATCACGGGAAGTGATGGTGCACATCCTTTTACCCCTAGACAAAACATCAAGTGGCATCACATGGCATTGTTCCTACGTACACTACGATTAATATGATTACACTATCATGTAATGTGATATACATTTCATGCAAGAATTAATCATCATATGTATCACTAATATCAGTGTATATAGGTCCATATTACGAAATTACTATGAATGCAAGCAGACGTCCAAGGCCAAATGATAAAGATGTGTTATTATTTGGCACATACACGCTTTATAAATAACAAATATACTTACAATATCACCCAACCTGTGTTGGTACTCATTTATATACCTCTGAAGGATGAAAGTCTGAGATGGCGTGCCAGGATTCGAACCTGCAACAAGCAGGTCACACACACATTGCAAGAGCGAGTGCCCAACCCACTGACCTATCTTACCAGCTATAGCTATCTTCCTAGCTATAGTAAAATAAGCAATAACATGTCTGAATGTTCTCAAAGTCAGAAAGCAAATTACACTTTGTAGTGGATATCAATAAACTGCACCAGAATTGCAGATGAACTGGCCTGCTGTTAAATCTCAGTTACCAAAGTTGGCCACATGTTAAGCCTGTTTGGATCCATTTGTCAGGCTTCAGTGGTTGGCAAAATACATACCAACTGTGTATTAAAGAATTTAGAGCAGCGCGGGGAAAGCAGGGCACTCACACAGCATCCTGTACTCTGGGCACTCTTTACCTCACACATGCAAACAAACATCCTGAAAAGCATGCCAGGTAGATAGGAAAGATAGACACATTAGAACACAGCCTTAATTATGGCACAATGAAATCAAGGGTCACTTGATGTGCTATGGTCAAACATTGCTACACTGTACACAAGCTATTAGGCACAAGGATTTTGTCAAGTGACCGAGGACACAGAGATGGAATGTCTTGTGATGATCGTAAAAGAGACAGGCAGAAAAAAATATACTATAACTGCAACTTGCAAAAATCAAAATACATATAAGGCCTTATTATAAATATAGCGGTAAGGCAACAATGGTGCTGGTATCGCTACCAGCACCGTTGCTACCGTACTACGGGTTGTGCTCACGGGTCTCGCTCTGCCCGCCAGGTCTGACCTGGCGGGCAGTGTGGCACCCACAAGCACAACTTGTGGATGCACCGGCACCATTATGCAGACCTTCCAGGATTTTGCGGCATGAAATGGAAAATTTTGCAGCATGAAATGGAAAATTTTGCGGCACAAACCTTTATTTATTGCAGCATTTTTGCGGGACATTTTGTATTAACTGGAGGGTGTAAGATTGCCACATTGCAGGAAATAGGCATAGTGCAAGTCTACAAGAGAGCCAGGGTATCATTATTATGTATCTTTTGCATTCATTTAATAGGAAGAGTCCCAGATGTCTCTGGCCTGGCAGAACAGTGTTTGATTTGGCTACATTTCTGGTTTAATGTTCATGCCTATTTAATAGTATTAGCTAAATTGATCATTATCAATTGTAATGCTGAAAATATTCCCCTTCTATGTTCTCCAATCCCCCAAACACCCACACACCTCTCTCACCAACCCACATCTCACCAACTCTCTATCACAACTTCCATTCCTTAACCTCTCACTCTGTCATACAAATACTCATGTGCTATGTCACACTGTCAAGTCACAATTTGCACTGCCCAGCCCCTGCCACACTCCAAATCATACTCCCAACTCACACCTTACACTCTACAATTCCTCCCGCAATATACAGTCCATCATTATTTTGTGCTGCTTCTGCATCTTGCATCCTTTCTCCCATTCTATCGCACTCGTCCCTCATCCTTTTTCCCAATCTGCAGCTCACTGCCTCTTTCCGGCCAACTGCTTCCTCTCTGCTTTCTGGCTAACTGACCACACGCTCCCTCTACTTTCTGTACCTCTGCTCGCTCTCAGATTTCTGGCCCACCGCATCACTGCTTCCTCTGCTCTCTTGTGCAGCGCTTCCTCCTCTCACCCACTGCTTTCTTGCCTATCACGTCACATCTCACCTATCACTCTCCTCTCTCTCATAGTGTAACCATTTTTTTTAAATGTACATTTTGACCCAGTTCCTCAAATAATGGGGCATTTAAAAAAAGAACGGAGGATATGCTATTTTTAGACAACCCATTTCTGGAAATGAGCAGGTCACCTTATTCTCAAAGGTGACCGGCGCATTTCCACAGGCTTGAGCTGTAGCGCAAATTGTGCGCTGGCTAGCTGCCTTGAATGGTGTTCTGGGTTGTTTGACCGAAGTGTAATTATTTGCGGCGGAATTGACCGTAGTCAATTTTGCTGCAAATTGATTTGCACTTCTGCCAAACAAGCCAAAATGTACCTTTCACCACCACCCCCCCCTACTCAATTGCTTGGTCGCTGCCACTTCCCCTGCAACCCTGCGGTGCCAGATCCGTCCCTCTAACGCGGGTTGGATCCGACTCCGCAGAGTCCCTTTTTCGTTATTTTCTTTTTTTCTGTAACCGCCTCCAATTTTGAAGAAAAAGGGGAAAACACTTCTGCAACCACCCTAGACCAAAAATACTGAACATGGGGAGCGGGTGACACCCCCGCAACACATGTTCAGTATTTATAAAAATCGATTGAATAGTACTGGACGAAATAGGTCAAATTGGAACATTCAATAGATTTTTGTCATCAAAATGGGCAGTACGTTGAATAGAATCGCTCTCCCGACAGTGTTCTGCAAGCTCCCAGCGCCTTTCACAGGGACAGGCCCTCCAGGTGCCTCCCGCTGTAAAATGCGACCCAAAAAATTCATTTTTATCCTGGTTGAGGAACAGAAATGCAAGCGATACAGCAGCGGTTCATATCTTAAAAGAAATGCATGACAGGGTCAGGAAAGACCCTGTCATGCAGTGGCAGCCCCACATCCCGTGCTCGTAGGTTTGCCTACAATTTCTACACATTTAAAAGTGCATCTTGCTTGGAAAGGAGGGATGTGCTTTTAAATTGAGAGAAACGCCACTTTACTTGATCAAGGAGGTGAAAAAGGCCATCTGAATGGGCGCGCATATAAAATGTGCCCATTCATGTGTCCATTGTGGATTGGGCTGCACTTTTTTGGGGCGCAAGCGATGAGATGTGTTAGCGCATTTCATTTCTTGTGTAAAGCAAAAAAAAAGTTGAGAACCTGACACCCTGAGTATAATTTTTCTTAAAACAGTCATTTTTGCAGATTACTTAACAAAAAGTTAAAAAAATATAAATATTTCTTTTTTTTTAAAGATGCTGTTTTTGCACAAATCGGCCGTTTTTGCGGCATTTTGCACAAAACGGCTGTTTTTGCGGCATTTTGCGGGATCGCAAAATCGCCATAAAATGGAGGGTCTGATTATGAATGGTGCCAGTACATCCGAGCTCCTCATTCCCATTCAGCCCTATGGGGCTGAATGGGGAAGGGGAGTCCCTTATTGCCGGCCCACGCGAATGGGCATTTACCGGGTTCGCCGATCTCGGCATGACCCGGTAATTGCCTATTCGTGGGTGCCTGTAAAATCACAGGTTCGGCGGCAGCCGTGCCTTTGTTACAGGCACGGGTGCCGCCAAACCCGTAATGAGGCCTGTTGTCTTTGTCTGCATTGTGAATAAGAGGTGTTTAAGAACAGACTGAATCAGACTAAACCATTGACTCACCACCTGAAGTGTGCCTAAAATAAACGTAAAATGAGTCAACCAAATATTGTATAGAATTCCAGAAAGACTATTTGTTATTCCGATACTTTCTTATTTAGGGTCACTACTCAAAGTGTTACACTCTAGGAACCCCCTGTTTTTTTCTTTTTAAGAGGCGTGAACAAGAAAGCCAGCTACTCCAGAAACAAAAGAAAAGAAACAAAGAGCCACAGCCCAGAAGTTCCATTTGTAAATATATATATATATATATATATATATATCCATTTGTAAATATATATATATATATATATATATATATATATATATATATATATATATATATATATATATATATATATATTTACAAATGGAACTTCTGGGCTGTGGCTCTATATATATATATATATTCACTAAAAAAACTTAGTTAAGGGGACGTTATGGTCAAGTTGCGCTACTACAAACCTGTGAAATTCACAAAAAAAACTTTATAAACGTAACATTATGGTTGAAAGTATAACCGAAAAACCCCTGAAATTTGCCAGTTATGGTAGGTTAAGCAACCATAACTGGCCGCACCACTGTGCACTGCTAACACTAACACCCAGGACATCAAAGATGACATCACAAATGATGTCACCCAGGTGGCTTTCTTCACTGTCAGTCAGGAGTTTAAGAAGGTAAAAGTTCTATATTTGTAGTCCTTATCCTTCTCATTTGTTCTAACAATACTTTCCTTAGGTTACGGTTACATCATATCATACATATGCATAGACGAAGAAGGAATTGACAAACACAAGAATCTTTCCTGTGCATGAAGTTAAGTAGTTTCGGTATGATCATTTTCTATCAAAACTGCACTTTTTGGTGCATGCTTTACGTTCCCTGTATATGCTTATATTTTTATGCATAGTGCTCTCTATATGTTTTTGTGAGCAATAGTGCAATTTTGCAGTAAAGGAAGCATACTTATATACTTCTGTTTCACAGTATGTAAACATTTGTAAAGGTAGCATTTATCAATGTGGAATGTAACATGGGAAGATCGCAAATATTGCAACTCTGTAGTGCATGCTGCATACAATGCCTACATGTCTTCATGAGTGTGTTCATGTACTGAAAGAATTGAGTAATGGAATTGTTTTTTTTTTCAGCAATGCATTCCTTAATGATCTACGTGGCATATCTTAGTTCTTCAATCATCTCTGATACTTTTCTGCCAATGATATAATTACAATTCCTTGTGGAGCCTCTGCATGAAAACTAAATGTACATGTGATGTCATCAATGACATTTCTGATGTCATCTTTGATGTCCTGGTGTTAGTGTTAGCAGTGCAGAGTGGTGCGGCCAGTTATGGTTGCTTAGCATACCATAACTGGCGAATTTCAGGGGTTTTTCGGTTTTACTTTCAACCATTGTCACGTTTACAAAGTTTTTTAGTGAATTTCACAGGTTTTTAGTAGCGCAACATAACTATAACGTCCCTTTAAAAAGTTTTTTTTACTCAATTTCACAGGTTTTCAGTACAGCAACTTAACCATACTGTCCCTTTTGCAAAGTTTTGTTGCTAAAGATGATTGGTTTATATTAGTGGCACGTAACCATAATGTAAAATAACTTCTGACTTATTTACACACATTGCAGAGAATACCACATGACAATATGCTGGTGTACAGCACGGTAACGTGCCCCAGAATCGTAAACACTTAACGGTAAGATGTTTGCCTCGTGGACAGTGTGGAAACAGATTTTATATTGATGTAAGAACGTCCACCTGCAACATTTGCCTTGCACAGCACCAACACGTATTGGTAGTCAGCCATTAACAATGTAGTACACATTACATACTTTAAGCAAAAGATCTAGTTATCTAAAAATGACATCAGCTAAGGCCATCCCTCCTCCTCAAGAAACAGCAGCACTCCTGTAATGAAGGAGCATGACAAACACTACCCCAACCTTAGAAATAACAAATGCAGAATATTTTTGCACCGTCCACCCCCCCCATATCATTGTTTGATGCCTCTTTCCTCATTTCTGTTCGCAAATGTCCTTATTAGTAGTCCTACTAAAAAAGAAAGCCATCCGTTAACAAAGTCAATGTTGCATTAAGAACCACCTTTTACAGTGTAAATATATTTTTAAAGAATTGCATACACTCCATGTAATTTATATTTCTCAGTAAAGGACATGGACGCAATAAAATTTGTCAGTAATAGTATAGATGTGCAAAGCATTAACGTGTGCTACTGAAAAATAGGATTTCTGGTTATAATCCGGCCTGGCGCGGGCTGGATTATAAAACAAAATCCTTTTTCAAGATGGCCGCCATCGAAAGGAAAGGTGGTTGTTCCATACATGGGCCCTCATTACGACCTTGGCGGAGGACCATGGTGCTAATAGCACCATGCTCCATGCCGCTAAGGTCAGGATTCCGCCATGGTGGATGGCGGAATTACCGCCCCATTCCAAGGTGAGTGGGGCGGTAATTCCCCATTCACCAATGGCCCCTTCCCCATTCCCATTTTTGCCCCATAGGGCATAATGGGAATGGGGAAAGGCGCTAATTACGGCACCGTAAATTACGGTGCCGTAATTAGCACCAAGGTCCCTTTGCGGCATGGGTTTTAGCGCCTGCAAAAAGCAGGCGTTAAAATCACCATCCCGCAAAGGGACCTTGGAATCAGGCGTTAAGGGTCGGCGCCGTTTACGGCGCCGTAAACCCCTTAATGCCAGGGTCCTAATGAGGGCCATGGCCCGTCTTCGCTTTCCATGGCAGCCAGCAAAAAGCAAAAGTACGTGCCGAGACGCAGAACCTGTACATAAACATACAGCGATTACAAAACAAAATCCTTTTCAAGATGGCCACCATAGAAAGGGAAGGCGGTTGTTCCATACATTGCCCCTCTTCGCTTTCCATGACAGCCTCCAAAAAGCAAAAGTATGTGCCGTAGAACCTGTAAATAAACATACAGTGACGTACAACATGGTACCTTACATTTTGAAATGACACACTGGATTTTAAAATAAACATTAACATTTTAGAATTTGTAAAGTACTTTTATTTAACAAACAACTGTCAGAGACCATCGGACTAATCCCATTTTCAATTAAATTGTAACAATGGTTCTAAGCGTGACATTGAAAATGTTCATGGTGAGACACACGCAGTTATTTTCGCACACATAACGTATGCATTTCTGTTAAAGCACCCACTTTGTTTGCACAGATATTTCCAATACAGCGCCATGACCGTTGCCCTACACCACCATAAATGATGTTATGTTACTCCTAATGGCTAGTTCAGCGTAGGGACAGAGGGGGCCTGGCCGGTCATCCCATAACATTATAATGGACAGGCAGCCGGTCACGAGCAGTTGCATCTGGCGTTGAAAGAAGCCGTCACTCGGCATCTGGAAACCATGGCACGCACAGTATGGCAAGATGTAGCTAGGCGGAAAACGTAAAAGAAAATCTGTGTCAATACCCAACCTTTAGGAAAACATTCCCAAAAAGACACAAAGATTGTGGAAAGTAGTACACAAATGGAAGTGGACAAACATGAGATTTTAAGGAAATATTAGCGTTGACCATGGGTACATATAGTGACAGCCTACAAACTCTGAGAATCAGTACTCGACGTAAGGGTTAAAAAAAGGGCAACTACACAGTGAGATGGTAATTCAGTTATGAAGCCAACATGAATGGACAAGCAAGAAAAAAAATACATGTCTTGATGTTACACAAGACCAAAAGAACGTGCAAACTGATACACAAAGCTATATGGGCAAGCATAACATTTCAAAGAAGAAGAAATAAAGGTCAACAAGGGTGACTCTAGTCATATTCTGCCAACGCAGACAATGTGCACTCTCTGTTATTGGAGGAAAATTACAACTGTGCAAAAAGATGATACTTCAGTTACATTGTCACAATTAGTGTTTCGTAATATAAAATGAAAACGCGGGTCGGTGTAGTCGTCAAAATTAAACTTGCATGATCTAGCCAGCCGTCATTGTTTTTGGCAAAGTCAGACAGCAATGTGTTTGCATCAAAGAATCGTTGTGAACTGATATTTCATGTTCCTTACAAACGTTTTTAAAACATAACCTTATCAAATGGTATTTTTTTCCAAGCTTTCATTCCTTGCATAGATTTTGAAGTTTCCCTTTCGCTCAAGGTCAAAAAACAATAGCCCCTTATGGATTGACTTGGATGCGTGGGCCTACTGAGCTCGCAACCAGAAAAGCAAATCAACTGACCTTCACTCAGAAGGCAAATACATTCTCACTTTGCAACAACATATGAGAATCCAATCATGAGAACAGCTACTCCCATACGCCTCCAGAACCACTGTTTCCATCAAACACTCCAGGTGGCGGCCTCAGGTTTCAAAACGTGGGACACCAGTCCGACTTCAATATTAATATGAAAACATTGTAACACAGACGCAGGCATTGGTTGTCGTACATTGAGCACCAACTTCCACTTTACCGTATGAATTTAGTGGCAAGAAAACACCACTTTTTAAGTTTGCGCTACCACATTCCATCCCAACTTAATTAAAGCTCACCTTCGGAAACAGTATTTCATAAGTATAACTAGTGCATTGGTGTCTTGTTTTGTATATGTTACCGGCGATGTCTGTGTACACCAAAATATGAACAAAAGATGGCGGAGGCAGCGCAGAAATCTGACGCACTTCACGCTGTTCCACAACCAATCAGTGAAAGTGCCACATGCCCGTGGACATGACGCTACGGATTAGCCAATCGATTTCTTGTCCGCGGAGCGAACAGGGAAGTGTGTCCACGGAGCGGACATAGATATCACTCATTTTTTAAGACCTACATTTTGGTCGTTTTAAAGGAAACTACGGGGCGGATTGTAACCAAATTTACAAAAGCACGCTTTCGGGACCAAGCCCATGCTGCAAATTTGGTGAAAATCAGTCCAGTGGTTTAGCCTGTAGACGTGCGCAAAGTTTTTCCCCCATTCAGTCTATGGGAAAAAAAGATGTTTTGGAACCCCCTCTATAACTTTTCCCCCCATGGACCAAACATCACCAACCTTTGAAAAAAATATTTAGAGTAGCCCATATACTTTTTTGCAAAGAGTTTGGTGAGGATTCCATAGTGACCATAGTGGTAGCAAGGGGGACCTCAGGGGTTGCAGTTGCGACCCCTGGTGACCCCCAAATTACATCCCTGACTATGCCTTGTGAGTGATCAGAATGAGCAAGTGCAGAAGGGAGAGGGTTTAGGGTAGGTGTTGTGGTGCTCGTGGGAGAGCAGCAGGTGAAGTGCTATGAAAAAGGTAAGTGCAAGCCTCCAGAGTGGAGGGTGGGCTGTGGCAAGTGCAGAGGATAGACAGCAGCGGAGATGATACAATGTGGGAGGTCAGGGCCTGGAGGATGCATAAGGGCCCTGCACACCAATAAAGCTATGCAATTAGCAGGGAAGAGAGGGAGGGAAGGAGGAGGTAAAGAGGAAGGTCTTGGGGCTCTGTCAGAATTTAAGAAGGTCCTGTTCAAGAAGAAGAGGTAGGGGGAGGTTGTTTAAAAGAACTGAGCCAGCTGAGGAAAGATGGACCACATGCCCACTGTTTAGCAAAAAAGCTTTACACACAGGGAATTGGTGCCACAGGAGCACTGGGGTCTAGCGGGGGAATAGTTAGTCGGAATGAGTTGCTGATAATGTGGTCCCTGGCCCCAGACAGCTTTGTGGATGATACAGAGGGTTTTGAATTTAATCTGTGCTGATACTGGGAGCCAGTGAAGTCTTTGTAGGGCAGGAGAGGTGCAGTCCCTGTGCTTGAGGCCAAGGAGAAGTCTTGCTGTCCTATTCTGGATTAGCTGGAGGGGTCACAGAGTGGAAGAAGGTAGATTCAGGAGGAGGCTATTGCAATAGTCAGTTTGGAGAGAACCAGAGACCGGGTAACATTGAGCCACTAAGGGGAAGATGAGGAAAGGTAGAATTCTTTTGAGGAGTAAGAGTTGAAAGTGGGACTTCCTGGCAATGTCCTGAGTGCGAGGGAGGAAGGAGAGAGAGCAGTTAAAGATGACTCCAAGTTTTCTGGCTCCAAAAGAGGGGCCAGGTGGAGCACCCATGGTAGAAGCCCAGAGTGAAGGGAAGAAGTTGGATGCAGGGCTCCCAATAGGAAAGCTTTGCTGGCATTGAGGCAGAGATCATTGGAAGTGCACCAGGATTGGATGGCACCGAGGCAGTCGGGATGATGGAGGGTGCAAGGGCATATGCAGGTAGTTAGAAGAAGAGCTGTGTGTTCTCAACAATGTGTGTCATCAGCATAGCACTGGAAGATGGGGGAGAAAGAGGAGATGAGGCGTGCCAGCAGAGTAAGGTAGATGTTAAAGAGCCAATGCGAGAGAATAGAGCCCTGTGGGATGCAACAGGTGGAGAAGGAAGTAGATGAAGAGAAGGTGCCCAGAATAACACTGGACGAGCGGTCAGTTATGAAGGAGGACCGTCAGCCCAATGCCCACTGTAAGATACAAAGGGTGTCATGGAGTCTTTTTTATGGAGGATGGAGTGCTTGACTGTGTCAAATGCAGTAGAGAGATCGTGAAGGATGAGAACAGCAGGGGAATTGGAATCAAGAGATGTAAGTAGTTCTTCACTGGTGTTCAGAAGAGCAGTTCCCGTGCCTCGGGATGCTTGGAATCCAGATTGATGGTTGTGGAGACCACCAACAAGTCCAGTGTGAGAGTTAAGATGGGGAAGGGCCAAATTCTGCAGCAGTTTCCCCAGGAAGGGCATGGTGGAAATGGGGCAGTAGTTGGAAGGCAGGAAGGGTCTGCTGAAGGTTTTTTAAGGAGGGGGTGCACAAGGGAGTGCTTGAGGGAGGATGGAAAGGAACCAGTAGCAAAGGAGTGATGACCAGGTTCTGTGAGAGCAGTGGCGAGAGAGAAAATGTTGTCCTTGATGGTTCTGGATGAGCAAGGGACAACCTGTTTGGAAGAGACCTTCATGGAGTTGACAGCTCTGGTGACTTCTTCCAGTGAGACAGAAGAAAAGGAGGAAAAGGGGGAGGGTGAGTGGCAAAGGGAGGCAAGGGGATGAGTTGGAAGAGTGCATGAAAAGGCTGTTCAGGATGTTTGGAGTTTTTGGTGGTGAAGTGAGTGGCAAGTGTGTTGCAGAGGGCCTGAGAAGGAGTTTGGATGGAGGATACTGCAGACAAGTTGGCAAGTTCCCTGCAGATTTTTAATAGTTCAACCATGTTGCTGGATGCGCCATATACCTGTGCCTGAATGTGGGCCCTTTTTTGGCATGGATAGAGAGTCTGTAATGCCTTTGGAGCAGGCTGCAGATCAGTTTGTCAAATGGTAAACCCGAGGTTTGCCACTTCTGTTCTGCGACCTGGCACTTACTTTTCAAGTCTGCAAGTTCAGAGTCATACCAAGTGTTATGCATGGAGGCGGGTTTCAGGCAGATCCTCATGACTGGGGCAAGAATGTGAAAGTATTGATGATGTATAGGTGGAGGTTGCAGAGAGAAGAGTCAGTTGGGTGGGCAAGGGGGGTGATGGTGGAAGAGAAGGCAGCAGCTGGCATTGAACCAAGTCTCAGTGAGTGCGAGAATGTCAAGTACACTGTCTTCAATAAGGAGGCAGATGTCAGCAGAGTGTTTGTTGGCTGAGCATGCATTGAGGGTTGCCAGGTGGAGGCAATCACTGCCTTTGAAGGTTTCCTGAGGTGGAGTACAGGGGCGTGGTACTTCAGTCAGAGATGGTGTAGCAGGGAGGTTAGTAGGTGGAGAGGCAGGAGAAGGAAGTTGATGAGAGACGGCAAGATCTGGTCAAATAGAAGGAGTTGTCCTGGGGGCCATGAACCAGGATGGTGCCAGTGAGGTAGACATTAATGCAGCAGCAAGATGAGAAGAAGCCGGCCAAGAGGACTTCCCAATTGGTGTCGCCATTAATGGGAGAGGATGCAAAAGGGAGAGAATAGAGATGAGATGAGAAGTCCATTGGTCTGGAGATGGGACAGAGAAGAGGATGTCAGTGAAATTTCTCTGGCGGATGCACTGACATAGGTGTCTGTGATTGGGAGGCCAGGGTTTGCATCTAGGATGTTCTTTCTGTGCTTTTTCCATCCAGAATATGTGAGAAAGGATGGATAGGTGACGGTGTAGCAGTTAGAGAAGATTGGCGAGATGGAGAGTGACATCTCAGAGGATAGATGTGAGAAGGCAGGGAATGAGGGCAGGGGGGCTGCAATGCACCATCATGACTCAAGCTCACAGGCGGCCTAGTGGTTCTAAAGGAGGGCACAATAGACGATTTGTCTTTTAAACATACATTACATAATATCACACTAAATAGTCCTTTTGTTTATGGTTTTTTTAACCCATGTATAAAGTTCCCAGTTTCCTTACCTTCATTGTAGAGGCCATGGTGTTTGAGGCAAAACGCACCAAAATCAGCATTTTACTTTTATGGGCTTATACATTCTATTTTGTAATGCTCAAATGTGGTCTTGAACTAAAAGGAACTGTAAATGTCTCGTAGGAAGGTAAAACAATAAAGAAAAAGGTTCTTCACCTCCCGTTAAAACCGGGTGCTGGTCCTTTCTGGCAGCATTTACAAACAAATCTGGGGTAGGTGTTCAGTGTCATAAATCAATCAGAGTTGCAAGAAAAAGGTCTGTCACAATCTTGTTGCATCAGTCTCTGGTAATCTTTGGCTATGTTAAACGAGTCCCCCTCTGGAGTCGGCCTTACAATAATGCCAGAATCATAGGTAGAAATAAGGCAACCCTAAGGGCTTTTACAGCTTCTCAAGTGCCTCTATGATGCATTGCCTCAGGGTTATTTGTTCACCCACTCCAAACTCACCATTGTTCATTATGTTGGTCTCTTCCGGCTCCTGAAT
Source organism: Ambystoma mexicanum (assembly GCF_040938575.1). NCBI lineage: Eukaryota > Metazoa > Chordata > Amphibia > Caudata > Ambystomatidae > Ambystoma > Ambystoma mexicanum. Next base: position 933,330,375 of record NC_090921.1, on the reverse strand, counting down.
GTCTGTTCTCCCTCTGATATTCCTGGCCTACTCCTCTCTCTCTTGGTTATTCTCAGCTTCACGTCTCGTATCACTATTCAGCTCGTATCACTATTCACCTCTTCTCTTTGGGTACCTCTGTGTTGAAGGTGGGATATGTCACATACTCCTCCATGGTTCCTCTCACAACCTCCCGTTCTGTTATCATCATCTCATAATTAGTTCCCTAACCACCTCCTCCTCACCTTCCCTCACCACCTTCTCCATAGACAACTTTGTAGCCAGAGTCAACTTCACAATATCTCTCTTACAATGTTATGGGCACTTCTTTTCCCAGATCCCCTCTCAGTCTCCCCCATTCTCTCTCACTTTCTCTCTCTCTCCTCCTGGGTCTCTCTATCACTCTATCCCTAGCCTGCTAGATATTTTTATCCCATGCCTCCTGGGTATTTATATCCACAGGTCCCTTAGTCTTTCTTTCACTGGCATCATGAGATTTCTCTCCCAAGCCTCCTAAGTCTAGAAATTAGATTCTCTAGACTCCCAAAGGCTTCCATCACATCTGCTTGTTTTTATTTTGCAACCTACCAGCATTGCTTTGGTCAAAGGGAATTCTATTGAATCTTGCTATGATGCAACTATGGAGATTGGCTGAAAGGCCCATTCTCTGGGGTTGGCGTACATTTTGCAGTGGGACATTGTATTGGATAATCCCTTCCCATGGCCACTTCTCTGTCTGCTTGCCAGACCCCGGCCCTGCCCTTTGGGAAGACTCCTTCTGACTAATAAGTCTTCAGTGTATTTGTGTGGATACCTTGTTAGGTGACTGCTTAAGTTTCTGTCTTTGATGAGGTCCCTCTCCTTCCCCCTGTAGTTTTGGATATATATTCTGCACCATTAGGAGGAAATCCAGTCATGCAAGTGCTGCAGTCTCCAGGGTACTGTCCTTCATAAAAAATGTCATGAATCACTTAAATGCAGAAGTGGGTAGAGCCTACAAAGATTCCTTAGTAAAATTCAGATCAAACATACTCGTTCTTAAGGCGCTAAAGGGACAATAGCTTCAAAGGTGGCCATGTGAGGATCACCTTCTTCCAGTAGGTGGTGTAGTGGGGGTAGACAGGGCACCCCTTTCCTAGTATCACTTGGTTTGAGGTGGCACCCAGCCCTCTTGGTGACCCCATTAGCAACCAGTAAACCATAGAGGGGACTGTCAGTGGATCCTCTCTCCCAATCCAAGTACCACAAACTGGATGTTCTGCATCAATTTATTTGGTTCCACATACTAGTGGAGGCACTCCTGCAGTTTCATTGAAATCTATCATTTTTCATTGTTTCCCCTTTTATTACCATCTTGAACCTTCACGTACAAGAGGGTATGGTGGTTAACAAGCATGCGCTTTTCCATGGCAGCCCCACTGCCACAGGATCCAGTTGGCCCGACTGACAGATGACAGGCAATGCTGGTGGTATATGCTATAATTTATCATCACTGCCCTCTCATAAACAATTGGCACCATACCCTGAACTCTACCACCACCGTCAGGAGCCTGCACTGCTAGTGGTGCTAAAGCGACCCATCTAGTCGATGGTGCCAGTGGGTCAGGCTGTGCTCGGCCAGGCATGAGGGAGTCGGGAGTATGTTTGAGCTAACCCAGAGTCAGGTGGGTTGGGATCCCTTGCTAGAGCATGAAAGGCAATGAGCTCTCGTGTCTTCTGACATTCCTTTGCCACTGACATCACTTCTGCTGGAGTGTGGTGCAGTATGGGGGTCTGTGGCATGTGACCTTCATGCATTGCCACCATCACTGCTGAATGAATGTGATACAGTAGTGTGGCATGTGGTATTCACTCATGGTAGATAGCCTTGTGCCAGAGCGTGCATCATTTGATCATCAAGGATGTGCCCAAGCCATTGCATGACTTAAGCCACCTGTCTGATGAGAATCCTCATATACACAAGAAGATAAGTACAGGGCCCTCTACATACTGCTATCCATTGCAGAAGTTAGATTGTCAGCCTAATATAGCCCCAGCAGACACCTGGTGGCACTCCATTGCTTGGTTCAACGTTCTCACCAACGGGATTGCCCAGTGATTTGTTCAAATTTAATGTGCATGACAAGAACTGGTGCACCTGCCTTCTCAACAGTTGTAGTGCCCAACATTAAGTTTGAAATCAATCTGTGCATGGAAAGCACCAATAAACCTGGCATAGGGTTCCTCTATTGTACTTAGGCTTGTGCCTGGGTGCCTCTTACATTGTTTGTAAAATGTGTAGTTTTCCCTACACAAACTCTGCACAGTGACATAATGGTACCTTGGTACCTTCTGTCCTCTGGAGATTGGAACAGCTACATGGCCAACTACTCCTGCAAACCACACAGTTGCTTACACACTTGACATTCAAGGTCCTTTCAGCTTCCATACCGAACAGCACCCTTTACCATTCTTTTAAAAGTGAATCCAGACCGACTGGCTCACCAGACTGTGTTCTGTCTCTTGTCCCTTATCGCTGAGTACCCATTGGATATTTGACCCCCTCCTTTGGAGAGAGCAAACCAATGATTAGCGTTTCGTGAATATAAAATGGATTGACCAGATCAGATGAATACTCGTGGTTGAGATAAACTTGAGCAAATGTTTGCAGATCAAGAGGTGGTATGTTTGAAATAGTGTCTCTTCCCCCGATTGATACATTAAGGCATTGCAGGCGGCTATATTCTATATCAATGATGAGAGGCTTCCTATGCTGAAACTAGTTGGTCTTTAAAGGCTGGGAAACAAAAATGCAATAACAAGACCAGACCTATTCACAGAAGGACACACCTGAGTATAAACATACATCAAGTTTGATAGTGATTATCTTTTACAATATTCACAACTGCCGTCTCAGTATTTCACCAAGCAGTGTGACGAATAGTGGAGGTATAATCATTTAAATGTACACACATGTATGATGTACAAATCTACAGACATTACATATTTTGTCATTTGTTACATGTATTGTTTGGACTGACAAAGAGTAGAAGCTGAATTGGGGATTCTCTCATATTTTAGAATACTCTGGGGGACTCACTTTTTGTTGGGTGCTAGGCACTGCACGTGCAGGACCCACATATGGCAATACATATTCCATGAAGGTGACTGATCCAAAACTAAGGACTAGAAGATTTGTAGTCAATCATAAACACTGGTACTGATCTGAGAAACCATTTAAAACTAAAAAGCTGCCTGCTTTCCCATTACAGAAGGGAAAACGCATGTGCAAATCTGACCCAAAAGGGGTCTCCATTCAGAACTGCTAGGTCACATGCGATCTGCAGAAGACGCAGAGCAATTCCAGTTCTTATGATAGATTCAAAATGGTAAGTCTTTTGAATATGGATGCCACAGAGGACAGCCAAAAGGACATGTGTGTTTAATGAAACATATCATCTTGGGTAACAAAGGAAAGGAAGGTCATCAGGCACTTGGGCCCTCATTACGACCCTGGCGGTAAGTATGCGAAATTACCGCCATGGCGTAATCATCGTTTACGCCATGGACCGACAGCGTAAAGAGCGCCATATTCCGACCCATCGCGCACGAGCATTACGCCATGGCGGTAATGTAAACTACGCCATGGCGTAAACAGCCCTTACCGGCATCGATCGCCGCGCAGGGTGACCTACCGCCAGCCATCATTGCGCCGACCGTAATCAGCGGGACCCGTAATTAGCAGGCACCATAATTAGCGGGCACCGTAAATAAGTGGAACCGGAAGTAGCGTCATTGCGGCGGAACGGGAAAGAGCACAGCGGCCATCTTTAAAAACACAATCCATTGCCATGCTACCCAACCACACTACATTCGACCCTGAAACCCTGTGAATCCCATTACCCACCCATTTCCTCACCTAACCATGCCAAAAGTTGTTAAAAGAGCCTGCGACAGGCAGCGGCAGGACCGCTTCAGTCGCGAACAACTAACTATGCTGGCAGAAACGCTGCAGGAAAAGGCAGACATTGTCTTCTCATCAGAGATGACGAGACCAGCCATAGCCCGGAAAAAAGCAGTATGGGAACTCGTGGCACAACACGTCAGTGCCGTAGGTACCACCCCACGCACCGCCAGACAGTGCCGCAAAAGGTGGGATGACCTCCGGCTCCGATTAAGGGGCATACTGTCAGCAAACCGCAACCTGGGACTGGCAACTGGCGGTGGAGCAGACTCCCCACTGAAGATGCAGCCATGGGAGGAGACATGTGCCTCATTGATCGGCATAGAGTGCATTGAGGGCGTCGGCGGAATGGAGAGAGGAGCCCCGACATCAGGAGACACAGGAAGGTGCCTCCAATTCAGCCTTGCAAAACACCCTGAATCACACTTACATGGGAATCACAATGTCGCCCCATATGGCAAACGCAACACATCAGCAGAAGACCCACACCCTGCACACATGCAGCGTGTACACTCTACAGCAGGCACACACATTCCTGCATGCTCAACCCACCCAAAAGGGAGACAACCTGTATGTCACGGCCTACAAAGTCCACCATCTATCCATCTAAACCATGGCACTCATCACAATGCCTGCTCAATGTCTGCTGAACCATCAATAACACTTTCCCTCCTCTGCTCCACCACAGGCTCACACTCGGACACCGGCAGGGACGAGAGTGGCACCACCCCAGCCAAGAAACCCAGGACAGAGGGAAGAGGCCACCAACCATCCACCTCTGCTGGACCCATGGCCAACCCACAGCAGGCCAAAATTCCTGTTGCCAAACAGCCCAGGGCAGCAATTCCCCCCGAGGAAAGGGACATGATAGCACCCACGGCAGACACACAACCACTGCTGCCCACTGAGGGGATTGTGTCTGCGGGGAGCAGTACAGTCGGGGAGACTGCAGCCATCACAGCCTGTTCTGACAGCGATGTGGCGAATGTGGATGATGACATGGAAGGTCCCCCCAACACCCAACTTTCCTCCCCACACCTGTCCCCATGTAGCCTGCATGGACAGGACACACAGGGGAAATCCCCTGGAGATTCATGGCCAGCCACTCCAAGCCCAGTGGGAGTAGGGGAAGAGGGGAGTAGTCCTATTGGGCCTGCAATTGCAACCTCCATTGGGCCTGATTTCAGGCAGGTGCTGGACCAAATATCAGCGAGGCAAGAACAACTGGCGTCACTCCTAACGCAGCATGTTGCTGATTGTGGAGGTGCCAGTTCAGGCATGGAGAGGTGTGCTGAGAGCATCAAGGCAGCCATCCAATCAGCAAGCATGAACATATGCACAGAACTAGCCGCAGTGCGGAATACGATTAGTGAACTGATACGGACAATCATGGACACACGGCGTACCGAGCAGGCCGGTACCTCAGCTGCAAGTTCGGCCCCATCCAGCCCCGTCCGCAGGTCATCCAGGACCCGGAGGAGTACAGGCAGGGGGTCCCAGGTTCCGGGACAGGGGGCTGGCAATAGTGCCCGCCCAGTGGACCACTGAAACATTACCCACTTCACCACGGGCACTGCAGGGATTTCTGGGGGAGGGAGAGGGGGGATTGGGTGTGTTGGGGTGTTCAGGGGGAGGGGGACGGGGGATTGGGTGTGTTGGGGTGTTCAGGGGGGAGGGGGAGGGAGGATTGGGTGTGTCATACCTTTTCAGAAGCACAATACACTTTTTCGTTTATCACAAACCAAATGTGTGGACATTGCTCATTGTGTATGTGTGCTTTATTGTTGTACAGTCTACAGTGTGCATATACCAGACACACACAGTGCCCCAAGTGCCTTCCACATGTTACACCCACATGCTGTGTGTGCTAGAAGTATTGGTCAATGAGATTCTGACGCATTTCACGCCCTTCCTGTGCATCGCTGCCTCCTTGAGGTGCTGCCACATCCCCACCTTCATCATCCTCATCATCAGGTGGTTGCAGTTCTGCATCAGGGGGCAGAGGCACATTACGTCTGACGCACATATTGTGTAGCATGTCACATGCCATGACGATCTTCGCAACCTTCTCATGGCGGTACAGGAGTGCCGCGCCAGACCTGCTGAGGCAGCGGAAACGTGCCTTCAGTAGGCCAAAGGCCTGCTCTATCACCACACGGGTACGTGCATGGGCACGGTTGAAGTCCTCCTCATGCTGGTTCTGTGGGTTCCGGACTGGTGTAAGGAGCCACCTCTTCAGGGGATAGCCTGCATCACCTGTAAATGGGCAACAATGTATGTGTCAGGAATGAGATTGCTTTCTGAACATGACGTGCCACCATGCCTTGCATTCAACTGTTACTTTGCACCAAATTTAGTTGTGCTAATGGATTCACACTATGCAACCGGTATATGTTCATGGCTCTCATGTACTGTTTTGCATGCCAAGACACAATGCAGGGGGGACAATAGCCTTGTGAGTGCCCATCCACTGTGTCCGTTCAGACCGTTATTTTATGTGACCTGGCACGTGTCCTGTGAGGTCAAAGCTCACATGATTGCAACATTGCTGTCTGGCTCATTATGACCCCAGGGAACAATACTGGTGTCAATGGGGACAGTTTGTGGGTCTTGCGGTCTGTGTAGTGGTGCATTGATGTTCCTGTCCGACATGTGCCTCCTTTGTGCGCAGTTATGGGGGACAGGCCTTTCAGTAGATGGTGTTTGGTGACGTGCATGTAGGTGCGTTCCTTTGGAGTCAATGTGGTCACATTTATCACAATGCACTTGCAGATGGTTGTGTCATGGTTGGGGTACACTTTCCTTCATATGTTAGGGCTGATTAGATCAGGCATCATGTATACAGTTGTCAGATGACGTGAGTGCTGCCTCAGGGTATGATCTGGCTACTGCTAGTCGCAGCCATGTGACGTATGCATCATCCCCCCCTCTTTCTGCCAGGTGAAATATGCATTGGTACGTCGATCACCTACACACTTCGCATTTCCATGCTCATGTCATTAGACTCACCGAGTAGGCAGGATCTTGGGCCTGCATGTCGCTCCATGTAGCGTGGTATTGTGGAGTTCCGAAGGACAAGTGAATCATGGGTTGATCCGGGGAATCGGGCACAACAATGTGTGAAGATCCTGTTGGAGTCGCAGACCATTTGCATGTTGATTGAGTGAGATAGTTTACGGTTGCGGTATGGTACCTCCATGGCATGTGGGACCACCAATTCAACATGGGTGCAGTCGATGGCACCAATGCAACCAGGTAGCCAGCTAGTGCATGGAAACCCACTTTGGTGTTGGCAATCTCCTGGGCAGACCGTGGCAATGAGATGTGGTCATCTGTGTGCTTGAGGAGGGCATCGAGCACTTGGATCAGTGTACGTGAGAATAATGGTTGGGATATGCCATGCAAGTGGCCCACTGTGTGCTGGTAGGTGCGTGTGGCCAGGAAGTGGAGCACGGACACTACCTTCAGTAGGGGCGGGATGGCGGTGGGTGTTTCTATCATGCTGACAATGTCGTTGTGTATCATGTGCACAATGTTGGTGATGGTGTCACGGTCCAGTCGGTAGAGGGTGTGGATCTGCTCTGCGGTGAGGTTGAATGGACTGGCTCTGATGCGTGGGATTGGGGGCTGCCTGCGTGGTGCCACTGGCTATGCTGGTGGGGCTTGCTGGCCCTGCCTTGTCCTCCTTCTCCTCCTGCGTCTCCTCTGTGCAGGTGGTTGTTGTTGTTGTTGTTGTTGTTGTTGTTGCACTCGCATTGCTATCAGGTCCTCCAGCCCCAACATTGCTAGTCCTATTGGTATCATTGTGGAGTGTGACTGGGGCTGGTAGGGGTGGGGTGTGCTCTTTTTGCACTCGGAGAGTCTGTATTGCCTCCACCTGTGCTGATTCTGTGCACCTGTGGCAGCTGGGAACACTGCACATGGCCATTTACGGTTGGTTCGCGATGGCGGAATTAGCGCCATGGCGGTAAGGTACTTAACGCCTTGGCGATGGCGTTAGGGGCATGTCCGCTTGGTTTGTGATCTGCGTAGCTTTGCACCATGCCGGTATTTACGGCATGGAGGGTCACGCGCACGCAACCTTGGTGCTGTTAGCGGCATCGTAAACTACGATGTTGCTAATGGCACTTTCGCGGGTCATAATCGGACCTAGCGGAAAACGATGCCGGTATTCATTTACCGGCATCGTTTTCCGCTTACCGCCTGGGTCGTAATGAGGGCCTCGGAGTCAAAATGTTGCTTCACTTTCTTGAAAGGTCACTTCAAATCCAATTTGTTGACATGTTTGACCTCAGTGAGTGTTTAGGGAGTTTTCCTAAAGTCCTACTGGTAGTAGACTTTAGTAAGATACCCCAGTCTTTTGAGTATCAGTCTGTACTAACTCAGGACCTTGGTAGAGTGGCGTAGCAGTCAGGATTATATTAACAGGAAGATGTGAGCTGTAGTGAAGTACACTGAACATTAGCTGGACATGCACATCAAAGAAGCTCAAACTTATAATTTATATAAAATTATATATTTATTATATATACACCAGAATCACTTTAAATAATTCAGATGTTTACACTAGAACACTTTGGAATACACTCCAAAAGACACTTTCACTTTTGTGTTTGTTTGCGGTTACATTTGTAGCAACGTTAGGAAGGGAAAAGACAATGTTGTCGTATTATCGGTTATTACACGCACCTGCGGTTTTTAACAGTTCATACAGTAATACATTTCCTCTGCAAACACATATAGTAAAGTCACTCAAAGGGAGGAAAAGGGTTCATTAGCTAGTGTAACATTAGTCTGGTTCAAGGTTCTAGAGAGGCGTTCTTTGCACAGCAAGTCTTCAGAGTCCCAAAACGCAAACCTAGCTAAAGGCAGATTGGAGAGGGCTCAAAGTCTTGACAAGCTGCAGAACACAAAGAGTTCCTGAGGATTTCTTCCAGTCACTAGTGTTATAGAAGCAGCAAGTTAACACCTAACAAGGGAGACCTGTAAAAGGACTCAATAAAGGGAAACAAGCAGCGGCTTGAGACAGAGGCAAGAGGGGGTGATCCTGGACACCTCTAGGGGCAGTCTTACACTCTTGGAATCAGGTAGGCAATACCTTTTTCCCCACAGTACCTTACGTTAGAAGAAAATGTTTGTGCTGGATGTTCCGCACTGTTGCAGCACTGGACCCGACCTCCAGCTTCCTTGGTCTGATGACTGAAGGCAGGACAAAGGACGGGATCTCTCAGCCGCAGTCTCGAGGGAGGACCTTGGGCATGACTTTCAGCAACTTCTTGGTTAACTCAGTGGTTTTGGTGTCTTTTCTGAAGCACCAACAAAGGGCACGGATCGCCCGGTCAATCTTCTTCACTTCTTGCAGTGCCACACTCTGATGAGGCGGTCTGGATGAGTTGGATCGGATCTCTGGAATGTCCTTATGGGTTTGGCAAAGATTTGGATTGATTTGGCTGTTCAACAATGATGCACTCGAAATGGGCAGCAGGTCTCCTTGTATTGAGGTTCTGAAATTCTAGAAACTCTAAGCATCTCGGGCGATGGCTCAATTTGAAATTAATCTTGCGTCTGGTTGTTCCCACCAGCCAAATGAAAGGAGTCATCCTCTTTGGAGCTCCTGTTTCGCAAAGAACACAGGATCAGGACAGCAGTGGTCACTTCACAGTGTTGCAAACGGTCTGCAGGCATCTCTGGTTGTCTTCTTTGGTTACTTCAGCATCCAGTGGGCAACTTGTTTTTCAGTCCATAAGCCTTGCCTTGTATTCACCTCCAGCACTCACCCATCTGAAATCTCTGAGCTTTTTACAGAAAGAGGCATTTGGCTGTCCAATGAGGACAGCCAGACCCCCCTGTGGGAGCTGGTCCTATTCTGGCAATCTGGCAGAAAAAGGACAAGTGGGTGGAAAACTCCTACCCCACCTCCTGCCTGCATGACACTCTGGAGCCTAGATGGGGACTCCCGAGTGTTCCCTCCAAAAGGCAGAACACACACACTGACCTCCCCCTCTCAGAATAGTAGAAGTAGGCACTCGAAGCAAGTACTGATTAAGTACTACTTGGCTGCCTTGGTGCCTCGCTGCCTTGCTGCCTTTATGCCGTGTTGCTGCTGTTGCAGTGTGTCCTGTGAAGTGTGGTCCCTTTAAGAAAAGTCCCACCACTAGGTGGCTTTCTCATGTGCACCAGTAGCTTTTCCTCCATCTGGGCACCACTCTAATTGTTCAGCCCTTCCCCTTTCGGACAATATCATGCTTCACACACCTCTTCCTCGACCTTCTCGATCGAGGCAAGGATCCTTGAATGCCACAGTGCCCCGAACTTCTTCCCCTTGTACTGACCCCGACCTATCCCTATATGTGAGCCAATGTGAGTCTCCCACTTCCATCTTCCTCGACTCACATGGCGGCGAGGACATTTCCTCAGGCGGAGCATCCTCACCAGATTCTCCAACAGTATCTTTCGTGTACCCCACGCAAAGAAGCACGCATGCCCCAGCCCTGCATGTTCCTACTTTGCCAGTCCCTTTCATTCCTTACCCTGCTCCTATGCTAGATGTCATTTTGGCTGCTATGCAACTGAATTATCAGAGCTTGTCCAAGCTATATGATGGGCTTGATGCCAAAATCATGGAGCAATTCATTCAAACCCAACAAGTGCTATCTCTACTGAATATGTTGGTGCAACATTTTAGGCTGAGCCCACAAGAAGCCTCAAACTTGGATGATGCCCCGGCAGATGACGTTTCAATTATCACCATTGGCTTGGCCGGGTCCTCAATCTCTCCAAATGCTCTGGCTTTACCAGCCTTTCCAAACATTATCACCACAGAAGTGCAGAGTGGAGTTGCTGCCGGTGTTACTCCATTACACGAGTCTTAGATTAGCCTCCCTCCCACGCCGGTTGCTAATGCTCCTCCTCCATCTATAGCCCCCCTGCCGACCAGGACACCTATCAAGGAGGAGGCTTTACCCTCAATGCCACCTGTTGCAATAAAAAACAAAAGAAAACAACTTTCAAGGGTTCTTACCAGTACACCAAAAAATAAAAACATGTCACTCTGAGACTTCCAAAACAAACAATGAAATCTTTTTTTCACATATTGAACCCCAATGTAGACAAAGGTAAACCCGCTGAGGTAGCAGCTTCTACACTCCCAGCACCTCAGAATGAACCTTTTCCTACCCTATCCTTCAGACCTGCTCCACAAGAGCCCACTCCTTTACCACAGGACTTGGCAGTGTCTCCGACAGTTATTCCTGTGTTTCCAACGAAGGAAATCTCGGCCACTCTGATTCTCAGTCATCCTCTTCACAGACCTACCTTTGTGCCGCAAAACCTAGCGGTGCCCCCAGTGCCTACACCCCTTCCATCTACGGCTTATCCCCCATTAGGTGCTCTAATTTGAGAATTGGATTTTGCAAACTCACAGAGAGCACTAGAGACGCTTAAAAACACACTTGGGTTACTACCCCAACAGAACATTGTGGTTCACTCTGCTAAGACGAGCCCAAATGAGTCTTATGACCTTACCACTGTCCAAATAAGCAAGGCTGTAGACTCCTACTTAGCGTCACGTACTCAGGACCCTGCATTGTCATCCACCCTCGAGCCTTGAGAACAAAATTCTAATTTGCTCCAATGGCTCATTCCGAGTGCTGCAGCCTCAAAGGTGGGTGGTTTGTGTAATCCTCCCCTTCCCCTATCCAGTATTATTGACTATCCCCTGCACTCTCGTCATATGGAATCCTCTTCACTCCGACGAAAATCCACCGAGCCAATTGTTAACTCTAATCGACAAGATGACTCTACATTGATACTCAGCCAGCAAGCTTCCGATAATCGAAAATGTCATTCTCTCATTTTAAAATGTCGAGGAGGCAGCTTCGGCTCCTATGATCTGAATCGACGCACTGTGTTGAATATATTCTCTGAACTAGTTGAGCTAGAAGACATCTGTTCTAGTGACATTGAACAAATCGAGTTTATCTCCGAGTCTAATTGTTCGGTAGTGCTTTTGTTGATCCCCCTCGGGGATTGTGTTGAATACTGTTTGGAAAGCAAAAATGCAGTTGTTGCCATGGGATTTCTTCTAGCTCAAGACCCAACACGGATGCACATAGGAAATGATGTAAAACAACTAGTGCCAAACACACAGATCCATGAGCTAGTAGCGAGAAGTGCCTATCCTGATCATCCCCACATGTCATAACCACCAGTAACAGAATGTCTCTCTACCACTGTCAGCTGGAACACACGAGGCCATTCTCATCTACAAGCCTCCATTTCCAGCTTTTCTAAGGTGTATGATATAATAGCATTGCAGGAAACCTGGCTCTTACACCTACCAGCGCGGAATTGTACTGCTACCAGCTATTGCAGGGACCAAGGTTTGCCCCTCCTCGGGCCTTCTAGTGGGGGTCAACATGTCAAAGGGATTCTCTGTCCAGTCCTGGGATTCGGCATCTGCCTACATACAACTTGTGAAAATGTCATGCCCTTCTCATACAATAGCCCTGATTAATATATATTGCAATCCTCTTGGGCTAACAGATTCAGTTTACTATGCTGGTATGTCCAGACTGCTTGACCTCATAATTATCACTCCGGGCATCACAGATACCATCATTGTTGGAGACCTCAACCTTAATTGTCTGCATCCTAAAGGCAAAAATACTGTTGCCAAGGTTAACTGGTGGTCTTCATTCATGCTGGAACTAAATTTTCATATGACCAACGGCGACATTCCAGCCCACCCGACGTGGCAAAGAGAAACTATATCCAGCACGATTGATTACATGTATACTCATACCAATCTGATGGCCAAATTCAATCTTTTGAAGTCATTCCTCAGAAACATAGTGACCATCATCTGCTAGTAATAACAATAAGCTGGAATTGTGCACTGTTAAATAAATCGTTTTTGCAGCAAAATCTCATTTTCAATAATGCAAAATCCCGTTTTCGTTGGTCTGATAGCAACCTTTTAGCCTTTTCCAAACTAGTCATTTTCAATAACAAATCCTTTAATCGAACTCAGTATACAAATGTTCTGTTCACTTTCAAAAACCTCTCAAAAACTGCTAGTCTCCGAGGACCTTTACATAAACATTCATTTAATCTCTGGTCAAAGCCAGGAAGACTGAATATATGCGTGAAAAAATATTAATTTGCAAACTAAATTTGTCCTCTTGTAATCAACAACAGAGATCTGCTAAATGCAAATATCGTAATTGGATGCGGCAACATCAAACCCAGATATTACAGCACGCCAACGAACATATGCTTAGACTGATAGCAAATAAAAACAGTGCAGAAGCATGGGCCATATTAAATCAGTGTGTCCATCAGTCTCAACCCTACATGTAGATCCTTAGTGTCTCCGAGGCGCAGTGGATCCAGCATTATACCAACCCAATTTTTCAATATTCCACCTATAGACCAGAGGAACAGGGGAAATGGTTTCTAGAATGCTCTTCGACCATTCCTGAGGGATATATTAAGCACATCAGTCCCTCAGGAGCTATGGGCCCTGGTGGGTTTAGTAATTTTATGTTTAAATCCAATCCTGTTATGAGGGCAAAGATTCTAAATGATCTATTCCAACAGATCATTGCATCATGCTGCATTCCCACTTCGTGGAAAAGTTCCATCATAGTACCAATTCATAAAAAAGGTGATCAGAGCCTTCCCTGCAATTATAGGCCTACTGTGCTGCTAGATGGGCCTGGGAAGCTTTTTTTCAAAACTCATCCTTAATGATTTGAACAGTTGGACACAAGCCACTCACACAAGCGATCCCTTTCAGACGGGCTTTCTAGCAGGCATGGGTACGAACATCAACCCTCTCTGCCTTAATGCTCTCAAATTCCAAGCCCAGGCATCAAAACAGGCAATTTATTTTGCCTTTGTAGATCTTCATACAGCCTTTGATGCCATCTCTCGGCCCCTTTGTTGTTCTCTAAACTCATAAGAGATAAGTGTCCCTATACATTGCAGCAAATTATTCAATCTTTACATTGTGACACATCGATCCGTATTAGACTAACTTTAGAAGGGTTGTTGTCCTTGGAAATTCCAACTGCCCGTGGCCTCAAACAAGGCTGTCTACTCACCTCTGTGCTTTTTAACTATTTCATGTATGACGTACGCCAGCTTTTTGAGGCAGTACCATCAGACTCACCCAAACTAAACAATGTCCAAATCCAGACTCTCATGTACGCCGACGATCAGGTACTAATTTTGAAAACCCTGAGTGGTGAAAGGAAGCGCCCCCAATTTCAGCACGATCCTCCCCGCAATGAGAGACAATAAGGGACTCTCCCGTAGTGGGAATAAGGCCAAGACAGAGTGCGGGTGAGCGTAAGTGGGAGTTTATCCAAAAAATAGGGCATGCAAAGAACTCTGCAACCTCCGAGAGCGCTCTGTCTGACAATAGCAAAGACAGGCGTATTTCTAATACAAAAAACGTCATCAGAACCTACACACTATAGGGGGCACAAGTTAATTGGGATTGGGTGGCGTCGACTAACTATAGGTGTTGCTGCAGCGTGGTTGGTCTTGGCGTGAGGACGTCACTGGTCAGCCTCGTGGGTTGGGTTGGGCCTGGCGGGCCAGCTTGAGGTCATCCGAGCGGTGTTGGTATGCTGGGGCAGCCTGTGACAAAGATGAATACCTTTCCTGACTCGTTTGCCCTAGGCCATGCACACTGCAGTTATTCAAGAAACGACATTTAAGTTCATCAATAAATCGCTCAGCAGTTTATCTTATAAAATAAACGCAACACATGAGGAATGCACCTCGTGAGAGGTCTGGTGGTTGTCGGTTGGGGTGAGATTTACCTGTGTCCTATTGACCGGTATTTTAGGTCGAGGGGCTGGGCTCTGGGGCCTGAGCCGAATGATACATGTCTGTCTGCTGCGTTAGAAGTTATTATATAAATGGGTCTCTGTGTCTTGTCCCAGTGATGGGGGTCGTCTTTGCACGGGGTCATGATTCTTGGGGTGGTCTAGGGGGGTTGTGGGATTTACGAGAGGGTGCTGGTAGATCAGTGGATTCAAACGTGGGTTTATTACCGTGCTGTAAATAACACAGGTGGCGGGCTGTGGCCTTGGGTGCGGTACCGGGGCCTCTGACTCTCTGAAGCGGCTCCAGCTTGGTTGGGGGAGGTGAGGGAGCACGGCACATGCCTTAGCTTCTTTATCTGGCAGGCTTGGTAGGGTGGGAGGGAGAATGGCCTTGCATATATTCACAAAGGTTTTTTCCTCGTGCGTTGCTGACTTTTGAATGCAGAACTTTTATAATGTTCTGCCTTATTTTGATGTTATTTAAACACACATATATATTTCAATTTCGTTACACATTTCTTTAATACAGTCGGTCCGAGTACCTTTTCATTACCTAACATTATATTCACTACATTGTGTGATTATTTTATGTACATTAGACGTTACACGAGGTAGTTCTAGGTTATGGCCTACAGAGATTGATGCTCGCCGCTTTGGGTGATTAAGAAAACATATATGAGTTCAGGTTTCTACATAAAATTGAAAGAACACTTATACAGATAAAGGCTATACGTTTGGTCGACATCTTTCTCTGTGGTTATAGCAGCACTAGTCCAGGCCTGGGGTGATATCATATAACGTTACATCTTTATGGTTTATTCACAGTTTACAGGATCTGTTTAAACAGAGGTAGTTCGTTAATACCAATACTTGAATTATTTTCTACTTTCTTCAGATAGTGATGCTTCAGCTTTTTCCCCGTCACCCCGGCCTCGCGGACCAGGTCGTGCAGGGTGCAATATTACATTGTGAATGATAAAATGTTACAGTGTTGGCATCTCGGGTTTAGCTCATACCCGACTTTCTCATGGGAACGCGCTCGCAGCGGATCTACCAGGGCTACTGCGGCAGGGATACTTGGAAAGCCCTCCAAAGGTGGGGGCCGCACCGCAGCGCGCTGAACTCACGCCATCTTTGCTAGACAAGATGGCTTCTAGGCCTAACTGATTTTTGGTATATGCAGGGAACGGATACGTGTGGGCAATGTCGTCGGCGGGTGAACCCTCCTCCACATGGGCCCGGGTGGCATGAGGGGACGCCCACCGAGTCATGGTCCTCACCTGGGGAGAAGGCTGCAGGTGAGGAGGGCCTCGCGGCCAGTCCTCCCCTACATTTCCCCCCTTTCGTTACTAAAGTAACGAATTCTTTAGCTCTTCTAATCTTCTACATTCTTGTTCCTCTATCACTGCGTCATCCCATGCAGGTGTTCCTTTTCTAGGCATCCAGGCTCTACATACCCCCCTCAAGCTCTCACCTCTTCTAGCATACTCGTCTGGTGTACATGTTAAATATATACAGTCACCAGTTTCTTCCAAGTCTACCCAGACCTCCTCATACCATTCCAGTTCCACGTCTCGGGGTTCTTTGATAGTGGTGTGCCATAGTTTGTCTACTATGTACTTATCACGGTACATAGGCACTAACTGGTACCTGGGAGTGTTATCTGTTCCTGTCTGTACATGTACTTCTTGTGTCGCCTTAATTGTACCACCAGAGTTGCCCATTGTCACCATCATCATTGCACCGTTAGGGACTGCGTTAGCACAACATCGGAGGCCCACCTGGCACAGGCAGAACACCACGAGGAGGACCACCACAACTGGTATCAAGAACTTCATTGCCATTCCAAGCCATGAGGGAACCCAGGAGAAGATATTGTCGAACCATGAGCTATCTTTAGCCCCACCTTCCATCTTCATCTTCTCTCCCAGGTTATGTACTGCTTCAATGACGTGGGACAGGGACCCATGTTCTGCGTCTTCAGAAGGTACGAACGTGCAGCAGGCACTTCCTATTTTTCGGCAAACACCTCCATCGATCGCTGTTAACAGGTCCAGAACATACCTGTTCTGCATGGTCATTAGTCGCAGAGCTCGTAGTTCCACCTTTATTATGTTGAACCCTTCTTCAGTGTCATTGGCCAGCTGAATCAGTTCCCACCGTGTGATCTGGAGCCATTTTGCATTTGCTCTTGCTTGGACACTTGAAACTAGTGAGGCAAAAAATGTTTCCACGGAGCTGAACAGGCGATACCTGTCTGGGATCTGTGCCAATAAATCGGATGATGCTTGTGATATGTAGTTCGATGCTCGCTTGTTCCGTGATAGCTCCTCTTCTTTCCCTCCGGAGGACAGGACATAGAGGTGCGCTTTTGCAGTGGGAGAAGTCGCATCCTGGTTCACGTTTCCTTGCCTCCTTTTATTTTCGTCGACGTGACTTTCTGGAATCACCATTAGGGCCGAATGCAAAGTGGCCATTGAGCAGCTGCCACTCCATGCCTGGGGAAGGTGCAAGTAAGCCTGATTCCCACATACCCAGTATGTGTCCATTAGTGCTGCTGTTCCTTTTTTCATGTCTGGGATGGTGAGAGTTTTGTTACAGTTTTTATTCGTTCCCATTGCCACTTTTCCTTCTCCCTTGAAACATAGTTCGTTTTTTATTTCACTTTGTAGCTTGAAGGGTTTCTCCATCGCTGTTACCCATGTTAGTTTAGAGATGTGTTCTTTCCATATTGGTAAGCACGTTTTTTCCATCCACCGCAGCTTGTCTGGTTGGACACCTCTCAGTGCTTCCGCTTTGCACAGTACTTCTTCATCTTTCCATTTGTTTTCGGAAAACAGTGTCCCTTGTATTGCAAAGAAAGGTTCTTTAAGACAGACCACTCCAGACGCTTTTGAATAGCACGTTTTGTTGTTCTGTATCATTTTGAAAGAGACATCGTGTGCTTGGAAGGTGTTCTTTATTCTACACAGTGTGAGATGAAGGAGACATTGGGCATCCACAATGGGCAATTCTCTTGGCAACAACACTTTGGGTGTGCCTGATGCATGGGGGATGAGCGAACAGACATAACAGCTTTCATTGGTTGTCTGTTTAGCTGTTGTACTCATATCTGCATACCATTTATTTGCTTGGTGGGGGTGTCGTGGGTCTTCCATCTTGTCTAATCCTAACCCATAATACTCATCATACCCCCTCCTACTTGTCTCTCTTCTTCGCCTACTTTTCTCCCTCCTCCTATACCTTTTAGTTTCGATAGGTGAAAGAATAGGCCCCCCTTTCTCCTTCCCACCCCCCTTTTCCAATTCCTCATATAGGAACTTGTGTTCTGTCATCGTAATTACTTTTCCATTTTCCTCAATAAACAACAAATCGCTGTTTTGTATCGGGGCGGGAAGGGTAGTGGGGCTGTTATATATTTCAGGTAGGGACATTGTGTCATTTTCCATTTCTTTATTTCTTGATTGTGACAGGGCAGCAGTGGGTGGTGCAGTATAGTAACCCCATACAAAGTGTGATCCATCCCAGACCAAAAAATCACCTTCTTTAATATTCACACTTGTAATTGAATTTGTGCCAGGGGCAAGGGTGATGTTACTCCCCCCTCCCCCCTCGTTCATCTCGATAGAGATGAACGCTATGAACCAATATGTTACCAGGCAAAATATTGAGATGAAGAACACAATAACACACATTGATAAACCACATTCGTATGAATATGTCAATCTATCTACTAACATTTCTCTAAATCTAACAAATCTATTAGTTGCAGGCTGCCCATTGGATGCCATGGTAAATCCTGTTTGAAACACAAAAGTGCATTAAGTACAAGCATGTAAACATTTCTAACGTTGTGACGTTGTTTCGACAAAGTATGGGAGTGGGTGAGGGAGGGGGTGTGTCCACAGACAAGGTAACTTTACAATCATTACTATCCGTACATTATTTCATATATAAAAAAGGAAAGTCGAGAGAAAAAAAACTTCTCCAAAACCAAAAAAAAACCCCACAAAAACCTTCAAAAGTTGTAAAAAATTATATATATATATATATATACATATTTATTTCAGTACACTTGTCGTGCGCCAGTCGCGTTCAATGTTCATCACTTAATGCACACAAAATTCCCATCATTCATTCTGCACAACTTCATTGTCCGCTGTTGCCTGTGCCTCGTCCTGCACCTCACCTTCCACGGCGCTATAGGCTCTGCGTACGTCTGTCAAATGCACCCAGTATCGTAGGCCCTTCACCTTTACTGCCGTGGGCGTGCAAAACACTACCTCATAAGGGCCATGGAAACGTGGCGCATTCCACCTTCGCACAAAACTTCTGACATATATAAGGTCACCAGGCATTAGTTGTAATGGTTTTTCAGGCAGTGTCTCTGTTTCTGTTGTGTTCCCCTCCTCTCTTGTAGAGGGGGGGGCTAGTTGCTTCGCAATTACGCGCGCTGCCCGTGTCAGTTTTTTCAAGTACTCTGTGAACTCCTCTCCCAATATCGCTGCGCTTCTGTGTGCATCAGAACGTTCACGGAGAGGCGAATGCGCTGTGTGCATTCTCCTTCCCGTGACGATCTCATGCGGGGACAAATGGTGGTCTTTACTTGGCTGATTTCGCAATTCGAACAGGGCCAAAGGCAGGCAGTACATCCAGGTCTTTTTAAGGGAAAAACACAGTTTTGACAATCTGCTTTTTAACAGACCGTTCATCTTTTCCACTACGCCATTACTTTGAGGATGATAAATCGAACATAATTTGTGCTTTATTCCCAATAACGTAGTCACTTCCTTGAATAGTTCATTAACAAAATGCGTGCCGTTGTCTGAGCGAATAACTTCGCAAATTCCCCAGCGCGGGAATACTTCCCGCACTAGGAACTTCGCGGCGCCCTTCGCATCAGGGCACGCACAGGGGCCTGCCTCCACCCACCTCGAAAATGGACATACAACCACAATCATGTAGCGAGCCCCGTTACATCTTTCTCCCATGTCTACATAATCAATGTGGAGCTCTCTGAATGGGCCATTTGGTTTTGGTATCGTACCTCTTAGTGTGCGCAATGTCATACCTGAGTTGTAAACATGACATGTCGTGCATTCTAAAGCCAGCCTTGTGATGTGTTCCTGGAGGCAAGGTGCAAACCAATCTTCTTGTATCTCCGCCATTATGTGTTGCTTTGCGTTACGTGCGGGAAAATGTAGTTGTTGAAATGCTACTTCTAACAATGTAACTGGCATTACCGCTTTTCCTGAACTTTCTTGTCGCCACAATAAATCAGTCGGCGATTTGCTGCATCCCCTCTTAGTCCACAGCAATTTTTCTTCTGCACTAGCTCCCTCTTGCAGCTCTATTATTTCCTGTGTGGGCATCATGTTGTATCCTGTGGGGACCTCTTGGCTTGCTGTGTGGTGCAACATGTACTCTCCTACTTCACCTTTCTGTAAATACGAAGCTTCTTTGGCAGCGGCGTCTGCTGCCGCGTTCCCCAAAGATATAAAATCTGTATTTGTGGTGTGGGCTTGGCATTTTACGATGGCCACTGCCGTGGGGTCTTGCAGGGCCTCAATCAGTTCTTTCAATAATTCTGCATGCTGAACCGGTGTTCCATCTGCTCGTCGAAACCCTCTCCGCCCCCACCGTGCCAACCCGCCGTGTACTGTTGTTGTCATGTATGCTGAGTCTGTATATATTGTCACTGCGCACCCCTTGGCGGCATGCAATGCTTCTATTAGCGCTATTAGTTCTGCTGCTTGGGCTGAATAGTGTGATGGGAGGCGGTGTTGCACTAGTGTCTCGTATTCATCTTCCTCTAATCGTACAACTGCCATACCCACATGTTTCTCTCCTGTCTCCATGTCTATTGATGCTGACCCGTCCACGAAATACACCTCTCCCTCGTTCAGGGAATTCTCAAAAATCACTTGATCCTGACCTTCGTCACCTGTGTACGTAGCGCAGTTGTGGTTCTGCATGTCTTCTACGGTGCACGCCTCTGTGATGAATGTGGCCGGGTTCACTGTTTTACATCTTACTATATGGATGTTTGCGCTGGACAGTATTATTTCATATGCTGTGGCGCGTTGTGTCGTCAATGTGCTCTTTGATCGCTCTAATATTGCAAAGAGTGAGTGTTCCACAAACAGTGTCACAGGACAGCCCATCACTATCGTGGCACTTTTTTCAATAGCGAACGCGGCTGCAGCTAGGGATTGCTCGCACGCGAAATGACCTTGCATTACTGCGTCTAGGGTGCCACTATAGTAAGCCAGTGGTTTGTGCCCTAACGATGTCTTTTGTGTCAGTACTGCTGTCATCAGTGTTCCTTTACAGTGTGAAAATAAGAAGAATTCGCGCCCATAATCTGGATTTGCCAGTACTGGAGCGCTTGATATCAGCTCTTTTAGTGAGTTAAATGATGTGTTCATCTCTTCTGTCCATTCTATGTGTTTGTTTTCCTGCTGTGCTTCTTTTAGTGCCTGTAACAAGGGCCTTGTGTACGCTGCATAATCCAATATCCATGCTCGGCAATAGTTGCACATACCCAGAAATTTCTGCATCTCTTTTACTGTTTTGGGCTCCCCAACTGTTTTAATTGCCTGTGCCCTGTCTGGTATGATCCGCTTGCCATCCTTTGATATCAGCTGTCCCAAGTATAGGACCTCTGTCAGACAGTATTGTAACTTCCCCTTGTCCACCTTGTACCCTTTATTGGCCAATAATGTCAGGAGTGTTATTGAGTCCTTTCTACACTCCTCCTCAGTTTGTGCACAAACCAATAAATCATCAACGTACTGAATCACTGTGCTTTCTACAGACAAATTCCCCAGATCTTCATGTAGTACCCTGTTGAATATGCTTGGGCTCTCGCAATATCCTTGTGGTAGTCTGCAGTGTTCGAACCTCCTCCCCCCTAGTGTAAACGCTGTTAAGTACCTGCTCTCTTCTGCTAAGGGAATCGAGAAAAATGCATTTTTCAAGTCAATAACTGTGAAGTGGGATGCCGTTTTCGGAATGTTGCACAGTATTGTCGCCGGGTTCGGCACTAGAGGGAACTCCTTCTGAATCACATCATTTAGTGGGCGTAAATCTTGTATCATCCTCCAGGAACCTCCCTTCGCTTTTTTAATTGGGTAAATGCATGTGTTGCATGGGGAGTTTGAGGGCACTATTATTCCTTGTGCTAGCAGTGCATCTATTGTCTCTCTGATCCCTTCTTCTGCTTCGCGTGACAATGGATATTGTTTTACCCGGGGTAGAATTGCTCCCTGTTTAAGTTTTATTACCACAGGCTGAACCCCATGTAGTAACCCTACATCGTGGGGGCCATTTGTCCATAGGTTAGTGGGTACTAACCTCATGTCATCATCAAAAAATGTATGTGGTGCTCCTACTACTGCCATTAATTCAACTTTAGTTTTTCTGGCTGTAACTACAATGTCGCACGGAATTGCTAGTTCCATCACTATTTCGCCATCTGTCTCAGTGTCAGAAAATAGCTCCTCGTCCGAGAGCTCCCTCAGTGGGATATTTGCATTTGTACACAGTACTGTCCGCCACTCACATCCTTCCATGTCAACGCCAATCACACATATTCTGTTCGCTGACACGTGTACTGCGTGCAAGTCCAACGATAGCACCGACCCGGGAGCAGTGTCGGGGCTTGCTATGGGGCGGAAAAGGAATTCGGCTGGAATCCTCCAATCCATCCTTTTTAGTTCTGGTACTATGAAAGCCAATGTTCTCATGCCCTCAACAAACATCTCCTCGTTTCTTGGTAACCCTCTGATCTCTTGCATGATTGTGTGGCCGTGTATTACTGCTAATATGCGGAGGGGGCATATGCCTGGCGTCGAACATACGATACCGCTCCCTGTGAATGATATTGTCATATTTAGTTTGCTTAAGAGATCTCTCCCCAGCAAATTAATGGGTGAGTGTTCATAGTACAGTAAGGGTGCTTTCACTGTTTTACCCCCCACTGTCACATCCAATGCCTCTGTGTAAGGAACTTCAATTACAGCCCCAGAGAACCCCTGCGTCTCTAACGTTCTATTAGATAACGGGAACCGGCCCTCTCTAATGCATGATTTCTCCGCTCCCGAATCCACCATGAATATGAACTGCTTGTCTCCTATCTGCGCTCCTATCAATGGTTCCTCTGATGCATTGTGGGTCGTAGATAGTACTGGACACGCAAGTGCTCTCTGTGGGCTGTCCTATGCGGGGTGTCTCATTGCCCCCCCTTGATCAAAAATGTTCCCCGAAACTACTGACACCCCGCTATAAGGTGCGGGGGCAGGCGCTCCATTAGCTACTGTGGCGAAAGTGTTACCTGGCGTGTATTGCATATTGTCATTATTCTGTGGGTGGTTTTGTGTTCTGTACTGATGTCCGTGTAGTTGTGCGTTACTTCTTTGTCCTACATTTTCTGGTTGCTGGTATTGTCCCATGGGGAGGCCGTAGGGGCTTCCTGGGTGGGGGTGACCGTACTGCTCTGTCTCCTGGAACCCGTTGTTTTGTCTGCTCCTGCACTCTCTTGAGTAGTGCCCCCATCTCCCAGAATTCCAGCAGCTCCCCTGTGGACCTCTGGGACCCTGCCACCCATTTCCTCCCATTCCTCCATACCCTTGTCCTCCTCTTCGGCCCCTGTACCCACCTCTTCCCCCTCTTGGGGCCCACTCTTGCCCCGCGAGACCTCCGTTCTGCTCTGGTTCGTTCCACTGTCGCTGTCCTTGTCCGGCCCAATTAGCTGCTATTCTCCCTTGTATTGCTATCTGCCCCTCCTCTCCTTCGTCTCCCTCCCTCATGAGTGGGAGTCCTGCTACCGCTGCTGCAACCTTCACTAGCTTTGATTGTATCAACTTCGCTTCGTCTGCCAACCTTTTCTGTGCTACTTCCTTCTCTCTTTCTTTTATTCTTTTGCAATGGTGCACTATTATGCTTTGGATCTCCGGCCACCCCTTCGCCTCGACACCTGCTATTTTGTCGAGTGCCTTTTGCACCTCTTTTGGGAGCCCTCTCTTGATGATAAAATAAAACAGAGATGTTGACTGATGCCAGGGCGTGCCCGTTTCCGCTCTCCACATCTCCTGCACCCGGAGAATGTAATCCATAGCATCCTCCCCGTCATTCATTGTACATTGCATTACTGACTGTAAATCAGGGGTATCTGGGAATGTCTCCCGCAGTGCGTCCCACACCCTTGCTCGTACTGTATTAAAGGAAGCCCCATCATGGCGATCACAGTCTAACGTCACGGCCGGGAAACCAGCCTTAGCCCATACTCTGTCTGCTTGATCTCCTACTGCGGATACTAGTAGGCTTTTCACATCGCCTACTGCCAACGGTATGCCGGCGGTATGTTTCTCAAATGCATATATCCACTTGCTCGCCCCTCCTGACAGCTGGGGCAATAATTTCATTAAATTAGCCTTATCCATCTGAGCCCATGGTATATAGTTTGGTCTCCCCCCCCCTCCTCTGTGTATCAATGGAAGTTGTAACTTCCCTTTTGCAGTTGCACCCTCCCTTTCCTTAGTCGCTGCTGACTCCAATGACGCCATCTTCCCCACCCTATTTCTTAGTCGTCCCATCCATTCGTCGTCTATAGTCCCTAGCGAGCATGCACCGTCCACCTCCTCGCTTTCCCCTCCTACTGCCATACTCAACCTATCACTCTCATCCATCCCTCCTCTGACATCACATAACAAGTCCTCTCTGATCCCTCTCTCTCGTGATACATCGCCAATGCTCCCTTCTACTGCTCCTACCTCAATTATTCGTGTCGGCTCTTCCTCAATTCTGAACAGTATTTCCCCCTTTTTCCATCCTTCCTCAATTTGTCTACTTTCGCTTGACGCTCTAGACGTGCGTCCTGATTGTGTAGGGGCGCACGCTGTGCGCTCACATATGTCTTTTATTCTTGAGAGTTCATCCCTTGCCACAGTAAGCCTCGACTCTAAGTCACTCGTCAGCTTCTCTATATCCACCCTCTGTGTGCTTCCCTGGGCGCGCTCTCTGGTGCTTTCGTATGGCGGGGGGGCTGTTGGTCTTTGTGGTGTACCAGTTGTGGGGGGAGGCACATAAGTAGGGTCGCTATATCCTGCTGCGGGGGCTGGTTTGTTTAATAGTGGGTACAAGCTAATCACCTCCGTAGGTTTTTCTGTATTTAACTGGTCCTTTTCCCCTCTTGGAATCATGAGTGGGTTGTCTGTTGTGGACGGCAGATCGACATTTGGTGCCGGATCTTTGGGTGGGGGTACTTCCTCAAACAATCTCCAGAGGTCTAATATCTCCTTCCTATTTTGCCATTGTTTCCCCTTATACTTGAGGCTAATGCATGCTCGTACCATATCAAGAACGCTTTTGTCAAAAGACCCTCCCTCGGGCCAAATCTGGGGCAGACCCTCCCCTTTCAATTCTGTTACCCATTGATCGTGATATTTATTTATTCGTTCAGCGTATCCCGGTAAGCTCTTACAAATATGTGACAAGGGAGTTTCTGCCCCCATACTCTAAATCACTAACACAGCCGTGTCCACCTCCTTTACTTTTAGTTAGGTGAAGATATATGTATCTATATCTTTGTGGCACAGACAAGAGCGGGCGTCTCAACAATATCACCCAAAGTTATTCACTGCGCAGATCCTTTCTTACTCATCACAACTCGTCCACTTCCCATTTCCACACACTCTCATGTGATTTCTCTTACAACCAATCAATTACTAGTTATGGCCACACTCTCTCGCACCCCCTCTTGGTCAATCGTTCTTCTCCAATACTCACACGGTGCGCGCACCCTTCACAATGCTTTCCCACTCACACCTCGTCTTTTTTCCTCCCTTTCCTCCCTGGCCAGCTGTCCCTGTTTTTCTGCTAAGGTTACTGTGTTCACGTCTGTACGTGCCACTACTTAGTCCCCACTCCTCAAAATGTGCTCCCTATTTTATAGTTCTTCTACAAGTATATTTACCTTATACCCTTTTCGCTTTCACCCCCTGCCCCGTGGAATGGAAAAAAGAAATAGAAAGAATAGCAATCACTAAAAAATATTCCCGGTGTCTCCCTTTGCCAGACACCAATAACTTATTTCTTACTTCTTCATATATTCCCAGTACTAGTTTAGATAGCACTATGCGGCGCCGCCTTCCACCCCCTTTCGGAGCTAGGTTTCCGTCACTTCTACCACTTCACTTATTTCTTACTCCTAATGGCCATATGCAAAGAAAAGATAAAGAAAGTTTCAAGACCCGTCTTTAGTAGACCCCCGTTATTCTTCTCCTCTACCTGTCCCCGTTCTTCTGTTCACAATTTCCCCTCCCTTCCCCTTTACGATCGCTCGCACTCAGTACTCACGTGCCCGTCTTGAACCGATAGTCTCCGAAACTGGGTCCGTCCAGGCAGTGTCACCGGTAACTCAACGGTCAGCCCCTGGCTCCGGCGAGCGGCACTCAAAGGGGATTTTTTTCCAATCGGGATCCCGTACCCTTTCTCATTGAGTGCGCACTTCTTAGTGTGCCGGTCGCCGTTGGCGGGCAGCCTTCCGGAGCCGGCTCACCGTGCGTATCCCTTTTCGACCGGAGATTCTCGTGCCAAAAGGGGGTCGTTAAAAGGAGTTAGGAAAAATAATTTGGAGATATCACGCTATCGGGGTCACCACTGAAAGGAAGCGCCCCCAATTTCAGCACGATCCTCCCCGCAATGAGAGACAATAAGGGACTCTCCCGTAGTGGGAATAAGGCCAAGACAGAGTGCGGGTGAGCGTAAGTGGGAGTTTATCCAAAAAATAGGGCATGCAAAGAACTCTGCAACCTCCGAGAGCGCTCTGTCTGACAATAGCAAAGACAGGCGTATTTCTAATACAAAAAACGTCATCAGAACCTACACACTATAGGGGGCACAAGTTAATTGGGATTGGGTGGCGTCGACTAACTATAGGTGTTGCTGCAGCGTGGTTGGTCTTGGCGTGAGGACGTCACTGGTCAGCCTCGTGGGTTGGGTTGGGCCTGGCGGGCCAGCTTGAGGTCATCCGAGCGGTGTTGGTATGCTGGGGCAGCCTGTGACAAAGATGAATACCTTTCCTGACTCGTTTGCCCTAGGCCATGCACACTGCAGTTATTCAAGAAACGACATTTAAGTTCATCAATAAATCGCTCAGCAGTTTATCTTATAAAATAAACGCAACACATGAGGAATGCACCTCGTGAGAGGTCTGGTGGTTGTCGGTTGGGGTGAGATTTACCTGTGTCCTATTGACCGGTATTTTAGGTCGAGGGGCTGGGCTCTGGGGCCTGAGCCGAATGATACATGTCTGTCTGCTGCGTTAGAAGTTATTATATAAATGGGTCTCTGTGTCTTGTCCCAGTGATGGGGGTCGTCTTTGCACGGGGTCATGATTCTTGGGGTGGTCTAGGGGGGTTGTGGGATTTACGAGAGGGTGCTGGTAGATCAGTGGATTCAAACGTGGGTTTATTACCGTGCTGTAAATAACACAGGTGGCGGGCTGTGGCCTTGGGTGCGGTACCGGGGCCTCTGACTCTCTGAAGCGGCTCCAGCTTGGTTGGGGGAGGTGAGGGAGCACGGCACATGCCTTAGCTTCTTTATCTGGCAGGCTTGGTAGGGTGGGAGGGAGAATGGCCTTGCATATATTCACAAAGGTTTTTTCCTCGTGCGTTGCTGACTTTTGAATGCAGAACTTTTATAATGTTCTGCCTTATTTTGATGTTATTTAAACACACATATATATTTCAATTTCGTTACACATTTCTTTAATACAGTCGGTCCGAGTACCTTTTCATTACCTAACATTATATTCACTACATTGTGTGATTATTTTATGTACATTAGACGTTACACGAGGTAGTTCTAGGTTATGGCCTACAGAGATTGATGCTCGCCGCTTTGGGTGATTAAGAAAACATATATGAGTTCAGGTTTCTACATAAAATTGAAAGAACACTTATACAGATAAAGGCTATACGTTTGGTCGACATCTTTCTCTGTGGTTATAGCAGCACTAGTCCAGGCCTGGGGTGATATCATATAACGTTACATCTTTATGGTTTATTCACAGTTTACAGGATCTGTTTAAACAGAGGTAGTTCGTTAATACCAATACTTGAATTATTTTCTACTTTCTTCAGATAGTGATGCTTCAGCTTTTTCCCCGTCACCCCGGCCTCGCGGACCAGGTCGTGCAGGGTGCAATATTACATTGTGAATGATAAAATGTTACAGTGTTGGCATCTCGGGTTTAGCTCATACCCGACTTTCTCATGGGAACGCGCTCGCAGCGGATCTACCAGGGCTACTGCGGCAGGGATACTTGGAAAGCCCTCCAAAGGTGGGGGCCGCACCGCAGCGCGCTGAACTCACGCCATCTTTGCTAGACAAGATGGCTTCTAGGCCTAACTGATTTTTGGTATATGCAGGGAACGGATACGTGTGGGCAATGTCGTCGGCGGGTGAACCCTCCTCCACCTGGGCCCGGGTGGCATGAGGGGACGCCCACCGAGTCATGGTCCTCACCTGGGGAGAAGGCTGCAGGTGAGGAGGGCCTCGCGGCCAGTCCTCCCCTACAGTGGTCTCCAAAAACTCCTTGATGTATTTAACAGCTATATAGAGAAAAATGAACTGCAAATTAATATCTCCAAAACTCAAATTGTCACATATAGACCAAATTATCGATCAAGACATAAATTGTTGTGGACAATTAACCAAATCCCTTTGGCGACAGTGCCAAACTATGTTTACTTGGGAATGATATTTGATGGTAGTGCCTCAGCCTCTGGCCATCTAGCTGTTGTAAAGCAAAAATTGGACACAACCATCTCGCAGGCCAAGTTCATTATACACCGTTATGGCGCCTTCACCATGAAGACTATTAATAAGGAAGGAATCCCGGTAGTCACTAGCCCACAGCTAGGTGGAGATAGTGTCTACTCTGTCTATGCCCGGGAGGGGAAACACATCAAATTATATGTGAGACAGAGCTCAAAGATAGGTTGCACACCTGGCTAGATTTCTAAAAACACTTTATATAAACTTTCATTTGATACACATTAAGAGTTAATAAAACACACTATTACTAACAATCATCATCAGACTATTAAGTACAATACACAAAGGATCAATCTTGATAATCACATAAAAGAACATAGGATTTCGGTAATAACAATTAACTGGTTTGTCAACATAAAGTTAGCAATATATTCAACATATAGCTGATACTGTATCAGTTTCTGATCACTAATAGATAACACAAATTATTGTTTCCTGTATAAATCCAGGGAAAAATCACGACATGTTTCTGTTCTTAGGAAGTTATTCAAAGAACATTCATCAGGAGGGTTGTCATAGTCATGAAAATCCCAATTAAAAAATTCTTCTTTGGAAGAATGATATAGTGTGCATGTGCAACTTGTAGATTAAAAGAGAATGGAACAGATAAGGAGCTAATTGTATAGCTGTGTAAATCTGTTATATTCCCTAAAATGTGAATATGAGAACCACACAAAAGGGTTAATATTACCTTGCATGGTGCTTGTGGGGGCTCACAACTTCAAACTGTGTAGGTTGCAAAGGGCTATCAAATGGCTCTTGACCTGTAACTAATACATGAAAAACCTTGATGAGTGTTTTTCAAATGAGCTAAAAAACGCAGTTCAAACAGTTCAGTAGATAAATCAAAAAATAAATAAAAAAAGGGCTAATAAGGAGGTGTAAACATCTAGACATAAGAAATGGTAAGCCTCAATCTCACCTGGGTTGGTCTTCTGTTAAGGATTAAGCCCAGAAGGAAGTAAGGGGCAGGTCCTTATTAGGTTGCTGTGCTTCAGAGAGGAGAACCGTAATGGCGGATGTGCATCTCCATGTAGACAGTCACTGGACAGAGAGAGAGAAATATGGAGGGACCAATAAGAGTAGTCCACTGGACATAGACACATATAGTGCGGTCGGGATGGATACCCAAAGGGCAGGGGTCAGATAGTATTACCATTATGAACAAACATAGGACTGTACTTTAGTCGTACTATGACTATATAAATAGGCAAGTCAATGAAACAGCCCGTACTCCGAAATAGGACCATATACGTTTAAAGCAACCAGAGTGCTTAATTAGGTGCCCCTATATTTAGCAGACTAAAGGTCAGGGTGTACATCTAACCTTTTAGAAAATTGGAGGTTAATAAAGAGCTGAGGGGTATCGCCGCCCAAGAGGGCTCAAAGTAAGCAGAAAGCAACCACCCGAGTAATACGGTAGAACTCGTTAGAAAACAGCTTAAGGCCTTAATCAATAGACGGAACACGCAGTCCGTAGTGCTGGATACAGAAATTCCTGGCACAGCACATCAACAGGTGGTAACTCCACGAGACTTAATCTAAAAATGGAGATATATTATCAGGATGCATAAGCGGATGCACACGACAATCCGAGTAGTGAGCGCGAAGCATACGTTTAACTATAACCATAACAAACCTCGGATTTGGGTTACAAGGCGTCCATGCGGTACGCAACTGGCTCTGCCACATTAAGCTGGTCCTGTATCTCTGTGTGGGGGCGCGCGGCTACAGCATTCATGTATATATGTTTCCATGGGAACCAGACGTGAGCACCGGGCCTGAAGTCCCGCATACTCTCGGTGTACTGAGTCGGCCATCTTGAAAGGGAGTGAG
The DNA here is from genome assembly GCF_040938575.1 of Ambystoma mexicanum. Classification (NCBI taxonomy): domain Eukaryota; kingdom Metazoa; phylum Chordata; class Amphibia; order Caudata; family Ambystomatidae; genus Ambystoma; species Ambystoma mexicanum. The sequence continues at coordinate 933,299,937 of NC_090921.1, read as the reverse complement.
AAGCCACGATCCGGAGTGAAAAATATTAGAAAGATAAAGAGTAAATTATCCGGGGGTAGTTTAAATAAAATTGGATAGTTATCTACCAGAGCTAAAGAATGTAGAAGCTGGAAAGGTAATAAACGGCCCTTATGTACCAGGAAGTGCATAATTGTACTTAATAGGACTAGGATGTGTATCAATAGGACAGAACTCTCCCATACAATCTCAGGGTTGGAAACACGCAGTGTCCCCTATTGTCACATTAAAGTGGATCCATCATAGATGCATGTGTGTATGTTCTTGATTATCAATCTTAAGAGTGACCACACGTGTTAAATACATCAAACCTAGTGTCTCAGAGCATATATTAATTATGCTGTACGTAAAACATTCGATCAGATCAATTCTCTTTAGAATCACATGGAGCGTTTTGGTTTACAAAACTATGACATGTTCACTGCATTTTGGCCATCAATTATAGGAGTGTTGTTCTTACTACACAGTTGGAAGGTCAGCCTATCAAATGAAAGTGTCCTCTGGATTAACATAATGTGTAGATAATATGCTCTAATGAGGTACTAATCCAGATGAATACTAAATAACAGAAGACACCTGGTGTCTGTCATATACACCCTGGGTCCTAATAACAGATGGACAATGGACCAGACTTCCCTATTGGCAGATTTTGTGCCAGTCAACAGAATCATTCATACCCCTAGTGTCACTCTGTAGTTTGTAAATCATTTCTTGTTCTTTCCTCAGCAGTCTCTTTTCTAGAGTTTGTGGATTACCTTCTTTTAGCATCAGGAGTACTGTCCATGTGAAATCTTCATGTCCATGGTTGGCCTGGATGAAGTGTTTAACCATCGGGGCGTTGTCGGTTTTGTTTTTCAAACAGCTACGATGTTCCATAATTCGTGTTTTGACTTTACGGATTGTTTTCCCCACATAGGGCTGGCCACATCCATATCTTATTAGATACACCACGTGGTCAGTATTACAATTGGTAAGGTTTCTCTGTATCCATGGTTTCGGCAGACCTACATCAATCTCTTTACTTTTAGTGGTAAGTTTGCAAACTCCACATGCTCCACACCGGTAGTGGCCGCTGGCTGGTGGTAGGCCCCACAGTGTAGTCAAAGTTGGCGTGTTGCTGGTGAGTGGTTTTAATCGACTTCCACTTATTCTGTTGCCCGCAATGGTGCTTTTTTTATAAGCAAAAAGGGGCATTGGTAAATGGGTTTTGGAAGTCTCAAAAATGTTCCAATGTTTAGCAATCACGTTCTTGATTTTTAGGCTTTGGTCCGTAAAGGTATTAACACAGACAATCCTTTCATCTTTAGGTTTCTTGGGTTTCTCCTCCAAAAGTGCCTCTCTGTTGTTATTGCAAGCACGCTTGTCAGCTTTTTTCACCAGCTTTTTGGGGTAGCCCCTTTGTTTCAATTTTCTGCTGAGCGCTGCTGTTTCTGTTTCGTAAATGTTGGTGTTAGAACTATTCCTTTTAAGAGTTGAAGATTGTCAGATCCAGAAAAACAATGGTTTCTCTCCCTATAGTCATGGTAAATTGTAAATGGAGATTCAAAATATTGAGCCAAGCCAGAAATTCATTAGCATGATCGCTTGTTCCTTCCCATATTACCAAAATATCATCGATATAGCGGTTCCATTTTCTGATGTTCGATTGAAATGGGTCGGTATTGTCATAAATATGGGACTTTTCAAAATGTTCCACATATAGATTAGCAACACTCGGAGCCATGGTGGCTCCCATAGTCGTTCCTTCGACTTGTTGGTAATAGGTCCCGTTAAACTCAAAGTAATTACTTTTCAGGGCTACTTCCACACACCACAATATGAAGGATGTGGGTACAGGATCTTGATCCAGCCTGTTCAATAAGATTTCCTCCACCGCCTCCAGTGTTGCTTGTTGCGGTATATTCGTGTAGAGTGACACAATATCGAAACCCAATAAAAGGGAAGTTTCAGGATTGAAAGTAAGATCTTCATACATGTTGATCACATCTCTAGAGTCCTTTAGGTAAGAGGTCATCTTCTGGACATATCCTTTCAGGTAATTATCTGCAAAGGTGGAGAGTGGTTCTAGGACAGAGTTAATACCTGCCACAATCGGTCTGCCAGGTGGCTTAATAAGAGTCTTATGTACCTTTGGTAGAGTGTAGAAGATGGGAGTGGTAGGTTTCATATTAATCAGGAAATCTGCTTCTTGTCTTGAGATCCATTCGCGATCTTTGGCTTTGGTGACTTTTTCTATAATCATTCTTTGAAGTTCTTTTGTAGGATCTTCTTTCAGTTGTCTGTAATAGTGTCTATTGCCCAGTTGGTTTTCACATTCGGTGATGTAGTCAGTCCGATTCAACATCACAATTCCTCCACCCTTGTCAGCCTTTCTGATTATGATAGTAGGATTATCAGCAAGTGAGTTTAACGCACCTTGTTCAGCTTTAGTCATGTTTTGAAATGGTCTTCGATGATTGGCCTCTAAACTTGCTATGTCGGCATTGACTCTTTTTTCAAAAATCAAGGATTCCGGTGAAAAAACTACTAGCAGGGGGGCAGAAAGTGGAAGGATTCCGAAGTCCTGTATGGTTCATCATTTTCTCACTGCCTATACTCGGTTCTTGTGCAAAGTATTCCCGTAGATGAATCTTTCTTAGTAGGTTGTTGAATTCCACACGGAACTCGAAGGGATTGTGTTCTTTAGTTATCACATAACCGAGTCCTTCATTCAGTACCTTCTGTTCCACCTCAGTAGGCTGATAGTCAGAAAGGTTGATCAAAAGCGATTCCCGCTCCGGGTTTGTTTTGCCCCTTCGTCCCAATTGTTGCGGTTCTGGGCCTGATATAAAAAACGACCCTGGTTGCCTCTTCTATTTGCATAACTTGATCGTCTCATTGGTTGTCCTCATCCTCTTTTTGTCTGTTGTTTATTACCAGTCGATGTCCCTTCACCACTCTCATCTGCATCACTGCTATCATTACTGGTACTATACAATGTATTTCTGAATCTTACTCGTCTGCTGTTTCTGTTGGGCCCATTTTGTTGTAAGGTCTTGTTCACATATTCAGCCTTTACATAGGGAAACGCTTTCTCATGTGTGAACCGAGATAGATCCTTCTTTAATCGTTGTATTCTTTCATTGGTGTTGTTTAGTTTGAAGTCCTTAATTTCTTTTTCAATCTCTTCCAGTCTTTTTTTGTAGGTTTCAAGTGGTAATTTTTCTTAATATTATCTTCAATTTTAAGCAATTCTATCTCGATGTTTAAGGCTGTTTCCTTGGCTGTGTCAGTAATCAGTATCAGCCAGTCACGGCCACATCGATTTGCTATGTAGCTCCATTGGACTCGAAATTTCTTGTTATCGAGAAAAAGTCTTGGTTCGGCCTTCACCATGAAACCAGCTGTTCTTTACTGGAAACAAAAAGCTATTCCATGTATACTATATGATCTTGAATCTCAACCACCTTAGTCGTCAAAAGCCTTAGATAAACTGGAAGGCAAATTTTGGAAAGCGATTCTCCAGCTTCCCCAATGAATCCCCGTGGTTTGGTTGCGCTATGAATTGGGGCTAACCTCCTTACATGCACAATACTCTTGAAAGGTCTGCGCACTACTCCACAAATGTTTGTTGTCAACTAGTGAGAATAGCATCTTGAAATTTCTCTCTGACTACATATTTAAAACCAATCATACCTTTAAGCAAATGCTGGTTAGGTGCTACATATACCATATTAGCCCAAGCTGAAGTAACCCTTAAGATGTTACTTACTAACCCTGATAAAGTAAAAAATCTAATTTATCGCTATGATTGGATTAATACCAGATCTAAATGCTTACAATACAAAACCGCCACCCCTGCCAAATTTAAACATAAAAGCCTAAGTTCTATGGAACCGTACCTTCTAAAGTTCCCCTGCAAAAAAATATGTTCTGGCATTTTAAGGATGCGCCTCAATCTGTGGCATACTCGTGAATTACTTGCTCAACGCAACTACATCAAGTCGGATCTAACCTTTTGTCGATTTTGCCTAGACACAAAGGTTACAGAGACCTTAGAACACATACTATCTCTATGTCCAGCTCTAATTTCTGAGCGTTTGAATTTTTTTCTGCCAATTGCAAGCATTTAGGAATAATGGACCCAGTACAAAGATGGTCCACATTGTTATGCACTACAAACGTTTCCATTCAAATCGCAATGTTCAATTTCCTACATACGGTAAATTTATCCTTTTGAACAGTGTTACATTATATTTTGCTATAATATTCTTGTTCTTCTTTGCATTTCATTATTTTGTCATATAATAACTGTATTGTAATAACTGTATTGTAATATATTGTATTGGTTTTCTTTTTTCTATTCTAAATTTGACTATTTCATAATTGTAAAGTTTTTATATTGAAAAGTTGATTCAATTCAACAATATCAAACAAAAAAAATAGTAGAAGTAGGACAAAAAAATATTGGCGAAAAAAAAAAGAAGGAAGGCCCGAAGTTGGTACTTTGGTGCCCCTATTGTTCAGTGTTGAGGCTATGGACATAGTCTGCAGTATAAAAACATACACAATAGTTGGTAGACCAGGTCCACTGCCACCAGCCATAACTAGGAGATTGTCTATGTGACTATAAAGTCACAGGAGTAGAGACAAGGCACTCCACTGAAGGTGTTGTTTGCCAATCTCTCAGACTATTGAGTTTTGAGAGAGATACTAAGGGGCCAATTCATGTTGCGCAGATATCACGTAAGGGAGCGCCCCGAGAAGGACACTGCGCGAGCCAGCATGCAAAAAAAAATGTGTGCAACGCGTATTCATGGAATTGTTCACACAAAGTAATTGTATTCATAAGTCACTGCTGGAACACCCCCAACAAGCCCATACGCAAAGCAGGAAACGGCCAAATCAGCTACCTTTGTGCACTCTCCCAGGTGTGAATACACGCACCCTTCAAACAGTGCGTGGGGTCCCTCGTAAGCAGGCCTGTGACTCGGGAGCCTGCGCAGGGTTCCCGTAACTGTAATCGGCACAATGACAACATGCGTATGAAAATTTGTAACTTGGCAGTAACTTGGGAAATGTGCGTGCAAACCCACGTAAAATGTGCCTTCACCCCGCTACACAGTTTACGCGCACCTCTATATTACATCGGAAACCTGATTGAGTACACTCACCCCAAAATCCAAAATGTGAGCCCACCTGTGTGCTGAAAATCCTACGTGCAAGTGTACATACGCCAGCCTTTGTGTGGCAGATCTTATGAAGGACTTGCATGGCCATTTCCCAGCCGAGAAGTTGCGTGATAAATTCCATGAATACATTTCTTGCCGTGCAATAGTGGGCGTACGAGGGACTTCCTGCAGGCCGTCCCTCGTAACAACCACTTCTTCGCAAGTTAGTCCCCGTTTCTGGTGCATGGCCCACTTCGCAGCCCTCTGCGCAGGCCACACTGTGCTCTGAGTCTCGCGCAAGACCCTCGACAGCTTGCACAGGCATGCCAGGCCAGTGCAAAATCCACACAAGTCCAGGAAAAGTGTGACCCATTCAATTCCATGACACGATAAACAGAGTTGCGCACGCAGATTGGGTGCAGATTAGGCATAAGTAGCCAATTTCCTGTGCAATAAATTCCACAAATCGGCCCCTATCTCTCTACCCTTAAGAACTGTAGTTACTCGAAGATGTAGAAAAATTATCTTAAATGAGGACCATAGGGGCTTGCAGCCACACTGCCCATAAGGAGCTGTGTGCTACATTACTAAAACACAGATTCCTTTAAGAGCTATGGAGCAGACAGACTCCATAGTACAGGTAGAATACAAAGAGTTCTAAAAGACAGAGCCAACAAGAATGAATGAGTGGAAAAAAGCTCCATTCATTCAGGGTTGAAAGAAAAAGGTTCGGAAATCCTGCAACAAGTGCTGGGGGTCTCACAGGGAGACAACAAAAAGTGCTAGGGGTCTCACTAGGAGAGGCAATGAAGCATAAACATTATGAATCTCGCTAACAGTGAGGAAATTCACAAATTCTATGATGCTGGCTAGAGAACAGGGGTCTGTCACCACGTTGTAGAAATGTGTGGGATCCAGACTCGTTTGAAGCCTCTTCCCGTTCACTTTCAATGTGAACATGACCAGACTTGGATTTTTCAAAAGTTGATATAGGAAGGGTCCAGTGTGAGAAGGAGAGGGGAGAGAGCGAGTGGCACAGCATCGTGAAACTACAGAAATATTCCAAAATCAGAACAAAATATTCCGTTATGTGTTTCAGAATTCTAAAAAAAGTCATATGAAGCACTTAAATTCTGCTGAAACCTTTGCACCGCCATATCGTTTGTTTGGTACTGTTAAGTTGTTTAATTGCTACAAAGCTATGTTTTTCTGGGAGATGTTGTTAAATATTATCCAAGGTCCTAAAAATGAAAGGGTGACTGTCTTAACAGAGCCTTTAACGCAACAGACACACAGACAAGAGTCGAGAAAATGCAAAATGAAGCTGTAAATGGCGAAACCAGATGAGGATTGTAGATGCAGCTTTAATAATATGCAGTGAGGCAAGCAATGATGAAACCTTCACACATCTTGATAATTCTGTTCCCTGCCATATTGTCTCATGTTCCTCGGCTCGGAGCTAGGAAAACCCGGGCGTCAGTGTAGCACTGAAAGTGGATTCATCAAGTGCAGTCATAAATAAAGGGTCTGGAGCCTTTAGTGTCACACTTGAGGATTACAGGCATCGCCTTGCCTGCTATCAAATAGCACTCTCCCCCATTTGCTCTGCTCCGTGAAAGGACTCATTTGTAATTTCAATCAATTGGGCTTTGATTCTTATAGGCCATAAATGGATTTCCATACTTCTCCATCTTCATTTTATTTTACATCGAGCTCGCCGATGTTCTGCCTTCCTTTGATGGACTGCTGCTAAGGTATTGCTACTGCAGGAAGACTGTCAGGCAAACGGGAAACTGTTTTTCAAACATGACCATAAGGTAACTTGTTTGGTGCTTTTGCATTGTGTCATAAAATACATTGAATGTCTGGACTTCTGTACCACAAAGTTGAGGAGCATGTGGGGCAATGGGTCATAGGAAGGAAGGAAGGAAGGAAGGAAGGAAGGAAGGAAGGAAGGAAGGAAGGAAGGAAGGAAGGAAGGAAGGAAGGAAGGAAGGAAGGAAGGAAGGAAGGAAGGAAGGAAGGAAGGAAGGAAGGAAGGAAGGAAGGAAGGAAGGAAGGAAGGAAGGAAGGAAGGAAGGAAGGAAGGAAGGAAGGAAGGAAGGAAGGAAGGAAGGAAGGGAGGGAGGGAGGGAGGGAGGGAGGGAGGGAGGGAGGGAGGGAGGGAGGGAGGGAGGGAGGGAGGGAGGGAGGGAGGGAGGGAAGGAAGGATCCTTTAAAGAGGAGGGACGCAGAGTGAGGGTAGGGAAGCACGAGGAGGGAGTTCAGCTGTATTGGAGGCATAATAAAGGGAAGGTTGAATGTACCCTGGCTCCCGCATCATATATTAAAGCTGCATAGTCGAGGCCTAACAACTGACAGCGAGGACCGGCGAACCCTCACACTGCCAGCCATGTCATCATACAGGAGAAAGGAAGCTTGCAGACTTTGGCAACCCGGAGAAAGCAACTCCAGTGCTCATCCAAGAGGAAGAAGAGGAGTCAAGGGAGCAGCGCAGAGAGGATGCTGCAGACTGCACAGGAGGAGCGGTGGGTGAGGAGAACACAGTGGAGGAGGAACAGATCGGGGGAGTGGTTACCCGCACGTCCAGAACCACAAAAGGCAAGCATGACCCAACATCATCACCTGAGGGAAGAGCACAACAGAAGAAAGAAGAGGCACCAGAGCACACGCCGCGTGTGTGCCTGCAATGCCCATGCACGCCCAGCAAGCTACAGAGGGTAAGGAGGACCCAGCGCCACTGCCGATGGGAAGGGGCAGGGGTAAAGCCGACCCAAGGAACAAGGGGCATCAACACAGCACCTGGCCCCATACTAGATATGAAACTTGAATCAGCAACACACATGCTGCACTAACAATTCAGCATGTGCCACAAGATCAAAGACAGTAAACGCATAAGGAGCGCAGGCAGAGGAAAAGAAAGGGAGCAACAACCATCCAGATACAAGAGGCTGCAGAGCATAAGCCACACGCCCAATGCAGACAGGGTCAAATCATTATCCACCTCCAGAGGAAAATCACATAATGCGACTTTGCTAACTTTAACGATGAAGAGGTGATAAGACAAAATAATTGAAGGATGTACCTCCTCACTGTTCAGAAAGCATCTACTAAAGAAACCCCTGTCCCTACAAGAAATTATCAACCTGGCAAGAGTATACAAACGTGTCGACGCTCAAAAGGCAGCCATTGAGAACCCCAAAATGGCCGACACCATCGCACCAATAACAGCTGGACCTCCAGGATACACCCGGAACCCAGGACCTCTAGAGAGACAAGGTCCCAGAAGCCAGCAACAATGTAGCCAGGGTGAGAAGCAATGCTACAGGTGCAGATTTTAATTCCCCCACAGAGGACAATGCCCGGTCATAGGACAAATGTGCATGAGATGAGGCCAGGAGAACCACTTTCAGGCGATGTGCAGGGGAAAAGTCCCCCACGCTTACCGCATACCGACAATCAAAACTGTCGGGCCCAGCCAGACAATTCGAGCAGACAAGAGGACCCACAAATAGACTCACCCACGAGAGGGACACAGAGAGGACATTCCAGGACAGGAATCTTGTGTCGACGACCACTCAGTCAGGAATCATAAGGGCCATGGAGGATCTGAAAATCGACCTACCTATGCAAAACTCAGATGTCTATGACAACCGGCTCAACCCATCAGCGGGATACGTCGATGAAGGACTTGATCTAGATTACAGCGTGAATGCCTATCCCGTCTCACACTTCGACCAGGACTCGTATGAAAACCCGGCACTGTTCACCCTCATCACTGACCACTATGTGCTGTTATCCCTCTTCAGCAACCCCAAGACCAAAATGCACCCACACATTGAAAGGTGGGTAAAAGCAAAAAGAGAATATCGAGGCTGAGTACCCCAAAAGGAAATACACCAACACGGGCTTACAAAGATACACCGATCTTTATTCTACAACTGAACAGTTTTCAAAGGACAAAGCAACAGATAGCTATCAGGCCCTCAGTACAACACAGCGAATACCAGCCATGTTCGGTGTGTGAAGTGAGTGGGACTGTACATCAGAACATTTGTGCTTTTATACAGTTCTCTACATGATGTCCAGCCCATCTGCAAGTTAACTATTCCTCGGGCTAGGGGTTCATGCTGAGTTTGCTCCTAATTTATGCACCTATACATTTATGGATTATCCTTTATACATACTCCAATAGGTTACAATAGCAAGAGTGTGTCTTTGGATTCTACATTAAGCCTCCGTACATATTTTATACAATGTAGTCAAACAAGTGTATTGTGCATTTGAACAGTATTGTGCTTAATATATGTTCATGGATTAGTATCATTGGCACAGGTAATCCTCGATGTACAGGTCAACGAAGGACAAGGTCTCATTACATGACCCTAACATTTGGCCTACGGGTGGGCAGTTTAAACATTAACTCATATGCAGAGGTCAAGACAGCCATGTTACAAACAGAAGAACACTGTCCACCATCTTAGAACACAGGGTGACTTTGGAGTGAAAATCAAAATGGCGGATGAATCTAAAATGGCGACTGAATCGATCTAAGGTCAGAACCTTGTGATGCAGATTTCTTCGCAGAGTGATGGGCTTAGGCCAATATATATAATAATGGAGGCACAATATGATTTCCCGTCTAACAGATGGGGCATTGGACTCTAGGAGTATGACTACAGGATCGTTCACAAACCGGGGGGGACGCCAACCTGGCAGACTATATGTCCCGACACACGGAAGAGGAAATTGAAGACGTCATGAAGAAAGAGGCAGAAGAATATATCTCGTACTTGTCCCTTAATGCCTTCCCCCCACCATCACCACAGAAGCATTTGCCATCAAAAGCAGAGCGGATCCCACCATACAGTTGGCAGTGTGCCTCACCAATGAGAACAAGTGGAAACATCTTGGTACAGAACGCTTCATAGGAGGGGAGGTAGACAAGAAAGATCTGGAAAGGATCGCAAAGATACAAAGACAACTGGCAACAACAGACCAATGGATACTGTTACGAGGCAACCGGCTAGGTGTCCCTCAAAGGCCTCAGGAAAAAGTTTGTGATGATAGCCCATGAGAGCCATCAAGGGGGTTGAGAACACTAAGAAAAAACTAAGGAATCAAGTGTGGTTCCCGTACATGGACCCCATTGTTGAGGACACCCTAACCCACTGTGGGCCTTGCCAGAAAGCAGCATCAAGTAACCCCCAGTGCCTTTTAAAAATAACCCACTGTGGGCCCTGCCAGAAAGCAGCATCAAGTAACCCCCAGTGCCTTTTAAAAATAGTACCACTGCCAGACAGACCGTAGCAGAGAATAGCCATGGATTTCTATGGTCCACTAGAGAAAGGAGGACACTTAATTGTAATAATGGATGAGTACTCTTGATTCCCCCTCATAAAACATGTACAATCCACAGCATTCCACCACAGTGATAGATGAACTGGTTAGTGAATGGGACATCCCCACCACAGTGAAGACAGATAAGGGCCCGCCGTTCCAAGGACAGGACTTTCAGAAACTTGCCAGTCATCTAGGTTTCCACCACCAGAAAATCAGGCCACTGTGGCTACAGGCCAATGGCATGGTAGAAGGGATAATGGCCACCATCAAACCAACCCGGCAAAAGGCCATCATGAACCAAATGTCACAACCACAAGCAATATGCCAGATGCTGAGGAGCTACAGAAATACCCCACATGAAACAACAGGATGAACGCCCTTAAAACATATGGTGAACTACAGACCATGTACTCGCCTTCCCCAAGTGGAGGACTATACATCGGAACAGGACGCAAAGATCTGAGAAAGGAATGCAGAAAAGAAACGGAAAGCCAAAAAATGGCAGATCAAAAGAGATTAGCCAAGGAACACCAATTCTCAGTTGGAGAAACCTTCATAATATGACAAATATGACAGAGACAACTAAAGAAGATCGACCCTCGATACAACCCAAAGCCACTCCTAGTGACAGAAGTGAAAGGGCCAATGGTAACCGCGACAGGAGACCAAGGCGAGATAACGCAGATTGCCTCCTTCTTCCGTAGGCTATACTTAGAGGAATCAGAACCAAGGGAAGAGCAGGCATCCGAGGCAGAGGAAGGAGACAGTGGAGAAGCAAGCAAAGTGTCACAAGCAGGAGGGTTTGGCGACACCCGCGAGTCCCTCGGCCATCCACAGCGAGCTACAAGGAAGTCCCAGCGTCTGATTGAACAGATATAAACTGGGAACTTCCATGCAAAGCAAAGGGGAAGTGTTACAGGAGGAAAGAAGAAAGGCTCCTTTAGGGAGGAGTGACTCAGGATGAGGGAGGGAAGTGGGAGAAGGGAGGAAGGGGAGGGACAGGAGAGGAGCGAGTTCAGTTGTATTGGAGGCATAATAAAGGGAAGGTTGAATGTACCCTGGCTCCTGCGTCATACATTAAAGCTGCGTAGTGAAGGCCTAAAGGAAGGAAGACAGCAGAATGTGGAGGAAGGGAGAAAAAGTACAAAGTAAAAAAGAACATGGAAAGTTAAATAGAAGGAGAAATGCAAAGTAAGAAAATGTGGAAGAACAAGAGGAATAAAGGAAATTGTGAGATGTAAACACAAAGTTGAAGATGGGGAAGAAAGAGAAAAGGGCCTGTGATATGATATGACATATGATAAGTCATTTATAACACGCTGGAAGAAAGGTGGCATCATAAATCTAGACAGGAAACTGGAAAGATGTTTGGAGGAAAGGAAATGATGTTAGAAACAGACCAGGAAGAAAAAAAACAGGATTCGAAAGAAAAGAGAATGAATAAAGATGGTGAATATTGGCACAAGCAGAGGACGGTGAAAGTGCAGTTGGTTGCAGGCTGCAAAACAGCCTTTTCAGTGCTATCTTTGGATCCTGTGACCCAAACGTGAGAGGAAGGAGGGCGCACTTTGAATTTTTTCTGTAAAGTGGAGCGATATGCGGGCAGAGTGCTAATAGAATGCAGTTGGCTGACGTTAAGAGTAAGGGTGAGCAGTGTCAGTCACACCTTTTGGAAGAACATATGGGTTCAATATTTGGTTGCCCAGATTTAAAAAGTAAAAAAACGGGACAGGGTAACTAACATACAAGTAGCACTAACTCTTGAAAGTGGCTATCAAGGCACGACACTTCAGTAGTGCTAGTTTTACCAGCTCACCAATACATTCATATCTCCAACTGAGACAAAAGCCACTACAAAGGCAGATTGGACATTACCCACGATAATTAAAGGTAAAACTGTTGTGAGTTGTCTCCACTTCCTCTAACACTCTCGAAGGGGCACTGTTGGGCACTTTGTACGAGAAAAAAAAACCAGCATTTCAACAAGCAGCCTGTTTCTTCCAACTCAATTATAGAGGGTGGATCAGAGACTGGGAATAACATGTCTTGGTAGGATAGCTCAGGAGCAACATGCTCATCTTGGAAGCAAGAGGACACGGAGCAGCACCGGTTCGATCCCCACGTCTGCGCTTAGAAACCTCTCGATATTAAACACGTTATAAAAAAAATCTATCATGTCATATCATGATCTCCTGTAACCCACAAAAAATACAAACTATTACCTCCTCTGCACCTCAAGTAATCCTAACTCCTGATCAAAGTCCCTTGTACTCCTTTTTCCTGAATATGTAAACATGGTTACTGGAAAATGAGTCACACCGCTTAGTAAATACACTGATGGGAGACAAACACTGTGGATGATAATGAATTTTTATGAACACTGAAGTTACATTGACAGAAAAGTCCGATTCTTTGGGGTCATTATGAGTTTGCTGGTATCCTGCCGGTAAATCTGGTGGGATACTGTCAAACTGACCCTATCGTTTCCACCACCTGATATCCTGGTATTACTGGGATATTCCAGGCAGCAGAAATGTCAGTAAATCCCCATTCCATAGAATCCAGTAGGACTCCATGGAGGTAGTTGCAGAATTCTTTTTCTGGTGGGGGCCTGATTTACTGGCAGCTCAGGACTAGAGGTAAATCAGTTGCCCCGCCTGCAAACTTGTGTTGTGTCGGTCTGGTAAAATTGCCAGTGCCAGAATTACCGTCAATTTTCATTGGTCCGGCAAAACTGTATTGAGGCCCTTTGAATCGCCAGTTTACCCCCACACATTTGGCATTCCTCATCACGAGTTGGGCAGTAACGCCGGCGGTATTAGCCCTACCGCCAAACCCCCGGCGCTATTAGCGCCGGATCACGGGTTTGGCTGTAATGGAATTCCCCATTCCTCACTGAGCCCATTCAGGAATGCCCCATTCCCCATTGGGCTCAATGGGGAATGTTCACATTCTTACCGCCGGTGGATTTCCCGCCGGCGGTAATAGCGCGAATTCTCAGCGGATTTTCCCCCAGCTCAGAGCTGGGGAGAAATCCGCCGAAGCCCTGATTTGGCGGACCCTTAAATCCGGCGGTAATAACGCGACCGCCGGATTTAAGGGTTACCGCCAAACTCGTGATGAGGCCCATAGCCTCTTCCCCTGCAGCAGATCTCACTATAGTATTAGAGTCTCCGATGAGGCAATACGTTAATGTTAAAGATGATGTGGGGTTCCATACAGAAGTAGGAATAGACATTTCATCCAGTGTGAAAAATGTGCTTAGTTCAACACAGAACAAGAAAAAAAAAAAAACAAAGTAAAGAGCAGTATGGATCCATCTGAGTAGTCAGTGATCAGTGAATATGATTTGGACAATACTCCATTGGCTTTCACACAACTACACAGGTGAGAGCGAAGGGAGGAAATATCCAAATCTACAAATCTTCCCTACAAATCCTTCCTCACATAAATTCCTTCTCTCACTGCAGTTTACAAAATTACAAAGGAAATCCCAACCGTGGAAATAAAAAAAGACGAAAAAAAGCCTCACTAAAAACAAATCTATTGATAGCAGAAGAAGGACTGAACACAACAGAAAAAGATATTGCAACATGTATGATCTGAGAATGGCGTACAGAAGATGACAGAAGATGAGGAGGCTGAATTGCCTAGGGTGGCGAAGGATCTGCACTCTGAATTAGCAGTTAAGGATCATGTGAATCAGGCATCAAACATGAACCTGAATATAGTTACTATAAATTAGTGCAGAAGTAGTAACGCCTCTGTCTCAAAGGATCACTTGAAATCAGATGGTTGTAATGCTATAAATCATTTTGAAGTCAACGAGATGGCAGTGGGATATGCCTTTGCTTAGAAGCTCTACTGAACGATGTGAACGCATGTCCGTATTAATACCGTATTAAGCATATTCTGCTCAATTCCAGTCCTTGAACTCATCCAATGAGCTGATATAGATCAAGTGGAATTTGTATCAGAAAGACTGGATTCTGTAATTGTACATTTAAATTTGCATTTAATATGAAGTGTTATTCTGAGCGAAATAGAAGCCTTCTTGTCAAGCCCCTCTGTTTTTCCTTGTATTTCACAATATGAAACAATTGTTTAGCAGGGAACCTAGCTGTAGAGAGTCAGTATGGAGGGATATAATGGATTTTTGCCAAAGCAGCCTGGCATAGTCCCTTGGGGAGACCTGCATGAGCGTTAATAACAGCTCTGGCAAAAATGTCAATAACTCCGTCAAAGTTTATTAACCAGGTAATTAGTGTTAAAGCTGGAAAGGTTTGGTGGACTTGCAAGTGGATCCATACTAGTAATCATTGAATATTGAAATTCACTTAGATATTCTGTAGGGAGTGTCCTGGATGATCTAAGCAATATCCTATTTGAGATGTTTACAGATGAAAATGAGGATAAGGGGTAACATATCATGCCAGTTGTCATAATTGGCAAAGGCAAAACAGCACAGGTATTGCTTGAGTGACTGATTCACTCGCTCCATTTGTCTATTCGTGTAAGGGTGGTATCCTGATGACATGGTTCTCAATTCAAAGCAGATGACAGAGTTGATTCCAAAAATGGGAGGTATTTTGTGTCCCTTGATCTGATACAGTTTTCCATGCAATCGAAACAAGCACCTCAGAAAGATCCTAGTTGTGTCACATGCGTATGGCAGTTTGTATAAAACAGAAAATTGACAATTTTAGTGTAACAGTCAACAGTTGCCATTATGGTTGTTTAGCCGTTTGAGGGCGCAAATCCTCAATAAATTAAATGGACACAAGAGTCGATGGGGCCCGAGGAACAGGTAATGGTTGCAGTTTACTGCAAGGATGATGAAGTGGTACCTTGGAATGAGCGCAAATTTTACAAGACAGTACATATTAGGTTTCATCTCTACCTAGAGAATGCCCCCAAAACTGTCTTTCTAGCAGGTTCTTGCTAGAGGTCACACCTCTGTGACCGGCACTGAGATTGTCATGGCATAAATGCAGCACTTCTTGCTGTTTTTCCTTGGTGGAACATAGAGACAACTAAGGAAACATAGATATCCTTTGATGGTAGTGTATATAGGATGCACACTGTCCAAAAGGTCCTGAGCATTTGTAGATGTCGTAGTCGCTTGATGTACATGCTGCATAAACAAGTGAATACGAGAACCTTTTTGCATCCAAAACTGGGTGTGAAAACACCAGACGTAAGTGTAGATAGCCATCAGAGTAATCCCTATGTTATCAACTGTTATTAACTATTCATTACTAGTGAGGTGGGTCTTACCCTGTGCCTCTGTCTTTTTCATAGGCTCTGCTGATATTTGATCTAACTCACTACAGCGCTAAGGATTAGTTCCATGTTTCACACAAACTCCTTGAATTCCTTTTAAAAGTGAGGGTGATTCTGTATAAGCACTAAAACTTTGTATAACATGAGTAGTTTGTGCCTTTTGTTTAAATTGAGGAGGTTGGATTGTTAATTTGGATGCATTGTTTGATTTTTTTATTGTTGTTTTAAGACATCTTCCACTGAACTCTATGTATAAGGGCGAGGTGACATTTACACCCCGCCGATCGTTCTGAAGAAGGTCAGATCAATGCAACGCTGCATAAACTGCGTCTATACCGACCGAAACACGGGTAGACTTTGATGAAAAGCTGTGCTATCTAACAGATCAACACACTTGTATTTATGAAGGGTGTTAAGTGTGTATAGATTGTTTGTGTTGTGTATGGGTTTTATACATTTGATAACCCATGTTTAATGTAGAAGCAATGTTGCTGTGAGAGAAGGGGTTATGTATGTTTATGGTGGAATTAATTATATGATGTTGTACTTTGGAATGGGTATGGGGGTTTTATAAGCAAACTATATATGATGTGGTTGAAATAAATGTGTTTACTAAGTGTGTAAGATATATCTATCCAGCCCCATTGCTAAGGTCCATTTGTGTTGCTTATCTTGATCCTTACCTGGAGGACCTTAGTGTACAGATACCCTTATATAATGTATACTGCATAAATAACATAGCATGAGCAACTTTTCGGGAGGGATTTTGAATTCAGGATTTTCAGCGGGTATAGTATCACATAAATGTTGAGACAATGCATCCAGTGTGGAGTGGTGGGTGCCGATAGATGAACTGTAAAAAAAAAAAAGAAATAGGCCCAAAGAGCCAGTCTACTGATTCTGCATGTCATCTTCTGTAAAAATAGAAGGTTTTGATGGTCAGTTCTGACTTTAACTTCAAGCACGTCCCCTGATAACAGATGATGCCAGTCAAGAAAGCCCTGTGTTGCAGCCAGGAATTATTTTTCCAGATCATAATAGTTGTGTTCATAAGAGGTCAGCTTCTTAGACAGGAAAGCTATGGGGTGTTTCAAACCATCTTTGACCATTTGTTTGAGTTAGCTCCAATGACCACATCTGAGGCATTAGTCTCCATAACAAAAAGATGTGTTGTCAGTATGACCAAGGATTGCGGCTGCAAAAAACAATCCTTCAGCTTCCGAAAGGCATCATCTGCTTGAGTTGTCCAAACAAACAGTTTCTTCCCTCGCAGGTGATCAGTGATTGGGCCAGCTAAGACATTTGGTATAAACTTTGATTTAAAAAACCTTGTATGTCCTCAATAGATTTCAGAGTGGGCCAGGAGATTATGGCAGTTATCCTTTTAGGCTCTATGTGATACATTTGGTGAGAGGATGTAATGCAGATATGACAGTCATTGAAATCGATGGATTCCTGATAGGAAACAAGATTACCCCTGTGGCCTCTTGCTTTCTATCACCTGTTACCTTACTTTTTCTGAAGTCCTGGGACTCCCTGACTCTGTCCCTTCCCCCTGACTGGCTGTTGAGTGGACGTTCCATATTGTAAGGAAGTCCAGGCCAGACTGGCTGGAGCCTTCCCAATGACTGTATGTTGTGGCTATGCCTGTGGGGTGGGACCTGGGTGCTTGGAGTGTGTGACAAATACGCATTCTTTGTTATGGGTGTCTTTTATTTGGTGTTTGACACAATTGGCCTCATTACGAGGTGGGCAGTAAGTAACGGCCCTTACCGGCATGGAGCAAATACCGTGTCTGTGTTGCTTCAAGGTCGCTATTAGTGGGCCATTACGAGTACGCGGGCACAAGCTTTGTGCCATGCCGGTAACGACCTTACCGCCCTGCCGTTAAAAGATTAAAATCACCTTTACCGGCATTGCGGGAAGTGCAGATTGCTCCACTGCCATCTATGCCATCGGCATCAGCGGTGAACGCTATTAGTGGTCACCACTAATAAGCAGAACCGAAAGTAGCGTCATCGCCCAGGAACTGGAAAGAGCACAGTGGCCATCTTTAAAAACACAATCCATTGCCATCCTCTGTAACCAGGACCCATATCACCAACATACCTGTCCCAACATATACCTGCAGCATTTCACAATGCCCCAGGCCCTTAAAAAAAGTGCTGAGCGCTTGCGCAAGGAGCACTTCTCACAAGAGGAGCTTAACATGCTGGCAGAGATGCTGGCATAAAATGCGGATGTCATGTTCTCCACTGACATGCAGTGACCTGCAGTGCAGCGCAAAAAAGAGATACGGGCAGAGGTGGCGCAGAAAGTGAGTGCTGTTGGCACCACCTCGCGCACAGCTAAAGATGTCCGGAAGCGCTGTGACGACCTGCGCTTACGCGTGCGGAACATCATCTCTGCCAACCGTAACCTAGGGATGGCAACAGGTGGTGGTGGTGTGGCCTCCCCCATAAAGATGCAACCCTGGGAGGAGATCTGTGCAAGCACCATTGGGATGGAGGCAATCGAAGGAGTGGGGGATATGGAGCGTGGAGCCCTGTCATCAGCTGATGCAGGTAGGTGTCCCAAATGAAACACTGTAAAGAACTACACGATGGTGTCCCCCTGAAGTGACAGTGCAATGATGGGAAGCAGGGTCCACCAGGCACATTTTTGCAAGACTGCCTACAGACAGTGCACAGCACCATCTTGTCCCCATGCATGATGCACCCCATATATGTTTCATCGCAGATGCATCCATACATAACCCACCCAAAAGGCAAGCAACTTGTATGTCACTACCCCAATGCCAATCACCTGCCATTCCATAGAAATGCAGCTACCACAATGCATGCCTGATGCATGTAGACCCATCACTAATGGACTCCCTTTCTTGGTCCCCCAAAGGCACACATTCTGAGAGTGAAGATCAGGACCCTAGGGAGGATGCTGTGACACTAGCCAAGAGGTCTAGGGGAATGGTGCCAACAAACAGTCCCTCAACATCCAGGGGAAGAGGGCAACCTGGACTACTGGGCAAGCCCAACACAACGCGGGATCCGACAGCACAACTCTCCATCACTGACACCACCACAGCATCCCCACCAGCCACATCCACACAGGAGCCAGTGGCTGAAGGCACAGTTTCTACTGCAAGCAGTACTGTTGGTGAGACAGCTGCCACAGCAGCTGTGTCTGATGATGAACTATACCCACCGACACCGGGAACACCTACTGGTACAGGCCCCCAGCAGTCACCCCAACACTCCCCACCCAGCAATCAGGATGCCAGCAGCCATGAGCTGTCCGCAGTGGAGGCCTGGCCAGGGAGCTTCAGCCCCATGGGGAGCATGCATGAGGGCTCAACCATTCCGCATGCACCAACAACATCGGCCGGCCAGTGTCCGGGACAGGCAGGAGGGCATCAGGGCAATACAACAGCGCCAGAGGAGCTGACAGGGCAGCTGACCCAGCACATAACCGAATGTGGCCAGGCAAGGGAGGAAATGAGGGAATGCCCAGCATCCCTCAAATCTGCCATTGAGTCCACTGGCAAAGACATATGTAGTGAAATGGCGGCTGAGGCAGGTCCTCACCCAAATGGTGTCAGCATTGGAGGCCCTGCGTCCCACACAGGTGGTTCAACAACCAGAGACCTCCTCAAATAGCAGTTCCAGACAGACCAGCCCCCTGCGTCGGTCTGTCCGGAATGTGCGCAAGTCAGACAGGGGTCCAACCGATGCTGCCAGTGGAAAAGGGGTGTAGGTGCAGCCTGGCAATCCGAACTCCTTAAGAACAATGGTGCATGCAAGTGCACACCATGTGTGGGGAAGTTGAGGGGGAGTGTGAGGGGGGAGAGGGTGTATGGGGAAGTTGAGGGGGGAGGGTGAGGGGGGAGAGGGTGTGTGGGGAAGTTGAGGGGGAGGGGGAAGGGGGAGAGGGTGTGTGGGCAATTTGAGGGAGGAGGGGGAGGGGGGAGAGGGTGTGTGGGGTGGAGGTCTTCTGCACTAAATATGTTACATTTATTCAATACACCTGTTGTGAAATAAGAATTTGAATGACCGGACATTGTTTATTGTGTACGTGTGCTTTATTGGTGAACAGTCTACAGTGTCCATGTCCCTGACACACCTAGTGCCCTGAGTCCCACCTCCATGTCACACTCCCCATCCATGTGTGCTAGAAACATTGGTTTATCAAAGTCTGACGCATGGCACGTCCCTCCTGTGCATCGCTGCCTCCCTGAAGTGCAGCCCCATCTCCACCCTCCTCCTCCTCATTGTCAGGTGGTTGCAGTTCAGCGTCAGGGGGCAGAGGCACATTCCGTCTGATGCACATATTGTGTAGCATGACACATGCCATGATGATCTTGCCCACCTTCTCATGCCCGTACAGGAGTGCCCCACCAGACCTGCTGAGGCAGCAAAACCGTGCCTTCAAAAGGCGAAATGTCTGCTCAATCACCACACGGGTACGTGTATGCGCACAATTGTAGTCCTCTTCGTGCCTGTACTGCGGGTTCCGGACTGGGGTAAGGAGGCACCTCTTCAAGGGATAGACTGCATCACCTGCATGTGTGCAAAAATGGTTATGTGTAAGTGATCACATCATATGGAACTTGTATCAATGACACCATAGCATGCATTTATTTTCTGTTGGCACCCACATATCCATGCATGAATAGAGCCTCATGACGTTACTGCAATGCGTGTATTCATCAGATCGACAGATGTGCGTGGCATCGTCTAGTGGGTACAGGGGTGTCCTATTCCTTGTGAGTGGCCATGCACTGTGGTAGTCCACGCCGGTTGTTGGCATGATCCTGGTGCCGTGTGATCAATTGTATGCTTTCATCCTGTCACTGTTGATGGCAGACTCATGATGATCTCACTCTGCACAATAGATGTGGACATGCTGCTTTGGTGGGCCTCTGTGTTGGTGTTGGGGTGTGTTCATGTATTTTGCCCTCATGAGACTCCTTTGTAAGCAGTAATGGAGAACTGTCCTTCTTGGTGATGGTATTTGGTGCTGTGCATTAGCCATACTAACTGCTTGTCGCTGCATTATTGTGTTGTGGGGGCTACGGTCTGATTATGTGCACTGTACATGTTGATGGCTATGGAATGGTTGTAACACTGCATCATCTTCATGGTAGGGCAGCTTACATCTTGCATTTTGGGGTCAGGTGAAGTCTGGCCTGCTTTGGGGTATGAGCATGGTCCACCCTCTCAGGTACTCTCAGCCAGGTGAAGTATGCATCTACCCCCCCCATCTCAGCCAGGTGAAGTGTGCATCTCTCCCCCCATCTCAGTCAAGTGAAGTATGCATCTCTCCCCCCCCCCATCTCAGCCTGGTGAAGTATGCATCTCCCCCCCATCTCAGCCAGGTGAAGTATGCATCTCACCCCCCAATCACCTACCCACATCGCAATGCCATGAGCCTGACATGCAACTCACAGAGAAGCCAGGATCTCTGCCCTGCATGTCGCTCCATGTAGCGTGGTATCGTGGAGTTCCGCAAGACCATTGAATCATGGGTTGATCCGGGAAATCGGGCACAACAATGTGTGATGATCTTGTTTGAGTCACATACCATTTGCACGTTGATGGAGTGGTATAACTTACGGTTGCGGTACACTGCCTCCATGGCATGTGGGACCACCAATTCAACATGGGTGCAGTCGATGGCGCCAATGCAACCAGGGATGCCAGCCAGTGAATGGAAACCAACTTTGGTGTTGGAGATCTCCTGGGCTGTCCGTGGTAGGAAAATGTGGTCGCCTGTGGGCCTCAGGAGGGCATCAAGCACTTGGTTCAGCGAATGTGAGAATAATGGCTGTGATATGCCATGCATGTGCCCCACTGTGTGCTGGTAGGTGCCTGTGGCCAGGAAGTGGAGCACAGACACTACCTTCAGTAGAGGTGGGATGGCGGTGCGTATTTCAATGAGGCTGACAATGTCGTCATGTATCATGTCCACAACGGTGGTGATGGTGTCCCGGTCAAGACGGTACAGGGTGTGGATCTGCTCAGGGTTTAGGTTGAATGGACTGGCTCTGATGCAAGGGATTGGGGGCTGCCTCTGTGGTACCACTGGCTGCACTGGTGGGGCATGCTGGGCCTGCCTCACCCTCCTTCTCCTCCTGCGTCTCCTCTGTGCTGCCTGTTGTTGTTGTTGTTGTTGGTGTTGTTGTTGCTGGAGTTCCACTGCAATCATGTCCTCCAGCCCCAGCACTGCTAGTAGTATTGGAATCATTTTGGTGTGTGACTGGGTGTGGGAAGGGGTGGGGTGGGCTCCTTTTGTGCTGGCCCAGTCTATATTGCCTCCACCTGTGCTGATTGTGTGCACCTGTGGCAGTTGGGAACACCGCACATGGCTGTTTACGGGTGGTCCGCGATGCCGGTATTTACGCCATGCCGGTAAGGTACTTTTCGGGCTTCAGTAGGCCGTTATTTGCATGTCCGCCTGACTTGTGATGTCCTCCTGCTTACGCCATGCCGGTATTGCCGGCATGAAGGGTCGTGTTCCCGCGCCCATGCCGCTATTAGAGGCACTGTTTGTTACGGTGCCGCTAATAGTGGGTTGGCGGGTCGTAATAGCCCGGAGCGGTAAGCGATGCCGGTAATCCTTTACCGGCATCGTTTTTCCCTTACCTCCAACCTCGTAATGACCCCCAATAACTGAGACAGCTCTGCCCGAAACTTGTATGAATGGAGTGTGTAGTGCTGAAAGGCAGAGTGCTTCTCTAAATCCACATGCGAGTGTCTGGATGGAGAAGAATGGCCTGAATTCACTGTGCGCCTGATTGGCTGCCTGACTGCCTGAAAGCCCTTCTGAGTGAATGGTTGCCTGAGGGTGACCCAGCAGAATGAATGGGAGATCAACAGTATTAGTGGGGGCCTCTCACTGCTAGAAATCATTCAGAAGCTGAAGTTAATACTTAATGCTTACTCTCGAAGCCGAGCCGGAAGAAGAAGGTGAACTGCTGTTCCCTTCCGTGTAATCTGAAATCTGCTGTGCCTTCAAGAACTGATCCAAGAGCGGACCTGGTAAGGAGACCTCTCCCCGAGCTACGAGGGACCATTGTGCACCAGCAGATCTTTGCCAAAGCTCCCTGGTAGACAGACCTATAAAAGGCTGCCGGCCGGTGATGGGGACTGCCGAGGAGAATGAAGAGAAGCACCGGACCGCCATGCTCCCTTTTGACTAAGAACATTTTGATCCAAGGAATCCCTTGTTCATCATTGTCACCCGCTCTCATCCTCCTGGAGAAAGTCAAGACTGTCGATAACCAAGGAGAATCCGCCGGTGGGTTTCCTGGCCAGAAGACCTCAGAGACGCCGATAAAGCTACTGAAGCCAGCCATGGTCACGTCCCGTTCGCTGACACCAGTCGCCATCGACTCGACGCCCTTGCTGGGCCAAAGTTCTTGACTAACTCTTTGCGGCAATGAACCATCGTCTTTGAGGTGTACCGCATGCTTCCCCTGTTGCAGGATGTTTTTCGACCGTTCGTCATCGAGCACCCGAAGGACTGAAGCTGCTGCCTCAATGACAACATTCACCTTTTCTTCATCTCGGAAGTTCGACGACACGTGGCTCCTGCCTGAAAGGGAGTACACTCAAGAAGGGCCCGTCGATTCCCTGACGAAGAACTCTACAACACAAGGTACATTTTGGTTGCAGAACTATAGAAGAAAATACAACTTTAATAGACAATATATGGACTGGGCTTATAGTGCATCTTCATTTACAGGTTGCCCAGGTGGGGGGATCCGCATGCAATACTGTGCCTAGTGGTAGGGGCTCAGTATTCTGCCAATTGTTTAAACAACTTGTCTTTCTCCTATGTCTATGGTTGATATTGCTTTGCTGTGTTGATTTGTATGCTGTTTGAACTGAGTACAGTTGATGCATTTTAATGGAATCATAGAAATCTAGCACCTAGAACTGTATATATTTACCATGTTAGAATTGTCGGAGCACAAAGTGTATTAATTGTGATTGTGTATATAACCTTGAACCTTATTTATATAAAGACTGTGTTTTAACTAATATAGTGTGTGGACATTCCTTTGTGGGTGCTTGGGGACTACAGTGTACTCAAGAACCAGCCTGCATCACCTCCTGAGAAGCTAGGTCTTGATTGATCGCCCACCTTTGACCAAATAGAGAATCTTGGTTGGGGTCCTCTGTGTCTCTTCTCTGCCATATAGAGAACAGGAGTAGAGACACAACCCTCCGGTCCTTTACAAAACACATGTTTGGTTTGTCGGGATGTACCTTTCTTTCATATACAGTTCTTTTAAGGGGTAGCATCAGAGACTCTTTGAAAAAATGCCAGGTTCTTTGCTCCTCCTAAGCATGACCAGTCCAAGCTTTAACACCTCTCTTTTATTTCCTGCACTTCCTTCTCTTAACCTTTTGTCTTCAGGGGCTTTGTGCACCCCTTCCTGTCCCCATCTGGTTTCTTGACTTCTTTCTTGGCCCACTGGCACTTTTCTCTCCTTCTCCTGCACACTTGCATCTTCCTCTCCTTCGTGTGACCACGGGAAACTTCTTTAGCTTTCCCGTGCTCATTTCCACTTTCTTTACCCTTCCGTGCCCATTGACAACTTTTCTAGCTTTCCTGTGGTCACTTGCGCACTTTCCACTGTGGCGGGTCACTTGCACCCTTCACTCGCATTTTGGGTTGCTTGCACCCTCTTTATCACAGTTCTTTCACTTCTGCCCCTTACATGCTCTGCTTTTATGCTTTCTCTTACTTTATCTTGATCTCATCACTCTTCTTCCAATCTATATTGCTCTACCACTTTCCTTTAATTCCTTTCCTCACTACTTTCCTTTAATTCCTTTCTTCTTTTCTGTTCCGTGCTGCTTTAGACATTCCTTTCGCCTGCTCCACTTCAGTCAGCTGCATGCTCCTGAGTCAGTCTCTCTCTCTCTCTCTCGCTCTTGCTCTCTCGCTCTCTCGCTCTCTCGCTCTCTCGCTCTCTCACTAGACTTACCCATGCAGTAGCGCAGGGACAAGCGCTTCCTCCTGGTTCGGCAGGCCTGAGGTTAGGGTCCCATTCACCCCCCCCCCTCAGATATCCCTGGAACCAACACAAGTCCCAAGGGAATGAACAATGTTCCGATCACCAATAGCAGCCTGCAGGGTGGTGCACTCCGGCTCGCTGGAGACACGACTCCCTAGCCATGCTGCTGCCCCTCACAAACACCAGACCAGCCTCTCAGCATGTTCTCCTCTGGGCCATTGGTCCTGCTTCTCTCTGCTCCCTGGCTTCTCTGGTCCAAATAACACCCCCAGGGTGCTCCCCCACCTGTGTAGAACCACATCTTTTACAGTTGGAAAAGCAGCGAAGTGGAATCAGGTGTGATTGATAATTAGTAAATGCCTGACTCTATCAAGGGGACAACTTACGTTCTTTCTACAGCCGGTTTCGCTTACAATTCTCAAGTTGGTCCTATGGGAAATCTTCACTACTCCCTGTTGCGTCTTCATCATCCCAGTATTTGATGGAAATGGGGTGGGGGAGATGGAATGGATTTGGAAATACCCCAGGAAAACTGAAGGAAAGGATTTTGCGGTGGAATGGGAAAAGGGATAATACCATGTCTCTCCCTCTGATGTTCTCCCAATTTCCCTGTGACCCTCAAGTCAGGTGATCCCCCCTCTCTTATCCACCCGCTGGGTCAGAATCCAAAAGCGATGGCCCTTCCCTAGTCACCTGACTAGAGGATCTTGGGGGAATAGGGTGAGAACACTGTCCGGTTTCTCATAGGTCCCAGATCCTTCTGTGGTGGTCAGTGGTCTCCCCCACTGAGATGAGGAGGAGTTACTTGGATGCCTGCTTGGCTTTCTTCAGGATCGCAGGCCCTTCTCTTGTGGTCAGTGGCCTACCCACTGAGATGAGGAGGAGTTTCCTTTTAAGGCGCTGAGAAACAAGACCCTTATTTGGTTATGCTCGAAAGTTGGACATGGCTTTGTTAGGGCCCAAGATATTCGACTCCTGCGGTGGGTGCAAATTAAAGACTGGTGAACTGGAAATGACATTGAGACATTGATTGTATCATCATAGGTTGCAGCCAGACTAATCTGCCTTTGTTTTTGAGTCTATATAACAATGTGAATGATTCTCACCGGCTGCCATGTAAAGCCTCATACTGAAATGATGTTTGTTTTCTTTTTTTCCCTTTTCTCCTGGCTTTTGAGTATTTCTTTCATATGTTGGGTATTATTGTGTTGTTTGTGCTTGTTTTGTTGTTAGCGCCTCTGTGTCTACAGGCTTGTGTGTTGGTGCTTTATAAATTAAATACATAAATGAATAAGTTTGCTTTGCTGAAATTCGCAGCATCCCAGACACTTGAAAACGTTATAACGGTTTCACTGTGCACCTCGGATGCACTCTGCAGTTTTGATGGGGTGCCAAACCCTCCTTAGTCCCTCCACGGCCTGTGCTTAGAGTTCTCAGAAAGCCCTACAGGGTCCCAGACACTCCTTGGCCCCTCTTTCTAGGCCTTACCACCCTCACAATGTGCTTTGTGACCCTGCTTGACTCCCCTTGTCCCTACCGGCCCACTCATAGCTCCCATTACCTTCTGGGCTCCAGCATACAACAGTGGTTCTTCCTGGGACTGGAGTAGCCATTGGCACTCTACTTCCTGCAGTTGCTTGTTTCTAGTTTGGCTCCCCTGGAGGCTGTACAACTGCCTCGCCTCAGGTTCATACGACCAACCGATATCAGGTGCTGGAGAGCCTCCTTATGCTTCCCCCGTGGTTTCTGCTCTCCGGTCTTTGCCGCTTCTCTGCTCCCATACCTGACAACGTCTTTTCCTGATGCTGCTCCTGGGCTGGCTCAACAATGTGTTGAGTCCTTGTTTGGTTTTTAAAGTCTGCCAATGTCCATTCCCTCATGGAAGTTTAGAAGGCCGTTCCCAGTTCCACTGATCAATCTTCATGCCTCTGCGCATCTTCCTTGTGTCAGTACTTGAGAGAAAGGTATTCTTCATATTATCAACTTCTTATTCCGAGTACTTTCAAAAGGATTTATCTTGGAGGAATTACTATAGCATATAGTTGTATGCTCTATAAGAGGTTGTGGTGTGACCAGTGTGATGCCTTTGTGAATGGACCGGTGGGTTGTGGCTTTAGGGCTTGTACCCTAGATGGTCGTCCTGATCCCCATGAGGTCCTCCTGCATTATACCTCCCCTAGGTGGGCTATTGGGTAGTGGCCTCACCTCCCTAGCCTCATAAGAAGGGGCTCCCCTCTCGGCAGAAGTGACAACAAATAGTGATTTGTCACAAAGCACAGATAGATATGTCAGCCAGTCAGTAGCCATGGATCTAGACCTCTTCTTAGAACTGGGGCTATTGTGTTAAGGTAATTTCTGGGGCCGGCTGAGCCATGCCAAGGGTCAGCGGACTCCCAGCTCATTGAAGGCCCTAACTCCATCCCTGGTCCCAAGAAGTCGAGGTCCACACAAGGTGCAAAGTTACTGCTGTTTATTATGCAAAACACACAGGGGTATATGCACGGAGAGATCCAGGCACATCTCGCCGGGCTTTGGTTCGCAGGCCAGTTTTGTATCCTTGTGACGCAATGACCATTGTCACTAAGTGTGCTCTCTCCAAAGCCTATCAAGGCCCAGGATTGGTTCCTGAGTAGTAGGTCCAGTATTGGACCCTATAGAGAAGAATGGTTATTGGACGTTACTGGTGGTGTACTTGGATCATCCCCCGAAAGTTAATATTTCTAAAAATGTTACAGTAAGGAAGCCCAGTGATTGGATGGCAACCCTTGCCACCTGCCCCTAGGCCCCAGTGTCCTGATTAGTCAGGCTGTGGACCCCAAAGTCTGGGACTAACTCAGTTCTCAGCCCGCGATGCACTTTTTGCCACTACATGTCTACTATGTCTCTGTAAGTTGCAACTATGTGTCTGAGTATTACAATGGTGTGTGGAGACTAATGCCATGAGAGCATTCCATTTCCATCGTACGAGGAGTCTGGAGGTGATCAATCTGTTGCACGTCGCTGTCTGGCCATGGGACGGCTGCTCGTTCCCAGCCTCCGAATCTTGGCCATTCACAACTTTGTCAAGTCACGTGGTTGGAGACCACTCTTGCAGGCTCAATTGCCTCGAATTACATTTATTTTGCAGGGAATATTCTTTGCTGCAGCCGATGTCACCTTGGCTCAGGATGGTGACCATGGCAGCCTGTTGCTCACACTGGGGCTTGTTCTGCTAGCACAGCACCTTGCGGCTTGAGATTTCTCTGAGACTATTATGGCCTAATGCATTTTCCGAAGGCCTGCTCTGGCTTTTATTATAGAGTTCTCATAGTGTCCACAGGTTAGTAGAAGTTTTACGGTTGGTGGGTCCCTTGAGTGATCCTGTCCTTCCATAGGGTTAGTTGCATGTAAGCATCTGCAAGCATGCACATGAACTCTTCTTTGCTTCTTGTGTTTCTGCGGTACTATAGCAAGCCTAATGACAAAATAATAAATGAGCTGATCGTGTGTATGTGTCATCGTCCTCTATCTCATCAAACTGTACGTGTTCTTCATGTAGACCGATGCTTGCATGTCCAATTGCGCGGATTGCGCGTGTGCTTCATGTCTAACAGGGCTATGTTGTTGCCATGTCTCTAACGAACTGCGGCATGGCGGTTTTGGTTCAATGCTTTCAGTCAAGTCTATCCATGCGGTTGTCTCCAGCTCTGTCCTGTGTCTCTTCGTCCACTCTAGGCAGAGTTTGCATTGTAGCAGGAGCATATGATCGGCCGGTAGGGTACCTTTCGCAGAAGTTGTCCAGGGCTGGAACAGTGGGGATTGGCATAAGTTCATAGGAACGGCGGCCATGTTGTTGCTGTGACTTCTTCCGGTTAGGGAGTCGTCCCAGAATGAACATCTGCTCGGATTTTCCCTCTTCAACTGTCTCAAAAGAATATGTTGCATTGGGAAGAAATGTAATTGTACATGCAGTCTTTTGCACATGCATCAGCTACCAGAGAAAGGAGTGCAGGAGGAGGGGAAGAAAGTTCATCTGCCACCAACTAAGGCACGGTGTCCATTGAGAAAGTCACCTGGGAAATGGCTGCCAGGTGAAGACATTTCCCAAAAATCGCACCCTCATTAAAATCACTTTACCCAAATATTCTATGATGGGAGATTGTGATATAAAATATACAAATATACCCATCCTAGAATATTTGGGAAAGGTGTTTTAGAGGTCAGGAAAAAAAAGTCGCCTACCTGGCGAAATTTTTCAGGCAACATTATCACATGGAACCCCAGTGAAGAAGAGCGAGAAGATATGACATTAGCTCGGAAACAAAGAGAGAACCCCTTTTTTGACAATACCACAGATTGCGAGGGAGCACAGACAGAAGAATACAGGCACAGGAATTGGGGATCCTATGCAATTGTCAAGTGCAAGCAATGTACACAGGAAGCAAACGTCAGACAATCCTCATGTTGCAGTGTAGCGTCTTTTCCAAAAATGACCAGGAAAGCACATGCTAGTGTTAGTGCAACTTTTCCATCATTCTCATTAACACCAATGGCCCCTCATTCAACAGCACCCACGCAGCATCCAAAAAATAAGGATTGTGGAGTTATTTTAAACAACAAGCTCATCTTTACACCTGCTATATATGCAAAATAACTGTCCTGCGAGAGAGACTATGTACCATTTGTGCACCTATTCCCCCTTGGGCCCATCTGAGATGTCATCAACAGCATGCTTATCAAAAGGAAAGGGGAATAGTGCAGGCTCCAACCATTCAACTGCAGGCCATTGGTCCATTTGGACTGCCATCCTGCACCAGTACACCTGAACATCTTACTGATTGACATATGCCCTGTTGGAACACTATCTTTGCCTACAGATCTCAGAGCATGTAAACAGCTTACTTCCTCCTTAATGATGATGCTTCGGAGCAGGTCACAAAGTAGTACAGAAAGACACAAACACCTGTGTCTATTCAATGCCAACCTTGATGTAAATAGATTCACTGCCATATTATTTCGTAGAACACTGTGAATTCAGATGCCTTCTTTCGCTCGTTGATCCCTGCTGGCAAATTTGAGGCGCCACTTCTTCTGACAAACTTCAATTCCAGCTCTCTACACCCATGTTGTGGAATCAGTGGAAATGTCAGTGGACCCATGAGAGCATAACAAAGCTCACTTAACAATGGATATGTGGAACAGTGCTCATGGTGCAGATTCAATGCCCATCACTAGGCACTGGGTTAACTTCCCCGCTCCTCCCTTGTGTAATTGCCAGGACAGCAGTTACCTAATGCCATTCCCCAGCAGGCCACTTTATGTATGGAAGTTTTTGGCAGAGTGTCCCACAGGGGAGTTGAAATCTGGCAGAAAATTAAGGAATTTGTGGCACATTGTGTCACTCCTCATGGTTTACTTGTGGGCTTTGTTGCATCTCACAATGCATCTAGAGTGTCTTGGACATATTAGGAAAGCTGTGGCATTGTCACCAGCTGCCTTACAACCAGCTGAAAACTGAATTCTGACTCAGTGGAATTCAGCCCGCCATATGCTGGTGGGTTTGTGGGAAACGTGCAACACAGTTACCGCCTACTGCAATAGACAAAGCAGGCAGCTCTATGGTTACTACTTAACATTGACACAGTCGCAAATGTTTGCTGCAGCAATTTGAAGCAGTCACCCAGCATATTATGTTGTATGCTCCATCACTCAGCAAGGCTCTTCCACTGGTTTCTATGTTGGAATTAGAATGATACAACACTGTCATTTGAATGAACTGTCTGGCGGTTCAGAAACAGGATACTTGTTAATGAATCTACTCTCAACCTTTTCACAAGATCCCCAAATTGTAGGTATGAAGGGTAATATGAAGTACCACCTTGCATCTTTTCTTGCGGCGTGGTTTAAAATCCACATAATAACTTTAAAAACACACGTGTGTGAAAATGAAGAAAATGCTGAGGTGTGTCATTCACAGGATGACGCGCTAGCAATGTGTCAGACAGTGCACACTTGTTCTACACTTTTCCTGACACAAAATGTGACTTATCAAGATTAGTTTTCCGAAGTAAAAAAAAAGAGGTTGTGGAACAGACTCCTCTCCATGTCTGGTTTGCTGCATGCATTGGGGTCCCCACGAGAATGTAGTGGGCTCACTTGAAGAACAGAGGTGTGATGTCTATGATCTGGACACATGCCGAATCAGTAGTGATAACAATCTTCTGCAATGCTTTCATGGCATGCAATGCTTCCATGGCAAGTCATCACTGTGGAAATGTGTATAGTGTTTGACAGTTTATTTGTAGAAAGCCTAAGCTTGCCTCCAGGTAACGTGCAACGTGAACAGGTTTTTTATCTGATGAGTTATTGTCTCAGACTACAGTAGAAATTTTATTGACACAGGCATGAGAGAGCTTACCTTGATAAAAATGAATGAACTTCTTAACACTGAAGCCTGCAGCAGGAAAAACACCTGGCCCATCACTTCCGAGACCGCGCATCGGATCCGTCAGATGATGAAGATGTGTGTAATCCGGCTACAGCAAATGGATTGAGCAGCAAGAGGAAATGTTGTATATATTTAGACTCTAGCAGAAGTGGTTGAGTACATTTCAAAAGTAGATTGATCATTTTCCCATTGTCCTAAATGTATTCGGCTCTACCAGCTAAACCACTCTCAGAATCCCAGTACAGTGATCACACATTCTGCTACAATTTATTTGACACTACCAAACAGTAAAGTCACACAACATCCTCTACACACGTTTACATGTTTGGTTTCTTCAGTATGGTGTACACCAACACTAGATTTAGTGGAGTTTCTGACAAAATGTGTTTGGCTTTACCAACCAGCGGAACCACTAATTACTTTTTCTCTACACTCATCAAGTGTGCCATGTCCTCCCTTTTAATATCTTATGACTGAGTCATCTAAAATAGAGTTGGGTTTTGCAGGACCCTGTGCCTCTCTCAATCCGCCACCAGCTTGCCAACCAGCTAACACGGACAAACGGGAAGGAAACTCAGTATGTGCCTGCATTTTTCATCAGTCTGTTTCACCTGTTCTGCCCAAATGACAGCACATCCTGAATTTTGCCACCATCAAAAGAAGGTTGCACTGCTAGGTGTGGTAAAGGTGCACTGCTATTGCATGGTGCCACTGGGCTCCTCGAACACATCATTGTACCACAGTTTGAAATGCTTGTGAATTTACAAGGTGACAAAAGAATTCTTACTAAGGTTACCCTGGCCAACTGTTTTCTGACTGTGGCTAGGTAATGCATTGCCAGACTCCTCCCTACCGGTAACACCCTCAAGCCACGTGAAGTAGTTCAACACCCATAAACAGATGGGCTGTGATGTCATTGGTGGGGATGTCAACAGAGGAAAGCCTGAACCCACCTTGCCCACTATGCACAGGCATGCAATATTGCAGTGCCTCAGTCTCAACATTCTGAGATATCTGCTGGCGGACCATTGCTTCTGTATTTGGTTCGCATTATTCTCCTGCAGCACGCAAGCAAACCAGAAATAGGGAGGAGCCTATATCACAGCCACCTTTGGTTTTCCACTTTCTGAAAGCTCATCTTGATGAAGTCAAATCTTGTGTCAGGAGTAGAGCAGAACTGCACCTTCTTCCCCCTGCAGCTCTGTGGCCAATTCTACCTGCTGCTCCTGGGATACCTCCTTCTCTCTGCCAACTCCAAAGACATAATATTTTCTGACCTGCTGCAAGTATATAAGTGACACTGAAGACCACATTACCTGCCCTAGATTGACAGTCATATCCTCCATCCCAACCACAGTCTATCTCATACGCACAAACACTGTCTCCCCTGCATAACACACTGTCTTCGCTCCTCAAACAATGTCTCCCCAGCCTAAACCACTACATCCTCCTCGTCAATCACCCACCCCCAACAGCTGTCTTCCTCTCCACCACCACTGACTTCCCCTCCAGATGTACCATATCTACCTGTGTCCACCCTCCTCTTTGGGCTACAGCTCCACCTCAATCTCTGTCAGCGAGGTTGTGGTCCAGCTCCTCATCTTCTCCCAACTCCACTCCCCTCAAATTAAAGGACATGTTGTCTAAGGTCACAATGTCCAAACGCCAAATGTGCCTAATGTTCCTATGATGTCAATGTGTAAAACAAAAAACAA
Organism: Ambystoma mexicanum; assembly: GCF_040938575.1. NCBI lineage: Eukaryota > Metazoa > Chordata > Amphibia > Caudata > Ambystomatidae > Ambystoma > Ambystoma mexicanum. The sequence goes on along the minus strand of NC_090921.1, from coordinate 933,266,976 downwards.
GTGTCAGAAAAAAGGATTCTGACAAGACGCACACAATGAGAAATGGTTCAGTGGAGGATTCTCAGGTTCACATAAACATTTTAAGTATTTTCCTTTTTGCATTTTTGAGATGGCTAAAGGGGAACAGGGAAAAGTACAAGAGCATCCTTTTTGTTTTTTTGTAAAATGTTTCAAAAAGGAGTCAGGGTAAAAAGGGAAGATTACAGAGGGAACCTAAATAACACACAAAGATGTAATGGGGTAGAACAGGGTTCAAGAAACATCAAACAACTAACAGGTTTTTTCCATAACTCTTAAAAAGTCACGTAAACATACCAGAAGCAGTCCAAAACGAATCCAAAATCATCAACTTGGTTGTTCTGTTTAACTTAAAAAGCTGACAGCCAAACAATATTCACACAGGAAAGACACGAGATGGGCATTTATAATCCCGTAGGGCCGATAGGAAAGATGACCCCTCACTACCACTAACCGACTAGCTGCAGCCTATCCCTAAAAACAAACAAATAATATTCACATTTGTAGGTGCACAATAGAAATATGTATAAGGTTCTCTAATTCTAGCAATCGCCCCTATTTGGTAATCGTATCAATGTCTGCTCCTTTCATTGTCACTGGTCAACATCTTACAATACCTTCATCAAGTGATTTACTCTCATTCGCTCGTTCATTTACTATTGCAAAGTCACCATACCCAGGAACTTACTTTCACATATGTAATCCTATTTCTGTGCATCATTCATGTTGGAGGTGGCATCCCTAATGTTCAATAAATACAGATGTTATAGTACATGAGCTAGAGTTTCATTGTGATGGGTATTGTGTAGTTGTCAACTGAAGAGACATCAGGGTTGAACATGGTGAGACGGATTTCCCTTCCGCTTTTAGAATTGTGGCGATTTGGGAAAAGAGTTTGGGCACAGTCGCTAAGGGATGGTGATTGAGTAAGTGCAACTGTGGGGAATATGTTACCTGAAGGTAGGGAGATACGATAAGGCAACAAGTTATTTTGAAATGGGGATGAATGTGAGTTTCTGCTTTGAAGGTAAAAGAAGCTGTCCAGGAAGGATGTCATCAAAAAATAGGAGCAGGAAATGTGTCCTTGAAAGCTGGTGGTTCAGTCAGGTACATGGTAAAAGGGGCGAGTGTTGAGTTTCCCTACGAGAGCAGGCCTTATCACAAAATTGCATTAAGGTTTGAGCAATCTGGCAGGAAGCACTATATAAACATTTTTATATTGAGGCTTATTTTATTATAAGATCTGAATAAAAATAATACTGCATCGACTGCCTTACTGGTAAGGGGCTTGTTTTGATCCCCCACTGTTTAGTGGCAGGAAGTAGCCTGATTGACACTGCCCACCATCGAGGCCGGTATTCCAGAAACTTTGCATCAGTGCAATTGCAAACATCACAAGGCCAAACATTACTCCAGTCCAACTCAATTATCCCTTCAATGCATTTTTGCACAAAAATCAAAGGATCTAGACTAATGCAAACATTTCCCCATGTGAAATAAATGCATTGAAAGATGTTTTTGGGGAACTAAGGCAAGTTTTGACCTGCTGCTGATTGCCCTAACTACGTAGGCATGCAGTGAGCCAGAAGCCCTCTTGGATCTCCGCTCCCTGCCCCTATGTGCCTGGTGCAGATTGCCAGGGTTGCAACCACTATTTCATTGGGGGACTCCCCTTTTAGCCCTCGCAATACCGTCATGCAGTTACACGGACTGCACAATCTTTGCAACTGCAGAGATTCCATGCACATCACAACGTGCAGGCGTCTCGGCACCCTGTGTTAGCGCACTCATGCAGTCTATCTGTCTATGCGTTGCAAGGGCATGCTGCACCTTGCAGAAGAAGAATACGCATATGTTGCACGGATAGTTACCAGCTCAGCACACTGTAATTTGGCTGTTAGAGTTTGGGAAGGGACGGGTGAGAAACAGAAGAAACGCTCTGACTCCCTCTTCCCGCCCACGCGGTTTGAGCTCACAAAATGTAGCCAGCAGCAGCATCCATCTAAGTGCTAGAAAATCAAACCGCCTCAGCACCCTCCTGCCAAAGACCCGAACTCTGTAGCTCGTTTTCTGCTGGTAATGTATTCATGAAATGCATGGAATAAAGTGGCACAGTACTTCACATGAGTTAAATTAAAGAGTACAAGGATCAAAGCGCCAGACACAGGAGTCAGAGTGCCAGCAGAAAAATTAACCTATGCAGTCCAATGTCACAACCCAGAGTTCCTGACATTTTCGAAAAATGTCACAAAAGACAGTGGCACGAGGCAGTACGCGATCTGAATAGTAATGTCATAATGTTGGTTATTTAATGGCTTCCCTTTTTATTTGTGGGGGAGCGCGAGACATTTTCTGATTCATTTGCAATGTAGTTTGTATTTAGGCGATTTCGGGCCATTGCTATTCCTGAGTGTGTCTATGCAAATACTTACATAGTGCAATTACCAAAGAAGAGTCGTAAACATGTGCAATTTAAAGTCAATAAAGCGCTGGATTTTGCGTACTGGGTTTCTCATGTGTGATACTATTTCCCTAAATGTCAAGAGTGTGTTCCTTTTTTCTACTACACAGAAATATTTGCACAGTTTCAATGTTGTGTAGTACAGACATGGGGACATGGCGACCTCCTGTCAGTTAGTTACCAGTAAGGCCGGAAAGACTTCCCCCAAAAGGACCTGTCAATATGCAAGAAAAATACACAAGTGGTGTCTCACGGATATGTAACAAGATATAATGTATTATTTAATTGAAGTGTGGCACCTATTCCCGCCACATTCTACATATAAAGTCTTTAGGCAAATAAGAGGCTAATAAATGTCCACAAAAACAGCCATAATAACAATTATTTAATATATCAGAACCAACATGTAAAAGACAAATACACACACATATAGAATTAATGGTTAAATACACATTATCTCCACGTCCACCCTTCCTCATCCCAGAACTTACGTCATGAGGTCCCTGTCGCCAACACAGGACCTTCTTCTATTTCTTTATTTCGTATAACACGTCCCCTTAAACCATGGCATCCAGTTCAATTTTTCCTGCTCCGGCAGGTTGGACTGTTCCCGACACAGGGTTCTGGGGAGCTATAGTTGCTGGTCCCCAGGTGGGACTGTGTGGCGGGGCCTCGGTTCCCTTCAGGTGTGGCATGTTCTCGGTTCCCCTGCTGGGCTTGGGTACCGGTTGAGCAGGGATTAAAGACTCTCCCAGTTTGTTGCCTGGGACCTGGACCGGCGTAGAGGCGCTGCTGCCCAGGGTCCTGCAGGGCCCGGGCTACGGTAAGGTGGTGTGCCCTATCGTTGTGGGAGATAGGGAACCCATGTATGCCCTGGGGGGCTCAGTGGGGCTTTGCACGCCGCTTCCTCTCAGTGTCCCGTTCCTCATCAGCTGCAAAGCCGGCTGACTGATGTGCCTTCCGGAGGCTCCACCTCTGGGGTGGGGGGGTCTTGGTTTTTTTGTTAGTGTTTCTCTGGTGGATCGGGAAGGAGGCACTGATGTAACGACCCATTCCCAAGGGAATTAAATGTTTGTTTTCTTTCATTGGTGGATTTCTCCCAGTTCTGCAGTTTAAAAATAGTTGCTCAGCAAGTGGAATTCCTGTTTGCTGTTTATGCTCCTGCCTACACCATGGGGAAGAAGAAAGAAAAAATAATCAAGGCATTTCTCCTTATCCAGGAAGGACTTAAAGAAGTTGATACAGCATCATGGGCCTACGCATGGGCACAAGCGCCGGCCTTGGTCATCTTTATCTTCCTCCTCTTCTGGCGCGGAGTCCTCCTCTGCGACTTCCTGTTCATCATCAGCTGATGCAGAAGGGAAATATCTGGACAGGGAAGAGGTGGAGGCAGTTCCTGCTCAAGTTTGGGAATTCATGGGTTTGAGCCCTTGGTGCCAGTGGAAGGGGCTCAACCCTCGCCAGTATAAGCATAGCCTGAGGATGGGGTTGCTTTTTGTTTCTGATATCCGGGCTAAGATCCTTTGTGAATGGTGTGCCCGGAGAAGATTGTCATGCCCCACTTTATGGCCAAACTCTACCTGTTGAAGGGGGGTGAGACGTTGTTCTCGGACTCAGTTGAGGTTGATGATATCCTCGCCAGTTTGGTTGGTTGGTCGCTCCTCTTTGTCAGCCGAGGAGGCAGTTGTCCAGGACCCAGTGGACCGTTGGGTGAATTCTAGCCTGAAGAAGGTTCATGCTGGGGCACATCTGGCCCACAATGTGAATATCTACGGCTCCTACACAGCAGATATTCAGCTGACTGATTTCAGGAAGTTGAAGAAGGCTGGGGATGGGGGTTCTGACTGTGCCCCGCTGCTGGATGACATGCAGCGGCAGGTTGAAGTTTTGTCCGATCCGGCATTTGATGGGAGTGCGTGGTTCAGCCATGGCCATGGGTGCTGGTGTGTTGGCCCGGAGGCATGTGTATCTGCATGTGTATCTGCTCTAAAACCTCCTTTTGACATTCCAAACTTTTTGGTGATTTACTTAAAGTGCATAAGGTGTTTTTGTACTGACAAACACACTGACATATTACGGCAGAAGTCTACCTCTACGGTCAAGAAATCTACTTCTGGTGCGGGGACCAGATGGTCTTTCCCTGGTTCCTCCTCCCACTCTTTTCAGAGAACCAGGGCGGCCGTGGTCCTCTGCACTCTTCTCATCCAGGCCCAGGCCAGAATTCCTGATGGTTTGGGTAGGCCAGTCCTGATGGTTTGCGCAGGACAGTGGGCCGACATCTCTGGTTGTTTTTTTCTGGTATGGGACAGGTGATGCTCGGATTCTTGGGCCGTAGACACCGTTCAGAGGAGTTATTGAATAAACTTCCTGTCTCCCCCTGTCCGGGATTGCATGGTTCGAACTGCTGTTCTCCAATCACTGACCAAGAGGTTGGCTAGGTCAACTGCCCTTTCCGAATTGTTGCTGAAGGCATCGATCATGCCCATTCCCTTCCTTCTCTGGTGTCTGGGTTTCTACTAACGGGTATTTCTGGTCCCCAAACCTTCAGGGAAGTCTTGCCTCATCTTGGACCTCAAAGCTATAAACTGGTTTGTCTGAAAGGAATGCTTCAAAGTATAACTTTGCAGAACATTCTCCCGATGTTGCACAGGGGGGACTGGATGGTGTCCCTGGACCTCCAGGATGCTTACTACCACATGTTGCTCCGCCCCTGTCACATGAAGTTCTTCCATTTTGCAAAGTGATCCCGACATTTTCAGTTCTGTGTGCTCTGTTCGCCTTTTGCTCGGCCCCCAGGGTATTCACCAAGCTGGTGGCTCCCCTGAAGGCGCACCTGCACCTGAGGGGCATTCAGATTTTTCCCTTCCTGGATGACTGGCTGGTCAAGGCGGCCCTCTGGCGGATGGACCTGGTTCATCTCCAGCTGGTTTGTCAGGCATTGTGGACTGGGTTTTTCTGGTGAACTGGGATAAGTCTCATATGGAGCCCTCTCAGGATTTGTTTTCATTGGGGCTCAGATTTGCACCAGGAAGGGAAGGGGTTTTCTGTCCCAGGAGAGGGTCCATCGCCTGCTGTCTGTTCTGGGCAGGGTTGAAAGGAGGCAGTGTGTCACAGCTCACCTGTTGCTCATGATTCAGGGGCATCTTGTGTTTTTATGGGTCCTTGGGCTCGTCTTCATCTATGTCCTCTGGTGTCTTACCTACTCTTCCACTGGTTCCTGGCTTCTCATGCTTATGAGGCCTTGATCCTGGTGTCTCCGGCTCCGAGGGCCCCCTTACTGTGGTGGTTGCGGGTTCCGAACCTCTGGGCAGGGGTGTCCCTGGTCCATCCTCCTTTGGCCACTCTTACAACAGACACCAGTGGAAGGGGTTGGGGGGCCACGTTGGGTGTCCTCTCAGCCCAGGGGTTGTGGGCTCCGGAGGAGGGCCATCGTTCGTCTAATTGGAGCGAGTTGTGTGCCATTCTCTGGGGCCTGCTATACTTCAGGGTATTTCTGGAAGGCCGGGCAGTGTTGGTCTGGACAAACAATACCAAAGCATTGGCATTTGCCAACCGCCAAGGGGGTCTGGCCACTCCTTGAATGCTCTGGCAGGTCAGATAGGTTCCTGGGGGGAGTCACATCTGTTGTCCCTGGTGGCCTCATGTCAGGGGGGTGGACAATGTTCGAGCAGATCTACTCAGCCGCTGGTTAACCTCCTCTGTAGAACTGGTTCTGTCGGACAGAGTATTTGCAGAGATCTGTGCCAGGTTTGGGCTCCTCATTCTGGATCTCTTTGCCTCTCCAGCCTCTGCGAAGGGTCCTCTCTTCTGCTCCCAGGTTCCAGCCGAGGGAGCTTGGTGGGTGGATGCCCTTGCTGTGGAGTCTCCTTTATGCATTCCCTCCTCTTCCCCATCTTCCCCAGGTGGTTTGGCGCATCAGGGAGAGCATGTATGTGTTGTTGGTTGCTCCGTTCTGACCCCACTGGAGCTAGTTCCCATCCCTTTTGGAACTTCAGTCCCGGGATCCTTGGTTGATTCCGAAGTGGCCTTGTCCCCTGCAGGTGGGTCTGGGGTTTGGGGTCTGACAGATTCAATGGGTGGTTTGGCTATTGCACGTCTCATTTTATATCTCTGGGGTTTTCGGGTCCTTGATCGAGTCTATAATTAATGCTCGTAGACCTTCTACTCTGAAGGCGTATGACAGACACTGGTGCCACTTCCGGATTGCTGTGGGAGGTCTGGGATCCCCTCTGCGTTTCAGTCTGACCGCTATTCTCCAGTTCCTCCAGGAGGGCTTTAACAAGAGCCTAGCCATCTCCACACTTCGCTCCCAATGAGCCTCCATTACATTCCTCTTGGTGAACTCTGATTGCCACATGGATTGGGAGATCTTGCTGCTGAAGTTGCTTCTGGGTCACTCTTCTACCGGTCCTTGTACTTATAAAAGGTCCTCTCCTTTATGTCTTGCAGTTCCTTCCGGAGCCACCCTTGGAGCCCCTTTCTGTCACTCACATCAAGCACCTTACACTAAAGACTGCTTTCCTTATCGTTATCACGTCTGCCCCAAGGCTGGGGGAGATTGGGGCTCTTTTGTGTCATCCCCCTTTCCTGAGGTGTCTACCGGACTCTGAGGTTTTGCGCTGTGATCCAAAGTTCCTGCTTAAAGTTGTGTCTCGGTTTCACATCTCTCAGGATCAGGTTCTCCCTGCTTTTTTCATGATCCACAAACGCTGTAAGAGGTGGCTTTGCATGCCATTGCTGTACGGCCGGCCATTCTGTAGTATTTGGTTCAGACTGCCCTCTTCCAGCAGTCTGATTGTCTCTTGGTTACTTTTGGCCCTGCTTGTGTGGGATGGAAGGCCTCTGTGGTTTCCATTAGCCGGTGGATCTGTGTTGTTGTCTCCATGGCCTATGTGGCTTCTGGCCTGCCTGCGCCTGCCCACGTTCAGGGTCGCTCTACCAGGGTTTTGGCTGCTTCCTGGGAAGATGCTAGGGGGGTTTCGCTACAGGAGATTTGTAGGGTGGCCACCTAGGCAGATCAGAGCACTTTTGTCAACCTTTATCAGATTAATTTCTCCCACTCTGGGGATGGTTCCTTAGGGTCTGAGGTTTTGTCTGTTGGGATGCGAGTTTGGAGTCATTAAAGGTGTGAGTTTTTGTTCTGCATTTTCTGGCTCTGTGTCTCATTGGGACATCTCCCCATTACTGCTATGGTATACCTCAGCAGGAAGAGTGGACATGGAGGTAATGCTCTGATTAATTAATGGTAATCTTCATTACTCCTACTCTTCCTTGTCACAGTACTAACAACCCTGCTCTGCCTCCCTGCGGCTTGGATATGTTAAATTGGATGCTGTGGTTTAGGTGGAGGAGTTATGTGATATAAAAGAAATAGAAGAAGGTCCTGTGTCAGAGGCAGGGGCCTCATGATGTAAGTACGGTGACGAGGAAGAGTAGGAATAGGAGTAATGAAGATTACCGATAAGTAATCAGAGCAACACATTATATAATGCATAAAAACACAGAAAATGGCATGCTAGTCATTGTGAAAACTGTGATAAAGTGCAACAAAACAGACAGCATGTATAAATGTCTCAATTCATGTGCACGATCATTATCATAATGTGTCTGCCTACAAACTTTATATAATATGCAACATACCACTAAAAATAAAATGAAACAACATACCCCTCCTAGAACATTAACAGGTTGTCTTGCTTAGGCCTAATGTTCAAACATTATACATCATGCTATAAAACTAAGGTAAATAGCAACCATTCACTACCCTCTATGTTTTAATGTCAAACCATCCGTAGACAACAAAAAACTCAACTATGAAGTGTTTGAGAGAGGTTGGAAACCTGATTCTCTAAAGTTCCCCATTCTCAAATGGTATCAAAAAACATCCTCTAACAGATAGTTTTGATGGAAAGAGAATACATTAGAAGACATATAGTCAGTCTTCCTCAGGACGGTAATTAGCACTCTGCTTCCTCCCTTATTTAATTTCTAGGTCGAGGCATTGGCTCATAAGTGAAACCATCATTCTCTGTCCCTGGCATGGATCATCTAAACAACAAAATACAAAAAACTCCAATCATCCTCAAATCACACCAAATTTTGCAAAAAATAAAACATAGGATAGTAATAAAAATTACCACCCTCGCAATATAGGATATATTATCAGCCCCCTATCCATGTATACTAAGGATTAAGTATGGGTAAAGGACCATGCAGTGTGCGCTAGGACCACTTTCTTTTTCTTTCTGTGGGCCCAACTGCGTCGCCCCAGTCACTTTGTCGGTGCACCCATCAGCACTTACAGGTAATACTACTACTGTTATTAGTAAATGACAGGGGTAGCGCGTGTTTGCCCAGAGATCATAAATAGTTCCAGATAGAAGATTGAAGTCCTTGAAAATTTTAATACAAATGATATTGAGGTATTATCAGAGTCTTTATTCGAAAGGATGGCAGCCGACACGTGTTTCGACATATGTTGTTTTCAAGGCGGTGGTCAAATGTTCAATGTCCAATTAAGTAATTAAAGTTGGTTAAGCACGTTTGCCTCGATAAAGTCAGCATGAGTAAAAACTCCAAAAGAATGACGATTCTGTGCCCAATCTGTAATAGGTCTCCGGCAAAATCCAAATATGCCGTGTGTAAATCCAGCCATGTATGGCCTATAATGACTTTGTCCAAAGGAAAATGAATTACCTTCTTTTAACAATCACTGTAAGTAATCACCATTGTCATCAAGTTAGATTTTTAACGGGCAACCAGAATGTCCTGCAACAACAAAACAGGCAAACGTGATGAATACCTTCCTATTGCACTGTTCCAAGAAACTTTTTTTTATGCAATTCCTATGCCCTTAGTGTACCTCAGCTCTCACCTGGCACATCACACAGCCCCAAAACCAACTGGTTAACAATCACTCGTTTCAATCGGTAGGCTGCTGAACGGCATCTAAATGTAAACATAAAAACTAGTCAGTGCTCTATAGAGACTCGTAAACGCTTCATGTCATATGACTAACCCGACGCTGACCCTCGCAGAATTCTGCATTCTAGTGAGTGACCACATCTTACCATTTCGGTTCAACGTTCAATGGCAGATCACAGACGGTTCTCTTCACAGAGCCGCGATATAAAGCGATGCATATGTCTCGCACATCTTTTTACAAAAATGGAGAATTGCCATCACTGACGTCTCTCCTGCTCGTAGTGCTGGGTCCAAATGAAAATGAAGCACCATATTGGAATGGGGTTAACCAAAACAGAACGGCACAGCTAGTGCCATAATTAGCAAAATCAGCCAACTGTTAAGGATGCCCATATAAGCCAGTGTAGAAAGGAAAATATACATTATATAAGGTAAGTATTCAGGAAAATTATGAGAAGAAGTGCGTAGCATTTCGGTGCTGCACTGCCCTTGTGGGTGGGACACAGACTGATATGCAAATTGTGATTTTTCCTCTGGGAAAGGTACAATGAGCTAGAAGGTGGTTGTAGACCCTCCTGAGTGAGCACCTTCCTACAGAACAGGTTATTTGGCCATGTTTTTTCTCGGTAGAGGGGCTCCCAGCTGTTTTTTTGTAAATGGTGTTGTGTACTTAACCATGGATTCAATATGTTAGTATTTGAATTTTACATGTTGGTTGTGATATTATATTAAACAATTGTGCTGATGGATGGATGTTTTTGTAGCTATCTATTAGCCTCTTATTTGCCTAAAGACTTTATATGTAGAATGCAGAGGGAATAGGTGCTGCACTGCAGTTTAATAATATGATATATCTTGTTGCTTATGCGTGAGACACCACTTGTGTATGTTTCTTTGTATTTTTTTACCCCAGGTGTCTGCGGGTTTTGTCGGGTCACCCCATCCAACCGTTTCTGCCAATATGCAAATTGCTGATACAAAAGTCCGGAGACATAGGGCCTCATTAAGACAGTGCCGGTCCAGAAACACCAGTGTTTCTGATCCGGCACAGTACAACTGTGTGGACGTGTGCTGTCCCGCCCACCGGGGTCAGACCTGGCGGGCGAACGGCACCCACCAGCGAGTTTTAACGGTGCCGGGGCTTCCGTGTTCCCTATTCCCATTGAGCCCTATAGGACAAATGGGAATGGGGTGTGGGATATTTTAACCCATCCAAAAGTGCCCCACTGCCTCAATTTACAAACAGGGAAAGAAACATCCAAAAATTGATGCGCTACCACTGTGTGCACAACACTCTTCAAAACTGCGCATGGGTCACCATCACAAAAGGCTGCACACCCTGCCACACACAGACAAAGTTGGGGTAAGATAGAAATCTCACTGCAGAAGCATGCCAGTGGGTGCTGTCACATTCCAACATGGAGCAAGGCCACAGAATGGGGCTAAAAACCAAAAATGCCTTTTAAAATGCGGCTTTTACAACCTTCAAAGTGCGCTTTGGCGCTAGATCCCTTCATTTTCCAGTGAACCATTGAAAGTTAAAGGGTACATATCATCCAGTGTGGACAGAGGAGCCGGGCCTCATTGACTGACAGCAGCTAAGAAATATATCTAATGAAAAACCCGCTGATTAACATTTTGTTCCATTTTCATTCGAGGAATGCGGGTAAAAATGGCAACATGTAACAATTTCAACTGTGCAGGTAGAAACTACAACCAAAAGGCTGGATACATATCTCCAAACGGAAAAACAAATCCCAGGACTTCAGGAAAGAACTGATGCTGCAGCAGAAAAGCTTCTGTAAAAGACTCAGTTTAAAGGTGCTTTTTCCATGAAGAAAGTGCAAAATCGCCTGTATAAAAGTATGTTTTTGTGGAAAGGCTTAATCCTTTAAATGTCAAAATCCCCTATAAACTGTGTTAATTTTCTCTGTTTTAATGAAGATGTAGGTAACTTCAAGTTAAAACACAGTCTTGAGTAATTACAACTCTGCCTGAGAGTTCTCAGCTTGGGAAAGATTACACTTCAGGCTGACACTCCACTGCTAACAGGAAGGCTTAATTGATGCTGGAGGTTCTCACATATTTACAACAAAGCACCCATCAGACTTTCATCTGTGGCCCAGCCAAGGACAATGACAGGCTGCATACTGATCCCTACAGGGGAGCGGCCGGGGGCTTCCCTCTCAAGGAAGAGGATACCCCACCCTGATCAAAGGAATTTGACAGCTGTTGCCAGTGAAAGACAAGTAAAAAAAAACTGCTAAAAGACATTTGTTGTTTAAAATGCATATTTGGAAATAAGCTTTAAAGACTTTTAACTGTGCCACAAGAAGGAGGATAAATCTAAACATTGGTAGTTGTAAATCTAATTGTATGCTATTTCTGTGAAGATGTGAGTGAACCCTGTACTATATAAGAACCCTAAATTACACTGAAAGAATAATTGTGGCAAAACTATTGATGCTGCAAATATAATATTGTATACCCGTGTACTAGGGGTAATTGCCCAGATATTAACTGAATTAGGAATTGTTAGGCCAAACCGTTATGATTAAAATTAACAAAATTCCACAAAACGACATAGCCAGCTCTCTGAGATGGGAATTGAATCTAAAGATAACCCATCAAATACGTAATGCATGTGTCTGATTTTATTAGAGGGCATAGTTATAGAAATGTGTATTTGTGGAAAAGTTAAGTTTTGATCCAAATTACTGTGGGATTTCCTAAAACACGTCATAAAATATGACAGCTCTTTCTGGCATCCAACCAGAAAAAGGCAGGTGCATCTGTCCACTTACAGCGTTGGGGGTGTGGATTTTAATTCTACCCCTACCATAAACTGAGTGATGTCACTTGGCATGATGAATATGGGAACTTGACAACACACAGACACACACTGATTCCTGACTACATCCTGATTTCCGCGTGGCATTTTGTTTCTGACTTGTTCATCCTGTTCAAGAACTTTTCATCTTGTCCTGACCCAGAATACTTTGCAAAACCAAGGCCCAGCAGTTTCTGAACACTTCTCCAGCTAGGCCCAAATCTTGAACCATCCCAAACTTCAGGAAAGAATCATTCTGATCTAGTCTGGCTTGCTACCATTCATGCTTACCTCCTAAAACTCGCAATCCCACTAATCTACCTTGTCCAGTGACCAGAATGGTCAATCCAATCCAAAACCAGTCTGAGGTGCCAGTCCAATTGACCAGAACCGCCCAGCTGACCATCCTGCCAGAGGTGCCCTGCTGCCGGTAGACCAGATATGGATGACCACAACCCTGACATTCCAATCTTAATTTACAGATGACTGTAAGTATCAACAGGGATCATAGTAACCCATAGTATATTTGCTATGCCTATACCAATCTCAACCCATCCTCTCTTTCACATAAGAACTTATAATAGTGTCACACCAGTCTGAAACCTTGCTTTGATTTCTTGTAATAGTAATATTTTCTGAAAATCCTTTTGTCCTGTGAAATCCCAAACCCTTAAAATCATCCCACGGGTATTCCGACTGAGTCCTCCAAGGCGGACATGGAGGTGCTGGGGTTGGTTTCCATGGACCACTCTGGGGCTTACTGTGCTTCAAACTGGTAACCAGCCTAAATACCCTAGTTTAGAGCATAGTTGTCATTGTAAAAACTGATTTCTGTTTTCATTTTCGCCTCTTTATTTTCAAAAACACCTATCATACAAAGTAGCATAACTTCTTCTATTTTTCAGATAGAATCTTAATTTCAACTCTCACTGTAACCTAAGACCTGTAGCTACATCCACAACTAATAACCGCATTGTGAAACAGTATATTTGACCTGTTTTTATTAAAAATCGCATAGTGAAATTTAGGTGCAAATTCACATTTTTGCTAAAGTTTTACATGTGTCTTTTCCCATTCAAATGATTTCCACATTCCCATTTTGATTTAAAGTGTGTACTGTTGCTCATCTTGTAGCTTATGTTTGTTAGAACCAGTTTAGTATGGCTCCCATAGGAATTTATATCAATTTAAGTATTTTTGCAAATTTTTCATTGTTTTTCCAAGCCATTTTCAACTGTCAGTTTGAAAGTGTCAAAGTTCCAAAAATGCTTTTTCTCACTGTTTATATTCAAACACTGTGGGCCTCATTACGAGTCCGCTCGGTTACCGCCGGACTCGTATTACCATTCCGCCTCCGTGACTCCCAGAATTACCAGGACATTACGACCATGGTATCCCGGGAATTCTGGAGGCCGAATTCGGTAAATCCCCATTCCCATTGAGTCCCATAGGACTCAATGGGAATGGGGAAGTGGAAACACTGGCACCATCTTGTGATGGTGCTGGTGTTTCCACGTCTGCCTGCAGGCGGGCGGTGTTAAACCCGCCAGGTCAGACCTGGCGGGAACGCCACCTCCCGTCTGCAAGACTCGAGATTGGGCGGAATTAACAGTGGCGGCGGGTTTACCGCCACTGTTATTTCCAGACCGCCCGACCCGTAATGAGGCCCTGTATTTTGATGTTCCTTCCTGAATACCTGCTGCTCACTTACATCTGTGTAGAATTACTCATTTGTGATTTGAGAACTTGGCAGGGGGAAACCTTAACTTAAACGCTATCTTTTCTACAAACCAAAACTGTCTTTTCCCTGTGTTTTATCTTCTGTGCTGCTCAAAAGTGAATTCAATTGCCTTACTTATTTTCTGATTTGTATTGTCACCACATTGGTGGTTGCTACCCCATTATATATATTAAAATGTGTGTTGATTTGAATTTTAAATAAATAAATAAATATTTACCTTTATCAACTAGCCTGATTCCTGGTCCACTGTGACCTGGGGGGTATTTTGAGACAGGTGTGATCAGGGACGTCATTTCACCAAAATGCCAGGGGTAGCAGAAATGACATCACACAACCCTTGACCCTGGATGACATCACAGCAAGTGATGTCATTTGACCTCACCCCAAAGTGATATCACGGGAAGCGATGGAACACAACCTTTCACCCATTGACAAAACAGGAAGTGGCATCACATAGCACTGTACACTCAATAAATATGGTTACAATATCACTATAATGTGATGTACATTTCATACAAGAATGGATCACCATATGTATCGTTAAGATCAGTGTGCATAGGCCCATATTACCAAATTACTGTGAATGCAAGCAGTCGTCCATGACCAAATGATAATGATGTGTTATTATATAGCACTTATGCTTAAGAGCTTTATATAGAAAATATATATACCCAATATCACCCAACCTGTATTGGTACTCATTTATCGACCTCAGAAGGATGAAAGGCTGAGTTGAGGTGTTTAAAAACAGACTAAAACAGTGACTCACCCCTGAAGTGTGCCTGAAATAAGTCTAGCAATGAGTCTAGCAATTATTGTATAGAATTCCAGAAGGACACATTATTTGGTATTCCTATTTTTTCTTATTTAGGGTCAGTGCTGAAAGTGTTAGACTTGTGGCACTCCTGTTCAGTGGCGTAACACAAGATGTGGGGGCCCCCTGCGAGCCATGCTGAGGGGGCCCCCCAACTCAGCAACAAATCAAGGGTCACGCCACACTGTGGGCCAGCCTAGATTATCACACTTGCGCAATACGCACAAACGTGCTGCTGAACGGATATGCCGCACACTGCACTTGGAGAAAAACGTACATATGTGTTTTAATATAACATACAGCACACTGTTTTCAATTGTTTTGTAGGGTAACATCAATCCAATAGATACAAGTCACCAACAGAGCACAGGAACATTAAAGCTTTGCTATTAAAAATGTCATGCCACAATGAAAACATGTCCAGCTGGCTGCACAAGGTAGACCAGTGTCGACATGTAATAACAATATTTTAAAGCTTGCCAGGCCACATTTAGACATATCTAGACTGGTTGCACCAAAACTGGAGTTGAAGCAATAACACTCATCAAGAATAGAACACACATTCAAGCCTGTGTCTCTGTGGCCTCTAACAACACGGCCAAACTCTTTCAAATCTGAAAAGAACAGGTCAATCCTGTTGAGGTCTTTACATCTCCTGTTCCCTCCCAGACCCTCTGTATGGCTCTGTCATCTCACTTCTACGCTAAAACTCAGGACATCCGGTCCTCCATCTCCTCTTCCTCTCCCTCTTCCTCTCTCGGGCCCCCTTTGGCCATCTCTACCTCTCTTCCTCATTTCTCCTCTTTCTCTCTGACAACACTTGACGAGGTTTCTAGACAAGTCCGATCTATGAAAGTGTCATCCAAACAGGTGCTCTCCTGCTCCACCAGAACCATCAAGAACCATATTGACACCCTCGCTCCAGCCTTGACCGATTTCTGTAATCACTCTTACCCCTCTCCCGTTAAGCACTCCCTTATGCACCCACTCCTCAAGAAGCTTTCTGCCAATCCTGCCTGCCCGGCAAACTATCGCCCAATCTCCATCAACCCTTTCCTGGGCAAACTGTTGAAAAAGCTGGCCATCTCCCAGCCTACTCTCCACATGGAATCTGTTGGTTGTCTCCATGACCATCAGTCTGGCTTCAGTGCCAGAGACACTGAAACTGCTGTCCTGAACACCTGTGAAGTTCTGCTCTCTAACCTTGATTCCAGCATTCCTTATGTCCTCATCCTACTTGATCTTTCCTGTGCTTTCAACAGGGTCAACCATGCCATCCTGATCAATCCTGATCAATCGACTCCATTAGAACCTGGGCATCACGGATCAGGCCCTTGAGTGGCTGACCTTCTTCCTCTTGGACTGCCCCTCCCAGGTCCAACTTGGTCCCTTTCTCCCCACTCCATCCTTTCACTCTAGTTTTTCAACCTATATGTGGCCCCTTTGACCCACCTGATCTCTACATTCTCCTCTAACTTTCAGTGTTATGCGGATGACACTCCGCTTTCCTTGAGGCTCCCCTCAGACTCCTCTCATGTCTCGCTCATTCCCGACTGTCTATCCACGATTCAGGATTGGTGTGCCTCCAACCATCTCTGACTTAATGTCAGTAAAATGGAGATCCTTCTCATTTGGACTCCTGTCCCTGCTTTCCCTCTCTCACTCTGGCCGCCCGCCTTGGGCCCTCTTCCTTCACCTTCGTGTGAGGCAAACAACACTGGTGTCATCTTTGACTCCACTCTCTTTCTCTCCTCACATCTCAGACGTTGCCAAGAAGTCCCACTACCAGCTGCTCCTGCTTAAAGGGACTCTTCCCTTTCTCACTTTCCTCCAGAAGCTCACTGTCTGCATAGCCCTGGTTCTCTCTAGGCTGGACTACTGCAACAGCCTCTTTTTCAATCTGCCTTCCTCTACTATCCAGCCCCTGCAACTAATCCAGAAAAGGACTGCAAGACTTATCCTTGGCCTCAAGCACAGGGATCGTATCTCTCCAGCCCTGAAATATCTCCACTGGCTCCCAGTTGCTGCAAGTATCAAGTTCAAGACCCTTTGCATTGTCCACAAGGCTTTCTGGGCCCGGGGCCCGCACTACATCCAACGCTCTCTTCCAAAATGTCTTCCTTCTCAAGCCCTTCGCTCAGCTACCTACAACTCTCTAATCTTTAGACGCTTCTCCAGGAAGAGAGTGGGGGGTAAATCTCTCTCCTCTACAGGTGCCTCCCTCTGTAATAGCCTCACTGCCCCTCTCAAGCTTTAGCAGACCACCTGAAGTTCTGGAAGCAGCTCAAAACTTTCCTCTTCTCCTCTGCTTTCTCTCTCTCCCTCCCCTGCTGGCCTACCTGACCTACCTCTCTGCTGTACCGACTGGTTGCTTGGCTACCCTCAGAGTCTCACTGATTCGAGACTCTTTCTTGATCAGTCACCCTTGCACTGCCTCTGGTCCTACCATGCACTTAGGGGCTGTAACAGTAACCCTACAGTCCCTTCTTCTCCTTGCACTACCCAGAGCTGTGCTGCCCTGACAGCACTTACTCAGAGCATTGCTGCCCTGTTTTTCCCCTCCCCTCTCCCTCGCACTTCCCCGTCCCTTTCCCCTTGCACTTCTCGTTGTCGCACTTGCACGATCTGAATGACACAAGGCCTAGTAAGATCATTTGTCTTGTCCTCCCTCTATCTTCCATCCCTTGTCTTGTCGTGCCTAGAAACACTTGTGTGCAGGTGCGTTATAAATGACTGATGACAGATGCCCAGAAAAATATACCATGCTGCAGTAAGAAACGGCTGACTGGCAGCACCCAAATGGCAGTCTAGCCAGGTAATTCACTTAGCAGGACTGCTTTATCATAAATGCCCCATTAAAAAAAAGTCATACCAAACTGAGGAATGACTAGACTGGCTGCACCAAAATGCCTCTCTAGCCACTAATACCACATATCATGCCTGCTTAGCCCGGACATGGACAGCCATTATAATTTGTCGTATAATCCTGCCCCCCCACACATCCCCTTTCCCTCCCACCCCAACCTCCAAAATCAGCTCCTTGGCCCAGAATTACCTCTACATCCCTCTTCCTTGCCCCAGAGTTTACGGTTGAGGCTCCTTGCCTCATAGGTAAGTACTGGGATGAGGAAGAGTGGGACTAGGAGTAATGAAGATTACAGGTAGCTAAATCAAGCATTACTTCCATGTACCTCTACCTCATCCCAGTACTTGTGTATGAGGCAGAGTGCCTTATACACAAGTACTGTCTCATACACACTGGGACGAGGAAGAATAGGGCTAGGAGTAATGAAGATCACCAATAAGTAATCCAGGCATTAAACACAAGTATTGGTACAACACCATTGAGTTGACTGGGATTCAGCATTCCCCCTCCGGCCCCCCTGAAATGTTGGGCTATGTTGACCAGACCTGGCTAACCTTCAGAGCAGTTGCCAGACAAAAAAGGACACAGATGTTAAACGACACCTGTGGTTCTCTGTTAACAAGAACCCACCAATTACTAACATAAAGCAATTCATTGTTAGTACCTGCATTCAAATGCCAAATTTTTTAGGCAATTGAAATCGTGTTGTGGGTTTAATACTTGCATGCCAGGGGAGTGATTGGAAGGGTAGAGAGGGAACAGGAGACGACACATTCTCACCGCAGTCCATAAGTGGGTGCTTTAAACCTTAAAGGAGAGAGTTAACTGCTTGTAACATTGAAGCTGCACTAGAATAGTCTCATAACAATCCATAAAGAAATTAGATGACCCAAACAAATAAGTTTGCCCCTCCCCGACCGCTCATGAAGTTGGCACGCCTCCCAACATGTGAAGGGTTAGCCCCCGAAATGTAGGTTTTGTTGCGCCCGTGAACGCAAGCACACAAACCATTCACCATATACACACACTCACACCCAGCCATCCATATATTTAAGTGTGCATTCTTTCACCATACAGGCACACCCAGGCAGCCACCCATAAAATTACGTGTGCACCCTTTCACCATACAGGCACACACACCCAGGCACCCACCCATACATTTAAGTGTGCACCCTTTCACCATACACTCACACAGGCAGCCACGTATACATTTAAGTGTGAACCCTTTCAACATACACTCACACACGCACACATCATGTGGTTGAGGGGAGCCCTAACACTTAAAAAAGAAATTGGGCCTCATTACAACTATGCCAGACTGTAAACAACGGTGCTGGTAAGCTCACCGGCACTGTTGTTTCCGGGCCGGCATATTACAGCTCTGCGGGCGGTTGCTGTCCTGCCCTGCAGGTCAGACCTGCCGGGCAGAACGGCACCCACCCGCATAGTTTTCGCGGAAGCACCGTTATTAACGGTGCCGGTGCTTCTATGGTCCCCATTCCCATAGAGTCCGATAGGACTTTATGGAAATGGGGACTTACCATTTCCTGGCCCGTGACTTCCCAGACCGCCGGGGTTGTAATCCCCCGGTGTTACCGGGAAATCGGGTGCCGGTAAATAATTACAGGTCTGGCGGCAACCTGCTGGTAGCAATGGCACGGTTGTCGCCAAACCCGTAATGAGGCCCATCATTTCTTTTTGAAGTCACTCTGACTTCATAAAGAAATGATTTCTGTTACAGAAATAATTTCTTTATAAATGCAGAGGGAATTCAAAAAGAATAATATATATATATTTTTTTTTTGCAAAAAACGTTTTTCACCGTGGGGGCTGCAGAGGCCCCTGTTACGCCAGTGCTCCTGTTCTTATTTTTCTCTTTTTTTAAGGGGCCTGAACAAGAAAGCCAGCCACTCCAGAAATAAAGAGCCACATGGTGCTGGCCACAGCCCAGGAGTTTGCATTACAAAAATAAATCATTTTTTTTTTTTTAGATGTTGCAAGGCAGACCACAGAGGTCGCAAGGGAGACCTCAGAGGTCACAATTGAGACCTCTGGCGACCCCTAAATGACGTCCCTGGGTGTGATATGAGTGGTATATCACACAGAATATTGAACCTATAGACATAATAAATTGGTATTTTATCTGTGCATTACATGCTAGACGAGACCCGGATGTGTGCCTGATTGAAATCCTTAACAGGGGAATTACAAAATTACTGGTGCCTGATTTCCCAGCCAAAGTACTCGGAATAGTCCGGTGGCACTGGGAAGTCAGGCACCAGTAATTCATTACGGGTCCAGCGGAAACCTGCTGGTTTTACAGGCACGGTTACCACCAGACCCGTAATGGGTCCCATATTCATATAAGTTACTTTTGAACCAGATCTCCACACCCTGCCAAAGTACCCCTGTGTTCACCTGTGCCTCTGCAATTCTGTTAAGTTATGTTGTATGGACTTATGAAGTGCAATTTACGCCCAAAGGCATCTTGGCGCTAGAGGTACAAGGGTGAGGGAGATCAAGTTGTAAAAAGAAGAGTCTTTAAGGTGCGCCTGAAGGCCAAATGTTTAGTAATTGCACAAAGAGCCAAAGGAAGTAGGTTCCTTGCTTTAGCGGCTTCCAACAGCAGTAGCGCAGCCTGTGAGCGCAGGGAGCGAGCAGGGACATAGTGAATGAATTTCTCCTGCAAATACTCCACTCCCACCCCATAAAAGGCTCAGTGAACCAGGCACATGGATTTGAATAAAATCCGTTGCTCGATAGGAAGCAGTGCAGTTGTTTCAGGAGAGGAGCCATATGCTTGCACGCCGGAGGGCCTAGTATTGCTCGAACTGCAGCATTTTGAAGCATTTGGATATGATTAAGTAGATAGTGAGGTTGTTACAATAATCCACTGTACTAAGAACCAGTGCTCCTACCACCGGGGCATGAAGATGACCCGGGATGAAGGGAAGAACCTTCCTCAGAGTCCGCAGTTTGAGGTGGCCAGATTTACAGACTGCACCCACCTGCTCAGTCATCATCAGTGAGGATGAGAACTTTACCCCCAGATTTCTCACAGTGGGAGAAGGTAAGGGGAATTGGGCAAGAGAGGTAGGCCAGAAGTCTGGGGTCCAGTGATCAAGGGAGCTGTTTGTCCCAACCACCAGGACCTCTGTTGTGCAGCCATTAAGTTTTAGAGAGTTGGTTTCCATCCAGGCACCCAGATCCTTAAGGCAGTTCCTGAGCCGGGCTGCAGTGTCGGCATGAGTGAGATCCAAACGTACCAAAATCTTTGTATCATCTCGTATGAATAGAACCGGAAACCATGAGAAAGTATAAGAAAAAGAAGAGGACGGATATAGATATTAAAAAGAATAGGAGATAGAGTAGATCCTTGCGGCACCCCGTAGAACAGTGCAATAGACTCTGAGCAAAAAGGAGGTAAGAAGACAGATTGGGACCGGTTAGTCAGAAAATCTCAAACCAGCTCAATACCTTCCCATCCAGGCCAGCACTCGACAGACGGGAGATCAGTGTAGAATGCCAACCGCGTCGAACGTGGCTGAGAGGTCAAGTAAGAGCAAGGCTCCCACACCGCCCTAATCAACTAGGCGGTTGAGGTAATCAAATATAGAATTTAGAACTGATTTGGTGCCTCTCCCCAGGCGGAAGCCAGACTGGAATATGTAAAAGTAGCCAGAGGATCCCATGAAATATGACAAAAGGGGAGAGACCTACTGTAAAGACGCCGGTGGGGGGTGTCTGTACTTCCGCTCTTTATATGGTAGAGGAGATGCACAGAGGACCCCAGCCAAGATTCTCTATTTGGTAGCTATGGTCGAGCAATCAAGGCCTAGCTTCCCGGGAGGTGATGCAGGCTGGTTCTTAAGTACAGTGTAGTCCCCAAGCACCCACAAAGGAATGTCCGCCCATTGTATTGGTTAAAACACAGTCTTTATATAATTAATATTCAAAGGTATATACAATATCACGATAACGCACTGTGTGCTCGGAAAATCAACAATGGTAAATATATACAGTTCTAAAGTGGTACCACAACGATTATTAGATCTCTTTAAAGTTCATCAACTATACGGTCAAAATGTCACACAGATCAATAAAGAGGAAACCAGCAGTAGCGAGAGGAAGGAAAGCAAGATGGTTGAACAATTGGCAGAATGCTGCTCACTACCATTAAACACAGCTCTTTGTGGAGTTCCCCTCACTTGGGCAAACTGTAGAATAAAGATACAAGCCCAGTCCATATATTGTTCACACTACACTTCCCAATAGTTCTGCAACCCCAAAGTACCTGGCGTTGTAGCGTTCCTTGTCGGGGAATCGACGGCCCTTCTTGAGTGCCCTCCCTTTAAGGCAGGAGTCACGGGTCGTCAAACATCCGACGGAGAACAGGTTGAGCTACGACGGTGAAGTGGCTGCTTCATTCCTAGCGGTGCTCGTTGACAGGGAAGCGTAAACGTCCTGCAAGGAAGAGGTGTGCGGGGCACCTCGGTGTCGATAGTTCTGGACCGCAAAGAGTTTGAAGAACTGTTGCCCAGTGGGGCGTCGAGTCGTCAGCATCTCTGTGGTCGTTGGGTGGCGGGAACCCCACATGCGGATGCTCCTCGGCGCGTCGACGGTCAGGCCTTCTCCAGCAGGATACAGCGGCAACAATGTGGACAAGAGCGTCCTTGGATTAATGAAATCTTCGGCAAATGGGAGCACGGGAGCTCCAGTCGGCGACGGCGGTGGTCAACAGTGGTGGACAACAGTCCGGGCGCTTCACTTTGTGATTCCGCAGCAGTCCCCGTCTCGGGTCGGCAGCCTGTCGAAGGTCTGTCTACCAGGGAGCTTGGGCAAAGACCAGCTGTGCACGATGGTCCCTTGTAGCTCAGGAAGAGGGCGCCTTACCAGGTCCTCTCTGGGTCTGTCCTTGGAGACACAACAGCTTTCAGATTGTGAAGGAGAGCAACAGCAATTCTTCTCATCCAGCAGGGCTTCAAGGTCAAGCTTCAGTTACTCCAGTTACTCGTCGTAGTGGACTTCAGCTTCTGAACACGATTCCTAGCAGTGAGAGGTCCCCAGATATACTGTTGATCCCCCATTCATTCCGCTGGGTCACACTCAAGCATCCAATCACGACTAAGGGCATTCAGGCAGGCAGGCAGCCAATCAGGCACACGGTGCATTCAGGCCATTCACTTCTCTCCAGACACTCACAACAAGTTATGTGTATTGGGACAAGTACCGAGCCATTCAACACTCAATACTGCATTCATACCGGTTTCGGGCAGGGCTGTCTCAGTCACTGTGCCATTCACCCAGGTCCCACCCACAGGCGTACCCACAACATACGGTCCTTGGGAAGGCTCCAGCCAGTCTGGTCAGCACTTCCCCACACTACCATATATGGAACTTCTACCCAGCAGCCAGTCAGGGGGAAGGGACAGAGTCAGGGCTTCCCGGGATCTGGAAGATCAAGGTAACAGGCGATGGAAGGCAAGAGGCCATGGGGGCCATTTTGTCTCCATCAGGAATCTACCAATTCCAATGACAGGGCCTGGGCATCCCAAAATGGAGGACGCTCAGGGCACCAGTCAATTCAGCACGTAGCTGCCACCAGCCCGTACCCTGCTCTGTGGGTCAAACACAGGTGCCCATAAACATACACTAGGGGCACAGGGTTCCACCCCTACCCATGGGTGCCATAAGGGTATCCCATTGGTCTGTTCACCAAACCACGAAAGAGAGCTGCACCACCGGGAGTCTGACATGAACTCCTGCACGGAAAACACGACAGAACACACGGATACTAAGGCCTGTCCCTCCGATGCATTTCCAGCATCACACCAATGCCTCAAGAGTTTTCATCAGGGATGGAAGGAGGGGGATGGTTCAAAAGTTGCCAGGACAGCAGGGTCCAAAGAGGGCTTCTTCAGAAGGGGGAGGACACAAGCATGTTTCAAGGACCTCTGAATCAGTCCCTCTTGAAAAGATATATTAACTGCAGTAGTAATAGCAGTAATGATATCAGTAGAGACAGCTTTGAGCAGATCTAGGGGATGGCAGCTGCAGGAGAGGCTGATTTGAGGGCATGAATAGCTTTCAGAACATCCTGCCCATAGACCTCAGGAAAAGAGGCCCATGACACACTAGAGGGTGGAAGTTCAGGGAGGGATTGATTAGTCGCAATGACATCTGAGTTAGCTTTAATGTCCTCACATATGGCTACAATCTTGGAATGAAAGAAGGAGGAGAGGGCTCACACAGAGCTTGTGAGGGCTCTATACAGGGGCCTGACTTGGTTGGAGTAGAGAGGGATTGCACTAACTCAAAATAAAATGCTCCTCAGCTTATTGGCATCATCCCCAATCTTTCCGCCAAAGTACATTTATTTTAGGGCTAGAATTGCTTTTTGGTAAGCTGTTAGAGCACAGCGAAAAACGGCTCTAGTATTGTTCATGTAGCTGGCCCTCCACTTACGTTCAGCCTGACGACAACCTAGCTTTAATGTTCTAAGCTCATCCGAGAACCAGGGTTCGGATACACGGGCTCTTTCTTTACCGAGCTTGGCAGCCGCTAACTGGTCAGCTACATCTAGAAAGGACATACCCAGAGTCTCCAGAGTACAAGGATTATGGAGGATGCAGTGGGAAAGGAGAGAGGTGGATAAAGTGGAGGGATCCACCTTATGCCAATTCCTTTTCAGAATTGGTGGCTTGAGGGGACGCCGTGCGGGGGCAGGAAGAAAAACAGTGAAGTGAAATAAATCAGAAACTGATCAGACCAGAGTACAGGGAGGGAAGAGATAGTGACAATAAGTGACTTGGGGCACAGATAAAGTCCATTGTGTTCCCCAACTGATGAATGGGTTTGACGATTAGTTGAGGAAGATTAAGATCCATCATTAAGGTGAGAAAGTGTTCAACCTGTCTAGCAGAAGTGGAATTGGCGGGCAAGTTGAAGTCTCCCACACCCAAAGATTTGGATGGTTGACCTGGAGAGCCAATACCAGGTCAGGGAAGTCAGTGTAGATTGTAGCATCATCCCCAGGGGGCAGTTTACTAGCAGGACAGTTAATGTTGTCTTAGCCAATATGGATATGGAGGCAAGAAGACACTCCATCTTCAGTGAGTGCACTAGTACTAGATAGGAGACGTTAAAGGAATCTTTGTACATAACACCCAGACCACCACCAGGATGTGTAGAGGGGCGGTCAACATGGTCAAGACTATAGTTGGCCGGGAGAGCTTGCACGATAGAGGGGCCAGAAGAGTCTCTAAGACAGGTCTCAGTAAGAAATAATAAGTCCGGCTGAGTCGTATTCATAAGGTCATGGCAGTCTAAGGCGTGCACGACTAAAGAGCACGTGTTAAGCAGACCACATTGAAGGAAGGCTTTGCTAGGTATCGAGGGGGCACTTTGTTTATTTTTAATGTTGGCGGTAGCAGGCCCAGGGTGACTCTTAGGAAAGCCCAGGGGCCAGATAGTCTAAAGAGGTGCCAAGGAGATAAGTGTGTGGCGGTCTAAGTAGTTAACCTGCCCACCCAGCATGCCCTTGACATGGACGGGCACAGACGGGCTTGCCTTTAGTGCGCCTTCGGTGTGCTGGCGGCATGCCCGCTGCACCCGCCCGCTGCGTGGGAGAATCCCATGGCACATTTATTTATCAGGCCTAGAGGAATCGGGAAGTGAGGCAGAGGACCGCCCACTTCTAGAAGTAAAAAGAGGACTGAGCCGAGAATATGGTGCCCAAAATAGTAAAATGCAAAGTAGCACCAGCAGAATACATACAAGCACCACGTTAGCAGCAATTTGAATTAAAATGCAGTATTCATATACAGGCAAGTTAAAAACAGACTGATAAAGGCTTTAAAGTGGCATCCCAAAGGGGAAACCACACCTTAACCAGTGCGCAAGCGATCCCACAGCACTTATATCAGGCCAGCAGGAATCGGGAAGTGAGGCAGAGGACCGCCCACTTCAAGAAGTAAAAAGAGGACTGAGCCGAGAACACGGTGTCCAAAATAGTAAAAAGCAAAGTAGCACCAGTAGAATACACACAAGCACAATGTTAGCAGCTAGGTGAATTACAATGCAGTATTCATGTAGAGGCAAGTTAAAAACAGACTGATCAAGGCTTTAAAGTGACAGCCCAAGGGGGGGAAGCCTCACCTTAATTCTGCCCTTAGATTCTTTCAACCACCTACTACCTCAAGACTAGATTTAATTTATTTTTCTATTCGAACCCCAGATTACAGAAATCGATTTAATTTATGACACAGCACACACATAGGAGCTTGATAGTGGACCCTGTATGGTGTTGCAGCACGATGCACTTCCTCTTAGGGCACTGATTTTGACCACTTGGGGACCGCAAAGGTTTGTGCGAATAAGAGTCAAAGTTTTTTCAGGACCTTTAACCATAAAGTATTATAGATTTTTGTGTTACAAATCAGTATTTCCAGCACAATTTACCAGGAAGTGCTCAATCAGGATCTGACAACAATCTGAGTTGGTAAACCACATAGTACTTTCATACTTTTAATCAAAATGATTCCAGATCCCCCCGTAAGTGAAGGCTGCACCCTGGCAAAACTGCATGCAAACCCCCATAAGTCAAGGCTGCATCAGATGGAAACTATGCATGGTCACCCCGTATGTTAAGGCAGCACCCGGACAAACTGCGCGTGATACACCGTAAGTGAAGGCTGCACCCTAGTGAAAGTGTGCGTGGTTTCCCCGTAAGTAAAGGCTGCACCTGGGAAGAAAGAGAAGAGGCACCTATTCCCTTTTTGCAAACTGCTACCAGATTGCGAGAGCATTTGAGACTTGTTTGAGATGTAGTCTATATTCATATGGAAAAGGCCCAAATCCAGCAAAAGTCCACTTATGACAAAAAGGTAAACTTAAGATCGTTTTCCGTAGGACAAAAGTGTTGGTCCTCTTGCCTGCCTCGGAAAACAAACTTTTCTCTAAGTGGCATGGGCCATATGAGATACTGGAAATAACAGGAACCTGTAACTACAAGGTAGCACAGCCTGACAGGAAACACAAGTTCCATCTATATCATGTAAATCTCTTAAAAGAGTTTAAGGAAAATCTGTAAATGGCAAAAAACTATCCCGTTTGGTGCCAGAAGAAATAGATAACTTTGAATTAATTCCTCAAGAGCTATCTAATCAACAACAAGAAGATTTAAAGGATTTAGTTATATCATTTCCCAATGTATTCTCAGGGAAATCAGGAAGAGTGAAAGGCACTTATCACTACATTAGAAAACCCAAGGGAAAAGTGGTCCATCTAAAACCTTATAGACTCCTGAAAGCCTGTAAACAGATAGTGGTTGAGGAAGTAAATAAAATGTTAAGAGCAAATTATCGAACCCTCTTCAAGCCCATGGTCCTCCCCTATCGTTTTGATCACCAAACCTGACCATTCCTGGAGGTTTTGCATAGACCTCCGCCAAGTCAGTGCCATTTCCAATTTCAATGCCTATCCTATGCCACACATCGACCACCTGATTGATAAACTCACAAAAGACACTTTTATATGAACACTAGATTTAACAAAAGAGTACTGGCAGGTCCCAGTGTATGGACCTGATAAGGAAAAGACAGATTTCTCGATGCCCCTGGAACTGTTCCAGTTCAAAGTCCTCCCTTTTGGCTTACATGGCGCTCCAACCACTTTCCTATGACTATGGGCAAAATATTACAGCACCACTCTGATTTCTGTGGAGCTTGTATTGACAATATCATTGTTTATAATAAAACCTGGGAAGACCATTTTTTCCATCTGTTTACTATTATGAAGACCCTCAGAGAAGTTGACCTAACTGCCAATCCATCCGAAAGCAGATTGGCCAAATCAGCTGTGAAATACCTCAGCTTCTTTTTAGGGAACCGTAGTGTCCAACCTCAATGCGAGAAAGTGAAAGCCGTACTAGATACCGCTACACCTAAAACTACAGGCGATCTCAGAG
Source organism: Ambystoma mexicanum (assembly GCF_040938575.1). Classification (NCBI taxonomy): domain Eukaryota; kingdom Metazoa; phylum Chordata; class Amphibia; order Caudata; family Ambystomatidae; genus Ambystoma; species Ambystoma mexicanum. Next base: position 933,239,355 of record NC_090921.1, on the reverse strand, counting down.
CATTGCTATGATTAATCGGTTATTACCATAGATTTATCCCAAACTTCTCAGACAGAACAGCTAGGCTAACAGACAAATTAAAGAACGCAGAACCCCAGAAAATTCATTGACTGATGAGGATGATATATGTTACAAAACCCTAAAACAAACCCTGTGCCAGAACCCAATCCTAAACATAGTAGATTTCTCAAAGGAATTTGTGTTACAAACGGACGCCTCTCTTACTGGGCTAGAAGCAGTCTTTTCACAAATTTGGGACTAATTGGAACATCCCATCTTATTTACGAGCCATAAACTTTTATTAGGTAAAAAAAAATACTCTGTGCTGGAATTAGAGACCCTTGCCAACAGGTGGGCCCTTACCCACCTTAGACACTACCTCCTTGGAAGAAAGTTCACACTCGTCACAGATCATTCTCCACTAGTTTGGATTAGCCAGCAAAAAGATTCTAACCCTCGAGTCATGCAATGGTTCTTAGACCTGCAACCCTACTGTTTCACTGTCAAGCGCCGAAAGGGCAAAGACCAAGGGAATGTGGATTTCCTCTCTCAGCTCCCTTGTGAAACAGATGTGGCTACATCACATAGGGGAAGGATATGTGAGAAACCTGACGGCGTCTCGCCCGCTAGTCCCCAGGGATCTGTCATTCAGGTGGCCAGGGCATGGGCATCAGTTTTAGATGCAGTTCCTGGGGGTGGACCAGTGCGGGAGGATCCCCTGGATGAGGGGTGTTTGGGGAGTGGGAGTGGGACAACGGATGGTGAGACGGGGTATCCCCTTCCCTGTAACTTCTTTTCCCCATTCTACCAGGTAGGAACCCAACCCCCTGCTCCTTACCGACACAAACACTTGCTCACGGACAGCTCACTGTGAGAGAAAATGGACACACACCCGAGCCGTATACCTGACATGTCCCTAAACAATGGTCAGTCAGAGTCAGGCAATTACGGATCATTACACCCACCTGACTTCCATCACACTTCCCCACACAAATAAAAGGCGGAGCACAAAAGCACACTCTGAGCAAGGCAAAGCACGCGAGGAAGCAGCAGTTCCAAGATAGCAGTTTTGCCCCGGTTTACTCTGCCTGAGGACATCTCTTGCAGGCAAGCCATGACCACACTTGACCACAATTTGTATCCCACACAAACATACACACCCAAGTCAAATTAATGTCTGTTTGCAAATTATCACTCCTGATTTAAAATGGGTGCCCTGCAGGTGCACCTCTAGGTTGAATTCATGGTATACTCTTAACCAAATCATAAAAACAGATGACAACTACATTCTTTCAAGTATCAATCCATTTTGAAGCATTAATCTCTAGGTATAACATTCTTGAATCTATTGATAACAAAGCATACACTGTGTCAGGTTACAGTTGTTTGCACCTAGATATGGCTATCTCATTCCAGGAGTGTGTATGAATATGTTTAACTCGGAAGGACCATGACCATGTAAGGCACACCATTGAATATCCAAGCTATTGTAACTTTATGTTTCTAGAACAAATAAAGGAGCTGCTTGAGGCCTAATGGATTGAAGTTGCCATGGATTTTGGAAATGCTTTTGCCCTTTGCTAGTAATATCTTCAGAAGGACCTTGGATGTACATGTATATTAAAGTCCTGCAGCAATGTTGTAAATGGTACTGCTAAGTGCAGCAGGCCCTATCAATGGTGCAACTTCTTCTCTGCTTGAATTTCATAATCTTACCACACACTGACACCTATTGCCTTATCTCTAGAACCGTAATCCTATCACTGGATCATGTGTCTCAAATTCCATAACGGGTCCAATCTATCAGAAGCAGCTGATAAGTAGAATATTGCTACAGTCAAGCTTGGTATCAACGATAGCTCTAGTGATAAGACCCAGATACTGTCTTTGGAGTAATGGGAAGATCCTTTCCACTAGGCAGACATATTACAATAATCCCTGCTGATGGGGTGGGGCAACAGCCATGGAATGGGCAACCTCCAAGCCATGCGTGGGAGTACATGTGTCCTTTACGTGGATGTATGTGTGTGTGTGTGTTTCTCTGTGGCGTTTATTTTAATGTGTATAGACGGGAGCTTAAAATTGGTGACATCTTTCTCTCTGTGTTTATATGATTCGTGAAACATATTTTCTGCTGAGCCACTGTGATGAATACGGTTCCCTTTTCATAGGGAATAGTAACCGAATACTGGCATTTATCGGGCAGTCACTGGTCGTGCAGTCACTGCAGATGCTGTGCTCGATGAATCAATTATGTTCACATCTTGGTGTGATGTCTTCCAGAGGTGTCAGACAAGTCCCTCATTTGTGATACAGAGTTAATTTCACATATGAAACAGAAACAAATACTGAACCTCATATAATACGCCCCGCAATGGTAATTATATTGGTCTTGTCGAGGGTGTAATACATTATTTAAAATGTAAGGCTCCTGGATTACTTGACAAGTAATTAACCTAATTAGAATCAAAGTGATTTTTCCTTCTCAGTTCAACATTCCCAAGAAAGGTTTGCATTGTTTCATTATCAAGTATCCAAGATGAGGGTGTTTGCCCTCTTATAATTTGAATGAAATGGTTCTGTATGTGTAAGCCACATGGAATCATTCCATATTTATGCCACTAGATGCTAAAATTGCTTATTTCTTTAAGAAAGCTGAAAGTGGGAAGCCACAGCTATGTATGCTTCTTTCCCAAAAAGTGTGTTGGATGTAAGTGACATGTTTGTTTAAAATGCCTCCTAAGCTTTCTAAAATTACACACCCTGTGAAACTAAACTGTATCTCCGGGTCTGTTCATTGCCCAAATTAGATGTAGAGTCTAAAATATACAAGAAGAAATGTAAGTATGATTGTTCAACTGTGCTGAAACTGCTTTGTTGAAAGTGCTGCGTTGAAAGTGCTTTCTACTCCGTGAATTGAACTGTGTACTGGTGTGGGTCCTTTTCCCAATGATGTGTATTCAAATATTGGAACATTGTTTATATTTATAAACATATACATCCTAAAAAAACAGACTTTTCTTTGCAATGAAATCCTGAAAAATGTCTCTGAATGTTTGCCATTGGAACCACTTAAATCAAGTTCAGACCACCAATCGTTTTGTCTACAATCAGTGACTCATTGCACGGAGTACGGTCTAATTCGCCAAAGCTTGAGCAGAATGTTTTTGCCAGAATCCAAACCACCCTATTATTGGGTAGACCCAAAAGATTGAGTTTCTCTGAAGGTCATATAGTGTTTGGAGAAAGCATTGTCAAATCATATTCAAGCATCCCTAAACAATGGTGTTTGAATGGACTCAAATAAATCAAAACACTGGGAGATGAGGCTCAATACAGTTCAAAACATGTTAAGTGGAATTCGAGCTGCTTGTTTAGTTATGAGTATCTGATGGTTAGACTCCACTTGATAAAAAGTGTGTAGAGGAGCAGCTGCATGCCTCTGCAGGAAACCCTGCCCCCCTTCCTCCCATATATTGGAGACCTGAGATTGTGCTGTGTTTGAAACCAGCAGTTCTGCCAATACCACAGTGTGTGTTCGAAAGAAGATACCCATTAAGACAACCCTATCAAATGTATTCCCAAAGTGATGAAAAAACTATATACAATGTCCCGAGATAGTGGCTGAAGAGGATGTATGGATCCTACAGAAACTAAAGACAAAGTAAAGAGTCAAGTGAACTGAAATACAATGATGGTAATGTGTCTACTTAGTGGCAATACTGTGTAGGATATACCTCCAGTACTTTGCCCATAGCTATTTCCTTAACCTTAGTGACAAACCTGGAGTTTGGCAGTGTTGTAAACATCAGAGTAATTCGATTACTGCCAGAAAAATGGTGGTTGTGAAGACTTAGGGCCTGTTTTTCAAGATTGGTGATATTGCCTAGGGAAATACCACAAAATGGAATTACCATGAATGCATGCCATAAACATGCTGTGACTTGAAGGGTCTTCATGATTCTGAGTCATGTGAACTCCTCTGTAATTCCCCATTTTGGAGTCCTATTGCCACATGCATGGTTACCACTTGTGTTAATATCATATGTGGTGATGCTGTTATGGGGTGGTAATTACCAACACACACAAACAGGGGGAATTCAAAGGTGTTGCAAACGAAAATAATAGTTTGATGGAACGGTAAAAAATGCAACATTTCCAAAAAATACAAATACAAAGAAGAAGATTACACATGCACAGAGTGCTTCAGAAAATCAGTCGTTCCATAGTTGTACAGATGCTGAAACGCAAGGTAGACTAAGTCATCACTCTCTAAGAGCGGCACTTAACATTTCAAAAGCTTTCCACATTACTGCTACCAGACAAAAGATCCATTGGCTTCCAGCGCAGAACAGAATCGCCCTCAAAACTAAATCAATAACCCACAAGTGCCTTGCGAATAAAGCCCCAAAATACCTGAACTGTAAGTTCACAAAGAACCAATCTAATAGACCTACTGGAGCCTCTCAGGTCAACCAACTAATGATACCCAGATACAAACTAGAAAAAACAGGGGGTAAGAGTTTTCCAGTACTAGCCTCCAAACTCTAGCATGGCTTGCCATCAGACCTGAGAATTGAGCCAGCTTACTGGCCCATCCTGAAAACATGGCTATTCTCACAAGAATAATAATGACTCAAGTACAAGACTGTTGACACATGTAGGGAACTGAATGTAACCCTGCACTGTAATTGTGCTATGCCTTGGACTATAATTGTATATACCCCACTGTAACTGTACTGTTGTGTTGTATTATAATTTGCCTACCCTCATTATTTTATATATGTTGTTAAATGTAAATGAAACCACCTGCACCTCAATTGTAACTTGTAAATTTGCCACCTGATACCTTAGGGTTAGAAGCACTATATAAATAAACAAATACATACATAAATAGAAGCTAACACGTAGTAAATAGAATGCAGGCAAAGCCTCTATTGTATAGAAGCTGGACATCAATATCATGCATTTAGTAAACCAGGAACCATGAAGAGGGAAAGGAAAAACTGTGTTGCAGCAAGAATAAGCAGAATCGTGGAGCTGCATGGCAAGGTTGTCTGGCCTGGGGTCAAGACAGCCATGGTCAGCTATCTCTTCTGGAAAGGTGCGAACGTGCGAAGGATGAATCATCCCTTGTAAAGGTGCAAAGAAAGAACACCAAGAGTGCCAAGTTTTATTCATTTAGAGCAATTAAAACCTGCAAAATGGACTAAATCATGGTCTCCTGTCAAGTGGGCCAAGGATGTCAATAGAGGTTGAACTTGGAGTCCCAGAACACAATAGTGATAGCTCTCACTCCCATGTATTCTAAAGACAAGGATACTTAGCTAGGCCAAGTTCAAAGACAATCTTCATGGCAGAAGGCATGGGCGATGAGAGACGCTGGGCTAATTGGGTGGGGAGGTAGTGTGATGCTGTGTCTGGGCATACATGCTGCTAAATGAACCAAATGTTCCAGACATGGCACAAGCATGCCAACCAATCGTAGTAGTCCATATATTGACGGGCATTATAGTTTGAAAACCAATGAGAAACTGTGTATCTAATGTTTCTGAAAATTACATGTTTTAGAGGTAGGCACATTTTTTCCACCTGATAGTGGACAGCCAATCACAATCCTAGTTCCTATAGAATATGTACTTTAGATGTTCCCCTTAGCCAATCCTGACCCTTGATAGGTTTTTCATTATTTGCCACGTAGTATGATGTCACCGCTGATGTATTTTTTGTATAAAACCTATTGTTTGTGTAAAGATAGTTGAGAGAACCTGAGTGTATGTCCATTGATGTTCATTGTAAACTCCATGTTTTAGATAATTGTTAATAAAATAGTACTTTGCCATCTTCATGAGTTGGTTTAGTTATTCGGACTTAGAGTGATCCTGTGTGATCCTATCCATTACATGCACGTTCCTAAAGGGCCCTAAACTCAAGTCTATGCTAATACTGAATTCTGAGATACTGATGATGAACGGAATGATGGACTAGGGCCATTGTTTCTCTCCTGGAGCCATTCTTGTGCAGCAAGACAAACATCTAGGCCACGGGTGCTTCATCTAAAGCCACCTTGTCTCAATATCCCCACCTAGCTTAAACGCTGCACTGTATATTTGTAATTGAACCATTCTTTTAGGAAAAACTATTTTTTTTGTTTACTTTTGGTTTAATTTATTTTAATAGAAAGAAAACAGAAATCAGAAAATCATTCATTGGGTCTCATTATGATTTGGGATGAATTTATATTTATGGTGGAATTACTAGCAAATTCATGTACTCTTACCACCACTTGGTCAGTGGAATTACTCCCAGAGTATGAGTGTTGTTACAGCAGGGTCAGTCCCCATTTCCATAGTGTATAGGGCCTTGTGGAGCCTTTGGAGGAAATACAATGATGTTCATTTGTCTACTTAGTGGCATTAAAGTGTAGGATATACCTCCAGTACTTGACCCATAGTTACCTCCTTAACCTTAGCGATAAACCTGGAGTTTGGCAGTGTTGTAAACATCAGAGTAATTCGATTACTGCCAAAAAGTGCTGGAATTACTAACATGTATTTACTGCAACTCCAAACGCATAATTTAGTCAGCAGTCATTCAGCCAACTGAAATATCTCTGTCATATCAAAATTAATTTGAGAACATTGTTCATTGTAGACAATGTTCTGCTTTCAGTTTCTCTTACTTGGTTCAGCCAACTCGAGACAGTTAGACTCAATACTGTTGCTATGGTTCAGTAAAGACTAAGCTGATAGAATCAATACATGTCTATTGTTAAAAAACAACCTTAGCCCAATTGAAACCATAGTAAACGTTTGGCTCAAATTGCATCCAGCCACTTCGAGCCCATACAAGTTAAGTTGGACATTACCAACTGTTCACTATTCCGCTAGTTAGCCTTTTCTATGGAGGAGCCAAATCAAACCCTTTTTGGACTGTTCAATCCCAAATTTGCGTCAAACACTTTAAGCCCTAGTTTTGCCTTGTTCAGACTGAAAAGCACAACTAGGGCATGCATGATTTGATGTCAAGATTAGTGTTATGTAGGTATGGCACGGTAAGATTTTGGTGTATACTCAAGAGCATGCCATTATTTTAGGAGGCAGGCAGATAGCACTAAATGGCTGTAACTAAGTGTGTCATATTTTTGCGATAAGATAAAATGCTGGTTGTGAAGATAGTCCTAGGGCCTGTTTTTCAAGATTGGTGATATTGCCCAGGGAAATACCACAACATGGAATGCATGCTGTGACTTGAAGGGTCTGATTCTGGGTCATGTGAACTCCTCTGTAATTCCCAGGACTCCATGTGGAAATGCCATATTGCCACATTCATGGTTACCACTTGTGGTAATAGCACATGTGGTGATGTTGTTATGGGGTGGTAATCACCACCACACACAAACAGGGGGAATTGAAAGGTGTTGCAAACGAAAATCACAGTTTGATGAAACAGTAAAAAATGCAACATTTCCTAAAACACATTTTTTACAATTCCTGCCAAACTTGTAATCAGACTCTTAGAAATGATTGGAGGAAGGAGACAGATACTATTCAGTGGATGCATCTTAATACATCAACTTGTTGTGAAAAAAGAAAAATACTAGTTGCATAGAAACGTCTTGATGCGTGCCCATAATTGCCTGATAGAGTCGAGAATACTAGGTGACTGCGGTACTGCCAGAGGCCTACGGTTGCTTATCACTTTCTAAAGTCAAGTAATCTTCCTCAAAGTCTGAAGAATCCAAGGCTTAACTTGTACTTATGGGCTTGCTCATTGGACAACTGCACCAAAGACCGGCACAGAATCACTTTTGTCTCCTTTCCAGCAACACATCTGATAACCTTAAAGTCACCCTTCCCGTTAGGGATCCTTCTGATTCCTCACTGGAATCATTTCTGCTTCATCAGAGACTGCCCGTTACAGTGGCGACCTTTGACTTAACAAAATAGTTCTAAACCTTTGAACAGCACACAATTGCGTTCCTGCAACTGCAAGCACTTGCTATGGCCTTTGTATTATCTCTTTGAATTCTATGGAAGAGGTTTATGTGTAGGGTCCTGGTCTTTTTCTCAACTCCAACTGATTTTTGGGGGAAGTGCTCATTATTATGTGGCCACCAGGGTGGAGTGGTATGCCCTTTAAAAAGTTCAACCCATCTAACTGGTCGACCACTTAGAAATGAGCAGTGACACCAAAATACAATATTAGGCCGAGGTGGGAGGGGGCAGGATGAATACGTGTTGGGGGTTTGCATATAAGGTGGGGAGTTGGCATCAGTGATAAGGGGTTGATGGGAGACATGGGTAGTCCAGGGATGGATGGGGAACTGGGAGCAGATTATAATACCTGGAGAATCAAGAGGGTTGTTGAGACGAAAGGGGGACAGGGGGTTATACTGAGTGGATAACTAACTGGGTGAGGCAGGGCAGAGGTGGAAGTGCCAAATGGGGGTAGTGGGTGGGGAATTCTTGGTGGACTAACAGAGGGTAGGAAAAAGGGGTTCAGGGTGGACCACCCCTGAAAAGAACAGGGAGGGCCGGGAGGGGTAGAAGGAGAGGCGGAGGGATTTGTTTTTGGGAGGGTGACAATATACAAATATTCATAAGAATGAATAGGTATTGAGAAGTTGGTGGGGGTGAGCAATTAGGGTCGAGTAAAAGGCCCATCATCCACTTTTTGAATTAGAAAAAGACACAGAACCGGTTTATACACTGTTGTGAGCCTCAGTTGACACTGAACTCTTGATGAGTCCCTAACTTGGAAGCTTTTAACCAAAGGATTCCAACTAAGGCTTTTCGAAATTACCTCTAATTTAGCATTTTTCTTTTCCTGCACAGTAACAAGTAAAAATGAATTCAGAGTAATTTGTTATGCGGATGTCACCTTATTTTATCTGAAAATGTTTTTAACATAGATGTAACCACCCTGCTTCTGAGACTGCTGTCTTGGTTGTTCGTATGTGTTTTACTCTAGGGGAATAGGTGGACGTGAGGATAACCCTTGTGTCTAGTAGTGGGTAGATTCCTTTTACATCTTAAACACCGGGGAAGAAATACATCCTCCTAATACATTCCAATCAACTGTTTGATCTGAATACTTCCTAATCGTTCCTGTCTACCTAATAATTAGCGTTGACCCTGTCTCTTTCTCATCCTCCCTTTCCCTAAAACATCCAGATCAGCAGTCTGTCATTGTGTGTAGTTTACAAAAACAATGAAATTACTACAATTAATATCACATTACTCTACCAGCCTAATCTATATACTTTCTCAAGACAAGATGATTTATGAACGGATGGAGAATTGTGTCTCACAGAATTGATTTGGATTTTGAGGCCACCTATTTAAATTCAGAACTGTTTTGAATTACTGCTATAGCAATCGCCCCCAGGTACAGAGGTAAACCTTTACCATTCCACCCTGGTAAACCTTTAACTGGCCACCAGTCTGAGCCTAAAATAGACAGGAGGAACCTGGGTCATTACCGCCTCTGTCCCCCCAAGTAGGCGGGGGGATTGCTATTCACATCCCAGTGTGCCACCCATGCCATTGTGGTGTCAAACCCAATAAAATGTATTGTTTTAGTGAAGGGAGCTCAGAATGCCTTTTGTGCAACCATTTTCCCTAATAAAAAACCACTAGAGCTATATATGAGTGTGTAAAATATTTCTTTTTGCTTTTGTTAGGCAAGGCTCTGCCTACTTTCCCAAAAAGCAATAAAACATCTTGTCTGCGCGCTTCCTGCGCGTGCGCTTCCTGGAGAGTGCTTTCCTATAGAGTGCTGACTGTTCGACTGTTCAGCTGTGTAGCAGGGCAGCCAAGCAGTTGGCACTCCCCTGTGTTTGGTGTTCTTATAATTCATTGGGTCCAGGTTGGTCACTTTGATAGAGTGTCTTGTTTTAAAACCGAAACAAGGAGAAGATTGTTGGTAATTGTCTGGGTGGTATATGTATACACTGAAATCAGACTTGCCCAAAAGTGTAACGGATGCGTTCAAATTTGTGAGGACTCCCCTGTCCTTACCTATGCCACCACCTTCCCCACTTTCTGAACAACCAAAACGTTTACAACCTCGATTGCATTTGATCAGACCAACTACGAAAACTAAAGGAACGGTTCGCTGAAAATCGGTTGGAGCAGACTTGAGGAAACTGTACCTTCCGACCGGAAGGCTGCAAAGTTCATGTCATAGAACATTGTTTCAACTCATCCCAATGAGAAAGAGACAGTAGGTGCGTTGCATGTGGATTTAAATGCAAAGGAGTCTATGCATGTAAAGGACGAAGAAATATTGGAGTATAACTCACAAATATTTCAAACTGTTGTTAATGCTCGAAATCCGTTGTTCGCTTGCTGGGAACGACATGAAAAATGTAGTCCCATGTTACTTTGAACTAACGTTCTACAAATGGTGATTCATGCAAATGAAAGCTTCGAAGTTCTGAAACTCTACTCCCAAACTCTCTTTGGTCGTGGGAATTGTGAATGTATTGAGTCTAACAGCACTGGGGGAGGATCTGTTGTTCGGCCAGAGGAGTCGGATATAAAGGAGGGGGGATTTCATACGCAGTTAAATGAACTAAGCCCAAAACACAAAAAGTAGTTTTTTGATGATACAATAGCATCAACTGGTTCTCGTGAGAGTTCAAATACTCGCGAGTTAGATGGTAATAATGAGGAAATACACACTGAATGTACATTTGATGAATTAAATAGAAGTCATTTGAGAACTTTTTTTCCAAACGATATGTCTCCGAGCAATAGGGCACCCTCGACTATTGAAGGTGACCTTACTTGGTAGATAGACAGTAAAGAGATACAGGAGCAAGAGATATATGGACCGGAAATCCAAATGCACAATGATAATTCAGCTGAAATGTTAGATCAAGAGATAGAAGAGGCAAATCTTTCAGCCTCGCCGTTATTAATTCCGAGACTTCAACGCAAATAATGAATTCTACTGTGTCATCCGAAATGTCGTATGTCAGACCTACCCCAAGGCCCTGTTTTGGGTTTAAGATCCCCAATATCCCGGCATATGATATTACACTTGCGTCTATGAATACAGGCATTTATAGCCTGACAAAAATCTTTGAACACCTGGAAAACAAGATTGTGTGGATACCATAAATGCCTTTCATACCAGCTTTGAACACATGTTTGCAGAACTAAGTAAATTTAAGAATGACAGACATGGAAAAAGCTATACTTGATGAGTTAGTAACTGAGTGACGGTGAGAGCCACCTAGCTGAGCTTAACTTAATAAATGTAGTTACACAAGAGGATGAAATACAGAGTGATGAAATATCTCAGAGAACTCAAATTGCAACTGTAGTAGAAAGTGTAACAGACCATGAAATGGGTAATGCACCTCAGATTGAAGATGAAGTGAGTACGAGTAACATAGATCATAAAGACTTACCAGAGGAGGAACAGGTATATAAAATGTTTTACCAACAAAAAGTGTGAAAAAACAAGACAAGCGTTAAGCAAAATGAAAAAAACAAAAAATCATAAACCAAACTATGGAGAAAAGAAAGTTCATAAAGGCCCCTACTACACCTCCACATAGAAGGAGATCGAAAGAAGTTACGGATAAACCCCAAAAACGTCAGGAAACCTACTTCAGGGGATCAGCCTGTACCCTCAGAGGACTGAGTTTTACTTTACATCGCCAAATGTGGGGGAGAGTGTTTTCTAGATGATACGATGTTTGCCAAACTCATGACATGCCTGGGCACTGAGGCCTTGTGGAAGTGTTTGCCTTTAGTGGCAGACAATATGCTGGACAGTGGAAGTGAGGCAACACAGTTTTTGAGAAGGCTATGAAGAAACATTTTGGACAGAAAATCAATATGTTTTTGGGGAGCTAAAGGTTCTATATAACGATTCAAGCAGGATCGGACTGGGATATACAATTGGTCCAGGCACCAATTACAGATGCACACATTACAATTTGTTAGTTTAAAAAAATACCATTTGAGAGCTATCCAAGGGGGGGGTTTTGGTAAAACATGTTGCAACTACTGGCATTTGATAGCATATAAGCTTTGAAAACTCTGGTTAAAACGTGTATAGTAACTTAATACATGGTCCCACTTCTCTGCCAAAACGTGGCCAGTGCTGTCCAAAACCAGGGGTCTATACTTGTATCGTAGGATGGCACTTCAGGCATAACATGGGCCATTTTGGCCCTTGGAAAAAGGGTACGAGCATTGGTGAATCTGTTGAAAACTTTGTGGTTGACGAGATATTTTATATAAGTGTGCCACTTACATGGGACACAGATGGAATATCTATCTGAGCAGAAAATGATGAAATCCTCATACAAAAAAATCTTCAGCATAGTTTGTGGAAAGCAAACAACCCTATGGTTTAGGATGCATTGTCTATTGATAGAGACAGGTAACTCTCAACTAGGGCCTGATTCATGGAATTATTTGCGCAGGAAATAGAGAACTTGCGTGCCAAACTGCACGCAAAATCCTGTTCGTCGATTCACAGGACTTTTCCTGGACTTGCATGGAGTTCACGAAGTCTCGGCACATCCCTGCGAGTCGTTGAGTACCTTGCGCGAGACACCACACAGAGCATGCGCATGGTTTGCACAAAGAGCTTGTGGAACCCAGAAAATGGGGAAAAACATGTGAAAAAGTGGCCGTGTCGAGGGATGGCCTGCAGGCAGTCCCTCGCACACCCACAACTGCGCCAAACGACATGTATTCATGGAACCACCCACGCAGCCTCTCGGCATAGATATGTCCATGCAAATACCTCGATCTCTATGCCACCCAAAGGCAGGCGTAAAAACACTTTCACATAGGAATCGCACCGCAGAGGTGGGTTTGCATGTCGGATTTAGGCATCCGTGTACACAACAGGGGTTCTGATCTAACGTAGAGGTGTGTGTACGTAGTGTAGCAGGGTGCAGGAACAGTTTACGGGGGGTTCGCGTGCAGATTTTCAGAGTTTAAACCGGGTTATGAATTTTCATACGCATGTTGTGGGGGTGCCAGCAACAGTTACGGATGCAGGCCTGCTTTTGGGGGGACCCCACCCACTGTTTGAAGGGTGTGTGTATTTTTACCCGAGGAAACATGCAAAGGTAGCTGTTTTGGCTGTTTATGCATTGCGCGGGGGCATGTCAGGCGCATTTCCGGGCACGCCTTGCGAATATGGTTACTTTTCACAGTAAATTCCATGAATACACGGGGTGACCTTTATTTTATTCTGCGTACAGGCTCACGTAGTGTCATTCTGGGTGCACAGCCATTGTGGGAGAAATACGCACTTTTCCATGAATCGGGCCCTTAGTATCTTTTCTATGTGAATACTGAAGGGAATGGGTCTGATGGTGATAATGGCTACCTTCTAGCATGAACAGCATGGGAGATGTTAGTTGGTGATGACAAAGGCATCCTCACAGGGTGGCGCTGGGAGTGGAAGAAATCAGTCTCATTTTGGTGGTATCTTGTCAGGAAATCCACTTAGATACCATCAAACTGAATTACTGTTAATGCCACTTGGTCCAGCGGTATTACTGCCAGATTACAAGTGGCAGTAGGCAGGGTTAGTCCCCATTAATTGGAGTCCATTAGACTCCATGGGGGATTTCGGTGGCATTACTGCTGTCGGTAATTCTGGCGCTAGTAATACCACCACATTGGCTGACTGATTTCGGGCTGTAAGGTGGAGGAAATACCTACAGCTTCTTGATGGAGGATTTTCCTCCAGTTTAGCCCAAACTCGTATTTTGGCGGTGCAGTAATCCAGCAGTATGCAGTATTAGCACCATATTTTACTGCACCGCCCAACTTATATTGAGCAAAACAAGCGGTAGGGGTCTGGGAATCTCTCTACCAGCATGAACACAGCCCAATGACCTGTTCTTGGGTGAATAACCCCTGGGAGAGACTATACCAAGTCTTTAGCTTACTGTCCCTTTCACAGAGAAGCCATTTCCCTGCATATTAGTCTTTGTCCTGCCCAGGGGTAGTCCACTACTGAAATACTAGGCAATTCTCCTCTGAACAAGAGTACCAACAGCAACCCCATACACGTGTTTTAGCCTTGTTGGGCATCATCAGTGAGGTGAAGCTCTGCCTCTCTAGGAACAGTGAGCAAGGGGTCCACGTCTGGATCGCCCTGGTAACTGAGGATGAGACCCAAAGTTAATTTTTGCAAAACAGGGGGTGAGGGGGTTTGGAAATCTCTCTACCAGCATGAAGACAGCCCAATTAACTGTTCTTGGGCGAATAACCCATGTGAGAGACTCTACCAAGTGTTTAGCTCACTGTACCTTTCACAGAGAAGAATTGTCCCTGCATATCAGTCTTTGTCCTGCCCAGGGGCAGTCCAGCACTGAAATACTAGGGAATTCTCCTCTGAACATGAGTACCAAGAGCAACACCATACACATGTTTCAGCTTTGTTGGGCATTATCAGTGAGGGGAAACTGTGCCTCTCTAAGAACAGTGAGCAAGGGGTCCACGTCTGGATCGCCCTGGTAACTGAGGGTGAGACCCAAAGTTAATTTTTGCAAAACAAGGGGGGCTCTGGGAATCTCTCTACCAGCACAAACACAGCCCAATTAACTGTTCTTGGGTGAATAACCCCTGGGAGAGACTCTACCAAGACTTTAGCTCAATGTCCCTTTCACAGAGAAGAATTGTCCCTGCATATCAGTCTTTGTCCTGCCCAGGGGCAGTCCAGCACTGAAATACTAGGGAATTCTCCTCTGAACATGAGTACCAAGAGCAACACCATACACGTGTTTCAGATTTGTTGGGCATTATCAGTGAGGTGAAACTGTGCCTCTCTAAGAACAGTGAGCAAGGGGTCCACGTCTGGATCGCCCTGGTAACTGAGGGTGAGACCCAAAGTTAATTTTTGCAAAACAAGGGGGGGTCTGGGAATCTCTCTACCAGCACGAACACAGCCCAATTAACTGTTCTTGGGTGAATAACCCCTGGGAGAGACTCTACCAAGACTTTAGCTCAATGTCCCTTTCACAGAGAAGAATTTTCCCTGCATATCAGTCTTTGTCCTGCCCAGGGGCAGTCCAGCACTGAAATACTAGGAAATTCTCCTCTGAACATGAGTACCAAGAGCAACACCATACACGTGTTTCAGCTTTGTTGGGCATTATCAGTGAGGGGAAGCTGTGCCTCTCTAAGAACCGTGAGCAAGGGGTCCACATCTGGATCGCCCTGGTAACTGAGGGTGAAACCCAAAGTTAATATATGCAAAACAATTTCTTCTCTGTGAAAAGAACAGTGAGCTAAAGACTTGGTTGAGACTCTCCCTGGGGCCATCCACCCAAGAACAAGTCAATGAGCTGTGTTCATGCTGGTAGAGAGTTTCCCAGACCCCCCTTGTTTTGCAACTAATATTGAGGACCAGCGTTTTTTAGATGTGAGTTACATTGCATTTTCCAAGGAATGTCCATCTGCCATATTAGTGTGCAGGAAATATAAAAGGAGGCAGGATTAGTTCAGAGTGTGTAAACTGAGAATGATTAGAGGAGTAATGCCTCGACCGAATGGTCCATGTCAGCATTTACATATTGACTATATCGATATGCTGCAGACATGTAATGGATATATGTATCTATTATGTATCTATTAGTGGTGGTGTGTCCCATCTCTAGGTTGATAGAGGCAGGTCAGTGTTCACACCCTGATGCCACTTGTGCAGCAATATTTTTAGTGTTTGACTTATTCCCGTGGTAGGGGATGTGTGAAGATCTGATAATGGGCCACATTTCGTCAATGAGCTATTGGAACAAATAGGGCTTTTATTAAGTATTAAGCACAGGTTCTCTTCTGCGTATCACCCGAAAGCCAACGGAATATGTGAGAGACTCAACTGCCTCCTCAAAGAGAGGCTTAGCAACATTAAATTGTCTGTGAAAAAAGAATGGCTGTATTGCCTATCCCAGGCCTTATATGCCCTTCGGAATCAGCCAGGGTCGGACCACCACCTCACCCCGCATGAGGTAGTGACAGGACGTCGAATGAGAACGCCCCTTACACTCCTGTCTAGGATTAGGAGTGAGGTCCAGAGTGTAGCTAAAACTTTAGGTGATGAGATACATGATTATTTGACATGTATGACTACGAGTATTTCTTTCATTTCAGAGTCAAGCATCAGGGGGGACGGTCTAAGAACACAGAAGAAGATAATTTGGCAACCTATCCAAGCAAACTATTACCACAAACTAAGTTATATGTTGGGGACCTGATCCTAGTCAGAAATTTCACCGGAAAGTGGCATGAGCCTCGCTTTAAAGGCCCATTCCTTGCTGAGAAAATGTCCCATTCTGCTGTCAAAATGTTAGGAAGATGAGCTTGGTTGCATCTGAATGACGTGAATGTTTATAAAGGTGAGACCCTCCCTCCCACCATTGCTGATCCAGAAGTAAGACAAGAAGAAGAATTTCTGCATGTGCAGACTCGATCAATGACTAAGAAGAAAGATGATAAAGCAACCAGTGACTAACACATACTTTATTTGGACTATAATTCAGTAGACACTCCTTGCAGAGAAATTCCAGAGATTGAAGCAGTAATGAATGCAGTAGAAATACTCCTAAACATCAGTTCCTGATCAAAAAATTGGAAAAGGGATCAATATCCAGATTCATTCTATCCGTTTTAAAGTGATACAAATACATGGTACCTGTCAATACTGACGTTCATCGGCTTGTGGTTGCCGTCTTTGTGTTCAAACTTCAATCCCACCCTACTCTTGTCAGAAGAGACGTTAATATTCGCAATTTCTTACAAGATCCTAAAAACGGGCGAGTGATAAGAAAACATCTTATTGCTATAACTGAACAAATTATACAGTTGCAATTGTGAAAGAACTCGATGATTGTATTAAAAATGATTAATGAAGAAGATGGCATGATCATAGAGAGTGAACAAGTTCAGTACACAGTGGGATGGCGGGAGAAATCGTTGCCCAGATTTCTTTGAATGATATATATTTGCATGACTGTTCTCGTTGTCTTGTGGTTCCTTATTTAACTCAGCCTCTATCATCTTAATGCTCTATGAGTATATTACGAGACATAAGGGAGATGCAGAGGAAGATAAAGAAGGGATAAATAATAGATAATTCAGCTCACCTGGGGAATAACATGTGGTATCAACACATGAAAAAAAGTGGGGGAAAGAGCATCTGATGAGAGTTGCTATGTCTGCTCTCTTATCACATATGCCATGAATACAGTAAGGACTTTTAATTCGAAAGAGGTTTCAGCACACAATGTGAAATGCCTCAGCCTTCTTGCAGCATGCACTACTCGAGGACAGTTCTAAGGAAGTTGGATGACCTTGCGATGGAGATCAAAATGGTTGTTTCCATAACAGGATGACTATATCAAGACCCTACAAATGGAGAAGGAGCCTGGATGGAAGAACAAGATGCTGTGGTATCCTGCTGCAGGACAGGATGTGTTGATCATTGAAGAAATGAAGAGAATGAATTGTCCTGATGTGAGGGGAATGTCAGGATTGCCTGAATGTTGGGAACATACTCAACTATCGATCTATGGACGAGCGCATAACAAGAAGGTATGGGAGGAAGGAATGATGTATTGTGCAGCTCATCTGCTGAAATCAGATTACGTACAAGAAGTGCCGAAAGTGAATGATGGATGCTTAAAGTCATGGGCCAAGCACTCCAAACTATTGACATGGGTAAATATGAATCAGGCCCAGAAGTTGTAATCCTGTTGTTAATGCAACACCATGTTTCCGAAGACATAGAAGAACCATGTGGGATATAAGAAAGAATGCAAAACCACAATTGATGTCCACAGAATGGGAGACGGAAAGCAGTCCTTATGGATCGATATTGGTCTTGTGTCTAGAGCCTATATGAAGTTGCCCAAGGAGTGGAGCGGAGTGTGTTCCCTGGTGCTCTTCCATGTTCCAGCATTAGTGATTCCTCAGAGCAATCTAAAAATTGGTGAATTTCCAAAAGTGGATGATCATTTGAGAAAAAGAAGATCACTTGAACTCTTACGGATGAAAAGAGAAAATTACTTCTCAGCCAAAAAGCTAACAACGTATGAAACTATTCCTGAAGTGCACACGTTGTTCAGCAAGACTGCTATGATAATGACAGCTATATTCATGACTGGAATTCAGACAGTAGTAAACAATAAATGGTTGCAAATCACCAGATGGGATCTTCTGCAGACAATCAATGCTACCATAAAGGGATTCAATGCTATTAAGCAAGAGCTGCAGGCCATCCGACTGATGACCCTCCAGAATAGATATGTCCTTGATATGATCACAGTGATGGAAAAAGTTTGGGCCAAAATCGGGACATCATGTTGCACATTCATATCTTCTAACGATGGCCAGAATGGGCCCTTGACAGAGGCCATAACAATGTTGACAGACATGCATACCAAGATGGAAGACGAGAAGGATGACATTGAAACTAAATGATCTTTTATTTATATTGCGCTCATACACAGGTGTTTCAGAGCGTGACAAGATGACAGTTGGTTGGCTCCTTGTTTTCATGGATTCCTCCGTGGTTTGTGAATCTATTCAGGGTTCTTGGAATAATATGGGTGTTGGTGTTCTTTGTATTCTGTGCAGTCAGGATGGTGATGGCCCAATGCAAGAAATCAAAAAGGTAGTGGGAATGAAAGTCATGATAGATGTCAAAAATGAACCAAATCCCAAGGAGCTGACTGATGATGCGGTCAGAAAATATATAGGGGCTAGCATCGTAGCATCTGAGGGAACAAAGTTTTTGTATCCAAAGAATCATAAGAAATGTGTGGGATAATGGGTATATTGTACCCCGAATAGACAGTGTAGCTACCTGACCTGGATTGTAGATGAACATGTCAAATCAGCAGGGGGTGATGAAAATATGGATGCTGAAGAAACACTTTTCAGGAGAAAATACCAAGATGTAGAAACATGGTGGTTGAGGACTCAACCAGAGGGGGGAATGTAGAGAAGCAGTTGCATGCCTCTGCAGCAAACCATGCCCCCTTCTTGCCATATGTTGGAGACCTGAGATTGTATCGTGTTTGACACCAGCAGTTGTGCCAATACCGCAGCATGTGTTTGAAAGAAGATACACATCAAGATAACCCTATTAAATGTATCCCCAAAATGGTGACAATCTAAGGGAGGAACAGTGATGTAACAAGAAACATATATGGCATTCCAAGATACTGGCTGAAGAGGATGTATGGATCCTACAGAAACTAATGATCTAATGATCAAGTGAAGAGTCATGTGAACTTTTAAATATGAAGAAGATTACACATGCACGAAGTGCTGCAAAGAATCAATCGTTCCATAATTGTACAGATGCTGAAACGCAAGGTAGACTAAGTCATCATAGAAGCTGGCTATATGTAGTAAATAGAATGCAGACTAAGCCGCCATAGTATAGAATAGAAGCTTGATATCGGTATCATGAATTTAGTAAGCCAGGACCCAAGAAGAGGGAAGGGGAAAAACTGTGTTGCAGCAAGAATAAGTAGAATTGTGGACTGCATGGCACGGTTGCCTGGCCTGGAGTCAAGACTGAAGCGGTTGCCAGTCAATTCGTCGAAAAAAATTGGTCGACCAGACAAATGGTCGAATCAAATCGGTCGAAAACCATTTCGTCGAAATTTTTTTTTTCTATTTTAACCCTTTTTTTTTTTTTTTTTGGGGGGGTCCCCCCCCCAACCCCCTTTTTTTCTCTAAAAACCCATTTTTTAACAAAACGAAAACCCAAAAAATAAATATATAAATAAAAAAACTTTTTCAACGAAATGGTTTTCGACCAAATTGCGTCGACCAAATTGCAGTCGACCAGTTTTTTTTCGACGAGTTGACTGGACACCGACTGAAGCAGCCAAGGTCAGCTATCTATTCTGAAAAGGAGTGAACTTGTGAAGGATGAATCATCCCTTATTAAGGTGCAAAGAAAGAACACCAAGAGTGACACATTTTCTTTATTTAGAGCAGTTAAAACCTGTAAATTGAACCAAATTGTGGTCTCCTGTCACGTGGGCCAAGGATGAAAATAGAGTTTGAACTTGGGAGTCCCAGAACACAATAGTGAGTACTCTCACTACCTTGTATTCTAAAGACAGGGCAGGGCCAAGTTTTGCAGGGACAATCTTCATGGCAGAAGGCATGGGTGATGAGAGATGCTGGGCTAATTGGGTGGGGAGATAGTGTCATGTGTCACACTCACCTGTGTCTCTGCAGGAGCGATGGACGAGCCTCCCTTGACCTCGAGTCTTCACTTCTCCTGTTTCACCTGGAGGAATACCTGTGAAATACAAGGTGTACACTTAGACCTGAAGTCACCCGATTCCCCTGGGCCCTTCCCTTCTCTTTATTGTGTGCTGTGATGTCCCTCTATAGGCTTACCTTGATCTTTAGCAGGGTGTTGACTCCATCCTCCATTTGCAGAGGCGTGATTCACTCATGTGATTGGTGCCAATGTCTGTAGGCTGAGTCCAGATGCCAAACGCTGTTTTATGCCTTCACAGCAAGGCCGAGAGTTCAAGGCGCCAGTTTCTTCACTGGCTAGAAAGTCCTTCCCACAAGTGAACTTTGCGCGGAGAATGGTGAGTGTCCAAAATTGTATTTGTTTGCCGGTATTTTTGTGGGTGAGTAGTGCTGCGTGTAGAAGCTAGCTACTGGTAGGTTTGCGCAGTGCCTTCAAATCGAGTGCGCCTGGTAATGTCTCTCCCTTTCCCTTGCAGGAGCAATTATGTGGTATTAGCGTCTCGAGTCCGGGTTCAGCGCTACTGGAGACTTGGTGGTTAGGTAAGTTTTCACAGCGGCTTTTGGTAAGTATGCACTGCGTAGAAAGAGAGAGCGCAGTGAAATAATTGTCCGCGTTATTTGAGCAAGCGCAATGAATAATGTCTCTTCTTTCTCACAGGGGTTTGTGCGCTTGTGCAACTAACCTGGATTCCAGCGTCACAGGAAGATTCGGTGAATATGCACAGCATTACTGATGTGCGCTTGATAACGCTGTTCTTCTTTGTTCTAACAGGTGCCAGTGTAAAAGTCCCCTCTTGACTGGAGATAGCTGCGGCGTGGAGTAAGAACCAGGTAAGCTGAAGCTGATTGATCCAGAGCGGGTAAGCAGAAGTAAGATGATCTGGAGCAGGTAAGCAGAAGCAGGATGATCCGGAGCAGGTAAGCAGAAGCAGGATGATCCGGAGCAGGTAAGCAGAAACAGGATGATCAGGAGCAGGTAAGCAGGTGCTGGCTGATCCAGAGCACAGCAAGTGTATTGCTAATACAGCTCACAGTAAGCAACATGAAGCACTGGAAGAATCTTGGGTGTGGCTTATATAGACAGCCACACCCAAACACTAGAGAGCTCATGAGTTATCATGCACTTCCTGTTTGGCAACAGGAAGTGGTAACCAGGAAGTTACTACAAACACTAGGAAGGAATGAAAGGAGGGATTTGTTATGGGTTCTGTGTGTGCCTATGCCAGGCCCGCCAAGCCTCCACCCAGCTTGCCCCAACTACCTGCCTGATAGCCATGACATCATGCTGGGTCTGGGATTACGTGCTGCTAAATGAACCAAATGTTCCAGACATGGCACAATCATGCCAAATGATCGTAGTGGTCCATATATTTAAGGGCATTATTTATTTATTTCCATTTGTAAAGCGCACAATCGACACTTGGGCATCGCAGCGCTGTTGCAGAGAGCTTACTTAGTTACATGGACACATCATGGTATACATACATTTGAGTAGGGACAAGAATCGCAGGAGTGTGTTTCATTATAGTTTGAAAACCAATGAGAAACTGTGTATTTAATGTTTCTGAAAAGTACATGTTTTAGAGGTAGGTGCATTTTTTCCACGTGATAGTGGACAGCCAATCACAATCCTAGTTCCTATAGAATATGTACTTAGATGTTCCCCTTAGCCAATCCCGATCCTTGATAGGTTTTTAATTATTTGTCACGTAGTATGATGTCACCGCTGATGTATTTTTTATATAAAAGCTATTATTTGTGTAAAGATAGTTGAGAGAACCTGAGCGTACGTCCATTGATGTTCGTTGTAAACTCCCTGTTTTAGATAACAGCTAATAAAACCGCACTTTGCCATCTTCCTGAGTTGGTTCAGTTATTTGGACTCAGAGTTATTCTGTGTGATCCTATCCATTACATGCACATTCCTAGAGGGCCCTAAGCTCAAATCTATGGTAATACTAAATTCTGAGATACTGATGATGAAGGGAATTATGGAATAGGGCTATTGTTTCTCTCCTAGAGCCATTCTTGTGCAGCAAGATGGACATCTAGGCCGTGGGTGCTTCATCTAAAGCCACCTTGTCTCAATTCCCCCACCTAGCTTAAACACTGCACTGTTTATTTGTAGTTGAATCATTTTCTGTTAGGAACAACTATTTATTTTTGTTTACTTTTGGTTTAATTTATTTTAACAGAAAGAAAACAGAAATCAGAGAATCATTCATTGGGTCTCATTATGATTTTGGTTGAATTTATATTTATGATGGAAATACTGGCAAACTCATTTACTGTTACCACCACTTGGTCAGGTGGAATTGCTCCCAGAGTATGAATGTTGTTACAGCAGTGTCAGTCCCCATTTACAAAGTGTATAGGACATTGTGGAGCCTTAGGAGGAAATACAATGATGTTAATTTGTCTACTTAGTGGCAATACAGTGTAGGATATACCTCCAGTACTTGGCCCATAGCTATTTCCTTAACCTTAGTGACAAACCTGGAGTTTGGCAGTGTTGTAAACATCAGAGTAATTCGATTACTGCCAAAAGAATGCTGGTTGTGAAGACCTAGGGCCTGTTCTTCAAGATTGGTGATATTGCCTAGGGAAATACCACAAAATGGAATTACCATGAATGCATGCCATAAACATGCTGTGACTTGAAGGGTCTTCATGATTCTGAGTCATGTGAACTCCTCTGTAATTCCCCATTTGGGAGTCCTATTGCCACATGCATGGTTACCATGTGTGGTAATATCATATGTGGTGATGCTGTTATGGGGTGGTAATCACCAACACACACAAATAGGGGGAATTCAAAGGTGTTGCAAACGAAAATAATAGTTTGATGGAACGGTAAAAAATGCAACATTCCCAAAAACACATTTTTTGCAATTCCTGGTAAACTTGTAATCAGGCTCTTAGAAATGATTGGAGGAAGGAGACAGATACTATTCAGTGGATGCATCATAATACATCAACTTTTTATGACAAAAGAAAAATACTAGTTGCATAGAAACGTCCTGATGCTTGCCCATAATTGCCTGAGTCAAGAACACTAGGTGATCGCGGTGGTGAAAGAGGCCTACGGTTTCTTATCACTTTCTAAATTCAAGCAATCTTCCTCAAAGTCTGAAGAATCCAAGGCTTAACCTGTACTGACGGGCATGCTCCTTGGACAACTGCATCAGGGACTGGCACAAAACCACGTTTGTCTCCTTTCCAGAATGTTCTCCTATTCTTATTCCTGCATTGGCTACATTTTTTAATTCATCTTTTGCACTCAATAGGGTCCCAGATAATATCAAAGAAGTGTGGATTACCCCACTTCTTAAGAAGCCAGAATGCATCGAATTATAAACCTATTACAAACACTACTTTTCTGTTGAAAATTCTGGATAGAGTAGCATATATTCAAATTTCAGTCTTTTGGAGGATAATCATATCTTCCATGACTATCAATCAGGCTTCAGAATGAATCACGGAACTGAGACGGCCTTGCTGGCCCTGAAGTCTCATTTAGTTCAGGGGATGGACAAGGGTCAGATCTCCCTCCTTATGATTCTCAATCTCTCAGCAGCTTTTGACCTGGTGGACCATTCCATTCTGTCCACCAGGTTAAAAGTTTTACCAGGCAACTATTGAGTGGGTCACCTCCTTCTTGAAGGGAAGGCAAGTTAGGGTAGCTAGTGATAATGCAGAAGCTAAACCTATGACTCTCGTGTATGGTGTTCCACAGGGAGCCTTTGTGTCACCCTGTTTTTATAATATTTTTATGATCCCTTTTTTTCAGATGTTGGAAAATGAGGGGATCATATTTGCTAATTACGCGGTTGACACTCAGAGTGTTATTCCCATCTCAGGTTCACACTTGGAGGATGAAAAAAGTATCAACAAATTCTACCAAAAGACTCAGCACTGGATGGTGGCTAATGGTTTAGCTATTAACAGTTCCAAAACCGAGCTCTTACTAGTTGGGTCAGAGACCAAACTGGATAAACTGGGACCCAGCTACAATAATTTTAATATAGACAATTGTAATATCAGCATTATGAGTAAGATGAAGACCTTAGGAATCTATCTAGATAAAAATGCCCAGGTCAATAGCTTTATTTCCTCGGCCTCATATTTCATTAAATTATTCAGTTGCCTCAGACCATTTATATCGGAAATAAATTCAGAAACATTGGCAAGGGCAATCATAGGATCTAAAATAGATTACTCTTGTAGCCTCTTGCTGGGCCATTATCAGACTTTCACCGTCTCCAGGATAATAAGAATGAGGTGGTGAGAGTTGCCAAATGTCTCACGAAAAGAGATCATGTGACGGAAGCAAGAAGCAGTCTCCATGGGTTGCCTATCCAGGACAGAGTACACTTCAGGCTACTTCTTATCACTCACAAATGCGTGCAGGGACAAATGCTTGTGTACCTGAAAGAAGCAAAACATAAGACGTCTTAGGTGAGATGACTCTCATCTTCTTACTATCCCCCCGATGTAAGACTAAGAAGTCCAGGGATGCTGCCTTTGCATCAGTGGTTCCCAAGGCATGGAACACTTTAACGCCTTCACTGAGAATCATTGCATCCACAGAGGTCTTCAAGAAAAATCTAAAAACAGCCCTCTTCCCATAACCCCTCTTCCCTCCTTTACATTTTTTTTTATTACTGACTGAGCCCTCTTTTGGCCTGCTACTGGGCGTGCTTCTGCAGCCCGCTCGGTCTAACTTTATGTTTGTATATTCAGCGCCCGTAAGCCTTTGAGTACCTGGTGCGCTATATAAGTTTCGAAACATACACATAAACATAAACACATCTGATCATTTTAAAGTCACCCTTCCTATTAGGGATCCTTCTGATTCCTCACTGGAATCATTTTTGCTTCATCAGAGACTGCCCGTTACAGTGGCGATCTTTGACTTATCAAAATATTTCTAAACTTTTGTACAGCACACAATTGCGTTCCTGCAATTGCAAGCGCTTGCTTTTGCCTTTGTACTATGGGCCTCATTAGGACCCAGGCCGTAAGGGGTTTACGGCGGCGTAAACAGCGCCGACCCTTACCGCCTGATTCCAAGGTCCCTTAGCGCCATGGCGGATTTAACACCTGCTTTTAGCAGGTGCTAAAATCCATGGCGCTAAGGGACCATGTTGTTAATTACACCACCGTAATTTACGGTGGCGTAATTAACGCCTTCCCCACTCCCATTATGCCCTATGGGGCAAAAATGGGAATGGGGAAGGGTAAATGGGGATTGGGGACTTACCGCCCCGCCGACCTCGGAATGGGGCGGTAAGTCCACCAACCACCATGGTGTAAACGTAGTTTACGCCATGGTGGTAAAGGTACGAACCAGGCGGTAACTTACCGCCTGGGTCGTAATGAGGCCCTATGTCTTTGAATTCTATGGAAGAGATTAATGTGTAGGGGGCTGGTCTTTTTCTCAACTCCAACTGATTTTTGGGGGAAGTGCTCATCATTAGGTGGCCACCATGGTGGAGTGGTATGCCCTTTAAAATGTTCAACCCCTCCAACTGATCGACCACTTAGTGATGAGCAGTGACACCAAAATACAATATTCGGCCGAGGTGGGAGGGGGCAGGATGAATACGTGTTGGGGGTTTTCATATAAGGTGGGGTGTGGCATCAGTAATAAGGGGTTGATGGGAGACATGGGTAGTCCAGGGATGGATGGGGAACTGGGAGCAGAGTATAATACCTGGAGAATCAAGAGGGTTGGTGAGACAAAAGGGGTAGAGGGGTTATACTGAGTGGATAACTAACTTGGTGAGGCAGGGCAGAGGTGGCATTGGGTGCCAAATAGGGGTAGCGGGTGAGGAATTCTCAGTGGAATAACAGAGGGTAGGAGAAAGGGGTTCAGGGCGGACCACCCCTGAAAAGAAAAGAACAGGGAGGGCCTGGGATGAGGGAGAAGGGGAGGTGGAGGGTTTTGTTTTTGGGAGGGTGAAAATTTACAAATATTCATAAGAATTAATAGGTATTGAGCAGTTGGTGGGGGTGACCAATTAAGGTCGAGTCAAAAGGCCCATCATCCACTTTTTGAATTAAAAAAAGACACAGAACCGGTTTATACACTGATGTGAACCTGGGTTGACACTGAACTCTTGATAAGTCCCTAACTTGGAAGCTTTTAAGCAAAGGGTTCCAACTAAGGATTTTCGAAAATACCTCTAATTGAACATTTCTCTTTTCCTGCACAGTAACAAATACATATGAATTCAGAGTAATTTGTTATGTGGATGTCCCATTATTTTATTTGAAAATGTTTTAATATAGATGTAACCATCCTGCTTCTGAGACTGCTGTCTTGGTTGTTCCTATGTGTTTTACTTTACGGGAATAGGTGGACGTGAGGATAACCCTTGTGTCTAGTTGTGGGTAGATTCCTTTCACATCTTAAACACTGGCGAAGAAATGCATCCTCCTAACACATTCCGATCAATTGTTTGATCTGAATACTTCCTAAACGTTCCTGTCCACCTAATAATTTGCTTTGAACTTGTCTCTTCCTCATGTCTGACATTGTGTGTAGTTTACAAAAACATTTAAATTACTACAATTAATATCATATTTCTCTGCCAGACTAAGCTATATACTTTCTCAAGATGATTTATGAATGGATGGAGAATTGTGTCTCACAGAAATGCTTTGGATTTCGAGGCCACCTATTTAAATTCAGAACTGTTTTGAATCATTGCTGTAGCAATCGCCCCCAGGTACAGAGGTAAATCTTTAACTGGCCACCAGTCTGAGCATAAGATAGACACAAGGACCCTGGGTCATTACCACATCTGTCCCACCCCCAATAGGCGGGGGGATTGCTATTCACACCCCAGTGTGCCACCCCTACTGTGGTGTCAATAACAATAATATGTATTGTTTTAAACGAAATAAGATCAGCATGCCTTTTGTGCAACCAATTTCCCTAATAAAAGACAACTGAATCTATATATGAGTGTGTAAAATATCTCTTTTGCTTTTGTTAGGCAAGGCTCTGACTACTCTCCCAGAAAGCAATAAAACATCTTGTCTGCACGCTTCCTGCGTGCGCGCTTCTTGGAGAGTGCTTCTTGAGAGTGCTGACTGTTCGACTGTTCAGCTGTGCAGCGGGGCAGCCGAGCAGTCAGCACTCTCTTGTGTTTGGTGTTCTTATAATTCATTGGGTCCAGGTTGGTCACTTTGATAGAGTGTCTTGTTTTAAAACCGAAATTAGGAGAAGATTATTGCAAATTGTGTGGGAGGTATATGCATACACTGAAATCAGACTTGCCCAATACTGTAACGGATGTGTTCAAATTTGTGATGACTCCCTTGTCCTTACCTATGCCACAACCTTCCCCACTTTCTGAACAACCAAATCTTTTACAACCTCGATTGCATTTGATCAGACCAACTACGAAAAATAAAGGAACGGTTTGCTGAAAATCGGTAGGAGCGGACTTAAGGAAACTATGGCTTCGGACCGGAAGGACTGCAATGTTAATGTCGGAGAACATTGTTTCAACTCATCCCAATGAGAAAGAGACAGTAGGTACATTGCATGAGGATTTAAATGCAAAGGAGTCTATGCATGTCAGGGACAAAGAAATATTGGAGTATAACTCACAAGCATGCCAAACTGTTGTTAATACTCGAAATCCGTTGTTTGCTTGTTTGGAACCACGTGAAAAATTTAGTCCGATGGTACTTTGATCTAACGTTCTACAAATGGTGATTCATGCGAATGAAAGCGTCAAAGTTCTGAAACTCTATTCCCAAACTCTCTCTGGTCATGGGAATTGTGAATGTATTGAGTTTAACGGCACTGGGGGAGAATCTGTTGTCCGGCCAGAGGTGTCGGATATAAAGGAAGGGGATTTCATACACAGTTGCGTGAACTAGGCCCAAAACACAAAAAGTAGTTTTTGATGATAAGATAGCATCAACTGGTTCTTGTGAGCGCTCAAATACTTGCGAGTTACATGGTAATAATGAAGAAAACACACTGAATGTACATTTGATGAACTAAATAGAAGTCATGTGAGCATTTTTTTTCAAACGATATGTCCGCGAGCAATAGGGTGCCCTCGACTATTGAAGGTGAATTCACTTGGCGGATAGGCAGTAAAGAGATACAGGAGCAAGAGATGTATGTACCGGAAACCCAAATGCACAATAATAATTCAGCTGAAATGGTAGATCAAGGTAGATAGAAGAGGCAAATCTTTCAACCTCACCTTTATTTATTTCGAGACCTTCAATGCAAATAATGAATTCTACTGTGTCATCCGAAATGTCGTATGTTAGACCTACCCCCAGACCCTCTTTTGGGTTTAAGATCCCCAATATCCCTGTATACGATATTACACTTGTGGCTATGAATACAGGCATTGAAACAAGATTGTGTGGATACCATAAATGCCTTTCATATCAGTTTTGAACACATGTTTGCAGAACTAAGTAAATTTAAGAATGACAGACATGGAAAAAGCTATACTTAATGAGTAGGTAACTCTAAAAGCAACTTGTGAACACAATAGTGACTTATTTAACCACAAAGAGATATGCGGGGTGGGTCTGAGTGATGGTGAGAGGCTCCCAGCTGAGCTTAACTCAAATTGCAACTGTAGTAGAAAGTGTTAGAGACCATGATATGGGTAATGCACCTCAGATTGAAGATGAAGCGAGTACGAGTAACATAGATCATACAAACTTACTAGGAGGAACAGGTATATGATATGTTTTACCAACGAAAAGTGGGAAAAAACAAGACAAGAATTAAGCAAAATGAAAAAAACAAAAAATCATAAACCAAACTATCGAGAAAAGAAAGTTCATAAAGGCCCCTACGACGTCTCCACATTGAAGGAGATCTAAAGAAGTTACGAATAAACCCCAAAAATGTCAGGAAACCTACTCCAGCGGATCAGCCTGTACCCTCAGAGGACTGGAAATGCATAGTTTTACTTTACATCGCCAAATGTGAGGGAACATGTTTTCTAGATGATAAAATAAAACCCCTCCAGAACAAAATCCAAAACCACTGCAAAGCCCTCCCAAACCAAAAAACCAACCGCCCTACACAAGACAAGCATAGTAATCTCAATCACACTCAATTCTCCTTCGGAAACGTCACTGAACCTGAGGTCCTTATCTCATCAAAAACCTCAAACCATCCCTCTGCAAAGCAGACATTTGCCCTCCCAAAATCATCAAGGAATGCGCCAGTGACCTAGCACCCCTGATTACTGCCTTCATTAACGCATCTTTCCAAACAGGAACTGTCCCAAACAATCTCAAGGAAGCCTGGGTGTGGCCACTTCTAAAAAAGGCAACACTTGACCCAGCGCAACCCAACAACTACAGATCGATAACGACAGTCCCGTTCCTCCTAAAAATCCTGCACAAAGCAGCTCACATCCAGATCCAATCATAAATATAACCTAACTCCATACTAGGCAAAAGGCAATCTGGCTTCCATGTCGGGCATGGAACAGAATCTGCCTTATTAGACCTAAAAAATCAAATCTCACATATCATGGACAAAGGCAAACCTGCCTTGCTCCTCCTCCTCGATCTATCAGCTGCTTTTGACCTGGTAGATCACCAAACACTCACCACCCACCTCACCCATGCAGCCCATTTCTCTAATCAAGCAGCATCCTGGATCACTTCCTTCCTTGAAGGAAGAGCAATGAAGGTCTACTCCGACATAGCTAATGCAGGTCCTACCACTATAAACTGTGGTGTCCCCCACAGATCTTGTACAGCCCCCACCCTCTATAACATCTTCACAAAACCCCTCTTCGACCTACTTGACTCCATGGGTGTTGCATATACAAACTATGCAGACAACACTCAAGTACTTTTACCCCTATCTGGACTCTATCACCAAGACGCCACAGCCCTTCACTACATCTATGCCACTATCCAAGCTTGGATGGCAATCAATGGCCTCTGTCTTAACAGGGAGAAGACTGAAATTCTCATCCTGGGCCAGACAAACACATTATCGAACTAAGCCCCCAAAACGACAACTTCAACATAGACAACTCAACCATCTCCGTATCATCCTCTGTCAAGACTCTAGGTGTTCACATTGATGCAAATCTATTGATGAACACACAAGTCAGCGCCATAGCCTCTGCATCAGCGTTCAGCACCAAACTCATCAATGCCATTAAACCCTACTTATCAACCCCCAACTGCTTGGCCATAGCTAGAGCAACTATAGGAGCCAAACTCGATAATTGCAACACCCTGCTAGCTGGCACCTCTGCCAAAAACATTCACAGACTGCAAACCACACAAAACAATGCCCTCAGAGCTGCCATGAGCATCCCTAGAAGAGACCATATATACCACGCCAGACGTGAAGCACAGTGGCTCCAGGTCAAGACCGTATTACTCTGAAAATCCTCACCATCACTCGCAGGTGCATCAACAAAACCGCTCCAGGATACCTATCTGAAGCTATATCAAGGACCACATCCAGTGCCTTAAGTGGCACTACAAATCGAGCCGGGGCTCATCGAGGGGGCGTGGCCTAACAACGGGGGTCTTGATGGCCCATTAGGCCACGCCCCCTTGACGAGCCCCGGCTCAATGGGCTACTGGCACCATTGCCAGGCAGCCTTTTGTAGAGATTAGCACCCTCTCCCCTATTGGGGAGAGGGTGCTGATCTCTGCATTTATTTTGTTTAGGCTTGCCTGGAAGGGGACAGCGCCTCGCCTATTCAGCCTTAATGGTGGTGCTGCCCCTCGCCAGCTGGGGAGGGGCAGCGTCACCATTAAGGCTGAAAGGGTGAGGCCACTGCCAGCAGAGGCCTTTTTCCTAAATACTGAAACTCCCGCGAATCCGCGGGAGCTTCAGTATTTAGAAAGCAGGCCTCTGCTTCCAGCGGCCTCACGTTTTCTCCATAATGGTGGCGCCGGCCCACGTGCATCACTTGATTAAAGGGATGCCTCGCAGGTGCGGCGCCACCATTATGGCTGAAAGGCATTTTTTTCTGAAGCCTGAAGCTCTCGCACACGAGCGAGAGCTTCAAGCTGTAGAAAAAAATGCTTTTTTTGTGTTGTGGCCGGGGCTGCCAGGGGAGATTAGTGGGCCCCGGCAGGGCCCCGCCTCAAAACGAAATTTCGGAGCCTGCCGGGGCCCAGCCCCGGCAGGCCCCGGCCCACTTAAAGCCCTGACCACATCCACTCGCCCCACCAGAGCTCAGTACACCAACCAGCTACACATACCACGCATAAAGAGAGCCACATCGGGAGATCTAGGCTTCTCCTATATTGCACCGAACCTTTGGAACTCACTCCCTGCCACCCTTAGAGCTGAAACTTCCATCTCTGTCTTCCGCAACAACCTCAAGGCCACTCTCCTCAACTAGCAAGTGGAGGACTGCCTCCTCCACTTCTGCCATATATATTGTAATATAACACAAATATAATATAACTGTATTGTAACCTGTATATATACTGCTAATGACTATGTAACTATATTGCAACCTGTATATATATTGCTAATGAACAGTTAACTAAGTAACTAAGCTTTGTACTGTAACAAGTGCCACGATGTGCTTGGGCTGTTGTGTGCTATATAAATACGAATAAAACAAAACAAACAATGTTTGCCATACTCATGACATGCCTGGGCACTGAGGCCTTGTGGGAGTGTTTCCCTTTAGTGGCAGACAATATGCTTGACAGTGGAGGTGAGGCAACACAGTTTTTGAGAGGGCTATGAAGAAACATTTTGGACAGAAAATCAATGTGTTTTTGGGGAGCTAGAGGCTCTATACACTGTTCAAGCAGGATCGGACTGGGATATAAAATCGGTCCAGCCAACAATTAAAACGTGGCACAGATTCACACATTACAATTTGTTAGTTTAAAATAAAAGACTATTTGAGAGCTACCCAAGGGAGTGTTTTTGGTAAAACATGTTGCAACTAATAGCATTTGATAGCATATAAGCTTCAAAACTTTGGTTAAAACGGGTATAGTAACTTAATACATTGCCCAACTTCTCTGCAAAACGTGCCCAGCGCTGGCCAAAAACAAGGGCCCATACTTGTATCATGGAATGACACTTCTGGCATAAGATGGGCCATTCTGATCCTTGGAAAAAGGGTACAAGCATTGGTGAATCTGTCAACAACTTTGTGGCTGACGAGATATTTTATATAAGTGTGCCACTTACTTGGGACACAGATGGAATATCTATGTGACCAGAAAATGATGAAATCCTCAAACAAAAAAATCTTCAGGATAGTTTGTGGAAAGCAAACAACCCAATGGTTTAGGATGTATTGGCTATTGATAGAGACAGGTAACTCACAACTTAGGGCCTGATTCATGGAATTATTTGTGCAGGAAATAGAGAACTTCCATGCCAAACTGAGCGCAGAATCCTGTTCGTCGGTTCACAGGACTTTTCCTGGACTTGCATGGAGTTCACGCAGTCTCGGCACATCTCTGTGAGCCGTTGAGTGCCTTACGCGAGACACCAAACAGAGCATGCACATGGTTTGCACAAAGGGCTTGGACTGTAGTGGACCACAGAAAATGGGGAAAAACATGTGAACAAGTGGGCATGCCGAGGGATGGCCCGCAGGCAGTCCCTCGCACACCCACAACTGCGCCATACGACATGTATTTATGGAACCACCCACGCAGCCTCTCGGCATAGATATGTCCACGCAAATCCCTCGATCTCTATGCCCCCCGAAGGCAGGCATAAAGACAATTGCACATAGGAATTGCGCCGCAGAGGTGGGTGTGCATGTCGGATTTAGGCATGCGTGTACACAACCGGGTTTCCGATTTAACTTAGGGGTGCGTGTACGTGGTGTAGCAGGATGCAGGAAAGGTTTACGGGGGTTTGCGTGCAGATTTTCCGAGTTTAAACCGGGTTATGAATTTTCATACGCATGTTGTCGGGGTGCCAGCAACAGTTACGGATGCAGGACTGCTTTTGGGGGGACCCCACGCACTGTTTGAAGGGTTGTCGGAATTGAAATAATATTATACCTCCTATCGCATTGTTTGAATGTGTGTTGGCCTACTCCATGTTGTCTAAAAACATTGTGTAAATAGATTCCGCCGCAAGGTCGTGACCTTAATGTACAGTGTAAATCGCCATCTTGGATTTAGCCGCCATTTTAGGTTCTCTTGTAGTGTGGAAGTCACCCTGACCATCAAAATGGAGGCCGAATGACATTTCGAGTGGGATTCTGGCCGTTGTGATCTCCGCACACATGAATAAGCAATATGCCTGCAGGCCACTTGTTGGGGTCGCGAACTGAGACCTTGTCCTATCCCTGACCTATGTGTAAATGAACAACTGTATCAGCGGAACTGATCAAGATGCATACATTATGGGATTGACCTGGCAAGGAACCCTAGGCCTGGTCCTAAGAATGGTTAACCCGCGAGGGGGTTGGCCAAAGCAGGATAAAAAGTATAAAAACACAAATATCCCAATGTACGGTCTCTCACACTAACGCAGCGAACTACTGTTGAAAGTTTGTTCTGTTATTCTGAGAGCCGAATAGCTATCCGTTTGTCAATTGACTTTTGGTAATTGTAGTTTTTGAATAAAGCACTTTGTATGTTCTTTGTAACCTGTGTTGGTGTGTTTCCTTTGGGCTTCCCGGCCTCATATCAATTTCTTTGCTTCCACAGGGTGTGTGTAGTTTTTCCTGCAGAAACATGCAGAGGTAGCTGTTCTGGCTGTTTATGCTTTGCGTGGGGGCATGTCAGGGGAATTTGCGGGCACGACTTGCTAATATGGTTACTTTTCGCAGTAAATTCCATGAATACGCGGGTGTGCTTTTTTTTATTCTGCGCAAAGGCTTGAGTAGTGTCATTCTCGGTGCACAGCAATTGCAGGAGAAATACGCACTTTTCCATGAATCGGGCCTTTAGTATCGTATCTATGTGAATACTGAAGGGAATGGGTCTGATGGTGATAATGGCTACCTTCTAGCATGAACAGCATGGGAGATGTTAGCTGGTGATGACAAAGTCATCCTCACAGGGTGGCGCTGGGAGTGGAAGCAATCAGTCTCATTACAGGTTTGGTGGTATCTTGTCTGGAAATCTGCTTAGATACCACCAACTGTATTACTGTTACAGCCACTTGGTCCAGCGGTATTAGTGCCAGATTACAAGTGGCAGTAGGCAGTGTTAGTCCCCATTAACTGGAGTCCATTAGACTCCATGGGGGATTTCGGTGGCATTACTGCTGTTGGTAATTCTGCCACTAGTCATACCACCACATTGACTGACTGATTTTGGGCTGTAAGGAGGAAATACCTACAGCTTCTTGATGGAGGATTTAACTCCTGCTTACCCCAAACTCGTAGTTTGGCGGTGCAGTAATCCAGCAGTGTACAGTATTACCACCGTATTTGACTGCACCGCCCAATTTATATTGAGGACCAATGTGTTTTAGATGTGAGTTACATTGCATTTTCCAAGGAATGTCCATTTGCCATATTAGTGTGCAGGAAATATCTGATAACAAGAAAATTGTAAGTAGGTTTTCCAGCCAGTTAAGGCTGAATGTAGACCCGAACAGGCGAGCCATTATTATAGTTGCCTGTGGTGATTAAAATGTGCCCTTAACAAGTGTTGAGCTGTGCATGCTCACTGACGTGGGGTGACAGGACACCATTCTTCTCCCACCATTGTATGTGAATTTAATGGAAGAGTAAAGGCTTTAAGTGTGTCTGTCACTGGCCCTAATATCTACATATTTGTTCCAGTTTCCGAACATATGCCAGAAGGCAATTTATTGGAAGCTGATATCGAGACAGAGGTAAAGCCTGGCTCAGGGTAGCAAGTGCAGAATGAGGCAGTAAATTGATACCAAACCGGTGGATAGGTTGCATCCCAAGGATTTTATGCATAGGTTTGGTCGGTTAAAGGCTCCATCAAAACATTTTTATGAAGCAAAATTCTATGCCTTGTGAATATAAAATCAGACAGGTACCAGGATCTGTGCAGGAAAGCTCAATGTGGAGTTGTCAAGTGTGACAAGTCTTTAGATGTCTTAATTTCTCCCCAAGTAGGATTCCTTTACCACAAGGCCCGGGTGGTGAAGCTACTGCCTGATATTCCCCCTGTACACAAAGGGAGGATCTCAAAAGGAGAAACTCCTGCTTTGGGGACAAGGAAGACAGTCCTGGGTGAATACGGTATGACACTCCTCACCTAGCACACTATACATCCTGGTATGATATGAACCCCACTTCTATATCACCCACCTCTTTTTATGTCTGTAAGACTGAATTTCCAACATTCACTGAGATGAGGAAGCGTAGGGAACTAACAATGACTTCTTTGAGATGTACAGGGACAAGGAGGAGGTGTGGAACACTGAAGAGCACTTGGAGGAACATGAATGAGCATTCTAGTTTTCAGTGACGCTTTCAAATAAAGACAAAGAAGGATTTCCTGGAGGAACTGAGAATGATACAGTGGTTTGGTGTGGGAAGAAGAGTCTGATGACCAGGACGCGGAGAGAGAGGTGTCCACATGCTGTCCCACAGTGACGGATCAGGCAAGAAGCTGTCACAGCAAAGGTGAAGGTGAGGTCAGGAGACTGACAGCGCAGTCAAAGGAAGACACGCCACCTGCAAGGTGCCAACAACTGTGGAACTTCCGTAGCATGTCAGAGAGTCATGGAAGTTGGGCAAGACCCAAGCACAGAGAGAGACGATCCTGAGTGCAATCAGGCGATGCCGGGTCCAATCCTGAAGGTACAAAGGTTACTAGTGCAGTTGGTGGGAGAGCAAAAGTGTTGCAGATGCAACAGGAGGGGAACCAAATAAATGTTTCCCAAAAGAGGGGAAGAGGGAAGGTCCCCATGGTATATCAAAGGACACTAATAATCACACAGAGGAAAGCATAGAGCACACGGCCTGCGACCCTCAAACAAAAAGGAAGATCATCGCCAGCCATCTTCCTCAAGGCGGAACCTGGAAAAGGAGTGAGCCAAATCTGCCAGAAGGAAAACAAAGAGAAACACGGGTCTGGGACCGCACCCACAAAAGAAGATCAACACAATTCATCTTCTTCGTGGATGTACCTACCAGGAGAGTGAACCAGGTTTGCCAAACAAAAACCAAAGGAAAGCTCGGGTCTCGGACCCACAACTCCAAAGGGAGAATAGCATAAGGCATCTTCTTCATGGCATTACCTGGCAGCAGAGTGAACCAGGTCTGCCATACTGTTAAACTTGGGTATGCAAAAATAGGGGAAGGGAATCATTTCCCTGGTGCTGTGAACTGTGAAACATAGAGTATGAAAAGCCAGGAGAAGGGAGCCATTCTCCTGGTGCTGTGAACTGTGAAACATAGTGTATGAAAAGCCAGGAGGAGCGAGCCATTGCCCTGGTGCCCTGGTGCTGTGAACTGTGAAACATACTATATGAAAAGCCAGGGGAAGGGAGCCATTCCCCTGGTGCCCTGGTGCTGTGAACTGTGAAACATAGTGTATGAAAAGTCAGGTGAAGGGAGCCATTCCCCTGGTGCCCTGGTGCTGTGAACTGTGAAACATAGTATATGAAAAGCCAGGGGAAGGGAGCCATTCCCCTGGTGCACTGGTGCTGTGAACTGTGAAAGATAGTGTATGAAAAGCCAGGAGAAGGGAGTCATTCCTCTGGTGCTGTGAACTGTGAAACATAGTATATGAAAAGCCAGGGGAAGGGAGCCATTCCCCCTGGCGCTGTGAACTGTGAAACAAAGTGTAAGAAAAGCCAGAAGAAGGGATTCATCCCTCCTGGTGTTGGGAACTGTGAAACAAAGTGTAAGAAAAGCCAGGGGAAGGGAGTCATTCCCCTGGTGCCCTGGTGCTGTGAACTGTGAAACATAGTGTATGAAAAGCCAGGGGAAGGGAGCCATTCCCCTGGTGCCCTGGTGCTGTGAACTGTGAAACATAGTGTATGAAAAGCCGGGGGAAGGGAGCCATTCCCCTGGTGCCCTAGTGCTGTGAACTGTGAAACATAGTATATGAAAAACCAGGGGAAGGGAGCCATTCCCCTGGTGCCCTGGTGCTGTGAACTGTGAAACATAGTATATGAAAAGCCAGGGGAAGGGAGCCATTCCCCTGGTGCCCTGGTGCTGTGACTGTGAAACATAGTGTATGAAAAGCCAGGAGAAGGGAGCCATTCCCCTGGTGCCCTGGTGGTGCTGTGAACTGTGAAACATAGTATATGAAAAGCCAGGAGAAGGGAGCCATTCCCCTGGTGCCCTGGCGCTGTGAACTGTGAAACATAGTGTATGAAAAGCCAGGAGAAGGGAGTCATTCCTCTGGTGCTGTGAACTGTGAAACATAGTATATGAAAAGCCATGCAAAGGGAGCTATTCCCCCTGGCGCTGTGAACTGTGAAACAAAGTGTAAGAAAAGCCAGAAGAAGGGAGTCATTCCTCCTGGTGTTGGGAACTGTGAAACAAAGTATAAGAAAAGGCCTGGGGAAGGGAGACAGTCACCCTGGCATTGTGAACTACAAAGAAAGCCTGTGAAAA
This sequence comes from Ambystoma mexicanum, assembly GCF_040938575.1. Classification (NCBI taxonomy): domain Eukaryota; kingdom Metazoa; phylum Chordata; class Amphibia; order Caudata; family Ambystomatidae; genus Ambystoma; species Ambystoma mexicanum. The sequence goes on along the minus strand of NC_090921.1, from coordinate 933,201,554 downwards.
GACCATGGGAAGGGAGTCATTCCCCGAGCATTATGAACATACTGAGAGCAAGACACCTGGAGAAGGGAGTGATTCTGCAGGATCCCAATAGTGAAGAAATAACTACAGACAATAAGGAATGTTGATGTTTGAACTGAAACTTTACCTTTTGAGTTTTAACAGAGAACTTTGCTGTATTTTAACATTTCACCCTGAAACTTGATTTTGTGCCATGGGAAGGGATTGGGACCTGGGGAAGGGAGTTATTCCCTAATGTAAATATCCTATCAAAGACTTGGAACTGTGATCTGTTGTCCAGAGTAAGGGGGCCATTCTATTGGACCGAGAAGATCGTCACCTTCATTAGTTTAGTTATAAGTGTAAGGGACAGAAATAGGTTTTTGACACAGGACGGTGGACTCTTGATTTACAAGGACATCCTGACTGATCCCTTAGTGTTTTTGTTTGGTAGGGAAACCTCTCTTAGTGTTAGGGAGAGGTAGGTCTTCTCTTTTATTTCTGATATATTCAAAGTTTATGACAACAACCATGCCACCTGTGTGTCAGTCTCCTCCTTCTGAACCTTTACACAAGATTGTGTGAAGAATACGTTTTTGGACATTTAGAGCCACGTGAGTGGCTGCCATTCATACTGGTGACAGATAACCACTGTTCATCGATTGATGACTTGAATAATTTGATGTGGGTGTACAGGCACTTAATTCCTAACTTGAGGGAGATTCTGGCATTCAGACATTTCCAGAGAAAACAGCATGTAGAAAGAAATATATGCATTTTCATTGGTGGATAAATGCAAACGGGCATTTCATAGTGTGAATAGTAATATTTTCATGGTTCCAAAGAGCATCTTTTGGCACAGTTTCAAAGAAACGTTTCACTGACAGTTTCTGTGCGCCTTGGTGGGAGCTGTAATTAGCCAAATACAAAATGGTATGGGCCTTTCAGTAACATTTGCATTCAGAGAGCTCAGTATGTTGGATAGAGGTTGTTGGGAGAGATATGTTGGCTTGTTATTAGGCTTCAAACATTTCACAATGGCTGTGTGGGCCGTGTCTATTGAGCCTAAGAATAATGAAATGTCCCTCCTCCATTTGTTTGCCACCAGACACTGTGGAATTGTGCCACCCCACCTGATTGGCCAACTGCATGGGTTTAATTTCACTGTGAAGTTTGTGCTGAGGAATAACAATGAGGTGTCAGATTATTTGTCATGTCAGCCATTAGCATAGATTCAGCAGGAGGAATTGGGGGTCTGATGCTCAGTCATGGGCGAGAAGCATACAATAGCATGCGTGTAAACTGCCCTGTGAGCTTTTGTAGTTGATAGGGGTGCATAAGAACGATGGATTTTCAGTGATTAAGAAATTCATTAAGGATGGTTCACCGATAAACGTATAGTGGGGAAAGATCTTCCTCAGTATCAAGTATGCGTTGTTGGAATGCAGATTGGCCACATTCAAGGATGTGTGTGAAATGGAATGAAGAAAAGATTCAGAGCATTATTTGTTGTCAACAAGCTGGAGGTTGCAAACCATGTATGGGAGTGTGTCCTGTGTGCTAGAATTGCCAAAGTGTACAGGGCTATTGTATCTGTAGTTGGTGTGGTTAATGCCTATTGCTGTCCCAAACATAGTTAAGTAGAAATGGCAGTGAACCCATTTATGTTTTGTAAATTAGTTTGGGATTTGCTGTTAGGAATGTAGATTATCTTTTTCTAACGTGTTTTAAGGTTGAATTAATGCTTAACATTATCACTGTTTAAGGGTTCGCGTTTTTGAAAGACGCGTTCTACTGTGAAGGTTTGGTGAATGAAATTGTAACTAACTATCACTTGCAACTAACTTCATTTGTTGTTATATAATTCCTCAAGGTCTGTAGTGTTAACCAGTGGCCCAGCCTTGTACAATCCCAAGAGGAATGATTCGGTTGGGCAGGTCACAATATTCATTTAGGGAAATGTGCAATTGTCTTTGACAGCCGACTTAAATTGGTATTTATTAGAGAACAACATTCAGACTGTATATCATAGCACCATAACTACTGGTATCCGGGAGGACTTACTGTTTACCTGATGGGAATCCTTGGAGCGCACTTAACATCAACATTTCAACACAAAAAAGTAGCAATGGGAAAATACCAATTTATTTATCCAAACCATTAATTGGTAATGTCTCAAAATGCTATAAAAATTCTCAATTACTAGATCAATTCATCTATTAAAACATAATAAAAAAAGAATGAAAAATTAAACGCAAAATTAATTAATGATGTGTTATTTATATAGCACCTTAATCCAAGGCGCTTTACAGAGCACATATTTACATTCAATATCACCCAACCGAAATTAGTACTCATGTATTGAGCTCGGAAGGATGAAAGGCTGAAGTGGCCTTGCCGGGATTCAAACCTGCAGATCACGCTCAGATCGCAGCAGCGAGTGTTCAACCCACTGAGCTATCTTACCCGCTTAATTACTCATACCCCCCAAATGCATTTGAACATCATGTAGAACATACTATGTCCACAGTCACACTACAAGTTGTAGCGTGTATCTATGACAAACAGCACCTAACACAGTTGGGCCAATCTTAAACATGCCCTAATTCTGTTTCTTTTCACAACAGAACTAGGGTCGTTGATGAGAAAGATATACTCAAAACTGTTATTGGAGAACAACAGCTTTGAACCAATGGAAAACACCAGAGTGTTAAAGACACCGTCCAAGTTTAGACTGCCAGCTTCCTGTAGATCCCCACAGAAAGTTTTACAAGATCTTGAAAGATTGCAGCGAGATGAAATAAAATCTATCGATAAGATTAACCAATGGGAGAAAGAATCAATGAAAAATGTAGCTAAGAAAACAAAGGCTAAAAGAAATGACCAGAAAGATGAACAGATAGTATGTGTCACTACGTATGCTATGCTATGCTACAGAATACAACAATACATATATCAAAAAGAATTGGCACATTCTTAATATGGGTAAATCCAGTTTCCATAAACCTATTTTTGTTCATAAAAAAGCACTCCTAAAATTAAAGAATTGGGTCTGGGACACAAATTGAGAATCTAGCATGGTGGTGTACCTTATTCTATGCCCATGTGGTTTGGAATATGTTGGAAAGACAGAGAGATCAGTCAAAACTCGCATGATTGAACGTAAAGCATGCATTCACAAAAAGGTTCTAACAGCCCCCATGCGAAATTACTTTCTGGAAACAGAACACGCAGCCACAGAATTCTAATGGTATGTATGGCAGCAGGTGAAGGGAGATTGATATACAAATAAACACATCATTGTTGACCATATGGTAGCAAAGAATGGCATAGCTTCTAAAAAGTGACCACACAGGGGTGAATGAGAGGTCAATCTAGGACCGTCTTAGTATCTACCTGTATTTGTAATCACTGGACCAGCAGATGCACACCAATTAGTTAATTCTGTTCATTATTGTTGCCTACTCACACGGTGCACTAAAGATTTCAGCCAGAGGCACAGATAAAGAGGTTTAGAGCACTAGGACCCTCTCTTAAGAAGGGCAAGTAGTGGACTCAATTTCCTATTGAGGCATGAGAGTTTTCCCCACACAGGTAACCAACCCCCCCTTTTCTTTAAGGGGAGTGTTGGCAGGCCTACCGGCTATCCTTAACGTAAGTGAGGACGTGCTGGTGTACTCTGCATTGCCGAAGGAAAACATGGCCAGGCTCACAGCAGTGCTACAGAGGCTATCCCAGCTGGGACTCACCCTGAACAGAAGGAAGTGCAAATTTATGGAGCCCCGGGTGAAATACTTTGGCTTCATTTTTCACGATGGCGGATTGTCACCCGACCCCAAGAAGGTATAAAACATCAAGGTGGCACCCACCCCAACATCGCCCTCTGAGATCTGCAGCTACCTCAGCATGGTCAACTTGTGCAGGAGACTTATCCTGAATCACCCACTAAAGACGTCTCGCGTCTTTCTTTAGCGGCTCGGAGCTAGCCATCCAGTCCTATAACATGCAATGAGTTCTTTAGCGGATAGGGCATCCGTGTTAATCACAAACAGTCCCACATGTTCATTGTAGACTCCATAAAGAAAAGTCAATTTTGAATAGAGAAGAAATTAAAAGAAAATAGGAATGATGATACCCACCTGAAGAATGTCCTGCTTAAATGACAGAAATCTGCGCTTCTTGTGGTCGGCACAACAGCCATTGTGGTTGTGCGAAATCTACACATTTTTATGAACGTTAAAACTGCGTAAGGTGCTGTTTGTCTGGGGTCTGGATACACGCTACTACCTCTTGTGTGATTGTGGACATTTTATATTGTACACGATGTTGGAATGCATTTGGGGTGTTTGAGTCATACTTTGTTCATTCATTTTTTTTCATCATTTGTTAATAGGCGAATCGATCTAGTAACAGTGCATTTTTATAGAGTTTTGAGTCATTACTATTTAATGTTTTAGATCAATACATTTTGTATTTTCCCATTGCAACCTTTTTGTGCTGAAGAGTGGATGTTTAGTGCACTCCAAGGAGAATCTGTGTGCCCTGAAAGTTGGCTAAGGGTTGGCTGGTGCTTACCGGACCCTTGAAAGTGTTTAAAGAGTTAATTACCTGCTTTTGGATGACAGTAAGTCATGGAGCAAATATCGAGTGACAGAATGTTCTGTGTGAGAAGATTCAGTCAACTTTTGTAGAGGAAGTATTTGAAGGAGACACTGGTGCAGACTGTGTGCATGTTGCTGAACGTAATATGGGTGTTTGAGGAGTGTAGTGAAAGAAGAGAGTTCTGTCCATGATACTATGCGTGATGGGGTGGAGTGTCAAGGGAATTGTCTGTTTGAGTCAGGATGTGGAAAATAGTGGCAGTGAGCAGAGGTGTTCCCGGCTGCAGGTAAAATGTAAGGATTGTTTGGTTTATAAAAAGAAACTCAGTGTGACTGTTGTCCCACTCAATTAGACCCCCTCGGCTTGTGTCAGTGGTGTATGATGTGCAGAGTGATGTATGTTTGTAAATAGTTATTACAATGTATGCTACATGCAAATATCTATTTTTTGTTGTCATATTGTGCTTATCACTCAGGCGTGGAAGTGTGGTGTGGATTAAGCAAATTGCCTGCGACCAACCAGAGATCCTCTTTCAGTTGCTAGTTGTAGAGAGACCAGACTAACCTGAGTAGGAGTAGGGAGCGGTGCTCTTACAAATGAAGCTGTTCTTGTTGTCTCCAGTGCAAATGACAGGATTACGACTGGGCTGCTTGTATAGAAGCGGACTGGGCATAATGGGCTGGGGAGCAAACATAAGCAATAATTGATTTGGTGGATGGAGGTGTTTTTGTAAGAATTGGACACACTGATTGAGAGTTGCTGGCTGTTTTATGCAAGTGTGGGCCTGTGTAACCTCCAGCTCTTGTACGGAGGTCAGTCAGGTTACCCCATTGGCATACTTGTACCCTGCCGGTCTGGTAAAGTGCCGGTATATGTAAATACCAGCACTTTTTTACTAGCCGGGCAGTGTCATAATGAGGCCTACGGTCTTTAAAGCCACCCAGAACGTCTGACAGACGTTGCAAGAAAAAGAACATGGTGCTCCATTAGGCAATACAAAGTTAATGACCCTGTGTAACCACTCCTGTAACACCCATGCGCTACCACTACATGTGCAACCACAGCCAGCAAATGCATCTTTGCAAATGGCCACAACAATGCATTGCACTAAATAATGTAAAGTTTGCCTTACACAGCACTTTACACGAAAACAATAGGTGGTGTTAAGTGACAACAAGCAACGTCCTGTTATGCCGGAAAGCACAGCATTACAAACCTACTGGTGAAATCTCCCCCCCACCCCTCCACTGCAACCAGTGAAAACCCTCTCTGCAGACCGGCAGATGGAATTACACAACAAACTGTGACAACCAATTCTGCTAGAAACCCCCAGTACAAGTTATGCTAAGCTAAAGGTCAGTGAATGCCTGCTGCGAGAAGATGTACATGACGGAACACAATAAAGAGTGACACTATTTCCAAACTCAGACATGTGCACAAAACAAGATGGCATACACGCCTACTCACAACTGATGTGATATGATGTTACAATGGATGAACTAAAGCCAGCCTTCGATTCTCACACAAGTGCATGCAACAAAACCTTATATTTGTGCTCCAAATGTTCTAAGTGAAAGTAGTACGCATGACAACTGTGAACTCTCACAGACACACATAGGGCCTTGAGTACACAACCAACACAATTAATCCAACCATAAAAGATGCAGGGAACGGATGCACACAAATGCTGAAATGTGCGTTTGTTACGTGATGGACGATTGTAAAAGCGTTTAAGAACAAATGCGGCGAGGGAGACTTCACCAGTAAAAATGGCATTCCCACACGTGACGGGCAGGAGATCTAATGCGAGGCGGGAAAAGATATCCCACGGGAAGGTTATGAGATACTGCGGAGGAGCCGTCATGGGGACAGCAATTAACTGACAGGGCCCACAGTAGCATCATCCGTGGGATTTGCTGAAACAATCTAAGAATGCACATGCTGGGCACCTGGTATTAACATACTTGACCGTGCGTCAAACTGACCTTTTCTACTTGACTGAATATTTTGGATCTTTTTTTGTTGAATTTCGGTCAAAATAAAATAAATATATATGTGGGGTGGGGTAAGGGAATAGGTTAAGGTAGGGGGAGTGAGGGGATGCGGGGGCTCCCCCCACAATTTCAAACACAAAATCTAAGAAAGAAAATGTGCTCAAATAGGAAAAAAGTCTGTTTTTTAAACCTGACCCTGCATCACCAAAGCATGCAACACAAAAAGCCGCTATGCTCAATTTGAAACTCTGACTAATGCAAAGAAAATAAACTCTGTTCCTCCCCATCCTTCCCCATAGGCACCTCTGCTGCATTGCATATGATCCCTCCTGCCTCCATCAGCATCCCTCATTCCGCCCATTGTACCAACTCACGCATGCTAATTTGCCATCATTTGGCATAATGCTCATTTTGGATTTCTTAAGGCTTCCCTTGTTATATCGTTATATGTTTCAGTTTTAGGTGGTTCGTTTGTGGGCCCACAGCATGCGCACCACTAATTTGGTGGGGCAAGCAGAGTCAGTAAAAGCCACAGAACTGCTGCAACAATGCCCTTTGTCATGGTGCTTCTACATGCTCATAAGCAGCTCTGCGAAAGCAGCAGTGTGCACTTCCGGTATTGAGCTCCGCAGCAAAGAACGCCATTCACAAAATGGCTTCCAATCAAAGTAGGCCCCTCGTATATCAGGGAAAAGATATTTTCACTGTGCAAGAAAAACAAAAATGCTGAGTTTTGAGATGGATGAGAGGGCCAGACCAAGCGTCATTGTAACAGGCAAGAGGACCATTGAGGCCAGGATTAGCATTGGTATGATATGTTAAGTCATTTATAACGCACATGTACACAAGTGTTTCTAGGCTCCATTGACCGGAAAAGGTAAGGTGAGCAGAGGCATCGGCGCTACAACCATGGTAACAGGGAGGAGCAGTTCTGCGGTGTGATGTTAATGAACTTGAATACCCATATGAGTACGTAAAGTAAGTGATTAAGAACGCTGTGTGCTACTTTTCTGACCCACCTCTTTGCAACCACAGCCAAAGGCCACTTGGGCATTGACCAAGATTCCAGCCTTTTATATTTTGGCATTCAGGTTTTGTTGGAATGGCACAAAAAGAGATAACTCAGCAGCCTAATGGACTGCGTCTACAGGAGTATCAAACTTGCCCCGCACTAAGCGCTTCTTCAGTTAATCATTTTGCTGTGATCTGTCGGATAGTATTTAGGCTGCGAAGTTGAATGTCTGAGAACCCCATGACATCACACTGAAGGTTAAATCCCCGTGTCTGCCCATCCCAGGCAAATAATTCAACTCCCCATTTCAAAGGCATATCTTATCTTGTAACTCCTTAATGCACTCTCCAAGACGAGTCTGTCGCCATGTTGCCTGACTCCGGGATCTGGCTGCAGAACCCAGAGAGCCTATAAACAGTGGGGGCAGAACAGACACCGAGGAAAGTCGTCTATGTCTGCATAGCTTTGTTTCAAAGAGTTCTTGCATCAAGGTCTGTTTTGACAAACGTTCCGGAGAGAATGTGCTTCCAAAGTGCTAAGCTGAGATTCGGATCGCACTTGGACTCACTTCATCTGGATACACTTGCGCCGGCTCTTCTTTGCGAGGGCATAAACACTGTGATGATTCCATCGTGTTCTGCAGCTCAAAGCTCAGGGCTCAGAATGGACTCTTTCAGCGTATGTTGGTTTAATGTAGCCCAATTATCTGGAATCTGACTCTGGGGTCTTTCATGATCAGATCTGGGCTCTGCAGACATATGGTTTGCGTGTGTGTAGGAGGGCGGCGGGGCTGATGTCAGCAGAAAGTGCCATCATGACTAAATCGCTTTTCGGGAACGATCACTGATGTGGTTGGAAGACCCTGTGGAAACAAACACAGAGCGCCTAACGTGTAGTCTGTTTAATGGCCATGAGTGCTTTTTTTTTTTGGGCGGTCCAGCCCCTTAATGTGCTGAGTGAGCGTGATTTGGACAAGTGACAGTGTGTCATAATGTTCTGCGCCACACATCTGGTTACAATTCTTCAGTTCACAGATTGTACCACAAAAGCGAGGCCTTCCGGTGCAGTTGGGTTTACTCATTGCTGAACTGGCATTTTGTATCCCTTCGGTAGATTTAACCTTTGCATGAAAGCCTTTCAGAAAAGCTGCTCACCCTTCACATCAAGTCACATTTCCAAATTCTCACCAAGGGTGGAGGAACCATGGCTTTGACGATTTGTATTATTTAATACAAATGATTCCGGTGATTCTAATTCAGGAAGGGACATCTGCTGATCACATTTCCCTTTCATAAACTCCATGCCAGAAGCATAATGTACACCCATGCTCAGCTGCCCAGAAGCCTGATCTGCAGCATCTGCTCTATAGTGGCTCAGATTTCCCATGAGTCCTCTTGACGGCTACAGTGGCAGCCACGTTTCCAAAGCACAGGGACTGCGTTTAAGATATGCACCCCTATTCCCACAAACTACATCACTATGAATAGGATGTCCTAGTGGCACTCTAAACTGTAAATATGAGCCATACCTGCATTTAGGGTATGGTGGCCAGCTTCTCTCATGTGGTATTCTAGCCACAACCAATTTATATCAAACATGTTCCAGTCCTATGAGTCCAGTTCAGCTGTGGAAGGGTTATGGGCATTCCACCCAGACAGAGTGTCCTTGCTGCTGCTAGCAAGACAACACCTTTGGGGATTGCTTCTCTTTGTTCCTTTTTGAGTGCAGGTAATAATCTCCCCCGAGGGACAACTTCTCCCCAGAAGGCTGTCATCTGAACAGGAATCAAAGGGCACACCCATTCCCAAAAGTCGTTTGTGGTCTAGATGCTGCCGCCGGAAGACTAGGGCACAACATTTTGTGCACAAAAGCATGGCAAGTCGTGCGACAGGCTTCCAAGACCATGGCATCTACAATGAAGATGAAGCAGGAAGGAGGTGGCCAGAGCCTGCAGCAAGTAAGTGGGACAGGAGTGTGGGTAATGGGGTGGAGGGTGTCACAATATGGTTGTGGGGGAGGTCAGGGGTATCCCCCAAAAGGGATTGAGTGAAGGCAAATAACAAAAGGCTGCACCTGTGAAATATGACCTTTTGTGCTGGAATATGCAGGTGCAACCTTTTGTATGCAGCCTACAGGCATATATCCCAAAAAGAGTAGCCTAACACCAGGGGACTACATTCCAAAAGGCCTTTGATTCTATTGAGAACAAAATGGGGTGGGAGTTAGTGTAAACAGCGGGAGCTCCTGACAGACCCTCCAGAGCTTCCTTAGGTACTCAGTGACATTTGACCTGCAGTTCCACCCAATCTAATCAGTTTGCAACTGCACTGTGCCCCTGTAAGCGCCTTTCTTCCTTGGCTCAGACAGAGAAGTACCGCTGCACATGCATTGTTCAAACCATAATTCGGTTCAATCACCTCTTTATCACCAATGATCAAAGTGACCCTGGTGTGCTTCCCGAGCCGCAGTCGTTGAGGCCCCACAACTGTGCTTGTTTTATCTTTATGATTGTGTGGCTCTTGGTTTTTAGGAGTGTAAGGACTCTGTGCTTTAGCATCTGCTCAGCCTTGTACTCCTGCAGGGCAGGAATCAATGTGTCACAGTTGTCCTCTGTCATGATGGATGGGCTCATGGGGTCCAGGGTGTAAGAGCAGGTAAGAGTGTGCAGCCCTTTCTTCTTTTGCTGCAGACTTAAACAGGTAAGGTTGTGTGGAATGTTCAGCTACTTGGCAGCGACAATGATAATGACAATTACAATGGCACATTTGAAAGGGGGTTCCCTTCTCTGCAATAATGGGATTCCCCTATGCAACTCTACAATACTCCATTGCATGCCATTCACAGCCACAAGGATATATTTCTCTGTTTCCTGTTTTGGCTGAGCTTGAACGGGAAACACGCACAAGTTTACACTAGGATGCTGGACTTATGATGTCTTGTCTTTATTGCCCATTTTCAGAGGCTATAGCTAGAGTTCTATGAACCCTTGCCGCATTTTCTTTACCAAATGGCTACTTTGACATTGACAAACTGTGCTGATTTTGCAGACTTTTATCTACCACAAACAGCACGGAAGGCACTGCCCCGCCCCCAACCCTTTCCTCCCCATTATATACCTTACACCAACTTACCATATACCTATTTGTGGTAAATGAAATCAGCAAAAGCAATGCAGCAAAACCCAATTCAGCAATGTTGCCAATTGACAAATGCGAGCTACACCATATCTAGAAGGGTCCCAGCTACATGTCACCACAAGTTGTTGCATTGCTCACTGTTTAAAAACAACTGATAGAGTAGGAGAGATGGTGAGAGAGCATTCCCATTAGAGCAGTTTTCCTCGACCTTGCCCATTAGATGATATTTTCATGGTGTGGGCAGGATCGGTGTGGTTCCATCTTTGCTCTTTGCGGGGGTGTCATTTTCATGGATATGCTTCAATGAGTGCCCTTGCAGAGAAGGAATGTAGGTGACTGGTCTACTGTACAGTTGGTTGATTGGCAAAATGAGGACCTAGATATACATGAACTTCTCCCTCATGATGGACAGAGAGTTCTGAGGAAAGGAAGGTCAGAGGACCTTTTCTTCTGTGCTTTTCAAGTGTGAACGATTGTTCTCCCTGAGATGTAGCTCGAGGGGGAATGTAGGCCAAGGGGGATGTACCTGAATAGATGTGTATACATAGCTACAATCTAACCGTTCTCAATACCTGTCTCCATGAAATGGGGCAAACAGGGCTGTACCAATACAGAGGATGGTCTGGGACTTTGCATAATTCTAGATTCGACTTACCAGTTATTACCATTGCAAGCTATGCCAACTCAATTGACTAGCTGGTGGAAGGATACCCACATCTCACCTTACCTGCCTATCTATTCATGCTTCCTCCAAAAGCAACCGATTCAGTGTTCTCAGGAATGGGTAGCTCATAGTTTTCATTCGATATTCCTCACCCGGTGTCTTTGACTAACTCTGGTTTCTAGAAAATAATGTGTTTTAAATTGTTTACAACATTAGCAAACTGGAGATGGTGTGTGCCTTCATGCATAGTCCTCCAGACCGAAGTGAGTGCAGAGGGTGGAGGTTCCTGGCTGGCTGTGATCCTGGAGAAGCTCATTTGTTTAATTTATTAATCTCTTAAAAGATTGAGATTGTGCATCAAATACATTTGGAAATAAATGCATCAGAGAAGATATTTCTGAGCTTCCTATACTGCAGCTTGATTTTACCTGTCGCACAAATGGTTCCAAGAATTAGGGATGGTTCTCTGACCATTCTCAAAACAATATAACAGTGAAAAAAGAAATGTCTTTGATAGTATTTGCGCTTCCCTTATATTAGTATCTGTCGCATTTGTTAACAATTGCTCACAAATAGTTCACCATGAAACATATAATTTTAAGCATAATTATCGAACAGATGAATTACAGGAAATCCTATTTATAATTATTAGCTGAATGCTTTTATTTTTGAATGTATATAGCTGAAATATATAGAATAATAATGAGCCTATGGACGACATTACTTGTCGCTACTTGTGTTATAAGCAAGTACTCTTCATCAGGGTTCTTTTACATCATATTATTAAGTGTTGAATTCATGACAATTCAGTATACATCAGTTCATTTTCAAAACCAGCCAAAACATCAAAAATGATCACAAATCAAAACACGTAAAAAAAAAAGTTGCCAAGCAGACGTGTTGATTCACATGGTAGAAGAGAATGATTCATTAATATATCCACATAGATATTTCCACATTGGATGTACACCACTTACAACAATTTAAACTTGAATGAAACCCAAATCAAAGAAGTAAGAAGAAAAAAAAGCGAATCAGGCACACAGAGAGAAAAAAAACAAGTTAAACAGGCTCATTAGTAATCATTAGTCATGAATAACCACATACACAAACAAATACAAATTACATTGATTTTAGTTTTCGTGGGCTCACGTTAAGAGCCACTGGGTTGCATGATGAAATAATAATTATCAACATGCTCTTGAGTTGGCTGAATAATTTCATTAAGGACAAGGGGAAGTAAGCCTACAGAAAATAATGTAGGCACTGTTTTATTTTACCAGTGTGCTCCATGTGCGTAATGCAGTGCAATGAAAACACTTCTATTAATATTAAGCAGGTGGTTCCGGTCATTATAACTGATTGGGTGACTGTATATGATGGTAGTACCTTTAGCTGTCCATTTCTGAAAGCACATTTATGGTGGGAAATCTTTAATGCACCATTATGTATCTGTATTGCAAAAAGAATCACAATATTAATGTATTGACCATTGTGTGATAGTGGTAACCATGAGTACTCTTATCCGATTGCCCTTTGATTAGGAGCAGGATCTTAATAATAGGTGTTCCAAAAGTTAACGATGGAATCTTGTCATTGGCCCGTGTTTGTTTTGACTTTACAATCACAGTTTTCCACTAAAAATACAATAATTCAATCTTGGTACATCTATCATAGTTGTAGAATATAGGATACTTTGGAAAAGGACAGAAGTAAACACCTTTGCCTAGCAGGTAGCATACCTATCAATAGGGATGTTGTCAACATCCTCCGCCCCCAGACCTCTAAGTTGCGTGTTTGCGTCTGTACCCACGCCATCACCATGCTTTTGTGTAAGTCCAGGAAACATAGAAATGGCACTAGGAATACGTCCCTAAGCTGAATACATGAAAAGATAATGACATCTTGGACTGGACTTGGGCCGGGAGAATAGCTGTGTAAATCCAGGAAACATAGAAATGGTACTAGCAATAGGAATACGTTTGTAAACTGAATGTGTGAAAAGATAACACCATCTTGGAACGGACTTGGGCTGGGAGGATAGCTCAGGGGCAACGCGTTTGTCTTGAAAGCAACACAATGCATAGCAACACAGGCTCGAACCCCGTTTTCGCACATAGTAAGTGGTCTCCGGTATTAAGTGCTTTATAAAAGAACAATTAAAATGATATAATTATGAGTGTTAGACTATTTCTCAAGGTAGACTTCAGTGGATATATATCAATTTGGTCGCAAAATCATTGAATTCAGTCTAAAATAATTTACATCATAAATCATAATACTCCACATTTTTTGAAAATAATGTGCTTTACTAATCATTAAGAAATCATTGTCGAGCGTTCATTATACATCAGAACTCTGTATTGCAGTCAATCAAAATAATCATGTAACTGTCTTGCAAAGCTGCATATCATTAAATGTAATCTATCCTTTGGTCTTATATCACAAAGTTGCCCAATCAATATGTAATTGTAGTTCCTCTAGCCCTCCATATATATATGTCTCTAAAATGCATTACACAACTAATTGAACTCTGATGTTGGTGTTAGTCCTGTTTTGTATTGCGGATAACATTTAGATAAATACGTTATGCTTGGTGATTGCAAAGGGTGGTTAATGCATTACTATGAAGTACCAGAAGAATTGTGGTTAAAATGATTTTGTTGGATATTATTTGTTGAAAAACCTAGCAACCAGAGCTAATGATGTAAGGTTACTAAGGGTGAATATAATTTCCATGGAGTTTGAACTTCATTACATTTGTTTAAAAGATATATTTTATAAAATATGTTTCAAAATGTATGCTACAGAAAGGAAAAAAAGTATATAAGATTAAGTTCAGTTGCTCCAAATGCTGCCACTATGATTTTCCTTTATGATATGAATATATGCATATTACAATAAACGGATGCCAACAAATATGTTGAATTCAATATCCTTGTTGAGACCATCTCCTGTGGTTCTTAAGACAAATATTAGTCTTGCTTCAATTTTCCGAATTTGCCTTTCTCTGTCTCCTCCTCTTAAATGATCATTGCACCTTCTGATTCCAAGAAAATGTATTTGGTTGATGTCTTCATTTGAATGCTATGTGATCCAATGTTGGGCAAGTAGGTGCTGCGTATTTCAAGAGCGTATTGCATGAATATGCAACCAAATTATTTGTCGCAATTCTCTTATGTTGCCGCCTGTATGAAATCTTTTACACACACAAATTATAAGGTATATGACATAAGTAGTTGTGCAGTTGATGAATTCTTGAATACTAATATTTCGGTTGGTATATGTGGTTTATTTGTCAATTTTGGAAAGTAAAAGGTTGCACTTGCGCACAGGCCACATGTGTAAAAGCCATTTGTTGTAGTCAACTGTGTGTCCCTCCTTATAGTTGCAATGGGTGTCATGTGACTAGGACTTAATTTTACCCATATAGTTTCAGATTTTTTTAACACCATGTTCAGTATATCCTTGATGTATTGTTTTTAGTCCTCATCCAATAGCAATATATTCCTATGTTTTCTTAAGATCTTATAAAAACATTATTTTGAAGTGATTGGTGATGGATTTAACTATTTTATTATTAGTCATTATTTGTAGGCCTAGGGCTAAGTAATTATTTCCTCTCCAGCTTTATTCCTTTCTCTAGGGCAGCAGGGAATCTCTAGGCTGTAGGGGAAATGTCCTTTTCTGTCTAACCTCTATTTTTAAATCGTTTTCCCATCACTATTGCTGGTTTCTCAAGATCTTCAATATACAAAAATGACTATCTCTGACCAACGCTCTCTTAGGAATATTTCTGATTATACTGCTTTTGTGACCACTCGCTGCATGTATAATAAAGTTAACTTTAATGTCATTGTGGTTGTGACCAAAAAATACCACATTGGCTTTTTAATAGGCTTATATTCATGTTCAAAACCCGATTGCCTCCCCAAGTACATGGTGATTTTGGATACCATGTTATTAGATTGACAGAAGGGTTGCTCGGTGACTTCCATTTCACCTCCAGCAGACTTTTATGATCAGTAACTGTATTAGCATTTTTGTGGTTAACGAGTTCCTGGTTACTGTGAGGAGCCAGGAATGAGACGCGGACACAGGGGATTTATGATTTTGGGCATAAACATTTATTGAAACAAAAAAGGGTTTTAAACTACCTCTGTCCCTGCCCTGCTCTAAGAGGTATTTCCCTACCTAAAACAAAACTTAATGTCTGGCCGATGTGAAGATGTCCAAAGCAAAATGTCCTGTGACCAAAGTACTATTCTGGCCCTCACAGTCTGAAAATTAACTCTAAGGCGAAAAGGGAAATGCCTCTGTCCTTGAGTAGGGTGCAAATGTTAAAAAAAGAAATGCGTAACTCCAACACAAAAGTTCTAGAAGGATAACGTTTTGTTTCAGCGGATGGTTCCCTTCCCCTGGATTCTTCTTCACTCTGCTTTATACCTTTAGGAATATCAGTTCCTTATATTTCTTTTGATCAACAACACAACTGGTATGAAAAAACAACTTGGCTGTTAGTCTGAATCTTGTAAGGATACCTGGTGTACTGTCCTGCCAGGTTCCTACTCCTATTTAATATATTTCAACACAGTCTTTAGCTAATCCTGATGTATCATTATCAAGATTTCATCAAGTGATGTACTTTAAACACTGTTCAACTTGACCTTGCCTGGTATGCTCTCTTGCCAGCGTGTTCCTGTATGAACAGACTTACAACTTGAATCTGCCTGGTGTAGGGGGGGTGCTGTTGAGCAGCCCGAAAATGGCTGCCTAGCCTCAGTGCTCCGTGAGGCGAAGACACCAATCCGGATATATCAATGGATTGCTGTGCCATCATCACCCTAAACTGGCCCAGATTGTTCCCAACACCCTGTTGCCTGCCCTGCCTTAATCCCTACGCGCATCTGCCTCTGGGAGACCTGCTGCGACAGGCGACCGTCCTGGGCCTTGTGGCGTGGCTGATCCCCGGCGCTGCTTGGAGCTGTGCTTGCGCTGCCTCTGTTGCTGCAGCGGGAGACCATGCCTGCTGCCCACGGCACACTCGGCCTAGCCCGCCTGCATCCTGCATTGCCACCGAGTGCCTGGATGTGGCTGTGGTCCCCCCTGGGTACCGCAGTGATCCCTCCAGCTGGCGGCGCTACACCGAGGGCCTGAAGACTACACTTGGCCTGGCATTGGTGGCCGCCCCTCCCACTGTCTTGTGGCACCGAGTCCCAGCCCCGCCGCCTGCTTGATGGCCTCGACCTGCGGAGCGGGGGCGGCTCTTGGAGCTCCCGTGCCTGGCACTGCGTGATGGTGCTGGACCTTCACCCCCCCGGATACCTTCTATACTTAACGGCGGCAACTGTTGGACCAGGCGACTCCCCCCCGGGCTGGGACCCGCACCCACGGGGCAGGTGAGGAGTTGGGGGGGCTGCCATTTGGACTTGCACGCACTGGTGCCCCTCACTGATCCTTGCTTGGTGCGGCTGCGCTGCACGGGTGTGTGTGGGCTGCGAGAGGACGCCACTAACACCCTCTCATACTATCCGCATAGGGCCTTGGGGGCCTGCCACATCTGTCTTCTCTGGCCCCAGAGGCACATGAACCCTGGAAGGGCCCACATGGCCCCCGGCCCCATCTACTATTTCACGTGACTGCATCGGGCCCACAGGGTCACTTCCTCGTTGGCACTGCACTATTGGCCTGCTGACTCCGTACCTCTGCCATGATACCTTTCATCGCCCCAATCGTGTGGCAACATAATACACCACTACTCTGGCATTCCCACTACTGGAGGGTTTCGTGTGCCACAGGCCCTGCTGTGTCCTCACTGCCGCCATAACATACTGTTCTTCTCACGTGACCCCGCTGCAGCTACTAGCCATTCCTCCTGTTGGGCTACTATTGAGGCTTGGGCCTGCTGGGCACCATTATGCAGTGCTAAAACCCTGTTTACCACGCTGTGACAGGCCTGAATTGCTGGGACACCCCTATATACCTCACTACATCCGAGATGCCTAATAGAGCCAGAGGAACCGACAAGGTGGGGGCCATGGACAAGTTCGCTGAGGCAGCCCCACGAGCAGAGCTGGAGTCTACAACATCTACCCATGCGGAACACGAGCCAAGACCAGGATTACTGGGGCAGGAAATAGAATTGGGGCAAACGAGGATGGTCTGCACACTCTGCAGGACACCCTGGCTACCCTGACCCGTGACATGAAAATAGTGAAGGCGAAGTGTGACGACCTAGAGTCCCGCTCACGCAGGAATAACCTACGCATTATCGGGGTCCTGGAGAATGCCCTTAAGGGGCGCATGGAGTTGGCAGTCGAGAACTTACTCAAGGATCTGCTGAGTAACCCTACCCTCTCCCTATACTTCACAGTTGAGCGGGCCCGCCGTGGCCTATCACCACGCCCCAAACCAGGAGACTTCCCCAGACCTATCATTGCTAGAATTCTCAACTACAGAGATAGGGACCTTATCCTTCGCCTGTCACGCGAGAAGGGTGAACTGTGCCTCGACTCACACACCATTCGTATATATTCCCCGATTTTTCTTTTGGCGTGCAACAAGAGAGGCGTTAGTTCCTAGGCGTCAAAAAACTGCTAAGAGAGCACAACGTCCCTTATGCAATTTTGTTACCAGCCCGGCTCAAGATCACCTTTAAGGAAAAACTGTACTTTTTCACCGTCCCGGAGGAAGCAGTGAAGTTTGTAGAGTCCCAGATACCACCTCACAATCCGATGGGCGACCCCATGGACGATGATTAACCCTTAGCTACCTAGAGGACATATAATTTGATCATCACTGCTTGCTTCCTAATTTGCTGATGGTAACAACGGCTTACTGATTCAACTATGAACACGCTTTTGACACTTGAGGTGGTCGCGCCTGGTTGGACCCTTATCGGGAGCCATGAGCTGGCTCTCATCACATGTGGTACATTCTCTGACATTGGCCAAAGGTTGCTCCTTGGGCTTCAACCGATTGATCTCATTTTCCTGGGTGCCGGCCTATTATGGTCGTAATGTTTTACTCCCTGACCAAGTTTGGCCTATCGTACTCAATGTTATTCTGAAAAAAGCGATCATTATGTGTTCCGCTGTACGTACCGCTTGGTACTTCATGTCTCATATATTGTCTAAGTCTCTGCCACACGACAACAGCGCACCCCGCTGCGATTGCAATGTTTACTCTGGTATGGTTTTTGTCGGGTATCGGCCCTGGTTGGGCCAGTAATGTGGCGGGTTCATGTTGGGACTCGCCCGTTTACCCCTGTTTTCCAGGGAGTTCTAGTTGTATATGGGGGGGGGTTGGGAACACTACCTACCAGGAAGGGGTGGTGGGGGAGGTGGGCAGGCATGGGTTGAGAAGTTACATTGGAAAAGGCAGAGGCAGACGGGCAAATCGCACTACATCGGGGTGCCCGCATAGTGGCAGACCCCGTGATAAACATACTCCACGTCAACAGAACTGGGATGTACCATAGACACTTAGGGGGTCATTCCGAGGTTGGAGGTAAGGAATTACTGGCACCAGTAAGGGTGCCGATGCCGGTAATCCCTTACCTCTGTATTCTGAGGTCCCTTTGCGGGTCCTTCATTACCTCCTGCTTTTAGCAGGAATAAAGTACGGGACCCGCAAAGGTACTTCGGAGGTAATTATGGTACCGTAATTTACGGTGCCATAATTACCTCCTTTCCCATTCCCATTGAGCCCTATGGGGCAGAAAAGGGAATGGGGAAGGGCAAAAGGTGAATGGAGAATTACCAGTCCCTCCAACCCTGGAATGGACCGATAATTACTCCATTCACCATGCCGGATTTGGGACGGTTTCAGAGGCAACCATGGAGCTAATTACTCCATGGTTAGCGCCAAACCTGGAATGAGGCCCATAGAATGCCTACTACGGTGATGTCCTGGAACGTCCGGGGCTTGAGTAATTACACAAAGGCCCGCAAAATCATGGCCTACGCCCATAGACACGAGTGCAAAATAATCGTGGGGCTCCAAAAGGTACTCTACCGCCTATTCCACTCGGGCCAGAGATGTGCTGACAATGATCCACAAATCACTCAAATTTGTACTGCATAACATTTACATCGACCCTGAGGGTAGATATATTATATTACACTGCGCAATTGCTAATAGAAAATATCTCTTAGTAAACACTTATGGACCTAATGTTGACTCCCCTGATTTCGTGGACTTTGTGGCAGCCATACTCCTGGGATATGTGGGGGTGCAGATCATCTGGGGAGGGGACATGAACTTTATACTAGACACTAAGCTGGATAGAACAAGAATGGCTCCCAGACTACTGTCGGGCTCAGCACGCAGACTGCTGGCACATAGCACAGCGCTTGACATTCGAGATGTATGGAGGACACTACATCCGCAAACACGGGAATACACCCACTACTCCTCGGTCCATGACAGCTCGTCCAGAATCAACTTATTCCTATTGTCAAGCGGAATGCTGGGCAGGGTAGTGGATGCGCAGATACTCATTCGTACTCTATCAGATCATGCCCCAATCACTCTATCCCTGGAATTGGGGGTGCCTGTCCCGACCATTGCCACATGGCGATTCAAGTCCTCCGCCCTGCAAGATGTCGTGTTTAAGACAGACATCCTAGCGGACATCCAATCTTACTTTGAACATAACACACCTCAGTCCACTACCATAGGAGTCTGGTGGGACAACTTCAAAGCCTACATTAGGGGAATGTCCATATCCCGGGAGGCAGGAGTACTCAAAGCAATAAGAACAGCCCTTGGTCGCTCTGAGTCCAGGCTACGTGAACTAGAGCGGGAACACCCCACATCGGTTGATCCTGCCACCCTCGCCCTGATCAGCGAGGAACTCCAATTATTCAATGAACACACCACCAGGGAGGTCGAATACTTTAGCCATCCACAAGCTGCATGGAAGTATGGAGAGGGCGATAGACCCGGCAGAACATTGGCTGGCCTTACTAGGGGAGAGTGGGGTCAATCCCAGATCACTGGTGTCAAAGACGGCCGGGGCACCCTATAATGGTCCGATCAACAGATATTGGAAGTCTTTGTGGACTTCTACACAGAGCTCTATTCCCAACCCCCCTGAGCATAGTGAGCAACACATGAGGATCTCCTTGAACAGATACCCACGACCTGCATTTCTCCTGCAACCAAAGACCAGTTAGATTCCCCAATACTATTAGATGAAATAGTCGAGGCCATATCCAGTCTCCCCAAGGGCAAAGCGCTGGGTCCCGATGGGCTCACGGCAGAGTTCTACCAGGAACACGTAGCTATATTTGCCCCTAAACTCCTTGAGGTATGGGACGAGTCACTCCGGCTCGCCACTCTCACCCCAACACTACGTGAGGCCGTTATTAAGGTATTACTCAAGCCTGGTAAACCCAGTGACGAGTGCGGCTCCTACAGGCCCCTCTCACTAATGAACTTGGACACTAAAATCTTCGCCAAAGTAATAGCCAACCGCTTCCTCCCAGTCATGACATACATGGTCCACGAGGATCAGTCCGGATTCGTGCCCGGGTGATCCACCTCCCACAATATCAGGAGCCTGTTCAACATCATGGGCAGATTGACCAGGCTGCAAGGGTGGTGGCGGTCACACTTGATGCTCAGAAAGCATTCAATATGGTATCCTGGAAGTATATGTGGCTGGTGTTGGAAGCTATGGGTATTGGCCCTAATATGATTAGGTACATTAAGCTGCTATATACTTCCAGTGGTCAGGGTCCGAGTTAACTCCCTGAAATCAGCACTGATCCCACTCTTCAGAGGCACCCGACAGGGCTGCCCATTCTCCCCAATTCTATTCGCCCTGGCGATAGAGTCAAAGGCCGATCACGTCAGAGCACGTCACTCGCACAGGGGTATATGGCTGAAGGACACTCCCGAGATTATTTCTCTTTACGCGGATGACGTGTTACTGTTCATCAGAGACCCCGCGGCCCGCCTTGACCCAATCTTGCTTGACATCACTCGCATAGGCACCCACTCCGGATTCACTATCAACTACTCCAAGTCTGAACTCTTCCCCCTCACTAGCTCCACCCAACGTCCTACTACTGAATATCAACTTCACTGGTCGCCCGATGGGATTAAATACCTGGGGGTCCAAGTGTCCTTGAACAAGAATACATTGCTGGCAGACAACTACTTGGCTGTGGCAAAGCAAGCTGAGGCCAAAATGGTGCGATGGCGTTCCATCCCTCTATCACTTGCCGGGAAACTTCCATTTGTCAAAATGATACTGCTGCCCAAGCTGTTGTATATATTTAGTAATGTGCCGTCTGGCCGGGGGGGGGGGATATTTTACAAGACTGCACAAACTGTGCATGCAGTTCCTGTGGCTGGTCAGATATGATGCTCCCTTACGATAGAGGAGGTTTCACGACCCCCGATTTCATGCTATATTGGCTCACGGCGCAAGCCCAATTCGCCTCCTATGCCTCCTATTGGTACCCCGGGCCCCCCCCTCCTCCCCATGTCAAACTAGAGACTCTGGCAGCAGCAGGAAAAAATGTAATGTCACTGATACTTCACCGGCAGTATGTGCCAGATTCACCCATTGACCCAGTCGGAACTACTCTACATGCCTAGGGTCGTATCCTGAGTGTTAGGGCTGAACAGCATCCCTACTAAAAATGGCTCCCTGCCTGGAGATTCCCCGTGCTGGAACCCACGCATGATATGGCCCTGGCTCGACACTGGGAAACCCTGGGGTACCTTGCACTAACTGACTTTTATCCTGATGGGCAGTTCATAAATCCACAGATATGGAGGCCGGGCCATTCAGGGTCGGCATTGGAATGGTTGCAATTCTACAGGCTCCGTGCGGCCTTCCGGACTTCATGGCCTTGCTTCCCTAATGAACCTCCGGACTCCCCAGAGATTGCATACATAGCTAATTCAGGTGGCGCCCGCGGGGTGTTCTCTTCATTATATGGGATGTTGTTGACGAGTGCCCTTTGCTAGACCCTCTAGGGCCCGTGACGAATGGGCACGCGAGCTAGGTGTAGAGCTCTCCGACCAATTATGGGATAAAATGTGTTCACATACTAGCAGGGTCTCCCTCAACTTTCGTTACCGTGCCATACAGTACAAACTGTTGAATAGACTATACTATACCCCGCACAGGATCTCTGGGTTTGCCTGAATCTCCCCACAATCCTGCACTTGCTTTGGAGTGCAAGGTGCTGATCACCTACATATGTTCTGGGGCTGCCCGATGCTGGTGGAATTTTGGGGTAGGATCCTGGAGACACTATCTGTAATTAGTGACACTGTTATTGACCCGGACCCCTTGGGAGCCCTGTTTGGGCTGTGGCAGGCTGACGGGACTAAGCATGTGGCTAAATTCCTAAATGTGGCCTGTATAGTAGCCAAGAAGTGCATCCTTCAAAGCTGGAAGAACTCCTCTCCCCCCACGGTCTGGAAATGGCTAAATCTACTCACCTGGGCTCGTAATTGTGAGGAGGAGTACCTCAATATGATCCCAGCTCGCTCCCGCCCTAAAAACATTTGGACTGCTTTCAACAGCTACCTACACAGTCTAGATGAGAACTCCTCCGAGAGCGGTATCTCCCAGGCCTCTTGTAATCATGTTGATGTCCTATAGTGCATCGTGATGTATTGATCTTACCTGTCGTTAATTGTTGTCCTTTTTATTTCCAACTATTGTACTCATTAATGTATGGACTGTACTCATTGGTTGCTCTGATGTGTGTGTTTGCTATATGTCTCTGCCAAAAAAATAAAAAAAATAAAGAATCTGCCTGGTGTGTTCTCCAGCCAGGGCCATTCTAATATGAATAAACTTAGAACACAAATCTACCTGGTATATTCTCCTGCCAGGGCTTTTCTCATATGAATACACTTGCAACTAGAATCTGCCTGGTATACTCTCCTTCCAGGGCTTTTCTCATATGAATACACTTTGCACACTTACAAACTTGACAGTCTCTTGTATTTACTCTGTTCTGTCTCTTTAGGAAATAGTGACTCTCCCAGTCTTTCTCATATGCTTTGTTTACTTTCATTTGCCTTCACTAGAGTGTTAAGGAGAATTCTCCTTCTAGGGCTAATTTCCCTCACCTAGTGAGTCCCCCAGCAGCTTTGATGGATTTCTGAAGTTTATTTTTTCCACCTGGTAAGAGTGTACAACCTTTTTCAACTCTTACATGTGTTTTGGCCTATGTGTTGTTCCTCATTGTGTGATCTTCGACACTGGAGCACACCACTCCAAGTGCCCCCGTTCTTGTATGGGTTACAGAGCACCTTTTGTGTAATAACCCAGGGTTGTCTTTTAGACTTCCCTCTGACTTCATTTTGCTGGGGCTGACTACTGTCCCTTAGAGAAAGGTAAAGTTGCCATTACTTTACATAGTCATTTTTACCACAGACCCAGTACACCCCATCTTACATGGAGTACTGGAAAGGGCTAATCTGTACCCCTTTTCTGTCTGTACCTCCCTGAGCATTGTTTTGCTCGTTTAACATTTAGACTTGGCTGGTGGCAGTGGTATCTACCCTAACCTTTCTAGCACAATTATACTAGATAAACATGGTACTGTTCTTGGCTATTATATTAGCCTCAAACATAAACCTGCTTGACCAAATCGTCTTTCTTTTGGCTCCGGTTGGGTTTGTTTGCCATTTCTTTTTGTTAAAGTCCTTCTTGTGTTTTACTTTGCACAGCAAAATAGGTTCGCCTTCTTTGTTCACCGTCTTTTGGCGGGCTTCTGCAGAGAAGCCCTCCTCTTGGCGCCTGGGTGTCTAGGTAGACTGAATGTGGGGAAGGGGTGTAGTCACCCCCTGCACAGGGTATCCTAGGAAACCCAAGTCGCGCTTTGCCATGATTGGCTGAGGTGGTTGTCCAGGCCGTACAACCCCCCTGCTGGGTGATTGACAGCCAGGCTGTGTGAACGGGGGTTTTGCGCAAAAAAGGCAGGTCTCTTGGGCTAGAAGTCAGAGTCGCCTCTAGAACTACAAGGAACCGAAGAGAAGTGGAGAGAATGACGGCTGCTGCAACTACCCCGTCCCGGTGAAGCCCTGCTGCAGTCCTGAGCTATCAACCCTTCGAAGATCCAGTCCAGAGTCTTCTTCCCTTGAGCCGCCTGGTGGGGATAACCAGCTCATCTTCAGCCAGAGATCTCTGCCGTGGTCGAAATTGTTGCACACTGCTGTAGTGGTCCGGATAGCCACCTCCTGAGCCTCTCCTGTTTTTAAGGAGCACACCTTTGCGTTGTCGCTGCTGTCGGTTTCATCCCTGTGTGGTGCAGACCCCCTTCAGACGTCCTCCTTCACAACGAAGCTCCAGGAATCATGGGTCTGCAGGAAACCAACAGGAACAACTGCCAGGGCACCAGCTGCATCGTGGAAATAAGGTACTGTGTTCTACTCAAGGAAACTGGATGAATCACTTTTCCTCATCCTCAAGGCTCATCCTTCTCTTCCCTCCTTCTTATAACTTTTGCTTCCGAACATTGACAATATTCAAGTACTTTTTGGCTACACGGAATCGTGAACTGTCTAACGGTGTGATCTTCGGCACAGGCCTCCGGTGTCACCTAAACCTGGCTCCGACCCTTTGACTTTTGAACTCCTGTTTCTGAGTGTTTCTCGATACTGTCTGACTAACCTAAATATTGCCTGTGATTTTTGCCTCCAACTCCCTCTGGGTAGCTCAGGTGCTAAGTGTGTTTTTGCCCCGGTAGCATTTCATGTCACGGATACGCATTTATTAAGTAGACAGAACTGTCAAAAAGTGATTGCAACCTATCCGTGGTATCGTGTTTTAGTTCATAACACCGGTTCATTCAAACCCAGGGTACTTACCTTGAGACTTACTCTACAAATTGAATTGGTTAGTTCTAGTATATTTAACGTGTGGTTTTGTTTAAAGTTTAATAGAGTTGTTGTGTTTATAACTGATGGTTTAAAAACAAATGTACTTATATTTTTTACCTGAAACCTTGAGTCAGTGTTTGCTTGAGTCAAAGTAATTGTGGTCCCTTTGTGTAACCTCTGCTACTTCTCATATACTCTTGAGATAAGCCTGGCTGCTCTGCTACTGCTACCACTATAACTTAGTAGTACAGGCTTGTACCAAGGTAAAACTTGTATTGCCACCTGTGGTCTTAATCAGGTGTAGTGGTCCCTCAGGGCACTGCACAGGATTCTGCCTAACATAGGGTTGCTGAGAAGCCCTGGTGTCCCTTCTTACCATGGGTGGACTCACCGGCTCTCTGTGGCATGTGTTGGCTCTCCCGTGGCAAGTCTGCAGAGGCTCTTCAGCATCCTGCTCCCTCTCTCTACATTTGCCACCTCTGTTACATGGCTTCTCTGCCCCTCCCTGCTCCCGCGCACCTGCTCTGGGTTTCTCCATGCTGGAGTGGCGTGGAGGCTGCCTTTCGGGGGAGGTGGGAACAGTGGCGGATACGCAAAAAACAGTCCTACTTGGCTTTGTGACATTCGGGTCATGCAAGTGCAGGGTGAGGGGTGGTTCGGGGTGAGAGGAGAGGTAGGGGGAATGTAGGAGAGAGGGAGCACTAGGGGCTGGGTAAGTGTAGGGTGGGTAAGTGAAGGGGGAGCCTTGAAGGCAAGTGTGAAGGGGAAGGGATAAGGGTAACTAGTGCGAGGAGTGGGGGTGGTCTTGACTCAGTAGTCTAGTCAGGGCAGGGTGTCCAAACGCAAGTGCTGGAAGGCAGTCCTGAGCCAGACTGTTCGAGGGAGGGCCTGGACCCTGTATGACTCGGAGGGGACCAGGCTGCCAGTTGCAGAAGCAGAGTGAGCATTAGCAAGGAAGGGGGAGATGGAAAGAAGAGGAGAAAAGGAAGGTCTTGAGTAGCTTCTGGAACTTGTGGAGAACCAGCTCAAGTCTGAGAGGGGTGGGGAGGCCATTCCAGATATTTCGCCTCACAAGAGGGTGACCAGAGGTGGCCCAAGGAGGGCGGCTGGAGAGTCGGGGGGAAGGAAGTGTTACGCTAACCTGGTAGCCACAGGGATTCCACTCAGCCCTGGTTGGATGATATGGCACAGTGTGCGCAATGCTGTCCGGTAAGTAATGCACAATGCGCTGCGCTGCTTCACCTTGTATATGCTAACCTGTGTCTTTCTCCTTCTCCTTCTTTTGCAAGCCACGATGTTCTTTGCTGGTGGGCGTGATGTTCCGGAACAATGCTGACCAAGAGACGACTAACCAGGTGAGAATCTTGTGATGTCCGTTGTTCGTGTGAAGCCGTTAGTATGCGTTCACTAATGCTGTCCTTCTCTCTCTCCTTTTCAGGTCATCTTGTTCCAGAAATCATGCGGTGCCCAGAAGATGTAGTTCGCTGGATCGACTGTCCCCAGGTAAGCAGAATCAGGAGTTGACGATGGGCTGAAGACAGGATGCTATTCACAGGTAAGATTCCTATAACAATGTTCCTCTTCCTCTCTGCAGGCTCGCTGTCCGAAGGATTACTGGTATCAAGGACACTGGAGATCGGACTGGACACGGTGAGCATAATGCTGCAAACTGCAGAATAACGCAAATCGTGTTCTGCAGCTTGGGTGTGATTTAAATAGCCTTCCAGTAAAGTAGTCCAGGCAAAGTAGTCCCAGGCCAACCACACCCAAAACACTATACCGCATAGCTCAGTTCTTGGGAACTGGGCTATGTGAGTGCCTCCATGTTGACTGCAGGCCCAAAGAATGCAGTCCCAAGTAAATAGTCCCAATTTAAAGATGTTCTCCATAATGAATGTGAACCTGGCATCAAAGATGCCAGGACTGACTCCAAGAGAGTCTCGGATGAGGTTGTAAGGCCTCTGAGGCCATAATGGAACCCTGAAACCCGGCCCTACCTGGCAGACTGACTAGCCAGTGGGGGTCTGGGGTAAGGGTCATGATAGCACAACCCCCAAGGCCCCTCTCACAGTGGTTCTTCTGCCCGGTCCAGGCTTGGTTGGAAAATTTTGATAGAATTTCTTAATCAGACGTGGTGCATGGATGTTCTCGCTAGGTTCCCAGGATCTGTCTTGATGGCCGTATCCTTTCCAATCAACTAGGTAATATAACTTGGACTTGGTGTATTTGTAGTCCAGGATATCCTTTACTTCAAACTCGGGTTCTCTGTCAACCATCACTGGTTCTGGTGGTGTCATAACCTGTGTACCAGGTTGTACCGGTTTCAGAAGTGATACATGGAACACAGGGTGAATTTGCATGTTGGATGGTAGTACTAATTTGACGGCTACTTGGTTGATTATAGATTTGATGGAATATGGTCCCAGATACCGAGGACGAAAGGTCTGGGTTCCTTTTATGGGTACATATTTTGATGCTTACCAAACCATGTCTCCAACTTGATCGTCCGGGGCCTTTCTACGATGTTGGTCAGCAAATTTATTTTGTCTGTGCTTGGCTTGGATTAGATGTTCTGCTGCCCTTTTAAAGTCCGAGGAGATGGTCGTATGTAGGTTTTTTACCGCTGGCATTTCCAAATTGATTGGAAGGTACAATTCAGCGGTATGTGGGTGTCTACCATATAGGATGTCAAAAGGGGTTTGTCCCGTGCTGGAATGTAACAAATTATTGTATGCATATCCTGCTATCCATAACAAGTCTATCCAATTTCCTTCCACTTGATGCAGCATGCAATGCAAGTATTGCTCAAGTGTTTGATTGGTTCTTTCTGTTTGGCCATCCGTTTGAGGATGGTGACTGGTGGATAGTCGGATGTTGATTTGAGCTATTGAATAGCACTTTTTCCAGAAGTTGGACACAAAATGACTACCTCGATCAGAGATCAGAACTGATGGGAAGACATCTAACCGAACAATATTTTTTCAGGAACACTTTTGCTAAACTGGATGCATCTGGAAGACCTTTAAAAGGAATAAAGTGTGCCATTTTTGAGAATATGTCTACTACCACTAAAATAGTGTTGAATCCCTGACTGGGAGGTATGTCTGTAATGAAGTCGAGGGAAAGTGTTTGCCGTGTGCGGGAGGGATTTCCAATGGTTGAAGAAGACCAGCTGGTTTCTGCGATTTGTTTTGTGCGCACACACCGCATGACTGGATAAATTGGATGATGTCTTTACGCTAAGTAGGCCACCAATAGTTTCGTTTTACCTTGGCTAGGGTCTTGGCAATTCCAGGGTGACCTTCCATCAGGGAATCGTGATAACCCAAAATTACTTGCTGTTGTAGTTCCTTTTTTGGCAAATATAAACGGTTCGTAAAATATGGTAGTTAGTCTTTAATAGTGTATTGTTCTCTTTGAGTACACCATTCTAGCAAGGTGTTAGGACCCATTACATACTCAATCTTGTCTTGCAGTTCATTTCATGTCAAAGCTGTTGTAAGGCCTAAGAGTTTGTCCTCGGGAATGATGGCTACTGGATCTGGAGTTGTATATACATTTTCATCAATGCCCATGTGGGACAAGGCGTCAGCATTTCCATTCCTGACTCCCGGTCGATATGTGATTACATAATCATATTCGCCGAAGAAAAGGCCCCACTGCAGTTGATGTGAGGATTGAGCCTTCAATGTTTTTAGGTATTGCAGGTTTCGATGATCCGTGATTACTGTGACGGTATGTCTGGGCTCCCAGGAGATAATGTCGCCATGCTTTAAAAGCGTATTTAATAGCCAAGAGTTCTTTATTCTATATTTGTCTGGATAGCATAGAGCTCTGGAGGTGAACATTTTTGCAACCAGAAGGCCACGGGATGTAACTGGGCAGTTTCAGGGTCCCTTTGTGAGAGAACAGCTCCCATAGCCATACTGGAGGCATCTGTTTCCACGATGTAAGGGAGGTCTGGACAAGGGTGTCATAGGACTGGGGCGGAAGTACATTTTTTCTTAAGCTCTTGGAAGGCCTTCTCTGATTCTTCGGTCCAAATGAACTTCTTATTGTTTTTTCACAGTAGTAACGTAATCAGATGTACAATTTGAGAGAAGTCTGTAATGAATCGGCGGTAGAAGTTTGCAAAACCCAGCATGCTCTGGATTCCCTTAAGCGAAGTTGGTGATGGCCAATTTACAATGACGTCTACCTTGTGCATATCCATTCTGATGCCTTTTGGAGTGAGGATGAAACCAAGGAATTCAACTTTGGGTACTGGAAAAGAGCATTTTTTGAGCTTAGCATACAGTTGATGTTGGCGGAGCTTGGTGAGAACGGAGCGGACGTGCTTGACATGGTCCCGTTTCGAGGCTGAATACACTACAATATCATCTATGTAGACCAAGGCACAAACATTGATTCATTCTTGCAAGACATCATTCATGAAGTACTGGAATGCAGCGGGAGCGTTGCAAAGTCCAAAAGGCATTACCTGATATTCATACAAGCCATATTTGGTACGAAAGGCGGTTTTCCATTCATTTCCTTTCTTTATTCGGAACAGGTGGTATGCTCCTCTAAGGTCTAATTTGGTATAAATTTTGGCATTCTTGACTTTGTCTAACAATTTGGGAATGAGTGGCAGTGGATAGCGATTCTTTACGGTGATCTGGTTTAGTACGCGGTAGTCGATGCAGGTCCTCAAATCTCCTTCCTTCTTTGGTACGAAGAATAAGGGACTGGCTGCCTGTGATTTGACGGGCGGATAAACCCATTTGCCAGGTACTGGTCTAGATAGGATTTCAAATGGAGGTTCTCTGGTTCTGTGAGTGCATAGATTCTGCCACAAGGAATTTGTGCACCAGGTATGAGGTCGATTTGGCAGTCATAGGGCCTGTGCGGTGGTAGCGTGTTAGCTTGTTCTTTCTGGAAAAAGTCCTGGAAATCTTGGTATTCGCTCGGTAAAGTACTAGTCACGTCAAGTGCCAATGCCGCCGTTCTGGGAGTCACAGAGGTGCATAAGTCGGGTTCCTCTTCTTCTCAGTAATAGCAGGTAGGAACGCTGTCATCGGGAAAGGCCAGCTTCTTTGCACACCAATCTATCTGACGATTGTGAGCTGCTAACCATGGCATCCCTAATATTAGTTGGAACTGAGGCGCCTTGATGAGATCAAAGGCAATAGATTCTCGGTGTACGTCTGGCACAGTAGGGTTAATCCTGCTGTACATTGGGTTACTGGTCTGGAAGCTATTTCTGTCCCATCCACGGCGGTAACCTTTTCAGTGGTCGACTTTGAACATAAGGGAAGCCTCATCTCTGTTGCCAGTTCTTGATCTATATAATTCCCAACTGCTCCGCTGTCTATGTATGCCTCAACGGCGTGCATCCCAGACAGTTGTTGGTGAGTGATTAGGATCACTGGTATTGAAAAATGTGAGGTCCCGTGGCTCTTTCTTCTCACTTGAGGTTTGAGAGCAAGCCTTCACAGTAATTCAGGAGAGCAGTTTCCGTGTCTGTGGCTTCTCTGAAGCCAGACTGGAGGTCATGGAGACATTCAACAGATTCAGTGTGGTGGATTAGTTCCTCTCCAGAAGTTTGCCCAAGAAGAGGGTAGTGGAGATAGAGTGGTAATTAGCCAGGCAGGAAAGGTCGGTAGATGGCTTTTTTAGGAGGATGTGCACAAGGAAGTGCTTGTGAGGTGATGGGAAGGCACCTGTGGAAAAAGAGTGATTGCAGAACTCAGCCAAAGAGAGAGTGAGGATGGCAATATTGTCCTTGATAGTTCTAGAGGAGCAGGGGAGCACCTATTTGGAGGAGACTTTCATAGAACAAACAGTCTTGGTGACCTCATCCGGTGCTATGGGTGAGAAGGAGGAGAGTAGGAGGGATGGAGAGAGAGGGGCCAAGGGAGGCCTACATGCAGGTGGGGTTGGGAGGGGAGTAGAGGAGAGTGAGGACAGGATGTCCTGAGTTTTGGTTGTAAAGTGTGAGGCCAGAACCATGCAGAAGGCCTGAGAAGAAAGAGAAGTGGAGACTGCAGTAGGATTGCATAGTTCCTTAAAGATTTTGAAAAGTTAAGCTGTGTTGTTTGTGGCCCCAGAGATGCAGGCTTCAATATGGACATGCTTCTTGGACCGGATGGAGGGCAGGTAAAGCTTTTGGAGTAGAGGAATAGAGGGGGTATCCTCAAAAGAAAATGAGATATCATGCCTTTTCCAATTATGTTGTGTCACTCCCCTGAGGGTTGCCTCCCCCCAGCTGATTCTCCCTCATAGAGCCACCACCAGGATGATGATCAGGTAGCATCTGCCGTCCCCTGGCCACATGAGACAGGCCACCACTGGGAATGGAGTGATGACACCATCAGATTGATCACATCACCTTGAGTCCGTATTTTGGTTACTGTCCGATTCTTGGTAAATGTTGATCTTGCTCTGGATCAACCATCAATTGAAAGATCAGTTGCAATTTCACCTGATGATATCAAGCTTGATTCTCCCCTCATTTTTGCTGCTTCTTCTTATACAATGCAGGTAGTTTGGCTCCTCACAGAGGGTACCCCTTTCTCTCTATCTGTTTGAATGGCTAGCCCCTTTTTGTGTCCATTAGAAGGTTTATGTCACCTTGGAGTTACATTACTTAATCCCTGAATAGACAGTTAAGGGGCTATACCTGCCTAGCTCATGATTTACTGAGGTCTTCAGTTTAAGGTTTAGGTGTCAAGCTTATTTCCTTAAAGTTGACGTCTCTTCCCCCTCTCATTTTGCAGGGGTCTTCAAGTCATCTCTGCTTTCTGTGTCAGTTCTAAGGTCAAATTAAATTGTGCCAACATCGCTTGGACCGCTTGTCTACTTCTTTTGTGGTGCCAAGCAGCACTTCCCTTTGGTATACCTCAAATGTAAATACTGGTACGAGGAAGTGGGACATAGATGCATGCCCTAATTACTTATCAGTTATGTGTATTAGTCTCTGTCCTACTATTTCTCATTACAATACGTATGCCTACAATATGTATGCCCTCTATCCCCTCCCCCTCCCTTGCCCCTCCCCATTATGTGACATGACCCAGTGTTCTTTGGATAGTTTGAGATTATGGTTAATGGACCAGCCGTATGTACAATTGAAGAGGAAAGGTGGCTGGAGTCCAATTTAAAAAGATATCTAAAATAGAAAACATTGTTAAGGTTACTTGAACAAAAAGTATAGACCACAAACAGTAGAAATAACAATGTTAAGGTCTAAACACAGACTCTATATCACTGTAAATGTGGCCATGAAACTTGTAGTAAAAACACGGTCTCCATAGCACTACAAATCTAAACTTAATAATTAATTGAACTAGGAAATTGATTTAACCTGGCTAATGTTTGTGTGAGCTTTAAGGTTGCATTTGTTGTAGTCTGCAATTCTAATAGTGGGCTCACATGCAGCAGCACAACTGAGGCATGCAATTAAAAACACCATAACACTTCTGGCATTGTGGTGTGAGACTTGTTCAGGTTGACCCTTAGATTGCCCACCTCAGTTAAGCCCTCACGTATACCTTCAGGCGGCCATCACTTTTGTGGAAGATGTAAAAGTCTTCTCCCTTTACAGATGGTTTGCCATATAATAATAGACTGGGTGCCTCTTATTATAAACCCATGTCAAGTTGCATCAGATTTCTTGTATATATGTTCAATTTTTCTTTGGATGCATAGTTTCCTGGCTGTTAGAGTCAACTATGCTGTTTGTATGCACTGGTGGGGGGAACATCTTATCAACTCTTTTCAAAATGTGAGAGAATCACAGAGCATGTTGTCAATGGTCAGGGTCACAAGTCCATGAGAAAATACAGTATTTGTATCTTCACTAATGAAAGTAGCTAACAATCATTGTTTATTTGTTTCATAGAAAAGACACATTAATGAGGTTATACACCATTTTGCCAAATTCCACGCAAGCTAAACATTGTCATCTCTAATACAACTTTATAAGTCTAGGTTTTAGCCTGTTTTCGGGCTAAACCCATGTACAAAGCATTCAGAAGATGCAATCACAGTGTTTAAAATCTATACTGAATCTACCGATTGCTACGCCCATTGAGTATATCCTCTTAAATTTTGTATTGACCTCAATCATGAGTAACATTCTGATTGGCAAACTCAACCTCATGCTCCACTTAATTCTCTACTTGAATTTAACACCTAACTCTGTCAGATAGACATGATTGTTTACCGACCCATGTATACCCGCAAACTCTTTGATAATCTGCAAACTTGGTCTACATGTTTTGATTCCTCCATTGATGAAAACACTTCTGTTAAGGCGAAACCCAGTCATTAAAAAACTGAATAACAGCAAGGAAAATTCTGAAGTGAACCTGTCAGCCAAGAGTTTGTCATGTTAATATTTATCCCACTATTTCCATAGCGATATTGTTGGCTGTTTCCTGACTGCTTATCCCATTAATTGGATTATTGCTAAGTATCTATACATCAACTTTAATGAAGTTGAGGTAATTGGAGGGTGTTAGTGACTCCAATCTAGCAATCCAACTAAGTCAATGCCTGGTCTGGGATGGCCAATGGAAGCCCTTATTTATATATTTTTATGACAAGTTCATATATCTGGATGATAAACCCTTGTATAATGCCCCTCTCTTTGAATCCCCCTGACCTCACTGAGCCAAGAAGTAGGTGTGTTTTGCAAATAAAAGATTTATTAGAAAAATTAAAAAATATATGTATATCACACTTTTATTAATAAATTAATATTTGATAGCACACTGAATATAATGTTGATCAACAATGGGTAATGTTACCATTGCACACTCTTTTCAATCAGAGAGGAGTTAGTGTAGAAAGGATAAGGTAGCAGAGAATACTTTTATGGTTTCAAGGAAAAGCAATCATGGAAAGAATGCAACACAGAAATAAACTGACATGGTTTCAACAAGAGATAATATGATCACTTTCCCTTGTGACAATTCACTCCCCCCTATGCAATATAAAGAGATGGAAAATAGAGCACACAGTTTTCAGGAATGCAAACAAAATGCATTACAAATTCCAGTTCCCCCCTAGCAAGCCTAGAGCAACCGGTATGCTTTTAAACAGTCAAAAATACTTTTAGATGTTATTTGAATTCCCTATAGGAGATTCAGGGTAGGTGACAGCTACTTTGAATTAGTTCAGGTCAACACTAGCAATGATTCAGGAATAATTATCAGATTGAAAACGAATTTCAGCAGTTGCAAGCAAAAGACAGCTATTTTTGACAGGTGGAGAAATTGAGTCAAATTGCAATTCACTGCACTTTTTCTGAGTGCGTCGATCGCGATTACGGAGAAACTATAAGGAATAGAAAGCAGAAACAGCACAGCCCGGCTGTTTTATTCTGATGTGCCCCTTGGAAGTCTGGGGTAAAATCAGTTTGCAAGATTGTAAGGCCAGCTGAGAATACTTTTAGCTTGCAGTAGGCCTTCTGTTTCAAAGTTCTGGAATCTGGAGTCTAAGTTCTGGATATGGTCCTTCTGGATATTGCCTGGTTCGGCAAAGTGCTTCACAAGAAAGTGGAAAGAGCAGTCCCTATCTGGCTTTCAGTGATTCTTTTTATGTCTTTTGAAAGTGGGTGAGAGGCTAACTTTCTATGCCCAACCCTCTAAGGATCCTGGTAGGTTGGAGGATGTTCTGTCCTTTAACTGGATAACTGAGTTGTGAGTCAGAGTGATGCTACCCTTTTACAATCTATTGAAGAAACACCCCTTTGCTTTTACTTAGAAAATGATTTTTTCATAACAAACAGGTTTCCCAGATACACATGTGGTTCATAATACATATACACATCACAGATGAATTAAGACAGGTCTCTGTTCAAGCCCCATGTTCCAGTGAGCTTGGGTTCAGAAACAACAACATTTTGCGCTTTTAGTGGGTTTTGCCCTGGTCGGTTCGGCATCAAATCTTCCCCGGAGGTACACCCCCTCTCTGGGCATTACAATAAGTTTCCAATTTTCTGATATAACCACAGTGTCTGTAATATTAATAATCATCGGTTTCAGTTTCAGAACATCACACAGAGTTGAGCTTAGTCTCAAATTGTGGGTACATTTTTCATATTAAGAATCTCCAAATCGTACGTTTCTGTCAGCTTGATACAATATTTTATAAGCAATTTAATAAAACATATATTTGCTGGGCTCTCTGAATCCACAATGGTTTGTCTCCGCCCCTGGCTGGCTGCGTCAGATGTCACATGGCCTGTCTCTCCCAAAGCAGTTGTTGTTGACAGTTCACACCCAAAATCAGCATACCCTATTCAGCTGAAGGCATCCTTTGTCTGGTTTTTCCTGCTAGCAGGGCATCAGTCCAGGGTGCCACTCTCCATTTGATTAAAAGAAACTTGTGATTTCCTGCTTCTGGTGTGGAGTTCTGAGGTGTGACAGCTTCCCTTGGACAGAGGACTCTTGAACTTTTAATTAAATCAGACTGCCTTCTGGTATAGGGCCTGGGAACAGACGGTGTGAAGAATTCTCATTGATCAGCAAGGCTTTGAAGTCCCAGCTGACTCAGGTTCCTTTTCAGCTCCTGAAATACATGTCTCCTGTCAGAGTTTAGATCGCTAGTGCCGGTCAGTGTCAAACACCGGTACTGCACCCATTTTTTTGGCAGCTGTCTTGAATTAATGCATTTCAAAAAGGGGATTTTACTTGATGGCATATGATCCTTGCTAACATTGTATTGATGTAGATTCTGCAGTAGAGTACTGTCGAACACCCAACCAGAAGTTGGATTTTTGTTTGGTGGTTTTGTGCCCATGATTTTAGCAATTTTTGACATCAATTCAAACGGATTTTGAACAGCACCATATTACTTTGAACTGATTTCGCTCTGTGTGCAGCCAAAGGATAGGGTCTGGCAATGGTCTCCTGTATTAACTATCTTGCAATGTTTGAAATATGCATTTTGAGCTTGCAATCAGAGAAACAAAGGTGATTTCAAAGCGCTTTTTGAGCTAACAGGCATTGCTGTTTTTCCTTTGGCACCACGCTTCACTCATGGCGCTTCTGGCCCATCATGCTCGCACTGGTGGCTGGCAGGTCAGGCGACCATTTTGGTGTGCACAAAGCTGCACGGTTTTCCTGGATTCTGGTGCAAATGTGGGCTTTTCGGCCATCTTGGATTTTCTAAGCCCCCAGCACCAAATGTTACAGCATAATAACTCGAACATGGGTCAATACACCTGACAAGGGTGTATGGCACTACAAAAACATTTACGTGGTTGCACATATTGTGGCGATACTAACTTGGAAATGGTTAAACACTTGTGAAGCCTAAGGCCAGCTAAGAAAAGTCATGCTTTTAGCTTATGGTCTCTTATGCACTCAAATTGATCTTAATTTTTGTATGGATTGAATTTTATTAAGGTAATAATGTGTGATTAATGTATTATTTTGCTAAAATCTGGGGGACAAAATACATGTTTAGGAAATTAACATGATGTTTATATTGTATGCTTTTTAAAGACATATTTATAACATGTGCTTTGGATGAATTTGGATTGATTCAAAAAGCTATTGTTGGGAAGCAGATGAATATTTCATCCCTGGCTTCTGCCCCTCCCCTGGCCCAATACTGCACATGTAAGAAATGTTACTCATAAAAGCAACCATACTACCCTTATCCCAGGTAGATATGACAGGTTATGGACACAATCTGAGCTAAGGATGGCAAGAATAATCAAATTAACATTGCAACAATACATGTGCATGCATTAAACATGAAGCAAATGTGAACTGAACATGAAGAATATGCACACTAGGCAATATATGCATTTATACATGAAGAATATTAACAAAGACCCCATAAGACATGAGGAATACAAACATAAGCAATGTATAAGCTGAATGCAACACAAACAACATGCATATATAGATCACTAATATAGAAACGCAAGTGTAATGGACAGTCATCTTTTCCAAAATGGAAACTGCTGCACGCTTTCAAAAAGACAAAGGCCTCAAGGCGTGGAGAGAACACGAAATGCCGAAACCAAAGAAACACAGATTTATGCAGAGCTCAGGCAGGAGCTGACAACCACAGCCAAGGTTACCACAAATTAAGAGAGAGTCAGAACATTGCAGTGGAAGCCTAAGATAGCAATTCCTAGGAAAACAAGAAGGCTACTCCCAGATTAATTAAAGTTTTATAACAGTAAAACCAGCCTTTCTAAGCTAGGTGCCGGACAACTATAAGCCAAAGTACTCCATGAACAATAACTCAAAAGTGTCTCCAGTGGCAAGAGAAACCATAACACTCACATTAATATTAGCTAAACTCCCAATATATGCAGGGTGAAATAAACAAAATGTCTTTTATTGTTCTGGCTGAATTTTCAACCCTTCAACACAATTAAAATACAATTTCAACATTTATCTTAAAATCATCATAAAAACGTACACCAAGAAAGTTATTTTTTTTCTATACAATAATACAAAATAAAACAAACGGTGAATTATGACATTATCTAACAATCTATAAATCACAATCCTTGCGGTGTCTGCTTATGTGCTTAATTAAATAATTACATTTAATTTAAATGGTCCTCATATCAATTGCTTCTAAAAATCTGGTAGATGCTAAAACCAATGGGACATATTCCCCACTAAAAACCATAGCCAAGACATTTTCCTCTGATAATTCTTGAAAATTCTCAAAATATTTGTTCATATGTAGTTGCCTTAATTCATTCAATTTTGGTCATGTTATAATTAAGGGGCCGATTCATGGAACAAAGGTGCGCCGAAAAAAGTGGCGCAAGCAGTCAGCAGCGTGAAAAATGAAGCGCACGCGTGCGATTCATGGAAGTCCCTGCGCGGGTTTTACCCGAAATGTGCGCCAGACCCGTGCATGGCGCACACCGGCGCACACGTCATTGCAACATCCCGAACGCTGTGCACAGGGAAAGCGCAAAACGTCCGCGAACACACCAAAAAGGGGGCGGGACACGGGGCGTAACACGCGGAATGGGGAACAACGCGTGAAAAAGAAGGCGTAACTGGGGAAGTACTGCAGGGAACTACACGGAATGCACGCACACGAACAACCCGTATTCATGGATTCGAATACGGGAAACCCGTGCACGGCAAAAGACACACACAGGCGTCAATGCGTCTGCCACACGAAGGCAGGCGGAAGCGTCCCCAGGCACAGTATAAAAGTGCACGCAAACAACAAACACATATATACAGCTACGATGAATGCCCCATTTGTCGCAGCACTGATCGTGGTACACCGCAGGAGGAGGAGAATAGCCAGGGCCTGCATTGTTTCACCCCGGACAAGCCTTTTTGGGATGCCTGACGACCAGGTCTACAGCAGGTATAGGTTTCCACCTCGTATCTTCCTAGACCTGGTCAGGGAGTGGGAAGATGACCATACATCCCCCACCCTCTGCTCCCAACCATTGAGCCCCTTGGAGAAGGTGCTCAATGTCCTGCATTTTTTGGCCACTGGGTCATTTCAGCGGACCACTGCCATAGTGCGGGGGGTCTCACAGGCCACGCAGTCACGCTGCCTACACCAGGTCTTGGCAATCATGACAGCACGCCCCTCAGTCCGTAGGCACATATACATGCCCAGAACACCCGCAGAAAGGCAGGCCATTGTCCAGGACTTTTACAGGGTGGCACACTTCCCCAAAGTACTCGGTGCCATTGATTGCACCCATGTGGCCCTACGTCCATCTAGGGCCACTGAGCACATCTACCGAAACCGCAAGCACTGGCATTCCATCAACGTGCAGGTGGTATGCGATGCAAAGGGAATCATCCCCTCTGTCTATGCAAACTACACTGGCTCCACCCATGACAGTTTCATATACAGAATGTCTGCCCTGAGCCGGGCCCTGGAAGCTGGGCAGCATAGTGACACATGGCTCCTAGGTGAGTACAAATGCCCGTGCACATGCATGCATGTCACACACACACAAATACACAAACCCCAATAATCACAACCATTATCACCTCTCCAGGGGACAGTGCCTACCCTCTGAGCAACCACATGATGACGCCAATCCGGAACCCCACCACACCGCCCCAGGTAAGATACAACGTGGCCCATATTGCAACCAGGGCCATAGTGGAGCGCACATTCGGAGTGCTCAAGTCACGCTTCTGCTCCCTTGACCGCTCTGGCGGGCAGCTACTATATGCACCCGCAGTAGTGTGCAGGATCATTGTGGCAGCATGTGTCCTGCACAATGTTGCAACACGGCAGGGCGTACCGGTGGACATGGTGGTGCCCCCATATCCCCAACCACAGGCACAGGGGCTGCCCATGGGAGGGGATAGAGCATGTGGTGAGGCAGCCCGGACCCAGCTTGTGGCCACATTTTTTACCTAAACTCCCACCCCTGCAGAGTGCACACAGGCCTGGCACATAACAGGTGACAATCGATGATGACAAAGAGATAGTCAACTGTCACAACCTTACCACCCTGAGAATGTTGCCATGGAAGTGCCAGATTGTGTGCATCCCTAGCTACGTAAACATAAGCAATCCTGTGTGACCAAAAGGCACACATGCAAGGTGTGAATCACACAGACCTGCAAAACAGGCCCTGACCATCACTGGTATGTCACCCAAACCCTCCCAAACCACAACATGACATGGCAAGAAATAGTAAAACACTAACACAGTACCAATAAGGTACACATTGACATATGAAAAATGTAAAGTGGCATCAGAAAATGATGCCTGACATGGAATCAGATGAAATGACTGACCAACAACCTCCCACCCAAAATAATTCATACCCAAATGCATTCCAACTGAAGTGAGAGAATGGAAGACCAGGCTCCCGTCCTTCACCTCTCGCGCTTGGCCTAAAGGGTCACGACCCAGACACCCGCCACAAGAAGAGTTTGTCCATCTACCAGACGACCAGATACCCTGGTACAGGAACATACGGATGTGTCCATCTGCCTGCCCAGCAGCCCGCACTGGCCATGCCGACACCTGCGGCACGGACCAACTAGACTAAAATCTACACGTCGTTAGAGATGCCATGACGACCTAGCCAACGGTAAGCACACCTGTGCAAATATACACACTGGACACTCCCGCACCAATCTACACGAAGAATATACCCAGTGCTATGACGTAGGCGACAGGCATACTCACGGACGTGCATCTTTATTATTTTTTACATAGGCTTTCAAAATGCAGAAACGCAAGACGCGTCATGAACTCATCTAAAAAGCTTGCTCACGCTTCTCTTAAAACCAGTTGCCACCATGAGAAATATAATGAAGATACGATACTGGTCATGAAACTATATGGTACTGTAACCTAAAGCACCTGTGCACCAGACGGACCCGCTCATACACTAGGCCTAAGTAGGCCGCAAGCAAGAGCTCCCGTGGACATTAACAAAACAAGAGTCAGGTTGCTGATCCTGCAGAATGAGCCCGGCCAAGCAACCAGCCAAGGTCGCAATGTTGCAAACCCACATTCCAAGAGCAAATCATCAAGGGCACGATGTTGCAACCTCGCACGCCGCGCACCAACGTTAAAGTCACACCTGCAAATTAAACCAAACACACAGTGGAAAAACAATATTAATTGTGCAGAATTCTGCCTCAAACACGGTCCCACCTCACGTGACCAAGCCGAACCTGACGAGATGCCAAGCCCAGGAGAAAAGAGGCGTCTGGATCCCTCGTTACGAGACACAGGCAGATACACTTGAAAGGCTCAATGGACATCTGCGACAGTGGGAGCGGTCAGCCTTCCAGCTATGAATAAATCCTCACATTGTCTGCACGTACCCATAGTGAAACATTGTTGCAAATTGCAGGTACACCGAGAGCTGGGAACAGCGGTGGTCCCAGGCTGGGAAGCTCACGGGCGCACCAATCAGGACATGGGGCTCTTATCACTCACGCCAGTAATATTAACCAATCATTAGGAGTCTTCATGTAACAATTCTCATGTATCTAATTGTAGGGACAACCCAGATATATCACCTGACTAACCTTCATCCACTCATATTATTCTCTATACGTATGCTATACTAACCCTACCACTCGAGCAACCAATTAAGAGTGGCGATAGGTTTTTTGTTAACTTTCTAAAGTGACGCAAGTAGCGCGTCATAATACAGTAAAAAGGGCCTGCGAGCCCCACGATTGTGTGTGTGTCAGGACGGACGCGTACGCTCCTTGACCCATCCCTGCCGTTTGTGTCTAATAAACTGCAGAGTCACCTTGCTTCTTGCGTGTGTCTCATACTCTATCTCATCTGGGATATACGGGAGGAGTTGGGGCCTCCCTGCCCGGAGGTCTGCGGACGGCCCGGCCGACCCCGGCAGAATTTCCCCCCGACACAACAGTTGTAGTTGTAACATAACAATGAATGCCTGTTTACATGCACATTGTGCATTGCAAAATCAACATTGCATATTCCGTGTGCTGTGTCCATCTCCTGCAACACACTGCTCCGCACACAGCATAGTGACCAGCCATTGTGTGTGACGCACACCCTGAGCATCACATCAAAACGACAAACTACATCAAAAAGCAAATTACACAGGTACAGGATCCACAAATGGTCATAGATTGTGCGCTGCAGGGACACAGTGGGCCCCAGAAGGCAAACTGAGTGTACATGTGCACATGGAAGGGTGGTTGTACATGTTGTGGATCATAGTGCGAGTGAGTGTGTGTCAGTAGGGACATGCACTCAATACATGCATGTGCAATCAAGTGACCATCAGTGTTCTCTACACATTACATGTGAACATTGACCATGTGTACACCCCAGCATGTCAAACCACAACTATACCCTCACACCTGAAAGGTAAACACAACACATGAACAGGCATTGATCAGCAGAATACATCATGTACATAGGATACCACAATTACAATGTCAGGGTGCCCATCACACTGTAGGGCAAGGCAACTGTCAAAAACAAAATACCCCCCCTCCCTCACAAATCACCATGACCCACTGAACAACTGCGCCTGGGTTATGTAGCCTTCATCCTTGAAGTTCACCTGGCCACAGGATCACCCTTCCCCTTTGTCACCATCTTCCACCTTGTGTTTAAAAAGTGTCCAGCACCCTCAGAGGCCACCTTGACTTGCAAAAACACCAAATCAAAGAGAACTCAAAGCAGGCCAACACAGAAGCCAAGCAAAAAGCCTGCAGGCAGCAAAACAAACCAGAAGAGCCTCCAGTAGATGACTTGAAGTAGCAGTACGTCACAAAGCCCAAGTACTACCACAATGATGTAACAACCAAGGTAGCACAGTAAAACAATGTCACAACAGGATGTGTACCATGTGTGGTACATAACATAGAATGATGCACTACGAACTGCTGTGTACTGTCACAGCTAACGTGTACAGGCGCAGGAGTGGCACAAACCAACTACCCCCACCGTGGTCTGGGTGCCTGCAAGGTCAAACTCACACAGGCCTCTAAGACCCTGGTGGGGAAGGAGGGTCAGGGATATGCAGTCGGGACAGGCATTGGTATACTGGATAACCGGAATGAGGGGCAGGAGAGGGGAGTAGGATTGACACAGGAAAGTAGGGAATGCACAAAACTGTACTACTCACATTAACACATACACAATTAGACCAAACTTGTTTATCATGCACATAGTACCAAATTACTTAAATGGAAGTCAAAGAGAAACTTATCTCTGGGGTGAGTGCTGGCCTCCTGCCTGCGCACACTCTGGTCCGGTAACAGGAGCAGTTCAATGCTGCAAAGAGAGCCACAGTTACTAATCTGTGCATGCCCATAACACACAAACACACCACCATATATGCCCCAAAGTAACAAACCACTCTACAAACAAACAATCTGGTGTGGTTCTTCGTACCCATAGGTAACATTCCACCTGTGATGGTTCATACACAGTCAATGCAGTAAGTCAGGCGCTGGTGGGTGCGTGGCAAAAGGAAGACCAATGTGTCACGATCACACAACATGCAATGTTCCCTGGG
The DNA here is from genome assembly GCF_040938575.1 of Ambystoma mexicanum. NCBI lineage: Eukaryota > Metazoa > Chordata > Amphibia > Caudata > Ambystomatidae > Ambystoma > Ambystoma mexicanum. The sequence goes on along the minus strand of NC_090921.1, from coordinate 933,158,299 downwards.
TAAGCAGCCAGACGCATATAGCAAGGTACGACTTCAGAACAAGTCGTGTTCCACCATAACCGAAATAAAGTAGTTAGTGCATGTGGCAAAATCTACATGGAAAAGAAATGCACTGCACACAAGTCTGTCCCTCGCTGTCTCTCCTTGTGAGCTGCTTCTTTTCATGTCTTGGAACGCTACATGGCCAATACAACTGCCTCAATGGACCATGGTTGACCGGACGGTATGTGCCACTGCCCCTGCAGGTGCCCCAGACAACTTTCCCATCAATTAGCCATTAGTCCACCAACGCATCTCAGCTGTATTGTGTGCTTCAACACCAACATTTGTCCAAGCTCACCGTCAGTGCTGCTACTAAGCATGCATGTGCAACTGGCCTGGTGGAAGGTTGGCTGCCCCCCTGTGCTGCTCACCTTGCCTGGAGTCCCTTGAAACATGTCAGCTTTTTTTGGATGTATGAGTGCAATCCCTGTGCCTCTGCTTGCGCACACATGAGTATGTCGGCACCACCAAACGTGTCCAGCTTCCAGACATCCAATGGGCCATGTCTGCTGGCAAAGGTGGTCTGGAGGCTCATCCCCCTGCAGAAAGGGCATGAAACACATGATTAATGCTTTAAAATCACCTGTGTGTGTCTCTTCAGGCATTTCATGACTGGACCATGTCATAGTCGTACATCAGAAATCACACCATCAGTGCGTTTATTTCACAGGCAAAGTGTGGTACACACTATCTACATCATGAATTGCAACAAGCACATGTACAATAAAGATAAGAAACATACTACAAAATGTATAGCAAATAATGTACACATGAATCATGAAACCCCCCATCTAGCAAAAGAAGAACAGTGGTCAATAACACCCCTATTATCCCCACTAGGGGTGTTAACACAAGTAAGTAGGACAGCAGCAGACATGCCAGATATGACAGTCCAAAGCCCTTGTGTAATAGGCTGCGAGCCCATGGATAAGGGAAGCAGGAGTGGCATATGTGAGTCAGGACCCCATAGCTGCAAACACATACACAAGACAAACTTGAAGGGCCCAGCTGGAACAAACAGTGGATGCTTTCAAAAGCCACAAAGAACCACACCGTCACATGAAAGCACAATAGTCAAGTAATTTTAAGCTATATTAACTAATTGCACTAACAATGAATAACCTCCATTACCTAATTAAACTAACTATCAAATGGAAACTAAACTAAAAAAACTAAAAGAAAAATCAAAAATGGCCACGTACGACCCGGGGGGGGGGGAGCCAGAAAGGGGGGGTACAGGGTGCTGCTGAACACCCACATGCGATGATGTTGAGGAAAAAAAAACCTCCATGGGCTCAACGCCTGCACAGCCCGACCTATGTGGGAGATACATTGTCGTTCCGAGTCTGGCTCTTCCTGGAAAGGAGGACGTGACACAGGAGCCTGACCATGCCTAGCCACAGCTCATCCCTCGTCGGCGGCAAGCCTGCCGGACGGGTGAGCCTGGTTCTGTGTGGCGATCACACGTAGGTCTGCATGCAGAACCTCCTGTGATACACGTGCTTCCTCTTGCAAGGTTGCACGTGTAACACGGAGTTCCTCCTGCAAGGTTTGGCTGAACAACTGATGCACCTCCCGGCAAGCATGTAGCTCAGCCGAGATGGTACACTCAAGCTGCGCACACCTCTCCTCTGACCGCTCCCTCTGGGACATCAGAAGGACACCCAGAGTGGATCTGAAGGAAGCATACGCCTCCCTCAGGGCCTCCATGTGTGCCTCTGCATGAGCAGCAATTGCTTGACGCAGAGACACCATTTCAGCCTGGCGTGCCCTGTCTGAGGCCGCCATGCCCAGCCTGAGCGAGTGGGTCGTGGACCGTGCCGCCTGCTGCTGGAGAAGCACCTGCCTAGCAGGGGGGAGCATGGATTGGGCCACACGCTCCATGCTCACAGCGATGTTCTCCATTGCTGCCCCCTGGCTTTCAGAATTAGCAGTCATGTCTTGCTCCCACTCAGTATACTGCGGTTGCGCGCGGCAACCTCATTGCTGGGCTTGACTCCTGCGGGACCCAAGGACCGGGTGTCCTTGTTGTGTTGGCACCGCCCGCGGCTGCACGACTACATGCCCCCGTCGACGTAATGTCCCAGGCACATCAGTGACTGGTGTGGAGGTTGACCTTGTGTCCTGATCCACCACAGGTGGAGGTTCCAACACTGTCTGACCCCTCAGTGCAGGTGTTCCGGACAGAGGAGTGCCCACATCAGAATCACTCACCCCTAACATATGGACCTGATGCACATCCAACTCGACATGGACGTCAGAGTGGTCATCAGGGCTGGACTCATTGCCAGCCAGAGACAAGATGGACTGTAGCACATGTGGGTTTTCATGGCCTACCACCCCACGACCCCCACTTGTGCCGGGTTGCTGTAGTGATAACAACCCTGTGCCTGGCATGACAACACCATCCTCTGGCTCCATTGCGTCATCATCTGAAAAGTAGAGACAATAAAGGTCACTACACATGTTAGAAGCACACAACACACACACACACAGACATCACACAGACACCAAACACATCAAGCAGACATGTCACACACAAAAGAGAACCTGCCATGCATGCTGGGTCAACTTGACATTGCTTCTGTGATTAGCCATGTAGAATGGTGTCATATTGCTCAGAAGTGGGTCGATGCAGTGCAGCAAATTTGTACATTACTCACTATCTACATGTAAAAGTACTTCATGATGTGTATCTGAAAATGTGAAGGCAGTGCATGGTCAACTTCAGGCATCACGTGCAATGTGCATTCAATGGGTAGAATGGCTACAAGCAAACCACCCCTCCCCCCAAGTGCAAATGCCGGGATGCCTTGCATGGTATCAAAAGGATGACCATAGACCTGTGTATTGACAGACAGTGTTGACTAGCATCAACTGTATCATGTGAGTCAAGTGACAACACAGCAAATGATGATGGGACAGTAAGCAGGACACATGATGCAACCTCCGGAGTACACCCATGTGTGAAGAAGACACTACACCAGTTGGACAGAGTCATTGGCCATTAAACAGGCTGAGGCCTGTGACCCACACAGACTGTCACACCCTAAACATGTGTGTGATGCAGGACTGAGCCAGAGTGGCCATGGGAAGGCTGATGAAATGCCATGCAATGTAGGTCACCCTAGACTCATACTACAATGTTCATCCAGTCAAGGACACATATGGGGCATGCGTGGAATACACATGGAGCATGAATGGGCACTCATGTCCCTATGGGGCATCTGACCTCTGCACAGTCCAAGTGAGACACCCTGCATCAAGTACAAAGGATGTACCACACAGCATATTTCTGGCAGATTGGCCGGTTGAAGTTAGCATGTACACAGGACGCATAAACAGGCAAGTACTCAACGGACAAATTGAAGCAGACCAGTACAAAGGTGGAATTGGGGTGCAGAGGAGGGGGTGGAGGGACAAGGGAGCATGCCTACATGGAGTACCTGCATGCATGCAGAGGACACATGCACGTCAGTCATGCTATGCCATAGTCTCTGGGCTGAGAGGAAGGTCACCCCAGGCTACATACAGAAGGGCCAGTGAGCTGGAACGTGGACCGGAGGGGCATCCTGGTGACCAGCATGTGAGTAGGGTGCAATAGTGGTGATGCGGACAGTCCCCGTCCGCGCCACATGTCCACCATCCAGCAGAGCAGCCATGCATCAGTGAAGCATTGCATTACTTGCACATCAAAACCATGTACAGGTGACATGTAGTGGCAGTCATGCACAACACATCACACAAGTAAAACACACATGTCCTCAAAAAACACGCAGCATCACTCACTGGACTGGGTATCAAAGTCCGGCATCTCTCCCACTCCTTCGACCGATTCAAGTGGTATGGTCTCCGCAACAAGTGACTCATGCAGAGTGAGGTCTTCCTCCTCATGTGCAGGCCCACTGCAAGTCACCAGAGTCAAATTGTAATTTGAGGCATGCTTAGCCTTAGCGCTGTGTTTTAGGTAATTCCAACGCTTTTTGCATTCTTGCGCCGTGCGCACCTCATGGCCGAATGCACTCACATGTTCCACAACTTGCTTCCAGTGGGTATCATGGTGGGCAGCCATAGTCTGACAATTAGGCCCCACTAGCATTTCACGGCTGTTGTCCCGCACTTAGTCCACGACGTAGTCCAGTTCCTGGTTGCAGATAGGCTTCTTCCTCGACATGCAGGAGGTCGTGGCTGTGCGTGGGGTCCCAGCCTGTGCTGCAGGTGCAACCTTCCTCCTCTTGGATTGTGGCGCAGACCCTGGATGGCAAATGCTGCCCTGATCTGTACAGCCAGTGTCACCGGTGGATTGAGCCAAGGGATTGGCAGGTGGAGGGATGACCAAAGGCCTGACTTGCGTCAGTGGCAGCTGGGTGCCCTCTAATGGACCCTGCGCAGCAACATCCGCTGTGGCAGGGTCATTGACCGCGACTGTTCTGGTTGGCAGACTCACAGCCGGGGTGTTGTTGGCTGCATCTGCCCCTGCACTTGCCAACATCCGGCTGTTTGGGGCAGCAGATGACATTACTGCCCCAGGGACACGTGTCTCAGTCAGGGCAGCCCTGTTTGCACCTACGGTTTCCCTCCTGCCCTGTTGGAAATCTTCCAAGGACTCTTCAAGTGCCAACGCAGCCTGCACTGGCAGACCCTGAGCCTGGGTGGTGGTGTCCACAGCTGCACCTGCAGCTACCACTACCCTTGGGCCCGTGGCAGTCGATGAAACGGACTGCCGGGTCACACGGGCGCCAGTGCCAGATGCAGAAGCTGCATCTCCCGGAACTACAGGGGGTGGTGGCATGACTGCACTGACACATGGCACAACATTGTGCTCAAGTGGCGCTCCCCTGCCTCTTCCCCCTCTGCGGCCACCCTGGATACCCTGGAGTCCCCCTACTCCCTGGTCACCCCGGCCACGTCCCTGACCACGCCCGCCACGAGGAGGATGCCCAGCTGAGGCGCCCCTCATCTTTGGTGGCCTCCCAACCATGTCACAGATGGAGTAGTGCCGGCACAGATGGAGGAGTGCCAATGGGAGGTCTACACCACAATTGTCCTGGGCAATTGGGGTGAAGGGGGTGGGATGCAAGATGTTAACAGCCCCCCTGCACCTGCAAGGCTGTATGTGACCCTAGTGATGTAGTGACGGGTCACGCAACGCTCAGGCACCCCAAACTGCAGTAAAACCGTGCACGCAACCCTGCAGGCTACGTGCATGGAATTAACCTCCTGCAGTACGCGGTGGCACCCAGTAACATGAAAAACGCGTACGCGTGGGACACGCAGGCTACTATGACCTCTAAAATGGGTGCGATACACAGGGGCACCCGCAGTGGGAAAAATAGAATGCGCAACTCACTGTCAGACTAGCGTGATGATGAAAAACACGCATAGCCAATACCCCCGCCAAAAGAAGAGATACGTCCTTGATCCGCTGTGAAGTTGTGATGGCGCGTGAAACAACACGAAGTAGCAACACATGTCGGTCTCCACGAAAGGCACGTACAGCGAACTGCTGGCCCCGCTCATCTTTAACCCGTGCTGAGGGAAACGCCCGCGCACATCTCTTCACTTACGTGCATAGGCCCTTTCATTGGATTCCACGTATTCACACACGGACGTGCAGTTTTTTCACATGCTGAACCACTATGCCCACGTCATGAGGGAAACACCCGCGCAAATCTCTTCACTTACGTGCATAGGCCCTTTCCTTGGATTCCACGTATTCACATGCGGACGTGCAGTTTTTTCACATGCTGAACCACTATGCCCACGTCATGAGGGAAACACCCGCGTGCGTAACGTCACAGGCGCGCTTACGCGCTAAGGGCCTTTCCTGACGTGCAATTTTTTCACGTGCCAAATCATTCCGTATCAAGCTGGTCACGCAACAACTCACGTTAGACCACGCTCCTGCCCAGAAGGCCATATTCCTGCCCCCCAGAACGCCAAGCACGCTCCCACCTGCCATCTGCTGCTGCCTGCCTGCTGCCCACATGCCCTGCTATTTGGTGCCTGTACGTCAGCCAGGGGTGCAGTTGCTGTGACCACCCCTGCTGGAACTGAAGACTCCCAACTGGGATACCATTGCTCCACAGCCCAGCCCCAGGACCCAGTTGCCCACCCAAACCTTCCTCTGGGGTTGCCATGTCTACACCATCTGGCACCACTGGCAACCCAGAGAGGCAGAGGGCCACTAGCTTCAGTGCCAGTGAAGTTGGTGTCCTGGTGGAGCATGTCCTGGGGCAGTATGATGCCCTCTTTGGAAGTTCGCGCGCTGACAATGAAGACGGAAGAGGATCTGGATGGCCATCGTGACTGCCATCAACGCGGAGGCGGTGGCAGTCCGCGACATTCAATACGTCTGGAAGCGCTGGGAGGACTTTAGGTCCAGGACCCTCGACAAGGCCTGGCGCCTCTTGAAGGCAGCGGATGCCAAGGGGTGCCAGGGCCACCTGTCCAACCACCAAATGAGGGTCCTGGAACGCATACACCCAGTGCTCCACGTCCAGGTCCTTGAGAGGCAGACCTGTCTGGAGTCGAGCGGCAAGTGTACATGCCTACTGATTGGACGCTGTGCGTGTTGTGGTGTGCCAGGAGTGTGCAGGTTCAACATATGTCTTTGTAGGGCCATGTATGGATGCGTATGTACAGGGACGTGAACCAGCCACATGTGATTCCTCTCATGTGTGAGACGCATCGATGGTGTATGTGTTGGCAAGCATGATGGCCAAATGCATGTGTGGGTGCGCACATGTGAAAATGATGTGTATGTACTGTGGCATGTTTGTGGTGTCACACTTGGATGGGGGTTCCTGCTGCATGTATCTGCACTGTGTACATGTGCATGTGTGTATGTGACAAGTGTGCAATTGTGATGCAACATGGATGCATGTGACACTGACATGTAGGAGGCTGATTGCCAGATGTGACATGGATTGTGACATTATCACTGCAGTGGTGGAGATGTACAGATGCATGTCAGTCTGGTGGCATATGTGCATGTGTTGTGCACTCCCTGTGTTTCATGTGATGTCAGGCTCACCTTCGGCTGCTCGTGCTGTTGTTTGTGTATGGACGGTGCTGCCTGGTGCATATTCCTGTTGATTTGCTCATGTGTGTGAGTTGAAATTACATGTGTGTTGGGGAGTGTGATGCCATGTCTGTAGTTTTACACTGCCACTCATGTGCAACTGTCATGTGTGTATCAGTCCATTGTACAGTGCCCTGATGCCTGTGTTCTATCTCTCCATGTCTTCAGCGTCAACTGATGAAGAGGGCGGAGAGGGTGCTGTGGAGCAAAGCGGCAGGGATCGCACCACCAGCCGGAGACGCAAGGCCCGGCTCCCCTCCCAGGTTGTCATCTTGTCGGGGAGTGAGGAGTCTGGTGCCACGTCCCAGGCCGCAGCTGCCGAGGGTATGTCCAAGAGGCAGAGGTCAGAGGTGGACTCCTCGGCAGCAGAAGGGGCAGCTGAGACCCCACAGGGTCCGACGGAGGAAGATGGCATGGAGTCATCCAGGTTGGTGGGGGGTTTGGTGGAGGAGGAGGCCGCGCAAGGGACACACACGGGGTCTGGAGGTGGGGATTCCACTGGTGCTAGTGGTGCAGTGCAGGGGCAGGGACAGGAGGCAGCACAGGCCACCACGGAGGTGCCTGTGTGTAATCCTGTGCCAGATCCTGTGACTGCATCATACTGCACCGGCAGGGATGCCTACGTCCAGACCCGTTTTCAGGGAGGGGATGAGCGCACAACAACTGGCCTTCCTCTCCCTGCGGACGTGGCAATCCGGGTCTGGGTTGAGCCTGTCCTGTCTGGGATGGCGTTGCGTCAACGGGGCATGCAAGGTGACCTGCAGTGTTTTCGTGAAGACACTGCATGTCATCTCGGATGCCTCGTCGACCGCGTTGACCTACTGGGATGAGTCACTAGGGCTGGATTCCTCCGTATGCTGGACCTTATTCCGACCCCCTCCTCACCTGAACCCCCTATGTGCCAGTCGTCCTCCATGCCATCTTCCCACCCATGTATCACCTGGTTACCCTTTGGAGCTGCCCCTGACCCTGCGGCCAGGCTGGTGGAGGACACATCCTTGCCACAGTCAGGAGTCAGACATCCAGCGGGGGTGGCCACCTCAACAACTGCACCCCAGCCGGAGGAGTTCGTGCAGGCAGCAAGAGCCAGGGCACAGGCACAGCAGCAGCAGCAACAAGGTGGGAGCCATGATTGCTCAGGGCCTTCAACATCCGAGGGGCAGGCATCGGCCAGAGGGCAGGAGGACCCAGGATTGGAAGTGTCTTCCGTGTGGCAGCTGTTGGGCCAGGCCATAGGTGCAGAGCGGCGGCGGGTGGAAGAGGAACGGCTCACAATGGTCAGGGCGGAGAACTCCATGCGGAGGGCACTGAGGCGGGCCGAGTGCCTCGAAGCAATTCGCAGGGAGTTGGAGGTCAACATGGCATCGTCCCTGCGAACCCTCGGGGCCATGGAAGAGGACCGCCTCCAGGACATTGAGCAGGAGTTCGATGATGCCCTGGGCTGGGAATCGGAAAGTGAGCCGTCGGACTAGCCCGCCACCATTGTATTGTATAGTTTTTAGTGTTAGGTTTCATTTTCGTTTTCCTTTATTTTGGGGTGTTTGGCCTTTGCCCCACACATTTGTATATAGTTTTAGTTATTAGGTAGTTTTTTTCATAGGTTTCTGTTCTTTCGTTGGTCTCATGGACCCTTGACAATTGATTGTACATAGTTGGACAATGGATTTATTGGAACTTTTTCTTTGGATTTCACCATGGATTAATGGATGTTACTTTTTACGTTTCCTTTGGATTTGCTTTGGTGGAGGGAGAGTTTGGACTATTTTTCTTTTGGATTTCTTTGGATTGGTTATACTTTTCATGTACTCATCTTTTGGACATGCTTTTCATTTCATGTTTGCAATTTTTTTATGCTTTCATTTCATTGCTTTATTTTTCTCCATAATACATTTTGATATTTTACTTCCATGTGTGTAATTCACTCATTGAGTTCACGGATGTAAAAATGTGGGTTTGCACAATCAATGCCAACCAGTGTGTGTGTGTGACGGACATGTGTTGATGTACATAGTTGACTTTTGGTTTGTGTCTTGAGATAGGCATGTCAGTGTGGGGTGGATTGGGAAATCATTGCGTCTCAAGACTGGGGTGGCGTGCTGTGGTATTTTAGTGGAGATGTGGGCCATGATTGTGCATCTTTATGTCATGTAGGGGGGGACATGAGTCTGGGCCTGCTGGCATGTGTCCCTCACTGCTGGGGGGTGGGGGTGCTGGGGGACATGAGTCGGGGCCTGCTGACAGGTGCCCCTCAATGCTGGGGGGTAGGGGTGCTGGGGGACATGAGTCTGGGCCTGCTGGCAGGTGCCCCTCACTGCTGGGGGGTGGGGGTCCTGGGGGACATGAGTCTGGGCCTGCTGGCAGGTGCCCCTCACTGCTGGGGTGTGGGGGTGCTGGGGGACATGAGTCGGGGCCTGCTGGCAGGTGCCCCTCACTGCTGGGGGGTGGGGGTGCTGGGGGACATGAAACGGGGCCTGCTGGCAGGTGCCCCTCACTGCTGGGGGGTGGGGGTGCTGGGGGACATGAGTCAGGACCTGCTGGCAGGTGCCCCTCACTGCTGGGGGTTGGGGGTACTTAGGGACATGAGTCGGGGCCTGCTGGCAGGTGCCCCTCACTGCTGGGGGGTGGGGGTGATGGGGGACATGAGTTGGGCCTGCTGGCAGGTGCCCCTCACTGCTGGGTGGGTGGGGGTGCTGGGGGACATGAGTCTAGGCCTGCTGGCAGGTGCCCCTCACTGCTGGGTGGGTGGGGGTTCTGGGGGACATGAGTCGGGGCCTGCTGGCAGGTGCCTGTCAATGCTGGGTGGATGGGGGTGCTGGGGGACATGACCAGGGGTGCTGGGTAGTCCCCTGTGGTGTGGGATGCCTGCAGGGGCCTGGGAGGGGGTAGAGGGCACACCTGGGAGTACCCACACTGCCAATTCACGTGTGGAACTCCCCACGAACCCCAGTAATACATGTACCCCGCTTTCACAGGGCCAATCGTATGTGAAACTTCATGCAAACCCCCGAAATACACGTACCCCGCTCGCACAGGGCCAATCGCGTGTGAAACTCCCTGCGAACCCCAGTAATACACGTACCCCGCTCGCACAGGGCCAATCGCGTGTGAAACTCCCCACGAACCCCCGAAATACACGTACCCTGCTCACACAGGGCCAATCACGTGTGAAACCCCCCGCAAACCTCCGAGATACACGTACCCCGGTCGCACAGGGCCAATCGCGTGTGAAACTCCCTGTGAACCCTAAAATACACGTACCCCGCTCGCACAGGGCCAATCGCGTGTGAAACTCCATGCGAACCCCCGAAATAGAACCCCAGTAATACACGTACCCCGCTCGTACAGGGCCAATCGCATGTGAAACTCCCTGCGAAACCCCGAAATACACGTACCCCGCTCGCACAGGGCCAATCGTGTGTGAAACTCCCCATGAACCCCCGAAATACACGTACCCCACTCGCACAGGGCCAATCGCGTGTGAAACCCCCTGCGAACCCCCGAAATACACATACTCCGCTCGCACAGGGCCAATCGCGTGTGAAACTCCCAGCTAACCCCAGTAATAGACGTACCCCACTCGCACAGGGCCAATCGCGTGTGAAACTCCACACGAACCCCCGAAATACACGTACCCTGCTCGCACAGGGCCAATCGCGTGTGAAACCCCCTGCGAACCCCCGAAATACACATACCCCGCTCGCACAGGGCCAACCGCGTGTGAAACTCCCCGCGAACCCCCGAAATACACATACCCCGCTCGCACAGGGCCAACCGCGTGTGAAACTCCCCGCGAACCCCAGAAATACATGTACCCCGCTCGCACAGGGCCAATCGCGTGTGAAACTCCACACAAACCCCCGAAATACACGTACCCCTCTCGCACAGGGCCAATCGCGTGTGATTCTCCCCGCGCAGCTGGGTACGTGTATTCGGAGGGGTGCGCGGGGAGTTTTACAGGTGTTTTCATGGTTGGGGGGCTGTATTCTGGTCCACTGGCCTGTGCGCCATGTACGGGATTTGTGCGCTGTACATGGCGCACGGGGAGGGGTTGGGGGCGTAACTGGCGCTGCTGCAGGGTCGCTGCACCACTCTGCACCACGGCTGGTAATGGATGTTAAAATCCATGAATACGCTGTACGTGGAAATGGATTTTGGCGCACGCGGCTGGCACAGACTGTCGCACGTGCCCACTGTGCGCCAGCCGCGTGCGCCACTTGTGCGCTGAATTCTATGAATTACCCCATAAGTGTCTTAGTGTTTCCTTCTCCATTGCACAAAAACGACAGCTCTTTCATTCCCACAGTCCTTTTGGTCTAGTGCCACTTATTTCACTTGTTAACCACAGGTTTAAGCAACGTTTTAGAAAGCCTCTTCAAATGTTATCACATGGATAACGACTTAACTACTTGGGCAATCAATTCAACGACCTAGATTCCTAAACATAATTCTTAAAGATTTCATATTTATGACATTCTTCAATTGTCATGCACCAGTCAAAACTCCACAATTTCTTTTTTTCACTATCAGGCCTGGAAATTAAAGTTTCAAGTGATATACTTGTCACAATTAACCAATTCAGGCATTTCGCCTTCCATCCTGACATCAGCCCATACGTGCAGAGCCTTTATTAGAGGTTTTATGAAGGGAAGGATAGAATCTGCTCAGCCCATCATAATTTTTCTAAATAAAGCTAAAAAATTCCATTTTACCATCACCGACAAGGAGACTAGGATCAACTCATAATCTATCATTTGGATGGAAACCCCACCCAAAAGTCCAAAAACATTCTTCCAAAATTGACTCTTCAATTGATTCCAATCAAACACCCCCCCTCACCCCGAATGTATTTTCTTCCACTCCATACTTCATAGTTCGGACCACTTTCTGTTTATAAAAATTCAGCAATGTGTCATAGGAAACCATTTTAAACATTTGTATGTAGTATCAGCCCCTGTATTCTATAGGGGGTTTCCACCCCGTTGTCATTTATCGGGATACATAGGTATCTGTATTCATGGTCCCTCAATAAAGGAGATTTATAAACAGTCATAGTTAAGTTTGTTTGTTTTCTTCTTGGGTTTTGGCTTAAAAATCAACACATTTGATTTGTGTATGTTAATTGTGAACCTGTTTTAGTCCTCTGGCTGATCGATTTTGAAAGTTGACTTTTGTGGTTTAATCTAACCTGCATAGAGGTGTCCAAGTATAAATCCTTTATCATCATTAGCAGGTGAGTTGGGCAAGCACATTTTTCAAGTTTAGTCCATGATTTAAATATATGAACTTAGTCAAAAACGAGTTTAAAATCAATAAATGCCAGGCAAACTAGTTGACCTGTATGGTTTGCTTGCTCCTTGCTCCTTGATTAACCATAAACCCACCACATTTAGTGAGGTCCCCAAATAAAACGTGACTGGAATATTTGGAATATTTCTATTTCTGTCACCGAGACCAATAATTGCCTTAAGGTCAGCATGGCAAAATTCTTTGCTGAAACATCGAGGAGAGCTTTTGGCAGGTAATTATCAGGCTCACCTCGGGCCCCCTTCTCAAACATCAGTATTATCACTGTCATTCTCCAGATGTTCTGAATCCTTCGGTCCTCCAGGATGTTCTTAAACATAGTTGCAAGTATTTTTGCCCATTCGTTGGGGTGCGATTTCAACACAATGTTAGAGCTGGATGCTCGTGAATTACTCGACTTTAATATGATCAATTTAATATCAACTTGATCATAGGGGAGTTTCCAGTGAACTCCACCCTGTTTAATTTTTGCCCTCTACCGCCATCCCGGGCAGAGTTGAGCAACTGAAAGTGAGCGACCCATACATCCCCAGCTATGATGTTTGCCCGTAGCTCCAATTTGTCTTGGGAGGATAGCTCAGCGGCAAAGTGCTTACCTTGGAAACAAAACAACACCAAGCAACACAGGTTTGATCCGCGCGTCTGTGCTTAGAAACCTCTGGGTATTAAGCGTGTTATAAATAACATTTCATATCACATTATCATATCAGCTGGTTAGAGTTCTTATTATAATTTAACAAGGCCCATATTGCTGCACTGTTTTTGTGATTATGTGCAGCCTCCTGATGATTTATACCAGTTCATTTCATTAAGAACTGGTTCATATAATCGGGTGGCGTTGGATCTGATTACCATTTGTCTAAAATTGCTTATTTCAGACCTCCACGGATGTATTAGACCAAAGAAAATGACTTTTCCCCGTACCCACAATCACATTGTATTCATGTGTCTCTCATGGCATTGGGATTATCAGAAGGGACCAAGTTGTAGTGACCAGATCATGATCACTTTTTTGTGTAAGATCACCACTAGGTCCTCTATCCCCTCGTATACATTTCCTGAAACATAAAATAATCGAGTGTTGGTGAGTACTGACCCCCAGAAAATGTGGTGTGCAGAGGAATATCACCTTTCAATGTGCCATTTACCATAAAAAAAAGGCCTCTGGATTTCATTAAAGTTATCCAGCCATTTGTTTGTGTCTGTTTAGGCCCAACAGAGTACGAAAGACAAGAAATATTCAGGTCCCTCATTCGTTGGGGTGCGATTTCAACACAATGTTAGAGCGGGATGCTCGTGAATTACTCAACTTTAATATGATCAATTTAATATCAACTTGATCATATGGGAGTTTCCAGTGAACTCCACCCTGTTTAATTTTTGCCCTCTACCGCCATTCCGGGCAGAGATGAGCAACTGAAAGTGAGCGACCCATACCTCCCCAGCTATGACGTTTGCCTGGAGCACCAATTTGTCTCGGGAGGATAGCTCAGTGGCAAAGTGCTTGACTTTGAAGCAAAATGACACCAAGCAACACAGGTTCAATCCCCGGGTCTGTGCATTAAGCGCTTTATAAATAACAAATCACATTATCATGTCAGCTGGTTAGAGTTCTTGTTATAATTTAACAAGGCCCATATTGCTGCACTGTTTTTGTGATTATGTGCAGCCTCCTGATGATTTATACCAGTTCCTTTCATTAAGAACTGGTTTATATACTCGGGTGGTGTTGGAACTGATAAGGCCTCTAAGGATGTATTAGACCAAAGAAAATGACTTTTCCCCGTACCCACAATCACATTTTATTCATGTGTCTCTCATGGCATTGGGATTATCAGAAGGGACCAAGTTGTAGTGACCAGATCATGATCACTTTTTTGTGTAAGATCACCACTAGGTCCTCTATCCACTCGTATACATTTCCTGAAACATAAAATAATCGAGTGTTGGTGAGTACTGACCCCTAGAACATGTGGTGTGCAGAGGAATATCACCTTTCAATGTGCCATTTACCATAAAAAGGCCTCTGGATTTCATTAAAGTTATCCAGGCATTTGTTTGTGTCTGTTTAGGCCCAACAGAGTAAGAAAGACAACAAATATTCAGGTCCCTCATTATCACCACCCTCTGTATCTCGGGACCCAACACACAAATCTTTACATATAAATCAAAATGTATGTATGTGTGTTCGTTTGTCCGGCTATAAAAATCCACACCGTTGAACCCACATCTACCAAATGTTGCATGGATTCCTCTTTTGTCTGGGGAAATATCGCAGTCTATGTTTGGATGCACAAATCGTATATGCAAAACATTTTTTGGAGGGGTGTGGGTGTGTGTATATGTTTGTCCGGCTAAACAAATCCACATGGTTGTAGTCAATGTTTGGATGCAAATAATGTACTCCCTAGACTCCCTTGTTTACTGATGCTGACCCTGATTCATTACAATAGGTACTAGAAGGAGGCACAATTTGGAAAAGTGTCTGAAGCAAAATGTTCAATGTGTGGGTTATTCTTATGAAATGTATTACTACTGTATACTGTTTGAAAGTGTTTATTAAAGCATTTTTAAAGGTAATAAAACATTTTTTTATCAAGCCACTCCAAGTATGGGAAATAGCAAGGTTACA
The DNA here is from genome assembly GCF_040938575.1 of Ambystoma mexicanum. NCBI lineage: Eukaryota > Metazoa > Chordata > Amphibia > Caudata > Ambystomatidae > Ambystoma > Ambystoma mexicanum. The sequence goes on along the minus strand of NC_090921.1, from coordinate 933,143,237 downwards.
GTTTACTGAAGTTCATTATCAAGAAGAGTGCACATTAAACCAATCTTTCTTGGAGGCTTTTTCAAATGTGCTGAAGCCATTGGGTGACTGAAACATGCTGCACAAAAAACGAACATCACTTGGAAAAGCTCCATCTGCTGCAAAGCGAAAATCAATATCAAGAGCTTCTGAAACACAACAACAAACAGCAACACAGCTTTCCGACCAGAGGACAAGAGCAACATCCTCCAGAGCACATGAGACACCAGAGCAAACTGAAGCAAGACTTGCCAACAAGAGGACAAGAGCAACATCCTCCAGGGCACATTAGACATCACTCAATCAGGAAAACAGGTAACATCAGGTACCCCAGCTAGTATCCAATAAAAGGACAACTCCCTCCATAAAGGCCTCCACAGTTATCCCCAAAGGGCTCCACTATAAATTAATCAGGCACAGTGAAGCCTCTGGGCCTCCTTTCTCCACTGTCCAACAAAGACTTGCTAATTGGGAGAATCCATTTGGGGACAACCATGGATACAACCCTAAACCCAGAGTGTTTCTACATGCTGTCAATAGGCCTAATTTAAGTCTGTACCTTTACTGGCCCTTACATGGGTAAGAGAGTAACCATCCAGGACTAAATCGTCCAATAGCCATGTCTCTTGTAAAAAAAACACATCTAGGAAGCCTAGAGGGTTATCCTCATTCTCTGAAAGATGTGTGTGTCCTCTAGTGTTCCAACTCCCTATCTGTATATGTAGTAGATAATCCCTCTTTTGTGGCTTAATGATATCAATGTTGCCTGTTAAAACCCATGGGAGCCAGGACCAGTCAGTGTCCCACTGCTTCTTGTGCTGTGTGTGGACTTATTGAATTTGTCATTCTCCCAATTGAGTACCTTGGATATAAGAAACCCTCAGCTGCAAATATTGCAACTGTGGGGTATCTTTCATTAAAATCAGAGGCAAGAGGAGCCTCACTTGTTGTTTTTCCCATTGACTCACTTCAAATATAACATAGCCCAGAAGACGGAAAAATGAACCAACCTCCATAATTATGTCCCTTTTCATCCTAGATGTAATATACAAAGATGCTCTGTGTAAACCATACTCATTAACAAACTCATTAACAAACTTGACCTATATCTCTTGATTGGATAGATCGTAGTGGAGACATCATGTCAGATAATCCCAAGACATTAGATCTATTCAATAGCAAGGGATTGGTGCAGTAAGTCAGGCGTTCCAAAAGAAGGGAGCAACACTCGTTTACATTATGGCCTTCAACATGTTCTCCAAAACTGGGGCCTCCCTTCGTTTTAACCCATCAGGAGGCCATACAAATGGTCTTCTATGGCCCCTTGAGATGTTTGCAAGTTGGCCATCTGACCTTTGTTTTTATCTTCATCTTATCTTTTATATCAATATTTATCTTCATTTTCCTCCCCTACCAAGTCAGTGACATGGCTTGGAATGGGGTTAATCATAGGCTGAGACTTAGATGACCTTGACCTCCTCTGCTGTGGATTGCACCCTGCTATCAGACCCACAGGTTCAAACAATGATGTACTTTCTAGCTGACCCCCGCCTGAAAGATTTAACTGGATTGTGTTGGTTTCCCACAATTGTGTAACAAAGTGGGATTGCATAATGACTGTCAATGTGTCTGTGTTTTCCTCTGCCGAATGGGTCGTTAGGTCTAGCATGTCTCCAACCAGGAGAATACTTGAGATTTCAGTCACCTGAATCAAGTACTCTTCCCCAAGGCAAACGTGTTCCATATTAGTAGTCGTCATCTGGTTAGTCGCCATTTTTCTTTTCCCACCTCTCGATTTTTTCCTACATAGGAGGACATCTGTTGACCTCTTACTGGGATTGGTAGGGCTCTTAAAAATGTCCTTGAGCCCATTCCTTGAGTTCTACCCGGGTGCTTTTATTTTTTAGACAGTTTTAAAGGATTGCAAGGCACATTCTTTTTTTGCATATATTTAAAATAACTGGGTGGGATGGCTTGAATCTTTTGAGTCTTTCACCAGGATCAAGGTAATGGGGCCTGTCCCCTCCCCAAGTTCCCTAATAGTCCCTACTCATGTATGGGTATATCCAGCAGATCCTCATGAATGAAAGAGCGGGGGTGTAATACACCCTTCTTCTACTATCAAGGCTCGTGCCAGTGACACTCTCTCTGGGTGCACGCAAACCTCTGGGGTTGAGGTAGATCTCTAAGTGCAGAGGCTGATGGTTTTGCGTCTGATATGTCTTTATGGAACATTTTCTCCTCTAGGCCCGAGACCTTTGTCATTAATGTATAAAATAATGACGTCTGAGCTGAGGTATTTCCATTTAATGAGTCATAGTGCTTGACAAGGTCATAAATGTCATACTGATTGCAGACAGTGTTAATTCCACCATAGAGGTCACCGGATTTGATATCCCAAAAGATCTTCTTGGGGACAACTGGATTAATGAAACTGAAGAGTTGCTCGAGGAGTCTGGGGTGTCAAGGTACAGGGTCGGGGATTCCAATAGTTGCCTTTCTCGATGTTGGTAGTCACTCATATTTCTTTCCCATGTGGTCTATAGTCACATCCATTATCATTCCCTTAAACAATTGCTCGGATCATGTATATTTAATGGAGCTGTTTCCGGAGTAGATGAAGGAGAGCTGCCCCTCTATCTTGATCGATGAGAGCATTCTCTGGGTTTAGCATCTGAGAATTAGTCTCTCGTGTTAAATTTGTTTGCGACTGCAATGTGAGATTGTTCTGAGTAAAATGGACCTGCAGAGGATTCTCAATCTGCTGCAAGGTCTTGGAGTAAGAATTTTCCTTTACTGAGGGGGGCGGGGTTCTGGTGATGACACAGGCTGGGTGGGGTTAACTGGATATTAATTAGTCAACTGGGCAATCAATATAAGCGTGGGAGTGGGCAATCTTTGAGGGTTGTAAATTGACTTCGACGTTACTGTCCCCTACCACCTCCTTTTTATTTAAGTATGTATATATATCCTTCATGTGCCGTGGAGTTGCCGTTGCCACTATTTTGTGTAGGTAGGAGCAGCTGTTCCACTTTGTCATTAAGATTGAGTCTTGGAACCTTGAGGATCAGAGCCCCTCCTCCCTTCTGCCGTGTCATAGCTGTTTTCACAGTTTAAGCATATGACATGTGGTCTTTAATTAAGTAACCAAGTGGGAAACAGACTTACCGGCCAGTATAAGGACCTCTCACAATAAATATTCTTCATTAGCCCACAGTCCGCTACTCTGCTAAACAGCCAAACAGTACACTCCCAGTGCACTCTCACAAATGCATGCGCACGTGTGCATATGACTGGGGCCTTGTATACAGCTCCGAGGTCTAGGCAAAATTTCGATCAAGATTAGGTTAAAACAGCAGTCTTTTTTAAAATGTTGGAAGTCAAATGTTGCTGAAGAAGAAATCTGCAAAGGCATTATCAGTGACATTGTAGAGTTTAGCTCAGCTCCAAGTGGGGAGAGAATAAGAATCTTGCAGCCAGCCAAACAGTGTACTCCCAGAGCACTCTCACAAGTGAAATAATTCCAAACACGATCCCATCACATGTGACCTATAATTGTACAACGCTGTCTATTCATTAGCAACAAACACAGATAGGACAACTGTGTTACTCCTTGCACGTATCTCAAGACAAGACACACCACACACAGCCAAATACAAAGAGATGTCCCTGGCTCATGGCCTAGGAATGAGGGATAGTACCTTTTTTAATTGAAAGGAAAGCAGATTGTGGACCTCTCTCCAACTACTCCTGTCTGGCTCATGTCTTGACAAACTGTTAGTTGTCCAAGGTTGGTCAGTAGAATGCCAACCAATCAGGACCCTCAATGTTAAGCCGGCCAATATATGTCATGCCAACCAATCATATAGTCACTTTGCACCACACTCAACATTTCTTAAATCAATATCCCTTGTTAATAGAGTCTTAACAGCAAAAGAGGTCCATGTATGCAGAGTTGTCATCCTTGTTATGAAAATGGTAATGAAGTCATATCTTCCCTTTCTTTTCCGACAGTTCCTACTGAAGGTTCAACTAATTAATCAAGTCATGGAGCTATAACAGGCAGGGCGAGTGCGGTTTTGCCTGGTCATGAAATTGCAAAACAAGCACGGTTTCACATCCTCCTGTTTATAAGCATTTAAATGCATGTTGTTTCACCTCAGAACGTTAACATATAGCCAGGCTGATTTAACATGTGACACTCACTCTAAATGCCACCATGTGGTTGCTGTGCACTTGACGGGAACAGTAGCAAATCATAATAGAAGCCTGTAGCACTGGTGTAAACGACAGGTTGAATCTACCTGTATGCTGAAGTCTTCTGTTCTGACTTTTCCCATTTTCTGCTGCTTATATGCACTTTCAAACATAATAGCAGGACATACATTTGAAAAACTTTCATTGGTACACAGAGCCATAATTAAGAAAATGGAACTGAATTAGGATGGTAGCCCATGTAACTTTACTGAAGAGAATCTTTCCATAATTGTACTACCTGGCCATAAATTGGCAACACATTTTAGTACATGTGAACATTATGGCAGTGCCTGGCAAATGCCCAACTAATGCCTTTACAAGTGTAAAATTTGTTGGCTTTGTCAATGCTTGTTTTTAAGTACAAGTAACACGTAAGTAATAAATGCAAAGGCACACTTGGATGGAACTTTTTTATTACGCCAGGAGTTGATTTACATCTGCATTTACGCCACAGCTTTTAAATATGAATAGTATCCTCTTAAAAGCACAGAGCTCACTCAGTCCCAATGGGTGTGTTCATTGGGTGAGGGGGTCAGTTACTGGGAAGGTATAAACATAGGCTCTAGCATGACCATAGATGGTCAATGGGCGGTTAAATCTTCCAAAAAGAAATACAGGCTTTGTGTTTCCTCACCCCCATCTGTCTCTATATTCACTTCCCATGCCAACAGTGCCCCATAATAACAAACTAAACAGCATTGAAACAGGGATAGAAATGCCAGTTCTATAGCCGTGTTTCATACCTCTGTTCACTTATCATGTATTGAACATCCCTATGAAACTGAGAATGGGCCTCATTACGAGCATGGCGGTAGCCGTGCCTGTATGGCAGGCACGGCTACCGCCATGCCCGCTACCGGCACCGCCTCCCACGATTGGGCAATAACCGGGCCAGTACGAGATGAATGGGCCAGTATTTGCACATTCGCGGGTGGCGGTATTGCCGGGCTCCCGATCCCCATTCTGCCCCATAGGGCAGAATGGGGTTGGGTTGGGGAGCATGGATGCGCCAGCATCAGTGATAACGGTCCCGGCAGCATTATGAGTTATGCTCGCGGGTGCCACACAGCCCACCAGGTAGGTAAGACCTGGCGAGCTGTCAGGTACCTGCGTGCAGAACTCGTAAATCGGCGGGGCGGTATGAAGGGTGCCGGTGCCTTACCGGCACCGTTCATATCATCACCGCTACCCTTATAATGAGACCCAATGTGTTTGATTTCTGCGCATTTTAAAGCAAATGCTTTATACATTCAGGATGTGCGTTGGCATGCACAGACACACCCCTGCACTAGCCCCTGAATGTGCACATTTAAGATGTGCCCTCAGTGAATAGTACATATCATGTTGTGTGGTTAAGAGAGGTGAAGTGCCAAAGAATAATTTGCAAAAGTACCTTCTGAGAAGGTACAAACAAACTCTGGAGAAGCTCCGAATTTAAGAGGAGAGCATTCCAAGTAGAATGTTCGATACATACTGCTTTATGCCATTTAATTATGAATATATTTCTCAAAATGCCTTTTCTTTATCACTCGCATACAATTAAAAATGAATAATGAAAATAAACACACAATAAAAGTCATGAAAATCTACTGTGCCAGCTTCAATCAAAGGTTTTCCTTTAATACATATCACTCTTCTCTCCTAAAGGGATCACGAAGAATCTGTGGGAAGGAAGGTGCAAAGGCTCTTTGCCCTCGACCAGTGCATCATCAGATGTTGCCTTGCAGGCCCACATTATCAGTTGACCTACAGCCAGCCCCTCCACACACATGAAGATACATTGGCTCACTGACCCCGCGTTGGGTGGCAGGCTCAGGTCAGTCGTCCACTCACATGTTTTTGAATGAGTGCATTTGAGAAAGTGAACCTTATAGCAGTCTTTGCTGCAAATGCATATGTTCCGGTTAGCATGTGGAAATATAAAAGCATGAGTCATGTACAGTGCTTTGGTGAAAGTGCTTTATAAATCAATAAACCACCTTACATCTTAAAGGGCATTCGCAAGGAAATTGAAGCAGGATCCTGTAAAATGCTACGAAACTGGGTTATCAAAAACAGACTCCTACTGGGCAAGGTCGGAAGCTCAGAAGCAGAGCTTATCCAGAACCCAGGGCAGGTAAAAAAAAGGATCCTTGAACACGACTGGATTCAGACGCTGGAAGACGCAAACCTGGTTAAGTCGAAAACGGACCTCCCACATAACACTACTAAAGTTAACGTAGTTCGTCCATATTTGGCAAAATGCCCAGACAGGAAACTGCAAAAAAACTTCATGCGGATCCGCTTGAACATTCTACACACAAACGAGACCCTCCCAAGGTGGAAATTAAGTGCCTCTACAGACTGCCGCTTCTGTACACAGAAGGAAACGAAAGAAACCATAAAGCATCTCCTTCTGAGTTGTCGGGGCCTGATTGGGCCACGCACACGCCACCTGGGCAACTTATTCAAAAATCTTCAGTTCTATGACGAAGATGAATCGTGGAGTCAGCTAATGAGTGGAGACAAAACCTCGTGGCTAATCGCAATGAGTGGAGACAAAACCTCGTGGGTAATCGCAGTGGTTGTTTTTTTTTCAGGAGACTGGCCTACTCGACAGACTCGTCATAGAAAAGGCCAGCGATCAAAATGTCTAACACCCACCTAATGGAGCCAACGGGCACTCCCATGATGTGGCTTAGTAGACATTAAGACTTAGGACCTTGTGTGGACTTCAGGAGTTGATGGGAGACATTTGGGAATACCCTTGTAAAAATTGTTTACATTTCAATTAAAACAGGTAATTAAAAAAAAATCAATAAATACAGGCACAGTGACAGATTATCACAAAGCAGAGCAAATTAAAAGAGCACAGAGAGGCTTGTTTCATGTGCACTGCTTTCCAAAATGCTCCCATCAGCTTATTCATCACGGTGCCCAAGCATGTTTGGAGGGGCTAGACCATAGTGCAAAGATGTGCTGTCCTGTCCCCTTAACTACATTAGTTTCTGGAGCATGTATGGCATGTTCCCTTCAACCACGTGGTTGCTGGGAGTGCTTTTCCTCAGGATGTGCCAATAAAGGGCACATCTATGTGAAATGACTGGGAAAAAAACATGTACATCCCTTTTTGGGGGATATAAATGCTAGTATGACACCCAGGGATGTATATGCTAGTGGGTCACCCACGGTGTAGCACGCGTCTGTACCTCTTAAAAAATTAATCATGAGAAGGTTAGAAATAAACATGCCATGATGTGTGCCTCCTCCTGCACCTGTTCTGAACAGGCACAGGGGGAAGACCCTCGTTTCTGAGTTCTTTGAAAAATACCCCATTGGTGAATTTGGGATGCACTTTAAAATCCCCAGGAACACCACTTTATTTGTTCAAACATGCAAGGGAGAATCTGAACGAGCAAATCTAGTATGCACTCATTCAGATGCCCTGTGTGAATTTGGCTTCCACTAGCGAATGTCCCAGGGAATGATCCAACGCTATGCTAATGTTGGGACTTTCGAGACTCAGGGCTAGCTAGCCTTTTGGTTATAGCCCCTGAGCATTTATTCAGTGCTACAAACAAAAGGCCCGGGGCTATAGCTGCAGGCTGTTAGGGAGAATTCTCATAAATGGCTAATTTCCCTTACCTAATGAGTCCCTCAGCAGCTTTGCTGGATTTCTAGGATTTATTCTTTTCACCTGGTAAGAGTTTGAGCCTTTTTCCCACTCTTACATGTGTTTTGCTGTGTGTGTTTTTACCATTTGTGTGATCTTGGGCTCTGGAGACTCACCTACTCCATGACAACAATGTTTGTGTGTGTTACACAGCACCTTCAGTGCAGTAACACAGGGTTGTCTTTTAGACTTCCTTCTGACTCCATTTTTCTGGGACTGACTACTGTCTCCCAGAAACATGTAAAGTTGCCATTAACTGTATGTAGTCTCTTTAAACTACAGACCAGTACACTCCATCTTACATGGAGTATTGGAAAGGGTTAATTCCTATCACTTTTTGTCTGTGTCTTATGGGGCAGTTTTTCGCTCCCTTTACATTAAGACTTGGCTGGTGGCAACTACCCTACCTTTTCTACCACGTTTATCTTATATAACCATGATATTGTTTTAGGCTATTATATCAGCCTTGAACATAAACCTGCTTGACGAAATACATTCTATTTTGGCTCCGGGTGGGTTTAGTCACCATTTCTTTTTGTGAAAGTTGTTCTCCTGTTCTTCTCTGCGTCCCAAACCGGGGTTGATTCCTTTGTTTGCTGTCTTTTCGCAGGCTTCTGCACAGAAACCCTCCTTAAGGCGCCTGAAAGTCTGGGTAGGCAGGATGTGAGGGAGGGGTCTTCGGACCCCTGTCATGGGTTCCCTTGGTAACCCAAGTCGCACTCTTGTCTGATTGGGTAAGGGGACTGGCCTTGCCAGAGCAGCCAACCTGCTGTGTGATTGACAGCCAGGCTGTATGAATGGGGGAAAACTGCATAAAAAGCAGGTCTCTTGGACTGGAAAGGCAGAGTCGCCACTGGAACGCATGAACCAAAGAGGAGCTGACAGAAGAGGACCCCTTCAATGACTGAACCGCCCGGTGAAGCCCTGCTGCAGGTCTGAATCATCAGAATCCGCCGACAGAGAAGATCCTCCAGGAAACTTCTTCCCTTGAGCTGGTGGGACCAACCAGTTCGCCCAAACTGCAAGTCAGGACAGCTCCTCTGGTCGAATTCACTGTACAGAGCTACAGTGGGCCGGATAGCCAGGAAGGTCAGACCCTGCTTAGGTTTTAAGGAGCGCACCTTTTATTTGTTGCTTTGCTCTGCTGCTGATTTCTTCCCTGGGTATTGCAGGACCCTCCAGTCTTCCTACTTCGTGTCAGTCCGACAGTCATTTCAGGAACTGTGAGCCTGCAGGAACTACCAGGAACGTCCGCCTCAGCTACAACTTCCTCTCTGTTTTAAGGTACTGTGCAAACCCGGTTGCTCGTTTCGTTAAGCCGCGGGGAAAGTGTGTGACCTCTTTCTCCAATCCGAGGGATTGTCCTTCTCTTCTTTTTAAACTAACTTTTCTACCACCCAACCCCGTCTGAAACCCATGGCACAAACTTTACTGCAAACTACCCTGAACCGTGTGATCTTGAGCAAAAGACTTCTGTCCTATTGTCTTTGGCCCTAAGCCTTTTATACCTGATTCTATCACTGTGGTTCCTCTTGTTATATTGCCCTGAGTATTTTCCTGATGGTGTGGTTCAATTTCTGTTAACTTTGTCTCCCCACCCCTTTTTAAATTGCTGGAGTGCCATTTTGCTCCCACTTCATTTTGTGAGCTTAACCTGTCTGGAATTTAAGGGAAGTGGTGTGGTGTATTGAGAGAGTGATTTTTAAACTGCTTATAATGGTGTAATGTTATACAACTGAAGAGTCAAATAAATGTATATTCTTTTACTTGAAAACCTTCAGTCAGTGCTTGCGTGAATCATAGTAATTGCTGTCCTTTGTGTACCTATTTGATACTGCTCACTTACACTTGAGATAAGCCTGGCTGCTCCGCTGCTGCTACCACTTAACAGTGTAGTAAAGGCTTGTACCAAAGGTGAATTTGTACAGTTACTTGTAGTCTTAATTGTGTGTGGTGTTCCCAAGGGTACTGCATATAATTCTGCCTAACACTGGTGTACAGCGGTGAGGAACAAAGTATAGTAATTACACTTAGAGTGCTGCTATTACCTTGGATCAAATAACCACAAGGCTAACATCACCAATAGCAATATTAATCATGTCTAATATGGAAAACCACAGTCAGGAGACCCTCCTGAGTTACACTGCTGATTGTTTAGAAACATGTGTAAAGTAAGGAAACTCTCTGCCAAAGGCAAAAAGACTGAACTGATTGAAAAGTTGTTAAAGAATCCAAGTCTAGGGAGTGGGTACCTGCCTCTCTAGCAAATTTGGAAAGTATTGAGGATGATAATATGTCTGTCAATGATGAGTTGGAAGAGGGAGATGTGTCTATGAAGAATGTAAGCCTCTCTGCCCCCTTGCCTGCTCAGCAACCTCAACCCTTGTCCACTGGGACCCCCACAGGTCCTACACTCAGTCCTGAATTTATTGCTCTAGAGAAAATGAGGCTTGAACTGGAATTCAAACGTTTAAACGCTCAAACTGAACAAAAACACCAAGAACTTAAGCTCAGTGAAATGGAGTTGAATCATGAACTAGAAATGAAAAGATTGTCTCTTGAAAATGCTTCTCTACCAGAGTCTTCTAGGTGTTCCAGTCCTAAGAGACCCTGTGGATATGTATGAGGTCAAGCTTGATATTTTGGATTGGTTGGCGATGTTTGAATATAACCATGGGATTCAAGGTCTCTCAGGGAATCAATTGCTTCCCTGGCTCTTCTCTAGGCTACCCCTGTTGCATCAGATGTATTGGAGTTGTGGGAGGTGGATAGGATGGATCATGAGTGTGTGAAGCTAGCTTTAATTGCTAAATTTGGGAAGACCCCTTCCCAGTACCTTAAGAGATTTAGGACCCTCAAAATGCATGATGGTACCCATTGGGCTACCTGGGTATGAGAGTGTTTGAAAAACTTTGATGGTTGGATTAAGGGTTACAGAGTGAACACTTATGAAGGAATTAGAAATCTTGTTATGTTGGAGTCTATTTTTGATGTCTGCTCTCCTGAGCTCAGACAGCACTTGGCTGATTCTAAGGAGATAGATCCAAAGAAGCTAGCTAAGGCTGCTGACTTGTCAGTTGCCAACAGGGCCACTCACAAGGATTCTGGGACTACTTAGAAAAAGAATGAGGGGAAACAGCCAAAGAAAGACAACAAAGAGAATTCTAATAACTCAAATCCAAAAGAGGGCCACAAACAGCAACATAAGGGTAAACCACAAGGGAAACCAAATCAGGCTAGTGCACCATCTGGACCCAAACCAGATGGATGTCAGAACAAACCTCCATTCATCAAAACCTTTGTGAAATGTTATGTTTGTTGGTCAACTGACCATGTGAAAGGGGATCCCAGATGTAAGGGCAAACCTTCAGGGGTCCATACTGTCACCTTAGCCTTCTCCCCAGAACAAGAAGTACCTATGGCAAGTGGAAACTTTCACCTATTGGCTGATGAACCCTCGAGAGTCTCAACTAGTGTTTCTTTAGTGTCCCTGGGCTTGTGGGAACAACAGAACTTAGATGTCTATAATTCCATCCCAGATATTACTAAAGAGTATTATAAAGATAGTGTTCTTGTGAATGGTCAGGAAACCCCTGCCATCAGAGACACTGGATCCAGCATAACTACGGTGGATGAATCATTTTTCAGGGTGGAGGATGTTGCTAAGGCACCCAAACATCTCACCAAGTTAGCTTGAGGCCCTGTGCAAATGCTTCCCCAGTTACCAGCTCTCATCCAGTGTAATGATATGACTGTCAAAATACCTGTTAGTGTGCAGAGTGAAGTGCCTGGGAGAGTCCTGTTGGGTAATGACCTGAACACTCTTGGAGTTGTGTCAAGCACCCCCAGGGCTCCCAGTAAAAGGAAACAGGATCTCATTAGGTCTGCAAGGGAGAGAACCTTGAGAGGCTCTCCAGAGGAGCTGATGGAGGAAACTATCAATCCCACTCCATGGGAGTTGCTCACTGCCATTTCAAAGGAAACAGAGGCAAAGGGGAAACCCAAGACCTCCAGGAAAAAGTCAGACAGCACCCCTGTGCTACCAACAAGGCATCCCCAAGATTGTCCAAAGTCAAACCTGTGACTACTCCACCTGCTGAGTCTGAGTGTGCGGTGCAACCTTGTGTGGTTGGGCCAGTATCCGAAGAATCAGATCTGGAAGAAGACACTGTCTTAGTTCGAGATCTTGACCCTGTTGAACATCCTGAGCTGCAGTCTTTACTGGCAGAAGGTTGACCCAACAGGGCAGACTTTAGCAAAGGACATAGAGAGTGTCCTACTCTTGAATGTCTTTGACAACAGGCTGCTAACCAACTTGATGGGCAAGAAGCTGGAAAGCACAGGTTAAGCTGGGAAGATGGCCTCTTCTACAGTGAACCGACCGAGTCTACCCCTGGGGACTGCAAAAGAATTGTAGTGCCCCTTGCTAACAGACTCCAGTTCCTACAGTTGGCCCATGAGATACCTTTGGCTGGTCACTTGAGTTTCAAGAAGACCAAGGAAATGCTCTCTCTCTACTTCTACTGGCCTAAAATGGGTGCAGAAGTCGACAAATTCTGTAGGAGCTGTCACACCTGCCAAACCTCTGGCAAGAGTGGAGCCAAGAATGTGGCACCCCTGGTGCCTCTCCCAGTGGTGGGAGTTAATTTTGAGAGGGTGAGCATTGACATTGTCGGTCCCCTTGACCCTCCAACATCTTCAGGGAACAGGTTTATCCTGGTTGTAGTAGACCATGCTACAAGATACCCAGAAGCATTGCCTATGAGAACTGTTACCGCCCAGGCTGTGGCTAAGGCTCTACTTGGTCTTTTTACCAGAGTAGTGTTTCCTAAGGAAGTGATATCCGAGAGGGGATCCAACTTTATGTCCCACTACATGCAAGCCATGTGGAAAAATGGTGGTGTCACTTACAAGTTCTCTACAGCCTACCATCCACAGACAAATGGACTGGTAGATAGGTTTAATCATACTATGAAGAGCATGATAGGTGCTTTAGAGGAACCCCTTAAGAAAAAGTTGGACCTTCTGCTACTCATGCCTTCTCTTTGCATATAGAGAAGTCCCTCAGGAGGGAGTTGGTTACAGTCCCTTTGAACTTCTCTATGGCCATCCAGTAAGAGGTCCATTGGCCCTGATCAAGGAGGGGTTGGAGAGTGCTCCTTCCCCCAAGCCAGTCAGAGTGACTGACTATGTAATAGGTCTCCAGAGGAGAATGTCACACATGATGGAAGAAGCAAGTGATAACTTCAAAGCAGGTCAGGCTCCGGTCAAACATTGGCATGACCAGAAGGCCAGCATGGTTGAGTTTACTCAAGACCAGCTTGTATTATTTATCGTGCCAACAAGGCAGAGGGCCTTGCAGGACAAATGGATAGGACCCTTCAAGGTTGTGGGCGAACTTGGAGAGGTGAACTATTTGGTGGACTTAGGCAAACCTAAGGAGGCTCCCAGAGTCTTTCACACCAACTGTTTAAAGGCTTATGTCTCAAGACCAGAAGTGGGAGCTTTGCTTCTAGCTTCAGCTCACGAGGAAGAGGAGAGTGAATCTCTACCTGACCTCCTCAAAGGCCAACCTTTAGATGAATAAATAGAAGGAGTTAATCTCTCTTCTCAACTGACTTCTGAACAACAGGAGGAGTGCAAAGTTCTGTTGAATCAGTTTGCCTCCGTGTTTGCACTAACTCCAGACCCTTGAGGCCAGCATGATATTCTCACTGGTGACTGTTTACCTGTGAAAAACATAGGTTACAGAATGTCAAAGCATGTGAGATCCCACATCAAAGGAGAGGTCAACAAGATGCTTGATCTCAGGGTTATAGAACCATCTACAAGTCCATAGTCTAGTCCAATTGTTCTAGTACCAAAGGCAGGATCCAAGGAGTTGAGATTATGTGTGGACTATAGAGCTCTAAATGCAGTCACTATGACTGATGTCCATCTTTTGCCAAGGACAGATGAACTGGTGGATAGACTTGGTTCAGCCAAGTACCTCAGTGCATTTGATGTTACCTCAGGCTATTGGCAAATAGCACTGACAGACTATGCCAAGGAGAAAACTGTCTTTTCTACACCAGCAGGCCTCTACCAGTTTAAGGTTATGCCTTTTGGACTAAAGAATGCACCTGCTACATTTCAAAGGCTGGTTAATCAAGTTCTGAATGGGATGGAGGACTTCTTCATGGCATACTTGAATGTCATTGCAGTGTTGAGCCCTACATGGAAAGAACATATTGATCACCTCGGATATGTTTTGCAGGCTCTTGGGCAGACCCATCTGACCATAAGGGCAAGCAAATGTCAAATTTGTCAGAGTAAAGTGGTCTAAATTGGTCATGAGGTAAGACGAGGTGAGACAAGGCCATTGCCCAGCAAAGTACAAGCTGTGCAACACTGGGCCACCCCTACTACTCAAACCCAAGTGAGAGCTTCCGTATGTCTCACTGGGTATAACAGGAATTTCATAGAGAACTATGGGTCCATAGGTTCTCCCTTGAATGTGATTGTGTCTCCAAAATTGCCTAAAAAGGTTAGATGGAATGCGGAGTGCAATCAAGCCTTTGAAAACCTGAAGAAAGCCCTTTTTCAAGCTCCAGTCCTAAGAGCTCCTGATTATCACCAACCCTTCATTGTGCAGACAGATGCCTCCAATATAGGTATAGGTGCAGTCCTTAGTCAGCTGGATGAGAAAGGTAGGGAGCACCCCATTTGCTTCATTAGTAGGAAACTAAAAGAACCAGAAACAAGATGGGCAACCATAGAGCGTGAATGTTTTGCCATTGTGTGCTCTCTGAAGAGGTTTAGACCATACTTGTATCGATCAACCTTTGTGATTCAGACAGACCACCAACCCTTGAGATGGTTAATGCAAATGAAAGGGGACAACCCAAAACCTCTGAGATTGTGAATCTGCCTACACGGGTTTGATTTCACCATTGAGCACAGAGCAGGATGTCACCACCAAAATGCTGATGGTCTCTCTAGGATGTTTGTAACCCACTAGAGGTAGAGATTCATCCAGGAGTTGATTAAATCCTCCTGTCCCTTAGTCTGGGGGGGCGAGTGTTAGGGAGAATTCTTATAAATGGCTAATTTCCCTTGCCTAATGAGTCCCTCAGCAGCTTTGCTGGATTTCTAGGATTCATTTTTTCACCTGGTAAGAGTGTGAGCCTTTTTCCTACTCTTACATGTGTTTTGATGTGTGTGTTTTTACCATTGTGTGATCGTGGGCTCTGGAGCCTCACCTACTCCATGAGCACAATTTTTGTGTGTGTTAGACAGCACCTTCAGTGCAGTAACACAGGGTTGTCTTTTCGATGTCCCTCTGACTCCATTTTTCTGGGACTGACTCCTGTCTCCCAGAAACATGTAAAGTTGCCATTAACTTTATGTAGTCTCTTTAAACTACAGACCCAGTACACCCCATCTTAAATGGAGTATTGCAAAGGGTTAATTCCTATCCCTTTTTGCCTGTGTCTTATGGGGCAGTTTTTCGCTCTCTTTACATTAAGACTTGGCTGGTGGCAGTGGTAACTACCCTAACTTTTCTACTGCGGTTATCTTATATAACCATGGTATTGTTTTAGGATATTATATTTGTCTCGAACATAAAGCCACTTGACCAAATACATTTTATTTTGGCTGCGGCTGGGTTTAGTCACCATTTTGTTTTCTTAAAGTCTTTCTCGTGTTATTCTCTGCACGCCAAACCGGGGTTGATTTCTTTGCTCGCTGTCTTTTCGCAGGCTTCTGCACAGAAGCCCTCCTTAAGGTGCCTGAAATTCTGGCTAGGCAGGATGTGAGGGAAGTGTATTTGGAACTCTGCCATGGGCTCCCTTGGTAACCCAAGTCGCACTCTTGTCTGATTGGCTAAGGGGACTGGCCTTACCAGGCCAGCACCCTGCTGTGTGATTGATAGCCAGGCTGTACGAATGGGAGAAAATTGCATACAAAGCAGGTCTCTGGGACTAGAAAGGCAGAGTCACCACTGGAACGCAAGAATCAATGAGAAGCTGACAGAAGAGGACCCCTTCAATGACTGAACCGCCCGGTGAAGCCCTGCTGCAGGTCCGAATCGTCAGGATACGCCGACAGAGAAGATCCTCCAGGAAACTTCTTCCCTTGAGCTGGTGGGAACAACCAGTTTGCCCAAACTGCAAGACAGGACCCCTCCTCTGGTCGAATTCGCTGTACAGAGCTACAGTGAGCCGGATAAATAGGAAGGTCGGACCCTGCTTGGGCTTTAAGGAGCACACCTTTTATTTGTTGCTTTGCTCTGCTGCTGGTTTCTTCCCTGAGTAGTGCAGGACCCTCCAGTCTTCCTACTTCGTGTCATCTGACAGTCACTTCAGGAACCGTGAGCCTGCAGGAACTACCAGGAACGTCTGCCTCAGCTACAGCTTCCTCTCCGTTTTAAGGTACTGTGCAAACCCGGTTGCTCGTTTCGTTCAGCCGCGGGGAAAGTGTGTGAAATCTTTCTCCAATTCGAGGGCTTGCTCATCTCTTCTTTTTAAACTAACTTTTCTACCACCCAACCTCGTCCGAAACCCGTGGCACGAACTTTACTGTGAACTACCCTGAACCGTGTGATCTTGAGCAAAAGACTTTTGTCCTATTGACTTTTACCCTAAGCCTTTTCTACCCGATTTTATCACTGTAGTGCCTCTTGGTCTATTGCCCTGAATACTTACCTGATGTTGTGGTTCAATTTCTGTTAACTTTGTCTTCCCCTCCCTTTTTAAATTGCTGTAGTGCCAATTTGCTCCCACTTCATTTTGTGAGCTTAACATGTCTGGAATTTAAGGGAAGTGGTGTGGTGTATTGAGTAATGGTGTAATGTTCTACAACTGAAGAGTGAAATAAATGTATATTCCTTTACTTGAAGACCTTGAGTCAGTGTTTGCCTGAATCTTAGTAATTGCTGTCCTTTGTGTAACTATTTGATACTGCTCACTTACTCTTGAGATAAGTCTGGCTGCTCCGCTACTGCTATCACTTTAACAGTGTAGTACAGGCTTGTACCAAAGGTGAATTCGTACTGTTGCTTGTAGTCTTAATTGTGTGTGGTGTTCCCAAAGGGTACTGCATATAATTCTGCCTAACACCCGCCACCCAGCCCTCCCCCAGCAACGCCTCTGAAAACACTTTTGCAACATTTGCATACATACTCATCTAAACTTGTTAGGGAATCAGGTGCTAGCAAGACATGTCATACACTTCTGCATTTTCATGCTTTACTTGATAAAATATGTATGGCACATAGATTAAATAAGGTTAGAGGGAGCTCATGTTTACTGAAACTTTATACATGTAGCGTCTGCATTTTCTTTGTCTGGAGATCCTGAGACCCATGGAAACCCTTTGAAGTCTCACAACATGATTCTATTGTAGGTATATTCATCGTAGAGAATCCAGCAACATGTGGCTTTCATTGATAGTATATTAATACTGATGAAACACTTGTGTATAGGCCAGTGGTCGAATTGTATGAAGTGCAAGATTCCTCTTATTCCTAACGCTTGTATTTTAAAATGAAGCCATTGCAGAACAGTTTCTTTTTAAAATAAAAGTATAGGAACAGTAAAACTTAATTTACAAAAGTAGAGGAGCAGCGTTCCCAACCGTTCCCGTCCACTTCCACCACTGGTATAGGCGCGTTACAAAATGCCATATCATATCATATCATTATACGATTTATCAACGCATGCCTGCCCTGAAAGTGCAATATATTGAATACATAGATGTCTGGGAAATATTTAAATTGAGAAAGCTATTGAAATGTGAAATAAGAACGGTCTTATACAATTCTTTATTTCCCCACTTCCTCTATAGCTAGGGTTCCCAACATATGGCCCGTAGGCCAAATACGGCCATCCTTCCCACGATTTGCAGCCCACAACAGTGTTTACTTTTGCAATGAGATACGGCCCACTTTAAGCAGTGGGCTGCATTTCATTACATAAGTAAACAGTTTACCCAGGACGAAGAAAACTCTGGACCTCTTTTAGTGCGGCTATTAACCCTATCTTTATTTCCATTATAATGTATGCCCCCCTCCTTTGCTTAGAATGGAAAGCAGTCAGGGGCACCCCTGAGGGGAATACATAATATTAGTACCTGGCGAGGGTCATTGAGCTTGTAAAAGGCAAGCTCATTGGCCCTCGCCTGTGCCTTACCTGCCCGACAAGGCTCCTTGCACTGCCATGTCCCGGAGTTCTTTCCGTGAGTGCCCGCCATTGAAAAGGAGAAGGGACTACGTGTAGTCCCTTCGCTCCTTCCATGCCAGCTATTTAGGCAATATAACCCTCTGAGGTTTCTATTGCTATTAGTAACCCGGCACGTCATACTGGAGTACTAATAGCAGTTTTTCTTGAGTTGAGAAATGGCGGTGACCGTTTCTCGACTTGAGAAAAAAAAGCAACATAGTACCTTCTCCCTTTCCATGGTGACCATTAAAATGAATGTTAAAAAAAAAATTAAACAAACAAAATGCCCACCATGGAAGGGGTGAAGGGACTACATGAAGTCCCTTCTCCCTTTCCATGCCCACTCACAGAATGAACTCCATGATGCAGCAGTGCTAGGAGCCTTGTAGGGCAAGAAAGGCCTGGGAGAGGGCCAATGAGCTGGCTCTTTACAAGCTAGTTGACCTTTGCCAGTGTAGGGGAGGCATGTTATCACAAGTATGACAAAGTCACAGTTGGTACAATTTGTAAAACATTTATTAAAGTTTCTTGGGTTGGAAAAACTCCTACTTTGCCATATAACTAAGATGGGAGTAGTCTCGACCATCAAAAAATAAACAAAACAGTCCTAGTGGAGTCCGTCAAATCAAAATGGCCTGCACTTGTGTGTAGGCGTGTTATAAATGCCATATCATATCATATGCTAACAAAACCTAATGCTTGCCGTATCTTTTGTACAAAAAGTGTATAAAAGAGAAATGTATGTAAAGGAAAAATCAGTGTCAAAAAAATAACTGCAGCTGAACCAGCTTTCCTCCTCATGTTAGATCACACGGAGTAAGACGGTAGCTGTAGGCAGAATTACACACACTGGCTTGGGTTTCCTACACAATAAATGGTTCCAAAACATTGATCGAAGCCCGCCTTCCCTTCCAGATTAAAGTCTCTCTCTTCAGACCTCCAAATAATTTTTCAACAAAAGGTTCACATAGGCCCCCCTCTGTCGTGCTCAGACCTCTTCAGAACAAAGTTCAACTAAACGTTCTCTTCCCCAAGCTTTTTTTACTTCGGGTTTCCCTTAGCCAGGCTCAGATCACTTTCGGATGCCAAAGACTTTCGAATGTGTGTGGCTTTATTTACAGACCTCTGCAGGACCCTTTGAGTAAAATTTCAAGGTTCAGCTTTCACTCTCCCCTTCTCTAGGAGTTAAGTTTGCTTACTTAATTGTTGCAGTCATTCACTTTGTCGTTACAAACAATGCAACTTTCACAGAGACTTACGAGTGGGCTACTTCCTTTCTCCGGACCACTCCGTCACTCAGTATCACTGATTTTGCAGCTGTCCTTACTTCGAAGTTCATTCACAGGTCTGCCTTTCTTTGCTTATCATCCACACATGTCCAGCCTTCAGTTGGGATATAATGTTGCCACTTCAAACTTTCTTTAACACACTGGTCTCTCAGGTCATTTGCCAAATCACCCAATGGGTGTGTTTCTTTCTTGCTTTTGCGATTTTCAATTCAGAAGTCATGTTCAGTACCACAGGCTTGGCCTCACCTCCCCAACTCTGCGGTTCACCCGGGACGGTCGCTAGTGTCCTTGAAACACAATGCCGCCTTCTGATGCGGTATCTGCCCTTTTGCACGTGTTTTTCGCGGCCTATCAGAGGCAATGACCTCCAGTAGGGAACTCTTGGGGTTTTTGAACCGCTGCTCTCGTCCCATGGTCCGTCCTCTTCTCCAGTAGGTTTGCCTTCGCCCCGGATGTTCTGCTCGTACTTGCCGATTAACAGGACATGTCCAGTACGATGTATGAGAGTTAGTCTTGTTACTCTCAGTCACCTTCTTCTTAAGCCCAGTGTTTGTGTAAAAAGGGGAAGGGGGTGAGTTGGGATCTCAGAGAATCCTAAAAAATAGGATGGGTTAGATGGACAAAAAAGGGGGAAATACCACATCTCACTATTGGCTTCTTCACCCCCACTCCCCGAAGACCCCTCACCCAGGTGATCCTCCTGCAGTGGCCCACCCACAGGGTCTGGACCAAAAGGTGATGGCGGTGCCCTGTCCACCTGAGAGAGAGATCCCCGGGACTAGCGGGTGAGACACCCTCTGGTTTCCCACACTGGGTATTAATGCCTAAATGGAGTTAAAGATAAGGTTAATAGAAGCAAATAATCATGAGACAGCGAGCCAGCTGTCAGCCACTTGCTTACAAAGAAGGATTAATTTCTACTCAGCAGGGAGCTGAAATATGAAATGCCGCTGAGTAGCAATGAATCCTTCTTTGTAAGCAAGTTTCTGACGAGGAGGATCCAGTGTTGAAAGGCAACAAGGTGACACTTCTGTTTCCCTCAATGGAAGAGACAGCTTCAAAATTTGGTTTGTTGTGTGTAAGCCTTAAACAAAACAAATCGAATTTTGAAATAAATATGCCTGAAGTCCGGGTGCAATGTTGGAGGTTTCCTAATGTTGAATACTTAATTAAAAGGAGTTTCTCTTTGATTTACATTTGTATTGTTTCCCTCACTTTCCTTCTTTTGTATTTTTTCTTTTCTTACTTGCAAGAAATAATTACGCTTCTCTATTTTATTACATAATACATGTCCATCGTGATAGCATTGCTTCCTCTGCTCCTGCTCACCCACCCAGAATCAACAACTTCTTTTTTGTAGGACCCTTGTCCAAGTGGCAAGAGTTACCTTACTTGGCGCATGGTGTGAATAACAGAGAATGTCATGTGAGTACTTGACACATGACAGTACTTCCTGAATAGATGGTCCGAGTATGGGGCGGATATGATCCCAATGTCTACACATCAGGCAACGTTTTTGGTTTTGCCAATGTTTTTTTTTTTAACTTGGGCAACAAGAGCATGCTGAACACCTGTGACTGGGGCTAGGTGGGATTTGTGCATTGAGAGACAGATGTTCTCACATACACTTTTAAGAGCCAAACACACAGTTGTGCCTGCAAAACGATGTTGACAAAATGTAAATGCCATCTTGATGAATGGCTTGGCTGAGAGCACACTTTTTGTGGTTCCTAGAGCTCATTTGGGACTGGCTCCAACATTGCACCCGGACTGTTAATGAGGGTCTTTACACAGAAGCCAATCTGCATCAAGACCGTCCCTTTCCATCTACATTTACACCACCCCTTTCCATGTACATTTACACCGTCCCTTTCCATCTGTATTCACACCATCCATTCCATTCTCCATTCCCCTTTCCTGCTACATCTACACCACCCTTTCCATCTGCACTTACCCCGTCCCTTGACATCTCCATTTCAACCATCTCTTTCCATCTACAATTACACCACCACTTTCCATCTCCAATTACTTGCTCGCCAGTGCTACATAAATAAGTGCATTCAAGTTCGGGGGAGGTTCATGGTGTTTTGTTTGGGGGGTGAGGAAGCATATGGATGCCATTTTGTTGGGTGGTGGGTGTCATGGGAATGGTGTTTTGTTGGGGGTTTTGGGCATGTACTTTTGTTCGGTGAGTGGGGGTGTGATGGAGATTTTCTTTTGTTGAGGGAGTGGGAGGCATGGGGTTGTCCCTTTGTTGGGGGAGAGTGGGGTTCATGGGATGGCCTTTTGTTGGGATGGCCAAGGGGATGGCCTTTTGTTGGGGGGTTGGGTGTCAGAGGACATAGTGTTTAGTTGGGGGTAGGGGCTATGAGGCATAGTGTTTGGGTGGGAGGTGGAGGTCATTGTGCATAGTGTTTAGTTGGGGTGAAGGTCATTAGGCATGGTGTTTGGTTGGGGGTCATGGGGCATAGTGTTTGGTTTGGGGTGAGGGTCATAGGGCATAGTGTTTGGTTGGAGGTGGGGGTCATGGAGAATAGTGTTTGGATGGGGGATTCTGGGCCATGCAATGTGCATGGTTTGGGGGGACCAGGGCTATGCCATTTTGGGGGGTGGTGTTCTTAGGGGTGTTTACAGCCATGCCATTGGTGGGGGTGAATAGGGTGTGGACCAGAGCCATGTCATTGGTGGGTTTTGGGAGGGTTATGGGGGACCAGGGTCATGCCATTGGTGGTAGGTGGGAGGGAATGGGGAGGCAGGGTCATGCTGTTTGGTGGTGGTTGGGAGGATAATGTGAGGGGACAGGGCCCTTTCCATTTGTGGCGGGTCAGAGGGCATAGGGGGGACTAGCGCCATCATGTTTGGTGGGGGCTCAAGGGATATAGGATCTGCGAGTTGGTGGGTGGGGGTTAGAGCGGGAACATGGCCATGCAGGTTGGTGGGGAATAAGAAAACCAGGGCCATGCCATTGATGGGGAATGGGGAGACCAGGGCAATGTGTTGAATTCATATTGGGGTTGAATAATTCTCTAGACCCAATGTCTCTCGAGGATAGCTCAGCGGCAACATGCTCGCCTTGGAAAGAAAATGACACGTAGCAACACAGGTTTGATCCCCAGGTCCGCGCTTAGAAACCTCTGGGTATTAGGCGCGCTTAAAATAACCTATCATGGCCCCCTGACTAACACCCCTCCCCAGACACATTTACTTTTCGGCCACTATAGGTAGCATGTAGGGTACATTCGGCCCTTTGCCAAAATCAGTTGCACACCCCTAACCTATGGTAATACAAATAGGAGGCCATCATTATGAGATAATGTGGGAACCGGAAAAGCCCTAAAATGAAGTGCAGTCTTTTTTACAGCACATATTTCTTGTCCAGATGACCGGTTATCTGCTGCTCTGGCAGGGTGCAGCCTGACACCCATGCAAACCTACTCCCAACAATGAATGCACCTTGGGCCTGCAACCTGTGTCTCCTCAGATATTTTGGACAACTCCCATGCTCGCTTGCCATTGACTATTCTGGGGAGGGCTAATGGGTGTTGGAGTCCAAAACATCTGGAGATCCAAAGATTGCAGGCCCGTAAAAGGAGACCAGCAAGGTGAGACCTGCATGAATTAAACCCGAAGCTTCTCTCCACCCTGGAACGACATATACCACATATTCAGATCTGCACGACAGGTTATGTCCATTTCCAAAGGGAAACTGTATACAAGCCTACACTTCCACACTTCTGATATAATGCTACTCTTTATGTGTTCACTAATTTAGCTTATGGGATGGGGAAAATGGCTAAAACCGTGACCATTTTTGGGCACGCTTGCAGCACGCATGTGTGAATCACATGTTGCAAGTGTTAAAGGTGTTGTTTTTGACTTACAAGCCGATTCATGGAATTATTAGCGCTGCGCAAGTGGCCAAAAACGTGCGAATTGCAGTGGAATAGCGAAAATCGCAGTGCAAGTGCGAAAATCGCACGAAAAGCAGCGCACATCGATTCATGGAAGGCCGTACGCGAGAAAACCATCGGATGTGCGATACAAAAGTGCACGGCGCACGTTGGCGCACAGGCCATCTAACGGCGTGCGCCAGGTTACAGCGAAAATCGCACAGGCCACAGCGAAAATCGCACATAGTGCGGCGCACGCAACAAAAGTAGGCGGAACACGGGGCTTAACACTCGGAATGGGGAACAACTTGCCAAAATGTGGGCGTCACGGGGGAAGCACAGGGTACAAGTGCGCGGAACGCCCACACGCTTGCCTACAACACGTATTCATGGAATAGAATAGGGCAAAAAAGCGCACGCTCAAACCAGCGCACAGGCACAAACACGACCGCCACAAGAAAGCAGGCGGTAGCGTCTCTGCGCCTGTAAGAAATGTGCGCCAAAAGGTGCGCCAACAAATAGCACCTATATACAGCCATGATGAATGCCCAATACTGTGGCCCTCCAGAACAAATGACGTGCAAAGGGGTACCCACAAACACAGACACGCGCTGACAGAAAAAAAAGTGTGTGTGTATACCGGGGTGCGCGGGAAGTCTGACACGCAAATTGGCCGGGTACGTGGATTACAGGGGTGCGCGGGAAGTACCACACGCGATTTGTCAGGGTACGTGGATTTCAGGGGTGCGTGGGAAGTTCCACACGCGATATGGCCGGGTACGTGGATTTCAGGGGTGCGCGGGAAATTCCACACGCGATTTGGCCAGGTACGTGGATTTCAGGGGTGCGCGGGAAGTCCCACACGCGATTAGTCAGTGTACGTGGATTGCAGGGGTGCGCAGGAAGTTACACACGCGATTTGGCCGTGTACGTGGATTTCAGGGGTGCGCGGGAAGTACCACACGCGATTTGTCAGGGTATGTGGATTTCAGGGGTGCGCGGGAAGTTACACACGCGATTTGGCCGGGTACGTGGATTTCAGGGGTGCGCGGGAAGTTCCACACGCGATTTGGCCGGGTACGTGGATTTCAGGGGTTCGCGGGAAGTTCCACACACGATTAGTCAGGGTACGTGGATTGCAGGGGTGCGCGGGAAGTTACACACGCGATTTGGCCGTGTACGTGGATTTCAGGGGTGCGCGGGAAGTACCACACGCGATTTGTCAGGGTACGTGGATTTCAGGGGTGCGTGGGAAGTTACACACGCGATTTGGCCGGGTACGTGGATTTCAGGGGTGCGCGGGAAGTTCCACACGCGATTTGGCCGGGTACGTGGATTTCAGGGGTGTGCGGGAAGTTCCACACGCGATTAGTCAGTGTACGTGGATTGCAGGGGTGCGCGGGAAGTTCCACACGCGATTTGGCCGTGTACGTGGATTTCAGGGGTGCGCGGGAAGTACCACACGTGATTTGTCAGGGTACGTGGATTTCAGGGGTGCGCGGGAAGTGACACATGCGATTTGGCCGGGTACGTGGATTTCAGGGGTGCGCGGGAAGTTCCACACGCGATTTGGCCGTGTACGTGGATTTCAGGGGTGCGCGGGAAGTACCACACACGATTTGTCAGGGTACGTGGATTGCAGGGGTGCGCGGGAAGTTCCACACGCGATTTGGCTGTGTGCTCCCAGGTATTACCTGTACACCCTCCACGGCCCCTGCAGGCAGCACACACCACAGGGGACTACCCTGCACACCTGCTCATGTCACCCACCACCCCCACCCCCCAGCCACCAGGGGCACCCTCCACCAGGCCCCCACCCATGTCACCCACCACCCCCACCCCCCAGCAGTGCAGGGGCATCCTACACCAGGCACCCACCCATGTCTCCCACCACCCCCACCCCCCAGCACTGTGGGGCACCTGCCAGCAGGCCCCCACCCATGTCCAACCCATGTCTCCCACCACCCCCACCCCCCAGCCACCAGGGGCACCCTCCACCAGGCCCCCACCCATGTCACCCACCACCCCCACCCCCCAGCAGTGCAGGGGCATCCTCCACCAGGCCCCCACCCCTGTCTCCCACCACCCCCACCCCCAGCACTGTGGGGCACCTGCCAGCAGGCCCCCACCCATGTCCAACCCATGTCACCCACCACCCCCACCCCCCAGCCACCAGGGTAACCCTCCACCAGGCCCCCACCCATGTCTCCCACCACCCCCACCCCCCAGCAGTGCAGGGGCAGCCTCCACCAGGCCCCCACCCATGTCTCCCACCACCCCCACCCCCAGCACTGTGGGGCACCTGCCAGCAGGCCCCCACCCATGTCTCCCACCACCCCCACCCCCCAGCCACCAGGGGCACCCTCCACCAGGCCCTCACCCATGTCACCCACCACCCCCACCCCCCAGCAGTGCAGGGGCATCCTCCACCAGGCCGCCACCCATGTCTCCCACCACCCCCACCCCCCAGCACTGTGGGCACCTGCCAGCAGGCCCCCACCCATGTCCAACCCATGTCTCCCACCACCCCCACCCCCCAGCACTGTGGGGCACCTGCCAGCAGGCCCCCACCCATGTCTCCAACCACCCCCACCCCCCAGCCACCAGGGGCACCCTCCACCAGGCCCCCACCCATGTCACCCACCACCCCCACCCCCCAGCCACCAGGGGCACCCTCCACCAGGCCCCCACCCATGTCTCCCACCACCCCACCCCCCAGCACTGTGGGGCACCTGCCAGCAGGCCACCACCCATGTCCAACCCATGTCTCCCACCACCCCCACCCCCCAGCCACCAGGGGCACCCTCCACCAGGCTCCCACCCATGTCTCCCACCATCCCCACCCCCCAGCACTTTGGGGCACCTGCCAGCAGGCCCCCACCCATGTCTCCCACCACCCACACCCCCCAGCAGTGCAGGGGCATCCTCCACCAGGCCCCCACCCATGTCTCCCACCACCCCCACCCCCCAGCAGTGCAGGGGCAGCCTCCACCAGGCCCCCACCCATGTCTCCCACCACCCCCACCCCCCAGCACTGTGGGGCACCTGCCAGCAGGCCCCCACCCATGTCCAACCCATGTCTCCCACCACCCCCACCCCCCAGCACTGTGGGGCACCTGCCAGCAGGCCCCCACCCATGTCTCCCACCACCCCCACCCCCCAGCCACCAGGGGCACCCTCCACCAGGCCCCCACCCATGTCTCCCACCACCCCCACCCCCCAGCACTGTGGGGAACCTGCCAGCAGGCCCCCACCCATGTCCAACCCATGTCTCCCACCACCCCCAGCCCCCAGCAGTGCAGGGGCATCCTCCACCAGGCCCCCACCCATGTCTCCCACCACCCCCACCCCCCAGCCACCAGGGGCACCCTCCACCAGGCCCCCACCCATGTCTCCCACCACCCCCACCCCCCAGCACTGTGGGGCACCTGCCAGCAGGCCCCCACCCATGTCTCCCACCACCCACACCCCCCAGCAGTGCAGGGGCATCCTCCACCAGGCCCCCACCCATGTCTCCCACCACCCCCACCCCCCAGCAGTGCAGGGGCAGCCTCCACCAGGCCCCCACCCATGTCTCCCACCACCCCCACCCCCCAGCACTGTGGGGCACCTGCCAGCAGGCCCCCACCCATGTCTCCCACCACCCCCACCCCCCAGCCACCAGGGGCACCCTCCACCAGGCCCCCACCCATGTCACCCACCACCCCCACCCCCCAGCAGTGCAGGGGCATCCTCCACCAGGCCCCCACCCATGTCTCCCACCACCCCCACCCCCCAGCACTGTGGGGCACCTGCCAGCAGGCCCCCACCCATGTCCAACCCATGTCTCCCACCACCCCCACCCCCCAGCACTGTGGGGCACCTGCCAGCAGGCCCCCACCCATGTCTCCCACCACCCCCACCCCCCAGCCACCAGGGGCACCCTCCACCAGGCCCCCACCCATGTCACCCACCACCCCCACCCCCCAGCAGTGCAGGGGCATCCTCCACCAGGCCGCCACCCATGTCTCCCACCACCCCCACCCCCCAGTACTGTGGGGCACCTGCCAGCAGGCCCCCACCCATGTCCAACCCATGTCTCCCACCACCCCCAGCACTGTGGGGCACCTGCCAGCAGGCCCCCACCCATGTCTCCCACCACCCCCACCCCCCAGCCACCAGGGGCACCCTCCACCAGGCCCCCACCCATGTCTCCCACCACCCCCACCCCCAGCACTGTGGGGCACCTGCCAGCAGGCCCCCACCCATGTCCAACCCATGTCTCCCACCACCCCCACCCCCCAGCCACCAGGGGCACCCTCCACCAGGCCCCCACCCATGTCACCCACCACTCCCACCCCCCAGCAGTGCAGGGGCATCCTCCACCAGGCCCCCACCCATGTCTCCCACCACCCCACCCCCCAGCACTGTGGGGCACCTGCCAGCAGGCCCCCACCCATGTCCAACCCATGTCTCCCACCACCCCTACCCCCAGCACTGTGGGGCACCTGCCAGCAGGCCCCCACCCATGTCTCCCACCACCCCCACCCCCCAGCCACCAGGGGCACCCTCCACCAGGCCCCCACCCATGTCTCCCACCACCCCCACCCCCCAGCACTGTGGGGCACCTGCCAGCAGGCCCCCACCCATGTCCAATCCATGTCTCCCACCACCCCCACCCCCCAGCCACCAGGGGCACCCTCCACCAGGCCCCCACCCATGTCTCCCACCACCCCCACCCCCCAGCACTGTGGGGCACCTGCCAGCAGGCCCCCACCCATGTCTCCCACCACCCACACCCCCCAGCAGTGCAGGGGCATCCTCCACCAGGCCCCCACCCATGTCTCCCACCACCCCCACCCCCCAGCAGTGCAGGGGCAGCCTCCACCAGGCCCCCACCCATGTCTCCCACCACCCCCACCCCCCAGCACTGTGGGGCACCTGCCAGCAGGCCCACACCCATGTCTCCCACCACCCCCACCCCCCAGCCACCAGGGGCACCCTCCACCAGGCCCCCACCCATGTCACCCACCACCCCCACCCCCCAGCAGTGCAGGGGCATCCTCCACCAGGCCCCCACCCATGTCTCCCACCACCCCCACCCCCCAGCAGTGCAGGGGCATCCTCCACCAGGCCCCCACCCATGTCTCCCACCACCCCCACCCCCCAGCCACCAGGGGCACCCTCCACCAGGCCCCCACCCATGTCACCCACCACCCCCACCCCCCAGCAGTGCAGGGGCATCCTCCACCAGGCCCCCAACCATGTCTCCCACCACCCCCACCCCCCAGCACTGTGGGGCACCTGCCAGCAGGCCCCCACCCATGTCCAACCCATGTCTCCCACCACCCCCACCCCCCAGCACTGTGGGGCACCCTCCACCAGGCCCCCACCCATGTCACCCACCACCCCCACCCCCCAGCAGTGCAGGGGCATCCTCCACCAGGCCCCCACCCATGTCTCCCACCACCCCCACCCCCCAGCAGTGCATGGGCAGCCTCCACCAGGCACCCACACATGTCCCCCTGCCCCCAGGTCCTGACGATACTCAATCATGGCAGTAATGGGCAGCATACCCAGCACAAACACCCAGGCAAGGATTGCATCCACTCACATAGTGAATGCAATTACATGATACAACCCCAATGGCAAGTATGGAAATGAACACATGTCCGTCACACACACATACACAATGGGTGCAAGTGAATGTCAAAACCCATATCATGACATGTATGAAACCAATGAGAAAATACCACAAGTGAAAGTTAAAAAAACATGTATTAAAGATGAAAAATAAGTAAACAAATCAAACATACAACAATGGGGATAACAAAATAAATGGTCCATGTCCGAGAACAAATGTATAAATAAAAAAAACAAAGTAATCCAAAAACAAATGTTGTCCAAAGCAATATCATGTGGAAGGAAAATAATGAAAAACCATTTCCTCATGGTGAACACAATAATTAATAAAAAAAATGTTTCTTCAAAAAGCAAACTATATACACAAATATTCCAGGGTCCATGAGCCCAACACCATCAATGAAACCTACTACTACCTAATGAAAAAAATATATACAAAAAAGTGGCCATTGTCCGAGCGGTCCAAAAAAATAAAAATGAATAAAGGAAACCTAACACTAACTAACTAAATACCTATATACAAAGGCAGCGGGCAAGTCCTGCGGCTCACTCTTTGATGTTGCTGGCCAGGGCATCATCGAACTCCATGTCGATGTCCTGGAGGCGGGACTCTGTCCTGGCCCCGAGGTCTCGCAGGGATAACCCCATGTTCAGCTCAAACTCCCTGCGAGCTTCCTCGAGGCACTCAGCCCGCCTCAACGCCCGACGCATGGAGAACTCCGCCCTGACCATGGTGAGCCGCTCCTCTTCCGCCCGCTGCCGCTCCGCACCTATCCGCTGGACCAACTGCTCCCACACGGAAGACACCACCATCCCAGGGTTGCCCTGCCCTCCGGCCGATGCCTGCCCCTCTGATCTTGATGGCCCCGAGCCATGATGCTTCCCACGTCGAGCCTGCTGCTGCCTCCGATGCCACTGCCTCTGCCAGCACGACGGCATCCAGGCTGATGGAAACCACCGACGCCGTCGTGCACGTGCCCTGCCCGATGATGCTGTCACATCTTCCATCTGCTGGGGTCCAGTTGCTGTGTTGTCCACCCCTGCTGGACCTCCGACTCCCAACTGTGGCAGGGATGGTATCCCCACCGAGCTGGCTGCATTGGTCGGGGCAGGTCCACAGGGGGCTCTGGTGGCATCTGGGCCGGAAGACGGCAAGGAGAACGACTGGTGTATAGCCTGCACAGAGGAGGAGAGGGCCGCCAGATTGGCCAACACATGCAGCAAACCCCCGAACATGGCAGATCCCAATTGGGCCACGTCGGCACGGTGCACTTCGTGATGACGTGCATGCTCCTCCCGGGAAGCATGCACGGCATCACGAATCACAGCCGTGCGCATCGCGACCCCAATCAGGACCTTCTCCACACGGCCAGGGGTTCCCACGTCCGCAGGTGGAGGGGAGTCAGGTGACATGGACATCCCCTCTACCTGCGGACGGGCCTGGGACGGGGCATCCCTGCTGGTGCATGGTGGTGCACTCACAGGGTCAGGGACAGCGACATGCACAGGCCCCTCCACGGTGACCTGTGCTGCCTCCTGCCACTGGCCCTGGACTGCACCACTTGCACCAGCAGGGATGCCCCCACCAGGCCCCATGTGTGCCCCAGTGGCGGCCTCCTCCTCCTCTGTGCAAACCACCAACCTGGATGGCTCCTCACCGTCTCCCACCGTAGCAGGCCCCTGTGGGGGCTCACCCACCCCTTCCGCTGCAGCCGTGGGGGCATCCCCGCCGCCTTGCTCCACAGCGCCGCCTCTGCCCTCTTCTTCACTAGCCGCTGCGTAGAGGGAGACAAAGAACACAAGCATCAGGGTACTGTACAATGGTCCCCTAGACAGGAAGCAATAGCAGATGAGCACCACTGTCAAAGTACACTTCCATCATGTCCCTCCACAACACATGGGTCAGTCCAGGCAAAACACACACAGTAACAGGCATGGTGCATGCCATGGACATTTCCATGCATGTCCAATGGACTCTTGAAACATTCAATGATATGTAACTCACATGCATCATGGCTCATGCCTATCACATGCACACACTTCACCTCAGTCACATCCATCTGGCCCCAAACACACCAAACACAGCGGATACAAGGGTAATTTGGCTGCTTCACTGAATCTGTGCATTGTCACACACATGTGTCATGCATCCATGGCATGCACAAGTCACAGACACGCAGGTCAGGCACACAGACATGGCTACCATATATGTACCTGGCATCAGCACCCATCCCTCACCCCCACCCATGTCCAGGTACAGAGACTGGCATGCTCTCATGTTCAAAATCTGCATAGGGCTCCCCATGCGGCATTTGAACACATGCAACAACCATGTGGGTCACACATCACTGGTCGCACATGCATTACTATGATGTCCCTGCACACATACATGCATACATGGCCTATGGCACACATACAGGCAAGTATCATAGAACCAGCACACCGCAACATGCCCTGTCTCACACAGTAATGCTTGGACACTTACCGCTCAACTCCAGACGGGCCTCCCTCTCAAGGATCTGGGCGTGGAGCGCTGGGCGTACGCGTTCCAGGACCCTCATCTGGATGGAACTCATGCGGCCCCGGCCCCCCTCCACGAGGCGCCGGGCCTTCACAAGGGTCCTGGACCTCAAGTCCTCCCAGCGCTTCTTGATCTTCTGGACGTTGCGGGTTGCCACCCCCTCCGCGTTGATGGCAACCACACAGTCGGCCCAGATCCTCTCCCGCCCTTCCTTGCTGGCGCGGGACGATCCAAAGAGGGCATCATACTGCCCCAGGACATGCTCCACCAGGATACCAACTTCGGTGGCAGTGAAGCTGGTGCCCCTCTGCCCCTCTGGCCTGGGGTTGCCACTGGTGCCAGATGTGGAAGTGCCCGACATGGCAACCCCAGAGGGAGGTGTGGGTGGGCAACTGGGTCCTGGGGCTGGTCTGTGGAGCGATGTAATCCCAGTCGGGAGTCTTCAGTTCCAGCAGGGGTGGACCCAGCAACTGGACCCCTGCAGATGGCTGATGTGCAGGCACCAAATGGCAGGGCACGGTGGCAGTAGGCAGGCAGGCAGGCAGCAGCAGATGGCACGTGGGAGGCTGCTCGGGGCACTGGGGGGCAGTAACTCGGCCTTCTGGGCAGGAGCGTGGTCTTCCGTGTGTTTTCGCGTGGCCAGCTTGATACGGAGTGATTTGGCACGTGAAAATCCTGCACGTCAGCGTGAAATCCGAGGAAAGGCCCTTAGCACGTAAGCGCGTCAGCACGCATACGCGATTCTATTGGAACAGAGTCCCTCAGCGCGTAAGCGCGTCTGTGACGTGACCCGCACGGGTGTTCCCCACTCAGCACGTGATGACGGAGCACACGTGGAAATACTGCACGTCAGAGTGTCATCGCGTGTAATTGGACAAAAGTGCGCGTACATGCGATTGGCCTATGTACGTGTATTTCAGGGGTGCGCGGGCACTTACACACGCAAGTACGTCAGCGCACCTGTATCCCGTGGTGCGTGGGAATTTCCACACGCTATTGGACTGGGAACTGGATTCCAGGGGTGCGCGGGTCACACGCCTAGAACACGCGCAAAGCATAAATTTGCGCACTTTAACAATAACAAGCTCAGACGCCAGGATGAACATACCGTTCCTAGCAGCAGTGGCAGTGGGCTACCAAAGGAGGAGGAGGAGGATAGTCAGGGCCAGAATATTCACACCCAGAACCAGCTTTTTCGGGATGCCTGATGACCAGGTGTATGGGAGGTAAAGGTTTCCACCACACATAATACTGGACCTGGTGAGTGAGTGGGAGGATGACCTCACATCACCCACCCTGTGCTCCCAAGCACTCAGCCCCCTGGAGAAGGTCCTCAATGTACTGCACTTCTTAGCCACTGGATCATTTCAGCGGACAAGTGCCATAGTGGGTGGGGTGTCACAGGCCACCCAGTCACGCTGCCTACACCAGGTCTTGAACATCATCACTGCACGCCCATCAGTCCGCAGGCACATATACCTGCCACCCTGGATTTTTACGGTGTGGCACGATTCCCCAAAGTGCTAGGTGCCATTGACTGCACCCATGTGGCTCTACGTCCCCCCAGGGCATCTGAGCACATCTATAGGAACCGCAAGCACTGGCATTCCATCAACGTGCAGGTAGCATGTAATGCCAAGGGAATCATCACCTCAGTATATGCCAACTATCCCGGGTCCACCCACGACAGCTTCATTTACCGAATGTCCACCCTAAGCCGGGACCTAGAAGCTGGGCGGCATGGCGATACATGGCTGCTTGGTGAGTATGTATGCCACTGCACATGCATGCATGTTGGATACTGAGCAAGGTCACAACCCCACCAATGATACCAATCACCACCTCCACAGGGGACAGTGCCTACCCTCTCAGCCCCCACATGATGACGCCAATTCGGAACCACACCACGCCACCCGAGGTAAGATATAACACAGCCCACATTACGACCCGGGGCATAGTGGAGCGCACATTCGGAGTGCTAAAGTCACGCTTTCGCTCCCTTGACCGTTCTGGCGGGCAGCTGTTATACGCTCCCCCAGTAGTGTGCAGGATCATAGTGGCAGCATGTGTCCTGCACAACGTTGCAACACGCCGGGGCCTGGCCGTGGACATGGTGGTGGCCCCACATCCCCAACCACATGCACAGCCGCTGCGCATGGGAGGGGAAAGGGCACGGGGGGAGGCAGCCCGTACACAGCTAGTGGCTAATTACTTCACATAGTGATCACACCCCTGTGGAGTGCACACTGGCCTGGCACATTCCATCTGACAATCAATGATGACTCAACCTGACACTGATCCTGAATGTCTGGAGATTCAACCGTGAAAAGCATATCAGCCTGAGATTGTTCACCTGGAAGTGTTACAATGTGTGCATCCCTACCCACACACACCACCAATGCAGTTTTGAGAAGAAACACATTCAAGCAGCTAAAATGAATACCCACTTGCTAAATGCAACAAGAGGACAGTGCCATGTCACCCAACCCATCCCCAGCACCGCCACACAACACACTGTGCCATGTCATGCTATGTGCAGGTAAACAAAGTAATCCCCACAACATGACAAGTGTCACGATGTACAGTGTCCCCAATTGAAACTTGCTACACCTGAAATGCTCACTGTAATGCAGGACCAACAACAAACTTGAGCAGGTACTACCATTAACATGACTTCACTAATGTAATAAATCAGTAGTCTCACCACCTGGAAATACCTGCACTCACACCACTTCCAACTGTACAGTGTTGGCGCCATGTAGAGTTGTAGGTGCACTGCTGCCAACAAGGACCCCATCTCCAGACTAGAGGGCCTTGTGTAGACATGAGGAAGGGACCTGCAAATTGGGAGGCAGACACAGATGATGAGTTACACATCAATGCAACATGCAGTGTACAACAGAACAGCAATATGCACTAGGAATGTATACACAGTATTGACTAGACTACCCACACATGTAGTGGGAGTCCAATGTCACCATGTACTTCAATGTCACTTGGGCACACCCTTTGCAAGCCCATGGAAACGGGAAGCAGGAGGGGTGTGTGTGACTCAAACCCAGGCATCTGAACCAAATACATGACAAGCCTGCATGTGCCCAGCCACAATGCAGCGTATGCCCACAGGAACCACGGAAGCCAACAAATTGTCCCAAAAAAATTGGGAAAAATATAAAAATAAAAATAAAAATAAAAATAAGAATAAAAATAAAAATAAAAATAAAAAAAAATCAAAAATGGCCATTAATGGGCCCGGGGGGGTTGGGGAGGCCACCCAGGAGGTCCAAGGACAGGGTGCACACCAAAACCCACCTGTGTGGATCCTGGGGAAAAAAAACACCTCCATGGGCTCATGGCCCACACGGCTACCCTGTTGTGGGAGTATCACTGCTGTCGCTATTATCACCCTGTGCAGCTGCATCCGGAGGTGGTTGCACTATGGGAGGCAGCCCACGCAAGGCCCTACTCTGTTCCTCCATGGCTGCAAGCATGCGGGTGTGGTAGGTCTCGTTCTGGAGGATGAGGGTGCGGAGGTCCCCATGCAACAACTCACGGGATGCCCGGACCTCCGCCCTTGTTGCTTGCATCTCAGCTGAGAGCGTACGGGTGAGATGCTCCAGCTGCTGTTCTGTCCTTTGGTGTGTTGAAGCCTCAAGCTCAACAAGAGTCGTCCCGAGTTGATGGCGCTCCTGCCTCAGGGCTTCCCTGTGGCCCTGGGACTCTATGGAGATGGCCTCCTGCAGAGTCGCCAGTGCCGCCCGCCTGTCCCTGTTGGACGCCAACATGTCCTCCCTGTGTGACTGGCAGATGGAGTCGGTTGCCTGCTCTAGTCGCTCCATCAGCCTTTCAGGGGGGACAATGGAAGTGGCCACCCTATCCATGGCCTGAGCCATCATCTCGGATGATGCTGCCTGTTGGGTAGCCATACCGTAAATGGATTGCTCCCATGCGGTATTGCCAGGTGGCGTACGGCCACCACACCTGTCTGGGGCAAGGCGAACTGCGCCTTGCTGTGCCGGCACTGCCTGAGGCTGCAGGACTGCATTCCCCCTTCTGATCTGCTGGCCCAGGAACAGGATCAGATGTCGCGGAGTGTGACCCTGCATCCGTAACCACCAAAGGCCTAGCTGCCAACACTGACATCCCCATTGAGGGTTCTGACCCTGGTGCAGGTGGGTGGGACAGAACAGAATCCCTCCCTGGAACACTCACCTGCGACGGCACGTAGGTCTCATCATCCGAATCAACAGCTGAGTACAGCTCGGGGGAGGTGCAGCCAGAGACACCCCTTGAGAGCACGACCTGCAGCACTTGTGGGTTCTCACCCACCAGCACACCACGTCCCTCACTGGTGGTTGGTCGGCCCTCGGACCCCTCCTGGCTCTGCACCATCTCCACAACCCCAGCAGTATCAGGTGTGTCTTCCCCTGCAAAGACATAATAACAAAGAAATGGAAACAGGCATTAGCACCATGGCACACAATGAGGGCTGAGAAGCAAGAGAACCAGTACTTGATTGACACATGTCCCACATGACTAAGACCCTCCCATGCATGCACCCTCACTGCGTATGAAGGGCAGGCAAATGGCACACACTGATGACACAAAGATGGAAGATGAACACATTTCCTGCATGCTGCCTGGCAGTGGCATCACACATTGGCCTGTGATTGCCAACTGACACACACATGCCATCACACAGATGGCATGTACCATTGCTATTGAGGCAAGATGGAGAGGAGGGTAGCACTTATTCATTCAGTCCAGTTCCCGCATGTAATAGCTTTTCTAAATCAAACAGGTCTGATTTTCACCTGGAGCTGGCAGTCCCAAATGGTCCAATTGCACAGGGACATGTGTGAACATATGAAATCCAGGTAACAAAGTCACTGCACTTTACCATAGCCATGCCAGACATGTGACTAGAGGACAGAGAAATGCCTAGTATAAGTGGTGGAATGCAAACAATCTGTCTGAATGAACAGAGAAAAATAAGCAACAATGTTGTGGCAAGGTGACACTTCAAGGGCAACTGGCGTGCTGTTGGGCTAGATGTCTACTGTTGGCAGAAGGGATACTGCAATGGCCAAATGCAGCTGCGCAGGATGTATTGCATGAAGCACATGGCTGACCCATACGACTCAGGCGCACACACTCTCACCTGGCACACAAACAGAAGCCCTCACACACACACCATGCACATGGATGACACACACATACATGTGCACTCACCAGACAATACCTCGTAATCAGGCAGATCTCCCACGCCTTGGATCTGTTCCTCCGTGACGTAGGTCCCAGCGACTGACTCATCTGGAGTGAGTTCCATGTCTACTACTGGAGACCCACCTCCAGTCACTAGAGTTGCGGCATGACTTGAGGCCAGCTTCTTCTTTGCCCTGCGCTTTAGGTCATTCCAGCGCTTATAGCAATCATTGGCTGTGCGCCTCACGATTCCAAGGGCACTTACGATGTCCGCAACGGTCTGCCAGTGTGCCTGGCGTTGTGCAGGTGTGGGCTTGGATCCTGCAACAATGACCATCTCGTTATCATGTCCGGACACATACTCGACAAGTGCATTCAGTTCGTCATCCGTGAAGCTGGGCTTCCTCGACGGGCCGGACTGTGTAGCCGTGTCTGGGGCATCAGCCTGTGCCGGACGAGCACTCTTCCTCTTCCGCTTGGAAGGTGGTGGTGATCCTGAGTGTCCTGCGCCGCTCTGGACACTAGGGGCAGGAGCCCTGGTGGGCTCTGTATCAGGTGTGTGGGATTGCACACTCAGCATGGGAGTTGGTGCAGGCATTGGCTCAAGTGTAATGGTGTCAGGGGGAATGTCAGCAGGATGGACTAGGACCGACACTGTCCTGGCTGGGTGTGTGAGAGCTGGGGTGGATGGAGCCGCAGCTGCCCCTGCAGCCTCTCCGCCCTGCCTACTTGGGGCAGCAGATGACCTTGCTGCCCCAGATCCACGTGGCATGATGGCATCAACGTGCACCAGCGCACGTGTCGTAGCCCTGCTGACCTGGAAGTCAGCCATGGAGTCAGCCAGGTCTGGTGCCACAATGGGCTGGTCCAACAAGGGCTGAGCATGGATGGTGTCAGCCACATCAGCCTCAACGGGGGGGGGATTATGGGTGCCCTTGACTGGTCCTCCACACATGGGGGGACAGGCTCATCCT
This sequence comes from Ambystoma mexicanum, assembly GCF_040938575.1. NCBI lineage: Eukaryota > Metazoa > Chordata > Amphibia > Caudata > Ambystomatidae > Ambystoma > Ambystoma mexicanum. The sequence continues at coordinate 933,105,607 of NC_090921.1, read as the reverse complement.
GCAAGTTACGACCACGTCCCCTACCGGATCCACCACGGCCACCACTTGTGGCTCTTCCACCTTTGCCACCCTTACGGAATCCTCGCCTCCCAGCCATGGCACTGATGTTAATGTGCGTATGGGAGTGGATGTAGACTATTGTCCTGGGCAATTGGGGGTCAAAGGGGTTGGGTACCAGATGGTAATTGTACCCTAGTGCTCTAGCAAGGCTGAATGTAACCCCTGGGGAAAGATGACGGGTCACGCAACGCACAGGAGGCCCAAAAAAGGGAGATGATGTGCACGCAACCCCTCCTAGACCACGTGTGCAGAAAGAAAAACCTGCACTACGCTGTGGCACCCAGTAACACAAGAATGAACGTATGCGTGTCACACGCAGCCTAGAATGACCTCTGAAGGGGTAGGCTACACACGGGGCAAGCACAGATGTTAGATACGTGCGTGACTCACCGTCTGCCAGGTAAAAGAGCGTGAAAAATGAGCGCGTTTGGTTGGCAACACCCCCGCCAAAAGAAGATATGTACGCTGTCTGAGGAGACAGGACAACAGTAGAAGGGAACACTGTTTGAGGGAACAGGCCCAGGTAAACCAGTACAAGAGAAAAAATAGAAAAAGCTGTCAGAGGTAACAGGGAGTACGAACTTGAAACGCTGTGAAGTAAATCGCGTGTGAAACGACAAGAAGTACAGAATTCACCCACTCGCTCCCCACGAAAAGCACGTACAAGGAATTGGTGTGCTACACATACCTTATTTGCAGGCCCACACGTACAGCGTTACTTACGCGGCGTGTACGTGCTAGGCCCATTCCCACCAATTACACGCTTTGTCACTTCTGCGTGTAGGTCCATTTGCACCAATTACACGCTTTGTAACTTCTGCGTGTAGGGCTATTTCCACCAATAACACGCTGTGACACTCGGACGTGTCACGCAACTTTTTCCTACGCGTGCACGTGACTTCATAGACGCGCATACGCTAGTGACGCGTTTACGCGCTAAGGGCCTTTCATCGATTTACACGCAGACGTGTGGGATTTTCACGTGCAAAATCACTCCGTATCAAGCTGTCCACGCGTTCACAAACGAAAGACCACGCTCCTGCCCAGGAGGCCAAGTTACTGCCCCCCAGAGCCCTGAGCACGCTCCCACCGGCCATCTGCTGCTGCCTGACTGCCTGCTGCCCACGTGCCCTGCCATTTGCTCCCTGCACATCAGCCAGGGGTGCTGTTGCTGTGACCACCCCTGCTGGAACCAAAGGCTCCCGACTGCTTTTCCGTCGCCCCACAGCCCAGCCCCAGGACCCAGTTGCCCACCCACTCCTGCCTCTGGGGTTGCCATGTCGGGCACTACAACATCCTGCACCAGTGGCAACCCCCGGCCAAGGAGGCAGAGGGGCACCAGCTTCAGTGCCAGGGAAGTTGGTGTCCTGGTGGAGCATGTCCTGGGGCAGTATGATGCCCTCTTCGGAAGGTTGCGCGCCGACAAGGAAGGACGGACTCGGATCTGGATGGACATCGTGACTGCCATCAATGCGTAGGAGGTGGCAGTCCGCGACTACGAACGTGTCAGGAAGCGCTGGGAGGACTTCAGGTCCAGGACCCTCAACAAGGCCCGGCGCCTCATGATGGCACCAGATGCTAAGGGGCGGGCGGTGCCACTTGTCGGAAGATAAGATGAGTGTCCTGGAACGCATATCCCCAGCGCTCCACATCCAGGTCCTTGAGAAGCAGACTCGTCTGGAGTCGAGCGGTAAGTGTACATGCATACTGATTGTAAGCTGTGCGTGTGGTGGTGTGCCAGGAGTGTGCAGGTTGAACATGTATTTTTATGTGGCCAAGTAGGGGGGTTGTACAGGGCTGTGAGGGTGACACATGTGAGGGGTCTCATGTGTGACACATGGATGGTGCTTGTGTGTGTGGGCTTGCATGGCACAGGATGTGGAGGAATGATTGTCAGGTGTGACATGGATGTCGATCGAGACACTGCGACAGTTGGCGGAGGTGTACACATGCATGCAGGTTTGGTGTTGTGTGTGCATGTGTAGTGTACTCCCTATGTTGCATGTGATGTGTGGATGACCTTTGGCTGCCCATGCTGTTGTATGTGAATGGATGGTGCTGGCTGTTGCATTATGGCTGTGGTATGGCTCATGTGTGCAAGTTGAAATGACATGTGTGTTGGGATTGTGATGCCATGTGTGAGGTTTACCAATGCCACTCATGTATAACTGTCATGTGTGTATGAGTCCATTTTACAGTGCCCTGATGCCTGTGTTTTCTTTCTCCCTGTCTGCAGCGTCAACTGATGAAGAGGGCGGAGAAGGTGCTGTGGAGCACAGCGGCAGGGGTCGCACCACCAGCCGAAGACGCAAGGCCCAGATCCCATCCCAAGTTGTGATCTCGTCGGGGAGTGAGGAGTCTGGTGCGGCGTCCCAGGCCGCAGCTGGCGAGGGGAGGTCCAAGAGGCGGAGGTCGGAGTTGGACTCCTCAGCAGCAGAAGGGGCAGCTGGGACCCCACAGGGCCCAACGGGGGAAGATGGCACGGAGTCATCCAGGTTGGTGGGGTGTTTGGTGGAGGGTGCCCCTGCACTGCTGGGGGGTGGGGGTGGTGGAGACATGGGTGGGGGCCTGGTGGAGGATGCCCCTGCACTGCTGGGGGGTGGGGGTGGTGGGAGACATGGGTGGGGGCCTGGTGGAGGATGCCCCTGCACTGCTGGGGGGTGGGGGTGGTGGGTGACATGGGTGGGGGCCTGGTGGAGGGTGCCCCTGGTGGCTGGGGGGTGGGGGTGGTGGGAGACATGGGTGGGGGCCTGGTGGAGGCTGCCCCTGGTGGCTGGGGGGTGGGGGTGGTGGGAGACATGAGTCGGGCATGAGTGGTGGCCTGGTGGAGGCTGCCCCTGCACTGCTGGGGGGTGGGGGTGGTGGGAGACATGGGTTGGACATGGGTGGGGGCCTGCTGGCAGGTGTGCCACAGTGCTGGGGGGTGGGGGTGGTGGGTGACATGGGTGGGGGCCTGGTGGAGGGTGCCCCTGGTGGCTGGGGGGTGGGGGTGGTGGGAGACATGGGTGGGGGCCTGGTGGAGGATGCCCCTGCACTGCTGGGGGTGGGGGTGTTGGGAGACATGGGTTGGACATGGGTGGGGGCCTGCTGGCAGGTGCCCCACAGTGCTGGGGGGTGGGGGTGGTAGGAGACATGGGTGGGGGCCTGGTGGAGGATGCCCCTGGTGGCTGGGGGGTGGGGGTGGTGGGAGACATGAGTCGGGCATGAGTGGGGGCCTGGTGGAGGGTGCCCCTGGTGGCTGGGGGGTGGGGGTGGTGGGAGACATGAGTTGGGCATGAGTGGGGGCCTGGTGGAGGGTGCCCATGGTGGCTGGGGGTGGTGGGAGACATGGGTTGGACATGGGTGAGGGCCTGCTGGCAGGTGCCCCACAGCGCTGGGGGGGTGGGGGTGGTAGGAGACATGGGTGGGGGCCTGGTGGAGGGTGCCCCTGGTGGCTGGTGGGTGGGGGTGGTGGGAGACATGAGTTGGGCATGAGTGGGGGCCTGGTGGAGGGTGCCCCTGGTGGCTGGGGGGTGGGGGTGGTGGGAGACATGAGTTGGGCATGAGTGGGGGCCTGGTGGAGGGTGCCCCTGGTGGCTGGGGGGTGGGGGTGGTGGGAGACATGGGTTGGACATGGGTGGGGGCCTGCTGGCAGGTGCCCCACAGTGCTGGGGGGTGGGGGTGGTAGGAGACATGGGTGGGGGCCTGGTGGTGGGTGCCTCTGGTGGCTGGGGGGTGGGGGTGGTGGGAGACATGGGTGGGGGCCTGGTGGAGGCTGCCCCTGGTGGCTGGGGGGTGGGGGTGGTGGGAGACATGAGTCGGGCATGAGTGGGGGCCTGGTGGAGGGTGCCCCTGGTGGCTGGGGGGTGGGGGTGGTGGGAGACATGAGTTGGGCATGAGTGGGGGCCTAGTGGAGGGTGCCCCTGGTGGCTGGGGGGTGGGGGTGGTGGGAGACATGGGTTGGACATGGGTGGGGGCCTGCTGGCAGGTGCCCCACAGCGCTGGGGGGTGGGGTGGTAGGAGACATGGGTGGGGGCCTCGTGGAGGGTGCCCCTGGTGGCTGGTGGGTGGGGGTGGTGGGAGACATGAGTTGGGCATGAGTGGGGGCCTGGTGTAGGGTGCCCCTGGTGGCTGGGGGGTGGTGGGAGACATGAGTTGGGCATGAGTGGGGGCCTGGTGGAGGGTGCGCCTGGTGGCTGGGGGGTGGGGGTGGTGGGAGACATGGGTTGGACATGGGTGGGGGCCTGCTGGCAGGTGCCCCACAGCGCTGGGGGGTGGGGTGGTAGGAGACATGGGTGGGGGCCTGGTGGAGGGTGCCCCTGGTGGCTGGTGGGTGGGGGTGGTGGGAGACATGAGTTGGGCATGAGTGGGGGCCTGGTGTAGGGTGCCCCTGGTGGCTGGGGGGTGGTGGGAGACATGAGTTGGGCATGAGTGGGGGCCTGGTGGAGGGTGCCCCTGGTGGCTGGGGGGTGGGGGTGGTGGGAGACATGGGTTGGACATGGGTGGGGGCCTGCTGGCAGGTGCCCCACAGCGCTGGGGGGTGGGGGTGGTAGGAGACATGGGTGGGGGCCTGGTGGTGGGTGCCCCTGGTGGCTGGGGGGTGGGGGTGGTGGCAGACATGGGTGGGGGCCTGGTGGAGGCTGCCCCTGCACTGCTAGTGGGCGGGGGTGGTGGGAGACATGAGTCGGGCATGAGTGGGGGCCTTGTGGAGGGTGCCCCTGGTGGCTGGGGGGTGTGGGTGGTGGAAGACATGAGTTGGGCATGAGTGGGGGCCTGGTGGAGGGTGCCCCTGGTGGCTGGGGGGTGGGGGTGGTGGGAGACATGGGTTGGACATGGGTTGGGGGCCTGCTGGCAGGTGTCCCACAGCGCTGGGGGGTGGTGGTGGTAGGAGACATGGGTGGGGGCCTGGTGGAGGGTGCCCCTGGTGGCTGGGGGGTGGGGGTGGTGGGAGACATGGGTGGGGGCCTGGTGGTGGGTTCCCCTGGTGGCTGGTGGGTGGGGGTGGTGGGAGACATGGGTTGGACATGGGTGGGGGCCTGCTGGCAGGTGCCCCACAGCGCTGGGGGGTGGGGGTGGTAGGAGACATGGGTGGGGGCCTGGTGGTGGGTGCCCCTGGTGGCTGGGGGTGGGGGTGGTGGGTGACATGGGTGGGGGCCTGGTGGAGGGTGCCCCACAGTGCTGGGGGTGGGGGTGGTGGGAGACATGGGTTGGACATGGGTGGGGGCCTGCTGGCAGGTGCCCCACAGTGCTGGGGGGTGGGGGTGGTGGGTGACATGGGTGGGGGCCTGGTGGAGGGTGACCCTGGTGGGTGGGGGGTGGGGGTGGTGGGAGACATGGGTGGGGGCCTGGTGGAGGCTGCCCCTGCACTGCTGGTGGGTGGGGGTGGTGGGAGACATGAGTCGGTTTATGAGTGGGGGCCTGGTGGAGGGTGCCCCTGGTGGCTGGAGGGTGGGGGTGGTGGGAGACATAAGTTGGGCATGAGTGGGGGCCTGGTGGAGGGTGCCCCTGGTGGCTGGGGGGTGGGGGTGGTGGGAGACATGGGTTGGACATGGGTGGGGGCCTGCTGGCAGGTGCCCCACAGTGCTGGGGGGTGGGGGTGGTAGGAGACATGGGTGGGGGCCTGGTGGAGGATGCCCCTGGTGGCTGGGGGGTGGGGGTGGTGGGAGACATGGGTGGGGGCCTGGTGGAGGATGCCCCTGGTGGCTGGGGGGTGGGGGTGGTGGGAGACATGAGTCGGGCATGAGTGGGGGCCTGGTGGAGGGTGCCCCTGGTGGCTGGGGGTGGTGGGAGGCATGAGTTGGGCATGAGTGGGGGCCTGGTGGAGGGTGCCTCTGGTGGCTGGGGGGTGGGGGTGGTGGGAGACATGGGTTGGACATGGGTGGGGGCCTGCTGGCAGGTGCCCCACAGCGCTGGGGGGTGGGGGTGGTAGGAGACATGGGTGGGGGCCTGGTGGAGGGTGCCCCTGGTGGCTGGTGGGTGGGGGTGGTGGGAGACATGAGTTGGGCATGAGTGGGGGCCTGGTGGAGGGTGCCCCTGGTGGCTGGGGGGTGGGGGTGGTGGGAGACATGAGTTGGGCATGAGTCGGGGCCTGGTGGAGGGTGCCCCTGGTGGCTGGGGGGTGGGGGTGGTGGGAGACATGGGTTGGACATGGGTGGGGGCCTGCTGGCAGGTGCCCCACAGCGCAGGGGGGTGGGGGTGGTAGGAGACATGGGTCGGGGCCTGGTGGTGGGTGCCCCTGGTGGCTGGGGGGTGGGGGTGGTGGGAGACATGGGTCGGGGCCTGGTGGAGGCTGCCCCTGCACTGCTGGTGGGTGGGGGTGGTGAGAGACATGAGTCGGGCATGAGTGGGGGCCTGGTGGAGGGTGCCCCTGGTGGCTGGGGGGTGGGGGTGGTGGGAGACATGAGTTGGACATGGGTGGGGGCCTGCTGGCAGGTGCCCCACAGCGCTGGGGGGTGGGGGTGGTAGGAGACATGGGTGGGGGCCTGGTGGAGGGTGCCCCTTGTGGCTGGTGGGTGGGGGTGGTGGGAGACATGAGTTGGGCATGAGTGGGGGCCTGGTGGAGGGTGCCCCTGGTGGCTGGGGGGTGGGGGTGGTGGGAGACATGAGTTGGGCATGAGTGGGGGCCTGGTGGAGGGTGCCCCTGGTGGCTGGGGGGTGGGGGTGGTGGGAGACATGGGTTGGACATGGGTGGGGGCCTGCTGGCAGGTGCCCCACAGCGCTGGGGGGTGGGGGTGGTAGGAGACATGGGTGGGGGCCTGGTGGTGGGTGCCCCTGGTGGCTGGGGGGTGGGGGTGGTGGGAGACATGGGTGGGGGCCTGGTGGATGCTGCCCCTGCACTGCTGGTGGGTGGGGTGGTGGGAGACATGAGTCGGGCATGAATGGGGGCCTGGTGGAGGGTGCCCCTGGTGGCTGGGGGGTGGGGGTGGTGGGAGACATGAGTTGGGCATGAGTGGGGGCCTGGTGGAGGGTGCCCCTGGTGGCTGGGGGGTGGGGGTGGTGGGAGACATGGGTTGGACATGGGTGGGGGCCTGCTGGCAGGTGCCCCACAGCGCTGGGGGGTGGGGTGGTAGGAAACATGGGTGGGGGCCTGGTGGTGGGTGCCCCTGGTGGCTGGGGGGTGGGGGTGGTGGCAGACATAGGTGGGGGCCTGGTGGAGGCTGCCCCTGCACTGCTAGTGGGTGGGGGTGGTGGGAGACATGAGTCGGGCATGAGTTGGGGCCTTGTGGAGGGTGCCCCTGGTGGCTGGGGGGTGGGGGTGGTGGGAGACATGAGTTGGGCATGAGTGGGGGCCTTGTGGAGGGTGCCCCTGGTGGCTGGGGGGTGGGGGTGGTGGGAGACATGGGTTGGACATGGGTGGGGGCCTGCTGGCAGGTGCCCCACAGCGCTGGGGGGTGGGGTGGTAGGAGACATGGGTGGGGGCCTGGTGGAGGGTGCCCCTGGTGGCTGGTGGGTGGGGGTGGTGGGAGACATGAGTTGGGCATGAGTGGGGGCCTGGTGTAGGGTGCCCCTGGTGGCTGGGGGGTGGTGGGAGACATGAGTTGGGCATGAGTGGGGGCCTGGTGGAGGGTGCCCCTGGTGGCTGGGGGGTGGGGGTGGTGGGAGACATGGGTTGGACATGGGTGGGGGCCTGCCTGGCAGGTGCCCCACAGCGCTGGGGGGTGGGGGTGGTAGGAGACATGGGTGGGGGCCTGGTGGTGGGTGCCCCTGGTGGCTGGGGGGTGGGGGTGGTGGCAGACATGGGTGGGGGCCTGGTGGAGGCTGCCCCTGCACTGCTAGTGGGTGGGGGTGGTGGGAGACATGAGTCGGGCATGAGTGGGGGCCTTGTGGAGGGTGCCCCTGGTGGCTGGGGGGTGGGGGTGGTGGGAGACATGAGTTGGGCATGAGTGGGGGCCTGGTGGAGGGTGCCCCTGGTGGCTGGGGGGTGGGGGTGGTGGGAGACATGGGTTGGACATGGGTTGGGGGCCTGCTGGCAGGTGTCCCACAGCGCTGGGGGGTGGTGGTGGTAGGAGACATGGGTGGGGGCCTGGTGGAGGGTGCCCCTGGTGGCTGGGGGGTGGGGGTGGTGGGAGACATGGGTGGGGGCCTGGTGGTGGGTTCCCCTGGTGGCTGGTGGGTGGGGGTGGTGGGAGACATGGGTTGGACATGGGTGGGGGCCTGCTGGCAGGTGCCCCACAGCGCTGGGGGGTGGGGGTGGTAGGAGACATGGGTGGGGGCCTGGTGGTGGGTGCCCCTGGTGGCTGGGGGTGGGGGTGGTGGGTGACATGGGTGGGGGCCTGGTGGAGGGTGCCCCACAGTGCTGGGGGTGGGGGTGGTGGGAGACATGGGTTGGACATGGGTGGGGGCCTGCTGGCAGGTGCCCCACAGTGCTGGGGGGTGGGGGTGGTGGGTGACATGGGTGGGGGCCTGGTGGAGGGTGACCCTGGTGGGTGGGGGGTGGGGGTGGTGGGAGACATGGGTGGGGGCCTGGTGGAGGCTGCCCCTGCACTGCTGGTGGGTGGGGGTGGTGGGAGACATGAGTCGGTTTATGAGTGGGGGCCTGGTGGAGGGTGCCCCTGGTGGCTGGAGGGTGGGGGTGGTGGGAGACATGAGTTGGGCATGAGTGGGGGCCTGGTGGAGGGTGCCCCTGGTGGCTGGGGGGTGGGGGTGGTGGGAGACATGGGTTGGACATGGGTGGGGGCCTGCTGGCAGGTGCCCCACAGTGCTGGGGGGTGGGGGTGGTAGGAGACATGGGTGGGGGCCTGGTGGAGGATGCCCCTGGTGGCTGGGGGGTGGGGGTGGTGGGAGACATGGGTGGGGGCCTGGTGGAGGATGCCCCTGGTGGCTGGGGGGTGGGGGTGGTGGGAGACATGAGTCGGGCATGAGTGGGGGCCTGGTGCTGGGTGCCCCTGGTGGCTGGGGGTGGTGGGAGGCATGAGTTGGGCATGAGTGGGGGCCTGGTGGAGGGTGCCTCTGGTGGCTGGGGGGTGGGGGTGGTGGGAGACATGGGTTGGACATGGGTGGGGGCCTGCTGGCAGGTGCCCCACAGCGCTGGGGGGTGGGGGTGGTAGGAGACATGGGTGGGGGCCTGGTGGAGGGTGCCCCTGGTGGCTGGTGGGTGGGGGTGGTGGGAGACATGAGTTGGGCATGAGTGGGGGCCTGGTGGAGGGTGCCCCTGGTGGCTGGGGGGTGGGGGTGGTGGGAGACATGAGTTGGGCATGAGTCGGGGCCTGGTGGAGGGTGCCCCTGGTGGCTGGGGGGTGGGGGTGGTGGGAGACATGGGTTGGACATGGGTGGGGGCCTGCTGGCAGGTGCCCCACAGCGCAGGGGGGTGGGGGTGGTAGGAGACATGGGTCGGGGCCTGGTGGTGGGTGCCCCTGGTGGCTGGGGGGTGGGGGTGGTGGGAGACATGGGTCGGGGCCTGGTGGAGGCTGCCCCTGCACTGCTGGTGGGTGGGGGTGGTGAGAGACATGAGTCGGGCATGAGTGGGGGCCTGGTGGAGGGTGCCCCTGGTGGCTGGGGGGTGGGGGTGGTGGGAGACATGAGTTGGACATGGGTGGGGGCCTGCTGGCAGGTGCCCCACAGCGCTGGGGGGTGGGGGTGGTAGGAGACATGGGTGGGGGCCTGGTGGAGGGTGCCCCTTGTGGCTGGTGGGTGGGGGTGGTGGGAGACATGAGTTGGGCATGAGTGGGGGCCTGGTGGAGGGTGCCCCTGGTGGCTGGGGGGTGGGGGTGGTGGGAGACATGAGTTGGGCATGAGTGGGGGCCTGGTGGAGGGTGCCCCTGGTGGCTGGGGGGTGGGGGTGGTGGGAGACATGGGTTGGACATGGGTGGGGGCCTGCTGGCAGGTGCCCCACAGCGCTGGGGGGTGGGGGTGGTAGGAGACATGGGTGGGGGCCTGGTGGTGGGTGCCCCTGGTGGCTGGGGGGTGGGGGTGGTGGGAGACATGGGTGGGGGCCTGGTGGATGCTGCCCCTGCACTGCTGGTGGGTGGGGTGGTGGGAGACATGAGTCGGGCATGAATGGGGGCCTGGTGGAGGGTGCCCCTGGTGGCTGGGGGGTGGGGGTGGTGGGAGACATGAGTTGGGCATGAGTGAGGGCCTGGTGGAGGGTGCCCCTGGTGGCTGGGGGGTGGGGGTGGTGGGAGACATGGGTTGGACATGGGTGGGGGCCTGCTGGCAGGTGCCCCACAGCGCTGGGGGGTGGGGTGGTAGGAAACATGGGTGGGGGCCTGGTGGTGGGTGCCCCTGGTGGCTGGGGGGTGGGGGTGGTGGCAGACATAGGTGGGGGCCTGGTGGAGGCTGCCCCTGCACTGCTAGTGGGTGGGGGTGGTGGGAGACATGAGTCGGGCATGAGTGGGGGCCTTGTGGAGGGTGCCCCTGGTGGCTGGGGGGTGGGGGTGGTGGGAGACATGAGTTGGGCATGAGTGGGGGCCTTGTGGAGGGTGCCCCTGGTGGCTGGGGGGTGGGGGTGGTGGGAGACATGGGTTGGACATGGGTGGGGGCCTGCTGGCAGGTGCCCCACAGCGCTGGGGGGTGGGGTGGTAGGAGACATGGGTGGGGGCCTGGTGGAGGGTGCCCCTGGTGGCTGGTGGGTGGGGGTGCTGGGAGACATGAGTTGGGCATGAGTGGGGGCCTGGTGTAGGGTGCCCCTGGTGGCTGGGGGGTGGTGGGAGACATGAGTTGGGCATGAGTGGGGGCCTGGTGGAGGGTGCCCCTGGTGGCTGGGGGGTGGGGGTGGTGGGAGACATGAGTTGGGCATGAGTGGGGGCCTTGTGGAGGGTGCCCCTGGTGGCTGGGGGGTGGGGGTGGTGGGAGACATGGGTTGGACATGGGTGGGGGCCTGCTGGCAGGTGCCCCACAGCGCTGGGGGGTGGGGTGGTAGGAGACATGGGTGGGGGCCTGGTGGAGGGTGCCCCTGGTGGCTGGTGGGTGGGGGTGGTGGGAGACATGAGTTGGGCATGAGTGGGGGCCTGGTGTAGGGTGCCCCTGGTGGCTGGGGGGTGGTGGGAGACATGAGTTGGGCATGAGTGGGGGCCTGGTGGAGGGTGCCCCTGGTGGCTGGGGGGTGGGGGTGGTGGGAGACATGGGTTGGACATGGGTGGGGGCCTGCTGGCAGGTGCCCCACAGCGCTGGGGGGTGGGGGAGGTAGGAGACATGGGTGGGGGCCTGGTGGTGGGTGCCCCTGGTGGCTGGGGGGTGGGGGTGGTGGCAGACATGGGTGGGGGCCTGGTGGAGGCTGCCCCTGCACTGCTAGTGGGTGGGGGTGGTGGGAGACATGAGTCGGGCATGAGTGGGGGCCTTGTGGAGGGTGCCCCTGGTGGCTGGGGGGCGGGGGTGGTGGGAGACATGAGTTGGGCATGAGTGGGGGCCTGGTGGAGGGTGCCCCTGGTGGCTGGGGGGTGGGGGTGGTGGGAGACATGGGTTGGACATGGGTTGGGGGCCTGCTGGCAGGTGTCCCACAGCGCTGGGGGGTGGTGGTGGTAGGAGACATGGGTGGGGGCCTGGTGGAGGGTGCCCCTGGTGGCTGGGGGGTGGGGGTGGTGGGAGACATGGGTGGGGGCCTGGTGGTGGGTTCCCCTGGTGGCTGGTGGGTGGGGGTGGTGGGAGACATGGGTTGGACATGGGTGGGGGCCTGCTGGCAGGTGCCCCACAGCGCTGGGGGGTGGGGGTGGTAGGAGACATGGGTGGGGGCCTGGTGGTGGGTGCCCCTGGTGGCTGGGGGTGGGGGTGGTGGGTGACATGGGTGGGGGCCTGGTGGAGGGTGCCCCACAGTGCTGGGGGTGGGGGTGGTGGGAGACATGGGTTGGACATGGGTGGGGGCCTGCTGGCAGGTGCCCCACAGTGCTGGGGGGTGGGGGTGGTGGGTGACATGGGTGGGGGCCTGGTGGAGGGTGACCCTGGTGGGTGGGGGGTGGGGGTGGTGGGAGACATGGGTTGGACATGGGTGGGGGCCTGCTGGCAGGTGCCCCACAGCGCTGGGGGGTGGGGTGGTAGGAGACATGGGTGGGGGCCTGGTGGAGGGTGCCCCTGGTGGCTGGTGGGTGGGGGTGGTGGGAGACATGAGTTGGGCATGAGTGGGGGCCTGGTGTAGGGTGCCCCTGGTGGCTGGGGGGTGGTGGGAGACATGAGTTGGGCATGAGTGGGGGCCTGGTGGAGGGTGCCCCTGGTGGCTGGGGGGTGGGGGTGCTGGGAGACATGGGTTGGACATGGGTGGGGGCCTGCTGGCAGGTGCCCCACAGCGCTGGGGGGTGGGGGTGGTAGGAGACATGGGTGGGGGCCTGGTGGTGGGTGCCCCTGGTGGCTGGGGGGTGGGGGTGGTGGCAGACATGGGTGGGGGCCTGGTGGAGGCTGCCCCTGCACTGCTAGTGGGTGGGGGTGGTGGGAGACATGAGTCGGGCATGAGTGGGGGCCTTGTGGAGGGTGCCCCTGGTGGCTGGGGGGTGGGGGTGGTGGGAGACATGAGTTGGGCATGAGTGGGGGCCTGGTGGAGGGTGCCCCTGGTGGCTGGGGGGTGGGGGTGGTGGGAGACATGGGTTGGACATGGGCTGGGGGCCTGCTGGCAGGTGTCCCACAGCGCTGGGGGGTGGTGGTGGTAGGAGACATGGGTGGGGGCCTGGTGGAGGGTGCCCCTGGTGGCTGGGGGGTGGGGGTGGTGGGAGACATGGGTGGGGGCCTGGTGGTGGGTTCCCCTGGTGGCTGGTGGGTGGGGGTGGTGGGAGACATGGGTTGGACATGGGTGGGGGCCTGCTGGCAGGTGCCCCACAGCGCTGGGGGGTGGGGGTGGTAGGAGAAATGGGTGGGGGCCTGGTGGTGGGTGCCCCTGGTGGCTGGGGGTGGGGGTGGTGGGTGACATGGGTGGGGGCCTGGTGGAGGGTGCCCCACAGTGCTGGGGGTGGGGGTGGTGGGAGACATGGGTTGGACATGGGTGGGGGCCTGCTGGCAGGTGCCCCACAGTGCTGGGGGGTGGGGGTGGTGGGTGACATGGGTGGGGGCCTGGTGGAGGGTGACCCTGGTGGGTGGGGGGTGGGGGTGGTGGGAGACATGGGTGGGGGCCTGGTGGAGGCTGCCCCTGCACTGCTGGTGGGTGGGGGTGGTGGGAGACATGAGTCGGTTTATGAGTGGGGGCCTGGTGGAGGGTGCCCCTGGTGGCTGGGGGGTGGGGGTGGTGGGAGACATGAGTTGGGCATGAGTGGGGGCCTGGTGGAGGGTGCCCCTGGTGGCTGGGGGGTGGGGGTGGTGGGAGACATGGGTTGGACATGGGTGGGGGCCTGCTGGCAGGTGCCCCACAGTGCTGGGGGGTGGGGGTGGTAGGAGACATGGGTGGGGGCCTGGTGGAGGATGCCCCTGGTGGCTGGGGGGTGGGGGTGGTGGGAGACATGGGTGGGGGCCTGGTGGAGGATGCCCCTGGTGGCTGGGGGGTGGGGTGGTGGGAGACATGAGTCGGGCATGAGTGGGGGCCTGGTGGAGGGTGCCCCTGGTGGCTGGGGGTGGTGGGAGGCATGAGTTGGGCATGAGTGGGGGCCTGGTGGAGGGTGCCTCTGGTGGCTGGGGGGTGGGGGTGGTGGGAGACATGGGTTGGACATGGGTGGGGGCCTGCTGGCAGGTGCCCCACAGCGCTGGGGGGTGGGGGTGGTAGGAGACATGGGTGGGGGCCTGGTGGAGGGTGCCCCTGGTGGCTGGTGGGTGGGGGTGGTGGGAGACATGAGTTGGGCATGAGTGGGGGCCTGGTGGAGGGTGCCCCTGGTGGCTGGGGGGTGGGGGTGGTGGGAGACATGAGTTGGGCATGAGTCGGGGCCTGGTGGAGGGTGCCCCTGGTGGCTGGGGGGTGGGGGTGGTGGGAGACATGGGTTGGACATGGGTGGGGGCCTGCTGGCAGGTGCCCCACAGCGCAGGGGGGTGGGGGTGGTAGGAGACATGGGTCGGGGCCTGGTGGTGGGTGCCCCTGGTGGCTGGGGGGGTGGGGGTGGTGGGAGACATGGGTGGGGGCCTGGTGGAGGCTGCCCCTGCACTGCTGGTGGGTGGGGGTGGTGAGAGACATGAGTCGGGCATGAGTGGGGGCCTGGTGGAGGGTGCCCCTGGTGGCTGGGGGGTGGGGGTGGTGGGAGACATGAGTTGGACATGGGCGGGGGCCTGCTGGCAGGTGCCCCACAGCGCTGGGGGGTGGGGGTGGTAGGAGACATGGGTGGGGGCCTGGTGGAGGGTGCCCCTGGTGGCTGGTGGGTGGGGGTGGTGGGAGACATGAGTTGGGCATGAGTGGGGGCCTGGTGGAGGGTGCCCCTGGTGGCTGGGGGGTGGGGGTGGTGGGAGACATGAGTTGGGCATGAGTGGGGGCCTGGTGGAGGGTGCCCCTGGTGGCTGGGGGGTGGGGGTGGTGGGAGACATGGGTTGGACATGGGTGGGGGCCTGCTGGCAGGTGCCCCACAGCGCTGGGGGGTGGGGGTGGTAGGAGACATGGGTGGGGGCCTGGTGGTGGGTGCCCCTGGTGGCTGGGGGGTGGGGGTGGTGGGAGACATGGGTGGGGGCCTGGTGGATGCTGCCCCTGCACTGCTGGTGGGTGGGGTGGTGGGAGACATGAGTCGGGCATGAATGGGGGCCTGGTGGAGGGTGCCCCTGGTGGCTGGGGGGTGGGGGTGGTGGGAGACATGAGTTGGGCATGAGTGGGGGCCTGGTGGAGGGTGCCCCTGGTGGCTGGGGGGTGGGGGTGGTGGGAGACATGGGTTGGACATGGGTGGGGGCCTGCTGGCAGGTGCCCCACAGCGCTGGGGGGTGGTGGTGGTAGGAGACATGGGTGGGGGCCTGGTGGAGGGTGCCCCTGGTGGCTGGGGGGTGGGGGTGGTAGGAGACATGGGTGGGGGCCTGGTTGTGGGTGCCCCTGGTGGCTGGTGGGTGGGGGTGGTGGGAGACATGGGTTGGACATGGGTGGGGGCCTGCTGGCAGGTGCCCCACAGCGCTGGGGGGTGGGGGTGGTAGGAGACATGGGTGGGGGCCTGGTGGTGGGTGCCCCTGGTGGCTGGGGGGTGGGGGTGGTGGGTGACATGGGTGGGGGCCTGGTGGAGGGTGCCCCACAGTGCTGGGGGGTGGGGGTGGTGGGAGACATGGGTTGGACATGGGTGGGGGCCTGCTGGCAGGTGCCCCACAGTGCTGGGGGGTGGGGGTGGTGGGTGACATGGGTGGGGGCCTGGTGGAGGGTGCCCCTGGTGGCTGGGGGGTGGGGGTGGTGGGAGACATGGGTGGGGGCCTGGTGGAGGATGCCCCTGCACTGCTGGGGGGTGGGGGTGGTGGGAGACATGGGTTGGATATGGGTGGGGGCCTGCTGGCAGGTGCCCCACAGTGCTGGGGGGTGGGGGTGGTAGGAGACATGGGTGGGGGCCTGGTGGAGGGTGCCCCTGGTGGCTGGGGGGTGGGGGTGGTGGGAGACATGGGTGGGGGCCTGGTGGTGGGTGCCCCTGGTGGCTGGTGGGTGGGGGTGGTGGGAGACATGGGTTGGACATGGGTGGGGGCCTGCTGGCAGGTGCCCCACAGTGCTGGGGGGTGGGGGTGGTGGGTGACATGGGTGGGGGCCTGGTGGAGGGTGCCCCTGGTGGCTGGGGGGTGGGGGTGGTGGGAGACATGGGTGGGGGCCTGGTGGAGGATGCCCCTGCACTGCTGGGGTGTGGGGGTGGTGGGAGACATGGGTGGGGGCCTGGTGGAGGCTGCCCCTGCACTGCTGGGGGGTGGGGGTGGTAGGAGACATGGGTGGGGGCCTGGTGGTGGGTGCCCCTGGTGGCTGGGGGGTGGGGGTGCAGGGGGACATGAGCAGGTGTGCAGGGTAGTCCCCTGTTTTGTGGGCTGCCTGCAGGGGCCGTGGAGGGTGTACAGGGAACACCTGTGAGGACCCACCCAGCCTAATCGCGTGTGATAATTCCCACGCACCCCTGTAATACACGTACCCAGCAAAATGACGTGTGATAATTCCCACGCACCCCTGTAATTCACGTACCCTGCCAAATCGCATGTAAGACTTCACGCATACCCCTGTAATACACGTTCCCTGGACAATCGCGTGTTGAACTTCCCGCGTACCCCTGTAATACACGTACCCTGGCTAATCGCGTGTAAAACTTCCCGCGTACTCCTGATATGAAGGTTGCCTGCTTTGCGTTCCTTGTTTGGCAGCCCTGTAAACTGGTCCAGGGTTCGCGCAGTCCTTTGCGATGATTTAGCGATGTTGATGGCTTTTCCTTGCGCGAGGGCGTTCTTGGGGGCGTTACTGGCGCTGCTGCAGGCTCGCTGCGATACTCTGCGCCACGGCTGGTTTGGGAGCATGAAATCCATGAATACGCTGTGCGCGGAAATCGGTTTTAGCGCACGTGCCTGGCGCACACAATCGCACGCGGACACTCTGCGCCAGCCGCTTGCGACACTTTTCTGCGAAATTCTATGAATTACCCTGTTAGTGTCACAATGCGCCAATACAAAAAAAGGCTTGCATCAAGTGAGGAGGTTTTGTACCCATAAAGCATTTCAATTCGCTACATAATCCTCAAAAACAGTGTTTCCTTATTTCCCGACATGGAAAACTAGTGCAATCCACCTTTATCAGTAAATGTCAAACTATTTTAAATTCCCACTCGATCAGACAAAGTCTTATAATCCACAAAGCTTTGGATGCCATAGTGAGGCCTGTGAATACCTTATCCTATCTTTGATATATAGCTAACAATGTGATGGTATTCTATAGTCCCACAGTACTGGGAAAACCAAAACTCCACTTGTATGTTTACATAAAGGATCAGAATAGAAGTTCAGCCATCTTAAATATTTTAAAATAGCAACAATATTCACATTTATCAAAGGATTTCTTTCCATTGTTTTTCCTACCTATTCAAAATGGCTGCGTTTATAGACTTTAAGATCTGCTAAGGTATCTATCAATATAAATAAAGCCAAGCATGCGTTTATTCTCTTGCGACGACAGTTTGAGAAGTTGCAATTTCACATGACCCGTTATTTTTAGTGGGCACAGTAAGACGCTTTTCAGATATGCACCCTCCCATGTAAATATCTAATTTGAAAGGTCCCATGTGGGTCTCAGTGACACCAGCCTGCATTGCCCAGAATATCAAGCTATTAACAGAACGTCAGCCAAACCCACTGTTGCACGATGGACAAGAGAGACACTTTTTTCAAGAGGCATCAGATATGTGTCAATATTGTGTCTTGTTCTTTCCAAAATTCTTGAACTCAGTAAAACGATGGAAACACTGCACGATAGACAACTAATGTAGAATGGCCTCAACGAACAGAACCAGCCATTCCAATTTTATCCAGACCCCAATTTTATTAGCAATCGCTAAAATACTCCAAAATTGGCTGGTGTGGGAAAAAAAGCGAAAGTGGCAGTTTTTGCTAACACACCCATGAACATAACTTTTTTTTGTAAAAATACACAATCTGCATTTTTATAAAAAAAATCAAATAGTACAATGTGAGTGAGAAAAGGAGAAAGAGGGGGAGTGGTGGGCCAGAGGGTTGAACAATGGGCCAAAGTGGGAGTGATAGGCCAGAGAGGGAGCTATGGGCTAGGAAGCAGAAAGGGAGTGGTCAGCAAGAAGGGTAGTGGTGGGCCAGAGATGGAGCAGTAATAATAATAATAATAATAATAATAATAATTTAGCATTTATATAGCGCTACAAATCCTCAGGTATCTGAGTGCTGATTATTATTACCCATGGTGTGTGGTGCTCATTTATTGACATCGAAAGGATGAAAGGCTGAGTTTGGCTCTGCGGGATGCGAACTTGCGTTAGAAAGCTCTGCACAGATGTCAAAGCAAGAGCTCTACTCGCTGTGCTATCGGACCGGCTAAGAAACTAAAGAGGGAGCACTAGGCCAGACAAGGAGTGGTCAGCCAGAGGTGGAGTGAATGCAAAAAAACAGAGAGGTAGTGGCGGGCCTGAGTAGTAACGGTGGGCCTGAAGGTGGAGTGGTGGACCAGAAGAAGAGAGGGAGTAGTGGACTACAAAGCAGAGGGAGTGGTGGCCAGAGGGTAAGTGGTGGGGAAGAAGGGGAGCGGTGGTCCAGGAAGCAGAAGGGAAGCATTGGGCCAGACAGTGGGAGCTAGCTGCAGATTGGGAAAAAAGAATGGGGGAAGAGTGTGATGGACTGGGAGAAGCAATGTGAGAAGCAAGAGAGAGAAAGAATGAAGTACTGTAGATGCAGGAATTTGGAGAGCATAAACAATGAGTTGAAAGCATGGTTGGGAGTGTGGCAGGGACTGGGGAGCGCAAGTTGTGACTTGCCAGTGTGATGGAGCATGTGAGTATGTGCTGGGGTGGTCAGGAAGGGTCTCCATGATTGTGAGAGCTTCATTTTGTGTGCGCCGTATTTATGATGGGGGGATGGCAGCGGACCGGGCGCAATGTTTCAAATTCATATGTATTGAGTGCAGTTAATTATGGATGGGGTATGTTACTTTTAGTGTCACTGCTGTTTCAAATGTATACATATTAGATCTTCACACACATAGAAAGATACAATATTACAACTTCAAATGCATCATGAACACAAACTACACACAGGGTGCTTTGCAAAAACATGGTAGTTGGGGCTCTCCTGCAAAATGTATTTTGACTTTTAAACTGACTTTCTCAGGTTTTCAGAAAGCAGAAAATGAGTAACTCAGTAACATAAACCATTATGTGTATCTGCTGCACACGTATTTTAGGTATCTTCATTGATGGAAAGAAGATTGAGTCATCTTGTAAGAATGTCAGCTTGAAAGCAGGACAAGGTTTATGATTTAACAGTTAAGCATGGGAAGAAGTCACGTAGAGAGGGTTGGTCATTTGTTTGGGTTGGTAATAAAAATGGGGGCCTGAGGCCAGGGTATCAGGCGGTCAATTGTTTTTACAGGTCAAAGCCAGAGGCTTTAAAGTCTTCAGAAGTGGTCGCATAAATTAGTATGTATTCAGAAGCACCAGGAGTCTGAAATCACAATCAGTAGTTCAAAGACGATCCTGTTTATTCAGGCCTTCCTCGTATTTGCTAAATATGTAAGCAGACCAAGTGCAATCACGGTTAAAGTAAAAGGCCCTAGTCCAGTTATTGCTACTAATTAATTATGTTTCAATACCAATTTTTAACCATGTACTGATGTCATGGCCTACTACAGATGAATCCTAAGAAGAAGCGTGCTCTGAATATGATCCAAAGATTACTATCAAGATAAGACTGGCCAATGAAAATGGAACAATTTTGAGAAAATAGGATTTCTTTGAAGAGGTTGCTGTTCAGTCATGTTTAGGGTGGACTGAAATGAAGTATTTGGGAATGTTTTAACTGTTGAAAAACTGTATAAAAGTTGTGAAATGATGTGGTATTGTTGAGACACCACATTGGAGCACCTCAGGTTCATAAGAGTACATGTTTGGGTTGTAAAGCAAAGGGGAAATAAGGGTAAAAAAGTGGTTGTTTCTTTGAGTTAGGTTATTTTTTGGTAAGGGTAGATTTGGAGTGTGGGTGTGAAATTAGTTAAGGTTGCAGGGATTGGCAGGGGTTGGCAAAGTGGATGTTTTAATAGAGTGGATGAACAGTTTTGTGTTGCAATTCCCCTCTATATACATTTTAACTAGTTTGGTATTTTAGAGGTGTGAGGGAGTACCTTAGCATGCATGGACAGTTCAAGGCCGGTCTTGATACCCTCTAGTATTCTTGTCTGATTGGAACCCTCAGCCGATGGTGGGGTGGTATCTTAGGGTATGTCCAATTGTAGATACCTTTCTGAAGTAGGCCTTGACATTCTTTTGTATTTAATTATATGTTATATAGCGCCTTAAGCCAAGGTGCTGTACAGAGAACAGGGAATGGTACAATAACATGGATAAGCAAAAATAATGAGAATGTAATTATTCAAGCATGATGCAAAAGGTGAAATTTCAATTACTTACGAAATAAAGAGTAGATAGAGATAGAACTAAGAGAGTTGAGGAGGGTGTTCCAGTGAAGAGGAGCTAGAAGAGTAAAAGTACAAACATTGATTAAGCACACAGGGGGCAAGGAACCACCAAGAAAATTTGAGAGGAAGAGCAGAGAGAACGAGAAGGGGTATAGAAAAATACCAAGACAGAAAGATAGTCACGAGCAAGACCATAGAGGGATTTAAAGATGAGGCATAGAAAATGTAATTTGAGTTGAGAGTGAAAAGATAGCCAGCCAAGAGTAGCAAGGGAAGAAATGATGGCGTCTCAGAAAGGAAGACGACAAGGGAGATGAATAGAAAAGTTAAAAACAGATTTTAGAGTGGCAATACGAGAAAGTGGGAGCACAGAAAGAGCAGAAGAACAGTAATAGAGTCTGGAAAAGATCAAGAGAAGAAATCTGCAGTTTTGAAGCTTGAAAAGTGAGAAATGCATGAGCTTTACGGATATTGTGTAGGTGAAAGCGACAAACACGTGAAGTTACAGAAATGTGATCAGAGAAGGATATGCTAGAGTTGAGATAGAGCCCCAGATTTGAGCCATATACAAGATTGGAAACTTGAATGGAGGGAAAGAAATAAAGGATGGAGGAGGAGGAGGGGTGTTATCAGGGGAAAAAGAGAAGCTGAGTTTTCACAGCATTAACTTTGAGATAGTGAGAAGGCATCTCAGATTTGATGGCCAAAAGAAGCAGAAAGAGTGTGGTGAATCCTGCAAGAAAAGGAAAGAAAATGGTGAGTATCATCAGCATAAAATGGTGTGACAGACCAAAGGAAGAAATAACGGCAGCAAGAGGGGAAGTGTAAAGAGAGAACAGAAAAGTGCCCAAGACAGACCGGCATGGGCAAGCAAAAAAGATGTATTATTTTTTTTTAATGTATTAACATCACATAAAATCACAATACACAATATTTCTCATAATTTTTTAGAAAATTCCACAAGTTGAATCAATTTAAGGACTTCACCAACCAATTATATCTCATCCAGAAGTTGTAAAAGCAATTTATGATCCATCTATTTTAACATCCACCAAGAAAGTGGACATTAAAATAGTCGTTCTCTCTGCTCTTCCTCTCAATTCTCTTGGTGGTTCCTTGCGCCGCTCTTCACGGCATTCATCAATGCATCCTTTAAAACAGGCATCATCCCAGCTAACCTCAAAGAGGCCTGGGTCCGGCCTCACCTAAAAAAACCTACTCTCGACCCCTTACAACCAAACAACTACACACCAATAACCATGGTGCCATTCCTGCCGAAATTACTGGACAAAGCCGCACACTGCCAAATCCAACACTTTCTGGAAACCCACTCCATCCTCGGGACTAGGCAATCAGGCTTCCAGAAAGGACATGGCACAGAAACAGCCTTGGTAGATCTGAAGAGTCAGGTCACTCAAATCATGGACAAAGGCAAGCCTGCTCCTCTGCTCCTTTTAGATCTCTCAGCCGCTTTCGATCTGGTTGATCACAAGACTCTCACTTCACACCTCACATACTCAGCCAACTTCTCGAAAGAAGCAGCCCTCTGGATCACCTCCTTCCTAGAGGGAAGAGCCATGAAAATCTTCTCGGACATCGCCAACGCCACTCCCACGACAATCCACTGTGGGGTCCCTCAAGGATCATGCACTGCATCCACACTCTATAACTTGTTCACCAAGCCCCTCTTTGACAAACTTGACTCATATGGCATCACATACACGAACTACGCGGACAACACAAAAGTACTTCTACCCCTTTCAGGATCATACAACGAAGACGCCAAGGCACTCCACACAATCTACTCCATCATCAAGGCATGGATGGCAGTTAATGGCCTTTGCCTCAATGGAGACAAGACTGAAATCATGATATTAGGTCAACAGAACACCCTAGACAAACTTGACAAACTGTACGCTAACTTCTCCATTGACAACTCCATCATCCCCGTATCCACAGCCGTTAAGATATTGGGAGTACACCTTGACTGTTCACTATCTATGACTAGACAAGTCAGCGCAATCACTTGCGCATCTGCACACACCACCAAACTTATAAATGCCACCAAGCCCTACCTCTCTAAACCCAACTGCCTCTCTATAGCGAGGGCAACCAATGGAGCCACACTGGACTACTGCAATGCACTGCTAGCAGGCACATCAGCCAAAAACCTAAACAGACTACAAATCACGCAGAACAATGCTCTCCGGGCCGCTCTTAGTATCCCAAGAAGAGAGCATATCACCCAGGCTAGGCACTCAGCCCAAAGGCTCCTGGTCAAAGAGCGGATCACTCTCAAAATCCTCACCCTCACTCACAAATGCCTCTCTCTCTCCGCCCCGTCCTACCTATCAGAAACCATCCTCAAACCATCCTCCTCCCGTCCCACCAGGACGCAATACTCCAACCTAATCTGCATCCCACGCATCAAAAAAGCCAAAGTTTTGGAGTTTTGGAGTTTCCCCTATATTGCAGCCAAGACCTGGAACGCTTTTCCTGCAGAAATTAGAGCGGAAAACTCACTCCCTATTTTTCGCAGGAAACTAAAAACCTCATACCTTGCATAATAATTAGGAAACTCTCAGGAATTACTGTATCCTATGTAACTAAGATATTGGGCCTCATTACACGGATGGCGGAGAACCATGGCGCTATTAGCGGCATGGTTCATGCCGGTAAAATACCGGCACCGCCTTGGCGGAAAGGGGAATTACCACCCCATTCCAAGGTTGGCAGGGCGGTAATTCCCCCTTCCACCATTGCCCTTCCCCATACCCATTTTTGGCCCATGGGGCTCAATGGGAATGGGGAAGGCGCTAATTACGGTACCGCAAATTGCGGTACCGTAATTAGCTCCCTGGGTCCCTTTGCGGGTTGGTTTTTAACGCCTGCAAAAAGCAGGCATTAAATCCCTCAACCCGCAAAGGGACATTGTAGTAAGGCGGTAAGGATTTACCGGTACCGGTATTTTACCGGTACCGGTAAATCCTTACCGCCATCCGTGTAATGAGGCCCATTGTCTGTAACAAGCGCCACGATGCCCCGGGGCTGACGTGTGCTCTACAAATCTGAACAAAATAAAATAAATAAAAAGATACCAAGTATTAAATGTTAAATCACTATTCAAAGTTGTATATAATCTTCAAAACAGTTAAATGCTAAAATGTACCACTCATCATTAGCTATACACAGTAAGAAGAAATAAAAGGTATTATTTGTACAACTCAATCAATTTTGTAGGTCAAGCAGGCTCAGCCTTTCTTGCTCCCACCACCATCTGAATAACTGTTGGTGCTGGAGCAGCGCTGGTGGACTTCAGCCTTTGAAGCTTCTCTGACCTCTTTGTTGCTGCCTGGGCTATGCCCACATTGTTTTCTTGTGTGGAAAATCCACTGCAGATCATGCACCACATCTAAATTTTGCCTGAAGAAGTGGTTTTAATTTTAAATGGCAAACACTTTGCACAGAGCCTGCCCAAAGGGCTACACGGTTCCTTCAGTGTAGCCCCTTGCCACACACAAGTACTTCCTACTGTTTTAAGCATCTCTCCAAGATGGGACCCCTAGCTTTTGTCATGAAGAGACTGTATCCCCAGAAGCAGCCTGCAATCTGATTGGCTGGCCTTTCTACCTTTAGCCAAACAGAGCAGCCGGCAGGCGAAAGCTGGCCCATTCTCCAAAGGCCCTTTGATAAGGCCCTGTCTGTTCCTGTCCAGTCCTGACTAGCTGATGTGGGCCCCACTACTATTGGCGACCCTTCAATATGCACCTGGTCACTGGAGACCTTATCCAGGTGTTCTTGGCCTATGTGATCGCCCCCTCAGCTATCACGTAAGTGGGGGCTAATTCTCTGCTCCTTGCATCATCCTTTGGATTTAGTGCCTTTCCTGACAAACTCTATAAAATATCTTCAGAAGGCACTTTTCTTTTCTCTTTTTGTTTCAAAGCACCAAACCTTAACACCCACTTCCTTCCTGGACTTTCACCTCCACTGCCTACACCCTTGTACTGTTGTGCTGCCATACCTGTTTGACATAAAAAGAACATCGAATTTAGCCGTGTGCACATCCTGATTGTCTTTCTGCTGTTTAAAATCGAATGTAGGCATATGCACATGCTGATTGTCTTGCTGCTGGTTAAAATCTAATGTAGCTGTGTGCACATCCTGATTGTCTTGCTGCTGTTTAAAATCAAATTTAGCCATGTGCACATCTTGATTGTCTTGCTCCTGTTTAAAATCGAATTTATCTGTGTGTACATCCTCATTGTCTTGCTGCTGTTTAACATCAAATTTACCTGTGTGAACATCCTGATTGTCTTGCTGC
Organism: Ambystoma mexicanum; assembly: GCF_040938575.1. NCBI lineage: Eukaryota > Metazoa > Chordata > Amphibia > Caudata > Ambystomatidae > Ambystoma > Ambystoma mexicanum. The sequence continues at coordinate 933,081,332 of NC_090921.1, read as the reverse complement.
TGTTTAAAATCGTGTTTTACTGTTTGCACATACTGATTGTCTTGCTGCTGTTTAAAATTGTTTTTAGCTGTGCTAACATCCTGCTTTTAATGAGAATGTGTTGACAGGTCTACCCCCTCTGTTCTCTGTCTGGTCTGCTATCTGTTCCCTTACCCTCAACATCTCCCATTGTCTCTTCCATATCCTGTCTGTGTCTCCCTTTGTGCTTGCTCCCATCTTGCCTACCTCCTCTCACGTACCTCTATTGCTCTACCGGGTTAAGTGTACGACAACCTGTGCCCTCACTATGGCACTTTCTATCTCCCCAATCTGCTCTAACTGTATCTCCATCTCCTATCCTCAACTCTCACTGCGTCTGGCAAAAAGAAACTCAAGAAGGACATATTTTCCTCCAACCCAGGCCTTCCCATCGCTGACACCTACATCAGTGCTTCCACCAGCGAGACTCTCACCGACATACTCTCTGTCATTCTTTCTCCCGACCTATGGACTCCCCATAGGGCCGCTTTGCTCTCTCCTTACTCTTCCTCACACATAAATGGTGTCAACCGCTGGGAGGCCATTCTTGCCTCCTCTTCCACCTCCAGGGCCATCATAAATGTCTATCAAAATGGTACCATCCTAGTACAAGGGCCTCAACTCAACCTCTTACATTTTGATAGGCCTCATTCCTCGCCTTATCAACTTTCCTCTTTCCTCTTCACAGGCTCAATTGCCGCCTGCCTCTATGGCCACCCAGGCTCCCTTGCCAACTATGCCCACCCTGGCTACCTTGCCTCCTACCAACCACACAACTCCCCATTGTCGCTCTCAACTGTACAGGTGCCCTTGCCTACCCACACTACACTGACAACCTCGTCAGCCTCCTCCACCCTGCTTCCCTGGCCACCCTCTGCCACTGTATCTGGAGCTCCCTTGCCTCCTCCGCCTCCTGCTACCTCTATCTCTCCGGGACTCTTGCCACTTGCGTGGGAGATCTCTGTCCCCTGCATCCCCCCAAGTAAGTACTTCAAAAGTGCAACCTGCTCCATGTCACCACACTAAACTCTTACTTTGCTGTCAAGCACTCCTCTGGCATCTGCCACCTCCTGGTACTCCTGGACCTTGATGCTCTTGCTCTTACTGAGACATGGTTTTCAGGACAGCTCTGTCACAAGTTTTGAAACACTCTTCCCTGAAGGTTACAAGATCCTCTCCATGTCCAGGCCACACAGGCCAGGGGGTGGAGTAGCTTTGAACTTTCCAAAGTGGATCCCTGTTTCCATTATTCCCACTCAAGTCTTCTCCTCCTTTGAATGCTTGGTCTGCAGGCTCTCTCTCTCACCTATCGCCTCTCTTACTCTGGCCACCTTCTATCGGCCACCGGGCCAGTCCAGCCTCTTCATCTCAGAATGGGCTGCCCTGACCGCTTCTCTCCTCCTCTTCCCAACTCCTCCTTCTGGGGGATCTTAACATCCATCTTGACTCTCCTGACTTTTCAGAACCTTTCCAAAACCTATGTGATTCCCTTTCTCTTTCCATTCTACCCTATGGTCCAACGCACACTGCTGGCCACACCTTGGATGTTCTCATCACCACAGACATCCCACTCTCCATTCCTCTCACTTCTTCACTCTCATGGACAGATCATTCTCTTCTCTCTTCTCACTTGAAGCTCTCTTCTCCTTCAGCAATAGCACAGCCTACACCACCTCCTGCCTTCAAGGTCATCTGACCCATGAAAACAGTGTCAGCAGCTGATTTTGCCTCCACCTACTCCCATCCTTCTACTCCTGTGGCTGACTCCTACCCTGATATAGCCCTCACCAACTTTCAAAGTTCCATCTCCAACACTCTTGACATTCTTGCCCCTATCATGAGGGTCCAACTGTGAAAAGGTGCAACTCTTGGTACGACTCCGATCTGGCTGCCCTTAAATGCAAGTGCAGAGCAGCAGAATGGAAATGGGGTCTTTAGGAACACCCTCTGACAAACCGGCCTGCTGCCTTATCCAAAGACAATATAGACTCTGCATCAGTTCCAAGAATAGAGTCTACATTCAAGACTGCATCTCTGCAGCGTCTTACAACATTGCCAAACTCTTAAAAGTCTGTAAAGAACTGACCAACCGTTCCACAGCCGCATCCTCTACTACAGCCACCGAGGCCTTTTGGTTGGCCCTGGCCGCACACATCATCGCCTAAACACAAGGCATCCTGTCCTCTCTCTCTTCTGCTCTACCCCTACACAAACATCTCTTGGGCCCACCTCAGCCACCCCCACTGCTCCACCTCTTCTCTCCTCCCTCTCCACTGTCACACCTGATGAGGACTCTAGACCAGTCCGGTTTATGAAAGCCGCCTCCAAACAGGTGGACCCCTACCCCTCCACAACCATCAAAGAAAATATTGACATTCTCACTCCAGCCCTGGCGGACCCCTGCAACCTCTGTTTCACCACTGGAGATTTCCCCTATCCTCTCAAGCACTCTCTTGTGCATCCTCTGCTCAAAAAACCCTCCACTAACCCGTCCATACCGACAAACTATCGGCTGATCTCCAAAACTGCTAACTTACTCTCCATACTGAATCTGTTGGTTGTCTCTTTGGCCATCAGTCTGGTTTAGAGCATCCAGGGGCACATAAACTGCTATCCTGAACACCTGTGAAGACCTGCTGTCAAATCTTGACTCCATCTCGCCCTCTGTGCTTATTCTTCTCGACCTCTCTTTTGCTTTTGATATGGTAGCCACATCATCCTGATCACCCGTCTCTGTGATACCCTGGGCATCACAGATCAGGCCCTGCATTGTTTTGCCTCCTTTCTCTCTAACTGGCCCTCCCAGTTAGAACTTGGGCCCTTTCTCTCCTCTACCACTCTCTCTACATGTGGTGTCCCCGAGGGATCTAACCTTTCCCCCTGCTTCTTCAATATCTACAAGGACCCCTTGGGCAACAGGATCTCTACCTTTACCTCTAACTTTCAGTGTTATTCGGATGACATACAGCTCTCTTTCAGGCTACCCTCATCCTCCTCCTCCTCCTCACTTATCCCTGACTGTCTATCCGCAATTCAGGCTTGGTGTGCTGCTAACGATCTATGCCTGAATGCCAATAAGAGAGAGATCATCCTCATTGGGATCCCTGATCGCACTTTCCCACTTTCTCACTGGCCTTCATCCCTTGGCTCTGTCACCTACCATTTCTCACTTTCCCCCAGAGGCTCATCACCTCGAGAGCCAAGGTTCTCTCTAGGCTGGACTACCGTAACACCCTCCTTCTCAATCTTTCTACTTCTACTCTCCGTCCTCTACAACTCACCGAGAACAGAACCAGGAGACTTATCTTTGGCCTCAAGCTCCGGGACTGCATCTCTCTGGGGCTGAAATCCCTCCACTGGCTCCCCGTGGCTGCAAGGATCAAGTTCAAGACCCTCTGCATAATCCACAAGACTTTCTGGGGCCGGGGCCCACACTATCTACAACACTCTCTTCCTAAATACTCTCCCTCTAGAGTCCTCCGCTCGTCCTCCACCAACTCTGTGCAGGTGAGCCGATTTCACAAACAGAGATTTGGGGGTACATCCTTATCCTTTGCAGGTGCTTCCATCTGGAACAGCCTCCCTGCCTCTCTCTGCCTTGAGCTGGAGCACCTTACATTCCGGAAACTCCTCAAGACCTTCCTTTTCTCTTCTTCCTGCTCTCTCTCCTGCTAACCTCCTTTCTTTTCTCTCCACCCCCTTCTCCTCCTTAACTATGTTCAGTTTTTGCTGACTGGTGGCCAAGTTTGGCTAGAGTTGGTCTTGAGCAAGAATCTTTCAAGAAGGCGGAGGAAAGGGCACATATAGCAAAGATAGGGGAAAAGCCATTGTTGGGAAGGTTTGTGAGTGGGATGGAAAGGCGATAAGGGGTAATGTGAATCAAGAGAAGACAAGAGAGAAAAATTAAGAGTAGAGGCAGCCTCATCAGGTGTTAGGGATGGAAAAGAAGAATGGGGTGGAAGGACAGAGGTACAGAAGGAAGTAAAGAGTGAAGAGTTAAAGTTACGTAAATCACACCGATAGAATGATGAGGCAAAGGAGAAGACAGAAGAACATAAAGAAATTTGAGGAAACAGTGACACAGAAAGATGATAGTGGTCGGATAGGTACACTGGAAGAGAGGAAACAGGAGAGGCAGAAAAGGACGAAGTAAAAATAAGATCAAGACAGGAACCGGAAGTGTGAGGTGGAGGCGTAGAGAGAGGGTGAAGAAAATTAAAGTCAATTATTGAGAGAAGAGGGAGAGAGGAGTGTGTTGACAAGAGGTGAAGATTGAAATCACCCAACAGCATTAGAGGGGCGGAGCAGGGAAGAATATAGGAAAGAAGATGTTATCACAAAAGGAGCCAACAGGGCCAAGGGATTGATAGAAGAGCAGGAAGGAAATAGGATAGGGTTTAGAAAAGATATTGTAAGAAAATTCAAATGAGGAATAAGTAGATTGCTCCAAAGACGAGGAAATGGTTGAAAAATAATCCCAATACCCCCTCCCTGAACAATGGCAGGCCAGCAGAGCCCTTCACCTCGATTTTCTTGGTCAGTCGAAGTAGTGAAGGGAAACTTCCTGTAGTCTGGAAAACACGTTTTTTAGTAGAGAAAATCATACCAGTGATGAAGAGGGTGAGAGCATCGGTGATGTAGTGGAAAGCATTCCACCCCTCCTACGCTCGAGTGGTGGGGATATCTCAGAAATATTGGCAGATGAGTGTTTTTGATAAGATGCTGTCTTCTGTATTTGATTGAGAAGTAGAATTCGAATAAATAGTGAACAAAGGTAATTGAGGTATAGACGAGTACGCTGAAAGAGTGAGAAGTGTGACTAAGGAATTTGGTAAGAGTAAAAAGGCAGCTCTTGGGCAAAAATGTTTTCATGCCACAGTTTTGGCTCTGTATCTTTTTGTGAAACAATTTTTTTGATAACTTTGGTTGGAGTATGGAGTCTCCATTGAATCATGTGTTCCATGTGTTGCCTGGTTATAAGGTGAACATTTTAAAATATCATAGAGCATGGATGCGGTACAGTAAGGGAAAATTATACATTTGTGGCCTATTGAGGGATCATATGATGCAGGGATATTGGAGAACCACCTTTGACTACACCCTCTCCTTCTCTCCTCACATCTCTGACATCTCTAAGAAGTCACACTACCAGCTGCACCTCCCCAGAGGTATTCTTCCTTTCCTCTCCTTCCCCTGGAAGCTCACAGTTTCCAGAGCTCTGGTTCTCTCTAGGCTTGACTATTGCAACAGCCTCTTTCTAAATCTGCCGGTTTCTAGTCTCCGCCCTCTGCAACTCATCCAGAACAGGACTGCAAGACTTGTCCTTGGCCTCAAGCACAGGGATTGTATCTCTCCAGGACTGAAAGCTCTGCACTGGCTCCCAGTGGCTGCTAGGATTAAGTTCAAAACCCTCTGCATTGTCCACAAGGCCTTCTGGGGCTGCAGGCCTTAATACCTTCAACTCTCTCTTCCTAAATATCTTCCTTCTCGAGCTCTTCGCTCATCCACCTCCAACTCCCTGAGGGTCAGCCGCTTCTGCAAGCAACGAGTTGGTGGTAGATCTCTTTCTTCGGCTGGGGTCTCCATCTGGAACAGCCTCCCTGCCTCCCTAAAATTTGAGGAGAATCATCTTCAGTTCTAGAAGCACCTCAAAACCTTCCTCTTTGCTTCTGCTTTCTCTCCTCCTCTCCCCTGCTGAACTCCTGGCTGAAACTGCACTGGTTACCTGCCCACCCTCTGATCTCAGGCCCAGGTCCCCTCCCCGCCAGTTGCACACCTGTACTGCCTCCATGGCAACCCCCACACTGGGGGACTGTTTTCTGTATCCCTACAGTCCCCCACCAGCACTGACATATGATGTCTGCACTTACCCTTGCACTTGCCACCAGCTGGACGTACTTCTCTTGTTGTTGTATTATTCTATTTATCCCATGTACTGCACTGTCCCCACCCCCTCCCACCTCACACTTTTCCCCTTCCCCCTTCCCCTGCACTTGCAAAATCTGAATGACAAATGGCCTAGTAGGATTGTTGTCTGTCTTCCCTTTGTTCCCCCTCCCTTGCCGCATCACGCCTTGAAACACTTGTGTATAGGCACGTTATAAATGCCATAACATGTCATATCATATCATATCATATTACCGTTAAAAATACATTGGCCCTCATTACGACCCTGGCGGAAATCGAAAAACGATGGCGGAAATGCAATACCGCCATCCAATAGCGCTCGGTGCGATTATGACCCGTCACCGTAAAGTACGATGCCATTAGCGACACCGTAGTGAACGCCAACGCTAACTGCACCAAGTACGCGCACGCGCGCCATGCGAAACCGTAATTACCACCATGGCGCAACGGTACGCAAATTCTGACCCTAGCGGACATTTACCTAACGCCATCAAGCATGGCGGAAAGTACCATTCCGCCATGGTGAGAAGTACGGCATCGCGAACCAACCGTAAAAGGCCCTACTGAGTGCCTGTACACCACTCCCTGGCCACATTGCACAACTCCTCGTAGGTGCAATGAAGTCACACAATGCAACCAGTGAAATGTACAAGTCACCCATGCATGCCAACGAACAAATGAATGTAGGGGCTCCAAGTGCCTTGGGAGTGGCCATCCATATTTGCCATGGCACCATTGCCGTACTGATGCAGCACAGGCATGTGAAGGTTCAAGTACAGCAACATGAACTGAAATATGAGACAAACAAAAACAGGCCCCCCATCGCTTGACACCAGTGTAAGGCAACATTCAAAGCAGTATCCTGAGTGAGACTGCACCAGCCCTGTACTCCTGCCAGTAAACAAACCAACCATCAGCATAAGCATGTACCACACAAGTTGGCAGAGTGACTGAGCAGCCAGGCTCATCTCAAGAGGGGCCAATGGGAGCTGCAGGGCACAGATGGCACGAATACAGAAGCTATTCCAATGGACATGACCTCAGTCTCCCTCCAAGAAACGCACGCAAACACAAGCACCTGTGACCAGCCATATTCTGATAATCACATCATTCCACCAATCCACCTGGCTGACCGGCATCTGTTACACAAAAGCTAATCCCCCGCCCCTGAGCATGACATCATTAAAACAGTCATAATGGCAGCCCCTATCCCTGACCTCACTGGGCTTCGTAGGCAAACGCGCCCAGTACAGTACCACGCAACTATACTCAGAAGCCGGAACCCAAAGCAGATCTTCTCACAATACATCGCTCCACAAATAGGAATTTGCTACATTACTTGCAAAGAATAACGCTACACGGTCAATATCATAATCAAAATTTAATGCACAACAAAATCACCAAGCCCATACAGCTATTAGGTCATGAACTCCAAAATATATTTCATTATTGTGGGCTGCATCCGTAATAAATGACCAGCTTCTTCTTGTGTGACGCCCTGTTCCTTCATGGTACACAGGGGCTACATTCACGTTCAAAAAGGCAACATGGAAGCGCCTTGAACCGCAGGGCCGTCCCATTAGGTAGGCACTAGTCCAGCTGAAAGGTCGATATGTTGCTCCTAGCCACTAGTACTGCGTAAGGGCATGTGGCCCATTGGCGATCGTCCCATAAGATCGTAATGGTGCTCCACTGATTAACACGAAGCAGCAGGTGTCGGGAGTAAAAGCCATCTGCAGGAGTGGCATACAGATGGCAGCGGCAAAAGGGGAGGAGATACCTGTCACCCAAATGAAATGAAAAAGAATAGTATGGGCATCAGAACTTCATTTGAATTACTCACTTCAATGATCACACTAAATCCACAGCCATATGCATGCTAGCCCACTCAAAAGGATTATTCCCACCCAAAAATCACTTGCAAATCATAACTATATAAATCGAGGTGAAAACACTATTACAAACGAGTGTTTGTGTGCATGCGTCTGTTAAAACAGAATCCATTAGATGGGATTAGTAACGTGCATAGACACAAGTGTTTGAAGGCGCGTCGAGACAGGGAGGGTTCAACAAGGGCAGATAGACGATGGTCCCACTATGGCAGCCCTGCATCACATAGCGCAGGGGAAGTGGATAGATTCCAAAAAGCCATGTACATGGCAAACTCTCTATTAAATCATCTGTCCATGCATCCATACATCATTCCCTCATCCCGGTATGAAAACGTCTGATTATTTACTCACATAACATGTGAAATTTCCATTGAGTCTGTGCGTAATGCAGTCTGCAAAATCCACTGTGCTCCAGCCCGGAATTCTAGTGTTGTGAAGTAACATGTATTTGGGAACGTCCTGCCTTATCGTCCACTACGCTATTGCGCATCCCATACTATTCATATCAATCATTGCATTCTCGCCATGGCCCCTGTCCCAAGGACATTAAACAATAGAACTTTATATCTGCAGTCAGACCTGTGGGCGTCTCCTCGCCGCTAGCTGGAAACCGAAAGCGCTGTCCTTCGAATTCCTCATTTGCAACATCACGTCGAAAAGGCATCTGTGACCGCTTGAAATCACAAATCCATCCATGTAGTGCGGCAGTGTGTGAAAATGGCAACTGGCTTCACTCACAAATGGGACGCCCCGCCCGTCGGTGAACCGCGGTACAGTGCTGCATGAGGGTCCACCGTTAATCGAGTACTACATTCCACTGACCCTTCACAAGTTTGTTGGCGACTGCACAGATAGTATGTGAAACAATGGGACCATAGCAGAATGAACATATGAACCAATATTTCACTGCCATCGGGATTAAATACATGATTGTAATAGCAAGATGCCATGCGTCGAATTGCAGCGTTGTGTGCGGGACGTGCTCGCCCAAAGGGGATTGCAGCTTGCACAGGTGGAGTGAATCACCACAGGTGGAGGCTATACAGCCTGAAAACACATAAATTGCACACCCAACCCCCTCCCACAACCACACCCACTCCAAAATGCTACCGGCAGGACTAGCGATGTTGGCCCTGGGGGACCTGATAGCACTGTAAGTACTCCATCTTCAAGAAGAAGACGAACACCAACTACTACAACAACCGGCCGCACAGAGGAGACGCAGGAGGAGGAGGAGGGCAAGGCAGGGCCAGCAAGGCCCACCAGCACAGCCACTACCACCACGCAGGCAGCCCGCAATCCCACGCCTCCGAGCACATCCGTTCAACCTCACTGATGAGCAGATCCACACCCTCTACCGTTTGGACCGGGACACCATAACCGCCATTGTGGACATGACACACGCTGACCTTGTCAGCATGATAGATAGCCCAACCGCCATCCCACCCCTACTGAAGGTGGTGTCTGTACTCCACTTCCTGGCCACAGGCACCTACCAGCACACAGTCGGACAGTTGCATGGCATTTCACAGCCACTGTTGTCATGGACACTATTGCAAGTGCTCGATGCCCTCCTGAAGCACGCAGACGACTACATCTCTCTACCACGCTCGGAGCAGGAAATTACGAACACAAAAGTGGGATTCCATGCACTTGCCGGCATACCGGGTTGCATTGGTGCCATCGACTGCACCCATGTGGAATTGGTTGTCCCACATGCCATGGAGGCCCAGTACTGCAACCGAAAACAATATCATTCTCTTAATGTACAAATGGTGTGTGACTCCAACAGGATCATTACACATTGTTGTGCCCGATTTCCTGGATCAACCCATGATTCTATGGTCTTGAGGAACTCTACAATACCACGCTACATGGAGCGACACGCAGGGAACAGATCCTGGCTACTCGGTGAGTCTCATTTCATGCATGATAATGTGGGGTATGTGATGCGGCAATGACCTGGCAGGAAGGGGGGGATGCGTACGTAGCAATGTCATTCCACAAACATCCTTTATTGTCCACATACAGGTGATGCCGGGTATCCACTGAAGAGATGGCTCCTTACACCACTCCGGAACCCACAGAACCAGCATGAGGAGGACTACAACCATGCCCACTCACGTACCCGTGTAGTCATAGAACAGGCATTCGGCCTACTGAAGGGTCGTTTCCGCTGCCTCAGCAGGTCTGGCGGGGCACTCCTGTACCGCCATGAGAAGGTTGCAAAGATGGTCATGGCATGTGTCATGCTACACAACATGTGCGTACGTAGAAATGTGCCCATGCCCCCTGACGCAGAACTGCAAGCACCTGAATATGGTCATGATGAGGGTGGGGATGTGGCAGCACCTCAAGGAGTCCGCGAGGCACAGGAGGGCCGTGAAATTCATCAGATTATCATAGATTCATGCTTCTAGCACTCACGCCTGGTGGCTGATACATGGACACGGGACTTGTGGCACTGTGTGTGTCTGGAACATGCACAATATGGACTGTACGCCTATAATGGCCTCGTACACAAAGATCAATGTCCACACATCTCATTGGATGATTGTGAAATGTTTATAGCATATGTGAAATTATGTTAAACACCCCATCGACCCGCCACCCAAGTAAGCCCAACACACCCCCTCCACCCTCCTACCTCCCCCCCGAACACCAGTGTCCAAAGATGCTCATTATCAGTGGGCAGACGCTATTGCAAGCCCCCTCTCCGGGTATCAGGGACACCCCTGCCTGTGGAGCGCAGGTTCCTCCCAGATCTACGTTGGGGGCTGCCCTGGACGGAACTTGCAACGGAGGATGTCTCTGCCTGCTCACGTCCATGCATGTCCCTAAGGGTTTGTGAGAGCTCAGTGAGCACACGGCACACAGCGGCAAGTTCAGCACATACGTCTTTGGACGTCGCATGCAGTTCCCCTCTCAGGCTCTCGGTGCTTCTCTCCATTTGTACTCTCAGGCTCTCAGTGCTTCTCTCCATTTGTGCCCTTAGTGTCTCTGTACTTCTCTCCATTTCTGCCCTAAGTGTCTCAGTAGATGTTTCTATGGCTGCCTTAGTACCCCCACATTCATCAGCATGGTCCTTGAGGAGCGTGGCCAGTTGCTGCTGTTGCACGATCACCTGGTCGAGGGACTGTTGCCTCTGCTGGGCCATGGCCATTTGCGGTGGTGTCACAGAGGGGCTGATCACCTCATGTTGCCTTGACACAGGGCTTGTGGGGGATGGCCAGTCGTCGTCTTGTGGGTGCACCTGCGTGGTATCCTCATGGTGTACGGGATGAAACAAACAGGGGGATTGAGACAGGTCATGGATGGATCCTACATCGACATCACCGTTTTCTGTGTCGGAGCATGCTGCCATTAATGCATTGTCACCTATGGTGCTGCTGCCACCAGAAGCAGTGCCTTCTGTGGCATCCATTGGGGGGACCTGTGGTGGTGCTGTTGTGGGCATGCTGGCTGCTGGGGTGCCTGTTGAAGTCCCCTCCTGTGTGCTGCCACTTGATTTGTGCTGCTGCCGTGTCTTGATCCGTGCAGCTGAGGTGGAGGGTCTTTGGCCGTTGGTCTTGGCCCTCTTTGCAGGTGTGCTGGTAGGGGTGTCCTGGAGCTCGTCGTTTGAATCGGACCCTGTGGTGGAGTAAAGGAGGGCGAGCGTTATTAATGGGTCTGTGGAAATTAGAATGGTAATGTATCACATGCATTGGGGTGGTACCTGAGGGTGATTTGGGTCAGGGCCTTGGAGGATGTTTCCTTTTTGTGTGGATTGAGGATGCAGTTGTTTTGCAGCCTGCAGTTAGGGTGTGCCTGCTGCACGTGTAGAGGGTGTTTTTAGGATTTTTAATTATTTATGTATTTAATGTGACTTTTAAAGTGCGCTATCAGGCCAATGTATGTGGACGTTCTCCTGGACATGTGTTTCTGTTGCACTATGTGGACACATGGTACTTCACATGATTGGACATTGTGGATTTAGCATTGTTTTATTTGGGACACCTACCTGATTCTTCGGATGTCTGCACTCCTTTCTCCATCCCTCCGACTCCCTCTATAGTCTCCATTCCAATGGTGGAGGCACAGATATCTTCCCGGGGGGTCAACTTGATGGGTGATTGCGATCCTCCCCCGGTAGCTGTGGCAATGTTACGGTTGGCGGATAGTATGCTCCGTACGCGTATCCGCAAGTCGTCCCATCGCTTTCTGCATTGCTGTGGGTTGCGGGGTGCGGTCCCCACCGCACTTACCCGCTGTGCCACCAGGGCCCATATGACCTTCTTGTTCGCAAGTGCCGTCCTGGTCATTTGCGTCGAGAAGATGACGGCAGCATTCTCCTGGAGGGTCTCTGTGAGCACTGTGAGTTCCTCACGGGAGAAGTGGACCTGCCGCTTGCGGTCGCACGCTTTTTTCGCTACTTTTCCCATTGTTATTGTTTTCACTAGGGTGGATGACGGGTTGGGATGTGTCTCAGGGTAGTATTTTTAATGGTTGTGTGGGAATTCTGATTTTATAGGTGTATGGCGTGCTGTTTCCCGTTCCGGGACCATGTTTTTGCTTCCGTTTCCGTATATTTACGGTCACCGTATTTTCCGATTGCCGCTCATTACAGTGACCGCTATGATGGGTGGCGGAATTGCACCTAGGGCGCCGTATGACGGCGGTGAGGGGCGTTTTGGGGACATTTCCGCCATCGCGGACTTTGCACTTCCGCCATGGCGTAGTGCTCGTGCCCGATGGGTCAGAATTAGCCGCACTTTACTCCGTCGTGCAATGGCGGAAACGCTATTTACGCTATGGCGGTCAGGTCAGTTACTTTCCGCCAGGGTCGTAATGAGGGCCATTGTCATTTTGGAAGGAGGATTTGGGAAAAGTGCCGGACCATTTGTTGACCAGCAATCCTCATGATGTGGGGATGCAAAAGAGTGCTGGAGCAGTGAGCATAAAATTTAAACCTGGTGCGATATTACCATGGGTTGAGCAGTACTCCATGTCTAAGGAAGCGGACAAAGGGATTTATGAGACCATTTTGGTGTTGTTAAGGCAAGGCATAATACATCCTTCTATGTCCCCATGCAATACGGCCATTTATCCTGTGAAGAAGGTGAAGAGATCCAGTTGGAGGATGGTCCAGGATTTGCGCCGCCTCAATTATATTTTTGAGGATGAATTTCTGGTGGTACCGAATCCTGTCAGCATTCTCTGTAACATCCTGGATCAACCAACTTCACAGTAATTGATTTAAAAAAATGATTTTTTTCTGTTGCCTTACACCTCGATTCTCAGTACCTCACCGCATTTACATATCATGGTCAGAGATTCGGGCACACAAGGTTGCCCCAGGGGTACTGTGAATCTTACAGTGTTTTTTAACAGGGTGGCTCAGATGGATTTGGATAATTTACATGTGTCCAGTACAGTAATGCAGTACGTGGGGGATTTATTACTCTGCAGAAACTTCAGAGGAGTGGTGTTGAGGAGATTATATACACTCATCACCCTGCATGCGGGGAAGGGGTACAAAGCGGATAAAGAAAAATTGCAGTACTGTCAGACAGAGGTAGTTTACTCTGGGCAAGGAATATGGCCCGCAGGAATGAAGGTAATACCAGAGAGAGCAACCACAGTTCACAATATGCCTCAGCCAGTAACAGTGAAACCAATGCAGCAGTTCTTGTGGCTCTGTAACTATTGTAGTTCATCTAATTTTGATTGCTCTAGTTATGTGACTAAAGGGAGCGCAGAAAACAAAAGGTTTGATAGAGTGGTCTGAGGAAATGGGGACTTGCTTTTTGGAACTCAAGGCTGCATTGGTCAATGCTCCGGTCCTGGCGACAAGTAGCCATTCTTTCTGTTTCCCTTTCAAATAGGCGGTGATGACAGCAGGCCTAACCCAGCAAACATTGCTAGGCCACAAGACATAAGTGTATTACAGCAGACTCCTAGACCTAGTGATGCAGGGACAGTTCCCTTGTGAAAAATGTGTGGGGGAGCAAGGTGCGAGTTAGCAGGGAGATGCCCCTACTCTATATACTTTGTAACACAAAGGTTAGGGCAAAACACAACTGCAGTATGATTTGGTTACAGCCTACAGTGTCTGATTTCCAAAAACACAGGAGAACACAACAACCTGTTTTTTGGATAAAACCTACTGTGGTTGAGGGCAGAGGTATTTTCAAGAGAGAGGAGAACTGCTGTGAAAGACATCAGCAATCACAAGGCTGTGGAGGAAGACAGCAAAGGATATGGTGAAATTCTAACTGTCCCTTCCTCCCATCACGTCTAACCCTATGCTGCGCTGGTGTACTGCCTACAAAAAAGGGGACAGGATAAGAAGATAAACTATTAACTTCTATTTGTTGTAAAACATTCAGCCTTGTTCAAATCATGCCAGTCAACAACTCTCTTCCACTATGTGTATGTATTGGAAGAGACAAGTAGCCAGATAATAGATCGGTGCATTAGTGGTTTGATGTACAAACATCCACTGGGTTGTACATGACTTTAATGACCAAGGGATTGTGTGCTCGGACAACTAGGGCCAAGTATAGATGTGAGAAGATACCATAACACCACATGATTACATCCTAAATCAACCTTTTATCCACCGAAAGTGTCTGCAGAATCGATTGTATTTGAGAAAGCTATTTTTAAGAAACTAGAAGAACTAGAATGGGAAGAGAAACCCAGCTTTCAAAATCTGTCCAAACTTGAACGGGAGGCACTCCGAGGCCTGAGCGAAAACACGGCGGTGATCATCAAGCAAGCTGATAAAGGAGGGGCCATAGTGATCATGAATTCAAGCGACTATGACCTAATGGTAACAACACTCCTTGATAACCGGAATCTCTATAAAGTCCTAACGGGGGATCCCACCCACTCCCTACGGCAGACCATTGCTAACATCTTGGAAGAAGAAGCCTGCGAGGGCTATATAAGTGCCAAAGAGGCGGCGTTTCTCACCCCTAGATTCCCCAAACTACCAGTGTTTTACTCACTACCTAAAGTACACAAAGGCACATCACCCCCGCCGGGAAGACCCATTGTAGCAGGGATTGAATCCATCTTGGAGCCCCTATCACAGTTTGTGGATTTCTTTCTCAGACCAGAGATTTCGAAATAGCGTCCCTACCTAAAAGACACTATGAGCATTCTGAATATGCTCGACAATGTCACCTTCGATCCAGCCACACAATTTTTGGTGACATTGGATATCGAAGCACTCTATACCAACATTCCACAAGCAGCTACCTTGCAAATCGTGGAAAAAGTGCTACAAGAGCTAGAGACCCCACTGGCAGTTCCAATAGAAGTAATTATGCAAATGGCAGAACTGGCACTAACTCAGAACTTCTTCTTACACAAAGAGACCTTCTACCAACAATGCTCGGGGATGGCAATGGGAGCCACGTTTGCCCCTCCCCTGGCAAATCTCTACATGGTGGAATTCGAAGAGGTACACATCTACACACCAACCAATCCTTTCAGATCACAGGTTTCTGTATGGACGAGATATATTAATGATATCTTGGCCGTTTACACAGGGACAGAAGCTTCCTTTATGGAATTCTTGAATTGGCTAAATTCTCAGAACACCTTCTTCAAATTTACTCACTGCATCTCGAAAGAGGTTATACACTTCTTAGATGTGGAAATTGAAGCAAATGTGGGACAACTATCCACAACTGTCTTTAGGAAACCTAGAGACTGCAATGCCCTTTTAGACTACCCAAGTTTCCACCTGAGAGGTCTACGTGAAAACTTGCCTGTTGGACCATGTTTGCTCTACAGGCGTAATTGCTCGAGTTTACAAGAATATGACACTTAAGCGAGCATCCTGGCAAATAAATTATCGGAACGTGGATGCCCTAAAAAAACAATCAAACTGGCCAGAAAAAGGGCCAGAAACATCCCAAGAGCCATCATATTGCAGCAGCAAGAACGTCCAATAGGTGAGAAAACAATCACGGCAGTATTCAGCTATTCCAATAAGGTGAACCAAATAAAGAGAGAAATTGTCAAACTATGGCCCCTTCTAAATATGGGCCCAGTGACTATCCCTACATCACAGTTTGCCATCAAAAAGAGGAACATTTTAGAGGCATTCTTATACATTCCTATATGCCACTTCAGGAAGCCACACAAACCACGCTTTGGAACTCAGCACCGGCGATTGGGCACACTGCATGTGGCCAGTGCAATGTATGTCCATTAACAAAAAGAACTCAAACACTGGATCTTGGACTAACAACACCATGGTGACAACAGTCTTTGACAAACTGCAACACCTCGAACATAATCTCTATGATCAACTGCCCATGAAATAAAATATACATAGGAATGACCATCAAACCTGTGAAAAAGCGCATACAAGAACATCTCTCATGTATAAGAACTCAATGGGAAAATACACCCCTAGTCGACCATTTCAAACTACACAAACATAAGGCCAATGAAATCAAATGGACAATAATAGAAAAAGTGAATTACCCAAGAAGAGGTGGAGACATGGTCAACTTGCTCTTGAAAAGAGAGCAAAAATGGATCTTCCGGCTGAAAACATATCAAACTAAACTCAACAAGAGCATCCCATGGCAAACGTTAGCTATGATTAATTGAGTTACTGGGAAGTTGTGGAGGTTAGCCCTAACTCAGTTGGGGCCATAGGTGAGCAACATAAGTTGATTTGAACTTCACTTCACATACACAAAATATGTAAAAACAGGCTACACATAAAAATTGGCCGGAGTAGCACACATATAATACATATTGGCTAGAAGGTATCTTGAATATCACCACTCAATAACCACTTGAAGAACTGTATGGGTTGATTAAGAAACCTCTAGTGATAGATCCTGCTAAATGTACCCAGTTGCACATTGGTGTATTGATTCAGACATAGTGAAAATTAAGGATTAGGCATTAACTTTATGCCCTTATGGGATACTGGGCTAAGGTCATTTCTAAACAATGGGCCGCATAAAATAGGTAAAACTTAAGCTAGAATCACCTCAAATTATATCCATCGAGTTTTTTCGAGTTGAATTGCTGATGCCCTTTAGAATAATTGTCTACTAAACAGAAATTCCACTATTCCGAAACACTGGAATCATGAGGACAATTACCTGACTTCCGGGTCATGTGACCGCACGGGTTGAACAATACGTGACTTCATTAAAATTACGTTTATTGAGTCCAACTGTATTTAATCACTGATGCCTTTTTGAAGAGAACACCTGAGTATAAAACAGAACCTCCAATATTCTGAAACATTCTAACTATGAAGCTAGCTGCCTGACTTCCGGGTCACGTGACCGCATGTTTTGAAACAACACGTGACGTATTCAGTAGACATCACATGACTCTCGATCCATTAACCAATGGGCTTCTACACCGGCACCGTGAACTACACGTTAGCCAAGACGCATCCGCTTAAGTTGAAGCAGCAAGGTAAGCCCACTACATTTGTATCTGTATCCGTACTGTAAATTAGATATGCAGCATGAGGCTTGCACTATACGGTCTGGGATCTGGTTGGAGGGGCAACAGCATCATTATGGTGTGTGAATATTGACATGCCTCGTGTAGAGACATTTTTGCATTAACAAAAGTGATGGCTTCCTGCTTTTGTCTTGTCCCCCTCCCTCCCTCTCCATCTCCTATCAGGCGCATGGATCACTACCCTTCTACCTGGGACATCAATCTTTGAACTTAGATGATACATATGGTATAACAAGGACAACCATTTTCAGGTTAGTTTTAACTTTTTCTGGTCGAAACGGTATGACATGTATTGTAAAATCCGGTAATTTTTTGTACCACCATGAAAACATTTTATGCCCAAACTAGCAGAAAAAGTTTTGGATAGACATAAAAACGAGTGGATCATAGGTAGCAATATATGACATTGTATCTGCATTTGTGATAGAGGGAACTATCACACCACCAATTGTGTTTTTAGGAAATTAATGGCATTAACAGAACTGCTTATTCAAAAGCCATGCATTGGCCGTTAACAGCCAAATGGTGACTGGTGTGTATTTTGTTTTTTACACACAGGTTCACCCGTCTGCTCCAGCCCCAAGATACACAAAGGAGGTGGTAAAGTATTAATCCGCCATCTCTTTAGATTCCGACACTTGGTAGGTACTGACTAGACCTATTCTGCTGTCGAACACCAAAAGACTGTCCTGATGAAAGTGGCCATTACACACAAGATGCCACTGAAACCGGTAGACAGTAATTGCTACATTATATAGCCACCAACCTGATTTTCTGCATGTGAGCAATTTTTACTTCACCCCATTTGAGGCTCTAGTTGTCTGAAATGTTGTCCTAGTCTAATATTCCTGTTGAATGAGAGTACTGGGTCAAACCAAAGAGACAATTGCCTTATCATTACTTTGTACAAGTGCCAAAACTGATGACACTTATAGAGGTGCAAGAAATGTGTAATGGAAAGGCAGTCACTCTTTATTCTTCACCTCCACTGTCCATTCTGAGTTATCAAGATGGCAGAGAAGAGGGTTTAGGAGGTCTGACGGGTCCCGTGTCCAGCATGCTGTGCTGCTATCCTGGCTAATTGAAGCATTAACCTTGCCAGCAGAGAAAGGTCTAGTGAAGTGTGCTGTCCATACTGACCGCACTAATTCAATAACTCTCAGAAATGATTCTGCAGAAAAGGCAATGATGAAAGCAGCGTATTTTCCTTTGACAGATTCCCAGAAAATGTAAACCGTGTCCCAAAAGGTACAGTTACCAGCCCTGTACACCGCAGTCCCAGTACTCCAGCTAATTGAAATGCAAGGGAACGCCCCTAGAGAAGAACAGGAGCTCTGGAAAAATAGAGGAAGTGTTCTCTCAGCCACAGATTTGCTTTGGACACAGGAATTGACGGCAAAGGTTGTAATGCCTGTAGAACTGCTTCTTTTGGCTCTACAGCAACTACATTACCTGTCACATACTTCTCGATGACAAATTCCAGAAGAGCTCCTGGAGTACTGGTTTATCATTAACTTGCAAGAACAGGTAAGTAGATTCATATGGAATAATGTAGTGTGAAAGGAGTTCAATCTCGGAAATACCACGTGGTCAGTGAGGAGGGTCTTGCCCAGGCTCTCTGTTCCATTCAACAAGCTCCACATCAATTTTGCGGACATGGTTATGAGGTGCAGTAACTTCAGATATCCAATTCCTGTGGCTTGACCATTTTCCCATTGGCTTGAGGTTGGTCACTTTGTACATCGTGATGCTAAATCGGCAGCAATATTTCTTGTGAGAGAGGTATTCCGAGATGAGTATTTTGTAAAGTTCGCAAATCTGACAATGGAGCCCACTTCTTTAATGCCTTGTTAGCAGACATCACTTTGCTACTAGGAATACATAATCATCTATGCTCAATGTTCCACCTGCAGGCCACCAGGTTCATGGAGAGGCTTAATGGGGTCCTTAAGATACAGTTAGCCAAACTGTTTGCAAAATTAAATAAATCATGGTATGTTTGCCTTCCAATGGCTTTATTTTACATATGAAACCAACCAGCGAAGGACCATCACTTGAGCCCTTAAGAAACCATGACTGTGAATAGGCTACATACAGCTCTCTCACCTCCACATATGCCATCAGACACACACAAGTCCACATCTGTCCTAGGAGAGGAGTTTATGGAATGAGCGATAAGTTTTAAAATTATACCATCAGAGGATGTGTCTGTTTAACCAACAGACAACAGGAGATGGTGGCGAGTCTACCAACGATCAGCACAAAACACAGCTTCTCCCTGGGGACAGCATCTACATTCACACCTTTGTGTGTTGCTGGAACGAACAGCATTTCCATGGCCCACACAATGATGATCTATGTGGCTCTGACTGCTGTGATGGTGGAGGGCAACACAAGTTGGATTCACCTGAATGAAACTCAAAGGGATACTGGCAGCCCTCCACCTGCACATGAGCAGCCATAGAAGTTAAGCGTGCCCTAGGGATTCACCATTCATTTCAGTGGAAAGGGGGGTGCAAATAGAGACATGGAATTTAAATAATTCTGTATAGGAAAAGAAATGTTTAAGATTGTAAATTGTGTAACAATTAATGATTTAGTGTATTTTTTGGTCTTTGGGTCATCACGTCTGAAGATGACAATCAGTATGTATATAGTAAACTCAAAATTGTCTAATCTTGTGAAGTCTGAGGAGAATATGTCAAGAGGACGAAGAAATGTTGACAACAATTTCTTTGATAATGATAATGATAAATTAGATCCCATAATGAATGCACATGGTTTTTCAGTTGACAACGTATGGTAGAGCCATATAAGGAAGGTGGGGACACAGAGATCAGTAGTATATTGCAACTTCTGGTGTTCCTAAGGTGTTTATCATGATTATGGTAGTAGATGCGCTACTTGTAGTGCACTTAGCGCTGTGCAGCGTTCAAGTGCAGTTTAAAGGGCTGTCAATTATGGCATCAATTATACCAGGTTATGAGGATTGTTCAAGGGCCGAGGGTGCAGAACACAAAAATATTAGGTGTATTCAAAGAGTCCAATTGATATTGGAAGGAGCAATTTTTTCTAAAAATCGGTGGGAGCAAGGAATAAAGAGTTGTAGAGGATGGTGAAATAAGGGGGTTATCAGAACAAGGGACGGCACAAATAAACAAAGAGTGTGGGACAGTATGGAGAAATCATTTGCGGTATCTGACGTGGTTCAAAAAGCCAGAAAAACCTGTTAACATACAGACACGTACCCATTTTTCTCTATGTTTTAAGGGTGATGGCACGATGGCCGTTGGCACAAATGGGAATCTGGCTGGAGGGACAGCTGCTCTTCTAGAAAACCTTTGGACCTGTGGACTGAATGTGTATATGCAGTTGCTGGTAACAGTTGCCTCCAGCTTGGTGAGGTATGTGCTCTATCCTTCATGTGCTTGTCCTTGTGATCCTTGAAAAGCACCCCATTTAGCCCCATGCAATGCCCAAACATGCATATGTGCCCCCTTTGTCCTGTGTACCCCATGCATCCCTGTCACTACTGCATATAGACAAATCAAATAATATTTTTGATGGCGAAAATCACAAACAATTGAAACACAGGAAAAGGTGAAACTACCTCTCAGCAGCATCATCACACGATTTAGCAGACACTCCTGATCCATATTGGCTGTTTAGCCACACCAAAATGTTTTTGCCTCCCTCCTGGCACCTGACGCCCAAGCACCAGCCAATGCGAAATGGCTCCAGGTGACAAGGTCTGAACTATTGCTCTTCATGTATGCTTCCGAGTTAGCATTTAACGGGTACTCAAACTGAAGTTGTCTTGTTTCCCCCACCAAATGTTCATGCTTTTGTGGATCAGCGGGTAGATTGCTGTAATGGTGGGCGAACGAGTTGGGGTTATTCATTGGAGGAGTATGCCTTTATTGAGATATATGTCAAAGATGGTTGTGGGTTTGTTTCCCAGGAAGATGATTATGATTTGTTAGTTAAAGTATAAACTAAAAGGGGGAATGTTGGTGTGGTCAGGAAGGGTCCCCATTATTGTGAGGGGTTCATGTTGCATGCGCCTTTGTCCTGTGTGCCCCATGCATCCCTGTCACTACTGTATATAGACAAATCAAATACTATTTTTGATTGCCAAAATCACAAACAATTGAAAAACAGAAAAAGATGAAACTACCTCTCAGCAGCATCATCACACAATATAGCAGACACTCCTAATCGATATCGGCTGTTCAGCCACACCAAAACATTTTTGCCTCCCTGCTGGCACCTGACGCCCAAGCACCGGCCAATGCCAAATGGCTCCAGGTGACAAGGTCTGCACTATTGCTCTTCATGTATGCTTCCGAGTTAGCATTTAACGGGTACTCAAACTGAAGTTGTCTTGTTTCCCCCACCAAATGTTCATGCTTTTGTGGAGCAGCGGGTAGATGGCTGTAATGGTGGGAGAACAAGTTGGAGTTAATCATTGGAGGATTATGCCTATATTGAGACATATGTCAAAGATGGTTGTGGGTTTGTTCCTCAGGAAGATGATTATGATTTGTTAGTTAAAGTATTAACTAAAAGGGGGAATGTTGGTGTGGTCAGGAAGGGTCCCCATTATTCTGAGGGGTTCATGTTGCATGTGCCGTATTGATGAAGGAGGGGATGGCAGCAAACTTGGTGCAATGTTGGGATATGTTACTTTTAGTGTCACTGTTGTTTAGAATGTTACATGTTAGATATTCATGCACGCAGAATGATACACTATGAAAACTGCAAATGCAACATGAACACACTGTAAAGATAGTGTGCTTTGCAAAAAACATGGTAGTTGGGGCTCTCTTGCAACATGCATTTTGACTTTTAAAATGACTTTCTCAGGTTTTCAGGTGGCAGAAAAGGAGTAAATCAGTAACGTTAACCTTTGTGGTTAACTGCTGCACGTGAATTTTAAGTAGCAGGGACCTTCGTTGAAGAAATGAAGAATAAGTCAACTAGTAAGAAGGTCAGCTTGCAAACAGGACAATGGGCCTCATTACGAGCATGCCGGTCTGGAAGCAATGGTGCTGGTAAACCTACCGGCACCATTGTTACCGGACCAGCACACTCCGAGTCTGCAGGCGGCTGCCATCCAGCCCACCAGGTCTGACCTGGCGGGTGGGACGGCCCCCGCCCGCAGATTTTCTGGGAAGCACCGGCACCGTTATTAACAGTGCAGGTCCTTCCGTCATTCCCATTCCCATTGAGTCCAATGGGACTCAATGGGAATGGTGATTTACATTTTTCTGGTGCCTGGCTTCCAGGAATACCAGGGCCATAATCCCCTGGTCTTTCTGTGGAGCTAGGCACCAGAAAAAGTCACAACTCTGGCATGGCTACCGCCAGAGTTGAAATGAGGCCCAATTATATTATTTAACAGTTACGCAAGGGAACAGATGTCATTTCACTCATTGTATTGAAGTCACATAGTGGTGGTTGGTCATTTGTTTGGGCTGGTAATAAAAATGGGGCTTGAGGCCAGAGTGTCTGGCGTTCAATTGTTTTTACAGGTTGAAACCAGAGGCTGTATGTTCTGGAGTAGTGGTCACATAAATTAGTATGTGTTCAGAAACGCCAGGAGTCTAGGGTAGTTCAGATCACAATCACTAGTTCCAAAAAGATCCTCTTTATTCAGGCCTTCCTGAACCATTTGCAATCACACTTTAAGTTAAAGGTCCTAGGCAAGTTATTGCTAGTAATGAATTATGTTTCAATACCAATGTTTAACCATGTACTGACGTTGTGGCCTACTACAGCAGAATCCTAAGAAGAAGCATGCTCTGAATATGATCTGCAAATGAGTATCACAATAAGACTGGCCAATGAAAGTTAAGAATTGTGAGAAGATGGGATTTCTTTGAAGAGGTTTCTGTCCAATCATGTTTGGGGGTGCACTGCAATAAAGTATTTGGGAGTTTTTTAACTGTTGCAAAACTGTATAAAAGATGTGAAATGATGTGCTATTGTTAAGACTTAGATTAGTTTGGTCTGACAACAGCATCTAACTGCTCGCTGGAGCTTTGTACAATAAACTTGCTTCATGTACAACCATGTATTCACGTCTTAAGTGGTTGCTCTGTTTGGGTTGAGGTGACCAAAGGCCCATCTAAACATTTGGCAAGCTGGGAAGGAACCCAGGCATTTTGAGACATTGGGGCCTTCTGTCCACACCTCTCAGCTATGGCACTGCATGACAGGGACCAGTCCTCTGTGCATGTTGAATAAGAGGTCAGCAGATACCAGATTGGTTAAAAGTCTGTCTGCTCCCCAGAGACATGGTGCCGTGGCCTAGCTGTGTAGGACGACTTGGTGAAGCAGAAGAGAGCACCTCGGGTTCACGTGAGTACACATTTGGGTTGTAAAGCAAGGGGGAAATAAGTATCAAAAAAGGGGTTGTGTCTTTTTTTTGGTACGGGTAGACTTGGAGGGAGTGTGTGGTGTGAAATTAGTTGAGGTTGTGGGAATTGGCAAAGTGGATATTTTAATAGAGTGGTTGAACTGTTCTGTGTTGTAAGTACCCTGTATATACTTTTAACCTAGTTTGTTATTTTAGAGGTGTGAGGGGGTACCTTAACATGCATGCCCAGTGTAAGACCTGTCCTGATACCCTTTAGTTTTCTTGTCTGGTCGGTTGGACGCTTCACCTGAAGGTGGGGTGGTATGTTACGGTATGTCCAATCGTAGATACCTTTCTGAAGTAGGCCTTGATATTCTTTTGTATTTGTATTTTTATCTATTTATATTTCATATAGCGCCTTAAGCCAAGGTGCTGTACAGAGAACTGAGAACAGTACAATAAATAGATAAGCAAAAATAATAAGAAGTAATTAATCAAACATGTTGTAAAAGGTAACATTTCAATGACTTATGAAATAAAGAGTACACAGAGCTAGAATGAAGAGAGTAGGGGAGAGTGTTCCAGGGAAGAGGAGCTAGAGGAGTAAAAGTACAAAAACGAGATTGAGCACACGGGGGGCAAGGTACCACCAAGAGACATTGAGAGGAACAGTGGAGAGAACAAAAGGGTTATAGAAAGATACCAATACAGAAAGATAGTCAGGAGCAAGACCATAGAGGGATTTGAAGAGGGATTAGAAAATTAAATTTGAGTTTAGAGTAAAAAGACGGCCAGCCAAGAATAGCAAGGGAAGAAGAGATGGAGCCTCAGAAAGGAAGAAGACAAAGGAGACAAATAGAATTTTAGATTTTAGAGGGCAAGAAGAGAAATTGGGAGCCCAAAAAGAGCAGAAGAAGAGTAAAAGAGTCTGGAAATGATCTGAGAAGAAATCAACAGTTCTGAAGTTTGAGAGTGAGAAATGGAGGAGCTTGATGGATATTCTGTAGGTGAAAACAACAAGTGTGCAAAGTTAGAGAAATGTGATCAGAGACGGATAGGCTAGAGTCAAAATAGATCCCCAGATTTTGAACCATAGACAAGATTGGAAGCTGAGTTGGAGGGAAAGAAATAAAGGACAGATGAGGAGGAAGGGAAAGGGTGTTAGCGGGGAAAAAGAGAACCTCAGTTTTCCCAGCATTAAGTATGAGACAGTGAGAAGACATCCACGATTTTATGGCCAAAAGACAAGCAGAAAGAATCTCGGAAGAAAAAGAAGAAAAGGGAAGAAACAGTTGAGTGTCATCAGCATAAAAGTGGTGTGACAGACCAAAGGAAGAAATAATTGTAGCAAGAGGGCAATTGTAAAGAGAGCATAGAAAAGGGCCCAAGACGAACCCTTGCAAAATGCCACAGGCAAGAAAAAAAGATGATTCGCCAGCCCATGAAACTAAAAAGGTTCTTTGAGACAGGTACGATTGAGCCAGGATAGGACCGAGCCCGTGAAACCAAATGAAGAAAGAGACGCCAGTAGAAGGGAGCGGTCAACAGTGTCAAACGCAGCTGATAGGTCTAAATGAATAAGAAGAGATTAGTGTTTAGAATAGTGTGCAGTAGGTAGTGAGTCCAAAACAGAAAGAAGAGCAGTTTCTGTGAAGTTACGAAGGCAAAACAAGACTGGCATTGTGGGAGAATTGAAGAGTTAGATACCAAGGTAGAACTGTTCAAGTAATTTAGAGAGAAAGGGTAGCAGGGATATAGGACAAAAGTTTGAAATGAGTAGTAGGTTGGCGGTAGGTTTCTTTAAAATTGGGATTATGGAAGCATGCTTAAAAGACATGGGACAAGTTGTATTTGTGAGACAGATATTGAAGAAGGAGATGAGGTAAGACACCAAAGGAGGGTAAACTTTGAGAATGAGTGCAGAAGGGGTGGGGTCGGTAGGAAAGGCAATGGGGTGGGCTTTAGCCATAGAAGAGAAGTGTCAGCGTAGGAGATTGGCTGAAAGCAGGAAATAGAGGCAGAGGAAATAGGAGTGAAAGATGTCATAGGTTCGGCTGAAATTGAGACTTCAATGTCAGAACGAAAAAACCTACCTTAGAGGAGAAAAATTGAGCGAAGTCAGAGGCTGACAGAGTTGAATGAACAGAGTAGTCGGGGGTGGGAGGAGACAGAAGATGAGAAAGAATTTGAAAAGACGCCTAGGATGGACAGAATGATTGTATAGGAGATTAGAGAAGTAGAGACATTTAGCAGAGAAGAAACAGTCATCATAGAGAGCATGGTAGGAAAAGTATGAAGAATAATCCGCCGTAAAGCTGGTCTTGAGCCAGCGTCTTTCAATACAACGGAGGAACCGGCGCATAGATCAAAGATAGGGTGAAATCCATGGTCGGGAAGGTTTGCGAGTGGGATGGAAAGGTGATAATGGGTAAAGTGAATCAAGAGAAGAAGAGAGAGATGAAGAAAGAGTAGAGGCAAACTCATCAGGTGCTAGGGATGAAAAAGAGGAATGGGGAGGAAGGACATATGTACAGGAGGAAGTAAAGAGTGAAGAGTAAAAGGTACGTAAATCACACTGGTAGAATGATGATGCAGAGGTGAAGATAGAAGAATGTGAAGGAACTTGAGGAAACAGTGACACAGAAAGAAGATAGTGGTCAGAAAGATAAACTGGGATAGAGGAAACGGGAGAGGTAGAAAAGGATGAAGTAAAAATAATATTAAGACTGGACCCAGATTTGTGATATGGAGACGTAGTGAGAGGGTGAAACAAATTAGAGTCGAGACATGAGAGAAGAGGGAGAGAGTAGTATGTCGACAAGAGGTGAAGATTGAAGTCACTCAAAAATATTAAAGGGATGGAGGAGGATGAATACCAGAAAGAAGATGATCAATGTCATCACAAAATAAGCCAACGGGGCCATGGCGTCAATATTTAAGCAGGAAGGAAATAGGGTAGGGTTTAGGAATTGGGTAAGGGTAAAAAGGGAGCTCTTGGGTGAGCATTTCTTTGTGCCACAGGTTTTGCTTGTTATCGTTTTGTGAAAGCATTTTTTGATAACTTGGGTTGATGCACAGAGACTCCATTGAATCATTTATTCCATGTGTTGCCTGGCTACAAGTTTAACATTTAAAAATATCATAGAGCATGTTGCGGGAGAGTAAGGTGACAATTATACATTCTTGGCCTATGGGGGGATCCTATGATGCAGGGATATCGGAGGGCTCAAAGTTAGAGAAGTCGTTACAATTCTTGGAATTATGGAGTGTATGAAAAAAGGGCCATAATGTTGAAATTGTGGGGAGAGGGACAAAAAAGGAAGGTGCAGGAATTTCTCCTGCACTGCCCTCATATGGGTGCTATTCTTTATCGCCCGTAGAAGGGTACACAGACCCTGAGTTCATACCACTATTTTCCCCAGCAGCTACTCCAGGGTTTACAAGATAGGCACAGGTAATGCCTCCATCTGTTACGCTTTCTAAGAACTGGGATTTTGAGGAAAGTGAAAGGATAAATCCTTGAATGGTTAAGGCTGCAGAGAGGTTAAAAACTGGGAGCAGGAAGTGGATAACTCCCCTAACTGCTAGGTTAGCAGATACATTAAGGGTGGAGGAGCAAAAAAGAGTGTGGTCGGTAGTCAGAAGAGCAGAGGAAGGATTGAAAATGTGAAAGAAAGAAGAGATTAGGGCTCTTCGTGGAGGAAAGAGGATAAGCTGTGAAGAGTTTTAGATGCACAAGAACTGGAAAAAATTAAGAAAGCGCTAAGGTTAGCGGAGGAAGAGGCTGCTACGGCGGCAAAGACATGAAGAGTAGGAGGAAGTGAGAAGACAGGTAAGGGATGTAGAAGAAGGAACATGGAGACATGGTCAGGTTCTTGTTAAATTGAACAACTTGATTATCAGAATGGTTGAGGTGGATATGGAGAACACGGATGTTGCCACTGGTAGAGGGTCTGAGCAGGGAGGATGGAAGACAGCATCCTATGGTTGCGCTCATTATGTTTCCATGCCTGCAGAAGGGTCAGGGGATGTAGTAGCCAGAGTAGATGATGAAGAAGGAGAGGAACAGTGTGTTGAGCTAGGAGAGCAGGGTGTAGTCACCCTACCTCCTGCTCCAGTAGCAGCAATAGAAAGCACACCATGGAGCCGTAGGAAGCACCATTGTATTCACATGGCTGTAGTAAGTGGTAGGGGAGAGATGGGAGAAGCCCCAGTAAAAACAGGCATACCTCAGTTTCCGTTGCACCAGGAGGGTCTGGGAATGGTGTATTATGTCCCATTGTCACACATGTACTGACATAACTTAATGAAGACACGCCCTTACCTCACTCCAGGGGCAGGGAATTGGATTTATGCATTGAAGAAGCACACTGCCGGTGTCATGTTGGATATAGAGAACATGAAGAGCTTATTCACGGCCCTGATAGGGGAGCGGTCAGGCGAGCTTTGGAAGAGATTGGGGTATCTGGGAGTTCAGTTGGTTACAAATACCCATGATAGACCAGCTTTTAATAATCTTAGGGCACAGGTATGGGCGGCCTTGCAGAATATGTATCCCGATACGCCTGATATCAATTCAATTTTAGATAAGACAATGAAATTGGATGATGATCCTGCCGCAAAATTCAGTTAATTCAGGAGATGCGAAGGGCAGAACATGGGACAAGAATATGGTGATTCTTTACCACATGCTGAAGAAGGGACTTCCTGAAGAAGTCCAGCACGATTTAGATAAAGTGGTTGGGATGGAGTCCAAGAATTTGCCGGAAATTCAGCAACACATTGTGCATTTTTGCAAGAGAAGACAGGCAAACGAGAGGTAGAATGTAGAGCAGGCACAAAAAGCAGAGGTGAAGCTTGTTCAAAAGAAACTGGCAAAGATTTGTTTACAAGGGACAGTAATTACAAATTCTATGGAGGGACAGGAGGGCCTATCGGGACAACAGGGACACAGTGAACTGGAATGACGCAGGGTTGGGTGGACAGGTATGTTCCTGGTCCAAGGCCAATGAGAGGGTTTCTGAGGGGCATATTTTTGTTGTGTACTTAGGAAAAATGCAATGCGATGCTACTTCCTGTTTTGTCAAGGGGGGAAAGGTTGTGTTCCATCGCTTCCTGAGATGGCACTTCAGGGTGGGGTCAAATGACATCACTTCCTGTGATGCCATCAGAGGTCAAGGGTCATGTGATGTCACGTCCTCTGCCCTTGGCATTTTGGTGAATTACGACCCTGAGCGGTGGTATGTGTCACATGGTACAAATGGAAGAGTGTGATTAAAGAAATATACTAGATGTTTTAATCAGAACTCTTTAAACGTCTTCAAGAGCTATATCAAATTATTCATCTGGTTACATTATGTGCTGAAACCTGGATTTAGAACTCTTAAAGCATGTTAAAAAACATGAAGCTAAAGGATAGCAATGAGCAGGGATTGGAAGAACAGCACAACTTATAGCTCAATAAGGATGAGAAAAACTCTAGTGATTTCCGAACTCCGAAGGCCACAAGCAACCAATAATTCTTTAAAATCTTAACAAAAGAAAGTTTTGTTAAACTATACACCTATGTACATCTCATGATTTCATTGAGTTTGCCTCAAGGTGCAATCTAGGGATGTTCCTATTCCTCTGGGGTTGGCCACATCGTGGTGATTCCATCTGAACTGACACCTCAAGTGTGCACAGGTTAGTAAGTGGGGTTAAGGAGTTAAGTAGGGGCGGACCCTAAATCTAAATTGATAGTATGTCAAGCTGTCATCTGGTGTAACGCTCACCTGACTCCCACGGAGGCGCTGGCCTGGTTCGCGCTGCTGTGACCTCTTCTAAGGTGATGCGCAGGGTTCGGAAGACGGACTGGACCGGGCCCCCAAATCTGGCTTGTCTGGCTCGCAGAAGTATCCTTCTGTAGGCGAAAATAGGGGATTAACTGTCTGCGGGGTAATGCAATCAGCCTCCCACTTTCCCCTCTCACCCTCCTCGAAACCCTTCTGTGATTCCTCGTAGCGTCTCACCTTAGGGTCTGGAAGGACAAGCTCTCCATCCTGCTTCTGATGCAGGGGCGCGTTGGTATCCAGTTACTTCACTGGATTTTCGGATTGGTGAGAACCAAACTTGCTTGGCTTCCAGGTAGGTTTTTTGATAAGAGGTTCCCCTTGTGTCCATGCATTAATGTACTAATGCTAGTGTCTTTTTCCCCATAGGGGCCGGGGTACGGAATGCAGGGGAACAGGCACAGACCCGAGATGAGAGGTGAAATCCTTGTAGAAATCAGGTAAGTCTTTAATGAGCGTTTTTTGGTAATGTCTTTTCATTCGCTCATTAACGCTGATGTCTTTTTTCCCCTTAGGGGCCGGGGTCCGGAAATGCCAGGATGCGGCGCGGACCCGAAATGAAGAGGGAATGAATCAACAGGTAAGTCTTAACATGGAGATTTAGCTTTCCTTATTCCCTTCTCTATCTTACCTTTTGTTCTGGTCTTTTTCTCCCTAGGCGTTGGGGCGTGACTGCAAATCCGGATGATCGCTGCTGAACATGGAGGCGCCCTGTAAAGGTGAGTGGAATGCAGCACTGCAGCGATCGACGCGATGAGCTTTTAAATAAAAGTCTTCCTTTTCAGGATTGTCGGCGAGATGTCTCGGGGATGCGGAATTTAGCAGGTAAGGACTTTTCCTTCTTCTGTTCTCTTCTTCTCTTCCTTTGCAGGTGATCCAGGATGCTGGCAGGAGTGGCAGAAGTCAGGATGCAGGAGCAGACACTGTGAGCGTCCAGCTGCTAGATGCAGAACAATGCGAAGCATGTGTGGCTGTTCGGGTGGGGTTTAAATAGCCTTGGAAGAAGTCCCAGGTATGTATCCTTCCTCCAATCAGGTATGTATCCTTCCCTGACCACGCCCGGATGGTAAATTAGTCCCACAGGTAAAGTAGTTCCTTTCAGGCCTCAAGGAGGCCGGGATCCTGCAGCATGGTCTGCATCAGGTAAGTGCACCCAAGCACTTCCATAATGAGCCTGGCGCCTATGGCGCTAGGACTGATGTCTTTTATGAGCCTGGCGCCATAGGCGCCAGGACACTGTCCAAAGGGCCCCTATATGGGGTTGCTGGGTCCTTCCTTGGGGACTGGATGTCCGCTTTCGGGGACGCAGGGCTTGAACCGGCATCATGACATCTGGTGAGGGTGGGAAAGCTGAATATTTTAGCTGTGACTGGCTATGCCAAGGTGGCTACCTGGATCAAACAATTATAGAGCCATAGCATGTGGATGTTACATTAGTGTCAGTTTGGTGAGGTGACACAGTCATAAAACAGCTGGTGTGCATTGGCTGCTTGGCCTAGGTGTATCCAGTACAACAATGTGGGAACTTGGAGACTGCCACTTTGATTCCCCCGAAGAAGAATGACTTCTTCCTCCAGCGAAGGGAACAGGAGCCAGTTATGGGAGTACTTCTCCTTCATCACAGACATACTTGTTTGTCCCAGGATTTCTTCTGCAAAGTCCTGCTTTATCAATCCTTCTTCAGCATAAGTGCTTTGCCACAATTTGTTGACCTTCATCAGTCGTGTATCAAGGCACTTCTCCTTCCTCACATTCCTTCTCCTTTATCAGAGTCATCACCACCATTCTCCTTTGTCATAGTTGCTGTTCTCCATCAGACCATCATCACAGCCTTCTTCTCCTTGAGTTCTGTGTCAGTGTCCTTGTCTTTTATCACCTTTACCTCCTTCATACAGTCCTTCTTCTTCACAGTCCTTTTTTCTTTAATACAGTCCTTTATTTTCATCAGAGTCATTCATCACATTCCCTTTGGTTTTGTCGGTGTATGTGCTTTTTCAGTCCTTCAGCAGACACCTTCTCCTTCATCACAGTCCTCTGTCATCCCAGAACTCAGAGTACTTCTTCTGCATCACAGAACCTCTCCTTTGTCACAGTCCTCTACAATAGTCATTTCCCTTCACCAGTCCTTCTCCATCACCACAGTCCTTCTCTATTGCAGATCATTTGGCACAGTTCTCCTTTTTCACAGTTCTTGTCCCTCATCTGTTATTTATCACAACCCATCCCATTCACAGTCCTTCATCACAGTCCTCCCACTTTGTCACCATCCTTCTCTTTCATTACATTCCTTCTTTGTCACAATCCTTCAAATTCATCAAATTCCTCTATTGTATAAAATCTTACTCTTCACAGTTCTACTCTTTCAACAGTCCCACAGCTATGTCCGCCTTCATCACAATCCTTCCTGTTTGTCACAGTCCATCACAGCCCTTCTTCATCACAGTACTTCTCCTTTGTCACAGTCGTCTACAATAGTCATTTTCCTTCATCAGTCCTTCCCCATCACCACAGTCCTTCTCTATCGCAGATCATTTGGCACAGTTCTCCTTTTTCACAGTTCTTGTCCCTCATCTGTTATTTATCACAACCCATCTCATTCAAAGTCCTTCATCACAGTCTTCCCACTTCATCACCATCCTTCTCTTTCATGATATTCCTTCTTTGTCACAATCCTTCAAATTCATCAAATTCATCCATTGTATAAAATCTTCCTCATCACAGTCCTACTCATTCAACAGTCCCACAGCCATGTCCTCCTTCGTCACAATCCTTCATATTTGTCACAGTCCATCACACCCCTTCTTCATCACAGAACTTCTCCTTTGTCAAAGTCCTCTACAATAGTCATTTTCCTTCATCAGACCTTCTCCATCACCACAGTCCTTCTCTTTCGCAGATCATTTGGCACAGTTCTCCTTTTTCACAGTTCTTGTCCCTCATCTGCTATTTATCACAACCTATCCCATTCACAGTCCTTCATCAAAGTACTCCCACTTCATCACCATCCTTCTCTTTCATGATATTCCTTCTTTGTCACAATCCTTCAAAATTCATCAAATAACTCCATTGTATAAATTCTTCCTCATCACAGTCCTACTCTTTCAACAGTCCCACAGCTATGTCCTCCTTCATCACAATCCTTCATGTTTGTCACAGTCCATCACAGCCCTTCTTCATCACAGTCTGTCATCTCAGTCCTTCTGCTTTGTCCTTTACCTTGTCCATCATACCCCTCCTCTTTTGTTTTCATTATTATCCTTCATAACAGTCATTCTCCTCCATCACTGTCCTTCTCATCCATTGTTGGGCTTATCCTTCATCACAGCCCTTTTCCTTTAGCACCATCACTCATCAAAGTCCTCTATTATTACATACCTACTTCATCATAGTCCTTCATAACATTGTGTTTTCTTTGTTACTGTCCTTCATCACAGTCCTTCTTTACCTTCATTACAGATCTTCTTTGCCATAGTGATTCCCCTTTGCGATATTCATTCCTCTTCCTTTCAGTCTGTTTCCATCATTACAGTCTGCCATCAGAGTTCTCCCTTGCCTTTTTCACAGTACTTCACCTTCATCACAGTATTACTTTTTTGTCACAATGCTTCTTGTTCGGAGTTCTTCTCCTTTGTAAGTCATTGTCCTATATCACAGTCCTTTCCTTTATGAAGTCTTTTTGCCCAGTCCTTCTACTTTGTCACAATTCTTGTCTTTTTGCAGTCATTTATCAAAGCTCATCTCCTTCATTACAGTCCTTTTTATTTATCATGGTAATTTTCCTTTGGCAATCCTTCTCTTTCATCCGTTCCTTCACCATCATGAAAGTACTTACTCATCACAGTCTATCTCTTTTCTCATAGTTGTTGCCCTTCATCAGACCTTAATAACAGCCCTCTCCTTCAGAAGCCTTTTGTCCGTGACCTTCTCCTTTCACAAAGTCTTCACCTTCCTATAGCTCGTCTCAATCACAGTCATTCTCCTTCATCACAATACTTCTACTTCATCACCGTCCATTTTTTCTTAACAAAGTAGTTTTCTGTGATTACAGTCCTCCTTCATCACAGTACTACTTTTCAATCACAGTTGTCCTCCTTCACACAGTCATTTTATGTGATCACAGGCCTTCATCACATCCATTCTCCTTTATCACAGTCATTCTCTTTCATTGAATCCTTCATCACAGCCCTCTCTCAGAATCCTATCGCTTAATCCTAGTCCTTGTTGTTTGTCATAGTCTTCCTCTTTCTTTACTTCATAGCCTTTCTTATTTGTCATAATCATTTCCCTCTGTCACAGTCCTTCTCATTTCACACAGTCCTTAGTCACAGTCCTCTTCATCACAGTACTCCTTCATCACAATGCTTAATCACAGTGATTATCCTTTGCTACAGTCCTTCATCACAGTCCTTCAACCTCATTCATCATAGTCCTTCCCTTTGTCAGTGAATTTCTTCACATACCATCTCCTTTCTCACAGTCCTTCTCCATAATTTTTCTCATGGCCATTCTACTTTCTTCAGTCCTTCTCCATCATCATAGTCATTCTCCACCTTAAGCTCTTTGGCCCAGTAATTTTCCTTTTTCACAGTGTTTCTCTATCCATCATTTTTCACAGCTCTTCTCCTTCATCAGTCCTTCAGGCTAGTCCTTCTCCATAACAACAGTCCTTGGTCACATCCCTTGGTCACAATTCTCTTTCATTACAGTCCAGTCCTACAGTTTTCAGTTATAGCAATTTTTGTAATTCCTCTCACTCCTTCATCAATGTACTTTTCTTTCATCACAGTCTTCCTCCTTTGTCACAACCATTCATAACTGTCCTATCCTTTGTCACAGTCCTTCTCGTTCAACACAGTCCTGCTTCAGTGTCATATATTCTCATTCATCACATTCCTTCTGCATCAAAGTAATGTGTCACAGTATTTTTTAAAGTCCTTCTCCTTTGTCAATACTTTAACAGTCCTTTGTTACAATCTTATCCCTTTCCTTCATGACAGACTTTCTCCTTCACCACCTTTATCACAGACCTGCACCTTCATCTAAATCCATTTCTTAATTCACAGTCCTTCACCAAGATCCTTTTTTTCTTTGTCACTGTCCTTGTCCTTCACATTTATCAGTCCATTTCATTCATCACAGTCATTCATTCCAGTCTTCATTCTTCTCTTCAACACAGACTTTCATTGAGTACTTCTCTACCACTGCAATTCTTATCCTTTGTTGGAGTCATTCATCTTTGTAATAGTAATTATCCTTCATCCTTGTTTGACTGTTCAAGCACAGTCCCTCAGTTAGTTTCCATCTCTCGATCTCTATAGCTCCACTATGCATCACTTCACATTTCTTTTATTCTAAATCATAGTTCTTATCCTTTTAGACTCCTTATTTCATCATGGTTCCTCTCCTTCTTCATAGTCCTTAATCTTCATCACAGTCCTCTTTCATCAACCAAAGTCTGTTGTCACTGACCGTTGTCATGGCACTCCTTTATTATAGTCATTCCAAATCACAGTCCTCATGTGTCACAGTCCTTTTTTTTGTCACAGTTCTTTGCTTTTATCGCAATACTTTTACAACAAAGTTGTTTATCAGAGTCCTTCTCAATTATCACTTATATTCTCCATTGTCTTAATCTTTTTTTATTTCTCACTGTTCTCCTTTGTCATAGTCCTTGTCCTTCATCAGTGCTTCTCCTTCATCACTGTCCTTCATCACAATCCTTCACCTTCATCAGTGCTTTATCACAGTCCTTTCCATCGTCAGACATTAGATAAAGTGAATATCAAACTTCAAAGGCCTCTTTACTCACAGTGATTCTTCTTCAAGACAGTCCTTTTATTTCATCATTGTACTTTTCCGTTATTACAGTGCTTCACTGTTATCATCTCCCCATTTCTTCATCATAGTATGTTTCTTTTGTCCAAATATTTTGTCCAAATATTCTCATTCATCAAATTCCTTCTTCATCACAGTCCCTACTTACAGTCCTTCTTAATCAAAATTCACCTCCTTTGTCACAGTATGTTGTCGTTCATCGCAGTGCGTTTTCTTCATCACAGTCCTTTTCCATTGTCATAGACTTTCTCCTTCAGCATAGTCCTTCTTCTTTGTCATAGTCCTTCTTCTTAATAACAGTCAGTGCCCTTTGACACTTTCCTTCTCCGTCATCACAGTCCATTACCTTTATCAAAGTGTTTTTCCTCATCACATTATTTATCACAGTCCTTCCCATTTGTCACAGTTCCTTCCTTACAATCCTAAGTCATAGTCCTTCTCCATCACCACAGTCCTTCATCATGCTTGGTCACAGACTTTCATCAAATGTCTTCTCTTTTGTCATAGTAATTGACCATTGTCAGTATTTTCCTTCATCACAGTCAATCTTCCTTCCTCACAGTGCTTCTTCTGCATCAGTCCTTCGTTCCAGGCATTACCCTTCATCAGTACTTCTTCACAATCTTTCTTCTTTGATACAGTCCTTTTTCTTCATCACAGTCTTTCTACTTCATCCAAATCATTCTTTATCATCAGTACTTCTCTATTGTCACAGTGAATTTTATAGTTCCCTTTTGTCATAGTCCTTCATCACTGTCTTTCTCTTGTATCACAGACCTTTAACACAGTTCTTTGCATTTGTCATAGTTCTTCCCTTTCCTCAGATTCCTTCTTCCTCACAGTTCTTCTCCTTCATTCAATCTTTCATCCATGTCCTTCTTCTTGATCAGTCCTTCGTCAGAATCCTTCTCCTTCATCACAGCCCTCCTTCTTATTCACGGACTACCTTTATCACAGTTCTTCTCCTTCATTCAATCTTTCATCCATGTCCTTCTTCTTGATCAGTCCTTCGTCAGAATCCTTCTCCTTCATCACAGCCCTCCTTCTTATTCACGGACTACCTTTATCACAGTCCTTCTCCTTCATCAAAGTCAATTTCTATTTCTTTCAGCACAGTCCTTTGAAACAGTCCTAATTATTTGTCACTGCTATTGTCATTCAATTGTGTGAGTCTTACTCCTTTGTCACAGTTCTTTACCTTCATCAGTCATTCATTTTGGTCCCTATCCCTCAATTAATTTTCACTCCAGTCCATTTGCACTTCCCACTCTGTTTTATTATCAAAGAGGTTGGGCTGGTAGTAAAAGTGAGATAGCACCACTAAAAATCGACCATGTGCACAGTACCTCCTAAGAGGGCATCCAGCTAGGCCCACCACTATTGGGTTTATATTTTGAGCTATTAGGTGTTGATTGAGACACCTATAAGCCAAAATAATTGCATTATTGTACAGAGAGGGAGAAATGCTACACGAGGAGGGACACACAGTTTGTAGGTGTTGTTTTGTTATTTGCCCACCAATTTACTGCCCATGGCTATGCAAATCCCTATGGTCATTCACACCCAGTTCCTGCCCCTCCCCACCCAAAACACCTTCTCATGGGAACTCTTCAGCTTGTTTTAAGCAGTCTCCTGAGAGTTAAATGCTTAATTGGAGTTGTAAACCCTCTACTGGTGTAACAGAAATGTCTTAACCAGGTCTGCACTTACCACTCGATGTATAAGCACTATGAGTGTCTTTCATTGTAGTCCTTCTAAAAACAAGCATTTGCAAAGCCAACCGTTTTGGCTGTGTATATGCATTAGGCATTTAGCAGCCACTGCTATTAGATGCCAGGTACTTGCACTGTTTTCTCACCTAATACCATCAATGGCCAGTTAATACCACTATGGGTATGGCTGGCAAGTGTCTTTCCCATGCCTACACAAAAGTCTAAATGTTTGGCATTGCCAATGCATCTTTTCTCTTGTGAGTGAGAAGTGTGTTTCATGTGCAGTAATTACAAAAGGCATCTAATAGCGTATGCATTGCTATTTCCATGCAAGTGAGTAGTGTTGGTAAATTGGAAAAGTTTGGACTTTGTGCACCATACCACTGACTGGGAGTTGGACACATCATCATCGTCATTTCTGTCACTTTTGCAAATTGCTACACATATAACATTATTCATGGTAAATGGGATGCGTGTTACATTTAGGTTACTTTATGTTATTTTGTGTGGAGACAATACATTTGTAGATTTGCACGCATGAAGAAACATGACAATGAAACATTGTCACAAGGAGGGTGAAGCAGGCGATCAATATATACACGTGGGGTTACTTTATGTATGGCGGCTATAAGAGATCATAATGGGTATACAAATGAACACATAAAGGTACATATGTATGGGAATTATTTTTCAAATTTTAATAAAAGATATAAAAAACATGAGGTTCGGTTGCTCTGTGTATCATGGGTCTTTGTATTGTGGATTAATTAAAAGGGTGTTTTTACAATTGTGGCTTTGTAAGTTGGTCAACGGAGAAGCTTCGGTCAGTTTGCAGATGACTCAAGTGCTGGAGGGCGAAGGGAAGATATGATCTCTGGTAAACAGGAAAGCTCATTGTTGTAAGGGATAGGCATTTTATGAACTTGCAAGATTGTTTAGAACAGGTGGCCTCTCCCAGGGCACTTGCAGAGATCAGTAGTAATATATTTCAGGAGAGCAATTGGGTTGTCAGAGAGTAGGCAGAACTCATGTGAATATGATAGGTCAGTCACGTATAAGTCATAAAAAATCAGACACCAGACAGATTTGAGCAATGCGATTAGCAAACACAAATATGTCAAAATGGAATCTACGTGTCTTTCTCTTGTCTTCATGTGCTTAGGTATTTTTAGGGCAGGTCCATGTACGTCAGTAACAGGAATTCTGTTGTTGTGTAACTAAGAGGCAAGGCTGGCACCATATATGGAGAGGTTTTTGCGAAGGGGTGTGTTGGAAAGTAAACCTTTTAATTATACGTTTTTAGGGGATTGTGTTATAATGTTTGCGTCCAATGAACTGTGTGAGTTTTAGATTTCTCTGCACAGGTCAACCAATCATGTTGGTGGTTGCTTTTGTAACAGTATCTGGGGGAGTGTATTAACTGTTGCAAACTGTGTATAATGTGTGTTCTTTGTGTGGTTCAGGGAGACCAGGGTTAGTGTGACTGTGAGATGTAAACTAAGCTCCCTCCCGGCCGTCTGTACAATAAACTTGTTTTATGGACAAAAGGAGCACTTACTACGTCTAGAGTTGGGCTTAATTTGGGTAAAGGGACAGAGCTACAGGTCCACGTCTACAGTTTGGTGAGCAAAGTAGGAGCCTTAGGTTCTCCACAAATATAGGAGGTCTCCTGTTTGTCCAGCTTTACTGTGGTCCTTCTCTTCAAGGACCAGCTCATACCGAAAAAGAAGCGGTTTGCAACCACCAAGAGGCCTGTCTGGTTCCTGAGACAGAGGTTCCGCAGCCCAGCTGTGAAGAAGAACTAATTGTGGGAGCATGAGTTTGGAGCACTTCTAGGTTTCAACGTCCATGTAAGTGCATCTTTCTCAGGTAAACCAAGTGAGGCATAGTAGGAGAAAAAGGAAACAGGGTTTTTCATATTTATTTTAAGAAGGGCAAGAGACAAGATATGTGTTTGTGGGATTAGAAGGGACTAAGCAGGATGAAGAGTGAATGTGTTTAGGAAGTGTATGAATCGTTTTATGTTGTTACATTTTTATTATTATCTAGTTTGTTATTTTAGATGTGTAGTCTTTCAGCGCAGTGTGCTACTCATGGGGATAGTTTCGCTACCATTCAGGTTGCTTGTCTAGTTGGCTGGAGCCCTCAATTTAGAGAGAGGTGGCATCGTATGGTAAGACCACCCGTAGAAAAATTTCTGAGGTATATTTTGGTACGGCCTCACTTGTACAAATTGCGCAGGTGGACACAGCACCTCACGTTTCTTGGTTAGTGTCACGTAGTGTAGGTCTCCTCTGGTAGCTTCAGGGAAGATGGCTCTGTAGTAGAAATAGCCACAGATGAAAAGAGGAAGAGATACAGCAGTGTTGTAGTGGGAAACATTGCGCTCCTTATATGCTCGAGTGAAGTTTAAATCTCAAAGCAATGGAAATTATTTGAGCTGGTGTGTTTTAATAAGATGTAGTCTTTGGTGGGCAGATAAGGAATAATTAGTTATTGAGGCGGTTATGATAAAGGAGTGAGTGCAGAGAGTGAGTATGGGGAAAATCTTTTAAGGGACAGAAAACAATTTTGGGTAGTAATGTTTGTGTTTACGGGTTGGGTTTTCGAGATTTTTGCGGATT
This sequence comes from Ambystoma mexicanum, assembly GCF_040938575.1. Classification (NCBI taxonomy): domain Eukaryota; kingdom Metazoa; phylum Chordata; class Amphibia; order Caudata; family Ambystomatidae; genus Ambystoma; species Ambystoma mexicanum. The sequence continues at coordinate 933,041,657 of NC_090921.1, read as the reverse complement.
TTTGTTGAAACATGGAATCTCCATTGAAGCATTTATGTCACATTCTCCCTGGACATAAAATAAACATTTTGAAATATCATCGGGAATGGTTGATGGAAATGAAGGGCAAGATGTCTAAACCGTGGCCTAGTGAGGGGTCCTATGATAAGGTTATAATGGAAAATCTGCGTACTTTCTTAGGGACCAAATATAAGGGGTCGAAATTGGACAATAAAATGAATATCTTGGAGCTATGGAAGTTATATGAGAAGGGCAGGAAGGCCCATAAGGCCATGGCTATGGAAGAAGGGATGAGGATGGAAGGTGTAGGAATTTTTTCTGCACTGCCCTCATATGGGTACTATCCTTTGTCACCTGCAGAAGGGTATACAAACCTCCATATTCTCCAGTGACTAATCCGGTGGTTACGAGATGGTAAGGGGTAACACCTCCATCAGATCCAATTTCCGAGAGACAGGAGTATGAGGGAAGCAGAAGGGTAACACCTTCTTTAGTAAAGGTTGTTGGCGGGCCTCGAATGGAAGAGGAAAGAAGAAAGTCGATCTTAAGGATAAATCAGAATTAACCTTGGGACTAGAATAGCCAGTGTGAGAGAGGGTTGTAAGGAGTAGGCATGAAGGAGAGTCAGCAAGTGGTCAATTGACCCCCGGTCCCATGATAGAGGATATATTACAGAGAGTAGTGGAAAGACAAGAACGACAGAATCGGGAAGAAGTGGCAAGGTTAGTAGATAGCGAAGTGTAATGGGTAAAACAGAATAGGAGTAAAAAGCTGGAAGATGAAAACAGGGAAACATAGGAAGCGGAGAAAGGAAGATGGAGACATGGTCAGATTCTCATATGGCTAGATAAATCTGTCATAAAGATAGTAAGTGTGGACAAGGAAAAGTAAAGCATTGCTACTAATACGGAATTAGAATGAAGGGGAAGAGAGGCGGTCTGCTGTGGCAGTACCAAGAGTGTGTTCATCCCCATAGAAGGATCTGGGGATGTGATAGAAGGGACAAAGGAGGAAGAGGAGGATGACTGAGAGACAGACAAGGAGCAAAGAGAATAGCAGTAGAGGTGAGGCCTCCCGCTCTAGTAAAGACTTTGCAAAGTACACCATGGGGTATTCGGATGCACCATGATACTGCATGGCTGTAGGGAAAGGGCAAGGACATATAGGAGAAGCCCTACTAAAGGCAAAAGGGACTCAATACCCACTACTCCAGAAAGGTCAGGGGAGGGCCTGTTATGTCCTGTGGTCACACATGGACCGGAATAACTTAATGAAGATGCTTCCTTCGCTCACTGAAGGGGCAGGGAAGTGGATTTATGTGCTAGAAAAACAAACATCTGGTGTCATGTTGGCAATTGAGGACATGAAAAACCTTTTTACAGCCTTGATAGGGGAACGGGCAGACGAGTTGTGGAAGAAAGCAGGATATCCGGAATTCAATTAGACATGAACACCCACAATGGAGATGGTTTTCAATAACTATAGAGCACAAGTTTGGGGAGCATTGAGGATAATATATCCAGATACCCCATACATAAATTCAATTTTGGTAAAAACAATGAAGTTAGATGAGGATCCCACTGTCCACATTCAGGTGATTCAGACGATGTGGAGGGCAGAGACGGGAGAAGCATGGGACAGAAATGTGACAATTTCTTACCATATGTTGATAAAGGGACTTCCTAGGAAAGTACAGCATGACCTAGACAAGCTTGTAGGATAGAGGCAAAGAGTTGGCAGGAGATACAGGTGCACATTGTGCATTTTTGTAAGAAGTGACAGGAAAAGGAAAAGGGGAGCCCCGACCAGGCACAAAAAGGCCGAAGCCCGGCTGGTCCAGAAAAAAATAGTGAAGATTTGTTTAGAGGGGGCAATGCTAACCAGTCCCATAGAGGGACAGCATGGACAGTTGATACAACAAGGACAAACAGACACTGGAATGGGATAAGCATGGACGGATAGGTATCTACCTGGACCAAGACCGATGAGAGGATTTCCACGGGTTAGGGCAGGATTTTCATGAGGTGTCGGGTTGTTTAACGGATTTGGAGGAATGGGCCCTGGTTCAATGTGCCTATGGGACGGGGGTATTGAAGAATGTATGATGGTCTGATTATCATGAACAACAAATGGGAGCAAGGGGTAATCAGTTGCAAGGCTGGAGAAATTGTGGGACTCTTTGAAGAAGGCGAGACACAAACTAATTTGGCATGTGGAAATGTGTGGAGAAAATATGTGAATTTTGTAACGCTCACCTGGTTCCCACGGGGGCGCTGGTCTAGTCTGGATTGCTGTGGCCTCTTCTAGCGTGATGCGCAGGACCCGGAACACCGATTGGACAGGACCTCCAAATCGTGCTTGCCTGGCCGATAGGAATATCCTTCTGCAGATGAGAAAGGGGATTAACAGTCTGCAGAATAGTGTGCTAGCTCCCCCCTTTACCCCTTCCCCCTTCGTTCCTCTCTAACTTCCTCCAAACCCCGGTTTAAGCTCACCTTATGGTTTGGAAGGATGAACTCTCCATCCTGCTTCTGGTGCAGGGGAGCGTGTTCGTCCAGTTACTTCACTGGTTTTCAGAATGGCGCTGGCAAAATCCACTTGACTTTCCTGAGCGATGCGCCGTAAGTATGAAAGTTCAAAGTTCAAGTGAGGCCCCCTTTATGTTGTCTTTCTAACCTGTGATCTGTCCTTTATTTCAGGTGCAGAATGAAGGCGATGCGTCGAGGGGTTAAACTGCCGAGGTGAGTAGTGATGAGGGCGATCCCTCTAAATGTCCTTATCATTCCCCAGAAATGTCTCTTGTCCTTTCCCCATAGGGGCCGGGGTACGGTACCTGCCAACATGGCGGCGCCGACCCGAAATGTGGAAGAAAAGCCGGTAAGTATTATGGCTGTTAATCAGGCTTTCCTTCTGTGTTCCTTCTGCTCACCTTTTGTTTCTTCCTCTCTCCCCTAGGTGCAGAGATGTGGCGTCCGATGCTGACAGCCGCGATGGAGCCGGGAGATGTCTCGAGGACAGGTGAGTGAAGCGTGGCGCTGCAGCGAGCAACGCAATGCTTTTAAATGGAAGTCTTTCTTCAGGGATGCTGGCGAGAAGATTCCGGATGCAGGTAAGAAGTTTGAAATAGTCCTTGGTTTTCACCTTTCTCTTCTCTTCCTTCCTTGCAGGTCTTCCAGGTTCGAGGCGGGCGTGGCTGGAGTCCAGGAGCAGGAGCAGACACGGTGAGCGTTAAGCTGCAGGAAGCAGAACAACGCGAAGCATGAGCTGCTGTCTGGGCGTGGCTTAAATAGCCTCCAAAGAAGTCCCAGGTATGTATCCTTCCCCAACTAGGTATGTATCCTTCCCTGGCCACGCCCGAGTGAAAAAACAGTCCCTATGAAAAAATAGTCCCTTTCAGGTCTCAGGGAGGCCTGAAGCGTGCAGCATGAAACACTTGTGTATAGGCGCGTTACAAATATCATATCATATCATATCATCAGGTAAGTGCACAAAACACCTCCCTTTATGAGCCTGGCGCCTATGGTGCCAGGACTGATGTCCAACATGAGCCTGGCACCAAAGGCACCAGGACTGAGTCCAAAGAGCCCCTATAAGGGGCCGCTGGGCTTTTACCCGAGGGCATAATGCCTGCTTCCGGGGGTGCTGGGCCTGGCCTGGTGCTCCGGGGGTAGGCATCATGACAAATTTCTTGACATGGCTCAAGGAGCCTGTGAAACCTGTTAAGATCTGGTTACTTATATGTTTTCTTCTGTGTTTTAAGAGTGATGGCAGAGTGCCTGTGTAAACAACTCAAAACTGCAGCACCACTCTGCGTATTCCTGATTTAGCTGGAGGTAAGGCAGCAATTATCGATTTATTGTAGTCCTGCGGTCCCTTTTCGTACAAACAATTACCTCCTACCTGTAGAGGTGTATGCAGCATCACCACTTTTCATGTGCCCATCCTTGTGTTTCTGCAGAGCCACCTGACACTGTCTGAGTCCATATTTGTGCCCCCTTTGTCCCCAGTGCCCCTTGAATTCCTTGTGTCATCGGACATGTATAATCTACAAACTTTTGTAGGACTCTGGAGAAACAGACTTTCTGAGGAGATCGAAAGAATCCAACTATTTGTCAGCAGCATCGTCTGAGGCTCTAAGGAACATATTTGATCATCTCCGACTATTTAGCTGGACTGAAACTTTTTTCTCCTCTCTTTTGGCCCCAGGCGTGCAATTCTCTGTCAATGCAAAATGTCTTCAAACCACACGTTACGAATTGGTATTATTTGTCAATTCCTCTGTGTTAGCGTTCAGTTCCATCAAAGAAGAATTTAGCCCTGCAGAATCGCTACATTTTGAACCTCGTAAAAGCTATGGAGGGTGGCGTGTGCCATAAATTGGGCGGAACCTGGTGCACATATGTGCCTTCTAATGACTTGGATAACGGAACTTTGGGTCAAAAAATTACTGAATTACAAAATCTGGAGGTGGACATGGAGAGAGAGGCAGGAATTACTGACAATACATTTTGGGACTCTTTTCTCTTGCATGCCGTTGTGGATGAACATAATCTTAGAGTACTTTCATCTGTTTAGATTTTTTCTTTAGTACTTTTTTGTTCTTGTCAGTTATGTCTTCAAAGCTGCTCGACTCAGATGCCTAGGAGGACTGCCATGTTTCTTGTAGCCCCGTCTAAGGCTAGTTAAAGGACCAATTATCTTCACATGGGCACTCAAACTGATTTATGGAATGATTGAAAGGGGGGGTTCCGTCCTTACCCATGTTGGAGTGAATATGTAGAAAAATGGGTAGATTGCAGAACTACTGATGAGTCAAATTGGGCTTGTCTAGCGGATGAGTATAGGAAATCGGTTGTGAAGATGTGTTACATAAAGATAGTTAGATTGATGATTTGTAAATCTGTTTGTTAGTTAATGATTAACTAAAGCGGGGAATGTTGGGAAATTGGAAAAGTTTGAACTTCGCACGCCATAGCACTGACCTGGGGGGTAGACACATCACCATCATCACTTCTGTCACTTTTGCAAATTACTACAAACATTACAATATTTATGGTAAATGGGATACGTGTTACATTTAGGTTACTTAGTGTCATTTTTTGTAGAGGCAATACATTTGGAGATTTGCATGTAGATTTGCATTTGTGCAGAAACATAACGTTGAAATATTGTCACACGGATGGCTCCTTCCCACTCACATGAAATGGGTGATCAATATGTTAACGTGGAGTTTAGCTGTATAAATGGTGGTCATGAGAGGAGATTGTAACAGGTATAACAATGCACAAACAAAGCTATACATGTATGGGAAGCATTTTTCAAATTTAGTAAAATGTGAGGTGTGGTTGCTCTGTGTATAATGGGTCTTCGTATTGTGGATTAATTAGAAGGGTGTTTTTTGCAATCGGAAAGGATTGCAAAGGCCCCATCAGCAGTCAGGGAACAGGTTTTGTAAGTTGGTCAGCAGAGTGGCTGTGGTCAGTATGCAGATGGCTCAAGTGCTGGAGGGGCGAAGGGAAGATGTGATGTCTGGTAAACAGGAAAGCTTATTGTTGTAAGGGATAGGAATTTTGTGAACTTGCTGGGTTGTTTGGAACATGTGGACTCTCCCAGGGCACTTGTGGAGATCAGTAGTAATACATTTCAGTAGAGAGATTGTGCTGTCAGAGAATGGGTGGAACTCATTTGAATAGGAAAGGTCAGTCACGTAGAAGTCATAAAAGATTGGATACCGGGCAGATTTTGGCAATGCGATTAGCAAACACGAATAGGTCAAAAGGGAATCTACATGTCTTTCTCTCATCTTCATGTGCTTAGGTATTTTGGGGCAGTTCTGTGTGCATCATTAATAGGAATTCTATTGTTGTGTAACTAAGAGGAAAAGAAGTCAGCAAATATGTAGAGGTTTTTGTTAAAGGGTGTGTTGGAAATGTAAACCTTGTATTTATATGTTGTGATTATAATGTCTGTGTCCAACGAATTGTGCGGGTTTTAGATTTCTCTGTAAACGGCAACCAATCATGTTTGGGGGATGCCTTTGTAACAGTATCTTCGAGTGTATGAACTGTTGCAAACTCTATATAATGTCTGTTCTTTGTGTGATTCAGGGAGACCAGGGTTAGTGTGACTGTTAGATGTAATCTAAGCCACCTCCTGGCTGTCTGTACAATAGACTTGCTTTATGGACAAAAGGCGCACTTACTAATCCTAGAGCTGGGCCTAATTTTGGTAAAGGGGGCGAGCTAAGGGTCCACACCTACATTAGCACTGTGTGGTCCTCGTCCGTGCACTTCCAGTTGCTGGCCAACCATAAACTCCTCAGAATCATTCCAGGACAGTCTAAAATTGGTGGAGGCCAGCACACACCCCAGTCTGAGATGTATTCCTACAGAACCTTTCTCTGTCAGTTTTCCATTCAAGCCATACCTGGTTCTTGAGGCACTAGAAAGCTCCTGTGGTATCTCCACATACCCTTCCCTTCGCTCTAATGTTCTCAGGGAGTCCCACAACAACTCCCTATTCATCGAGTCAAAAATCACTTTCACATCTTTCCCTTCATGGGTGAGTGTAGTTCTGGTCTGGATGGATAAAACGCAAGAGAAGTCTATGAAAGAATTAACGGTTGAATGGACAGTTTATAGTGGAGCAGTATTCAGAAAGCATAACATTTGATATGAAGTACAGAAATTGTACTATTATGCTACACCTACCCCATTCTGAAAGCTTGCATGTAAGTGTGTGTGTGTGGTAATTCAACATTTTACAAATGGAGGCCCAGCTTTTTGGGAGGATTAACGTCATGGAAGGAACTTAAGCCCTATTATTAAGTGTGTAATGTGCAAACAACTGAGAAGATCAGCTGATTCATTTTTCTCACAGGTAAATGGTAAGGCATCAATGCTGATCAAGTGTTTCTCAGGCCGAAATGTGCATCTGGTCGTCACTCTTTAGGATCTTCCTTTATTGTAGTTATATCAAGCTTGTTTACTTGAATCTTTGGATGAAAATGACATGTAAAGTGATGCTAGGTCTCGGTACAGCACAATGTACTATCTTAATGAGAACAATCAAGTTATTAAGCAGTACATGCCTTCTTACACATGGTCTCCTATATCAGGTATGTCTGCATTATATTTCTGGGTGGTGCAGGCCTATAGTTTGGTCCTACAGTAAGCATATTTTTAGGGTTTTCACCATTCAGTTGCACATCATTTGCACCTGTGTGATTAGGATTTGATGGTGTGTTCAAACACTGATAGTGCCATAGTACAGTGATCAAAACTATTTTAAGTGCCTTTTTACTAGGCTGAGTAATTTGTAGGCTTGGAGCCTGAGCTCCTAATTTAAAATGTTAGATTTATTTCATCAGCAAGTTGATGCTAACATAATAATAAGTGTCAGATAATGACCAGCACGTCAGCTTTCATGTTCTTTGAGCTGAGCTCATTCTTCTTTACTGGGACAGCACAAATTCATGCCTATAAGTGTAAAATGAAATGCACAACCACAAAAGCCACATCTATTCATTTTGCCAAAGCTTATTTATCATTTAAGGGGTTCACAATACCTTTCAAGAACTCAGCTGAGCGTTCCTGTCCACTCTTTTTCCTCAACCTTACTGCCAAGTATGTGAATGTGAAATGGATAGCACGCTCACTAAATAAAAACGGACAATAGTTGGAAAGTCTCACCAGATATATCACAATGGGCCTCATTCCGACTGTGGCGAGCTCAGAAATGAGGTTGCCCGTCGCGTTGTACCGGATCCCTTTCCAGACCACCACACTCCAACTCTGCCTTCCTGGGCCATTGTGCTTGGCAGGTCTGACCTGGCGGGCGCAACTGCCCCTGTAGGCAGTGTTGTCAGAGAAGCACCGGCACCGTTACCACTGTTAAGGATTCTAATTGGGTGTCACACACCGGACCAGGACTCTTGCCCTTAGCCTAGGATGTAGCGCTAAATTAGAATACTTTTTCTTGATTTCCTATTATTTAGATTGAGCTGGCACCCAACCCGTCACATCCCCTTTTATAAATACCTCGGGTCACAATGGACCATGAACCAGGCCGGTTAGCGGGAATGTAATATTTATTTATTTTAAATTCAAAGAAAATCACACAATTTTAATATTTGTCAGCAATCACCAATGGGGTGATAATTACAATATAAACGGATGAAATACACTTGGTTGACCTTCTAATAGAACATATCCAAAGCACAGAGGAATAGGAGCAATTTTACTGTTCGGGTAGATAGCACCCGAGTTAAGATTTTCCCCTGCAATGCTCCCTCAAACCCCAACCTTCCCTCTCGAAATGGGAGGCAAAATCGGCCTTGAAAGCCTTTGCAATTGCATAAATAACACTTGGAATTGGTAAATAATTTATCTAAATGTGCTGTGGAATAAATGAGGTAAATATAAGTTATCACAGTATCAGAGATGTAATAACACTAGCAACTACAAAGCAAGGTACCAACAAAGGGCATACAATTCAAAAATCTACTTTTAAATGACAACACAGTGAAGTCAGAATTTGCATTTCCTAAATTACACAGGTTTAAATGTACAAAACGGTTTGAAAAAAGGGTGAAATAGACAGAATCGGAATGCGGTTTTTAGGCTGGGTGATAGATGCACATCACAGGGATAGTAGGAAAGTGAAAGAGTGACTCTAGCTGAATAACTGGATGAGATTTTCAAGGTGAAAGGAAATTCAGTTTTAAAATCAAAGCAGTTAAAAGAGAAAATTGGTTTGAAAAGGAAAGGATCAGTTTCACTTAAAGTAGATTTAGTGGCTAGATTGTTAAAGAAAGACACAATACGCTCCATGGTTTATTTGCAAAGTTAACCTTTTCACCCCACGTTCAGCTCTATGTGGGAATTAATTAAATTATTCAAAATATGACTAAGGACTTATGCAAGACCAAAATGAATGGAAGAATTGTGCTAACACTAGAAAATCAAGGAACAGAATACACAGAGTATTCAGAATATCTTCTACAAGTTATCAGGTTATGGATGGGATTACTTAGAAGGTAAAACAAAGACAAGGGGCCTCATTACGAGGTGGGCGGTAAGGGATTACTGGCACCGGTAAGGGCATTGGTGCCGGTAATCCCTTACCGCCCTACTACGAGTTTCCTTTGCGGGTCTTTCCTTAATGCCTGTTTTTTTCAGGTGTTAAGGACGGGACCCGCAAAGGGACTCTAGAGCTAATAACGGTACTGCTATTTGCGGTACTGTTATTAGTACATTCCTCATTCCCATTGAGCCCTATGGGGGCTCAAATGGGAATGGGGAATGGCCCTGTTGAATGGGGAATTACCGGTCCCACCAACCTTGGGATGGACTGGTACTTGCTCCATTCACCAGGGCGGAGTTGGAACGAGTTTGGAGGCAGCCATGGCGCTGATAGAGCCATGGCTACCTCCAACCTTGTAATGAGGCCCTAGGTATCAAGTTGGGGTAGGCTATGTGTGGCTATGAAATGGGGTAATATTCACAATCAGCATTTGAGTTTGACATTTTGGGACAGCCAACCGAGTTTCTGGACAGTGGGGCAATATCTGGTCACTGGTCACAGGGGCGGCTCTCCTAACAGAAAACAGCTGGGCGAAGATCTGGTCATGGTACAGTGGCAAGCAGGTAGTGAGGCACAAAGCCGGTTTCGTCACAGGATACTCTTCAAAAAGGGTACCACAGCTTTTTCCCCTTTCTCCCTGAGTTAGTGGGATTTTGGTATGGGTTTTCAGTTCCAAAGGATGGTTCTGCCTGGATAGAAGGGCCTGGATCAACTATCCCTTTTCTGGCAGTGGAGTCTGGAATCTGCCGGGTGAATCTGGAATGTCTGGATACGCAGGATGCACAGGAGCTGGACAATTCAGAAGATTTGTGTCCTTTGTCTCTGTGAGCTGCCCCTTTTTATAAGGTGGATGACATCACAGGATTATACAGTAGGACAGGCTTAGGCTGGGCATGACTCTAACAATTGGATTGGTCGTGGGTGATTGTTACCACCTTGCTGTCAGCCGGTTGGGTTTCAGGGGCATGACATCAGATTTATGATGTGTTTTTTACAATGTATAGGATCATCCTCCAGTTACTTTTGCTAAAACCAGTTATGGCACAAACATGCACCTTTCTTACAGTTGTGGCACTTTTGAAACTTACATAGGCAGATTACATATTTCACACAAAGCATGGCAGTCCAACTCCCAGGTATGTGCAACATTGTTTCATCCTTTTAATAATGTTTTTGTAATTTTCAGTGAGAAATATGTTGCCTAAAATTCTATAACTTTATACAGTTGTACATATTATCATAAGGCATGTTAGTATTGAGTTTCAAAGTGGCATCACATACACTTTCCTCAGAATATAGAATTTCCCATCATGTTCATCCCCAATATGCTAGTGAAGGCTACTACGTTTTAATTTAAATCCACAAAAATTGCACTTAAACTGTAAAACCCTTGCATTACTGCGTTGTCCAATAGCAGAAATAACAGTCTTAAAGTGTATTAATTAAAATAGTCTGTTGAGCAAGATGGCCGGCATTGTCTCCCAAATAAGTGCATAACTTCCAGGTCTGCTCTGAAGTTGGCTTTGAAGCCCCTCAGTTGAAGTTGAGGGGAGGTGTTATTTGTAATTTCACACCTAAGTATCCTGGAACTCTATTATAACATGCACAAGCCCAGACACGAAGTCTGATGAGCGTGTGATATGCTTCCTCTTGGTCCATTCAGAGTTTCCAAGGGGGTGGTCCCTTTTGGGGGAAGGCAAATCCTGTTCCCAGCAAACAAATGTCCTTTGAAGCCAAGCAGGAAACCTGTTTTGCTGGTTCCCCAGTACAGCAAATGCATTTATTTATTTATTTATTTATTTATTTATTTATTTATTTATTTATTTATGTATTCATTTTTTCTGAATCAGAAGCAAGTCTGTTGAAATAGAACATCCCATATATGTTTTCAAGCAAAACCCCCCTTACATTTCTATGCAAGGACAGGGCCTTATTCAACATTACACTTTTAAACAGAAATTGTTCTTGTTTGCAAAAAGCAACAATTTTTACACATGGTTAATTTCTGAATCTTTCCAAAGCCCCAGTCATGTTTCCAATGCACAAGCATCTGTCAAAATAAAGATCCCTTGAAACTGACATATGCACAGAGAGATAGGGTTTCTTTTGAAGAGTTTATCTGGGATATTTTGTAGAAAAAGTGAAGTGTTTTTCCATACGGCTTGGAGTAAAGTTGTTTGTGATTTCACAGATTTTTCCTGACACAGCAGGTGATTCAGTGAGAAATGCTATCTTTAGCTGGAGCAAAACGTGAATATGGCTGGGCATAGCTGGGTCTCACTGGATCAGGACTGAAAAAGGGCATCAGGGCGGCGTCATTTTAAATATAAAATATTTCCTTTTTCAAAGGGAAATTTTGAGGTAGCAGGAAAGCAGCACTGCTTCTCATTGTTTTCTTTGGCGCACATCAGGAAACACACTGGCAGCCTTTCTTGGTGTGTTCTCGGTTCCATCTTGCCCCATGTGTGCTTGACAAAGACAGCACAGCCATTATTTTGGTGACAGCAAAACACAGTTTTAAGGCAATGCGATAGTGCTTGTCAGTGCCAGTGCAGCCATTTTGCTGGTAACTGCTGAAGTGCAGATTGGTGATGGAGGGGAATTCTGCTGGATGGGTAAATGAAACCCACACAACGGTGCTGGTGCTTCAGTGTCCCTATTCCCGTGAAGTCCTGTGGGACTCCATGGGAATGGGGACTTACACTTTTCGCCACTTGATATCTCGTGCCGCTGGGACGAATAAATGCTGATTGTAAAAGATGCATTACAAGCAACGTCTTATAATGTATTCCAACGAAATTCACCTGGTTTTTAGCAGGTGCTAAACCAAGGCGTTGTTCCATAGGAATTATTTGGCGTTATGTCTGGATGAAAATATCATGAGGACATAAATCCGGGTGCTCTTCCAGGATGGAGGAGGAAAGCAAAGTGGAGATGCAAAATGTTCTACCGTCCAATGGCTAGGAAAGGCACACAAATGAGTTAGAGTAAAAATTGAGTTCTAAAAGCAATACACCATGTTTTCTTTTTCCAATTCACTCATTTGAAAAGGTCTCTCATGGCAAGCATTGTGATAGGAAGGTAAGTGCAGAAACAGTGACACAGAATTGAACATCCTGAGCATGTCAAATGGACAAATGTAGCCAGGCGTCCACTTAGAACAGAGGTCTGCATCCTTTGGCTCACCAGATCTTTAGACTTCAACTCCCATCTGCCCTAGCCAGTATAGGAAATGGGTGATCATGGTACTCATAGTCCATAACATCTGGACCACCACAGGTTTTAGACCCAAGACATAGAGTGACACAAAAATGTAATATGAACATTGGGTATCCCTTCTTTACTGCCAGGAGCATAGTGAGGGGTGTCATTCTTCTGTTGGTCAGTGTACCATTTAAGTTACTTTTATGGCTGATCGAAATTGGCATCAAAATTGCAAATTGGGTGCTGGACTAAATTATCCCTTTTCTCTATTGCATGATTGGTAAGGGCAATGCTCTTAAAATCTCAAGCAACCTTCCTGCCTTTAACCCCAGAGCACAAGAAACTAAACCAGCCAAGCCTGTTCCAGCAAGCAACCCTGTACCAGAAGAGTTGAGGGCAACATTCGGCCTCTACTGAATGCAGCACATAGCATTCTCTCTTTTCTTCAACTGGCCAGCATCAGAACCCGATTTAGCTAAAACTGTCAGGGAGAAATATTGAGGCAAACGCTGTTAGGGACAGTTCACAAGAATGTGCTAATTTCCCTTACATTTTGAGACTCCCAGCAACTTTTGCCGGATTTCTAGGATTTTAATTTTTACCTGGAAAGAGTGTGAGCCTTTTTCCCACTCTTTCATGTATTTTGATGTGTGTTTTAATTTTTTGTTCTTTGGATATGAAGTTTTAAAACAACTCCATAGGCATCATCATTTTCTTGTGTGTCACACAGCACCTTCAGTGCAGTGGCACAGGGATGTCTTTCAGAATTCCCAAGGTTTAAATACCTTCTCTGGGACTGACTTCTGTCTCCCAGAGCATGTCAAGTTAAATTGGCTTTACTAGTCTTTTTAAATTTACAGACCCAGCACACACTATGGTGGTTTTATGAAACATTTAGTGATCTATATGCATTAGACATAACCACTTGGTGTGATCTTAGGGTTTCTACAGAATTTATATATGTTTATGATTATTAATAAATTAACAGTGATAAATACTGTGACATATTGCACTGGATCTATTATTTCAGTATAATAGAGCTGGATCATCATTTGGAGAGGGATACCTGTTCTATGCGAATACTAGAATTTATTTTAATAATATTGGAGCTATCTCCCAAGACCTATCTGTAAAAGCAGACTCCGGTCAACTTTTTTCACTGTTTCTTTTAGGAAAGGTCTTTCTTGTGTTTAACTGTACGCCAAACCAGCTTTGGTCCCTTAGCTCATTGGCCTTTGGCGGGATTCAGTGCTGAAGCCCTCCTCTGGCGCCTGATTGTCTGGGGTGGACAGGATGTGAGGGAGGTGCCCAAAACTCCCTTTGCTTAGTCTCCTAGGAGACCTGAATGCACTCTGGCATGATTGGCCAGCTTGCTGTCTGGCAAGGACAGCCACCCTGCTGCTGGGTGAGTGACGGCTAGGCTGGAATGAATGGGGGAAAACTGTTTAAAAGCCGGGATTTGGAAAGCAGAGTCAACCACTGGAACGAATGAACCGAAGACTAGCTGAAGGAAGACGACGTCTGCAACTCCTGGTCCCCCGGTGAAGCCCTGCTGCAGGTCTGAATTGCCTGAAACTCCATCAACAGAGAAGCCCTTCAAGGTTAACTTCTTCCATTGAGTTTGGTGGGAAGAACCAACTCGCAAGTCACTTGGACATCATCTGTATAATGGTCGAATTTTCTTCAGAGTGCTGTTGAAAACCGGATAGTCAGTGAGAAGGATACCAGTTTGTGGTCTTTATTTAGCCAAGCGTGTGGCCTCTTCCCAGGGCAGTGCAGGAACCTCCCGACGCCCTATTTCTTGTCCCCACAACTGAAGCTCAGGAACAGCGACATCTGCAGGAACTGCCAGGAACAACTGCCTCAGCTACAGCTCTTCTTCATTTAAAAGGCACTGTGCAAGTGCAGTCAAGAACTCCTTTCTGCCGCTGTGAAAGTTTGTGAAACTTTCCCAACTTTGAAGGCTCGTCCTTCCCTAAACCGACATATAACTTTTCGTCTTACTTCTAAAAACCGTGGCAAAGACTTAACCGTTTACTACCAGAACTGTGCTCTCCTATCCAAGACTCTGAACCATTGACTTTGGCCCAGGTCTATTTAATTGAATTGCTGGTTGTAGTGAACAGAAACTATTTGCCCTACATCTGAAAATTGTTTGTGTTTTAATTCTTTTAACCTTGTCTTTTTATCCCTTTTTAAAGTAACTGAAGTGCTATTTTGCTCCCACTTCAGGGGAGCTGAACTTGTTCAGAAACTGATTGGTTCTGTATTGTAGTATATTCGATTGTGATATTGAGCTGCTCTTACTTACTAGTGGAATGTTTTCCAACGGACTGAATAAATAAATGTATATTCTTTTACCAAGAAACCTTGAGTAAGTGTTTGTTTGAACCACTGTCATTGCTAACCCTTTGTGTAACCTCTTGTACTGCTCACTTTACTCTTGAGATAAATCTGGCTGCTCAGCCACTGCTACCATATTACTGTGTAATATATGCTTGTACCAAAGGTGAAATTGTACTTACACTTGTAGTCTTAATTGTGTGTAGTGTTCCCAAAGGGTACTGCATGTGATTCTGCCTAACACATCCCCCCTCCAACCACCACCCAGCAGCAGCAAATGATAGAATACAACACGCACCAAAACTGGTGCTGAGCCAACCTCGCCATCACCCAGCACCAGAAGTGGGCAGAGCCAAACAGAAACCACATACTTACCTTAGCAACGTTTAGTGTACGTTCAACATCACTATTGAGGCCTTGTGCCATGAATGTGCTTTCGCTCACTACAACTTTCATTGTGAGCATGGAGACAGAGCCATCAATAATTATAGCAAACTAAATCTAATATTAACCAATACCATGCTTGCCTTTCTCTCAAACAATGTTTCATCATACTTGATATGGAATTCGTTTTCTTTGCTGAGCTGAAATTGCTAGCACTTTAAAGCCATGGCTAACATTTTGCAA
Organism: Ambystoma mexicanum; assembly: GCF_040938575.1. Classification (NCBI taxonomy): domain Eukaryota; kingdom Metazoa; phylum Chordata; class Amphibia; order Caudata; family Ambystomatidae; genus Ambystoma; species Ambystoma mexicanum. Next base: position 933,026,399 of record NC_090921.1, on the reverse strand, counting down.
TGAAAATATTTTAATTTATATCATTTTGGCTGGCTCGTATTTATTATGACTAAAACGTCTGCGCCTGTGAAATAGATGACCTCCTAAAGACCCCAGCATGTCCAACGTGGAGAACCTGGTGTGAAGGTGGGTGGAAAGAATTTGCTTTACTTTCTCTTCGAGATCCAATTAAAAAGACACACACCCGTGATGCTGAAATGAAATACAAATAATTGGCTGCTACTAAATAGAAACCGGTTGAAACAAGCACAGCTATGTCCCCATATAGTCTGGACTTGTAGCAGCTAATTGCTCAATTAATTATTAGCTGCTTAAAGGAGTTTAATTTCACCCCCGTTAAATGAACAGGATCCTTTAACACTCAGCTGTGTGCATGCGAGACCTTGCATAATTTAATGTGCGCAGCTGGATGTGTGCCTGGGCATCAGCAGGGGAAAGTAATCTCCTCAATATCATGTGCCAACATTTTGAAAGGCTCGCGTTTCTTCCGGTTGGGTTTCCAGTAATGTCGGGGCATTCATTTCCATTCCCTTTCTCTTCATACACTGTGCAGTTTCACCTTCATTGTTTGAGGCGCCCTACATTCATTTTGCCAACCGTCATGTATTTCTCTATCCTTCAAGAGGTTCTTTCAGCTACCTTTAATATTTCTTTTTAACTATCAATCCGGCATTACTGAGTTTCACACTGTCATTTTTCCCAGTTAAAACCAGACCTTCAAAACAAAAGTGAAGGAGCTTTGAATGGCTTTTTTATATGGCAGGCAGCATTGTGCCACAACATGTATGCATGGAATAAATACATGTGTGGTAATTTTATTTTATATTAACTCACCGTCACCCGTCATTTTGTAGACGCTTAACAGGTTCTAGTTTTTTCTTTGCATTGTGGGACTTGTAGTTCTGTTTTTTCCATTATAAAACACACACTACAAGTCCCAGAATGCAAAGAAAAAACAGGCGTGGATAAGCACCTACATATAAGAATGGATTATATTAGCCGCGGGTGCAGACTTTTGATTTTCAGTACGTGGGCAAGATCTTTTTATTTTGCACTTACTTAACCCTAATGCTGCAAAAGTTAGCACGATTTGCATCAACAAGTTGTAAACACTTTAAAATTGTCGGTTAAAATATTGGATTTTGTTGTAAAGTGTGCAAAGGAGCATACCACAATGCTTTACGTTTCATTTAGGAGACTATTACTAACCATTCTGAATGTAAAACACGAGGTAGCAATACTTAGAGATGGATGCGGATGCAGAACTTACTCATACATCAATAATCAAATCGACTCAGGAAGTTTGAAAAAGCTTAGTACTGTTTTATTAACAATTATCTAAAACAGGGAGTACAATGGATATCAATGTACGTTCCTCAAGTCTCTTAACGTGTTGCATGAAAAAACATTCTTATATAGTAAAAACGTTTAATCATTGACGTCACACTACATGGCAATCTACAAAAACCTGCTTGGGATGTGATAGGTTTAAAGGGAACATCTGGGTATACGTTCCAAAGTGATGGGGGTTGTGATTGGGTCTCTAAGAGCAGGTCGACATCTAAGCCCTCCTCTAGTGCAAGTCATCTTCATAATTGCAAAATGCACGGCGATCTTTTGTTTATACAAACTATAGGGCTCTTTGATACGTGGTGCTCTATCATTGGTTGGCACTCTTGTACCCTTCTGGAATATACCACTTGCTAGCAGCACGCAAGCTGGTTACCCCAGGTGCTCGGGAGGTTTGGCCTCGTCATGCCTCCCCACCCAATTAACCCAAAATCTATTATCACTCCTGCGGTCTGCCATTCAATTAGGCTTTGAACTTGGCCTTGCACAAACTCTCTGTGCCTGAGAATAAAAAGGAGTGTGGCATGGTCTTATCTCCTGGTTACAGTGTAGCTCTACCCACAGTCTATTTCGATCTGACCATGTGACTGGAGACCATGTCTTCGAGCTCTTCATTGCATATACTACTATTAAATGATGAACTCTTGATGCCTTCAGTGTTTTTTCATTCCACCAAACAGAAGTGTGTTTCTTTCTGATGTTCATGTAGTTTCTTGACAGACAACCAGGCTCACAGTGGCCCCGACTCTTGGTGCTGGGCCAGCCAGCCTTTCTTGAATACTCCTTTGCCATCAGCTATTTTCCAACTGCACCACACTCAAGCCATTTCCATTCACGGGTTACAAGTTTGCTAGAGTGCATTGTGGAACATCCAGATTCTATACATTCCTATGTATATACATTGATGCATCACCGCAATCTATTCACTACATAGCCAGCCTCAGATTTACTTTGTCTACTTGCGTTACAGCATCTGTACAAGTGTAAAATGACTTTGCATTTCTTCAGTGTTTCTTTGCATGAGAATCTCCATTTCGATCCTGAAATGTTGCTTGAATCTGACACCTCCTCTTCGTATCTTTATAGAATGTTTATGTTCCTTTTTCATTTGTGTCTTTTCTGGGTTCATCACTTCTGCTTCATATGATGTCACAAGTGTCCTTTCATGTTCATTTTCATAATATTTCTAGGACTCTTTCCAGAAGACCATTACTTCTTTGTCATTGCATATAGCATTTTCTCAATGGATACCTTGTCTCAAGAATTCTTTGCTATATAGGCATCCTTACCGGTACTGCACATGTCGCAATTTCTGGTTCCGTACATATAGGCAACATGGGGGCAGAGCTTTTAGTAGGGTATTTGGTTCCTCCTCTACACTCTCCCCTCTGGGAGATTCATCGACCGCTCTCTCATCAATCTTCACATCTAGACATCCTTGTCTGAAGAAGTGCTTCTTTGAAGTCCACATCTTTATAACTCCTTTCAGGCATCCGGCTGATTTCACATGCTCATCAACACTCCAGGTCATAAGACTGCATTGCCCATTTGGGTTGCAGTAGATCCATCTTCCCACATAGTTCTTGTGGTTCATCGGGTAAAGGAACTTTGTTCCCTCAGGTGCGTGAATAATGGCCTTTACGTAGTCTCTGATTTCTTCATCTGCCAGCTCTTTTGGTTCAAATCCTCATTCAACATCAATCACAATCTTCATTCCTACTGCTTTCTTCGTTGTCTTCTTGCATTGTGTTATTAATAAACTCATCACACAGAATCCAAACATGATCATCACCAACAGGGCTCCCTGGAACTTGAAAATGCTTGCCATCCACTGTAGGACCCATGAGAAAATTGACACAAACCATCTGTCATCAGTAATATCTTCCACTTCATCTTCCATCTTGACATGTACATTTGTCAGCATCGTTATGCCCTCCCGCAAGGTGCCATTTTGTCGTTGTGTGAAGGTATGCATATGCAACATGATTCTCCAATTTTGGCACAAACACCTCCATCCATAGCTGTAATCATATCCAAAATATATCTGTTCTGAATAGTCATCAGGCAAATGGCTCTTAGCTCTTCCTTGATAGCATTAAATCCCTTTGGTGGTGTTGATCGTCTGCAGAAGCTCCCATCTGGTAATTTGCAACCAATTGACATTTGCCATCGTCTGGATCCCAGGCATCAAGATAATAGTAAAAACTGGAGCAGTCTTGCTGAACAATCTGTGTTCACAATGGAATAGATTCAAAGGCCTCTAATGATTTGGCTGAGAAATAGTTTTCTCTCTTCATTCGATTAAAGAATTTAAGCTAATCTCTTCTTCCTCAGGGGAGCATCTGCTTTTGGAAACTCGCCAATGTTCAGGTCACTCTTTGGAATCACCAATACTGGAACATGAGCAATCACTATAGAGCATAGTCCTCCCCAATCTCTGGGCAGCTGTCATGGCCACAGGCCCCAGAACACAACAACCACACCATCTAGTGATGGGGCAATGGGTCACTTAACTCACTTATGTCCTTTTGGGACCCATAAACACAAGGGCCCTGGCTGGACTCAGTCCTGGCGCCTTTGGTGCCAGGCTCATATAGAGATGTGAGCAGGAACACTTTATTTCAGCACAGGAGTGCTTTTATTTTACAAGATCTTTCCAGGAGCTGAAAGCCTTTATTCCAGAGAACATCTTCATATGCTGACTCATCAGGGTATGGCTCCCTGGGCCTGGTCTTCATGAGCTGACTGATCAGGTGTGGCAGGGTGTGGCAGGCAGGCTGACCATTGTGGGCGTGGCTTCAGAAGCTCAGCTATATAAGCTGCTCCATCCTTAAGGCCGGTGCTTCGCGTTATTTTGCACTCGCATGCAACGTGACGCTCACCGCCGCTTGGACCAGTTTACTTACCTTTGAAACCAGAAGTTCTCCTGCATACTCACCTCCAGGAAACCGGTGCTTCATCACTTCATCTGCAGACTCATCTCCTAACATCCAGTGATCTTGATCCTTGACGCCGCAGCAATGTACTCCGCATCCACAAACTCGGACCCTGTGAAGAAGAAGAAAGACAAGGTTACAACACCCGTCCTAGGGCTGCGCTGCATTTGTACCCTGCGTGCCCCCTGGTTAACAACTCACCAGCTACTGTACCACTGCGGCTTTGTTTCTCATTGCCTCCAGCTGCCACCTGCAGCTTCTGCCGGGCCGGCAACATCACCTGCAAGGGAAGAAAGCAAAAGAGCAAACATCAAAAGTGGAACGGACAGCAATACAAGACAGCAAACTTTACAATACAACAAAAACAGACGAGGAAAGACAAAGGCAAACAGGAACACTTACCTGAAGTATAGTGGCTTATTCGCAACAGGATTGCACTACCACGTGCAAGGGACTGTGAAGGAACTCGGTCCAGAACATACAAGCGGCCCTGCCAGAAGCAGTAGGAAGGAGTGCTCGCCAAAACGAATCAACAGGTGAGATTTCCAGGGACAGCGCATCCCGCATGTATCACGGTTTGGGAGTAGGGGTATGGAAGGGGATCAGGTGCACAACCTGACATGCTCATGCCCCCTATTCTCCACACAGGAGCAGTCCCAAGCAGCCTCACCTATTACCACCAGTCACCACGTAAGCAAGGAGGGCAAAGTCGGAGCCGAGCAACCTCCCCCCGGGAGGGCTGCAACCGTGCCCCAATGCTTCCGCAGATTCCAGGTGAGCGTAACAGAATGCAAAGCCTCTTCGAAATCTCTGCCTGGGCATTATGGAAACTTCTGAAACAGACCAGTTGGCCTGATTATTGGGAGAGTTATGGGCTGAAGTTAATGCCTCAAGACAGGAAACCAATGCCCTATGGAGGGATCTAATTGTGAACTGGGAGGGGACAGATGAACTAGCAAGGAAAATGCTCTAGGCACAGGCAGGACAGGTCCCACTGCTGCAGTATGCCCCTCCTGCCACGCCTCCACAGCCCATGCCAGTACAGGTGGTTCTTCCAGGGGGGTTTGCCTGGCCCCACCAAAATGCTTCACAGGCGATCCAAATAAGTACGCCCTCTTTATGAATCAATGTCGCCTACATTCTTTGTGCAGACCTGTGGCATTCCCCAACGATCAAGCGAGAGGGGCAGTTGTACTCTCATATTTGGGAGGTAGTGCAGTGGACTGGTCAATACCCTTGGTAAACCAGGATGATCCTCTGCTTCGAGACTTCGGAGGTTTCCAGCGTGAAATGGAGAAACTATTTGCATGGCATACTCAAGGGCGGGGTCTGGATAATGAACTGTTATCACTACGGCAGGGTAATCAAGACTTACTAACATATATCACTTCCTTCAATCGTCTGATAGCACAAACTAACTGGCCAGAGGAGAAAAGAACTATGCTCTTTTACCGAGGCTTGCGAGGTGAATTTAAGGACGTATTAGCCCAAGTAGTAATCCCCCGGAAAGATGTGCTGAATGCATTGACCTGACAGTGCAGCTCGATCACAGATTGCAGGATCGGAAGATGGATCGGGCCAAGGCCGAGGGGCAGTCGGTCTACGTGCGACCCCGTGAGAAACAAACCAAATCACACGATCAGTCCGAGCCAATGCAAATCAGAGGCTTGCGGAGTCCACTCACCAAGGCAGAAATGGAGAAAAGGAGACAGCAGCAGCTTTGTTTGTACTGTGGTAAGGCAGGTCACTATCTCTGAGAATGCCCGGTGAAACCACCCAGGAAAGCAGTTGGAGCAACTGACAAAGGTGAAGAAGAAGAACAGGACTCGGGGAAACTCCAACGCCCGGCAGGCATAGGGGTCCACTTGTCGAGCAGTGAAAAGGAAACCTATACAGACTTCACATCTAGACATCCCTGTGCTCCTAGTAAATCACAAGCAACTGTTGAAAATACATGCCTTGGAGGCATACATTGGCAGTGGGGCTGTGGGAAATTACATGGACCAAGATCTGGCCGGATAGGCCTTCCTCTCCGACAGGAACAGGTTTCTGAAAACGTCACAGCAGTTGATGGATCTCAGCTATCATCTGGCCCAGTGACGCATTACACCGAGAAGGTCACGCTTCTGTGTCAGGATGGTCACCAAGAGGACATCACCTTCGATCTCATTGGCGCTCCTCAGTTTCAGATGATATTGGGAATGCCCTGGCTGGAGACCCACAATCCCAGGATTGACTGGCGTAAACGGGTTCTGCCCTTTCCCCAAGACTGTGCCGACACCTGTTATAGCAAGGGATTCTCATGAAATGTCTTACCTCCCCAGGTTCGTCGAAGTAGAAACCATACTGGGCTTCACCAGTTCACTATCACCTGAATATCTGGATTACCAAGATGTCTTTCAAAAAGAGCAAGCAAACACCCTACCTCCGCACAGACTGTATAACTGCCAAATTGATCTGGTACCTGGAGCTCAAGTTCCCTGCAGCCAGATTTACACCCTAACAGAACAGGAAAGCCAGCATCTAAAAACCTACCTCGATCAGTATCTGGCAAATGACTTCATTCGTTCGTCCCCTGCATATTCGCCCCTCTTTTTGTGACTAAAAAGGGGGGAGAACTGAGAACTTGCATTGACTACAGAGCACTTAACCAGATCACGGTAAAAAAACAGTACCTGTTACCGCTTATCCCCGAGCTCTTTGATCAAGTCAAAAACACTCAGATATATACAAAACTAGACTTACGAGGGGCCTACCATCTAGTAAGAGTCAAAAAAGGAGATGGTGGAAGACGGCCTTTCGCACGAAATATGACCTTTATGAATATGAGGTTATGCCCTTTGGACTATGTAATGCCCTGGCGGCATTCCCATTTTTCATGAATGATGTGCTCCTGCAAACTGTTGGATGTCTGCACTCTTGCCTATATTGATGACATTCTTATCTATTCGACCACCAAGGAGGACCACGTCAACCATGTCCGGCAGTTTTGGAGAAACTGTGGCAACATCGGCTATATGCCAAATTGGAGAAATGCTTCTTTCATGTGACAGAGGTAGAATTCCTCGGCTTTATTCTCACACCACGGGGCATACGCATGGAAAAGTGCAACGTAGACAATATCTTTAACTGGCCCTCACCGACATCCATAAAGGGAGTACAGAGTGTACTCGGGTTCGCCAACTTTTATCGCCATTTCATTCCCGGGTTCTCCCAGATCGTCCACCCAATCACCTCTTTACTATAGAAAAGTAAACACTTTAATTGGTCTGCAGAGGCAGAGAATGCCTTCCAGGAACTAAAACAAGCATTTACCACAGCACCAATTCTACGGCATCCCCGACCAGAACTACCATACCTGGTCAAAACTGTTGCTTCCAACATAGCAATTGGAGCAGTTATGTCACAACGAGACCCCAAAACAGATCAGTTGCATCCCGTGGCATTCTGGTCTCACAGGTTTTCAACCCCTGAATCGAAGTATGCAATCACTGATAAAGAACTGCTAGCAATTAAGACAGCATTCAAAGCCTGGGGACATTATCTTCTTGGAGCTAGACATACCATCACCGTTGTCACAGATCATCACAATCTACAATATCTGAAGACCGCTAAAGCGCAATCATCCAGCCAGCTTCGCTGAGCTCTCTTCTTTGTGGAATACGACTTCATCATCACCTACAGACCCGGAGTACGCAATGGAAAAGTGGATGCACTGTCTCGCATGAGTGAGGGAGAAGAGGCATTCACTACACCAGACCCCATGGCCATCATCCCTGAAGGACGAATCCAAGGCATGATTGTTGCAACCACCACTTTAGACAACTTAAAATCTGACCTGCAGCACTTGATGAGTCCACCAGCGCAACAGGAATGGATATGGAAGGGAGACCGGTATACGATCGTGGACAACCTTCCATACTACCAAGAAGAACGATTGTACATCCCGGATAGAAATTACAGAATCAAATCATCGCCAACTATCACAATTCATTAGTAAAAGGGCATCCGGGAATAGCCAAAACCCAAGCTAAAATAAAGAAAAATTACTGTTGGCCAACTTGGCGAAAGGACATTGTCCAGTTCATCGTAACCTGTGGCACCTGTGCACAACACAAGTCCCAAAAACAAAGTCCTGCAGGTCTGCTACTTCCTTTAGAAGTACCCCCAGTACGTTGGCATATGCACATACAGCCCAAACCGCTGGACGGATTTCAACAAATTTGGACCAGGAGCAGCAGCTTGGTCCCAAAAGCGAGCTTTTGCAAATTTGGTGAAAATCCATCCAGTAGTTTTTAGAAAAATGACCACAAAGTAGGTCACAAAAAAATTAGTGATATCTATGTTCGGTCTGCTGACACACTTCCCTGTTCGGTCCACGGACAGTGTCCTGATTGGCCATGCAACGTGTTCGTTGATTGGATGGTAAAGAGCGTGAAATCATCAGATTTTCGGGAACGCCTGCCTTCTGGGATTCGCGGACGTCCGCGGAGAGCACAGTGAAACTTTGTTGAAAAATACTATTTAGTACAGTGTCTTGTTGTGTGAAAGTGTTTGGGGAGGGTGGGGGAGTAAGAAATGGGTTAAATGTTTTATTTATTTAGGTGGTAGACCCCCCTGTTGTGTTTGCTTTGTCCGCGGACAACGCAGATGTTCTAAAATGTTCTAAATAAATTGAATGGGGGTGTTCTGAGGACACTACTCATGTCCGTATTGTTCGCAAGCAAGCTGAAAGTGTTCTAAGAACACATCATGTGTCCTGGGATGTTCGTCAATAAATAAAATGGGGGTGTCCTGAGGACGGTGTACCTGTCCGTTCTGTTCGCAGGCAATTTCAAATTGTTCTAAGAACACAGGTTCGCAAGCATGTTCAAAGTGTCCTGAGGATGCTATGTCTGTCTGTACTGTTCGTAGGCAAGTTGAAACTGTTCTAAGGACACTCATGATGTCCGCAGACATTAAAAGTGTCCATATGGCATAGTTGAAATGTTTGATTCTATGGGTGTGATATGCTGCGATGGTGCATAGCCATATGGCCATGCACCCAAGAATCTATGCCCTGGCCACAACTACTGCAGCATATCACACCTATAGTGGTTTATAACTTTGGGATCGAAGAACACATTTATAAGCAACAAGGTTATAAGCCACTATGGGTGTGATATGCTGTGGTGGTTGTGGGCAGGGCCTGTAGTTTTGGGTGCATGGACAAGATCAAATTTATAGCAGCAAAGTTGAAACTGTTCTAAGAACACTCATGATGTCCGCTGACATTAAAAGTGTCCATATGGTATAGTTAAAATGTTTGACTCTATAGGTGTGATATGCTGCGGTGGTTGTGGCCAGGGCATAGAGTCTTGGGAGCATGGCCATATGGCCATGCACCCAAAACCCAAGAAACTACTGCAGCATATCACACCCATAGTGGCTTATAACTTTTGGATCAAAGAACAAATTTATAAGCAGCAAAGTTATAAGCCACTATATGTGTGATATGCTGTGGTGATTGTGGGCAGGGTCTATAGTCTTGGGTGCATGGGCAAGATCACATTTATAGGCAGCAAAGCTATAAGTCACTATGGGTGTGATTTGCTGTGATGGTTTACTTAATATAATATACTTACTGTTTGGTTTAGTAACTGTAGTACATGTATTTCTTGTTTATTTCTGTGACAAAAGAAAAGTTCATGTTAGTATTGGTATTTTGTAACAATTTATAACATTGAATAATAACAAACTTTTTTTTTTACCCTCATATTTAGCAGATTACAAACCAGTGTACTGTGCAATTCGCTCAGTTTCTGTGTTTGTTGCTAAAATCATTGGGTCTGTGAGAAAAAAAAATCCATGTTGGATTTAAAAAAAAACTTTTTTTTGTTATGCTACAGTCTATTTGTTTGTTTGTTTTCAGTGTTCACTTGTTTCTGTCTAATTATTTATATATTGGCTTGTTGCAGATTTTTGGAGCAGTAAGATACCTGTTGACATATTCCAACAGTCTATTTTCTGTTATAATGAAGTTGTATTGATTTATTTATTTGGATATTGTAATATTTTGGGTTAGTTAGATACCATTTGGCGTATTCTAACTGTCTATTTTGTAATAATGTAGTGGTATTGATTTATATGTTTGGTTATTGAAAATCTTGGGGTAGTTAGATACCAGTTGGCGTATTCTAACTGTCAATTTTTTTATATAATTTAGTGGTATGTATTTATCTGTTTAGTTTTTGTAGAATCATGGGGCAGTTATATGGCTGTTGGCATATTGTAACAGTTTATAGTTTTCTAATAAAAGTTTAGTTAATGTTTAAGTACAGTTTAGTTAATACATTTTGGTTTTAAGAAGATTAAATAAGCGTTTGTAAGATTTGCAGGTGATCTCTGCTTTCGAGTAATGGTACTATCATTATATTCAAACCATCCACAAATTCTTTTTTATATATGCAGTATAGTGACCTGCATTGGTTGTGGCTCCTGCGTGGTAGATTATACCTATTATTGTGAAGGTTTTTTTACCAAGTGATACTTGACCATGTGTGAATCCAGTCAGCTTGCAGTTGTTTTTGGTACCATTTGCATTGTAACGTAGAATCATTAGTATTACGTATTTACTATGTGTTTGTATTAGTAAGGTGGAGCGACTATCTGAATTTCAGGTTGTACATAATCTACCATGGTTTGCATTTTGTACAAGTTGCTGAAATGGAATGGATTCACAATTAGGTATTGATATATACACAAAGCGCTCATTGGGGATTTGTTCTTGTGTCACATTGTTGCACAGAGTGCATGTATCTTTCCACATGTATGAAATCTGGAAGATTTCGTTTATAGCTATGTTTTTGTTTTCCAGTACTTGTAGTAAGTACATTAGAAATTCTTGTTGATCTTCCTTTGAGTTTATAGTGAATTTCACCATTCCAGCACAGTAGTCCAATTGTTGTCTTATTCCATAAACACTATACGTGTTGTCAGGATTGTTTGTTGCGTTTCTATGAAGTACTAACATTTGCAAACACAATTGGTCTGTAATGTGTAAGTAAATGTTGTTAACTATTGGTGGTAATTGAAATAGAATATTCATTGCTACATTTGCGTAACAACTTACACAATTTACATTTGAAAGTTTAAATGGACCATATAGTTCTGTATCTGAGTGCTTTTTTTTGGAGTTTGTCTTCCTTTTTGAAGAAGTACCTGGTTTACTTTCCCTAATAGGTTCTTTTTTGTTTGTGGTGCTTGATGAACTATTAGTTTCTTTTAATCTCTTTGGAGGATTTACAGTGACATCCTGTTGCATTTCTGTTTGATTTAGTTTTCTTTTTGAACATTTTACTTTTTGTGGAATAGGATATGTTTTTAGATGAGTGGTGTATAGTAAACACAGTCTATTGTATTCTAAAATGCAAGAAATATCAGCGTTTACTTTACTTGCATCAAAGTTCATTAGAAATAGACCATCAAGTGTACGTAAGCGTGATAGTGCTACGTAGCTCATGCCTTCTTTAAAGACTGTGTTACCAATGTCTATCAATCCTTTGTCTAGGGTAAGACCTTGTGATTTATGAATGGTGACTGCATATGCAAGAATTAGAGAAAATTGTTCTCTTCGTACATACATGTCTTTGAAGAGAAGGAATCGAGCTGTTGAGCGTCCTATCCTTTTCACTTCTGAAAGTTTGTCAAAGAGAATATTGACAAACTGAATGTTGTTGTCACATGGGTATGTTTGAAAGCCAACAACTGTACCCAGTGCTCCATTAACTAGTCCTTGATCCACGTCAAGGTTATGTTTAGGCATTACTCTGCAATTTAAGGATAATTTTAATATTTTTTCCAATCCAGCTATGTTGGAGATTGAATTTTCTGAACTATTTAGTCTCGTTGTGGCTTGTTCACACATGGGTATTGTCATACCATGTATGTATAGTTTGTCTGTGGCACTAATTTCAATTATTGGTTGCATTTCTTTTTTTGACATTGTTTCATTGAATTTGAAACAGCTTGCAAGAGTTGGCATTAAGGCCATACAATTTACATTTTTGTGGGATAATTGTTCCATAACATCCGTAGCACATGCATTATGGCCATAAAGTGCATGAATGTGCCGGGTTTTCAATATTGTTTGTGCTTCTTGAGATAATATACCAACTCTAATACTTTTTAAGATGTTGGCATAAGGGAGATCTGCAGATTACTGCATATTTTGTGTTAATTCTCTGTATTGGAAATGTTGCCAAAGGTTGACAATAATGTGTTTTCCTCCAAAGAGCTCTTCGTAGTTTGTTTTGAGTACCTCTTGTAATCTGAGGTGAATCAAGGCCAACATTAGGTTGGAGACCATGCTCACTTCATCTATTAGTAGCATTTTCATTTGTTTTCATACTCTGCGTAGTTCCATTGCAGCTTCTGTAGAAAGTTTGTAATAGTCTCATTTGATTTGGTGTTCTACTGGCAGGAGTAGTAATTGGTGTAAAGTGACACCGCCTATGTTGTAGGCAGTTAAACCTGTGGGGGCAGTGACAACAGCTGACAGTTTGTTGTTTGTCAATTGTTGAAGGAATTTACTGATGATTTTGATTAAGAATGTTTTGCCAGAACCAGCTTCACCACTGACGTATAGTAGTATAGGTTTGTAATTTTGGCAGGTGCATTCTTTGTTTTCATGTTGTACACCATGTGCAATTTATTTTGTTACTTCTTCAATAATGCTACGTTGTTCATTGTTTAGTTTTGATTGTAGTATAGTTAAGTCTTCTTTATCTTCATACTGACACATGGTGTTTTCTACTTCTGTCATAGCTAATTCTGCCTCATTTGTTATTAGTGGCTCTCCCAGTGGTTCTTGGCTTCCTGTTACAGAAGGTTGACTTCTGTCAGGAGTGTCCTTATCTAGTTGGGCCTGCAGTTCTTCTTCGTGCTGCTGTTCATTGTGCAACATTGTTTTGTACTGTGTAAACTTTACATCAGTTATAGTGCTTTCATATGCTTTGAAAGTGTCTTCATAGGAGTCATAGTTATCTAGTATTTATTCTTCTTTTCTCCATGGTTTAAAGTGTTGTAGCAGGGACATGTAATATAGTTCATTATGTTGAGGTGTCTTTAATGACATGATTAATTAAATTTGGTTTGGTGAGTTTTACAAAGCTGCCTTAACAATTTGACACTCTGTATTTACCTTTTTTGTCATCGAGTTTTATATTATTTTTGTATGTGAAGTTTTGGGCTCTGTGGTATAGACACATGGGAGGTCATTACAACCTTGGTGCTAAGTGCACCAACTTTACCACCATGGTGTAAACTACGTTTACACCATGGTGGATGGCGGATTTACCGCCCCATTCCAAGGTGAGTGGGGCGGTAAATCCCCATTTCCCATTTTCCCTTCCCCATTCCCATTTTTGCCCCATAGGGCATAATGGGAGTGGGGAAGGCGCTAATTACGCCGCTGTAAATTACGGCGGCGTAATTAGCACCATGGCGGGTTAGCGCCATGGACTTTAACGCCTGCCAAAAGCAGGCGTTAAAGTGGGAATCCGGTGTTAAGGGTTAACGCCGTCGTTAACCCTTAACGCCGGGGTTGTAATGACCTCCATGGATTCCAAAGTGGTACTTCTATTTGGGTAGTATGTGTCCAGCAAATTGTTTTTTAAAATGTCTTGGCTGTTGGGATCATGTTTGGCTATTGTTTCTATATCTTCGTATGATTTTAGAACTCTTTTTCTAGATTTAGCAGGACCAAGACTTAGCCATACTATATTTTCAGATTTTCCATACAATGCAGTACCAGTTAAACGATCTGCTGCTTCATAGGAGCCACATTCTCTATGGGAGAGCATTTTTATGCCCAAGCTATATCATTTTTGAGACAGTGTTTTGTCTGATGACAGGTCATCCCGGAGGTCTTGTAGCTCTGTTTTTTCAGCTTTGGTTAAGTATGCTGTAACATTTTGTGCAACTGCAGTGGAATTGTCTGCCATGTACTGCACATCTATGTTTGCATTCCATAAGTGGGCAATGATTGCATTGTAATCATTGATATATTTTTCTTCTTCTGTTCTTTTTATGTAATATGTATTTTCAGTTATTTGCCTTTAACACTATGTCTAACTGAAGACATGAAGCTGTTCACTTGACCTGTTTTTGTAACCGGTCTAGGGAAACCAAAGTGGCATTTGGTGTAGTATTTCCCTTTGTTTTTATATTTGCGATGACAATATTTGTCACATTTGTGTCTTTGAAATTGTAAAATTTGTGCTTGGAGATCACTATTTGTTGCTTCTGATGGAATTTGACAAGTGACATATTTTTCAATAAACTGTAAAACAGTGGCGCCACTGTCTTCACCAAATTTAGGAGCATCTTTAATCCATAAAAGCATGTGGATATGTGGTGCTCCTGTGGCTTGGTATTCTTTTCTCCAAAAGAAGTGTTGCACTTCTCCAAGGGGAGGAGCAGTTTTATTACAAATAAAGTGTAGCATAGCAATGAAGTGATGGTGAAAATATCTTTAAATATTAATAGGATCTAGAGAACAAAGTTCTCCAGGTGTTAGTATATCTATGTTTGTTTTGTTTTTGTTTGATATGCCTAGGAAATCATGTAAATCTTCCCATGCATATTCTGCACAACTTAATGTAACAAACCAAGTGGGTGGGTCAAGGTTTCTTATCATACATCGTACATCTCTGTGACGTCAAAACCAGTATTCTTTAATACCACGCATATTTGCTAATAGATTTGTAATATTTGATTGTAAAACCTCATCTTTTTGTTGAACTTTTTGTAATAATTGTGTAGCTGACATATTTTGAAAGTGGGATCCAGATTTCAATGTGTGTGCAACTCCGTAACATAAAGTTGCTAGTTCACTTTCAAAGAGTAGGTGGAATATGTATTCCACATTTTGTCGAAATCTGGGATCTTCAGAATACATCCGTAATGAGCGATATTCTGATGCTGTTATTTGAATAGGTCTATCATCGTACCTTCCTCCTTTGCCAGCAGGAAAAAGTAGATGAAAAGTTTGTGCTTCTATACTTTTTTCCCATATGCTGATTGGTGACCCTTTTGTTTGACGCATTTGGTTTCTAGTGCATCTTCTATGGTGTCATTTGAATGCAATGGGTGAATTGTATAATGGTCGAAAGTCTTGGATATTGTAGCGGGATCTAGGAGCTCAAATTGACCAGCTTCTTGTGTCTCTTGAATTATTTCAGTGGTATCCTTCAAGTTTTCTTCAATATTAATTTATTTGTAGCAATCATTATTGTCTTTTAGATATTGCAAAGCTTGTCTAACGTTATGTAAATCTACCAGTTGTTGCCAATTTCTTTTGTCTTTTGTAGGTACACCATTTACTAAGATAATTAAACATTGCTCCATTGGACGTTGCACTCCTAGAGTGTGCACATTTTCTTTTAGATCAAATGGTAAATACACTACTTTTCCACGAATATCTTTCACTAATTCAGAGGGAGGTAATTTTGATGTTTTTGGTTGAAGGCGTATTATTGCTTGAAAGGGGTGCACTGTTTGAATTATGATGCTCTCATATAAATTGAGTTTTTGTAGGGGTTTTGGTAGTGGATATAATTCCAAATTATTTGTGATAGCACATGAAGGAGTTTGGTTGTTGTCAAGTTTTGTATAAGTATTAAGGGGTCAGTTATTTCATATTTGTTGTCTGCTATAAGGTAGAGAGCTAATTCAAACCATTTAGAATCTTCATTGTTTTCTATTTTATATGTTAGGTCTACAGTTTTTGTTTTACTTTTATAGAAAGTTCTACGGCAACATACACACACATGGTTGGGTATTTCAGCAGATGTACATTTAAATTTCAGTATTTCTTTCTGTATTTGTGTAGTAGAAGGTTGCCAGCATAGAATTGTTGCTAATTTGCTTTAAAGCTATTTCATTCTGTAAGTGGATTTCACTTGCAAAAATAGTTTTTCTGGATGTAGTTGATTTCTTCAAGTACATCTTTTTCTGTACCATGTAGAAGAATGTTATTTAAATTGGCTAGTGCTAAAGCAGGTCTTTTAGCATAGTACAGTTTATAGACTACATTTCTTATAGTTGAATGATGTGTTGATATCATTTTGATATAATGGAAGGTGGTTTTGCAAGTAGGTCCTGAAATGCAGGCCAATGAATGTCCTTGTGGTCCTGTGTACTTGCGCACTGGACAGGTATCCATATTTTGCAGTAGTTTAATTTTCATTTTGTCTTTGCCTTTCACATATTGATTGAGGAATTGGCGTAAAGACTTGAAAGATTCTTTGGGAATGTTACACATTGACGTGCATGGCCATTTGATAACTAGACGTTCTTTTTCAGTTGAATGGAGAGGTAATTCTAAGTTTTCTGGGGATATTTTTGTAAGTAGTATTTCTTGTTCCATTATGGTATTATTAACTTTTTCATAGCCTCGTCCACTGCTATGTATGGCAATTGTATTTGTTTGCTTTTGTTTGTATGATTCTTCATTAAAGTATGGTTCTGTGCTCGTAGTGTGACTCCATTCACCTCCACAGATACTTAAGAAGTTATTTCTGTTGACATTTTGTTTATTGAGAAGTCTTTTTTTGTAATTTAGTCATTAGTTTTGTTAGTGGTTTCATTTTGTTTAACACTAAAATAAATAAGTTTCTTTTGAGAAGGATTGCACTGTCTATCAACTCTTCTAAGATTAATTTCCTACGATAGGTTTTAAGGGTTGAGTTTGATTTCTCTCCTGTTTTTATAAGATTTTGCAGGACTCTGTGACGGAACATTTTTGCTAAAATACTTTTTTTGGTATGCTTAGTTTGCACTATATCAAGATTTATAGGAGCAGTTTCATCTGTAATGGTAGCTGATTTTTTGTTAATTCCTTTTGTGGTTTGTTTTACATTTTGATAGAGGTGGCAAAGTTTCTGTACTAGAAGCTTGTTTTGTTTCAGTAAATGACTGTATTAGCTGTTTTTTTAACTTTTTTTTTACAAATTATGCTAGAGATGGATGCTTGTTTTGAACACTTCTATTTTCATTTTCTCTGTGCGTTGCTTTCTACAGACTTGATTTTTGGTAGGCATTCTTTATGGTCTGTTGACAAAAATAAAGAAGCTATGGGCTGGGTGTTCTTAATGTATGTGTGCTGTTTGCATGAGTGTGTGAGTAAGATAATAAAGATATATGTAATGGTGTGTGATTGTGCAACTACAACTAGTTGGGATGGCTATTCTTGAATTTATGTGCTACTAAACTGGGGTTCAGATTATAGTAGAAAGTAAGCTGGCGGTGTGGAGAAGTAGAAATAGTAAATCTAATGGTATACAATTAAAACAGTTGTTTGTTCTATAATATGAAAATTCTAGGGGTTGAGTTGGGTTATTTGTGTGTTGAAACTAAGAAATGGTGCATTATTCTGCCTGTAAATCTCTGTTTAAGAAATGGGGATTTGTAGACAGAATGGTGCACAATCTCTATTTTAGACACAGAAATAGCATGAATTAACATTACAGTGTGTTTGAACAATAGTACAAATAATATGGTGGTATTCAACTTGCTTTTTTTTTTTTAAATGAGCAGGTTTCTTCTTAGATGTCCTTTGTACTTCAAATTCGGCTGCTTCTTTTCAGGAGAATGGTCTTCACTGCAATTGTAAAGAAAAGAAATAAGGAATGTTGTTTGTATATAGCATTGTTTTTTATTTAGACATTGACTTTTTTAATTGACATTGACCCTCAGCGCCTTCCTCAAAATCATGAAAACTATCTTATTCACATAAGATGCATCGCACCAGTTGAATACATATCATATGTTCTTAATGCATGAACTGTATTGTAATGACTAACTGTACCAACCAAAATATCATTTGTATGCCTTGTGGAATTCATAATGTTACACTGAATACCACTATTTCTGTAACCAAGCTCTTGTAAGTAACAGCGCCTCAATGCCATGGGCTGCTTGTGCAGTATATAAATATAAGTAAATAAATGTTTACATTTTTGTACAAGTATTGTTGTTTGATTTTTGAACATACGGTGTGCATGCAATTTTGTTTGAGCATGTTAACTCTTCATATTGTACTTTAAATATGTTAGTTTAACATGCTTTGAAAATGGGTGTGTAAAAATAAATTAAATAGCAGATAGGTTTGGAAGTCAGAGTTGATTTTAGGAGATGGAAAAAATGACAGTAAATTCATTTTATAGATTATACCACCTAAACGTCAGTTAATCTGTTAAAAAATTGTACATGTACTATATGTACTATATAGAAAATATGCATACCTGTAGTTTGTGTTCATGCATATGGATATGCATGCAGCTGAAAGTAGAAATCTTGGAGACTTGTACAGTATTTCTTGTAGAAGGTGCTTTCCAATGATATGACACTTGTAATCAGAGAGATTAACAGTACATTTAAAGTGGTGATCTATGATGATGATGCAGTTAGATGTAGAGGTCTTGGATGTGATTGGTAGATGTTCATGTGACTTCTTAGCTATATCCAATGAGCGAATGGCACAGAAAGTGAAAAGGAAATGGTAGAAGGACTGTTCATGTTATGATATGTCCGCGGACATGGCGGTAGTTCGCGGACATCGGGTGTTACATCCGGGGATTTTTGGGATGGGGAGCCATGCAAATGAGAATGAGCAGAGAAAGGGATTGGTCAGGAAAGTTTAGTGGGTGTGTTGTGCCAGGACAGAGTTTCTCAGATACTCTTTTTGCTGAGAGAAGAAGCGATAGCTATGGCTGTGTGTTTCAAAAAAGAGATTGTTTGGATTTTGCGAGACTCGTGTGTACATTGGTTGAAGGTGCATGCAGAAAGCTGTGGAGTAGCTGTAGATCTTGGATTCCCACAATGAAAGTGCACTGGCATGGAGTACGTGGAATGAAGTGGTTGGACTTGCTACCTCTCTGTGATACCTTGGAGACAGAGCAACATCCAGGCATAATTGTAATTCATTGTGGCGGGAACAGTTTAGGACATGTGTCTGGAATTTCTTTGCAATTTGCAATGAAAGAAGGACTTGGGAAGGTCATGGACATGTTTCCAAATTCTCAAGTAAATTTTTCACGGATTGCGCAGAGACAAATGTGGCTTCGTTCTTCTTCATTTGGTCCACAAATGGAGAAAGCAAGGCGCAATGTCAATAAGGCTGTGTGTGCCTTTCTAAGAGATTTTGGCATGTCCTCTTTTCACAATGAAAATATTGTGTTTCGTAGTACATACATTTTTTGCAGAGATGGAGTCCATTTTACTTATGCTGGCAATCAGATTTTTTTGAGATATGCACAAAATGCATTGCAACCCTTTTTGGAATTACAGCATCAATTTTATGGTTGGTGTTGAGCATTTCAAATTTTTCAAACACAAATAAACACCACCAAAAGGCTCTTTTCAGAGCCACCACTTTCTTCCAGATTAAACTGCAATGGTTATGATAGGGTAGCACCTCAAAATTTTAGATGTCCACGTACTGTCCGCGTACTTCTAAAAAATACAGAGTCCTTTCACTTCTATTTTTTAACTGTAAAAGGCAGCTCTGAAAAGAGCCTTATTTTTTGGGATTTTTGTTGTTTTACATTTTTTTTGTTTTTTTATACAAGACACACTAGGAGAGGAGGGGAAAGGAGGGTAAGGGGGACACCAACCACGGGGATAAGAAAGGGCGAGCTGAGAGAGGAAGATGTAGAGTGGGTTTCACTTGGGTAGTGAGCAGAATTTTTCGTGCTCTGAAACGATAGCCTCAAAAGCACTACAAAGTCTCTCCCGCCTGCACAGTACTGCGTTGCAGTCATACACACAACTGTGACCATCGAAAGGTAAGGTGTCATCAGCATTGCGTATGGCCTGTGAGGCAGCTTGAGGAATACGCTGTCCCACAGGAGTGTACCTTGTGGTGACAGGATCGGAAACTGTGGATGAAGTAGAGGAAGTCAACCTGCTACGCTCCTCGCAAGATACAACTTTGCAAACGGCCCCCGAGTGGAATGACTTTAGGTGTCGCTTCATGGTAGTTGTCCCAAAGCTGTATGAACCATGCCTCCCGCGACTGAATACCATTTTGCACTCATTGCAGGTGACTTGGTTTGCACGCGCCTTAGGACCATTACCACGAATGGTAAATAACCGCCACACCCAAGATTCACGACGAGTGCTGGTAGTAGGGACTTCCACTACCTCATTCTCATCATCCTATTCTTCCTCCTCTGCATCCTCACTGAGGAGGGTGTGCGGGTGGTGCTGACGCAGATGCAGCACCAGGTGGCAGTAGTGGAGCCACGGAAGCCATCAGATTGGCGTTGAAAATCTGCAAATTGGCAGGAAAATTTGCTGTGCTCTGTAGGATAGCCAGAATCACAATGAGAATGTGCTCTAAGGTGTGGTATTTTATAGGGGTGCTTGTGCGCGGTTCACGGACATGCGTGCTGTCCGCGCACAGATCGAACAGAAAAAATGTTTCAAAAAGTCACAAAAAGTATGTAGAAACTCAGGATGATTATGTGGGACTTGTTCTATGGTGAGTTTTTGTTGGAAAATATTATAGATTACTTGAAAATGTAGTTTTAAATTGTTCAGGGACATGAACAGTGTTCACAATCAGAACATACGCTGATCGTGGGAGTGGTCACATGATAGCTTCGCGAACATGTCCACGAAGGGAGCGGGTGTCCGCAGGACACCAAATGCATTGAAACTATTTTGCGCATGCGCGTTGGTGTTCGACGGACACTGTTCGGTTCCTGGAGTGATTAAAAGTGCGTCACAAGTGAAATGAACAGTTACGGACAGGTGCTTGTTCTTAGAACAGTTTCAACTTGTCTGCGAACAGTACGGACAGGCATAGCATCCTCAGGACACCCACATTTTGTTTATTTACGAATACCCCAGGACACATACTATGTTCTAAGAACACTTTCATCTTGCCAGCGAACAATACGGACAGCGTCCTCAGGACACCCACATTTTGTCCATTGACGAACATTTCAGAACACCGCGTGTGTTCTTAGAACAGTTTCAACTTGTCTGCGAACAGTACGGACAGGCATAGCGTCCTCAGGGCACCCACATTTTGTTTATTTACGAACACCCCAGGACACATACTGTGTTCTAAGAACACTTTCATCTTGCTAGCGAACAATACGGACAGCTTCCTCAGGACACCCACATTTCGTCCATTGACGAACAATTCAGGACACCGTGTGTGTTCTTAGAACAGTTTCAAGTTGCCTGCGAATAATACGGACAGGCAGAGTGTCCTCAGGACACTCCCATTTTGTTTCTTTATGAACATTTTAGGACACAGCCTGTGTTCTTAGAACAATTTCAACTTGCCTGCGAACAATACGGACAGGCATAGCATCCTCAGGACACCCCCATTTTGTTTATTTACGAACATCCCAGAACACATAATATGTTCTAAGAACACTTTCATCTTGCCAGCGAACAATATGGACAGCGTCGTCAGGACACCCACATTTTGTCCATTGACGAACATTTCAGGACACCGCGTGTGTTCTACGAACAGTTTCAACTTGCCTGCGAACATTATGGACAGGCATAGCGTCCTAAGGACACTTCCATTTTGTTTCTTTACGAACATTTTGGACATAGCTTGTGTTCTTAGAACAGTTTCAACTTGCCTGCGAACAATACAGACAGGCAGAACGTCCTAAGGACACTTCCATTTTGTTTCTTTACGAACATTTTAGAACAAAGCCTGTGTTCTTAGAACAGTTTCAACTTGCCTGCGAACAATACAAACAGGCATTGCGTCCTCAGGACACTCCCATTTTGTTTCTTTACGAACATTTTAGGACACAGCCTGTGTTCTTAGAACAGTTTCAACTTGCCTGCGAACAGTACGGACAGGGATAGCGTCCTCAAGATACACCCATTTTGTTTATTTATGAACGTCCCAGGACACATAATATGTTCTAAGAACACTTTTATATTGCCAGCGAACAACACGGACAGCGTCCTCAGGACACCCACATTTCATCCATTGACGAACATTTTAGGACATCGGGTGTGTTTTGTTAGAGGGACGTTATGGTTAAGTTGCACTACTAACAACCTGTGAAATTTACTAAAAAAACTTTACAAACGTGACATTATGGTTCAAAGTGCAATCAAAAAACCCCTGAAATTCGACAGTTATGGTAGGCTAAGCAACCATAACTGCCCGCACCAATGTGCACTGCTAACACTAACACCCATGACATCAAAGATGACATCACAAAT
This sequence comes from Ambystoma mexicanum, assembly GCF_040938575.1. Taxonomy (NCBI): domain Eukaryota; kingdom Metazoa; phylum Chordata; class Amphibia; order Caudata; family Ambystomatidae; genus Ambystoma; species Ambystoma mexicanum. The sequence goes on along the minus strand of NC_090921.1, from coordinate 933,003,864 downwards.
GTCATTGATGACATCACCGATGACATCACATGTGTAGCCCCTTCGTTTTTGTTCACTGCCATATCTAGGCCAGGTCGGTTTATTTACTGACAGTCAGAAACTTCACTTTCAAAAGGTATTACATTTATTAATGCTGATATTCTCACATGTTCTTACACTACTTTCTTTAGAACTTAATCACAGCGTTTGATGTACATATACAGTGGAAGAAGCAGGTCTGAAACACAGCAATCATTTTTGTGCGTGAATCCAATCATGTTGATTATACACAGTTGCTAATGATACTGCCTCTTGTATGCTTACTTTACTCTCCATCTTTGTATGCATTGTAGTCTATTTATGTTTTGTGTGTAGTACTAGATATATGTAGTAAGTGATGCATTATTAGCAACGTAGACATCGGGTGTGTTTTGTTAGAGGGACGTTATGGTTAAGTTGCACTACTAACAACCTGTGAAATTTACTAAAAAAACTTTACAAACGTGACATTATGGTTCAAAGTGCAATCGAAAAACCCCTGAAATTCGACAGTTATGGTAGGCTAAGCAACCATAACTGCCCGCACCAATGTGCACTGCTAACACTAACACCCAGGACATCAAAGATGACATCACTGATGACTTCACATGTGCATTTACTTTTCAGACGAGAGAACAAGGTGGAACAAGGTGCTGCGTGAAAATCTGGATGGGTTCTAGAAGCAGAGAGTCCTATGTATTGTGAAGTTCCTATCTTTATACTATCAATGCAATCCCCAAGTTTATGGTGTGGGCGGGATTAAAAAACACGCCCCCACGGCTGTGAGTGGCTGCAGGCACGTGCTTTGTTTTGTTTGGCACTCAGAACAGAGCTGTCATCTTTACAATGGGATTTAGGAACACCCACATTGATTTTTTCCCAAAACATAACTTTTGCAGACATGTACATTTCTACAATTATGTACCCTAATAAAATCGGACACATACATTTCATATGTGATTGTCTATATTCACATTCAATCCCCATCTTGGTGCGAGCTGTTCTCATTCTATGGATTTTGATCAATTTTAACCATAACAGTTTGGATCAATGATTTCTAATTTGGTACATCTCTGGGTGCTTATCAGTGGACCATGTACATACAATCTTATGTTTGCAACATTAATCCTTCTGCTACAATAAAAATGTTTTCATAACTTTGGTTCCTTAAATGGTATAGGTTTCATCAGTGTCTTCAAATCAAGAACCCAAAATTAGGTTAATGTCTACCACTTTTCAGATGTATCCTTCTTTCAGTTGCACAGTTAAAGAGTTTTACACTTTACTCACAAATAAGGATTTGACATCAAAGTTCTCCTTTGTAACGTCCCCTTCCCAGGCAGCAGCTGTCCAGTCCTTTGATCAGGGAGGTGTGTCCCCTTCCTGGAGAGGGGTGGTCCCCTGTAGAAGCTTGCCATTGTTCTTGGCTCAGCCAGAGATGAATGTCTGAGGCTCTCTTTGTTTTCGTTATGCGGGAACCATTAAGCAGCCATTAGGCTTCCTGTAGCAATTGAGTGTCAAGCTGAAATGTGACTCTTTCCCAGGCTGGGCTGTCAGATGAGAATTAAATAGTGGATTAGCTCCAGACTGGGTTCCTTTAAATTAAAGTCTTTTCAATTCACATATAAAATATAAGCACCGTTTATAAGGGATTTGGACATTTTAAACAAATTAGCCCTTCACAAACATGCTTTCAATAGGCAGATTGTACAATTTTAATCAGGAAACAGAAACACTTTTAAACTGGGTTTGACAGCAAATTTTCTGATGGAGCTGTCAGTCAGTGAGGCCTGGATTCCTCTGACTGCCTGGAGAATCTTTGATTTAGCTCACTTTTCCTTTCAATAATACACTGTGAAAATGACTGAATTTTTAAGGGCATTTTCGGATTTGAGCCCTTCTGTGGCAGGTGACTGATGACAGGTGATAGGTGACAGCAGTGACTCCTGTTTTTACACCACCTTTGCCTGTGTGTGGCAGGGTGTGCAGCTCTTTTGTGGTTTATGAACCATGCATGAGTTTTGCAGATTTGGCGTGCACAGGGGTTATTGCCTCCATTTTTGGCAGTTTTCTTTCCCCATTGGCAAAGGGGTGCAGTGGGGTACATTGGCATGGGTAAACATATTCCACACATCCCCACCTCACTCCAGCGTGACATCCAGTTGTGGGGGTGTCGGGCACGTGGGATTATTTTTCATTCTGTCCATGTTAACAAATCTGGTTGCTTATCTCATCAGTGATTGATGCGACACGCTCTCCTCGCCGGTTCTGGTTGGAAGTGTGGAGCGACACACCGGATCTCTTGGGGTTTTCCCCCCAGTCCCCTAGGATGTCCTCCTTGGTGATTGGGTGGATTTTAGTTCCAGTACTAGAAAACAGAACATAGCACGGTTATGGAAAATTCTCCACTACGGTTCCCCGGGGGGTGTAGTGGGGCGGATACCTGCATTTAATAGCAATTGACAATATTCCCTGCCTATATTTAATAATGGTCTTAACACTCTTTCCTTGTACGTACTCAATGAACATTTCATCATTTTTTTCAGATCTCCAGATTTTCCCCCTCTGGGTTTCCGGTAGGCTCTTCTATTTGCCGCAAAGTATGGTGGTTTATGTGGATCCACTTGTCTTTCAGCCAGCAAGTTACCTCTGGGACGGTGGATTCTGTAGGTGAGGCCTGGGATGGTGACCTCTGCTCCAACGTGAAAATTCAATTTCCTACCGTAGCACTAGTGCTGACCAGAAGGCTTTCTTTAGGTCTGCAGGACCCTGAGATTTACTCTCCAGTTGGGTCTGGGCTTGGCAATAACTGGGGTCCAAATTACTCTCCAGTTGGTTGAGGAGGTGACTGCTCATATAAAAGGCGGAAAGTGTACTATGCTTTTGTCATCCCTAGAAATTTTGATCAGGCAACTGCTAAGCAGAGGATGTTTGGAGCGGGGCATTTCCAGGTCCTGTAGCATGGCTGCACTGAATCTATGGCGTGTTGGGTCTGGTCTTTTGGGAGTTTTTTTAATAATACTTTGCTGATGAAGCTTTCTTCGCTATTCAAGTCAATTCAGGCGAGGACAGACTCCTTCCCGTCATTTAGCTGAATCAGGAGGAAGAGCTGTTCACCCTTCTACAGAATGCCATATAAGTTTTGTGCTGGTTTGATATCAATTTTGGCTATGGGCGTGGGATTTTCTGATTGTACATTATTATACAATTTCAATGTATCTCCTTCCAGGGTGGAAAGCCACTTGAGACTGGAAGGAAGGTTGATTTGCAGAAATGGAAAGGAGTTCCCATCACCAGTTTGTTGTCCGACAGCTATGATGGTGATGTCGGGTATGTCATTGTTTTTAAGGTAGAGCTTAATTTGGTCCGGTTTTTGTTCAACCATGTGACATGTGCCCTTCAGACTAACATGGTTGACACTTTGTTTTAATTTAATTGGCCTGTGAGTCTGGGTCCAGAGCACCTTATTCACACAAACTATTAGGGGAGACAGCCTATGAGGATGTCATTCCATAATAGACAGGGGGTTCCCTCTGGCACCATGACTATGACCGGATGCTTCATTTTGTGTCGCCCAATTTTAATTTCCAGTTCTGCAGACCCTTCAACAGGAATTTCCTTCCTGTCAAAGTTCTGGAGCTGTCCAGGAAGAGGGGTGAGAGGAATTTGTTATCTGTCCCCCCTTCCTGCTCAAAGATCTTATTTGACAGCAAAGTTGCTTGGGATTCAGTGTCCACCAGTGCTGGAATTGCACATTGCCCTTGCACTTGGATGGAGGCGTAGAATCTACCTTCTTCTCCTCCAATGGACAAAGGTAATGGGTGTTCTTGGTAAACTGGATGGGCAATTGACTTATTCCTGACTCTGACACTGGTGTAGTTGGGCCAAGAGACGGTGTTGGGGTTGTGGAATCTGACAAAGAGTTTTGACACACCACTATTTGGGGATTTTTCGGGCTCCCTTTGTTCTGGTTTTGGGCTGCCCCCCCCCCCTTTCTGGAGGCAGTCACCAGAAATGGTTGGTGAGTATTGGGATTCCTCTTGTGCTGGTTCTGGACTGCCCCCCCTTCTAGGAGGCGATCCCCAGAATGAAGTTGGGTGGTTTGGGAATCTGAACCAACAGTTTCACACTCAGTGATTTGAGGAGTCTCGGGCTCCTCTCTTTCTGATTCGGGGCTGCCCCCTCTTTTTGGAGACAATCCCCAGAACTGCCTTGGGGAGCTAGGGACTTTTCTTTCTCTGATTCTGGGCCGCCCCCCCTTTTTGGAGGCAGTCCCCAGAATAGGTTTGGGCATGATCCTGTGTGGGAGCTTGGGAATCTGCCAAAAAAAGAGGACAGTTGGATATTGGGGGAGTTTTGTGCTCCCCTGAATCTGATTCTGGGCTGTCCCACCCCCTTTTGGCAGGCAGTCACCAGAATTGGTTTGGGCAAGGTGATTTTCTGGCTGGTCATTCTGGGGTCCAATGATGGGCGGTTTTAACTTAGTCCCCACATTAACCCAGTCTTGATTAGGACCTATTTTCTTTGGGAGGAGTTCCCCCATCCCTGAAGGAGACAATCCTTTTCCCAGAGTCCTCTGAGGACCCCTCTCCTTCAAATTGGAAGACTCTAACCTTCTCCACAAAATGGGTCTTTTTAGGCCCTTTATTTCTTCTACCCTCCCTCTGTTCCTTAGGTTGCAGACTTTCGGGAACAGGAGATTTTGGTTCTGGCTCCTGGGTTTCCAGGGGCTTTTCACAAGTGGGGAAGGAAGCTTCCTCTAAGGCTTTACACCGCCTTCCCCCTGTGCCTCCTCCCTTGGAACCAGTGGGTTTGTTAGGGTTCTCTCCCCATCATTGCTCTGAAGTACCAGACCCTTGATTTGAGGGGTTCTGGGCCACCATGCTCCTCTGATGGTTCTGCTGAGCCCTCAACATGCGACCTAGATCCTGTGACAAGTTCTGGACCTGGCGCTCCAGTTGGACACCCGCTCTGGCTGGTAAGGGGGTCTCTGGTCCATCCTAGGTGGATCACGGGAAGGGTAACTGTCCCTTGTCCCATAATACCCTTGGTTGGGATAATTCTGGTAACCCACCACTCTTGGCTTCCCCTCTCCCGGATTGGGCTGTCTGGGCTCAGGAAAGTGGGGAAAGAAAGTAGGGTTGTTTTGGGGGTTGCAGTTTGGCGGGTACAGAGGAAAGAAGCTCTACCAAGCATTTGGGGGATTACTGCCCTCCTGGGGAAAGTAAGGAGGGACGTTTCCTGGGTTGGCAGCTACCTGGTTGGATCCCCCCCCCTTGGGCTGGGGAGTCCACACATAGGCCAGGATGGGTCTGTTGCCCTTGTAATGGGGGTTGATATAATCAGGGGAGTTAGGGGTCCCATTTGTTGGATTACCTCCCTGGCTACCCATCTGGGATTGGCTCGAGAACCTTCTGGGCCTTTGGTTCGGAGGATTATGCACAGGAATATTTTTAGGCCCCCCCATCTCCAGATCTAAAATGGGGGCAACCTTCACCTCCACCACCTTACCAGCAGCAGGGGTGTTAGTTGGTTTGGGGGTTTTATTTGTATTTTTGATTCTCTACCATTTTCTGCACTTCATAAATACGAGTCGCCTGTTCAATGACCCAGTCTAGTGATCTCTTCTTGTGAAAGTCCCTCACCAGCTGGGTCATGATGTATTTAGGGAGTGCATGAAAGAAGGTATTAATGAACTCCCTACTGTCTGTGTGAACCCTCCTGGTGGTCTGTGCAAAGGCATGTTTTAATTCTTGCACACATTCTTGTGGGGCCTGGCCTTCCCCACATTGCAGATTGTAGGCAGACTTGTGGGCCTTTTGGGGGTTCCCATGTATAGAAAAATGTTTTAAGATGTCCACCCTATAGGTGGGCCATCTTGAGTGCTTCTGATCCTCCATTCCCGCAAAGAAGCTGGAGTTTTCAGGGGAAAATGTCCATTTAACATATTGAATGCAACACTGGCTTTGTTTCAAATGGAAAGTATCCATCATTTGCTCGTATAACTCGAGGTGCTCCCAAACTGAATACTTGGAAATTTTATGATAGGGAGTTATGATGCACCTTTTGGCCTTGATCTGTTTCAGGGGATCTTTCAGCAGAGCCCTCTTAATTTTGTTGGCCTTTTTAGTCTTAGTCACCCGTGTTCACTCATCCTCTGACTCAGAGGCACTGCTATAGGAGGTGGCTATCTGATCTTCTTGGCTCTCCCTGATTCTGCAAGCTTGGGAATGGCTAGCAGAATGTGGGGGCCTAGTTTCTTGAGACCTGCGGTGCTCAGAAGAGTCTTCTGACTCTCCCTTGCTCCCAGGATTGGCTGAGTACCCCCCCACTGCTCTAGCTGGAAAGAGGTCTTTAAGATACCCTTTGTAGGCCAACTTTCATGGAGTTCCCCATCAAATTTTACAGACTGATCCTTTGGTAGGCAGTATTTTTGAGGATCCAGTTCCCTGATTCTCCACTCACTGGAGTCTTCCTGATCAGAGAGGCTAGCCCTAACATTTGGGAATCTGTACAGAGCTGCCCGCCCATCCATTTCTTGAGGCGCTGATCTATTAGTCCCATGTTGCTAATCCTACTGAAGTCTATCGTCCCAGTGGCCCTTGGTTCATATGAGCCAGTGGACATGAAGGCGGCAGAGTCCATGGTACTGAAGGCGTTAGAGTTCCTGATGACAGGGGTCCTGATGTTACGCTCAGGGGTTTCTCTGTCCCTTCCTAAATAATCTCTTTCTGCCCCTTTTCCCTGGTGACATGCTAACATCTGACCCTTTTGCTCCTCTATTAAGGCCTTTCTGGTCTCAATGATTTGCTCTTGCATGGCTATCTGTTTGTGGAGCCTATCATTCTTTTCACAGAGAGCCTCATTGTCTCTCTGTGCTTCCTGCCTGGATTGGAAATACTGGGCCAATTTTTTCTGCAGGAGACTCACCTCCTGAGTTTTGTCATTATTGGTCTGAGTGTTCTTTTCCAGAGCATCTTCCACCCGCCTGGTGTGCTCTAGTAGTTTCTCATATTCAGTTTTAACTTCACTAAACTTCTGAAGGGCCAGTTTCTTTCCTCTGACTTAGTTTTTAATTGGCTGACTTCCTGGCCTAAGGCACCCTTCTCCTGACCTAGAGTGCCCCTCTGTGCAGCCAGGTCGTCCCTCTGTGTTTTAAATGCACTACATTTCTGGTGCTCCTCATCAAATTCTGCTTGAGATTCTAAATCTTTAACAATTAATTTATTGTTTTCCTCTTTTAATTTGTCTATCTGGTCCTGTATGATGGCCACCTGTTTCCTGACACTCATCTTGCAGTGTCTGTAATGTGGTATCTTGCTCTGCCTTCTCTTGCTGAAGGAGGGCCAAATCTTCTTTTAGTTTGGTAAAATACTGCCTAGCCTCTGTTCTTGGCTCTTCTGGAGCCTTTGCGCTGCAGAGTCCAGATTAGTTTGGATTTTCTGCAGTGTTTCCCCTTGCTTCTTTGCCTGAACTATATTGTCTGCATGTTTTTCCTTTATTATTCCTATGTGTAGGTACAGGTAGGCCGCTATTTTGGCAATTTTACACTGCTCCTCCTTTATTTTTGGGGCCATGTACTGTTTGCTAAGTGCTTGGTTTCATGGACCCTTGTCTGCCATGTATTTAGGTCTATGGCAGTGGCTTGTTCTTTTATTTCCTGTAGCCATACCTGTTCATCCTGTTCGGGCCACTCACTCCTGACAAACAGTTTGTGCAGGAAGTGTTCCTTAGCATTATTAATCTCTACTGGGGTCACCATTTCAGAAATATCAATTTCCTATGGCTTATTTCAGGGTTAATTTACTTTTGCAAACAGGCCGATTTTTGGAGTACTTCTTTTGAGAGGTGCTTGTACAGTGTTGCCCAGTACCCCAACTCAGCAAGGTGTCTGTACCCTGCAGGCTAGTATGCTGTGTTAGACTCTGACAGGTGGTATCTCAAATTCAGAATCGCGGCATGAGCCCCCAAGCTGTAAGGGATTTCAATCAGGGACACACCCAGGTCTCACCTAGCATGTAGTGTGCAATGAAACCCCTATTTATTTGTATCTATAAATTCAATATTCTGAATGATATACCACTCAAATCACACCCGTCTCAAAATACCGCCATGTCACACTGAACCAGGAATCAGGCTAGTTTGTAAAGGTAAAATGTATTTATTCATTTAATATTCAACTCACACATAAGTTTAATATATATAAATATTCAGTAAAAAAACTTTGTTAAAGGGACGTTATGGTTAAGTTGCGCTACTAAAAACCTATGAAATTCAGTAAAAAAACGTTGTTAAAGGGACGTTATGGTCCCAAGTAAAACCAAAGAACCCTTGAAATTCGCCAGTTATGGTAAGCTAAGCAACCATAACTCGTGCCACCGCTGTGCACTGCTATGACTAACACACAGGACATCAAAGATGACATCACACATTTCATTGATGACATCACTGATGATGTCACATGTCTGGCTCCCTCTTTTTTCCTTTACTGATATATCTAGACCGGTAACAGTCAGAAACAAAAAAATCATAAACTCATTATTTCTATTCAAGTACTATATTTGTAGAGTTACACTTCAAATATGTTCTTACAGTAATTCACTTGGGTTTCACTCACAGCATATGAAACTTATGCATATGGGAAAACACAGATTTGGAAAACAACAATGCTTTGTGTGTATAAAGATAATCAGAAAGGTTATCAACACTTTCTTATAGTTCTGGCTTTTTTAAATTACTTTTCTTTCCTAGATATGCCCATATTCTTATACATTGTATGTACACTACTCTCCTTAGGGTCCAGTCACAATTATATAATAGTTATACATAGCGAATTAATAGGTTTGAAGCACAGCGATCATTTATGTGTATAATTTTCATCAGTTGGGGTATGAAGATTGGCTGCTAATACTGTTGTATACTTCATTTTTCCTGTATGCTCATATTTGTATGTGTTGTTGTTATTTGTGTTTCATTTTGAATAATGCAATTATGTAGTAAGTGGGTTTTATTAGCTAGTTATTAAGGGGCCGATTCATGGAACAAACGTGTGCTGTAAATCTTGGCGCAGGCTGGCGCAAGCGTGAAAAAACAGGCGCACGCGCACGTGTGTGATTCATGGAAGTCCCTGTGCGTATTTTCCTCGGGATGTGCGCCAAACCCATGCGTGGCGCACATGGGCGCAGACTTCATTGCAACATCCTGAACGCCATCCACGACACGCACAGGGAAAGCGCACAATGTCCGCACACACACCAAAAAGGGTGCGGGACACTGGGCGTAACACGTGGAATGGGGAACAACGTGTGAAAAAGAAGGCGAAACTAGGGAAGTACTGCAGGGAAATACAAGGAACGCCCACACGCCCGCGAATAACCCTTATTCATGGATTCAAATACGGGAAACCCACGCACGGCAAAAGACGCGCATGGGCGTCAACACGACTGCCACATGAAGGCAGGCGGAAGCGTCTCCGCGCACAGTATAAAAGTGCGCACAAACAACAAACACGTATATACAGCTACAATGAATGCCCCATTTGTCGCAGCACTGATCGTGGGACACCGCAGGAGGAGGAGAATAGCCAGGGCCTGCATTTTTTTTCCCTGCGCCAGCCTTTTTGGGATGCCTGATGACCACGTCTATGGCAGGTATAGGTTTCCACCTCGCATCATCCTAGACCTCGTCAGGGAGTGGGAAGATGACCTTACATCCCCCACCCTGTGCTCCCAAGCATTGAGCCCTTGGAAAAGGTGCTGAATGTCCTGCATTTTTTTACCACTGGGTCATTTCAGCGGACAACTGCCATAGTGGGGGGGTCTCACAGGCCACACAGTCACAATGCCTACACCAGGTGTTGGCAATCATCACTGCACGCCCCTCAGTCCGTAGGCACATATACATGCCCAGAACACCGGCAGAAAGGCAGGCCGTGGTCCAGGACTTTTACAGGGTGGCATACTTCCCCAAAGTGCTCGGTGCCATAGATCCACGTAGGGCCACTGAGCACATCCATCGAAACCCATGACAGTTTCATATACCGAATGTCCGCCCTTAGCCGGGCCCTGGAAGCTGGGCAGCATGGTGACACATGGCTCCTAGGTGAGTACAAATGCCTGTGCACATGCATGCATGTCACACACAGACAAATACCCAAACCCTAATAATCTCAACTATTATCACCTCCCCAGGGGACAGTGCCTACCCTCTGAGCAACCACTTGATGACGCCAATCCGGAACCCCTCCACACCACCCCAGGTAAGATACAATGATGCCCATATTGCAACCAGGGGCATAGTGGAGCGCACATTCGGAGTGCTCAAGTCAAGCTTCCGCTCCCTTGACCAATCTGGTGGGCAGCTACTATATGCACCCCCAGTAGTGTGCAGGATCATTGTGGCAGCATGTGTCCTGCACAATGTTGCAACACGGCAGGAGGTACTGGTGAACTTGGTGGTGCCCCCTCATCCCCATCCACAGGCACAGGTGCTGCCCATGGGAGGGGACAGGGCACGTGGTGAGGCAGCCCAGATCCAGCTTGTGGCCACATTCTTCACCTAAACTCCCACCCCTGCGTAGTGCACACAGTCCTGGCACATACCAGGTGACAATCGATGATGACAAAGAGACAGTCAACTGTCACAACCTTACCACCCTGAGAATGTTGCCACGGAAGTGCTACATTGTGTGCATCCCTAGCTACCTAAACATAACCAATCCTGTGTGACCAAAAGGAACACATACAAGGTGTGTATCATACCCCCCCTGCAAAACAGGCCATCACAATCCCTGGTATGTCACCCAAACCCTCCCAAACCACATCACCCTTGTCTGCCACACCATGACATGGCATGCAATAGCAAAAGCCCCACACATGACCAATAGGATATGAAGTGACATGTCATAAATGAAAACTGGCATGAGACAATGATGCCTGACATAGAATCAGATGAAATGACTGACCAACAACCTCCCACACATACAAAGTCAGACACAAATGCTATCCACCAGTCCTACCATGAACACAACACTGTATGCCCGTTCACATGCACATTGGGCATGGCAAAATCCCGACTCCCAAACCCGTCCGCTGTGTGAGTCTCCTGCAACACACTGCTCAGCACACAGCACTTTGAGCAGACATTGTGTTGCAGATACACCTTGAGCATCACATGAAAAAGACTAATCAAATCTATAACCAAATAACGCATGTACAGGATACCCAAATGGTAATAGATCATGTGCTGCATGGGAACAGCGGGCCTGAGAATGCAATCTGTGTGCACCTGTGGCCATGGAAGGGTGGTTGTACGTGTGGTGGATCATTTTGCAACTGTGTGTGTCATTAGGGACATGCACTTAATAAATGCATGTGAAATCAAGTGACCCTCAGTTTCCTGTACACATTACATGTGAACATTGGCCATGTGAACACCCCAGCATGTCAAACCACACCATTCCCCTGACACCTGAAAAGTAAAGACAACACAGGAACAGGTATTGACCAGCACAACACATCATGTACATAGTACCCCACAATTACAATGTCAGAGTGCCCAAAACACTGTAGCCCAAGCCAACTGTCCAACAATAAAAGGCCCTCCCTTACACATCACCGTGACCTTCTGAACAACTGTCCATGGGGTATGTAGCCTTCTTCCTTCAAGTCTACCTGGCTACAGGATTACCCCACCCCTTGGTCTCCATGTTCCAGCTTGCGTGTAAATAGGGTCCAGCCCCCTCAGAGGCCACTTTGACTGGTCAAAATACCAAATCGAAGAGAACTACAAGTAGGCAAACCAACAAACCAGGGAAAAAGGATGTAGGCACCAAAAAACCCTGGAAGTGTCTCAGTAGATGACTTGAAGTAGCAGGAAATGTCAAAGCACATGTACAAGCACAATGATAGAACAACCAAGGTAGCACAGTTGAACAATGGTCCAACAGGATGGGTAGCATTTACGGTACATAACACCCAATGAGGATGCAACAACTGATGGGTAGTGTCACAGCTCCAGTGTGCAGGAGCAGGAGTGGCACGAACCAACCACCCCCGCCGTGGTCTAGGCGCCTGCAAGGTCAAACTTACACAGGCCTCTGAGACCCAGGCGGGGAAGGAGGGTCAGGGATGTGTGGCATGGACAGGCATTGGTATTCAGGATAACCGGAAAGTAGGACAGGAGAGGGGATGTGGATTTGCAAGGGAAAGTAGGCAAAATACAACTATTCACAAAAACACATACTCAATTAGAGATAACATGTTCATCATGCAGATTGTACCAAATTAGTCAAATGCAAGCCAAAGAGAGACTTATCTCTGGGGTGAGTGCTGGCCTCCTGCCTGCGCACTTTCAGGTCCGGTAACAGGAGCACTTCAATGCTGCAAAGAGAGCATGAGTTACTAATCTGAATGTGTGTTTACAACACACACACACATAACCCCATCCATGTCCCAAAGTAAGTGACTTCTACACAAACAAACACCCCTGTCTGCTGCTTTGTACCCATATGTTAGCTTGGCCCACAGATGGTTCATACACAGTCAATGCAGTAAGGCAGGCGCTTGTGGCCACGTGGGAAATGGAAGACCAATGGGTCAAGAATCACACATGATACAATGGTCCCTGGGTGAGCTGCTAGACGCCTATAGCAAGGTGCAACTTCAGTACAAGTTGTGTTCGGGCAGCCAGAGATTTCAATAGGTAGTGCACCTGGCAATTTGCAAATGCAAATGACATGCATTGCCCACAAGACTGTGCCTCGCTGGGTGTCCCTGTGCGCTGTATCAGTATCTGGCTAGGAATGCTACTACCCTAATAACTCTGCTTCAATGGAGCAGGGGGTACTCCAGGATATGTTTGATGGTCCCTGCGTGTGCCCCTGACAACTTGTAAAGCCACTTGGCATTTGGCCCTCAACGCATGTCAGCTGTACTGTGTGCTTCTCCAACAATGCCTGGCAAAGCTCCCCAGCACTGGTGCTACTTAGCATGCATGTGCAAGTGGCCTGGTGGAAGGTTGGCTGCGGTGTGGGCCCTTGTGCTGCTCACCTTGTCTGGAGCTCCTGGGAACACGTCTGCTTCTGTCGGACCTCTTCGCACAAGCCCTGTGCTTCTGCTTGCGCACACATCCACACGTCTGCACCACTGAACGTGGCCAGTTTTCTGGATTACTCGTCCATGTGTCTGCTGGCAAAGGTAGTCTGGAGGCTCATCTTCCTGCAGAAAGGGCACAAAATAAATTAATAAGGCAGGAAAGTTCCCTGTGTGTATTTCTTCATGCTGGTTGTCACTGTTCCAGGTCACAGACCTACATCCAAACTCCTCCCACCATCAGTGTCACTTTGACAGGCAAGAAAATAACATGCATCACAATCCACATCAATTAATGGAGACATCAATCACATACTTACCCAAATTGATCACAGACATGGGGTGCATAAAACGCAACCAATCCCCACTAGGGGTATTAACACAAGTAGTACAGCAGCAGACAGGCCACAGTTATGAGGAAAGTCCAAAGCCCTTGTGTAATATTTTGTTACACCGAACCCTCCTAGCGAGCCCATGGATAAGGGAAGCAGGAGTGGCCTATGTGAGTCAGGACCCCAAGCTGCAAACACATCAATGGCATCATCTGAGTCAACTGACAACACAGCAGATGATGATGGGACAGTAAGCAGGACACATGACGAACCCTCAGTAGTACACCCATGTGTGCAAAAGCCACTACACCAGTGGGACAGATTCAGTGGGCCTGAAACTGGGGGAGGACTGTGCCCCACACAGACTGTGACACCCTAAACATGTGTATGACGCAGGACTGGCTCAAACAAAAAGAGATTCAGGGATGTCAACCACAAGCATACCCTGAGAATAAAGGGATTAACCCTTACTGTTTTGAAACACAAAGCTTGTGGTTCGAGGATACTTCTGTGTGGAAGGTGGGTTCTATTAAAGGACCATCTCTACTCCTAGTACTAAATGAACCATTGCATAGCAGCAAGTTTCTAGAAAAATATTCATATTTTATTTCTCAAATGCATACAAAATTTTAAAAAAGCTCACAGTTTTTAAAGTGTCAATTTCATATTATTCAAAGAAAATAAAAGTGACACATTCGCTGACATCAATGCATGTATTATCCCCTCTGAACAGGTACACATATTCATTAAGATGCTTGTTCACTAAAGTGTCTTGTGCTGGCTCTGCTGGTGTTCACACTAGGCCATACCTCACTTAACACAATTCACTCAATCTCATTCCATTCATTCATGCTCCACTCACTTTCATCGTCTCATTTCACAACCACAAAAAAGTGCCCGACATGTTTCATTCCGCTCTTGGTGTCTTGTGTCTAATACTCGGAAATTCTTCCGGGGCTTATATCTGGGGGTTAGTTTTCGGTATGCATCACATATCAGTACAATTGCAATTATTTTAAAAGTTCAAACAATTATCCAATGTGGATCATTTCCTTTGCTGCGTTGTTGTGGGAGTGGTAGTTGTTTTCTTACTCCACGGGGTATTAATCCCCTAGTAGGTCATCCGACCCAGAAAAAGAATCTCCACCTATCCAGAAGCAGAAAAATAGGGGCATCAGTAACCTATTTAGTGCTGCTCGGTGACAACTGCTGATTGTTAACAGGAATCATAGCTTAAAGTCCAACAGTCGTTATCTAGACAGAACAAACCCAAACCAACCTGCATATTATGCAGTTCACCCTAATCCTAAATCAATTTTAGTCGAGCTCAAAGCTAATGTGCTTTCTCACCCTTAAAGGTATCTAAAGAAGTTCCAATAAGGCTGAGGACATCATAGAAAATCACTCACCGTTCAATGCAACGGTGATCAAGTGTTTCGTGTTCGTAAAGTTCTGCGTTAACTCGCGGTGGCCGGAGATAGGAGAGTGGTTCTGCAGCTCTCAGGGAGGAATTTCCCAGAGTGCTGGAAAGAGAAAAAAAGAGAGAGAAGCTCACGGAAGAGGGATCATTTAGATGCCTATTTGCAGGTCCTCCTGTACATTTTTTGTGTGTTAATCTCGTCACATCTTATCCAAAAGTGTTTGTTTAGTATCAGGCAGCTGACATGACAGTGTTTCTTTCTACTTCAACAACTATCAGAGTCTCGCCTTTAATTTGGTCCGGTCTTAGAAGTGCCCAAAAAGTCGCTAGAGAGAGAAGAAAGTAAAAACATCCCATTCCTAGTCATTCAAACTGGTTAGGTGCACAAGTTACATGAGCTGAAGAATACAGTTGAAGTAACCAAGTTCATCAATGCGTAGCCGTCATGCCGTCTATTATCACATTACTATCTGTAGTATCATTCTTCACTTCCCCATGCTTAAACAGTACGTTAGTGCATTGCCTTGTCGGCATTTGTAAGGATATATAACGGTTTTATAAGTGTGAGGCACTACACCCCCCTGGTGGGGTTCTAATCATTTCCTCGCTATGTGCCGGTCAGGCCAAAGGATCTACATTTGCTAGAGGGAGAACATTCACTTCCAGTTTACAAAAGTCCTAACGTTCGTCTATCCCAACGATTTCTCACCGTTAGATTCAGGATCACAGCTCTCCTTCCTGTAGAAGTATATCTGCTCTCCCTTCTTGCGGCATGAATCACTTCGGTTTGTTACACACATATCCTGGAGTTGATAAGCTTGCGTTCCACTCTCGTGCATGCGTATTATTTGCACTGGGAGAGACCGCCCATTTCGGATGATTAACTCTTCGCTCAGGCGGGATGCTGCCGAGTATGAATCCAAGATGTGTCCGCTTTTTAGAGTATGAATAGAGATTCCCATTATCCTTGCTGGTGAACTGCGCTCTCTCGCACGAAATGAACTACGATGGTATAGGGTGATGGTTCCATAAGGCCTTAATTGATCCATTTAGTTCAAACAGCACGGGCATTGGAACATCAGCGCGCCCACCAGTCGATTTTTTCGTTCAAACCTGTGATCGTACTGTTGGTCAGAAAAATGTGTTGTTGCTCTTTAATTAGCAATTGCCTTTTATCTTTATTGCTGTCTAATCCAAAGGATAGTCCATGTTAGGTCATCGACTGAGTGTTGCTGTTCGATCCAATGCTCTACTAAAGGGGCATTATGTGTTTTTATTTCTAATGCAGCTCTTGTGTTCGCCAATCCGGATTCTAATCTTCCTATCTGTTTTACCCACGTAGATTTTTTTACACGGGCACCATATTGCATCGACTACCATATTGGACTTGCACTTAGTAAAATGGTTTTGTCGCCACGGGGTGTTTAAACCGATATCGACAGCTGTACTTCTAAATGTTAACGGACAGTACGTACATTTGCCGCATTGGGCATGTCCCGTTAGATCTTGAAACCCCCATTGTTGAGGTAGGGTTTTCTGTTTAGCTGGTTTTCTGCTCACATCATTCCTTGTCAGATGTCCTGACGCAGGACTGGGCCAGAGTGGGCATGGGATGGCCGAAGAAATGCCATGAAATGTTGATCATCCTGGACATGTACTACAATCATCATCCAGTCAAGGACACATAGGGGCATGCATGGAATGCACACAGAGCATGAATGGGCACTCATGTCCCTGCGGAGCATCTGCCATCTGCACAGTCCAAGTGAGACACCCTGCATGAAGGGCAAAGGATGTACCCCAATGCATGTGTCTGACAGGTTGGCTGGTGGAAGTTAGCATGTACACAGGAGGCTTGAACAGGCCATTGCAGTACGCTAAAATGATGCACATGAGTGCAATGGTGTAATTGCGGTACAGGGGGGGTGGAGGGGCAAGGGGGCATGCATACATGGAGTACCCGCATGCGGGCAGAGGACACATGCACGTCAGTCATGCAATGACATAGTCCCAGTGCTCAGAGGAAAGACACCCCTGGCTACATGCAGAAGGGCCAGTGAGCTGGAACATGGACCGGATGGGCATCTGGGTAACTAGCATGTGAGTAGGGTGCAAGTGTGGTGATGAGGATAGTCCCCGTCTGCTCTACATGTCCACCATCCTGCACAGCAAGCACGCATCAGTGAAGCATTGCATGACTAGCACATGAGAACCATGTACACATAGCATGTAGTGGCAGTCAAGCACAATACATCAAACAGCCAAACTACACATGGGCTGGACATACACGCAACAACACTCACTGGACGGGGCATCAAAGTCCTGCATCTCTCCCACTCCTTTGACCAATTCTGCTGATATGAACTCCGCAACGAGTGACTCGTGCGGAGTGAGGTCATCCTCCTCAGGTGGTGGCCCACCACTAGTCACCACAGTCATGCTGTAATTAGAGGCACGCTTGGCCTTAGCGCTGCTTTTGAGGTCAACCCAATGCTTCTTGCACTCGGGACCTGTGCGCACCTCATGACCGAATGCACTCACATAATCCACAACATGCTTCCAGTGGGTATTCCGATGGGCAGCCGTAGTTTGACAATTCGGCCCCACTAGCATGTCACGTCTGTGGCCCCGCACGTAGTCCACAAGGGAATCCAGTTCCTGCGCACAGAAAGGCTTCTTCCTTGACATGCAGGAGGCCGTGGCTGTGTCTTGGGTCCCAGCCTGTGCTGCAGATGCAACCTTCCTCCTCTTGGATAGTGGTGCGGACCCTGGCTGGCGAATGCCGCCCTGATCAGTATGGCCAGTGACACCAGTGGATTGAACCAAGGGAGTGGCAGCTGGAAGGACGACCGAAGGCCTGACTTGCGTCAGTGGCTGCTGGGTGCCCTGGAATGGACCCTGCACAGCAACATCCGCTGTGCCAGGGTCATTGACCGCAACTGTCCTGGTTGGTAGACTCACAACCGGGGTGTTGTTGGCTGCATCTGCCCCTGCACTTGCCAACACTTGGCTGGTCGGGGCAGCAGATGACATTACTGCCCCAGGGACACGTGTCTCGGTCAGGGCAGCCCTGCGTGCACCTACGGTGTTCCTCCTGACCTTCTGGAAATATTCCATGGACACTTCAATTGCCAACGCAGCCTGCACTGGCCGACCCTGAGCTTGGGTGATGGTGTCCACAGCTGCACCTGCAGCTACCACTACCCTTGGGCCCGTGGCAGTCGATGAAACGAACTGCCGGGTCACACGGGCGCCAGTGCCACATGCAAGAACTGCATCTCCTGGAGCTGCAGGGAGTGGTGGCATGACTGTGCCAACATGTGGCAGAACATCATCCCGAGCTGGCCCACTCCTGCCTCTTCCCCCTCTGCAGCCACCCTGGACACCCTGGAGTCCCCCTACTCCCTGGTCACCGCGGCCACATCCCTGACCACGCAAGCCACGAGGAATACGACCAGCTGAGGCGCCCCTCACCTTTGGTGGCCTCCCAACCATGGCGCAGATGGAGTAGTGCCGGCACAGATGGAGAAGTTCCAATGGGAGGTGTACACGACAATTGTCCTGGGCAATTAGGCTGAATGGGGTGGGATACAAGATGTTATAAGCACCCCTTCACCTGCAAGGCTGTATGTGACCCTGGTGATGAATTGATGGGCCACACAACACTCAGGCACCCCAAAACTGCAGTAAAACCGTGTACGCACCCCGGTAGCCCCCGTTGTATAGAATTAACCTCCCGCAGTACGTGGTGGCACCCAGGGACACGAAAAACACGTACGCGTGGGACACACAGGCTACTATGACCTCGAAAATGGGTACGCGATACACAGGAGCACCCGCAGTGGGAAAAATAGCATATGCAAATCACCATCAGACTAGCGTGATAATGAAAAATACCCCCACCAAAAGAAGAGATACGTCCTTGATCTGCTGTGAAGTAGCGATGGTGCGCAAAACAACACGAAGTAGCAACACACACGTCAGTCTCCACGAAAGGCACGTACAGCGAACTGCCAGGACCCGCTCACCTTAAACCCGTGCTGAAGGAAACGCCCGCGTGCGTCACGTCACAGACGTGCTTACGCGCTAAGGGCCTTTCCTCTAATTACACGCTGACGTGCACTTTTTTCACGTGCCAAATCACTCCGTATCTACCTGGCCACGCAACAAAACAAGGAAGACCACGCTCCTGCCCAGAAGGCCATTTTCCTGCCCCCCCAGAGCCCTGAGCACGCCCCCACCTGACATCTGTTGCTGCCTGCCTGCCTGCAAAACACCTGCCCTGCTCTTTAGTGGCTGCACATCAGCCATCTGCAGGGATCCAGTTGCTGTGACCGCCCCTGCTGGAACAGAAGACTCCCGACTGGGATGCCATTGTTCCACAGCCCAGCCCCAGGACCTAGTTGCCCACCCACACCTGCCTCGGGGGTTGCCATGTCAGACACAACACCATCTGGCACCAGTGGCAACCCCGCAGCGGGGAGGCAGAGGGCTACCAGCTTCAGTGCCAATGAAGTTGGTATCCTGGTGGAGCAAGTCCTGGTGCAGTATGATGCCCTCTTTGGAAGTTCACGCGCCGACTTTGAAGGATGGAAGAGGATCTGGATGGACATTGTGGCTGCCATCAACATGGAGGAGGTGGCAGCCCGCGACATCAAACACGTCCGGAAGCGCTGGGAGGACTTCAGGTCCAGGATCCTCAACAAGGCCCGCCTAACCAACAACCAGATGAGGGTCCTGGAACGTATACGGCCAGCGCTCCACATCCAGGACCTTGAGAGGAAGACCTGTCTGGAGTTGAGCGGTAAGTGTACATGCGTAGTGATTGGACGCTGTGCATTTTTAGGTGTGGCAGGAGTGTGCAGGTTGCACATATGTCTTTGTAGGACCATGTATGGGTGCGTATGTAATGGGTCGTTAGCCTGCCACATGCGAGTCCTCTCATGTGTGAGACACATCGATGGTGTATGTGTTGGTAAGCATGCTGGCCAAATGCAGGTGTGGGTGCACACATTTTTGAATTTCTGTGTATGTTCTGTGGCATGGTTGTGGTGCACACATGGATGCTTGTTCCACCTGCATGTATCTGCACTATGTACATGTGCATGTGTGTGTATATGACAAGCATGCAACTGTGATACACCATGGATGCATGTGACACTGACATGTAGGAGGCTGATTTCCAGATGTGACTTGGATGACGATGTTATCACTGTGACAGGTGGTGGAGATGTACAAATGCATGTATGTGTGGTGGCATGTGTGCATGTGTTCTGCACTCCCTGTGTTGCATGTGACGTCAGGCTCACCTTCAGCTACTCATGCTATTGTTTGTGTATGGATGGTGCTGCCTGGTGCAACATTCCTGTTGTTTTGCACATGTGTGTGAGTTGAAATGACATGTGTGTTGGGGTGTGTGATGCCATGTCTGAAGTTTGCGACTGCCACTCATCTGCAACTGTCATGTGTGTATCAGACCATTGTACATTGCCCTGATGCCTGTGTTCTGTCTCTCCCTGTTTGCAGCATCAACTGATGAAGAGGGTGGAGACGGTGCTGTGGAGCATAGCGGCAGGGATCCCACCACCAGCCGGAGACGCAAGGCCCAGCTCCCCTCCCAGGTTGACATCTCTTCAGGGAGTGAGGAGTCTGGTGCTGCGTCTGCGGCCACAGCTGCCAGGGGTAGGTCCAAAAGGTGGAGGTCGGAGGTGGACTCCTCGGCAGCAGAATGGTCAGCTGAGACCCCACAGGGGCCTACGGTTGAAGATGGCACAGAGTCATCCAGGTTGGTCGGGGTTTGGTTGAGGAGGAGGCTGTGGAAGTCACACACACGGGGCCTGGAGGGGGGTTCCACTGGTGCCAGTGGTGCAGTCCAGGGGCAGAGACAGGAGGCAGCACAGGCCACCGTGGAGGTGCCTGTGTGTAATCCTGTCCCCGATCCTGTGACTGCATCATCCGGCGCCAGCAGGAATGCCTTCGTCCAGACCCATTTTCAGGGAGGGGATAGCCGCACAACAACTGGCCTTCCTCTCCCTGCGAATGTGGCAATCCGGGACCATGTTCAGCCTGTCCTGGCTGGGGTGGTGTTGTGTGTTCATGACATTCAGGGTGACGTACAGGGTTCTCGTGAGAACAAGGCACATCATTTCGATTGCCTCGAAGACCACGTCGACCGGTTAGGAGGGATCACCGGTGCTGGGTTTCTCTGTGTGCTGGAGCTTCTACCGACCCCCTCCTCAACTGAACCCCCTATGCGCCAGTCGTCCTCTGTGACATCTTCCTGCCCAAGTGTCACCCGGGCACCCTGTGAAGCTGGCCCTGACCCAGCGGCCAGGCTGGTGGAGGACACATCCCTGCCACAGTTGGGAATCTGAGGTCCAGCAGGGGTGGCCACAACAACAACTGGACCCCAGCAGGAGGAGGACATGCAGGCATCACAAAGCAGGGGACATGCACGGCAACAGCAGGCTCAAGGTGGGAGCGATGATGGCTCGGGGGCATCAACATCAGAGGGGCAGGCATCGGCCAGAGGGCAGGAGGACCCTGGATTGGGAGTGTCTTTCGTGTGGCAGCGGTTGGGCCAGGCCATAGATGCGGAGCGGCGGCGGGTGGAAGAGGCATGGCTCACTATGGTCAGGGCAGAGAACTCCATGCACAGGGTGCTGAGGCGGGCTGAGTGCCTCGAGGGAATTCGCACGGATTTGGAGGTGAACATGGCGTTATCCCTGCAAGACCTTGGGGCCAGTGAACAGGCCCGCCTCCAGGACATTGAACAGGAGTTCGATGATGCCCTGTCCCAGGACATCAACAAGTGAGCCGTTGGACTTGCCCGCCGCCATTGTATATAGTTCATTAGTGTTAAGTTTCCTTTCTTTTTTCTTTCATTTGGGGTGCATGGACTATGCCCCACATTTTTGTATATAGTTATTTATTGGGTAGGCTTTTTGGTAGGTTTCATTTATATCGTTGGGCTCATGGATCCTGGATTTGTTATTTGTATATAGTTGAACAGTGGATTTATCATCATTATTTTAATTTATTCTTCACCATGGTGCGATGGATTTTGCTTATTCCTTTCCCTTTGGATTTGCTTTGTTGGACTGAGACTTTGGACACATGTTCATTTGGATTTTTTTGGATTCTGATTTCATATTTTATCGCATTTTGGAACATGCAGCATTTTATTTCATATTTCCATTATTGTGTGTTTTCATTTGATTCACAGCATTTTGTGTTGAATACATTTTAGTTACACACTTCAATGTGTGGTATTCTCTCATTGGTTTCATGCATGTCACGATGTGGGTTTTCACATTCACTGGCACCCATTGTGTGTGTGTGACGGACATGTGTTGATGTACATACATGCCATTTGGGTTGTATCATGTAATGGCCATTTCAATGTGGGGTGTATGTAATACTTGGTTGGTTCTTTGGGCAGGGGTGGCGTGCGGTGGGATTTGGGTGGCCATGAGGGCCATGATTGTGGATCATGATGACGTGTTGGGGGGACATGAGTCAGGGCCTGCTGGCAGGTGCCCGGCACTGCTGGGTGGGTGAGTGTGTGGGGGGGACATGAGTTGGAGCCTGCTGGCAGGTGCCCATCACTGCTGGGTGGGTGGGGGTGCAGGGGGACATGAGTCGGGGCCTGCTGGCAGGTGCCCGACATGAGTCGGGGCCTGCTGGCAGGTGCCCGTCACTGCTGAGTGGGTGAGTGGGTGGGGGGACATGAGTCGGGGCCTGCTGGCAGTTGCCCATCACTGCTGGGTGGGTGAGTGGGTTGGGGGACATGAGTTGGGGCCTGCTGACAGGTGCCCGTCACTGCTGGGTGGGTGAGTGGGTGGGGGACATGAGTCTGGGCCTGCTGGCAGGTGCCCGTCACTGCTGGGTGGGTGAGTGGGTGGGGGGGAAATGAGTCGGGGCCTGCTGGCAGGTGCCTGTCACTGCTGGGTGGGTGGGGGTGCAGGGGGACATGTGTCGGTGCTCACTTGTACATGGTGACATGTGGGCTGGCTGGCGGGCATGGCCAGGGTTGATGGGCTGCCTGCGGGGCATGGGCAGGGGTGCAGGGTAGTCCCCTGTGTTGTGGGCTGCCTGCAGGCCCTTGGGAGGGGGGAGAGGGCTCCCCTGGAGGACAGACACTGCCAATTCGCGTTGGGGCTCCCCAGGAATACAAGTACCCTGCTCGCCCAGCAAAATTGCATGTGGAACTCCATGCACACCCCTCACTATACATGTACCCCGCTGCCCAAGGCCTATAGCGTGTATAACTTCCCACGCACCCCCAGGATACATGTACTCCGCTCGCACAGGGCCTGTCGCGTGTGAAACTCCCCCCATGCCCCCCAAATAGACGTACCCTGATCGCCCAAGGCCTATCGCATGTGAAACTCCCTGCTTACCCCACAAATATACGTACCCTGCTCGCGCTAGGCCTTTTGCGTGTGAAACTCCCCGTGTTCCCCACAAATACACATACCCTGCTTGCACAAGGCCTATCACGTGTGAAACTCCCTGCGTACCCCCCAAATACACGTTCCCTGCTCGCACAGGCCCTATCGCATGTGAAAGTCCCCGCGTACCCCCAAATACATGTACCCTGCTCGCACAGGCCCTATCGCGTGTGAAACTCCACGCGTACCCCCAAATACACGTACCCTGCTCGCACAGGGCCTATCGCGTGTGAAACTATCCGCGTACCCCACAAATACATGTACCCTGCTCTCACAGGGCCTATCGCGTGTGAAACTCCCCGAGTACCCCCCAAATACACGTACCCTGCTCGCACAGGGCCTATCGCGTATGAAACTCCCTGCATACCCCACAAATACACGTACCATGCTCGCACAGGGCCTATCGCATGTCAAACTTCCTGCATACCCCACAAATACACATACCCTGCTCGCGCATGTGACACTTCCTGCGCACCCGCGAAATTCGCCCAGTCTGCCCATCCACCCTCCCCATGCCCCACAGGCAGCCCATCCACCCTCCCCATGCCCCACAGGCAGACCATCCACCCTCGCCATACGCCACAGACAGCCCACCCACCCTCCCCATGCCCCACAGGCAGCCCATCCACCCTCCTCTTGCCCCACAGGCACCACATCCACCCTCCCCATACCCCACAGGCAGCCCACACCACAGGGGTGACATTTTCCATGCAAATTACCTGGCGCGAGCGGGGTACGTGTATTCCGAGGGGTGCGCATGGAGTTTTACACGCTATTGGCCTTGCGCGAGTGGGGGACGTGTATTCTGAGGGGTGCGCATGGAGTTTTACACGCTATTGGCCTTGCGCGACTGGGGGACGTGTATTCCGAGGGGTGCGTGTGGAGTTTTACACGCTATTGGCCTAGCGCGAGCGGGGTACATGTATTTCCGGGCATGCGTGGGGAGTTTTACACGCTATTGGCCTAGCGTGAGCGGCGTACGTGTATCCTGGGCGTGTTCGGGGAGTTTTGCACGGGTTTTCATGGTTGGGGGGCTGTATGCTGGTGCACTGGCCTTTGCGCCTGGTACTGGATTTGTGAGATTTCTTTGGGGGCGGGGTTGGAGGCATAACTGGCGCTGCTGCAGGGTCGCTGCGCCACTCTGAGCCACAGCTGATTATGGATGTGTAATTCCATGAATACGCTGTGCGCCTAAATGGGTTTTGGTGCACGCGGCTGGCGCAGACTGCCGCACGCACACTCTGTGCACCAGCCGCGTGCGCCACTTGTGCGCCGAATTCTATGAATTACCCCCATAATGTTGCCCAGTAGACAAAACTGTAATAAGAAGCATGTATTATTTTACTATTGAACATGGAAAGATTAATAATATTGCACATCAAACATCTATGTTGCACACAATGCCTATGTGTCTACATGAGTAGCTTAGTATACTGGAAAGAACCTGATAATAGAATGGTATTTGTAGCAATGCATTACTTAATGTACTACTTACCTCATGAATTTGATTCCAATAACCGTTCACACTTTTTGATCAACATTAATATAAGAATCCCTTGTACAGACTTTTAATGAAAATAAATGCACAAATGATGTCATCAGTGATGTCATCAATGACATTTGTGATGTCATCTTTGATGTCCTGGGTGTTAGTCATAGCAGTGCACAGTGATGGCGTGAGTTATGGTTGCTTAGCTTACTATAACTGGCGAATTTCAAGGGTTTTTTCGGTTTTACTTGGAACCATAACGTCCCTTTAACAAAGTATTTTTACTGACTTTCATAGGTTTTTAGTAGCGCAACTTAACCATAACGTCCCTTTAACAATGTTTTTTACTGAATTTCATAGGTTTTTTGTAGCTCCACTTAACCATAACATCCCTTTAGTTTTTTTTACTGAATATACACTTGCATCGTGTGAATTTGGGAGATGTTTACTAGAATTCCCTTACGTTATATACATATAACATAGAACATACTGAACCCCCGCGCTAAAGATTTGTGAAGGCCTCAGACTGTGCATATGTCTGCAGACGGGCCAGGACGACATCAACACTACCCAAACACTCTATCATACCATAGAAAAACTGAACAAGTTTAAAAAGCAGCATGTAAACACATTGTAAGTAATAATGAATAAGCAGTGCAACCTACACGTCTAACACATCAACCATCCATTTAAATACCATATGTAATGAAATGGATTACTTAAAAGATATGCCTCCAACATAATTTCCTCACAGAAACTGCAGAGCTAGGAGCGACAGTACACAAACACAACACAACAAATACAAATTACCAGAAACTAGTAAGTAAACTTCATTTTTCTTATATAGTTGTATACTTTTTGTATGAGGTACAGAACAATTAATGTATTTGTATTTTTCATACATTAATGTGCAGTACTTTGGATTGGCTCGAGGAGAATTTTCTGCGTGACAAAATGTCGGAAGATATCGATAATAATGGTACACTTCTCTGCATAAGCAAATTAATGGTCAATACTTTATGTGTACTTAATATATATATATATTTATTTTTCACAGATCATGCAAAGATTGAAGAAATGCCACCAAAAGACACAATGCAAGACACCTCGCAACGCATAGAACAGGAAGTGGACATGCTGAAAGATAATTTCAATGGTTTGAGGCAATTTGTGGAGGAGCATGTCAAAGGAAAAATTAGAAGCCACTGTACTACCTGTACCTGTCCCGCCTCTCCATGTCCCAGTGAACTATCCTCAAACCCTCACGAACAACATAAACGTTTCGATGAAATTTCCATCCCTTCACCCCCTAACAACCATCCTCTGGAAAACCCTAATTCCCCTATATTTGTTTCAGTTTCTGCTTCCCCCTCTCTTTCTTAAATGCTGTATATGTGTATAATGAAATAAATGTTATGTTAGTTGTAATGAAATTGTTTGTGTCTAATTAAAAAAAAAAAAATAGTTAAAATGGCCGCGGCCTGTCCGTAATTAACGATGTATGGATGACTCAAAGACACTACACCTATACGTACCATTCGCAACCAAGATGAGACTGTTCTTAGAACACACCAGCTGTCCGGAATGTCCGTAAATCAACAAAATGGGAGTGTCCTAAGGACACTATACCTCTCGGTAGCGGTCGCAACCAAGATGGAAATGTCCGTAGAACAGACGCGGTGGCCGCAATGTCCGTAGTCAAACAAAATGGAGGTGTCCTAAGGACACTATACTTGTCGGTACAGTCTGCAGAACATCTACGCACATGCGCACCATACCCGTAAATTCAGCGAACATCGCACCTGTCCATAACTGTCTGTCTCACTTGTGTCGTACTTTTAATTAGTTTCAGGACCCGAACACTGTCCGTAGAACACCCGCGTGCATGCAAATGACTATTCCTGTGCATTTGATGTCCTGCGGACACCCATTCCCTTTGCGGGCGTGTTCACGATGTCATCATGTGACTGCACCCAAGCTGAGTGTGTGTCCTAATTTGCGCACTTTGTCTGCTTCCCCAACATTTTTACAGAACTTCTGCAGAATATCCAAAGTATTTACAGCTAAAAAACACCCTTTCACATGTCCCAGACAATAGCCCTAGGTTTCCCCATGTTTTTTGTACATTTTTGATCGCTTTTCAGTGATCGATATGGTCACGAGGAGCACCCCTCCACCCGTATAAAAGGCCACACCCCAGAGCTCACCTTCATTATACTTCTGGCTAATGGAGATTGACTTTTGCTGCCTTTAGTGCTCTAGCGGAGATTACCTCACCAACACTAATGGCATCCATGACTGCTGTTCTGACATCAGCATCAGCACCACCCCTAAACCCTCCACCTCCACCACCTCCCCAAGGGCCTGCAGAGGGGAATACGCGTGAGGATGTAGAGAATGAGGATGAAGAGGATGAAGAGAATGAGGTCGAGATACTCCCTACTACCAGCACTCGCCGGGAGTCGTGGGTGTGGCGGATATTTACCGTTCATGGTAACATACCGAAAGCATCCATGAAGTGACACCTAACTTCGTTCCAGGGTGCGGACATTTGCAAAATTGTACGATGTAAAGAATGTAGTAGGTTGAGTTCCTCTGCAGCATCCTCCATTTCCAATGCTCCCACCACAAGAGACACTCCTGTGGGAGAGCGCATCCCTCCAGCTGCTTCGCAGGCCATTCGCGATGCTGTTGACCCCTACCTTTTGAGGGTCACTATATTGTGTATGTACTGTGACGCAGTACTCTGCAGGGGGGAGAGTCTTTGAAGTGCTTTCGTGACTACGGTCAAGGAGAACCAGAAGAGCTGCTACCTACCTAAATAACACCCCCCTAAATCTTCCTCTCTACACCTGCTCTTTCTTATCCCCGTGGTTGCTGTCCCTTCCTTACCCTCGTTTCCCCTCCATTCTTAGTGTGTCGGGTGTGGAAAAAGCCACAAAAAATATATAAAACAACAAAAAGTTTTTAAAAAGGCTCTTTTCAGAGCCGCCTTTCTCAGTTTAAAAATAGAACTATCAAGTAAAGGGTGCAGTCCCCGTGCATTTTTTTAAAAGTCTGCGGACAGTCCTAGGACAGATAAAATTTTGGGGTGCAACCCTTGCAAAACCAAAGCACTTTTCTCTGGGCGTAAGTGGTGGCACTGAAAAGAGCCTTTTGGTGGTATTTTGTGTGTGTGTTTCAAGAACTTGGATTAGTCAACATGTAATGCAAAATAGATGACTATTCTTCCAAAAAAGGTTGCAATGCATTTTGAACATTTCAAATAAAAATCTGATTGCCAGCATATGTAAGATGGACACCATCTCTGCGCAAAATGAATGTGCTACGAAACATAATATTTTCATTGTGGAAAGACGACATGCCAACATCTCTTAGAAAGGCACAAACAGTCTTATTCACACTGTGCCTTGCTTTCTCCATTTGTAGATCAAATGAAGAAGAAGGCAGCCACATTTGTCTTTGCACAATACGTGAAAAAATTACTTGGAAATTTGGAAACATGTCCATGACCTTCAAAACTCCATCCTTCATTGCAAATTGCAAAGAAATTCCGGACACATGTCCTAAACTGTTCCCTCGACAATGAATTATAATTACGTCAGGATGACGCTCTGTCTGTAAAGTATAACAGAGAGGTACCAAGTCCAGCCACTTCATTCCACACACTCCATACCAGTGCACTTCCACATGAGGGAATCCAAGATCTGCAGATATGCCACAACTTTCTGCATGCACCCTCAACCAATGTATCCATGAGTCTCCCAAAATCCAGATAATCTGTTTTCGAGCACACACAGCCATAGCTGTCTGTTCTCCTGTCAGGAAAAAGACGTCCTCACTAAATCTCTCCGTACACAACACACCCACTAAACTTTACTGACCAATCTCCAGCTCTGCTCATTCGTATTTGCATGCCTCTCCACCTCAGAATCCCTGTATGTAATACCCGCTGTCCACAGACTACCGCCATCTCCGTGGACATATAGAAGATCTGAGCGTGGCGAATGTACATTTATATAGTAGTCCCCATTTCCCCTTTAAGGTGGGCTCTGAAAAGAGCCGTTTTTTTGGTTTTTTTTGCAGACACCTGTTATTTTGTATTTTTTGGGGGGTTTATTCTTCTTAGTTTACTCCTAAAATCTTCACATAACCTGGTCCAAAGCAATCCTTACATTCCTAAAAAACATGACATTTCCTAAAAAAGATAAAGAGACATCATCTGCTTTGAAATAATCTGCACTACTCGAAACAATGTTCTCGTGACTACAGAAAAACATACCAGCTCTTTGCATGAAAGCACGCATTCCTCGATTAATTGCACACCTAGCAATGCTTTGATCACGACAAAAAACTGAACTGTTCTCCCATTTTGCTCTAGGAAGTAATCCAGAAAAAATTACGTTCGCAGTTGGAAAGATGTTGATTACTGCTTGAACCACTGTTCCAAATCTTCCAACAAAGTAGGGGAACTCACATATCCCAAATGGAAAGCACCATAGTGCAAAACCACCACATGGAGACTGTTCATCCTACGCATATCTCTGCAAACTTGGAGAATTGCCTCTACATTGCAGTCAGTCACAGCGCTCCACACCACCTCCACTCCTCTGACATCGACATTTTTTGCCACATGTCTGCATTGAGAATAGTGCTGTAATCCATGGACAAACATATCTCCGAGCACCAACACCTTGACGTCTCCACCTCTGCCATCTTCACTATACACACTCTCTTTCTACACAAATCAACAACGTCAACATCTGATTGGCTGATGCCTACAGTCTCCTTTCCATGCTGTATTTGCTGTAAAACTTCGTATGTGGCACGCCCTACCCACGGACAGGCGCAGTGTCCGATCAGTACGTAACTCTTAGCCAGCCCTTCTACCCTTTACACATCACTTGCAAATCCATTCCCTCATTGGACATAGCTAAGCAGTCACACAACCATCCACCAATCACATCCAAGACCTCTACATCTAACTCCATCATCAGAGTTCCACACTTCAAATATACTGTTGATCACTCTGAATACAAGTCTCATATTATTGGAAAGCACCCACTACAAAAACTTCTGTGCAAGTCTCCAAGATTTCTACTTACAGCCCCATGCATATGCACATGCATGATTACAAAGTACAGGTATGCATATTTTATTCAGAGTACATGCACAACAGTTATAAATCCATATAAACAAAGTAATGCCATTAAATCTGCATAGCCAATACATACATACCAAAACTCCTGCTTTAAGCGTGAGACTCCCAATTTTTCATTGAAAAATCGCACTACGTTGTACTAACTCCCCCATAACCTATACATACATGCCAACCTAAAGTGATTTACGCACGAAACTCGATTTTTCAATAAAAAAGTCACTTTTTTTTGTTTTTCCCACCTAATTTAATACTAATCCCATTGGGATCGTATGAGTAACATAAACGTACCTGATTGCTATGGTGAAATCTCGCTCTCAGGTGCCCCCGATCGTTCGCATGTCTAGGTATAATATGAAATTATTCCAATTTTTCCCATCTACTATAATGAACTATCACTTCCAAACCTCTCTGCTATCTACAACACAGCAGCTAAACAACAAGTGAATTTCATGACCTTAAGATTGTACTCATTTGCGAAGCTGGTTGAACTAACATACTGCAAATAACATATAAAGGCTGCGCATAGTCAAATAAAATGCGTGCATACACTATGTTCAGATATCAAACGAGAATACTACCATGAAAACGTAAAAGTTAACGTGCACATTAACATCAGTGCAATAAACACACAACATTACTAACTTCTTCCTTTTACAATTGCAGTGAGGACCACTCTCCTGAAAATCAACAGCATCTAAACTACAAACAACATATCCGAAGCAACCTGCTCATTCCACCAAAAAAAAAGTAAGTAGAATACAACCTTCATATTTTTACTGTTCCTCAAAGAAACTGTGTGATTCATTAATGTAAAACAAAAAAACATCGATTTCTGAACCATTCTGCCCACAAATCCCCATTTACTAAACAGAGATTGACAGGCAGAATGGCACACAAATCCCCATTGTTTTAGAACACAAATAACATACTCAAGCCTTAGAATGTTTGTACTACAAAACAAATAACTGTTTTAATTGTATACCATTACGTTTACTATTAATGCTTCTCCTCAATACTAGCTCACTTTCTACTCTCATCTGAACCAGTAGTAACATACAAACAGAAAAATAGCCTTCCCAACTCATTGTAACTGCCCAATTCAGATTCACACACCACCACAAACAACTTCCCTATCAAACTCATACATGCCTGCACACAGCACACACGCATTGTAAAATAGACCAACCGATCCCTTCTTTTTTTTTTAACAGACCCCAAAGAATGCCTACCAAAAAGCAAGTCTGTAGAAAGCAACGCAGATATAGAGCAAATGAAAATAAAAGTGTCCAAAATAAGCATCCATCTCTACGAGACTTTGTACAAAACGTTAAAACAAAACAGCTAATTCCGTGATTTAGCGAAACAAAAGAAGCTTCAACTACAGAAACTTTGCCTCCTCTATCAAAATGTGAAACCAAACAGAACATGCTTAACAGGAATTCGGCTACCACTACTGCTAACACTGCTCCTATAAATCCTCATATAGTAGCAAGAAACCATACTAAAAAGTATTTAAGCAAAAACGTTACGCCACAGAGTCCTTCAGAATCTAATAAGAACAGGAGCGAAATCATCCACAACCCTTAAAACCTACCGTAGAAAATTAATCCTAGAAGCTCTCGTAGACAGTGCAATCCTTCTGAAAAGGAAGTTATTTATTTTAATTTTAAACAGGCTGAAACCACTAACAAAAGTAAGTACTAAACTACAAAAGAAACTTCTGAATTAAGGGAATGTCAAATAAATAACTTCTTAAATATCTGTGGAGGTGAATGGAGTCACACCACGACCACAGAATGATATTATAATGAAGAAGCATACAAACAAAACAATTGCCATCCATAGCAGTGGACGAGGATATGAAAAAATCAATAATATCATCATGGAACAAGAAACACTGCTTACAAAAGTATCCCCAGAAAACTCATAATTACCTCTACATTCGACTGAACGTGAACGTCCAGTATACAAAAGGCCGTGCACGTCAATGTGTAACATTCCCAACAAATCTTTCAAATCTTTACACCAGTTCCTCAATCAGTATGTGAAAGGTAAAGACAAAATCAAAATGAAAGTGCTGCAAAATATGGATACCTGTCCAGTGCGCAAATACACAGGACTACAAGGACATTCATTAGCCTGCATTGCAGGACCTATTTGCAAAAGCATCTTCCATGATATCAAAATGATATCAACACATCATTCAAATGTAAGAAATCTAGTGTATAAACTGTACTATGCTAAAAGTCCTGCTTTGGAACTAGCCAATGTATATAACACTCTTCTACATGGTACACCCAAATACCTACAAGAAGAAATCGACCGTATCCAGAGAAAATATTTTGGAAGTGAAAGCCACTTACAAAATGCAATAGCTTTAGAACAGACTAGCAACAATTGTGCACATGGCAACCTTCTATTACACACATACAAAAAAGAAATACGAAAATTTAAAAGTACATCCGCTGAAGTACCAATCTATGTGTGTGTGTGTTGCTGCAGAACCTTTTACAAAAGTAACACAAAAACTATAGACGTAACATACAAAATAGAAGACAATGAATATTCCAAATGGTTTTAATTAGCTCTCTACCTTTTAGCAGAAAACAAATATGAATTAAGTGAACCCTTAATATGTTGTAGTTACTGCACTACAAAACATGACAACAACCAAACTCCTTCATGTGCTATCACAAATAACTTGGGATTATTCCCACTACCAAAACCCCTGCAACAACTCAATTTGTATGAGAGCATCATAATCTAATGTATTCTGAAGATCCCAGATTTAGACAAATTCCACCTACTCTTGAAAGTGAACTAGCAACCCTCTGTTACGGAGTTGCACACATTTTGAAATCTGGAACCCACTTTCAAAATATGTCAGCTCTGGAATTAATACAAAAAGTGCAAGAAAAAGATGACATTTTACAATCAAGCATAACTAATCTGTTTGCAAACATGCGTGGTACGAAAGAATACTGGTTCCGACGTCACAGAGATGTACGTTGTATGATCAGAAACCTTGGACCACCCACTTGGTTTCTTACATTAAGTTGTGCAGAATATGCATGGGGAGATTTACATGATTTCCTACACATATCAAACAACAACAAAACCAACATAGATATGCTAACACCTGGAGATCTTTGCTCTCTGGATCCTGTTAATGTTGCAAGATATTTCCACTATCGTTTCATTGCTATGCTACACTATATTTGTAATAAAACTGCTCCTCCCCTCGGAGAAGTGCAAGGCTTCTTTTGGAGAAAAGAATACCAAGCCAGAGGAGCGCCACATATCCACACGCTTTTATGGATTAAAGGTGCACCTAAATTTGGTCAGGACAGTGATGCGACTGTTTTGCAGTTCGTCCAAAAATATGTCACTTGTGAAATCCCTTCACACACGACACATAGTGACCTTCATGGACAAATTGTACAATTTCAAAGACACAAATGTGGCAAATATTGTCGTTGCAAATACAAAAACAAAGGAAAATACTACACCAAGTGCCGCTTTGGTGTCCCTAGACCAGTTACAGAAACATGTGAAACGAACAACTTCATGTCTTCAGTTCTACATAGTGTTAAAGGTAAATCACCTAAGAACACGTATTACATAAAAAGAACAGAAGAATCAAAATATATCAATGATTACAATTCAATCATTGTCCTCTTATGGAATGCAAACATAGATGTGCAGTACATTGCACACAATTCCACAGCAGTTGCACGTCATGGTACAGCCTACTTAACATAAGCAGAAAAAACAGAGCTTCAAGACCTCTGGAATGACCTATCATCAGACAAAACACTATCTCCGAAATTGTACAGGCTAGGCATAAAAATGCTCTCTCACAGAGAATGTGGCACCTACGAAGCTGCGGATCATTTAACCGGTACTGCTTTGTATGGAAAATCTGAAAATATAATATGGCTAAGTCTTGCTCCTGCTAAATCTAGAAAAAGAGTTTTCAAATCATATGAGGACATAGAAACAATAGCCAAAAATGATCCCAACAGCCAAGACATTTTGAAAAACAATTTACTAGACACATACTACCCGAACAGGAGTAACACTTTGGAAACCATGTGTCTATACCACATAGCCCAAAACTTTGCATAGAAAAATAATATAAAACCTGATGAAAAAAAGGTAGCTATAGAGTGACAGATTGTGAAGGCAGCTTAGTGAAACTTACCAAACGAAACTTAATTAATCATGTCAAATTGTCATTAAAAACTCCTCAACAGAAAGAACTATATTACATGTCCCTGCTACAACTTTTTAGCTGCCTACAACATAGGTGGTGTTACTTTCCACCGATTACTACTCCTTCCAGTAGAACACCAAATCAAATTAGACTATTACAAACTTTCTACAGAAGCTGCAATGGAACTACGCAGAATATTAATACAAATGAAAATGCTACTAATAGATGAAGTGAGCATGGTTTCCAACCTAATGTTGGCTTTGATTCACCTCAGATTGCAAGAAGTACTTAAAACAAACTACGAAGAACTCTTTGCAGGAAAACACATTATTGTTTTCGCAGATCTTCTGCAATTGACACCAGTGAAAGGTGAACCTATTTTTAAAACCTTAGGACAAAAACCCTGCCGGAAAACTGTTGGCAGCATAGGAAATGTCAACCTTTGGCAACATTTCCAATACAGAGAATTAACAGAAAACTTGCATCAATCTGCAGACCTCACTTACGCCAAGATTTTAAAAAGTATTAGAGTTGGTGTACTATCTCAAGAAGCACAAGCAATATTGAAAACCTGGCACATGGATGCACTTTATGGCGATAACGCATGTGCTACTGATGTTATGGAACAATTAGCTCACAAAACTGTCAATTGTATGGCCTTAATGCCAACTCTTGTGCGCTGTTCCAAATTCAATGAAACAATGCTAAAAAAAGAAATGCAACCAATAATTGGAATTTGTTCCACAGACAAACTGGACGTACATGGTATGACACTACACATGTGTCAGCAAGCCACAACAAAATTAAATACCTTAGAAAATTCAATCTCCAACACAGCTGGGTTGGAAAAAATATAAAAATGATCCTTACATTTTAGAGTAATGCTTAAACGTAACCTTGACATGGAGCAAGGACTAGTTAATGGGGCACTGGGTACAGTTGTTGGCTTTCAAACATACCCACTTGAGAACAACATTCAGTTTGTCAATATTCTCTTTGACAAACTTTCAAAAGTGAAAAGGATAGGGCGCTCAACAGCTCGATTCCTTCTCTTCAAAGACATGTATGTACGTAGAGAAACATTTTCTCTAACTCTTGCATATGCAGTCACCATTCATAAATCCCAAGGTCTTACCCTAGACAAAGCATTGATGGATATTGGGAACACAGTCTTTAAAGAAGGCACGAGCTACATAGCACTATCACGCTTATGTACACTTGATGGTCTATTTCTAATCAACTTTGATGCAAGTAAAGTGAACGCTGATATTCCTTGCATTTAAGAATACAATAGACTACGTTCACTGTACATCCCCCATCTGAAATCATATCCTGTTCCACAAAAAGGAAAATGTTGTAAAGGAAAGCTAATTCAAACAGAAATACAACAGGATCTAACTGCAAAACCTTCAAAGAGAGTAAAAGAAGCTAATACTTCATCAATTACCACAACCAAAGAAGAACCTATTAGTGAAAGTAAATCAGGTACTTCTTCAAAGAAGGAACACAAACTCAGAAAAAAATCACTCAGACACAGAACTATCTGGTTCATTCAAATTTTCAAATGTAACTGCTGTAAGTTGCTATGCAAATGTAGCAATGAATATTCAATACAATTGCCACCAATTGTTAACAATGTTTATTTACACAGTACAGACCAATTGTGCTTGCAAATGTTAGTCCTTCATAGAAACGCAACAAACAATCCTGACAACACGTATAGTGTTCATGGAATAAGACAAGAATTGGACTACTGTGCTGGAATGGTGAGGTTCACTTTAAACTCACATGAAGCTCCACAAGAATGTCTAATGTACTCACTACAATGAATGAGTGATTTGTGTATGTATCCATACCTAATTGTGAATCCATTCCATTTCAGCAACTTGTACAAAATGCAAACCATTGCAGATTATGTACTATCTGCAAATCAGATAATCGATCCACCTTACTGATACAAACACATAGTAACTACGTAATACTAATGCTTCTACGTTACAATGCAGATGGTACCAAAAACAACTGCGAGCTGACTGGATTCACCCACGGTCAATTGTCACTTGGTAAGAAAACCTTCACAATAATAGGTATAATCTACCACGCAGGAGCCACAAACAATGCAGGTCACTACACTGCATATATTGAAAATAAATGTGGATGGTTCAAATGTAATGATAGTAGCATTACTCTAAAGCAGAGATTACCAGCAAATCTTACAAACGCTTATTTAATCTTCTTAAAGGCAAAATTGAATAACTAATCTGTACTTTAACATTAACAAAAATGCAATTAAAAGACTATAAACAGTTAGAATATGCCAACAGGTATCTAACTGGCCCAAGATTGTATAACAACCACACCGATAAATGAATGGCACTGAATTGTAACAAAAAATAGACTGTTAGAATTCGCCGACAGGTATCTAACTGCTTCAAAAATGTGCAACAAGCCAACAAATAGAACATTAACCAGAAACAACAAGTGAACACTCAAAGGAAACAAATAGTGTGTAGCATAACAAAAAAAGACTTTTTTTTAATCTGACAAGGATTTTTTTTCCCCAGACCCAATGATTTGAAAAACAAACACAGAAACTGAGCAAAATGCACAGTACACTGGTTTGTAAACTAAATATGAGGGTCGAAAAAAGCTAAAATACATGCACTAAGATGCTGTTTTCTTTTATCACAGAAATTGAAAAAGAATGTTTCCTCCAAGCACTAAAGTCATGTAAAAAAAATATTGAATCTCAACAAATGAAACAGTAAGTATATTTTCAAACATGTCATACATATTCAAATCTATACATGTGATATATGGCTGCAATATGGTGCAGTGGTTGTGGTCAGGGCCTAGAGTATTGGGTGTATAGCCTACGGCCTACGGCCTTCAGCCATTCATCCAAGACTGTAGGTCCTGGCCAAAACCACTGCAACATATCACACCCATTGTAGCTAATAACTTTAGTACTTACAATTTTGGTCTTGTGTGCATGGCATGTGGCCATGCACCCAAAACTCTACGCCCTGCCCACAACCATCGCAGTATATGAAACCCATGGTGGATTATAATTTTACTCCTTATAGCATATCACACCCATAGTGGCTTATAACTTCAGTACTTATAACTTCGGTTTTGGGTGCATGGCCTTCGGCCGTGCACCCAAGACTCCAGGTCCTGCCCACAACCACTGCAGTATATCAAACCCATGGTGGCTTATAACTTCAATACTTATAACTTTGTTCTTGGGTGCATGCCCTTTGGCCATGCACCCAAGACTCTATTTCCTGGCCACAACCACCGGAGCATATCACACCCATTGTGGCTCATAACTTCCATTGTGGCTTATAACTTCACTACTTATGAATTAGGCGCTCCTCACAACCACCTAATAGATATTTGTTACTGCGGGTGTATCTATTGCTGTGATATGCTGCAGTGGTTGTGGCCAGGGCCTACAGTCTTGGATGTATGGCCGTAGATATTCGAATCTATGGATGTGATCTATGGGTGTGATATGCACCCAAGATTCCAGGTCCTGCCCACAACCACCACAGTATATTAAACCCATGGTGGCTTATAACTTCACTGCTTATAACTTTGTTCTAGTGGGTGCATGGCCTTTGGCCATGCACCCAAGACTCTAGGTCCTGGCCACAACCACCACAGCATATCACCCCCATTGTGGCTTATAACGTCCATTGTGGTTTATAACTTCACTACTTATAAATTTGGTCTTGGGTGCATGGCCGACTCCAGGCGCTCCCCACAACCACCTAATAGATATTCGATACTATGAGTGTATCTATTGCTTTGATATGCTGTGGTGGTTGTGGCCAGGGCCTACAGTCTTGGGTGTATGACCATAGATATTCGATTCTATGTATGTGATCTATGGGTGTGATATGCTGCGGTGGTTGTGGCCAGGGCCTAGAGTCTTTGGTGTATGGCCTACGGCCTATGGCCTACGCCCATGTACCCAAAGCTCTAGTCCCTGGCCACAACCACCGCAGCATACCATACCCATGGTGGCTTATAACTCAGTACCACACCCATAGAATCAAAATTTTAACTGCGGCATTTACTCAATTTTAATGACCGCTGACACCACGCATGTCCTTAGAACAGTTTCAAGTTGCCTTCACATAGCACAGATGGAAATACTATCCTTATGAGACCCCTCATTTTCAGTAATTACAAACATCCCGGACAGCGCAGCCATGGCGAATACATCATTAGCACCTGCCGCCTAAACAAATACAGTATTTCACCCATCTCTTACATATCACACGCATAGTGCCTTATAACTTCAGTACTTATAACTTTGGTTTTTGGTGCATGGCCTTTGGCCATGCAAGCAAGACTCAAGGTCCTGCCCACAACCACTGCAGTATATGAAACCCATGGTGGCTTATAACTTCAGTACTTATAACTTTGTTCTTGGGTGCATGGCCGTCGGACAGCGCGGCCATGGCGAATACATCATTTGCAAATGCCGCCTAAACAAATACAGTATTTCACCCATCTCTTACTCTCTAAGGCTCCCCAAGCACTCTGATACACCAAAACACTCCCCAAAGCATTTTCGGCGGATCCAAGATGTTGGGCGCATTCAAACAATCTGACGCACATCACGCCTCACGCCAGCCAATCGGCGGACATGTCGCATATCCGCGTTAATGACGCGAGCCCATTGCCCAATCATTATCTTGTCCGCGGAGCGAACAGGGAAGTGTGACCATGGAGCGGACATAGATATCACACATTTTTTGAGACATACTTTGTGGTCATTTTAAAGAAAACTACTGGACAGATTGTCACCAAATTTACAAAAGCGTGCTTTTGGAACCAAGCTCCTGCTGCAAATTTGGTGAAAATCCGTCCAGCGGTTTGGACTGTAGGAGTGCGCAAAGTTTTTCCCCCATTCAGTCTATGGGTAAAAAGGATGTTTTGGGACCCCCTATAACTTTTCCCCCCTGGACCAAACATCACCAAACTTGGCAACATAATTCAGAGTAGCCCATATACTTTTTTTTGCAAAGTTTGGTGAGGATTCGGCCAGGTGGAGCAGAGTTATAAGCCACCCAAAAAGTGCTCTTCCTATGGAAACAGCAACTTAACCATAACTACAGGGCCACTACCGTGTATATATATGGGACAGAAATCACCTAACAATGACAAGACAATTCATAAAATAAGCAAAGCAATTGAATTCGTTTTGTAACACATGAGAAAAATCAGTGCAAGAAGGATTCTAACGATAATAGGGTTCTGAATTTAAATGTGGGATGGATTGAGATTGGGATGATACAATGCAGATATACTACGGGTCACTGTGCTTCCTATTAATACTTACAGTTCTTTGTAATTATATTGGACCGTCAGCTCTGGTCATTGGATCAGGTCAGGTCTACCGGAGGTAGGGCACTTCTGGAGCGATTGGATCAGCGGCGCGGTACTGGTTAATTTTGGACTGCACCTAAGACTGGATTTGGATGGGCCCTTCTGGTCACTGGACACATCAGATTACAGGATGCAAGTTTCAGCGGACAAGCCTTAATGGTAGCAAGCCAAGCTGTATCAGAATTATTCTTTTAAGTTTTGGATGTTTGAATTTGGGTCTAGCTAGCAAGAGTTCAGCAATGCTAAAGTCTAGATTCTGCAAGGAAATCTGAAACTTCAAAGAAGTCTGGAGTCAGCTACAAGATGAAGAGTTCTGGAACAAGGTGCTGCGTGGAAATGTGGATGGGTTCTGGAAGCAGAGTGTCTTACATGTTATGAAGTTCCTATCTTTATACTATGAAATACCATCCCCAAGTTTATGGTGTGGGCGGGATTTAAGAACACGCCCCCATGTCTGTGAGTGGCTGCAGGCACGTGCTTTGCTTTGGTTGGCAGTCAGAACAGAGCTGTCATTTTTACAATGGGATTTAGGAACTCCCACATTGATTTTTACCAAAACATAACTTTTGCACACATGTACATTTCTACAATTATGTACCCTAATAAAATTGGACACATACATTTCATATCTGATTTTCTATATTCGCAATCTATCCCCATCTTTGTGCGAGCTGTCTTTCTCATTCTACGGATTTTTATCAATTTTAACCATAACAGTTTGGATGAATGATTTCTAATTCGGTACATCTCTGGGTGCTTATCAGTGGACCATGTGCATACAATCTTAAGTTTGCAACATTAATCGTTCTGCTACAATAAGAATTTTTTCATAACTTTGGTTCCTTAAATGGTAAAGGTTTCATCAATATCTTCAAATCAAGAACCCAAAATTAGGTTAATGTCTACCACTTTTCAGATTTATCCTTCTTTTAGTTGCACAGTGAAAGGGTTTAGAACTTTAATCACAAGTAAGTATTTTACATCAAAGTTCTCCTTTGTAACCTCCCCTTCCCAGGCAGCAGCTGTCCAGTCCTTTGAGCAGGGAGGTGTGTCACCTTCCTGGAGAGGGAATGTCCCCTGTAGAGATCCATTGGGCAGCTTGCCATTGTTCTTGGCTCAGCCAGAGATGAATGTCTGAGGCTCTCTTTGTTTTCCTTATTCAGGAACCATTAAGCAGCCATTAGCCTTCCTGTAGCAATTTTTTTAAAATATTTAGCCCTTCACAAACATATTTTAAATAGGCGGATTTTGCAATCTTAATCAGGAAACAGAAACCCTTTTAAACTGGGTTTGACAGCTAATTTTCTGATGCAGCTGTCATTCAGTGAGGCCTGGATTCCTCTGAATGCCTGGAGAATCTTTGATTTCAGCTCACCGTTCCTTTCGATAATACACTGGGAAAATGACTGAATTTTTAAGGGCATTTTTTGGATTTTAGCCCTTCTTTGGCATGTCACCGGTGACAGGTGACAAGTGACAGCAGTGATTCCTGTTTTTACATCATCTTTGCCTGTGTGTGACAGGGTGTGCAGCTCCTTTGTGGTTTATGAACCATGCACAGTTTTGCAGATTTGGCGAGAACAACGGTTATTGCCTCAATTCAATTTTTGGCAGTTTTCTTTCTCCATTGGCAAAGGGGTTTAGTGGTGTATATTGGCATGGGTAAACAGATTCCACACAAGACATGCTGAACTTCTTCTTGACTTGCTTCCGGATGGGTTGGGCGTTTGTCGGCCTCTCCAGTGTAGACTTTCACATCTCCCAGGTGAATCTAAACTTGTCTCCCTTGGATTTTAACTGCTGAAGGAGTAATATCTTCCACAACAAAAGGGCCACTAAATCTGGGCTTGTGCCACTTTCTTGTGACGTTCCTTACTAGAACTGAGTCTCCGGTAAATAGGTTATGAACACATAGCTTTTTAGTTCAATTGCTGTATTGTCTTCATCTGTGTTCGGTGACCGAGGCCCCTTCCACTTGAGTTGATCTGAAATGACAGAGATTCTGGCGGTCATGCATGTTAAATATGCACGCAACTCATTTCCTAACAATTCTGCTGTTCTCTGGGCATCACTCCTTGTCCTCTATGGAGGAGTTAGAGGTGTTCTCTTCTGCCTCCCTGTAACTTGTTTGTGGGGTGTGAGGTGGTGGTCAGAGTCGGGCTGATTTCTCAATGCATATAGTGCAACCAGCAAGAAATGCAGCCACCCCTTCTTCAGTGTCAATCTCAGTTTTGATATCCTTGAGAAGACCGTTGAGTCTTTCACATATGCCGTTCACTTGCAGGTGGTAAGCAGAAGAAAACGTATGTTTTATACTAAGCGATAGGCTAATCTGTTAGAATGTCCCATTCACAAAATGAGGTCCATTTCTGATCTCAGCACATCACACACTCCCCATCTAGGAAATACTTCTTGGACTAAAAACTTTGCAGCTCAAGTGGCATCTTGATGTGTGCATAGACTGGCTTCAGTCCATCTCAAGAACAGGCCCACTACCACTATCATTTACCTGTATCCATTTCAAACCTGCAGCATATCAACATAGTTAATATGTAAATACTGAAAAGGTACATTTGGTCGAAGATATTACTCCTCTGACTGTTTGCAGCATATGCCCAGAAGTAAACGTTTCACATGCAATGCAATTTACTACATAAAAAGCAACATGTTCAAACAGGTTTGGTACAAACCAGTCCTCTGCAATGGTTGCTGCAAGGCTCTCCCTAGTGACATGTGCAGGGTAGTCTAGCTGTTTTAAGACCACCCTACATGCATCACTGATTTACAATGCTGTTTTATCAACACAGTGCTTTGGAAGGGGATAAAGAATACCTCCTCCGTGTCCACAGTTCTTTCTCTTCCTGTGGAGCTCCACCTAGAATTTCCATCAATTGCGTTTGTGATAAATGATTAAACCCTTCATTCACAACCATTATTACAACCATTTTCTCTTTCACATCAGGACATCAAAACTAAAAATATCAGATGAATGTGCAACCCTTTTGGCCTTTTCGTCTGCGGCTTGGTTTATGCATGAAATAAAGTCAGCTCTCTTAGTATGTGCTGCACACTTAACTATTGCAATGACTACTGAGAGTTGTAGTGCCTTAATCCGTCTGTCCAATAATGGCGCATGTTACACTGGAGGGCTGTCCGCTCAGAGGTAACCCCACCTCTTTCAACATGCTAATCCTGCACTGTCATGGTCATCGGGCCAAGGACACAGATAAAGCCTGGATGGACACAGTCCTGGTGCCTTTGGAGCCAGGCTCATAAATAACCGACAACAAGAACCATTTCATTGGGGACAAAATGCTTTTATTGTTAGCATAGCACCTCATTCTGGGTTCAAGGTGCATTTAACATGGGCACTTTTATCACTTAAAGCAGACCTGCGTGTACTCTTGGGTGGGGCTGCTATTTATTGGGATGCCTTGCACGTGCTGACTCGCTAGGAGTGGCAGGTTGTGGCAGGCAAGCCAAGCCTAGTGGGCGTGCCCATGCTCACAGCTATTTAAGCTGCTCCAATCCAAGAGGCAGACACTTCGCATTATTCTGCACATCCATGCAGCGTAATCCTCACCGCCGCATGGGATTTGAACTTACCTTGGAAACCCTGCTTACTGCCTCCATACTTACCATCTGAGGAATCTGCTCTCATCTGTGCACATCTTCTTCACATCTTCCGGACCGACAAACTCTTCATCCTAGCACCACAGCTCACCTTCAAATCTTTCTGATTGCCAAACTCTTCATCTTGGCACCGCAGCTCACCTTCAAACCTTCTGCAGCGCTGAAAGATTCATCTTGACACCAAAGCTCACCTTCAAGAGTTCAGGGACGTTGAAATCTTCTTCTTGGCACCGCAACACTACGTGATTTGTCCGCGACAGCAGCACCTGCAAGAAAACGTGAAAAGCAAGGTTAGACATTAAAAAGACATTGAGTTTAAGGTCACAGTCCCATCTCATCAAACGCTTTACCTTAAACCATCACTCACCTGTTGTCGCACATTGCAGTTTCATCTATCTTTCTCCCGGCCACGTTCTGCAGCTCCACAGCTGCTGCTGAGCCACAATTCCAGCTATTGGGAAGAAAACAGAAGAGAAAACCTTATTCAGGAAATAACTACAAAATCAAGAGCAATATTACAGGATAGAAAACGGAAAGAGGAAAAGGCAAGATACATTGAGAAAGACTACCAATCAACAGAAGAATAGTCACAGCTGGACTGGACTGTTACTCACCAGGGATCAGTGAAGTAACTAGATCCCATGAACTAGCCCCCCTGCCAGAAGTAGCAGGACGGAGAGCTCATCATCAATAATTACCAGGTGGACCTTATGGGCCGGTACGTGCCCACCAAAATCGTACCTTGGGTAGAAGGGTTTGAGAGATACCATAGTCCCTGAGCAGCGCACTCACATTTTCTCAAATCCGCGCAGGAGCAGAGTCACTAATTGTTGCAGTCCACAGACTATCCGCAGGAGGAGAGATTTGATGGGGGTGA
Source organism: Ambystoma mexicanum (assembly GCF_040938575.1). NCBI lineage: Eukaryota > Metazoa > Chordata > Amphibia > Caudata > Ambystomatidae > Ambystoma > Ambystoma mexicanum. Next base: position 932,959,771 of record NC_090921.1, on the reverse strand, counting down.
TCGAATTCCTGGGAGGGCTGCAACCGTGCCCCAATGCCTCCGCAGAGACCAGGTGAGCGTAACAGAACGCAAAGCCTCAACAACTCTCTGCCTGGGCATTATGGAAACTTCTGAGACAGACCAATTGTCCCAATTACTGGGGGACTTACAGGCTGAAGTACATGCTTCAAGGCAGGAGACCTGTGCATTAAGGAGGGATTTTATTGTAACTTGAGAAAGGACTGATGATTTGGCAAGACAGATGGTACAGGCACAAGCAGGACAGGTTCCCTTACCTGGAATAGTCCACTCTTCCACGCCACAGCAAGCAGCACCGATTCAGGTGGTTCTTCCAGGGACCTGTGCCTCTAGCCCCTAACGTTTCTTCGGCGATCCAAATAAGTTTGCCATATTCATGAACCAATGCCGCCTTCATTTCTTATGTAGACCTGGAGCCTTTCCTAATGATCAAGCAATAGTTGCATTCGTACTCTCATATCTAGGAGGCAATGCGGCGAACTGGTCAATAACATTGGTAACTCAAGACGATCCTTTACTTTGGAACTTTGGGGATTTTCAGCATGAGATGGAGAAATTGTTTGCCCGACATATTCAAGGACAAGCTCTGGACAACAAATTGTTGTCACTCAGACAGGGGAATCAAGATCTGTTGACCTACATTGCGACCTTCAATCATCTCATAGCCCAAATCAACTGGCCAGAAGAAAAGAGGACTACGCTCTTTTATCATGGGTTTATCATAGGTTTTATCTGGTCTTCTTCATAGACTTTGTGGGGGGAATTAAGGTAGGCCTCCATGTTGTCCTTGATTTTAAGACTTTCGTCCTCAAGACAGTTTTCTCTGGCTCAATCATGCAAGTCAGCCAGACCTTGCGTGAGGGGACTCTTCTTGTTTTGGCCATATCTGACCTCGACAGGAAAGCCTTGCATTGACAGAATCCAGGAAGTAATTTGGGAATTACTCTCATTTCCGGCCCGGATTCTGTCACTCTGAAGATATTGCAAAGGTTGGTGTGGAGTCTCCACTATGATGTGTTCCCCCTGGATAAACGGGCGGTAATTCTTCAATGCCCACACCATTGCCAGGAGTGCCTTCTCACAATCGTTGAATTGTTCATCCACAGAGGATAACGTCTTACTCACAGAGGAGATTACTTTATTGACCTTGTCATACTTTTGTTATAATATTGCAGTGAAGCAAGTATTTGAGAACCCTGTATCCAAGAAGAACTCCTTGTTTTTGACAGGGTAAGCTAGGCAAGGTGCTTGTGAGAGGCTTCTTTTGAGTTGTCTTACTGTCTTGCTTGTTCTGGACCCCACTCTCACTTGACCACCCCTTCAACAGAGAGATCAGGAGTCTTGTAATCTCTGCATAGTCCTCAATGAACTTTCTGCTGTAGTTAGTTAGTCCAAGGAGGCTCCTTAGTTCCTGCAGAGTTGTGGGGTCTTTTATTTTCTGTAGTGATTCTACTTTCTTTTCCTGGGGACAGAGACCCTGGGGAGTTATCTCATGCCCCAAGAAATTGACACAGGTTCTGCACCACTGTGCCTTTTGGAAAGAGAGTTTTGCTCTGGCAGCCCTCAACTGTGTCAGGACATAACGGATCTCTGCTATGTGTTCCTCCACAGTTGAGCCCTTTGACTAGAACATTGTTCAAAATCCCCAGCACCGGATTATTGAAGGTGCTGTGGACTGGATGAATTATCCCCTGGGAATCAAGGTTCTTAATTAGTTAAGTAAGGGACTCCATTGATGCGAGAGGCAAGCCATATTGTTTCACAAACACTGGAGTCATGCCAGGGTCCGTGGGAATTGTTGTTGTGTGGATGTCGGTGTGACCACAGTCATATGAGTCCTCCGCAAAGATATCTTGAAAATCTAAGAAAACGTGTTTAAATTTTTGCTTTTGCTCCAGAGTCTTGCAGGCATCAACTAGGTTGACTCTCTCTTCAACCATCTGCCTGAAGCCTGGAAAGACTTCCGGTTTGGCTATCTCAGCAGCCTCCTCCAGCTGAGTGGAGAAGTCCCTGGTCAAAGTGCTGATTTGGACTAATGGCTTCAGGTGGGGAAGGCAGTCCTTATGGACTTGAAAGATCACCTCATCCCTCTTGAAGTCACAGTTCACATCTTCCTTACCATAAGGGCAGGAAGAGTACACCAGGAAATTCCCCCCATGCCGGGTGAAGATCCTGTCTGGTGTTGTGTCATTGTCACTATCACTGCCAAAACAGTCCTTGGCGATGGGTCCTAACAGTTCATTACCTAAATATATGGAAAAAATGTTGGTCATCAACTGCCATTCCAATAATGGTGCCTGCGCCCAGAGTGATACTCTTTAGGTCGCTGTTATCCACCTCTATTGGAATGGTGTTGTGTTCTATGTTGACTAGTGGTGTTGGGTTTACCCCAACCCTTGCTGTTGAAAATGAGCATTAAGATGGACATAGGCGTCAGGATTTTTCAGTTTCTGTCCTCTCTTAATTTTTTACTTCCAGTGAGAATTGTCGGGTCCGTTCTGGGATGGTGACTTCCTCTCCAATCTGAATTTGAACTGCATATGGCAGCAGTTTAGCTGACCGAAATGCTTTCTCTGGGTCATCAAAATCGATGGGATTACCTGCTAATCGGGACCAGACTTTGAAGTTCATTAGGTCCAAACTAATGGCAAAGCGATTGAGAATGTCACTGCCTAAATAAAATACAGCAGAGACATCTCGCACGACCCAACAATTATGGACTATGCTCTTGCTGCCTATGAAAATTTTGAGCATACACCTGCTATACAGGAGATGTTTGGAATTGGGTGTTTCCAGGTCCATTTCCCATTTGTCTAACAGTTTAAATGTGGGAATGGCTGGATCTTTTGGGAGTTTGCAGAACATGGCCTCGCTGATGACACTGTTACCGTTGTTCACACACACTCGGACGAGAACAAAGTCCTTCCCCTCATTTAATTGAATAGGGATGAGCAATTGCTCTCCAATTTTCTGAATATCAGCCAATCTTTGAGCTATTTTCTCATCTTTTTGGACTATAGGAATGGGATTTTCTGATTGTGAATTGATATAGAATTTCAGAGTGTTTCCTTCCAGTGTGGAATGCCACCTTAGACTGGAAGGAATGCTGATCTTCAGAAATAGAGAGGACTCCCCATCACCAGTTTGTTGTCGTACTGCAATTACAGTCACGTCTGGGATTTGATTATTCTGGAAGTGGAACTCAATTTGGTCAGGTTTTTGTTCAACCATGTGGCATGTGCCATTTAAACTAACATGGTTGATACTCTGTTTCAATTTTATTGGTCGGTTAGTCTGCGTCCAGAGGACCTTGTTTGCACAATCTATGAGGGGAGACAATCTATGCAGGATGTCATTCCCTAGTAAACAAGGTGTGCCCTCTGGAGTCACAACTATGACCGGGTGCTTCACCTTGTGTCACCCAATTTAAATGTCTAAATCTCCAGTCCCCTCGACAGGAATGTCCTTCCCATCAAAGTTCTGAAGTTGTCCAGGAAGAGGGGTGAGAGGAATTTGGTATTTCTCTTCCCTTCTCGAATTTAGTTGTTCTAAGGCCCTTTTTGACAGAAGGGTAGCTTGGGATCCAGTGTCCACCAGTGCCAAAATTGTACATTGCCCTTGTATTTGGACCGGGGCATAACATCATCCATCCTTTTCCTCAAAGGGGCAAAGATAATGCACATTTTTGGCCAATTGGTGGGTTAATTTTCTTGCTTTGGATACTGACAGAGAGGTGATTTGGGCAGGATTCTGTTTGGGATCATGGGAACCTGTAAGAAAAAGGTGACAGCTACATATGGAGGAAATATTGGGTTCCCCTGGTTCTGATTCTGGGTTGCCCCCCCATTTTTGGAGGCAGTCACCAGAATGGGTTTGAACAAGGGGATTCTCGTGCTAGTCATTCTGGGGTTTGATGATGGGCGGTTTTAACTCAGTCCCCACATCTACCCAGTCTGGATTTGGATCTTTTGTGACCCATTTTTCTTTGGGAGGAGTTCCCCCATCCCTGAAGGAGAAAATCCTTTTCCCAGAATCCTCTGAGGACCCCTCTCCTTCAAACTGGAAGATTTGCACCTCCTCTACAAAATGGGCCTTTTTAGGCTCTTTATTTCTCCTCCCCACCCTCTGTTCCTTGGGTTGCAGACTTTCGGGGGCAGGAGATTTTGGTTCTGGTTCCTGGGTTCCCAGGGGCTTTTCAAAAGTGGGGAAGGAAGTTTCCTCTAAGGCTTCATACCCCCGTTCCCCTTTAACCTCCTCCCTGGGAACCGGTGGGTTGTCGCGGTTCTTCCCCGTCATTGTTCTGGAGCACCAGATCCTGGATTTGAGGAATTCTGAGGCACCATGCTCATCTGAGGGTTCTGTTGAGCCATCAGCATGCGACCCAGATCCTGTGTCATGTTCTGGACCTGGCGCTCTAGTTGGGACACCCGCTCTGGCTGGTATGGGGTCCTCAGGTCTACCCTGGGTTGATCTCGGGAAGGGTAACTATCCCTTCTCACATAATACCCTGGTTAGGAAAGTTTGGGTACCCCTCCACCCTTGGCCTCCCCTCTCCCAGATTGGGCTGTCTGGGCTCAGGAAAGTGGGGAAAGAAAGAAGGGTTGTTTTGGGGGTTGAAGTTTGGCGGGTACCGGGGAAAGAAGTTTGGTCCGGCATTTGGGGGATTACTCCCTCCTGGGGAAAGTGAGGAGGGAAGTTTCCTGGGTTTCCATGTGTCTGGTTGGATCCCCCCGCTTGGGCTGGACTATCTTTCCTAATATATGCCCTGCGCAGGCTCTATTATAATTTACTTGCTGTTCCAGCTTTTGTTGGCTCTGCTGCAGCAAATTCAACCTTTCTTGATACTCTTTTTGCAGTGTCAGTAATTTGGTATCATGCTCTACTTTCTCTTGCTGCAGGAGATCCAGATCTTGCTTTAATTTTATCAGGTACTGTCTGGTTTCTTTCTCTGATTCTTTGCTCTTTTGTAGCCTTTTCTCTGCAGAGTCCAAATCAGTTTGGGTTTTCTCCAGGGATTGTACTTGCCTCTTTGCCAGATCTAAGTTTACGGCATATTCTTCCTGTATTACTCCAATGTGGAGGTATAGGTAAGCCCATATTTTGGCAATTTTACATTGCTCTTCTTTTACTTTTGGGGCCATGTACAATTCACTAAGTGCCTTGTGTAATGGACCCGGGTCCTGCCATGTATCTAATTCTAAGGTAGTGATTTGTTGTTTGATTTCCTGCAGCCAGACATTCTCATCCTGCTCTACCCATTCCCCCTGACAAACAATTTGTGCAGTGGGTGTTCTTTGCCATATTGATTTCCACTAAGGTCGCCATTCTGGAAATATTAATTTCCTTCTGACTTATCTCAGGGTTATTTTACTTTTGCAACTCCTCTGAGTATTTCTATTGAAGGGTGATTTTACAGTGTAGCACAGTGTGGTAGCCCAAGGTGTATGTACCCCGTCAGTTAGCACGCTGTGTTAGACTGTCACAAGTGGTATGTCTAATTCAGGATCTCATGACGAGCCCCTAAGCTGTAACTGATTTCAATCCGGCACACACCCAAGCCAACGCCTAGCATGTAATGTACAACTGAAATCCATATTTATTTTTGTCTAAAAGTTCTTTATTCTGAACGATGTAGCACTCATATCATGCCCCTCTCCTGGAACCCCCCCTCCACCTCCTGGTCACACTGAAACAGGAATCAGGCTGGTTTGCAAAGTTAAAATATTTATTTATGTATTTACAATTTAATCACACTATGTTTTAATGGGTACACAATAATCACGATTGGGGTGATGTAACACAGAATAATTTCTTTATGCACCAGGAGTAATAGTGAGCAAAACAATTCAGCACAGAAATGATACTTTTGTGTGTGTGTTCAGATCAAATAGCACTGTGGTTAAAGGTCCCCCCCTGCACACCCCTCAACCCCCAATAGGCAATGTAAAGAGATAGGAGGAGAGAACAGGTTTTCAGGAATGGCAAAATTCACACAGAATATCAATCCCACTTTCCCCCAGCAAACACAAGAGAAACACGGAATTGACTATCAAGCTGTCAGAATGGCTTTTAAAGTTCTCTTAGAATGGACTGGGCAAAAACACTAAATATGGTCAAAATTGCTGTAATTACTATACATTCTTATGGGAGCCAGTTTGGATAGTTGCACACAAACACAATCAATGATTTAATACCAAGAAACAATTTGAAATCTTAAAAATCAAGTCGGATGCAATCAAAAGCTGTTGTACATGTGTCAGAATTTCCCTAAAATGACATTTGTGGCAAACTTTTCACTGTGTGATAATGGCGATAACGGGAGAACCGTATGGATTTGGGATGCGGTTTTAGATGCGACTTAAAGCTGTGGATGTTAGCTACAAGCAGAGGTTGAATTTTATTTGGAGATAGACGCAATAATGGGAAACAGGAATGCACTTTTAAAAGGACAAAGGATTTCTTACACTAGAGGATGACTATGAATACAACGAATACCACACAGGAACACAGCCACTTGATCAGAATCACTGCCTGCAGAGGACTCGCCTTCTTCAGATGAGAAAAGATCAGTGCAGAGATAGTTTTAGCAATACTAGTACAGGAGGAAGATAGGAGGGGTTGGATAGAGGGTTCAGACAATTCAAACTATACTCCTACAATGCAGGTTCTGAATACAAGATATGGATTAATTGAGCAAGATACATGTGCTAGTGACACAGTTTTATCTATAGATACTCACTAGATATGTTTTTTAAACAGAACTGTCAGGATTCTGGTCCATTGTAATGCTCACCTGACTTCCACGGAGGCGCTGGCCTGGTTCGCGCTGCTGTGACCTCTTCTAAGGTGATGCACAGGGTTCGGAAGACGGACTGGACCGGGCCCCCAAATCTGGCTTGTCTGGCTCGCAGAAGTATCCTTCTGTAGGCGAAAATAGGGGATTAACTGTCTGCGGGGTAATGCAATCAGCCTCCCACTTTTCCTTCTCACCCTCCTCGAAACCCTTCTGTGATTCCTCGTAGCATCTCACCTTAGGGTCTGGAAGGACAAGCTCTCCATCCTGCTTCTGATGCAGGGGCGCGTTGGTATCCAGTTACTTCACTGGATTTTCGGATTGGTGAGAACCAAACTTGCTTGACTTCCAGGTATGTTTTTTGATAAGAGGTTCCCCTTGTGTCCATGCATTAATCTACCAATGCCAGTGTCTTTTTCCCCATAGGGGCCGGGGTACAGAATGCCGGGGAACAGGCACCGACCCGAGATGAGAGGTGAAATCCTTGTAGAAATCAGGTAAGTCTTTAATGAGCGTTTCTTGGTAATGTCTTTTCATTCGGTCATTAAGGCTGATGTCTCTTTTTCCCCTTAGGGGCTGGGGTCCGGAAATGCCAGGATGCGGCGCGGACCCGAAATGAAGAGGGAATGAATCAACAGGTAAGTCTTAACATGGAGATTTAGCTTTCCTTATTCCCTTCTCTCTCTCACCTTTTGTTCTGGTCTTTTCCTCCCTAGGCGCTGGGGCGTGACTGCAAATCTGGATGATCGCTGCTGAACATGGAGGCGCCCTGTAAAGGTGAGTGGAATGCGGCGCTGCAGCGATCGACGCAATGAGCTTTTAAATAAAAGTCTTCCTTTTCAGGATTGTCGGCGAGATGTCTCCGGGATGCGGATTTAGCAGGTAAGGACTTTTCCTTCTTCTGTTCTCTTCTTCTCTTCCTTTGCAGGTGATCCAGGATGCTGGCAGCCATGGCAGAAGTCAGGATGCAGGAGCAGACACGGTGAGCGTCCAGCTGCTAGATGCAGAACAACGCGAAGCACGTGTGGCTGTTCGGGTGGGGTTTAAATAGCCTTGGAAGAAGTTCCAGGTATGTATCCTTCCTCCAATCAGGTATGTATCCTTCCCCGACCACGCCCGGATGGTAAATTAGTCCCACAGGTAAAGTAGTTCCTTTCAGGCCTCAAGGAGGCCGGGATCCTGCAGCATGGTCTGCATCAGGTAAGTGCACCCAAGCTCTCCCATAATGAGCCTGGCGCCTATGGCGCCAGGACTGATGTCTTTTATGAGCCTGGCGGCATAGGCGCCAGGACACTGTCCAAAGGGCCCATATATGGGGTTGCTGGGTCCTTCCTTGGGGACTGGATGTCCGCTTTTGGGGACTCAGGGCTTGAACCGGCTCCCCGGGAGTGGGCATCATGACATCCATCAAGATTCTGGTCAAGGAATGGGATCTGGTCTGGAATTTGAGGCCTAGCTGAAAATGGTTCAGTTATGCAATGGGTTTCTGCTTTGCCAAGTGTCTGGAGTCTGGAGCAGGGAAGATGTGGAGTTCAGCAGCAGGGTGTTCCGCCAGTATCAGGATAGTGAGCGAATCTGTCTGTCCTTTTGAGTGGTGAGCTGTCTCTATTTATGCTATGATGAAGGGGTGTGTGGGCTGGTTTATCCTAAGATCGCCCCTTTGGCAGGAGATTGGGTCAGAGTCTCCCCTCTGCCTTGATACGAGGAGAGAAACAGTGTGTCACCTTTATGGTGTGATTTTATGAGACAGAGAATCCACCCCTAGCCCCTTAACCACAAAATCTACTTTTGGCACCAGACATATTTACACATGTGGAACCTCTATAAGAATCACATGTACAGATTACATATGTTATATAGCAGCTATCCCTCAAAACCCCGTAGCTGTGGGATCTTGTCTCGGCTTTTCACCAAATTTTGCCCTTTTCAACAGGAACACAATGTTCAAATTATAAGCAAATTTCTACAAGTTTGCGTGTTTAACATGGGCATAAGTGTATAACGTTTCAGACTTCTAGCGAAAATACATTTTGTGTAAAATCACATTTTCTGCCATTTCTTTCCAGAACATGTCACACGATTCTGCCTACTCTTGAAACGTGCAGCCAGAATTTAGATTTGCAAATCTGTTATTTTTATATTTATATTTTTTCACTGGCAAATTATAATTATTTTAAGAAAATGTTCTTTGTAAAGGTTCAGCCACAGATGGTTGTTTTAACTCCACCCCTTGGTCTCTCCCTGGAATCCAGACGCAGTCTCCTCCCTGTTTGCTCTTGGCAGAGGCCATTTACGACGGGCCTCACACCCCACATTTCCTTAGCAGCAGCTGTTCATTGTTCCCTTTTGCCTCTGTAGACCAAGTTCTTTCCAAACCCTAGAATTACTGCTTGAGTGTTATTTCCTGGTGGGGGAAAGGCCATCCTTCTGTGGAGAAACCTGATATTCCAGTTTGGTAGCTTTTAGCCAGGCTTGATTTAATTGTTAATTCTGTTGCATTTTCCCTTAGCTTAAAACAAACTTGTGATTTCAAAATAGCAGCTAGAATTCTGATTCAAGATTTTAAACCATGGGATCAAAACAATTACAAGATGGTTACTCTCAGTAACAGGCCTCTTAGATTGCAAACATTTGATTTCAGTTTATACAAGTTTAAAGTTTAATCAGGCAGGCTCTGGACAGCTGACATTCCAGCAGCCCGATGCTGCACAGAGATGTTTTTTGACATCCACAGACAGGCCACTTTTGCTGTGGAAATCCCTCTATGCTTTCAGCATTTCAGGACCTTGCAAGTGCACAATGATTTCTTAGACTAAGTGAAGTGAAGCACCCAGCAAGAATTTGGATGTTTGAGGGTGTTTTGTACCAGCATTCTGCAGTTTCAGCAACAAAAACAAAGGGATTTAAAGCAAGATTTTGAGGTTTCATTTAGCAAAACACTACTTTTTCCTTCTGTACTCCATTTCCACTTGTTGTGGAGTCCAGTGACATATTTCAGGAGTGAGATCTCTGTTCCACCACTGACAATATGCATGGCAGATTGGACAGCCATCTTTTTGGGCATTGAAAAGTGCAATTTCAGGGTTTTTGGCGCGCACAAGTGTTCCGCAGGCATTTTTCTATTTCTGGCACCCTCATAACACAGTGCTGCAGCATAGCAGAGCAGAAGTGACTTAAAACATCCCACAGCTTTCCTGCCCCAGAAGTTTATGAGGTGTCACCCTTTCTCAGGGCTAGCAACTAGCAGAGCAAGTTTTTTTTATATAGTTCATGAACTTAGCCTATGAGTTTTAACATTTTGATTTAAACCTGTGGAATCAGAACAGTTTATACATGTAATTTTACCAACAACATTTCTAAATAAACAGGCCTTTACACAACAATGTACTTTTAAATAGGCGATTTTCTCTCTTCAGTCAGAAAAAGCACATTTTACTATTTCTTTCAATTTGGTTTTCATCTCCAGGAAATACTCACTTTCTGCAGCTATAGTTCTTTTCTTGAGTGCTGGAGTTGTTTTGCAGCATGGATACATTTATCAAGCATCTATTTAGAGTCTTTCTCTGAACAGCTGATTCTTGATACTGTTGCAAAGAAAATAGACGTGTTTCCCATGTAAAATGAAAACAAAACCCCTGGGTGATTCTTTAAGGATACTTTTGACAGGAGCTGTCATTCAAATGAGGCCCGGTTCCTCTGAGGCCTAATGAATGATCCCGGGCATTGCAGGGCCTTTTTTAATCACAGTGGTCCATGGTAAATGAATGGATTTAGCGCCAAGAAGCACTTTTAAGGTTGAAAAATTGTAATTTTAAAGAGGCATTTTGGGTTTTCAGCAAAGTAATGCTGCCTCTTTCACTTCACTCCATGTTAAATGTTGCAGAGCACACTGGCACATTCCTGCAGTGAGTAATCTGTCCACCCCACCTGAAACGTTTGTGGAAAGGGGATGCAGCCATTTTCTGGTTGTTGAAAAAATGCAGTTTAGAGATTGTGGCGCGCACAGGAGTCAGCGTGGCCATTTTGCTGTTTCTTGCCCCAATGCAGCAAAGTAATATAGCATAACACAGGTTGAGTGGGTAAAAATTGCCACTATAATATGCTAAGGGTTTGTATCCTAATGTGGTCCTCTGTGTGAGTGCTGCTGTCATTACTGTTCCATTTGTGTGTGAAAACAAAAAGAACTCCTCAGAAAAATTGTGAATCCCTAAAACTGGAGCTGTACAAATTGCTTTTTTCAATTCATCAAAACCTTTTTCCATCTCCTCAGTCCATTCAATCTTTTCCTGATTCACTTGTGCTTTTTTCAGGGCCTGGAAAAGGGGTCTTGTTTATGTACTATAATCAAATACCCATGCTCAGACATAATTACACAGTCCCAGAAACTGTATTTGCTTTATCGTGTGTGGTTTTGATGTTTTCAAGAATGCCTCAGCTCTTTCAGGTGTAACTTTCTTTCATTCATGCAAAATTAACTGTCCTGTGTATAACACCTCTTCCTGACAATGCTGCAATTTCTCCTTATCCACTTTGTATCCTTTCTCTGCTAAAATAATCATTAGCTGAACTGAGTCTTGTCTACACTCTTCCTCTGTTGAGCTATCGTCTACGTATTGCAGCACAACACTTGTCAACTCAATATTGCTTAAGTCCATCTGCTGGACCCTATTAAAGATCGATGGAGACTCACAATAACCTTGGGGCAAACGTGTGCTTTTCAGCTTAGTCTGATGGAACGTAAATGATGTATTCTTGAAGTCAATCACTGTAAAATATTGTACGTCTGGGGAATACTGCATAATACTGCATAAAATTGTCGCAGGATTCAGAACAGGATTCAGAACTAGAGAAAACTCTACTTCAACAATCTGGTTTATCGGTCTCATGTCCTGAATTAAACATCATCACCCGTCCTTTGATTTTTTTTATCGGATACACTGCAGTATTACATGGTGATTCTGACGTCACCAAGATGCGTGTATTCATCATGGCTGATATAGTCTTAAAAATACCCTTCTCTGCCTCTTGAGACATGGGATACTGCCTTGCTCGAGGCAAAATTGCTCCTGGTTTTCAACTTTATCTTGACCTCTCCCACCCCCTTCAATAGGCCTGCGTAATAGTCCATAGTCCATACTTTCATATTTAGCTTTGTCATTAAATCTTGGCCCAGAATATTAACTGGTGTTTGTCTTGAATACAACAATGGGACAGATATATCACACTCCCTCATCAGGACGGTCATTTCTCAGTGAAAGGAACTCTACTTGTAGCTCCAGAGAACCCTTAAGCATTCATGGCATTTCCTACAGTGAAAATTGTCCCTCCCACATACATGAGCGAGATACCCCAGTGTCTACTAAGAAAGAAAAGGATTGACCTTCTATGGTAACATCAACCCTTGGTTCCTCTTGAAGATTTGGCATCACTGATAGTACTGAACAAATCGAGTGACCCTGTGAGCTGTCCTATTGTGGGAGGCATGCTTATTCCCATGCCTGTAAAAGTATTATCTCCCGTGACAGTGACACCCCCTACTCTAGGAGTCAATAAATGTCCTGTGTTTGCACTCTGCTGTATCTGCATGGGTGCGTGCTGTAATGACCTTTTTTTGTGGATTCAATGGTGCTTGCTGTGGCTGCAAAGCCTATTTTGGTTGCGGTACTTGTGCTTGATACACTGTCTGATCTTGGGCAAACCCATCCCTATTTTGTAGGCTATATGCTGGAGGATAAGCTGTCCCCCCTCTTGAGAATTGGCCATTCTGTACATACCATTGGCTCCCACATGTTCAGGCAATGTGCCCTGTCTTCCACATGTCCAACGCACAGGAGGGATTCTTCTAAATTGCCCTCCCTGCATGCCTTGATTATCATTCTGCACATTCTGAAAACCACCTTGGTTATTCTGAAAGTTTCCCTGATTATTCTGAAAGCCTCCCCTTCTTTGGAAGCCTCCCCTGCCTCTAAGCATAAATCCATTCCCTCCTTGACCCAACTGCCACTGATTATTCACCTGCAGCACCCCTGCTACTTGCTGTGTCCCCAGCCCCTCTCCGCTGGTTAACATGGCTCCTTATATAGCATATTTCCACAGTTTCTTCTGAACTAGCTTAGCTTCCTCGAGCTTCCTAACGTCTTCCCTCTTTCGATTTTTCTTTTGCAACAAACGGCAATGGTGCTGCAATGGACAGTTGCATTTCTGGCCATGGCTTTGCTTCCATACCTACCAGCTTCTTGAGCTGTCTCTGTTCCTGTTCTGGCAATCCCTGATGCAGAATATGATAAAATACAGGTTTTGATTTCCCCCAAGGGTCTCAAGTTTCCAAAGACCACTGTTCCTGAAAATCAGCGTAATCTTCACCGTCCTGCATTTTACGTGCCATAATTGCACCATATCTGACGTATCCGGATATTGTACTCTAAGCGCTTTCCAGACTGCTGCTCTGCAATGATTAAACAGCGATCCATCCTGCACTGTGTTCTGTGCTGTGACACTTGAGTATCCTGCTCTCGTCCAAATGTTGTTAGCCCTTTCCCCAAGGATAGCTGCTACAAGACCCTTAATGTCCCCTGTAGCTAAAGTATTTCCTTCTGTCATTTTTTCCAATTCATAGATCCATTTTCCCATCCCCACTGTTAAGATGGGTAATTTGCATTTTAAATTGTCTTTATCCATCTGGGGCCAGGGGATATACTGTGGTCTGGCCCGTCCTTTTCTAACAAGGGGAATTGAGAAATCCCAAAATCGCAATTGGCTCCCATCATCTGCCTATCCATAGTAGGGACAATGGTTCCTGATCACCTTCTTCAAGGTAATGACCTCAGTCTGATTACATATGGTGGCGATTCCCCCCTCTCACTTTGAGATCGTCTTTTAGGTCACTCTGGCGTCCTTTCTTTAGTCTGGTCTCAATCCTACCACCTTACTTCCTAGTCTGTCTGAAAATATTCCTCAGGACTGCATGCACTAACTCCCTGATCCTCAGAGAAGGTTTCCTTTCTTTGTCTTACATGTCTTGTCCCCAACTAGTATGGCTGTCCTCTTTCTCGTCTCTGTTTAGAGTCAGCCTATCCAAAGACAGGGCTCTATGTTTGAGACTAAACAGACCTCCCTCCTTGCCTCATTACTACGCAATTTCAAATTGATCTTCTTTCCCTTTGTTTCTCAATTCACTCATGTGAAGCCATGCCGCAACGCCTTTTGAGGAGCTGTTACAACAAGGTATGGCTTTGTCTTGCCCAATTGGCTCTACCCCTTCTGTAAGCCTTTGCTACAATCACTGTAAGCCTTCCCTGCTATAAAAGAACTTCCTCCACTGACTCCAGAGCAACATACCGTACAGCGCCTGCACTATATTAACATTCACGCCAAACTTTGTCCCGTGATGCACGGTCCTGCATACAGCTTCTGTCCTTTGATGCCTCTCATGGCAGGGGTTCAAACAGCACTTTGCCCCTCACATCATATCTGTGTTACCGTATCCCCTTATATGCTTATCTTCCCAAATTCTGTGCACACAATATTACCCTCCACACCCCTTGTGCACTCAAACTACATTATGGGCCTATCACCCCATTGCATGCTGAAACTGTATTAAATACCTTATTTTTGCTGTTGTGTTTTAACCATACTTAGTTACTAATTTGTTAGCTGTGTTTAAATTTCATGAAGTGCCTCATCTTTTGCTTGATGTACCTATACTGAATTACATGTCCCATTCCAGATTGTGCTCTCTACCCACACGACAGGCCTATCTCCCCATTGCGCGTTGAAATTGTATTAAGTGCCTCATTTTTGCTATTGTATTTAATGCACTCTAAATGCTTATTTTGCTAGCTGTGTTTAAATTACACTAAGTGCCCTATTTTGTTTGGTGTGTTCATACGGCATCACGTGCCCCCCTCCAGACTGTGTGCCTTACCTACACGACAGGCCTCCACCCTATTGCACACAAAAACTACATTAAGTGCCTTATTTCTGCTGCTACGCTAAATTGCATTAAGGGCCTTATTATTGCCTTATTAATGGTGATGCATTTAATTTCTGTACATGCCTTAAGCAGCGCTACGCACCTAACTACATTGGTTGGAGCTAATCCAACTTCCACCCTTATAATACCTCACATAGGTTCATCCTCAATGCATTATGTACGGCTCCACATCCTTCCAACCATACTTACTGTGGACCCTACTGCTACTAGGACACTTGGCTAACACTACAGGACATAGCAACACAACAGCACCAGACCCCATGCTGGAAAATATCAGAACATTTACTATGGATCTCTTACCTACCTTCCCACCACCCCAGTGGAAACTTAACTGCCAGTACAGTAAGCCCACCCATCACACCATAGGGACCACGACAGATACCACTTACCAACCTAAGTACAACCATTCTGGCGTTTCTGATACTCGATCACCCATGTGTCACAGCCCCATCCAACACTTAATCAAAACTAACCTACCATGCCTGACACCATCATGTAACGCTAGACTTTGCTCAATATTACCCATAATCTATGAACCACCTATCAGAACCTATACCAACCGATACCAGCAAAGAGACTGCCCATCTCACAAACATATTTCCAAGAATAAAAATAAATACCTAGAAACCCCACCTTCATCAAACAACCTTTGAGCCAACCTTCCAACTCGCTATCTGTTAAAGTAACTAGCCAGAGCAAACCCCGAAACCGTGCCCCCAGTATTAATGCCCCTGACATCAAGGGCGCCCTAATTAATGGCAAATCTCTGGTGTTTCACCCCACTGAGGTAGCCGACTTCAATTAGTGCTGAAGACTATGACTTCCAAGCCATAATGGAGTCTTGGCTGCACCCAGCAGCAGGCCCTGCCCTCCTGCTCGCAGTTCCCAACAACTACTCCATACTCAGAGCAGCTAGAGTCAACTCTAGAGGTGGAGGAATAGCTTTCAAAGCTAAATCCAACCTAGATAAGAGACTAGTCCCTTCATTAGACATTAAATCGTGTGAATCACTTACTGCTAAGCTCCCTATATCAGACTCCCAAATGCTTACTATCCATCTCATCTATAGACTGCCAGGCCCCATTGGAGCATTCAAGGAGGATATCTCCATAATCTTATCTGACAACATGAAAACAGCATCTCAAATACTACTTTTGGGGGACCTTAACCTGGGCTTCAATGACCCTAGCGACACGCAAACTACAGCAATTTCTAACATACTCTCTGAATTGGGCTTCACCCAAAGAGTAACCCTGCCCACTCACAAAAAAGGTAGAATTTTAGATTTGGTGGCTGACCTGAACTGTGAAGCCTCCATCATCTCTATAACACCCCAATTCTGGACAGACCACTACCTCCTCTCCTTTACTCTCGTGGTTAAGTCTCACTCTTAATAACAACCCAGTTGTCCCACCTACCCGCACTAGGAATAAAAAAACATTACAGCAGACACATTCATACCACTCATAGTAACCACCCATAACTCATTGCCTGATGCTAGTGACCCTGCCACACTAGTTAATGAATACAACAATACCATGACTAAAGCCTTAGACATGATTGCCCCATTAAAAATGAGGAAAGGTAAAACAAGAGGTCCTCTGAACTCCCGGTTTACCCCGCACCTCAAAACATTGAGAGCAGAAAAAAGAAAGTGTGAAGCTACCTGGAGACACCAACCCTATGATGAAAACAGAACTACCTGTCCAATATATCGGCATTATATAAGAAAGAAATAATACTCTCCAAACAGGATACGTACAACAAGAGGATTCTTCAAGCTAACTCAAGCACAAAGGAACTCTTTGTAATTTTAAAAACATTGGAAACCCCTATTCCACCAACTGATAATAATCTGAAGGACACACTTTGGTGTTCTTATATTCAGGATGCATTATCTAGTAAGATCACCCGTCTCCAACATAAGATTGCTAAATAAAAAAGCACACCTACCCAACTCAGATAGACCTGTCAGTACCCCAACGGACCCCATTAAACTAAACACAATGTTTCGTTTCTCAAAAATATCAATTCTCGAGTTTGAAAAAATTATCCTTTCATTAAAACCCTCAAACTGTCAAGGAGACAAGTGCCCAGCCCAAATCATAAAAAATGCGGGAAGAGACCTCTCACCATTCATAACTAAGTTAATCAACGCCTCTTTTGCATCAGGTACTATCCCCAGCAATCTGAAGGAGTCTTGGGACCTCCCGCTCCTTAAAAAACAATCAAAGGTCAGCTGCTCAAAGGGGGCGATTTCAACCTGACTCCAGACCCTAATCTGGATAAAACACTTCCCCCAGCCAAGGAGGACTTCGGCAAAGCTCTCGCCATGGCAAAATTCCTGAGGAAAACTGACTCCATAGATGTTTGGAGATGGGCCAACACGGGGGCTAGAGATTACACATTCTTCTCCCATGCCCATCTGGGGCATTCAAGGATCGATCTGCTGCTCCTATCCAGATCTCTAGTCCCCTGTGTTGAAACCATCCAAATAGGACACAGAGCCCTTTTGGACCATGCCCCGGTCATAATGAAATTGAGAGTACAGAGCTTCCCCGAGCCAACCCAGCGACAATGGAAACTGCACGACCAGATCTTGGCAGACATGGCGATCAGAACGGAAATGGCAGAAGCCCTCAAGAACTACTTCAAGGAAAACACCACCAAAAACACATCGATTTCCATGATCTGGGATGCCATGAAACCGGTGATCAGGGGCACGGCTAACGATTGTACGGCCAGGCTACGACGCCTACGCAAACTACAGCAGGACAAACTCGAAGCGAAGGTGTTCGAAGCGGAACGCATCCTGAAGCAGGCTCAGAACAGGAAAGCAAGCCGCACGCTCCAGAAAGCAAAACGTTCTCTAGAAATGCACCTAGCAGACAAGGCGGCCAGAGCACTCACATACCCCAAACAATTCTACTATGTGCACAGCAACAAAGCAAACTGCCTCCTGGCCCACAAAAGCTGCACTCCCGGAACACCATCCAATGTCTCCAGGAAGCCCAGGAAACGCTGCGCTTCGCCAACCCAGAGAAAATAGACATTATGACTGTGCATCATAGAGTGATCATGTTGGGTGCTCCCACGGCAGCAGACGCACATTCCAAATACCTAGCCGGGATACAGCCGTGCGACCCACACTCTCAATTGGCAGCCCTAGAGGCCCCTATCTCGACGGAAGAGGTGAGCGAGGTTATAGCAAAATTGAAAAACTCATCGCCTGGTCCGGACGGGCTCACAGCTCCATTCTATAAAAATTTCTCTTACATATTCGCCCCCCAGCTGTCGGCCCTCTTCAACTCCTTTCTTTCGTCGGGGATGACCACCCCATCAATGGAAGAGTCGCTTACTGTGCTGCTCGTGAAACCAGGCAGGGATCCACGCCTCTGCGACTCGTACAGGCCCATAACGCTGCTGAATTACGACGCCAAAATCTTTGCTAAAACTCTGGCGAACAGGCTGGCGCCCTTACTCCCGGACATCATACACCCAGACCAAACCGGGTTCATCCCCGGCTGTCGCACTCACGACAATATAAGAAGAACCATAAATGTCATCGAATCAGCCAGCAGGAAGGGTCAGGAGTTGATGGTGCTCTCGCTCGACTGTCACAAAGCTTTTGACAGGCTAGATTGGGGCTACATACAAAAAACATTAAGGCACTTTGGCTTCGGCCCCAAGTTCATAAAATGGACACTAGCTAACTATCAGCACCCATCCACCAGGCTCAGAATTAACGGAACCAGATCCGACGCAATCCAAATTTCGAGAGGCACAAGGCAAGGATCTCCCCTTTCCCCACTGATCTTTGCCCTCTCCATGGAGCCGTTTGCAAGCAGAGTACGGCAAAACAATGCAATCCAGGGCCTGGCGATCAAAGCCCAAGTATACAATGCCGCCTTTTACGCCGACGATGTACTCTTAACATTAACTGGGCCCAGGGAATCCATGAAAGCGCTGTGGATCGAACTGAAAGAATTCAGGGAAGCATCAGGGTTCAAGGTCAATCTTCCCAAGTCATCGGCGCTGGGCATCAACCTACCTCGAACCCTGATCACAGACATGGCAAACGAATACCTCATTCCCTGGACCGTAAAGCATCTTGCATACCTAGGGGTCCAACTGCCTAGCACACCCAGCAAACTATATAAAGCTAACTTTCCCCCACTGTTCAAAGAATTCAAAAGTGATCTACGATGCTGGCAGAAACAGGAGATTTCCTGGTTCGGAAGAATAACGGCTCTGAAAATGAACCTCATCCCAAGATTGCTTTACCACTGTTCTGCCCTACCAACGGCTATCCCGAAGCAAGCTGTACAGAAACTACAAAGGGGCATAATGAGATACATCTGGGAAGGAAAACAGCGACGGATCCCAAGGAAACTCATGCTACGGGGACGGACGGTGGGAGGATTGGGAGCACCCGACGTGGCCAGATATATCCTAGCTGCCCAGCACTCGCACGCATTCGCCTGGCCCCCTGCCACACCGAAACCCCGCTGGCTTGACCTGGAGGAGGCCTGGAGCCCAGTCCCGATAACCTCATTACCGCATATGAATCGCTCCATCGACTGTCCGGATGGGAGGCCTCTCTCAGCAACCGAAAACACTGTGGTGAACTGGAAGAAGGTGGCGCGGCTATGGAGAATCCGCAGCACTACATGCCAACTCACCCCGATCTGGAGGAACCCGGAGTTTTCACTGGGCACCATCCCTAAGGACTTCGCGAGGTGGAGGGAGGGAGTATTGGAGAAGGTGCAAGACTTCTTCGAGGAGGGAAATCCCTTGGACTTCGAGGCCTGTAAGGCGAAATTCAAGGTTCCTGAAAACGAGAGGTTCAGATACACCCATCTTAGGCACTGGCTCTCAAACAGGAGCATGAAAATCTGGGAAGCAGAGACCTAACAGCCC
Organism: Ambystoma mexicanum; assembly: GCF_040938575.1. Taxonomy (NCBI): domain Eukaryota; kingdom Metazoa; phylum Chordata; class Amphibia; order Caudata; family Ambystomatidae; genus Ambystoma; species Ambystoma mexicanum. Next base: position 932,940,047 of record NC_090921.1, on the reverse strand, counting down.
TGGAGCAGACCCTCGCATCACCCCCCCTAAGGGCAAGATCTCCACCCTCGATAAGATCCTAGACAGAACCGACCCATCCCACAAGGAACCATACATGCTCAAATGGGAGAGAGACATTGGGAGACCCATTGAGCCGGAGGAATGGGACCAGATCTGGACTAGAGCAAATAGAAGCTCGAAATGTGTGTCCAATAAGGAGGGGGCATTCAAGGTATGCTACAGGTGGTACCGAACCCCTGAATCTCTCAATAAATGCAACCCGGCGATCCCATCAACGTGCTGGAGAGGCTGCCCGGACAAAGGCACATTATACCATCTGCTCTGGACATGCCCCAAGGCGACGCAATTTTGGAAAGCAGTGTTAGAACAAATCAATACGATCACGGGATTAGCAATCCCATGGGACCCAGGGATCATACTGCTCGGAGCAAGCGGCGAGGGCCAATTCCCTCGATCAGGCCACAGAGCAGAACTTTGCTCCCACCTGCTGACTGCGGCCAAGATTTCAGTGGCAAGGCTCTGGAAAAACCCAGAGGGACCGTCGGTCCAAATGTGGTGGACTAAATGTTGGGACATAATAGCGGCAGAAAAAATCACTGCCCTCAGGTTTGGGAACAGAGACAAATTCTTCCACACTTGGTCTCCCTTCTTGGATTACGCACAAACATACCCTGGCCTGACCCGACAGCCGCCCTTCCTACGCTGGATGGATAAATATGACTGAAATAAAACACGGAAGAGCAGCCGGGGACACCGAGCTGGTCAGGTCTGCCCCTGCTAGCACAATAGCGTCGGAACAGAGATAGCCTTGAACTAAGGGATGCCTTCTCCCCTCCTCCAGCAGGTTCCTGAAGCAAGATCCACCTCCAGGAGTTCGGATTCCGACGAGGGGCCCCAAAACGTTCACCCCCACCAAACTTCGACCTCCCCATGCAGCTAGACCTTCCTCACTGACCTACTGTTATTGTTTATGTTTTATGTGTGTTTTGTTGATTTGTGTTCTCAAGCGAGTCTGTACCGATTGAAATACCTTAATTGCACATGACATAATGTACAACATGCTTGTTTCAAAAACCAATTAAAACATGTTTGAAAAAAAAAATCAATTGTTAAATCCATCCATCCCTACCAACTACAGGCCTATCACGACTGTACCTTTTTACTTAAAATATTGGACCGGGTGCCCTATCTCCAGATTCAGGATTACTTAGAGTCCAATCAGCTCTTTGGACTCCACCAATCTGGCTTTAGACCCCAACACGGTACTGAAACGGTGCTAATCGATCTCAAAACACAGATTAACAAACTCAAGGATAAGGGGAGAGCCGCCTTACTACTCCTCCTCGATCTATCTGCAGCCTTTGATTTGGTAGACCATAAAATACTGTGCAACCACCTCGACTCTGCTGCCCACTTCGCAAAAGAAGCCGTAGTCTGGATCCAATCATTCTTGAGCAACAGGACTATGAGAGTCTTCTATGTCTTCTGCGGCGGCAGAATCTATTCCCATAACATGTGGTGTGCCGCAGGGATCCTGTGTTTCACCCACACTGTATAATATATTTACTAAGCTCTTATTCGATAAGCTGGACCGTCTGGGTGTCACCTACACTAACTATGCAGACGACACCTGGACCCTGATGCCGCTTACTGGGGACTACAACAAGGATGTGGGCTTAGTAAATAAAATGTACCTCAACATTCAATCATGGCTGGCAACCCATGGTCTGTGCTTGATGGATGACAGGGGAGGCACCATAACATTTCTCTACAGACCTTTTCCTTTTTTCTACTTATATTATTTATTCACACTGCAAGTTATGTAATTATGCCTTTTGTGTTCACTTATGTATAAAATTCACCTACTGATTTGCAAATTATTGTCACCCATTTGGGATCTGCTGTATTCTTATCTATCCTATGTAACCTAAGCTGAAAGTATTCTTGTATCAAATTGTCTCCTGCGCCCTGATACACTCGGGTCTGGTGCACATTATAAATAAATAAACAAACAAAACAAACTCTTGGTCCTCGTCTCTTGATAAGCTTTCTTAATTCTGTCTCTGATATTTTATATTTCCTATCTCAAAATTCTCCTCTAGGTTTAGTCTGGAGGGTTCTGGCATCGCTTCTTGCAATGGTAGAAACTCCTCTATGTTTTCCCATAATACTACTGGACTCAGTTCCATTAATTCCTTCTCGACTTGATCAATGTTGCGTGTCCTCTGTCTTCTTTTTCATTCCATTTCCTCATCAAATGCCCTTTGTTTCTTTGCTTCCTCCCTAACCCTTTCTTCTTCCTGTCTTTTCGCTTCTCGCCTCTCATTTTCCCTACGCACCTCTTCATCTCTGCGTCTTTCATTCTTTTATCTCTTAATTTCTGTATTTTCTCATCTTCTCTAGTCTATCTCATTCTTCGATTGCTCTTTGCCTGTTGTCATATTTTTTTTGCCCTTCTGCTGTCTTCCTTTCTTAACTGTTCTTCCTGATATATCTGTTCTCGTCTTTGTCTATTAATTCCTTTACACTCATCTTCTTTCATTTGTTTTTCTCGTTCCCTGTCTTTTTTTATCTTGCTCATCTTGATCTTCCCCTTGCCTTACTTCCTCTATGCTCTTCCCATCAGGTTTGAGCACTATCTAACTACCGATACATTAGTTCTGTATGAGCGCTATCTCATCAGCTTTGTCTTTTTCTCCTTTCCATCTCTTAATTTCCCATTCTATATCTAGAGTCAAATTCGGTCGTTCATTTTTCTCTTTGTCCTGTAGGACTTTAGAGACGACGTCCTTTTCTGGAGTTCTTTCTAGGCTTTCGTTACTGCTTTAAGCAGGCGGTTCATGTATCGGGTTACTGTATCCTGTCGCTACTTTAAGCTCCCTTATTGGATGCAATCCTTCATCTTTTGTACTATCACCATTTACTTCAGGCATGGTAGGGGAGTCAGAAGGCTCAACACCACACTCTTCAAACTGGTTAAGCATCCGGTCTTCAAAGGCGGGTCTTCTTGTTCCTCCTGATACATTTTCCAAGGCTAGCTAACCTTTTCTCCAATTTCTTTAATGTGTATGCAACCTGCATGTACGTGGTGATGTGTTGCACAAATGTTTTTGACAATGATCCCCCTTGTGGCCATGGCATGAACATTTTATCTGCCGTGCCCTTAACCCATTCTGCACTATATTGCGTAAGCTTGGGTGCATGTTTTGGCAGCTGTTTGTATAGGTGCATGAGCAGAGTAACATTCTCCATTATGACAAGTCTCAAATCAACTGTCAATTTCTTTTACAAAAAAAAAAACTATCAGAAAAAAAATGAAATATGAGCGTGCACCAATCGTCGCTGCTCCAAACCTCTATGTCTCACTTTCCTACAATCTACATATTCAGTCAATACCCTCAATGACTAAATAAATAAATCATTTCCTCTCAACATTTGAACACCATCTATCATTTGTCGCTCTTTGACATCTCATTGTTTCCACTGTACATAAAATATATACAATACACAAACAGACAAACTGGCCGGCCCCAACATATATTTATGCTCAGCGTTCCTTGCTGCTATCCTTACACCTAAATTTACTCCGATGGGAGTGTAAGTTATCCCCTTTATCAAACCTTGTTCACTTGTCACCTATTTATCCACTTGGATTTTGAAATAACTTCTTCTAGACATTCCTTGAACGTAGGATTATGGGTTAAATCTATGACGCTCCTTGTCATTACACCTTTACGTGTCACTCTTCGTCATTAACTAAATACCCCTATGTGATGCTCGTCGTCATTAACTAAGTACCCCATCAACCCTCTGTTACTTTCTTCCCATTATCACTTTCCCCACTCAATGCTCATTCATTTTTTGCCACCTTTCTCAATCTACTCACCATTTGCTTTTCAGCTCCTGACCATCGGGATCGTCTCCTCCTCAAGCAGCCACCATCGCCTTCAGTCCGCTCAGCTCCCTGCAGAAATCAGGAGGAGATTTTGTGAAAGAGGGAACGGTCCCACCTATTTCTTTATGTCTTGCAAGAACGTTTTCGGCCATTATCCACAAGAAGCCTTGCGGTGATCCAGCTAAATGGCGGCGGAGATTCGATATTCCGAGACCCTTAAAAGCCTACTGGGTCAATGGATAATTAACCATCTTACCTCTGATACCACATGAACACCGGGACCTGGGACCCTTTAAGACGAGGTAGCAATATTTATAAATGGATGGGGAAGCAGAACTTACTCATACATCAATAATCAAACTGACCAGGAAGTTTGGCAAAACTTAGTACTGTTTTATTAACAATGATCTAAAACATTGAATAAAACGGTCATCAACGGACGTTTTCTCAAGTCTCTCAACGTGTTGCATGAAAAAACATTCTTCTACAGTAAAAATTCATCATCATTGACGTCACACTACGTTGAAAACTACAAAAACCTACTTGGGGATGTGATTGGCTTAAAGGGAACATCTAGGTTTACGTTCCATACTGATGGGTGTTGTGATTGGCTCTCTAAGATCAGGTGGACAACTAAGCCCTCCTCTGATGCAAGTCATCTTCATCGTCACAAAATACTCAATGTCCTATTGGTTATACAAACTATAGGGCTCTTTGATACATGGCCCTCTATCATTGGTTCACTCTCTCGTACCCTTCTGGAATATTTCACTTGCTAGCAGCATGCAGGCTGGTTACCCCAGGTGCTGGGAGTGGTTTGGCCTGGTCATGCCTCCCCACCCAATTAGTCCAACAGCTATCATCACTCCTGCGGTCTGCTATTCAATTAGGCTTTGAACTTGGCCTTGCAGAAACTCTCTGTGCCTGAGAATAAACGGGAGTGGGGCATGGACTTATCTTCTGGTTTTGCTGTAGCTCGGCCCGCAGTCTATTTCGATCTGCTCATGTGACTGGAGACAATGTTTTCGAGCTCTTGTTGCATATAATAATATTAAATGTTGAACTCTTGGTGCCTTCAGTGTTTTTTCATTCCACCTCAAACAGAAGTTTGTTTCTTTCTCACGTTCATGTAGCTTCTTGGCAGACAACCAGGCTCACGATGGCCTCGACTCTTGGTGCTGGGCCAGCCAGCCTTTCTTGAATTCTCCTTCACAAAGATTTTCTCAATGGATACCTTCTCTCAAGAAATATTTGTGGTATAGGCATCCTAACTGGTACTGCACATGTTACAATTTCCGGTTCCTAACATGTAGCATGTAGGCAACATGGGGGCGGAGCTTTTAGTAGGGGTATTTGGCCCCTCCTCTACAACAGTTTATTGAAATCACCACCATTACAGGCAATCTTTGCATGCAAGTGTGTTCTCGCGTACAGTTGCTGTCTGATACGTTCATCCATAATGGTGCCTGTGTCCAAAACGTGCTGTATATAAGTATGATCATTTTAAATCAGGAAATGCTAACAACCCAAAATGAAAACACTGGGCATCTATCTGGATGCATCGCTCAACATGACCCACCAAATCAGCAACATCATCTCTTCAACAGCCTTCAAGACAAAACTCATATGGGCAAGCCGGCCTTTTTTATCCCCCACCAACCGCCTCGCAGTTGCCTGGGCTCTTGTGATGTCCAAGCTAGACTATTGCAATGCCCTACTTTGTGGAATCTCAGACAAAAACCTGAGCATGCATCAGGTCATTCAAAACAATGCTCTCCAAAACAGCCATGAGATTGAGCAAATCTGACCACATAGCCGAGGTAAGGCGGTCAGTCCATTGGCTCTCGGTCCATGAAAGGATTAAATGTAAAATTCTCACAGTTGCACACAGTCTAGCGAATAAAGCTCCCACCTACCTCGTCCAAAGGATCAAAACATATTCACCTACTAGACCACTCAGATCCTCACACAGCCAACGACCACTGACTGTCAGAGTTAGATGGAAATGACCAGGTGGCTCCAGCTTCCCTGCTGTCATGGCCAACCACTGGAGCAACCTCCCGATTCACCTACGCTAGGAGACTTCTTACCAACTCTTCAGAAAAAACCTAAAGACTCACCTGCTTACTTAACTTTGCCATGTAGTACCAGCCATGCTACACCTACACATGACTGTAAAATGTAACTAGCGCCCAGATGCCTGAGGGCTTGGCGCACTACAATAAATGCACAAATAAAATAATCAAATGTGGTGTAACCACAGAATGTGACACAAAGCATACACTTGCTCCTTTTTTGCCACCTGTCACCATCACTACAATTGTCGTCTCGGGAACAGGAGACTGGATGTTACATTGCACACTGCAAGGCACGTCACTCATCTTTAGCATCAGCCAATCGTGATAACTTGCTTCTGGAAAAATGAACACATTATAACTGTACTCCACTATTTTATGTGCCCAAGCTGCCCACTGCTCACAGCAACACCACCAGCCTGAGTGATTTGTACTCACTTATCACTGGAAATGTGTGTGAACGACTCAAGGACTGTGGACTGATCACTGGGACAAAATAACTGTCAGCTCCTCCCAACAACTATTGCCCGGGTCTATATAGCAAATTTAGTAGCGTCTGCAACCCGTGGCTCTCAAGATGTTTAAGAACATGACACCCACTTACTTACCTTCCTACCCACAATAGCCCCCCCACTATTGACTACGCAGGCTTTGGCTTATGGGTGTTGTACTACAAAACGTCTGGAAGTCTAAAGGATGGAGACCACTGAAAAATAGTTTGTCTGAGACCCCTCGTCGGGCAAGACACTCGGCTTGCATTGCAGTGATTATGCACAGTGATTTAAACATATAAATGTCGCTGCAGGTAGCGAGCCTGGGCCATTTATACACACACACACTAACATTAGAAACATTTTTTTCCATATATTTGCTACGAAATAGCTTTCTTGGTTCTTGCCAGCCCATTGTATTGTGTCTAAACTGTCTTATGTTTCCTTTTGTTATTTTAAAAATGAAAAAATTCAGTTAAAAATGTAATATTGTTCTGCGTGTTAGTTTAGACCTTTGGCCACTGACTGTGTTATCGTAGGGGACCACAGAGGTAAGACATCTCTCATACATGCCTTATCTTGATGAATAAGGAAAGCGATGAAAGAAACAATACCATCCTACAGACAAAAATACTTTAAGAAAATACATCAGAAAATACCGTTTTCGAGACAAGTCCAAAATATGGTTGCTTTACTAAGAATTGGGGTGGTGTAGTGCTGTCTAGCCCGGAGGGGTACCAACAGGGCTTTGATCAAGAAAGTTGTTATTACAACAGTTTGTCTCCCGCTTCTTCCCATGAAGATACTCAAACTATAGGGTCACAACCCACTACTTCAGGGATCCTGGCAGGCCCCGTACCTAAGAAGACAGTCGATGACCTTTCTTCTTCCAAGGAGATGTTTTCCCCAGAAGACCGAGTGCACCCCAGATCTTCCGACTGGGAGCCATCTTTAAGGACAACAGAATATATTAAAGACAGGCTGCGCAAGCCTTTAGATAAAGAAGTCCGAGCAAGGCTCAGAGCAGAATGCCCACGACCGGGAATCCTAGACAAGATACCCCTGACACCGGAATTGGATTCCAAGATGATTACTTTCCTGGGGAAGAATGTCAAAGACCCAAGAAAGGCATTGGTCGTGCCTGGAAGTCCTGCCAAGATAAGGTGCTGGACATCATCGGCCCACTAGCTAAAACGATGGACATGGCTGAAGCAGCCATAGCCACTGGTAATCCTGTTGACCCAGTGATACTTTCAGACTGGGCTCAGAGAGCCATTTGTTTGCTGGGCAATGCCATCTGCGCCATTTCAGCGGAGCGCCGCAAGGGCATCCTTTATAAGATCGATGCCAAGCTCTCTGAGTTAGCAGACACTGAGTCAGGAGCTGCTGCTCAAGGTCTACGATTTGGTGACTCCTTTGTCAAGGAAATGACTAAATTTGTGGGCACTTTTACTGCACTTGACAAAGCGCAATCATCAATCAAAAGAGTTTTCTCTGCAAAGATTTTCACCTGGGCCGTTCGAGGTAGAGGTCGCTCGTCCAGCTGATACTCTATTGATCAAAGACCTCAGCAATCCAGGGACCATCAGGCCTGGCAGGATCGTGCAGACACCTTCTTCCCTTCGAGGGGGCGAGGAAGAGGGCGTGGCTGGAGAAGAGCCGCCCGCTACCCAGCACAGCAACTGCCCACAGGTCAGTCTGCCTATTGCAGCGCCCGTGCCATTAACGCTTATAGGAGGGCGGCTAGCTCTTTTTGCGCATGCATGGGATTCCTTACCTGGGGACACTTGGGTCAGGGACGCAGTTCGCGGCATGCGCCTGGAACTTTTTGCACAACCTTTTCAGACAGGTCCTCCCATTCTGATCACAATGTCCAAAGAGGATGAGGTAGCGCTAGACAAGGAAATTCAGACTTTAGCATTGAAACAAGCGATTCGTCCCTGCACAAGTCCAGGTTTTTTTTTTCAGCCCCATATTTCTGGTACGCAGGAAACAGAAAGTGCATCCAGTCATAAACCTCAAGGCGCTCAACGATTTTATTGTTTACCGGCACTTCAAAATGGGGGGTATTCACATGCTCAGGGACCTCTTGAGACCCAATGACTGGCTTAAGCGCCTGGATCTGAAGGATGCGTACCTTGCGGTGCTCATACATCAAGATCACATAAACTACCTAAGATTCTCCTGGAAACACCGAGACTGGGAATTCACGAGCCTACCTTTCAGTATTTCTTCAGCTCCTTGGGCCTTCTCCAAGCTCCTGAGGCCAGTGGTGGCACATCTAAGAGAACAAGGCGTCAGACTGATAATATACTTGGATGATATTATCTCCATGGTGCAATCACAAGACCTAGCAGAGCAGCCGACCAAGCTGGCCTTAGACCTACTTCACAGTCTCGGATTCCTCATAAATTGGGAGAAATCTTTCCTTCACGCATCCAAAAACCTAGAGTTTTTAGGATTCGTCGTTGACACTGAAGTGGCTCAACTCCGTCTTCCGGTGGCCAAGATTCACTCCACCAAACGGGAGATCCGCAGACTCCTGCAGAGGAATGATATATCTCTGCAAGACCTAGCAAGGGTGATAAGACTTCTCACCTCCTCCATCCAAGCTATTTTTCCTGGACCTCTACACTATCGAGATTTGCAGAGGATGAAGGGATTGCATCTAAGACATGGTCTCTCTTATTTACCGTGACTGACTCTATCACCAGAAGCGAGAATGGAACTCAACTGGTGGCTCATGCATATGGAGGGCTGGAACGGCCGGGCGATCTTCGGTTCTGCCCCAGACATAGTGATAGAGTCAGACGCCAGCCATTCCGGCTGGGGAGCAAGATGCAGTCTGGTGGCCACAGGAGGGACATGGTCACCGCAGGAGCTCGGAATGCATATAAATTTCCTAGAGCTCTTAGCCAGTTCCTTCGCAGTACGCTCTTTTACCAAAGACAGAGTGAGCTGTTGTATCTTCCTGAAGATGGACAACATTTCTGCGGTAAGATACATCAATCATTTGGGGGGCACCAAATCTCGGCCCCTAGCAGAACTGGCCAAATATTTTTGGCATTACTGTCTAGAGCGTCGGATTTCAGTAACAGCAGAGTATCTACCGGGCCTTACAAATGTAGTGGCAGATTGGTACTCCCGGCATGCAGTCGATTACAGCAACGGGAAGCTCGACAGGGAAGTCTTCCTTCAAATTCAGCAGGTCTCGGGTCCCATGTCCAAAGACCTGTTTGCCTCACGCCTGAACACTCAGCTACCAGTGTTTTTCAGCTGCAATCCAGATCCAGCAGTGACTGCAACAGATGCTTTCCTCCAGCATTGGAACAAAGGGGTGCACTATGCCTTTCCCCCCTTCAACATGATTGCGAGGACCCTGGCAAAGGCCTGTCAGGAACAAACGGAATTGGTTCTTGTAGCCCCGCTCTGGACCTCTCAGACCTGGTATCCAGTTCTTCTGGAACTTTCTTCGGATTTTCCAATCCTTGTACCCCAATTTCCAGATCTGCTGCTGGATCTTGTGAGGCGTCAGCACTGTCTTCTCCTTCAAGGATTTCTGGTCCTAGCATCTTGGAGGATTTCAGGTCTAGGTGGAGAGTTCCAGGCATGTCTCACATGGCAGTCAGCCTCATCGAGGAGAGTTGGGCCCCGGCCACTCTCAAAAGATACTCTAACTCATGGAAGGCCTGGAGGAGCTGGTGCCAAGACAAAGGCTTACATCCAGTTTCAGCACCTACAGAGGAAATTCTGAATTTTCTGGCATCCTTAGTGGAAAGGGGTCTAGCCTACAGAACGGTTAACGCATATCGTTCTGCTATTCGAGCAGGCCACGACCCCATAGAGGGAACTCCAGCAGGTGAGCATCAACTAGTCTGCAGGTTACTTAAGGGCGACAGACTCTCAGCTCCGCCCCCGTCCCGTTACGGTAAACTATTGGACGTCAACAAAGTGTTGAACCTGTTTCTATCCTGGCCAGATAATGAGCAATTATCCCGTACTGCCTTATCCGGCAAACTCACTACACTGCTCTGTCTCGTCTCCTGCAGGAGGGTTTCTGATGTCAGAGCCCTCGATCTAGCAGGCAGAACCTTCTCCCCCGATGGCATAGTGTTCCACATACATAGAAGGACGAAGTGCAACTCAAGAGTGATTTCTTATCCTGCCTTCGGAGAACAGCCAAGCTCTGCCTAGTCAGATGCCTTAAGGTTTACAAAGAGGTCACGGCTCCCCTCAGAACCACGGCTGACGGACAACTTTTAATAGCCTTGCATAAGCCGCATAAAGCAGTTTCCACCCCAACCCTAGCACGCTGGGTGCGGTGGACTTTGACCCAAGCAGGCATAGATATCTTGCACTTCGGAGCCCACTCCATGAGAGGAGCTATGGCCTCTAAAGCTTTCCAAGTCGGGATCCGGCTGGAAGATATCATGAAAATGGGGGACTGGGCAAGCAAATCGGTATTCAAGCAATTCTACCTAAAACCGGTAGAACAGCCGGCACCTATTGTGGTAAGTAAGCTTTAAACGAGCATAATGGGAACCTCTGGTCTATAAAGATTTTCCATAATAACTTACTAGAAAGTCTTAATTCTATTAAAGACAAGGAGGCGAGCATTATCCCACCCGGCAAGAAATTAAAATGTACCCTGTTCAGAGATTATGTATCTATATTGATAATTTACATGATTTTGAATGCATGACAGTTTTTTCAGATAACGCAACGTATTTCTCAACGGATATAGGGATGTAATATACATGAACTAACTGTAATTATTTCTCTCTCGTAACAGTGTCTGCCGAAAAATCCACCTAATTCTTGGAACAGTTTTATCTACCATTTCGAGTTGTCTTCAGTTCCGAACCTTCTATCAGTCAAGTTCGCAGCTTCGAAAGAGGAAGTGCATCATATTCAAGACTGTTTATGTGGTGACTAGGCCATTCATTGGAGGATACTGGTGACCCTACACTGAACTTTCCTCAGACCCCTGGGAAATGTAGTTTGCGTTATTTTTACAGACTCTTTGGACATTTTACCTTATTTCATTGTTAAATGTATTGTTACATTTTTTATGTTCACAAAAGGAAGACAAAATATCTTGCTGCTGAGCGCTTTCTTTAATTATTTAATAAAGGAAGAGAAGCATAATGCTTGCCTCTGTGTCTTTAACAGAATTAAGACTTTCTAGTAAGTTATTATGGAAAATCTTTTTTGGGGTGGTGTAGTGCTGTCTTGAATAAGGGAGAACAGGGTCAATGGAAATTATGATTTGTGACTTCATTTAGTATGTGTTTGGAAGCTGGCTTGCTGAGCAGTCTAAATTTGGTGAGCTCCCTTCAGAGGCCATTCATCACAATGGATTAGCGAGGGCTTTGGGAGAGTCACCAATCGTTTCATAGTGAAAGTAGAAGGTCAACGTAATGAAAGAAACAGTGGTGCGCGAGTAGTCACGGCAGATTCTGTTCAGGCAATTGCTCTTGATAGTGTCCTTCTGTGATCCATCTTCCATCGTGTAGATGCCGGTGGTGGCCTTCTGTCCTCAGCTGTGCTACCATATTGCATTAATGATAACCCAATCATGCTTCCCGTGAAACTCAAGGAGACAATCAGAGTTGACACGTATGATGGATGGCTTTCACATGTGGGTTATAGAGGGCCGTCTCTACCTGTTGGTATTGTTCCATTTCTTGTAATCAGCAGAATAACAACACATCGACCATGGGCTTCTGTCAGAAGGGCTGGTCACCCTGCACTGAGTATTATAACACATAGCTACCATAGAAGGCACTAGGTAGAGTGTTATTTATATAGTGAGCATCTATATTCGTCAGTCACATTTCAACTGGCCTCTAAGCACTGAAGGAACTTTCCTATTTTTAAAGAATACATTATTGCCTTATCTTCGTATTGATATCAGAAGATCAGGTGAAGGAAAGCAATATATATATATATATATATATATATATATATATATATATATATAAACAATTGATAAGTTAAATAGTAATATATTACTAATACGATGAATATCATCAGGCCAATTATGATTATGAGGTGATAGCAATATTTTTTGTACTTGCAGTTGGTGTATGCGTTTCTTCAAATGCATGCCATGCATCCTGGAAGGTGTTCCCCCACACCTATTCTAAGCATATAACGTAAAGCGAAAACGCACTCTTTTCTCCTATACTATTCACCAGAAATTCCAAAATAAACACACAGTGGTGCTATAAATGTCTCCATCTTAGCTGATGGTCACAAAATGTCAGAGAAAATTCCTTAACAAATAAATAAAAGAATCATATCACTCATAAAGCAGCCAGGTGGCAGCTGTTGTTTTTTTCCTATTGTCGCAGGGTTGTTGGCAGTCAAATATTGTTTTGTTTTCTGACTAATTCATTTATTTTCTTGTATCTCTGCACCTGAATCCTAATGTTTGTGGTCGAATCATTGAGCTGACAGTGGTAGTAATTACCATATTCGTGGAATTCATTGTGGCCAAATAACTGCCTTTTTCAGCTGGTCTGAATGTGATCCTATGATTCACATTCAGAATATTTTTAATGAGGCACAAATCATGTGATTGAAATTAGAATGATTACACAGAATGAGTACACTCATGATTACTGTAATGGACCAGGACAGCCAATCCCAAAGAGAGGGATTGAACAAAAAACAGGGACAGAACACACCTCTATCTGTCCCTAAGCCCCCTCCTCTAATCTTAGGGAACTGTGGTGCACTGCTTATCTATGAAAGGATAGAATAAGGAGGTAAACGTTCTTCGTTGTGGATGAAATCACAGAAAGTTGTTAACACGTCCTGGTCCATATTGCAAAGACCACACATTCCTAAAATTAAGAGTGTCATTATATGTAAAAACCTTGGCCTTAAGGAAAGGGCCATAGGACAAACAACAAAATGCTCAAAAAGTAGAAGCACCATGTGTGTGAATGTCTCAGGAATGGTATTCAACAATTCTATTCCCCCTGGATAATGCCATGCTATTCATTAAACATCATGTGCCACCCAACGTGTATTAGATCGAAGGCACAATATCTTGTTAGGCAGAATTGCATCCAGTACCCTCTGGGACCACCACATACAATTAGGACTGCAGGTGTAAGCAAAACCAACCTTTGGTATACATCTGTACTACACAGTTTAGTGGTAGCAGGGCTGAGAAGCCAGGCTTATCTCAAGAGTGAATGTGAGCAGTACAAGAGGTTACACAGAGGTCCTTCAATCACAGTGGTTCAAGTAGACATTCAATGGTTTCTTGGTAAAACACTTATTAATTGATTACACAATCATTTATCAAACATTTCACTTAAATGAGGCAACTTAAAATCATAAACTAATATACTTCAATACAAAACTCGAAGATTTGAGATAGTTTGAACTCCCCTGAAGTAGGAGCAAAATAGCAGTTCAATTACTTAGCAGTGAGCAAAAAGGGACAAGGTAAGTAGACTAGATCCCATAAACTTGTTAGATAGTGCAAATAGTTTCAGTTCACCAGAAGAGTTCAATTCAATTCAATAGGCCTAGGCCAAAGTCAATGGGCTAGTGTTCTGGATAGGAAAGAGCAGTTCTGGTATCAAACGGTAAAATCTTTACAAAAGTTCTCAGAATTAGTTTAGGTGAAAAAGAATCATATGTAGGGTCACAAGCTGATTAGGCCTGCAAGTTGGAAAGTTTCACAAACTTTCATCTCGAGAGTGGCATTCTCTCAATTGGGTTAGCACAGTACCTTAATTTGAAGAAACAAATGCTGCTGAAGTCGTTGATTCCTGGCAGTTCCTGCAGATCTCACTGTTCCTGAGCCTCAGTTGTGGGGACAAGAGGGAGGACATTGGGGGACTCCTGCACTATATGGGATCATTCAAGAAATCAAACTAGATGGAGTCACTTCAGTTCCAGTAGCTGTAGATTCAGGAACACAAGCTGGTGTCCCGCTCCCTGGTTAATCCTAACCAGCCTTGAGAATGGTATCCAGGTGTCTTACGAGTTGATTGGTCCCACCAACTCAAAGGAAGAAGCTGTCCTTGAAGGAGCTTCTCTGTCGAATGGAGTTTGGCAATTCAGACCTGCAGCAGGGCTACACCGGGCAAACCAACAGACCAGGAGTTGCAGCAGCTGTCCTCTTCCACCTCTTCTTCGTTTCTATCGTTCCAGTGGTCGACACTGCTTTCCAGTCCAAGAGACTCACCTTTTAAACAGTTATCTCCCTTTCATTTCAGCCTAGCTGCCACTCACCCAGCAGGGTGGCTGCCCTTGCCAGACAGTCAGCCAGCCAATCACGCCAGAGTGTGTTTGGGTCTCCTAGGAGACTAAGCACAGTGAGTTTTGGGCACCTTCCTCACTTCCTGCCCACCCTAGACACTCAGACTCCAGAGGCGGTATTCAATCCTGAAGCCCGCCAAAGGCACATGAATAAAGGGACCAAACCTGGTTTGGCGCGCAGAGACAAACTCTAGAAGGACCTTTCCAAAATGAAACGGCAAAAAAAGAAGACTGGACCTGTTTAAACTGTAAGCGGCTTCAATTCAACACTACAGCTAAGTCAATGCCTAGTCTGGGATGCTGATGGAAACCCTTATTGATGTATTTTTATGTCCAGTTTGTTTACTCTGGATGACAACCCTTATATAACACCCCTCTCTTAGAATCCCCCTGACCCCACTGAGCCAAGAAGTAGGTTTGTTTTTGCAAATTAAAAGGTTTATTTGAAAATCACACAATATATATATATCACACTTTTATAAATAAATTGATAATTGATAGCACACTTGTGAATATGAGCAGTAATCAGCAATAGGTAATCCTACTGAAGCACAGTTCTTGGATACTTATGAATAGGAACAGAGGAGTAAGGTAGCAGAGAATGCTTTATATGGTTCAAGGAGATGCAAAGATGAATAAAATGCAGTACAGAAATAAACTGATATGGTTTCACAAGAGATAATATGTTCACTTTTCCCCTTGTGGCAATTCACCCCCCCTATGCAATGTAAGGAGATAGAAGTAACACACACAGTATTCAGGAATACAATCACAGTACAATACGAATTCAGTTCCCCCCTAGCAAGCTTATAGCACCAGGGATGATTTTGAAACACCGGCAAAATACTTTCAGGTGATTTGCAAAGGAGTGAAATATGGTAAAATTGATTTTAATTCCCTCTAGAGGTTCAGGGTGAGTGAGTGATACTTTAAATCAGTTCAGGTCCACACTAACAATGATTAATGAGGGATTATCAGGTTGAAAACGGCTTTCAGTAATGGAAGCAAAGGACAGATCTTTCTACACGTGGTTGAAATGAAGCAAAATGTGAATCGCTGCACTTTTTTTCGAGTGCGTCGAGCGCAATTACGGGGGCGCTATAAGGAGTAGCAAGTCGGTTTTAGGCTTGTTGGAAAGAATGGAATTTCGTCCCTAGGATGCACGGTTCCAAAGATACAGACGATTTTGTAAAGGTCGTTTTTCAGAAATGAAATTACAGTTTCGGAATGACAGATGCGCTTTGAAAGGTTTGAATAGGAGGAACACACGATTTCTTATGATGCAGTTCTAAACAGGTTCAAATGTTTTGAATCAGATTATTTTAAGCTAAGAGATGGTTTCTGCACAGTTCTAGCTGGGATCTCACACTATAAATTTGAAAGGAATGGCCTCGTCATGGATCTGCTCAACAAATTTAGCTGCGGTTCTCTCTGCTTGGTGGGTCAATCAGGCACCGGTTCTGTTCACAGCGGCCTGGCGGGGTCTCTGGTTCTGCTGGTCTGGATCAAGTGGATTCTGGATACCGCACTGCTTTCTGGGTACTGGTTCTGTTCTGGATACACAGGACTCTTAGCAAGCAGCAAACCGCACAGCCCAGTGGTTGAGTAGTTTGCAAAAGATTTTGAGGCCTGCTGAAGAGTTCAGCTCTTTGAAGTTTTTGTTCTGGAGTTAGTCTGGATCTCTGGAGTTCTGGGTCTGGAGTTCTCAGTCAGCGTGCTGCGCAGGAATTCAGTTGAAGGTTGGAAAATGAATGTCCCTGTCCTGCTCCCAGTGGCTCTTTTTATGTCTTTTGAAAATGGGTGTGGATGCTAACTTTCTATGCCCAACCCACTCATGATTTGATAGGTCAAGGATTTCTCTTTGACCTGATTTGAGAAGGGAGCAGTCAGTCATCCTATGTCATCATGTGTCATGTTTATGGATCCAAAGAAAGAACACTCCCCTTTGCTTTTACCTTAGAAAATCATTTTCATAACTAAACATATTTCCCAAATACACAAGTGGTTGACATTACATGTACATATCATATATTACTTCGGGTAGGTCTCTGTTCCAATTCTGATGTTTAGAATTTAGATGGTTTACCAATATTGGATTTGTACCACAAATTACACAGATGTACACCGCCTTTCTACACATATTCCAGTAAATTTTCATTTTCTAGCGTGAACCCCGTGTCTGCAATCTCCATAATTCATGGGGTTTTGCCTCAGAACATGGTACAGAGTCCTAACACCTCTTAAAATGTGCACAGAAAAATCACAAGAATAATGATATTGATTATATAATGTTGACAAGTCCGTACTATGAATTATCCATCCTTTTAAAATTATGCTCTGGCCCAGAGCGGTGTGGTTTCCCAAAGCACATGGTGGAATTTCTGGTTTGTCCACTTCCTCCAACTCAATTTGCTCACAGAGGCACTGCCCCTCCCAGTTTCTCTCAAGTGGAAGCCATTTACGACCCCCCCTAATTTAACATTTGCCTGAGCCAAGGAAGGCTCATTGTTCTGTTTCCTGCAGTCCCCAGCTGCTACTCCCCTGATTCAATCAGGGAGGTGTCATCTCCTTTTGGTGGGGGCAGCAGAATGCAGCCAGGCCTGGGAAGAGTGGCTGAGCAAGTTTCAATTCCTGTCGTGGGTAGTTGCCGGGCAGAATTCACTCTCTTCAAGCCAGCTTTCAGCCAAATGTCACTTTTGTTCCCAGTTTTTCTTCATTCAAATCAAACTTTTTTTCACATGCAGCTAGAACGCTGATTCTAAGTTCAAAACTATGACATTTAACAGTTGCAAACTATGTGACACTCAACAGTAGGTCACTCATTTATTTTAAACATTTAGATTTTAGTGTCTTTCAGTCCAATTTAACTTAGGCTGCTGACATCCACAGCTCAGCCAGTTTCATTATGAACATTATTTTAGGCTCTTTCTCTTTCCAAATTTTGTATGCACACAAGACTACATTCTGCCAAATGTCTGCTGGTGTTCATTGAGATTTTTGAATATCTTGCAATGTTTAAAATAGGCATTTTTAGCTTGCATTTCAGAGAAACAAAGGTGATTTCAAAGCGCTTTTTGAGCTAACAGGCACTGCTATTTTTCCTTTGGCACGCATTCCACTCATGGCACTCCTGGCCCATCACGCTCGCACTGGTGGGTGGTAGGTTCGGCGACCATTTTGGTGTGCGCAAAAACTGTGCGGTTTTCCTGGATCCTGGCACAAATGTGGGCTTTTCCACCATCTTGGATTTTCCGAGCCCACAACCCTAAATGTTGCAGCATAATAGTCCAAACGTGGGTCAGGACACCCAACAAAACAAAGGGGCTTAAGGCGCCATCTTGAAAAACATGGCTGCCGCGATTTTTAGCTACCGGTGTTCGCCGATAGGGAAAAATCATGGTAGTTCATTGTAAAACCACTGCCACCAGCCTTTTTGATAGGAAAGGGTAGCAGTTGACTGCTACATGAGTATTTAGACACAGGGGATACTATGGAACCCCTCCAGCACTCCATTGTAAAATGGTGTGTGCTGGGTCTATGAATTTGGAAAGACTAGTAAAGTTAATTTCAATTTACATTCTCTGGGAATCAGTAGTTTATCCCAGAGAAGGTATGTAAACCTTTGGGAAGTCTCAAAGACATCCCTGTGACACTGCACTGAAGGTGCTGTGTTACACACATGAACAGATGATGCCAATGGAGTTATCTAAAACCCCATATTCAAAGAACACAAGTGTAAAACATATATCAAAACACATGAAAGAGTGGGAAAAAAGGCTCAGACTATTTCCAGGTAAAAAAATCAAGTCCTCAAAATCCAGCACATTTGCTGGGGGTCTCTAAGGTGAAGGGAATTACAACACTTTTGAGAATTCTCCCTAACATATATCATGAAGACATAAAACAAGGAGAGATCCCTTTCCCTCCAAAAAGGACAATCTAGTTTGTATTGCTTAAGAACTAGTTTCCCAGACTGTATAAACCGACCAGTTTCAATGACTTATTAATATCATGGCCATCTTCATCAGGCCAGTCTTCTAGGCTGCTAGTATTACTATATCACTTGGGGCAAGTCCAACCATATTCTATAAATCAATAACAAGGTACTTGCATGCTGCCGCCTTCATTACAGTGGACGAGGCAGTCTGCGTTTTCTGCACCTAGAGTAATGTTAAAACAACACCCTACAGTGTCTGTGTAAACAACATTATTTGTAATACAATAATTTACTCTTGTTTTTAATCCCAACACGGCGTACTTACAGTGGGCAACTATTGCCAGAACCCATATCCACGCGGCGTACCATATATCTGTGAAGACTATATAAAGCAATGTCTCACTAACATGCATGTATAGTTAAGGTAGACCCTCTGCCTCAGCTCATAGGCTACAGATCCCGCTGCTTTGGTGATTCAGGATGCTAAAAAGGTCATTAAACATCGAGCTGGGCCTGAGGAGACCTTGGCGCCAGATCCAATTTACTAATTGTAACTGTGCCAATGTTGTTTATCTGATCACATGTCCCTGTGGTCTCAGGTATGTGTGTATGACCAACACGCCTGTCAAAACAAGGATGGCTGAGCACAAATCATGCATATCCACTAGAAAGCTCACAGAACCTACGGTGGAGCATTTTGTCCGCAATGGACATTCCGAAAATGATTTTGTATTGACTGTCTTTGAGAAAGTCATCTGCCCAGCCCGTCAAGGCAATATGCATGCACTTCATCTCAATAGAGAGCAGAAATTGATTTTTAGATTATGGTCCGACTTGACTGGCCTTAATGACATCATTTGTTGCAAACCTTTGCAGTCAATAATTATAACAACATTGCGGATCTCTCGCATGTTTATATCTTTGAGGCAAACCCCCGTTTCTGGACATGGTCACGGGGACACAGCTCATTATCCCTTTGATTTGCGTGGCCATACCTGTATGCTTGCCATGCTAAAATGGCCCCCACATTTGTCTGTATGTCCCAGTAGTCCCTGGTTTATCTCTATTGGAGATGACCGGAAACTAAACCATTAATACCTCTGCAGAGCCTCCCAGCCAGACTGCTGGTGCACAAGGCTTTTTACAAGCAGACTTTGCAGAGGTGAGTTTATACAACATTACTTTGGGATGTGGCATTTTTTTTATTTTTTTTATTGGTTTATAAAAAACCTTTAAAGAAAATGACATCACATTTAATTATTCATATATAAAAAAAATATCATAATTGACCAATGGGCAAAAGGAAACAGAGAATGTCACAAAGTAAAGAATGTAAACAATATAAATGATTAAAATAATAAAAGTAATGAAAAGAAGTAAACACTGAATTAGGCAAAATACATCACAAATCACTAGCCAATATTGAAGTCCATTTTTTTTTGTACCGCCTAAACTGCCGATTTTAACTGTTGGGTGACAGATAACATCGCGGTCACCCTGTGTCAATATGCAACTTCCTGTCCACATTTTCAGCTGGCGGTCACACTGCAATTGTTTGCCCAGTTACATAGCAACGGGGCGACACAAAGTCAGTTTAGCGTCACGTTTGAACTACACTACATGTTGCACTAATGTCCAGTGGTATGCATCGAGGGGCATAGTGGTTGCTAGCTCCTTCCTCCACCAACATAGCAGCTTCCCCTTCATTCTGAGGGGCAGGCACGTTGAATCTGCCACTGTAACACACGAGCCCGATTGCTTTATAAAGCTAATTGGGACTGCTAGATGCCCTAGTGTTGCACACAGGTTCTTACCAGGCTTTTTAGCCCCCCAGTTCAGTAAAGCAGTGGGATCTGAAGCTTATGAGCTGAGGCAGAGGGTCTAGCTTGACTGGCCATGAATAATCCCAGCAACCATTCCTCACAGCCCACCTGTATTGCTAATAACATGCCTAACATCATCTGCACCACCTTGACCATGATCAGTTAACTCCAATCATCAGACAGTATCCTCCGTCAGCTTTTCTGCGCCCCTGTCTACACCCTGCTTCCAAAACTACACGCAGCATCACATCATTACCGCATAAACCCTACCTAGACTCATCTGCCCTTTGGCTCAAACAATTCACCATGAAACCTACACCAAATATACCATGCGCATTGAAATATAGGAATGAAAGACTAGACACCAGATTCCTACCAACCCCATCAGCGTCCAAAACCACCACTTTGACCAAACATCAGACTAACACAATCAAACCAGCGTACCTCCCCAGGAATCTATCAAAGGCAACTCACCTTGGGAAATCACCACGCCTCCCAACAATAAGCATAGTCTTGAGAAGACCATCACTCCCATCAAGGGCGCTTGAATGAATGCCAAATAACTCCCTGCCCACGCACTAGACATTGCAGACTACATTATAACACAAGACCTTGACTTCTTAGCTATCACAGAGACCTGGCTACATGCTGCAGCTGGGCCCTCTCTATCTCTCACCATCCTCAATGAGTATTCCATTATCAAATGTGACAGAGATTCTAACCAAACCAAAAGTGGGGGTGTCACCTTAATTTCCAAAACCTCCTTAGGACTCAGACCGTTATCTGGCCAACCCCTCCCCTCAGCAGAACTACTGTCCATCAAGATCCATCTCTCAACCACCCAAACACTCACTATGCACCTTATTTATAGGCCACCAGGGCCAGTATCTACATCCGAAGAAGGTATTACTACCCTTCTTTCAGCTAAAACTAAGTTAAGTTCTCAAATCATTCTATTGGGCAACCTCAACCTCGGCTTCCAAGACACTAAGGATGCTATAGCCCTAGACATCGCCAACATGATAACGGAATTGGGCTTCTCTCATTGCATACTTCAATCCACCCACATCAAAGGTAGATTGGTTGTCAGACCTCAACTGCAACATCAACGTCCTATCTAGCATGCCGTAGATCTGGTCAGACCACCATCTGATCTCATTCACTATCAAATACAATAACCAGTGCCCTAAG
The DNA here is from genome assembly GCF_040938575.1 of Ambystoma mexicanum. Classification (NCBI taxonomy): domain Eukaryota; kingdom Metazoa; phylum Chordata; class Amphibia; order Caudata; family Ambystomatidae; genus Ambystoma; species Ambystoma mexicanum. The sequence continues at coordinate 932,918,349 of NC_090921.1, read as the reverse complement.
CAGAACCTCTCTCCCCCGAAGTGTACAAGGAACAACGGAGACATAACATTTGAGAAACTGCTTCCACTTATCCTACCTATCTTCAACAGCCCTACTGAATCACAAACAGACCCCACTGCGCTAGTGGGCAAATCATAACCAAACCCTCCTCAAGGCCATCAATACCATCACCCCACTTAAACTGCGCAAGCCAAAACAATGCGTGCATCTCAACTCATGGTTTACGCCGCACCTCAGATCCTTACGTAAGAAGAAAAGAAATGCTGCGGCCCTCTGGAATAGCCTCTCCACAGCAACCAATAAGGACAATCTTCTGATAGCATCCCTCAATTGCAAGGAGGCAATCCTACAAGCCAAAAAAGAGACGTACAACAACCAGATTATCCAAGCCATGTCGAGTACTAAAGAACTGTTTAATAAACTCAAAGAATTGGAATCCCCGTCAACTCCCCCAAACATCTGCACCAAAGACATCATGTGGTGCCCCAACATTCAAAAAGCACTCCTGGGTAAAATCACTATGAAAAGATTAAAATTGAATCCAAAAAAACTAGTCTCTCATTCACCTCACCACAAATCACCATACAAACCTCATCCCAGAATACCAGAAAGCTATTCAACTTCTCCCCATTTTGATCTCAAGATGTAGAATCCATAATACTTAAACGTAAACCATCCAATTGCCAGGAAGACACCTGCCCAGCCCCCATCATCAAGGAGGCAACCAAAGAACTGTCTCCTTTTATCACATCCATAATCAACACCTCTTTTAATACAAGCACAGTCCCCAACAATCTAAAAGATACCTGGGTTCTCCCGTCATTCAAGAAACCTTCATTAGATCCCAGTATCCCTACCAATTACAGGCCCATGACCATGGTCCCCTCTCTTTTGAAAATCCTGGATGGAACAGCATACCTGTACATCCAGGAGCACTTAGTAACCAACAACCTCCTCTACCTCAGGCAATCAGGCTTTAGACCAAGGCAGGGACGGAGAAAGCCCTGATTGACCTGAAAACTCAAATTGAAGAACTAAACGACAATGGCAAACTCGCTCTCCACCTACTGCTTGATTTGTCGGCTGCAATCGACTTGGTCAATCACCAAGTCCTATGTAACCATCTTATCTCTGCAGCACACTTTTCAGACAAAGCTACTTCCTTGTTCCAATCATTGCTGGAGAACAGATCAATGAGGGTTTTCTCGCCATCATCCTCTGCCGAACCAGCTCCAGTCATGTGCAAAGTCCCCTAAGGCTCCCTTTACAATGTGTTTACAAAGCCCCTATTTGATGACCTTGACCATTTGGGTGTCACCTACACAAATTATGCAGATTACACTCAAATACTCATCCCCATCACCGGCGACCACATAGTTGACTCCATGACTCCAAAGCACTCAATGACATTTACCTGGTCATTCAGGTCTGGATGGTGCAACATGGGTTCTGTCTGAACGACGATAAGACCGATCTACTCCTCCTCGGATCACAACACTGACTCAGTAAGCTAGATGCCAGCTTTGACTCCTTCATCATAGATGACAACCCCATCAAGGTCTCGAAAGACGTAAAAACTCTTGGCATGCACTTAGACTCCACTCTAACCCTAGCCAGACAAACAAACACAATAACATCATCAACGGCATAACCGTGCAAACTAATCACTGCATGCAGACCATTTCTATCCACCAACAATTGCACCACCATAGCTAGAGCTCTAGTCCTGTAGAAAATCGAGTACTGCAATGCACTCTACCTAGGGACCAGCCGACGGAACACTAACAAGCTACAAGTACTACAAAACAATGCCATCAGGGCAGCTCCGAATATCCCCAGAGCCCAACACATTTCGGAAACTAGACAGAGCCTCAACTGTCAAACCAAGACGTGCCTTTAAATCACTGTCTCTCACGCACAAATGCCTTGGGAACCTCGCATCGAGTTACTTGTACAATCTATTTTCACGTAACATTTCTGACCGACCCATCAGAGCTGCACAAGCTCATTGCCTCAAGATCCCGAGGTTTAAACTTCAGAAGGTTGGGAGTAGTATCTTCCCCGTACTTGCCGCTAAGCTGTGGAATACATTACCGATCTCACTCAGATCTGATCCCTCCTATCACTCCTTTAGAAGCAAAGTCAAAATCTGGCTACTAGTGCAAAAACATTAGCTCACCGACCCTAGACGCTTTGCCCTGCACATGCGTAATCCATTGTGCACCGTGTACATAGATTTAATGTAAAACTATTTAATGCCTCATTGCCTTTATTCAACCGCATATTGTAAATCCTGTGCAATATGTAATCAATGTATAATGTATATATGCAATCATGTAATGCAAATATGTAACTTTGTGAACCTAAGAAATGCACCCAGATGCCTGTGGGCTTGGTGTGCTTTACAAATAAACAGAATACAAATACAAATACATGCACATTAGTGAGACATTGTGGCAATAAGACCTGAGGCGGCGGGCCAATGCCGCCCCAGGTAATGCCCCAGGGGCCATAGTTACAGCATTAACGAAGCCCCGGGGGCATTACTGTGGGTGGTATTGGCCCGCCGCCGAGAGTCTTATTGCCATTAGTACCCCGGCCATTAGACCGGGGTACTAATGGCATTTTTTCTGTTTAGAAATGCTGCTGCATTTCAAAACAGAAAAAAAGTGAAAAAAATGGCCACTGGGAAAGGAAAAATGTAGTCCGTTTTCCCTTTCCATGGTGGCCATCGGGAGCAGACATGCTTGGAGCAAAAGTGTTTCCAGCGCGTTCGCTCCCAAGAAAAGAAGAAAAACGAAGGTAAGTGGGGTTGGGAGGGGGAAGGGGGAAAAAAGAAAAAAGTACTGTGGCTGTGGCAGGGGACGATGGAAGCCTCTGCCGGAGACCAAGGGATAAAAGGTAAGTGGGGTGGGGAGGGGAGGGAGGAAAAAAAAATTTTTACCTGAGTCCCCGGCAGGGGTGAAGTTAGCCTCCAGCCATGGGGAGGCTCGGAGCGGGCATTGCCCCATTTTGAGCCTCCTCATTGGCTGAGGGATGCCATGCCCCTCGCCGGGAACAGAGTACCCGGCACGCACGGCGTACAAGGGAATACCATGTGGTATGGCTCGGAAAAGAGCCAATCACCATGTTAGATTCCCGGTGCGCCGCATGTGCCGGCTACTAATGCTTTATATTGTTCTTTACAGATATATGGTACCCCACATATATACAGATTCTGCCAATAGTCACCCACTGTAAGTACGCCGTTTTGGTGTTAATAACAAGAGTACATTATCTATCTATATAAATAAAAATGTAAATGTTCGTTTGTTCAAAATCTTATATCTCTGAAAGTTCACTGATTGCTTTGAAATTTTGACACAACGTTGCATTCGAATAGGCACATGTTTTTATATACCTACTATACATAGATGTGACACCTGTGACAGGTAAAAACATGCTTTTTCTGAAAAACAGCGCCATCTGTTGAGTGTAAAAGCAACACACGCTATTTTATGATTCCGTTTCAATGTTTCCAATTTAGAATGGCTCAAATACGTGCCGAGGAAGCAGCAGAGTGACATGCAGCCAGACTTTAGGATGCACGGTTGCGAGCACCGCAATCGCGTTCTGCAGCTTCAAATCTGCTTCGTTCTCAATAGAACGCGTCAGGCTGAGAGTTGCTAAAAGATGTCAATGAGAAACAGCAGGTCAGCGTCAAACACGACTCCGTGCTCAGCAATCACGCGATTACAATCGCCTTGCATTCCGGTACAACCTAGCTGATGATTTTAGTTTGAGCCCACATGTTCTCATCGTCACCATGACTGAAGTGTGTCCTTATTGCAAGGCTCTGAAATTGAATGGAGAAATGAAAGGAATATGTTGCGCCACCGGGAAAATTAAACTGCCTCAACTTGGAGAACTGCCAGAGGCAGACTGAGCCACAGCAACGCGTGGCCGGGGACAGCTAGTTGTATTATAAATAATGTTGTTTACACATCAGTGGAGGGTGTTGTTTTAATGTTACTCTAGGTGCAGAAAACGCAGACTGCCTTATCCACAGTTTATTCATAGTGACAGCTGCATATGGTACTAAGTTAAAGGTTTTCACAAGGCTTTAGACAGAGCTATTCACAGCAAGTTTCTTTTTCTTCTTGGGCTGGAGGAGTGAAAGAAAATTGGCGCTACATCAGACATGTTGTAAGGCCGCATTCTGCAGCGGTGTGCACACCCTGCACTTAGTGAAAACTTTGCCTTAAGAGAGGTCACCAAGGACCAGGTGAGGCCTAAGCTGTCCCTCCTTAGGGGTTTGGGCCCCATGACTAGTCCTCTGCCCTCGAACCACAAGGGCGAATCGCAGGCAGCCCACACCACAGGCGACTACCCTACACCCCTGCCCATGCCCTGCAGGAAGCCCACATGGTACCATGCACTCACTCGGGAGCACCGACACATGTCCCCCACCCACCCCCATTGACGGGCACCTGCCAGCAGGCCCCGATTTATGTCCCCCCACACCCCCACCCGCCCCCATTGACAGGCACCTGCCAGCAGGCCTCTGACTTATGTCCCCCACACACCCCCACCCATCCCCATTGACGGGCACCTGCCAGCAGGCCCTGACTCATGCCCCCCCACACCCCCACCCACCCCCATTGACGGGCACCTGCCAGTAGGCCCCGACTCATGTCCCCCCACACCTCTACCCACCCCCATTGATAGGCACCTGCCAGCAGGCCCCGATTTATGTCCCCCCAAACCCCCACCCACCCCTATTGACAGGCACCTGCCAGCAGGCCCCGACTCATGTCCCCCCACTCCCACCCACTATGTCCCCCCACACCCCCACCCACCCCCATTGACGGGTACCTGCCAGCAGGCCCTGACACTTGGCCCACCAAACAACATGTCCTAACAAAACAGACCCATGGCCATAATGCCAAACCAAATCCCCCTTGCCCCCCAGTACAAGCATGAAACCATCCACAGCACCCACTCCCAAATTACCCATGGCATGGCAGTCTTAAAAGAACTACCATGCCCATGCATAAATGCACAACAGAGGCACACAGTGGCAACACATGACTGAGGCAATGTTCATTGAGACATGCACGAAACCAATGATAGAACACAAAAAATCATGAAGTTAAATGTATTAAAAACATAATGAAGTAACATAGAGGAATTCAACTTGAAAATCAATATACAATGACAGATATAAACCAAAAAAATGGTAATCCAATGAAAAAAATAAATAAACGTCATGTTGAATAAAAAAGTGGTCCATTGCCAATGTCAATAAGAAATCAATAATCCAAATAAAAGAAAACCATTGATCTGCAACTATATGCAATGGAAGTCCAAATGGTCCATGATCCACAAACAAAAGGAAACCTATAAAAAAGTCCTATGAATAAATAACTATATATATAAAGTGGAGCAATATCCATGAACTCCAAAATAAAAGAAAAAACAAAGGAAACCTAACACTAATGAACTATGTTCAATGGCGGCGCGCAAGTCCAATGGCTCACTTGTTGCTGTTCCGGTCCAGGGCATCATCAAACTCCATCTCGATGTCTCGGAGGCAGGCCTCTTCCCTGGCCTCGAGGCACTCAGCCCGCCTCAATGCCCTGCGCATGGAGTTCTCCACCCTGACCATAGTGAGCCGTGCCTCCTCCACCCGCCGCTGCTGCCACACGGAAGACACTCCCAATCCAGGGTCTTCCTGCCCTCTGGCCGATGCCTGCCACTGTGATGTTGAAGGCCCCGAGCCATTATGGCTCTCACCCTGAGCCTGCTGCTGCAGTGCATGTCCCCTGCTGGTCGATGCCTGCATGTCCTCCTCTTGCTGGGGTCCAGTTGTTGGGGTGGCCACCCCTGATGGACCTCCGACTCCTGACTGTGGCAGGGATGTGTCCTCCACGAGCCTGGCCACTGAGTCAGGGGCAGCTCCACAGGGTGCCCAGGTGATACTTGGTCAAGAAGATGGCACAGAGGACGACTGGCGCATAGGGGGTTCAGTTGAGGAGGAGGTCACTAGAAGATCCAGCACACGGAGGAACCCAGCCTGGGTGACCTGTCCTAGTAGGCCGACACGGTCAATGAGGTATTCAAAATGACGTGCATTGTCCTCACGAGAACCCTGCATGTCATCCTGAATACCACGTTGACGCAACACCACCCAAACTAGGACAGACTCAACCCGGTCCCAGATTGCCAGGTCTGCAGGGAGAGGAAGGCCAGTTGTTGTTCATGCATACCCTCCCTGAAAACAGGTCTGGACGAAGGCATCCCTGCTGGTGCAGGATGATGCAGTCACAGGATCGGGGACAGGATTACACACAGGCACCTCCGCGGCGGCCTGTGCTGCCTGCTGTCCCTGCCCATGGACTGCACCACTAGCACCAGCGGAATGTCCCCCTCCAGGCCCCGTGCGTGGGCCTTCCACTGCCTCCTCCTCAACCAAACTCCCCACCAACCTGGATGACTCTGTGCCATCTTCCTCCATAGGCCCTTGTGGGGGCTCAGCTGCCCCTACTGCTGCCGAGGAGTCCACCTCCAACCTCCGCCTCTTGGACCTTCCTTCAGCAGCTGTGGCCATGGACGTGGCACCAGACTCCTCACTCCCGGAAGAGATGACAACGTGGAGGAGAGCTGGGCCTTACGTCTTCGGCTGGCGGTGGGATCCCTGCCTCGTGCTCCACAGCAGAGTCTCCGCCGTCTTCATCAGTCGACGCTGCAGACAGGGAGAGACAGAACACAGGCATCAGGGCACTGTACAATGGTCGGATACACATGTCAAACTTGCACATGAGGGGCAGTGTCAAACTTCACAGATGCCATCACACTCCACAACACTCATATCATTTGAACCCGCACGCATGCAGAATTTGACTGGAATCGTGCAGCAGGCAGCAGCATCCATACGCACACAACAGCATGAACATCCAAAGGTTGGCATGACGTCACAAGCAACATGGGGAGTGCCCAACACATGCACACACACCAACAGACAGACATGCATCTGTACATCTCCACTACCTGTCAAAGTACAATCATTGGCAACTATGTCACATCTGCCAATCGGGTTCATACATGTCCATGTCACATGCATCCATGTTCCATCACTGTTGCACATGTGCAACCCACACATGCATATGTATGCCATGCACATACATGAAGGTGTAACCAACATCCATGTGTCACACCCCAACCATGCCATAGTACATACAAATAAATACCAACATGTGTGCATCTCCACATGCAGTTGTGCATCATGCTTTGGAACACATACACCATTGACGTGCATCACTCATGACAGGACTCACATGCAGCATGGTCATATCCCTGCACATACACATCCATATATGGGCCTTTTCAGACATATGTCCAAGCTGCACACTCCTTGCACACCTAAACATGCACTGCATCCAATAAGTATGCATGGACACTTACCGCTCGACTCCGGACCGGACTCCCTCTCAAGGACCTGGCGGTGAAGCGCTGGGTTAATACGTCCCAGGACCCTCATGTCGTTGGTGGTAAGGTGTTCCTGGCACCTCACTGCATGCGCTGCTCCCAAGAGGCGCTGGGCCTTCTGGAGGGTCCTGGACCTGAAGTCCTCCCAGCGCTTACGGACATGTTGTATGTTGCGGGTTGCCACCCCCTTCGTATTGATGGCAACCATGATGTCCAGCCAGATCCTCTCCCATCCATCCTTTTTGGCGCGTCATCTTCCGTAGAGTGCATCATAATGCCCCAGGACTTGTCCACCAGGATGCCAGCCTCTCCTGATGAGAAGCTGGCAGCCCTCTGCCTCTCTGCCTAGGGGTTGCCAGTGGTGTCTGATGGTGTTTCCCCCGACATGGCAACCCATGAGACAGGTTTGGGTGGACAACTGTGTCCTGGGGCTGGGCTGTGGAGCGATGGAACTTCAGTCGGGAGTCTTCTGTTCCAGCAGGGGTGGTCACAGCAACTGGACCCCTGCAGATGGCTGACGTGCAGGCACCAAATGGCAGGGCACATGGCCAGCAGGCAGGCAGGCAGCAGCAGATGGCAGGTTGGAATCTGGTTGGGGCTATGGGGAGCAGGAAAATGGCCTTCTGGGTAGGAGCGTGGTCTTCCGTGTGTTGTCACGTGGCCAGCTTGATACGGAGTGATTTGGCACATGAAAACACAGCTCGTCAGTGTGTAATTTGAGGAAAGGCCCTTAGCGCGTATGTGACGTGATACGCACGGGTGTTTCCCTCGTCACGGGTGCATGGTGATTCTGCGCGTGAAAAAACAGCATGTCTGAGTGTTAATGCGTGTAATTCGAGGAAAGGGCCTAAGCGCGTAAGTGACGTGATGCGCGCGGGTGTTTCCCTCAGCACGGCTTAATGGTGAGTGGTGCCAGCTGTTCACTGTACGTGCCTTTCGTGGAGACCGACGTGTTTTGCTACTTCTGGTTGTTTCGCGCATCATCACAACTTCACATGGATCAAGGACGTAGCTCTTCTTGTGGGGGGTTATTGGCTACGCGTGTTTTTCATTATCACGCTAGTCAGACGGTGAGTCGCGCACCCTATTTTTCCCACTGCGGGTCCCGATGTGTATTGCGTACCCATTTTCAAGGTCATAGTAGCCTGCATGTCCCTCATGTACCTGTTTATTGTGTCCCTGGGTGCCAGCGCGTACTGTGGGAGGTTAATTCCACACATGTGGGCTACCGGGGGTTGCGTGCATGGTTTTACTGCAGTTTTGGGGTGCCTGAGCATTGCGTGACCTGTCACATTATCACCGGGGTCACATACAGCCTTGCAGGTGCACAGGGGTATCCCACCCCCTTCACCCCAATTGCCCAGGACAATTGTCGTGTACACCTCCCATTGGCACTACTACATCTGTGCCTGCACTTCTTCCTCTGTGCCATGGTTGGGAGGCCACGAAAGGTGAGGGGCGCCTCAGCTGGGCGTATACTCCATGTGGCAGGCATGGCCAGGGACGTGGCCGGGGTGATCAGGGAGTAGGGGGACTCCAGGGTGTCCAGGGTGTCTGCAGAGGAGGAAGAGGCAGGGGTGCACCACTTCGGCACAATGTTGTGCCACGTGTTGGTGCAGTCATGCCACCACCCCCTGTGGTTCCGGGAGATGCAGCTCTTGCATCTGGCACTAGCGCCCATGTGACCCGGAAGTCTGTTTCATCGACTGCCATGGGCCCAAGGGTAGTGGACGCTGCAGGTGCAGCTGTGGACATCACCACCCAACCTCAGGGTCGGCCAGCGCATCTTGCGCTGGCACCTGAAGAGTCCAGGATGATTTTCAGGAGGTCAGGAGGCACAAAGTAAGTGCACACAGGGCTGCCCTGACCGAGGCACATGTCCCTGGGGCAGTTTTGTCATCTGCTGCCCCGGGCAGCCGGGTGTTGGCAATTGCATGGGCAGATGCAGCCGACACCACCCCGGCTGTGAGTCTACCTTCCAGGACAATCCCGGTCAATGACCTGGGCACAGCACATGTTGCTGCGCAGGGTCAAGTCAAGGGCACGCAGCAGCCACTGACGCAAGTCAGGGCTTCCGTCCTTGTTCCATCTGCCACTCCCTCAGTTCAATCCACCATCGCCACTGCCCATACTGGTCAGGGCGGCATTTGCCAGTCAGGGTTCGGTCCATTGTCCAAGAGGAGGAAGGTTGTATCTGCAGCAGAGGCTGGGACCCCAGACTCAGCTCCGGCCTCCGGCACGTCGAGGAAGAAGCCTTTCTGCTAGCAGGAACTGGACTTCCTTGTGGACTACGTGTCGGGACACGACCGTGATATGCTAGTGGGCCTGAATTGTGACACTACGGCTGCCCAGCATTTGTCCCACTGGAAGCATGTTGTGGAGGGTGTCAGTGCAATTGGCCATGAGGTGCGCACAGCTCAGGTGTGCAAAAAGCGTTGGGATGACCTCTGACACTCTGCTAAGCTAAAGCGTGCCTCTAATTGCAACATGACTCGAGTGACTGGCAGTGGGCCACCACCTGAGGAGGAAGATCGCACTTTGCACGAGTCAGTCGCTGCGGTGTTCATACCGCCAGAATTGTACGAAGAAGTGGGAAAGATTCAGGACTTTGATGCCCCGTCCAGTGAGTGTTGTCGCGTGTTTGTACAGACCATGTGTGGTTTGCTTGTGTGATGTGTTGTGCTTGACTGCCACTACATGCTATGTGTACATGGTTCTCATGTGAGAGTCATGCAATGCTTCACTGATGCGTGCCTGCTGTGCAGCATGCTGGACATGTAGAGCAGACAGGGACTGTCCTCATCACCACACCTGCACCCTGCTCACATGCTAGTCATGACTGACGTGCATGTGGGTTCTGCCTGCATGTGGGTACTCCACATAGGCATGCTCCCTTGCCCCTCCACCCCCTGCACCCCAATTTCACCGTGGGACTGGTGGGTATCATGTTGGAGTACTGCAATGGCCTGTTCAATGCTCCTGTGCACATGCACACTTCCCCTTGCCAACCTGCCAGACACATACAGTGGGGTACATCCTTTGTCCTTGATGCAGGGTGTCTCACTCGGACTGTGCAGATGGCAGATGCTCCGCAGGGACATGAGTGCCCATTCATGCTCCATGTGCATTCCATCCATGCCCCATGTGTTCTTGCCCGGATGATCATTGTAGTACGTGTACAGGATGACATACATTTGATGGCATTTGATCATCAATTCCATGCCCATTCTGGCTCAGTCCTGCATCACGCACATGTTTAGGGTGTCACAGTCTGTGTGGGGCACGGACCTCCTGCTGTTTCAGGCCCCCTGACTCTGTTCAACTGGTGTAGTGGCTTCTGCACACATGGGTGTACTACTGAGGGTTCATCATGTGTCCTGCTTACTATACCATTCTCATCTGCTGTGTTGTCAGTTGACTCAGATGATGCAATTGACGCCAGTCAACACTGACTGCCAACACACAGTTCTCTGGTCACCCTTTTACTGCCATGCAATGCCTCTGTGCATTTTCACTAAGGATTTAATGCATTTTCAACCCATTGCATGCACATTGCGCGTGATGCCTGAACTTGCCCTTACACTGTTTTCATGTTTATTGATTGACATCATAATGTACTTATTCATGTAGATAGTGGGTAACATACACATGTTCTGCACTGCATCAACCCACTTCTGAGCCATGTTACACCGTTCTACATGCCTACTCACTGCTGCAATGTCAAAGTGGCCTGGCATGTATGGTCAGATTTTCATCCCTTCACTGTCAGGAATGCCACAGGCACAGGTGCATCCTGTGACACATGTACTCAGTATTGGAACACCCTAGTGGGTGTTTAGCAAAGTTGATTGGTCAATCTGCGGCCTATAGCAACGGGTTTACAGCGCAGATTGATTGTAGCCTGCCAATCGGGTTGTAATGACTGTGGAGCTGCCTTCACATGTGTATGTGTACACTTTCAGATACATCAAAGCAAGCAGCATTGTAGCTGCTTGCTTTGCTGTATTGGATGCTGTTCAGGTTCACAATACAGGTGTATGGGGAAAGGGGTATTTTTGCACACTTTCACATGTACATATGCAAGCAGCTTCTACGTTGTGTAGTGCAACATTGCAGCTACTCACTTATGTGTGTGTGAAAGTGTTCATTTACACATGTGTCTTCCGCAGCTTTTTGGTTGACTGACTAATATGTAGTTGATTGACGTTAATGCTGGTGAGATTTCAGCATTGCACCCATTATGTTCAACTGGCAAAATCCTGAAGGTGCACTGTTGTGCAGCGTGTGTACACCCACGCCCAATTAGCTAATGTGGTGGTGCCTGGCCATGATGAATTTACACACAGAATAATGGAATAGGACACATCCATACCACAATGTGCTTAATCAGGCCCTGAGGGGTGTTCTGGAGGCTTCATGGCCTGCAGCTTGGACCGTACTGGGCGTTATGGTCCCTCATGCCTGGTTGATGGCCCTCACTTTGCTCGGGACATTCACTATGTCTACATGGTCCATGACGCCCGGTACAACCTGATCTGCAGATGCATGAAGGTATATTGATGATGATGGTTTAGTGATGCATGTGTACATGCATATACATGTGTCATTATGTGTTTGGATACACTTGCAGGTGTGGGCATTTAGCAGTTCAGAAATGCTTATGGTATGTGCCATCTCTTTGTTGCCATCTGTCATTTCTGTCTGTGATATGTGCCTGACAGAGGTGGTGTGTGATGGAGGTAATATACTACATTTTGTACTTGTGTAGGCTTTGCTATTTAGACACATCCATTTCTGCTTTTGGGATGTGTTTGCATATCAATGCCACTGGATGCATGCCAGATTCTCATTTGTGTGTGACATGTCTGCGTCATGTGTTGGCTGCCCATGTGATGTCTATGTGTGTGTGGGTTATGTGCTTCTGACATGTGTACTCATGTTTGTTTTTTCCACTTTTCAGATGATGACGCAATGGAGGAAGAGGATGGTGATGTCATTCCAGACACAGGGTTGCTATCACACCAGCAACCCGGCACAAGTGGGGGTCGTGGTGTGGTAGGCCACGAGAACCCACTTGTGCTCCAGACCATCGTGTCTAGGGCTGGCAATGAGTCTAGCCCGGATGATCACTCTGACGACAATGCTGAGTTAGAGGCGCGTCATGTCCATTGTCAACGGTGAGTGGTTATGATGTGATGTGTCCACAACACCTGCACTGAGGAGCCAGACAGTGGTGGGACCTCCACCAGTGGTGGATCGGGACGCACAGTCACACTCCACACCAGTTGCTAATGTGCCAGAGGCATCACGTCAATGGAGGAATGTAGTCCTGCAGCAACAGGTGGTGCCAACCCAAGGACTGCGACTCCTTGGGCCCCACGGGTGTCAAGCCCAGCAACGCGGTGGCCGTGCACCACCGGGGTATACTGAGTGGGAGCAAGCCATGGTTGCCAATTCCGAACAACAGAGGGCAGCAATTGATAATATCGCTCAGAGCATGGAACGTGTGGTCCAATCCGTGCTCCCCCCTGCTAGGCGGGTGGATCTCCAGCAGCGGGTAGCACAGTCCATGGCCCACTCGCTCAGGCTGGGCATGAAGGCCTCAGACAGGGCACGCCGGGCTGAAATGGTGTATCTGCGTCAAGCACTTGCTGCTCACGCAGAGGCACACAGGGAGGCCCTGAGGGAAGACCATGCTTCCCTCTGATCTACTCTGGGTGTGCTTGTGATGTCCCAGAGGCAGCAGACAGAGGAGAGGTTGGAGCAGCTTGAGAATATCATCTCAGCTGAGCTACATGCTTGCCGGAAGGTGCTCCAGATGTCATGCCAGGCCGTGCAGGAAGAACTCTGTGTTACACGTGTTACCTCGCAAGAGGAAGCACACGTATCACGTGAGGTTCTGCATGCTGACCTCCGTGTCATCGCACGCACAGAACCAGGCTCACTGATCCCGCGACTAGCTGCTGACGAGAGGCAAGCTGCGCATAGGCGTGGTCAGGGTACTGTGCCATGTCCACCTTTTGAGTCAGAGGGTGAGGAGGACGACGACTTATCTCCCACATAGGTCGGGCCGTGCCCGCGTTGAGCCCATGGAGATTTTTTTTATCTCAACATCATCGCATGTGGGTGTTGAGGTGCACCCTGTACCTCCCCCCTCCTGGGTGCTTTCCCCCCCGGGTCGTATGTAGCCATTTTTGATTTTTATAGTTAGTTTAATTATTTAATATAGTTTAAAATTGCTTGTCTATTGTGCATTCATGTGACAGTGTGGTGCTTTGTGGCTTTTGAAAGCATCCACTGTCTGTTCCAGCTGGGCCCTTCAAGCTTGTCTCGTGTATGTGTTTGCAGTTTGGGGTCCTGAATCACATATGCCACTCCTGCTTCCCCTATCCATGGGCTCGCAAGGATGGTTCGGTGTTACAACCATTTACGCAAGGGCATTAGACTTTTGGCATATCTGTGGCCTGTCTGCTGCTGTAATACTTGTGTTAACACCCCTAGTGGGGATTATGGATGTTTTCTCCACGGCATGTCTGCAATCAATTTTTTGTGAGTACATTATTGAAATGTCCATTTATTGATGTTGATTGTGATGTATGTTATTTTCTTGCCAGTAGATGGGCTTGATGCACACCATGCTGTATACAGTAGCCTGCACCCTTTGTCTGTCAGAGTCACACTGATGGTGGGAGGGGGCCGGATGTTGCCAATGTCAAGTTGGTGCATGTTGAGTACAGCCCCTGGGGATTGTGGCAAAGAAGGAGGCATTAGGAATGTGACCCAAGAGGCACAATTCACGGTCTAGTCCTCACCTGAGATGTCTGCCTATACTACTACTAAACTCTGTTCTCTTTGGACGGCACATTGTGTCTGTCTTTCTTCTTAGACTTTGATGCTGCCTGAGGGCACAGTTTTCCTACTGGACTACTGCACTTTAACTTGTTTTTCACACTCTGGTGCCTTTAGTCCCTGTTCTTTTTCCTGCTACTGTCCTTGATGCAGATCTGTCTGCCTGTCTGTCGGGCTGTTATTTCCACATACTCTTACACTAGCTAGGTTTGCCTCTGTAGAATTCTGTTCAACAGCATGTTTCTGTCACTCCTCCTGTCTTTCATCTATTACATCCATGCCTTTATGTTGGCTGTTGGCTTTTATCAATGCTATTCGACTGTTGTGGCTCTTGACTTGCTGTCAGCTGTTTCCGGCTATCTCACATTCTCTGTGCTTTTCAAGACTTCTGCTGTCTCTGCCTTTCTTTGTTCACACTATCTATGAATGATTGGGTTTCAGAGCAACCATCCTGTTGTGCCAGCCTCCATGGTTATTTTCGACTCAAGTTCCAGCTCTACCTGTCAGGGTACAGAACCTGGGGTTGTGTGGGAGGAGGTGGGATGTAGGTCTCAGACATGGCCGATTAACAACCAGCATGAAGACACACACTGTAAACTTTCAATACTTATTGATGCCTTTTATGCCCTTTCTGCAGGAAAAGGAGCATCCAGACTACCTTTGCCAGCAGACACTGGTCCAAGAACTAGTAAACCCTTGCCACGTTGGGTGGGGCATACGTGCGAATGCGTTTGCAAGCAGAAGCACGGGTCTTGTGCTCAGACATCCGACAGAAGCTCCAAGCAAGGTGAGCAGCACGAGGGGCCATGCCCCAGCCGACCTTCCTCCAGGCCCCTCACACATGCAAGCTAAGTTGCGCCAGTGCTGGGGAGGCTGGCCCTGCATTGGGGAAGATGCACACAGTACAGCTAAGCCATGCTGAGGAAAAAATTCCAAGAAGCTTTCCCAGTTGTCAGGGGCACACACGGGGGGTGTCAGCCATATCCTCGAGTCCACCCTGCTCCATAGAGGCTTAGTTATTGGCGCAGTAGCGTTCCTAGACACAAACTAATACAGCGTAAGGGGGGCACCCAGCACCACACAAACTCAATTGCAGTGCATATCATTAGCATATGAAAATTGCCACATGCGCTAACTATAGAAATCCACGGCTGGCAGAACGCAACTTGTACTGAAGTCGCACCTCGCCACACGCGTCTAGAAGCTCACCCAAGGACCATTCTATCATGTGTGATTCTTACCACATGGTCTTCCATTTACTGCGGGGCCACATGTGGCTGCCATAATGCATTAACAGTGTATGAACCATCACGGGGGTGAAAGCAAGAGGATACGAATGAAGCAGCAGACAAGAGTGCTTGTTTGGGGAGGAGTCACTAAGTTTGAGGCATGAATGGTGTTATATGTGTGGGGAAAACACACACAGAATAGTAACTCACACTCTCTTTGCAGAATTGAACTGCTGCTCCTACCAGACCTGAGAGTGCGCAGGCAGGAGGCCAGCACTCACCCCAGAGATAAGTCTCTCTTTGTCTCGGCTTTGAGCCATTTTGTACAATGTGCATGAGGAACATGGTTTCTCTGATTGAGTATGTGTAATTGTCAATAGTAGGATTTTTTCTTTTGCCTACTTTCCCTTGCCCATCCACCTCCCCTCTCCTGTCCCTCTTTCTGTTTATCCTGAATACTGATGCCTATCCAAACAACGGATCCCTGACCCTCTTTCCCCGCCGAGGTCTTGGAGGCCGGTGTAAGTTTGACCTTGCAGACTCCCAGACAGCAGAGGGGGTGGTTGGTTTGTGCCACTCCTGCGCCTAGAGACCGGAGCTGTGACATTACCCATCAGTTGTTGTATCCTCACCGATTATTGTGTAATGAAAATGCTACTCATCCTGTTGATCCATTCTTCAACTGTGCTACCTTGGTAGTTCTTCTGTCATTCTGCTTGGACATCTGGTGGGCCCTAGTCAGCAACATCAAGTCCTCCACTGGAGCCTCTTCCAGGGTTTTTTGTGGGCTACAGGCTTTTTCCCAGGTTTGGCTCCTTGGAGTTCTCTGCGATTTGGTATTTTTACCAGTCAAGGTAGCCTCCGAGGGGGCTGGACCCTATTTCCACGCAGGGTAGAACGAGGAAATCAAGGGGTAGGGGGATCCTAAAGCCAGGTAGACTAGAAGGAAGAAGCCAACGGATCCCAGACACAGTTCGTCTGAAGGTCATGGTGATGAGTAAATGAGGGAGGGGCTTTTGTTGTCGGACAGTACCCTTGGGCTACCGTGTTTGGGCACTCTCTGACATTGTCATTGTGGGGTACTATGTACATGATGTGTTTTGCTGGTCAATGGCTCTTCCTGTGTTGGCTTTACTTTTCAGGTGTCAGGGGATTGTTGTGGTTTGACATACTGGGGTGTGCACATGGGCAATGTTCACATATGATGTGTACAGGACACTGAAGGTCACTTGATTTCACATGCATGTATTGCATGCATGTCCCTACTGATAAACACACTTACACAATGCTCCATCACACATACATCCACCCTTCCATGCCCACACGTGCACACAGATTGCCTTCTCTGGCATGCTGTGTCCCTGCAGCGCATGATCACTTACCATTTGGGGATCGTGTACATGCGTCAATGGGTTATTTATGTTGCTTGTCCTTTTTATATGATGCTCAAGGTGTATCCCCAACAGAATGGCTGCTCACTGTGCTGTGTACTGAGCGGTGTGTTGCAGGAGACACACACAGCACACGGGTTAGGGATTTGCAGATTTGGCTTGGACAATGTGCATACCAACAGGCATTCTGACTTTTGTTGATGGTACCGATGGTGGCATGAATTTGAGTATGACTTTGTATGTGGGGGGGGGTTGTTGGTCAGTCATTTGACCTGATTCCATGTCAGGTGTGATTGTCTCAGGCCTGTTTCCATTTATCACATGTCACTTTGTATCTAATTGGTCATGTGTTGGGCTTTTGGTTTGGTTTTTTGGTGTTGCATAACATGTCATGGTGTGGCAGACAAGGGTGATGTGGGTTGGGAGGGTTTGGGTGACATACCAGTGATTGTCATGGCCTGTTTTGCAGGGGGGTGGTGTGATGTACACCTTGCATGTGTTCCTTTTGGTCACACTGGATTGGTTATGTTTAAGTAGCTAGGGATGCACACAATGTGGCACTTCCGGGGCACCATTTTCTGGGTGGTAGGGTTGTGACAGTTGACTGTCTCTTTGTCATCATCAATTGTCACCTGGTATGTGCCAGGCCTGTGTGCACTCCGCAGGGGTGGGATTTTAGGTGAAAATGTGGCCACAAACTGGGTCCTGGCTGCCTCGCCACATGCCCTTTCCTCTTCCATGGGCAGCGCCTGTGCCTGTGGTTGGGGATGTGGGGGCACCACCATGTCCTCCGGTACGCCCTGCCGTGTTGCAACATTGTGCAGGACACATGCTGCCACAATGATCCTGCACACTACTGGGGGTGCATATAGTAGCTGCCCACCAGAGCGGTCAAGGGAGCGTAAGCGTGACTTCAGCACTCCGAATGTGCACTCCACTATGCCCCTGGTTGCAATATGGGCAGCATTGTATCTTACCTGGGGTGGTGTGGTGGGGTTCCGTATTGGCATCATCATGTGGTTGCTCAGAGGGTAGGCACTGTCCCCTGGGGAAGTGATAATGGTTGTGATTAACTGGGTTTGTGTATTTGTCTGTGTGTGACATGCTTGCATGTGCACATGCATTTGTACACACCAAGGAGCCATGTGTCGACATGCTTCCCAGCGTCCAGGGCCCGGTTCAGGGCGGACATTCTGTATATGAAACTGTCACGGTTAGACTCAGGATAGTTTGCATAGACAGAGGTAATGATTCCCTTGACATCGCATACAACCTGTATGTTGATGGAATGCCAGTGCTTGCGGTTTCGATAGTGGTGCTCAGTGGCCCTAGGTGGACGTAGGGCCACAGGTGTGCAATCTATGGCACCATTCACTTTGGGGAAGTGCGCCACTCTGTAAAAGTCCAGGACCACGGCCTGCCTTTCTACGGGTGTTCTGGGCATGTATATGTGCCTGCGGACCGAGGGGCGCGCAGTCATTATTGCCAACATCTGGTGTAGGCAGCATGACTGCATGGCCTGTGAGACATCCCCAACTATGGCAGTTGTCCGCTGAAATGACCCAGTGGCCAAAAAATGCAGGACATTGAGCACCTTTTCCAAGGGGCTTAGTTTTTGGGAGCACAAGGTGGGTGATGTGAGGTCATCCTCCCACTCAGTGACCAGGTCTAGGATGATACGAGGTGGAAACCTATACCTCCCATAAACCTGGTCATCAGGCATCCCAAAAAGGCTGGTCCTGGTCAAAACAATGCGGGGCCTGGCTATTCTCCTCCTCCTCCTGCGGTGTCCCACGATCAGTGCTGCGACAAATGGGGCATTCATCGTAGCTGTGTGTTTGTTGTTTGTTTTATACTGCGCCCGGACGCTTCCGCCTGCCTTGGTGTGGCAGATGTGTTTACGCCAGTGCGTGTCCTTTGGCGTGCACGGGTTTCCCGTATTCGATTCCATGAATATGTCTTGTCCGCATGCGTGTGGGCGTTCCGTGTATTTCCCTGCAGTACTCCCCAGTTACGCCTTCTTTTTCACGCGTTGTTCCCCATTCCACGTGTTCCGCTCCCTTTTTGGTGTGTGCGCTGACATTGTGCACTTTTGCTGTGCGCGTCGCGCACAGCGTTCTGGATGTTGCAATGTTGTGTGCGCCACCCATGGATTTGGCGCAGATGCCGGGGAAAACACGCGCAGGGCCTTCCATGAACCACACGCGTGCACGTGCGCTTGCTTTTTCACGCTTGCGCCAACTTGCGCCACGGATTTCGGCGCACATTTGTTCCATGAATCAGCCCTATGATGTACACTTCTTCGTAATCCCATGCCAAATTAAATCAGCAATTAAACTAGTGTTGTCTAGCAGGATTAGCACTAGAGTCAATCACAAATGAAACATAAACACTGTAAAGCCAACTGGCTTGCTGTTAGATTCCGCCAGCTAGGAAACTGCTAGGCTTCCAAACCTGGTCATTTGTAAAGAATGGTGAAAGTTGGCTCAAGTGATCAGACTTAGATCTGTCATAATTAGGCAATTGGCTGGGAAGACTCCTCTAGAACAGTGATCAATGATAAGGTTACACTGGAGATTATGTCTCAAGATATTGGGGACAGTAATCATGAAATTGATGTCCCCCACATCCCACTCACCTGCTAGAGTTGAAGAAGGTATGACTCCCGAGTCCATAGTAAAAGCCTCAAAAATGATAATGAAACTGTGTGGCAGTCTTGCCCTCTATTTTTCTTTAAAATTTCTTGTCAAATCCACTGCCGCTCAACTAGGAAATAAGGGCAATCATAAAACATGGAAACTCAAGCCATGGGATGAACTCCTTTGCTTTTATATGTCCAGATTCAAGTCCCTATAAAAGACCGGTCCTGTGTTGAAGTGAAAAAAGACTTGAAAAGGTTTAAAAGACGGCATTGGTGCTCTGTGAGGGTAAAATAGCTCGATAGGCCTGAAAATAGGCATCCGGAATGAATCAATCATCACGAGACGGATTAAATAATATTGGTACTGAACACAGCTCACTGCCAGGGGGACAGCAGTGCTGTGAATATGTTAAGGGACCAGTTCAAATCAAATGGCAGCAAAATAAAATGAAAATGATGCACCTCTATTAAGCAATCTAGAACCTGCGATACCAGCATAAGAATGTGCAGGGAACCATTCTAAAGGGCCAAAGAGGCTAAAAAGTGACTGGAAGAGAAAAATATGATGAACATTTGCTTCCATCCAAAAATCAATAGTTTTACCAGCGCTGCATAACTTTCTCAAATCATACACCAGGCAACATTCCCCTGAAACCTTTTGTTCTGAAATCAATTTGAAATAAAACCATAACCTTCTTCTGATAAGGTGACAGGAGCAATGCCATTTCCCTGGACTTACTTCTGGAATTTCCCAAAAGAGATACCTCTTTTTCCAAATTTCTTGGCCACGTCCAGAGCCCAATGATCACTCGGCTACTTAATAGATTACCACTTGGATCAGGCACCTGTTTACATGGAAATGTATAGACCTCCTTGGTGCGATGTCTATACAAATCTTGTTGTTGAATTCCTTTTTTGTACCATGTTGATTGTAAATTTGACATGACCGGGCTACATTATACTGCACACTCTTTTGAGATAGAGCAGTGGGGAGTGGGAGGGGGGGCAGGTCTAGAACCTTTGTTTTTCTATTATCTGTTCTGCACTCCTTGAAATTGTCAGACTTAAATGACAGACTAATAAGTAAGACTCACATGCCGGAAGGACTGTACTATCACATACCGAATCTCCAGATTTGGGAACTTTGAAAACATCGTCCCACACAGTTACATATTTGATGTACCTTGACCTTTTAACCTTAACATTTGACCTTCCTTTACCTCCACGCCACATCATTGAGTAAGGGTCCACATGGAAAACCCTATATTTCGGTATAACATACATTTTTACATTAGGAGACCATCTATTGGTGCTTACCAGGATGGGTTGGGAGCCCTTTTGCTAGCTTGTTGGCGCCTGCCATTTATAAACTCTAGAGATTGATTCACTGTTTTAGTACCATGTGACTGTTCCATATGGGATTTCACTATTTAACTCTTTCACTTACTGGCATGGAGAGGGAGTAGCCAGCTCACTGAATAGCTCCTGGAAGTTTTTGAATATAAAGATGCCTACCCACTTGTTAATAAAGATGTGACTACTTTTTATGTGGGAGCATTACACACTTTCTTTATTTCTTTTTACAGAATTTTCTCTGCGCAAAATCTTTGAAACTGCATGGTTATATTCTGCGGCTTTCTTGAAATTCAAGACGTTATGGCCATCATTACGGTGTGACGTCATCCAACTCTTCCTAGAAGCGATAACATAGCAGCCTTTCTAGCAGCGGTCCCTTCCGCGGACGCTGCTGGACACATGTAGACTTTCCCAAGGAAGAAGTCGCTATAGGTTAGCCTTGACTGGGGTACTTTACTTTCTTGAAATGCATACAGAATACTTTCCACTCACTGGATTGTACATTAACTGGATGCACGTTCTATGTTATTACAGATGAACGTTCGTTGTGACAGATGACTACATTGGGATATCCATTAGCATTCCACATTTACAGCGCTGTCATTAGGGTAAGCACTTCCATATGCTTTCATGTTCTTTTTTAGTCTATTCTATTTTGCTATGCTAATTTTACAAATCAGGGAATGTCCACAGAGAGAAGACGGATCCCTACCCATTAAGATTATTTTACACCTTGCGATTCTGAGGTGAGTTGAAACCACTAACATTGCATAGTCCAGACACTTTATTGGCGTTATCTGGAGTAAAACTATTTCCATATTCCACTCTAGTGTAACTCTATGGAATAAGAAGATTGATTCTTCTGGACATCTAAACAGAATTCGATGTGGCCAAATCCCCCACATGATTGACATCTGCAAAGGTACAACTTTGTACTTGCTGCCTCCACGGTGTCGAGGTCGCCTGCAGCTCTATCTCACCTACAGCGACAACCATCTCCCTGGGGCCAGCCGGCTGCACCCTTGATGAGGTAAGCCCTTTCTGGGCTTGTGTGCATTATTATCCCTCCTTTTTGCAAATGCGCTTTTACTTGATCACAGCAGCTCTGTGCATCTTTAAATACTGCATGAGCACTTATATTTGAATGCATCATGCCTCACTATGCAGCAATTTCCAGTATGTGCTTGAAGCCCCATTGACCCCAATGTTTTCATTAAACATTCACTAATGCCCGCCATCATCCTCGGCACTGGAGTGCCTCTGAGGACTTGGTCGCCATAGTGATGAGGAGTCAACAAAGCTCCTGATTGGCTACCCAACCCCACTTGTAGCCAACTACAAGCTAGCAGGCGTGGAAAGTCGGCCCTCAGGAAAGGCCCACACAAAAGGCCCTGTCCAAGCCTATCATAGCATGGAGGAACAGTCCCCGCTCAATATATTCCGAGCCCTACAGTTTTCCAACTCAATCTTGTAAGCACTCCAGGGCATATCGCTCGTTCCGCTGAGCCTAAATTACTTCACGTGCTTCCGCTCCCTCTTCTTTCACTACCGCTGCCCATTCTTCTATTTGCCGTATCCCCACTCGACCATGCCTACCCTTTTACCTGGTCTAAAGACAGAAGATGCGGGAGTCCCTTGCACCTTTAGGTGAGGCTTTGTCAGACTGTGCCACTATATCTGCTTGTCTCTATTGTTGTCTGTTGCTGTAACCCTGGGCTGTATCCTCACCTGTTCACAGTCATATCCTTTGCCTCCACTGCCCACCACTCTTCCACACTGAACCACTTCGTTTCAACCTCCAGGTTCTAGATCACGTTACCCGTCGCAAAAAATGACTGCAAAAACTGCCATAACCTACATTCTACATTGTATCTGCATATGTTCCCACGTTCTTCTACTGACAAAGTTTTGTTGTGTCGGAAGCGGCCTCTTGTTCTTGTTTCCTGCTTTCTTTGAGGTGCGGCTTGACGCAACTGCACGTCTGTAGATCCTTTCCTTTGTCGGACGAGTGAGATCGAGTGTGCAGGAGCGAAGCGTGGAACGCTGACTATACGTGTCCACCAGCGAGTTTCCGCGTCCGCGTCCCCCCGTGTTATGGTATAGCATGGAGGGAGAAGCGGATTAAGCAGATCAAGTGGCCCCTTGGAGACCCACCATAGATCTAGTCCAGTGTGGGGGCGAGCAACGAGTGGCAAAACAGGCAAGTGTCTGACATAAAGATCCCTGGCGCGGTAAGCTTGTCTTTCTACTAGCTGTCTACTAGCTGTCCCTGTCCCTGAACCCTGAACCCTGAACCTTGCACACGCTCAGGTGTGAGAATTGTGGGAGACTGCGTTTGTGTGGGGGGTAAAATCCCCTTTGATCCCCTTTGATTCCGCAAGTGCCTTTGTGCACACTTTTGAGTGGTGGCCAGTGAAGGCCTTTTTTCTTGTGGTTGTGGCTGTGTGTTTGGAAGAGTTCATTTGATTACACGTGCAATTGCAACAACTTGTGCAACTTGTGCAAATTGTGGTTTGTTTAAGACACCTTTATCCCAAGTATTCTTCCAAGTGTTGGAGAGCACGCTGCTACCTCTGTACTCTGTACTCCTTAAATCAGACATGGGCGGAGTCCGGCAGTGAATCCAGATAGCCCAGTCCACTGTGTTTTCTGTAGTGGAGCTGCTGTAATCTTTCAGACCCTTCAGTCCTCCAGTCCTGTCTCTACTGCTACTGCTACTGTGACTGCTACTGCTTCTGGAGCTTAAAGCACCTTTCTCGCGCGGCTTGGAGTCCGGCAGTGAGTCCAGTCTGCCCAGTCTGCCTAGTCTGTCCGAGTCTGACTGTGCTCTTGTGGACATAATGTCTTTATTCCCCTAAGGCTAGCCCCCTCCCGGACCCCAGACCGGCCACAAGTCTCTCCAGCATCGACAGATGCTGAATCCAGGGACTGCTGAGCCGCTTTAAAACTTATCCGGCTTGTCGGGCAGCAAGGCAAGCAAGGTAAGCAAGTTAATCAATCGGCCCGACACCCCGACACAAAATACTCTTGCTACTTCATTGGAGTCAGCCTGGTCTGAGCAGCCCGAAGCCGCATCTCAGCCGCCTTCGCAGCCCGCATTTGCAGGTTCCATGGTCCATGCCGCACCACTCCCCTCAAATGTTACTGACTGTTTAGTGGACACGAGTGACACCTCCTAGGCCCCAGTGGTTGCTCGCCCACCTGCGCTGCTGCTGTTGTCAACTCTTGTACCTATCTCAGTGTCGGTGCAGGAGCATACCTTGATTCCACGAGACTCACAAGACTCACCGGTGAATACAGATTCACCAGACATTTACTTCTCTCCGTTCGATATTACGGACGCCGAGATTATGAGTGTCTCACAGGTCATCGAGGACGTCGCACAGTCCGAATCAGTTGACCTCAATGGAACTTCCTCAACTTTACCGGCATTGAGACATGTTGCTGTGATCTCAAATAACTGTTTGTCCGACTCGGCTCCCAAAGCCACCCATATTACTATGGAAAAGCCCCAGGCTGTCTGCGACTTAATGGAACCAACAACCACAGCTTCGAAATCTGCAGTTACATGTTCCAACTCAGAAGTCTTCAACCTGCCGGCACCCAATAACGTGCCTCTGATATCCCCTGTTAGAACTGCCGCAGGTCCTTCGTCGCAACCAATTGTGAAACTTGCCTTGGCTGCTTCACTTGCTTCCATGCCTCAGAAAGTGTCTTCTTACCGCCCCGCTGAGAAATCCTTGCAAACTCGGAAAATGGCAAGTTTGCCTCTATCTTCTGAAGCCGGAAATTCCTCAAAAAAAATGCGATCGATTCCTGACACAGTCAACCTTTCAAATATGCAAACTCCTCATAGAGATTCATCACGTCGAGCGAGTCTGAGTGTTGACTGTCCTACGACTCCTTCTACAAAATCAAGCCTCTCAGTTGCGGCCGCCATTCAAATACATAACAACATTCTCGCAGCATCATAACAAGCAAGGATTCCTTTTGTTAAATTTTATGAAGCATTGAACAAATCTATCCATGATCAGGCTGCCATCTTGATGACCTTAACCACCAAAATGGACCACTTTGATAACATCACCCAATTTTTGAAACAACAAATGCAGACCGAAGCTGAATCGATGATGCAATGGCAACTTCGGCTTGCCAATCTGCCGGCACGTCATCACTGTCAAAATGACTGCTTGACCTCTGGTTTGCTAGATGCAGTCAAATGGATGAGGAAGCAAACCAATTCAGTAGATGCCTCATGTGGGTGCCAGCACAAAACAATGATTAAAGAAAACATAGTCAAACTGGGCGTTCAAAGACCCCCTATTGTGAATTCATCAAATACAAATTCCGCTGAGACACTCAGCCCAAGTGATGTACTGAGTGTGCCATGAGGAGAACCTCAACCATCGCCAAGTACTGACCTAGTCGTGCCTGACTTGCCACCACGTTCCAATAGTGTTGTGGCTCAATCTTTACCCAAGTTTAATAAAAATCTGCCCACTTCAGAATTACTGGCTTTCACCACTGAGCACGAAAAGCCTCCCAAATGTCAGCCTCAACTGGACCCACAAGCACCGCAATGTGCCTCATTTGGCATCTTTGTAGGTCCTGCAAAATCAGGTAACGTCGGTATATCTCCGAAAGCAATGATTGCAGTTCCCTCAGTAAAATTGATGGTGCCGTCTAAGAAGCAAAGTGTGTTCCAGCTACAAGACCCTACAAAAATAAATCCAGCACCTCGCGTCACTCAAACACAAAAAAATTCATAAGGAACCTGACGACCCCCCCAAGACTGGGGCTTTTTGTATGCAACACTGGCACTGGCGGAAGTGCCCGCTCTAAAGTGCCGGATGGCACCATGCAACCTCTGAAAGCACTTGTCATCATCAGAACAAGTGTCCTTGTTCTGATGATGACGACTGCTCCCAGATGCCTGTTGTTAATACAATCTCAGCCTCCATACATACCAACAGTAAAGCTAAAGGCACTAATGGTCCTGTTCCATCTAATGACCATGCCAAGTGCTTACCTAATTCCGGAGCAGACAGTGGCCGGCCGCCGACCACAACTCTAACTGTTCCGAGTCTGAATCCAAAACTCACTTTGAATCAACGTAAACAACTCACACTTTAAATCTCGAGTTCATGTTTCAAAGTCAACTTCTCAGGCTGGGCATAGCTGTAAATTAAGGTTCCAGAACATCCACAGCGATGATAAAGAGCTGAACCTCATCAGAGGTAATGTGTTGAAGCTGTTCAAGTGTATTCCACCCCTTCGCTCGATTACCTCAGATGATACCAAAATCATTGAATACGCTACGGAGCGATGCTGCGATTCAGTTCTGCTTCACATTGATTCATCAGGGGTTCATAATACGATTCTTAAAGCTGCTGACGATCTATTGTTCTTAGGCTTTGACATTTCCTTGGAATTTACGAAAGCAATTGTAACTCGTTCCCCTGACTCTGCTGACCTTAGGTAGAAGGCCAGGAAGAGTTCTGATGTGTCGCATGTACGGTCTCTTACGCACACTGCCCAAACTCAGAATTGCCTTGAAAGCTCAAATGTAAGCTGAGAAAATCCCAACAGACCTTATGCACAGGCCTAGCCATGATTGATCTCCTCGGAAATGCAAAACTTTATTCTATCATGGAACACCCGTGAATTTAAACACTTGTTTAATAACTCGGAGGTCTCCCTAGATCAAGTCTTCACAATTTGCCTGCAGGAGACGTGTTTATTGGACTCCCCTTGGAGAGATGGTTTCACCATGTCAGTAAACCCCGCGGTCAAAAATGCTCAAGGAAGACCAAGCGCTGGGCTACTAATAATGACTCGCATCACTCAAAATTGGTCATCTCCGATCTGCTAAAATCCTAACCCTTATGTCCAAGGAATCCTCATGCATACTATGAACTCCAATCTAGCGACAATAAAACATCTTATTGTCAACAGCTATTGGAACCCTGCAAAAATGAGTGCAAAGGTTTTTGTTAATACTGTATGTAACTTAATAGATGATGCAATGATGCTATGTAACAACCTAACAATTATCTGTTGTGGGGACTTCAACTGTTCTTGGTTTCAATTTGATCAGTCAACTAATTGTTATAAGCGACGTCCATTAAAGGATGTGGTGGCCAGAGGGCAAATGTGGGCCGACGCAATGAAATCGCGTGACTGCGTTATGTTAAATGGTGCTGTCAGTGGTGATATCCCTGCCCAGCCAACCTGGCACCGCGAGCACCAACACAGCATCATCGATTATTTTTGGGTTTCAAGGAACTTTGAGTTGAAGCTTTTAAGCCTTCAAATCCAAAACATGACCAATAGCGACCACAACCTCTTAAAACTCAACTGCCTATTAGATACCTTTAGCTCTGGTCAAGTATACAATCTTCCAGTTGAATCTAGTAGTGCGGGTAATCGTCTTCGCATAAATGCACCACAGATCAGCCGCCTGACTGACAGATTTACTGGCTTATTGAATGGCGTTACCCCTCACTATTGCTTGACCATCAGATTGTCTAAGGCTCAGGGTCAAAACCATACCCAACATAACCATGTGTTCAGTCTAATCATGCACAAGAAAAAAAAATCTTTGCGTAAAGAATTACGCCTCATAAAAAAGAATTCACCAAAGAGCATGGTACCAGATGCTGTGAGAGTTAGAAGAGCCATTATTTGGAATTGGGTAACCTCACACAAAGCTATCATCGAACAAGATCGTGCTGAGCTGATGATGAAGCTTATAATCACCAAGAACACTTGGGAAATTTGGCAGATATTAAACATGGGCACAACTGACCGCTCAACAACACCTCAAAACACCATCTAGGGTGATAGATGGTCCAGATATTTCTCTGGTGTTTTTGTCAGTCCAATTAACTCCTTTGAGTGTTACTCGGTTGCAAGTCATGGTTCTTGGGCTGTTGACACCCCGCTCAAAGAAATTGAACTAGCAATTAAGAGTCTAAAGAACTCCGTGCTGCTGGCCCTGGCCTGATTAGCAATGTGATACTCAAAGAGAATTTATCAGTCTGGGCCATCTTTATTGAACAATTATTTGCCAGTATTGCCTTGCAAAAATGTCTACCTGTGTCATGGTTAACAGCCATTATAGTTCTCATCCATAAGAAAGGTAGCTGGGATTGCCCGGATAACTACCGACCGATTGCTCTCCTAGATACAATCGGGAAGATCTTTGGCTTTCAGCTTCGCTTGAAGCTTGTTCAATGGGTACATTTAGCTGGTATTCCTGACATATGGCAAACTGGCTTCACAAAAGGTGTGGGCGTCGATGTCAACCTTTTGATTCTCACAATCCTGAAATTTGAAGCTCAGAAAGCCAGGCATAACATCTGCCTAGCATTTATTGACATGAAGCAGGCCTTCAATTGCATAACTAGAGGCCTGCTCTGGAACAAATTAAGAGAATGGAATTGTCCACCAAATATCCTTGATCCAATAATAGCTCTTCACTTGAATACCTCAATCCGGGTACGTCTAAATAGAAATGGCGAACTGTCCGATTCTATCCAAACGGCAAGGGGTGTAAAGCAGGGGTGCCCCACTTGCCGCAGATTTGTTCAAATTATTCTTGGCGGATTCACTGATCATCTTGGACATGTCCACTGTTTTCCTCCAAATATCAACCAAGTTCCAGTAAGTTGTATTGCCTACGCGGATGATCTCAAATTGATAGAACTCAAATTGGTCTCCAACGGTTGCTCAGCTCTTTATATGAGTACCTATTGATCAATGAGCTCACAATTAACACAGAAAAAACAAAAATTGTGGCAATTGGCACTGTCTCAGGTAAAAAGGCCAAGGTGTTCAGGTGGGCTGTAGGTGACCAGTTCCTTGACACTGTTGACTCTATAAGATACTTGGGTGTGCAGTTTAACAACTCCATCTGTGAACACCAATGGGTGAAAGATCTGAAACTAAAAACCATGAGTCTTGCCTTCCAAGCGGCAAAAATAAACAAAAGCTATGGCAAATGTTCTTTATCCCCGGGCCTGACGTTCTACTTTCAAAAGGTAGTTCCTATATTAACTTTTGGAGCTGAGGTCAGCTGGAACATCAGTGAGCATATTCGGAACTCTTTAGAAGGGCATTTTTGGCGCTATGTTCTCCACCTACCTCAATACGTTTCAATGATATCTTTACAAGATGAATTATCACTGAACTCCTTGTATAGTCATGTGATCTGGAAATCAATCACATTAATGCAAAAAATGTCTGTTGGAAATCCAATGCCCGCTTATCGAATATTCAACAAAACCTATTCTGACCATAATGTTACTTTATTAGACATGTGGCGTCTCAGAGTACAAGCCTAGGTCAATGCCGTGGGAATCTCTGAGTTTGATCTTTCCACAAGACCACAACATGCAAAAAAGAAAATTGAATCTTGGGCTTGGATCATCAACATCGACAAACAGGAAAAACTATCCTCAACAAATTGGCCAGGCATTGGTCAAAAAAAGTTACATTTCCAGTCGCATTATTTAATGCATTCTCCATCTCGCTATTACCGTGAGCAATTCCTCAGGTTTCTACTGAAAATCTTGAAATCTAAGGAGATTCTCTGGCAAAGAAAAGATAAACTGGCAAAAGAAAATCTATGCAGCTTCTGTTCCTTGGCAGTCGAATCACTGAAACACTTAGTTATCGAGTGTGAGAAAACTAATGCCTTGCGTTCTGTACACCTGAGTCAATTTGCTCCTTCAGATAATTACATGTTCGCTTGGTGGCTTAAGATTTCATCTGGTGCAAATGTTAAACATATTGGTGCAATTGTGAACTATCTTGATGCACTACTGAAATGCCCGCTTTGAGTAATGAAGTCAAGCTTCTATTCTGTGTTTTGGAGGTAATGAACTGGGATAGAATTGACTTTCCGCATGTTATCTATGAACTGGCTAATGTGTCTTTATCTTTGCTTTTGCTCACTTAGTTTCTTTTTCTGACGTGAAGAGCTATCGGTTTTGTAAGAGCCTATTGAGTTATGTTTGTGGAATTGAAACAAATGTTTTTTACGTATGTTAAAACTGTAGGTTTTTCAATAACATTTTTAAAAAAATACCTGTACTCACCATGTCGCTTCTATGCAACCTGATGTAGCTCCCCATAACATGAGAAATAGCTTTTCCAGTCTGGTATCTGTACCTAATATGACCTTTGTATGCCAGCTGATGTAGCTCCCCGTAACATGAGGGGAAGCTTTCCCAGTCTGTATGCCTGCAACTACTACAACCTTTGTATGCAACCTGATGTAACAATAATCATAGAAACTGCACACATCTGTTTACTGCGCCACGATTAGATTTAAAAGACTTGAACTTGTTCCCATGTTGAAAAACAATTTATTGATAGCCCTTTTTATGATGACACATGTTTTGGCACATTTCCTGTGCCTTCCTCAGATCAGGAAATGTCTATTTTGGTGAGTGCAAGTGATGCAACAAAATTATATAATAAAGGATGAACATAATGTCCAAACGTAACAATTACAGCGAAAGCCCCAATTAGGGCCACACAAAAATATTATAAAGTAATATGTTTGGCACAGTTCACATAAAAATAAAAGAAACAAATGAGACATCCGTTTTATTATAAATCAGATCACATCCCGTGACATTACATGAAGGCCATATAGAATTCAATAGACAGCTCAAATCAGATAACGGTTGTGTGAGTCAAGGACAATTGTGATTAAAACATACCATTCGGTCGTCAAAATTTCATTGGAAGAGGGTGGAGGTGGGGGTGAAGGGTATTTGAAAGTTTAAAGAGGAGAAAAAAGAGAAAAGAAAACCAAAATTAAAAAAAATATATAATAAGTAAATCTGAGGGGTTGCATTGAGTATGTTATTGATGAAACCCCAAGTGGGTAAAACAAGCTTACCCATCGACTGATTTGTCAGCTGCAAATTAACGTGGTTATTAAATAAGTCCCATCAGACTCTGTACGTCTTCTAAAAAATAGAGGTAAGACAGAAAGGTCTATTTTGTGCATGAATAGATCCATGTGCGCTATTACATTTCAGTCAATTAGTTTAGAAATATGTATTGTGACCAGTCCGTGAGCACGATTGCATTCTAGTGCATGTTAGTTAAAGTCTTGCATTGATTACCCCTAGCCGCCTATGAATTCATTTCCGCGATGCTCCGACAAACTTGTTTTGTGGTGTGTTAAATTACCTCAAATGTATGCATGTTATTTCAATCCGTGTGACAGAGCTCTGTCTTAGGCATTCTTTTGTTAGCGTATGTACAGCGATAAGGATAAGAAAAAAAGTCATGCGGTTTCACCCGTGTGGCAGCGTATTGGTGTTATACGCAGCGGTGAAGATAAGGAGTGAGGGGGGGATCTATTGCCGTCTGCAGTGCGGACCCTTAGCTAATTGGTGCGCTGCTGGGTGGACTAGACAGCCCCCTAGGGCTTACCTGAAAATTTCAAGATTCATGCATCACGCGTCAGGTTTCCAAGATGGGAGTTGCCATACGGTCTCCTTTGTATATAGGATGTTGCTATGGTAATACTAGTGGTCCTACCTCTATTTCCGTCTTGTAAAAGCTGTCGGCCATGTTTAGGGGCAAAGAACATTATTATTTCCAGTAGGTACGTACGTGTAGCGAGAATACTTAGGTCCTACAAAAATACGTTCCCATGGTAATTTAAGAAATCAATTGTCTCATTTCATGACCTGATTACAGTGTCTCGATTATTACTAATGCGACAAGGTTAATCCATATGCAACTTATCTGGAACAGCTCCCAGAGGAGTGTTAGCTCTTCCAGATGTATTCTGGGAGATGTAGTCTTGTGCGGCTCAAGAGTCAGGGCAGTCATGCAAATGCCATGTAGACTATTTCATACCACTGAGTCTAGCGTTCCTCATATAATAATGAGAGTGTTGCTGGCTCTTTGGGAGGCACGTGTGTTCCTACGTGAAACGTAATCGAAACAATGGTTTAGATGTGTCGTAACGATTTTATCTAGATTACAAGTATGTGTCCTATTCGGATGAAAGAATTATGGGTGCATTTACCATATTTGAAAACAGATTATTTCCAGTTACCAGTTTCCATTATTGAACGCATACACTCTTGTACATAAGACATTATTCCCAATTTGCATCGTTACATCATTATTCTTAGTGCTAAAACGTTCCCTTGGCGATCTATTCAATGCATAATGCAGTCTACAGAAGTCATAGGAAATATGACATTTCATTGTCTGTGTTGAGGCCGGTTTCCACACATCTGAAGAAATTAATGAGTTTGGCCTCCTCCTGGCGTAGCAACAGTTCCTGATTGCCTCCTCTGCGCCCCAGTGTCACTTTTTTTAAACCAATAAATTTGATATGTTGCTTATTGTCCGTCTGGTGGGTGCGCTGCCAATGGTCAGCTAGAGGCAGATTCTTGTCCTGGCTTCCGATCACTGCCAGGTGTTCTTTGATCCTGAAGCGAAGTTCACGAATCGTACTACCAATGTAGATTTTCCTGCAAGTGCAGATGATTGCATATATGACATGTTTACTTTTGCAATTTATCTGTTCTCGTGTCCTGATTTGATGTCCATTGTCTGCTTTAAAGACGTCTGTCATAGGTGTAGCATGTTTGCACATTGTACAGGTGCCACATTTTCTAAAACCTGGCTCAATTCTTTTAGCCAGGTCACAGTTGCCTCCTTTCTTTCTTCCGGTAGTAGTGACGGGCTGAGACTCTGTTTCAGGGTTTTGGCTCGTCTGTAGATCATCAACGGGTAGTCATGTATAAGTGCCCCAATATGGGGGTCCAACTTAAGTAAATGCCAATATTTTCTAAGAGATTTCTTGATTACATGCTTATCTGCACAGTATGTGGTAATAAATTGCACCTTGTCAGATGGAATGGGTTTAGTCCGTTGTGTCAAGGTCTGTATTATTGGTATTTTTTGTGCTTTATTATGCACAGTTTCAATGCTCTTTCTTGAATAGCCCCAGGCTTGGAATCACCTTGACAATATTTCACATTCTTCATAAAAATGCGATAGTTCTTTACTGTTTCTCCTTGCCCTGATGTACTCCCCTTTTGGGATGTTCCTGATAACCGGTTCATGGTGGCAACTGGTGGCATATAGTGTGGAATTTACTTCCGTCTCTTTCCGGTATGTTCTGGTTTTAAGATGTTCCCCTGAAACATAGACATTCAGATCCAAGAAATTAATCTCTGTCTTACTGCAAGTTCCTGTGAATTCAATGCCTAGCTTATTATTGTTGATTTGAAGTCTGAAGGCTTCCAGTTCTTGTGGTGTCCCGCTCCATACAAGAAAAACGTCATCAATGTATCGAGTCCATTTGATGACGTGTCTGTTATAAGTCTCTGTAGTATAGATTAGCAGGTCCTCAAACATGCCCATTACCAGGTTTGCTAATGCGGGTGCATATTTAACCCCCATGGCTACCCCCCGTTTCTGTTTGAAAAAGATGTTGTTGAAGGTAAAAATGCTGTTATCTAGGGTGGCCATGAGCATTTCTTTTAACATGCAAACGAACGGGAAATGTGATGCTGATTCTTCCTTAAAAATGTAGTCGACAGTGTCGAGGGCAAGATCATGTCCAATGGACATATAGAGGGCCTTAACATCCCATGTGGTGAGATAGTATGTGGACTGTCCGTATCCTGTATGTGGACTGTCCACATACTATCTAGCCACATGGGATGTTATATGTCCATATAATGAAGAACATTATATGGCCTTCATGTAATGTCACGGGATGTGATCTGATTTATCATAAAATGGATGTCTCATTTGTTTCTTTTATTTTTATGTGAACTGTGCCAAACATATGACTTTATAATATTTTTGTGTGGCCCTAATTGGGGCTTTCGCTGTAATTGTTACGTTTGGACATTATGTTCATCCTTTATTATATAATTGTGTTGCATCACTTGCACTCACCAAAATAGACATTGCCCTGATCTGAGGAGGGCACAGGGAATGTGCCGAAACACGTGTCATCATAAAAAGGGCTATCAATAAAAAAAATTTCAACATGGGAACAAGTTCAAGTCTTTTAAATCTAATTGTGGCGCAGTAAACAGATGTGTGCAGTTTCTTTGATTATTGTTACAATCGGAGTGGGGGAACTCAGTGTCTCCGTTCTTCCTGCACTCACCATTGCAACACCACCAAAATGGTGAACAGATCTTAAGTCGCGTAGGTCAAAGAGTGATTCTTCCAAAAAAGTTCCCTGTGTTCTTATGCAACCTGATGTATCTCCCTGTAACATGATTAGTAGCTTTCCCAGTCTGTATATCTGCACCTACTCCGACCTTTGTGTGCAAACTGATGTAGCTCCATGTAACATGAGGAGTAGCTTTCCCAGTCTGTATATCTGCACCTAATATGACCTCTGTTTGCAACCTGATGTAGCTCACGTAACATGAGGAGTAGCTTTCCCAGTCCGTATACCTGCACCTACATGTACTATATATGCACTTTCTGTAACTAGCGTCTAGATACCTCAGGGTTTTGTGTGCTGTGATAAATGCTGAGATAAATAAATAAATAAACAAACATTTGTTGATGGTATCACACTGTGGACTGAGGGCCAGATTGCGTACTGACATTCTTGGGAAAATTTCTGAAAACATTTGGTGATACTAATGATTGCTCTGGCTGTCTTTGACATTTACTTATGATCTGTGTAAGCTCACTGGGCATCTCATGAGATATGTATGCATGCCATGTGTGCCTATTTAATTTTGTTTGACACTTGGTGTTTCACCTATTAGGAACATGTCCTTATATTGAATTATCATCGTGGAATTCTATCAATTACAAGGTTTGGAAATATGCTTTTCTTTGAAGAAATTAATTACTTTCATTGATCATTCCTTGGATCAATCATTACTTGAAGACCCGTGATGAAGAGAGTTATCTCGAAATGCGTTGGGTCACCATCTACTAATGTAATAAAAGATTTTATGATAAACAAATTGTGTAACACATGTCTGCTATGTGCATACAAAGCAGTTTCTGTTTGAAATAATGTCAAATTTGACATGAATTTGATACAAAGGTATCCTCAATTGTTTGTCTTTTTGATAAGCTAGTGACAGGGGACAGGAGTTCTCTAACCTTTGCAAACCTTATTTGCTGCATTGCGCACTAACATCAATGCCATCTTTTAGAGGCCTCATGCCCCGTCATCCGATACAGCTAGATCCACCTTGTAGAAGGAGTTGTCTTCAGCAGGTGTCAGAGCTATCTGCTAGGCTGCAAATCATCAGAAGCCAGATAGAGCTAGGGTATGGACTGCCTGGGTTCCCAAGCCAAGGTTCACCCAGATGTTTACTGCAACATCACCAGTCTGAAGGTATCTGATCTACAAACTATGACCCGAAATGAGATCTGTTTGTCCCAACTATTGGACCCTGGTCTTGCTCCAGTCCTGAAAGCTAAGAAAATGGGAGCAGACATGCCCCGAGATGTCTCCCAAGATCCAGAGCAGGCTGAAATGCTGAATGACTGGAAAACACTAGCGCAGAAGGGTGGAGTTCTTTGCAAGGAAGCAAAGCTTGAGACCAAATGTTACATTGCCTAGTGCTGCAGTTATGATTCCTCTGAACTGTATTGAATGTAGGACAGAAGAGGCATCAGCCATGAACAGAGAGCAGAGACTCTGCACTGACATGCCAGAAGAGGAAGACCTTTTTTTGGTTCAATCCCCAAAAACTCCTCAAGTTACTGAGATAGGGAGCCAACTGATGGTCACCTAGAAGCTAGTGAAGACCCCATTGCTGAGGGCAATCAGTTTGATGTCTGAATAAACCCTTTTATAAACCCTTTTATTGATCAGACACTAGTATGGGTTCCTTCATCTGTAGGTCCTGAGAAGTATCTTGAGTCTCCTTCCATTGCTACTGCTTTGCTGGATGTAGCATAGAAGACCTTGCCCTTATCGCCATTGGTATATAGGGACCTTGACTCTGTACAACCCTGAATGATGCTCTGGCTGCTCTACTTCTTTCCACCAGGGAGAGCAGGTCTGCTATAAAACTAAAGTATAACTCAGCAGGGGTCCAAATGTGAAGTTCCCAACAACTGACGACCATTAAACCTAAAAAATCCATGTTTGGATCAATTCATTAATCAGTCCAAAGATATCCTCTGGCCGAGGATAGTTCAAAGAGGAGAGCACTTAGCCCCTGACCCTCAAAAGTGGCTTTTAAGGCACCTAAGGCTTTTTAATGTGGAATGGTCCTCCTGTGTGTGTGCCAATGCAAGGACCCATCAAATATAAACACAGTGTAGAACCCTGAAGGGTGGATTAAGCTAAACCCTCACTCTGGATGGTCGAACACGGCGCTTCGCTCAGCACCTCTAAAAACAGAACCTGGTTGATCCTGTCATTGGTGCCAATGGCCAGGAGGGGGCACTCTGGATTTTCACAAATGCAGTGTCTCATTAACAAAGGATGTGCCACAGTAACTGTCACCCCTGTAGCCCAGCTTACTGCTTGGTGCTCTTCGTGGGGACAGGGAGCGCCCCAACTTCATTGCCACTGAATAGGCTGCCTTTTATTATGTGGCAGCCCTCAGCAAGGAAGAGGAGTGCCGAGTGACTGTTGCCTGGCCCACCCCTGCATAGGCACGCCCAAACTTAATCAAAGACTTTACCGGGCCACCTGTTGCTGCAATTAATGCTGTGCCGCTTCTGCATTCGAGGCCCGGCAAGGACTGCCTTTAGGGCCCCCCACACTGATGCTAATGTGCTGAGCTTCTTCTGGCAGACGTGGCCCAGCTAAAAAAATCGTTGTGCCTCCTCCATGCTGCTTCCCTAAAATCACCATCAAAGAAAGAGCAGCACTTTAAAAGAACTGCTACAGCCAAGTGGGCCTTGCGACAGCTCCTGGTCAATGTGTCTTTCAAGTAAGGATTTTGTAGATATATTTTATATTATGAAGTGCATCTTATAGAAGTCTATATATTTTTTTTAAGAAATCACAATTGTTATAGTGTGTATTGTTTTGCCCTCGAATTTTATATAAAAATACAAAACTGTTGGTGTAATGGGACCGATTCGATTTTTATATAGATACCATACAATCACTAAAAGACCATGCCCTTGTCTGCCTTTCCCTGTGTTGTGCATGAAATCTAACCTAGTGTTTCTTCATAGGGGTTTAGGAGATTTCTACAGCTATTGCCTTTACTGACCCCGTCCTTCTCCAAGAGTGTCACGCGGTGGGCGATCTAGGAACTCAGCTAATCGTAGGAAACCTGAGACAGTTAAAACCTCGGTTTAAGTAATTACACACCAAAAAAAGGTGGAATGCCATGCCTGTCTACACCTGCCTCCAGCCAATTGCGAGTAGATCTATTCTACATGCATAAATAATGCACTTACCTGAATCCTTGAGAACATGTTTTTAAAAGGGTGGTATCTGGCACTATGCGGCTGTTAATGAGCCTCATTGACGATAGTGATTTGGTACTTCTGCGGATGGCCACACGGAGGCAGCAGACTCCTTACTTGTTATCCAATCGTTTCTTGTAAGAGGTCTCCTGCTCACCACCTATTTACTTATGCAAATTACGGGAACAAGCTATATATCCTACCAACAGCTTCTTAACTGGAGGGGACAGCAAGTAATTTTCATATTTCATTAAACAACATGCACCTATCCAGAACCAAGCCTTTTAGAGATCCGCTTTACACAGTGCACAGAAAGAAAAGAAAAACGGGCGTTGGCCTCAGGGAAGAAGAATTGACTGAATGTGAAGCATTGGGTGAGGTTTGAGCAACAGCGATCGAGAAAAACACAATGGGCCTCATAACGGGTTTGGAGGTAGCTATTAGCTCCATGGCTGCCTCCAAACCGGGTTCCTGCAATGAGGAATAACCGGGTAATTCCGACATAGGAGAACCCTGTAATTCTTCCTTGCAGGAACCATCCCCCATTCCCATTTGAGCCCTCATAGGGCTCAGTGGGAATGGGGATGGAGGTAACAACGGGCACATTACAAGTGTCCCGTTGTTACCTCCCTCTTCCCCTCGCTGGACCAGGAAACAACGTCTGGTTTTACCAGGCATCTTATCCGGATCCCACAAAGGGAACCTCGTAATCGGCCCTGACGGAATGAAGGGGGTCGGCCCCATACTGGCCACCTTCATTCCGTCAGCGCCAGGGTCGTAATGAGGCCCATTATGTTGGGGGATCGGTGGCATCCCCATTCTTAGCAAGGAGACGGTTATGGCAGAGCGATGAGCAAGCTACTGTTCTACTGCTCAACTTGATCTCCAATATTTCTCCGTCTTTCGTGGAGGCCTGTGTCCAGTCTGAAATGCTCAAAGTGTTCTCGCATTTGCAGGGCTGAATTCATAACAGGAAAAGCTATACTACAGTTTCAATGACGCAGTGATGACAGCTAGATCAGCGGGCTGCTTAAATATATCATATTTGCAACGGGACAAACTGTGAACTCTACCCAGCAATAATGACCTTCAGTAGATAAACCATTTCCAATTCTCCATCCCAAATTAGTTGTATACAATTCCTGGACACTTGCATTGTGAAGTACTAAAAACATCTCCGTCAAGAGGCTCTCTTTGTAGGAACACCGTAAAAAAAAGTAGCACTATTTGGTGAAAATACTGCTAGACTGGCATGTGAGATAAGAATGGGGAGCCTCGATAGAAATGTGTGGGGTAAAACATCCCTCAGATGCATTCGCTCAAAATACCCATTTGCCACGCAGTACATTTGAATTTTTGTCAGAAGCATTTCAAACAACAACCATGTGAATAACACAGTGGACGAAAGCATACGTGCAAAATTCACATTATTCTCACATACTTTGCACAGTGCGACTAATCGACTTCTGCCCTGCAGGAGTATTTTGGTAAGGGGACATGATCTTCCCGCAACCCGAAACGCTTCCGAATAGGGCAAAGGCCGTCACCAGTAATGTAAGAGACCATAGAGGTGGCGGGGGGTGCTGCCCTTAAAGGCTTCAACACAATTACTTTATTGCATGTTTTGTAGGTGCAGTGCACATGCATGAATAGCAACCATCTTAGATATTAGCAGCCATATTGGAACACAAAGCTTAAACGCAGCACAGCAGCCATCATCCCAGGCCTAGGCCACGGACATGAGCAAGAATAGGTTGTATCGCTGGCACTGATGAGAAATGCCAGAGCTACACAAATCCATAAACCCTTAATTGTCCTAAAATGTTGCCAACCTTCATGCCTTGGGAAAAATGCAATCTGCAAGACCAGGTGAGGAGGGCTGAGCATCCTGGTATGATGCAATCTCACGAGAAGGAGAGCATGGGCCTCTGACCCCCACCAGTCCCATAAGTTATAGCATCCAACGTACCGGCCACTGATCATAAAACTGCTGGACCCTCGATCGATGAAAAATATCAGAAAGCAGGGCATTCCTGCCTTCACTCCCAGGTCACGTGATTTGTGCTGCGAGGTGCAGGGAGGGATGAAATTATAGCCCAGAACGAGGGTGGAAGACCTTGGAGAGATGCCAGCCTGTCTGGGAGCAAGTGAAGTGCAGGGCCGGTCTTTGTGTCAGTCAGCTCATGCGGCTGCCTGACATCAGCCATCCTCTAGGGGGCGCTGCGCAGCAGTGCTCTGAGTCCTGCTGCAAGCCAGGCCAGGCTGGGCCACATGCACCAGTAGCCAGGCCTTGATTTTGATGCCGTTTGGAGCAGTGAGCACTGAGCACTGCTTCAGGCTGCAGCCTC
Source organism: Ambystoma mexicanum (assembly GCF_040938575.1). Taxonomy (NCBI): domain Eukaryota; kingdom Metazoa; phylum Chordata; class Amphibia; order Caudata; family Ambystomatidae; genus Ambystoma; species Ambystoma mexicanum. Next base: position 932,878,652 of record NC_090921.1, on the reverse strand, counting down.
TGCCCTCAGGCAGGGCACGTCAGCAGCAATTAATACATTAGCAATTAGCAACATTTGTTGGTTGCTTTTCACTTCCCCTGGCCCCTGGGCGCACGTGTGCCCTCAGGCTATGTGCGCGCGAGCACTCATAGCTTGGTTTGGTGCTGGCTGCTGGCGTTGTTGTCAGCCCCCACCATAAAACAGGAGAAGCGCCGAGCGAGTGGAGTGGATGGATGCATGCACACAATATTAGGTAAGTAAATGTAGTGTCTGTGTTTGGGGCGAGGTCGACTCAGGCATGTTGGTCCATATATGCATCCCATCCCGATTCCTTGTGAGCAGCAGCAGCAGCACAGAGACACAGCCCAGGTGTGGGGTGCTGCTGCTGCCTGCATATATGGAACAACACGCCTGACGCAATCACGGGATGAAACTTCTCCCCGCACTCTTTATTGCTTCTGGACTGAGTGATACTTCATTGCTTTGGGGCCGGCGTGCTGTGATTTCTATTTACTGAGCTTAGCTCGGGACTGCTCTGTTGTTATTAGTTTATACAGCGGAGTCGTGTTCCCTGATCCCATTAATCCCCAGATGGGACTGTGTGGCCCGCAGCCAGTAGCCTCTGGTGGTGGTGCTCGGATCCCCTTGTCTCCAGGGTCTCCTGTAATTCCCGTTGAGATGCAGGGAGAGGGAAGTAATGTCCCGTTCCGTGGCTGAAGTTCACTGTTTTAAATACACTGTCAATGCTTCCATTATTATAAGCATTGCTCGTGTCTGTACGTAAAAAACTTTTTCTTTGAATATCTCCATGATCGTCTCCTTTTTTTCCGTGCTCAGAAGATGGCGCCTAGGTCAAATGACTTCCTAACAAGCTCTATATAATGCATGTCCCCCTAACCTCCTTTCAGTTTTGTGTTTTAATATTATCCACTCTTCACAAGATGAGCTGGCACACATGGAGGTCGCTTGAGCATCAACTAATGTTTCTGTCTGTGAGTTCTATCATCAAGTGAATGATTTCATGGAAACGAATGGGGATAGTCTGAACTATTTGCGGAGAAATGGATATCACCCAGCCAAACACTGGTAACACCAAGAAAGCAAGAAATATGCAATATAAATCACAATAAGGATTTATACTAGTTCCCCTAGTGTACAGACCTGAAAAGGGAAGTAATAGGCAGATCTAGAAATTGTTAATTGTCTGATGTATCTGAAAGCAAATGCTGATAATTCTGTGGCTCACGTTTTTACATGAACCCTAGTTCTTATGGTAGATCATTTAAATGAAGGATGCTGTTCCCAGTTCTCTGAAAGTAGAGTGGACATCTGCTTCTGACACTGTACGGAGTCTTCTAGCCCTGTGTTTAATAATGTATTTCAAAGCCAAGTCAAAACTAGTGTTTACCCCTGGGCCCCTTCTCTGCTTTGGTGAAACGCGAGACTGTTATCGGAACAAACACACAGGTGGTAATTCTGATTTATTTGGATTCGCACACTGCTGGTGGACAAACCGGTCTTTCAGAGATCATCATATTCAATAGAGTCAACAAAAACAAACTGCCTCATTACAAGTGTGCCTAATACCCTGCCAAACTAGGGTACCTTTGCTGTTGGCAGTAATTATTATTATTATTATTGAGTTTTTATACTGCGCCAGTTCACCACCACAGCGGCCTCAAAGTGTATGTACCTTTTCCAAGTTAGGAGCCTTCAGTCTCTCCCTGGGAACGCAGGCCCCTAGGGCCTCATTACACGGACGGCGGTGGACCAAGGTGCTATTAGCATTCTAAAAACAGACAGTAGGGATTCCCTTGGCTGTGGGAATATGAAAAGTTTGCTTGTTGCAATAGTGGGGGCCAAGCTGGGGACATGTGGGTTAAAGCAAGATACACCATGGGGGACGCTGAGGACCCTAAGCAGTACATTATTAAGGTTCAGGAGATGTGGCGTGAGGAGACGGGGGACCAGTGGGACCGATCAGTTGCTCTTTGTTATTTCATCATTAAAAGGGGTTTATCCAAGGAAGTTCAGAAGGCGCTAGACAAAATAGTGGGCATTGATGCAATAGGATGGGTTAAGATTCAAACAATAATAATACATCATTGTAAGAGGATAAAGGAGTGAGAAAAGGAAATGGTGCAGAGGCTGCAGGCTGAGGAAGTGAAACTAGTACAGAAAAAGTTAGCAAAAATAGCATTTGAAGGGCCGGCATCAGCAAGTGCACAAACAGAGGTGGCAGAGCAGACCTCAGCACCTCCAGAGGTGAGAATAGTGGTATTTTGGCCAGGAGGAGGACAAGGGCAATGGGGAAGTGGACCACAGCACCCCTACCAGGAGTGGCAGCAAGTAGGTCAACAGCGTGGGAGGTGCGAGTACAGAGGGAGTAGAGGGGGATTCTGAGGTATTGGACTTCAAGGAGCAGGTATGGGTCCCTTTAAATGCTGGAGTTGTGGGAAATGGGGACATTTTGCAAGGGAGTGTAGGAGCAGACAGGAGATGGGCTGCAAATCACACCCAGAGCCAAACACCAAACAGAAACCACATAACCACCCCCTCCTTTGTTCCTCACCCACATACCTCTCAAGTACTAGCATGCTTAATAGGGCCAGAACAACTACACACCAAAAACATGCAAACCACCCACCCACCTCAAACCATGCGACACCACATAGTTGCAGACAAAAAAAACCTGGACACATGACATCACACCTCCAGACATAACAAGCCCAGTACACACAGCAAAGCACACTCAGAAAACACACACAGATGCCAGTTTCTCATGGCTCTGTTAGCATCAAAAGAAAAAAGCACAGCCTCTATCCTAGCCCTCTTCCCTCACTAACCAGCCCCACCGACCTTTCTTACAGAACTACGTGAGCACCTGGAGACCGTCCAAATGACAGTGGTGCACAATATAAATCATCATAACATAACATCAGATAACATATACCTTCTTTGCATTTTGTGGTAACGTGGGCTGAGGGAAGGCTACATACTATCCAAAGGGGTGTAAATGTGGTTCAGTAGAAACCCAAACAGCAAAGCAAAACAGTCCAAAATAAAGGAATGTCCAATCAAATATATATTTTAATCAAATACACCATTTACAATAATACCTAACTAGAAAAAACTGCCCAAAGCACAGCCCCGTAGAAAGGACACAGAATATGCAAAGCTAGAATAGATGCAGTACTCTGGGAAATGATACAGAAGGAGAAAAGGCAATCAAAGACCATGGTGTTCAAAGGATGTGTTCTTGAGGTTGTAAAAGGAATTAAAATGACCTATCCAGTCTCTAGAATCCAAAGATTTACTGGGGGGGGGTTGTTACTAGTCAATAATACATTCGCAAAGGTCTTGGTGGTTCAACGGCATCGAATCAGGTTTCTCAGTGTCACCCAATGTGTCGGCTCTGGTCACAGATGTGGCAGCAGCGATGGCCCAGGCGCAAGCTGGTGTAGAGTCAGAGTCGAAGGGAAAGGAGCTGCAGTGCTCAACACATCTACTCGAGCTGTGAGTTACGGGTGGTTAGCAGGTGCGGTTGAGCAGTTGAGGATCAATGTCAGTCAAGCTGGTACCAAGATTGCAGGCAAGCCAGTTCGATGTGGAGGCTCAGAGGTTGCTGTTCGGGGATTACCAGAGTATGGTAGATCGACTCACAGGAGCTGCAGTGAAGAAGCTGGTGTTTTCGGATGGTGGGTCGAGCAAGGCACAGCAGTAGTAATTTGTGGTTTGAGCCAAAAGCTAAAAACGTTCTCCAGCTGGTGTGGTGTGGTGTGGTGTGGCGGCAAACAGGATCGACTTGCGGTCGGCGGCTCTGAGAACAATGGACGCCAAAGGACAGTGTTGAAGGGTCCTGCAACATTGGTTGGCATTGAGCATGCACAAATCATGGCAGAAAGTGGGTTGTCGTCCACAACATGGGGTTTGGCTGGTCAGGCTTCCAGGTGCTAGGAGTCCTACTCCAGGGTCTCAAGGGCCAATGTCCGCCCTCTTGTCTGGCTCTCAAAGATGGAGGAGGCTGGCTTGCAACATAGTGAGGTCCTAGGCAACAGGATGGCTGGCAGAGAGGCAGGTTTATTTTCCAGCAGCAGAGTTCACCCAAATTGTCCCTGGGGTTGGTTAAGGGACAGAAGTCACATCTGCTTTGGAACACCTGCCTTTACCTCAACATTACGCAAACTGTGGATTAAAGCAGATGAGGCAGGACCTAGAAAATGTAATATTTGAAAACGAAGACTTGAAAAATAAGAAGACAGTAAATGAGGGAACTGCGATTGGGAACAAGCACACTAGATGGTGTGATGAAAAGTGTACCTGCAATAGCAGGCAAATAAGACTAGCAAGACATCTGCATAGCCAAGATAGGAGCAAGCACGCTTGACAAAGATGCTCAAGTCCGAATGTTCTTGATAATCAGTATGAAAAACACAGAGATACCCAAGGGGGTTCCAGTGGGGGTTCCAGTGATTGATTCTCAAAATAAAGAAATCTTTCCGTCCTGAAGAAGGCCCAACAAAAAGCATTAAAAAAGGCGCTAGAGATACTGGCCAATAAAAAGAGTGTCCGAAACATATGTAGACTATCTACGAGGCATTAACCAGCCTCACTAATTTGGAGACTATATTGAAGTTCTTGTGTACAGAAACTGATTGTTTGTGACTTACATTTGTTGTTTTGATTTCTAAAAATGAACCACAAAAAAGTATGTTACAATCATACAACTGCTTACGTTTGTCATTTGTTATCCTATATGACTAATTCCGAGAAGTTTTGTATATGTCACACAAGGACCTAAGTCACGTACTAACCCCACTTTGAAAAATATTTTTTACAACAGTATGAATTGGTTTTACTTGTGTTTAAAAGTATTAAATACATTATTTGTGTCAAAAAACTGGATCTGGTGATAATGTGAATAACCAGAATTGTTGAAAGGCTAAACAGTGGTACAGTAACCCAACTGAAATGCATGAAGAGAGGGGTAATCAGTCTTTTCTTCATTGTGTATTCGCCTCACAACTACAGAATCTTCTTCAGGATGGAAGTCCCAGGGATGATTCAAAGAAGTGTTGGGACTGGGAGACTCTGTCTTTTACAGCCTTAAGTGTCCAGGTGATTGGACTAAAGCTAGCCTGCTTTAGGGGTATAATCTTTGCTCTTTAAATGTGTCGAGTTTACCCATCTGATGTCACAACCAACGTTCTTAGCTGCAGAGGAAGTGGAAGGGACAGAAAAGAGAAATACAGAGAGATTTAAGATGGTGGAAGCTCCTTCCTTTGAACAGAGTTCCTTGAATACTCCTATCCCCGACCCCACCCTTCTCTGTAAGTACAAAGGACTTTAGAAATGCAGTACCTCGTAGTGAGTCCTGTGTTTCTGTTTGTGTTACCTGCCCTTACAAAGGAACAAAGAGAAGCAATCCCCTAAGGCTACATTCCTGACAGTGGGCAGGTCTAGGACTTGTGTTGGAGGAATACAAATAATCATTCCATAGCTGAACTGGGCCCACAGGGCTGACGCATGTGCAGTATCAGTTTAATGTTGGCTGGGATATCTCTGAGAGACGGTGACCACCATACCCTAACTCAGGTATGACTTATTTTTACAGTTTATCATGCCCCCACTATAGGATCGTGTGTTATGCAGTTTTTGGAACAGGGGTGCATATGTTAAATGAAGCCCCTGTGCTGCAGAGACTTGGATGTCACTGCAGAAGTCAAGAGGGCACCTGTGTCCTCTGAACCCGCTCTGTGCCACTGGTAGAGCAGGTGTGGCGAATCAGGGTAGTTATGCAGCAGGGCACAATTACACACTATGCTTTTAGCATGAAGCTTATGAACGAAAAATATTAGCAGATTTCCCTTTCAGAAATGGAATTACCTGTTTTATTTTATTATTTAATAAATATCAAAAAAGCTAGGGAAGTACACCATAGCCAGATGGCAATTACTCACACACAGGAACAGTAAAAACCAACTTTGAGAAGTGAATGTGCTTTCCAATATCAAACTGGGGTGTAAAAAAGTATGCAGAGAGCTATATTTCCATGTTTTAATCTGCATTTGATCACTACTATGGTTAAACTGCAGTATGCCATTTGACAGAACGCAGGGCATCTACTACTCAGTTTAAAGCACAAATTGTATTTGCAATTTGCTTCAAGAGTATTAAAACATCTAGCAAAATGTATGTTTTGATGTCCAAGTGAAAAAACTCTTATTGTATTATTTGGATCTCTGTAATCCACAGGGCACTGATTTTGGCAGCCTGCACGCTCATTTTCGCAAGAAATACAATTTCATCTGGTAGCAAAGCACAATATTATGTCCCAGCTGTGAATACTACAATAGTTTTGTTTTCCAGGTATCACTTAAACTGTGGGTCAAATATAATATGATCATTTAAAAGTCTCAAGGGTTTGGGAACAAATAATATTAAGTCTGACGTTTTTATTAGCTTTTCTTTTCCCTAAGCCTTCAGAGAGACACGGTGTGAAGCATCACACATGGTTGTTTTTCTTACCTCTAATGCTGTAACTGCCTTACGAGGGTCAACGCGACTACATTCATTTTACAAGGGACGTCAGCGTTCATAGGCTGTAATATTTAACGACACAGGGGATGTGTCAAGGGCCACGGGCGTCCCGCCTGCAAATAACTGTCCCATATTCAAAGGTGAATTCCAGAGATTAAAACACACTGCTTTGAATACAATGTGTTTCGTTACAACTTTAATCAAGAAAGCGAACTACCGAGTATATTGATTTGAAAAGAAATGCCGGAGGTGGTTTGTAGCACAGTGTGTGTAGTATGTGGAAAAAGTGGCAGCAATTTAATCTAAGTGATGGCGTAGCAACTGCAAGCAAAAGGTCAGATATAATAATGAAGGACATCAACAACGTCTAGCTCCTGCTGACTGGCCAAATGAATCCAATAAACAGTGTAAGAATTGAGTAAACACACGTATATCTAAAGGCTTGAGAAAGCAAGCTACAGCATATAGCAGAGAATGCAAATCATGTGACTAAATGACAAGGCAAATATGCACATCTGAGCTGTAGGTCGGCGATTAGTTTGAGGGCAGTGCAGGTTCGGTAGATTCTGTCCTCTGATTCTATATCCAAAATTGATGTCATCCGCTTTATCTAATCACTCAGCAGCAAATGAAATGGGGGTCATTATGACCCTGGCGGCAGCCGTGCCCGTAAATACCAGCAAGGCTGATGCCGGAGTCATGAATTTTCCAACGCCTTGGAATGGGCAATTACTGGGGCATTACAGCCCCAGGGGACCCAGTAATTGCCCATTCTCGGACGCCCGAAAATAATACTCCCCATTCATTTGAGTCCCATTAGACTCATTAGGAATGGGGAGGCCGGATGCACCGGCACCATTGTTGAATGGTGCCGGTCCATCCGTCGAGTTCTGCGCGCAGGTGCCGTTCCGCCCGCCAGGTCAGACCTGGTGGGCTGAAAGGCACCCGCTCGCAGAACTTGTAGTTTGCCGGTCCGGAAACAACAATACCGGCTAGCTTTCCGGTACCGTTGTTTCCAGATCGGCAAACCTATAATCAAGGACCATATTCTTTACAAAACGTGTATGAGCAGCTTTAACATTTCAGCAAAGAAATTTGAAATGGAATCCCTCATTGAGGCAGGCCCATGACCTTTCCACATCTGATCGTCGCAAATCCCACAGAACGTATGAGTCTAAGAAATGTGTTGTCTTTCCTCTTCTTTGCTGCTCATCACAGCAGAAACTACTCAATTTTTAGTTTTGGCTATTAAGTGGCATTTTAGCGTTCCCTCTTAATTAAAAGGATCACATTGGTATACTGCTACAAAGGAGATGGCATGAAAGGAGGGATACACAGATTGTAGGTGTTTGGTTGTTTACCCACCCATGACTGCTATTGGTCATACGCTTTCCCAGGGCCATTCCCACCCAGCATCTGCCCCTCCATGCCTACATTATTATTATTATTATTTTAATTGTTTATGGTTACAAAACGTTTCAACATGTCTGATATGAATAGGAAAAAAACAACCATACAGAATCAGTGATAAATATTGTCATCATTTCAACGACACAAAACTATGTGAGAACAGCAGGTATCCACAAACTTGTGGAGCACTCCCGTACCCTGCACACCCTATAGTTGGAAAAACAACCAAATTCTCTTATGTAGTTTCAAAGAAAAACTTTATAAAGGGATGATCTTGTCATCCGTAAGTACTCTACCCAAATATGAGTTTATTAGGACAAACAATAATTCAACATTCAATTTGAATAAATTCATAACAAACACATTTGACATAAAGTAAACTGTTTTTTACAGTGCATAGTACGAGTAGTAACTATTTTTTCATAGTCTAAACAACCAAATCCTTCCGTTTACAATTCATGTGTCTTGCAGTAGACAATGTGTACTTGATTTCAACTCATAGTCCAGCATTCACAATGATATGCGGTGTGTTGAGTGCTTTTTAGAAAACAGAGCCGAAGTCTTCAAAGTACAATATGCTTTACGCGTTTCGGGGCAAATAGAACCCCTTCTTCAGAAGATGTCTACTAGACTTGTCTTTTTCAGTATATCTGTGTCAACAGTAAATAGATAAAAATCCCTGACTAACGGGGCATTATATATTTGTATATCATGGCAGGTATGCCATTAAATAGCTGTCTGACGCCATACTTTGATACTCCATCGACATCCAAGGATACTATCTTTTGGAGTTGCACATCCTTTGGAAGTGCACACTTACTTGAATCACTACTAACAGGAGAGAACGATTTGCATACACGGGTAAGCTAGCAGCTATATATATGCATTGAACAATATGGATTTAATGACTTTTTTTGATACTCCCAGGGGGTACTATACCTATTGATACATGGGCTATTATGATATATATATTCGCTATATAGAATGACTCTATAGCGCTATATACAACTTGTAAGAATAGCCTCAGAGGAACTTCTTTCCATCCACAGGGCCCTTCACGCTTCTGAATGTGCCGATAAGACCCACTACAGGATTACAGAGCATAAATAATGTGGTAGATCATATACACCTCTGCCTACGAACTGCAGATCAGGTAATTACTGGTATCTTCTTTTTAATTTACACGTCTGAGAATACAAACGTGGTTGTCTATATTCAATACCCATACTCCCTTTTACGATTGGGACTTATAGTCTCTTTTATTATTTTTTTTAGGATTGATATGAATATGCAAATTAAGATGGAACTCGAATCTTAAATTAAGAACAGGCAAAGACATTAACAGGTGATTATACATAAGGAAATATCCAGTCATGACAGACAGGGATTACTATATATCATGATGATTAATACAACAATATTTTTATCTATTTACTGTTGACACAGATATACCGTAAAAGACAAGTCTAGTAGACATCTTCTGAAGAATGGGTTCTATTTGCCCCCAAACGCGTAAAGCATATTGTACTTTGAAGACTTCGGCTCTGTTTTCTAAAAAGCACTCAACACACCACATATCATTGTGAATGCTGGACTATGAGTTGAAATCAAGTACAAATTGTCTACTGCATCAAGCATTGGCATGACCAGAAGGCTAACATGGTTGAGTTTACTCAAGACCAGCTTGTTCTTGTTATGGTACCTACAAGGCAGAGGGCCTTACAGGACAAATGGATAGGACCCTTCAAAGTTGTGGGTAAACCTGGAGAGGTGAACTATCTGGTGGACTTAGGCAATCCTAAGGAGGCTCCTAGAGTCTTTCACACCAACCCGTTACAGGCTTATGTCTCTAGACCTGACATAGGAGCATTGCACCGAGCTTCAGCTCAGGAGGAGGAGGAGAGTGAACCTCTACCTGACCTCCTCAGAGGCTTACCTTTAGATGAGCAAGTGGAAGGAGTTAATCTTTCTTCCAATCTCACATCTAACCAGCAGGATGAGTGCAAATTACTGTTAAATCAGTTTGCCTCCCTGTTCTCACTCTCACCAGGCTTGACTCATTGGGTCCAGCATGATATCCTCACTGGTGACTGTTTGCCCGTGAAAAGCAGGGGGTACAGGATGTCAGACAATGTAAGAACCTATATAAGGAATGAGGTCAACAAGATGCTTGATCTCAGGGTTATAGTACCCTCTACTAGTCCCTGGTCTAGCACAGTTGTGCTTGTACCGAAGGCAGGATCCAAGGAGTTGAGATTCTGCGTGGACTATAGAGCTCTAAATGCACTCACCGAGACTGATGCCCATCCTTTGACTAGGACAGATGAGCTGGTGGACAAACTTGGTGCAGCCAAGTACCTCAGCACATTTGACCTAATGTCAGGCTATTGGCAAATAGCCCTGACAGACCATGCCAAGGAGAAAACTGCATTATCCACCCCAGCTAGCCTCTACCAATTCAAGGTAATGCCTTTTGAATAAAGAATGCACCTGCTTTATTTCAGACGATGGTCAATCAAGTTCTGAATGGGATGGAGGACTTCTGCATGGCAATACTTGGATGACATTGCAGTGTTCAGCCCTACATGGAAAGAACATATTGATCACCTAGGTCATGTTTTGCAGGCTCTTGAACAGGCCCATGTGACCATAAAAGCAAGTAAATGCCAAATTGGTCAGAGCACAGTGGTCTACCTTGGACATGAGGTAGGAGGAGGTGGAATAATGCCATTGCCTAGCAAAGTACAAGCTGTACAGAACTGGGCCACCCCTAGTACTCAAACCCAAGTGAGAGCCTTCTTAGGTCTCACTAGGTATTACAGGAACGTCGTAGAGAACTATGGGGCCATAGCTTCTCCCTTGAATGTCATCTCCTCTCCCAAATTCCCTAAAAAGGTCAGCTGGAATGAGGAGTGCAATCAAGCCTTTGAAGGTCTGAAGAAAGCCCTTTGTCAAGCACCAGTCCTAAGTGCTCCTGACTACCACCAACCCTTCATTGCCCAAACAGAATCTTCTAATGTAGGTATAGGTGCAGGTCACTGAAGAAGTTTAGACCATACTTGTATGGATCTACCTTCATTATCCAGACTGACCACCAACCCTTGAGATGGCTGATGCAAATGAAAGGGATAAACCCCAAACTACTCAGATGGTCAATCTGCCTGGAAGGATGTGATTTTACCATGGAGCACAGAGCAGGAAGTCACCACCAAAATGCTCATGGTCTCTCTAGGATGTTTATAACCAACTAGAGGTATGAGATCCATCCAGGAGAGGATTAAATCCTCCTGTCCCTTAGTCTGGGGGGAGAGTGTTAGGAAGAATTCTCATTCTATGGCTAATTTCCCTCACCTAGTGAGTCCCCCAGCAGCTTTGCTGGATTTCTGGAGTTTATTTTTTCCACTTGGTGAGAGTGGGAGCCTTTTTCCCACTCTTACTAGTGTTTTACCATGTGTATTTCGACTGTTTGTGTGATCTTGGGCTCTGGAGCACACCACTCCATGAGCCCCACTTCTTGTGTGTGTTACACAGCACCTTCAGTGCAGTAACACAGGGTCGTCTTTGAGACTTCCCTCTGACTCCATTGTTCTGGGGTTGACTATTGTCCCCCTGAAACCTGTAAAGTTGCCATTAACTTTATGTAGTCATGTAAAACTACATACCTAGTACATCCCATCTTACATGGAGTACTGGAAAGGGTTAATTCCTATCCTTTTTTGTCTGTGCCTCTCTGAGCTTTGTTTTTCTCTTTTAACATTTAGGGCCTCAATACAACCCTGGCGTTAAGGGTCTAACGGCGCCGTAAAAGGTGTCGGCGCCTTTAAACCCTTAACGCCTGAGTACTCTGGTCATGGAGTGGTGTGCTCCAGAGCCCAAGATCACACAAACATTCGAAATACACATGGCAAAACACTGGTAAGAGTGGGAAAAAGGCTCACACTCTCACCAATTGGAAAACATAAACTCCAGAAATCCAGCAAAGCTCCTGGGGGACTCACTTAGGTAAGGGAAATTAGCCACAGAATGAGAATTCTCCCTAACAAGAAGAAAGGCTACTTCTTAGGTTCCCAATTTAAATTTGCTAGGGGAGCATAACTGTGCAGTCTCTCAAGAGTCAATCTCCAATCTTCTTGATACAGTTTACCTTTAATAGTTAACATGTTCCAAATTATATCCACCAATTTACAGTGTTTGCCCTTCAATAAATTGGAACAAAAATCCCAAAAAACTAGAAAAGGTTTTCACCTTATCCTCTCTAATTAAAGTTCCATATCACAATAAAGAGATTTGTTCTGATTAATTAGGATCTTACGCATCAGGGACAAATATTTCCAATTTGCCCTTGCCATTAAACCCTTAACTGATGAGGGTTTTCACTCCCAGTGCTGAGTCCTTTTTTGGACATTTCGGTATATCAGCATTTAATCCCTTGTAACATTTTTGTTATAAGTGATGTCCTGTCCAAATGTGGTTAGCTGTAGGGGGGGTTTGAGAAAATAGCAAAAAAGTCACAACTTTTTTTGTGTTTTTTAAGAAAATGCCAATAAAATGATGCACAAAGAAGCCTATGTTTCTTTCTCAAAAGCGCTAGGAACAAAAGGTTTGCCGTTCTGAATTCGCCACTTTCCAAGCTTTCAAAAACAGGCTATATATTTATTTAATAAGTGTAAATTCAGTTTTGTGGGAGGTAGGCGATTTTTCCCCTTTTTTATTGAATAGGACATGCTTGCAATGAACAGAAGATAACAGTAGGAAAGCTCATTGGGAACACAGAAAGGCATACATTTCTGAAAAGTAGATACATTTCAAGTTCAGAAAGGGGTCATTTGTGGAGGTCAGGCAAAAACTATGTACCCAAATTCCAATAATTGTGAAAAAAAATGGAAAAGTGACAAAAAAAACAGTGGACCTGTTTGCACTAGTAATGTAATGGCTTCCATGAATATTGAGAAAAATCATGCACCGCTACAATTTCCCGACTATTCTAGTCATAAAATCATACATTTTTCATAAGGTTTAAAATAACAAGCAATACCACAAGCCACAACCAAGCCATGGTACACAGTATTTTTATGCTAACCGACTAAACTGATGTACTTAGTATTGCCAAGCATATATTTTTTGAAAGATCACAGGCAGATCTGTTTTGTGACTTGTACAGGTCACTAAACAGAAACATGTATAAAGCAGCAACTAAATGTAGGGCACATTTGGCAAATTATAGGGTTGTATAACAACCCGCAATAGGAACACTTATGAAAATGTCACAACCAAGAGAAAACAACACATTTCCTACCTTACCACATTCCCAAAGGTGTCTGGGTGAACAGTATCTCACACGTGTGGGTGCACTTACCTGGGCACAAAGGGAAAAGGCTAAACCAGTGATACACAAAATGCCCTGGGAAAGACTGGATCTGGCCCCCGGGGCCAGATTACAGAAACTTTGCACTGGTGCAAGTGCAATGTTTGCACGGTATTAGAACTAGGGAAAAGTTTGCCCTATTTTTAAAAAAACACAATAAAAATAGACTGCACCTCGACAAGTGCAGTTTGGCATATTAAAGGGGAAAAAATGGTCCTAGTGCAAAAAAGATGCATTTTTACAACATTTCTGCACCACAGCAAATTTTGACATTGTGCTAATGCAGAATGGTATGGTAATGCATCAAAAATGTATCTTTTTAGCACTAGGGCAATTTTAGCCCTGGTGCTTTTAATATGCCAAACTGCACTTGTCGAGGTGCAATGCTTTTTTTATGTGTCCCAGTGTTTTAGAAATAGGGCAAACTTTGCTCTAGTGCAAATACTGTGCAAACTTTGCACTTGCACCGGTGCAATGTTTCTGTAATCTGGCCCCTGTATTCGGGCCTACTGTGTCCCAGCCACTAAGTAAAACAGGGAACCCCATCCATTTCTGCAAAGAAGACACCAGTGGGAATCCACTGAGGTCTAACTTGGGTATGTCACACCATCATTTACTACCCCGAATGTCCTAGCTTCCCACGTTCCCACAAAAGTCTCAATGAAAACGATACCTCACATGTGTGGATGCACTGACCTGGGCGCAAAGTGAAAAGGCTAAACCACTGGTACAACAAACACCCTGTGAGATGATATTTGTAGTGATTTTGGCCTTCTGTAACACCCACAGATTTGAGCCTGGGGTGTTGCAGCCACCAAGGAAAACAGGGAACCTGACGCATTTCTAAAAAGAAGACACCCTTAGGAATCCAAAGAGGTCTCACTTGCATGTGTCCAAAATGTAGGGAAAAAAAACACAATTTTGAAACATTTGCCACCAGGAAACCATCGAATCACGCGTGCAACAATACAAGTCCTACCTTCCCATGTTCTCACAGGTGTCCCGATGAAAATGGTTTCACATATGTGTGGGTGCACTGTCCTGGTCACAAAGGGAAAAGGCTAAACCACTGGCACACTGAGCACCCTGGGGAAATCTGGATTTGGGCTTCTGGACAACCCACAGATTTGGGCCTGGCTTGTTGCAGCCACCAAGGAAAACAGGGAAACCCATGCGTTTATAAAAAGAAGACACCTGTGGCAATCCAAAGAAGTCTCACTTGCATGTTTTGCGCTACAATGTATTACCCAGATGCTCAGCAATGTCCACAATTTAGGGAAGAAAACACAATTTTGAGACATTTGGAAACCACTGAAACAAGCATGCAATTGCACATGTCCTACCCTCCCATTTTCCCAGAGTCGTTCTAATGAAAACAGTACCTCACAAGTGTGGAAGCACTGACCTGGGTGCAAAGGGAAAAGGCTAAACCACTGTTATACCGAACGACCCGGGGAGATGATATTTATAGTCTTTTTGGCCTTCTGGACAACCCATAGATTTGGCCTTGGGGTGTTTGTAAAGACCAGAGGGGGGACTGCACTTCCGCTCTCTATATGGTAGAGGGGAGACACAGAGACCCCTGCCAAGATTCTCTATTATGGTAGCAATGCATGAGCAATCAAGGCCTAGTTTCTCAGGAGGTGATGTGAGCTGGTTCTTAAGTACAGTTTAGTCCCGAAGCAGCCACGAAGGAATGTCCACACACTGTATTGGTTAAAACACAGTCTTTATATAATTAATATTCAAGGTCACATACACAATCACGATAACTCACTTTGTTCTCTGAAAATCAAAAATGGTAAATATGTTCAATTCTAAAGTGGTACCACTAACGTTATTAGATCTTATTAATGTGCATACGGTCAGAATGACACACAGATAAAAAAAAGGAAACTAACAGTAGAGAGAGGAAGGAAAGCAAGATGGTTGAGCAATAGGCAGAATACTGACTCTACTACCTAGACACAGTTCTGTGTGAAGATCCCCCCACCTGGGCAACCTGTAGAAGAATTATGCACGCCCAATCCATATATTGTTCACACTAGACTTTCCAATAGTTCTGCAACCCCAAAATACCTTGGCGTTGCAGCGTTCCTCGTCGGGGAAATCGACAACACTTCTTTAGTGTCCTCCCTTTCAGGCAGGAGTCACGGGTCGTCGAAAGTCTGACGGAGAACAGGTCGAGCTACAACGGTGAAGTGGCCGCGTTGTACCTAGTGGTGCTCGTTGATGGGGAAGCGTAAACGTCCTGCCAGGAAGAGGCGTGCGGGGCACCCCAGTGTCGATAGTTCTGGACCACAAAGAGTTGAAGAACTGTGGCCCAGCAAGGGCGTCGAGTCGTCGGCGTCTCTGTGGTCTTTGGGTGGCAGGAAGCCCACCGGTGGATGCTCCTCAGCGCGTCGACGTACAGGACTTCTCCAGCAGGATAAAGCGGCGACGATGCGGATGAGAGCGTCCTTGGATCAATGAAGTTGTTAGGCAACGGGAGCACAGCGGCTCCAGTCGGCGACGGCGGTCGTCAACAGTGGCGGAAAACAGTCCGGGCACTTCTCCTTGGAGTTCCGCAGCAGTCGCCGTATCGGGTCGGCAGCCTGTCAAATGTCTGTCTACCAGGGAGCTTAGGCAAAGATCAGCTGTGCACAATGGTCCCTCGTAGCTCGGGAAGAGGGCGCCTTACCAGGTCCTCTCTGGGTCAGTTCTTGAAGCACAGCAGCTTTCAGATTGTGAAGGAGAGCAACAGCAATTCTTCTTGTCCAGCAGGGCTTCAGGGTCAAGCTTCATTTACTCCAGTTACCCCTTGTAGTGGACTTCTGCTTCTGAACACGATTCCTAGCATTGAGAGGTCCCCAGATATACTGATGATCTCCCATTCATTCCGCTGTGTCACACTCAAGCATCGAATCATGACTACAGTCATTCATGCAGGTAGGCAGCCAATCAGGCACACAGGGCATTCAGGCCATTCACTTATCTCCAGACACTCACAACAAGTTATGTGTATTGGGACAAGTACCAAGCCATTCAACACTCCAAGCTGCATTCATACCGGTTTCGGGCAGGGCTGTCTCAACCATTGTGTCAACCACCAGATACTAGACAGCCACAACATAGAATGCATATTCGTCACCCCTCCATTCACCCAGGTCCCACCCACAGGCGTACCCACAACATACGGTCGTTGGGAAGGCTCCAGCCAGTCTGGTCGGCACTTTCCCACACTACCATATATGGAACTTCCACCCAACAGCCAGTCAGGGGGAAGGGACAGAGGCAGGGCTTCCCGGGACTTCGGGAAGATCAAGGTAACAGGTGATGGATGGCAAGAGGCCATGGGGGCCATTTTTTCTCCATACGGAATCTACTGATTCCAATGACAGGGCCTGGTCATCCCAAAATGGAGGACGCTCAGGGCACCAGTCATTTCAGCACAGGGCTGCCACCAGCCCGTACCCTGCTCTGTGGGTCACACACAGGTGCCCAAAAAGATACACTAGTGGCACAGGATTGCACACCTACCCATGGGTGCCATAAGGGTATCCCATGGGTCTGTTCACCAAACCAAAAGAGAGAGTGCTGCACCGCCAGGAGTCCCACATGAACTCCTGTGTGGAAAACACGACAGAACACATGATAAAAGCAGTAAAGGACAAGGATACGGAGGCCCTGTCCCTCCGATGCATTTCCAGCATCACTGTGTTGCAGCCACCAAGGAAAACATGGAACCCATGCATTTCTTAAAAGTAGATACCCATAGGAATCCAAATAGTTCTCACTTGGGTGTCTCGCGCTACAATTTATTACACGGAATGCCTTGCAAGTTCCAAAATGTAGCAAGAAAAACACAATTTTGAAACATTTGCCTCCAGGAAACCACTGAAACACATGTTCAACATAACATGTCCTACCTTCCGACGTTCCCACAGGTGTCCCGGTGAAAACGGTACCTCATATGTGTGGGTGCACTGACCTGGGCGCAAAGGGACAAGGCTAAACCACTGGTACAATAAACACCCCGGGGAGATGATATTTATAGTGTATTTGGCCTTCTGTACAACCCAGAGTTTTCTGCCTGAGGTGTTGCAGCCACAAAGGAAAACAGGGAACCCATGCATTTATAAAAATAAGAGACCCATAAGAATCCAAACCAGTCTCACGTATGTGTGTAGCGCTACAATGTATTCCCCAGAATGCCTTGCAATGTCCGAAATGTAGGACAAAAACACACTTTTTAGACATTTGCCACCAGGAAACCACCAAAAACATACATGCAACAACACATGTCCTACCTTCCCACGTTCCCAAAGGTGTTCCAATGAAAATGATACCTTACATGTGTGAGTGCACTAACCTGGGCGCAAAGGGAAATGGCTAAACTACTGGTACACCGAACGCTCTGGAAAGATGATATTTATAGTGTCTTTTGCCTTCTGGACAACCCACAGATTTGGGCGTGGGGTGTCGCAGCCACCAAAGGAAACAGGGATACCCATGCATTTCTGAAAAAAAGACACCAATAATAATCCAAAGAGGTCTCACATGTGTTTGTCGCGCTACAATTTATTCACCAGAACGCCTTGCAATGCCCAAAATGTAGGGAAAAAATACAATTTATAGACATCTTCCACAAGGAAACCACGAAAACATGTATGAAACAACACACATTCCATCTTCCCACATTCCCACAGGTGTCCCAATGAAAATGGTACCTTACATGTTTGAGTGCACTGACCTGGGCGCAAAGGGAAAAGCGAAACCACTAGTACACTGAACACTTTGGGGAGAGGATATTTATAGAGTTTTTGGCCTTCAGGACAACCCACAGATTTGGGTCTGGGGTGTCGTAGCCACCAAGGAAAACAGGGAAACCCATGCATTTCTGAAAAAAGACACCCATGGGAATCTAAAGAGGTCTCACTTGCATGTGTCACGTTACAATGTATTACGTATGAAAAAAAAGCAATTTTTAGATATTTGCCACCAGGAAACCACTGAAAACATGCATGCAACAACACATGTCCTACCTTCCCACGTTCCCACAGGTGTCCAAATGAAAATGGTACCTTACACGTTTGAGTGCACTGATCTGGGCGCAAAGGGAAAAGGCTAAACCACTGGTACATCAAGCGCTCTGGGGAGAAATCTATAGTGTTTTTGGCCTTCTGGACAACCCAGAGGTATGGGCCTGGGGTGTTCCAGCCACCAAGAAAGCATGGAACTCCATGCATATCTGAAAAGAAGACACCTGTGGGAATCTGAAAAGGTCTCACTTGCACGTGTCACGCTACAATGTATTACCCAGAATTCCTTGCAAGTTCCAAAATGTAGTATAAAAAACACATTTTTTTGTGACATTTGTGACCATGAAACCACCCAAACATGCGTGCAACAACACTGACCTACCTCCACACATTCCCACAGATGTTGCAATGAAAACTACACCTCACATGTGTGGGTGCAGTGACCTGGCTGCAAAGGGAAAAGACTAAACCACTGGTACAGCGTACGCTCTAGGGAGGTATGTATAGTGTTTTTGGCCTTCTCGACAACTAACAAATTTGGGCCAGGGGTGTCGCAGAGAAACCCATGCATTTTTGAAAAGAAGACACCCATGGGAATCCAAAGAGGTCGCACTTGCATGTGTCACGCTACAATTTATTACCCAGAATGCCCAGCAACATCCAAAACGTAAGGAAAAAAACACAATTTTGGGATATTTGGCACCAGGAAACCACAGAAAATATGCATGCATTAACACATGTCCTACTTTCCCACGTTCCCACAGGTGTCCCAATGAAAAGACTACCTTGCATGTGTGAGTGCACTGACCTGGGCTCTAAGGGAAAAGGCTAAACCACTGGTACACCAGACGCTCTGGGGAGATGATATTTATAGTGTTTTTGGCCTTCTGCACAACCCACAGATTTGGGCCTGGGGTGTCGCAGCCACCAAGGAAAACAGGGAAAACCATGCATTTCTGAAAAAAAGACACCCGTAGGAATCCACAGAGGTCTCGCTTGCATGTTTCACGGTTCAATTTATTAACCTGAATACCCAGCAACAATCAAAATGTATGTGAAAAAACACAATTTTGAGACTTTTGCCATTAGTAAACCACCAAAACATGAGTGCAACAACACTTGTCCTACCTTCACACGTTCCCACAGGTTTCCAGATGAAAACAGTACCTCATATGTGTGGGTGCACTCACATTGGAGCAAAGGGAAAAGGCTAAACCACTGGTATACCGATCGTCCTGCGGAGACAAAATTTATAGTGTTTTTGGCCTTCTGGACAATCCACAGGTTTGGGCCTGGGGTGTTGCGGCCAGCAAGGAAAACATGGAATCCCATGGATTTCTGAAAAGAAGACACCCTTGGGAATCTGAAACGGTCTCACTTGCATGTGTCAGTCTACAATGTATTACCCAGAATGCCTTGCAAGTTCCAAAATGTTTCAGTACTACCCAGTGAGGCCCAAAAAGTCTATCCCCTGGGTTTGAGCAGAGGGAGTCTCCCAGTTCTGTACAGCTTGTACTTTTCTAGGAAGTGGTAGGATGTGACCCCCTCTGACCTCATGACCAAGTTAGGTAACCATCCCGTGGGCTATCTGGCATTTGGTTGCCTTGATAGTGAGGTTGAACCTTTTCATTGCCTGCAGTACCTCATGCAAGTGTGTCAAATGTTCTTCCCAGTTGGAACTGGAGACAACAATGTCATCCAGGAAAGCCACACAGAAGGCCTCCAGCCCGCTGCCAGCATCATTGACTAACATTTGGAAGGTGGCAGGGGAATTCTTCAACCCAAAATGCATAACCCTAAACTGGTAAAGGCCTACTGGTGTAATGAAAGCCTTTTTTATCTTGGACTGGTCAGTCAGAGCTATGTGCCAATAGCCTGATTTGAGGTCTAAGGTGCTCACAAACCTGGCAGTACCTATCTTGTCCACAAGCTCTTCAGCCCTGGGCAATGGTTGTTTATCTTTCTTGGTGACTGCATTGACTCCTCTGTAGTCCACACAGGACATTCAATCCTTGGTACCTGCTTGAGAACTTGCCTTTGGGACAAGGACCACTGGGCTTGACCATGGGCTGGTTGAAGGTTCAATAATACCAACATCTTGGTGATCTCCGCCTGGATGTGGTTCTTAACAGTGCCTGACATCATGTAGCATCTTCTTTTGACAGATGCACTGTCCCCCGTGTCAATATCAAGCCTACACCATGGGGTGAGGCCTGGTGTCAGTGAGAACAGAGTGGCATACTTCTGGAGCAAAGAACTGCAGGTCCTCTGCTGCCATGGTATCAGATCTGGAGAGATGTGCACTCTCTCCACTGATCCATCCTAAGGGTTCCTATGCAGCAAATCAGGAAGGGGCTCACTCTAATCCTCTTCTTGCTCTGAAGCTAGCAAGACATCAAGAGGCATGAGACTTCTCCTCTAATGTGAAAAGGCTTGAGCCTGTTGACATGGAGGACTTGAGGGCTACCCCATGAATACCCATGTCAACCAAATAGTTGACCTCACCCATCTTGGATATTATCCTGAAGGGTCCAGTCCACTTATCTGCAAAGCTTGTGGCTTGGAAGGCCCCATCACAAGGATCTGCTGGCAAGGAGTCCAATTCACTTGTTCAATTCTTGGCTTGCCTTAAGAATTGTTGTTGCCTGGCCATCCTCCTACTGAGGCCTAACACATAGTCCCCCACCTGCTTGGTAGGACCTGGATGGCTGGCTTCCAACCCTTATCGTACTAAGCCAAGGGGCCCCTCACTGGATGTCCAAATGTGAGCTCAAAGGGACTGTAAACAACACCCTCTTGTGCCACTTCTCCATAAGTAAGCAGCAGGCTTCGTAGGAGGAGATTCCATTTCCTCATGAGGAGCTCTTCAAAGCACCTAACATGCCCTAAAGAGTCTAACCACAGATGTCGGCTGGGTGAATAGCCAATTTTATTTTTCTTACTGGAAGGCGACTAAAGGCGTTTCTTGCACTTTAGAAGTGAGTATGTGGTTGTTACAAAGAGTTTTTGCAATTGAGATTGAACTAAGTGTATTTCAAGTAAAAGCCTTATTTGATGGGGCCACTCATATTGTATCCTTGTAGGTGGGTCCATATTCATTTGGATACACGTGCAAGTGCGATAAGGATTTATCCACCATATCTGCTCTTACGCCATAACTGAAAGACGGAGGTGGGTTCAGATAAAATTATTACTATTAACAATCATGTAGTGTCACACTCATAGTGTTATGAAAATAAGAGGGGATGACAGTATGACAGAATTTACAAAAGGTTTTATTATATTTTTATTAGGAGGTGTGGTTCACCCTACAATGTGAAATGGGACCTACTGAGTTTCCTGTTTTTGTCCTGACGAAGGTTGCTTTACTAAATGGACATGACTTTTGAAGTCCTTTATTGACAACCGAAACACGTGTCGACCATCATATCTGTTGAAATAATTGAATACAGATTAAATCACCTGAGAACAAGCAGAGGGAATCCAATATTGTTTACATTGAATATTGTTTATGGTGACCAAGTGCAGTGGGTCATTTGTATATGTATTAAGTAAAATGCTGGTAGAGAGACTGTGAATGTATGAATGGTAGGGATGAGTGTTGTGAGCCGAATATGAATGCACTGAATTTTATTTGAAGATGTATTATGTAATATGTGATTTCATTTTTTTAAACTGATTTTGATTGGTATAAAAATTAAAGACCAAGTTGGAACGAGACATTTATTGATATATGTAAAACGATAAATGAATATGATCTGTCATCCTCTATCCATTGGTCCATTTTGTTGTTGTTCATGACGACTTATGAGGACACTTCTCAAAGACCTTCTAGTGTTCTGTGGCATAGTAGCCATTACCTCTGAGTGCTGGTCCCAGGCCCCAAGGGACACTAAGGAAATCTCTACAGGAGCACCAAGGCATAGAGTAAGGGTAGGTCAGGTTGACAACCTAGACACCAAGTGCCTTATCTTTACAGTTGGGGTCACCCTTTCTGTGGTCCAAGGACCCACAGTCCCAACAGGTGCCTGGAATGCAAGGGACTGAACTGGATCCACTGGGAGCCTGCTTTGCAGCAGGAGCACCACTACTCTACCCCCATGAGACTTATCCCACTAGATCTTTGGATCTTAGAGGGGGAATGTTTAGTTTTCTTAAGATGTGGCTGCTTCTTGGACTCCTCCTCCTTCTGAGGGTCCCATTCTCTTTGTCCTTGGCCTTCCCACTGGGATCCTTAGGGGACACCATGTGGCAGACCCACTTATCAGCCAACTTGGCCAACTTAAAGAGATCCAAGATATTCTGGTCACCCATGTACTGACGGAGCTCTGGTAAACAAGCCTCAGAAAAATGTTAAGAAAACAGAAGGTGAGACAATTGAACAAAAGGCTTAACTGTTTTACCATTTAACCATCCAATCATATTCATGTCAGCAGCGCTCACCCAATCAACCCAAGACATACTCGTTCTCTTCTTATAATCCCTGAACCACTTAAGGTACTGGGCAGGTGTCTTGCTAAACTTGGCAACCAAAGCATGTTGCATGCACTCCTAATGGCTTCTTTCTTCCACACTCAGTTTCAGAATACAGTAATAACCAGTCTGCAGGTACTCTACTTAACAAACACTTAGCTCAATCTCTATGGTCAACATCATGGATACCACAAGCCATCTCAAATGCTACTATCCATTGGGGGATATCAGAATATCAGAACCCTCCACATACATACCAACTAAATCTTTCAAAAACATGGTGTCTGGGGACCTGACGCTCTCAAGTGCTTTTGCTGAAGTCTACACCCTAGCTTTCTCTAGCAGGATTCTTTGGCCTTCTGTAGTTTTGTCTTCGAGTATCACTTGCTGTGCCAATTCCTTTTTCTTTAACTCAGCTCCTGTCTTGAGTTTCTTGTATTGGAAGGGTAACTGTTCTCTCTGTATCTCCAATTTTAAAAGTTTAAGTTTCAGTGCACCCACAGAAGAGAAATGCTGCGCTTTGGAATAGAAGTAGCAGGATAGGTGGTCTTGGGAAGAAGAGAGGGTCTTCCCAGCCCATAGACAATACTGAATGAGAAATAAATTCTAAGAGAGCATATCCAGGGAGCAGGGGGCAGGAGGTTCAGATAGAGGAGGGTGCATGATCACCTTAGTGATTACATTACAAGCTATATGGTAGATGTGGGTAAAAATGCCATCTTGGTGAATGGCAGGCATCTTAAAATGTAGGCACAAGCACAGCGAACAGCATTGTGTGCGTTAGTATTGGATCCATTGCATGAGCTTGAACACCACCCCGACCCCAGCCAGGTGTCACAGAGTCTAAAAGATCCTCAATTGTTCTAAGGGTTGCAGGTCCTCCCACCCTGGGAAGAATTTTCCCTGCAAGTTCATGAGAAGGGAGCAGAGAACCTCTTGGAATTACCATCCATACCAAGGTGGAGGCCCAAGGAGGGTCGTTGTGTAAATAGTGGTGTGTTTTGAGTGAGTGGAGTGTGAGAGTGGGTGTGTGAGAGGGTAAGGGGAGTGAAAGTAACATGGGATGAAGGGGAGGAGGGATCTCCAAAGTGATTTTTGGTTGTGATATCTGCAGCGTGCACAGCACGCGATTAGAAGCAAAGGGATGCTTTACAGCGCATACATCGCTGCAATAGGAGGGGCGACCCCTTTACAGTAAATGTATAAAGCCTTGCCCTTGTACCAGGAGAAGATAGAGAAGTACCACAAACAGTGGGTAACATCAACACGAGGGGGGATTCCTTTGCTCAATCCAGAGCAGTGCACCCATAATAAGGGGATTCTGGAGCATAAGGCTGCATTCCTAGCAGCAACGTACAAGGGTAAACAGTTACAGAACAGAAAGGAAATGTTAGACTTATGGAAAATGATTGAGGACATGTAAGAATCCAATGAAGGAGGGCATGGAACACCCACAGGGGAGACAAGCAAGAAGGAGTGGGTGGGACAAGGACCGATTACAAAGGGGTATATCAATTGGCAGTGCTCCCAGCAACGGGTTACACTAACCTAACCTATGAGTCCACCCGGGCCACGGTCCCACCACCCTCATTTATAACCACTCTGGCAACCGCTCCACCTCAGGAGTGTGATGGACAGAGGGAAAAAGAAGGGGCACTATAGTCGGCATGGGCAGAGCTAGAGTGACTGCGAACAGTACAGAATGAGGCAAAGGTGAGTATACTAGAAGATTGGAGGCAGGCGTACATTTTGTTCAGATTGGACATAAGCCCATAAAGGATGTGCATATAGAGAATAAAGAAGACGAATGAGCCCACAGCACAGGTTACGGGTCTGTAAGGTCCGACAGAGGCTTAGGTAGAGATCCAGGTGAGGATGGGGGGAGTACAGTGGATGAGTTTGAGGATGACTGTGAGAAGCAAGTGAAACAGGCACTAGAAATAACACCTTGAGTGGAAAGTTTGTGGGAAGAGAGGGTAAGAAGGTTTGGCTGGATGGCAGTAGCAAGGAAAAGGGGAAGTGCCGGAAGAAAGGAAGGGAAGAGAGTGGGCTTACAGATGCCTTTGCTGCACAAGGGGCATAGCACCCTGGGCGCAGATGGACAAGAATAGTTTGATCAAAGTGCTCCCACCATTAACAGTAGGGGTGGGGAAATGGATCTACGCATTTGAAAAAGAGACTGCGGGTATACCCCTTTCTGTAGGTGATATGAAAACTTTATTAGTGGCTATAGTGGGTGAGAAGGCTGGGGATGTGTGGATTAAAGCAGGATACCCCGGAGAAAGGTTGGACGACGATGCACATGACGGTACACAGTTTAACAACATCAAAGCACAGGTGTGGGGCACCCTTCTTGCCAAAGCAGTTCCCGGCAAATGAGGGAAAATTGGTAAAGAGAAAGCTGGCTAAAATAGCTGCACAGACAGAGGTGACAGGGAGCGCGCTGGGGTCTGTGGACATCCGAATACTGTGTTTTGACCAGAAGGAAGACAAGGGCACTCTGGAGGTGGACAGCAGTATTCCACCCAGGAGTGGAAGCAAGGATGTCAGAACCGTGGGAGGGGAGGATTTAGGGGGGAGGTGGGGGCTTTGGAGGTATGGGACCGAGAGGGTCAGGAATGGGTTCCTCACAGTGTTGGAACTGTGGGAAGTGGGGACATTTTTTCAAGAGAATTTAGAAGCAGGCCAGGGCTCCGATACCACACATACAATAATTATCACCAACCACTGCAGACTACACAACAGATACCGACACCAAGAATGACATCCATACTCTTTGAAATAAACACAGCATACACACAGCTCCCACCTCAACGCCTGGGGGCACAACCCCAGCAACAGCACCCGCAAAGCAGTACACATAACAGCAGCACCCACAACAAATGATGACACAACATGGAAACAGCAACTTGCACACAGGCAACCACAAGTACCAAATGGCACCATAGTGCCATACATAGGTGTGAGAGTGATGGCTAACAACCCTTTCACGTTCCCAGAGTTGAACAAATACCCAGATTAGGACAGCCAACAGAGAGCGATTGCATGCCCAGTTCTATCTGTGACAGTCTGCCCTGATGCAGAACCCTTGGTGGGTGCAGAGATCGGAAACAAAGATTTAATTTTTATGGTTAATACAGGTGCCACTAAATCATGTATCAGTTTGGGAGATTTCCCACTATCTGGCCACACTCTTGGCACACAGT
This sequence comes from Ambystoma mexicanum, assembly GCF_040938575.1. Taxonomy (NCBI): domain Eukaryota; kingdom Metazoa; phylum Chordata; class Amphibia; order Caudata; family Ambystomatidae; genus Ambystoma; species Ambystoma mexicanum. The sequence continues at coordinate 932,852,658 of NC_090921.1, read as the reverse complement.
GCTTCTCTGGGGTTTTCACTATGGTTCCATACACTAAAGAGGTTGACATCAACATAGGGGGAAGGTGGTACGGGCCCCCCTACTGTACTCTCAAAGTTCCCCAGAGAGCTTGTTGGGCAGGAATTTGCTCAGCAAGCTCAATATGAGCTGTGTTTATAATCCATGCAATGGGAGGAGAGGTTGTGGGGTGTGTTATTCCCATAGACCCTGACATGTTTGTGTATGTAATCACTGTGCTTGTGGAGGCTGTGCCTCAGATTGGCAAAGGGGGTTGACAAGTGCCCACTGATTTCATGTTTTGCCCTGTTGTGTCCCCAGAATTGGCGGCAGGTACAATACTGTGCATAGATTTACAAGGACTGGTTGTCTCGGCAAAAGTAATTATTGTGATAGGGACTGCCCAGGATGGGTGTCAGGTAATGGAGAAATTGTGCTAGCAATGTGTAGCGCCTGCGAAATTATGGTGCAGTAAAGGACGGACCACTGTGCCAAGAAGGCCATTACGGCTCCACCACAGTTCTTTGAGGCAGACTTGGAACAGGTGCCCAAAAGACTGTGGACAACAACCCCCTAGAATGTAGGACTCCTACAGGGAGTGACCCCAGTACACATAACACTGAAACCAGGAGCATTTCTACCCCAAGTTAAACAATACCCACTTTCCAGGTACGCCAAAGAGGGAATTAAGGACACCTTCAGTGCACTACTAAACCAATGGATAATTGTACCATCTACCTCCCCATGCAACACGGCTACCTACCCTGTAAAAAAGGCACAGGGTGGCAACTGGAGAATGATTCAGGATCTGCACCCCCTAAAAGAAGTCCAACACAATCAACTAGTACGTGGATTTTGCCTAAACCTGCTGGTATGCAACACTGCAGACAAGACTCAATTACACTCTTGCAGCTTCTGATTCACAAGGGGTACAAGATTGACAGGGCAAAACTCCAATACTGTCTGCAAGAAGTGTTATATATAGGGTAGCTAATATCAGCACATGGCAAAAGAATAATACCTGACTGTGCTGCCTCTGTGCGTGCTGTCCTCAGCCCATGACAGTTAAAGAAATGCAAAGTTCCTAGGGTTGTTCAATAACTGCAGGGCATGGATACTTGATTGCAAAGCATCAACCAGGCCACTCTTACAGAGTCTCAATGAGGTACAAAAGACTGACAACAAAATAGTATGAACTGGAGACATGTTGCTGAATTGTAATGAGCTCAAAAAGGTGATTTCAACTGCCCCTGTGTAAGCAATCCCAGATTATACATAGGAATTCTACCTATTCTCACACCCAAACGGACATCTCATGACTGCCATGCTAACATAGAAAAGCACAATGGGCCACAAGCCATTGGCCTATTAGAGTGGCACATTAGATTCAGTGATGCAAGGACAGTTCGCTTGTGAACAGGCACTTGCAACTGTGTCATTTGCTTTTGAGAAAAATTCCACCATTGTGACAGGCTGTTCAATTATACTCTACCTGAAAAATGCCTTCTTTGCCATTTTAGAAAGATTGAAATCTACCCTGACTATTCGTATTGTGCATTGTAAGACAGTGAACCCTACGACATTCCGAAATATGCACCGATGAGGATTTGGCCAGACATGACTGTGAAACATATGAGGAGGAGGAGGATGACTTTCCCATGGCAAAGGACAGACTACTTGAGGGGGGGTCCTCTGTGTTAATGGTTCAGCGACAATTGACCAAGACTCGGGTTTCAGATGTACTGGTGCAGCAGTTGTGTGCCTAGTTGATGGTTAATATGAGACATTGGAGTTCATTACTACCTTGGCGGTAGGGGGCTAACAGGACAAGTAGAGCTGCCGGCCCTGTTAACCCCCTACCGCCTCATTACGAGTTGCGTTCGTGGGACCCGCTAAGGACGCCTGGTTTTACCAGGCATCCTTAGTGGGTCCCGCGAGCTGTCCAGCATGCTAACAACATTGTTAGCATGCTCCCCATTCCCATTAAGCCCTATGGCTGCTCGAATGGGGATGGGTCCCTGGAATGGGGAAATACCGGGCCCTCCAAGGTCAGAATGGCCCAGTATTTCCCAAATCCAGGAACCCGGACCCGGTAACGGGAATGGGGTAGCCATGCCGCAAATAGCGGCATGGCTACCTCCAAGGTCGTAATGACCTCCATTGATTCTAAAAAGACTTCCAATGCACTACTCAGCACATGCAGCAGAGCTCATTGTGCTCATAGAAGCGATACAATCATTACAAGGATATCATGTGACCGTTTATGCTGATTCGTCATATGTCACTACAACCGTGCACGCTGGTCTTTCAAGGTAGAAAAGGAGGGGCTTTTGGATGGGTCCCCAGTACTGCATGCAGCGTTACTAGATAAGATACTTTTCGCACTGTCACAGCCTTCTGTAGTGGCGGTTGTTAAATGCGCTGCCCATACCAACAACACAGACGAAGTGTCACTCGGAAATGCTGCCGCAGACACCACAGTCAAAATAGCAGCATATCTCCCAGTACCAACTGTGGAAGAGTATTTTGTCACAACCCCCACCACTGACCACCCACCTGTCTCATTCAGTGCCCTGCCCATAGGCCAAATTATTGAATTAGAAGGGAGGGTCCTCCTAATTGTTCAATTCTTGGCTTGCCTTAAGATTTGTTGTTGCCTGCCTCATGATCTGTGCCATCCTCCTACTGAGGCCTAACACATAGTCCCCCACTTTCTTGGTAGGACCAGGAGGGCTGGCTTCCAAACCTTATCGTACTAAGGCAAGGGGCTCCTCACTGGATGTCCAAAGGTGAGCTCAAAGGGACTGTAAACAACAGCCTCTTGAGCCACCTCTCCGTAAGTAAGCAGCAGGTTTCATAGAAGGAGATCCCATTTCCTCCTAAGGAGCTCTTCAAAGCACCTAACATGCCCTAAATAGTCTTATTAAATCTCTCCACCAGATCATTTTCCTGAGAATGGTAGGAGGTGGAGAACCTTTAAGTTATGTGAAGAGAGAAAGGTTTGCACCACTTTTGTATTAAATCTGCTTGAATTTTCGCGAAAACAACATGACTGTGATTCAAAATAATTTTAAAGGAGCTGTCTGGAAAAAAACATCCTAGGACACCAGGATCAAAAGTAACAATGTAGAAGTAAACTGGGTGGAATGCACACAGTTAACCAGACGCTTGCATGCTGCTCTCCACAAGGAGCTGCTAGTCTGTAGATGATAGATTATACTAACAGGGTAATTCATAGAATTTCGCACAAAAGTGGCGCACGCGGCTGGCGCACAGTGTGCGCTTGCGAATGTCTGCGCCAGCGCGTGCGCTTAAATCGATATCCGCGCACAGCATATTCATGGATTTTAGCCTCTAAAACCAGCCGTGGCACAGAGTGGCGCTGCGACCCTGCAGCAGCGCCAGTTACGCCCCCAAGAACACCCTTGCGCAAGGAAAAGCCATCAAAATTCCCAATTCAGCACAAAGGGTGGCGCTAACCCTGGACCAGTATACAGGGCTGCCAAACAGCAAACGCCGAGCGGTGAACGTGTATTACTGGGGTGCGCGGGAAGTGCCACACGCGATTTCAGCAGGGTATGTGTATTTCTGCGGTGCAGGGAAGTTTAACACGCGATTACAGCAGGGTACGTGTATTACAGGGGTCTGCGGGAAGTTCCACACGCAATTTCAGCAGGGTGTGTGTATTTCTGGGGTGCGGGGAAGTTTAACACTCGATTACAGCAGGGTACGTGTATTACAGGGGTGCGCGGGAAGTTCCACACGCAATTTCAGTAGGGTACGTGTATTTCTGGGGTGCGGGTAAGTTTAACACGCGATTTCAGCAGGGTACGTGTATTACTGGGGTGCGCGGGAAGTTCCACACGCGATTTCAGCAGGGTATGTGTATTTCTGGGGTGCAGGGAAGTTTAACATGCGATTACAGCAGGGTATGTGTATTACTGGGATGTGCGGGAAGTTCCACACGTGATTTCAGCAGGGTACGTGTATTACTGGGGTGCGCGGGAAGTTTAACACGCAATTTCAGCAGGATACGTGTATTACTGGGTGTGTGGGAAGTTCCACACGCGATTTCAGCAGGGTACGTGTATTTCTGGGGTGCGGGGAAGTTTAACACGTGATTTCAGCAGGGTACGTGTATTACTGGGGTGCGCGGGAAGTTCCACACGCGATTTCAGCAGGGTACACCACCCAGGTGTTCCCTCTACACCCTCCACGGCCTCTGCAGGCAGACCAAACCACAGGGGACTACCCTGCACCCCTGGTCATGTCCCGCAGGCAGCCCATCCACCATGGGCATGCCCCCCTAGCCAAGCCACATGTCACCTTGCACTAGTGATCACCAACACATTACCCCCTTGCACCCGTACCCCCCAGCAGTGCAGGGCACCTGCCAGCAGGCCCCCACTCATGTCCCCCAGCACCCCCACCCCCAAACAGTGCAGGACACCTGCCAGCAGGCCCCCACTCATGTCCCCTTGCACTCTCACCCCCCAAGCAGTGCAGGGCACCTGCCAGCAGGCCACCACTCATGTCCCCTTGCACCCCCACCCCGCAGCAGTGCAGGGCACTTGCCAGCAGGCCCTCACTCATGTCCCCCAGCACCCTCACCCACCAGCAGTGCAGGGCACCTGCCTGCAGGCCCCCACTCATGTCCCACTCATGTCCCCTTGCACCCCCACCCCCCAGCAGTGCAGGGCACCTGCCAGCAGGCCCCTACACATGTCCCCTGCACCCCCACCCCCCAGCAGTCAGGGGCACCTGCCAGCAGGCCCCCACTCATGTCCCCTTGCACACCCACCCCCCAGCAGTCAGGGGCACCTGCCAGCAGGCCCCCACTCATGTCCCACTCATGTCCCCTTGCACCCCCACCCCCCAGCAGTGCAGGGCACCTGCCAGCAGGTCCCCCACATCTCTCATGCACCCCCACCCCCCAGCAGTCAGGGGCACCTGCCAGCAGGCCCCCACTCATGTCCCCTTGCACACCCACCCCCCAGCAGTCAGGGGCACCTGCCAGCAGGCCCCCACTCATGTCCCAATCATGTCCCCCTGCACCCCCACCCCCCAGCAGTCAGGGGCACCTGCCAGCAGGCCCCCACTCATGTCCCACTCATGTCCCACTCATGTCCCCCTGCACCCCACCCCCCAGCAGTCAGGGGCACCTGCCAGCAGGCCCCCACTCATGTCCCCCAGCCAACACGTCATCACAATCGAGATCCCTGGCCCTTATGGCCAGCCTCCACATGCCAAAGACCCACCCAAGTATTGCATCCACCCAAATAGAAATGCCAATTACATGATACAACCCCAATGGCAAGTATGTAAATGAACACATGTCCGTCACACACACACAATGGGTGCAAGTGAATGTCAAAACCCATATCATGACATGCATGAAACCAATGAGATGATACCACAAATGGAAGTATAAAAAAGTATATATTAAAGATAACATGAACGTAAATCAAATTAAACACACAACAATGGGAATAACAAAAGAAATGGTCCATGTCTGATAAATTATGAAAATCAAGAAAACATAAGCAAAAGAAATCCAAAAAGAAATGTTGTCCAAAGTCAGAGTTCAAAAAATCAAATCCAAGGGAAAATAAAAAGTAAAAACCATTGCTCCATGGTGAACACAAAAAAAATATTTAAAAAGATGAATCCAATGTAGAACTATGTACAATTGAAGAATCCAGGGTCCATGAGCCCTACTTAAGAAATTAAACCTACCAAAAACTACTACCTAATAAAAAAAACTATATACAAAAATGTGGTCCATTGTACAAGCGGTCCAAAATAAAGAAAAAACAAAACGAAACCTAATACTAACTAACTAACTATTTACAAGGGCAGCGGGCAAGTCCAACAGCTCACTTGTTGATGTCCCGGGCCAGAGCCTCATCGAACTCCTGCTCGATGTCTCAGAGGCGGTCCTCTTCCATGGCCCCGAGGGTTCGCAGGGACGATGACATCTGGATCTCCAGGTCCCTGCGAATGGCCTCGAGGCACTCGGCCCTTCTCAGGGCCCTATGCATGGAGTTCTCCGCCCTGAACATCGTGAGCCGTGCCTCTTCCGCCCGCTGCTGCTCCGCATCTATCGCATGGCCCAACCGCTGCCACACAGAAGACACTTCCCGTCCAGGGACCTCCTGCCCTTCGGCAGATACCTGCCCCTCCGATGATGAAGGCCCCGAGCCATCATGGCTCCCACCTTGTTGCTGCTGCTGCTGTGCCGCTGCCTGTGCCCTGGCTCCTGCTGCCTGCACATCCTCCTCCAGCTGGGGTGCAGTTGTTGAGGTGGCCACCCCTGCTGGACGTCCGACTCCCGACTGTGGCAGGGATGTGTCCTCCACCAGCCTGGCCGCAGGGTGGCACATAGGTGGGAAGATGGCACGGAGGACGACTGGCGCATAGGGGGTTCAGTTGAGGAGGGGGTCGGAACAAGGTCCAGAAAACAGAGGAATCCAGCCCTGGTGAGCTGTCCCAGTGGGTCAACGCGGTCAACGAGCCATGCGAGCAGACGTGCAGTCTCCTCATGAAAAGACTGCAGGTCAGCTCGCATGGCACGTTGACGCAACACCACCCCACCCAGGACAGACTCAACCCGGTGCCGGATAGCCACATCCACAGGGAGAGGAAGGCCAGTTGGTGTAAGCCAATCCCCTCCCTGAGAACGGGTCTGGACGTAGGTATCCCTGCTGGTGCAAGATGATTCAGTCACAGGATCGGGGACAGGATTACACACAGGCACCTCCGCGGCGGCCTCTGCTGCCTCCTGTCCCTGCCCCTGCACTGCACCACTAGCACCAGTGGAATCCCCACCTCCAGACCCCGTCTCTGTCCCTTGCACGGCCTCCTCCTCCACCAAACCCCCCTACCAACCTGGATGACTCTATGCCATCTTCCTCCGTCGGGCACTGTGGGGTCTCCGCTGCCCTTTCGGCTGCCGAGGAGTCCAACTCCAACATCTGCTCTTGGACCTCCCCTCGGCACTTGCGACCTGGGACGCGGCACCGGACTCCTCAGTCCCCAACGAGATGACAACCTGGGAGGGGAGCCGGGCCTTGCATCTCCGGCTGGCGGTGCGATCCCTGCCGCTGTGCTCCAAAGCACCTTATCCGCCCTCTTCATCAGTTGACGCTGCAGACAGGGAGAGATAGGAGACAGGCATCAGGGCACTGTACAATGGACTCATACACACATGACAGCTGTACATGAGTGGCATTGTCAAACTTCAGACATGGCATCACAATACCCAACACACATGTCATTGCAACTCACACACATGAGCTATTCCACAGCCATATCGCAACAGCCAGCACCATCCATACACATACAACAGCATGAGCAGCCAAAGGTGAGCCAGACATCACATGAAACACAGGGAGTGCACTAGACATGCACACACGCCACCACACTTACATGCATGTGTACACCTCCGCCAACTGTCGCAGTGATGAGATTGGCATCCATGTCACATCTGGCAATCAGTCTTCTACATATCAGTCTCACATTCATCCATGTTGCATCACTGTTGCACCCTTGTCAAATACACACACATGCACATGTACACGGTGCAGATACATGCAGCTGGAAACCAACATCCATGTGTGACACCACAACCATGTCAATTTACATACACAGTAATCCAAACATGTGTGCTCACACATCTGCATTTGTCCTGCATGCTTACCCACATATACACCATCCATGTGTCTCACACATGAAAGGGCTTGCATGTGTCAGCCTCACAGCCCTGTACATACACATCCATACATGGCCCTACAAAACCACATGTACAACCTGCACACTACTGGCACACCACCACACGCACAGCTTCCAATCAGTATGCATGCACACTTACCGCTCGACTCCAGACGGATCTGCCTCTCAAGGACCTGGATGTGGAGCACTGGGCATATGCATTCCAGGACCCTCATCTGATGTTCCGACACGTGGCCCCGTCGCCCCTTAGCATTCGCTGCCTTCAAGAGGCGCCGGGCCTTCTTGAGGGTCCTGGACCTGAAGTCCTCCCAGCGCTTCTTGACATGTTGGAAGTCGCGGACTGCCACCCCCTCCGCGTTGATGGCAGTCACGATGTCCGTCCAGATCTGAGTCCGTCCTTCCTTGTCGGCGCGCAAACTTCTGAAGAGGGCATCATACTGCCCCAGGACTTGCTCCACCAGGACACCAACTTCGGTGGCAGTGAAGCTGGTGCCCCTCTGACTCTCTGGCCTGGGGTTGCCAGTGGTGCCAGATGGTGTAGTGCCTGACATGGCAACCCCAGAGGCAGGTGTGGGTGGGCAACTGGGTCCTGGGGCTTGGCTGTGGAGTGATGGAATAGCAGTCGGGAGTCTTCGGTTCCAGCAGGGGTGGTCACAGCAACAGCACCCCTGGCTGATGTGGAGGCAGCAAATGGCAGGGCACGTGGGCAGCAGGCAATCTGGCAGCAGCAGATGGCAAGTGGGAGCATGCTTGGGGTTCTGGGGGGCAGTCATTCGGCCTTCTGGGCAGGAGCGTGGTCTTCCGTGTGTGAACGCGTGGCCAGCTTGATACGGAGTGATTTGGCACGTGAAAATCTTGCACGTCAGCGTGTAATTCGAGGAAAGGCCCTTAGCGCTTAAGCGCGTCAGCGCACGTATGCGATTTTATTGGACCAAAGCCACTTAGCGCGTAAGCGTGTCTGTGACGTGACACGCGCAGGTTTTTCCCTCATAGCACGTGATGACAGAGCACACGTGGAAAAGCTGCACGTCCGAGTGTCAGCGCTTGTAATTGGAGGAAAGGACGCATACAAGCGTAAGTGACATGTACGTGTGGGCCGGTTTAAAAGGTACGTGTAGAACGCCATTTTCTTGTACGTGCTTTTCGTGGAGAGCGAGTGGGTGAATTCTGTACTTCTTGTCGGTTCACACGAGAGTACTACACAGCGTTTCAAGTTCGTACTCCCTGTTACCTCTGACAGCTTTCATTTTTCTACTTTTTTTGGGCCTATTTCCTCAAACAGTGTTCACTTCTCCTTTTGTCCTGTCTCCTCAGACAGCGTACAATTCTTCTTTTGGCGGGGGTGTTGCCAACGCACACACGCACGTATTTTTCACGTTCTTATTCCAGGCAGACGGTGATTTCCGCACGTACTTAGTAACTGTGCTTGCCCCGTGTGTCGCACTCCCCTTCAGAGGTCATTGTAGGCTGCGTGTATTACGCGTACGCTTATTTTTGTGTTTCTGGATGCCACAGCATAGTGCGGGTTCATTTTTCCACGCACGTGGTCTACGAGGGGTTGCATGCACGTTTATTTTTGTTTTTGGGCTGCCTGTGCATTACGTGACCCGTCATCTTCCCCCAGGGGTCACAGACAGCCTTGTTAGAGCACCAGGGTATGAATTACATCTAGTACCCTACCCCTTTGACCCCCAATTGCCCAGGACAATAGTTTACTGCTCTTACCACCACACACACAACAACATCAGTGCAATGGTTGGGAGGCAAACATGCGGTAAGGGAGGCAAAGGTGGCCGACCTTCAAGAGGTTTGCAGGGTGCCCCTATACCCCCATGTGTGGAGGACCAATCAGGAACACCCATGCCCCCCCCCCATTGTTGAGGGAAACGTGGCTGAAACCATCCCAGCTCAGCCCTTGTTGGATCAGGCCATTGTGGCACCTGATCTGGCACAGGATGATTCCCTGGCTGACTTCCAGGTCAGCAAGTCTAAGCCACGTGTGGCGGTGCAAGTTGTTGGCACCAAGCCACGTGGATCTGGGGCAGCTCTGTCATCTGCTACCCCAAGTAAGCAGGATGGGGAGGCTGCAGGGGCAGCTGCAGCTCCATCCACACCAGCTCTGACTCTCCCAGCCAGGACAGTCTCGGTCCTGGTCCATAATACTGATGTTCCCCCTGCCAACATCACACTTCAGACAATGCCTGCACCAAGTCCTATGGTCATTGTGCATTCGCACACTCCAACTACCCAGTCCACCGGTGTTTCTGCCCCTACTGACCAGAGCAGCGTTAGCCACTCTGGCTCCGCTCCACCTTCTAAAAAGAGGAAGAAGGGTGCTCTGGCACAACAGGCTGAGACCCCAGGCACAGCTACACACTCCGGTACCTCAAGGAAGCCTTGGTTCAATGATTCGGAACTTGATGTACTTGTGGGCTACGTGTCGGCACATAGCCACGAAATGCTGTTGACTGCAGGGTGCAAGAACACACCTGGTCAACGTCAGGCACACTGGCAGATCATCGCAGACCGCATAAGTGCCCTTGGATTTCTGAGGCGCTCAGCTGGTGATTGCTACAAGCGGTGGAACGACCTGAAACGCAGAGCAAAGAAGAAGCTGGCCTCAAATCATGCCGCTACTCTGGTGATTGGTGCTGGGTCTCCACAAGAGGACAACAAACTCAATGAAGATGAGTCTGTTGCTGGGACCTTCGTCACAGAGGAACAGATCCGAGGTGTGAGAGAACTACCTGATTACGAAGCATTGTTCGGTGAGTGCCCATGCGTGTGTGTGTAGTGCATGTGTATGTATTTTGGGTGACGGGTTCTGATTGTGTGCCAGGTGAGGGTGTGTACTCCAGAGTGTTATGGGTCACCCATTTCCTTCCTCACATGGGATCATGTGCCTTGTATTTGGCTATAACTGCATCCCTTCTGCCCACAATATCCTATTAGGTCCACAATTGTGCAGTTGACCTTGTACTGCCATCCTGCAACTACATTGGTCAGAATTTGTAAGTGTGCATTCAGGATAATATTTTCCACTCTCCCCTTTTTTGCTAGACATTTATCAACCATATTGTGACATATGTGATATGCTTCGGTCATTTTTTACTGGCCACACTGGGGCAATGCTTTACCTGGTTATGTACACAATGAGACCATTCAGGCTGATGGAGTATTGGCCAGCACAAATGTTTAGATGAGTGCCTGTTTGCATGTGGAAAATGACAGATGTTTCCTGTGATGTCAATGTGACGAAAAATAGATCAGACAACTATTACTGTATTCTTGTACCTTGCATGTGTTGCAGTGAGTGGCACATGTGTACTTAGTCACAGTATGCAGCATTTTTCATGTCATCATGTCCATCTCACATGGATGGGTGACAGTACTCAATCACTGACATATGGCTGTACTTTTCAAATGTACCATGGCTATGCTAAATGCCATCTGTGTGCTGCCATGTGTCATGTATGTGTATTGGACATGCCACTCACAGGCCAATGTGTGATGGCAGTGCTACCCAGCATGCAGCAAATGTGTTGCTCTCCAATATTGGTGTCATCAGTGTCTGCCTTTTGCCTCCCCTTACTACTCAGTGACAGTGCAGGCATGGGAGGGTTATAGTCATGTGGGACATGTGTGAATCATGTACTGGTTCTGTAGCTTGACAGGCCTATTTGTGTGCTATGGTGCTAATGCCTGTTTCCATTGTTTCTCTTTCATGTTTTTGCAGGGGATGATGCACTTGATGCTGTTGAGGTTGAGGAGATGGTGCAGACCCATGAGGAATCCCAGGCATGACCGGGCACCAGCGGGGGACGTGGTGTGGTGGTGGGTGAGAACCCAATCCTCCTGCAGACCATACTTTCCAGGGGTGTCTCTGCGTGCACCTCCCCAGACCTCTATTCAGGTGCTGATTCGGATGATGAGACCTATGTGCCCTCACAGGTAAGTGTTTCTGGCAGGGATTCTGTTCTGTCCAACCCACCTGCACTAGGGGTAGATCTCTCTATGGGGATGTCAGTGTTGGTAGAGGCGCCTTTGGCGGTTACGGGTGCAGGGTCACACTCCACAGCATCTGATCCTGTTCCTGGGCCAGCAGATCAGAGGGGGAATGCAGTCCTGCAGCCTCAGGCGGTGCCAGCACAGCAAGGTGCACATCGCCTTGCCCCAAACAGGTGTGGTGCCCGTCGACGCGGAGGCCGTATGCCACCAGGCAATAGCATATGGGAGAACTCCATGTACGCTATGGCAACCCAACAGGCAGCATCAGTTGAAATGATGGCTCAGGCAATCGAGAGGGTGGCCACTTCCATTATCCCCCCTGAAAGGCAGATGGAGCAACTAGAGCAGGCAACAGACTCCATTTGCCAATCACACACGGAAGACATGTTGGCGTCCAACAGGGACGGACGGGCGGCACTGGAGACTCTGCGCCATCTCAATAGAGTCCCAGGCCCACAGGGAAGCCCTGAGTGAAGAACTCCATAACCTCAGGCAGACTCTTCTTGAGCTTGAGACTTCCGCTAATTTTAGGGCAGAACAGCGGCTGGAGCACCTCACAAGTACGCTCTCAGCTGAGATGCGGGCAACTCGGGAGGAGATCCGGGCATCACGTCAGGTGTTGCATGGGGATCTCCGCAATATAATCCTCCAGAACGAGACCTTCCACACCCGCATGCTTGCTGCCATGGAGGACCATACCAGGGCTTTGCGTGGGCTGCCTCCCATTGCACCACCACCTCCTGATGCAGCAGCAGAGGGTCATGAGAGCGACGGCAGCAGTTCTCCCACTTGGAATAGCCGCACAGGCCATGAGCCAATGGAGGTGCTTTTTTTCCCCAACATCCACACAGGTGGCTGTTGGTGCGCACCCTGTCCTCGGACTTCCTGGGTGGCAGCCCCCCCCCGGCCCTCTAATGGCCATTTTTGATTTTTGATTTTTGATTTTTGATTTTTGATTTTTGATTTTTGATTTTTGAAAAACATGTTGACCGTGTGTTGCCTTGTGTGGCTCCCGTGGGCATCCACTGTATTCCGGCTCGGCACATGTAGGCTTGTCCTGAGTTTGGGTTAGATGCTTGGGTTTGTGAGACACACACCCCTCCTGCTTCCTGTTTCCATGGGCTTGCAAAGGAAGTGACCAAGTGACAGTGATGTAAACAGTGACGTTGGGCTCCCATGAGCTGTGTGGGCAGTCTGTAGTCAATACTGTGTAGACATTCCTTGTGTATATTGTTGTTGTATTGTACACTGCATGGTGTATTAATGTATGATTTTGCTTCCATGTCTCCCTCTGAATTTGCAGGTTCATTCCGCATGTCTTCACAAGGCCGGCTACTTTGGAGATGGAGTTCATGTTGTATGCAGTACACAGACCAGTTTTGAAGGCTGCAAGACTACAGTTTGAAGGGGGCGATGTGGTGGCATATTCAGGTTGTATGACTGCGACTACTTTAACTTAGTACTGTCATGTTTTAGAAATGTTTGAACTTGTCTAGATGCATTGTTTAGTTGGTAAGTATTTGGTCATGTGTGTTGTTAGTTCAACATTACTAGGAGCATATTGTGTGTGGCCAGTTTCCATTAGGGACACTGTACTTTGTGACACTTGTGTCAGGTTTTTGGGATTGCTTTGTTTGCTCTCGCATAGCATAACATGTCATGGTGTGTTGGGTGGCAGTGCTGGGGAGGGGTTGGGTGACATGGCACTGTTCTTGTGTTGTATTTTGCAAGGGGGTCATGCATTTAGCAGCATATGTGTCTTTTGATGACACAGCATTGGTGGTGTTTCTGTAGGTAGGGATGCACACATTGTGACACTTCCAGGTGACCAATCTCAGGATGGTATGGTTTTGACAGTTGACTGTCCCTCATGTCATCATCATGGATTGTCAGCTGGTATGTGGCAGGGCTGTGTGCACTCCACAGGGGTGTGATTCTAAGTGAAGTAATTAGCCACCAGCTGTGTTCGGGCTGCCTCACCCCGTGCCCTTTCCCCTCCCACTCGCAGCGGGCGTGCATGTGGTTGGGGATGTGGGCGCACCACCATGTCCACTGGCATGCCCCGGCTTGTTGCAACGTTGTGCAGGACACATGCTGCCACTATGATCCTCCACACTACTGGGGAGCATATAACAGCTGCCCACCAGAACGGTCAAGGGAGCGAAAGCATGACTTGAGCACTCCGAATGTGCACTCCACTATGCCCCGGGTTGCAATATGGGCTGTGTTGTATCTTACCTCGGGTGGCGTGGTGGGGTTCCGAATTGGCATCATCATGTGGGTGCTCAGAGGGTAGGCACTGTCCCCTGGGGAGGTGGTGATGGGTATCATTAGTGGGGTTGTGACATTACTCAGTATCCGACATGCATGCATGTGCTGTGGCATTTATACTCACCGAGCAGCCATGTATCGCCATGCCGCCCAGCTTTTAGGTCCCGGTTTAGGGTTGACATTCTGTAAATAAAACTGTTGTGAGTGGACCCTGGATAGTTGGCATATACTGAGCTGATGATTCCCTTAGCATCACATACTACCTGCACGTTGATGGAATGCCAGTGCTTGTGGTTTCTATAGATGTGCTCTGATGCCCTAGGTGGACGTAGGGCCACATGGGTGCAATCAATGGCATCTAGGACTTTGGGGAATTGTGCCACCCTGTAGAAATCCTGGACGACAGCCTGCCTTTCTGCAGGTGTTCTGGGCAGGTATATGTGCCTGCGCACTGATGGGCGTGCAGTTATGATGGCCGAGACATGGTGTAGGCAGCGTGACTGTGTGGCCTGTGACACCCCCCCCCCACTATGGCACTTTTCCGCTGAAATGATCCGGTGGCCAAAAAGTGCAGTACATTGAAGAGATTCTCCAGGGGGCTGAGTGCTTGGGAGCAGAGGGTGGGTGATGTGAGGTCATCCTCCCACTCACTGACCAGGTCGAATATTATGTGAGGTGAAAACCTGTAACTCCCATACAACTGGTTATCAGGCATGCCAAAAAGGCTGGTTCTGGGTGTGAACATTCTGGGCCTGACTATCCTCCTCCTCCTCCTGCGGTATCCCACGACCACTGCTGCTAGGAATGGTATGCTCATCTTGGCGTCTGAGCTTGCTTGTTGTTTGCGTGCACTTATATGGTGCGCGGGTCCACGTACGCCTGCTTCCTGCTGGCGTATGTGTTTCCGGATTAGCGCGTCTTTTTTGGTGCGTGCGTGTGGGCGTTCTGCGCATTTGCCTCCTGTACTTCCCTGCTAACCCCAGATTTACACGTACCCCGCTCGCACAGTCCCAATCACGTGTAAAACTTCACGCAGCCCCGTGTTTGTCGCGTACCCCTTTGCACGTCATTTGTCCTAGAGGGCCACAGTATGGGAAATTCATCAGAGCTGTATATACGTGCTTTTTGATAGCGCACATTTTTTTAATGCGCAGGGACGCTACCGCCTGCCTTCGTGTGGCGGACATGTGTTGATGTACATAGTTGACTTTTGGTTTGTGTCATGGAATCGCCATTTCACTGCTGGGGGTGGGGGTGCAGGGGGACATGAGTGGGACATGAGTGGGTGCCTGCTGGCAGGTGCCCCTGACTGCTGGGGGGTGGGGGTGCAGGGGGACATGAGTGGGACATGAGTGGGGGCCTGCTGGCAGGTGCCCCTGACTGCTGGGGGGTGGGGGTGCAGGGGGACATGAGTGGGACATGAGTGGGGGCCTGCTGGCAGGGGCCCCTGACTGCTGGGGGGTAGGGGTGCAATGGGACATAAGTGGGGGCCTGCTGGCAGGGGCCCCTGACTGCTGGGGGTGGGGGTGCAAGGGGACATGAGTGGGGGCCTGATGGCAGGTGCCCCTGCCTACTGGGAGGAGGGGGTGCAGGGGGACATGAGTGGGACATGAGTGGGGGCCTGCTGGCAGGTGCCCCTGACTGCTGGGGGGTGGGGGTGCAGGGGGACATGAGTGGGGGCCTGCTGGCAGTGGCCCCTGACTGCTGGGGGTGCAAGGGGACATGAGTGGGGGCCTGCTGGCAGGTGCCCCTGACTGCTGGGGGGTGGGGGTGCTGGGGGACATGAGTGGGGGCCTGCTGGCAGGTGCCCCCGACTGCTGGGGGGTGGGGTGCTGGGGGACATGAGTGGGGGCCTGCTGGCAGGTACCCTGCACTGCTGGGGGGTGGGGGTGCAGGGGGACATGATTGGGACATGAGTGGGGGCCTGCTGGCAGGTGTCCTGCACTGCTGGGGGGTGGGGGTGCAGGGGGACATGAGTGGGACATGAGTGGGGGCCTGCTGGCAGTGGCCCCTGACTGCTGGGGGGTGGGGGTGCAAGGGGACATGAGTGGGGGCCTGTTGGCAGGGGCCCCTGACTGCTGGGGGGTGGGGGTGCAAGGGGACATGAGTGGGGGCCTGCTGGCAGGTGCCCCTGACTGCTGGGGGGTGGGGGTGCTGGGGGACATGAGTGAGGGCCTGCTGGCAGGTGCCCCTGACTGCTGGGGGGTGGAGGTGCTGGGGGACATGAGTGGGGTCCTGCTGGCAGGTGCCCTGCACTGCTGGGGGGTGGGGGTGCAGGGGGACATGATTGGGACATGAGTGGGGGCCTGCTGGCAGGTACCCCTGACTGCTGGGGGGTGGGTTGCAGGGGAACATGAGTGGGACATGAGTGGGGGCCTGCTGGCAGGTGCCCCTGACTGCTGGGGGGTGGGGTGCAGGGGGACATGAGTGGGATATGAGTGGGGGCCTGCTGGCAGGCGCCCCTGACTGCTGGGGGGGTGGGGTGAAGGGGGACATGAGTGGGACATGAGTGGGTTCCTGCTGGCAGGTGCCCCTGACTGCTGGGGGGGTGGGGGTGCTGGTGGACATGAGTGGGGGCCTGCTGGCAGGTGCCCCTGACTGCTGGGGGGTGGGGGTGCTGGGGGACATAGGTGGGGGCCTGCTGGCAGGTGCCCTGCACTGCTGGGGGTGGGGGTGCAGGGGGACATGAGTGGGACATGAGTGGGGGCCTGCTGGCAGGTGCCCTGCACTGCTGGGGGGTGGGAGTGCAGGGGGACATGAGTGGGGGCCTGCTGGCAGGGGCCCCTGACTGCTGGGGGGTGGGGGTCCAGGGGGACATGAGTGGGACATGAGTGGGGGCCTGCTGGCAGGTGCCCCTGACTGCTGGGGTGTGGGGATGCAGGGGGACATGAGTGGGACATGAGTGGGGGCCTGCTGGCAGGTGCCCCTGACTGCTGGGGGATGGGGGTCCAGGGGGACATGAGTGGGACATGAGTGGGGGCCTGCTGGCAGGTGCCCCTGACTGCTGGGGGTGGGGGTGCAGGGGGACATGAGTGGGACATGAGTGGGGGCCTGCTGGCAGGTGCCCCTGACTGCTGGGGGTGGGGGTGCAGGGGGACATGAGTGGGACATGAGTGGGGGCCTGCTGGCAGGTGCCCCTGGCTGCTGGGGGGTGGGGCTGCAGGGCGACATGAGTGGGACATGAGTGGGGGCCTGCTGGCAGGGGCCCCTGACTGCTGGGGGTTGGGGTGCAGGGGGACATGAGTGGGACATGAGTGGGGGCCTACTGGCAGGTGCCCCTGGCTGCTGGGGGTGGGGCTGCAGGGCGACATGAGTGGGACATGAGTGGGGGCCTGCTGGCAGGGGCCCCTGACTGCTGGGGGTTGGGGGTGCTGGGAGACATGAGTGGGGGCCTGCTGGCAGGTGCCCCTGACTGCTGGGGGGTGGGTGTGCTGGGGGACATGAGTGGGGGCCTGCTGGCAGGTGCCCTGCACTGATGGGGGCTGGGGGTGCAGGGGGACATGAGTGGGACATGAGTGGGGGCCTGCTGGCAGGTGTCCCTGACTGCTGGGGGTGGGGGTGCAGGGGGACATGAGTGGGACATGAGTGGGGGCCTGCTGGCAGGTGCTCTGCACTGCTGGGGGGTGGGGGTGTAGGGGGATATGAGTGGGACATGAGTGGGGGCCTGCTGGCAGGGGCCCCTGAATGCTGGGGGGTGCGGGTGCTGGGGGACATGAGTGGGGGCCTGCTGGCCAGTGCCCTGCACTGCTGTGGGGTGGGGGTGCAGGGAGACATGCGTGGGACATGAGTGGGGGCCTGCTGGTAGGGGCCCCTGCCTGCTGGGGGGTGGGGGTGCAAGGGGACATGAGTGGGGGCCTGCTGGCAGGTGTCCTGCACTGCTGGGGGGTGAGGGCGCAGGGGGACATGAGTGGGACATGAGTGGGGGCCTGCTGGCAGGGGCCCCTGACTGCTGGGGCTGGGGGTGCAGGGGGACATAAGTGGGACATGAGTGGGGACCTGCTGGCAGGTGCCGCTGACTGCTGGGGGGTGGGGGTGCAGGGGGACATGAGTGAGACATGAGTGGGGGCCTGCTGGCAGGGGCCCCTGACTGCTGGGGGGTGGGGGTGCAGGGAGAAATGAGTGGGACATGAGTGCGGGCCTGCTGGCAGGTGCCCCTGACTGCTGGGGGGTGAGGGTGCAGGGGGACATGAGTGGGACATGAGTGGGGGCCTGCTGGCAGGTGCCCTGCACTGCCTGGGGGGTGGGGGTGCAGGGGGACATGAGTGGGACATGAGTGGGGGCCTGCTGGCAGTGGCCCCTGACTGCTGGGGGGTGGGGGTGCAAGGGGACATGAGTGGGGGCTGGCTGGCAGGTGCCCCTGACTGCTGGGGGGTGGGGGTGCAAGGGGACATGAGTGGGGGCCTGCTGGCAGGTGACCCTGACTGCTGGGGGGTGGGGGTGCTGGGGGACATGAGTAGGGGCCTGCTGGCAGGTGCCCTGCACTGCTGGGGGGTGGGGGTGCAGGGGTACATGAGTGGGACATGAGTGGGGGCCTGCTGGCAGGTGCCCTGCACTGCTGGGGGGTGGGGTGCAGGGGGACATGAGTGGGATATGAGTGGGGGCCTGCTGGCAGGTGCCCCTGACAGCTGGGGGTGGGGATCCTGGTGGACATGAGTGGGGGCCTGCTGGCAGGTGCCCCTGACTGCTGCGAGGTGGGCGTGCTGCGGGACATGAGTGGGGGCCTGCTGGCAGGTGCCCCTGCACTGCTGGGGGGTGGGGGTGCAGGGGGACATGAGTTGTTGATCATATTGCAAGGTGACATGTGCCTTGGCTGGGGGGCATGCCCATGGTGGATGGGCTGCCTGCGGGACATGACCATGGATGCAGGGTAGTCCCCTGTGGTGTGGGCTGCCTGCAGGGGTCATGGAGGGGGGTAGAGGGGACACCTGGGGGGACCCACACTGCCAATTCACGTGTAGGACTCCCTGTGCACCCCCGAAATATACGTTCCCCGCTCTGGCAGCAAAATCGTGTGTGAAACTTCCCGCGCACCCCTGAAATACACGTACCCAGGCTAATTACGTGTGAAACTTCCTGCGCACCCCAGATTTACACGTACCCCGCTCTCCCAAGGCCAATCGCGTGTGAAACTTCACGCGAACCCCTGAAATACACGTACCCCGCTCACCCAAGGCCTATCGCGTGTGAAACTTCACGCGAACCCCTGAAATACACGTACCCCGCTCGCCCAAGGCCTATCGCGTGTGAAACTTCCTGCGCACCCCCGAAATACAAGCACATGCCATTTTTCACACAACGGGTGTCAGTGTTTGTCGCGTACCCCTTTGCTAGTCATTTGTCCTAGAGGGCCACAGTATGGGACATTCATCATGGCTGTGTATACGTCGTTTTTGTTAGCGCACATTACTTTCATGCCCAGGGACGCTACCGCCTGCCTTCGTGTGGCAGACGTGTTTAGGCCTGTGCGCATCTTTGCCCGTGCGCTGGTTTGCCCTATTCGATTCCATGAATATGTGTTGTAGGCGAGCGTGTGGGCGTTCCACGCACTTGCCTCCTGTACTTCCCCCGTGACGGCCACATTTTCACGCGTTGTTCCCCATTCCGCGTGTCACGCCCCGTGTTACGCCTACTTTTGTTGTGTGCGCCGCGCTATGTGCGCTGTCGCTGTGCGCTTAGCACACGCGGTTTGAAGATGTGTGCGCCAGCGTGCGCCACGCAGTATTTTGGCGCAGATCCTGGAATTTCCTCGCACACAGACTTCCATGAATCGCTGTGCGCGGGTTTCGCTGCGATTTTCGCACTGGCACTGCGATTTGCACGCTTGCGCCGAAAATTTCAGCGCACATTATTTCCATGAATCGACCCGTTGTCTGATGCACTTTCAGAATCATTAAAGGTCCAATGCATTTCGGAGATCAACTGGCATATGAACCTGAATGGATGATGCTGACGACTACCTCTACTACTCTCTCATTAAAATGTCTCTTGTTATGTTTTAGGCGACACTAACCACAGATGTCAGCTGGGTGAATAGCCGATTTTATTTTGCTTACTGGAAGGCGACTAAAGGCATTTCTTCCACTACAGAAGTGAGTATGTCGTTGTTACAAAGAGTTTTTGCGATTGAGATAGAACTAAGAGTATTTCAAGTAAAAGCCTTATTTAATGGGGCCACTCATATTGCATCCTTGTAGGTGGGTCCATATTTATTGGGATACACGTGCAAGTGCGATAAGGATTTATCCACCATATCTGCTCTTACGCCATAACTGAAAGATGGAGGTGAGTTCAGATAAAATGATTACTATTAAGAATCATGTAGTGTCACATTCATAGTGTTATGAAAATAAGAGGGGATGACAGTATGACAGAATTTACAATAGGTTTTATTATATTTTTTAGGAGGTGTGGTTCACCCTACAATTTGAAATGGGACCTACTGAGTTTCCTCTTTTTGTCCTGACGAAGGTTGCTTTAGTAAATGGACATGATTTTTGAAGTCCTTTATTGACAACCGAAACACGTGTCGACCATCATATCTGTTGAAATAATTGTATACAGATTAAATCACCTGAGAACAGGCAGAGGCAATCCAATATTGTTTACATTGGATATTGTTTATGGTGACCAAGTGCAGTGGGTCATTTGTATATGTATTAAGTAAAATGCTGGTAGAGAGACTGTGAATGAATGAATGAATGAATGAATGAATGAATGAATGAATGAATGAATGAATGAATGAATGAATGGTAGGGATGAGTGTTGTGAGCTGGATATGAATGCACTGAATTTTATTTGAAGATGTATTATGTAATATGTGATTTCATTTTTTTAAACTGATTTTGATTGGAATAAAAATTAAAGACCAAGTTGGAACCAGACATTTATTGATATATGTAAAACGATAAAGGAATATGATCTGTCATCCTCTAGCCATTGGTCCATTTTGTTGTTGTTCATGGCCACTTATGAGGACACTTCTCAAAAACATTCTAGTGTTCTGTGGCATGGTAGCCATTACCTCTGAGTGCTGGTCCCAGACCCCAAGGGACACTAAGGACATCTCTACAGGAGCACCAAGGCATAGAGTAAGGGTAGGTCAGGTTGACAACCTAGACACCAAGTGCCTTACCTTTACAGTTGGGGTCACCCTTTCTGTCGTCCAAGGCCCCACAGTCCCAACAGGTGCCTGGAATGCAAGGGACTGAACTGGATCCATTGGGAGCCTGCTTTACAGCAAGAGCACCACTACTCTTACTCCTACCCCCATGAGACTTATCCCACTAGATGTTCCAACCTTAGAGGGAGAATGTTTACTTTTATTAGGATGTGGCTGCTTCTTGGACTCCTCCCCCTGCTGAGGGTCCCTTTCTCTTTGTCCTTGGCCTTCCCACTGGGATCCTTAGGGGACACCCTGTAGGAGACCCACTTATCAGCCAACTTGGCCAACTTAAAGGGATCCAAGATATTCTGGTCAGCCATGTACTGACGCAGCTCTGGTGAACAAGCCTCAGAAAAACGTTAAGAAAACAGAAGATGAGACAATTGAACAAAAGACATCACTTTGTTACCATTAAACCATCCCATTATATTCATGTCAGCAGAACTCACCCAATCAACCCAAGACATATTTGTTCTCTTCTTATAATCCCTCAACCACTTAAGATACTGGGTAGGTGTCTTGCTAAACTTGGCAACCAAAGCATATTTCATGCACTCCTAATGGCTTCTTTCTTCCACACTCAGTTTCAGAATACAGTAATAACCAGTCTGCAGGTACTCTGCTTAACACTTAGCCCAATCTCTATGGTCAACATCATGGATACCACAAGCCATCTCAAATGCTACTATTCATTGGGGGATATCAGAATATCAGAACCCTCCACATACATACCAACTAAATCTTTCATAAACATGGTGTCTGGGGACCTGACGCTCTCAAGTGCTTTTGCTGAAGTCTCCACCCTAGCTTTCTCCAGCAGGATTCTTTGGTCTTCTGTATTTTTGGCTTTGAGTATCACTTGCTGTGCCAATTCCTCTTTCTTTAACTCAGCTCCTGTCTTGGGTTTCTTGTATTGGAAGGGTAACTGCTCTCTCTGTAGCTCCAATTTTAAAAGTTTAATTTTCAGTGCACCCCCTGAAGAGCAATGCTGCACTTTGGAATAGAAGAAGCAGAAGAGGTGGTCTTGGGAAGAACGGAGGGTCTGCCGGTCCCATAGGCAATACCGAATGAGAAATAAATGCTAAGAGAGCATATCCAGGGAGCAGGGGGCAGGAGGTGCACATAGAGGAGTGTGCATGATCACCTTAGTGGATACATTACAAGCTATATGTTAGAGGTGGGCACAAATGCCATCTTGGTGAATGGCAGCCATCTTAAAATGTAGGCACAAGCACAGTGAACAACATTGTGAGTCCCCAGCCAGGACTCACAGAGTCTAAAAGATCCTCAATTGTTCTGAGGGTTGCAGGTCCTCGCACCCTGGGAAGAATTTACCCTGCAAGTTCATGAGAAGGAAGCAGAGCACCTCTTGGAATTACCATCCATACCATCCATACCAAGGTGGAGGCCCAAGGAGGGTTGTTGTGTAAATAGTGGCGTGTTTTGAGTGCGTGGAGTGTGAGAGTGGGTGTGTGTGAGGGTAAGGGGAGTGCAAGTGACATGGGCTGAAGGGGAGGGGGGAACACCAAAGTGATTTTTGGTTGTGATATCTGCAGCATGCACAGCGCGCGAGTAGAAGCATAGGGATGCTTTACAGCGCATACATTGCTGCAATAGGGGGGCAACCCTTTTACAGTAAATGTATAAAGCCTTGCCCTTGTACCAGGAGAAGATAGAGAAGTACCACAAACAGTGGGTAACATCAACATGAGCGGGATTCCTTTGCTCAAGCCAGAGCATTGCACCCATAATAAGGGGATTCTGGAGCATAAGGCCACATTCCTAGCAGCAAAGTACAAGGGTAAACAGATACAGAACAGATAGGAAATGTTAGACTTATGGAAAATGATTGAGGACGTGGAAAACTCCAATGAGGGAGGGGCACAGAACACCCATGAGGGAGACAAGCAAGCAGAAATAGGTGGGACAAGGACTGATAACAAAGGGATATATCAATTGGCAGTGCTCCCAGCAATGGGTTACACTAACCTAACCTATAAGTCCACCCAGGCCACGTTCCCACCACCCCCATATATACCCACTCTGGCAACCGCTCCACCTCAGGAGTGTGATGGACAGAGGGAAAAAGAAGGGGCACTATAGTTGGCATGAGCAGAGCTAGAGTGACTGCGAACAGCACAGAGCGAGGCAAAGGTGAGTATACTAGAAGATTGGAGGGAGGCATACATTTAGTTCAGATCGGACATAAGACCATAAAGGATGTGCATATAGAGAATAAAGAAGATGAATGAGCACACTGCACAGGTTACGGAACTCTAAGGTTCGACAGAGGCTTAGGTAGAGATCCGGGTGAGGATGGGGGAAGTACAGTGGAGGATTTTGAGGATGACTGTGAGGAGCAAGCAAAACAGGCACTGGAAATAACACCTTGAGTGGAAAGTTTGTGGGAAGAGAGGCTAAGAAGGTTTGGCTGGATGGCAGTAGCAAGGAAAAAGGGAAGTGCCGGAAGAAAGCAAGGGAAGCGAGTGGGCTTATAGATGCCTTTGATGCACAAGTAGCACCCTGGGCGCAGATGGACAAGAATAATTTGATCAAAGTGCTCCCACCATTAACAGTGGGGGTGGGGAAATTGATCTACGCATTTGAAAAAGAGACTGCGGGTATATCCCTTGCTGTAGGTGATATGAAAACTGTATTAGTGGCTATAGTGTGTGAGAAGGCTGGGGATGTGTGGATTAAAGCAGGATACCCCGGAGTAAGGTTGGACGACGATGCACATGACGTCACACCGTTTAACAACATCAAAGCACAGGTGTGGGGCACCCTTCTTGCCACAGCAGTTGCTGGCAAATGAGGGAAAATTGGTACAGAGGAAGCTGGCTAAGATAGCTGCACAGACAGAGGTGACAGGGAGCGCACTGGGGTCTGTGGACATCCGAATAGCTGTGTTTTGGCCAGAAGGAAGACAAGTGCACTGGGGAGATGGACAGCAGCACCCTACCCAGGAGTGGAAGCAAGGAGGTCAGCTCATGGGAGGGAGGATTTAGGGTGGAGATGGGGGCTTTGGAGGTATGGGACCGAGAGGGTCGGGTATGGGTTCCTCACAGTGTTGGAACTGTGGGAAGTGGGGTCATTTTTTCAAGAGAATTTAGAAGCAGGCCAGGGCTTGGATACAACACATGCAATAATTATCACCAACCACCGCAGACTACACAACAGATGCCGACACCAAGAATGACATCCATACTCTTTGAAATACACCAAGCATATACAAAGCAACCACCTCAACACGGGGGCACAACCCCAGCAACGGCACCGGCAACAGCAGTACTTTCAACAGCAGCACCCACAACAAATGATGCCCCAACATGGAAACATCAACATGCACACAGGCAACAAAGTACCAAATGGCACCATAGTGCCATACAGAGGGGTGAGAGTGATGGCAAACAACCCTTTCACTTTCCCAGAGTTGAACAAATACCCATATTAGGACAGCCCACAGAGAGCGATTGCATGCCCAGTTCTATCTGTGACCGTCTGCCCTGATGTGGAACCCTTGGTGGGTGCAGAGATCGGAAACACACATTTCATTTTTATGGTTGATACCAGTGCCACTAAATAATGTATCAGTGAGGGAGATTTCCCACTATCTGGCCACACTCTTGGCACACAGTGCTTCTCTGGGGCTTTCACTATTGTTCCATAAACTAAAGAGGTTGACATCAAAATAGCGGGAAGGTGGTATGGGCCTCTCTACTGTACTCTCAAAGTTCCCCAGAGAACGTGTTGGGCAGGAATTTGCTCAGCAAGCTCAATATGAGCTATGTTTATAATTCATGCAATGGGAGGAGAGGTTGTGGTTCGTGTTATTCCCATAGATCCTGACATGTTTGTGTATGTAATCACTGTGCTTGTGGAGGCGGTGCCTAAGATTGGCAAAGAGGGTTGACAAGTGCCCACTGAATTCATTTTTTGCCCTGTTGTGTCCCCAGAATTGGCAGCAGGTACAATACTTTGCATAGATTTATAAGGATTGGTTGTCTCGGCAAAAATAATTGTTGTGATAGGGACTGCCTAGGATGGGTGCCAGATAATGGAGAAATTGTGCGAGCAATGTGCAGCCCCTGCAAAATAATGGTGCAGTACAGAACAGACCAATGTCCCAAGAAGGCCATTACGGCCCCACCACAGTTCTTTGAGGCAGACTTGGAACAGGTGCCCAAAAGACTGTGGACAACAACCCCCTAGAATGTAGGACTCCTACAGGGAGTGACCCCAGTACACCTAACACTGAAACCAGGAGCAGTACTACCCCAAGTGAAACAATACCCACTTTCCAGGGATGCCAATGAGGGAATTAAGGACACCATCAGTCCACTACTAAACCAATGGATAATTGTACCCTTGTACCATCTACCTCCCCATGCAACACGGCTATCTACCCTGTAAAAAAAGGCACTGGGTGGCAACTGGAGAATGATTTGGGATCTGCGCCCCCTAAAAGAAGTCCAGCACAATCATCAGGTACGTGGATTTTGCCTAAACCTGCTGGTATGCAACACTGCCGACAAGACTCAATTACACTCTTGCAGCTTCTGGTTCACAAGGGGTACAAGATTGACAGGGCAAAACTGCAATACTGTCTGCAAGAAGTGTTATATATAAGTCAGCTAATATCAGCACATGGCAAAAGAATAATATCTGACTGTGCTGCCTCTGTGCGTGCCACCCTCAGCCCATGACAGTAAAAGAAATGCAAAATGCCTAGGGTTGTTCAATTACTGCAGGGCATGGATACTTGATTACACTGCATATACCAGGCCACTCTTACAGAGTCTCAAAGAGGTACAAAAGACTGACAACAAAATAGTATTAACTGGAGACATGTTGCAGAATTTCAATGAGCTCAAAAAAGAGATTTCAACTGCCCCTGTGTAAGCAACCCCAGATTATACATAGGAATTTTACCTATTCTCACACTCAAACGGACATTTCATGACTGCCATGCTAACATAGAAAATCACAATGGGCCACAAGCCATTGGCCTATTAGAGTGGCATGTTAGATTCAGTGATGCAAGGACAGTTCGCTTGCGAACAGGCACTTGCAACTGTGTCATTTGCTTTTGAGAAAAGTTCCACCATTGTGACATGCTGTTCAATTATACTCTACATGAAAAATGCCTTCTTTGCCATTTTAGAAAGAATGAAATCTACCCTGACTAGCCAAAGACCATCTGCCTACAAAATCATTCTCTCCAACTCAATATTCATATTGTGCATTGTAAAACAGTGAACCCCATGACATTCCGAAATATGCACTGATGAGGATTTGGCCAGACACGACTGTGAAACATACGAGGAGGATGACTTTCCCATGGCAAAGGGCAGACTACTCGATGGGGGGTCCTCTGTGTTAATGGTTCAGCGACAATTGACCAAGACTCGGGTCTCAGACATACTGGTGCAGCAGTTGTGTGCCTAGTGGATGGTGAATATGAGACATTGGAGGTCATTACGACCTTGGTGGTAGGGGGTTAACAGGACCAGTAGACCTGCCGGCCCTGTTAACCCCCTACCGCCTCATTACGAGTTGCGCTTGTGGGACCCGCTAAGGACGCCTGGTTTTACCATGCATCCTTAGTGGGTCCCCCGAGCTGTCCAGCATGCTAACAACATTGTTAGCATGCTCCCCATTCCCATTAAGCCCTATGGGGGCTCGAATGGGAATGGGGATCGGTTCCTGGAATGGGGAAACACCGGGCCCTCCAAGGTCAGAATGGCCCGATATTTCCCCATTCCAGGAACCCGGACCTGTTAACCGGAATGGGGGTAGCCATGCCGCAAATAGTGGCATGGCTACCTCCAAGGTTGTAATGACCTCCATTGATTCTAAAAAGACTTCCAATGCACTACTCAGCACATGCAGCAGAGCTCATTGTGCTCATAGAAGCGATACAATCATCACAAGGATGTCATGTGACAATTTATTCTGATTCGTCAAACGTCACTACAACAGTGCACGCTAGTCTTTCAAGGTAGAAAAGGAGGGGCTTTCGTATGGGTCCCCAGTACAGCATGGAGCGTTACTAGATAAGATACTTTTCGCACTGTCACAGCCTTCTGTAGTGGTTGTTGTTAAATTCGCCGCCCATACCAACAACACAGACAAAGTGTCACTCGGAAATGCTGCTGCAGATACCGCAGTCAAAATAGCAGCATATCTCCCAGTACCAACTGTGGAAGAGTATTTTGTCACAACCACCACCACTGACCACCCACCTGTCTCATTCAGTGCCCTGCCCATAGCACAAATTATTGAATTAGAAGGGAGGATCAAGAAGAAGAAAAGCAGCTGTGGGTAAAAAGGGGATGCACACAATCCCCGACTGATCTGTTGTGGTGGCAAGAATATAAAGGTAAAACAACACAAACTGTTAATTAAAGCATTTGATCAAGCTCCATCCCTCATCCCACAGCTCAAAACACCACATTGCTGCTGATATACAAGAGGATTGGTTCATTAAAAAAAAATCCAGGAACACTTGACAAGTATGGTTATTAGATGCACCACATGACAAAGTTTCAGCACAGTCATGACATTGAGTGCTGCGAGTTGCATACCAACTACACAGACATGGGTGAGAAGTGTAGCGGGTGTCGGAACCTGATCGGTGTTGTCTGCCCCTTTTCCCGTTGGGTGGAGGCAGGTCCTTGTGAACATCCGGATGCCAAATGTGCTGCAAAATGTCTGGCCCGCGAAGTGTTCCCCAGATGTATCATGATCAGATAATGGCACATACTTTAAAAAATGAATTGTTTAAGCAGATTACTGCACTACTTGCCAATGAACACCAGCTGTGTACGATTTATCACCCCCAGGCCAACAGAGTTGTGAAGAGGATCACCTGCCTCCTCAAAAGTAAGCTGTCTAAGCTTTGTACCACGTTGAAGAAAAATTGGGTGCATTGCTTACCACTGGCACTCTATAGTTTGCAAACACAGCCTAGCAAGGACCACCATTTGTCACCCCATGAAGTGGTAACTGGTTGTCCCATTGACACACCAATATCCCCCATTAGGAGAGCATCAGACGCGCATAGGACATCAGCTGTTTTAGGTGACAAGTTCAAAGACTATTTAACAACTCTAACACAAGAACTCAAATATTTTTCCTGACAGATTGCACCGCCCCAATCAGAAGACATGCCAGGTGCCAAAGCTGACTCCACGACTGATTCCCCACTCACTCAGTCACTGCTGCCAGGAGAATTTGTCTATGTGCGGTCCGTTGTCCGCAGGTGGAACAGCACCAAATTCAATTGACCAGTTGAGGTGGTTTATTGTACTCCTCTTGCAGTGAAAGTAAAGGGGTTGTGTTATTGCATCCACCTGTCTGACGTTCGAAAGGCACCTTCAAACAATGCAGCAGCACTTTTAAAGAATATATTGCTATGTGCGTACTGTTTTTAAAATTTCACAAGGCTTTCTATAACATAAACCTTACTGATGTAAATAATATTAGTAGTGTCATTAAAGTATAGATGGGTACCCCCAAACATACAAGGAGCCAAGCACGGGGGGTGAAGTATGGTGTCTACTACAAGCTTGGTCTCGGCACCATAGAAGATGTGCATCACCCAGAACTGTCTAATAGCTAGTACACAGATATGAGCTCCGTGGGGAGGAACAAAGTGAATGGCAGCTGTTATGTGTGTTCATTCATACCGCATGTGTCAAGGGCACCAAAGTTCCTAGTGCAACAGGAAATACCAATTTTAGCTGCACAATGCCTTGTACATCTTCCACTATGTAGGTTCAGGGGTACTTTCCAGGCACACAATGTGAGACTCAAACTTGTGGATCCATATTGCCTGCAATGCAACAAAAATCCAAAAGGAAGCACATGCCTAAAACGACCCTGCCTGGTGATACAAGGACTGAAATACACAAGCAATAAATGGCAAGAAACAACGGTAAGCTGCATGGAAGAAAGTCTAATAGGATACAAAGAAGAGTTTATGGCCCGGTGGAAGGAGCGTGTGCACCGTTCTGCACTAATCCAATCACGAAACTAACCTGGATTGAAGCAATGGAGAAGCCATTGAAAGTGGTCAGAGAAGAAACATATGAACTTTGCTTCTATAGTGCTGGAACAATATCTGTAGTGGCCAACATACGTTGCTCATTCCTGATCTCAAGAAAGTCACAGCAGCAGTGATGGATTACTATTGGGTGTGCGGTCAACAAGCGTACTTGCACCTCCCACCATCATGGAGGGGCTATTGTTCACTGGCCACACTGCACTCAGCCCTACTTGTAACCCCAGAATTACATCTGCAAGGTGGGCCAACAGAGAATGTTGCCCCTACCTCCGTTCAGGCCTCGGAAGAAGAATCAAGAAGCCCTTTGACAGCACCAGAGTTCCACAAGCTCCCTGGGAAAGAGAAATCTGTGACAGTGCGAAGGAAAAAGAGATGAACCTATATGTCCAAAGACTCATCAAGCTTGCTCGATGGAAATACCGGACAAGTGCAGGCTCTTCAGCAAAGCAGAGACATTTTTTGCCTCATTGTTACTATCTGCTGTGTAAGGTGCATCCAATGCTAAATAGCTGCAAATCGTCAGCTGGGAACTGATACAGCTGGCTAACTACACAGAGCAAGGGTTCAACGTCATAAAACTAGAGCTCTGAGTCTTGAGGCTAATGAAGAAGCAGAACCGTTACATCCTCAATATGCTTACTGCCATGGAGGGAGGTGCGTGCAATAAAATATGGGACTCCTGCTGCACATTCATTCCTCATAAAGATGCTGAAAACGTCTCTCTGTCATTGTGCATGAAGAAAGAAGCTTGCATACAGGATGGACACTGGTTCAATCTGACCTTCTCATTGGCTCTGTCCCGGCTGGGAGCGATTGTGAAAGTGCTGATGCCCGTCATGGTCTTTATTTTGGTCACCTTTTGCACGTGGCAAATGGGAATCCAGTGTTATTCCAAAGCAGTGCCCCATAGGGCAATGATGATGGTCTCAATTGGGGTAGCACTCAAAGCACTTTGCTGTACCACAGAAAGCGGTAACCAGACAAAATGAACTGGGTGATCTCCAGCCTTTTAAGATGAGTAGCACTACCCTGGAGATGAATAGGGATGCAGACCTTACTCTATGATATGATATGATATGATATGATTGGTTATTTATAAACACCTAATACCCAGAGGTTTCTAAGTGCAGACCCATGGATCGAACCTGTGTTGCTTTGTGTTGTCTTGCTTCCAAGGTTGGCATGTTTCCCCTGAGCTATCCTCTCGATAATCAAAACGACTCAGGTAGTTGGCAAAAAGGATAACTGTTTTATTATCAATTATCTAAAACAGGGAGTACAAAGAACATCAACGTACGTCTCAGCGCAAATTCTCTCAATCCATTACAAAAAAGCCATTTTTTATATCAAAGAATCATCATTGATGATGTTAACCTACGTACTGTCTAAGTATACGTACTATACTAGTATGGGACAGTAAATGAAAGTAATTGGTTTCATAACATCAGGTGGGGCAACTAAGCCTTCCCTTTTAAAATGGCCACTATGAACGTCACTAAATACACAACGGCCCATTTGCTCTACAAACTATAGGACCCTTAAGTACGTGGTCCCCTACAATTGATTGGCACTCTAACCTTCATCAGTACTTTTCCACCTAGGTCTAGCAGCACCCGACTGGACCTCTAGGTGCTGGTAAACTTGTCTAAAACAGAGTTTCCCACCAATTAGCATATCCTTCAATCATCACCTCAGTGGTCTGCTGGCAATTAGGAATTCGAACTTGTCCTTTGGAGTGTTCTTAGCTCTGGAGAATTTAGGGGAGTGAAGGCATGCTCTTCCCTCATGCGTAGGTCTGATAGTCCTGTTCGTCCAACTTCATCTGTCCACATGACTGTAGACCATGATGTCAAGCCTTTAGTGTATTAAAAATAATATTTTCTAATAGAACTCTGACGTCTTCCTTGTTTTGTTCATGGTTTCTGAACAGGAGTTTGTTCTTGCACACCCTTTTGTATCCTATGTCAGCTCACTCCAGCCTGATAAGGCCTTGGCTTCTTGGCTTGGCTTTATGGCTCATCCAACCTTGCCTTTCTGAGATTCACTTTCAATTAATTTGTTTTCTTACTGCGACACACTGAAAATGAGGCCTTCCTTTTTTAGTCCAGCTCTGCTATAACACATAGTGGAAACATCCATCATTTACCCACTCATGCATATATGTATATATTGGCGCAATGTGCAATCTATTCACTATAAAGCTAGCCTCAAGAATACTTTGTCTGCTTGCATTTCTCTGCATCAGTACATGTGTAAAACAGCTTGATATCTTCATCATTTCTGTGGCATAAGCTTCTTCACCTTGGTCTCAAGGTGTCACCTATCCTTGATACTCTCTCGATGGCTTATAGAATATCTTCAGTCTCTTGTCTCTGCATCTCTTTTATGTATGTCAGCTCGACTCTGCATGACATCACCATTCGTCTTAGTCATTCATTTGCTCTGCTTCTTCCGGGATTTCATTCAAATGGCCATCGTATTTTCTCATGTGCAGGTATGGTTTTCTCAATGGGAACCTTGCTTCCAGGATTTTCTTTGTTATTGGTATTCTTACTGGTACCACACGTGTCTCATACTATGGCTCCCAACATAAAGGGAATATGGGTGACGTGGTTGAGGTGGGGGTACATGGCTCCTTCTCTACAAAAAAATCCAAACAAACCCTGCATGATAGAGATTTATCATCTGTTACACCCCCGCTGCACACTCTCCACACCCCCACCTGGCCCCAAGAATTACACAGGGCACTAGGTTGATTTAGCTGGGGATGAGGGTTGTATTTACATGACATGCACCCCAGAAGAATGCGCCTACTTGGGATAAGCTTGCAAGATGTTTGCAGAGCATGGGTTCCAAAGGACGGGTTGCCACCATTGCTAGAAAGTGAAAGGTTAGAGAGGGTGCGGAGGGGGGAGGAGAATATATATATTGGAACTTAGCCACCACTGACACAGCCGGGGAGTTTGTTCATTTAGTATTCACAAAAAGAGGGGAATTTTGGGAAGTAGAGAGGGTATTCCCACTCAACTAGGTGATACTGAATGAGAAATAAACTCTAAGAGAGGACATCCAGGGACAGTGAGCAGGGGGCGCACATAGAGGAGGGTGTACAATCACCTTAGTGCATGCATCAGAAGCTTTATGTAGGTGCGAATGCCATCTTGGTGAATGGCAGCCGTCTTGGAATTTGGGCCCAAGCATGGTGAACAGCACTTTGTGTGTTAATATTAGATACATTGCTTGAGCGCGAACACCACCCCCACTCCAGCCAGGTCTCACAGAGTCTAAAAGATCCATCATTGTTCTAAGAGTTGCAGGCCCTCAAGCCGTGGGAAGAATGCGCCCTCCAAGTTCATGAGAAGTGTGCAGAGCATCTCTTGGCAGTACCATTCCCCGGAAGAGATAGCAAGCACCTCATGCCCCCAATGATCCCCCATAAGAAACACAGCTTTACAGTGCTTTTATCCTGAGACCCCTGCATTCCACAAGACCATCCAAACCCAGACCACCAACCATAAAACATTTACACCCTTGATCGATCACTAAGACCATAATGCAAGGCTATCGCGTCTTCACAACTGGGTCACGTGATTTGTGCAGAGGTGCAGGGTGGCAACAAATTATAGACAAAAATAAAGGTTGAGGACCGTGGCAGTTGCTGATCTGTCTGATAGCGACTAAATTGTGTGAGTTAGTGTGACCTCTGCTCTCCCCACGAGCTCATCCCTGTATCTTCCAGGTGCTTGTTACAGAGATAAAAAAAATATTGTTTGTGCTAGTAGCATATTCATTGTTAGGCCAACTTCAGCTCGGGTGACAAGCCCAGCAGCACCCACATGGAAGGAAATGGACAGATGAAGACTGACCAATGGCCTGGCATCCCAAATGAAGCAGGCCCTACACGTATAGGACACCTCCAACCCATATTATAGAATTGTACTACATGTCATGACGTCATTAGTGACATCTTTTGTGCTTATATTGTGCTGCACATACCTACGGAGCTCAGAACATTCAGCGGCAGCAGAGTTCTTTGCTGATGCATTTCTATTTTGTAGAAATAAATACTTTTTTTCCTTGCAAATGTGTCTTGGGACTTTTTCCCTAGCAGGCTGTATTTTCTCTGGTGTGAGCGTGCATGGGGGTGCCTTCAGTGGCAATCCCATTGGTAACAACTGTGTCTTCCCCAAGGAAAAGGTCCACATCAGAGCCTCCTCATCTTCAACATGAGTATCTATAACTTAGAAGTGATAAGTTCTGCCCTAGATACGTATCTTCAGAATCTATTTCTCTCACTTCACAAGCACTCTGGAGAGCCTCTAAGCACATCCTAGTCAATTTACCATTTGCAATAGTTTTCATTGTTTGTAGTGCAGTTATCAGTATACACTGATAGAACTCTATATCAAAAAAGAAGTGTGGATATTTTGTAGTAGCTAGGTTAAACACTGTGCGTCTCATCACGGGCGCAATTAGCGCTGAGCTGAAATAGTATTACCACCGTGTTGTGAGGTGGTATTAGCACTGCATCACAGCCTGGTATGAATGCACCCCCAACTCAGTAATGCTCTTAGCGCAGGCTGAAATTGCACCAAAATAAGGGCTCAGGCCCAAAAAAACAATGCTTATAGCACTTCTGTCACAGACACTCGTGCCAATAGCGTGGGCAGAAATTGACGCTCCGCCAGAATGGGAAGTATTGCGGTGGCCATTTTGAAAAACACAATCCATCAAATATCTCCACTTCCTGTAGCCATCAAGACCTGCAAACAAGTCAAAATGTCCCAGTTGAGTGTGCAAGGCAAGGGTGCCCAAGATCTGCTACGAAAAACCACAATCTGTGAGGGCGAGTTGGTGGTGCTTGCAGATGAGGTGGTTACACACCATGATGAATTGCAAGTCAGCGGAAAACATCAGGCAAGCGAAGGACCGCCATCTGGCATGCCATAAGCCAGAAGGTATCAGCGGTTGCCAGTGTACGCTGTGATAGGGAGGACTGCAGGAAGCACTGGAAAGACCCGAGGGTCAGGGTGCGTGGACTGCTGCCCAAACACAGGCAGGAGAGTATGGATACCGGCTGAGGAACTGTGGAGCCACTGGTCCTCACCACATGGGAGAAGAAATACAACACAGTGTTGGACATGGAGGCAATCGAGGGAGCTGGAGGTGCAAAGGTGGGTGCCAGCAGCCTGGAGGCAGGAGGTAAGTCAAGCCCCTAAACCCTCAGCACATTTGCATGCATCAATGACAGGCTAGCACAAGATACCCCAGTGGACAGACCCATGAGCGGGCCATGGCGACAGGGTGAATCAAGTGGGTGCCACTTCAGCTACCATCTACAGCAGCCATGTGCCACCGCACCAAGGCCACCCCTGTGAGTCACAACAGCGGGTATGGGAGCCAAGGGACCCAACCAAGTGTCCTGTACAACACAGCCATGCTGGCAGCACAGCAGTGCCCCATAGTGACCTACCAGTGCCATGTAGCAAGCCCTCCCAATTACAGTGGCACCCGTGGAGGGGATATGTGTGCATGGGGACCCAAATTATGCATGCCAGACAACGCCTACCCCATCATGTAAACCATGCCATCCACACACACATGCCAAATACCAACTGGCCATGTGACACACATCCATATCTGCACCCTTCCCCATCATTGTGAACCCACATGCAAACACCCCTGACCAACCATGTAAATCACCCAAATAGTCTGGGGATCCTACTCAGCACCATGTAATGAATGCCTTGCATGCAAAAGCACGCAAGTGAATGAAACCTGATGACATCTCCTATGTCCCCTACAGGCACTCAAGCAATGGCAGAGGCAGGCCCATCTGGGAGTGGGGCATCCCAGCTAACAGGACCCGCCAGTACAGCCACCACCACCAACACCCAGCAAAGTGGCACACAGGCCGATGTCCCACAGCGTCACACCACATCAAAGCAGGACCAAGCCAACCAGTAGCATGGCCATGGCAGCTGCAGAGACACCCGCAGCTGCAGGCACCAACACATAGGATACACAACCTACCGGAGTGACCGTGAAGCCACCGGGGGACAACAGCCGTGTAACATCACAGATGGAAGTGCCAATGGCCCCTGGTCGCAGTCTCTGCTGGCAGACTACCATAACGCCTGCAAGCCCACCCCGAAACTGCAGAATCCATACACCTGCAGACCCTCTCCGACGCAGCCTTCAGCCACCCTTGGCATGGCGCTGCAGAGGCTGGGGGACATGGAACAGAGACAGAGGGAAATTGAGGCCATTGAGCGCACCCACACAGGACACATGCAGGCCATACATGACAGCATCCAGGGGCCACATGCAGGATTGCGCCGAACAATGCTAGGACACAGAGTGATGACTGCCAGTATGTCAGCACTGACGACATTTTGGCCAGAGAGTCCGTGAGATGATGGAAGGCCACCCGTCAAAGCAACAAGCGGGTACGCCAACATCTCCTGGGGCATGGGTCCATTCTTTCTAGTTTCAGCACACCAACAGGGGACACCCAGCAGAGCCTGGCAAGTCGGCAGTACCTGCACCATCTGCGATCCAAATCACTGGTTGCACGAGAGGGGGAGTATAGGACATTGAAATAATGCTGTGATATCAATCACCCTGTGTGGCCAGGCCATGGAGTTGTGGTGGGAGGGGGGAGAGGGGTTCGTGTGCTGGGGAGTTGGTGGTGGGAGGGGCAGAGGGTGGAGGGATAGTGTGCTGGGAAGTTGGTGATGGACGGAGGAAGATAGTGTGCTGGGGATTTGGAGGAGGGAGGGGGATAGTGTGCTGGGGAGTTGGTGATGGGAAGGGGATAGTTGCTGGGGAGTTGGTGGTGGGAGGGGGGATAGTGTGCTGGGAAGTTGGTGGTAGGAGGCGGATAGTGTGCTGGGGAGTTGGTGGTGGGAGGGGGTATAGTGTGCTGGGGAATCGGTGGAGGGGGATAATTTGGGCACATGGTTAGAATAAAACAGTTGAACTACATCAATGCAAGGACATTCATTGTGTCATTGTGGAGTTTATTTACAAATGTGACAGTCACACAGTGGTGTATGATTTACAAGGGAAATTATTCAAAAGAAATTGTCAATCAGTGCCTGGCAATCCAGTCTCCCTTCTCTCACATCATTGCTGACATTGCCTGGTCTGGCACCTGCCTCAGGCACTGCATCATCATCCTCTGTGGGTGGTTTGTCCATGTCAGGCGGTAGGTGTACATTCCACCTTACACAAATGTTGTGCAACATAGCACATGCAAGCACAATCTGTCCTACTTTTTCTGGAGCATACATAAAGGCTCTGCCTGTGCGATCTAGGCAGCGGAAACGTGCCTTCAGGAGTCCAAAGGTCAGCTCAATGCACACACAGGTCCTGCTGTGTTCTTGGATATATGACATGTCATGGGGTGTTCACACATCATGCACAGGGGTCAACAGCCAGGTCAGCTGCGGATATCCAGAGTCACCTGCATGGGGAGAGGCACACACAACAGCACAACAGTCACTGTGAAATGTGAAATGGTGGTCTAAAATTTTGTATCAGGGCAATGGACATCATGTGCATGCATATAGGGACTCATCACATGGCATGTGTATCTACAATATCTCAGCATGCTGTGTCACTGGTATTATACATTCTTTCAGCTTCACATTCACCCTGTGACATTGCTGTTGTTGCTCTGTAATGTGTCTGATGGTGACATGCGTTCATGTAGGCAGCCTTGGGCTTGTGTATTTCTCTCTTGCTTGTGGCATGCAGGGTTTGCCATCAGCCTTCCATACTGATCTTGGGGGCAGTTGGGCAACATTGCAGGGTGGGTGTACATGGCTGTGGCACTAGCAGGTCTGCAGTTGGGCAAGGCAATGTTGACATTTGTTTGGTATTGCTTAGGGCCATGCATGGTGCATTGTGGTACCTGTAGTCATGTCTGTGGTTTACAATGATGATGTATGTGTTGAGCTGCATGTCCGTCAAGGTGTGTCTACCTTGTACAGTACTCAGACATTGGGCCTGGGGTTTGCTTGTCAGGACATGCTTTGTGTCATTTATCGCATAGAACTTTGCCTTCATGGCATTTACCTGGGCTGGGGTGACGGGCAGTGCAATTTGCTGATGCGCGTGCCACAGGAGAGCTTCAGCAGTGGAGGCACAGCTGTCCAGATGTTTATCCTGCTCCCTAGGTTGTCCTCTATTGTACTGAGCAGCTTGGTTATGATCTGGATGTTTAGGCTGTACAGGGTCACCAACTGGGTGTCAGTGAGGGTCCAGGGTGAAGGCCTGACCCTTGGGATGAGTGCATGCCTTGCTTGGCCTCTCCTCAACCTGTACTCCCTGTGCTCTGGCCTGGTTGACCTGCATCTCTAATTGCAGGTGCAGCATGAGCAGCTGCCTGTCCCATCTTGCAGCCAGTAATGGCAGCATGGTGTTGGAAACAGTGTTTGGGGTAGGGGTGTGCCTTATGTAGCCCTCTGGAGGGCATTGGGTGCACCTATGCCTTCATTTCTGGCACCTGTGTTAATTTAACTCCAGCTGGAGGAAAATCTCAGCTGTATTAGCACCGGTTTTCACCGCTGATACCACTGAACATGGACTTGTGATATGGCGGTAATAGTGCTTTGTTATTGACGGCGCTGTTAATGCCTGCTGTGATAGCGCCAGCTGTAATAGCGCCGCTTGTAATAGCGCCGGTCCATTTTGCATCCAGTGCTATTTGCGCTGAGTCATGATCCAGCAGAACGGTATTGGCAGTGCAAATTCTGTTACCATTGCAGTTAAGGGCTAATGCCCAACTCGTGAAGAAGCCATGTGACTTAAAACCAGTGACACTGTACCACCAGTGCAAATCCTGTAGGTGGGTATCTGTACTTCTGCCTTCTATATCGTAGGGTGAAGGCACAGAACCCACCAGCCATGGCTCTCAATTTGGTAGCAATGGACGAGCAACCAGGCTTAAGCTTTGAGGAGGTGATGCAGGCTGGTTCTTAAGTACAGTGTTTCCTCAAAACCCCACAAAGGAATGTCCACACACTATGTTAGGTGATAACACAGCTATTTTATATTAAATAAGGTTTCTATCCCTACAAGTATACACATATAAATAATAACACACTGTACTGGAATACGTATTCAAAGAATAGCAAATATATACACACTATGTGGTACCACACAATACTCACAATACTTACATTCAGTAGTAGCTGCACTAACTGCAGACAGTTTTAAATAGGCATGTGAATTCTTAAGTGAGGTGCATCAGCATAGAATAGGGAAGAAAGGCAAGTTAGTTGTGAACAGTGGCAGAATGCTTTCTTTAGGCTAGATATACAATTCTGTGTGACAATCCCCCATCTGGGCAACCTGTAAGGAACATTTAGGCAGTAACTTATCTTGTCTTTTAAAGCCCATTCGAATAATGTTCAATAACCTGCTTTCTTTTAAAAAGTTCTACCACCCAAATGTACCTGAGAGGCCACGGGACAATATGATCCAAGACGAATCTGGGACCCCTGGACGACTCCTGAGGCTAGAAGATGCTCTTCCTCATCATAGTACCTTTGGTGCCATGGCAGAAAACGTGACAGAGTTTCTCAGTTTCACTCACTGATTCCCTCTGAGGATGGACCCCCCCCTTGGAAGAAGGAGCCACTAGGATGCTCAGTCCACGAGTAAATTGGAACCAAAGACTGTCTGAAGTGCAGAGGTTTTACTCTTTGCTGTGTTCTCATTTGGTCAACAATTTCTCCAACTGTGGAAGTCCTGTGAAGATGAAACTTGCTGTGGGTTCCTTAAAGGCTTGGCAGATGAGAGTAAGATGCATGGGACCCTTTTCTGACCTCTGATGGTGATATGTGCATGGGTCAATTTTGGTGTTCAGTTTCGGAATATCGAGCTTTTCTGACTTTTGGTTCTTCGGTGCTGCAGCCACAGTATGGACCTCTGGACTGCTTCTGGCAATCTGGACTTGACCACAGACCTTCACTAAGTCTGGACCCTCAGGGCGTCTTCATTAGCTTCTGGTGGTGGGAAACCCACTGATGGACCTTTCTCTGCACTCAGCGACTCTGGATTCTCTCTGGCGGGAAAAGTGGTCCGTGATGATGGAAAAGAATGTCCCTTGAAATGTTCTTAGGCAGTTTGGAACTTTTTGTAAGTGAGAAGTCCCCAGATATACACATGTATTCCCCATTCACTCTGGCTGAGCCACTTTCAGTCAGCAAATCACGCAGAAGGGCATTCAAGCAGGCAGGCAGCCAATTGGGCTCAAAGGCATTCAGACCATTCACTCCACACAGACACCCATAACAAAGAATTTGGATTGGGCAAGAACCCAACATTTCAGCACACAACACTGCATTCATGTCAGTTTCAGTCAGGGCTGTCTCATTCATTGTGTCACACACACAGAAAACAGACACCCACAACAGAGAAGGTGATTTCACTTCAGACTCCATTCATACAGACTCATTTGTGTTCAAATGTTTTGTGCACAATTCTGTCTCTGAAAGGGCTTTTATTGAGTAACTTTGAAAAGACACCTCCTCAACATATGGCTGACCATGAAGCAACACTTTTGAATCTGTTACAGATTAAAAGCAACAAGAGCCCAAAGTGTTGTTCTGATGATTTGCGATGATGTACGGCACTGCAGAGTGAGGAGGGTACAGGAACCTAGATGGGCAGATGTCTGGTGGTGTGTCCTTTTCCTTGCCCTGCAGCACAGAAGTGAAATGTTGGGTAAAGTATGAAATTGTGCAGTTAACACAGAACAAAAGTGAAAAATTGCATTGTATAAAATATATAGTGGGTGTAAAGGAAAACCAGCCGGTGCATTGTATATACATAAACGGGAAGGTGTAAAAAAGATTTGTTTAAGGATAGGTTACCTGTATTAAGTAATTTGGATGGTTATGTGTTGTCTGCTCTGAAGGGGTGAATATTTGTGAAGAGTTTTCCTCAAGTAAGACTTGAGATGGACACATTTCAAATCTGCAAAGAGGATGGATTTGAGTGATGAGTTACCTCCATCACAGGAAATGGGAGAAGAGGCCGTATTGTGCACGTTTTATTTTGGGGTTTATTTGTGTTCATTTGTAATGTATAGAGAGAGTTTGGAGGTAAGTAACTGTCCTTACCGGCATGGAGCAAATACTGTGACCGTGTAGGTAAGAGCCCGTTAACAGAGGACTATTACGACTTCGCGGGCACGAGCTTTGTGCCATGCCGGTAACAGCATTACTGGCATGTGGCTAAAGTCCAGAAAATGGCCCTTAGTGGCATCATGTAAAGCGCAGATTGCACTACCGGCATGAATCAAGCCGGCATTACCGGTCACTGCTATCAGCGGTGACCGCTAATAACGGTGACTGTAAATAAGCAGAACCGGAAGTAGCGTCATCGCACAGGAACGGGAAAGAGCACGGCGGCATCTTTAAAAACACAATCCGTTGCTATCCTCAGCAGCCAGGACCTGTAGTATATTGCTGTGTGCCAAATGCAATCCACAACAACAATACAATGCCCAAGGCTGTGAAAAAGGGCGCCTCCCGCAAGCGCAAGGAGTGATTTAATGAAGACAAGCTAACCATGCTTACGGAGACCCTGGCAGAGAATGCTGATGTCGTGTTTGCCCAGAGCCTCAAGAGGGAGGCTGATATCAGAAAGAAGGAGA
This sequence comes from Ambystoma mexicanum, assembly GCF_040938575.1. NCBI lineage: Eukaryota > Metazoa > Chordata > Amphibia > Caudata > Ambystomatidae > Ambystoma > Ambystoma mexicanum. Next base: position 932,811,750 of record NC_090921.1, on the reverse strand, counting down.
TCTGGGCACTAGTGGCAGAAAAAGTCAGCGCGGTTGGCAACACCCCTTGCACAACTAAGGACTGCAGGAAGAGGTGGGATGACTTGCGCCTGCGAGTCCGCAACATTCCCTCAGCAAACAGGAGCCAGGCCATGGCAACTGGCAGAGGAGAAAGCTCTCCGATGAAGCTGTCCCGGTGGGAGGAGATATGGTCCAGCCTGATCGGCATAGAGGCCATTGAAGGCATGGGGGACATGGAGTGTGGTCCCACCCCATCGGCGGGAGGAGGTGGGTGTCCTAAGAAAACACTGTAATGCAGAGTCTGATGTTAGTCTGTGAAAACATAAAATTGATATGAGGCTGGGAAGCCCAAAAGAAACACACCAACACAGGTTACAAAGGACATACAAGTGCTTTATTTAAAAGCTACAACAGTTACCAAAGTCAATTGACAAACGGATAGCTATTCAGCTCTCAAAGTAACGTAACGAACTTAAACAAGGGTTTGATGCATTAGTAGAGAGACCGTACATTGGAATACTTGGGTCTTTTATATGATTTGTTCAGCCCTTGGCCAACCCTCTCGCGGGTTAACCATTCTTGGGATCAGGCCTAGGGTTCCTTGCCAGGTGAATCCTATAATTTATGCATTTTGATCAGTTTCGCTGATATAGTTGTACATTTACACATAGGTCAGCAATAGGACAAGGTCTTAGTTCGCGACCCCGACAAGTGGCCTGCAGGCATATTAATTATTCGTGTGTGCGGAGGTCACAACGGCCAGAATCTCACTCAGAATGTCATTCAGCCTCCATTTTGATGTTCAGGGTGACTTCCAGATTACAAGAGAACCTAAAATGGCGGCTAAATCCAAGATGGCGACTTACATCACTTTCGCTAAGGTCAAGACCTTACCGCGGAGTCTATTCACATGATATTTTAGACAACTTGGCGTAGGCCAATACACATTCAATTACTGCGATAGGAGGCATAATATTATTTCAATTCCAACAAGTCCACCAATATGTCTGTCTAAAGAGGCAAGCTATGGCCCAATACACACACATTCCCAGCCTAGTTGTTGTACGCAGCACAGACACACGCAGATGCCTGCAGCAAGGCAATGCCATACCTTACACAAACCACACTAAGATATTAATGGCATAAGTCACACTGCAGGCAGGCCACAGCAAAAATGCATGTCACATAGCATACGTCTGCCCCAACATGAGTCGCCCAGATGGATGCCTGCTTTACCCACCCATATAGCAAGCAATGTGATCATCCAAACTCCACTGCCTATTACTCTCTATTGTGTAGATGAGCAATTATACAAATGTACGCATGATGCTTCTCAAACCATCACTCATGCCGTTCCTCTCCCCCACAAGCTCAGATCATGACAGCGAGGCCCGGGACTCACCCCCACAGCCGACCACACCCTGGAAGAGGGCCCGGGATGAGGGCAACAGGCCTTCCACCTCTACAGCCCAACACAATCCTCGGCATGCACCGCAGAGGAAACCACCTCCGGATGCCACGGCACTGGTGCCGCCAAGGGACATCGACACTGAACCCACAACACCAGTCACACTGGCACAGGACACATTTGAACCTGTCCTGTAAGCAGAGAACAGTTCTGTCGGTGAGGCTACAGCACCCCTGGCTGAGGACGAGGCGCAGGAACAGCTGTGGGTGCCCGGGGAGGATGACTCCTCAGACCTGCCTGGCACACCAAGTCCAGCACCATCCCCCCCAGCTCACATCGGTAGACTCCAACCACGGCACCACCCCAGAGCAGTCTGGGGGGGGAGTACGACCAAGGGGCCATGAGTCCCATGGGGGACCCAATTGAAATTGTGCATGAGGTACAAGCCCCCTCCACTTCCACAGGTGTACCGGCGGGGGTGTAGGAGGCAGGGCAAGCTTTGCAGCTTCAGGAGGAGCTGACCTGCCCTGATGCGACAATTTGTAACTGACCATGCAAAAGCAAGGCAGGAGTGGCAAAAAAACACTGCCTCTCTGGGCAAGATCATTGCCAATAGCACAAGTAGACTGTGCAAGGAGGTATCAGCCCTGCGGCAGGTCCTCAGCTGCATTGCTGATGCAATGGATGCTGAGCGTACGGCCCCCCAAATGGAGCAGGTGGCCACCCCATCATCCTCGAGCTCCACACAGACTAGCCCACTACGTAGGTTGGCGCACACCCTGCACCACCCGGACATACCGCCACCAGGTGCAGGGAGTGGCAGGAAGTAGACTGGCCAGCCTGATGAAGGCAATAGACACTTGTTTGGACATGTGTGGGGGAGTTGTGGGGTGAAGGGGAGGGGGCTGAGGGTGTGTGGGGGTGTTGTGGGGAGAGAGAGAGGGGGGTGAGGGTGGTGGAGGGGTAGTGCACTTTCATCTTCATTGTACATTTCAATACACCCGATGTGTGAAAAAAATATCTTGAGTGGACATTCATTATTGCGCATTTGTCATTTATTCATATACAGTGCATAGTGTACATGTACTCCCACACCCAGTGCCCTGTGTCAAACTATCATGTCACCCTCTGCAGCCATGTGTGTCTGAAATATTGTGCAATCACTGAGTGACGCACAGCAAATCCCTCCTGTACATCGGCACCACGATGATGTGCAGCCATATCTTCTTCATCCCCTTCATCATCACCAGGTGGTAGCAGTTCAATGCAGGGGGCAGGGGCACGTTCCTTCGGATACACATGTTGTGCAGCATGACACATGCCATGATGATCTTGGCCACCTTCTCATGCCTGTAGAATAGTGCCCCACCTGACCGGCTAAGGCAGCAAAACCGTGCCTTCAACAGGCCAAAAGGTCTGCTCAATGACCACACGGGTACGGGTGTGGGAACGATTGTAGTCCTCCTCGTGCCAGTTCTGTGGGTTTCAGACAGGGGTGAGGAGCCACGGCTTCAAGGGATAGCCACTGTCACCTGCATGGGAGGCAATAAAAGGTGTAAATCAGTCGCATCATGATGGACAGCTGCACCAGTCACACATGCCTGCAGATTATCGTTGGTCACATGCACATGTCCCTAGTTGTATGCACGCCATTTTTAGGCCCTCAATGTGTCCTGTGTCATGGACTAATGGTGTGGGTTGCATCTTCAAGATGATACACGGTGTGCACTGCCGTCTTGTTGCTCATGCACTGTGTACGCATACAGCTGTGTTTGTGTCTATTTTGTGATGTGTTGTGTTCTGTAGGATTTTCTGACTGGGAGCGTTGGCAGTAGGCTCTGCAATTTAAGGCATTCAGTGCTGATTTTTCCAATGGTGAAATGCTGCATTCCTGTGGTTGTGGCAGCCCTGTGACAGACAGTGGATTCCCTTGGTGGTTTTGTTCAATGCATTCCCATGGATGCTTGTCCTGTGTGGTGATTTGCTGGAGACAGCAACATAGGGCATATTCACAGCATGTTGCTGGATGGTGTTACGGAGGGTGAGGTCCGCTGATGATTGATGCACATGTTGTGGGATGTGGGGTGATTTACTGTTTGTCATGTTGTGATAGGTGTCGACCTTACTTCATTCCTATGGGATTTGGGTGTCATGTTCTGTTTGGGATGCTTTGGGGCACAGTGTTTTGTGATGTGCACATCGTGCTGTCACATCAACATTGACACCATGGTGGTGTGTGCATCTCTCCCCCCATTTCAGTGTCATGTGCCTGTCATGAAACTTACCAAGCAGCCAGGCACGTCGTCCAGCATGTCGCTCCATGTAGCATTGTAGCGTGGAGTTCCGCAGGACCATAGAGTCATGAGTTGATTCGGGATATTGGGCACAACAATGTGTGATGATCTTGCTGGTGTCACATACCATCTGCACATTGATGGAGTGGTATTGCTTGCGGTTGCGGTACAGCACCTCATGGCATGCGGAACCACCAACTCCACGTGCGTGCAGTCGAGGGCACCTATACAATTTGGCATGCCTGCAAGTGCATGGAAGCCAACTTTTGTATCAAGGAGCGGAATCCATGTTTTTGATATGCCATGCATGTGCCCCACTGTGTGCTGGTAGGTGCCTGTGGCAAGGAAGTGGAGCACCGACACTACCTTCAGTAAAGGGAGGCTGGCAGTGCGTATTTCAATGAGGCTGACAATGTCGTTGTGTATCATATCCCTGATGGTGGTGATGATGTCCCAGTCCAGACAGTACAGGGCGTGGATCTGCTCAGGTGTTAGGTTGAATGGACTGGCTCTGAAGTGAGGGACTGGGTGCTGCCAGCGTGGTACTGCTGGCTGCACTGGTGGGGCATGCTGGGACTGTCTCACCCTCCTTCTCCTGCATCTCCTCTGTGGTGCCTGCTGTTGCTGTTGTTGCTGGTGTAGCAATGCAAGCATGTCCTCCATCCCCAGTATTGCTACTACTATTGGAATCATCTTGGTGTGGGAAGGGGTGTGGTGTATGAGTGTGCTCCTTTTGTGCTGGCTCAGGCTCCATTGCCTCCTGCTGTGCTGATTGTGTGCACATGTGGCAGTTGGGAACACTGCACATAGCATTTAATGGTTGGTTCAAGGTGCCGGTATTACTGGCATGCCGGTAACCCCTATTAGCGCCTTCATGATGCCGGTATTTGCATGTCTGCCTGACTTGTGATTTCCTCCCATTAGCGGCATGCCGTTTTTGCCGGCATGATGGGCCCCGTGCCTGCGCCCATGCCGCTATTAGAGGCACCATTATTAACAGTGTCTCTAATAGCGGGATCTTAGGTCGGAATAGGCCGGAGCGGTATGCGATGATGGTAATCCTTTACCAGCATCATTGTTCCATTACCTCCAACTTAGTAATGACCCCATTGTTTTCTTTGTGCTAAAAGTCATTGGAGCTCATTTGCGGCATGACTATCTCCATTCCGGGTACCGGCTCCAGGTTCCTGGAATGGGGAAATGCCGGGCCATTCCGATCTTGGAGGGCCCGGTATTTCTCCATTCCTGGAACCCATCCCCATTTGAGCCCCATAGGGCTCAATGGGAATGGGGAGCATGCTAACAATGGGTCCGTTAATAACGGACCCGTTGTTAGCATGTTGGACCGCTCGCGGGACCCGCTAAGGACGCCTGGTTTTACCAGGCGTCCTTAGCGGGTTCCGCGAGCGGAACTCATAATGAGGCGGTAGAGGGTACCGGGGCCGGCAGCTCTACCGGCCCGTTAACCCACTACTGCCAAGGTTATAATGACCTCCATTGTATTTTGAAAATGTATAGTCATCTGACAGAGGCAGAGATAACATTGCCATGTTGGCAGGCTTCAAAGAAGGACTTTGGGAAAGGAAATAAAAGACAGAGATGGCATTTCTGTTTTTGTTTGCAGGCTGCTAATTCAAAGGTTCTTGGTTTTTTCACAGAGCAGGCTGCATTCCTCAAATGAGAACTGGGGCTGAGCCTGGGATAGCTCAGTCAGTATGGTGATGAGTGTTTAGTGTCTCACATTGCAGAGGCAGGAGGCATGGATTTGAAGAAACTAATTATTTTAAAAAGGTCCCAGGAAGGAAGATGAACTAGGTATCGCATTTACAATGTAGTATACATTAAGTAGTGGAGTTTAAGTTGAGGGCAGTGTTTTTTAGGAGCCATTGGCTTCCAGATGCGAGTAGAAGCTAAAATAGACTGTAATAATCCGAAATGCTATATGAAGGAAATGCATTTTGCTTTAAACTGGTATATATTGGTTGATAATTTGGATGTGAGAATGAGATTAAAAGTTTTGAAATAGTGGTTTGAGAACAAATATACATAATGGGAATGACACAGAGAGGGTGCGTCAAAGCAGATATTTGACCTTTTAATGAGGTAAAGAGTGGTTGGCATAGATATTCTGTTAATATAAGAGGAAAAGGGGCTATAAAAATAAAATATCCATTTCTTTTAGCAGGTGTTATTTGAGGGACCTAATAGTACATATGGGAAAAATAGATTGGAAAAATATAGGGTTTGGACTATAAGAGATAAGAATGATTAAGGTTAGATATGATATATATGTGTGCTTGCAAATTGTAGATCTTTGAGCAAAAATAGGTTTTTAAGATATGTACATTTATTTTTATTTTTTCTAGAATAAAGCAATATGTTGTATATAGTAGTAAAGTGATTTTGGACTGACGTTGTCAGTAGAGAAAATATTAGACTGTTTGTGGTGATATATTTTGAAAACATCTATTTTTAATACAGAGCTTCAAGTGAAGCAGGGGCTCAGTTCACTCTCATTGAAAAAGTATTTTAGTGTCAGGACTCATTCAATTGAATTTAATTTTTCTTATGAGATATATCAGTAACAATTGTGTTTTTTTGAGTAGAGGATGTGGGTTTTAGTTTGATTTAACAACACCCGCTGAAGGAATTAAAGATGGGATGCTTTTAAAGTGAAAGAAAGAGATTTGATAGTTTGTTATGTGTTATGTTGATATGGTGCCCCTGGGGCATCTTTGATTGATATGTATGGGAGTGTAGGGTATATGGACCCCTGTTTTTTTATTTGGTAAGGGTCTATATTTTTGAGTATTTTTGTTTAGGCAAAAAGGTATGTATGATTAAGCAGATTTGGAGCACATTTTTTCACACTCAAATTTGTCCCCATTCCTTACCCATATATGAATTAAATTGGTCTCATTCGATAATTTTTCTTAAATTACACAAGCCACTTCCCATTGTAAGGTTTTATTAGTTATTTGGGATTTTGTGGAGGTATGCAGGTACGTTTTTTAGGACCTGATTGTAGACATTATATTAGCACACATCAGAGCCCCCACTACCCGATTCCTAATCCCATTTAAACACTGTAGGTACCTTCATTAGTAATAGATGGAGCATTTTTGAAAGGCATATATTATAAGTGTGCAAAGGGTAGTCACACATATAAGGAAGCAAGGCAGGTTGGGCAATGGAAAGAAAACATTTTCAAAAGTTCAGGCACTTTATTGCAAAGTAATTTGGGAGAGGGAAAGGTGCCTTGCCCAATGGCTTTCCAACATACAACGAATGAGCATAGGGAGGTGCCTCACACCCTTGTATTAAGTAGCATAAACATGATTGCAATAACTGGAAGGGCTCTTAGATGTGTCAGTACATTATCAAAAAGGAAGAGCAAAAGCACAAAGTTAATTTTCATAGAATTTGTAACAATAAGATGGCAAGGAAGTATGTCAGAAGGGGAAAATGGGAAAGTGATTGAGCAAGGAGAGGGAGAGAAATGATGGTAAGAAAAGAAACAGGCATGGGAGAGCAAGAGTGAGATAGAGTTTGCAATGAAGGCACATGAGAGTGCTACAAAAAAGAAGTCATGCTAATTAGCATAATATGAGCTCTTTGCATTATTGGGCAATGCTTTATTTTCTATAAAAGCGTGTTCGAGAATGGACAAGCTCTGAGTCCTTGCCGTGCTGACATTTGTGTCATAGGGTAACTGCTCCCAGCCAGCTCAAGAAAAAATACACCTTTTTGCTGTCTGCACAATTTTGGCTCTGAAAGGGCTTTCATTGAGTTATGTTGAGAAGACACCTCCTTAACAATGCAACTATACAATCATCAGTACTATGTGCAACTCCTGTCTAACGGGGTATGCCACACACTGTGCACCACTCCTGCTCTAACGCAGGTGTGCTCACACTTACGTTCACTCCATGTTGGGTGGCACACACTCATTTTTATACTACTACGACCAATCATCCTTCCTCCTTGAGGATGCATCCTAAACACCATAAAAATCTAACCTTCCCTCCCCCGTGGGCATGCACCACTTTGCAGTGCCTTCTTGCATGATTATTCTCACATCCTATAGACCCTCGACCCTCGAGTCGCCTTGGCATTGAGCCTCCAGCACAAGCTCACCACTCCCACTGAGCACGGGGCGGGTCTTGGGACTAGGCTGACCTACATGAACTAGGCATCTACCGGGCCTCTTCTGTGATGAGTATTGATCAGGTCTGTGGTCGCCAGACACGTGCCCCCAGGGGTGGCGGCCTGGATACCCTCGGCTAACTGGGAGGACTGAGTATCTCGTTGTGACCACCAAAAATGTACTCAGGGGTCATCTGATCACACCATAAAAATAAATATGTACTCAAAATGGAGCACACAGCTTGGTTAGCATAAATCAAACAGAACAGTGGAATTGAACTGATCGATGAGAGCCGACATCTGAGTGCCTTCAAGACCCTTTAAAACCCTTTAAAACACTTGCAATTTAGTATGTTCATATTTTCAATGTTTCCCAAACGTTTCATTGGCTATTCTACATCATATCCTTAGTCAGGAAGCATGTTAGTGAAGTTTGATTGGTGAAAACAGTTCAACAGTATCCTAACACTTCACCTCAACATGTGGTGCCACATCGATTCTCAGCCCACCCTCGAACAATTTCCAATCAGTAAAATAACATTTGTGCTGACCGCCAGAACTTCATTACACTGCCATTGGTCAGCACCATTGAGAATGGTGGGAAGGGAGACATACACACAATACCTGTTAGATAATGGCCTTTGCAAACCCTGTGGTGGATATTCTGAAGGCTGGCCACCTCCCAGGAACACAGTGACTTACCATCTGATCGGTTCTCCCAGGAACGCCACTCCGGCCAGTGTCCTTTTCCTACAGCCACTTGCCGGCAGGCACTGGTGGCTATGTGACTGGTTCACTGTCTCAGATTACTTTCCCCTCTACCATGTGTGACTGCTGGATTGGCTGACTGCCCTGTAATTACATCACTCAGGGTTGTCCTAGCTGCTTCAATATGCCTGTGACATGCAGCTTGAACTCTGTCTCCTTCCTCACTGGCCCCCAGAGTGTTGGTCATGTGTTTCAGATTGGGGGTTCCTGGGCTGGCCCAGCCTGGGGGTTTCACTGCCTAATGTGTTAAATTATTTTCCCCCATCTTGTGCTAATCATATACAGATCCTTGGGCTGATGGTACACACGATACATCCCTACCCTCACCCATCCCAATGAGGTCTTCTTTTATAGTATGACTGTGGGTTTTGTTGTACTCAAGTTTTCCCCCCCTAGAAGGTGCCCCATCATCCACCTCCTTTACTCTTGAAGGTGGTAGGTGCGTCCCCCTATCTGGTGCTGAATTAGCACCCCCGTACAGGTGTGTGAGAAACCTGAGGGTATTCTCACTCCTAGTCCCATTGGATCCTCTATGCAGGTGACCAGGGAAATACCATTGCTATTGGATCCTGACCCTGGGGATAGAGAAATGAAGGAGGATCACCTGGGTAGAGGTTCCTTGGGAAGTGAGAGTGAAATCCCTTTAAGTGAAACATGGTATCCCCCTCACCCTCTTGACAACCAGCTTAACACACGCCCAACCTTTATTGGTTATTATAAGGCAGTTCCCCTGTTTCCCCTCTTGGGGTACCTAAGGGTACTGAGACCAGGAAGAGGCAACTGAGAGTAATAGACAACAGGTACTCTCACCACTTTGGTATTGGCATGAAAAAGATGAGAGGTCAGGGACGTCTTTGTAATGAGAGCCAGGCATTCCTAAATGAAGAACACCTACAGCCCATCACTGGATCACAGGTGCATAAGAGGTGGAATTCTGCTGCAGTAAGGGGAAACCATGAAAGAGAAAGACACAGCAGAAGCAGCCTTGCAGGAGATAGGGAGGCCGAAGCACAGGAAAGCCGACAGAAATCCTGGGAGTCCTGCTGGAGTGACGGTGCAGGATGGAAAGCCCATCAAAAGGAAAGGTGAGCAGCAGGTCCTGCCACAGAGCGAGGGTCACAGTGCGCACGAGAACCAGAGCAGGTGGTTTGAAGTGCCTGGTGATCAGGCTTTCCCACAAAGAGGTAAAAAAGTGTTACGAGAAGCAGCAGGGTCCGGGTAAGTGTCTGAGACACTTATACTTGCCAGTGAACTCGGAAAGACCGTACATGTAATAGCGGACTATGTAAAGCAGCAAAGTTGTCCTTATTGAATACCGTAATGAATGAAAGCAACAAAGTTACATCCATTGACTACTGAACTGAATTAAAAAAACAAAGTTGCTTATAACGAATACTGAACTGAATGAAAGGAGCAAAATTGTTCATATTGAATACCGAACTGAATGGAAGAAGCACAGTACTGTTAATTGAATACCGATTTGGCAGAAACAAGCAAAGTGGTGTTTATTAAATATCGAATTGAATGAAACAAGCAAAGCAGCATTTTTGGAATACCGAATTAAATAATAAGAGGATATAATCAAAAAGGTTTATATTGAATATTGAACTGAATGGAATAGGCAAAATAAAAGATTGTCGAAAAATTGTCGAAAATAAAAGATCGAATGACCATTTGGTCGAATACCAATTGGTCGGAAAAAAAAAGGTCGAATTTTTTTATTTATTTATTTATTTATTTTTTTTTCGTTTCAGTTGGTAAAAAAAAACAACCATTTTTTTGACCATTTGGCATTTGACCAAATGGCATTCGATCATTTGGTTTTCGACCAAATGACTGGTAACCACTGAATTAAAGTGTAAGGAAAGAAGGACCTTGTTGTACTATGGCACAATTAACTGCAAGTCAATAGAAAGTTAAGGCGGATGAAAGATCCTGAGTACAAAGCTGAAGTCAAGGTTGAGAAACGGGTATGTGAAAGTCAAGGAACTGCATTTGAGGAAATACTTGTTTGACTGAATATTGAACTACGTTAGGAAACCAGGATGTTCCTGGTTGTGCGAACTGTAATGGGTGGACCGTGTGGTCTAAAACTGCGCATTGACCAGAGGAGTACATTCCATTTAATTAAGAACTCGTGAAAGTGAATGACTGGTTCCTGGTTGCGTGACCTGTAATGGGTGGAGTGTGTGGTCTAAAACTGTGCAATGATTAGCGAACCCTTATATGCTAACAAGGACGTTTGCTGTTGTCAAAGAAAGAAACCAACCATTGGTGTATACCAGACTTGGGAAAGGGAGCCCTAAGTTGCAAATAACTTTTGAACTATGGAACCGTAGCTCCAATATACTTCTTTTTGTGTCATCTTGTTATATTGATCTTGGGGAAGGGAACTCTGAGGCATTTTACCCTTAAACTGTATTGAACTTGGGGAAGGGCCTTTTGCCCTTTGCAAAAGTGTATAACTGTATTGCTCAAAGTTTAAAAGAAGGTGAATTGAACATTGCAAAGAACTTATTGACATTGGGAGAAGAGAAGCTGAAGTGTAAGCCCAAGCTGGAAAAAGCTCAGTATTAGTTAATAGTTGACATCCCAACCTATTGTTCTGTTTTAGTTGTTAGGGCAAGTATAGGTTTTGGAACCAGACCGAATTTTTAGTTAGACTTATTTGACACAAACCTTCTTCAGTTCCTTTAGGAAGGGAAATCACACCTTAATATAGGGCAAGTTGGGCCTTACTCCGACCTGCCATTTTCATTAATATAAGCTTTTTGTTATATTTTTAATGTGTTGTCTGTGCATCCTTCCATGATGCCAATCTCACAGGTGTCACAGCCACCAAGGAAAACAAGGAACCCCGGGATCCCCTGCAGGGTCCCCATCTCTCCCTGGATGTAAAAGCATTAATGAAACCCAGCTAGTGCTCAGGATGGTTGGGGTTGCTGCCCCTGGCCTTGGGCACCTGACTTCCATGTGGGTTGACAATTCCCAAGTCCAGTGGTGGTCCCAGGGATCTCCCGGCAAGGTCCCATCCCTCCCTGGAGGGAAAAGCTGTAGCACAGCCCATCCAGAGCTCCAGGACATCCGGGTGTGCTGCCCTTGGCCTTACGCCCCTGTCTTCAATGTGGGTCGACTGTCCACAATGCAGCAGCAGTCCCAGTGAACCCTGGCAGGGTCCCCATCCCCTCCTGGATGGAAAAGCTGTTACGCAGCCCAGCCAGAGCTCTAGTACTGCTGGGGTTCATGTCCCTGTTCTTGAGCGTCTGTCTCCCATGTTGGCCGACCATCTCCAAGTTGAGAGGCGGTTTCAGGGAGACCTGGCAGGGTTCCCATCCCTCCCGTAGGGAGAAGCTGTAATGCAGCCCAGCCACAGCTCCAGGATGTCTGGGGGTGCTGCCTCTGGGCTTGCGTTCCTGTCTCCCATGTGGGTTGACTGTCCCCAAATCCAGCAATGGTTCCAGGGAGCTCTGGCAGGCTCCCCATCCCTCCCTGGAGTTAAATCTGTAATGCAGTGCAGCCAGAGCTCCAGAATGTCCGGGGGTGCTGCCCCTGCCCTTGGACATCTGTCCCCCATGATAGTCGACCGTTCACAAGTCCAGCGAAGATCCAAGGGAGCCCCAGCAGGGTCCCCATACCTCCCCGGAGGGAAAAGCTGTAATGCAGCCCAACCAAAGCTCTAGGATGGCTGAGGGTGATGTCCCGAGCCTTGCGTGCCTGTCTCCCATGCTGGTAGACCATCCCCAAGTCCAGCGGAAGTCCCAGGGAGCTCCACAGGGTCACCATCCCTCCCTGGAGGAAAAAGCTGTAATGCAGTACAGAAAGAGCTCCTGTATGGCCAGGGGTCGTGCCCCTGTCTTGGGCAACTGTTTCCAATGTGGGTCAACAGTCCACAAGTCCAGCCATGGTCCCAGGGGGCCCAGCAGGGTCCTGATCCCTCCCTGAAGGGAAAAGTTGTAACACAGCCCAGCCACAGCTCCAGGATGGCGGGAGTGCTGCCCCTGGAAATGGGCACATGTCTCCCATGAGGGACCACTGTCCACAATTTCAGCAGCAATCCCAGGTAGCCCCGATAGGGTCACCATCTCTCCCACGAGGGAAAAGATGTAACATGGCATGGCCAGCACTTCAGGTTGTCCGGGGTTGTTGCACTCCCAGTCCAGCAGCAGTCATGCGGATCCATGGCAGGGTTCCTGTCCCTCCCCACAAGGAAAAGCTGTAATGCGGCAATGCCAGAGCTACAGGACAGTCGGGGTGCTGCCTCAAGCATTAAGCACATGTCTCTCATATGGGTCAACTGTCCCCAAGTCCAGCGGAAGTCCCAGGGAGCCCCGGCAAGATCCCCATCTCTCCCTGGAGGTAAAACCTGCACCGCAGCCAGGCCAAAGCCCTAAGGATGGTCGGGGGCCTGTCTCCCATGTGAGTCGACCATCCACAAGCCAAAATCAAAATCCAATTACACCTAAAGAACAACACAATGCATTTCAAATTAAGTCATTGACCTATTGGCGCATAACTATATTCTATCTAATAGCTAGTGATACCCAAATACTTTTAAGAAGTGTATAATACAGTTTCTAAGGTAAGTAGGAACTTTATAAACATATTTTAGAATAGCACCAAAGCAATTCAGGGAAGCACTACCCAGGGTTACAAGTTTAGAAGAGCATCAGCTAATCAAGGTGAGTAAGGCCTATATACATTGAACAGGAGTGACCAGCAACTCAAAAATAAGTATTAACTAAAAGACTGATTTAGGACTGTATAAAGCAGACCAGGGAAAGCAACCCCTATGATACACTTTAAAAATGACACAATTTTATTAAAGGCAGGTAAACCTTATTGGTAAGATTTTACACTCCTTCAGTTAAGCAATGATAACACAGTGCCAACATATATTACATTTTAGAAGGGGAAATCACTATTCAAAGTTAGTAAAGCAACATATACGCTTCTCAGAGGAGCAGATTGCAACTCAAATGTGAGCACAAACTTAATGACACTTTGTGACTTCTTCTTTTACAAATATACAGTTAGCACACTCACTTCTTTATCAAGTAAGTACCTTTACACTTGTTATACTTTCAAGGCAGAATCATTTTCTTACCCATTCCTTCCCTAGTCTATTGCATGAGTTCTCTCAGAGGCAGAAGAGGGACCCTAGAGGTCTTGTTGTCACCTGTAGGCAGATTGAGATAGGGTTCAGTTGCAGGAAACTCACAGTTCCATAGGAGATCTTCTTCAACAAGTATGTATTCACTTTCAGATTTAGTTAAAGTGTTCAGGGACTTCATAGAAGGCTCCCTATATGTGTTGCAGCATTAGGCCTGTCCTGGTGGTATGGGCAAACTCCTATCCACATGAATCACGCACTCACACTCACAGGATTCACACCAAACCTAAGTTAAGTATTACCCAAGCCTACATAGCATCTTAGGAGAAAGGCAGAGCTTCAGGGTGGATGCCTTAAGGATGCAGCAGCACAGGACCTGGTCCGTAGATTCTTGGTCTGTGGATGAAAGAACTGGACAGTGGTTGGGAACGTGCAGCAGCAGTCAACAGAGGAGGCTCACAGCAATGTTTTCTTCATGGATTCTCATGGCTCTATGGATTTGTTGCCTTTTTACAGCAGCCAGATAAAGAACGAATATCGCCGGTAGGATTCTCTTCACTCGCTTGGTCCTGCACTCTGGTGAGGGGACTTCAGGGACTTATATCATGTCTCTGCACATCTAGCAGGAGTCCACCACAGTTTTGGATGGATTCAGACTTTGGAAGACCATGCACCTAACTCAAACTTGAGATCCCAGGTTATTGGTGGTTTGCAGCCCAACAAGGACTTGGCACATTGTTTGATGGCTGAAAATGCAGATCTTCTTGGGTCTGGTGGATCTCACTAGTTTCTGGGTAGGGTAACAGTTGTCACATTAGGGACCCCAAGATTGATTGGAATGAAAGGTTGCATCAGACTCCAGTTTCACAGCATTCCCCCTGGTCATTGGAAATTAGTACAGACATCTTTTTTTTCATCTTACTCTTTGGATTTAGCTCCAGTGGTCGACTTGTCAGCAGCTCTCTGGTTTGGAGTATGTATCAGGAACTACAGCACAACTTCTGCAATGTCTCCCTGCAGTTTACATAAAGTGATGGTCTGGCTGTCCAGTCAGAACAGCCACCCCCCATTGGGACAGGGTTCCTTTCAGGCAAGGTGAAAGACAAAGGGCTGCAGATTTTAGGACTCCTCCAGCGCTGCCTGCATTTCTGAGACACTCTGGCACCTGGCTGTGGAATACAAAGTATTTCTGATGAAGACACAACTTACACTGAGGTAGTTCCTACCTAGAATGGCAGGGGAAGACATCAGAAACAACAAATAAATGAGAAATGGCAAAAAAAGAAGGAGCTCACCATTCTAGCAGAATGATGGCCCTTCTGTGCATTACCGAAGCTGATTAAACAGCCTGTAAGTAATAAGACTACAAAGTCACTAAGGTAAAACCGATGCCACCAGCCATTCAAGTAAACTTGCATTTGTAACACAAATATTGCCAGGTAAGTAAGAAAGGGGATACATTGTATCCCCCAGCACTCCACATAAGGTGGAGTTGTGCTGGCTCACTATATTGAATGTAAAGGTAATGAAAATCCCTCTTGACCCCTTGGGAGCAGAAGTTCACTGAACTACATTAAAGAGAAATGTACATGGAATCCCAAAGGGGCAATCCAGCCTAAACCCAAATGTTATAGGAAACTATAACTCCAATCATACATTATGGAGAGACATAAACAGGTCACCCATAAAAAGAGTAAAAGACTAGGTGACTGGGGAAAATGATTCCCACTCACTTAGGGACACGGTAAAACAGTTACCACGTCCAAGCAAAAGGTTCTGGGGTTGACACAGGTCAGGAAGATTTATCACAAATATTACAATCTTATCTAAACAGGGCTATTACAGTCACCCCATTTAAAGTTAGGTATTACAATAGGAAATAACCCGGCAGGTTTGTCTGAACAGGAGTGTCCAAATATCAGCCTACTCCTCTCTGCGCCTTGAAAATCTAATTGGACAGTTTATTTGGACAGTCCACTCTAGTGGAATTCAATACTAATACTACATTTAAAATATCTTCCTGGGTAATATTAAAGGACCACCCTACTGTATCAATGTTAGTATAGAATGCTGGAGCAAGTGGAGAAACCTCCTTTTTATATATACCCTTGAAGTGCTGTACCCACATGATTTCAGAGATGGGATTAACCTGCCCTATTTCTTGGCAATTCTTCATATTGTTAATAATTTGCCAAAGGTTAGAGAAATTCTTTTGACCGAGGATTTGCAACATTCTTTCACAATCTTTTAGGAAAAGTATACTGCATTGGCCTTTCACCCAGTACTTATAAGACTGATTCCCCCTTTTCTTTATTGCAGACACCTTAACATTAATATCCCAGTTACTTTTTGTATAGCTCTAATCAATCATCTCAGCTGATTCTTCCTCTCAGCAAAGAGTGAATCAAGTTGATGCAGATGTTTGTGAACCAGGAGAAAAAAATCTTATCTTATGAAGTGCTCCCTCTATAAAAGGATGAAACATATCATTTTGGAATGTAAATAATTCCATTCGAAAGAACTTTTTTCCCAAATACAATTAACTAAATCAGTGAAATTAACAATCTGATAATTGGTCCACTTTACCCTTTTTTTACCATTATTGACTACTAATAGGGCCTCAACCACATTGTCAACCTTCTTAGTAACCACCTCAAATTTGGATTTCAACATGGAATGATCTGTTAAAAGAGTATTAGCAACCACAACGGATTTACCATGATGAGATAAACTTTAGTCTACTTAGACATAGTCCAAAGTCGATTCGGACTGTCCTCGTTTCCATGTAGACTGCATAGGGATATCCCCAATTACATTAGCATTTTACAGTCTTAGATGAAGAACCTAGAATTGAATACCATTGCAAACCATATGAATCCTTCACAGTAGACATACCAAAGGCACATAGAGATCATTATTATGGTCACTGTCACTAGGTTGGAGCACATAGAGTTAAAGACTACTGCTACTATAAGTTGACCATTCTCAATGTCCTCTGAGCAGTTCCGAATGAAACATCCAATGTGGTTAGAAACTCTGTTAGATTACAAATTCCTGCATCCAATAAATGTTAACAATTAACAAATTTGTAGTTTCACCATCAATCAGGATGTCTACAATTGCACCTATGGCACCGTTCTGGAAGTAATCTTCAGTGTGGGGCATCTTTACCAAATGGGACTTTGCAGCCATCAGAAGACCACCCAATGGATGACACACCAACCCTTATTAGCTGCCTGAAAAAAGATGATATAACCATCTAGAAGGGGTTGCTCCATTAGCCAGTTTCCTGGAGTGATATAATATTGTGGCTTAACAAAGAGAGGCTTAAGGCAGGAATAGTGAATAAATGACTATTTCCTTGCAAATTCCAGGAAATTAAATGTACCTCCTCACTAACGATCCTGCTGCAATGTATTTGTACAGGGACATATGTTATTCAAAGCACTACAAAACTCAGACCAATCTTTGTTCATGTGGTTGATAGGTTGATCTGAAGGTACCAGCTGAATTGAGCGGCCTTGTAGGGACCCCTCCTCGAAGGAAACTACAATCTCACTTGGAAGCAAATCCACCTTGGCATTAAATACTTTACTCAAAGGTTGTTCAACACAGGACTTAACGGGATGATATTATAACCCATCTGCCTCAATATAGTTTTTTTTTTAAAAAAACAATTTTTATTGATTTTATTCAAAAATAACAACTCAACCAAACTTACAGTGGATTCATAGTGTCAATCACAAATAAACATACATTGTTATATTCAAGCCCACTGTATCTCCCCTTTCCAGTCTCTGCCTCTTGCGGCGGGGATTCCTCTTCGACAGAACTCATCAGGTCTCTATCACTTGGTTCATCATATGAGGGCCCAAATAAGTCAGCAAACAGTTGCCTCCAACCCAATAGGGTTCCGGCTTCTTCTTCTATCTCCCCTGTACACGTTTCCTGCCATACCACAGTTTCTGCCTCCGCCCACTTCTGCAGATACTTCCACCACATTTCCCTTTTTGGTCTACGACATGCCTTCCAACACATCGCAATTCTTCTCTTCGCTAGGACATACGCTAGATCTTTCAGTTTGCTTACATTATTTAAGCTTACATGGTCTGGGAAACCCTCCTATCAAACAAGCCCATGCAGTATCCACCTTCATATGGATCCCCTTGTCTCCCATTTTCTGAGCTATTTCTCCCCAGTATCTCTCTATCAATGGGCACACCCAAAACATATGCACCATTTCTGCATTTTCTTCATTAGATTTAGGGCACACTTGATGTAAATTTAGCTATCTTTTGAGGCGTCAGGTATGCCCTGTGAGTTATATACAATTGTATCTGCTGTAACCTGGCATTTCTCGATACTTTTTTATGATATCCTTGTGCTCTCTCCCACATTCCGTTGCTCATCGGGACCCCTACTTCTTCTTCCCAGTCCAGTCTAAGTTGCACCACCTCCTTGCCCGCTTGGGACATTATCATCTCATATAATCTAGATGTTTTGTGCCCACTTTCTGCTATATCATATATCGTATCTATAGCGATGTCCGGTTCCTCCGCCAGTGCCATTTCCGACCAGGTATCTTTAATTCGTTGCACCACCCCGTGATACGTAATATATTGCCCCACATGCAACCCCATTAGTTCCTCCAGCTCCTCAAATTCCAGTATCTTCCCCTCCTGCCATACATCCCTCATCTTTGCTATCACCACCGGTTCCCAGTGCTTCCTAATCATTAACCTTTGTTGCTTTTCTTTTCCCACCACTGTGACCAATGGGATCTGTGGGGAGCACGGGGATGGCTTTTCCATTAACTGGAACGCTCTTCGCCACATCCCCCACCCAAGGCTCATCATCCTCAGACGGCCTTCCAACTCCGATTTAGTCAACCATATCATCTCTTGTCGGAAGTATGGGGCACAGTCCCTCTGAAACCGCCTGTGTTCTAAGGTAGGCTCATCAGAGCCATTTAGCTATGTATTGTAATTGGCTTGCTACATAATAGACTTCCCAGTTTGTAATTTAATGCCTCCTTTCTCGTATGGATTTTGTAATTTCCACAGGGCTACTCTGTTCCTCATCCCGTGCCATAAGAATTCCCTGCATATGCCACCAGGCCTAGCAAAAAATTTCCTGGGTATTGAGTATGAGATGTTCGCAAAGCAATGCAACAATCTGGGCCGCGCCACCATCTTGAGCATCGCCCCTCGTCCCATCATTGCCAAGGGGAGCTTCACCCAAAACTTCATGCTACTCTCCAATTTCTTAACTGTTCTCTCCGTGTTATGCTTATGTTCAGCTTCTACCATGTGATATATATCCACCCCAAGATATCTGAATGAGGTAACCTCCCACGGTATCTGTAGGATCGGCAAATGCTCTAACGGGAGCCCTCTATACCTACCCAACGGGAACATACAGGACTTACTTGGGTTCACAGTTATGCCTGATAGTTCCACAAACCTATCCATCACCTCCAGGATATATTGGAGGTTCTCTTCTGGGTAGTGCAAATACAGTAACATGTCATCTGCATACAATGAAATTAGATGTGGTGTCTCCCCAACTACAATGCCTATTGCATCATATTGTTGCCTTAAGTAAATCGCCAGGGGTTCTAAGGCTAGGATATACAGCATGGGGGACCAGGGGCATCCCTGTCTGGTGGCTCTGGTGAGTTGCCATCTTTCAGAAACCACAGCTCCTGTTTTCACTCTAGGTATCCCGGTTCCATGCCATAATTGGCTAGGGCTGCAGTTAGCCAGGGCCATTTGACCGAGTCAAAAGCTTTGATCGCATCTAATGATACTCTCGCCATCTCGCCTGCATCCCCATTAGCATGCTCAATGACTCGGTGGAGTCGTCTAAGGTTATTTGAGATGTTTCTGCTCGGGACATATCCTGTCTGATCGGGATGTATTAACTTATTAATGACCTTTTCAGTCTATTTGCCAAGACCGCTGTTCAAATTTTACTGTCTCGGTTTAACATCGACAAGGGCCTGTAAGAGGCACAGTCGCTACCAGGCTTATTGGGTTTGGGAAGTGGTATAATTACTGATTCACGTAAGAATTCCGGTAATTTCCCAGCTTCATATGCTTCGTTAAGCATCTCCAGCAGCGGGAGGAGTACCTCTGTTTTATATGCCTTATAGAATTTGCTTGGGAGTCCATCGGTTCCCGGGGTTTTGCACGTGGGCAGTTGCCTCACTACCTCTTCTAGTTCCTCTAGGGTGATCGGGGCATCTAACTCCTCCCTCTCCTCTGTACTTATCTGTGGTAGTCCTATGTCTTCCAATGTATTTCCTATCTCTTCACTGTTGCTTCTCGTCTCATCCCCATACAGGCATCTGTAATACTCTGCACATTCCTGATTAACCCCCTCTTGTGTGTCTGCTATGCTCCCATCTTCTTTCACTATCATTCAAATTGGGGGCCTAGGGGTCTCATTTTTATATAGCCATGCCAGGACTCTCCCTGGTTTATCCCCTCCTGCATGTTGTCTCTCTATATACTTTTTATAGTTGAGGTTGCATAATGTTTCCCAGTATACTGCACTTTTCTGTTATCCATGTCTTCCTTAGTATTACTACCCCTTTCCAACACCCTTTCTAGCTCCGTTTCAACTTCCTGCAACTCAGCCAGCATCCCATTCTGCAGTCCCCTAGACTTGGCTATGGCAATCCCCCTCACCACCACCTTGAAGGCTTCCCAGAGTGTGCCCGCTGTCTTAACACTGCCAGTATTTATCTCAAAATAGCTTATTATTTCCTCTCGCATATCCTCCCTGTCTTTCAGCGCCTCTGCACGCATACGCCATGTGGGTATCCTTCCCCTCGGGGGTCGGTATTGCCACACTAACATCAGTGGCGAGTGGTCTGAGAGGACTCTTGCTTTGTATTCTGCCTGCGTTATTTCAGTCAGTAGTTCATGTGTGACAAACACATAGTCTAGTCTAGTATATAGGCCCTGAGGGGCCGCATAGTGTGAATATTGTCTATCCTGTGGATAGCGTGACCTCCATGCATCGTCCATCCCAAAATCTGCCAATAATGACTGCATTGTCTTGGCAGCCGGAGTGGGTCTATCTACCTTAGTGTCTGATCTATCCATTTTGGTGTTTAACACACAATTACAATCACCCCCCCAAAACACAGCCCCCCCACCCCACCACTGAGTTTACCTTACAGGGTCCTAAAGTACGCAGATGTGTCCTGATTCAGGGCATAAGTGTTTACAATACATATCTCTCTATTTTCCACTAGCCCTTTCATTACCACCGTCCTGCCATCTGACTCCGCTGCAGAATGCAACAGTTGGAAAGGGACTTGCGGGGCCACCCACGTGATTAACACTCTTGCATATGCTGAGTATGTTGCCCCTACTACCATCCCCTTCCACTTCTTCCGTAGCACTTCCAATTTTTCCTGTGTTAAATGTGTTTCTTGTGAAAAGGCTATGTCCACTTTCTGTCTGCGCAGGTACATCATAACCTTGTTTCTTTTCAAATAGCTGTTGAGCCCCCTGACATTCCAAATAACTATCTTAAGGTCTCCCATTTTTCACATAGTTTTTCCTGAGGTGTAGGCTCACCCCTCAACTGCCCATACTCCCCAACTACAACAAACCACTGCACACCCTCAACTGTTTCCCAAACTGCCCCCCTTTCCAAACCCTTCCCAACTTTAAACCCCTCAACCTCCCCAGCTCCATCTCTCCTCCCTTGTCCCTCCCCCCCTGCCCCAACATCCACTGCACTCCACCCCATCCCCACCGCCCCAAAACTGATGCCCAGCTCCATCCCTGGATCTCAGGCGCTCCCGCATCTAGCCCTGTTCCAGCAAAAGCCGTACTTACAGCACAGCAGGGAAAAATCACCCTAATGGTGACCTAACTATACTACTACTTGGGGGTAGACCTTCTCCAACTTATAGCTCCAACTGTATATATCAACTTCAGCGCTCTAATCGGTGCCCGTCTTGCATTACACGGATCTCATGGTAATCCAACTATTCTGTCGCTTGAGGTTAAGCCCGCTCCTGCCCATAGCTCAAGTCAATATATTAGTACAGGTGCCTCTATCGCTACCCGTCTTGCATTGCACAGGTTATATTCTAGTCCAACATGTCCATGTGTCATACGTTTCGCAGCTCGCGAACCTAATATGTGTCTCCATTCTGTTTCAACTTTACTCTCTCCCTCCTACATCCCACCGGTCTACATAACATTATAGTCACTTATCGTGTTCTCCCTGAACTTGCTCCTCATCTCGTTCCAGACAGCCATTTGCATCCAGCCATGTTGTCGCCTCCTCAGGGGTATGAAAAAACATTGCTTTGCCCTTGTGGAAGATCTTGACCCTCGCAGGATATAACAGCATGTATTTGTATTCAGCTGCGCGCAGTCTCCTCTTTATCGCTACATAGCTATACCGCTGTCTTTGCACTTGCATGATGTAATCGGGGTATGCAGTGATGGTTGCAGATCCTCTCTTTATCATTCCTCCTTACCGAAAGAATTCCAATATCTTCTCTCGGTCTCTGTAGTTTAAAATATTTGCTATGATTGCTCTGGGAGGGGCGCCGGGTTGTGGTCTTCTAATCAGCGCCCTATGTGCACGTTCTATTGCAAATCCTTGTGAAAGCTTGTCAGCTCCTATCTCCTGCAAAAACATGGTCTCCACATAATTTGTGGGGTCTTGTCTCTCTTCATGCTCCTGGAGCCCGACCTCTCGTACGTTGATGCGCCACGCCCTCCTTCCGCCTCCTCTGCCCGGTTCTCCAAGTTAGCCACCTGTTGCCTCAATACGTGGACTTCCTTGGCATTATTCACGCTCGTGTCTGTGTTCATCTTCACCGCACTTTCTAAGCAACTCGTCCGTTCCGCCAGAGCTCTTACATCTTGTCTCAGCAAGTTGACCTAAATCCCCACAGCATCTATTTTGTTCTCCAGTGCAGTGCTCATGTCCGCCATCTCTATCCCCCATGAGGCTTTCAGTTCTGTCATGGCTGCTAGGACTTTGCTGTCCTGCCGGGGCATGCTCCCCTCCGTCGGGGCGGTGGGGGATTCCTGCGACTTTGCAAAGATGTCTATCATGGGTTGCTTACTTTTGGCTTTACCGCCCCTTGCCGCCATTACTCCACTCTTTCCGTGCCCTGGGGCCTGTCCCCTGCAGGGGCTAGTTGCTGTACTCTATCCAATGTTTCCACCTGGCAATGTGAGTTCCAATGCTCCACCATGTGTAGTGTCCCAGACTGTGTCTCAGCCCCTTGTCTACAGCTGCTATTTTGTATATTATGCCTCAGCCTGCGCCTTCTCTACATCTCCCCTTCTGCTCCAGGTTTTCACTCACTTGTTGGTCCCAGGCTTATTCATTCAATTGTCCAACTTTATTGCTCCATTATCCAGCTCACCTATTATGGATCATAACTTTCAACCTCTTCCCTATGCCCAACGTTCCAGGGCGAGGGGTCATGTGCCTCTCTGCCTTTCCCTGTGGTAGTTCTCCTTGTTTGCCAGTCTTGAGGGGGTAGAGGGTCCACAACCATTTGCCCCTAACTCTCAGCAATCACACTGCCCTCCGTACTTATTGATTGATTTGCAGGACTTTGCACGTGTGCAGGCAGCCCTGCGCTACCCTATTTATGTTGTGTCCCTTCCGTGCACTTTGCCCAGGCCTGGTCGCCACCTTTTGCTACCCGTGTGCTTATGCAGGGTGCCTCATGATCCTATAACGCACCCGCTGTGGCGTGCTGTGCATCTCGCATCGTCCTTCGTGTTGTCAGTGCTGCATTCTCAGCTGACAGACCGCAAGCCCCGGTGACCTCGGCTCGCAGTTCCCAAGCCTCAACACTCTGCTGGAGCAGCGGGTGTCCTTACCGTTTATGCGGGGCCACCCGGTGTCTCTCAGAAGTCGCGAGGGAGCTGGGGCCGCCGCTCCCCGCACTTGCGCACGGCTGCCCGTCTCCTCACACTTGCCAGCCGTGTTGCTTTTTATTCAGCGGTCTCCGCTCACTTCTGGGTGCCGCCGCCTCTGTCCTCATGTGCATGTATGCCAATGTAGATTGCCACCATTCCACAGCACGCTTCCCAATTTGTCCGCCGATGTGTCTTGCTTCTTTCAGTTACCAGTTTTGCTTCTGCATTGCACATCAGCGCGGGTCCCTTTGTTATTCATACGCCGCCATCTTGTTCTTGTTGTTGTCTCTGTGGTTCGTGCAACAAAGTATCAGATCTTCCGTCCGCCTGGATACTTTTTCTTGCGGGTGCTTTCTAATTTTTCCTGTCGCTCTCATATATCTGTGTTGCTATTTTGAAGTCACGATCCTCCACCAGGCAGCTCGCGCATCTCAGGATCTGTTACTGGATCATGGAGCAGAGTAGAGATGCAGCCTACACCATGGCCGCCAAGCCACGCCCCACAATATAGTTGATTCCTTACGAATAACTTCATAAACGATTTTAGAGGCTATATACATTGTGACCAGGTCTAACCTATAATCGTCTAAATAATTCCATTCTTGCAAAGTGCTAATGCACTTAGCTCACTGAAGGTCCAGTACGCATTAACCAAGAGGCTTGTTTGTCTATTGTTGGGCCGAATGAACCTTATTCTTTGAAGGAGGGACGTGCTTATATATCTAAAGTTGCAAAACCATTTATTGTTCTAAAAGGGGCTCTCTGCTCTTATTTTGGGGTCAAAGCCCGCATCTCTGAGGCATCTAACAACTCGGCCGAACTCTTTAAAATCTGCAAGGAGCTGGCCAACCCTGCTGCAGTCTCTACCTCTCCTGTCCCCTCCCAGGCCCTCTGCACTGCACTGGCCTCGCACTTCATCTCAAAAACTCAGGACATCCTGTCCTCGCTCTCCTCCTCTCTCCTCCCTCCCTCTCTTCCCTGCTCTTCCTCTTGCTCTCCTGCAGCCGCCCCTCCGCCCTCCTTCTCTGCTTTTCCACCTTTTTCTGCTGATGAGGTTTCCAGACAAGTCCGATCTATGAAAACCTCGTCTAAACAGGTTCACCCCTGTTCCTCCAAAACCATCAAGGACCACATCGACTCCCTGGCTCCTGCCCTGGCTGACTTTTGCAACCACTCATTCGCCTCTGGAGTCTTCCCATCCCCCCTCAAGCACTCCCTTGTGCACCCCCTCCTCAAGAAACCCTCTTCTGACCCCTCCTGCCCGGCCAACTATCGCCCAATCTCCATTACTCCCTTCCTGGGCAAGCTCCTGGAGAAATTGGCCATCTCCCAGCTTAACCTCCATGCTGAATATGTTGGTAATCTTCATGACCATCAATCCGGCTTCAGAGCGGCCAGAAGCACGGAAACTGCTCTCCTGAACATCCGTGAGGACCTGCTCCTGAACCTCGATTCCAACACTCCCTGTGTTCTCATTCTGCTCGATCTCTCCTCTGCCTTTGACACTGTCAACCATGCCATCCTGCTCAACCGTCTCCGTGATAACCTGGGTATCACTGGTCAGGCTCTGGCATGGCTGACCTCTTTCCTTTCTGGTCGACCCTCCCAGGTCCAAATGGGCTCCTTCCTCTCTGACATCTTTTTCTCCACCTGTGGTGTCCCCCAGGGATCCAACCTCTCTCCCTGGCTTTTCAATCAGTATCTGGCACTCCTTTCCCACCGCATCGCCGCTCTCTGCCCCCACTTTCAGTGCTATGCGGACGATACCCAGCTCATTTTCAGGCTACCCTCGGCCTCCTCCTCTCCTTCCCTCATCTCCGACTGTCTGTCTGCTATCCAGGAATGGTGTGCCGCCAATGACCTCTGCCTTAACGCCAGTAAGACTGAGATTCTACTCATCGGCACACCCACTCCCTCCTTTCCTGCAGCTCTCTGGCCGGCCTCCCTTGGCCCCCTTCCTGCCACTACCTGCAAAGCTAAAAACCTCGGGGTCATCTTCGACTCCACACTCTCCTTCTCTCCTCATATTTCCGACGTCTCTAAGAAGTCACATTACCAGCTGCACCTCCTTAGAGGTATTCTTCCCTTCCTCTCCTTCCCCCAGAAGCTCACTGTCTCCCGAGCCCTGGTTCTCTCAAGGCTGGACTACTGTAATAGCCTCTATCTTAATCTGCCTGCCTCCACTCTCCGCCCTCTGCAACTTATCCAGAACAGAACTGCGAGACTTGTCCTTGGCCTCAAGCCCAGGGACCGTATCTCTCCAGGACTGAAATCTCTTCACTGGCTCCCAGTGGCTGCGAGGATTAAGTTCAAAACCCTCTGCATTGTCCACAAGGCCTTCTGGGGCCTGGGGCCACAATACCTTCAACTCTCTCTTCCTAAATATCTGCCTTCACGAGCCCTTCGCTCATCCGTCTCCAACTCCCTCATGGTCAGCCGCTTCTCGAAGCAACGAGCTGGGGGCAGATCTCTCTCCGCAGCAGGGGCCTCCCTCTGGAACAGCCTTCCTGCTTCCCTGAAACTTGAGGAGAACCATCTCCGGTTCCGGAAGCACCTCAAAACCTTCCTCTTCGCTTCTGCCTTCTCTCTCCCTCTCCCCTGCTAAACCTGCTTAACTCCCCTCCGAAGTCTGCACTTAACCTGCATCTGGGCCACTCTGTGACCTCGGCCCAGGGCCCAGCCACTCTCCACTTGCACTGCCTCCCTGGCTCCCCCTGCACTGCGGGACTGTCACTGCATCCCTACAGCCCCCTTCCCAGCACCTGCTCTGCACTTACCTCGCACTTGCCACCAGCTGGCCCTTTTATTTATTATTTATTATTTTATTACGCTACTTACCTTGTATTGCACTTTCCCCCCCACCTCCTCCCCCTGCACTTCTCCTTTTCCCCTTACCTCTGCACTTGCGCGATCTGAATGACACCTGGCCTAGTAGGATCGTTTGTCTGTCTTCCCCTTGTTTCCCCCCCTCCCTGCCTCGTCGCGCCTTGAAACACTCGTGTATAGGCGCGTTACAAATACCATATCATATCATAAAGACGGCCATGATATGGTATTTGCTGTTCAGCCATCTTTAATCATGATAAGTAGGGTAGATATTAGGGCTCCTGCACCACCATTGTTAAACCGGCTGAACCGATTGCAAATGGAACCTGTGTCCTGTATTTTAGAACTAGACTGGACCGGTTTGGGCACCTTAGACATAATGCAAGGGGTTACTTGTCTGATCTCTTAGTTGATAATCATGTTGCCGTCAAGTAGATCAAAATTACTTTGAGAGACAGGGCTCTATGATGATACTTTGTGGTACCGTCCACCCACATACAGTAAGTTTAGTAGAATGGTAGTATATTCTACTAGGAGGTACCGCTCTAGTGTCATTGACACACAGTTATGATCCTGAGGTACCCATATTCCCATACCTATTTAGGCTCATATTGGGCCTCATTCCGAGTAGGGCAGTAAGGGTTAACGGTCACCGGTAACGAGACCGGTGCCGTTAAACCCTTACCGCCCTACTAGGAGTTCCCTTTGTGGGCCCTTCCTTAACGCCTGCTTTTAGCTGCTTTTAGCAGGCGTTAAGGACGGGACCGCAAAGGGACTCCGGGGTCAATAACGGTACCATAATTTACGGTACATTGAGCCCTATGGGGGCTCAAATGGGAATGGGGAATGGCCCTGGTGAATGGGGAATTACTGGTCCCTCCGACCTCAGAATTGACCTGTAATTATTCCATTCACCAGGCCGGAGTTTGGATGAGTTCGGAGGCAGCCATGCCCCAAATAGCGGCGTGGTTACCTCCGAACTCGGAATGAGGCCCATTGACACATTTCATAGTTTTATCAAAGTTTTTTTAAATTATCTCTGGTTGAGACTTGTGCTGTTTCACATCTATGTGTACATTTTCATATAAAGTCACAAAAAAGAGGACAAAACACAATTAAATGGTTTAAAGGCAGAAGAGTTAATATTCCCACATTGTGATTGTCTAAAAACAGAACTGAGATAACTTCTTTGATGGGTAATAGAGGCAGAAATGCATGAACATTCACTATCATTATCCAGCCCCTCGGTAAAAGCGGGAGGATTATTTAAGTAGACACTCTCTGGCTGGTGTTTGGATTAAGAAGATCTGTATCAGAGACCGAGAGTCTTCTTTCACCCATGACGTTATCACCGGATGCAGAAGAAATCTCCATATCTGCTGTAGGCACCGCCTCCTTAGATATAGGTTGAAAAAAATGATGTCATTTTAGTAGGCACATTTGAAAAATCTTTGTCTTTATACGACACCAGCCTACTTGCTGATGGTACAGAAACCTTGTGGGGAGATGCAGGGAGAAGAGCTGGGCCATTTTGAGTTGAATTGTTGTGAACGGCTCATTAGATGAAGTATTAATCATTTGAGTTTTACTTCTTAAGGGGTACATATACATCTAATAGACAAAACAAGAGAGAAGATATGCCTTCCATCTGGCTTTTAAACAGAGCAGTAAAGGACTGTCAGAAAGTGAACTTACTTGAAGGACATAAGGATGACGCCCAAAGATTTTAAAGAATATTTTTTTTTTCAACTCTTTATTTCTCATTTTCAACAATATTCAACAAGCAGTATCATCATCATAAGTCATTGAACTGCAATAGGAAGCAATACAGCAGAATTTCATACCATAACCCCATATCCCACCATATCAAACTGTAAAATTAACTTAAAACCAAACCAGATATATCAAACAAATAACAACAGACAAACAAGACTACACAAAACAACCACATAAACAACACAATTCCCCCCCCCCTATATGTAAAGTACCTGAAAGTAAACCATTTCACTCCACTCTATAATTCAACCTAGCATTATCCATAAAGGTCATTAAAACTCTCCCACATTTCATTTTAAAGTTCTGCCTTGTTTTGTTTACTAAACATAGTTTTTTCAAATCTTGATAAAGCTCTAACATCCATAATCCACTCCTCCACTGTCGGCTTTTTTCGTGTCTTCCAGACCTTCAACACTTGTTTAACCGCCACCAACAAAACTTTACGCACCCCGCACAATATCACCCAACTTACATTACACCCACCAACATACGACAGGAATATAACTGCTAAGGGATTGTGTGGGTAAATAATGTCCCAGACCTGATCAATCCTGTCAATAACCTCCCTCCAAAATCTCACCACTCTTTCACAATGCCACAACATATGTAACAGAGTACCCTGTTCTTTTCCACAACCCCAACACAAATCATCATCAACTAAACCCAATTTGCACATACGTGTTGGAGTCCAATATATTCTGCCCAATATCCTTTGATGTATATAGCGTAATTGCAAATCCACTTTGGCTGTCGTCGGCACTCTCCAAATCTTATCCCATTCTTTCAATGTGAGTTCCCTGCCCAACTCCTCCGTCCACGATAACCTCAACTTTTCCCACGAGTCCAACCATTGCCCATCCAGTTGCATAAACTGCACAAATGTAGACACTTTTTGAAATCCCATTTCAAATATATCAAAATTCTCTGGCTTTTTCAAGAATGAAGCATCCAACATTTCTCTCCGTTCCAAGAGTAAAGCTACCAAAATTTCATATCTTCTCAATTCCCTGTCCCTCAAACCAAATTTCTCAACTAAACTCCCAAAAGGTACCACACCAGCATCATTCCACACATCGCCAATAATCAAAACTCCCCTCTGAATCCAACTCTTCCAAGTCAGTACCTTATTATTATACTGCAGACCAGGATTATGCCAAAGTGAAGCCTCTTCATAAAGATATAGTCCCCGACCAGTACCTATAATCCATGACGACAACGCTTCTTTGGTAGCTAACACCGATTTCAAACACCGTACCTTCTTAGGCAACTTTCCAAAAGAAAACAAACCTTTAATATCATAAGGCAAAAACCGCTGCATCTCAATTTGTACCCACTACAGTACCCGGTTCAGGTCTACACCAGTGTAATTAGACACTTGTTTAACAAAAAACCACTACAGTAGTTTTTCAATACCGGGTACCCAAATCCCCCATCTTTAACTTTCCTGACCATAATGTATCGGGGAATCTTGGCTCTCTTCCCAAATCCCCACAAAAAATCCTGAAACAATCTATCTACATGTGCCAATGCTCCCTTTGTAAAATGTAAAGGCAGAGATTGAACAACATACAGAATCTTTGGCAGCAAAATCATTTTAATAGCATTGATTTTGCCCCGAAGAGTCAGATTAACACGTCCCCATCTCATAATATCCCGCCTAAGAACCTCAATGATTTTATCCACATTATAACTTACTAACTTTCCAAAATCTTGAGTAATATGAATACCCAAATATTTCACACTAGAATATTCCCATTTACAATCCCACCCCAGCAGCTGTTCACATCCAGGTGAAGCCCTCACCGGAAATACCACCGTCTTATCCCAGTTGATCCGATACCCAGATAGCTTACTCACCTCTTCAAAGACCTCCCTTAATAGTTGACCCCCTACAACAGGGTCATTCAAGACGACCACCACATCATCCGGATAAGCCAGAGCCTTTACTTCCCCTTCTCCCACTGCAAACCCTCTGATACATCTCATCTGACATATATATATGCCAACAGGGGCTCCAATACTAAATTAAATAACAGTGGCGACAAGGGGCAACTTTGGCGAGTGCCTCTAAACAACGGAAATGACGTAGAAAACCCCCCATTCACCCACACCTTTGCCGAAATGCCATTCTGAAGAGCTTTGACGTCCAAAGATTTTAATGACCAACCTCTTCCTATTCCGTGCACATCACTCTGAGGATGTTGCTGTCAGAAATAAAACAGCTCCCAGTAGTCCCAATCTCATGATTAGAGGCCGGCGAGTACCTACATCCACATGAGAAAAATCCCATACTGGAAGCAGGCAAATCCGCTATGCAACAGGTAAGCACTCCACTGCTTAAATGTACTTCAGGCACTTCCTGCCTGCTTAAAATACTCCCTTCAGGGGTCTCTTTGAGCTATCTTAATCAAGCAGTATCATCAAACTGGCTTGTCAGTCTTATTTCTGATTTGTTTGCTGAGTGTTAGTGGTTTAATTGCAGTTGTAAAATGTGCTACTTATGTAATAAAAATGTCTTAACCAAGTGTACCTTTACACTTGGTTAAAGGTACCAAGTGTACCTTTAGCCTCTTGACTTATATCTATACCTTCATTGATAAAACCAACAGTTTTATCTGACAATCCAAAGCCATGTGATTTCCTTTGACTAAATATATAAGGCACCTGCCTGTAAAATGTGCTGATCCAGACATGCTTTCTGGGTACAAGAATTCCTGATTTATGATTGCTTATGGGCAGCTTTAGACCAGCGGTGTCCATAGCACACCGTCAGTATGTTTTATAGCATGAATGTATTCTTTACATATAACCATTTATTAAGTGGCCATCACTTTGATACTCAATAAATAAGATGTATTCAATGAGATATCAAAATGTATTATTCATGTGTGACCTTTGTTATATGAATATCTTTGATAATTATTGTTGTGGATGATGGATAAGAAAAGCCATCATGATATTGATTTTCAAAAGAGAATTATTCATTTGGAATGAGGGTTGTTCCTGTGCTAACTGGGACGTTTGCACAGTGTCAGCATTAACATGTTAAACATGTTCATATCCCTGACTATTTTACAATGTAATGCTCCATTCCTAGTTTGTGTAAGAAAATGCACATGTCATATCGTGACATTTCCCATGACATTTCCTGAAATATTTACAGTAAATCCTTTTATTTTAATTTTACCCTCTTTTAGAGACAGTAGCGGGGGAGGGGGGCTGATGGGGAAATAACAATAGACTACCCCAGCTATTGGTTTGCAGACAGACCCAAATCAAAATACATTCTTGATGTACGTTTCACCTGACTGATAACATTGCAGGCCAAGCTCAAATGTTTAACTCTCCTGGCAGGGAGGCAGTAATCACAGAGCTCTCAGGTTTCCTGTGATCATGCATGAGAAAGCCATACAACCCTGTTTTTGCTCGGAATTCTCGGACTTGTAGTTTTCCTGAATTTCAAATGGGAAAGAAAAAAACTAAGCCTAAGCTGCAACAATTAGCATGCAACGTGAAGCTATGAGAGAGATGTGAAGGGGGAGCCACATGTTGTGGGAATTGTGAAGGTAAGCCCCTAAACGCACACACCAGAAAAAATACAACCCACTAGAGAAAAAAGGCCCAAAAAACTCTTGCAAGGATAACAAGTATTATTTCTACAAAAAATAGGTGTGTCAGCAAAGAACTCTGCTGCCATGGAACTTTCTGAGTAAAAGGGGTGGAAGCAGAAGCGTAAAAAGAAATACAGCGTCATAGGCTTCGTCGTTGCATATGATGAATTTCCCCATTGCTGGTTGGTGCAACCCTATACATGGCCGACCTGCTCCATAGGGGATGCCAGGCCATTGGTCCCAGCCCAGTCCGTCCGTCTTCCCTCACCTGGGGTCTGCTGGGCTCATCGTCTCCAGGGAACCAAGGACCAAGGAGCAATTAGCTACATGTGTCAATAGTGATAGTCTATCATTATACACGGCACATGGCATGCTCAAAGACTGGCACAGTGGGAGTCGTGAGGTCGTACTGACCCACACATCCTTCACTCATCTCAATCGCATCTCTCGGCGTCCACCGTCGCTTTTGAACTATAATTTATCACTCCCTGTACCTCGCATTACAAATTCATGTCATTATAAAATAAAGCTGGGACGACCATGCTCTTAGATGTTTTATGGTGGATTGGTTTATGGTCGGTGGCCTGGGTTCACCTGGTATCTTGGCACCGGGGCAGTTGTATGGGCTATAACTCGTGGTTGGCTGAGTGGGGGGTCGGAGGCCTGCTCTGGTCTATGTGGGATAACACATATACCATGGTGCCCAGCACTATCTCGTGGCCTTGCAGGGCACATTCTTTATAGAACACACATATTGGAAACAATTTTAGAACAATGGAAGGTTTCTGTGAAAGCTAGCAGTGTGGGCCTCTCTCATCAGTGCTTGGGCCTATTCAGATTTCTCCTTCAGGCTTGCGGCCTGTATCTAACACACTAAATACTGCATGGCCATGCAGGCCTCGTGGTTCGACTCTGGCTACAAAATGGCGTCTACTTATATACGCGCACTATGTCTAAGCATCTGAATTATGTACACTATTATGATTATGTGGGGGCCTAAAAGATGCTCCCCTACCCTTTATCATTAGAGTTCTTCCAATGGGATTCGCCTCACTCTAAAGCACTTTGTGGGTGGGACGGGTTTGCTCCCTTCCCAACAATTCTTTAGATTTTATCCACTCATTGACTGTGCTAGTCCCTATTATCATTCCCAACTACTACCTGTCGCTCCCCATCTAAAACACTCATCCCCCAGTATCTCTCTTAGCTAGCTCTGTGCTTATAAGGGGAAGCCAATGTTATTTCTAAATCGTCTTTTGTAAGTTAGTGGTGTTTTTGCTCTTGCCGTAATAGGAATGTCTTAACCAAGTGTGCCTTCTGGCATCTGATGTATAATCAATGTGTGCGCATTCCTTTTTGATGCTTGTTGCTCCTACTGGGGGCAGGTGTGTGGTTGGACCCAAGGGCACCACCAGTAGGGGTTCTCTTTCATTAAGCGTCATAGTTTGCCCAGGGTGTATATGCTCTCTGCCTGCTCTTTGAGTGCTTGTGAATTCCCTTAAAGAGACAGTATTATATTTTTCCTTCTTTTCAGGCAGCGATCTCTGCCCAGCTTGCACATGGCTGGAATACCTTAGAGAGTTGTATTTTGTCGTACTGCATTGGACAGTTGTAGACTCTCCCGTACAGGGTCAGTGTTATATACATTTTTTTTCCCTGGGATTTCACTTCTACCTGCTCGGCATACAGAGGCAATCACTGGAAAGAGATAGAGCCATTTTTCCTTCCCGGCCCCCTCATTGTGCTGCTTGCACCGAGCACCGACTAGAGGGTTGATATTCTCTAATCTGGTCTCAGGGATATTCTGGGTTTCTCACGTAGCCTGTCACCATCAACCTGCGTTGTTGCATATTTCTCCATATTTCCACCCTTTGTCAGCTGGGTGTTTACTGTAATATTTTAAGTCCTCTGGATCCTAAGGTAAGGGGGTATGTGTACACGTTTATTCTCCCCACCTCCCTGCCCCATCTTGACATCATGATTGTTTGCCCACAGTGGATTTAAGGGAGGGACTACGTATTCCATTGCATTGGTGTTAGCAAATATTAATGTTGGTTTAGCTTTGAATACAATGGCTTAGTATACAAAAGTGGGGATCTACAGTTGTTGAGCTGCTCGCTCCTCTCTGAAGAAGATTGAAACCTGCTTCCTACATTATTTTTCCTTGGTATGGTGGTTTTGACAAACTATTGTTTTTTTTTCTTGTGATGTTCGTCCAAATTGCCCACGGCACTGGCATGGCTGGACTAATAGCCTCATAACAGTGTGCTAAACCAGTGTCAATATTTTACTCTTTTGTCTACACGGAATGTTGTGGTAAGGTCACCAGCCGCTGTACATTTTCATTTCGAGGGTTGCCTTTACACTTTGCCAAACCTCTTAGTTGAATTTCCATTGCCTTTCTGAACTGTTTCCACCCATGCCCCTGTCAATGGACATACAATTGGAACACAAGGTGCACTTGTTAACCAACCTGCTAGGCGCAGCTCTCAGTATCATCTCTACCAGGATGTTGCCTTTCTAAAGTGTTTAGGCTCACGCTAACCACGTATTTTCTAGAACAAATAGGGTGCAACAATATTTCCCTTCTGTGGAACCAGTTGTACCACTCCCACTAAAAGTAGTTTTCTTTTTCTTTCCAGAAGAATAGGTTGGCAGACTCATCATTTTGCCTTTTATTTAGAGAGCTTTTAATGGGTTTTACATTTTCATCATTCACTTCAATTATCACTCGATTGCGTCTTTTTCCCGCAGAATAATGAGGTCATTGGTTCCAGTTGGAAGGGTTTTCGACCCCTCTCTGCTTTTTTTAGGTGAGGTTTCAAGGGATTTCCAAGATGTGTTCTACCCAAGTGGGCAGTGCTATGTTTCACAGTACCAACTGCTATACAGATGGTTTTTCTAGGGTTACACGTTATAAGTGGCAAGCTACTTGGCAATCATATATTCTTTCACCCCTCAATTATCAACATACACTCAGCCCCTCTTTTCTTACTTCCCAACAGATAATTATCACCAGCCTATGGCTAGGGGTGCCTGCACATTTAGAGCCCTGGATGTACAACATCAATATGGAAAAGCTCTTATATTTCCAGAGAGCAGAAATATGCATATATAAGATAGCATAATAACTCTCCTTCACATCCTCTTGTATTCTGTTGACGTCCAGGGACCGAGTCTAACATGAAGACTCTAAATCCTTCAATGCATCCTTTCCCTGCCGATTGCAACATGTATGCACATGGTTGAATGGCATTTCAGACATTGGTAGGTAGGCATTGTTTTGTGTGGTGCCATCCAGCACATGCCGATCAGGTTGCATACGGTAGCTTTACACTTGCGTGACAGGAAGCCACTAGTCTTGACGTGGAATGGCTATTCCTCCTGACTACTGTGGTTTACAGTCTACTGAAGACACAAGGTGAGTATTATCCCTCTCTCCCTACAGTAGCTACTTTTCATTCGTTTAGTGCGACACTGGGGGTGGAAGGGTTACATGTTATGGAGAAAGTACTACAAATACTAAGAGTATTATAGAAGTATCACCAGGAGATAACTCACGCTATAGTTGGTTTGAGTGAACGGAGGATAGCACAGGGGCAACGCGCTGGTCTAGGAAGCAAGACCACAAAAAGCAACAGAGGTTTGAATGCCGGATCACGCTTAGAAACCAAACTCAGGTACGCTATTAGGCACGTTATATAAAAACAATTAAATAAACACATAAATATTCCCTTTACATGTGAGGGTACAAAGAATGTGGTTCTTTGTGATTACATCACCCACCTTTACCTTGTGGTCTTCTACTTAAACTCTTCTTGGCCGACTGTTTTTTTTTTTCATTTTGTTTTCTTTGAGTTGCCTGGTCCCCCATACCCTCTCATCCCTGCCCCTATTCCACCCTGCATGTGTTCTTTTTTTCGAAATTATCCAATCACATGCACCTTTAAATGTATATGTACATGTAGGATAAGGGAAGCCTGGGTGTGGGGACGTGGGGGTGCGGGATGGAGGTGTGACTTAGAAGGGATATAGGGGAACCCCTGCACTCCCCAGACCCTTAATTTGAGAAGCCATTGTATACCATTTAATGCATAGTTCAGTATGGTTACAATGCTGGGAGCTATTACTTTGACCTTTATGTGACTTTGAGGGAATTTGGACCTGCTGCTTTCCAGGCTGTACATGTTTGGTGTGTGATAGGAGCTTGCAGTGTTGTGGACCATTATGCATCCGTCCGATGTGTAGAGGAACCTTTCAGTGCGGTACCTGTTCTTTGTGCGAGGGTCAATTACACTGATACCCATATTGTACCTTTCCTTTATTCAGGAATGTTTCAACTTCTGCTGCATGTTTTGTCTTTTCTGTATGTCAATGAAATATGCACTGTTTGTGCCAGTACTGTACCTGTTTAGTCAGTTAAGGGAACTGTGAGGCACATATTAATGAAACATAATTAATGGCTTCACACAGCAAAGTGAGTAGTAACAGGAGAAACATTTTTGGGCAATTTGTGAGAAACAGGACATTTTAAAGAACCTTGGGCCAGTAAATTTGTTTAAAACTTCTAGCTGCACAGTGCACTAAAGCCCCTATTTAGAACGGTACGACGTCCATTCATCGCACGTTTTTTTTTTTTTTCGGGGCATTTTTTTGCCACTGATTTTATACTGAAAAAACCCTTGAAAATGATGGGGTGGGGGTGGGTTAAGGGATCTAAGGTGTAGAGGTGTGGGGACTAGATTGTAAATAGGTAGGAAGAGGGGTTTGGTGGGTTACCCCCACATAAAAAAAAATTCAATGAGTTTTTGCTGCAATAAAAACAGGCGATGGGATTACATAAAAACATTTAGAACACCTGGTGGAAGGAGAGGTTTCTCTACATCTGCATCTGCCCTTTTTTTTATCTGTACCTATTGGCAGTCTGTTGGCGGTCATCAGCCTGGTTAAAGAATGTGGACCAGGTGGATTCCCTCAAACACCAGAAGTTGGTGGTGGCGTGGACAGCCCAGGCCAAAAAGGCCATTGCCTATGTGGGCGAATGTGCCTCCTGTGCATGGCAGAGTATGTGTCATAATCGGGGGGCGGGAGTAGATATGGGAAGGATACAGTTAACTATAGTGGTGCATAGATTAGGTCACTAGGCAGCAAACACATTTTCAGCAATACAACATCGTTGTATAATATAGCTAATGGGAAGATTACTATGCAACCAACTTCCCTAATCAGCAGCAGTAAATCGAGGCTCTCCCTGTACTCAGTGGAGCCCCCATATGACTTTAGATGTCAGAACTCCAGCGCTTTACCACTGCAGTCCATATCCTAAACAAGGACATGAGCAGACTTAAGTTACGGGTATTGATACTCTGGCACCAAAACATCTGATCTTTTATCTCCTCCAGTTGGCTGTGTACTGTATGGGGATGGTGGGTGCTGGCTCACTCCTTATTAGACAAGATTGGATTCACTACCCTGTGGGATACTGAACCAGCCTTGTCTTCTTGGCACTAGTTAACCCAACCTTTGATATAAGCATGTACTACACAAGTTGGTAGAGTAACTGAGCAGCCAGGCTTATCTCAAGAGGGGGTCAATGCGAGCTGTAGTGTTATCACACAGAAATTCGCAGTAACAAGTATCCAGATACACACTTACTCTCAGTTCCAATACATCAGTAGATACCCATTCGGGATGGCACACTGATACTTCCTAAAACCTGAGGTGACTTAAATACTAGGACACTGTGGACATTGATACATCACTGGCACTTTCAGAGCAATACTGAGTTTGGTGTCAAAGAAAAGGTTTTAGGGAATAAAACAATGGTTAACAAATATTCTTATGTAGGTAAGTACTTTTTGAACCATCCAATGCAAGGTAAATTAACCCTTTCCTGATGGATAGTTAAAGCACGAAGTCAGAGGTAAGAAGAGTCTTTTAGGGAGTCATGACAGCCAATGTTAACTGAGCAAATGTCTAAGGGAGCTGAATCACTTCTTGCAGGTTGGTAAAAAGGTGTTGCACAATGTTTTAGAAGTCTTTGTAGAAAACAAAATCACTGTAGGGCCACACAATGGGAGGCTTGTGAGGGGCAAATCTGCAAGCAACTCTGCAAAAGCAACCAAGACAAGTCTCAACTGAGAGGAAGCACGGCTACACAACAAGAGTGAAGTCCCTTTAGTTTTACACTACCTTTGGTTTGAAGAAAGTGGTACCAGATGACTTCTGTTCCTGAGTAGGTCTGCAGATCGTGTTGTTCCTGGGCCTCAGCTTCTCGCGGCTCTTGCAAATAGCACCAGTGCGGTACTCGGATATCTACATGGACGTTCCTCACATCTGGGGTCCAGCACTCAGTTGAGGTGGCTCAGGCTTTGTGAGTCCTGCTTCATGAGAGTCCAGAGGATATTCCTGTAGCTCAGGTCTGACTTAAAAATGAGACACTCGATTCTGGTGCTCCTCTGCCAGGCAATAGGTTCCTGCAGCAGCAATGGAAGTACAGCCAGCTCTGAGAGGATGTCCAGACAAGTTTGCTTTGGGGTTGATTGGTCCCACCAACCCAAGGGGAGACGTCGTCCGTTGCAGGGCTTCTCTAGTTGAGGCAAATTCAGAGCTTCAGCAATGCAGCAGGGCTTCACCAGGTAAGCCAACGGTCCAGGAGTTGCCAAAAGTGTCTCTTCCATGTTCTTATTCTGATTCCTTCATCCAGTGGTCTGCCTACCAAGCCAAACGCCTTGCCTTTTATGCAGGTTTCTCCCATTAATTTGCAGCCTAACTGTCACTCACACAGCAGGGTGGTTGTCCTCCAAGGACAGCCAACCAGGCAATCACCTTTTTGTGCATTCCTGTAACCAATTGGGATTAAGCACAGGGAGATTTGGGCACCTCCCTCGCTTCCTGCCCTGCCAGACACACTGGAACAAGAGGCAGGCTTCACCAGTGAATCCCGTCAAAGACAAAATGAACAAAGAGACCAAACCTGATTTGGCATACAGAGTAAATTTCAAGAAAGACCTTTCCAACAAGAAATGGCTAAAAAAAGGAAGATCGGGCCATATTGACAAAATGGACACCCATGGGTGCTTTACTGCAGCTGCAATTGCAGCCGGCGGTAGAAACACACAATTGTAGGAAAATGTAAACCACTGCCACCAGCCACTAATTGTAGAAAGGGTAACAAACAAATGTTACATGAGAAACTAGATAAAGGGGATACTAAGTAACACCCCCAGCACCCTATGGTAAGATAGTGTGTGCTGGGTCGAGAAAGTTACAAAATGTGAGTAAAGTCACTTTCACTTCACTGCTCTTGGAAACAGTAGTTTCATCGACAGAAGGTATTTAAACCTCTGGGAAATCTAAGAGATGTCCCTGTGCCAGTGCACTGAAGGTGCTCTGTGTCACAATGTAAAGATGATGCCTATGGCATTTTTCAGACTCCAAAGTCAAAAGAGACATAGTCCAAATCACAGAAAAATACATGAGAGTATGGGAAAGAAGTCTCACTCTCTCCAAGATAAAATTAAAAGTCCAAAATGTACAGCAAAGAGAGCTGGGGGTCTCTAAGGTAGAAGGGAATTAGCACATTTCTGAGAGTTCTCCCTAAGACTTCTGTTCTCCTATCCATCCCTGGGACCCCAAATTAATTCTCCCACTCACCTGCAAGTGCTGTCAAGCAAAGAGGATTTATCTGCAATTGATTATACCTTGGAACAGGATGGGAGGGGGCTGCAGAAACCCAGAGCTAGCAGTGGTGGTAGAAAAGCTTCTGGCAGCCACTAACACCCTCTCACTTTCAGTGACTTGAGCATCAGTTTCTGCCACTCTCTTTGTTGTATGCTCAATAGATGCAGGCGGAGGCCGGAAAGAAGCAGAGATACTGCAAAAAAAGACAGTGGTAGTTCCATCTCTGAATATGGGGTGCTTGTCGAGAGCCATTGGTGTTGGTAGATGGAAGCGACAGCCTCCTTCCAACAACTTTTAAATAGACTCCTGCGCTATGTAATTCAAGTGGCTCACAACAGCCCAGGACACTGCCTCACAGATGCACACACAAATGTGTGTGTGTGGGGTTGGGAAATTGTTTGAAGGGGATGTCTGAGGGACCTTATTTTCAATCCTACTGTTACCACAGATATTTTGTGATTCTGCTTATTTGTATTACTAATCCTTACTCAGCTGGTCATAGGTCCTAATCCAGCATGTATGTTATGTATTGTGTGTGTAAGACAGAGTGATTTA
This sequence comes from Ambystoma mexicanum, assembly GCF_040938575.1. Classification (NCBI taxonomy): domain Eukaryota; kingdom Metazoa; phylum Chordata; class Amphibia; order Caudata; family Ambystomatidae; genus Ambystoma; species Ambystoma mexicanum. The sequence goes on along the minus strand of NC_090921.1, from coordinate 932,771,656 downwards.
ATTTGACCTTGTTATACAAACATCTAAAACAGTATGAAGAAACTGCAGTTTGTGAACATGGTGAGCAAGACATGCATGTGAAGTGGTCAGGGCACATTTGGCATGAGAGGATTGCATAGTCAGGTCAAATGGAGTTGGCAGTGTTGCGGCAAAATTACCTTTCGCCTAAGGTGGAAAAAACTCTTGCACCTGCCCTGATATATTTTGGTAGCCTAAGTGGGTAGTGGGACCACCTAATCCAAAGAGTGGATAAAATACAACTCACGGAATACAGTGCCTTTATTTATTTATTTATTTAACTATTTTAGTTTAGTTTATTTGTATAGTGCACCAGGCCCAGGGGCAACCGGGCGCATCACTTAGTTACTACATGATAAGGCAGACAGAGCAATAATTACAGGAGTTACAGATGTATAATAACAGTAGGCAGACAAAGCAAATTATTATTTACAAGGTTACAGATATATACAAGGCAGTTACACAGTGAACATCATAGTTAGGGGTCTTGGGCGGACAGCCACGCTTTGGCTAAGTGTTTGAATCTAAGGAAAGAAGGCTCTGCTCTTAGCGTTTTAGGGAGCGTGTTCCATAATTTAGCTGCCATTACTGGGAAGCTGGTTCCATTTGATCTTTGAAGTTTGAAACGTGGAATAACAAGGCAGTTGGTTTGAGCCATTCTACGGGGTCTGATGGAGTTGTGAAGGGCAAATCTGTTGGCCAGGTAGCAAGGTGCTTGGTTGTAAAGGCATTTGTGAGTAAGGGCAAGAGTTTTGGGACTGAGAGCCATTGTATGTTGCGTCTGGTGTCAGAAATGTGTTGGCGCCTGGAGATATTAAGGGCTACTCTAACAGCATTATTGTGGACAATTTGTAACTTATTTAAGTTACAACGGTTGGTGACCAGGTAGAGTGCATTACAATAATCAATTGTGGACAGCACAAGGGTCCCGGCCAGAGTAACGCAATTGGATGAGGAGAGAAAAGGGCGGGTAGCTGTGATAAGCTTGCAGGTATATGCAGCTGTGGAGGAGACTGCATTGGTTTGTCTAGCCAAGGATAGGGTAGAGTTGATATAAATCCCTAGAGTTTTGGTGTCCTTGGCAGTTAAGATAGTATTGCCATCAATGGTGAAGGAATTGAACGCAGGGTCACGTTTGGTAAGTTTTTGGGGTGAGCCAAGAATGAGGAGCTCTGTCTTTTCATCATTTAGACAAAGTCCGTGTTGCGCCATCCAAGCTTGGATGACTTGGTATATGGCATTAACGGAGAGGGAGTCGGCTAAGTAGTCACCTGAGATTGGGATTAGTATTTGGGTGTCATCAGCATAAATGGTGTAGGTGACACCAAGATAGTCCAAGATATTGAATAGAGGTTTTGTGAACACGTTATACAACGTGGAGTACACAAGATCCTTGCGGCACACGGCAGGTGACAGGTGAAGACTGGGCAGCTGCTAGTGGAGAAAAGACACGCATCAATCTATTGCCCAAGAAAGAGCTAATCCAGGCTGTGGCTTTGTCAGAGAAGTGTGCAGCTGATTTGAGGTGATGACTTTGTATTTGGTGACTGACGAGATCAAAGGCCGCAGAGAGGTCAAGGAGGAGTAGAAGAGAGAGTTTGCCCTTGTCTTTTAGGTCTTCGATCTGTGTTTTAAGATCGATAAGGGCAGTTTCAGTGCCGTGGCGCGGCCGAAACCCATATTGCCTTAGTCCCAAGAGTTTGTTGGATTCAAGGTAATATTGAATTTGTAGGTATGCGGCTCGGTCAAGGATTTTTAGTAGAAACGGGAACGTGGTAATAGGCCTGTAATTGGTGGGTATGCTGGCGTCCAATGTTAGTTTTTTCAAGAGAAGTATTACCCAAGCATCCTTCAGGTTGTCAGGTACGATCCCAGAGCTGAAGGAGGAATTAATGAGCGTGGTGATGAATGGAGCTAGGTCATGAGCTAATTCCTTGATGATAGGCGCCGGGCAGGGATCACCCTGGTAATTAGATGGTTTAAGGCTGCTGATGATCTTTTCCACTTCAGTAATGGAAAGTGGAGAAAAGCTGAACGGAGTCAGAGAGTCTGGGATGGAGTTGTTTATAATTGGAAGAGGATAAGGTTGCAGGTTAGATTGTAGGCTAGTTTGTTTATTATTAATTTTGATTTGGAGAGATGCAATCTTGCTAAGGAGAGCCTCTTGGATTTTAGTGCACCAAGTACTATCTTTTATGCAAGGATCTGGTGCAGTGACAGGAGTTTCAAGTTCTTTTAGGATTCTGAACAATTCTTTGTTGTTGGATTTGGCTTGCTCGATACGTTTGTTGTAAGTGTCTTTTTTGCCTTCCTTATAATTTAGGGTAGCAAGGAAGAGGCAGGATTTATTAGCTACGGTTGCTTTTCCAGTGTGATTCCGAAATTTGTTTTTCTTTGCGCAAAATTCTAACCTGGGATGTGAACCAAGAGTTGAGCTTGAGGTTTAGGTTTTCTCAGTTTAGATAGGGCGATGAGGTCTAGGGCTTTTAGCATTGCGTGGTTAAAGGTGTCAACCCGGGCAGTGCGGTCAGAGCATGTGAGTACCTGATCATTGAGGACTGGTAGGATGAGAGGGAGAAGCCTGTCACAGGTTATGTCACGTTTATTACGTGTGGCAATAGCAGGTGCAACAGTTGGAGTGAGGCTGATAGATTTGGCCAGGATCTTAAAGGTAATTAAGTTGTGGTCAGTCCACGCACAGGGTTGGTTGGATATGACATTGATCGGGCAGTTGTGGTCAGCTAACCAATCAAGGATTCTGCCCTTGGAGTATGTGGGTCTGTTAATGTGCTGCGTAAAGCCTGCATTTGTGAGCATGTTGTCGATAGTCAGGGCAGCAGTGTCATTGGGGTCGGAAAGGCTAAGGTTAAAGTCACCTAGTACCGTGATTTGGGAGTTAGTTTTAGTGTTATGTGTGAGGATGTTGGAGAGGTCCTCAGCGAAAGTGGATAGCGGCCCTTGTGGCCGGCAGAATAGATGAAATGTGATGGTGTGGTTAGGGTTGAAGGCTAGTTTGGCTGTTAGTGCTTCCATAGAAGGGATTTGGTGCACATAGGAGAGGTGGAAGTTTAGGGAATTTTTATGGATGATAGCAATGCCACCACCTTTGGACTGATTTGTGTTCCGATTATGTCTGATAATGTTGTAACCTGCAGGGATGGCAAGAGAGAGTAAAGGCCCAGAGGCTGCGTGAAGCCAGGTTTCAGTGATGGCCATGAAGTCAAGGCCGTGGGTAAGGATGAGGTCAGCCACTTCTAGTGCGTGTGCAGTGAGAGATCTGACATTGATTAACGCTCCCTTGATGATGCTGGTATCAGGGAGGTTCGATTGGGAACTGACATTAATTAACGCTCCCTTGATGATGCTGGTATCAGGGAGGTTGGATTGGGATGTGGGTGAAAGTGGCAAGGGTGTGGTCCTGACGGTAGTCTGAAGGTGTTTATTATGTCGCACATGGTGGTGAGAGGCGTGAGTGAGTCGTGAGCCAAGTCTAGCGTTTCTCGTGGTGAAAGGGCAAGGCTGGTTCAGAGTGGGTCTGGAGGCAAAGTGTTGGAGCCATAAGGCTGGGTTATTAAGTTATGGGTTGATATAGTGAGAGATGGTGGGCATCGTTATAGTGTTATGATGGTAAAGGTGTGGTATCAGGTCCATGGTCTGGTTGAGTACGGGCCTTACACAGTAGAATGTAAGGTAGAGTATGATAGGCAGTGTTAATGCAAATGGGTTGGGGAAGGGAGTCTGATGCGAGTGAATGGCTATTGGAGGGGGGAGCATATTGGCATATGACACTAGTCCTAAATACAGATGCCTGCATGAAGTGCTTGCCAAGGAGAGATTTTCACATAGAACAAACATATTTTCAGAGGCAATAAGGAGTTGATTCCTGCACAAATGCAAAGTTCGGCTATAAGTATAGTCTAACAACAAAGACAGTGAACATAACAGGGCTAGCAATGCAGCAAAGGCAAACATTATATTCCCATAGCATGACTGAAGGCTGTCCTATAATGTCTGGGGAATGTCTAGCTTTTTGTGAATCATGCTATTAGAGTGCCTCTCTATGAGTATGCATGAGAAGGAGCAGCAGGAATGCACTTTTGTTTCTTTACTCTAAAGCACAAATACGGAGACACAATTCACTAGACAATGACACAGAAGTCCAAAAAGAAAAAGCAAGTATTGATTTCTAAAACAGTGACCAGCACACAGATAACAAATATGACATAATGGAACATAAAGAAATGCAACAAAGGAAAGGGACAGAGATTGGCTGCTGGCAATCCAATAGAGAAACTCCTAGGCCATTATAAACACAAGTGAGGGCAAGATCAGAAAAACAAGCTTTCACATACAGATCCAGGAAAATATCAGGAAGGCTATCTAAGTAAACTTTCAAGACAGCAACCAGAGAGCAAGATCATTAGCAACCCTAGTATGGTCTTAGAACAAGGCTACTATGGATGGAACTGAAGACTTGGACTGGAACTACGGACTGAAATCATGGACTAAAATATGAAGGACTGCAGATAGGAAGCAAAGGGACTGCAGGAGGCAGCAAAGGGAATGAGGAAAACATAGTGTATGGGTGCACACCTACTGATAGTTCCACAATGGGTTGTGTATTACTATGCTAGATTGTAGTGAGGTGCAGAGGAGTGTGTAGCAGTCCTGAGACTAGGTTGCTGTTATCGAGAACCAAAATAATCGGTGTCCACTCGAGTCCCCTGCAGACTCAATGTGTTTGCTAAAAACAAACAGCTATTTAGAGTTTATATAAATGCACATTTTCCCCAAAAAATTAGGAGCGTGAAGGGAATGAGGCCGTAGGGAAAGAATGCTTCATGGCAGGAAGCTAAGATATTTTAGGGGTAAAAGGAAGTGGCTGAAGGCAGGCCACCGAGGACTGCAAGTGCAGATGGTTTTGGAAACACCATTGATCAGCAGCAGGGTTTATCAGGAAATCACAGTCCAACATGAGAGGGTATGGAAACACACAATGCAAGAATAAAAAGCTCTTGCAGCCAGCTAATTAAATACGGACAGTTCCCGGGCTAAAACAGGCTGAATAGCTCACCTGGAATGCCACACCTATTAGTAATCTGCATCCTCCCGCTCTGAAATATTAAAAAGAAAAGGCAAGCGCCCCCATTCGACTTCTAGATATGGTATCTTCCAAGATATTATAGTTAAAAATCGAGGTCTTTCAACCCAACAATAGGTTCATTATGTGATATGTAGTTTATGCAAAACAATATGAAATGTCGACTATCCAGTGAAACTCTTGCCATCAAAAATGGCACCACGCTGTGATGTTTGCTTTCATTCATACATAACCTGACTAAAATCAAGCACTTTCCCCAAAAAGTCAAGAACTGGAGTTTACAATTGTAAATTACACCAGTCGTAGAATATGATGGGAAGTATTTTTAGGAGTTAGGAAAACATACCTTCATCCTTGGTGATGTTTTCTAGGCGAGAGTTTCATATGGAACCGGTCTGTGTTATGAATGTGTTGGTAGTGAGAGCATGGTGCCTTTACACAGCTTGCTGGGAACAAAAAGCAGAATAATAGCAATCTACAAATTGTAGTTTAGACTTTGTTAACGTTATCAGGATACCCACAACAATTCTTGCCATGGAAATTGTCGCCAGCGGGTGATATTTACGAACGATTTGCATCCTGACAAAAATAAAGCATTCCCCCCAAATTGTCTAGGACTGTAGCTTAGAATAGTAAATATCACCAGTGCTAGAATATGTTGAGAATGCTGTTAAGAATTGAATATATAATAAATTGCCTACCAGGAAAGATGTTCACATGGAACCCCTCATTCAGCTTCATTCAGCTTCATATATGTCAGTATAACATAAGACTCACACATATCTCAAAGAAGCAAAGAAACAGTGGAATATGATTTCTATATCAGCATGACTGGACGTTGAATTAGAGTCACAAAAGTCACACTAAAATCAACACTGGTTAAATGCAATTCTCTGAGCATGTGCTTGGATGCATTGATGGTAATATTATTGATTCATACCAATTAATTACTTCGATAGCGCTTTCGCCAAAGCACTTTACGAAATATACAGTGCCGCCATTGGATAGCTCAGCAAGTTAAAGGCGCAACTCTCACTTGTTACAGCCTGCACACTCCAAGCTCATATGTCAGCAAGGTTGAATCTGCCCTTAATCCGTGGTTGATAAATGATGTAGTGTCACATTTTGAATTGATAACACATATTTTTACAGTGCTTCGGAGCAGGAGGAGTCAGAAGTGATCTATGTCAAACTATTCGACTTGGATACGGGAAATGGAAACCTGGAGTATGTTTGCACAACATGATAGACTTCAGAAAATAAAACAATAAAGTTGACGCTAAATATGAAGTTCTGAGTCTGGGTCTGGCATTCAGCCTGCCATATGCAAACACTACTCTGCAGATGTACCTTGTAAATATAGCACATTAGTGAAAGCCAAAACCGGTAATAAATAAGGGAGGCGTCTGGCAGGGCGCATTGTGATGGAAATGTCATACTGCAGCTCACATTAGCAGGAAATCTGCACAGTTTCCATCTGACTAGAGTGTAAAAGGTAGGTTTATGACACTAGATACTGGTGTAAGATGGAAATTGTTTGGCGACCATGACACGACTTAGCAATTTTTTCGGTATTAGGTCAAAAAGTCCATTTGATCTACCCGAAAATGAGAAAGACCGATTTCAAAAGACGGCTCTGAGAACACTCAGAGCCGTCTTTTCAAATCTTAACTGTCAAGCCCCTGCCACACACTGCTGCACGCAGGGGTTTACAGGCTGACCGAGATGGGCAGGGAAGGACGGGTTACAGGTAAATGTGTGTTTGCGTGCGTGTGTGTATGAAAGGGGACAGTGTTTATGGAGGAGAGGGGGCTGGGGAAGGAGTGTGTCTGTGTGTGTGCGTTTCTGAGTGTTTTTGTATAAAAGGGAGTGCTGGGGAAAAGATGTGTCTGATTATGAGGTAGGGTTGGGGCGGGGGAGAGGATGAAAGAAAGGGGATTCGGGGGTAAAACCCCCAATTTCAAAGGGCGCAGGGAGAGGAATTCAAGTATTTTGAATATTAAAGGGCACCCACAATCGGCGATACGAATCAGTCTTTTTTTTGGTGTGGCCTTTAGTTTTCGAGATAATGACAGAACCAGGTTTCAGTGTGTTCAGTCTCCAGATGAACACAGTAAATCTTGTCATGGTAACTGCAATGGACCAACAGCTGGATTTTAGCTTAGCTCAGCTGTGCCCAGAGAGCCTAATCAACATGTATGTGACCTCGAGACATAAACTCAAAGGAGGAGTTTTTTTGTCTCCTATTGGCAGGCCTGCTCGCACAATATAAACAATAACAACATGCCTCACCAAATATTTTGTCTCAGGTCTCACCAAACCCTTGACAACCCTGCTTAGGGCTTAGAAATGATGTACTTCCTGTATCTGCCTGCAACACTATTGCGGGACTCAGTCACTTCTTAGTGACACTTTTCTACCAAACTGTCTTAAAACAGCTTCAGCTGCAGCGATAGCATATAATGTAATGTTATTTAAAGTGATCTTATATAGCGCCCTTCTGCCAATAATGTTGGCCTTGCTGCATATGGCTCTGTAAGAAAGAGGGTGTGTTATTCGGATAGCGGGAAGGCAGATGCAGAAACCTTTTGTGTTGATGGATGCTGGTTGGATGTACCTGTTACCTGTGTGTCGATATGAACATCTGTATGGTGTTTGTAGTTGTAAACAACCGGGAAGGTTAGACATATGGGCAGCACCCTGACTGTGCATAGTGCAAAAACTAACAGCATCATTGTTGAAAGAAGATGGATAGGGTCTGATTATGTTAAATACACAAGACCTAGGAGCTTGTCTGTAGGAATGTGGGAGGTGTACGGATGCAAGCTTTTAGAAGTGAAGAGTTAGTTGAGTGGTGGGAGCGATTGAGAGGGGGTGAGGGTGTTGTCACTTCCTGGCTTTGCTGGTAGATTTCACTGAGATTAAAGGTACAAACCATTGTCATGCGGGGATGGTTCCATGAGTCAGATTGGTTTCCCTCAGATGGAAATGCCAAGAGTTTCAGAACATGGCTGTGGTAAATTATCCCATGTTTCTAGTGAACAGATTTGGGTCAGTTGCTGTTATTTTTCATTTCTTTCAGTGTATTTGGTTGAAAAGTCAAGTCTTGAGCTCTTTTCCGAAAGTCAGGTGGTTCTCCAGGCAGAGAGGACTGGGTAGGGTGTGCCACAGTTTTGTGGCTCGAATTGCAAAAGAAGATCCTCCTTGCCATTTCTTGTTGACTTTGGGTACTAGTACTAGTGCCGCATTGCTGGACTTTAGTGTTAGGAAGGAGTGCAGTGTTGAAATTTCATCCAGGGTATGAATGATGGGCGGTGCACAAGGTTTTGAAATGAACCCTATAAGCACACAAATGGAGGACCCAGTACTAACTCCAGTTATTTCTGGTCTGGTGGGAGCCATATAGATCAAAACATGTATTGCAATTTGTAATGGGTAAGTAAACATGCACATGCCAAGACAGTGTGAACTTTCCCATTGTTTGAAAGTGTATAGGAGGCGAGGCGAGGTACAGATCTGAGCATGACATCACGTGTATCTATGTAGGTGGCAGACCATCAGAGAGAATCAGCCAGGTGAGGTTTCAAAAGACTGCTTCACAGTGAATAGTTCTGTCCATGCCAGTATTAAATTAAATCATACATTCTATTGCTCGTGTCAAGAAAACAAATAGCAAAATCCAGCGGCATATTAAGAATAATTGAGAGAAGTTTTTGTATAGTGCTTTCTGCCAATTTCCCCCTCTGCTCAGCGCTGTAATGATTACTGTTCCTATAACGTAAATGAATGTACTTACAGTATACACCTCAGAAGGATGATGGTATCGAGCCTGAAAGGGAAGTACCCAAAAACCGCACAGAAAGTGCAAGGGAAAACAAGGTTTATTACTTGCAGAAAGGTCTCATACAGACCAGAACTGACACAGAGCTCTCTGATTTTTTCAAAGGGTTACATCTTTTAAAGTCTGATAAGCCATAATTAACAATACTAACATAATAATGAGATACAATATAATCCCTCCACCAGTATTGTCTGCCACCTAAATAACATACTAAAGTTCCTGTATAGTTCCTGGACTGATTGGCCATATGTAATGTAAACCCATTCCTCTGTACCCATGGTCTCCTACATCGTCACTTGCTAATAAAGGTACAGGATTGGTAGCTTCCCCTTATTAAAATATTAATACATTAAGACTCTCATGTGATGTACACTGCTCGGTTCCAGATGCAGTCAAAGTAAACTGGTCAGACCAACTCTGCTGTGATAAGACTGAAGGCTTTCTCTGTATACCAGACACTCTGGTGCACACAAGTTGCCTCCCCAACCTTGTACTGGATTTATTGGCATCACCTCTGCTCCTTGTATCCAAATCAAGGAACGTTCCAGACATGGCTATCCCTTATCTCCTTTGAACCCCAGCTGCTCAGTAATGATGTGACTGAGGCACCAGTCTTAAATATGAATTCCAGGGCTGAATTTGCTTTTGGTTGGTTGTCTACATGTAATTCATATGGGATGACCACTCATTTGGGAGGGCAGCATTGCTCTATATCTTCACCTTACCCATTGGCATAACTAAACCTAAGCCCTGTTCTCATGAATTTTCACTTCACAAGGCACTTCCCTACCAGCTCTCCCCACAGCTCACATTCTGTTCCCACCATATTGAAGCTCTGCAGCTGTATACAATTATCGGTTATCCATGCACTCCGGGTGCTTCTGAACTTGGCTTCTATCCTTGGGAACGGAAAAGGGGATTTGTTTTTGGAGCCGAGCTACACCTAGCTGCAGCTCCATATCACGGTGTGCATTCTATTCTGTTCAAAGTCTACCAGGCCTTACCTTCCAATATGGCGGTACTTCGTCCATGTTAACACGCTGACCTCGCTTGTACCACAATACCGTTCTGAATCCATCTTTCACCTGCTTAATTTCTTCCCGCACCTCACTGCCATTCATAATTCTGAATGCATCAACTAAACACCGGGCCAAAGATTCTGCCCTACCTATACCCTACTTATAACCTCGGCATCTGCAGCAGTAGTACATTTGATGCGTTCCATGTTGCTATATGTAAGCATCTAATATGTGTCAAACCTAACTAAAACCAATCCACAATCCTTCCGCTGTACCAGCCTCAAACTACTCCCCAAATGCTGTGGCGATGGCTTACATTTCTGAACTATGACCAACAGATATTGATAACGGATCTACTGAAATGAATCGTGTATATATATGTGCCATGCAGATTCCTCATATGCGCCACTGGATCTGACTTTTTGGTGACTTGCAGCCTTTTGGAAAGTGATTTAGCTAAACCCCAGCAAATGCTGCTGCCAATGTCTGAAATTCTGGAATGACTCCAATGGACCCTGGCTGGTTCCACTGTGTGGACAGCGGGAAGTGGGAGCCAGCTATAGCGAAGAGGAGAGTGGCATAAGAGGAAATATACAGCGGGCCGGGCGGCAGAGGCGCAGAATGTTCCATCTCAGTAAAAGCATGGCGGCAAAGCAAAGCGCCAACGATAAATATGATGAACGCGGTTCCTCTTGAAAACACAGTGAGGGTCATTCCGAGTTCACTTATCAGCTGCGCCGCACAGCTCGCCGAGTCCCTGCTAAAGGACGTCTCTCCCAGTAGATGTATGCCGCCCTGCCACCATTGCAAGCGATCAATTACCATATACAGTAGCGCCGCACGTCCTTATCCTTGCCCGCAATTACCGGACCGTATCCTGCATTACCAGGAGTACAGTCATATCGAGAGAAAAACGCACCCGGAAAACAGCTGTTCGCAGGTACGGTTCATAAATCACCCTCAAACTTCAGATCGAAAACATAGCTCACTTCGATGCCGGACAGAGCCCAATGCCACGGAACAAAAGGTAGGTTGTAATCCCAAGAACCAGAACTGATCATTAGCCTTGACGAAAACACATTTCATATACATGATCACGCATTTTAAAGATACATACATGTAACCCAGATGTATCGAATTATGCACGTACATTATTCACAATGCAAATATATATGCAATTGCCATGGGTGGTCCCTGTTATATCAGTGTCTGAAAGCAATTCAAAGTGTTGTGTGCATTTCACTGAATTTGCGATACGTGCCCTGTAAGAAAATACATGGATAAGGGGCCGGTGTATTCTTTTGTGGGGGTTTTATGTAGCTCAGACCCAGGTAATGAGGTGAAGAATATGTCACTGGTACTCACCCAGACAGCGCACTGCCGCGTTATTTGATGCATATTTACATCACATTACACACTATGCATGCATGTGTGCGTGTGCACCTGCCTAACACACACACACACACACACACACAGATCCATGAATAATATGATTGAAAGCCGGGGCTTACTTGTTGTCCATTGGCAGCAATATCTTGCAACGTGCTCACATTCCTTAGACCCTCACAATATTCCACTAAAAGTTCACCCTACATGCAGACCCCAGACCAGTAGACCCCTTTGAGTTTTTGTCTTAGCAGATACTAATGATATGTCTGCCAACACTTTTCATCTTCCTGAACAGGTTTCAAATAATTGAGTATATATGTTTTCGGCCCAAACTGTTTCATATGCCAGCCATCTTCCCAACTCGTGACTGCTTATTAAGCTTAAGCATATTTGCTCCTGTCCGCACTCTGAACCCTCTCTCCATCTACTACCCTTCTTGCTTCTTCGTGGACTCCATTCAGCCTACAGGCTTAGCTGTGAAGGCCCGCTCCAGTGTTCGGTTGCCTTCCACTCTCCCATCCCTTACCGTTGATTTCTGTTGTAATGTATGGTGTTATAGAAATACCAATACACAACAAAAGAATATTTCCATATTCCAATACTCATACTTTTACTGTTAAGTAAGGCATTATAACAAATATCTCAAACCAAGAACAGGGCAGCCACATAATAATGAGAACATCACAGATGCCTCATACTTCTAAGGGTTGCGCAAGGGTTGCGGAAGTCCCTTTACATTGAAAGGACAGTGTAATCAGGACATACAGCCACTTAAGGAGGGAAGAAGGACACACATTAATCATAACTGGGATGAGGATATTACAACTAACATCGCAATTATTTGCATACTTTTACGAATCTGCACAGGTGCAGGCTGCGGGATGGGGGGCTGGGGAGGGGGGCGATGCCGCTGCAGGTTTGAGGGGTCCCCTCTTTAGCACAATCGTGAAGGCTTCTACAGAACATGGCTAATCAGATCAGGGAGATCCCAGTGACAGGGAATGGAGAGGATACACGAGTGGAAGGGAGAGTAAATCCAGCATCGGCGGGGAAAGGAAAACAAAGTGAAAACACAGTGGACATTGTGGTAAGAAATAAAACCCTTTTCTGGCCAGAAATAGTACACGTTGGGAGTCAAAGTCTACAGCTTAGTATGCGGAAATGTGCACTCAACTCGGCTCAGAGGCATTTAACTGAGGCAATTAAAACAAGTAAAAGTAGTGCACTAGGGAACACTATGGTCATTATTGAAATATAAGTAAACGTAATAAAAGTATTTCAAGTAATATCCAAAACAAAGCTCTGAACAACTGACAGTCTGGACTAAACGTCCCTCCCCCTTCTGCTTTTTCCCTCAATGTAACTAGCGCCTAGATGCCGGAGGGTTTGGGCGCTGTAATAAATGCAAACATAAATAAAAATAAAAAATAAATAAATAAACACTTGGTTTTCTATACACACTTATTGAACATTCCTGCAAGGGAAAATGCAAAGGCAAAGAAGGTTGAATCTATAATTACAGGCAGGCAAGTAAACTGGGGGTTGTATTAGAGAAAGGATACCAAAAGTATGGAAATACTTGGAAGAATATATTGAAACACAAAATGAATTAGTCAATTAAATATCTCGGGCTAAAATATGGGATTTGCACCCGGTCAAGGGAGCTAAGGCGATCAGGAGGCTAGAAAAGCAGGCAAGAACACACTGTGTAGCACCCAGATTTACCAGCCACCCAAGGCCCTTCGCCGGGTGGTGCCATCTCCCTAGTGGGGAGGCAACAGGGAGCCTCTGCCTGCTGCCTCCTCACATACCCACCCTTCCCTCACACCCACACAAATTCCACATGCTTTTTGCTCCTGCCCTGGTGCTCCTCTGCCTGCTGCCGCATGGGAATAGAAAAGGGACTCTGTCCCTTTTACTATGGCAGAAGCCATCTTTTTTTTATACAGAAGATTTGGCTTGTGGAATATGCCTGGAGCCAATCTCCAATAAAAAAAAAACAAGAACATCAGTTGCATACCAGGAAAACCCTGGGGTTCAAATATATATCAACCCCTTCTCAGGGGTGATAACAGGGCAGGTAATGGTCCACAGACCTTGTCTCAGGATAGAAGGCAATTACCAGCCACATGTGCTCCCCATCACAGTGGTGATTGGTACATCAGGACCCTAACAGTCCTTTTGGACTTAATGAAAGACCAAGATCAGGGTCCATTGAAGACTTGGGAAAGGACAGCTAGTCAACATGCTCTCTTCTTTAGTTAACCAATATTGAGCAGGCATTCCATGTGCAGCATACAGGTTTGAGTTGCATTTTCATGGCTTCACATTGGTCTGACTGTCTCAAACAGAAACACAATTTGGGGAAAGCTGTATTTGCGGTCTGGTATCTTCAATTTGGCAAGGTGGTATGATGGACTCATGGAAGAAGCTACTTCTCAGAAGCTGATTGCTTGATCTGTTGGTTTGACGGGATGAAGCTTCTTGAGGGCTCTGTCAGCAGGTGTGTACATGAAAGCTTGATGTGGCATGATAACGCATAAATAGCTCCAAGTCTTTTTCTCCTTCTGAGCAACAGCCAGTGCCAGTGATAATGCATCTGAGACTTGGATGCTCTTGGTCTACTCAAGAGAAAGACACATGCCTGGAACTCTATTATTCACTATCCGTGGGATTACGTGTGCTCAGGCACCTTCAGTAAAAGGGACTCCTCAGCCGGTGTGCTGTTCCTTGTGTGTTAGAGGGCGGTTGGAAAAGGGTCACTCACTCAGTCTCCTCTGATCTGCTGTTTTCACCCCTTAGAAAGCTGACTTTGAACGGATAAAAGACTCCCGAAGGTATCCCATACAGTGAAGGGTTGCCACATATTCTATGGTGAATAACAGCAGGTGGCTTGGAGCATCCAAACCTCTCACCAGAATCCAAGTGAATGTCTCCAATTGGAGTGTCCTCTCACTTTTGTAGAAATAATCAGAGTTCTTTGTTCCTAGAGAAGTCCCTATTGGGAAGGAGCCAAACATGCCATTATGTTCCAAAATTGTGGAAGAGACGGAGCCTAAGCATCCGGGTTGACTTAGCTTTACCTGTATCCTACCCCCAGGGAACAACAGGAATATGTCTGCAAATGTCTTCTCAAATGTTGTCATGTCATTTCATGTTATGTTATGTCATGGTACTGAAATTTATATTGCATACTACTGCCATTTGTATGCTCTCCATATGTTTTGGAATGGGAGGGGATTAGCTACATGGGGAAGTGGGTGAAAAGCAATATAGCTCTGTTGTTGTGTTGATGTGTGAAGCCTGAACGTGCCTTGAGTTTGTGTGCAGATCTGCGCCTAAGTGATACTTTTCTGGTGTAACTCGTATGGGGCACAGATGCATTGGTGTCCTTATGGGTACCTCTTGTGCTCATGGTGCTAGGGTGCATTGGCCAGAGGTGGTATGTAAGTTGGAACTATAGGTGCAATGTTTAGTTGTTTGAGGTGTGATTTGCGGTATCTGATGGGCAGCAGGTGGTGTAGTTGGTATATGCCTCGTTCCTTAGGGCATATTGGAATGAAGGAGTGAGTGTGGAGTTAGCAGCGGATCAAGTAGGCAGTTTGGAGTGTATGCTAGGTGCATTGGTAAACACATAGGGCCTCATTACGACCCTGGCGGTAAGTTACCGCCAGGGCCGTGACTTTACCGCCATGGTGCTAACTACGTTAACGCCATGGCGGTAAGGGGATTTACCGCCCCATTCCGACCTTGGCGGGGCGGTAAATCCCCAATCCCCATTTACCCTTCCCCATTCCCATTTTTGCCCCATAGGGCATAATGGGAGTGGGGAAGGCGTTAATTACGCCACCGTAAATTACGGTGGCGTAATTAACACCAAGTTCCCTTACCGCCATGGTTTTTTACACCCGCTAAAAGCAGGTGTAAAAACCGCCATGGCGGAAAGGGAACTCGTAATTGGCGGTAAGGGGTCGGCGCAGCTAACGCTGGCGCTAACCCCTTACCGCCAGGGTCGTAATGAGGCCCATAGTGTGATAGCTATCTCAGTACATACACAATCCAGACAAACAATGCTTGATTATGCAGACTCCTTTTGTGATGGAATTCCATTTTTTTGCCAGGATGTTTCTTTCACATATTGTGTAATATCTAGCATACTGTTACAGCTGGCTCTTCTGTTGGATAAACTCAGCTACCTTTCGTTTAGGGGATCAGTGGGCTCTGCAGAGTGATTCAATGTAATGATTTCCTTCATGGTTGCTAGTGGTGTGATCTTAGAGCTGGTGTGATGTGTTAGTGCCTGTCGAGGCTCTGATGAAGCTGTGTGCTGGATGCTTTAAAGTATTTTAGGACACTAGTGAGGCATGCCAAATTATATACTTTTTGCATAGTCAATTCTAGAGAGTACCAAAGATGTGACGGCCGGTGCCCTATGTGGAAAGGAGAGCAATGGCCCTAACTAAGCATGAGTAGTTCAATAATGTCTTTACCAGTGCATTGATTTGTAATTACAAAATAAGTACATTGATACCCAGGGGTGACAGGCGTGATCCTTGTGGTACGCCACATGTTGTGCTGCTGGAGTCTGAACCGAGAGAGTTAGTTTTGCTCTGTCTGTGATGAAAGGTCTCAAACATTGTAGTGCAGTGTTGCTTAGTTCACCTTCTCCCAGGCACGCAATGCAGTTAATGATGGCAAAGCTGCCGGGGTGGCTAGCACTATAAAGGCAGAGCTGAGGTTGGCACCCATATTGGTTTTAAGATCATCCCAGGTGGAAAGCAGTTCACATTCCGTTCCTCTCATTGCTCTAAACCTGCATGTGGGTGGTCCTGCATTAGACTCACATTTTGCAGGATTTGATAGTACATGTAGGTTTCAATGATTACAGATGGCAATTTTGTACTGAACATTGGTGGGTAGTTTGTGAGGTCCTCTGGCTTCCCAGATACACTTTCGAGTTGTGGTTTAACACCAGTCTTGAAAACTCTTGGGACCCGTGCAGTTTCCAGTGAGAAGATTTTGAGTATGTGGAAGAGACAGGCATGAAATCCCTTTGTAACCATATCTATGATATGATATGATATGATATGGCATTTATAATGTGCCTATACACAAGTGTTTCAAGGTGCAACGAGGCAAGGGAGGGGGAACAAGGGTGGACAGACAACGATCTTACTAGGCCAGGTGTCTTTCAAATTGCGCAAGTGCATGGGAAGGAGGGAGAGAGAAAGTACGTGGGGGAGGAGAGAGGGGAAAGTGCAGTACATGGGATAGTAGAATAAATAAGATAATAAAACGGCCAGATGGTGGCAAGTGCGAGGTAAGTGCAGACACAAGTGCTGGTAGGGGGACTGTAGGGATACAGAAAAACAGTCCCAGGGATTGCCAGGGAGGCAGTGCAGGTGCGTAACTGGCGGGGCCTGGGCCCGAGATCAGAAAGGGTGGACAGGTAACCAGTGCAGATTCAGCCAGGAATTCAGCAGGGGAGAGGGAGAGAAAGCAGAGGCAAAGAGCAAGGTTTTGAGGTGCTTCCGGAACCGGAGATGGTTCTCCTCAAATTTCAGGGAGGCAGGAAGGCTGTTCCAGAGGGAGGCCCCTGCTGAAGAGAGAGATCTACCACCAACTCGTTGCTTGGAGAAGCGACTGACCCTGAGGGAGTTGGAGGCGGATGAGCGAACAGAGGCATATGTGTATAACTGGCAGTCAGTGGTACACTGGTGAGTCAGCTTTGTTTATCTCCTTGACAAGTTTGCAGAAGATCACTTTAGAGATGGCTTTGAAGAGATTGATCCTTGCAGTTGCTGGTATGGCTGCTTTGTGGGGGAGATCGTTGTTTTGGACAGAGTAGTATCTATTGCCATGACTCTGACTCTAATATACTAAGAGGAGGGGATTTATGTGGACTATTTTGGGGGAAGAGATGTATGTGGGCTAGTTTGGGATCAGAATACATTGCCAATCTCCATCTTGATCTATCATCATGCATTTTTCTAACAAAGCAATTCCTTTGGAAAGTTTTGGAAATGTGGGTTTAAGTGAAAATGTCACTGGGGAAATGTCATCATAGAGGCCATATTATTTTCCTGACTCCTAAAATGTCTTACCAGCATCTTCTAGGGCTGGTGTTATTTACATTATTTATTGACATTTAGAGATAGTGTTTGATTTTAGTCAGGTTGTAAATTTGACTAGACAGATTGCCCCCGTGGCAACATTCTCCATGGTGAGATTTGTTTTGGATACCCTGATAACATTAACAAAGTCTAAAACACAATTTGTGAATTGATATGACTCTACGTTTTGTTCTCAGCAAGCTGTGTGAGGCTCCATCATCTTACTGCCAATGCATTCACAACCCAGTATGGTTCAGCTTCAGACATGGCAGCATAACATAAGATTGACATACATCTCAAGGGAGAAAAGAATGTGATTTTTTATACAGGCATGTCTGAAGCTAAATAAGAGTTACAAAAATCACACTAAAAGCTACTCTAGTTAAATACTATGATATTATTCTAAGCCCAATCATCCATTACTTACACAGCACTTTCACCAAAACACTTTACAAACATAGGCACTTATATCAAATTATATTTAGCCAGCAGATGCGATTAAACAGCATACAGTGTCGCAACTGGGTTGCTCAGCGGGTTAAAATATTAACTCTGGCATGTGCCACCATGCACTTCTCAAGTTCATATTAAAGCATGGATGAAGCAGTCCTTTGTCCTTCTGAGGTTGATACATTAAGTAGTAATACATTTAGTAGTAATAAGACTTCTTTTTACAGTGCTCAGAAGCAGGAGGAGTCAGGAGTCATCCATAAAAATGATGTCATACCAACAATTCTTCCTGGATACAGAAACATTTACACCACAGTAACAGCAAGACATGAAGCATTTTTGCCCAAAATGATAGGCCTCAGAAACAAACAAATCAAGTTTAATTATAAATAAGAATCTCTGGGTCTGCGGTATGCAGTCTGTCTGACCCATATACACAAACACTACCAGCCAGCTGTACCTTCACAAATATAACAGCCCATTAGAGAAAGCCAAAACACACGTGAAATAATCGAGGCTTCCAGCAGGGGTATTGTGATGGAAATGTCCTACTGCAGCTCAGACTAGCATCAATGTGCTTTGAGCTGGTCCCCAGATTTCTGCCATCTAGGTAGCCAGGAGACAGCCATTGCTATTGGATCCAGTTCCTGGGGGTGGACCAGTGGGGGAGGATTATCTGGGCAAGGGGTCTTCGGGGAGTGGAAGTGGGACAGCGAGGGTTGAGATGCAGTATCCCCTTCCCTGTAACACCTTTTCTCCATCCTAACCCATAGGATATTTAAAAGCTCCACCCCCCTTTTCCCACACAAACGCGTTCTTACATGATAACAGATAACGGACTAACAAAAGAGCAGTTTACCTGACATGTCCCAGTACTTGGGTCAGGCAGAGTCAGGCAATTGACAATAACCACGCACACATGACTTCCCTTTACCGTCTCCACAGGGATAAAAGATGGAGCACGAAAGCACACTTCGAGCAGGGCCGAACGCACGAGGAGACAGCTACACCTAACCGGCAGTACAAAGGAAGAAGAAAAGTGGTGCAATCAGGAAGGATGACGAAGGGGAATTCCCATTGCCCTTTTCAACTCAGACCCGCAAATCTTCCAGAAGGGAAAAGGTAAGACTGGGATTTACAGCTGGCGTGTGACACAACAGAGTTAAATGGTACACGGGGGCCTCCCGCCTTGATAACAGAGCCATAGAGGCAAGCTGGCTACTGTGGTACTATCCTTGACCCCAGAAAACAAAGAAGCCAACGGGTTCAACACAGCCGGTGAGTTGGAAGCAGTTGATATCAAACCAAACTGTTTTAAGCCCAAGGTTGCGAGTAGCAACATTTTGAACGCAAGAGGAAAGGTCTTATGTGTATGTTTGAACTTTGAAGAAAACCCAGTTGAGGTCCAGGTGCAGAGGGGTCCGGCACCATGTGGGTGCTCATTTGAAAGGCTCTGACCGGGACCTGTTTGTGAAACTACAACAACCAGAAGGCCTGAGGAAAGGGTGGCATGAGACGCCAGAGTGGTCCAATAAAGTTCAGGTCAAATCCCTTATACAATCGAAAGTTTCTCACCTGTTGCCAGAAGAAAGCTAGGGGAAGGGAACCCCGCTATGAAGGGTCCGCTATGATTGTGAACTGTGATAATTGGCAAGTGTGATCCCGACAGATGGATGCCTTAAGAAAGCTAAGGAGAAAGAAACCCTGCTTTATGAGAAAACTTAGCACTGCATGAACTGTATTGAGAATATATGAACTGTGTTGAAGAAAGGCCATGGTGAACCCGACAGAGGGAGGCCCGTTTTGTAAGGAGGATTCAAGCCCGACAGAGGGAGATCCCAGGGGCGAAGAGCTCAAATAACTTGTGTTTGTTTGTCATTGTGAAATCCGGGCAAAGAACAATTGCCCAGGGTGCAAGATTACTGAGAGAACATTTGTTGGTTTATTACTTTGAATCGGTAAACCCGCAAGAGACTTCTGCAGGAAAGGGAATTAGCCTCTGAAGGGGTTTTGATATTGTGAAACTGAACTGTGAACATCGTGCTGTCGAGGCCCAGTGGTGTGCTGTGCTCGAGAGGTCCTGCCTTGTCCTTTGCTTCAAATGTGAGGAAGGGAGACCAGGCCATACCATCCTGACTTATCATTTTTGTGAACACTTCTTTCTTTTCTGGTGAACATTGTCCCACACATTTTTTTTATAAGTAGTAGTAAGGATTGGCAATACATTTTTTAGTATAGGCCCTTTTTATTTGACAAGATACCACTAGGATCTAGATGGTCCTATCTTGCTCCCATCTTAGATTTAGGTTTAGATTAGGCATTCATCTCACCCATTATAAGGTTCAATAAACTCCCTTGAACTGTGATCACTTGTGCCTGTCTTTACTGTTGCCACCATGAGTTCCTTACAGTGCCCAGATTCTATCTGACTCAAGCGTACAAAGTAGGTTCATGGACCCTAGATTCCAGTCTAAGATTACATATGTTGGGTGACTATTACATGATTGTTGAAAGATTTTCAGTGTGTTCAATCTGCAGATTTATCCTGCATGTCTTTTTGATGCTACATGCACCACTGGTCAATGAGCCGGCTCTTGCAGCGTCTGAGATAAGGCATCTGATGTCTCTCTAGATCTCAGACCCAGTCTCCCACAGCCCTGATAAGGCTTTACCAAGGACCCAGATTTGCCCAGGTAAGCTGGGGGCTCAGTGATCTAGTCTGCTCTAAGCTCCTCTCCCCTAGTCCTTTCCTCAGCCATCATTTTCAGTTTCTATTTGTTCAGCCTGTTTTCTTTCTTCTGGTCTGAAAGTGACATCATGGAATCAATGGGCCATGACTATCACTGGGGTGGGAGCCAGCACTGTTAAAAACAGGCTTTCAACATACTGGGCTCACTATTGTTTTCCAAATTTGCATCTTATACTTTCAAAGAAAAAAAAAATAATTTCCAAACTCAGAAATGCTACTTAAACTTGCATTCACTAGTTTTTATTGAAATGTGTTTCTTTTTTTGTCGGACCAGCACACAAATACCCTATACTTTTTGTGCTCGTTCCTTTGTGTTTTCTCACAGGTTATATTTATAAAGATGTTATATGCTTGTCAAACTGCTAATTCACAAATAAATGCTTCTGCTGTGCCGACAGCAGTTATTAGGAAATTAATCTGTTGGTTCATGGCTGCCAACTTTTGATTTTCACTAACGGGGCAGACATACTCCCACCTCTGCCCTGAATATAAGCAAGGAACCAGCCCAACCCACGCCCTGATCCAACTCATTTTACACTTGTTTTTTTTATAAGGAATTGCAAAAAGTCATATGATTAACAACCAGTTTTTAATATATAACATCCCAGCAAAGGTCTCTCAACTTTCTGGGCAAACCTGGAAGCCTTCTACTGTACAGCGTGTCTATGGATCCCTTAACGTACTATAAATCACTGCATTAACAAGAGTATTTTGGGTGCACCACTGTGATGGAACAGATTTAATATGGAATTGATGCACAGTGGATGTTTGGAAAGAAGCATCATGAAAGAAATTGCACCATTCTTAAACTATTATTTTGAACATTTCCTTTGAGCTCAGCTAAATTGCCACCTTCGACCCCTTGGAACTTCACCCCCTCCTTCAACTTCCGCCCTCACCCCGGCCCTTGTGCAATCCCCCTTTAATGTTTTTACATTTCCACCAATTTTAATTTAGCCCAGCTGCATCCAGAGGGTGGAGTGTGTCGAGAGTTTTGTAGACACAGTATTCCTGGAGAGTCCTTTTTTGCTGGCATTCATTGGAGGCTGCACTTACTCAACAAATACTGTGTGCCTAAGCGGAACACTGCAGACTGTGTTCAGTGTTTTGTGTACACGCTATTCCTGGAGAGTCTTTTTTTGCTGGCATTCATTGGAGGTGGGACTTACTCAACAAATACTCCATGCCTAAGCATCATACTTTACATCAGACTCATCAAAATGACTAAAATTACCAGCAGGCAGTATGCAAAATGAAAACAGATTACCACCATTGACCAGTTTTGAACCGTTAACTGCCATAACTGAAGATGAGCTTATTAGCAGTAGAAACTGCTCAGTGGTTGAGATTTACAATAATACTCCTTGATGACCCTCTGTTATTCCCTACAAGGGGCCATTCAATCTACCTGTGACCTACATGGTGTTGTACCCTCAAATGGGGATGCACCTTTGGTGCTTTTCTCCCCCTTCTTCTCCTACCGCATTACTTCAATATATTGAGCACACCACCCAGATGTCTTTGACTCCAAACCTATTCCCTGCCACAGATACAGACCAAATTCCTAAAGAAGTGGAGAATGTGGACCATAGCGTATTGGTGAACAGTAGTATTGGGAGCATTGTAGTGGACCTTAACAACGTTGCAATGCACTTAGCTGTGAACACCCTGCTAAAACTCTGTGGTCGTGTCCATGAAGATCTAAAACAACAAGGTGCAATGGTGCTGCGTCTGACATTGCTTCTTCAGCAAAACGAGGTGGCTGAAACTCAAACACCTATGCCCGCTGAGAGTGTGATCAACTGTAATGCTGTGGCTAGTATTAGTGATACTCCCACACAAAGCTCCGGTGTAACAGTGGATGTGTTATTTATTTATTTTTTGCATTTGTTACATGCCCAATCCCGGAGGTATCACGGCGTAAGTTACAAGGTACAGGCTTAATTGGTTGCAGAGAAAATTACAATGTTACAGTAAATGGTTACGGTAAGAGAGCTGAGATGTCTCAGTTCAAAGCAAAGCATGGTTATTAGACAAAAAGAGAAATAAAGAAGGCAGTGTAACTTAGACAGGGTACAGGCTTAATTGGTTGCAGAGAAAATTACAATGTTACAGTAAATGGTTACGGTAAGAGAGCTGAGATGTCTCAGTTCAAAGCAAAGCATGGTTATTAGACAAAAAGAGAAATAAAGAAGGCAGTGTAACTTAGACAGGGCGGGAAGCAGGGTGAGACAGGGGAGTATGGAGTTCCATGATCTGGAGCAGACTTGTTGTTAAAACTGGTTGAAGAGCCAAGGTTTGATGAGACTCTTGAAGTGTTGATGGGAGGGCTAGTTTCTGATATGCATGGGGAAGGAGTTCCACATTTTGTGTGCAGCTACTGGAAAGATGACCCCATCTGCTCTGGTGCTCTGGTGATGCAGAGGCTTCACCTCTCCCTTACACAACCCAGAGAGAGCGATGTTGCTAAAAGGAAAGAATGGAAGAAATGGAAAATCTCGGCTCCTTAACACTGACATCGGAGGTGGACTTGGCAGAAGCTCCTCTAAATTCTACAACAGCAGTATTAGCAAAAATATCCAAGAAGCAGAGGAGAAGGGAGACTGGCAGGAAGGAAAGAAAATAAATAAGTGTGGGGACTCTTACAAGCTGGCTAGCCCAGGAGGCAATCCCAGTACCAGCAGCAGGGACTATGACCACGCAGCCTCCCATTGCTATGCCCACAATTGTTGCCACTGATGTACAGGTGAGCAATACGGAGCAGGTAGTTGGATGCGTGGAACCCGTCGTTACTTCTAGCTCACCTGGGACACAAAGCCCCAGCCGGATTGCTATACAGCCCTTCCTCCTTGGATCCATTAATTCTGTCCATCATCCTTGTGAAACCACACCGAGGTGCTAAACACCTCAATCGCGTAAAAGTACTAAGACTTTTGACTAAAATACCTATGTTAAGGATCCTTTTATACCTTGGATTTTGAATTCATAGAACAGCTAAATGTAAATGGTCGGAAAATAACTTGTCTTCACTGTTGCCTACTGGACACAGCTGCAATGAAATGTCTACATAAGTCACCTTTTGGCTCATTGGGCTATGAACTTGACACTAAAGTTCATGACTCATTGCCCTCTAATTCTTGTGATAAATGCATGAATGAACAAAACAGGATGGCTGAGGTAAAGAGCATGACACCAGTGCAAGCACCCATGCAAGCTGTAAATCATCTGAGGTCGAAATGGCTGAAGAGCTTCCTCCCACAACAGTGTCACTTTTCTAAGTGGGGTCTAAAGATTCTTTGCTGGAATACTAGAGGATACTGCCATTTATTTTCAGAAGCAGGTTCACTGTCCTTACCTTTGGAGTATGATATTATCATGTGTCAAGAGACATGCCTGTTGGATGAGGTCTACATTGAAAGTTTTGTAATACATCAGACCTTGGAAAAAAGGGCCCTCAAGGAAGACCATATGGGGGTCTGTTCATTGGTGTTAGGCATACCACGGGGTTGGACATGATACTGGTTAATACAAATGACAATCCTCCTTTCTCCTCCTTTCCCCTGTTCACCCCTGGCAATGTTTCTAAACAAGTCCGATCTATGAAAGTTTCATCAAAGCAGGTTCTCCCCTGCTCATCCAGAACAATGAAAGGACCACATCAAAACACATGTGCTCCAGCCTTGGCCTATTTATGCATTCACTACTTTGACACTGGAACTTTCCCCTCCCCCTAAAGCACTCTCTTGTGCATCCCCTTCTAAAAAAGCCCTCGTCTGATCCTTCCTCTCTATCTATCGCCCAATCTCCATCCCTCCTTTCCTGGGAAAACTCTTGGAAAAGCTGGCCATCTCCCATCTTAATTTACATAATGAATCTGTTGGTTGCTTCCATGACCACCAGCCTGGCTTCAGAGCTGCCAGAAGCATAGAAACTGCTCTCCTGAGCACCCGTGAAGACTTGCTCCCCAATCTTGACTCTAATCTCCCTTCTGTTCTCATTCTCCTTGATCTATCCTCTGCTTTTGACATAGTCAACCATGCCATCCTGCTCAATCATTTCTGGAACAACCTTGGTATTACTGATCAGGCCCTGGCCTGGTTGACCTCCTTTTTCACCGACTGACCGTTTCAGGTCCAACTGGGGTATTTACAGTCTTATATCTCACTCTCTACTTGTGGTGTTCCCCAGGGGTCTAACCTCTCTCCCTGGCTCTTGCTCCACTACTTGGAACAACTTGCTCTCCGCATCGCTACTTTCTGATCCAATTTCCAATGTTATGTGGATGACATTCAGCTCTCTTTCCGGCTCCCCTCAGCCACCTGTGCTTCTTCTCTCATACCAGACTGTCTGGCCGCAATTCAGGAATGGTGTGCAAACCAATGTGAAGAAACTCACAGAGGCGATGGGTAAGGGTCTAATCAGGCTTTATTAATGCAAGCCCGCCCGGAGCCCGACAGCACTTTCTTCACTTCGCTGTCCGTTGTCTCTACCTCGCGACCCTGCACTCAAGAGGAAACAGGGCTCATGGAACAGTGACCACTGAAAACGTTCTGAGCATGTTCCCAGCACATCCCTACATATCTTCCCCCTCAAGGAAAACAAACAATACATTTAGTGAAAAATGATCTATAATATATAATAAAGAAAATGTCACCATAGCAGAAAATATGAATTACACATCAACATAACTAACAATTATAATCTAAATATAATTAATATATATAATCTCCTAACCAGGCGGGGTCTCTAGTAACTCTCCTTCTCTGAGTAACCACTCTGTCCTTTGTGCCAGACTCCTCTCCATTCCTCTGCACATCCCTCCGTCTCTCTTTCTCCTGTTGGTCATCCTCCTCCAACCCCTGCAATTCAGTGGACCTTGCTAACCTGCCTTTAAACCATACTTCGCCACCCTCAAGGATGACAACACCATCCCTTACAGCAACAATCTTCTTGGGACCAATAAACCTGCTTTCAATACACTTGTTCATATATCTGGGATTCTTTATATACAGAAGATTCCCCCACACTCCACTCTCGCACTTTCACTCCTTCCCTTCTATCGAACTGTTCTTTATTCCTTTCCTGTCATTGTCCAACCAGTCTCATAATCTCCTTTCTGTCCACCTCAACTGATTTTGCCATGCCTAACCATCATGGGCAAAGTTTTGTCCCATGTTCTCTTCCTTTGAGAGAAACAAAAGGTGAAACTCCCGTTACTGAGTGAGGCGTAGTCACATAACTCCAGGTCACATGATTAAGCACCTCTCTCCATGGTTGCCTCATTCTCATTGCCATTTGGATTCCCCCTTTCAAATACCTATTCACTCTTTCTACCAACCCATTGGCTCTTGGGTTATACAATGCCGTCCTATTATGTACTATGCCATAGTTAACCAGAAATGTCCTCATCAACCTCTGACACAAATTACACTCCATTATCAGATACTAACTCAGTAGGAACACCTTCTTTGAGGAGAATTTTCTCCAAAAACAAAATCAAGTCTTTGGCAGTCACTTCTCTGACCGTTTCCCATTCCTCCCACTTGGAGTGAAAATCCACCAACACAAACAAAAATCTAAACCCATCCTACAAGCCAGCAATGGGGCCCATAATATCTACTGCCAACTTAACCCAGGGCTGATTTGGAACAGTATTAGGAATCATGGGTGTTTCTCGCACTACCTTGCACTTGTCACTTGACTGTCATACAATTCTTTACACAACTTTCAACCATCTTGTTCATTCCTGGCCACCAATAGCTTTGTCTCAACTTCAATCTCATCGCTCCATCACCCGGATGTCCTTGATGCGCCAATTCTACCAAGACACTCCTAAGATTCTCTGGTGGCACACAAAATTGCCCTCTTCTCAACTTCCCTTCAATCAAACTCAGATCTTTCTTAATCTTCCCAAATGCTTCTTCACACTCTACACTCCACGAAAATGTAACCTCTTTTTTTAGTAAGCATCCGAGAGGCATGGATATTACTGCAAAATCTCTAACAAACTTGTGATAGTATTCCGCCAACCCAAGAAATGATCTCACTTGATCTTTATCTTTTGGCCGCGGTGCACTCTTGATAACCTCCACCAAACTTTCTTTCGGTTTCGCACCTTCACTATCTATCACGTGTCCAAAATATTCCACACTCTCAACTCTAATTTTGCTCTTGCTCCTATGCACAGTCAAACCAGCATCACTAAAACTTCTCAATGCTTGTCTAAGGATCTCATTGTGCTCCTTCTCTGAATTAGCATAAATCAACATGTCACCCTGAAATATTACAATGTTGCACACTCCTTCCATTATTGTCTCCATCACTCTTTGGAAAACGGCTGCCGCTGACGCCAGGCCGAACAGCATCCTGCAATATTTGCAAGTTCCCAACGTGGTTACAAATGCTGTCAAATGTTGACTTGCCCTAGTTAGTGGCACTTGGTAGTAGGCCTGAGATAAGTCTATTACCAAAAATAAGTATCACCATTCAAGGTTGACAATTTTTTTCCAATGATGGGCAGAGTGTCAACTAAAATGTTTCTGTTCAAATCCCGCAGGTCCACACATAGTCTTATCTCTCCATTCGATTTAGCTGCCACTACCACCGGAGATAACCATTCATAACTCTCCATTCTTTCGATTATCCCTCTTTGTAACAGGTTTTCAATCTCCTGTTTCTCTTTGGCACTTAGATTGTGCGGTATTGGTTTGACTTTTTGTACTCTAGGGTTTGCTTCGTTCCTGAGAATGATATGATGCAAAAAACACCTTCAACATTCCCAATTCTTCTGTAAATACCTTTGGAAATTGCTGTTCCCATTTGTCCTTCACTTCAGCGACAGTGATGGGTTGTTCAGCACTAGCTTGTATTCTTATACCTAATTTCCGCTGCTTACCCCAGCCTAAAAGCGATGACCCCTCCTGAGTGACATAGGCATCTTCTTCATGGCTTTGACCTTTATCTTTTATGGACACTTGAAATGTTCCCAGAACCTCTATTTTAACATTTCCATAAGCGTATGGTTCAATCTTGTTCTCACTCAGTTGCTCTATTCTTCCTTGCACGCACCCCTCAAAAGTCTTTCTTGATATAAGTTTCTACGGCAAACAGCTATCAACTTTCATCGTGACTACTCTCCCTTCAACCAAAAATACATCTGTTGGCTTGTTTCCTTTAGAAGACACGTCTGCAACTTCCAGCACATGCTTCCCTTGATAGTTCTGCAGAACTACAGAGCTCGCCTCTTGCTCAGGCGGTCTCCACCCAATTTCCACATTCTCTACTAGTCCAGATTCCCGGCAGACTCTTGTGAAAAGTCCTCTCTTTTTACACTTCAGACAATTAATATTTCTGGCCGAACAAAACATACTTGAAGAAATGTGCCGATTGCTACCACATTTAAAACACTTGACTTCTCTCTTCGTGCCTGGTTTTCTTGAGCCTTTTATTGCTGCAACTTCGCCCCCAGGTGTGTCTCCACTCATTGTTGACATGTATTTACACGTCTGCTCCATACTCCTTGCCACCTCCACAGCCAATTCTAATGGAAGATCCTTGGAAAGCAATCTCTCTTGTATTTTGGCACTGTTTGTGCACCTGACCAGTTGGTCACGTATGAGCGAGTCAGTGATTTGTCCAAAATAGCAGGTGTGACTCAGTGTCCTTAGGGCTGCGATGGAATTCTGCACCAGTTCTTGTGGTTCTTGAGCCCTCTGGAAAAACTTGTGTCTCTCAAATGTGGTATTTTCCTTTTGTTCGAAATGTGCTGAGAGCTTCCTTTCAGCCACGCTATATTGATTTGTGTCACCTTGACCCTCCTGGGGAGCATCTTTCAGACCATCGTACACACTGCGGCCTTAAGCTCCTAGATTGTGTAGCAACATTGCTTCTTTTCGGGCAGGCACGAATTTCTCCCCAACAATGGCCACCAGATGCGTATCAAACAGTTTTTTTCACCGATCCCATCTGATAATTGGTGTGCCCGGTTCAGGTAAGAAGGGTGGGGGTGGTGCCATGCTTGCTGCTGCCATTATTTCTGTGTCTCTGCAGCCCCTTGCCAATGTGTATAACTTTTAGTTCAGACCCCAATGACAGATTAATTTTGATTGCGACAAAATCCTGTTGCTAACACTTTATTCACTGGGCTGCTGTCATATCTTATACTCTGCCTCTCATAAATGTGCATAAATCCACCTGCTGTCTTGCATTTTACTGTAGTCCTGAACTGTGTCTGTTCTCTTTCCTGATTATTTGACAACTCCTACGGGTTTAATTGTCCCTCTTGCCGTGTCCTTTCCTTATGGTGCGAGTTTATTTTCCCCTTTGCTGAGCTCCTTGCTTTCTCTAATCTAGCCTCCAATTGCTAGTTAGTCTATGTGTCCAATCAGCTGGTGTGTTGCTGAGACGCCCCTCCCATCTGCCTGGAGCTGATGATGAGGGTAAGAGAGCATTAAATAGTGGTGTTGCGTCTTCCCCTGTCTCGTCACCCTTATCCTGTTGCTGAAGATTAGCTGCGTTGGCGGGGGGGCTTGCGGCCGACCGCACCAGACGTGGTGTTTCTTTCCGGGGCTTCCGCCGCGATGACAGCAAGAGACAGTCACTCGCAGTGCGGCCGGCCTTCCCTGCCCCTGTAGGGAAAACCGTTGTAGAGCCACTCTGCTTGGCACCGGCTTCACGATTGTCCATCCCGTTCACCGCTCCACTTCGCCATGGGCCTGCAAGCCTTGCCCTTAACCCATCCTCGTCGCCAATTGAAGAAACTCACAGAGGCGATGGGTAAGAGCCTAATTAGGCTTTATTAAAGCAAGCCCGCCCGGAGACCAACAGCACTTTCTTCACTTCGCTGTCCGTTGTCTCTGCCTCGTGACCCCACACTCAAAAGGAAACAGGGCTTGTGGGACAGAGACCACTGACAACATTCTGAGCATGTTCCCAGCACATCTCTACACAATGATCTCTGCCTTAATGCCAGTAAAACTGAGATTGTCCTCGTTAGCACACCTGCTCCCTCCTTTCCCCTCTCTCTCTCTCTCTCTCTCTCTCTCTCTCTCTGGCCACCCACTCTGGGCCCTCTCCTGTTGAGGTATTCATCCTTTTTTCATTTTCCCCTAGAAGCTCACTGTCTCCAGAGCTCTGGTCCTCTCTAGGTTGGTTATTATAACACTTTTTTCTAAATATTGGTGCCTCTACTCTTCGACCTTTACAACTTATCCAGAACAGGACTGTATGACTTGTCTTGGCCTCAAGCCCAGGGATCGTATCTCTCCCGCTCTGAAATCTCTTCACTGGCTCCCAGTGGCTGTAAGTAACAACTTCAAGACCCTCTACACTGCCCACAAGGCTTTCTGGGGCCTGGGACTGCTCTACCTCCAAATTTCTCTTCCAAAACATATTCCTTCTCGAGCTCTCCGCTCATCTACTTCCTACTCTCTGGTGGGTCAGATGCTTCTCCAAGCAGAGGGTTTGGGGCAGAACTATCTCCTCGGCTGGGGGCCTCCCTATGGAGAAGCCTCCCTGCCTCTCTCAAACTTGAGCAGAACCTCCTCTGGTTCCAGAAGCAATTCAACACCTTCCTTTTCGCTTCCGCTTTCTCTCTTCCTCTGCCTACTGATGCACCTGACTGCTCTACGCACTGCTCATCTGGTCATCTCTGAACTCAGACCCAGGTTCCTGCATGTGCATTTGCCCTCGCACTGCCTCCGGGCTCCGCACCACTTAAGGGTCTGTATCTGAAACCCTACAGTCCCTCCTCTCTGCACTTATGAGCCACCCGCTGGCTGCACTTGTGAGTGAACTGCACTTTCGCCTTCACCTCCCGACAGGCACTTCTGCCCTTCCCTCTTGTACGCACTTGTACCATCTGAACAACACAAGGCCTAGTAAGATCATTATTTTGTCCTCCCTTATTTCCCCCTCCTTGTCTTGTCGCACCTAGAAACACTTGTGTACAGGTGCGTTATAAATGCCACATTATATCATGTCATATCATATCATGTCATGGTTGTTGAAATCAACTTTCAGATGGAGGGAAGCAGTAAAACATGCTGTAAATAAATGTGTATGACCCGCCAGTGGATCCAACACAAATGAAATTTGTAAATATATTGATGAAATATGTGTAGAATGGGGAGGAGGTGCAGAACACAAACTGATCCTTTTAGGAGGTTATTTAAATGTGCATTGTTTGGATGGTAATCACTGCTCCCCTTTTGAAAATTTGCACCCAGGGTCTAAGCTATTATAGCAAAATGCTAATGCTCAAGGTTGCTTATGGGCCGATTTCCTTAAGGAATGGCAACTGGTACTATTAAACGGGTGAGCTAGAGGGGACAGGTCTGGTCCATGGACTTGGAGGACTGGCCAAAAACGGGGAACTTTGGACTACTTCTTTGGCAGCAATGCTATCTTAGAATATGTGTTGGCTCTAGAGATAGCTTGGAATGCCCACAGCGATCATGCCCTATTAAGTCTAACATTACAGCTCCCTGTGAAGACACTCTCTAAGTCACATTCTACTGGCCTTGTTCCAAGCCACTCTGATAATCAAATTCAGTGGAATGAAGCTAATATTGATAGTTATGTCAGCCATAAATAATATTGGGAGGGCTGGTTGGCAAACACATCTAGCCTCAGTTCGAATAAGATGGAGAATTTGTTTAGTGTTCTCAATACTGATGTGGCATCTATTAGTCTGAGACTGACGGTGGGAAAAGGAACAGGAAAACCATTCGACATTGTTATCCGTAATTCCAAACGCAACATGGGTGGAGAGATTAGAGACCTGAAAAAGTCTATTTCCCCTGGTCCCCAGCTACACAGTGAGATTATCAAAATCAAGAATCAATAACGACGGTGGTTGTGGCACTGGATGAGTTGGTGTCCAGTCAATTGGTCGACAGCAAACTGGTCGACTGCAATTTGGTCGACACCATTTGGTCGAATGCCAAATGGTCGAAATTTTTTTTTTTTTATATATGTGTTTTGTGGGTTTTCGTGTGGGGAAAAAAAAAAAAAAGAAAAAAAAACAAAAAAGGGGTAAAAAAAAAAAAAAATATTCGACCATTTGGCATTCGACCAAATGGTGTCGACCAGTTGTCCTGTCGACCAAATGTTTTCGACCAATTGACTGGTAACCGGAAGAGTTCTGTGCTAAACACACAATGGGGGTCATTACGACCCTGGCGTTAAGGGTTTAACGGCGCCGTAAAAGGTGTCAGCGCTGTTAAACCCTTAACGCCTGATTACGAGGTCCCTTTGCGGCTCCCGACCTTAACGGCTGGTCTGGACCAGTTGTTAAAGTAGGGACCCGCAAAGGGACTTCCGAGGTAATTACGGTACTGCAATTTGCGCTACCGTAATTACTGCCTTCCCCAGTCCCATTGAAGGATCTATTTGACAAGGTATGCTATGAGCGTGCCATTTCCTCCACACGGAGGCAGTCTGTTCTTGTTTCTGTCTCCAAAAAGGGGGACAGGACAAGGCTGGAAATGAAAGGCTGTTCTCCATGTTGGACCTGACTGGCAAGTTGTTTGCAGGCTTTGTATTAAGGGATATTAAGGCCTGTGTTATGGCTGAGAATATCATGTATGATTTACAGACACGTTTCCGGCCAGGCTCGTCAACCATGCAAAATATTCGCCTCCTTGACTGTCTTATTTAAGGGGCTACACACAAAGATGCCCCTCCCTTATACATAAGATTTGTAGATTTCAGGTCAGCCTTTGACCTTGTGATCAGAGCTAAGCTCTGGAGAAAAATTGTTTCTATGGGGTGCCCAGGATGGCTTTTGGACATAACCAAGAAGCTTCACGAAGCGACAGGAGCTCGAGTTCGGCTGGATAATGATGGAGGTCTGTCCTCATCGGTGAAGCTTAGCAGGGGAGTCAAGCAGGGTTGTGTGCCAGCTCCCCTGCTATTTAACATGTACATTTTTGACCTTAGGGAAAGGATGTTGACCGCCTCCAACTGTCTGCTCAGGATTGGACAAACGAGAGTCACGAGTATGTTTTAAGCGGACAACCTTGTCATATTGGACTATACTCTCAGTGGTTGTAAATCTATGTTGAATTCTCTGGCTAGTTAATCAAAGAAGAATGACCTTGAGATTAATATAGAAAAAACCAAGACCCTTTTAAAATCTGGGAAGAAGTTAAACAGGGTGAAGCTCGAGTCCTCTTTGGGTGATGTGCCATACTTTGACCACTATCCTTATTTTGGGCTGGAAATTAGTGCAATGCCCAATTATTCTTATATTATTGTAAATAGGAAGAGGAAAGCGGCACTACTGACCCAACTAATAGTTTTGCCCATTAGATGGCAGGATACTCCCTCAAGTGCATACTAGTCCTTTATAAGCAATGCTTCTGTCTGGCTGTTTTATACGGTCTTGAGGCACTGAAGATGAAGGATTTGAGATGGCTAAATTGTCTCGATTGAGACCTTCTGCTCCCATGGAGGTCGTTCGCCTGGAGCTGCGTTTGATTTCGCTGGGATGACAGGTTGAAAGGAAGGGAGATGAACTTCATTTGATGGCTAAGATGAAACTGGTGTGCCCTGTTTTGAAAATCTTGGGGGCAAATTGCGGGAGAAAGTGGACACTCGAACAGAGACCCGTTTGACGATCTCCTGATGTCTACCTTACAAGTGATTAGCTGGTACCCAAATTGGAAAACCAGGGGTGGTTATCAAAGCTTAAAAGTATCATTTAGAGCCAAATTCGATCTATTTTATTGGAACAGAAATTATGAACACATTGCTACACTAAAAGGTTTGAGCAATGTAACAAACGTGGTACATGTCTACAAAAGCCCACAATTTCACATCACTCTGAGCCCCAAACAAACTCCTGCTGTTATACATTCTGGGTCAGCAAATGAAAATATCACTGGAGGGTAGACATTGTTGAGTGTGTGAGAATTGTGTTTGTTTGGAAACATCTAAACATACGTTTACCGAGTGTCCTATATTAAGTACACTCTACACGTGCACATATGAGAATCTTGTCCATATTGCACTGCATAGGGTTTGGTACCATACAGTATAATTGCTGCCTACTAGTATTTCTTCCCTTAGTCATCATAAGTAATATGGGAAAGTCTGCATTAAAGTACCGAATACGTGTTTTATGTTTATATATTGTGTTTGTAAAAAGTCAAATTGACTAAGTACAATAATAATAAATAAATTAATATGTATGCCCTCTAGATATAAACTCAAAGGGAGAGTTTTTTTTTTACATCTGATATCCTCAGTGCTAGTGAAGTGTAAAAACTAGAAAAACAGCCTCCCTAAATGTTTTCCCCAGCCCTCACCAAACACTGTGACAGCCCTGCTTATTGTTTAGAAATGATGTACATTCTGCATTTGCCTATTCCACTATTACCACATCCACTCACGCCTCAGTCACTCTTTTCAACCAAAGTGTCTTAAAAGAGCATTAGATTTACATGTAGTATATAAGCACAGAAAATATATCAATTGACATTGGACCTCATTACACGGTAGGCAGTAAGCGATTACCGGCACCGGTAAGTGCACCGGTGCCGGTAATCCCTTACCGCCCTACTACGAGGTCCCTTAGTGGGACCCTCCCCTAAGTTTACCAGGCGTTATGGAAGGGACCCGCTAAGGGACTTCAGAGCTAATAACGGTACCGCAAATTGCGTTACCGTTATTAGCTCCTTCCCCATTCCCATTGAGCTACTGCCTACCGTGTAATGAGGCCCATTGACCTTGAGAGGGCAGTATTATTGGTATAATTTTCAATCCTAAGCAGTTCAGTTATTTGACCCAGGGGAATCTACTTTAATTCAACTGATTCCCACTGCTGATCGGTAGACTGTCTCAGCTGTGAGTTGCTCTTTTCAATATATTATCTACCCAGGTGGAATTTCAGCAAGTATGTTCAGTCTCCTGTGAGAATCTCACCTTGAAAAATGTTGTCAAGGGGCGAGGTTTTTTCCAATTTGCACTTTGACTAAAATCAATCTCTTTCTCCAAATACTCTAGGGTTGGAGATTAGAACAGTAAATAACATGAGTCCCATAATATGTTGGGAATGCTTTTTAGGGGTCATGAAAAATGAATGACCTCCACTGCAACATTTTCCAGGTGAGATTTTCTAGTATCTGCAATTATAAGAGCACCCACAACGCCTGGACTCACCACCACCGTCTTCTTCCCCCCAACCCATCTGGCTGCAATGAACCACACTAGAAATGTCTACACAATAGCTGCTTCCTCCTAAAGAATGGATAAGGCAGTTGCGGTTTGGGTTGGTGGTGGGGGTTGGCTACAGACAGGAAGTAGGGAAGGGATCATGCAAGAAGCAGGCCATCCATGTTGCTCAAGCAAGATGCAGAGGGTCCAGGAGGCCGGCATGTGCTCAGTGTGCAGAACACAGTGGGAAAGAGGCACAATGAGAGCAGCAGTTGGACTCATTTTGTATCCAGCCTGCACCCCAACATGTCGCGGCTGGAGGCTGATGAGGGGGGTTAATGGCTGAGGGAGTGAATATTAGCCAGATGGTACTTGCAAGCGCCCCCCCACATCCCACTATCATGCACACTAAAGTGTGCATACATTTAGAGTACGTGATAATTAATGCATTCTGGCACCTTGAAACACTTTGTGTACAGGTGTGTTGCAAATGCCATATGATATCATATATCAAGGGGGTGACAATAGGGCCCACCCATAACACAATGTTAAGCTGCCACATACAACATTCCACTTACTACGTGTCACGTGCAACCTTCCATTTACCTTCCAATGTCCCCATGTTGCTCAATTGGCCATAGAAATGGTAGATGGCGCAACATTGTCACTTGATTTGCCCCATGGTACACAGAGTACCCCAGATCCTCCCAATGCAATTTCCAAAGCCCCCAAGATTGACCCATTTAACTCATTGGGCCTCATTACGATTCCGCTATGGTGAATGGCGGAATTACCACCCCATTCCAAGGTTGGCAGGGCGGTAATTCCCCATTCACCATTGGCCCTTCCCCATTCCCATTTTTGCCCCTATAGGGCTCAATGGAAATGGGGAAAGCGGTAGTTACGGTACCGCAAATTGCGGTACCGTAATTAGCTCCAAGGTCCCTTTGCGGGTCCAATCCTTAACGGTTGGTAAAACCAGCCGTTAAGGTAGGGACCCGCAAAAGGGACCTCGTAATTAGGCAGTAAGGGGTTAACGGCGCTGCCACCTTTTACGGCACCGTTAACCCCTTACCGCCTGAGTCGTAATGAGGCTCAATGAACCACAGAGTTTACCCAGGCCATGCCACATTACCATGTCAATTACTCTTCATGCCACTCACACTAACCCCATGACTGCCTCCTGCCAAATCATT
Source organism: Ambystoma mexicanum (assembly GCF_040938575.1). Taxonomy (NCBI): domain Eukaryota; kingdom Metazoa; phylum Chordata; class Amphibia; order Caudata; family Ambystomatidae; genus Ambystoma; species Ambystoma mexicanum. Next base: position 932,735,623 of record NC_090921.1, on the reverse strand, counting down.
TTGCTCCCTGGATAACCCAATGCGATGCACATTGTTTGCAGGACCCATGCAAAATCCCTTTGTCACATTTTGCTCACATGGCTCCAGAACTGCCCCATGCTTTGCAATGCTCTATTGCCCCCTGACTTTCTCTCGAATATCACTTATATTACTACTGAGCTGCCCCAATTCCAACTCTCATTGCCCCCAAGTGTCCCCATACCACCAGCATTGGCACCAAACTGCCCCATAGCACATCATGTTGCCTCCGAATTGCCCTATATCACTTTCATTTACCACTGAATTGACCCACTTCACTCTCACTTTGCCCAATCTTCCCCATGTCACATCTCATCACCTGTGAATTGTCAATCACATGTCCCAATAACTTCCCAAAGCTGTGTACCATTTCCACTAGATTTGTTATTTGCCATTCACATTGCTCCACAGCCATACCATGTCACATCTCATTGTCATTTGAATTGCACAATAACCCTCACATATCCCACAAAAGTGTATTGAATCAAAACTAGCCCATTAAGTGGACCAATGACACCTTTTTCTCTGCAGGTCCTTCATTTTGCATCAGTGCCCCCTGAATTATCCACTTGACCTCACAAAAGAGCCATGTCACATTCTAGAACTATCCCAGGACACAATGCTGTAGCACTTCTGATTTGTCATATTTCACTCACATTTCCTAATAACTATCCCATGCCACTTTCTATCACCCTTGAATTGCCTCGTGTCCCTTCAATGTCCCCTCAGAGCTGCCACATGCCATGCATTACCTCCTCTGATTTGTCACATTTCATACACACTGGGCCTCATTATAAGGCTGGCGCTCCCGTAATGAAGGGGGCCAGTACGGGACCGGCACCGATTATGAGCTTCCCATCACGGGACCCGGATTGCATGCCTGGTAAAACCAGGCGTGCTTTCCGGGTCCCGCGAAGGGAAGAGGGAGGCAATAACGGGCCAGATGTAATATGTCCGTTATTACCTCCCTCCCCATTCCCATTGAGCCCTATGGGGGCTCAAATGGGAATGGGGATGGGTTCCTGCAAGGAGGAATTACCGGTTCCTCCTATGTCGGAGTAACCCGGTAAGTCCCCATTGCAGGAACCCGGTAATGGATCCCGGAACGGAGGCAGCCATGGAGCTAGAAGCTCCATGGCTACCTCCATTCTCGTAATGAGGCCCTTTGCCTCTCAACTACCAAGTACCATGCCTCATTGCGCTCTGACTCACAATATGCCACTCACATGGACTTTCCCCGTGTCACTCGTGTTTCTCAAAGAACAGCACAAAAAACAAATAGGACCCTACAAAGGTCGCCAGACTTGAGCCACAGGCCCACAACGTTTATTACAGAAGAAAGTTCAGGTTTCAATTCTTACTTATACAATTATAATGAATCAATCTCTCTATTCTCACCCTCCAACATCCACTAAATATCCCTTCTGCTGTGACTAACCCGAGCATCTGCTGGTGTGCCGCTTATACAGGGGGAGGGGATAGTAGGAGAAAACTGAACCTAAAATCTTATCTAAGCCCAGATTGATCACACTACATTATACACCACAATGGGGATTTCTGCAGGGTTAAATACCCAGTAGGTACTAGGATGTGAGCACAGCAGGAAGTTAAAATGAATGTATTTCCACCTGCATATCTGCTCATTTGTAAACAGTTACAATTTAAAAACCGTTTTCTGGGTGCCTATAAATAATGAACTAGGCAATGGTCGACCAGTTTCAGTGGTGTTTCATTACTTGTCTTACACTTTCATCAGGACCCAATATATAGCATAACTCTTTATACCTAGAGTCGCTTACAAACTTCCATAGCATCAGAAAATGCAAGCCACAGCCCTCCGGTTTATTCTTAAAAACAAAGAAAGAGATGTTTTACCCTCAGCAATGCCAAAATCAATGTTATTACAGTGTAGCAACCTTGATATCTATATAGGCTGGCTTAGTTGGTCTAATCAGCACTCACCATTTAGTGTCTATTAGTGCAGCCACATTGGATTATGCTTCATATAAATTATTTCTTGCACCTCGAGAGATATGTGATACTATCAATGGAGCCCACTCTTATTTCTACAAAATCCCTATTCACAGCACTGATTTTTAGAGGGTATTGATAATAGAGACTCACCACTAAAGGATGCCTTTAGTTGGAACGGGGGTTGTGGTCACAGTCTATAGGTTGACTGTTGCATTTATCTGTAAAATGAGTAGTACAGAAAACTGGCGTTGGGGTAGGAGCAATTTCATTTGTTCATTATAAAAGAAAACGTTCCTACTTTTGAAATCTGGTTACCTGATACACAGTGCTAAAGTCTCCTGTAACCTGCTGCACCAGTTTCCTAGATACAGAGTATCAGCATGCCCTTTTGCACGTGCAATTGCAGCCATTTTTTAAACAATAAATACTAAACATGGCCGGCAATAAATCGACCACCATCCTCTAATGCCATCCATAACATAGAGTAGAAATTAGCCATCAAGGAACCACATGTTGTAATCTGCCCTTTGTGGTGTTCGGAAGTCACCAAGTTAGAGTGAATTGTATGATGTTAACATCAACTGCCTCTATTCTGTGTTTCTTTTCCTGTGGCACTCACATTATCCCCAGAATTTTCCAATGTGGCATTGCAGTTCCCCCTGAAAAACCCCAGGCTATTATGATAGCATTATAACTTCCCTATACATATACTGCTGACTCCTGATTGGACCCACAGTTTCATGAAACTTTTAATTGAACCTAATGTTACCCATGCCACTCACACTTATATTGCCGAAAAAATCGAGTCATCTCTGGGCCAATCCAAAGCTCTTTTTGCGGCAGTGAACTCACTGGTATTGTCCCAAAAACATACTCCCATAGTCACCCCTTCTCCGGAATTATGCTATGCTCTATCCCCGTATTTTGTTGCCAAAATTAATACTATTCGTCAGAACATCTCCACGTCACTAGCCATTTCTGCATCTGGGGAAAAATACCCTCCACCTGCTGTGGCTTCTGTTAACCCCACAGCCTGGTCTGCATTCCCTATGTTCACGAAAGAATCAGTATTGATGACTATTTCTAAAATCAAATTGTGCTCTCCCTCAGATGCTGTCCCGCTGGCAGTGATGAAACAGACGACCCCCGGACCTTCTCACAGAAATCACGGTAGCCGTCAATAATTACTGCCAATCTGGGTCGGTGCCTCAGGAACTGAAGGCGGCTAGAGTGATCCCTCTTCTGAAGAAACCCTCCCTTTATCCCCCAACCCTGTCCAATTTCCACCCTATGTCTCGTCTCCCCTTTTTCTCTAAACTGCTGGAATCACTGGTATCACTTCTTCTCTCCACATTCCTTGAATCTTCATGCTTTTTCAATTCTGCCCAATCTGGGTTTCAGGTAGGTGCACAGAGAGTGTTCTGGTCGCCGTCCAGGATGATATGGCCAGGCTGGTGGATGCAGGTGGAGTGGGTGCTCTGATTTTGTTAGATCTTTCAGCAGCCTTCGACTTGTCGACCCCCCCATTCTGCTGTCCCGCCTTGCCCAAATGGGAATATCTGGGCAGGTACTAACCTGGTTCACCTCGTTCCTGGCGGACCGCACTCACACCCTCACTATGCCTCCTTTTTCTTCTGTCCGCTGCCACCTCAGCTGTGGAGTACCGCAAGGCTCCTCCCTGTCTCTCATTGGCTGCAACAACTCCAAAGTTTGGCCACCCAGGTTTCTACTGGCTCTCCTTATGGTGCCCATATATCCTCAGTTCTCCAAGCCTTGCAATGGCTCCCGGTGACTCAACAAATTAACTTCAAGGCACTATGCATTGTTCACTGTGCCGTTCATGGCTAAGGGGTTGAATATCTCCAGGCGAAAAATTTGCCTTATGCTCCCCATCGCCCACTGCGCTCAGCTTCTGCTGACTTGTTAACGAAACCCATATACAAACGTGCCCAGATCGGAGGACGTGTCTTCTATGTGGCAGCGGCAGAGCTGTGGAATAATCTTCCTAGAACTATAAAGAAAATCCCTAACTATCTAGCTTTAAGAAAGGCCATGGAAACTCACCTCTTTTAGGTTCTCCTTGGTGTCTGGATTGACCTCCTCACCTTAGCGCCATGATACCTTCGGGCGACCGTGCGCTTTACAAGTAGATTTAACATAACATAACATTTCCAGTACAACTACCAAGTACCCCTTCCCTGTTGTGCAGGGCCCATCCCCCTCATTCACACACTACAAGGCAGTTGGTGATTGATTACGGGCATGTATATAGTGCACCACAAACTGGAAGGTTTTCAGAGCTTGGCTTTGAGATGCTAGTGGAAATAAAAGGGTGTAGCCTGTTTCCTGAATCATTTGAGTCAGCTAAGCTTTTGGATCTGTGTGGCCAGAATATTCCATGGGTTGGATGCCTGAACCACAAAACGGCTTCACTGGCTAGAAAGTATTTTCAAATATGGAGAACTCAGAAGCACCTGAAAATAACTTCTCATGAGGCGTGAAGGGATGCAGGCTATGTGGCCAGATTATGAGGACCTTTGAAGGCAAAAAAATACAATTTAAATTGAATCTGTCACCAACCTTAAGCCAGTGTTTGGACCATTGGGCTTTAGAGATATAGTGCCTCTGCTGGAAACTGTGGATGAGTCAGGTGGGCACATTGTGCAATTTATCAGTGGAATAAGAGAGGGTTTTGGAATGTAAATGGTTTTCATAGTATAAGAAAGAGTTAACCAAAGAGCCAACCACTCGTGTAAGGTCAACAATGGCATCACTTTTTGAATAGTTTTACTTGAAAAAAACTGTTACAAACCACAGGGCTTATTTGTGGTTTGGGGGACATTGGAAAATTGAAATAAATAAAGGAGGCACCTGGATGTTCTGTAGATATTGCCTCTTCCCAGCACTGAATAGATTAACTTCAGATTTTGACGCACTGGATTGCAGCTGGAGTTTCCTTGTTTGGAGGATATTGGGACAATTCAAAAGGGGTGGAAAAAATCCCCTCTCCTATAGACCACCACATATACATATGTGTCATCAGCATACAATGGTATCCTGATTCTGCGTCCAGGGAAGATTGTTTCTTCAAAGGTGGAGATCATGCCTGATTTCAAATGATGATTGATCTGAAGTTTTCTATTGCAGTTTCTATTGGGTGGCAGGGTCTGCTTTGAATTAGTAGTTCTGAACTGTCTTATGAGACATTTGTAGGTAGGGGTGGAGATTAGAAACAATGAGAACCTATGCACGATAGTAGAGAGAGTACAGATGGAAACTACACTGTTCAAAATGTTGTTAGGTCTTTGTAGTGTTTTGTTGTTCATTGTAGAATGAACCTTCACCCAGACATTCCATTCTTGTAATCTCCATTTTGTCAAGTAACAACGCTATTGCACACAAACCTGATTTAGCTCCCTGTTTGCCCATCAAGTTAATGGTGAAAACTGATAAATGATTGGATGTTCATTTCGACTGCATCACATATAGCTTGATTCATGTGAGATATGAATTGTATACCACAATCCATCGAAGAGTCCTACATGCTATTTACAAGAACTCAGGAACTTGGACAGGTGTATGTTCACTTTTAAAAATAATTGCACCTTATTTATGAAAACGCCCACAATCCCTAACACGGTAGTGCACCCTCCAACAATGTGTGCCCCAGAATTGGCAGTCTTATTGTACACTGCAATAACTATTCAGGCTTGGTACTGCATGATCCACCTTTGACATGGAGCAAACTTCACAAGTTTAGTGTAGTGTACTCTTGTATTACTATTATAACTTAATGCATAATGTTGGTTCAAATCTTACCATTTACACAAAGTCAAGTGTCCAACAAGCACATAATCATGGCATCTTCTTAGAGCCTCTGATTCCAAAGAGAAGGCAGTTGGTGCCATGCCAGACATTCATTAAAAAAATCATAATTTAGAGATTTATCTGGTGCTTCCTTTGGCAAAGGTTTGAACTCAGGTGATGATATTGCCTTGGTAAATTACTCAAATAGTTAATCCATATATGAAGAACTGCCCACGACATGGCAGTGTGTTTATATCTTGGCTGCAATATCAAGATTATGCTCTATGTTGTATCATGCATATATCAATCCAAAATATCTGATTTCCAGCCGGCTCATAACCCACATTCTGATGTGTGGGTGTGGGGCAAAGGCTCAGAAAGATAGATTCTAAGCCTGTTAGTCACATCCACACATTCTGAACATGACAGCATGGACAGTCCTGGTGGGGACCCCAAATGAAAGTACACATGCAATCTTTAAAAGCCACTGGGAATCACACCTTAACAATGATAGTGGAATAACTCAATTTTCAAAGATTGGGCTCAGATGCCATGCAACAGCAGGAACCTGACACAATCTGTGAAAAACTATGAGGCAATGACAGTCACCATAGTCATTGTGGTGCCAACATTGAAGACCTGCTATCCATATATCCATATGTCCACAGCAGAGATATACACATATTATCTGCTAGCATGCACTGAAAGGCATGGCAATTCAGGTGGTTCTGTTAAGTTACAATGCAAATACTGAGTGAATCCCTGATCCATCTTCACCATGTACTGAGACGAGTAAAGATCATGGACAAGCAGTACAAACTATCTGATATGCTATTGGTCATGCTCTTCCCCTGATTCATTACCTTCTTCAGAATGAACAATTGAAGGGGAATAAAGTAGGTGATGATGAAATTGAACCATTTCGAATGTAATGACAATGATACATGTTGGACACTCGGAGTGCAGACTTCACAAATTGCAGTTGTTGTGATCATCAGCACAGTTATTGAATGATGGACTCCAGAAATATCATTAATCATTTTTTCTATCTAAACCTTAGTTGCTAGAAGTTTTTATTTGTCATTTAATGTTTCCTTTTAGTTTTCATCATATTATTGTAATACCAGAATGCAGGATGTTATTGTTTTTTTGTGTGTGAATGTCTTTGCACATAATGGCCCTCATTCCGAGTTTGGAGCTAAGGGAAAAACGATGCCGGTAAAGGATTACCGGCATTGCTTACCGCTACGGGCTATTATGACCAACCACACCACTATTTACGGCATTGTACTTAACGATGCCGTAAATAGCGGTCTGGGCGCACGCGCGCGACACACCATGCCGTCATTAGCGGCATGCCATGAACCAGAGATGATCACAAGTGATGCGGACATGCAAATAACAGCCTCCTGAAGGCCGAACAAGTGTTTACCGGCATGGTGTAAATACCGGAATCGCCGACCAGGCGTTAAGAACCCTGAGCAGTGTTTCCAAGTGCCACAGGTGCACACAATCAGCACAAGTGGAGGCAATGGAGTCAGGGTCAGTACAAAAGGAGCACACCCACACACCACATCCCTTCCCACACCAAGATGATATCAATAGTAGTAGCATTACTGGAGCTGGAGGACCTGCTTGCAATGCCTCAGCAACAACAACAACAACAGCCACCACCACAGAGTAGATGCAGGAGGAGAAGGGGGTGAGACAGGCCCAGCATGCCCCACCAGTGCAGCCACCATTACCATGCCGGCAGCCCCCAATCCCTCGCATCAGAGCCACCCCTTCAACCTAACACCTGAGCAGATCCACACCCTGTACCGACTTGACCGTGACACCATCACCACCATAGTGGACTTGATACACAACAACATAGTGAGCCTCATAGAAATACGCACCGCCATCCCCCCTCTACTGAAGGTAGTGTCTGTGCTCCACTTCCTTGCCACAAACACCTACCAGCACACAGTGGGGCACATGCATGGCATATCACAAACCTTATTTTCACAGATACTGAACCAAGTGCTGGATGCCCTCCTCAAGCACACAAGGGACTACATATCCCTACCACGAACACCCCAGGAGATATTTAATACAAAAGTTGCCTTCCATGCCCTGGCAGGCATGCCAAATTGTGTAGGTGCCCTCGACTGCACCCACGTGGAGTTGGTGGTCCCGCATGCCATGGAGGCAGTGCTTAAAGTGGGCCGGGGCCTGTCAGGCGAGCCGACTGTAGTGACAGCCAGTCACTGCGACGCTGTGACTGGCTGCCACTTCCGTCAGTCATAGTAACTGCGTCTGGTGACCCCTCGCGCGAGAGGTCACCAGAGGCAGTTACTGTCCCTTTGTTTCCCCAGGTCGCCTTTAAAGGCGAACCTGGGGATTTCTTGACATATTTCGAGGTTTATAAAAGATAGCTTTGAATGTACACATTTCAATCCATCTTTTATAAAGCTTTGCCGACGGACTATTTTGTCTGTAGTCAAAGCTTTATTGTGTACTTTCAAAGCCATCTTTTATAAACCCGAAATGTTTAAAAAAGATGGCCTGAAAACTAGTCAAACCGTAGGGTATGCACACAAATATATGTAAATGTTATATATTTGTGTGCGTACCTTAATATGGTTTGTGTACTTTGCAAGCCATCTTTTATAAATGTAGAAATATGTTACATATTTCTATGTTTAGAAAAGATGGCTTGCATAGTACACAAACCATAGTAAGGTACGCACACAAATATATAACATTTATATATATTTGTGTGTATACCCTACGATTTGCGTACTTTTTAGGCCACGCCCCCAAATGAGGGCCCCCCCTCGATTTCTTACCCCACTTAAAGCCCTGCATGGAGGTGGTGTATCGCATCCGCAGGCAATACCACTCCATCAATGTGCAAATGGTATGCAACGCCAGCAAGATCATCACACGTTGCTGTGCCCGAGTTCCGGGATCAACTCATGACTCTTTGGTACTGTGGAACTCCACACTACCACGCTACATGGAGCGACATGCCGGACGACGTGCCTGGCTGCTTGGTGAGTTGCCTGACTGGACCATGGCAGTGCATCGGGTTGTGAGGTGGGTGGCTGCATACTCTAACCGGGTGTGAAGTGGGGGGGTGCACACTCCACCTGGCTGGGAAGGGGGGATGCATACTTCACCTGGCTGACAAGGGGGGGATGCATACTCCACCTGGCTGGGAAAGGGTGGATGCATACTCCACCTGGCTGGGAAGGGGGGATACATACTCCACCTGGCTGGGAAGAGGGGGGATGCATACTCCACCTGGCTGGGAAGGGGGGTGCATACTCCACCTGGCTGGGAAGGGGGGGATGCATACTCCATCTGGCTGGGAAGGGGGGAGGCATACTCCACCTGGCAGGGAAGGGGGGATGCATACTCCACCTGTCTGGGAATGTTGATCTCAGTGCACGATGTGCACATCACCCAACACTGTGCCCCAAAGCAACTGAAATGGTACATGACAACCAAATCCCATAGTGATGAAGTAAGGCCGACACCTATCACTACATGACTAACAGGTAACCAGCCCACATCCCACATCCCACAACACATGCACCACTCATCAGCGGCCCTCACACACCTCCAGCATATCACCAAACAGGACGTTCATCCCTGGGAGTGCATCGAACTGCGTCAACCAGGGATACAACAGTGTGTCACAGGTTCGGCACACCCATAGGAGTGCTGCATGACACCATGGAACTGATCAGTGCAGAATGCCCAATATAGAACTGACTACAGCCAACGCTCCCTACTACCAAATCCCACAGAACACAACTCATCACTGATTTTACACCAACACTGCTGTATGCATATACGATGCACGTGCAACAAGATGTCAGTGCACACCATGACCCATCTTGTAGATGCAACCCACACCATTAGTCCATTGCACAGGACACATAGCGCGGCCAGAAATGGGGTCAATGCATCCAGGGACATGTGTGTGTAGGCACAAATTACCTGCTGCCATGTGAGACTAGTACTGTTGTCCAACATGAATGTGCGAACATTTACCTTCATTTCCCTCTCATGCAGGTGATGGTGGCTATCCCTTGAAGTTGTGGCTCATGGCCCCTGTCTGAAACCCACAGAACAGGCACGAGGAGGACTACAATCGTTCCCATACCCGTACCCGTGTGGTAATTGAGCAGACCTTTGGCCTGTTGAAGGCACGATTTCGCTGCCTCAGCCGGTTGGGTCGGGCAATCCTCTACAGCCATGAGATGGTGGTCAAGAGCACCATGGCATGTGTAATGCTGCACAATATGTGAATCCGTCGGAACGTGCCCCTGCACCCTGACATGGAATTGCTACCATCTGATGATGATGAAGGAGAGGAGGAAGATGTGGCAGGACATCATCACGGTGCCGATGCACAGGAGGGACGTGCTGTGCGGCAGTCATTGATCACACAATATTTCTGACACATAAGTCAGCAGAGGGTGACATAATGTTAGGACACAGGGCACTGGGTGTGGGGATACATGTGCACTATGCACTGTGCAATATTAAATGACACATGTGCAATGATGAATGTCCACTCTGGTTATTTTTTTGTAACACAACCGGGTTATTAAAATTTAAAATATGAACGTGAAAAACAAACCCTCCACCACCCTCACCCCCTCACATTCCCCCCGCAGCTCCCCCACACACCCTCACCACCCCTCCGCTTCCCCCCACAACCCACCCACACACCCTCACCCCCTCCCCCCACAACTCCCCAACACACCTTCCCCTTCCTCCCCCTCCCACCACAACAACCCCACACTCGTCCCATAGGGTCCACGTAGCCCACATGAGGCTGCCAGTATAGTTACTCTGCGCTCCCGGAGCCAGGGGGAGGCATGTCCAGTCGGCACTGTGCACGGAGCGACAGACGGAGCAGGCTGGTCTGGGTAGAGTTACTCGTAGACGGTGTGTCCTCATGCTGTGGGTGTTGGCCTGGATGAGCAGCCTCCAAAGCATCGGCTATGCGGCCGAGCACCTCGCAGAGGCGGTTAGTGTTTTCAGTTCTTGTCTGGCCCAGTGCCCTCAAATCAGCACGCCACTCCTCCCTGGCCTGGTGATTGTCCTGCACACATTCCATTATCTGTGCACCAGCGGTTGAGGCAGTGGCCCGGCTGGGGATCAGGCTGAAATGTCCTGCCAGCGCTTCCTCAACTGGACTGTACACGGGACTGCCATGTCCCAGTGTCTGTTCTTGGCCAGACTGGTCCAGTGTGTCGTTCTCACCAGAGTCACTGAAGGATACCTGGGAGTTGTTCCCCAGATGTCATTGGGGCTGTCCTGAACTTCGAGGGGGGCCGTGGCTGCCACCTCCCCGGCCACACTGCACTCCTCGGACCGTGGCGTTCGGCAGGTGTCTGCAGGCAGTGCAGGGAGGTGTGAGGGTGGTGCACCCTCCACGGGCCTTGCTGGTGCTGGTGGTGTACGTCCCAGTGGTGTCTATGTCGCTGGGACACGGTGGCCCCTGCCTTGGCCTCTGGATGTTCTGGGACGGTTGCCGTCTTGCTCCTCACTGTCATGCTCACTGCCTGTGGGGGTGGAAGAGAGGGATGGCATGAGTGATGTTTGGATAGCCAGCATTCATACATGGCTACAATTGCACATTCAGACAATTGTGGGTAATCGGCATTTGTATAGGGAACGGCACGTCATTCCATGCATGGGTGGAAAATGCATGCATATGTCGGTGTCACTCATGTTGGCCAGGTACTGTGCTGTCTAACATGCACACTGTTTATATCAACATCCCTGTGTGCCTTATGGAATTAGCAACTTTGTGTGGTATGTGTCATGTACGTTACGGCCTTGCACCAGACACTGGCTTGGGTCCCACTTGCTTCGGCATGATTTACAGGGGGGTGTGTGTGGCGGACCATGGCATCACTCTTTGGCCAGATGTTAGCAGTGACTTTCATCACATTTGCCTTAGCAGTATTTACTTTGGACACTCAACTCCATCAGCGGATGACGTGGCGCCACACTCCATTTCTCCGACCCATTCAATGGATTCAGCCTCTATCATGGCCGCACATGTCTCCTCCCACAGCATGAGTTATATTGGCAAACTTGGTCCTCCCCCGGTCTCCAAGCCCTGGTTTCAGTTCGCAGAAAGGATGCTCTTCACCCTCAGCCGCAGGTCATCCCATCTTTTGCGGCAATCCTTTATGGTGTGGGGGGTATTGCCCACTGCGCTCACCTTCTGGCATACTAGTACCCAGATTTCTTTTTTTTTCAGCACCGCCTCCCTCCGCATGCTGCTGCTAAACACAGTCCCAGCATGCTCGTGTAGGGTATCCACAAGCATTTGTAGCTCATCTGGGCTGAACCGCTCCTTTCGGAGGCGGGCAGCTCCCTTCTTTGGTGCTTTGGGCATTCCTGGGTGGTTGTAGGAACTTTCCGGTAGGTCACCAGTGTGCCAGGGGCCTTGTGTGATGAAGATTGCAATGGATTGTGTTTTTAAAGATGGCCGCCGTGCTCCTTCCTGTTCCTGTGTGATGATGCTATTTCCAGTTCCGCAATTTAACTGTGACCGTAACTAACGGTCACCGCTATTTACAGTCACCGCTAATGCCGCATTGGTCTATGGCGGTAGTGTTGTCTACAATGCGAATCATGCCGGTAGGGGGTTTTTCGGGGCCTTTTGCGGCATGGCGCTAGGTCCCTTACCATCATGGCGCAAAGCTCGTGCCCGCGAACTCGTAATAGTGTGCTTTTAGCGGGTTACTGCCAGCTCGGACACGCTATTTGCGCCATGCCGGTAAGGGACGGTACTTACCTCCAAACTCGGAATGAGGGCCAATGACACCATGGGCAAGGTCTGAGAGTTCAGTCTATATGATAAACAGGAGTGTAAAAGTGAACCTGGCCCCACAAGAGATGAATCTCTGTAGGTCAGCAGGTATCTGAGATCCCAAACAATCCTGGAATCACCTTAAAACTAAAGCTGAAGAAAATAAAAACCAGACAAATTAGACACGGCTTAAACAGACTTTTTTCTAAATGGTACACTCCAATAGAAACAGAAGAGAAGTAGGGACATTTGAAACATTTTGAATGATGAAATGGATGTATACAATTAATACAATAAAAGGGACACAAGTTAGACAATATATAATATTACTACTACTAGTACTGCTTCTACTACTACTAATACTACTGATAACAATAATAATGTGTCTCTTATATAGAGCTTCATGCCTTATTCTTCCCTCTGCAAAGCTCTGCAATAACAGGTGTTATTTTTAAATTTAAGAGTATTGCATTTATCAACGTTGTCAGGATAAAGGGTTGAGTCAACCCTAGAGATGTTTGTGTTTTCATGATAGTTGGATAGTTTAAAAACATTTTATAATCTCAACTGATCTCTCCTCAACATGGCACAGGAACAAGTAGTGACAAGCTTTAGCAGCGGGAGCAGCTGCACACATATTCTGACTTCCAATGGTTGACATTGTTTAGCCTGCTGTTCCATTTTTTCTGCCCTACATATTGAGCTCCATGCACTTGAGGCCACCTGCATATGTCCATCACGCTTGCAAGGCCCTCAAGATTCTACTTCTTGGTACTTGGGAGGGAAGAACTCTAGAGGATGTTTGGGTCTCCTTTAATCCTGCTATCATGTAATCCTGTATTTTACTGCATGAGAAAATGTTCAGGGGGTCTATCAAGATCTTAAAAGAGGTTGATGATGAATGTGTTGGTCCCCATAGCACACATTCTGGTTATTTAGCCAGCCAGTCAGCCCACCCTCCATATCATTGGGGGATTCTGCTAGAGAGGAAGTTGGGGAGCGTCGGAGTCAATCCTATTGTTGGCAGGCAATGGGTGTTTAGAAAACAACCTAGGCAACTTTGAAAAAATAAAGGGCAGTAGTAGGACATTGAAGTGCCTTTTACAAGATTGTAAATGAACTCCCATTCATCCACACCAACCAAAATAATAGAGCAGACCAAGCAGCATGAAGAAAGCAGTTTATTTACAACATTCAGCTGGTAGAAGGTCCACAGAGGTACTCAATTACTTCCTTGTAAACCATGGGTTATACAATAAACAAATTACATTCATATTCATGAAAAAACACAATATTCACACACTGCCATTGGTCGTAAAAAATAAATCACTGATATTGTTCTGTACATCGCTTCTTCTAGTTAGATAATCATTACTTTTGAGTCTAAACAGGGTCCCTCCTATTATGCAAGATGGGCATGTCTCGGGCATCATCGTACCATACTCCAATTGGTTAGCACCACAACATGCTGACATTGTTGCAATACTGGTGCCCATTACTGATGTGGCCGTGGGTATTAGATCTATCTACACCAGGAGAGATCAAAACATTGCCCTGGCCAAAAAAATACTAAACTCACTCCCATCTAAACTTTCACACTGAGTCCCAATCTCCCAAACAGTTTGCTCAACCTTGAACATCTCATCCTGTACTCCATTCTGACACATACTACTGCTTGCAGGTGTTTGATCTAATTGGGTCATGACGCACAGTTTGTAGTGTGAGTCCAGTGTATGAGAACTTTTGCCTTCAATGTATTCAACCTGTCAATGTGTTCTTCTGTGCGCGTTGAACTGCTTTCACCATTAGAGGTGCCATGGGAATACCTTGCTAGTGTGTCATTGGCAATATTCTTGCATGCACCTGGCAATCCAAACATATGTATTTCTGTCTGTTAGCAACAAAACGATCTTAATTGTTACTTATCTAAATTGGAACCATAAGAAAGTCCTATTTGTGCAGTTTCAGTTATCCTCCCTTCCTCTCTGCCTTGGCACTTTCAGTCGTCTGGACACCATCATGGAGCAACAAAAAGCCCTTTTAAACTATTTAAACTGCAATGCTATACTTTCTTAACCATGTGCTGTGTAGGGCCTTGCAAAGGGAAAATAGAGCTTCTCTTGCCATTTATAATGCTGATTTATATGTACCCTACCTAACTATGCATATCACCACTTAGGAAATTCCCTCTCTGTGTATTCAGCAACCTAACCCTAACTATATTGTGGCAAAATAGCTCACTACCGTGTGGCAAATCTAACTTTATCCTACTTGTGTTAGATTCTACATGGCAATGGCATACACAAAACGAAACCTTTATTCTAGTTTTCTTATTCTATAAGTTCCTTCTCATTTGAGAACAGGCGGGGCAGGGCCTTACACATCACTGGTCTTATCTCAACCATCACCTTCTCCCCTCTGGTCAGACAAAAGTCCTTTCCCTGCCATTTTATCAAACTCATCTTTAGGTATTCAAGCTCTCCAGAGCCCTCTCAAGATGGCTTCTCCTCTCCAATAGAGCTACAAAAGATGACTACCATAGATATGGCACCCGCCGTCCCTAACAGAAGTAAAAAAATATATCACAGTTGAAAAACTACTTCCTCACCTCCTATCCACCCTCTCCTCTCTCAATAACAACTCCGACCCTAACGTGCTAGTAGAGACCTTTAACAATACTATGACCATGGCCCTCGACATTATTACACCTGTCAAACTGCGTAAAAGTAAACAGAAAACCCACCTCAACACCTGGTTCACCCCTCAGCTCAAAGAACTATGACCTCAGAAAAGAAAACTCCAAGCTATATGGCGACATTCCCTTACAATCGAGAACAAAGTCATCCTAACTAATTTTGTCAATATGTAAACAAAATAAATAATCCTCACCAAAAGGAATACTTTCAATGACAGAATTTGCAAGGCCAACTCTAACACTAAGGAGTTATTCACCATCCTCCGCAAAATGGAAAACCCCGTTCCACCTACAGACAATGTCACTAAAGATAAGCAATGGTGTACTAGCATCCAAAATGTTCTAGCCAATAAAATAGCCACTCTACAGACTAAAATAGCCAACAAAATAGCTTCACTGCTCTCACAGAAACACAATCTACCCCACCCATTGTAACACCAAGTACTGACACACTCTTTAGATTCACCAAGATCTCTATACCGGAAACTGAAAAAGTCATCCTCTCTCTGAAGCCCTCAAACTGCCAGGGTGACAGTTGCCCAGCACAAATAATTAAGGAAGCAGTGAGAGATTTAGCACTGTTAATCTCCAAACTAATTAATGACTCTTTGAAGACTAGCACTGTGCCAAAAAACCTCAAAGAATCCTGGGTTCTAGCGTTACTGAAGAAACAGACATTAGACCCATCTATCCTGACAAACTACAGATCTGTTACCACAGTTCCCTTCCTCCTCAAAATAATTGACACAGTAGCTTATCTCCAAATCCAGAACTATCTTGAAACGAACCACCTACTAAACATCCGCCAATCCGGATTCAGATCACAACATGGCACTGAAACAGCATTAATTGAGTTAAACACTCAAATCGACGAGTTGAAGGATAAAGGTAAAACAGCTATGCTACTCCTCCTCGATGTATCGGCAGCATTTGACCTGGTGGATCATGCAGTATTATGCAAACACCTAGCGTCAGCTGCCCATTTCTCGAGTGATGCCATAGCCTGGGTACAATCCCATCAGCATCCGCAGACCCAATCCAAATCACCTGTGGTGTTCCACAGGGATTATGTGTGTCAACGACTATGTATAACATCTTTACTAAGCCACTCTTTGACAAATTGGCAGACTGGGTGTCACCTACACTAATTATGCAGACGAAACCCAGATCCTCATACCCCTTTCGGGCAATTTTGACGTAGACACTGGCAAACAAGATATACCCCCTCATTCAGGCATTGATGGCATCACATGGCCTCTGCCTGAATGACGATAAAACGGAGATCCTGATTCTGGGCTCGGACACTAACCTAAAAAAACCTAGCCCCAGTTATGCCTCATTCAATATTGACGGCAACGTAATCAAAGTAGTAACTGAGGTGAAAACACTAGGTTTTTACCTTGACTCCACATTAACACTAAAAAAAAAACAAGTTAGTGCCATGGCATCCTCTACTGTCAACACTTGCAAACTCATTAGGGCCTGTAGACCCTTCCTTTCCAAAGCTAGCTGCATCACACTTGCCAATGCATTAATAATGTCCAAATTAGACTTCTGCAATGCTCTTTACATAGGGGCTAACAAATACATGTTAGATAAAATGCAACCAACCTTTACAAAATAATGACCTCATAGCAGCTCTGAACATACCCAGCAGAGAGCACATCTCTAACATCAGAAGAGTCAGTGACAGGATCTTCTCAATCCTGTCTCCCTCACCTTTAAATGCCTGAACATGAACAATGCAGCACCCCCCTATCTCGAAGACAGAATGACCAGAAAAACTTCCACTCGCCCCACGAGATCATCGAATTCCCAGTGCTTAGAAATCCCTAGATTTAAACTCTCCAAATCTGGCAGAGCCAGCTTCCCAGTCAAAGCAGCTTTAGCCTGGAACATGCTCCCCTTAGCCTTTAGAATGGAACAGCCATACCTCAGATTTAGATGCAATATGTTAAACTGGCTTAGAGCCAATGACAACTAACATCTGCCTATCTTGTTATACTGTTATGCACATGTGATTACCTGACTACTCCTCTATCGCCTCAATTATCTATGGTAATAACTAACTGTATTGACTATTGCACTTTCACACTTTCCTGTATGTATAAGTGTTATGACTGTAACCTTACAATGTTGTTAATACGCTTTAAGTATACTTGTAACTGTTGCGCCCAGCTACCAAAGGGTTTGGTGCACATTACCAAATAAATAAACAAACAAACAAGCTACCTCCATTTCTCACATATTCTTCTGGTCCACAAGCCATGAATCAACAGTCACCATCGGCATCACAATCTACCCAGTGTTGTGTATAGTTCTCGCGATCAAAAGGTGTTGTAAACTTAATTCCAGGTTGTGCAACTGGTCTCTCTATCGGAACCATCCTACTTTCATCTGGGACAAGTATTGTATCTGTCGGTGTATCAGTATGCACCAGGCCAGCAGTACCTTCTATAGTAACAATGGCAAAGGACATCATGTTACTCTCTTCCTTACCCTTTTTTTACTACTTTTCAATATCCAATTATTAGGATGCACATGCTTACTAGTAGCAACAACAAAAGAGGCACTACAACTTTACATATTTTACCCAACCAGGTAGGTACCCATGAGAACATCCAATGATACCACTCCTCATCTACTACTTTAGTACTTTCTTTTTTCATAGTTGTATGCAGGGTGTGCAAGGCAGATATAGCTTCTGTTAAACTGCCATTCTGTTTGTAATTTACAGGTTTTAAGGTGCAGCAACTTGCCCCCATTTTTGCACACACTCCTCCCACCATAGCCGTTAGGAGGTCTAGGTACCCCCTGGGCCAGCAGGGATGCAAAAACACTGCTGCCTTACTGAACAGCCTGTATCTTGCCGATGTTGCTGCTAATCCGTCTTCAGAATCTTGAGAGAAATACCTCTATCTCTTACTCCTTTGTAGGCTCAACTCCCTGTTAGCCCCCTTCTTGTTGGCCACATCCATTATTGCTGGATGTTCGTTATTTGGCCCAACGTGGTTCTTGGACACTACAAGCGCTGGTGAATGCCGGTGGTAAAACAACTATTACTGTTCCACCATAGCGGGAGGTGCATGAATGCTCGTGGCCACAGGACCAATACTGGTCCATCAATACTGCGGTGCCCAATTGCATACCTGCCAAATCCATAATTCATTTACATCCTGTATTTTTCCCTATATGTACTGTACAGTTATTTCTAAAACATAACAATGGTGTCATCATTCTTTGTATGCGCACAGGCTCTCTGTTAACATCAACCCATATGCTCAAATTAGCATACTGTCTCCAATAAGCAAGGCACTAACTGTTCAGAAATGCAACAGTTTCTTCCACTAGTCCAGCCGTTATTTCTGCAAGGCATCTTATTTTACTTCTTCTTTTCTAATATACCTACTTTATTCTAACCAATTGAAAGAGAAACAAAACAGAAACATGACTTCACCCACTATTATCCATGACAATTCTGTACTTAAAAAATACTTCTCACAAAAAATGGAGCAGAAAAATAAAAGTCTGTGTGCATTGCTGGCTAGACAACATTTAAAAAGTTCAAACTGATCAGGGGTCCACGTCCTTTTCTTCTTGCTCCTGGTCATTGTACGGAGGGGTGCTGTTGTTGCTCTTCTTGATGTCTTCGAGGTGGGGCCATCCTCTTCTTCCTTTTATATTCACATCCGATTCAGTAGGTCACTGTACAAGGTATGGTCCCCAAAAAAGTAGGGCATCCCACTTTATGACAAAGTTTCTCATCAGCACCCTGCCACCAGGATATAGCTGTAGAGCCAGTGGTATCTGGGCTGTTGTGCCCTAGTCTTCTCCCTCACTTCTGGTCACTGTGCCTGGTCTCCCCTGTCGCAGCTTCAGCTGGCGGAGCATAATGTAACTATGTACTTTTGATGTTGAATGATTTCACTGCTGTAACTCGTAAGCAACCTAAGACTTCTACTGCAAACATTTTGCTTTTGTATGCCAGTGCCTAGATGCCTCTGGAATAAGTGTGCTTAACAAATGTCTAAATAAGTAAATAAAGAAATAAACTTCAGAGCATCAGTGATGGTAGTCAAACATGCATGATACTCATCGGCCAAAATAATGGCATTGCTCTGGACATCAAACTTACTACATGCAGAAACATGGGGAAAATTAATCATTTTGCCAATAACCAGTTCGTATGGAGTGAGGTGGTCATCTGAACCTAGCTGATTGCATGATGCAAAAAGAGCCAGTGGCAAAGAATAGAATACATTTTTGCAGAGTTTAGTGCGCAACAGCAATGCACTCTTTTAGCATGCCATTGAGGTGTGCTGCTACGCTGTTTGCCTGAGTGACAGACACAGCATAACTTATGCTTTATGTCCAATAAGGTGAACATTTCTTTAAACAAGTCATTTGCAAAGCTGTCCATTATCGGATCATACAACACTTCCCAGGGGGGAAACACCTAACAGATGAGGAATTGGAATGCTTATTTTGCATCTGGATGAGCGCACTGACCTGCCTCTATTCAGCATGAAAAGGGACAAACCACAACAATCATATACTGATAGCCGTTACATCGCTGTGTCTATCAACGTAATCAATATGGAGAGGTAATATTGCCTTCACTGTCCTAAATGTATTCCCCACAGTAAATTGCTGACAGACTGCATAGTTAACAATAACATTTTGAACATACTAATGCAAATTGGAGATGAGCCACTGCTCATGCAACTCTGCAGCAATATATTTTCTGGATGCATGAGCAGGATAGTGTAGCTGTTCTAATGCTACTGTCAATAATTCTAACAGCATTACAGTCTGTCCCATTATATTTTGCCACCACATCAAGTCAGTAGGGGACAATGAGCAGCCCCTATTAGTCCACACTTACTGCTCTTCCTGTGATGCATGTCTTTGTAGTTTTTGTATGTCTTGTTCCCTGTTCCTCCCAAACTACACTTCCCCTCCTACTCCTCTACCCTCATTTCTGTCACTGCACTTGCATGCTTTGAATTGTTTCACAACCTAGTAGGAAAGTTATGTTGTGTCTTCTTCAATGTTCTCCCCGAACCTACACCCCCCTCCCTTCATTTCTGTTACTGCACTTGCACGCTCCAAATTGTCTCATGGCCTAGTAGGAATGTTATTGTGTGTCTTCTTCCCTGTTCTTCCCCAACCTACACTTCCCCTCCTCCACCCTCTCCCCTCTTTTCTGTTACTGCACTGGCACACTTCAAATTGTCTCATTACCTAATAGGAACGTTATTGTTTATCTTCCTCACTGTTCCCCCCAACCTTCACCTCCTCTCCTCCCCCCTGCATTGGCACTTGCATGAGCTGAATGTCTCCAGACCTAGTAGGAATGATATTGTTTTGTTTTTTCTTCCCTCTACCTCCCCCTTCCTAGTCTTTAGGCACCCTGAAACACCATTGGCTGTGTAGGCACATTATAAATACCCAATAAATGAATACATATGATCTGTGTCAGGGGTAATGCATCAGATGTTTCCTTCTGATGTACCTACACATCATTGTTCATATTACTAACTGTAACATTTCTGTTAAATATGCTGCCTCATTGGCTGCTGTATCTGCTGCATCATTGCCATGTGCTGTGAAATCTGTACCATTAGAGTGGGCAGAGCTCTTCATGACTGCCACTGATGTAGGCAGTGAGAGTGCATCAATCAATTTGGACAACAATGTGGCATGCTGCACTGGAATCCCATCTGATCGCTGGAACCCCCTTCGTTTCCAGTGGGACAATCCTGAATCTACGGTGGAGGTCACATATGCTGAACCAGAGTAGATCATCACCTGTCAGCGTACAACTGTCAGACTGTTATTAATGCCACTAGCCCCGCTGCTTGGCAGAGAAGTGTGGAGACAATCTCATTCTCGCTACTACCTCGACATTTCCATCCTCACTATTTACAACTGATGCACCTGTGCATCGTAATTCTGTGCTCTGATCGATCGTCGATGAATCGCCAGTGAATGCACACTCTCCCCCTTAAGTTTATTTTCTTTAACCTGGGGTATGTCATCATACCGGTTCAGCGATAAAGGTTGCTGGATTCACAGTGCAGCATATTACAACCTTAATTGAAGGGTTAGATATGATCACCTCATAGCCTAACACTCGCTGTGTAGTGAGCATGTTTTTTGGTTTCTGCAAAATTGCAAGCAGGGCATCCTCCACATTCACGGTCACTGCACAGCCCATCATTATTGTCTCAGATTTCTCAAAAGCAAAGGCAACTGTAGTCAGTGCTTGCTCACATGGGAAGTGTCCCTTCATCACTGGATCTAACAATCCACTGCAATATGCTAGGGGCTTTTACCACATCAAATATTTCTGTGTGAGGCAGCTGCCAACACATCCCATTTGAATGGGAAGACAAGAACATCTCATAGTGCTCATACTGGGGCATTTTTCAATTAATGAAATGCTTGTTCATCTAAGTACTCCTTTCTCTTTCTGTGTCTCGTTTAACGCTTGCAACATGGGTCTGATATATGTAGTATAGTCAAAAACCCATGATTGGCAGAATTTGCACAGTCCCAGAAACTGTTGCATTTCCTTCAATGTGGCTGGGAGGGGCGTGCTCCTGCCCTTTACAGTGTCAACTTCCTTCCTTCTGCTGATATTACCTGTCCCAAATAAATTGCCTCTTTCTGACAATAGTGTACCGTTTCTTTGTCAACTTTGTATCCCTTTTCTGCCAATAAGGATGAGAGAATCACTAAGTCTTCCCCACATTGCTTTTCTGTGGTGCTACACACCAACAGATAATCAACATATTGTATCACTGTGGTCTGTATGTTTGCCATATCTATCAGTAAAACTCTGTTAAACACACTAGCGGATTCACAGTACCCCAGTGGTAAACGTATGTGCTGGAAATGTTCCCCTCCTATAAGTCAACACAGTGAGGTATTGTAAGTCTGGATGCAATGGAATGAAAAAGGTGTTTTTTTAAAAATCAATGACTGTAAAAATGGTGGCAATACTGGGTATGTTACACAAAATTGTGGCTGGATTAGAAACAATGGGGAACTCTGCTTCCACAATATTATTCAATGAGTGTTAATCTTGTATGAATCCCAATGACCACGCCTTTGCTTTTTTCACTGTGTACACATCCATGTTATATGTGGATTCTGATGGTACTATTATGCCTTGCTGTAGCAGGACAGCTATTGTCTCATATATTCCATAGTTTGCCTCTCTCGACATGGGATATATGCTTACTCAGGGTAACATTGCATCCTTCTTCAATGTAATTTTAACCGGCCCTATGCTTTTAAGAAGACCTACATCATGGGGATTACTGGTCCATAATTCTTTCGGCACTCCCTCAAAATCTATGAAACGTTGTGGTGATACCTTATTGCTAATATTATTCTCTGGGGGAGATCTCTGTATTCTATGTTCAATTGGCATGGGAATCTTGTCTGAAAATGTACTCACCATCATTATCCTCATCTTGGAACAACAGTTCATCAGTAATGTCGGTCAGTTGCAGCGCTGGGTAAATAGCTAGGACTGACTGGCCTGTCATTGCCTTCTTCATCTATTGCATGCAAAATCCCTCTGCCCTTCCTCATCACTGCTGCTTCTACATGCACTATAATATTTGTCCCACGTTAAACTGCGACACATTGGGCCTCATTACAACCTTGGCGGAGGACCATGGTGCTATTAGCACCATGGTCCATGCCGCTAAGGTTGCAATTCCGCCATGGTGGATGGCAGAATTACCGCCCCATTCCAAGGTGAGTGGGGCGGTAATTCCCCATTCACCAATGGCCCCTTCCCCATTCCCATTTTTGCCCCATAGGGCATAATGGGAATGGGGAAAGGCGATAATTACGGCACCGTAAATTACGGTGCCGTAATTATCGCCAAGGTCCCTTTGCGGCATGGCTTTTAACGCCTGCAAAAAGCAGGCGTTAAACAGCCATCCCGCAAAGGGAACCTTGTAATCAGGCGTTAAGGGTCGGCGCCGTTTACGGCGCTGTAAACCCCTTAACGCCTGAGTCGGAATGAGGCCCATTGTCATTTATTCTGCGGACCCATCGTAACAATACCTTTACTCCATAGTAGAACAAATATGCATTAAGTGGCACTCTTCTTATAACACTCTGGCAAAAAATTGCTTGAATTAATGTTTTGGCATACACAAAATGAATACCTGGTGTGGAATACACTATGACCTTCTCTGTAAACAAAATGGTCATGTTCCGTTTGCACATCAAATCTCTTCTTTAGATATTCACTGGTGTGCTTCCTAACCATAGCAAAAGTACTGACAGTGTACAAGCCCCAATTATAACTGGTACATTTTCTGTAAAAAAAGAACCGTTAACAAAGCCCCAGAAAATCCCCGTGCGTCCATATTCATGTCTGACAACAGTAATTCTCCCTTTGTGATGCAGGACCTAGTCACTCCTGTTTCTACTAAGAAAGAAAATGTCCTAATACCTATCCCCACTTGCACCCTTGGTTCCTCTTATGGTTCTGGAGTTACTTTAGTACTCGATACGCCAGAGCCCTACCTGGGATGTTCTATTTTGAATACTTGCTTCTGCCTTTAGGTAAAAAGGGATTCCCTCCCATAAATGGGCCCCCCCAAATGTGGTACAACACCTGCTGGTATCAAATTTGTGTTGCACTGTTGTGTTGTCTGCTGTGCTTGTGCTTTTAAAGAATTTGGTTGCTGTCATTGAACTTGAGGCTGTGTCTGTTGCTTTGGATAATCAAAAACATTTGTCGGGGCATATGGCATCTGCTGTGCTTGTGATGCATCATAAGAATACTGTGTCTGCTGCTGTGGAGGGTATGTGGGTGAACAATGTGCTTCCATTCCTCTTTGACCCTGAGGCACCAATCCATAATCGGTCCATCCTTCTACTTCTGCATCCTCTTGCATAATATCCTATCATCCCACATGTCCAACATGGTCTGCCAAAATACCCACAGCAACCAAATCTACCTCTACCACATCAATTTCTCCTCCATATGCTTGCCCAAATCCTCCTCCCTGTCCCCTTTGTGAGTTCCCTCTCCCTCCGGGATAATACATGTGTTATCTTATTCCTCCATTAAATCCCATTGGTCCTGCCTGCCTGCTTGACACCCTGCTTATATTGCTCCTCTCCTATCTTTGTAATCTCTGCTCCCTCTACTGCTATTCTCAACAAATTCGTTTGCACTAATTTTGCCTCCTCACTCACCGTCTTCTACTTTCTTCCATTCCTTTTCCTGTTTCAATTTACACAAATTAACAATATGCAATTTTTTTGGGGCCATGTTTTCATCTCTACATCTACTCCCTTTTGCAATTGAGCTTGCTTACTTGCTCTGTCAGGAAGACCTTGGGATTCGATGTGACAAAACACAAAAATATTTGTGTCTCTTCCCTCTCTTGTTTCTAACTGCCACTTTTCGTTCATCTCCTCAATGTACTATGCAGGATTCTCATATGTTTTTTTTTTCAATGTCATTATGCCACTCTGATGTATCTGGGTACATTTCTCTTAATGCCTTCCACATGTTCACCCTACAAATATTAAATAGCAATCCATCGTACTGATTACTGTTTGATGTTACATCTGCATATCCTGCCCTTTCCCACAACTCATCTGTCTGGTCTCCCACTATTGAAGTGAATAAACTCTATATGTCCCCCAGAGCTGTAGTTTTTCCTGCGATTCTCTTTTCCAGTTCATGAATTCACTTTCTTTCCCCTATTGTAAAGGATGGCAGCTTAGTTATTAAATTATCCTTATCTGTCTGGGGCCGCGGGATGTACTGAGCCAATCCATCCCCTTCTTTATCAAGGAAAGCTGTGTGCTTGTGGGTTCGTTCTTTACTTTTTTCCCTGTGTCCACAGCCATACAGCGTGGCAAGCATCGAAACCTATCTCTATATAATGATGCTCTTCTTACAGTCCCTGTGCAGCCTTTCCTCATTTTCCTGCTGGTCGTTACCCTGAAAATCATCAAATGCATCTTTGGTATCCTTTGTGATGGCAATGTCCTCACTTCTTTCCCTGAGGTAGTCTTCCCCTATGTGGCCAGGAGATGGCAGCTGCTACCCGATCCTGACCCTGGGGGTGGCTATATGAGGGAGGAACACCTGCTTGGAGGCGAACCTCGGGTAGATGATAGGGTAGCATTGGAGGAAACCACATACCGCCCCTTTCCTTTCAGGGATGTTCCC
This sequence comes from Ambystoma mexicanum, assembly GCF_040938575.1. Lineage (NCBI taxonomy): Eukaryota > Metazoa > Chordata > Amphibia > Caudata > Ambystomatidae > Ambystoma > Ambystoma mexicanum. The sequence continues at coordinate 932,710,078 of NC_090921.1, read as the reverse complement.
TCTATTCCATGTGCATATTGTCACACTCTTACCTAACCTCTTGGTAGATCTACTGTGGATGCCTCTCAACATCCCACTAAGAATAGTATGTTGACAACTGGGATGAGGAAGAGGAAGGGAGCAGGGATGATCACTCCCAATGAAGTTCAATATCCACTTCCTCAAAGTCATGCAAGAAATGATCCCTTGGCCACTGAGACAAGAAAGAACAACAAAGCAATGAACATCACTAAGACCAGGTGACCAATGCAGCAATCTATTTGTTGAAAAATGTATAATCATGCCAGGAAGTTTAAATGCATGCCTGACACAGCTGAAAGTGAGAAGGAGAAGGAAAGGATAGAGCTGTCGATGCCGGGCTGCTTCGCAACTCGTACCAACATTGATTATCACACTGAGGGGAAACACGCTGTGGCAAACAGCGTGAAGGCAACCTAAAATGGGAAAAGAGAACCACAGTTTCTGGCGGTTGACAGCTCAAGGGAAGAGAGATGCGGGAACCATGAAAGGCAACATAGAGACCGTGCATCGCTTAGCTGGGCACACACAGAGCCAACAGTTTGAAGCAGGTGGAAGAGAAGAAACATTGAAAGTAACCGGTAAACCCAGGGAAAACAAGTTATTGAGTTACCTACAAGTGTATGCTGCTCCGTTGGAGTGAAACAGAGATGAGAGAACCAAAGCGAGCGAGGCATGAAACAACAGGTAATCCGCAAGAACACAAGCCCAGCCTAGAGAAAGACTGAGGTTCGGTCGAAACACGTGTCTGCAAAATGGGCATGTGCCAATGGCACTTTAAATGAAGAAAACAAATAAAAAGACATCTGTGGTTCAGTCAATTACTGACTTTTGCTTGAATCTTTTTAAGGGACTTATGAATCATGTGCCAACCAGAGGTGCCAGGTCAATTTCTTCAAATAACTTTGAGGTATGGGGATAACTTAGGCACCGACTAAGTGCATCAGTCCACAACAAACCAGTTACATTTAACAAGCACTGCAAAACAAAGCAAAGCCCCACATGTTTTCGAAAATATCAAGGAAGGTCCATACCCTTATGAGTGTGAACTGTTGTATGAACTATTGTAAAAGTGGAAAGAGAGAACCTCAAGGAAGACCAATGCCCTTAAGATTATGAACTATTATAAATGTGTGAGAAAAGTCTGGCAAGGAAGATACCAGATAACTTATGAATCTGGTACCGGTACTTTAAATAGTGATGTGACATGATGTGTCATTTATAACGCACCTGTAAACAAATGTTTCTAGGTGCGACAAGACAAGGTAGGGAAGACAGAGGGAGGACAAAACAAACAATCTTACGAGGGCTTGGGTCAGGGTGTAGAGGGAAAGGGGAAGTGCCAGGGGGAAGGGAAGGGGAAGTGCAACCAGGTCGGCATTTCTCTAAGTAAGTGCAGTCAGGGCAGCACAGCTCTGGGTAAGTGAAAGGAGGCAGGGCACTGTAGCGTTACAGAAACAACCCCAAGTGTGCGGTAGGGCCTGAGGTAGTGCATGGCATACTGGTTGTGGAGTAGCTTGGTGCCCATTGAGATTCTGAGGGTAGCCAAGCAACTAGGAAGGGCAGCTGAGAGGTAGGTCTGAAGAGGAGGGCGAGAGAGAGAGCAGAAGTGACATGGAAGGTCTTTAGCTGCTTCTGGAACCTCAGGTGGTCCAGCTTAAGTTTGAGAAGACAGGGAGGCCATTTCAGAGGAAGGTGCCTGCAGGGGAGAGAGATCTACCATCCACTCCCTGCCTGGAGAAGCGTCTGGCCCTCAGAGAGTTGGAGGTGGCTGAGCAAAGGGCTCTAGAAGGAAAGTGTTTAGGGAGAGAGAGTTTGATGTAGTGTGGGCTCTGGCCCTAGAAAGCCTTGTGGATGATGCAGTGGTTCTTGAACTTGATCCTTGCAGCCACCGGGAGCCAGTGGAAAGATTTCAGGGCCGGAGAGATACGATCCGTGGGCTTGAGCCCAAGGACAAGTCTTGAAGTCATGTTCTGGATTTGTTGCAGAGGGCGGAGAGTAGAGGAAGGCAGATTAAGAAATAGGCTATTGCAGTAGTGCAGCGTAGCACGAACCAGGGCTCTGGAGACAGTGAGCTTCTGGGGGAAAGTGAGAAAAGGAAGAATGTCTCTGAGGAGGTGCAGCTGGTAGTGAGGCTTCTTAACAAGGCTTGTTATGTGAGGAGAGAAGGAGAGAGTGGAGTCGAAGATGAAACCAAGGTTTTTTGCCTCACAGGAGGATGCAGGAAGAGGTCCCAAGGAGGGTAGCCAGAGTGGAAGAGGGAAAGCGGTAGCAGGGGTCCCAATGAGAAGGATCTCGGTCTTACTGGCATTGAGGCAGAGATCGTTGGAGATGCACCACTCCTGAATCACAAATAGACAGTCAGGAATGAGCAGGAGAAGAGGGTGAAGGGAACCTGAAGGAGAGCTGAGTGTCATCCACATAGCACTGAAAGTTAGAGGAGAAAGTAGAGATGAGGTGGGCCAAGGGGGAAAAGTATACATTGAAAATCCAGAGTGAGAGGTTAGAGCCCTGAGGAACACCACATGTGGAGAGAGTGGTGGTGGAGAGGAAGGACCCAAGTTGGACCTGGGAGGGTCGGTCTAAAAAGAAGGAGGTCAACCAAGCCAGGGCTTGATCCATGATGCCCAGGTTCACATGGAGACAATTGATCAGGATGGCATGATTGGACATGTTGAAAGCAGAGGAAAGATCAAGGAGGATGAGGACAGAAGGAAGGCTAGAGTCGAGATTAGTGAGCAGATCTTCACAGGTGTTCAGGAGAGCAGGTTCCATGCCTCTGGCTGCTCTGAAGATAGACTGATGGTCATGGAGACAACCAACAGATTCAGTGTGGAGAGTAAGCTGGGAGATGGCAAGCTTTTCCAAGAGATTTCCCAGGAAAGAAGCAATAGACATCAGGAAACAGTTTGCCAGACATGAAGGATCGGCAGAAGATTTTTTCAGGAGGGGGTGCACAAGGAGTGCTTTGGGGGAGGAGGAGAAAGTTCCAGTGGCAAAAAAGTGATTGCCAAAGTCAGCCAAGGCTGGAGCGAGGGTGACAATGTGGTCCTTGATGGTTCTGGAGGAGCCGGGGGCTCCTGATTGGATGACACTTTCATAGATCGGACTTGTCTAGAAACATCGCTGGGTGTGATCGGAGAGAAAGAGGAGAAAAGAGGAGGAGAGGGAGAGGCCACCAGAGGGGGGCCGGGAGAGGTAGAGGGAGAGGAAAAGGAGAGCGAGGACAGGCTGTCCTGAGCTTTAGTAGTGAAGTGAGAAACCAGAGCCGTGCAGGGGGCCTGGGAGGGAACGGGAGAGGTGGCAACTGCAGTAGGATTGGCCAGCTCCTTGCAGATTTTGAAGAGTGTGGCTGTGTTGTTAGAGGATACAGAGATGTTGGCTTGGATGTGGCTCTCTTCTTGGACCAGACAGAGAGTCTGTATTGCCTTTGGAGCATGCAGTAGGCCCATTTGTCAGAGGATGCGCCCTCTTCCCCCACTTCCTCTGAGCCACCCGACACTTACATTTCATGGTGGCGAGGTCAGAGTCATACCAAGAGTTGCACTTGGAGGCAGGCATCAGGCGGAGTCTCATGACAGGGGCAAGGACATCCAGAGTGTTAGAGATAGAAAGATGCAGGTTAGAGTGGTCTGTGTCAAAGTGTGAGTTAGCCGCAGGCGTAGGAGGAGGACAGAACGTAGCGGAAAAGGCCTCCACTGCCACCCGCTTCATCGACTGGATCACCAAGAAGTTAGGAGGCAGTGTTCGGGTCTGCTGCACCTTAGGGATAGAGAGCTTCAGGTGATAGGGGAGCAGAAAATGATTAGTCAAGAGAGAGGAGTGGTGAGAGGATTAGAGAGGGGGTTGTCTGAGAAGATCAGAACATCCAGAGTGTTTCGGCAGAATAGTAAGTGAGAGATTGTTGCAGACATTGCAGAAGAGCCCTTAGGAGGTATTTCAGGCACCCAGATGGATGTTGAGGTCTCTGAGGAGGAGAAGTTGTGAGGTAGAGGGAAGGAGAGAAGAAGAGATGTCTGTCCACTCTGAAAGGAAGAGGGTGACCTGGCCAGGCGACCTGTAGATGGTGGCCACAGTCAGAGAGAGGCCAGGAGAGATAGAAAGACTGCAGACAAGGCATTCAAAGGAAGAATAGGCCTGCATAGGAATGACAGAAGCAGGGATTGACTCTGGAAAGATCAGAGCTACTCCATCTCTGGGATGGTTGGTTCTTGGTTCTAGGTTCAGAGAGGATCTTGTAGCCGTCAGGGAGGAGAGTGTCAAAACCTGTGAGAGTGCTGGCCGTGAACCATGTCTCAGTGAGAGCAAGGACATCCAGGTCCGATTCTTCAAGGAGATGACAGATGTCAGAGGCTAGCAGAGTGAGAGTTGAGAGTAGCGACGTGGAGCAGGTTGCCACATTTGGAAGACTTTTGATGAGCGGTACAGGCTTGAGGTACCCCCTGCAGAAGTGGTAGAGGGGCCCAAGAGTGCACAGAGGATGAAGAAGGAGATAGCAGAGTAGCCAGAGAGGATGAGGAGGGTGCCAGAAAGGTGGTGGAAGATGAAGGTGGTGGATGAGCCAGAGAGGTGCTGATAGGAGTAGCAGGAGAAGGAAGGAAGTTGATAAGATGCTGGAAGGGCCTATCCAAAAGGAGGAAATTCAGCTGAGTGCCCTGGACCAAGACAGTGCCATTCAACTACACATTAAAGGTGGTGTTGGAGGCATGGAAGTGCCACCATTAATGGGAGAGAGGAAAAGGGAGAGAGAGCAGAAACCATACGAGAAGTAAATAGGTCTAGAGATGGAATGACAAAGAGGATGTTGGTAAGAGTCGGTCTGGAGGATGTACAAATGTGGGCATCAGTGTTTGGGAGGGCTGGGTTGGAGACCAGGATGTCCCTCTTGAACTTCTTCCTTCCAGACTTAGTGAGAGGGACAGAATAGGAGATAGAGTAGCAGTTGGAGAAGATAGGGGAAACAGCAAGCACCATAGAGGGTGCTTGGAGGCATCGTCGGAGGAGGGCCTGAAGTGAGGCGGGACGCACAGACAACTCCACAAAGGATGTGCAGAGAGGGGATTCACACAGTAAGGGCCACACAGATGGGCCAGGTAGGTACACTCAATAGTATGCTGGAGCTCCCAACCGGGAGGGGGAGCAGAAGAGTGTGAGAACCAAATGAGACACAGTTTGCAGTACCACAGTTACCAAAGCACACCAGATTCAACTTTCCTGCATAGAGGTAAAAAGGCCTGGTTTTCAACATAGCAGCAATGCAGAACATCTAGATTCAACTTTCCTAAATAGAGGACAAAAGGCCTCATTTTCAACACAGCATTAGTGCCAAGGATGTGCCTGTACAGGGGAGAGGTGGGAGGCTAAACCATGCAATTTATCAGGAGGCCTCTGTGTGGTGTGAGTGTTGTTAGGGGAGGAGGAGTCTGTCAGTTAGGTGAGGTGCAGTGAGTTTTGGCATCTTGACACCCTACCTGGTAAGTCACATCAGGTTGATGGCTGCAAGCTTCCTGCTTCCCAGACTGACACTGGCAAACTCCATCAGGAACTGCTTCAGGAACCACCCTTTGCCTTGGGGCTCTTAACTGCAGGGGGCTGCCATGGGCTGTCCAGAAGGACTCATCTAAGTAGGCCAAGGTCTTAATTGATGCGGGTGTGGGACTATGGGACGGAGCACAACCCGGAAGAACACTGGACAAAGGACAGAGCGCACAGCACTCAGACAAGGCAAAACACAATTTCAGTCACAAAAAGCACAATATGGGGCAGGAAGAAAAGATGGCACCAAGATGGAAAGTGGTGAAGAGCGAGCGCAGTACTAGGTCCTCGCTCAAGCAGGAGAACAGATAGATTAAAGGTGAAGAGAACCCCTGGCGAAGGGAGCTGTTTCTTTGAGAATTATGAATACACCAAGGGAGAGAGTGAGCTTCTTGGATTCTGAGGAACTTGATTTTTCTTTATTTTTAAAATTATTATATTGGTACAATTAATCTGGGTAAGGGAGCCATTTCCTGGAACTGTCACTATTGTCCATTGGAAACCTTTTAACTGGATTTGAACTTTTGGGTTGCATTTGAGCCTTTGAGCACTTTGAGAAATCAGGAGACAGAACCCTTTACACCTTTAGGTTAGTTTTAGAGTATGATGGTCAGAATAGGATGATTTACACAGGCCATGGCCTAAACATGTTACCTGCTGTTTTATGTATCCATTCTGCAAGACACGTTGCAATTTTCTCCCAATATTGGGGGAGTGATTTGCACATGTGCCACTGGGGTATCCATCATACACAATGATATAATCTACTTATCAATTTAATTTATCAACACTGTTCCAGCAGTGTTCATCAGCTTATTCCCCTTTCCCCTTATTCAAATTGCCTTCCCACCTTTGATTATATAACACAAAATGCACTTTAAACACAATTCCAGACCGACTCACACCCTTTCAACCACATCAATACATCATCACAATCCTTAACTCTCCTCACACAAAATCGAAAATACAACAAACACAACTATACAAAAAACACCACTGCTATATAACCAGGTCTTCTTATCATATATGGGGGCATCCTATTTTACACTGCATGCCCTTCCCCCTCAGGGAATATTCTCTCTTCTTCACAATACTAAAACTACGCAATTCTGTCTTCCCTTAATATAATAGGGGTATCCTCTTCTTAAATATCTCCTTATCATTTCTACTTCTACAACCATGTGGTCTCTCTTTGTCACATCAACGGGATATTACTCCCTAGTTCACCAGATATATTTCTTTGTCCTCTTCTTCTTGGTCTCAACACATAAACAAACAACAAAACATACATATTTACACAGCTATCATTCTTAGGGCACAGGTATACTCAAGTTCTTAGATCCCTGAGGTCCTCCGATGTCAAACCTCCATCAACTGCAATCACTTCCCCTGGCCCAGCATGCTGCCTGCGAGATCGGGCAGGACTCTCATACAACTTGGTGCCTGCTACCTCCTAATTTGTGCCTGTATTCCGGTCTCAACTGGCCAACACCACTGCCCAATGGGTGCGTCTAGAAGTCTTCGACCGCCTGAGGACACTGGAGATTTCGTTGGGGAATCCAAGTGTAAACAAGCTCCCAACCATCCACAGCAACCAAAATAGAAGATCCACAGACATTCTTAATTGCTTCCTGGTAACCCGGGGGTTATAAACTAAACAGATTACATCATCATATTAATTTTAAAAAAGTATTCACAAGCTACCATTGGTTGTTAAAATAAATCACCTATATTGTTCTGTACATTACTTCTTCTAATTGGATATCCATTATCTTTGAGCCTGTGCAGGGTCCCTCCTACTATGCAAGATGTCATTTTTCGGGCATCATCAGACCATGCTCTAGTTGTTTGGCACCACAACATGCTGACATGTTTTCAATACTGGTGCCTGTAATTGATGTGGTCTTGGGTGTTGCACTTATCCAAAACAGTCCAATTATCTTTGGGTGGGAAAGGAGAGATTGAAACACTGCTCTTTCCAAAAAAATGTCAAAAACTCCATTCCATATCATCTTTTTATGCCGGTCCCCAACCTCCCGAACCGTTTGCTCAACCTTGGACAGCTCATCCTGTCCTCCATGACACATGACACATACTGCTGTTTACAAGTGTTTGATCTAATTGGATCATGATGCACAGTGTATTCATTGTATTGTGAGGCCAGTGTATGAGACGTTTTGCCTTCAATTTATTCAAAATGTTAATGTGTTCTTCATGCATGCATTCAAGTGCTTTCACCATTGGAGGAGCCGTGGGCATATCTTGCTAGTGTATTATTGGCAATCTTTCTGTGTGCAACTGGCAATTGAAACTTTTTTTTTCTGTCTGCTAGCAACAAAACTAACTTAATTATTGCTTATCTGAACTGGAAACATAAGAAAGGCTTATTCGTGCAGTTTTAGCTATCCTCCCTTTCTCTCGTCCTTACCACTTTCAGTCATCTGGACACCATCATTGACCAACACAAATCCCTATTAAACTACTTAAACTTCAATTCTGTACTTTCTTAACCATATGCTGTGCAGGGCCTTGCAAAGGAAAACAAATGAGCTTCTCTTATAATGCTGTTTTATATATGTATACACTGTACCTAACTGTGCATTCCACCATTTACTACATTCCCTCTCTTTGTATTCAGCAACCCAACCCTCCCTATAATGTGGTAAACTAGCTCCCTACAGTGTGGCAGAAAACTGTTATCCTACTTGTGCTACATTCTGCACAAGGGTGATGGTATACACAAAATGACACTATTCTAGTGTTCTTATTCTATTTGTTTGCTCTCATTTGGGAACAGGTGGGGGCGTGGCCTTGCACGTCACTGTTCTCATCCCCATCATCACAAGAGTTGGAGCCTAACTGGTGGTTGGGCAGTGGGGGTTATACATACGTCCAGATGCGTCCTACTTGCACTTTGCAAGGTTAGACCTGCGGTTTTTTCCAGCCCCTGGTGTTAGTCTCAGCGAAAAAGGGTAACTGATTTATTTTTAGGACACTGAGAACTGCACAGGAGAAGCCCTACTCTCCTCAGATGGTTTTAATCACCTGCGGGCACTGTTTTTAAAATACACATGGAGAAGAGGCTTAAAGAGGAGAGCAAGATCAAGTCATCTGTGAGCCTATGTAAGTCTATGGGCCTCATTACACGGAAGGCGGTAAATTGTTATTTTTTATTTTGTAGAATTCACAATTAACACGTGATCTTCCATTTATGATACAAAACAGGTAATCAAGCATTGAAGAACAATTTTAATGGCATCGAACTGAAAAAAATGATCTCCATAGCCAATGATAACGCTAATTCTGCATTTTAGCAGAGATAAGAGAAGCAGAACACAAGGCATCCTCGATATCAATCATATATATATTTTAAATAGAAAGTGAGCGAGCATGCAATTTTGTCTGACCGCTGGGGCAGTTGGTATTTTCCTTGATAGGACTCTATTGAAATCTACAAATAAAGAATCGCCTACCGGACAAAAAATCATTCAAAATGCTCTTGATTTTAGAAAGACTAATCCTAACTAATCCTAACTCATATCAAATTGCTGCTACTGGAAAGTTTATCAGTGAATGTATACACGTTTCCAGATTCTTCCCTCCAGGTTAATCAGGTGGTCTAGAATATCAAAAGGGAATGTCTCGATATCATACAGAAGCTTGGGAATAATGTTAGCCTCATAATATCTAATAACTGGTTTCAGAGAAACATTCCCAAGCTTTCCATCAGTCGTTTTTAGTTGCATGGTTAGTTTCAATGTTAAATCATTAAGGCAGACACAACTATTATTCAATGAAGATCTCACATTCACAGGGGCACCCAAGTAGATCAAAGAGTCAACACTAGTGACCAACGATTTCCCTATGAACCACTTACAAATGGACTTCTCCCTGATTTGCGGTGACCGTTAACCATTACCGCCTTACTACGAGGTCCCTTAGCGGGTTGGTGCTTTAACACCTGCTTTTTGCAGGCGTTAAAAACCAACCCGCTAAGGGACCTTGGTGCTAATTACGGCACCGCAAAATTGCGGTGCCGTAATTAGCGCCTTCCCCATTCCCATAGAGCCCTATGGGGCAGAAATGGGAATGGGGAAGGGCAATGGCGGAAGGGGGATTTACCGCCCCTCCAACCTTGGAATGGGGCGGTAAATCCCCTTTCCGCCAAGGCGGTGCCGGTATTTTACCGGCATGAGCCATGGCGCTAATAGCGCCATGGCTCACCGCCTTCCGTGTAATGAGGCCCTATGCCCGGAATGGGAGTTAGAGAAAACACCAGAAATCTCGAATCTCTGTGAGTCGGATTTTTTGGGAGCAGACTTTGGCAATGTTTTTCTCCACCAGGGTAAAAGTTTATCCGGAGTAATTTGATTTTTCAAACACATTACAAATGATAGCAGGGCCAAAATGGAACTTGACATTTCTAGTGGCTTAGAGTGCATGATATGATATTATATAATGGTGTATTTATATAGCGCCTATACACAATGTGTTTCAAAGTGCATGGGTAGTACACCTCCCAGAGGCCACATTACATCACAAGAAAAACGGGTTAACAACTATTTTAACTCCAAAATCCAGTGTTCAATAGGGTTATTAGACAATGAACTAATGCAGTCTCCACATCTAGCACTTTGGCTTTGTCCAACACAGATATAGGGCAAACGACAAATGGCATTTCCTGTCGGTCAATCAGGGACCAGACAGAGAAAAATATTGAAGAGCAAAAACCAAGAGAAACCAAAATGGGATCTCTAAGAAAAAGATAAAAAAAGAAATTGTAAAACAGCATACGTTTGAAAAAGTTTCTACTCGCCAGAGTCCCATATGCTACATTCCCCTCCATGAAAGCACTCCAGTAGGGCGCAGCCACATCATCAAAGGACGAAGAAAACTTAGCCAGATCACCCCATCCTCAATCATCTATAAAGCAGTTATAGCCAAAACACCTGGCCAAGAAAAATCATCATCTCTGAAAGCCAACAGACCCCTTGTAAGCACAACATCACCAGGCTGGAAACAAAGCCATTACAATAGGAAACAGTCCTTTTCCACTTGCTATGTACCCTAGGTCTGGAGAATATTAGGAACAAAGATATGGCAGGCCCCCTTCCATTTTACACTTTAGGAAGAAGAACCTGAAGACCCCACTCTTCAAAGAGCATCTAATTAAATACTAATCACTCAATTCAACCATAATTCTCCCCCCTAACGCTCGCCCCACCCCCTGCGCCCACTATCCATTCCAGATCTGCATCTACACTTGCTCCTTTATGTGTAACCCCCTGGGTACATCTGATATGTACAGTGCTCCATTACTTCTCTTTTAGGTTTGTGGCTTGGAAATACTTTACATGCAGGCATACATACATAAATAAATACATCCATCCTTATATACAGATGAGATTTTGGAAGTCCTACCAAAGGCAAATACTATCCAGAGTGTTGGCAAATGAAGGGTGCCCGAGATGCAAATGCAATGCAAACCCCGACTATTACTACTTCTTCGAGCGTTCGAGGAGAGAGCTGGTCAGAGGCATGTGACGATAGACCATTAATGGAAAGTAATGTGCTTCAGGTCCATGCCAGTGTCAGAAATAACCCTAAGAAAATGTCCTGGGGAACAAGCAATAGTGAGGAACAAGCAAAAAGAAACATTTTCTCAAGAGAAGATCCTGAGGTGACTCGTGTATGCATCACATTGCCATGATACATTGCAGTCCCTAATTTAAGCAAAGGGAATTTTGTCCGGAGGATGTGGAAAAGAAAAATCTACACAGACTTTCTTTTAAGCCATTAAAGGCCCTCTGACAGTCTTCAGTCCAATTAACCTTCCTAGGCTGTTTGGGTGAAGTCAGAGCTGTCAGGGGTGCAGCTATGGTTCATAGTATGCCATAAAATTGCAATAATAGCCATTTAGACCCAAAAAGGCTCTCAACTGAGTTTGAGTAGTGGGAGTCTCTCAGTCATGTACATCCTGTACTTTACTGGGGAGAGGTTAGATTTGACTGCCTCCTACCTCATGACGAACATATGTAACTTTCCTCTGAGCTATCAGGCACTTGGTGGCCTTGATAGTGAGGTAAGCCCTTTTCAAGGCCTGCCACACCTTATCCAGATGTGTCAAATGCTCTTCCCAGGTGGAACTGTAGACGGCAATGTCGTCTAAATAGGCCACACAAAAGGCCTCCAGCCCACTGAGTACATGATTGACCAATCTCTGGAAGGTGGCAGGGGCATTCTTCAACCCAAAAGACATGACCCTAAACTGGTAGAGTCCCTCAGGTGTTGAGAACGCTGTCTTTTCCTTGGGATGGTCCGTCAGAACTATTTACCAATAGCCTGAGGTAAGGTCAAAGGTGCTCACAAATTTGGCAGCACCTATAGTGTCCACAAGCTCATCAGCCCTGGGCAATGGGTGCGCGTCAGTTTTGGTGATGGCATTGACTCCTGTGTAGTCCCCACAGAACCTCCAATCCATGGTACCTGCCTGGGAACTTGCCTTAGGGACATGGACTATGGGACTGGACGAGGGACTGGTTGAGGGTTCAATAACACTAAGATCCAACATCTTGGCGACCTCAGCCTGGATGTGGTTCTTAATGGTATCTGAAATACGGTAGAACCTGCTTTTGACAGGCATACTGTCACCAGTGTCAATTGTGTGCCTACACCACGGTGTAAGGCCTGTGTTAGTGAAAACAGAGAGGCATACTGCCGGAGCAAAGCCCGGAAGGCCTTCTGCTGCTCTGTCGTCAGATCTGGAGAGAGATGTACTCCCTCCACTGAGCCATCCTGATGGTTGCTATGCAGCAAGTCAGTAATGGGCTCACTCTCATCCTCTTCTTGTTCTGAAGCTAGCACGAGACACGAGACTTCTGCTCGCCTGTGGAAAAGCTTGAGCCTGTTAACATGGAATACCTGAGGGGCTACCCCAGGGACTCCCATGTCAACCAGATAATTGACTTCGCCCATCTTGGAGATGATCCTCAAGGGTCCAGACCACTTGTATTGCAAAGCTCTAGGCTTGGTAGGCTCCATCACAAGGATTTCCTGTCCCGGAGTCCAGTCCACTTACTTATTCAATTCCTGGCTGGCCTTGAGATTTGCTGTTGCCTGACCCATCATCTGTGTCATCCTCCGTCTGAGGCCTAAAACATAGTCCCCCACTTGCTTGGCTGGCCCTGGAGAGGTGGCCTCCCAACCTTCTCTGATCAAGGCAAGGGGCCCCCTCACAGGATGTCCAAAGAGTAACTCAAAGGGGCTGAAACCAACACCCTCTTGAGGCACCTCTCTGTAAGCGAAAAGCAGGCATGGCAGGAGGAGATCCCATTTGCTCCTTAGGGGCTCTTCCAAAGCGCCTAGCATGCCCTTGAGAGTTTTATTAAATCTCTCAACCAGACCATTGGTCTGGGGATAATAAGAGGTGGAGAACTTGTAGGTTACCCCCACACTCTTTCCACATGGTGTTCATGTAACTAGACATGAAGTTGGATCCTCTGTCAGAGACAACCTCCTTAGGGAATCCAACATGGGTGAAAATGCCCAGGAGAGCCCTGGCAACCACCTTGGCAGTAACACTCCAAAGGGGTATAGCCTCGGGTACCTGGTGGCATGATCAACCAAGACCCGATGAACCGATGTCCACCTCAAGTGGGAGGGTCAAGGAGACCGACAATGTTGATACCCACCCTCTCAAATGGTGTGCCAACCACTGGCAATGGCTGCAGCGGGGCAATGACACTGCCTCCAGTCTTGCCAGACAACTGACAAGTTGGGCAGGTCCTGCAGTGGGACTCCACTTCTACTCCTATCCAGGCCAGTAGAAATGGGCAGAGAGCCTCTGCTTAGTCTTCTTGGTGCCAAGATGACAATCTAAGGGCACCTCATGCGCCAACTGCAGCAGGAAGGGTCTGTAAACCTGGGGTACCACCAACCTCTTGAGGGCACCAGGCGCAGGCTTAATGGACTCACTAACAAGGAGCTCACCCTCCCAATAAATTCGGAATGTCGTAGCAACTTCTCCTTGTGCCTCGGACAGGGCCTGTTTCCTCAGACCCTCAAGAGAGTGGCACTCTCTATGTCCCTCACAGAAGTCCGCCGGAGGGTCCCCCTTCAACTAACAAGCATTGAAGCTTGGGGTGGTCCTCCGGGTTGAGTACCTCTCCCACAGGTAAGTTTTCTGGCTCTTCTCCCAGAGGAGTTGAGATGGGGTTCACCACTGGACCCAGCCCATCCAGAGCCTGGATCCCAATGGGTGCTGTCCGAACAGCAGGAAGAGCAGGAGCTCCCTAGACAGAGGTGGCCTTCCTACTCTTCAGCTTCCTTCGTGCCTTGGGTTTCCCCGTTGGCGAGAGTACCAGGCTCGCAGCCGGACCCTGTGTGACCTGCGATTGGGTGACCACCACAGCAGCCATGGGTAGACCATCTATGATCATCCCCAACTCGACCGAATTGTTTCCTAACTATATGTTCACAGGCACGTTGTCCTGAACCAGGACCGGAACCTTTGCTGTCTTGTCTCCAATCGTAATGTTGACTAAGGCTACAGGCGATAATTTGGAAGGCCCACCAGCTAACCTGGTGGCCCTCAGAGGAGCACCTACATAGTCCTCTGGCTTGAGCAGGGTCCTGTCCACCACTGTCATGCTTGCCCCAGTGTCTCTCAAACCAGTAGAAGGCTGGCCATTCAAGAGGACACTTCTCAAAAACCTATGAGTGTTCTGTGGGATAGTTGCCAGTACTTCTGCGTACTGGTCCCAGGCCCCAAGGGACACTAAGGAAATCTCTACGGGAACACCAAAGGTGATACCAGTAGAGGAGTGGAGGACAGTGGCCTCCACCTCAGGTACCGAGTAGGGGTAGACCAGGCTGACAGCCTGGACGCCAATTGCCTTACCCTTACACTTGGGATCACTCCTTCGGTGATCCAGAGCTCCACAATCCCAACAAGTGCCAGGAGTCCAGGGTACGGTACTGGAACCACTGAGACCCTGCTTTGCAGCAGGCGGACCACTACTCTTACTCCCACCCACAACAGACTTATCCCCACTAGGTTTCTGGGTCTTAGGAGAGGAAGGTTTTGCTTTACCCGAATTCTCAGCTTTCTGAGAGGTCCCCTTTTCTTTTTCCTTGTCCTTCCCACTGGAGTCCTTAGAGGACACTCGCTGGGAGTCAACCTAGCCGGTTTAAAGGGGTCCAAAATGTTCTGGTCAGCAACATACTGACGCAGCTCCGGTGAACAGGCTTCCAATAAATGCTCAAAAAACAAAAGGTGGGACAATTCAACAAACATTTTCACTTTGTAACCATCAATCCACCCCATCATGTTCATGTGCGCAGCACTCACCCAGTCAATCCAAGACACATTCTCTCGTTTCTTAAAATCCCTGAACCTTTTAAGGTATTGGGTAGATGTCTTGCCAAACTTGGCAATCAGAGCAGACTTCATGCACTCATACTGACTCCTTTCTTCCACATTCAGCTTCAGAATACAGTCATATCTAGTTTGAGGCACTCTGCTTAACAAACACTTAGCCCAAAATCTCTTATCAACATCATGAATTGAACATGCCATCTCAAAAGCTTCAATCCATTGGAGGATATCAGAAACCTCTGCATACACAACAACCAAATCTTTCATAAACTTGGTTGCTGGGGACCTGACACTCTCGACTGGTTTAGCTGAAGTCTCCACTCGAGCTTTCTCTAACTGGATTCGCTGACACTCAGTGTCCTTGTCTTTGAGTTCAAGATCCCTATTCTTGAGTTCCACTTGCTGTGCCAGCTCCTCTTTCTTAAGTTCAGATTCTATTTCCAACTTGCGGTATTCAAAGGCCAATTTCATCCTTAATAACTCAAGTTCCACGGAATTGCTGGGGTTTGGAACAGAGGCAGCAGGAATGGTGGCATTCCCAGAGACAGATTCAGCAACAACCCCAGGGGCAGAGTCCTCATTGGTTGTATCCCCCCTTCAAGAGTTTCACCATCATTCTGGTAGTCCACCAGGGCAGCTATCAGCTCAGCCCTAGACTTATCCACAGAGCCTAACTCCCTGGCTTCACGAGCACTCTGGAGAGCCTCTAAGCTCATCCTAGTCAATCTACCATTTGCAATAGACTCCATTGCTTGTAATGCAGTTATCTTGTACACAACTAATCCTCAATTTAACAAAGTGCAGATATTTTGTAAGTGGCACGGTTATACACTGATTCTTAAAACAATAAGCATCCCATCGCTGCCACCAGTGTAAAGACCGGAGGGGGGTGTCCGTACTTCTGATCTCTATATAATAGTGGAGAGGCACAGAGGACCCCAGCCAAGATGCTCTGTTATTGGTACGTGGTTGAGCAATCAAGGCCTAGCTTCTCAGGAAGTGATGCAGGCTGGTTCTTAAGTACAGTGTAGTCCCCAAGCACCCACAAAGGAATGTCTGCACACTGTATTAGTTAAAACACAGTCTTTATATAATTAATATTCAAGGTTATGTACAATATCATGATAACTCACTTTGTACTCAGTTATGTATAATGGCAAATATACAGTTCTTCGTGGTACCACAATTACTATTAGATCTCTTTAAAGTGCATCAACTGTACGGTTGAATGTCACACAAATACGTTCTTAAAGGAAACCAACAATAGATATAAGAGGAAAGCCGTTGGTTAGAACAATTGGCAGAATACTGGCCCCTAGCACTAGACACAGTTCTGTGTGGAGATCCCCCCACCTGGCCAACCTGTAGAATAAAGATATATCACAAGCCCAGTCCATATATTATTCTCAAGAGAATTTCCAGTAGTTCAGCAACCCCAAAGTACCTGGCGTTGTAGCGTTCCTCGTCAGGGAATCGACGGCCATTCTTGAGTGCCCTCCCTTTAAGGCAGGAGTCACGGGTCATTGAACGTCCGGCGAAGAACAGGGTGAACTACGGTGGTGAAGTGGCAGCTTCTTTCCTAGCAGTGCTTGTTGACGGGGAACCGTAAATGTCCTGCAAGGAAGAGGCGTGCGGGGCACCTCTGTGTGGATAGTTCTGGACCCCAAAGAGTTTGAAGAACTGTCGCCCAGCATGGGCGTTGAGTCGTCGACGTCTCTGTGGTCTTTGGGTGGCGGGAAACCCATTGGCAGATGCTCCTCGGTGCGTTGACGGCCTGGTCTTCTCCAGCAGGATAAGGCGGGCAGTGGTGCGGACGAGCGTGTCCGTGAATCGAAATGTACTTAGGCAATGGGAGCAGGGCAGCTCAGGTCGTGGAACGGCGGTCGTCGCCGGTGGTGGACAACAGTCTAGGAGCTTCTCCTTCGGATTCCACAGCAGTCCCTGTCTACGGTCGGCAGCTTTTCATAGGTCTGTCTACCAGGGAGCTTTGGTAAAGATCAGCTGTTGCACGATGGTCCCTCGTAGCTCGGGAAGAGGGCGCCTTATCAGGTCCTCTCTGGGTCAGTCCTTAGCTGGTCAAGTGGCACAGTGAGTAGAGCAGTCGCTTTGACATTGTGCAGAGCTTGCTAACGCAGGTTTGAATCCTGGCAGGGCCAAACTCAGCTTTCATCCTTCCGAGGTTGATAAATGAGCACCACACACTGTGGGTAATAATAACTAGCGCTCAGATACCTGAGGGTTCGTAGCGCTATATAAATGTGAAATTATTATTACTATTATTATTAGAGACACAGCAGCTTTCAGATTGATGAAAAAGAGCAACTGCAATTCTTCTTTTCCAGCAGGGCTTCAAGGTCAAGCTTCAGCTTTACTCCAGTTACTCTTCATAGTGGACTTCAGCTTCTGAACACACCTGAACACTGAGAGGTCCCCAGATATACTGTTGATCTCCCATTCATTCTGCTGTTTGACACTTAAGCATCCAATCACTGCGAAGGGCATTCATGCAGGCAGGCAGCCAATCAAGTGCATAGTGCATTCAGGTCATTCACTTCTCTCCAGCATTCACAACAAGTTATATGTATTGGGACAAGTACCCAGCCATTCAACACTCCACACTGCATTCATACCAGTTTCGGGCAGGGCCGTCGCAGTCATTGTGTCAAACACAGAAACTAGACATCCACAACAAGAATGCTTATTCGTCACACACTCCATTCACCCAGGTCCCAGCCACACAACATGCAGTCTTTGGGAAGGCTCCAGCCAGTCTGGTCGGCACTTACCCACACTACCATATATGGAACCTCCACCCAACAGCCAGTCAGAGGGAAGGGACAGAGTCAGGGCTTCCTGGAACTTCGGGAAGATCAAGGTAACAGGCGATGGGTGGCAAGAGGCCATGGGGGCCATCTTGTCTCCATCAGGAATCTACCGATTCCAATGACAGGGCCTGGGCATCCCAAAATGGAGGACACTTCAGGGCACCAGTCAATTCAGCACGGAGCTGCCACCAGCCCGTACTCTCCTCTGTGGGCCACACACAAGTGCCCAAAAACATACACTAGGTGCACAGGGTTGTACCCCCACCCATGTGTGCCATAAGGGTATCCCATGGGTCTGTACACCAAACCAAAAGAGAGAGCTGCACTCCCAGGAGTCCCACATGAACTCCTGCGTGGAAAACACAACAAAACACTCGATAAAAAGCAGTAAAGGACAAGGATACAGAGGCCCTGTCCCTCTGATGCGTTTCCAGCATCACACATGTATTCCTCTTTCTTAGAGAGTATTCCAGAGTGCAAAGAACCATTTTATGGGATTTTTTGCCTATACCTTGTAGACAATCACTCGAACTTGGGAAGTTCTTACAGACAAGTGGGCAGCGAACTGCGGTTAGATTCACACTCTAGTGCCACCAAGTCTACACAGAATAAAATAATTTAATAAGCTTGGTGTTCCACATGAAGAGGATGCTGTAAGTTAAGTGTGGCAACAACAAAAAAGAGAAAGCACAGGGTAGTCCAACAGAAGGCTGAACATTGCCTATTTTTCCCAGAGATTCGTAACTGGGGATATTACATACTACTTACTCTCCACCCATCAAGTCATTCTTAAATCATAAGATGTGGGTGTCTTATTTTTGCTCCATGTAATTAGTGTCATGGAGGCCTCTCTCTCTCGACATTCTTCCTTTGCGTTGGCTGGGAAAGCAAACACTGGTCTCTTCCCTCCGTTCAGATTGAGGCAGGTAGTAGAGCCTCTTGTATCAGAGAAGTGCAGCAAGTTCTGATTCACTACCTCTCAAAATATTTACCTAAAATGTGCTGAAGTGGGTTCCAGTTTTGTTGCACATTTTCAATTCACGTTTGGAAACTTAGTAGATTTTTGAGTCAAGGTGGGAAACTTGTATCATGTCTATGTGAAAAACGGTGACAGAATGTACCCAGCATGTAGTTGCCCATTGCATTTTTAGATTCAACTCTAAGGTTGTTTACTATGGTGATGCATGGACGTATTCAATATTGGCTGTACAGGGAGAATACAATTCTTACAGATCAGTCTAGGGTTTGTTAATGAACTGTCACGGTACAACAGTGCCTCTGCTGGAAAAAGATCAATTTATAAATATGTATTATTCAATAAATGCTATCTAGATCTACCCTTCAAGATTTAAAGATGTATTTTGATCCTGCGGAAACTGGAACATTATGGATCTCTCTTGGGGCCATATGCATGGACCCAGGCATTCTAATGCTTTAGAAAATTCGACACCAAATTAATAAAGAAGTCCATAAAAAAGGAGTGAAAACAGCACCAATTCGTGTAGAGGGGGAGTAAGGCAAGGATGTGTGCTGTTCTCAGTTTTGCTCAACTCTTTCCTGATTGATGTGAAAAAACATGGAATGTCCAGGTTAACTCTCCCAATAACGCACACATGGATTGCCCAGCACTGCTTTTTGCTGATGATGCCATATGCTCAAGAACTGTACATTTCACACATCACCTTCTAGGTCGCTGTAAGGTCTGCTGTGTTAAAAGAATGTAACCTTCAAAATGTCAAAGATGCGTGTGATCATTGTGGGTGGAGGGTGTCGGCAATAGACTGGCAGGAGATCTTTGCATAAATGGGTCTCTCTACTTCAGTGAGATATTTTGATTGCATGGGCCTTCCTTTCAATCACTCAGGGA
This sequence comes from Ambystoma mexicanum, assembly GCF_040938575.1. Classification (NCBI taxonomy): domain Eukaryota; kingdom Metazoa; phylum Chordata; class Amphibia; order Caudata; family Ambystomatidae; genus Ambystoma; species Ambystoma mexicanum. Next base: position 932,690,457 of record NC_090921.1, on the reverse strand, counting down.
CATGGGCCAACCAAGTGGCTAAAATCAGGTAAGCCTCCGAAGTGGTTTCCTGAGGGATGGGATAGGTCTGCCAAGGATTTGGTGGGAATGTATTTGGCGTAGCATTGGAGGAATTTTCTGCTAGGGTTTTGGCTTGTGCACGTTATTGAACTGAGAGGTGGGGCCATGGGCACTGTTAATTGCTTTCTGTGGCCAGGATTACCTATTATTAGAAGAGTATCTTATCCCTCAGCAAGAAGGCACCCGTCATCCCACTGGAGGCTGAGGTATGGCGGTGGGAGGAAATGATGAGGTACCCTGGAAATGATCATCCTCATGGATTTGCTCAGAGGTGGGAGCCTCTAGGGGCTGGCCAAAGGAGATATTGGACTTCGGCCAATCACTCTAAATCCCATGGCTTTGATTGACACATTAGACTAATTCCTGAAAGTATTGGTTGTCTAGACTCCACTGAATCTCCTGATTATTTGTTGAAGTGTTCTCTAGTCTATGCCAAGGACTCCTGTAGCTGCGTTTCATGAATTCAGGAAAGGAAGCAAGAAGATCATTTTTCTGGAAAGTATGAAAGTAGCTTGAACCTTTATAAAGTGCTCAAATTCTTGGTATGTAAGAGCTGTTACTATTCCATGAATGTATCACAATGCAGGAGCTCATACATACTATTTTCTACATGTGAGGTTATATCCCTCTATAATTAGCCACACAGAAACTATGTGGAAAGAGGGGCTGAAAGTAGTTCTCTGTAATCAATGTTTTGAGACCTGTAACCTGGCTTTTCCACAGGACGATACATTGATCCTGGGAAAATAAACGGATCTCAGTGCTTAGTACTGTGCTGTCTTCTGTGAAATGGTTTGCCTTCTCACATTCTCATAGCAATGTTTAGCCATAGCCTGCTTTTTTCAAGTAGGTACTTGAAGTGTTTGTAGGCAGTAAAGAGCAAATCAAATGGTACAGGTGTCTGGATAACTTACTTTAAGGCCTGCTTATTTGACAAAAAAAAGTTAGTTCTTTATACAACATTCAAATGCTCTTCTTCATATCATGAAACATAATCTGCAAGTCTGTGTTTGGGTGTATTTAAAACGTTACAATAGAGTAGTGAAATCCAGATGAGATTTTGTAGGCATGCATCATGTTTACTCTGGTACTTTTATAATTTCCTTGATGATGGAGAACATAAGGCTACACGGATTCTCCTTTTGCATAGCATGTTTCTGAAAAGTTCCTTTGTTAGTCATGATGGAACCTTTATCTGATGTGGGCACTTTCCAAGTCAGGTCCGTAGAACAGGGTATACTTAAGTTCATTCCAGCCAAACATTTAATTGCACTGTGCTGTAGCACAAGAACTGGGAAAGAATGAGGTCAAGTGCAGAAATTGCAAACTGAGCTCAAATTCCAAATTTACCTCTTAACCAAACTGTAGCACCCTGGGAAACACAATTAGTCTCATGGTGCTCAGCCTGTCCAAATTTCCATCCCCTACATATTCTATTTCAAAATTGCCTGCAACAAAGAGTGATTCAGTTCTAAGCTAATGTTCTTCAAAAAAGCCACAGTCATTGGGTAACTGCCTACTGTGTTACTTCATATATGATAATAGTGACCAAAGATCAACTGCACAACACAAGATCCCTTTTTTTCTCTTCTCACTAATAGCAACACTACTTGAAAACGATGTCCCACTTCTAATCTGAGTCTATGTTCTGTTGTGACCACCTTCCTGGTAGCTTTTAAATCTGTTGCACTATCTATGCCAGGTTAGACCAAATCCAGGCCTCGAGGGCAGGAACCATGTTGGATTTTTAGGATAGCCCTCGTTAATATTTCTGAGATAAATGTGCATACAATGATTCTAAATGCATTCACATTTTTTTCTCATCACTATTAATGAAGGGTATCCTTAAAACTGTTCAGGTTTGTAACCCGTTAAGTCCTGAAGTTGGACAACCTTGATTGTGTGCTTTTCTTTTTGCTTGCATTCGGTCTTCCATATCCAAGCGTGTGCAATTTTACATTCTTAAAGGCTGCTAATATGTGTGTCATAATCCTGTGGTGTGTGTGCCTTTATCATACAACTATTGATCTGTGCCTTGCATCTATACTACATCACGTATACCTTCCTTGTGGATCGTTTTGCTAAAATGTGCTCTGCACTTATACTAAAACACATGTACCCTAAACATGGAATGCTAAACTAGCTCTTGCAATTCCATTTGTTTACTAGTTTGATTCCAGCAAGGATGAAGGAGGAGGTTAAATACACGGGCACCAATGCCTACTTTAATTGCTTCTGGGATACAAGGTCAAGCTTTAAGAAGTGATTGTGAGGGGGGATGTATAGGGTGACTAGAGATTCTGAATCCCTTATCTTCTTATGATTCAAGTGGGGCCCCAGATGTTTCTTTATCCCTGGCACCAAAATCCCTTAAAATGGTCCTGGGTTTACCTTACTCTTGTGGCAGTTTTCTGGGAGTGTCCTTGCATTTACGTCATAGTACATGGTTCCTGGCGCTGCTCTTGAAATCGCAGCATAAAATGTTTCACCTTTCTGTGGCCTGTTTCCCCGAGTAAGGACTTTCTATTATGTTTCCATACTATTTGCAGTCGGAATAAATAACCCTTACTTTTCTCTGTGGGGCCTTTGGAATCTAAACCCAATCTTGCACCTGCAGATCATGTCTCTGGCCTGTGAATATTGAAATTCTCCTACTCGGCAGATGCAATATCTTGTTTCTTGACATCATCTCTGAAGCCTAAGGATTGTTCCTAAGTAGAACTTTGGTTCATATGTGTATTTGTGTGTGTTGAACCGCGTTTGATTACCCTCATGCCTTTACCTAATTCAATATGTTTGTAGAAGGCACAATGTTGTAATCCAGTACTGGGTACTGTTGACTGTCAGTCCATTCGTTGTCATTGACACAAGTTCAAATTGACATGAGGACGTCGTAAACGCAGGTTTCGGTTTTTTCGAAGTTCCTTTACTGAACTTTCTTTCGATTGTATAACCACAACGTCCCGATTTCTGAATAGCAGTAAAGCTTATGCTTGCTAATCAAAAGGTGCAACATATTTCTCTTCAAAGCGAAGTAGCAAAAAGACAAAATTGGAGTCATTTTTGTGTGCATTCTTAGCATGTCCTGTCTGAAGTGTAAGAATGCTCTATAAATATAATGTTTCTCACATTGAATATTACAGCAATGTTCTCAACTTTGCTGATAGACTTTACAAGTGTAACTGTGGCCCAATTTGCGCAGCATTCGGAAACAGCTTCTAAGAGCCCCTTGCTCCATGAGTTTGAGTTGTATGCAATCTTGCCCCCGCATGTAGCTACGAAGCTTATTTTTAGAGATTTGTGAAGCAAAGATTACGTTTTGAACAAGACTCCTCTGTTCATTAACTGTGACTTCTGCAGACTGATTTACCCTGATGAGACTCATGAAGTCAGAAGTCAACAGATGGAGGCATGCACTATGCTGGAGAAATGTCTAGCATTGCAAATATTGCAACTGCACAGATGGTGTGGGGAATGAAGCAGATGGAGCTCGCCATCCGAGATGATTTACTACAGCTTCATAGAGGGTCTGCGTACCCGACACAACTCTAATAACTTTATCTTCCATATAAGTTTTCATAGTTTATTGAATACGAATAGCACCAATTTGCCCTACATTTTACAAAGGTTCAGATTAAAAACAGAAAAAAAACTATGAGCAAGATGCGGCAAGCGCAGTAGTGCCACGTCATGTCCCGGAGTGCAGCCCCATTCAATACATGCTTTCTCTTGTCTTCTCTAGTTTACTTTGCTTTAGTCTTTCGCTCTCCCATAGCCCTAGATCCTACCTTATTTACCAACATTTCCAAATCCTGTCAATTTTTTTTTTCCTCACACTCCTTACAAAAGTTTGATGTAAGCTGTAAAATGGGAGATCTACTTGAACAGGCGGCAATGTGTTGTTTGTTTGTTTGTTTGTTTTTATTATTTGTATTGCGCACCTGACCCGGATGTATGTGGGCGCGTAGGCATAAAGAGGGTTGTTAAAGTTACATATAGCACAGGAATGAGTACAGCTAGGGTTACAATGTTGTAAGCATGAACAACAGGCAAGTGTAAACAGTAAAAACCAAGAATAAGTATGAGGCATATACATATACATATAATGAAAAACAGTAAGTCACATATATACAATAAGTATTAGGAAGATTGCAGGTAAGGTAGGGTCAGACGACATGTTCCTTTAGCCAGTGAATGAGACTAGATCTGAATTGTGAGTAAGGTAAATCTTCCCTTAAGGCAGGGGGGAGGGAATTCCAATATTGTGCTGCTTTGACAGGGAAGCTACTCCCTCTGGATTTGGTAAACTTAAATCTGGATACTAATAGTAGGTTAGAGTTAGTTTTTCTTAGGGAACGCGAGGCTGTTTATCTGGTGAATCTGGCTGTGAGGTATTGTGGGGCTGCTTGGTTGAGACATTTATGATTCAAAGATGCAGTTTTGAGGAGGATTTTATCTTTCGTAGAGAGCCAGTTGACGGATCTCCTGAGGTCAGAAATATGGGCATTTTTTAGGAGACTTAGGGCAGCTCTCAGGGCATTATTTTGGACGGTGTGTATTTGTTACTGCCTAGTTTAGTTTAGTTTAGTTTAGTTTATTTATTTGTACCGCGCACCGAACCCTGGGGTAGCTGGGCGCCGGAGACTTAAAAACAGTTACAGCATGGCAAAAATATACAGTACAGATTGTGAAAAAACAACAACGGCTTAGTAGACCGGGTTACAGGTGGTCAACAAAGGCAAGCAGAGAGAAAGTGCATTAAACGGCATTTTTGTTGGAAAGCCATGTTTTTGTTTTGGCTCTAAAAGTCCAAAATGAGGGTTCTGCTCTAAGGTATGGTGGCAAAGCATTCCATAGTTTGGCAGCTAGGCCCGGGAAGCTGGCGCCGCCTGCTTTTTTTAGGGAGAATTTGGGAACAGAGAGGCAGTGTGTGTATGGAGTTCTAGTTGGTCTAGTTGAGGTGTGATTGTGGAACTTGTCTGCCAGGTATTTGGGTGCGTCGTTAGAGCGGCATTTATGGACGATGACGAGGGATCTGAGGGAGATTCTGTCTCGTACTGGGAGCCAGTGAGCATCTTGTCTGAAGCTGGAGATGTGGGCGTTTCGTGGGATACTGAGGGCTGCTCTGATGGCATTATTTTGAAGTACCTGTAGTTTGTTCAGGTTGTGTTCTGATGAGCCAAGAAAGAGGGTGTTGCAGTAGTCAATTTTTGAGAGCACTAACGCTCTGGCTAGTGTAATGCAGCTAGAAGGTGATAGGAAAGGTTTGCAGGCGTTGATGAGCTTATTGGTGTAAGCGGTTGAAGAGGCAGTTGCGTTCACCTGTCTTTTGAGCGAGAGAGTAGAGTCTAGATAAACCCCAAGGGTTTTAATTTCTTTGGCTACTGTGATTAGGTTACCGTCTATGTTGAAGGACGCGTAACGGGGGTCTAGTTTGTTTAGCCGGGGTTGGGAGCCGACAATGAGGAGCTCAGTTTTCTCATCGTTGAGGCATAGGCCGTGCTCTGCCATCCAGGCTTGGATCTCTAAATAAAGGTTGTTGATTTTGGTGGAGTCCTCGTCGTAGCACCCTGATAGGGTGATGAGAACCTGGGTATCGTCAGCATAGTTTGTGTAAGTGACACCTAGATTATCTAGGCGGTCAAACAATAGCTTTGTGAAGATATTGTATAGGGTCGGCGAGACGCACGAGCCTTGAGGAACGCCGCAGGTGATGGGGACAGGGAGTGCTGATGCCCCTGGGGAGAAGACTCGGGTGGTTCGGTTGGTTAGGAAGGACTGGATCCAGGCAGTCGCCTGGTTAGAGAAGGCCGCTGAGGTCATCAGATGTTCTGTGAGGATCTGATGGTCGACGAGGTCGAAGGCAGCTGATAGATCTAGCAGTAGGAGAATGGCTAGATTACCCTTGTCCTTTGCCTCGTCCATCTGGATTTTTAGGTCCAGTAGGGCTGACTCTGTTCCATGCCTTGGCCTGAAGCCGGATTGTCTGAGACCCAGGAGGTTGTTGTCTTCCAGGTGCTTCTGTATTTGCAGGTAGGCCACTCTGTCTAGGATCTTTAGGATGTAGGGAACGGTGGTGATTGGCCTGTAATTAGTTGGGTTATTGGGGTCTAGATTAGGTTTTTTTAGAAGTGGCATGACCCAGGCCTCCTTGAGGCTACTGGGCACTGAGCTTGATTTGAAGGATGCATTGATGAGGGCTGTTATGAAGGGGGCCAGAGTGTTGGCGCCTTCTTGGATGATGGGAGCTGGGCATGAGTCCCCTTGGCATCTAGAGGGCTTGAGGCCCTTAATGATGCTTTCCACTTCTTTAGTGGAAACTGGTGAGAAGGAGAAGGGGGGGCAAGTAGGTGTTTTGGGGGTGGTGGGCGGAGGGTGGTTTGTTTTTTTGGATAGGCTGAGCTTTTTCTGTTCGATTTTGGATTGTAACATGGTGATTTTGTCTGCAAGGGCTTTTTGAATCCTCTCACACCAGTCTGCATCTTTCACGCAGGTTTCAGCCAGAGTGGGGGGGGATTCGAGTTCCCTAAGGATATTGAAGAGCTCTTTTGTTTTGGATTTGGCGTTCTCAATTCTGTTATCATATGTCTCTTTTTTGGCCTTAAGGATAGCAGTTTTGTAGGTGGTGGCTGCTATCGAGAGTTGAGTTTTGTTGGAGAGGTTGGGCATTTTTCTCCAGGTGGCTTCTGCGGCTCGTTTGGAGTTTCGGAGGATTTTTAGCTCTGGTGTGAACCATTTGTTCATATGAGCTGCCGGTTTGGCTTTGGTGAGTTTGAGTGGGGCGATGGTGTCTATTGATGATTCTAACGTTTTGTTGTAGAGGTCAGCGAGTTTCTCTGCATCTAGGTTGGCGTAGTTTGTAGGGGTACAGATATTGTCTATAAGTGGGCAGAGGTTTTTGCCTATATATAGAGCATTACAGTAATCCAACTTGGATAGGATTAGGGCTCTCGCTAGAGTAATGCGGTTGTTAGGTGAGAGGAAAGGCTTAGCTGGCCTGATCAACTTGCAGGTATAGGATGTAGCTGAGGACATAGCGTTCACTTGTTTACCAAAGGTGAGCGTAGAATCTATGTAGAAGCCAAGAGTTTTAACTACCTTAGCCACAGTAATGTTAGTGTTGTCATTTATGAAGGATACGTAATTGGGCCCTAGTTTTTTGATGTTGGATGGGGTACCTAGAATGGGGAGTTCCGTTTTGTCATCATTCAGGCATAGACCATGAGAGGCCATCCATGCCTGGATGATGAGGTAAACTCTGTTCACAAAGGCCAAATCCTTGTCATAATCTCCCGTCAACGGAATGAGGATCTGTGTATCATCGGCATAAATAGTGTAGGTGATACCCAGACCATCTAGATCATCGAAAAGGGGCTTTGTGAAGATGTTGTACAAGGTAGGAGATATGCAAGAGCCTTGAGGTACACCGCATGATATGGGTACGGGGTCCACAGCTGCTAGAGGAGAGAAGGCTTGCATTGTCCTGTTATCAAGGAAAGACTGGATCCAGGCGACTATCTCCTGAGAGAAGCGGGCCGCAGAGATCAGGTGGTTGTAAAGTATAGAGTGATCTAGCAAATCAAACGCGGCTGAGAGATCAAGGAGTAACAAAAGTGCTGTCCTGCCTTTCTCTCTCAGTGTGTCTATTTGTTCCTTGAGGTCTATGAGTGCGGTCTCAGTGAAATGCTGAGGTCTGAAGCCAGACTGGTGCACTCCTAGGAGGTGGTTCTGTTCTAGATGATGCTGGATTTGTAGATAAGCCACTTTATCCAAGAATTTCAATAGGAATGGCACTGTGGTTATGGGGCGGTAGTTAGTGGGGATACAAGGCTTGAGGGTTTGTTTTTTAAGGAGGGGGAGGAGCCAGGAGTGTTTGAGGTTTCTAGGTATGATGCCTGATGTGAATGAGGCATTTATAAGTTTGGTGATGAATGGGGAGAGTTCACAGGCAGCGTCTTTTTTGATTTGGGCTGGACATAAGTCACCATGACAATTAGATGGTTTCAAGGTAAGGATGACTTTTTCGACTTCTTTGACAGAAACTTTGTGAAAATAGAAGCTAGGGGTCAGAGGTGCATGGGGGGTCTTAGTGGTCTGGGGTGGTGGTATAATGTTTGTTTAGTTTAGTTTAGTTTATTATTTGTAGTGCGCTCTGGACCCAAGGGTATTCAGGCGCAAGGCATAAGGATATTCAAAGCTTGGTTACAACATGAAAATACATTTGTGTGCAAGTGCCATTTGGTTACATGTTGGTACACTCAGGTTGTGATATATAAAGGCAGGTACATTACATGCATACATTTACAAGGTAGTTAGTTGGTGCTGCTGGTGCCTGGACTGTGTAGAGGGTAGCAGGCAAGGTAGCGGGTATGTGCCTATATGTCGGCATCTTTGAGCCAAGTAGTGATGCTATGGCAGAACTTGTGATAGGTTTGATCGGTTCTTAGAGGGGATGGTAGTGAATTCCAGAGGAGTGCTGCCTTGACCTGGAAGCTGTTGCCTCTGATTTTGGCGCGTTTGTATCTGGGGACCCAGAGGTAGTTGGTGCTGGCGAGTCTGGTGATTCTTGTGGTGGGCTTAAAGGTGAATCTGTCACAAAGGTAGCAGGGTGCTGCATTGTTCAAGCATTTGTGGGTGAGGGATGCAGTTTTTAGTTTTATTTTATCGTGGGTGGAGAGCCAGTTGTTGGCTCTTCTGGTGTTTGAAATATGATTTTTCTTAGGGATACCTAAGGCTGCCCTCAGCGCGTTATTTTGTAGGAGTTGGATTTTTTTGATGGTTTATTTATTGGCTCCTATGTATAGAGCATTGCAGTAGTCCAGCCTGGATAAGATGAGGGCTCTGGCTAAGGTGATGCAGCTGTCCTGTGACAGGAAGGCCTTGCCAGCTCTAATCAACTTGCATGTATATGCCGTGGCCGAGGCCAAGGCATTGACCTGCTTGTTGAAGGAGAGAGTGGAGTCCAAGTAGAAGCCCAGAGTTTTGACCTCTTTGGTGAAGGTAATAATGTTATTGTCTATGTTAAATGCTGAGTATTTGGGGCTGAGTTTTTTGAGGGTCGAGGGAGTGCCCAGGATGATGATCTCTGTTTTGTCATCATTCAGGCATAGACCGTGGGTGGCCATCCATGCCTGGATGATGAGATATATCGTGTTCACCAAGGCCAAATCCTTGTCGTAATCACCGGTAAGCGGTAGGAGAATCTGTGTGTCATCTGCATAGTTTGTGTAGGTGACACCCAGAAGGTCCAGATTATCGAAGAGGGGCTTGGTAAAGATATTATAGAGGGTGGGTGAGAGCCAAGATCCCTGGGGCACTCCGCAAGTTAGGATGGTGTTAGCTGCTGCCGTAGGAGAGAAGACTCTCATAGTCCTGTTGGTTAGGAAAGATTGTATCCATGCTATGGCTTCTTTGGAGAAGTGGGCTGCTGAGTTCAGGTGGCTGCATAGGACTGTGTGGTCGACCAGGTCAAAGGCAGCTGATAGATCCAGGAGTAGAAGGAGGGCTGATTTCCCTTCATCCCGGAGTTCATCAATCTGTGACTTAAGGTCTAGTAGGGCTGTTTCTGCCCCGTGTTGGGGTCGGAAGCCAGATTGCCTGATTCCTAGTAGGGAGTTGGTTTCTAAGTATTTTTGTATCTGGAAGTATGCCATTTTATCTAAGATAAATGTGTGACATTCTTAGGAGTGGTAGCGTTGATACCAGTCTGAGAGGCCATATGGGTTTCTTTTTTATTGTTAATCTTCATCTGGAGAGTTGGCATTTTGTATGCTTGTGTACCAACTTTTGTCCTTAAGGCAGGAATCGGGAACTTGGATGGGGGATTCTACCTCTTTAATGATGGCGAACAATTCTTTGGTGTTTGATTTGGCTTAGGAGATTCGGGAGTTATACGAGGTTTGTTTAGCTAAGATAATTTCTTTTCTGTAGAGGGTGGCAAGTTTGTTCAAATTATTTTTTTGAGGTCAGATGGGTCTGATCTCCAGATTTTTTCACTTAGACGTTTCTCTAGTCTAATTGCTTTCAGATGAGGCGTGAACCAAGTGTTTAGGTGTTGGCGCGGTTTGCTCTTTCTGACCTTCAAAGGTTCAATGACATCTAAGGATGCGAGCATCGGTTTGTTGTACATTTCTACCATAGTGGATGGGTCAGTCTGGTCTGGGATAGAATTCAGTGTAGGAAGGATGAGTGGTATAAGATTTTCAGGAGTAATATTTCTTTTGTTTCTGGTAGGAACAGCAGGTGCTATGCTGCTAGTATTTATGGGAGGTGTGTCTTCTAGCGTGAAGGAAATCAGACAGTGGTCGTACCAGGGGTGAGGCATTATGGAAGTGATAGTAGTAGGGCAATTATGTTCGGCAACCCAGTCGAGGGTCCTTCCTTTGATATGAGTGGGTTCTGTAATCCTTTGGGTGAATCCTAGTTCCTCCAGGGAGTTTTTAATCTGTGAACCGTTAGGGTCTAGCGGATCACTGAATCCAAGGTTGAAGTCTCCTAAAATAAGGCATTGTGATGCATTTATTAAGTTGTCAGATAGTAAATTCATGAGGTCTTCCTCAAAGGAACCTAGAGGGCCTAGTGGTCAGTATATCAGGTGGATGGTGATAGTTTGATTGTTCGAAATGGTAAGTTAGGCAGTGAGGGATTCACAGGAGTTTGTAATATGGGATGTGGAAAGTCTTAGTGTTAGGTTGTCCTTAACAATTAGAGCAAGACCCCCACCTCTGGAGGTGGTGCGATCTAATCTTATAAGAGCATAGTTGTCCGGGGTGGCTACCATGATTGCGGGACCTGCTGCAGGGTGAAGCCAGGATTCGGTGATGGCAAGGAGGTCAATGTTTTCATTATGGATTAAAGTCTGCTATGTCTGGGCATGGGCTACCATTGAGCGGGCATTTATTAGTGCGCCTTTTATGCCAATTTGGGTAGGTTGGACAGATAACGGCTGAGCTTTGTGTGGGCAGTTTGAGAGGGAAGTGTGATCTCTGGGTGTTGGCCATTGGTAACTTTGTATGGCAAGTTATTGGGTGTAGTCTGACCGTCCCTTGGGTGATTAAAGGTAGGTTGGGCATTAGTTCCGGGATCATGGATTCTTGGGAGTCTGGCGCGAAGTTTGTGGTTTCTCTGTTGGAGGCTGCAGGGTTTGGTGGCCATGCCAACATGCTTAGGAAGTGCACAAACATGTGACAATTGGTTCTGGGACTGGGACATGTTGGGGTCTGGTAAGGTGATCAAGCAGAGGATGGTTCTGAGTAGAACAGTGTAGAGTAGTTGCAGATGCATAGTGTATTCATATGAGTGATTTGAGTGCTAAGAGGTAAGGCTAGGCAAGGCTAAACATGACAGCCAGAGCAAGCTATGAAAATGAGTACCAAGTATATGAGCCTTAACAGTTTTCAACAGGCTTTGCTACTATAGGCAGAAGTAGATTAGCAGTGGCTAGTGACTGAAGCAAATTCTCGGACAGTCTAAATGCGACTTTGCTACTAAGGGCAACAATGGATTGGCAGTGGCTAGTTGCTAAAACAAGTTCTCAAACAATCTAGATGCGACTTTGCTACCGTGGTCAGAGAAGATTTGCAGAGGCAAACTGTTGGACAATCAGGTAGTTACAGAGACAGTTTCTCACACAATGTGCAGTTTTGCTGCAGTGGGCAGTGCAAGTGAGTACCTGAGATGAGTTCTGCGCGTTGAGATCAACTTTGTTATTATGGGTAGCTTGGCAACGCATTAGCAGGCGGTGGGAGCAGCGGCACAGAGGAGTGGGCTACTTAGTGGCTAACAGCTTGAAAGCAATTGGAAGGGATATGGCTAGTAGATGGTGCGCGGGAGCGGGATTAATCTTCCATTGTAGGTAGTAGCAGGTAGTGATAAGGCATGTAGCAATATCAGCAGGTTGCAGGGTACACTTGGGAGTATAGTGAAAACTAGAACTGATAGGAGGAAGGGCTGTGCGTGTGCATGTGACAGTGAATAAGGACTTATTGGTCCTCATTACGAGGTGGGCGCAAACGGATACCGGGCACCGTTAAGGACATTGGTGCCGGTAATCCCTTTGCGCCCTATTCCGAGGTTCCTTAGCGGGTCCCTTCCTTATCGCCTGGTTTTATCGCAACTTGCGGTACCGTTATTAGCGCCTTCCCATTGAGCCCTAGGGGGGCTGAAATGGGAATGGGGAATGGCTTTTTCAATGGGGACTTGCCGGTCCCGCAGAGGTCGGAATAGACTGGTAAGTCCCCATTGAACGAGGGCGGACTCGGTACCGGTATTGGAGGTAGTCATGGTGCTAATAGCGCCATGACTACCTCCAACCTCGTAATGAGGCCAATTGTGTGGCCATGGTAGGGGAAGTGGAACGCATGACTGGAAACTGGAAGCTAAGGGAGAGCAATCAAAACAGCAAAGAATACAATTTCAGGTGACAATCGGTCACCGGTATATAACCGGTTCAATAGTTTAAGCATATGAGTCAAGTATCCTTAATAACACGTGAATAGTATGCTATCATCCAGTGCAGTGCAGCAGCTGAGGTGGGATAAAGATGTTACCTTTAGGAGGAGCCAGGGTGTAAGGGCCAGGGGGTCTGGCAGATGGCAGTCACAGCATAAACAGGCATGAAACAGGCGATGGCCTTGTTTCCCTTGGGCCTTGGAGGGAGTGGGCCGGCTTCGCCTGCCGGCGTCCAATGGGAATGGTAGTAGGCTCGGTAGCCAATCGGCAGAAGGCAGTGTCTGCAGCTGGGGGCCTGGTTAGACAAAGAGGGCTGCAGGCAAAAATCAGTCAGCCATCTTGGAAGGGGTTCGGTACCTCGTGTACCTTGATGTAGATAAAGTGCACAAAACATGCTCTTTCAGGTAGAATAATACAGATGAAATATTGAGTATGTATGTTGGCTCCAAACACACATACACACACAAACTTTCTCTTTCTCTCTCTTTCTCTTTCTGTTTCTCTTTCTCTTAATCTCTTTGTCGCTACAGTAGCTCAGATAAACAATGACATTAATACATCAAGGAGACTGTCCCTTTTATGATCACTACACAACCAACACATCCATAATCCCATAGTCAAGTATACATAGGCCAGCCTTACATGAAAGCAGAACAGAAAAGATAAGCATGGGTTATGGAGACATAACAGGGTACCCCAAAGACACAGTGGCTCACCAGCAAGCCATGCTCCAAATTCCTTACAATGTGCTGTCTATGCTGTGCAAAGATTGACACATGTACATGTACAACTATCCCATTCGGACATTTTTGACACATTCATCACTTTTGAGAGAGGCCACTATAAGACCGTGGGGGTCATTATGAGTTAGGCGTTAAGGGGTTAACGTTGCTGGTAAATGTGCCGGCGCTGTCAACCCATTAACGCCTCATTACGAGTCTGCTCGCAGGAACCCGCTAAGGGCACCTGGTTTTACCGTGAGCAGACCAGGGTGCTAACAACAGGCCCGTTATTAATGGGCCTGTTGTAAGCACCCTCCCCATTCCCATTGAGCCCTATGGGGGCTCGAATGGGAATGGGGAGATACCGGGTCCGGATTCCTCAAATGAGGAATTACCGGGTCCTCCAAAGTTGGAATGGCCTGGTAATTCCTCATTTAAGGAACCTGGACCCGGTACCTGGTAAGGGGGTAGCCATGCCGCTAATAGCGGCATGGTTACCCCCTAACTCATAATGACCCCCCATGTCTTAGAAACATGTTTCCAGTAACACATAATTAACTTAAAAACTCAGAATTGGCAAAAATTATTTTTAAATGTTTTTTTCTTTTTATTAAAAGCGACACAAACAACAGCTTTTCAACACAATAGAACCCAATCCGGCCCACAACTCCATCCAACCCATAAATAATCCAGTAAAAGTTAAAAACCTCTAAAATACCCACAACATTTTCTTCCAAAATATAGTTTTTTTTTAAAAAATGCAGGACTCGTTGTTCCTTCCCATTATCAGAGCCCATACAGCCTCCTCATGAATAGCAGAAGGCAACCCAGCTACAATGGCAGCCTTTGACCTCAAGTCAATGAAGGATTTGCAGTTGGTTAACATGTGTTTGACTGTCTCTAATTGGTTATAACCACAAAGCCGTCTTGAGGTAATCCCAGACCAGAGAATTACCCACAAACTGTCTGATGTAATAGGTGGAATGCTCCTGAGTAAGTATGCACTCAATGAAGAGCCCACTATTTGCTTTTGATGCAAGATTGACTATAGACTACTCGTGATAACCTCTATAAACAGTACCTCATAGAGTATCCTTAAAGTGCAGAGGTGACCAGCTCAATAGAACACCCTGGGACAAAGCCAACCATCTGGTAGCAGCAGCAGCAATATAAGAACACTATCCTGCATAAACATTGCCTTGACCTGAACAGCATCAAAGATAAGAAAATTCAGGGTGGCAACCTGAGCATTGGCAAGTTTCCAGTAGATGGTTAAGCAAGTCAATTGAAACTTACCCAAGCAGGAGTCGATACCTAATTCAAGTAGAACTGCCCTTACCGGCGTCTGTATCGGGTGTCGAAATAGTCTCTTAAGCAATGAAGCCTCCAGTTTGGCCATCCCCGTAAGGTTACCAAGGAACCAACATTCAGAGCATACATAATAACTGGGAGGATCTTGGCCAGATATAACTGAGCCAAAATTCCAACTGAGGATCCCCCTCCTGTACGAGCGAGTTCCCCAAGACTCCCAAGTACCTGTGAACACTTTAACTTAACATAGTCCAAGTGGCTGGCACTTAGTCTATCATCAAAGATATTCCAAGGTATTTATATTCCTTGACTACCTCGACTCGATTTCCATCGAGGTGCCAAGGTACAATGGTCTTGTTCCGTCCAGGAGGAAGGAATACCATTATCTTTTTTTTGTTGATGTTAATAATAAGGGAGTGGATATCCAAAAACATTTCTAGCAATTCAAGAGACGCCTTTAAGCTGGATGGAGTTAGGTCCAGCAAGACAATTTGCCTCATAACGACCGTAGCGCTAGTGGGTTATCGGCACCGTAAAAGGCTGCGGCGCCGGTAACCCATTAGCGCCTTACTACGAGGTCCCTTTGCGGGGCCCGACCTGAACGGCTGGTCTAGACCAGCCATTAAAGTAGGGACCCGCAAAGGGACATTGGTGCTAAGTACGGTACCGCGATTTGCAGTACCATACTTAGCACCTTCCCCAGTCCCATTGAGCCCTATGGGGCAAAAATGGGAATGGGGAAGGGCCAATGTTCAATGGGGAATTACCCTCCCCGCCAACCTTGGAATGGGGTGGTAATTCCCCATTGAACATTGGCGTACTCGTTACGATACCGGCACCAACCATGGTGCTAATAGCGCCATGGTTTAGCGCCAGTATCGTAATGAGGGCCAATACACGGAACGCGGTAGGGGATTACCAGAACTGGTAAGGGCACCGGTGCCGGTAATCCCCTACTGCCTTACTACGAGGTCCCTTTGCGTGAACTGACCTCAATGGCTGGTTTTACCAGCCGTTAAGGAACGGGCCCGCAAAGGGACCTTGGAGGCAATCACAGTACCGCAATTTGCGGTACCATATTTGCCGCCTTCCCCATTCCCTTTGAGCCCTATGGGGGCTCAAATGGGAATTTGGAAGTGCCATGGTGAATGGGGAATTACCGCCCCCACTCAACTGGAATGTGGCGGTAATTCCACCATTCACCATGGCGGACTCGGTACGGTACCGGCAGCAACCATGGCGCTAATAGCGCCATGGTTACCGCCTACCGTGTAATGAGGCCCAATGTCAGCTACGTAACCCATCCACTGTAAGGGGAAATTCCCCAGGCATAAAAGAACAACCCCTGTTTCAACCCACAATCCGGGGGAATCCAGTAAGATGTCCTGCCCGATTGGTCCAACCTAACTTTAACCCTTGTGTTCATATGAAGGGAAATAATCATGTATAGTAATCCTGCCGGGATGTTCCAATCAGACGGCTTCCGGCATAGCTTGTTTCTATTGACGCAGTCGAAAGCGGCACTGTGATAAATTAACGCTGCATAAATGGGGCATTGTCTAATAAGCCATGCCTGTTGGATAAAGGTTGACAAGCCAAAGCAATTTGTCGTGGTGCTCAAACCCCCCTGGAAGACCGACTGATTCAACAGAATAAGCTTGGAAGCGTCTGCCCAGGTCCGTCATTCACTCAACAGGAGACGAGCAAAGATTTTAGATGAAGCATCCAGGACGGCTTGGAGGCGATAATTGCCAAGATTAAGGCGATTGTCCCTCTTCCAGATGGGAACAATAATACTCTCTCTCCAGGAACAGAGAATAAGTTGGAATTCGGCAATCCAATGGAAGAGCCAATCCAACGTAATAGCCCACCATTCAGCGTAAATCTTAATCACAGTGCTGCAAATGCGATCTGGGCCGGGAGTCCTCGAAGATTTGTTGCTGCCGATTAGCCTCAAGATATCATTATAATTATATAAATAATTCTGTCTTACTGCTAGTGGAACCAGTTTGGGTAATGGCGATTCACCACCTCCAAGGGTGCTGGAGATTAACTCAACCCAGGCTTCCTCCGGTACACTCAAGATATCATAGGTTGAAGAGGAATACCCATGTAATACCCTCCAGAATTCCCGTGTGTTATGAACGGAAGCCAACTCCACCAAACCCCACCATCGCGAGCACTGAGAGGTATACGAATGTTGTTTTAACCATTTACGGTATAGGTATTTTACTTTATTCTTAGAGTGTATTCGGCAAGGTCTAGCTCTATACCCACCAGGGCATGCATTTCTCTGTGCATATATCTCCACTTAGATACTATCAATCTATTAAAGGGGTGGCGGTGGGAGGACGAAGAATGGATTGCCCTCGTAGTAAGCATGACTTTCTTAATAAAAATAGAAGACATAGAAGTCACAATAGTCTCTCCAAAATCTCTGATGATGACACTAGTGACAATAGCTGCAAACCCTGTGTGCATGGATGCACATCGTTCCACGAGGGAGGCCAATGCCAGATGAAAGCAGGCCGAGGCCTCAGCCTTCGATAGCTCCAAGTTATACGGTTTAAGGTGGAATCAACCCATAGGTCCTCCACACTTTCCAGGAGACGTATCCTTATGATTTGCTCCAGGGTCCTCACAAGAGGCATGTGATAGCTTTCAAGGCATTGCAGAATGCCCATATCGCTAATCAGATGAGAAGCGTCGGTCATAAAGTCTAATCCAAAATCCTACAGAACCTAGGCCCATAGGGAGTGCATTGTGGTGGAGAATCGGAGTGGAAAGCACCATTGGTCATAGAGAACCCAGTTGCGTAAAATAAACTAGCCCATTCAAGGCCCTTCTTACAAAAACTAGACAGTGGGCCAGCATCTCCGAAAGAAGATGAATACATGTCCTCACGATGAGCATGTTGAGAGCACTCGGGTTTTGTGAGTTGAAGTCCCTGCATACAATGCACAGGATGCTGTGGGTCAAGTTGCCGATCAAAGTTTCCATCTCAAGTACCACCAAGTCATGTGGCCTCTTATAAGGAGGGTCGTAGACATTAACATTAATAACTGCAAACTTGCAACCTCCATTGGGGTCAGTTTCAGATGGAAAAGAAATCCTTCCCATAAGAATATTAGTGGAACCAGTAGGTAGAGCCACCAAACGCAGGCGATTCGTTACGTCCAACAAGACGCCACCTCTCTTTAGCGCTCTTGGGGGGCTCTGCAGGGCAGGCTTGAAGGTAAAATACCAACCGTCTCCTGAATTGCCACCATAACACATGAGTCGAGTTCTGTCATAAGGCCACCTTCTTCCAATAGGTGCAAAGACCCACAGGTGTTCCAACTGAGCAACCAGGCCCAACATGGGTTATCCAAAGCTGAAAAGCCCGGAGGCCCCCTAAAAGATACAATCCTGGCAAACCATGCCCAATGCATCTCTTCCCCTGACGCAACACCCTCTGCTCCTGCTCCAGGAGGCAAGGTAGGTGGAGATAGCTGCACACAACGGGGTTCCAGAGCAGTAGCATGTACGCCCTGAGGCTGGTATCTCATGCATACTTTGATGGAAGTACACTCAGAGCCCAACCTTTTGAAGGAATCGCTTTGTTCTACTATATATGCCATAGTATCATTGGGAAATAAAAACACCACAGATGTAGCATTACAGGTCTTTTCACAGATATCCATGGTTTTAATACCACTACTGTGAATAAATCAAAGTGAAATGACACAATGGAATAGATCCAGCAACCGTGACCGGTTAAAAAACTTTCCGTTGTCATCACAGAGAAGGATTTCGATAAAAAGAGCCTTAATTGCGGCCTTGCTAGGCAATAGAAGGTATTCCCGAGCCCCACCAGCCAAATCAATGGGACATGGCACAATTGCCTCCCCCGGGGAGCTAGCCCCAGTGTCCGAGCGTGGGGCACTGGCAACTCCACGATCCGTCTGAGCTGAAGTGCTAACAGCAGTCTTGCAAGTGGTGTTACTAGCTGACACCGAAGGATTGACGCTAGAATTAACTGGTGCAACCAAAGGCCTCGGGGGAGGGAACCTAACCTGCGGGACCAAGGAAGCACCGTTAGAAATGGTATCAACTAGAGGCAGTGTATTTCGGAACAAGGTTGTAAACTTCAAAAGGCAGAATAGCCTCCTGCTCATCGCTGGGTGTCACACAATTAGAAAAGGGTCCAACTTTTCTGGAGGTGATGTATATGGAAGCATGAGCAAGATGGGAAATCATTTATAACAGATTAGGATTAATGCATTCATATTGTGAAAAAAATAGCCTTTCAGTACCAATGATCTGACTGTGTTAAGTTTTTAACTGGAGGTGAAATGATAAGCAGACTGTGCCCATCCCTATCTCTCTGTCATAGGTCTGGGCCATAACACAAACAGTTTAAGGACCATTCTGATGACATCTAATGATCAGCTAAATTACTGACTGGTACATAAAAAAATCTAGATGGAAATCACACTTAAGGGGGTCTCCCAAAAAAACGTTTAGTCAATTTTGGAGAGAATTCTGATAGGTTCGCTGAAAGATTACAAGCCTACTCCAATCACAAACCTCTCATGTCCTATACAGGTATAAACTGAGGACACCACTTTTTTAAAATGTTGTATTGGGCTGGCTGATTTTCCACAAAGGTCTGTTCTAAATCATTTGTGTGATGGGCAAAACAATTTGAGAACATCTCAAGATGTTCTTGAAAACAGGTTGATTGAAACATTCCAACATTTCTACAGTATTTTTCTAATTTATTGAACGTGGTAATCGTGAGGCTCCTGCTTTGTTCATTTGAATAGCAAATTATCAACACTTAGCGGCTGCAATGCATGCAATGATATGATATGAAATGGCATTTGTAACATGCCTATTCACAAGTGTATCAAGGCGCGATGAGACAAGGAACGGGGAACAGATGGAAGACAGCGACAACAATCTTACTAGGCCAAGTGAAAATGAGATTGCGCAAGTGCAGGGGAGGAGGGAGGGAGAAAGTGCCAGGGGAAAGGGGAGGGGGGCAGTGCTGTACATGGGATCAAAACAATAACAAGAAGTGCGGCCAGCAGGTGGCAGGTGCAAGGGTAAGTGCAGACAGCAGGCATTCAAAAGTGCAGATAGATGGACTGTCGGGTAACAGATACAGAGCCAAGTGCAAGGGTTGCCGGGATGGTGTGCGGGTGAGCAGCTGGGTGGCCAGGGTCATGGGCCCAAAATAAGAGGGTAGCCTGGTGACCAGTGCAGTATCAGACAGGAAATCAGCAGGGTAGACAAAGAGAGAAGGCAGAAGCAAAGAGGAAGGTCTTGAGGTGCTTCCGGAACAGGAGATGGTTCTCCTCAAGTTTCATAGAGGCAGGGAGGCTGTTCCAGATGGAGGCCCCAGCTGAAGAAAGAGATCTACCACCAACTTGTTGCTTGGAGAAGTGACTGACCTTGAGGGATTTGGAGGTGTATGAGTGAGGAGCTCGAGTAGGAAGGTATTTACGAAGAGAGAGTTGGAGGTATTGAGGACCCAGGCCCCCGAAGACCTTGTGGGCAATGCAGAGGGTCTTGAACTAAATACTGTCAGCCACTGGGAGCTAATGCAGAGATTTCAGTGCTGCAGAGATACGATCCCTGGGTTTGAGGCCAAGGACAAGTCACACAGTCCTGTTTTGGATGAATCGCAAAGGGGGGAAAGTAGAAGCAGGCAGATTTAGGAAGAGGCTATTGAAGTAGTCCACCCTAGAGAGAACCCGCGCTTTAGAGAGAGTGAGCTTTTGGTTGAAGGAGAGGAAAGGAAGAATACCTCTGAGGAGGTGAAGTTGGTAGTTTGACTTCTTAGAGACGTCAGAGATGTGAGAAGAAAAGGAGAGTGTAGAGTCGAAGATGACCCAGAGGTTCTTAGCCTCAAGGGTGGGAGCAGGAAGAGGGCTAAGGGAGGCCGGCCACAGAGTCACAGGAAAGGAGGGTGCAGGTGTGCCAATGAGGGGAATCTCTGACTTACTGGCATAAAGGCAGAGATCGCTGGTGGCACACCACTCTTGGATAGCAGACAGACAGTCAGAGATGAGAGAAGGGGAAGAGGTGGCAAAGTACAGCCTGAAACAGTGTCATCCGCATAGCATTGAAAGTTGGAGCAGAGAGTGGTAACGCAGTGAGCGAGAGGTGCCAGGTATTGGTTAAGAAGCCAGGGAGAGAGAATAGACCCCCCGGGGAACACCACAGGTAGAGAGTGAGTTAGAGGAAAGGAAGGACCCAAGTTGGACCTGGGAGGGTCGTCTAGAACGGAACGAGGTCAGCCAGGCCAGGGCCTGATCGGTGATACCCAGGTTATTACAGAGATGATTCAGCAGGATGGCCTGGTTGTTCGTGTCAAAGGCAGAAGTGAGGTGAGTAAGATGAGGACAGAGGGGAGATCAGAGAGCAGAACTTCATGGATTTTCAGGAGAGCAGTGCCCTTGCTTCTGGCTGCTCTGAAGCCAGACTTATGGTCATGGAGACAACCAACAGATTTAGTGTGAAGATTAAGCTGGGAGAGGGCCAGCTTTTCCAGGAGTTTGCCCAGGAAAGGAGTGATAGAGATCGGACGATAGTTAGCCAGGCAGGAGGGGTCGGCTGAGGGTTTCTTGAGTAGAGGCTCATAAGAGAGTGCTTCGGGGGCAAGGGAAGGCTCCAGTGGTGATGGAGTGGTTGCAGAAGTCAGCCAGGGCAGGAGTGAGGGTGTCAATGTGGTCCTTGATGGTTTTGGAAGAAACGGGAAGAACCTGTTTTGACAAGACTTTCATAGATCAGACCTGTCTGGAAACCTTGTCAGGGGAGAACAGAGAAAAGGAAGAGAAAGAGGGAGGGGAGGTAGAGGAGAGAGCAGAGGGAGGAGGAAGAGAGGACGAGAGGGTTGACAGGATGTCCTGGGTTTTAGAGATGAAATGATAAGCTATTGCCGTGCAGAGGACCTGGGAGGGGACAGGAGAGGCAGAGACTGCAGCAGGATTGTCCAGCTCCTTGCAGATTTGAAAGAGTTCATCCGAGTTGTTAGATGCCGCAGAGATACAGGCTTGGATATGGGCTCAGACGGTAGTCAGTCAAAATCTCGAAACCAAAATATCGAATACAAAAAGACCGAAAAAAAAAATACCGAAAAAAAAAATATCGAATTTTTTATTTATTTATTTATATATGTTTTTGGGGTCAGGTAAGTAAAAAAAAGGGGTAAAATAAAAAAAAAATGAAAAAAAAGGGGGGTTGGGGGGGAACCCCCCCATTTAAAAAAAAAACACATTGAAAAAAAAATTCGATATTTTATTTTTCGGCCTTTTGTATTCGAGATTTTGGTTTTCGAGATTTTGGTTTTCGATATTATCACTATGAACCGGCTCAGACAGAGAGCCGGTATTGCCTTTGGAACAGGCGGCAGGCCATTTTGTCAGAAGATGCGCAAGAAGCTAGCCATTTCCTCTCAGCCACCCTGCACTTGTGTTTACAGGTGACAAGGTCAGAGTCATACCAGGAGTTGCACTTGGCTTTGGGCTTCAAGCGTATCATCATGACAGGGGCAAGAACATCAAGAGTATCAGAGATAGAAGAGTGGAGCATGGAAAGGACTGTGTCAGGATGTGAGTCAGTCAGAGGAGGAGGAGGGCCAGAGAAAGTGACAGTGAAAGCCTCAATTGACACACGTGTCATAGGTCGGATGACAGAGAAGGTAGGTGGCAGTGCTGGAGTTGTCTTGGCCTGAGGGTTAGAGAGGGAGAGATGGGAGGAAAGGAGAAAGTGATCACCCCAGGAGAGAGGAGTAGTGAGGGGGACAGAGAGGGGGAGGTCTGAGGAGATGAGAACAACCAGAGTGTGCACTGCAGAGTGTGTGCAGCACTTTTTATGGTATCCTACTGGCTTGTTAAACTAGGAAAAATATACCCCTACTCACATATTACATTCAAAAGCACTTGTGGGAGTCTTGGTTCCAATTTGTTCACTGAACTAAACAAGTGCCATAATTAAAGGAGTGTTTGCAAAGTGTACCAACCCAAAGCATGGTCTTCTGATAGAAGACCATTTATCAGGCATAGGTCCGCAACTTGAAGTAGAGATGAACACCATTTGTGCACGCTGTTATTGGCTCAAGGACAACACCAGTACAAAACACACAAAAACATATTGATATACATAGTTCATAATTTACATCCCTGTATTTCATTTCTGATTATTGCTAATTAACAGTGTGAAACTCAATTCTATAATTTAAATACAATAGCTATTTAATATATACAAACTCAACCATTTTCTTTTTGTTCTTTCAGTCTTATTTATTTTAGAAAATCCAGTAACAATACAATATATACATGAAAGAATACAATCGATCTCCGAGCTGGAAAACATAATGCGGATGAGAGAGTTCTCCTTCTGCATAACTAAGCCCTCCGTATGTACAATGTTAACTGCTAATTGAACCACCACACCCTGAGAGCAGCTAGACAAGGCATAGGCCACTCAACGAGTTCAGATATTATATTGTTTATAGCTTTGAACAAGCCAGCTTCTCCTTAGCTTCTGAGAGTATGGACAAAGAATCACGAAATGGGTCATTGTCTCCATATGCTGAAGATCACAGGAGCTAGGCTGGCGGCCAAAGTCACTTGCTCCCTTCTATTTGCCCAACACCATTAATATTGGAAGTAATTGCAATCTGATTTTAAAATACAGTGTGTATAAACAAACAAACAAACAAACAAACAATGTATATGTAGACATTTTCTCCAAATATAGTTCAAAGCAAAAAGTGGTTATAATTGACAGATAATCCAGTCTTGAGATTTGTAGTTTTGTCAATATTCAAGCCATTGTACCGATTCCAGTACATAGTTTGGGCTAAAGCCTTACACTGTGGGTAAACCAATCTGGATGGTTAAAACAAAGAAATTATTTCTCTCTAAACAAGGCAAACACCTCCTTTAATAAATCCCAATACAAATTATCTTCAAGTCTTCAGGAGGATTGATTTTAGGTGAATCCGACCATCAGTTCCGATGACTCCAAAATCAGTGGAGCGGGCTCAGCGGGGTTGCAGCAAGGTCATATAGCAGTGATGTGAAAAACCTATTCTCAATTTCATACGATTTTGTCAAGTTGCTCTAAACCTACAAATTCAGTTTAGCAATGCATGTATTTGAACATCTCTTGGTAAAGCAGTGATCTTGCCCTGGTATCTGGCCTATGCCCTATCACCACATTATTAACTCATAGGGCCTCATTACGAATGTGGTGGTAAGGCAACAACAGCGCGGCAGAGCTACCGGCGCCCTTGTTACCGTACCGTCACATTACGAGTTCTGCTCGCGGGTGCCGCTCTGCACGCCTGGTCACACCAGGCGTGCAGAGCGGCAACCGCGAGAAGAACTTGTGATTGCAATGGTACTGTTATAAACGGTGCCGGTGCAACCATGCACCCCACCCTCATTCTGCCCTATGGGCCCGCCCACACCAGCACCCGCAAATGGGCAATTACCGGCCCATTCATCTCGTAATGGGCCGGTAATGGCCCATTTGTAAGTGCTGGTGTCGGTAGTGAGTTTGGCAGTAGCCGTGCACTTGTTAAGAGCACGACTATTGCCAAACTCGTAATGAGGCCCATAGACTGCTAAACAAGGAACACCCACCATTGAGTCCAAACACCAATCCTACCATACTCACCCATACAGTGTTTTCTTTACCTTTGCAGTACACCATCTTCACCAGCATTCACAAAGGAGGCTTTCTACACCTTTTAGAAGATATCCTAAACCTCATAAATACATATTTATGCTTTTATTAGTGTATAATTTACTCTAATTTGTACATGCGCTGAATGAAACAGACCACTGCAGGGTATGCAAGGGTAGGCAGAAGATGGAAGGAATAAAAGAGGAGTGAAATATAACATGAAGGAAAAATGCCTAGAAAAGGGAGGTCACCTAGTTGTGCCTTCCTTGAACCCTATTCACTTATGCCATGTTTCAGACAGTATTTCTATATGTGAAAAAGCACCTACATAACATGCGACGAAAGAAGAATCCAGAAGATATATTTTGAATGCCCAACTGGGGTAAACACATATCTAAAAGAGTTCCCCAGTCATGAAGAAAGACATTCAAATGCCTTGCCAAATTAATCTCCTGGATCTCAATGAGGTGAAGAAAAATGAACAACTGGAATACTCATATTATTGTCAAACAAATAAAACTATTAATCCACAAACTACTAGTCTGCCACAAACTGAGTGATCTGAGGGGAAAGATGTAAAGCTTAAATTTGAAAACTCAACTGAGCAAGCCCATGGATCCTATTTCCTTCTTAATATCTTACCAATACCCAGAGCGTTGCAAAGGAACACATTAAAAGTAAAATGTATTGAAGGTAAATAATTAGAATGTACTTATTTGCACAAAAACATGGGAAGAACAGGAACAAAACACAAGTCACTAGGGCTCCTTTTCATCCTAGCATATACTGTGCTCGGGATCACAGTTACACTTATGTCAGCATACAGGTGAGGGGTATGCCTTTCATTCTTGACAATTTCTGCCTTACAAGGCTGTCATAGAATGTCATCTGTGAGGGTGAAAAATCCTTAGCTTTTTTTATTTTTAGCATTAAATGTTGCTGTTTATGCTGTTTCTGAAAGTGACACCTGCTAAATGGACACTACTTTCATAATGTTCTATTTCAATTTTGCTGTCACCATCTCCTGACATCCCACAGCAGCTGCCCTGCAGTGGTAGTGGGGCAGGTTAAAAGGTCACATGTGCATTCCTCACACAGCTGCTGAAACACACATTTCCAACAGACCGGTGTATGTGCTTATGGGTCACAATATGATAATGTTTTACCCCATCTGCCTAGTAGCAGAATAATATCCAGCAATAAACCATATGTAGCTGTGACATGGTGGTTACTGTGATTACACAATTATACAGTGACAAGTATTGGCTGTCAGTTTATTGTTAGCATAGTGATCAGTGAACCATTCATGACAGGACTTGGCATGTATTAGCTCTCTGGCCTTGGTGTACCAACAACAAGCAGGTTGGGTCCCACCCAGGAAGCCTATCTTAGATACCCATGTGGAGGGTTGACACCTTCCTTCAGGGCAGAGGAACCTTTGTGGGTTGGAAGAGTAGATGAAAGACCTGACCATGCCCTGAAATCCTTTCAAGGCATCACAGTATGTTCAAAGCCCAGAATGCAGCCCAAAGTCTGTTTACTTCTTTGATATACTTACTTGACATACCAAACCATGTTGTACTGACTTTGAGCAGCAACAGGACCAGCAGTGCTGCATTTAGCACTCAAAGTACTTTGAACCGCATACCTGATTTTCAGGCTGCCGAGACAGCAACGCAACCCAGTAAAGTGAATTGCCTTCACTCAAACCGATTACCGGCTCAACTCTTACGTATCCCAACTGCCGAGTTGATCCAATGGAAGCATCATCTCAACCTAACTCAGTCCATGACTCAACTGTGTGGAAGCTGCTGACTCACTGCATCTTGACTGACAACTTGACCCAACAGAAGCATCATCCCACTGCCAAATCTACTGCTCTCTCGACCTACTGGAAGACATCAACTTGAAACACCTGAAATGCTGTCTTGATCCACTGGGAGTCTTTGCCTTGACATTCTCAACACTGACTCACCATTTTGAAAGCAAAAGTTGACTGTCTTGACACCGGATGAACTGCAGTAAGTGCCTAGAACGCGGATCTACTCTGTAGAGCCCCAAATACACCTTCCTTCAGGGCAGAGGAACCTTCTCTGGGAGGATCCTCAGAAATCAGCTGATATCAACATGCAACTGATCTCTAGAAACCTTTGTGGGTTGGAAGGGTAGATGAAAGTCCTGACCTTGGCCCTGAAACCCTTTTAAGGCATCACAGTAAGCTCAAAGCCTAGAATGCAGCCCAAAGCCTGTTTACTTCTTTGAGATACTTACTGGACCTGCCGAACCATGCTGTACTGACTATGAGCAGCTAAAGGACCAGCAGTGCTGCATTTGGCACTCAAAGTACTTTGAACCGCATATCTGCCTTTCGAACTGCCCAGACATTCACACGACCCATGGAAGTGAATTGCCTTCACTCAACCCGATCAGCGGCTCAACTCTTTGAAAACAACAGATACATCCTAACTGCCAACTTGATCCAATGGAAGCATCATCTCAAACTAACTCAGTCCACGACTCAACTTTGTGGAACCTGCTGTCTCACTGCATCTTGACTGACAACTTGACCCAATAGAAGCATCATCGCGCTGCCAACTCTTCTGCTGTCTTGACCACCTGGAAGACATCAACTTGAAACACTTGAAATGCTGTCTTGATCCACTGGGAGCCTTTGCCTTGACATTCTCGACACTGACTCACCATTTTCAAAACAAGAGTTGACTCTCTTGACACCAGCTCAACTGCGGTAAGTGCCTTGAAGCACAGGTCTACTCTGTAGAACCCCAAATACAAGACACTAAATGCATTTGAAGAGGCTCTGTGCTCCTGATGCGCCTTAAGGACCCTGTTGACATTCAATCCCCTTGACTACATTTATTTTAGAATCCTTTATTTGTATGTATCTTAATGTGTTTAGTTCATGCTCAACGTTTCACATAAAATATTTGAAAATAATTCACAATAAATCAACTATACAAAACATTCAAAAAACATAAAAATAAGAATATCATTGCATATCCATTTCATTTCATGCTTTCCTATTAATACATGTCACACTATGTTTCATGTTTATATAAAATCCTAAAACAAATCATCAAAACCTGCAGTTTGTCATCTGTTGTATATTTCAGCAATACTTAGTCGTTTTACACAATTTTCCACAATGTTGGCATACCAACACAGAATCTACCCTCTTTGTTTGAGTTACAAAAGTATTGACAACATTCCCACACTCTATCAAGGCTTGCACTCATTTTGATTTATTTTGTTTTAGTTGGTTTGTTTTACTTTATATTTATTTAAACCAGATGCCAAATGGGGACAGTGCCTTGTTTAATATTCATAATATTTAGGGTGGTTTAATGAGTACCGTCAATTTGGGTTCAGCCAGTTGCCAGATGTTGTACAATGCAATGTTTAATGAGGTAATCCTCCCACTAACACACTGTTGCCTAAAGATTTCCTTTTTTATCCACTCAGGGTCAAGTACAATTTTTTCCACGTATTGCATGTTTCCATTCCCTAAAGTGGGGCGGCGAGCAACCAGACGGTTTTCCCCCCAATGCCAAGGCCTTTTTGGTGATTTCAGTATTTCACCATGCAAAGCCTTCTAACATTTTCTCCTTCATTAATAACTTTTACATTTATTTTGCTGATATCTTTGTCTGATCACCCCTCTCTTCAAAACACATGGTATCCATTTATTTTAAAATTAGCTTTCTCTGCGTTTTCCTTTGCAAGGTTGGGCCAGCTCGATATTTGTCAGCTGTGTGCCTAATTTCTTAGTTTAATTAATGGTCCTATGTTTATAGAAACTTAGTTGGAGATTCCTTTATTTTGGTACCACTGTATTGTTATGTATTGGATTGCTTCTGTACTAGCTCACATCCCTCCTGAAGTATAAAGTCTTCCCTCATCCCATGATACCAAAAGCAGCATAGGAAGTATACCTGTTAGGCTATGCCTGTTTCAACTGTATGCTTGGGATCACTGCTGGATTAGTAGTATTGTGGTGCTGAGTAGCTGCTTTCTCTACTCATCCCTGTAATCATGAAAAGCAGTAGCCATTTTGTCACATCTGTTTTTCGAGGCGGAATTCTAACTTTATCTTGGGTAGCCATGTAAGATTGAAATAGTAGAAGGATGTGCTGTGGTGTACTCCAGAGTGTGATGGATAAACCATACCCAGAGGCCACCCCCCTGATCAGTTCATCCCACTGCCCCAAAAAGTGAAGCACCCTCTCCACTGTCCAGTGCAGCCCACTGCATCCACCAGTGAAGCACTCAGCTCTCCTGATAACAGCAGCCTCCTGCCCCCGAGTACTGCTGCCCCCGGCGACCTGGATTAGTGGAACCCCCAGGTTTAATCAGATTGTCCAGGTGGGAGTCACTAACAATGGAATCACGTAGAAACTCCAACCATGAAGAGACAGGACAATGTAGCATGTACACATAGGAGCTAATATATCAAATGTTGCATGAAAGTCACATGTAAGTGTACGTTCAATGTCCATTTTGTTACATTGCCCACATACAATGAACCCAGGACAACCAAATATCATACAGTAATATATGTGATTTATTTTGTTAGAATTTGTGTTCAGCGCCGACCCTGACATTAGGATCTTGGAGCACATTACAAGGTTCAAATGTTAAAAAGGTGGGAGGTGAAACAGAAGTTACTAAATGTTTTCAGGATAGGAAAGAAATATTAGGATATACAATTTTTGGCAGGGGAAATGGAGGGGTGGGGTGTGTGTTGGAATGCATGCATGTATTGAGACACTTTCTGAAAGTGGTGATGGAGGGTGCAGTGAACATGTGAAGAAGTAGGGTGTTCCTGCTGATGTCCTGTCTGATACTGCACTAGTTATCTGGCTACCCTCTGAACCTCGATCACAGGTCCCTTCCCTCCCAGTTGCACACCTGAACAGCCTCCAGGCATCCCTGCACTTGGGGCTGTATATGCAAC
This sequence comes from Ambystoma mexicanum, assembly GCF_040938575.1. Lineage (NCBI taxonomy): Eukaryota > Metazoa > Chordata > Amphibia > Caudata > Ambystomatidae > Ambystoma > Ambystoma mexicanum. The sequence continues at coordinate 932,661,258 of NC_090921.1, read as the reverse complement.
CTGTACTTTCTAACACTTGCTGTCTGCACTCAACCCCTGCACTGCCACCCTGAACTACCACCTGCTGGCCTGTTTTTCGATGTTTTGATCCTTGTACAGCATTTGCTCCTCCTCCCCTTCCCGTGGCACTTTTCCCCCTCCCACTCCCCTGCACTTGCAAAATCTCAATGTCACTGGGCCTAGTAAGATCATGGTCCTGTCCTCCCTTTGTTCACCTCCCTTGCATCGTTGCACCTTGAAACAAGTGTGTATAGGCGTGCTAAAAATGTCATATCATATTATATCATATCACAGTGGAATGTATAGAAGATTCTGTTAAGCTTGTCTGATATTTGTGTTAGTCAAGGGTTTGAGTTTGTCATGATGGTAAAATGGGGTTTTGTGGTGGATGGTTTTGAAATCAATGCACAGTTCTTTGTAGGCATTGTTTTTGGGTATGGGAAGCCAGTGGAGCTGGGCAAGAGTTGGTGTAATGTGTGAATGTGTTGGTAGGTGGAGGATGAGTCTGTCCGCTGTGATTTGTATGTCTTGCAGGGAGGGCAAGGGTGCTGCTGGGGAGAACATCTCCCCAGCATGGAAAGAGGGTTCCATGCGTTAATATCCCAGCAGAAATGTCACCATACAAGAATGGTGCAGTTTTTTGTGGCTTTATTACCATATGGAACCTACGGGGGACAGCCCTGCAACCACCATATTTTTTTTAAGCGAGCAGGGGACATCCCCATAAATTATCACCATAAAGAATGTCACTTATGCCATTTCCCGACGACTATATGTATGGCAACATTATTTATGGGGTTAATATTACCTGATAATGCAAAGAGAGAGTTGCTATAGTCCAGCTTGGAGAGAACCAGTGCGTGAAAGTCAACACAGAAGTCATCAGCAGGAAGGATGTGTCTGATCTTTCCTATGAGGTGTTGCTGTAGAGTTCATGTTTTGTTAACAGCAGCTAAGACGTGTATGAAGGAACATTTGAGGTTGATGGTGAAGCCAAGGGATTTGACAGGTGTGGAGAGGAATATGTGTGGGTTGTCAGTGGTAAGTTTTTTGATACAGGGGGTGGGTTTGGGTTTGTGGCTGGGGTGGGCAGAAGAGGCAGTATTCTGTTTTGAAAGGGTTGAGCTTGAGGAAGTGGGTGACTATCCAGTTAGTGATGGCGGAGAGGCAGCTTTTTAGGATGTGGAGATGGGAGGGGATGAGATTTGCAAGTACATTTGTGTGTCATCTGCATACTGGTGGAAATGGATATTGAGTTTGTTAAAGGTCCGTCCAAGGGATACAACATATAGGTTGAAGAAGAGTGGAGACAGGAAGAAGCATTGTGGACTCCGTACTTGACCAGGGTGCTGGCAAATTGAAAAGTGGTCTTGGAGACAAAGTTTGTACTTTCAATAAGGAATGAGCTGAACCATTTGAGGACCCTGTTTGAATGGTATGGTCTATGGTGTTGAAAGCTGCGGAGTGGTCGAGGAGTATGAGTAGTGCTGTGTGTTCTTTATCAGTGATGTCATGGAGGTCATAGAGGATGTGTATTGTAGCAGTCTCAGTGCTGTGTATAGGTGAAAAGCTAAATTTGAAGGGGTTTGTTTCTGGTTATGTGCTTTTACAGTTGGGTAGTGACAACATTTTCCATGGTTCTGACAATTTATGAAAGGCTAGTGATGGGGAGGACATTTTTGGGAAATGTGGGGTTGAGAGATGTTTTTTTGAGGAGGGATGAGGTATGTCCAGTTCTGAGAACATAGGGGATAGTACCATGAAAGAGACAAGAATTGATTATATTGAGCCAGTGGGGAGCGAGGGGGGTGATGCAATTCGATGTGGCTTTAGGTGGGCATGCATCATCTAGGCAGTGTGCAGTGTGCAGGTTTTGTTTTGGTAGTAAGAGTGAAGAGGGTGTCTGTGTTGATGGGGTGAAAGTTGTCCCATGTGTTGGATTGTTTCAGAGCTAGGGTGGGTGTGGGGGAGCATAGGGGAGGGCTTCCCTGGTATTGTGTATTTTGGAGTTGAAGTAGTCCATTCAGGAATTGCATACTGCAGTGGATTGCAGTGTGGATGGTGTTTTGGAGAGTGATTTTACATGGAAGAACAGTTTCTGTGTAAGATTGTGGCAGATTTGTGTTCTTGGAGGTATTGGTTGGATTTGGCATTGCGTATGACTATTTTGTATTTGTTGCGGCAGAGTTTGAGAGTTGTTCTAATGACGGGGATTGGGTTAACTGCCAGGCTCTTTCTAACCATCAGGCTTCCTGCTTGATGGAGAGGTGGGAGATAAAGAACCGTGGTTTATGGTGGTGGCTGCATGATTTTGGTTGATTTTAACAGGGCCATGTTGTCTAGTGCCAAAGTAATGCTGGTGTTGTAATTGTTGAGGAGAGTGGAGGGATCTGCATGTGCGGAGGAGGGTGTGGTAAGGGTGATGCTTATGCTATGTCTGTAGTGTGTTTGGTATGTTTGGCTGGGGGAAGGCGAGCAGCATGTGTGGCAGGTGGGGGATTTTGTGCAGTAGAGTAAAATGAATGAGATATCAAAGTTGTCTGACCATAACACCCATGTTCGATTTTACCTGGACATAGGATTTCTGCTTGAAATCAAAATGTCCAGGGTGTGTGTGTGGGGTAAGTGATGAATTGTTTGAGGTGATAGGGGGTGCGTTGATTGAGGAAACTATTTAGTATGGGGTTGCTGTCTGCATAGGAACTACCAGGGCTGAAGTCAGCAAGGTAAATATTGATGCAGAGGGAGCAGTGGTTGTTAGGTGTGAAGTCAGTCCAGTCGGTGAGGAAGTTGGGATTGTGTTTTGGAGGTGGCAAAAAAGGCAGAGAAGTGTGAGCTGTGGCTGTTATGGAGGAGAGCAGGTGAGAGCAAGTGCTTCAAAGGATATGTATGGTGGTGTGTCGGGATGCTAAGTGTGAGTGACTCTTTACATATGATGACAATGCCACTATCTTATTTGTGTGGACAATCTCTGTGGTGGATGAGATATTGCAGGGTGAGCATGTCAAGAATTATAGGCATGTGGTGGGGTTCGTAACATGTTTCTTAAGGAAGAGTATATCTGGGAAGTGTGTGCAAATTAGTTCATTGATTTCATGTATCTGAGCAGGTGCAGAGTGGCAAGTGAGAGGAATGCAGGTGTTTGCAGTTAGCTGTTTTTGTGGAGTGTTCTGTTGGAGATTAATTTGAATGTTGTTTGTCTGCTTTGCATGAGGCATCTTTTGTGGCAAGCAGTGGCAAAAAGAGGCTAATGGGTAACACAGAATGAAAAAAGGGAAAAGATAATAGCAAGAACCCTTAGCTATGTCAACCCTTTGCCCTGGACATCCAGATGATGTCCTAAGGAAATAGCTTAAAATCCCACATTGGGTACATCACCCTGTTTATGATGTACATGGCAAGAGAGTCCTAGGTCACTCCCTTCAACAGAGAAGTACACCTCAAATACAAGAGGGAGAGTGCACTGAGCAGGGTGTATTCTCACCGACTATTTAGAGAAACCACACATGGGCTAAGGTGTATTCACGGTAATGGTGTACATTTTTTTGCTTTCTGTGGAGGACTCACTGGAAACTTTCCTCTGGGCATAAGGTGCATATTTCAGATAAGATCACAGTGGTTTCACTTAGTTAATTAATACTCACATTGATCATATTTTATAAATCCTTTTTATCTTTTGGTCGTCAGGGGTCGCCCTATACTGTTTGGTCCTGAGAAAGGCAGAGCATGAATATTTAGCCGCTGAAATGTATAGCCCCCTGTGAAGCATTTTTTGGAACACAGCAGTGTGGCTACACAGTTACAACATAGACAGCTGTGCTATATGTAGACCCCTATTTCATGATTACGTTTTTCTTTGGCCTTCTTGTGGCCATTCTAAACACTAGTTAGATAGCAAGGGCTGAAATGTCAGAATAGAGACTGCAAAGTTAGAACTAATTGTGCTTTCCTTGATTTATCATTTATTTTTGGCATTTTCCATAATAGGAACCAATCATGTTTTCCGGTATATGTTTTAAATCTTATACATATTTTTTGTAGTACGCATATAAGTAATATGTATATATGTGTTTGTCTATTTGTTTGAAAATTCACATTGATTTACTATTTTGTAAAATAAAGAACCTGATATTTACAAGGTACAAAACTACCAAGTTGCAATTTTGATCATCAGAAAGTTGGAGTTTGTCTGCCCATGCGTGTGGTCTTGCGTAGAAGGGATGTCATCTAGCAGTCCGGGCTGGATTGCCCCTTTTGGGGTGGGACCATGCATGATTTGCATATGGTCTTTCCCCTTCTGTAATGGCTTGGCAGGTGATGAACAATAATCTGGAGGGTTGCCCAGAGCAATGCCAAAGGTTAAGATCCAGTCTAAACCTTCCAGCCATCATATCTTTGTTTTGGCATCCAGTGAAATCATGCCATCGCTTTCCTGCACAATACTCGCCCCCCTTGCTTGAAGTGGCGTGAGGTTGCCGAGCAAAATTAGAAGTCTTTTTGATGACAAAGAGTTGGCAGTTGGAGTGGAAGGGAGAGAGAAAGAAAAGGTCGCCTATTGAATGTCACATGGAAGCAAAGAAAAGGGAATGATTGATTCAATCATTGCAGCTTTGCATGAAGATGACACTTAGGTTGCTGCTACAATAGGATTCCAAAGGCAAATATAAATGTGTTAACCAATCTAAACCCATTTGTTTATGGATCAAGGCATTGCTGTGCATTTTGGAAAAGAGGGGTATGGAAAGGGAATGCTATTTCCACTTCCCATTTGCCCTCAACATGTGGTGAACCACAGGCTATCTGCAATCAGGCAATTTCAATTGTGAGAAACCTTATGTTTTACCAGAGAACCCCCTGTTTTGGCACCAGATGAAATCAGAAGGATAATACAGGAAACCAGGGTAATTTCTCCCTAAGTGAGACTTCTTGTACAATAATAGCGCCAGAAATCTCAAGCACAGGATGTTTACCACCGTGTAGAACAAAGAAAGCATGGATGAGCCATGTATACATGTTCGTGCAGATGTAACTCAACACCTATCTGGCATGTACACCGAATTCAGGAATAATTCACCTCAAAGAAAAAAAGGAGAGGAGTATGCCAGTGGAATAGTGTCATATATTCAGGACTGTTTAGCGCCAAAGGCATCTGCCAATACGTAATTTCATGGCTAATTTGTGGGTGCATCTGATGAAATAATGTCAACAAATGCATACAGAAAAATGCATCTAGAGACAGTGGTCTACATGCTCCTATTACACACACATGGATTCTATACATTCATGTTCTGGGGCTCCACACACATCACAAGACCACATTATGGAAGCACCCTGCAATGACTATACCCATTACAATTTTCAATGAATCACAAATACTTCATCATGTGATTATCAATTGGAGGTTATAGAGTGGACACCATTAGGATGCATGCATGTGTGTTATGCATTTGTATCATGCTCACATTTTTCCTTGAACCTCCTATAGTGACACTTTTCCCTTAAAACCAGAGGACCCGGATGATATCGTTGAGAAAGAGAATATGGAGAAAGATGTTGGCGATGGGGAAGACACAGTGGAGTGTGCAAGCCAATGTGGCCATGGACAAGGAAAGGAATTTGAAGGAACAGTGGACACTCTCCCACCACCAACTAACAAACTGTTCAGCTTGTCCAGCTTGCCCCAGCCTTCCTCCAGCAGTAGGTAACAGTTACATGTCCATGGTGACTCGGACATTGTTACAATAGCAGATAGGGGAGGCTCCACAATATTGTTTATGCTGGACCTTTCTGCGTCTTTCGATACGATTGATCATAAGATAATTCTTCAACATATTGGAAAAATTGGAAGAGCCTCGAAAGTAGTGGTGGACTGGTTTGGCTCTTTCCTGCAGGATAGGACCCAGCAGGTGACATTAGGAGCCTTCCTCTCAGAGCTACTATGGTTGAGATGCGGAGTCCCACAGGGCTCGGCACTCTCACCATTGATTTTTAATCTATGCATTCACCCACTATTTGATATACTGAGGAAACATGGACTAAGATTCCACTCCTACGCTGACGATACTCAGATGTATGTGGAGACAGAGAACATGTCTGAGGCATTTGAAAGGATTGACCTGTGAATGCAAGACATTAAAAGATGGATAGCATGTAACCAGCTACAGCTTAACGCAGCTTAAACAGAGGTAATACTATTTGGACCAGGGAAAAAAAGGAGAGGTGAAGAACAAAATATAACACCGCAGATTCTGGGTGAAGAACTTCAGTTTTCAGGGAACGTGAGAAATCTTAGATGCATATGGCAGGAAAACCTGGACAGTGAAGCCCAGTTTGGGGCCAAAGTAAAGGCTGTGTACCACTCCCTGAGTATGCTTAGGAGCATGCTCCCCTTTGTGGCAACTGAAGACCACTCAGTGGTCATAGGGGCATTGATCAATTCTCATCTTGACTACTGCAACAGTCTGATGACAGGGATCCCAGCAAAACAGATGATGAGACTCCAGAGGGTATAGAATGCGGCAGGTAGACTAATTGCCCATCTTGGGAAAAGGGACCATGTCTCAGCATCACGTACTGCTCTTTATTTGCTCATGGTGGAGGACTGTGTTAATTTTAAGGTGGTGTGACTTATGTATAGATGTTTCTATAATTTCGCTCCAAAATACCTGAGCGCTAGACTCCACCGCTATCAGCCAACTAGAGATCTCCGGTCTGGAGACAAACTATTGATGGGTAAACCCCTGGCTTAACTCGAAGGGGGACAGGAGGTTTTCTGTGTTTGGCCCAAAGATATGGAACCAGTTACCAATTGCAATCCGGTCATGCCCATCGTTAGAAGGTTTTAGAAATGCACTAAAAGCCTTCTTATTTAAGTGAGCCAAAGAGGTATGGGTCAAAACAGCTTTCTCTCAGTCAAAGGTTGAATCTTAGTTAACATCTGCGCCCGAATGCAGTTTAGTCTGCTTGGTGTGCACATGAAATATGCAAAATCAAAATCAAAATCATACAATTTTACAACTCCAGACACTCACTGGGTCCCCATCTGATATCCCACAGCTGAGGGCCGGAACAATCTGGTGGTGGTGAAGGAGATCACCACCTCTCGATTGGAGCCATCTCTTTCTAAGCCAGGTACAGAGTCTGTTGGACCTCCTACTGGGACCATTGGGTGCTCCGTAGAGCGCATCAGTCATCCACCATACCCGCCCACTTCCTATACCAAATGCAAGTGCTGTCGAGTTGGCGGTCTCCTGACAGACATCATGCAGAGACTGTCAGCCATGGAGACTTGCTTATGTTTTGGCCCTATATTGGGGGATGCCAATAGTCTCTAGAGAATGGGTGGCATGAATTGGAGCCAGTCAACCATCTGAGGGCCGATTTGCTGGAATAGGAATTGGCAGCAAGGCAAGAGGGCAAGGAACAATCTTGGCTCACCCAGGAGCAGGCTTCTCCTGAAGCTGGTGCTGCTACAATGTGAAGAACAATCTACTTTTAATGACTTTTCTCTGATTGACATCATTGGAACCCACATCTTGTTGCTCTGATGTTTCTCCTGTCCTGAGTTTTGAAGGTAAGCAAAGCGTTTTTGCTTTACTTTCTTTGCTCAGTTTTTGGGGCACTGGTCAGCTTCTTAGTCTACTGGTGCAGGTTGGCCTTTTGTATCCCTTTTCTTTTACCCTTCAGACCTCTAAGTGAATAATAGTAATATCTGTTTTTAATACACAGCTACAAACCCGGGGTATCTAAGCACTGAAATAACAGTTGATAGTATTATCCTATAGTGTGGTACTCAATTTATCGACCTCAGAAGAATGGAAGTCTGAGTTGGCTCTGCCGAGATTTGAACCTGCATCAGCAGGCTGCGCTCAGATGTCAGAAGGAGTGCTCAACTTGCTGTACTGTGTGTATGAATATTTCAATGTGTCAAAGAAGGACTGCTGATTTTCATTTTTATAATGAGCACCTATGCATTTTAAAAGAAAATGCCATTTCAAGTACTATGTACCCACATGGCAATGGGATACCTTTTCTTCCCTATCCTTTGGCTGTTTTGTCCTTTGGCCTTCTTCCTGCCTTCTCAGGTCAGGAAACTGCATGTATGGTAACCAGTTTCCTGGGCAAATCCTCAAGTTTCCCATGCAAAGCGGAGTTGTGAGCATCTGGCTGCATGTGAGGGATGGGATTGTCAATCCACATTCCAGCCAGGGGCATTTTTTAAAATAAAAAAACGACAAACATTTTAAACAACACCAGAATAATTTTTTAATAATAGTATGTATGGGGTGGGGTAAGGAATGAAAAGGGGTGGGTTAGTTGGGGGGAGGGTAAAAAGGCTGTAGAAATGGGGGGCTTAGGAGGGGAACCCCCGAAATAAAATTACAAAATAAATCAACTTTTTTCGTTATTAATCATTATATTGGGTGTTGTTATAAACACATGGAATCAGTGAATATCCTTACCATTGGGAGGCTGGGGCTACCTTGGTTCAAAATGTGGTGTTAAAGCTATGTAAAACGGGATCCTCTGCACTTCATCAGCTTTTGACGCCCAGGTACAGGTTCACACTCAACTTTAATACAGATTCAAAAAGACACGCTGGAAGGCACACCAAGCTGCTGCAATCAGCTTGTGGCCTTTTTTAATGACACAATGTGTTCATGCAAATTCAGGATACATTTCTGATTGGTCCCTTCAGTCATAGGAAATCCCTCCCTATCCTTTGATCGGGTGGCTTGTCTCTCACTCACAAAGCCCACATTAGTTCATTTTGGTGAGCACTGACTGACTGACACATAGACTGTTAAGTTTATTTTAGACTCAGCTAAACATAATTACATATCATTCAACTCCTGCCAAGAACCAATCCTTATCTGCTTCTCAAGGTCCTACCAAATTTAATTGGCAGCTCATAATGTGAAAACTTCATGAGCTCATTTTAATTGCTGCCAGTAAGCAGCTGTTCTGTCTAGTTGGTAGCTTTCCCATGCCTTTATCTGATTTACTATCAATCATTGCCTGCTTTTCTTACAAACATTTTTAAATATACCATCCCAGACGTGCTTATCTACAGTGAACTGCTTCCAAAGAGTAAGGGCTTTGCACACCTGGTCTCACGATGCAATCTTGTATTTGGCATCCATTTTAGAATATATCTCACCCTGTTCAGCCTCGTTACCAAACAGTAGGTCAATATACTTTTCAGCATAACTAATTTTCTATTTTGTTTCCAGAATAAATGTTTACATATTCATGATGTGCATGTAATACCGGAGGCACCCTTAAATTCATGAGTCATTCTGACCCCAAAAATATATGTCACCCCACATGAATCCTTTTATCTTAAAAAAAAAGATAATTCAGATTTTTGCAATACTGGAACCATTGGTCAGCTTATCATGTTTTCTGTGTTCAGTTTGAGGGGGGAGTGGTCAAGTACCTCTTATACACTCCCCCCTCTGGTCTGTATTAAATGACTGTTCAATACACGACCACTTCACTCAGTGTCCACCCTCCACCATATAAAGTGTACCTATACATCCCTGTTTCAGTCACCTCCCCTATGTGGTGATTTATCTCAGCATCGGAGGTATCATAAAAACATTTCTATGGAACCAACAGTGAAAATATATGTATCTCCTTTTACTAAAAGACCATTGCAATGTTTCACCCTCTTTGAACTTATATGCGTGTATCCCCAAGAACAACTGTATTTGCTCCTATCTGGACCCCATCCCCATTACCCAGTTAAATATAAACATAACATACGCAACAGACAAATTTGGCCACCATGAGAATCAAGAGAAATCATTCCTTGAGGGAATCCAACAGCCAATTTTCCTCCGATTTTGTCCATGTGCAACTTTCACTGTACACTTTTTCCTTTCTCCCACCGCACGACATTTCATTGTTACCCGCTCTCTGCCCATGCACACTTTAATGATTTTATTTTTTTCATTTTTCTTCCATTGACACACCTTCTACACGATTCATCTTATTTTGGCTTATTCCGCGTCCAAGGACCTTCTTGATTTTTATTCCATTTATTTGAATTTATCCTTGGAGCTGCTTTGCAGCAGGTTCACAGGCTCTTGATTCGTAGGCCAGCCCTTTTTTATTTTTTATTTTTATTTTTATGTTTTATTTTTTACATGACAGAGTATTTGAACTCTCAGTCTTTCTGATTCAACATCAGAAAAAGGGGGGCATTTCATTGTTTGTGGGGAACACATGGATGAGGAAGTCTCATAGGGAGAAAGATTCAAAAGCCGTTGTAACTGAGCATCTGGCTGGGTCCCTCAAAACCATTTTCATACTGTGTTTTTCTCCCTGCTCGCAGGATCAGTTGCCATCACCGGGTGTGTAGGTATCTCTCGTCCATCTGTAATAAAAAACTGAATGAGTTTCTTGAAAAATAAGTGTATCTTTATCGTCAGTACTGCCACCTCAAACCCAACCCTTAAAATATCTATGTGTTTCCTTTAAACACTCCTGCCTCCTAAACAATCTCTAATGCATTGTCTCTTTTTTTATAATATAATAGGATGGCTGCTTCTTTCTCTCCTTTTGCACATCGTGGTGTCATTTTATACTTTATACATACTGGCTGATACTGGGACTTGACTATGATCTGAGGTCATAAAATATACACATTTTGTTTTTTGTTTTTTCTGACATTGCCCTATTTTTCATGGGCCTTCTTTTCTTCCCACAACTGCATAGTGCACTAAAGGAAACATTTCCTCTGTGGTTGACATTCTCAAACCAAAGTGTCATGCAGTCTCCATCTTTATGATAAAATAATAAACAACAAAAACAGACAACATAACAAATTAAAAAACATTTTGTTGGAAAAAGGTATTTTCTTCAATTGCTCCCCTTCTTTCTTCTTGATGCATCAGTAACTGAAGAAGAGGATGCTGGTGTCGGTCCTGCTCTCTGTAGAAAACCAAAATAGATGTACAGTCATGTTTTAGCTGACAAATCCATCAATTATTTCCTCAAGGTGGACCTTTGCTCTTTTCTTTTGATCAAAAATGTTTACTGAGGTCATCTCTTGACCCTTTCAGCCCACTCAATTATAGGCTTGCTTTTCTGCAAATGAAAATTTGGTTGGTGTACTTAAATGATCTGTCTTTATGTAGTATTTAGACCTGTCTCTCTTTAGTTTTTTCTACCATGCTGAAAATGTTATCTGTGCTTTTGAAGTCCTCCTTCTGATGGTGTGGGACCACAGTCTTCTTTCTTTGCTGTGTTTATTATGTTGAGTCACAATTGACATTTTTGTCACCCTACCTACACTATTCTTGCCTACCCCTGTTATTCGGAACCCAGCACTGCTCCTATTAAATGTATGCAAGTGTAACATATAGGCATATATTGTTTTACCTATCCTCAAAACTTTATGCATTTGCCAAATGCACCTATTTGGCATTTCGCTGTTACCAGAATTACAAAAAGGTTATTCCACCTTCTATCCAAAGACTTCTTCATTCCTGTTGGTAGATCTGGCCATACTTGCATATCATATGCTATTCTATGCTCACACTTGTTTGCACCTTTCTTGGGAAAAATGCTATCTATTTAAAAGACGGTATCCCTTACTGTCTTTCTTCTGTACTCACAGCGTCCTCTTAGTCTGAATAATGATCAATAGTTTGTTCACACACTTGCTGTGTCAACTGGTACTCACTTTTTGCTTCACTACTTGTCCACTTAATACTTACCTTCATCATAATATAATGTTTCTTCCCGTTACATTGGTATACTCTGCTAAGGCCAACTAGACATTCCTCCCGTGCTCAAAAAATAACAATAATTTTCATCCGTAAAACATAAATCAACATCATCATATACAAACAAACAATGTTTTGGTTACTTACTCTCATATGTTGCTTTGGTATAGTTCTATTAACGGTGTACTCTTATATTATCAGATCACTCTTGGCCATCCATACCCCTTTGGCCCTTCATTAATCATATTGATATTGATATTGATATTTTATTTCTATCACGCTCGTACACAAGTGTTTCAGAGCGTGACAAGGCAAGGGAGGGGAACAGGGAAGAACAAAACAGCGATCTTACGAGACCCAGTGACATTGAGAACGCGCAAGTGCATGGGACAGGGGGAGGGGAAACGTGCATGGAAGGGGGGAGAAGTGGAAATTGCGAAGCAGAGGAGAAACAGATAAATAACAATAAATAAATAATAAAGGCAACAAACAGAGGTAGTGCAGCCAGCAATGTGCAAGTGCTAGGTTTAAGGCAGCAGATAGGGTAAGTCTGATAAGTGCAGGAAGAAAAGTGGGGGCTGTATGGGTACAGATACAGACCCCAGTGCAAGGGGTGGTCCAGAGACAGTGTGGGAGGGTGGCAGGGTGAGCAGGTACCTGGGCCCAGAGGACAGAGGGTGGCCAGGTGCACGGTGCCAAGAGAGAACAGATCAGCAGTGGAGAGGGAGAGCGAAGGCAGAATAAAAGATTAAAGTCTTGAGGTGCTTCCAGAACTGGAGATGGTCCTCATCAAGTTTTAGATTGGCAGGGAGGCCCCAGCTGAAGACAGAGATCTACCCCAAGCTTGTTTCTTTGAAAAACGACTGACCCTGAGGGAGTTGGAATTAGAGGAGCAAAGAGCTCAAGAGGGGAGATATTTGCAGAGGGATAGCTGAAGGTATTTTGGACCCAGGCCCCAGAAAGTCTTGTGGACAATGCAGAGGTTTTTGAATTTAATCCTTGCACCCACTGGGAGCCAATGGAGAGATTTCAGGGCTGGAGAGATACGATCCCAGGGCTTGAGGCCAAGGACAAGTCTCGCAGTCCTGTTCTGGATTAGTTGCAGAGGGCAGAGAGTAGAGGCAGGTAGATTTAGAAAGAGGCTGTTACAATAGTCCAACATAGAGAGAACCAGAGCTTAGGATACCATGAGCTTCAGAGGGAAGGAGAGGAAAGGCAGAGTACCTCTGAGGAGGTGCAGTAGGAAATTTGACTTTTTAGAGACCTTACAGATGTGGGCAGAGAAGGAAAGGGTGGAGTCAAAGATGACCCTGAGGCTCTTAGCCTTGCAGGTGGGGGTAGGAGGAGGGCCAAGGGAGGCCAGACAGACAGTGAGGGGAAAGGATGGTGAAGGTGTGCAGATGAGGACGATCTTTGCCTTGCTGGCATTCAGACAAAGATCATTAACGGCACACAAATCTTGAATGGCAGTTAGGCAATCAGAGATGAGAGAGGGAGAGGAGGTGGCAGAGGGAAGCCTGAAAATGAGTTGAGTGTCATCAGAGTAGCACTGGAAATTTGAGCAGAATGTGGCAATGCAGTCGGCGAGAGTTGCCAGGTATTGGTTGAAAAGCCAGGTCGAGAGGTTAGACCCCTGGGGAACACCACAGGTATAGAGGAAGATAGATGAATGGAAGGACCCAATTTGGACCTGGGAGGGTCGATCTGAGAGGAAAGAGGTCAGCCAGGCCAGAGCCTTATCAGTGATACCCAGGTTTTCACAGAGACGGTTGAGCAGGATGGTATGGTTGACCGTGTCGAAGGCAGAAGAGAGATCGAGGAGGATGAGGAAAGAGGGAATGTTAGAGTCCAGGTTGGAGAGCAGATCTTCATGGATGTTCAGGAGAGCAGTTTCCGTGCTTCTGGCAGCTGTGAAGCCAGACTGGTGGTCATGGAGACAGCCAACAGAATTGGAATGAAGGTTAAGCTGAGAGATGGCCAACTTTTCCAGGAGTTTGCCCAGAAAGGGAGTAATGGAAATTGGGCGATAGTTAGCTGGACAAGAAGGATCAGCTGTGGGTTTCTTGAGAAGAGGATGCACAAAGGAGTGCTTCAGGGTGGAGGGGAAGGATCCAGAGGCAAAGGAGTGGTTGCAAAAATCAGCAAGGGCCGGAGCGAGAGTGTCAATGTGGTCCTTGATGGTTTTAGAGGAACAGGGATGAACCTGTTTTGACGAGGCTTTCATAGATCGTACTTGTCTAGCAACCTCTTCAGGGGAGAAAAGATGAAAGGATGAGAAGGATGGTGGGAGGTGGCTAAAGGAGGGTCACCAAGCACAGATGGAGAGGGGAGAGGAGGGATATGGGTGGAGAGGGTGGACAGGATATCCTGGGTTTTTTAAATTAAGTGAGAGGCAAGGGCATTGCAAAGAGCCTGGGATGAAACAGGAGGGGTAGAGACTGCAGCAAGGTTGGCCAGCTCCTTTCAGATTTAAAGAGTTCAGCCGAGTTGTTAGATGCCGCAGAGACACAAGCTTGAATGTGGACTCTCTTCTTGGTGAGGATAGAGAGTCGGTATTGCCTTTGTAGCAGGAGACAGGCCAGTTTGTCAGAGGATGAACAGGAAGTCCTCCATTTCCTCTCAGCCACCCTACACTTACCTTTAAGTGTAGCAAGGTCGGAGTCATACCAAGAATTGCACTGGGCTTTGGACTTCAAACAGATCCTCGTGACAGGGGCAAGAGCATCAAGCATATCAGAAATTGAAGAGTAGAGCAGATACAGGGCTGTGTCAGGATGTGAGACAGCCAAAGATGGAGGGGGGGAAAGAAAGTGGCGGCAAAAGCCTCAACTGACACATGTTTCATGGCCCGGATGTCCGAGAAGGTAGGTGGCAGTGTGGGGGTAGGCTTGGTTTTGGGGAAGAGAGGGAGAGATGAGAAGGAGTGATCGCTCCAGGAGAGAGGAGAGGTCAGAGGGATGGAGAGGGGGATGTCAGAGGAGATCAAGACATCGAGTGTATGCACTGCAGAGTGAGTCGGGCCAGAGGGGAGGCTGGACAGGGAGAGGGAGTCGCAGAGGTCACGGAAGAGTGCAGAGGAGCAAGGAGAGTCTAAATGTATATTGAGGCCACCGAGGAGGAGGAGTTGAGTGGTAGCGGACATGAGGGAGGAGGAGAGGTCTGCCCACTCAGGGAGAAATGAGGTGATTTGACCAGGAGGCCGGTAGATGGTAACCACAGTAAGAGAAAGGGTAGGCGAGAGAGAAAGCCTACAGACCAGGCATTCAAAAGAGGAGTAGGTCTGAGTGGGAATGATAGAGGCAGGAATCCACTCAGGAAAAATCAGGGCTACCCCCCCACCGGACCGGGAGGATCTGGGTGCTGAGAGGATCTTGTAGCCATCAGGGAGGAGAGTGTCAAAGCTTGTGACAGAGCTGTCCATGAACCATGTCTCAGTGAGACCAAGGACATCAAGGTCTAGCTCTTCAAGGAGGTGGCAGATGTAAGAGGAGTGTTTGACAGCAGAGCGAGAGTTGAAAGTGGCAATATGAAGAAGGTTGCAGCTGTAAAGACCTTCCAGGGAGGGGTACAGATCAGAGGTATGCTCTGTGTAGGAGAAAGAGCCCTAGTAGGGGCAGAGGAGGAGGAGGAGAGAGAGGGCATGGTAGCCAAAGAGGGGAGAGGAGGGGACAGCAGGAGATGAGAAGAAATTCATGAGGCGAGGGAAGCGCCTATCAAAGAGGAGGAGATTGGCCTGAGGGCCTTGCACTATGACAATGCCATTTAGGTAGACATTAATGATGACTTTAGAGGAGTCGAAGGAAGCCATGAGAACTTCCCAGCGAGTGCTACCATTGATGAGAGAGGAGGCGATAGGGCAGAGCACAGAGACCATATGAGGAGTCCATAGATCTGTCGAAGGAACGACAAAGAGGATGTCGGTGAGGGTCTTTCTGGCGGAAGTATTGGAGTAGGTGTTGGCGATAGGAAGACCAGGGTTAGAGGCCAAGATATCCTTTTTGAACTTCTTCATCAAAATACACTACACTACTCAATTATATCCAGCACCATCCATTGTGCTCATTATTTATAAATCTAGATATTTTATCCACTTGTGCTTTTCGCTGCTTTAATATCCATTCATTCATTTTGTATTTTTTATTGATTTATTTATTTCACCCCCTGAATTGTCATCAATCTTTTAGTTTTGAGCTTCTCACTCTTATCCCTTTATCCATTTCTATTTACAATTATCTTACATTAATTATCCTAATTACAACACAAATCCTCATATTTTTCATATTATAATCCCTTCCATGTGTGTACTTTCATTTTGTTCCCCTATCCATTTCACTAGACCCATGTCATAAGGGCCTGTGTTCAACAGGACATTTTGAACTCTCTCCAAGTCTTCCTGAAAATATATTGAGCGCTGCTGCATCATTGCCACATTCTATAAGATTTCCCTTTTCTCTTTTAGTGTGTGATGCTCATTAGAAAAACACCACTTCACCATCTGTTGAGTGCTTTCTAAATATGTCATCAACAGTGATGTCAATCAACCTAGACCCTTCCCTGAGAGATATTACTGTCCTCCATGGTCAACTCTCATTGTCCATTCCTTCGACAATTTCTATTTTTCTTTGTACTATGGCTGCTTTCAACTCTAGATGGATTATCTGTCCCCTGTCTTTGTCCCTAGATCTCTATTGTCTGAGCAAAATCTCACCAGGTATCCTCACAATCTTCCGCACTAAGCCAGGTAGCCATGTTAATAAAATGCTCACCCCATGATAAGAAAAACCTCTGGCTCCACTGAAAGATCTCACAGAGCCATTTGCGCTGTGAATGCCAGTTTACATTTGCTGCATTTAAATAGTGTATTCCAAGAGCGGAACACACTATTCCTTGGTCAATAAATACAATCATCATGTTAAGATTTGTCATTAAATCCCTTCCCAAAGTATTAACTGGTGTCTATCACAAATATAACAAAGGATCAGTCATGTCTCACTCTCCCACAGAGACTGGTAATTCATCAACAAAAAGGAACTCACCCAATAGCTAAAAAAAAACCCTGATCAACCATGGCAATTCCCACCATTGGACACCTTTCCTCCTTTGTTCATGGATGTGCAGTCCCAGTATCTACTAATAAAGCAAAGGTTTTGCCTCTTACCATCATATTAACCCTTGGCTCCTCTTGCAGCTCTAATATCACTGGAAATTCTGAATGCATCAAATCATCCTGTGAGCTATTCTATTGTGGGTGCATGCATACCCCTGTTCCTGTGGCACCTCCTATTCTGGGTGTCAATGTCAATATCTGTTCTGTATGTACATATCAATAAATCTGCTTGGGGGCTCATTACAACTGCCCCTTAAGATAATTCATGTGCACTTGCTCTAGCTGCTGTACCTGGTGCACTCTCAGCGCTTGTGTCTGATACAATTAGCCTTATCACAAGTCTGACTGTATTCCGGCAGATTTCCCGCTGAGCTCTATTTGCCCTAACACCAAGCTCCCTGGCAGAAAGCCCGCCAGATCACGAGGTCGCGTGCACACACACAGGAGGGACATGGCATTAGCGCAAATTGCGCTTGGCGTAGAAATTGGCCAGGAACCCGTAAATCCAGCGCACCGTATGCTACCGCCGAGACGCAGCACTATTAGCGCACGGGAGACGTGTCACCGCCGGAACGGGAAATAATGCAGTGGCCATTTTGGAAATCACAATCTGCCGAATATTACAGCCCCTGCAAGCCATCCACCCCAGTGAAGACTGAAAAATGTCTCAGGAGCGCACCAGGGGCAACTCAAACCTGGACAGGGTCAGGAAACGCAAATTCAGTGACCAGGAGCTAGCCATACTTGTGGAGGAGGCATTTACCCACCATGAAGAGTAATATGGTGCACTGCAGCACAAGATAAGTGTGCAGCATCGAGTGCAGATCTGGTGGGAAATCAGCCAGAGGGTGCCTGCAGTGGGGCGCCTGCCCCAGGATGTGGAGGACTGCCGCAAGCGGGTAATGAGTTGCGTGTCAGAGTATGTGGCATACTATCCCAACACAGGAGTGCAAGCATGGGGACTGGAGGAGGGCCTGCACCACCACCACCCAAGCTCACACCCTGGGAGCAGAAGATGGCTACAGTCATCGACATGGGCACCATAGAGGGAGTCGGAGGAGTGGAGGCTGGCACTGGTACCGAGCAGGCTGCAGGTGAGCCACACCCTAAAAATGCATGAACCTGTAAGGGCCACACATACAGACCCTGAGTGAATGAATGTGCATGCAATGTAGACACCCATAAATGACCCCTTGTAACACCGTACAGTAGCGCCCCCTACACTCCCTTGTACGTGCACTGCATCAATATAAGGGCCAAGGGACAGACATCCATGGCCATGGCACAGCTACATGATGTGTGAGTGCATGAAAAAAAAAACAGCAATATGGGCACCGTGCATCCCCAGCAGGCATGTGAACATGACACGCAAACATGTCCATGCAGTGTCCCTCCACAGTGACACGTTCCACCAATCACAACATGGGGAGTGAACAAAATGCAAGTGCAATGCATGATTGATACTGTCTACAAACCCACTATGTGGCATGATATGCATGATACTTATCTAGGCTGCCCTGAACTCATACCACACCCTATGTACCCCACAGGGACACAGCGATCACCACAGGCCGACGAAGACGGTGAGGAGGCTACTACATCACTGCGCCCGAGGCAGCTCGCTTCTTCCAGCACCACCATCCAGCAAAGGGGCCGCCTGGAAACAACACGATCCTGGACCCATCCCACGTCACCACACATTAGCCCAACCAGACGGCTGCAGCATCCACAAGGCCACAGGGGGACAGTGCCTCATTCACCCCAAGCCATCATGCAAACACTGGATGTAGATGGAGCCACCAGTGGGTCTGAGCTTGATGAGGGACAGAGAGCAACAGCTGCGCGACAACCTGAAGTGTTGACCTCACCCAGACACAGTGACACCAAAGGAATTGCCACACCTCAGGGAAGCCCAGAGCCAGTTGTACAGGATGCACACACCCCACATGTGCGTGTGCGTCGTTTCCGCACACCAGAGCCTAACATTGATACACCATCATTTGGTACCCCAGAGGATAGGCACTCAGACCGCAGCAGCCCCGTCCAAGCTGCCAACATGTCCCCTTACAGCACCCCTTCCAGGCAAAGCATAGCTGTCAGCCCGGTCCACTCAACACCTGAAGTACCATTGATCACGGGAGCTGCCGTGATGGCACGTCTGGATGTAATTGTGGCGAAACAGGTGAAAATAGAGTCAATGGCAAAAGTGCATAGCCGCCACATCAAGGCCATCAGCGGAGCCATACCTGATGCCACTACGTTCATGACCCAAGACAATGCATGGACCCTGAAAGTGGTGGAGGGATGCACCACGGCCCTGACAGGTTTTGGGAAAAGGGTACAGGAGTTTTGCAAGGGACTATCTGTGCATGCAGAGCAGACAAGGGAATCTAACAACCTTCTCCACCAGCAACTGCAGGTCACCGGAGCCATCCCATTGACCTCTACTATGCCCACAGAGGGGTCCCTGGAGCCTTCACCTAGGTACCGTTCAATGTGCCACATGAGAGCCCACTCACCAGAGGGGCCTGGACTTGGAACATGCCCGCGACCTTCATAGATGGACATGGCACAGTTTCTGTGGGCCCTGAGAACATGCACCTACCTGCACTGTTTTGGGGAGTTCACCTGGGGGAAGGGGGATTGTGTGCTGGGGAGTTCACTAGGGGGGTGGGGGGATTGTGTGCTGGGGAGTTCACTGGGGGGTGTGGGGATTGTGTGCAGAGGAGTTCACTAGGAGGGTGGGGGGATTGTGTGCTGGGGAGTTCACTGGGGGAGAGGGGATTGTCAAACATTTAATAAATCACGTTCCAAAATCATACAGAGCATGGACATTCATGATTGTGATCATGTGCTCTTTAATGTACAGGGGATATGTGTTACATGTACCCATCAACCGTATCTGAGTCAATTATCAATCAAGCCCTGTCTGGCCAACCTCCCCTCCCCTACCCCATTCCTGTGTACATGTGTACCAGCTTCCGGCACATAATCATCTTGACCTCCATCCCCAGGTGGCTGCACATCGGCATTGGGGGGCAGTGGCACATTCCTGAAACAGAAAATGTTGTGCAGCATGGCACATGTTAGGACAAGTTTGCAGATATTTCAAGGTGCAAATGTCAATACCCCTCTTGTACGGTATAGGCACCAATAGCGTGCCTTTAGCAGTACTAATGCACCCGCAACGCATATACGTGTAGGTCAATGCGCAATGTTGTATGCCCGCTCAGCTTGAGTGTGTGGATGGTGCACAGGGGTCAAGTGCCATATGCACTGGGGACATCATGAATCACCTGCAGGGGAGGGAATGTAGGTATGAGGACAAGTTTGGTTCAGTGGGTGCACAAGGCTCAGTAATCAGTGACATTGGCAGCAGAATCAAGTTTGTGTTGAAGAGGTCCGGCTATTGACATTGCTAAATTGCCATGCACACTGCTTCTTGCAGGACATGCATGGTCTGAGGGTGACATGCAGCTGCGTTTCAATGTATGTGTGAGTCTTCATGTGTATCACACTCATGTGGTACATGTGCACTACTTGTCATATGGTCACTTCCATTGTGGTGTTTGGTGTGCAAGGGGCAGCATCAGATTATTATCAATGGACTACTTACTGTTAGCACCACACCTGTGTCTAGATGTATCAGGTCTGTTCCTTGTCGCTGGATGAGGGGACCCTTGCATCTGCATGTGCATGCAACATGTTGTTCGGCCATGTGTCATTGGAAACATGGTGGTGTTTCGTTTGCCGATTTACACTATTATCTACACTAATCCTGGCATGTGATTGACCAATCAGGACTCATTGTTTCAGGGATGTACATTGTCGTGGATCGAGCAACTTGTGTGTTGTGTTGTGGATGTGCCTACTTTCGGGCGCCATTGCCATGAATGTCGGGTGGCCAGGGTGGGATGTCTATGGTGTGTCAGGGTGCGACACACACAGGATGCATTGTGGTAATTGGCCTTCCATATCTGACTGTGCTCCCACGTGTCTTTGCCATACAGACTGGCTGTGTTCTGATGTGTTCCATGTGTCCAAGGGTTATTGTGCAGGGGGCATTCATGGGAAAGTTGCTGTGCTAGTGCTGCCTATGTCTTCTGCTGGTATTCATGGATTTCACTGTGTGTCTCCACCCCCATCAGAAGTCATTTGACATGCATTTCAGACTTCATTTGTACTCACCCAGCATCCATGTGTTGAGGGCTCGGTGCCTTTTCATGTACGGTGGCAGGGTACTATTGCGCTGGTTCATGGAGTCATGGGTGTATCCTGGATAGCGGGCACAGCAGTGGCTGAGGGTAAGATCAGGTCTACATGTCATCTGCACATTCATGGAATGGTAAATCCTATGTTTTCTGTACACTACATCATGTAACCTGGCTGCTACTAGTGGTACATGTGTGCAGTCCACGGCTGCTATGACGTTCATGTCTTGTCCAATGGCATGGCACTGGCCCTTCAGCTGTTTCACCTGTGCATCTGTGGCTGCCAATGCAATGTTCTCATTGACATGGAGCAGCAGTGCATCCAGCATCTGTCCCAGCACGGCACTGGAGGGTGGACTGGGCCATGGCATGCATCATGCCAACGGTGTGTTGGTAGCTACCAGTCCCAAGGTATCATGGCACGGACACAAGCTACACGAGAGGGGGCAATGCAGTGCTGATAGCCATACAGCTGCCTATGTCTGCCTGGATTGTGTCCAGAAACTGTGTGATGGTTGCCATCTCCAGCCTATACTCGGTCACCAACTGCCCATCAGTCAGGGCCCAGGGTGTTGGCATGACCCTGGGGATGGCTGTCCGCCTTGCTGGTGATACTGTCCTCCTCCTCCTCATCCCCACCACCCCATGTACTCCCAGGGCTCTGGCCTGGTTGATTGGCCTCTGTAGCTCCAGGCGCAGCAGGTAGATGCCCATGTCAGGGCTTCTGGTTCCAAATGGCAGCATGGTGTTTGGAAGTGTGTGTCGTGCATGGGTGGGTCCTTTGTAGGCCTCTGATTTGCATTGGTTTCACCTGGGCACTTTTTGCTGTCTCCTGTGGTCTTTTATCTCCAGCATTTGGGTAGGGGTATTTTCGGCTGATTTTCCGCTGGTTTTCTGGCACTAATAGCACCTACGCCAGACTTGGGATGGCTCTTTAATAGCACGATGAGGTGCCGGCACTTTTACTGCCATCGCTATTACAGCCGGCTTTACTTGCGCTGGCTGTAATAGCTGCAGCGGTATTTGTACTTGTGATCCGGCAGACCCTTAAATGTGGCGGTAATAGCATTACCGCGGATTTAAGGGTTACCGCCCAACTCATGATGAGGCCTCATGTCTGATCGTGGGCAAACACTTCCCTAGCTTGTGAGCTATATGCTGGAGGATAAGCTGTCCCCCCTCTTTCGCATCTTCCATTTTGTAAATATCCTTGGCTCCCGCATGTGTGTGCAACATGCCCTGTCACCCCACATATCCAATAAACAGGAGGACCCAACCTAACTAGTCCCCCCTGGTTTAAACCTTCCTTGTATATTCTGACTCTCATTCTGTATATTCTGAAAACCACTTTGATTATTCTGAAAAACCATCTATTCCTCTATTTCCCATTCCTCTGCTTTGTGGCACAAGTACATTCCCTCCTTGGCCCATCTGGTGCTGATTATTTGCCTGTGATGTACCCACTGCTTATTGTATTCCCAGTCCTTCTCCACTTGTAAATACTGCCCCCTCTATGGCATATTTTGACATTTTTTCAGAAATAACTTGGTTTCCTCAAATTTCCTAGCATCGTTTTTCTTTTTATCCTTCTCCTGTAACAGCCAACGGTAATGTACTATAGTCAACTTTCTTGCAACATCTGGGTAAAGGTTACAAACCTCAAGAAAAATATTTTGTTTCCCATACCGTTATCTTCACAGATTTGTAACACAACAAAATGGTTCATCAAAGAAGTGATTAACTTTGACAATCTGTCACATTCGTCCAAACACAACAAGGGTAATACAACGTGCTGGCTGGCCCTAAAGTAAGAAAACCCTGACCCTGTTAGTAGTGCCTTTCCCTAGGTGGGCGGTGGTGCGCCGTCTATATAATAGGAAACACTGTCCCTCATCGCTACTGTTCTCGTTCATTGTAACAGAGTAAAAAATGATATGTGATAAAAGCCCAAGGAGAACCAATCAATCAATGTCAGGACAAGACTGATTATTAGATCTTGTCGCTTTTCTATTTATACAAAGTATACTTACTGCCCGGGGATTTTGTCTAAATGTTTTATTCACACTCCAGGCCAGAGGCTCCAAAAAAGAAGGTGGTCTACTTGGATTGGCTAGTTTGAAAAGTCCTGCTCACTCAGGACACCCTAAAAATGTGCTCACGAAGAGTGAGTACAACTGTTCCTATACCATATCCCGGGTTTGTTCATAGGATATTGTGTTGGTCATGAGAACACTTATGGCCAATTTGGTCAACCGGTTTCAATGGCAATCATGGATTGTGCCATCTTCTTCAGGACTGATTTATTTTCAATATTGGCTTTACTCTGGCATATATCTGTATTGGCAGATAAGGCGAACACCTCTGACCCCTGTAGGGAGACAAACAATGTAAAAGCTGGGGCTGGGGATTAATGCCTCCAATGCTTAAATCTGTCGGCATGTGCCATTATGTACAGAATTGCAGCCATGTTGTTGAGCATGCAAACAATTTTTATATGTATTATCAAAAGACATTACACTGCCTCATTCTTCTTAGAGGCACATTCTCTGGATAGAAAAGGGGGGGAAAGAGAAGAGTGAAGGGGTGTGTTGGGCAGAAACCAGGCTCCCACTCCTTATTCCTGTGTCTAGTAATCACTCTAATAGCTAGTTCAATGCATTGCTCATGGTAATGCTGAAGGCACCTACCTGGTGCCAGCTGCTGTGTTGTTTGAAGGCTGGGGGAATGCTGGTGAGCATACAGCATACGTATGAAATCACGTGTCTTATACAGGGCTCTTCAAAGTCTGTAAAAATATATAGGAGAACCTTGTATCACCTGATTGCAGCAGTTTTCTAAGTGAGTCCACAACTGTGCCCTTAGCTCACTGCAGGTCCGATGTTCGTAACCCTCTTATATTATTAAACTCCCCTTGTACACAGCACTTACCTCCGAGTGATTCTGCTGGCTCTGATTGAAAAGCCAGTGGCTCGCTGTTTGGAACGCTGTGTGTTCACACCAGCGCGAGACTACTATGTTCTGTGTACGTCACATGGGGGCGTGGTCGGTAGCGCCAGCCTCATTCTATCTAGTTAGCAACAGGGGCGGCCATCTTGGAATGCTCATGTCACCTGTTATTAGTTAAAAGTTTTCTATGGCTCAAGTCGTAATTTATACAATAACCGCATTTATCTGATCATGCAATCATGCACTTACACCATGTCTGCATAAATAGATGTAATTCAATTGAATTTAGATTCATCTATATATCTGCGGATATAAATGTTGTTTGATACAGAGGATTGCTTTTCAGTGTTTTTGCCGCAAGGTGTTTGCTGGTACAGTTTTCGATGGCTCAAGTCATGATTTATACAATAACCGCATTTATCTGATCATGCTTTCGAGGGCTCACACCATGTCAACATAAATAGATGTAATTCAATGGAATTTTGATTCATCTAAATGGCTGTAGATATAAATGTTGTTTGATACAGCGGTCTACTTTTCAGTGTTTTTGCCGCATGATATATGCCTGAACAGTCACACCGAATGTGAGAGACTGACAAGCAGTGACATAGTGATATTTATTCATATGATGACAAAGACAAGGAGGTGATAACTAGAGTGTCCATTGCCCCTATAGATAACTAAAGGTGGCCACACTCAATGGACAGGCACCCCAACGATGTTCTTCCATGTTTTAAAAGCCATATTGGAATTATTTGGATTTGTTTGGGAATTTTTTGAATCGGTACAGGTAATTCCAGCGCTCTAAATTTCTGTGTGTGATGCCATAATGTGTATAGCCAACAACCTGCAAGGTGTATGGGACTAGCTGGTAGATGTAGCGCTAGTCCAGATGACAATATCATGATCTGCTTTTTTACATGATTTGAATGTACCAAAATAACACCACATATATCTGTCATGTTATTATGGTGCCAGACGCAGACATGTAAGAAATGTTAGAAATACAAGACCATCTGTAGTTATCTATAGGGGCAATGGACACTCTAGTTATCTAGTTTCACCCTCCCTCTTTCAAACAGATGTCCAGCATGAGTGGCTGCCAGGGACCACTATCAAGATGTATTTGCAATCAGTAATCACCAGTGCAGACATTGTAATCCTGTCCATTCCGAATGAGGAGGGTCTTGAATGGCGCAGTTTTATGCATTGAACCAGCAGAGCAATTGAGGTATACATCTGATGAACGGCTGTTTCAAAGAGACTGAAGACAAGGACAAAATTATATTTGAAACTGGAACACAGATCCACACACCCTGCTCCTTGACAACACAGTACCATCACACTTATAGGAAGATTTAGACAGGGTGCCCAGCCAGTTGTGTACCTCTGACCCACACAATATATGCCTGCTAAAATGCATAGGGGCGGTGCATGTTTTGTCCTGCTCTTGTCTTGGTGTTTCCTTGTGGTATGTTGAAGGAAGGGAGGTGTGTTATATCTTGTCTCCCTTCCTGAATGGATGTTGCGATGTCATGAGAGAATGTTCTGTGAGTGCATGGAATGTTTGTGTTTGTGTGAGAGTTCAATTCCAGGCAGTTGGAGATATGTAGCCTGGGTGGTGGGAGACAGTGTGCTCTCCTGCAGATCTTTGCTCTTAATAATTATTAGCTGATGTTCTTATGAAACCTGATCATCTATGTAACTGAATAAAGAGCTTATGGACTTAGCTGCTGCCTCAGAAGATGACCTTATTTCTCTGGTGATGAGCTGGTTCTTGATGCGGAACCCTGAGGAGGACAGTTTAATCTGTTACCTGTGAATGGAGATAGAGATGTGACTGCTTCATGGTGTGCAGAGTACAGGAGCATGAGACAGAGGAGAGGGAGACCCACTGCCCCCCAAGTAGAAGTACCACACCACCCAGGGCAATAAAGCGTCTCAGAACAAATGTGAATGCATTCATTTTGCATCGTATGAAACATACATCCTTGACCTCTAATAAGTCCCCAATCTTTGCTTCCTAGTTGAACTTAATATTCACATTCAATAAAGCAGGTTCGATAGCACAGCGAGTGAGGCACTCACTTTGACATCTGTGCAGAGCCTGCTGATGCAGGTTCGAATCCCGGCAGGGCCAAAACTCAGCCTTTCATCCTTCCAAGGTCGATAAATGAGCAACACACACCGTGGGTCATATATAAGCAGCGCTCAGATACCTGAGGGTTTCGTAGAGATATTTAAATGCTAAATTACTATTATTATTATTAAATTGACAACTACTCTGGTGAAAACGAACCAAATAGACACTTCCAGATGGTCTGCATAAGTTAATCATTCTGCTTCACAACAATAGTGTGGTAAGAATTTGATTTTATTTAAACTGGTCTCTTTCACAAACCAATAAAAGAGAACCTAGGCTTAATGAAGGCTGAGTTTCGGCCACCATGTTATCGAACCTATATTTGGCAGACAATGGGAAATGTGGGGGATAAGTGGAAGAATGTTCTGCCTACAAAAGGATAGCTTGGCTCTCCTATTCTCATAATGGTTAGCAGTGTTATTTGAGTGTAAGAGAGGAATACCTGGGTGCTAATCATTTAGATATAATTGTAAAGAAATCCACAGTGAAGTGCTTTACACAAAAATGTAATCAAGCTCTTCCTTTACTGGTATGTATAGAAGAGAGCTCCAGAGAAAGTAGTTGAGGATGTCTATCTTGTTTTTTTTGTTTTTGTTTAGTAGTAAGAAAATATAGTATATGGTTTATCAGTGCTTACAATTGAAAAATGTACGTTTAATGGCAAACACCAAGAGATGTAATGTTAAATATGGGGGCTACTTTATGATGCCAATGAGAACCATGTATGATACATACATTGGCCCTGGTAATCATTTATGGATTGGAATGAAAAATCGATTCTTCAAGTCTTTGGTTAAACAGAATGTACAGCCGAACATGGACATTTGTACTATTTTTATTGCGGTCTACTTCAATTCAATTGCTATATATGGAATTAGCTCTCACGTCACTTTATGCTTGCGTTATGCTTAAAAGTATAACATTTTTGGGCCAGGCAGCTCCTAGCCGCCACAAGCATAACCTGGAGCATGTGACCCTGGGTGTCCTCCTGGTCGTCCCCCACCTCGATCCCAAAGAGGAGCAACCAAGGGTATCGGGGTCTATTGATTCCATCCCCCCCCCTGATCCAGGACAGGACCTCTCCCCAATACATCTGCACCCTAGGGCAGGACCACCACATGTGCATGTAATCACCCACTGTGTTCTGACATTTCCAACAGTGAAGGTCGTAGCCCGGGATCTTTCTAGATATTCTCTGTGGGGAGTAGTGCCATCTGTGTAGGACCTTTAGCACTTGATGTCTATACTGGGGGGAGGTAGTTGAGCAGTGGGCTCGGATGCACATCTTGGTCCACCTCTTGTCATCTATTGCCACACCCAGGTCCTTTTCCCATTGTGTCCGTGCAGGGGGGGGTCCCTCGGTATCGAGAACAAGAGGAGTTTGTATAAGCAGGATATCACCCCACTGGAGCCCCGAGTGGAGATGATCATTTTCTCGAAGTCCGTTAGGTCCCTCCTGAGGGTATCTCCCCATGAGGGTTCTGAGAGAACTCCCTTGAGTTTGAGGTAGCGGAATGTCGTCAATTTATCCAAACCCAAAGCCTCCTCGAGATTCAGAAGGGGCATGAAGGACCCCCCCACCCACAAATGGCAAGCTCTAACAAGGCCCGCTTCGTACCAGCTCTGGTATGCGGCCGGTTGTGCTATTTTAGCCAGGAATGGCGAAGCCCAAATGCAGCTCAACGGGGAGGGCCAGGTTGTGAGCCATCTGAAGTAACTCCCCTCCTTCCAGATAGACCAGAGGACTCCCAGCACCGGGTGGTCAAGTGCCCGCCTGGGAATGCGTGCTCTTGGGACCCATAGCTCTTCATCAAGTGTGACTGGGGCAATGAGTCTATTGTCCAGGGCCACCCACTGCTTCTCCGTCCTGGGGTTAAAGTGATCAACAAGGATCCTCAACTGGGATGCCCTATAGTATGTGTCGAAATCTGGGAACCCCACCCCTCCCTCCTCCTTCAGTCTTGTTAGGACATCATAGGAGATTCTATGTTCCTTTCCCACCCAGAGAAATCTGAGCATGGTACACTTCATTGAACCAAAGAAGACTTTAGGCACCTGGGTGGGGAGCATCTGAAAAAGGAAGAGGAATTTGGGGAGTACTATCATTTTGATCAGGTTAAGTGGTGCCATCCTGCTGCCGCCCACCTCTCCATGTCTCTCTTAACTGCTGTCCATAATGGGGTGAAGTTACACGAGAATAGGTCATGGGTTACTAACGTTCGGGCAATATATGACATGGAGTTCCTAACGCATGTCCTAGATGAATCTAGAGCCAATATTGAGGAACTCTGGTTCCCCTTTTTTTAAAAATACGAGCGCCCGATCTGAGGGGTGAATCCCTGACCTGTGGCCTTGCCTGAGCCTCTGGACATGACGGGGTTGGGGACACCAGAGGTACTCACCAAACAGGGCATGTCCCCCCCCCCCCGGGGTAGTTACCAAGTTGAGCCCAAGACCAAGTGTGCACAGAACTATTCGACAGCTCGAACCCGTAAATGATCCTTGTGGACCTGCAAGATAATTCTGGAATTGACTTTCGATCATCGGCTATGGGGGGGGGGGAGAGGGGTGTGGGGGTTTAAAGGGTTATTGTTGAAATGTTTATTAAGAGTATGCATTTGATTTGCAGTGAAATGCTTGGTGTAATAACCTAAAAATGACAATAAAAATCATATTTAAAAAAAAAAAGTATAGCATTTTACCTTAATATTAAATTTGCCCAAAAGCAAAATATGTATGCACTGTAATAGAAACTGACATTTGCATGTGGAAAGGTGCATCCAGGATAGTGAGGACATTATGGAAGGATGTGATAAATGTATGACTGTTTTAGAATTTATGTTATTTTATGTACCAATACTGGTTCACTTAAGATAAGTGAATTATGGAAGTTAATTTCCCCAATTTCAAAGTTCCCCGTAGATTCATTGCTAAAATTAACATAATATTTGTAGTAATTTATTACCAACAAATACATTTTTGCAAGTACAACAAATAATGCAAGGCCTATTTGTAAATGTTGTTTTTCTCCATGCATTGATGTGCTCGTAATGTCGAAACATTTTTATATAAAAAAAACAGTTATGCATTGATGTGCTCGTAATGTCGAAAAACATCTTTATATAAAAAATCCAGTTGTAATCAATATCCACCAAAACATATTTAGTAGGTCTGTATTTAATGTCATTTTATTACATTCTGAAATTTTTTGGATGAGATCATTGTATGGAAATATTTTGCGAGTTGGATCATGCCATTTTCATGAGGTCTTTTGAGGATTGTATCACATAGAAATGGTGGAAGGTCTACATGTTTACAAGCCAATTCATGTAAATAAATGAATACATAGGAAACCGATTTGAACTGTAGAAATGTACAAGCTGTGGTGAAACACTGATCACATTCAGCATTTGTGGATTGTATCACATAGAAAGGGTGCAAGGTTGACATTTTTACAAAACAATTAACAAATAAATAAATACATTAATGGAAAAACTAGTTGAGCTGTTGACAGATACAACCTGTAATGAAACCCCTATCACAGACAGCTTTTTTGTCCATGGTGACAGTTATGCGATTACGCCTGTGGAACTAGAACCACTTCAAAAGACCCACCAGGAGGAAAGGGCAAGGTCAGCAATATCCCGATGCACATGAGCAGTGTGGGGCACAGTGAAAGAACAAGAAGAATTATTTGGGTAGAGAGGTAAGAGTCGAGGACACTTTTCAAATTTCTTGCTAAATTGGTGAAGAAGAGAGGCATGTGGCCAACATCCACAGGCTTGGCTGATGAGGAATGGAGCCTTGGGAATGACAAAGGATGAGTAAGAATAATAACTTTGAAGTACTCCCCTCGTAATGGAGATGGCGGCCCAGGAAGGAAAGTGCATGTGATAGTGTTCTGTGACCTTGTTCCGTGCCTCCCTAAGGTAAGTTCTTGTAGAGGGTGGGTAATTCTCCCCTTTTTGTCTCCAGTGGTCTAGGAGGGTTGTGTATTGTTGCACAATCTTGACGGTGTTGCTCGTCAGCTCCACAAGGTCCTCTAGTCTGCCATTGAGGCAATATATGTCCATGCCCCTTTCTCTCTCCACATTGTGGATCACAGCCAGGTCTGGGGCACAGCTTCCCTTCTTCTTTGTGGATCTCTCTCTCTCTCTCTCTCTCTCTCTCACACACTCTCTCTATCTTTCTCTCTCTCTCTCTCTTTCGCTCTCTACAGCCAATCACTGTAGTGGTTTGACAGTGACTCCATTCTCTTCTCTTCCCTTGGTTTTTGCTTTGATGGTTTTTCTTGCTTTCTGGGGCAAATGCTGGGTTTCTCAAACCAGCAGATAGACACTGGCAAGTAATATTGAGTTAAGGCTTGAGATAACAGTGGTGTGCATGGAAACATGCTGACACAAGGGTGGGGACAGGAATTGGGGCTCCCACAACAACCACCGTCCACCTCAGGGGTAGGACTGGCTCTGAATCGCTCCCTTGTAGGCCACCCACCTGTGGATGATAGGGGGTTTCATCCCCTCTTGACAAGGTTATGTTACTGTCTTGTCACACTAACGTACCCTAAAATGCCAAAGTGCTGTGAAAGTCCTTAGGTAAACTGATGTTCTAAATGCAGAAATTTGAAATCAGGAAAAGCACACTGAATTGAGAGGGAACTGGGACCTTGAAAGTTTGGTTAGAAGAATTTGTACCTCAGAACATGGTACTTCTAAAAATACGCTTCTTTTTGAAAGTCAAAAATTATCCCCAGAGTATTTATGGAAAAAGGAAAAGCATGTGCTTACGTTGAACATTCTTTTACAAAAAGCATTTTTGCTCAATGGAAATATGGCGCAGAGACGCAGATCATGAACACCAATTGCTAAATTTGCTGCACACCTCCACAGCACACAACACATTTGCAAACATTGCAACCTAGAAAACCCATGCCTTGCACCGGACACAGAAGATAATAATGCCTATCAGTGAGAATATGCCAACATAACATGTCGACCACCACAACAACAGATAACACCTATAATACCACACATGACCTCCCCGACCAAAACCGACAGTCAAACACTGGCTGTAACCAACAGCCTACAATCACCACATCCTACACTCCAACTGTGACCAACAGATAAGAATACCGGCTATAACCAACAGCCCCAATATGCCGGCTCTAGCTGTAACCAACAGTTTAAAACACCTGACTATAACCAACAGTCTATGCTCAACACACTATATTCACCACACACCACACACCATGACTGTAACCAACAGTCAAAACACCTCAACTTACCCACTCCACAACAACGCCATGCACAAGACACAGCCATGACTAACTAATATTCATACACTCTCCCAACTCCCTCCATCCACATCGGCAACACAAAGGGAAAACAACACAATTACAATCACAAAACAAACAGTAGATGAACAAATAACATGGATGCAGGAACACTTTTAAGTGCACCAAATGTGAACAAAATTGTGAACATTCTGCATTTTCCTGAACCAACCACACCCGCACGTCCAAAAAGGTAAATGATCCACATGTCCCCCATGTAGAGAAATGCCCCTCCTGAAAGAAAAACATGGTTAATCAGTAAACAATGCGGAAGGTCAAATGCATTGTTAAACCAAAACAACAAGGGAAGTCCAACAAAGGAGTGAACCCCTGCAACCACAGGCCACAACGTACACATTCACACAAAAGAAATGGCCCAAACATATATCAGCCCATGACCAATCCCCCTAAGGGAACACTAACCCCAAGGTCACAACACCAATGCCACGACACAAAGTTTACCGGCCTTCAGCAGACACCTAACCTGCTTCAGTCTTCAGATAAAGTGATTGCTATAAGCTGTGCATAAAGCTCCCAGGGATCTGGATACAGTTCTCTTCAATTGTCTACGGAACCGCAGCACCATTCAGAAAACTCTTCGTTCCACAGCTCACCCACCGTACAGATAGGCCATCTCCCCTTGTCAGAGACCCCCCCCAGAGACACAACGCCTCTTTATTACTTGACTTGGGCCACATTCTGTAAATGACGGCTCAAGGATGGCCGACTGCCGCCCCTTCAGCCCTCTCACATCCCTTCTTATGTCACCATCCACCATTGCGATAAAGGGCATTTCCAAATGGTGCCTGCGCACAAGATCGCCAACATCAGCCGAGTCTCATACAGAGCACACTTTGCATTCCATATCCACAGCACGCACTCTGTGTCTCATATACTCAGTGGAGCTCACGCTGCGTTCCAGGGTCACGTTCTGTTACACCAGACGCAGCTGTCACATTCTATCCAGCATTGGTGATGTCATCACTTCACCCCCACCACCGGACAAAAGGACATCTCTGTCCCTCGAAACCTCTCTGCCAAACGACATGCTGACTGTATGCCCCCTTAGGCACCACTAATGAGCCACCTGTCCCACAGCTTACTAGCGGCGCTCCAGGAAACAGTCCTCTGACACCTCCTACGGCAATTGCTTCCTCAACGGACAGAGGACCTCACGGATGCTGTGTCCACATAGTAATACTTGTCCTACACCGCCCAGCCACAGAACTCACAATACCCCACACAGTTTCTTCTGGGCCCCCCATCCACAGGACTCACAACGCCCCACACAGTTCTTCCTGCTCTGCCCAGACCGGATGGATGGGAAACCTTTTCGGGGGCAGTGCCTGTTCTGCCTTGCGCTGCTCCCCCACAGCCGCTCCTGGCCCAAAAAATCATCCTCGTCGCCAGTGAAGTAACCAAGGTGGGGTCCTTCCACCATGTATCAAGCAGGACCGCCGGTAAGTTGTAAGTAAGGTTTATTGTGCCCGGATGTACACCTAATGCACAGGGAAGAGGCCCTGGCCCATCCACTCCTGTCCAGCTCACTCTCAACTGTCCACCTAGAACACCTAGAACACCTGCACTCAAACCCGATAAACATTCCACCCCAAACATTCCACACCACAGCGTTCCACTGGCACCAGCACATTACTACAGAATACCACTCCAACTGTAATGTTTATCTTAATTCCCTAATAATGCTGTAGTGAAGATAGATTTTCACTTCTGTATTATGTATTAATACCTCTTTATCATCCTTTGTATTGTAAATCTTTTCTTTTTTGATGTAACAGATAATTAGCATGGATGCACAATCCCCCCATCAACACAGTATCATTTTTAAACATAACTCAATGTCCGTTCATTTCTGTGAGCAGCTTCCGTGTTTCTTACTTTTTCATCCAAATTGTGCCACTTAATTTAGAACTCCAGCAGGTACAATTTCCGATAGTGCACAGTAATAATAAGTTCATTACGAATTGATGGCAAGAATCAAAAAAAAAAAAATTGGGAGCAGGAAGTGTCAGGGCTAGGTGCAAAGTAATTGTTGAAATATTTTCTGAATACGGATGCCGATTAACAGAAGTCTTTGGCTGCCTGGAATCTTTCATAGATATAAGTTTCGGACAGAGATGCTTTGGACACCAGCCCAGGTATGGGGGAAAGAGCGTAGGGGTCTAGGGATCTAGTAAATTGGATTGTTAAAGCAACTGGCAATGCTGAAAAGACATCATTTGTTAAGTTAAATGAACTTCCTACATTTGAGCCAATGCCCAGGGATTTTACATTAATTCGACCCATCCGGATTTGGCTTTGAAATCAATTGTTTTCATTCTGTTTTGGTGTGCAGAGATCCTTCATTTGTTTCTGATCGGGCTATGGGGCCAGTCACCAATGGTGACTGTAGTCAGGAAAGATCTTCTAGTCCTCTCTCCGTGTGCATGACAGAAAGGCTGATCTACAGCCCTTCGCTCCAGCAGTGCACTCAGGATATCTCATTTAGCTGGTCAACCCAAATATATGGCTGGCTGGTCAATAGCACTTAAGGACGTCTTTTGATCTGATGTCAGAGAAGCAACCACAGGCCAGTATCAGAGCAAACTCTTTCGTTTGTGATCAGAGTACTGCTTGAGAACATGGTGTGTGAACATTGTACACTTACTCTCATCTTGGCCATTTTCAGGATGGTCCTCAATCAGACAATCTTCACATCAAAGGTTCCCTGATCAATGCCACAGCTTTAGTTGTGCAGGACTGTTTCAAACCAAATTGCAGAGTTCCTCATGGATTGCCTGTGTGGTTGCTGCTTTGGGTAGCACTAACAGTCCTGGCACTTTCGTTTGGTTGCTTGTCACCTTGATCATGATATTGTTATTGACATAACCTACTATTTCAGCAAAAGCTACACCACCCTGTCATACGTCCTTCACTCACCCGATAGCTCCTACTCTTGAACGCCACTCCTGGTGCCCATTAGGCACTGTTAACTACATACCTTGTAGATCGCCAGCCACCAAAGTTTGCGCATCTTGTTGCATAATGGTTGATGTATCTACTCACATGAAGAATACTGAGCGAAATGAAATACCATTAAGACAAAGTTTATCACAATAACTTAAACAGTTCTGGAATGGGGATAGACTAAAAAGGGAAAAGGCAGACATTGCCGGAAAATGGCCTCAATATCTATAGACGTGCACTGTGTGACTGTAGTGTTTTGGGGGTTCAAGTAAGGGAATTCACTGCATTGGTACGGAATGGGGCAGTATGATGGTCATATGCATTTGGATACCGTATAAACAACCCAAATATCCCCATCATATTTTAATAAGGTAAAGAGGAATGTGTTTGAGCTATCTTACGTTAAATTAGAGGGACAAGCAGTATGTTAACAATGGAGTGAAGGTCTGACATGTATTAAGCAACGAAGACTGGTCTGTAATGATTTTTACAATGGTGTGCAGCGTTTGCCTATAGAGATTAGAGTTAACAGTATGCCTTAACAACCTGAGTGTGTATAGGACAACTATGTGGTTGCACAGAATTGGAGTGCTGCAAGTGTGATGGCTTTGGCTGTGAGGGGTTTCTTTTTCTGACTCTGGGTGGGCACACGAACCGAAGACTTCCTTCAATTTCCTTTGTGAAGGTGGAGACAGCCATAAAATTGTCAGCACAAGCGAAGTGCAGCAGAGTGCTGCGAGTGTGTTGGCTGTGGCTGCGAGGAGGTTCTTTTTATTAATGTGGGTTTGCACATGGACCGAAGTCTTTCATCTATTGCCTTTGTGAAGGCGGACCCAGCCATAAAATCGCCAGCACAAACAAAGTGCAGCAGAGTGCTGCGAGTGTGTTGGCTGTGACTGCAAGGAGGTTCTTTTTCTTACTGTGGGTGTGCACATGGACCAAAGTCTTTCTTCAACTGCCTTTGTGAAAGTGGAACCAGCCATAAAATTGCCAGCACAAGTGTAGTGCAGTGGAGTGCTGCAAGTGTGTTGGCTGTGTTTGCCATGTTTGTCGGAGAGTAGGAGGGCTCTGCTTGAACAAGGCTCAGCCAGCACAACTCGCCGCACAACTCACAGCTAGCACATTTTTAGAACTGGAGTAACCTCGAAACCTCAAAACCCCAAACCCCCCCTCTATTGGGTAACTGACAACAATCACAGAGCGTACTTTGTGAATCTTCAGAACTATTGTAGAAATAAACACACGTATGTGACCCTCAAAATCTTATGCGGCAACATCAGTGGTCAAACATCCTGACCAAACTCCTTTATAACACTCACCATGTACATTTTAAGAAGTGCCTCAATGAAAGACGATCTTAGAGTGCCAGAATTTGACCCAAACTGTGAGATACAAAATATGCAAAGCACTGTGTCTAAATTCTTCCCACCTCCAAACACAGTGGCTGTCTCACACATGACTATCTCAACTGTTTTAGACGAATACTGTGATTCAGCCGTTGAAAGACCTCCATTGCTTGAAATCTCCCCTGTACCCAGTCACCTGGTGAAAGAATCCACAGATCATAATTTGAAATATACAATTTCAACAACAGCTATGAAAAGTCCAATTTCCAATCTGGCAGGATGAAAACAAACATCGTGGAAACTAGATACATTAAGTAATCTATCAAGTGTAATTGGAACAATACAACAATGCCCTGCTGTTGAAGGAGTCACAGTTCATCTCCCCATGCGAGTAGACGCATTTGAAGAGAAACTCAAAGAAACACACAGCATCCCTGTGAGAGGCTAACTTATCATACTGATGGTGGACAAGTCCTCCCTATCCCAAAGACACTGCAAAATATTCAGTTTGCCCCCTTCAGTGTGAATACAAATATAAGAGAGAGACCGCATTCAACACAGCAGTGTAACATTCCTCCACAATCTCAAACTTTAATGCAGCTACCACAAGAAACCACTCTGACAGCACTAAGCTTTGTACTCAATTCCCTTGTCAATGTGTTTGGATCTTTGAAAAAATAAGTACATATGTACTCGGTAATTTTATTGAAGCTATACAAAGAAGTTGGTAGCTGTGAGTCCTCTTTGTTAGGCTTAAGTACAGTGTAATGATCAGAGTTTTATTTATATGCGCTCGTATTCCAGTTTCACGAGTTACGTTGAAAGTTCTGTGGGGCTCGTGAGGCTAGAACGCGGGATTCAAGAGTTGACAGTTGGGCATCACAGTTCTGGTGGGCCCGCTTTAATAAAGACTTACCTAACATATCTTTCTGCATTGCAGTAATTCTTCACATTGGCGACGAGGTGCCGAGGCAGGCCCGCCACACGTTGACACTGCTGCTCCAACCATGGAGCCTGGGTCGGCAGGGAGCCAACAAGAGGGTCATAAAGGAGAGGTTGCGACGGCTGCATTTGAGGTGCCAGGGGCCATTCAAGAGAGCAGGCTCACTGCTAAAGGACCCTGTGTGGTGCAAACTGGCGTGCCGCTGACCACAGATAAGCCACTCCGCCCTTCCCCTGGGCGTCGCATCGGCCAACGGAGCACGGTAACACTGTTGCTAGCTCCTTTCATTCGGTTTCAAGCGGCGAATATCGCCCCACCCACTTTTTGGGCCCAAGCAGCCTCCTCCTACCGTAAAGCCTGGTAGTGAGGGGCAATTACTTTTTGTTGGGATTTTTCTGCTCTGGCTGTGAGTGTGGAAGGGGACAGTATGTCTTCCCAGGAGAAAGTTCTGGCCAGGGGCCCCAAAGCCAGCTTGTTGCAGCTGAGGGGCACTTAGACTTCCTGATTGCATTCACATTAAGGAAAAAGGCCCAATCTGAGAAGTATCTTAATTAGAAGGACAGTGTACTTAACACAGGGACCACAACAAGGAAACACTGAGTGAAGTTACATACAGAGTGCAACATTGCAGCAGTAACCTGAATTATCACAGGTTAAATATATTGCGTTCAACAAGTAAGAATGGCGGCTGCCAGCATGTCTCCCCCTCCACCTTTTCTGTCAGAACCTGATACACCATTCATCAGATTGGACAGATGGAAGAAGTTATTTGACACTTACTTGATTGCTACAGGGGGGGATAAGTTTGTCCCAGCCGGGAAGGAGGCTGAATTATTGCACAATATGAGAAATGATGGACGCAGTGTCTTTGATGGCTTATCAGAATCTTCAGAGGTAGGACAAGGGTATGAAGATCAGTTTTCAGTAGCGATCAGGAAACTACAATTGCTTTTTGAGCCAAGGAAGAACGTCACCTTCGAGAGGCATACGTTCTTTTCAAGGGGCCAAGAGCTTCAAGAACCCGTTGACACATTTATTGCCGCTCTTCGGACCCTGAGCCACTTGTGTGAATTTGGACCTTTGGCAGATTCACTCATTCGTGATCAGCTCGTACGCTGCACAAACAACAGTAGGGTGCAAGAAAAGGACTTATCTCTTGAACAAGCAGTAGAAGTAGCGAGAGGTATGAAAGAAATGTCCAGGTATATGGCGAGTATGAAGCCAGACAAACAAGTCAATTAAGTTGCAGCAGTCAGAAGTGGCAAGAAGTTTAACACTGGGAAAAGTTTAAAGTGCTTTAAGTGTGGCAGTAATCGACATGTTTCTTCAAATATGTTTTGTCCTGCCCGGAATGTCAATTGTCTAAAGTGCAAGATAAATGTACTAGGAAAGGGTCCTGCTCCTATCAAGTTTCAGGGAAGGAGCTGCGAAGCTGAAATATTAGTTACCAGAGAAGGATCATCACTGTTAGGATGGAGCGAGCTGAAGAAGCTGGGGATACAAATACAAGCCAATGTTGAGTTCCCGGTCACCATTGCAGAAGTGAGAGACCAGTGGGAAAAGGAGTTCCCAAATGTGTTTACAGAGGACCTAAGGAGATTGAGAAGCTTTGAGCATGAAATCAAGTTAAAGAAAAGTGCTGTCCCAAAAGTACATAAAGTAAGTCTAGTTCCACAGAATCTCAAAGACAAAGTTAAAGAGGAGATTGAAGCTTTACTCCAGAGGGGCATCATAGATAGGATGGAAGGATCAGAGTGGTTGTCGCCAGTTGTCATAGGTACAAAATCCAGTGGGGACATAAGACTACGGGCCTCATCACGACTTGGGCGGTAACGGTAACGTTATTAGCGCGGGCGGTATTAGCCCTACCGCCGAACTCCCCAGCGCTAATAGCGCCGGATCACGAGTTCGGTGGTAATGTAAGTCCTCATTCCCCACTGAGCCCATTCGGGAATGCACCATTCCCCATTGGGCTCAATGGGGAATCTTCGCGCTAATACCGCCGGCGGATTTCCCGCCGGCGGTAATAGCGCGAATTTTCGGCGGATTTCCCCCCAGCTCAGAGCTGGGGCGAAATCAGCCGAAGCCCTGATTCGGCGGACCCTTAAATATGGCGATAATAGCGCTACCGCCGGATTTAAGGGTTACCGCCGAAGTCGTGATGAGGCCCTATGTGTGGACTTGAGGGAACTTAATAAGATCATTCTGGTAGAACGTCATCCCCTAGCTATAATCAGTGAGAAGCTGGCTACGTTGAGCAAGGCAAATAACTTTTCAGTAATTGACTTGTCGCAAGTGTTCCGAATGTGATAATTTTCCAAGATGATATCTTAGTATATGCAGAGTCTAGTGAGGAACATGACAAGCTGTTGAGAGTTGTACAGTCAAGGTTGGGTGAGGCTGGACTAACAGTAAGGAGGAGCAAATGTAAACTGTCAGTAGATATTGTTGAGTACCTAGGTCATGTTGTGTCGAGTCAAGGTATCAAACCCAAGTTGAGTCTCGTGGATGCCACTGAGAGAGCTCCAGGTCCTTCTGATAAGGATCAAGTTAGGTCATTCCTTGGGTTAGCAGAGTATTACCACGAGTTTGTGAAAGATTTTGCTAGCATTTCCACTCCTATAAGGGCTTTATTAAAAAAAGGAGTGAAGTTTCAGTGGTCCACGCAATGTGAGGAAGCATTTAAAAAGATTAAACAAGGAATTGTATGAGCTCCGTCCATTGGGAAATTTGATGCCAATGACTGCACCGTACTAGTGGTTGATGCCAGTATGTTAGGTTTAGGAGCTACGTTAATACAGTAGGATACCAATAAGGTTGAGAGAATTATATCATTTGCCTCCAGGACCCTCAGCGGAGCTGAGGAGAATTATTTTGTAATAGAGTGTGAAGCATTGGCCATGTTCTGGGCTGTCAATCATTTTAAATACTTTCTCTGGGGAAGAAGGTTTATCGTGTGGTCAGACCACAAACCTTTGGTACAGTTGTTTGATAGTGGCTGATGGGCTGTGGGATCTCCAAGGATAAGCAGGTGTGGTCTCGGTCTTCAGTTGTACAATTTTGATGTTAGCTATCTGCCGGGAAAAAATAATTTGGTGGCAGATTGTCTGCCAAGATTGCCTGTGGAACAGGGTCAACTAGCACAATCTCAGGATTGTGAAGAGTGTGTTGTTGCCAAGCTAGTAAGTGTGGACTGTGAGGAGTGGAATCAGGCAGAGCTTGTAGATCAAGATTTTAAACTTATTAAGCAGTGGACTGTGGATGGGAGGCCTGACAAGGAGGCTCTTGAAAAGAGGTTTGAGACCTGGTGGGAATTAAGAGAAGAGTTGAGTTTGATGGGAAACAGGTTCAGAGGGGGGAGTTGCATTGTTACACCAGAAGGAGTGAGGAGAAGTTTGCTGGAGTTGGCACATCACGGCTGTTAGGCGGAAACCTGTGCAGTTCCCTCTGGGACCACTGTAAAAGATTTAGGACTACAGGTGTTTTGCGGTGAACCCACTTGGGAGCAGTCTGTACCACACAGATTCACTTGGTAGCTGTGGCTGAGCAGTCAGACTTCCCTCAAGAAGAGTTGAGCAGTATGTGGAGTATACAATCTAGGACAATTCTTCACAGTAAGACAAGCAAACACGCAACAAGGCTTCAGTGTAAAGATATTAAGGTATTTATTTATAACGGAACATCTATGGAAAACACTATGGCACTATCACGGCAAACAATTCAATTACAATTACTCTACGAAGAAGAAAACGATCAATCCCCCTAACAATATTTCGACAAGTCTAGGTTCTACCGGTATCACTTATTTTCAGACAGAGGTGTATACCTCAACCTAGATGGCACTCTAATATTAGTTCGGACGGGCGAGAAAAATAGGCAGGTTACGAAATCAACACAGTTCAATACTTCACGGATAAAATGCAAGGCAGGAAGGCAAGAACCACAATATATCATAAAGTTCAGAGGCCAGGCCCACTCGCAGAGGGGCAAGGCGATATGTCCCAAAAAGTCTCTAGTGGAGATGCGTTCGAGTCTTTGTAGCAAATTGTTATCGGCAGATTGAAACAGTTCAGAACAACACGCTAGAAAAAGCTTGGAGGCGACCCAACGGAAAGGCGAGGATTAAGACACCTCACTCGAACCGATCGAATGGGAAGCCAGGCGGACACGGTACCTTGTTGTGGAGAGACAGCTCCGGCGGGGGCAGTTGTTCCTGGTGGTGGATGCACGTCGGGTCTTTGCCAAGAGTAGAGATGATCTCGTCGTCGAAGAAAAGTGAAGTCAGGTGCACCACCAGGGAAGAGACCAGCCGCGGAGTGCTCCGTCACAAGGCACCACCTTTTGGTCGTGGTACAGGGGTAGTGGCTATCCGGTTGCCGGGGTGCTCTGCACGGGCAATTCGACCACCGCGTCCTGAGGCGTAGAAAAAGCAAAGGGGACTGGTTGTTCCCACCAGTCAGGGGAAGAGACTCTCCTGCAGGGAGATCTCCTCTGTCGTCGGGAAGTGGTGAGTCGGTTCAGCAGGGCTCCACCGGAGGTGTCGTCGTTGCAGGTCGGCTCAGCGTTACCCTCGTCGGATTCTTAGGTCCTGTGGCGACTTCTGAAGATCCAGTCCCAAAAGCCCTGCTTTTATGCAGAAAACCCCCATTCATTCAGCCTAGCTGTCAATCAACACATGCTAAGTGGTGAGGGGGGAGGCTCACCACTTGGGCCAATCACTCCAGAGTGTGACCGGAGTTGGCAAGGCAACTCGGTCCAGGGTACCTAAACCCCCTCCCACACCCCTGTGGTAACCCAGACAGAATGGCACCACTTTGGAGGGCCTCTGTACAGAGGCCCGCCAAAAGTGGAACAAAGGGCTCAACCTTTGGTTTAGGAGTCACAGAGACGAACACAGACGCCATTTTAAAAACCGAGTTCTGGCAGAAAATACCATCCGATAAACTTATTTAAGATAAGTAGATCGGTGGTCGTTAGAGATTAACGAGAAAAAGTATCAATCTCCAACAATGGGACGAATCCCATAGGGTTATGTCCGGGGTCGAACATAACAAGTAGTTTCCACTGCCACCAGCCAAAACTCGACGAGGGGGGACGGGACAGTGCCCCCTCGAGTAATAGATCCAGGAGTAATCGAATTACCCCTACTAGTACGTCCACAATAAGATGGTTTGTACTAGTTCTGTTAGTAAATTTAGGTCTAGTAAAGCCAATGGTGACTTTACATGCCCGGCGAGACAGTAGTCAGTGCCCGGGTATGGAGTCTATGGTGGAGGTCCGCTAGGACGCCCCAGTGTTACGAAACGTAGGGTGCGGTGTAACACACATAGAAAAACATATGAGACCCTATGGAGTAAAAGACCCCATAGCCCATAGAACACATTGACATTCAAAGGAATTACACACATACATGTCCAACAGTGGGAGGAAAAGTGTCTCACTCTTGGCAGGATGGAAAAAACAAACTCCAGAAATCCAGCAAAGCCGCTGGGGGACTCACTAGGTTAGGAAATTCAGCCTAAACAGAGAATTCTCCCTAACAACTGCCATCTGGGTGAGGGAGCTAAGAAGATGAT
The DNA here is from genome assembly GCF_040938575.1 of Ambystoma mexicanum. Classification (NCBI taxonomy): domain Eukaryota; kingdom Metazoa; phylum Chordata; class Amphibia; order Caudata; family Ambystomatidae; genus Ambystoma; species Ambystoma mexicanum. The sequence goes on along the minus strand of NC_090921.1, from coordinate 932,618,955 downwards.
AGTGAGACATAGTCACTGGTGGCCCAGGATGGATAGAATGGCTGAAGAATTTGTAAAACAGTGTAATGCATGTCAACTGAGTGATAAAAAATAAGGTTGTGCGAGAAGTACCTTTGATTCCTAATTCTGTGCCAGCTCAACTATGGCAGAAACTGCCTGTGGATATTTTGGGACCCGTGGCGGGTTTAGTAGATGGATTCAAATACATTTTTGTTCTTGGTGATTTTCATCCCAAATGGGTGGAGTGGGAAGACACTAGGGAAGTGACGGCTACAGAATTGGTTTCTTTCTTAGAAAGAGTTTTCCTCAGGGAGGGTTGTCCTTCTGAATTAGTTTCTGACAATGGTGTGCAATTTGTTTCCCAGTTTATGAGGAAATTCTTAGAGGGATAAGGCATTAAACAAATTAGAACAGCGCTTTATCATCCAAGGGCAAATGGATTGGTTAAGAGGGTCAACAGGTATATCAAGGGAGGTATTCAGCTTGCCATGCATACGGGTTTATTAAATCACATGATGTGGAGTTATCTAACTACTCCTCCTTCCACCACTAAGGTGTCTCCCTTTGTGTCACTCAAGGGTAGGGAGCCAAGAACTAAGCTTTCTCCCGGTTGGTTAGAATTGACAGGGCAGTTGTAGTGGATAGAAACGTTATTATGAGATTTATAGAACAGGGGCAGAGAATCAATAATGAGTCATTTGACAGGAAATGGGACATAAAGCACTCAACGGCAGTAACATTCTCTTGTTCACCAAAAAAGTGCCAGACTTATACCTATTCTCAAGCAAAGACATTGAACGCATTTCCTTCCCATATGAAAAATGTACATACACAGTGGAACTAATTCTAAAGACAAGTGGAGGATTGAATGCTTCATTAATGTGTGCTGGAGAATTGTGAAGATTGGGTATCAAAGTGTTTGACAGTTTACCTCCAACACTGTCAGTAGGATCAAACATCAGATGCAATGTTACAGCAATAGGTGCACACAAAAAATGTCTTAATCAGACTACAACCCCAGTTTCTACAGACACCACTTTGCAGGCTGCCTGCAAAATCACTTCAAACAAGGAGAAATTGAAGCTATGGACCCTCCTCCCAGACATTCTGACAGACGTCTTACAAAGGCTAAACGTCAATGAGGATTTGCTGTAGGGAAAAAAAGAACTCTCAATCTTAAGCTGGAATACAAGAGGTCCATCATCCTACAGGGACAATGAAACAAGCAAAATGATTTTTAATGACCAAGATCTTGTACTCTTTCAAGAAACATGCCTTATGCAAAATGTACAAGTCAATGGATTTACAATGATAAGTCAACCCGCCACATGTCTAAATGGAGGCAGACCACCTGGATGCATGTAGCCATTGGAAACAGCATATGACGAGACATTAGTTGAATACACCGTGATATCCCTGGAATTCTTGTTGTAAGATGTGTTGTGAGATGGGAAGAAACTTTAAGAGGCATGATTTTAATTAACATTTATTGGAACCCGATCCACATGGGTATTTTGTCATTTCTTGACAACCTTTCTACCATTCTCACTGAAGTATACGTCACCTTTGGTAATTATCCTATTACACTAGGAGGGGATTTTAATGCATATTGTTCCCCCATTGTTAGACAATCATTGAAATCTATCATTAATAGATCCAATGGAGAATTGTGGGATACTCTTTTCTCCAACTTGAATTTCATGATTCTTATTGGCAATATGTGAAATGATCTGGTCCCTACCTCTACATGATCAAATGGAAAGGCTGAGTCCACAATTGATTATATTCCAGTATCAGCAGAACTTTTTCATAACTATACACAGTTTAAAGTTGTACATATGAAACAAAGTGAGCATAGGTCTTTACTGGCCCGCTTCTTTCTTGAAAGCTTTCCTATCAATAATGTGTATTCTCACAGCCTCAAAGTGTCCACCGAAGGGAACAGGTAGTAAGCTTCACAAAGCAAGGCAAGAAATGTAACTCCAAATTAAGACATATAGTAGAACATGGCTCTGAAGCCGAAATAAACAATTTATGTACCCCTGGTAACTATGTCGAATTCCTATGGGATCTAGTTTGTCTGCAAGTGAAAAAGACTTTAAAATACAAATCCTATTCGCATTCTTTTGATGACGAAACCTACATTGAAAAAACAGCTAAATAAAATCATACAAGCACTCAAAAAAGAAGGTCTAGATAAAAAAATCTTGATAGATAAAAAGAAAAAACTAAGCAACAAAAATCAACACTGGTCACAAACCCAGAGAATAACACATAATATCCATGATAGCCAAGTCATGCTTCAGGTCTTATTACCAACAAAATTAAGACATTTCTGGCTGATAATCAATGGCCAAACTCTATCTCAAGGAATGCAACAATCTTCCACAATCTCAAGCAGCGCATGGGTAAAGGTTTTCAGTGAGACCCCTAAAACATCAACCTTGGACCTAACTGTTGGTAAGGACTAAACCAACTGGGCCCTCACCATATCCAAAGATGAAATCGAGTGTCTCATTATTAAATCATGGAGATCTCGGGCCACCACCCCCAATGGCTTAACGAATATGATTTTAAAATCTGATATAACAACTTGGTCAAGAAATGTACACAATCTCTTTGAAAATATTATGCAAAGTAAATCGCTACCCTAATCTTGGAGATGATCCATTGACATTCCTATTACTATAAAGGGAGATAGAATGGACCATACAAACTACCGTCCTATAGCCCTTCTAGATTGTGACAGCACGATTTTCTCAGGCCTAGTGCTCAAAGATCTAGAGATTTGGACTGAGTGCAGACAAATCCTTTCTAGACAACAAACAGGATTCCAAAAGGGACTCTCTACTACACTTAATGGCATGATTCTTTACACCCTAAAAGACCAAAGTGCATGCAATAAACTAAAACCAAAATATATTGCCCTGATTGACCTCACAAAAGCCTTAGACTTAGTGAATAGGGCTAAATTGTGGGCCAAACCCCGGACATGGGCATCCCAGAATGCTTGCTTGCTATTATAATAGTTCTCCATCAACATACCACCTCTCAAGTTAGCTTAAATCTGAAAGGAGAACTTCACCTGAAATATCCACTGTCAATGGGTTAAGACAGGGTTGTAGATTAGCTGCATTCCTTTTTAATCTTTACCTAGCAGACTTGGCAGATTTCTTGCTAGCACATACCCATGTATGCCCTAATATAGGTAAAAGTCCTGTCCACTTTCTAGTGTATGCAGATAACATAGCCTTGATTGATCACAATCCTGTTGGATTACAACATCTAATAGAGGCCATGGAACAGCATGCTTGTGCAAATGAGCTAACAATTAATCCTTCAAAATCTAACATAATGAAGAAAAGCAGCTAAATGGTGTTTGAACAACCACATCCTGCCCGTTATAAAACAGATACAATAACTAGCCTTTAATCTTAGAACAAACCAGTCGCTAAAGATCTGACTGATGAACTAGAGTCAAAAACCACACAATACATACTCCAACTAAAAAAACTATTGAAGTCATTATTTAGATTCTCACTGTTACCTCAGTTAAAGTTCTATTAAGTGAAAATCATACCAGCAATACTGTACGGAATGGAAATTAATCACAGTGCCTGCAAATTTAACAGGGCAATTTTGAAAGGTCGAATATGGAAAAATACCTTATCACTTACAATGGCTCTCCCTTTATCACGTTTCAGATATGAATTAGGACTCAATTCACTCCAATCATAGTTTTATTTGAAAGTATTACTCATTTACCAATCTATGTTAGAGTAATGTAAGCACTCTTTGCATGAGAACATAAGAGATCACATAATCTCACACACAAGTGAATTTTTGTCTAAATTACAAAGAGACGCTGACCAAATTCTTCAGAACTTTGAAAAGTGAGATCTGGATTACAAACCAAGTCAAAGTAAAGCGAGCTTTATTATGAACTGATTGGATCACAACTAGAGCATCATTTTGCAATCTTAAAAGTGGAAAAAATATCAGTGTATGTGGGAAATAAAAATAAATATGAACTGCCGTACTGAAGAAGATTTCGAAAACCCACATAGTGTGCTGAACGTCTGTTTTTCCGTTTAAATCTGGTGAAAACTAATGAAAATGTGAAAATATGGTAACATTTAGAACACAAAAAAGGAGATATGAATTGCTAAAGATAAATTGTTCAGAGAGTTAATACTCAATCACACAACAGACATGGTACAACTCTGAATTGCCTGTAAATGTTTGCAACAAAATGAGGGTTATGCATATTGAGATTGTTATTTTAATAATGTGTAATATTTGTTTGCATGCTTACACTGAAGTTGCAATGCCTCTGTCATCATTTTCAACAAATGCGTGTGGTAATTTGGTAGTTTGTACATGTGGTAGTTCGTACATAATCTTGCAATCTTCTAATGCTTTAATGCCTTCAACCATAAACATAATGTTGAACTGCAGCTGACAACAAAGTATTACCAGCGCAGTAACAAACATGTGCTTGTTACAAACATGTGCTTAATTGTCGCAGGCATGTAATTTCAGGGACAGTTGATACCCAGCAACGATAAGTATTGAAGGACAATGGGGGAAGTGGTTTACAGTAGAATGTTGTTTTGAGTGCTGAAAGATCCTACAACAAGTACACCCTTTGGTCACCATGTTTGGGTTCACCATGATGTAGCTTAATTAGCCTAAAATTCGCTGGTGGTTAGAACAGCTGTGAAAATGAAATCTGTTAGATTTTGATCCACTTCGCCCTGTTCTGCTATTCTGCCACGCCCATAGATTTCCTCCAAAATGTCTACACTCTTCCAAATCTAAAAGAGCTGCTCAATGTTTATGGTGTCTTTGTGTGAATCTAGCATGTATGGAAAAAAAACATGCAAAATATCTTGTGTCGCTGTGCGAAACTAAAGCGGTTTTTAAAGAACCACGCAAAGTGTCTCGTGTTGCTATGAGAATTTAGCACACATTTTAAAAAAGCATGCAAAGTTGCTCATGTTGGTGTGCAAAACTAGCACGGTGATGAAACAACCGCATAAAGTTTCTCTTGTCACTGCACGAAACTAGCATGGATCGCACAGCATGAAACCAACATGTGAATTAAACACATGTGGTTTCGTAATACGGCGCAAGAGTGAAAACAGAATAGTCTTGCTGCTTCTGTGCTTCTGTGCATCCCTGGCACTCTGCACGAAACCACTCAAAAACGGTCAAATGTCATTGCTGGTGAAATTTCAGTTGCTGCGGAATCATAATGCTGATTACGCGGAATGGGCGGCAGCAGATTCCAGTGCAAACTTTTTTCGATTCACTGGTAGACGTTTTGTCCAGCCCGAGTTAGAATCCCCCCTCTCCGCCATTGTGCAAAGTATTATTCTTGGACAAACTGCCAGAATAGACACACCACAGTGCCAAGGCTATACTGGATCATAAAGTACCAGAGTGTCCGGACCATCACATCCTTCGCTTCTCACTCCACCTGCAGAAACAACTACCACCAACTACTCAGAGCCTACAACCCATACTCAACCAAAGCTAGAGAAACATCAACAAAGATTCCATCACCCCCTTAAACCCCTAGCCTCAGACTACGCAGACTCATCACACCCAGTACTCCTTGCTAACCATTATTCAACAACCCTGACCAACACAGTAAACATGGTAGCTCCTCTACTCCCAAGAAAGGCTAAACTTATAAGCCATGTTAACTCCTAGTTCTCTCCTGTCCTATCATTGTTATGATCCAAAAAAAAGACAAGCGGAAATCACATGGAAGAAAGACCCTACTCACCGCCCCAAATCCACCTTTACTAGCATAGTCAATTAATGTAAACTTGCTATCATAGAGGCGAAAGCATCATCCTACAACCAAAGGATAGCCAATGTCAATTCCAAATCGCAAGATCTTTTCAAAATCCTTAGAGAATTAGAGACCCCGTCCTCACCGCCAAGCACCATCATCAAGGATGAAACTTGGTGCATCAGCATCCAGAAAGCTATGCGTGCAGAAATAACCTCCCTACAGAAAATAATTGGTAAGAAACATACATCAGCTAGTTTTACAGAACTGCCCACCCACATTAGGACAAATCACGCCACCACAGTCTTCAAATTTAGAAATGTAACAAAACTAGAAACAGCAAATATCCTCAAAACCCTTAAACCCTTGAGATGCAAAGGAAACGTGTGCCCTGCCACAACCATCAAAGAATGTTCTGTGACTGTAGTCCCATTAATAACTAGATTTATCAATGCATCCTTCTCATCCAACCTAGTCCCTAACACTCTAAAATAATCTTGAAGGTAATCCGGTGCTTCTTCTCCTCTTAGAACGATTGGCTGCCTTTCACCTGGTTGACCATAACCCATTATGCCATCATCTTACAACTGCAGCAAACTACTCTGTTAAAGCTGCCTCATGGATAGATTCCTTCCTGACCAACAGTTCCATGAGAGTCTTCTATGACACGGCAAGTGCTCCCCTATCCAGTTACCCTGTGGCATCCCACAAGGATCCTGTGTCTCCCCCTCACTATACAATATCTTCATCAAACCCTTGTTCGACCTGTTAGACTCCATTGGCGTTTCCTACACCAACTACACCGACGACACACTAATCATCCTAGCCTTATTTGGATCCAACCTGGACAACTCACTCACCATCAACAAAATCTATGCGACCATACAAACCTGGATGGTGGCCAACCACTGATCCCAGAACGATGATAAGACAGAGATTCTCGTAGTGAGCTCCCCTGCCCGGCTCAAGAAACAGCAGCAAATGTACCCATTTTACCATAGAGGGTTTCCAGATTGCAGTATCCTCCATTGTAAAAACCTTAGTGGTTCACTTGGACGCTACCCTCTCTTTCACCAAACAAGTAAACGCAATCGCCTCCTCGGCTGCGTACAAAACTAAACTCATCAATTCCGCTAGACACTTCACCCCCAAGCTGCCTGACCATCACCAGCAAGACTTGACTATTGCAATGTCCTCCTCACTGGAACATCAAAACAAAACTTGGATAGATTACAAGTAATCCAAAATGATGTTCTCTGCGCTGCCATGAACATTTCTAACAGAGACCATAAATAAGCTCACTGGCAACTCATTCAGGAAAAAAAAAAATTAAAAAAATTATCCATCACTCACAAATGCCTATCCAACACTGCTCCTCAATACCTATCGAGGAAGATTGAAAGATCCATGTCAAACGGACCAGTAAGAACAACCCATGCAAACTGTCTAACAATACCAAAGGTGAAACATTTAAGAGGAGGAAGGACGTGTTCCCCATCAGTCACAGCCAAACATAGGAACTGTGTCCCTCCAGAAATTAGAGCAGAAACTGCCTAACGGCCTTTCCAGAAGACCCTAAATCCTTGGCTTTTTTCGCCTAATGTTACCCCACTGCTCACAAGTCCCAAATCACAGACAAGAATTAACCTTGGCGCCTCAGCATTCGTCTATGACTGTATGATTTTGGACGCATGCCCCAGTGTTTACTGTCTCTGCTAATCCAGTGTAACCGGTTTGCAACAGCGCCCTGATGCCCTTGGGCTTCGGTGCTTTACAAATGTAAAAAATAAATATATAAAATAAAATAATTATAGGTTGCAAGGTCAGTAATTACTTGAAGCAATGGAGAGCCTATTTGGAATATAAAGAGTGTGGCAAGCTTGATTCCAACAGCTAGCAAGAGCCACATTTTGAGCAAACATGTGCGAACTGGAGTCAAACAAACATGTTTTCTAAATGTTAAATGCCTTCACAGTTGAAACACATTTAAATGCTATTGGTCACACCTAGAACAGATTCAAAGGATAATGCACTGTATATAATGGAAAAAGGTTAGTTCCACCAGAAATGGTAGATAGTTGGGGCAGTTCAAGACTGGGATCACAGATGACTGTGTTTAGTGGACAAATGTCTTGGGTAGTAATGCAGAAGAATTCTGGTAGCACCTGTGGCCAATATAGCATTGAAATAACATGTGTACAAATACCTGCCACTCAGTGACTAAGGGATCAAAAGGGCCTACGCAAGCACAAATATGAGTATAATCTAGTAAATGAATAGGCCGATGCCAAGCCCATCACTTATCTCAGCTAATGCACAAGACTCAGAATGTAATATGTCATCTATAAGGCACTGGGATATTCGTGGGTGAGGACCTTTCAGAAGTTTTGCTGCACCAGGATGATGGCCACTAGTGATTTCAAGGTATCAATCACCTTTTTGACAGGTTTTGCCCGGGATACAATTACATCTAATTATTAGGTCAAGCAGAGCCAACTGGCCCCTTCACTCCTCTGAGGGCAAGGAAGTGACTACAAGATATGTATTGATAGAAAGTCTACTAGCACAACACTTCATCAGGGTAAGAAAAATCAGTGTAATAGTGCAACAAAAGGAAAATGGCTCAGGAGTGTGCTGCCTGATCAACATGCCCTTCTAGAAAGGGATTAAAAAAGAAGGGAAGATGGCAAAATATTGTGCAAAAGAGATTTCAGATATTGTTTGCTCATAGCTCAACATGTCCCAGGCAATCAGAATGTGGTAGATGCAATGTTCTTTCGTGTCTGCTGAGGCACAACGTGCAGGGTTTCATGGACACCAATGATTATAGCGGACCAACTCCTTCCAGAGAAGAGTGACAGAACAGGGAGCATCCAGGGAGCTAGGGAAGCAATCACTCTCTGCCATCGCCCACCGCTGCCTTGACAACACCGCCCCGGGCTATCTGACAGAGAGCGTGTCCAGAGCAGCCACAGCCAGTCCCACTCAATTTGCCTATGCCAACTGCATGTGTATTCCTAGATTCCATGATTCCCCGTCTCTGTGGCTATGCTGTGGAACTTCCTTGCCCATGCCTTGAGATTGGAGCCCTCCTACACAGTGTTCCTCAAGAAATTGAAAACCTTCCTATTTCAGTGGTAGAACGCTTCTTGCTAAATGTCAGTAGCATTCCAAGCCGTTCTCATTACAAGTGCACTTCCTGCTAACTGCATGCAACTTACTTTGATGCAATAAGCGCTTAGACGCTCAAAGGGTTAAGTGCGTTATACAAATGTAAAAATAAAATGAAATGTATAAAATAAAGGGCTGATAGCTAGTACAGCTGTAAACATTCTGCAGATTAATATGTTGGAATGCATAACCACAGACGCTAGCATAGACCTTTATGGTGGGGGCGAGAAGACAGGAAAAAATAGGTCATGATAGAAAATACAAAATCAGCAGTAGTCTTGTTTTGTAAGCTGGACAGGATTGCAGACCCCCAGACATGTGTATAACTGAATGTAACACTGAAGGGGGACAACGTTAGAACTCAATGTCTTGGGCAGCATAGCCCCCATTGACTTTGTAACATTGCAAACCCTGCTCAGGGTAATGGGGTCTGTGTATTGCTAGAGTTGAAAACATGCTATTTAAGGCTATTTAAAGCCTTTTTTGGAACACTGAAATATTGTGAAGTGGTGGCTCATGGATTCCATTTCAGCAGCAGAGTCCTGTAGCTGCAAGATGTTACAGCACAGATTTGGATCGAGTTCCTGAATGGATCAGGCATGCAAAGGAAGGCTTCTCTTTCATGTTTAATAATCTTTATTGAGATTATAAAAAATTGAGAGCAATATAATAACAATGCAGATGATAATAAAAAACCATAATGAACGTAATCTGGATGGAGACAGTAATACCGAACAATCAATGGTCCGCAAAAAACAAGGGAGTTTGCCGCAAACAAGCAGCAAACAGTAAGTTACATTATCTGCATGTTGAAATGAATACTTGAATAAAGGATAGGCAGGGGAACAGACAGGGAGATCAACGAGACACATAGGGAAAGAGGAAGGAGAGAGGGACGCTCAGAAATGTAATACCTGAATTCATTAATTTACAAACAACGGGTCCAAGATCCCCATTATAAAGGAATAGTTGGTACAGTAATAGCAGTGTAAATGAGAAAGGCTGTAAAACAGCTCAAGAGCCATGAGCGCACATGTTAAAGTGGTCCAGATAGCAAATGAAATTAGCCCATATGTCAGTGTACCTGGGTATAGCATCAATTTAGGTGGCCATCCAATGTTCAACTCTCTGCACGTGGCATTTGTTGTTCCACCATCCCTTAATGGAAGTATTTTGCAAGTGTTTCCAATTGGCTGTAATAAGCTTTAGGGCTAGAGCAATGAAGAGATCATAAAGAGTGACAGAAGCCTGTAAAATGTTGTCTTTGGAGCAAGGCTACCCAGGAAAACATTCAAAAAACGATATAGGAATATTGACATTAAAGATTAGTTTACGAAATCTCCATACTTCTTGCTAGAACTTGAATACAAAGGGACAATCATAAAACATATTTGTATGAAGCATGTGCACCCCTACCCGACCAAAACTTGCTGTCTGCACTAATCATAGAGTTAGACAATTTCAAGGGGGTAATAAAGGCTCTATGTATAAAGAAGTACCAATTTTGTGTGATGTTGGCAGAGGTGAAGATGGCCCGGATTCTGATAAACAGTTGAGACCACATATGATCATCCAAGTCAAGACTATAGTCAGTCTCCCAATTCAATTGAACAGGCCATATAGTGGTAGGATGGTCTATATTAATCAATACACTGTAAAATATGGTGGCTCTAGTATCGGAAGCCGTGGTTAGGAGCAAGAGTTTAGAGGCATCAGGGATAAGAATGGTATTAGAAACACGTAGAAATGCGTCTAAACACGCATTGATCAAATTATTCAAAACAATTCAAATCCGAAATAGGCATGGGGAACATACTTCTGAGCTGTTGGAATGAGAGAATGGAGCTACCATTAACAATCTGATGGATACATCAGATGCCTTTAGCTAACCAGGACTTGTGATAAAATGCTCTTACATTGATAGTGATAGATTTGATGTGCCACAGGAACTGAGAAAGCTCTTGAGGTGGGGATTTGATGTGGGGTAAAGAAAGTGTGGAGATAGAAGCCTTAATGGGATCCAAGCATGTCGCAGAGAAGTTGCCAAAATGTAAATTATGTCAGAGATATCACATGGACAGGTCAGTTGTTTCTCTTGCATGCACCAGGATGGAGAGTCAGGGGAACCAGGAGGGGCAAACCAGCAACAGGACTGTTGGAGAAGAAAGGCTGTATGATACAATTTAAAATCCAGGAACCTAACCCCCATATCATATGGGCCTTTCAGCTTGTTAATAGCAATCCTTTTACACTCCCAGATCCCCATAAGAAATTAAGGAGGATCGTGTTAATGGACTTGAAAAGCATGGATGGCAAAGGGACCGGAAACAGTTGCAAATGATACAAAATAATAGGGGACAGCATAATTTTAATGGTCTAGAGGTGACCCCGCCAGGACAGGTAAAGAGATGATCACATAGATGTTAGTTCTCTAAGTCTGTTGACTAATAGTTCCAAATTGAGTTGAATTGTATCATGCATAGAGTAAGCAAAGAGGAGGCCAAGGTATTTAATTGAGTCATGATAACACTTGAACCCATATGAATCCAAATCATGTCTGACACAAAAGGAGTTATGAGTTAATATCTCAGACTTATCCTTATTGAATTTGTAACCAGATATTAAGGCAAACTGATGCAATCTATCCAAAAGATGCGGAAGATGCTATTTGGGATCTTTATGAGGATAAGAATATCATCCACATACGCAACAATCTTAGTACTGTATTTCCCAGACAAAATCCCAGGGATGTTACTATCAGATCTTATAAGCTCTAACAGGGGATCTAAAGATAAAATGTAAAGAAAGGGGGACAAGGGACATCCCTGCCGCATTCCTCTTCGAAAGGGAGGAAGAGTGAGGATTGGCCATTTATGCAAATGGAAGATGTGGGACATGAGTAGAGAGGTTTAATAAGGAAGATGACCTTTTCACCACAACCGTGCCATCAGAGAGATTGAAACATGACATCCCAGTTAGACCAATCAAAGGCTTTTTCAGCATCCAGCGCTATAAGCGCTTTGAAACACATTGTGTATAGGCGCTTTATAAATAAACTATCATATTATATCATATCATATCATATAGCTGAATAACCATGTTTGTTTTTTTATCCTTTCAGACAATATACAAGGCATCAAGCAGTAGTCTCACGTTCACAGAGATGATTCAATTATGTTAGCAAGAACCTTGGCAAAAATCTTGCTTTCAAGTGTTGATAAGGGAGATTCGTCTTTATCAGCTTTGGAGAATAGAATGAGTAACACCTCAGAGAACGATCCGGAAGAGCATTTCTGAGATGCAAAGTGTGAATATAATGCCTTGAACCTAGGAGTGAGGGGGCAGTCAAAATGATTGAAAAATTGAACAGAGAATCCATCAGAACCAGGGGCCTTCCCTCTGCACAACACCTTGACGGAGCAGTTGATTTTGTGAAGGGTAATCTTTCCCTCTATATGGGTAAGGTCAGTCCGGGGATATGAAAGTCTACTTATACCATTGAGAAAGGAGTCTATGCTGGCAGCAGAGTGATATCTCAGGGGTATATAGATCACAATAAAATTGCTTAAAGCTGTTCAAAATGTCAGTGGGATTGTTAATGTTGATGCCAGAATTATCTTTAATGTGTGAGATAAAGGTTTTTTCTTTTTTGTCTTGAGATATGAGGTAAGCGATTTACCGGCTTTGTTAGATGTCTGATAAATGTTGGTCTTCAATTTTAATAGCGCGCCAGAGGCCAACTCTGTGAGTTCCTTATTAATTTGAAAGTGCAAAGAAAGGACAAGACGAAGATTAGTGTCAGAGGGGGACCGAGAGAATTGATTTTCAGCGTCAGAAAGCTGAAGGTGCATCAAGATGTTTTTTATGAAACTTTTTTTTCCTGCAAGAACAAGCGATAATATGACGACTTAGCATTGCTTTGAAGGTATCCCAGTTATTGGCTACTGAGGTGTCACTGGATAACATTTTTGTCTTGTAGGAGGCTATTGTTGAATCTCCATCTAGAGGACATTTTTTTTTGTCTGTAAGGTTAAAGGTGGTGCAAACTGGGGCATGGTCAGAGATGATCATTTTAGAAATAGTAGAGTCAATAATGGTGCTTGTGAGAGATTTTGAAAAAAAGATGTAATCAAGGCAATGTCAAAATAACGATCTCACCCAATCACACTGCGTCAGTGCATCTCATATACAGGCCACCGGGACCCACCTCCTCCTTTGTGGAGGACATCTCCTCTATACTAGCTATCAGCACCAAGCCTAATTCTCAAGTCATATTATTGGGTGATTTTAACTTAGGATACATAGACACTAATGATGCTAAAGCCACTGGCTTGGCCAGTGCTCTGACTGACTTCGGCCTTACCCAACATATTAGAGAACCCATCCACATCAATGGGCGCACCCTTGACTGGGTCTCTGAGATGAACTGTGTGCTCAACATAACCACTCTCTCTCCATGTGCTTGGTCTGACCACCACATAATTTTACTCTCCATCAATTCCAGCCCACCTATTTACAAACCTGACCTTGCCCCACCTACCTATACTCGCAACAAGAAGGATATCTCGGCTGAGAAATTACTCCCACTTTTCCTACCCTTATTGAACGCTGCTACATCTACGTGCTCTGACCCTACTGTCCTAGTAGATACCTACAACCGTGTTATGTTAAAAGCTCTTAACACTATTGCCCCTCTTAAACTGCACAAACAAAAACCTCGCAACCACCTTAATTCCTGGTATACCCCTCACCTTCGTGAACTGCGCAAAGAAAAAAGAAAATCTGAGGCCCATTTGAAAAGCTTACCCTCGCTTGCCAATAAAAACATCCTCACCACAACTTCCCTTACATACAAAGAAGCTATCCTATCAGCTAAAAAAGAAGTGTATAACAATAGGATTATACAAGCACAATCAAACACCAAGGAACTCTTTAAGATCCTCAAGGAACTTGAGTCTCCAGTTGCCCCTCTTGTCACTTGCACCCCTGACGCTGAGTGGTGCTCTAACATCCAAAAGGCACTATTAGACAAAATTGCCTTGCTACACGCCAAAATTAATTCTAAAAAAAGCCACCTCTCAGACTCGACGGGTTACCCCTCATCTTATAAAACTCCCCCATCCAAGCACTCCTTCAAACCTTTTAGCTTCACCCCCCTTTCCATTAAGGAAGTTGAAAATATCATCCGGAAGCTCAAGCCTTCCAATTGCCAAGGAGATGCTTGCCCTGCTCCGATTATAAAGGAAGCTGCACATGACCTTGCCCCTTTCATTACCACCTTCATTAATGCCTCCTTCAAATCGGACTCTCTACCGGATAACCTTAAAGATGCTTGGGTCATACCTCTTATCAAAAAACCTAACCTAGATCCTAGCAACCCGGCTAACTACAGGCCCATCACCACAGTGCCTTACCTACTCAAAATCTCCAAATCCAGGACTATCTTGATACCAACAACTTATTAGGGCTTACACAAATCTGGTTTCCGTCCCAGACACGGCACGGAGACTGCCCTGATTGATCTGAAAAACCAAATCGAGGACCTGAAAGACAAAGGCAAAAAGCACTTTTGCTCCTCCTAGATCTCTCAGCGGCCTTTGATTTGGTTGATCATCAAATCCTCTGCCATCATCTCAAGATTGCTGCTCACTTCTCGGACACAGCAATATCCTGGATCAGCTCTTTCCTTGCAAACATATCCATGAGGGTCTTCTCCCCCCTAGCTGCAGCTGACTATCTGGGGGTCTCCTACACCAATTACGTGGATGACACCCAGATCAAACACAGGTTCGATCCCCGGGTCCACGCTTAGAAACCTCTGGGTGTTTAAGCGCGTTATAAATATGTAACTAAGACAAAAAAAAACAATTACGCAACTAAGAAAACAAACAATTCATGTAACAGTGCCTCGATGCCCGCGGGCTGTGTGAGCGCTTTAAATAAAATGTAAAATATACTCATCCCTATCACTGGCAATTAGTAACTGATGTCAAAGCACTAAATGCAGTCTACACCGTCATCCAGGCCTGGATGGCTCATCACAGGCTATGCCTCAATGATGAAAAAACTGAGTTACTCATTCTAGGCTCTCAGTCCAAACTTGCTAAACTAGACTCCAAATACAAATCTTTCATTATCGATGGCAACGTTATTAAAGTCACTAATGTTATCAAAACACTTGGGCCCTCATTAGGACCTTGGCGGAGGACCATGGCGCTATTAGCACCATGGTCCATGGCGCTAAGCTGCCAACTCCGCCATGGTGGTTGGCGGACTTACCGCCCCATTCCGACCTTGGCGGGGCGGTAAGTCCCCAATCCCCATTTACCCTTCCCCATTCCCATTTCTGGCCCCATAGGGCATAATGGGAGTGGGGAAGGCGTTAATTACGCCACCGTAAATTACGGTGGCGTAATTAACAACAAGGACCCTTAGCGCCATGGATTTTAACGCCTGCTAAAAGCAGGCGTTAAAATCACCATGGCGCTAAGGGTACTCGTACTCAGGCGGTAAGGGTCGGCATGGTTTACGCCGGCGTAAACCCCTTACCGCCTGGGTCCTAATGAGGCCCTTGGTATTTACCTAGACTCCACCCTTTCTCTCAACAGACAAACTAATTCAGTTACCTCAACGTCTGCCTATACCTGTAAACTGATCACAGCGTGCCATCCCTTTTTGACAACGGGCAACTGTTTAATTCTTGCTAGAACCCTCATCATGTCCAAAATGGATTATTGTAACGCCCTACATGTAGGGACGAGCCAAAGAAATCTTGATAAACTCCAAGTCATGCAGAACAATGCTATAAGGGCAGCTCTCAATGTCCTCAGGCGCTGCCGCATCTCATCCACTAGACGCAACTTGCATTGGTTACCCATTACTCACTGCATTCCCCTCAAACCACTCACCCTAACACACAAAACCCTGCATAACGCAGCACCTGCCTACTTATCAACACGCTTTACACAACACACTGCAACCAGACCACTGCACTCGGCACAGGTTTACACCCTAACCATTCCCAGTTTCAAGATGCAGACAGCCAAAGGCACGAGCTTCCCAGTTCTGGCGGCCAAGCTGTGGAACTCTCTACCAAATGCTCTCAGAAATGTTCCTGCCTTCCAGTCCTTCAAAAATAAAACCAAACTGTGGCTTTATGAACAGGATGCCCTGGCCACCCCACTGTAAACTAGGCAACTCTTAGCAGTAAACTGTCTGCACACTGTATATATTGTACATTGTTCTGTTCTGTTCTCCGTTCAAATGTCTTATCGTCATTGTAGATATGTATAAATGTAATGTACCTATTACTGTTACTTGTAACTGCATCCTAAACATGCGCCCTGATGCCCTTGGGCAGGGTGCGCAATATAAATAAACAAAATACAAATGAAAGAGTGTCATGGGGGGTGATGAGTAAAACAAGTACTCTAGGTGAGTTGGTTGGGAAAGTCTCCATGCGTCAATTAGGCTAGTTTTGATAGACATCGCTTAAAGGCTTTGTAGGACTTGGAGCTTTTAAAAATACACTTAGATTTCCTGTCTAAGAAGCGATACAACACCTGGTTAACATCTCCACATAGAATAAGGTTAGTAAGACTGGGACTGAGAATGATATGCTTAATGGAGTCCCAGAAACCAGGATCAGGCATGGTGGGACAGTAGATGTTCAATATGGAAACCAAGTCGGAGTCAATCAGAAGCTTGACCCAAGCCCATCGCCCATTAGCATAAACATCCTGACCCAAGATTTTGAAAGACAAATTTTTGCTGATAAGTATGGCGACACCACCCTTCTTGCCCAGAGCAGGGCTGGCGTTAACATCTTTGATACAGAAAGATTTAAGTTTCATGGCTTCAGCAATTGACAAATGGGTTTCCTGTATATAAGCCACCAATGGTTTGAGTTTATTAAGATAGGAGATGACTTTATATCTTTTAATTGGGTTATTCCATCATTTGATGGTCCAAGTTATATACCTTTAAAAACCATTGCAATACATTAAAAGATACTGATAGCAAAATATGGACCAATAGGCAGTAAAGTATATGAGCAATTCAGAAAAATAAGTACAGTAAATATAAATCCTGAATCAATGACATGCAAGCATAAACAGGATGACATGTGAGCAGAGACAAAAACAAAAAGAAGCCACATGAGGATAAGGGCAGGGGAAAGGGAAGCTTGACCACATATTAAATGCTTTGACTAAAAGGAGAATAAGGCCACTAATCCAGGCAGCAAAACACACCAATGTAAACAACCTCATGTAGGATCAGGCTGGGGTACGAGGGAGAAAAAAGGAAAAAAAGCAATAGGAGTAGGTGACACCTACAGGGCCGTAAAAAAAAAAACAGAGACAGCCCCCGAAAGGAAAATGCGCTCAACCCACTGGAGAGATAAGGCAAGATTAATAACAGCAATAACAGCAATACATATAATGCATAAAACTAAACCACTGAAGACAAGTCAGGATCCTGAAGAAGAAGAACTCAAAGGGAGCAACATATCCATGCCATCAGATTTTATGGAGTGAATAAAGTCTGGGTCATCATAAACTGCAGTGCGCCCATCGTGGGTGACTTTAAAAGAGAAAGATGATATAGCCCACACCTCACATTAAGTTTTTTCAAAGCAGGGTGAAATGACAGAAATTCCTTTCTACGTTTGGGAGCAAATCCAAACTAAGTAAATTACCACAATCCTATAAATCCTTCAACATTGATGGCAACACTATTAATGTCACCAAGGAGATAAAAACACAAGGTGTGTACATTGACTCAACACTTACCCTAACAAGACAGGTTAATACCATTGTCTCTTCTGCAGCATACACATCCAAATTAATCACAGCTATCAGACCTTTCCACTCTGTGGACAATTGCATTACGTTGGTCAGCGTGTTACTCCTCTTCGGAATTGACTATTGCAACTTTTTGCAGGCTCCAATACCAGAAAAATTAGTAAACTCCAAGTTGTGCAAAATATTGCAAAATAATGCAATTAGAGCAACACTTGATATAGCTAAACATGAACATATCTCATCAACCAGACGCCACATTAACGGGCTCTGCGTATGAGGCAGAATAAAATTCAAAATCCTTTCACTCACGCATAAATGCCTCTCCAACAATGCGCCAGCATACCTCAGTAATCAAGTTGCAAAAACCCAATCTAGCAGAACCACCTGGGCCTTCTACGCCAGTTTATTCTCTACACCGAGATTCAGGAGACAGAAAGCGGGCGGCGCCAGCATCCAAGTGATCGTGGCCAAACTGTGGAACACCTTCCCTGTAACCTTAAGGACTGATAAATCCTTATGGTCATTCTGTAAAAAGGCCTTAAAACTCTGCTTTTCAATCAAGACTCCCTTTAACTATCACTGAGCACTGGAATCCACAGCAAACATAAGACAATATAGACAGAACAAAACTAAATAATTTAGGATAGTCAGGTTAACAAATTTGTACTAAATGTTTGCAAAGTTTATTAACTTTATATAATCATGTATGATAATTTTAGGCTTTCCATGACGCAAACATAAGTTAAGACTGTAACCTCATGCATGTAATGTATCTTGTATCTGTTAACTAAGCACTGTTGAATAAGTTGAATTGTATGCTTGTAACCAGTCTCTTAAGTTTCTTTGCATATGGGACTCTTTGCATAAGAGGACTAGCCTACTATTGATGATGCCTTGTGAGACTAGCCTATTAATTACTGTGTCTTTGCATATGGGGCTAGCGTACTGCCCTTATTGATGGTGCCTTGTGAGACTAGCCTATTGATTACTGTGTCTATGCATATAGGACTAGCCTACTGTCTTTAGTGATGGTACATTGTGAGACTAACCTATTAATTACTGTGTCTATGCATATGGGACGAGCCAACTGCCCTTATTGATGGTGCCTTGTGAGACTAGCCTATTAGTTACTGTGTCTATGCATATGGGGCTAGCCTACTGTCCTTATTGATGGTGCCTTGTGAGACTAGCCTATTAATTACTGTGCCTATGCATATAGGACTGGCCTATTGTCCTTATTGAATGTGCCCTTGGGCCTAACCTATTAGTACCATGCCTGTGGGTCTAGCCTCTTAACCGCTGCATTTTACACATCTGCTCTCATACTTGCTCAGCATGCGGATGCTGTTGCACCTCATTGCCTTCTGTCTTCTTACTTTACTGGAGAATCCACATGCTCAAGGTCCTAAATTTGTACCGCACTGCAGACTTCTCCACCGTTATGCCATCACGAAGACATCCAGGTATAATTTACCTTTGCCACACTGCCACACAGCTCATAAAATGTTTGAGTACCTCAGTACCCCCTCCCTCAACGCACCCTTACCTCCCACGCCTAAATTAACTCCCAACTCTCCGCTCACTTCTTCTGACCTAGTATCCAACCCGTATCTTAACTCACCGTCCCTATGGTTACAACACTTTGCTGCCAAACCCACACCTAACCTACCATGCTCTGGTCTCATTAGAAACTCTAGACTCAGGTCCAGATTTCAACTTACATCCTGCCAAATGTGCATATCGCACCCAACAGAGGAACCTGTTCCACCTTCTATGCCCACGCTACCACCAGTCAGAAAAAATACCCTCAAAGAAACAAAGATCATGGGTGCTCTCATTAACGGTAGGTCCCTCCCGGCCCATGCACTTTACATTGCAGATCCTATTACTACCCATGACCTCGACTTCATTGCTATTACTGTACATGGCTTCATGCTGCACCTGGCCCACTCCTCTCCCTCGCTCTACCCAAATGATATTCTATTATCAGATGCGACCGTAACTCAGGCAAGACTAAAGGCAGTTGTTTCGCCTTTATACACAAAGACACTGTCAACATCAAAATTACATATAACTAACAAATTCAGTCAGCTGAATGATTATCTGTCAAACTCGCTATCTCTCCTAAAAAAACAGCTACCTTGCATCACCTATACAGACCACCAGGCCCTCTCAACACCTTCAATGAGGATCGAACATCCATCCTACTAGAAAAAATTAAAACAAATTCCCAAATCATCTTACTTGGCGACCTTAACCTTGGATTTCTTGACCTGAATGACCAGCCTGCATTGGAAATCGCAAGCACTCTCTAATCTAGGCTTCACACACTGAGTATGTGAACCTACTCATAATAAAGGCCAGACACTTGGGGGCCGATTCATGGAACAAACGTGCGCTGAAAATCTTCGCGCACGCAGGCGCAAGCAGGCGCAAGCGCAAAAAAACAGGCGCACGCGTGCGATTCATGGAAGTCCCTGCGCGTGTTCACCTCGGGATGTGCGCCAAACCCGTGCATGGCGCACAAGTCACTGCAACATCCCGAAAGGCGTGCGCGACGCGCACAGTGAAAGCGCACAACCTCGGCGCATACACCAGAAAGTGGGCGGGACACGGGGCGTAACGCGCGGAATGGGGAACAACGCGCGAAAATAAGGGCGTAACTGGGGATGTACTGCAGGGAAGCAGACGGAACGCCCACACGCACTCGAACCACACGTATTCATGGAATCGAATAGGGCAAAGCCACGCACAGCCAAAGACACGCACAAGCTGAAACACGTCCGCCACACGAAGGCAGGCGGTAGAGTCCCAGCGCATCACAAAAGTGGCAACATACAGCAATTGGGCCTGTGCGAGCGGGCCACGTGTATTTCGGGGGTGCTCGGGAAGTCACACACGCGATTGAGCGGGCTACGTGTACATCGGGGGTGCGTGGGAAGTTACACACGCGATTGAGCGGGCTACGTGTATTTCGGGGGTGCACGGGAAGTTACACACGCGATTGAGCGGGGTACGTGTATTTCGGGGGTGCGCAGGAAGTTACACATGCGATTGAGCGGGGTACGTGTATTTTGGGGGTGCGCAGGAAGTTACACACGCGATTGAGCGGGGTATGTGTATTTCGGGGGTGCGCGGGAAGTTACACACGCGATTGAGCAGGGTATGGGTATTTCGGGGGTGCGCGGGAAGTTACACACGCGATCACATCAGGGTACGTGTATTTCGGGGGTGCGTGGGTAGTTACACACGCAATCTCATCAGGGTATGTGTATTTCGGGGGTTTGCGGGAAGTTACACACGCGATCTCATCAGGGTACGTGTATTTCAGGGTGCGGGGGAAGTATCACACGCAACATCAGCAGGGTACGTGTATTCCAGGGGTGCGCGGGAAGTTCCACACGCAATTCCATCAGGGTACGTGTATTACAGGGGTGCGTGGGAAGTTCCACACGCAATCTCATCAGGGTACGTGTATTACAGGGGTGCGCGGGGAGCAGCACACATGAATTGCACATGTGGGTCCTCTCAGGTGTTCCCTCTACACCATCCACGGCCCCTGCAGGTGGCTCACACCACATGGGCCTACCCTGCACATGTCCTGCAGGCACCCCATCCACCATGGCTATGCCCCCAGCCAACCCACATGTCAACTTGCACTACTGCCCACCAACGCATGTCCCCCTGCACCCCCAGCCACCAGGGGCACCCTCCACCAGGCCCCCACCCATGTCTCCCAGCACCCCCACCCCACAGCCACCAGGGGCAGCCTCCACCAGGCCCCCACCCATGTCTCCCAGCACCCACACCCCCCAGCAGTGCAGGGGCACCCACCACCAGGCCCCCACCCATGTCTCCCAGCACCCCCACCCCCCAGCCACCAGGGGCAGCCTCCACCAGGCCCCCACCCATGTCTCCCACCACCCCCACCCCCCAGTCACCGGGGCAGCCTCCACCAGGCCCCCACCCATGTCTCCCACCACCCCCACCCCCTAGCACTGTGGGGCACCTACCACCAGGCCCCCACCCATGTCTCCCAGCACCCCCACCCCCCAGCAGTGCAGGGGCAGCCTCCACCAGGCCCCCACCCATGTCTCCCAGCATCCCCACCCCCCAGCCACCAGGGGCAGCCTCCACCAGGCCCCCACCCATGTCTCCCAGCACCCCCACCCCCTAGCACTGTGGGGCACCTGCCAGCAGGCCCCCACCCATGTCCAACTCATGTTCCCCACAACCCCCACCCCCCAGCCACCAGGGGCAGCCTCCACCAGGCCCCCACCCATGTCTCCCACCCCCCCACCCCCCAGCAGTGCAGGGGCACCCACCACCAGGCCCCCACCCATGTCTCCCAGCACCCCCACCCCCCAGCCACCAGGGGCAGCCTCCACCAGGCCCCCACCCATGTCTCCCAGCACCCCACCCCCCAGCAGTGCAGGGGCACCCACCACCAGGCCCCCACCCATGTCTCCCACCACCCCCACCCTCCAGCACTGTGGGGCACCTGCCAGCAGGCCCCCACCCATGTCCAACTCATGTTCCCCAGCCAACATGTCATCACAATCTAGATCCCTGGTCCCTATGGTCAGCCTCCAAATGCAAAACACCCACCCGAGTATTGCATCCACCCACTCAAAATTTGCAATTACATCACAGAACACCAATTGCAAGTTCCGAAACAAACACATTTCCCTCACATACACCCAATGGGTGTCAGTCAATCTCAAAACCCATATCATGAAATGCATGAAACCAATGAGATACCACACATTGAAGTTCACCAAAAAGAAATATGTATTAAAGGAAACATAAATAGAATCAAAAATGAAGAAACAGAAATGTGAATGTACAAAAATTAAAAGAAGCATGTCCGTGAAAAAAAGCAAAACCAAAAATAAATTCCAAAGTAATGTTGTCCAAAGTCAATGTCCACAAAACAAAATCCAATGGGAAATAAAAAAGAAAGCCATTGATCCATGGTTAAAATGTGAAAAAAAATACAATCCAACAGTGAACTATGTACATGGGAACAAGCCAGGGTCCATTATCCCAACAAAAGAAAGGAAACCTATCTAACTACACTAACTAATAAAAAAAACTATATACAAAAATGTGGCCAATGTCCGAAAGGTCCAAATAAAATCAAAACAAAAATGAAACCTAACACTACCTACATAACTATGTACAAGGGCAGCGGGCTAGTTTCACGGCTCACTTGTGGATGTCCCGGGCTAGGGCATCATCGAACTCCTCCTCAATGTCCCGGAGGCGGTCCTTCTCCATGGCCCCGAGGGTCCGCAGGGCCGTCGACGTGTCCACCTCCAAACCCCTGCGGATTGCCTCGAGGCACTCGGCCCGCCTCAGGGCCCTCCGCATGGAGTTCTCCGCCCTGACCATTGTGAGCCGTGCCTCTTCCGCCCGCTGCCGCTCCGCATCTATGGCGTGGCCCAACCGCTGCCACACGGAAGACACTCTCTGTCCTGGGTCCTCCTGCCCTCCGGCCGATGCCTGCCCCTCCGATGTTGAAGGCCCCGAGCCTTCATGGCTCCCACCACGTTGCTGCTGCTGCTGTGCCTCTGCCCGTGCACTGCCTCCTGCTGCCTGCACATCCTCCGCCGGCTGGGGTGCAGTTGTAGATGTGGCCACCCCTGCTGGACGTCCGACTCCCGACTGTGGCAGGGATGACTCCTCCACCAGCCTGGCCGCACCGTCAGAGGCAGCTCCACAGGGCACCCAGGTGACTGATGGGTGGGAAGATTGCACGGAGGACGACTGGCGCGTAGGGGGTCCAGTTGAGGAGGGGGTCGTAGCAAGCCCCATCAGACGGAGGAATCCGGCCTGGGTGACCTGTCCCAGCAGGCTGACGTGGTCAACGAGCCATTCGAGGTGACGTGCAGTCTCCTCATGAAAAGACTGCAGGTCACCTCGCATGGCCCGTTGACGCAACGCCACACCAGCCAGGACAGGCTCAACCCGGACCCGGATAGCCACGTCCGCAGGCAGAGGAAGGCCAGTTGACGTGAGCTCATCCCCTGCATGAAAACGGGTCTGGACGTAGGCATCCCTGCTGGTGCAAGATGATGCAGGGACAGGATCAGGGACAGGATTGCACACAGGCACCTCCGCGGCGGCCTGTGCTGTGTCCTGTCCCTGGTCCTGCACTGCACCACTAGCACCAGTGGGATCCCCACCTCCAGACCCCATCTCTGGTGCTTGCACGGCCTCCTCCTCCACCAAACCCCCCACCAACCTGGATGACTCCGTGCCATCTTCCCCTGTTGGGCCTTGTGGGGTCCCAGCTGCTCCTTCTGCTGCCGAGGAGTCCAACTCCAACCTCCGCCTCTTGGACCTCCCCCCGGCAGCTGCGGCCTGGGATGCGGCACCAGACTCCTCACTCCCCGACGAGATCACAACATGGAAGGGGAGCCGGGCCTTGCGTCTTCGGCTGGCGGTGGGATCCCCGCCACTGTGCTCCACAGCACCTTTTCCTCCCTCTTCATCAGTTGACGCTGCAGACAGGGAGAAACAAAACACAGGCATCAGGGCACTGTACAATGGACACATACACACATGACAGTTGTACATGAGTGGCATTGGCAAACCTCAGACATGTCATCACAATCCCCAACACACATGTCATTTCAACTCGCACACATGAGCTTACCACAGCCATATCGCAACTGCCAGCACCATCCATACACATACAACAGCATGAGCAGCCAAAGGTGAGCCAGACATCACATGCAACACAGGAAGTGCACCACACATGTACACATACCACCACACTTGCATGCATGTGTACACCTCTGCCAAGTGTCGCAGTGTTCAGACGGGCATCCATGTCACATCTGCCAATCAGGCTTCCACATACCGCTGTCACACGCATCCATGTTGCATCACAGTTGCACCCTTGTCAAATACACACACATGCACATGTACACAGTGCTGATACATGCAGCCGAAAACAACATACATGCGTGACATCACGGACATGTCTACTTACATACACATTCATCCAAACATGTGTGCCCACACAACTGCATTTGGCATGCAAGCCTACACACACAAGCACCATCCATGTCTCACACATTCCAGCCCTCGCATGTGTTAGCCCCACGGCCCTGTACACCCCCACCCATACTCCACCACATACAAACAGATGTGCTACCTGCACACTACTGAATAATCACCACACGCACTGCTCACAATCAGGATGCATGTACACTTACCGCTCGACTCCAGACGGGTCTGCCTCTCAAGGACCTGGACGTGGACCGCTGGGGATATGCGTTCCAGGACCCTCATCTGTTCTTCCGACAAGTGGCCCCGGCGCCCCTTGGCATCCGCTGCCTTCAAGAGGTGCCGGGCCTTGTTCAGGGTCCTGGACCTGAAGTCCTCCCAGCGCTTCTTGACATGTTGTAAGTCGCGGACTGCCACCCCCTCCGCGTTGATGGCAGTCACAATGTCAGTCCAGATCCGAGTCCGTCCTTCCTTGTCGGCGCGGGAACTTCCGAAGAGGGCATCATACTGCCCCAGGACTTGCTCCACCAGGACACCAACTTCGGTGGCACTGAAGCTGGTGCCCCTCTGCCTCTCTGGCCGGGGGTTGTCAGTGGTCTCAGATGGTGTTTGCCCTGACATGACAACCCCAGAGGCAGGAGTGGGTGGGCAACTGGGTCCTGGGGCTGGGCTGTGGAGCGATGGAATCCCAGTCGGGAGTCTTCGGTTCCAGCAGGGGTGGTCACAGCAACAGCACCCCTGGCTGATGTGCAGGCAGCAAATGGCAGGGCACGTGGGCAGCAGACAGTCAGGCAGCAGCAGATGGCAGGTGGGAGCGTGCTCAGGGCTCTGGGGGGCAGTAGTTCAGCCTTCTGGGCAGGAGCGTGGTCTTCCGTGTGCTTACGCGTGGCCAGCTTGATACGGAGTGATTTGGCACGTGAAAAATCTGCACGTCAGCGTGTAATTCGAGGAAAGGCCCTTAGCGCGTAAGCGCGTCTGCACGCATATGCATTTTCATTGGACAGAAGGCCCCTCAAGCGCAAGCGCCCCTGTGACGTGACGCGTACAGACGTGCATGGGAATTTCAGCGCGCGTGAAGAACTGCACGTCCGCGTGTAATACGAGGAAAGGGCCCATGCGCGTAAGCGCGCGTGGAAAACTGCACATCTGCGTGTAATACAAGGAAAGGCCCTTAGCGCATATGCACGGCAGCACGCATATGCGATTTCATTGGACCAAATGCCCTTAGCGCGTGAGCGCGTCTGTGACGTGACGCGTGCGGGTGTTTCCCTCATTGCACGTGATGACAGAACACACGTGGATTTCCACCAATCGCGTGTGAAAGTTCCCGGCACCCCGGAACACACGTACCCCGGCTAATCGTGTGTGGAACTTCCCGTGCACCCTGAAACACACGTACCCAGGCCAATCGCGTGTACGCTCACTCCCCTCTGATCACACGCAATGACACTCGGACGTACAGTCTTACCACGTATCCGAATACGGGAAACCCGCACACGGCAAAAGACGTGCACAGGCGTCAATGCGTCCGCCCACACGAAGGCAGGCGGAGGCGTCCCCGCACACAGCCTAAAAGTGTGCGCAAACAACAAACGCGTATATACAGCTACGATGAATGCCCCATTTGTCGCTGCACTGATCGTGGGACACCGCAGGAGGAGGAGAATAGCCAGGGCACGCATTTTCGCACCACGGACAAGCCTTTTTGGGATGCCTGACGACCAGGTCTACGGCAGGTATAGGTTTCCACCCCATATCATCCTAGACCTGGTCAGGGAGTGGGAAGATGACCTCACATCCCCCACCCTTTGCTCCCAAGCATTGAGCCCCTTGGAGAAGCTGCTCAATGTCCTGCATTTTTTGGCCACTGGGTCATTTCAGCGGACCACTGCCATAGTGGGTGGGGTCTCACAGGCCACGCAGTCACGCTGCCTACACCAGGTACTGGCAATCATGACAGCGCGCCTCTCAGTCCGCAGGCACATATACATGCCCAGAGCACCCGCAGAAAGGCAGGCCGTTGTCCTGGATTTTTTCAGGGTGGCACACTTCCCCAAAGTGCTCGGTGCCATAGATTGCACCCATGTGGCCCTACGTCCACCTAGGGCCATTGAGTACATCTACCGAAACCGCAAGCACTGGCATTCCATCAATGTACAGGTGGTATGTGATGCAAAGGGAATCATCACCTCTGTCTATGCAAACTACCCTGGCTCCACCCATGACAGTTTCATATACAGAATGTCCACCCTGAGCCGGGCCCTGGAAGCTGGGCAGCATGGCGACACATGGCTCCTAGGTCAGTACAAATGCCCTTGCACATGCATGCAAGTCACACACAGACAAATATCCAAACCCTAATAATCTCAACTATTATCACCTCCCCAGGGGACAGTGCCTACCCTCTGAGCAAACACATGATGACGCCAATCCGGAACCCCACCACACCACCCCAGGTAAGATACAACGCCGCCCATATTGCAACCAGGGGCATAGTGGAGCGCACATTCGGAGTGCTCAAGTCACGTTTCCGCTCCCTTGACCGCTCTGGTGGACAACTTCTCTATGCACCACCAGTAGTGTGCAGGGTCATTGTGGCAGCATGTGTCCTGCACAATGTTGCAACACGGCAGGGCGTCCCGGTGGACATGGTGGTGCCCCCACATCCCCAACCACAGGCACAGGCGCTGCCCATGGGAGGGGACAGGGCACGTGGCGAGGAAGCCTGGACCCAGCTTGTGGCCACATTTTTCACCTAAACTCCCACCCCTGCGGAGTGCACACAGACCTGGCACATATCAGGTGACAATCGATGATGACAAAGAGACAGTCAACTGTCACAACCCTACCACCCTGAGATAGTTGCCATGGAAGTGCCACATCGTCTGCATCCCTAGCTACTTAAACACAAGCTATCCTGTGTGACCAAAAGGCACACATATGACATATGACATGATATGGGCCATACACAAGTATTTCAAGGCGCAATGAGGCAGGGAGGGGGGAACAAGGGAAGACAGACAACGGTACTACTAGGCCAAGTGTCATTGAGATCGTGCAAGTGCAGGGGTAGGGGGAAGGGAAAAGTGCAAGGGGAAGGGTGGGGGGGAGTCCAGTACAGGGGAAGTAGCCCAAATAAATAATACATAGGTCGGCTGGTGGCAACTGAAAAGGTAAGTGCAGACAAGTGCTGGGAAGGGAGGGCTGTAGGGATATAGAGACAGTACTGCAGTGCAGGGGTTGCTAGGGAGGCAGTGCAAGTGGAGAGTGGCTGGGCCAGGGACTGAGGTCGGTGAGAGTGGCCCAGTTGCAGATCCTGTGCAGTTCCAGTGAAGAATTCTGCAAGGGAGAGGCAGAGAGTAAGCAGAAGCAACGAGGAAGGTCTTGAGGTGCTTCCAGAACTGGAGATGGTTCCCCTCAAGTTCAAGTCAGGCAGGAAGTCTGTTGCAGGGGGAGGGCCCTGCTGCTGAGAGAAATCTACCCCCAGCTAGTTGCTCTGAGAAGCGGATGACCCGGACATGCTAGGTGTGCATCACACACACCTGCAAAACAGGCCATGGCCATCACTGTCATGTCACTCAAACCCTCCCAAACATCAACATGACATGACAAGCAATACCCATACACCAACACAGTAACGATAAGGTACACATTGCCATATCCTAAATGTACAGTGGCATCGGACAATGATGCCTGACCCGGAATCAGATGAAATGACAGACCAACAAAATCTCCCACCCAAAATAAGTCATTTCCAAATGCATTACAGCAGTCGTAGACGTAACATAACAATGAATGCCTGTCTACATGCACATTATGCTTTGCAAAATCAACACTGCAGCTCATGTGTGCAGTGTCCTACTCCTGCATCACACTGCTCAGCGCACAGCACAGTGAACAGCCATTTTGTGTGATGCACACCCTGAGCATCACATCTAAGTGACAGACCACATCAAACATCAAATTAGGCATGTACTGGATCCATAATCGGTCACAGAACATGTGCTGCAGGGACACAGTGGGCACCAGAAGGCAAACAGTGTACACGTGGATATGCAAGGGTGGGAGTACATGTAGTGCATCAGAGTGCAAGTGTGTGGTTCTGCAAGGACATGCACTCCACATATGCATGTCCACTCAAGTGACCATCAGTGTTTCCTACACATCACATGTGAACATCCACCATGTGTACACCCCAGCATGTCAAAGCACAACTATCCCCTCGCACCTGAAAGGAAAACACAACACATGAACAGGCATTGATCAGCAGAACACAACATGTACATAGGATACCACCATTACTATGTCAGAGTTCCCATCACACTGCAGGACAAGGCAACTATCAACAACAACCCCCCCCCTCCCTCACAAATGACCATGACCCACTGAACAACTGCACCTGGGTCATGGAGCCTCCAACCCTCAATTCCACCTGGCCACAGGATCACCTTTACCCTTCGTCACCATCTCCCACCTTGTGTGTAAAAAGATGCCTGAACCCTCAGAATCCACACTTATTTCCAAAATCACAAAATCCAAGGCATAAAAACGAACCCGAACACCCTCCAGTAGATGACTTGATGTAGCAGTACCTCACAAAGGCCAAGTACTACCACAATGATGCAACAACCAAGGTAGCACAGCAAAACAATGTCACGACAGGATGTGAGACATGTGTGGTACATGACATAGGATGATGCACCATGAATGGATGTGTACTGTCACAGGTCCCCTGTACAGGCGCGGGAGTGTCACGAAACAACCACCCCCACCATGTCCCGGGTGCCTGCAAGGTCAAACTCACACAGGCCCCTGAGACCCTGGTGGGGAAGGAGGTTCAGGGATATGCAGTCGGGACAGGTGTTGACACACTGGATGACTGGAATGAGTGGCAGGAGAGGGGAGGAGGAATGACACATGAAACTAGGGAATGCACAAAAATGTACAACCTGCATGAACACATACACAATCCAAACAAACTTGGATATCATTGTCATGGCCTTCTGTAGTCCAGGCTCAGGAGTGGTACGAACCAACCACCCCCTCTAGGGTTTTGGCGCCTGCAAGTTCGGGGCTTACACAGGCATCCGCAACCCCAGTGGGGAAAGAGGGTCAGGGAACGTTGCTTGGATAGGTACGGGAAGCAGGAACACCGGGTAGAGGGTACAGGTTTCAAAATTGCATAGGATCACGGGTGATTAGGGAGAAAAAACATACCAAATTGAACCACACATACATCCATGCATCAGTACACTCCCCAGCAAGCCTATGCAGAGCAGATCGAAAGAAAAACAACAAGACACTTAGCTCTGGTTTTGAGTGCTGGCCTCCTGCCTGCGCACTCTCAGGTCCGGTTACAGGAGCACTGCAATGCTGCAAAGAGAGCCACAGTCAACAACCTGTACGTGCCAATTACACAAAAACACAACACCAAACATGCCCCATAGCAACAAACTACTCTACAAACAGACAATCTGGGGTCGATGCTTCGTACCCATATATAACATCACCCCTGTGACGGGTCATACACAGTCAATGCAGTAAGTCAGCCGCTGGTGGGTGTGTGGCAAATGGAACACCAATGTGTCACAATTCATACAACATGCAATGTTCCCTGGGTAAGCAGACAGACCCATATAGCAAGCCATGACTACAGAGCAAGTTGCGTACCACCATGACCGAAACAAAGTTGGCAGTGCATTTATCATAAAGTATGTGGAAAAGACATGCACTGCACCTGAGTATGTCCCTTGCTGTATGTCCCTGTGAGCTGCCCCTTTCCATGTCTCGGAAGACTACATGGTTGATACAAGTGCCTCAATGGACCTTGGTGTACCGGAGGGTATGTGCCACTGCCCCTGCATGTGTCCCTGACAACCCTACTATCAACAGCCATCAGTCCACAAACACATCTGAGCTGCATTGTGTGCTTCAACACCAATATTCGTCTAAGCTCAAACTCAGTGCTGTGACTAAGCCTGCATGTGCAACTCGCCTGGTGCAAGCTTTGCTGTGTCATGGCCCCCCTGTGATGCTCACCTTGCCTGGAGTTCCTTGGAACATGTCAGCAGTTCTAGGATGTGGGTCTGCAATCACTGTGCCTCTGCTTGTGCACACATGTGCATGTGGGCACCAACAAACGGGTCCGGAATTCCGTCGTCCAATGGGCCATGTCTGCTGGCAAAGGTGCTCTGGAGGCTCATCCCCCTGCAGAAAGGGCATGAAACACATGATTAATGCTTCAAAGTCATATGTGTGTGTCTCATCAGGCATCTCATTACTTGACCATGTCAGAGAGTCACATCACAAATCACACCATCAGTCCGTCTTTCACATCCAAAGTGTGGAACACTATCTACAGCATGAATTGCAACAAGCACGTGTACAGGAAAGATATGAAACATACTACACAATGCATAGCAATCAATGTACACATTAATCATGACACACCCCATCTAGCAAAAGCTGAACAGTGGACAATGACACCTAAATCATCCCCACTAGGGGTGTCAACACAAGTCACACAGCACCAGACCTGCCACAGATATGACAGTCCAAAGCCCTTGGGTAATATTCTGCAACACCGAACCATCCTTGCGAGCCCATGGATAAGGGAGGCAGGAGTGGCATATGTGAGTCAAGGACCCCAAGCAGCAAACACATACACAAGACAACCATGAAGGGCCCAGCTGGAACAGACAGTGGATGCCTTCAAAAGCCACAAAGCACCGCACCGTCACATGAAAGCACAATAGACTAGCAATTTTAAACTAACTCAACTATTAACTAATTACACTAACAATGGAAAACCTACATTACCTATTTAAAATAACTATCAAACAGAAACTTAACTAACTAAACTAAAAGAAAAATCAAAAATAGCCACATACGACCCGGGGGGGAGGGGAGGCACCCAGGAGGGGGGAGGTACAGGGTGCTGCTCAACATCCACATGCGATGATGCTGAGCCAAAAAAAAAATCCTCCATGGGCTCAACGCCTGCACAGCCGGACCTATGTGGGAGATAGATGGTCGTTCGAGTCTGGCTCATCCTGTAAAGGAGGACGTGGCACAGTAGCCTGGCCACGCCTAGCCGCAGCTTGCTCCTCGTCGGCAGCAAGTCTGCCAGACGGGTGAGCCTGGTTCTGTGTGGCGATGTGACATAGGTCTACATGCAGAACCTCACGTGATACACGTGCTTCCTCTTGCAAGGTAGCACGTGTAACACGGAGTTCCTCCTGCAAGGCCTGGCTGGACAACCGCTGCACCTCCCGGCAAGCCTGTAGCTCAGCCGAGATGGTACGCTCAAGCTGTGAAAACCTCTCCTCTGCCTGCTGCCTCTGGGACATCATAAGGACACCCAGAGTGGATCTGAGGGAAGCATACTCCTCCCTCAGGGCATCCATGTGCGCCTCTGCGTGAGCAGCAATTGCTTGACGCAGAGACGACATTTCAGCCTGGCGTGCCCTGTCTGAGGCCGCCATGCCCAGCCTGAGTGAGCGGGCCGTGGACCGTGCCGCCTGCTGCTGGAGAAGCACCTGCCTAGCAGGGGGGAGCACAGATTGGGCCACACGCTCCATGCTCTCAGCGATGTTCTCCATTGCTGCCCCCTGCCTTTCGGAATTGGCAGTCATGTCTTGCTCCCACTCAGTATACAGCGGTTGCGCGCGGCGACCGCGTTGCCGCGCTTGACCCCTGCAGGACCCAAGGACCGGGGGTCCTCGCTGTGTTGGCACCGCCTGCAGCTGCACGACTACATGCCCCCGTCGACGTGATGTCCCAGGCACATCAGTGACTGGTGTGGAGGGTGACCCTGCGTCCCGATCCACCACGGGTGGAGGAACCAAGACTGTCTGATCCCTCAGTGCCGCAGGTGTCGCAGACAGAGCAGTGTCCACATCAGAATCACTCACCCCTGACACATGGACTTGATGCTCATCCAACTCAACATGGACGTATGAGTCGTCATCAAGGCTGGACTCATAGGCAGCCAGAGACAAGATGGACTGCAGCACTTGGGGTTTTTCGTGGCCTACCACCCCACAACCCCCACTAGTGCCGGGTTGATGTGGTGTTACCAACCCTGTGCCTGGCATGACAACACCATCCTCCGCCTCCATTGCGTCATCACCTGAAAAATAGAGAGAAAAAGGTCACTACACATGTCAGAAGCACACGACACACACACACACCGACAGCAAAGGCATCCGGCAGACATGTGACACACAACATATGACCTGGCATGCATGCTGGGTCTACTTTGAATAGCTTCTGTGATCAGACCTGTTGAAAGGTGACAGTTTCCATGGAAGTGGGTCTATGCAGTGCAGAAAATGTGTACGCCACTCACTACCTACATGTACAAGCACTCCATGGTGTGTGCTAGGAAATGTGAAGGCAGTGCAATGTCAAAATCACACATCACGTGCATTGTGCATTCAATGTGTACCATGTCTAGAAGCCAAGCACCCATCCACCCCAGTACCAAAGCAGGGATGCCTAGCATGGTATCAAAAGACTGACCATACACCTGTGTATTGACAGGCAGTGTTGACTGGCATCAACAGATTCATGTGATTCAAATTACAACACTGCAAATGATGCTGGGACAGTGGGCAGGACACATGATGAAAACTCCAGAGGCCGCCCACGTGTGAAGAAGACACAACAAGAGTTGGACAGAGTCATTGGCCATTGAACAGGCTGAGGCCTTTGAGCCACACAGATTGTCAGAGCCTAAACATGTGTGAAACGCAGGACTGAGCCACAGTTGACATGGGGAGGCCGATGAGATGGCAGGCAATGTATGTAACCAAGGACTCATATTACAGTGATCATCCAGTCAAGGACACATAGAGGCATGCGTGCAATGCACATGGAGCATGAATGGGCACTCATGTCCCTGCGGGACATCTGACCCATGCACAGTACAAGTGAGATACCCTGCATCGAGTACTAAGGCTGTACCACACGGCATATGTCTGGCAGTTTCTACGCTGGAAGTTAGCATCTACACAGGACACATGAACAAGAAAGTACACATTGGCAAGATTGAAGCAGACCAGTGCAAAGGTGGAACTGGGGTGCAGACTGGCAGAGGAGGGGCAAGGGAGCATGCCCACATGGAGTCCCGCATGCAGGCAGAGGAGACATGCATGACGGAAGCATTGCATTACTTACACATCAGAACCATGTACACGTCACATGTAGCAGCAATCATGCACAACACATCCCACAAGTGAAACACACACGTCCTCAACAAACACGCATCAACACTCACTGGACTGGGCATCAAAGTCCAGCATCTCTCCCACACCTTCGACCAATTCAGGTTGTTATGAACTCCACAACGAGAGCCTCATGCGGAGTGAGTTCTTCCTCCTCTGGTGCAGGCCCACCGCCAGTCACCAGAGTCAAGTTGTAATTTGAAGCACGCTTAGCCTTAGTGCTGCGCTTGATGTCATTCCAACGCTTTTTGCACTCCTGCGCCGTGCGCACCTCATGGCCGAATGAACTGACATGTTCCGCAACATGCTTCCAGTGGGTGTCACGTTATGCAGCCGTAGTCTGACTATTGGCACCCACTAGCATGTCACGGCTGTGGCCCCGCATGTAGTCCACGAAGAAGTCCAGTTCCTGCTTACAGAAAGGCTTCTTCCTCGACGTGCAGGAGGTTGTGGCTGTGTGTGGGGTCCCAGCCTGTGCTGCAGGTGCAACCTTCCTCCTCTTGGACTGTGGCGCAGACCCTGGCTGGCTAATGCCGCCCTGACCAGTATGGCCAGTGGGTTCGGTGGATTGAGCCAAGGGAGTGGCAGGTGGAGGGATGACCAAAGGCCTGCCCACTAATGGATCCTGCGCAGCAACATCAGCTGTGGCAGGGTCATTGACCGCAACGGTCCTGGTTGGCAGACTCACAACCGGGGTGCTGTTGGGTGGATCTGCCCCTGCACTTGCCAACACCCGGCTGTTCGGGGCAGCAGATGACATGACTGCCCCAGGGACATGTGTCTTGGTCTGAGCAGCCCGGTGTGCCCCTATGGTTTCCCCCCTGGCCTGTTGGAGATCTACCAAGGGCTCTTCAAGTGCCAACGCAGCCTGCGCTGGTAGACCCTGAGCCAGGGTGGCGGTGTCCACAGCTGAACCTGCAGTTACCGCTACCCTTGGGCCCGTGGCAGTCGATGGAACGGACTGCCGATTCATACGGGTGCCAGTGCCAGATGCAGGAGCTGCATCCCCCGGAACCACAGGGGGTGGTGGCATGGCTGCACCGACACATGGCACAACATTGTGCTCAAGTGGCGCACCCCTGCCTCTTCCCCCTCTGTGGCTGCCCTGGACACCCTGGAGTCCCCCTACTCCCTGGTCACCATGGCCACGTCCCCGACCACACCCGCCACGAGGAGGACGCCCAGCTGAGGCGCCCCTCATCTTTGGTGGCCTCCCAACCATGGCACAGATGTAGTAGTGCTGGCACAGATGGAGTGGTGCCAATGGGAGGTGTACACCACAATTGACCTGGGCAATTGGGGTGAAGGGGGTGGGAAGCAAGATGTTAACAGCCCCCCTGCACCTGCAAGGCTGTATGTGACCCCGGTGATGTAGTGACGGATCATGCAATGCTCAGGCACCCCAAAACTGCAGTAAAACCGTGCACGCAACCCTGCAGCCTACGTGCATGGATTCAACCTCCCGCAGTACGCGGTGGCACCCAGTAACACGAATAATACGAATAACACGCATGGGCCCTTTCCTCGTATTGCACGCGGACGTGCAGTTTTCCACACGCGTTTACGCGCATGGGCCCTTTCCTCGTATTACACGCGGACGTGCAGTTTTTCACGCGCGCTGAAATGCCCATGCACGATTGTACGCGTCACGTCACAGGGGCGCTTGCGCTTGAGGGGCCTTCTGTCCAATGAAAATGCGTATGCGTGCAGACGCGCTTACACGCTAAGGGCCTTTCCTCGAATTACACGCTGACGTGCAGATTTTTCACGTGCCAAATCACTCCGTATCAAGCTGGCCACGCGTAAGCACACGGAAGACCACGCTCCTGCCCAGAAGGCCGAACTACTGCCCCTCCGAGCACGCTCCCACCTGCCATCTGCTGCTGCCTGACTGCCTGCTGCCCACATGCCCTGCCATTTGCTGCCTGCACATCAGCCAGGGGTGCTGTTGCTGTGACCACCCCTGCTGGAACCGAAGACTCCCGACTGGGATTCCATCGCTCCACAGCCCAGCCAGCCCCAGGACCCAGTTGCCCACCCACTCCTGCCTCTGGGGTTGTCATGTCGGGGCAAACACCATCTGAGACCACTGACAACCCCCGGCCAGAGAGGCAGAGGGGCACCAGCTTCAGTGCCACCAAAGTTGGTGTCCTGGTGGAGCAAGTCCTGGGGCAGTATGATGCCCTCTTCGGAAGTTCCCGCGCCGACAAGGAAGGACGGACTCAGATCTGGACTGACATCGTGACTGCCATCAACGCGGAGGGGGTGGCAGTCCGCAACTTACAACATGTCAAGAAGCGCTGGGAGGACTTCAGGTCCAGGACCCTGAACAAGGCCCGGCGCCTCTTGAAGGCAGCGGATGCCAAGGGGCGCCGGGGCCACTTGTCGGAAGAACAGATGAGGGTCTTGGAACGCATATCCCCAGCGCTCGACGTCCAGGTCCTTGAGAGGCAGATCCGTCTGGAGTCGAGCGGTAAGTGTACATGCATCCTGATTGTGAGCAGTGCGTGTGGTGATTATTCAGTAGTGTGCAGGTAGCACATCTGTTTGTATGGGGTGGAGTATGGGTGGGGGTGTACAGGGCCGTGGGCTAACACATGCGAGGGCTGGAATGTGTGAGACATGGATGGTGCTTGTGTGTGTAGGCTTGCATGCCAAATGCAGTTGTGTGGGCACACATGTTTGGATGAATGTGTATGTAAGTCGCATACATGTTGTTTTCGGCTGCATGTATCAGCACTGTGTACATGTGCATGTGTGTGTATTTGACAAGGGTGCAACAGTGATGCAACATGGATGCGTGTGACAGCGGTATGTGGAAGCCTGATTGGCAGATGTGACATGGATGCCCGTCTGAACACTGCGACACTTGGCAGAGGTGTACACATGCATGCAAGTGTGGTGGTGTGTGTACATGTGTGGTGCACTTCCTGTGTTGCATGTGATGTCTGGCTCACCTTTGGCTGCTCATGCTGTTGTATGTGTATGGATGGTGCTGGCAGTTGCGATATGGCTGTGGTATGGCTCATGTGTGCGAGTTGAAATGACATGTGTGTTGGGGATTGTGATGACATGTCTGAGGTGTGCCAATGCCACTCATGTACAACTGTAATATGTGTATGTGTCCATTGTACAGTGCCCTGATGCCTGTGTTTTGTTTCTCCCTGTCTGCAGCGTCAACTGATGAAGAGGGCGGAGAAGGTGCTGTGGAGCACAGCGGCGGGGATCCTACCGCCAGCCGGAGACGCAAGGCCCGGCTCCCCTCCCATGTTGTGATCTCGTCGGGGAGTGAGGAGTCCGGTGCCGCATCCCAGGCCGCAGCTGCAGGGGGAGGTCCAAGAGGCGGAGGTTGGAGTTGGACTCCTCGGCAGCAGAAGGGGCAGCTGGGACCCCACAGGGCCCAACAGGGGAAGATGTCACGGAGTCATCCAGGTTGGTGGGGGGTTTGGTGGAGGAGGAGGCCGTGCAAGCACCAGAGACGGGGTCTGGAGGTGGGGATCCCACTGGTGCTAGTGGTGCAGTGCAGGACCAGGGACAGGAGGTAGCACAGGCCGCCGCGGAGGTGCCTGTGTGCAATCCTGTCCCTGCATCATCTTGCACCAGCATGGATGCCTACGTCCAGACCCATTTCCAGGCAGGGGATGAGCTCACGTCAACTGGCCTTCCTCTGCCTGCGGACGTGGCTATCCGGGTCCGGGTTGAGCCTGTCCTGGCTGGTGTGGCGTTGCGTCAACGGGCCATGCGAGGTGACCTGCAGTCTTTTCATGAGGAGACTGCACGTCATCTCGAATGGCTCGTTGACCACGTCAGCCTGCTGGGACAGGTCACCCAGGCCGGATTCCTCCATCTGATGGGGCTTGCTACGACCCCCTCCTCAACTGGACCCCCTACGCGCCAGTCGTCCTCCGTGCCATCTTCCCACCCATCAGTCACCTGGGTGCCCTGTGGAGCTGCCTCTGACGGTGCGGCCAGGCTGGTGGAGGAGGCATCCCTGCCACAGTCGGGAGTCGGAAGTCCAGCAGGGGTGGCCACATCTACGACTGCACCCCAGCCGGCGGAGGATGTGCAGGCAGCAGGAGGCAGTGCACGGGCAGAGGCACAGCAGCAGCAGCAACGTGGTGGGAGCCATGAAGGCTCGGGGCCTTCAACATCGGAGGGGCAGGCATCGGCCGGAGGGCAGGAGGACCCAGGACAGAGAGTGTCTTCCGTGTGGCAGCGGTTGGGCCACGCCATAGATGCGGAGCGGCAGCGGGCGGAAGAGGCACGGCTCACAATGTTCAGGGCGGAGAACTCCATGCGGAGGGCCCTGAGGCGGGCCGAGTGCCTCGAGGCAATCCGCAGGGGTTTGGAGGTGGACACGTCGACGGCCCTGCGGACCCTCGGGGCCAAGGAGGAGGACCGCCTCCGGCACATTGAGGAGGAGTTCGATGATGCCCTGGCCCGGGACATCCACAAGTGAGCCGTGAAACTAGCCCGCTGCCCTTGTACATAGTTATGTAGGTAGTGTTAGGTTTCATTTTTGTTTTGATTTTATTTGGACCTTTCGGACATTGGCCACATTTTTGTATATATTTTTTTTTATTAGTTAGTGTAGTTAGATAGGTTTCCTTTCTTTTGTTGGGATAATGGACCCTCGCTTGTTTCCATGTACATAGTTCACTGTTGGATTGTATTTTTTTTTCACATTTTAACCATGGATCAATGGCTTTCTTTTTTATTTCCCATTGGATTTTGTTTTGTGGACATTGGCTTTGGACAACATTACTTTGGAATTTTATTTTTTGCTTTTTTTCACGGACATGCCTCTTTTAATTTTTGTACATTCACATTTCTGTTTCTTCATTTTTGATTCTATTTATGTTTCCTTTAATACATATTTCTTTTTGGTGAACTTCAATGTGTGGTATCTCATTGGTTTCATGCATTTCATGATATGGGTTTTGAGATTCACTGACACCCATTGGGTGTATGTGAGGGAAATGTGTTTGTTTCGGAACTTGCAATTGGTGTTCTGTGATGTAATTGCAAATTATGAGTGGGTGGATGCAATACTCGGATGGGTGTTTTGCATTTGGAGGCTGACCATAGGGACCAGGGATCTAGATTGTGATGACATGTTGGCTGGGGAACATGAGTTGGACATGGGTGGGGGCCTGCTGGCAGGTGCCCCACAGTGCTGGGGGGTGGGGGTGGTGGGAGACATGGGTGGGGGCCTGGTGGAGGCCGCCCCTGGTGACTGGGGGGTGGGGATGGTGGAAGACATGGGTGGGGGCCTGGTGGAGGCTGCCCCTGGTGGCTGGGGGGTGGGGGTGCTGGGAGACATGGGTGGGGGCCTGGTGGAGGCTGCCGCTGCACTGCTGGGGGGTGGGGGTGGTGGGAGACATGGGTGGGGGCATGGTGGAGGCTGCCCATGGTGGCTGGGGGGTGGGGGTGGTGGGAGACATGGGTGGGGGCCTGGTGGAGGCTGCCCCTGGTGGCTGGGGGGTGGAGGTGCTGGGAGACATGGGTGGGGGCCTGGTGGAGGCTGCCCCTGCACTGCTGGGGGGGTGGGGGTGGTGCGAGACATGGGTGGGGGCCTGGTGGAGGCTGCCCCTGGTGGCTGGGGGGTGGGGGTGCAGGGGGACATGCGTTGGTGGGCAGTAGTGCAAGTTGACATGTGGGTTGGCTGGAGGTCATGGCCATTGTGGATGGTGTGCCTGCAGGACATGTGCAGGGTAGGCCCCTGTGGT
The DNA here is from genome assembly GCF_040938575.1 of Ambystoma mexicanum. Lineage (NCBI taxonomy): Eukaryota > Metazoa > Chordata > Amphibia > Caudata > Ambystomatidae > Ambystoma > Ambystoma mexicanum. The sequence continues at coordinate 932,579,204 of NC_090921.1, read as the reverse complement.
GTGAGCCACCTGCAGGGGCCGTGGAGGGTGTAGAGGGAACACCTGGGAGGACAAACACATGCAATTCACGTGTGCTGCTCCCCGCGCACCCCTGTAATACACGTACCCTGATGGAATCGCGTGTGGAACTTCCCGCGCATCCCTGAAATGCGCGTACCCTGCTCGCACGTGCCCAATCGCGTGTGGAACTTCCCGCGCACCGCTGGAATACACGTACCCTGATGGAATCGCGTGTGGAACTTCCCGCGCACCCCTGGAATACACGTACCCTGCTGATGTTGCGTGTGAAACTTCCCCCGCACCACGAAATACACGTACCCTGATGAGATCGCATGTGGAACTTCCCGCGCACCCCTGAAATACACGTGCCCTGCTGATGTCGCGTGTGAAACTTCCCCCGCACCCCAAAATACACGTACCATGATGAAATCGCGTGTGGAAATTTCCGCGCACCCCTGAAATACACGTACCCTGCTGCAATCGCGTGTGGCACTTCCCGCGCACCCCTGAGATACGCGTACCGTACTCGCACGGGCCCAATCGCGCGTGGAATTTCCCACAAACCCCTGAAATACACATACCCTGCTGAAATCGCGTGTGGCACTTCCCGCGCACCCCTGAGATACGCGTACCCTGCGGCCCAATCGCGTGTGGAAATTCCCGCGCACCCCTGAAATATACGTACCCTGCTGAGATTGCGTGTGAAACTTGCCCCGCACCCTGAAATATACGTACCCTGCTGAAATTGCGTGTGGCACTTCCCGCGCACCCCTGAGATACGCGTACCCTGCTCGCACGGGCCCAATCGCGTGTGGAAATTTCCGCGCACCCCTGAAATACACGTACCCTGCTGAGATCGCGTGTGAATCTTGCCCTGCACCCCGAAATACACGTACCCTGCTGAAATCGCGTGTGGCACTTCCAGCGCACCCCTGAGATACGCGTACCCTGCGGAAATTCAGTGTGGAACTTCCCACGCACCCCTGAAATACGCGTACCCTACTCGCACGGGGCCAATCGCGTGAGGTACTTCCCGCGCACCCCAGTGATACACGTAGCCCGCTTGCCGTGCTGGTACAGGGTTAGCGCAGCCCTTTGCGCTGGATTGGGTATATTGATGGCTTTTCTCTGTGCGAGAGGCGTTCTTGGGGGTGTAACTGGCGCTGCTGCAGGGTCGCTGCGCCACTGTGCACCACGGCTGGTTTTGGTGGCTGGAATCCATGAATACGCTGTGCGCAGAAATGGATTTTAGCACTCGCGGCTGGCGCAGGGATTCGCACGCGCACTCTGTGTGCCAGCCGCGTGCGCCACTTGTGCGCTGAATTCTATGAATTACCCCCTTGATTGGGTAGCTGACCTTAACTGCAACATTAATATAGAACAGAACACTTCTTGTGCGTGGTCAGACCACCATATTATCACCTTCAATATCCTAGCCAATAATTCACATACTAAACAGGACATTGCACCCGCCATATCCACAAGAAACAAAAAGGATATCACTCGGGACAAACTTCTCCCCATCATACTGCTCACGTTTAATAAAATCGCACGATCATGTACAGACCCTACTACCCTCGTGGATGTATACAACTGCACTATGCTCAAGGCTATTAATACTATAGCCCCCCATACTCAGGAAACCTAAACAACATGCACACCTCAATTCCTGGTTCACACCACAACTGAGACCGCTTTGTAAAGAAAAACGCATGGCTGAAACCCGCTGGAAAAGCCTCCCTTTCATCGCTAACCAAGACACCTAGTCGTTGCTACTCTCAACTACAAGGAAGCCATTCTCCAAGCTAAAAAACAGACATACAACATATGCATAACACAAGCCGAATCTATTATTAAGGAGCTTTTCAAAATCCTGAAGGAATTAGAATCGCCCTCCTCCTCTCCTGACACATTTAGCAAAGACAGCGCTTAGTGTTCTAACATCCAAAAATAACTGTTAGACAAGATAGCTATGCTCCAGTCAAAAATCAATAATAAAAAAAAACTGCCTTCAAAACACCATATTACGTAATCCTTCAACTACCTTGTCAGTGCACATCCAGGCACCATTCACTTCTCACCACTAATATTCCAGAAGTTGAAAGTATCATCAGCAAACTCAAACCCTCCCACTGTCAGGGTGATACTTGTCCTGCCCCTGTCATCAAGGATGCTGCTCACTAACTAGCCCCTTTCATCACTGCTCTTATCAATTCCTCTTTCAACACTGGCATTGTCCCTGACAATCTCAAGGACGCCTGGGTCATTCCCCTTTGTAAAAAAACAACATTGGATGCCAGCATACCAACTAACTACAGGCCCATCCCCACAGTCCCCTTCATACTTAAGATCTTAGATCATGCGGCTTACCTGCAGATACAGGATTACCTGGAATCTAACCATCTCCTTGGCCTAAAACAATCCGGTTTCCACCCTAGGCACGGAACCTAGACTGCACTTATAGACCTTAAGACACAAATTGGGGACCTTAAAGACAATTAAAATTAGCCATGCTACTTCTCCTTGATTTATCAGCGGCATCTGACCTTGTCAACCACCACATTGTCTGTCAACACCTCGAAACTGCTGCTCATTTTTCAGACAAAGCCACCACCTGGATCAGATCGCTCTTGAATAACAGATTCATGAGGGTCTTCTTCCCCTCCACTGCGGTTGACCCTTCACCAGTCCTATTGCGGTCCCACAAATATCATGCCATTATTTGACATACTTGACAATCTGGATCTTACATACACTAGCTATGCTGATGACACCAGATACTCATTCCGATCATGGGTGACCACATTATTGACGCTAAAGCCCTTAATAAGGTTTATCAAGTCACACAGGCTTGGATGGCCCAACACAAGCTGTGTCTTAACGATGACAAGACAGAGCTCCTCATCCTTGGCTCACAGAATCGGATTAATAAACTGGACCCAGACTTCAGAGCCTTTAACATTGAAGGTAACACTATCAAGGTCTCTAACAACACCAAACCAACGCTGTCATTGCAGCTTCAGCATACACCTGCAAATTGATCTCAGCCTGCCGCCCGTTCCTTACCACACCCAACTGCATTACGATTGCCAGGATCTTGGTTATGTCTAAACTAGACTACTGCAATGCACTTTACCTAGGGATTAGTCAACGCAACATAAGAAAACTTCAGGTTATTCAAAACAATGCCATCAGGGCTGCCCTCAACTTTCCTAGATCTTAACACATTTTGGACACTAGACAAAGCCTTCACTGGCTATCGGTGTCCCAAAGAATTTATCTTAAAACCCTCACCCTCACACATAAATGTGTGAACAACCAGGCCCCGGCCTACTTGGCAAACCGATTTACTCACCACTCCTCAACATGGCCCCTGAGATCTGCCCAATTGCATAGCCTCAACATACCACGATATAAGCTCAAAAAATGCAAGCGGAGTGAGCTTACCTGTCCTCGCTGCTAAACTTTGAAACTCTATGGCCAACCTCATTAGGACTGAGCCATCGTTCTACTCCTTTAAACACATAGATAAGATCTGGCTGGTGTCCCGTGATGTCTAGCTTCTTACGCTACATATACTCTCCTTGCATAAGGGTAACTGTAACTATGCCCTGCTGATTCATCTGTAAACTGCAATATAATATCTGTGTTTTTTGCTGTCTGTAAATATGTACATCTGTATCTTTGTTCTTGTGCAATTGTATCTTAAGATATGCGCCCAGATGCCTTTGGGCAAGGCGCGCTCTACAAATAAATCAAATCAATTTCAAGCACCTAGTTATCTCTGGGTTATGCACGCTATATAAATGTTTAAATAAATACATAAATATATAAAATTATCTTCGCCACATCTTGCAAGATATGGACTCTACTTCCGTGCATCTGAGTGCATTTTTTTCTTTGCTCTTAGAGATTATGAGCTGGAGCCGTGTGTATTCGAGCAAGTAGAATATGAGCGTACGGGTAGGGTGAGAGGATGGAGGATTTCTTACAGGGCCAATGCGATGGGCACGCTGAATGTTAAGTGAAATGTCCAGTGGGCAGTGAAGCAGGGCTGGCAGCATCTTCTGAAGAAATGCAATAGGGTCAGATCCCTCACCCCCCTCCAGTAGGCCAGACATATGCAGATTATTGTATCTGATTCTGTTTGCCAACTCTTCATTATGACTTGGGAGATATTCAACTGTTTTTTCCAGCAGCACCACCCCTGGGGAAACATCCTCAACAAAGCTAACCCTCTTTTCCATCTCATCCATTCTGTTTTCAAACCCCTTCCACCTACCATAAAGTTGCTGTAGTTTCTGATGTGTAGTTTCGATGAAGGGTTTTAATGCTCTTATTTTCTGTATGATAGCCCAAATGGCTGGGTCAGCAGGGGAGAGCGGTAGAGGCGAGTCACTTTTTGGTCTTTTAAGGTTGGTCGAGGAAGAGGTTAACTCATTGGTAATAGTCAGAGCCTTCTGATTGCCCTTACCAGTGGTCATGGTATCACAAAGAGTGAGGTAAGAAGTTAAGCCACAAACAAAGGCATCCGTAAAGCACAGGATAGTGTTTGTATTTCAAAAAGTGTCAAGGAGCAGCAGCAGAATACCCACAAATTTCCAAATTGAAGACAAAATAGTCTTTATCCCTCAAATTGATTACACACCAGATGTGCAATTTCCCTGAAGAGGCTTGCACACTAAGAAAGCACTAGGACAGACCCAGAGAAATATTCAGCTTGCAGTAATTTGTGGGGCATCATGTTTCGAGTCCAGAGAACACACCACCTCTTGCTCTTGGTATGCAAAAGAGCCGTCTGGTGGTGCACTGTTTGTCATTTTTCAGTTGTCTCACTGTCAGCTATTTCCTTCCACCCTCCCATCCGAAGCCACCAGTCCACATCAACGCGCATCTCCACACTCCTCCACTGTACACAACACCACCAGACCACCACACTCCTATACATACCCTCACACCACCAATCCACACCACTCTATACCACACCACCACACCTCTACACCTCCATACTACCACGCTACACACTCTAAACTACACCAAGTCACCTCCACCTCCATTCCACAATACCACTTCACACCACTCCACACTATACGAGACCTAATACAAACATCACACCTCAAAATCTACACCCCCGCTCTATACATGCCCACTACACCCCTACAACACTACTATAAACTAACACACCTTCACATCCCTACACCCTCCCACCCCTACACCTCCACACAGTCCACTGCCACAACCCATTGTGTTCACTAGTACTCCACACCACCACTCCACACCTGCACACCAAAACTCCATAGCACCACTCCAAACCATCTTTCTACACCACCACCAATTTACACCGCCCTACCCCACCACTCTGTAACATCAGACAACCTTCCTGAAATGCTCCATACATGTCTACATGTTAGTGTTTGCTGACATGTAACATTAATCATGCACATGTTTAAAAGTCTTCTGTACACTTCTTTGAAGAGAAGTCTGTCTTGTATGTTTACCACTAAGGTTATTTTGTCTGAAAACCCTAGCTTGCGAAAAGACATGTTTGGAATGTCTGGATAAGCAGAGCCACAGCATTTACTGTATTCTTACCTATGAATGTAAAATGTAATAACAATTCCAAATACCAAAATTATTGGCTTTGCCAATGCTTGTTTTTTTTTTATATTTCCACTTTTATTTCGAGGATTGAAATGTAAACCCAAATTTGAAATGCTCATTCTAAGCCACTGTAGCTATTACATTAGAGTAGAGAACCAGAAAATACTTTTCCTTGTTTCTCACCTGTGACAAGGCAGGCCAGATGCAGGGGATAGAGCTGCAAAGTGACCTCATCCAGCATCTCATGCTTCTTGCAGGATGTATTGTGCAATGCACCTTTCAGTGTCACACCATTCTAAAATACAACATTTTGTGAGTGGTCAAATCTGCGTTCATAAAGACATTTGAGCTTCTGGAATCAACCCAATCGAAAAATGCATTGATCTGTGTATGTGGCACACATACTTGGAAAGTAATCCTTTCTGAATCAAGCCCTTGCTTCACTATTATATGTATCTAGACATGATACTCCTCGCAAGTTTGCAACATTGCTCATTTTAACGCATAAGCCTTGTATGCAGAACAGCATTTGTAAGGTAACAATTTACTCAAACATATTCAATTGTGTTTTCAAGGAACATATTGTGAAGTGTTTTCAAGATTATAGAAACATTATTGATAGAATTTTAAAATAAAAGGGTTGAGAATGATTTCGGAATACTTCACACTTCTGGTATAACAGGCCCATCTTAAACACTTTTGGGGCCCAAGCACGAACATATTTCGGCCCTCTACCATTGAAACAAATACATTAAGGGATCCAGAATATGTGGTTGCATGACCGCCCATCAGGCTTGCAAGACATAGCTTGATATGCTGCCTTGCAGTGATCAAATACACCTGGGTACTCATTTTTAGTACCTTTACCTTCTTCATTCTTGATGCATTTCAAGGGCAAAATTAGCAGTTCACAACGAGGGTATTTGTGTTCTAGCATAGGTGCAGGAAACGTTATTAATAGCAGCCATGAGCAATGTATACAAGCTGTAGTATAAATGCAGGACACAGATCATATGAAAAGGGTGCACATAACCCAGAATAGAAAGAGGCCTCAGATTAGCAGCCTCACAGAATGCAGGCGTGCACAAGCATGGAGGGAGGAGACCATGTGTAAGCAAGGCAAAAGCTATACACATACCACAGCATAGATAGTGGATACAGATTAGAAGCTACACAGAAGCCATAAGGAAGGTGTCCCTTTCCAGAGATTATAAGAGGGACAAAGTTTTCACGGGGTGCTATCTTAATTCTCTCTGCCATCAAGCAAAGTACAAATTGATGTGATCTTGAAATATTTCATTTGGCTTTCTTTTTTGTATTTGAAATCTTTAAATGCACCCAACAGATGGATTCGGGAATGTTATTTGTGATGCGCAGAAAACCCTTTGAATTGTACAGAAAAGAAACATGTTATTGTTTCAAATAAGCAGTCCTCAAAATGTGCTTTCTAGTGGCCAGTAATATCTCGTCCATCCTTTTCTGTCTGGAATCCCTTCAAATGGGCTGGATAAAGTAAAAATCAACAAAGCCACCAGTATGTGAGAAGGCAAACCTTCTCATAGAAGGCAGCACACTACCATGTTATAGTCTGCTGGCGAAGCCAGGATATATGTATGCATGCTTTGGTTCCACAGTCATGATTAATCACCTCCTTGGACTAACACTTGATTCTTGTAATTGCCTAGGCATTGCAAATTCCCCCTTATAGCCCCACCTGAACGAGCAGATTTCTAGTCCTTCACCATACTGATGCTATGTTTGCTTTTATTGCAACTGTTATCTGGCGATTGTACATTGGTGATAATAGCACCTTTTGTGCTACAAAAGAAAGTATCTATGCATGTCGGGTTATCAGCTTCTGACATAGGAAAGGGTGAGTTGGCTTTGCTGGAATTTCTTACTGTGATCATGCATATGAACACAAATCTCAATGTTAGTGCGTTACACACTGAGGTATCTTCTGAAACATGGGGACACTCAAATGTATTGATATGCATTTCAATCAGTACAATTCCCACTGAAAGGTGGGTTATGCTGCAGTGAACACACAAACTATGCATATCACAGTATTCATTGATCAAAGCAGAAATTTCGTGTCAACAACAGGCAAGAAATCGGTTTAGAGACTCAGTGTCAAGCTATGGCATTTCCTTGCATGTGCTATTTAAGATTTAAGATTTGTGAGCAATCAGAACTGACTTCTTTAGATCAGGCAGCCTTCTGCTCCCAAAGAGATGGGGGCCTTGGGCACGTGCCCCTTTTGCCCTATTATAAAGCTGTCTCTGAGTACAAGTGACATTAGCCATCAGATAGCTGAGCAGTCACTAATCATCACACAGGGCCTGTTATTGGCTTAGGGCAGCCAGTGAAAAGACTTTTAATGAAGCAATAATGTTCAACAGATCCCAGGATAGTGATGTGGAACTCCCCCATTGGCCAATTTTGGAGCTATGTGAGCCTGGAAATTGGCCAATGAGTGAAGCCTTGCAGTTTCCCCAGGGTCGCTGTGCTGGTGGCATGGCTGCCACAGCGGCACTCTCCCTAATCTAATTAATCTCATTTGTTTAAATGGACATATGTATTATATACCAGGCCCTTAAGCTGTATCTGGTGTTATGGTCCTGTAAATCCTGTTAAATACCATTGCTGTGCTCAGGCCTTTATTCTGTATTCAGGGCCCTTAACTCCCAGTACAACCCTTGGGCTAGGTCTATTATGCTTAATTAGCACTCTGCCAGGGTCGCTCAGTCAAACAGTCTGTTACAAATGCAAGCTGTTTTAACTAGTACAAGCCCTAATTCGGAGTAGCCTGAGAGCTGCACACCCTTGCGCTCTGCTACATGCCACACCACATGCTGCCCATAGCGATCACCTTGTCATAAGCACACACATTCTGAAGAACAAGCTGTTAAATGGCCTTTCCAATTGAAAACAAGAAGAATAAAACATGCATTTGGTATCCGTGATCCTCTCATCTCTGCTGTAGTCTGTTTTCTTTGTTGTTTAATTTGAGACTCTCAGTCACCCAGATCCAGCAGGACTGTATGTGCCATAGAAAAATACAGAGAAGATGTACTTTTCTTTTTGCATGAGTAATGACTATCTTTTAAAATATTCTATAATTTTTCTTCAAACTCCCCCTTCCACCATTTTCTCTGCAACTTAGTTTAAAACTCTGTCGTTGGTGTTGCCATACGTGTACCAATTTTATATTTCCAATATTATGTGCAATTCACAGCAAATGCATTCTGGATTTATATGTGCACATACTAAATTTGCATATAATGTCTCTATTTTTTCTACTTTCAAAGACCTTTCTAAAGGTTAAATATAACCTTACCACTCTCATCAGAAAATGTACCGCTTCTGATGCTTTTAAGTAACTGCAGGAGCTCAGCTTCTCCAAACACAGACATCAGGCATTTCAGGTAACTCAGCAGCAGAAAAAAAACACATTCTTCCTCTTTAACTTTTCCCTTTAGCTGTATTTCCTTCCATCTCTCCTAAAGACAAGTATACATAAACAAAGGAAACAGCAGCTCAGTCTTTAGTTGCCTGTTGATCCCTTGGCCATGTCTCTCTCTCTCACACACTCACGCATGCATGCACACAGGCACGCACGCACACACACACTCCCATCAGAAAGCCCACACTCAAAGTAATACATAAAGACAGCACACAGGGACAACACGAAAATGTATCTATAACTCACACCTGTGTAGTAATTCCAGAGTGTACCGTGTAAAGAAATGTAAAAGTCTGCAAAATGTGCATATACATTCAGATTCACAAAACAGATACACACAACCACTACCAAAAATAGATTTGGAATGTCTGTTTGCACATACAATATGATCAGTAAACCCAATGCGCAATGCTGACAAAACACTAAGAATCTGTAACGCTTCCCTGAAGTCCTGCGGAAGCCTCCGGCTCTCTGGGGCTGTGGTTGAATGCTCTGCACCACACCTTCCCCACAGCAGCAGAGTGTGGTGTTAATAACCCTGTATACTGTGTGGTTGGAGAGGTGAGAAGTTGTGTTGTGTGAATGGGCAGCCCCTCTAGGTATTCTGGATTCCCCAGGATGGATGGACTGGACTGCGTGGCAGGACCTAAGGGCTAGAGCCAAACAAGATATCACTTGGGTGCCCTTCCTTCTCCCCTCATGAACCACCCCCTCTATTTCCCTTGACACAGCCTAGAGGGGGGGCTGGACTCACCTTGTGGATTGCTGCTGCACAGAGGTGTGCAAATGAAGAAAAGAATGCACAGGCCAGTTACTTAACTGGTGTGTGGGTCCAGGCCAGTTGTGACTCGCCAAGTGCTCGGGGCAACGGGCCTTTAGTCTTTAAATGCTCGTGGAGCACGGCTAATACAGTGTTCTGTTATACAACATTTCTGACTGTCTTGTAGGGTACATTTACTAGCCCAACAGAAATTCCTGCCTCACAAAACTGCATTTTAGCAGTTACAGAAATAATGACTGCACTGTGTCTGCTGTGTACATATGGGGCGAGATGGAGCACAGACACCCCAGAGAATGGCTGCAGTTATGTTCTTCATGGGAATCCAAAAAGTGGAACTCAAAGGCATCCTGGCTTTACGCTGCAGTGCTGGGATTTGCATAAACTTCAAGCTGCCAACGAAAATGTGCTATGTAAAACGACTATGCACTGGTGCTGTCTTCATTTTTGGACATCACACAGTTGGTTTGGGTTTTAGTAAAACACAGCCATGTTCATCCATGTTCAGGTTGTACACCAGCAAACAGGGGCCATTCTTCACTGAATGGCATGTTGTGTCAAGCAAAATCTGTGAAGAGCAGAGAAATCCATTTCAGGCCGCACAACCCGCCTTCAGTCTGGCAACAAAGTAACCCATGCAGAGGACTTCAAAAATAATTATTTTCTCCCTGGCCATGCGTCAATTACGAAGAACAATATTTCCAGCATCTTTCCTGCCCTGAAACTGATCTGATCTGTCAAGGCTTTTCCAAAAATGTGTGTTAAAGACACTGCATCTGGTGAAATCTCCATGTAAAGTGAGCATGTGTAAATTCGTTTGGCAAAGGCAGTGAAATAATAACTTTTAAAGCTGAAAATGTGAAACCATCCCAGATACTCGCACAGAAACAGTATGCTATAGGTGGAACTGGAGTGGTTTAAGTGTATATTATATTTATTTACTAAATACTTGCTTTCTGTGAAAGAAAGTAAGGAAGACAAATAAGTGTGTTTGAAAACATCAGAATAAAGGGGCCTGGCAGGAAATTCAAAGGCAATAAAGCTTCCTGTGAAAGGAATCTCCTCGACAAACTATGAAAAGGCCAAAGTGTGAGAATTTGCGACCTCGTCAGACTGACTGTCATTTCCCCAGCAAGGGACAATGGACCAAAGGGAATCAGCACTTCACAGAAAAGTGTGAATTCCTTGTGACACCTGCCAGAATCAAAAGGTGCTATGGTAACCCTGCCTCCCAGAACTGACACAGAGGAGGCAGGCTGGCTGTGACAAATGTTAAGGACCACCCTACAGTGACAGATGCCATCCATTTGATTTAAAATACTTTTTATTTTAAAGCATTTATTTCAGTAACCTGAAGAAGCAGTGATATGAAATTATGACCATTTTAATGTAAATTGTGTACCATTAAAATAAGACCATGTGGGTCTTCCTAGCATGCAGGGCACTTGAACGACAGTAAAGAGACATTTCTGGAAAAAGCATACATGACACAGTTATGAAAGTTGATGGAAATATGCCCGACATTAATAGGCTTCTGTTTCTCCATTTGTAGATTTATTTTGGAAATGTTTTCCATAGAAATGGCAAAAGATTGCCAGAAGGACAAAACAACATCGCACAAACTTGGGATTTGGAACAACATATTCCTTGTAAAATATGGGGTCTGCCTATGTGATTTTCAGGAGAATAACAATTAATATAAGTGTTTTGTTTCATATCTGATTTTGGCAAAAGTAACTGTGGTAGAACAAAACACATCATAAAAAAAACACAATAAAACTGATGTCACTTCCCTGGGTCCAATCTGCTTACATTGAGGTGGCGACATCCACAGCCTGCCCTATCTGATCTTAGAGGTTGGTCCTGCTTATTTCTGCCCACATAGTAAAAATCCTCTGATAACATCTGGTTTATAAAAAGGAGGAACCTTAGGGAGAGTCAGGACTTTTCAAGAAACCGGCATTCAAGAATCAGACATTCAAAAATCAACATCCAGAGCTCCAGACATTCCAAATTCACCCTGCAAGACTCCAGTGCCAGGCCAGGGGTATCTGATCCAGATCCAGAACCTCCTACCCAGTTAGAAACACCTATCCAGAATTAAACCCTACAAAAATCCCAATAATTCAGGGAGAAAGGAGGAAAGGGTGTGGACCCCTTTGGGAGAATTCCATGACCAGACCTGTCTTTGCCCAGCTGGTGCATCCATTGTCCACTGAGACCAGACTCTGGTTGCCTCGTTGTGTCTCTAGAGGGGAGCCCCACCGCTCCGCAGTGACCAGAACCTTGTCCCGCTGCCCAGAGACATGGTTAGCTGCCCAAACTACCCAATTCAAGTGCTTCTTGTAAGTATCACCCCTCCCCAATATCTAAAAGATGCATACACCATTCTGTTACCTTGCCATTTCCCCACCCCTATAAGAAGCACTATAAGAAATCCTATAAGTATCCTAGTAATGTCTTGAAATTGTCAGAATCCTCTGTGTATCCTGTCCTTTAGTCTCCATGCGTTAGCAAAATTCTTTCCAAATCATTTCAGTCATTGAGTAAGTCCTTAGCACTATTTTAATTAATTTCCTATAGAGATGAACGCGGCATGGATAGGTTAACCTTGCAAATTAACCTCCTCGCCTACCGTGTCTTTCTTTAAAAATATCTAGCCACTAAAATATAGTTGCAGTAGAACCAATCATTTTGCTAACAAAGCCAAGTTGCCTGTGAAATTGTTTCTCGTGTAAAATCTGATTTTTCTCTTCCCTTTACGAATCATATACTGCCACCCAGTCCAAAGTGTTTTAATATAACACCTGTTATGTGCCTGTGTACTTTAGCAAAAACTATTTTCGACTCTGTCTGTTTAGCTCAATTCTGAATTCTGAAAACTAAGAAATTGCAATTTTGCCACAAGTGATTCTTGCTGCACTGTTGTTCCTTCCCAAAGTCGATTTTCTAACCTGCCTGCATGTTGTTTAGTACCTTGCCTTGTAGCTTGTAAGTTGTCTTGCTTTTTTAGTACAGTCACACATATTCTTGTCTTATCCATTCAACCGCACATGTGAAATAACCATTCGATAATTCCGAGTGCTATTTGGCTCATTTTTCAAGGGTTCTCAATCTGATTTTGGCCTCACATTCATTTGTGGTAGGTTGGATTTTAAATCTGATTGTTGCCTAGTATACCTGATTCCTTGCTACTCCTCTCCAAAAACCTTGGTTAACAATGGTTCATTGGAGTGTTGAGGGGGAATGCCTAACTGTGGTGCCATTTGAAAATACAACCCAAAAAGTAATCTTGCTTTCATTCATTTGTGCACTGTGTATCTGATGTTAGAAGGTTAAACTAAGTGGATCCTATCATTTTACTATGTAATTATCACCACACTGGTGATTGTTGGCCTATATTGAATGTGTTTGATTTGTATTCAACATTAAAAATATATATATATTTAATTATTACACACCGGCCTGGTTCATGGTCCATTGCGACACAGGATGTACGTTAAGGGGGGTGTGAGACGGATTGGCTGCCTTCTCAAAAACTGAATCTGAATGTAATGAACTTAAAATTGTTTTTATTGTGTGCCGCATCCCAGGCAGTAGAAGGACTCCTGTCTGGAGTGTGCCACATCTTTAGCATCCCTAACATAGTGGGGGCTCGTTTCCGGGATTGAGATAGTGTTTCCACCTGTGACAGTTTAACACAGCAGGCTAACCCTGAAAAAGTAGTGATACATCCGGGGGTTAGAAAACAGTATTACACTGTAAAAGCGCCATCCCAAAACATAGAACCTAAGTATCAGGCCTGTGTGTAAAAATAAAGTAAACTCAACCCTGAACTAGGCAAAAAAGGCAACAGAACACAGGTTTACCTGTATATAAATAATTTAATAAAGGAAGAACACTCTTCATAATGACCAGAGTGGAGATAAACATTGCTAGGCAGCACCTTCTGCACAAAATATTCATTAGAGGAGAGTGGGTGGAGCAGGAACAGGAAGCTTGGCTGTCCAGCATGATGCAAGAGGTCACCTCCATGACCATGGATGTGTGGCGGGACGGTGGCCTGTTAAATCAAGCCTTGAGCAAATTGTACATGATTCCCAGTATTAAAGAGGAGCAAATTAAAAAAGGGTCTGACTCACAGGCTACATATATCTCCACATGGGGGTTATGGAGAAGAAATATGAAGAAAATAGTACCCTTGCACAAAACCAGTCTGAGTTCTCAATCCAAATCCAGACTGAATTAAAAATAGTTGAAGAGATTTTGTAAAAGAGCCAAGATACTGAGGCAGAATTGGAAAACTACATCATACAGTTATAAGAGAACTTGGCTGTACAACAACAAAATACATCCGAACAAGATGCACAATTAAAAGTGGAGTGTCAGGAAAAGGTTGAGTCAACCGATATTGAATCAACAACTAAAATATAACAGAGCCTGTTCAGAGCAGATAACCACTTTACTAAAACACGTTGAGAAATTGGAAGAGTCGAGTAATACATTAATCATTTAAGAACTCCACTTCCAAACAGAACTTGACCAAGAACGCCAGACATTATGTACTATCAAACAGCAGCAGGATGACATGGCTGTACAGAGGGGTGCCCTATATCACGAAAAAGATACCCTATGTCAGGAAGTGTGCAACCTAAAAACAGATCTACAGAAAAGAGACTTAGACCTCCAGAAACTGAACAAACTCAAGGTAGCACATGAGAAAATAGGGACTGAGAGGGAGAAACTTGAGCTGTTAGAAAAACAGTATGCTAGGCTGAATCCCAACTTGCGGGACCCTGAACAAGTAGAGGGGGACAGGGCCACCCCTGATCACAGTTTGATGCCCTCTGTACCAAGGGCCTTAAAATCATTTACCACCTTGTATACACCAGGTACTGCTAAATTCATGTACACCGGTTCACAAGAACCGGGAATCATGAGGCAGCCAGACTCTAGTAGGCCCGGCATGATAGAAAAGGCAGGCCAACGCCCATCAGAAATTGATGAACGGGCATCCCTGTACAGATTCCAAAATATGATGGCTGATATATCTGATCAGGAAGACTCCTATGAGGAGAAACTCAGGGAGCTATACCTACAGAAGCATTATCTACAAAGGGACCATTTGGTTCGCTTCACAGAACAAAAAGTGCATGAATTGAGACCCCAAAAGAGCATTCTAAAAACCTCCACCAAATCAGGGCAGTAGGGGGATTCTCCACCAACCCTGGAAGCAGAGAGGAGTGAGAAGACCACTCTACTGTGCAAAAGAGGGAGTCCAAGGGGAGTGACCCCGAGAGCCCAAGATACAACAGGGGAGAAGGAACTAGGTCCGACCATTTTGAGAGAAACTCACAAGCTCAAAGAATCAGGGAGCACCTAGAAGATAAAGAGGGCACCTCAAATAGTAGCAATTCTGTGTCTGAGGGCAAACGGACTCAGGTAAAGCGGCAAAAGAAGGCCAATAAACAAAAGAGAGCTCTGGAGAAAAAAAACATTAAGCAGATTATTAGGAATTTCATGACCGTGTATCACAAAAATGCTAAATATTCTGTCTGGGAGCATATGGAGCTATATGAACAGATAATGGACTCTTTTAACCTCGAAAATAACCAGAATTGCATAGACTATACCAAATGGACGTTCTCTCCGGAGTACTCCCGCTTCTTTGTGGGGCTGGAAGACCAGAACCATTCAAGGTGGCCCACCTATAAGGCGGCCATCTTGAAGCACTTTTCCGCCCACAGAAACCCCCAGGAGGCTCGCAAAGCGGCCTACAACCTGCAGTGCGGAGAGGAAAATCTGTGCAGGAAATAAAACGCCCCTTAGCGAAAACTACCAGGTGGGTGCGCACGAATAGTAGAGAATTTATAACCACCTATGTTTACACGCTCCCAAAATATATAATGACACATCTGGTAAGGTATTTTCATGACAATAGAACCCTGGACTGGGTAATAGAGTAGGTTACCCGGATCTATGAGGTCCAATAACCTGCAGAAAGCAAAAAGCAAACAAAAAACCCCAAACCAACCAACACTCCCGCTGCTGCTAAGGTGGCAGAGTTGAAGGTTGCCCCCATTCTGGACCTAGAAATGGGCGGCCTAAAAATACAACTTCTCAAAATCAGCCAAATCAGAGGCAAAGAAGGTCTTCTGATCAATCAGCAGCAGGTGGTAGTCAAGTGGGTAATGCCACCAATGTGACCTCTAACTCTGCTAATTATATCAGTCCCAGCTATAAGGGCAACAGACCTATCTTGGGGTATGTATGGACTCCCCCGGCTCAAGGGGGAATACAACAAGGTGAGTACTGCCCCAGGACAATTCCCTCCCAACTTCCCTCAGGAGGGCAGTAATCCTCCAAATCCTGGGTTAAGTTTCTTCCATCTGTACCTTCCAAACCCCAACCTACAGGACAACCTTCCTTTCTCTCCATGCTTTCAGGAGTCCAGACCACCCAATCTGGGAGAGGGGAGGCCAGCGGTGGAGGGTTACCAAGGGAATCCCCCACACCCAGGTTACTCCAGGTGAAGGGATAGTTACACTTCCCGAGAACAACTTAGGTTTGATCAAAGACACCCGTACCAGCCAGAACGGGTGTCCCAACTGGAGCGCCAGGTCCAGAACCTCACTCAGAATCTGAGTCGCATGTTGAGGGCTCAGCAGAACCCTCCAATGAACACAGCAGCTCAGAACCCCTCAAACCAACGGTCTGGTACCCTGGAACAATGATGGGGAGAGAACCAAGAGAACCCAATGGTTCCAGAGGAGGAGGAACAGGAGAAAGTGGGGTGCTAAGCCTAAGAGGAAGCTTCCTTCCTCACACGTGAAAAGCCCCTGGACACCCAGAACTAGAACTAAAATCTCTTGCCCCCGGAAATCTGCAACCCAGGAAACCGAGGGTGGGTAGGAGAAACAAAGAAACCAAAATGACCCATTTTGTGGAGGAAGTCAGTGTCTGGGAATAAACTATTCTCCTTCAGGGACGGAGGAATTCCTCGCAAAGAAAAATGTGTCCCAAGAGACCAGAACCTAGACTGGCTAGGTGTGGGGATTAATTCAGAATCACCCATCCCTGAACCCCAGAATTGTCATCCAGAGAACAAAATATTAATGGAGGGATCCTCCCTACAAATTGGTACTAGTAACTGCCACCAGGTGAAAGGGGGCAGCACACAGCTAAGGGAAAAAAGGGATTACAAAATCCCACCTATTTCAGGATGCCAAATTTATGTTACATATTTCCAGACTCCGGCACAGGAAACTGTTCAAAACCCCAACATGTCGGAGTCCAAAATAAATAAATTGACTGCCCAGCTTGCCCAAAATGCCCATTACCTTTGCCCATTGGAGGAAAAAGAAGGTAGATTCTACACCCTCGTCCGAGTACAAAGGAAATGTGCATTTCCAGCACTGGTGGACACTGGATCCCAATCCACTCTTCTGTCAAACGGCCTTTGAGCAGCTAAATTCAGGAAGAGGGAGAGACACCAGATCCCTCTGACCCCTCTTCCAGGAGAACTTCAGAACTTTGACGGGAATTAAGCCCGCCAATAAAATTAAAACAAAGTGTCAGCCATGTTAGTTTAAATGGCACATGATTGATCTAAAATCTAAAACTACATCAAACAGTAAAAAGAGAACTTGGCTGTACAACAATAAAATAAATCCGAACAAGAGGCACAATTAAAAGTGGAGTGTCAGGAAAAGGTTGAGTCAACAGATATTGAATCAACAACTAAAATATAACAGAGCCTGTTCAGAGCAGATAACCACTTTACTAAAACACGTTGAGAAATTGGAAGAGTAGAGTAATACATTAATCATTTAAGAACTCCACTTCCAAACAGAACTTGACCAAGAACGCCAGACATTATGTACTATCAAACAGCAGCAGGATGACCTGGTTGAACAGAGGGGCGCCCTGCATCACGAAAAAGATGCCCTATGTCAGGAAGTGTGCAACCTAAAAACAGATCTACAGAAAAGAGAGTTAGACCTCCAGAAACTGAACAAACTCAAGGTAAAACATGAGAAAATAGGGATTGAGAGCGAGAAACTTGAGCTGTTAGAAAAAGAGTATGCTAGGCTGAATCCCAACTTGCGGGACCCTGAACAAGTAGAGAGGGACAGGGCCACCCCTGATCACAGTTTGATGCCCTCTGTGTCAAGGGCCTTAAAACCATTTACCACTTTGTGTACACCAGGTACTGCTAAATTCATGTACACCGGTTCACAAGAACTGGGAATCATGAGGCAGCCAGACTCTAGTAGGCCCGGCATGATAGAAAAGGCAGGCCACTGACCATCAGAAATTGATGAACAGGCATCCCTGTACAGATTCCAAAATATGATGGCTGATATATCTGATCAGGAAGACTCCTATGAGGAGAAACTCAGGGAGATATACCTACAGAAGCATTATCTACAAAGGGACCATTTGGTTCGCTTTACAGAACAAAAAGTGCATGAATTGAGAGCCCAAAAGAGCATTCTAAAAACCTCCACCCAATCAGGGCAGTGGGGGGATTCTCTACCAACCCTGGAAGCAGAGAGGATTCAGAAGACCACTCTACTGTGCAAAAGAGGGAGTCCAAGGGGAGTGACCCCGAGAGCCCAAGGTACAACAGGGGAGAATGAACTAGGTCCGACCATTTTGAGAGAAACTCACAAGCTCAAAGAATCAGGGAGCGCCTAGATGATAAAGAGGGCACCTCAAATAGTAGCGGTTCTGAATCTGAGGGCAAATGGACTCAGGTAAAGCGGCAAAAGAAGGCCAATAAACAAAAGAGAGCTCTGGAGAAAAAAAAAACATTAAGCAGATTATTAGGAATTTCATTACCCTATATCACAAAAATGCTAAATATTCTGTCTGGGAGCATATGGAGCTATATGAACAGATGATGGACTCTTTTACCCTCGAAAATAACCAGAATTGCATAGACTATACCAAATGGACGTCCTCTCCGGAGTACTCCCGCTTCTTTGTGGGGCTGGAAGACCAGAACCATTCAAGGTGGTCGACGTATAAGGCAGCCATCTTGAAGCACTTTTCCGCCCACAGGAACCCCCAGGAGGCTCGCAAAGCGGCCTACAACCTGCAGTGCGGAGAGGAAAATGTGTGCAGGAAATAAAACGCGCCTTAGCGCAAACTACCAGTTGGGTGCGCACGAATAGTAGAGAATTTATAACCACCTATGTTTACGCGCTCCCAAAATATATAATGACACAGCTGGTAAGGTATTTTCATGACAACAGAACCCTGGACTGAGTAATAGAGCAGGTTACCCGGATCTATGAGGTCCAATTACCTGCAGAAAGCAAAAAGCAAACAAAAAACCCCAAACCAACCAACACTCCCGCTGCTGCTAAGGTGGCGGAGGTGAAGGTTGCCCCCATTCTGGACCTAGAAATGGGGGGGCCTAAAAATACAACTTCTCAAAATCAGCCAAATCAGAGGCAAAGAAGGCCTTCTGATCAATCAGCAGCAGGTGGTAGTCAAGTGGCTAATCCCACCAATGTGACCTCTAACTCTGCTAATTATATCAGTCCCAGCTATAAGGGCAACAGACCTATCTTGGGGTACGTATGGACTCCCCCGGCTCAAGGGGGGATACAACAAGGTGAGTACTGCCCCAGGACAATTCCCTCCCAACTTCCCTCAGGAGGGCAGTAATCCTCCAAATCCTGGGTTAAGTTTCTTACCTCTGTACCTTCCAAACCCCAACCTACAGGACAACCTTCCTTTCTCTCCCTGCTTCCAGGAGTCCAGACCACCCAATCTGGGAGAGGGGAGGCCAGCGGTGGTGGGTTACCAAGCGAATCCCCCACACCCAGGTTACTCCAGGAGAAAGGATAGTTACACTTCCCGAGAACAACTTAGGTTTGATCAAAGACATCCGTACCAGCCGGTGCGGGTGTCCCAACTGGAGGGCCAGGTCCAGAACCTCACTCAGAATCTGAGTCGCATGTTGAGGGCTCAGCAGAACCCTCCAATGAAAACAGCAGCTCAGGACTCCTCAAACCACGGGTCTGGTATCCTGGAACAATGATGGGGAGAGAACCCAGACAACCCACTGGTTCCAGAGGAGGAGGAACAAGAGGAAGTGAGGTGCAAAGCCCTAGAGGAAGCTTCCTTCCTCACCCGTGAAAATCCCCTGGACACCCAGAACTAGAACTAAACTCTCTTGCCCCTGGAAATCTGTAACCCAGGGAACCGAGGGTGGGTAGGAGAAACAAAGAAACCAAAATGACCCATTTTGTGGAGGAAGTCAGTGTCTGGGAATAAACTCTTCTCATTCTGGGACGGGGGAATTCCTCGCAAAGAAAAATGGGTCCCAAGAGACCAGAACCTAGACTGGGTAGGTGTGGGGATTAATTCAGAATCACCCATCCCTGAACCCCAGAATTGTCATCCAGAGAACAAAATATGAATGGAAGGATCCTCCCCACAAATTGGTACTAGTAACTGCCACCAGGTGAAAGGGGGCAGCATAGAGCTAGGGGAAAAAGGGGATTACAAAATCCCACCTATTTCAGGATGCCAAATTTGTGTTACATATTTCCAGACTCCATCACAGGAAACTGTTCAAAACTCCACCATGTTGGAGTCCAAAATAAAGAAATTGACTGCCCAGCTTGCCCAAAATACCCATTACCTTTGCCAATTGGAGGAGAAAGAATGTAGATTCTACACCCTCGTCCGAGTGCAAAGGCAATGTGCATTTCCAGCACTGGTGGACACTGGATCCCAATCCACTCTTCTATCAAAGGGCCTTTGAGCAGCTAAATTCAAGAAGACGGAGAGACACCAGATCCCTCTCACCCCTCTTCCAGGAGAAATCCAGAATTAAAAAATTAAAATTAAAACAAAGTGTCAACCATGTTAGTTTAAATGGCACATGACTGCCCTAAAATCTGAGCAGACTGAGTTTCATTTCCAAAATAATCTAATACCTGACATTACAGTAATTGTTGTAGGAAAACAAACTGATGATGGGAACTCATGTCCATTCTTGAAATTCAACCGTCCTTCCAGTTTCAAGTGGCAATCCACACTGGAAGGAAATACCTTGACATTTTATTCCAATTCCCAATCTGGAAATCCAAATTCTATAGTCAAAAGTGATGAAAAACCAGCTCAAAGTTTAGCTGACATTGACATTCAGAAATTAAGAGAACAGCTGTTCCTCCCTATTAAGTTAAATGAGGAGTGGGAGCCTGTTCTCACTAGTGTGTGCCTGAATAACGGTAAGTTCTTCATCAGCACTGTTCAGAAAACTCTCAAAAGATTCAACCATTCCCACATTTAAATTCATTGATAAGTGGGAAATGCGCCTGCAAACTCCCAATTGCAAACATCTCCTGCCTAGCCGGTGTATGCTCAAAATTTCCATAGGTGACAAAAGCATAGAGCACAATTGTTGGGTTGTGGGAGATGTCCCTGCTGCATTCTATTTAGGCAGTGACATTCTCAATCAGTTTGCAATTAATTTGGACCTTATAAATTACAAGGCCTGGTCCCAGCTGAGCCCCATGGGCTTTGATGATTCTGAAAAGGCATTTCAGTCAGCTCAATTGCTGCTGTATGCTGTTGAAGTTCAAATTGGAGAGGTCAGCATCTCAGGACGGACCCGACAATTCCCACTTGACTTATGAATTAAGAGAGGACAGAAACTACAAAATCCAGACGCATATGTACAACTCAATGCCAATCTCCAACAGCAGAGGTTGAGATTAAACCCAACCCCATTGATTAATATAGAACACGACACCATTCCAATAGTGGTAACAGTGACCTTAGGAGTATCACTCTGGGCGCAGGCACCATTATTGGAATGGCAGTTGATGAGCAGCATTTTTCCATGGACTTGTGAAATTTACTGATAGGACCAATCCCCAATGACTGCTATGACAATGACAATGACATACCACCAGAAAGGATCTTCAACCGGCAAGGGGGGAATTTCCTGGTGTACTCTTCCTGCCCCCATCGGGGGGTAAGAGGTGACCTGTGACATCACAAAGGATGAGGTGATCTTCCAGGTCCACAATGACTGCCTCTCCTACATGAAACCCTCCGTCCAGGTCAACACCCTCACCAGGGACCTCTCCACACAGCTGGAGGAGGCCGCTGAGATCGCGAAACCCAAAGTCTTTCCAGGCTTCAGGCAGATAGTTGAAGAGCGGGTCAACCTCGCTGATGCCTGTGAGACTGAGGAACAAAAGCAAAAGTTGAAACAGGTGTTCTTAGATTTTAAAGATATTTTTGCTGTTGACTCGTAACACTATGGTCGCACCGAGATACATACTATCTCAAGTCCCACAGACCCTAGAATGACTCCTGTATTCGTGAAGCAATACTGCATCCTCTCGCGTCTATGGAGTCCCTGACAGAAATTATCAAAAAACTGGAGTCCTGTGGGGTAATTTGTCCAGTCCACAGCACCTTTAATAATCTGGTACTGGGGATTTTAAAACCAAATCGCCAATGGAGACTTTGCGCAGACCTTAGGGAGCAGAACAAACGGGTCCACATGTCCCGATGGCATCTTCCCTACATTCATGATGGGCTGGCTCAGATCGAGGGGTCAAAGGTGTACACCACCATTGACCTGACAAATGGATTCTGGACTGTGCCTGTCAGTACAGATGACCAGTACACGCTGGCCTTTACCTTCGGTTGGCAGCAGTACACATGGTCCCAGACTCCCTTCAGATACATAAACTCCGGCAACAAATTCAACATCTTCCTACTGAAGGCCATGCCCGACTTAGATGAAAGGGGTAACCTGGCCTATGTGGATGATGTCTTGATTAAAAGCTCAAATGTAGAGGAAAATGCAGCGGAAATCCACTATGTTCTGACCCAGTTGAGGGTTGCTGGAGAAAATCTGTCCTTCCAGAAGGTACAGTGGTGCACATCCCATGTCAACTTCTTGGGACATGGCATAACCCCTGAGGGTTTCTGTCCCCAGGCGAAGAAAGTGGAAGCACCACTAAAACTGAAAGACCCCACATCTTTGCGTGAGCTAAGAAGCCTCCTTGGACTGAATAATTACATCAGGAAGTTCATTGAGGATTACACAGAGGTCACAAGACCCCTGGTCTATCTGTTGAAGGGGGGGTCAAGTGGGAGTGGGGTCCAGAACAAGCTGAGGCAGTAAAACAACTCAAAAGAAGTCTCTCACAAGTGCCTTGTCTAGTTTACCCTGTCAAAAACAAGCAGTTCTTCTTGGAGACAGGGTTCTTGAATACATGCTTGACAGCAGTATTATACCAAAAGCATGACAAGGTCAATAAAGTCATCTCCTATGCAAGTAAGACTTTATCCTCTGTGAAGGAAAAATTCAATGATTGTGAGAAGGCACTCCTGGCAACGGTGTGGGCATTGAAAAATGACCATCCGTTCATCCAGGGGGAGCACATAATAGTGGAGACTCAACACCAGCCTTTGCAATACCGCCAAAGTGACAGAATCAGGGCTGGAAATGTGAGTAGTTCCAGAATTACTTCCTGGATTCTGTCCATGCAAGATTTTCCTGTGGAGGTCAGATATGGCCAAATCAAGAAGAGTCCCCTTGCACAAGGTCTGGCTGACTTGCATGATTGTGCTAGAGAAAACTTGCTCGAGCACAAAAGTCTCAAATCCCAAGACAACATGGAGGCGTACCTGAACTCCCCGCACAAAGTCTATGAAGAATACAAATGCGAGGGGATCGCCCACAGTTTATGTGGACGGGTGCTCCTACCATGTTGACAACAACAGGGAAAAGGAACTGGTGGCCAACGTTGGGAATGCCTGAGGCCGTCCACTGGGTACAAGATCGGTCCCCGCAGTAGTCTTGAGGTGGAGTTGATGGCAGTTCACCAGGCCATCCTCACTGCAGTGAAAAACCGACTCCACGAACTGGTCATAATCACTGATTCAGATTATGTCAGGAACGGGTTTGAGGAGCACCTGATCAATTGGAGAACCAGAGGCATGCTGTGTGCAAATTACAAACCACTTAAACATGGCAATCACATACAAAATATTGATGATCTGGTCACTGCTAATGGTATGACCATCTATCAGAAAAAGATTAACGGTCATTCCAAGATAGAGGGGCCAGACAAAACTTGAAATAACCTGGCTGATCATCTTGCCAAAACCTGAGCCATCCAGGGTGAGCTCCTTGAGATCAAGTCACTGTTGAGGGAAATCCAGCTCACTGCTGTCACCAGATCCAGACAAATGTTCACAATGGACCCTCATCTGTACAGTGGACTAAGAAGACCCCAGATGCTGATTTAATCACGCCACAAAAAGGGGATCATATTATTGGGAAATTTTACAAACAGATTGAGGACCTTGTGAACTTTCCTCTGACAGAAACCAATTACATTTGGAAGGAGGACCTCATGGTGTTGATGAAGTACCCCAAAATATTCAGAATCCAAGACGGTCTGTTGGTAAGGAGATCCATCTCTGGATGTGACCAGTGGGTGTTACCTACCTCATTCTGAAGCCTGATGCTAAGTCACGCCCATAACACGGCCACAGCTGGTCATCGGGGGTTTCATACTACTCTAGAAATCTTGCGGGAGGTTGCATAGTGGCCACACATGGGGCAGGACCTTGACCAATATTTGAAGGGGTGTCTTGTGTGTGCACAATTTCAGCTAAATTCACACACACCGAGCTACCCTCCAGAAGAGGGGATAACACTGCCTTGGTCAGATTTACAAATAGATTTCATCAGGCCCGTGATTCGCTTCTCTAGTGGGAACAAGTACATGTTAACAGTAACATGCTTGTTTACCAAATCGGTGGAATGTCTCCCGGTCCCAAATTGCAAGGCAGAAACAGCAGCTGCCCTGATGATCAACAACATCTTCTTGCGTTTTGGCCTTCCCCAAAGGATTGAGTCAGACCGAGGAAGTAATTTCACCAGCGAAGTGATTACAAAGATGTGGGAGATACTTGGGGTAAAAAGGAAACTTTATATTGCATTCCGCATGTCCTCTAGTGGGTGAGTTGAGAGGTACAATAAAACCATTGTGAGCATTATAAAAAAAGTTTGTGGCAGATTCTGGGACAAGTTGGGACATCCGGTTACCGCTTGTGCTGATGGCCATCAGATCTACACCATCTTCTGCGACCAAAATGTCTCCATTTGAGCTAATGACTAAAAAAATGGTGCTACCTCAGCATCTTCTCTATAGATCACAAGAGCAGACACTGATAAACACCTCCACAACACATGAATATGTTGAGAATCTAAGAAAACACCTTCAGCATGCTTTTGCATACACTCAGCGGAATCTGGAGAAATCGGCAGAGGGGATGAAAACTCAATATAATTTAAAAACAACCAAACAGGAATACCAATTAGGAGAAAGGGTCTACTTGTACAATTTTCAGAGGAACCAGACTAAGGAGCGGAAATTTCTCCCCTCCTGGCACGGTCCCTTTGAAATTGTAGTCAAAATTTCCCCTATCGCCTACAGAATACACATCCCCAAAGGAGAGCTCTCAGAAGATAAATGGGTCCACATTAATCAGTTAAAAAGTTGTCACCCCAAACACACGTTTCAGCTGATTGAGGAGCCAAAGGAAAGTCAAATAGAGGAGACACCTGGAGAATGAGAAGAAAGAAGAAGAAAATGTAGAAGGGACTAGGTAGGTCCATAGGTATATATATCTAACAGGGAGATCTTTTCTTTAGTGTTATTGCAAAAATATGTAATGAAACTATGGTGTAAAATGTCAATCCTCTCTTTGCATTGTTAAGTAATTTGTTTGCTGATATTGTTCAAGTACCCTGATAAATTTAAATATATGCGTTGTCCCACCAATGTCAACCATGCGGGAAGACTGTCAGTGAACGATTCTAAAACCTGTTTTTATATATCTCCTATTAGATTACTAATTCCATTCCCTCATAGAATGATGTGGACCTCCCTAGGGATCTGGAAGGGGAAGGAAGGAAAGGGGGTGTCACTTTACACTCTCCAACGAAAGACAGAAGGAAGATCTGGGTGTACCACTCCTTGATGAAAGAGAAAGACAGAAGGAAGATCTTGGTTTATCGCTCCCTGATGAAAGAACAACTCCACTAGATGAACCCCACTTTGCCCTACTCTCCCTCAACAAGAAGTCCCAGCAAAGCAGGGGGGGGAATTCTGTTGGGGTGCATTTACCAGCCCAACAGAAATCCCTGTCTCACAAAACTGCATGTTAGCAGTTGCAGAAATAATGGCTGCGCTGTGAAGCTGAACACAAATTCCTTTGCATCAAAACTGCATTTTTAACGGTTACAGAAACCATGGCTGCGCTGTGTCTGCTGTGCACATATGGGGCGAGATGGAGCACAGACACCCTGAGAATGGCTGCAGTTATGTTCTTCATGGGAATCCAAAAAGATGATTCAAAGGCAGCCTGGCTCAGCACTGCAGTGCTGGGATTTGCAAAAACTTCAAACTACCAAAGAAAAATGTGCTATGTAAAAAAACTTTTGGGTTTTAGTAAAACACAGCCATGTTCATCCATATTCAGGTTTTACACCAGCAAATGGTGGCATTCTTCACTGAATGGCATGTTGTGTCAGGCAAAATCTGTGAAGAGCAAAGAAATCCATTTCAGGCCGCATG
The DNA here is from genome assembly GCF_040938575.1 of Ambystoma mexicanum. Lineage (NCBI taxonomy): Eukaryota > Metazoa > Chordata > Amphibia > Caudata > Ambystomatidae > Ambystoma > Ambystoma mexicanum. The sequence continues at coordinate 932,552,722 of NC_090921.1, read as the reverse complement.
ACCCACATTGGCAACACAGTAACCCATGCAGAGGACTACAAAAAGAAAGCTTTTCTCCCTGGCCATGCATCAATTACAAAGAACAACATTTCCAGCATCTTTCTGTGCCCTGAAACTGCTCTGATGTGTCAAGGCTTTTCTGAAACTGTGTGTTAAAGAAACTGCATCTGGTGAAATCCCCCTTGTAAAGTGAGCATATGTACATTTGTTTTGCAAAGTCAGTGAAATAATACTTTTTAAAGCTGAAAATGCGAAATCATCCCAGATACTCGCACAGAAACAGTATGTTATTGTTGGATCTGGGGTTGTTTAAGTGTATATAATATAGTTATTTACCAAAAACTTGGTTTCTGTGAAAGAAAGCAAGGAAAAAAAATAAAATGTGTTTGAAAACAGCAGAATGGAGGGGCCTGGGTAGGAAATTCAAAGGCAATAAACCATCCTAGGAAAGGAATCCCCTTCACAAACTATGAAAGAGCCAAGTTGTGAGAATTCCCAACCTTGTCAGACTGACTGGCAATTCCCCAGCAAGGGACAATGGATCAAAGGGCATCAGCACTTCACAGAAATGTGTGAATTCCTTGTGACACCTCTCCTCAGCTGCATCTGCCAGAATCAAAGGGAGCTATGGTAACCCTGCTGCCCAGAACTGACACAGAGGAGGCAGGCTGACTGTGGAAATGTTAAGGACCACCTTCCAGTGAAAGATGCCATCCATTTGATTTAAAAGTCTTTTTTATATTAAAGTATTTATTTCAGTAACCCAAAGAAGCAGTAATGTGAAATTATGACGGTTGTAATGTAAATTGTGTAACATTAAATTAAGACTGTGTGGGTCTTCCTAGTAATTGGGGATGCGAACGACAGTAAAGAGACATTTCTGGAAAAAGCATACATGACACTGTTATGAAAGTTGATGAAAATATGTCCATTTGTAGTTTTTTAGGGGAAATGTTTTGCATAGAAATGGCAAAAGATTGCCAGAAGGACAGAACAGCATTGCACAAACTTTAGGGGAGTTGGAACGGCATATTCCTATTAAAATATGTGGTCTGCCTATGTGATTATCAGGAGGATAAGAATTATAAGTATAAGTGTTTTGTTTCATAACTGATTTTGGCAAAAGTAACTGTGGTAGAACAAAGCACATCATGAAAACACCCACACTAAAACTGATATCACTTCCCTGGGTCCAATCTGCTTACAGGGAGGCAGCGACATCCATAGTCTGCCCTATCCAATCTTAGAGGTAGGTCGAGCTTATTTCTGCCCACATAGTAAAAATACTCTAAATGTCATCTGGTTTATAAAAGTAGGAAGTTTAGGGAGAGTCAGGACTTTTCAAGAAACAGGCATTCAAGAATCAGACATTCAAAATCAATAATCAGAGATCCAGGCATTCCACATTCACCCTGCAAGACTCCAATGCCAGGCCAAGGGCTGATCCAGAACTTCCTATCCAGGCAGAATGACCTATCCAGAATTAAACCCTACAAAAATCCCAATAATTCAGGGAGAAAGGATGAAAGGCTGCAAACCCCTTTGGGAGAATCCTGTGACCATACTTGTCTTTGCTCAGCTGATGCACCTGCTGTCCACTGAGAACAGACCCGGGTTGCCTCACTGTGTCCCTAGAGGAGAGCCCCACCGCTGCGAACAGACCCTTCTCCCACTGTCCAGAGACCTGGTTAGCTGCCCAAACTACCCAATTCAAGTGCTTCTTGTAAGTATCACCCCTCCTCAATATCTAAAAGCTGCATACACCATTCTGTTACATTGCCATTTGTCCAACCCTATAAGAAACTCTATAAGAAATCCTATAAGTATCCTAGTAACTTCTTAAAATTGTCAGAATCCTCTGTGTATCCTGTCCTTTAGTCTCCATGTGTTAGCGCAATTCTTTCCATATCATTTCAGTCCATTGTGTAAATCCTTAGCACTATTTTAAATACATTCATTAATTTGCCATAGAGATGAACGCGTCGTGGATAGGTTAACCTTGCAAATTTACCTCCTTGCGTACCGTGGCTTTCTTTAAAAATATCTAGCCACTAAAATATAGTTGCAGTAGAATCAATCATTTTGCTAACAAAACCAAGTTACCCGTGAAATAGTTTCCTGTGTAAAATCCTATTTTTCCCTTCCGTTTAAGAATCCCATACTGTCACCCATCCAGAGTCACCCTTTTACTTTAGTATCATACCTGTTATGTGCCTGTGTACTTCAGCAAAACCGATTTTTGACTCTGTTTAGCTCATTTCTGAAGTTGTTTGCTTGTTCTAAAGCCGTGAAAAGTAAGAAATTGCAATTTTGCCACTTGTGATTCTTGCTGCACTGTTTTCCTTCCCAAAGTCGATTTTCTAACCTGTTTGCATGTTGTTTAGTACCTTGCCTTGTAGCTTGTGAGTTTTCTTGCAACTTCAGTACAGCCACACACATTTTTGTCTTATTCATTCAACCGCACATGTGAAATAACCATTCGGTAATTCCAAGTGCCATTTTGGTCATTTTTCAGGGTTCTCAATCTGATTTTGGCCTCCTATTCAGGGGTGGTAGGCCAGATTTTCAATCCGATATTTGCCTAGTATACCTGACTTCTTGTGACTCCTCTCCACCCACACAAAACTTGGTTAACAGGGGTTTGAGGGAGTGTTGCAGAGGCAATGCCTAACTGTTGTGCCATTTGAAAATACTACCCAAAAAGTAATCTTGCTTTCATTCATTTGTGCATTGTGTATCTGATGTTAGTAGATTCAACTAAGTGTATCCTATAATTTTACTGTGTAATGATCACCACACTGGTGATTGCTGCCCTATATTGAATGTGTTTGATTTTTATTCAAAATTTAAAATAAATACATATTTCATTATTACACACCAGCCTGGTTCATGGTCAGTTGCGACACGGGGTGTACGTTAAGTGGGGTGTTAAACGGGTTGGCTGCCTTCTCAAAAACAGAATCTGAATGTAGGAAACTTAAGCGTTTTTATTGTGCGCGCATCCCTGGCCGGTAGAATGAGTCCTGGTCTAGAGCGTGCTACATCTTTAAAATCCTTAACAGTCTCTCCAAGCGCAGTGCCTTCTAAATATCTTTCCTTTGCGCTGCGTGCCGGCAGGGCTAGGTGTGAATCTTACTTTCTCACTTGAGTCTTTCTTTTCCCCTTGATCATGCAGATTGCTGAGCCTTCCCTGTGACCGAGGAGCAAGCACAGGTAAGCAAGCTGCGCTGGGTTTATGATGCCATTTTTCCCATGATGAAAACTAATGGACGTGCTTCCTTGTCTTTCAGGTGTCGGATGGGAGCTGGAGATAAAGATTCAGATTGCAGGTGAGTGAAGCTCAGAAGCATGCTGCAGTAAGTGTTAGACTGACTAGAGGTTTACAGAATGAACGTGAAGCATGGAAGATGGCCCAGGGTGTGTATTTATAGCCCTGGACCCTTCACGATAGTCTGGCCTGCTGAAGCTGGAGAGGGTAAGAAGGACATCTGGTGGCCATATTGGTTTTGAACTTGTATCCCACCCTAGCAGCCATCTTGGAAGGGGCAATCAGGCTCCCGTAGCACAACCGGGTGAAGGTGCAGGTTGGGACTGACTGACTCTCTGCTCACCATAATATGTAAACACCAGTTATGCACCAAGTCTGTCCAAACCTCCCTTGTGTCCCTATTCTGTGTGATCATGACAGAAACTATACATATGCACATGCCCCATAAGCACACCATCCACAGACACACAGATGCACACTGTAATGACTGGAGGGGCTATCTGTACTTCTACTCCCTACATGGTAGGGAAAAGGTACAGAACACCCCAGCAAGGCTCTCAATTTGGTAGTATGGATGAAAAGCCAGGCTTAGGCTTTCAGGGGGTGATGCAGGTAGGTTCTTAAGTACAGTGGTTCCCCAAAGCCCCTACAAAGGAATGTCCACATACTATGTCAGGTGATAAAACAGCTTCTTTGAATAAAATGATATGATATGATATGATATATGATATGAGGGTTAAAATAAGGTCTGCTACCTTTAACCTTTACCAAATATATATGTAAATAATACAACTTTGTACTAGTACTACCTATTCCAAGAATGGTAAATATATGCACTCTATGTGGTACCACACATTACTTATATCCAATACAGACAGTTTTAAAAAGGCAGCTGGATTCTTAAGTTAGGTATAACAGTATAGAATAACAAAGAAAGGCAGGTTAGTTATTAACAGTCACGGAATGCTTAATTTAGACTAGACACATTATTCTGAGTGAGGACCCCCCACCTAGCCAGACTGTAAGGGAAAAGTTAGTCAGTAATTATGCTGTCTTTTACTGCCAAGTCCAATAATGTTCAATAACCTTGTGCTTTCTTTTAAAAGGTTCTACTACCCCAGTGTACCTGAGAGGCCACAGGAGAACAGTATCCAAGACAAATCTGGGACCCCTGGCTGACTCCTGAGGTTAGTAGAGGCTCTTACTCATCACAGTACCTTTGGTGCCTAGACAAGCGAAGTGGCAGAGTTTCTTGGCTTTACTCAATGATTCCCTCTGAGGATGGAAAAAGGAGCCACTGAGATGCTGCGTTCAAGAATAAAAAGGAACCAAAGTCTCTCTGAAGTACAGCAGTTTGGCTCTTCACGGTGCTCTGCTTTGGTCGACAATTTCTCTGACTGTAGAAATCCTGTGAATATAAAACTTGCTGTGGGCTCTTTAAAGGCTTGGCAGATGAAAGTAACACCCGTGGGACCCATCAATGACTTTGAGTGGTGACGGGTGCCTAGGCCACCTTTGGTGTCGTGTTTCGTGTTTCGGTATATTGGGAGTTTTCAACTTTCAGTTCTTCAGTGCTGCAGCACAGACATCTGGATGGCTTCAGGTGACCTGGACTTGACAACTGGAGTAAACCTCAGACCCCCCCCCAAGTCTGGACCCTTGGGATGTCTTAATTAGCTTCTGCTAGTGGGAGACCCACCAACGGAACTTCCTTGGCACTCAGCAACTCTGGACTCTCTCAGATGGGAGAAAGTGTGATGATAGTGAGGATGTCCCTTGAAATGTTCTTAGACAGTTTGAGACTTTTGCAGGTCCGGGTGTCCATCAGCACTATGCCACGGTACTCCCTCTTCTGGATGGTAGACTGTAATGGCATCCAGCAGTCACAAAACACACCTATGGACCCTAGGCGACACCAACAGACTTCTCTGGCTCAAGATGTCTGGGACTCCTCTTCTGGACTTCGAAGACCCTTTCTCTGGACGGCAGGCACACAGGACTGGAATCCGGTATATCTTAATGAAGAACAGCAGCTTTGTACAATGGTCCCTCATAGCTTGGAGTGACGTCGCCTTTGCAGGTACTCTCTGGATCAGTCCTTAAGAGAAACAACAGCTTTCGGATTACATTGACGAAATGCAGCAGCAGACTTCTTTTCCAGCTGGGCTTCAAGGGACAGCTTCTTCTTGCTTCAGCTTCGACTTTAGCTTCTGAACAAATTGGTAAGTGTGAGGTCCCCAGATATGCACATCTGTTCCCCATTTACTCTGGCTGAGCCAGGCTCAGTCAGCTAATCATGCAGAAGGGCATTCATGAAGGAAGGCATACAATCAGGCTCACAGGCATTGAGGCCATTCACTCCACCCAGACACCCATAAAAAATAATGTGAATTGGGGCAAGTGCCCAGAATTTCTGCACACCACATTTGATTCATGTGGGTTTCAGTCAAGGCTGTCTCATTCATTGTGTCACACACACAGAAAGCAGACTCCCACAACAGAGAATGTGAGTTGACGCCCAACTCCATTCACACAGGTCCCACCCCTTTGTGTAACCAGAACACACAACACCTGGGAAGGCTCCAGTCAGTCTGACAGGAGGCAACCCAGATCCATATGTGGTGTTTCCATCCAACAGCCATTCAGGAGGAAGGTACAGAGTCAGGGCTTCCCAGGACTTTGGGAAACAAGGTAAAAGGCAATAAAAACCAAGAGGTCACAAGTGCCATATTGCCTTCTATCAGGAATCCATTGATTCCTTTCCAGGGCCTGAGTGTCCCAAAAATGGAGGACACTCAGAGCCATTGCCAAGTCAAAATGTAGCGTCCACCAGCCCATATCCTGCTCTGTAGGCAACACACAAGTGCCAAAACACACATAAGGGGTACAAGGGAGTATGCACACCCATGGGTGTTTTAGGGGTATGGAAGAACGGAACCGTGTGTTGCCACACGATAGCCCCATATGCACTCTAAGTGGGAAAATATCCCAGGTGCCACTTAGAAGCCTATCTACCCGGTAGTCCCAATGGTGAGACATAGAGGGGAGTATAGACTGTGCCTTAGTTATTTTTTAAAGACAAATACTAAACAAATACTCAACAAGCGTTACGATAAAAAAGAGAGTGGATATTTTCTAGTAGTACAAAAGAAAACTGGCACTTGGCCAGTAGCTTAGCTGTATATACCTTCAAAGAGGTGCACCAATGCGTAACAAAAGTATTTTTAATCCAGAAAAGTATAACATGGAATATAAAGCAATGAGTCAAGATGACCCTTTACACTTGTTACAGAAAACCCTGTACACCACTTTCAAAAGTTGCTCAAAATAAGAATCACTCGGTGCAAATTTACAAAAAAAGAAGAAAAAGAACATCTTCATAATCATGAGTCCGGGTACAGATTTAGGTCAGACAGTCGGGTACCAGGTGCCCTATAGGAAGGAAAGGATTGAGTTTAAGGTTTAAATTTGGAAAATAGCCTAGCTGTTAATTTAACATCTGGCCCCTGTGGCCTCCAATCTAATCTGGCGTACGTGTAGGACACCATTACTACCTCAGGCTACCCATATATGTTAACTAACATCAGGGCGTTCCTAAGATCAGAATGTACTTAAATGACATTTGCATCTTTATTCAATGAAAATCGACCAACAGATGGTATAGATGCATACAGCCAATGTGATATGACCAATGGCTATGCAACCGTCAGTTACTATGTAAGCCATGTGTCAAGCATGGAAAATGTCAAATACAACACTCATTTGAAACTGCTTAAAATCTATCACTTTCAGCACAAAAGAAATATGTCTGGTATGATAAGCGTGTCTTGTCCAAACATTTAAAGGGGATACAGAGCTTCCCACTCAGGCTTACAGCCATGTCGGGAAAAGAGTCCCCGACGTGTCTAAACCTGTAACGTTGTGCCACATTTAAAAGGAGTTGCAGCACTTCTCACATGGGCTTAGAGCCATATTAAAAGCAAAGACACTGGCGTGTCTAAACCTATAATCACACTATCAATCATTAAATTATGACGAGTGCTAAACTCGAAGTTCACCTGAAAGGGGGTGACGTGGGGGGGCAATGAGGCAATCACTTACCTCGCATTGCAGATAGGGAACTAGCCGTCCGACGCAGAAGCGCAGGGCTGCCTTTCCCATGTTTATGTTGGTTGCCATGGCAACCTTGCGCATGCGCGTGAGTGCCGATGGCCGCCATATTTGTGGGGGCGATGTGGAGTCACGGTCTAAGAAGTGTATGGTCCGTTAGTGGCACAGATGTGCTAATCCATCAGAAATACGTGTATGTAAAGCGAGCATTAGGGCACTATTCTCAAACCAATTTATGTCAAACTATCGACATTACATGCATGTCGGGGGGACACAGAGGCACTAGTTACAAATGAGTAAGTGACACATGGAGTTGGAACAGAGGGTCCACTAGATTCACAATGAGGACTTCATGGTGGTGGGCATAGGGGGAGTGCAGATCAAAGTCTGCTGAGGCCCCCATGGCCACCAAGTTAATGCATAAGCACCAATGCTTCTTTCACATTGAAACAATGTCCATGTATTCCTGTTGCCTTTTTGACAGTATGGGATTCATTTTTTTATATGAAGTAACCAAAGCAAGGTACCCCAATACACAGTCTCACTTTGTCTTGTGGTTTCAGGAATCATCAGTTTTGTGATAACATAAAGATGTAGATCATAGACATAGACCGATATCTGCTTCTTTGTTTTGCTGCAATTGGAACCCCAAAAGCAGGGAATCCATGGCGTTCACATTCTAAAGGTTGTTAACAGCTTGTCATTTTGCTCATCAGATGACATTACCAAAGCCAGTTCTGCTTATAGTCTGAGCCCTTGCCGATGTCTGTTCAGCTTACAGTCTAAGACCTGTTCAATCAAGAGACTTTCAACGAAAAGCACATTGACCTAAATACCAGGTCTTGCTAAACGAAACACATCAAATCGAACTCAAAGTTCACACCCCTTGGACTGAGACAATCCAGTAGTTCAATCCACAGTTTTTCTCTTTGTTGGAGCTTCCTTACAATGTCTCCACCCCTTGAGCCCAATTTTACTTATTTTAGTATGACACATTTCAGTTGTGGCGATGTATGCCGGGCTTCTGCAAAGTGTACCGATACTGGTGATTTCTGGCTATTGGTACGGATGTTTGATTTGTGCTCCATCCAGTGTGTCTTGGCCTTCCTAGTGGTCATACCCACATAGTAAAAGCCGCAAGGACATGTCAAGCCATAAATAACATTCATTGCATCACACATGCATGAATGTTTAAGCCAAATCGGTTTACCAGAATGGGGATGTCTGATACTATTGCCCTTAATTACATTTGCACCGTGCTGGCAATTCAGACAGGGGGTCGTACCCCTAAAGGTCCATATGTGATGTTTCCACCCAACAGCCATTCAGGAGGAAGGGACAGAGTCAGGGCTTCCCAGGACTTTGGGAAACAAGGTAAAAGGCAATAGAAACCAAGAGGTCACAAGTGCCATATTGCCTTCTATCAGGAATCCATTGATTCCTTTGCAGGGCCTGGATGTCCCATAAATGGAGGACGCTCAGAAGCATTGCCAAGTCAGAATGTAGCCAGCCCATATCCTGCTCTGTAGGCAACACACAGGTGCCAAAACACAAATAAGGGTACAAGGAAGTACGCACACGCATGGGTGTTTTAGGGGTATCCCATGGATGTTGTTCACCAAAAGATAAAATGAAGAGCTGCACTGCCAAAGGACCAGTCTGGACCTCAGTAGCAGAAACATAGAGAAAACACACACATACAGAAGTGGTAGGACAAGGATAGGAGGCCTTGTCCCTCAATGAGGCCCTGTCCCTCATTGAGGCATTTCTTGCATCTCACACACACATACACCATACACAATAATGTGCTCTGAATACACATATAGTATACACCCAAAATGCACTAAGCACAATATTCATTAAAATGCATACAGAAAAAAGGGGCACTACAGGCAATGTACATATGTCCAGCAAAAGTATACAATATGTACAATATGAACATAGAATACATGGCCAAATGAGGGATATTCACCTTTTAAAACTAGAAAAATGCTTCTATAATGATGACATGCACAGTTCACCCGTGCTATAAAGAAAACATTGCATATGCTGATTATTCATGCATTTACAAACACACACACACACACACACATAAACACACACACACACACATGGTCACACAGAAGTACACATACACACAGGTACATTCACAAACAATGCTGGAACACTAATGTCATCTACAAACAACACACCCTGAATACGAAAGTGCAGTATGTGGTTACAATATGCAAGGACTACAAGTGACAATAACAATGCGTTAGGGAAGTTGAATATGCAGAACAAAGTATGCATCATGCACCTAAATTATGTTAAACTGATTATAAGAATTAACAATACACTGGGAATATGAAGACCAAAAATAATATGATCAGAATGAATACACACACACACACACGCACACGTATGAACACACACACACACAATCTGATCAAAGGCCTGATAGCTCCTTCCTCAATATACAGCACAAAGAATTTCTCATTATATCATTTTGCATTTATTTGATGTTTTTATTAAAATGTTACCTTCGACACTATGTAAAAGAGAAACATATACACACATTGTTTAAGAAAGAATAAAAACATTTCATCAAGTCCTAAAAAGAGCACTCACATAAATTAAAAAAAAATGTTCAGGTCCTAAAAGTGAACACTCACATTTCATCAGGTTTTCTAAAAATCGATCATAATATATCAAACCAATATCATTGATAACAGATTTTTTTCAATGTATCAATCATCCATTGATGTTAAACTGTTTTCAATAATCTGTCTGCTTCATTCCAGATATAATACATTGTTTAGGTAAGCACCAAACATCTTCCTGAATACAAAAATGCCCATGTCTGATCAGAACCAATGACTTCCAAAGGGAATCTTATCTTCCTATATCTTCAATGGAAAAAGGTCTTGGTTACTAAGCACTCCGTCAAGAGGTGCGTAGGGCTGCACCAACGTTCCTCATAAGGCAGCTGTTGCCAGGCTCCTGTTCTGTATAGTGTAGGGAGAATGCCAAGGTGTAACAGTAGTATGTTGTGCATATGATTTATTAGAGTGTTCTATGAACATCTCACCTTATAATATATATATATATATATTGCTTGTTATGTAATGAATGCATTTCAACCACCACTGTACACATTTCCGTATGTACTATTATGCATCTCAATGTGCAGTACCTACATCTCAGTATGCTATGAAAACTATCTCAGTGCACTTGTATATATTTCATTGTATAATGTACGCATATCCATATACTCTATATGCACCTCTATATACACCTCAGTATACAAAGTAGGTATCTCAAAATAACGTAGTTGCATCTCAAAATATAATGCATTTCAGTGTACAATGTAGATAACGTATTTTATGTATCTCAATATCAGTATTTAGTCATCTCTGTATACAATGCATGTATCTCAGTGTGAAGTATACGTGCTTATATATTTCTAAATATACAAATGTACATCTCAATATGCTGAATCTAAACTTCGGTATGAAAAATATGTGTTGAGGTGCACAGTATATATATTTACATATATAATATATTCATCACAATATAATGTATAGACATCAAAGTATGAAACACATAGATATCAGCATGCAGCATAAACATGTTAGTATATAATGAATGCATCTCAAATCATGATATATAACCTCTCAGTATATCTTTTTTGCATTTCACTATGCAGCATATTGGGTTATGATCATGAATCTTTAATTGTGTCCTAATAGCTCCACCACAACGTCCCCACAATGCCTATTTTATGCAGAATTGTATTGTGTTTTTGTTGTTAGGAAACCTGTGGTTAATGCTCCTTTTTGAAAGGCAGCCATCGCAACTGATGTAAGGGCAACGTTTCACGTATTCTCAAATGAAGATCACACAAAAGAAGTCCCCAGAATATTTTTTAACAAAAGCAGGCACAGAGCGCAATTTTAAGACGCTTAAAAATCACTGCAGTGAAGCTTTTCTCGCCGTTACAAGGTTAAGATGTCTGTCTATCTTAGCACAAAATAAATGGGAAAGGAAAACAATTTAACTTTGCATGCAGCTTTAATGACGGCGCATACAGGCGCTGAATTGTAATCGCAAGATGGATGGCGTTTCCTTCAGTTCTATGGTTTATTTAGAAGCTTTGTGAAGGCTTGACAAATTAATACATATCCTACCCATTTGTTAAGTCGAAGAACAACGAATCACAGCCTAACAAGAATGCTCATCATTTCTGTAACCCGCTCAGCTTCCAGGTCTGTTTTATCCAAACGTCAATGAAAACAATGCGGTCTCCCGAGTCTGTGCCGAGGCAATTAGAAGCCATTTAGGTGAGAATAGAGTAAATTAATGTATGCCTTAATTCATGTGGTAATAAATGAACAAGTATTTCCTTTCAGGGGTCTGAGAGAAACTTAGTTTAGGCTAATTGCCAGGATTGATTCTGCGTGCACGTTATGATAAATGGTTATGAAAAGGTCAGTTGTGGCCTCTGAAAATTGGATTATGTACTGGGTCATTTCTGCAATTTAAGCAGATGCATACTTAAGATGATAGTGGATTTCACTTAGATCAAGGATTGTTTGTGCTTCTTGCGTATATCTGTAATACGCAAGGACGAGCGGCCATGGAGACAGTGCCGGAAGCTGTCTTGTGCAGTGGCCCACTAACTTGCTCTGCATAAGAACGTTTTTATAAAACATCGTACTTTCCCATAAGGTAGGTGTGTCCTCTCGTTTTAGTGTTGGTGCATGTGGTTGCGATTTAGAATTACCCTGTGGGGAAAACAATTTTACAGGTAACAAGAGAAGACAAAGGGTATTAAGAAGAAGAAGAATTAATTGGCATGCACCCGCGGACATACTACTAGTCATTTTCTGTGTTGTCCATCGTGAAAACCGTTGAGGGATTTTCAACAAAATGATTCAGCGTGCCCCCTTCCAGCAGACTGATTGGTGGTGCTGGACTGCAATGTGCCATGTCTGTTTGTAACACTTGGAGTCTCGGTCACAGTGTCTTACTCATTGTCAGTGTCTTATTGCCAGAGTGTTTGGGAGTCAGTGTCTCAGTGTGTCAGTCAGTGTCGCTGTCTCCATGTCTTAGTTTGTTGGTCTGTTTCAGTGTCTCAGTGCCGTTGCCTCAGTGATAGTATCTCTGTCATCTTCTCAACATTAGTCTCCCAGTGTCAGTCTCTCAATATGAGTCCTGATCTTTCCATCAAGCCTCTGTGTCTCTGTATTCCCTATACCAAGTCTCCAATCTCCTCATCTATGTGTTTCCTTCTCTCAGGCTCGACATTCCTCTGTCTCAATCTGTCTCCATTTCTGTCTCAGTCTGTAAGACTGAATAACCTTCTCAGCCTCTTAGTCCCAGTCTCTTAGTTTCAATCACAGTCCCTTGGTCACTGTTTACATTTTCATCATGTAATAAATGACTTGATTAAAATTTCCTGGTATGACTCTGACCTCCTCACCCTAAAAACCAAGTGCAGGGTGGCTGAGAGGAAATGGCCAGCTTCTTGCACATCCTCTGACCAACTGGCCTGCCACCTATTCCAAAGGCAATACCAGCTGTCTGTCCGCACTAAGAGAGCCCACATCCAATCCCATGTTGCTGCAGCCTCTAACAACTCGGCCTAACTCTTTAAAATCTGCAAGGAGCTGGTCAATTCTGCAACAGTCTCTACCTCTCATGTCCATCCAAGGCCCTCTGCACAGTCCTGACTTCTCATTTATTTCATCTCTAAAACCCAGGACATCCTGTCCACCCTCTTGTCCTCTCCTCCTCCCTCTACTCTCTCATCTGCCTGCAGCCCCCCTGTGGCCACATCTTCTCCCTCATTCTCTTCCTTTCCTCTGTTCTCCCCTGAAGAGGTTTCTAGAGAAGTCCATCTCCAAAACCATCAAGGACCACATTTACAACTTGCTCCTGCCCTGGCTGACTTCTGCAATGACTCCTTCGCCACTGGAGCCTTCCCTTCCCCCTGAAGTACTCTAGTGTGCACCCTCTTCTCAAGAAAACCTCAGCCGACCCCTCCTGCCCGGCTAACTATCGCCCGCTCTCCATAACTCCTTTCCTTGGCAAACTCATGTAAAGGCTGCCCATCTCCCAGCTTAATCTTCACACTGAATCTGCTGGTTGTTTCCATGGCCATCAGTCTGGCTTCACAGTAGCACGAAAACAACTTTCCTGAACATCCATGAAGACCTGCTTTCTAACCTTGATTCTATTCTCCCATCTGTCCGCTTCTGCCTTTGACACGGTCAACTATGCCATCCTGCTCAATTGTCTCCGTGATAACCTGGGTATCACTGATCAGGCCCTGGCCTGGCTGACCTAGATCCTCTCTGATTGACCCTCCCAGGTCCCACTTGGGTACTTCCTTTTCTCTATCTCACTCTCTACCTGTGGTGTTCCCCAGGGGTCTAATCTCTCTCTCTGGCTGTTCAACCAATACCTGGCACCTCTCATCCACCACATTGCCGCTCTCTGCTCCAACTTTCAGTGCTATGCGGATGACACTCAGCTCGTTTTCAGGCTCCCCTCTGCCACCTCTTTTCCTTCGATCATCTCTGACTGTCTGTCTGCTATACAGGAGTGGTGTGCCGCCAATGATCGCTGCCTTAATGCCAGTAAGATGGAGATTCTCCTCATTGGCACACCTGCACCCTCCTTTCCTGTCACTCTTTGGCCAGGCTTCCTTGGCCCTCTTCCTGCTCCAACCTGCGAGGCTAAGAACATATGGGGTCATCTTCAACTACACATTCTCCTTTTCTCCTAACATCTCTGACATCTCTTAGAAGTCAAACTACCAACTGCACCTCCTTAGAGGTATTCTTCCTTTCCTCTGCTTCCCCCAGAAGCTCACTGTCTGGTTCTCTCTAAGCTGGACTACATTGCCCAAAACTCGAGAAGAACCATGTATGGTTCCGGAGCACCTCAAGACCTTCCACTTTGCCTCTGCCTTCTCTCTTCCTCTAGCCTGCTGATTTCCTGCCTGGTACTGCACTTGTCACCTGGCTTACCCCAGAAGCTCACTGTCTCTAGAGCTCCGGTTCTCTCTAAGTTGTACTACTGAAACAGCCTCTTTCTAAATCTGACTGCTTCTACTCTCCGCCCTCTGGAACTCATCCTGCAAGACTTGTCCTTGGCCTCAAGTCCTGGGATCATATCTCTCCAGCACTGAAATCTCTGCATTGGCTCCCAGTGGCTGCAAGGATTAAGTTCAAGACCCTCTACATTGTCCAAAAGGCCTTCTGGGGCCTGGTTCTTCAATACCTCCAACTCTCTCTTTGTAAATACCTTCCTACTCAAGCTATTTGCTCCTCCGCCTCCAACTCCCTCAGGGTCAGTCGCTTCTCCAAGCAATGAATTGCTGGTAGATCTCTTTCTTCGGCTGGGGCCTCTCTCTGGAACAGCCTCCCTGCCACTCTAAAACTTGAGAAGAACCATCTGTGGTTCCGGAAGCACCTCAAGACCTTCCACTTTGCCTCTGCCTTCTCTCTTCCACCAGCCTGCTGATTTCCTGTCTGGTATTGCACCTGTCACATGGCTACACTCTAATTTCTGGCCCAGGTCTCTACCCATCCAGTTGCACAGCTGCACTGCCTCCCGGCAACCCTTGCACTTGGGTCTGTATCTGTAACCCTACAGTCCCCCTACCAGCACTTTTGGACACCTGCTGTCTGCACTTACTCTTCCACCTGCCACCTGCTTGCCGCACTTCTTGTTATTATTTTGATCCACTGTACAGCACTACCCTCTCCCCCCACCCCTGCACTTGTGCGATCTCAATGTCACTTGGCCTAGTAAGATCGTTGTCTCTGTCCTCCCTCTATTCCCCCATCCTTAACCTCGTCACGCCTTGAAACACTTGTGTATAGGCGCGTTATATCATATCAAATCAGCGAAAGCCAACAATTTTGGATTTTCCAATACTTGTAATGGTGAACAGTTTTACAAATAGAAATCATGAATAAAGTGCACATGCCAGAAATGTAACCATCTCAAATGAATGCTATTTGTTTATTTAAGGTCATTGATTCACTAAGTTTATTCTGTATTTTGTCTACCTTGCAGCACGTTTGGATCTTTCAGATTCATCACATTTGAAGTGTTTTGATAGTTTAATGCCTTCACAGCCAGGGACGTCATTTGGGGGTAGCCAGACTTTGATACCCCTAAAAGAAAATGTAAAACACATTTTTTCAATTTTATTTTTATTATTGTTACATTTTTACAAACCAAAGCTATTGGGCTCTGGCCAGTACGATGTGGCTCTTTGTTTCTGGAGTGGCTGGATTCGTGTTCAGGCCTCTTAAAAAAAAGGGGGGTTTCCACAAATGTAACAGTGACCCTATATTTTTCCTATCTCCCTGGCATGCTGTTCAGGATGTTTGCATGTATGAGTTAATGAAACCTCCGAATTGTACGTATTTTGCCAACCTCTGAAGCCTGAAAAGTAGATCCATGCAAGCTTGACATGTGGCTAAATGTGCACCAGACCTGCAGATGAGCTTGTTTTCCCATTCACAGTTACCAGTTTAATTGTAACCACTACAGAGAGTAATTTGCTTTCTGACTTTGAGAACATTCAGGCATGTAATTGCTAATTTTACTGTAGCCGGTAAGTTAGCTCAATGGGTTGAATGCTCTCTGCTGTGATGGGTGTGTATCTGATCTGCGGGTTGTCAGTTTGAATCCCAGCAAGGCCAACTCAGCCTTTCATCCTTCGATACATGAGAACCAACACAGGTTGGGTGATATTGTATGTACATTAGTTCTATAAAGTGCTTAAGCAAAAGTTCTTAGTAATAATGCATCATTATGATTTCGCCTTGGACGTCTGCTTGCATTAATAGTAATTTGGTAATACACACTGATATTAACGATAAATATGGTGATCCATTCTTGTATGACATGTATTTCACATTACAGTGATATTGTAATCATATTTTTTTGTAGTGTACTTAGAAACAATGCTATGTGATGCCAAGTCCCGTTTTGGCAAGGGGTGAAATGTTGTGTGCCATTGCCTCCTGTGATGTCACTTCGGGGTGGGGTCAAATCACTTTTTGTGATATCATTGGAGGTCAAGGGTTGTGTGATGTCACTTCTGCTACCCCTGGCATTTTGGTGAAATGACGTCCCTGTTCACAGCCATATGATCACTGGGAACCATGTCCAAATCTGTGTTCGTCACTATTACTTAGTGAACACAGGGCTTTGACATTTGAAACAGAATGGGTTTGTACCACATAGAGGGCTTGCAGGTAGGGAGAAAACTGGTGAGTTTGGACACGTTGGCCGTCTATGCCATTTACACCTGTTGTTTTGATGATTTTTCATCACCAGTAATTGTTAGTCTTCCTAAGTGAATGCTTTTCTGAAGAGTAATATATCAGCTCTCCAATGCAGCTGTGCATGTATGTTTGGGCCCTGCATCAGCACTCGTCCATGTTTGGAAGTTGTGACTTATTTAACAAGTCTCCTCCATGTTTTTGGCTTCTCTAGTATGTCGTAGGATCAAGTCAAACTATCATCATCAGTAACAAAGTCCATGGGTGGACCGACTGGCAAGGCCAGGGGGCTGTAATATGTAAAAACAAAAATTGAAAGAATGACGTTCCTCAGAATCCAGCCTGTCTGAAATTTAGAAAAAGGTCTGCAAGGCCTGCTCGAAATCTGTGCTGATCGGGTTATCGACTTGTGTTAATTAAACAATGTTGCAAATACGCCAGGATGTGGGCCACTACAGTCGGTGAGTAAGGAGAAGAGCCTAGGCGACAGTCATAATATCATCCCACCCACAGGCGATCAACACATTTAAATGACAGATTCTGTGACTCTGTATGATCATGTTGACATTGATGTGGCGCATACAATATTTGTCTGTTATAATCCTCAGCAGTAAATCACAATTCCTTGTCGATGAGCAAGTACGGGGTCACATCTTATTAGAGATTGCCCTCGCTATCACACAATACAGGGTGATAAGTGCAACTCACACAGGTACATTGTGTCACTAACACCTCTTTAGTCCTGGTTGCGTGGTTAAATGGGCCCAAAGATGCTCCATCCTTCTGATCATTCAGTCTCATAAAAATGGTCACCCTTCAAACCCACATACCTAACTCCCCACACTTGATAGTAAAATATGCCACCATGCAATGTACACGTTCAACTATATACAAGCTGTGGTGCAGTTAGATTAAATGTAAATCAGAAATGCTCAATATAACACATGGGTCTGCAAACTCTGGCTCTCCAGATGTTTTGGACTACGAATCCCACCAGCCATAGCCAGCAGAGTCAAGGGTGAGGGATTATGGGAGTCAGGAGCATTGCAGGTTGCAGACCCCTGAACAACTGCTTCTCACATGCTGTATATAATTTCTTGATCTCTGGCCAGTTCATCACAACAGGTGTTTAACAGCACCATTATTATCACTTATGGATGTTACTATATGGTGGTTAAAGTAATGGCTGTTCAACTATTTGTGGTCCTGAATTTCAGGCACAGATGGCAAACATGCACATAAAAATGTAAAATACTTGTCTACAAGTTTAGACTGGGATAGTTTTTCATTGTCTTGTCCAGGGCACTCTCATGTGAGGAAGAAAAGGCAGAAATCAGCAAGATATACACATTTATAGTTGCACAGGTGCATGGATACAGATGCATCCATCCTCATATACTTAACAGATACACATATAATCAAAAACACAACCACATTCAAACAGACACCCATGCATGCACTCACACACACACTTGCACACACGCACATACACACACACACACACTCTCACACACACAAACTTCCTTGTAAACACAAATAAATATAGTAAGTCAGCCTTAATTTTGTATTATTTTTATTTAATATGGTTGGTTTATTTCAAACCTTTCATAATTACATTCCGTTAAATACCAATATTCAATAAAAAAGCTTTAAAAAAATTACTGTTGCAACATTTCTTTGCAGTACTCCATTATCGGTACAACCATCACAGCACATCATAATACAATCTAAATTGCCAATGCTTCTTCAAAAAATTGCATTGCAGCCAATATCATTGAATTACTTTCCACAATTATAAACATTTCCCACCACTCCTCTAATGTTAAAGTTTTTGCAACAAGTAAGAACCCCACTTATCTATTTCCCTCTCATTACATCCAAACCATTGTGATCTGTTAGGATGTTGTATTGTTTCCATCTTATCCTGCCTCATGCAAAATCTTCAAGAGGGGATATTGCCGGAGCCATTAACCCCTTACCGCCTAATTACGAGTTCTGCTTGCGGGACCCGATAAGGACCCCTGGTAAAAACAGGCGTCCATAGCGGGTGCCGCGAGCAGACCTGGGTGCTAACAACGGGCCCGTTGTTAGCACCCACCCCATTCCCATTGAGCCCTATAGGGGCTCAAATGGGAATGGTGATGGGTTCCTTGAATGAGGAATTACCGGGCACTCCAAGGTCGGAATGGCCCGGTAATTCCTCATTCAAGGAACCTGGACCCGGTACCCAGTAAGGAGGTAGCCATGCCGCTAATAGCGGCATGGTTACCTCCTACCTCGTAATGACCCCCATTGTGTTCAAGTTGCCTTCTCATGCAAAGGACCTCTCTAGTCGGCAGAATGTTCAATCTCAGCCGCATAACGAGATCCCAATGTCTGAGACTTGGACATTTTATAAGATACCTAGGGAGTTTATTTGTCAATCTATGCTCTTGCTCCAGGTTCAGCGGTAGTCTGTATAAGCTTCTTTTTGTTAGGGTATCTATCCAGTCAACCGCTTTATCTTGTTCTTAGCCTTGCCAGGTTTCAGCCATTCTCTACAGGTCCCTTTCCAGGGATCCAAAATCCTGTCCCATCAATTTTTAATCTAATTTCTTAAGATTCCAAAGCGGGGGAGATTGTCTCCCTCTGTACATTTCAGATACAGGCAGACCAAACTCCACCTGACCATAGAATGCAAATACTGTATACCCATTTCAAACCTGATGAGGGCTATTGGAAGACATTTTTGGAGACTGAGTACTCTCCTCCAGACAAGTCCCTCCATCAAATACCTAAATCCTATTGGGAGGCCTGGGACAAATATCAGCTCCATACATAGGAGTTTGTTTCTGTTTATAAAAGTGCATTATTGAAGCCAGAGTGAATTTTCCAAATCTCTTTTGTATCATTCTTGTCTGAATGACTAATCTTATACATGTTAATCTAAGTCCCTCCATCCAGAGTTTTACATTCACATTAGAATTAATTGGGACTCCCAAATAGAAAATAGACCCTGCACATTTCTATTTTCCCGGAACCCACCACCCAGGTGAATTTATGTTTCCTTTTCCCGCCAGCATTTGAGAACACCATGATTTTAATTTTGTTGACGTTTATTCTTATTTCATTTGCCTTTATGTACCATTTACTAAGACAATTAAAGATTGCTCTATAGGACATTTCACTCCCTGAGTGTGCACATTTTCTTTTAGATCTAATGGTAAATAAACTACTTTGCCACAAATATCTTTCACCAATTCAGAGGGAGGTAATTTAGCTGTTTTTGGTTGAAGGTGTATTATTGCTTGAAATGGGTGCACTGTTTGAATTATGATGCTCTCATATAAATTGAGTTGGTGGAGGGGTTTTGGTAGTGGGAATACTTCCAAGTTATTTGTGATAGCACGTGAAGGAGTTTGGTTGTTGTCCAGTTTTGTAGTGCAGTAACTGCAAATTATTAAGGGGTCAGTTATTTCGTATTTGTTTTCTTCTATAAGGTAGAGAGCTAATTCAAACCATTTGGAATCTTCATTTTCTTCTATTTTGTATGTTACGTCTATAGTCTTTGTGTTACTTTTATAAAAAGTTCTGCGGCAACACACACATACACATGGTTTGGTTCTTCAGCGGATGTACTTTTACATTTTAGTATTTCTTTTTTGTATGTGTGTGTAGTAGAAGGTTGCCATGCGTAGAATTGTTGCTAGTCTGTTGTAAAGATATTGCATTCTGTAAGTGGCTTTCACTTCTAAAATGTTTTTTCTGGATATGGTTGATTTCTTCGAGTAGGTCGTTGGCTGTACCATGTAGAAGATTGTTATTTAAATTGGCTAGTGCTAAAGCAGGACTTATAGGATAGTACACTTTATATACTAGATTTCTTATATTTGAATGATGTGTTGATATCATGTTGATATGATGGAAGGTGCTTTTGCAAATAGGTCCTGAAATGCAGGCTAATGAAGGTCCTTGTAGTCCTGTGTACTTGCGCACTGGACAGGTATCCATATTTTGTAGCAGTTTCATTTTGATTTTGTCTTTGCCTTTCACATACTGATTGAGGAACTGGCGTAAAGATTTGAAAGATTTTTTGGGAATGTTATACATTGACATGCATGGCCATTTGTATACTGGACGTTCTGGTTCAGTCGAATGGAGAAGTAATTCTGAGTTTTCTGGGGATATTTTTGTAAGCAGTATTTCTTGTTGCATTATGGTATTATTAAGTTTTCATAACCTTCTTCCACTGCCAGGTATGGCAATTGTGTTTGTTTGATTTTGTTTGTATGCTTCTTTATTAAAATATGGTTCTGTGTTCGTGGTGTGACTTCATTCACCTCCACAGATATTAAAGAAGTTATTTTTGTTGACATTACTTTTACTGAGAAGTCTTTTTTGTATTTTAGTAGTTAGTTTTGTTAGTGGTTTCATTCTGTTTAACACTAAAATAAATAACTTTCTTTTGAGAAGGATTGCACTGTCTATCAAAGCTTCTAAGATGACTTTTCTACAGTAGGTTTTAAGGGTTGTGCATGATTTGTCTCCTGTTTTTATAAGATTCTGAAGGACTCTGTCGCGGAACATATTTGCTAAAATACTTTTTTTGATATGGTTATTTGATAGTATATCAAGATTTATAGGAGAAGTTTTAGCACTAGTGGTAGATGAATTCTTGTTAATCATTTTCTGTTTCGTTTTACAGTTTGATAGAGGAGGCAAAGTTTCTGTACTGGAAGCTTGTTTTGTTTCGCTAAATGACTCTATTTGCTGTTTTGTTTGAACTTTTTGTACAAACTCTGCTAGAGATGGATGCTTATTTTGGACACTTATTTTCATTTGCTCTATTTCTGCATTGCTTTCTACGGACTTGCTTTTTGGTAGGCATTCTTTGGGGTATGTTGAAAAAAAAAAGAAGGTATGGGTTGGGCCGTTCTGCAATGTATGTGTGCTGTGTGATTGAGTATCTGGGTATGATGGTAAAGATGCATGTGGATTGTGCATTGGGCAGCTAAAATGAGTTAGGAAGGCTATTCTTCTATTTGTGTGTTACTATACTGCGGTTCAGATGACAGTAGAAACTGAGCTAGTGGTGAGGAGAAGCATTAATAGTAAATCTAATGGTATAACATTAAAACAGTTCTTTGTTTTGTAAAACTAATATTCTAGGGGTTGAGTTATGTTATTTGTGTTCCACAAAATGGGGATTTGTGTGCCATTCTGCCTGCTAATCCCTGTTTATTTTCAGGAGCGCAGTCTTCACTGCAATTGTAAAAGAAAGAAGTTAGTCATTTTGTGTGTTTATAGCACTGATGTTAATTTAGACATTGATTTTTATGTTTTTGTAGTAGTATTCTTGTTTGATATCTGAACATAGTGTATGCATGCATTTCATTTGACTATGTGCAGCTTTTATATTTTATTTACAATATGTTAGTTCAACATGGTTTGCAAATGAGTAGAATTTTTAGTGTATGAAATTCACTTGTTTTTTTAAAGCTGTGTTGTAGATAGTAGACAGGTTTGGAAGTGACAGTTGATTATAGTAGATGGGAAAAATTGCAATAAGTGTTAGTGGCATTCATAAATGTTGTACATGTACTGTGAATAAGATGTGCATACCTGTAGTTTGTATTCATGATTGTGGATATGCATGCAGTTGTAAGTAGAAATCTTGGAGACTTGTAGAGTAGTTTTTGTAGTAGGTGCTTTCCAATGATATGAGACTTGTACTCAGAGTGATCAACAGAACATTTGAAGTGTGGAACTCTGATGATGGAGTTAGATGTAGAGGTCTTGGATGTGAATGGTGAATAGTTGTGTGACTGCTTAGCTGTATCCAATGAGGGAATGGCACCAAGTGTGATGTGGAAAGGGTAGAAGGGCTGGCTAAAAGTTTTGCGCTGTGCGGACACCGCAGCTGTCCATGGGCAGGGCGTGCCACATCTGGTGTTTTCCAGCAAATCCAGCATCTAAAGGGGACTGTAGGGATCGACCAATCAGATGTTGAGGTTGTGGATTTGTGTTGAAAGAGACTGTGTAGTGAAGATGGCAGAGGTGGAGAAAGTCAGGGTGTTGGTGCTTTTAGATATGTTAGTGCATGCTTTACAGCAGTATGCTCAATTCAAGCATGTGGCAAAAACATTCGATGTTAAAGGAGTGGAGGTGGTGTGGAGCACTGTGCCTGATTGCAATGTACAGGGAATTGTACAAGTTTGTGAAGATATGGGCAGGGTGTGCTGTCCGCATCTGGTAGTTTTGCACTATGGTGCTTTCCATTTGGGCTACATCAGTGCCCCTACTTTGTTGGCAGATTTGGAACACTTGGTTCAAACAGTAATGAACATCCTTCCAAATGCCAAAGTATTTATTTCTGGATTACTACCTAGGGCAATATGGGACAATAGTTCTGTTTTTTGTCCTTAGCAAAACATTGGTTGGTGTGCAATCAACCGAGGCATGTGTGCTTTCATGCTTAGAGCTGGTATATTTTTCTGTAATAATGAGAATATTGATTCCAGTAATGCTGTTTATTTTAAAGAAGATGGCATTTCCTTATCTTTTTTGGGAAATTCTATGCTGTTTTGGAATATTAGGGTTGCTTTGGAGAAGGTTATGTGAAGATTTTAGTAGTAAGTAAGAAGAACCCCCCCCCCCAAAAAAAATACAAAATAACAGGTGTCTGTCAAGCATCTGCAAAAAAACCCCAAAAAAACAGCTCTTTTCAGAGCCAACCGCAAAGGGGAAATGGGGCACACTATTTAATTTTACATTCACCACGCTCAGGTTTTCGATATATCTGCGGACATGACGGTAGTCCACATGCAGCATGTATCACATACAGGGGTTTTGGGGTGGAGAGGCATGCAAATGAGAATGAGCAGAGCTAGGGATTGGTCAGTAAAGTTTACTGGGTGTGTTGTGCAAGGAGAGAGTTTGTCAAAATGTCTTTTTCCCGAGAGAAGAACAGATAGCTATGGCTGTGTGTTTCCGAAAATAGATTATCTGGATTTTGGGAGATTCATGGATACATTGGTTGGAGGTTCATACAGAACACTGTGGAGTTGCTGCAGATCTTGGATTCCCTCATGTGGAAGTGCACTGGCATGGAGTGTGTAGAATGAAGTGGCTGGACTTGGTACCTCTCTGTGCTACTTTGGAGACAGGGCATCATCCAGACATAATTATAATTTATTGTGGGGGAACAGTTTAGGACATGTGTCTGGAATTTCTTTTCAAATTTGCAATGAAAGAAAGACTTGGAAGGTCCTGGACATGTTTCCAAATTCCCATGTCATTTTTTCTCGTATTGCGCAAAGACAAATGTGGCTGCATTCGTCTTCATTTGGTCAACAAATGGAGAAAGCGAGGTGCAATGTCAATAAGGCTGTTTGTGCCTTTATAAGAGATGTTGGCATGTCCTCTTTTCACAATGAAAATATTATGTTTCAAGCACATACATTTTTTTCGCAGAGATGGAGTCCATCCTACTTATGCTGGCAATCAGATTTTTTTTAGAAATGTACAAAATGCATTGCAACCGTTTTTGGAATTACAGTCATCTATTTTGCAGTAGATGTTGACAATGTCAAGTTTTCCAAACACACAAAAACACCACCAAAAGGCTATTTTCAGAGCCACCACTTCCTCCCAGAGAAAAATGCATTGGTTTTGCTAGGGCAGCACCCTAAAACGTTATATCCTAGAACTATCCGCAAACTTCTAAAAAATGCACAGGGCCCTGCACTGTTTATTTGCCACTTCTATTTTTAAACTGTGAAAGGCGGCTCTGAAAAGAACCTTTGTTTTACATTTTTGATCTTTTATATTTTTTGGGGTTTTTTACACATGACACACTAGGAGAGGAGGGGAAAGGAGGGTAATGAAGGGACACCAACCACAGGGATATGAAAGGGCAGGTGGAGAGAGGAAGATGTAGGGTGGGCCTTACTTAGGTAGGTAGCAGGTCTTCTGGTACTCTGTGACTGCAGTCTCAAAAGCACTTCGAAGAGTCTCCTCCCTGCAGAGTACTGCGTCGCAGTACATACACAATATTGTGACCCTCAAAAGGTAAGGGTCAACATCATCATGAATGGCCTGTGAGGCAGCTGGAGGGATGCGCTCTTCCACAGGAGTGTCTCTTGTGGTGAGAGGAGCGGAAACGGAGCATGTGGTAGAGGAACACAACCTACTACGTTCATCACAAGGTACAACCTTGCGAACGGCCCGCTTCAGGTGTCGCTTCATGGATGTCGTACTAAAGCTGTACGAACCACGTCTCCCACGACTCAGCACCATTTTGCACTGGTTGCAGGTGACCTTGTTCGCACATGCTTTTGGTACGTTACCATGAATGGTAAACAACCGACACGCCCACGACTCCCGGCGAGTGCTGGTATTAGGGCGTTCCTCTACCTCATCCTCTTCATCCTCTTCATCCTCATCCTCTACATCCTCACGCCTGTTCCCCTCTGCAGGTCCTTGGGGAGGTGGTGGTGGTGGAGGGTTTGGGGGTCGCACTGAGGCAGATGTAGCAACAGCAGCCATGGATGACATCAGGGTTGATGAGATAATCTCAGCAAGAGCAGCAAAGGCATCAAAAGTCAATCTGCAATAGCCAGAAGCACAATGAAGATCAGCTCTGGGGTTTGGCCTTTCATAGGGGTGGAGGGGTGTGCTTCGTGGACAGATCTAACACACCCAAAAAGGTTCCAAAAAGTATGTGGAAAGCCAGGGTCATTGGGCCACATTACGACCCAGGCGGTAAGTTACCGCCTGGGCCGTGACTTTACCACCATGGCGTAAACTACATTTACCCCATGGTGGTTGGCGGATTTACCGCCCCATTCCAACCTTGGCGGGGCGGTAAATCCCCATTTTCCCATTTTCCCTTCCCCATTCCCATTTTGCCCCATAGGGCATAATGGGAGTGGGGAAGGCGTTAATTACGCCACCGTAAATTACGGTGGTGTAATTAACTCCATGGTCCCTTAGCGCCATGGATTTTAACACCTGCTAAAAGCAGGTGTTAAAACCTCCATGGCGCTAAGGGACCTCGGAATCAGGCGTTAAGGGTCGGCGCTGTTTACGCTGCCGTAAACCCCTTACCGCCTGGATCGTAATGAGGCCCATTGTATGGCACATGTGCAATGGTGAAGTATTACTGTAAAATAATTTGATTTGTCTGAAAAAGTTCTTTTAAAATGTTGGGGAACCGGACAGTGTCTGCAAATCAGGACACACGCTCAGCGTGGGTGCGGTCACGTGATGACGTTGGGAACACGTCTGCAAAGGGAACGGGTGTCCGCAGGACACCAAATGCACGGGAACGGTCATGTGCATGCGCGTGGGTGTTCTACGGTCAGTGTTCAGGTCCTCAACAAATTAAAAGTGTGACACAAGTGAGACGGACAGTTACGGACAGGCACGATGTTCGCAGGAGTTATGGGTGTAGTGTGCATGTGCATAGATGTTCTACAGACTGTACAGACAGGTATAGTGTCCTTAGGACACCTCAATTTTGTTTAATTACGGACATCCCAGACACCGTGTGTGTTCTTAGGACAGTTTCATTGTGCTTGTGAACGGTACAGACAGGTATAGTGTCCTTAGGACACCCCCATTTTGGCTGATTACGAACATTCCGGACAGGCGCGCTGTCCGCATGACACCCCAACTGACTTTTTAAAAAAATAAGACACAAAGGATTGAAGTAAAAGACACATAATACTTTTTTTTTAATTATATACAGATACACAACTTATGAAAGAGAGGGGGAAGCATAAACTGATACAGGGGAGGTATTAGGGGTTTGGAGAGGATGGATAGGAGGGGATGAAGGGATGGAAGTCTCATCATAACGTGTATCTTGGTGTTGAAGGTTTGGGGATAGTTGACTGGGACATGGAGAGGGGGAAAAGGTACATGTGGGACAATGGTATTTATTTTTTTCTTTTATGTGGTCCTCCACAAAATGTTTCCAAAGATTGAAATTTTCCATGAGCATGTCCATTTTTCCAATGTGTCTTTTGGTGTATTATTTTCGTATGGTCTGTTAGAAAAATATATATATTTTAAGTGCACATAAAGTAATGATTATTAATTTGCTTATGAAGAGAAGTGTCTACCATTAGTATCACTGTCTTCAGACATTTCCTCACATGGGAAATGTTCCTCAAGCTATTCAAAAGTACTGGACATTTCTGTGTAAAAAACAAAAATATATTTATTTTAGTGTACCTAATACAAAATGTTTAGAAATATATAAGAAAAATAAAGTTTACTTACTAGTTTCTGGTAAGTTGGATTCTTACTGTTGTGTAGGTCTCCTGTTGCTCCTAGCTGCGCAGTTTCTGTGAGGTAATTATGTTGGAAGCATATCTTTTTTGTTTTGGTATATTCCATTCTAGTGCATGGAGTATTTAAATGGATGATTGATGTGTTAGATAAATAGGTTCCACTTCTTAATTATTATTATATATAATGTGTTTATGTGCTGCTTTTTGAACTTGTGCAGTGTTTATATGGTATGCTAGAACAATTTAAAATACCCCCTGAGTGTTTGGGTAGTGTTGATGTTGTCCGTGGCCATTTGCGGACATACGCACACTCCGCGGACATCAACATCATTAGCAGGGGGTTCAGTATGTTCTTTGTTACATGTATATAAAGTAAGGGAATCCTAGTAAACATCTATCAAATTCACACTATGAAAATGTATATTCAGTAAAAAAACTTTGTTAAAAAGACGATATGGCCAAGTTGCGCTACTAAAAACCTATGAAGTTTAGTAAAAAACATTGTTAGAGGGACGTTATGATTAAGTTGCGCTACTAAAAACCTATGAAATTCACTATAAAAACTTTGTTAAAGGAACGTTATGGTTCCAAGTAAAACCTAAAAACACCTGTAATTCGCCAGTTATGGTAAGCTAAGCAACCATAACTCACGCCACCACCGTGCACTGCTAAGACTAACACCCATAAACAAAGGGGTGATGGCTGGAAGGTTTAGACTGAATCTTAACCACTGGCATTGCTCGGGGCAACCCTCCAGACCATCGTTCTTCGCCTGCCAAGCCATTACAGAAGGGGAAAGACCATCTGCAAATCAGGCATGGCCCCACCCCAAAAGGGGCAGTCCAGCCCAAACTGCTAGGTCACATCCCTTCTGCACGAGACCACAAGCATCCCCAAACATGTTTCATCCTTGTTGGGGCTCATCAGTGAGGAGTAGCTTGGGTCTCTAGGCCCAGCAGGCACGGGACCCACGTCTGGGCATACCCGTCCCACTCGGGGTGACAACGCAAAAAACGCAGAAGGGATGCGGCCTAGCAGTTCGGGCTGGACTGCCCATTTTGGGGTGGGGCCAAGCCTGATTTGCATATGGTCTTTCCCTTCTGTAATGGCTTGGCAGGCGAAGAACGGTGGTCTGGAGGGTTGCCCAGAGCATTGCCAGTGGTTAAGATTAAGTCTAAACCTTCCAGCCATCACCTCTTTGTTTTTGCTATGTCACCCCGAGTGGGACGGGTATGCCCAGACGTGGGTCCCGTGCCTGCTGGGCCTAGAGACCCAAGCTACTCCTCACTGATGAGCCCCAACAAGGGTGAAACATGTTTGGGGATGCTTGTGGTCTTGTGCAGAAGGGATGTGGCCTAGCAGTTCGGGCTGGACTGCCCATTTTGGGGTGGGGCCTAGCCTGATTTGCATATGGTCTTTCCCTTCTGTAATGGCTTGGCAGGCGAAGAACGGTGGTCTGGAGGGTTGCCCAGAGCATTGCCAGTGGTTAAGATTAAGTCTAAACCTTCCAGCCATCACCTCTTTGTTTTTGCTATGTCACCCCGAGTGGGACGGGTATGCCCAGACGTGGGTCCCGTGCCTGCTGGGCCTAGAGACCCAAGCTACTCCTCACTGATGAGCCCCAACAAGGGCGAAACATGTTTGGGGATGCTTGTGGTCTTGTGCAGAAGGGATGTGGCCTAGCAGTTCGAGCTGGACTGCCCATTTTGGGGTGGGGCCAAGCCTGGTTTGCATATGGTCTTTCCCTTCTGTAATGGCTTGGCAGGCGAAGAACGGTGGTCTGGAGGGTTGCCCAGAGCATTGCCAGTGGTTAAGATTAAGTCTAAACCTTCCAGCCATCACCTCTTTGTTTTTGCTAAGACTAACACCCATGACATCAAAGTGACATCACAAATGTCATTGATGACATCACTGATGACATCACACGTCTGGACCCCTCTTTTTTCCTTTACTGACATATCTATGCCAGTAACAGTCAGGAACTAAACATTCAAAGAGTACTATATTTGTAGACTTATGCTTCAAATATGTTCTTACAGTAATTCACTTGTGGTTCACTGACAGCGTGGAAATGGGACTACCTGATTGTAGCCCCATTTCCATGGCAAGCATACAAGCATATTAAGAAGCACATCAAGTGCATGTGCGCTTTCCCAACTACCGCGAGGCCACACCCCAGTAAAACAGCGGCAGTCTTTCTTCCCTTTCCAGTACTATGTTTCCAGCACACCCTCATTGGCTACTGTTAAACGGTCACAGACACATCCACCAATTACATCCAAGAATTCTGCATCTAACGCTGTAATCGCTGTTCAACAGTCCATACTTACCATTAAACACGTAGAATTTAAGTGTCCAGTGAATAAAAGCACCTGCACTGGAATGTAATGTAAAATGATCTACAAGTTGTGCATCCACATTTATCGGCATTGCCACCCAGCAGAATGCCCTGCAGGCATAACTATTTTTTGTACAGTACATTTGCAAATGTGTTATACGTCCTTCGGAACACGGTACTTGCCACAGAATATCCAAAACATACTATAAATGCATACCGTTATTTGTCCCATCACCTACCATGAAATGGCTCCTACAGTGGTATGTGCTGGCAAAGTTGGCATTTGCCCATAGCAGCCAATTTTAGATAGAAACGGTTACTCTGTTCTTTCGTTCCGTCACTTTTACGATGCTTTCCCCCATTAACGCACCTTATATGAAATTTTCTAACAATCGCACAGAAAAGGATCAATCAGTGTATCCCACCAAACTAAGCCAAGTCCATACATTGCATGAATAACTGTTTCCTTCCACTTTCCTTTCACACTTTATAGTTTGCAACATTTCTTGAAAAAGAAAAATGTTTATGTGTGCATTGACAACAGTAATATTCATAAATGCGCATAATGAAATTAAACAACGGAAACAATGGCTCCACTCTGTAGCAAGCATAAATATGTACAAAAGTACATGCAAATGCACACAGAAAAATATTCTGCTTTGCAGTCTGTACATATTTCATATTTCCAAAAAGTTTTGTCATCCTTCCACAATAAGAAGTACTCCATTCTCAAAGTGATTAGTCTAACACTAATACACACACTTGCTAAATAGGACATCATCCAATATACTTGCAAATAACCCACCTATCCCTTCAACAAACATGCTTATGCTCCCAAGTCCCCATTCATATAGTAAGCCACCCATTTATACACACACATTTTCTCTTCCTGCCAATACATCCCCTATGCTTTTAAAGAATGTATACAATTTCAATGACTATGTCATCCATTAGCCAACATCCTTACCATCTTCAAGTACAGGTGCAGTACCCACCTCTCTCCTAAAAGCACTAGCATGTGCACTTCAAAATACAACCTGCAATAAACCTACTCACTCCAAGCACCAAAGTACAATACCATCATAGTGTTTTACGTCTTACTGGGAGAGGGCACTATCCTTGTATTGTAAAATATATATTTGCGGCAACCCACCAGTATGTACTTCATTGTTACTCATGCCACGTCAACAAGCTCAGTGTTTATTATATTGCCACCATTAGACAAATCCCCACATAGTAAGATACTGTCCCCAACCGAAAGTTAGAGGCCAATACACAGTGGGCCTCATTACGACCCTGCCGGCACCCTGCAATGGGCAATTACCGGGGTACAACCTTGTGGGACCCAGTAATTGCCCATTCCAGGGTACCAGAAAAAATTCTTCACCATTCCCATTTGAGACCCATAGGGCTCAATGGGAATGGGGAAGCCGCATGCACCGGCACCATTCTTCAATGGTGCCGATGCATACAGCATGCTGTGCCCATGGGTGCCGCTCTGCCCACGAGGTCCGGGCAGAAAGGCACCCACAAGCACAACTCATAGTTTGCCGGTCCAGGAACTATGGTACCGGCAAGCTTACCAGTACCATTACCGGTATCATAGTTCAGAGACCGGCAATCTTGTAATGAGGCCCAGTGACACAATGCCATTTATATGCCTACCCTCATATTGAATCACTCATGCACATTGCACACATATACATGTGAAACTCTGAACAGCTACACTTCCCTTTC
This sequence comes from Ambystoma mexicanum, assembly GCF_040938575.1. NCBI lineage: Eukaryota > Metazoa > Chordata > Amphibia > Caudata > Ambystomatidae > Ambystoma > Ambystoma mexicanum. Next base: position 932,521,702 of record NC_090921.1, on the reverse strand, counting down.
TTCTCCAACAGCTTCTACACAATGCCTACCAAACTACAACTCTGTAGAAAGGTACGCAGAAATAGAGCCACGCAACCTAAAAGCATAGAAAGTTGCCATCCACTTCAAGCACAACTTCTACAGAAAGTTGAAAGAGAAGAGCTGATACAGTCATCTGTCAAAATATGACAATGAAAAGAAAAACACTAAAGAGTGCAACTCCCACTACTACTAACAGACCACGTACAAATGCTAATGTCAACACAAGCAAGCATTCCAAAACATTTCTTTTACAAAAAATGTTCCACCACAGAGTCCTTCAGAACCTTATAAATAGAGGGGAGAAATCAAGCTCAACCCTCAAAACTTACAGCAGGAAATAACCCCAGAAGCTCTTGCAGACAATGCAATTATCGTGAAACAGAAATAGTTTATAGTCATTTTAAACAGAATTAAACCGCTAACAGAATTAATTGGTAAATTACAAGCAGTACGTTGAAACAAATGCAATATCAGCATAGATACCTTTGACCACACATGTACAGGTGAATGGAGTCACACCTCCAACACAGAGCCACACGTCAATGAAGAATCATACAAGAGCAAACAAACCAAATTGCCTTACATCGGAGTGGACGAGGGTATGAAAAGATATACAATACCATAATGGACTAGGAAACCCAAACACCTCACCTACAAATGGCCTTGCCCATCAATGTGTAATGTTCGCCAATGGTTAATCAAATCTTTGTAGCAGTTCCGCAATCACTATGTGAAAGGCAACAAGAAAAGAAAAATGAAAATACTACAAACTATGGAATTCTGTCCAGTGTGCAACTACACAGGAATACAAGGGGCCTCATTACGAGTAGGGGGGTAAGGGATACTGGACACCGGTAAGGAGACCGGTGACAGTAATCCCTTACTGCCCTACTACGAGGTCCTTTAGTCTGACCAGGTGTTAAGGAGGGGACCCGTTAAGGGACCTGGGCGCAAATAACGGACTTGGCATTCGCTGGCATGTTATTTGCGCCCTCCCCAATGGGGAATGGTTTGGTGAATGGGGACTTACCGGTCCTGCCAAGGTCGGACTGGACCGGTAAATCCCCATTTCACCAATCTGGACACGGTACCGTTATTGGTGGTAGTCATGGCGCAAATAGCGCCATGACTACCACCAACCTCGTAATGAGGTCCAAGGACATTCCTTAGCCAGTATTTCTGGACCTGCTTGCAAAAGCACCTTCCACCGTATCAAAATGTTAGCAACAGACCATTCAACTGTCAGAACTCTATTTTACAAACTCTACTATGTAAAAAGTCCAGCTTTAACACTGCAGCATTTAAATGATATTCTCCTACATGGTACAGACAAACAAGTCTCAAAGAAATAGCGCAACTCCAAAGGAAATATTGTAGAACTGAAGAGCACTTACAAACTCCAGCATTTTCAGACAACAGTACTGACAACATTGCAGATGTCAACTTTTTATGCCACACATACAAAAAAGAAATACAAAAGTTCAAAAGCACATCTGCTGAAATGCCAAACCAAGTATGTGTGTGTTGTCGTAGAACTTTCTATACAAAGATCATCAAAACTATAGATATAATGAAGAAAACAGAAGACAATGAGGAATCCCAATGGTTTCAATTAGCTCTGTACCTTACAGCTGAAAACACATATGAAATTACTAACACCTCCATATTGTACACATACTGCACTACAAAACTTGTCAATAACCAAATGCCTTCACTGGCAATCAGTAATAATTTGGAAGTATTTCCACTGCCAAACTCACAGCAGCAGCTTGATTAGTATGAGAGCATTATAATCCAAAACAGTGCACCCATTTCAAGCAATAATATGACTTCAACGGAAAACTGCCTCCCACCAAATTAATGAGAGGGATTTGTGGGAAAGTAGTCTATTTACAAAAAACAAAAACAACCACTAGTGGAAATTCACGCCACAGACAAACTGGACGTACACAGTATGACAATACTTATGTGTCAACAAGCCATAGCACGACTTAATTCCTTAGAAAACTCTATCTCCAACACAGCTGGTTTCGAGAAAGTTTTAACATTATGTGTGAACTGTAGAGTACTGCTAAAGCGTAACCTTGACATAGAGCAAGATTAAGTTACTGGAGCACTTGTTACAGTTGTTGGCTTCAAGACATACCCACTGAACAACAGCATTCAGTTTGTCAACATCCACTTTGACAAACTTTCAGAAGTTAAAAAAAAGGGACGCACAAGGGCGCCATTCCTTCTTTTCAAAGACATGTATGTATGCAGAGAACAGTTTTCTCTGTCGCTAGCTTATGCAGTAGCTATTCATAAATCACAAGGTCTAACCTTAGAACAAGCATTGATTGATATTGGCAGCACAGTCTTTAAAGAAGGCACGAGTTACGTAGCACTGTCATGGCTATGTAAATTTGAAGGCCTATATCTAGTGAATTCTGATTAAACTGCAGTCAGCGCAGACATTCCTTTCATCATAGAGTACAATAGACTACGTGCACTTAGCACACCCCATCTGAACATGTACACTGTTCCTCAGAAACTAAAAAGGTTTCAAAAGAAAGCTCATTCAATCAGCAGTTCTTAATGATTTGCCAACAGTACCACCAAAGAAACTGAAATCAGCTCATACTCCACCAACTTCCAAAAGCACAGACAAAAGGACTAAAAAAGACAAGACATACCCACATCCACACACAAAAATACCTCTTCAAACAGAAGTGCCTGACACATTCAAATTTTCCAATAAAACAGGTGTTAATTGCAATGCAAATGTAACAATGAATGTTCTATTCCAAATGCCAGCAATTGTGGAAAACATTTATTTAAATGGTTCAGACTAGTTGTGTTTACAAATGCTCGTCCTTCACAGAAATGCAGGAATTAATCCTGACAACATTCACAGTGTCTCAGGAGTAAGGCAAGAATTGCACTACTGTGCAGGAATGGTGAAATTCACATTAAACAGACAAGAAGATACACAGGAATTTTGAATGTACTTACTACAAATACTGGAAAGGAAAAACATACTCATAAATTAAATCTTTCATATTTCCTACATGTAGAAACATGCATGCAGTCTCTGCAACCATGCCATTCAGGAACAAGTCCCTAAAGAATATGTTGTGTAAGTATCAATACCTAACTGTGACTCCATTCCATTTCAGCAACTGGTGCAAAATGGCAACCATAGCATTTTGTGTACGTCGTGCAATTCTGATAATCGTTCGACACTACATATACACTCACATAGTCAATATGTAATTGTAATGCTCTTAAGATACAATGCAGATGGAACCAAACACAACTGCAAACTGACTGCATTCACACATGGGCAGGTATCACTTGGCAAGAAAACCATGACAACAGTAACCATAATCTACCACACAGGCGACACAACCAATGCTGGCCACTATACTACATACATTAGAAAGCAATGGTCTTCGTGGGATTGCAATGATACTTCCATCATTCCAAAGCAGAGATTACCTGCACATCTTGCAAATGCCTTATTTATCTTCTTGAAGCCAAAATGTAGTAATTGATGTACAAACCTGCTATACCCTACTCCCCTGCACCCACCAGTACATTCGTAATTGCACAAAAAAGAATTACCTTCCACACTGTGGACCTAAAGCAATTTAGCATACAGCAAGTATTCAAGAAATGCATTACAGTGTGTGTTGGACAATTTTATCCCCAATGAACCCAATGAGTACACTCAGACAAGTAGCAGTATTTTCCACCTGATACTTAAAAGGGAAGGTACTAAGTATGAGGGTTCAAAACTATCCTAAGTAACCTTTGAAACCACCAAGTACGCAAATGAGTCACCGCCTCTCTAAGAATACGCATACAAATAATAATAATAATAATAATAATAATAATAATAATAATAATAATAATAATAATAATGTATTAATGTGTTACAGTTTATAAGTAAACTTTTCACATGATTACATATTATATAAACATATTCTAATAACAGAAAACCATTTAAATATTCAGAATTAATACTCATAATACTTACTAAAACCATATCATAATAACTAAGATACAATAAATACAATAAAATATACCATGAAACATTATCCTATGTGCACCCATGAATATCCATTCTACATTCAACTGCCTAAGCCTCTTTCTATACACAAGAATAATTCCCAAGCATTACAGTTGTGTCAGATAGAAATACCTAATCGTCTCTCAATCACTAACCACACATTATACATTGCTATTAAGCATTTCAAATTTGTGGAATTCAAATTCCGCCACCAGAATATTTCCTCCTTTATATGCTCTATATTATGTACATACTTCCCATAATGTCTTTTGTAGGTGTTTATCATTCTCGGGCAGCAGGTCAACACGTGTTGCCCTGACTCAATTGTTTCTTTGTCCTCACATAATCTACAGCATCGCTCCTCACCAGTTTGTTTACTTATTACTCCAGTGTTTTCCAGAACTGGCAGATAATTAATCCTAATAAGTAATATAAATCTTCTGAGTATAATACCTGGACATAAATTTAAATATTGTTGGGGCTTTTTGTGTGTAAAAAGAATGTGCTTCACAAATTGATGTGTTTAGTTGTTCTAGGTGAGCATAGTTATCTATCCAGTTGGCTGAGTCAATTTTCCTTGACAAAGCAGATTTAACTGCTGGGGAAAATTTAACCAGTTTATAGTGTACAGAAAATGTTCAATACTGGATTTTAAGAGCGACCACTTGGGTTCCATACACAGTTCTTGCCACAAAGAGACCAGCAGTTGGTTACAAGAGGTACTGTCGAGCTTCAGGAAAAGTTCTGTCCCTCACTTGAGCACCATTGATTTCAGAGATTACAACCCCAGTTCAAGTCTGATGATGGCCATCGGGATACAGTTAGGGAGGCTCAACACTTTTTTCCAAAATGTACCCTCCACCACCTGTAGCCGCTTGAGATCAATTTTCTGAAAGGCCTCAAGGCCATAAATCATCATAGGGGTAAAAACCTGCCGAAACAATAGTCGTGACACCCATATGCTAAATTCCCCATGGGTCAAAGTGAAACGATAAACCAGAGCCGTGATTTGAGCTGCTCTAATTTTCCGAGCTTGAATGCAGAGAAAATAGTCGTTGGTCATCTCAAACTCAATGCCCAAATATCTATAGGAAGATGTATATAATACTACAGATTCTTGTACTTCAAGTCTTATACGAGCAATCTTTTTACTGGAAAAAAACATCACTTTGGTCTTTTCCAAATTGATTATCAGCTCGTTCCTCTTACTATATAACCAAAGTGCTTCCGCAGATCGTCGCAGACCACCAAATGTGTGATCAAGAATGATAAGATCGTCTGCGTATGCAAGTACTGGGCATCTATCAGCCCCTATACGAGGAGGACAGTTATGGACCTCAAAAATCGCTTCGGGGGGGTCATAAACAAAAAGATTGTATAGAGTTGGTTCAGTAACACAACCCTGTTTAACCCCTCGATTCTGTTCCACTTGTGCAGTCATATTGCCTTGTGAGTCAAGCTTTAGGCAAACCATATTATTATCATGAAGAAGTCTTAAATAATAAAGAAGATCTTGCGGACAACAAAGCATTTCTAATTACGCATACAAATGCAATACATATGGAACTATCACTACGTAAACCCATAGTAGTACACCACCACTTCAGAATGTACACAGATGTTAAAGTAGCAACAGGAATGCACAAGCTTGTAAACATACTCTATATGAATGGGACACTGTAAACAATAAGAATACCCCACCTGGTATCTAACTGCAACCAGAATACTACTAAAACTGTGCTACAAACATATCCTCAAACACTTCCAAAGTATGAGCAGTTACAGTACGCCAACAAGTACCATCACAATTCTGTAGTAGTACAGTACAATGCCACAATACTTGGAAAACACCAGCAGAAACCAAATGCATAAAGAAACAGTGTAAACATTTACAAAACACCAACTGATATACAATGCCACCCATCCGACCAACATGTATAGGCCAGAAATTGTAAACAATTAGATTTCCTCCTACTTCAAGAGTACACCTCAAAAATTGCTATAACCACTGCAAACATTATTGTAATTCATTGTGCACCATAGCAGCAAAACAATTTTTTTTTTTTTAATCCAGAATGGATTTTTTTCCCTCCACAGACTCAATGATTATGCAAAGAAACACAGGAACTGTGCACATTGCACAGTACACTGGTTCAAAGCATAGTACTTATGAAGTACGAGTTATGAGGGTCCACAAAGTAAATCAATATATGCAATGTTGTGTTCATCAAAGAAACAAAATACCTGCTCTAACATTTTCTGTTCTCTTTTCCCACAGATAATTGAGCAACTACGTTTTACTTTCCACACACAAAAAACAGCACAGGCCCTCCCCAATCCAAACAATAAGTATGACATTATTGGTATCATACTTCTCTGCAATGTCCACATTGCAATGTGTGCACTTATTTCTGCAATGCACATAGCAATGCCACAATTTGCAATGTACACCTATATTCCACTATGCATCTTGTGCCTACGCCCTACACGCTTTACTATACCCAGTACAGTGTATGAGCTCCAGCCATGCACTCAGTATTGTAGACTCTGCCCACAACTAACGCTGCACTGTACAACCTTGGATACAAAACATCTATCCATGTACCAGAAACCCCACAAATAACACAGCCACCTACCCCTTAGCCACTGCATTTGACATTGCCTGGCATTTCTTTCACACAATAGATAACCTGCTTCCTATGTACACTGCTCACCTAAGCCTATAATAAGTAGACAGACTGAATACACAACAGTACAGTAACCTGCCCGATAATCTGCACAATCAAAACAATCCAAACCGAACAATGCATCCATATGTCTTACGTAACTGTCCTAACTGCTGCAACATTTGCCTCCTCACATTCCACTAACACCGTTTAGGGCATTAGGTCATCTTCATTGATATGTACACCATTTCAAAAGAAGGTATACAACACAGATTTCACTGGAGCACATGGTACATAGCTCGCAGCCATATTGAAAACACTGCGTTACTCCTAAAACTTTCAAACTTCTGATTCCTTTTCTTAATGTGTAATGAAAACACTATTTGAACACCATACCCTCCTTACAATGTTTGAAGGAGGTATGAAGTAATTCCTTTTCTTTGATCAATGACAGCCCCAAAGCTGCAAGACACCAAACTGCGTACGATGGCCCAGCCACCCACATATGCTGATCCAGCGCACACACAGTCTGCCATTGTCCACCATTGCCATCCACCTTTGCCTTATAACACACTGCATATATAAATGTTCCTTAGGTACTGTAAATGCAAATGTTATGTATGTTGCCATCTGGGCATTCAATGCAGCATGTTTAAGACACCATCATCTCTCCTTATACGTCGTACTAACTTCACTGTAATGACACTACCAACTTTTGGAAATGCATGTTGCCACCTGGATCCTTTTTTCTTCCAGCCTCATCTACGGAAAGCGAAACCTTACATACCTCTCCTTCAACAGGCCAAATGCTCATTGTAAAACACCCTTGAGTGGGAAGCATAATTAGCTCCAAGGGCAGACGTTGTATGGAATTGTAGGAAGAAAGGAAACATAATTTACAGTGCAGTTGCTTTGCCCATGTGCACCATTGCAACTATTCAATACGCTGTATACTGCAATTTGTCGTCCACCCAATACAAGCATGGAATTTGTTGAAGCTATGTTAGTACAACTTTATATCACATGTGTATTAGGATTAAAATGTATTAGGCTGCAGTTCTGTATGCATAATTATGAATTTACTTTACCGAACACTTTCTCTGTGTGCATTGTACGGAGGTATGTGACAGCAGTAATCACAGTGTTACAGTGCCATGTCTCCAGTGCCATGTCTCCACCATTCCCTGTACATTGCAACTGTGATTGTACTTCATTTTCTTGCCATTCTTTCCCAGCCCTAGCAAATCCAGACATAAAGGACAAGACAGAAAGGGAACTCAATTCGTGCAGTGAAACAGCACATCTTATGCTCACTCGTGCAGGGCTACTTTCCCTGTTTTGCCCTTACTATGCCCTTTCAAACAATTACCAGTTCTACGCACCCTCATTGTATTGAAAGTAATAACGGCCAGAGGTGCACGCAGCAGTCAACCGGCACACAAACATTGACAGGTCACATTTCAATGTTGCATTTTTTTAGTAAAACAGCTTCTGCATTCTCCTGCAACCTGATGGGACCCAACACTCGCCAGCACTGTAATTTTTTATGAAAAGGAAACACATGCAAGGAGTGTCTGGTGGCAACGTTTCAAAGACATTTCAGTTGTGTGGAGCCGTCCAAGGACAGTATCACGTACAAAGCAGAGAGCAAGACAGTGGGTTAACATATGACGCTAGTCAATAACACACAGAGCAGGGTCCATGAGGCAGCCACCTATTATGACATCCTTCCCGCAAACTATTGTCCTGTACGCTGCCACTAATAACAGCTACTTGCATCTATTCTTACTCCTGTTTCTTCTCAGATTTACTGCACCATACTGCGCGTGTCACACCTTCCACATTCCAACAGACAGGTGGTGGATCGTACATAGCAAGATTACCATAAGCGATGTGTTTTCCGTCGTTGTTATAGAGGGCCAAACGGTATGGGCATCTATGACCAACCTGCAAACGTTTATGATGTAAGGCATCACAGAGTATCAGCTGCTACCTTGTCTAACTTGCAAAGAAAATGCCTTCTTTCACACAGCCCACCAAGGACCATAAATTAATACTTTTTCCACTTTGCCATATGACAAAAGAAGTACAGAAGTGCAGAAACGGCATTGAACACTGGATTTTGTTTGCAAAATAAAAGTGTGGTGTTTGCAGCCACCTTACACATTCTTGGGATCATTCTGTAGTAAGATAAAGCTCTTGCAACAATTCACAGCGTTGTTTGTAAAGTATGAGAATGTTCTAAAACCGTATGCTCTGTGTGCGCATGTCTGCTTTTGCTTTTGTTTATGTTGTTCCTTTCCAGAGCTAGGTACTCACATGACAGAGTGTGCCACACTTGGGAGGCACGTTACGAAAGTACCTAGAGTGCACGTCATGAGCAATGACTCCCCACAACTAAAGTCAGATATGCCAGTGACTGCTGCGCCCACATGTATATGTAATGGAAGCGATGCACACTTTAGAATTGCACACAATAGGAACGCCAACCGCTTTCATTGGCCATCTCAACAAGTACACAAAAGAAAGCTAATAGTCAGATTGCCTGCTGTCCTGTATATAGCGGGACTTAACGGTGTAGATGGTTTTGTCCGGTGCAAATGTACAAATGTATGTGGGTCGGTCTGACATTATCCATACGTTAAATGGGTGATGCTTAGTAACTCAGGGGCACACCATATCAAACTGAAATGGTGCCATGTCAGTCTGTGAACGGCAACAAGTCCAATGACGTAGACCACATGCAAGTGCAGGCACTGCACGCCACCTCTGGTAGTGTACCAATTGCAAAATGTCCTCCATTCCCATTCTGTAATGGTGACCACCCACAGGAGAGATGAATACTTCCAAGCATGTATGCTGGAGTTACATATCAGTATACTAACAAAGGCAAAATTCTGAAACCTACTTCCAACCAGTGGCCAGACTGTTAGTTCCAAGGGCCCTAGCCATGCACACAAAGCAGGAGGGGCTTGCCACTCCCAACACAACATAATACACTGAATGGAAATATCCCAATATCATCTGCAATACTCTCCCCATCCGCAATGGGCTCTGAAGTTAGTCGCCTGAGTAGCTACCCGACAATGAATTATATGTGAATAGCTGCGTAAATGGTCCATATTGCAAAAGTGTGATGATAAAAAAATCCTTTCATGTCCCAATGTCTTACTACAATCCCTGAAGCAAGGCTCTGTTCATGGCCACACCATTACACAGGCAAATAGTGGCATGTCTCACCACTGCTGCTGTAGGAAGTCTAACATGTCCTCCACAATGATTCTGTAAATGTGAATACCTTAGGACACTTACATACTTAAAAGTCTGTGGGATGTAAGAAGGTATGGGTATAATAACTTATCCAAATGAGCTAAGGCAAAGGGAATGCACTCTTTATACATATGTGTGCAATGCAAAAACCAATAGCACAGTGGTCCTATACATGACCACATTGCATTGCATGTGTTATGCCCAATGCCTAGGCTCTTGGGTACATGTGGAGGTCGGTGGCCTCCACCCATGCACCATAGAGCCTAGTCTTTGGGAACACCCACCACAAGGCAATAAAGCCATGCATGGGAATATGTGGCCACGTAGCATTCCTGACTACAGGTACGTATGGGTATAGTAACGGACCCAAACAAGGCAATATTCTGAAACCTACTTCCAACCAGTGGCCAGAATGTTAGGTCCAAGGGCCCTAACCATGCACACAAGGCAGTAGGGGCATTGCTGGCACAACATAACATAGTACACAGACTGGAAATATCCTTATCTTGTCTCCAATGCACTCCCCATCCCCAATGGAGTCCACCTGTACTCACCAAAAAATGATAGTCGCCTGTGCAGCTACCCGCCAATGAAGAATATGTGAATAGCTGCGTAAATGGTCCATATTGCAAACGTGTGATGTTAAAAAAATCCTTTCATGTGGCAATGTCTTACTGCGGACCCTGAAGCAAGGCTGTACCCAAGCCCTAGGCTCTTGAATACATGTGGAGGCCTACGGCCTCCGCCCATGCACCCAAAAGCCTAGACCTTGCCCACAACCACTGTAAGGCAATGGAGGCATGCACAGGAACATGTGGCCACACACCATACTTTACAAATGTACCACAGCCACCGACACCCCTACCCACCACCACAACACAATGGGAACCCATAAAGTCAAGATACCCACCAGCACCCCTAGCCCACAGCACAACCCATTCTCAATTTCTTTGCATCATCTGCAATGCACTCCCCATTCCCAAGGGAGCATCCATGCAGTCAACACAGAAGGTAGTCGCCTGTGAGCTACCCGCAAATTGATGCATTACTCGCGTACACCCCTCATACACCACCGTCTTCTTTGACCTAAACAAATATATCATATTTTCTGCTTTTCACTCCCCCAAACTTTCCATCCCCTCTTTCACCCACTCAATCCTGCAAACCATGTTTTGCAACCCCTTCCGGCGTGGCAAAATTGCTGCAGTGCTCATGTGCACCAGTCACACACCACTGTCTTCTTCGACCTAAACAAATATATCATATTTTCCGTTATTCACTCCCCCAAACTTATCATCCCCTCTTTCATCCACCCGATCCTGCAAACCATGTTTTGCAACCCCTTCCAGCCCAGCACCATGCCCTGGTATACCCTGGCAGTGTTGCTCAAACATTTTGACGCACAGCACGCTTCCCACCAGCCAACCACCAGCCACGTCCAATATTTGCCCACATCAAAGCATACTGCAAGCCAAAGAGACTTTTGTCTGTGGAGCGAACAGGGAAATGAGTTTGAGAGGTACATTTCAGTTCTTTGCAACAAAGGTACTGGTCGGATTTCCACCAAACACACAAAAGCATGCTTTCGGGCCCAAGCCCCCGCTCCAGCTGAAAATGTAGTTAAAATTCATCCAGCCACTTAGGCTGTAGCTGTGTGCAAAGTTTTTGCCCATTTAGCCTGGAAAAAAAATGTTTGGGACCCCCTAAAACGTTGCCCTCCCCTGCGTGAAACCTCACCAAATTTGCTTAATACATTCAGTGCGGGCCATATACTTTTTTTGCAAAGTTTGGTGAGGATTCCTCCAGGGGGAGCAAAGTTATAAGGCGCCCAAAAAGTGGTCTTCCTATGGGTTTAGCAACTTAACCATAACTATACGGCCGTTAACGCGGGCCGTGTAATATATATATGTTCACCGAAAAACACTTTGTTGAAGGGACGTTATGGTTAAGTTGTACTAATAAAAACCTATGAAATTCAATGAAAAAACATTGTTAAAGGGACGTTATGGTCACAAATAAAACCGATTGGCCTAGAAGATGACGTGATGTCTGTGGCAGGGTATACCAGGGCATGGTGCTGGGCTGGAAGGGGTTGCAAAACATGGTTTGCAGGATCGGGTGGATGAAAGAGGGGATGATAAGTTTGGGGGAGTGAATAATGGAAAATATGATATATTTGTTTAGGTCGAAGAAGACGGTGGTGTGTGACTGGTGTACGTGAGCACTGCAGCAATTTTGCCACGCCGGAAGGGGTTGCAAAACATGGTTTGCAGGATCGAGTGGGTGAAAGAGGGGATGGAAAGTTTGGGGGAGTGAAAAGCAGAAAATATGATATATTTGTTTAGGTCAAGGAAGATGGTGGTGTATGAGGGGTGTACGTGAGTAATGCATCAATTTGCGGGTAGCTCCTCAGGCGACTACCCACTGATTGGATGGTGAAAAGCGTGAAGTGCGTCAGATTTTTGGAAACGCCCGGCATGTTGGATTCGCGGACATCCACCGGTGTGCGCAGACATCACGGTAAAAACATATAAAAAACACAACATTGCACTTGTCAAACTTATCAAACAATCTCTCAAGATGGGAAGGGATATGGCCATAAGAAGCCAATAAAACAGTGTTTTTCACTGTAAAATTCTGCAAATGGTCCGGATGTTCGCAAACAGTCCTGTGAAGTTCACAGACACTTATGGGGTTGGTGAAAAACAATTCTTGGATGACTTATAACTGTGGCACCAAACAATGAAACTGCACGTCTATTCTAGACCTGGTTCTGAAGGATTTTACAAGGTCTGGTGGGATTCTGTGAAGAGGGAGCAAAATTAGAGGGGCGATCCCATAATAATGTAAAGGCTTATACATGTGGTGCCTTTTGGTGAATCTGCACAAAAGTTTGCAAAACAATTTTAGATCAGGATATAAATGTATTTGCAAAGTTTGGTGGGATTCTGTCAAGTGGGGGCAAAATTAGCGGGGGTCCCACACTAATGTAAAAGGCTTATACATGTGGTGCCATTCGACGAATCTGCACAAAAGTTTGTAAAACGATTTTAAATCCAGAAATAAATGTTTGGTGGGATTTTCTCAAGAGGGGGGTAAATTAGAGGGGGCTCTCAACATTGTTAGATGGCTTATAACTTTGTTGCCATTTGACAAACGTGGACAAACGTTTTCAGAAAGATTATAGACCCAACCTTGAATGTTTGTGTAAAGACTGAATGGATTTTGTCAATTGGGGGTTAAGTTATATGACTATTGTATGTACATACATTTTGACACTTTTGAAAAAATCAAACATGGGCGGATTTCAAGCAAACTCATGTAAGGAGAATTGATAAGGACCTGAAAGCATGGTTTTGCAAATGTCCCCATGTTTTATTTTTTGACAAGTGTCATAATGTAGGAACAACAAAATAGTGATATAAATTTGGTGACTAAGGTATAGCCTGTGGCCATTGGCATTGGCCAGATTGTCTGGGTCATGTTATAAGGTCATGACCCAGACAATCTGGCTACTGGACATGACCGCGAAGGACGAAAAATGGGTTAAAGTGGCCATGTTCACCTGGGACCGGCTATTTGGATAGAGTTATTTGAGTGTGGGATAGGTTTGAAAGGGAAAACAATTGCTTGTGGTAATATGGTCATAGGGTTCTGTCTTCACCTTCACCAAGCTGCCATGAAAGGGAAGAGGGAACATAGATGAGCTTGTGGTAATATGGTTGTGATAATATGGTAATATGGTAATAAGCAGGCGTCCCACTGTAGGAAGAAAAATCTATTTTTCAACACCCCGGGTTGCCGCTTTGGGAACCAGGAGTGCTAATGGCCTTTATCCCTCATAGCAGGGCCTGAAATGGAGGATAATGGTCCGGAGCCCTTGTTATTTATTTATTTATTTGTGTTTCTCATGCTCCTTGATTACAGCTTCAAAAGCACTTCTAAATTGCTTCCCCCGCAGAGTGGTGTGTTTCAGCATATACAGAGGACTGTTGTCTTCCAAAGATATGGATCAACAGCCAATTTTAATGCTAGCAAGGAAGCTGGTGGGATTTTGTGTCCCACAGAAGTAGGCTGTGTGGTTACAGTATTGGTTGAGGAAGATGATGTGAAGAAAGACTGCCTACTACTTCCTAAGAAAGGAACAATCTTTCTGAGAGAATTGCGGTGGTTGGATTTGGTGTGGCGGCTCATGATGGTTGTCCTGTAGGAGTAATGTCAAGGTAGTCCATGACTGAGTACAAAGCTGCACTCAGTGTATCTCACTGAGTGGTGGTGGCTCTTGGGGAGGAGAGATGGCAATAGCTGATGCCACCTTTAAGATAAATAGAAATTTTGCTATTATTCTTCCAAGTATGTGCTTTGTACTAGATTGTTAATGTATAATGAGTAAGAATGGGTGTAGTAGCTGTTCAAGGGCACTTTTTGACCTTGAAAGTTCCTATCCAGTAGTAAATGCATTTCCAAACTTTTCTCGAAGCAACAACCCGAACGCGAAGTGCAAACACGTTCTTGGAGACGTCATCATGCCGCGCACGAGCGCATGGTCACTTGGCATTGTCTGGAAGGTCCGCAATGACGTCAAACATTTGCAGAGGTTGACAGAAGCAAAAACAGTGGAAAAATATATAAGTGTTAAAAATGATGCTAGAAGGTGGGAAATGGCAGAGTTTAAAGGTCACATTTTGTAAACTGGACAAAAATGGTGTAAAACCCTATGAAATTCTCTGAGAAAAGCTTTGTTAAAGAGACATTACGGTTAAGTTGCACCAACTAAAACCAATAAGATTCACTGACAAAACTTTATTAAAGGGACGTTATGTTTAAGTTGCACAAATAAAAACCTATGAAATTCAATGAAAAAACTTTGTTAATGGGATGTTATGGTTACAAGTAAAACCAAAAAACCTCAGAAAATCACCAGTTAGGGTAAGATAAGCAACCATAACTTGCACCACCACCGTGCACTGCTAAGACTAACATCCAGGACATCAATGATGACATCACAAATGTCATTGATAATATCACTGATGACATCACATATCTGACCCACTTGTTTTTGTTCACTGACCTATCTAGGCCAGGTGGTTTTGTTCACTGGCAGTTAGAATATTACAATTCAAAAGGTGCAGTATATCTAGTGTCATGTGTTCTTCAAGTACTTTCCTTAGGGTTTTGTCTCAGCTCATGGTGCACATACATGGGCAATAGGCAGGCCTCAAACACACAATTCATTTGTATACATGAAGATAAACTTAAATGCTATTAACATTTTCTGATAATGCTGTTTCTTTCTTCCTTACTTTAGTTTCCCTGTATTTGCCTCTGATTTGTATGCATTGTTGGTCTTCATATGTATTGTCTGTACTAGCACCAGTGTGTAGTAAGTCTTGAATTGTTATCTAGTTTTTACATGTTTAACATTACTCAATCAAACCTGACATCTTGTTACAAACATTATAAACACAACCCCTTATAGGGACTTTTTATCAAAATTAATTTCACATGTGATGTTGTGATGTCATCAGTGATTTGTGATGCCATCTTTGATGTCCTGTGTGTTAGTCTTAGCAATACATGGTGGTGGCGCGATATATATATATATATATATATATATATATATATATATATTACATGGCCACGGTAGTGGCCATGTATTTATGGTTAAGTTGCTGTTTCAATAGGAAGGGCACTTTTTGGGCGGCTTATAACTTCGCTCCCCCTGGGCGAATCCACACCAAACTTTGCAAAAAAAGTATATGGCCCACTCTGAATTTTTGCAAAGTTTGGTGAGGATTCGTCGTGGGGGGGGAATTTATAGGGGGATCCCTAAATTTCTTTTTTTCCCATAGACTGAATGGGAAACAATTTTTGCTCGCGCCTACAGCCCAAACTGCTGGACGGATTTTCACCAAATTTAGACCAGGAGCAGCGGCTTGGTCCCGAAAGCATGCTTTTGCAAATTTGGTGAAAATCCATCCAGTAGTTTTTTTTAAAATGACCAAAAAGTAGGAAAAAAAAATAGTGATATCTGTGTTCGGTCCGCGGACACACTTCCCTGTTCGCTCCGCGGACAGTGTCCTGATTGGCCAATCGGCTTGTGTGATGTCTGTGGACATGCGACGTGTTCGCTGATTGGACGGTGTTAAGCGTGAAGCGCGACAGATTTTCGATAGCACCCGCTATCTTGGATTCACGGATGTCCGCGGACAGCGCGGTGAAAGTTTGTTCAAAATGTGTATTTAGTAGAGTGTGTTGGTGTAGAAGTGTTTGGGGAGGATGGAAGGGTATGAGATAGGTTAAATGTTGTGCTTTTTTATGTGGTAGATGTTCTTTTTGTGTTCGATTTGTCTGCGGACATCACGGGTGTTCTGAAATGTTCTAAATAAACTGAATGGGGGGTGTTCTGAGGACTCAATATGTGTCCGTTTTGTTCGCAAGCAAGCTGAAACTGTTCTAAGAACGCTCGCGGTGTCCTGAAATGTTCGCAAATAAACAAAATGGGGGTGTTCTGGGGACACTGTCCGTATTGTTCTGTGGCAAGTTGAATGTGTTCTAAGAACACTCGGGGTGTCCTGAAATGTTCGCAAATAAACAAAATGGGGTGTTCTGGGGAAGCTGTCCGTATTGTTCTGTGGCAAGTTGAATGTGTTCTAAGAACACTCGGGGTGTCCGGAAATGTTCTCAAATAAACAAAATGGGGGTGTTCTGATGACTCTGTCCGTATTGTTCTGTGGCAAGTTGAAAGTGTTCTAAGTACTCTCGCGTTGTCCTGAAATGTTCGTAGGGGGTGTCCTGAAGACGCTGTCCGTATTGTTCGATGGCAAGTTGAAAGTATTCTAAGAACACTCTGGGTGTCCTGAAATGTTTGCAAATAAACAAAATGGGGGTGTTCTGATGACGCTGTCCGTATTGTTCATTGTCAAGTTGAAAGTGTTCTAAGTACTCTCGCGTTGTCCTGAAATGTTCGTAGGGGGTGTCCTGAAGACGCTGTCCGTATTGTTCGATGGCGAGTTGAAAGTATTCTAAGAACACTCTGGGTGTCTTGAATTGTTCACAAATAAACAAAATGGGGGTGTTCTGAGGACGCTGTCCGTATTGTTCGTTGTCAAGTTGAAAGTGTTCTAAGAACTCCAGCGTTGTCCTGAAATGTTCGCACATAAACAAAATGGGGGTGTGTTCTAAGAACACACGGGTTGTCCTGAAGTGTTCTAAGAACTCTTGCGGTGTCCTGAAATGTTCGTAGGGGGTGTCCTGAAGACGCTGTCCGTATTGTTCGATGGCAAGTTGAAAGTGTTCTAAGAACTGTCTCGGTGTCCTGAAATGTTCGTAAATAAACAAAATGGGGGTGTGTTCTAAGAACTCACGTGTTGTCCTGAAATGTTCGTAGGGGTTGTCCTGAAGTAACGCCCTCATCTCTTTGAATTCAATCAGTGGGAAAAAACAAAGTGTGGTTGTTACTCGTATGTTACAAGAACTTTGCAAATCTTGTGTTGGGTTAATGCAGGAAGTACTGCATATGGACAACGACATTTCACTAGTGCCAGGAACTAAGGGAAATTCATTTATGTTGTATGTTGCTAACGCTGCCCGAAGGGCCATGTGTATTGTCTAATCATTTTGGGAAGCTTTCCCTTATGTGTGGTCATATTGCTTGCTTATGTGTTGTGAGCATGATATGTCAGAGCAGGATTCAGTACACGTACTAAGGTGTGCTATTCAGGAATCAGGTACATGTTAATAGTGCAGGTGGTATTTCTGTTCATTCTATGTTAGATAGAGTAGGGTTTTTCCTGGTGTTTCCCCAGGCCCATCCACATTAGGAGTTTCCTTACCCTCTTTCCGGTGTTTCTAACTTCCCCTCCCTATCCACAACCTCTCCCTAACCCCTCTTCCCCCCATTGGCTGCCACGTGATGACCTGTTTTCTAAATCAGGCGCCTGTGCCAACCACGGTGGGAGGGTCAAGTTAATTCGGCTTCCGTGTCGATCTCTCTTCCTTCCAGTTAGTGTGATTGTGACAATGTTAGTATTAGTATTTTGTAATGACTTTTTACATTGTATAATCAACATTTTTTTTTTGGACCCTCATATTTAGTAGATTACAAACCAGAGTACAGTGCACTTTGCTTAGTGTCTGTGTTCATTGCTAAAATCATTGGGACTGTGGGAGAAAAAAAAATCCATGTTGGATTAAAAAAAAAAAAACTTTTTCTGTTATGCTACAGTTTATTTTTTTTTTTTTCAGTGTTCATTTGTTGTTTCTGGCTAATGCTTTATACATTGGGTTGATGCATTTTTTTGGAGCAGAAACATATTATTTATTTGTTCGGATATTATGAAATTTTGGAGCAGTTAGATACCAGTAGGCGTATTCTAACTGTCTATTTTATTATATATTTTAGTGGTATTGATTTATCTGTTTGGATATTGTTAAATTTTGGGACAGTTAGATACCAATTGGCGTATTCTAACTGTCTATTTTTTGATATATTTTAGTGGTATTGATTTATCAGTTTGGATATTGTTAAATTTTGGGACAGTTAGATACCAATTGGCGTATTCTAATTGTCTATTTTTTGCTCTAATTTAGTGGTATTCATGTATGTGATTAATTTTTGTAGAATCTTTGGGCAGTTAGATAGCTTTTGGAATATTCTAACAGTTTATATTTTTTACTACAAGTTTATTTGAGGTTTAAGTACAGTTTAGTTATCAAATTTTGGTTTTAAGAACATTAAATAAGCGTTTGTAAGATTTGCTGGTAATCTCTGCTTTAGAGTAATGGTACTATCATTACATTGAAACCATCCACATTTCTTTTTTTATATATGCAGTGTAGTGCCCTGAATTGGTTGTGGCTCCTGCGTGGTAGATTATACCTATTGTTGTGAAGGTTTTCTTACCAAGTGATATTTGACCATGTGTGAATCTAGTCAGCTTGCAGTTGTTTTTGGTACCATCTGCATTTTAACATAGAAGCATTAGTATTATGTATTTACTATGTGTTTGTATTACTAACGTGGAGCGATTATCTGAATTGCAGGTAGAAAATAATCTACCATGGTTTGCATTTTGTACAAGTTGCTGAAATGGAATGGATTCACAATTAGGTATTGATATATATACAAAGCGTTCATTGGGGATTTCTTCTTGTGTCACATTGTTGCAGAGAGTGCATGCATGTTTCCACATGTATGAAATCTGGAAGATTTCATTCATAGGTATGTTTTTGTTTTCCAGTACTTGTAGTAAGTAAATTAGAAATTCTTGTGGATCTTCCTGTGAGTTTATAGTGAATTTCACCATTCCAGCACAGTAGTCCAATTGTTGTCTTATTCCATAAACACTATACGTGTTGTCAGGATTGTTTGCTGCATTTCTGTGAAGTACTAACATTTGCATACAGAATGGGTCTGTACTGTGTAAGTAAATGATGTCAACAATTGGTGGTAATTGAGAGTTTAAATGGACCAGGTAGTTCTGTATCTGACTGCTTTTTTTGGAGTTTGTCTTCCTTCTTTCAAGAAGTACCTGGTTTACTTTCCCTAATTGATTCTTTTTTGCTTGTGGTACTTGATGAAGTATTACTTTCTTTTGCTCTCTTTGGAGGATTTGCAGTGACATCCTGTTGCTTTTCTGTTTGATTTATTTTTCTTTTATATCGTTTTACATTTTGTGGAACAGAATATGTGTTTAGATCGGGAGTGTATAGTGAGCGAAGTCTATTGTAACCTAAAATGCAAGGAATATCAGCGTTTATTTTACTTGCATCAAAGTTGATTAGAAATAGACCGTCAAGTGTACGTAAGCGTGATAGTGCTACGTAGCTCATGCCTTCTTTAAAGACTGTGTTACCAATATCTATCATTGCTTTGTCTAGGGTAAGACCTTGTGATTTATGAATCGTGACTGCGTATGCAAGAGTTAGAGAAAATTGTTCTCTGCGTACATACATGTCTTTGAAGAGAAGGAATCGAGCTGTTGAGCATCCTATCTTTTTAACTTCTGAAAGTTTGTCAAAGAGTATATTGACAAACTGAATTTTGTTGTCACGTGGGTATGTTTGAAAGCCAACAACTGTACCCAGTGCTCCATTAACTAGTCCTTGGTCCACGTCAAGGTTAAGTTTAAGCATTACTCTGCAATTTAAGGATAATTTTAATATCCTTTCTAAGCCTGCTGTGTTTGAGATTGATTTTTCTAAACTATTTAGTCTTGTTGTGGCTTGGTCACACATAGGTAGTGTCATACCATGTACATCTAGTTCGTCTGTGGCGCTAATGTCCATTATTGGTTGCATTTCTTTACTTAACATTATTTCATTGAATCTGAAACAGCTTGCAAGAGTTGGCATTAAGGCCATACAATTGACATTTCTGTGGGCTAATTGTTCGATAACATCTGTAGCACATGCATTATTGCCATAAAGTGCATTAATTTGCCGGGTTTTCAATATTGTTTCTGCTTCTTTAGAGAGTATACCAATACTTTTTAAGATGTTGGCATAAGTGAGATCTGCAGATTGCCGCATGTTTTCTGTTAATTCTCTGTATTGGAAATGTTGCCAAAGGTTGACATTTCCAATGCTGCCAACAGTTTTACGGCAGAGTTTGTGTCCTAATGTTTTAAAAATAGGCTCACCTTTTACTGGTGTCAATTGAAGAAGATCTCCGAAAACAATAATGTGTTTTCCTGCAAAGAGCTCTTCATAGTTTGTTTTGAGTACTTCTTGTAATCTGAGGTGAATCAAAGCCAACATTAGGTTGGAGACCATGCTCACTTCATCAATTAGTAGCATTTTCATTTGTTTCAATACTCTGCGTAGTTCCATTGTAGCTTTTGCAGAAAGTTTGTAATAGTCTAATTTGTTCTGGTGTTCTACTGGCAATAGTAGTAATCAGTGTAAAGTGACACCACCTATGTTGTAGGCAGCTAAACCTGTGGGGGCAGTGACAACAGCTGACAGTTTGTTGTTTGCCAATTGTTGAAGGAATATACTGATGTTTTGCCAGAACCAGCTTCACCACTGACGTACAGTAGTATAGGTTTATAATTATGGCAGGAACATTCTTTATTTTCATGTTGTACACCATGTGCAATTTGTTTTGTTACTTCTTCAAAAATGCTATGTTGTTCGTTGTTTAGTTTTGATTGTAGTATAGTTAAGTCGTCTTTATCTTCATACTGACACATGGTGTTTTCTACTTCTATCATAGCTAATTCTGCCTCATTTATTATTAGTGGTTCTCCAAGTGGTTCTTGGCTTCCTGTTACAGAAGGTTGACTACTGTCAGGAGTGTCTTTATCTAGTTGGGCCTGGAGTTCTTCTTCATGTTGCTGTTCATTGTGCAACATTGTTTTGTATTGTGTAAAGTTTACATCAGTTATAGTGCTTTCGTTTGCTTTGAAAGCATCTTAATATGAGTCATAGTTTTGTAGTATTTCTTCTTCTTTTCTCCATGGTTTAAAGAGTTGTAGCAGGGAAATGTAATATATTTCTTTATGTTGAGGAGTCTTCAATGACAATTTGATATGATTAATTAAACTTGGTTTAGTGAGTTTAATTAAGCTGCCTTCACAGTTTGTCACTCTGTATTTACCTTTTTTTTCATCAGGTTTTATATTATTTTTGCATGTGTAGTTTTGGTGGTATAGACACATGGTTTCCAAAGTATTACTTCTGTTTGGGTAGTATGTGTCTAATAAATTGTTTTTTAAAATGTCTTGGCTGTTGGGATCATGTTTGGCTATTGTTTCTATATCTTTGTATGTTTTTAGAACTCTTTTTCTAGATTTAGCTGGACCAAGACTTAGCCATACTATATTTTCAGATTTACCATACAATGCAGTGCCAGTTAAACGATCAGCTGCTTCATATGATCCACATTCTCTATGGGAGAGCATTTTTATGCCCAGGCTGTATAATTTCTGAGACACTGTTTTATCTGATGACAGGTCATTCCAGAGGTCTTGGAGCTCTGTCTTTTCTGCTTTGGTTAAGTATGCTGTGACATATCGTGCAATTGCAGTAGAATTGTCTGCAATGTACTGCACATCTATGTTTTCATTCCATAAGTGGGCAATGATTGCATTATAATCTTTGATATATTTTTATTCTTCTTTTCTTTTTATGTAATATGTATGTTTAGGTGGCTTACCTCTAACACTATGTCTAACTGAAGACATGAGGTTGTTCACTTGACCTGTATTTGTAACTGGTCTAGGGAAACCAAATCGACATTTGGTGTAGTATTTTCCTTTGTTTTTGTATTTGCTACGACAATATTTGCCACATTTATGTCTTTGAAATTGTAAAATGTGTACATGAAGATCACTATTTGTGGATTCTGATGGAATTTCACAAGTGACATATTTTTCAATAAACTGTAAAACAGTGGCATCACTGTCTTGACCAAATTTAGGAGCATCTTTAATCCATAAAAGCATGTGGATATGTGGTGCTCCTCTGGCTTGGTATTTTTTCTCCAAAAGAAGTGTTGCACTTCTCCAAGGGGAGGAACAGTTTTATTACAAATAAAATGTAGCATAGCAATGAAGCAATGGTGAAAATATCTTGAAACATTAACAGGATCCAAAGAACAAAGTTCTCCTGGTGTTAGAATATCTATGTTTGTTTTGTTTTTATTTGATATGCGTAGGAAATCATGTAAATCTCGCCATGCATATTCTGCTCAACTTAATGTAACAACCCAAGTGGGTGGGCCAAGGTTTCTGATCATACAACGTACATCTCCATGACATCGAAACCAGTACTCTTTAGTACCACGCATATTTGCTAATGGATTTGTAATATTTGATTGTAAAATCTCATCCTTTTGTTGCACTTTTTGTAATAATTGTGTAGCTGTCATATTTTGAAAGTGTGATCCTGATTTTAATATGTGTGCAACTCCGTAACATGAAGTTGCTAGTTCACTTTCAAAGAGTAGGTTGAATATGTATTCCACATGTTTTCTAAATCTGGGATCTTCAGAATACATCCGTAATGAGCGGTATTCTGAAGCTGATATTTGAACAGGTCTATCATCATAACTTCCTCCTTTGCCAGTAGGAAAGAGTAGAGGAAAAGCACGTGCTTCTATACTTTTTTCCCATATGCTGATTGGTGATCCTTTTGTTTGACGCATTTGGTATGTTTCCAGTGCATCTTCTATGTTGTCATTAGAGTGCAATGGATGAATTGTATAATGGTCTAAAGTATTTGATATTGTAGAAGGATCTAGTAGCTCAAATTGACCAGCTTCTTGTGTTTCTTGAATTATTTCACTTGTAACTTTCAAGTTTTCTTCAATATTAATTTCTTTGTAATATTCATTATTCTCTTTAAGATATTGTAAGGCTTGTCTAACTTTATGTAAATCTACCAACTGTTGCCATATTTTTTTGTCTTTTGTAGAAGCTCCATTTACTAAGATAATTAAATATTGCTGCATTGGAAGTTGCACTCCTAGAGTATGCACATTTTCTTTTAGATCTAATGGTAAATAAACTACTTTTCCACGAATGCCTTTTACCAATTCAGAGGGAGGTAATTTTGCTGTTTTTGGTTGAAGGCGTATTATTGCTTGAAATGGGTGTACTGTTTGAATTATGATGCTCTCATATAAATTAGGTTGTTGTAGGGGTTTTGGTAGTGGGTATAATTCCAAATTATTTGTGATAGCACGTGAAGGAGTTTGGTTGTTGTCAAGTTTTGTAGTGCAGTAACTGCAAAGTATTAAGGGGTCACTTATTTCATATTTGTTTTCTGCCACAAGGTAGAGAGCTAATTCAAACCATTTAGAATCATCATTGTCTTCTATTTTCTATGATAGGTCTACAGCTTTCGTGTTACTTTTATAAAAAGTTCTGCAGCAACACACACATACATGGTTTGGTACTTCAGCTGACGTACTTTTAAATTTTAGTATTTCTTTTTTGTATGTGTTTAGCAAAAGGTTGCCATACTTTAATGAAGAAATTTTCTTTTGAGAAGAATTGTACTATCTATCAACACTTCTAAAATTAATTTCCTACGATAGGTTTTAAGCATTAAACCTGATTTCTCTCCTGTTTTTATAAGATTTGGAAGGACTTTGTGACAGAACATTTTGGCTAAAATACGTTTCTTGGTATGCTTACTTTGCACTATATTAAAATATAAAGAAGTAGTTTTATCTGTAGTGATAGCTGATTTTCTGTTAATTGTTTTTTGGTTTGTTTCACATTTTGATAGAGGAGGCAAAGTTTTTGTACTTCAAACTTCTTGTGTTTCACTAAATGACTGTATTAGCTGTTTTGTTTCAACTTTTTTTACAAATTCTGCTAGAGATAGATGCTTATGTTGGACACTTATTTTCGTTTGCTCTACTTCTGCGTTGCTTTCTATGGACTTGACTTTTGGTAGGTATTCTTTAGGGTCTGTTGAAAAAAATAAAAAAGGTATGGGTTGGGGTGTTCTGCAATGTATGTGTGCTGTGTGCATGAGTGTTTGAGTAAGATGATGTATGCAATGGTGTCTGATTGTGCATTGGGAACTACAACTAGTAGGGATGTGTATTCTTCAATTAATATGTTACTAAACTCAGTTTCAGATGACAGAAAAAAATAAGCTAGTGTAATGTATACAATAACAACAGTTGTTTGTCCTATAATATGAAAATTGTAGCGGTTGAGTTGGGTAATTTGTGTGTCCAAAAGTAGGAATTTGTGCACCATTCTGTCTGTAAATCGCTGTTTAAAACATGGGGATTTTTGGACAGAATAGTGCACAATCTCTATTTATAGGCACAGAAATAGCATGAATTGACTTTACAGTATGTTTGAGTAATAATACAAATATTATGGTGATATTCTACTGACTTTTTTCTAAAATGAGCAGTTTAATTCTTTGAAATTTGGCTGCTTCTTTTCAGGGGAATGGTCTTCACTACAATTGTAAAAGAAACAAATTAGTAATTTTGTTTGTATATAGCATTGGCTTTAATTTAGATATTGATTTTTTGAATTGAAATCCTCAGCGCCTTCCTTAAAACCATTGAAACTATCTTATTCACATAAGATACTTCGCACCAGTTCAATGCATATGATATGTTCTTAATGAACAAATTGTATTGCAATGAGTAACTGTAACAAACAAAATATCTTTAGTATGTCTTGTGAAATTCATAATGTACAACTGAATACCACCATTTCTGTAACTAAGCTGTTCTAGGTAATAGTGCCTTAATGTCATGCTTAAATTAAAGTAATCAAATAAATAAATAAATACAAAAATGTAATTGTATAAGTATTATTTTTTGAGATTTGAACATAGAGTGTGCATGTATGCAATTTTGTTTGAATATATGTAGTCTTTAAATTTCATTTCAAAAATGTTAATTTAACATGATTTGGTAGTGTGTGTATAAAGTAAGTAAATAGTATAAAGGTTTATAAGTGATAGTTGATTTTAGGAAATTGGAAAAAAGACAGTAGTTTCATTTTACAGATTACACAAGCTAAAAGTCAGTTTGAAAATGTGTTCATGTACTGTTCAGAAAATATGCATACCTGCAGTTTGTGTTCATGCATATGGATATGCATGGAGCTGCAAGTAGAAATCTTGGAGACCTGTACAGTATTTCTTGTAGATGGTGCTTGCCAATGATATGACACTTGTACTCAGAGAGATTCACAGTACATTTGCAGTGCTGATCTATGATGATGCAGTTAGATTTAGAGGTCTTGAATGTGATTGGTGCATGGTCATGTGATTTCTTAGCTACATCCAATGAGGGAATGGCACAGAGAATGAAATGGAAATGGTAGAAGGGCGGTTTATGTTACGATATGTCCACGGACATGGCGGTAGTTCGCGGACATCAGGAGTTACATCCGGGGATTTTTGGGTTCAGAAGTCATGCAAATGAGAATGAGCAGTGAAAGGGATTGGTCAGGAAAGTTTAGTGGGTGTGCTGTGCCAGGAGAGAGTTTCTCACATACTCTTTTTGCTGAGAGAACAACAGATAGCTATGGCTGTGTGTTTCAGAAAACAGATTATTTGGATTTTGGGAGATTCGTGGATACATTGGTTGAAGGTGCATGCAGAAAGCTGTGGAGTAGCTGTAGATCTTGGATTTCCACATGTGGAAGTACACTGGTATGGAGTACGTGAAATTAAGTGGTTGGACTTGCTACCTCTCTGTGCTACTTTGGAAACAAAGCAACATCCAGACATAATTGTAATTCATTGTGGAGGGAACAGTTTAGGACATGTGTCTGGAATTATTTCTTTGCAATTTGCTATGAAAGAAGGACTTGGGAAAGTCATGGACATGTTTCCTAATACTCAAGTAATATTTTCACAGATTGCGCAGGGACAAATGTGGCTTTGTTCTTCTTCATTTGGTCCACAAATGGAAAAAGCAAGGCACAATGTTAATAAGGCTGTTTGTGCATTTCTAAGAGATTTTGGCATGTCCTCTTTTCACAATGAAAATATTCTGTTTCATAGTACATACATTTTTCGCAGAGATGGCTGGCAATCAGATTTTTCTGAGAAATGTACAAAATGCATTGCAACCTTTTTTAGAAATACAGCATCCATTTTGAAGTAGGTGTTAAGTATTTATAATTTTTGACATACAAACACCTCACAAAGGCTCTTTTCAGAGCCACCACTTCCTCCCAGAGAAAAATGCAATGGTAACAATAGGGTAGCACCCCAATTTTTTTAATGTTCGCAAACTGTCCGCGGACTTTTAAGAAATACAAAGGGCCCTGCTACATTTGTCTTCACTTCTATTTTTTAACTGTGAAAGGTGGCTCTGAAAAGAGCCTTATTTTTTTTAATTTTTGTAATTTTGGATTTTTTTTTGTTTTTTTATACACGACACACTAGGAGAGGAGGGGAAAGGAGGGTAAAGGGGGGACACCAACCACAGGGATAAGAAAGGGCGAGCTGAGAGAGGAAGATGTAGAGTGGGTTTTATTTGGGTAGTGAGCAGGTCTTCTCATGCTCTGAAACGATAGTCTCAAAAGCACTCCCCCCTGCAGAGTACTGTGTCACAGTACATATATACAACTGTGATCCTCGAAAGGTAAGGGTCATCAGAATTCTGTATGGCCTGTGAGGCAGCATGAGGAAGACGCTGCCCCACAGAGGTGGTCCTTGTGGTGACAGGTTCAGAAACGGAGGATGAAGTAGAGGAAATCAAACCACTACATTCTTCGCAAGGTACAACCTTGCAAATAGCCCCACAGTGAAATGACCTCAGATGTTGCTTCATGGTCGTGGTCCCAAAGCTGTACTAACCGTGCTTCCCGCGACTCAGTATCATTTTGCACTCATTGCAGATAACACGGTTCTCACAAGCCTTAGGACCATTCCCATAAATGGAAAATAACCGCCACACCCAAGACTCACGTCTAGTGCGGGTAGTAGGGATTTCCTCTACCTCATTCTCATCATCCTCTTCTTCCTCCTCTGCATCCTCACTCCTGTTCCCCTCTTCAGGCCCTTGGGAAGGTGGTGGTGGTGGATGGGGTGGGGGTGGTGCTGAAGCAGGTGCAACACCAGCTGGCAGTTCTGCAGCCAGGGATGCCATCTCGATGGTGTAATCAGGAAGTTGATGGAGAAATAGCTGTGCTCTGAAGAATAGCCAGAAACACAATGAGAATAAGCTCTAGGGCGTGGTCTTTTATAGGGGTGCTTGTATGTGGTTCGCGGATATGCGCGCTGTCCGGACAGATCGAACACAAAAAAGGGTTCAAAAAGTTTCAAAAGATATGTAGAAACTCAGGATTACTATGTGGGACTTGTGCCATGATGAGTTTTTATGGAAAAATATTGTGGATTACTCGAAAATGTACTTTTAAATTGTTCGGGGACACGGGGATTCAGAACACGCGATCAGCATGGGCGTGGTCACATAATCCCTTCGCGAACAGGTCCGCGAGGAAAGCTCCTGTCCGCAGGACACCAAATGCACGGACATTGGTTTGCGCATGCGCGTTGATGTTCTACGGACAGTGTTTGGGTCCTGAATTAATTAAAAGTGTGTCACACATCAAACAAACATTTCTGGACATCGCGTATGTTCTAGAACAGTCTAAACTTGCTATCGAACACTACGTACAGATATAGTGTTCTTTAGGACACTTCCATTTTCTATTGATTACAAACTTTTCAGGACATCAATTGCGTTCTTAGAACAGTTCAACTTGCTAGCGAACATTACAGACAGGTATAGTGTTCTTTAGGACACCTCCATTTTCGTTTAATTACGAACATTTCAGGACACCAATTGGGTTCTTAGAACAGTTTGAACTTGCTAGCGAACAGTACGGACAGGTATAGTGTTCTTTAGGACACCTCCATTTTCACTTAATTACGAACATTTCAGGACACCGCTTGTGTTCTTATAACAGTTTCAACTTGCTAGCGAACAGTACGGACAGGTATAGTGTTCTTTAGGACACCTCCATTTTCATTTAATTACGAACATTTCAGGACACCGCTTGTGTTCTTAGAACAGTTTCAACTTGCTAGCGAACAGTACAGACAGGTATAGTGTTCTTCAGGACGTCTCCATTTTCGTTTATTTACGAACATTCACGAACACCGGCGCTGTCTGCGGACATCTACATTGTTTAAAAAAAAAAAAAAATGGGAAGTAATTACAACACAATATAAAAATTTAACTTTATTTCACATATATTAATAATTTATGACAGAGAAGATGAGGCAGAAACAGAAACAAAAACAGGAGAATTAGGGGTTTCAACATGATTGGTATCAGGTGAAGAAGGGATGAAGTCTCATCAAAACGTTTTGGATTATGGAGAGGGTTTGGGGATAATTGACTGGGATATGGTGAGGGGGGACAAGTACATGTGGGACAATGGTATGAGGATTTTGTTTTAAAATGATCCTCAACAAAAGGTTTCAAATTATTAAAATTGCTCAATAATAAATCAATTTTTTCTTTTAAGATGTCAAGCGTGTTTTCCATAACAGTTTCTTCAGACATATTTTCTATTTTGGTATGCTCTGTACAAAAATAAATATATATGTTAAATATATATAAAATAATAATAATTAAATGGTTTATATTGTAAAGTGTGTACCATGAGCTTCACTATTTTCTGACATTTCGTCATGTGGGAAGGGCTCCTCTAGCCATTCCAGAGTACTAGACATTTCTGTGAGAAAAAAAAAATATATAATATTTTTTTTTTAAATCTAATACAGAAAGTTTATAAAGATATGAGTAAAATGATGTACACTTACTATTTCAGGTAAGATATGTTCTGAGTACTCTGTAGGTCTGGTCTTGGTCTTAGTTGTGGAGTGTCTGTGAGGTAATTATGTTGGAAGCCTATTTATCTTCTCTTGGTATATTCCATTTTAGAATATATTGTATTTAAATGAATGGTTAGTGCAGTACATATATGGGTTACATTTCTTATGTATTACTACATATAATATGTATGTGTACCTCTTTGTGAATTTTTTTAAATGTTATCATGTTGTAATATAACAATTAAACATACCCCCCAGACTTTTTAGGTAGTGGTACTGTTGTCCGAATATGTCCGTGGACATCAAAAATGTTCGCGGACATTACATTCAGTAGAAGTGGTTCAGTATGTTCCATATTACATGTTCATAAAGTCAAAGCTACTATTGTTAAGCTTTGCTACTAAAAACCTATGAAATTCAGTGAAAAAACTTTGTTAAAGGGATGTTATGGTTAAGTCGTGCTACTAAAAACCTATGAAATTCAGTGAAAAAACTTTGTTAAAGGGACGTTATGGCTAAGTTGTGCTACTAAAAACCTATGAAATTCAGTGAAAAAAACTTTGTAAAAGGGACGTTATGGTTAAGTTATGCTACTAAAAACCTATGAAATTCAGTGAAAAAACTTTGTTAAAGGGACGTTATGGTAAAGTTGTGCTTCTAAAAACCTATGAAATTCAGTGAAAAAACTTTGTTAAAGGGACGTTATGGTTCCAAGTAAAACCGAAAAACCCTTGAAATGCACCGATTCTGGTAAGCTAAGCAACCATAACTCGCGCCACCACCGTGCACTGCTAAGACTAACACCCAGGATATCAAAGATGACATCACAAATGTCATTGATGACATCACTGATGACATCACATGTGCATTTATCTTTCATGAAAAGTCTGTACAAGGGTTTCTTATTGTAATTTTAATTAAATAAAGTGTCAAGGATTATTGGAATAAATATCAAGTGCTAATTCATCCATCCAGTATACTAAGGTGTTCATGTAGAAACATAGGCATTGTGTGCAGCATACATGATGGAGGTGCAATATTCATAAACTTGCCATGTTGAATAGTGAAATGATAATTGTTTTCTTATTAGACTTTTGCATACTGTGAAACATGTGATAAGTAGATAATAAAACCCACTTACTACATAATTGCATTATTATAGACAAAACACAAAGAGACAACACCACATACAAATATGAGTATATGCAAGGAAATTGAAGTAAGAAAAAAAAACATCAGTAGTAGCAAAAAGTGTTTATTACCTTTATGCAGAGAAATGATTGCTCTGTTTCAAACCTGCTACTTACCCTATGTATATATATATATATATATATATATATATATATATATATATATATATATATATATATATATATATATCACATGATGTGCCTGGACTCTAAGGAAAGTAGTGTGAATACAAGATATAAAAATAGGAACATATACAGGGAAAGTACAGTAATAAAAAAACAACAGAACTATCAGAAAGTGCTGACAACTCTACTGATTATTTTAATGCACAGAAAGGATTGCTGTCTTTCAAGCTTGTGTCTTCCCCTATGTTTATGTTTCATATGATAGGACTGGACCCTAAGGGAATTATTGTAAGAACATACTTGAAGGATAAGTCTACAAATATACTACCTTTTCCACTTTTAATTCCTGACTGTTACTGAAGAAAACCTAGTGGCCTAGATATGTCAGTAAAGGAAAAAAGGGGGAGCCAGACATGTGATGTCATCAATGACTTTTGTGATGTCATCTTTGATGTCCTGGGTGTTAGTCTTAGCAGTGCACGGTGGTGGCGCGAGTTATGGTTGCTTAGCTTACCATAACTGCTGAATTACACGGGTTTTTCGGTTTTACTTGGAACCATAACGTCCCTTTAACAAAGTTTTTTCACTGAATTTCATAGGTTTTTAGTAGCACAACTTAATCATAACGTCCCTTTAACAAAGGTTTTATATATATCAGGGCCTGCAGTAGCGGCCCTGTAGTTATTGTTAACTTGCCCAACTCATAGAAAGAGAACCTTTTGGGTGCATTACAACTTTGCCTTGCCTGGACGAATACTCACGAACATTTGCAAAAAAAGGTATATGGCCCACTCAGAACAATTCTGCTTGGTGTGGTTTCATTAAGGGGCTAAAGTTATAGAGGGGTCCCAAAATGTATCAAATCCTCATAGTCACAATGGAAAAGAAAATGTGCTTGTGCCTACAGGCCAAACCGCTGGATGGATTTTTACCAAATTTGCACCAGGTGCGGCGCTTGGTCCATAAGTGTGCTTTTTTAAATTTGGTGTAAATCCGTTCAGTATTTTTTTTTTTTTTTTAATGGCCAAAATGTAAGTCAAGAATAATTAGTGATTTCTGAGTCTGGTTCACGGACTCACTACCCTCTGGATCAATGAGGGGGTGGCATGATGTCTGCAGACATGAGACACACCCGCTAATTGGATTCTCAAAAGCGTGAGGTGTGTGAGGTGTGTCATATTTTTTTAAACAGTCGCCATGTTGTATCCTTGAACAGCCGCTCTTGGGGCTTTTTTGGTAGCCAAAAGAGGGGCTCAAAAGGGTAGTGGAGTGCAAAGAAGATGATATGTAGCTGTTTTTATAGGTGAATAAAGGGCATGCAGGTGCCGCTAAGTCCGCGGACACCGCAGTAGTACATGGACAACGCTGTGAACAAGCAGTTTGGAAAACACATTCGGGTTATTTGGTGGCCGAAATATGGCCGGGAAAGTGTGGGGGAGTGAAAAAAAGATCTATGAAGCTGTTTTTATAGGTGAAAAAAAAGGGCATGCAGGTGCTGCCGAGTATGCAGTCAATGTTGGTGACACCAATGTTGGTGTCCACTGACATCATTTCAATTGCAGGTAGTTCAGGGCAAGTTTTGTTATTTGAAGGTGTATTGTATGCACTTGTTGAATGGTTTACTTCTATTGTGGTGGTTGTAAAGTAATATAAGTATAGTAATTATAGGTTATGTAGTGGGAGTATAGAGTATTTTTAATATGGTAGAATGATATAATTGAAGTGTATATGGCATTTATGATCATAGTACAATTGAGGATAGTGCTTATGTGATATGAATTTGTTTATACATGGTTATGGTTGCATAAAGTAATACAACTGGAATCTCTGGTTCTTTTTCTGTGAAATAAAACAGTATAATTTGTTAAGCAGGATAGTTTTAATTACATACAATTGTACATATACATCTACTTTTTTTTTACCCCTATAAACAGTGCATTCGATGAACTATGTTTGGTACAACATTAATATGTGCTAGACAGTTTTTATATTGACATGAAATAATCAGGTTCATTAGGAGAAAGAAAATCCATAAAGGATTTTAAAAAATGATTATATTCATGTGAGTGTAAGTGTAATAGTATGTTTGCTTGAAATGTGTTGTAATTCAGGGAATGTTTAAAGTAATTAGATACATGTTGGCATATTCTAACTATAGTTTAAAAGTACTATTGTAGTATTATGGATGTAGTTAGATAACTGTTGGTGTACTCTAATTGTTTATTGTGCTACAGTTTAGTGAGTACAATTCGGTTCAAGGAATATTAAGTTGGCAATTTGTTAGATTTGTTGGTAAACTATGGTTTGGAGTCACTGAGGCGTGGTTACATTCAAACCAACCACTTCTATTTGTATATATGCGGTATAGTGCCTCAAATGGTTGTGGCACCAGTGCGCTATACTATGCCTACTGTTGTGAATATTGTCTTGCCAAGAGATGCTTGCCCGTGTTTAAAGCTAGTGAGCTTACAGTTATTTTTACCTTAGAAGCATTATTATGACGTATTGGCTATGTGAGTTTATTTATATGCTGGAACGATTGTCTGAATTGCGAAAAGGGAATAATATGACCTGATTTGCGTTCTGCAGAAGCAAGTGAAATGGAATGGATTCACAATTTGGTGTGGATACACACACACATTGTTTATTGGGATGTGCTCTTGTGAAACATGATTGAAGAGAGTACATGTATGTTTCCAAGTATTTGAAATCTGGAAAATATCATTTATAGAGATGTTTTTGGTTTCCAGTACTTCTATTAAGTACATTAGGAATTCTTGTGGACCTTCCTGTGTGTTTGTGGTAAATAATAACATTTACAGTACAGTAGTCCAATTCTTGCCTTATACCTGATACACTGAATCTGCTGTCAGGATTATTTGTGGCATTTCTATAAAGGACGAGCATTTGCGAACACAACTGATCTGAACCATTGAATTAAATGTTGTGAACAATTGGTGGCAATTGGAAGCGAAGACTGATTATTACATTTGCATACACATGTACTCTAGTTGTGGTGCTGAATTTAAATAAATTGCCAGAGAGATGTTGGCTCTGCATCCTTTGATAGGCCTTTTTGAGAAGAGATAGTTGTCTCTTTGTCTTCTGATGGACATGAAGTTGAGTTTGTACTAGACAGTTTTGTGGTTTTATTATTTGATGGAGAAGCAGTTGGTCATTGTTTCTTTAGCGGTATTGTTAGGAGATCTGTTATAGATTCTGTTTGTATTACTTTTCTTTTTAAAGGTTTTCTTTTTGAAGTACAAGGTACATATCTAGATGGGGTGTACAGCGCAAGTAGCCTGTTTTATTATAGGAAGCAAGGAATGTCAGTGTTGTCTTTGTTTGCATCAAAGCTAACTAGGAATAGACCATTGAGTGTATACAGATGTGAGATTGGTATGTAATTCATACCTTCTTTAAAGACTATGCTGTCAATGTCAATCAATGCATGATCTAGGGTTAGACCTTGCGATTTGTGAATAGTGACAGCATATGCAAGATATAGAGAGAATTGTTCTCAGCGTACATACATGTCTTTGAAAAGAAGGAAACGTGATATTGTGCGGCCAATTGGTTTTAACTTCTGCAAGTTTGTCAAAGTGGATTTTGACAAACTGAATGTTGTTGTCATATGGATATGTTTGGAAGGCAACAATTGTACCAATTGCTCCATTCATTAAACCTTGTTCTACATCAAGGTTATGTTTTAAAATTGTTCTGCAGTTTAGATTCAGCTGTGTTGGAGATGCATTTTTCTAAGCTATTTAGTAGTGCTGTTGATTGCTGACACATATGGAGGGTCATGCCATTCACTTCTAGTTTGTCTGTGGAGCTGATGTGTAGTATGGATTATATTTCTTTTTTTAACATTGTCTCATTGGATTGACTACAGCTTGCAGTGGTTGGCATTAAGGACCTGCATTTTGTATTTTGAAGAGGTAATTGTTCCATGACATTAGGAACAGATGTGTTTCACCCATATACGTAGTAGGCGGTAAGGGATTACCGGCACCAGCAAGGGCAATCCTTTACCACCTTATTCCGAGGTCCCTTAGCAGGGTCCCTTCCTTAACCCCTGGTTTTACCAGGCATTATGGAAGGGACCGTTAAGGGACTTCAGAGCTAATAACGGTACAGCAAATTGAGGTACCATTGTTAGCTCCATCCCCATTGAGCCCTATGGGGGCTCGAATGGGAATGGGGAATGGTTCCCGGAATGGGGATTTACCGGGTCCTCCAAGGTTGGAATGACCCGGTAAGTCCCTATTTCGGGAACCCCGACCCGGAATGTGGTAAGGGGGTAGCCATGGCGCTAATAACGCCATGGCTACTGCCTACTGCGTAATGAGGCCCAATGAGTTCAGATTTGCCATATAAGGATGTGTCTGTGAAACATTCTGCAGCTTTGTAGCACCCTCATTCTCTGTGGAGAGCATTTGTATATTGAAGCTGTACCATTTTTGTGACATTGATTTGTCAGATTATATGTCATTCCAGAGGTCTTTTAGCTGTGTTTTCTCAGCTTTGGTAAAATAGGCTGTGAAATGTCTTGCAACTGCTGTGGAATTGTCT
Organism: Ambystoma mexicanum; assembly: GCF_040938575.1. Classification (NCBI taxonomy): domain Eukaryota; kingdom Metazoa; phylum Chordata; class Amphibia; order Caudata; family Ambystomatidae; genus Ambystoma; species Ambystoma mexicanum. The sequence continues at coordinate 932,486,513 of NC_090921.1, read as the reverse complement.
GCAATGTACTGTATGTCCATGTTTCCATTCAACAAGAGGGCAACAATTGCATTGTAATCATTGATGTACTTGGATGCTTCATCCCTTTTGATGTTTTAGTGTTTTTATGGGATTTGCGTTTTACACTGTGTCTAAAAGAAGACATCAAGCTATTTACTTGTCCTTTTTGCAAACTGGTCTAGGGAAGCCAAAGTGACATTTGGTATAGTATTTACCTTTGTTTTTATTTCTATCATGTTTTGGGAAATTAAAGATTTGGGTACGTAGGTCATTGTGTGTGTGGTTTTTGAAGGTATTTTGCATGTAATGCATTTTTCAATTAACTATAAAAAAGTGGATTCACTTTCATGGAAACATTTGGGAGCATCTTTTATCCACAAAAGCATCTGGAGGTTTGGTGATCCACTGGATTGATATTCTTTTCTCCAAAAGAGGTGTTGCACTACTCCAAGCAGAGGGGTAGTTTTATTACATATGAAGTACAGCATGACAAAGAAGCAATGGTGATAGTACCTTGAGACACTGACATGGTCAAGAGAACAGAGTTCTCCTAGTGTTTTTATATCTATTCCATCTTTTGAAGCAGCTGGGTAGTTTACGTGTTTAAAACATTAGGTTCTGTTTTTAATGTGTGTGCAACTCCATAACATAGAGTTGCTAGTTCACTTCCGAACAGCAGGTGGAAAATGTATTATACATTTCGTCTGAATCTGGGGTCTTCAGAATACATTTGTAAAGAGTGATATTGCGATGCTCTAATTTGTATGGATCTTTCATCATATCTTTATCCTTTTTCCTGTAAGAAAGAGTAGAGGAAAAGAATGTGCATCTACACTTTTTTCTCATATCCTCATTGGGGGATCCTTTGGCTTGACGCGTTTGAAATGTTTCTAATGAATCTTCAATTGTGTCTTTGGAGTGAAGTGGATGAATTGTACACTGCTCTTAAATGTTGGCGCAGAAATAGAATCTACATGCTCAAATTGACCAGTTGCTGGTGAAAACTAAATTATTTGTTGGGTTTCCCTTAAGTTTTCCTCTATGTATAGATCACTGTAGTATTTATTGTTTTCTTTCAGATATTGTAGGGTTTGTCTAACTTTGTTTAAGTTGACTAGTTGTTGCCAAATTTGTTTGACTTTTATTAGTACACCATTAACAAGTAGAATTAAAGATTGATCTATTGACTTTTGTAATGCTAGAGCTTCTACATTTTCTTTAAGATCTAATGGCAAATATACTACTTTGCCACAGATGTCTGTTAGTAACTCAGATGGAGTCAATGTGGCTCTTTGGTTGAAGGCATATTGTAGATTCAAATGAGTGTTTGTTTGAATTAAGCTCCTCTCACACAAGTTACATTGTTGGGGATCCTTTGGAAGTGCAACTATTTTTAAGTTATCAGTCATAGCATGTGATGGCATTTGGTTATTGTCAAGCTTTGTACTGCTGTTATATATAAAGCTAATTGAAGCCGCTGTGATTACTCATTGTCCTCTACTTTGTAGGCCATATCTCCTATGTTTGTGTTCTTTTTATAACAAGTTCTGCAACAACAGACACATACTTGGTCTGGTATTTCAGCAGATGTGTTTTGAAACTTAGCTATTTCTTTTTTGTTATTTGTGTGTTAGGAGGTTGGTGTTTGTGAGGTTTTTGCTAATGATTTCTGCAACTGCTTAATTTTCTAAGTCAACTTCAGTTCTAAAGTATTTACTTTGGATGTGCTTTATTTCTCATGCTCCATGTATGAGAATGTTATTTAAATGTTTGAGTTCTATTACATGACTTTTTGCATAGTATAGTCCATGCACAAGATTCCATAGAGCAGAATTTTGTGTTACTAAAATTTTGATGTGGTGGAAGTTGTTTTTGCAAGCAAGTCCTGAGATTCAGGCTAATGAATGTCCTTGAAGTCCTTTGTGGCTGTGCACTGGACAAGAGTCCATGGTTTGTAAAGTTTTAATGATAGTTTTGTCCTTTAGTTTCACATAGTAATTGAGGAATTGTTGTAAAGATTTAAAGGATTGTTGGCATATATTACACATTGAACTGCATGTCCAATTATACACTGGACGGTTTGTTGTGTGAAAGAAATATTTCATTTAAAGTTATAAAATATTTTCTACAAGGGATTCTTTTGCCAGAATGGTGTCTCCTACCATGTCATACCCTCAGCCATTACTGTCTATGGCAATTTGGCTGTTGTGTTCTTGTTTATAAGCCTCATCATTGAAATATGGTTCTGTGCTGCCTGTGTGAATCCATTCACCTTCACAGAATTCTGAAAAGGTATCTTTATTGACATTGCACATGTTTAGAAATTCTTTTCATGTCTTGTTGATTCATTTAGTTAGTGGTTTATTTCTGTTTACAATTGATATAAACAATGTTCTGTTTAGTAGAAAAGTGCTGTCAATTAGAACTTTTAGGATTACTCTTCCTGTGGTAATTTTTAAGGGTAGATCATTACTTTTCAGTTGTCTTCATAAGATTGTGAGGAACTGTAAGGTGGAATATTTTTTGTAAAATGATTTTTTGTAATGATTTACTGCAGCCACGTTAACATTGGTAGATATGGTGTTAGGTTCAATCGAAGGTCTGCTTTAGTTTGTACATACATTTTTGTACTTTTAATTTTGGGAAGAGGGCCTGTACTTCTTTAAGTGGTTGCTGGTTTAGTTCTGCTGAGTGAGGTTACTAGCTGTTTTATTTTAATGTTTTCTATACATTGTTTTAGAGGTGGATGACTACATGACTTGCTTTTATTCTTATCTGCTCAATGTTGTCTTTGTTTTCTATGGATTTGCTTTTTAGTAGGAATTCTGTTCTGTCTGTTGGGGAAAGAAGAAAGTTTGGGTTTGAAAGTTGTGGAATGTATGTTCATGTATTGGGGATGGGTGTGTGGGTGTGGTTGTAGAGATGAAGAGAGTGATGTGTGATTGCGTAGTGGGATAATAGGTATAGTTGAGAAGGTTGTAAGAGTAAGAGTCTGTGCAGGTGTGATGGGCTTGCGTTAGAGAGTAATGGAGCCGTGAAGTGATTGAATAAATTGGGACATTGTAATGTTTTGAGGAAAACAGTGGTTGTTATAATGGTGGTGTTTAGATGGGAATAGAAAGAGTGTGAATGTTGGAACATAATGAGTAAGAGTGAAGTAAATATTGATTTGAAAAGAATACTGAAGGCTAATATATAGTGAAAGGATTAGGGCAAAGATGGGTGTGAGAGGAAGGTGCATATCTAGGTTATCTGGGTGCTGCTGATTTTCATAGAAGTGCTGTGTTTGTGGTGTAATGTATTTGTAATATGTTGCAGTGATTTTAAAGAATATGAAACTGTGACCTAGTGGTAATGCAATGGTGGATTGTTGTTGCAGCAGTGGTTGGTGTGTTATAGTAGAGGTTGGGAAAGAAGAGTACTTTATATGTAATTGACAATGTTGTATATAAATACTTTGGTGGTACACACATATTTGTGAGCAGGTGGAGGATGTTGGTAGAGTAATGGATTTAATGAGTGCAGTTGGAAAGTATGAGATTTGTATGGAATGAAAAATGGAAAATGCTGACCCTTTAAAAATATTTGTTTTTACAAGCATTTCCATACAATTTAAAAAGAAAACACACGTGCATGTATAGCAGCACCATGTGTAACTTTTTCAAAAAGAAAAGAAAAGTAGATTGAAACAATTTGGAGCACATTTTTAAGTGGCAGTTGGTGTTTGGAAGTTTAATATGTTGGCAGTACATGTATACTTGCCAACATTGTCCATAGCAATATGTAGGTGCTTATGAAGTCTTGTTTTTTTTTCTTTGCATTCTGGGAGTTGTAGTTGCACTTTTTCATTTAGAAAACGTTGACTACAATGCCCAGAATACATAGAAGAATCTAGGACTGTATAAGCACCTACAGATTGGAATGGGTCATGTCAGCAAGTATGCATGTACTGTCAAAAACTTCCATACACTTGTGGTACTTAAAAATGCTGTGCAAAAGTTTTGCAACTGCTTTTATTGTTTTACAAAAGCAGTATACGCAGTGCTTCTGTAAATCTATAAATGCATTTCCTAACTTTAGTGAAAATGTTCCTAAAAATAAATATTTGTAAACATGCTGCATGTTCCATTGTTCTTTTAATATAAATGTGACACTTTTTGATCTTGCAATCCAAGCATTGTCACATTTATTTGGCATTCTGGGACTTTTAGTCAGGGTTGTGGAAGACGTGGTATTACAAGTCACAGAATGCAAAGAAAGAAACCAAGGCTTGATGAGTTGCTATAGTTTGGACTGAGTCATTTTGGCAAGTATTCATGGGCTGCCAACATATTAAACTGGCACACACCAAGAGCCACTTAAAAATGGTCAACACATCTTTTCGATCTTCTTTTCCTTTAATTCATAAACACAGTGCTGCTATAAATGCACATATGTATTTTATAAATTTCATGAACATGCTGCTAAAAAGAAACATTTTTAAATGCACAGCATTGTAAGTAACTGCCACTTAATGTGAGCAGGTGCTGAATGCTGCAAAACATGGCATTTGCTAGAGCGGTTAAAAAAGAGAATATGCTTATTGAGAAGAATATAAAAAGGTAAGTGGCAAGAACCCTGTCTATATACATTTGTAAAAGAATTGAAACAAAACTTCAAAAAATATAGGCATACCTGTATTATGTCTTGTTAGATGCAGATGGTGTTGAATCTGCAAATGGACATCTTGGAGAGATGTAAAGTAGGTTCGGATGCAGGTGGCTGTGAGTAACAGGAGACATGCACTCTGAGAGTTCAAGAGTACAACTGAAGTGTCAAGCTGAGATGACAGGGTTACATGTAGGGTTTTTGGATTTGGTTGGTGGATGGATGTGTGACTGTTGGAAAGCAGCCACTGAGAGAGTGTTCCAAACTTAAAAGTAAAAAAAGGGCAGCCCTGTGCTACGGTGTCAGCGGTCACCGCGGGTGATGGCCTACATTGCACATGCAATCCGGGTCTGGCATGGAAAGGGGACTGTGGAGACCACAAACAGTCATGGATGTCTGCAGACACCGGGGGATCAACCAATCAGGTTTCGTGGCAGCAAGAGATGGCAGTAGGAGTTTTGTTTGGTGAGTCCACTGAAGATGGCTACGGCTATGTCTTTGAGGAAGCCGAGTTTATGGATTCTGGTAGACTCTTGGATCCATTGGCTGAAGGTGTAATCTGAGCACTGTGGATTGTCAGAGAATCTTGGATTTGATGAATTTCAAGTTTCATGGTATGGAGTTCAAGCAATGAAGTGAGCAGAATTCCATTCCTGTTTTGTGAAAATGTGTTTCACTTGAAGCATCAGGACATCATTGTAATTCACTGTGGAGGCAACAGTAACTGGAATATCATTACAGTTTGCAATGAAGGATACATTTGGAATGTTGATGGAACTATTTTCACATCCGAAAATAATTTCTTCTTGGATAGCTCAGAGACACATGTGGATGTGTTTGAATTTATTTCTTCCACAAATTGAGACATCAAGGCACAATGTGAACAAAGTTGCTTGTGCCTTTTGCGGGATGTTGGCATGACATCTTTTCATAATGAAAACACATTCCCCGCAATCCAAACCATTTTATTGTAAAATCTCCAAACCTAGGTCCATGGTAATATTTAGTTTCTCACAAAAAGCCAGCAACCAAAATAAATGGCCACCAGTCTCCAATTAGCCACATAGTTTTCAAACCAGTCATGATATCTGCAGTCTTTCTCCGTTTCCAGGAAAATTATGTTTGAATTTCAAGTGTATGTGTAGGGTATGTATGATGTGTGTATTTTCAAGTTTATAATTGGTTGATGGCGGCTATCCAGCAGCCACACAGTGCGCAGTGCTGCTACCCACGGGGCTATAATGTGGCAAGTGGCACGTTGTGTGTTTGTGGACATGTGGTAGCCGCGGCTATCCAACATTTTTGGTGGAGTGGCATGATAGATGCATTGAGTGATTTGGGGGCTTGGGAGAGACCAGGGGTTTGGAGGAGGACCGGGGTGGGGCAGGTGGGGTGGAGCGGGTCTGATATGTGTGTTAGGGACATTTGTTAGGGACATTTGTATGTAGTTTGGTGGAGTGGAAATACATTTTTTTAAGTTGTAGTTTTTGTGAATAGCCACAGTTATCAGTAAAACGCTAATATATGGGTGTTCCATAACCGCGTGTATAGAAAACCATGTGCGTAGTCACGTCAACGCTTTTTGTCTTTTTATTGGTTGCGTTTGTAGGCACGGTTATATTTATAGCTGCATATATAAATATACATTTTCTGTGCAATAATCATTTTACTTTGTGTGTTATTTTGTATGCTTAGGTGTTGTCTTGTCTTATTTGAAGTTTTGAAGGTTGGCTCAGCTTGGTTTTTAGTTTGTAGAAAATGTATATCTAGCCGCGGTTACAAGTACGTTTTGTAGCTGCATTGAATATCCGTGGCTACTTGTGATGCTGTGCAGGGTTTTGTGTTTGTTTCAGTGTTTCTAATTGGCTGGTGTTAATGTTGTAAATGTGTACTTCTTTGTGATAGGTTGCAGTGAATTTGTGTTGGCCATTTTATTTGTTTTCTTAGAATATAGTTCTTTTTTTCTGATTTTGATTTTGGAAAGTATGAAACTCCCCATTTTGTCTACTTTTCTCCTTTTGACTGCAGAACTCACACTGTGCAGTTTACGTTACTTATTTTAAAATTTGATCGCCTTTAATCAGTGGTTTGCCATTGTTTTGTTCAAAGTTTTATTTGATAATATGTTGATAATGGGGTTCTTGTTTTTTTTTTTTTACTGTATTTGTTAACAATGAAGTGGTCCTACTGTATATGTAGAAAATGGGTGGGAATAATTGTTGGATATTGTTTATTAGGAAATGAAATGAATTTCAGTGAGGTGCATGATAGAATCATTAAGTATACTTCCTGCACTCAAAATAAAAGAATGATGTTAAAGAGCTTTTTGGGGTGATATGAACATGTTTTTCTTTTGAAAAGATCTGTTTTTGCTCTTGGGTGATTTGAAAATGTGTGTGCTTTAAAAAAGATTTGGTTTGCTGAAGTGTGTTACTGCGTGGTTATCTATAAGAGAAATGCATTGTCTTCATTTGCTTACTGTTTTGTGAAACCTAGTGTTTAATTTCATGAAAAATATCTGTGATTGGTTTTATTTTTAAATATATATCCATAAAGAAGATCGGAATTAGTTGTGCAAACTGTTATTATGTAAAATAGAAATTGAATGGATGTTCTGTTCAAATTGCCCTAATAAATGCACGTGCATAATATGCTTAGTTATCGAATGTTAGTACAGAAATTAGAGGTTGGGATGGTGTATTAGATGTTTCTATGTGCAACAGTTGGTTAAAACAGGAAACACAATGATTTTGTTTTAATGTTATTGTAACTCTACTGCTTCTTGATACAGAAATAGTGGCAGCTGTGAATACAAGTTTAAAGGTCACACTGGCTTATAAGGTGAATATTTTGCATGCTCATAGTTACAGGTCCGACCAACGTGAGGGCTAGGAATGCCCTCTTGGCTTTGCGCTTATTGCTATTAGGACTTTGGCTCATTATGCTGCAGTAGTAATAGTGTCTGTATTTGGTTGGAGAATAGCAGCAGTAGTGCTGCTTTTTACAGTAGATTCCTGTGTACAGATTATAGGCCATGCTTTAAAAGGGAGGTGCAGGATGGTCAGTGCACATCATGTATTTATTCATTTATTTATGGCATTTGTGTAATGCCCAAACTCAGGGGTATCAGAGCATTTGGTACAGGCAGTAAGTGAATCGGCGAGTAGTCATACAGTGATACAGTAATAGCAAAACAGAGGTTAGTCGTATTGATCAAAAAGCCAGTTTTTGACTATTTTTTTTTAATTTGTTGTAGGATTGTTCATTTCTCATGGAAGAGGGTAGAGAGTTCCAGAGGGTGAGAGCAGAAACTGCAAAGCTGGCGCTTCTTGCCCTTTTACTTTTGTAACAGGGATTGACAAGAGAGAGGCTGGTGCTGGATCTAAGGGTGCGACTAAATGTTTTCCTAGTGATTCAGTCATTTAGGTAAAGCTGTTCTTTATTGTAGATGAATTTGTGAACCAGTGTAAGTGTTTTTAAGACAATCCGAGCTTTGCTGGGCAAACAGTAGGAATTGCATCTGGTGGCAGAGATGTGGTTGCTGCGTTTTAGTCCAAGCACAGCTCAAAGGGCTTTGTTTTGTAGATGCTGCAGTTTGGATAGGTTAGAGGCTGATATTCGCAAAAGGAGTGCATTGCAATAGTCCACTTTGGATAGTATTGGTGCTTGTGCAAGTGTCAGGCAGTTATCAGGTGATAGGAATTGTCTACTCAGACATATGAGTCTGGAGGATTCGGCTGTGGAGGAGGAGAGCACGTTAATCTGTTTGAACATTGACAGCGGGGCATCCAGGTAAACTCCCAGTGTTTTCACCTGTTTGAGGACTGGGATGGCTATGCCATCAATGCAGATGGAAGAGTAGCTGCTGTCAAGTGCTTTTAGTCTAGAGGGGGAGCCCACAATGAAGAGCTCCATTTTGTCATCATTTAGACAGAGTGTCATCAGCAAAGCTTGTGTACGTGATACCCATTGAGTATACAAGGTCAAAGAGGGGTTTAATATAAGTATTATATAGTGTGGGTGAGAGGCAGGAGCTTTGGGGGACTCCAAGCGGCACAGGGATGGGGTCGGCTGTCTCTTTGCTGATGAAGACTCTGATGGTATGATCAGATAGGAAGGACAGGATCCAGGATGTGGCTTCAGGTGAGAAGTCTTTAATGGTCAGCTAGTTTTAATGCCACAGACAAATCTAGAAGCAGTAGAATGTTTAGATTTCTGGAGTCACGTAGACTGTCCATTTGGACTTTTAGGTCCAGAAGGGTGGTTTCCAAGCTGTGTTTGGGGCAGAAACGTGATTTTCGGGAGGCAACATGGTCGTTGAGCTCAAGGAAGAATTGGATTTGTGAGTATGCTGCAGAATCTATTATCTTCAAAAGGAAAGGGACTGTGGTAATAGGTCGATAGTTTATAGTAATGAGTGAGTCAAGTATGGGTTTTTTGAGGAGAGGGGTGATACACGCTCCTTTGATGTTTGCTGGAACAATGTTGGTGGTGAAGTATGAGTTAATGAATTCAGTGATGATGTGGGTGGGTCACAGTTTAACTAAGTGTGTGGGACAGGTATCCGCTTTACAATTAGTAGGTTTTAGGGCAAGGATGGTGGACAGCACCTGTACTTGAAATACCTCAGTGAATTGTGCGAGAAAACATTAAGACATGGCCATTGCAAGGTCTTTTTTGCTAATATTTGCAGCATTGGAACACTTTATTTGAAGAGTTATTAGAAATGCTAGAGAGATTCAGAGAGGCAGCTTCAATTTTTCTGGCATTGTCTTTTTATAGTTGTCATGTTTGTTATTTTATATTTTCATCACCAGTTGGACATCTGAATATGTCAAACATAGTGAAAGAAAACACAAAGATGTGGCCCTTCTAATGTTCTGTCAGAAAGCCTGGGAACATCAATTATGATAAATCATGTGGTGGAAGTTTTCTGAGATGATGTGGATGGTGCGTATTGGAAATTGAATGCGATCGACTGGGCCATACTGGGCTGAAGCCTTTTTTGGCTTATTTGTGGTTTTATATCTTGACTGTAGCTGTGAGTAGTGGATGTGTATAATCAACATCCACCTATTAAAGGTGCTGCTAACAACAGCTAGAGTCTTCACACATCTGCAGCATTGGAACACTCTATTTGAACAGTTACCAGAAATGCTAGAGAGGATGAGACAGGCAGCGTCATTGTATGCAGTATTGTTATTTAGAGTTGTCAGTTTTGTTATTTTATGTTGTCCTTAATAGTTGGACATTTGAACATTTCTAACATTGTGCAAGAAAACACTAATACGTGCCCCTTCCAATGTTTCATCAGAAAGCTTGGGAACATAAATCATGATATCTCATCTGGTGTGAATAATCTGGGATGATGCATATTGGAAATTGAACGCGATGGTCTGACCCATACTGGGCTGCAGCCTTTTTTGGCTTATATGTGGTCTTATAATGTGGTTGTGCATAATTAATCTATACCCATTAAATGTGCTGCTAGCAATAGCCAAACACTGGAACACTTGAACAATCTATATGAAGAGTCATTATATTTGCTCGAGCAGTTCAAAGAAAAGGCTTAATTGTTTGTGGAGTTGCCTTTCTAGGGTTGTAGTGTTTTTATTTTATATTTTCATCGTCACCCGTTGGAAATGTTAATATGTCTAACATTGTTTGAGAATACACTAAGACATGTCCTTCTAATGTTCTGCCAGAAAGCTTGGGAATTTCAATCATGATAAATCATCTGGTGCAAGTCTCCTGGGATGATGTAATTGATGTGGATTAGAAATTGCATGAGATGATCTGGCCCATACTGTGTTGCAGACTTTTTTGGCTTATATGTGGTGTTATATCTTTACTATTTCTGTGAGTGGTGGTTGAGCAGAATCAACCTCCACCAATTAATGATACTGCTGCCAGCAACAGCCATAGTCTTCAAACACCTGGACACTGGAAAAACCCTTTTTGACGAGACATAAAAATAATAGAGAGCTTCACAGAGGAGGCTTCATTTTTTTGTGCATTGTCTTTTTAGAGTTGTACATTTTGTTATTTTATGTTTTCCTTACCAGTTGGACCTTTGAACATATCTAACATTGTTGAACAAAACACTAAGATATGGCTATTCTAATGTTCTGTCAGAAAGCTTGAGAACATCATTCATGATAAATCATATGGTGTGCTTCTTCTGGGCTGATGTGAATGATTTGTATTGAAATTGCTCAAGATGGTCTGGCATGCAGGATTGTCTGGCTTATATGTGGTCTTATATCTTCACTTTAGCTGCCAACGGTGGTTGTGCATCGTCAAACTCCACCCATCAAAGGTGCTGCTAGCAACAGCCAGAGTCTTCAAAGTCTGGTAGCACTGGAACACTCTATATGAAGAGACATTAGAAATGCTAGAGAGGTTCACATTTATTGTGGCATTGTCATTTTGGAGTTGTTATTTTGTCATTTTATTATTTTGTTGCATGTCTTCTGGGATGATGCATATTGGAAATTGCACAAGACTGAGCTGTACTGGGCTGCAGCCTTTTTTTGACTTATAGGTGGTCTCATATTTTCACTGTAGCTGTGAGTGGTGGTTTTCCAGAATTAACCTCCACCCATTAAAGGTGATTCTAGGAACAGCCAGAGTCTTCAAACACTGGCAGCACTGTAACACTCTATTTTAAGAGTAATTACAAATGCTATTGATGTTTAGAGAGGAGGATTTTCATGAAGTGTCTACAGATGCGCTTCTCCTATCTCCAGAAGTACCATTTGCATGAGGGAGAGGCCTTCCCAGGATCTTTTCTTTCTGTTGCAATGTATCTTCCGGAAGTCTTCGTCCACTTCAACCCGGTGTACTAATAGTGTCTTTATTCAGTTGTAGACACTCTGATATTTCTCAATGGAAAAAAGGAAAAACAAAAAAGATGTCTGCCATGGAATGGGATATGAAGTACTTTAATCCTTTCAATAGCAGCCATTTAAAAGAGTAAAATAAAACACTAAATAAAGATGATGGTCACCACGGATAGGGAGAAGGGACTACATATAGTGTCTTCTCTCTTTCGATGATGGCCATTAAAAAGATAGAAAACAAAGAAATAAAATAGCCGCTATGCAAAAGGAGAAGGGAGTACGTGTAGACCCTTCCCTCTTTCCATGGCAGCCACTCACAGAAAAAACACCAAGGGATGTAGTGGTGACCGGTACCTTGTCAGGATGCTAACAACCCAATAAGGTCCAATCGGATTGTTTGCAACAATCAGATTATTCCTTGTCGATTACTAATTGTACTTTAAACTGTTGACTTGGATAACAATAGAAAAATGAACACATACAAAATATAGTGTAAACACAAAAATTGTTACATGATCCGATTACCTGTTACAAACAGGTGCAAAGCTGCATAGATGCATCAATGCAGCTTTCAAAGTGATTGGGCCTTTCCTCGATGTGGGTAAGTGCAAGCATGTCACCTTGTTGATTTAGGCGATTGGTCAATAATGTAGGTACAAACACGTCATTGCAGTTGGGTGTACCCGCACACACAGAAAACACATTATGGTTCACTATATCGTGTAACAGTGGTTGTATCCCTCTCCTAAGCAGCTCGTTCTTGTTTTCTTTCATTGCTTTTTGTCTCTTGGTGGATGAACTTCTTTGAAAGCCTTCGGACCTTTTGAAAGAAGTACCTTGATTTATCCATTCTTTTTTTTACATGTCTTCTTCCTATACCTTTGTCATGTGCTTTGCACGTTCTCATTTTCTGTTATTTTAGCTTGTGTAGATATATATATGGGAAGTAGTCTTGTACAGATTTATTTTAAGATATATTAAGTGTAGTCTTTGTACACAGGTACAGTAACACTTTAATAACTTTTATGCATCAAAATTACCTATAAAAGTAAGCACTTTAAAAAGTTAGGTTGCACAATTTCTTTTTAGTTTAATTTGTAGACATGATACATCGTTTTCATGAGCACATTTTTGTGTGTATTAATGATGGCAATTATGTATGGAATAACAAAACCCTTGAAATTCAAGGAAAAAAAAACTTTAGTTGCAGGGACGTTAAGGTGAGTACCTAACACAACAAACCCCTGAAATTCAGCTAAAGCCATCTTAACTTCGCACCCCATGTTTTGCAGCCTGTGACATCACAGATCACATCACTGATGACATAACTAATTACACGTTGCATGAGAACACTGATGACATTACAAATCACATTACTGATTCCATCACTGGTGGCAACACTACACTGTATACAACTAATTACATCAACAATGAAATTTGACATTACATCATTTTTAAGTTAGCTCATGAAACATTTGATTACCTTAATAACAATTTAGGCCATGGACTAGGCAATGAGAAAGGCTGTGGTCACTGGCCACACCCAAATGCCATAGCTAGTGATCGGTTACCAATGCACATGTTTAAAATCCATGTCTAGTAGGCCATCTCTGTTTTTAAATATACAGTGGGCAAAGTTGAAAGCTGTTGTCAGTGGACATGCCTAAAGTCTATAGCTAGTGTCCGTTAATATGTTAGAATATGCAGTCAGCACAGACAATGCTGTGGCCACTGGCAAGTATTGTGTTGAAGACCATGGGTAGCCCACGGTAGTGGCTGTGTAGTTATAGTTAAGCTGCTAATCCCACAGGAAGAGCACTTTTTGGGCGGCTTATAACTTTGCTGCCCCTGGAAGAATCCTCACCAAACTTTTCAGAAAAAGTATATGGCCCACTTTGAATTTTGTTTGCAAATGTTGGTGAGGTTTGGTCTGGGGGGTAAAAGTTATAGGGGGGTCCCAAAATTTATTTTTTTCACATAGACATAATGGGAAAAAACTTTGCTCACGCCTACAACTCAAACAGCTGGATGGATTTCCATCAAATTTGAGGCAGGAGTGGCAGCTTAGTCCCGAAAGCGTGCTTTTGTTAATTTGGTGTAAATCCATCCAGTAGTTTTTTTTTTAAATGGGCAAAACTTAAGGCAAAAATATTGCTGATATCTATGTCTGCTCCCCGGACACACTTCCCTGTTCGCTCCGTGGACAGGACACAGATTGTCTGATCGGCTTGCATCATGTCCACGGACACGTGACGTGTCCGCCGATTGGCTGGAGTGAGGCGTGAGGTGCATCACATTGTTTTGATGCGCCCGCCATCTTGGATCCGCCAACAGCGTGGCGGTGAACAGAGGCAACATGCAATTTTGCGAAGTGTGTTGGTGTGCAGAAATGCTTGGGGAGGGTTGGGGCGTAAGAGACGGGTCAAATACTGTATTTGTTTAGGTGTTAGGTGCCCTGATGTGTTTGCCATGTCCACGGTCTTCACGGATGTCCGCGGACATAATAAATGCACTACTAGCTATTTTACTTTAGTATGATGTTCGTTTTGGGTTGTTAGTAGTGGACTGATTGTAATTAATATCCCCTATAAGTGGACATAATAAATGCACTACAAGATATTTTACTTTAGTATGATGTTGGTTTTGGGTTGTTAGTAGAGGATTGATTGTAATTATAATCCCCTATAAGCAGCCCACATACCACAGTCAAAATGTTTGGTAGTATAAGTGAGTTATGCTGCGGTGGTTGTGGCCAGGGCCTAGAGTCTTGGCAGCATAACACACCCATAGAATCAAACAACCATCACATATCCACAACCCAAAAGTTTGTGTACTGTTTCATTTGTAGAGTTTGTATGTGAAGTTTTGGCTAGGGTATGCAGTTAAGATTGTAGAGTTTGTAAGAAAGGACTGTGGTGTTTCTAAGTCTATTTATTGTATACTTACTGGTTGAGTTTTTTGTGGTTGTATGCAGTTTTTTCATGACATGGGTAACTGGACCAGACATACTTGTTCGATCTCTGTGATAAAAGAAAAGATCATATGTTAGAGCAGGTAGTTCATAATGAGTTATTGCATTGCATAATAGACATTTCTGTATTTGCTTGACCCTCATTTTTAGTACTTTTCAAGTACTATAGTTCAAACCAGTGTACTGTGCAATTTTATCAATTTCTATGTTTGTTTTCTAAATCATTGGATCTGTGGGAAAAAAAAAATCCATGGAGGATTTAAACAAAACCTTCTATGCTGTGGTACAATATATTTCTTTCATTATGTTACTGTTTATTTGTTGTTTCTTGCTAATCTTCTATCTGTTGGCTTGTTGCAGATTTTTGGGGCAATTAGATACCTGTTGGCGTATTCTAATTGTTTATTTCTTGTTTGATTTTAGTAGTATTCGTTTTTTTTTTGTTTGCTTGTGGCAGGTTTTTTGGGGGCAGTTAGATACCTTTTGGCGTATTCTAACTGTATATTCCTTGTTTGATTTTAGTGATATTTATTTATCTGTTTGCTTGGTGCAGATTCTTGGGGTAGTTAGATACCTGTTGGCATATTCTAACTGTGTATTTCTTGTTACATTTTATTGGTATTTATTTATCTGTTTGCTTGTTGCAGAATCTTGAGGCAGTTAGATACATGTTGGCGTACTCTGTGCACAGTTTTGAAGTTGAAGTTTTGCTTATGTTCATACACAGATTATGTATTCAATTTTGGTTTTAAGAATATTAAGTAAGCGTTTACAGGATTTTCTGGCAATATCTGCTTTAGAGTAATGGTACTATAATTACTTTCGGACCATACACAATTCTTTTTTATATATGCAGTGTAGTGACCTGCATTGGTTGTGGCTCCAGTGTGGTAGATTGTACCTATTGTTGTGAAGGTTTTCTTACCAAGTGATACTTGACCATGTCTGAATCCAGTCAGCTTACAGTTGTTTTTGGTACCATCTGCATTGTAACCTAAAAGCATTACTATTAAGTATTTACTATGTGTCTGTATTTGTAAGGTGGAGCGATTATCTGAATTGCAGGTAGTTTTGTTTTCCAGTACTTGTAGTAAGTACATTAGAAGTTCTTGTGGATCTTCTTGTGAGTTTATAGTGAATTTGACTATTCCAGCACAGTAGTCCAATTCTTGTTTTATTCCATGAACACTGTAAGTGTTGTCAGGATTGTTGGTTGCATTTCTATGAAGGACTAACATTTGCAAACACAATTTGTCTGTACTGTGCAAGTAAATGTTCTCAA
This sequence comes from Ambystoma mexicanum, assembly GCF_040938575.1. NCBI lineage: Eukaryota > Metazoa > Chordata > Amphibia > Caudata > Ambystomatidae > Ambystoma > Ambystoma mexicanum. Next base: position 932,470,771 of record NC_090921.1, on the reverse strand, counting down.
TAATTGGTGGCAATTGGAATAGAATATTTATTGCTACATTTGCATAGCAATTTAAATCAGTTATATTTGAATGGACCTGACAGTTCTGTGTCAAAGTCATTTGTTCAGAGTGTGTTGCTTCTTTGAAGAGGTAGTTGAGTTACTTTGACCAGTAGATTCTTCTTTTTTTTTCCTTTGGAGCAATTGTAGTCATATCCTGTATCGTTTCAGTTTGAAGTAATTTTCTTTAACAACGTTTTGCTTTTTGTGGAACAGGGTAGGTTTTTAGATGGGGTTGTGGAGTGAACGCAGCTTATTGTATTCTAGAATGCGAGGAATATCTGCATTTACTTTACTTACATCAAAGTTGATTAGAAATAGCCTGTCAAGTGTATGTAAGCGTGATAGTGCTACATAGCTCATGCCTTCTTTAAAGACTGTGCTACCAATATCTATTAATGCTTTATCTAGGGTAAGACCTAGTGATTTGTGAATGGTAACTGCATATGCTAGAGTTAGTGAAAATTGTTCTCTGTGTACAAACATGTCTTTGAAAAGAAGGAAGCAGGCTGTTGAGCATCCTATCCTTTTAACTTCTGATAGATTGTCAAAGAGAATATAGAAAAATAGAATGTTGTTGTCACGTGGGTATGTTTGAAAGCCAACACCTGTACCAAGTGCTCCATTAACTAGTCCTTGCTCCACGTCAAGGTTACGTTTAAGCATTACTCTACAGTTTAAAGATAATTTTAATATTTTCTTCAAACCAGCTGTGTTGGAGATAGAGTTTTCTAGGGTATTTAGTCTTGTTGTGGCTTGTTGACACATGGGTAGTGCCATACCATGTATGTCCAGTTTATCTGTGGAGCAAATTTCAATTATTGGTTGTATTTCTTTTTTCAGCATTGTTTCATTGAATTTTGAACAGCTTGCAAGAGTTGGCATCAAGGACATGCAATTGACATTTCTGTGTGCTAATTGCTCCATGACATCAGTAGCACATAAGTTATGGCCATAGAATGCATGGATGTGCCTGGTTTTTAATATTGCTTGTGGTTCTTGAGATAGTACACCAACTCTAATATTGTTTAAAATGTTGGTCTGCAGACTGGCACATGTTTTCCGTTAATTCTCTGTATTGGAAATGTTGCCAAAGGTTGACATTGCCTATGCTGCCAAGAGTTTTATGGCACAGTTTGTGCCCTAAGATTTTAAAAATAGTTTCAGCTTTTACTGGTGTCAATTGAAGAAGATCTCTGAAAACAATAATTTGTTTTCCTCCAAAAAGCTGTTCGTAGTCTGTTTGGAGGATCTCTTGTAATCTGAGGTGAATCAAAGCCAACATCAGGTTGGAGACCATGCTAACCTCATCTACTAGAAGCATTTTCTTTTGTTTGAAAACTCTGCGTAGTTCCATTGCAGCTTCTGTGGAAAGTTTGTAATAGTCTAATTTATTTTGGTGTTCTACTGGAAGGAGTAGTAATCATGTAAAGTGACACCGCCTATGGTGTAGACATCTAAACTTGTGGGGGCAGTTACAACAGCTGACAGTTTGTTGTTTATCAATTCCTGAAGGAACTTGCTGATGATTTTGATTAAGAATGTTTTTCCTGAACCAGCTTCACTACTCAAGTACAGCAGTATAGGTATGCAGTCTTGGCAGGTACCGTTTTTATTTTCATGTTCCACACCATGATCAATTTTTTTGTTATTTCTTGGAAAATGCTACGCTGCTCATTGTTCCGTTGTGATTTTAGTACAGCAAAGTCTTCTATAGCTTGTTCATACTGACGCATGGTGTTTTCTACTTCTATCATTGCTAATTCTGCCTAATTTGCTATTAGTGGCTGTCCAAGTGGTTCATGGCACTCTGTTACAGAAGGTTGACTACTGTCGGGAGTGTCCACTTGTAGTTGGGCCTGGAGTTCTTCTTCATGTTGCTGTTCATTGTGCAACATTGTTTGGTACTGTGTAAAGTTTACGTCTGTTATAGTGCTTTCATTTGCTTTGAAAGCGTCTTCATAGGAGTCATGTGTGCCCAGTAACTCTTCTTCTTTTCTCCATGGTTTAAAAAGTTGTAGCAGGGACATGTAATACAGTTCTTTATGTTGAGGAGTTTTTAATGAAAATTTGATATAATTAATGAAGCTGCATTTGGTGAGTTTCACTAAGCTGCCTTCACAATTTACCACTCTGTATCTACCTTTCTTTTCATCTGGTTTAACATTATTTTTGTATGTGAAGTTTTGGGCTACATGGTAGAGACACATGGTTTCCAAAGTGGTACTCCTGTTTGGGTAGTATGCGTCTAGTAAATTGTTTTTCAAAATGTCTTGGCTGTAGGGATCATTTTTGGCTATTGTTTCTATGTCCTCATATGATTTGAGAACTCTTTTTCTAGATTTAGCAGGACCAACACTTAGCCATACTATATTGTCAGATTTCCCATAAAAGGCAGTACCGGTTAAACGGTCTGCAGCTTCATAGCAGCCACATTCTCTATGAGAGAGCATTTTTATGCCTAAACCGTACAATTTCTGTGATAGTGTTTTGACAGATGATATGTCATCCCAGAGGTCCTGAAGCTCTGTTTTCTCTGCTTTGGTTAAGTAGGCTGTGACATATCATGCAACTGCAGTGGAATTGTCTGCAATGTACTGCACATCTATGTTTGCATTCCATAGGAGGGTAATGATTGCATTGTAATCATTGTTGTATTTTATTGTTTGTATTGTTTATTTATTTATAGAGCGCACCTGGCCGTTAAGCAACTGGTCACTTGCAAAAAAATAAAATCTTAAGTTGCAGGTACATAAATATGTTACATTTGTTATGTTACAGGATCATATATCAAGCATTTCCTATGTTAAAATGTCAGATGACTTACATGTAGGATATGTTTCAATTTCAAGTATTTTACAATAAATGTACAGAGTATTAGATACAGTTGAGGCATTTAGCAGTCGTTGGTGTGAAGCCAGAGTTTGACATTAGCTTTGAACACATGGAAGGAAGGGTTGGCTCTGAGTGTGTCTGGGATGGAGTTCCAGAGATGAGCTGCTAGAACTGGGAAGCTGTACCCACCAGTTCTTTTCAGCTTAAAGTTGGGGATGTTGATGCTGTTTGAGAGGGCCTTTCTGATGGGTCGTTCAGAAGTGTACTTTGTGAATTTTTCTGTGAGGTATGCAGGTGCTTTGTTGTTCAGATAATTGTGTGTAATGTTCAGAGTTTTACATTTGATATGGTCATTGATGTCCAGCCAGTTGATGGCTCTTCTATGGACAGATATGTGTTGCCCTTTGGGAATAACTAGGGCTGTTCTAAGGGAATTGTTCTGCAGGGTTTGGAGTTTGTTGATGTTATGTTTACTGGTGCCTCGGTACAGTGCATTGCAGTAATCTAATTTGGAGAGGATGAAGGCTCGGGCTATGGTGGTACAGCTGTCTGTGGATAGGTATGGTTTACAGGCATGAATAAGTTTGCAGGTGTAATTGGTTGCTGAGGCTGTCGCATTTACTTGCTTGTCAAGGGTGAGAGCTGAGTCTAAGTAGAATCCTAAGGTTTTAACTTCCTTGGCTACCTTGATTTTGATGCCATCAATCATGATGGAATTGTACAGATGGGGTAATATGTTAAGTTTACTGGTAGACCCGATGATTAAGAGCTTGGTCTTGTCGTCGTTAAGACATAGGCCATGTGTGGCCATCCAGGTTTGGATGATTTGGTAGATTTTATTTATGAGGCTGGTGTCCTTTTCATAGTTACCCTGGATTGGGATAAGAATCTGGGTATCATCAGCGCAGTTGGTATATGAAACGCCTAATTTGTCCAATATATCAAAAATATTGTACAAAGTGGGGGAAACACATGACCCTTGAGGGACTCCACAGGTGATGGGGACTGAATCCGCTGCTGCTGTAGGCGAGCAGACTCCTATGGTTCTCTGGTCCAAGAATGAGTTTATCCATGCCGTGGCTTTTGTGGAGAAGTTGGCCGCCGATTTGAGGTGATTACAGAGTACCTTGTGATCTACCAGGTCGAAGGCAGCTGATAGGTCTAGGAGTAGGAGAATAGCGTTGTTTCCTCTATCTTTGCGCTCGTCTAGTTGGTTTTTAAGATCAAGGAGAGCCGTTTCGGTTCCATGTCTCGGTCTAAATCCTGATTGTCTTGTTCCTAGTAGATTGTTGATTTCCAAATAAGATTGGATCTGTAAATATGCAGCTTTATCTAAGATTTTGAGGAGGAACGGGACAGTTGTTATGGGCCTATAGTTCGTTGGGACATGGGGGTCCAGGTTTGCTTTTTTTAAGAGAGGTAATATCCAGGCCACTTTAAGGTTGGTTGGCACGGAGCATGATTTGAATGATGAGTTGATAAATGATGTGACGAAGGGTGCTAGTTCATGTGTAGCCTCTTTAATAATTGGGGCTGGACAGGTGTCACCAAGGCATCAAGACGGTTTAAGATACATGATGATGTTCTTAGTTTCCGCAATAGAAATGGCTCTAAAACTAAATTGGTTAGGGGGTTTAGTTTGGTTGGCGGCAAATTCCTGAAGGATGGTTTCTTGCGTGGAGAGTGCAATGTTGTGGAGGGCGGATTTTTTGGCTAATATTTTGTCTTGTAACATTGTGATTTTGTTGTATAAGGCCTTTTGAATGTTTGTGCACCATGCGTTGTCTTTGGTACAAGAGCCTTTGAGTGCAATTGGGGATTCTAATTCTCTCAGAATGGAGAAGATTTCCCTGGTATTCGAATTTGCTTTTTTGATTCTGTCATTAAAGGTCTCTTTTTTTGCCTGAATGATTTGTTTTTTGTAGCTGTTAGTAAGGGCATTGAGGAGGTTTTTGTTATGGGGAGAAGGGTTTTTTCTCCAGCCGGCTTCTGCGTGTCGTTTCTCTTTGCGTAGGGCTTTTAGCGTGGATTGAACCAGGTTTTAAAATGGGCAATAGGTTTAGATTTGGTGAGTTTCAGCGGCGCAATGGCGTCAATCGCCGAGTTTATGGTGTTATTGTACAGGTCATCTAGATCATTAGGGTTGGAGATCAGGCTAAAGTGATTAGTGATAGGTTGGATCAGGGGGAGAAGATTCGAAAGTGTTATATTTTTTTTGCAGCGGGTGAGGGCAGGAGGAGTATGAGGTTTAGTAGATTAAGGTTGGTGGAGGTCTGAAATGGTCAATGAAATTAGATAGTGATCAGTCCATGTGCAAGGTTCCATTGTCGTTATGAGGGAAACGCAGTTGATGTCGCTGACCCAGTCCAATGTGCGGGCTTTAGAGAGTGTGGGGCTGTTATTCCGTATAGTGAAGCCTGCTTCCACAATAGTGTTGGCTCTAGTGGAGGCATTGGAGTCTTTTAGGTCCTTATAGCCTAAGTTAAAATCACCTAGTAGAATGATTTGTGTTCCCAGTTTGGCATTAGTGTTTAAGAGGGTGGTTAAGTCTTCTTCAAAGGTGCCTAGTGGACCAGGGGGGTCTGTAGATAACGTGTACCATGATAGTACGTGAGGCCGAGATTTCTAGTTTTAGGGAGAGTAGTTCAGCTGACGGCATAGTAATGCTGTCTATTTCTTTGATGGAGAGGTTGGCTCTGCAGATAAGAGCTATGCCTCCTCCTTTGGAAGTTTCCCTATCTCTTCTGAAGATGGTAAAGTTTGGGGGTATGGCTATCATAAGGGCAGGGCCAGCAGCTCTGTGTAGCCATGTTTCAGTAACTGCTAGGAAGTCAAGTTGGTTACAGGTGATGATGTCAGCAATTTCAGAGGCATGGGCTCTAGCGTTGATGAGACCTCCCTTGAGGTTTTGTGTTATTTTAGTGTTATTGCTAATGTGGACTTTGTTGGGCAAGGTTTCAGAAGATTTGGTACAGGTTATTTGATTGCAGCTAGGTTTCCTTTTGTGCGTGTTTCGCCTGGTGTGTATTAGCTCCTCCTTAGGGTGGCTGTGAGGTGGGTGCGCACATGGTGGTTTGGGAAGTCTAGTGCCTAGTCTAAGGTTCCTTAGTCCGGTAGGACAAGCCTGATTCGGTTGGGTTCTGGGTAAGGGAGCAGGTTGTTTGGGTAGTATAGTGCCTAGTCTAAGGTTCCTTAGTCCGGTAGGACAAGCCTGATTCAGTTGGGTCTGGGTAAAGGGAGCAGGCTGTTGGGGTGGTAGCTGTGTGCACATCTTTCTGGTTGGTTCCCTTTCTGTAGGCAGATTGCGGTGGGGGGCTACCGTAATGCCTGAGGCAGAAAGTGTAGAGAGTATAGCTAAGTAACCTATAGGTGTGTCAGACATGGGAGATGTCATAACGGTGTTTGTTGGTAGGTTGGCCTGTAGTAGTCTGGTGCCTAGTAGTAGTAGAATCTAAGTGTGCAGAGTGCAGATGGGTTCACCTAGATTCAAGTATCACAATATGAACTAAAATGCATGACTTAGAGTAGTTAGCAACGTGCAAGGGAAGCGACCAAAGGGTCTTAAATAGGTACCAGGATACAGTGGCAAGCTACCAAAGGGTCTCGGATAGGTCATAGGGTGCAATGGTAGGTGACCAAAAGGGTCTCGGATAGGTCACAGGGTGCAATGGTAGGCAACAAAAAGGGTCTTGGATAGGTCACAGGGTTGATTATTCTGTTCTTTTTATGTAATATGTGTTCTTAGTTGATTTACCTTTAACACTGACTGAAGACATGAAGTTGTTTACTTGACCTGTTGCTGAAACTGGTCTAGGGAAACCAAAGCGAAATTTGGTGTAGTATTTCCCTTTTTTATTTATATTTGCGTCAACAATATTTCCCACATTTGTGTCTTTGAAATTGTACATGTTATGCATGAAGGTAACTATGTGTTGTTTGTGAAGGGATTTCACAAGTGACATATTTTTGGATAAACTGCAAAACAGTCGCATCACTGTCCTGACCAAATTTAGGAGCATCTTTAATCCAAAATAGCATGTGGATATGTGGTGCTCCTCTGGCTTGGTACTCTTTTCTCCCAAAGAAGAGGCATAGCAATGAAGCGATGATGGAAATATCTTGATACATTTACAGGATCTAGAGAGCAGAGCGCTCCTGGTGTTTTTATATCTATGTTTGTTTTATTTTTGTTTGCTATGCGTAGGAAATAGTGTAAAACTTCCCATTCATATTCTGCACAATTTAATGTAACAAACCAAGTGGGTGGGCCAAGGTTTCTTATCATACAGCGTACATCTCCGTGACGTCGGAGCCAGTATTCTTTTGTGCCACGCATGTTTGCTAAAAGATTTGTAATACTTGACTGTAAAACCTCATCTTTTTCTTGCACATTTTGTAATAATTGCGTAGCTGACATATTTTGAAAATGGGTACCTGATTTTAATGTCTGTGCAACTCCGTAGCATAGAGTTGCTAGTTCACTTTCAAAGTGAAGGTGGAATATGTATTCCACGTTTTGTCTGAATCTGGGGTCATCAGAATACATTCATAGAGAGTGATATTCGGATGCTGTTATCTGCCTTTAGAGTGTGAAGGATGAATTGTATAATAGTCTAAAATATTGGATTCTGTAGCAGGATTTAGAAGTTCAAATTGACCAGTTTCTGGTGACTCTTCAATTATTTCAATGGTTTCTCTCAGGTTTTCTTCAATACTAATGTCTTTGTAGTATTCATTGTTGTTTTTTAGATATTGCAGGGCTTGTCTAACTTTATGTAAATCGACAAGTTGTTGCCAAATTCTTTTGTCTTTTGTAGGTACGCCATTTACTAAGACAATTAAAGATTGATCTATTGGCCTTTGCACTCCTAGAGTGTGTACATTTTCTTTGAGATCTAATGGTAAATAAACTACTTTGCCACAAATGCCTTTCACTAATTCAGAGGGAGGTAATTTTGCTGTTTTTGGTTGAAGGCGTATTATTGCTTGAAATGGGTGCACTGTTTGAATTATGATGCTCTCATATAAATGTAGTTGTTGCAGGGGTTTTGGTAGTCGGAATAATTCCTAGTTATTTGTGATAGCACGTGAAGGTGTTTGGTTGTTGTCAAGTTTTGCAATGCAGTAATTCCAAAGTATTACGGGGTCAGTAATGTCGTATTTTTTTTCTGCTATAAGGTAGAGAGCTAATTGGAACCATTTGGAATCTTCATTGTCTCTTCATTGTCTTCTATTTTGTATGTTATGTCTATCGTTTTTGTGGTACTTTTATAAGAATTCCTTTGGAAACACACACACACATGGTTTGGTAATTCAGCTGAGGTACTTTTAAACTTTAGTATTTCTTTTTTTATGTGTTTAATAGAAGGTTGCTATTTGTATAGTAGTTGCTAGTGTGTTGTACATCTATTGCAAAATATTTTCTCTGGATATGCTCTATTTCTTCGAGTAGTTGTTTGGATGTACCATGTAGAAGTTTGTTATTTAAATTGGCTAGTGCTAAAGCAGGACTTTTAGCATAGTAGAGTTTTTGGACCAGAATTCTTATAGTTGAATGATGTGTTGATATCATTTTGATATGATGGAAGGTGCTTTTGCAAATAGGTACTGAAATGCAGGCTAATGAGTGTCCTTATAGTCCTGTATATTTGCGCACTGGACAGGCATCCATATTTTGTAGTAGTTTCATTTTGAATGTGTCTTTGCTTTTTACAAACTGATTGAGAAACTTGCGTAAAGATTTGAAAGATTTTTGGCAATATTACACATTGATGTGTACGGCCATTTGTAGACTGGACGCTTTGGTTCAGTAGAATGGGGAAGAGATTTCTGTGGATATTTTTGTGAGCAGAGTTTCTTGTTCCATAATGGTGTTATTAAGTTTTTCATACCCTTGTCCACTGCTATGTATGGCAATTGGGTTTGTTTGCTTTTGTTTATATGCATCTTCATTAAAATATGGTTCTGTGGTCGTGGTGTGACTCCATTCACCCCCACAGATGTTTAAGAAGCTATTTTTGTTGATATTCTGTTTATTGAGAAGTCTTTTTTGTAGTTTTGTAGTTAGTTTTGTTAGTGGTTTCATCCTGTTTACAACTAAAAAAATAATCTTTTGAGAAGGATTGCACTGTCTATGAGACCTTCTAGGATTATATTTCTACAGTAGGTTTTAAGGGTTGTGCATGATTTTTCTCCTGTTGTGGCAGAACATTTTTTGTAAAACATTTTCTTTGGTATGCTTACTTGCAACTACATCAAGATTTATAGGTGCAGCGTTAGCAGTAGTGGTAGCTGAAGTCTTGTAATCACTTTCTGTTTCTTATTACATTTTGATAGAGGGAAAGTTTTTGTACTGGAAGCTTGTTTTGTTTGAACTTTTTGTACAAAATACGCTAGAGATGGATGCGTGCACATTGCTTCAGGGATGTATTGTATTCCTAGAAGAGGTGTACATGTACTGTGTAGAAAATATTCATACCTGTAGTCTGTGTTCATGCATGTGGATGTGCATGAATCTACAAGTAGAAAGCTTGGGGAGTTTTATAGTAGTTGTTGCTGTAGGTCCTTTGCAGTCACAGCCAAATTGTACCGAGAGTGATAAATAGTACATCTAAAGTGCTGATCTGTGATGACAGAGTTAGATGTAGAGTTCTTGGATGTGATTGGTGGATGATTGTGTTACTGCTTAACAGTAGCCAATGAGGAAGTGGTGCAGAGAGTGCAGAGGAAAGTGGAGAAGGGCGCTGTCATGACCACTGTGAGGGGGCACACGTTGTGCCACAAGCAGGCTCCCAACAGAAACCTGAGGGCCTTAAAACCACAGCAAAAGGTCACCTGGAGCCAGTCCTGGTTCCTTTGGCACCAGGCTCATATGTAGGAAGGAAGGGCTGTTCAAACTTGGTCCCATTTATGTACATGGGCCTTTAAATCCAACATGGAAGCAACATCACAGTCTAGTTCTAAGAACTAAGCCATGCGGTCTAGTGTTTCGGGTGTGGTACGCCTGGAAATACTTTCCCTGGTACTACTTTACCTGGGCTATATAAACCACACCTTGACTGCAGAACATGCTTTGTGTTATTCTGCAACCAGCAGTGTGACGCGCACCATGTCCAACTCCTGGTCCTCAGCACCTTCCTGTAATCCTGCAAGAACAAGAACAATATTATTCTGTCTTACCTGAGAAAACACCATCCAGCACTCAGCATCTCAACTGGGATGCAATCTGTGGAAACTGAGAGAAGAAGAAACATCACTCACCTGTGAGTAAAAGCTTAAGGACTTCCGGCAAACCGCTACCACAGCTGCTGTTCGAGCATTGCAACCTGCAATAATGAGAAAGGGAAAAACAATATTAGAACGCGCGCTTCCAAAACATCGAATTCCATCAGTCTTACCTGAATTGCATCGCACTACGCCACGCTTCCATCCAGAGCACCACAGCAAAATCTGCAAATTAAAAGAGACATATTCAAGTTGGCTTTTAATATTAAACAAGCGCACAGAGCTGTACTACCTTAACGGATTCCGGGGGCCTGTTTTTCATTGCGCTCTCATCCACTCACAGCACCACAGCGGCCTGTGAGGAGAAGAAGAAGAAAACACAGGTTAGCTTCAAAAGACAATAAAGGCGCTGTGCTTTGCGCTTTCTCTTACCTAGAAACGTGCCACTCCATCTGGCACGCCAGCATCAAGACCTTCGCACACGAAAAGAAGGAGATAAAGACATTAACAAATTCCCACCATAAGCAGAACAAAGACTTACAATTAACAAACCTACCTGCCTACCAGCAGATTCGGGGTCACAGCAGGACAGGGCCCAAGGAAGGCATACTGCCCTAGTGAAGCAACTCAGGCAGCTCGCCAACAAACGTCAAGTGCCCCTGCGCAAGAAGCGCAGGGCGGATAGCTCACCCTACAAATAACTAAGGTGAGAAAAGAACCCAGTGGGAAGTGAATCGGTCAGAGGGAGGTGGGAGATTCACTCATTAGAGACTGTTATCACAAATCCTCCATTCTGTAATTGCAGATTCATCATTCAGCACTGGGGAACTACGCATCCAGGGTTCCAGATCTCAGAGCCTTCCAGACGCCCCCAGGGATATCAGGTGAGCGTAATAGGCTGCCCCAGTGTTACTTACGCGCTCCGTGGACCGTGCGGTTGTTCGCAAACAGGACATGCCACATCTGGGGTTTCCGAGCATGACGTTGGAGTGTATTTTGAGGATTAGCCAATCAGGTGTTGGCGTTCTGCTTCGTATTGAGGGAGGCTGTGTGTAGTGAAGATGGCAGAGGTGCAGAAAGTCAGAGTGTTGGTGGCTGGAGATACGTTTGTGAATGCTTTGGAGCAGTATGCTAAATGTAAGAATGTGGCTAACCATTTTGACACAAAAGGAATGGATGTGGTGTGGAGCACTGTACTTCATTTGAATTTGCAGGCAATTCTAAAAGTTTGTCAGGGTATGGCTAGGTTTCATAGTCCACATGTACTTGTCCTACACTGTGGTGCTGTGCATTTGGGCTATGTCAGTACCCCTACTTTGTTGCAAGATCTGCAAAACTTGGTTCAGGCAATCATGAAAGTCCTTCCGAATTTCAAGGTTATTTTTTTTTGCTTTGTTACCTAGAGCAGTATGGGGCAATGGCTCTGTTTTTTGTCCTCAGCAAAATATTGCTGGGTGTGCAATCAACCGAGGCATGTTTGCTCTCATGCTTAGAGCTGGTTTGTTCTTTTGTAATAATGAGAACATTGATTCTGGTAATGTTGTTTATTTTTAAGAAGATGGCATTTATATGTTATGGGAAATGTCATGCTGTTTAGGAACATAAGGGTTGCTTTGGAGAAGCTAATGTGAAGATTTGTGGAGGAAAATAAGAAAAAAAAGAACAAAATACAAAATAAAAGGTGTTTCTGAAGCATCTGCAAAGAATATTTAAAAAAAGGCTCTTTTCAGAGCAACCACAAAGAGGAAATGGGGCACGCTATTTAAATTGTCATCCCCCATGCTCAGATTTTTCGATTTGTCCACGGACAGCACGGTTGTCCTCGGACAGTGTGTATTACATGCAGAAATTTTGGGGGTTGAGAGGCATGCAAATGAGAATGAGCAAAGCAAGGGATTGCTCAATAAGGTTTACTGGGTGTGTTGTGTAAGAGAGAGTTTGTCAGTAGGTATTTTTCCTGAGGGAAGAGCAGATAGCTATGGCTGTGTGTTTCAGAAAGCAGATTGTTTGGATTTTGGGAGATTCGTGGATAAATTGGTTGGCGGTGCATGCAGATCGCTGTGGAGTGGCTGCACATCTTGGATTCTCTCATGTGGAAGTGCACTGGAATGGAATGTGTGGAATGAAGTGGGTGGATTTGGTACCTCGCTGTGCTTCTTTGGTGACACATCGTCATCCAGACATTATTATTATTCATTGGGGAGGGAACAGTTTAGGACATGTGTCTGGAATCTCTTTGCAATTTGCAATGAAAGAAGGACTTTCCAGAGTAATTATTTCCTGTATTGCGCAGAGACAAATGTGGCTGCGGGTCCACAAATGGAGAAAGCTTGGCGCAATGTTAACAAGGCTGTTTGTGCCTTTTTGAGAGATGTTGGTATGTCCTCTTTTCCGAATGAAAGCATTATGTTTTGTACCACACACATTTTTCGCAGAGATGGAGTACATCTTACTTATGCCGGCAATCAGATTTTTCTGCGAAAAAACCCACAAAAAGGCTCTTTTCAGAGCCACCATTTCCTCCCATAGAAAAGTGCAATGGATCTCAGAGGGCAGCACCACCAAAAAATAAAAGTCTGCGAAAAAATGCACAGGGCCCTGCATTATTTATTTGTCACTTCTATTATTAAACTGTGAAAGGTGGCTCTGAAAAGAGCCTTTTTTTATATTGTTTTTATTGTTTAATATTTTTGATTTTTTTTATTACATGAAACAGAAGGAAAGGAGGGGAAAGGAGGGTAAGGAGGGGACACCAACCCTGGAGATAAGAAAGGTCAGGTGCAGAGAGGAAGATGTAGGGTGGGACTTATTCAGGTAGGTCACAGACCTTCTCATGCTGCTTTACCGCAGTCTGTAAAGTAGTCCGAAGGTTCTCCCCCTGCAGAGCACTGCGTCACAGTACATGCACAATATTGTGACCCGCAAAATAGTGAGGGTCAACAGCATCATGAATGGCCTGTCCCGCAGGAGTGTCTTTTGTGGTGACAGGAGCGGAAAAGGAGGATGCTGCAGAGGAACACAACCTACTACGTTTATTGCAAGGTAGAATCTTATGAACAGCCCAACCGTGGAATGTCTTTAGGTGTTGCTTCATTAATGTAGTACCAAATCTATATGAACCAGGCTTGCCACGACTCATGCGGCACTCAGTGCAGATCACCTTGTTCGCATGTGCTTTTGACTCTCCATCAACAGTGTTAAATAACCGCCACACCCAAGACTCACGATGAGTGCTAGTAGTAGGGACTTCCACTACCTCATCCTCTTCATCCTCTTCATCCATCTCCTCTGCATCCTCACGCCTGTTCCCCTCTGCAGGCCCTTGGGGACGTGGTGGTGGGGGAGGAGGTGGGGGTGCTGATGCGGTGGCAGTAGCAGCAGAAGCAATTTGGGATACCATCTGGAAGGTTAATCACAAGGAACTAGGAACCAGGAACCAAGAACAGCAACCTGCACAATTGTCCTGTTGTAAATCTTGGAAATCCAAAAGCAGAATGAGGATCATCTCTGTGCTGTGTCCTTTAAGAGGGGTACTGGGGCATGCTTCGCAGGCACCCGCGCCATCCCCGAACATCTAAGAATGGGCTAAAAAAAGTTCCAAAAAGTATGTAGATCAGCAGGGACATTGTCTGGGATGGATGCAGTGGAACGGACCGCATCCAAAAGTTTGCATGGACTAAAAGTCCAAAAAATGCGACCACCAAAGGTTCGAACCACCAAAAGTTTGAACCTTTGGTGGTAGCATTATAGGTAAGTATATAAAAAAAGACTGCGGGGCTGTGGGGGTGACCCTGCAACACCCTGCTCACTATACTTTATAGTATAGTGAGTGGGGGTTGCGGGGGAAACCCCTGCAGCCCCCACAGAAAAAAGAAAAGAAAAGTAAAGGACCATGCGGCACAGGTTCCCGATCACAGAAGTGAAAGGGAACCGGCGCTGCAGGAAACCAGCGTGAAGAAGAAGGTAAGTAGGGTATGTTTATGTTGGTGGTGTGGGTGGGGGTGTGTTGAGGGTGTGGATGGGGGTGTGTTATGGGTGTGTTGTGTGTGTGGGTATGTATGTGTGTTCGCATGAGAAAGGTGCAAACTTTTGGTAGTTCGCACCTTTCTCATGTGAACATTCCAGCAGCGGTAAATTCATCCATGGCCAGATCACTTAGATTCGTCTGGGACATGTGCAATCGTGAAATTTTACTGTAAAATACCTTGGATTGCTCCAAAAAAACTTTTTAAATGGTCGGGTGCCTGGACAGTGTCCGCAAAACAGACACACACTCAGCGTGTGTGTGGTCACATGATGACGTTGTGGACACGTTCGCATATGGGACGGCTGTCCGCAGGGACAGGTGTGTGCCTGCGCGTGGGTGTTCTCTGGACAGTGTTCGGGTCCTCGAATTAATTAAAAGTGCAACACACATGCGGCAGACAGTTGCGGAGAGGCGCAATGTTCTTAAGACCCAAGTGTGTGATGCACATGTGCGCAGGTGTTCTATGAACAATGTTGGAGTCCCCGAATAAAATAAATGTGCATGAAAACTTTGCGGACAGGCGGACGGTATATGTGTTCTACGGATATTTTCATTCTGGTAGTGGACATTAAAAACAGTGGGGAAGTTCTTAGGACACCCCATTTTGGCTGATTGCGGACAGGCGGACATCTTGTGTGTTCTAAGGACAGCTCCATTTTAATTACGAACCGTACGGATAGGTATATTGTCCTTTGGAAACCTCCATTTGGGTTAATTGCAGACAAGCGGACATCTTGTCTGTTCTGAGGACATCTTTATTTCAATTACGAACAGTACAAACAGGTATATTGTCCTTAGGACACCCCCTTTTGGGTTCATTGCAGACAAGCGGACATCTTGTGTGTTCTAAGAACACCTCCATTTTAGTTATGGACCGTACAAACAAGTATAGTGTCCTTAGGACACCGTCATATTGGTTAATTGAAGACATCCCGGACAGCTGTGCTGTCCACGGACACCCTAGCTGCCTTTGAAAAAATAAAATAAGACACAGGCATATACTAAGAACACACTTACAATGTTATTATTGTTTAACAGTAGAAAAATTAGGAGAGAGAGGGGGAAGCAGAAACTGAAACAACACAGGGGAATTAGGTGTTTGGACATAATGTATGGGAGGGGAGGAAAGGATGGAAGTCTCATTGTACCATTTTTGTTGGTGGGGAGGGTTTGGGGATAGTTGGCTGGGACATGGATAGGGGGAACAGGTACATGCGGGTCAGTGGTATTTAATGTTTTCTTTAATGTGGTCCACAACACAGTCTTTTAGTTGAGTGAAGTGTTGCATTAACACATCAATTTTTAGTTCCATTCATTTCAGAGGATCTTCTAATATCTCATTTGGTATATTATTTGTATTGGTTGTCTGGTCTGTTAAAAAAATGTGTTAAGTACACATAACGTAATGGTTATTAATTGGTTTGTATAGATAAATGTTTTATCTACCATTATTATCACTCTCTTCACTCATTTCATGTCATGGGAAATTTTCTTCCAGCCATTCCAAAGTACTGGGCATTTCTGTGTTTAAACAAAATATATATTAGTTTTAGTGTACCTAATACAGAAAATGTATAATTCTATAAAATAAATGTAGTGTACTTACTAGTTTTTTACCAACGTTTGCTGTTATTGCTGTGTAAGTATGCTCTTGCTTCTTGCTGTGCAGTTTCTGTGAAGTCATTCAGTTGGAGGCATATTTATTTTGTTTTGGTATATTCCATTATATTGCAAGTACTACTTTAGTGGATGTTTGGTGTCTTTCATATACGGTTTCCACTTCTTATTTATTATTAAATGTAATGTATGTATGTGATGCTTTTTGAACATGTTTGGTGTTTTTATTGTAGGAGACAATAATGTAAGATACCCCCTGAGTTTTTGGATAGTGCTGATGGTGACCACGTCCATCCGCGGACATGTGCATGGTCCGCGGACATCAAAATCACTAGCAGGACAAGGGGTTTAGTATTTTCTTTGTTATATAAATGTAAGGTAAGGGAGTCTTAGTAAACATTTATCACATTTCCATTATCCTAATCTATATTCAGTGAAAACAACTTTGTTAAAGGGACGTCATGGTTAAGCTGCACTACTAAAAACCTATGAAATTCAGTGAAAAAAACTTTTTTGAAGGGACGTTATGGTTAAGTTGCGTTACTAAAACCCTATGAAATTCAGTGAAAAAAATTAGTTCCAAGTAAAACAGAAAGAAACCTGAAATTTGCCAGTTATGGTAAGCTAAGCAACCATAACTCGCGTCACCAATGTGCACTGCTAAAACTAACACCCAGGGCATCAAAGAAGACATCACAAATGTCATTGATGACATCACTGATTACATCACAGTTTTGAATCCCTCTTTTTTTGTGCACTGACATATGTAGGGCAGATGGTTTTCTTCACTAACAGCCAGCAACTAAACATGCAAAAGGTACTATGTTTGTAGATGTTACCTTTCTCATATGTTGTTACACTGCTTTCCTTAGAATGCAGGCACATCATATGATAAATATACAAAGGAGAAGAACGAAGCCTGAAACACAGCAATCATGTCCGTGCATTAAGTTAATCAGTGAGGTTATGAACACTGTCTGGTAATAGTGCTGGTTTTTTGCTTACTTTACTTTCCCTGCACATACTCGTAGTTGTATGCATTGTAGTCTTGTTATGGTTTGTGTGTAGTAGAACAATTATGCAGTAGGTGGCATTGTTAGGTACTTATTACATTTTTCAGACTATCCAAAACTGAAAGCATTCATCATTTTACTATCCAACATGGAAGGTTTGAATATTGCACCGCTATGGTGCATGCTGCAAGAATACCTACGTGGGTACATGAGTGTGTTCATGTACTGGAAAGAACTCAGTAATGCAATGGTGTTTATAGCAATGCAGGGCTTAATGAAGTATTTGCTGAATGATAGTTCTTTCAAAGATCTCTGACATTTTTCTGCAAACATTATAATGACAATCTTGTGTGGAGGCTGTGCATGAAAACTTTTGGTTACAAGTAAAACCGAAAAACCTCAGAAATTCGCCAGTTATGGTAAGCTAAGCAACCATAACTTGCGCCACCACCGTGCACTGCTAAGACTAATACACAGTACATCAAAGATGGCATCACACATGTCATTGATGACATCACTGATGACATCACATGTGAAATTAGTTTTTGATGCAAAGCCCCGACAAGGGGTTGTGCTCATAATGTTGGTAACAAGATGTCAGGGGTGATTGTGTAATGTTAAACATGTAATCACTAGCTAACAATTCAAGAATTACTACACACTTGTGCTAGTACAAACAATACATATGAAGACCCTCAATGCATAGAAATCAGAGGCATATACAGGTAAACTAAAGTAAGGAAGACAAACAGCATCATCAGAAATGTTAATAGCATTAACGTTTATCTTCATATGTACAGATGTTTGAGGCTTGCCTAGTGCCTCATGTATGTGCACCATGAGCTGAGACCAAACCCTAAGGACAGTACTTTACGAACATAATGCAAGGTTCATGTCTAGATATACAGCCCCTTTTGAATTTTAATATTCTGACTGCCAGTGAACAAAACCACCTGGCATAGATATTTCAGTGAACAAAAACAAGTGGGCCAGATGTGTGATGTCATCTGTGATGTCATTAATGACATTTGTGATGTAAAGTTTTTTAATTGAATTTCAAAGGTTTTTATTAAAGCATTTTAACCATAATGAACCTTTAACAAAGTTTTTTCAGAGAATTTCATGGGTTTTTACCACTGCGTGCTATTTTCCTACAACTTACTAATACCATACTTACCCCATATAGCAATATTTTTGGTCCAATTTACAAAGTTTCACCTTAAAACTCTGCCATCTCCCACCTTCTAGCATAATTTTTAACACTTCTATACACTTTTTGCAAATTTTTTCCGCAGTTTTTGCATCCGTCGACATCTGCGAACATCTGACGTCATGGCGGACCTTCTGTAGAGTGCCACGTGACGATGTGCTTGCACGCAGCATGATGACCTGTCCATGAACGTGTTTGCACTTTGTGTTTGGGTCCTTGATTCAAGTACAGTTCGGAACTGCATTTTCTACTGTTCTAGGAGCTTTCAAGCTCAAAATATACCCTTTCACAGCTCCTACACCTAAACTTACTCTTTATCCATTAACAATCTAGTACAAAGCACATACCTGGAAGAATAGTACCAAAACCTGTTGCCATCCCTCCTCCCCAAGAGCCACCACCACCACCAGCTGGAGGACCCACACAACAAAAAAGTGCAGTATTTCCAAAGACAATGAAGAGAACCAAGAAGTTGAGGTAGAGGAAGTGCCTACCTCTAGCACCCAGAGGGAATCATAGGTGTGGCCGTTCTTGACCACTGTTGGGAATGTCACAAACGCTAAACCTACAAAAGTGAAATGCACTGAGTGCAACTTTGTGCTCAGTCGCAGAATACCTGGAAAATACTCCAATGGGAACCACCTCCATGCGCTGCCACACCAAATCCAACCACTGCAATGCTCTCAGAAAGATTGTTCCTGTCTTAGCAAGTAGTAGGCTGTCTTCCTCAATATCATCTTCCTCAAACAATACTGCAACCACATAGCCTAGTTCAACAAAATCCCACCGGCTACTTTGCAAGCACTAAAAGAGGCTGTTGATCCATATCTTCGAAGACAACAGTCCTCTGTATAAACTGCAACACACCACTCTACAGGGGGAAGCAAATTTGCATTGCTTTTGAAGCTGTAATCAAGGAGCATGAGAAACACTGCCCACTAACTTAGAAGTAACAAAAGCGCAACATCTTCCCCTGTCCACCGGCCCCTCCTGCTTGGTGCATCTTCCCTAATTTCCCTTTTCACCTTATGTTCTAACCACTCCTTCAAAAAAAAAATTGAAACAACAAAAGAAAGGCTCTTTTAGTAACCACCTTTCAAGGTTCAAAAATAGAACTAAACAAAATCTTATAGACTACATCTACTTTACATATCTCAGTAAATTACATAGACTCAATACGTTTTTCCAACATTTCCATTAGCATTTTGTGTTATGCTAATGGGAATAATGTGGCGTTCATCCCTCGTTCCAGGGATTCGAACAGGGTATAATGGCCCGGCAGCCCCGGTTATCGGCCCAAGCGAAGTGTGTCTGTGTGTGACCTGATGCCTGCGGGCTTCGGCGCATTATAAATAAAAAAACATTTTAAAAAATAACCAGTATTCCGGACCATTATCCTCCATTCCACGCCCTGAAATGTAGGATAAAGGCCATTAGCACCCCTGGTTCCCAAAGCGGAAACCCGGGCCGCAAAAAAATGTTTTTCTTCCTACAGTGGGACACCTGCGGTGTCCCATTGTAGGAAGGAACCTCCTTTTACAAGATGCCACCATGGAAAGGGAAGGCAGGGCTCTGTACAGACCCCCTCTTCCTTTTCCATGGCAGCCTGCAGAAGGTGAAGAGAGAACCCTACGACCATACTACCACAAGCACATTATTTTTCCCTAGCAAACCTATCTCACTTTCGAATAAGTTTACCAAATAGCCGGTCCCAGGTGGATATGGCCACCCTAACCCCATTTGTTGTCTCTTGTGGTCATGGCCAGTAGCCATATTGTCGTTCACATGATCTGGAAAATCTGGCCACTGTCCATGGCCTCATGCTATATCTCAGTCACAAAAGGTATATCACTATTTTGTGTACCTACATTATGACACTTGTCACAAAATAAAACATGGGCACATTTGCAAAACCATGCTTTAAGGTCCTTGCCAATACTCCTTACACAGGTTTGCTTGAAAGCTGCCCATGTTTTATGTTTCAAAAGTGTCAACATGTATGTGCATACAATAGTCATATAACTTAGCCCCGAACTTGACAAGATCCATTCAGATTTTACACAAACATTCATGGTTGGGTCTATAATCTTTCTAAACACTTTTGTCCAGATTCGTCAAACAGCAACAAAGTTATAAGCCATCTAAATATGTTGAGACCCCCTTCTAATTTAGCCCCCTCTTGAGAAAATCCCACCAAACATTACAAAAACATTTATATCTCAATTTAAAATCAGTTGGCAAACTTTTGTGTAGATTCATCAAATGGCACCACATTTACAATATTTTCGGACCCCCTCTAATTTTGCCCCCTTGTGACAGAATCCCACCAACTTTGGGAAACCATTCAGAATCAGGTCTAGAATGGAATTCCAAATTTCATGCAGTTCCATTGAGTGGCTCCAGAGTTATAACCCATCCAAGCACTGCTTTTCACCAACCCTGTAATGTAGAAATAGGCATAGATATCCCCGAACATGTTAGGTGTCCTTGAACATCATAGGACTTCCCCCGAACATCCAGACTGTTCGAGGACTTCGAGGGTGGAAAAACACCTGTTTTTTGGCTTCTTATAGCCATATCCCATCCCATCCTCATCACCCCTCACCTCGCCAGAGATTGTTCGATCGGTTTGGCAAGTGCAATGTTGTGTTTTTTTTTATATGATTTTGCTGCGGTGTCCGCGGAGACTGGCGGATGTCTGCAAATCCAACATGGCGAGTGTTTCCAAAAATCTGACGTACTTCACGCTTTTCACCATCCAATCAGTGGGCATGTCCGACATCACAGCACCCTCCTGGCCAATCGGATGCCTGTCTGCGGACCAATCAGGGTCATGGGTCCGCAGACCGAACCCGAATATGACACATTGTAGGGCCTACTTTTTGTTTTTTTTTTTCAAAAAACTACTGGGCGGATTTACACCCAATTTACAAAAGCATGCTTATGGGACTAAACCTCCGCTACTGAGGTAAATTTGGTGAAAATCCATCCAGCGGTTTGGCTTGTAGGCGCGAGCAACATTTTTTTCCATTATGTCTATGGAAAAAAAAATGTTGGGAACCCCCTATAACTTGCCCCCCTTAACGAAACCTCATCAAACCTGCCAAAATAATTCTGGCCATATACTTTTTTTGGCAAGGATTTGTCCAGGGCAAGCAAAGTTATAAGCCGCCCAAAAAGTGCTCTTCCTATGAGTTGAGCAACTTAACCATAACTACAAGGGTTCTACCGCAGGCTGTGTAATATATACTGCAGGCCGTGTAATATCACTGACGTATGCTACAATTAATATATCAATGGGGGTTAAAGCTGGAAGGGCTTTAAATCATTTCCTCTTTAGATTTCATTGCAGGTGTGTTTGCAAAAATTATACATTGCTCACGTTTGAGTCAAATAATGCCTTCATCCAGAAGGTTACATGATCTATTTCTAGCATAGGGTAGGAACATGTTAGCCTTTTATCTCTATATTATTTCAAGATTCAAGCATCCAGCACTTGATGGCACAGAATGCAATCTGAAACTCTATTACACACTGAATTATTTTTGACGTAGATATATCCAGGTGCTGTTCTGTCATCTAAGCAACATTGGATATACATTTAAAGTTTGGCAGCATCGAATAAATGGTTCATTTATATTGAGCACTCTGTCTTCCTTGATGTTGACTACAGTATATTAAACAAATAAAAGAGATAGTTCTGTCACTTTCCAGTTTTCCTTCTGAAGAAATGTGATCAGCAAATAGAATGGCACCAAAATAGCGTAGCACATACATTGGTAGTTTTATAAACATTCAGATGGCAATTTTTAGGCAAACAAATGAGCGACATCAACCAAACACAGCAGAAAAATGCTGGCAGTTGAGCTCAATCATTGCATACTGCACATGAAGATTTCTTGCAAAGAAAGCCGAAATCTGTCTAGCGCATATTTTCAAGATTAAATAATGTAAATCGTTTTCCTTTGTTTTGCTCTCATTGGTTGGAGATTGTGAACATTTCTGTTGCCAAAGGATGTTTTACTTAATTTATTTTAATGTTGCTCATATAACATAATTCTTGGTAAAAACAAATACTTCCCCCAGACACTAATTCTGAGCAAGCAAGTTCAGCCATAATCTGAAATGTCCAATAGCATTATCAGTTGTCTGGGTTACAGTAGAACAAAAAGAGCCTGGATGGTTTGATTTTGGTATGTCTCTTGTTAGACAAATGCACGCCAGGTGATTTGTACAACACTTGTGCAAATAGTCAAGCATAGGCATTAAACACGGATGAAATGTATTGTGAGAGTGAGGAGAAGATCATCCCATAATTATTTGGATGCAGGTAAGAGAGTCCACAATCTTTTGAGGCCAGACACAATACTTGTTGGTTGTGTAAACATTGGCATTTTATTATTGAGTGATTTTAGGAGATTGCATTTGGTTGCTGTAAATGAGTTTGCAGCACATGTGCCATCCATCAAGCGGGTACCAGAATTAAGAACATGATAATCTCAGGGGCAAGTATTCATGGTTTAAAAGCATGCTTGTCAGATAGGAGAACAACAACCCATAATTGCATGCATAACGGCAGGCGATTACCTTTATTGGTGTGCAATAAAGCTGTGAATAAAACAATCGCAGAATATATTGAAGGCAAGGATTGCATTCAGCTGTTGCTTGTGTAGAAAAAAACGTATATTGCATTTGAGGTCAAAGGTGGAATACAGTGCCTATAGTAGAGTGTGCCATATTTTGTGACCAGACAAAATACTTGTTTTAGGAGGTATCCTATAATTCTTTGGTGAAAGGAAGAGATAATAATCAGTGCCTATCAATCTGTATGCCACGTATTTCTTGGTTAGAAAAAAACACGTATTGATTGCAAACACTTATTGATTGCAAAGTTGCAGTTACAACTCTGAAAACACACAGCATTTTTCAACAGTCCACCCATCTGAAACACTGTCTGAAAGTGAGTTGAGTGGGTCCTCCTCACATTGTTTAATCCACGAATAGTTAGTAGTACAGTCAAAAGCTGACATTTTTGTATAGAGTCGTTGACTATGGAATTGGAAATCATTGTCATGTACTGAGCATGCCATCCTTTTGTGGGCAGCCAAAACATGAATTGCTTGCAGAGGGGAATTGTTCTAATTCTTTGGAGGTTGAAGTAGATTATAGTTAGTGGATGCATATTGGTGCACGATATTTTTTATATATGTTTGTGACACGAGAAAGGACTTGTTGGTTGCAAAGTTTCAAATTAAATATCAGTCTGTGTAACTGCAAATCAGAATTATTTAAAAAGTGGGAATCAGACATGTATATACCCAGATATTGATAACACAAACAATAATTTAATTAGCAGATTGAGATCATGACTTCCCCCCTCTCAGCCAATCAGAATACTCAAAGTGCAGTCAATCATTATGTTACTTGCATTCTGAACATTTTGACTTCAAAAGCAAAAAAGGAAAACAAATTCAAGTTCTAGGCAATATTTCTTTGAACAAGACACGTCCACTCTGTGGGGACATTTTTTTGCTGCAATTCCTATTTAACACACCAAAGAGAAAGCTATAACATGGTAAAAGGCGGGGACTTGTTATAGAGAAATTGTTTACTTTTATATGACATCTAATGCATCATCATGTCAAGCTCTCCGCAGTTAAACCATGACCTCAGGGGGGGTAATTATCACTTTGGATAATAAACATTCCCTACATTGGTGATGGGTCATTACTCCATGACTATGACCCTATCAGCCTATGTTATGATTCCAAAAGAGACTGAAATACATATTTAGAAAATATTAAACACCATTGTATATTGATTATTTCATCTTAATCACCGAATATATATACAATGTAAAATAAACAAGTATTAAAATTGAAACACATAGTCCTTAAATTAATTATTACATTGTCTCAATAAATCAGTTGTCAGAGACAGGAGAACATATTCCACAATGTTGCTCTTGATTCTACATTCATAGTCAATTCTTTATTTTATCTACTAAATTGCTTTTTGAGTGGTGGCATAAGGGTAAATCTTTTTAGACCTTAACCGCTACATCGAATTACCTTATGGCCAGTATTACTTGGGTGATATAAAGTTACTCCAAGGGTGGTGTTGGATATACCCATCAGTAGTATATCATGCAGCATACCAGGATGGACTCTGCAAGTCTTTTAGCTAGAGAACATCATTTAAAAAGAAAATGTTCATCAATGCGATGGGTCAATCTCAAATGAACAGCAGATGAAGACCATGGAGCAAATTGATATTAGTTCACACATATTCATTGTCAACACTTCTCATCCTTATTATTTCTTTTAAAACGATTTTGTTGTGCAGTCTTTCCATCTGCCTTTCATGAATTCAGAGGGGGTAGAAAGAAGCAAGAAGTTGCGTCTGGTTGTACAGTCCTTGCATATGATACACTGTCTGTGAGAGAGGTGCATGTATCTTTCCCTATTTGGCTTAACCTAGGAGTATTAGTACTTACAGTTGCTGCACAATGTGTGAGACATCTTATTGTGGTGAGAGAAAACGGGTTGCTTGGTAAGAAGATGTCTGATAATGCTTGTGAGGTCAGGGATTGCATTCAGTGTCTGCAACTCAGATCCTTATCTTGTTGTGCATAGTCAAAATAAATGTATTTATGTATTGGGTATTTATAATGGGCCTAATACACAATGTGCAACAAGACAAGTGGGGTCAAACACAGAGGACAAAACAACGGTCCTACTAGGCCTTGTGAGATTCAGATCGTGCAAGTGCAGTAACAAGAAGTGTAGGGGAGGGGGGTCCCAGTCAGGGCAGAAAGGCACACGAGAAAATGCGAGTGCCAGGGGAGGCCAGGTGAATAGAGCCAGGGGAAAGCAGAGAGTGCAGGGAAGGTAGGTCCACAAGCTAAGTGCAAAGGGGCTTGAGGGCTACAGGGGTGCAGGGCCAGTCAGGCTAATGCTGGGGAGGGGCCGGAGGGCAAGTGCAGGATGAGGGTTTCAGGGGAGACCAAGTGCAGGGGTAGACTATTCTAGGGGGGTGCTACCCTGTAGAATCTAAAAGGAACTAGTCAGCCTTTCAAGAGGCAGGCAGGGACATTAGCAGTGGAGGGGAGAGGGAAGGAAGAAGAGAAAAGGAAGGTCCAGAAGCTTCTGGAACTTAAGGTGGTCCGGCTCAAATCTGAGAGGGGCAAGGAGGCCATTTCAGTGCGAGGCACCTGCGGAGGAGAGAGATCTACTCCCTTATTCTCTGTTTGGAAAAGCATCTGATCTGCAGAGAGTTAGAGCTAAAAGACCAAGGGGCTCTAGCAGGAAGGTACTTAGGGAGAGAGAGTTAGATGTAGCTGGCTCCCAGGCCTCAAGGCCTTGTGGATAATGCAGACAGTGTTGAATTTGATCTTTGCAGCCACCGGAAGCAACTGGAGAGATTTTAAGTCTGGATGGATACAGTCCCTGGGCTTGAGTCCGGGGATAGGTATAACAGCCCTGTTCTGGATTAGTTGAAGGGGGCAAAGATAGGAAAGAGGCAGATTGAGGAAGAAGCTGTTACAGTAGTCCAGCCTAGAGAGAACCAGACCTCTGGAGACATCGGGAGGCATTACAAGGTTGCCGGTCTGGAAACAACAGTGCCGGTAAGCTTGCCGGTACCCTTGTTTCCAGACCGGCAAACTATGAGTTCTGCGAGCGGGTGCATTTCCGCCCACCAGGTCTGACCTGGCAGGCGGAAAGGCACCCGCTCGCAGATATTGATGGATGCATTTATGAATGGTGCTGGTGCATCCGTCCTTCCCATTCCCATTGAGTCCAATGGGACTCGAATGGGAATGTTTAGTCATATTTTCCGGCACCCGGCAATGGGCAATTTACCGGGACTACTGGGGCCATAATGCCCCGGTAAAACCCCATTCCCAGGCACTGGAAAAAACATTACTCTGGTGGCAGCCATGCCGTTTTTACAGCACGGCTACCGCCGGACTCATAAGAATCCCATTCAGTTTTTGGGGAAAGGTGAGGAAGGAGAGAATGCCTCTGAGGAGGTGCAGTTGAATGTGGACCTTCTTGCAAGGTCTGTGATGTGAGGGGAGAACGAGTGAGAGGAGTCGAAAAAGGCACCAAGGTTTTTAGCCTCACGGAATTATGATGGGAGAGGGCACAAGGAGGGTGGCCAGAGAATTTGGGGGACGCTGGGAGCAGGGGTCCATATGAGATGGATCTCAGTCTTAGTGCCATTAAGACAGAGATCGTTAGCCATGCACCATGCCTGAATAGTGGCCAGGCAGTCAGGAATGAGAGAGGGAAAAGAGCTGGTGGTGGAGGGAAGTGTCACGCGCCGCCGCCTTCTGTGGACCCTGTGGTCCAGATTGCGGCTTGCAGGCCGCCATTGAATTGACTGTCACGTTTCGCTGACGTTGACGGCAGCGGTCTACCGTTGTGGCAACAGCGGACAGGGAGGCTTATTAGCCACGCCCTCCCTGTTCACTGTGCGTTGCAACCCGCTTCGGTCAGCCTCCCTGCGGCTGCTCTCTCTCGGTTGCTACAACGCTAGTTTATCTCTTTTCCTGTGCTTTCTCTCTGGGTACTGCCTCCTCTAGGCACCGCTACGAAATACTTTCTCTCTCTCTGGGGTCCCTACCCCGCCTCTTTCCCTCGCTCTGTTCCCGTACTTCCGCGCTTGGTTTCCATACCTCTTTCCCCGTTTGCTCTCCGGAGCTTTTGGTTGGTTCCCTTACCTGGTGTCAACACTCCGTTGGCTCCTGGCCCTGTCCACGGCATCCTTGGAGTCCGCATTCCACTCTACATCCTCCAGAATGGACATCAGCTACTGCTTACCTACAGTTGGGGTTTTTTGTGCCCTGCGGGCTTTTTCCCCTTCTCGTCCCTTTCGGGAGAGGGGCCACAGGCGGTGCTAGTTAACAGCATACGCGGTACAAAGCCTCTCAGCAGAGGTACGCAACATTTCTGTAGAGGTACAGACATTGAGGACTAAAAACAATGTGTTGAAACAACTAATAACTGCCCGGGAACCCAGATCGGTAGATTTGCCACCCATGGCTTTACCTTCAGGGAAGTACGACGGCACACCCAAGAAATTAAAAGAATTTTTGGAGGCTTGCAGCATCCATTTCGCATTTCGGCCCAACACTTTTCCCACCGGTCATGCCCAGGTGGGCTTAATGATTTCCAATATGGCCGGAAATGCCTTAGCCTGGGCCACCCCGTTAGTGGTGGGGGCCGATCCGGTACTGCAAGATTATGAGGCCTTTATTGCAAGGCTGAAACAGAACTTTGAGAGGCCCGAACTAACCTTTTCAGCAGGTGAGGATCTGTTAGATGTGCGCCAAGGCCAGACAGATGTACTCACTTACATTTCCATCTTCAATCGACTGGCCATTGAAGCTGGATGGCAAGAGCAAGCTCAGTTTGTCATATTCCGAAGGGGTCTACGAGAAGACATTAAGGACGAATTAGCCAGATCTCCTCGACCAGCCTCTTTCCCCGAATGGTTGGCAGCAGCCGTCCAGATTGAGCATTGGATTCATGAGCGAAGACTGGAAAGACGGAAGAATCGTAACCCGACTTTCTCTACAAGTTTTCCTCCTTCCTCCACCACAGCTCCTCCACGCCCAGATGAACCGATGCAGATCGGTACTACTCGTCCTTCATTGTCCTTGGAAGAAAGGAAGAGACGGAGAGATTTGGGGTTATGTGCATATTGTGGTTCTGACCAACATCAGATAAAGAACTGCACAGAGATTCCATCCCGAAAGTCGGGAAACGAGAACCCTCGGTCCCGGTGACGGGAATCCCAGGGAACTTTGCCAGTCCCTATGTGTCCTTATCCGTGGGTCCCACTAGTCAGTTGGAGGATTCACGACTCATGGTGCTCATAGTACTACTAATGATTGATCAACAGAAGATTGATGCCTTGGCCCTATTGGACTGCGGGGCAGCCGGCAATTTTGTAGATACCATTTGGGCAGACAAGGTTGGCCTATGCAGAATCAACCGGAAAGAAGACCAGAAGGTGGAAGGAGTGGACAGTAGTCCACTTAGCTCTGGACCCATCACGCAGACCACCGAATACTTACAGATGTCCATTCAACAGCATTCTGAATCAATTCAGTTTGACATTATTTGTGCTGCACATTTTCCTCTCATCTTAGGGATCACATGGTTACGCAAACATAACCCCCA
Source organism: Ambystoma mexicanum (assembly GCF_040938575.1). Taxonomy (NCBI): domain Eukaryota; kingdom Metazoa; phylum Chordata; class Amphibia; order Caudata; family Ambystomatidae; genus Ambystoma; species Ambystoma mexicanum. The sequence continues at coordinate 932,442,616 of NC_090921.1, read as the reverse complement.
AATCAACTGGTCTACTAACAGTATCAGTTTTGATTCGGGTTTTGTCAAAAGGCATGTTTAAAAGACCTACTTTTTATGGAGGCCACGGCACATACTGCCCCGCCTGTAAGCACGATTGGTGTACCCTCCCTTCCAATGGACCTCTCATCCTATGAGACGGTATTTGCAGAAAGGAACGTCCTTGAATTACGTTCACACAGGCGGAGGACTGTTCAATTGATCTTCTACCCAATGCTTTAGTCCCCTTTGGTCGAATGTTCTCATTATCTCAATCTGAAAAGAAGGCTCTCAGATCCTACCTGGATGATAATTTGCAAAACGGACTTATCCGCCCATCAAAATCCCCAGCGGGAGCCCCATTGTTCTTTATTCCGAAAAAAGATTCCCTAGATCTTCGACCATGTATTGACTATAGAGGATTAAATAAAGTTACCATCAGGGATCGCTATCCCGTGCCCCTCATCACAGACATTTTGGAGGCAGTCCAAGGAGCTAAGATCTTCACCAAATTGGACCTTCGGAGTGCTTACCATCTATTACGGATCCATGCTGGTGACGAGTGGAAAACGGCTTTCCGTACTCTATTTGGATTATTTGAGTACCATGTGATGCCGTTTGGGCTGGTCAACGCACCTGCAGTTTTTCAGAGGTTCATGGACCGGATATTCTCGGATCTCATGTTTGTGTCTGTTATTGTCTATTTGGATGATATCTTGATATTTTCTAAGGACCCTGAGCAACATCAGATTAATCTTACTGAAGTTCTGAATCGGCTTAAGGAACACAAACTCTTGGTAAAGAGAGAGAAATGCGAGTTTGGGGTCAGCTCAGTACCTTATCTAGGATACGTTCTGTCTCCCCAGGGTATCCTCATGGATAAGACTAAGGTGGAGGCGATCCTGAGTTGGCATTCTCCCAGATCAGTCAAGGAAGTACAGAAATTCCTTGGAGTGGCGAATTTTTACAGACACTTCATTCCCTCTTTCTCTGAGGCAGTGCTACCCAATTCTCGTCTATTAAAGAAAACTTCCCTGCCATTTTGTTGGGATTCCAAGGCAGAAGAGAATTTCATTCATCTAAAGGAACTGTTTTGCAAAGCTCCCATTTTGCGCCATCCAGACCAAAGTAAACCATTCATACTTGTGACAGATGCTTCGGCAGCTGCGATAGGTGCCATATTACTGCATGAACAGGACGGGGAAGAACACCCCATTGCTTATTTGTCACGGACCCTCACCCCGAGTCAACAGAACTACTCTGTGATCGAGCGAGAGCTTCTGGCCATGAAACTGGCATGTGAAGAATGGAGGCATCCACTACAAGGAGGTAGTTGTCCATTCACCATCCGCACCGACCACAAAAATCTGCAGGTGCTCCAGAACATGGATTGTGTCAATTCTCGCCAGGCCCGATGGGCACATTTCTTTGCCCAGTATGATTTTCGGATTACCTATATCCCTGGTTCCCAGAATCTACTAGCAGACGCATTATCCCGGAAGGAGGTGTCGGAAGGTTCCAGACTTCAGCCACCAGAAAGACTCTTTCCCAGGAATCGGGTGTTCACCCAGGCGGCCAGTTTCCTCCAGTAAGTTAAAGAAGCTACCGTTCTGTCTGAACACAGTGAAGTAAAGGAAAGATTCATGGAAAAAGACGGACTCTTGTTTCACGATCATCGACTCTTCATACCCTCTTCCGCCCTCCGACATCAGGTTGTGAAGTGGTGCCATGATCACAAGACGGCCGGCCATAGAGGACAATCCAACACGGTGGAACTGATTAAGAGATATTTCTATTGGCCAGGGATTCAAGCTGAGGTCAAGAAATTTATACAATCCTGCAACATCTGTAATAGCAGTAAATATCGTACCACCAAACCTTTGGGTTTACTCGAACAGGGTTCAGTACCCCTGCGTCCGTGGAGCCATATCTCCACTGATTTCATAGTGGACTTGCCGGTTTCTCAAGCCTGTACCTGCATCATGGTGACCATCGATTCCATGTCCAAACTGGCACATTTCTCTCCTCTTCTCGGATTGCCCACTGTGGCTGAGATGGCTAGTGTGTTTCTTAGGGATATATTTCGTCTCCACAGCCTCACTGATAAGATCACTTCTGACAGAGGCAGCCAATACATCTCTAAGTTCTGGTCAGCGTTGTGTCAGCAGTTGGGCAGCGAAAGGGCACTCTCCTCGGCCCTGTCCACGGCATCCTTGGAGTCCGCATTCCGCAGGCAGAGCTAGTTAACAGCATAGCACTGTGGCTTCCTTCCGGGAGAGAGACTCTTACTCAGAAAAAAAAGAGAAGAAGAAGAAGCAGGATTATCGAGCCCGCCGACCGCAGATTTCTTCAGTTCTGGACTATTTGTCAGGTGAGGAGGAGGAGGAAGAGGGAAAGTCGGAGTTGTGGGAGGTTCAGCCCCAGGGGGCTGACAGGAAGCTTGAAGGAGAGTTGTGCATCAACAGCATAACACTGCAAGTGAGGAGAGAAGGAGGGGATCAAGTGTGCCTAAGGGGAAAGGTAGATGTTGAAAAGCCACAGTGATATGATAGAGCTGTGAGGGACACAACAGGAAGAGAATGAAGTGGAGTAGAGGAAAGGGCCCAGTTGCACCTGGGATGGTCGATTAGATAGGAAGGTCAGACAATTTATGAGAGTGGTATGACTGAACATGTCAAAGCCAGAGGAAAGATCAAGGAGAATGAAAATGGAAGGAGAGTTGGAATCAAGGTTTTAGAGCAGCTTTTCACTGGTGTTCAGGAGAGCATTTCCGTGCCTCTTGAGGCTCTGAAGCCAAACTGGTGGTCATGGAGACAGTCAAAAGAGCCAGTGTGGTGGATTAGTTGGGAGATGACCAAATTCTCAAAGATTTTGGCCAGGAAAGGGGTGGTGGAGATAGGGTGATAGTTAGCTGGGCAGGGAGAGTCGGCAGACACATTGTTTTGGAGAGGGTGCACAAGGGAGTACTTGAGGGGTGGTGGAAAAGAGCCATTGGCAAAAGAGTGATTGCAGAAATCAGTCAAGAAAGAAGCAAGAGTGGAAATGTTGTCTGTGATAGGTCTGAAGGAGCAGAGCAGCACCTGTTTGGAGGAGACTTTCATAGAGCATCAAACTTTAGAGACCTCTTCCAGTGCTATGGGTGAGAAGGAGGAAAGAAATTTAGAGGCAGAGAGGGTGGCCAAGGGAGGCATGAGAGCAGGTGGGGGTATAGGGAGGGGAGTAGAGGAGAGTAATGCCACAATGTCTTCAGATTTTGTAGTGAAATGGGAGGCCAGTGCAGTACAGAGTGCTTGAAATAGAAGAGGAGAAGAGTAGACTGCAGGAGGATTGGCGAGTTCCATACAGATTCTAAACAGTTGAGCTGTATTGTTGTGGCCCCAGAGATAAAGGCTTCGATACAGGCCCTCTTCTTGGAGTGGATGGAGGGACGGTACTGCCTTTGGAGCAGGCGACAGGCCAGTTTGTCAGTGGATGTACATGATGCCTACCATTTCCGTTCAGCAACTCTGCACTTGCATTTCAGTGAAGCTAGGTCAGAATCATACAAGCTGTTAAATGTGGAGGCAGAATTAATGCAGATACTCATGACAGGGGCAAGGGTGTCAAGGGTGATGGAGATGGAGAGGTGAAGGTTAGTAAGGACTGTGTTGTCAGAAGCGTCAATAGTAGGGGTGAAAGGAGGGACGAAAGTGGCAGCAAAAGCAGCAACTGATACTAGCTTCATTGGTCGAATGACACAGAAGGAGACTGGCAGTGCGGGTAGAGGCATAGCCAGGGAGCCTAGGATCTCCAGGTGAGAGGAGAGGAGAGTATGTTCAGACCAGGAGAGCGGATTAGTGAGAGGTTTAGAGATAGGGCTGTCTGCTGTGATGAGTGCATCCAAAGTGTGCCCGGCTGAGAAGAATGGACCGGAGTGAAAAATGGTGAGAGAAAGAGAGTCAAAGAGGTGCTGGAACAGTAAGAAGGTGGACACTTCAGGAGAGTCAAGATGAATTTTGACATCTCTGAGAAGGAGAAGCTTAGAAGCAAAGGTCAAGAGAGAAGATGTGAGGTTGGATTATTCAGAAAGGAAAAGGGAGACCGGGCCGGGCAGCCTGTAGATGGTGGCATGAATAAGCAAGAAGGTAGGAGAGACAGCAAGCCTGCAGACGAGGCATTCGAAGGAAGAGTAGGATTGGGTGGGAATGATTGTAGCAGGGACCCATTCAGGTAAGGTCAGGGCCACTCCACCTGCAGGCCGGTTGGGCCTGGCCTTGGAGAGGATCTTGTAGCCCTCGGGAAGAAGAGTGCCAAGAGCAGTGGCAAAGCTGGCATTGAGTCACATCTAGTTATGGGTGAGAATTTTGAAGTCAAAGTCTTCAAGAAAGAGACAGATGTCGAAAGAGTGTTAAACAGCAGAGTAAGCATTGAAGGTAGCTAGGTAAAGCTGGTTGCCGCCTTTGAATGCTTTCTGAGGGGGTTCCTGGGAGGGGGTACACCTGATTGAGATGGTGAGGAGGCCAAGGGGAAGGCAGAAGGAGGAGTGTCAGTAGAAGGGATGAAATTAATATACGACGACAGACACCTATCACGTAAGCGCTTTGGATTAAAGCGCTCTATAAATTTAATAAATACAAATAAATACAAATACGAAGGAGGGGATTGGAATGAGAGTCCTGGGCCATGACAGTGCCATTCAAATAGACATTAATGATAGACCTAGAGAATGAGAACTGTGCCAAGAGAACTTCCCACCTGGTACCACCATTAATGGGTTAGCAGGAGAAAGGGGAGAGGATTGAGATCACATGGGGAGTTCATAGGTCCTGAAAGGGGACGCCAAAGAGGATGTCAGTGATAGTGTGTCTAGAGGAAGCATTAATGTAGGTGTCAGCAATGGGCAGGCCTGGGTTGCAGACAAGGAGAGCTTTCTTAAACATTTACGTTCCAGGCTTTGAGAGAGGGGTAGGATAGGTGATAGAGTAGCAGTTAGAATAGATAGGGGAGATGGAGAGCACCATGGAGCCAAGGAGAGAGAAACAGAACAGGAATTGCAAAGTGCACACAGAACTCACCTGGCAGCAAAACCCGTGCAGATGATTCACAAATTGAAGAGGCAGGGAAGTTGCAGGCAAAAGTAGTCCAAGGTGGGAGATGGAGCAGTACTCAGATTTCGTGTTTGCAAAGTCTTTGAGGTGTCATGTCTCGGCACATAACACCTGTGGTGCACAACACCAGGCCCTTAGCCTGCACAGGATTTGCCTGTGTGGGCTTCAGTCCCTGGATGATAGGCAGATTGTCACCGGAAGTTATGTCTGCATGGTGGAAGTGTAGGCTGAAGAGGGTTGGACAACGTCTCGTGCACCTATGGTGCACAACACCACGCCCTAAGCCTTCGCGGGCTTCGCCCATGTAAGTGGATCATCACTGGAAGTTATGCCTGTGTGGCAGCTTGTAGGCCGATGATGCTCAGGCAGCATCTTGCGCACCTGCTGCACACAACGCACCCTTAGCATGCGCAGGATTCACCTGTGTGGGCTTCAGTCCCTGGATGATAAGCAGATTGTCACCGGAAGTTAAGTCTGCATTGCAAAAGTGTAGACCGATGTCAGTCGGGCAGCGTCTCATGCACTTGAAGTGCACAACACTGCACACTTAGTCTGCACAGGCTTTGCCTGTGTGTGCTTTGGTCCCTGGATGATAAGTGGATCGTCACCAGAAGTTAAGCTTGTGTAGCAGAAGTGTAAGCCGGTGACAGTCGGGCAGCATCTCGCGCACATGCGGCATACAGCTCTGCACCCTTAGCCTGCACGATCTTCGCCTGTGTGGACTTTGGTCCCTTGCAAGAAGGTGTAAAGGAGCGGTAGGGGCGCTCTTAGCAGCTACCCCGATTACCAGCAAGAGGATACCTGAGCCTCAACACAACCCAAGCCACAAGAATGGAAGACTCAACCATATGGCAAAGTGCACCAACATTATTATCAAACATATTGACAGGGATCACATTAGAACATCATGTCGTTTCCAGAGCTCTGGTCCTTGGGACCTTGGACAGCTACCAGGCTGAATGAAATTTTTCAAGGTGATGGGAATAATCACAAAGGTGCTGTGTTTTCCCATTATGTTGTCATCTCTGATCGCTTAGGCCCTGAGAAAGTACATCCAGTTTTTAACCTGTGTAGTAATTGTATCTTTCCACCTTTGGTTCGATTGGAACAGCTTCCCTCCATCTACCCAGAGTGAATAAGCATTGACCTGCTCATCCAGGTCACGTGTGTAGGGACCAAGAAATTGAGTTCTCCTGCTTGCAATTGTGAGGATCTTAAGGTATATTCCTTGCAGGTGCCTTGTCAACTTGATGAACTGGAAACTTTCCATCTCTGCTTGTCCTTGACTAGGCCGTGCACTGTATCCGCGCTGGAAGCTCTGCATGTCTTCCTATAGCTGAAACAGGCTGTCAGCCTTTCCATGTTTTGAAGTCTGTCTCATCTTTCCCATTCACTTCAGTGCACCTATGGCCTCCATCTTTGTTCTTTTGGCATTCTGTGTTAGTCACATTTAAGCATGTGCAAAAAGGATATATGTATTCTTGGCATCTTATTGTTTCTGCTTAGCAAAGGATATGTGTGTTTGTGTCAGTCCTTTATCTCTGTGAATCATAAGCATCTGTTTCATGTCTAGCATTCATAAACTAATCGGTGTTCATGTATCTTTGTATGTGTTTGACTATATGCTTCATGTCTACGTGCACCTACGTCATAATGTCAGTGATGATGTCATCAGTTTCGAGGTTGTAGTCAGTCAATTTGTTCAATTGAAGACAACTCTATCTCCTCCATGTTGTCAGGTGGGTATGGTTTAAAGGGTTATCTGAGTAATGTTTCTCACATCTGTGATACATCAGTGATGGTGATTAAGGGCCTAGAAGTGATGTGCATCTGTCATTTGTCTGCCTTTGGGCTGCGAGTCGGGTGGGGGCAATGAGGGCCACATTTGGACCTCTGTCTTCAATGGGCTAGATGGGCTTATCTTGGTAGCTCAGTCTGGCGATATATTCTAAGTGTGTCATGGCATAAACATAACTCTTATTTTGTGGAACACTGGCCAATGTTGGTATAGCCAATCTTAATGTACCTTCTTTTGGGTCATAGCATTTTTTTACTGGCTTTCGAGTTCCTTATTTTGTATTACTGGCGTATATTGATGCAGAATTCATAGCATGTATTGGCACATACAGTATGATCATGTTTTATATACCCATATGGCTCAATGGGAATGGGTGTGGGAGCTAACAACGGGCAGATTACGACCAGCCCGTTGTTAGCTCCCTGGTCCCCTCGTGGGATCCGCTATGGACGTCTGGTAAAACCAGACTTCCAGATCGGGTCCCGTGAGGGGGACTCGTAATATTGCGTAATGGGTTTAACGGCGCTGCCACCATTAGTGGCGGCCGTTAACCCATTCCGCAATAGTTATAATGAGGCCCAGTGTCTCTTTACCTTATTACTCACAGAAAGTATAGTAAAATACACCTTTTTTTAACGTCTTTATTTGTCATTTTCAAACAAGTATATGCGAGAAATTACAATACAAAGTAAACATATCCTTAAAAAGAAATTGTCCACCTAAGAATATAGATATATTAAATGTCAATCGGGTCCCAAAATGTTATTCACAAACTGACTAAAGCATACCTATTGGGACAATAATAACAAATCTTAAGAACATTAAACAACTAAAAAATATAAAAAAATGGTCCATATTTCCAAAGATTTAGACAAAAGAAAAAAGAACAGAAAACAAACTTACACGCAAACAACAATTACTATACCTCATCTTTGCCATTACCTGATCACTTAGATCAATGAGTTATTCATTCTGATGTTCCACTACCATACAAATCAATAAAAGGGTTCCATAAGATCCAATAAACGTCCTCCTTACCCTTCCTCTGAAACATAACTATCTCAAAATCAGATAATGTCAGAATATCATTAATCCAATCCTCAACTTGAGGTTTCTTCCTGGATTTCCACACTTTCAATATCTGTTTCACCGCTATTACTAAGATTCTATCTATCCAAGACCCATACAGCTGAGCCGTTCAACAACGTCCACTACTTGCTAACAGTAAGACCTGTAACGGTCCTCTTGGGAATGTGATAGACATAATAACATCCAGTCTGTCTAACACCTCACACCAAAAGGTTAGACTCTGGGGCAATACCACAGCAAATGGAGTTACAACCCCTTCTTTTTTCCACATCCCCAACAAATATCATCAGCTACTAATTCTAATTTACACATACGTTCAGGTACAATCGTCTCAAATTGGTGAATAAGTCGAAGTTTGAGATCCAGTTTACTGCTGTGCCCAATCCGCCACGCATGCCTCCAAACTTCATCAGTGATAATGAAACCTAAGTCCACTTCCCATTTTAGTTTTAGATTACTCCATGATTCTAACACTGAATCATCCTGTTGCATGAGTTTTAAGTACGTAGAAACTCTACGCGACAAAAAACAAAATATGGTCCATCCTGCAGGTTCTTTCTCCAATGGTGCAGATAACAAACCAAAAACCTAGGTCAAGAGACGTTCTAATTCCCCAACCCACTCCTTTCACTCCCACACAAATGGAAAAGCCTTTGAAGCTCCTCAAAGGACATCAAGCATCCATCATGCATCAAATCCCCTAATGACAAAATCCCCATTGAAATCCAGTTTCGCCAGTACAGAGTTTTGTTCCCCATCTGCAACGCAGGGTTATGCCAAATTGACGATTTAAGATTTAAAAGCATATTCCCACTAAAATTAAGTAGCCACCATGTCATCAACTTTTTAGTCAGCTTAACAGTTGGTAATTTAACAGACCCTTTAGGTAGTTTTTCCATTGAAAAAATACTATCCAATCGAAATTTTAATAAAGCATCTCTCTCAATTTCCACCCAGATCTGTTCCTGTTCTGTCCCCGCTGTCACACATAGGGCCACCTTCATCAGAATAAAACCCCTGTAGTAACCCCCCTCTTTAGTGTCTTGTGGTAAAATAAACTTTGGAATTGTGGGATATTTTGACCCACTCATCTGTGCTATGCTACATCACTTTACTGCATTGGTGCAAGAAACAGCACAAAATGGAAGCGCTGACTCCTGTGCGCACCAAGATCTCTAAACTGCGTTTTTTGTAACAACCAGAAAATGGCTGCACCACCCTGCCACCCACATTTCAGGTGGGGGGAAACAGAGTACTCACTGCAGGAATGGGCCAGTGTGCTCTGCAACATTTAACATGAAGTGAAGTGAAAGAGGCAGCATCATTGTGCTGAAAACCCAAAATGCCTCTTTAAAATGACACTTTCTCAACTTTAAAAGTGCTGCTTGGCGCTAAATTCATCAATTCGACAATGAACCACTGTGATTAAAAAGGCCCTGCAATGCTCAGGGTCATTGTCTCAGAGGAACCGGGCCTCATTTGATTGACATCTCCTGTCAAATGTATCCTTGAAAATCAACCCGGGGCTTTGTTTTCATTTTACACGGGGAAACACAGCTATTTTCTTTGCAACAGTATCAAGAATCAGCTGTCCAGAGAAAGACTCTAAATACTTATCTGTAACTGTATCTATGCTGCAAAACAACTCCAGCACTCAAGAAAAGAACTATAGCTGCAGAAAGTGTATATTTGCTGGAGATGAAAACCAGATTTAATGAAATAGTAAAATGTTCTTTTTCCTGACCGAGAGGGGAAAATCGCCTATTTAAAAGTACATTATTGTGTGACGGCTTGATTATTTAGAAATCTAAAAGGATTTGTTACTGTTAAAAATACTCCTATAAACTGTTTTAATTCTATAGGTTTAAAGTCAAGAGTTAAAAGGAGAAAATCAAAGCTAAAACCCAGGCTGAGTTGGCAACTATATAAAAAAAAAGAAATAAAGTGTTCTGCCAGTTGCTAGCCCTGAGAAAGGGTGACACATCATACACTTCTATCACAGGAAAGGCTAATTGCTAGCTTGAAGGCTTTAAATATCCAGGACAAAAGGACTTCTCAAGTTGTCATCAGACATTCATCTTTGGTCCAGGCTGGAACAATAGCAGGCTAAGACTCTCACCTGTTAAGTGTGAGGGGCAGTAAACTTCAATCAAGAGAGAGGCCCCTCATCCTGCTTCAAAGGAATTGACATTTGCTTGCAGTTGGGGAAAAGAAAAAAATGGATGAAGTGACAATAGACTTTCTTTTGGTTTTAAAAAGCCTATTTTGTAACTGAACTTTCAAGACACTTAACTTGGCAGCAAGAATGAGGAAAAATATGAAAAGTTTGTAGTTTAAATCTAATGTTATGCTCTTTCTTTGAAAACTTGGTAGAACTCATTACTGCATAAGGAACATAAGTTGTAAAGCATAACAGATTGTGGGGAAAGTATTGATATTGCGAGAATAACATTTTGTACACACGTCCCAGGGGTAAATGCGCATCTGTGTACAAAGTTGGGAAATTTTAGGCCAAATCTTTCATGGATAAAATTGCCAAAATGTAGCAGAAAGGCAAAACCAGGTCCCGCAGACTCGGGGTTTGGATTGAAATATGACCCATAAAATATGTACCAGATGTATCTGATTTTCTCAGAGGTTATAACTGTATAAATATGTATTTGTGGTAAAATGAGATTTTGGTTCCAGTAGCTAGGGGAGGTTTCTAGTCATTGTAAAAATCATCCCATAAACATGACATCCTTTTCTGTGATCCAATCAGTGAAGAACAATGCAGAAACTATGCTCTTGCCCAATCCTAGCATTATGGGTGTGGGTAGTAAGCTGGCCCCTGCCATATACTGTAGTGATGTAATTTGGCATGATAAATAAGGGAACCTGACAGCACACACACACACTGATTCCTGACTTCTTCCTGATTTTGATGTGTGGCGTCCTGTTCCTGATTTCTTCATCTAGCTTGTTCCTGATTCCAGATTTTATTACAAAGCCAAGCCCTATGCATTGCTGAACCCTTTTTCAGCTAGGCCTCAAATTCTAAAAATCCCAAAAACCCAAGGGAAGCATCATGATCCAGTTTGGCTTGCTACTACTACTTGCATACCTGCTGCAAACTCGCCATCCCACTGATCTCCAGTCTCCGGTAACCAGCAAGTCCAGTCCAGTGCAGTCCGGTGACCAGAACGGCTAGATGATCCTGTCCCACCCGATTTGCTCAGCTATCCTTAGTTAGACCCAATCCGTGTGATGACCAGAACCCTTGACGGTCCAAAATCCTAAATTAAAGTGGACTGTATGTATTAATAGGAATCATAGAAAACCATAGCATACCTTGCCTTGCCTTGTCTCATCCCAGTCTCTAAACCATTCCATCCTTACCTTAATAACTTGTAACTTTGTCAGAATCCTTATTGCAATCCTGTCTTTGATTTATCTGGCTAAACGCTATTTCTTTAGTCATTTTTATCTTGTGTAAATCTTAAACTATCAATCCTACTTCAAGTGATCTGACTGGTTGCACCGGAGTGGACACTGGGGATCTGGCATTGAAGTCATGAATCAACTCTAGAGCTTTCTGTGTCCCTCCTTGGTAATCTGGCCAGAATGTTTTAGCATAGAGTAAAACTATAGTAAATATTTTCTTGTCCAAACTGAGTTTCTTTTCTGTTTTCACTACCCGATTTTTCTAAAAACGCCTCTCATTCAACCTTGCATATCCTCCTCAATTTAATAGGTAGAGACTTCATGTGAACTCTGGATTATACCTAAGACCTATAGCTACAACCTAACCCAAATACAACACTCCACATCAGTGTATTTCACCTGTTTTTCTTAAAAACTATTTGGTTAATTTTAGGCGGGAATCCACAATTGTGCAAAGTTTTACATGTGTGATTTTCATTCTAAATTATTTTGAACCTTCCATTCAGATTCAAAGTGTTTACTTTTGCTCAAACTATATCTCATGATTGTTAGTATCTTTCCAATGTTGATCCCATAGAGATTTGTACTGATTTAAGGATTTTTTCACACATTCATTGTTTTACCCAGCCATTTCCGAATGTCATTTTAAAGTGTAAGATTTCAAATTCCTTTTTCTCTCTTGTTTGGACAGGGAAGGTTGGATTTGAATTCTATGTTCTCTTCCTTATTACTGATTACCTGCTGTTTACTTATATCTGTTTAGAATTGTTTATTTGTGGGTTGAGGAATATCCTAACTTAAGTACTATCTTTCCAAACAAGCCAAAAGTGTTCTTTTCCTCTAGTGTTGTATATTCTGTGTTGCTAATGCATGAATTTAAATGCATTATATACCTTCCTATATGTTTTTGTCACCACATTGGTGATTGCTGCTCCCTATTAAAAGTATATGTTTGATTTAAATTTTAAATAAATAAATAAATATTACCTTTACCAACCAGCCTAATTCCTGGTCCAGCGTGAACTGGGGTATTTGAGAAGGGGTGTAATATGATTGGTATATCACTCAGAATATTGAAATTATATATATATAATAACATAAGCATTTCAGCTGTGCGCTGCATACTAGGCAGGGTGTATCGCCTGATTGAAATACTTAACAGAATCTTAGGAGCCTTTTTCTCTCCCCAGAGAAAATCTTGAAAAACCTGATCAATTTCCTTTAGTAAGATCTTTGAAAAGTTAAGGGGTATCGATTGCATTATAAATAAAACCTTTGGTAAGAGTGACATTTTAATTGTATTAATATTTGCTCAGATCCCTAAATCTAACCTTGACCATTTTCTAATTTCTCTTCTAAGAATTTCTATCAACTTAGTCACATTAAATGTAACCATCTTTTGTATGTCCTTAATAAGGAAGATTCCCAAATATTTTACATGTGTCTCAGACCACCTTCAATTCCATTTAGAAAAATCCCCCCTTGCTACAGCCGTCGAAAGCGGGAACACCTCGGTCTTATCCCAGTTGATCTTATAACCAGAAAACCTACCCACCCTTTCAAGGAATTCTTTAAGAACAACACTGCCTCTTCCAGGATCCGAGAGTACCACCACCATATCATCAGCATAAGAAATCACGTTTACTTCAGTTGCCTCAAAATTCAGGCCACTGATCCTCTGATCATTCCATATCAGGGTCACCAATGATTCCAAAGCAATGTTAAATAGAAATGGTGATAGAGCACAGCCTTGTCTCGTTCCTCTAGCAAGATCAAATGCATCCGACAATTCATTATTAACCCAGACACGTGCCCTAGCAGAGTTCTGTAGACAATGAACCATCCCCACAAATCTACTACCAAAACCCATTTTCTCCATTGTAAATTTCAGAAAATCCCAGTTTACTCTGTCAAATGCCTTCTCAGCAGCCATAAAGCAGCCATAAAGACTAAAGTGGCATTGACAGGTTCATTACGGTGAAGACTTACTATGTCTATTAAGGTCCTGATTTTATCATATGCGAACCTATCCTTTATGAACCCCATCTGAGATTCAAGAATTATTTTCCCAATACAACCAGTCAGTCTATTTGCTATTATTTTGTTTAAAAGTTTGATATCTGCATTTAACAAAGATAAATGTCTATAATTCTTATACTTTTTATTGTGTCTCCCTTCTTTTGGTATTAATGTAATCATGGCCTCATTCATTTATTGGCACAGACCCTCCCCTCGTAAAAATGAATTAAATAGCTTACATAAAATTGGGGCTAAAAAACTATCACATTTCCCATAAAACTCCACAGGCAAACCGTCCAAACTCAGATATTTTCCCAACTGGAGTTGCCCGATTGGTAATAAAACCTCATCAATTTCAATATCTGCTTCCAACACCCTATTGCCATCTGATGATAGTTTCTTAATAACAGTATGGTCAAATAGGCTCTCCAGATCTTGCTGTGAGACTGATTCTCCTTCAATATATAAGGTTTTATAATAATTCCTAAAGCTTTCACAAATCTCAGTATTCTTCCACACCAACTGATTATTTTCATCTTCAATTCCCTAAAAAACATATCTCCCATTCATATCCTTCAATCTATTCACCAATAATCATCCATTTTTATCACCAGCTTCCCAATACCTTTGTCGTATGAAAAATAAACCCTGTTCTGCCATCAAGTTGGTACATTTGCTCGATTTTCCCAAAGAAGAATCATCTCAGACCTATCCTTAGCTCTCCCCAATTCTGACAGTTTTGCTTCCAAACATACTCAGATCATTCATGGATTTCTTCCTAAATTGAGAAGTCCAATCAATCATATGACCTCTAATCGTTGCCTTAAAGCTGTCCCATACAATCCCTTGACCAGCAGAACCCTCTTTAATCTCCAAAAATGGGGTCATATTAGACAGCAGTCCTTCTATTACATCCTTCTCCTCCGATATCCCTGTCTTTAATAAAGGATGGAGCCTTTATATCCATCTGTAAACAAAAATCAACCAGCGCGTGATCAGAGATTTCCCTTGCCCTAATATTGACATCAAGAGTTTTATCCATTAATGTTTTTGTGATCAATATATAGTCAAGTGTAGAGAAAAAATCGTGCACTGGAGAAAAGAATGTGAATTCCTTCTCTGAAGGATGTAGCTCCCTCCATATATCAACCAAGCCAACTTTTTCAAGAAAAAAATCAAACTCCATACAAGTGCTCACATTAGTATATCTACACAAACTAATTTTAATCTAATTTGTGATTGCGAACACAGTTAAAATCTCCCCCCAAGATAATTGTCTCACCATGCATTTCACACAAAAGCTTTGACATATCCTCAAAGAAGCCCTTAGCAGACGAGCATGGTCCATAAATGCATCCTAAGGTGATCAATTTCCCAATGTATATTACATCCGCAAAAATCATACGGCCATCTCCATCCATCACCACTTTTGCAATCTTATATTGTAAACCTCTGCTTAATAAAATATTTACCCCGCCCTGGAATTGGTAGAGTAACAATTAGACAGATCTTTATTATACCTAGAGTTAGTCAGCCTTTTGCCTAGTCTCATCCGCCAAATATATTTCTTGTAAAAGCACTATATCAGCCTTAGCCCTCCATAATCTCGCCCTCACTTTCCTTCTTTTCCTAGGACAATTCAAGTCCTTAACATTCCATGTTACTATGGTCAAGTCATTCACACCCATCTCAACCTATCCCAAATATTCAGTAACACATAGTTTAACAATATGGCAGTCATAATACCACCCCATCCTTCACATATAAGTGATATAACACTTATCTCGAAAACATAGGCCATCAGTCTGTAAGGAAAAACATCAGAATCCTTAAATGTCAGCAAAATAATACTGAGCGAGTTGGCAATGTAAACACACAACATCAAGAGAAATATACAAACCACACATACACGAGACAAAACATTGAATCACAAAGCAAAAGAAAGCAATAAGATACAATCCTCAAAAGATCTTCCAGGAGAAAAAGGGCCGTATTATAAGTATGGCTGTAAGGCAACAACAGCGCTGGTATTGCTACTGGCACCGTTGCTACTGTACCGCCATACTACGAGTTGTGCTCACGGGTCTCGCTCGGCCACCAGGTCTGACCTGGTGGGCAGTGCGGCAACCGTGAGCACAACTCGTAGGTGCACCGGCACCGTTATGAACAGTACCGGTGCATCCAAGCTCCCCATTCCCATTCAGCCCTACGGGGCCGAATGGGGATGCGGAGTCCCTTATTGCCGGCACCCGCAAATGGGCAATTACCGGGTCTGCCAAATTCAGCATAACCTGGTAATTGCCCATTCGCGGGTGCCGGTAAAATCATGGGTTCGGCGGCAGCCGTGCCTTTGTTACAGGCAAGGCTACGCCTAACCCATAATGAGGCCCAATGAGTATCAACCATCTCTGTACCACCCACATTCCAACCCAATCCCTCCAAGGTTGTACCCGCCATATACACTACAAATACACGTGTTACTGTAATCCCTCCAATGTTAGAAACAAAAATGTATGGCTAACTAAAAGTATTATAACAATCAATGAATATACGAGCGAGATAATCTGCGACCAAAACTAGTCAAGCTACCAGCAAGTTTACAAAACAAGTCTAAAATAACACCCATACATTTGCTAAAACATCACCCACTAATATACATCAAACCACCCCCTTATATCTTTATCTACAGAACTATACACTTCATTATATTAATAAGTAACTCCCTACCCAGCACTCATTCCGTACATGTAATAACCTATTAAGTACTAACTGGCCACCTTAAGTATCTATTACACAGTACTCTTGTTACCTACAAGCAGATAGATCACATTTTCCCTACAATATCTATCCGCATATCATTTCCCCCTGATGTTGTGAAGTCATTCATTCGAATCAGTATCCCCTGGAGAAGATCCCCAACCCCATGACCCCTATCTCAGCAGTTCAAGCAACCCTATTCTAAAAGAACTAATAACCAGCTATAAGATCATCCAAGCAAGTATGAAAGTTAATTCTATGTTCCCCCCGTGAGAATTCCCAATTGCACTTAGTTGGAAATCGCATACCCAGATGGAACCCAATGTATGCAGCGTATCATAATCTAGTAATAACTAAATAATATATACCCTATCCACTTCCCTGCAGGATATATTTCATCACGTTTCCGTACAACTCTCGGAAAGTGAAAGCAGACAATATAGGTGACACAATAACATTTAGTATAATGACCATCAATAGAATAGCTACCTAAATAATAACAGTAAAAACATGCACAAAGAAGACCCCTAAAAAAAATCACACAGAGTATCCCTCTGTTAATGCTCCTCCATAATACACATTAATGTCATCAACATGAAACAGAGAAAGCAAAATGGACATATGCAAAAAAATCCAGCATCAACAAAAAAAAAGGTTTCCATTACAGAACACTCTGGTATTAGCTTCAGTAAGAGTCCTTCAAGTTACACTGGATAAGAACATATACCAGACCATCAAAACATTAATCAAA
Source organism: Ambystoma mexicanum (assembly GCF_040938575.1). Lineage (NCBI taxonomy): Eukaryota > Metazoa > Chordata > Amphibia > Caudata > Ambystomatidae > Ambystoma > Ambystoma mexicanum. The sequence goes on along the minus strand of NC_090921.1, from coordinate 932,425,695 downwards.
ACCTGAGCATAAGTAGATCTTCACTATTGCACCATTTTAAAACATTATTTTAAACATTTTCTTTGGGTAGAGCCACTTGAACACTCCTTTTTTTGTGGGGGCTGCATTGCTGTGCTCTCGCATATTTGCTGCAAACATGTACAGTACTCGAGTTAAAAAATCACCCGCTGCAACTCGTGGAATGTTGAAGTGCAGTAAATCACTTCAAGTTATGCGAACTGGATGAAAGACATGGGGCCTCATTACAAGAAGTGCGCTAAAAACAGGGTCATTACCAGCATGGAGGAAGTAGCGAACCATGCTCGTTTGACGCCGCTAATAGTGGCTGATTAAAAGTGCGCGAGCACGCGCGAACCCCCATGCCGGTAATGGCCATACCGCCATGCCGCTAAAGGCCTTCCAACCCCCTGATAGCGGCATCACGGGACCCGCCGATACCACCTCCGCCTAGGACACACCCCTTAATACCGACCTGGTAATAACACCATGTAAATACCGGGCTTGTAATACTGGACCTGGAAGTAACGTCATTATGTTGGAACGGGATATGCACCGGTGGCCATCTTTAAAAACACAATCCATTGCAATCCTCCCAAACCACAAGTGTTGCATAGGAGAGACCAGGGCCATTGAAAAGAACATGTCTAAGGCAACCCTAAAAAACCAACCCCTGCCTGAACAAGAAGCATTTCTCTGATGATACACCCTTGCTGCCCATGTTGATGAGATCAACACCCATAACCTCAAAAGGGAGGCGCAGCAGAGGAAGAATGACATATGGGAGGAGGTAGCCCGCAAGGTGTCTGCAGTCGGCACCCCCCATGCACAGTTGAAGACTGCAAGAAAAATTGGGATGACCTCCACCTCAGGGTACGCAACATCCTGCCCAGCAATCGTCGCAAGGCCATGGCCACAGGTGGGGGTGTTCACTCCCCGGTCAAACTAATGCGCTGGGAGGAGACATGCAGCGCTACTATCCAGATGGAGTCGATCGAGGGCTTCGGGGAGATGGAGACGGGTGCCGCAACATCTGGAGATGGAGGTGAGTGACCCTGCAAACCCCAGTAGGGCAAACCATGACGTAGCACAAGTGATGTGGAATAGAGCCTAGGCAAGGCAATGCATCTCCCATCACACACACATCAACATATCCATGTCCAGATGGAAGCCCAAACCCTGCCACACTGAAATGCATGCTGAGTGCCAATCCCATTACCAACAGACAGCCAACACACAGGGACCATTCTACAACCGAAAGTCCTAAGCACCCACTCCATACCTTCAAATCCCAGAGCCAATCGCAAGCTTCCCAACTCACACAACCACCCATCCCCGCCCGAAACCTGCCAACTCCGCTGCTCGCCCACTATTCCCATCGATCGTCTCCCACCCTACCCCTCTCGCTCCCCAGCTTCCTCTCCCCCAGCCACCACCACCTTCCGCCCCTGCTCCAAGACCAACCTCCCCTCCCGATGTGAACTGCATCTTATTTAATGCCCGTTCCGTATCAAAAACAGATACTACATCTTTGACCTCCTCACCTCGGACAAACCAGATCTGGTTTTCATCACCGAAACTTGGTTCTCGGACTACTTCACCCCAATCACCAGTGAAGCCTTCTCACCGGAATACTCCCTCATCCCACTGAACCGCCCTTCTAGAGGAGGAGGAATAGCATTTGTCTTCAAGTCTCTCGTCCACGCCTCAATCATCGACAACCAACCTTCCATTCCTTCCTGCAAATCTCTCCTTGTTAGACTATCCCTCTCCCCGTCGCTCTCACACACCTTCTTAATAATCTACAGAACCCCCGGCTATGATAGACATTTTGCAAACATCCTCTGCGACTCTATTGCCACCCTTCAACTAAACCACCTCAATCTCACCCTTCTTGGAGACTTCAACATATGGCTCGACATCCCCACCAACCCTATGACAAACTCTCTGGTCGACGGTTTGGGCGCAATTAACCTCCAACCCCACACAAACGGCCGACTCACTACAAAGGACACACTCTTGATGCCATATTTAGCTCCAACACCCTGATTCATTTAAAACCCCCAACCCCTATCCTCTGGTCCGATCACTTCATTCTCTCATTCACATTCACTCACCCGACCGCCTTCCCGTGCTCGAATCTGAACCTCCGAATCTACGCAAAATGCTGGAAAAAACTAATAATCGTCCCGGACCTAGCCAACACACTCCTCCAGTCTCCACCACCTACCTGCCTACTGAACAAACACCTAACCCCAGACGCTTTTGACTTATGGCTCAATGGCTCAATGGCTCAATACATCTCTGACGCGGCTCACACCCCCTTGCAAACCATCAACCCGCCGCGGCCTCTTCCCCAGATGGTTCACTCCTGAGTTGAAGATCACTAAACAACTATATAAATACCTAGAACGCAAATGGCAGAAAGACAAAACCCAGGTCAATAGGGCCACCTTGACCCGACACCTTTATAAGTACAAGGCCAGAATCCGGAAAGCAAAAAAAGCCCACTACAACTCCTGAATCCAAAACTGCAAAAACCCAAGCAAAGAACTCCACAAAATCATCTCCGAATTCACCCATCCGGCCTGCAACACGACCGTCCCGACTTCCTCACAATCACTGTGCGACTCACTCTTCCTCCACTTCTCCACGGCTCTCGAAAGAACAAATACTCTTGCCACCAACCTAGCTCTCTTACATCCTCCAAGCAATTCTCCCCCCATACCGGCCACCCCACCAGATGCAACCATTACGCAACCAACGTTTGAATCCTTTAGTCCAATACCACCAGAGCAATTTCACAAGCTTCTATCTGCCCGCAAACCATCTGGCTTGCCACTGGACCGTTGCCCTGCCACAACCGTCAAAGAAATGTTCGCTTCCAACCTGCGCAGGTGAACACGCAAGATCAATCATGAATACTTCCCTTTCCTCTGGTATCTTTCCCGACGCATTCAAAATGGCTTATGTCAAACCTCTAATTAAAAAACCTTTGCTCGACCCTCTCGAGCCCAAAAACTACCGCCCCATCTCAAACACCAGATTCCTTGCCAAACTCATTGACCGAACTGCCTACTCCCAACTAAATGCATTTGTTGAAGCCAACAATCTCCTAGACCCCGCTCAATCAGGTTTCAGAGCCCGTCACGGAACTGAAACCACCCTAACCTCAATTTGGGATGACCTCAAAATGACTGCAGACTCCGCGGGATGCGCGGCACTAATCCTTCTTGACCTATCCGCCGCTTTCGACACAATCAATCACTCAATCCTCCTAGACCGCCTCCACTCCCTAAGAATTCATGGAACCGCTGTCAAATGGATAGCTTCATTCCTCAAGGATCGGTACCAAATAACGATACTCTCATACTATACCTCCCAAGCCCGACTAGTCGACACGGGAGCCCCACAAGGAGCGTGCCTTTCCGCCCTCCTGTTCAATCTCTACTTAATCACCCTCCCACCAATAATTTGTTTGCAGAACATCCTGTGCTACAACTACGCCGACGACACTCAACTAATTTTAAAACTCCTGAACTCAAAACCCAACTGCAGACCTGACGTGGCCTCCTGCCTCCTTGACATAGAACTCTGGATGACCCAAAGCCACCTCCTGTTAAACCCCTCCAAAACGGAAATCATGGTGTGTGGCAACCTGGAACTTCTCCCACAACCACTACCCTGGCTATCCGCCATGGGCAAGTCTCCGACCCCCTCCAGCTCGGTGAAAAATCTTGGATGCACCCTTGACTCTGACCTAACACTCTCACGCCAAGTCAAGAACGTCTCAAAGTCCTGCCACTACCACCTTAAAACCCTTAGGCGCATCTTTCCATATCTCTCCTTTCCCAACAGACTCCCCGCGGTCCAATCAATCGTTATATCAAGACCGGACTACGCAAACCCCCAATACCTCAGAGTCCACGCGTACCAACTGAATAAACTCCAAAGGGCACAAAACGCGGCAGCCAAATTGCTTCTTACGTTTGGCCCAAGAGACCACATCTCCCCAGCCCTTAAGACGCTGCACTGGCTTCCATTAGCCCACAGGGTGACTTTCAAAACCTTGTGCATCTCCCATCGAGCACTGCATAAAACCGGACCTCAATATCTTCAAGAAAAGCTAAAACCCTACAACCCCCCACGCACCTTAAGATCAAGCTCAGCCGGCCTCCTAGTCATTCCGAAGACAAACTCAAATAGGTTAGGCGGATCATCCTTCTCAGCCTTGGCCCCCACGCTATGGAGCTCACTCCCACCCCACATCCGCCAGACTGAGGATTTAATGGCTTTCCGCAAACTGCTGAAAACCTGGCTCTTCCCCTAAAAACCAACCTGTACCAAACTAGCCCAAACAGACCAACAGCAATTCAATGACACCAATCCATCAAACCTCCTGATGTGAGAAACTGACAGCTAACGACCCCCAATGTAATCTAGAAGGGCAAACAGAATTAAAGTAATAAAGTACATCAAAGCAGTGAAATGGTTAATAAGAGTTAATCATACGGGAACAGGAAAGAGATTTAAACTCCCAAAATGGATAGAATGCATGCGGAGTAAACAAAGTGAATGGCATAGATGAATTACTTAGAACAGATAACTATATAGTCTGAATGAATGTGGGAATCAAATGAATATGTAGACAGGATGAGTGCATGGAATGGATGAACATGTTGAGTGGATGAGTGTGTAGAGCGGCTGGATGTGTAAAATGGACAAGCGTGTAGAGCGGATGAGCGCATAATACAGGGAAGTGAGTAGAATGCAGAAGTGTGTAAAACAGATGAATGTCCAGAACGGATGAGCGTATACGGGATAAGTGTGTCAAAAAGACGAGTATGTGAACCTGATGAGTACGTAGAGCACATCAATATGGACAACGCATGAATATCGTAGTGTGAAGAGTGTGTAGACCTAGCGAATGTATAAAGCGGAGGAGCGTATAGAGCAGAGGAGTGTATAGAACGGAGGAGTGTATAGAGCGGAGGAGTGTATAGAGCGGAGGAGTGTACAGAGCGGAGGAGCGTATAGAGCGGAGGTGTGTATAGAGCGGAGGAGTGTATAGAGTGGAAGAGAGGATTGAACGGATGAGAGAATGAGTGGATAGGGCGGATAAATGGATAGAGCGGATGAGCAAAAAGAGTGGATGAGAGGATAGAACAGATGATAGAATGAGTGGATAGGGCGAATGAATGGATAGAGCGGAAGAGCAAATAGTGTGGATGAGAGGATAGAACTGACAAGTGGATAGAACAGATGAGAGAATGAGTGGATAAGGTGGATGAGTGGATAGGGCAGATGAGTGACTAGAGTGAATGAGTGGATAAAGTGGAGGAGTGTTAGAACGTATGAGTGGATAAGTGTACAGACTGGATGAGTGGATAAAGCGTATGAGTAGATAGAGCGTATGAGTGGATAAGTGTACAAAGTGAATGACTGTACAGAATGTATAAAAGTATAGAACAGATGAGTGTAGAGATGAACATATAAGACAGAATATCGCTGCTGAATGCGTGAAAGGCACAAGACCTTAAAGCAGATGACTATGAGGAGCAGGTGAGCCTGAGGAGCAAATGAGCACGGAGATCAGATAAGTGCATAGAAGGGATGAATGCATAGAGGGATGAGTGCGTAGTGGGGATGAGTGAGTAAAGGGGGTTGAATCGTGTAGAGGGATGAGTGCGTAGAGAGGAAGAATGCGTAGAGGATAAGTACGTAGAAGGGATGAGTGCGTAGAAGGAATTAGTGCATAGAGGGGATGAGTGCATAGAGGGTGTGAGTGCATAGAGGGGGTGAGTGCGTAGAGTGGGTGAGTGCGTAGAGGGAGTGAGTGTGTAGAGGGGGTGAGTGCGTAGAGAGGGTGAGTGTGTAGAGGGGGTGAGTGCTTAGAGGGGGGAGTTCCTAGAGGGGGTGAGTGCGTCAAGGGGATGAGTGCGTTGAGGGGGTGAGTGCGTTGTGGGGGTGAGTGCGTCGAAGGGGTGAGTGCGCAGAGGGGGTGAGTGCATAGAGGAGGTGAGTGCGTAGAGGGGGTGAGTGCGTAGAGGGGGTAAGTGCGTAGAGGGGATGAGTGTATAGAGGGGGGAGTTCCTAGAGGGGGTGAGTGCGTCAAGGGGATGAGTGCGTCGAGGGGGTGAGTGGGTTGTGGGGGTGAGTGCGTCGAAGGGGTGAGTGCGCAGAGGGGGTGAGTGCATAGAGGAGGTGAGTGCGTAGAGGGGGTGAGTGCGTAGAGGGGGTAAGTGCGTAGAGTGGATGAGTGTTAGAGGGGGTGAATGCGTAGAGGGGTGAGTGCGTAGAGGGAGTGAGTGCATAGAGCGGGTGTGAGGATAGAACGGACAAGTGGATAGAACGGATGAGAGAATTAGTGGATAAGGCAGATGAATGGATAGGGCGGATGAGTGAATAGAGTGGATGAGAGGATAGAACGGACAAGTGGATAGAACGGATGAGAGAATGAGTGGATGAGAGGATAGAACGGACAAGTGGATAGAACAGATGAGAGAATGAGTGGATTGAGCGGATGAGTCGATAGAGCAGATGAGTGAATAGAGTGGATGAGTGGATAAAGCGGATGAGTGTTAGAGCGTATGAGTGGATAAGTGTACAGAGTGGTTGAATGGACAAAGATGATGAGTAGATAGAACATGTGAGTGGATAAGTGTATAGAGTGGATAAGTGTATAGAGTGGATATGTGTACAGAGTGAATGAGTGTACAGAGTGAATGAGTGTACAGAACGGATGAAGGTATAGAACAGATGAGTGTAGAGATGAATATATAGGACAGGATACTGATGTTGAATGTGTGAAAGACACGAGTGCTTAAAACAGATGAGTGCAGGGAGCAAATGAGTGCAGGGAGCAGATGAGTGCGGGGAGCAAGTGAGTGCGGGGATCAGATAAGTGCGTAGAAGGGATGAATGCATAGAGGGATGAGTGCGTAATGGGGATGAGTGTGTAAAGGGGGTTTAATTGGGTAGAGGGGTTGAGCGCGTAGAGAGGAAGAATGCGTAGAGAGGTTGAGGGCATAGAAGTGAAGAATGTGAAGAAGGGATGAGTGCGCAGAAGGGGTGAGTGCGCAGAAGGGGTGAGTGCGCAGAAGGGGTGAGTGCGTAGAAAGGGTGAGTGCGTAGAGGGGTTGAAGGGGTAGAGGGGTTGAGGGGATAGAGGGGTTGATGGGTAGAGCGGGTGAGTGGGTACATGCTTGAGGCCAACAAGAGTGCACGCGAGGGGCAAACAAAAGTGGATAGGGGGGCATTGACCGGACTGAAGCGCATAGAATTGCGTAACATATAAAGTATAGTTTGGAACGCAGATAACGCTTAAAGAGCATTTAACCCAGAATGACTGGCGTACGCATGGCGAAATATAGCGCACAGAACGAACTCGAACGCACGCGGCAAGGCAGAATGCATGAATGCGTGACCGAAATATATGGAACAGACTGGGATGCATGGAGTGGATAGGAGTGCATGGAACGGACTGGAGCACGCGATGTGTATAGTATGATTTGGAATGCAGAGAATATCTGAAAAGGTATATAATCCACCTTATCGCACCACCACGCTTATCTCCCCTTACATCACCAGTCAACTAGAACACAGTGATACTATGACACCATTCGATATAACTGTTCTCATACCAACACTCTCCACAGCATTCCAAGTAATCACTGCTGGTAACACACCCCCCAGCCAGGCGTTCTCCTCAGGCCTAACACAGCCACATCCACTCTGGATAAATCCTGCCAGAACGAACACATACTCCTGACCTCTCAACCAGCACACCTACCGCTAGAATGCAGCTATTACACGGTTACCGCACGAGCTGCACACATACCCGGTGCCCATACGCACCCTTTTGACTCTCTCTACTGTCTCTACTGATATGAACTTCGGTTCCCAAGGGCGTTCAACCTACCAGCGCCTTCAGACCATACCAATGGTATATAAGGCGCTATATAAATGCAAAATAACAATAACAATAACAAACACACAAACCCCAATACAACGGCATGCCACATAGCATGCAGCATTGCCAAATTGAGTCGTCACAGTTAATGCCAAAATGCCCCCCTTCAAACTACCCTGTATGGCACACCTATAAGATATGAATGCATAAGAAATGAAAAACTCAACACCATCTAATGCATCTGGCTTGTAACACCATCACTGATGCCCTGCATCTCTTCTACCCCCCCCCAGGCACCGATGGAGAAGATGGCAGTCAAGACCCAGTCACAAGGGCATCCACGTCCCGGTAAAAACCACCTGGCACTGGCAAAACCACCTCCGGAGCAGCATCACGGCCCACAGTACAAGCCAGGGCGAGTGCACAGGCCATGCTGGCACTTGAGGGCCCCACAGCTGCAGATGACTCTGCAAGCACAGAGCTGCCTACAACAGTGGAAGGGGAGGCAAGTGGCACTCATTCTGCTGCAACAAGTTCCGTGGGTGAGGCAGCAGCCACAGCCCCACTGAGTGACATTGACATAGGAGCGGAGGAGTATGTGGACAAAGAAGGCGCAATCCATGTGGCATGTCCACAAACCACAAGTCCCCGTGCACCCCCCAACCCAAACTCAGGCCACACTCTCCAGCCCCATTGCAGATCCTGCACTGCACAGTTCCGACCTCAGCACCACCCCCGAGGCTAGCCCTGCAATTGCATACTCAGCCACAGCACCCTCAACCTCTGCTGCTCCCACTGACTTTGAGGCACGGCTATCACGGGTGGAGGCAATGCAGGACTCCATGCTTGAACTCGTTCACCAATATGTGGCAGACGGAGAGGCGATAGATCGCTCAGGCCATTGCAGGGAACACTGCCAACATAAATGCCTCTGTGGTCATGATGCATGACAGTTTGGGGGCCATCTCGCAGGTCCTGACCCCCATATTGCAACACATGCAGCAACAACAACCGGCGCCAGCCGTGCCAATCACTACGGCATATGTGTAGAAACACCATTTGGCCCCCTTTGTTGAGCTTTCAAATGTCACATCCTGAATTATGTACAACAGTTTGTGTGTATTAACAATGTGCGCCCTCAATTATGTACAACAGGTTTTGTGTATCCTGAATGGAAGAATGCACTTCCAAGATAAGCTCCATTGTCACCAGATATGTTTTTCCAATTCTATATTCAACAATGTGGTATTTGTGTCACTAGCCGTACAATTCAGATCCCTTTGGTGAGCGCAACGACCCACATTTTTATGCACATTTTGCCCATCTCCTGCCTTAAACATTCTCTTTCAACTGACAGCTACACCAACCACGAATTCCGAGTTAGCATTGCATTTACCGCATATGCGCAATGACTCATTCATTACTGGGTCTAGCCGGCGTCAGTGTACGTCCCCAGCTCATCTCAATGAAATACTTTTCAATTCATGCTATCCTCAACTGCGCATGTGCACCAGTCTCTTTTATGGTGTCTCAGCTACTGGTATTCACAATGCACGCGCAGTGGTCTTATCACTGCCATTTTAGCCGTAATACAGCCTGCTACACCATCGCTCAGCTCCAGACGCCTGGGAACCGATCTGAGTTACAAGGATCCTCGCTACTAGGTAAGACACTAAAAAAAGAAAAGTTTAGTCTTTGACTCACCCCGTTGCCACGAGCCCTAACATGCCTGTATTTTAGACTCACTGTGTAATCCGAGGCACTTACCCTTCAGACATGGACAATTCACCAGTGTTTGCCATCATACTGTGCACTACATAGTAGGCCTTGTATAAGTGCTCACACTGCACCCACCAATCTAATTATCCTAAATGCGCTTTGCTAGCCCATATATACCATCCCTAATAGCAGCAACCCAATCACGGCGAGCACAAGCATTTCAGCAGTGCTCCACTAGCCTAGGTTCTTCATATATTCTTCATATTCTCTCTACTCATCCAGACACTCCGGTTTCTACTTACCTACCGTTACAACTCCAGCCACCGTCTCTGGCCTTGGTCAATTATAGCCAGAGCCACGTTATTCCGCAACCAATCTATCTAAACATATTATGAATCAACATTAGATTTCTAGGTAACCCTGTCAGTACCCCTTCCTGTAGATACCACACCCCTACTGATCCACTGCTCCTCTGCCAGTACTATCAACAGGCTGAACCTAATAACCTCAAATTCACTGATGACATTACAAAGGTAGGCTTTCTTTATGCAGCTCCTTCTCACAGCCCATTACTGTGCGGTCACCCTTCCCTGACACACACTCTGCCATTTGTCATCTGTTTCCCTAGACGTTCATACTGTTTGGACAACAAGTGACCACGTCCTGATGACAGTTTGGACCTTTCCCCGCATCTGCTAATTTCTAGCTCTCGGTGAAGGCTGCCAATATCCTGAACCAGAAACACCTACCAGTTTATGTGTCGACAACAATAGCATACTACTATTTTGAAAGTAGTATATGAATTTGCACAATATATCTATGCTACTACCCCTCACTTGAATGTGGAGTGTAAACATTTGAAATTTCCTTGTTGCCCGCTAGGGCATACATGTGCTTTTTAAGGTCCATTTTTTTGTTTATGGACCTACAGATTTTAGATGTGTGTCTAAACTTATGATTACATTGAATTATCTTCCTCAAATTTCTCCAGCCCTTTCTGTGACCACCTACAGCTAGCATTTGTTAAACCTAGCCTGCTGCTCTTCATACCTACCATTTTTGCGTGGTTGAACAGGGGCAGCTGTTGACTCTTTCTGTTTCTCTATATGCTATTTTCATTACCTCCACCCTTGTAGTGAGGCCCATAATCTCCATCCGAGTAGAAATACCAACACAATTCAATTGGCAGGTGCCTGTGCTAATCTCCCTGAGCTTTCTTACTAGCACAGCACACGTGGTCCCTCAGTAAACCTGCCCGAGCACTCGAAATCAGGGGGATGCTTACCCACTCAACTCCAGCCAGCGTGAAAAAATCATTGTTTTACATCCATCGCACGCCCCACAGTGCAACCCCCATGCGCACAGGCATGTGTGGTACCTCAAGTAATGATTTCACAACCACTGCGGTGCACTATTATTCAAACTGCACAGGACTAGCACACAACGGGTTTGTGAAGCCAAAATGAAGCAAACATGTATTGAATTCAACAAAAGAAAATTAAACAAAGATTATGTGTCGTGCCCAGGGCCTGCTCGCAGGTCAGACAAGCCAATCAACATCACACCTGGGACTTCAAGCAAATGCATCCGTTTCAACGTAGCGCATGCAGGTGTGAATACAAGTGAGCATGGATGTAAATATTTTGCTCCATGTATAGTACACCACCATATCCAAGTTAACCTATATTTAAATTGTTATGACAGATCTATATAACTTTATCTAACTTTATATTCTATTCAAGGAAATTTGGAACTAAATTCCACCAATTACCCACACCTTGAGCAACTGGAGCAACCTCAGACATCATAACTTTATGATTTGGGGATATCTCCTGTGTCTTCCCGCAATCAGGATGCCCACTCGGGTCCAGAGGACAAGTAATGTGATCTTTTAACTCCACACGTGCACTACTCCAGCATTTGACGCCTTGCCGAATCACCTGAAAATAGGCACTATAATCGTGGAATGTCTAAAATCCTCCAGTCTGTCATACAGGGGACCTTTGGCCATGAAGTGAATGAAATGCACGCCTAAACCATGTCTTTTAACATATCTCTCGTTTTCGTGTTTTACATATTTACTATTTTAGAAATACATATAAATATGGAAATGCGTGGCCCCAGTGGCCATGTATGCCCCACTCCACGTCCTGATGTACCCCAAGCCCCAACCAAACACTCCGTAGCACACTTCTATTCCTCTGCTGTCCTTGTGCTTTACAATGTGTACTCTGCCTTACCGGAAATCCTCAATTTCACCTTAATCAGTGTTGACCTGCTGTGTGATCGTATGACCTCTAACTTGACCAGTACCTGTAATATGCCCAGAAGCCGTACTGGTATTGCAGCTTGAATGGGCCCCATCCTACGGTAGTCATCTCCCCACCTTGTGCCACCGGCCAAAGTAGTTCCCGTATTTTACACCCTTGGTCAGATCTCTGTCATCCCCTTGGAGTGCTCACCCCGTAGCCCCCCGCTAACTGGCACCTGCATTCGCTGCTTGCACCGCAGCGCCCTGTGCCAGTAATGCCTAAAATACAATCTGATGTCTGCAAGCCCAACCACCTGCAAGAAACCCAATCCCAGATCCTAGTTTCCATAGTCCACTAGCAACTCGCAGACATTACATGCTGTGTGTGCGCCATCAAATTGCACATTGAAGGCCCGATTCTCAACATGGCGCAGTGAACGTGCTAAATCGCACAATTCACTGCGCCATTTTGTGACGCCCAGGCACCACTGCTATTCTGAAGGGGGCCTGGGCGTCATCGGAAAGCACAACAGTGCTTTCGTTAATATCCACCTGTTTCCTTTGGAAACAGGCGGATGAAGATTCTCGGCAGCAGTTTCGCTAAATAACGAGGAAATAGTTGTTTAACGAAACTGCTGCCGACAATCAAAACAAAAGCATGTGCTGCCTGGAGCCCTGCAAGTGGAGTGACGGCTGTGGCAGCCTACCGGTTTTACTGCATTTTAATGCATTTTTGTGCAGGAATAAATATGTCATGGCCATGCTGCTACTACAGAGCAGTGGCAAACGTTGCCTACCAGCTCTGTGAAATTTCGTGAAGTTAGGTAAATAAGTTATACATTTTATACATTTCAACATGTGCAAGATTGCTCCAGTGGTGGCAACAAAAGTATACATCTCTTCGGGCACACATGTTGGCAAGTATGGTAGCAAACATCTCACCCACCTCACACACAAAAAGAACTGTTTCTTATGGCACTCCTCCATATGGCACAAATTGTGTGCCGTAGTTCAGCGCCAATTTCGAGCGCTTGCGATATTGGATGATTAACAAGAGTGCCGGTTGCTAGGTCGGTTTCCAGCCCTTTTTATTGGATGATTAACAAGAGTGCCGGTTGCTATGTCAGTTTCCAGCCCTTTCTAGCAACCGGCACCCATATTCCTAAAGTGATGCAATCATTCTGACTTCGGAATATTGCGCCACCTTTAGAATAGGGTGTAATTACAGAAAATGTCATTAGCCCTTTCTACAACATTTTCGGCAATTACCACCCAGTTGAGAATCGAGCCCTCAGTCGGAATAATCCCTGCTTAAACACGTCATACTTTTCACAGCCACACCCAGCAAACAAATACATTTCCCTTCACACGAGGCTTCCAGTAAATCAATCTAATTCATTTTTCTAACCCGCTTTGGTAAGCGGGGAAGTGAAACCTGCATTCCTCACCATTGTACTGCTCTAAATTCCATCCCACCACTGACAGCATGCATTTTTGGCAAATGCTGGCAATGCAAACTGCCGCATGCTGCTTAAAACCGCCCACAATTTACATTGAAATCCTCACTTGCAACACAAAGCAAAACCTCCATATCGAGAGGCTAACATCACCGCAAATAAACCGGCACATTATGCACGCCATTACCAAAATTGCTGTGCACCATACAAATGCATAATACATTTTACCCACATCAAATATGCCCGTAGTCTGTGACAATCTAACTACACATGCCACTGCATCAGGAACCCCAAAGAACATTTATTTAAAAACGTGCAGCAGGACTAGAGCCGTACTCAAGGAAACATTAGGCCACGGCAACCTTGGAATGAACAGCGTAAGAAAACTCATAACCAAGCAGCGCACAACAAAGTTACTAGCCTGGGGAAAACACCTCATTAATCCACACAGTGAAACCCATATGGAATAATCATACATTTTAAAACATTTCTGCGCGGTGGCAGTTTTCAAAGAAAAATAGCTGAAATGGCGGGGTGAGTTTGAAGGACTAATATATTTAATTTGCACTCCAAATGCAGCACAGTGGCATAGAGAAATAAAAACACTCGGGTGCGAAACCATTTTGAAACTCGCAAAACAATGCATTACATGTGTTGGGTGGCAGGAGTACAGCGCAGAGGCTGTTGAAAAACAAAACATTCGGATGTGATTGCCGCGCAGCGGCCGTCTCAAAACAAAACCATTTTGAAAATCACAACTCAATGCATTACCTGTGCAAGAGTACACCATTCAAAACCCATTGTAGGACAAGTAGGTATGTTGCAAACCTTCCGTGGCATGGCAGACTCGGAGGGAACAAAGAAAACACTACTGTGATGCACACCGCTCTGCCCATCCGCCCTCACGTTCAAAACCATGGCCCGCCGAAACTAGCACGGGCCCTGAACAAAGGAGGTCTTGACCCGCTTGCGCTGCCAGACAGGTTCAACCACATATTTACCCAATTGACAATACATTCCCATGACAAAACTACAATGCCGACCTCGACCGGAACACCACAGAAACTCCTTCCTCGACAAGAGATGACTTCAAGTGGTGGGGGCGGCAGGAAAAAGTGGCCAACCCTACGCACCCCCCGCCTTATGAGCGTTCCCCTGGGCCTGAAACCAGATGTGTCAGACCTGGGGACGCCGACTTCCACCTACAGGGGGCAGGAGGAGGTGAGGTGTTGGCTGACACTGGGAGGAGTGACCTTTAGGGGCCGCCTGCTATGTACGCTGTCCCTCTAATGCCCCTTCTGGAGGCAGGCCAGCCTCTGTACCTTTGAGGTGCCATTAAACTCCACTGCACACTTGTTCCCTTTATACACAATTTCTTTTACTGCAGCACAACTTTTCTAGTTTAATGAAAGTTTAAGAAAACCTTTTTAAACTATAAAAGTAGCAGTCTATTAAGAAATGCTTGCAATGTCACTGGAGCACGTTTCCCCCACAACATTTGATTTTAGCAGTTTTTACTGCTGGAAAGCACAACATCGCCCCTCAAATATTTCCACCCACCTCAGAATGATGGTGCTGGAAACTGGAGGGGAGACAATTGTATTTCGGCACACATTTTATCACAAGCTCAGAATCAGGCGCCGAGTCTCTAAAGAGTCTATAGGAGGACCATTTCTCATTTTTTGTAATGTGTATCCGGGTCATTACAGGGCTACGTATGGGAGGATATTCACGCAAGTGTACAAAATATCCCAAGTGATCAGCCATGTTATGAAGCATTCGTTGAAGGGGTGAGGCATTTAAGCATGGGCAATGTGTGTGCTTTTAACACATGGAAGTAATTCTTGGGTTGCATGGGGTAGCACATGCTCTTGAATTGCTGTAGAAACTGTGCTCCAATTTATCAATCCATCTTTAAATGTGAAAAATAGCTACAAATAGTTAATCTGTAGCACAAATGTGCAATGCAGGGTGCACATGATTGTGAGATGCAGCATGGTTATATGATACCTGTGAACAAAGAGTTTCAAATTTCAGGTCTTCAAAGTCATGTTAAGATGGATTTCCAAAATCAGCTATGATGGGTGAATTTTGGGAGGCCACCTTAATATGGTAAACAGGAAAGACACTGAGAGGTTAGCCAAACCCAATCAAGGTGAGGTTGCAGAGCGGTCAAGGCTCAGTCTCAGAAATTATTTGAGAGTGGTCTAGGGCTACAATGTGTTCACACAGAGCAACACCATTAATTCCAGTTAGACAGCTAAATCTATGAAAGTACAATTATTTATTAGGTTTTTAGTTTACACACTAAGCAGATAAAAATACTTGGTAAATATTGTCACAGAAAACCCCATACAAAACAGAGATATGTATTCATCCGTTAGAAAGATAGATTCACATTTGATACAATGACCAGTAAAACACAGGTAGCTCTGATGCATAAGGATAGTAAACACTCTTAGAATCAACACAAAACAGCTCCCCTATTTCGTATACATCAACCCTAAGATGGTATGGTGCCTTGTCTTCAAATGTCATCAGTTCCAAAGCATATACATGATCAGGTGGGTTTATATGGAGATGTGTAGTGCTAGTGGTTATGATTAATGAAAGGTTCTGAAGCTAGATATAAGTTCAAGTTAGTTCAGGTAAGTACTCAAGGCAAGCCAACCATCTAGGATAGGCCTTGGGAAGGCTCCTGAACACAGGATGCACCATCAAAGGTCAGATAAGAGTGAGTTAGGACTTTACACTGAGGTAACCTTATGGAGGACAGGCAGGGACAGGCATAGGTATGTTAACACAGCCCACTGACTCTGATTTTTCCAAGGACCAATGCAGGTGTTCCAGAATCCATTTGGTGACACAATTCTCAGCACTATGCCTGATAAAGGAAGGCCAAGAGGTTGTGGGTGCATAAGTCTCTTTCGTTATCAGACTTTAGTTTCAGTCAGTTACAGTCCACAGGAATCGGTTCCAGACAGCTTCCAGTAGAAGACCCAAACAAGAAAAGATGAGGACATCTATGGAGCAGAACGCCTCAGGACACCTGATGGGATTGAAGTAGGATTGTTGTAACCACCGTCACAATGGTCAGACAGCTAGATATGATTTTACATTGACAACAAGCACAGGAACAGATCCAGCACAGCTTTCCTTTGGTGTGAGATGGCAGAAAATGAAGGTGCAGGTGACTTGTCGAGATCTGCAAAGTTCCAAGGATCTGCTCAGAACAGTAACAACTGCAGCGAGGTAGCACAGGAGAGAGTTGGTCAGTCCACCTATTGATCTATGTGAGATCAGGACAGAGGAGCAGGGCTTGACGGGCACAACACTGGAGTTGATGCTCATCAGCTGCAGGGGTCATCTTCAGGTTGTCAGCAGGCTGCTCTTCTTCATAGAAATCTTGGTTCTAATGATGGGCTGCCAAACAGTCACAGAATTCCTCCTTTTATCCAAGATTCAGGCTGGGACCAAGCCCAAGCCTAACAATGGTAAGGACCTGCACCATTCAAACAGCCATTGGCAATCCCACCATGGAAAGGCATTAGTCACATCCCCAACAACAGCAGTCTATCTGGCACCAGAGATGTGGCTTGGGACTAGAAAGTCCCAGCCCCCATCTCTGGCACACACAAACAACGTCCCTTAGCCCTCAAAAGTGGCAACTTTTGCCAGCAAAGGGATTTCCATATAGGGAATTCCTGACTTGGGAATGCAGGAAGAAGGCCAAAGAACAATATTGCTAACACATTGTGGAACGGCCATAATAAGGTGACACTGGACCTCACCCCACTGGATACAACAGGCAAGTGCACACAATCGAGCTAAGAAAACTCGTACATTGTAAAAGTAAACAAAAGCTATTATATGAAAAAGATATAAGGATAGAACTGTGATTTGGTCAATTGTAACAATACAAGAATTCATGAAGGGAGACATAGGGCCTGATTTACAAAAGTGTTTTACAATGATGCAATCCCATTGAAAAACGCTTTGCAAATCGGGACTTACTCTCTCAGTATATTTTAGGACTGGTGCAATTATACCAACAAACTCCAGTCATAGAATATTTGGGGAAAGTGTTGGATAGTGACTTTAAAAAAACATATCATGGTCCCCTTGATGTTATTTCCAGCGATTATCTCACTGGATACCGTCTAAGGGACTAGTTAGTTTCTATGTAAGAATGAACAAAACAGGCAAGGGAAGTGAAGCAGAAGGATTCACTTACCTCCATAGAGTAAGGATAGGTTTCCAAACAAGCAAATTGTAAGGGTGTCACATAGAAATCAATGGAGGGAAATCTTTCCTAACACAACTTTATTTTGTGTATGGTCATTATATAGGTCAACAATTAACCATCTGTGTACTGTCATTTACTTACCCTGCTTAGCTTTATATACTGTTCGATCATGAAAACACGATTTTTGTTTTGCACCTTTGGTTGGATTGTTTGGTTTTGACAGATTGTGACAAAGGGTGAATCAAAGATGCATGCATAGCATAGCATCATTAGATAAATAAAATATTCAACCATATTCACAATAGACCTACTGGTGGGGCATACATCTACGAGTATTCAACAAAGACACAACGTAAATAGTGCAGATTGTGCACTATTTACCAGTGGTGTAATGGTGACATCCTTGGATTATTAAATAAGCTTCCTAGTTGACAGAAAGAGCTTGAAACTAAAATAGCCATTATATCGCGGATTGTCACCTGTCAATGTGACATAACTCCCTGTGACGTCCTCCGAGTCAAAGGTCATGCCTTGTCAATTCATAAGATGCCACCTACTGCTTGATGTCCGCAATCTTTAGCTGTGGCAACATAGCAGCAATTTAGCTCTATCGAAATAGAAGGGTGGAAAAGTTGTCTCAATGCCACCCTGGGTGCCTTTGAATTTGGCAGATGGATTTGTTTCTGTGGTCTGGTTGTCTTTCCTTGTTCATTATTAGCAATATTGAATGGGTGGGTTATGGATTCTCAGGGCCTTAAATAGAACGCGTTAAGCATCACCCGTGTGAACAACTAAAGAGCTTTGCACACCCCACAGAAGTATTGCCTCTTCTGCAACATTGACTTTTGAAAATGGTGCCCGACTCACCTTAGGACATGCCTCAGTACACACAAGCTGCCACATCATGTACATCAGGTCCTGCATGTGGATTCTCTGTCAATAATAATACGGATCATTCAGCAGTGCCAATCACACAATCATCTCTTTGTGCTGAAATAGTAGTTGTTGAAGGTGTGCATGTTTTGAACTTGTGAATATTAAAGGCCGAGTTTCCTTAATTGCTCTCAAATCTTCTCAATGGGCATGCAAAAGGGTACGGATATGCACTGCTCCATTTGGAAGTCCTCTTACTAGTGTTTACCAGTACTGGAGAGGTTTATGACTTATAGACTTTTACAGAACATGAGCAAAGCAAATACAAGATACTCATTTAACTGTAAGAGGGTCCAAAGTGGTCTTGCTCAGCTTAAATTCTACCATTCCCCATATCATGCAGCTCCCCACCAACCCCCTCTTCTCAGCTGTGCGCCACCTTATTCCTTTTTTTTTTGTGTGTATGAGTATGCAACAAAGACTTAAAGTGAATAGTGCAGATTATGCACTATTTACCAGTGGTATAATGATGACACTCTTGGATTATTAAATCAGCTTCCTAATTGACATACAGAGTTTGAAACTAAAATAGCCCTTTATATCGCTGACGTCACCTGTCATGTGACATAGCTCCCAGTGATCCTCTAAGTTAAAGGTCGTGCCTTGTATATTCATGAGATCCCACCTGGTGCTTGATATCCACAATCTCCAGTAGTATGGCCAATTGCATACCTTGCTTTAGCTGTGGCACCGTAGCAGCAAATCAGGGTTAACTAAATAGAAGGATCGAAAAGTGCGCCATTTTGCAGCTCAGAAGCATCACTGAATGCCACCCTGCGTGCGGTCTCCACTCTTTAAACATAAATGAAAACAAAACAAAAAATGAAAAAATGTATTATTTGCCACCGAGTTGAAGGACCATGACACTCGACAATAACAACATTAACAAAAAACAGTGCTTAAATAAGTTTGGCATGAAGTAATTTATACGAACGTGATGTCAATATTGTTTAGTTGAACACATCGCACGAGCCTATAAATCACGGGAGCTGAGATTAAACTCAGCACTTTGTACCAAACACACACATGCATTAAGAACATTACACCCATAAATAATCAATATTTTCCAGATCGTTAAATAAACGTCCTTTTTTGTTCTTTTCCATGAGTTAGTGGCCTTTTTAAAAGACTCTCAATTACATTGTTTTAGAATGATCCTCAGTCCTTATTAAACACTTGCAAAAGTGTATGCATTTACCACAAAAAGCCGAGAAAAGTCAGACCGGCAGTTTCACTTAATTACACATATGGTACACTGCTTTTTCATCTGAACCACCAACTAATTTCACAGAAACTGTTTTGAAATGTCTTTGGAGATGCAAATTGGCTCCTATAAATAAATTCAGTGCGGTGGCATGTGCTCAGTTGCATAACAAGAAATACAGTTGCTCGCCTTTTTTCACTGCTAGGTCTGTGAACACATCCTGCATACAATGTCGATACAGGAATGCTGTACAGATAGCTGCAAAGGATTTCTACTCAAAACAATGGCGAGTACATAGGGACCTTTTCACAATGGTTCTAAACTGTGTAACTCTAATTTACCCTTGCCTTACCCCTGTAGAGGACTGTGATGTTCACAAAATAAGCTATCCTGAGTAAATATGACTTATAGCTGACTTATCAATGTACCTACAGTAAGTCAGGTGTAAGTTAGAATTTCCCATTAGAACTTCTTTTGCTAATAGCATTCGACACAGTAGACCACGCGACAATCACAGACCATCTACATCTCTGCATGGGGACCAGCGAGATAGTCCTCAGCTGGCTCAAATCCTACCTTGCTAGTCGCTAACAGTTCATACAATTGTATTCCCCCAGATCCCCAACTTTTACCATCACCTCTGGAATCCTGCAAGGATCCATTGTTTCCCCTATGATCTTCATTCTTTACATGGAACTGCTTGGAAACCTTCACTCTCTACACAACATCCGCATCCACCAACATACAGTTGACATGCAGCTGTATCTCAAGAATTCCGTCACTGAAGACATCCAAAAGCTGAAGACCATCTTCAAATTGATTTAGCCGTGGATGTCCAGTGCTTATCTGAAAATAAACCCCTCCAAGACTGAATTCCTACTGCAGGGCAACAACACCAACCACCCTGAAATCCAGAGCTGGCCCTCTGTTATGCACACCAAGGGCTTCATAGCCCAGCTGCCAAACTGTGACAAGTCTCTTGTGTTCGACATCAACAGACACCTCTCCTTTAATCAGCACATGGAGTGGAAGACACAAACATCTTGCTGCCAAAGTTCTCAGCAGCGGAAAATCAAGTCCTTCATTCCAGAAATCAAAATTAGTACAGCTGTCCAGGCCTTGGCCCTCTCCCACCTGAATGGGGGTAATGCCATTATAGAAGGACCCCTGACTACACTGGGAGACCTGAAATGTGCCCTGCATGCTGCAGCATGACTCATCAAAGGACTCTGCATGTTTGACCACATCACTCCAACCACTAATAAACTGCACTTTCTCCCACTGCGAGCCTGGATCATCTCCCAATCCTGCTGTATCATCTACAAGGGTGTCACTCTAAAGTTCCCAAGGAACCTCACAGAGAAACTCAGACTCTCTGCAGGCCTTTCATCCACAAGAAGTCAGGACAAAGGTAGACTTGTAATTCGCCGGTGGAGGAAGGAAAGAACCAGAAGACAGGCTTTTTTTCTCTATGAGCCAAGAGTTTGGAATCTACGACTCAACATCAGACTTGACACCTCGCTTCTACAGTTCGGGAAAGAGCTCAAGCCTCTCCTGATCAAGGAATGTTAAAACCAATGTCTACATATCTTCAATGCCACACCCTACCTGAGATTGGATGATCTGATGCCCACTGTTCCCTCTGCTGGTTGCTTGTAGATCCCTTGCTGCCAAATTGTCTGTCCTCCCACTCAGTTGCTGCAAAATCACTGTTCCCTTGTTACTCTGTTTCTCTCATTGTGCTCTTCCACCATGGTTGTAAAGTACTCCATTGCTTCCCAAAGCTAGGTGTACGCTAAGTAAATAATCATAATAATACCACAACATTGCTGTAGGATTAAATAAAGTGTAAATAAAAGTTACTCAGTGTGTCCTCTTTGGGAATTGGCCACATAGACTTTGAGAAATACAATTAACTGTGCTAACGGGACATTCATTGTAGATGATTCCTTGTTACTAGTGGCTACATTAGATGTCTGCAACATGTGGCTCTCAAGACCATTTGAACTACACATCCTACCAGGCCTAACCAGCAAAGCCAATGGAGAGGGATCATGGGAGACACAGGGCCTCATCACGACTTTGGCAGTAACCCTTAAATCCGGCAGTAGCGCTATTACCGCCGGATTTAAGGGTCTGCCAAATCAGGACTTTGGCGGATTTCGCCCAGCTCTGAGCCTGGGGGAAATCCGCTGAAAATTTGCGCTATTACCGCCGCCGGGAAATCTGCCGGCGGTGAGAGCATGAAAATTCCCCATTGAGCCCAATGGGGAATGGGGCATTCCCGAATGGGCTAAATGGGGAATGGGGATTAACATTACCGCTGAACTCGTGATCCGGCGCTATTAGCGCCGGGGAGTTCGGCGGTAGGGCTAATACAGCCGATGGTAATACCGCCGGCGTTACCGCCAAAGTCGTGATCAGGCCCACAGTGTCCAAAACATCTGTGAGGCTGCAGGTTGTACATCCCTGATTTATTTGTCAGACAATACTTCTATTTAGACAGTAGAATTTCCATGTACCTTGTTTTACTCTTAGTCAGTCTACATTTTTTAAAGAAATGCATGCCACAACTAGAATTAGTGGCACTGGTAAACTAGACATTCCATTGGTGTCTGTTTACCTTTAGATTTTGTTTTTCTGAATTAAGACAAGGGCAATTCTCACTCATAAGAAAATTCATAAATAGTGAATGATTCCACCATATGACTCAAACTCTAGCATGTCATCAACAACGAAAGGCCATTTGGGAGTACCTATTGGTGGAGATATATAATTATGCATGGATTTATCAATTTCACTAGCTCCCCCCTTTAGAGTACAATACAAAGAGGAGTGAAGGTATGTTGGACCATCATTGATTTATTCTTGGTACTGAGTTTCTTCATAATGCACCCTCATTTGCTTAAACTGATACCTGTCACATTTGAAAGCAAAATTAGTTAAGGGGAACTGGGGTTTGATTTTGATGTAGATCTTAAAGTTGTGCAGCTTTGCAATTGTCTCATTTGTATTTATATTTTGAATGTGTTTTTATTAAGGATATGGTATTTTGACAAGAAATAGGTACAGAGATACTGTCACAAGGGCTTACAGGTATAGGCATGCCCGCAATGCCAAAGGGAGAACAGTACACAAGAAGCAGGAGTTCAAGGAGTCTTGCAGACAAGAAAGGATAGGTAACAGAGACAGTGACCAGAAACAGTAAGGGGCAGGGAGTACAAGTAAAACAAACACGTCAGGTTCCCTCTTGGGCTGCACAGAGAATGGGGTAAGAGTTTTCTACAGAACCAGGGAAACTCCAGCCTTCTGAGCAGGTTACTATTACAGGGCCCACTCTGAATGTTCATGGAAAGGAGCAACAGTAGTGGGTGTCTGTGTCTGGGCCCTAAGACACAAACAAGGTAACAGTACTCACAAGACTGAAGCCTGTACGGGTCCAGCAGGAACTGAACATTGACTGCCTCCTGAAACAGGAACCAGCACACCGTTAACAATGACACACGGTACAATACTGAAACGCAACAAAGGAAAGGGGCAGAGATTGCGGGCTGGACACCCAGCAGCCAAACTCTGAACAAAGGAATTACACATGGTACAAATGAAGACAAGAACTGTAACAGAAATATCCAAGGAAGTCAAAGAGAGCAAGCTTCAGGACAGAGAACCTGAAGAAGAGAGAAGAAAAGCAAGAAAACCCCAATCTAATTGCAGGGGTAAGGAGACTGGAAACTGCAGACTGGTAACAAGGAACACTCTGTAATGAAATAATAAGAGTAGGACTGCAAAGAGAAAACAATGAGTCTGTTGCTCTGAAGTGGGATAACAAGGGCAGGATAGAAGACTGATAACAAGGAAACTGGAGCTCTGAATTGTCATAACATGGGCAGGATGGAAGACTGATAACAAGGAAACTGGAGCTCTGAAGTAGGATAAAATGGGCACAGAACAAGTAACCGCAGGTAGGGAACAAGATAATTAGTGTTAGAGAGCAAGGGGCTGTAGACAGCGAATATAGGACTGCAAGCAAGGGAGCAGGGCTGCAGTATAGGAAGCACAGAGGTGCAGGGCAAAAGGCAGGGGTGTGAAGACAGAGTAGCAGGGCTGCAAGGCAGGGAGCACAAGGCTCTGGAACAGGAGCAGGTTCTGGAAACAACAGGACACAGCAGAAATCTAAGGATCAAGGCAACAAAGGGCTGGAAGTGAGCTCAATGCAAGAGCCCTGTGCTCCTGCAGGCAGCTGCTTAAATACTGAGATGCCCTGTGCTGAAGCAGGCTAATTAGAAGCACCTGGAGCAGCACATTTGATGGTAATTCGCCTCCTCTCTTTCTGGTCCTGGGAAAGTGATAATTGCACTGAACTATAAGGCTTCTGGGGATCGTAGTTCTAAGACTTCTGCATAGGAATAGTCAGGGACTGGGAACTGCCACAAGGTGCATTATGGGACATGCAGTTTGAGGAATTAAATAAGAAGTTTCCAAAGTCTTGCAAATGGAAAGTAAAGACAACAATATGACTATGTATTCTCCAGGGAGGATTATGGAGAGGCAAAGTCATGACAGATACGTGCAGTAACCAGGGCAATTCAGGGCATGGTCGTTTTACAACAAAATGTAGTGCAATGCTCAAAGAATCAGGTGATAATATCTAAATGCAACATTTGAATCGAAGATGCAAAACAGAGAGCAGTATCTCCGGGGTGATTTCATGATGTATATAATGTAATTCCGAGAGGGAGGGTTTATGGGGGCAGGAAGAATCCTGGATAATGTGGCAGTTCTTTCAAGGTGTAAGAGATGGAGTTTGACGACAGACTTAAATAAATGATTGCTCATTTGTTTTTATTAGGGGTAGTGAATTCCAGACTTGGGAGGAAAAGGAGTATAAGTGAGACTATGCACGGGGTGGGCAAGTGACAGAGAGATTGAGGAGAGAGGTAAAATGAAGGGAACAATGGCAAGATTGGTAGAAGATAGAAATATCCATGCAGGGAATGCACTATCATATGAAACGACGTAAAGACAAATACCAAAAGAAACTGGTAAGGGGTGGAGACAGGAAAAGAGAAGAAGGCTTGAGCATAGCTAGCAGAGCGAACTGGGAGAAGGTGAGTTTGCCAAGGGAATATGTAGAGAGGACAAAGAGCAGTTTGGCAGAGACAGAACCTTGGTTTACTCTTACTGGTAGAGGAAATAGAGAAGAAGCAATCAGAGAAGTAAAAGGTAGTCTAGGAAAGTGTACTGTGCTGTAACCCAAAATTAGACACAAACAGAGAGAGGGATGATCGATCATGGAAAAGGCTGCAGAGAGGTTAAGTAGGATGAGATAGAGGAGATCTTAAAGTGATTTAAGTGATTTAAGTGATTTCTTAAAGTGATTTAAGAAACTCAGATTTGAGAGGGTTGACATGTTAGCTTTCAAGCAACTGGTGATCCTGCTGAATACCACTTGTTTGATGGTTTGAGCGGTAAAGAGGAGAGGTCCACCTGGTTGGTACTTAAAAGAATGGGAACCCTCTAAATGGGAAAAGTAACATAGAGGGAGTGAAAGTATGAAAGTAAAGTAGTGAGTGCTGTTAGGAGAATGAAGCAGTATGAGTGAGAGAAGGGTGGTGAGGGTCATATGGATCTTAGTGATCTTGGATAAGAAGTACCATGTTGGCCCTTTCGTCTATATCAAGGCAGACGGAGTGAAACTTGTGTATTGTGCATTCAGGCTAATGTTTATTACAAACACCATAGTCATTTTTTAAATGTATTCATGACAGCAGAGAAAATGTGGTTTGAGAAAAAGACTTTACTAAAGAAACATAGCGATGGTAGTAAACCCTTTCTGGGCTTTAGCTATTGAAGAAGTGATGGAATTATATCGGTAGGGAAAACAAACAAGTGTGTTCAAAGATTAGTTTCAACTCTAGAAAGCAACAATACTAACATGGGTGTGGGAGAGGAAGGAAAGAGAAGAGGGGGAGAAGGGACCCAAAACCAGTTCAGGGGACCAGGGGAAGAAACACCCAGGAATATGAGCTATGGGGCACTGACAACCATCCCATGCAAGCAGGCGCAAGGAGACATGCAGCATCTGGTCAAAGAATTGAGACGAGAGAACACTAGCAGCACTGCAATTGACTGGGAAACACAACCCAGTAGGGTAGAGAGGTGACAGGAGCCACGAGGGACCATATGAGCAAGACACATATCGAGTCTATCCATTTAGAGATGTTGCATGACATGAACACCTTATCTAATTTAGATCACATCAGTCTTTCTTTAGCGTATGAATCCTGTGTTTTAGGCACCTGTTTTAATAGTGTTTCCCTTATGTTTAGTAAATTAAATAAGTCCTGCCCAGAAAATAATGGTTTGCCAATGTATTGCTCATGCGAATGAGTAATATGGTTCCTGACAGTCAGATAGTATACACATTATCCTCAACACAAGAGGAGGAAACAATTCAGTCGTAGAGTTGTTGTAATCCTTTACAAGCAAAGGAGATATATCATAGGTTATTTATAACACACTTAATACCCAGAGGTTTCTGAGCGCGGACCCGGGGATTGAATCTGTGTTGCTCTGTGTCGTCTTGCTTCCAAGGCGAGCACTTTGCCGCTGAGCTATCCTCCCAAGCCAGAGGTGAGAAATTATAGAAAACAAAGAGATGTGGTAGGAAAATTGTGCAGGAAGAAGGTTAATGTAAATGTGACAGGATATGGGAGTGAGGAATATTTACAAGTGTTAATATAAAAGATCACTTGGGTTGGAAAATGATTGTCAACTGTTTTATATAATAAAGCATAACTTGTAAATCTTG
The DNA here is from genome assembly GCF_040938575.1 of Ambystoma mexicanum. Taxonomy (NCBI): domain Eukaryota; kingdom Metazoa; phylum Chordata; class Amphibia; order Caudata; family Ambystomatidae; genus Ambystoma; species Ambystoma mexicanum. The sequence goes on along the minus strand of NC_090921.1, from coordinate 932,399,165 downwards.
CAACAGTTGGCAAACGGACACATGACTAGCAATACTTGATAGCAGTTTCTTGTTCTGTTTTAGGGACACTATTGGAAAAAAGAGACTAGTAAAATATCCTAGAGTAAAAGCCATAGTTTCTCCAATGCATGTAATATTTGTTGCATTCATCATAACATTCCAGAGAAATTGTGACCACGGTAAAACTACTCGACTGCCTAGGCCCATTTTCTGTCAAACTATATTTAGGAATTTCAACATTCACCAACACGTTTCTTCATGTCAACCGCCTGTTCAACACGGCTAGAGCAGATGGTCCACCTCACTCAATAAGGGCACTTGAAATCTTCACAGTATTCTGGCATGTGCAGTATCAGAAAATCCACTCTGCCCATATCAACTGACATTATCTTCCACCAGGACCTTTATGGGCTTTGCTGCAGTTTCATGGGAGTTTTATTTTACCATTGCAAGGAGTTCACATGTCCTAGTTTGATGTGGATGCATTAAGATTTCCATTAGCTCAGAGGTCACCTCCTGCTGGGTATTGTACAGTTCTCCCTGATCCAAGTGATAGGGCATACTATTGACCCAGAGGTTTCAGTCCTCTGCCAGATGACAATGTAGTTAGCTTTCTTAAACTCATAAATTATTAGTAATTCAATAGCAGCAGTATTCTGACAGCTCTTGCATGTAGCAGAGTCAAAGCCATGCTTAAGCCCACTAAATGGCATCAAAAATAACTTTCTTATGTTCCCCTACACATAGCCAACAATTTGTAATTATTCTTTCCACCTCGACATTCTAATCTACTTAGGCTTCATCTCATGATCAAGTTTTATTGACTGTTATTAAGATTTGTTTTTAGGTTGACTCGATATATTTTTTATAAAAATATTCTAAATTCGTTTCCTAGCATTTTTATAGCTCTGTGTTGTTATTAACTGTGCCTTCACCGCATTTTAAACCCCCAAAACCGTGTTAGAGCGGGTAACGTTCCGAGCCCATATGCATACTTAGAACTACAAGTCCCATCGGGATTGGAGGATGCATGGAGATAATTGCTTGGGTCAGGCGCGTCAGCACCGGTGCGTCATGGCTAAGCAACTCTGCGTGTACTTAAAGAGACTTGCTTGCCCAGCGCGCGGTATAGCCAACAGTTTGTAATTATTCTTTGCACCTCGACAGTCTAATCTACTTTGGCTTTATCTCATGATCAAGTTTTATTCATTGTTATTAAAAATTGTTTTTATGCTGACTCAATATATTTTTTTAAAGATCTTCTAAAGTTGTTTCCTGGCAATGTTATACCTGTGTGTTGTTATTAACTGCATTTTTGCCAAATTTGAAACCCCCAAAACCGTGTTAGAGTGGGTAACATTCCTAGCCCGCACGCCTACTTAGAACTACAAGTCCCATCGGGATTGTAGGCTGTGAGGAAATAATTGCTTAGGTCAGGCGCGTCAGGACTAAGCAAGTCTGCATAAGTCTGCGTAGGACCAGCCAACGCTGACTCCCACCGCCCCTAGGACATGCCACTGTGGAACGGATTAGAGCCTGGATTGTTGTACCGCTGGTAAGCCTAGGAGTATGCAGGCAACATTTGAACTTGGCCAGTCAGTGGCCAGCCTATGTACCTCAGCACCCCAAGGGAGCAGGGATGCGAAACCTACTGTTTACGCTGTTACAGATAAGAGCCCCACATATCTTCTGGAGGATCCGGTGGTGGCATCAAACAAACATCATACTCTGTCTAGGGATGATTGAAGTGGTAAATGCAAGACCCATATTAGGACAACACTTTTGAATACTAGATCATTAGATAGGCATTCCCGAAGGTATGCGATCATGTTGTGGATCAAAATATAGATGTTATGTGCCAGACAGAAACATGGCTCAGTGAGTCAAATGGTCCGAATATTAACTTAGCTATACCCGATGGCTACAGATTATTTTGACAAAATAGGGAATCTGGCAAATGAGGCAGATCTGGAATCCTAGTTAAAAATGTACTTAAATTCTTTAGCTCACATATCACATGTAGTAGTTGCGAGATTATTCTTATTAAGATCACACCTACACCCAACAACTGCCTGAACCTGGTTCTGGTGTATCAGCCACCACGAGATATGGCAGGTTTTTTTTGATGAATTTATAAGTATCATGACTTCCCTAAATAAACCCAATAGTGCCATATTGGTATTGGGTTATTTTAACAGATTGATTGGGAATTCTCAAGACCCTGATGCCACTGATTAGAACAACTTCTTAAAAGTCATGACTTCATCATACATAGTAAAGACCCTGCTCATCATCTATGCAACACATTGGACTGGGTTATTATATTACTAAAAATGTCAACCTAAGTCCTTTACTGGTAGTCCCCTGTATCTGGTCTGACCACTTCTTTGTGCCTTTTAATTTCTCTCTTCCTACACATGAGAATAGGATAAATGCTCTAAAGAAAGTGACCAGTAGAAACTATAATATGTGTAGCATTGACCAGAAAAGCTGCTTGAACAAGATTATGATCAACTCCTCAGAGAATGACAGCCTACAGTTGCTGGTAGCTGAACATGAAAGGTCCTTTACTGACCTTATAGATCAAGCAGCACCAGTGAGAAAGAAAATACTCAGAGAAAGAGCAAATGGGCAAGAGTGGTTCACCACAGCCCTGAACAGTCAGAAGCAAGAAAAAAGAAGAGCAGAAAGGATTTGCGTAAAAGAGCAGTCAGTGGAAAATACAAATGCTTGGAAATCCCTACAGAAACACTATCGTAAAGAAATCATCTTAGCAAAAAAAAGGCTACTACGATAATGAAATAGCCAAAGCCAAACATGATTGTAAAAAACATTTTGAAATCTTGAGAGATCTCAAGAAGCCTAAGGCACTACTTGACACCTTTGCCCCGCAGACAAAGGATTGTGAACCCATTCAACAGTAGCACAGAATAATATTAGAAATAACTTAAGAAAATCAACTCATGCGGGTACTGTAGAGAGTATAGAAACTATAACTCAACAGGAAAAACTAATGTTCTCATTTGAACCCGTCTCTCACACTATGATAGCAACCCTGAATATCGTGAGACCTACCACTTGCTATTGAGAAATACTTTCATCTAAGATTATCCGGGATATTAGTGAAATATTTGTACCTTTTTTTACTTGTTTTGTGTATGCCTCCTTTGAAAGGAATGTAGTAGCAGACATTCTAAAAAAGAATGTGTCATTAACACCTCTCATTAAAAAGCCTGGCCTAGATCACAAATCATATACAAACTACAGACCCATAACAAATGTGCCATTTCTTTTAAAGATTGTGCCATTTCTTTTAAAGATTGTGTACAAGTTAGCCACTGTGCAGCTGCAGCAACATTTGGAAAAACTAATATTTTACATGTCAGGCAGTCAGCTTTTAGAGCATTTCATGGTACAGAAAGTGCACTTCTAGATCTTCAAACTGAAATGCTTAAGAGTGTGGATAAAAGTTATTCAGGGCTGCAGATTTTATTGGATCCATCAGCAGCCTTTGATCTTGTGGATCACGAAAAACTCTTGGTAAGACTGAGTAGTGTGGGCAACTGCTCGAAGGTTGCGACCTGTTGGCTCAGATCTGTACTCACTAACCGAAGGACGAGGATTGTTTGGGTAGATGTGATCTCTGGGTCTGAAATACTTGAGTGCCGAGTTCCGCAGGGGGCTTGTAGCTCCCCTGCCCTGTTCAACGTATTTTGATGTCCACTATGCAACCTCTTGCATTCCCTTGAAGTCCATTTTACCAACTATGCGAACGACACTCAGCTCATTACGGAGCTCAGTGGTAACTATGAAAAAGATAAAGAAAGAATCTCCACAGTTTATGGTGCAATAAAGAGTTGGGTGACACTCAATGGCATCTGCCTGAATAGAAACAAAACCAAGCTTTTGAACTTTGGCTCCCCGAAGGCCCATGACAAACTTCAGGCCCAATATGTTGGCTGTGATATTTTGCGCTATTATAATGCCCAGAATGTATTATTGTAGTGCCTTATTGGTCGGTACAAATAAGGGCTGCGTAAGTAAACTCCAAGTGCTGCAAAATGATGCAGTTCAGATAGTGAAGAACATACACTGGCATAAACCATCTCGGTATACAGAAGGGAACTACAATGGCTCCCTGTGAAAGCCAGAATCTGCTTTAAAGCCCTTACTTATGTTCACAAATGTCTCGTGGTCAAGCCCCTCAGTATATTAAAGAATGTATATCCGTGCAAAAGTCCACCAGAATTGCTCGGTCTACCGATACCATGAGGCTGATCTGCCTCAAGAGTAAGTGGGTTAAAGGGAACGGCTGTTCATTGCCAGTACAAGGCGCCCAGGAATGGAATAAACTTCCAGCCACCTTACGTATTATAAAATATCCCCTGAAATGTAGGAAACAATTTAAGACTGTCTTGTTTGAATTATGATTCTGGCCATATCTCTTGTCTTAATGAGCCCTGATTCCTGCTGGCTCCAGTGCTATATAAATATATAAATACATTAAATTTAAAAAACTTTGAAATAGGGAGATTCATTTCATTTCATATATACCTGAGGCGTCTTGCAATGAACAACCATGGGCCAGAAGCTGTAAGGGACTTGGGGGGCAGCAACCAAATAATGTGGAGGTTGGCCATTCACCTGGATCATGCTGGTTCACATTCAGTCAACCAAAGACTGCAGAGCAGCCTTATTTACCGGATTCACTGCATTTATCAATATCTAGCATAAATGATTCTCAGCTTTCACTGCTAATAGTTGACTGGATTCAATCCTGAGCGGATGGACACTTTGCCTGGACACAGAAGCAGGACATGCCCCAGCACAGGTACTGTGCTATAGGCACCATTTCCCAGATAGAGGCTGTAGGCCATGTGCTTTGTTCACTGTAGCTTGGGACACTGCACTCTCGAGCAGTGTCACATGCTGTGTCCGGCAGGCACTGTGAACAAGTGCACAGAACAAAAGGTCATGCCATACACCCATTCAATTCAGGTAGTATGGACAGAGTCATTGTACTTGGAGCATAAACTGTTAGCACGTTCTTGGTTCACTGATAACACAGAATACCCATGTCCTGGGTCCTGTGTCCATGCCTTACTGGCACTGCAGGTAAAGCAACTGTACCTGGGGTTTGGCCACAGCCATTAAAGACACTGTACGTATTTAAAGCACTGGGAAATCAACACACGTTCAAACCATTGCATTATAAGCTTACCATTTTTATGTAATTTGACTGTTTCACGTATGGCACTGTGGAAATATATTGCAAATGTTATAATGAATTGGAAGCAGTAGCAAACACACGGGCTCAACAAATACTGCACATGCTAAAAACAACTAAGAAACCCCTCCAAATCCCTTCATAATTCTCCTAAAACTAGCAAAAGAACTCAGAAATTCCTCCAAAACCACCCATTTGAGAGTCCGTCCTGACCACCTCTCTCTCAGCAGTCAAACAAATCCCACCCAGGAAGCAGATAGCAAGCTACATGCAATATATGCCCTCAAACATGTTCGGTTTTGGAATGGCTCAAAACCTGAGTGGTTGGTTAAACTCTTTTCCAAGTCTTAAGCATCAAGATTGCGTGCTGGGACACAAGCCCTGCCTTTTGTCCCAAGGTGGGGTTGAACCCTTTGTTAAACCTGTGGTAATCCCATAGGGCATGGTGAACCCACTCAACACGGTATGCCCTTACCACAGTCCAGTTATTTGTGGGGCGATCCTGCACCCATAAAAATCAGCTGAGAGAAAATAGGAAATAGCTTACGACCCTGGTGGGGCTAGCATGGCTTAGAGTGTAGAGAGGATGTTGCAGGGATGGGAGCAGAGGGAGGAAATGAGGTTGGTAAAGAACATTCTTTGACTTGGTGGCATCCAGAGCTGTAGTATAGGTCAGAGGGCCCTTCTTGCATACAGTAAAGATTGTAAGGGTGCAGGATTTGTGCCACCAGTGAAGGTGAAGTCATATACTAGTCTTAAACTGGCACATCTTGAGAGTAATCTACGGCTGGAGGTGATGGGAAGAGAGAGTACAGGTATCGGTGGGATCGTTGTTTTTAAATGTGGCATTAAGAGACAGGGTTAAAGATATCAGAGGATTGTTGAATGGGGGAGGACTTGAAGGGGAGACAGATCTTGGAGAAAGGAAATTACCTTGACTTGGTAGGAAGCAAGAGAGTCCTGCTTCAACACACTTTGGAGATAAAGGAGGAGGGGGTGAGGAGGAGGAACAGAGATGTAGAAATGGGTGAAAGAATGTTGAAATAAGAAGAGGTGAATAGTGAAGCAAGCTGTGGCAAGAAAGGAAGATAGGAAGATAAGGTTGTGACAAGGATCATTAGAGACTAAAATGCCTCTTCAGCCTTCACACTTGTACACACCAAGAGCCAACACAATGATAAATGTAAAATAGGCACAGTCAAGAGATATACTTTCTTCGCCTTTTGTTACAACGTGGGTCGAGGTATACTCTTAAAAGGGTTGTGAATGTGGTCCACTACAAACCCAAATAGCGAAGTATAACAGTCTAAAATAAAGGAATGCCCAATTAAGGTTCAATAAAAAATATATACGCTTTAATTAAGCACCTTATGATATAAAATAACTAACTAGAAAAACACTACACAAAACCCAACACTGAGTAAAAATCACAGAATAGGCAAAGATAGTAGATGCAGCATTCTGGGTAATGAATCAGGGATGAAAGGTAAGTAAAAGCAACAATTTTCTTGAAAAAGGATATGTACTTGTGAGCCAAAAGGGTTCAACGTGACCTATCCATTCTCCAGGGCCCAAAAGTGGACAAGGGGGCAGTTAGCAGTCAGTAGTACCTTCTTTGAAGTTCTTGGTTGTTTGGCAGCACTGCACCATGCTGTGTGAAGATTGGGAGAGAGCAAAGGTAAACAGTGGAGGGTCCTGCTGGTTCAAATGTGCTGAACAGTTCTTAACATACAGCAAACATACTTGTCTGGATACTTTCCAAAAATCAAACTTTAGCCTTGCGCCATATCGAGAAGTGTCCCTGGTCCGACCACTCTTTGCTTCACTTTAATATGTCATTACATCTTTGTAATATGCCTAGAGAAACAATTTTACCTAGCGTATTGTGCAATTTAAAACATGTTACCTTGAAAGCTTTTCAATCTACTATAAATCCATTATTACCGTCATTGGTTGGTAGGCTACCCCTAGAAGAATTTGCCATCATTAGGGCAGCTACTAACAAAGCTTTTGACTCCCTTGTCCCTCTTCACCCAACTAAGTTTAGGAAACAAAAGGGACACAAACAATGATTTTCTACAGAAATAACATTGGCCAAAAAGAAAAAGAGGAAATCTGAGCGCAGATAGAGAAGTCATCCGTCCCCCCTCACACTGATAGATTACAAACTTTCAGTTAAGGTGCATAAGGACGCAATTTTCTAAGCAAAACGTTCAACTCTTAATACTAGAATACAAAGAGCTCCTTTGAAATCTAAAGAACTCTTCTCGGTCCTTAGAGAACTTAAAGGCCCTACAATAAAACCCTGATTTATTCGTAGATGATGGCTGGTATCAGAATATTTCAGACAGTTTCTATCAGAATACTCAACAGCACCAAATACGCATCAAGAAAATGTTCAATTCACAGCTTTTAGAAGAGGACATAGACATCATAAATATGGATAATCCTTCTCAGAATACTAATCTTTTCTTATTCACAAAAATCTCTGAACAAGAGGTATTGGAAGTCACAGAGAAGCTTAAGCCAACATCTTTTAAGGGCGACATTTTGACATCCACTCTCTTTAAGGAATTTGCATGCACACCAGCTCCTTGGATTACAGAGCTTGTAAATCGCTCTTTTGCAGAGGCAAGTGTGCCTGGAGCCATTAAGGAAGCATGGATCACACCCCTGCTAAAAAAGGATAACCTTCATCATTTGGTTCTTGAAAATTACCGTCCCATAACAAATGTGCCTTTTATATTAAAAATTCTCAACAAGATGGCTTACTCACAAGTTCAAGCTTTTGTCGAGACAAATAACATTTTGGCAAAAGAGCAATCCAGGTTTCGAGTGAACCTTGGGACCAAAACAGCCCTGTTGGATTTAAAAACAAATATTACAGAGATTATTGAAGAGGGAAGCTCTGCCCTGCTGCTCTTGCTGTATTTGTCTACAGTATTTGATTTGGTCGATCACGACCTATTGGCAGACAGACGAAAAAAATATAGGTCGATGCTCCCCTGCGCCAGTGTCTTGGCTAAAATCTTTTCCTGGCCTTAGATTAGCATGTGTAGCCATGGGAACATCACAATCACAGAAAATATCAGTAACATGTGCTGTTCCCCAGGGATCATGCTTATACCCTCTGCTATTTAATATATACATTAAATGCCTGTGTGACCACCTTCAATCTCTTGGTGTGAAGTTCGCCAACTATGCCGACAACACCCAGATAGTTTTTAAACAATCTGGGATCTATGAGGAGGATCTGGCCAAGATCAATAACATTTCTGGGGCAATCAGAAATGGATGGCCCTCAATTTGCTGGCACTCAATGAAAAAAGACAGAGGTGCTCATTGTCAGCACCCTCTACAGACTGAAGAATCTAGATACATGATACAAGGCCTTCGTCATAAATGGAAATTCTATCCCAGTGTCTGATTCTGTAAACACTTTGGAAGTGTTTTGTGACTCCCACCTCTCCTTCCAAAAACACGTATCATATGTCAAATCATCCTGTTCATATTTTATACACCTACTGTGGCAAATTCGTCCTTATCTATACGAACTAAATAGAGCCCTGATTGCGGCAGCTATAGTCAATACAAAGTTAGACTATTGTAACAGTCTCCTATTAGGAACATCTAAAGGCAACATTAGGAGACTTCAGGTCCTTCAGAATGGCGCAGTCCGAGCCGTCTGTGGGCTTAGACGTCAAACCCACATCAAGGAATATCGAAGAAAGCTACACTGGCTCTCCATAGAGCAATGTATCAACTTCAAAGGGTCAGTCCTCGTATTCAAATGCCTCACAGGTGAAGCACCAGACTACCTTGCATCAAGAATTTAAAAATCCATGTCACAATGGATCAAATGACCAAATGCTACAGATTCAACCACGCACTATCCTGAAAAAGCTTGGAGGGTCAAGCTTTAATGCATGGGCTCCACTCATTTGGAAGTCAATTGCCCTAAAAATAAAAGAATGTGCTACCATTCAGCAGTTCAGGATGTGTCTCAAAACATTTCTTTTTGGCTTCCAACTGAACATTTAATTCTACCAAATGACATTCTAGAATTACTGTCATACTCAGTCCATACAGTTGCACTAGCAACTCCTTATTGTTTTCTGTTTGTTTATGTTATTTGAGCTCCCTGAAACCTCTGGGTTAGTGTGCACTATATATGGACTTATTTAGTTAGTTAAAACACAGTCAATGCAGTTCAATGGCAAAAAACTGTAGGATCCTGGCTGCTTTTGCTCTGAGGGTGCCGTGAGTCTGAAGCCAGGGGATCAGGGACAAGATGAGCCCTTTTTCTCGTGCTCCCAAACAGGGGTGTGGCTGGCACACAACTGCAGGGGTCTTCCAACATGGTGAGGTCCTCGGAACTGCTGTGGCTGGCAGAGAGGCAGGTAGGTCCTGTACAAGCAACAAATCAACCTGAATGGTCCCTTGGGATGGTTAGGGCACAGAGCTGGTCTCTGCCTTGGATCTCCGCCTTCACCACACAACTGGAGGAATTTAGAGAGGACTGCTTTCCCAGCAGGGTGCAAATAAATCTTCAGAATGGTTCAAGATGATTCCGGATGATTCTAAAAAGTGGTGGTAACCCCCTTCTTTTATAGGTAAAAGTCCCCGGGTGATTGGGCTAAAGCTAGCCTGCTTTAGGGGTACAAACCCTGCTCTTGAAATGTGTGGACTTTGCCCTTATGATGTCACACCCAAAGCACTTTGCTACAGAGGAAGTGGATGAAACAGGAAAGAGAAAGTAAGTCAGAGAGAGTCAAGATGGCAGGACCCTCCCAAAACTGTGTGCCTCTAAGGCTCATCTTAACTGCACCCCCTCACTTTTCAACAGGATCAATGAGCTTAGAAATGTAGCCCCCTGGTGTGAGGCTTGGCTCTTTATTTATTTAATTTTATTTATTGGACACTTGTATGATGCCTATACACAGGTGTTTCCAGGTGCCATAATACAAGTGCATGACAAGGTGGCAAGGGGGAGGAGGTTGAGTGAGAACTGTAAGTGGGGGAGGGGGGATGAGTGTGGTGGACATGGATGACCAGGTTGGACTAGCCCGGGAAAGGGAGCCCGTAGGGCAAGTGCTGGGAAAGGATGCTGGGGGGACTGGTAGTGGGTGCTCTGGCCCCTGTAAGACTCTGAAGGGACCAGGCCCCAATCACAGTGGCAGATGGAGAGTTAGCATGGGAGCGAGAGAGGGAAGGAAGAGGAGAAAAGGGAAGTCTTGAAATGTTTCCAGAATTTAAGAAGATCAGGCTCAAGTCTGAGGGTGGGAGGGAGGCCGTTCCAGAGGGAGGAGCCAACCAAGGAAAGGAATCGACCTCCCATGCTCTGCTTGGAGAAACGTTTGACCTGAAGAGATTTGGTGCCAGAAATCATGAAGGACTCTGGCCGAGCGGTATTTAGGGAGGGATGTAAAGAGCTACCAGGCACCAGCCAGCCTTGTGGATGATGCAAAGGGTCTTGGATTTGATCCGTGTGGTCAACGGGAGCCAGTAGAGAGATTTTAGGGCTGTAGAGCTGCAGTCCATGGGCTTGAAGTGAAGGAAAAGTCTTGCAGTCCTATTCTGGATTGGTTGAAGGGGCCAAAGGGGAGACAGAGGCAGGTTGAGGAAGAGGTTGTTGCTGTAGTCAATCCTAGAGAGAACCAGGTCTCAGGAGGTGTTGAGCTTCTGGGGGAAGGTGAGGAAAGGTAGAATGCCTGAGGAGATGCAACTGAAAATTGGACTTCTTGGCAAAGGTCCATGATACGAGGAGAGAAAGAGAGAGAGGAGTCAAAGATGATTCCCAAGGTTTTTTGCCTCACAAGTGTTGTGAGGAGAAGAGGACCCAGGGAGACTGGCCAGAGAGTGGGGAGGGGAGTGAGGAACAGGTGTCCCAATGAGAAATATCTCTGTCTTACTGTCATCATTGGCAGAGCATACTGCCTGAATAGCAGTCAGGCATTCCAGTATGAGGGAGGAGGAGAAAGAGGAGGAGGTACGGGAAGGAAGCTGGAAAGAGAGCTGTGTGTCATCTGTATAACACTGGAAATGAGGGGAGAAAGTGGAGATCCAGATGACCAGATGGGCCAGGTAGATGGTGAAGAACCATTGCAGTCAAATAGAGCCCTGGGGGATGCCACCGGTAGAAAGTGAGGTGGAGGAGACAAAAGGACCCATTTGCACTTGGCAAGGTCTGTTTGAAAGGAAGGAGGACACCCACACCAGTGTTTTGTCCATAATGCCCAAGGTATCATGGAGACTGTTTATGAGGATGGAGTGGTTGACTGTGTCAAAAGCAGAAGATCGAGGATAATCAAAACAGAGGGAGTTTAGAGAGTAGGTCTTCTCTTCACAGGTGTTCAGGAGAGAAGTGTCCGTGCCTCTGGCTGCCCTGAAGCAGGACCGGTGGACAGTTCCTTGCAGATTTTAAAGAGTTCAGATGTGTTATTGGTGTCTCCAAAGATGTGGGCTTGGACATTAACCTTCATCTTGGAGCAGATGGAGAGGCGGTATTGCCTTAGAAGTAGGCAGCAGACCAGTTTGTCAGAGGATGAGCTGGATGCCTGCCCCTTCCACTCTGTAGCTTTGCACTTGTGCTTCAAAGTGACCAAGTTAGAGTCATACCAAGAGTTGCTTTTGGAGGCAGGCTCCACATGAATCTTCATGATGGGGGCAAGGATGCCCAGAGTGTTACAGATAGAGAGATGGAGGTTAGCTAGAACCAAGTCAGAAGGAGAGTCTGTTGAAGTGGAAGAGGAGGTATGAAGAAAGAGGCAAATGCAGTGACTGACACACGCTTGATTGGTCGAATGATGCAGAAGGAGACTGGCAGTACGGCAGAGGCATCCGGGGACAGGGAAGGTCAGGTGGTAAGAGAGGAGAGAGTGATATAATATGATAGGTTGTTTATAACGCGCTTAATACCCAGAGGCTTCTAAGCACGGACACAGGGATCAAACCTGTGTTTCTCTATGTCATTTTGCTTCCAAAGCGAGCTCGTTTCCCCTGAGATATCCTCCCGAGACAAAGTGGCTGAGTGGTCAGACCAGCAGAGAGGGGTACAGCGAGAATTGGAAAGAGGGATGTCTGTTGAGATGAGAGCATCCAAGGTGTGTCCAGCAGAGTGGGTTGGTCCAGAGGGATGGATAGTGAGTGAAAGAGTGTCACAGAGGTCATGGAAGAAAACAGCAGCCATATCAGGAGGTTCGAGATGGATATTCAAGTCCTCAAGGAGAATACATTTGGGGAGGAGGCAAGAAGAGAGGATGACAAGTCAGCCCATTCTGGGAGGAAGAGGGAGGGTGGTCCGGGGGTCTGTAGATGGTAGCGAGAGTAAGAGAGAAAGTAGGTGAGACAGACAGCCTGCAGACTAGGCTTTCAAAGAATGAGTAGGTTAGAGTGGGGTTGATGGAGGCAGAAACCCACTCAAGGAAGATCAGAGCTACCCCACCAGGTTGGGAGGGCATGGGATTGGACATGATCTTGTAACCCTCAGTGAGAAAAATGTCAAAACAAGTGACAGAGCTGGCCTTGAAACAGATCTCAGTGAGTGCAAGGATAGCAAGATCAAGGTCTTCAAGGAGGTGACTAATGTCACCCTTGAATGGGTGTGCCTCTTGCTTTCTGTTCCCATGCCAGCGCCCTGTAGAGTGGCTGCCCTGGGAGAAAGGGTGTTACCTGGGCTTAATAAGGAACACAGAGAAGCAATCCCCCATGGCTAGTCCTGTCAGTGGAGAGGGGCGGCTCATGTCTGGGAGGAATACACACAATCCTTCCACAGCAGAACTGGGCCCACAGGGCTGACATATGTGCAAAATCTATTTAATGTGGCAGGGAGAACCCTGAAAGATGCTGGCAACCATGCCTCATGTATGGCTTATATGTACAGTTTGATGTGCCACCAGGACAACATCGTCAGGGATATGTAGTGTGTGGTGGATCCTGGGTGCATATTTTAAATGCAGCCCCTGTGCTGGAGAGACTTTGGTGTCACTGCAGCTGTCACAAGTGCATCTGTGACCTCTGAACCTTCTCTGTGCCTCTAGTAGAGCAGGTGCTTCTCATCAGGATACTGATGTAGCAAGGCACAAGTATACAGTACACTTTTGGCATGGACCTTATGAAAGAGGAATCTGATCCGCAGATTTCTCTTCCAGAGATGGAATTACCTGCATCATTTCATTATTTAATAAAAATCAAAAAGTCCAGGGCTCAATTCATCACAGAGGTCAAGAGAGTTGCTTTTGGCAGGAGCAGGCAGATTATGGAGCATGCTCAGAGATTGGTATGACAGGACACAGTCAATTTTCAAGATGATGGAGCAAGGGAGTCAAGGAGATCAAGGTCAAGGTAAAAGCAGTTAGGAAGGCAGGAGGCCTTTACTACAAGAAATAGTGAAGATCATGTCTCGAAGGAGTTTGGTGGCATATCTTACCCATGATCACAAGCTATGAGGTTGGATAGAAAGGATGTTGTCCTACACATAGCCTGGGTTATCTATAACCCAAGAGTTATAGCATCAACGGAGGAGGAAGCAGTGAATACATTTAAACACGGGCTGTGAAGCGTATATGTAAGGTTAGATGATGGTTAGTTTGCAAGGTTGTTGTCTGTGGGTGTTGGGAATGACAAGTGGGGAAGGGAATAGGGGGGAGATGAATTGAAGGAGAAGGATGAAAAGGAAGGAATATGAGAATGGATGTGTGGTGATATTGAGGTGGTGGTCAAGTAGTGATTGGCCAGCAGGTTTGACATCATCTGATGTCGAGCTACAGGGTGGCTCAATGACCACAATGCAGATGCAGGGTCATTCACGACAAAATTAGAAATAATGGGCCTCTATTCATGAACTTGCAAATAAAAGGCACCTATTATCCAACCCACAAATGTGGGACTACAAAGCAGCAAATTACAAATAGAAGTGCATCTTACTTGAAACAAATACGTGGTGATTACAGTGAAACAGTCCAGAAGAGTCCCTTTAAAGAGATTGTACCATCTTTGGAAAAGTGAAAGGATGGTGGCCCAGGTAGCAGGCTAACAGGTGCAAAGCTTTTCCAAATTTCCTTTGCATCACTGCGTCATTGCCTGGACGCCCTGGAGTGTGAATGAAGAGAAGACAACGGGTGGTCACATGGGCTTGCCTACACCAATGGTAGTTGGGTGTATTTAATCGCTGAGGCTAATGCTCCAAGATTGAGTGGGGCCTGCCTGAATCTGCGTATCTTAAGTATTAAAATGTTCGAGTGATTCTGATGTTTTTTATTGAAATTAAGGGTTTTTTTTCGCAGTAATTTACGTTCTTACCATATCATTTTTGACACCTCCTGTTTTTGACATTGAACCGTTACCTAGCAACCACTGTCAAATTGTGTAACAGATGGCTTTGATTTCAGTTCGGCACTTGTTGGTAAAGTAAAAGTGAAGCAAATGTCCTCGAAGCAGATCATGTTAATTGCAAAAAGTAAAAATATGAATTATGACTTTGTCGACTGCACTGGTTGTATCATCTACGTCGGCTGGGCGGCAAGAGCATTGCAGAAAGACATTTCTTTCCAGATTTAGGATGCATTTGTTGATGAAATATATGTGTCCAGACAAACGTCATGTTTTGTTTAAATGCGTAGTCTATTTGTGCTCTTGTTTACTATACATATATAAAACCAAAATGCACATAAGCAGAACATTTCACCCAGTGCCATGTACCACCATGTCTGATATCACCCTACCAATTGAACAAAATAACACAGAAAGTCATTTTTTAAATTTTCTTTATAACGTGCTAAATATCTGAGTTGGGTTTCTAAGCGCAGATACGAGATTCGAACCCCTCTTGCTCTGCTTGGTTTTGCTTCCAAGACCAGCACGTTGCCCTTGTGCTATCCCCGTTCAAAATGCATGTTACCACTTCAATAATAATTTGCAACACAAGTGTGGTTTTTGAACAGTGGAAGCTAGTGTCCTACATTGGTTTCAATATCTAATAGGTAGAAACGTATGAAGTAAAAAGGCTACATTTAGCCTCAGCATTTTTGTTCATTAATTACAGACTAGTTCTTGAACAAATGCCACAGGGACAACGCGCACCAGTAGGCCACGGGGCCCTGCTAACGGACTCTCTAAGCACGCAGAATTAATATTTACACTTGGCGAAGGAGTGAGACTGGAGGCCTATTTTTAAAAAGGCCTTTGAAGTTAAAAAAAGACAATGACAGACCAATAAACAAAGTTTGGCGAACATGATCCGAGCCATCCAGTTCAGAATGTACACTTCAGTCCAGGAGCTCTGCCTCGACTCGCCGTGAGCGTGCTGCTCTCCCTTGCAGGGAAACATCAAATGGCGTTGGTACCTAATTTAATCGAAGGCTTTAGAAAAGAGCCCTGTTGTGCCTAATAAAGTTAGAGGTTTCAAATTTGAAAGAACGGCAACAACGTGTTTATATGACTTGAGATCTGACAAGCACCAAAGGAAAGCAGTCTGTGATAAAAGTACACAGCGCCCCTAAACAGATTTAATATATCCAATGAAGACTTTCTGTTATTTAGCCATTGACGTTCATTGACGCACATTGCCAGAGGTGCAATGTGTACAGTCAATTGTAATAACGCATGGCATCCCGTCGCAAAGATGTATGTGTGTACGGGGCAGTGCGCACACGCAGAGGCACGGAATGAAACTCAATTATGCAGTACTGAACAGATTTCTAATTTTTCAAATAACACTCGAGTTAATTTTTCCATTTTGCACGTGCATAAAACAATTACAATTGCTTCATTCAACTTGAAATTTCATCAAGCAGCAAAAACGTAATCAAGAACAAAACAACGGTATTCATAGGTAACACATGCATTCGCAAAGGAAATTGGTTGTGTCTGTGTAGCGTGAAACGTGTCAATAATCACATCATATACACATTGCACAGTCACAACATGGTAATGTAAAACCCCACATGTGCACATGTTAACATCATGTGCCACAAGCACCTGCAAATGCCCCAAGAATATGCTACATAAGACTTCAAAATAGTTAAATAAATGCATGTGCAGTCATGCATGTGAAATGCTTGATTAACTTGTGAATAACATAAGTGCTCTTTTTGTTTTATTTCTACAATATCTAAACATTTTGTCATGAAGTACATCAGCTCTAATTCCTCAGGCTTCAAAGTGTTGTAATGCAAGTCACTGTGTCCATCTTGAAAGAATGAAGGTCTGTAGTATATCAGTAAACATTTTGTCAAAGTGGCAAATGCTCCCGAGGGGCTGGCTGACATATGTCATGACAACCCCCCACCCCCTTCTTAATTTGTTTTTGATTCCTTTTTGAACATATCTATTTTTTGTATTCCTTCTTGATTTTTAATACGTTTTTATTTTATAATTTAATATTATTTATTGTTTTATTTGCTTTTTAATTGTTTTTATCAAGGATATTTTATCACCTTAAGACATATTATATTGTGGCCTCAACCCATCCCTGCATGGTGTGGTATGTCATTCAAATGCAAGCGGGCAGTCCCCACCGGTCCAAACAGCTGCTGCGCTGATGAGCAGCATGGGCCGTCCCTACTTGTCTGAACAGCTGCAGCCCCAACAAGCATGCCTGGACATGTCCAGAGACCAATAAGCTTCCTTCACTGGAGACACCAGTGGCATGTGTGGGAAAGGTGTAGGAGAGTTTATCTTTTGAATGCATGCCTTTATTTCTAAACCGACAGAGCAATAGATATTGTCAATCAGTATACCAGCCCGGCGAGGTCATCTTTAATGGGAAAGCGAGGTGACTATATACACTGTGGAATGTGAGATTCAGCAAGAAACCCACAAGACACTGTTGTTGAGATGCCCATGGTACAGCTGCATGAACTGCCAAATCTGTCAAAATATGCACCTCTGTTCCAGAAACTGCATCTCTACGAGATTGCTATCCTGGTGATACTTTCAGCTGTAAATATCAGCCATACCTGAGTTTATGGTATAGTGGCTAGCAACTTTCATAATTAACCAAGCCATGGCAATTTGAGAACAAATGTGTCAGCCATGTGAGCTCAGTTTAGCTGTGAAAGGTTTATGTGTGTTTCCCCAGCCAGGGTGTCCTTGCTGCTGCCAGCAAGACTGTAGCCCTATGGAGTTGCCTCTCTTTGTTCCTTTGTGAGGAAAGATAACACCCTCTGCAGAGAGAGAGCCTCTCCACTGGTAGCTGTCATGGAAACAGAAATCAAAGGGCACATCCATTCACAAAAAGAGTGCCCTCACACCCGGGTGATGCATACCAAAAGGGCACTTGATTCTATTGAGAAGGTAAGGGGATGGGATTTGTGTAGACAGATGGCGCTCCTTACAGCAGGAGGACGGTTACACAGCCTTGTTTCTGGATGCCTCTATCTTTCCTTCCTGTCCCCACCATTCCTGTAGCACAATGCACTTTAGTTGTGTTATCGGTAAGCAAATTCCATTTGTTTCAAGAACACAAATGGGATCCTTAATGCAAGCTTGCATTAGTCCAATTACCTGCTGACCTTTGTCTTTAGAAAAAGGGTCCCCCAATCCTTTTTTGATTCACTTTTGGCCAAACACTTAAGGAAGAATTACCTGGGCCTTTGTTGTTGATAATTCTAAAGTCCTCCGCCAGTGAGGTGAAGAGACACGCTCTGCCCCTAACCATCACCAAGGCACATTGGGGTTTAAACTGCCTCTCTGTCACACACAATGGTACCCAGGTCCACACTGTGTTGAAATACACCTGCATTTGAGTGTCAGCCTCCCCTGTGTCTGGGAGCCTGAGAACAAGGATTAATCTGCTCCTTAAATCCTTGAATCCCTGGATTTGGATTCACAGCCTCATGAGAGCCAAGAGACACAGGAACCCTGTCTTCATCACTTCAAACTGATATAACTGTTTTCAAACTGGGTTCATTGCATTTCGAACCATAGGACACACTGGTGCTGCCTTTGTCAATTAACTGAACTCTTTGAACCAGCATACTTGCGGTGTGAACCAACTCGATTCCACCCGATCCCCTGACTCGAGGTGCTGCAGTGTCACTGGCTTGATAGAACCAACAGTTACCAAATGCCTCACACCAGCTCAACCTCTAACTGGTACTTTGTCGAACCACACACTGGAGCATCAGGATCACCAATTCAATCCTTTGCAGACCTTGATTCGAACCACAGGAATGTCATTCGCTGACCCTACCCAGTGGTTACTACACATCTCAGACTGGCTTGAAACCAGACTGATCCAGGAGAGCTTTCTAACCTGCATCACTTCAACACCACCTTTAAACCACCCTGAGCCACCACTTTCAACCCGACTTGATGCCAGATCACTGCTCGGATCACGATGACTCAACGTACCCAAACTTGGCATGAACCACTTGCACAATAGTCCGAAGCATGGTTCAATGTTGTTTAACCTGCAAGAACCACAACAAGGGAGAATTGACTGCTATAATATTTAAAGTTGTATGAAAATAATTCTTACTTTTGCGCTACTTGTTTAGAACTTAGTCTGGTTGTAATTGCTACACTTTAGCTACTGGAGATTCCTACACTATTTCCCACAAAGAGAACAAAAATAAGTGTGGTTGCTTGTGTGCTTTACTACCAATATTTTTAAATATCCTTACAAAGACATTCTAACAAATGTAGTTATTATTCAAAACATCTTTCAAGTATGAGTTATTTATACAATTGGAGCAAACATTCCAACAGGTCTTCGTCCTTAGGTTCCATTAGTAAATGTAATTGTTCTCAAACATTGCTGAATTAGTCAAATTCTGTAGAAGTGAGATTCTTAAAATTTCATATTTGAAAACGATCCCCTTATGGGCTGTAGTCTGTTCCTTTTTATGTAATTCATTTCTCATGTACTTAATTTCTGAATTTCCCATAATCAGTTGCTCATTTTTTTAAAGTAATTAATTCCTTATGAGATGAAATCCTTTTAAAATTCCTCATGTGGTCCAATTCTTGTGGTTAATTACTAATTTTTAAGGAAATTAATTTTTCATGCAATACATTCCACTTAATCTAACTCGCTCCTTATAAGATGATTTCCTCAACTGATTCCACATGTTATCAATTCCTCATTTAATTCCTCAGGTGATCAATTCCTCAACATGTGTTTGGACATGCTAATTATCTTGATCATGATGTGAATGCATGTAATAAAGTGACAGGACTGTCAGAAAATGTATATAGTAACAGTGTATTACAAATGTGAAATGAGATGTACACTGATGATGTGAATGTGAGTAATGTTTAAGGCTAATTTTTGGACTGACCTTGAAGTGTCGGTTGGTATACTCATCGAATGTTCTAAAATATCATTGAATTAAGCAGTTCCAAATGCAGTATCTGTGAATGATAAAGATAAAAAGAGGGTAGTAATCTTAATATCTATCTCAAAGTCATTGATGGCCTGATTTTAATGGCAAAGGTTAAAAAAGTAATGATGCATTTAAGTTTGGTTGCTGGATGAAGCAGATTGTCTCCCTATTTCATGGATTGGTGCTTCTTCTGCGCTACTTACATTCACGAAAATGTAAACATTTCAAAATGGCTGCTATTTTTTTATTTAAAAAAAATGGCTGCTATTAATGTTGCATTACGGTAACATCACTGCGTGACTACAAACATGATGACATGCACACAGCGGCTATTTTTTCATGTCTGTTGTTATGGAAAACAAATGTGTTAATTATAAGCACTGATATCTGACATTTTGGGTGGAAAAATATAGTGGATTGTGGTTCAAGATAATGATGTCAATAATCATTATTGGTATACTTGTAGATTCAATATCGGTTCTGGAAGGGCTAAATATAGATAGAGTAATTATGGTAACATTCACAAAGACATTTTTGTTGAAAAAGAATGAAGAAAATTGTAATGATGTGGATAATCTTTATTGATATAGTTAAGGGCTTGATATAAGTGTTGAAAAGACTAAATATAAAATGTGTCTTGATAAGTGTACTCAAATAGGTGTGGATGCATTGGTCTGCATTGTTCTGACAAATGGTATCATGTAGGTAAGGTAAGTTTGGGTGGAGTTAGATGGGCATTTGTGGGTGATGGCTAACGTTTCATAGATAATGAACTCACAATAACCATTGAGCGTTTCTTCTAGCAGCCAAGATGTGCTTGTGCCTCGGGATATTTAGGGCAGCCTTAAGTGCATTGTTCTGAATAACCTGGAGTTTGTTGATGTTACGTGTGGAGGTGAGCGATGCTGGAAATACATTGGAGGGACAGGGCCTCCATGTCCTTGTCCTGTACTCCTTTTATCACGTGTGTTCTGTGTTATTTTCTACACAGAAGTCCATGTGGGACTCCTGGCAGAGCAGCTCTTCCTCTTTTTGGTTTGGTGAAGAGACCCTTGGAATACCCTTATGGCAGCCATGGGTGGGGGTAAAACCCTGTACCCCTATTGAATGTATTTTGGCACCTGTGTGTGGCCCACAGAGCAGGGTATAGGCTGGTGGCAGCTCCATGCTGAATTTTACAGGTGCTCTGAGTATTCTCCATTTTGGGATAACCAACCCCTGCCATTGGAATCAGTTGATTCCTTATAGGAGCAAGATGGCCCCTGTGGCCTCTTGCTTTCTATTGCCTCTTACCTTGTTTTCCCAAAGTCCTGGGAAGCCCTGACTTTGTCCCTTCCCCTGACTGGTTCTTTGGTGGAAAAACCATATATGGTATTGTGGGGAAGTCCAGGCCAGACTGGCTGGAGCCTTCCCAGTGACTCTATGTTGTGGGTACGCCCTTGGTAGGGACATGGGTGAATGGAGTGTGTGCCCAATATACATTTCATGTTATGGGCGTCTGGTTTCTGGTGTGTGACACAATGACTGAGACAGCCCTGCCTGAAACCGGTATGAATGCAGTCTGGAGTGCTGAATGGCTGGGTGCTTGTCCCAATCCACATTCCTTGTTGTGAGTGTCTGGATGGAGAGGAATGGCCTGAATGCACTATGAACCTGATTGGCTGCCTGCCTGCTGAATGCCCTTCTAAATGATTGGCTGCCTGAGCCTGGCTCAGCAGTGTGAATGAGAGACAGAACAGTATATCTGGGACCTCTCACTTACTGGAATTGTTCAGAAGCTGAAGTCGGAACTTGATGCTTATCCTTGAAGCCCAGCTGTAAGAAGAAGGCATTGCTGCTGATTTCCTTTGTCACAATCCAAAAGCTGTCGTGTCTCCAAGAACTGATCCAAGAGAAGATCTGGCTAGGACACCGCTTCCCGAGCCACGAGGGAACATCGTGCACCAGCTAACCTTCACCAAGGTTCCCTGGAAGTCAGTCATTGAAAGGCTGCCGACCGGAGACAGAGACCGCTGAGGAATAAGGCCATTGACGACTGCCACCTTTGATTGAGGTCTGGAGGACCGTTGTAACCTCGTCGACCGGAGCCGCAAAGCTCCATTTCCTAAGACACTTTGAGAAAATCAAGGACTCCCTTGCTCATCACCGTCGACTGCTTTGTCCTGCCGGAGAAAGTCAAGCTCGCTGAAGAACTGAGGAGAATCCACTGGTGGGTTTTCCGCCATTCAAAGTCCACAAAGACGCTGACGAAGATCCAAAAGCGAGCCGTGGTCGAGTCCCGATCGCCGACACCAACCGCCGATGACCCGATGCCCTTGCTGGGCCTACGTTCTTCATTGACTCTTTGCAGCAACAAACTATCTGCATCAAGGTGCACCGCGAAGGCCAAAGCTGCCGTCTCGACAACATAGTTCACCTGTTTCTTTGAGGAATCTCGATCTGTGGCTCCTGCCTTAAAGGGAGTTCACTCAAGAAGGATCTGTCGACGATCCGTCAATGTACTCTGCTAAACCAGGTACATTGAGGTAGTAGAACATTTTTAGAAGGGAACAAGACTCTGATAAAAGATATATGGACTGGGCTTGTCAATATATCTTATTTACAGGTTGTCCAGGTGGGGGGATCTTCACACAGAACTGTGTATTGTGGTAGGGATAAAGTATTCTGCCTATTGTTTAACCCTACTTGTTTTTATCCTATGTCTGGTGTTGGTTCACATTGCTATTATACTTGTATGTCATTACAACTGTCAGCAGTTGGTGCATTTTAAAGGAGTCAAGAGTGAATTGTAGTACCACAAAAATATTGTACATATTTAACATTATAGTATTGCCTGAGCACATAGTGTGTTATTGTGTGTGTATATGACTTGAATCTTATATATATAAAGAACTTTGTTATCAATAACGTAGTGTGTGGACATTCCTTTGTGGGGGGTTGGGGACTACACTGTACTTAAGAACCAGCTTGCATCACCTCCTGAGAGCTTAAGGCTTGAATGTTCATCGAAAGTTACCATATAGAGAATCTTGGCTGGGGTGCTCTGTGCTTCTACTCAGTCATATAGAGAGCAGGAGTACAGATACCCCCTCCAGTCTTTACAAGGTACCAGCAAAAGGGCATTACAATAATCAAGTCTGGATCCAATAAGTGCCCATGCGATAGTGAGGTAGCTGTCAGTGCAAGGAAATGGTCTACTGGTATTAATTAACTTTGTGGTGTGTGCAGCTGAGGAAGCAATGGAATTGACTTGACATGTAAGTGACAATGTGGCAACTAGGTGGATGCCCAAGGTCGTAACAATGATGGAAACTGGAATAGAGATGCCATCCATTTTGAAAGTACTGTAAGCTTAGTCTAGCTTGCTGACTAAGGCTTAAGAGCTGACCAGGAGAATTTCTGGTTTGTTGGTATTGAAGCAGAAGAAATGAGAGGCCATCCAAGCCAGACGGTTTGGTAAACTGCGTGGAGTGTGTCAGAGTCAGTAGTGTAGTTTCTGGTTAGAGGGAGGAGGATCCGTGTGTCATCCATGTAGTGGGTGTAGGAGATGCCCAGTTCATCCAGGAGATTGAATAAAGGTTTAGTGAATAGGTTGTAGATTGATGGGGAAATGCACAAGCCTCGGGGTACAGAGCAAGGTGCTGGCACAGAATATGGTGGTCCACAAGGGCTAAGGCTGCAGATAAGTCTAGCAGGAGAAGAAGTGCTGGATTGCCTGCATCTTTGATCTCATGCAATAGTTTTTTTTAATCCAGCAGCATGGCCAGGCCGGAAGCCAGATTGATGTAATCCAAGGGTTTCGTTAAATTTGAGGTATATTTGGATCTACAGATAAGCTGGCCGATCCAAGATTTTGAGGAGAAAGGGAACAGTGGTTATTGAGTGGTAGTTGGTAGGGATGGCAGGGTCTAAGGTAGGTTTTATCAGCAGTTGGAGAACCCAAGCTTCCTTCAGGCTGGTTGGCAGAGAGCAGCCAGCGAAAGAGGCACTGATAAGGGTAGTGATGAAAGGAGAGAGGGCTACAGTGCAGTCCTTAATGACAGAGGCAGGGCACACATCCCCTTGGCAGCGGGAGGGTTTGAGGCCTTTCATCAACAGGGTGACCTCAGCTTCTGAGAATGGTTTGAAGTGAGATTGAGGTAGGTCCAGCGGGTTGACCAGTAGAGGGGTATTTTGTGGAAGTGATGTGTTACTGCTGAGGGCATTTTTTCTAGTACACTATTTTTCCGGAGAGTGTCGATTTTATCTAGGAGAGCATTTTGGATGTTAGTGCACCAGGTAACATCCTTGGTGCTGTTGGTGGGTGGAGGAATGCAAGATTCCAGCTCTCTGAAAATTGGGAAGAGCTCACGGGTGCACAATTTGGCATTGGAAATCATTGTGTTTTAAGTGGTGCTTTTTGCCTGAAATATGGCTTTTTCATCTTCTCTCGCTATGGAGGCAACGCAGGCTGTGTTGGGTTTGGACAGGGTTTTCCTCTATTTAGTTTCAGCCTCATGTTTTTTCAAGCACAGGCATTGGATTTGATGTTGGCGGTGAACCACACCGTGAGGTGCATGGCAGGTTTTGATTTGTGTTGGGTGAAGGGAGCAATGTTGTCGACTGCAAACTTGAGGGTTTTGTTGTAAATATCTACAAGGAAGGCCGCATAGAGATGGCTGGGGAGAAAGCAACTTGGTCAGCATTGGCAGAATGCGATCTTTAGTTACGTTACGAGAATTCTAAGTTAATATGGATGGCAAAGGCATAGCATATGTTGGTGAGGGGATTGAAGTAGGTATGGTGAATGAGATTTTGTTGTGGTCAGTCCAGGAGCAATGCAGATACAACCTTTGGTATGCATATGACTAGGATTCATTGATAAAGCCCAGTGCAGTAAGGGAGCTAGCTAAAGTGTGGGTGTCAGCCTTGTCGTTGAGGCCTAGATTGAGGTCCCAAGGAGTAGGGTCTTGGATGTCTGTTTTGTGCAAAGGGAAAGGACGTGCATCATATCCTCTTCAAGTTTGTTCGTAAGTATCTCTCCACTGGATATTGTCGAGGTGCAGATTTCTCTAATGGGGAGAGTCTCTCTTAATATTAGTGCTACTCCCCGACCACTAGAATCCTGTCTATCTTTTTGAAGGATGGTATATTCAGGCAGAAAGGCAATGGATAGTGATGGGCCAGAGATGGCATGTAGCCATGTTTCTGGAAATGGCTAGTAGGTTGCAATTATTGGATGTGATGATGTTTGAGATGTCCAAGGTAGGACAGGAACAGACCTAGCATTCACTAGAGCTTATTTTAATGAGGGGGTGAAGAGTTAGTTAGGCGCTCGCTAATGTTGGGTAGTCTGTGGCTGGGAGTGCCATTCTTGTGGATGTTCAGTAATGGGAGTGCAGTCAGGTGTGAGGTTGGGAGGGTTGCTTGGGTATTGTGCATCTGGGACCATGATAGGTGGAGTGGTGCTGGAGGTGTAGTCCTGGTGTTTTTTCAGCATGTTGGGCAGGCTAGGCATGATAGTGGTGATCAGATTGTGGCTGGAGACACTGTCCATGGTGCTGGTTTGTGGCCTAGCTTTGTGGATTAGCTGTAGTAGGCTATTAGGGGCTTGGCTGTTGTTTGCGGCCATAGCTTGAGGCAGCATAGAGGAACTCAAGGGGTTCTGTGTAGGCAATGCAATAGTGGCTGGTGAGTAGGCAGTGATAGTGTTAGCAGGGGTGGTGGGTGCGTGGCTGCAAGGCAGGTTGCTTAGAGTCAAAATCTGGGGAGTCACTGCTATTACATGTTTGGATTTGCTTCAGACACTTTTCCAAATGTTCCCTCCTTCTAGTACCTATTGTAGTGAATCGGGGTGAGCATCAGTAAATGAGGGTGTCTGCCTAGTGAATTTTTTGCATCCAAACATAGACTACAATCTTGCCCCAGACAAATGAGGATTCCATGCAAAATGTTGTAGCAATGGGTTCAACGGTGTGGATTTGTATAACCAGACTAACATACAGACACACATCAATGTTTTTTTTTCCCATATAAGATTTTTGCATCCAAACATACACTACGATCTTGCCCCAGACAAAAGAGGAATCTATGCAGAATTTGGTAGACGTGGGTTCAACGGGGTGTATTTGTATAGCCAGACAAACATACACACATACATACCTTCCGTTTTATATATAAAGATAAAGGGTATCTCTGATACGTACGCTGTTCAACTGACAATAGGTAAGATGGACATGCTCATGCATGACCACAGGTGAGGATTCCTCACTTGTGGGGACAGTGCGGGTTGTAAGGCATGCCAGTCTGGAAGACCCAAGGTATGCCGCACAGATGCACCGCAAAGCTGGTGTGACCAGGTTTTCTTTTGGAAGGCCTGTAGGTGCAGGGTTGGATACTGGAGCAATACTGCACCGATGTAGAAAGGAGCAAGGTGATCTGAAGGTGGTGGGTGGGATTGAGAAGTAGTGCAGGAGGTTTTGGGGCCAGAAGAGAGTAGCCATACAATCAAAGGGGAGTGTGGGCCCATACCTTAGAAGCATATTTTCTTCGGGCAGCCATCCCGGCCCTGATAGGCCCAGACAGGAGCCATCATGCCACTTAGAGGTGGCCCTTTGGGGATGGCCGGCTTCGCCTGCCGGCTCCTTGTATCTGCATAAAAAATGAATGTTACTGTCCAATCGGTCCATTGCAGAGGCGGGAAATCCACAGCATGGGACCGAGGAAGCGCTTAAGAGGCTGCGGTGGTTATATTGAAGCTGAGCCGATGTTCCAACATTGCTGTAGCAGGTACAGTGGGGCTTACCTTTATTAGGCCATTGCCCATGGCCAGGTAGGCATCAATGGGGTAGTAGCACGTTGGAAGTGCTGGAGATGGGACTGGTAACCGCAGCATTTATTGTCTTTATTCTTAAATGATCTTCTATGTTCTTGGATTCTTGACTTTAACTTAAGGATTGTACTGCCTATATACCATGTGTGGGCAATACATTTGATTGCAATCACTGCAAATTTGGAATTGCAGTTTATGAAGCGGTTGATTTTATGTTTTCTGCCATTGGTAGAGTAATCTGTTTTTTTGTCTCCATCATGAATTGGTAAGTGTTACAGGACTGCCCCCTCAGTGCATGTGTGGGTCCTGGTTATGTTACTGTGACCCCTTTGTGCACCCAAGAACATAACCTTTGAAGAACTCTGTGGTTATGTATTGCCTTGTCCCATGATTCACTACCCAGAGTGCTGCATGCTGCTATCTTTGCTTGTTCTGTGCTCTTTCCTCAGGGGTGGGCTTTGTGTAGTGGGTTCAATTTTGTTATTATTGCTTATGGTGTGTTTAATCAAAGTATATATATTTGTTTAGTACCTTGATTGAACATTCCGTTATTTTGGACAGTTATACCTCCCTTATGGGTTGCTACTGAATCACATTCACAACCTTCTTGAGAGCATAGCCTTCCCTTGGCCCATGTTCCCACAAAAGGTGAAGGAGGTAAAAAACTTAACATAGCCTCTCTAACCTTTTTGGTTCATGAGGGCTGATTAGACGTGTTAGCCTCTACTCACACTTTTAATCATGCATGGCAGAAGGTAATTTGTCTCTGTTATGGCCACGGCCTTCATTACCAGGATCAGCAGCAAGATGTGTATGAATATCTCAATAACTCAAATATGGGGCATACTATTAGAAACATATATTACATGTTAGATCTTGGTATAGTCTTTTAGATGCTGAATGTTGTTTATAGCATACTTAGTTTGGTGTTGAATCACACTATGGTTAACACTATAAGAAGGATCTTGAGAGAGATACAGAGTGCAAGGCATCTGATCTATAATATTGAAAACCAACACCCGAGATGTAGCCATGAACTAAGGGCAATGGTGGAGGGATTGTTAAATGAACAATAGGCTGATTATTATGCACTTACAAGGTGTGTAACAGATGTTTAAAACCCAGAAAGCTAATGTATAATGTTTCAGGCATTGAATGAACGAATGTCCTCATTATTTTTAGAAGAAAAATAGTGTTTCTAAAAGTGAAAAGCCACTCTGTATTGTGTTTTCAAGGTCATGTGTCTTCTCATTAAAGAAAAGTATCTCTTAAGAACACAGACTTTCCGAATTTGGAGAACTGTTAAGTACGTGGATGTATCTGAAAGCAGGGTCTACGGACCGGTAACGGATGGTTACTCGGCTAGGTATGAACAAGCTATGCATTAGTTGGTGCTGCAACTGTATATAGGACTAGAAATGTCACCGGATCGATTGCACCATTTTTGTTTTAGGTTGTAATAGACATGTGTTGTACCAGAACCAATTGTACAATCTGCTGAATGTGACTAGAATATTATGTAGTCAGGCCTTCAAGAGGTGTGAGTGCAAGACATTTTATAAAACTGTCAAAAATGTGGTGTGCCATTTAGCACAAACACTTACCCTGATTCCTACAAAATGCAAAGTAAACTTCTTCTGAAAACAAAATTAATAAAATTAGAACAAGTTTACGTTTTACATGTTTCGTGTGGATATAGTGCTGGAAAGCGGAGCATGTCGGATACGCTCTTAACAAAAACTCCTATGATTACAAGCGTGTGAGTAGCTACAGAAAGCTGCAGGGGCCATTGGTAAGAAAATCAAAAGAGAGAATATGATCAAGTGTGAGACAAGGTATCTGACCTTGTCATCAAGAGGCTAGGAACTCCTCTCAGCTTGGGGTGGGAAGGGGTACTAGGTTGGAAGTCAGGGTCGGTCCTACCACAGAGCAGGAAACTGGCAGTTGAGAGGGCCATAATTCCTGTCCCCTCCCAAAGTCCCAGTTTACATATGTGTAGTACCAATGTGCGAAACCCTATACCACTTGACAAAAATGCTGGCTTAATGTTATTTGACTTTCTGAGCAACGTGACTGATGAAGCAGCAGCAGTATGGAGGGAACACCCACTTGAATGCAACCCATTTGCGCCACACGCTAGATTCCTACAATAAAATGTGCCCCCGAACCAGCAAAAGGGGTGAGCCGGCAGATGAAGAAATGTGGAGCTTACGTTGTCACCTGAGGCACCATGCACCACTCCCCAGCACTGACGCACAGTTTAGTCGTGCAGCTGCAATAGACTTACTCCATCAAAGAATTGGCATGGAGGGATGTTCGCCTAGTAAAACTCCACTTATCTTGGTGATTGCTGCATCATGGCTGCCTAACACACACTGGGACGCTCTACACCACTGTTGCACCCTAGCAGCCACGTGCAGCATAAAAGGGCAGGACTAATCTGCTATGTTTAACTTCCAGTGATTGTAACATCTCCAGGTGATGTAGGACAGGACCAGATTAGCCAGTGCCAGTAACTAAATGGGAGGGAGAAGGGGACAACAAAAGGGCCAACATGGAACAGTATATAGTGGGTTGTTTGAGAAGTCAAATAAGGAGGATGTGGCAGAACAAGAGACCAACAGGCGGAAGGATAGTGTGTGGAGGTTAATTGGGTAAAAGGTGATGTTTGGTTGGTCAGAGCAAGTGGACAGTGTTGCGAGGGTGCATGCAACGTGAGCGTGTGAGAATGTTATAGAGAGAGTAGTGAGTGAGTGGAAAGTGATTGTGAAAGAGCGTGGCTGAGTAGATGATGGGGTGGAGTAGTAGTGTGAAAGAGGGATTAGTAGTGTTGAGGTGGGTGTAGTGGTGTGAAGAAGGGGAAACTAGTCTGGAGGAGGGAATTATTATACCAAAGGGTGGAGACATGTAGTAGAAGAAGAGAGTGCCATTGGAGGGACAGCAGGGGAAGACTAGGCAGGAAAAAGGGAGATGGCGGGTGGAGTTGGATTGTGGAGTGTAGTGAAAGGGGAACAGCAATCAGAGATAGGGAGAGCAACATAAGGGCATGAGAGAAAGGAGATGGGCAGAATGTCTGGAAGACTCACACCCTCATCTATTTTAGTTACTAATGACATTGATAGTGTAAGACTAGCTTGGAAAGTCCCAGAGGGAAATTACAGAAGATAGAGAAGACATTTGCTTTTAGTTTCTCATTAAAAGCAATCTAGAGACTTGAGAGTAGGGGTCAATAGTCTCTATATACTAACCCAGGGATTAGTGTGAAACATCATGTAAATAGACGAGAAAGCGAGAGTCCGCCCAAGCGCCCAGCTAAATATTTTTTTTAAAACTCTTTAAGCTTCTCTGGGTGTTGGAGTGTTTTTTAAGCCATCTTTGACAAGTGGTTATCGGGGAATTCTTACACTTTCCAAAAACCAATTCGAGGAGATTACCCCCCAAAATAGCACAGTATTACGATAGTTGTAAATATGTACAGATGAACTTCCAACATCCTATCCAAGTACTCCTTTGCAGAGATTATGAAAGATAAGACGAGGACTGCTGTGACTAATGCTTTCAAAGTCATTTTCAAACAAGTTTGCGTACTGTAATTATATAGACTGACGATGGTAAACAGTTTTTCAATACGCCATTTAGGGTCTTGATACAATAAATGTAACATATAACACACAGTCTTATTCACACAGATATCCAGTCACCTATAGTTGAGCGTTTTAATGTAACATTAAAAAGCATATTATGGCCTCATTTTAGCAGACGGAATACCTGCAAAACACATGCACTCTGCATGGGTTTGTAAAGATGTACACTACTAAATACTATAGGTCTATCATAATTCTCCCCCAGCAATTGAGACCGATAATATGTTGATGGTATGGCAGAGGGTTTACTCAGCAAGATGCCTCTTGATAAAGCCTAACATTTAGTTTTAAAAAAGGTGACTACATGAGGATCCCAAAAGAGTCAGGGCATCATTACAAGTCAGACGGAATGGGTTAACGGGGTCCACTAATGGGTGCGGACCCGTTATTCCCATTCTGCCTGATTACGAGGTCCCCTCGCGGGACTCGGTAAGGACGCCTGGTAAAACCAGGCGTTGTTACCGGGTCCCGTGAGGGAACCAGGGAACTAACAACAGGCCGGTCGTAATCGGCCCGTTGTTAGCTCCCTCTCCCATTCCCATTGAGCCCTATGGGGGATCGAATGGGAATGGGGAAGTTCCGGGCCCGGGTTCCCTGAGTGAGGAATTACCGGGCCCTTCAAACTTGGAACGGCCCAGTAATTCCCCATTCAGGGAACCCGGACCCGGTTTTTGAGGCAGGGCTACCGCCAAACCCGTAATGAGGCCCTCAGTCTTGTTTACCAAGTGATACCAGCAAACAAGTTGGTTAGAGATTTTAATAGTACATAAAGTAGATGTCAAGAAGAGTTTACCCATCAAGCATCTGAAGGACTGTATTGACAAAACCTTAAAAGGTATTTTATTAAGAGGAATTGAAGAAAATACATGAAATAATGAAATAGAATAAACAGCATTGAGAAGATTACTGCAATGGGCAGAAGGACATCTAAGAGCGAGTATTTGGTGAATGCGAACAGATGGAAGGCCTCTATGATATCTGGATTTTGGCTTGTCTAATAAACAACATATGTGTTGTGACAAAGGAGAGCATGTACAATAAGTCTTTTTATGTGACTTTACCATCAAATGCCTCTATTGACAGACCTCCAAACCACTGGATAAATCATTAGACCAAGCCCCTGGTAAACTGTGCTCTATGAAGTCCGGTATTGCCGTACATGGAACACTTTTATGGAACACTTTTATGAGAATCAAAGACACATTTACAATCAGCCATACAAATCCTGCAGAAATGCTTCAGGGGGCACTCACTCAGAGGTATTAATAGAGCGTATCCAAAGTCACAAACAGCATCAACAAGATGCTGCAACCTTTAAGACACATAAAAACGTACAAATCAATTGAGATATCAAATGAACACATTTATTGAATCACCTTATCCTGATACCAAACTCAGTTGCACCAGAAAACTATTTTATGTTTTTAGGAACTGTGCAGAACACATACAGCTCTGATCTACATGATAAAGCTTGAATGCATGTTAAGAGTGAATGATATGCTCTTTTTCTGTGCTGTGACATTGTAGAATCACAGAGCGTGGATGACGTGCTCCTTATCAGACAAATGTCAATCAACGGTTCCAACAATGGGATTGTACATTGTGAATATTCAGTATATTAAAAGGGACTATGTGACCATTTGTAAACACTATTATGATACCATCTACATTGTGATAACGGATGATCAGGCAGCTCCCTTCACATTCAATTCTGGAAAGGTGCTCACAAAACATCTGCGTCCTTGTAAGAATGTTGACTGTTGATCATGGTAGTGATGAAAAGCTACAGGGATCCACCACATTACAGGGATTATTACATGGTCCAAGCAGGTCACGGCATGCATACATTCCACAGTGCATCCATTCTCTACAGATCCGATTTGGAAGGTATATTTAAAAACATATTCCGAATAGCCATGACATTCTTGAAATGGCAGTTTGCGATGACCAAACCATGTGTCATGGCTGCAGCTAAGAACATTGTGACTGACATGATAGACTCGTCTCCTTATATAAATGAAATAGTTCAATAGGTTTTGCAACAGACTGTTCAGCACGGGTCTACGTAAGAGAAAAAAAACGATGCCCCATCAAGGACCCGCAACATCCTTTAAAATAAGGAAAACATGGGTATTGCCACAGTCAAAAAGAATTTGCAAAAGATGGGGCTGGCCATTAAAGAATGTATGTGTATTTGTATTTTAGTTCATTTACATAGAGCATATCACCTGAGCTCTTCACAAAAAATGAGACTAGATAAGTATACACATCAGTTCGAGAGCAGGAGCTCTTTCAGTAGAGTTTTGAAGAGGGAGGGAGATGACAGAGAACAAAAAGACAGAGGGAGGGCATTCCAGTGCTTTGAGTCAAGAGGAGAGAAGGATCAGAAGCACAGGGTGGACGAGGAACAACTAAGAGAAAAGCGACTGAGACCGAAGGGAACGGGAGGGAGAGTAAAAGGAGACCAAAGAGGAGAGGAAGGGGGGTGCATGTCCGAAGAGACATGTGAATGCCAAACAAATAAAGGAGAACAGAAATTGGGCTTTGAAAGTCAGCCACCAGAGAAAGTGCAAAGCAGTGGAGAAAGACGAATAGGGAAATAGGGTACAGATGACTCGGATAGTAGAATGGTAGATTGCAGAAGTTTGTAAAGATGGTTAGCCAGGCGACCAAGTAATAAACTTGAACAACAAAACAGGTGATAGAAGACTAAGGATGAAATAAGGAGTCAGGATGCATGAAAGGGTAAGAACCAGTGGGCTCTACAAATGTTAGATAATTGAAATCAGCAGGAATGAGAAATAGAGAGGATGTGGGATGAAAAAGAGAGCGAGGAGTCAGAAATGACTCAGAGATTGCTGTTAGAGCTAGAAATAGTGAGTGGGAAGGAGACAGAAGGGAGAAGGCAGAAGGGAGAAGGGGAGGAGAAATGGTAGAGGCAAGAAAAAAAGGAACTTCCGTTTTTGATGGATTGAGAGGCAGATAATGGGAAGACATTCTGGATTGGATAGAACGTAGGCAGGCTGAGAGCGAAGAGTGGCCACAGTTTGAGATGGATAAGAAGGATAGACAAATCTGTGACTCGTCTGTGTTAAGATGATAGGAGAAACTAAAGGAAGAAATTATGGATCCATTTCGAGAGGTTTCAAGAGAAAAGGAGAAGAATGAGTACAGAACCTTCAGTCACTTCACGAGAAAGTGAGAGAACCTGGGAGGACTGGTCAGCCAAGTAACAGAAAAATTGCAGTTGATAGATAGGAATGAAACCATTTAAAAACAGATCCCCGTAGACCAAGATGAGAGAGACTGGAGAGCAGAATGGAGTGGTCAACATTATCAAATGCGGCCGATAAGTCAAGTCTGCTTGCATATCTTATATAGTGCTGTTTCTGAAGAACAGCAATGATGCCCTAGATACTCAAAATACTGCCCGTCTGTTCTATAAGGGCAGGGGGGATTTCATGAATCCAGGGAACTGAATGGGGAGAATATCTCCTAAAACATGGCATTTGCATATTGTATGTTGAAAAAGGGCCAGGTCCGAACTTGATATTTTCCCGATATCCCCTTGCACAAATGAGCACAGAAAACCAGTAGTTTTAGGAAGTCTTTCCTTTGGCCACACTCACACAACAACAGTCCTCTTTATATAGCATGACTTTATCAACAGCCCATAACTAGCATGCAAAATCACAAACTCAGATCGGAAATATATAGCGGACAGGGCCTGGGTGTTACCCATAGCCTACCCAAGAGATAGCCTGTACCATCACGTGGATTTGATGCTCAGTGGCTATCTGATATCCCATTCTAGCAATTATATGTGCTTACAGATCTCATGTAAAACTCAGTAATGATGCCCTAGATACTCAACACACTGCCAATCTGCTTTCTAAGGACAAGGGAGGATTTCATTAATCTACAGCTCTGAATGGCAAGAATGAAGACTTTATCAAAAGGGCCATGTACTCAGCCAGAAACCAAGTTAGATCTGATAGGATGTGTATATATGGATGTGTTCTTCCAAGAGAATCTTAAAGTGATTGGACTGCATATTAACTTGAATCTTAGAAGGAACACCAATAATGTCTGTCTCAAGAATATTGAGCCTTATGAATTGAAAATAATGTCTGCCAATTTGTTTGTCATGCACTTCCAGTTTCACTCAGTGGTCAAACATTGAATTTGGATGCCCTGTGAATAGTTAAGGCCAATTATCTGTTGGTTCGAATAACCATAAAAACATATCAACATTTAAGGCAGCATCCATATCAACAGCCACGATTGCTTGTTTATGCAACAGTTGCCCGAATTGGAGGTCATAGAATTTAGGGTTAACACATGGCGATTCCTTTCAACTTTCAATCATGTGAATGTATCATGTCTCACCCTCTGTTGTGAAATTCTGATGATACTTAGAGACAAAGAGACAGAGGAAGGTTCTATACCATTGTGTAAATAAGTGTATTTTTTTTTTACAATGTGTTTGGTATAAATTGTGGTTTAATTTGTATATAGAATTGTTGTGGTATGGGCCGATGGTTGCCCAGTTGTATGAATAAGGTGTGTGGTGGTGAGTGTGTGTTTGAACGGGAAGGGACAAGGTGCAGTGGTTTTGGTTGAGGGAATATTGGGAGGTGATGCTCAGAGGGTGCACAGCATTGGGAAGGTGAACAAGGGATTGTAGAACACTGTTTTGGTAAGGAAAGAAGTGGGACGAGTTATGAGTTCCCCACTTGAATATATGTGTTCCGTGCTTCCACAGTACAAGGGAAAGATTCTCAAATACCATTGTCATTGGGTTGTGGATACCAAAGGCGGGAATGTACAAGCCATGGTCCAAAGAGGGTTTGAATAACAAGGATGTGTTGGGACATATGTATACATATCTGTCAGTGAAGTATAAAGGAAGAACGTTGAAAAGTAATCAGGGCATCCTCAAACTATGGAGAATGGTCGAAGATTTATAAGATGTTCTGGAGGAACACAAATAACAAAGGGTGGTATTGCCTATACCCAGTGTCCTCCCCACAGCCTGCCCCATACAGGTGTTTCCTCATGCAACCTGCAGCAGGTTATACCAACCCCCAGTATGTACCCCAACCAGCACCAAGGCAGATAGCTCCCATAGCTAGCGTGAATGCCGCAAGGACTTCAGTGGCTAATGCTACTCAAGACCCATTGGTTATGGAAGTAGAAAATAGGGCACAGAGAGAATTCAAAACGGCACCCCATTGGACAACAGCTAAGCTAATACGGGCATTGTAATAGCAGAGGGAGGGGCAGAAAGTGACGATACATGCAGATGAATGGATAGCAGGTGATATTCTGTTTTGAAACAATAGCAGAGTGATGAAGGACGTGCAAGTAGTGGCAAGCAACGAGCATCCATCCTTTGCTGTCAGCGTCGATTATGACTCGATTCTAATGGATTGTGAGGCATAGATTGCAGAGGAGTAATATGAGTGGGCATCATACGGAGAGCAGGGGGAGAATGAGGAGGATGCTATACAACAAGTACCCATTCCGATGGTAGAGAGCCTATGGGAGCCAAAGCTTAGAGCACACCCAGATTGAAAGGTTGTAACAAAAGTCAAGAGAGGAGGGAGAACCGCACAGGCTAAATGGGTGGGAACACAACTTCCGTTACTACACAATGGACAGGGGAGAGTACAATGTGTGCCCTTGCCAGACATGGACAGAAACAATTTAATGAAAGTATTAGCCTTACTCACAGCGGGGGCAGGTAAATGGATATGTGCATTAGAAAAGCAGACTGCAGGAATTGGCAGTTGGGGACATGAAAAGTCTATTTGCTGTGCTGCTAGGAGAACAGGCAGATGCCCTTTGAGGGAAAGTGGTGTATCCAGGGGTACAGATACATAGCAACAATCATGATAGAACACTGTTTAAAGACTGTCAAATGAGAATGTGGAACACATTAATGTCAGTATACCCAGACACACCAGACATCAATTCGATTATGGCCCATACCATGAAGTTAGATGAAGACTCTGCATTGTATATAAACCAGATTCAAGAAATGTGGAGCGCTGAGATAGGGAAAACCTGGGACAAGAATATAGCAATATCTGATTACATGTTATGAAAGGGAGCCTTCCAAAGATGTGCAAAAGGCAAAAATAGTGCATCATTGCCAGCAAAGACCGGAGCAGGAAAAGGAAACAGCAGAGCAGGCACAGAAGGCTGAAGCACAGTTAGTTCAGATGAAGTCCCCCTGACCCCCCATGACCGCCAAAAGTGCCTTACCCTAGACAACCACTGCAGTATCAGTATCAGTATCCAACACCTCTACACTAGCAAATGCAGGACCCAAGTCCAAAACCCTGCACAGGTGTATATACAGCAGCAAACCCCACAGCCTACATCTCAGTCTTGGGAAAAGAACACCCTGTCACAGGTGACAGTAACTCATTACACTGAAGAAATGTACTTACCTTTTTAGTGTCATGTTTGCAACAATTGTGCCCGCGCGGGCACCATGACACTATGGGCCTGATCACGACTTTGGCGGTAACACTTAAATCCAGCGGCCGCGCTATTACCGCCGGATTTTAAGGGTCCGCCAAATCAGGACTTCGGCAGATTTCGCCCCAGCTCTTGGCTGGGGGTAAATCTGCTGAAAATTCACGCTATTACCGCCGGCGGGAAATCTGCCGGTGGTAAGAGCGCAAATTTTCCCCATTGAGCCCAATGGGGAATGGGGCATTCCCGAATGGGCTCAATGGGGAATTACATTACCGCCGAACTCTTGATCCGGCGCTATTAGCGCCGGGGAGTTCGGCGGTAGGGCTAACACCACCGGCGGTATTACCGCTGGTGGTATTAGCCCTACCGCCAAAGTCGTGATCAGGCCCTATGTCTTAATTTTCCCCACTGCTTTCAACATTAAGAAATAGTGCAATGTATATATTGTTGTGCATAGCATGCTTCTGTTTCTGTCTTCTTCTTTCCTTTCTTGTAGGTTATTTTATATGGTTTGTATGGTTTGTGCATATTAAAGGGGGTCAAGTTAATGACAATGACACAGACATATTAGGTATAGGGATGGCAAGAAATAAAAGGGAAACAGAACATTAAATTGAATATATTGAATATAAGGGGGGGGATTCTTAGATATAGTTCTGGATGTGCATCACCCCGAAACAGAAAATATGTGGTACAACCACATGAGGGAGGTGGAAAGAGCTAAGTCAAATGAGAGCTGCTATGTTTGTGCCATACTACACCATCCAACAGGCACCCCCAAACTGTTTATCCAGCAAGAAATGCCACCTCTTATGGCCCAACGTTTATTGCACCTGGCCCTTTGCAGATATGAAGCTTGTTTCAAAGACACATGGTCCAGACAGTCATAAAGTACAGAGATGGAAGTGAGTGTGTCAAGAATAAAGAACATGCACAATGTCAAATAAGGTCATCACTGAAATTGGAAGATGCACTGTTCTCCAACTACAGACGGGTTAAAGGACACGTGAACTGTGCAGCTTTGCATCTACTGAGGTTCTCGGAGGATGCATTGAGGATGCATTGGCACTCATAAACCAGAAATGTTATTAAACATGAAGCACCTATGTGTCAAATCTTACCTGGATGGAACTGAATGAAAAGCCTGCTAAGGTACAATTACTGCCAACTTCTTCTTTTGCTTCAGAGGACATTGCACTATACTTGTAGGTACAAATGAAAGGTGCAATAATGCTTTGTTTATTCCCGATCTGACTAATAGATCATCTGCATTAATAGACAATATGCTTGTCTCCACATTGCCCCCATCCTGGAGAGTGTCTGTTCAATCACCACCATGCTATTGTCCCTTCTCATAGTGCCTTACATTGCATTTGACTGTCATAAATGTGCCACCCCTAGTTGCAACTTAACCCCCTTCCTATCAGCGTTCTCATCCCTCACTAAAAGCCTGACAACAAAATAGATTGAACTATTGATCCCAAGAATCCCCTGACAAGCTCAAATCGATCCAAGAAAAATTCTGTCTTTTCACAAAGACAGAAGCATTTTTTACCTCCCTCCTTGTGCCTGGTATCCAAACTACAGCCAATGCTAAGTGGGTGCAGATAACCAGGTGGGAAATGCTTCAAATAGCAAACCAGACAGAGCAGGGTCTCAAGTCAGAAAAAATGCAATTGCAGGCTAATCGTCTCATGACCCTCCAGAACCGGTATGTTCTGGAATTACTTACAGCCGTGGCAATGGGTGTGTGCAAAAAGATAGGAGCTTCATGCTACACATACACACACCCAAATGATGCGGACAATACATCTTTAACCCATGGTGAAGGGGCCCGTCACAAATTGTAGATTGCCATCGAAAAAGAAGCTGAAGTGAGTGCTGAAGACTGGTTCAATTCAATGATTTCATGGACCCCATCTTGGTTAGGGATAGCGGTAAAGGTTCTTGTTCCTATGCTGGTATTTTTTCTTGTAATTCTTGTTCCTTGTTCCTATGGTGCTGCTCCAAGACACTGCCTAAGAGTGTGATGATGATGTTGGTATCTATAACAACAGTTAAAGCATCTCCCCTCACAAAAAATACGTACACACAGACAGATAAGTGGAATGGTTAAATAGGGCACAGGATGGCACTAATAGAACAGGCCTGGAACATTGTCTTACCCTGACCTGATCCAGAAAATTATGTGGAACATTGGGTAGATTTGGCAGGAGATGGGGGATGTTGCTTTATTACACATACTCCTGAAGGATATGACCGGATGCGGGAAAGTTTCCATCACGTGTGTAAAGTGCAGGTGCCCAAAGATGATGCTTATAGAAGATGGGTAGCTACTTGGTTAATTAATGGAGTATTAACTAAAGTGGCGACTGTTGGGATGCAAGTGCAATGTCCCAAGCAGACAAAGAGATTTAAACTGTGCAAAACATATCAGCTGGTGGCTGGTGGATAGCAATAGAGAAGGAGCAACAATCTATCCATGGTGTGGATGCAGAGGTTAAAGATAGGGTGAGATATTTTGCATTAGACATAGTATACAATGTTATGTTTCAAGAGATGTGCTGGTAGGCAGCCGACATAGAAAGTAGTGTGAGATGGAGTCAGAGGAGTATTGCACTAAAGGTGAGATCTAGGGACTAAGGTTCCAGGAGTTCCCCCATGTTGAATTTTAGGGCTTGTTATAGGATGTGTTTGTGAAAGTGAGAGACATAGGGGTAATGTGGAAATGTGGCTTTGTCCAATTGATACAGAGATGAGTTCCTCTACCACCCCCCAGAAAAAAAGGGTATGCTACCAAGGACGCATGCAGCCACGCTGTGTTCAACAGTTAATTGACTGCAGCTGCACAGCTCAGAAGAGCTGGGAAAGGAATGTTAAGTCCACGGAGCAAGGGTGGAGATGCACCCTTTGACGGTTGAATTCATGTTTGCAGGGAATGGGGTTCTTAGATGGCAAAAGGCCTGGTGACGATTAACAGCACTACTGTTACGCTCACCTGGCTCCCACAGGGGCGTCGATCGGACCCGGACAGCTGCGACCTCCTCCAACGTGAAGCCTAGTGCAGATATGATCGACTGGACTGGACCGCCTAATCTCATCTGCTTGACCCGTAGAAGTATTCTCCTGCAAGTGGAGAAAGGGATTTAGCCACCCGTGGATTCTAGTAATGGCACCCCACTGTTATCCCCACTAATCACCACCGATATTCACTTTCAGTAAGCTCACCTTATGTTTTTAAATGATGAGCTCTCCATCCTGCGTAGAATGCAGGGACGTGTAGATACCAGTTACTTCACTGGTTTGAAGGTGTTGGAAGAGTTCCAGATGAATATTGACTCCGAGGTTCCATGCGAGAACCCGCAAGTATAAAGTTCAAAGAGTTCAATATGTCCGATGTTCACTCTTGTACATTCCTTTCTTGTGTTGCAGCTGGATCTAAGGGAAGATTGTCTTGTGGCAGCTGATGGTGTTCAGGTAAGAGTCTGTATTACCCAACACTGTCCGGTAAAAGATGCGTGTATTTAAATTGCTGGTTTCTCTCTCCTTACAGGTGCGGCGTAAGAAGTTGCGGTTTGTTACAGAATAATGCCTCTGGTTGTTGATCAGGTAAGTCTATGGTGGAGAGGTTGTATTTGTTGGCTCTCTCGGCTCACCTTATGTTTCTTTTATCCCCTATATGGTGGAATTCAGCGAAGAAAATGATGGAGGCTGCGCCGGATCGAAAAATGCTGTGAGGACTGGTGAGTATGGCACGGCGCTGCAGCTGGTGATGCGACGCATGTAGAATAATGTCCTTTTCAAGTTCAACTACGTGATGGATCCGGAATTCAGGTAAGGAAAGAAATAATATCTGTATTCTAACCTTTCCTTCTTCTTTGTTCTATTGCTAGGAGCTCTGGATTCGAGACGGGCGTGGCAGAAGACTGGATGCTGACTGCAGCCACGGTGAGCGTTACGCTGCTGGATGCAGAATAACGCAAAGCATGTGCTGCTTTTCGGGTGTGGTTTAAATAGCCTCCAAAGTAGTTCCAGGTAAGAAGTCCCTAGAACCACACCCGAGTAAAAAATAGTCCCTGTAGTAAAATAGTCCCATCCAGGCCTCACGTTGGCTTGGATTCATTTGCAGCATGGTGTGCATGAGGTAAGTAAAGTCTATGAGCCTGGCGACTACGGCGCCAGGACTGATTTCTGTTATGAGCCTGGCTCCTAAGGCGCCAGGACTGAACCCAGACAGCCCCCAGCCGGGGCTGCTGGGGTTTTATTAAATATCTGGATGCCTGCTCCCGGGGCTGATGGGCTTGATCCGGATGCCCGGGGGTAGACATCATGACAGCTACTGCCCTCAACCGAAGAGTGCTCATCCTTATTGAACTGCAGGTGCTGCACTCTAGGGATCAATAAATACACAAAATTCAAACACAAGAGTGGTGCCCTGATTATGTCATTGACGGGCACCTGGGTTCCCAGAGAAATAAGGGGGAGAAGTGCTAGGGCTGTACCATGATCTGGGTTGGGAGGAACAGAAGTGATTCCAATGCATCTATCTACAAGGGGGAGGAGCTGGCTGTGCATGCCACAATATCTTCTATAATGAGGTAGCCATTGTATTAGCCAAACAGAGTCGACCTCGCTATTCACATTTTGTTCAGGCTCCGACAGAGGGGTGTGCATCACATGGTGGTTTGGAACATTTACTCGCAACAATATACCTGGTTGTAAATCAACGTTTGAGTTTCATAGTGATGATGTAGTATGTCACATGTTAAGGGAATGTGTTTTAGATAATGGGTGACCAATAGGGTATGATATGATATCATATCATATCATATGACATGATATTTTATTTGTATCGCGCTCATACACAAGTGTTTCGGAGCACGACAAGGCAAGGGAGGGGGAACAAGAGAGGACAAAACAACAATCTAACTAGGCCGAGTGACATTGAGAACATGCAATAGCAGGGGAGAGGGAAGGGGGAAAGTTCAAGGAAGAGGGGAGAAGTGGAAAATGCTGAGCAGGGGATAAAAACAACAACTGGTAGTGCAGCCAGCAAGGTGGCAAGAGCAAAGTTTAAAGCACAGACAAAGGTTGTCTGATAAGTGCAGGCAAGGGGACTGTGGGGTTACAGATACAGGCCCAAGAGCAAGTGTTGCCAGGTGGTAGAATCAGAGGGTAAACAGGTGCACAGTGCTGAAGCAGACAGATCAGCAGGAGAGAGGAAGAGCGAAGGCAGAAGTAACAAGGATGATCTTCAGGTGCTTCCAGAACCAGAGATGGTTCTCCTCAAGTAATGGACTATAGGGAATAATTAGAATTGTATATAGGTGCTAGCCAATGGAGAGTTTTGGATCATGCTGTAATCTTTATTATGCATAGTTTTGTTAATTTGTGGTTTTCCATTTTAACTCCTTTGAGTGTGGGGAGCTCTGTGTTGGTTCCGTTCTACAGGACCATCAGATACTTTCTGCATGTAATAAAAATATGTTTATCTTGCAAATGGTGCATCAATTATTAGGCCTACTGGGAATAGTTTTTTATCGTTTGAATTTTGGATCATTCACCTACCAGACAGACTGCATTGCTGGTTGATCCTCAGGATGGATTAATGGGCGTGTTGCATGCTTGCATTCTGGACTGTTAGGGGTGCATGTCACAAGAGGTTGTTGGATGGAGATGTGACTATGATACTACGAACACATGTGGCCACGTGCCCTTTCCAGGGCCGTGCCTGCAGGATAGACTTGGGTCAATGCTTCATTGCTATTGGCATGTGAAATTGTCATGACCTGCAGAACGCGCCCCTTTTGGACTTCCTGGTCCTTGTCTCAACGGGGCTTGCACTCTCTGGTACTCCCAACATGGCCCTCCAGCGTGAAACACTATCCTCGCTCTACACGTTGGACGTAGCAAGTTCTATTAATAGACCACGCCCCCCGTGGCTCCGTGCGTCTCAATGCTATTGCGAAATAGCGACCATACGTGTGCTCCGTAGCTCGCGGTATTGCTTCCCTGATTCTGTCCCTACTATCTCCATTCCTAGTCCCTCTCCTTTCTTTCTTACTTCCTGGACTCGTGTGCTAAGTAGTGCACTTTCTTCATTTCCTGGATTCCTGGATCGTTGCATCCTGGAACTTTGAACGCAAGCTGGAGTCGGAAGAGACTTGTGCAGCCTTATTCAAGACCCAATCCGTCCGCAAGAAGGCATCGACCAAGAAATCCAGCAAAGATCGGACTCAGGTGAGAAGGGGGGAACTCCTCGACAGAAATGAGTTGTTGTCATGTGCATCTGTACGCACGTCAATGTGCTATGCTTACATGTTTCAGCATTGTGACTTGTCCTTTTCCTTTGACCTATGTGACTGGATTCATTCTGATTTCAAAGCATGAACCTGTGGGCCTCATTACACGGTAGGCGGTAAGGGTTTACCGGTACCGGTATTTTACCGGTACCGGTAAATCCTTACCGCCTTACTACGAGGTCCCTTTGCGAGTTGGGGATTTTAACGCCTGCTTTTTGCAGGCGTTAAAAACCAACCCGCAAAGGGACCCAGGGAGCTAATTACGGTACCGTAATTTGCGGTGTCATAATTAGCGCCTTCACCATTCCCATTATGCCCTATGGGGCAAAAATGGGAATGGGGAAGGGCAATGGTGGAAGGGGGTATTACCGCCCCTCCAACATTGGAATGGGGCGGTAATTCCCCTTTCCACCAAGGCGGTGCCGGTATTTTACCGGTATGAACCATGGCGCTAATTGCACCATGGTTCACCGCCTACCGTGTAATGAGGCCCTGTGTGTGTTAGGCAATTGCTTTTTGAGTTATGATGACTTCATGCTACTGATACAGTTGAAGGGAGATCAGATGCATTGGCACTTATGATTGATTCCTATGTTATATCTTCCCTTTTCCACAGTTGCAGCAGCTGAAGAAGTGGGTGCAACCTGTGCTGTGCAGTTGCAACTCAGGGCCAAGGACTCCAGACGCAAGCGCAGACCCCAGGCATGCCCACTTTCATCCACCTCCTCGGAGAGTGATTTGCCTGGGGGAGCATCACATTCTAATGGCACTGCTGCTGAGGAGGATCCCTTAGATCCCATCTTCGTGGTGAACACCTCAGCAGCAGAGGGGTAGGGTAGAGGTGACATAACCACACAGGGGCCCCAAGACATGGAGACTTCATTGGAGGTTTCAGGGTTTATGAAAGAGGAGGAGGCCATTGTAAGCCTGCTAACGGTGTCGGGTGGGGGTACTTGGGGGAATGTGCAGGCTGCCAAGCTGGCCCTGACACAGGAGGCTGAACAGTCTGCCATGAAGAGGGCAGCACACCCTCCTATCGCAGGGCCATCTGCAGCAGCACTACCCACCTTCACTGATGCCTCCACCCAGACAGAACCCAAACTTCTGGCCAATGAGGCCATCCATGATGCAGTGCTGCGACTACTGCTGGGTGGAGTTACGCTCACCTGGTATCCACGGGGACGCCCTTATGCCCTGGTTGCCGGATTCACCCTGGACGTTCCCAATTCTGCCTTCTGTGGCGGTCGGGTCTGAAAACACAGGAGGACTCGGCTTAGGAACAGACTTTGTTTCCTCCCACCAGCCCCCTGGACTCGACCTGATGGCCTACTCCTCACCTTGTTATAATATCTGGCGTGCTCTCCATCCTGCCTTCTGTGCAGGGGCGCGTAGTCTTCTGCGGGTTGAAGCGACCGAGTTAACTTCACTGGTGCTAACCCATTCAAGTGTCTTTAAGGAGGTAAATCTGGTTATAGCAGTCTTTAAATGTCCTTGCTTTCCTTTCTTGCCAATAATGTCTTTTCTTGTTTGTTTTCTCTTAGGTGCACGGAGGTTCGGTGGGTGTGCTACTTGGATCAGGCTCCTGCCAGGATGATGGACGCAGGAGCGTATGATGGATGGTAGGTTAAGCGCGAAGTGCGGTGCGGTAATGTCTTTTCTTGCTAACCTGTATTCTTTATTCCTTTTCAGGTCGCAATGGTTTTTCTGGGCGTGTGAAGATTTCCGGAGCG
Organism: Ambystoma mexicanum; assembly: GCF_040938575.1. NCBI lineage: Eukaryota > Metazoa > Chordata > Amphibia > Caudata > Ambystomatidae > Ambystoma > Ambystoma mexicanum. The sequence continues at coordinate 932,354,635 of NC_090921.1, read as the reverse complement.
GAACCAGTCAAGAAATGCCCAGCCAGGTGAGGATTTTGTGATTACTGCCGCAAATGCTGTGAGTGACCTGTTTAACGTTGTCCTTCTTTCTCTCTCCCTCCAGGTGCTTCGTTCCGGTGCGAGCGTGGTGTCCTGATGATGCTGCCAACTGGATGGAAGACCGCGAGCAGCAGGAAACGACAGATGGAAAGTTGCAGGTAAGCAGAGACTGTTAATGATGTTCTTTTGTCTCCTCTGCAGGTTCGCTATTCAAGGATCGCTGGGTGCTGGTCTCTGAACACGATGAGTTTCACGTTGCTCGCTGCAGAATAACGTGAAGCACATTCTGTATCTTGGGTGCGGTTTATATAGCCCTCTGTAAAGTAGTCCAGGTAAAGTAGTCCAGGCTACCACACCCTAAAACACTGCACCGCACAGTCTGATTCCTAGGAACTAGACTGTATGGGTGCCTCCATGTTGGCTGCAGGCCTTCACAGGAAAAGTAGTCCCTTCAAGGTAAAGTCCAAAAATCTGAACATGAGCCTGGCACCAAAGGCGCCAGGACTGACTCCAGGAGAGTCTATGATGATAATTCAAGGCCCTTGGGGCCCCAAATGAACCCTGAGTCCTGGTCCTACCTGGCATGTGACCATGCCAGTGGGGTTCTGGGTCATGGGTCGTGGCAGGTAGCTTGATGCGGAAGGTGTCTCGCTGTGATGCAGTTCATGCGACTGATGTGCTGTTTGAACAGCATCATGGTCAGTTGGGCCACCTCTAGTCCCAACTAGCAAAAGCACTGCTTGGAGGTGGCCTTTCTGGACAGGCCACTTCAATGGCCCCTTCATCTGTACCCCAGTCAACCTCACCACCATTGGGGAGCCTGCATGTGCCTGTGGACCTGGTAGAGGTGCAAGTCTGTAAAGTGTAAGATGAGGTGGCCACAGATCCTGCCCAGGACATACAGGGGAACAGGCTATAGAGGAATACCATCCAATTGATGGCAGTGCAGGTGCTGTACTCCGCCAATGCATGCTGTCATTCAGTCAAAGGGGGTACCTGTACCATAGACACAATGCCAGGCAGGAGATGTTTTTGGTGATGAAGCAAATCCTTGATGGCATAGCTTGCAGGAGGAGGCAAGAAGGTGCACACAGGGTGCAAGTGAGGCAGGAGGCATGATGGCACCTGCAGTCCCTAGCGTCTTCCCGAGTGGAATTTGTGAAACAGCACAACGAGGAGAGGCAGCAGGCCATGAGGCAGAAATTGCTAGAGCCTGGGCTAAAGCTGCAGAGAGGTTGGCACGGGCGTGGGCTGCCATCCTGGAGGCGTCTTACTGGGCAGTGGACGAGAAAGAGTCAAAGTTGAGGGAGGCCCTGCAAGCCCTCCGGGAAACAATGGAGGCCTATCTGCAAGAGGCAGATGTAGAAGGGGACTCAGCCTTGGCTGAGCCATTGTCAGAGATTTCAGTAGACTGGCCCACTGACTCTTGTACATAGTTCTGTAGTTGTAGGTTTCCTTTTGTTAATTTTATTTATTCCATAAGGATAATTTTTTATCCATTTTATTTTTGTACATAGTTTATCATGAATACATTGATATTTTAATATTCAGTACCACCTTGTGCCCTCTCTTTGTGCGATGTGCTGCATGTCTTGGCATTCTGGTATATTCATGCTTTTCTGTTTCTTGTGCACCTTTTGTTTGAAAATTATCTCCAATTGAGTATGTCCTATGGCTGTCATGTGGGTTTAGGGCACAGTCTGTGGCTCATAGTGGTACTGCACTATTTCCTGGAGAATCAAGGGAATTTGTCCCTTCTTCCAAAGGTGGAGCTTCCCCTGTGAGGCTAGGGAGGTGAGCCTGCTCTGCAATACCCTCTCTGGCGGTAGAGGCAAGTGGAATCTCACCGGGAGAGACTCCCCCTTAGGGGACAAGGACGCCTGTTCCCAGTAGGCACTCCCGCCAGCTGGACATACCATGGCCTACATGGGATCTTTAAAAACACAAGGAAATATGAACTGTTAAGATTGGGATGAAGAAACTCCTAAGGTATATTGTTACCTTGTGAGAAAAGGTTGTTTCCCTTTAAATCCAGACCCCCACTTTACTGGGACAAATATTTTAAAACGCGTTCATCCAAACAGGGACGGGAGAGAAGCAGGGAACGAGAGAGAGGATCCTAGACACAGGCAGTTGGAGGTTCCAAGCTGCACAACACCACACAAGAATGAAAATAAGGAAACCTGTGAGTTTCAAACTTCCTTGCAGCTGCTACACAGGACGCCAAAGCTACAGCAGTCCTGAGACCCGAGAAGCCGACAGGTCAGAAACCTAAGCCCAACTGGAGGTGGTGGTGAGACCAAAGAGATTCATCTGTGGTAGACTGCATGTTCGAACAACCTTGCAGAGATTGCTAACAACAGAGGACTGTAGTGTGCCCATGAGTGCAGGCAAGCACAGGGACTCAGAGAGGAGAGAGAGAGAGACCAAAGATGCGAACGCCGGGGAGAAGACGGCATCCACGATACAGAGAGAGCGAGAAAGAAAAAGAGACCCAGAGACTGAAACCCTCCAACAACATTCTCCTTCAAGAAAGAAGATAACCGGTAGAATGGGCGATGTGGGGAGATTCAAGAGAATTCGTTTTTCGCACAGCTCATTTGTCACTGCAGAAGATATGAGAGTTTGTTTCGAAGGCAAAGAGATACATATATTTTGGATGAAGAGAGAATCCTTATAACACACAGCTAACTCGTCACAGTAGAAGATATGAAACAGAGTTAACTTTGAAGGCAAACTGATACAAAGATATTGAATCAAGAGAAAATCATCATAACACATGGTTAACCTGTTCCAGTAGAAGAAATGAAACAGAGTAAGCTTTGAAGGTAAATGGATACAAATTTTGCGAATCAAGAGAAAATCATTAATACACAAAGTTATCTTGTAGCAGTAAAAGATATGAAACAGATTTAACTTGGAAAACAAGTAGATACGAAGATTGCGATCCATAAGAAAAGGTTGATAAGAAGCTGGATTATACGAGAGAGAAACAGTGGGATAAAGTATCCTGGCGAAGGGGTAATACAAAGCACTATCCTGCATAAGAACAATATAGTAACAAAGAGAGGTAAAGACAGGGCTACGAGCCTACAGACCTAATCCAGATACAAACCTTAGTGATCCAGGAATAGTGGAATTGTTATAACCTAAATGTAAAAGCCCAGGAAAAACATTACCTCAGGAAAAGGGTACAACCAGATCTACAATCAAAACTTTAAACTGGCTAAGAGAGAGCCAAAAGGGATTCAAAGTGAAGAGAAAATGTGTAACAGCGTACTTGGGGAATTAAATAAATAAATGCAAGAAGACACAAGAGACTATTTGTGGATTGTACATTAAGCACTTGCACTAGCAGTAACCTCATGAGAAAGGAGTCATTTTCCTGACTTAGGTCAGATTTCTCTTGGAGGTACGATCAGTTAGGGTAGTTTTGGACTGCAGACTTCTTTCTTTGTACATTCACGACTGCACCTTGGTTAGTAATATAGGCAGGGACCACCCATAGTTATAGGGAAAGTTTGGCATTCTACCTTTACTTTAATTAAAAGAGTATATCATGTCCTCTGAGAGTCGGTATCCTTCTTCTCGCTCACCACACTTCATAGCCTGTTCTCCTGTTGCTCTCCTGTCAGTTACTGTGATCACTTAGTCGGCCATATAAAGACTTCCACACATCTATACCACCACCACAGTTCCACAGTACGGGTTTTCAGAGCCAAGCATCAAACCACCAGCCACAGGTGCACCATGTCTGCACAAACAACCAGTACCCCCAAGATGAGGCTGAGGGCTGTTAACTTCTCAGCTGCAGAAGTTGGCATCCTGGGTAAACAGCCTTGGCAAAATATGATGCCTTCTTTGTTCTACAGAAGCAGCCATCAAAAGATCTGAGTGGACATCACACCTGCCATCAACGCGGAAGGGGTGGCAGTCCATACAGTGAACCACACAAAGAAACGCTGGGATGACCCTAGAATCCAGATCCAGGCAATGGCCAAGGTCGCCCTTCAGGCAGGTTCCTCCTTGGAGGTGCACTCTGCAGGCTGCCATTGGGTGTCACCCCTACAGCTCCGGATCCTGGAGCGGATCAACCCAGCGGTGCATGCCTAGGTCCTTGACCTGCAGGCAAGTATCCAAGCTGCTAATGAGTACTCACAGTGTTATCATATCCACAGATGTAGTATGTCCTGCATGGGTATGCATGACTTGAGCAAGTTAGTGTTTTTTTATGGCAAGTGTTTTGCACAATTATTAACTGCATGCAGCCTCATGCTGACGTTGTGAAGTGGACAGGTGTAGGAATTAACTCAGTCAGCTCTTGGTGACAATGTATACTCGTGTGCATGAACTGTGAGATGCTGACAGCAAGGTCTCTGACAAGAACAATTGCCAGATTTAGATATTGAGGGCATGTTGTGTCTTAGTTACCAAATTGTTATCCTTTATAGCACATGTGAGGTGCATTCATGCACACTGCTCTATTGGTTGTTCAATTGTGTATCATGATTTCATCATCTACGCTCAGTAGCTAAGACTGACACATGTATATGAATGTGTGCTCATTGCAATATAGTGCCTTTGACGACCAATATCAACATTGGGACCTAACAGGCCACAGAATGAGGGGTCATACATGCATGAAATCATGAAATGTGTTCGTTTTGGGAGCAAGAGCATTGCTGCTTGATCCTCAGCAACAGTTTTACGTGTGTGCTGCATACTTTCATGTTGTACTGTCAGGGGTTCATGTTGCTAGATTGGGGTTGAATGGAGTTGTGCAGATGGCCACATGTGGTCAGGAACCCTGCCTGCAGGAAGCACTTGGGTCACTACTTCACTGTGATTGTGATGTGAAGTGAGTTGTCGTCATGTGTATGTAGCCAGACATACATGTGTTATGTTTACATGTGCATGTCTCATCAATGTGACCTGTCATTTTGTCTTCAGTTATGAGACTGGATTATTTACAATTTATTTCTGAGCATGGGCCTGTGTGTTTGAGTCTGTTGTTTGTTGCCTTATGCTGATAACATGATACTAATACAATTGGGGAGAGTACACATGCATTGCCACTTATGACTGATACCTATGTCCTTTGTTCCCTTTTCCACAGATTCAGAGGCTGTAGAAGAGGGTACACACTGTGCTGTGGAGCTGCATTCCAGGGCAAGGTCTCCAAACACAGGTGCAAACAAATACCCAGTTGTATTCACCTCCTCTGAGGACAATGTGCCTGGGGGAGCATCCAATTCAGATGGCAATGCTGCTGAGGTGGAGTCCCAGGATCCCATCGTTGTGGTGTACACCTCAGCAGCAGAAGGACAGGGTGGTGCTGGTGACCTTACCACACAGGGGCCCCAAGTCATGGAGACCACATTGGAGGTGTCTGGGTTCATGGAGGAGGAGGCCAATGCATGCCTGCCCATGGTGTCAGGTGGGGGTGCCGAGGAGGATGTGTAGGCTACACACCTGGCCCTAAGACAGGAGGCTGCACAGTCTACCATGGAGGGGTCTGCACAATATCCTGTCCAAGTTCACATGCTGCTGCATTACCCACCTTTGGTGATGCCTCCACCCAGACACAGCCTGCACTTCTGGCTGATGAGGCCATCCGGGATGCAGTGCTGCCACTTCTGGTGGATGGAATGAGGCAGCAGGCATCTGTCTATGATGCTGTGCAAGCAACTCATGAGCTGTTGTAGGGCCAGATGTGCCACCCAAAAGCACTGTTTTTCAGTGTCCTCTCTAGACAGGTTATTGCAATGGTCCCCTCCTCCTTCACATTATCTGTGCTCCAGTCAACCTTAAGTGAGTCCTCCATGCCAGCTACCACCATGGCATCCATGGAATTGCATGTGTGTTATGTGTTTACCAAACACATCTGTGGCTTAGCTACTTCTGGGTTTTGCCGTTCAGACATGATGATCAATAATGCACATGGCGTGACTGCATGTGTCAACCATGTATGCTGTGGTTGGCATGGCACTTCCTTTATAAATGTTATCATGGGTGTTCAGTCATGCTGTGGGTTATTTGAGGTTGGCATGGTGGCATTACCTTGATCGACTTGCCCACATGGCCATGTGGACTTGTGTTTCACAAGTAGGGAAGGGACCATAACTAGGGTGGGGATAGCAAGGTATGGTTGGATGATGCCATTTATGGTGCAGGGGCATGGCATGTTTGCTTTTGGTGTATCAGTGTTGGTTGAGTATGTTATAGATTGTGTGTCTACTGGTGGTGATGTGGGGAGACATTCGCAGAAAAGAGGTATTTTTATGATGAGGTTGTGGGTCTCTTGTTGAGGATGGGTACTCATTTGTTGAAGTGTTCAGATGCCCTCCAGTGCAGGAATATTTGAGGTATCTGGAGTCAGCTCTTTTGCATCTGCCCGTTCACTTCTCCACATTTCAGATTCTTCTCCGTAGTGTTTCATTATGCTGCCACAGCAGTTTAGGTGTCCCTGTGGCATCTGCTTGTCCATGTGGATGTGATCACACTTCCACAACGGATAAAGCTTATTGGCATTTGGGGTGATGAAAAGGAATGTGGTATCACTTTGATTCACTGGGCTACCCACTTCACATGATGATTAGGTCACCTGAGCACCAAGAGACCAAAGTGTAGCTGCACAAACAATATGGTTGGCTGTTGTTGTGCAGCTGAGGAATAGATGATGGTCTTGGAATCCCCAGCACTGCTTCGAAGTGATCATGCTGGAATAGGATGTCTGCCACGTGTAGTTCATGGAAGACACAAGCCATACGAGTTGAGAAAGGTAGGTACTCCAAAGTAAACTGAGCCATGGATGCATAGCTGGCAAGTGCTGTTGCATGTTCTACGATTGTAAGGCTAACATCACCATCATACTGAGCAAGGCCCACAAGGCTGTTCATCACTCTGTAGTGACAGGGAATGGGTGTGGGTATCCATTACTGTTGGGTAGGCCACTGTACCCTTTTCACAACAGGTCATGCATGTGTGAAAGCATGCAATTCAGTCTGTGCAGCATCCAACAAGATTAGTACATCTGTGGGAGGCTGATTGTTGTGTTCCTAAGTGCAAGGGGCACTGAGCTGTTGTCAAGAGTATGTTGATGGCAAATTATGTGGGAGTAAATGTGGTCTATTAAGGTGGACTGGGGAATCATCATACACCCCTGCAAGCACGTTGATTCAATGGGAATTTACTCAGACATTTAACATTTGATCCAACTCCTGGTGTCAGTTCTATGCAAAGAAAGAGAAAGAGTGGGTTTAGGGGTGATGATTATTTGGCGTGCATTATTGTGATGTTGCACCTTGTTGGTACAAGTACTGTGTGCAAGAGGAGTGGGAATAGAGTGATATGAATTTGGGGGCACAGATTAGTAGAGGTACTGGGACAAGGGAGAGCATGTGGGTGCTGTCTTGAAGTAGGATGTTGGGGTGCAGATTTATGTAGGTACTGGGACAACAGGTTACTTGTGGGTACTGCTTTAATGGAGGGTTTTAGGTCACTGATAAGTGGAGGTACTGGGACGATCAAGAACTCATGGGTGCTGCCTTAATGTAGGGTGTTGGAGCACAGATAAGTGAAGGTACTTGGATGACAGAGGACTTGTGGATGCAGCCTCAATGTAAGGTGCTGGGGTATAGATTAGTGGAGGTACTGGGAGGAGGACTTGTTGGTTGCAGAAGAGGAGTGGAGGTAATGATGATTGCTTGCAAGTAATCCTTGATTACTTCTTTCTTTAGCCTCTATATCTCCAATTTTAAAAATAAAAAAGAGCCTGTCCAATACTTTCCCCCACAATTCTGGTTGCTTTACACAAATGATTTGGTCCTTCTAGACCAAACACGGGTAGGTCTGCAAAGACAAGTAGGCACACTGCAGAGCTACACCCACGAAAACAAATTAAATAAAAATGTGCTTAGATGTAATATTCTAACCCTGAAATCTGGTAAAATGAAGAAGGGGACTCGGTTTAGGTGGAGAATACATGTGTCCTGGGTCTCCATTGTGGAAAAATACCAATATTGCATTTTAGTTTTAGTAGAAACCCAAGGGATTCTTTTAATGTTTCAGCGTTGCGCCTCAAAGCAGAATCTCAAGCCGCATAGCGCAGGGTCTGATGGTTCATAATAGGTTTGATGCATTTTCATTTTTACCAATTTTTCAGTTCTATAAGATGAAAGTAGTACTACCCCTAACCTATGGTGTGGAAGTTGCCCTGACTTTACCTAAATCATTGTGGAACATGCTGGAGGGCATCTTCTGGAAGATGATTTTAGTGTATTTGGAGAGCACTACAATACAACTCTTATGTTTATTGTCATTACACGCAATTATTCACTGGAAATGTGGCTATTTGTTGACGTAAGTTAGCCTTTATATATACACTTGTCTGATACCTACCCATACAATAGTAGACCAGACTGCTCCTGAAGTGGTATTCTTACGCGCCACACTGTTTACATCTGACGTCATCACACAGCAGCATGATGACATCACAAGGCATGCAGTATTAATGGTGGACATTTTAGACATGCCGGGTCCCACGCAGCCAGATGCTGGCTGTCTTTGACTGATCCTGAGCTTGAGGTGAGCCTCCCCCCCCCCAAAAGATATGGAGCCTGATTCATGGATGTCTTTTATAATGGCGCAATCCCACAGGAAAATGTTCCATGAATCAGGTCCATGATGTTATCGGTTTTACATTTTTTTGTTGGCGATCGTTAGGTCCTGTGCTATCTTTACAAATAGTACATCCTCTCTCTGTATCTCGTATTGATACAGATACACCAAGCACACACTTCTGATGAAGGTCTTTACCCCTGCTGTCCTACACTGATCTTGAGTTCCAGGTGAGCCTTTCCCACTGGATAGGAGGTAACTGGTCTTATAGTACATCTGGGTCCTTATTTCTACATACATTACACCTCTTTTCTGTATACTTTGATACAGATACATTGAGCTGATATTCCTGCTAAGGACTCTCAACCATGTTGACAAGATAACCACACTAAATACTGCCCGTGGCTGGAGGCCCTTCTAAAGGAGGTAAGGCCTAATGCCTCTTACATTTGCACTATGAAGATTCATATAGTTTAGACTCCTTTTCATGTAAGATAGATTTTAAATCCCCTTATATGATTGTTTATCTTGTTCTCCAGTTCGAATTATAGGACTTGCATCCCCTGTGAGTGGAGGGTATGCATACTTACTACTATGGGCCTCATTACGACCCGGGCGGTAAGGGATTACCGGTACCAGTAAGGGCACTGGTGCTGGTAATCCCTTACCACCCAATTCCGAGGTCCCTTTGCGCGTCCTCACTTAACTGCTGGTTTTACCAGCCGTTAAGGACGGGACCCGCAAAGGGACCTTGGAGGTAATTACGGTACCGCAGTTTGCAGTACCGTAATTACCGCCTTCCCCATTTCCATTGAGCCCTATGGGGGCAAAAATGGGAATGGGGAAGGGCCAAGGGTGAATGGGGAATTACCGCCACGCCAACCTTGGAATGGGGCGGTAATTCTGCCATTCACCATGGCGGAATCGGTAAGTTACCGGCGTCAACCATGGCGCTAATAGTGCCATGGTTAACACCTGGGTCGTAATGAGGCCCAATGAGTCCATTAGAAATCTGGTCTTTGAACCTGACATCATCCAGGTGAATGACAACTCTTTACCATGGGAGAATGTTATTTTAACATAGCCAACTGTGTACTTATTGTGAACTTAGCTCAGCTGAGTGATCTAAAGATTATATATTCTTTTCAAAATGTTGCTCATTTTGTATATGATGAATATAGGATTCTGGAATGATGATGTTTAATACTTGCACCTGACGAAGAGTGTACCCCGCAACGCATAGAGCTCTCAACGTGACCTCTGATTATATTTTGTTTGATTAAATATGTTGTATTTTGACACTTCTGTCTCTTATAACCTATTCTTAAAAAATGATCTACACTGTTATGTATGACTGTTTTCAGTACAGTGGTATGCAGTGGACACAAGGGTTCTTAAGCTTAGGTCTCTTATCTTCCTTATTTAATAATCTTCCTTGTGCCATTGTTGCTCCTCTCTCCCCTGCAACCCTAGTTGATGTTAAGTAATAATAATAATTTAATAATTTCACATTTATATAGCGCTACGAACCCTCTGGTATCTGAGCGCTGCTTATTATTACCCACGTTGTGTGGCGCTCATTTATCGACCTCGGAAGGATGAAAGGCTGAGTTTGGCCATGCCGGGATTCAAACCTGCATTAGCAAGCTCTGCACGGATGTCAAAGCGAGCACTCTACTCTACTTTACAAGAGGAAGGTAAATAAATTACCTTCCTCTTGTAATTAACCCTTCTACACAGGTGTGCATGTTGTATTTTAGACTTGTGAAAATACCGAACAGTAGAAGAAGTCACAATAATGAATAAAATGTTTGCTGAAGGATGTACACCAGAAATCCAGAACTCAATCAGATTATTTTGCCCAGTAACCACTCAACCTTATTTGCACAAATGCTGCCGTATTCACAAGACAAAATAATTGTGAATGACGAAATCTAATTCTAAAGTTGTGCAATGTGTGCTCACCATTCATGAGCATCATGCAAAAGACACTGTGCATTACTGTAAAGACTGGAGGGGGTTATCTGTACTCCTGCCCACAGGGCACCCCAGTCAAGATTATCTTTATGGTAGTATGGATGAGCAACCAAGGCTTAAGCTCTCAGGAGCTGATGCAGGCTGGTTCTTTAGTACAGTGTAGTCCGCAAGCCCCACACAAAGGAATGTCACACACTATGTTATGTGCTAACACAGTTCTTTATATAAATATAAGGTTCTATATATATATATATATATATATATATATATATATATATACAATTAATAACACACTTTGTTCTTTGGCAAATCTAATTTGACAAATATATACAACGTCTATGTGGTACCAATCTTAACTATTGAGTGCTTTAAAATGCACCAACTGCTGATAGTTTCTAATGGCATACAAATCAAGCAGCAATGTGTATCAGCATAGGACATAGGAAGGAAGGCACATTAGGTTAAACAATGACACAATGGTTCTCTTGCTACTAAGACACAGTTCTGTGTGAGGATACCCCCACCTGGGCAACCTGTAATAAAGTGTATTAACATCCCCTGTCCATTCATTCTTAAATAGTCTTGTTTCCTGGTCAAAAATGTTCTACTCCCCCTATGTACCTAGGTTTAGCAGAGTTTCATCGACGGCTCGTTGACTGGTTTCTTGTAAGTGGACTCCCTTTAAAGCAGGAGCCACTGTCATAGAGATGCCATAAAGAAATGGTGAACACTATCATCAGGACAGCAGCTTCAAATTTTGCTGTGTTTGTCGACTATCGATCGTGAGCGTCCTGCGTAGACGAGGCATGCGCTGCACTTCGATGATAGAGTTCGGTGCCGCAAAGAGGACTCAGTGATGAGCGTAGGCCCAGCAGCGGCTGTCAGTGTCAGTGACGATGCTCAGGATTTGACCACGGCTAGATCTTCACTCGCCTGCGTCTTTGTGGACTCAGGTGGAGGGAACCCCACTGGCGGATTATCCTTGGTCGTCGGCAACAGCAACTTTCTCTAGCAGGACAAAGCAGTCGACGGTGATGGCAAGGGAGCCCTTGGTTGAAATGTTCTTAGGCAATGAAGGAGTGGTGCGGCTCTGGTGGTCGAGCAGCACAACGTCAAGCTGTCCCCACTTTTGGACAACACAACTCAATGGGCTACCGGCGGTCACAGAAATCCTCCGAACCCCGGTCGGCGGTGAACAACGTCAACAGCCTCAATGTCCTGGTGCTTTTACTTCAATGTTTCTCTGCAGATCCCGTCTCCGGTTGAAAACCTTTTGGGACTTATGTCCAGAGTATCTTGATGAAGATCAGCTTCTGCACGATGTTCCCTTGTCGACGGAGAGCAGCAGCAAACCTCCTTCTTCGAGATGGGCTTCAAAGATAAGTAGCTTCAAGTTTCAACTTCAGCATTTGAAAAAAAGTGGTAAGTGAGAGGTCCCCAGATATAATCTGTCCCTCATTCATACTGCTGAGCCAAGCTCTGTCAGCCAACCTGTCAGAAGGGCATTCATGCAGGCAGGCAGGCAATCAGGCTCACATTGATTCAGGCCATTCTCTTCCACCCAGACACCAAAATCAAGGAATGTGGATTGGATCACACATCCAGCCTTTCAGCACACCACACTGCATTCATGTCAGTTTCAGGCAGGGCTGTCTCATTCTCTGTGTCACACACATACAGATACCAGACACCCATAACATGGAATGCATATTGGGCACACACGCCATTCACCCAGTTCCCATCCCAAGGGTGTACACACAACATACAGTCATTGGGAAGTCTCCAGCCAGTCTTGCCTGGACTTCGCTACAATACCATATATGGCTCTTCCACCCAACAGCCAGTCAGGGGAAGGGACAAGGTCAGGGCGTCCCAGGACTTTAGGAATATAAGGTAACAGGTCATAGAAACCAACAGGCCACAGGGGCCATCTTGTCTCCTATCAGGAATCCGCTGATTCCTATGGCAGGGCCTGTGTATCCCAAAATGGAGGATACTCAGAGCACCTGTCAAATTCAGCATGGAGCTGCCACCAGCTCACACCCTGCTCTGTGGGCCACCCACAGGTGCCCAAAAACATACACTAGTGGCACAGGGTTGGTCCCCCCACTCATGGGTGCCATAAGGGTATCCCAAGGGTCTCTGTTCACCACAACCAAAAAGAGGAAAATCAGAACTACCAGGAGTCCCACATAGACTACTATGTAGAAAACAACACAGAACACACATGATAAGGGAGTACAGGACAAGGACATGGAGGCCCTGTCCCTCCAATGCATTTCCAGCATGACAATTACACATTATGAGGAACATCCATTCTTTTGCCACAGCAATCAAGCAGTTACTGCCTCCACACTGGATTGAACTTGTTCCATCCTTTCCCAAATTCTTCATAAATTCAAACTTTTGCTTAAAAATTCCTCATATGCAAGACAACTTGGACTGGAGAACCCAGAGTAACCCATGCTGACCTGCAACAAAAAAGGTGATGCCAATGTTGTTGCAATCAGGGGACAATGTAATAGTTCATAAATATATCCAATTACTTTAACCTATTCAAAATATGTGATGCAAGTCTATGCATGGTAGTGTTTCTACGGTGGGCATGAACCCTGCCCCAAACGTGGCGCATGCTGCCAAGATTTGTGTCCTTTTTTCGAAATGTTCATCTTACTAAATAAATATGAAAACCCAAGATCAAAGCTTACTATACTGCCAGTAGAACCAGACTGACACTGAGCCACCAATACCACAGTACATTCCGACCAAGCTGAAAAGGGTTTATCCCAAACACCATCAAAAGTACTGAAGACAGGAAATACATCATTGGTGACCCAATAAATGCATTCTCTGCAGCTGCCCCCTCCAAGCATAGCATAGAATCAACAGGCAGTAAACACAAAAAACATTAACCCCACTAGTAGGATTATCTTGCCTAACCTCCACACCAATTCATCTTGAATTACATTAGCCCCTCTTTCTCTCTCCTTCTCACTCTTTCTCTCTCGTCCCCCTCTATCTCTCATTCTCTCTTTCTCTGTTTCTTCCTCTTCCTCTATCATCATTACTGACTCCTACCGCCTTCTGTTCTTGCACCTACCCACCACGAGTGGACTGTTATATCCAAGTCTAATTGAAGCAACAATATGTGCTCCTCTAATATAGGGAGGGATGTGGTGGACACATGCAAACCTTGCAGTGCACTGTAAAATGTTTCAATGACTTGAATTCTTCACCCTCGAGAGGTTATGCTTTCTTCTGGATGCCCTGCCAGGATACCCAAGCATGCAGTATGTCTCCACTCCAGCACATCACTATTGCATAAAGGTGTATTTATGTTATGTTATTTGCTCTTGTACTGTGCACTGCTGCCAGTTACGTGGTTTCTTGGCACTCTGATGGATCTGAAAAGGAAAGAGGGTGGGAGAGGATCTTTGTTAGTGGGATCCAAAGAGGAAAGCGCAAGCGCTTTGATGTGCTGTTGGTAGCTGCAGTTCAGAGAAACCGGTCACTGTGTGCTTGTTTGCAGTATTTGGTGGTAGTTATGTTGTGCTAAGTGTGAGGGTGTGTGTAGTATGGGTTTGCTTAGTTTCTTGTTTGGTGTTGTGTGGTGCGTGTCATTTATTGCAGTTAGTGATGGTCTTGTGTTTTGTTGTGTAAGACATTTGTTGTATATAGTTCTGTGTTTTAGGGTGAGTAAGCAGAGCATTTGAGGATTGTTAGTGGGTTTGTGGACAGTTCTAACATGTTTTCTTCATCTTGGGTTGTTAAAGAGACATGTTTTTAAAAGTTTCCTGAAATTGAGGTGGTCCTTTGTTGTTCGTATTTCCTCCGGAATTTAGTTCCAAAGTTTTGCTGCTATGCTGGAAAATGCTGTTCCTCTAAGTTTTTGCTTTGAGTATAGTTTTGGTTTGAGGCGGATGTCGTTGCTGGATCTTAGTGTTCATGCTAGTTTGCAGATGGTGATTTTCTCTTGTATAAATTCTGCTCCTTGGCCGTGAATCGCTATAGGTGTTATGCAGAGCGTTTTGAAGAAGATTCCTTTTTTGATTGGCACCCAATATAGAGTGGTGTGATCTGGCCTCTTCTGGTGAGTTTAAGGAGAAGTCTTGCCCTACATTCTGTATTCGTTGTAGCTTCCTCAATTGGCATTCTTGCATTAAAAATAAAACTTAAGGTATGTATGATCAGCTACAGCAGAACAGCCGAGAAGGGCCTAACAACATTTTAACCAACGTTTCAAATGTATTATATTATGAACATCAGAAAACTTGTCGAAACATTAAGGGAACTCATCATGCATTAAAACCGAACAATATGGGTTCTTTTAATTAACACATCATTACATGCGTTTTAGGATCTGCGTTCCAGAGGTGTACTTAAAATACAAAAGTGTTGTTTTCATAGATAAAGAGTTGCTGTTTAGTAGAACATTATAATAGGTTGAAATTCATACCCAGAGCACATTAGATGAGAAACGGCAATGGAAGATTTTATTTTTGGAAGCACAGCAAAAAGGAATGGAGCATTCACAATGGCGGCGAGCACGAATTAACCTTTTTCGATATGTTGAGCACTGCTTCTCGTCTCTCACTACTTTATAGCAAGTTATGGGCAAAGTCATCACACAGCAGACATTGCGACAGTTACATACACTGGCAACACTATGTGGTCCAATGTGAGTGGAGTTCACTTGGAATTGGAATGCCTTTGTTCCTTTCAAGCCACGTCCTGAAAGAAATATCAAAAAGGATTATTGATATTCCACTGTTTAGCAGCAGGTCAGGATATTGTACAAAACTGTACTGGCATCCGACTTATGCTTCAGTGAATGATCTTTTTATCTGCGGTATTCTTCTTTTTTATTAAATTGTGCATGTGGATTCGATTCAATAGCTATAGATGGGAGCCATTTCATAGCTGTTTTTCCACAGGGTCACATCCTTTTATCTACTTCCAAAAGAATATAGCTCGGTGGTTGCTCCCTTCTTTCAAAGATGCTTCCTTTACATAATACCCTTGAAATGTTTGCTCAACATTTTTGTTCCCCAATACAATAGGCCAGTAGTGAGAGAAGCAATGGCCCATTATGTGGGCTTTTCTAAAACTGCTTAACTTGCCAAGAACCCAATTGATATTTTCTATTCTTTTTCTAACAATCACCAGCTATATTGTGGGCTGGCAGCCTTGAAAAAAAAGGACGTATTCTCCCAGGCTTTGATGGATTACAGCAGCTGGAAAATATCATTCTTCCCCCCCCCCACTGTACTATTTCATTGAACTGTAAAATAGGAAGGTGACAACGGGAAAGGGTTCTAGGAAGCCATTTTATGATGATCAGTGTAGATATAGTTCTTTAGGTGTCACAAAGTCCCTCGTGGTGAATTGCTCATTGAGCATGGATTGTACTTTGAGGTAATCATAGTGCACATCTCTATGCCTTTGCGTATCTTATGAATGATGTATGATGACGTCGTGTCATTGTGCCATCCTGTGGCTATCGTTAACGCTGGCAGTTGCGGTGCATCACAGAGACCTGACTCCCCCTGGTATTCTTGAAGCAGTGTGCAGTTTTAATAAGGGTAACGATGCAATAGTGTGTCTGGGCCCAGGTTGGGAGACAACCGCACCGTTTGTAGTAACGTAGCGGATTGCGCTATGGCTCCGTTATTGTTTTAATGGGTGCCGATTTTAGATTTCCGCTGTGGGAGTACTTTTGTTTTTATTGTCCGCATAATGTAAAAGTATCCTGATTTGCACCGGCATGTTGTAAATTAACTTAGTTATTTAAATCGCAGGGTTCTTTTTGAAGGTTTGGGAGGAGAAAACTTCACATTGCATTCAGGAAGAATAATACAACGAAGGCATTCTAACATTTAAACACAGTACATTGCCATTTCAACTGCTAATCACACGTGCACTCTCCTCAATGAAGAGCATGCTCCTGCTACTGAACATGTCCTTACTTGAAAATTCAGTATTGACCTCACAGCTTTGACTCATTTTGGCAGTAGTACATGCATTTGCATGCATGCCTCATTGTTTCAGTACATCACGAATCATTGCTGGATGTATTTCTAAATGACGTGCAATCAAGATCAGTGCTATGCAAATCAGTGAGTATTTTGCAGTTCTTTTGATTCGGGTTCAACATTGCGTCTTGATTTTGATTAGATTTTTGAAGAATTTATAACGTGCTCGAAACGGACTAAACTGTATAATGGCGCAGATGGCATAAAAAAAAATAGTTACCAGAATTGTATAGATACCCTGCATCCAATCCTAGGGGCCAAACAATTCTCAACAGACCCGAAGATGGCTTAGAGTTTATTTAAACAAGAACCTTTTTTAGGGCCTTAAGGAACTTGAAGAGTGAATCAAGGGTCCTCATTTCCCTAGGTATACTATTCCAGAGTCTAGGGCCAAACAATGCAAATCTTCTGTCCCCTCTTGATACGAATGTGGATGGAGGACTAACCAGCATAGCCTGGTCCCTTGAATGTAGACATCTGGGGGGCTGATATTGCTTGAACTTATCCTTCAAGTAATCAGGTGCTAGGTTGTTCAAACACTTAAACAACAGACATGCCACCTTGATCTTAATGTGATCCTCAACCGCTAACCAAAGGAGTAATCAACGTGAGGGAGAGACATGAGAAGTTTTGTCCGGCCCACAGACCAGCCTGACTGCTGCATTCTGGGCCTTTCGAAGCCTATAAAGTTGTTTTTTTTCAGATGCCCATCAATTGGCTGTTGCAGTAATCCAAATGGGCATTTGTGAGTGCTCCCACCCTAAAGCATGATCCTCTTCTGGAATATACGGACAAGTCTGCTGAAGAAAGGGAGTAGAAGATTGCTTTCACCTTAGCTCCAACCTGGCTTTCACAGGCCAGATTGTTCTGCCAGATGCAGCTTAGGTTTTGTTTACTTCGGCAGAAAATGTAGGTTTAACTCCCAATGAATTGGGAATTGGCTGTGGTAGTGGGAAGATGTTCAGGATCAAACAAGATAAATTCTGTATTTGCGGCATTAGAAGCCATCCACTCACTGATCTCCTGGAGGCATTCACTGATCCTGGCAAAGGTTTCTTCGACATTATTAATTGTAATGAAAATCTGAGTGTCATCTGCATAAGATTGGAAACTCATTCCGTGACATCTCAGGATTTCCATCAAAAGTCGAATATACAAGTTAAAGAGAAACAGTGATAACAACGACCCCTGTGGGACGTCACATCCCATATTGCTGGGATCTGAAGTAGAGCCTCCCAGTCTTATGCATTGTTGGCAATTCTCAAAAAAGGAGCTAAATCACGGATGGCGTGCTCTGATACTCTACCGACCGACCTCAATCGGTCTAGAAGGATAGAATGATTAACTGTATAGAAGGCGGATGACAGGTCAAGCATCACCAAAAGTGAAAGCGTGCCCTGATCAGCCACCCTCAACAGTTCATCATAGACCACCAGCAAAGCTGTCTCTGTGCCAAATTTTGGACGGAACCCAGACGGCAAGGAATCTAAAATTGATTCTTCTTCAACAAAGGCCTGCAGTTGTTGGGTCACCACTTTTTCCAGAACATTTCCTGGCCAAGGAAGGCCAGCAATGGGGCGATAGTTCTGAGGACCAAAGGGTCCAGATTATTATTTCTTTTTTAATAAAGGTGTTAGTATCGTGTATTTGAGCATCTGAGATACTGACCCTTGATCTAACGATTTATTAACAAAAATGGTAATAAATGGAACAATTTCCTCAGCCATTCACTTAGCAACCACTTGCACCGGGCAATGCCAGCTGCTTGTGGGAAATCTGTCAATGAGCACGCCAACTTCTTTATCGATCAGTGAAAAGCAAATTGACCTCAGATAATCCTTTTAATTTCCCAAAAGTTCATGTTGTTGGTGTAATATCTCTGATTCCCTGAACACTAGGCATTTCCACATTTTCTGTTGTATTATCCAAGAAATTGTAAAACTGGTGCCTGCAACTTTCAACTGTAATCGAGCGGTATAATATTATTTTTGCCAATCCTGAAAATACAGTGACAAAGACTGCATTTCTGTTTTTGCAGAATCAATTGCAATAACTAGGTTTAATAGTGCAGACATAGAGGTCATCATTTACAAAATGTTTTGTGCAGCGCAAAGTAACATTAGTCCTGGTTGCTAGAGCCTTGCCCAGATTCTTTAGCTCACGATCTTTCAGAGAGGAGAAATATCCCAAACATATCAGTGTTTGTTCTGCCTCACCATGTCCGTTCTCCAGTCATGAAGATGCCCTCCAGGAATTCCAGAAAGAAAAGTAGCCAACCACAAACAGGTAAAAAGAAAAGAAAGGTGACACACCCCTCTCCATCAACAGGCCTTGACCACATCAATGGGAACACATCAGCAACATTACACATGACACATGAGAAAGACATGTCAGCCTCCGACACATGCAACTCACCAGCAATACTACAAACATCATGCAGATCATATGTGTCAACTGGATCATCCACCTATGTGGATCATGACAGTCAGATGATTAGCATGCCCATGAAACATGGACAGGGGTGGACTGGGTGTTAGGCAGAATCACTTGCAGTAAGTAACGGTTACGTCTTTGCCACAGATTTTTAAAGGATTTGGCTAGGAGAAAAGTTTGACACATGGTTAGGGAAGGACAAGCCTTCTCAGTTGAGGAAAGTTTCACACACTTTCTCGATGGCCGAAAAGATTTCCAGACCACAATTTTCACAGTACCTTTTTAAATGAAGAAAGCTGTAACTGAGGCTGGTGTTCCTGGATGTTCGAGGAGATCTGGCTGTTCCTGTGCTTCAGTCGTGGGAACAAGAAGGATGTCGGGAGGCTCCTGCACTGCCCAGGGAAGAGGCCAAAAGCTGTAGCTAGACGTCGGTTTAAGGTTTAAGTGCCTTAAAGTCCCTCTGGTTTCCTTCCCTGTGGCTATCCAGTTTTCAACAGCACTCTGAAGAAAATTCGACCAGAATAGTACGGTGTCCAGGTGGCTTGGAGTTTGTTGTTCCCACCAAACTCAAGGGAAGAAGTTAACCTTGAAGAGATTCTCTGTCGATTGGAGTTTCAGGCAATTCAGACCTGCAGCAGGGCTTCACCGGTCGTCCAGGAGTTGCAGCAGTCTTCTTCCTCCAGCTCGTCTTTGGTTCTTTCGTTCCAGTGGTCGACTCTGCTTTCCAAGTCCCAGAGACCCGCTTTTAAAACAATGTTCCCCCATTCATTCAGCCTGGCTGTCAATCTCCCAGCAGGGTGGCTGTCCTTGCTGGACAGTCAGCCAGCCAATCACGCCAGAGTGCATTCAGGTCTCCTAGGAAACAAAGCACAAGGAGTTTAGGGCACCTCCCTCTGTCCACAACAGACACTCTGGCACCAGAGGAGGGCTTCAGCACAGAAGCCTGCCAAACGGCATGAACAAAGGGAGCAAACCTGGTTTGGCGCGCAGAGTTACACACAATAAGGACTTTTCCTAAAAGAAATGGCGAAAAAAGATGACCAGAGTCTGTTTTTACAGATAGCTCTGGGGTGCCATATTGAAAAACATGGCTACCCCAGATTTTGAGCTACCGTTGTTAGCGGTCGCGAAAGCTCATGGTAGTTGATCTAAACCACTGCCACCAGCCATTTAAAATAGGAAAAGGTAACATTTTACTGTTACATGAGTGTTTTGACTCAGGGGAAGGTAAGATAGGGTGTGCTGGCTCAGTACATTTAAAGAGACTAGTAAAGTCAATTTAACTTTATTTGCCCTGGGAGGCAGTAGCCAGTCCCAGTCAAGGCATTTAAACCTTGGGGAGTCTGAAAGACACCTTTGTGCCACTGCACTGAAGGAGCTGTGTGACTCACAGAAAAAGATGATGCCACTGGAGTTGTTTTAAAACTCCATAACCAAAGGACACAAAAGTAAAACACATTGAAAATGAAAAGTTCAAAGCCCCAAAATATAGCAAAAGAGCTGGAGGGCTCTAAGGTAGAGGGAATTTAGCACTTGTGTGAGATTTCTCTGTGACACTGGGGGCCAAAAGTAGCCTGAGAAACAATATTCAAACTGGACCCATATCACACTTCTACTACAAGGCCAACCTTATTCCCATGAGAAAATGTGGAAACACCACACAAAAGAGGCACAGGGTGCAAAGTCCTACCATGAATGAAACAGAGTACCCAATACGCCAGTTCACACCTGATCACAGAGAGGCTACTCAAAATGACGCATGTCTGGAGATGGAATGCAAAGCTGACATGACAGGAGTGCAAATGTAATGCTACACGAAAAATGAAGCAACTGCATCAGCCCTCACCAAAAATATGTGCACAGGGACATCCCAAGGAGACTGACTCCAAGCAGCAAGTTGCAGATGTGCATACAGCAATCCAAAGCATATGCATAGCTGATCAAGGAGACATGCACACACACAATTATGTATGTATGTATGTATGACAACTCACATCTTCAGTAACAGTGACCATCATCATCAAATCACATCATCCATGCAAACCCTATGTGTGCCACATCATGCCACAATAGGGATGCATATGTCACCATCCATGCAAATGAATGACAGTGCACAACCTTACATGGTGGTACATCTGTGGTGCTTTGAATACCTCACCACATCCACCTAACCCTGGGCCTCCGCATTGGTGCTAGGAGGGCCAGTGTCCATCTGAGGGAATGGGGACTCAGGTGAAAATAGGGTGCTGAGGTTCCTCTCAGAGAGCGTGGGGACTAGATGAGGCAACATACCTTGAATAACATCAGGCATTTGTTTGGACTAGCTAAAGGAGAATGTCTGACAGACTGCACATATACACATTGATGTTGAATGGAATGTTCATCTGTATGTGAACTTGCACAATCTGAATGACACAATGCTTAGCACAATCGTTGTTTTTTCCTCCCTTTGCCTTCCCTCCATTGTACTGTCACAACTAGAAACACTTGTGTACAGGCGCATTATAAATGACTCATCATATCATATGTGGGAGGCTGTAGCAGTCCACAACACCAGGACAGTTGACTCCACAGAGCATGGCTGCATGTCCTGAGACCCAATCCGAAATTGTCCCCACTACCATGAGCTGTTGACTCACTGCCCTCATGAGCACAACAGCTCTGACATGAGGATCCAAAAATAATACAGTCCACCTGGTGGAGGACATAAATAAAGACTACAGTCCACCCTGGATGAGGACACAAATCAAATACAGTCCACCTTGGATGGGGGATTAAATCAAATACAGTCCATCTTGGATGAGGGTAAATATAGTCAAAAGGTACAACAACATATCCAACTAGGAGGGGTTTGTGCGGGCATGGCAATGGCATCACTTGTGTGGTTCAACTGGAACCCCTATCCTGTGGTGGATCCTGGGATGGTGCAATCTGACCATGCAATGCAAAAGCCTGGTCCTCATTGATTGCGGCCACTCATGAGACGGATGCATGCATGAGGGCCCAAATAGCTACAGGATCCTGTTGATGTATGTTGCGAGTGGACAAAGAGTCATCATGCATGGTGATCCTTGACGTCTCCAACTGCATGTTGAGTGATCGTCTCAAGGAATCTATCTCTTGGCGGAGGTTTTCCCTGGTGGCAAACATTTCATCATGCAGATATTGCCTTAAGGAATCCATGTCTTGATTGTGGGACTCACTTAAGGTCAACATCGGCTCCTGCAGGCATTTACTGTGGGATTCTGTGACTTGATGGCCGGATTCGCTTACTGCCAGAATATCCACCTGCAGGCATTTACACCAGGATTCTGCTCCTTGACGTTGGGATTCCCTTGAGGCAACATCTTGGCATACAGTGTTTCCCTCACGGTGCCATCTCGTGCCACTGGTGGTTCCTTGATGGTCAACAACCCATCATGCAGGGATTGTCTTAAAGCCAAACCATCATCGTGAATTGTCTGCCTCAGTTGTTGCATGCTATCTCTCCTCTCTTGCCGTGATAGGAGGAGTTTGGCAATATGTGCAGCATTTGAGGAGATGGCATTTTCTGGCAGGCAATGGATGTCCCTGGCTATCATCTGCAGGAACTCACCCTGTTGGGAACTTCCACACAGAAACTGCTCCTCCCACTCTGAGTGTCTGGCAGGCACATATCCAACACATGTGTGGGGCCTACCAAGTGGGATTCCAAATAGCTGGGCTTGATGCAATGAGTGTACTGTTATCGGCTGGCCATTGGCTTCTGCTGCTGGCTCCATTATGGGCAAAGGCAATCATTCAGACACTGAAGCTACTATTGATACAGGGTACAGGGTCTCCTGGCTCTCCTACTCAGACTGAGCAGCATCAAGGTATTCAAGGACCTCCATGGCATCCAAACTACTCAGTGGAAGACCCTCCACCATGTCCCTCAGTATGTCCTCTACATCAGATTATATAAAGACTAGGGCCACCCACCAGGGAGACCCATTGTTTCAGGCTGCGGCTCAAAATTAGAACCTATTTGTAAATGTATTGACTATTTTCTAAAACCTATCAGTGCCAAAACTGCATCTTTTTTGTGGGACTCAATGCAACCAATTCAATGTTTTGAGGGTGAATTCTTTGTTCCTAGTAGCGATCTGCTTGTAATTATGGACATCAAATCACTCTATAGGAGCACTCCCCCATAAGATGCTATTGAATGTGCCAGGGATTTTTTGACCAGACCTGTTACAATATTTCAGGTACCAGCAGAATTTATTCTAGATCTACTGGATATAGCCCTGACCAAAAACATCTTTGTATTTGACAAGGTGTTCTACATGCAAAAATGCAGCACGGCTATGGGAGTGGCTTTTCCACCCGCCTTGGTACACTTTACATGGCATAGTTTGAGGAGAAATTTGAGTATGACAACGTCAACCCATTTAAACATCAAATCAGAAAATGGTATTGGTTTATTGATGATGTCATCTTTATATGGAATGATTCAACACAGTCACTCTTAAACTTCCACACGTGGATCAATCAATGTAACAACAACATTGAGTTCATGATTACTCAGGATCCCCAAGAAATTCACTTTTTAGATGTTACCATTTTTAACCGACAAGGCAAGCTAATGTGCTGCTTATATAAAAAAACAACTGATCGCAACACATTATTACACTACAGTAGTTTTCATCTAAAAATCTAAAAACAATCAAAGATAATCTATCCTAGGCCAATACCTGCGGTTGAGATGCAATTGCACCAATCTGGATGACTTCTACATTCACGCAGGCAAATTAGATCAGACCCTTAAAGCAACGGGATAACCTACTAAGATCATTTTCAAATCACGCAAAAGTGCTCGCTTCACACCATGTGAAACATTATTGCAGCCCCATGAACATTCCAGTGAGGAAGGAAAGATGACATGAGTCACTATGGCCCTCATTACGACCCAGGCGGTAAGGGGTTTACGCCGGCGTAAACTTCGCCGACCCTTACCGCCTGAGTACGAGTTCCCTTAGCGCCATGGCGGATATAACACCTGCTTTTAGCAGGTGTTAAAATCCATGGCGCTAAGGGACCTTGTTGTTAATTACGCCACCGTAATTTACGGTGGCGTAATTAACGCCTTCCCCACTCCCATTATGCCCTATGGGGCAAAAATGGGAATGGGGAAGGGTAAATGGGGATTGGGGACTTACCGCCCCGCCAAGGTCGGAATGGGGCAGTAAGTCCGCCAACCACCATGGCGGAGTTGGCAACTTAGCGCCATGGACCATGGTGCTAATAGCACCATGGTTCTCCGCCAAGGTCGCAATGAGGGCCTATGTGTTGTCCCAACACCACACAAATTCAAAGGTGGATGTAAACATTTTGGCCACTGGTTCGTCTGGTTCTTCCAAATGAACCTTTCCCACGCATGCCACTTAATAGAGTGAAAAACTTAAAAGAGTACCTTACCCACTCCCAATTGCAAAAAACACCACAAAAGAAAACACTTTGGAACCTCAGGGAAATTGTGGGCCACCACACTTGCGGCTCGTGTACAGTATGTACATTAACTGTCAAGTGCAAATCATTTGAAGTTCATGGAAAAATGTGGAAATGCAAACACTTCTCAAATTGCAAAAGAGTAAAGAAATGTACTGAATACAATGCCTGCGTGGAAAGCGATAAGCAAACAGAAAATCGCCAAGGCTATTGTATCACACTCCCCTCTTTTAGTCTTTTTCAAACAGTATCATGGAACTTTTTAATTTCTCATAAAAAACATCTGTTTTATTATTTCTCTTAATTTACAATACATTTACATACAATTCATTTATACACATTCATTGGCCACAAACAGGGCCATCACATTGTATTTGTACAAAATAACAACACATCTGTTTTAGACACATAATACAGACACTGGTATTTTACAGTGTCTTATTTCAATTCCTTTTCTTTGTTGTGTAGAACCTGCCCTATCTTAAGTAGTGCTGGTGGTAGCTGTACATAAAGGTTGACACAGTGTGTTTCGGCTGTCTCTTCACCCACTGCAGTGTCACAAGTATGCGTCCTTCATCAGGACGAAATATAATTTCTAGAGTACACAGTCAAATGTGTAATGTGTCTACAAGGGGAACAAAAAAGGGAGGTGACGTATTTCTTAGAGGAGGACATATAACTGCATCTCGACAGATATTAATGAATCAACCGATGGAGTGGCTTCCTACTTTATTGTGTAGTAGCCCAGTCCAATCTTCATAGGGTGGAGATCCCCTATTCTTGGAAATATCCATTAAATGTATGACTTCAGCGCCAGCTGTCTGCAAAGTAAAACAGTGATTAAAGTCTCCTGAAACACTGTACTAGATCATGTGTGGTGGACTAACTAATCCTACCTTCAAAGGGTGCAAGTAGCCAGCACACTCAACAAGTACAAAAAATACAAATTGGAGCTGTATGGAGAGTTGCGTGTCCGTGTCACTGTATTCAGTGTAGAACCTATGGGAACAAGTACAATGTGCTATCAGGTACACATTATATGTCTGCAAATCAGACATATATCATGTATCAAATACATTGCTCTCCAGCATCGCCAATTAGACAAGTGAGTGTGCATGCATGCACAGAAAACATCTGTTATGTAAAAAGTGCTATCAGGACCCCACCATGTGTCTGCAAATCAGGCACATATCATGTATCAAATAAACTGCTCTCTGCCATGTGTGGAAAGTCATACATCGGTCAAACAAGCAGGCCTGTACACAAGAGAATAACTGAACACAGATCTCGGATTAGGTGTAAAAATTGGAAGGATTGATGGTGGGTCATTTTATTCAACAGAGACACACACCTGATGACATCGCATGGTAGGTGGTCGATGTGGCACAGGCAGGACCTAATGTGGCAGATTCTTTGGCACATAAGGAACTATGGCAGATCTACACAATGAAATCACTTGCAATAGGTTTCAATTAAGACTTACCTTTTGATGAACCCTCGACCCATGGCCTACATTTCTAATATGATCAACAATATTTTGTGAATATATCTTGCAAGGTATGGGTACATTCAAACCACACAGTCTTGCCCTAATATATAGTGCTTTCATATATTGTCCCTTTATCATCCTTAACGGTTTGTCAGCCCGCATGAGCGCTCCATCCAGAAGTAATTTAGAATGCAGAGGCACCTTAATATAGTTCATTTGTCTCAGAGATACACAAACAGATGGGGTTCTTGTGCACAAATATGTTGTATGAAGATATGGCAACAATGTACTGGGTATAAGCACTTTTTAACTGTAATGTATTGATTGACCTGATAATGAAGTCCACATGCACTGCCACTCTGATCCTAGACACCAATGAGTTAGCATAAGTGCCTTACATAGGACTCATAAGAAATTCCAGGGACCCTACCACTCACTCCACAGGGTCCCTCAGTATGTTTACTGCAGTCAGGGTTCATGCATGCATATACTGGTGTACCTCAAATGTGTCAGTTCCCTGATGGCAGCTAAGGGCATGTTAATCCACATACTGTCTGACACATAGCATCAGGCCATGACGCATTGCAAGTGCAGTCTAGTGTTTTGGTGTGCTACGTTGTCTGCATTCACGCACGTAGCAATGCGTCTGGTTATTACACCTTGGGTGCCATGGTTACATCCCACAGTAACCAGAGATGCATGCTCGTACAGAGCACTTACCATGAACAGATGCTGAAATAGAACAGAGGTAATCTTTACCCCGTTATTACATTCCACTCCATGATACAAACATCATGTTTAAAAACCAGCGCAATACATATCCTCCTGCACTCTGATTTAAACAATACAACCAATTTTTCCTTTTAAAGTAACAAATGCACGCTGCATTGGAGAAGCTCCAGCCCCACCAC
Organism: Ambystoma mexicanum; assembly: GCF_040938575.1. NCBI lineage: Eukaryota > Metazoa > Chordata > Amphibia > Caudata > Ambystomatidae > Ambystoma > Ambystoma mexicanum. The sequence goes on along the minus strand of NC_090921.1, from coordinate 932,327,666 downwards.
CTTCCCAAAATTGATGCGAAGTGGCCCTACAAAGTTCGGGTAAGATGTCTCCTCCTGGTGACTACACCAGGAATTCTTTCTAGTTTTGATTGTTTAAGAATCCAAAACAATATTCACTACAACTACACAGCTTTTACAAATAGGTTCCACTTCACGTTGTGGATAGACTGAGCACATTTGCTGTACTGGATTTCTCTTTAACCAGAATGTCCAGACCCAGCACCCACCACAATTAAGAACACTTGAATGAACCTCCAGGTGGGTAAGAACACACACACATATATGTCTCTTGACAGTATAAGAGGTTAAAATTAGCACCAACTATATACACAATCCTGTGTTGCAACTCTGCCTAAAACAGAAAGGAAACTTGGTCCCTCTCCCGACACACTGAGAAGCTAGTGTATTCAGTACAAAGTATCTGATATTGAGCGTGGACTGCACGCGACATACAGCCCAAGGTTAGTGTGCCTACAGGAATGATTCATGAAGCTCAAGACCTTTGGTAAGAATATATTTTAGTAAGATTTTAAACATAGACAACGCGTTTACACAGGGTTCACTGACAAACCATTGTCCTGACAAAGGCGAGGAAAGATCGAAACGTCTCCTCACCTAACACAACAATCGGTGGGCTACCTCACAAGGACTGCCATTTTGAGACGACGTCTCACTGTGTTCTCTCATATTTAATTTTCTGTGCTTTATTGTTATCCAAGGAATACACAATCTAAGGATGTTTTTCAAGTAAACAAGCAAACCCAAACGTTATTTTCAAAAACATTTGCTTTTTCTGGCTTTGTGGTGGTTCCACCATAGAGGGGCCTGAGCCCACACAAACATAGCACATATTCTGTCATTGGAAACCCATTGATATTTATCACTCCACATTGGATTTGGCAGCATCATCTGAAAAGTCGGCAGGCCTGCTGATGATGGCATGCAACATGAGGGGATTCTCACCATGCACAGCACCCTGGGCTGCATTGGTGGATGGTTGTGTGCCTCACCCAACTCTGCCTCCTCCTGCTCCACCTCCTTATTTGCTGCATCCTCACTTGCACAAGTCTGTCAACAATATTCCGAGACCTACCTATCTGACTGAACATGCAAATGTGAATTCCAATGAACACAGACACAACATGGCCAGTCACGCATACATCACACATTGAAACTGGGCACTCTGAAATGTGAATGGGAAAAGGTAACTGACATTCACTTCTCTGTGCAATCATGCCACTGCATAACAGGCCCTGTATCAAGCCACGGACTGGGGGAGTGGGCGACCATACATCCATACAGACAGACATGGGTGGGAATGGAAGGCCTAACAGTAGATGAATGGAAGTCCGTGCCTAATTGCAGAGCCCCTCTCTACACCAACCATGCCAACGTGCAGCATATGGCAGTATCACTTTTATTTGTGCTCAACAAACCTACTTGCAGACATTAGTGTACTTGAAATCCCCATCACCCTCTTAGCCACATTTCCCAAGGCCAGATTTGTGGTTACCCACGCACACATGTATATCAACTATTTGTGAGGAGAGTGCAACATGGAGATGACTAGTGTGTACTTGCATGAACACTGAACAATCAACACTCCCAATGTGGAATGAACATCACACAAACATCTCATGGCCAACCACTGCAATTCCTGCCTGGAACCACACCCTCATGTGACTTTTCACCGACAATGTCAGTCATACATGCCCACTGGTCGCAAGGGCCAGTAAATGGATAACTTTGATGTCACCCACTGCTTGCTGACTTTCCCCATGTGAGTCAGACTTGTATTCACAACGCACTATCCACATGCATGACACTGTGAGTGTGTCAGTGACATGTGTTTTGCAGGCCATTGCCACATACAGGTTGTCATAAACTGGACGTTTGGGAGCAAGAAGTACACCAAGATCTGTACTCAAAGCTAACTAAGTTTATCAGGGATTGTGTGTAGAGGATGGACAACTGAAATGTAAACAGGATCTTTACCAGTCAAAATACCTTCTTCAGTGTTTCTTACAATGGTATTCTCAATGTCAGGATGCAAGTTCAAACTGTCTGATCTCAGCTACTGTTTCCAAATGTCTCAGGGAAGATACCTCACTCCAGAGTCCAATATGTTGAAAATGTTTCTTCTGCTCCTCTGAGCCTTGTTGAAGGATTTCCAGGGGCCTGTACCCCAAGACTAAACCAGTCCTTAATGTTTGGCAGTGATTTAGTGATCTTGTTGGGGACAGCAAGGAGAGAGGAAAAAGGACTATTCTGCACTAGACCCTAGAAAAAACCTACCTAGGGCCTGATCTGGCACTCTGGAACCTCCTACTTCTAAATACCTAGTTTTTCTCTCGTCCTTACATCTCTTTTCAGTATTTTACTATACTTTTGACCTCTTTTCTTTACGGTTTTATTCCCCAAAGCAAATCAACCCTTAAAATATCTTCTTCCCTCTGGTCAAGTGAATTTATATCACTCTCAATTTCCTCACTTTCAGCTACGCCCTACTCCTGATGATTTGTCAAGGTCTTTTACTACTCCTTTGGCCTTAAGTCAGTGCCTCCTGCTCCACTTTGTGCATTACTTTCTCTTGCCAACTTTCTAATATTATTCCATCCTACAACTCCACTTCAAATTGTATTTCCTCCTTTTGTATTGTTCCTATTTCCCTTTTTATCTTCACTATGGGTTTTCCTTGCCCTGTGTGTGTTATTCCTTCTTCCCTCTTTAAATCCACTCTGGGGTTTCCTTCCCCCTTTCTGTTCCCTGTTCGTACTACTGATTTCCAACCATCTCATGGGTTTACTTCTTCCATGTTTTCTTCTGTTACCCATATTAACTTAGAATCCAATCTGGGTTTTTCTTCCACCCTTCTGTCCTCTATTTTGAGTACTGGGTTACAACCCCCTCATTGCCCCTTCTTTCCTCTACTTTGTGTACTGGCCTACAAGCCCCTCCTCGGTTTGCTACACCACTTTGCTTCACCACTTCTTTCCTCTAGTTCAGGTACTGGCTTACAAGCTTCTCCTGGGATTGCCTCAGCCCCTTTTTCCTCTACTTCAAGTATTGGTATTGGAAACCCCTCCTGGGATTGCCTCACCTATAAATCTCCAAACGTTCCTCTCTGGTATCAAAGGATCACCTTTTCCTTTCTCCGGCTGCTCCTTCTGCAGCTTCTCTCTCTGGCCGTCACCTGTCTCCAATCTTCAACATCTCGGAGGCACGGCTCCCGTGCAGCAGTCTTTCTCTTACAACCTTTTCCAAACCAGAGCTGCCTGCTCCTGTCAACTCCCCACTGGACTGTGATGATGTGCTTATATAGAAACAACCCCACTCCCCCTGATTGGAATTAGGGCTAATAGTCGGCAGCTGTGAGATTAAAGGGTGTGAGTGTTGGGATTTGCTGGTCTCTCGCACTTCCTGGTATTCAGATTGAAGCTTGGAGGGATGGGCTGATTCTATTAAAAATAAAAACCTGGTGGCCATTTTGAAATTATGTATGCAGGCAAAAGCTGAGGAGGCAGCTTGTATGACAGACGGCATGCTGTACTGCTGTTGCGCAGTTAAGAGGGTAAAGGGATCTCTAGGGGTGTTTCTGTTTCTCCTAGTGTCCCCCTGTCCTTGAGAGGTTTTGTTAGGGCTTACTGTGCTTTGAAGGGACAACTTAACCTACTTGATCCATTCCCTCTGAGGGTGGTTTGTCTTGTGTGATCTTCAAATTTCGGTTCAGTGAATGGTTTTCTGGTCACTTCTCTGTCTTGAAAGAAGGGGATGGATGGTTTTCCATGTTTACTGTTTTTCTAGCAACTCATTCTGCTTCCCTGATCCAGTGCAGGTTTTGGTTTTGTTTCTCTGGGGAATTGTGGGAAAAGTTCTTTCCTATTATCTGTTTTTCTGAGAATCCAGCCCCCTGAGTTTCTTGGCTCACGGCTACTAGATAGAAGTCCCGCAAGGGTGTTAAACTGTATTGCAGCTGAGCCGAATGACCTTTGATTGTTGTTAATGTTTAAGCTGACCGAGAGCAGACTGTTTGTTCTATGCAAAGAAACTTGTGACTCACAAGCCGCATACTCATATAAACAGCGAGACAATTTAGAACAAACCCAGATTGTGTGTTTTTGCTGAACTGCATTGTAGCGATTCTTGAAACAAGGCTTACTGTGGATCAGACAACCAATATCACCATTGTAACTTCATGGACATGTAAACTTGTTAAATCCATCGTACAATATTGTAATGCTGAGTGTGAACTGGGTACAAAACCTAGCATGTAACTGATTAGTTCGGAGAGGGGCTGGACAATGTTTGAAAAACTGTATAAAAGTGTTGTGTTAAGATGTCCAGCACTCTCACCCCTAGCTGTGTCTTTGGTACACACTGCAAGGTGTTGGGAGCCAGATAGCTATCTGTTTTCTTTGAAAATGTACACTAATAAAAGATACTTGTATCTTTTCAACCCGTGATTGGCGTATTTCCTTTTTCTGGTACTAAGCCTCGATATTTCTTTGGTCTTTCAGATGGCGCCCAAATAGGGACCCTCAAGATTGATGTCTCCTCGCTGAAAAGAAGATGCGGCTATCAGACCAGGATCAGAGAGTGAGAAAAAGGGTGCCCCTTTGTATGAGCAGCAACTCAAGAGTAAAGAGAAACACACATGTCGACATATGTCTAACTCTGAAAAAGCATTAGTGTATGATCAACAAAAACAGTCGGAATCTATTGGATGTATGGATATGGCTTTTCAACTTGAGGTACAGAAAATATATCCGTCTCAGGATTTTCATACCTCAGACGAGCTAATTGATAAGCTTTTAAATGAGTGTAGGACTGTTGCCACTGCACCACCTCCTTATGTGACTCTCCCTGTTGTTTTACCTCTTCCCGCAGTTGCACCTCCTCCCGTTGTTGCTCCTGCTCCTCCCGGGGTTCCTCCTCCTCCAGTTGTTGCTCCTCTTCCTGTTGTTGTTCCCCCTTCTGCATCTCCGCCCTTACCAACAGTCGCTGCTCCAGTAATTCCGTCTTTAACGCCAGCGGTAGTGTCTCAACTACCCCTTGTACAAGATTTATCTGAACTTTCTTTTCCAAGTGGTCCTGCTCACCTTGTAGCGATTGAAGGGGTGACTGCCGATCCAAAAGTAGTGACTAATCGTACAGTATCAAAAGCTAGAAAAAGAGAATTGTATGCCTGAGCTAAGAGATGTATAAAGGAAGGTGAAATATCAGCTGTCTTAGCTGCAATTTCGGACCAAGAAAGTATTCACCAACAGAATATTTTGATAAAAGGGATGGGAATGCATTTGGCCGAAATGTGGAGTGATTTGACGGACATGGATGTCCCACAGGGTTGAGGGATTTGAATTTCTTAGTTTACTCAAGGGACACTGCAGAAAAAAGTATATGGACATGTTGAGAGGGTTTTTGAGTTTAAGAGGGAGTTAGATCGGTTACATAATGATGATATGGATGGTGATTGATTGAATGCTGTGTATGTGCAAAAACAATTTCTTCCCTCTTGTAAACCAATGAGTGAAGAGACACGTAATTTGCACAAGAGACGTGCTTAGATGGATTTCGGATGTTTCAATATCTCCCATGGAAGTATATGACACGTTTAGTCAGTATACTTCAGATATGCAAAGGAAAGTGTTACAGGTAATGGTAGAGTACCTGGAGGATGAGTGTATGAAGAAAAATGTTTGTTGTCCCACAGATTTGATGGTCATTTATGAGAGAGCATTTTCACCCGATAATGCTTTAACTGCTTTGTCACTCGATTTATCCCAATTTCTTAATGAACGTTCAGAATTGCCTACTACTCAATTGCCAATGAGGGAGCTTCCTCCGACATTTGTTCCGAAAGTAGAGATTCCAGCTAATACCGCTACAGGCGCATCAGCCGCTTCTATTGAAGCTCATTATGTTTGACAGTTTGTTCACGTCCCATTTTCTAGACAGGAAGTGAATACCATTAGACAGGCGATTCCAGATATTAGGAAAAATCCAACAGGATTTCATAAAAAAATTGAATCTGTCTTGCATTCGTCAGTTTTCACGCTGGGAGATATAGACTTGTTGTTCACTGTGATCCTACCGGCTGATTTATGGAAACAGATTAGAACTATAGATGATCTGGCAGGACTGGGTGACACATGGCTTAACTTGGTACAGATAGATGGAGATAGGAAAACTGGTGAGAAGCCGCCACAGGTGATATTGACACTGCCATACAGAAGAGTAACTAAATTGAAGACTTTGGTTCCAGAGAGAACAATAGTTTGAACAAGCTTACAGCTTGCATCCAAGGAAAATCTGAGGGCGCTACCAAATTTTTTGATAGGTTCGAACAAGTTTTTTCAGATTTTAGCGGTCAGGACTTAAGTAATGAGGCAGGAAAAAGGCTGTTTCTGGACAAATTTGTGTGTGGATTGTTGCCTGATATCCAATCACAAATTATGACTTCCGAAAGCACCTGGCAAACAAAATCACAGTTTGAAGTATTGCACATGGCTCAGTATTATGAAAATAGGGTTGATAATGAAAAAGAGAGGATAGAAAAGAAGAAGGGAGACTTGAAAACCAAAGTATTATTGCAGCAAATAGTAAGAGGAACTAGAGGTGGGAATACACAGTTTAGAGGACAGATTGCTCCACAGAGTAATGCGCAGGTGGGTCCTGTACACATAAACCAATGTGCTTATTGCAGACAAGAAGGTCATTGGTGAGCACAATGCCCGATCCTTCAGCAGAGATCGAATAACACATATGGTACCTTGGGTAGATGATCCAGAGGCCGTCCTGAGATAGGGGGTCCTGATAGAAGTCAGTTCGCTCAGAATCAACAGTCGTTCCCACAGGATAGTCAGCAGAATAGTACAAATAATGGGAACATTTTTGATAATACTTCAACTATTTATCTTTCTGAAGATCTTGCATTTTACTATATACTGTTCTGTTAGGACAGCCCGAAGCAGAGTCTGGAACCAGTACATATACCCGTCGATCTGAAAGGGCCCTATGTAGAAATGAAGGTGGGGAATAGGAGGCATCTATTTTTGATAGATACAGAAGCACAGCAGTGTTCCGTTGATCATTCGTGGGTTCCAGATATTCCAGTGTCAGGGCAGAACAACATTTCAGTTGGGTTCTCCGGTACGCCAGTGGTTAGTCCAGTTTCTCAGCTGGTACCGATTTCACTGGGGCCAATCACTGATTCATGTCCATTTCTTTTGACGATGAATTGTGGCGAAAATTTGTTGGCGTTGAATCTGTTGAAATAATTGAATGCAGTAATGTATTGTTCTCTGGATGGACTGCATTTGACAATTTCACCTCAGCAAATTTCTCCTTCACAATTCTTGAATCGGCCTTTACCGACTGAATTGGATAAAGTTCCGGCATATTTATGGGCAATTGATGATAATGACGTTGGTATTTTACAAATTGAACTTGTTAAAATTGTGTTGAAACCAGGTGTTAAACTAACATGTATCCCACAGTATAAGATTTCAGTTGATGGTGAGCAAGCTTTAAAGAGTATAGTTTCTGATTTTGTACTTCGAGGAGAGATTGAGGAAATTGCAGGAAGTTTGTGCAATAGTCTGATTCTACCGGTGTATAAGAAAGGGGATAATGCGATTCCTTTCCGTTTTATTATTGATTTACATGCTATCAATAAGATTGTTGCTCCACAATTTCCAATTGTGCCTGATGTGACTACAATATTAACAATGATTCCAGCTTCAGCTAATCATTTTAGTGTTGTGGATATAAAGAATGCTTTCTTTAGTATTCCTGTACATGTTGACAGTAGATATTTGTTCATGTTTACCCTAGGGGGATGTTCGTTTACATTCACTCATGTGCTACAAGGGTACACTGAGAGTCCAAGCATTTACAGTATAGCTTTGAAGGAACAGCTCGATATACTGGAGTTGCCTTCCACATGTACGTTGTTGCAGTATGTTGACGATCTTCTTTTAGTTGCAAGCAGGGCACTGTGTTGCTGCCTATTCATTTAGCAGAGCATGGGCATAAGGCGTCATTGAAAAAAATGGCAATACTGTCGACAGGAGGTCACCTATTTAGGCTATCTCCTGTCAAAGGAGGGGAGAAGATTGACACCTGAATGTATAAAAAGCATCTCTAGCATGTCTGTCCCAAATACACAGAAAGAGGTCAGAGCCTTGATAGGCATGGCTTCGTATTGTAGACAGTGGATCCCTAATTCTTCATTAATGATAAAACCAATGTTGGCATTGACAAAGAAGGGCATTTCTTTGCCTTTACCATGGAACTTGGATTGCCAGAAAGCTTTTGATCTGCTCAAGGCTGCGTTGTGTTCAGCACCGGTTTTGGGCACACAAATTATGATAAGGCCTTTGTTTTGTATGTGCATGAATGTGATGGATGTGCTTTGGCTGTGTTAACGCAGGAACATGGAGGGAAGAATATACGGTGCAGTTATTTTTCCTCCATGCTTGACCCTGTTGCAAGTGCTTTGCCGAGATGTTTGAGAGCTGTTGCTGCTGCCACTGCATCGGTAAAACAAAGTGAGGGTAATGTTCTGGGTCACTCGTTAACCGTGATGGTACCTCACTCTCTAGACAATCTATTAAACAGAACGCAAACGCAACATCTCACATCAGCACGATTAACAAGATACATGCTGATTCTATTTGCACCGCATATCCTAATTAAGAGATGTTGCATCATTAAATCCGGCCGAACTATTGCCTCTTCTGCAAGAAATTGCTTGTAATGACAAGATATCGCCTGACTGCCTTTATACCACAGAGCAAGAAACTAAAGGCAGAATTGACTTAAATGATACACCGTTAAAAGATCCACAAGGGCAGCTGTTTTGCGATGGCTCCTGCTTCAATCTTCTGAATGGTACATCCACTGCTGCTGATGCCATCACTACATTAAGCACTATTGTGGAGACCAAAAGAATTCTGCATAACTCTGCGCAGGCCGCGGAGATTATTGCATTGACTCAAGCTTGTGAACTTTCCGAAGGGCTTAGTGTGAATATATTTACAGGCAGTAAGTATGCTTTTGGGGTGTTTCACATCTTATGGGCAGAGAGGCTCCTTGACCTCACATGGAACTAAGATACAACATGGTACTTTGATAGTTCGGCTACTCTCAGCACTTGCGCTTCCTACTTAACTAGCAATAATGAAGCGTGCAGCACACCAGAAAGTAACAGATGATGTTTGGCTGTCCTGTCAGCTTTTGCTGACAGGACAGCCAAACAGACTGCCACCGATTTGCATTCCGAAATGTATATAACAAAAGAAGTCACTAACATTTGTATAATGGATGAAGCATTGATTGTATAAAAAACATTCAGGAGGATGCCACTGAAGAAGAGCTTAAGAAATGGGCTCAGGGTTTAGCAAGTTTAGACGATGAAGGTTGTTGGGTAGATAATACAAAGCAAAGATGGATGCTACCCAATGCTTATGTCACCGCTCTGGTTGCGATGGCTCATGGTCCAACTCATGTATGTGCTAGAAAGATTTGTAAACTGTTAGAACCTGTCTGGGTGAATGTAAATAACTTGAAAACTGCTGAGCGATTAGTCCAAAATTGCATGGTATGCTTACAGCATAATGTGGGGAAGGGTACATTGACACTGAGGGGTAGTTTTGGTCCCCCCTCTCTGCCTTTGAGGTTATACACTTTGATTCCATTGAAATGGAGCATTGTCAGAATTACAAATATGTTCTGGAAGACATTTGTGCTTTTAGCAAATGGGTCGAAGCTTTCCCTTTAAAAGATACCACAGCAAGGATGATGGCGAAAACCATGCTGAAGGAATATTTTCCTAGGTTTGGTTTGCCGAGGGTCATTTGGTCGGACAATGGTCCATATTTTATCGCTGCTGTTATCCTGCAAGTATGCACAGGATTACTGATCGATAAACGGTTCTATTCGGCCAGACACGCTCAGAGTGCCGGACTTGTAGAATGCCATAAGGGTATATTGAAGAACCAAATGGCAACAATTTGTGCCAGTAACAATTTGAAATGGCCAGATGCCTTACCGATAGCTCTATTGTCCATGCGGATGACCCCACAAACGAAAACTGGGCTCTCTCCCAATGAAATAATCATGGGGAGACCAGCCACTATTTGGAATGTACCTAAACCTAAGCAGCTGAAAGATGTAGAGCACTTGCTCCTTTCTGAGTACTGTGACCATTTAACTCAGAACTTGTATTTGATTTACCAACAGGTGCGAGAAGCCCTTCGAGTTAAATATGAGGCGTAAGGTCATCGACTCCAATCCGCCGACTGGGTGCTCATCAAGGGATTTGAAAGAGCATCCTGTCTCGCACCTCGCTGGAAAGGACTGTTTCAAGTCCTATTGGCCACACAGACCGTTGTACAAGTAGAAGGAAAACGACACTGGATCCAGGCAATGCACATCAAGAAGATAGCTTTTCCTCTGCCCCACGATGAAGGGGACGAGAAGGAGATTGTTCACTCTGATACGCATCACAAATCAGTTCTAACCGACACCAAGGGTGTCCAGGAAACCCTTCCTGAGCCCGGGAGACTGCTGCTTTTCCTTCAAGTTTTTCTTTGGATCTTTCTGCATCGTTGAGCAATATTTCTTCTTCTTCACCACTTCCATCAGGAAGCGATGACACTCTGTTCGCATTTCACATCGCACCTGGAGTCTGGAGGAACGATCTGCGTCCGAGACACCAGACTTACAGCACAGCATCGGCTGTGCCCCCAAGGAATCATTGTTGATCCAGCCACTCTTTTACTGAAGTGTAAATAAGAGGAAGGGACCAGCAAAGTTACCTTCAAGCAAGATAGGCCACGTGGCCAGAGCCACCGATGGATGAACTAAAAGAGCCTAATGGATAGGCTTCTAAATGAACTCTGAGAAACAATGTCCCTTCCTAAATCTACTTGAACGGAACAAGCTATTAGTCTTGTGGCCGACAAAGAGTCTGTTCATCAAAGATCATGGTCCTTGAGGACCCATTGTTTTCTAATCACAGTACTGGTCTGCCTAACAATTGTATTTTTGCTTGGGTTCTGGTACTCGGAAGGGGTGCGTCCCCTTGAGATTTTGTTACCTACTGAAGTTATTTCCACTGTGTCTCCACCTTTCGTGCATCTGCACACACTTCCTCCTTGAGACTCCCAACATAGACAGGGTTATCATAATAAAACTCTTCTATGGATCATGAATGCGTCCCATGCGATTCTAAACAGAGTGAATTGATAGTTGTGTTCACACTTGCCACAACATGGGGAAAAGGGATTGGGTTGGTATATTCATCCTCTTCCTTTAACTACCACATGCTATGCTTCACTAAGGGCACTTTTCTTTGGCCGTTGGAACAATAGTGTTTCTGGGAACTTCGATGGGACTAATCTGAATGAATTCGAGAAACAAGTCCTAACACCTTTGGGATGTTCCCTCTTTGAAAATAGGAGCGAACTTAATGTTGCTTCTACTAGGCCTTCCGATAGACTCTCTAGACCTTTCCAGTCATTGATTTCTTTTAAGATGGCTCCCGTAGGCAACCGGGATGCCATGCTTCCTTCCTATACTATTAATCATAGCCCCAACTCTGTTTCCTTCTGTATACAAAGGGGTGGTTCTCAGCCAATGGGTACTTTCGAGGGTTGTACTAACATTGCGGATCTAACCAGTGAGGAAATACCTTTGTATGTAGGCGACCCTTTTTACTTTGTCTGTGGCAATGAAGCTTAATCTTGGTTACCTAGAGATTGCCAGGGTACTTGTTATTTGGATATTTTTTTACCAGGAGTATATGTGGCTACCAATTCTGAGGTCTCTAGAGCTTGTCCAAGGCAGGATAAGAATGGTGATACTCCTTCACAAGTCTTGGGTGATGTAGCAAAATCCGTTGTGCCATTTTGGGGAAAAATAATAAATTCTGAGTATATTAGAAGACAAGCAAGGGTATTGGAGAAAACCATCAATAGAACCACTGATATACTGTACAACATGACGCTAGAGCAAAAGGCCTTTAGATTAGTGGCCCTTCAAAATAGGATGGTGTTAGACATCATGCTAGCTGAGCGTGGTGGGGTATGTAGATTGGTGGGATCTGCGTGCTGTGTTTTCGACCCTGACTCCTGCCCTACCATATTTAAGGCAATACAAAATCGACATACCTTGAGTACGGAAGTACATGTCCCAGAGGGAAATTGGAATCTTATCGCTTGGTTCTGGGACTTAATATGAACGTGGGGTTGGAAACACTTTACAGTCCTAATGATAGCTCTTGGTATTCTACTGTTTTGTTGTTGTTGTGTACAATGTCTTCCTGCCATATGTTCAATGTATGGAGGATGTTGTGCACAAACGATAGGTACATTAGGACCAAAAGTACATGTGCCCAAGAAAACTGCAAACGCTTTTGTAATGAAAGATAGCACTATCGAGGAAGTTATGGCGATTGATATTTCTGAAGAATGTGATTCAGGATGTACGGACATTGACGTATGGGGTTTTGAGTAAAGCGAATGGTTGAGTAATGCTCTTGGCTTATGCCAAAAGGAGGATTTGTTAAAGTGTATTCGTATAATACCGCCTTATTATGAATATTGGCCTAAGCCCATTTGTGTTGCACATAAAACCGCATCTGAAATGTTTCAATTTTTGATCAACTTCGCCGCCATTTTAAGACTCATTCGCCATTTTGATTTCAACTCCTGCTTTGTGTCCTAAAATGGTGGTCTGTGTTTTCAACTTGCAGCTGAGCTGAACGACCTTTGAGTTTTGTTAATGTTTAGGCAGACCGAGAGCAGACTGTGTGTTCTATCCAAAGAAACCTTGTGACTCGTATGAACTGCAATCCAAGTGTTGTCTATGCTCACAAGCCTCATCCTCATATAAGCAACGAGACAATGTAGAACAAACCCAGATTGTGTGTTTTTGCTGAACTGCATTGTAGCGATTCTTGAAACAAGGCTTACTGTGGATCAGAGAACCAATATCACCATTGTAACTTCATGGACATGCAAACTTGTTAAATCTGTTGTACAATATTGTAATAGAATTGTGAACTGGGTACACACCCTAGCATGTAACTTATTAGTTCGGAGAAGGGCTTGACATGTTTTGAAAAACAGTATAAAAGTGTCCATGTTAAGATGTCCAGCACTCTCACCCCTCACTGTGTCTGCTGGTACACACTGCGAGGTGTTGGGAGCCAGACAGCTCTTTGTTTGGTTTGAAACTGTACAGTAATAAAAAATACTTGTATCTTTTCGACCCGTGACTGGCGTATTTCATTTTGTGGTACTAAGCCTCAATATTTCTTTGGTCTTTCAAGGGAACTTCATCACAAGGTGTATTGTTGTAGTAAAAAAAAATGAATAAACTCATGTGTGCTATAAGATCGATGTCAATCGCACACAGTGTTCAAACATCCCCCTTGTAGGATGCACAACATGTGATGGAAGTGGGCCTGGAAGCATTACTTTAGTACTCATGGATGGGTCAGAAGTACCGACGGACAACTGTACCGCAACATTGAACAGCATATCATTTGATGATGAAGACATACGTGGCATGCACACATGGCACCTACCTGATGAGGCTGCATAGATGTACATGAATCCCACGCCATCCAACTGTTCACATCTAATGTGTCCACTGGAGACCTCTTCTTGGAGTCACATGTGGTGATGCACCTCAAGTAGCCAGGGCAGAGGTCAAAGTGCTGATGAGCTTCTGCTTGGTCCATCAAATAAGGTCCCTCATCCTCTTGTGGACCTCTTCTGCAGTGCACCTTTCCACCCCACAGACATTTATGTGATCTGTGACCTCCTGCAAAATCCTTTACTTCTGGGTCACAGGAAGGGTGCTGCAAGCCCAAGTTTACAGGTCATCATGGTGTTCATTAAGGTGATCAGTGAGGACTGTCAGCTCCTTATCTGTGAAGCACCTCTTCCTTGCTTGAACCTTCTCCTTCACCCATGCCTCTTCATGGGGCGCTACCTATTCCTGTTCTGCAGGCTGTACCCTCCTGCCCCTAGTGAATCTTTATGGTACAGGGGAACCTCTAGGATTACCACCTCATTTAGCAGTTGCTTCCTTCTTCTGCCCTTGTCCCCATCCTCGTTCTCTCCCCCTTTGCGGAGCACTCCCTGTCATGCTGCAAGTGGCGTTCTTGGCAAGGGAACCACAAATCTCTGTGTAAAATCCACAATGTACCCCCTAAATGTCTCCACCTCTGTACATGTCAAAGACTCTGATATGATATGATATCATATGGCATTTGTAACGCGCCTATACACAAGTGTTTCAAGGCGCGACGAGGCGGGGGGAACAAGGGGAGACAGACAACGATCCTTCTAGCCCAGGTGTCATTCAGATCGCGCAAGTGCAAGGGTAGAGGGGAAGGGAAAGTGCAAGGGGGAAGTGGAGAGGGGAGAGTGCAGTACATGGTTAATAGCATACAGTAAAAATAACAAGGGCCAGCTAGTGGCAAGTGCGAGATAAGTGCAGACAAGTGCTGGGAAGGGAGCTGTAGGGATACAGACACAGTCCCGCAGTGCAGGGGGTAGCCAGGGAGGCAGTGCAGGGGAGAGTGGCTGGGCCAAGGACCGAGAACGGTGAGTGGCCCAGTTGCAGATTCAGTGCAGTTTTAGAAGTTTAGTAGGGATGAGGGGGAGAGAAAGCGGAGGCAAAGAGGAAGGTTTTGAGGTGCTTCCGGAACCAGAGATGGTTCTCCTCAAGTTTCAGGGAGGCAGGAAGGCTGTTCCAGAGGGAGGCCCCTGCAGCGGAGAGAGATCTGCCCCCAACTCGTTGTTTGGAGAAGCGGCTGATCCTGAGGGCGTTGGAGGCGGATGAGCGAAGAGCTCGAGAAGGAATATATTTAGGAAGAGAGAGTTAAAGGTATTTTGGCCCAAGGCCCCAGAAGGCCTTGTGGACAATGCAGAGGGTTTTGAACTTGATCCTCGCAGTCACTGGGAGCCAATGTAGTGATTTCAGTCCTGGAGAGATACGGTCCCTGGGCTTGAGGCCAAGGACAAGTCTCGCAGTCGTGTTCTGGATGAGTTGCAAAGGGCAGAGAGTAGAGGCAGGCAGATTTAGATAGAGGCTGTTACAGTAGTCCAGCTTCGAGAGAACCAGGGCTCTAGAGACAGTGAGCTTCTGGGGGAAGGAGAGGAAAGGAAGGATACCTCGGAGGAGGTGGAGCTGGTAGTGTGACTTCTTAGAGACGTCGGATATGTTAGGAGAGAAGGAGAGTGTGGAGTCGAAGATGACCCCGAGATGACTCTGTGGTGTACCCCCTTAATATGGCTGCCTCTGCACATGCCAGAAACGTTGTGGTGTACCCCCTAAATGTTCCGCACATGCCAGGAGCTCTGCAGAGTACTCCCTAAATGTCTCTGCCTTTGTGCATGCAAGTAGGGCACAAAGTCACGTCATATACAGAGTTGCGCGCATAGGAGCACTGAGTGCGGTGCCGAATTTACATGCATAGAGCCCTTCCTCTGATTCCATCAATACTGCCTGGTACATAGAGTGGAGACATTGTGCCTTGCTGAACCTTCTGCCTCATACCATATCTTACTTCCTTCAGCCATTTCTTGCCTCTATACCTCCCCATCTACTGCTGCCTAATAGTATGTCACTGGCATCTGGTCACTAGTACTGCCGTGTCTGGTTTTCCTCCATAGACTGTTTCCCTCTGGATCTGCTGTCGAGCTCTGTCATCAACTCATCTGCCATGGACTTCCATGCCTCTACACCACAACCACAGGTCCACAGTACCCATATTTAGGGTTCATTGTTGTGGGGTAGGTTCAGGCCCAAGACAAAAGGAAACTGTGTCTGGCTGAATGGGGCCTAAAAATGCAGAAGTAATTTCCTGTAATTTGAAAGCACACTGATTGATTGATTGATGGATTGATTGATTTATTGATAGAGAGTGTTGTATTGCGCGACAGGGACTCTGTTGACTGACAGACCAAAAGGCCAGCATGGACATTTCAACACTGCCAAATACCCTAACAGTGTTGTCAGAAAAGGGAAGAATTCATTTAAGTGTGTCCTGTGTGTGAATGACAACACTGAAAAGGAATGAGGCCTACTGTCTTAACAGGCTATTGAGACGCTGAAATGCATTTTTCTCAAAGAGAAAGCTGCCATAGAAATGAATACATTTGGCAGTTAGGGGTAAAAGCAACTGTTTACAGAGGAAACTCCCTAGCCTGAACTATTCAAATGTATATTATAATGGGAAGTTGTACATTGATGGCCTGAAGCGAGATATTAAAGCACGCCTCAAGTGTATGGAATTGCAATATTCAAAAATACCAGTTTTCTGTGCATGAAGAAAAGTTGTATTTAGCCCAAAAGACATTTTTCTCATGAGATTCAAAGGCCTGCAACTGCTCACCTTCCCCAGTCAGATGCAAGGTCAAGCTCTGTTCTTCTGTTTATCTAAGAATTTCTTTGACACTCACAGAGCCAAGAAAGGGACAGGGTGTGTGCCAGACTAAAGTTTTATGAGGTGAACAGATGACCACTGTGAAAACATGAACTCTTAAAAATACAGAGAAATAAAATGTAATTCCTGGTGAAGTCTGTGGTCTTACATTGACAACTGACATGTTACAGAGACCGCCACATGAGTAAGGGGGCAGAGTTTTAACCTCTGCTCAACGAAGATAAGGACCGAAATGGGCATTAGCCCTGGGAAAAGAATGTAAATGATTCAATGTCTACGTTTTAAGAAAATAAATATGATGTGCAATTGACATTAAAATATGCATGTCATTATTTCTATGTAGGATTGTATGGAGGATCATAATTTGGCCATTTTCTTAATACCCATAACTCACACAGACATCATTCAAATATCTATGAATATATCATGGATAGCGCCATCCAATGATCCAACTCTCATAAGAATGTGACCTTGGGAATTGAAGTTGTAAGCTGAAATGTGATGATAGCTTCCCAGAAAATGTTGCAAAGTGGATATTCGGATAGATAGCTTATTGAATTAGATATCTGTATAGGAAATCTTGCGTTAATAACTTTTATATTTGTTGAATACATTTTAAAAACTGCCATTTGAACTTGCAACATTGTGCTGATGACAGACACATTTCATTAGTCCAGCACGGTCAGACAAATTCAGACGTATATATTTTATGATGCTTTTTTGTAAATTGAAAAACAAGGCTACATTGTACATTTTGCAGCAACTGTAAAATTGTTCAAAATGATAATTCAAGGTGGTGCAGTGATAAACTCCTAAGAATGTAGCTTAGTAAATATAGGAACCAATCAAAAGAGAAGCGGTTAGGCCTTGTTTATGAACATTCTGGGAGAGCAGTTAAAGATGTATGAGGAGACGCACAATCGGAAAAAGCGAGAGCTGTCTGAAACCATCTGATTGGAAACTGCTGCAAATAATTGCTGGAGTAACAACATTGTCTGGGAGGTGGATGAGACTAGAAGGAAGACTAAAATCTGGAGGGAACATGGAGAGGCAAATGAAGGGATGGATTCTGGAGGTCTCCATGATTGAACCTAGAGAAGCTGTCTATCCAAGTCCCTGTGTCTCCCCCTGAGTATCCAGAAGCCTTGATCTCCTTTCCTGAGCACAAAACTGATAAATACTCTATATAAGTA
This sequence comes from Ambystoma mexicanum, assembly GCF_040938575.1. Classification (NCBI taxonomy): domain Eukaryota; kingdom Metazoa; phylum Chordata; class Amphibia; order Caudata; family Ambystomatidae; genus Ambystoma; species Ambystoma mexicanum. The sequence continues at coordinate 932,310,008 of NC_090921.1, read as the reverse complement.
AACTTGTCCAACCAAACCAGTCTTGTGGGGACCTGTTTGATTTAAAATCTTTCTGCTATTGATTGGAAGGTCAGACCAAGTAGATTCTTAGTTTTTTTACTAATTAACTGCCATATAGTCAAAGAATGTGGGTTGAGCTCAGGCGAGTTTGAAACCTCCTATATCTCTCTTAACACTGATTAAAGGTATAGTAATTTCAAATAAGTGGGTATTGTGATAAACCTGAAGGTGTCTCACCCACTAGTCTCCCGAGAACTGTCGTACAGGTAGCCAGGATACCCCATGGCTATTGGATCAAGTTCCTGGGGGTGGATCAGTGGGGGAGGATCATCTGGATGGCGGGCCTTTGGGAGTGGAAGTGGGACACCAAAGGTTGAGATGTGGTACCCTCTTCCCATTAACAGCTGTTCCCCATCCTAACCCGTAGGATATGTAGAAGCTCTACCCTCCCTTTTCTGACACAAACACATTTTTACACCATGAAAGACAATGGACAATGGTTGAAACTACAAGTACCAGGAGGCCCTAAGAGAGGCTGGCGTGAGAAGTCAGAGGGGTATGTCACAATTCTGCGGTGGTCACTATGAAGAGGCTGGTGCCGCAGGCCGAGTATTTCCTTTCAGTGAGATCAAACCACATACGGGAGTGCCATGACGTTCCAGACCTCAGCGGTCTAGTCCTTTCTAAGATGGCCACCGCCGGGAAATGGGATAGCCCTCGGCTAATACGCTAAGCCACGCTAGGCCCTTTATCTATTCTGTGCATTCTGCCTTTCCTTTCTCCGTTTTTTTTTCCCCTGGCTACCCTGTAGCATTCGTCGCTACTTGGTAGCAACTTTTCTGCGCTCTGGAACTTTTGCCAGCGTAGCCCTCTGTCTGGTGAGTCTTTACTGCGGGCCACCCTGCCTTTTTTTCTTTTGACCACGGCGGGCATTCTGACTTTCCTGTGTGTCATCCTATGTGCAATGCAATTGTAGCATTCCCTGTGTCTGCACGTTAGTGTCGGTAGTTCTCGAACCCTGTGTGGGTCACTCCTTGGGATCACGCATCTAGAAAATATTACCTGCTACTCCTCCCTGGACTACGCTTGTTGGGAATATCACCTGCTGCTAATCCCAGCTAGTTTTTACCATAACAAGATTCATCTCGCCTGAACATTCCTCTGGCTGTAACATACCTCGAGAATTGCCCTCTAGATTCTCTCTGTCTAGGGCTTTGGCTCTCGCTACCATAATCCTTGCCTTACTGCCATTCTGGCTTCTTACCTTCTCCGAAGTTTATCAAGAATCAGCTACTTTCAGATTACACAGACTGGACTCACTATCAATTCAGACAATACCACAGCAGATAATGACTTCACATTACAAGGGTTTTTATGCCACATTGCTTGTCCCTCTACTTCTAGACACTAACCCCCCTTACTGCCACAGCAAACTATCTGTTATAGAATCATAGGTCGCGTAGCGGCCACAGAGGATAGGGCCTACCTCTACAAGGAGCGTCTTCAGGACAAGGGCAAGACCTCCCGAAAGGACGACAAATTGCCCTCTTCAGGTGAGGATTGTGAGAGGGTCATACAAGGGTTGAGTCAAACACCTTTTACAATCAAAAGTCTCTGACTCATTGACAAGAAAGAGAGCAAAGGGAAGTGAATCCTGCATTGTGAGAAAGCAAAGTGAACTGTGTATTTGGCAAACGTGAACCCGGCTGAGTGCTACATTTTCGAATTGGGGTGAATAGTAATACACCTGTGAACCCCGGCTGAAGGTTGTCCACAGTGAATGGTTGTTTAAAATGACATTGAGACTCTTGAATGTTACATTGTGAATGAAAGGCCGTAGTGAACCCGACGGAGGGAGGCCCATATTGTATGAGGGCTCGGAGCCCAGCAGAGGGGGATCCTGAGGTGAAGAGTAATCGCTCCGTGAAGATTTATTGAAGGAACATTTGAGTCCTGCCTTGTCCAGTGCTAAAAACATGGGGAATGGAGACCCCAGCCATACCACCCAGACTTATTATTTTGAGAAGACTTCTTTCTTTTCTGATGAACATTATCCCACACTATTTTGTAACTTAGCGGTAAGGATTGGCAATAGGTTTTTTTGTATAAGCACTTTTTATTTGACAATACACCACTATGGCTGCCTTGTTATTATTTGATGGTCATAGCTTGCTCCCATCTTAGATTTAGTATTAAATTAGGTGTTTTTCTCACCCTTTTATACAGTTTAATAAACACCCTTGAACTGTGATCACGTGTGTGACTTTACTGTTGCCACAATGAATTCCTTACATATGGTGTCTGAAGTAGGGATCTGACTCAATTGAAACAAATTGGGGAACCCTAAAATTTTAAAAACATAGTCATCGAGCTTCCAACCCCTCTGTTGCCACAAAAGAATCAATAGGTTTCAATATCTGTAGCAGTAGGGAACCTGTCATCCCTCCTGTGGGAATAGGAATGATTCCTACCGATCTGGTTTTGAAACATCCTCTGGGGTATTACATAAGGTTAGCCCCAAAATATGGCCTGGCGTGTACGTTCGGTATAGAGGTTTTAGCAGGCATCATCAAACCAGACTTCTGGGGAGACATAAAGTTTTTTCTTATAGAGTAATGGTGAAATCCCATTTGAAGTACATCATGGGGATCAAATTGGCCAAGGAATTTTGGAAAGGGTGCTGTTCCCTCAGTTTGAAGAAAATGAACCAGACAAAACAGGAAGAGGTAGATTGGGCTTTGGGGAAGCTGATAAACCCTATAACATTGAAGAAAAGCAGGGAGAAGAAATTACCATCAATCCTGACCTAGCCTTCGCCCAGCAAAATGATCCAGATCACGCTGATGCTTTTTTACAAGCTATACTGGAAGCAGAAGGTATAGAGAAAGGGAGCCCCTTTTTCTTCCTAAAGCAGGGATTGTTGTACAGAAGGGATACATCTACAGAAGGATTAGTAAAGACACAATTGGTAATTCCCAAGACCCACCGAAAGGTGGTACAGTTGATTGCACATTCCCATTTTAGCAGGGGCCACTTAGGAAAATCCAAAACCCATGCACATATTAGTGGGAAGTTTTATTGGCCAGGTATCCCAGCAGATTAAAAGACCTTTAATCAGACGTGTGAAATATGTGAAAAAACAGGCACACACATTCCATTACCTGCCCCACTGAATCCTTTACCCGTCATAGAAGTGCCTTTTTCACGAATTGGGATGGACATTATTGGACCTCTAGAAACATCCAGACTAGGCAATAAATACATCCTCGTTATAGTTGATTATGCAACTAGATACCCCAAAGCCTTCCCAATGCAAAATAATAATGTACATCAAATCCTTAAACCCCTCCTACTGTATTTCTCCAGGGTCGGCTTTCCCAAGAAAATACTATCCTATCAACCACATTTTATGAGCAAGCTTATGGCCGAAGTCGAAGAGCAACTCCATGTTACCACCTTACGAACTTCTGAGTAACATCTCCAAAGCATGGCAAAGTAGAAAGATTCAACAAATCCCTGACATTAATTCTGAGAAAAAAGGTAGACAAGGACGGGAAAGACTGGGACCAAATTAACCTGCGGGTACTATTTGCAGTGAGGAAAACCCTACAGGCTACTATAGGATTTTCCCTGTTTGAACTACATTATGGCAGAGAGCCCAAAGATGTCCTGGTAATGCTCCAGGAAACCTGGGAAGAATGAGAAGAAGCATCCATTCCCATCTCGCAAACAGCTACCCGAATGCTCGAACATATTAGACTTGTTCCAGATGTAGCCTGCACTCATATGATAAAAGCCCACAGCCAACAAAAATCCCATTACGACCAGAAAAGTAAACTTAAGATCACCTTCCATTGATATAAAGAACTGGTCCTATTACCCACCTCAGAAAACAAGCGTGTTTCTAAGTGGCATGGGCCCTATGAAATATTAGAACAAATGGGATCCTGCACTTATAAAGTAGCCCAACTGGACAGAAAAAAAAAGGTGCATTTATTTCACATCAATCCCTTAAAAGACTGGAAAGAGAACCCATCCACCACCCATGCCAAAGTACTATCTTGTTTGGTTCCAAAAGATATGGACAACCTTGACCTAATTCCTCCAGAACTATCTATGCAAAAACAAGAAGATCTAAAAGATGTAGTTGCGTCATTCCCTGATGTATTTTCAGAAAATAACTGGAAGAATCAAAGGGAAAGGTGGTTCATTTAAAACCGTATAGACTCCCGGAGGCCAGTAAACAGATAGGGGTTGAGGAAGTAAACAAAATGTTGCAAGCAAATATTATCACGCCTTCTTAAAGTACCGGTCCTGGAGGTTTTGCATAGATTTCCGTCAAGTTAATGCAATTTCTGACTTCGATGCCATTTGACAGGTTGCAGGTGTGAGTCATCAGGCCCAATTGCCTGACCATAGTTAGTGGAGTATTCTGGACATGGGTGACCCTTAGCACAGTGTGTAGGCCTCTTCCTCGTCTCAGTACTAGAGTAGTGAAATGACATGTTGGTGTGCACTACTACTAGTCACCTCTTCCTGGTCCCAGTACTATAATGATATGAATCAGGGGAAATGAGGGGAAATGGTTTGCAACAGCCAATAAAGGCAGGGGTTGGTTCTCACAAGAAAAAGGGGGATGCATTTGTCACCTGTGGACCTCTTCTTTTCACCATTTTCCTAGTGTTCCTAAATTGAATTTGGCCCTCATTCCAAGATCGGAGGTAAGTACCGGTATTTTCCGGCATGGCGTAAAGTACAACACCGCCCTGGCGTCAGACCGCTAATTGCGGCCCATTCCGACCTCACGGACACGTGCTTTTCACCATGCCGGAAAAGAACCGAGCGGCCTGCCGCTAAACGACCCGCAAACCCCCTACTGGCATGCTGCGACACGTAAATAACAACACCGCCTTGGAAGCAGTAGCGTCAGTACATAACGGTGACCGTAATTTACGGATACCGTAAATTACGGTCACCGCAAAAAAAGGGACCGGAAATTACGTCATCGCACAGGAACGGGAAGGAGAGCGGCGGCCATCTTTAAAAACACAATCCATTGCCATCCTCATCCGCCAGCACCCTTGGGAGAAAACTAAAGTTCGGAAAAGGACCAGACCACTACCAACATGCCGAAAGCTCCAAAGAAGGCTGCAGACCGCATCCGCAAGAGGAGATTCAGCCCAGAGGATCTCCAGGGCATGGTGAACTTCCTGGCTGAGCATGCAGATGTCGTTTTCAGCAACGACATGCGGAGGGAGACTATCCTCCGCAAAAAGAACATCTGGGCTGAACTTGCCCAGAGGGTGAGCGCTGTAGGCAACACCCCCCGCACCCCCATGGACTGCTGCAAGCGGTGGGATGACCTGCGGGTGCAGGTGCAGGGTTTCCTCTCCAGCAACCGGAGTCAGGCCATGTAGACGGGAGGCGGTCCAAGTACCCCTGTGCAATTAGAGCCGTGAGAGGAGAAATGTGCGGCTCTGATTGGCACAGAATCGATCGAGGGCATGGGGAACATGGAGTGCGGGGCAATGACTTCTGCCGAAGGAGGTGAGTGTCCACAGTGTACCCTGCCAATGTCCATTGCATGATTCAAACTGCCCCAAGGGCCATCGAAGGCACCTTCTCGTGTTGCCCTCCCCCCATCCAACTCATCCCCCCATCCAACTAATGCAGTGGCAAGTCCCACGCAATCCAGGGCCAAGTGCGAGTACATAACGCACATCAACCACAGTGCATTAACTTGCACATCCCATCATGCAAACTGTGCAGCCGGCTCGGCATTGTGCCAGCCAAATTGCACATAACCAGGCCATGATGAGTCACTCCCAAACATGCGTACATGACATACTCATGCACATGTACCACTGCTGTAGCTACACCCAAAAGGCCACAAACCGCAATTGACTGAAATGTGAATGCAGCCATGTATGCAAATAGGACATCTTACAATCACTCATGTTGTCCCTCTCTTCTACCCCCACAGGCACTGACCATGACAGCGCCGAGCCACAATCAAGCGGGCCAAGCACCGCCATGGGTAGTGGCAGGGTCAGGCGAATCCCTGCACCAAAAAGAACAGCCCCCCCGGCTCCAGAAAGGCAACTGGATGCTGCCCTACCACAATCCATCCCAGCATTGGTGCCAGCCACAATGCCAACCACAACATCGGCACAGTCGAGCATCTCTGGGGAGGCTGCTGCTACCGGCCCTGACAAGTGTGTGGACAGCCCGTCACCCATCTGTGGGGCGTCCGAGGAGGAGGGCCAACACACAGTCCACACCCCGGAGTCCTGCATTGTACCCCTGGCCTCATGTAGTGACTGTGGATATGCACCAACACCTGTCTGTAGTCCTCAAATAGACCCGCAGGGGTATGATGATGATGTCCCAAGTCCACCCGTACAGCCCTCGCCCGAGCATGCAAGGGCAAGTGGTTTCAGCAATGGTTTTCCATCATTCGGCACAGTCGAGTGAATCAGCTGGCAGACCTCATAACGGAGTTCATTTAGGACAACCGCCAGGCCAGGGTTCAATGGCATGATGGAGTAAGGGAAATGCGGCAGGCACTCACCAACTGCACCGAGTTGTGTGACCCTGTCACTGACAGCACAACCCGTCTGTGTCACATCCTTGGCCGCATAGCCAATGCCCTTGAGGCAGGCCATTCTAATGCCCAGCCAGAGCAGGCGGACACGCCCGCATCCAGTGAGGCCACACAAGGCAGCCCAGCAAGACGCACTTGGCATTCCATGCAGCGCAGGGATATGCCTCCCCGGGCCAGGGGAGCAAGAAACAATAGTCATTGCTGCCACATGTGGCCTTTACGTCCTACATGGGACCACTGCTGTGGAGCTGGGGGGAGGGGGGTGGGGGTTTGTTGTGGAGTTGGGGGGAGGAGGTTGGGGGATGGGGGTTTGTTGTGGTGTTGGGGTTTAGGGGGGTGATGGTTTGTTGTGTAATTGGGGGGGGGGGCTGCAGATAATGTTCTCACTAATACCTTTTTCACAATACACTATTGGTGTTGCAAAGTTCAACCCTTGTGGACATTCATCATTGAGCATGTGTATAATGACGTCTGACAGTGCATGGTGTACAAGTATACACACATCCTGTGCCCTGTGTGCCCATGTTATGCCACCCTCTGCTGACTTGTGTTCTGGACATCTTGTCCACTCTTTTTTTGGCACATTACATGTCCCTCAAGTGCACTGCTTCCATGATGTTTTCTTGCCACTTCCTCCTCCACCTTCACCACATCGTGATGTGGTAGTAGCAGTACCATGTCAGGGGAGAGAGGCGCAATGGTAGGGATGCACATTTTGTTCAGCTACACATATGACATGGGGTTTTTGGACACCAGATAGTAGTGGATGGGTCACCCACCAGTCCTGCTTCGCCAACTCATATGTGCCTTACGCAAGCCAGGTGACTGCTTCATCTACATGCATGCACAGGTATGGCCAGTGTTTTAGTGCTCCCTGGGCCTGTTCTGTGGGTTACTGACAGGGGTCATGTACCAAGGTGTCAAGGGACAGCCACCAACAGCTGCATGTCTAGCCAAATAAGGTGAGTGTTTGAACTGTCATGGTGGAGAACTGAACTTGGCTGACATGGCAGGGTTTCACTGATGGCCATATGCACATGTCCATGGATGAATTCCGCACATTCATGGACACAATATGTGTCCAATACAATGTAATGCTGTGGGGGGTTTCGTCTTCAAGATGGTCCGTGAACGATGGCATGGACATCTCGTGGTACATGTTCCGTTGATGCATGCTGCTGTCCTGATGTTAGATCCATGTGGTGATGTGTACTGTGTAGAATCGTATTTGGGTGTGATGGCTGTAGTCACTGGCTCATGGTCATCATCCTGCTCTGATACATACTATGGTGAATCCCAACACTCCTATGGGTGTGCCATGCCGGTGACGTGGTGTGGTATCCCTGCTGCCCTTAGTTCAATCCACTCCCAGGGATGGGTCTCCGATGTGGTGCCATGCTGGGGGCAGCCACATTGTGCATATGCAGTGTGTCTTCCTATATGCGCTTACAGTTGTGGTGGCCGCCAATGAGTGGTGCAAGTGTAGTGAGATTTGCCCTTGTCAGATGGTGGAGATGTAGTGTATTGTGAGTGCTTATTCCATCGATGTGGTAATCTGTCTCATGTGCCGTTGCACTGGTTCTGTTGCAGGTTGGTTGTTGGAGTGAACATCGTACGATGGCTTCATCATTTCAACCCAGTTGGTTCATGCAGGCACCCACCTCATGGCACCAATGCACTTGCATGACACAGTCAAACGACTCAACAGGCAGCCAGGCACGTCATCCTGCATGTTGCACCATGTGGCATGGTAGTGTGGTGACCTGCTGGCCCTTTGAGTCACGTGTATTTCTTTGATGTCGGGCCCACCCATGTGTGCGGTTCTTGATTGCGTTGCATTCCATCTGCAGGTAGGGGAGTGGTATTGTTTTACAGTTGCTGTCCGCCACCTGCATGCCATGCTGGTCCACATACGACACGTGGGTGCTGTCAGGGTCACCAATGTCATTTGGCATGCCTCCATATGCATGAGGTCCAGCTTTACTGTAGTGTATCTCCGGGTGGTCCAAGATGGGGATTGGTAGGCCCTTGTGTGCTTGGGGAGGTGAAACACACTTGTTTGTGTGTCCGTGTAATGGACGGTTGTGACATGCCATGCATGGGCACCACTGTGTGCTGGTAGGTGCCTGTGGCATGGGTGTGGGGCACAGGCAACACCGTCACTTGTGCCAGGTTAGCAGTGTATATTTGTATGCTGCTCGCTTATCTCGTTATGTCTCAGGCCAAATATGGTGGTGACGATGTCACAGTCAAGGTGGTCAGGGGTGTCTATCTGCTAAGGGTTTTCCTTGAGTGGCCGGACATGCTGCGTGTGCATGGGGGCTGCTGGGGTGGTGACGGAGGCTGCACTGGTGCTGCATGCAGGGCCTGTCTCCCCCTCCTTCTCCCACTGTGTCTCCTCAAAGGGGGGGCCTGGTATTGGTGCTGAGGTTTTTGTGGTTGTGCCCTTGCTGGTTCTATTGGTGTCATCTTGGTGTGGGAGGGGTGTGGTGTGTGGGTGTGTTCCTTTTCTGCTGTGGCAGACTCCATTGCCTCCACCTGTGCTGATTGTGTGCACCTGTGGCTCTGGGAACCACTGCTCAGGGTTCTTTACTCCTTCTCTGAGATGCCTGTATGTACTTCATGCCGGTAAGGTACTTTACGGGCTTGAGGAGGCCGTTATTTACGTGTGCTCCTTACTTGCAATGAGCTCCGGTTTACGCCATGCCGCTAATTTCGGCATTGTGGGACGCTTGCACGACCCAAGACCGATAATTACGGCATTGTAGTTTACGGTGCCGTAATTAGCAGTCTGAGGGGTCAGAATAGCATGTAGCGGTAAACAATGCCGGTAAATCATTACTGGCATGGTTTTTGGCTTACCTCCATGCTCGGAATGACCCCCATATATGTCTTCGGGTGTTATCGAGGCCAGAGGTAAAAAGGTAACAATGTACCATAAATGCAGCTGGGACTGAGGGTTAATCATGGAATGGAAATGGAGACTACTGCGTCTCACCCAAGGACTTCCCACTACCATTCCCCAAGTCTCCCCTACCCAGAAGATACTCCCTCACATCTCCACACCCAGCGTCATGATCTAAGAGCGATGGCCCTTCCATGTCACCTGAGAAGAGGATGATGGGGAGAAGGAAGACGCCCTCAGGGTCCTCACATACCCTTTCCCTATAAATATGGCCTCCAGCACAAGGTACACACGTTTTTTGTCATTTAGGGGTTTGGTCACCTTGCAACAAGGATTTGAAGCCCAGTCACATAAAGATGTGGAGGGTATATTATTCTTATTTCTTGCCCGCGTCCCTGCTGTGCTAATCAATGTCACACGATCTTCCTCCAACTGAGTCAAGCAGTGAAGCTGCTATCAAGAAGAAACTGTTTGCAGCTCATAAAGTGTGTTTAAGAACAATTAATCAAACAAAAAAACAAAAAGCCCCAAAAAGAAGCAACATCATTACATACACACAAAGAATTCCAGATCTGTACCTCTTCTCTTCAGATGACATAGAGAGACTGTCCTTTCCATATGAAAAAAACAACATACATTGCAGAACTAATCCTGAAAACAACCTATGAGGCCCATGCCCTTATGGCATGTTCTAAAGAATTTAAGCAAGTAGGAATTGAGATATTTAACATTTTCCCAGAGCAATATGAACAAAGAGGAAATCCAAGTTCTATTTGTATTGAGATATATCACAAAGAAAAATCCAAAAAAGAAAAACAAGTAAAAGAGTTGGAAATTATCATTGAAAAGGAATACCTGTGATTCATTCAAACAAAAAAAGTTATCAATTACTATCTCTTCACACAGACATCATAACACAAGTAATCCAACGACTGACGAAGATGGATTCTCAGCTGCAGACCTCAGACTGTATAAAACTACTGAGCTGGAATACTCAAGGCCCCTTATCGTTCCAGCATAATGACATTGCTGAAATAGTATTTAAAGACTGTGGGCCTCATTACACGGTAGGAGGTAACCATGGCGCAATTAGCGCCATGGCTACCCCCTACCACCTTCTGAGTCCGGGTAGGCGGTATGGGGACTTACCGGGTCATTCAGACCCTTGAGGACCCGGTAAATTCCCATGCCAATTGCCATTCCCCTTTCCCATTCGAGCCCCCATAGGGCTCAATGGGATTGGGGAAAGAGCTAATAACAGTACCGCTATTAGCGGTACCGTTATTTGCTCTGAAGTCCCTCAGCGGGTCCCTTCCTTAATGTGTGATCTGACCACACGTTAAGGACGGGACCCGCTGAGGGACCTCGTAGTAGGGCAGTAGCAGATTACCGGCACCGTTGCCCTTACTGGTGCCGGTAATCCCCTACCGCCTACCATGTAATGAGGCCCTATGATATTGTACTATTTCAGGAAACGTGGCTGATGACAGAATTGCATCTTGATGGTTTTTCAATTCTTTCTCAATTAGCTGTTGGAACCTTGCTTGGGCGTTCATCAGGTGGTTTGTTGAGTTCAGTGAAAAATATAACAGCTTATAATGTTGAATGCATTAGTAATGAAATACAAGGGATATTGTGTCTAGATGTAACATCAAGTGGATATAAAGGGCTTTTAATATTTGACATATATTGGAATTGTGCATCTCACACACTGTCACCTTTCCTTGAAGATCTATGTCATCTTAACTGAGAGAAATATTAAGTTCACAAATGACTTAATTTTCATAGGAGTGGACTTCAATGCATGTTGTGTACCAGCAGCAAGACTACTCTCCAAATCCACAATCAGCAATCATAATGGTGAATTATGGGAGCAATTATTTAATATGTGGAATCTACATATAATTAATAGTAATACTAGCTTTGAAAGTCCCCCTGCAAAAACCTGGTCAAATAAAAATAAATCATCTACAATAGACTATATAGTTGTATCTCCAGAACTATTCTATCGGGGCAAATGGTTTGGAGTCCTCACCTGGAGACAAAGCGATCATAATCATTACAAATCACTTTCTCTCTAGAAAAATACACAAATAAAGCGACTTACAACCCCAAACTTTACCTGAACTTAAAAGGAAACTGAATAGTTGGCTTTGCAAATGAAGGTCAACAGCTTAATAATAAATTGAAAAACATACTTTTACAAGGGCCAAAAGAGAGAATAGATACATTAGGTGCACAATGATCATGAGTAGAATTTTGGTGGGAACTAAATCCACCACAAACTAAAAAAATGCACAAACAAAATACCATACAAACACCTTTGACCAACAAACTTATATACAAAAACAAAATTATGCAGGAATCTGAGAGAGTTAAAAAAAAGAAAAGTAATATAATCTCTCTGAATATTGAGAGCACTAAATTAAATAACAGCTATAAATATTGGTCACGTTGACATCGACTGATGCAGAAGATTAATGATGGCCAGAACATGCTAAAAACTGTATTGCCATCAGAAACAAAAAACACTTTTGCCCATGAATAAATAATCAAAACAAATCCCAAAGTATACAACACATATGCAACCTTCCATCAGCTGTATGGGAGACCTATTATGAAATCCAAACAACTAAGGGTTCATTAGACTGCTCTTATATTGATAAACTAATTGAGTGGACCTTGCAATTTGAAAAAGAAGACATTTTGAACTTTATAAGGACTGCCTCCAAATCTTGTGCCGCTGGACCTAATGGTTTAAAAAAACAGATATTCAGATTAGACCCTCATACTTGGTCTACAATTCTCATGAAACTATTTAAGAAAATTATAACAAGCAAAGCAATACCAAACTCCTGGAAACAAGCCATAGCTATTCCTATTGACAAAAAGGGTAACATATCTGACCCTGCAAATTATCGCTTAATTGCTCTTAAAGATTGCGATTGTAAGCTTGTTCTTCAGGAACTGCAGAATTGGGCTACAAAATATCAAATCCTATCCAAATTTCAAGTGGGATTTAAAAAAGGGTTATCCACCATTTTAAATGGGTTGGTGATAAACATCCTACAAGCCCAAAGTCAAATAAGACAATCCCTTCCAACTTACATGTCCTTTCTTCGATTTAGTGAATAGGACTAAACTAAGGCAAAAATTAAAAGCTTGGAATATTCCAGAAGGCCTATTACAAATAATGATAGCACTACAGAGTGAGACTTTGATTCGAGTTAGATTGAACCTACAAGGGTGTCTCTAAGCAGCATTACTGTTTAATTTGTATCTTGCTGATTTGGTTCCCTTCTTCGAAAACTATATATTTGCATCTCCTATAAACAGAAACTATAAAGTTAATTTCTTGCTTACGGAGACAATGTAGCATTAATAGATAACACCCCAATAGGTTTTAAACACCTTCTCTTAGCTATGGAAGAACATGTTATAATAAACAACCTAAAAATCAACCCAACAAAATGAAATATAATTATTCTTGGAAAACCAAATAATAGGTCCCAGATGGCAAAATGGCACATAATACACCAAGCAATTCTGATTGTCAAACATGTGAAATACTTGGGAAATCTTAGATCAAAGCCATTGTTACAAGATCTGACCCAAGAGTTAGAAAGGAAAATACAGCAATGTGTATGTCAATTGAAAAAACGACTAAATACATATTGCTGTTTCTCCTTAATACCTCTAAGTAAATTATATAAGGGAAAGATTATACCTGCTTTGTTATATGGAATGGAGTGCACTCCACACTCACGTAACATCAATTGGGATCACCTGGAAGGTCGATTGTGGGTAAAAACACTAAACTTACCACGATACTTACCAATCACTAAGTTACGACACAACTCAGTCTATATTCTTTACAATTTCATCATTACTGGAAAAGATTAACTATTCAAAGATTGATCTTAGTACCACCAGATCGATCCTTGTATGAAGATAAACAAAAATGTTTGAACAGTCAAATAAATAATTTTCTTAGTAATTTACATGATGACGCTCAAAACATTCTATCACAATATGAATGAACTTCAGCAAACTTAATGGAAAATCCGGAGAAAGTGAAACAAGCACTAATGCGCTCAGATTGGAATAAGACTAGAGCATTAATTAGTAACTTAAAAAGCAATAAAAATGTTCCCTTGTGCGAGAAACCCAGTTTGTACGTGTTACCATACATCAGAAGGTTTCCAAATACCAAGTGGCGAAATTAGTTGTTGCGATTTCGATTGGGTCTGGTAAAAACTAAAGAGACAGAATGAATTTGGAACAAATCTGATCCCACTATGGATGAATGTAACCTTAGTGGAGAGGGATATCCTCAACATATACATCACATATTGATCTCTAGTTCATCCACTCTAACCCTGAGAGGATTTTTCTTTCAACATATGCACACGATATTGCATGGATCACAACACAGGACTTTTGGCATAGATTAACATCAGGAAAGGGAGTCTCACAGTCTATTGCTTTACTAACAAATTAAAATGTATATCTCTTTGTCTATAATACATTAAGAATAAGAAATGAATGTTGTAGGATTGTTCTACTTGTGTTATTATAAGAAAAATGTTTTTATAATGTTACTATGAATTTCTTTTTAGAAAATGATTAATATAAATGTAATTCAGGATTTGAACAATTTGTAACATGACTTGATAAAAAAAAACAAATGTGTAAAAAGTCAATTTATGTCACTAAATGCACAATACATTTTTAAAAAAAAACTAATACAGCCAGTGATTGACTAACGGTTACTGGCCGGTACCTGTGAGCAGGGAAGACCAATACATGTTTGCCTTTACCTTTGGGGGACAGCACTAAATGTGGTAATGAATAAACTGCGGAAATGAGTTCAATGTATTCTTTCATTAGGCCATGCCCTAGTTGGGTGAAAGAGAAAACGTGTCCTATGTGTATGATGTAGTGATCAAGAGCTCAACTGTGGAAGAAAATATTTCAGAAATGTGCTGTGTTCTGGACCAGTTGCACAAAACCAGAGCAAAACTGTCCTTTCAGAAGGCACAGTGGTGTAAGACTTGAGTGAACTTTTTAGGACACAAAGTCATCCTTGAGGGCCTCGCGCCCCAGGTGAAGGAAGTAGAAGCCTTATTGAAATTAAAAGACCCTATTAGTCTGCAAGAATTGAGAATCCTTCTTGGACTCACTAATTATAGTCGAAAGTTCATTGAAGACTACGCAGATGTAACTCGATTCTTGGTCCATTTATAAAAGGCAGGAGTCAAGCAGGAGTGTGGTCTGGAGCAATCCGAGAAAGTTAAACAACTAAAAAGAAGCCTTTCTCAAGTTCCTTGTTTGGCTTACCCCATTAAGAATAAGGAGTTCTTCTTGGAGACTGGGTTTTCAGATACCTGCCTGACAGCGGTATTTTACCAAAAGTACGACAAGGTCAACAAAGTTATCTCTTATGCGATCAAAACTTGGCCCTCTGTGGTGGAAAAATTCAACAATTGCAAAAAGGCACTCCTGGCAATGGTATGGGCATTGCAAAAAATACCGCCCGTTTATCCAGGGGGAGCACATCATCATAGAGACTCTTTACCAACCCCTGCAGTACTTACATTGTGACAGAATCAGGGCTGGCAATATAAGTAATTCCAGAATAATTTCCTGCATTCGAACCATGCAAGGCTTTCATGTGGCGATATGGCCAAAACAAGAAATGCCCTCTTGCGCAACGATTGGTGGACTTGCAAAATTGTGCTCAAGAAAACTTTCTCAAGCATGAGAGTCTAATAGCCAAAGACAATATGGAGGTGTTGTCACACTTCGTCCCCGGAAGCGTTGGCATCAGTGGAGGCTGGGGGGTATTGTTTGCTCTAACCGGCTGCAGTGGTCTAGTTTACCCCTAAAATGACCACCGCAAGTTTATAGTCGGTTACTTCCGGATAGGCTTTGCGTTGTACCCGTATAAGGACGATCATTGCTTGTGAGTCTTGTTCATGCTAGCGTTTTGCTTCAACTCGCTTGCTTAAAATTACTCTGCTTTTCTCTGTCCGCTTCACTACTTCATCTACTTCAGTTCTCATTCCCTGACCTGTTGCTTTCTGTTCCTTCGATTGCTACCTGTGCATTTTTTATTTTTGTTTCGTGTGTGTACCGGCTTTGCGGTACTTCCGGGTTCTGTCTATCTTCTACCTGACTTCTTTCTGGGTTATTCATTCTTTCCAGTCGCAGACTCTAGCTATCTACTCATTTCTACTTTCATCACAGTGCTTGCGCCATCTCTATCTATCCCTATTTTTTCTTACCTGTGACATACTTGACTCCAGTTCCTATGTTTCCTGTCATCTTCTTTACAGGGATTAGATATCATGTTTTGTAGCGATCTCGCCTTATTCCTGTTGGTTCCGTCTATCCGTTCTTCTTGTTGGAGGTAGCTGTTCTTCGTACTCACCTGCGCACTCTCATTCAATTCTTGACCTTCCTGTCATCAACTCTCTGTGTCCTGTATATTGTGGATCCTAAACCTGCGATAAGATTCTTAAGGGAGGTTTGGCACGGCTGTATTCAATTCTGTCAAAGCACCGTAGATCATTCCCTTGCCACTGTGTTTCAGGGGTGAACTTTGGAGGAATCTCTACTGTGGGAAGAGGGAAGCTACCTTTCTCTCCTGGTCCTTAAAAATTCAAACATCAAAAGCATCACCTCTGCTGTAAACCCAGAACTGTTGTCACACCCAGGGTGTTTTCTGCCACATTGGCTTTTCCCTTGACATTTTTGGGGGCTTGCTCCTTGGGGTACCCCTGATCCTGTTACCCTGCAAGTCAAGGTGGTCTACGATGGAGCTCGCCCTTGCTTGCTTGAGAAAGAGGAAAGAAAGATGAAAGAAACTAAAAGGAACTGAAAGCAAAAGGTATTGGACATCTTAGAAGAAGATTCAGGTGAGGAAAGGGAACCAGGAGGTACCACAGACTTTGACAGTATACAACACCCGACAATTCCCATGGCTTCCCTGGAACAGTACCAGGAGTTAGCTAATGCCATTCAGGGCCTTCGTTTGGAAGTACAGACACTTAAGGATCAGAACGCTGTACTGAGTCAACAAGTAGCCCTTCGAGAAGACACCCGAGGCGATCTCCCCTCTCTTCCATTTCCCTATGGGAAGTATGATGGTAACCCAAAACAAATTAAAGAATTCCTGGATGCCTGCCAATTATACTTTTCCTTTCGACCAAATACCTATGAAATGGACAGATCCAAGGTTGGCTTTGTGGTAGTTAACTTAATAGGAAATGCACTTGCTTGGGCAACCCCTTTGGTCACTAACACAGACCCTTTGATTACTAATTATCTGCAGTTTGTACAAAACTTCAAAAGCCGTTTTGATCGGCCTGAGGTGCAATGTTCGTCATTTGAAGCAACGGTGGATATCAGACAAGGAACACAAGATGTTCAGACTTATGTTTCACAATTCCAACATTATTCTGCACAATCAGGATGGTCCGATTCAGCACAAGAGACGCTGTTTCGAAAGAGGACTGCATGAGGAGATCAAGGATGAGTTGGCAAGAATGCCCAGACCCAACCCTTTAGAAGAGCTCGCCACAGCTGCCCTCCAGATCGAATATCGGTGCAATGAAAGGAAGAAGGAAAGAAGAAGAGGAAGGTACTATTCCCCGTTAACTACCTTCTCACCCAACCGAAGAAATCGTGGAGCGTCGGACAAGCCTATGCAGATAGGGGCTACTAGAGGACCGTTGTCCTTGATGAGAGAAGAAGAAGGGAGAAAGGTCTGTGTGCCTACTGGGGGTCTACTAAACATCAACGCAGTTCCTGCCCAGTGGTTCTACTTAAGTGCCAGGGAAACGCTCAACCCAGTACCTATGCAGTAGAGGTATCGGGGAGCTGTGCACCAACCCCTGTGACCACACCAGATCACTAGAAGAAGAAGAAGACAATCGTTTAATGGTGTTTTTGATACAGTTGAAGGTTTCCTCTCAACAGAGTCTCAAGACACATGCCATGCTGGACTGTGGAGCGACTGGAAACTTCATATATGTCACTTGGGCAAAGAACTGTCACGATCCATGCCCGTGACCCCCTCAAGTATAACAGCCCCCTGGCAGCAGTGGGGCTAAAGCCCTTCACACCGGCCCCAAGGGCCTTAAAACTCCATCAGAAACATACATGGAGTCAGTCCTGGTGGCTTTGGCGCCAGGCTCATTATCAGGAATAAAGCAATACCAGTTTTGGACCTTAATCCAACATGGAGGCCTATTACACAGCTCAGTTCTTTAGAACCAAGCCATGCGGTCTAGTGTTTTGAGTGTGGCTGGGCCTGGAACTACTTGGCCTGGAACTACTTTACCTAGGCTATTTAAACCACACCGAAACAGCAGAACACGCTTTGCGTTATTCTGCACTCCTGCAGCGTAATGCTCAGTGTGTCCAGCTCCTTCTCATCTGCTTCTCCGGTGGCCCGATCCTGAAGCCCTAGATCCAGATTCCATTAATAACCTGGAAGAACAAGAACAGCATTAGCGAGCAAGAACACTTACCTGTGAAGTAACCGGCCTTGAATCCATCCTGCGCTTCACTTACCTCGCCCTTCTCCGGAGTTTGCCGCAACCTGCAAAGGTAAAGAAACAAGGACAGCATTAATAACAATTCTTATCTGGGCAAGCAGCGAGTCCTGGCAGCACCCTGCGCTTCTCTTACCTCGCCATATCCGGGTTTCATCACAACCTGCAAGGGAGAAGGAACAAGGTCAGCATTAACAAAGCACTTATCTGGGCAAGCAGCGCTTCAATCGCTTATCACTCTGGAACACCACCGCAACCTGTACAAAGAAGAGAAAAGAACACATGTTAGAAATTAACACCAATAAACAGCGCAGCGCTCCCCGCATCAATAACTCACCGTGGTCTTTGCCATCGGCGTGGCAACGCCGAGATCGCAACCATCCCTGTGAAAACAAAAAGAGACATTGTTAGGGAACAGCGTAGTGGAGCAAGATGCTGAGAAGACAGAGAAAACGGAGGGAAAGAAAGATAGAATAAAGACGGAAAAGACATTATAACTCACCTGGAAGACAGCAAGCAGAGTCGGAGTCACAGCCGGTCTGGACCCGACATAAGGGCACACGGACCAGTGAATCAACTAGGTCCAGGGAACGCCCACACCAACCACGTGCCCAGCACAGAGACGCAGGACAGAGAGTTCAACGCACAAAAACCTAAGATGAGCAATAACCCCAAGCGAGGGGATTTGGACCAGAGGGAGGTGGAAGTCCACCCATCACAGAACCAGTATCTTAACCCTCCATTCTCTTGTTATAGGCGCTACCCAACATCTGGCACATAACCAAGCAGAGAGGGGTCCGGGATAGCGCTTAGACCTCCATCCAGTATCGTGTGGCGCCCCGTAGATACCAGGTGAGCATAACAGAAAGTGAAGCCTCAATTAAAATATCCACCTGGGCGTCATAGAAACATCAGATACTGACCAACTAGCCCAGTTACTGGGAGAATTACGGGCTGAGGTGCACTCCGCCCGGCAAGAAACCCCCGCCCTTAGGAGGGAGTTGATTGTCACCAAGGACCTCACTGATGAATTAGCCAGACATTTCTCCAAACACAGGCTGGGCAGGCTCCGTTGCCAGGAAGTATTCAGTCGGTTCCAGCCACATCCGTCAATCCAGTGCCGGTGGCCCTCCCTGGGGCAGTTCCTTTGGCCCCACCGGAGCGTTTTACGGGCGACCCAAGAAAATATGCAGTATTCATGAACCAGTGCTGCCTCCATTTTCTTTGTAGACCCGGAGCCTTTCCTAACGATCAGTCTCGGGATGCCTTCATTCTGTCATATCTGAGTGGCAGTGCCATGGATTAGTCCATACCGTTAGTAACCCAGGATGACCCACTCCTGCAGGATTTCAGGGGGTTTCAACAGGAGATGGAGAAGCTGTTCGCCAGACATACCCAGGGCCAAGCTCTGGATAAAGAACTTCTGTCCCTCCGCCAAGGCAGCCAAGATTTGTTAACATATATCGCCACTTTTAACAGACTTGTTATGATATGATATGATATGATATGATATGATATGGCATTTGTAACGCGCCTATACACAAGTGTTTCAAGGCGCGACGAGGCGGGGGGGACAAGGGGAGACAGACAACGATCCTACTAGGCCAGGTGTCATTCAGATCGCGCAAGTGCAAGGGTAGCGGGGACTAGGAAAAGTGCAAGGGGAAGGGGAGAGGGGAAAGTGCAGTACATGGTTAGTAGAATACAAGATAAATAATAGGGCCAGCTGGTGGCAAGTGCAAGGAAAGTGCAGTACATGGTTAGTAGAATACAAGATAAATAATAGGGCCAGCTGGTGGCAAGTGCAAGGTAAGTGCCAGGAGAAGGGGCTGTAGGATACAGAGAAAGTCCCGTAGTGCAGGTAGGCAGTGCAGGGAAGAGTGGCTGGGCCAAGGATCGAGATCGGTGAGTGGCCCAGTTGCAGATTCAGTGCAGGTTCAGTGATTTTAGCAGGGGAGAGAGGGAGAGAAAGCAGAGGCAAAGAGGAAGGTTTTGAGGTGCTTCCGGAACCGGAGATGGTTCTCCTCAAGTTTCAGGGAGGCAGGAAGGCTGTTCCAGAGGGAGGCCCCTCCTGCGGAGAGAGATATACCCCCAGCTCGTTGCTTGGAGAAGCGGCTGACCCTGAGGTAGTTGGAGGTGGATGAGCGAAGAGCTCGACAAGGAAGATATTTAGGAAGAGAGAGTTGAAGATATTTTGGCACAAGGCCCCAGAAGGCCTTGTGGACAATGCAGAGGGTTTGAACTTAATCCTCGCAGCCACTGGGAGCCAGTGTAGTGATCTTAACCCTCCATTCTCCTGTTATAGGCGCTACACAACATCTGGCACATAACCAAGCAGAGAGGGGTCCGGGATAGTGCTTAGACCTCCATCCAATATCGTGTGGCGCCCCGTAGATACCAGGTGAGCATAACAGAATGTGAAGCCTCAATAAAAATATCCACCTGGGCATCATAGAAACATCAGATATTGACCAACTAGCCAAGTTGTTGAAACTGGGTGGCCTGAGGAGAAACGAACGATGTTATTCCATCAAGGATTACAGGGGAAATTGAAAGATGTCCTAGCTCAGGTGGTAAACCCACCACAAGACTGTGCAGAGTTCATCAACCTAGTGGTGCAGCTAGACCACAGGCTGCAAGATCGAAGGACAGATCAAGCCAGAATGGAGAATCGGACTGTGTATGTACTCTCAAAGGAGAACAGTTCGCGTTCATCAGAAAACACTTCGGAACCCATGCAAATTAGGGGGGTATGGAGCCTATTAACCAATGCCGAAAGAGACAACAGCAATTATACCTGTATCGCGGGCAATCAGGTCACTTCCTCAGAGAATGTCCTGTAAAACCCCCTAGGAGAACAGTTGGAGCTACAGAGAAAGAAGGAGGAGAACAAGAGTCGGAAAACGTCCAAGCCCGGCAAGCGTAGAGGTCCGTTTGTCGAGCAAAGGAAAAGAGCCACAGACCTCACACCTTGCCCTGCCTGTGATTTTGATCAGTCACCAAAAATCATCTCAGATGCATGCTGTGGAGCCACACATAGACAGCTGAGCCATTGGTAACTTCATAGACCAATGCCTGGCAACAAGGATGGGTCTTCCCCTCTGTCAGAAAATGACACCTGAGAAGGTCACCACTGTCGGCGGCACGGAGATAGCTTCTGGTCCTGTAACTCAATGCACAGGAGAATTGACCCTTCTGTGCCAAGACGGACATCGGGAAGCCATTGCCTTCGACCTTATAAATGCCCCTCAGTTCCCAGTGATTCTAGGGATGCCGTGGTTGGTGGCTCACAATCTTAACATCGACTGACGAGCCAAGAAATTAGCCTTCTCAATGAGTGTGCTCATGCGTACTACCAAGTGGAAATGCCATTGTCTGACCCAGAGACACCTGTCCAAGATAAAGAGGCGTTGGTACTAGGTGTAACAATTACACTACCAAGCGAATACCACGATTTCCAAGACGTTTTCCAAGAAGAACAGGCTAATACTTTACCCCCTCACAGGGCATATGACTGTCAGATCGACCTCGTACCTGGTGCACAAATCCCATGTAGTCGAATTTATGCACTCACTGAACCTGAAAATCTCCACTTGAAATCATATCCGGACCAATACCTGGCAAACGGTTTTATGCACCCGTCCAAATACTCGTCAGCCTCGCCCCTATTCTTTGTACCCAAGAAGGAGGGGGACTTGAGAATGTGGATCGACTACCGCGCACTAAACCAAGTAACAGTTAAAAAACGTTATCCTCTACCACTTATACCAGAACTGCTGAACCAGGTCAAGGATGCCCAGATTTACACTAAATTGGACCTCAGGGGGGCACACCATCTTGTGCATGTAAACAAAAGAGACGAATGGAAGACCGCCTTTCGTACTAAGTATGGGCTGTACGAATATCAAGTGATGCCCTTTGGGCTTTGCAATGCTCCCGCCGTATTCCAGTACTTCATGAACGATGTACTATGGGAATTGATCGACGTATGTGCCCTAGTTTACATCAACGACATCTTGGTGTACTCCTCTTCTAAACAGGACAATGTCAGGCACGTTCGCTCCGTCCTTGCAAAACTCTCGAAAGCACCAGCTATATTGTAAACTTGAAAAATGTTCCTTCCATGTCACCGAAGTCTAGTTCCTTGCTTTTGTCCTCACTCCCTGAGGCGTCCGGATGTATATGCACAAAGTAGACGCCATCCTTAGCTGGCCATCACCGTCTTCAGTCAAAGGTGTCAAAAGTATGCTCGGCTTTGCACACGTTTATCACCAATTCATCTCTGGTTTTTCCCAGATTGTGCACCCGATCACTTCTTTATTACGAAAAAACAACTGTTCCAATGGACAGAAGAGGCAGAGAAGGCCTTCCAGGAACTCAAGAAAAGATTTACCTCAACCCCGGTGCTATGACACCAGTGCCCGGATCTCCCATATGTAGTGGAAACAGATGCCTCCAGCATGGCAATGGGGGCTGTTCTTTTCCAAAGGGATCCTGAAACAGGCCAGTTACACCCGTGACCTTTTGGTCGTGAAAATTGACTACACCTGAACTTTACTATGCAATAACAGAGAAGGAACTCGTAGCGATCAAAGCAGCCTTTCAGGCTTGGCGGCATTACCTCCTAGGTGCCAGACATACCATCACAGTAATCACCGACCATCGCAACCTACAATACCTCAAGACGGCAAAGGCTCAATCATCCCGTCAACTCCGATGGGCTTTATTCTTTGCAGAATACGATTACATAATCACGTACCGATCTGGAGTCCAGAACTGAAAAGCCGACGTCCTATCCCGCGTGGGTATTGATGATAACGCATGTTCAACCCCAGACCCGGTGGCCATTATTCCAGGTGACAAACTACTAGGACTTACAACAACGTTATCTCTGGACGAACTCCAAAAGGAAATTTGGCTCCTAATGAACACTGAGGCTCTACAAGACTGGACCACTCAAGGTGAACATTACACAACAAAGAACCAACTCCTGTATTTCAGAGGGCGTTTATATCTACCGAATAAGGCACTACAAGAACAAGTCATTTCTGGTTATCACGACCCCCTGATAGAAGGACATCCAGGAATTGCCACAACCCTAGCCAAGGTGAAAAGAAAATATTGGTGGCCGACCTGGCGAAAGGACATTACGCAGTTTATCCTGCCATGTGGCATTTGTGTACTGAATAAATCCCAGAAGCAAAGACCTGCGAGCCTTCTTCAAACCCTGGAAATTCCACCTGCACCTTGGCACACACCCTCAATTTCATCACAGTTCTGCCTCCCTGTCAAGGGTTCAACACTATCCTAGTGGTTGTTGACCTAGTCTCTAAAATGGCCCATTTCTCACCTTTTTCCTGTTGGTTCCGTCTATCCGTTCTTTCTTCGAGGTTCCTGTTCTTCGTACTCATACTCACCTCTGCACCATCATTCAATTCTTGACCTTCCTACTATCAACTCCCTGTGTTCTGTATCTTGTGGATCCTACACCTGCAACAAGATTCTTAAGGGAGATTTTGGTAGGGCTGTATTCACTTCTGTCAAAGGACTGCAGACCATTCCCTTGCCACTGTGTTTCAGGGGTGAACTTTGGAGGAATCTCTAATGTGGGAAGAGGGAAGCTACCTTTCTCTTCTGGTTCTTAAGAATTCAAACATCAAAAGCACTGCCTCTGCTGTCAACCCAGAACTGTTGTCCCACCCAGGTTTATTTTTTGCCACATGTGCTTTTTCCCTGGACATTTTTGGGGGCTTGCTCCTTGGGGTCCCCCCTGATGCTGTTTCCCTGCAGGTCAAGGTGGCCTCTGAGGGAGCTCGCCCTTACTTGCATGAGAAAAAGGGAAGAAAGATGAAAGAAACTGAAAGGAACTGAAAGAA
Organism: Ambystoma mexicanum; assembly: GCF_040938575.1. Lineage (NCBI taxonomy): Eukaryota > Metazoa > Chordata > Amphibia > Caudata > Ambystomatidae > Ambystoma > Ambystoma mexicanum. Next base: position 932,286,062 of record NC_090921.1, on the reverse strand, counting down.
AAAGGGTATTGGACATCTTAGAAGAATATTCAGGTGAGGAGAGGGAATGGGGAGGTACGACAGACTTTGACAGGGGTAAACAAGGTCTATGTAGAAGACACTTTTTAGGGCATATACACAGTTTATGTGGACAGGTGCTCCTACCATGTTGGCAATGATAGGGAAAAAAGAGCTAGTGGCTGTCATTGGGAATGCCTGGGTTCATGATACCCCTGAACACTCTGCTGGTTACAAAATAGGACTCCAAAGTAGTCAGGTGGCAGTTGATGGCCGTACATCAAACCATCCTCACTGCAGTACACCACCAACTCAAAGAGCTGGTGACAATCACTGACTATGTCAGGAATGGGTTTGAGGAACACTTGATCAACTGGAAGAATAGAGGCATGCTGTATGCTAATAATAAACCATTATGACATGGAAAACTGGTCCAGTCTATTGATGACCTGGTGACCTTCATTGAGATGACCATCTATTGGAAAAAGATTAGGGGTCATTCCAAAATAGAGGGTCTGGATAACACTGGGAACGACCTTTGGGACCAGTTGGCTAAATCTGAGTCTCTGTAGGGGGATTTCATAGATATGGAATCCTTGCTAGGTGAAATCCAAGTCACAGCTTTGACCAGGTCTCAAACTTGTGCCAACAGTGAACTCACAACTGCTCAGTGGAGTAAAGACACCTGGGATGCAGATTTGATCACTGCACAAAAAGAGGACTCTATTATCAGAAAATTCTGTCAACACATTGAAGACCCCAAGAATTTTGCTCCAACTGAATCGGATTATAAAGATTGTAAAGAGGATCTCCGGGTGTTGATAACATTTTGGAAAAATGTTTCAAATCCAAGACGATTTGTTGGTACGGAGATCCTATATGGATGTGACCAGTGGGTGGTACCTATCACATTCTGAATCCTGATGATGAATCAAGCCCAGGATGGGGCCACTGCCAGTCATAGGGGGTTTTAAAAGTCATTAGATATCTTGCGAGAGTTTCCATACTGACCATAAATGGGCCAGGGCTTCAACATATCTAAAGGAGTGTCTTGTGTGTACACAATTTCAGCCAAATTCCCCCACACACCAAGCTCCCCTACAAAATAGGGTAATGAAATTGCCTGGGTCAGATTTGTAAGTTGATTTCATCGGGCCAGTGATTCACTCCTATAGATATAACAAGTACATGTTGACTGTAGCATGCGTGTTTACAAAGTGGGTAGAATTTCTTCCTGTCCCAAATTATAAGGCAGAGACAGCTGCTGCATTAAGGATCAACCACATAATTTTCCATGCTGCCTCCGGCAAAGGATATTTTTTGACCAAGGAATTTTATTTTGCAAGCAAGGTGATGGCAAAGATGTCAGAGATTCTAGGGATAAAAAGCAAACTCCACATTGCCTAGTGCCTGGCCTTGAACAGGTGGTTGGGGGGTAGAGAGATACAACAAAATAATTGTGAGCATCTTAAATAAGTTTATGGCAGACTCTGGACCGAATTGGGACATTCGATTACTACTTGTCCTGATGGCTATTAGGTCTATACCATCTTCTGCAACTAAAATGTCTCCATTTGAAATGATTACGGAGGGTGTCCCGAGATCTGGTTTTCAAAAGTTTTCATTCTCTGAGGGGACTGTTGGGATGGCATAACTCTCAACCTGATTATAGGTATTATCCTCTGGCAGTGTTATGGGGACTGTATAAAACTTTGGAGTATAACTTTTTTGGGGGAAGTAGAGGAATGATTTGCTTTCCTTTTCAAGTGTTCTTGTGGGCATACATTTTCTCATCCTCAAGGTTCTTAGGGCAAAGCTCCATGACATGTACCCAATTTCCGCAGAACAAGCAGTTTTCTAAACTGGGAGATTCCTCCTCACCTGAAAAAAGGTTTACACATTCAGGGAATTATTCTTTCCTTTCTTGTTTCCCTGGGGAAATATAGAGTTTTCCTTTTGTTAAGCTTTTTGTTTTTTCCGTGGTATTGGGAAGGTATATTATGATAAACAAGGGTGTTGCTTAAAGGGTACCTAGGTTTGATATTCCAAAAAAGGTTTCACCATGTCCTTTTCCTCCAGATGGCAAAATACATTTTTAGGGGGCTGATCATTTCTTTGTTCTATCTTGCATCTCTCAATATATGGATACCATGGAGTTTCAAATAGTAATCTCCCTGCTTTTTCTCCTCAATGTATTTCTATCGGAGCAAGAGTGACATTTAAAGTAATACATTTCAATTCCACCCCACAGGAGAGGAGAGGTAAGGTTTTCAACTTTCAGGGGTAGTAGGCTAAAACACAGAGAGCCCAGTTAGGAGGATGTTCTATTTGTAAGTTTATTATCATCTTGTCCTTGCCTGGTATCCAGCAATCTTTGGTGCAAAATAGGTAATAGGCATTGCCTTCTAAGTCCTTCCTCTCGGGGGAAATTGCCTGTGGTTTCAAGGGATGGGAAATGACCCCCATTTAAAAGGTGGAACCTTTGTGAGACTGAATACCTTCAGTAGAGAAGGGTCTTGGATTATGGAGGGAGGTTGTGTTTGTTTCCTTACAATTTATGTTGGTTAGGGAACTGGTTTTTGAAGGGTATTGGTCTCTGATCTGATGGGATCCCCAACTTGTCTCAGATGAGCCATATCCCACTTCTGACATAATTTATTTATTTCTTTTCACATTTATAATGCGCCGAAAGCCTGCAGGCATCAGGACGCAGAAGCAGAGAAGAAAAAGTAACACAGAAATTCTTCAGTCTTCAGTCTTTTCCTGAATGCCAGATGGTTTTCTTCTACAGCTAGGTCTTTAGGGAGACCATTCCACAGAGCTGCCACCTGCCAGAAAAGATTTACCCAGACCCTTTACACATTTGCTCTTCGGAACAGCCAGGCAGACCATATCACTAGATCTAGTCACTCTCGTGGGGCATTGGACTCTAATTGCGTCCTTAAGATAGCTGGGCACCTGGCCATATGCGAACCCTGGCTGTCACTGAAAGCCAATGCAGGCCTTTGCGGTGCTCAGTAATGTGTTCTCTTCTAGAGACCCCTTTAATAATGCGCACAGCATCGTTCTGCAAAATGTGTAGCCTTTCCAACAGCCCCTGCCAGCGTCAACCAGGAGAGCACTGCAGTAATCAATGCGCGGCATAATTAAAGCCCTAACTATGGTGGTGCAGATTGTCTCTGAGACCAAGGGTTTAACTATCTGAGTAGTCTTACAGTATTGTGCCTTATATATGGTATGTTGAACTTGAGCTTCTGGACTTTGTGAGGTTTCTAGAACAACTGCAATTGTCTTAACTTTAGCGAAACATTGGTGGGTTGATTACTCAAATACTCAATTTGGTATGCGCTTGAGTGAAGCCAAAAATTAGTAGTTCTGTTTTGGCTGCGTTGAGGCACATATTATTGTTTGCCATCCAACTCTGAATGCTGTTGTAAATTCTGGTGATAAGGTCCCTGTCTTCTTCATAATAACCACTGAGATTGATGACCATCTGAGTATCATCAGCGTAGTTAGAGAAACTCGCTCCCAGAGAGTTGAGAAGATCGCACAAGGGATGACAGAAAATATTAAAGAGCGCCAGTGACAGGCAAGCACCCTGTGGAACACCATATCGCAGCTTCTGTGGCTTAGATCTAGCCTCACCCCAGATAATAGTGTACATTCTATTATGTACTAATGATTCAATCCAAAGGGCTGTGCTCTCAGAGCAGCCAGCAATATTTTTTAGATGATCCACTAGCTTCCAATGATCCACAAGATCGAAAGCCGTGGATCGGTACAGCAGCATCAACAAGCTGGCCTTACTATTGTCTATGTTCTTTAGCATTTCACTCTGTAGATCCAACATAGCACTTTCAGTGCCATGATGGGATCTACCACCTGATTGTCTGGAATGCAGACTTTCTAATTTTTCCAAATGTTCTTGCAATTGTGAGGTGGCCTCCTTGTCTACCACCTTCATGAGGAACAGTACATTCATTATAGGCCTATAGTTAACATAGACATTCTGATTCAGACCTGTTTTTTTGCAGTGGGCTTACTGACACTTTTTTAGGTGAATCAGGTATGCAACTATCTCTGAAAGTAGCATTGACAAAGCATACCAGAAAAGGCAAGAAAAGGCTAAGATGTTCCAAGATTATTTTCGCATGAAGAGTTTCCCCTTCACAGGTTGTAGGTTTCATGTTACTTAACAACTTGGCAAGAACAACTACAGAGATTGGTTTAAAGGAGAAAATAGAACGTGGCTTCTGATTGATTTCAAATGTATCATTGGTACAAAGGACTGGTATGGAGTTGGCTATGCGTTCTCTGATTTGGGAATGGGCAGCCAAGATTTTGTCTTGTCTAATTCTCTCAGAATATCAAACAATTTCTTAGAGTTGTTTTCAGCAGTCTGTATCTGATGGTAAAAAAAAACAGGTGTTTGCTTGCAAAACAGTCAGGTGATACAGCTTGTCTAGAGACTTCAAGGTCTGTTTATGTGCTTGCATCTGATCTTTGTGCCATAACCTTTCTGCTTTCCTTTTTTCTTTCTTACGAGCAGATAAGGCTGGCGTGAACCATTTCATTTCATTAGACACTTCATGACGATGCTTGCTTCTCGCTGGTGCAACCTTGTCCAAGTAATTCAATATCACTTCCTTGTATCTGGTCACTAAAAAATGGGGAGAAGCACCATCGGAGGTGGCTGTCATTATTTCCACCAAGCACTGTTTAGGTCCAGTTTCATTTACTTTGTTGTAATTCCTACTGGTCACCATTTTGCCAATATTCAAACACATAGTTGGAGGGCATGGCAGTGTCATGGAGAAGTTTATCATAAAATGATCAGACCAAATACAAGGTTGAATACAGGGCAAGCCGAGTGACAGGTTTCTAGAAATGACCCAGTCTAGGGTATTTCCTAGGTTATGAGTCGGCTCTTTACTAAGAAACACAAACTCAATATCCACGAAGAGTTGCTCCAAATGACAGGCCTCTATATCCTGTGGATTATTTAACCATCTATTAAAGTCCCCCAACACCAACGTGGAATTGTTGGGCTTATAAAGGGAAGCCCAAAACCAGAGATCTCCATGTAAAAAATGGGTGTATCACATGGCAGATGATAAAGCAACACTATATTGACACAGTTTTGAGGACTAGGTGTGGTCTTCAGGACAATAATTTCACAGCCTCAAAATTTAATAGGAACTTGAAAAAGCTGAAGTCCTCTCATGCCTGACAAGCCACCCCTCCACCCCTGCCAGACCACCTGTCATCAACAAATAGAGTGTAACCTGGGTGGGTGGCCAAATATATGCTTGGTCCGCTGCAGTCCTGCAACCATGTTTCTGTAGGGAAGATACTATCTTTGTATTGATCTAAGACATAGGGCCTCATTACCTTAATACGGGCACGGCTACCGCCAAACTCGCTACCGGCCTGGCAACCGTGAATGGGCCATTACCGGCCCATTACGAGATGAATGGGCCGGTAATTGCCCATTCGCGTGTGCCGGTATGGCTGGCCTCCCGATCCCCATTCTGCCCCATAGGGCGGGAGCATGGTTGCACCAGCATCGTTAATAACGGTGCTGGTGCAATCATGACTTCTGCTCGTGGGTGCCGGTCTGCACACCTGGTCAGACCAGGCGTGCAGTCCGGCACCGGCAAGCAGAACTCGTAATGTGGCGGAGAGGTAACAATGGCGCCGGTAGCACTACCGGCGTTGTTGTTGCCTTTCCACCACATTCATAATGAGGCCCATAGTCCTTAACATCCAAGAACCTTGTATTAAGCATGGCCATTTTCAAAGTGTCATACTTGTTTTGCATAATTTTGAAGATATCCAGCACCATTCTGATAATCATTGTGGTTTGCAAAGGTGCACGGTTAACATTACTATAAAATTGACCTTCGGGGGCTATTTTATCTCAGGAACTCTTACCATAAGCAGGGATGTCGCCAGTGCCAGCACAAGGATGCGAGGACTAGTGAAGACTAGCTTACCACTGATGCGCCGGCACTGACGCGCCTCAAACAAATTAAGTACGGCGACGGGCTGCAAAGGCTACTGGGGAATGGAGTCTAGCACAATGCACTAGGGAGAATATAGGCAGCAAACAGAGGTACAGAGGCCTCGTTTCATGACACAGATCACTGAACTGCACAAGATCAAAATTTAGAAGCTAAAAATATAATCAATATAAATATTTTAAAATATTAAAATAGGTGCTTTTAAAGGATTGAAGCGATGTGCAAAAAAAAAACATGAAAGCGAGTAGCAGAAGCGCCTGCACGTTGCAACTAATACAGCTTTTCTATTCTTATTTTACAGTAAGCTATCACTAACAGCGCAAACAAGATACCATTTTAAAAGTGAGTTTCACACTGAACGTCAGCATGGTTTCTCAAGGTGGAGATGATGTCTTTCAGTGGAGGATCATGTGTTCGGTGTACGACCGTATGTAGTCCTCTTAGGTGTTAGTGAAGGGCTTTCTTTTGCTAAATGCACAGGGAAACCCATTCATATGCTAAGTAGCTTTCAGTCGGAACCGAGGGTTGTCTCTCTGTGTATTAGACTTTTTTCAGTCCTGTGGTGAGGGTCAACATTTGGTATTACAGTGCTGGAATTCTGTCTTTTTGAGGGTATCCTTCCATTAGTAATGCATTGTGGCATAGCTCTCAACCATTTGTGCTGCCTAGGCGGATGAAATCACCCGGTTTTGTTTTTGGCGGGTGAGACACCCATTGGAATGAATGGGCGTGCAGGAGGATTGGCGGGTGATTCAGCCCTTTACAAGGCGGGTGACACCCGCCAAAAGCGTGTGAGTTGAGAGCTATGATTGTGGCTTGCCTTACAGCACTCCTTTATTAAGTGCACTTTTACCCAGGCACGTCATTTCACCAAAATGCCAGGTGTAGGAGAATCGACATCACATGACCCTTGATCTCTCTTGACATCTGATGAAGTGATGTCATTTGACCCCACCCTGAAGTGATGGAGCACGACCTTTCACCACTTGACAAAACAGGAAGTGACATCGCATTGCATTGTGCCTAAGTACACTACGAAAAACATGGTCATAATTGTTAAGCGGAAACCTGTGCAGTTCCCTCTGGGACCACTGCAAAAGATTTAGGACTACAGGCGTTGGCGGTTAACCCACTTGGTAGCAGTCTGCACCACACAGATTCACGTGGTAGCTGTGGCTCAGCAGTCAGACTTCTCTCAAGAAAAGTTGAGCAGTATGTACAGTATACAAAATAGGGCAATTCTTCACAGCAAGACAAGCAAACACGCAACGAGGCTTAGTGTAAAGATATTAAGGTATTTATTTATAACAAAATGTCTATGTAAAACACTATGGCAAATTACGGCAAACAAATCAAACACAATTACTCTACGAAATAGATAATCAATCCCCCTAGCGATATCGACAACTCTAGGTTCTACTGGTACCACTTATTTTCAGACAGAGGTGTATACCTCAACCTAGATGACACTCGAATATTAGTTAGGACGGGAGAGAAAAAGATAGGCACGTTACGAAATCAACACAGTTCGTTCCTATCGGAGAAAATGCAAGGCAGGAAGGCAATAATCACAATAGATCGTAAAGTTCAGAGGCCAGGCCCGCTCGGAGAGAGGCAAGGCGCGATGTCCGAAAAAGTCTCTAGTGTAGATGCATTCAAGTCTGTATTGCAAATTGTTATCGGTGGATTGAACCAGTTCAGAACAACGAATAAGAAAAGCTTGGAGGCGACCCAACGGAACGGAGAGGATTAAGACACCTCACTCGAACCGATCGAAAGGGAAGCCAGGCGGACACGGTACCTTGTTGTGGAGGGCAGCTCCGGCGGGGGCAGTTGTCCTGGTGGTGGATGCACGTCGGGTCTTTGCTAAGAGTAGAGATGATCTTGTCGTCGAAGGAAATGAAGTCCAGTGCACCACCAGGGAAGAGACCAGCCGCGGAGTGCTCCGTCACAAGGCACCACACCTTTTGGTTGCGGTTCAGGGGTAGTGGCTATCCGGTTGCCGGGGTGCTTCTGCACGGGCAATTCGACCACCGCGTCCTGAGGCGAATAAAAAGCAAAGGGGACTGGTTGTTCCCACCAGTCAGGGGAAGAGACTCTCCGGCAGGTGGTGAGTCGGTTCCGCAGGGCTCCACCGGAGGTGTCGTCGTGCAGGTCGGCTCAGCGTTACCCTCGTCGGATTTTTAGGTCCTGTGGCGACTTCTGAAGATCCAGTCCCAAAAGCCCTGCTTTTATGCAGAAAACCCCCATTCATTCAGCCTAGCTGTCAATCAACACATGCTAAGTGGTGTGCGGGAACGCTCACCACTTGGGCCAATCACTCCAGAGTGCGACCGGAGTTGGCAAGGCAACTCGGTCCAGGGTGCCTAAACCCCCTCCCACACCCCTGTGGCAACCCAGACAGAATGGCACCACTTTGGAGGGTCTCTGTACAGAGGCCTGCCAAAAGTGGAACAAAGGGCTCAACCTTTGGTTTAGGAGTCACAGAGACGAACACAGACGCCATTTTACAAACCGAGTTCTGGCAGAAAATACCACTCGATAAACTTATTTAAGGCAAGTAGATCGGTGGTACGTTAGAGATTAACGAGAAAAAGGGTCAATCTCCAACAATGGGATGAATCCCATAGGGTTGTGCTCGGGGTCGAACACAACAAGTAGTTTCCGCTGCCACCAGCCAAAACTCGACGAGGGGGGACGGGACAGTGCCCCCTCGAGTAACAGATCCAGGAGTAATCGAATTACCCCTACTAGTACGTCCAGAATAAGATGGTTTGTACTAGTCCTGTTAGTAAATTTAGGTCTAGTAAAGCCAATGGTGACTTTACATGCCCGGGGAGACAGTAGTCAGTCCCCGGGTATGGAGTCTATGGTGGGGGACCCCTTAGGGCGCCCCCGTGTTACGGCACGTAGGGTGCGGTGTAACACACATAGAAAAACATATGAGACCCTATGGAGTAAAAGACCCCATAGCCCATCAAACACATTGACATTTCAAAGGAATTATACACACATACATGTCCAAGAGGGGGAGAAAAGAGTCTCACTCTTGGCAGGATGGAAAAAAACAAACTCCAGAAATCCAGCAAAGCTGCTGGGGGACTCACTAGGTTAGGAAATTCAGCCTAAACAGAGAATTCTCCCTAACAATAATATCACTGTATTGCGATCTACAGTTCATACAAGAATGAATCGCCAAATGTATCCTTAGTATCAGTGTGAATAGGTCCATGTTACCAAATTACTGTGAATGCAAGCAGACGTCCAAGGCCACATAATAATGATGTGTTATCATTTAGCACTTAAGCTTAAGCACTTTATATAGAACAAATATACATACAATATCACCCAACCTGTGTTGATACTCATTTATCAACCTTAGAAGGATGAAAGGCAGAGTTGGCCTTGCCGGGATTGGAACCTACAGATCACACACACATTGCAGCAATGAACGCTCAACCCACTGAGATATCTTACCGGCTATAGTAAAAGGAGCAATTACATGTCTGAATGTTCTCGAAGACAGAAAGCAAATTACTCTCTGTAGCCGATAATTAAACTGGTAACTGAGAAATAACAGCAGGCAAGTTAATCCGTAGGTCTGGTGCAAAGTTGGCCACATGTCAAGCCTGGGTAGATCTACTTTTCATGCTTCAGATATTGGCAAAATGCATACCATTGGGAGAGTTCATAATTACAGAATTTAGAGTAGCGCAAGGAAGGCAGCGCACTCACATGGTATCCCATACGCTGGGCACTTTTTACCTCATACATGCAAACAAACATCCTGAACAGCATGCCAGGGAGATAGGAGAGATAGACATATTACAACAAAGCATTAATTGTGGCATAATGAAATCAAGAGCCACTTTATGTGCTATGGTCAAACGTTTCCACACTGCACACAAGCTTTTAGACACAAGGATTTTGTCAAGTGACCGAGGACACCGAGGTGGAATGTCTTGTGATGAGCATAACAAAGACAGCGGCGGAAAAAAACATACTACAACTGCAACTTGCGAAAGGAAAAATGCATACTGTGAAATTGATGCTTATTCTACTCTAAATGCTTTTTGGAAGTTTTTATCAGCATTGAGAATTTGAGGTGTTAACAAACAGAATAAATTAGTGACTCAACCCTTGAAGTGTGCCTGAAATAAACCTTTAAATGACTCTACCAATTATTGTATAGAATTCCAGAAAGACTAATTATTTGTTATCCCTATTCCTTCTTAATTAGGGTCACTGCTCAAAGTATTACACTTGTGGAACCCCCTTTTTTTAAGAGGCCTGAACAAGAAAGCCAGCCACCCCAGAAACAAAGAGCCACATGACTCTGGCCAAAACCCACAAGCTGCGACCCCTGGTGACCCCCAAATGATGTCCCTGCATGTACCTGTCCTGCTTGTAGTAAATGACACCATTTTCTACTGCAGTGGGGGTGCCCTTTTATATGTTCACAGTGAGTGTAACCTTTCTGTATTGCAGTGGTTGTGTCCTTTCTTAGTTAAGATAAACTCTAGTCCTGCAATGTGTATATTGGTATGTCCATAGCTGTGAAAATTCCAAACAATGATTACTTCACATTTTTAATTAGTACCCAGCGAAGGACAATCAGATTGCAGATTGTAACATGCAATCTGATTGGCCCTCGCCGGGGCATTACCCGACCGGGAATCCCTCTGCCAATGTTCCTTTCCTTTCATTACCCGGCAAGGAGGTGGTGCCAACCACTCAGCCAATGAGGAGGCTCGGAATGGGGTAATACCCGCTCTGAGCCACCACACGGCTGGAGGCTGCCATCCTCCCCTGCCGGGGATCGAGGTAAGTGTTTTCCCTCCCCCCACAACCCCTCACCCAATTCAAACAATCCCCTCCCAACCCCACTTACCTTCTTTATGGTCCATTTCGGGAGCGCACTCACTCCGAAAAAACTTCTGTCCCCAGCGTGTCTGCTCCCGATCCACGACAGGCCGTCATGGAAAGGAAGAAGGGACTACACGTAGCCACTTCTCTCCTTTTCATGGAGGCCATTTTCTGTGTATACATTTTCCCTTTGTTTTGAATGGCAGCCATTGAAAGGGAGAAGAGACTACTCATAGTCCCTTCTTCCTTTGAATGGCAGCCATTTTGTTTGATTACATGTTTCCATTCATTTTGAATGGCCATGGAAAATAAAAATGGACTCTGTTTTCCAGTGCCCGGCTGCCATTTTTTTGAATTTTTTTTTTCTGTTCCGAATCAGCGTAGCGTTTCGGAACAGAACAAAATGCTCCTACTGCCTCAGTCTTGCAGGCCGGGTAGTAATAGCAATAAGCCACTCGCAAGCGGGGCATTACCACAACAGGTAATGGCCAGGGGCCTTTGTTAAAGCCCTCGCTTCACTCGGGCCTGTAACTATGGGCCACGGAGCATTACCTGAAGTGGTAATGCCCCCACTGCTCGGGGCTTATTGCTTAAATATACATATTTTGCATGCATCTTGAAAGAACAAATACATGCAAAAATAACCAATATGACTTTTGCAGTCATTATTTATTTAGATATGTCGTATTCCCAGAAACTGCAGTCATCACCTCTTGGGTCTAGGTCACTGGAATTTACTGCAATATATCTGCCCCTGCACATACCACCCCACCACCCCCCCACTCCTGGCGATTTCATTTAAGAATGAATTCTCTCCCAGGGACAAAAGAAATACTTTTGTGCTCCCTGTGAAATGAATTCTCTACCCCCAGCATCCGTGTTCAACAGCAGGATTTTTCATTGTTGTGCATTTATCAACAGCATTGTCTTAAAATGTCTGATGTAGGATTCAAACCTGGGTATCGTGCCATGTTGTTATACCAAGCTGGAGCTTAGTCCATTGAGCTGATTTTGTGACAAACATTATGAATTCTGCAAATACAAAAACAGTCCAGCAGTGACCTCAGGTATGGTTTATTTTATGTTAACATTATACTCCTAATGATCCAAGCTCTTCTCCCAGCATTCATTGTATTTATTTGTTTGTATTGATTTACTGAGCATAAACCTAGCTTTGGCAAGGGTTTTACAGAGTCATTGATGGCAGTTTTCTTTTTTAATTGATTTTTTTTTATATATACAGCAGGAGCACTGCAACTTCAAGCCAATTTTGAAATACACTTGGACTGATATACTTGCACAAATACCCGGTGCGCTGAAATCATAGTGCCCATGGCCAAACTTCACGACAATTTGAATTGGCCATGGGCACTATGATTTCAGCGCAATGGATATTTGTGCAAGTTTAGCAGTCCAACAGTATTTTCATGGAACAGTAAATTAACGCAACAACCAAGTTTGGTTTGCTTTTACAATTTATCACATGCCACAGACCTGTCTTAATGACCAGATGTGGTGCCATTGGCAACTCTCCCCAGGCATTGTACTGCTGTGAAATAACAGTATGCTTACATTTTCCTGCTTGACAGTGCCATAAATGTAGTGTTATACTCAGTGGTGGCTGGTGAATTTCTTTATTGGAGGGGTGTACATATTTACAACAACAAACATGCAGCAGTGACTGAGCTTTAGGAGGAACCCTGAACCAATCCCTCAAGGGTGAAGAATTAGTTGAAAAGGCAGGCAGACTGCAATTGATTTTGTAGGGTACCTCATGAAAAAAACAAAAGGATGCAAGTCACCAGCAGTGCGAGCTTTGGGAGGGACCCTTTACCAATCAAGGGGTGGCCGTGTGGCTTCATCCCCAGTATTCACATACATCAACATATTCATGTTTGCTTTGTGCATAATATCAGTAACGATACTTTAAGAAAACATGTCCATGCTAGTTCTGGCAATATAGGGCACTATGCCCACATCACAATATGCTCCTGTAGGCTCGACCATTAAAAATGCCATGCCACAATACTAAAACATGCAGAAACTGGCTACAGCAAAATGCCAGTCTAGCCATGTAATGACACTCAGGTTTGCTGTATCATAATGTCGAGTTGAAACATCATGCCACAGTAATAAAAAACCAGACTGGCTGCACCAAAATGCCAATCTAGCTACATAGATATACACATCATGCTTGCTGTAACACAGATGCCCAGCAAAACAAGCATTGGCAAACCGGATAGTTTTGACTTTTGTAGTTGTTTATACCATTAAACATTTAGCAAGGTGGAAAAGAATGGGAAACGACAGCCCAGAGAGGTTGACAGCTTGGAAGGGAAAGGGAATTAAGGGCAAAGCTGATGGGTGAGAGAAGCAAGGTGTGGGGAGGAATAAGAAATAAATGGCATCACAGGAACAATAAACAAATCCAATCGATGGAAGATAGGCTACAAACAGTACACAGGAGCAATTTTACAATATTTGGATGAAGGAGTGATAGCACAAATGGGGAGGAGTGACAGCACAAATGGGGCAGAGCAACAGCAAAAGGGGACTGATCAAGATTGCAAAGATGGGTGGAGTGACAGCGCAAAGGTGGGTGGAGCGACAGCACTAACGAGGGAAGAAGTGACAACACAAGGGGGAAGGAGTGACAGCACAAGGTGGGAGTAGCAACAGAACATCAGGAGCGGAGCGACAGTGCAAGTTTGGAGGAGTGACAGCACATGTGGGAGGAGCAACAGCACAAGGGAGGAAGAAGGGACAGCACAAGGAGGAAGGAAGGACAGCACAATGGGGAGATAAGTGACAGTGCAAAGGGGAAGGAGGGACAGCACAAGGAAGAAGGACATTGCAAGGGGAAGAAGAGGGACAGTGTAAAGGGGAAGGAGGGACAACACAAGAGGGAGAAGAACAGTGCAAGGGTAGCAGGAACAGCACAAGGGGGTGAGGGCCATTGAAAAGGGGTGAGGAGGCACAGTGCAATGGAGGGAGAAGGGGTAGTGCAAGGGAGGGAGATGTGACAGTGTAAGAGTGGGAGGAAAGACAGTACAAGTGAAGGATGAGAGAGAGTGCAAGGGAGGGAGGAGGGACAGGGTAAGGGGTAAAGACACAATAGCATAAGGGGGATGAAGCACTAGCCCAAGTGCAAAGGAGTGAGTGCAAGGGATATGGAGAAGCGATGGGAGGAGAGATTGTGCAAGGTGGAAGGAGGGACAGCACAAAGAGGAGAGTGTGTGCAAGGGGCCGATGCAACAGTGCAAGGGGTGAGGGAGATCACAGGGAGAGAAGGGACAGTGCATGGGGGAGGGTGGCCAGCACAAGGGGGGTGAGAAGGGTCAGCACAAGAGGGCTAGGAGGGAAAGTGCAAGGGTGGGAGGACGGACAGCGCAAAGGAGGGATGAGAGACCAGGCAAGAGTAGATAGGGGCAATAGCACATGGGGACGGAGCAACAGCACAAGGGGGAAGGAGAATCGGGGCAAGCGGTGGGGAGGATGGACAGAGCAAGGGGGGATGAGGGGCCAAGCAAAGGTCTGAAAGGACATCAAAAGAGGAGGAGGAGGGACAGCATTAGGGGGAAAGGAGAAATAGTGCAAGTGGGGAGTGACATCTGTTGGCTGTATGTATAATTACAGATTGCTGTGAAATGCACCCCTCCTCACCACACCCTACCATAACTTATGCCCTTACCCCAGCCCCACCAATTATTTACTATACATATACTATATTATGGATGAGCTGCCACTTGCTATACTGCAGGTCAAGTAGGGGAACTAATCAAACCCACACTGCTTGCGTATTCAGGGGAGAGACATCCACATGCAAAAGTCGGCAAATAAGGGTAGTTAAAAACTCAAATGTGACATGTGAAGGGAACAGGATAGCATAACCACACAACACTGATGTAGAGGAGTTGCACACTGATGTTTGTTTGCATTTCTTTCAGGCTACTATGATGAATCAAGAGTGTTGGCCCTTCTCCCCAGGGGTGAGTAACCCCCTTTGAGGCTAGGGAGGTGAGTTCACTCTGCAAGACCCTCTCTAGGGGCCTAGACATGTGGGACCTCACTGGGAGTGACTCACATCAAGGGGAGAAGGACTCTCTTTCCCACATGCAACTCCCTATTCAAGCAACCCTGTCTGCCTATATGGGATTGCCTTAAATCACAAGTAATGTGCTTCCTTTTGTTTGGCTTCAGGCAATGCTGGATCAAATACAACACCTGAAGAAAAATGTTACGCCCCTTTGAATGTGAACTTCTATGTAACAGAGACAAACCAATCGAGAAGAGAGAGAGAGAGCCATATGCAGGGAAAGCCCTCTGACATAGCGACATCCTGGTGGGGCAGAGAAGTGTTGAGCCACAGAGCCCGCAGCATCCTGTGAAAGAGAGAGTGCCAGAGAAGGACGGTGGAGGGCCGGCATAGATAACAGTTGGTGACTGCTGTCATGACGAAGTCATGGAAACCATCCTATGGACAGGTTGTGGTGGGCCCAGTGCCTGATTAACAATGCCCAAAGCAGAAGGAACTGGAGGTACGAACCCTCCCATCCTCAAACCTATGCCGAACACACAGACCCACTGAGATGCTGAGAACGGTTCCACAGGGGAGTCAAGAGAAAGGAGACGGAGAGTCGAGGATTCCAAGTAGTCCAATGCCAAGCCTCAAAAATCCACCCACCACAAGTAAAGGTACTGAGGTGGGTGTAACAGAGAAAAGGAAGGAAGTAGCCAAAGTTGCAATAGTGATTACAGGGGCATGGAGAAAGCCTGAGCAAATGTATTGGGCGATACCCAGGACAGTTGTCGGCAATATAAAATGTGAAGCCTTGAGAAGGCCTGAGCATACATATTGGACGATACCAAGGAGAGTTATAATCAATTTTGATTGTGAAGCACTGAGAAAGCCTGACCATACCTATTGGACAACACCAAAGAGAGTTTTACCAATATTGATTGGAGTACAGTGAGAAAGCATGAACCGAGGGGCTAGGATATCCCAAAGAGGCTCATCCCCTACATTGACTGTGAATCATTAAGAAAGCACAAATATATTGATTGGGAAACAGCTAAAAAGCTAGAAAGTATAATTAGGAATGGAAGCCATTGAAAACCACTTTGATGTAAGTTCAATTATCAATCTTGAAAATCAAAGACAGGAAAAGGGGAAACAAGTAGAGAGGCCACATGATGGGTGGTGCCACACAATCGTGAAGGGTATACCAAACCCCAACTGAAAAGAGAGTCAAGTATAACAAGTCTAAAGAACTAATATACAGAGAAAGCAATGTAAAAGACTACATCCAAAAACACAGTAAGAAAAACATTGATAGGTCTAGCACACTCCAGTAGAGCCACCCTATGAAAATATAGCACAAACCGCAGCAGCTCATGAAAAAGACATTGGCCCTCATTACGACCTTGGCGGAGGACCATGGTGCAATTTGCACCATGGTCCATGGCGCTAAGCTGCCAACTCCGCCATGGGGGTTGGCGGACTTACCGCCCCATTCCGAGGTTGGCGGGGCGGTAAGTCCCCAATCCCCATTTACCCTTCCCCATTCCCATTCCTGGCCCCATAGGGCATAATGGGAGTGGGGAAGGCGTTAATTACGCCACCGTAAATTACGGTGGCGTAATTAACAACAAGGTCCCTTAGCGCCATGGATTTTAACGCCTGCTAAAAGCAGGCGTTAAAATCACCATGGCGCTAAGGGAACTCGTACTCAGGCGGTAAGGTACGCCATGGTTTACGCCGGCGTAAACCCCTTACCGCCTGGGTCCTAATGAGGGCCATTGTGAACCAGGATAAATAATTTCCACTAACTTCTGTCCAGTTAGTGGCAAAATCAGACTTGTTGTAATAGGAAAAATCCTGAAATAAATCTCCAGGACATACGGCCAAAGGCAAGGCGCCAGAAGATATATATTTTGGCAAACTTTAGTTATTAGCTTTAGTGGTAGGGTCAGATAGAAGTAGGTTTTGGACTTCGGAAATGTTTTTGGCCTTTTGATGACAGATGAGCACCCTTAGTTAGTTTGGTTGGGTGGTTTAGGGGAGGCATGGTATCACTAGTATGAAACTGACATAATGGGTACAATTTGTAAAACCTTTATTGAAATTGTTGGGGTTGGAGAAACTCCTACATTGCCCTATAACTAAGATGGGAGTAGTCTTGACCATCAAACAATAAATAACATAGTCCTAGTGGAGTCCATCAAATCAAAATGGCCAATGGTAACAAAAACCTAATGCCTGCCCTATCTCCTGTACAAAAAAGTGTAAATAGGAGAATTGTATGCAAAAAGAACAATCAGTGTTCAAATGAATAGATGTGGTTGATCCAGCTCTCCTCCCCACGTTAGACCTCACGAACTAAGGATGCCCCTGTAGGTAGGATGAGCCACTCTGGCTCGGTTTCCAATACAATAAACAGTTCCAAAACTTGGATCGAGGCCTGTCTGGTCTTCCATGTTAAAGTCTCTTTTCTTGACTTTCAGAATAATGTTTCGACCAAAAAGTTCACAAAGGTCACCCTCTGTCGGGCTCAGACCTTTCACCACACAGTTCTTGTAGGCCCCCCTCTGTCAGCTCAGACCTCTCATGATACAGTTCATCCTAGGTCTCCCTCTGTGGAGCTCAGACGTCTCACAATGAAGTTCAACACAAACTTGCAAAGGTGCTCTTTTTGGCAAGTGTATTTAACTTTGGGTCTCGCTCTGTAGGTCTCGGACCACTTTCAGATGTCAAAGGCTTTCGAATGTGCATGGCTTTCTTTACAGACCACTGCAGGACCACTTCAACTGAAAGTTTACAGTTCAACTATCTCTCTGCTGTTCTCTAGGAGTTAAACTTCTTTATTTTACTATTGGTGTTAATTTGATTTTTTGCTTTCAACAATTTCCCTTTCACCAAGTCTTTCGAGTGGGCTACTTCCTTTCATCGGTCCACTCCGTTACTAGGTATCACTGATTTTGTTGCTGCCTTTTACTTCAAAGTTCATTCACAGGTCTGCATTTTCTGGGGTTTCATTCACACACGTGTAGCCTTCATCTGCGATAAAGTTTTGCTATTTAAAACGTTGAAACACTGGTCTGTCAGGTGGCTTACCAACTCACTGGCTGTGTGGGCCCTTCTTGGTTTTGCCATTCCCAATTCATGAGTCAAGGGTAGTACCACAGGATTGGCCTAGCCTCCCCAACTCTGCCGTTCACCCTGGGGGGTTGCTGGCATCCTTGTAACAGAATGCAGTCTTCACTTGTGGGATCTGGCCCTCTCCATGTGTCTTTCACGGCCTCTCTGAGGCAACAATCTCCAGTAGGGAACTCCTGGGGCTCTTGACCTGCTGCTCTCGTCATATAGTCGCTCTGCTCACGTAGGTTTGCCTTTGTCCCGGAAGCCCTGCTTGTACTTGTTTTATGCTTTGCTCAGAGTGTTTTAAAAGGAGGAGCCAAGTGCCTCTACTGGAAGTCCCGTCCCCACATTGCCTATATGTTGGAAACCGGAAAATGCGACATGCACAACGCCAATAATGGTACCTATACGACAAAGAGTCCTAGAAACAAGGTATCCAATGAGAAAGCCCTGTATGATGTACCCACATAGAAATGACAGTCTTTTAAAGGAGATTCCGGAAGAAGTGTGAAGATGAATGAAAGAGTGCTGACATCACATAAAGCAGAAATGACACACCAACAAGAGATGCCAATAAAGAGAATATATAGACCTTATGGAATCTGATGGCAAAGTAAAGAAATGAGCAAAATTTCACCTGTGAAATGAAGATTGCAGGTGCGGAAAACACTGAAGAAAATGCAAGTAATTTTATAACTGTACAGATGCTGAAACACTAATAGACTAAGTAATCATAAGGCTGGCTATACATAGTGAATATACTGCAGGTGGTGCCACCATTATAAATATGTGTATTGAATCTGGATGTTCCACATATTTTAGCAAACTAGGACCCCATGAACAGAAGGGCTGAAAGTGTGGTGCAGTCGAAGAAAACAGCTGACAACGAGGGAAGATTTGAGAAAGGTTGTCTGGCCCAGCGTCAAGGGTTGGGGCAGCCAAGAAACTGCTCACACTCCCTTCTATTCTCAGGCACAGTGATACTTGTAAGGCTGAGTTCAAAGAACTAATTGAATGGCAGATAGCAGGAGTGATGATGGATGTTGTGCTAATTGGGTGGGGAGGAATGGTCAAGTCCAACCCTCCAGCATCTGCGGTACCAGCTTGCATGCTGTTAGCGAGGGGAATATCCCAGAAGGGCACAAACGTGCCAACCAATTGTAGAGGGCCACGAGCAAAGAGCCCTATAGTTTGAAGGTCAATGAAACGTTGTGTAGTTCATGTCAGCGAAGATGACATGCACTAGGAGTGGGCATAGCTGTCCACCTGACTTTAGAGAGCCAACCACGATCATATCCCCCATAGAAAGTATACCTAGATGTTCCCCTTAAGCCTATCACAACCTCAAGTAGGTTTTATTATTTTGCCATGTAGTATGACTTCACGTATGACACATTTTTGCTATAAAAGTAATGTTTTTTATTAAATGCTTTGAGACATATGCTGTGGGACGTCTGTTGACACCCGCTGTACTCCCTGTTTAGACAATTGCAATTTAAAGCAGTTATGTTTTGCCAACTTCCTGAGTCGGTCTCATTATCGGTGTAAGAGTAAGATCTGCATCCCCATCCATCCCATAGAGTCACCTCTCTGAAAGGGCCTTCAGGTTCACGTGGTAGCAGAGGGAGGATGGTTCAATAAGATCCATCGATTAGTAAGTCTCGAGATTTTCTGATAATCGAATAACCTCTGCCATTTAGCCGCAATATTGCAAAGTTTCCTGTGGAGAGCTGCCGATATAGAACTCTTGCAAGAAAATCGAGACAGGTGGTACGGGTTCCTCTTTGACAAAATCCCTCCTGGTTTCCACTGGTGCCGAGCGGACTGAAGCCGACCGTGGTCGATTGGAGGAGGGGAGTGGATACCTATGCCTAGAGCTGAAGAGCAAATGGTGAGTAGACTAAGGGGAATGCAAAATGTGGGGACGGGATTTTGGTAACAGAGAAAAGTAACAAGGAACGTTAGCGATATATAACGAGGAGCATTAAAGAGCCCAGTTCTTACCACAAGTCAGGTCTAGAAGAAGTAATTCCAAAACCCCAAGGGGTAATTAGGCAGCACATAAACAGGAAATGACTCAAACTCCAATCAGGGTATTTTAGGGGCTAGGAGAAAAGGAGTACCATGGTGAATATGTGTAAAATACTAATGACTAGTTTGTCTGTTTGTGTATTTTGTAATTGGAAAGAGGTGTCAAAGAGCAACAGAAGCAAACTGTGAGGTTGTAGAAGAGATACAAGTTGTTATCTACTCAAGTAAGTGAGTAAGAAGTGTTTTGTTTTTCTTTTTTTTTTCTCATTCGATGCCTTTTGCATCCGCGCTCTGAGCGCGTTGTTGTGCCTGCTCTCCCCTCCCCTCCCACTTCCTGGTCCTCCTCTCCCTCCCGCCCCCCTGCCCGCCCACCCCCCCCTCTGATTGGCTGTCCGGCTGCCTCCCTTCTGGGCTACTCGACGCCCGCTCCCCCTGCTCGCTTCTTTGTTGAGCTGAGCGTGGGAGAGCGGACGCCGGTAGCCCTGCTGGAGGTTAGGCCTTGGAAGCCCTGCCTGGCCCTAGCGGGCCTCCGTGAGTAAGAAGTGTTTTTTTTTTTTTCTCATTCGATGCCTTTTGCATCCGCGCTCTGAGCGCATTGTTGTGCCTGCTCTCCCCTCCCCTCCCACTTCCTGGTCCTCCTCTCCCTCCCGCCTCCCTGCCCGCCCACCCCCCCCCTCTGATTGGCTGTCCGGCTGCCTCCCTTCTGGGCTACTCGACGCCCGCTCCCCCTGCTCGCTTCTTTGTTAAGCTGAGAGTGGGAGAGCGGACGCCGGTAGCCCTGCTGGAGGATAGGCCTTGGAAGCCCTGCCTGGCCCTAGCGGGCCTCCGTGAGTAAGAAGTGTTTTTTTTTCTCATTCGATGCCTTTTGCATCCGCGCTCTGAGCGCGTTGTTGTGCCTGCTCTCCCCTCCCCTCCCACTTCCTGGTCCTCCTCTCCCTCCCGCCTCCCTGTCCGCCCACTCCCCCCCTCCCCTTCCTCTTCCTTTAACCATTCTCTCCTGGGCAGCCCTCTGCCCGGCAGCCCCCTGCGGCTAAAGGCCCCTAGGCCAAGGGCGACTCCTACAGTTGCGGCTCCCTGTGTGTCTGCAGGTGTCCGCAGGGGACGCCAGGCGCCAGCATCACTTGCTATCTCCACCTTCTCCTGGCCCACCCCACCTACACCGGGTCACTACATTCGCATTGGTTGTCTTCACCTCACTGTGTCCAACAGTTGTGGTAAACTAGGGTTTTTCTCCCCTCGCAGGATTCTCAAACTTAGGTGGGCTCTCCACTGTGTACCTAATACGCATTACTGTTGTTGTTTCTGAAATGTGGTAAACTAGGGTTTTTCTCCCCTCGCAGGATTCTCAAACTTAGGTGGGCTCTCCACTGTGTACCTAATACGCATTACTGTTGTTGTTTCTGAAATGTGGTAAACTAGGGTTTTTCTCCCCTCGCAGGATTCTCAAACTTAGGTGGGCTCTCCACTGTGTACCTAATACGCATTACTGTTGTTTCCGAAATGTGGTAAACTAGGGTTTTTCTCCCCTCGCAGGATTCTCAAACTTAGGTGGGCTCTCCACTGTGTACCTAATACGCATTACTGTTGTTGTTTCTGAAATGTGGTAAACTAGGGTTTTTCTCCCCTCGCAGGATTCTCAAACTTAGGTGGGCTCTCCACTGTGTACCTAATACGCATTACTGTTGTTGTTCTGAACTGTGGTAAACCTGTGCCTGCCGCTATATTCCTGTCTGCGGGCTCTCGCATCGTTCTGTCTCCCCCCCCACCCCCTCCTACTCCATGGTGCTCTCTATCTCGCCTATCTTCTCTAACTGCTTCTCCATCGACTATCCTGCTCTCCTCACTAAATCTGGTAGGAAAAAGTTTAAAAAGGACATCCTGGTCTCCAACCCAGGCCTCCCTATCGCTGACACCTATACCAGTGCCTGCTCCAAGGAAACTCTTACTGACATCCTCTTTTTTGTGCCTTCGCCTGACCTATGGACCCTTCATATGGTCTCTGTGCTCTCTCCTTTCTCCTCTTCTCCCATTAATGGTGGCACCCGCTGGGATGTCCTCCTGGCCCCCTTCTGCTCCTCTAAGGCCATCATTAATCTATGCAAATGGAACCGTCTTGGTCCAAGGTCCTCAGGCCAACCTTCACCTCTTTGATAGACGCTTCCCTCGCCTCATCAACTTCCTTTCCTCTCCCGCTGTCCCCCCTCCTCTGTCCTCGGCTACCTTCCCTCTACCCTCCCTCCCTCCCTGCCCCCTCTCGGGGCAGTTGTCCTGGTGGTGGATGCACGTCGGGTCTTTGCTAAGAGTAGAGATGATCTTGTCGTCGAAGGAAATGAAGTCCAGTGCACCACCAGGGAAGAGACCAGCCGCGGAGTGCTCCGTCACAAGGCACCACACCTTTTGGTTGCGGTTCAGGGGTAGTGGCTATCCGGTTGCCGGGGTGCTTCTGCACGGGCAATTCGACCACCGCGTCCTGAGGCGAATAAAAAGCAAAGGGGACTGGTTGTTCCCACCAGTCAGGGGAAGAGACTCTCCGGCAGGTGGTGAGTCGGTTCCGCAGGGCTCCACCGGAGGTGTCGTCGTGCAGGTCGGCTCAGCGTTACCCTCGTCGGATTTTTAGGTCCTGTGGCGACTTCTGAAGATCCAGTCCCAAAAGCCCTGCTTTTATGCAGTAAACCCCCATTCATTCAGCCTAGCTGTCAATCAACACATGCTAAGTGGTGTGCGGGAACGCTCACCACTTGGGCCAATCACTCCAGAGTGCGACCGGAGTTGGCAAGGCAACTCGGTCCAGGGTGCCTAAACCCCCTCCCACACCCCTGTGGTAACCCAGACAGAATGGCACCACTTTGGAGGGTCTCTGTACAGAGGCCTGCCAAAAGTGGAACAAAGGGCTCAACCTTTGGTTTAGGAGTCACAGAGACGAACACAGACGCCATTTTACAAACCGAGTTCTGGCAGAAAATACCACTCGATAAACTTATTTAAGGCAAGTAGATCGGTGGTACGTTAGAGATTAACGAGAAAAAGGGTCAATCTCCAACAATGGGATGAATCCCATAGGGTTGTGCTCGGGGTCGAACACAACAAGTAGTTTCCGCTGCCACCAGCCAAAACTCGACGAGGGGGGACGGGACAGTGCCCCCTCGAGTAACAGATCCACGAGTAATCGAATTACCCCTACTAGTACGTCCAGAATAAGATGGTTTGTACTAGTCCTGTTAGTAAATTTAGGTCTAGTAAAGCCAATGGTGACTTTACATGCCCGGGGAGACAGTAGTCAGTCCCCGGGTATGGAGTCTATGGTGGGGGACCCCTTAGGGCGCCCCCGTGTTACGGCACGTAGGGTGCGGTGTAACACACATAGAAAAACATATGAGACCCTATGGAGTAAAAGACCCCATAGCCCATCAAACACATTGACATTTCAAAGGAATTATACACACATACATGTCCAAGAGGGGGAGAAAAGAGTCTCACTCTTGGCAGGATGGAAAAAAACAAACTCCAGAAATCCAGCAAAGCTGCTGGGGGACTCACTAGGTTAGGAAATTCAGCCTAAACAGAGAATTCTCCCTAACAATAATATCACTGTATTGCGATCTACAGTTCATACAAGAATGAATCGCCAAATGTATCCTTAGTATCAGTGTGAATAGGTCCATGTTACCAAATTACTGTGAATGCAAGCAGACGTCCAAGGCCACATAATAATGATGTGTTATCATTTAGCACTTAAGCTTAAGCACTTTATATAGAACAAATATACATACAATATCACCCAACCTGTGTTGATACTCATTTATCAACCTTAGAAGGATGAAAGGCAGAGTTGGCCTTGCCGGGATTGGAACCTACAGATCACACACACATTGCAGCAATGAACGCTCAACCCACTGAGATATCTTACCGGCTATAGTAAAAGGAGCAATTACATGTCTGAATGTTCTCGAAGACAGAAAGCAAATTACTCTCTGTAGCCGATAATTAAACTGGTAACTGAGAAATAACAGCAGGCAAGTTAATCCGTAGGTCTGGTGCAAAGTTGGCTACATGTCAAGCCTGGGTAGTTCTACTTTTCATGCTTCAGATATTGGCAAAATACATACCATTGGGAGAGTTCATAATTACAGAATTTAGAGTAGCGCAAGGAAGGCAGCGCACTCACATGGTATCCCATACGCTGGGCACTTTTTACCTCATACATGCAAACAAACATCCTGAACAGCATGCCAGGGAGATAGGAGAGATAGACATATTACAACAAAGCATTAATTGTGGCATAATGAAATCAAGAGCCACTTTATGTGCTATGGTCAAACGTTTCCACACTGCACACAAGCTTTTAGACACAAGGATTTTGTCAAGTGACCGAGGACACCGAGGTGGAATGTCTTGTGATGAGCATAACAAAGACAGCGGCGGAAAAAAACATACTACAACTGCAACTTGCGAAAGGAAAAATGCATACTGTGAAATTGATGCTTATTCTACTCTAAATGCTTTTTGGAAGTTTTTATCAGCATTGAGAATTTGAGGTGTTAACAAACAGAATAAATTAGTGACTCAACCCTTGAAGTGTGCCTGAAATAAACCTTTAAATGACTCTACCAATTATTGTATAGAATTCCAGAAAGACTAATTATTTGTTATCCCTATTCCTTCTTAATTAGGGTCACTGCTCAAAGTATTACACTTGTGGAACCCCCTTTTTTTAAGAGGCCTGAACAAGAAAGCCAGCCACCCCAGAAACAAAGAGCCACATGACTCTGGCCAAAACCCACAAGCTGCGACCCCTGGTGACCCCCAAATGATGTCCCTGCATGTACCTGTCCTGCTTGTAGTAAATGACACCATTTTCTACTGCAGTGGGGGTGCCCTTTTATATGTTCACAGTGAGTGTAACCTTTCTGTATTGCAGTGGTTGTGTCCTTTCTTAGTTAAGATAAACTCTAGTCCTGCAATGTGTATATTGGTATGTCCATAGCTGTGAAAATTCCAAACAATGATTACTTCACATTTTTAATTAGTACCCAGCGAAGGACAATCAGATTGCAGATTGTAACATGCAATCTGATTGGCCCTCGCCGGGGCATTACCCGACCGGGAATCCCTCTGCCAATGTTCCTTTCCTTTCATTACCCGGCAAGGAGGTGGTGCCAACCACTCAGCCAATGAGGAGGCTCGGAATGGGGTAATACCCGCTCTGAGCCACCACACGGCTGGAGGCTGCCATCCTCCCCTGCCGGGGATCGAGGTAAGTGTTTTCCCTCCCCCCACAACCCCTCACCCAATTCAAACAATCCCCTCCCAACCCCACTTACCTTCTTTATGGTCCATTTCGGGAGCGCACTCACTCCGAAAAAACTTCTGTCCCCAGCGTGTCTGCTCCCGATCCACGACAGGCCGTCATGGAAAGGAAGAAGGGACTACACGTAGCCACTTCTCTCCTTTTCATGGAGGCCATTTTCTGTGTATACATTTTCCCTTTGTTTTGAATGGCAGCCATTGAAAGGGAGAAGAGACTACTCATAGTCCCTTCTTCCTTTGAATGGCAGCCATTTTGTTTGATTACATGTTTCCATTCATTTTGAATGGCCATGGAAAATAAAAATGGACTCTGTTTTCCAGTGCCCGGCTGCCATTTTTTTGAATTTTTTTTTTCTGTTCCGAATCAGCGTAGCGTTTCGGACCAGAACAAAATGCTCCTACTGCCTCAGTCTTGCAGGCTGGGTAGTAATAGCAATAAGCCACTCGCAAGCTGGGCATTACCACAACAGGTAATGGCCAGGGGCCTTTGTTAAAGCCCTCGCTTCACTCGGGCCTGTAACTATGGGCCACGGAGCATTACCTGAAGTGGTAATGCCCCCACTGCTCGGGGCTTATTGCTTAAATATACATATTTTGCATGCATCTTGAAAGAACAAATACATGCAAAAATAACCAATATGACTTTTGCAGTCATTATTTATTTAGATATGTCGTATTCCCAGAAACTGCAGTCATCACCTCTTGGGTCTAGGTCACTGGAATGTACTGCAATATATCTGCCCCTGCACATACCACCCCACCACCCCCCCCACTCCTGGCGATTTCATTTAAGAATGAATTCTCTCCCAGGGACAAAAGAAATACTTTTGTGCTCCCTGTGAAATGAATTCTCTACCCCCAGCATCCGTGTTCAACAGCAGGATTTTTCATTGTTGTGCATTTATCAACAGCATTGTCTTAAAATGTCTGATGTAGGATTCAAACCTGGGTATCGTGCCATGTTGTTATACCAAGCTGGAGCTTAGTCCATTGAGCTGATTTTGTGACAAACATTATGAATTCTGCAAATACAAAAACAGTCCAGCAGTGACCTCAGGTATGGTTTATTTTATGTTAACATTATACTCCTAATGATCCAAGCTCTTCTCCCAGCATTCATTGTATTTATTTGTTTGTATTGATTTACTGAGCATAAACCTAGCTTTGGCAAGGGTTTTACAGAGTCATTGATGGCAGTTTTCTTTTTTAATTGATTTTTTTTTATATATACAGCAGGAGCACTGCAACTTCAAGCCAATTTTGAAATACACTTGGACTGATATACTTGCACAAATACCCGGTGCGCTGAAATCATAGTGCCCATGGCCAAACTTCACGACAATTTGAATTGGCCATGGGCACTATGATTTCAGCGCAATGGATATTTGTGCAAGTTTAGCAGTCCAACAGTATTTTCATGGAACAGTAAATTAACGCAACAACCAAGTTTGGTTTGCTTTTACAATTTATCACATGCCACAGACCTGTCTTAATGACCAGATGTGGTGCCATTGGCAACTCTCCCCAGGCATTGTACTGCTGTGAAATAACAGTATGCTTACATTTTCCTGCTTGACAGTGCCATAAATGTAGTGTTATACTCAGTGGTGGCTGGTGAATTTCTTTATTGGAGGGGTGTACATATTTACAACAACAAACATGCAGCAGTGACTGAGCTTTAGGAGGAACCCTGAACCAATCCCTCAAGGGTGAAGAATTAGTTGAAAAGGCAGGCAGACTGCAATTGATTTTGTAGGGTACCTCATGAAAAAAACAAAAGGATGCAAGTCACCAGCAGTGCGAGCTTTGGGAGGGACCCTTTACCAATCAAGGGGTGGCCGTGTGGCTTCATCCCCAGTATTCACATACATCAACATATTCATGTTTGCTTTGTGCATAATATCAGTAACGATACTTTAAGAAAACATGTCCATGCTAGTTCTGGCAATATAGGGCACTATGCCCACATCACAATATGCTCCTGTAGGCTCGACCATTAAAAATGCCATGCCACAATACTAAAACATGCAGAAACTGGCTACAGCAAAATGCCAGTCTAGCCATGTAATGACACTCAGGTTTGCTGTATCATAATGTCGAGTTGAAACATCATGCCACAGTAATAAAAAACCAGACTGGCTGCACCAAAATGCCAATCTAGCTACATAGATATACACATCATGCTTGCTGTAACACAGATGCCCAGCAAAACAAGCATTGGCAAACCGGATAGTTCTGACTTTTGTAGTTGTTTATACCATTAAACATTTAGCAAGGTGGAAAAGAATGGGAAACGACAGCCCAGAGAGGTTGACAGCTTGGAAGGGAAAGGGAATTAAGGGCAAAGCTGATGGGTGAGAGAAGCAAGGTGTGGGGAGGAATAAGAAATAAATGGCATCACAGGAACAATAAACAAATCCAATCGATGGAAGATAGGCTACAAACAGTACACAGGAGCAATTTTACAATATTTGGATGAAGGAGTGATAGCACAAATGGGGAGGAGTGACAGCACAAATGGGGCAGAGCAACAGCAAAAGGGGACTGATCAAGATTGCAAAGATGGGTGGAGTGACAGCGCAAAGGTGGGCGGAGCGACAGCACTAACGAGGGAAGAAGTGACAACACAAGGGGGAAGGAGTGACAGCACAAGGTGGGAGTAGCAACAGAACATCAGGAGCGGAGCGACAGTGCAAGTTTGGAGGAGTGACAGCACATGTGGGAGGAGCAACAGCACAAGGGAGGAAGAAGGGACAGCACAAGGAGGAAGGAAGGACAGCACAAAGAGGAGAGTGTGTGCAAGGGGCTGATGCAACAGTGCAAGGGGTGAGGGAGATCACAGGGAGAGAAGGGACAGTGCATGGGGGAGGGTGGCCAGCACAAGGGGGGTGAGAAGGGTCAGCACAAGAGGGCTAGGAGGGAAAGTGCAAGGGTGGGAGGACGGACAGCGCAAAGGAGGGATGAGAGACCAGGCAAGAGTAGATAGGGGCAATAGCACATGGGGACGGAGCAACAGCACAAGGGGGAAGGAGAATCGGGGCAAGCGGTGGGGAGGATGGACAGAGCAAGGGGGGATGAGGGGCCAAGCAAAGGTCTGAAAGGACATCAAAAGAGGAGGAGGAGGGACAGCATTAGGGGGAAAGGAGAAATAGTGCAAGTGGGGAGTGACATCTGTTGGCTGTATGTATAATTACAGATTGCTGTGAAATGCACCCCTCCTCACCACACCCTACCATAACTTATGCCCTTACCCCAGCCCCACCAATTATTTACTATACATATACTATATTATGGATGAGCTGCCACTTGCTATACTGCAGGTCAAGTAGGGGAACTAATCAAACCCACACTGCTTGCGTATTCAGGGGAGAGACATCCACATGCAAAAGTCGGCAAATAAGGGTAGTTAAAAACTCAAATGTGACATGTGAAGGGAACAGGATAGCATAACCACACAACGCTGATGTAGAGGAGTTGCACACTGATGTTTGTTTGCATTTCTTTCAGGCTACTATGATGAATCAAGAGTGTTGGCCCTTCTCCCCAGGGGTGAGTAACCCCCTTTGAGGCTAGGGAGGTGAGTTCACTCTGCAAGACCCTCTCTAGGGGCCTAGACATGTGGGACCTCACTGGGAGTGACTCACATCAAGGGGAGAAGGACTCTCTTTCCCACATGCAACTCCCTATTCAAGCAACCCTGTCTGCCTATATGGGATTGCCTTAAATCACAAGTAATGTGCTTCCTTTTGTTTGGCTTCAGGCAATGCTGGATCAAATACAACACCTGAAGAAAAATGTTACGCCCCTTTGAATGTGAACTTCTATGTAACAGAGACAAACCAATCGAGAAGAGAGAGAGAGAGCCATATGCAGGGAAAGCCCTCTGACATAGCGACATCCTGGTGGGGCAGAGAAGTGTTGAGCCACAGAGCCCGCAGCATCCTGTGAAAGAGAGAGTGCCTGAGAAGGACGGTGGAGGGCCGGCATAGATAACAGTTGGTGACTGCTGTCATGACGAAGTCATGGAAACCATCCTATGGACAGGTTGTGGTGGGCCCAGTGCCTGATTAACAATGCCCAAAGCAGAAGGAACTGGAGGTACGAACCCTCCCATCCTCAAACCTATGCCGAACACACAGACCCACTGAGATGCTGAGAACGGTTCCACAGGGGAGTCAAGAGAAAGGAGACGGAGAGTCGAGGATTCCAAGTAGTCCAATGCCAAGCCTCAAAAATCCACCCACCACAAGTAAAGGTACTGAGGTGGGTGTAACAGAGAAAAGGAAGGAAGTAGCCAAAGTTGCAATAGTGATTACAGGGGCATGGAGAAAGCCTGAGCAAATGTATTGGGCGATACCCAGGACAGTTGTCGGCAATATAAAATGTGAAGCCTTGAGAAGGCCTGAGCATACATATTGGACGATACCAAGGAGAGTTATAATCAATTTTGATTGTGAAGCACTGAGAAAGCCTGACCATACCTATTGGACAACACCAAAGAGAGTTTTACCAATATTGATTGGAGTACAGTGAGAAAGCATGAACCGAGGGGCTAGGATATCCCAAAGAGGCTCATCCCCTACATTGACTGTGAATCATTAAGAAAGCACAAATATATTGATTGGGAAACAGCTAAAAAGCTAGAAAGTATAATTAGGAATGGAAGCCATTGAAAACCACTTTGATGTAAGTTCAATTATCAATCTTGAAAATCAAAGACAGGAAAAGGGGAAACAAGTAGAGAGGCCACATGATGGGTGGTGCCACACAATCGTGAAGGGTATACCAAACCCCAACTGAAAAGAGAGTCAAGTATAACAAGTCTAAAGAACTAATATACAGAGAAAGCAATGTAAAAGACTACATCCAAAAACACAGTAAGAAAAACATTGATAGGTCTAGCACACTCCAGTAGAGCCACCCTATGAAAATATAGCACAAACCGCAGCAGCTCATGAAAAAGACATTGGCCCTCATTACGACCTTGGCGGAGGACCATGGTGCAATTTGCACCATGGTCCATGGCGCTAAGCTGCCAACTCCGCCATGGGGGTTGGCGGACTTACCGCCCCATTCCGAGGTTGGCGGGGCGGTAAGTCCCCAATCCCCATTTACCCTTCCCCATTCCCATTCCTGGCCCCATAGGGCATAATGGGAGTGGGGAAGGCGTTAATTACGCCACCGTAAATTACGGTGGCGTAATTAACAACAAGGTCCCTTAGCGCCATGGATTTTAACGCCTGCTAAAAGCAGGCGTTAAAATCACCATGGCGCTAAGGGAACTCGTACTCAGGCGGTAAGGTACGCCATGGTTTACGCCGGCGTAAACCCCTTACCGCCTGGGTCCTAATGAGGGCCATTGTGAACCAGGATAAATAATTTCCACTAACTTCTGTCCAGTTAGTGGCAAAATCAGACTTGTTGTAATAGGAAAAATCCTGAAATAAATCTCCAGGACATACGGCCAAAGGCAAGGCGCCAGAAGATATATATTTTGGCAAACTTTAGTTATTAGCTTTAGTGGTAGGGTCAGATAGAAGTAGGTTTTGGACTTCGGAAATGTTTTTGGCCTTTTGATGACAGATGAGCACCCTTAGTTAGTTTGGTTGGGTGGTTTAGGGGAGGCATGGTATCACTAGTATGAAACTGACATAATGGGTACAATTTGTAAAACCTTTATTGAAATTGTTGGGGTTGGAGAAACTCCTACATTGCCCTATAACTAAGATGGGAGTAGTCTTGACCATCAAACAATAAATAACATAGTCCTAGTGGAGTCCATCAAATCAAAATGGCCAATGGTAACAAAAACCTAATGCCTGCCCTATCTCCTGTACAAAAAAGTGTAAATAGGAGAATTGTATGCAAAAAGAACAATCAGTGTTCAAATGAATAGATGTGGTTGATCCAGCTCTCCTCCCCACGTTAGACCTCACGAACTAAGGATGCCCCTGTAGGTAGGATGAGCCACTCTGGCTCGGTTTCCAATACAATAAACAGTTCCAAAACTTGGATCGAGGCCTGTCTGGTCTTCCATGTTAAAGTCTCTTTTCTTGACTTTCAGAATAATGTTTCGACCAAAAAGTTCACAAAGGTCACCCTCTGTCGGGCTCAGACCTTTCACCACACAGTTCTTGTAGGCCCCCCTCTGTCAGCTCAGACCTCTCATGATACAGTTCATCCTAGGTCTCCCTCTGTGGAGCTCAGACGTCTCACAATGAAGTTCAACACAAACTTGCAAAGGTGCTCTTTTTGGCAAGTGCATTTAACTTTGGGTCTCGCTCTGTAGGTCTCGGACCACTTTCAGATGTCAAAGGCTTTCGAATGTGCATGGCTTTCTTTACAGACCACTGCAGGACCACTTCAACTGAAAGTTTACAGTTCAACTATCTCTCTGCTGTTCTCTAGGAGTTAAACTTCTTTATTTTACTATTGGTGTTAATTTGATTTTTTGCTTTCAACAATTTCCCTTTCACCAAGTCTTTCGAGTGGGCTACTTCCTTTCATCGGTCCACTCCGTTACTAGGTATCGCTGATTTTGTTGCTGCCTTTTACTTCAAAGTTCATTCACAGGTCTGCATTTTCTGGGGTTTCATTCACACACGTGTAGCCTTCATCTGCGATAAAGTTTTGCTATTTAAAACGTTGAAACACTGGTCTGTCAGGTGGCTTACCAACTCACTGGCTGTGTGGGCCCTTCTTGGTTTTGCCATTCCCAATTCATGAGTCAAGGGTAGTACCACAGGATTGGCCTAGCCTCCCCAACTCTGCCGTTCACCCTGGGGGGTTGCTGGCATCCTTGTAACAGAATGCAGTCTTCACTTGTGGGATCTGGCCCTCTCCATGTGTCTTTCACGGCCTCTCTGAGGCAACAATCTCCAGTAGGGAACTCCTGGGGCTCTTGACCTGCTGCTCTCGTCATATAGTCGCTCTGCTCACGTAGGTTTGCCTTTGTCCCGGAAGCCCTGCTTGTACTTGTTTTATGCTTTGCTCAGAGTGTTTTAAAAGGAGGAGCTAAGTGCCTCTACTGGAAGTCCCGTCCCCACATTGCCTATATGTTGGAAACCGGAAAATGCGACATGCACAACGCCAATAATGGTACCTATACGACAAAGAGTCCTAGAAACAAGGTATCCAATGAGAAAGCCCTGTATGATGTACCCACATAGAAATGACAGTCTTTTAAAGGAGATTCCGGAAGAAGTGTGAAGATGAATGAAAGAGTGCTGACATCACATAAAGCAGAAATGACACACCAACAAGAGATGCCAATAAAGAGAATATATAGACCTTATGGAATCTGATGGCAAAGTAAAGAAATGAGCAAAATTTCACCTGTGAAATGAAGATTGCAGGTGCGGAAAACACTGAAGAAAATGCAAGTAATTTTATAACTGTACAGATGCTGAAACACTAATAGACTAAGTAATCATAAGGCTGGCTATACATAGTGAATATACTGCAGGTGGTGCCACCATTATAAATATGTGTATTGAATCTGGATGTTCCACATATTTTAGCAAACTAGGACCCCATGAACAGAAGGGCTGAAAGTGTGGTGCAGTCGAAGAAAACAGCTGACAACGAGGGAAGATTTGAGAAAGGTTGTCTGGCCCAGCGTCAAGGGTTGGGGCAGCCAAGAAACTGCTCACACTCCCTTCTATTCTCAGGCACAGTGATACTTGTAAGGCTGAGTTCAAAGAACTAATTGAATGGCAGATAGCAGGAGTGATGATGGATGTTGTGCTAATTGGGTGGGGAGGAATGGTCAAGTCCAACCCTCCAGCATCTGCGGTACCAGCTTGCATGCTGTTAGCGAGGGGAATATCCCAGAAGGGCACAAACGTGCCAACCAATTGTAGAGGGCCACGAGCAAAGAGCCCTATAGTTTGAAGGTCAATGAAACGTCGTGTAGTTCATGTCAGCGAAGATGACATGCACTAGGAGTGGGCATAGCTGTCCACCTGACTTTAGAGAGCCAACCACGATCATATCCCCCATAGAAAGTATACCTAGATGTTCCCCTTAAGCCTATCACAACCTCAAGTAGGTTTTATTATTTTGCCATGTAGTATGACTTCACGTATGACACATTTTTGCTATAAAAGTAATGTTTTTTATTAAATGCTTTGAGACATATGCTGTGGGACGTCTGTTGACACCCGCTGTACTCCCTGTTTTAGACAATTGCAATTTAAAGCAGTTATGTTTTGCCAACTTCCTGAGTCGGTCTCATTATCGGTGTAAGAGTAAGATCTGCATCCCCATCCATCCCATAGAGTCACCTCTCTGAAAGGGCCTTCAGGTTCACGTGGTAGCAGAGGGAGGATGGTTCAATAAGATCCATCGATTAGTAAGTCTCGAGATTTTCTGATAATCGAATAACCTCTGCCATTTAGCCGCAATATTGCAAAGTTTCCTGTGGAGAGCTGCCGATATAGAACTCTTGCAAGAAAATCGAGACAGGTGGTACGGGTTCCTCTTTGACAAAATCCCTCCTGGTTTCCACTGGTGCCGAGCGGACTGAAGCCGACCGTGGTCGATTGGAGGAGGGGAGTGGATACCTATGCCTAGAGCTGAAGAGCAAATGGTGAGTAGACTAAGGGGAATGCAAAATGTGGGGACGGGATTTTGGTAACAGAGAAAAGTAACAAGGAACGTTAGCGATATATAACGAGGAGCATTAAAGAGCCCAGTTCTTACCACAAGTCAGGTCTAGAAGAAGTAATTCCAAAACCCCAAGGGGTAATTAGGCAGCACATAAACAGGAAATGACTCAAACTCCAATCAGGGTATTTTAGGGGCTAGGAGAAAAGGAGTACCATGGTGAATATGTGTAAAATACTAATGACTAGTTTGTCTGTTTGTGTATTTTGTAATTGGAAAGAGGTGTCAAAGAGCAACAGAAGCAAACTGTGAGGTTGTAGAAGAGATACAAGTTGTTATCTACTCAAGTAAGTGAGTAAGAAGTGTTTTGTTTTTCTTTTTTTTTTCTCATTCGATGCCTTTTGCATCCGCGCTCTGAGCGCGTTGTTGTGCCTGCTCTCCCCTCCCCTCCCACTTCCTGGTCCTCCTCTCCCTCCCGCCCCCCTGCCCGCCCACCCCCCCCTCTGATTGGCTGTCCGGCTGCCTCCCTTCTGGGCTACTCGACGCCCGCTCCCCCTGCTCGCTTCTTTGTTGAGCTGAGCGTGGGAGAGCGGACGCCGGTAGCCCTGCTGGAGGTTAGGCCTTGGAAGCCCTGCCTGGCCCTAGCGGGCCTCCGTGAGTAAGAAGTGTTTTTTTTTTTTTCTCATTCGATGCCTTTTGCATCCGCGCTCTGAGCGCATTGTTGTGCCTGCTCTCCCCTCCCCTCCCACTTCCTGGTCCTCCTCTCCCTCCCGCCTCCCTGCCCGCCCACCCCCCCCCCTCTGATTGGCTGTCCGGCTGCCTCCGTTCTGGGCTACTCGACGCCCGCTCCCCCTGCTCGCTTCTTTGTTGAGCTGAGAGTGGGAGAGCGGACGCCGGTAGCCCTGCTGGAGGATAGGCCTTGGAAGCCCTGCCTGGCCCTAGCGGGCCTCCGTGAGTAAGAAGTGTTTTTTTTTTTTTTTTCTCATTCGATGCCTTTTGCATCCGCGCTCTGAGCGCGTTGTTGTGCCTGCTCTCCCCTCCCCTCCCACTTCCTGGTCCTCCTCTCCCTCCCGCCTCCCTGTCCGCCCACTCCCCCCCTCCCCTTCCTCTTCCTTTAACCATTCTCTCCTGGGCAGCCCTCTGCCCGGCAGCCCCCTGCGGCTAAAGGCCCCTAGGCCAAGGGCGACTCCTACAGTTGCGGCTCCCTGTGTGTCTGCAGGTGTCCGCAGGGGACGCCAGGCGCCAGCATCACTTGCTATCTCCACCTTCTCCTAGCCCACCCCACCTACACCGGGTCACTACATTCGCATTGGTTGTCTTCACCTCACTGTGTCCAACAGTTGTGGTAAACTAGGGTTTTTCTCCCCTCGCAGGATTCTCAAACTTAGGTGGGCTCTCCACTGTGTACCTAATACGCATTACTGTTGTTGTTTCTGAAATGTGGTAAACTAGGGTTTTTCTCCCCTCGCAGGATTCTCAAACTTAGGTGGGCTCTCCACTGTGTACCTAATACGCATTACTGTTGTTGTTTCTGAAATGTGGTAAACTAGGGTTTTTCTCCCCTCGCAGGATTCTCAAACTTAGGTGGGCTCTCCACTGTGTACCTAATACGCATTACTGTTGTTTCCGAAATGTGGTAAAATAGGGTTTTTCTCCCCTCGCAGGATTCTCAAACTTAGGTGGGCTCTCCACTGTGTACCTAATACGCATTACTGTTGTTGTTTCTGAAATGTGGTAAACTAGGGTTTTTCTCCCCTCGCAGGATTCTCAAACTTAGGTGGGCTCTCCACTGTGTACCTAATACGCATTACTGTTGTTGTTCTGAACTGTGGTAAACCTGTGCCTGCCGCTATATTCCTGTCTGCGGGCTCTCGCATCGTTCTGTCTCCCCCCCCCACCCCCTCCTACTCCATGGTGCTCTCTATCTCGCCTATCTTCTCTAACTGCTTCTCCGACTATCCTGCTCTCCTCACTAAATCTGGTAGGAAAAAGTTTAAAAAGGACATCCTGGTCTCCAACCCAGGCCTCCCTATCGCTGACACCTATACCAGTGCCTGCTCCAAGGAAACTCTTACTGACATCCTCTTTTTTGTGCCTTCGCCTGACCTATGGACCCTTCATATGGTCTCTGTGCTCTCTCCTTTCTCCTCTTCTCCCATTAATGGTGGCACCCGCTGGGATGTCCTCCTGGCCCCCTTCTGCTCCTCTAAGGCCATCATTAATCTATGCAAATGGAACCGTCTTGGTCCAAGGTCCTCAGGCCAACCTTCACCTCTTTGATAGACGCTTCCCTCGCCTCATCAACTTCCTTTCCTCTCCCGCTGTCCCCCCTCCTCTGTCCTCGGCTACCTTCCCTCTACCCTCCCTCCCTGCCCCCTCTCGTGCTCCTTCTTCACCTCCTTCTTCTACACCTCCGCAGGGCGTACCTCTGATCTGTACCCCCCCCGGAAGTCCTTCAAGGCTGGCAACCTTCTCCACATTGCCACTCTTAACTCTCGCTCTGCCATCAAGCATTCCTCTGATATCTGTCGCCTTCTTGAGGAACTGGACCTTGACGTCCTCGGTCTCACCGAGACATGGTTCACAGACAGCTCTGTCACCAGCTTTGACACACTCCTACCTGGCGGTTACAAGATCTTCTCCGTGCCCAGGCCCAACCGTGCAGGCGGGGGTGTTGCCCTTATCTTCCCTGAGCGGATTCCTGCCACTGTCACTCCTACGCAGACCTACTCCTCTTTTGAATGTCTTGTCTACCGACTCTCTCTCTCTCCTAGCCATTCCCTTGCTGTGGCTACTATCTATCGGCCACCTGGTCAAATTTCCTCCTTCCTCTCTGAGTGGGCTGACCTCTCCTCCTCACTCCTGTCCTCAACCACACAACTCCTCTTTCTTGGTGACTTCAACATCCACCTTGATGCCTCCTGTCCCCCCACTGGACTCTTTCGTGACCTCTGCGACTCTCTCTCGCTCTCTATTCTCCCGTCTGAGCCTACTCATTCTGCAGGGCACACTCTTGATGCTCTGATCTCTTCTGACCTTCCCCTCTCTGTCCCTCTCTCCACTCCTCTCTCCTGGAGTGATCACTTTCTCCTAACCTCCCACCTCACCCTCCCCCACAGGTAAAGCCACCCTCATCATTGCCACCCACCTTCTCGGTCATCCGACCCATGAAGCGCGTGTCAGTTGAGGCTTTCGCTGCCACCTTCTCGCCCCCCGCTACCCCTTCGGCTGACTCCCACCCTGACACAGCCCTCTCCATGCTCCACTCTGCTATATCTGATACTCTTGATATCCTTGCCCCTGTCATGAGAATCCGCCTGAAGCCCAAAGCCAAATGTAACTCCTGGTATGACTCGGATCTCGTCACCCTAAAACGCAAGTGCAGAGTGGCTGAGAGGAAATGGCGTGCTTCATGTTCATCTTCTGATAAACTGGCCTGCCGCCTGCTCCAAAGGCAATACCGTCTCTCTGTTCTCACCAAAAAGAGAGCCCTTATCCAAGCCCGCATCTCTGCGGGATCCAACAACTTGGCTGAACTCTTTAAAATCTGCAAGGAGCTTGCCAACCCTGCTGCAGTCTCTACCTCTCCTGTCCCCTCCCAGGCCCTCTGCACTGCACTGGCCTCTCACTTCATCTCAAAAACTCAGGACATCCTGTACTCACTCTCCTCCTATCACCTGCCTCCCTCTCTTCCCGACTCTTCCTCTGGCCCTTCTGCAGCCACCCCTCCTCCCTCCTTCTCTGCCTTTCCACTTTTTTCTGCTGACGAGGTTTCCAGACAGGTCCGATCTATGAAAGTCTCGTCTAAACAGGTTCACCCCTGTTCCTCCAAAACTATCAAGGACCACATCGACTCCCTGGCTCCTGCCCTGGCTGACTTTTGCAACCACTCCTTCGCCTCTGGAGTCTTCCCATCCCCCCTCAAGCACTCCCTTGTGCACCCTCTTCTTAAGAAACCCTCCTCCGACCCCTCCTGCCCGGTTAACTATCGCCCAATCTCCATCACTCCCTTCCTAGGCAAGCTCCTGGAGAAACTGGCCATCTCCCAGCTTAACCGCCATGCTGAAACTGTTGGTAGTCTCCATGACCATCAATCTGGCTTCAGAGCGGCCAGAAGCACGGAAACTGCTCTCCTGAACATCCGTGAGGACCTGCTCTTGAACCTCGACTCCAACACTCTGTGTGTTCTCATTGTGCTCGATCTCTCTTCTGCCTTTGACACTGTCAACCATGCCATCCTGCTCAACCGTCTCTGTGATGACCTGGGTATCACTGGTCAGGCTCTGGTGTGGCTGACCTCTTTCCTTTCCAATCGACCCTCCCAGGTCCAACTTGGGTCCTTCCTCTCTGACATCTTTTTCTCCACCTGTGGTGTTCCCCAGGGATCTAATCTCTCTCCCTGGCTGTTCAACCAGTATCTGGCACTCCTTGCCCACCGCATCGCCGCTCTCTGCCCCTACTTTCAGTGCTATGCGGACGACACCCAGCTCATTTTCAGGCTACCCTCGGCCTCCTCCTTTCCTTCCCTCATCTCTGACTGTCTGTCTGCCATCCAGGAATGGTGTGCTGCCAATGACCTCTGCCTTAATGCTAGTAAGACTGAGATTCTACTCATCGGCACACCCACTCCCTCCTTCCCTGTAGCTCTCTGGCCATCCTCGCTTGGCCCCCCTCCTGCTCCTACCTGCAAGGCAAAAAACCTCAGGGTCATCTTCGACTCCACACTCTCCTTCTCTCCTCATATATCTGACGTCTCTAAGAAGTCACACTACCAGCTGCACCTCCTCAGAGGTATTCTTCCCTTCCTCTCCTTCCCCCAGAAGCTCACTGTCTCCCGAGCCCTGGTTCTCTCGAAGCTGGACTACTGTAACAGCCTCTATCTTAATCTGCCTGCCTCCACTTTCCGCCCCCTGCAACTCATCCAGAACAGAACTGCGAGACTTGTCCTTGGCCTCAAGCCCAGGGACCGTATCTCTCCAGGACTGAAATCTCTACACAGGCTCCCAGTGGCTGCGAGGATTAAGTTCAAAACCCTCTGCATTGTCCACAAGGCCTTCTGGGGCCTGGGGCCTAAATACCTTCAACTCGCACTTCCTAAATATCTTCCTTCCCGAGCCCTACGCTCATCCATCTCCAACTCCCTCAGGGTCAGCCGCTTCTCGAAGCAACGAGTCGGGGGTCGATCTCTCGCCGTGGCAGGGGCCTCCCTCTGGAACAGCCTTCCTGCCTCCCTGAAACTTGAGGAGAATCCGGAAGCACCTCAAAACCTTCCTCTTTGCTTCTGCTTTCTCTCTCCCTCTCCCCTGCTAAAGTCTCGACTGAATCTGCACTGAATCTGCAACTGGGCTACTCTCACCGACCTCGGTCCTGGTCCCAGCCACTCTCCTCTTGCACTGCCTCCCTGGCAACCCCTGCACTGAGGGACTGTCTCTGTATCCCTACAGCCCCCCCTTTCCCAGCACTTGTCTGCACTTACCTTGCACTTGCCACCAGCTGGCCCTATTTATTTACTTATTCTACTTACTTGCACTGCACTTCCCCCCTCCCCTTCCCCTTGCACTTTTCCCTTCCCCCTACCCCTGCACTTGTGCGGTCTGAATGACACCTGGCCTAGTAGGATCGTTGTCTGTCTTCCCCTTGTTCCCCCCTCCCTGCCTCGTCGCGCCTTGAAACACTTGTGTATAGGCGCGTTACAAATGTAATATCATATCATATCATATCATAAGGTCATTGTCAGCGCCGACTGAATAGACAGATTCAGATAATTGAGAAGTAGAAGCTTTGAGTGGCAAGGTTGTAGTGCGCTTATATTTGATGTCTTTCTGAAACGTATCTGTGTAACTAATGGTAAGTACTGACAGACAATAGAGACTTGTCACAATGGGGGATAATTCCACTAATACATTTGTGCAAGACGCTGCCAAAACACACACCTAAGCTCAGACAGTATAGTGGGGAGTGGGTAAAGGGCACAGCAGATAAAATGTTCATGCCATTGCCACAAGGGGGATCGCTGTCAAAGGTGATTTTACAACACATAACCACATACTTACGCGCTACGTAGACAGGGAAGAAATTGGAAAAATGGTTAGCTATTTTAGAGTCTGGAAAATATACCAGGAGAAGCGGGAAGATCCACCTCCTGAGGATTGGATGCTTAATCAGTCTAGGGAGGAAGGTGTTAAGCCTTCTGCTCCCCTTACCTTGTCGGAAGTACGGCAATAGTACAGAAGATGTGGTATTATATCCATTAAAGGAATTAAAAGTGGTGACAGGATAGAGTAATCCGATATATGAACCACCCACTTATAGCAGTGACGATAGTCCAGAAGAGAGTAAAAGAAAGGCAGAGATCTTTATGGTCTTGCAAGACAAAGAGGAGAAAAGTGAACAAACAAATATGCAGACATAGAATGAGAGATTAAAAGATGGAAAGGAGAAAAGGATAAAGCTGACGAGGTAACACTCATATAGAATGAATGGATGGGTGGAAAGATATTGCTCAAACTGGATGGGAAAAGTATCAAGGAAGTTAGGCAAAGGAAAGATCAAGACAAACAGGATAGGAAAGACAGGGAAAAAGAGAAAAGATTAAAAGAAGATGAGCATAAGGGAACAAAATGAGAAAAACGAGAACAGATGTATCAAGAGGAACAGCAAAAGAAAGAAGAAAGGGCAGAGGAGCCTCGAAAGTATGACAACAGGCAGATAGCAATTTAAGAACCAGATAGTCAAGAAAAGAAGAGAGAAGAGGAGGAAGCAGATACATTAAGGGATAAAAGAATGCAAAGAAGAAGGGAAGAAGAAGAGTGTAGAGAGAATGAAAGAAGGGAAGAGAGAAGACAAGAAGAGAAAAGGGTTAGACACGAGGCGAGAAAGCAAAGAGAATTAGATAAATAAACAGAGTGGAAATGAAGATACAGGGAGCACAATATTGATCGCATTCAGAAAGAGTTAATAGAACAGAGTCCAGTATTATCATGGGGCCATATAGAGAAGTTCCTCCCATAACAGGGAGCAATGGCAAGACCATCTAGGATAACCCTAGAAGAGAATTATGGCATAGGGAGCATCGGGAGAGAATCGATAAAGTCTATCAAGACTAAAGAGAAAGGAGCGGATTGGAGCGATGGGAGAACAATCCCTGGTCCTTCAATCACGAAGCGAGGAAAGCGACCCATTCAGTCTCGAGCATAGAGCCTTGTCTTTAGATAGGCTGACTTTAAACAAGGGTGATGAGGATGAAAACCATACTAGCTGGGGACCAGATGTGTCAGGCGAAGAGAGAGAAACCTTCTGTGTGGAGGAGGGAGAAAGTGCATGCGGTCCCATGAGGAACTGAGATGGTCTGATCTAGAGCAGCTTAAGGATAGTATGCAGCTTCTATAGCATATCCAGAGCACCTTAAAGGATGGTCACATAGTAACAAGGGAGAGTCACCACCACATGTGAGCAGGCTGGAGCCATTGCCAGACAGAAGGTGATCGGGAACCATTCTCCCTACTGTGCATAGGCAGACGATGGGAGCCGATTGCGGATTTGGGTTCACACAATTCCATTTATTGGAGAAAGGAGGGGCCAGACCGCAGTATATTCCCTGGCCACAAATGGATAAGGATAATTTAAGTCGTAAACTTCCCACGTTACGGAGGGTGCAGAGAAATGGATTTATGAGCTAGAAAAGATGACAGGAGGAAATACTCTGGCAATAGGGGACATTACGGGTCTCCTAGCAGCCATTCTTGGGGCAAGGGCTGATGACATTTGGACAAGAACAGGCTACTCAAGTGTCACGGTGCAGAACACAGCACATGACAGAGCACCATTTATTAATTGTAGAGCAGATGTCTGAAAGACACTTAGGGTACAGTATCCTGATACATCAGATATGGGTCAATTATCGCACATAAGATGAAAGACGATGAAGATCTGCTTGCTTACATTTAAAGTATTCAGGAACGCTGGACTCTTGAAACAAGGGAGCCGTGGGAGAAATCAGTGGCAGCATTTTACCACATTCTGTGTCAGGGATCATCAGAGCAGGTACAGAGAAAGATCAAGAAACTAGAGGGAATGGAAGCAAAGCCATGGGCAGGGATACAGTTGACTATCACGCATCACTGCCGATGGTTACAAGAGAAAAATAAGAAGAATGAAGATGCTAGAAAACTTGCGGAAGCCAAGTTAGTTCAGAAGAAATTGTCAAAGTACACCATAGAAGGGGCGATACTGATAAGTAAAGAAGGATTGGGAAAGCAGCAAGCAGTGGGTACATCCCAGGCAAATAATCAACGCCAGATGGATAAAGGAGGAAATGGGTTCATACTGCAAGGCAGAGCAATAGGCTACAGAGAAAGGGGTGGTTTTCAAAATAACCAAGGCAGGTTTCAGAATATACAGAATGACAATCAGAATGGGCAAGGTGTAGCTAGTCAGAAGAGCCTCTCCTATATGTTGGACATGTGGAATGAAAGGGAACATCGTGCGAACATGTGGAAGCCAACAATATGAACAGAATGGGCAAATCTCAAGAGGCGGACAGATTATCCTCCAGCATATAGCTCACAAAATAGGGCTGGGTTTGCCCAAGATCAGACAGTGTATCATGCACAAGCACCGCAAATGCAACAGGCATTGCAACCACAGCAATTACCATTGAATCCACTGCAAGGGCAGTCACAGCATGCAAAATTGTTAGATTGTAGAGGTGCACTCACTAGTTTTTCCAGATTGATTGTGGTAAATACTTGATAGCATGAATAGTTAATGATTTTCAGGTTCTCCCTGTTTGCACTGTGCTACCTGAAGCCGGAAAGTAATGAAGAAATGGGGTCCCACGAAAACAACGGGGGGGCAAACAGGTGCACACTTATCACAATATCATTGTACATTTTCAATCTTTTCATGTAATTAAGTTTCAATTTCTTGTATTCTAGAATTTATTTATACATTGTTATTTACAACTCTAAAAAGCTTTTTTTTCCAAATTAAATAAACAAATAAATATGTGAAATAAATTATAGAGAAATACCAACAAAGTAGTTACTTTTACATTCACATATATATCAAAAAGCAAGCTGTCATCATGATTTTTTTGTTTATCCAGATATCTTGATAGGAGTGATTGGTGGGTTACACTGAGAACACTCAGATTAGTGTATCCTATCCTTAGACTATGCATTTCGGGCCTCCTTTACCCTTCTTCAGGTATAGATATCAGGTTTTTAATGTTTTTCTAGAAAAATAAAATAGAGATTGATTAAGAATTATCTTAATTATCTCTTGAAGTTTCCAACTAAATTACATCAATTCTCAATGCTCCCATGCACTAACCTTTGAATCAGTGGACAGCCTCTTGATGAGGCTCTTCTTTAATAGTCAGAGAAAGTCCAATTTCTGTTGATAAGGATAACATTGTATTACTCGTGATGTTATAGTTAAATATTTGGGTCTCCAAAGGGACACAGCGCTGTTTAGGCGCTGGGTCACTCTGTGAGACCCATGCATTTCAATGTGGAATTACGTGTTCATATATAAGGGTAGTATAAACTCACCTAACTGGTATCCTGCTGGTCGCTAGGTGTTTTATAATTCTTGTGGAATCAAATGATACCAGGAGATTCTTGAATGGCTGAAATGAGTTATCTATGTCAGTCATATATTCATGATATACTGTTGATGTTTCATTTAACAGTCTAAACCATTTTGCCAAAACAATAGATTGTTGGTAGTTCCTACCTTTCAGGGCAGGACTTTTAACTTGTGTTCCCTTTTTCTTGACTGTGTTGTGAGGGCAATGGCATATTGTTAGTATATATATTTTGTATTCATTCAAGTGCTATTTATATCAAAATATATCGCTTTCAACCCTTTTATTCAGGCAATAAACTATTATTGGTTCCTACCTTAGGGTACAGGATTTTTCTTTGTGTTCCCTATCTCCTTGCCGTGTTGTTTTGCAACATCTCAGCGTCACCCTTGGCGGCGGTTAGCAAACAAGTCAATCGGAAACTTATATTCCATTCGCAAGGTCCTCTCTGTATGTAAAATGATAGTTGCTTATCAGTGATGCATTTACTAATTCTGCACTTA
This sequence comes from Ambystoma mexicanum, assembly GCF_040938575.1. Classification (NCBI taxonomy): domain Eukaryota; kingdom Metazoa; phylum Chordata; class Amphibia; order Caudata; family Ambystomatidae; genus Ambystoma; species Ambystoma mexicanum. Next base: position 932,242,001 of record NC_090921.1, on the reverse strand, counting down.
TTGTGTTCATGTTAAAGGATTAGATCTTAACATACCTTTCATTCAGCCCAGCTTAGTGAGCCCCGCCTCGCGGCCACACGGGACAATCTCCATTCGGGCTAAGCATCAATGCATTGCTAAGCAACCCCGTGATTTGTCTGCATTTATGGTACAACTCTAGTTTCTCTTGTGGCTATGTGTAGACGCAATTTTAGGGGTGTGGCTATTCACAGACATCACAATAAATGACGATTACTATTGTGTCACTCTGTGTTATAAAAGGGGAACCTTTTTATTATGTTCCCTGCACTTGTGAAGTATATGTTTTTTGGGATGTAACCAATCTATATACATTGATTTAATAATTGTATGGTTAATCTATTAGTCATTCAGATATTCAGGTGGATTCATTTCTTACAATTCATGTTAGCAGATTTCACAGTTCATGCCTACTTACAACGATTTTGATTCTAGAACTGGACATGAATAAATCTTCTGCTGTGGCATAACTCATGGTGGGTTGCTCAATTCATTGTTAAAATGGGCATATACTCCACAGATGGTGGTCATTCAATACATCATCAGATTATTCATTGAAAGTTACGACATAGATTAAATACAAGACCCTTTGAAATACATGTTTTTCACTTTTCGAAGACATCAAATGCATATTCTAAAATGTGAGTAATAATTGTCAACCCTGTATATCACTCAAAGATAACAATTTAAATCCCATTCCATCTTTATTCCATGGGGCTGCATCGTGTCAAGTGTCTCGATCCAATAGATTTCTCTTTGTTGGAGTAACCTATTCAGGTTGCCCCCTCTCCTTGGTAGTGTAACGTGTTTCAGAAAAACAAATTGTATCTGCGCAATTGTGTATTTTTGTTCATTGAAATGTTGGGCGACCAGGGATTTAACAGAAATATTATGTATGTTTGACTTATGCTCCCCCCCATCTGATTATCGAGTTTCTTCCTGTCAGTCCTGCATAATAGAACCATGCAGATACAGCAGAATGCAAACATAGGACTATGCTTGACACCTAGAGTAGGTGGTGTCACTATGGTGGGAGGAAGCCATTTTACAGGTAAGGGGAAAAGTATGTATCCACAATAGGACAGCTCACAAGGCGACTTGATGTGTTCAGTACTATCAGTGACACCAGACCACCAAGAGAAACCAAGGGTTGATGTTACCATAGGAGGCACATCTTTTTCTTTTTTAGTAGATGTACACAAGAGGGCAAACATCCATTGGCCCTCATTCCGAGTTAGGACTACACCATGGAGTAAATAGCTCCATGGTTGGCAACCATGGAGCTATTTACTCCATGGAATACCGGCATGGTGAATGGAGTAATTACCGGTCCATTCCAAGGTTGGATGGACCAGTAATTCCCCATTCACCATAGCCCTTCCCCATCCCCATTTCTGCCCCCATAGGGCTCAATGGGAATGGGGAAGGAGGTAATTACGGCACCGTAAATTACGGTGCCGTAATTTACTCCAAGGTCACTTTGCGGGTCCCGTAATTTACTCCTGCTAAAAGCAGGAGGTAAAGAGGGACCCGCAAAGGGAACTCGGAATACGGAGGTAAGGGATTACCGCCATTGGTGCCCTTACAGGCGCCGGTAATCCCTTACCTCCAACCTCGGAATGACCCCCATTGTCAGGAAATGCCATGAATGTGCAAGGTTTCTCTGGAGCTACAAGCAGAGTTCCTTTTACTGATGAATTACCAGTCTCTATAGGAGAGTGTGACATGTCTGTTCTTTTATTGTATTCAAGGCAGACACTGGTTAATATTCTGAGCTGAGATGTAATGATGAACCTAAATATAACAATTTCTTTTACTGATAAAGGCATAGTGTGTTCCACTCTGGGGATACATTATCTGAACGTGGGCAGATTTATATTGGCGTTTAGAGGGCAAATGGCTCTGCAAGGAATGCCATTAGAGCCAGAAGTCTTTCTTCATTGTTTGCACATTTTGTTGACGTGGATACCCAGCCTCTTGGGAAAGATTATGAGAATATCTGATGAGTTTTTGTTCAGGCCACAGATACCTATGGATGAAGAGGGGGGGACAGACTATTCCCCTAGGGTTAACTGCATAGTGTGAGGGGGACTGGCGATGCTCGAAGGAACTGATGACGAGGGCAAGCCATGGAGAAAAGTAATTGCTATTGGGGAAGGGTAGAGATTGGCTGATGTCATTGACAAGGATATGTTCAGAGATAATATTCGAGATGAGTATTACATATGGATCACAATAGAGAAAAGGGAAATCCCACAGCAAATGGTGATAGTGCAACAGCACACTTCATTTTTTGATGAAGAATTGGAAAAAGTGGCAAACTCTTTGTGGTCTACAGGCCCCTATGACGTAGGCCTATTGAAAGGGGTAAGGGAGGTTAAGATTAAGCTGAAGCCAGGAACAATTTTACCTGGTGCAAGGCAGTACCCAATGTATCAAGAGATGGATGAGGGTATCTTTAAGACTATATCAGCCCTGATGGAACAGGGTGTCTTAGTGATGTCAGAGTCACCTGCTAATACCACAGTGTACCCTGTGAAAAAAATCGAAAGGGGGTTGGAAAGGTGGAGACTAATTCTGGACATGAGACCAATTAACAAGATTGTAGACGCAGAGTTTCCTTTAGTTCCGAATATGGCGACAATACTATATATTATCCCCACAGTGGCACGATATTTCACAGTGATTGACTTAAAAAATTAATTTTTCTCAATTCCGTTGCATAAGGATTATCAAGACCTTACGTCATTTACATTTCGTCAGACTAAGCTTAACACACTTGTTTGCCCAAAGGGTACTGTGAATTTCCATTGATCTTTAATAGGGTCCTGCAGATGGACCTAAGCAATATTGACATGCAAAGTGTTGTGCTGCAGTACGTAGATGACATTTTAGTTCATAGCACAACAGCAGATGACTGCAGGCAAGATTCAATTCTGTTAATGATTATTCTAGCAGACAAGGGATATAAAGTGGACAAGGAGTACTTGAAATATTGTCAAGAATAAGTGTTGTATATAGGTCACTTAATCTCACATGAAGGGAAGAAAGTTACAGCTGAAAGAGCTGAGGCGATTATGAAAACAGCAAAACCGCACACGATAAAACAAATGCAGCAGTTTTTGGGATTGTGCCACTATGTTAGAACATGGGTATTTGATTATAGATCATATACAAGACCCCTTTTGCAGGCTCTAAGGAAAGCACAAGTGAACAAGGAAAAAATAGAATGGACTGAGGAAATGGATGGAGGGTTTGAAGAATTCAACAAAGCAATCTGTACAGCTCCAGTTTTAGCAATTCCCAACTATTCTGAGGAGTCCTTTTTATTTTCGCACACAAATGGGACAGTTATGACATCAGTGCTTACACAGAGGACTACACTAGGGTACAAACCTCTGGCATATTATGGTGGGATTATAGAAAGGACACTTTCCCTGTGAACAATCACTGTCAGCAGCCACGTTCACCATTAAGAAGTCCACCAGCATTGTGATGGGGTGTTCTATGACGTTATTTGTTGAACATGCTTTTCTTGCCATTTTGGAGAAACCTAAGGGTACATTGACATCTCAAAGGGCTTCCGCATATGAGGTAGCTATATCGAATCCAGAAATCTAAATAGTCAGGTGTAAAATAGTGAACCCTGCCGCATTTGTAGCCGAGCCTGTGGCAGAGGGTGAGCAGGTGGGTGAGTACTATAACTACGAGGGGTTCTACAATGATAGTCCTCGCTTAAAGGAGAATGCAATAGCAGGAGGGGAGGTTCTCTTTAGTGACTGGTCTTCAAAAATGTATCAAACTGATGGGGAAAGGCATTCAGGTTCGGCTGTGGTAAGACACAGAGTACTGTCTCACATTTCAGCACAAGCAGCAGAATTAGTCGCTCTTATTGTCGCACTTGAGAAACATGCAGGGCAGGGAGTGACGGTGTACAGTGACTCCGCCTATGTGACGACAACAGTGCACACAAGGCTAGCACATTGGAAAAGGAGGGGCTACCTCAGAGCGGACGGCACTCCAGTGCAACACGTAGCATTATTAGACAGGCTTATCAAGGCACTACAACTCTCAGTAGCCATCGCAATAGTTAAATGCGCGGCACATACTAAGCACATACTAAGCAAACTCTGCAGGAACAAAGTCGCAGATGAAGAGGCCAAAAGGGTTGCATATTCAATAGATATTTCAGGTTTTGATACTCCAGATGTAAAGGAGAAAGTAGTCACACCTGTGATTGTAAATGGAGGGTTTAATCATTTGTCCAGAACATAGTTGTTAGAGATTCAAGGCAGTGCTCCACAGGAAGAGCAAGAATTGTGGAAACAAAGGTGGTGTTCTTTATCCCCCTCTGAAGCATTGTGGCGACAGGACATCACTGGAAAGCCAGTGATGCCTGTAGCCTTGTTAAGGGTAGCGCTTGAACAAATGCACTACCCTGCAGATGTAACTAGGGAAAGCCTTGCAGCAACTATTGCAGAGGACTGGTTTGTACTGATCCATTTAGAACACTTTGCATTTTTTGTAGTAAATTGCATTGTATGTCAAAAGTTTACAGAAGGGCACACACTGTGAACAATTGTAGGAACAATTGGAGGAGTGATTCCTTGACCGAATGGTCCTTTTCAGCATTTACATATTCACTATGTTGATATGCTGCAAGTATGTAGTGGAAACAGGTATATGATAGTGGTGGTGTGTCCGTTTTCTAGGTGGATCGAAGCAGGTCATTGTACACACCCTGATGCCACTTGTGCAGTGAAGTTTTTAGCCCTGGAAGTCTTTCCCAGATGGGGTGTATGCGAGGTGCTGAGATCCGACAATGGGCCCCATTTTGTTAATGAAGTATTTGAACATATTCGCTTATTGCTTAGTATAAAACACATGTTTTCTTCTGCTTGTCACCGGCAAGTGAACGGTAAATGTTAGAGACTCAACGGTCTTCTCAAAGAGAGAATTGCTAAACTCAAATTGTCACTAAAGAAGGGATGGCGGCATTGCCTGCCCCTTGCATTATATGCATTAAGGAATCAGCCTGGGTCAGACCACCATCTCACATCCCACGAGATAGTGACAGGGAGGCAAATAAGAACACCCTTGTCTCCTCCATCGAGGAGCAGAAGCGATGCCCAGAAGACTGCAGAATTGTTAGGAAATTAGTTAGATACTTATTTGACATGTATGACTGCTAGTATCTCTGTCATTTCAGATCAACTCAAGCACAAGGGGTTTCAATCTCAGGACACAGATGAAGACCATTCAGCAACCAGACTTCAAGAACTACTTCCTGTACCTAGACTGTTTGTGGGAGATGCATTCCTAGTGCACAACTTCACAAGGAAGGGGCAAAAGCCCCCTTTTAGTGGTCCCTTTCTTTTTGAGAATGTTACTCCTTCAGCAGTAAAAGTCCAAGAAAGACATGCATGGATACACATTTGGACTGTGGCTCACCCAGACACTCTTTATAGATATTATAGCAGGCGTGGTAAGCAAAGTTCTAGAATCACAGGAATCTTTGACTTGGACTTTAGAAAGAGTTGACTTGCCAAATCTAGGCTTCGAGTTCGACGACTGGAAAAGGGAGCAGTTTCTCCGATTCATTCCTCACTGAGTTTCTCTTTGGTTAGCTCCATGATCTTATCTGATGTCGATGTCCATAGGCTCCTTCTCTGTGTTTTTTTGTTTTTATTTTGCAAGCTACTCATGCTCTTATTGGGCACAGTACCAATATATGTGTTTTTCTGCACAATCCTAAAAATGCCCCTGCGATCAGGAGGCTGCTTATGGCAATAGTTGAGCAAATGTTGCAGCTAGCTGACCATCTAACAGAGTTGCCTGATTAAATAGTTTTTTTTCTTCCTTAAAGCAGTACACAGGTACAATGAGGAATGATGGCAGTCATACAGCTTCAGAAAGTAAGCAAACTCAACGACTTGTGGGGAGTAAAAATGGTGGGGTTTGATGTATTGGTGCATAATATATGCATGCTCAGCATTTATCATTGGCTTTCTAATTTGGCTAGTCCATATTGTCTACTTCATTGGTCCAAAAAAAGAAGAGTCCCTTTGATTCTTCCCGCTCCAGTGACTTATGCAGAATTACCTGTTGCAAGGAGACCAAGGCCATTTGTGATTATCCCTACACCAGTGACACATATAAGGTCCCCCATTTCTCTGACAAGTGTTCCTATGAGTCCCCTGTAGGAAGGACTCTTATGGATGTACTTCATGAGCATTATGCACACATGCTCCTTGCAAGAGGGAGACACAGGAGAAGCACAAGTGAAGGTGATTATGAGTTAAATAATTATCTAGACAGTACAGCACATTTGGGAAATAACATGTGGTATCAGCACATGGACGAGGTGGGAAAAGGACATCTAGGAGAGTGCTATGTTTGTACTCTCCTACCTTATACTATGGGGAATTCCAAGATATTCATAGCTATAGAAGTAGAAACCCAGAAAGCTCATTGCCTGATGCACCTTGCACTCTGCCATGCGAGAGGTCAGTTCCAGGGTTGAACAACATCCTTTGTATGAGTAACCACGTGTACAGCTCCAGAAGAAGATGATTATGTGGAAGATTCGAAGACAAGAGTGAGAGCACACACCAAAGATCATGTGATAAGATATGAAAAGCCGGGAATGAATGGCGCAGGAGTTAGATCGGAAATAAACAGAAAGCTCAATTGTCAATTGTCAAAGATAAAATGATGAAGAAATACAAATGCAAGGAGAGAGGGAAGCTTCAAGTAAAGGGAATGGTGCTTTCTCCAGATGGATGGGAGGAAGACCTGATTGTAAGTAAGGCATTAGCACTTACAGGATGCTATGAACAAGCTATAAAAACTGCAGAGAAAGAATGCAAACAGCATCGGTCAAAGATTGCAAAATTGCTGGCATGGGTTGATGATAAAGGAGGCCTGCTGCAGATAGTGCCTCTAGCCAGCACAGAACTATGTTTCAGAAACAATAGCACAAGAAAGTTTGGGAGGAATCAACAGTACAGTGGTATTCTCGATTTACCAGGAATGAAGGGTGGAACAGTAGTGATAATTGACCACTACTGGGCCTGTGGATCCAGAGCCTACATGAAGTTGCCCAAGCACTGGTGGAGGCTGTGTTCTATAGTGATTGTCCATGTTCCAGCATTGGTGATTCCAAAGAATCCTGAACATTGGGGAGTTTCCAAAAGCAGATGCTCACCTGAGAAAGAGGAGATCAGTTGAATTTCTTGATCAAACAAAAAGGAGAAATACTTTTCTGCTAAATCAATAGAAACCTTTAATTCTATTCCGTATGAACAAAGGATGTTCAGTCAGACTTCAGCAGTATTTGCGACAATCTTCATGCCAGGGACCCAGACGATGGCGAATGCCAAATGATTACAGATTACCAGATGGGAGCTCCTGCAGACGATCAACACTACCATAAAGGGATTCAATGCTATCAAGGAAGAATTGAGAGCCATGAGACTGATGACTCTTCAGAATAGATCAGTCCTGGACATGATTACAGCTATGGATGGAGGAGTTTGAGCCAAAATCAGAGAATCTTGATTCACATTCATACCTTCTCATGATGAAAAGACTGGGACCTTGACAGAGGTCATAAGGATGCTGACGAACTTGCACATTAAGATGTAAGATGAAGTAGCAAATATTGCAGAAGACAGCTGCTTTACATCAATCTTCTCATGCCTTCCACAATGGATGGCAAATATCTTCAAGTTCCTTGCAGAATTATTGGTGATGATCATGTCTGGATTCTGTGTGATCAGAATAATAATCACACAGTGCAAGAAGACAGTAAAGAAAGCAGTAGGAATGAGGATCATGATCGATGTGGAGTCAGGGTTTGGACCCAAAGGGCTGACAGATGAAGAAATCAAAACGTATATAGAAGCAAGTATTCTAGCACCTGAGGGGACAAAGTTCCTTTATCCAAGAAATCACAAGAAGTATGTCAGAAGATGATCTACTGCAGCCCGAATGGACAATGTAGTCTCATGACCTGGAGTGTTGATGAACATGTACAATCAGCAGGATCTCTGAGGAGAGTAATGAAGATATGGACTCTGAAGAAGCACTTTTTTCAGATGAGGGTGTCCAGATGTGATGACTGATGAGAGAGTGGTCGATTAATCAACCAGAGGGGGAGTGTAGAGGAGGAGTCAAGGGCCTCTACCGGAAGTCCCGCCCCCATATTGCCTATATGTTGGAAACTGGAAAATGTGACAAGCACAATGCAAATAATGGTCCCTATACTGCGAAGAGTCCTCAAAACATGGTATCCATTGAGAAAGCCCTATATGATGTACCCGCAGAGAAATGACAGTCTTTTATAGGAGATTACGGAAGAAGTGTGAAGATGAATGAAAGACAAGACTGGTGACTTCACATGAAGCAGAAATTATGCACCAAGAAGAGATGCCAATAAAGAGAGTATATAGACCTTATAGAATCTGATCGTGAAGTAAAGAGATGAGTAACATTTCACGTGCGAAATGTAAACACTGAAGAAAATGCAAATCATTTTATTATTGTACAGATGCTGAAATGCAAGTAGACTCAGTAATCATAAGACTGGCTATATGTCGTGAATAGACGTCAGGCAGTGCTGCCATTATATGTATAGAATCTGGATGCTCCACAACGCATTTTAGCAAACTATGCCCCCTTGAATAGAAGAGCTGAAAGTGTGGTGCAGTAGAAGAAAACAGCTGACAACGAGGGAAGAATCAAGAAAGGTTGTGTGCCCCGGTGTCAAGGGTTGGGGCAGCCTAGAAACTGCTTATCTACTCGAGAAGATACAATGAACGTGAGAAGTGAGACAAGCTTCTGTTGAGGTGTAATGGAAAAACAATAGAAGCACCAGGTCTTATTCATTTAATAGTGTTAAATATGAAGAAGGAGCTCAAAACACGGTCAAGATGAAAAATAGACTTAAATATTCTGCCCGAAAGAGAGAGAGGTGCAGCTAATCAGAAAACAGATTAAAATACAAGATGCAAGTTGTTGTTTCTGCAAAGATCTGGATTCCCTAGAAACTATCAGACATTTGATGCTGAATTGTCCTTATCTGAGGGAACGAAGAGAAACGCTATGGGGGGCTATGTTGTGTTGTGTGACTTGACCCAGGAAGAATAATACTGGGAGAGACTATTACCAGTGGACAAAATTGGGCAGACCATTGACGCATAAAAATGTGTACAATCCCTGTTGATGGACATAGAGGTCTGAAGTCTGCAGTCAAAGGCCCTAATGGTGGAGAGACTAATAGCATAATTGACTAATTGACTAAAGACTAAAGTTTAGCAGACTTAATTTGGTATATGTTAAAGGTTGAAAACGTGATTAACCAATAAAACAATAAAAACAAAAGAAAAAAGAAATAGACTTTGGGCAAGCTACATCGAGACGTGAAGATAAGACCATGCTCACACACCCTTCTATTCTCAGGCACAGTGATACTTGTAAGACCGAGTTCAAAGAACTAATGCAATGGCAGACAGCAGGAGTAATGATGGATGTTGGGCTAATTGTGTGGGGAGGAATTGTCAAGTCCAACCGGCCAGCACCTAGGGTACCAGCTTGCATGCTTCTAGGGAGTGGAATATTCCCAACCAATTGTAGATGGCCACGTAGCAAAGAGCCCTATAGTTTGAAAGACAATGAAATATTGTGTATTTCATGACAGCGAAGATGACTTGCACTAGGGGTGGACATAGCTGTCCACCTGACCTTAGAGAGCCAACCACAATCCTATCCTCCATAGAAAGTATACCTAAATGTTCCCCTTAAGCCTATCACAACCTCGGACATGCCCAGTACGATGTGTGAGATTTAATGGTATGACTCTCAGACACCCTCTTCTTTGGCCCAGTGTTTGCATAAAAAGGGGTGGGAGTTGGGACCTCAGAGGATACTAAAACATAGGATAGGGTGGATAAACAAAATAGGGGGAACACTGCGTCTCACCATAGATTGCCTCTCCGCCACTTCCCAAAGACCCCTCACCCAGGTGATCCTTCTGCACTTGTCCCCCCCAGGGTCTAGATCCAAAGGGGATGGCTCTGTCCTGGCTACCTGAGAGAGAGATGCCCGGAAACTAGCGGGTGAGACACCCTCTGGTTTCTCACAGTAGGGAACATTCCCCTAGTAGTATGGCGAGTTGGGCATTTTTCTTATTATTTAAAATAAAACAATTATAAATGACCAACGTGAGTCAGTCCCCTTCTTTTGACTCACCGCACTTCATTCAAATGGGAAATAAGTACCACAATGGGGTAATATTAATTGGTCATTTTAACATCTGTTGCCAAGAGCTTTGGAACAGTTTCCCATGTAAATTGGCACTACATTAAAAAAAATGTATGTTTATTTTCCTTTCCAGGTTTTCCTCTTCACTCGTATGCAGGATCTATAGACTGAAAAAGCCATATTTTGACATAGACAATGAATCTGAGGAATGGCCAACCATCTAAAACGAACTTATTTTTGAATGCCACACTTGTGTTACTTTTGGTATGCACCTTACTCGCCTCTTTGGCTGGAGGACAATTAACTCTGAATTTAAAGGTATCTACCTGAATTGTGAGGAAATATTCTGCAGCTTATGGTTGTCTCATGGACAAGTTAAGCTGGAAGAGTTTGACTTGTCCACAAACACACACAGAATTTAGTAATGTATTGAAAATAGGATAATTATAAATGCTTTTTGGGTTGAATGCATTACAAACACTGTATGACAATCTAGTTGATATGAGGGCCTCCCTGAAATCCTGTTTCCAAACCTCTGAAAGAAAAGCAAAGTTAAGGTTTGTGACTTAATTTCTTGCTGCGCAAAACAAGCATGCGCCTTGATCTAGGGTGATGTTACTTTGTCAAATCATTAATAGCAGCACTTCAGGTGAAGACACACAAGAAGAATATAAAGGTTCCCACGGAATCCTAGACCGTGTTCCACCATCCCCTAAATCAACATCTCCTTATATTTTTTTCATCCCATTACTTTCAATGCACTAAGAAGAATATTACTATGACCTCATCAAGGAGGTTCATCTTTTCCAATTAGCACAATTTCTATTTGTATTTTGTTTATATGTATAGCGCTCCAAGCCCAAGGGCATCTGGGTGCATTTCTTACATAGACAAGTTACAGAAGGCACAGTGACAAGAATAATGATATGCAATATACAATAATATACACACAATAATATACATTTGGGTGTAATAAAAGTTCACAGTGTTTACAAAATGTGAATATAATTACAGTGACATTTCTTAAATAACTACATGCCTAGGACAACCGAGGGTAGAGGTTGTGAGGTTTGGGTGTCTCCTCCCACGGCGTTGAGAGGGCAGGAGCCCCCCCTACAGACCAGGACGACCAGACCAGGACTAGCAAATCCACATCGCCAGCCCTGCATGCCCCTACAACATGGCGGCACTCTGCCCAATACACAGATAAATCCAGGAAATCTTGCCCCGCCCTACCTGGGCACCATCCTGCCGCCTCTCCTGTACAGGTCTGTGCCTTCTCTGGCCCTCTTTGCCCCTCAGGACCGCACATGGCGACATTAGCAAAAACAAAATGTCGGGCACGATGCGGCCTGAAAGCGAGGCCGAGCGTCCTCCTCGTTGCTAGGCAACATTTGTCTGCTTTCTAATTTAAGCGCAAACATCCGCCGGGAGGCAGAAAAGCCGGCGGCCACCCCAAGACCATTATAAGGCCACAGCCCTGTTTGCCCAACACTCCTCCCTTGGCATGGAGAGGGCAGGAGCCTCCCCACTACAGACCACAACGACCAGACCAGGACCAGCGGATTCACATTGCCAGCCCTGCAAGCTCCTGCAACACGGCGGCGCTCCGCCCAACACATGGATAAATCCAGGAAATCTTGCCCCCGCACTACCTGGGCACCATCCTGCACCCCCTCTGGTACAGGTCTGTGCATTCTCTGGCCCTCTTTGCCCCTCAGGGCCGCACGCGGCGACATTAGCAAAAACAAAATGTCGGGCACGATGCAGCCTGAAAGCGAGGCTGAGCGTCCTCCTCAATACTAGGCAACATTTGTTTGCTTTCTACTTTAAGTGCAAACATCCTCCAGCAGGCGGAAGAGCCAGACGCCACCCAAAGGCCATTATAAGACCACAGCCCTGTTTGCCCCTGTTCACCGTGGTGAGAGGCTCCTCCATATATCGCTCCATTGCAAAAAACTATCAATCTGCTTCCATGACCGTCAGATGCATCCACGCCTACTTGCAAGTTTGGACACACTTTAAGTAATTTACATGACTACAAGGATGCCCCCCACCAATACATAGTATTTTCACCAACTCTATTGTAATGTATGATTATGGTCCCCTTCTCTACCCATATGACTTTATGCACGTATTCCACGTGCTACTCCCTGCGCATCTCATGCCTTAAATTGTGCCAAACCCTCAGGCCACTACGGTATCATCCCACTGTATCCTCAATTAATCTGCCCACTGTTCCGGTATCATCCCACTGTATCCTCAATTAATCTGCCCACTGTGCCTGACAATTCCAGCCTTTGGTGTCTATTTTGAACCAGCCCATTGTATCCCACTGTGCCTGCTTTGTAGCCCAGTGTGCCTATTCTGCAGCCCACTGTGCCTATTCTGCAGCCCACTGTACCTGTTTTGCAGCCCACTGTGCCTATTCTGCAGCACACTGTGCCTATTCTGCAGCCCACTGTACCTGTTTTGTAGCCCATCTTGCCTATTCTGCAGCCCACTGTGCCTATTCTGCAGCCCACTGTACCTGTTTTGTAGCCCACCTTGCCTATTCTGCAGCCCACTGTGCCTATTCTGCACCCCACTGTGTCTATACTGCAGACCGCTGTGCCTGTGTTGTAGTCCACTGTGCCTATACTGCAACCCACTGTGCCTATTCTGCAGCCCACTGTGCCTATTTTTGAACTAGCCTATTGTAGCCCACTGTGCCCACTTTGAACTAGCCTGTTGCAGCCCACTGTACCTATTATGCAGCCCACTGTGCCTTCTTTGAACTAGCCTGCTGCAGCCCACTGTACCCATTTTGTAGCCCACTGTGCCTATTCTGCAGCCCACTGTGCCTATCCTGCAGCCCACTGTGCCTATTTTTGAACTAGCCTTTTGTAGCCTACTGTGCCCACTTTGAACTAGCCCGTTGCAGCCCACGGTGCCTATTTTGCAGCCCACTGTTCCTATTTTGTAGCTCACTGTGCCTATTCTGCAGCCCACTGTGCCTATTGTACAGCCCACTGTGCCTATCTTGAACTAGCTGGTTGTAGTCCATTGTGCCTATTTTTGACCCAGCCTATTCTCTCCAACTGAACCAACCTGCTGTATCTACACTATACATCGTGACTAAACTATACAAGCCTATGTTCCTGAAGATAGCCAACTGTGCCTATCCATACTAGCCTACTGTGACAGAACTATCACCAGTGAACCCCAAACCCAAATAGTCTGTTCATGGCAAACCTCTACTTAACCACTCTCACCTTGACAGCAACTTTCTACCTACTCAACCCCAACAACACATCCCTCCTCACAAATCCTCTACCTCAATCTCCTCTGCCCCAATGTTTCTCAAATACCAGAACTATGGGGTATGTCAATAATAAACTACTCAACCAGCCAATCTGCCGATTTGCTGCTCCCCCCACACCTTGGAACCCATGCCCAGTAAAGGACAGAAACCTGAGACTCGGCTACCGGTTCTTACCCCACTGGTCCCCCCATCAAAAAGCTCCCCCTTCATTCTCAACACAACCAAGCACAAGCCAGCTCTTCACAAATCTTGGACAACACCCAAAAAGCCCCCACTGGCACAATTGAACACCCCTTGATCAAAGGCGCTCTCATCAATGCTTGATCATTGGTTTCCCATGTGCTAGACATCGTAGACTTCATATCCACCAATGACCTGCTCTTCCTGGCTATCACTGAAACCTGGCTGCAGCAGGCCCATATCTATCTTTCACCATCCCAGAAGGCTATTCAATTCTAAGGAATGACAGGAACTCAGGTAAAGGAGGAGGCATAGCCTTTATCGCCAAAACATCCCTTGGCCTTAGAATGACCTCTCCGTCCAGCTTCCGGTCCTCTGAACTCCTGTCTGTTAAACATCAACTGTCCGCTACTCAAACCATCCTTATGCACCTCATATATAGACCTCCAGGCCCCATCTCCTCATTTGAGGAAGAAATATCAGGCCTTCTGACCACTAATACCAAAACAGGATCTCAAGTCATCCTCCTAAGGGACTTCAACCTGTGCCTCGGCGATCCTAATGACGCCAATGCTCTATCTCTGGAAAACGCTATCTCCCAACTAGGGTTCAAGCACAGGATCCCAGCCCCAACACACAACAAAGGTAGAACTTTGGACTGGCTGGCAGAGCACAAATGCTCCACTTGCAGCCTCAAAAATGAACCTATCACCTGGTCTGACCACCAGGCCATCTCCTTCTCCTTCCAAAGGAAGGACACAACCAAATATCCCGGCTACTATCCTGCAAACACTCACCAGGAATAACCACAACATCACCTTGCAAAGCCTTCACCCTCTAATCCACAACATCCTTGCTCCTGCAAACTATTCCAACCTAGATGTGGATAAACTTGCTGCCCTCTATAATAAAACATTGGAATCAGCAGTAGACATTATCGCGCCTATCAAACTCACCAAAGCCAAACCAGCAGCCCACTTGAACAAACAGTTCACCCCAGAGCTTAAAATCCTTCGAACGCCAAACAGGCGACAGAAGCCACCTGGAGAAAAACACACTACCAGGCCAACAAAACACTTTTCATGGTAGCAGCCACCACCTACAAAACCTCTATCCTTAGGGCCAAAAAAGAGACTTATGACAACAGAATTGAGAACGCCAAATCTAAAACTAAAGAGCACTCCACCATCCTCAGTGAACTTGAGTCCCCCACCACACCCTCAGAAACCTGTGTGAAAGATACAGACTGGTGTGAGAGGATCCAGAAAGCCTTGGCAGACAACATTTCCATGCTACATTCCAGAACTGAACAGAAAATACTCAGCCTAGCCAAAAAAGCAAACCCGCCACCCACCTCTAAAACTCCAACATGCCTCCCCTTCTCTTTCACCCCGGTGTCAACGAAAGAAGTGGAAAGCATCATTAAAGGCATCAAACCCTCCAGATGCCAAGGGGACTCCTGCTCAGCTCCCATCATCCTGGAGGGTGCCAACAATCTGGCCCCTTTCATAACAGCCCTGATCAACACCTCCTTCAATACAAGCTCAGTCCCTAGTAGCCTCAAGGAGGCTGGGGTCATGCCCCTTCTAAAAAAAATGAACCTAGACCCCAACAACCCAACCAACTACAGGCCAATTACCACCGTGTCATACATCCTAAAGATTTTAGACAGAGGTGCCTAACTCCAAATCCACAAGCACCTGGAAGAGAACAACCTCCTGGGCCTTAGGCAATCGGGCTTCAGACCAAGGCATGGAACAGAAACAGCACCTCTTGGACTTAAAAATCCAGATGGACGAGGCAAAGGATAAGGGCAATTTAGCCATTCTCATGTTGCTTGCACTCTCAGCAGCATTTGACCTCGTCGACCATCAGATCCTCACGGAACATCTAATGGCCTCAGCTGCCTTCTCTAGCCAAGCGACCGCCTGGGTCTAATCCTTCCTAACCGACCAGACCACCCAGGTCTTCTCACCGCGGGACTCAGCCCATCCCATCCCCATCCTCTGTGGTAATCCACAAGGCGTGTGCGTCTCGCCGACCTTATACAATATCTTCGCAAAGCTATTGTTTGACCGCCTTGATAACCTGGGTGTCACATACACAAATTATGCTGATGATACCAAAGGTTCTAATCTCCCTATCAGGTTGCTATGAAGAGGACTCCAAACGGATAAACAACCTTTACCTGGAGATCCAAGCCTGGATGGTAGAACATGGCCTATGCCTCAATGACGAGAAAACAGAGCTCCTTCTCGTCGGCTCCCAACCACGGCTATACAAATTGGACCCCTGTTACGCTTCTATCAACATAGACAGTAGCCTAACCACTGTGGCCAAAGAAATTAAAACTCTAGGGGTCTATCTAGATTCCACAGTCTTGCTAAAAAAACAGGTGAACGCTACAGCCTCCTCCACAGCTTATACAAATAAGCTCATCAATGCCTGCAAACTCTTCCTCTCACCTTCCAGCTGCATTACACTAGCCAGAGCACTAGTGCTCTCAAAAATAAACTACTGCAACACTCTCTTTCTGGGCACCTCAGAACGCAATTTGAACAAACTTTAGGTACTGCAGAATAATGCCCTCAGAGCGGCTCTGAGTATCCCATGTCACTCGCATATCACCAGCTTCAGACAAGATGCCCACTGGCTCCCTGTACGAGACAGAATCACCCTGAGATCCCTCGTCATTGTTCACAAATGCCTATCTCATGCCGCCCCCAAATACTTGGCAGACAATTTCAACAAACACACTTCAACCAGACCCACCAGAATATTGTACTCTCACCGCCTATCCATCCCCAAATTGTCCCTAAAAAGAGCAGGCGGCTCCAGCTTCCCGGTCCTAGCCGCCAAACAATAGAACGCTACACCCCTGAACCTTAGAGAAGAACCATCCTTCTGGACCTTCAGAGCAAATGCGAAGTCCTGGCTTGCCAACAAGAACTCCACCACTGTCTGACACACTAATTATTGTACTTCTATTCTATGTCTTCCTCTTGACCACCATGTAACCCGGTCAACTGCACTTACTGTTATTATACTGTATGTTTATACTATGCTGTAACCTCATCTAATTCATATGCACCCAGTTACCCCAGGGTTCAGTGCGCAGTATAAAAAAAGAAATTTAACTAAACTAAACTAAAATTCTTGTGCGAGTAGCCACATTTTGGCATCTCTCCTGAAAGGGTGGTAGGCGAGTTCAGATCTAAGTGGTAGAGGAAAAGTGTTCCATAATTTGGCTGCGAGGATGGGGAAGATACTACCTCCCGCCTTTTGAAGCTTGAAGCTCAGGATTTTGAGGCAATGTGCCTGCACTGATCTCGACGGGTGATCTGATGTATTTCGTGAGAATTTCTTAGTCAGGTAGCTTGGTGCTGAGTTAGCAAGGCATTTGTGGGTAAGTGAAAGTGTTTTGAAGGTAATCCTTAGCTTAATCAATTCAGATTACGTTTTACCTCAGATATATGTTGTAATCGAGGGATATTCAGAGCTGCCCCGATAGCATTGTTTTGGAGAACTTGCAGCTTTTTCATGTACTGTTGACTGGTTCCGAGATGGAGTGCGTTACAGTAGTCTAACTTGGAGAGTGCTAGTGCTCTAGCAATGGAGATGCAGTTGGGAGTGGAGTGGAATGGTCTGCAGGCTGTAATTAGCTTGCATGTGTATGCTGTTGCAGAGGCCGACACATTAACCTGCCTAGATAGGTTTAGGGATGAGTCAATGTAGATGCCAAGGGTTTTGACATCCTTAGAGACCTTGATAGAGTTGCCATCTACATTTAGAAGTCTAATTGTTTGTTAAGTTTATTTAGTTTGCGCTTAGAGCCAAGGAGGAGAAGCTTGGTTTTCTCATCATTGAGACAATGTCTGTGTTTAGCCATCCAAGCTTGGATGAAGCTGTAGATGTCATTCAGTACCTTGGTATCAGTGTCATAGTCTCCAGTGATAGCTATGAGTATCTGGGTGTCATCCGCATAATTAGTATAGATGACACCCAGATAGTTGAGGTTGTCGAATAAAGGCTTGGTGAAAACATTGTATTATGCCTGTCTATTTCATCCAACATCCAAGGCCAAAACCAATCCCTCATGACAACATTTCCAGCTGTACACAACTTAAACAATTGAAAATTAAGAATTAACAGTGCTAGTCTGGAAGCAACCCTAATCTTGTACAGTAGTTTCAAAATGTGGGAATAAATACATTGTCAAATTGCAAATCTATTTCTTTTCTTTTGCCTGCATTCACATTATTTAAAATGGATTCACTTTCTTCGCTAAATGAAGGCCTAATTTTCTCAAAATTAACTCACATCCCATTATTACCTTAGCAGTGGTATTCAAACTGTGGGTCGCGACCCCCTAGGGGTCCGCGGGTGCATCCCAGGGGGGCACTGAGAGCTCAGCATGAAAAAAGATTTTATTTTTTTTTTAGATTGGAAGAAATGGGCAGGGGTGGCCCACATGGGCGGGCTGAAGCATGAAACTGTCTCAGGCAACAATGAAAAAGTGGCCCACAGTTGTAAATGGATATTCATTCCTTTAGTCACAGACTGGGCCTCATTACTACTATGGCGGACCAGTAACAACGGTGCTGGTAAGCTACCGGCACCGTTGCTACCGTTCCGCCATAGTAAGAGTTGTGCTCGTGGGTGCTTGACAGCCCCCGCCAGGTCTGACCTCAGCTCGTCGGATGCACCAGCACCGTTATTAACGGTGCCGGTGCATCCGAGCTCCCCCTTCCCATTTGAGCCATATGGGGCTCAAATGGGAATGGGGATCTACCGGCACCTTCGAAAGGGCAATTATCATGTCCGCCTAACTCGGCATGACCTAGTAATTGCCCATTCGCGGGTGCCAGACCCGGATGCAACTCCAGTGGCAGCCGTGCCGGTTTTACCGGCACAGCTACCGCCAGAGTAGTTATGAAGCCCACTGTTTCAATAGTACCCAAAGGGGTGCTTTGTGTTAAAATGTAAGTAAATTGTGATATATTCAGCAACAATGGTCAACATTACTAACTGCATAGTGGCCCCTCACCCATTATGGAGGAGCTAAGGAGCCAGCCCAGTGAAACAGTGAGCACTCCCTCAGCTGCTTTATCCAGCTAATGGAGTGCTCCTGGGCTGGCTGAACTGTCAAAGGGAAACACTGTTTCCCTTTGACAGTTCAGTTTAGTTCCCCAGCCGCACATGCTCACTGAGCCATGCAAGTGCTGGGGCGTTTTGCTTCGCCAGCATTGCATAGCTCATTGGAAATGCTGGCTGGGGCACTGCATGTCTGTATGTCCGAGGGGGAGCTCCTGCGCCTCCTCGCACATACGGGCAGAGCAGCTGGAGCAGCACCCACACACAGGCCAATGCAGAAGGTACGTTTATGTTCATTGTTTTTATTTAAACATGTGTATGGATGCGTTATGAGTGAGTGTATGGTGATGGATGCTCATGTGAATGATAGAGTGATTGCTGTATGAATGTGCAGCGCCTTGCATACACACATAATCATGTTCATTGTGTTAGGACCAGTGGGGCCCAGGGGACAGGGATGGTATCTTTTTACCGGACATCTATCATTCAAAACCCTCTGCCTTGTCCACAAGGCTTTCTGGGGCCTCGGTCCAAAATACCTTCAGCTATTCCTCCGCAAATACCTCCCCTCTCGAGCTCTTCACTCCTCTACCTCCAACTCCCTCAGGGTCAGTCGTTTATCAAAGAAACGAGCTGGGGTAGATCTCCGTCTTCGGCTGGGGCCTCCCTCTGGAACAGCGCCCTGCCACTCTAAAACTTGAGAAGAACCATCTTTCTTCCTGCACTTATCAGACCTACCCTGTCTGCTGCCTTAAACGTAGCACTTGCAAATTGCTGGCTGCACTACCACTGTTTGTTGCCTTTATTATTTATTTATTGTTATTTATCTGTTTCTCCTCTGCTTCGCACTTTCCACTTCTCCCCCCTTCCATGCACTTTTCCCCTCACACTTGCGCGTTCTCAATGTCACTGGGCCTAGTAAGATCGCTGTTTTATTCTCCTCTGTTCCCCTCCCTTGCCTTGTCACGCTCTGAAACACTTGTGTACGAGCGCGATAGAAATAAAATATCAATGCCTGCCCCCTGGACTCCCAGCAACAATTGCAAACTGTTTGGCTATTTACCCATTTTTTGTTAAAAGTATGCTCTACAATGCAACATTTTAACCTATTATTTAAAAAAAAATTCACAGGGGGAAACCCCCCCGAACCTCCCCTTAATGCCCCTCCACTTAAAAAAGATTCACCAGCCGCCACTGGCCCTCAGACTGTGTTGGGAACGGGATGGGGGAACCGAGGGACTATGGTGGGAGCACAATGGGCGGGAACCATGGGATAGTGATGGGAGCAGAGTGGGGAGAGCCCTGGGTGTGTGATGGGGTGGGGAGAGACCAGCGACTGGGTAGGAGTGGGATGAGGGAGCCCAGCGACTTTGATGGGAGCAGGTGACGGCGCGCAATATATACTGTCCATTTGGCATTTCTGGGGGGTCCCGACCTGCCCAAATTTTGCTCAGGGGGGCCCTGGCCAAAAAAGTTTGAAGACCACTGCCTTACAGCAACTTATAGTTCCATTTCTCATCATTTTCTGAGTATTTGTGCATACAAATGGAATAAGTGACACACATTTCTAGTCATGTGAAGTGGGCTTCTTATAGGTCATAGAGGCTGAATGTTGATCATTGTCTCACAATCAACCCAATCACTGATAAGAGGTGACATACAAAATCCACTCCCAATCTGAATACTGCAAGCTGTCACACTGCCCTTAAGCATTGTTCCTGCTGCCAACAGACGTAGCTCAGATGTTTAAGCTGTGAAGCAGTTTGTCGTTACACCAGAGATCAAGAGCTGGAGCTTTGGAGGAAATGCCAGTTCTTTTCAGCCTTTCAGAGTCCAGGATTCTGGGGCATATAACAAAGTCCCCTCTCTGGCTCGGTTTCCCACCAAGCTGGTGACTTACATGGACCAGTTGCAGGAAGGGGATGGCCCCCTCACTACCCTGCCTTAATCCTTGTCACAGGGCAGGGAACTACTCTCGTTGTCTCATTACAAGCTAATCATGGAGGCTTGTATTCTGCTCACTGCACAAGCCAATTAAGGCAGGCAAGCTTTAAGACCCTCAGCCATCCCAAATCCCTTGTTAGATCATGCAGGGAAACAGTAACACACCTTATCCACAATTGAGAGACACTGAAGCTCTCTTTCCGAGCAGACCCAAAGCTCCAGTATACAAAAAGATGCCTTTCCCTTTAAGGGAAATCAGTTCCATACACTTGACATCAATAGTTTGTATTTCGATGCAGGTATTATCTCAAATATAACATCATAGAAGCCATTTTGCAGAGCTTGGGAAAGGCATTGCCAACTCAGACATTCTGTGGATACAGTGCTACAAGTTCACGGCTTCCCAAATGAGAAAGAAGCAAAGTTTAAACAGCATTATTCTACAGCACCACCACCACCCCCATCCACACCCAAACCCTATTTGACTCCTTCTGAGACTACCTCCACAACATAACCCAACATAGCCCAAGAAATAAAATAGCAGCACTAACCCCTCCCTTCCCGGTGGTCTCGACAGTGACACCTGAACAGCCTGCCATCCTCCCGCTGTTCTTTTAATTCACTCCACTCTCCCACCCCGAATGTTAAAAACTACTAACAACCATGCCTCATGATCCCCTGGCATCCTCCAAAACTCTTCTAAAATAAATCCCAACCTCCACCTGCGTAGGGGACATCCCAAAATCAACTGTCAATTCAAAGCTTCCTACATCAAGCCACTGCTCAAAACGCCCTCACTCAACCCCTTTTTTTACGACCAACTACAGACCTATCACTAACAACTGATTTATAGCTAAACAAATCAATGAAACAGTTTACTCATAATTATGCCATTTCTCAGAATCCAACTAGATCATCAACCCCGCCCAATCTAGTTTCATACCCTTAAGAGGAACTGAATCATGACTAGTATACATCTGGGACGGTTTCTTTTAAAATACACACAGAGTTGGAAGTCTGAACAGCCCTAATTTGTCTCGACCTCTCGGCAGCCTTCGACATCATTGAACACCCGACTCTGATGGATAGGCTCCACTCTCTCAGCATCAGGGAAGCAGCCCTGAAGTGGATATTCTCCTTCCTCTCCGACAGATCCCAAATAATACCCATGCCTCCTTTTTCCTCTACTCCTCATCAGTTGCCCATGGAGTGCTGCAGGCTGCTTCTCTATCCCCTCTGCTCTTTAACCTTTACCTGCGCCCTTCACAGAACTCATTTGATCCCGCAGCCTTACTTGCTACAACTACGCAGGCACCCACATCATGTTCTAAATTCCAAAGGACCCCTTTGCCACCTCCTTCGATCTTACATCGTGTCTCACAGATATCGAACACTGGGTGACTACCACCCACCTCCTATTCAATCCAGGAAAAACTGACATCATACTCTGCGGTAAGACAACCCTCTTCCCACTCTCTCTAGGCCCACCCCCTTCCACCTCCAACACAGTAAAAAACCTTGTATGCATTAAGAACATGGACTTGACCCTATCAAATCACATCAATTCTGTGACAAAGAGCTGTTACCTACACGTGCACATTCTCCACCGCATCTTTGCCTACCTGACCTTCCCACATAGAGTCTCTGTGATCATTGCTATCATCTTTTCACATTCAGACTATTTTAACTCGCTATATTCTAATACAGGGTCCCTTCTTCAAGGGGTAGAGGTTATTCTGATACAGTCTCCCCCATTATGGGGGAGAGTGTATTCTGATAGAGAGTCTCCCCATTAACCCCTTAAGTGGAAAGGACGAGGTATCTCGTCCTTGACATTACCTCCATGTTGCCAAGGACGAGATACCTTGCCCTTTTTGGCACATTGCTTTGTGTGATCCAACCCCTAGGCTATGTGAGGGGGAGGTCCCCACTCACTGCACGGGGGCTGGATTACCTTCAGTTTCACGTCGGCGTGCGTAATGCACGCTGACATGAAACTGAAAGTATTTTCACTGCGGCAGCCATTTTCGGCTGCTGCGGTGAAAACACAAGGTTAGTGTCCACCTTGCTCTGCCTCGATCTCCGGCTGTATTTCAAGCCAGAGGTTGAGGCAGGTGTCATTGGAAAGGGGAGATTCTCCCCTTTCCAACAACATCTTGTGTGACAGCATTGCCCGTCACGGATCGGGCGCAGGGTGCTCGATCCGTGGCTAGCAATGCCACTAGACCACCAGGGATGATTTTTCAATGTGGGGAGAGGGGTGGCTGCTTACTAGGTAAGCGGCCCCCTCCCCCCAGAGGCCCCAAAGCATGGGGACGCAGGTATGAAGACCCCTGGGGCAGATGAGTGATCATCTGCCCCCAGGGAAGGGGACAAATGAAGAAAAAAAAGGGGAACCAAACGTTCGTAGGAGGAACACGGAGGCCTGAATGAGACCCCCCCCACTCATTTGGGGTGAGGGGGGAGAGGGCCACCACAAAATGTTGGACAGGCCCTCCATTGGGTGGAACAGTAGGTTTATTGCGCCCTGGAGCAGAATGGCACACTATGTGCCATCTGTGCAAATGGGAGTTGGGTAAACAAAGCAAAAAAGTGAAAATGGTAGACAGCATTTTAGGGGGGCTGTGAGGCACCCCAAAGCACCAGGGAATTTGGTAATGGGAAGGGATGGTGGGCCTCTGCCCCCCCACCCAAAATGGAGTGGGGGCCATGTCATGCAGCCCTTCCTGGGGCAGATATCTGCTCCTAGGAAGGGACACCTGACCCCAGGGAGGAGTGCATGACAGGTTCCCCTTATCTGCACTCCGGGATCACTACATGAGATGACTTGCCCCTCCATTTGGGGTGGGGATGGAGAGGTGCACCCCCTTTTACATTTCAAAATTCCCCTGTGGTTTAGGGTGTCCCTCAGCCCCCTGTAAAGTGCAGCCTACAATTTTCTGTGTTTTTCTTTGTTTAACAATCTTACCTTGGCGAAGATGGGCACATTGGTGTGCCAATCTGCCCCAGGGTGCCCAAACCTTACTGCCCCACATACTGGGGGGCCTGTCCCACATTTTTTGGTTGCCCTCTCCCCCGCACCCCAAATGGAGGGGGTGTGTACCTCACACAGCTGTTTGTAGGAGGCCCAGGGAGGCCTGCATGAGGTGCCCCCCCACCCATTTGGGATGAGGGGGGAGAAGGCCACCACAAAATGTCGGACAGGCCCCCAATGGGTGGAGCAGTAGGTTTTGGGCACCCTGGGGGCAGAATGGCACACTATTGTGCCCATCTGCGCCAAGGGGAGTTGGGTTAAAAAGGAAAAAAGTGAAAATGTTAGACAGCATTCTAGGTGGGGCTGTGGGGCACCCCAAACCGCCAGGGAATTTTCTAATGGAAAGGGGTGGTGGCCCCCTTGACCCCCACACACAAAGGAGTGGGCCAATGTCATGCAGCCCTCCCTGGGGGCAGATATCTGCTCCTAGGAAGGGACACCTGACCCCAGGGACCCCTTATATGCCCCCAGGGAGGGCTACATGAGATGCCCCACCCCTTCATTGGGGGGGTGGCGAGGTGCACCCCCTTCACATTACAGAATTCCCCTGCGGTTTAGGGTGCCCCTCAGCCCCCCTAAAGTGCAGCCTGCCATTTTCAATGTTTTTCTTTGTTTACCAAACTTGCCTTGGCGCAGATGGCCACATTGGTGTGCCAATCTGCCCCTAGGGTGCCCAAACCTTATTGCCCAACCCACTGGGGGGCCTGTCCCACATTTTTTGGTGGTCCTCCCCCCCAACCCCAAATGGAGGGGGGTGTACCTCATGTAGTTGTTCGTAGGAGGCCCAGGGAGGCCTGCATGAAGCACCCCCCCACCTATTTGGAGTGAGGGGGGAGAGGGCCACCACAAAATGTCAAACAGGTCCCCCAATGGGTGGGACAGTAGGTTTAGGGCACCCTGTGGGCAGAATAGCACACTATTGTGCCCATCTGTGCCAAGGGGAGTTGGGTAAATAAGGCAAAAAAATGAAAATGGTACACAGCAATAAATTCTGGGCCGCTCCTCTTTTCAGAAATGCATGGGGTTCCCAGTTTTCGTTGGTGGCTTGGACACCCTAGGCCCAAATCTTTATGGTGTGCACATGAGTCAAAATCCTGCAATCCTGCTGTGCGAAAAGAGTTGGGGTTACCCGTGTTTTCAGCTTTGCCCTTTGCGCCCCCCGGTAGGTGCACCCACACATGTGAGGTACTGTTTTTATCAGGACACGTGTGGAAACGCCGGAAGGTAGGCCATGTGTTGTTGGAGGTGTGTTTCGGTAGCTGAGCCGAGCTAAATGAGCGGAATATGGGATTTTTCAGCCACATTTCGGACTTTGCAGGGGTTTCTGGGTAATATATTCTGGGTAGATTTGTGCAAGTCAGACCTCTGCGGATTCCCACAGGTGTCTTCATTTCAGAAATGCATGGGGTTCCCTGTTTTCCTTGGTGGCTTGGACACCCTAGGCCCATATCTGTATGGTGTGCGCTTCTGAAAAAATCCTGAAATTCAGCTGTCGGAAAAGACTTGGGTTTAGCCGTGTTTTAGGCTTTCCCCTTTGTGCCCAGGTAGGTGCACCCACACATGTGAGGTACCGTTTTCATCAGGACACGTGTGGAAATGCGGGAAGGTAGGCCATGTATTGTTGAAGGCATGTTTCGGTGGGTGAGCCGAGTGAAATGTGCGGAATATGGTGTTTTTCCACCACATTTCAGACTTTGCCTGGGATTCTGGGTAATAGATTCTGGGCCGATTTGCGCAAGTCAGACCTCTACCGATTCCCATGGGTGTCCTCTTTTTGGAAATGTATGGGTTTCTCTGTTTTCCTTGGTGGCTTGGACACCTTAGGCCTAGATCTGTATGGTGTGCGCTTCTGAAAAAATTCTGAAATTCAGCTGTCGGAAAAGAATTGGGGTTAGCTGCATTTTTGGCTTTCCCCTTTGCGCCCAGGTAGGTGCATCCACACATGTAAGGTACCATTTTCGTCTGTATAAGTGTGGGAACGCCGGAAGGTAGGCCATGTGTTGTTGGCGGCATGATTCAGTGGGTGAGCCGAGTGAAAAATGCAGATATTGTTTTTTTCTCTGCACATTTCGGAATTTGCCAGGGTTTCTGGATAATAAATTCTGGGCCGATTTGCGCAAGGCAGACCTCTGCGGATTCCCACAGGTGTCCTCTTTTCAGAAATGCATGGGGTTCCCTGTTTTTCTTGGTTGCTTGGACAACCTAGGCCCATATCTGTATGGTGTGCGCTTGAACAGAATTCCACAAATTCTGCTGTCGGAAAAGACTTGGAGTTAGCCGTGTTTTAGGCTTTCTCCTTGGTGCCCAGGTAGCTGCACGCACACATGTGAGGTACCATTTTCGTCGGGACATCTGTGGGAATGCGGGAAGGTATGACATTTGTTGTGTTTGCATGGTTTTTATAATTTTTTGACCCATTTGCTGGTGCCCTTTATCACAGAATCCTTTAATTTCCCAAATGTGCCCTACATTTAGTCGCTGCTATATGCACTATGCACTTTTGTAACCTGCACAAGTCACCTAACCTTGAAAAGTTCTGCCTGTGCTCTTAGAAAAATGTATGCTTGCCATTCCTCACCACATTGGTTTTCCTGATTTACACATGCTAAATTAGTCTGTTCAGGCCATAAGCATAAAACTCCTGTGTACCCTGGTTCAGTTTTTGGCTTGTGGTAATGCTTGTTTTGTGAAACACTTCAAGAAATGTGTGATTTCCTAACTGCAATAGTCGGGGGGAATGTAGCGGAGCATTGTTTTTCTCAAAATTCATAGGAGCCATTGCCGTACCAAGCCAAATATGTCCACCACATACCTTTTTTCGGTCATTTTCCTGCTTTTTCCCCAAACTATGGAATTTTCCCCTACCTAGTTGTTGCCTGACCTGTGCAAATCACCCCTTCCTAAACTTGGACTTTTGTCTACTTTTCAGAAATGTATGCCTTTCTGTCCCCCAATTCGACTTTCCTACCATTTTCTTCCATTCCGACCACGCATGTCCAATTTTTCAAAAATGGCCAAAATCCCCTACCACTCACAAAACGGTTGATAACCACATTAAAATATATTTTTTTCTTTTCCACTCAACCTGTTTTTGAAAGCCAGGAAATTAGGAAATTCAGCACAGCAAACCATTTGTTCCTACCTGTTACAAGGAAAAAAAACACATGCTTCTTTGTACATCATTTTATTGGCATTTTTTGAAAAAAAAACAATATTTTCACCCTTTTTGGTTATTTTCTCTCCCCTTCAAGGGGTAGACTTTATTCTGATTCAGACTCCCTCCCCATCAAGGTCAATGCTCAACAATATTTCAAAACAGAGACTTCCCTCGCCTGACTCGACTTTTCCAAAACCCTCCCTAGAAGAGTGGAGACTCAGTTTAAACAAATGTCAGATGCTGAACGGTTCAAGATGAGAGGAAATTAATTTCTTGCCATGGGGGAGAATTTATTTCACAGGGTGAGTTTCCATTTCAGAATAAATTCTCCTAGGGGTGGGGACTTTATTTCAGAATAAAATCTTCAGGTGGAGGCGTTGTTACAGGGGAGGGTTTATTTCATGACACTGGCTGGGCATATGTGATCAAATGACCACTTTGAGCATTGGCTCTTGCTCTGGGGTTGTTGCAATCAGGCTCTATGTTTTTGTAGCCATTTCAATGTGCATGAAATTTGTTAACACAGAAAGTGAATTAGAATGCCTGCAAACTCTTCCTACCATTGCATTTGCCCAATCACACACAGGGCTAAAGGAATAGGCATATAATGACTGCATACCCTTCAAATGCAGGAAATCATGCAATTAATTAATGTACCCTTCATAAGGCTGTCGACACCGACAGTCTCTATGTAGGACACAGTGCTTAATTTGTAAAAAATTAAGTGCCGGTCCCCAAAAAATATTGGCCCTATAATACCGGGCGCGGCGCAGGCGGCAGTGCGGGTGCGCCGCCCGCACCAGTTCAGTGCTAGACCTAGATTGGCCCACCACCCTCCCATCACACTGCTGCTGCTTCATGTCACATGTTGCATGAGCAACTGCTGGCATAGGCTAGTAGTGGGATGGATGGGGAAGGGCGCACATGGGTTGAGAAAGTATAATGCTTTAAAGTTGGAAAACACTTGTTATGGTAGGTGTAGTGGTTCCAGCATTCCGGCAACCCCAGAGGCAAAAGAGTGCCAAAAAATGCCAGAGGCAAAAGAGTGGGGTTATAGCCCCCTCAATCCCTGCTTTAGCAACGCCTGCTCCTCCTCACCCCCACCCACAGACTCAACTGTCCCAAATGTTAATAAGGTAATGCCCAAAGGCCTGGTCCAACAGGGAAATGGGGGTCTCTTTTGTATGCTACCGTGGGCATGTTTCATCACTTAGTGTTAGTGCAACGTGCTGTCGGCAGTATTGACCAATTTCACTTGCTCAGTGTGCATGAAAAAGCAACATTAAACACGCACTTTCCCCAAACTAAAATCTCAGTTGCTATGAATTAAGGTGTACATTATTATATGTATTGGTGAATTATACAGATTAACTATTCAAACGTGCCACTGGCATCCAAAATGCACAAACTGAACATTATTCGGTGTTCCATGAAGTAAATGTTGCTATCGATAAATCGTTCATTGTGTTTAAAAAGGCATTTTAAGTCCCGGTGCCTATTTGAGTCCCCCCTTCTGGCCTTTCTGATCATTACCGGCAGGGGGCCAAATTAGGGCAACTGCACCAGTGTCACAAACTCACAAATGAAGAATGCAGTGCTGCATTGCATTTTTTGGCTATTCTGCTCCACTGGTGCTAAACTGCACTGTGCACAAGACAATATTGTGGATGATGGGGATGAATTGCACTGGGTGACATGTTCAACTGCTTCATTTTCATTTTTTCTGAAAATATTAATGCGTCATTGATGCCGGCTCACATCCACCACACATTAAAAAGAAAGCCACATACCAAGATGAACGTCTGAACCACTGATATATACCATCACCATGTTTAATAATGGCCTGGTCGAATTAGTGGCACCTGACAAGAGATAACACAAAATGGCCAGTTAGTGCTATTATTGTTTGTATATATTTGCTTGCATAATGACGTGAACGGTAGGGTAGCCACCTAACTTGCAGGCATGGAGCCCTACTGCCATCCCCCTTCAAATGCGCCTCTCTTTAAGCAGACCGAGACAATAAATAGGAGGTTTCTGATTGAACCCCTAATATACCTCCCTCGCAGTGTCGGTAGAACGGACCGTGATAAAAACCACCTCTTAAAACTAATTTCGTCACACACACACGCTGTTGCCATAACTGGGCCACCCCGTAAAGCAATTCCTGTTTGGACCTGTGACAGACATGGCACGTCCCTATTGGCACAGCGGGCGCCCAACTCACTGAGCTATTTTACCAGCCGGAGCCCCTTAAGCACAAAAACTTGTGTCAAATAAAATTGTTGTTCCTGTGCACCGCATTGGATGGAACTACAAGCGAAGCAAATCACAATCCAAGCATGTATTGTAACGCAGCACATAAACCCCTCTCATTCCAATTCCTGGCAATAACCCGCCTGGCGTAATCCATATGGCTAAATGGTCTTAAAACAAGTGCGGCTTGGTGTCCATCCACATAGTGCTATGCTGGCGTGCTCCCCACCCCCACTTAGGCAACCACACCAGCTGGGGAAAACAAGCGTGAATAAATCACACGAAGACATGGTGATGCCGGGAACAAACTCTACATGCCTCTCTGTCGCGCGCATGTAATCCTACCCAAGAAGGGATCTTTAACACTGAGTGAAAAATGGGAGCAGGCCCAAAGCCATCTGAATGAAACATCGTAACTTAAAGTGTCCCGGCCATCACTACAGTGATTGTAATAACAAACCCCATGCACGATTGAATTCGAAAGAAACTACGGTTATGGCGCCCATTTCCCATATGACCTTAATCGAGGTGACAGATATTAATGCGTTAATATTAATTAATTTGCAATGCTAGACTGCAGTCCCATAACATTATTTGTTTCCTTTTGCTAGAGAGCTTAATTAAAACGCCTGTCTTGTTCATGGCCACTAGTAGCCAGTATGGCGATCGGCCTGCAAAAAAAAAAAAAAAAAAAAAAAAGAAGTTTGATTCCAAGTTTAATCCTGCAATGGCTGCTGCAGCATGGAGAAAATGCACAGCTGAGCTTAACTGCCAACAGATAATTGTCAAGATACATATGTGGGGGGAAAGGGGCTAAACCCAACGGTGCACTTTTTATAAAACATTTTCAGAACACTGAAAAGGCATGCGTCCCGGAGGTCAAATGCGACATGCCTGATGATAGGTAGCTCGAACCCTGCATGTGGTTTCTGATAGACTGATGCTCTACACGTTGAGCTACTGATATCCCATGCGCAACTAGCCATCAACTTTACAATAACATAAATAATCAAATGCAACGCGCGGCTGCGCCAGCCATGCCCAACTGCCCATGTACGGCCAATTCACAACATGGCTTTAAATTAACGCGGCTAACGCGCTAGCCTAATTAATTCTCCCGGAAAGCAGATGTCACAGGTTATCCAAATAACACCCGCGGCCGCCTCACCATCACCCAGGGTGTAACTAATGTTTAACCCTTCGTCGCACCTGCCTGCCGAGCCACCTTTTGAGCAGGGCAGGCCCATCGGCAAGCCCAGAAAACATTCGCACACACCCAGCTGCCGTACCATCCCGCTGCTAGGACTATGCTAAGAGCAGCAGCCATAACACCGCTACGCTCGCATTGCCCCCGGCCTGCCTGCCAGCTTGGGTCAAATCCTGAGCCTGCGGCGGCCGTGGGCACACGACGAGAGGAGCAGGCAAGCAGCTGCCTGCCTCCTGCACGCGCCAGTCACCACAGCGTACCACACCGGCTGGCCGCAATCAAAGTTGGGGGGTGAGGGGGCTTAGTACTTACCGTTACGTTACTGAGTTGAGTTGAATTTACACCGCACACTAAGCTAGCCAGCCAGGCCTTCTTAAGCTGCCTGCAAGTGGGCCACACACGGGACCACACGTGCAGGGGCAGGCTTTCTTTCCTCACGAGTCACGCCACGCCTTAACAAAGCAAGTGTGCCTCGTGAGGTGAAGGTGGCCTGCCTCGGCATTAAGAACAGACCCACGTGATCCACCCCCACACGTCATCATGTCATTTCACTGGCTGGAGACTCAGATGAACAGCCAATGAAAACTGTACATTCTGTGTTACTATACAGAATGTATCAAATACTGCATAGTAACAACAGAATGTTGGTTTCCATTGGCTGTTTGTTGCTATACTCCTGGCCCAGCAGCCAGCCATAGCCTGAAACTGCAAGCAGAGCCGCAGAGCAGACTCGGAATGATTTATGATCTTGGAACTTTGGAAACTGAACAAACAAAGTAATTGCACATGCCCCAGTCATGTTCCGGTCCCCATAAAAGAGTGCCGCTGTTGGGCACCGGCAACCACCCCCACAAATTAAGCACTGGTAGGACACCAGATTCGAACCTACGCTCCAAGGCAAACGGGTTGCCCCTGAGCTATCCTCTCGGCCCTAGGTGGAGCATCATGGTTTAAGGCAAAAAAGAATTTACCTACACATTTTTTGATGGATGCCGAACGTTGAGGACATACCAAGTGTTTTGCATAATATTCCACCTTCTATCTGTGTAGTACTGATCACATGCAGTATATTTTAATACAGTCCCAAACCATAGTGAACAGTAGTGCTATCAATATACAGTAAAAACATACTGCACACGTTTTCTGACCCCACATTACTTCTAAAGACATCCATCGCACTTCACGCTGAGACCTTAACACTTAATTAGTTTGCCAATGGAAACATGTATCCATTGGTCAAGCTGTGGAGACAGTCTTTTAGGGTTTAAATTCCCTGTTTAATAAAAAGCTCTTTGGATTTCGTTCAATGTAGTTTCTAGGACATTGCAAACGAGGCAATGTTCAAAAGTATATTTGATAAAGATTAAAGAATGGAAGATGGAAAAATAAATAGTACCTAAACCCATACTAAGAAATAATCACAGCTAGAAAAACACTAAAACAGTATGGTAATCTGAGATCATACAAAGCGAAACGAAATATTTTAACAACCAGATTGCTTCTGCCCAAGAGAGACTGGGAGGCATGTCAACTTGCCCGCCGATTCTTTATCCTGTGCAGGATACTAAGGCAGTCCTACATTGAAAATGGTGGTACCCTAAATGTACGCGTCCCAGATGATGTGACATGTTCACAATGGCTTAAGATGTGCATTTTTAAATGGCCAGGAACGTTTTGTAGCATTAGTGGAAACCAAGTCGTCAGGGTCAGACTGGGGCCTAAAAGTGTCTAGGAAACCAATGAAAAAGTGTCCACAGTTGCAAATGGCGATTCGTTCATTTCATAACGGACTGAGTATCAACCAGGGGGAAGTGCTTTGGTATAATATGTTGTAACTAGAGCGTTTTAAAACAATATGTATTCTATAAAACTGGTCAAAGCTACAAGAGCACAATGCAGTAACGTATGAGACTGGTCTACTTTGACGAAACAAACTGCCCCGCTTTGAACCCAAACATGTGCCCAAGCTAGCATATCAGACCTGCACTACGGGCATTGTCCTATTGTCCTATAGACCAGTCCAAGCCTGAAGGTGATCACATTCACGGTCTGGATCCCTCAGTCCCCCCACTTATCCAACTCACTAAGCCCGACTTACAGTGGCACGTTGGCTTTTCAAGAACAGGCTGAAGAAGCAGGTGCCATAGCAGAGATAAAGAGAAATTAAACATCTTCTGTGGCCAGTCTGCTGCTCCTGCCAGCTCACAAAGAAGCCAGGGGCGTTTTCCTCCCAATCCCAGAGTGTTGATGCTTCCCAGAGACTAGGGGGAGGGCACACAGTCCCACAAAGTGTGCTGAGGGGTGGTGGGGGGAGTCTCATTTGCATATGTAGTGCTGTCACAGGACATAATGTCAAATGCTCGAAGTGATCAAGGGAAGTTGCATTAAAATACGTTTCCATAAGTAATCCAAAAGACAAACTCTGTGATGTCCACTACATGAATGAGTGGATTCTTTTAATATCTAGCAGTGTGATCTGAGTGCATATTAGACACTTCCAATGCTGGCAGATCAGCCTCAGTAAAATAAAAACAATTTGCTCAGGAGCACACACTTTCGTTAAGTGAGTGCTGCCGAGATTTGA
This sequence comes from Ambystoma mexicanum, assembly GCF_040938575.1. Lineage (NCBI taxonomy): Eukaryota > Metazoa > Chordata > Amphibia > Caudata > Ambystomatidae > Ambystoma > Ambystoma mexicanum. The sequence continues at coordinate 932,208,960 of NC_090921.1, read as the reverse complement.
AAACAGACCGTAATTCATGCACTTGAGCACACATCTCAGCTGTAGTCAGTAGAATTGTTGTTTATGATCGGCCTTTACAACTTTTGCTTCAAAACATCTGACTGTGGAATGCAGTGCAACACATTGTTTTCATGAATGATTTCACGGTTATCGAAACTAGCTATAGGATTTTAATTCAGAAGCTACAGATGAGGATTATTTTTCTGGCCACAAGGAATGAATCTCCGAGGAATACTTATACTTCTGATTATTTTCAAAACATAAGGGCACCTACTTACCTATGCCTCCCACTGTGAGCGCAGGTTCCATTGATGTCAGGGCAAGGGGATTGGGCTAGGTCAGGCAGTGCAAAGTGGCTGTACAGCAGAATTTCCTTAAAGTACAGATTGAATTAGGGCCATCATACCGGTTAGGTTTTCAGGCAGTGACAGCAAGCAATTTAGAAGGTCTTCAAATGTTAATAAAATCAACACAGGGCCAGTTCCGACAAACCATCTCTCCAGTCTCCAGGATGGCAAATCTTCATGACCCATTGATCTATACCCCTTTCCCCTCCTGATCCCATGTGTGCTTTCAACAATACTGTTTTAAAAGATGAATTGAAAAGTGCACATCATATAATGTACTTTTACAAAAATGTGAATCCGTGTAGACATATGTTAAGCTACAAGAGTAAGATTGTTGCGTTATATCCCCCCAGCTGCAAATACAAGAACGCCTTTCAGTGTAAGACTGCAAATAATACTGAGTGGGTTCACAAGAAAAGACAATGCGTCAAAAGGTAATATGGAGGTTTTTCATTGACAAAGGCATTCCTCCTATGAAATGACAACGGTACATTCTACAGACAAATATAAGCACGTTTTGTTCTGTCAAACGAGGACACATGTAAATAGGGGAGGTAATTCAAAAATGTTTTGTGTAACATATGTTAATTATGAACAATGGAAATGGTTGATTTACAGCTCCAATGAAGTCATTAACTCTCAGAAGACTGCTTTGAAAAAAACGCTTGCAGGCACTCTGAGCACAATATTTGATGATAAGGACTGATAAAGCTGCCTCAAAGAGATCCGAGGAGGGTGTGCTTTGGGGGAGCTGGCCAGGAAGTGGGTGGGAATGTCTGTAGGGATACACATGGCTTAGGACAGTCAATGGGTGGGTAAATAATCAAGCAACACCTACAAGCTTTGTGTCCCTCCTCATATGCCATTTCTCACACGCTGTACTATAACGCAATAGATTTGCCTAATAGGTGACACCACCAAGTAGTTCAAACTAAAAAGACTGTCTTGCATAAAAGCAGAGCCGTGTTTTTGGAATACAACCAGATATAAACAGGTTAAACAACCCACGTTTTTCTGTAATAGGGCATACAGATCCCTTTTCTCTACTGTCTGGATGACAATACTACTCATTACATGGCCACGGTAGTGGCCATGTAGTTATGGTTAACTCGCTGTTTCCATAGGAAGAGCACTTTTTGGGCGGCTTATAACTTCGCTCTCCCTGGACGGATCCTCACCAAACTTTGCAAAAAAAGTAGTTGGGTCACTCTGAATTGTTTTGCAAAGTTTAGTGAGGATTCGTCCAGGGGGGGAAAGTTATAGGGGGGGTCCCAAAACTTTTTTTTTCCCCATAGACTGAATGGGAAAAAAATTTGCGCACGGCTACAGCCCGAACCGCTGGACGGATTTACACCAAATTTGCGGCAGGAGCGGCGGCCTGGTCCCAAAAGCGTGCTTTTGTAAATTTGGTGTAAATCTGTCCAGTAGTTTTTTTAAAAATGACCAAAATGTAAGGCAAAAAAATTAGTGATATCTGCGTTCGCTTCGCGGACGGACTTCCCTGTTCGCTCCGCGGACAGCACCCCGATTGGCCCATGGCCTTGCGTCATGTCCGCGGACATGCAACGTGTTCGCTGATTGGACGGCGAGGGGCATGGAGTGCGTCAGATTTTCTGTGGCGCCCGCCATCTTGTATTCGCAGTCGACCGCGTACAGCGCAGTGAAACGTGGTTACGTTTAAGCATTACTCTGCAATTTAAGGATAATTTTAACATCTTTTCTAAGCCTGCTGTGTTTGAGATTTATTTTTCTAAATTATTTAGTTGTGTGGCTTGGTCACACATGGGTAGTGTCATACCATGCACATCTAGTTTGTCTGTGGCGCTAATTTCCATTATTGGTTGCATTTCTTTACTTAGCATGATTTCATTGAATTTGAAACAGCTTGCAAGAGTTGGCATTAAGACCATACAATTGACATTTTTGTGGGCTAATTGTTCCATAACATCTGTAGCACATGCATTATCGCCATAAAGTGCATTAATGTGCCGGGTTTTCAATGTTGCTTCTGCTTCTTTAGAAAGTATACCAACTCTCAAACTTTTTAAAATGTTGGCATAAGTTAGATCTGCAGATTGGCGCATGTAACACCACCTATGTTGTAGGCAGCTAAACCTGTGGGGGCAGTGACAACAGCTGACAGTTTGTTGTTTGTCACTTGTTGAAGGAACTTACTAATGATTTTGATTAGGAATGTTTTGCCAGAACCAGCTTCACCACTGACGTACAGTAGTATAGGTTTATAATTATGGCAGGAACATTCTTTATTTTCATGTTTTACACCATGTGCAATTTGTTTTGTTACTTCTTGAAAAATGCTACTTTGCTCATTGTTTAGTTTTGATTGTAGCATAGTTAAGTCTTCCTTATCTTCATACTGACACATGGTGTTTTCTACTTCTATCATAGCTAATTCTGCCTCATTTGTTATTAGTGGTTCTCCCAGTGGTTCTTGGCTTCCTGTTACAGAAGGTTGACTACTGTCAGGAGTATCCTTATCTAGTTGGGCTTGGAGTTCTTCTTCATGTTGCTGTTCATTGTGCAACATTGTTTTGTACTGTGTAAAGTTTACATCAGTTATAGTGCTTTCATTTGCTTTGAAAGCATCCTCATATGAGTCATAGTTATCTAGTAATTGTTCTTCTTTTCTCCATGGTTTGAAGAGTTGTAGCAGGGACATGTAATATACTTCTTTATGTTGAGGAGTCTTCAATGACAATTTGATATGATTAATTAAATTTGGTTTAGTGAGTTTAACTAAGCTGCCTTCACAGTCTGTCACTCTGTATTTACCTTTTTTTCATCGGGTTTCATATTATTTTTGTATGTGTAGTTTTGGGCTATTTGGCATAGACACATGTTTTCCAAAGTATTACTTCTGTTTGGGTAGTATGTGTCCAATAAATTGTTTTTTAAAATGTCTTGGCTGTTGGGATCATGTTTGGCTATTGTTTCTATATCTTCCTATGATTTTAGAACTATTTTTCTAGATTTAGCTGGACCAAGACTTAGCCATACTATATTTTCAGATTTACCATACAATGAAGTACCAGTTAAACGATCAGCTGCTTCATAAGATCCACATTCTCTATGGGTGAGCATTTTTATGCCCAAGCTGTATAATTTCTGAGATACTGTTTTATCTGATGACAGGTCATTCCAGAGGTCTTGGAGCTCTGTCTTTTCTGCTTTAGTTAAGTATGCTGTGACACATCGTGCAACTGCAGTAAAATTGTCTGCAATGTACTGCACATCTATGTTTGCATTCCATAAGTGGGCAATGATTGCATTATAATCATTGATATATTTTTCTTCTTCTTTTTATGTAATATGTATATTTAGGTGACTTTCCTTTAACAGTATGTCTAACTGAAGACATGAGGTTGTTTACTTGACCTGTATTTGTAACTGGTCTAGGGAAACCAAATCGGCATTTGGTGTAGTATTTGCCTTTGTTTTTGTATTTGCGACAATATTTTCCACATTTGTGTCTTTGAAATTGTAAAATTTGTGCACGAAGATCACTATTTGTGGCTTCTGATGGAATTTCACAAGTGACATATTTTTCAATAAACTGTAAAACAGTGGCATCACTGTCTTGACCAAATTTAGGAGCATCTTTAATCCATAAAAGCATGTGGATATGTGGTGCTCCTCTGGCTTGGTATTCTTTTCTCCAAAAGAAGTGTTGCACTTCTCCAAGGGGAGGAACAGTTTTATTACAAATAAAATGTAGCATAGCAATGAAGCGATGGTGAAAATATCTTGAAACATTAACAGGATCCAAAGAACAAAGTTCTCCAGGTGTTAGAATATCTATGTTTGTTTTGTTTTTATTTGATATGCGTAGGAAATCATGTACATCTTCCCATGCATATTCTGCACAACTTAATGTAACAAACCAAGTGGGTGGGCCAAGGTTTCTGATCATACAACGTACATCTCCATGACGTCGAAACCAGTACTCTTTAGTACCACGCATATTTGCTAATAGATCTGTAATATTTGATTGTAAAACCTCATCCTTTTGTTGCACTTTCTCTAATAATTGTGTAGCTGTCATATTTTGAAAGTGTGATCCTGATTTTAATATGTGTGCAACTCCGTAACATAAAGTTGCTAGTTCACTTTCAAAGAGTAGGTGGAATATGTATTCCACATTTTGTCTAAATCTGGGATCTTCAGAATACATCCGTAATGAGCGGTATTCTGAAGCTGATATTTGAATAGGTCTATCATCATACCTTCCTCCTTTGCCAGTAGGAAAGAGTAGAGGAAAAGCACGTGCTTCTATACTTTTTTCCCATATACTGATTGGCGATCCTTTTGTTTGACGCATTTGGTAAGTTTCTAGTACATCTTGTACGGTGTCATTACAGTGCAAAGGATGAATTGTATAATGGTCTAAAGTATTTGATATTGTAGCAGGATCTAGTAGCTCAAATTGACCAGCTTCTTGTGTTTCTTGAATTATTTCAGTTGTATCTTTCAAGTTTTCTTCAATATTAATTTCTTTGTAATATTCATTATTCTCTTTAAGATATTGGAAGGCTTGTCTAACTTTATATAAATCTACCAGCTGTTGCCATATTTTTTTGTCTTTTGTAGGTACTCCATTTACTAATATAATTAAAGATTGCTGCATTGGACGTTGCACTCCTAGAGTATGCACATTTTCTTTTAGATTTAATGGTAAATAAACTACTTTTCCACAAATGCCTTTTACCAATTCAGAGGGAGGTAATTTTGCTGTTTTTGGTTGAAGGCGTATTATTGCTTGAAATGGGTGTACTGTTTGAATTATGATGCTCTCATATAAATTAAGTTGTTGTAGAGGTTTTGGTACTGGGTATAATTCCAAATTATTTGTGATAGAACGTGAAGGAGTTTGGTTGTTGTCAAGTTTTGTAGTGCAATAACTGCAAAGTATTAAGGGCTCAGTTATTTCATATTTGTTTTCTGCTAGAAGGTAGAGAGCTAATTCAAACCATTTAGAATCTTCATTGTCTTCTATTTTGTATGATAGGTCCACAGTTATTGTGTTACTTTTATAAAAAATTCTACGGCAACATACACATATATGGTTTGGTACTTCAGCTGATGTACTTTTAAATTTTAGTATTTCTTTTTTGTATGTGTTTAGCAAAAGGTTGCCATGTGTAGAATTGTTGCTTAATTGGTTTAAAGCTATTTCATTCTGTAAATGGCTTTCACTTCCAAAATATTTTTTCTGGATATAGTGAATTTCTTCAAGTAGGTCTTTTGCTGTACCATGTAGAAGGATGTTATTTAACTTTGCTAGTGCTAAAGCAGGACTTTTAGCATAGTACAGTTTATAGACTAGATTTCTTATAGTTGAATGATGTGTTGATATCCTTTTGATATCATGGAAAGTGGTTTTACAAGTAGGTCCTGTAATGCAGGCCAATGAATGTCCTTGTAGTCCTGTGTACTTGCGCACTGGACAGGTATCTATATTTTGCAGTAATTTAATTTTGATTTTGTCTTTGCTTTTTACATATTTATTGAGGAATTGGTGTAAAGATTTGAAACATTGTTTGGGAATGTTACACATTGACGTGCATGGCCATTTGTACACTAGACGTTCTGATTCAGTTGAATGGAGGGGTAATTCTAAGTTTTCAGGGCATATTTTTGTAAGGAGTACTTCTTGTTCCATTATGGTATTATTCACTTTTTCATAACCTTGACCACTGTTATTTATGGCAATTGTATTTGTTTGCTTTAGTTTGTATGCTTCTTCATTAAAATATGGTTCTGTGCTCGTAGTGTGATTCCATTCACCTCCGCAGATACTGAAGAAGTTCTTTCTGCTGACATTTCGCTTATTGAGAAGTCTTTTTTGTAATTTAGTTATTAGTTTTGTTAGTGGTTTCATTTTGTTTAACAGTAAAATAAATACATTTCTTTTGAGAAGAATTGCACTGTCCATCAATGCTTCTAAGATTAATTTCCTACGATAGGTTTTAAGCTTTGAACCTGATTTCTCTCCTGTTTTTATAAGATTTTGAAGGACTTTGTGACGGTATGTTTTGGCTAAAATACTTTTCTTGGTATGCTTACTTTGCACTATATTAAAATTTGAAGAAGTAGTTTTATCTGTACTGATAGCTGATTTTCTGTTAATTGTTTTTTGGTTTGATTTACATTTTGATAGAGGAAGCGAAGTTGTTGTACTTGAAACTTCTTGTGTTTCACTAAATGATTGTATTAGCTGTTTTGTTTTAACTTTTTTTACAAATTCTGCTAGAGATGGATGCTTATGTTGGACACCTTTATTTTCATTTGCTCTAATTTTGCGTTGCTTTCTACGGAGTTGTCTTTTGGTAGGCATTCTTTAGGGTCTGTTGAACAAAATAAAGAAGATATGGGTTGGGGTGTTCTGGAATGTATGTGTGCTGTGTGCATGAGTGTTTGAGTAAGATGATAAAGATGTATGTAATGGTGTGTGATTGTGCATTGGGAACTAAAACTAGTAGGGATAGGTATTCTTGAATTTATGTGTTACTAAACTGGGGTTCAGATGAAAAAAAAAAAAGTAAGCTAGTGGTGTGGAAAAGTACAAATAGTAAATCTAATGTATACAATTAAAACAGTTGTTTGTTCTATAATATGAAAATTGTAGTGGTTCAGTTGGCTAATTTGTGTGTCCAAAAATAGAAATTTGTGGGCCATTCTGGTTGTAAATCGCTGTTTAAGACATGGAAATTTTTGGACAAAATGGTACAAAATCTCTATTTTAAGAAACCAAAATAGCTCGTATTAATGTTATAGTATATTTGATTAATAATATAAATATTATGGTGATATTTTCCTTACTTTTTTTTAAAATTAACAGGTAACTTCTTAGTTTGTCTTTCTTCTTCGAATTCGGCTGCTTCTTTTCAGGAAACTGGTCTTCACTGCAACTGTAAAAGCTTCAAATTAGTAACTTTGTTTGTATATAGCACTGTTTTTAATTTAGATATTGATTTTTTTAATTGAAATCCTCAGTGCCTTCTGTAAAACCATTAAACTAATTTATTTACATAAGATACATTGCATCAGTTCAGTACATATGATATGTTCTTAATGAACAAATTGTATTGAATGACTAACTGTAGCAAAAATAAAATATCTTTACTATGTCTTGTGAAATTTATAATATATTAGTGAATACCACTATTTCTGTAAGTAAACTGTTCTAGGTAATAGCGCCTCAATGTCATGTCTAATTTAAAGTAATTAAGTAAATAAATAAATAAAAACAAAAAATATGAAATTGTATAAGTATTTTTTATAAAGGTTTAAACATAGATTGTGTTTGCATGCAATTTTGTTTGAATATATGTAGTCTATATATTTCATTTAAAAAATGTTAGTTTAACATGATTTGAGTGTGTGTGTATAAAGAAAGTAAAAAGTATAAAGATGTATAAGTGATAGTTGATTTTAGGAAATTGAAAAAAGTACAGTAAATTCATTTTACAGATTTTACAAGGTAAAAGTCTGTTTGAAAATGTGTTCATCTACCATAGTTCTCAACTCACACGCTTTTGGCGGGTGTCACACGCCTTGTAAAGGGCAGACTGACCCGCCAAGCCTCCTGCACGCCCATTCATTCCAATGGGCGTCTCACCCGCCAAAAACAAAATCGGTTGATTTCACCCGCCTGTAAAACAAAAATGGTTGAGAGCTATGTCATCTACTATACAGAAAATATGCATACCTGAAGTTTGTGGTCATGCATATGGATATGCATGGAGCTGCAAGTAGAAATCTTGAAGACTTGTACAGTATTTGTGGTAGATGCTGCTTGCCAATGATATGACACTTGTACTCAGAGAGATTCAGAGTACATTTGTAGTGCTGATCTATGATGATGCAGTTAGATGTAGAGGTCTTGAATGTGATTGGTGCATGGTCATGTGATTTTTGAGGTACATCCAATGAGGGAATGGCAGTGAGAGTGTAGTGGAAATGGTAGAAGGGCTGTTCATGTTACGATATGTCCGCGGACATGGCGGTAGTTCTCGGACATCAGGAGTTACATCCGGGGATTTTTGGGTACAGAAGTCATGCAAATGAGAATAAGCACTGAAAGGGATTGGTCAGGAAAGTTTGGTGGGTGTGTTGTGCCAGGAGAGATTTTCTCAGATACTCTTTTTGCTGAGAGAACAAAAGATAGCTATGGCTGTGTGTTTCAGAAAACATATTGTTTGGATTTTAGGGGATTCGTGGATACATTGGTTGAAGGTACATGCAGAAAGCTGTGGCGTAGCTGTAGATCTTGGATTCCCACATGTGGAAGTACACTGGCATGGAGTATGTGGAATGAAGTGGTTGGACTTGCTACCTCTCTGTGCTACTTTGGAGACAGAGCAACATCCATACATAATTGTAATTCATTGTGGAGGGAACAGTTTAGGACATGTGACTGGAATTTTTTTGCAATTTGCTATGAAAGAAGGACTGAGGAAGGTTATGGACATGTTTCCTAATTCTGAAGTGATATTTTCACGGATTGCGCAGAGACAAATGTGGCTTCGTTCTTCTTCATTTGGTCCACAAATGGCAAAAGCAAGGCGCAATGTTAATAAGGCTGTTTGTGGCTTTCTAAGAGATTTTGGCATGTCTTCTTTTCACAATGAAAATATTATGTTTTGTAGTACATACATTTTTCGCAGAGATGGAGTCCATCTTACTTATGCTGGCAATCAGATTTTTCTGAGAAATGTACAATATGCATTGCGACCTTTTTTGGAATTACAACAACGATGTAGATGTTAAGTATTTACAATTTTTGACTTACAAACACACCCAAAGGCTCTTTTCAGAGCCACCACTTCTTTCCAGAGAAAATTACAATGTTTGTGATGGAGTAGTAACCCAATTTTTTTAATGTTCGCGAACTGTCCGCAGACTTCTAAAAATTACAAAGAGCCCTGCTTCATTTATTTTCACTTCTATTTTTTAACTGGGAAAGGCGGCTCTGAAAAGAGCCTTATTTTTTTTTGATTTTTGTAATTTTGTATTTTTTTTGGTTTTTCAGACACGACACACTAGGAGAAGAGGGTAAAGGAGGGTAAAGGGGGGGACACCAACCACAGGGATAAGAAAGGGCGAGCTGAGAGAGGAAGATGTAGAGTGGGTTTTATTTGGGTAGTGAGCAGGTCTTCTCGTGCTCTGAGACGATAGTCTCAAAAGCACTCCGAAGTCGCTCCCCCCTGCAGAGTACTGTGTCACAGTACATACATACAACTGTGACCCTCAAAAGGTAAGGGTCATCAGCATTCTGTATGGCATGTGAGGCAGCTTGAGAAAGACGCTGTCCCACAGAGGTGGTCCTTGTGGTGACAGGATCAGAAACAGAGGATGAAGTAGAGGAAATCAACCTGCTACGTTCTTCGCAAGGTACAACCCTACGAATAGCCCCAGAGTGAAATGACCTCAGGTGTCGCTTCATAGTAGTGGTCCCAAAGCTGTAGTTACCGTGCTTCCCGCGACTGAGTATCATTTTGCACTCATTGCAGGTAACATGGTTCGCACGAGCCTTAGGACCATTCCCATGAATGGTAAATAACCGCCACACCCAAGACTCACGCCTAGTGCGGGTAGTAGGGATTTCCTCTACCTCATTCTCATCATCCTCTTCTTCCTCCTCCGCATCCTCAGTCCTGTTCCCCTCTTCAGGCCCTTGGGGAGGTGGTGGTGGTGTAGGGGGTGGTGGTGGTGCTGAAGCAGGTGCAGCACCAAGTGGCAGTTCAGCAGCCAAGGATGCCATGTCGATGATGGTGTAGTCAGTAGGTGGCAGCAAAAATCACTGTGTTCTGAAGAATAGCCAGAAACACAATGGGAATAAGCTCTTGGGCGTGGTCTTTTATAGGGGTGCTTGTGCGCGGTCCGCGGACATGCGCACTGTGCGTGGACAGATCAAACACAAAAAAAGGATCGGAAAGTTTCAAAAGGTATATAGAAACTCAAGATTGCTATGTGGGACTTGTGGCATGGTGAGATTTTATTGAAAAATATTATGGATTAACTGAAAATGTACTTTTAAATTGTTCGGGGACACGAACAGTGTCCGCATTTCAGGACACACGATGAGCGTTGGCGCGGTCATATGATCTGTTTGCGAACTAGTCTGCGAAGGAAGCGCCTGTCCGCAGGACACCAAGTGCACAGAGATTGGTTAGCGCATGCGCATTGATGTCCTACGGACACTGTTCGGGTTCTGAAGTAATTAAAAGTGCGTCACACGTGAAACGAACATTTCAGGACACCGCGTGTGTTCTTAGAACAGTTTAAACTTGGTAGCGAACAGTAAGGACAGATATAGTGTTCTTCAGGACACGTGTAATTTAGTTTATGTACGAACATTTCAGGACACCAATTGTGTTCTAAGAACACTTTCAATTGGGTAGCGAACACTACGAACAGTTGTACTGTTGTTCAGGACACATCATTTTTGTTTATTTACGAACATTTCAGGACACCAATTGTGTTCTTAGGACAGTTTTAAGTTGATAGCGAACATTACGGACAGATATAGTGTTCTTTAGAACACTTTAATTTTTGTTTCTTTACGAACATTTCAGGACACTACGAGTGTTCTTAGAACATTTTGAACTTGCATGAGAACATTACGGACAGATGTAGTGTCCTCAGGACAGTTACATTTTCGTTTCTTTACGAACATTTCCGAACAACCGCGGTGTCTGTGGACACCTAAATTGGTTTTATTACAAGGAACTGAAAGTAATTACAACACAATATAAGAAAAGTAACTTTATTTCATATATATATACAATTATGACTGGGAAGGTGGGGCAGAAACGGAAACAAAAACAGGTGAATTAGGGATTTCTAGATAACTGGGATCCGGTGAAGAAGGGAAGTAAATCTCATCGAAACGCTCTGGTCCACAGACAGGGTTTGGGGTTAACTGCGTGGGATAGGGTGAGGGGGGACAATTGCAGGTTGGACAATGGTGTGCTGTTGGGGGTTTCACATAATTTTCCACAAAGTTTTTCAAATCCATAAAATGTTGCATAAGGTCGTCCATTTTTTGATGAATCTGCTGTAGAGTGATATCCTCTGATTGTTGTTGTGAGATGCTTGGAATTTTTGTATGGTCTGTAATAAAAAAAAAATGTATATGTTAAATGTATACAAAATAATATTTATTAATTGGTTTATATAGTAAAGTGTGTACCATTAGGTGGACTATTTTCTAACATTTCCTCTCGTGGGAAATGCTCCTCTAGCCAGTCGAGAGTACTACACATTTCTGTGAGAAAACAAAAAAGTAATATGTTTTTTTTTTTCTAATATAGAAAGTTTATAAATATATGAGTAAAAAGAAGTGCACTTACTATGTCTGGTGAGATATGTAATCAGTAGTGTATACGTCTGGTCTTGCTGTTGGTTGTGGAGCGCCTGTGAGGTAATTATGGTGGAAGCCACTTTATCTTCTTTTGGTATATTCCTTTTTAAAACATATTGTATTTACATGAATGGTTAGTGTGTTACATATATGGGTAACATTTTTTAAGTATTATTACATATACTTTGTATGTGTGCTGCTTTGTGAATTTGTTAAATGTTCCTATGTTATGATATAACTATTACACATACCTCCCCAGGGTTTTTAGGTGGTGGTACTGTTCTCAGAACATGTCCGCGAACATTAAATAAGTTCGCGGACATCAAGTTCATAAGAAGAGATCTAGTCAGTTCCATATGACATGTATATAAAGTCAAAGTCATTATTGTTAAGTTGTGCTACTAAAAAACTATGAAATTCAGTGAAAAAAACGTTGTTAAAGGGACGTTATGGTTAAGTTGCGCTACTAAAAACCTATGAAATTCAGTGAAAAAAACTTTGTTAAAGGGACGTTATGGTTAAGTTGCGCTGCTAAAAACCTTTCAAATTCAGTGAAAAAACTTTGTTATTCGGACGTTATGGTTCCAAGTAAAACCGAAAAACCCTTGAAATTCGCCAGTTATGGTAAGCTAAGCAACCATAACTTGCGCCACCACCATGCACTGCTAAGCCTAACACCCAGGACAACAACGTTTTTTCACTGAATTTCATTGGTTTTTAGCAGCGCAACTTAACCATAACGTCCCTTTAACAAAGTTTTTTCACCGATATATATAAAGAGGAGAAAAAAACCAAACACTACAAACAACAAATGTTGGTGGCTTTCATCCTCTCCCCAATGATATCATACACCAGATCAGTTTCGAAGTTATGAATACAATTTTATTATAAAATGAATATATTAAAACAGATATTGCAAAAAATGTAACACCACCTACAAATCACTACACATCAACATATGATATACAATTCCACAGAAAAAACAAATACATTCACATTAATAATCCAACCCAGACACAGGCCTTAGTACAAATCTATAATGGTCCAAACTGTGTGGTTATATAAACAGCCCAGGCTGTTCATTTTTTATAGATTATTTTCCTCCTTCACTGTCTGCAAATTGCTATTTGGGATGCTTCATATTCAAGGCAAAACTGGCAGGGTGTTTTACCTTATATATATATACTTCAATTATAAAACCTTACCGTATACGCCATATCTATAAACTGTTACACAGTAGACATTTGTTATGGAGGGAAGGTCCAACTAAAATGTTATTTGAATTTGACAATTAAATCTAGAGATTTAGTTATCGGATCCACCAGCAAGGCAAGAAAGAACAATTTCAACATACATTTGCCCATGGAACACTGCTGCGCTAGGTTTGCGGTTTATGAATACCAAATAATTAACAATTATGCAATCGGCCGCAGTCAGTACCTCTGAGAGTGCCACAATTTCAGCATAATCAACTGCTTGGACAATGCATGTTTCAATGAGGTTTACACATCTAACTTACCAATGATTCAAGTTGAACTGCAACAAGATTGTTGTCTCTCTCTAATAAAGTGATGAGTTAAACAGAATGTTAAATTCATTATTGAGTCGTTGTCCGTGTGCCGAGCCTAAGGCAGGACAGTTAGGCTGAATCAGAACACGTTAACAGACTCCAGTCACTTCATTTTTTAAAGTACATCATGTGCTGCTGCCCGACTCATGGTGCAGTTTAAGGCTTACATCTTTCGTTACCCCACCCCAGACTATTAGCTGAAAAATTCATCATCATAGGGCTGATATCTTGATGAGCAAGATGTTTTCGTCCGCAAGTGTAAATAAATCCCACAGTTTAAAATAGTCAGTGCCGTCCTTTTAAGGGATGGATATGCCCATTGTGCATTAGTTTGGACTGGCAGCACACTGCACAGCCCTCCCTGGATGGATGGTTTGAACTTCAATCTACTGGAAAGATATTACAAATGTATCAGTTTAAGTTTTTCTTTTTACCAGAATTAAGTTACAATTTAGCACCTTTCTTAGCCTTGTCTCTGGGCTGTGTGGAAGAAGTGTTCGCTTCAGAGGGGAGCCGAGCCAAACATAAAACATAACTGTTACTAGAGACTGAGAGAGAGATTGGTGCCTTGTAGGCTGGGACAGAGCAGTATGCATTGCAAGGGAGGTTAGTTAAACAGAAGTCTGATGCTTCTACACAACACATTTTACTGCACATTTGGCAACAGGAAAAGAAAAACGCTATATAATTTAGAGGAAGGTCTAAATGTATAACATCTCAGCAATAGTCACCTAACTGGCTGAGTTGTCTTTGCAGCATTCTGCTATAATACCCCCTGCTACTCCCGCACCTGCAAAGCAGATTTGGCCTGCCCACAGCCCCTACAAAGGGCAGGTGGTCCATTAATGAGGCTTGTTTCCAATTTTAAAGTTAGTTGTTGCTAATTTTGCACGATGCATGCCAAAACTATACCAAGCCCGAACCCAGCAGGAGAGGAGAAAGAAAGAATCCTGCCACAACCAGCTATTTAGATGAGCACTGCAAAGAGAAAAAGTGCTGCTCACTCCAACGCCTTTCTGCCCCATGTACTCTGCGCCTCTGCATATATTATAGAGCCTTCCTCCTGTCCCCATGCCCCATTTTATAGGACTTGAGCCCTGTTAATTTTGGCCTGAAAAATGCTTAATTCCCTGCCTCAAGACCTCCCAGGTAAATAGTCTCTATTGCATCTGTTTGTAATTCCTCCCAACTACCTTGACCCAAGATATGAAGTCCTCCATATTAGGGCATACCCCTAGATCATTCAGTAACTGGTCCTTACAGGCTCTGCAGTTAAAGGGAGCCAAAGGTGTATCTGTCCCACAACTGGGAGTTACTGGGGTCTTATTAATTATTTGTACACACAGAGACACCAGTGCAGGTGGCATGTCAGAAAGGTGTGGCAGTACAGGAGAAGCACAAGATGGCCGGGGAGTAACACTAGGACTATTGGTAATGTCACTGTTGAACTATTTGTTGTTACCTAGCTGCTCAAAGAGGATGCTCTGTTCCTTTTGGAGCATCTGACGTCCTCTAACGCTTAATGCTAGCACTTCCAAGAAACATAAGTCTCTCCTTTGAAGGCCCATTGTAGGTGAGGATGAAAAATATGGCGAGTAACCCACGTCCTCCACCGCGTTCATCTGATTTACAGATGGCTGTGGAGGTGAGTCCAATTCCGCTTCTAAAGAGCGGACAGTGTCTATGTCTTTGCATGACACGGATTGCAGTCTAGTGACTGGCATAGCCACAATCTTAAGGGAATCTCGAAAAGGAAAACCCGGCGCACTCTACTAGGAGTCACCCCAAAAAAATCAGAAACACATGTGGGGCTCTAGAAAAGTCTTACTCATGTTGCAACGCCTAAGCCGCCCACGCAGTAAAACGCGATAAAACAGCTAAACGCGTGGGAAGGTGCTCTGCACACCTCTGAAATCACTACGTCTTCCAGGACTTTGAGCCGAGATGAATCGCAGGGCTCCAAGTGTCCCGCTGCTGACACTGCCGCAACTCAGAACAACCCCGCACTGCTTGCAGGAAAGCACGCCGAAACACTTGCAGCTCCGACACTAGGGACTAAAAGAAACCTACTCAGTAGGCGGAAAATCAAGCTGCACTACCTAACGCAGCCACTTCCGACTTGCGCAATCTGAATGACACAAAGCCTTGTAAGATCGCTATTTTATCCCTCTTTGCTTTCCCCTCCTTGTCTTGTTGCACCTAGTAGCACTGGTGTGCTGGCGCATTATAAATGTCACATCATAACATTTCATACCATATTAAACGTGCTCGCCCATTATAGAGGTTTATGACAATGCAGAATCTATGCCTTTGGGAATGTGACTGCGTGCAATGGTGTATACATTAACCTAACACTGGACAGGCATTTCCTGCTTGAAATGGAGTATGTTGCATGTATGAGTGAGTGGCTTGTAGGTGCTCCTGTATCCAGTCCACCAAGGGCAAGAGACTGGCACTCAGAGCAGACTGTTCGGAGGGATGTGTTCAGCCAGCAGCTATGGGACTTTAAGCTGTGAAACTGCTAACCTTATGGGACCTGGAAATCATACATCATATACAATAAAAAATATGCAGACTCTTGTTTGTGTTTGCAATAAAAAGGCAGTGGCTTTTTATTAAAATACGAATGACCTAAAACAGGAGTATTGTGTTTATTTCCCTGCAAACAGGTATGCAATATTATTATAGTTCTGTACTTTTGATCACTTGGCCCGGGACCTGGAAGTTGCCCTTCTTTGCTCACCAGGTAAACCCCAGCGTGGGCTCCCAAGTCTGTGCTTTTGGGAACTGTATATTGACTGGTGATCACTCCTGAGCCTCCTGGCAGCTTCCTTCCAGGCCCATGCCGCCATACCTGAGTTCAAACATGTTCAAAATCCCTGTGTGGAAAAATTCCATCCCTTTTACTGACAGGAAGGTTCTGTCTTTATAGAAATGATCCGGGTCAGAGGAAACTATGCTCCTGTGTCTGATAAAGTTCAACCCCCTGGTTATGCAACCTTTTTCTACTTTCCCGTTCAGTTTTCTTCTGGCTATGTTAATGTCTCTGTTTGATGATGCCCCTCTCCATATTTTCCTGGGCAGTGTAGAGGAGGAGCCAAATGCCTCTACCAGAAGTCCTGCCTCAATTCTGCCTATATGTTGGAAGGCGGAAATTGCGACATGCACAATGACGCAGTGATAAAGGTATCCATTGAGAAAGCCCTATCAAATGTACCCATGGAGAGTAGACGGTCTCTTAAGAGAGATCCCTGAAGATGTGTAAAGGGGAACAGAAGAGAAGATGGATGGCATCACATGAGGTGAAGAGCACGCACCAAGAAGAATGGTCAAAGAAGCAAGCGTATAGACCTTAGGGAATCTGATGACGAATTAACGAATGGAGTAACCTTTCATGTGTGGAATGAAGATTGCTCGTGCGAAGAGCACTGAAGAACATATAAGCCGTTTTATAACTGTACGGATGCTGCAATGCAAGTAGACTAAGTAATCATGAAGGCTGCCTGGCTGCAGCAGGGGCGTGAGACAGCACACGTCGGTTGAACACTCTCTGAGTGGAGCGCTCGCGCCCCACCAGCCCTGAGAGAGTCAACATGGGGGCAAACCGGGCACCCTCCTTAACAGCCTCCTCCCAACCCGGCTCTGCCACAGTGCCCATAACGGTAACACCATAGTAATCTAGAGCGGGCCATGTACTTTGTGATGGCGCTCCCTTTCTGCTCTTCATTGCAGCTATCCTTGCATGTGATTCTTTCCTTAAGGAAGGCTTTGCTTCAGATCTGAGCATAATGGGTTCGGAGCTGCAACAATGTTTCCACTCGCCTCTTGTTTCTCTGCGCGAGTTTATTGGCCAGTTTTACCTGCCACAGGGGCCATTAAGCCCGCAATATATAGAAGACGTTTCACAACACCAAAGGGGACTGAAATACAGACCATAGGGGTACATTATCCAGAAACACAATATATACATTCTGACGTGGGAGCATCTCTCACGGCCTTCCACTTGTCTATTTCCTGTGCAATTATGTCTCCGGCAGCACATGAGGATATGCTGTCACTGTGTGTAAGCATGGGGCGATTTATATCAACGTGCACGCTGTACATGAAGAGAAATTCCATTCAGGCCCCTAATGACTCATTGCTAACACAAGGCAAAGAACAGTGGGAGTTTAAAATGCGTTTTCCAGCTATGCATTCATTAGAGCTTACACTTGTGAATGTCTGCATCGGAACAAAGAAGATTGTGAGGCAAAACCTGGCGAATTACATACATCCGAAATGGCATCCAATGGATTCCTCCTCATTATCCTTAAAATGCAAAATGGGGAAAGGATGAAACCCGAAGATGACCTCGCAAGGCTTGGAAGTTTTGTTTTTCTCCTCTGTACCCGTTCTGAATTGCATTACTTCAGCCGAGAGCAGCTGCTTTGCATCAAAAAGAAAATTAGTTTTTCAATGTGTGAACTTTGAATTTCATTATTTTCCAAACAATGTGCAAGCATTTTGAAAGTGACATTTGGAAGCTATGGCAACAGATCCGCCAGCTCAGAAGCCAATGAGAACCCCTGACAAGTGTTTTTTCCTGTTGTTGCAAGAGGCACAGTGGAATCACAGTCAGGCTACACAGCCAATGGCAGAAAAGTCCATCTCTCTCAGTTTGTTAGGTCGCACTCGCCATCTCTCTGTGACATTGAAGAAGCACAAAGAAGGCCATCTTAACACGTGTTCGATGTGAAATCCCCTGCTTTTAGCTGGCATCAAAATATAGTTCTTGTTATGTCTCATCGTGTGGGCTCGAGATGAAGCATATATAATCAAAATGTCTTTTAGCATGCACGTTTCCAATCTGGGATTTGTGATATGTGTGTTTCTTTTCTCCTTCGAGGTCCGATTCATGCAATTTTGTGCACGGTCAAAGTGACTTTGAACTGCTAATACAAATCATGATTCAAGAAACTGTGCAAAGTGCATTTTTTCAGAGCAAAGTCTGTGCAAAATCACTTTGGATCCATGCAAACAATTCCATGAATCAGGCCCTTTGGGCCCTTTACATGGTATTTTTTGCACAGTGCAAAGTGACTTTTCACTGGTGCAAAACAACAATTATTGGCAGTGCAAAGTAACTTTGCACCTGTGAAAAGTCACTTTGCACCGTGCAAAAAAAATCCATGAATCAAATACCCTTAGAGGCCGATTCATGGATTTATTTGTGTGGAAAATAGGGTACTTGTGTGCCATTCTGCACGTAAATCTCTGTTCGCCAATTCAGGGAATGGATAGCACAGCACTTTTCTTGGACTTGCATGGATTTCGACAGGCTCGGCACGTCTCTGCGAGCCATCGATGGCCGTGTGTGAGATTCCATGAAGATGGTGTGCGTGGCTTACGCAGAGGGTTGGGAAGGGGGTCGGAAGAAATTGTTAAAAAATGGGCATTCTGAGGGACATCCTGCAGGCTGTCCCTCGCATACCAACAATTGCGCGGCATGAGTCATATTCATGGATTCTATTGCATAACCTCTCGGCCGTGAAATGGCCAAGCAAGTCCTTCATTCTATCCGCCACCGAAAGGCAGGTGAAAGTACACTTGCGCATAGTATTTGCATCACAGATGCGGGGTTGCATGTCGGATTTCGGGGGGTGTGTACTCTACCGAGGTTCCGATGTAACTTAGGAGTACGCATACTCAGTTTAGCAGGGTGCAGGAACGGTTTACAGGGGCTCGTACGCAGATTTTCCGATTAATTACCGAGTTACGATTTTGTATATGCATGTTGTCGGGGTGCCGCATACAGTTACTGGGGACCCTTCGCAGGGTCCCCGAGATGCAGGCCTGCGCAATTGGGACCCCAAGCACTGTTTGAAGGGTGCATGAATTTGCACCCATGGGAGCACGCAATGGTAGCTATTCTGGCTGTTTTTGCTTTGTGTGTGGGCGTGTCAGGGGCATTCCGGCCCTGACTTGTGAATACGGTTACTTTGCGTGAACGATTCCATGAATACACGGGGCGCACATTGTTTATTCTGTGGATAGGCTTGCAAAGTGTCCTTCTGGGCATGCAGCCCTGGTGGGATTTCTCCACACATTTCCATGAATCAGGCCATCAGAGTATAAGGCGTCTGAGAGATTATTCAATACATTCGTGAATACTGGATCCCATCGGCTCCACTTTTTTACGTCCACCTAATCTTCGCCACTCCTTTCCCCACTCCAAAATGCAGCTCTCTGATATTTGCATCAGAGCAAGAGACAGCACGTTTGGCAGTTATTTATGGTTTAACATTGAAGTTGTTGATCACTTTTATGGAGTGTTTTCATGGTTTGTATTTGCGACAGTGACTGCTTTATATCCTTCGCATTCTGCGCTGAATTAAGTTTCAGTAAAAATGATGAAAACGAAAAAAGAAGAACACATGACAGAAATCCTGCAAAAAGAAAGCTACGTGAACAATATAATCGGATGCGCTTTTTAGATCTCATGCCAGGCCACCAAAGCCGGTCAGCCGGGTTGGAACTGTTGCATCAGAGCATTTGACTCGTTCAAAATGGCGGGAATGCCATAGTGCCATTACCTCCATGTCCTCTCTTCCTCGTCCCAGCTTGCCTTCACCAGCCATTCTCCCCCAAACAAAGTCACTAGAGGAATTGAGCTGGGCTTTGCCAGAATAGAGGTGGGGGTGGGGAAGGAACTAACGCATTGGGAAGGTCACTCCAACTAGACCAACCAACTAGACCAACAAGAGACATAAAAAGAATAGCAAAGAGATGGGAGCATCTCCTTATTGGGGCATTCCATGCGACCAGGAGATGATTTCTTGCTAAGGAATGGGAGGGAGGCCCATGGCCTATTGGGAGCCTGCCACTAGATGCTGAAGTGATTGAAACATATCAATACATACACATGGAAGTAAGGTGTGGGGATCAAAGCATTTGTTCCGTAGAACAGATCATCAGTATTAATTTGAACAAAAGCTCTTTTACAACTTTGAAGGGAGTGTGGAGGCAGTGAATTTCAGGAGGGAGTACTGTCACCCAAGGATGTTACATTTCTGAAGAAGCTGTTCAGAAGAAGGGGTTGATGCACCATTTATATTTTGTTTTGCCCGAATTAATACTGTGATTTGCCCATAGAAATAAAGGGTATTGCCACCTTTATATTGTGTTTTATCATGTTCTGCCCAGGGACGTATTTCACCAAAATGCAAGGGGTAGCGGGAGTGACATCACACGACCCTTGACCCCCTGATGACATCACAGGAAGTGATGTCATTTGACCCCACCCCAAAGTGATAGCGGGTAGCGATGGAACACAACCTTTCACCCATTGACAAAATAGGAAGTGGCATCACATAGCATTGTAGACAAAGAAAAATATGGTTACAATCTCACTATAATGTGATGTACATTTCATACAAGAATGGATCGCCATGTGTATCGTTAAGATCAGTGTGTATAGGCCCATATTACCAAATTACTGTGAATGCAAGCAGACGTTCATGACCAAATGATAATGATGTGTTATTATATAGCACTTACGCCTAAACGCTTTATATAGAAAAAATATACACCCAGTATCACCCAACCTGTGTTGGTACTCATTTATCGACCTCAGAAGGATAAAAGGCTGAGTTGAGGCGTTTAAGAACAGACTGACTCATCCCCTGAAGTGTGCCTGAAATAAACCTTTAATGAGTCTAGCAATTATTGTATAGAATTCCAGAAAGACACATTATTTGGTATTCCTATTCTTTCTTATTTAGGGTCAGTGGGTCTCAGCCCAAGAGCTTGCATTCCCAATAAATAAATAAATAAATACATGTTTTCTTCTTTTTTTTTTAGAGGTCGCAAGGGAGACCACAGAGGTTGCAAGGGAGACCTCAGAGGTCAGAGTTGCGACCTCTGGCGACCCCTAAATGACATCCCTGAACTTCTGCCTTCATTGATTGTTTTGCCTGCATCGTCATAGAGTTATTGTGTTGCTTCATCAGAGGGGTGGAGCAAAGGGTAATTTAACAATTTGTAGCTTCTGCAGAAGAAGGTATTTCTTGGGTAGAGGAAGGACAGGATTACAGTTTTTTCGCCTTTGTGTGTGGGGGTGGAGTGGAACAATTGCTTTCGCCGTCTACTCGCAATTTTTAGTTTGCCCTACAGCACGAGGACTCACAGCAGGAAGAAAAAAAAAACAGGATAAACTGCTGTTCCTCCAGCCCATTTAGGTTGGGCCTGTTCTCCAGGTAGGCCAGAGAAAAGTGAAACAGCTGGGAAAGAGCATTGTGCTAGAGCATGGAGCGAGTGGGGGGGGGGAGTGAAAGCACAGAATAGCAGGCAGGTTTATTTGTGAATAGAGGTATCTCCAGCTCAGAGGACTTCAGAATTGCTAGTGAGGAAGAAGTGAGGGACTGGAAAAGTAATCAAACATCAGGGAGGATCAGGCTTAGAAACAGGAGCAACCCCCCCCCCTCCCCGCACCTACAGGTGGAGCACTGTTCAGATGTCTCTCTTTTCTGCAGCACTTTTCCAGCCTGCTGGTCAGGCTGCCACAGATATTTCTTGTGGCTAAGGCTGCCAGAAGTTGTGGAGACAGGAAGCCACTGTTCCGTGCTCCACTTTGCCTGCTTGCTGGCCACACCTCAAGCAATGACTTCTTACATGCCAGCAGTGGCCCTTGTAACAAATGGTGCCAGCGGTTGTAGATACCAGTGATCAGTATGCCACTCTTTCCTGCAGCACTGTGCTTGACACAGCCCCTATAATGTTTTCCTGCAGGACAGCCTTCTGGTCAAGCCAGTGTGGCTTAGGGTGCAAGCAACACACCAACTTGCCAGGATGTTGCTCATTCCTGAGGCACTTTACACACCCACAAGCTATCCCCCCAGAACCATTTTCGCAAACCAGTGGCCCTCATGGCAATGCCAGCACAGCAGCAGTTTGCAGTTGTGGCAGAGTTGGGCAGCTGAGAGGCACTGAAGGCAACATCTCTCCATAGAGGACAGCAGCAATCGGGAACAAGGGAAAGTGGTGGCCTCCTACTGGCTACCCCAGACAACTTCAGGCTGTCCAGAAAGTGGCCTGCAGCGGGAATTAGTAGTTTGCCTCTGGTGTCTATTCCATATTGCGTGCTGGCTTGAGCAGACTTTAAAGCAGTGGAAGAGTTATTACAATATTTACTTTTTTTTTTAGCAATGTCGTGAAATGTATTTTCCGTCGCCGTTTCAGTGCTCTTGTTTTTTAACAGCTTTTTTTCATATTGCCTGATAAGTCGTCAAATTGTTGCTGTAATCCTACATTACTGAAGGCCTGAGTTAAGTTTTGTTATTTGGTATTTGTATAGCGCCTACTGCCATTGTAATACCTTGAAGTGCTGCGAGGATGAATCCCCTTTGGGATTGAGAAGTGATGAAAGGAGTTGTAAAATGCACGTCTGCATTTATAGCCATAAAGAGGTAGGTAGATAGGGAGTGGCTGGGTCCCTAACAGCAGCCAGTCATTTCCGTGTGAGCGGACGGTGCTATGGCCAATGTCAAAGAGTCAGAGGGTTCATAAGATTTAGGCTATGTGAATGGTTGGACTGAATTTTCCTTGACACTCAGCTGTATTCTAGTGGAGGTGCCACACAGGCCGATGGTGATGTATGTTTAGGGTGGGTGTAGTAAACTGTGTGTATCACATATATTTTTGGTTGTGCATGCGAACCACTGGTGGGGCACAGCTGTATTCCTTGGGACGCAGTGTATGAGGGTCGGGATGAAGAAAGACTGAAGCATAGTTCGATTTAGTCATGCAGAGTGTTTCGTAAAGCCCTGGTTAAGAAGAGCCATGTCCCACCTAGCCTCTTCACGTGTGCCCGATTTCCCCGAGAGGGGGAGGGCAATAGTTTGCACATAAGTTCGATCCAGGTTAAGTCTGGGAGGGTGCTGATGGGAAGAGCCAGGTTTTGAGAGCCTTTCTGAAGGTGAGGCATTCCTCTATGCTGCTGATTCTTAATGGGAAGGAGTTCCAGGTGGTGGGTGCGTGGGCTGTGAAGGAGAAAACACCCGTGTGGGTTGAGTTTGTCATTGGAATGACGAGAAGAAGTGCAGAGATTGATCTGAGGTTTCTTTTAGGCCAGTAGCATATACATTTATGAGGCAGGTATTCAAGTTTTGTTGTTGTATACAGCTCAAAGGGTGGTGACATTGCCTTGAAGGAAGATAATCGCCTGATCGGAAGCCAGTGAAGGACACAGAGAACAGAGGTGATGTGATCTCTTGGACCTAGGGCTGGGAGGAGACTTGCGGCTTTGTTTTGTACTTGTTGGAGTTTTCTTATCTGCGATGAGTGGGCACCTATGAGTCAGTAATACTTCACTGGATTTCCACGATTAAAACAATTTGCAACAATATTCAATAGTCTTCAATGTCTCAACTTGTGAACAGACTCGAATATGTTACTAGGCATGGATGATGGACTTGAACAAAGCTATCCAGCCACAGGAGTGTCCTCAGTCTCTGGCTCAATACCCTGAGCTATAATGCACTTTGGAGGATTTTTGCTTTCAGCAATTTTTAATATTATTTTGTATGTAATTCATTATTTTATTTTATTTTAATAATTCATCTTTAGTTAGTCATATTTAATCACACTTAGTGGCACTCCCTAAGATGTCCAAATGCAAGTCAAGGTCTAATTGTTCCCTTGTCTCCCTTAAATAAATGATTGGTGTTATGGTGAAGGCCAATGTGATAATTCCTATAACGCCGCACTGCCTCAGAAATTAGAGTACCTTCCTATCTACGGATCCCAAGTTCACACTCAATGAGGCTATTAAGTGATCTAAAAGAAAAGATAAGTCTCAAGAGGAAGTAACTATTGAAGGAGGCTATGGTCCAACCTTCCACACTAAAGAGGAAATAAAGTCAAGAAGGAAGTTCCATCTTCTAGTGCAGCTATAGCACCATTGACGCAAACTAAACGGTATTTGTCCTTGAAGTAAATTAATCGAAGGAGCCCCAAAATCAAGCAACCCAGGAAGGTTTGCTATGGCAGAGAGATTATATGTCCAAGGCCTGGAAGTGGGGCACAACGCTGAACTTGTCCGTTGAGTAATGTACCATGTCACAAGGGACTATCTCCTCTTCAGATGTTGAATGAAGAAATGGGAGCGTTAAGGCACATTGCTTCTCACCCACCTTCGTTCATCTCTGTGCAGTGCCTAAGCACTATCCCCCTTACTTCACCCATTATAAGTTGCAGGGAACAGGAATCAACAGCTGCATTGTGTAGCTTTGTATGTGCCATGAATTATGAATGCCTGAAGTTAAATTGGTACATAATCAATTATGAAATTGTAATACACTGCATACTAATTTCTATGACAAGGCCTACAACAATCCTATATCTATACCATTTTTAACACCTGTGACTGCTCCTTCTGAGCTCTTTATTAATATTATTGTTGATATTGGTATCACAAAGGCACTATGACCCAGAGGTACCTAACTGCACCTCCAAAACAGACTCAACACCCTGGAAAGAAAAATGTTATAAAAAAATATAAAGGAACAAGGTATGGTTTCAGTTTTCTCAGAGAGACACATGTGTCCTTCCCACTCAGAGTAACAGGGAGGGAGTTCTACAATTTAGCCACAATGACTTCACTGGATCTACCAAAATTCCTTGAGTGCTTAAAATGTTATGTGTACATGTAGTTGTGTGTTGACACTTCAACAAATGTTTTAGATATTCGGGTTTGAACCCAAAGAGGGCTTTGTAACAGGGGCATTGCTAGGGGGGGGCTAAGGGGGTTATAGCCCCTGATCTTTTGGTTGTAGCCCCGGGTACAATCTCAGGAGCTACAGCCAAAAGACTAGCTAGCCCCCAGTCCCACCAGTTCCGACATCGGCATAGCCCCGGGTCTTTTCCAGACCTAGCAACTCCCCTGCTTTGTAATATAATAGCTTGACTGAGACTCTGCTCCTAATGGGTAGCCAATGCAAAGGACCAAGTGTAGGGAGATATGTGAGAATCCTGACACATTCATGACAATCCCATACACAGTGTTCTGCTAAATCTTCAATAGGTAAATAGAAGACTCAGACATGCAGGCCCATGATCACACCTGCTTTCGTGGCAGGATGTTGTTCAGAGAGAAGGGGTCCAATTAATCTAAATGGGTATTTTTTTCAGAAGTTGATTTATGCCAGGAAGCATAGAACGAGAGGATTCTAGAGTCATGCTAAGCATTTTGATTTTAGTCTGGGCTTTAACAGGTAAGAGTATGTGGGATGTATTTACCCATGCATCCGAGCCATACCTCAAAACTGTGCAGTACTGACATGGAAAACATCATGATGGCCAGAGCTTCCCAGAAAATGCACAGGGAAATGCATGAAGAATAGGCTGCCACTCATTTTTGCCGATGTTATGGGCACAGAAGGACACTGCCTAAAACCACCATTGGACTACCCACACAGTAGTCTGAAACCATTGGGAATGGCAATGCTGATTGCCAAAAGCAAACCCATAACTGTGGAGAATTCATTTTCTTAAATCCCAAAAAGGGGTGCAGTACCAGTACTCACCACTATCCAAAAGCCGGCGTTTTAAAACAACACCAGATTTTACTTTTTTGTAGAAAACTGAATAAATGAACCCAAAACATGCCAAAGAAAGACATTTTAAGAGGTGGATCCAATGTAAAGCTATATTCTGAAGTGACTTGAAGGTTTATAACAAGACTGGCTGAGCTGGGGATTTCAACAGTTTAAGTAAATTTGGACTGAAAGACATTAAAAATCTCAAGGTTTAAGAGAAATGAGTGACCTACTTTTGAGTGTCACGTAGGTTGCAATTGTTTAAATGTCATAGTTTTAAACTTAGAATCAGCATTCTAGCTGCATATGTAAAAATGTTTAGTTTATTTGAATGCAGAAACTGGGGAACAGAAATGACATGTAGCTAAAAAAATGGCTGAAGGAACTGAATTCTGCCTGGCAACTACCCCCATCAGGAGTGAAACTTGAGTCACAGCTGTGTTCCCAGGCCTAGCTGCCCTTTTGCTGCTCACACTAAGGATATGCCATCTATCTGATAATTGAATTACCTGTGCTCTACAGGAGCTCTGAACAAAGTCTGTCTTGACTCATGCAAAGGTTTTATTACAGCGGTCGTAAAATGTAGCTTCCTCTTGGCAGAAGCTGGGAGGGGCACTGCCTGTGAGAGCAAGCTGGCTTGGCAGAACTGGAAAAACCAGAAATTCAACCTTGTGCTGAGGGTAAACCACACCCCTTTGGAGCCAGAACATAACTTTAAAAAGATGGATCATTCATAGAGCGGACATGTGAAAATTTTATAAATGATACCATAATTCTTGTGATTTTTCTGCCCACAGTTAAGAGGTTTTTAGAACCGGTGGTATGTTCAGGGGGGTGTCAGCGGAAAAGTGGATATTACTCTAAATGTATGCATGTTAAAAATCTGAAACTTCATCAGTTAATGTCCATACTCCCTGCGCACATGTATGTAAAGTTGGGTCAATGTCAGAAATTGCAAAATCAGTTAAAAAGTGAAATATGTGCCGCTTCTGAATGCAAGCTCCCAGGAAGAGCAGAGTTTGAACAGGGTATACCTCCTGTAATGCATGATGGGTGCATATGATTTTAAAACAATATGTACCTCTGCAAATATGTATTTGTTTCAAATCTAGATTTGTGTGTAAGTTGACAGGAGGAGTGGACTCTCTGCAAGCCATAAAATGACATCCCGCTGACACACACTTCCTTCCCCAATCAAATGAGAAATGGAAGTTTGACCAATTAGAAGCTGAGAGAGAGGTAGGGTCAGTGATGCTAGAACACACCCACATTCTAAACACATAAAAGCAGACAGACAGGACAGATAGGGACCTTCAATTCCATCTGCCGCTGGAAGCTCTGCCGGAAAAATCCATACTTACCTCCATCAAATTTCAAAGAGCCAACACTTAGACTCCAAGATAAACAGAGACTTCAGAACCTTAACCAAAAAGGTCACTGCCAGCAAGAGTATTTGTCAGCAGGCCTAAAAATATTTTTGCAACTGAACTCTTCAGACAGCCGGCTGACGCCGTCTGAATTTTGCCAAGAACTTTTGCAAGAACCCGGTGACAGAAATATCCAAAGAGAAGGCAGGACTCGACCCAGTGAACCGGTGCCTAGCAGAGACCAAGCCATTGTATCCAGAGTGCTGACCCCGATGCTGTGAGCAGTTCCAGAGACCAGACGCTGTGCCCAGAGACCGTCCGAAGTCCAGACCTGTTGACCAGATCGTGACAAAGCCGCCTTCCTGTTTAAAATCTCTTGTGAGTACCGCCAAACAGTACCAAACCAAAGCTCTTAGTTTAAATTCATCTAATTCAATCTAGCTTAATCTAAGTAGAACTGTCTCCTAACTGTCACCTGTCATTTGCATAGCTGTCACTTGTCATTTTCTAGTTGCAAGCTGCACTTGTCTTTTTGAGCTTTTAAAATTTCAAATCTGAAAAACGACCTTTATTCAATCGCTCATATCTCCGCAACCGTTTGTGCTAGAGACTTGCAGTAACTTTCATTTGAAAGCTTAGAATCTTAGCTCTGAATCGCACCAAGAACCACCTTCCTACCCCTTATAGTTTTACCGCAATCGCGGAACAGGCATCCGCGAATTTTACCGCGATTTGCAAATTTCTCCACATGTAAAATCAGCTGCTGCTTGCCTTCCATTTGCCAGAAATTCGTTTAACCTGCTAACTATCCCTGCATCATTGCAAGAGTGAGCCTGAGCTAATATTAACTAGATACCACTCACCCTGAACCTCTGAAAGGGAATTAAAAGCATTTTAGCATATTTTTTAATTCATTGCCAGCACATATCAAAGCAATTTGGGCCTGTGTTTTCAAACTTCTGTAGTCTAAGCTTGCTGGGGTGAACTGAATCACATTTGATTGCATTTCTGAGAACTGTGTGTTTTCCTTCCATTTCCTTGCCTTGCATCAAGGGGGGGAGGGGATTGCCAGAGAAAAGTGATTACATTGTTTTGTTGAAATCATATTGAGTATTTCTATACTGCATTTCATTCATTCAACCTTGCATTTCCTTGAACCCTGTAAAGCATTCTCTACCACATTATACTTCTGTACCTATTTACCACTGTGCTACCTTATCCATTTCATGTCAACTCCTTATTGATTATAGAGAAGCGTGTTAGTGCCAGATTCTCCGTTGTTAATCTTTATCATATCAGATTAAGTGTGCTATTCAATTATTAATTTATTATAAAGCGTGATATAATATATATTGTTTAAATTATCAAATAAACCTTTTAACTTGCAAAACAGAACTACTTCTTGGCTCAGTGGGGTCAGGGGGATTCCAAGAGAGGGGTGTTATATAGGGGTAGTCATCCAGAACGCATGAACTGGACATAAAGATATATCAATAAGGGTTTTCATTCAGTATTATAGACTAGGCGTTGACTTAGCTGTAGTGTTGAATTGAATCCTCTTACAAAGTGGGGGCTCGTATCCGGGATTCTGGGTTAGAATACCACTTGTGCAGATTAATACAGTGTGCCAGCTGACCAGATACACATATCCGGTCTGATCACCACGCTGTGTTACGCTGTAAAGCATTCCTCAAAAGAGACACTCCAAGAAAAGTTCTGTTCTGCAAAAATAAAATACTAACTTCTGTAAATCAGGACAGAGACCAATCTCTAGAATGACGACCTTGGTAGATATGAAAATAGCCAGAGAGCACCTCTTGCATAAGCTATTTGTGAGAGGTGAATGGACCGAACAGGGCCAGGATGCCTGGTTGCAGGCCATCACGCGACAGGTCACTGAAACAGGGTCAGACTTATGGAGAGATCAGGGTCCATTACATGTGGCCCTGAGTGAACTATATATGGCTCCTAAGGCCAAAGATGAACACGACAAGATTGTTAGGATAGCGGCATACCTGTACCTATATATGGGAGACATGCAGGATAGATGTGCTGAAAGCCAAAATCTGGCAAATAGGCAACAGATGGCGTTAGAGAAGGTCCAATCTGACCTGGTCTCTTCTGAGCAGAGGCTGCAGAGGAGCCAGGAGTCAGAAGATGATAGTAGGCAGCACATCATTAAAATAAAGAAGGATATGGATGTGCTGCAACAGGAAAAGGAAGAACAGGATACCAGATTTCTGGCCTTGCAGAAGGAATACCAAGAAGGTTTGGACTCCCTACTGCAAAACCAGAAAAAGCTGGAGCAACAACTGGACTTCAACAGGGTATGTGCTGAGCAGGTAGTCACCCTGCAAGGCCACCTAGATAGAGTGAAGGCAGAGAGCAACAAACTAATTCTGAAAGACCTGGATACCCAGGCAGAGTTTGATCAGGAGCGCCAGAATGCTGGTGCCTTCCAAAGGCAAAGGGACGACCTGGCGGCACAGATGCAGGCTCTTAGTCAGGAAAGGGATACCTTAGGCCAGGAAGTCTGCCATTTAAAAAGAAAAATGGAAGAAAATCACCTGGCCCACCAGGGACTGGGTGACCTCCAAAAAGAACACCAGAACTTGCTAGAGCACACCAGGAGGGTGGAGGATGCTCTAGCAAGAAAGGAGCAGGCCAATAGGGACACAGCTCAGGAGGTAACCCTCCTGCAGCAAAGACTGGCCCAGTTCTCCAGGACCAACCAGGAAGTACAGAGGGAAAATGAGGCTCTCTGCCAGCACAATGAGAGGCTCCAGCAACAGGTAGCGATGCAGGAGAAACTGATAGAGTCGAGTAAGGCCTTAACAGAGGAACTGAAAGCACAAATGCAGGCTCTTGCATTGCAACAGGGAGCAGGGGCGGATAGAGATGAGGTCCGCTGGGAAAGAGAGACTCCTGACCATAACCGCAGGAGCCCTAACACCAGGGGCCTTCATCTCCCCCAGTCCCTGGACTCTACCACCCCCATGTCCCCTGGCGCACATGAGCACAGGGCCACAGGGATGGCAGATTACTATCCAGCTAAGAGTATGGGGCTCATAGGCCAGTACCACTCAGGAATGGAGGGGTGGGCATCCGGGTATGGGCACCCAAGTACAGTACAGTTCAGTGGGGAACCCCAGGAGAGTAGGCCCATTAAGGGCATCCTGAAAACCTCTGCCCAGTTAGGTCAGTGGAGGGGGTACCCATCAAATCCTGGCAGCAAGGAGGAATCTGAAGACTCCTCTGAACTGCGCAGGACACAGGAGACCAGGTCCCCACATTCTGCCAGCCATTCCCAGGCTCGCAGAATCCGGGAAAACCTGGAAGAACAGACGGGAACCTCTGGGAGCAGTGCCTCTGAGTCCGAGGACGAATGGACAAGGGTTACCCGAACCAAAAAGGCCAATAAGGCAAAAAGGGCCTTGCTGAAGGACCCCTTAAAGCAGATTAAGGCGATCAGGAGCGTCATCACGCCTTACCATAAGAACGCTAAGTATTCTGTTTGGGAGCACTTAGAGTTGTTTGAACAAATGATGGAGACTTTCCATTTGAAGGACAGCCAAAGCTGTATTCAATATGTAAAGTGGACCTTCTCCCCGGAATACTCCAGTTTCTTTGCGGGGCTGGAGGACCAAAATCATTTAAGATGGTCCACCTATAAGGCGGCCATCTTGAAACATTTTTCTGTTCACAGAAATCCTCAAGAGGCTCGCAAGGCGGCCTACAATTTGCAATGTGGGGAGGATCAGGCCCCACAAGAATTTGTGCAGGAGTTAAAGCGTGCTTTTGCGCAGACCACCAGAAGGGTGCGCACAGACAGTCGAGAATTCGTTAATACATTTTTTCATGCCTTGCCCAAATACATCATGACCCAGCTCGTGAGGGACTTTCACGAGAAAAGATCCTTAGACTGGGTCATTGAACAGGCTACCCGGATCTATGAGGTGCAGAAACCGGTAGATAGCAAAAGTAATGCCCAGAAAAACCCCAAAGCCAACAGCACCCCTGCTGCTGCCAAGGTGGCAGAGGTAAAGGTCACCCCCGTTTTGGATTTGGAGATGGGGGGGCCTAAAAACCTACCTGCACCTAATAATGCTAGGCCCAGGAGGTCCTCGGGTCAGTCACAGACAGGGAGCCAAGGAGGCAGCCCCACAAATGGGGTCCCTCGCTCTCCTGATTATGTAAGTCCCCGTTACAAGGGAAATCGACCCATCCTGGGTTATGTGTGGACTCCTCCAGCCCAAGGGGGGGGATCCAGCCAAGCACCTAACCCAGGGAACTTCCCTCCAAACTTCCCACAGGAGGGCAGAAATTTACCAAACCCTGGGCAGAACTTTTTCCCCAGATATCCACCCGACTTTCAGCCCCAAAACCATCCATTCTTCTTTCCCCAATTCCCTGAGCCCAGACCACTGAATCCGGGAGAGGGGAGGCCAAGGGTGGAGGGGTACCCAAATCTTCCCAACCCGGGGTATTACCAGAGGAGGGACAGCTACCCTTCCCGGGATCAGCCCAGGGGAGAAAACAGGGCCCCGTATCAGCCTGAGCGGGTTTCCCAGTTAGAGCGCCAGGTCCAAAATATGGCACGGGATCTGGGTCAAATACTGAGGGTGCAGCAGAACCCCCAGATGGGCATGCCGGAACAGAATGCCCCAAACTCTGGACCTGGTACTCCAGAACAATGACGGGGGCAGCACCCCGATAACTCACCGGTTCCCAGGGAGGAGGCACAAAGGGAAGGGGGGTGTAAAGCCTTGGAGGAAGCTTCCTTACTCACTTGTAAACAGCCCCTGGAAACCCAGGAACCGGAAACAAAATCTCTTGCCCCTGAAAGTCTGCCTCCTAAGGAGCAGAGGGGGGATAGGAGAAACAAAAGACCCAAACAGACTCAGTTTGAGGAGGAGGTACAGGTCTTCCAATTTGAGGGAGAGGGATCCTCAGAGGATCCGGGGAAAAGGATCTTCTCCTTCAGAGAGGGGGGAACTCCTCCCAAAGAAAAATGGGTCCCTAGGGATGCAAATCCAGACTGGGGAGATGTGGAGACTGAGCTACCGCCGCCCACCATCTCATCCCAGAACCCACAGCAAGAAAATCCCCTGGTTCAAACCCATCCTGGTGACTGCCTCCAAAAAGGGGGGGGGCGGCCCAGAACTGGAACCAGGGGAACCCACAATGGCTCTGATCTCCAGATGCCAAATTTTTCTTTCAGATTCCCAAGACTCTCCACAGAATTCTGCCCAAATCTCTTCGCTAGCAATGTCCAAAACCAGAAAGTTAGCCCACCAGTTGTCCAAAAATGTACATTACCTGTGCCCCCTTGAGGAGAAGGAGGGAAGATATTATGCCCCGGTACAAGTACAGGGGCAGGGTACAATCTCGGCACTGGTGGACACTGGATCTCAAGCTACCCTTCTGTCCAGAAGGGCCTTTGACGAACTGAATGCAGGAAGGGGAGGGAATTACCAAATTCCTCTCACCTCTCTTCCTGGACAACTCCAGAACTTTGACGGGAAGGAAATTCCCGTTGAGGGGACTGCAGACTTGGACATAAAGATCGGGCGACATAAGTTGAAACACCCGGTCATAGTAGTGACCCCAGAGGGCACCCCTTGTTTACTAGGGAATGACCTCCTGAGAAGGTTGTCACCCCTAATAGATTGCGTAAACAAGGTCCTCTGGACCCAGACTAGCCGACCAATAAAATTAAAACAGAGTGTCAACCATGTTAGTTTAAACGGCACCTGCCACATGGTTGAACAAAAATCTGACCAAGTAGAATTTCACTTCCAGAATAGCCAAATTCCAGACGTGACAGTAATAGCAGTAGGACAACAGACTGGTGATGCAGGGTCCTCTCTGTTTCTGAAAATCAACCTTCCTTCCAGTTTAAGGTGGTATTCCACGCTGGAAGGAAACACCCTGAAATTCTTTACTAATCCACAATCAGAAACTACCACTTCTATAGTCCAGGAAGATGTGAAATCAGCTCAGAGCCTGGCTGATATTCAGCAAATTGGAGAGCAGTTGTTCATCCCTCTTCAGTTAAATGATAGGAAGTACTCTGTTCTCGCTCGAGTGTGTGTGAACAACGGTAAGAGCTTCATCAGCGAAGCCATGTTTCGCCAACTCCCAAAGGATCCAGCCATTCCCACCTTCAAACTGATAGACAAATGGGAAATGGACCTGGAAGCACCTAATTTCAAACATCTCCTGCCAAGCAGGTGTATGCTCAAAATCTCCATTGGCAACAAGAGCATAGTCCATAATTGTTGGGTCGTGCGAGACGTCACTGCCGCCTTTTACTTAGGCAGTGACATTCTCAATCGCTTTGCCATTAGTTTGGACCTAATAAACTTCAAAGCTTGGTCCCGATTAGCGGATAATCCCATGGGCTTTGATGATCCAGAAAAAGCATTTAGGTCAGCTCAATTGCTACCTTATGCAGTTGAAATTCAGGTTAAAGAGGAAGTCACCATCCCAGAAAGGACCCGACAATTCTCCCTGGAAGTGAAAGTTAAAAGGGGACAAGAGTTGAAAAACCCTGATGCTTACATACATCTAAATGCATCTCTCCAACAGCAAGGGTTGGGGGTAAACCCAACACCATTAGTCAACATAGAACATGACACCATTCCAATAGAGGTGGATAACAGCGACTTAAAGAGTATTATTCTAGCCGCAGGCACCATTATTGGAATGGCGGTTGATGACCGACATTTCTCCATTGATCTTGGTAATGAACTGTTAGGACCAATCCCCAAGGACTGTTTTGACAGTGACAGTGAGGACCATACAACACCAGACAGGATTTTTACCCGGCATGGGGGGAACTTCCTGGTGTACACTTCCTGCCCCTATGGTAAGGAAGATGTGACTTGTGACTTCAGGAGGGATGAGGTGATTTTCCAGGTCCATGAGGGCTGCCTTTCCCACCTGAAGCCTCCAGTCCAAATCAGCACTCTGACCAGGGACTTCTCCACCCAGCTGGAGGAGGCCGCTGAAATAGCCAAACCAGAAGTCTTTCCAGGCTTCAGGCAGATGGTGGAAGAGAGAGTCAACCTAGCTGATGCCTGTGTGACTCTGGAACAAAAGCAAAAGTTGAAACAAGTTTTCTTGGATTTCCAAGATCTCTTTGCGGTAGACTCATATGACTGTGGTCGCACCGACATCCACACAACAACAATCCCCACGGACCCTGGCATGACTCCTGTGTTTGTGAAGCAATATCGCTTGCCTCTCGCATCAATGGAGTCCCTTACTGAAATAATTAAGAACCTTGAGTCCCGGGGAATAATCCGTCCAGTCCACAGCACCTTCAATAATCCGGTGCTGGGAATATTGAAGCCAAACGGCCAGTGGAGACTCTGCGCCGACCTTAGGGAGCTCAACAAACGGGTCCATACTTCCCGATGGCCTCTGCCCTACATTGACCAAGGGCTGGCCCAGATTCAGGGGTCACAGGTATTCACTGCAATAGACCTGACCAATGGATACTGGACCGTGCCTGTCAGCAGGGAGGACCAATACAAACTGGCTTTTACCTTTGGGGGCCAGCAGTACACATGGACCCGGACTCCCTTCGGATACCTCAACTCCGGCAATGAATTCAACATTTTCCTACATAAGGCCATGCCCGACCTGGGTGCGAGGGGTAACCTGGCTTATGTAGATGATGTCCTCATCAAAAGTTCATCTGTGGAGGAACACATAGCGGAGATCCGTTATGTTCTGACACAGTTGAGGGCCGCCGGAGCAAAACTTTCCTTTCAGAAAGCACAGTGGTGTAGAACCCGTGTTAATTTCTTGGGGCATGAGATTACTGCTCAGGGCCTCTGTCCCCAGGAAAAGAAAGTGGAAGCACTTCAGAAACTGAAAGACCCCACAACTCTGCGGGAACTAAGGAGCCTCCTTGGACTGACTAATTACAGCAGAAAGTTCATTGAGGGCTACGCAGAGATCACCAGACCCCTGATTCATCTCCTGAAGGGGGGGGTCAAGTGGGAATGGGGTCCAGAACAAGCCGATGCAGTAAAACAACTCAAAAGAAGCCTCTCACAAGCGCCTTGCCTAGCGTACCCTGTCAGAAACAAGGAGTTCTTCCTGGAGACGGGGTTCTCTAATACGTGCTTGACGGCAGTATTATACCAAAAGCATGACAAGGTCAATAAAGTAATCTCCTATGCGAGCAAAACTTTATCCTCTGTGGAGGAAAAATTCAACTATTGTGAGAAGGCACTCCTGGCAACGGTGTGGGCATTGAAGAATTACCGCCCGTTTATCCAGGGGGAACACATCATAGTGGAGACTCCACACCAGCCTCTGCAATATCTCCAAAGTGACAGAATCCGGGCCGGAAATGTGAGTAATTCCCGAATTACTTCCTGGATTCTGTCAATGCAAGGCTTTCCTGTGGAGGTCAGATATGGCCAAAACAAGAAGAGTCCCCTCGCGCAAGGTCTGGCTGACTTGCATGATTGTGCCAGAGAAAACTGTCTCGAGGACGAAAGTCTAAAAATCAAGGACAACATGGAGGCATACCTTAATTCCCCACACAAAGTCTTTGAAGAGGACAAGTGTGAGGGAATGCCCACTGTCTATGTGTATGGATGCTCTTACCATGTTGACAACAACGGGGAGAAAGAACTGGTGGCCGGCGTAGGGAATGCATGGGTGAATGAGTCCCCAGAACCCTCCGCTGGATACAGAATTGGTCCCCGAAGTAGTCAGGTGGCAGAATTGATGGCTGTGCATCAGGCCATCCTCACTGCTGTCCAGCATCAACTCCACGAACTGGTCATAATCACAGATTCGGATTATGTACGGAACGGGTTCGTGGAGCACCTGGTTAATTGGAAAACCAGAGGCATGTTATGTGCTAACAACAAACCCTTGAAACATGGGAAGTTGATCCAAAACATTGATGATCTGGTCACCTCGAATGAGATGACCATCTATTGGAAAAAGATCAAGGGTCATTCCAAAGTAGAGGGACCAGACAAAACTGGAAATGACTTAGCTGATCAGCTGGCCAAAACCGGGGCCATCCAAGGGGATCTAATTGAGATTGAGTCCCTGTTGGGGGAAATCCAGGTCACTGCTATCACTAGGTCCCAGACAAATGCTCACAACGACCTTTCAATTGCACAATGGAGTAAGGAGACCCCTGATGCTGATTTGATTACAGCTCAGAAGGGGGATCCAATTATTGGTAAGTTTTACCAACACCTTGAGGACCCTGAGAACTTTCCCCTGACGGATACCGATTACATTGGGAAAGAGGACCTAAGAGTGTTGATGAAATGTCCAAAAATGTTCCGAATCCAAGACGGTTTGTTGGTAAGGAAATCCAAAGCTGGCCACGATCAGTGGGTGGTTCCTACCTCATTCCGAAGCCTGATGTTAAGTCACGCCCATGATGCGGCCACCGCCGGTCATAGGGGGTTTCACACAACACTGGAAATCTTAAGAGAGGTTGCATACTGGCCACACATGGGGCAGGACCTCGACCAATACTTGAAGGGGTGTCTCGTGTGTGCACAATTTCAGCCATCATCCCTCACACACCGCGCGCCTCTCCAAAAGAGGGGGATGACACTGCCATGGTCAGATTTACAAATTGACTTTGTAGGCCCTGTGATTCGCTCGGCTAGGGGGAATAAGTACATGTTGACTGTGACATGCTTGTTTACCAAGTGGGTGGAATGTCTCCCAGCCCCAAACTGCAAGGCAGAAACGGCAGCTGCCTTGATGATTAACCACATCTTTTCCCGTTTTGGTCTACCTCAAAGGATTGAGTCAGACAGAGGTAGCCACTTCACCAGTGAAGTAATGACAAAGATGTGGGAGATACTGGGGGTCAAGAGAAAGCTGCATATTGCTTATAGACCAGCTTCTTCTGGGGCAGTAGAGAGATATAACCGGACAGTTGTGAGCATATTAAAGAAGTTTGTGGCAGATTCTGGGCCAAGTTGGGATATCAGATTACCTCTGGTCCTAATGGCCATCAGATCTACCCCTTCATCTGCAACCAAAATGTCACCATTTGAGTTGATGACTGGGCGCAAGATGGTGCTTCCTCAGCATTTGCTCTACAGGACCCAAGAGCAGACACTGATAAATGCCTCCACTACTCATGAGTATGTAGAGAATTTAAGGAAACACCTCCAACATGCTTTTGCTTATGCTCAGCGGAATCTAGAAAGATCAGCTGATAGCATGAAGACCCATTATGACCTGAAAACTTCCAGGAAGGAATATCAGGTGGGAGACCGGGTCTATCTATACAACTTCCAAAGGAACCAGGCCAAGCAGCGAAAATGTTTGCCTACATGGAAAGGACCCTTGGAGATCATCGACAAGATCTCCCCTCTGGCCTACAAAATCCACATCCCCAAAGGTCCTTTGGCAGCGGGGGAAGACAAGTGGGTACACATAAACCAGTTGAAGTGTTGCCATCCCAGGCACGCTCTGCAACAACTGGAGGAATCCTCTGGAATCCTAGCAGGTACTGTCTCAGACTAATTCAGTTCCAACCATAAAACATACCACATCTAGTCTCTAAAATATTGTGATTTGCATGAAACTGTCTCTTAGTTATACTGTTTTTTTTTTTCAAAATAAGAATGTAATGTTTTGTTATGATGAAATGCATATGCTGCCCCACTATCTCAACAGTGGTGGAAAAACGTCTATGAGTAGGTATTGCCGCTTTTGCTTTATCATCCTAGGAGAGATGAAACCATGGAGAATGACCAAGGAGGACGATCCGGAGACCGCGAGCAGAGACGCAACGGGCCCGGGGTACCGCCCAATCTTCCCATCAGGACCGGCGAGGAGAACCGATCGATCAGTACCGGATGGAGGAAAAGATGCTGAACTGTGCCATCTATTGGAAGAAGATGAGGAAACATCCCAGGTCTTGCGAGTCCCATTCGTGAAATAGAATGGCCATCGCAAGAGGGGGGCTTGTGGGATGTATTTACCATACTGACATGGAAAACATCATGATGGCCAGAGCTTCCCAGAAAATGCACAGGGAAATGCATGAAGAATAGGCTGCCACTCATTTTTGCCGATGTTATGGGCACAGAAGGACACTGCCTAAAACCACCATTGGACTACCCACACAGTAGTCTGAAACCATTGGGAATGGCAATGCTGATTGCCAAAAGCAAACCCATAACTGTGGAGAATTCATTTTCTTAAATCCCAAAAAGGGGTGCAGTACCAGTACTCACCACTATCCAAAAGCCGGCGTTTTAAAACAACACCAGATTTTACTTTTTTGTAGAAAACTGAATAAATGAACCCAAAACATGCCAAAGAAAGACATTTTAAGAGGTGGATCCAATGTAAAGCTATATTCTGAAGTGACTTGAAGGTTTATAACAAGACTGGCTGAGCTGGGGATTTCAACAGTTTAAGTAAATTTGGACTGAAAGACATTAAAAATCTCAAGGTTTAAGAGAAATGAGTGACCTACTTTTGAGTGTCACGTAGGTTGCAATTGTTTAAATGTCATAGTTTTAAACTTAGAATCAGCATTCTAGCTGCATATGTAAAAATGTTTAGTTTATTTGAATGCAGAAACTGGGGAACAGAAATGACATGTAGCTAAAAAAATGGCTGAAGGAACTGAATTCTGCCTGGCAACTACCCCCATCAGGAGTGAAACTTGAGTCACAGCTGTGTTCCCAGGCCTAGCTGCCCTTTTGCTGCTCACACTAAGGATATGCCATCTATCTGATAATTGAATTACCTGTGCTCTACAGGAGCTCTGAACAAAGCCTGTCTTGACTCATGCAAAGGTTTTATTACAGCGGTCGTAAAATGTAGCTTCCTCTTGGCAGAAGCTGGGAGGGGCACTGCCTGTGAGAGCAAGCTGGCTTGGCAGAACTGGAAAAACCAGAAATTCAACCTTGTGCTGAGGGTAAACCACACCCCTTTGGAGCCAGAACATAACTTTAAAAAGATGGATCATTCATAGAGCGGACATGTGAAAATTTTATAAATGATACCATAATTCTTGTGATTTTTCTGCCCACAGTTTAAGAGGTTTTTAGAACCGGTGGTATGTTCAGGGGGGTGTCAGCGGAAAAGTGGATATTACTCTAAATGTATGCATGTTAAAAATCTGAAACTTCATCAGTTAATGTCCATACTCCCTGCGCACATGTATGTAAAGTTGGGTCAATGTCAGAAATTGCAAAATCAGTTAAAAAGTGAAATATGTGCCGTTTCTGAATGCAAGCTCCCAGGAAGAGCAGAGTTTGAACAGGGTATACCTCCTGTAATGCATGATGGGTGCATATGATTTTAAAACAATATGTACCTCTGCAAATATGTATTTGTTTCAAATCTAGATTTGTGTGTAAGTTGACAGGAGGAGTGGACTCTCTGCAAGCCATAAAATGACATCACGCTGACACACACTTCCTTCCCCAATCAAATGAGAAATGGAAGTTTGACCAATTAGAAGCTGAGAGAGAGGTAGGGTCAGTGATGCTAGAACACACCCACATTCTAAACACATAAAAGCAGACAGACAGGACAGATAGGGACCTTCAATTCCATCTGCCGCTGGAAGCTCTGCCGGAAAAATCCATACTTACCTCCATCAAATTTCAAAGAGCCAACACTTAGACTCCAAGATAAACAGAGACTTCAGAACCTTAACCAAAAAGGTCACTGCCAGCAAGAGTATTTGTCAGCAGGCCTAAAAATATTTTTGCAACTGAACTCTTCAGACAGCCGGCTGACGCCGTCTGAATTTTGCCAAGAACTTTTGCAAGAACCCGGTGACAGAAATATCCAAAGAGAAGGCAGGACTCGACCCAGAGAACCGGTGCCTAGCAGAGACCAAGCCATTGTATCCAGAGTGCTGACCCCGATGCTGTGAGCAGTTCCAGAGACCAGACGCTGTGCCCAGAGACCGTCCGAAGTCCAGACCTGTTGACCAGATCGTGACAAAGCCGCCTTCCTGTTTAAAATCTCTTGTGAGTACCGCCAAACAGTACCAAACCAAAGCTCTTAGTTTAAATTCATCTAATTCAATCTAGCTTAATCTAAGTAGAACTGTCTCCTAACTGTCACCTGTCATTTGCATAGCTGTCACTTGTCATTTTCTAGTTGCAAGCTGCACTTGTCTTTTTGAGCTTTTAAAATTTCAAATCTGAAAAACGAAACGACCTTTATTCAATCGCTCATATCTCCGCAACCGTTTGTGCTAGAGACTTGCAGTAACTTTCATTTGAAAGCTTGGAATCTTAGCTTTGAATCGCACCAAGAACCACCTTCCTACCCCTTATAGTTTTACCGCAATCGTGGAACAGGCATCCGCGAATTTTACCGCGATTTGCAAATTTCTCCACATGTAAAATCAGCTGCTGCTTGCCTTCCATTTCCCAGAAATTCGTTTAACCTGCTAACTATCCCTGCATCATTGCAAGAGTGAGCCTGAGCTAATATTAACTAGATACCACTCACCCTGAACCTCTGAAAGGGAATTAAAAGCATTTTAGCATATTTTTTAATTCATTGCCAGCACATATCAAAGCAATTTGGGCCTGTGTTTTCAAACTTCTGTAGTCTAAGCTTGCTGGGGTGAACTGAATCACATTTGATTGCATTTCTGAGAACTGTGTGTTTTCCTTCCATTTCCTTGCCTTGCATCAAGGGGGGGAGGGGATTGCCAGAGAAAAGTGATTACATTGTTTTGTTGAAATCATATTGAGTATTTCTATACTGCATTTCATTCATTCAACCTTGCATTTCCTTGAACCCTGTAAAGCATTCTCTACCACATTATACTTCTGTACCTATTTACCACTGTGCTACCTTATCCATTTCATGTCAACTCCTTATTGATTATAGAGAAGCGTGTTAGTGCCAGATTCTCCGTTGTTAATCTTTATCATATCAGATTAAGTGTGCTATTCAATTATTAATTTATTATAAAGCGTGATATAATATATATTGTTTAAATTATCAAATAAACCTTTTAACTTGCAAAACAGAACTACTTCTTGGCTCAGTGGGGTCAGGGGGATTCCAAGAGAGGGGTGTTATATAGGGGTAGTCATCCAGAACGCATGAACTGGACATAAAGATATATCAATAAGGGTTTTCATTCAGTATTATAGACTAGGCGTTGACTTAGCTGTAGTGTTGAATTGAATCCTCTTACAAGTAATACCTGAGCACATCTTCCAATGATTTAGTCAAAATGGCTGGAGCGGCTACCAGGAGAATCTCTGTTTCACTCTGATTCCGACCAAGCCATTGCTGTTCCATCCATTGTTCTATGCCTCTGAAATACATTTTTATTTGTGCAATATTAGAATAGGCATGTCCACCCCAGCAGTAAATAACGTGTGTGTCATCTGCAAAAA
The DNA here is from genome assembly GCF_040938575.1 of Ambystoma mexicanum. NCBI lineage: Eukaryota > Metazoa > Chordata > Amphibia > Caudata > Ambystomatidae > Ambystoma > Ambystoma mexicanum. The sequence goes on along the minus strand of NC_090921.1, from coordinate 932,167,316 downwards.
TTCTCAAGACAATGGGCCTCATTACAAGTCCGGCGGTAGCCTTGCCAGATGCACCGGCAACATTTGTGAATGGTCTGCCTGCGGGTGCCGGTCCTCCTGCTAGGTCTGCCAAATGGGCAACCGCGAGCAGACCTCGTAGTTTGCCTGTCCGGTAACAACGGTGCTGGTAGCTTACCAGCACCGTTGTTACCGAACTGGCAAACTCGTAATGAGGCCTAATGCCTAATTTCTTTAATAAGCCATCTAAAAGTTTCACGTAAATGTTAAAAAGAATGAGCGAAATACAGGAACTCTGTGGAATACCATAAACCACACTTCGGTATATGACCTGAAAAAATCTACTTTTACTCATGATGTTCGGTTGCTCAGAAAAGAAGTAAGCCTGTTTTACTGAGTTTTTGGAAACTAAGGACACTATCTCAAAACGTCAGCAGAGCAATACATGAACTATAGTGTCAAACCCCACTGAAAGGTACAGCCGCATCAGAACGCCTACATGACCCCGAACCAGATTCTGAAGAAGTACATTTGGAATATCCAACAGTGCCATCTCAGCGCTTCTACCTGTGTAAAGGCAGATTGACAATCCTCCAGAAGTTGCAGCAAATCGATCAAATATTTTCTGTAAAAAAGGAGAGTTACTAATAGACTGGTAACGGACACAATGCTCTGGATCCTGAGTAAAGATTTTTTAGTAGTGGTGTGACCCAAGCTTGTATAAAAGTTTGTGTTTAGGCCACAACATGAATATCAAAGTCTAGCATTGCTGCAAGTATGCCCCATTCGCAATGATTTTGTAGGACACCAGGGCATGCTGTATCCGCCCAGACCATCCCTCAAGTGTTGCTAGTTATTACCAATTATGCTACCAACAAACACAACCCCACAGGGCTTCCAGGCATTGACACTCGGGGTCCTAAGTATGTGAAGTATCCATCAAGTACCACCTGAAAAAGGATTCCAGGAAAGCAACCAAAACACTATGGCCTGCTAGCTTGAACTCCAACTCTTACAGATTCAACTAAAATGTTCTGCCACAGGTATACCCACATTAACACTTGGTGTCCAGGGACAAGGAGACTATTTGCTGAATAGTGTAGCACTGACTGATCCACAGGAAGGGTTGCCTCTCTAAAATCTGTTCAAACTCATTCTGACAAGTCAGACCGAATTGTGATGTTATCAAAATTGTTTCAGTGCACAAATACTTGTAAGATATTCTTCTATTAATTAGGTACTGTTTACCACCCAAGGCTTAGTAAATTCAAGTTTGTCATTTTATGCCCTCTACAACTCATATTAGAATTAATCTTCCGAATAATTGATATGATACCCTGATTGTCTTTTTTTAAATTATGTATTTATTTGCGTCACATGGTTTTATATATAAAAAACTTTACACATTCTTAAAACAATGAATCAATTAATCAATCAATCTCAAATGGCATTTCCAGAAAAAACAAAATTCATTATAGTCATCTCAGGAATCTACATAAACCATCTAAAACCTACATCTTTATGAAACTGGCTTGTCATAAAAACTGGATCAGTGCATTAAAAAGTGGCAATGAGGTAGCTTCAAACAATGTCTCCCACATCATTCTCCAAGGATCTAACCTCATATCAGCCACAGAACTTGCAAAGTATAAAGAACGCACGTTTTTCCAAGCTTTGTATTCCAGTACTAAATGGCTGATGGTTGCATGTTCAGTTAAACAATAACGACACAAGGGGATAGGCTAGCAAGACCCCGTCGTCCATAAAAAATGTTTAAACCAAAACTAAGAATCGACCTAGCAAAGAGCTATGATGGAACATTTTTGAGATACAGCGTTATAGTGGCCAACATTTTACTTGAGCTTGCATTGCTCTAGTTTGCTCAAATCTGTGCAGTCGTGCACCAGACTTGCCACTACAAGGACTTTTTATTAGCTGCTGAATTCATTTCAAATTCTGTAAAATCGAAACCCCTTGATTCAAGCATCCCCTTGATTCAAGCATGACAGAGCACTCATTAAGATAAGAATTATACATCTTAGCCTCCTCATAAAGAGACTGCAAAGGGAGAAACATGATTTTCTTTTACACACCATAATACGCCTCAATAATACTTTTAAATTCAAGGATGCAATTCCTAGTTCAAAGTGTAAAATCGTCATTTATGTAGCTAGCGGCATGGCCAACACTCCTCTCCACATAAACCCTTCTAAAAAAAATCTAGGTCGAGTTCTGAGAGTAAATGGTAGCTATCAAGACCATATATGATGGTCGGAAAAATGTTACCCACATAGAATTTAAGAACAGGAAACAGAGTACATGTTCTGATTCACCTCTGGAAGTGCTTCTGTAATGGCTTGGCAGGTTAAGAACAATGGTCTGGAGGGTGGCCCAGAGCAATGCCAGAGTTTAAGATGCATTCTAAACCTTCCAGCCATCCCCTCTTGTGTTTTGCTATGGTCGCCCTGAGTGGAGCGAGTATGCCCAGATGTGGGTCCTGTGCCTGCTGGGCCCAGATACCCAACTTACTCCTACTGATGAGGCCCAACACGGCTGAAACATGTCTGAGATGCAAAGCAAAGCAGTTTGGTCTGGACTGCCCCTTTTGGGGTGGGACCAAGCTTGATTTACATATTGTCTTTACCCTTCTGTAATGGCTTGGCAGGCAAAGAACAGTGGTCTGGAGGGTTGCCCAGAGTAATGTCAGAGGTTAAGAATAATTCTAAACCTTCCAGCCATCCACTCCTGTGTTTTTCATTTGTAAAAAAAACCTCTGGGCTTTTGATTTTAAATAAGCAATTAGTGCCAATTTATTTTGATGCACACTCATTTTAAATCCCAGATTTTTAATTTCACATACTACTGCCAATGTGTTCCCTGATAGCCCCAATTAGATCTCTAATGTCGGGCCCTGCTTCGAGTACTAATGCCTTGGTCTTGAACACATTTATCTTTAAAGAAAAGTGCTGTCCCAAAAGTACATAAAGTAAGTCTAGTTCCACAGAATCTCAAAGACAAAGTTAAAGAGGAGATTGAAGCTTTACTCCAGAGGGGCATCATAGATAGGATGGAAGGATCAGAGTGGTTGTCGCCAGTTGTCATAGGTACAAAATCCAGTGGGGACATAAGACTACGGGCCTCATCACGACTTGGGCGGTAACGGTAACGCTATTAGCGCGGGCGGTATTAGCCCTACCGCCGAACTCCCCAGCGCTAAAAGCGCCGGATCACGAGTTCGGTGGTAATGTAAGTCCCCATTCCCCACTGAGCCCATTCGGGAATGCACCATTCCCCATTGGGCTCAATGGGGAATCTTCGCGCTAATACCGCCGGCGGATTTCCCGCCGGCGGTAATAGCGCGAATTTTCGGCGGATTTCCCCCCAGCTCAGAGCTGGGGCGAAATCAGCCGAAGCCCTGATTCGGCGGACCCTTAAATACGGCGATAATAGCGCTACCGCCGGATTTAAGGGTTACCGCTGAAGTCGTGATGAGGCCCTATGTGTGGACTTGAGGGAACTTAATAAGATCATTCTGGTAGAACGTCATCCCCTAGCTATAATCAGTGAGAAGCTGGCTACGTTGAGCAAGGCAAATAACTTTTCAGTAATTGACTTGTCGCAAGTGTTCCGAATGTGATAATTTTCCAAGATGATATCTTAGTATATGCAGAGTCTAGTGAGGAACATGACACGCTGTTGAGAGTTGTACAGTCAAGGTTGGGTGAGGCTGGACTAACAGTAAGGAGGAGCAAATGTAAACTGTCAGTAGATATTGTTGAGTACCTAGGTCATGTTGTGTCGAGTCAAGGTATCAAACCCAAGTTGAGTCTCGTGGATGCCATTGAGAGAGCTCCAGGTCCTTCTGATAAGGATCAAGTTAGGTCATTCCTTGGGTTAGCAGAGTATTACCACGAGTTTGTGAAAGATTTTGCTAGCATTTCCACTCCTATAAGGGCTTTATTAAAAAAAGGAGTGAAGTTTCAGTGGTCCACGCAATGTGAGGAAGCATTTAAAAAGATTAAACAAGGAATTGTATGAGCTCCGTCCATTGGGAAATTTGATGCCAATGACTGCACCGTACTAGTGGTTGATGCCAGTATGTTAGGTTTAGGGGCTACGTTAATACAGTAGGATACCAATAAGGTTGAGAGAATTATATCATTTGCCTCCAGGACCCTCAGCGGAGCTGAGGAGAATTATTTGGTAATAGAGTGTGAAGCATTGGCCATGTTCTGGGCTGTCAATCATTTTAAATACTTTCTCTGGGGAAGAAGGTTTATCGTGTGGTCAGACCACAAACCTTTGGTACAGTTGTTTGATAGTGGCTGATGGGCTGTGGGATCTCCAAGGATAAGCAGGTGGGGTCTCGGTCTTCAGTTGTACAATTTTGATGTTAGCTATCTGCCGGGAAAAAATAATTTGGTGGCAGATTGTCTGCCAAGATTGCCTGTGGAACAGGGTCAACTAGCACAATCTCAGGATTGTGAAGAGTGTGTTGTTTCCAAGCTAGTAAGTGTGGACTGTGAGGAGTGGAATCAGGCAGAGCTTGTAGATCAAGATTTTAAACTTATTAAGCAGTGGACTGTGGATGGGAGGCCTGACAAGGAGGCTCTTGAAAAGAGGTTTGAGACCTGGTGGGAATTAAGAGAAGAGTTGAGTTTGATGGGAAACAGGTTCAGAGGGGGGAGTTGCATTGTTACACCAGAAGGAGTGAGGAGAAGTTTGCTGGAGTTGGCACATCACGGCTGTTAGGCGGAAACCTGTGCAGTTCCCTCTGGGACCACTGCAAAAGATTTAGGACTACAGGTGTTTGGCGGTGAACCCACTTGGGAGCAGTCTGTACCACACAGATTCACTTGGTAGCTGTGGCTGAGCAGTCAGACTTCCCTCAAGAAGAGTTGAGCAGTATGTGGAGTATACAATCTAGGACAATTCTTCACAGTAAGACAAGCAAACACGCAACAAGGCTTCAGTGTAAAGATATTAAGGTATTTATTTATAACGGAACATCTATGGAAAACACTATGGCACTATCACAGCAAACAATTCAATTACAATTACTCTACGAAGAAAAAAACGATCAATCCCCCTAACAATATTTCGACAAGTCTAGGTTCTACCGTATCACTTATTTTCAGACAGAGGTGTATACCTCAACCTAGATGGCACTCTAATATTAGTTAGGACGGGCGAGAAAAATAGGCAGGTTACGAAATCAACACAGTTCAATACTTCACGGATAAAATGCAAGGCAGGAAGGCAAGAACCACAATATATCATAAAGTTCAGAGGCCAGGCCCACTCGCAGAGGGGCAAGGCGATATGTCCCAAAAAGTCTCTAGTGGAGATGCGTTCGAGTCTTTGTAGCAAATTGTTATCGGCAGATTGAAACAGTTCAGAACAACACGCTAGAAAAAGCTTGGAGGCGACCCAACGGAAAGGCGAGGATTAAGACACCTCACTCGAACCGATCGAAAGGGAAGCCAGGCGGACACGGTACCTTGTTGTGGAGAGACAGCTCCGGCGGGGGCAGTTGTTCCTGGTGGTGGATGCACGTCGGGTCTTTGCCAAGAGTAGAGATGATCTCGTCGTCGAAGAAAAGTGAAGTCAGGTGCACCACTAGGGAAGAGACCAGCCGCGGAGTGCTCCGTCACAAGGCACCACCTTTTGGTCGTGGTACAGGGGTAGTGGCTATCCGGTTGCCGGGGTGCTCTGCACGGGCAATTCGACCACCGCGTCCTGAGGCGTAGAAAAAGCAAAGGGGACAGGTTGTTCCCACCAGTCAGCGGAAGAGACTCTCCGGCAGGGAGATCTCCTCTGTCGTCGGGAAGTGGTGAGTCGGTTCTGCAGGGCTCCACCGGAGGTGTCGTCGTTGCAGGTCGGCTCAGCGTTACCCTCGTCGGATTCTTAGGTCCTGTGGCGACTTCTGAAGATCCAGTCCCAAAAGCCCTGCTTTTATGCAGAAAACCCCCATTCATTCAGCCTAGCTGTCAATCAACACATGCTAAGTGGTGAGCGGGGAGGCTCACCACTTGGGCCAATCACACCACAGTGCGACCGGAGTTGGCAAGGCAACTCGGTGCAGGGTGCCTAAACCCCCTCCCACACCCGTGTGGTAACCTAGACAGAATGGCACCACTTTGGAGGGTCTCTGTACAGAGGCCCGCCAAAAGTGGAACAAAGGGCTCAACCTTTGGTTTAGGAGTCACAGAGACGAACACAGACGCCATTTTAAAAACCGAGTTCTGGCAGAAAATACCATCCGATAAACTTATTTAAGATAGGTAGACCGGTGGTACGTTAGAGATTAACGAGAAAAAGTATCAATCTCTAACAATGGGACGAATCCCATAGGGTTATGTTCGGGGTCTAACATAACAAGTAGTTTCCACTGCCACCAGCCAAAACTCGACGAGGGGGGACGGGACAGTGCCCCCTCGAGTAACAGACCTAGGAGTAATCGAATTACCCCTACTAGTACGTCCAAAATAAGATGGTTTGTACTAGTTCTGTTAGTAAATTTAGGTCTAGTAAAGCCAATGGTGACTTTACATACCCGGGGAGACAGTTGTCAGCCCCCGGGTATGGAGTCTATGGTGGAGGTCCGCTAGGACGCCCCAGTGTTACGGCACGTAGGGTGCGGTGTAACACACATAGAAAAACATATGAGACCCTATGGACTAAAAGACCCCATAGCCCATCGAACACATTGACATTTCAAAGGAATTACGCACCTACATGTCCAAGAGTGGGAGAAAAGAGTCTCACTCTTGGCAGGATGGAAAAAAACAAACTCCAGAAATCCAGCAAAGCTGCTGGGGGACTCACTAGGTTAGGAAATTCAGCCTAAACAGAGAATTCTCCCTAACACGGCTCCACAATGAGCCCAGGTGATACTTGGGCAGGAAGACGGCACGGTGGACGACTGGTGCATAGGGGGTTCAGTAGAGGAGGGGGTCGCAACACCCTCCAGCACACGAGGAACCCAGTGCAGACGACCTGTCCTAGTATGTCAACGCACCCAAACAGGTATTCGAAATGACGTGCATTATCCTGATGAGAACCCTGCACATCATCCCGAATACCACGTGCATGCAATGCCAACCCAGCTTGGACAGGCTCAACCCGGTCAAGGATTACCACGTCTGCAGAGAGAGGAAGGCCAGTTGTTCTTCACGCATCCCCTCCCTGAAAACAGGTCTGGACGAAGGCATCCCTGCTGGTACCAGATAATGCAGTCAGAGGATCGGAGACAGGATTACACACAGGCACCTCTGAGGCGGCCTATGCTGCCTCCTGTCCCTGCCCCTGGACTGCACCACTAGCACCAGTGGAATCCCTCCTTCCAGACCCTGTGCGTGGGGCTGTCACGGCCTCCTCCTCAACCAAACCCCCACCAACCTGGATGACCCTGTGCCGTCTTTCTCCATAGGCCATTGCAGGGGCTTAGCTCCCCCTTCTGCTGCTGAGGAGTCCACCTCCAACCTCCGTCTCTTAGACCTTCCCTCGGCATCAGGGCACTGTACAATGGTCTGATACACACATGACAGTCGAACATGAGTGGCAGTGTCAGACATCACAGATGGCATCAGACTCCCCAACACTCATATCATTTCAACCCACACACATACAAAAATAAACTGGTTTTGTGCAACAGGCATCAGCATCCATACACACGTAACTGCATGAACAACCAAAGGTTGGCATGCCGTCACAAGCAACATGGGGAGTGCCGATCACATGCACCCACGCCACCAGACAGACATGCATCTGTACATCTCCACCTCCTGTCACAGTGCAATCATCGGCAACTAAGTCACATCTGCCAATCAGGTACCCACATGTCCGGGTCACATGCATCCATGGCGTCTCACAGTCAGACACATGCCAAACACACACACACGCACATGTACACTGTGCACACACATGAAGGTGGGACCAGCATCCATGTGTCACACCCCAACCATAGCACACTACATACACAGAAATGCAAACATGTGTGCATCTCCACATGCAGTTGGACATCATGCATTTTAACACATACACCATTGATATGCATCACAAAAGACTGGACTCACATGCAGCACGGGCATGTCCCTGCACACACACATCCAAACATGGGCCATGTCAGACATATGTCCAAGCTGCACACTCCTGCCACACCTCAACATGCACTGTGGGAAGGCAGTTGCCACTCCGGCTCTTTGAGCTTTAATTTACCCTGTTGTTTTTTCCTGGCATGGGATAGCCCAGACACTCACTGCTCGACTCCAGGCGGGTCTGCCTCTCTAGGACCGGGTGGTGAAGCACTGGGTTGATGCGTTCCAGGACCCTCATCTGGTCGATGGTAAGTTGGACCTGGCGCCCCCTGCATCCGCTGCACGCAAGAGGAGCCGGGTCTTCATGAGGGTCCTGGACCTGAAGTCCTCCCAATGCTTCTGGATGTGTTACAAGTCGTGGGTTACCACTCCCTCCATGTTGATGGCAACCACGATGTCTGACCAGGTCCTCTTCCGCCTATCCTTGTCGGCGCGCATGGTCATCTGAACAGGGCATCATAATGCCCCAGGACTTGCTCCACCCGGATGCCAACTTCTGTGGTTGAGAAGCCTCTGCCTCTCTGGCTGGGGGCTGCCAGTGGTCTCAGATCGTGTTTGCCCCAACATGGCAACCCCCAAGGCAAGTGTGGGTGGGCAACTGGGTCCTGGGGCTTTTCTGTGGAGCGATGGAACAGCAGTCGGGAGTCTTCTGTTTCAGCAGGAGTGGTCGCAGCAACTGGACCCCTGCAGATGGCTGATGTGCAGGCACCAAATAGCAGGGCACGTGGGCAGCAGGCAGGCAGGCAGCAGCAGATGGCTCGTGGGAGGCTGCTTGGGGTTCTGCGGGGCAGGAAAATGGCTTCTGGGCAGGAGTGTGGTCTTCCGTGTGTTGTCGCATGGCCAGCTTGATGCAGAGTGAATCCACACACGAAAATCGAGGAAAGGCCCTCAGCGTGCAAGTGCGTAAGTAATGTAACGCGTGCAGGCGTTTCCCTCTGCACATGTTAATGGTCCACGCGGGTCTGTAGCTCACTGTACGTGTTTTCCGTGGAGACCGATGTGTGTATTTTTCCTACTTTGGGGTTCACATGCGATTACTTCGCAGCGGTTACAGTGCCTATGCGTATTTCCTTTCCACGCAAGGCAGACGGTGCATCGCACATGCTATTGCATGCTATTTTTCCCACTGCGGGTGCCCTTGTTTGTCACGTACCCCATTTATTGAGGTCATAGTAGCCCACATGTTAATCTCGTATGCTTTTTTGTGTTCCTGGGTGCCAGAGCGTACTGTGTGAGGTTTTTTTTACACACACGTGAACTACAGGGGTTGCTTATATGTTTTTCTTGTATTTTTGGGGTGCCTGAGCATTGCGTGACCCATCATTCATCCCCATAGTCCACAGGCAGCCTTGCAGGAACAAAGGGGTGCGTCTACCATCATGTACCCTACCCCCTTCACCCGAATTGCCCAGGACAATTGTTCAGTGCACCTCCCATTGTCATTAGTACATCCGTGCCATGGTTGGGAGGCCACCAAAGGTTAAGGGGGGCTCAGCTGGGCATCCTGCCAGTGTTGGCAGTGGTCAGGCATGTGGCCGGGGTGACCAGGGAGTACATGGAGGCCAGGGTGGCTGCAGAGCGGGAAGAGGCAGGGCTGCACCACAAGGGCAGTATGTCCAGCCACGTGCTGGTGCAGCCATGCCACCATCCCCTGCGGCTCCAGGTGATGCTGCTGTTGCATCCGACCCTGGCACCCTTGCGACCTGACAGTCAGTAACATGTGCTGACACAGGCCCACCGGTAGTGGTAGCTGCAGCTCTGGTGACCACCACATAGCCTGCCACCCGTCACGGTTACTCGTAATATGGCGGTACAGTATGGACAGTGCCAGTGATGTACCGGCACCGTCTATGGCGTACCGCCTTACTCATGATGACCCCCTTTGTATGTGTGGTAGATTTTTGCCAAGTGAGTTTATCAGGTTCCATGTCAGGTGTAAATGTCTCGTGCCTGTTTACATTTCTCATGTTGCACTTAATGATGATAGTGTCATGTTTTTTGCATTTGGTTGGCTGTTTAGCTGTTGCATGCCATGGCATGGCATGGCATGGAGGACAGGGGTCATGGGGGTTGTGAGGGTTTGGGTGACATACCAGTGATTTTCATGGCCTGTTTTGCAGGGGGGGGTTGTTTGATATGCACTTTGCTTGTGTTCCTTTTGGTCACACCAGTTTGGTTATGTTTAAGTAGCTATGGATGCACACAATGTTGCACTTCTGTGGAAACATTCTCAGGGTAGTAAGGTTGTGACAGTTGACTGTCTCTTTGTCATCATCTATTGTCACCTGGTATGTGCCAGTACTGTGTGCACTACGCAGGGGTGGGAGTTTAGGTGAAAAATGGGGCCACAAGCTGGGTCCGGGCTGCCTCGCCATGTGCCCTTTCCCCTCCCATGAGCATCACCTGTGCGTGTGGTTGGGGATGTGGGGTCACCACCATGTCCACCGGTAAGCCCAGCCGTGTTGCACCATTGTGCGGGACACATGCTGCCACAATGATCCTGCACACTACTGGGGGTGCATATAGTAGCTGCCCGCAAGAGCGGTCAAGGGAGCGGGCGCGTGACTTGAGCACTCCGAATGTGCGCTCCACTATGGCCCTGGTTGCAATATGGGCTGCCTTGTATCTTACCTGTGGTGGTGTGATGGGGTTCCGTATTGGCGTCATCATGTGGGTGCTCAGAGGGTAGGCACCGTCCCCTAGGGAGGTGATGATGGTTGTCATTAGTTGGGTTTGTGTATTCGTCTGTGTGTGACATGCATGCATGTGAACAGACATTTCTACTCACCAATGAGCCATGTATTGCCATGCTTCCCAGCTTCCAGGTCCCATCTCAGGGCGGACATTCTGCATATGAAACTGTCATGGGTAGACCCAGGATAGTTTGCATAGACAGAGGTGATGATTCCATGGGCATCGCATGCAACCTGTACGTTGATGGAATGCCAGTGCTTGCGGTTGCGGTAGATGTTCTCAGTGGCCCTAGGTGGACGTAGGGCCACCTGGGTGCAATCTATGGCACCAAGCACTTTGGGGAAGTGTGCCACCCTGCAAAAGTCCTGGACCACTGCCTGTCTTTCTGCAGGTTTTCTAGGCATGTATATGTGCCTGCGGACTGAGGGGCGCACAGTCATGATTGCCAACACCTGGTGTAGGCAGCGTGACTGCGTGGGCTGTGAGACACCCCCAACTATGGCAGTTGTCTGCTGAAAAGACCCAGTGGCCAAAAATTGCAGGACATTGAGCAGCCTTTCCAAGGTGCTTAGTGCTTGGGAGCACGAGGTGTGTGATGTGAGGTCATCTTTCCACTCATTGACCAGGTCTAGGATGATATGAGGTGGAAACCTATACATGCCAGAGACCTCGTCATCAGGCATCCCAAAAAGGCTGGTCCTGGGCAAAAAAAATGCAGGGCCTGGCTATTCTCCTCCTCATGCGGTGCCCACGATCACTGCTGCGAGAAATGGGACATTCATCGTAGCTGTATATGCGTGTTTGATGTTTGTGCGCACTTTTATACTGCTCTGTGCCACTTCTGCCTGCCTTCATGTGGGGGACGCGTTTACGCCTGTGCGTGTCTTTTGGTGTGCGCGGGTTTCCCCTCTTTGATTCCAGGAATACGTGTTGTTCGTGTGCGTGTTCCATTTATTTCCCAGCAGTTACTTCCCAAGTTACGCCCTCATTTTCACACGTTGTTCCCCATTCCGTGTGTTCCGCCCCCTTTTTAGTGCGTGCGCTAAACATTGTGAGATTTAAATGTGCATGTCCCGCATAACGTTCGGGATGTTGAAGTGACGTGTGCGCCACACACGGTTTCGGCGCAGCTCTTAGGAAAAACATGCACACAGACTTCCATGAATCGCTTGCATGCGATTTGCACACTTGCGCTGGATTTTCCTTGCTTGCGCCACCGATTTCAGCGCACAATTATTCCATGAATCGGCCCCATGGCCTTTTCAATTTTTGCAAGGACAACATTTCTGATATATTAATGAGCTTTTTGCACAAAACAGAAACAGATGCAGTGTGCATATAGCATTCCGGAAGTGCATGCTTTCACATTGTAGTTTATTTCAATTTATTTTGTTAAACCTTGTGACTAAATTAGTGGTCCAAATTAATCTATTTCTTCCCCCAGAGACCAAAATAGAAGGAACCACTCCACCTTGCATCTGAATACTAATCCCATTAAAATCTGTCGACAAAATCTGATGGTCACTAGGAGTCCTATCACAAACACAAAAACAGCAGACTTTAAACAATTTTTCAGATACATATATATATATGTATATGTTGTCGATTCTCGACTGGAGGCGCCCAAGATGACAAGTATGGCAACCATTTAGATCCCCTTCAATATTTCAGTGCAACATTTTTAAATTCAAATGTTTTAAAACTGATCCAAGCCTTATCCTATATACACTTGTGTATAGGAACGTTATCAATGCCATATCATATCATATCATTCTCTTGTGCTGATCGTGACTCCTTTGTTAAGGAGCCTTTCTAGACTTACCAACTCCCACTTTTTGTAAGCACTCTGCATGAATATCAACTGCAACAATAGTAAACTCTGCTTTACCTTTTGTGAGGAGTCGGGAATGATAAGCGGATACAGTGAGCTAATGGATTTGGCTATACACATATATCCAAAGCAAAAGGCAGTTGGAAAAGGCCTCACTATCCCTACTCAAGAAGGTATTTGCCTACCTTAAGCAAAACTAAACAGTGTCAAGATGTCCAAAGCAAAATCTCCTGTATCCAAAATCCTGTCATTACCCTCAAATTCTACAAAACAGCTGAAATATGTGATGGGTAATGTATGTGGTCGTGTAAGTGCCCAAATGTTCGAGTTCAAAAGAAATGTATACCTCCAACACAAATGTTCCCAAATGGATAAAGGGCAAAACACCTTTTCGTGAGGTTTCTATTCAAGACACAATAAACTCATAGGGGCATGCATCTTCCTTAGGGCTCTGTGTTCAACTAAGTATAAAGACCAACTTGGATGTAAGTCCCATCCTTGTTGGATGCCTGGTGTACTCCCCTGCCAGGTTTTTTTCCACTTTGTTCAACTTTACTCTCAGAATTGGCTTTGCCTGTTTTATTCCCCTGCCAGACCGTCTTTATATGATTCGGTTTGCACACTTGCAAAACCTAACGTTGGCCTGGTCTACGTTCCTGCCAGGACTTGTTATAGGATTTACTTTGTAGGCTTGAGAGTTTGAATTTGCCTGGTATATTTTCTTGCAAGGGCTTTTCATGTGATTTACTCCACGCACCTGCAGATTTACTTTTGCCTGGTTTATTCTCCTGTTAGGGGTCTTCATCTAATTTACTTTATACAATTGCAAACTTGCTTCTGCCTGGTTTACTCTCCTGCCAGGACTTTTAATCTGATTTAATTAATATAATTGCAAACTTGAATTTATACAATTGAAAACGTGCTTTCACCTGGCAAAACAGAGGGGGGTCTGGGAAACTCTCTACCAGCACGAACACAGCCCATTGACTTGTTCTTGGGTGGATGGCCCCTGGGAGAGTCTCAACCAAGTCTTTAGCTCACTGTTCTTTTCACAGAAAAGAAATTTCCCCACATATCAGTCTTTGTCCTGCCCAGGGGCAGTCCAGCACCGAAATGCTAGGCAATTCTCCTCTGAACAAGAGTACCACAGCAACCCCATACACATGGATTACTCTCCTGCCAGGGCTATCATCTTATGTACTTAATTAAATTGCAAACTTGACTTTATACAATTGAAAACTTGCTTCTGCCTGGTTTACTCTCCTGCCAGGACTTTTAATCTGATTTAATTAATATAATTGCAAACTTGAATTTATACAATTGAAAACGTGCTTTCACCTGGATTACTCTCCTGCCAGGGCTATCATCTTATGTACTTAATTAAATTGCAAACTTGACTTTATACAATTCAAAACTAGCTTAGGCCTAGGTTACTCTCCTGCCAGGGCTTTTCATCTGATTTACTTCATAAAAATGCAACCGCAACTTTATACAATTGAAAACTTGCTTTTGCCTGGCTTACTCTCTTGCCAGGGCTTTTCATCTGATTTACTTTATACAATTGCAAACTTGCTTTCGCCTGGTTTACTCTCCTGCCAAAGCTTTTCATCTGGTTCACTTATACAGTTTCAAACTTGCTTTTCTCTCACATTCTTCTGATTTACTTTGTACTCTCACTCACATTTGTTCTGTAAACCCTTTTCAGTTAAGATTGGATTTCATATTCCTTCTCATTTACTTAATAAACGTTTGTCTTTCTTTGACAGCATTGCCGAAGCACCCCAGTGTCCCATTCTCTCTCTCTCCACCCCGTGGCCTCCCCAGCTTAACCAAACAGCTTCTACGACATTTGCAGCTCACGCTTTCCCCTGGGATCTCGCACTGGGTTCGGATGGGAGTGAGGCTGCTTCCATGTTCCTGTGGCTACTAGTACATTTCTTCTTCCTTCGCTCTCGCGTTCTCCGGAGAGTGAACTGGTTTGTGTAGTCCTCTGTCTCCTGCCTTTCCACTGGGCCTGCTGGCTCCACGGTCATCTTAATGTTCTCACTGTTTCTCGATCAAAACGGAGAGAGCTCAGCTTTCCCAGGTAGGGTTCTCCCACTCCATGCTGGGTAGAGCTTTTAAATGTCCTGGCACATATCATATGCTCACAACTACTAGAGCGTATCTGCTGCTTATTGTCTCTGGTGATCGGCAGTACACCATTTAGCCTCCTTATCCCAGTATTTCTAGATGTATGGGAATTGTAGGAAGTTTTTGTTTTTTTGTTTAGAGTATTGGAAGGTGTTACCAATAGATCTTGTGGATGGTTGAAGGGAAATAGCACAATATGCCATCAAGGCATGCAGAATGGAGGGGTCCCTAAAAGGAAAATGGGGATGCCATGCCTCATCCGATGATGCATCACTCTTCCGAGGGTCACCTACCCCTATGTGGTCCTCCCTAATGTAACCGTCACCAGGGCCAGGATCTAGTAATGGTTGCCATCCCTTGGCCACAGGGAGAGAGGTTCCCCCTGGGGAAGGAGTGATGACATCATCAAATATAATCCAACTTCGCAATGCCAGTCCAATAAAACTTTATCAATATTATCCAGATATATTTTTCTTTTGGAAAATCTGCATAGTTACAATATACATTAATTATCATAAAATCAATGTTTTCAACTTTATTGAATTTCAACATGAATTGCTAACCCACCTCGCATTGAATCATCCACCACCCTCATATTCAGTGCCCAGGTAATTTTAGCTGCTAGCAGCAATCCGGTAGCGATCTATGGAAACAAAATCTGTAAAAAAAGGTTTCCTGAAGCAGAATAATCTCCCCCTTAGTGAAGGTGGCACATAAAAAAACATTCTGTAATAGGTGTTTACCATCTCTGGAGTTCCACGAAAATATGCTAAAAGCCTTGGTGCTTCCCTGCTACCTGTGAAACGCTGACCTATTCGAAGTTTAAATAGTCCAACGTGGTCATGGTGACTGATCTAGACTGAGTCTGAACGAAACAACATGCAACTATAAGTTTACCCTGTTCTATATCCTGCACCATCCCATCATCCCATATAATGACAGTCATTTGCCTATATTTATCCAATACATGTATGTCAAAGCCTCTGAGTCTAAACCCATCCACCAAAGAAAGAATATCATTTTGAACCTGTTTGGATGGAATGTCAAAAGCCACATCAGTCCTGGGATCTTCCAAAAAATCCACTGATTCAATATCGCTCATGGTAATTAATCGCAGTGAGGGGATGTCGTCAAGCATTACAGCAAGAATTGTGCTATGGTTCAGGGTGATGTCGTCCTCTTGTGGAAACATTGATTTCAAAATTAGCCTGGAATTATTCAATCCTTTGTCCGCCGGAAAAATATTCAGAGTGAGGACTGGCGGGTTATATATACCGCTCATGCGAGGAAATTCATTTCTCATGGCAGGTAGATCCTGGTATATTTGAAGAGTAACACATTACAGGGCCTTTGGCTCAGAAGAGAAAAGTGACCCTGAGACAGACCGCTGCCCAGTCTTCACAAGGCATCCTACATACTCGCCTTCCTTTCCCCAAACCATCACTGTGGATGAGGCATCTAATTTGTCATTTATTTGAGCTCCTCATAGAGGTAATGTTTGAACTGATACGCTATTACAAACTGGCCTGCAAACGAGCAGAGACCTCATTGGCGAGTCTGGGATTTGCTCCTTTGCAGCAATGTTAGTTCCAATCTCTATTACTTTCTTTACATTAGTGCGTTTCTTCACGCAAATTTAGCAAAAACTGGAGCAAGATGTTTCCCTGCCGGGTTTACCACTGGGGGCAGGATGGTGCTAGGGTCTGATCCATAGAAATGTCTGGCTCTTGGATATTTAGAGATCTAATACATTTTCATAAAAATCTCTTGTTAATTTGCATGCACTGTTTCTTTTTCATGATTTCTTTTTAGCTTTCAGGCCTTCTTCCTAGTTGTACCATCATTCACATTTTTGTTGGTAGTAACCTCTGATAGAACTATGACGGAAACTTGTTCCTCGTCGTTGGCACAAGGAAGGGCTGCTAAACTCTGAAACTCTTCCAAGACTACCATTGAAGGTGGGGCATCAGGGGTTTCATAGAGTTCAATCAGGCGCACTGGTAATCTTTCCTAAGTGCAGATCTGATTCATAACTCTCCACTTAGTTTGTTCCACAACATTATCAAGTTTGCTTTGAACTTCATTTAATTGCTTTGCATTCATTTTAACTTCTTCTTTTATTTTATCAAACACCTTAACTAGAGAATGATGACCAAAGTTTAAAGCAGACAAAGTAGGAGAATGATGTTCCTGAGTCACCATAGGCTGCTGGGAATACCCTGTAGATCCAGAAGAGGAGGAATCCAATAAAGCACATGAGTGTCTTGGGGTTGGGATTCAAAGATTGCTGGTTTATTAGAAAGCGAGTCAAAGGAGCCCAGACTTGATTTATTACCAGCGCTTTCTCATTTCCAAAGCCTGCATTCAGCCTAATTTCCCCCCAAAATCTGGTCTCACCTGAGTCCGTGCAACTTTTCCCTTGCTGCTGCCCCCTTGGTACATCAACACAAAGTTCATTTGGCAGATCACCCAAAATGGGGCAGCATAAAATATACATCTACACAGGTCCTGAGTTAGCCCGTGACTGCCCTTCCGTTATCAGAGGTGTTTTGCTGTGTTTATTACTCGTCACCACGTTCCCGTGGTGACGTATACATAACATTTCTCTTCTTTCCCTTTAATTGAACAAACACAAATGTACATACAAAGTTTCACTGTACACCCAACAGCTCCTTATTAACCTGCATGGTCACTTACCTTGTCTAGAGGCTCCGTCTCCGTCCTCCGGCAGTACTGGCTGTGGTGCTGGCCCGCTGGATCTGGCGGAGGGATGACTGGATGTGTCTCTTTTTGTTTTTGGGCTGGTCTGTTAGCATCGGCTAGTCTGGGGGTCTGGATCGAAAACCTGCGGGGCTGCCTGCTCCCGGTTTGTACTCAAGGTCAAATTCCTACTGTTGCAGTTGAAGTAAATATTTTCCAAATAATGCTGGTGGGTGTGGTGCTGAGTCTGTAAAGATAGGGATTAGTCGTTTGTGGTCCATAACAGTTTTGAATTTCCACCCATTCAGGTATAGATGGGGATTAGTCGTTTGTGGTCCATAACAGTTTTGAATTTCCACCCATTCAGGTATAGATGAAAATGTATGAACCCCCACAGGATGGTGATGGCTTCTTTTTTGATTTGTGAGTACCATTGTTCTCTGGGGGTGAGGGCTCTGGATGTGTATGACACTGGTCGCATGTCTCCCATTTGGTGTTTTGAACCAGCACTGCCCCCAAGCCCACATGGCTTTGGTCCATGTACAGTTTTGTGTGCAAGTGGGTGTCATAGTAGGTCATTTTTGTACTGGCTGATAGTGAGTTTTTAATGCTGTTGAATGCTTCTTGACAAGCCTTGTCCCACTCCCAATGTGTGCCTCAATTGGTTAGGTCCCACAGTGGCTGTGAAATTGTGGCCAGGTTGTTGATAACCTTCAAACATAATTAGGACTGGGTTTTTTTGGAACAGAGGACAAGACCATGCCCCTCACACACACTTGGAATTTACACATTGGTCCTGTCACCTCTCTTTAGTTCCCCTTTCCGATGAGAAATTTCTCACACTACCACCATGAGGATATGCAACATCACATCAGACAACATAGTACAGAATTGTACCCATCAGTTTCGAAAAACGATATATATATATATATATTTTGTTTAATTTTGTTGTATCAAATTTCATCCTGTTCTTAAAATTCACATAACCTGAAATAGGTTTACAATCTTTTTATAAAAGTTAAAACACAAAATCAATCAAAGCAAAGAACAGTACAAAACGACAAAGAAAGAGAAAAATATTTTTTTAGGAAAAAAGTGGGCACAATTAAACCTCCAACTTGAATTCCAGCTCTAACTTAAATACAAATTTCCAAAAAATCATTATTGCAAAAACCATAGAAAAAGACAATGCACATTGGCATGACAACACATTAAAACACCACTATCCAAATCAGAAAAAAAGCAACTTCCATTACTAGCAGAGCTATACAGAAGTAATATTCAGCAGTCTAGTACTTAATCCTTTTTTTAATTAATAGGATTACTTAGTATATTTAGATGACTATAAGCTTTAAATGCTCTGTTATTCACGTGCCAACAATCACACAGTATCCTTATCTCAACATGTTTCATTCCCGAAACCTCTAGATCTTGTAAAGGGAAATTCTTCAGGGGATTGCTTCAAAACGCAAATGGTGTATCATTAGCACAACTTGTTTAGTGTAAATTCTCTAAAAACATTTTTGTAGGACCGAAGTTGCAGACCTCAAAAAAGCTTGGACTGAGTACTAAACCTTGTCTGTGTTAGAATCTAGATAAAACCTACTGAAGATCAAATACACTAGGTCCCCTTGTTTTTAAAAATGTCAGTTGCACTATATACTTCTAAAACAGTGGATTGCACAAGAACTACTAATTAAGCCCGACAATCGGGCTTACATTTTCTTCTCCCACCGGTTTACTGGTGTTACACCATCGAGTGCTTAACTTTAGTACGACTCGCATTAATTCATGTGCTTTCATACATTTACCAAACTCTTACCATTAACGTGCACTGTTGTTGTTCATTGTGGACTTGCCATGGAATTGCCTTGCTACCAGTCTTGCTGTGCACGCACAAAGGAATTCGGCTTCTGTTTTATTCTGCTGCAATGTCGCACTTGTTGGACTTCTAAGGCAGCTGTTTAAAAAGAACAGGGGACATGGATCTAAACCGTCTTTTTTTTTTTTTTTTTTTAAATGAAGAGAGACATTTCATGTAAACTCTCTGGGTCGCTTTAACAAATAGGTGTTTTTAAGTATGTACATTATGATTGATGGATACTCTGCACAGTAAACCACTTCAGGAGCTAACACCTATACAATCGTGCATTGCAGCCAAAGTGGCTCTAAACACGTACGGGTGCGAAGTGAGCCTACTTTCCATTATTACAGCAACTAAGAAAGCTCTGTATCTTTACACTGCAGTCATTTTCAAAGGCCTCTAGATTTTATGCATTCGGGCGTATCTGCCATGCAATTCCTTACCTCTTTAAAAAAGAAGGCGGTCTACATGAGCTACTGGCTTTCTCTATATCTGCTGTACTCGCGGTCAGGTCCGCTGTGGTGCTTTCCTATGAGAAGACGCATTGGGATCTACACTAGAAACCGGAAGTGAAACTCTGTGACCTGTCAACTCTGTGAACGGCTAGAATGTGCTTCATGGTTCGTGTTGCGCACCTAAAGTGCCTCCATTACATAAAACAGAGAAATCCTTACCGTGTAGTGCAACTGCCACACACGAAATTATAATATGTTTAACACTGCATTATCCAGTTGATGTGTCCACAGTAAGTTGTTGTTTGTATGCCTGAATTTTATATCATTGTTCCGTTGGAGCCAAATTAATAAGCTTTTTCGCTGTGTCATTTGCCACCCTGTACCCAATTCGGAGGTGGTACATACTGCAGCCCTACTCTCTGCTGCACAGCTACATATTAAGGTACCTAGTTTATCATGGAAATCTTTGAAAAGTGGTGGTGTATTAGGGTAGTACTGTACTGCAAAATTACTAACAAGCAGATCGTGCAGTGTGGCTCTATGTTTGTAATATTTCCCTAGAGAATACACTCACTGGGCTCATGCTGACTTATAAAGATTTCCAATCTATTAATTCATTTAAACTGGTCTCTACCGAGTTACTCAGGTAAATTAGCCTTTGTTCATGATTAAATAATTTCTTCCTATTGACTGATGAATCTTCTGTTGAGTTCAGCTGTGCGAGTACACTCCACGTGAGTGACTCTGGTGTATGGCCCATGGCTAAAAAATGGCCTTCCATTGGAGCTGTTAGATTCTGGTTACGTATACAGCTTTTATACTCAATAATTCTCTGCTTAACTTTTCTTTCTGTCATACCAATATACATTCTTTGGCAAGGGCACCAAATGACAGATTACCATTTTCGAATTGCAGTTTGTAAATTGACGTTGCAGCCACGGTTTCTTCAAGCCCAGATCAACCTCTTTGGTGTGTTTCGTACTCGCACAGCAGCTGCACGTGCCGGATGGTGTATGCCCCATTGGTTTACTCATACCCCAAGATTCTGTGAGTGTCTTTTGAACTTGTTTCAGAGCGATGTCATTCCTGGTCACAAGAGCCTTAATATTAGGGTATCTTTTAAATGCACATAACGGGCGTTTAAGGGGGCATTCACCACTGCTTAGTATGTGCCAATTCCGTTTTATAATGGCATTCACTTTATTAGAAAGGGGGTTGAAGGTACTCACAAAACCTATTTGATCTTCAGTCTTAGGTTTTGTTCTGTACTCTAATAGATCTTCTCTGCCGTTTATCCTTGCGCTTCCAGGCTATCTTTACGATCTTTTTTGGGTTGCCTCTCACTGTTAGTTTGGCACCTAGAACTGCTGCTTCTTGTTCAAACGTGTTGGTATAAACTGTTCCGCTTTAGTCTGAAAAATTGTCCTACATGTAGATTTTCTCTTGTATGTCTCGGATGGCAACGATCAAATTGAAGTAAGGAATTGCGATATGTGGCTGTATGATAAGGTTTCACTTTGAGTGTACTGTCGGTGGTGTCAGCCCAGATAGTTAAATCGAGAAAGTTAATTTCGGTCACACTCGTTGTGGCTGTAAATTGCAGGAATTTGTTCTGTCCATTAAGCCAATTCAAGAAAGTCTCGAATTCTAGAGCACTTCCATCCCAAATTAATAAGATGTTGTCTATGAACCTCCTCCAAATTTATAGATGTGACAAAAATGGATTGGAGAGGTCATAGATAACACTCTTATCAAAATGTTCTACAAATAAATTAGCTGCCGACGGGGCTACCGAGGAACCCATGGCTGTCCCATGGATTTGGTGGAACAGTTGTTTGTTGAAGCTGAAATTATTTTCTTTCAGAGACATGGAAGCGCACCATAAAATAAAACTATTGGGGCATTCACCTGTAGTTCTTTTAGTCAGGAGAACATCTTCTAGCACTACTAAAGTTAGATCCTGCAGAATACATGTGTATAAAGATACAATATGGAGACCGACTAGCATTTGTGTTTTGCCGTCAAATGTATAGTTCTCTATCAGTGTTATGATCTCAGTGGTATCCTGAATGTAAGAGTACATTTCTCGTACAAATGGTTTGAGGTAGGTGTCTGCACATTTTAACAAAGGTTCTAAAAGTGAATCTAAACCGAACACAATAGGGCACCCTGGTGGGTTGGATAATGACTTGTGAATTTTAGGTAAGATGTAGAACTGTGGTATGGTCGGAACTTTTGCAAGTAAATATTAATGTTCTTGTTTACATATCCAGCCTCTTGCAAGCACTTTTTTGATTTTTACTTCTATAATTGTCTTTAATCGCGGTGTCAGATCTTCTTGAGTTTTCTTGTAGAAGGTTTTATCTTCTAGTTGTCGTTCGCATTCTGCAATGTAAGCATCACTATCTAATAACACTATTGCTCCGGCTTTATCTGCTTTACACACTACTATTTGGGCGCTGTCTTTCAGTTGTTGCAAAGCTGTACGTTCTACTCGTGATAAGCTTTGAAACTGGTGCGTGGGGATGTTGTTTTTTTCTAACAGTTTCAGTTCTGTCAGCACTCTTTTCTCAAAGACTAGTGCTTCAGGTGTCAAACTTGTTGATGGTGGACAAAAACTCGAAGGGTTCTTAAGACCACTGTTGTTCTTTTCCATATCTTAAGATTTGTCATAGAAATACTGTTTCAGATGGATTTTGCGAAATAACTGATGTATTTCTGTTCTTAATTTAAACCCGTCATAGTTCGTAGTAGGTACAAATCCAAATCCTTTATTCAGTAGATCTTCTTCTGTTTTTGATAAACCTCCTGCAGTATGTGGCCATCCCCAAAACATTGTGGACTTCTGTGGGTGTCGTAGGTGGCGTAGCTCCATAGATATCAGCCACGTTGAGTGGGTCTGCTGACATGCCCTTGCTGTTAAATACATATCTGAAAAATGTTAGTTCCTCCCTAAAGTACTCACATTTCTCCTTGTGAATGACCAAACCGGTTTTCTCCAACATGTTGAAGACTGCTGCCAAGTTAGCCATGTGCTCTTCCTTGTCTTTGGCATGTACCAGGATGTCATCACTGTCATTGAGCACTCAGGGAGGTCTTACAGAATGGTGTGTATGGTTTGTTGGAAAACCTTTGCTGCAGAAGATGGTATTCCAAAATGTAATCGCTTGTATCTCCTCAGCTCTAGGTGCGTCAAAAATGTGGTTATATATCTCAAGTCTTTGTGTAGCTTGAGCTGATGATAGCCTGCCTTTAGGACTATTTTGGTGAATACTTTGCACACTGTGAGGTCTGCGATTATTTAATCAAGTGTTGGAGTGATATGTTTCTCCCGGATGATGGCCACATTGGGAAGACTAATGTCTATGACTATTCTGATTTTCCCTGGTTGCTTTGGTTTCTTTGTTACTACCATTGGGGAGACCCTTTTCTGTGAGTACTGTCACCTCCGCTATTATTCCTGCATTCTCCAGGTCACGTAGTTCTTTGGCTACTAGGTCCCGCATGTGGGAAGGTGTTCTACAGTGTTGTACTGCTTGCGGCTGTATAGTTGGGTCTATATGTAGTTTGATCACCTTGCGTGTCAGACACCCAATCCCCTCAAATGGCTTAAGTTAATTTGACAGGAGATTGAGGATTTCGTTGTAGTTTTAGATCTCACAGATGAACCTGATCAGTCCTAGTTCGTCTGCTGAGTCCTAATTGAGTAGGCATTTGATGCCTATGTATACAAAGTATATGTTTGATTGGATCTTTCGTCCCCCACTCCTGCTGAGTGTGGTTCAAATTCACCCAACCGCTGGGAGAGGTTTCCTGCTGCCATACACATAAAGCCATGTGTTAGTTGCCTTCAGTGTTGGTTGGGGCTTCATTGCACGTAGGGTGTTGAGGGGCTTACGTTTACAGAAGTTCTAGTGTCGATTATGATATGATATGATATGGCATTTGTAACGCGCCTTTACACAGGTGTTTCAAGGCGCGACGAGGCAGGGAGGGGAGGAACAAGGGGAGACAGACAACGATCCTACTAGGCCAGGTGTCATTCAGATCGCGCAAGTGCAGGGGTGTGGGAGGGGGAAAAGTGCAAGGGGAAGGGGAGGGCGGAAGTGCAGTACAAGGTAAGTGGCGTAAAGTAATAAATAAATAGGGACAGCTGGTGGCAAGTGCAAGGTAAGTGCAGAACAAGTGCTGGGAAAGGGGGGGGCTGTAGGGATACAGAGACAGTCCCGCAGTGCAGAGGGGTTCCAGTGCATCAGTGCAAGTGGAGAGTGGCTGGGCCCAGGACCGAGGCCGTTAAGAGTGGTCCAGTTGCAGAATCAGTGCAGTTTCAGTGAAGGATATTAGCTGTTCAGCAGGGGAGAGGGAGAGAGAAAGCAGAAGCAAAGAGGAAGGTTTTGAGGTGCTTCCGGAACCGGGGATGGTTCTCCTCAAGTTTCAGGGAGGCAGGGAGGCTGTTCCAGAGGGAGGCCCCTGCCGCGGAGAGAGATCTACCCCCAGCTCGTTGCTTCGAGAAGCGGCTGACCCTGAGGGAGTTGGAGGCGGATGAGCGAAGGGCTCGGGAAGGAAGATATTTGGGAAGAGAGAGTTGAAGGTATTTAGGACCCAGGCGCCAGAAGGCCTTGTGGACAATGCAGAGGGTTTTGAACTTTATCCTCGCAGCCACTGGGAGCCAGTGTAGAGATTTCAGTCCTGGAGAGATACGGTCCCTGGGCTTGAGGCCAAGGACAAGTCTCACAGTTCTGTTCTGGATGAGTTGCAGAGGGCGGAGAGTGGAGGCAGGCAGATTAAGATAGAGGCTGTTACAGTAATCCAGCTTCGAGAGAACCAGGGCTCGGGAGACAGTGAGCTTCTGGGGAAGGAGAGAAAGGGAAGAATCCCTCTGAGGAGGTGCAGCTGGTAGTGTGACTTCTTAGCGACGTCAGAAATATGAGGAGAGAAGGAGAGTGTGGAGTCGAAGATGACCCCAAGGTTTTTTGCCTTGCAGGTAGGAGCAGGGAGGGGGCCAAGGGAGGCAGGCCAGAGAGCTGCAGGGAAGGAGGGAGTGGGTGTAACGATGAGTAGAATCTCAGTCTTACTGGCATTAAGGCAGAGGTCATTGGCGGCACACCATTCCTGGATAGCAGACAGACAGTCAGAGATGAGGGAAGGAGAGGGGGAGGCTGAGGGTAGCCTGAAAATGAGCTGGGTATCGTCCGCATAGCACTGGAAATTAGGGCAGAGAGCGGCGATGCGGTGGGCAAGGAGTGCCAGATACTGGTTGAACAGCCAGGGAGAGAGATTAGATCCCTGGGGGACACCACAGGTGGAGAAAAAGATGTCGGAGAGGAAGGACCCCAGTTGGACCTGGGAGGGTCGATTTGAAAGGAAAGGGGTCAGCCACGCCAGAGCCTGACCAGTGATACCCAGGTTTTCACGGAGACGGTTGAGCAGGATGGCATGGTTGACAGTGTCAAAGGCAGAGGAGAGATCGAGCAGAATGAGAACACACGGAGTGTTGGAATCGAGGTTCAAGAGCAGGTCTTCACGGATGTTCAGGAGAGCAGTTTCCGTGCTTCTGGCAGCTCTGAAGCCAGATTGATGGTCATGAAGACTACCAACAGATTCAGCATGGAGGTTAAGCTGGGAGATGGCCAGTTTCTCCAGGAGCTTGCCCAGGAAGGGAGTGATGGAGATAGGGCGATAGTTAGCCGGGCAGGAGGGGTCGGAAGAGGGTTTCTTGAGAAGAAGGTGCACAAGGGAGTGCTTGAGGGGGGAAGGGAAGACTCCAGAGGCGAAGGAGTGGTTGCAAAAGTCAGCCAGGGCAGGAGCCAGGGAGTCGATGTTGTCCTTGATAGTTTTGGAGGAACAGGGGTGAACCTGTTTAGACGAGACTTTCATAGATCGGACTTGTCTGGAAACCTCGTCAGCAGAGAAAAGTGGAAAGGCAGAGAAAGAGGGAGGAGGGGTGACTGCAGAAGGGCCAGAGGCAGAGCCGGGAAGGGAGGGAGGGAGGTGAAAGGAGGAGACGAGGACAGGATGTCCTGAGTTTTAGAGATGAAGTGAGAGGCCAGTGCAGTGCAGAGGGCCTGGGAGGGGACAGGAGAGGTAGAGACTGCAACAGGGTTGGCCAGCTCCTTGCAGATTTTAAAGAGTTCGGCGGAGTTGTTAGATGCCGCAGAGATGCGGGCTTGGATAAGGGCTCTCTTCTTGGTGAGAACGGAGAGCCGGTACTGCCTTTGGAGCAGGCGGCAGGCCAGTTTGTCAGAGGATGAACATGAAGCACGCCATTTCCTCTCTGCAACCCTGCACTTGCGTTTTAGGGAGACGAGATCCGAGTCATACCAGGAGTTACATTTGGCTTTGGGCTTCAGGCGGATTCTCATGACGGGGGCAAGGATATCAAGAGTAACAGATATAGCAGAGTGGAGCAAGGAGAGGGCTGTGTCAGGGTGGGAGTCAGCCGAAGGGGCAGGGGGGGGGGGCGAGAAGGTAGCAGCGAAAGCCTCAACTGACACACGCTTCATGGGTCAGATGACCGAGAAGGTGGGTGGCAGTGAAGAGGGTGGCTTTGCCTGTGGAGTAGGGAGGGTGAGGTGGGAGGATAGGAGAAAGTGATCACTCCAGGAGAGAGGAGTGGAGAGAGGGACGGAGAGGGGAAGGTCAGAAGAGATCAGAGCATCAAGAGTGTGCCCAGCAGAGTGAGTAGGCCCAGACGGGAGAATAGAGAGTGAGAGAGAGTCGCAGAGGTCACGAAAGAGACCAGTGGGGGGACTGGAGGCATCAAGGTGGATGTTGAAGTCGCCAAGTAAGAGGAGTTGAGTGGTTGAGGACAGGAGTGAGGAGGAGAGGGCAGCCCACTCAGAGAGGAAGGAGGAAATTTGACCAGGTGGCCGATAGATAGTAGCCACGGTAAGGGAATGGCTAGGATAGAGAGAGAGTCGGCAGACAAGACATTCAAAAGAGGAGTAGGTCTGCGTAGGAGTGACAGTGGCAGGAATCCACTCAGGGAAGATAAGGGCAACACCACCCCCTGCACGGTTATGCCTGGGCATGGAGAGGATCTTGTAACCGTCAGGTAGGAGTGTGTCAAAGCTGGTGGCAGAGCTGGCTGTGAACCATGTCTCAGTGAGACAGAGGACGTTGAGGTCCAGTTCCTCAAGAAGGTGACAGATATCAGAGGAGTGCTTGATGGCAGAGCGAGATGTGGCAATGTGGAGAAGGTTGCCATCCTTGAAGAACTTCCGGGGAGGGGTACAGATCAGAGGTACGCCCTGCGGAGGTGTTGAAGAAGGAGGTGAAGAAGGAGCATGAGAGGGGGCAGGGAGGGAGGGTAGAGGCAAGGTAGCCAAGGATAGAGGAGGGGGGACAGCAGGAGAGGAGAGGAAGTTGATGAGGTGTGGGAAGCGTCTATCAAAGAGGTGAAGGTTGGCCTGAGGGCCTTGGACCAAGATGGTCCCATTAGCGTAGACATTAATGATGGCCTTAGAGGAGCGGAAGGGGGCCAAGAGGACATCCCAACGGGTGCCACCATTAATGGGAGAGGAGGAGAAAGGAGAGAGCACAGAGACCATATGAAGGGTCCATAGGTCAGGCGAAGGCACGAAAAAGAGGATGTCAGTGAGAGTTTCCTTAGAGCAGGCACTAGTGTAGGTGTCAGAGATAGGGAGGCCTGGATTGGAGACAAGGATGTCCTTTTTAAACTTTTTCCTACCAGATTTAGTGAGGAGAGCAGGATAGTCAATGGAGAAGCAGTTAGAGAAGATAGGCGAGACAGAGAGCACCATGGAGTAGGAGGGAGGGGGGGACAGACGAAACGAGAGCACGCAGACAGGAAGTGAGTGGCAGGCACAAGTTACCACAATTAGATTATCATAGTAACCTCCTGTTCCCCCACTTGAATGTTGCAGCTCAGCCTTTTCTTCTTTTTATTTGCTTTCTGGTCATCTGGCACTATTGCAGAGATTAAGTGTATTTTTCCTTTCTTCTTCTTGATCTGGTGAGCTGCAATCACCACCATTGCCCTTCTGTCTTCATCTTCCGACTGCTTATGAGGAGTTGTTTTCAGCCTCGACCTGCTGTGCTTTTGCTTGCTGCTTGTCCCTGGGTGTCCTTTTCCCAATGGTAGGGTGTTGGCCTGTGGGGTTACCCAAACATCAGCAGACTTTTGTGCAGTGATCAAGACTACCACAAGTGCTGCACTTTGTACCCTGTGCTTGGCAGTTTTGCTTACTGTGTTGTTTCCCCACCACACCAGCCGTAGTTGTTGGAGCCAGAGATTCTGGTTCGCCCTTCAGAAGTGCGGGTGGGGCCATGGTCATCTCCTCATGGTGGTGGTCCATCTGTAATTGCTGCATCCATTGGAGCTGGTGACAGCTGTAGTCTTTGAAGCGACATGTTCATGTGGGTGGCACGTACATGCAACAGTTCTCTCTGATCACCATGTGCCAGGATGTGGCATAGGGGAATTCCTTTTTTGCTTAGTATAATTCTCCTCAGTTTCTCTGAGTACATTCCATTAACTCATTTGGCATCTGATACCAGCCAGGTGTGGTATGCGTTTCTACCTCGCTTTGGACTGTTGTGCAAAAGTTGAAAATGTCATAATCTGGGTTGAGTTGCGGCATTTTTGGCATCCGTGTCAGATGCACGTGGGAAGGAGTTGAAAATATGTAGCGTCTTGTCTCCAACATTTAACAACGGGTGAGACTGCATCTTTTTTGATGTGGTAATTTCTTTGCAGTTCATGGACATTTCAAACTTCTGTATCCATAGTGCACACCAGGGTCCTATAGATGATGGTTCTAGGTATGGGTCAAAAGGGGCAATGGGCATTCCCAGATGTCCTTGTATATGTGGTGTGAGATTTGAGTTGAATGTTGGTGCCAGTCTGGCAGGAGTGGTTGGACCTGGGATGGCAGCCATCTTGATTTATGTGGGGTAGATGGCCACTCCTTGATCATGGCAGATCTTCCTTTTTATTTTCACTCACCTCGTTGATGTGTGGTTCTCTGTGTTCAGTGTAGTGTTTCTCTCTTGGGTTGTCTTCCTTACTTGTTTGCCTTGTGGATGCCTGTTCTACCTCAGTGCATTGGGCCTGGCTTGCTGACTGATGTGTTCTCCAGTGTGGTGCACATGCGCGGCTGTGCTAGTGCTGTCCTGTGAACCGTGTTCTGTGTCGATGATTTTTATTTTTTGTGTAACTGTTGGTGCCTGGTCTGCGATCCCGCTCCTCGGCTGCGTTAGCTTGTTAACGGCATTACAGCCCATATTGTAGGGGGGCCCAGAGCCGGCGCGCAGCATAAAACATATCTCTACATGGGTTCTGAGTTAGCTTGGGACTGCCCTTCCGTTATCTGAAGTGCGTCGCAGTGTTTATTACACATTACACATCACCACGTTCGCGTGGTGATGTCTACATAACATGCAAAGAAGTCTGTTATTTTTCTTTTCATGTTCGTAGAAGTCAGGGTATAATCCAAAGAACAAACGTCGATATAGCCGCTCCCATCACTCTGATTAGCCATATCGTGCTCCACCTGTGGAGCTGGTTGAGAGATTTTACTAGGAGAAAGTCTGGCACAGGACGAAGTACGAACTGTAGGTGACACAAATCCCCCTGCTTGCGGTTCATCAGAAACTCTTCTACTCCTTAGATTATACATTTTAGGGGACTCACCAGATCTTCGTTGGCAGCTTTGCAGAGTTACAGTGCTCACTCTCCTCACTCAACTGCATGCAACTACGCTTATCAGTGCTTCACTAGTGCAAAATCTCGAGGGCTTCTTAAACAAACAGGCTCCTACTTTTTTCCATCACTGATAGTTCCAATCATGTGCATACAGCAATCAGAGCATACTGCACGCAACTGTGGTTATCAGCAGTTTGCTGGCATGAAATCATGAGCGCTTTTCAAACACCCGCTTTCTGATTTCCTTCACTGGTTGCTTAAATCATGTCATAGCACTCACCAAAATGCATACATCAGTCCTCTATCTATCCCCCTGTCTGTAGCACCAACGGTTTAGGGTCTTCAGTGAAAAGGGCTTATTTTATTTTTTCAGAAATAAGAACTGTCATGCCCCAGATGCACACTAGGGCGCACAAGGGCTGACAGACGAAGCTGGGCAGGGAAAGATGAAAGTTACCGGCATGAGAGCTAAGTGTTCTCTGGGTGTCTGTGCGAATGGTGAGGGGGAATGTTTGTAGTATGAAGGGGAGAGGGTGGAGGAGGAGGTAAGTGTTTGTGTGGATCGAGGTGGAAAACTTTTTGCATGGAAGGGAGGGGGCAGTTGGGCGAGTAAGTGTGTGTTTCTGTTTGTTTGTGAATGTGTCTGTGTGGTTAGGGTGGGTTTGTGTATGCATGTTAATGGCACGGGGAGAGCAAAAGTGGTTTAGGGGTGGAACCTCCTGTTATAAAGGGTGGAGGGTGGGCCCAAAACAGTGATATTTTTCAATATTGAAGGGACAAAGCAACAGGTGGAGAGAGGAAGATGTTGGGCAGGCCTTAATCAGGTCGGCAGCAGTGTTTCTCATGCTCCTGACCACATCCTCAAAAACACTTCGAAACTGCTCCCCCCTACAAATCAGTGCTTCACAGTACATACATAGTACTGTGACCCTTGAAATGTAATGGTCAACAGTGTTCTCTATGGCGTGTGAAGCCGCCACTGGGATTCTCTGCCCCAAAGGAGTATCCACTTTGGTAACAGGAGCAGTTGAAGATGATGGGTTGGAGGAAGTCAACCTACTCTTAGCTAATATAAGTATTGCCTTTCTCAGAGCAGTCAGGTTAGTCGATTTGGTGTGGTGCCTCATGGATGCAGTCTGTAGGAATACAAGTAAGGTTTCCCGTGACTGAGTACAACTTTGCCCTCGGTGCATCGAAACTTGCTTGCACAAGCCTTTCGGACATATACAACGGTTGTGAAAAATTGCCACACCCAGGACTCACTCCGGGTACTGGCGACAGTGTCTTCCTCCACCTCATCGTCCTCTTCCTCTTGATCCTCCTCTTCTGTATTACCACACCTGTTTCCCTCTCCTGACCCTCGAGATGATGATGGTGGTGGTGATGGGGGTGGCTAGGAAGAAGTGATGGCTGTAACAGATGACATTGTCCCCAACAACTTCTGCAAAACAAATCTGTACAGCAGTAAAGCAGGTGCTCTCTCCTGGATAGCCAGTTTGAGAGTGAGGAAGAGTAATGGGTGGGTCCCTTTAGAGGAACCATCCACAAGCAGTCCTACTGTCTGCAGTATACCAAGTCGCAAAAAGGCCTTGAAAAGTTGTTAAAAGTTGCCAGATCAACCAAGAATGGGTCTGGGAGCTGTGGAATTGTAATGTTTCTGCTTGAAACACCCTAGATTGGCTGGAAATGCACTTTTAAACTATCTACGGCCATGAACACCGTTCATGGACACCTTGTCACGTTGCACGGGTACGGTCACATGATGATGTCCGCAGTGCGCAGACACCCTTCCGTTGGGAATCACGTGGTGTATAGGCTGGGTGTCCATGGAACAGGCGAGGTGTCCGCGGACTAATTAAAAGTGCAACATGTGAAACTGGACATGTCCGGACATCGCACCTGTCCAGGGGCACCTTCATTTTGAGTGTGGACACCCCGGATAGTCGCACTGTCCGTGGAATCAGAATGGGAGTTTAAAAAAAAATAGGAAATTTTACATAACGATATACATTTATAGTGCAAGATATATCTTTCTTCAAGAAAGGGATGAGGTATCAGAATGGGAAACATAAATGGCAGAATTAGGTATTTGTGTACAATAATCATGAGGGGAGGAAGGGAGTTAGGTTTCATCAAAGCGTCTTTGATTAAAATCTTGAGAATTTGATGGAATGATTGCCTAAGGTAAACTGCCCTGACGTCACTAAATCTTATGACCCACCCCTGAGCCTGACATCACCAAATCTAGTTATATTCTCCGCCTTTCTCTGTGATGTTACTTGGCAGCGTAGCCAAACGCACCCAGTCATCACCTACGTGATGTGACGCAGAACCCGAAAATCAACACACATCGACTCACAACACAGCACATCACAATTCGGAATATTAAACCGTACTTTAAAAGAAAACAACAACACTGTACAATTTGTAAAGTACTTTTATTTCACAATAAACGCTCCGAGAACATCCGACTATTGCCATATTCAATCAAATTGCAAATTTGTTTCTTCGCTCGCGATCCAAAATATTTATCGTGAGGCACTCATTGTTCTTTTTGTGTACACAAGGTGTTCGTTTTCGGTTAAAGAAGCGATTGGGTCGCACAATGAATTCCAGTGCGTCTGCATCAACTTGGGGCTTGACCACCGTAAAGGATGTTATGTTGCTCCTAATCACTAGTACTGCGTAAGGGCATATGGGTCCTTGGCTATCGTCCCAAAAAAGAGTTACTGTGATCCAGTTGTTCACCACTATGTTTAGCTGCCAGTTGAAGAACCTGTCAGTTGGCATCTGGAATCTATGACAATCGCAGAATGTATCTGTTTCGAAAACATAACAGAAATGTGTGTCACTACCCGATCTTTATAACAATTTGTCTATTGACTTATTAATTTGTCATAGAGTTTAAACTAAAGATTAGCATAGACATGAAACAATCTCAACAGAGAGAAAACGTGGAAAGTGGTGCACAATTCGAGATGGTCATACATGACATTTTAATGAAATATAAGCGTTGAACTTGGGGGAACCGAGTGGTGGTCTACATGAACCTCAATGCTGGACTCCCCATAAGCACGTTAAAAAGACCACTACACACAAAGGTTGTACTTGCGTTTCATTGCAATAAGCCACACAGAACAAACAAATAGAATGTAACCCAGAAATAATTTTCAGATAATAATAAGTTCATGCTTGTTCCGGTATACAATAGTCGAAAATCAAACTTACATTATATTCACCATTTCCATTCTCTTGGCATAACTCAGACCGTAACGCTCAGTGCGTTCGCACCAGCGATTCTTCATAAACTGAATTTATATGTTCCTTACCCACTTTTGGAATGCATAACCTTATCATATTTTCATTATTACAAACCTCCTTTCATTCAATTCCTTTCGGAATGGTCCCTTTCTCTCAAGGTCAAAAAACAATTGAACCTTATACTGTGTGTCCGATGCGTGGGCTTCCTTAGCTTGCAAACAAAAATTCAAAGCTGGTGACCTTCACTCACAATCAACATACATTCTTACTTTGCAGCAACTTTCCTCACCGCATCCATGAGAACTGTTATTCTTATCCACGTCCATCAGGCACTGCAGGTGGCTGTCTGAGGTGCCAGGCTCCAGGGGGCACTATCCATTATTTTAATTACATTTTAACACAGACACATTAGCCCTCTATTTGCCACGCTCTGAGTGTAGTACCAGCACATCAATTTATAAACATCAAACATTTTAATTAAGAGTGTACAATTACCTGAAATTGCTTATATTTAATATTAATAAATATTGGGCAACCAATATAAACAATATAGAGGAATGGGCATTCGGAATGTAGTATTACTCTGTAATACCACAAGGTAAGGTTGGGGTTGCAGACTGCAGAAGCAACAATCTCTGTTTACAAGTCCACAATTCCATGATTATACATCTCCATCCCTTGAATGCCAAAATGCAATCTCTTTCGCCTGTACTTTAGGCACATATTGTGGAACACCTTCAAATGTACCGTGTGAGTTTTGCGACAAAAAAACACCTGTTTTTTGCTTCTTGCAGCCATATCCCATCCTCATCACCCCTCACCTCCCCAAAGATTATTTGATAAGTTTGACAAGTGCAATGTTGTGTTTTTTAATATGTTTTTACCGCAATGTCCGCAGACACCAAACATGGATCCCAGATGGCGGGCGCATTGAAACAATCCGACGCATCTCACGGTTCATCCCAACCAATCAGCGAACAAGTCGTCTGTCCGCGGAAATGATGCAAGTCGATTACCCAATCGGTGTCCTGTCCGCGGAGCGAGCAGGGAAGTGAGTCCGTGAGTCCGCGGAACGGACATAGATATCACTAATTTGTTGTGACTTACTTTTTAGTCATTTTAAAAAAAAACTACTGGACAGATTTTACTGGACAGGACGAAGCCGCTGTTACTGCTGCAAATTTGGTGAAAATTCATCCAGCGATTTGGGCTGTAGGTGTGCGCAAAGTTTTTTCCCCATTCAGTCTATGGGAAAAAATGAAGTTTTGGGACCCCACCTATAACTTTGCCCCCCCTGGACCAAACATCACCAAACTTTGTAAAAAATGAAGAGTGGGCCATATACTTTTTTTGCAAAGTTTGGTGAGGATTCGTCCAGGGGGAGCAAAGTTAAAAGCCGCCCAAAGAGTTTGTTTATTATTTATAATGCACAAACATACCCAAAAGGTAACAGTGCGCAGCAGATACAAGAATATGCGAAGCTTAGATACACAGAATTAATATTTACATACATACAGGTATTTAGTAAAAGGGTATATACAGGAAAATCAAATACAACATATTTACAATAGCACAATATACAGGTTTGATGAGCAGTCACTTCAATCAGCACTACATTTAGTGAGCATTCACTTTCAACCACAGGATAGTGTTGGTCCTAAAGTTTTGGTAGGGAAGGTCAGTTCTTAATGTGTGGGGTAGGGAGTCCCACAATTTAGCTGCTTTCACCGGGAAGCTGTTGCCACCAATAGTAGAGCGATTGAAATTAGGGATAGCAAGGCAGTCTTTGTAAACTGTTCTAGTGGGTCTCAGCGAGATCTGTCTATGGAATATGTTGACCAGGTAGGAAGGCGTAGCATTATTAAGGGTTTTGTGGGTGAGTGACAGGGTTTTTAGGTGGATTTTATCCATGGTTGGCAGCCAGTTATTCTGTCGGCTACTCTCAGTTATGTGGTCTCTATTCTAGAGATGCCCAATGCCACCCTGAGGGCATTATCTTGTAGAATTTCGAGTTTTCTAATGGTAGCTTTAGTTGACCTAAGATAGAGGCCGTTGCAATAGTCCAAGCGAGACAGGATGAGGGCTCTGGCCAAGGTAGTGCACCTAGTATCGGATGGCTGTGTAGTTATTGTTAAGTTGCTAATCCCATAGGAAGTGCACTTTTTGGGCTGTGTAATATAACGTGAGCAAGCGCTGTGTGTAGCGCAAAGCGCGTCATTCAGGACACTGTTCTGGCATCCTGTTTTGTTTTGCTGTGTGTTTTGTCCATTTTGTTAAAAATGTTTACCATATATTAAACTTGTGTTGTTTACTCCACTCGATTGTCTGGTTATTAATTTTTTGGGACTTCTTGATCTCACACGTGGAGTGCGTTTTTTTCTCTCCGTTTTTATATATATATATAAAACACAGCCACGGTAGTGGCTGTGGAGTTATGGTTAAGTTGCTAATCCCATAGGAAGAGCACTTTTTGGGCGGCTTATAACTTCTCTCCCCCTGGATGAATCCTCACTAAAATTTGCAAAAAAAAAGTATATGGCCGACTCTGAATTTTTTTGCAAATTTTGGTGAGGTTTGGTCTGGGGGGGGCAACGCTATAAGGGGGGTCCCAAAATGTCTTTTATCCCATAGACGTAATGGGAAAAAAAAACTTGCGCATGCCTACAGCTCAACCCGCTGGACGGATTTCCACCAGGAGCGGTGGCTTAGTCCCGAAAGCGTGCTCGTTAATTTGGTGTAAATCCGTCCAGTATTTTCTTTTTAAATGACCAACACGTAAGGCAAAAAAATTGGTGATATCTAGGTACGCTCTGCGGACACACTTCCCTGTTCGCTCTGCGGACAGGACACTGATTGGCTAATCAGCTTGCGTCATGGCTGCGCACACGCAACACGTCCGCTGATTGGCTGGAGTGTTGCGTGAGGTGTGTCACATTGTTTAGATACGCCCGCCATCTTGGATCCGCCAACAGCGTGGCAACATAGGCAAAATCCATTTTTGGGGAGTGGGTTGTTGTGCAGGAGTGCTTGGGGAGGGTTGGGAAGTAAGAGATGGGTCAGGTGCCCCTGATGTGTTTGTCATGTCCACAGTCTTCACGGATGTCAGCGGACATAATAAATGCACTACTGCTATTTTATTTTAGCATGAATTTGGTTTTGGGTTGTTAGTAGAGCATTGATTGTAATTACTATTCCCTATAAGTAGCCCACATACCACAGTCAAAATGTTTGGTAGCATAGGTGTGTTATGCTGTGGTGGTTGTGGCCAGGGCCTAGAGTCTTGGGTGCATGGCCGAATCAAACACCCATCAAATATCCACAACCCAAAAGTTTGTGTACTGTTTCATTTGTAGAGTTTGTATGTGAAGTTTTGGCTAGGCTATGCAGTTAAGAATGGAGAGTTTGTAACAAGGACTGCAGTGTTTGTGAGTCTATTTATTTTATACTTACTGGTTGAGTTTTTTGTGGTTGTATGCACTTTTTTCATGACATGGGTAACTGGACCAGAAATACTTTTTCGATCTCTGTGATAAAAGAAAAGATCATATGTTAGAGTAGCTAGTTCATAATGAGTTATTGCATTTCATAATAGACATATCTGTATTTTTTTTACCCTCATATTTATTACTTTCCAAGTACTATAGTTCAAACCAGAGTACTGCGCAATGTGCTCAGTTTCTGTGTTTCTTTTCTAAATCATTGAGTCTGTGCGAAATAAAATCCATGCTGGATTAAAAATAAAAAAACATCTATGTTGGGGTACAATATATTTCTTTCATTGTTTTTCTGTTTATTTCTGGTTTCTTGCTAATCTTCTATCTGTTGACTTGTTGCAGATTTTTGGGGCAATTAGATACCTGTTGGCATATTCTAATTGTTTATTTCTACTTTTATGTTATTCATCTATCTGTTGGGTCGTTATAGATTTTTTGGGGCAGTTAGATACCTGTTGGCCTATTCTAACTGTATATTTGTTGTTTGATTTTAGTAGTATTTATAAATCTGTTTGCTTGTTGCAGAATCTTGGGGCAGTTAGATATCTGTTGGCGTATTCTAATTGTGTATTTCTTGTTACATTTTAGTGGTATTTATTTATCTGTTTGCTTGTTGCAGAATCTTGGGGCAGTTAGATACATGTTGGTGTATTCTAACTGTGCACAGTTTTGAAGTTGAAGTTTTGCTTATGTTCACACACAGATTATGTATAAAATTTTGGTTTTAAGAATATTAAGTAAGCGTTTAAAAGATTTGCTGGTAATCTCTGCTTTAGAGTAATGGCACTATCATTACAGTCAAACCCTCCACAATTCTTTTTTATTTATGCAGTGTAGTTACCTGCATTGGTTGTGGTTCCTGTGTGGTAGATTATACCTATTGTTGTGAAGGTTTTCTCACCAAGTAATACTTCACCATGTGTGAATCCAGTCAGTTTACAGTTGTTTTTGGTACCATCTGCATTGTAATGTAAAAGCATTAGTATTACATATTTACTATTTGTCTGTATTTGTAAGGTGGAGCGATTATCTGAATTGCAGGTAGTACATAATCTGCCATGGTTTGCATTTTGTACAAGTTGCTGAAATGGAATGGACAGTTAGGTATTGATACATACACAAAGCGTTCATTAGGGACTTCTTCCTGTGCCACAAGGCTGCAGAGAGTGCATGTATGTTGCCACATCTATGAAATCTGTAAGATTTAATTTATAGGTATGTTTTTGTTTTCCAGTATTTGTAGAAAGTACATTAGACATTTTTGTGGATCTTCTTGTGAGTTTATAGTGAATTTGACAATTCCAGCACAGTAGTCCAATTCTTGTCTTATTCCATGAACACTGTAAGTGTTGTCAGGATTGTTGGTTGCATTTCTATGAAGGACTAACATTTGCAAACACAATTGGTCTGTACTGTGTAAGTAAATGTTCTCAATAATTGGTGGCAATTGGAATAGAATATTTATTGCTACATTTGCGTAGCAATTTACAGCAGTTATATTTGAAAATTTGAATGGACCTGACAGTTCTGTGTCAAAGTCATTTGATCGGAGTGTGTGTTGCTTCTTTGAAGAAGTAGTTGAGTTATTTTGACCAGTAGATTCTTCTTTGGTTGTGGTACTTGATAAAGTATTAGTTTTTTTTTTCTTTGGAGGATTTATAGTGATATCCTGTATCATTTAAGTTTGAAGTAGTTTTCTTTTACAACGTTTTGCTTTCTGTGAGACAGGATAGGTTTTTAGATGGGTGTGTAGAGTGAACATAGCCTATTGTATTCTAGAATGCAAGGAATATCTGCATTTACTTTACTTGCATCAAAGTTGATTAGAAATAGCCTGTCAAGTGTATGTAAGCGTGATAGTACTACATAGCTCATGCCTTCTTTAAAGACTGTGCTACCAATATCTATTAATGCTTTATCTATGGTGAGACCTTGTGATTTGTGAATCAGTTAGTGAAAATTGTGAAGATTGTTCCCTGCGTACATACATGTCTTTGAAAAGAAGGAAGCGGGCTGTTGAGCGTCCTATCCTTTTAACTTCTGATGGTTTGTCAAAGAGAATATTGATAAATGTAATGTTGTTGTCACATGGGTATGTTCGAAAGCCAACAACTGTACCAAGTGCTCCATTAACTAGTCCTTGCTCCACGTCAAGGTTACATTTAAGCATTACTCTACAGTATAAAGATAATTTTAATATTTTCTCCAAACCAGCTGTGTTGGATATAGATTATTCTAGGGTATTTAGTCTTTTTGTGGCTTGTTGACACATGGGTAGGGTCATACCATGTACGTGCAATTTATCTGTGGAGTAAATTTCAATTATTGGTTGCATTTCTTTTTTCAACATTGTTTCATTGAATTTTGAACAGCTTCCAAGAGTTGGAATCAAGGACATACAATTGACATTTTTCTGTGCTAATCGTTCCATGACATCAGTAGCACATGAATTATGGCCATAGAGTGCATGGATGTGCCTGGTTTTTAATATTGATTGTGCTTCTTGAAATAGCAGACCAACTCTAACACTTTTTAAAATGTTGACGTACGTGAGGTCTGCAAACTGGCACATGTTTTCTGTTAATTCTCTGTATTGGAAATGTTCCAACTGTTGACATTTCCTATGCTGCCAAGAGTTTTACGGCACAGTTTGTGCCCTAAGGTTTTAAAAATAGGTTCAGCTTTCACTGGTGTCAATTGAAGAAGATCTCCGAAAACAATAATGTGTTTTCCTCCAAAGAGCTCTTTGTAGTCTGTTTTGAGGACCTCTTGTAATCTGAGGGGAATCAAAGCCAACATTAGGTTGGAGACCATGCTCATCTCATCTATTAGCAGCATTTTCATTTGTTTGAAAACTCTCCGTAGTTCCATTGCAGTTTCTGTAGAAAGTTTGTAATAGTCTAATTTGTTTTGGTGTTCTACTGGTGTCAGGCTTGCATATCGTATGGTTTTGTCTGCGGAAGCTGCTGAACCCCCACAATCCCCCAGAGATGCAGTCCTCCAAACTGAATGTGAACAGCTAAACTGGGTGTAACCCCAAGGGAAAGGGGGAAATGGGACAAAATAATAAATGTCAGGTCAGGAATCCCTTGCTGAACTCACAACCTATTGAAGAAAAAAAGAAATCACAATTCTGGATCACTAACCTTTTCTTCTTACTTTTCACTCTTCTTATCATCTCACACCATTAATACATTAAAACATCATATCTGACTCTCCTCTTCTGATTGCCTAGAGGAGTTTTCTACATTGGAGTTAGTAACAGGAATAACGTCTCTTACTGCTATGCTTGAACTCCATGAAGCAATTGACTTGTCTTTTCACTCAATTATCCCTTCTAAATAAGAAGCCTGGATTATTGGAGTTTAGCTTTAAAGAGATTCACTGGAATAATTAGTTCAATCTTCATCTGAAGATTGCACTCCTTTGTAAATCTCTTCTGTTCATTTAACACGAAGAAACTCCCTTTAAATGTACCTGACTAGTAAATTCACGCTTCTGTGCATGTGGCTGAGATTTTTAAAGAAGGCTTGACGTGCTGATAATAAAATCCTCTTCTGCGCATGCTTGTAACATTCCAATTCTCTGTTCTTACAGTGCATGCTCTCCACAAGCTCCAGGCAGTCTTTTCTCTGCACACGCCCGTATGTAAAAGAGTATTAGTAGATTAGTATGCGACGGATAAGTTATTAGGGTTTACTTCCGTAACTAACCGCAACTGCAAAAGTCATACATGGAAGCACCCAACAAGTCTGATGTCTCAAATTTAAACATACAAAACGATCAGATGAACAAACTGAAATAACGCGCAAACACAGCAATCTTCCCTTAACACACTGACACTTGTGCCTTCAGTGTAAGACATCTAACCAGCGAATTGATTAATCGTATATTGAGTTCTCAGAAAGGCACGTGCCCAAACTGTTCACTATACGAAAAGCGTCTCTGTAATCAGTTGCTCTGAAGGAACGGTCGCCTAGCAACAGAACGTGCAGGTTCCTTCTCTCTAAATGGATTTGAATGGAGAAAGTAAATTTAGGCAAAACCTTCCTCCCTTTAGTGACTGAATATACTAAGCGCCACTGTTATGAATACTATTATTCAAACTGAAGTTTTCTTAACCAAAGTTTCTTAACCTTTTTCAATTGAAAATATGAACTATAATAAAATGGTTTTCTCATACTTAGTTCCAAATTAAAGTAAAACAACTTAGCTTTCTTTTCCTGAAGACAAGGTTGTTGGATCTCCTGACTTCTTCCTGTAATTCCTAAATCCAAGATAAACTGTAAAGGCCCAATCCAGATTGAAGTTCACTGGAGCTATTGACAAATGTCCCATCAGCTGGGCTGCTGACAATGAAAGACAGTTTAGAATGTTTGGATCCTGCCTTTCATTCACCCCCATCCAATCTGAGAGACAGCTGAGAACCTCCATCTTGGCCAGGGAAACTCTAATCACTCTGAACAATAAAGTTAAGGCCCAACCAATCACATAGGGAACATTCATCCTTCCACACTCAATCTGTCTAGCAGAACCTGGCAACTGGATGGAGTAGTAATCAGTGTAAAGTGACACTGCCTACAGCTGTAGGCAGCTAAACCTGTGGAGGCAGTTAAATAGATGATAGTTTGTTGTTTGTCAATTGTTGAAGGAACTTGCTGATGATTTTGATTAAGAATGTTTTGCCTGAACCAGCCTATTGGCAGGTAAATTTTTTTTATTTTCATGTTCCACACCATGTTCAATTTGTTTTATTATATATTGGCAAATGCTACACTGCTCCTTGTTCAGTTGTGATTTCAGTACAGCAAAGTCTTCTGTAGCTTGTTCATACTGACACATAGTATTTTCTACTTCTATCATGGCTAATTCTGCCTCATTTGCTTATTAGTGGCTGTCCAAGTGGTTCTAACAGTTCACGTCTGTTATAGTGCTTTCATTTGCTTTGAAAGTGTCTTCAAAGGAGTCATATGCATCCAGTAACTCTTCTTCGTTTCTCCATGGTTTAAAAAGTTGTAGCAGGGACATGTAATACAGTTCATTATGTTGAGGAGTTGTTAATGACAATTTGATATGATTAATTAAGCTGCGTTTGGTAAGTTTCACTAAAATGCCGTCACAATTTACAACGCTGTATCTACCTTTCTTTTCATCTGGTTTAACATTATTTTTTATGTGAAGCTTTGGGCTAAGTGGTAGGGACACATGGTTTCCAAAGTGGTACTCATGTTTGGCTAGTATGTGTCTACTAAATTGTTTTTCAAAATGTATTGGCTGTTGGGATCATTTTTGGTTATTGTTTCTATGGCCTCATATGATTTGAGAACTCTTTTTCTAGATTTAGCAGGACCAAGACTTAGCGATACTATATTGTCAGAGTTTCCATACAAGGCAGTACCGGTTAAACAGTCTGCAGCTTCATAGCAGCCACATTCTCTATGAGAGAGCATTTTATGCCTAAGCTGTACAATTTTTGTGATAGGGTTTTGTCAGATGATATGTCATCCCAGAGGTCCTGAAGCTCTGTTTTCTCTGCTTTGGTTAAGTAGGCTGTGACATATCATGAAACTGCAGTGGAATTGTCTGCAATGTACTACGCATCTATGTTTGCATTCCATAGGAGGGCAATGATCACATTGTAATCATGGATGTATTTTGATTCTTCTGTTCTTTTTATGTAATATGTGTTCTTAGGTGAATTACCTTCGACACTATGTCTGACTGAAGACATGAAGTTGTTTACTTGACCTGTTGCTGAAACTAGTCTAGGGAAACCAAAGCGGCATTTGGTGTAGTATTTCCCTTTTTTTTATATTTACAACAAAAATAATTCCCACATTTGTGTCTTTGAAATTGTAAAATGTGTGCATGAAGGTCACTATGTGTTGTTTGTGAAAGGATTTCACAAGTGACATATTTTTGGATGAACTGCAAAACAGTGCCAACACTGATCAGAACAAATTTAAGAGCATCTTTAATCCATAATAGCATGTGGATGTGGGGTGCTCCTATGGCTTGGTATTCTTTTCTCCAAAAGAAGTGTTGAACTTCTCCGAGGGGAGGCACAGTCTTACTACAAATAAAGTGTAGCATAGAAATGAATCGATGATGGAAATATATTGATACATTTACAGGATCTAGAGAGCAGAGTTCTCGTGGTATTTTTATATCTATGTTTGTTTTATTTTTGTTTGTTATGCGTAGGAAATCTTGTAAATCTTCCCATGCCTTTTCTGCACAACTTAATGTAACCAACCAAGTGGGTGGGCCAAGGTTTCTTGTCATACAGCGTACATCTCTGTGATGTCGGAACCAGTATTCTTTAGTACCACGCATGTTTGCTAAAATATTTGTAATACTTGACTGTAAAACCTCATTTTTTTAATGCACTTTTTGTAATAATTGCACAGCTGACATATTTTGAAAATGGGTACCTGATTTTAATGTGTGTGCAACTCTGTAGCATAGAGTTGCCAGATCACTTTCAAAGAGAAGGTGGAATATGTATTCCACGTTTTGTCTGAATCTGGGGTCGTCAGAATACATTCGTAAAGAGCGATATTCTAGTGCTGTTATCTGTGTGGGTCTATCATCGTACCTTCCTCCTTTTCCAGTAAGAAAGAGTAAAGGAAAGGCGTATGCTTCTATACTTTGTTCCCATATGCTGATTGGAGATCCTTTGGCTTGTCACATTTGGTGCGTTTCCAGTGCATCTTCTACAGTGCCTTTAGAGTGTAAAGGATGAATTGTAAAATGGTCTAAAATATTGGATTCTGTAGCAGGATTTAGAAGTTCAAATTGACAAGTTTCTGGTGAGTCTTGAATTATTTCAATGGTTTCTCTCAGGTTTTCTTCAATTTTAATTTCTTTGTAGTATTCATTGTTGTTTTTTAGATATTGCAGTATCACCTCTCCATTCTACTGAACCAAAACACCCAGTCTACAAATGGCCGTGCACATCAATGTTTAACATTGCCCAAAAATCTTTGAACCAAAACACCCAGTCTACAAATGGCCGTGCACATCAATGTGTAACATTGCCAAAAAATCTTTGAAAAGATTTTTTGGCAATGTTAAACATTGATGTGCACGGCCATTTGTAGACTAGGTGTTTTGGTTCAGTAGAATGGAGAGGTGATTCTGAGTTTTCTGGGGATATTTTTGTGAGCAGAGTTTCTCGTTTCATAATAGTGTTGTTAAGTTTTCATACACTTGTCCACTGCTATGTATGGCAATCGGGTTTGTTTGCTTTTGTTTATATGCTTCTTCATTAAAATATGGTTCTGTGGTCGTGGTGCGACTCCATTCACCTCGACAGATGTTTAAGAAGCTAGTTTTGTTGATATTCCGTTTATTGATATTTTTTTTTGTAGTTTAGTAGTTAGTTTTGTTAGTGGTTTCATTCTGTTTAAAATTAAAATAAATAACTTCCTTTTGAGAAGGATTGCACTGTCTTTGAGAGCTTCTAGGATTAATTTTCTATGGTAGGTTTTAAGGGTTGTACATGATTTCTCTCCTGTT
The DNA here is from genome assembly GCF_040938575.1 of Ambystoma mexicanum. Classification (NCBI taxonomy): domain Eukaryota; kingdom Metazoa; phylum Chordata; class Amphibia; order Caudata; family Ambystomatidae; genus Ambystoma; species Ambystoma mexicanum. The sequence goes on along the minus strand of NC_090921.1, from coordinate 932,123,600 downwards.
TTTATAAGGTTCTGAAGGACTCTGTGGCGGAATATTTTTTGTAAAATATTTTTTTTGGTAGGCTTACTTGCCACTACATCAAGATGTATAGATGCACTGTTAGCAGTAGTGGTAGCTGAAGTCTTGTTAATCACTTTCTGTTTTGTTTTACATTTTGATAGAGGAGGGAACGTTTCTGTACAGGAAGCTTGTTTTGTTTCGCTTAATGACTGTATTAGCTGTTTTGTTTGAACTTTTTGTACAAAATCTGCTAGAGATGGATGCTTATTTTGGACACTTATTTTGATTTGCTCTACATCTGTGTTCCTTTCTATGGAGTTGCTTTTGGTAGGCATGCTTTGGGGTCTGTTGGAGAAAAAAAGAAAGTGTGGTTACAGCTGTTGTGCAGTGTATGCATGCTTTCTTCATGAGTGTCTGAGTATGATGGTAAGGATGATTGTGGAGGTGTGTGGTTGTGCAATGGGCAGCTACATCAATTTGGGAAGGCTAGTATTTGTATTTGTGTGTTACTATACTGGGCTTCAGATGACAATATAAAGTATGGAACTGGTAAGGGGAAGCACTAATACTACATCTAATGGTAAAGGGTTAATACACTCGTTTGTTCTACAATACTAAAATGCTAGTGTGTTTGAATAACAGTTAGAACATTATGTTAGCATTGTACTTACTTTTTTGTATGGATAGAGTAGGTTTCTTCTAAGTCTTTGTTCGTACTTCAGACGCTGCTGCTTTTCAGGAGAGTGGTCTTCCCTGCAATTGTAAAAGAAAGAAGTTAGTGAATATGTGTGTTTATAGCACTTTTGTTTTCATAATTAGACTGTTATTTCTCCCATCTTATAATATGAAAAAAACATTCTTTACATAGGTGTGTGTGCAAACACAAATTTGGAGAGCAGAAAGGTTTGCAATTGACACTTCATCATAACAGATGGGACAAATGACAGTAAATTCATTTAACAGTTTTTACAGGGTAAGTGGCAGTTACTCTGTTTATATTTTTATTTATTTTCTTTTACATTTTTAAAGCGCTCACACAGGGCATCGATGCGGGCATCGAGGCACTGTTACAGGAATTGTTTGTTTTTTAGTTGTGTAAATATTTTATCTTAGTTGCGTATTTATAACGCACTTAACACCCAGAGGTTTCTAAGCACAGACCCGCGGATCGAACCTGTGTTGCTTCGTGTCTATGCTCCCGGGATTTATTGTATTCCTAGAAGAGCTATACATGCACTGTGTAGAACATATGCATACCTGTAGTCTGTGTTCATGTATGTAGATGTGCATGAATCTGCAAGTAGAAGTCTTGGGGAGTTTTATAGTAGTTGTTGCTGTAGGTCCTTTGCAGTCACAGGAAAATTGTACTGAGAGTGATCAATCATACATCTAAAGTGCTGATCTGTGATGATAAGAGTTAGATGTAGATTTCCTGGATGTGATTGGTGGATGATTTTGTGACTGCTTAACAGTAGCCAATGAGGGAATGGTGCAGAAAGTGAAGTGGAAAGAGTAGAAGGGCTGCCCCATGTTACGTGCCCCGCGGTCCCTGCGGTTGTCCGCGGATAGGGAGTGCCACATGCAGGCTTTCTCAGCAAATCCAGCATGGAAAAGGGACTGTAGGGATCAGCCAATCAGATGCTGAGGTTGTGGTTTCTGTTGAAAGAGGCTGTGTGTAGTGAAGATGGCAGAGGTGGAGAAAGTCAGGGTGTTGTTACTCGGAGATATGTTTGTTGATAGTCTGGAGCACTATGCTAAATGTAGGAATGTGGCAAATAATTTTGATGTAAAAGGAGTGGAGGTGGTGTGGAGTACTGTGCCTGCTTTTCATTTGCAGGCAATTCTGGAAGTTTGTCATGATATGGCTTGGTTCAATAGTCCAGATGTAGTTGTCCTGCACTGTGGTGCTGTGCATTTGGTCTATGTCAGTGCCCCTACTTTGTTGCATAATCTGCAAAACTTGGTTCATGCAATCATGAAAGTCCTTCCAAATGCCAAGGTTAGTTTTTCTGCTTTGTTACCTAGGGCTGTATGGGACAATTGTTTTGTTTTTTGTCCTCAGCAAAATATTGCTAGGTGTGTAATCAACCAAGGCATGTTTGCTTTCATGCTTATAGCTGATACGTTGTTTTGTTATAATGAGAACATTGATTCTGGTTATGTTGTTTATTTTAAAGAAAACGGCATTTCTTTAGCTTTTATGGGATATGCCATGCTGTTTTGGAATATAAGGGTTGCTTTGAAAAAGCTATTTGGAGGAAAAATAAAATAAAAATACTAAATAAAAGGTGTTTCTGAAGCATCTGCAAAAAAAAACAAAAAAGGCTCTTTTCAGAGCCAACCTCAAAGGGGCAATGGGGCACACTATTTAAAGTTTCACGCATGTTCGGATTTTTTGATCTGTCTGCGGACACTGTGCTTAGAGAGGCATCAGCTTCACCTCACTGATGATCCCCAACAAGGGTGAAACACGTGTATGGGGTTGCTGGTGGTACTCTCGTTCAGATTGGAGTTGCCATTGTATTTCGGTGCTGGACTGCCCCTGGGCAGGACAAAGACTGATATGCAAATGGATATTTCCCATCTGTGAAAGGCACAGTGAGTAAAAGCAGTGGCTGCGAACTCTCGTGGTTAATAACCACTGAACAGGTTATGTCTGTTCTTGCGAGAGAGGGGCGCCCGCTACCTTTATAAAACTGTCTGCGGACACCGCGGTTGTCTGCGGATAACGTGTATTACATACGGGGATTTTGGGGTTGAGAGGCATGCAAATGAGACTGAGCAGAGCAAGGGATTGGTTAAGAAGGTTTACTGGGTGTGTTCTGTAAGGAGAGAGTTTGTCAGTAGGTCTTTTTCCTGAGAAAAGAGCAGATAGCTATGGCTGAGTGTTTCAGAAAGCGGATTGACTGGATTTTGGGAGATTCTTGGATAAATTGGTTGGAGGTGCATGCAGATCGCTGTGTAGTGGCTGCACATCTTGGATTCTCTTGTGTGGAAGTTCCCTGGCATGGAATGCGTCGAATGAAGTGGGTGGATTTGGTACCTCTCTGTGGTTCTTTGGTGACACAGCGTCACCCAGACATTATTAATATTATTCACTTAGGAGGGAACTGTGTAGGACATGTGTCTGGAATATCTTTGCAATTTGCAATGAAAGAAGGACTTGTGAAAGCCATGGACATGTCTCCAAACTCCAGAGTAATTTTATCCCGTATTGTGCAGAGACAAATGTTTTTGCATTCTTTTAAATTTGGCCCACAAATGGAGAAAGCAAAGTGCAATGTTAAAAAGGCTGTTTGTGCCTTTTCGAGAGATGTTGGTATGTCCTCTTTTCAGAATGAAAACATTATGTTTTGTAGCAGACACATTTTTCGCAGAGATGGAGTACATCTTACTCATGCCGGCAATCAGATTTTTCTGCAAAATATACAAAATGCATTACAACCTTTTTTGGAATGACAGCAATTCATTTGTGGACCATTTGAAGTTTTTGAAACACAAGAAAAAAAACACAAAAAAGGCTCTTTTCAGAGCCACCACTTCCCCCTACAGACAAGTGCAATGGTTCTGATAGGGCAGTGCCCCAAAATTTTAGATGTACGCAGACTGTCCACAGATTTTTAAAAAATGCACAGGGCCCTGCACTATTTGTCACTTCTATTTTTAAACAGTGAAAGGTGGCTCTGAAAAGAACCTTTGTTTTTTTTTGTTGTTTTATATTTTTTGGATTTTTTAAAAACACGACACACAAGGAAAGGAGGGGAAAGAAGTGTAAGGAAGGGACACAAACCACAGGGATAAGAAAGGGCAGGTGGAGAGAGGAAGATGTAGGGTGGACTTTATAGAGGTAGTTTGCAAACCTTCTGATGTTCCTTGCCGCAATCTCGAAAGCACTCTGAAGGTTACCCCCCTGCAGAGTACTGCGTCGAAGTACATGCACAATATTGTGACCTTCGATAGGTAAGGGTTAACTGCATCATGGATGGCCTGTGAGGCAGCTAGAGGGATGCGCTGTCCCACAGGAGTATCTTTTGTGGTGACAGGAGCGGAAACGGAGGATGCTGCATTGGAACTCAACCTACTACATTTATTGCAAGGTCCAACCTTATGAATAGCCCCATCGTGTAACGACTTTAGGTGTCGCTTCATTGATGTAGTACAATAGCTATACAAACCAGGCTTACCACGACTGAGCACCATGCGGCACTGAGTGCAGATCACCTTGCTCGCATCAGCTTTTGCCTTTTGATCAACAGTGGTAAATAACCGCCACACCCAAGACTCACAATGAGTGCTAGTAGTAGGGACTTCCACTACCTCATCCTCTTCATCCTCTTTGTCAGAAATAAAGGATTGTGGAGCAAACGAAAGCAGGTACGGAGAAACTACACTTCCCAGTAGGCATTGTAGTTTCAGGGGGCCGTTAGGTCACAGCTGCTAGTGATCTGCAATTAGTGCGGGTCTTCATAACGGCCGCTCGCCCATGCTTCAGTGCTGTTGATTAATGAATGGAGAGCACGGGCGGCGGCGGCGACGGCAGCAGGCAGGAGCAAAGCAGAAGGCTGAGAAGGCGTGAAGGAATCACGCTTGCTATGCCGTGTGAAATCTTGATTCCTGGGCTACGGCGATGAAGACTTGATTACTGCCTTATTCTCTGCAGGTCCGGGTCTGTCACGGTTGACTCCCCGGGCCATAAAGCTAAGTGGTGCCTATGTTTATTTTACTTGCTGGGCTGCGGCGGTGAAAACTTGTTTATTGCCTCATTCTCTTCAGGTCCGGGTCAGTCACGGATGACTCCCCGGGCCATAAAGTTAAGTTGTGTTAAGTTTAGTGACTTGCAGAGATACGGCGGGGATTTTGGGAATCTCTGACTTTCAATGCAGTTATGTTTACGCTGGTCTGAGACAGTGATTTGTAAAATACAAATGATGCCCCCATCTTTGTGAAGCTAATTTTGCTGAATGCAAGAGAGATATTGTTTCATGAATTATGAAGTATCTGGGTGGGACAAGGTTATGCACACAATATTGACAAGGCATGTTCTCTAATGCAAATGGTTTTCTTTGTATACGCACAAGGTTTTGTAAGGTTACGTGAATTCAGGAGTCAGGTCAGGTTGCAGGAGTAATAGGTGTTCTTATTTTGTATAGGTCTTGTTTTCCCTTCCTTTCCTTTATTTATCCATCCCCTTTCCCTAACTCCGTCTTCCCCCCATTGGCTGCCACGTGGCTACCTGTAATTCTAAAGTCAGGCGCCCGTGCCAACCACGGTGGGAGGGGTCGATCCATTCGGCTTCTGTGGTTCGGGAGAGAGGATTGAAACCCACTCTCCCTTAAGTTCAGAGATCTTGACAGAATCAACAGCCCCCGAATTCGGGAGTACTGAACCACCCAGGCCAAATGGATAACCCTCCTTCTTTAGCAGAAGTGTTAAAGGTACTACAAGATATTCAGGTGGAATTGATACATGTAAGGCAGGAATCTAGTACGTTGAAGAATCAAGTGCAAGGATTGGTAGCACAAGGGACACCATTGGAGGAAGCAGGGTCGTCTACAAGTAGAACGCCCACTGTGGTGGTTCAAGCACCCAGTAGTGTGCCGTTAGCACCACCGGAAAGATTTTCTGGGGATCCAAAAAAATACATGACGTTCTTGACCCAGTGTAGATTACATTTTTTGTGTAAACCATCAGCCTTTGAGACTACTCAAGCAAGAACTGCCTTTGTGATTTCATACCTAACAGGAGATGCAGCTGCTTGGGCGATGCCTTTGGTACAAAAAGATGATCAATTATTGTATAATTGGGATAATTTCCAGGCTGAATTCGGTAGATTATTTGATCGAAGGGAAGTGTCATTGGCGCAAGACAAGGAGTTATTGGCTTTAAAACAGGGTACCAGAGATCTAGTTTCGTATGTGACCCACTTTAATAGACTGATAATCGAAACAGATTGGCCAGAGAATAAACGAACTGTTCTATTCTATCAAGGATTGAAGGAAGAACTAAAGGACGCCATGGCACAGGTGGAGCCTCAACCCAACACATGTACAGCTATGATTGATTTAGCATTAAGGTTGGATCATAGAATGAATGAGCGAAAGGGAGATAGGAAAAAATCCGAGGTGGTACCTTTTGTACGATTGGATAGAGGTAGGGTGAACAGAAACAGTGAAGGGGAACCTATGCAGATTGGAGGAGTTAGGGGACCATTATCGACCACAGAAAAGGAACAGAGAAAGGCTAATAATTTATGCTTGTATTGTGGCCAGCCAGGACACTATATCCGTACTTGTCCAAATACTCCTAAGAAGGTAGGGAATGGAGATAAGAGCAAGGTCGAGTCGGGAAAAGGAGTGGGCCGGCCTTAGGGGGAACAAAGGTGTCGGGCTCAGTGGTAGAAAAGTTCCCCACGTGGGTAGCAAATACTTCAAGAAAAGGTAATTCTCACTTGTATATACTAGTAACTTTGATTTTTGCCTGTAATAAACAGATGGTGTCAGCCATGATAGATTCAGGGGCTACTGGAAATTTTATTGACATTGATTTGGCCAAAAGACTAGGGTTGCCTTTGAGAGAAAAGACTCAAGTGGAAGGGGTACAGTCGGTGGATGGGTCACCTTTAATTTCGGGACCCATTTGTCAGCAAACTCAAACCCTAGAAATGAGGTGTCAGTCTGGCCATGTGGAGGATATCATACTAGATCTCATAGCAGCTCCCCAGTTCGGTCTTATTTTAGGAATTCCTTGGTTAACTCAGCATAATCCAAGAATTGATTGGGTAGCTAGAGAGATATTTTTTGAAAGTACGGAATGTATGGGTCACATTGAAGAAGAAGTGAGCCCTGCATTGTTTTTGGCAGATCAACCACCAGCAGCACAAGTAGTGGGGGCGGTGGGAGCACAGGTTCCAGGGCAATATCAAGAGTATGTGAATGTGTTTGATAAAGGAGGAGCGGAACAACTACCCCCCCATAGACCATACGACTGTGTCATAGAGTTGGAACCTGGGGCTAAGCTACCATGTAGTAGAATATATGCATTAACGGAAACTGAAAATCAACATTTGAGAGAGTATCTGGATGATATGTTAAAGAAAGGGTTTATTAGACATTCTACATCACCCGTTTCATCCCCATTGTTTTTTGTGCCTAAAAAAGAGGGTACCTTGAGAACATGCATTGATTATCGTGCATTAAATAAGGTGACAGTTAAAAACAGATACCCACTCCCTTTAATTTCTGGATTGTTGGACCAAGTGAAGACAGCGGTGATTTACACCAAGCTTGATTTACGTGGGGCATATCATTTGATTCGGGTCAAAGCAGGGGATGAGTGGAAAACTGCATTTCGAACTAAGTTTGGATTGTTTGAGTATTTGGTGATGCCTTTTGGTTTGTGTAACGCTCCTGCAGCATTTCAATTTTTTATGCAGGAAGTTTTGAGTGAGTTTTTGGACATTTTTGTTATTGTATACATTGATGACATTCTAATTTACTCAAATTCACAAGAGCAACATGTGAGTCATGTACGGGCAGTGTTAAAGAAATTACAAGAACATCAGTTATATGTGAAATTGGAAAAATGTGCCTTTCATGTGAAAAGAGTGGAGTTTTTGGGCTTCATATTGACCCCAGAGGGTATAATTATGGACAAAAACAAAGTACAGGCAGTTTTGGATTGGCCCAAACCCCAGTGTGTCAAAGATATTCAGTCTTTTTTGGGTTTCGCCAATTTTTACAGACGATTCATTTCTAATTTCTCTCAGGTCGTAGCCCCTATAACACGACTATTAAGAAAGGCAACCAGTTTTTGTTGGAATGAGGATGCAGAAAAAGCTTTTCAGGAATTAAAGACGGCATTTACATCAGCTCCAGTGTTGCGACACCCAGACACGGATAAGATGTTTCAAGTGGAAACCGATGCGTCCAATGTGGCTATAGGGGCGGTGTTATCGCAGAAAGATTCAGAAGGAAGTTGGCACCCAGTAGCGTATTATTCACGAAAACTTACTCCATGCGAACAAAATTATTCCATTACAGATAAAGAACTATTAGCTATCAGAGCTGCTTTCCTGGAATGGAGACATTATCTACTGGGAGCTAAACATCAGGTGTTGGTTGTGACAGATCATAAGAATCTACAGTACTTTAAAACTGCCCACACATTGAGCCCAAGACAATTACGGTGGTCTCAATTTTTCAATGAGTTTGATTTCGTGGTGACTTTTCGGCCAGGAAAAAGAAATGGTAAGGCAGATGCCTTATCCCGTCAACAAAACCTGGACAACCCGGTATCGGAAACAAAGTCCATAATCCCTGCAGAGAAAGTGGTAGGGGCAGTAATTTCTAAATTGATGACACAAGTGAAACAAGCAATGCAGAATCAAAAGAATCTAAGTTGGGGAATGAGTAACCCTTTGGAAACATTTAAAGGGAATCTTCCTTACTATGATGGAAGATTGTATTTGCCCACTTTGGAACTCCAAAAGAAGGCTTTGCATTGGTGCCACAACTCCCCTTTGGCTGGTCATTCAGGGAGTAAAAAGACACAGACTCTAGTGGAAAAATACTTTTGGTGGCCGAATTTGAGACAACAGGTGATCAAATATGTGCAGGAATGTGAAACATGTGTACGAAGTAAATCTGATCATACAAAAAAGGCAGGGTTACTTAAACCATTGCCCACTCCCACTAAAATCTGGACACACATATCAATGGACTTTATTACAGACTTACCACCAGATGATCAGTACGACACAATATGGGTGATAGTGGATTATTTGTCTAAACAAGCTCACTTTGTGCCCTGTAAAGGAATTCCAGGAGCAGGGAAATTGGCGGAATTGTTCTTACAGCATGTGGTCCGCCTGCATGGGCTACCACGTACTATTGTTTCTGATAGAGGACCACAATTCACATCCAAGTTTTGGCGCGCTTTCTGTCAGATGTTGGGAATTGATTGTGCTTTGTCCACTAGTTATCATCCTCAGACGGATGGACAAACTGAAAGAGTTAATCAGACGCTTGAACAATACCTGCGTTGTTATTTACATGATGGTATGGAGTCGTGGGTTCGGGCAATATGGTTAGCTGAATTCACATATAACAATGCTGAACATGCATCCTTGGGAATGTCCCCCAATGAGTGCTTATATGGGCAGATACAGGAAATGTTGCCAGAACAGTTACCAGAGATTGAAAACCTTCCAGTACTGCAAGACAGAAGGCAATTAATTCTAAACATCAGACAAAAGGCGCAGGATAATCTTGAATATGCAAAACATCAATATAAAATGTATGCAGACAAAAAGAGAAGGGGGGCTCCTCAGTACAAGGTGGGAAATAAGGTGTGGCTATCCACACGCAACTTGTCGCTGGTAGGATCTCGAAAATTTGCTCCTAAATACATTGGACCTTATGAAATAGTAAAGATTGTGTCTGAGGTTGCAGTGAAATTAGACTTACCTAAATCTCTGAAAATTCACCCGGTATTCCATGTGTGTCTCCTTAAACCTGCAGCACCTGGAACACGCATGAGGAGACCACCTGCCATTCACAAAAAGGATCATGTTGAATATGAAGTAAAGAAGATTTTGGATTCAAAAAGAAGAAGACAAGTGTTATGGTACCTCATCCAGTGGACTGGATATGGATTGGAAGATTGTTCCTGGGAACCTGCTAGTGCAGTACATGCACCTCGTCTGGTAAGAATGTTTCATGCAAAGTATCCAGAAAAGGCAGGTCCTGGGAAGAGCCCTGGAAGGGGAGGTAATGTCAGAAATAAAGGATTGTGGAGCAAACGAAAGCAGGTACGGAGAAACTACACTTCCCAGTAGGCATTGTAGTTTCAGGGGGCCGTTAGGTCACAGCTGCTAGTGATCTGCAATTAGTGCGGGTCTTCATAACGGCCGCTCGCCCATGCTTCAGTGCTGTTGATTAATGAATGGAGAGCACGGGCGGCGGCGGCGACGGCAGCAGGCAGGAGCAAAGCAGAAGGCTGAGAAGGCGTGAAGGAATCACGCTTGCTATGCCGTGTGAAATCTTGATTCCTGGGCTACGGCGATGAAGACTTGATTACTGCCTTATTCTCTGCAGGTCCGGGTCTGTCACGGTTGACTCCCCGGGCCATAAAGCTAAGTGGTGCCTATGTTTATTTTACTTGCTGGGCTGCGGCGGTGAAAACTTGTTTATTGCCTCATTCTCTTCAGGTCCGGGTCAGTCACGGATGACTCCCCGGGCCATAAAGTTAAGTTGTGTTAAGTTTAGTGACTTGCAGAGATACGGCGGGGATTTTGGGAATCTCTGACTTTCAATGCAGTTATGTTTACGCTGGTCTGAGACAGTGATTTGTAAAATACAAATGATGCCCCCATCTTTGTGAAGCTAATTTTGCTGAATGCAAGAGAGATATTGTTTCATGAATTATGAAGTATCTGGGTGGGACAAGGTTATGCACACAATATTGACAAGGCATGTTCTCTAATGCAAATGGTTTTCTTTGTATACGCACAAGGTTTTGTAAGGTTACGTGAATTCAGGAGTCAGGTCAGGTTGCAGGAGTAATAGGTGTTCTTATTTTGTATAGGTCTTGTTTTCCCTTCCTTTCCTTTATTTATCCATCCCCTTTCCCTAACTCCGTCTTCCCCCCATTGGCTGCCATGTGGCTACCTGTAATTCTAAAGTCAGGCGCCCGTGCCAACCACGGTGGGAGGGGTCGATCCATTCGGCTTCTGTGGTTCGGGAGAGAGGATTGAAACCCACTCTCCCTTAAGTTCAGAGATCTTGACACTCTTCATCCCTCTCCTCTGCATCTTCACGCCTGTTCCCCTCTGAAGGCCCTTGGCGACGTGGTGGTGGTGAAGGGAGTGGGGGTGCTGATGCCGAGGCAGTAGCAGCAGAAGCAATTTGGGATGCCATCCTGAAGGTTAATAACCAGGAACCTGCACAATTGTCCTGTTGTAAATCTTGGAAATCCAAAAGCAGAATGAGGATCGGCTCTGGGGTGTGCCTTTTATAAGGGTGCAGGAGCGTGCTTCACGGAGATCCGCGCTGGTCGCGGACACATCAAACACCAAGAAAGGGCTCAAAAGTTCCAAAAAGTATGTAGATCGGCAGGAACATTGTCTGGGACATGTGCAATGGTGAACTTTTACTGTAAATTACCTTGGATTGCTCAATAAAGCACTTTTTAAATGTTCGTAGGCCTGGACAGTGTCCGCAAATCAGGACACACGTTCAGCGTGGGTGCGGTCACATGATGACATCGCGGACACGTTCATGAATGGGACGCCTGTCCACAGGACACCAAATGTGCAGGGATGGTTGTGCGCATGGGCGCGGGTGTTCTTCTGACAGTGTTTGGGTCCCTGAACTAATTAAAAGTGCGACACACGTGCGGGTGACAGTTATGGACAGGCGGCAATGTTTGTAGGACCATGGGTGTGGTGTGCATGTGTTCTACGAACAGTGTTGAAGTCCCCGAATAAAATAAATGTGCATCAAAACTTTGCAGACAGGAGGACGGAATATGTGTTCTACGGATATATTAATTCTGGTTGCGGACATTTCGAACAGGGGGGGTGTTCTTAAAACACCCCCATTTTGAGTGATTGCAGACAGGCGAACATCTTGTGTGTTATAAGGACACCTACATTTTTATAACGAACAGTACGAACAGGTATATTGTCCATAGGACACCCTCCTTTTGGTTAATTGCGGACAGACGGACACTTGTGTGTTCTACGGAGAGCACCATTTTTATTATGAACATTACGGACACCTACAGTGTCCTTAGGACACCCCCATTTTTGTTAATTGCGGACATCTAGGACACTACATACTACCTTTTAAAAAAAATTAAGACACAGGCATATACTAAGAAAACACTTAAAATGTTATTATTGTTTAACAGTAGAAAAATTACGAAAGAGTGGGAAGCAGAAACAAATAAAAACAGGGGAATTAGGGGTTTGGACATGATGTATGGGAGGGGAGGAAGGGATAAAAAATCTCATTGTAACGTTGTATTTGCTGGGGAGGGTTTGGGGATAGTTGGCTGGGACATGGAGTGGGGAACAGGTACATGTGGGTCAGTGATATTTAATCTTTTATTGAATGTGGTCCTCAATAAACTGTTTTAGAAGATTTAAATTATTCATTAACATATCCATTTTTAGTTCCATTCATTTCAGAGGATCTTCTAATGTCTTTTTGTATATTACACTTATTGTCTGTATGGTCTGTTAAAAAAAAAATGTGTTAACTACACATAAAGTAATGGTTATTAAATGGCTTATATAGAGAAATGTTGTGTCTACCATTAGTATCACTGTCTTCACTCATTTCATCTTGTGGGAATTTTTCTTCCAGCCGTTCAAGGTACTGGACATTTCTGTGTAAAAAAAAAAAAATTAGTTTTAGTGTACGTAATACTGAAAGTGTATAATTATATGAAATAAATATGGTGTACTTCGTAGTTTCTTACAAACTTTTGGTGTTACTGCTGTGTAGGTATGCTCTTGTTTTTTGCTGCAGAGTTTCTGTGAGGTAATTCTGTTGGAGGCATATTTATTTTGTTTTGGTATATTCCATTATATTAGAAACACTATGTCAGTGGATGGTTGGTGTCTTACATATAGAGTTTCCACTTCATATTCATTATTAAATTAAATGTATTTATGTGGTGCTTTTTGAACATGTTTGGTGTTTTTATTGTATGATACAATAATGTAAGATACCCCCTGAGTTTTTGGATAGTGTTGATGGTGACCGCGCCAGTCCACGGACATGCGCGTGGTCCGCGGACATCAAAATTACTAGCGGGGCAGGGGGTTCAGTATTTTCTATATTATATGTATGTAAGCAAGGGAGTCTTAGTAAACATTTATAGCATTTACATTATTTATATCTATATTCAGTGAAAAAAACTTTGTTAAAGGGACGTTATGGTTAAGTTGCGCTACTACAAACCTATGAAATTCAGTGAAAAAAAACTTTGTTAAAAACCCTTTAAATTCACCAGTGATGACACACTAAGCAACCATAACTCACGCCACCTCCGTGCACTGCTAAGACTAACACCCAGGACATCAAAGATAAAATCACAAATATCATTGATGAAATCACTGATGACATCACTTGTGCATTTACTTTTCATGAAAAGTCTGTACAAGGGAATCTTATAGTATTGTTGATACAAAAGTGTGAAGGATTATTGGAATAAATATCATGAGGTACGTAGTGCATTAAGTAATGCATTGATACGAATAACATTCTATTGTCAGGTTCTTTCCAGTATACTAAGCTACTCATGTAGAAAAATAGACATTGAGTGCAACATACATGATGGATGTGCAATATTTTTAATCTTACCATGTTGAATAGTAAAATGATAAATGCTTTTTATTACAGTTGTGTCTACTGTGCAACATTTAATAACGAGCTAATTAAACCCACTTACTACATAATTGCATTATTCGAAACAAAACACAAATAAAAACACATACAAATATGAGCATATATAGGAAAAACGAAGTAAATAACAGTATTACCAGCCAATCTTCATACCCCAACTGCTTAACTTTATACACAGAAATGAACGCTCTGCTTCAAAGCTACTACTTTGTTATGTATAACTATCATATACTAAGACTGGACCCTAAGGAGAGTAGTGTGCATAGAATGTATACAAATATGAGCATATCCAGGAAAGCAAAGTAATTAAAAAAAGGCTGAACTATAAGAAAGTGTTGATAACCTAACTGATTATCTTTATACACACAAAGCATTGCTGTTTTCCAAATCTGTATTTTCCCCTATTTATATGTTTCATATGCTGTGAGTGAACCCCAAGTGAATTATTCTAAGAACATATTTGAAGTATAACTCTACAAATGTAGTACTTGAATATGAATTATGAGTATATGAATGTTTAGTTCCTGACTGTTACTGGCCTAGATATGTCAGCAAAGGAAAACATTGGGAGTCAGACATGTGATGTCATCAGTGATGTCATAAATGACATTTGTGATGTCATCTTTGATGTCTTGGGTGTTAGTCTTAGCAGTGCACGGTGAATTTGTTATGCTCTTATAGGTTTTGAGTTTGAAAATAAAATTAAAATTATATCTGTTTGGCATCAGATGATATACATTTAATTTATAATCTCCAATTGCTAGGGTTTTTACAGGCTTGGGATTAAACCAAACCAAGTCTTCCTAGGACTGGCAACAGCCCTTTTCTGAAGCACAGTGCACATGCCAGGGAGACAGATCTCCCTGTCCGCAGCCACCTCCAATCACTACAACCACACTGAGTAAAATCACATCAGTGCCAATGAGGGTACTTAAAACAGAGATTTAGAGAGAAATTATTTTAGCTTTTCTCTAACCAAATACTCTTTGTTAATAGGATATTCTGAACATATAACTGGCATTTGAAAAAGTGCAGAACACATGAGGCTGAGGCAGGGTCCCATTGTTATCAAAAGGGGTGCCGAATCAGTCCCTAAAAACAAACAAAAACCTGGCCAACCCAGAGGCACAGATGGACACTCTAAGTAGTGCGAGTGTCTCAGTACTTCGAGTTGTATTTTCAAACAGAGATATTCCTCACATACCCTGTGCTGCTTTACGACCATAGAAATGCGAAATGTAACATACTTTGTACATCACACTCTGGTACTTCATTAACATTGTTAATTCTGATCATCTCAGTCATCTTCACCATCACCGTACCATATCCTTATAAGAGCGTAGTCTACTAGTAGTATAAGGGAAATGGCAGTAACCATCAGCCGACACTATTTCCCTGGCTCACCTGCCTTCTTCCAGACAGAGGATACTGGGATATCAGGTTCATTAGTTTGGATGAATGTCAGTTGTTCAAAATGAGGTACATAGAGATGTCTCCAATGGTTGTAAACAATTGTACCAGCATCACTGGAGAAATGTTCTGATAGCAAACTAGCTGGGTTTCAGATTATGACAATGTCACAGATGGCATCAGGAATCCACATGTATGTGCTTCTGTGCTTTATAGAAATTCAAGCAAAAATGTTTCAAGAAGGTGAGGGTTGGCCCAGCTACCGTTGCCCCTACTACTTCTGTATGCCGCTCTCTCACACCCACTACAATCAACACTATCCAATTGGTACCATTCTCTCTTACACAATACCTTACCTGCATACTCTCACAACACAGCTACAGTCTCCTCAGCACACCTCTCCACTGTCCACTCTCCACCACTGCCCAACTTGATCCACTAACTCCATTCCTGACCTCACCCAAACACCTTTCATTCAGCTCCGGCCATTAGGAGCTTTTACATTCCTGCCTACGCTGCTCTATTAGGTCTTCTGGCACCCACTGCTCACCCTCTCCCCCATTCACCTGCACTGATGGGCTATTCCTCTGCTGTGTTTTCTGAAGGGGTTGGGAATGCATGTCATGGGTTTCATATAGTCTCCTAAGCCCTGCTCTCCCCTTGGTTTATGGCATTGTTTTCTTTGTAGCATTGGGAAACTATTTTTCTCTTGCTGCCTTCCTGCACTCTGCAAACCTGTCCCTTACTCTTTGCAAGTGCTTTGATGTGTCCTGGTGGGTTGCAGCTCAGAGATCTTGTGGCTTGGGCATTGGGTGGTGGTGGGTGTTTTGTGGCAGCTCATCTGTTTAAGCCGCTTTGTACTGGGTCTTCCTTTCTGCTGCTGGGGCACATCTGTAAATGATATCCCTGCAAGGAAGAGACTGGAGATCTTGCCAGAACAGGTGCTGATAAGTATTGGACTCGGGCAACTAGGACCAATATTCTTTCATGTGATATAACGTACAGGGGAGTCAGGGAATGGGGACCCTCTCAACTCCCACACAACACCTCTGCAGTAGGACAGGCTCTGCCAAGGCCCCGGAAGCCCACCTGTCTAGCTTGAGAGGGGTCCATGCTCGCTTTTGACAAGGTCATGACCCAAACCATGTAACTAAATAAAAAAAAAACAAGGGCTGCTGTCGAAATAGGCTGCTGGAGGAATTAATACTGCATTGACATGTGTCACTCATATATGCATCCACCATGTTTACAGAGGTTGACCACTCACTGTTGTACACTCAGACCTAGGCACAATGAAGACTGAATAATAAGGTAGTGTGTCCCACAGGTATGTGTGTGCGGGAGTGACTGAAACCAGACAGGGGTTGTAGGGATATATTGCATTACACATACAAATAATATCATATGTGTATAGATAGCAGTGTTTCCAAGGGGAGCAACAGAATGTGGTTAAATGCTGGCAGTGTTTTAAAAGCAGCCCATTGCAAAAGGTGTGTAGATGAAAGTTTTGTGTTTCAATAGCAGCCAGTAAAATTAGTTGTTCATTTTAAAAGCACTCAGCAAGATGTGTTCAGTAATAAACCGGTAAAATTGGTGCTCATTTTAAGAAACACACAACAAAGTGTGCAGTCATTTTAAAATGCAAATGGCCGCATGTGGAGACAATATGGGGATATAGATCAGCAGGCTAATGGGGTTGGCTTGAAGGCAGAGAAGAGATGGAAAAGTACATGAAGCAGGTAAAATGCCACATTAGGTTTTACATAAAAGTAAAAAAAAACAGAATGCAGAAAAATACAGAGGTTCAATGTGCATATACACACATTAGGTCTATTTCTATCCGTAAAGTACTGCATTGGGAAATAACATATATAACAGTCTAACTGTTCTATTAAGAAAAGCCCAGCAACCAGTTAATTGCCCCAATTAACATTATAAAGCAATTCGGTAAACACAGATGGAAATGCATGCTGTTTGGTGCTTTTCCATGGAGAAGGATATATGCACAGTAAAAACAAAAACAAAATGAATGAGCTGTATTATTGTGCAGTCTGAAAACTTCATAGTTCTCGCAGGAAATGAATTGTTACATTAACATTTATTAATGTAAATTCAGAAAATGAGGAAGTGTTTCTTTAGGGTTGTTGGCCTCAGTCCTTCCCTTATTCCACTGAAGAAATCTCCCTCACTGTTGTGGCCTCACCTCCCCTCCTTGTTGTCTTATTTGTTACACTTAACCCTCTGGTCTTGTCTTTACTTTTTTCAACTCCACTCCACTGTTTCCCACCTCCACCTCTAGCTTCAACTGTTCTCCTCTGTTCCCAGGCCTGCTGCTTTTTCTTCAGCATATGATCTGTTATCTACATGTCCTCCTTTTATTTCTGCCACCTTTCCTCTTGTGGCTTCTACTTATACCTCTTCCGTGTCTAATGCCACCGCTCTCCTGGATCACCCCTCTTTCTTGTTTCCCTCCTCTAATCGCCTTTCTCACTACTTCTGCCTCACTCTACCACCTTCCCTACTGCGCGCCCTAACACCATGCTATGCATACCTCTCCTCCTGTACTCCTGCTACACACTCTTACCTGAACAGACCTCTCTCATATCTGCCAAGCTACTGGCAAAGGGTTGCCAAGGGCCTAAGTATACATGCTGTGTGTATATTGTGTGGTTAGCCAAAATCCATCGGAACTAAGAAATCGACACCTGGGTGTACTGCAGTTTGAAGACGTGCCGTGTCAAACGGCCATGGTGCTATGCTGGTTTCACATGCTCTGCATCTACAGGGGCATAGAATGTGAAACTCCCGTTGACTGTTTGGCCGATTCATATAGCTAACAGTTAGCATGAGCTAGCATTCCTACCATGCCAGGACTACAGATCAACTACTTTCTGTACTGCTCCCTTTGCAAAAAGCAGATGCTGCTCGTATAAGCAGGATTCAAGTTCAGGGTACACAGAGTCCACCTACTTCTTTCAGAGGGTGGACTCAGTCCCCTCCCCAGCTAAAATTAGAAACATTGAATGTCTTCTTTGAATGTATGAATTAAAGCCAACCTCAGGGATCGAACCACAGTCTTTGCAGGTTTGCAGGCCAGCCACTTCACCATTGCACTATATAATCTGATGAAAAATGACAACTAAAGGTGAAATGTCCCATTTCGGTATTGCATTTTCCATGGAAAACATTTGTATTGGTTCTTGGTGTTTAATACATGCACACCTTTTTAACGTTTGCAAAAACACTATTTGAAGAACATATCCTCTCTTGGTTTTGTGTGCGTTGATTTTATGAAAGGCAAATACCATTTGTCCTGTGGAATTTGGGTGGTTATGCAAAGCCAAGTCAATTAAATGTGCATATTTGACCATTATATGCACATTTCTGGTGACGTCAAATCTCACTGTGTTTGTGATGAGTCCCCCCACTTTTATTTTTATGACTGGACCCCTGCTCTGCAGTAGCTCAACATTGCTTCTTTGTGTGTTATTCTAGTGTGGCTGACAATGGGCCTCATTATGTCCCCGGAGTAATTTTTTCCAGTGCCCGGCAATGGGGACTTACCGAGGCATTACAGCCCTGGCGGTCCCGATAATTCCCCATTGCCGGGTGCTGGAAAAAAATTACTCCCCATTCCCATTCGAGTCCCATTGGACTCAATGGGAATGGTGGAGGACGGAAGACCGTCAGTCTGCGGGCGTGTGCCGTTCTGCCCGCCTGGTTAGACCTTGCGGGCGGAAAGGCTCCCACCTGTAGAACTCGGAGTATGCCGGTCCGGTAACAAAGGTGCTGGTAAATTACTGACACCGTTCTTACTGGACCGGCATACTCATAATGAGGCCCAATGTCCTCTTTCTTCCTGCAATCTGTTGGTCATTTCCCCAGGGTGCTTTTGCCACTAAGCTGGGTCAGTATCTGGAATATGTGGAACACATGAGGCTAGGGGTGGACTGGGGTAATGAGAGGCCCTCTGCGCAGCCACTCCGAATCCTGCATCAAGGAACGCATGACATTTTGGAGCCTTCAGGGACATCAAATTCTATCCACGATTCTTACTGATGGGCCTTTGTCACTGGAGTCACAGTTTTTGGGGCTTCATGGAGTTGCAGCAGTGGCATGCATGGTTCCTATGCTCCCATGTGCCTGCAGCGCATGTGGTAGGAGTGCTTTGTGACTTTCCAATCTCAGTTGATACCATAAAAGCTCGGTTGTCCACAGTGGCACAATTGTAGCTCTTCTATAATTCTGCACTTGGGAGGTGTGTGGGGGGGGGGGGGGGCAGGCTTACCAGCTCAAATGTAACGCACCACGCGAATGGGCGCTTTGCCCGGAAGCATTAAAGCCACCCATTCACTATCTGCCTTTAGGAAATTCGTGAAGAAGACCCTGCTTTATAATCAACCTGAATAGAGCTCTCTTGGCCATTAATCGCCTCCTCTGTATCGTCCATGCTGCACTCTGAGGCCTACGGGCA
The DNA here is from genome assembly GCF_040938575.1 of Ambystoma mexicanum. Taxonomy (NCBI): domain Eukaryota; kingdom Metazoa; phylum Chordata; class Amphibia; order Caudata; family Ambystomatidae; genus Ambystoma; species Ambystoma mexicanum. Next base: position 932,104,304 of record NC_090921.1, on the reverse strand, counting down.
TGTCGTGCCCTACAAAGACTGAAATAAATACATACATTCTATGTCTGCTGCTCCGGAGTGATCGCTCTGCTTCATACATACCATCACGCTCTGCCCCTTTGCCATGCTGGCCCAGAGGGAAGGCCAGGGAACTTTAATGGGCAGCAATGGGCAACTTCAGGCACTCATTGCTTAATGCATTGCTCACAGTTCTCTTGTAATATTACAGTTTTCGATGGGGAAGAGAGTACAGTGTGCGCCTCCATGCTAAATGCCGGCAATTGAAAGACACAGGGAGGGATTGTCCCAGGCACTGATTTATGAGGCCGATAAAATCTTCAGGGATATTCAATGACTTTATCATTCAAATGATGCAGCGTTGGGGCCTTTCTTCCATATAATATTACCATAAGGAGCATGGACAAAGGAAAAATAGAGTTTGATCTTGCTCTTGGCTTTTACTGAAGACATAGAAGAAAGGCAACCGGAGCAAGACAATTATAATGTCAAAAGAGCCATGCCTCTCACTGCACACTAATGAACCCGCTTCACATTCAAGAAGCACAGGACCATGGCAAGGCGAAGAAACACCGCGCTTCATCCCTCCTGCCTGTCACTTCCGCACCATCTGCGATACACCTAAAGTCCCATTTTGAAGGCACCTAATCAATATGTTATGCATGTGGAGAAATCGTCATTTTAGACAGGTTTTTTTCTGCATTGTTCTGCATACCTAGGCAGCTGCTTTGTAGTCACTGTGCGCATCACTTGGGGATCAATGACACATTTGATGCCTGGACTGTCCTTGACTGAATTAGGAGCCTGAGCTCATGTGTCATGTATGGGCTAATGCAAGAGATGACTTGTGAATGCTAAAAGCAATGGGGCAGGTTGCACCCTGTAACTGTCTGCAGAAAGCCTCCATCTGTGCGGCAGCCAGGAACAGCACAGGCAGCAGCAACACCATGCATCATAATATGAGCACAGGAACTATGGCAGCTGCGCCTATGGCTGCTCATTTTTAACAACAAAGCTTTTGCTTTTACAGGTTTATGTTCCACTGCAGGTCCATTCATGCTAGGAAAGGATTCATTGTGCTCCATGTGGGAAAGTTAGGATGCTGTGCATTGTCTGTGCGCAAATGCTTAAAATGAAATCGAATCAAATACACCACTATGCGCATGCAAAGATTCAATATAAACTTACAGAAATATACGTCTTTTTACAACCTAAAGCACAGTCTCGTGCCTCACAGGATGCATCCATGGAACACGTGGGTCAGAGGAATGGTAAAGAGCATAAGACATTGGAATACAGTTGAACTGAACCACATTGGTGAGGTTAGCAGGGTGGTCAGCGTTGAATCTCGTCACACATCTGTATTGAATGCTGCCCCAGCGTCTTTTGTCTCAGGTGCTCCAGAAACAATGACTACACAGCCTGCAGTGTCCCCCACAAGTGCCCCTATCTTTAACGCTTAAGGAGTAGGAGACCCCAATTGTAATGTGCAATGTTCTTATCATATGTCAGATTCTTACGGCGTAAGTCTGGGCAAACCTCAGCCCGGCCATGCTTTTGACTCACCCATGTGCATCCTTTGGTAGCTTGAGTTCCTATGGCAGCTCAACCGGGTGCTGCCAGTCGAACATGCTGCCTAAACAATCCGGCGGGTTGAGGCACGGGGTGCTGTGCAGCAGGCCAGTCAGAGATCTGCTTGTGCTACGTGGTGTATTCTGGGGTGGGGAAGGGGGGTGAGCCCTAGACCAGATCACTTTCTCTTTGTGGGTTATGTCAGGCTTTTAGGGCAGAAGAGTACACGGCATTCCCACAACCTGTGTTTCATAGCGGCAAACCTTTTTGCAAGGGTATTAGATGTTAGCGTGTTTTGATCTCGAGTTCATCTTTATGTCTGTGTGTGTGTTTATTATTTACCCTCCCTTTTTTTTCCTCTCGTTTTGCCTCCTAACAAAAGCACTCCCTTTTCCCTTTTTGAGTAACCCCGACCTTTAAAGGAAACCTTTTCCCTACTGCATTCCTTATAATATCCCCGCAGCATAAATGGAGGGGCTAAGGATAGGACTTACTCCTGTCTAAAGGCCCCCATTTACGATTTTCATTGTTTTTGAAGGCAGAGGATGGGGGCATAACAGGAGTTACGTTTGCAACTTGGTTTTACCCCAGCATCAGATTTTCATGCTGACGTGAAGCCAGATGATTTCCTATGGAATTCACCTGCATCAGGCGGATTCCGTAAGAAATCATTGTAAAGGCTGCCTGCCATGCATACATGGTGCACAACGTTTACTCTATTTTCACTGCATAGCGAAAAAAGAAGTGTAAAGAGCCTTCCATCGTCTCATTTCACTTCTCATTTGCACTCTTCAGTGACATTATGAAAATTGCCTAAAGGGGACCTGTTAAGTGCACACATATTGATATTGATACTTTATTTCTATCGTGCTCATACACAAGTGTTTCAGATCGTGACAAGGCAAGGGAAGGGGAACAGAGGAGAAACAAAAACAACGATCTTACTAGGCCCAGTGACACTGAGAACACACAAGTGCATGGGGGAGAGGGAGAAGTGCATGGAAGGGGGAACAAAAAGGAGAGTGTGGAGCAAGGAGGAAAAAAAAACATAAATAATAATAAATAAATTAATAAATAAAAAGGCAATAAACAGAGGGAGTGTAGCCACAAGTGGCGGTGCTGGGTTTAAGGCAGCAGGCTGGGTAGATCTGATAAGAGCAGGAAGAAAAAAAAATACAAGAGGATGGGGGCTGTATGGGTACAGATACAGACCCCAGTGCAAGGAGTGACCCGGAGGCTGTGCGTGCGGGTGGCAAGAGGAGCAGGTACCTGGGCCCGGAGGAAAGAGGGTGGCCAGGTGCATGGTGCCGAGGGAGAGTAGAATCAGCAGGGGAGAGGGGGGCAAAGGCAGAAGCAAAGAGGAAGGTCTTGAGGTGCTTCCGGAACTGGAGATGGTTCTCCTCAAGTTTCAGAGTGGCAGGGAGGCTGTTCCAGGCGGAGGCCCCAGCCGAAGACAGATCTACACCCAGCTCGTTTTGCTGACTGAGACTGTGTCTCTCATAAGCCGTCCCCTTCGGCCAATTTAAGTTTTCAAATAAAATGTGCTGCTATGTTTTTTTCTTAGTAAGACTAGTGCGATGTTGCCATTAGTTTCCATTACCTTGCCTCGGCAATAATGTTTAAACACAATTAAAACTACTTTTCATCTTGTTTGCGATAACACAAATAAACCTTCCTGTTTGTGAACCAGAGTACCCTTCATGCTTTATTTCACGTTTCTTTGTGTGTCCAATTTGTCAATTTGCTTGCACTGGTATGTCCAGTGGTGTAACAAGGCCTGGGAGCCCCCCTGCAAGCCATGTTGAGGGGGCCCCCCAACTCGGCAACAAATCACGAGTAGCACCACACTCTGGGCCGTCCTAGATTACCATGCTAGCGCAATACGCACAAGCGTGCTGCTGAAGGGGTATGCCACACACTTCACTAGGAGAAAGATATAAATATGTGTTTTAATGCAATATACAGCACACTTTCTCAGAAAAATTGGCTAAAAAGCCACTGTGTTTGCTATTGTTGTGTAGGGTAACAGCAATCCAATACATGCAAGTCACCAACAGTGCACATGAACATCAATGCTTTACTATTAAAAATGCCATGCCACAATGAAAACATGTCCAACTGGCTGCACAATGTAGACCAGTGTAGACACATAATAACATTACAGTAAAGCATGCCAGGCCACATTAAGACATGCCTAAAATGGTTGTACCAAAATGGCAGTCAAAGCAATAAGACTCATCAAGAAGAGAGCACACATTCAAGCCTGCGTCTCTGCGGCCTCTAACAACACAGCCAAACTCTTTAAAATCTGCAAGGAACTGGCCAGTCCTGTTGAAGTTTCTAACTCTCCTGTTCCCTCAACAGGCCCTCTGTTCAGCTTTGGCCTCTCGCTTCCACTATCTCCTCTTCCTCTCCCTCGTCCTCCCTCGGCCCCCTCTGGGCATCTCTCCCTCTCCTCCTCCTTTCTCCTCTTTCTCTCTAACACCTGACAAGGTTTCTAGACAAGTCCCATCTATGGAAGTGTCGGCGAAACAGGTGCTCGCCTGCTCCTCCAGAACCATTAAGGACCACTTTGACACCCTTGATATAGCCTTGGCCAATTTCTGTAATCATTCTTTTGCCACTGGAACTTTCCCTTCTCCCAAACTCTTGGAAAAGCTGGCCAACTGCCAGCTTACTCTCCACACTGAATCTGCTGGTTGGCTCCATGACCATCAGTCTGGCTTAAGAGCTCCCAGAGGCACAGAAGCTGCTTTCCTGAACACCTGTGAAGATCTGATCTCTAACCTTGATTCCAGCATTCCTTATGTCCTCATCATCCTGGAACTTTCCTCTTGCTTTCGACACAGTCAACCACACCATCCTGATCAATTGACTCTGTGAGAACCTGGGTATCATGGATCAGGCCCTGGAGTGGCTGACCTCCTTCATCTTGGACCGCCCCTCCCAGGTCCAACTTGGCCCCTTTCACTCTGCCACCTCTCTCTACATGTAGCGTTCTCTCCCTGGTTTTTCAACCTCTACTTGGCCCCTTTGACCCACCTGATCTCTACCTTCTCCTCTAACTTACAGTGTTATGCGGATAACACTCAGCTTTCCTTCAGGCTCCCCTCAGCCTATTCTCCTCTCTCGCTCATTCCTGTTGTCATCTTCAACTCAACTCTCTCTTTCATTCCGCGCATCTCAGATGTCACCAAGAAGTCCCACTACCAGCTGCACCTCCTCAAAGGGACTCTTCCATTTTTCACTTTCCCGCAGAAGCTCACTGTCTCCAGAGCTCTGGTTCTCTCTAGGGTGGACTACTGCAACAGCCACCTTCTCAAACTGCCTTCCTCTACTCCCTGCCCTCTGCAACTAATCCAGAACAGGACTGTAAGACTTATCCTTGGCCTCAAGCCCAGGGACTGTATCTCTCCAGCCATGAAATCTCTCAACTGGCTCTCAGTGGCTGCACGATCAAGTTCAAGACCCTTTTCATTGTCCACAAGGCTTTCTGGGGCTGGGATCCGCACTACATCCAACGCTATCTTCCAAAATATCTTCCTTCTCGAGCCCTAAGGGTTAGATGCTTCCCCAGGAAGAGAGTGGGGTGGGTAGATCCTTCTCCCCTGCAGGTGCCTCCCTCTGAAATGGTCTCCCTGACCCTCCCAAACTTGAGCCGGACCACCTGAAGCTCTGCAAGCAGCTCAAAATGTTCCTGTTGCTGCCTCCCCTCTCCCTTGCACTTCCCTCCTCCCTTTCCCCTTGCACTTCTCGTTCTTGCACTTCTCGTTCTCGCACTTGCAAGACCTGAATGACACAAGGCTTAGTAAAATCCTTTTTTCTTGTCCTCCCTCAGTTTTCCTTCCCTTATCTTGTCGTGCCTAAAAACACTTGTGTACAGATGCGTTATATATGACATATCATATCATAACATATCATTTTATTATAGATGCCCAGAAAAATATACAGTGCCGCAGTAAGAAATGGCTAGACTGGCAGTCTAGCTAGGTAATTACACTTAGCAGGAATAGGGCAGAATGGGGATTGGGAGCCCGGCAATCCCGCCACCGGCGAATGGGCAATTACCAGCCCATTTATCTCGTAATGGGCCGGTTATTGCCCAATCGCGAAAGGCTGTGCCGGTAGCGAGCAGGGCGGTAGCCGTGCCTGCCATACAGGCACAGCTACCACCATGCTCGTAATAAGGCCCATTGTTTCTATTTGAAGTCACTCTGACTTCATAAAGAAATTCTTTTGTTAAGGACTGAAACATAATGGAAATATTTCTTTATGAAGGCATAGTGACTTCAAAAATAAACTATTTATTTTTGAAGTCATAGGGCTTCCCCACCCCATTACATGGAGGCCTCCAGCCTAGGGTCTTCATGTCATGGGGTAGGGGCAGCCAACAGACTTGTTGTATTCACTCTGCCTTCATAAAGAAATTATTTCTTTTACAGAAATCATTTCTTTAGAAATGCAGAGTGAATTAAAAAAGAAAATGTAAAAAAAAAAAAAAATGTTCCAGAACATGTGGCCGTGCGCAGGGGTCCCCGCACCCCCCCCGAGGTGCAGGCACCCCTGTTACGCCAGTGGGTATGTCACTTGTCTTTGCTGTTATTATCTAATGTTAATCCTTCCTAAGAGAGCAATGAGAGGCATGACGCATGCAGAGATTTGTTTTTAGAGGAGCATGCATTGAAATAGAAAGAGGAGGTTGACTTCTCACTGCATAAAGATGGCAATTGCCATGTGCCGGTCTTTGGGGATTAGTGTGCACACCCTGAGGTTGTGAGCCCTGTAGGGAACACATTTCCACAGCCAGATCATATTTTGCCAGAGGAAAGAGACTCATTTGAGGGATGGTTTGGGAACAGGAGAGAAGGTGAGATGAGAATCAAGTGTGTGTCCCTGTCACTTGTGGCGTTTGGGGGGGTCAGAAGAGGGAGCAGGGCTGACAACAGAGGGTTTGCAAATGCAGCCGGAGGAGATGGTAGAGACGGTGTTTCAGGCAGGGTATGTGCAGAGGGTCCTTATGCCTCAGGTAGTACATATCTATAGGCGAGGGATGGGAGGCAGTAGTTCACTTAATGCAAGAGAAGGGCATTTCAATTGTGGATACACTAGAGTTATGGGTGGGCACTGTCTTAACCACATTTGGAATACAGGAGGAGATAATGTTTATGCATGGAGAAGGTGCAGCTGTGGGTGCCAAGAGATAAACTAGAAGAGCGTGCAGGTGGCGGAACAGGAGAATGCAGAAGGGCAACAATGGAGGAGACAGAGGTGCTCCCTCAGCATCTGTCTCAGGAAAAGCAAGAAAATAAGGCCACTTCACAAGTGCCTGCTCATTCAGAAGTTACAAGGTAGACACAGGTGTCCAGATGAGACAGGGGCATCGCTACCCTGTGCCCATTTGGCATCTACCTCGTTAAAGGCCTGAATAACTATAACCTGCTAGAGTAACAATCTGTGAGGGATCAGGAATGCACTGTAATATGCAACAGTCCAATAAAATAGTAAATCAGGGTATGCCAATAAAGGCTTGCTGCTCGGTGACCATGTTCCTGAGCAGTCATGGGAAATGGAAGCATAGTCCGACTAGTCGTTATGCATGTTTGTCAACCTCCAGTGACGCCTCTTCCACAGAACAATCCAGCAGTGGGAGTAGGGGTTAATGTGTTTTCACCAAATTGCCTCCTTACACTCACTCTCAGTCAACCTTTACTCTCCCTCTATTAGCCTCACTCACACACTTAGAAAAGATACTTACACCGAATGACAACGTTCCCCCACCAACCAATGCCACACCTTGCACATTCTGGTAATCTGTTTACATGCTCTCTTTTGCACCATCCTTCCTCTGTCTTTTGCTACCCTTTATACTCTGATAACCTCACTGAACCAACCTTCCTGTTTCTTCTGCACCTTTTTGTCTCTCCATTGGTTCTCTCCCTCAGCTGGTTCCCCAAGCCAACCACTGGCTTTATTTTTCCCCAGGTAGGTAAACACATAGTGGGTTTAAGCCCCACCCTCTCCTCATACGTGGTTCCACCAGTATTTGGTAATGACACTATCATCAAAGTCGGAGTTCATATGAGGGCTGATCAAAGCTTCTGCCATGTCGGTCTGATAAGGGGATGTCTCCTGGTCCTGCCAAAGGTATGAATAGGAGTGTAGTTCATGTCCTGCGAAGCACCTTTGATGCTAGCTTTGTACACCGTCTGCTCTGTGTGCCTTATGAAGGTAAAGAAATGCCAAAGTCCTTCTCAAGTGGAGTTTTGGAATCGCTGGTCTGATGTGTGGACTGCTCCGCTGGTTCATAGTTACTCATTGTCTTTTTCCCTGTTGGGTTGCATGCTTGATACTCCACTGCCAGTACTTCTGGATGACACAGTCTAATGGACACAAGGAGGGAAACTCAGAAGCATTTATGAGGCGCGAAAATGTGGGACTGATTTCAGTCATTAAAACACAAGTATAAATTACAGGGACTGGCACAATTCAAACACCCACATTCAGCCTGTGTGTCAGGACGGGCACTTTTGAAAACACTAGTAGGACTTCCACCCTATGTTGGGAAGGGTATCTAACCCCTCTTGACAGGTCAGATCACTGACCTTGTCACTTTTGACAGAATAGCAGCACACATCACCTGCGGTCCCAAGAATGGATTGGAGATGGCATGATGACTGGCTACTTGTGATATGGTTGCAGTAGAAGTTGTATGTGTTTTTCCTACAGAACCTCCAAGGTACTGCATAAAACAGCATCTCAGAGATATGGTATCCAACTTGGTTACAGATTTTCCATGGGACACAGCTTTATTGCAGAGAGAGAAAGGTGTCAAGATGCTGTTGTTCTTTGTCCTGCAATATGAAGACCTTGCAAAGTGTCTTGCTGGACAAAAGGGGCATGTCCTCCAATCCTCTTCTGATGGCTGCAACATGTTGTCTGTATGCATTTTATAGCTCAGATAGGCAGTGAGACTATTATTGTCCATTGCTCCTAGGTTAACAAGGTGGGAGGTAAACCATAAGTTACAAAATGTTTTCACGATAGAATAGAAATATTAGGATAGACAAGTGTTAGCAGAGGAGATGGATTGGCTGGATTATGTGTAGGAAAACAAGTATGTTTTAAGGCTCTTTCTGAAAACGGTGCTGGAGAGTGCAGTGCAGATGTGAAGGGGAATGGCAACCCATGCTCTGATTGCTCAATGGGTAAATGCTTGATGTTGTATTCAAATTCGTTTGCAGAATGCAATGTAGGAGATACTGGCTTGCTTGTCTTGTGTTTGTGTGGGTAATGGGTTCGATGTTGTCATCAAGGTAAGATGGAATTTTGGGGTGGATGGCTTGGAAAAAAATAGAGATTCCTTTGAAATCAATTATTTTTGTTACAGGGAGCCCATGGAGCTGTGTGAGAGCTTGAGGGGTGTGTGAATGCTTTGGGAGATGGAAGATGAGTCTGGGTGCTGAGTTTTGTATGTCTTGTAGTTGGGAAAGTGTGCTGCTGGGGAATGCAGTCATGAGAGCATCACCGTAGTCCAGCTTGGACAAAACCATTGCTTGGACTGTGGTGCGAAAGTCATCAGGAGAAAGAATATGTCTGATTTGTCATAGGAAGTGTAGTTGTATATTGCATGTTTTGCTAACAGCAGCAATATGGTGTGTGAACAAAAGGTGTGGGGGTCTGTGTTGTAGCCAAAGGGTTTGACAGGTGTGAAGAGGAATATGTGTGGGCCCTTTGTGTAGTTCTTTTATCCAGCAGGGTATTTGTTTTTTTTTATCTGGGTGGGGTAAATGAGGTATTCCGTTTTTCTGAGATTGAGAGGTGGGTGGCCAACCGGGCGGTGATGGTGGAAATACAGCTTTTATGATGTAGAGTTGTGAGGGTATGAGATCTGGAAGTATATTTGTATGTTGTCTATTGGTGGGAATGGTTGTTGTGTTTTCTGAGTGTCTGTCCAAGAGATTCAACATATAGATTGAAGAGGTTTGTAAACAGAGAGGGGCATTGCAGCACCACATATTTGACCGGGGTGGGATCAGATGGAAATGGGGGCATGGAGACAAAGAGTGGCCTGTCAGTAATGAAGTAGGTGAATGAAAATGGTGCCTGAGAGTTTCATCCAGTGGAAGAGGATGTTGCATCGAATGGTGTGGTTGATGGTGTGAAAGGCAAGTACAAGTAGTGCTGTGTGTCCCTTTTCAGTGATGTTGTGGAGGTCATGGAGGATGTGAAGTGTAGCAGTCTCAGTGATATGTCCAGGTAAAAAGCCAGATTTGAAGGGGTTGAGTAGTATGATGTATTGTTGCAGTTGGGTAGTAATAAAGCATTCCATGATTCTGGTGAAACATGGCAGGATAGTGTAATTTTCAAGGAGTGTGGGGGTCAAGAAATGGATTTTGGGCAGGGTGGACATTTGTTCTGTTTTAGGAGCAGAGGGGATAGTACCATGTGAGAGACAAAAGTTGATGATATTGAACCAGTGGGGAGTGAGGGTGGTGATGGAATTGGATGCAATCTTAGGAGGCATGCATCATGCAGGAAGTGTTCAGGTTTTATTTTGATTGGAAGGGTGATGAGGGTGTGTGTTGATGGGGTTGAAGGTGACTCCTGTGTTGGATCATTTGTAAGCGGGGCTGGGAGTGTGAGCGCAGAGGGAACAGCTTGCCTAATTCTTTGTATTTTGGAGATGAAGTAGTCCATGAGGGAGTCACCTACTGCAGTGGATTGGGGTGTGGAAGTTGTGGATGAAAGTTTGGAGAAGGATTTGACAATGTTGAATAGTTTCTCTGTACTAATGGTGGTGGATTGGAGTGATAGGTTGGCTATAGAAATGTGTGTGGCTGTTTAGTGTTTGTTGCAGCAGAGTTTGAGTGGTGTTCTGGTGGAGTGGCATGAGTTATTTTGCCAAGCTCTTTCTTGGTGGGACAGAGACTGATTTGCACATGGTCTTTCCCCTTTTGTAAAGCTTTGGCAGGTGAAGACCAATGGTCTGGAAGATTGCCCAGAGCAATGCAGAGGTTAATATGCATTCTAAACCATTAAGCCATCCCCTCTTTTGTTTTGCCTTAGTATGTTTATGTCAAATGTTCTAATTGAAGAAACTCCTACAACAATTTGCATTCAGTCAATCTATAATTTACGTTTTGGCTTATTTTGGTTGAAAAACACAAAACCACCAATACAATATCCATTCACAATACACATGCAGTATAACAATTGAAAAAAGAGCAAGCTAATAAAAAAAACATTCAATATATCCATAAAAGAAATATAATGCTAGTGCCATGCAGCTTATAACCCAATTTGAATATGGCCTTGCCCTTCATAATGCAACCTCAACACATTTCTTCTGCCTCCCCCACGAGCCATATAGATATTGCGATACTCCTGAGAGCACATTGGGAGGCACAGTCAATTTGCAAAATGTAACTACATATGCAGCCTTAACAAGTCCAGAGTTCTGAAACAAGGGCTGGAGCAATTTAAAATGTAGACTTCCATATAATAGACAATGTATGAGTAAATGTTGTTCCCTATGCATCGATGGCTGCAAAAGCCACATTGGTCAGCTCTTCTCGCTACTGCCAATTTCAAGTTACAGAGGCAAGCAATAAGGTGCATGGGCAACATTTCACATACAACCATTTGACATAAAATGGTTCAATCTGATAAATGTACTTCTCATGTTCCACAGATGACTTTAGCTCAGGGTATCTCAGAGCACGGGGACAGGATATCATCATAAGACCAGCATTTACATGCCTAGTTTATTGAGATTACCATTGGTCTCATCAGGTTGAGACACAAACTATTAAGATTTTAGCAACATAAAACCAATTTAAATAGTTCACCCGTTCCTGAAGAATTCCTTCTGGCTTTCTTATTACCTCCTTTAGGGCCTCACAATAATAAATAAAATGGGACGTTGCCCAACAATGAAGTGGTCTTAATTGGGCATCATACTCAATGCTACTGTATACATTTTCAAGGCAAAGGGGATATTAGGCATAGTTAAAAGGTAGACATAATAGTTGCTCCTGGAATGTATTTTGCACTTTTAACAAGCTTTTATATTAGTGTTTCCCCATAATTGAGACCAATAAAGAGTAAGCAAGCAGACCTGAGAATTATACACATCCTAGGTGGCGATATGGTTCTTACTCAAAAACATTGTTAAAAACACATTTTTCCAGCTACTTTATATTCATGTTTTGGGGAAGATTCATGAAAATTGAGACCAACTGAATCAGAGCGACTGGCGCTTAGAGGTGGCTGTCTATACAAGTATGGAGCTCCATGTGCTTTACAAAATGCTAAGGCTGTGAAATGTATTTTTATTTAAATTTATTTGTTGAGTTTCATCAAAAAAACTTTACAAATGTATATTACATCATCTATAATCATATCAAAATGACATTACACATTATCATTTTGTGTCCCCACTATTTTTACCACACATCTCTTAATCTAATATCATCATGTTACAATAGTTCATTTCTGTGCAGCAACACATCACCGTTGTCTAATCCAAGTTTGCATCTGTGTATTATATAAACAAATAACTTATTATTCACCATTGGAGACCACATTTCAAGTAATTTTCAATCCAAAAAGAAAGTGTAATGCATTGGTCGACCATAACATCTTAACTAACCATCTTACCACAGCTGCCTCCTTCTCAGCCGAAGCTGCAGCATGGGTTAACTCCTTCCTTTTGGACAGATCTATGAGGGTCTTCTCCCCCACCGCCTCTGCTGATCCCTCCTCCATCACATCTGGAGTCCCACAAGGAGCTTGTGTCTCCCCTACCCTTTACAATATTTTCACCAAGCTCCTGTTTGACCATCTTGATGATCTTGGCATATCATATATGAACTATGTAGATGATACGCAAATACGTATCACTTTATCAGGCGGCTATCAATCAGACTTTAAAATCCTTAATGAAATCTACAGTAAAATCCAGGCATGGATGGCCAAACAGGGCTTATGTCTTAACAATGATATAACCAAGCTCCTACTCATTGGATCAAAATGAAGACTCAACAAGCTAGGGCCCAAATATGCTGCTTTCAGTATTGATGGCAACCTCATCAAAGTAGACAAAGGAGCAAAAACCCTAGGATTTTATCTACATTCCACCTTATCTCTTCAAAGGCAAATCAGCGCTACCTCATCCTCAACGGCCTACACATCAAAACTGATAAACGCCTGCAGACCATTTTTGTCCACCAACAATTGCATCATCCTTGCGAGAGCCCTCATACTGTCCAAACTGGACTATTGTAATACCACCTACCTGGGCACCCACCAGAGGAACCTTCACAAGCTGCAAGTATTGCAAAACAACACTCCCAGAACCGCCTTAAATGTTCCGCGCTCCACCCACATTTCACAAATCCGACGCAACACCTACTGGCTCCCGGTCCACCATAGGATCACCTTTAGAACTCTCATGAGTTCTCATAAGTGCCTACATAATTCAGCCCCAAAGTATCTTTTGGACACATTCTTTAGGAAAGAGTCCATCGGACCCACCAGATCTAAGTACGCCCACTGTCTAAACATTCCAAAATTCAAACTCGACAAAGCGGGAGGATCCAGCTCTCTGGTGCTCGCGGCCAAGTCATGGAACAAACTGCCACTTGCACCAAGGACAGATCCCATTCTCCTCTCTTTCCGGAACAAAGAAAAAACATGGCTGTTCTCATAATCTAACTAACAACCTTTTTGCTTTCCGGCGATTCCAGAATAAAGTAAAAACATGGCTACTCTCGCTATCAAACTTAAGATTCCCACGTAACCCAGTGACTCCTTGACCCTGCCACCCTTTCACCACGCCACAGCCTAGGCTAGCTGCTTCTCCCTTGATCACCCAGACCTTTTACAAGCCTGTCCGTTGCCATGCTATGCATCTGTAAATCTTGTATATTTCCTCACCATGTACATTTTTCTGTATAGCACTATATTTTTTGTATACCTCTATGTAACTAGTTGCTGCTGTGTACATGATTGCTTAACATACTGCACCGTGTATATATTTTTGTAACTATGTTGTACAATAATAAATGTGCCCAGATACCTTTGGGTTTGGTGAGCTATATAAGCAAATAAAACAAACAAACATTTTCCAAAGTGGAATAGAAAGCTTTAATACACTAGCCAACTAGTTGCAATGTCATCATAAGCTACATTGCACTGCCCACAAATGTGTCGAGCTATTTGGAGATACATATTTAGATACATAGTATCAGGTGTCTCTCTGTGTGTAAAGTAGTCAGAATTTTGACAAGCAGTTTCTTTTTGTAGACAGACTTTCTGTGATATGGTATTGTTGTTGAATTTTCCAGCCTAAACATAGGCAACCGCCTTTGAGTGCAATTTTTCATTTAAATAAACTAGAGTGTTAACTCCAAATACAGTTGTTTTCTTGTGCCAGAATTGTGTGGTGGGATTGTTTACTATGGAATGTTAAGTTCGAGGGTGTGCCTTCATGGAATAAAGAATTTTATTGACAAGAAATCTGACACAAAGTTAAGTTTAAGTTTTAGTAATTTGATTAACCCATGTGCCTCTAATGTATATCCGCATACCGTAGATTTAAAAACTTGACTTCTTGGAGTTTTGCCTCTCTATGTTTGACATTTTAAGGTTCCAACATCTGGGGATTTTAGGACATTGAATTATGATTGTATTTATCTCTAGGCCCTTTAGACTATAAACATTATAAAGAAGTCTAATTGGCTTATTTTTTATTTTTTTTATTTTGTATTGTGTCAATTATACAAGTTGTACATTTACACAATCTTATAACAATTCATAAACAGAAAATCAACACATCACTTGTCAATAAAAAATGTTTAAAAACAACTAGACAAATCAAGAAAATAACAAATTAAAAGTAAAAACCATGCACAAAACACAGTCACAATTCTGGTACCCCTTAATTCAATTGATTGATTTTGCATTAATACACATTATTTAAATCCACGATTCCTTGCTCAGTGACTTTGGTGATCTCAGTGAAGATAACGATTAACATTTTTACCAGCACAATTAATAATGACAGTTGAGAAGTCATCATTAACCTGTGCCATAGATCACTAGTCAAAACTGTAGATGTTGAGCAACCAAATCGTCCAAAGTAGTATATTCTCTGGTTGTTGCCATGCAAGTGGGATTGTTTTCGAAGCCTGTATATTGGAAACATCTAATGGTAATATGTCCTGACCCACAGGGCTTCTCTCTCACATTAATTTCTGCAAACATTAAGAGTTTCACCAGGATTGAGGGAGACAAGTAATGTCTTTGCTAAAGAACCCACTGTCCACATGTGATGTGATTGTGCTCACAGAGTATGTCATGTGATTGTTCTAACAGTGACATGGAACCCTCAACCTGGACTAATATTGAGATCAGTCCTTCGTGTTTCCAATAACTGGCATTGCCAGCTCCCACAAGCACAGTGCTAACAGACATTTTTAGTATTAACATTCGCAGTTCTACGGTAGGATGGAATTTCCAGATTACACATGTCAGAATGCCCCAATAAGAGGCGTTGCTAGCTTATGTGTGTCTTTACCGGCAGTCATTGCTAGCCACCCAATATCCCAAGTAAAATGCATTGATATCATCAGCATGCCATAATCCAGTAACATGATAGTTATAATCGCAATGCCCTAAGTGGCACAAAATGGTAGCATCCAAATTCCGCAAGTAACTATTTTTGACAACATCCACAAATTCCAAGTTACAAGTTTTACCAGCCTGTACCAGCCTCTAAAATGCCTACCTGTAACAGGGAACATCATGCATCACATACATATTTCAGAACCAAGAAATATCAACATACATATGTCATAATTATAGGGCATTGGTAGCCACATATGGTTCTTGCAAAAGGTTACACTAAACTGAAGGTTGAAAGCTGGAAGGTTATGATTTAATCATAACCAATGGTAATTGCTCTTGGTGGTCCTCCAGACCATCATTTTTCATCCTGACATTCCAATATAATAGGTGAAAGGCAGGCATGATCCCACCCAGGTTGCTTGTGGTCCCATGCAGAAGGTATGGGACCTAGCAGTTCAGGGTGGACTGACACTTTTTTAGTTGGCCCAAGCATGATTTGATAATGGTATTTTTCCTGCTTTAACGGCTTGACAGGTGGAAAAATAGCCTGCACAGTTGCCCAGAACAATACACAATGTGATTTATTTTATCCATGACCCTTCAGTTTTGTTTAAAGTCACCACGATTGGCATGAGTATGTCAAGACATAGGTTCTACTGAGCCTAGAGACCCAAGCTACACCTCACTGAAAATGTACAACTAGCCTGAAACATATCTGGAGATGCCTGTGGTGATTGGTTACAGAAGTGATAGGACTAAGCAGTTCTGGTTGCACTAACACTTTTTGGTTGAGACAAAGCTTGATTTGCCTATGGCCTTTCACCTGCTGAGATGGATTGGCAGCCTGACAACAATGGCCTGGACCGTTTCCGAGAGCATTGCCATTGCTTATGATTAATTGAAAACATTTCAGTCATCACTCTTCAGCTTTGATTAAAGTTACAGCCAGTGGGATGAGCATGCACAGAGGTGGGCCCGAGCCGTTGTCCCTAGAAACCCAAGCTACACCTCACTGAAAAGGGGCAATGTATCTAAAACATATGTTGGGTTGCTTGTGGTCTCGTGCAGAGGGTATTGAACGTGTGATTTCAGATTTCACTGCCCCTTTTGGTGTGGGATCTAAGCCCGATGTGCATATGGCGTTTCTCTTTTTATAACATCTTTGCAACATAAAGAACAATGGTCTGGAAGGCTGCCTAGAATATGGCCAGTGGTTATGATTAGTAAACATTTTTTCAGCCATTACCGTTCAGTTTTCTTTAGTCACCCTTGCAACAGGTAATGACAGACAATTTTCCAGTTATGGATAACCTCCACATTCGGGCGCTTCACTTGCCACCTTTAACAATGATTGCCATCCACTGCCAATTTTTGGCATCCTCTACCTACACCTGCTTTGAGATAATGTGACCATTTATGCTTTCTCGATAAATAGTGATTCCATCCCATACCTTCTTCCAGCAGCAGGTATTAACAGCATTCATATTTCTGAAGTGTCAAGTATTTCCATATGCCACGTATTCCCAGCATCATCTATTGCCAACAGTCACACGCGGACAATACTGATTTTCACCAGTCCCCACATTCTCCCAGTACCATGTATTCAAACCCTCCACATGCCCTTAATAACATATTGCCAGGCTTCAAACATCATTAGTAAGGGATGTGACCAGCCTCCATATTCAACATTTTACATTTTGTCAACTATTACAAGCTTCCACTTGTTGGCAGTACCAGGTATTTTAGATCTCTGGTAGGGGGCACTGCTATAGCTTTCAGATATTGCCCTCACCCCCCCCCCCTCCCCCCCGAGACAAGAGGGAAAGGTGTTGCTTATTATAGACCACATGTCAAAGACTAGTGGAATGCGCTGCACTCTTAGGGGCCGATTCATGGAACAAACATGTGCTGAAAAAAGTGGCGCAAGCTAGCGCAAGCAGGTGCAAGTGTGAAAAAGGAAGCACACGCGTGCGATTCATGGAAGTCCCTGTGCGTGTTTTTCTCGGGATGTGCGCCAAACCTGTGCGTGGCGCACAGGGGCGCACACGTCATTGCAACATCCGAATGTGACGCGCACAGGGAAAGCGCACAACGTCCGCGCACACACCAAAAAGGGGGCGGGACACGGGGCGTAACACGCGGAATGGGGAACAACGGATGAAAAAGAAGGCGTAAGTGGGGAAGTACTTCAGGGAAATGCACGGAACGCCCACACGCACGCGAACAACCCGTATTCATGCATTCGAATACAGGAAACCCGCGCACGGCAAAAGAGGCACATAGGCGTCCACACGTCCGCCACCCGAAAGCAGGCAGAAGCGTCCCCGCGCACAGTATAAAAGTGCGTGCAAACAACAAACACATGTATACAGCTACGATAAATGCCCCATTTGTTGCAGCACTCATCGTGGGACACCGCAGGAGGAGGAGAATAGCCAGGGCCTGCATTTTTTAACCGGACCAGCCTTTTTGGGATGCCTGACGACCACGTCTATGGCAGGTATAGGTTTCCACCCCGTATCATCCTAGACCTCGTCAGGGAGTGGGAAGATTACCTTACTCCCCCCACCCTGTGCTCCAAAGCATTGAGCCCCTTGGAAAAGGTGCTCAATGTCCTGCATTTTTTGGCCACTGGTTCATTTCAGCGGACCACTGCCATAGTGGGGGGGTCTCACAGGCCACGCAGTCACGCTCCCTACACCAGGTGTTGGCAATCATCACTGTACGCCCCTCAGTACGCAGGCACATATACATGCCCAGAACACCCGCGGAAAGGCAGGCCCTGGTCCAGGACTTATACAGGGTGGCACACTTCCCCAAAGTGCTTGGTGCCATAGATTGCACCCATGTGGCCCTACGTCCACCTAGGGCCACTTAGCACATCTATCGAAACCGCAAGCACTGGCATTCCATCAACGTGCAGGTTGTATGCGATGTGGAAGGAATCACCACCTCCGTCTATGCAACCTACCTGGCTCCACCCATGACAGTTTCATATACAGAATGTCTGCCCTGAGCCGGGCCCTGGAAGCTGGGCAGCATGGCGACACATGGCTCCTAGGTGAGTATAAATGCCTGTGCACATGCATGCAAGTCACACACAGACAAATACACAAACCCTAATAATCTCAACTATTATCACCTCCCCAGGGGACAGTGCCTACCCTCTGAGCAACCACATGATGACGCCAATCCGGAACCCCACCCACCACCCCAGTTAAGATACAACGATGCCCATATTGCAACCAGGGGCATAGTGGAGTGCACATTCGGAGTGCTCAAGTCACGCTTCCGCTCCCTTGACCGCTCTAGTGGTCAGCTACTATATGCACCCCCAGTAGTGTGCAGGATCATTGTGGCAGTATGTGTCCTGCACAATGTTGCAACACAGCGGGAGGTACCGGTGGACATGGTGGTGCCCCCACATCCACAACCACAGGCGCTGTCCATGGGAGGGGTCAGGGCACATGGCGAGGCAGCCCGGAACCAGCTTGTGGCCACATTTTTCACCTAAACTCCCACCCCTGCGGAGTGCACACAGTCCTGGCACATACCAGGTTACAATCAATGATGAAAAAGAGACTGTCACAACCTTACCAACCTGAGAATGTTCCCACGGAAGTGCCACATTGTGTGTATCCCTAGCTACTTAAAAATAACCAATCCTGTGTGACCAAAAGGAACACATGCAAGGTGTGTATCACACACCCCTGCAAAACAGTCCATCACAATCCCTGGTATGTCACCCAAACCCTCCCAGACCACATCACCCTTGTCTGCTACACCATGACATGGCATGCAATAGCAAAAGACAAACACATGACCAATAATATACAAAGAGACATGTCATAAATGAAAACTGGCATGAGACAATGATGCCTGACATGGAATCAGATGAAATGACTGACCAACAACCTCCCACACATACACAGTCAGACACAAATGCTTTCAAACAGTCGTAGCATGAACACAACACTGAATGCCCGTTCACATGCACATTGGGCCTGGCAAAATCCAAACTCCCGAACCCATGTGCTGTGTGTGTCTCCTGCAACACACTGCACAGCACACAGCACTTTGAGCAGCCATTGTGTTGCAGATACACCTTGAGCATCACATGAAAAAAAACTAATGAAATCTAGAACCAAATGACACATGTACAGGGTACCCAAATGGCAATAGATCATGTGCTGCATGGACACCGTGGGCCTGAAAATGCAATCTGTGTGCACCTGTGGCCATGGAAGGGTGGATGTACATGCGGTGGATCATTGTGCAACTGTGTGTCATTAGGGACATGCACTCAATATATGCATGTGAAATCAAGTGACCTTCAGTGTCCTGTACACATCACATGTGAACATTGGCCATGTGAACACCCCAGCATGTCAAACCACACCAATCCCCTGACACCTGAAAAGTAAAGACAACACAGGAACAGGCATTGAGCAGCACAACACATCATGTACATAGTACCCCACAATTACAATGTCAGAGTGCCCAAAACATTGTAGGCCAAGCCAACTGTCCAACAACAAAATGCCCACACTTACACATCACTGTGACCTTCTGAACATCTGTCTCTGGGGTATGTAGCCTTCTTCCTTCAAGTCTACCTGGCTACAGGATCACCCTACCCCTTGGGCTCCATGTTCCAGCTTGCGTGTAAATATGGTCCAGCCTCCTCAGAGGCCACCTTGACTGGTAAAAATGCCAAATCACAGAGAACTCCAAGTAGGCAAACCCACAAACCAGTGAAAAAGGCTGTAGGCACCAAAAAACCCTGGAAGAGTCTCCAGTAGATGACTTGAGGAAGCAGGAAATGTCAAAGCACATGTACAAGCACAATGGTAGAACAACCAATGTAGCACAGTTGAACAATGGTTCAACAGGATGGGTACCATTCATGGTACATAACATACAATGATGATGCAACAACTGATGGGTACTGTCACAGCTCCGGTGTCCAGGCGCAGAAGGGGCATGAACCAACCTCCCCCTCCGTGGTCTGGGTGCCTGCAAGGTCAAACTAACACAGGCCTCTGAGAACCCGCCGGGGAAGGAGGGTCAGGGATATGTTGCATGGACAGGCATTGGTATTCAGGATAACCGGAAAGAGGGGCAGGAGAGTGGATGTGGATTTGCAAGGTAAAGTAGGCAAAATACAACTAATCACAAAAACACATACTCAATCAGAGAAAACATGTTCATCATGCACATTGTACCAAATCAGTCAAATGAAAGCCAAAGAGACACTTATTTCTGGGGTGAGTGCTGGCCTCCTGCCTGCCCACTCTCAGGTCCGGTAACAGGAGCACTTCAATGCTGCAAAGAGAGCGTGAGTTACTAATCTGAATGTGTGTTTACAACACACACACACACACACACACACACACTTTGGGGCATGGATGGGGATGTGTAAGTGACATCTCCACAAACAAACACCCCTGTCTGCTGCTATGTACCCATACGTTAGCTTGGCCCACCGATGGTACATACACTGTCAATGCGTCCGTACACCGGTCAAGTGGCACAGCGAGTAGAGCACTCGCTTTGACATCCGTGCAGAGCCTGCTAATGGAGGTTCGAATCCCGGCAGGGCCAAACTCAGCCCTTCATCCTTCCGAGGTCGATAAATGAGCACCACACACCGTGGGTAATAATAAGCAGCGCTCAGATACCTCAGGGTTCGTAGCGCTATATAAATGCCAAATTATTATTATTATTATTAATGCAGTAATGCCGGCACATGTGCCCGCATGGGAAATGGAAGAACAATGGGTCAAGAATCAGACATGATACAATGGTCCCTGGGTGAGCTTCTAGACGCATATAGCAAGGTGCAACTTCAGTACAAGTTGCGTTCTGGCCACCGCAGATTTAAATAGGTAGTGCACGTGGCAATTTGCAAATGACATGCACTCACCACAAGTCTGAGCCTCGCTGATTGTCCCTGTGTGCTTTATCAGTTTCTGGCCAGGAACGCTACTACCCTAATTACTCTGCTTCAATGGAGCAGGGGGTACTCGAGGATATGTTTGATGGCCCCTGAATGTGCCCCTGACAACTAGCAAAGGCACTTGGCATTTGGCTCTCAACGCATGTCAGCTGTACTGTGTGCTTCTCCAACAACGCATGATAAAGCTCCACAGCACTGGTGCCACTTAGCATCCATTTTCAAGTGGCCAGGTGGAAGGTAGTCTGCGGTGTGGGCCCTTGTGTTGCTCACCTTGCCAGGATCTCCTGGAAACACGTCTGCTTCTGTCGGACGTCTGAGCACAAGCCCTGTGCATCTGCTTGCGCACACATCAACACGTTTGCACCACCGAACGTGCCCAGTTTCTGTATTAGTCGCCACTGAGTCTGCTGGCAAAGGTAGTCTGGAGGCTCATCTTCCTGCAGAAAGGGCATGAAATACATTAATAAGGCTTGACAGTTCCCTGTGTGTGTCTACATGCTGGTTGTCACTGGGCCAGGTTACAGAGCTACATCCAAACTCCTCCCACCATCAGTGTCACTTTGACAGGCCAGGGTTGCAGGCTACTATCTACGGCATGAAGTGCATCAAGCACATATACAGGCAAGAAAATAACATACATCACAATCCACATCAATTAATGGAGAAATCAATTACATACTCACCCAAATTCATTACAGACATGGGGTGCATGAAACGAAAAACCAATCCCCACTAGGGGTGTTAACACAAGTAGAACAGCAGCAGAAAGACCACAGTAATTGATGAAGTCCAAAGCCCTTGAGAAATATTTTGTAACATCGACCCATCCTAGCGAGCCCATGCATAAGGGAAGCAGGAGTGGCCTATGTGAGTCAGGACCCCAAGCTGCAAACACATACACAAAACAAGCTTGAAGGGCACCACTGGAACAGACAGTGGATGCTTTCAAAAGCCACAAAGCACCACACTGTCACATGAATGCACAATAGACAAACAATATTAAACTATATTAACTAATCAAACTAACAATGAACAACCTACATTACCTAATTAAAATATCAAATAGTTAATATTAACTAATTAAACTAAAAGGAAAAATCAAAAATGGCCACATACGACCTGGGGGGGGAGGCACCCAGGAGGGGGGAGGTACAGGGTGCACCTCAACACCCACATGGGATTATGTTGAGACAAAAAAAAACCTCCATGGGCTCAACGCCTGCACACCACGACCTGTGTGCAAGATAATCCGTCGTCCGAGTCTGCCTCATCCTGTAAAGGACGATGTGGCACAGGAGCCTGACCACGCCTAGGCGCAGCTTGCCCCTCGTCGGCAGCAAGTCTGCCGGGCGGGTGATCTTGGTTCTGTGCGGCAATGACACGCAGGTCTGCATGCAGAACCTCCAGTGATACACGTGCTTCCTCTTGCAAGGTAACACGTGTAGCACAGAGTTCTTCCTGCGTGGTCTGGCTGGACAACCGATGCACCTCCAGGCAAGCATGTAGCTCAGCCGAGATGGTACGCTCAAGCTGCTCAAACCTCTCCTCTGACCGCACCCCCTGGGATGTCAAGAGGGCATCCAGAGTGGATCTGAGGGACTGAGACTCAGCCCTCAGGGCCGGCGGCCATGTGTGCCTCTGCGTGAGCAGTAATTGCTTGACGCAGAGACAAAATTTCCGCATGGCCTGCCCTGTCAGATGCCGCCATGCCCAGCCTGAGCAAGCGGGCCGTGGACTGCGCCGCCTACCGCTGGAGAAGCACCTGCCTAGCAGGGGGGAGCACGGATTGGGCCACACGTTCCATGCTCGCAGCGATGTCATCAAGTGCTGCCCCCTGACGCTCTGAATTGGCAGTCATGTCTTGCTACCACTCACTATACCTCGGTGGCGCGCGGCCACCGCGTTGCTGGGCTTGACACCTGCGGGACCCAAGGACCGTGCGTCCTCGTTGGGTTGTCACCGCCCGCAGCTTCACGACTACATACCCCCATCTACGTGATGCCCTAGGCACATCAGCGACTGGTGTGGAGGGTAACCCTGCATCCCGATCCACCACAGGCGGAGATCCCACCACTGTCCGGCCCCTCAGTGCAGGTGTCGTGGACGGAGAAGTGTCCACATCAGAATCACTCACCCCTGACGTATGGACCTGATGCACGTCAAACTCAACATGGTTGTTAGAGTGGTCATCTGGGCTGGACTCATAGCCAGCCAAAGACAAGATGGACTGAAGCACACATGGGTTCTCGTGGTCTACCACCCCACGACCCCCACTTGGTCGGGTTGTGGTTGTGATAACAACCCTGTGCCTGGCATGACAACACCATCCTCTGGCTCCATTGCGTCATCACCTGAAAAGTGGAGAGAAAAACAAATTAGTACACATGTCAGAAGCACATGACACACATACACATAGACATCACACAGACATCCAACACATGATGCAGACATGTCACACACAAAACAGAACCTGCCATGCATGCCTGGTCAATTTGACATTGCATCAGCGAGTAGGCATGTAGAACGGTGTTACACGGCTCAGAAGCGGGTTGATGCAGTGCAGAACATGTGTATGTTACTCACTATCTACATGAACAAGTACTTCATGATGCATATCAAAAATCGTGAAGCCAGTGGAAGGGCTAGTTCAGACATCAAGTGCAATGTGTATGCAATGGGTTGTATGGCTACAAGCAAAGCCCCCCCTCAGTGAAAACGCAGGGATGCCTTGCTTTGTAGCAAAAGGCTGAGCAAAGACCTGTGTATTGGCAGACAGTGTTGACTAGCATCAATGGCATCATCTGAGTCAACTGACAACACAGCAGATGATGACGGGACAGTAAGCAGGACACATGACAAACCCTCAGTAGTACACCCAAGTGTGCAAAAGCCACTACACCAGTTGGACACAGTCAGTGGGCCTGAAACTGGGGGAGGACTGTGCCCCACACAGACTGTGACACCCTAAACATGTGTGTGATGCAGGACAGGGCCAGAGTGGGCATGGGATGGCTGTAGAAATCCCATGAAATGTTGCTCATACAAGACACGTACTACAATGATCATTGAGGCAAGGACACATAGGGGCATGCATGGAATGCACATGGAGCATGAATGGGCACTCATGTCCCTGCAGAGCATCTGCCATCTGCACAGTCCAAGTGATACACCCTGCATGAAGGGCAGAGGATGCACCCCACTGCATGTGTCTGGCAGGTTGGCTGGTGGAAGTTAGCATGTACACAGGAGGCTTGAATAGGCCATTGCAGTATGTCAAAATGATGCACAACAGTGCAATGGTGTAATTGGGGTGCAGGGGGGGTGGAGGGGCCAGGGGGCATGCCTACCTGGAGTACCAGCATGCAGGCAGAGGACACATGCATGTCAGTCATGCAATGACATAGTCCCAGTGCTGAGAGGAATACCACCCCTGGCTACATCCAGAAGGGCCAGAGAGCAGGAACATGGACCAGACTGGCATCTGGGTGACTAACATGTGAGTAGGGTCCACGTGTGGTGATGAGGACAGACCCCGTCTGCTCTACATGTCCACCATCCTGCACAGCAAGTACACATCAGTGAAGCATAGCATGACTAGCACATGAAAACCATGTACACATAGCATGTAGTGGCAGTCAAGCACAACACATCACACAGGCAAAACACACATGGGCTGGACATATGATATGATATGGTATTCATAACGTGCCTATACACAAGTGTTTCAACGCGCGACGAGGCAAGGGAAGGGGAACAAAGGGAAGACGGACAACAATCCTACAAGGCCAGGTGACATTCGGATCGTGCAAGTGCATGGGAAAGGGGAGAGGGAGAAGTGCGGGGGGCAGAGGAGGGGGAAGTGCAGTACAAGGGATAGTACAATAAAATAAGATAAATAAAACGACCAGCATGTGGCAGTGTATGGTAAGTGTAGAACATAAGTGCTGGTAAGGGGGGCTGTAAGGATACAGAAAAACAGCCCCCAGGTGCAGGGGTTGCCAGGGAGGCAGTGCAGGTGGGCAACTGGTGGGCCTGGCCCAAGATCAGAAGGGAGGCCAGGTATCCAGTGCAGTATCTTTCAGGAGAATCAACAGGGGAGAGGGGGAGTGAAAGCAGAAGCAAAGAGGAAGGTTTTGAGGTGCTTCCGGAACCGGAGATGGTTCTTCTCAAGTTTCATGGAGGCAGGAAGGCTGTTCCAGAGGGAGGCCCCTGCCGAAGAGAGAGATCTACCACCAACTCATTGCTTGGAGAAGCGACTGACGCTGAGGGAGTTAGAACAGGAAGAGCGGAGAGGTCAAGAAGGATGAGTTGCAGAGGTCGGAGAGTAGAAGCAGGCAGATTTAGATAGAGGCTGCTACAATAGTCCAGCTTAGAGAGAACCAGGGCTCTGGAGACAGTGAGCTTCTGGGGGAAGGAGAGGAAAGGAAGAATACCTCTGAGGAGGTGCAGCTGGTAATTAGAGTTCTTAGAGACATCAGAGATGTGAGGAGAGAAGGAGAGTGTGGAATCGAAGATGACCCCGGGGTTTTTAGCCATGCAGGTGGGTGCGGGAAGAGGGCCAAGGGAGGCCAGCCAGAGAGCTGCTGGGAAGGAGGGAGTGGATGTGCCGATGAGCAGAATCTCAGTCTTACTGGCATTAAGGCAGAGGTAATTGCCGGCACACCACTCCTGTATGCCAGACAAACAGTCAGAGATGAGGGAAGGAGAGGCGGAGGCCGAGGGTAGCCTGAAAATGAGCTGAGCATCGTCTGCATAGCACAGAAAGTTGGGGCAGAGAGTGGCAATGCGGTGGGCAAGGAGTGCCGGGTATTGGTTGAACAACCAGGGAGAGAGGTTAGATCCCTGTGGGACACCACAGGTAGAGACAAAAATATCAGAGAGAAAAAGACCCCAGCTGAACCTGGGAGGGTCGGTCGGAGTGGAAGGATGTCAGTCATGCCAGAGCCTGACCAGTGATACCCAGGTTATCATGTAGAAGGTTGAGCAGGATGGCATGGTTGACAGTGTCAAAGGCAGAGGAGAGATCAAGTAATATGAGAACACAAGGGGTGTTAAAGTCAAGGTTTGAGAGCGGGTCTTCACGGATGTTCAGGAGAGCAGTTCCCGTGCTTCTGGCAGCTCTGAAGCCAGACTGATGGTCATGAAGACAACCAACAGATTCAGTGTTGAGATTGAGCTGGGAGATGGCCAGTTTCTCCAGGAGCTTGCCCAGGAAGGGGGTGATGGAGATTGGCCGATAGTTAGCCGGGCAGGAGGGGTCGGCAGAGGGTTTCTTAAGAAGAGGGTGCAAAATGGAGTGCTTCAGGGGGGATGGGAAGACTCCAGTGGTGAAGGAGTGATTGCAGAAATCAGCCAGGGCAGGAGCCAGGGAGTCAATGTGGTCCTTGATAGTTTTGGAGGAACAGGGGTGAACCTGTTTCGATGACACTTTCATAGATCGGACTTGTCTAGAAACCTTGTCTGCGGAGAACAGGGGAAAGGCAGAGAAGGAGGGAGGTCAGGTGGCTGCAGAGAGGCCAGGGGAGGAGCAGAGAGTGGGGGGAGGTGGGAGATAGGAGGAGAGAGAGGACAGGATGTCCTGAGTTTTAGAACTGAAGTGAGAAGCCAGTGCCATACAGAGGGCCTGGGAGGGGACAGAGAAGGTAGAGACGGCGGCAGGATTGGCCAGTTCCTTGCAGATTTTTAAGAGTTCAGCAGAGTTGTGGGCTTGGATATGGGCTCTCTTCTTGGTTAGGACAGAGCCGGTATTGTCTTTGGAGCAGACGGCAGGCCAGTTTGCCAGAGGATGAACACGAAGCATGCCATTTCCTCTCAGCCAGCCTGTACTTGCGTTTTAGGGTGACGAGGTCCGAGTCATACCATGAGTTGCACTTGGCTTTGGACTTCAGGCGGATTCTCATGACAGGGGAAAGGATATCAAGAGTATCAGATATAGCAGAGTGGAGCATTGAGAGGGCTGTGTCAGGGTGAGAGTCAGCCAAGGGGGGAGGAGGAGGTGAGAATGTGGCGGAGAAAGCCTCAACTGACACGCGCTTCATGGGTCAGATGACCGAGAAGGTTGGTGGCAGTGCTGGAGGTGGCTTGGCGTGGAGGGTAGGGAGGGTGAGGTGGGAGGAGAGGAGAAAGTGATCACTCCAGGAGAGAGGGGTGGAGAGAGGGACAGAGAGGGGAAGGTCTGAGGAGATCAGGACATCCAGAGTGTGTCCTGCAGAATGAGTTGGGCCAGAGGGGAGAATAGTGAGTGAGAGAGAGTCGCAAAGGTCGCAAAAGAGTCCAGAGGGAGGACAGGGGGCATCCAGGTGGATGTTGAAGTCTCCAAGAAGGAGGAGGAGTTGAGTGGTTGAGGCCAGGAGTGAGGAGGAGAGGTCCACCCACTCAGAGAGGAAGGAGGAGATCTGACCAGGTGGCCGATAGATAGTATCCACAGTAAGGGAATGGCTAGGGGAGAGAGAGAGCCTGCAGATGAGGCATTCAAAGGAGGAATAGACCAGCGTGGGAGTGACAGAGGCAGGAATCCACTCGGGGAAGATCAGGGCTACACCCCCTCCAGGGCGGTTGGGCCTTGGCGCGGAGAGGATCTTGTAGCCAAGAGGTAGGAGCGTGTCAAAGCTAGTGACAGAACTGGTCGGAAACCATGTCTCTGTGAGACCGAGGAAATCGAGGTCAAGTTCTTACAGGAGGCGGCAGATATCAGAGGAGTGTGACAGCAGAGCAAGAGTTTAGAGTGGCAATATGGAGAAGGTTGCCATCCTTGAAGGACTTCCGAGGAGGGGTACAGCTCAGAGGTACGTCCTTCAGAGGTGTAGAAGGGGCCCGAGAGGGGGCAGAGAGAGAAGGTGAAGGCAAGGTAGCCAAGCTGGAGGCAGAAGAGGGAGGTGAGGTAGCCAGAGAAAGGGAGGAGGGGACAGCAGGAGAAGAAAGGAAATTGATGAGGCACGGAAAGCTTTGATGAAAGGGGTGAAGGTTGGCCTGAGGGCCTTGGACCAAGATGGTCCCATTCAAGTAAACTTCAATGATGACCTTAGAGCAGAGGTCGAAGTGGGCGGGAGCGGTCGGGAGCGGTGCTCCAATACTTCTTTTATTTAAGTTTTACTGTTCCTATACTTTTATTTTAAAAAGAAACCATTCCGGAACGGTTTCGTTTTAAAACAAAAGTGTAGGAAGAAGTTAAAACTTTCACTTTCAGTGCACTGCACTGAGCGTTCCCCTAAACAGCAGGATTATGTTTTTTGGGGTTTGTATTGTGTGTGGGAGGGGGCGTGGAGATGGGGAGCAGTGCAGGCCAGTAGGGAACATAGTTACACTACTTCTTTGTGTGCACTTCGACCACTGCCTTAGAGGAGTGGAAGGGGGCCAGAAGGGCAACAACACTCACTGGACTTGGCATCAAAGTCCTGCATCTCTCCCACTCCTTCGACCGATTCTTGTGGTATGAACTCCTCAATGAGTGCCTCGTGCGGAGTGAGGTGATCTCCTCAGGTGGTGGCCAATGCTTCTTGCACTCGGCAGCTGTACGCACCTCATGGCCGAATGCACTCACATTATCCGCGACATGCTTCCAGTGGGTATTCCAATGGGCAGCCGTAGTTTGACAATTCGGCCCCACTAGCATGTCACGTCTGTGGGCTTGCACGTAGTCCACAAGGGAGTCCAGTTCCTGGTTGCAGAAAGGCTTCTTCCTTGACATGCAGGAGGCTGTGGCTGTGTCTGGGGTCCCAGCCTGTGCTGCAGATGCAACCGTCCTCCACTTGGATGGTGGCGTGGACCCTGGCTGGCGAATGCCACCCTGATCAGTATGGCCAGTGGGACCGGTGGATTGAACCAAGGGAGTGGCGGGTTGAAGGACGACCGAAGGCCTGACTTGCGTCAGTGGCAGCTGGGTGCCCTGGAATGGACCTTGCGCAGCAACATCCGCTGTGCCAGGGTCACTGACCGCTACTGTCTTGGTTGGTAGACTCACAACCGGGGTTTTGTTGGCTGCATCTGCCCCTGCACTTGCCAACAACCGGCTGGTCGGGGCAGCAGATGACATTGCTGCCCCAGAGACACGTGTCTTGGTCAGGGCAGCCCTGCGTTCACCTACAGTGTTCCTCTTGACCTGCTGGAAATCTTCCAGTGACTCTTCAAATGCCAACGCAGCCTGCGCTGGCAGACCCTGAGCCTGGGTGGTGGTGTCCACAGCTGCACCTGCAGCTACCACTACCCTTGGACCCGTGGCAGTTGATGAAACAGACTGCCGGGTCACACGGGCGCCAGTGCCAGATGCAAGAACTGCATCTACCGGAGCCGCAGGGGATGGTGTCATGACTGCAGCAACACGTGGCTCAACATCGCCCCGAGCTGGTGAACCCCTGCCTCTTCCCCCTCTGCAGCCACCCTGGACACCCTGGAGTCCCCCTACTCCCTGGTCACCCTTGCCACGTCCCTGACCACGCCCGCCACAAGGAGTACACCCAGCTGAGGCGCCCCTCACCTTTGGTAGCCTCCCAACCATGGCACAGATGGAGTAGTGCCAGCACAGATGGAGAAGTGCCAATAGGAGGTGTATACCACAATTGTCCTGGGCAATTGGGGGAAGGGGGTGGGATACAAGATGTTATAAGCACCCCTGCACCTGCAAGGCTGTATGTGACCCCGTGATGAAGTGACGGGTCACGCAACTCTCAAGCACCCTAATACTGCAGTAAAACCGCGCATGCACCCCGGTATCCAACGTGTGTGGAATTAACCCCCAAGGTGCTGCTGCACCCAGGGACACAAAAAACACGTACGCGTGGGACACGCAGGCTACTATGACCTCGAAAACGGGTATGCGATACACAGGGGCACCCGCAAGGGAAAAATAGTGTGTGCGACTCACCGTCAGACTAGCGTGATAATGAAAAACACGTAGCAAATACCCCCGCCAAAAGAAGAGATACGTCCTTGATAGCTGTGAAGTAGTGATGGTGCGTGAAACAACAAGTAGCAGCAACACACACGTCGGTCTCCACGAAAGGCACGTACAGCGAACTGCCGGGACCCGCTCACCTTTAACCCGTGATGAGGGAAATGCCTGTGCGCATCACGTCACAGATGCGCTTACGCGCTAAGGGCCTTTTCTCGAATTACACGCTGACGTGCATTATTCTCACATGCTCATTCACAATGCACCCGTGTTGTGGGAAACGCCCGCGCGTCTCACGTCACAGATGTGCTTACGCGCTAAGGCCCTTTCCACCAATAGCACGCTGATGTGCATTATTCTCACGTGCTCATTCACAATGCACCCGTGTTGTGGGAAACGCCCGCGCATCTCACGTCACAGATGTGCTTACGCGCTAAGGCCCTTTCCACCAATAGCACGCTGATGTGCATTATTCTCACATGCTCATTCACAATGCACCCGTGTTGTGGGAAACGCCCGCGCGCGTAACCTCACAGATGCGCTTACGCGCTAAGGGCCTTTCCTCGAATTATACGCTGACGTCCACTTTTTTTTCACGTGCCAAATCACTCCATATCAAGCTGGCCACGCGAAAACACACGCAAGACCACGCTCCTGCCCAAAAGCCCATTTTCCTGCCCTCAAGAGCCCCGAGCACGCTCCCACCTGCCATCTGCTGCTGCCTGCCTGCTGCCCACGTGCCCTGCTATTTGGTGCCTGCACGTCAGCCATCTGCAGGGGTCCAGTTGCTGTGTCCACCCCTGCTGGAACAGGAGACTCCCGACTGGGATACCATCGCTCCACAGCCCAGCCTCAGGACCCAGTTGCCCACCCACGCCTGTCGCCATGTCAGGGCAAACACCATCCAAGACCACTGGCAACCCCCAGCAAGAGAAGCAGAGGGCCACCAGCTTCAGTGAGAAGGAAGTTGGTGTCCTGGTGTCCTGGTGGAGCATGTCCTGGGCATTATGATGCCCTCTTCACACCATCGCGTGCCGACAAGGAAGGACGGAGGAGGATCTGGACGGATATCGTGGGTGCCATCAACGCGGAGGGGGTGGCACCCCGAGACCTGAGACACGTCCAGAAGCGCTGGGAGGACTACAAGTCCAGGACCCTCAGGAAGGCCCCGCACCTCTTAGAGGCAGAAGATGCAGTGGGGTGTCGGGGCCAGCTTACCAATCAGCAGATGAGGGTCCTGGAGCGCATTTGCCCAGTGCTTCGCCACCAGATCCTCAGGATGCAGGCCCATCTGGAGTCGAGAGGTAAGTGGCCATGCATTGCTGTGTGAAACAGTGCATGTTGCAGTGTGCTGGTAGTCAACTACTTGCCTGTATGTGTAACATAGGCCATGTATGGATGTGTGTGCGCCGGGACATCATGGTAATGCATGTGAGACCAGTAATGCGTGAACCACATGGATGGTGCATGTGTTCCAATGAGACATGGGGAGCTGCATGCGGAATGCACACATGAACGCATGCCAGTCCCTGTTGTTGGACATGGGTGGGAGGTGAGAGATGGGTGCTGCTCTCATGTACATGTATGGTGTGCATGTCTGTGTGTCTGAGAAGCGTGTGTGTGATTTTGAAACGCCATGGATGCATGACACATGTCTGTGACGATGTGTAGGTTCACTCATGCAGTCTGATCACCGTTGTATCCATTGTGTCTATGGTATACGAGCCATGATGCATGACCCTGCAGTAATGTGTGTGCATGGGATCAGTATGAGCCATGATGCATGTGAGTTTGAAGGCAACATTTATGTCCATGGAGGGCCTTGTACATGGATGCTGATGTTAATTGCATGCGCTGTGCCTGTTTCTGCATGTGTGTTGCGTGCTTGACCCATGTGTTCTGGAGGGACAGGATGGACGTGACTTTTGACTGTGCCACTCATGTGTTATTGCTTCCTGTCTAGGGGACTATTGTACAGTGCCCTGATGCTTGTGTTCTATGTCTCCCTCTATGCAGCGTCGAGTGAAGAAGAGGGCGGAGACGGTGCTGTGGAGCCAAGCAATGGGGATGCCTCCACCGGGCGGTGATGCAAGGCCCAGCCACCCTCCCAGGAATTGCCATCACCCGGGAGCGAGGGGACTGGTGCCGCGTCTGCCACTACAGCTGTAGTGGAAGGGCTGGGTGAGCCTACACAGGAGCTTGCAATGGCAGAAGACGGTGCAGAGACATCCAGGTTGGTGGTCTCCACAGAGGAGGAGGAGCCCGCTACTGAGCCGCACATGGGGCCTTGTGGGGGTAGTACCACTGGTGCAAGTGGTGCAGTCCAGGGCCAGAGTCAGGAGGCAGCACAGGTCACCGTGGAGGGGCCTGTGCATGTCGCTGTCCCTGACCCTGTGACTGCACCACCATGCACGAGCAGGGATGCCCCGTCCCAGGCCCGTCCGCAGGTAGGGTGGAGGCCCACGTCATCTGGCTCTTCCCCTACCTGCGGACGAGGGGTCCCATGACTGTATGGGCTCCGTCCTGATTGGTGTCGCATTGCACACGCGTGACATTTGTGATGACGTGCGTGCTTCCTGGGGGGAGCACACACGCCATCACAAAGAGCTGAGTGGCAACGTGGCACTGTTGGGAGGGGCCCTGGTTGGTGGGTTCCTACATGTATTGCGCACTCTGGCGGACCTCGCCTCCTCTGTGGAGACTATGTGCCAGTCGTTCTCCCTGCCGTCTTCCGGCCCAGATTCCACCAGGGCCCCCTGTGGACCTGGCCCGACCAACACAGCCAGCTTGGTGGAGATCCCATCCCTGCCACAGTCGGGAGTCGGCGGTCCAGCAGGGGTGGACACGCCAACAACTGGAGACCAGCAGATGGAGGATGTGCAGGCATCATCGGACAGGGCACATTGACAGCAGCAGCAGGCTCTAGGTGGGAGACATGATGGCTCGGGGCCATCAACATCAGAGGGGCAGGCATCGGCCAGAGGGCAGGAGAACCCTGGAATGGGAGTGTCTTCAGTGTGGCTGTAGTTGGGCCAGCGTATGCGGCGGGCGGAAGAGGCGCGACTCACCATGGTCAGGGCGGAGTTCTCCATGCGTCGGGCGTTAAGGCAGACTGAGTGCCTCGAGGCAACTCGCAGGGAATTGGAACAGGCCATGAGTGCACCCCTGCGCCACTTGTGCGCTGATTTCTATGAATTACCCCCTTTATTTCCTAGGTACATTTAGTGGTGGGCCTGCAACTCAGGGTGAACATTCAATATTGTAGAAGTATTACCATTACTCCACCTGCCTTCTATGAACATTTATGTTATATATGTGCCAAAGTATAATTCATTTAAGGAAATAACACCACACACTGCCATGCACAACATTTCAGGTCAAGGGCTTCTTTTTGGGTTATCCGTAAATAATCAACATTTAAATGTGGAAGGACATGAAGGATAGGTTGCTGGCAACGTGCTTGTCAAGGAAGCAAGACAACAGTTAGCAGCATGGGTTCGATAACCAGCCCCGCACTCACCGGCATGAAGCGCGATATAAAAGACCCATTTAATATTTTTTAATGTACATTTCTGTCAGGTGTCATGGTTTCCGCAATAATTTACAGAATACACACTGCATGCAGTACGGTGTTTATCAAACATGCAAACTTGGCACTCACTTTAGTTGAAATACCATCGCGTCTTCCTATACCAAAGCATTGCAACAAGGCAAGTCTGGCTTTCCCACAATGTGCAGCTTCAAGAAAACTGATGAAATACTCAATTCCAAAATAAACATCAATATCAGCAATGTGTACAAACAAATGTTCGCAAGTCTCTCAGCAACAGGTATGACATGTTTCAATTTTTTTTTAAGGATGAGTAATGCTCTTTATTCGAATGTAAGGTATCACATGTTTCAGTTGATACCTATTGCTAACCTTGTTCTATCCCTCCAGTAACAGTCATTGCCAGCCTCTTCTCTTCTTCTCTACTTATGCCCTACAGAAGTAGAGTATGTTGTCAAAAGGGGGAACTGTGCAGGAATCTCTTTAAACTCAGGACATCTTCTCACTGTCATCTAGGTGTAACTCCATGTGGCGTTCTTTCAGGGACTAGAGCAGTGGGTTGGCATGACTTGTGTTCTTCTTTTGGTGCCCAGGCATAGGCAGCAGGCCTAACCCATATCCCGATCCTCACAGCACACTAATATAAAAAAGAGATGTGGGGCACAGACTCCAACTGGCTATCTGTCAGCAAATAACAGATGGACATGCCTAAGTGCTGTTCATGGGTGACACAACTCAATCGTGTCAGCCACATTTTACCCCAGTCACATCAGCACAAGCCTCACAGTTGTGCTGACATCTAACAAAACTGAAAACAATTGAAATCACAGGTAGTTGTTCAATCCATACAGGCCTTGCAACATTACAAAATACTTTCCAGAAGAGGGAATGCCAAAAGAGCTTTGGCAAAGGTCTCACAGTTGAGTTGTATGTAGCAAATGCAGAGGAAATGAAGTGGAACCACATGCAGAGTTTAACACTGCAGACAAGCCCCAAATCATGAGCAGAAACCCCATAGGATCAGGACAAGCCCCACAAACAGCAGTACCAGTGCCAGGGATTTAAAACTAGGATTTACCGACATGGGGAGGCTCAGTACTAATCAGCAGCTAGATGCAGAGCATGGTCACCAACCAAAGAGACGTCAAAGTACTCTCCTTAACAGCCACGTGGCCTTCATACACACATGCAATCTTTCCACTCACTGTCAAGTCAAATAAAATGGCCGCCGGGAAAGGGAAAACGTA
The DNA here is from genome assembly GCF_040938575.1 of Ambystoma mexicanum. Taxonomy (NCBI): domain Eukaryota; kingdom Metazoa; phylum Chordata; class Amphibia; order Caudata; family Ambystomatidae; genus Ambystoma; species Ambystoma mexicanum. The sequence continues at coordinate 932,069,463 of NC_090921.1, read as the reverse complement.
GTCTGTTTTCCCTTTCCATGGTGGCCATCGGGAGCGGAAGCGCTAGGAACTGAAGTGTTCACAGCACGTTCGCTCCTGAGAAAACAAGAAAAAAGAAGGTAAGTGGGGTTGGGAGGATGGGGAGCAGAGGAAAAAAAAAACTTACCCGAGTCCCCGGGGCGCGGGGGAAAGGCAGCCCCCAGCCTTGGGGAGGCTTGGAGCAGGGATAGCCCCATTTCAAGCCTCTTCATTGGCTAAGGCTGCCACGCCCCCCCGCCGGGAACAAACTCAGGCACGTAGGTGCATCCACGGGATTACACCATAGTATGGCTCGGAAACGAGCCAATCATGTTACGTGTATCCAGTGGACACACACACGCCTGCACGCCTGGTACTAATGTGGGAGAAGGCATGTATAACATGGAAGCCATACCAAGCCAGTGAGACTTTAATCGAGATGAGGTGGAGATCGCTGAAAGATTGAAGCTTTTGCAGAGACATCCGAGTTCAGCCTGAAGTACATAGGTCGAACCTGTCAGAGATTCCTCAGCCCTTCAATATTCTGAGGTCAATACATTGAGTAACCTTAATTTAGGATATAATAGGAGAACTAATAAAGAAAATGCATATACAACTGCCTAGGTCAAATCGCTTCTACCAAACACAGCTGGGAACTCTGAAGACCCTTCCAATTACTGACCCATCTCAAACATATACCACTCACATCCTGTATACAGCCAATACTTGGAGCATATAGAATCTAATCACCTAGTGAATCACTGTCAATTCTAGACCTGTGAGAGGCACCAAATCAGCAGAAGGGTCCACGTGGGAGGACCTCAACACACCACCTCACCATTTATACTCCTCTACAGGTCAGCAGCCTTTGACATTGCCAACCAGAGCACATTAGTCATATGATGTCAAGAAACGGCACTGCATAGCACCTCTTTACAATGAATGAGATCCTTGCAAACTGGCTTGGCAGAAATTAATGGCTTCCTCCTTTCAGCTCAAACCCACAGACCATAACTTGAGGAGTTCCTCAAGAATCACACCACTTCTCCTTAACATCTACACAGCCCCACTGATGAAGATCATAAAAACATATGGGGTTCCCTTGTTAAAACTATGCAATGACACTCAAGTCATAAACAAAAGGAACAGTGAGGAAAACTCCAGCACCAGCCTCAGCAAATTTCTCAAACAAGTAAGTGATTGGATGCCAGTTAACCTAAAACCCAATCCAGACAAAACAGTAATATTGATATCCTTGCCTCACGCCACCACAGAAACACCTCTACCATGAATTCCCGATGTTTGTAACTGCCCTATGACATATAAAGTGATCAGAAATCTCAGCATACTAATGGAAAATGGCCGCACTCTGGAACCCAAAATCAAAACATGCATTTATCACCTGCACACATTCAGTTGGTTGGATTATGCACTATTAACCTTGTCGACACAGAGCACTTGTTGCAATTTCTCTAGTTCTCACAAGACTGGATTATGCCAAAAGCAATATCTAGGTATGCAGGACTAGCTCACAAAAAGACAAAAACTGATCCAAATGGCAATGTCTAGACTAGTAGTCAGACTCAACGGAGGGAACAAATAAAACCAGCTCTAAGAGCATGAACTGGCTACTAGACCAAAAAGGAAATGCCCTGCAAGGTCAAGGAGGGGGATTTATTAAGTAACAAAAAGAGGATTCCAAGATTTAAAACCCTATGGTGCAGTTACTCAAAGCATCTTAACACAATCAAAACACCAAACCTCCACCGTAGGAGAATTAAAGTCACTACCATGACTTAAGATCACACTATGGACATGTCTATTTTTGTGTATGATTTTATCAATTATATCGAAATTCTTGTTGACAAATAAAAATGTATTATCCAAAATATAAATCAATGATACAAATGTATGAATTAATAAAAAAATGCATATCATTAAATCACCTTGATTATAAAAATCTATTTCAACTACAAGACATTTCCTAGCTGTATGTCCTTCCATCTAACAAATCCATCAAAGGATTACCAAGCAACAGGAGTATTTAAAGGGTGCCTGGTGGAGTCCTGATATGCCCAGGAGGGTATTTGTAGGTAAATAGATAGAAATCAGGATGAGAGATCCGAAAGCAGCTGTCAAGTTTTTGAAGCTATTTTATTTTGCCTTTAAAAAGATTTTGCACAGATGAGTATTTTTAAACATTTACAAAACTTTCGATAAGCACGAAAGGTTATGTGGACAGATATTTCTTTCTTTGCGAAATACAAGTGAGTATCATCCTCTTTTCTTGTGGAGGAACAATTTTCACAGTGATGCACGAGTATACAGTACAAGTAGGCGATGGTCGCTGGACTCTTGGAGACATGCATCCATTACCGCGAGGAGCGCAGACACGTCCACAACAAGACTCGCTCCCAGAGACCAAAAGGCGCCAATAAGTAGCCCAAGTGACCCGATTCACACGAGTCCTCTCATGTCTCCAAGAGTCCAGCAACCATAACAGGACTCCAGCACAGCGTCCCCGCTGCACCACAGCAGACGATTTCCTTTACGGACAGAACCTTTATTAAGAGACCATCCTGATGAAGGCCACTACAACTTCGGGCTTAAACCCAGCCCAGCTTGGCCGAAACACCATCGTGTCGATGTTCTGTGGCACAACCCCTGTGTATATGTGTTTGTAAAATAGTGTTGTGTTCACTATTTTTGTTCTAGTACCCCCGGACCTATTACGGTCCTGGGCTGCACACTGTTGACACCCTCTGTCATCACCTACTTGTACTGTATACTCGTGCATCACTGTGAAAATTGTTCCTCCACAAGAAAAGAGGACGATACTCACTTGTATTTCGCAAAGAAAGAAATATCTGTCCACATAACCTTTCGTGCTTATCGAAAGTTTTGTAAATGTTTAAAAATACTCATCTGTGCAAAATCTTTTTGAAGGCAAAATAAAATAGCTTCAAAAACTTGACAGCTGCTTTCGGATCTCTTACCAAGCAACAGTACACAAAGTCTATGAATCTGCAGTACTGTTAAACATGGTTGATTAAATCAAAGGTTTTTCCATGCTGCAAATGTAACTTCGTCCGGACGTTTATTTAATGTATGCCGTCTTATACTCTACATGTTTTAGTTAAATAACAAATCTAATAACGAACATTCATCAGGAGTGATCCACTAACGTCACCGAAAGTGTTAACCAAAAAGACAAATGGCCCTCCAGCATGCAGATGAAAGTAATAAACCAGACAAAAGATATTGCTTTAAAAACATTCCTTTCTTCTTTTCTTTTGTAAATAGTTCAAAGCCCAAATCCTCTTAAAAAACTGCAGATGACATGTTTCACAATTATTAATGACCTAAATCAATTAGAACCAACACATCATGTTTTATGGGGGCCTCAAAAAGGTAATAAATACCTTCTTCTTAGTGATTGATTTCCTCCAGCTCTCCTTTAATTTTGAGAAGAATTTTGAGAAGACGGGTCCACACCGCTCTGTAAAAATTCAGATGGAGTCCCATCAGTAAAGAGGTATGTGTGCAAACAACAGTGCCACCACAAATACACACAGACACCTGGTCCTGCTTTAAATCCATTACCTATGCCATCATTCCTCACCTCCCCAAGGCTTCATCAAGGCGAGGAAAAAACCCACATTAATCAATCACCTGCAGAAACTTTGATTCTCCTCTGATGGAAAATTTGTCTTAAGCAATAGCAACCAAGTGGAGATGTAAGGTCCAGAAATGTTGTGCTATTAATAAGCAGGATGATCTGAAGAGTAATACACAAGGACGTATAGTGTGGCTAAATTGTGAACACACACTACTTACCAGGGTAAATCCACACATTACAGGACCACTTGAAAGTCAGAAAAATCTAAAGAACTGCCTTTTCAATCCATAATCACTGGGAATTAGCCACCCCTGAAGCACCTATTATCCAACCAACCCTCAGAGTCAAATTTAACCTGAGGAAATGCCGTGCCAGTTTCGCATATCAATGCCAAGAATATGTCAACCCCTTCAGGAGCAGATAAGACACTGAGCCTACATCACCCCTTCTTATTTAAAAGAAAAAAGAATAAACATCGGACAGCAGTCTGTTACAATCATTAAGAAACTCAACAGCTCTCACTACAACTCAACCCATAATGATTGCATGCACTTGCACTTGACAAGGAAATCCTGCATGACCAGCAACCCATACTATTGACTAAGTCTCCATTTCTTAACCTTGCCTTTCATCCGCAAACTTAAATTAGCCAACCACACCTGGCTTTCAAATTACTCTCCCCCTTACTCCAAATAACACAACTCTACAGCTCTAGCACCAACAGACACACAAAGCCCCAGCCAATGAAAGCGTGAAGTTGCCTCCCTGGACATAAAGCCTTATTGCTGCTAACAACATCACATCTAAAAAGCTACCGTGCATGCAGAACGCTGGGTAATTTTGACAGGTACCAGCAATACAAAGCACCCAACCTTGCTTTTTCCTTCTCCTCTCAATTTATCAAACCAACCCCCTCTCTTTCAGATCCAGCAGCACACATGTAGAACATACACATGGCAGTGGATTATGGTACACAATGAAAGAACATAACATAACGAAACAGAACATAACATAACATCTACTGTTACATCATTTAGAACGGGATGAACTTGTCATGATGTTTTAAGGGTTTGTGGTAATTTCATCTAAAACCATTGCATCTAATGCCATGCCACCGAAATATTTCCATCTAAAAAATGTCCATCTAATGCATTTTCGTTTAATTTTTTTCTCTTGTTTTGGCCCCCCCCCCAAAAAAAACAAAAAAAACGTGTTTTTTACTTTTTAAAGTACACCTGAACAAAAATTTACCCTTTAACCCCCAAAACATGCATTAGATGGACATTTTTAAGATGGACAAATTTCGATGGAATGGTATTAGATAGAATGGGTTTAGATGAATTGGGCAGATACCGCCCAAAGCCTTTTGCTGAAGATGTGCCTGTGAGGATGACTGGAAATTACTGGGGAGCCAGGCTCTGCGATGCAGCATTCTCAGGGTTTTTGCAAATGAATGGCCTTCACAAAGCCCATAGCGACATTACTTTCTAAAACTCTGTACTGACCTTCAATTTCATTATCCATGCTGCGGTTGTGAAGCTGCAGGATCAAGATCTTAGCATGGATCTGTACATTGAATAAAAACATTAGAAAATATCATACCCAATAAACTGTGAACCATCAAACTACAGGACACAGTCCAGCCTGATCATCTCAATGACTGCCCTACTCTAGTTGAATGACAATGGCAGTGTTATCACCCTAGTTTATAAATGATTATTGTATTATTAATAATAATAGTATTATTATTATCACTATTATTATTAATATTATTGTTAGCAGGTTTGCAGAACCCATACAATATGCTAAATTCGATAAATAACACTTATGTACACAATGTTACATACTATTATTAATTCAATTTCTCAACAGAATTGGCCGTGATGCAGTGATGTCCTTGTATTCCTTCAACTTCTCTCATTTTCAGTCCACATCTTCCTCCCTTTGTGTTTGCCAATTTGTCCACACTTCATTGCTGCACAAGCTTTTACTGTAGCCGTATAGGGCTATCGCCTGGAGAAAGCACGTACGGAAGACACACCCATCCTTGTGCCCGCACTCTTCTGAAGGCGCTGATATCAGCAGTGGCGTCCCCATAGTAATTGCTTTTATTTCACTGTATTGATTTGATTTCTACACGACACATGAAATCACACTGTCCACCTCGCCTGCCTCAGATCTGCTCCCTCTGGGCAGGTTTGGGGGTAAAGATCCTCTCCGGATGCCGGCTGCTTAGGTCCTTCCTTCCCCTGGTAACCTGAAAGTGCACAGTGTGGGAAATCTAGAGGCCCCACCTCTTAATAGTAGTTGCAAAGGCTGTTGCCCTGGCTCTAACAGCTATGCAGTATATTTGCCAAGTGGTAGTTTGTTCTGCTAAGCATTGCCACCATATGGAACAGTCTCACGTGTTCACTTTATGTTGCATATCCTCCATTGTCTTAGCCACTCCCATTAATGTCCTAAAAGGTGGGCCCCTTTGAAGTTGTAACCATATGAAAAGCCTTCCTTGAATTGACAACAGGAGGCCAGCAGTGCTAACGGTTGCAAAGGCAAAACCGTGCTGTGTTGTCAGATAAAACCACGAGCTGTACCTGCAGATAAGACTAAAGATTAGCAGAAATAACGGAGGGAGAGAGAGGAGAAGAAAGGCAGATGGCAGCCGCACATTGTGACATTCATGAGCTAAGAGAGAGAGACATATACAATTACCTATCCCCCAAGAAAGTGCTACTGAATTAAAAGTCTCTTTGGCTGGCTTTATCTTCTATACAGTTAATTCGCAATCTTATCCCTGGTATCGTTTACACTGTATTTAGGTAGCTTCAAAATCCTAACCCCCTCGCACTGGAACGCACTACCCTGTAGTATCAAAAATGAGGACTCCCCACTAAGATTCAAAAAAATCTGAAAACTTGGTTATTTAACAAATACTAACTTAACTGAATGCGTTAAATAATACGTGACCTGCTACTTTGACCAACTGAATTGAGTATAAGAATTGTGATCATATGATTTATTTGTATCTTAAAATATGTTCTGTGTGATGGTAACTGTAATTGTATAAAAATGCCTCAATTTATTGAATTTTCGCTGTGATACCCATGGGTCTGGGCGAGTAACAAATGTAATAAATGTAATAAATAAAATAAAATAAAATTAGGATAAGTACTGTTCTTATCAATACATTTCTCAGACTCTCTGCCACTGACGCTCATGTCGTCAACCATTCACAGATGATTCCCGGAGTCATGCATGTTGCATACACACCCACGTTCTCTTATTTTTAAAAGACATTTCATCATTGTGATTTGGCAATGGTAGGCATTATTCTCTCGAGTTTTTGTTGTTGTAATTTCTTGGAAATTGTGGGATCAACTTGCAGAGATGATAGGTTGGGATGCTTATGCATCTAGAACTGCCTCCAAAGCAGATAAATGAAAACATTGATAACACACCGTCCTACATGTGTGAACATACCCAAAAGAAGTCCCACCTTTCATTCAGAGTAAAAGGCGATTGATATAACAGAAGGAAAGAGGAAAGATGTACAGTGGGGAGTGTTCAGGGTGAGAGAGGAGTGTGGAGAGGAGAGGAAAGGAGACATGAGGAGAGAAGTGGGGAGAATTAAAGGAGAAAGTTAGGGAGAAAACTAAACCCCCTACCCAAAACCAATGACACTCCTAACAAGCATTGGCAATGACAACAGTTTTGGCCGGGGAAAGGCATTTGCCAGGCACTGCCAAAATAAACTGACCATTAATGTTAGCAAATGCCAAGTACCTGGGCATATTATAGTAATCACTGGCAAATGCGCGAAAACAAACCAAAAGTGTTAGCTTAGTCAATGACTGTTTTCTTGCAGGGCACACACATTGATTGGAAATCAAGGGGCTGGAGGACGACCTGCTTAAGACATCTTATTACAGCAGTAGCCTGTTTACAGCTCCAATTAAGCCATTAACTCTCAGAAGACTGATTTGAAATAACACATGCAGGCAGTTTGGGTGCAAAGGATGTTTTCACGGCTTGAAAAGCTAGCTCATCGAGATCCCAGTAGGATGTGTGTTGGGCGCAGAGGGGCCGAAATTGTGTGGGAATTACAACAGAATTAACATGCCCATGGTCAGTTAATGGGTGGGTAAGTAGCCAAACAGCACCTATAAGCTCTGTGTCGCTCCTTAATTGCCATTTCCCCCTAGCTGTACTCCAATACAATAGTTGGACTTTTAGGTGGCACTTCAGCAGCAGCATCTAATAGCCAAAACAAAACAATTGCAAGCTATCTAGAATCAGATGCACAGTCTTATGTCAGGGAAAAGTGCAAGCAACCAGGCGAGATTTCAGATGCACAGTCCCCTTTCAGGGAAAAGTTCAAGCACCCTGAGTGAGATTTCAAATGCATAGTCAACTGTCAGGGAAAAGTTCAAGCAACTAGGTGAGATTTCAGATGCACAGTCCATTATTAGGGAAAAGTCCAAGCACCCTGAGTGAGATTTCAAATGCATAGTCACCTGTCAGGGAAAAGTGCAAGCATCCACCGTGAGGTTACAGATGCACAGTCCCCTCTCAGGAAAAGGTGCAAGCCCCCACAGTGAGATTTCAGATGCAGTCCCCTCTCAGGGAAAAGTGCAAGCATCCACAGTGAGATTTCAGATGCACAGTCCCCTCTCAGGAAAAGGTGCAAGCACCCACTGAGAGATTTCAGTAGCACATTTCCCTCTCAGGTAAAAATACAAGCACCCACAGTGAGATTTCAGATGCCCAGTCCCCTTCTCTGGGAAAGGTCTAAGCACCCACAGTGAGATTTCAGAAGCACAGTTCCCTCTCAGGGAAAAGTGGAAGCGTCCACAGTGTAATTTCAGATGCACAGTCCCATCTCGGGGAAAAGCGCAAGCATCCACAATGAAATTTCAGATGAACAATTTCCTCTCAGGGAAAGGTACAAGCCCCCACAGTGAGATTTCAGATGCAGTCCCCTCTCAGGGAAAAGTGCAAGCATCCACAGTGAGATCTCAGATGCACAGTCCCCTCTCAGGAAAAGGTGCAAGCACCCACAGTGAGATTTCAGTAGCACATTTCCCTCTCAGGTAAAAATACAAGCACCCACAGTAAGATTTCAGATGCACAGTCCCCTTCTCGGGGAAAGGTCTAAGCACCCACAGTGAGATTTCAGAAGCACAGTTCCCTTTCAGGGAAAAGTGCAAGCATCCACAGTGAGATTTCAGATTCACAGTCCCTTCTCAGGGAAAGGTGCATGCCCCCTCTGTGAGATTTCAGATGCACAGTCCCCTCTCAGGGAAAGATGCAAGAACCCATAGTGAGATTTCAGATGCACAGTCCCCTCTCTGGGAAAAGTGCAAGCATCCACATCGAGATTTCCGATGCACAGCCCCATCTCAGGAAAAGTGCAAGCACCAACAGTGGGATTTCAGATTTGCAAACGTTATTCTTATGATGCACAACTTACTTGTGAGATGCACAATCATCATGGGCAAACTAGTTTAAGGGAAACACAGACTTGAATTGTGGGTGCTTTGAGACCCCCCACAATGTTTGAAACAGCTCCAGAAATACGTATGGAAAAGGATTGGGTTCAACTATGTGTCAAGAGACAGTAATGAAGGGAAGACTGCTAACCACAAAGGCTTGTAACGTGCTGCACTATCCCAACGGGCAGTGCAGCATGTTCAACTTTTTTTGAATTTCCCTCACATTAATGCTCGAAATAGAATAAAATGTGCATGCGCTCTAGACACTGATACTATTATCTGAGTGGGTTAGCCCTCCCATGCTAACAATGCAAAACAAAGCATTGTATTTTTTGAGGGTCTACCATAGCACAACAGATTTTCCTCGAAGGGAAAGTGCCATGCTGATGCTCTGCAGTAAGGGTGGGGGGGGGGGGGATAGCCACATTCACCTCATTGAGTGAGTCTCAAATATTCCTGGGTAACTACATGTTTAAAGAGTGACTCATTCAGGGTATTGAGCATGCCTAAATGTCAAGCCCGCTCAGAACGACGTACCTCAAACAGTAAGATCTCCAACCTCATCCTGCTGTGAGTTGTTCATGCTGCCCTCAATGACACACACATGCTCTCTTTGGTCAGGTGCACAGGATCTGCGTAGGGAAGGACTTCATCCAATCAATGTGACAAACTCCTGGGTCTTGTGATATGCAAAACTTTCCATTAGCGCAATGCACAAGTTCTCCTGAGTGAGAAGCCCAAACTCCCAACAGATAGAGGCACAGTTCCTCGGTGAGCTGCATAACAGAGAGATGACAGATCTCCCCTAAGGAAGATGTACATGCTCAGATGACTGAGATGTTCAGTACCGATCAATGAGTTTGACATTGTTTTGCCGTTATGGAAACTATGGCATGCAATATGAAATATGGTACAGAGCTGTGGGGGGGCGGGGGGGTGCACAGGGTGCATTCGGGAAGGGTGCATTTCTGACAGGCCCCATTCTGTTCCGTGGACTGTGGTTCGCTGTTGGAGGATATGTGCAACCAGTGGCGCCCCCAGACATTTTTCATAGGGGTGGCCTGATGAGTTTACTTGGGTGGCACATTCACTGACTAAGAGGCAGGCGGGCAAGTGTGGGGGGGCAGCGTCTTTATAAGAGTGGCCGTGGCCCCCCCCTTAGCCACCCCTTGATGGCACCACTGTGTGCAACGTAGATGCACCAAACTCTCATTCAACAGATATACGATAGGAATGATTGTCGCACTACCAATTCATTAACAGCCGCAATTTTAACAGAAATCAAACAACTTTAATGGTTGATTAAGTGTTCAAAATAGTGGAAAAGGAATAACACCAGCTGTGCAGCATACGCCGTATTTTCTCTTTTCTTCCAGAAGAAACCACGGATCGGGTCATGAATGAACGAACAATAACTTCCTTGTCAAAAATCCTTTTGGACATTAGCAGGCACACTATAGCAGAACAAAATGAGGAATGGCTATTATAAGAAAACTGATTAATCAAACTAATTATATATTTGAAAACGTTCTATTATTTGAAGAACTCATTTAGATCTCTGCCTTTCTTTCATCACAGTCGGGTCCGTTCATTAGCAGATAAGGAGAGGATAGAAAAATGGCCACCGAGCTGGTCAATGTTTTTATATATATATATATTTGTCTTCGCAGTATGCCCGACCTTCCTCCACCGAATGAGGCGGCATGCTAAATGTAATTCAAAAAAGTTCCTAGAATATTCGCGAAAATGCCGTTTTGAGGCTGGCCTGCAAAAGTCGTGCACAAACGTGTTCAGTTTGTGTGAGTCAACACAATCATAATTCAACACAAAAATGGACAATCCCTTCAGTGGCGAATTTAGAAGGTTAGCACACAGTTACTGTCACCAACAATTGAAGTGCACTTGCTCCACTCACCCTAGGCTGCTGACACCCGCTTGCTCTAGCCAGGACCTGCTACGGAATGCTATTGTGAATAGAAAGCAGACTGTGGAACGCTACTGTGAATAGAAAGGGGACTGTGGATGGTGGTTGTGCTTCCGTTGATGCCTGGTGTGGGGATAACCCAAGACAATTCCGAAACACAAGATGCATTTTTATTCGTCTCATATCCGTGCAGATGTGTTATTATTTTATGTTAAGGTCCATTTAATTATACATACATCAGAAGAGGCTCAGCTCTCAAAGTTAATCAGCTAATGAACTGTGGGACATTTTTAAATGCCATCATCAAAACGAGAACTTTGAAGCTTTGAGCAAATTGCAAATGAGCCCGGCTCTTGAGGGCACGGCTAAAGATGATAGCATTATACTGTCCCTGCTTTAGCGAGACATAATCATTTGTCAAACCATTTCCAGATAATGAAAAAGATGGGATTTTATCTGTGGGCGAAATTGTATTAGTGGGACTGGCGGCCTCATTGGTTAATTGTGGGATCACCCTCGGGTTCCGATTTCAAGGGTGACTGCGCGGTCACTTAGCAGTCCCATTTCACACGGTTAAGCTCAAAAGAGCTTGTTAGAACATATGGAGTGTGAAGTTCAAGAAAAAATCCTAAATTAAAAGAAACCGTTTAACTTTTAAAACCCTGCAGATGTTTTAGCTTCTACAAAATCAACACATTTAGCCAACGCGATGTGCTGGTGTGCCCAGATGCATTGTAAACCTACAGGTAGATCAAATACAGGGGATGTCTCTGTCCCTCAGAGTCCTGAATACGTAAAGGAGCGTCCTTGAGCTAGGATCATGTAAAAATGAATGCCCTGATCCATGGAAAAGAATGCATTAATCCTGCAAGAGCCGTGCACCGAGAACGACTGCGCGAGCCTGCATGCATAAGTAAATGTGCTCGATCTGCATATACATGGATCCAAACGCACATTTCTAGCCGACCCGCAATTTAAAACGAGTTGTGCGAGGAACGCCCATGCCACGCCCGAAGCAAACCAAAAACGAAGCCATATCCCAATCTTAGCACAAACCTGTGTGTCCACCCCTGATCCACCATCCAGCACCCCTGCGAAAACACACAGCCTTCCTCATAAGTGGAGGCTGCACCCAATGAAAAACACGCAGCCATCCTCGTATGTCAATGGGGCAACCCTAAGAAAACGCAAGAGCTCCCTTGTAAGTCGAGGCTGCACCCCTGTGAAAACACGGGACTTCTTTGTAAGTCGAGGCCTCACCTCTGCGAAAACACAATAGCTCCCTTGTAAGTCGAGGATGCGCCCCTGCAAAAGCCACTGCCTTCCTCATAAATTGAGGCTGCACCCATGCGAAAACGCTCGACCTTCCATGTAAATCGAGACTGCAACCCTGCGAAAGCGCACCATCCTCGTAAGTCAAGGCTGCACCACTGTGAAAACACGTGGACTTCCTCGTAAGTCAATGCGGAACCCATGCAAAACTACGAGTCCACCCACCTACACCCTAGGCACCCAATGTGCCAGCATATACCTCTTATGCACAACAACCCCTCAAGTCCAGACACCACCCACCAGCACCCCCACCTCTGACACTACCCCCAGGCAGCTCGCTCAAGTCCAGACACCACCCACAAGCGCCCTTCACCTCCAACACAACCCTAGCCAGCCCCCTGACAGTACACTCCCCTCCCCCCCCACAGTGCCCTCACCTCCGACACTACCCCAGGCAGCCCCTCAAGTTCAGACACCACCCACCAGCCCCCCTCACATCTGAAACCACCCTAGTCAGCCCCCTGACAGTATATTCCCCTCCCCACACTGCCTTCACCTCTGACACTACCCCAAGGCAGCCCCCTCAGGTCCATACACCACCCACCAGTCCCCCTCACCTCTGATACTACACCAGGCATCCCCCTCAAGTCCAGACACCACTCACCAGCCCCCCTCACCTCTGACACTACAACAGCCAGCCCCCTGACCGTCTCCCACACAACAAGCATGGCTGCAACTCACCTGCACCTCTGTGGTCTGCCTTCACCTGTCATGACCCCTGCCTCTGGCCCTAATAGGCAAGGTATCGGGGCTAGGCTACGACCCTCCATCATGCGCTTAATGCCCTTGCCATCTCATCCAAGACTCTCCTTGAGTCATCCTGGCTCCTTTGGCTCTTATATAAAGTGAGGAAGACTTGAAAACTGGACTTGGCAATGGACTTTTGTACAATTTGGATGCCCCCGCATAGCTCAGTTCAATGAACCGTGCTATGTGGTCTAGTGTTTTAGGTGTGGTCAGGCCTAGGGATACCTGGGATACCTGGGGGCTATATAAGCCACGCCCGGGCAGAGAAACACAGTTCGCGTTACTCTGCTCTTTGCAGCGTGACGCTCACCACGTTCTGCTCGGATCTTCGCCTGCCTTCACGGAGCCGTGTACTTGAAACAACAAGAACACCATCAGTATAACACTTACCTGTGAGTGAATCCTGCTCGCCATCCATTGCTCTTTTGGTCCAGAGAACACGCATTTCGGCGACGTCCCCCCGAACTTCAAAAATGATGCAACCTGAGAAGAAGAGAACGAAACAGCATTAGTAAGAGTTTATATTCCAATTCCAAAAACAGCTAAAACAATCGCATGCTTACCTTGGTTCGAGTCACTCTTGGTCAACATCCATTCCGGGCCATAACACCGACCTGCAAAAGAGAGGAAACACAAATTAGCACACGAAAAGTCAAGAAGGCGACGCGTGCTACTCATTACGCACTGCTCACTATTTTCTCAGCCAGCATTCATTCTGGGACATTGCAGCGGTCTGCAAGAAAGAGAGAAAAACAGGTCAGCACAAGAAAAGGCAGATAGCGCCACGCATCACGCTTTCACTTACCATCTTGTGCTTAGCCCCAAGCAGCACAACATCACTAATGAGCTCTTCCTGCACATAGAGGAAGAAGGAGAGACATTAACAGGGGCAATTGGAAAGAAAAGGACAAACTGCAAAAACCAGCAAACTTACCTTGATGGACTGGAGACACTCTGGACTCTATGCCCGCACCAGTGAAGCAACTAGGTCGTGGCACGCCCACACCAACAACGCACCCCTGCACCGAGAAGCAGGACGGAGAGCGCATCATACAAGGAAGCAAGGTGAGGAGAGAACTAAGGGGAAAGTTGGGTCCACAATAGAGGTGGGATCCAAGCAGCAAGAGACAGTGGGCCTCATTACGACCCTGGCGGTACGGAGGGAACGGCGCCGTAAAAAGTGCCGGTGCCGTTCACTCCGTACCGCCGCATTACGAGTTCCCCTTGCGGGACACGGTTAGCACACCTGGGAAAACCAGGCGTGCTTACCGGGTCCAGCGAGGGGAAGAGGGAGCAAACAACAGCCATCTCGTAATGGCCCGTTGTTTGCTCCTTCTCCCATTCAGCCGTATGGGGGCTGAAATGGGAATGGGGAAGGACCGTGTCCGGGTCCTTGGAGGGAGGAATTACCGGGCCTTCCGAACTCGGAATGGCCTGGTAAGTCCTCATTCCAAGGACCCGGACCCCAAAGTGATTTCGCCAATATCGGCATGGTTACCGCCAAACTCGTAATGAGGGCCAGTAAGATTAAACCCGAAATTCCTGAATTTCAGACCCAATCCTCGGCTGAACAGAGTTCAAGGGAGGAGTTTGAGATTACAAGTGGTCCAGTCAGGCTGAGTGGCGTCCCCGTGAATATCAGGTGAGAGTTACATCACCATGAATCTAAGCCCCAACATGTCCACCACCAACACAATCAAGAGGAAGCACCAAACATCATTCCTGGACTGGAGCATCCACTGTCACTCCCTGGCAGACCTGAATCTGCAGCACCCCAGCCAGACCACACTATATTGCACCAACAACATTGTGGCCACCCCATCCATATGTGAGAAGTGAATGCAATGCAAAGTCGCATGTGCATGTTGGCCATGGGTCACTGCAAAGGCACCAAAGCATAGCAACTGAATGTGACCTGAGGACAGAAGTAAAACCATAGAAACATTGACCAGATCCACAAATAATCACCATGCATGTTACAGCCTGAACATAAGTGAGCTGGTTGGAAGGGGTAGCAAAGTCCCTGTCAAGGACCACAACACGACCGACCCATGCGCAGGTGGTGGGAGGACAGTCAGAGTGCATGACTCACTGAGACAGGAAATGTGTGCTGGCAAAAAGAATGAGCAAACATGGGTCACAACTACATTCTAGGGGCATGGACATGAGATCAGGGAGTGTGTGATTGCACATGCTGGTAGGCGTATGACATGGGAGTGACACAGAAATCTGCATGCATGGACCTTTAACTCCACCCATTTACCCAAATTAGGCCCACGTCTAGAATTAGTAAGTGCAGCTTTTGTCCATAATGCAGGTTTATTGTACAAACGGCCAGGCGGGAGCTTAGATGAAATCTAACAGTCACACTAACCCTGGTCTCCCTGAACCACACAAAGAACACATTTTATATGTAGTTTGCAGCAGTTAATACACTCTCCCAGGTACCGTTACAAAGGCATCCCCCAAAACATGATTGGTTGCCTTTTACAGAGAAATCTAAAACCCACACAGTTCATTGGACACAGACATTATAACACAATCCCCTAAAAACCTATAATTACAAGGTTTACATTTTCAACACACCCCTTCACAAAAACCTCTCCATATTTGGTGGCAGCCTTGCCTCTTAGTTACACAATAACAGAATTCCTATTAATGATGCACACGGACCTGAGAGAGAAAGACATGTAGATTCCCTTTTGACCTATTTGTGTATGCTAACCGCATTGCGCAATACTGTCCAGTGTCCCATTTCTATGACTAGTGACCTTTTTTATTCACATGAGCTCCACACACTCTCTGACAAAATGATCGCTCTCCTGAAATGTATATTACTGATCTTAGCAAGTGTCCTGGGAGTAGCCACCTGTTCAAACAACCACACATGTTTAACAAATGCCTCTCCCTTACAACAATCTCTCCTGTTTACCAGAGATCATATCTTCCCTTTGCCCTCCAGCACTTGAGCCATCTGCAACCTGACCACAGCCACCCTGTTGACCAGCTTATGAAACCTGTTCCCTGACTGCTGACGGGCCTTCGCCACGATTGCAAAAACACCCTTTGAATTAATCGACAATAAGGAGACCCATGATACACAGAGCAACCACACCTCATATATTTAATATCTTTTAGCAAATTTGAAAAATACTTCCCATACATGTATACCATTATGTGGGCATTTTATGCCTATAATGATCTACTCTCATGACCGCAATTCATACAGCTAAACTCCAGGTGGACATATTGATTGCCTGCTTCACCTGAGTGGGGAAGGGCCCTCTGTGTGACAATGTGTTATCGTTAAGTTTCTGCAAGTATGCAAATCTAGAAATGTATCACCTCTACACAAAATAACACAAAGTAACCTAAATGTAACACTTATCCCATTTACCATAAATATTGCAACATTTGTAGCAATTTCTGAAAGTGACAGAAATGATGATGATGACACGTCCACCACCCAGTCAGTGGTATGGCGTGCGAACATCGAACTTTTCCAATTTCCCAACAAATGATAAACCAATGTGCAAGTGACGTGACCAGGCCACCCATCCACAGTGAGCCCACCTCCCACTGCAGCAACCACAATGCAAATTACACAATGCAGTGAAAAGAGTGTAGGCACATATACAATCTCAAGCATGTGCAAAGGGGAAACATGAACAACAGTGGCCCTGATATGAAAACAATGTGAAACTGTGCAAATACACACAGGAACATGTGGCATTACATCCACAATCACGGTCAAATACAAAATACAAAACAGATCCACACATCAATGCAACCATACCCGGATGTACATCATCTCACACACACCAGAACCCTGCTCGCCAACCATACTGACGCCAAACACATAGTGAAGCTGCACATGTACATGTAATTCAAAACACTCTGTGCAACCCCCAGTTGTCTGATGGACCCACGGCCACATATCAGACACATGTGCAAGCATCTACCCCCAACCATCACAGCAACAACATCACACACATGCATTCCACAATACACATGACCTGTAATGGTGAGGTGCACTGTGTGAAACATCAATAATGAAAGTTGCAGACACATAGATGAACTGCATGAAGCGTGGAATGGAACCATATAAGACCTTTATTAAACACAACTATATACAACTAAATCAGGGAATGAAGGTCCAAGAAGTCTGGGGTAAAATATGAAAAATAAAAAGATCGCTATACCTAAATAACTATATACATGATAAAAAGGGATGGAAAGTCACCAAAGTACGGGGCAAAAGTAAAAAAAATAATAAAAAATGAAGCCTATACGTAAATAACTATATACAAAGGCAGTGGGCTAGTCCTCATCCCCACTGTCACTCAACCTGTCAACCGGGCTGAGTCACATGCCACGTCCTCCTCCATCATGTCGGCCTCTGTTGATTCCTGGAGGGTTTTCAGGGTGGAAAGCATCTGCAGTTTTGTGTCCTGCAGAGCCCTGCAAATGGCCTCCAGGATCTCAGCCCGCCACCTCGCTCAATACAGCACAACCTCAGCCCTGATCACCATCAACAGTGCTTCCCTTGCTCGCTACCTCTCTGCCAGAAGCTCCCTCTCGTAATTACGGAACACGGAAGTCATAGCATGAAGCGCTGCCACATGGTCTGTCTGCCTCGAAGTAGCCACCTGCCTCCTTGGGGTAGACTGCCCTGCAACACTCCACCACTTCCTAGTTGCCACTTGGTGCTGCTGAGCCCTGTACACACTGCTTTGGTACGCCCTATGACCTGATGATGTTCATCGGGGGTGTAAGGCAGCTGCACTTCTGTGAGGCCCCTCTTGTCCCCCCATTACCTGTGCCCCTGTTGGTGCCTGGGTAGGCATGGTGACCACCTCAACTGCTGTACCTGTGACTCCAACTTTGAGTGTTGATATAAGATCCACCAAACAGGGTGTTGGAGTGGGACTGGTGCACAGGGGGCCGTGCTGGAATGTGGCCCGGAAGGCACCCCAGAGTATGACTGGTGTACAAAGGAGGAAGTCGAGGAGGAGGTTGCAGCAGTGAAGAGAACACAGAGTCCACCAGGGAACAGGCCTACTGCCAGCAAGTCCACAAAGCAGTTCAACTCATTGTGATGATGGCCAAGCAGGTCATGAGTATCCTGGCCAACATCACACATGACTGCATTCTGCCTTGTCAGGCCCACCAGCACGGGAGCACATGATCCCTGATGGACACACCAGCCGGTAATGGGATGCTGGTCTGGGTGTAGGCATCCTGGAAGGCGTGTAGTGCTGCATCTAATGGCCCAGGTACAGGATGTTGCACATACACCTTGTTTGTGGCCTGCACAACCTCATGTCCCTGGGACAGGGTTGCAGCATACACTCCCTCCTCAACACCCAACCTGGCCCCATGGGCTGTGCTGCCACGGCCACCTCCTCCGCCTCCCCCTCCATCAACCTGGATACCTCCAGGGTGTCTTCTGCTATGGACTTACCCCAGCCACACCCGATGGAACAGGCGCTAACTCAGCTTCCTAAAGATGAGCTCTTAAAGGGGAGTGGCTAGGGCCTGCGCCTTTGTCTGGTGCAAGGGTCCCCGCATCCATGCTCCACAGCACCGCTTCTGCCCTCTTAATCAGCTGCAGCAACTGTGGTAAAGGAGACACAGAATATCAACATCAGTATACTGCGTTGAAGCTGGTGCAGCAGCAAAAGCATTCACAGGAACATGATTTGTCAAAGGCACAACCAACAACATCCACAACCCCACAAAAAGGATATGCAATCAACATCCAAATAGACAAAACAACCCAGGCACGATGCAAAACACAGTCATGACACATACACATATAAAGGCCTTTATATGTGGGCAGTGCACAGACAGAAACTAAGACAGGAATGACATGTACCAATGGGAAAGTGAACATGACACAACTGCAAACTGATGCACATCCATATCAGACTTGACAAAGGGGCACAAGGGTGGGCAGGGAGTAAACTGGTAGGATGCAAACACACAACATTGATGGGAGCACTGATGTGCCAGTACACTGCAGTGGACACATTCTGGAAAAGACACACAGTGGAATCATGTCCACCAGTAGCCAACCATAATTGCACTGCACCCAATATGGCCTATGTAAGGAAGGCAAGTTATCAAAGTAAGACAGACACAAGTGATCACAGTTTAAAGGTGTTTATTAAACTGTAAAATGGGTGTGATAAATCACTAATCTAAACCTAAATCTAAGATGGGAGCAAGCTACAACCATCAAATCATAATATTACAGTCCTAGTGGAGTCTAGTCAAATAAAAAGGGCCTATAATAAAATAAACTACTGCCAATCCTTACAGCTATGCTACAAAATAGTGTTGGATAATGTTCACGAGAAAAGAAAGAGTGTTCACAAAATGAAAAGTCATGATTTTAAGGCCGTGGTCTCCCTTCCCCATGTTTTTAGCACGGGACAAGACGGGACTCTTGAGCACTCTCTGGGTCTTGGGCCTGAGCGTACAGTTCCTTTCCTCGATATCAGGGCCTTCTATGCCCAAGTCTGTTGCCTCATAGGTCCTGATATGCCAAATGTTAGTCTTCATGTTGGGCGATTTCTCTTCACCCTTGGATCCCCCTCAGCTGAGCTCTGATCCTTCTCTCAACGGTAGCCTCCCTCAGTCAGGCTCAGACCAACAACTTCACTGTGAACATCCCTCAGTCAGCTTCACGCTTGTCGTCACAATGTTTTTGGGTGTGTTACTTTTCACTGCAATTCGCAGGCATCCCTCAGGCAGGTTCACATTTGCCACTTATTACAGTTCACTTAGTTTCCACAAAGTGTCAAAGACTTTTGACTGTAGAAGGGATTTGGCTTGACCCTCGTATGACCACTTTGATACCTCATGTCGGCCTTCGCTAAGGCCTCTTGGTATTTGTAGTTTCCACAAGCTTTGCTCAAAACATTCTGTTTCTACAGGAGAGGGGTACCAGCTAGAGTCCTTCGGATGAGCACCCATGTTGCTCTGGCACACTCTGTTTCTGGTACAAAATTCACTCACAAAAGACCTCTGTCTATGATCTTCTTTCTTCAAGTGCAATATTGCCACTGCAGCCTTGAGCCTAACACAGTCCGGTCCACTATCAGTCTCGTTCAACTCAACGGCTGTGCTGAACTTGTTGGGGTTTCTTTTGCCGCTGGAGTCAAGGACGGTACTACAATGGCAACTGCTACTCCCCGCCCTAGCTATCAGTGTGGGAGGGTCCCAAGTACTGCTGACATCCGTCACACCATTCGTCAACTGCGATCTCTGTCTTACGTTTCCTTTCTCTGAGGCTTTGCGGGTCTGGGTTGAAAAGGTAAAGGGCAATTCCCTCCTTGTCTTCCTTTCAGGTCTCGCCGCCTTTCTCCTCCATTTTAACTGCTGTCCCAGAATAGCTGCTTCATCATGCAGTCGGCCTTGCTCAAAGTGTACTCTCGAGCTCCGCCTGTTATCCCTTTGCGAAAGGGAAAGGGCAGTCAGGTGTTTGTAGTTATCGGTACTTGCCTGACTCTATCTGACCTTTAAGTAGGGACATGTCAGGTAAATTGCTCTGGTGTTAGTCCATTGTTGCTCACAGTGTGAGAAACTGTGTCGGAAAAGGGGGGGGTGAGTTTCTTAATATCCTACTGGGCAGGATGGGCAAATGCTGTCATGAGGAAGGGGACACCTCATCTCACCCTCGGTGTCCCACTTTCACTCCCCAAAGACTCCCATCCAGGTGATCCTGCCGCACTGGTCCACCCCCAGGAACTGGATCCAATAGCGATGGCCGTGTCCTGGCCACCTGGTTGACAGATCTCTGGGATCTAGCGGTTGAGATATCTTCAGGTTTCTCACACCATGCAAACACCTATATGGGCACCTCTCCATATAATCACAACAACCAACATGCTTCCATCACAATCCATCCAGCGCGCATGTAACACCTACATGCCTCAATAGCACAGCCACACTCTGGCATGCTATAGCCCCAGGCACATTCACATGGCATGCACACACATTAACTCCAAGTGCACAAGCAACGCCATGAACAATCACATCAGAGTCCCGGAAAAAGCAAGGCTGGAATGTAACAAAGCCAAACATCCAAATGCAGCGTTACCTTCACACATGGGGATGCACAGTCACACGACAGAAAATCATTGGCATCATGCATGCACATGACATGTGCACCACAGACTCATCCGGCATAGTTGGCATCCAAGCACATCTCGTCCACTTTTGACATGGGATGTGCACTGTTGTCTTAACTGTATGACACAAACTCCAAATAGCAGCAAATGTCCAATCCACAGACATCACACCTCACATATGGAGTGCATTGTCCAGGTCCTGCATGCTGCTGTTGAACACTGAAAAACACATGCAGCCAACACAAAGGTGAAAACACAAACATGCATGCACATGCACAACACACCACATGCCTACTCACCAGCAGTCTTCAGACGTTGTTGCCTCTCGCAGACCTGGGCATGCAGCTCTCGGTAGAACCTGGCTAAGACCTGCATGTTGTTTGCAGAGAACCAGCACCTGCTTGTACAGTGCACCTCCAGGGTTGCACTGTACTTCAAGGTGTGCCGGGCCTTGGTGTGGATCTGGATTTGAAGTCCTCCCAGAACTTGTGGACACTCTTGAAACAGCCGACTGCCAACCCCTCTGCGTTGATAACAGCCTTAATGTCCTCACAGATATGACAATGTCATTCCTTGCCGTGTTGCTTCGTTGTGTCGAAGAGGGCTTCATAGTCCTCCAGGACCATCTCTACCTGGATGCCATCTTCCTTGTAGCTGAAATTGACAACCCTCTGCCTCGCTGTCATGGGGCTGCCACTGTGGTCTGAGGAAGATGCTGCAGACATGGTAACCCCTGGGGCAAGTGTGGGTGGTTAAGGTGGTTCTGCAGATGAGCCATGGAGCAGTGGTGGTGGTATGCTGAGGTGGGAGTCTGGAAGAGCAGGTGAGGTGGTCACATGGCCAAAGACAGGAGCACAGACAATGGCAGGACAAAAGGCACTCACAACGCGGTGCAGGTCGTCATCAGACACAAGCCAAATGGCATGGAGGCAGGAGAGTGGCATCACTACGAAGTCAGCTGAAAACATAATAAAGGCCCTCAGTGCACAAGTTACGTGACACATGCTGCACGCAACATCTCTACGCGGCTCATGGCATTGTCGGGGATACATAAGGACGTGGAAATGCAACACTGGCTGTGCATGTGAAAGAACAAAGATTACATGTATTTTGGGTTGCCATGCAACCCATTCCCTTCAGGTAGCGTGATGTTTCTTTTGGGGGGGTTATGTGCATAATTTCTATCCCCATTTTGAGGCCAGGGTCTGTCGCATGCACACTTTTTCTGTTTGTGGGTGCCACTGCATAACACGTACCTCTTTTTTCATTATCAGAAGCTTCCCGGGTGTCGCGTATGCACTTTTTCAGTTTTTGGGTGCCACTGCATATTGCATACCTTATTTTTCCATCATCAGAAGCTTTCGGGGGGTTTTGTATGCATTTTTTCAATTCTTGGGTGCTAATGTGTATTGCGTGCCACATATTTTTCACTTTGGGGTACACTTGAGCATTTGTGGAACACACATCTACGCCACACATCACATAGACTGTTCCCTTACTCATTTTGCCATTCATCCCTTAAACCTGTGACATGAGGGGAAAGGCCCCAAGCGGGAAAGTGGGCAGACAGGGTCGGGGACGTGGTGATGAAACATCTGCCCCAGCCCTAAGGGGTGGGGGACATGGTGTGTAGACACCTGTCCCAGCCCCAGTGGGTCAAGGGTGTAGTTTGGAGACATCTGCCCTGGCCCCAAGAGGACATGGCAGGCCCCAATCTACAGGTGGCCTTGCACCTGGATGCCAATGTGGTTCCAGCCAGACAGAGGCAGCACCATCACCCTGTGCCACTCGTGGCAGGAAGGGATGCCCTGCACAGCAGGAACAGGCTCAACCCCAAGACACGGCAGAGTACACTGGCCCATAGAGGAAGAAGAACTTCACTGATGAGGAGCTCCAGATCCTCATTGACTACATGACCGATCACCATTGTGACATGTACCTGGATGAGGGGAGAACACATACACCTGCAGAATGTATGAGGCATTGGCAGAGTGTCACGGACAAGATACACATTTTAGGGGTGGAGATGTGCACTCCTGAACAGTTTCAGAAGCACTGGAATGATCTCACCCATCACAACAAGCACAAACTGAGTATCAACCTGATCAACCTGTCCTTTGCACTGGCAACTGGAGGGGGTCCAGCAGAGAAGGAGCATCTGACACTGCATGAAGAGGTCACGAGCCAATTCATCCTCCTTGAGCAGGTAGGAGGCCTGGAGATTTATGAGGACACATCAGGTGTCTGTCATTGTGCCTCCTGTGTTTTGCCAGTTATGCATCATCCACATAATGTGTGTATTGGCCCATCTGACTGCATTTGTATGACAGCCCTGGGTAAAGCATGTCATGTGACATACTGACTCATGTCAAATGGGCATCATACTGGGAGTACCCCTTGTGGCTGCCATTTGTTTGACAGTACACATCCCCCACAGGTTACTCCCCTGTACATGTGCACCATGTGACACATCAATGTACTGTTGAGTGCTACATTCTTGTTGTGTGTCACTCTGCACTGTTAGACAGGTGCATGCAGACAAAGGTTTACTTCCACGCCATGTCATGCAGAGTTGCATGTTCCATTTTTCACCTTCTCCTACGGTTTTCCTTGTCACAATGCATATCTGAGCTGTCTGTTAACGCACCTTGTCATGTTCCAATAGTGAATTTGCATAAGTGTCCACAGACCACATCCATTGTGGCACAATGCCACTGACACAGAAAGACTACTCATTGTGACGCCTGCTCCCTCATACCCACCCACACTCTGGGCCCATTCCATCGGGCCAATCCCCTCACCCTCTTTCTGCACTTCATGGACATTGACTAGAAGGCACACTTTCGGCTGTACTTACTCCTGGCCTTTTCCCCTTTCAACACATTCCTGCAGGTCCTCATTGTATACAGTTCCCTGTCCCAGACCTGATTAGTGTGTCATGTGTTGACCGTGGTGTTATCTGTGGACATAGATGCCTGGCTGTTCCCATGAGATGTCATTGGACATTCAAATGTCACATGTGAATTACTTTTCCCCTGGTATGTGTGGCGACTTGACAGTTGAATGGCCCGTCATTTTGCATTTACCCCACTGTTGAATGTTAATGTGTCCACGGCTGGCATGGACATGATGGGTAGGGGGGGTCACTTGTCAGCAAAAACCATGATTATGTTTCTTACTGAACAAAGTGTGTGAATGAACAATGTCTGATGGGTGCATGTTCTGCCATTTGATGTTAGACTGCATCTTGAAGCATGTGTGCATTGTTGTCTCTTTGAACACGGATCAATATAGGTGATCCACCAGATGCAGAGGAGGAGGTGGAGGAGGAAGGGTTGATGGTGCGTCAGACAATCCTGAGTCATGCTGCAGACTCTTCGGACTCTTCTGACTCAAATGGCTTTGATGCTGACTCTGATGTGCATACCTCAAAGAGGGCAAAGGTGAGTGGCCCAATGAGTGGATCATATGTGGTCGTGAGTCTACAGTGGGGCAGTTGACTTCACAAGGCCAGTCAGTGACCATCCCCCCGTCTGCGGTGGTTACGCTGCAAGGCCGCCCTCCCAAGATTTGGCTTCAAGTCCTGGGGCTGATGTCCAAGGAAGGGTTGCAGACCTGCAGCCAATGGCATGAGCACCATAGCAACTGGCATGGTCCCTTGCATCTGGCCACCGTGGGCCCTGCACATGTGGGGGATGTGTGCAGGCTGGGGAGACAAGTGGGAGTAGATCGGCCCAGGTAGAGCAACAGTTGCAGATCATGCGGTCCTCATGCCGCTCCAACAGACTGCACATGGAGGCCATCATTAAGGGCTGACGGGCTGATCTTCAAGCACACATTGAAGCCCTGAGTTGTAAAATGTTCGCCATGAGGACTGCTATCAATGAAGACCTCTCAGCCACCAGGTCACTGATCCATGAGGAGATGGATGGCTGCAGGCAGACACTCTCTGAGCAACTCAATGCATCACGGGTGAGCATGCATACAGACTGCAGCCACCAGTGAGGAAATGCATGGAGACGTCACCAACCTCACTGTTCTGGTGCATTCAACTGTGTCACGGCTGTCCGTGGCCAGTGAAGACCAGGCCTGGGCACTGTGTGGTGTGGCTCCAACACCATGTCCTCCTGCAGATCAACAGCAGGATGGGGGTCCCAGCACATACCAGCCTCCCGGACTACCATTGCCCTGAAGTCCATGAGCCCATGCAGGGTATTTTCTTTCTTCTTTTTGTCCAATTTACATGTACCCTACCATCCCCACTCCAGGGTGGACTTCTCCCACCCCCATCCATGATGGACATTTTCTTTTTCTTGTTGTCCATGGCAAGAGTTTATTTTATTTATTTGGTTCCACTTGATTCGTCATAGACACATTTTTGTTGTTTTTTCTATTCCGCTGGATGTTGGCATGTGTTTTTGTTTTGCGCTTTCCAATGTGGAATCATGTTATTTTGGGCTCCCTTGAGATGTGTAGTTGCACTCTCGGGGGCATGATGAATGCAGTGTGGACAACCAACCATGCACAGTGACATGAATTGCCATGGTTGCATCGTGGCGAACAGGAGGGCATGTGCAGGTAGCATTGGGTTGAGTGAATCTTAACGCATGTGTGCAGTATGCATGATTGTGAAATATGGCTGTTGTAATGCATTGTCCTATGTTTTTGCAGTGCTACAGAATAACGCAGTGACTGCACTCCATGGAAGGTCCATCCTGCACACTTTCACATCCCTAGTCCCCATGCCCTCTGCCAGACACTGGCCATCCTCTCAAACATTTGCAGGCACAGTTCCTGGTGGAGGTGATGAGGGAATCGTGTTATGCCAGCTCAGCCAGCAGGTAAGCATGTGCACTGTCATGTGTTATTGATCAACATGGTATTTGCAAACAGTACACATCTTGACATACTGTTGGGTTAACCTTGTGTCTTGGGGAATGTCTGGGCAGATGTGTGTCTTTTGTAGGTTCACCATTCACTAGGATAATCAAAGATTGATCTATTGGCCGTTGCACATTCAGAGTGTCTGCATTTTCTTTAAGATCTAATGGCAAATAAACTACTTTGCCACAAATGCCTTTTACTACTTCAGAAGGAGGCAACTTGGCTGTTTTAGATTGAGGTGTATTATAGCTTGAAATAGGTGTACTGTTTGAATTATAATGCTCTCAAACAAATTAAGCTGTTGGAGTGGTTTAGGAAGTGGGAACATTTCCAAGTTATTAGTGATAGCCTGTGAAGGCATTTGGTTATTATCAATCTTTGTAGTGCAGTGTGTGCAAAGTATTGAGGGGTTAGTCATTTATATTTGTTTTCTGCTATAAGGTAGAGAGCTAATTGGAACCATTGGGATTCCTCATTGTCTTCTATTTTGTACACTATATCTGCAGTTTTGGTGCTCTTTGTACAAAAAGTTCTGCGACAACACACACATACTTGGTTTGGTACTTCAGCAGATGTGCTTTTACACTTTGCTATTTCTTTTTTGTACGGGTGTATTAGAAGGTTGGCATCTGTGAGGTTGTTGCTACTCTTTTCTAAAGGTACTGGATTTTGTAAGTGCTCTTCACTTTCCAAATATTTGCTTTGGATGTGGTCTATTTCTTTCAGGAGTTATTTTGCTGTGCCATGTAGGGGGACATGATATACATGCTCCAGTTTTTGCATAGTACAGTCTCTGGACGAGATTCCATATAGTGGAATGGTGTTTTGCTAACATTGTGATGTGGTGGAAGGTGCTTCTGCAAGCAGGCCCGGAAATGCAGGCTAATGAATGTCCTCGCAGTCCTGTGTATTTGTGCACTGGACCGGAGTCCATGGTTTCCAACATTTTCATGTTCATGTTCTCTTTCGCCTTCCCATAGTGATTGAGGAATTGCCGTAAAGATTTAAAGGATTGTTTATGTATATTACACATTGAGGTGCAGGGATTTTTTTAGATGGGATGGATCGTTGATTGTAAGTCTGTTGGGGATATTCTTTCAATGAGCGTTTATTCTGCCATAATGTTGTTGTTTACCATTTCATACCCTCGTCACTGTTATGTATGGCTACTGATTTCTCTGCTCTTATTTGTATGCCTCTTCATTGAAATATGGCTTGGTGCTGGATGTGTGAATCCACTCACCCGCACAGAAGTTTGCAAAGGTATCTGTGTTGATATTGCGCATGGTGCAAAGTACTTTTTGTAGTTTACTAATTCATTTTGTTAGTGGTTTCATTCTGTTTAAAATGAATATATATATATATATATATATATATATATATATATATATATATATATATATATATATATATATATATATATATATATTATTATTGATTTGGCTGAAACATTCAACCTTTCAAAACATTTATACAAAATAACACAGTTATAGTAACATTTACATAACTCAAGCACAGTATGTTATACATTACAGCAGAATAGCAAAAAGTAAAATTAAACTATTTCTAGATGAAACGTCCCACCAAATCTGGGAATTTTAAATATAAAATTTTTAAAAAGCACCATATGCAATAGATATTTCACAGATTCAACATTTTCTAATTTCGATTCTTGCAAGTAGTTAACAGTTACATATCCTAATGATATGGAGTAAATACGAAAAAATATAATTCCATAGTTTCTGCACATCTACATTAGGCAAAAAGTCAAGCAATTTTTTGAAATACTTGATGTGTAAGGTTAATATAAACATTTTCCTTTTGAGGAGCATTGCACTTTCTATGAGAGCTTCCAGGATCAGTTTTCTGCAGTATATTTTAAGGGTTGAGTGTGATTTCTCTGCTGTTTTATAAGGTTCTGAAGTACTATACGGTGGAACATTTTTGGTAAAATACATTTTTTTGGAATGCTTATCTGTGGCTACGTTAACATTGGTAGATGCAGCGCTAGCGCTACTGGTAGTTGTATTCTTCTTAATACATTTCTTTTTAGTTTTACATTTTGGAAGAGGGGCCACACTTTTTTTCCTGCTAGCTGGTTCAGTTTTGATCAGTGACTGTATTAGCTGTTTGTTTGAACATGTCATACAAACTCTGCTAGAGGCGGATGACAATTTAGCATGCTTTTAGCTTTATCTGCTATATTTGTACGTTGTTTTCTACAAAGTTTCTTTTTGGTAGGCATTCTCTTTTGTCTGTTGGAGAAAAAAGGAAATTGTGTGTTTCAAATTTGTGCAATATATTTGCATGCACTGTGCATGAATGTCTGAATATCAGGGTAGGCATAAATAGAGGGGTGTTTGATTGTGAAATGGGCTGCTACTTCTGGTTGGGAGGGTTCTACTGGTATCTGTGTGTGTTGATGTGTGAAAGGTTTGCTTCAGTGTGTATGACAGTGTACTGTGCATGAATAAGTAAGGACATTACAATGTTTTCACAAAACTAGTGGGTGTTACGATACTGGTGTTCAGATGAGAATACAAAGAGTGGACCTGCTGAGGTGCAATGAGTAAAAGTGATGCAAATGCTGTTGGGTCAGATATCATTTTGTAGGCTACAATACAACAACACTGCACTTTCTGAGCAACAGGAAGAATACTACTACAGTACTGCACTTACTTTGTTGGATGTGAAGAGTAGGTTTCTTCTTGGTTTTTTCTTCCAGTAGAGATGTTTGTCTTTCAGGAGGCTGTTCTTCACTGCAATTGCAAAAGAAGGAAATTAGTGGGTATGTGTGTTAATGGTACAATAATTGCACTAGTAGAAAACATTATTTGACATTGTAGGAGGATTTGTTGGGAGGAAAAGTTAGTAACATTGCACGTGATTATGAATACGGTTGTAACACTGCTGTTGGTGCAGAAAGATTGCCACTAGATTACTAACCCTTGTTTGGCAGTAAGCTTCCCAGTGTCACTAGGATATTACAGGCGATGTTGCCAGGGAAAGTCAGGTGTTGAAACATGTTAGTCAGAATCTGTGTGCAATTGTACAACATTGCATAGTAGTGGGGTCTTGGGAGCATCAGCATCGTTGGTATGGGGCCAGTGGTGCAGTGATAAGTATGCCCTACGGGGCTGCACATTTTCATGTGTGAGTTGTTGTTGCACTACTTCATTGGAAATGGAGTAGTGCAAGTCCTAGTAGGTGTGATAAAAAGACAGCAGCCCATAAAGATGTACAGATTAGAAAGAAGAATGTTAGTGTGTGGAATGTTATTAACTTTCCCACACATAGATGCTTGCTACATAAGTGCCATTGCAGTATGTTGCAGAAATCCTTTCCTGCTGCTTTCATTTATTTATCAGAATTTACAGATAGCACTTTTGCCAATGTACACATGCATTTGTTTGCTTTCCTTCAAATGGTGCTGAAATTAGTAGTTGTAAGAGCAGTTTTTTTTTTTATTGTGCAATCTATGTACTTGTCATGCTTTGGTAACATACATACAATTATCATTTTCTGTGTGCATTCTGGGCATTTAACAGCAGGCGTGCCAGTGGGAGAAGTGGTTGTAAAAGTGAAAGAAGGAAAGAAGAAAATAACAGTTTGCTCATTAGAATGGGTGATATGGGCAAACGTGCATGTCGTGGTAACATTGAAGTTTCACATAGGATTTGGAAAATGAACCTGCTGTGCAAATATTCCCAATGTGGATTCTTTTTCTTTTTACAAAAAATGACAGAGAATGCTGCTAAAATCAAAATATGTGGTTTTCAACTGTCATGCAAGTGGGCATTAAAAGAAAACTTTGAAAGTACACAGCATTGTAAATAACTGCCACTTGATTTCAGGAGCTGGGACAAATGAGAGTATGATCATTGAGTAGGTTATGCAGGGTAAGAGGCAGGCAGCCTGTTCATATGCATTCGTAAAAGAGTTGCAAATGTACACTACACAATATATGCATACCAGTAGTTTATGTTGATGGATGCAGAATGAATTTTATTTTTATTTATTCTGCATTTTTAAAGCGCTCACACAGCCCGCGGGCATCGAGGCGTTGTTACAGGAAATCTTTTTTTGTTTTTAGTTGCATAGTCGCTTGTCTTAGTTGCGTATTTACCCAGCGGTTTCTAAGCGCGGCCCCGGGGATCGAACCTGTGTTGCTTCGTGTCGTCTTGCTTCCAAGGCGAGCACGCTGCCGCTGAGCTATCATCCCGGGATAAATGAATGAATCTGGAAGCAGAAATCTTGGAGAGTTGTGCAGTACTTTTGATGGAGGTGTTCAACAGTACATCTAAAGTGTTGAACTGTGATGACAGAGTTAGATGCAGAGTTCTTGGATGTGATTGGTGGATGGTTGTGTAACTGCTTAACAGAAGCCAATGAGGGAGTACTGCAAAGAGTGAAGTGGAAAGGGAAGGGCCGCCCCTGTGTTACGGGGTCTGCAGACAACACCGTAGTCCACAGACAGGGCTTGCCTCATTCGGGGCTTCTCAGCATGCTCGGCATGGACATGGGACTATGGGGATTATCCAATCAGGTGTTCAGATTATGCTTTACAGGAAGAGAGGGTAACACTTTTTTTTCATTGCTGTGTTGGTTGTGTAGAGAATATGGCTGGTGTTGGAGAGATGCATAGAGTTAGTGTATGGATAGTGGGAGATTCCTTTGTGTGTGACCAAGAGGTATACAGAGGGAAGAGGCATTTCTGTCAATCTTGGTTTTCAAGGAGTGCAGGGTTTGTGCTACAGTGTGCCAGGCCGCAATTTGCAAGGAGTGCTCGCACTTTGCAGAGACATGACCAGTTTCAGTACTCCTGATGTTGTAGTGGTGCACTGTGGAGGACAGTATTTGGGTTACATCAGTGCTTCAAGTTTTTCCAGTGCAAAGGTGGTTTTCTCAAAAATACCCTCTAGAGCACTATGGAACAACTCCAATGTCCTCTATCACCAGCAGAATGCCAGAAGGTGCCTCATTAACAGAGGCATGTGTATTCAACAATGAGAACATTGATTCCCTTAGTGTGCACTATTTCATCACAAATTGCTTTTCTTTGTCCACCCTGGGAAATGCAATTTTCTTTTGTAATCTAAGGGATGCTTTGCAGAGGTTGATGTAAGGCAGTAAGGGGGAAAAGAAGGGAAAACACCCAAAAAAATACAAAACAAAAGTTGTTTGCTTACAAGCACCTTTAAAAAAAGGCTCTTTCCAGAGCCACCACTACAGTGAAAATTGCCTACCCACGGTTGAATTGGCCGATTTATCCGCACACCAACGTGAAACTGAAAGAAATCCAAACCACTGGCCATGAGGAGGAACCTCCTCCTCACATAGCCTGGGGGTTGGATTACACTTTTGTGTGAGCCCTGCTTTGCAGAGATCACATAAAGTGACGTGACTAAAAGGACGAGCTATCTCGTCCTTGGCAACATTAAAGTAATGTCAAGGATGAGATGGCTCGTCCTTGGCACTTAAGGAGTCAATGTAACTAACACACACAACACTTCATATAAACCTTTACATTTTTACTCACATCCTCCATACTATAAGCATGTGTGCAG
Source organism: Ambystoma mexicanum (assembly GCF_040938575.1). Classification (NCBI taxonomy): domain Eukaryota; kingdom Metazoa; phylum Chordata; class Amphibia; order Caudata; family Ambystomatidae; genus Ambystoma; species Ambystoma mexicanum. Next base: position 932,037,766 of record NC_090921.1, on the reverse strand, counting down.
AGTGAGTTCTGCAATCACAAGAACAATACTGCACAAAATGGTGGCTTTTATACTTTCCAAAATCAAAACTGCAAAAAGAGGACTATATCTAGTAAGCAAACAACTAAAATGGATGACACATTTTGACTGTAACCTATCACAGACAAGTACAGCATTACAACAGTAACATCAACCACTTACAAACACTGAAACACAGACATCATACATACCCTATTCTTACAAATTACTAGAAATTCAAACTAGGAGTAATTTTTTGTTGTTGCTGCGAACAGAGAAAGACTGCAGATATCATGGCTGGTTTTAATACTGTGTGGCTTATTTGAGATAGTTGGCTGTTTTGGTTACAGCTTTTTATGAGAAACTAAATATTAACATGGAACTAGGTTTGAGTGATTTTACATTTAAATGGTTTGGATTGTGGGGAATGCGTTGGTACCAAGTATTTCCAAAATTGTTCCATCTGAGAAGTACAGGGCAGCCAGACATCATACTCATTTATGTTGGAGGGAATGGTTTGGGTAATGTATGACATGTGTCCCTTACTTTAATGATGAAACAAGACTTGAAAGAATTAATGGAACTTTTCTTCACATCATCTTTATCTTTTCCAATCTGTCTCAGAGGCAACAGTATAGATGGACCATCAGATGTAATTGTAAAATTGAAAAGTCACAGAGACACTTTAATAAGGTAGTTTTGGCTTTCATGACAGACCACAACAAATTATGTATTTCAAACAACAACATACAGTTATTTCTGCATGACCAATTTTTGTAACCATGAAGGAGTACACCTAACCAATGAAGGAAATGCAGTGTTTCTTCATAACATCAAAGCAGTACTCCAAATGTGCTAAAAATACTACACACAGCATACCCCAAAAAAGTCCTTTTAAGGACTACTCTTCACATATTAATCTACAAATCATTTTGCATAGCTGCAGCGATCCTTCCACTTGGATGACCTATTGTAGCCGTTGGTACGTGCAACAATGTTTTTGTGTTTTTTTACCCATGGCTATGCCAAAGCCCTATGATGAAATCTACGCATGCGGAATTGACTTATCAGGGCATGTGCCACGGCATGTGGGTACACGTTTTATATAGCCGCGTCAGCAAAGTCACTCAATATGCTTGCTGATTGCGTGGGCGTGGCTACAATTCCCAAATACACAGCTAAAAAACGTGATGCCCTATTGGCTTGTTTTATAGCTCTGAATAATAATCAGCACCCCATGTCAAAGTTCTTCATTCAAGTTATTGCTTTTGGTCCTTGTCAGTATACAGTTGTTCACTTATACTACAAGTAATTTTAGCTAATTACTCCTTATTTTCCCATCGTTATTTACCTGCTTTTTTCCTAAACCTCTTTCCCTTGTCTTGTGATTTGTTCTCTTTGTAAATTATTTGTTTTAATGTATTATTTTCTTTTTTAAACATTTTCTATTTTGTGGCATTGTCCTTTTGGACTTATCATTTTTCTTTTTTAACATTTTTCTCCCTTCTTAGATTGTTTCCATCATATCTGGCGGAAGTGACAGCAGTGACAATGACATTGTATGGGTACCAAAACCATCGCCACCAAGAAAGAAGCTCTGTGGCATGAAACAAACTGGAGATTCATTCTGGTAAAGGAGCACAATTCACTGAAAGAGGTAGAAGAGGTAGAGTGTACCTTTTGCAAAAAGCTTCTCTGACGAAGACCATCAACCATCACTACCCAGAGTTTGGCCACATGTGTATTAATAAATCATCTGGTATGGGTCCATTGGGATGACGCGGATGATGAGTATAAAAAAAGGCCCATGAACACCACAAGGTGAAAATGCATGGGGCTTGTTCACTTCGTCGTCATACTTCTACAGCTGTTTATATATCTGTGGCACCTCTTACATCATCACCTCCAACTTCCTCTTCTTCTACAGCTCCTTCAACTTCAACGCAAGGCACAACTTTTTCTAGTTGACAACAACACCCAGCTGATCTTATTTTACCAGCACCCAATGTTGCACAACTGAACATTCTTTGCAAAATATGGCACAATATGGTTGTTCCAGGAGGTGCCACACTAGCCCATTGGGAAATTAGTCTCTCTCAACATCAGGTGCATTGCCATTGCTAGTTTCTTTTTAAAGTGACAATTTGTGTTCCACATTTTTTACAAAAAGCATAAGATAAAATCAATGACCACAAAGGTAGCACTTTCAGAAAACTTGTAGGTAGATGGCCAACTTTCATGCATATTATGTTTGCTGCTCAGATACAATTCAGAATGTTCATGTTTTGTTTTATGTATTTAATATCCAATGAGTGCCATATGTAAACTTGTTTTCCAATCCACAAATATTATTTTAAAAAAAGGAAAAGGAAAAGAACAATAATTTAGAAGCATCATTAGAGAAAGCAGGTTTTGCTTAGTGGCAATATGATGCAAAGAAAACATAAATGTTTTCAGTGTCCTGGGTAGTCTTATATTCTTTTAAAAATGGCCAACCTTTTTTATTTCCCTTACTATTTTCCCTGCAACAATCTCTATTGCAGAACTGGAATTCAATAAGGTCTAGTAAATTATTTGTTCTGCTGTGTATGTTTAGCTATCAGACAATTTTCAGACGTGTTATCTCTGTATGTGAGCCAATGGGTCACATGGTCTATATAACTGAGCTCTGACCTTAAAATAAACTACATGAAACGTGTTTGGCATTTTCTCTTTCTAACCCTAGATCTGTTAGTCTTAATTGTGGTGTCTTTTGAAAATGAATGGCATGCTGTCCATAATCCAGTTGAATAGGTTGAGAGGTTATGACATTTGACCTTTGACCTCACAATAATAAAGTGCAAAGTGCTTCTTTGTTAATTGATGTACAATCGTGGTATTGTTTAAGACAAGTTAGATGTCTCCTTGAAAGACCTGATTTGTGCTTTTTTAATTTATGGATCAGATAAGGTCTTGGGTTTTATCATTTGCCCTTAGAATCTCCCACCCAAAAGTGTTTTTTTTATTGTTACTCAGCTACCATTCAGCACATTTATATAAGAGAGGTGTTATTGGAATGGTCATGTTAGGTACTCTGCCTTCTAGGCATCAAGTAGTGTGTAGTGGGAATATTTGACCTTTGACCTTAGAATGAGCAAAGTGTTTTTGTAATTTCTCAGCAACCATTCATTTAATTTAGATGTGTGGGGTATCACCGCAATGGTCATGGTATGTGCTATTCATCAATGGGGCCGATAGTCAAAGTGGGCTTTTCTTTTGACCGTTGACCTCAGAAAAAGGATTGAAAATATGATCTTTTTGTTATATTATGACAACTCTTTAAATGTTTTAGAAAAGTGTGAAGCAGGTGAGCCCAGATGGGCTTGGGTTGATTTTAAAATCGGATCCTTCGACCTTTTTGCAACATTGACTTTAATTAGTTACGGGGGCCAATTGGCTATATTTTTTGTTTTGTGCACACATTGTGCAATTCGGCCACACTGTGATTGCATCACCATCTCAGTAGTCCAGTTGTGCTGCTGAATCATGTGTGTCCCATCTACTTCAACATAGCCAACACGATCTTTGCCACACAAATGCCTCCCCAGTCTGCCCTGCAGTAGCAGCGATATGCCTCCCTCAGCCATTTTAGACCAATCAGGGGAACAGGAGGCTGAAACAAACAAAGGCCCACCACTAGGCACCTGTCTGGCCCTATCCGGAGCTCTAGGGAGAACCTCTCCAGCATCACTCTGAGGGGATTCCTACTGTTCTGGTGATCCACAAGCTCTGTCCATGAACATAAACTTTGATTTAATTTGCCCTGGTAAGCAATTCTTGGATCTCTCTGGTCCACCCACCTTCTATGGCCTCTATATCAGCTCCATTTCCTGCCTGCTCCTTTCCTACCTGTCCCATTCTGTAACACCTAATGTCTCTGTACCAACAATACTATGCATCTTGGTGTGTACCTTACTGACTGCTATGGCTCTCTTAAATGCCTTACTTCAAAGAAAGAAAAAAGAAAATGAAAACATGTGACCTATTACTCTTCTATTCTATGGTGTGCTTCCAACGGTGTATCACCACAATTTTGTTCTGCTTTTGAGTCTTTTGGCTAAAATCAAAAGTGCTTTTGTCTAAATTTAAATTTAGGTGTTACCAATTTGTTAATGAATTGTATATTTGGGACTTTCCAGCATGCTCATTGATCTCTGTCTGCTTCGCCACCTGGTGTTATTCTACTGTTGCATAGTGTTGATCCTCTCCCCTGCTATTCTCTGGCTGCCCCCTCCCTCTCTTTCTCTGCCCTATGGCTTCTCCATCTCCTATGCTCCCTCTGTCTTTCACAAAGTCTGGAAATTAAAAAAGGCACTCCTGAGTTCCAACCCTGGTCTGCCCATTGCAGACAACTACATCATTGTTTCCTCTGTCACCAACATTCTCTTTGCTGATTCTTCTTCTAACCTATGGACCCTCCATATGGTCTCTTTCCTCTCCCCTTTCTCTTTCTTACCCATTACTGTTGGCACCAGATGGGATGTGCTATTTGTGTCATGCCTGCGCCATGGGCGCATCCATTTACGCTCAATTTGGACTATATGTTTATCATTTATTTACAACAGACTCTTGGATCCATCTATATTTACTTTGGAAACTTTATTTCCCATTTGCGAGACTTTGCTGCTTAATTATTATTTCCAACAAACTACGCATACCATAATGCACCTGGCTACAAGCATCGGTTCCTGGCTGTTCCTATGGGTTATCAAAGGAACTACACCCCCCAGAAGCCCAAGGGACTTGCCCTGCTTCCACCAGCCCAGGAACAGAAAGGGAGGTGGCCGATTGCCTGCAGGTGTGCTTAGCCAGGTGCAACCAATTAGCCTGCCTCTGTGCTGGGCCAGGCAGTATAAAGGCTGCTGCCTGCAGTGGCTCAGCCTCTTGCATCTGAGAGTTCTTCCTCCACCTTTTGCATCTTTCTACGGATCTTGTATGCTGCTTACCTTCACTCCTGCTTGGACCCTGCCTTGTTGCTTGCTCCACCCTGCTGCCTCCAGCCATAGCCTTCCAGGCTCCCTGCCTCACAGCCCTGCTCCTCTGGGCTCTCCCCACTGCAGCTGATCACGCTCTGCTGCCTTCCAGTCTCCGCCCTTGCCCTGCCGGGCTCTCCACATTGCAGCGGATCACGCTCTGCTGCCTTCCAGCCTTCGCCCTTGCCCTGCCGGGCTCTCCACATTGCAGCGGATCACGCTCTGCTGCCTTCCAGCCTTCGCCCTTGCCCTGCCGGGCTCTCCACATTGCAGCGGATCACGCTCTGCTGCCTTCCAGCCTTCGCCCTTGTTCTACCGGGCCCTCCACATTGCAGCCGATCACGCTCTGCTGCCTTCCAGCCTCCGCCCTTGTCCTACCGGGCTTTCCACATTCTACCTTACAGTCCTACCCCTGTGGGCTTACTCATTGCTTTCCTGCTCCTCTGAGCTTTCAACCTTGTTCCTTACTGTGCTCTGCTATCCTATCCTGTTACACGACTTTCCTTTCATTTCCTTCTGCTAGTTTGCTATCAACTCCTTTCCTGGATTTGTCTGTAGTATCTTCTTTTGTACTGTTTGTAGACCCTTTTGTACAGAGCTTGTCTGTTGGTTCCCTTCAGTCAACCTCTGCCCCTTCCCTTGTCCTGTTTCTACATTACAGACACCCAGAGCTGCTGTTCCAAGTCATGAGCAAACAGCGTGGGCCTCTGTTATAGAAAACTGTGCAGAAGGCTAGAGTATTTCCAAGGTTCGTGGAATACTCTTTTCCTATATCTGCATACACCCCAAGAGGGTATTCATTCTGTATCTTTTCCCTTGCTACTCTTCCTTACACTTCGTTCTCTTTCCTTTCCTATGTGTGTGTTCTTATCTGTCCACTTTATTTGGCACAACCACCCAAACCCTTTCTGGGTGTCCTGTGCCACTCTTAATAGAGTGCCAATCCTGACATAATGGCACTACCATGGCCCAGGGCTCTCAGCCCAACCTCTGCCTTCATGACAGACACCTTCTTTCTCTCTTCAACTTCCCTGCCTCTCTTTCCACTCCTCCTTCCCTCATCCATCCTGTACCCCAGTGGTACCAGCCAACCCCTGTGCCCCCTCACAAATATTTTAAAGGGGGTAACCAGCTTCACTTACCTACCTTCAATCCTCGCTCCGCTATCAAACATTCCTCTGACATCTGTTACCTCCTAGAAGACCTTGACCTTTACATCATTGCTCTCACTGAGACGTGGTTCAAGGCCAGCTCTGTCACTGCTTTTGACACTTTCTCCCTGATGGCTACAAGATCCTGTCCAATCCTATGCCCTCCTGGACTGGGGCTGGAGTGGCTCTGATCTTTCCTAAATGGGTTCCTGACTCCATCGTCGCCACTCAAACTGACTCATCCTTCGAAAGCCTAGTCTGCAGGCTGTCTGTCTCACCTACTTTCTCGCTTACTCTCGCTACCATCTATTCAACCCCCGGACCTTCCTCCCTCTTTCTCTCAGAATGGGCTGACCTGTCATCCTCTCCTTTCGCCTCCTCCCCCAAGCCTATCTTCCTCTGGGACTTTGATATCCACCTTTACTCTCTCGATGGGGCCACTGTTATCTTCCACAACCTTTGCAACACTCTTTCCCTCTCTATCCTTCCCTCTGTCCCAACCCACTCTGCTGGTCACACCATGGATGCTCTCATCTCACCAGACCTCCCACTCTCTAACCCTCTCACTACCCCTCTTTTCTGATCAGACCACTCTCTCTGTTCTTCCAACCTTGACCTAACTTATCCCCTGACACCTCTGCCAGCACTCTCAGTCTCCTTCTCTGTTATTCGACCGATGAAGGTGCGTCAGTTGCTTCATTTGCCTCTTCCTTCATCCATCCTCTGCGCACTTCTTTAGCGTTTCCTTCTGACTCTGGTCTAGCTAACTTCCATCTCTCTTTCTCTAACACATGTCCTCTCCGTCATCTGCTCACAACCCACCACTCGCCCCTTGTCCTACCTCTTTTGGCTCCCTCCTCCCCCATACTATACTTTTTCTCCTATTGTGCCAGATGAGATCTCTAGTGGTGTCTGTAAAGACTGTAGGGGGGGTCTGTACTTCTGCTCTCTATATGGTAGAGGAGAGGCACAGAGGACCCCAGCCAAGATTCTCTATAAGGTAGCAATGGACGAGCAATCAAGGCCTAGCTTCTCAGGAGGTGATGCAGGCTGGTTCTTAAGTACAGTGTAGTCCCCCAACCCCCATAAAGGAATGTCCACACACTGTATTACTGAAAACACCGTCTTTATATAATTAATATTCAAAGGTATGTACACTATCACAATAATGCACTTTGTACTCAGAAATCAACAATGGCAAATATATACAATTCTAAAGTGGTACCACCAATATTATCAGATCTCATTAAAGTGCATCAACTATACTGTTAGAATGTCACACAGATAAATAACAAGGAAACCAGCAATAGAGATAGGAAGGAAAGCAAGATGGTTGACACGATTGGCAGACTACTGGCCTAGCTACCTAGACACAGTTCTGTGTGGAGATCCCCCCACCTGGGCAACCTGTAAAATAAAGATATATAGCACAAGCCCAGTCCATATATTGCTCAATAGTCTTGTTCTCTCCTTTAATGTTTTGACCCCCTCAATGTACCTGGTGGAGTAGAGTTCTTCAAAGAAGCGTCGACGGATCCTTCTTGAGTGAACCCCTTTCAAGCAGGAGTCAAGGATCGTCGAGAGGCGTCGAAGAAAGTGAACTTGGCGTCGACGGCGTTGATGAGAAGTTCGAGGGTGCCGAGACCACGGCGTCGATCCAGGCGGTGCTTGTCGGCGATGTCCTGGGAGGATGAGGTGTGCGGGCCACCTTGGCGATTGATTGTTCAGGACCGCAAAGAGTTACTGAAGAACTGTGGCCCGGCAAGGGCGTTGAGTTGTCAAAGTCTTTGTGGCCTTCAGATGGTGGGAAACCCACCGGCGGATTCTCCTCGGCGCGTCAGCGGCCTTGACTTTCTCCGGCAGGACAAAGCGGTCGTCGGTGCAGACAAGGGAGTCCTTCGATTCAAATGTTCTTAGGCAAAGGAGCGGGCGGCTCTGGTCGTCGGTGGCACAGCGTCAAGTGGTCCCCTCTTCTGGGGCAACACAAAACTTCAACGGGCCTCCAGCGGTTACACAAACCTGCGAACCCTGGTCGACGGCAATGGACTTTGAGGGCGGCGAAGTCCGGGGGCTTCACTTCGATCTCCTCGGCGGTCCCGTCTCCAGTCGGCAGCCTTTTGAGGGCCTGGCTCCCAGGGAGTTTCGGCAAAGGTCAGCGGTGATCGATGGTCCCTCGGAGCACGGGAAGAGGGCGCCTTACCAGGTCCTCTCTCGGATCAGTCTTCGACGAATTCGGCAGCTTTCAGATCAGGTCGAAGCAAATGCAACAGCAAGTCTTCTTCTTCCAGCTGGGCTTCAAGGATCAGCAGTTCCAGTTACTCTTTAAGTGTAGACACAGCTTCTGAACAATTTCCAGTGGTGAGAGGTCCCCAGATATAATATCCTGTCTCTCATCCACACTGCTGGGTCACACTCAGCAGCCAATCATACAGAAGGGCATTCATGCAGTCAGTCAGCCAATCAGGCACACAGTGCATTCAGGCCATCCTCCTCCCTCTCAGACACTCACAACAAGGAATGTGGATTGGGACAAGTAGCCAGCCATTCAACACTACACACTGCATTCAGGCCAGTTACGGGCAGGGCTGTCTCAGTCTTTGTCTCTCATACCAGAAACCTGACAGCCACAACAAGAAGTGCATACTGGTCACACACGCCATTCACCCAGGTCCCACCCACAGGGTGTACCCACAACATACAGTCACTGGGAAGGCTCCAGCCAGTCTGGACTGGACTTCACAACAACACCATATATGGAACTTCCACCCAACAGCCAGTCAGGGGGAAGGGACAGAGTCACGGCGTCCCAGGACTTTGGGAAAACAAGGTAACAGGCAATAGAAAGCAGGAGGCCACAGGAGACATCTTGTTTTCTATCAGGAATCAACTGATTCCAATGGCAGGGCCTGGGTATCCCAAAATGGAGGATACTCAGAGCACCTGTCAAATTCAGCATCGAGCTGCCACCAGCCCATACCCTGCTCTGTGGGCCACCCACAGGTGCCCAAAAACATACACTAGGGGCACAGGGTTGTACCTCCACCCATGGGTGCCATAAGGGTTTCCCATGGGTCTGTACATCAAACCAGAAACAGGAAGAGCTGCACTGCCAGGAGTCCCACATGGACTCCTGGGCAGAAAACAATACAGAACACAAATGAAAAAGGACTACAGGACAAGGACAGGGAGGCCCTGTCCCTCTAATGCATTTCCAGCGGTTCCATGTAATAATGTCCCCACAAAAATATCGCCATGCAAAAATATTGCCGAAAAATTGCCGTTTTTTGTGGGGACATTATTGGCTGCCCCTATCCCCATATATATGATCACCCATATAATATCACCACAACCTTTTCCCGGCGATATTATGTACAGCAACCATATATATGGGGATAATATTACCTGATACCTTTCCAGCATCACAATGTCTGCTCCAAGAAAGTCTCCTCTAAACAGGTGTTCCCCTGCTCCTCCAGGACCATCGAGAACAACATTGCCCCTCTTGCTCCAGCCCTGGCTGACCACTGCAAACACGTATTTACCAACGGATCTTTCCCTCAGCCCCTCAAGGACTGTCTTGTGCACCCTCTCCTAAAAAAGCCGCCTGCTGACCCTTCTTGCCCGACTAACTATTGCCCTATCCCTGTCAACCCTTTCTTGGGCAAACTCATGGAGAAGCTGGTAATCCCTCAACTGACCCTCCACACAGAAATGGCTGGCTGCCTCCATAACTACCAGTCCAGTTTTAGGGCTGCCAGGGGCATGGAAACTGCTCTCCTGAACAACTGTGAAGACCTACTTTCCAACCTGGACTGTTACAGTCCCTCGGTTTGGATCCTCCTTGATCTCTCTTGTGCTTTTAACACAGTCAACCACTCCATCCTCATAAACCATCTCCATGATACCCTATACATAACAGACTGGGCACTGGCATGGCTGACCTCCTTCCTTTCAAACAGACCTTTCCAACTGCAAATGGGGCCTTTTCTCTCTTCCACCTCTCTCTCTACCTGTGGCATCTCTCAGGGCTCTATCCTGTCCCCTTGGCTCTTGAACATCTACCTGGCCTCTCTGGCCCACCTGATCTCCACTTTCTCCCCTCATTTTCAGTGTTACGCAGGTGGCACACAGCTCTCTTTCAAGCTGCCTTCCTCTAACTCCTTCTCCTCCCTCATACCTGACTGCCTAACTGCTACTCAGCCATGGTGCTCTGCCAGTGATATCTGCCTTCATGCCAGTAAGACTGAGATCCTTCTCATTGGGACACCTACTCCTTGCCCCCCCCACTCTCTGGCCAGACTCCCTCGGTCCTCTCCCCTCACCCTCTTGTGAGCGGTTAAAAACCCTGGGATCATCTTTGACTCCTTGCTCCCTTTCTCTCCAAACATCACAGACCTTGCCAAGAAGTCAATTATTCAGCTGCACCTCCTCAGGGGCATTCTACCCTTCCTCACCTTCCCCCAGAAGCTCAATTTCTCCAGAGCCCTGGTTCTCTATAGGCTTGACTACTGCAACAGCCTCTTTCCCAACCTGCCTCTTTCCTCCTTTAGCCCCCTGCAACTAATCCAGAATAGGACTGCAAGACTTATCCTTGGCCTCTAGCCCAGGGACTGGATCTCTCAAGCCCTAAAATCTCTCCACTGGCTCCCGGGAATGCAAGGATCAAATTCAAGACCCTTTGCATCACTCACAAGGCTGCCTGTGGCCTGAGACCTCTTTACATCCAGCTCTCCCCCCCTAAATACCTCCCGCCCATAGTCCTTTGGTTTTCTGGCTAAAATGCTCAGCAGGTCAAATGCTTCTCCAAGCAGAAAGTGGGAGGTACATCTCTTTCCTCAGCTGGCTCCTCCCTCTGGAACGGCCTCCCTCCCTGCTCAGACTTGAGCCGCATCTTATTAAGTTCCGTAAACTTCTCAAGACTTGTTTTCTCCTCTTTCTTCCCTCTCCCCCTCCCTTGCTAACTCTCTATATGCTTCTGCGACTGGGGCCTGGTCCCTCCAGAGTCATACAGGGACCAGGCAACCCCCTAGAAGTCCCCCTAGCATTCTTTGTTAGCACTTGCCATCAGGCCCCCTTCCCTAGCCCAACTGGGTCCTCCCTGTCCACCACACTCCCCTCTTTTCCCCTAGCACTTGCTGCAGTTGCCTGCCTAGACACTTGCCTACCTCGACCATTGGGGTTACCCCACTCCTGCACTTCTCCCTTTCCACTCCCCCCCTGCACTTACCACCTTGTCATGCACTTGCATGGTAGAATTGTCACAAGGCCAATACAACCGTCTTTGTTCCTCTCCTTTTTTTACTCTCATGTCCCCTCACCATCTTGTCTTGTGGTGCCTGGAAACACTTTTTTATAGGTGTCATACAAAGGTCCAATAAAAGAAATACTAATGTATTGGTATGTATTATTACATGTATTGGCTATCTAAGTGAAGTGGAAATCATTGTTGACTTTTGACATTCAGAACTATCATTCTCAATGTGTGTTTTGCAATTGCTTTGTAACTGTGGGCTTGATAAAGACAAATGTGGTGTCATCTCAAACCCATTGTACATTCCTTTGTATAAAAGATACAGGTAGGTTGAGATGCTTTATGATTTGACCTTTGACCTCTAAATCATTCACCTAAAAATGTGTTTTGTTTTTCTTCTGCTACCATGTAGAACATTTACACAAGAGCGGTGACGTTGGAATGGTCATGTCATGTACTTTGTCTTCTATGCATCAAGTAGGGCATAGACGGGTAAGAAATGTGGCCTTTGACCTTAAAATTAGCATTTGCAAAGTGAGTTTTGTAATTTGTCAGAAACCATTCATTACATTTGGATGAGTGGTGTATCACTGTAAAGGTTATGGTATGTGCTCTCATAAATGTTGTAGATATTCCGAGTGGATATTTAATTTGACTTTTTATCTCAGAATAGCGATTCTAAATATGAGTTTTAGTTATATTTTCAAAACTCTTCAGGTGATTGATAAAAATATGAAGCTATGAGTAATGTATTGGTATGTACTATCCCAAGAATGTGATATCTAAGTCAAGTGGCAATCAGTGTTGACCTTTGACCTTATAACAATCATTCTTAATGGGTTTTTGGCAATTGCTTTGAAACCTTGGAACCGACAGAGAAAAGTGTGATTTCATCTCAAATCCAAGGAACATACTTTACTATTAATGTTGAGATGTTTTGCCATTTGACCATTGGTCTCAAAATCACTCACCCAAAGTGCTTTTTTGTGTTTTGTTCGAAAACTACAGACCAGACATAAATTACACAGATGTTACTGTAATATGCTAAAAACACCAGATCTGGTGGGCCAGATTGTGTGGCAATTTTATTTATTGCATTTGTTATACGCCCAAAGCCGGAGGTGTCACAGCGCAATGGCTCTGTGTTAGGGAGATTTTTCCAGAATGGCTAATTTCCCTTACCTACTGAGTCCCTCAGCAGCTTTGCTGGATTTCTAGGATTTATTTTTTTCACCCGGTAAGAGTGTGAGCCTTTTTTCCCACTCTTACATGTGTTTTGCTCTGTGTTTAACATTTTTGTGTTCATAGACCGTGGAGCCTCACATACTCCATAGGCATCTTTTTACTGTGTGTCATGCGTCACTTTTAGTGCAGTGACACAGGGTTGTCTTTTTCAGACTTCCCACTTTAAACTCCATTTTCTGGGATGGACTACTGTCTCCCAGAACATGTAAAGTTGCCATTGACTTTATTAGTCTTTTTAAAATTCACAGACTTAGTACAAACTATCTTACATAGAGTACTGGAAAGGGTTAATAGTTACCCTTTTTATCTGTCTCTCATGGAACATTATTTTGTTCCCCTTTCTTTAAGATGTGGCTGTGGTATCTACCATATTTTTCCTACCGCGGTCTATGAAAATAGCCTTGGTACTGTTTTAGGCTAAGTTAGTAGTCTCGAACTTTAATCCGCTGGACCCCATTTACTTTTATTTGGTTCCAGCTGGGTTTATTCGCCATTTCTTTTTGTAAAGTTCTTTCTCGTGATTTACTCTGCAAGCCAAACCAGGTTTGGTTCCTTTGTTCGCCTTCCTTGGCCCTCCTTAGGTGCCTGAGAGTCTAGCTAGACAGGATGGGAAGGAGGGGTTTTAGGCCCTTGCACAGGGACTCCTTGGAGACCCAAGTCACACTCTTGTTTGATAGGCTATGCCTGTCAATGCTGTGTGATTGACAGGCAGCCTGTGTGAATGGGGAAAACACTGCATTAAAAACAGGTCTCTGGGACTTGGAAGGCAGAGTCACCACTGGATCGAGAGAACCAAAGGGAAGCTGAAGGAAGAGGACTGCTGCAACTATTGAACCTCCTGGTGAAGCCCTACTGCAGGTCCAAATCTCCTAACTGGATAGCCATGAGGACCGGACCCTGTTTGGGTTTTAAGGAGCACACCTTTTATTTGTTGCTTTGCTCTGCTGCTTTTTTCTTCCCTGGGCAGTGCAGGACCCTCCAGTCTCCCTCCTTGGTGTCAGTCTGACAGTCGCTTCAGGAACCGTGAGCCTGCAGAATCTTCCAGGAACTTCTGCCTCAGCTACAGCATTCTTCTTTTTCTAAGGTACTGTTGAAACCCGGATGTTCGTTCCGTCCGACTACGGTGAAAGTGTTTTAAATCTTTCTCCAATCCGAGGGCTTGTCCTTCTCTACTCTTTTAAGTAACTTTTCTTCCAACTAACTTCGTTTCAAACTCTTGGCAAAGACTTAACCGCAAACTACTCTGAACTGTGTGATCCTCTTCAAAGACTCTGAGTCATTAACATTGGCCCAGGCCTATTGATTTGAATCTTCATTGTAGTAAGCCTATTCTAGATTGCCCTGCTTACTTACTTGTTGGTGCTGCTTAATTTTGTATAACCTTGTCTTTCCCTCCCTTTTTAAATTGCCGGAGTGCCATTTTGCTCACACTTCATTTTGAGCTTAACTTGTCCCGAATTGATTGGGTGTTGTGTAGTATATTTAGATTGTGATTTTTCTGCTGCTTTACTTAGTGAACTGTTTTACAAATGATTGTGTAAATACATGTATATTCTTTTACTCAGAAACCTTGAGTCAATGTTTGTTTGAACCATAGCAATTGCTGTCCTTTGTGTAACCTCTGATACTGCTCACTTTACTCTTGAGATAAGTCTGGCTGCTCAGCCATCGCTACCACTTTACTGTGTAGTACAGGTTTGTACCAAATGTGAATTTTTACTTGCACTTGTAGTCTTAATTGTGTGTGGTGTTCCCAAACTGTACTGCATATGATTCTGCCTAACACCATGAGCCCATGTTTTAGGCCAGAGCGCAGCAGTGAGGGCTTCAACTATGGGCCCAGTTGCCATTACCACCTGATCCGGACTGCCGGATCTTGTGTTATTGCCAGTAGTGTCTCAGGTTTCCATTCCAGAAACCTGGGGTTCTAATAGCAATTTACTTTGTTGGAATAAACTGGAAGCTTTCTCCCCACCCATTAATTCAAACAAAATACTGACTTAAGATGGCAGCTGTGGAGATGGAAGGAGTTGCTACATGCTGAGTCCCTCTTCCATTTCCATGGCAGCCCAGGATGGAGGGAGGAGTGACAGGCAGCAGTTGTGCTGCAGCTAAAAGAATAGGCTGAGTGGGGTAAGAGAGTGTGGAGGGGAAGAACGATGACCGGAGGACAGGGGAGCGTGGGAGTAAGATGGTGGGAACCAGCCTTCAGGCTTAGAGAATGCTTTGTTCTGTGAACATCCACTTTAACCTCTTGTATTTGCCAATGGCTATTTCGTGAACATGAGAGAGCCAGCAAAATCCATGACTAGTAATTTAGCAATAGTGTCTTAATGAAAAGATACAGGAAAACACAAGGAATTTGATCTATTAGAAAATAAATGGAGGTTGGAATTAGAAGGCATGTTTACGCCATTGCTGAAATTCTGTGACCTTAGCACATCCCTTACAATAGCTTTTCACCAAGGGCAGAGGCTAGCGGGACCTCACCGGGGGAGACCCCCCCCTATAACCGACCATTAACAGCTACAATCCAAAGAAGAACAAGCCACTGTGTGTTACTGTGGTATAAAACCATTGTTCTACCATATGGATAAGTTTTCTTGTAATACTGATGTCATGTCCAATCACTCACCTACTACTGTTCCTTGTTCTCCCACACATTCACCTGCTACTGTCCCCGTTCCCACATGCAATCCCAACGGCAGCGACAGCGGCAGCAGCACAGTCGGAGGGGTTTCCCGGCTGGTGGACCAGTGTCTTTGCGCCCCTTTCCACGGTGGCGGTTACCATGGCGACTCCTTCACGCTCCGCCGCGAAACAAGGGCGTATGGAAACCCACATATCACATGCCCCGAAGACGCCTGCAACACCAATCCCTGTCTGCATTGCGTTCCACGTGACACGCAGCTGTGGTCACGTGACCGCGTCACATGACTACGCTTGTATTTGAAAAAGGGCAAGCAAACGCAGAAACATTGCTTCACAGCTTCTTCACAGAGAACTGCTTGGCGTTTTGTTTACTCTCGTTATTCTCGTACTACCTCGATCCCGGAACGTTTGCTTGGACTGTCTTTTGGATTTTCCCTACCTGGATTTTGGCGCGCTCTCTGACTACCTGGATTATGCACCACTGGCTTGGATACTGGACTTGGTACTTGGATTTCCCTGTCTCCAGTTCTGACTTTCTGCTCCTGACCTCGGATTGTGCTTTGGATTGATCACGGATTACGTTCTTGTTCCCAACTGAACTCAGGTGTCTCCCGGAGTGCCTTCAGAACACCTCAGCCTGCTGCTGCTGTCAGCGTTACTACCTGCCTACGCTTACAGCTTCCCATCTGCCCACTATAGGTAAGCTGCTGCTGCATTGTCACTACTGTCCCTATCATTGTTGCCAATTATCACTGCTTAACATAACCCTTCATTGCCTTACAGTGGTCAGGGGGTTCTTCCGGTGTTCCCGGTTCCAGGCTGACGACACTCTACACCTGTGGCCTCAAAGATTGCTCGAGTAGTGTTTTTGCTCTTACTCGTGTGGTACTTGGGGACGGAGGTATTATTTATCTACACGACCATCAAGTCAGGACAGACAGTGACTGCTCTAATGCAAGCAGTTACAACACTCAGGACTGACATGGCCGCCGCCACCACTGCACTCAGGACTGACATGGCTGCCGCTACTACTGCTATACATAACCGCCTTGACACCCTACAAAGCTCCCGTCATCCTCTGCCTGCAGATTCTGAATTTGGGGATCCTTCCCTATCTCAGAACCCGACTCCTGCCACGCCACCCCCTACATTAGCTGCCCCTGTGGTTATTCCAATGGCATTTCCTCTTGCTGCTCCCGAAAGATACCAGGAAGACCCCAGAAAGTATCGCACTTTTCTAAAGCAATGTAAACTCCACTTTTTGTGTCGACCTCAGGCATTCTCTGACTCAGTAACAAAGGCTGCATTTCTGCTTTCCCACTTATCAGGTGTGGCAGCCACCTGGGCTAACCCTCTGTTAGAGAGTGATCACCCTGTCCTTTACGATTTTGATCTATTAGTCAGTGAAATGGCCAAGGTTTTCGATACTAGGTACAAGGCGCAGTCCCGGTATATGGAATTGTTGGATCTTACTCAGGGCAGACAGTCGCTCATAGAATACATTACTCAGTTTAACCAACTCTCTGCTGAAACCTCTTGGCCTGAAAACAAAAAGGCATTAGTGTTTTATCGGGGTCTGTGTAACGCCATGAAAGACGCATTGTCAGTTGTACCATCTCTCCCCGCCGTCTATGCCAACCTGGTTGACTTGGCATTACAGTTGGACGCGAGATGGATCGAACGCAGGGCGGAATCAGGGTTGTCACACCTCCTACCACCACCCACACCGGACCCTACATGTGAACCCATGCAGATAGGTGGGATACGCAGTCCCATCACCCAGGCCGAACGAGAACGTAGGAGAACAGACAATGCCTGTTTTTACTGCGGTCTCAATGGTCATTTCGTTAAGGAGTGTCCCCGTCGCCCAAAAAATAAGACTCTGGATTTTCAGAAAACTCGCCCTTGAGATCAGAGGTTGGGGCGAGTCCTTCACAAAACCCTTTCGACCCTGCCTTTGGTCCTGTCCGGCCCTGGTGGTCCAGGCTTCATTGAATCCTACCACAGGCAACACGCATCCAGTGCACATAGTGATTGATTCAAGGGCTACAGGATGCTTCATAGACATCGCACTAGCCAACTCGCTAAATCTACCACTGATATCCAAAAGACATCCAGAGCCGGTTCAGGCGGTTGATGGGATGTCTCTCGCTTCAGGTCCAATTATGCAACAAACATCCCCGCTGGAGGTCGTAATCCAAGAAGTTCACAAGGAAACTCTGTCTTTTGACCTCATTGCTACTCCCCAGTTTGGGATTATCCCAGGCATTCCATGGTTAAAGAAGGACAACCCTTTAATCAACTGGGGCACAGGCCAGGTTTTCTTTGAGTCTGAGAAATGCCAACACTATTGTCTAATAGAGTCCCCTCTGATCTCCAACCCGGCGAATGCTCTTGGGGCAGTAGCTTCTTTGGTCCTCGAGGATAATCCTGTGTCTTTGGGCCCACATGTGGTAGGAGCGGTCATGGCAGGAATCCCCTCGATGTACCATGACTTTCAATCTATGTTCGACAAGGGTTCAGCGGAAGGCCATCCTCCACATAGACCATACGATTTCCCCATTGATCTGGTCCCCGAGGCCCCGGTTCCAAAAGGCCGGATCTACTCTTTAACACAGGCAGAAGAACGAGCCCTACAGTAATACATTCAGCAGGCTTTACATTCGGGCCACATCCGCCCTTCGACTTCGCCAGCGGCGAGGCCAATCTTCTTCGTCCCGAAGAAAGAGGGGGACCTCCGTCCCTGTGTGGACTACAGGCGGCTGAACTCCATCACTGTAAAAAAAACGTTACCCCATCCCTCTCATCTCCACGCTGCTAGATAAACTCACCCATGCTTCTATTAACACTAAACTAGACCTCCGGGGGGCGTATAACCTGATTTGCATGCATAGTGAGGATGAGTGGAAAACGGCCTTTTGCTCTCAACAGGGATTGTTCGAATATACAGTGATGCCGTTTGGCCTCTGCAACGCCCCAGCCACGTTTCAACATTTCATGGATGACATTTTCAGTGACATCCTGAACGTCTACGTGGTGGTCTATTTAGACGACATATTTATCTTTTCCTCTTCTTTGGAAGAACATATTATGCATGTCAATGAAGTGCTGTCCTTGTTTCGCGTTGTTTGCCAAACCCGAAAAATGTCTTTTCCACACCAGTCAGGTCGAGTTCTTGGGGTTTCACATATCACCTGGGGGTCTGTCCATGCATAAATCCAAAGTCCGAGCGATCAGCGATTGGCCGGTTCCAGCGAACCTGAAACAATTGCAATCATTTTGGGGTTCGCCAATTTTTATCGGCGATTCATTGCTGGTTTCTCTTCTATTGTTGCCCCTCTCACTGCCCTGACCAGCCCTCTAGTCTTTTATTCCTGGTCCGCAGAACAGAAAACTGCTTTCGATTCCCTTAAGGTAATGTTCTCTACAGCACCAGTGCTTCAACACCCTGATCCAGAGCTCCCATTTGTCTTGGAAGCGGATGCTTCTTCGTACGCATTGGGTGCTGTGCTCTCACAACCTTGTCCAACTACAGGCCGACTGCACCCCGTGGCATACCACTCACGGAAGTTCAATTATGATTAAGCATAGACCCGGAGAGGTTCACGGGAAGGCGGATGCCCTGTCTCACTCCCCTGGGGAGGAGGCCCTCCTGTCTTTTCCTGATACCCTACTGGGAAAGGGGCATGTTTGCTCCTGTACACCATCGCGTTGCATGTTGTCCACCATACGTCAATGGGTCTCTCAATATCCGCACACGGTAGCAGACTGGGATCCGGTTATGCAAGACGAGCTACCTTTCGTACAATGGAAGCTCTATTTACCCACGACTGAGACACAAAATCAGGCACTAGACTGGTCCCATGACGCTGCCATTAACGGTCATCCCGGACAGCAACGTACCCTAGACCTACTCAAACGTTGGTGCTGGTGGCCAACCATGAAACGCGATGCTGAGAACTATGTAAACACCTGTTCTGTTTGTGCCCAGGGTAAATCACGTAGGGGTCACCCTCTAGGTCTTCTTCAACCTCTCCCCATTCCCCCAAGACCCTGGCATTTTGTTTCAATGGATCTGATCACCAACCTACCCCGTACTCGGGGTTATGACACCATCTGGGTGGTGGTTGACTCCTATACGAAGGTGGCACGCTTTATACCATGTAAAGAGATACCCACAGCTCCAATATTGGCCAAGCTATTCTTCAAGTCCGTGTTTTGCCTTTTTGGGTTACCCATGTCTTGGTATCCGTTCGTGGAATGCAATTCACGTCCCGATTCTGGCAGGCCCTCACCAGACTACTTGGCATCGATGCTCGATTTTTCTCCGCCTACCACCCAGAGAGTGATGGACAGACAGAAAGGGTTAACCAGGCATTGGAGCAGTATCTATGTTGTCTGTCTCTCCAATTCCAAGACACTTGCCTCAATCTGTTGCATCTTGCTGAATTCGCATACAATAACACGCTACACTCCTCCACTGGATTTTATCCCTTCTTCGCCCTCTATGGTCAACATCCCTGTACCCTTCCTTTTCCAGATTTCTCTTCCTCCAATACCCCTGCGGCCACGGCTTGTGCTTGTGATCTGGTTTCAGTCCATGCCCAGACGCTAGTCCATCTGCACGAGGCACAGGCGTCCATGAAAACAGCGGCCGACAGAAAATGGGTGGATGCCCCTAACTACCGGGTGGGGATCGGGTTTGGCTTTCCTCTCGCCACTTGCATATCCCTGGTTGTCGCAAGTTGTTCCCTCGTTTTGTGGGTCCTTATCGGGTTTCCAAGATCCTGAACCTGGTGGCCCTACGCCTGGCGCTTGCCTCCTCCTGGCGGATCCACCCAGTCTTCCATATCTAATTGATCAAGCCTTGTTTGGGTCCCACCCGACTGGTTGCTCCTACCGCTCCGGTCTCTGTCTCCTCTCCTGATGTGTTTGAGGTACGCGCCATACTGGGCTCATGTGTCTTCAGGGGTGGCCTGCAATACCTGGTGGACTGGGTGGGATACGGTCCCGAGGACCACTCATGGGTTCCCTATACATGACCCCTGACACTTTTTTGCCAACATTACATTCACAACCCCTTGTAGGGACTTCCTATGAAAATTAAGTGCACATGTGAGGTCATCAGTGATGTCATCAATCATATTTGTGATCTCATATTTGATGTCATGGGTGTTATTCTTAGCAGTGCACGGTGGTGGCGCGAGTTATGGTTGCTTAGCTTACCATAACTGGTGAATTTCAGGGGGTTTTCGGTTTTACTTGTAACCATAACGTCCCTTTAACAATTTCATAGGTTTTTATTACTGCAACTTAACCATAAAAACAGTTATATCTAGATCAGTTTGCCAAAATAAGCATAGAATCATCAAATTGCACCTCATTTATAAACCTTTACATTATTTTGGGACCCCCCCTCTAATTTTGCACCGCCTTGACAAAATTCCACCTACCTTCGGGAAAACATTAATATCTAGATCTATTATCAGTTTGACAAAATAAGTGTAGAATCGTCAAATTGCACCTCATTTATAAGCCTTTACATTATTTTGGGACCACCCCTCTAATTTTGCCCCCACTTGACAGAATCCCACCAAACTTTACAAACTCATTCAGAATCAGGTTAGGAATAAAATTGCAAAATTTCATGCAGTTTCATTAATGTTATAAGCCATGCAAGAACTGATTTTCACCAACCCTGTAATGCTGAGGTGTCCGCAAACTGGACAGGACTGTTCGCGAACATCCGAACCGTTGGCAGACTTTTGTGGCAAAAAAAACCTGGTTTTGTGCTTCCTGCAGCCATATCCCATCCCATCCTCATCACCCCTCACCTCCCCAGAGATTTTTTGATAAGTTTCAATGTTGTGTTTAATATGTTTTTACCGTGATGTCCGTGGACAGCGGCCGAAGTCCGCAAATCCAAGATGGCGGGCGTTTCATAAAAATCTGACGCACTTCACGCTTTTGACCATCCAATCAGTAGGCACGTACGATGTCCATGGACACCACGTTGCCCTCTAAGCCAATCAGTGTCCTGTCCGCGGAGCGAACAGGGAAGTGTGTCCGCGAAGCAGACATAGATATCACACATTTTTTGTGACCTACTTTTTGGTCATTTTTTAAAAAAATACTGGACTGATTTCCACCAAATTTACAAAAGCACGCTTTTGGGAACAAGCCACCGCTCCTTCCGCAAATTTGGCCAAAATCCATCCAGCGTTTGGGCTGTAGGCGTGAGCAAAGTTTTTTCTCCATTCAGTCTATGGGAAAAAAAGACATTTTGGGACCCCTCTGTAACTTTGCCCCCCCTTGACCAAACCTCACCAAACTTTGAAAAGAAAAAAATTCAGAGTGGGCCATATACTTTTTTTGCAAAGTTTGGTGGGGATTCGTCCACGGGGAGCAAAGTTATAAGCCCCCCAAAAAGTGCTCTTCCTATGGGTTCAGCAACTTAACCATAACTAACCATAAAAACCTCACAATTCTCACAAACTACACAGTATCTCAGTGAAGTGCACTTTTTATGTCAAAATAAACAAAAAAACACACTCCCACTATACAGCTTGAAGCAAAAGCACTCAATCCCAGAATAGTGCTAAAATGTAACTTTTATTCAATAAAAAACATTAAAAGAAACAAAAGTCAGCATGGACTTCACTGGGTTATTGCAAACAAAAGTACATAGTGGATTTTAAAAAAAGATGACATTTTAAAGAATATACGTGTTACAGAGTGCATGTGTGTGGTAGCATTGGTATATGCTGTGAGTACAGGTGTTTGAAGTGTCTTGTAAGTAAGGATATTTTTAAAGTAGCTAGATTCCCGTTGCTGTACTGTAACTTTATTGGATTTTCAATGAAGTATTGGATTAAAAATAAGTGCTATGGCATGATTGTCCATGAATAACAAAAACCTGCGGTGATTGGATGGTGAAAAATGTGAGGTGCAGAAGAATTTTTAAAACGGTCGCCATATTGGATTTGCAGATTAACACGGTCATCCGCAGTCAGTGCATTGGGAAAGAGTTTGGCGAATGCATTTAAGGTCATTTTGTGCTCGACAGAGGGGCTGGAAAGTGAGTAGAGTGTGACCAAGTTAATAGGGAGTCGTTTGATAGGTGAAAAAAAGCAGTGCAGCTGCTGTCGTGCACGTGGCACTGTTTGTGGCCTGGGACATGACAAGTTGTCAATGGACGTCATTGGAATTGGGGAGGTTATGGGTGAGTCTTGTTATTTTAAGGCGTACTGTACTTACTTGGTAGATTGTATTGAGAACCTAAGAATCTGGCTACTGGTGTCAAGGTGCGTCGTTACCATGCTTAGCGCACCATGCCCTTCTGGAGATTTACCTGAATAATAATAATAATAATAATAATAATTTAGCATTTATATAGCGCTACGAACCCTCAGGTATCTGAGCGCTGCCTATTATTACCCACGGTGTGTGGTGCTCATTTATCGACCTCGGAAGGATGAAAGGCTGAGTTTGGCCCCGCCGGGATTCGAACCTGCGTCAGCAGGCTCTGCACAGATGTCAAAGCGAGCGCTCTACTCGCTGTGCCACTTGACCGGCTAGCTCAGGGACAGGCAAGCGCAGGGGCTCGCGCGACGCTACCCAGTTCATGGAGGCTGCCATCTTTCGCCATGTGCGCATGCGCGTGGGACCAGCAGCCCGTTTCCATGCGTGTACAGTGAAGTTGGTATATCCTCCATATATCTGAAGTTCTCTGCATTTAAGTTGCACCCCCGTTGGGTGCCCTTTTGCCTTCTTCTTTTTCTTTGTCTTCTTTCTTTTTCTTCTGCTCTCTTGGGGCATCCACATCAGTGCCTCGCATTGCCTGGCACCACGCTAATCCATGTTTGATCCTTCCATGTGGTGTTGGGAAAAAAACCTGGGTTCCGTGTGTTTTTTCCCACATTGCCCTATATAGGACCAGATTGGACATCAGGCTGAAGACCTACCCTGGACCAAAAAAAGCAAAACATTAGGTACGTGGGAGTCACGGGGGAACCCCTTGACAGCTGGTTACAAACATTATAGTAATATGTGTATAGTAATTTTAGGTGCTCTAGGGGGAGAATACAGTATTAGTAATATGGTGGGATGATATAATTGGAAGTGTATATGGTATTTATGATTGCAGTATAGTGGTGATGGAATCTGTAGGTGAAGAAGATAAAAATTAAAGATAACACTGGGTCAAGATACTTAGTTGCATATGGAAATAAAGATGGAATCTCTGGTTCATTTTCTGTAAATAAAACAGTACAATTTGTTCTAAAAAAATTTGCATTCAATTGTACATATACATTTACTTTTTAGACCCTCATAAACAGTATGTTTGGTACAACATTAGTGTGTGTTACACTATTGTTGTATTAACTTCAAATAATCATTGGGTCATTGGGAAAAAAATCAGTAGTGGATTAAAAAAACTCGACTACATTTTAAAGAATATACATGTTACAGAATACATGTGTGTGGTAGCATTGATATATATTGTGAGTGTGGGTGTGATAAAACGTTTTTCGGAAGTGTATTTTATGTACGGATATGTTTAAAGTAGTTAGATACCCGTTAGCGTATTCTAACTATATTGGATTTTAGATGAAGTATTGGAGTAACAATAAGTGTTATGGCATGTTTAAAGTGTATAAGAATGAAAGGAATTTTTAAAGTAGTAAGATACGTGTTGGTGTATTCTAACTCTTTCGGATATTGGAATTACTATTGTGGTATTTTATATGTAGTTAGATATCCTTTGGAGTATTCTAACTGTTAGTTTAGTGGCCAAATTTGGGTTGAAGAAATATTAAGCAGGCATTTGTTAGAGATGCTGGTAACCGATATTTTGGAGTAACGGTTGTGTCGTTACATTCAAACCAACCACCAGTTTTTTTTAACATATGCAGTATAGTGGCCTGAAGTGGTTGTGGCACCAGTGTGGAAGAGTATGCCTACTGTTATGAAGGTTGACGTTAGTGAGTTTACAGTTATTTTTAATACTGTCTACATTGTTCATTAGAAGTATTAGTATGACATATTGGCCACATGAGTTTATTTGAAGACTGGAACGATTGTCTGAATTGCAAAACAGGCATAATATGCTATGATTTGCATTTTGGAGAAGCTGCTGAAATGGAATGGATTCAAAATTTGGTATGGATACATACACAAATCGCTCATTAGGGATGTGTCCTTGTGAAACATTTGCAGAGAGTCTATGTTTCCAAGTGTAGGAAATCTAGAAGATTTCATATAGAGGGATGCTTTTGTTTTCTAATACTTGTAATAAGTACATCAAAAATAGTCATGGATCTTCCTGTGTGTTTAAGGTGAATTTGTCCATTCTGCAAAGTAGTCTAATTCTTGCCTTATACCTGAAACACTGTGATTATTTGTGGCACTTCTATGAATGAGGAAGATTTGTAAACACAACTGGTCGGAGCCATATAATTAAATGTTTTGTACAAAAGGTGGCACTTGGAAGAGATTTCTACATTTCTACCTTTGCATAGCAAGTTACTCCACTTGTGTTTTTGAATTTAACTGGACGACCATTTTTTGATTGTGTATCTTTTAATGGGCCTGCAGTTATATTTTGAGAAATGACATTTGTCTTTTTCTCTTGTGATAGATGTACAGTTGTTTTTGGACTAGAGAGTTTTGTGGTTGTATTATTTGGTAGACTATCAGTTTTTAGTTTTTTCAGCGATATTGCTGAGATATCTTGTATAGGTTCTGTTTGAATTTCTTTTTAAAGGTTTTCCTTTTTCAGGTGCAGGATACATAGCTAGGTGGAGGATGTACAGTGCACATAGCATGTTGTATTCTAGGATGTAAGGAATGAGTTAGTATACTTTGTTTGCATCAAAGCCAGTCCGATAGCACAGCGAGTAGAGTGCTCACTTTGACATCTGTGCAGAGCCTGCCGACGCAGGATCGAATCCCGGAAGGGCCAAACTCAGCCTTTCATCCTTTCGAGGTCCATAAATGAGCAGCACACACCGTGGGTAATATTAAGCAACGTTCAGATACCTGAGGGTTCGTAGCGCTATATAAATGCTAAATAATTATTATTTAAATAATTAAAGTTAACTAGGAATAAACCATTGAGTGTACAGAGACGTGAAAGTGCTATGTAACTCATACTGTCTTTGAAGACTTGCTACCAATGTCAATCAATGCGTGATCAAGGGTTAGACCTTGTGATTTGTGAATAGTGGCAGCATATACAAGGGATAGAGAGAATTGTTCTCTGGTGGGCTGAGGAAGGCACTTCCTACTTCTTGAGTCACAAGAAGAGTCACATGAAGCTCAGAGCACCATCACTGGTGGGCACAGGAGAGGCCCAATGGCAGTGATGAAGCCACGATGACTGGGGCACCTCCGGTAGCAGATCCTCCAGGACCTGCAAGTTCTGATGTTAGGTAAGAGTGTGGCAGTAGCAGTTTTCTCTGGCAGGGTGGGGAAGGCACTTCCTGATTCGTAAGTAACTTGAAGAGTCAAATGAGGTGCACAGCGCTGTCACGTGACGGCAAGGGGAGGGTCAATGGCAGTGTTGATGACACAATGACAGGGACATCTGGGAGGGCATATCCTCCATGACTTACAAGGTCTGATGGCAGGTAAGAGTGTGGAAAGAGCAGCCATGGGGTCGGTAGGGAGCATAGCTTTCCTCTTCCTTGGAGTACTTTTTTCTTCACCTCAATGGCTCAGGGCTTTGGAAAGATGAGCTCTCCCAAAATAGATACAAACTAATTCTGTCTTGAGACCTGGATGATCCAAAAGTGAATCAAAGAAGATGTGGGCGATCCCCTATTTTATAGGAAAAGGCCAAAGTGACCATCAAATAATTAGCGCCACTTTCACCAGCACTTTTCCCACACCACAAGACTCCAAAGTCTATGCTGTTACTGGGGAAGGAGCTAGACAAAAACAAGCCTTCTTTTTGTTTTGTCCTTGTGACAAGTGGTCTTGTTGCATCATACCCAAAGTGTTTTTGCTAAAGGAATTGTAAGGAAAAGGATTGAAGAAGAGGTACAGGGAGAAACAAGAAGGGAGCATTCTTACCCAACTGTGCTGAGCTCCCTCTGTCTACACTAACCCAGCCATCTTTGGTAAGCAACACCCTGATGTGAGGCTGATTTTTTTGTTTAGGGTGTGCCCTTTGATTCCATTGGCAGCTATTACGGAGGTGCTGTCTAGCTGGAGAGAGTTGTTACCTGACCTCACAAATAAGCAAAATAGATGCAGACCCCACTGGCTATGGTCTTGCTGGGTGCAGCAGACACAACCAGTCTAGGTAGATTATATGCAGCCTGTCCATGGCAGGCCTGGGCTCACAGGGTTGACATATGTATGATATTGATCAGAGAGAGCTTTAATAATGATATAAAGTACCAGCCACCATACACCAAATTCATCTATGGCATATGTTTAATGATTAAACTGTCACCAAGATGGTCATTCACCATAAATATGTCATTTTGGAAAAGAGATGCAGACTTTAAATACAACATTTGTGCTGAAGTGACTTTCCTGTCACTCCACTGTCAAGAGTGCACCTGGATTGCTGAACCTGCTCTGTGATACCGGGGAACACTGCATGCCAGGATGCTAATGCAGCAGGGCACAGGTGCAAACTATGTTTTTGGCATGCAATTTATTGAAAGGGAAGTCTTGTAAGCAGACCACCCTATCAGAGATAGAATTACCCATATCATGTTGTCATTAATAACAGTGTCAGAAGTCAATTCTTCACACACCTTTATTGCCAATATGAAACCAGCACATGTCTAGAATGAACATGCTCAGCCCAGCATGCATATAACTACACTGCCTAACTGGCTTCATGTTGGGTATACAATATCAACACCTGTATTTCACATGGCACCATCCCTTCAAACACAAACATGTGACATATTCCTTTCCTCAGGAAACCATCCCTGAACCCCATACTCCCTGAGAAGTACCATCTTATCACAATCCTGCATTGCTTCCCCAGAATCTTAAAATACTTTTTTGCAAGTCAACCTCAACAACACATCACCACTAACATCCTACTCATCCCTTTTCTATCAGTTTTCCACCAATGACACAGTACCAAGACTGATACTCTTCACATCCAGGATGACCTCTGCAACATCATTGACAAAGGACACAAAGCCCTTCTAGTCCTACTGGATCCCCCTCCAGCATTGAACACTATAAACCACACCATCCTCCTGAACATCCTAAACAACATGACAGCACTATGAGGCATCATTCTTGAATGGTTTAGCTCCTTCTGCAGTAACAGCATAGACTGCGTGTTGTGCTGTAGGAAAAGTGCTGGTAAAAGTGGTGCTAATTCCATGACTGTCACTTTTCCTGCACCAGAAAACTACATGTTTGTCTGGAAGGGGTTACCTGATTTACCTTCAGCCAAGAGCTGGAAGTAAGTTAGGCCCCCACTGGCATGAAACAGCAGTTATCTCCGGCACTGATATTACCAGTGCCAGAAATACCTGAAAATACCTGCAGTTCCCCCCTGGAGTCCTATGGGGAATGACCGCCATTGCTGGCACCTGTTATTACTGGGATATCAGGCACTGGTAACGGTAGTTCAGTTTCCCAGTTTCCTTCTGGAATTATGGGTGGGGTACTGTGAAATGTGTATTGAGAGCCTTTGTCTCCATGTACCCTTATCATTCAGACATCACCTCAAGGATCCTCACTGTCTTCCGCTCTTCAACCTATATCTTCAATCCCTCACAATGACTCTTAGCATCTACAAAATCCATTTCCACCAATATACAGAAGACAGACACATATACTTCCAAATATCCCCATCACAACAACACCTCCCCAAAAACGGTCTCTCAGAGTTCACCATCTGGACGTCTACCCACTTTGGCAAACTCATCCAAAACAGAATATCTCCTCATATGTGCCCAAAGGTAACTAACTTCACCCCACTGCTTCAAGAACTCACCATGTACAAACCACATATATCTCTCTTGACACCAGTCAGGTGATTAAGTTTCACCATCATCCACCACCTATCCTGCAACACCAAATAGTCACTGTCATCAAAACATACAACTTAAAGTTACACCTCATATGCAAGATATGACACATTATTTCCCCTAATGAATTCTGTACACCATTGTAGGTGCTAGTTTTCTCAAATATGCACTACAGAAGCACTATCCTCACTGGACTCCCCAACAAAACTCTTTTCCTCATGCAACACATACAGAACACAACAACAATTCTAGGGTGTCCCAATATCCCACAGAGAGCTGGGGAACAGAACATTTCACCCATCACCCAGTACTCTCTATGGGATAAATATACAGGTTCTAAAATTCATAGATTCCATTTTTTGAAATGATTCATCAATACAACAGTGAACGGTAGTCATGAATAGTTCCCAATTATTTAAACAAATAGATCATTTTATCAGTCACAGATTCAAAAAATGCTTAATTTATTGAAACTTAAAATATGTGTAAACCATAGATAGTCAAGGCAAAATTATAAACAGAAATACTGAAACAGCAGATTCAGTGTGATGGATTAGTTGGGAGATGACTTCTCCAGGAGATTGCCCAAGAAGGTTTTAGTGGCGATATGATGGTAGTAAGCCATGCAAGAAGGGTCAGCAGATTTCTTTTTTTAGGAGGGAGTGCTTGAGGGGTGAAGGGAAGGAGCCAGTGGCAAAAGAGTGGTTATAGAACTCAGCCATGGATGGAGTGAGAGAGGCAATGCTGTCCTTGATATTTCTAGAGGAGCACTGAAGCACCTGTTTGGAGGAGACTTCCATAGAGCAGATTGTGTTAGTGACCTCATCTAGTGTAATTGGTGAAAAGGAGTAGATTATGGGGGGAGGGTGGGGCAGGTGCGGGGCAGCATGCAGGTTGGAGTGTGAGGTGTGAAGGAGAGAGAGAACAGGATATCATGGGTCTTGGTTGTGAAATGTGTGGTCAACGCTGTGCAGAGGGCCTGAGAATGGAGAGGAGAGGTGGAAATTGCAGTAGGATTGGCCAGTTCCACGGCTTTGCATTTGCATGTCATTAAGGCTAAGTCACAGTCATACCAACTATTGCACTTGGAAGTAGGCTTCCTGCAGATCCTCACGGCAGGGGCAAGGATGTCAAAGCTGCTGGAGATGCTATCCAAAAGACCATTAGCTCAACATTTCCACTTAATACTCACTTAGGACCAAAGTTCCCAAAAACAAACTTGAGTATTCCAAAACCAAATTAGATGCAGAAACAGATTCCCTGAAAATAGGAAATGTGCTATTAAGCTTCTATAACAAGTCCTACGGTGTTATGTCAGTGCAATCTATATTCACAAGAGTGTTACCTACTATATCAGGGTTATGTCCCTTTCCATTCAGGTTTGGTGTGAGTGCTGGCATACCGCATGCTTGCGGAGCCAGCATTTTCAAGCAAGGTATTAGTAGCAACAGTGATGTCATCGTGTGAACCACGTGCGATTTCACAACATAGACAGATATGTCCCTGTGCTCAAGGGATCACCATGAAGCAAAAATAGAAAAACACTATTGTACCATATTAGACTAATCTCTTAATATGATGTTTATTGCTGGAAACACTCTCGAGCCGGTGACCTGTGCAGCAGCAGCTTTCAGCCCTCATTTCTACTCGGTTATTTACCCGAAATACGAGCCGCCTGAGGCTCCTACAGGCACGGACTTTGTACACGCTTCCTGGAGGAGGCGTGTCCTACATCACGTGACCGCATCACGTGACTTGACAACACTTGAAAGGCCGGAGGCTGCCGCCCGCTCATTGTGAGAGTTTATTGCTGGAAACACTCTCGAGCCGGTGACCTGTGCAGCAGCAGCTTTCAGCCCTCATTTCTACTCGGTTATTTACCCGAAATACGAGCCGCCTGAGGCTCCTACAGGCACGGACTTTGTACACGCTTCCTGGAGGAGGCGTGTCCTACATCACGTGACCGCATCACGTGACTTGACAACACTTGAAAGGCCGGAGGCTGCCGCCCGCTCATTGTGAGAGTTTATTGCTGGAAACACTCTCGAGCCGGTGACCTGTGCAGCAGCAGCTTTCAGCCCTCATTTCTACTCGGTTATTTACCCGAAATACGAGCCGCCTGAGGCTCCTACAGGCACGGACTTTGTACACGCTTCCTGGAGGAGGCGTGTCCTACATCACGTGACCGCATCACGTGACTTGACAACACTTGAAAGGCCGGAGGCTGCCGCCCGCTCATTGTGAGAGTTTATTGCTGGAAACACTCTTGAGCCGGTGACCTGTGCAGCAGCAGCTTTCAGCCCTCATTTCTACTCGGTTATTTACCCGAAATACGAGCCGCCTGAGGCTCCTACAGGCACGGACTTTGTACACGCTTCCTGGAGGAGGCGTGTCCTACATCACGTGACCGCATCACGTGACTTGACAACACTTGAAAGGCCGGAGGCTACCACCCTTGTGGCTGTAAGCCCGGTGGAAATAAGTCCACTGGCTGTTATACGGCTGTTGTCCGCTGGTGGCGTGTAAGTGGCCGGGAGACTGCGGAGGTATTCCCTCTTTGATCCCGACCCGCGGCGAACCCCGTCTGTCCATCGGGACCCGCACTGACGCTTCAGCGCCTCAGCGGACCAACCTCAGCTTGGCTACCATCCACCACCGATGACGCTAACAGCTGAAGGTCCTCAGACTAGGAAGAAAACTCTCCAACATCGCCGCATGCTTAACCCATGGACAGGGATGAAATCATCAGCCAGCATAAAAGTAAGCAAAACTGCCGGCCGAGCCTTGCTTGCATCTCTCACCCCACCAGCAGCTCTATCCGAGGTCCACTCAGAACAGCCCTCTGTCTGTCAACCACCTAATACATGCCATGAAGCTTTGAGACACGAATGCACAAATAAAGAGCGACCTTCTAGGCGCTCCTGTTCAGACGATCACGCCCTAAACACCAACCTAGCCACTGTCACTGCAGTAAATTTACCCGTGAAGCAAATCCATCAGGGAAGGCACGGTCAACTGGATCATCCACTGAGTCAAGATCCCCTCGACGCTACTAGCAACGACGTTCCAGAAGCTTCCGTGTCAGTTACCTCTCCTCCCGTCCCTGTTGTCACCATGCTACCTTTTCAACCAACCAACAACAAGGGCGAAAATCTGGCAGTTCAGTCTGCCAGTGCTCCTCTTGCTATGACAGCGTATTCTACGTCGAGCACAGCTGCAGCCGCAGCACACTTAATCTCGGTCACGACTGGTGATCTCTTGAATCATCTAGTTCCTACAGCGCCTGACGCACCAGCTTTCCAACCCCGGCAGCACTTTACAGTGAGCGACGATGAGCTTTTAAATCTGCCAAATGATGAGGCAGCGTTCCGCTCCTCAACCTGCATACATACTGTGGACCCAATAGCTCCATCTACACTGGAGAAATCCCTGATAACGGTCTCAACAAAAAACCTGTCTCAAATTTTACACCCCCCAAAATCAGTATCAAGCCTTTGCATCTCTTTGCCTTCAACTAACTTGGCAGTGATGTCTGCAAAACGCTCAATAGAGCACCCGGGTCAAGGCAACTGTAGTAGCTATGCATGCCAAGCACCCGAAGATCCAACAACGCTGAGACCTCCGAATGGACCCCATCCAACTCTGTCTTTACCAGCAACAACTCAGAAGCCATTCGGCTTGGAATGTAGTTCGCTAGCTAGAGCACGACGCCTACAACGAATCGCAGAACTAAAGTCAAACCTTCAACATCCGTCACCTCTACACGATCAACAATCTGCCCAAGCTAGCACACCATTTTCTACAAACAAGTCTTCCTATGGCGAAACTTTACAACCTACCTTACCTCGAATTTTGTCTCCCATTAATTCGAAGTTTCATTTGGATTGTTCCACTTCATCTTCGAATGAACAAGACGCCATTTCTGCAAACACCCTACATGCAAGCATCCTACCTGAAGCTATCATGCAAATTCACAACAACGTTCTTGCAGCATCTGCTGTTGCATTGGCGCCTTTTACCAAATTATATGAAACTCTACAAGGCCAAATATCTGACCAAGGGGCGATGATTCAGACTCTGGTCAAACAAGTAGACAAATTCGACCGCTTTACTGGCTTCCTCCAAACCCAAATGGAGAAAAATGCTGACCAGACAACAAGATGGCAAGAGCGGCTCGGTGACCTGGCCGCCAGACACCACTGCCAAAATGACACACTTACAGAAGGCCTGTTAGACGCAGTAAAATGGATGCGAAAAAACGTCACCTCGAACTACACACTGCATGCAACACCATCATGTCTAAAAAATTCCTCTTCAGTCTCAAAGGACATCGGACACCAGTCCGACGAACTAATACTTGTGTCAACCAACGAGAACGCCCCTTCAAATCCCGACATCTTTGCCGTTGCTCCAACCCAATTGGCACAACCTACTCACGACCAACTGAGTGATCATTTAAAACATACTTGTCATGTAAACTCTTTAAGAAAAGACGCCTCTCTTCTGACGAGTCTTGCAGCAAACCTTGAGGAACCACCTGCTCCAGTAAGCTTTCGACCTTCCTCATTTAATATCTTTAACGCTTCCGCAAAAACTATTTCTATAGCGAATTCAACTAAGAAAGGTTCAACCATCAACAAACAGAAACGTCCGGAAGGTGGTCAAAAGGAATCCCAACAAAAAAATACACGTCAGAATGTAAAAAAATTCATAAGAATTCTGACCACTCCAAAAAAAATTGGTTTGTTTGAACGTAAAACTGTTCATCAACAGCCAATTTCTTCACAAATCAAAGTGTCTGTCCGACAAAAAGACCAGATCAAAGTCATGTCTAAACAAACAGCAAAACGCCGCCGCATTGACTCGAATATTGAGAGTCCAGCCCGCTCGGCTAACGAATCTTCCGTAGATCTATGCGATCTCTCCACATATTTAACTGGAAGTGAAACAAACAACTTCTCCTCTTACGAAGCCACGCCAGCAAAGGTTGCCAACAATCCAGCACCAAAACAAACTTCAGTGAATGAAAAACTGCACAATCGACGTTCTTGTGAAATTTTAAAAAAGGACCTCTCAAACGCTGAAAAGACTTCGCCTGCACGTGCCAGCTTAAGATTAAATCCAAAGTTAACAACAAACCAGAGAAAAAACGATTCATATTTTCGTTCTAGAGCTCATGGTGATACGTTAAAACTTGCAGCAATCCCATGGAAACTTCAACTCCAAAACATTTTATCTGATGAACACGAACTAAACTTAAATAGAGCGAACGTCCTTAAACTGTTCGCCTGTGTTCCTCAACTTCGGACCATTACGACAGACGATATCAAAATCGTTGAATACGCAACAGAAAAATCCACTGACCAAGTGCTTCTACATTTAACCTCTTGTGCTGCAAAAAACACCTTATTACAAGCTGCTGAAGAGCTACTAGTCTTTGGATTTGACATTACCTTGGAACCAGACTTGATAAATCAAAACAGAAACCCGACCAGGACGAACAACGCAAATAAACCTGAAAGAAACATCAGTCGAACGCCTCTACGGAAATCATTATCACTTCCATTTAGATCTCGACAAGAGCTGGTTCCCAAAACAAGAAATGATGGAGGCAGACAAGAAGTCAGCAGAAGAAATGACCAAAACCACTGACAATGAGAGACACAGACACGGCTTTGTCTGATCTCCTGGAACACTCGTGGCTTTATGCATCTGTTCAATGATTTTGAAAAACCCTTAGATGAGGTTTTCGTGATCTGCCTCCAGGAGACATGTCTTCGCGAGGCACCAACTAAAGACGGATTCAGTATTTTTTTGAACCCTGCGAAAAAAAACTCCAAAGGTCGTCCTTTTTCGGGCCTATTAACTCTGGTCAAAATCTATAACTGGATGACCCCAATTGTCACAATAAACCCGAACCCCTTTGTGCAAGGAACAATTATCAGACGTGACACGAAAATCCCAAGAACCTATAGCTATTTACTTGTAATCAACAGCTATTGGAACCCAGCTAAAATTTCCACCACAGACTTCATTGTCGCAGTCACAACTCTAATTGACGATGCCTTCCTTCATTTTACTGACCTATCAGTAATCATATGTGGCGACTTGAACTGTAGCTGGTTTCAATTTAATCCTCACAACATGGAGAACAACCCTATACCCGAAGCCGAAGTCTCTGAACGAGGCCAATTGTGGTCTCGAGCACTTGCCTCACGAAACTGTCAGATGGTCAACGGAAACACAAAGGGCGACCAACCCTGCAACACAACCTGGAAGCGACTCCAATGCAGAAAAACTCTAGACTATATTTGGGCCTCTCGAAATATATTCGAAAGGGTGGAATCACTCGAGGTAATCCCGAAGGCCGCAAGTGATCAGGACATGCTATGTCTATCATTACATCAAGAGACCTCCTTTCTGTCTGAGACTTATGAAATACCTCTGTCGATAAACGCTGCTGGAAATCGACTCAAAACCAACGGCCCGAAAATCCAGAAGCTAGTCTCTGACCTTGATGATTCTAATGACGTTGAATATGTTCCTCTGCTGGCTGCATTCTTGCCAATTCAATCAAATTTAAGAGTTTATGGCAACACTACAAAACATCTTTTCAGCAATAAAATAGCTGCAGCAAAAAAAGCATTAAGGAAAGACATACGGCTGATAAGAAAGTCCAAACACGATCAAAACGATATACAAAAGAAGACAAAAGCACATCGCCAGGCCTACAGAAACTGGCTTAAATCACACTCTGTAATCATCGAACAAGACAGAGCTGAAATTATGTTAAAATTAATAATCACCAAAAATTCTCGTGACATATGGGCCATATTAAATAAAGGAATTACAAAAATTAACCCAAGCATGTCAAACGAAATTCCTAGCACAAAGTGGGTCGACTATTTTACAAAGGCATATGATCAGCCGCTTCAAAACACCCAAGACGTTTTCTTTTTCTCTGCCTCCTCCAAAGCATGGGAAATAACACCCTCACAAGAAGATCTGATATTAGCAATTGGAAACTTAAAGAACTCAAGTGCAGCCGGACCTAACCACATCTCCAACATTACTTTAAAAAAACACAAACATCATTGGGCCAAATTTATGGAAATTCTATTTCGACAAATTTCAAAGTCCAGAAAAACGCCTGCATCATGGGCCAAGGCCATAGTGGTACCAATCTACAAGAAAGGAAGCCGAGACGAACCTTCGAATTACCGGCCCATTGCCCTGCTGGACACGATGGGGAAAATATTCGGATCGTTTCTTCGCCTGAAACTGACTGCTTGGGCTACCAAAGAAAAACAAATAGATTGTCGTCAAACAGGTTTTGTTGAACAAGTCGGTGTTGATGTAAATCTCACCCTGCTATCCATTTTAAAACTAGAAGCCCTAAAAGCGAAAATAAAAATCTTTTTTGCATTCGTCGACCTCAGACAAGCGTTTGATGCAATAAACCGTGGCAAACTCTGGTCTAAATTACGAAGGTGGAACTGCCCAGCGCAACTTCTTGACCCCCTCATAGCGTTGCACACCAACACAACAATACAAGTGAAGGTGAACTCTCAAGGGATACTCACAGAGCCGATTCCCACGCATAAAGGGGTTAAGCAAGGTTGCCCTCTTGCTGCTGAATTATTCAAACTTTTCATCTCTGACTTACCGCATTGGCTTGAAACTGCCCATTGTTTTTCTCCAAAGTTAAACGGATCCTCCATTAAATGTCTTGTATATGCAGACGACATTGTGTTGATCGATCTAACTCAGATTGGCCTACAACATCTACTACTCAGCTTGAACAAGTACCTAGAGGCCAACGATCTGCAACTAAACACCGACAAAACAAAGATCATGTGTATTGGAAAAAGTTTATTGAGAAAAGATAACAACTTTAAATGGGTAATTGAAAAAGCAGAATTAAACATCGTATCATCTATTAGATATCTGGGCATCTTGGTTAACAACTCCATCTGCGAATCTGCATGGATAAGTGATCTTCTGGAAAGAGCAGACAAACTAGGTCGACAAGGAGCCAAAATCAACAAAGATTTTGGAAAATTCTCAATAGCTCCACTACTAACATTCTACCTGCAGAAATTTATCCCCACCATAACCTTTGGTGGGGCGACAGGCTGGAACATCGAGCATTCCGTGTGGCAACAACTCGAAGGGAGGTTCTGGAGACGAGCTCTGAGTCTTCCAAAATATATCTCAATTGTAGCTTTGAGATATGAACTGACGCAGAATTCTCTCTATATGACAATACTATGGCAATCCCTATCGTTTATGAGGAAAATACTACTTGGTTCACAAATTCCAGCGTATGGAATTTTTGCAAAGGAGTCAGAATTTTCACAATCAAACATACTCCAAACATGGAAGCTTAAAACAAAAACCATCATGGAGGCCGCTAATATCTCTGTAGACGAGTTGATAAATCGACCTCAGCACGCAAAAAAAAAACTCGAAACCTGGGACTGGATATCAACTTACGAGCTTCGTTTAACTCGGAAAGCCACTCTCCCAGTTTTGAGGAGTATGCTGAATGTACATTCTCCCCCGAAATATCTTACAACTTGTCCTTCTCGCTACCACAGGAATCAATTCCTGAAATTCAGACTGAACGTCCTAAACAATAGAGAATCACTATGTCGACGTCGATCCCAAGCTACTCCCTCAGATAAATGCAGGTTCTGCAACTCAGGAGAAGTGGAATCATTAAAACATCTAATAACATCCTGTACAGAGCTTACCAGCACCCGAGAATTACACCTGCACCCATACAAACCTATTCTATATGACGCAGATGAGTGGTGGGAAACAGTCGCAGCCGGACAAAATATCAACCTCACATGTAGCATAATAAACTTCCTTGATGCAATCCTGACCACAGATTAAACCTGAGGATACGAAACAAGATTTCGCTTTGTGTGAGGAAAAAAAAAACATAGAAATAAAGGAAGTGGAAAATGACAACGTCAACCTAGCTTTGACTGATGCATAACAGCGAAAATGGGAAACTCTTGTAACAAAAGTTTGATACAAGTATTAAACTGCAGTTTTACAAAAAAAAAAAAAAAAAAAAAATATGATGTAATCAATGAACAACATCGCTCCATTTAAAAATGATATGTTAATTGTCACAGCCAATGGTGCCATCAATGCTCAGTGGATCACATAATTCCTGTGTCAAGTTGCAAGCAATTGAAGTTGGGATCCTTCGAGCACTGAGACATGCCTGTTTATGTTGTTACATCACACGCAATTCACGCAATGATGTCACTGTTGCTACTAATGCCACACTTTAAAATGGTGGCTCTGCAACCATGTAGAATGCCAGCACTCACCCAAATGGGATGGAAAGGGACTTACCCCTCATATAGTAGGTATCACTCTCGGCAAACTTATTGTACTGATATCATACCATAGGACTTGGTATAGAGGCTTAATGGCACTTTTTATTTTTTCAGGGAATTGGTTTCTACATCTAATATGGTTTTGGAATACTGAAGATTGTATTTTGGAAACTTTGGTCCTAATACTGGGGCTGGTCAGTAACTGTAATTCCTCATTCTCCATCGGTTCCATTGGACCCAATGGCAGATTTTCAGTGCAAATAGCACACGCTAATAGCGCAGCGCTAATTGCGCCAGAAAATGGGAATTTCCCCAGCGCATTTACCCCCAGCTATGAGCTGGGGATAAATGCTGCCAGACTCGTGATTGGGCAGACCCTTAAATGCGGCGGTAATAGCGTTACCACTGCATTTAAGGGTTACCTCCCAACTCATGATGAGGCCGAATGTCTCGAGAGCTTTGATTCTCTCAAGGCTTGACTATTGTAACAGCCTCTTCCTTAATCTACCTCTCTCCTCCCTTTCCCCTCTTCAACTAATCTAGAATAGGACCACAAGACTTGTCCTTGGCCTGCATCTCTCTAGCCCTAAAATCTCTCCACTTGCTCCCGGTGGTTGCAAGGATCAAATTGAAGACCCCCCACATCATCCACAAGGCTTTCTTGGGACTAGGACTACACTACATTCAAATCTCTCTCCCTAAATACCTCCCTGCTAGAGCTCTCTGGTCCTGTAGCTCTGTCTCTCTCTGTCAGGGGTTTCTCCAAGCAGAGACTGGCG
The DNA here is from genome assembly GCF_040938575.1 of Ambystoma mexicanum. Taxonomy (NCBI): domain Eukaryota; kingdom Metazoa; phylum Chordata; class Amphibia; order Caudata; family Ambystomatidae; genus Ambystoma; species Ambystoma mexicanum. The sequence goes on along the minus strand of NC_090921.1, from coordinate 931,999,307 downwards.
GGTAGATCTCTCTCTTCGGCAGGAGCTTACCCCTGGAACGGCCTCCCTGCCCCTCTCCATCTTGAGCTGGGTCTCCTTAAGTTCCAGAAGCTCCTCAAGACCTTCCTTTTCTCCTCCTCCTTTCATCTCCCCCTCATCTGCTGGTCTCCTCCTCTGTTTTGACTGGATGTCTGTGTTCCTTATGAGTCCCTGTGTTCAGGCCCTCCTTCATCCAGTTTCTACCAGTAATTGCACTTGAGCCCCCTTTCACTGATTAGCCTTCTCGGACTGGCCCTCCCCATCCCCTCGCACTATTCCCTTACCCTAGCCTCCTCTGGCACTTGCCCTCCTGGGCACCCCCTTGCAGTAGCCCAGCCCCTTGGCCCCTCCCTCCCAGCACCTCACCCTCTTCCCTCCCCCCTAACCATCCTTACCCTGACCTGTCCCCTTTCCCCTACACTTCTTGTCACTGCACTTGCACGATTCGAATGTCACAATGCGTAGTAGGACCGTTGCTGTTGTTTTTCTTCTATATCCCCCCTACCCACTTTTAACTTGTGGCACCTGGAAACGCTTTCTGCTCTATAGGCGCCATACACATGGTAAATAAATAAAATGAAATAAATAAATAAAAGAAATAGCAGTGGCAAAGGCATTATCACCGGTACTTGATGATGAATCAAATGGTGTTGTTGATTTTTGTCTATTTCTTAGGCGTTATATCGAATACAGATTTGATCATATTTGTGAATTTGAGGAATTACAATGTGAAGTCAGTAGTTTTACTCATCAGTATTTCTTCTTGGATATTTCCTGATGTTGCATCACAAGGTTAGATAGACATGCTATTTATCTGCTACTTGTTTATGTTCTCTAGTTCTCTTCTGATAATTAAGAAGAGACATTTTTTTTGTTTTTTCACTTTTTCTCCTTTCCATATGCTTTTTGACTCTATTTCATATGCTTTTCTTTTTGATTCTCTGAACTCTTCTCCTTAACCTCTAATCTGCAGAATCAACAATTGGATTACAATTATCAGACACGTGATTGCAGAGGACTAGTTGCTTTTGCCTTGACACGGCACACAGTCCATGTCACTAACACAAGTGATGATTCATCCACTTTCTGGCACCTCTTTAATGATGAATGTTCTTCTGTCATTCAAGTAACTCACACAGCGCACCGACTGAATGATATTACCTGATGTATATACTTAATCTGATTCCATGAGCTAAACATACATGGATTAAAGCATACATAAATTAATGTTAGCTGGCGTCAATCATTATGTAACCTTTATAGAAGAGCGGGTGCATTGGGGTTATGCTTGGGTTTTCTACTCTTTATTCCAGCACTTGGTTGTGGGCTAGTTTCCCCAGCATAGCAGCTCTGTGCTTATTGGAGCACTAGATAACTTCGGCTAAGGTGCAGCCCCAAAAGATATGACAACCTCCCCTTTGTATTAACTAAAAGAAGAGTGTGTACCTGAAGCCCAATAGTTATCATGCTGTTCTTCAAATATTCATTAAATAAATGGCCGCACTTCTCTGTGGGGAACTGTTTTTTCTTCAATCGTAAAAGACTATCGCCAGAAATGTTACTTCAACCCCTTCAGCTCATACATTTTCAAAAAACAAAGAGCCACTAATCAAATCTGTAGTTTGAACCTCAGAGTTGGACAGAACTTCATGGTCACCATATTAACTAATATGCAGACATTTTAAAAGCAAAGAACCCTCCCAGCAAATTGCTGTGCTAATACAGTAACAACACCTGGGTGTCCAAATGACTCAGAGAGCAGGGAAACACAACAGTAACATATCACATAGTGCACTCAGTTGGATAAATATACACATTCAATAGACAAACATTTTTGAAATAATGAATCAATACAACAGAGAACGTTAAAGTTAAATGGTAGTTATAGGTATTGGTCAATTCATTATAAAAAATAGATCATTCAATCAATTACAAATTAGAAACATTGTTAATTCATTCAAACTTAAAAGACTTATAATACCTACACAGTTGAAACACAATTATATACAGGAATATAGAAAAAAGATTGATGAAATACTAAAAAGTACCTGTAGAAATGAAATAAAGACATAAATAATAAAACAGATGATTTAAGTGTAAAATGCAATATGCATGTGCTATACGCTTTAGATGGTAGAAGACGAGGCTATAACAGGGCTGTAGTATCAATCATTCCAATTCATCATCTTGCCAGAGAAAAATGTGCTCTATTTTCTGTACTTAAACTGCCAGCTGAACAGCCGACAAATGCTCACTAGTTTCAATGACTATCCATTATTGGTTGGAAGGTATTGGGCCTCACTATGACCCTGCCAGTATGGCATTAACGTGACAGTAATTCTGTTTACCAGTTGTTTCCGAATTGGCGGAGTACACGTTTGTCAGTGGGGTAGCCTGATTTAACTCCAGCCAAGAGTTGTAGTAAGTCAGCCACCTCACTGGCAGAAAATAGCCAGTATTATCGGCAATCCCTCCATGGAGTCATATGGACTCAATGGAACGGGGATTAACATAACTTTGCTGGCAACTGTAATCTGCCAGTAATTCCGGCAGATCAGGTGCCAGTTACAGTATGTCCGGTTGCTGGTATCCTGCCCGATATACTGGAGGGATACCACCAAAACCTATTATGAGGGCCAATTGTCTTCTTTAGAACTATAAATAATACGAAAGTCACTATTTAATGCCACCTTAATCCTATTTATTGTTTTCATTTTACAATTACTATTAACATACAAATCAATTACTCTCAGATGTTTATGCAGGATAAAGCAGAAGCAAACAAATACAGAAGGAAGTGCTGTCAAACTAAGAGATCCACATTCTTACGCTTAGTTCTACTCTCCACTCCATGTCACTTTCATGAAGATTCACTACATCCATTCGTGTCTCCTTTGTCGTTTAAATGACATCTACAATGAGACAAACGGTGATGCCTTTGTAATCTCATGTCGTAAATTAGAAATTCCAATCCGATATAAGTCAATAATAATACACTCACTAAGGATGTTATACCCAGGGCACTTGCATTGGTTTGCTGTTTTTAACAAGTGGATATTTCACCGAAGTCATCATATTCAGTTGACAATTTGAAAGGGGTATAAAGTTGACATAAGTATCTCTTTTACTAGCATGTTTCCACGAATATACCCTTACCTGTGCGAATACTAAAAGATCACACCATATTTTCAGGCAAGCGTATAACCTATTACCTGCGTGAAGACTAAGCATCTTGCAGGATGTGTTTCTTTAGATAAACACAAACATGCATGTAAACGTGTAGCGTAAATGTGCAGCATCTTTACTTTTAGTGACACCCCCTTTCAGTACCAGAGCACATAACATAGCACAGCAGCACAACACAGAGACGTTTATATGGGAAGGCACAAGGGGCACTTGCCCAGGGCCCCTACCTTGGAGGGGGCCCCACAAGGATGCCTGGCCTAAAGAAGTAAGATTCCTTTGTTCACCAGACTTAAATAGCACACATCAGGATATTTTATGGCATGATGCCGAGCCTCTAAACCTATTGCCTGTCTGATTTGGCAAGTACATTCTGCCTCATTCAATTCATCATGTAATGTTTTCTGTGTTCACCGTGGTATATATAATTTGTGAGTTCGCTCCTTGCGGCACAACTCCTGTAACATTCTTTCCTTCCTGTGGGTATTATGTTGAGTAAGCACTCATTGCAGAGATATGTGTTCCTATGCAGTATTAGAAAAACACATTCCGGTAAGACTGGCTGAGCCTTTCCTATGTCTGAAGTTTATAGACCTGCCTGTGTATGTACTTGGTCTTGCTGCACAACAGGTTCTATTATCAGCAATGTACCTGCACCAGATAGGGGTTGCTATAAAAACAAACATGTCATCCTTATGGTGAAGGTCTAGAAATGGGTTTGTTCAGTTGTGGTATTGTAAAACCTAGCCAATCACCTCCAACGATGAGCATAAACTGTTAGACCAAGAGATGAATAAGTATTCAAATTTGGAACCAAAGCATTCCTGCTTGTATCCTGGCTTTGCCAGAAGACAATGCAGTGATTGTGGTCAAATCATCTAATATCTCGTACATTACTGCACTGTTTTCTGTGAAGTTTGCCTACCTGCATGCTGGTGGCATCGTTTAGCCCATTACTTGAGCTTTCTTCTTATGTAGGCCATTTGAGTGGAAGGGGTGGTAGACAGAAGGGAGCGGACCAGATGGTACAGGACTCGGGCAAGCATATTGTAAAGTTTGCTTGTTTGACGCAAAAGAACGCTTTGCTTTTTTGTAAACGTCAAAGGTTTTTCTGCACATTTATAAATGACAATTTCACAAGCCAGTGTTTTGGAACTATGTAAAGCTTTAGAAGACCAACCCGGATTAAATCACACTGATTGGTATGCTGGTACTTATATACTTCTCTTGATGATGGAAAGAATGAAGCTAGAATCATTCTGTGTTACACCCTTCTATAATATTTTGTTTTTAAGAATTGTCATGTTTGGTAATGTGATTGGTGTACTTTCCAAGTCAGTTTTATAAATACCAGATTCACCGCTTAACCAGTGTGTGTAATACTCTGCATCTAATTTAATCTTGTATTGCCTAGCCTCTGGAAATGTACAGTCCCTGAACGTTCAAAATTGTTAGCCCTTCAGAGAGATTGCCTTCTCGGGGCATGATCTTCAAAACAGCCTCACTCATGGTTTCACTGTCTATAGTTGCTTCCACTGTAATAGTGAGTATTGATATATTGCACACCACAGGCACTTTATTATTTTTATCTCTAATGGCAACAGTATTTGAAAACCATGTCCCACTTATAATCTCAGTCTGTCTGGGTACTGACACCTTCCTGGTAGCTTATAATCTGCATCCACTATCCATGCTATGGTATGTGTAGCTTTCTCTTTTTCCTACCAATTGGTCTCCTCTATCCATGCTTGAGCACGTTTGCATTCTGTGAGGCAGCACTATGTGAGTTCACTCTCTGTTCTGGGTTACATGTACCTTTTACATACAGTCCTGCATTAATACTACAGGCTGCATACCTTCCTGGATTCTATTGATAAAAAATCTCCTGGATCTATGCTAGAACAGAAGTAACCTCTTCATAGACTGATAATGTTGGCCTTCAAATGGTACTTGTTTATCATTCTGATTAGAGCAAAAATGAATGGGCTAAGGGGACTTAAAGGGAGTAAACATCCTTAGTTTGAATGCTCTGAGATAGCATATCAATCTATGGGTTGTGAAAGCGGCGGGGGGATGGGGCAGATATTCTTGATCACTTCATTCCTTTGGTTTGGTGGAGGTGGCCCCAAAGATGTCTGTGCCCAGGGCCCCAAAAATGCTTAAGATGGCCCTGGCACAACACATTCTACAGCTACACACACACACACAAATTAGCCTAGCTCTCTCTGAGCTCCACTAACTATGAACCACTTTAAGAGGACTCATACACAGTACCATCCACCACATAACCAACTCTAATTTCACAACAAACTGAACCCCATCTCACACACACACAAACACAAGACAAAACAACCAACAGCTCTTACTGAATGAACTAAATTGCAAAAAAAAACAAGACGTTATCCAATAAATGCCCAGAGCCTTGACCACACTGCAGGCCCTCATCCGTTCTGCACCTTCCATCATCACCTTCCAGAAACGCTTCAACATGTACCACTTTCCTGCACCTAGCCAACCAGAGCACATCCCCCGTTATACATTGCCTTTCCTGATCTTCCGATCTTGACCTGAAAGAACTGCAGCTTCTTTAGTCACCTCCTCCCTTTTACATTTTGTAAGGTGCTTGGAGACCCTATGGGTGGGACAGTACTGTATGCAAGTTTAAATGCAATGAATCAGACACAGGCAGCAAATCTTTTGTCAAGACAAGGAGTGAGTTTTTATGTTAGTGTATGTAACAGTCAAAGACACAATGACATCCCACACAATATCATACCTTCCAGCAGAGATCAAAGCATGAACAAATCTACAATTTGTTTGCAGACTTTCGTCCTCACTATGGTCCTTTTTTTTAACTTCTCCTTCCCTATTCCCTTTCATATCATTGCGTTCCTTCCCCAAAACATACATGATGCTGCAATGCCCCACCCCCGCTCTTTTGTTCTTCTGCCTCCTTCACCTGAGACTAGATACCCACTCCCTCTTCCACCTTAGTCCACAGCCATTTATCTCTTCTGCTTCCAACACCTTAGCCCCTGTGTCCCCGAGTCAACTTTATTCTAAACATGAAAAAATAAGGCGTTCAAATCCCAGACTTTTGCCTTGACCATGAGGCCTTTCTGCACAGACAAGGTGCACTGTGGCTGCTTGAACATCTTGCACAAAGATGATTTTGGGTGGAAAAACACATGCTCTACGCTTTTCACATCTCCGAAATTGACAAGTACTTGGCTCCCCAGAAAGTCACTCATCCCATAACCTCATACAATAGACTGGAATGTCTGGATCTTGATAAATGCACTCCATATAGTATTCATTCTTCACCTAATGCTTCAGGATATATTAGCCATAGGAAACCAGGCACCTGGAGCAGATAGTCTATGTTGGATTCATTCCTTTTTGAACCCATACAAGTAAGGTAACCTATTACCTTTAGATGTTTTTCTCGGTCAAATTCCCTCTTACACTATAGGAATGCTTTCAATGTTGGCAACTGAGATGTTGCATTCTTTGTGGGGTTAGGCTGATGACGGTCACCCTCCTCCCTCCAGAGTTAACCTTTAAGACACAAGATTGGAGCGCAAAGGGCTACATGGCAGCTAGCATGCATTGGGCTCTCCACAATAATGGGTTTCCATCCCCTTGAAGACCCACGAGTATTGTCAAAATCTACTGAGTGAAATCATTGTATCATATTCATAGGAAGCAATATGGAGGGACAGTCATGTATGACCATCACAGTATCTCTTTCCTAATGGAACAATGTCATGCTTCACACTCTCATGACATCGTTTCAAGATAATTGAAGTCTATTGGGTTTCCACACACCCTGGACCAGACTTTGGGCCTCATTACGTGCTTGGTGGTAATTCAGTGGTTAATCTGCTGAATTACCACTGAATGAATTACCAGTATTGCCAATTTTCCCTGTGGATTTATAGGAGGATTGCAAGTGGTGCATTTTTGGGGATTCCAGCAGAATTACCACCAGCGGTAATTCTGCCACAGTAATTCGGAAGATTTTTGCTGTAGGTGAATCTTTCACTTCACTACCATACTGATAGAAGCGTGGTGCACTAATGTGGTGGCAATGTAGCGGTAACGGAATTAATGCCTGATTAACGCCATTTTTACCCATATGGCCATACTTTTAATGAGACTTGTTATTTTTAAAATCCAAGTCTTCGAAAATCGATGAAATATTCATTACCGATTTACAAATCAGAAATAACACATTTTACAACCCAGGAACTAAGATTTCTGCAATCAAGTGTTTTGAGTCCATTATATCAAGTCCAAAGTCCTGTTTATCTATATGATTAAATGTGAGATCCTTCTGTAATTGACTAAGTAATCTTTCATTGGTAAAACGTCTTTCTTGAGTAGGGAAAAATATGAATTCCCCTTTGTGTAATAGCTAAACTGCAGATTGTATCTCATGAATTATCCACCAGCTTACATTGATCTTGCAGAAGATTGAGTTTCAGTATATTTCAGTACATTTCCCTAGAACACCATTAATTGGAGGAAGATTTATTCTAAAAAATTCTATGGGAGCTTCTACATTATCATCTTTTTCTTTAAAATATATAACAGTGATGTCTGCGACCTGCGTGTTCTGGAAATCAATCTCCAATCAGTCAGTAATTACTCTAGGGATATTTTCTTAATGGGAGTCTTTTTGAATGTTCAATGTCTATCTACAACCAATAGCCTTGTTAATTTAGATTGTAAACATGCCTTTTTACCTTCAGGTTGATGATTCCCAGCTGCTGGTTCTGTTTGGCAAAGATTGCTCAGATGAAGCCAAACCGATGTCCAGATTTGAATCTGTCGAGAACAGGATGACCTCTATTTAAATTGGCCAAAACAGTGGTCCTGCTACACGGATCCTTAATGAGAATGCACTAATTGTTCAAATGGCCTCCACTAATTGGCCTCCCTCCTACACCAGTATACAAAGTCATGGATCTCAGCATTACCTTTTAACCAACCTCTCTTTCAAATTTTGCCAAGCAACTTCGACCTCCACATATTTTAGGATCATTCTCCTGCTATTTAAAACTCGGGCCTCAAAATCACTCAGTTCAAAGTTTTATTACAGATTTACTACTGCAACAGTATGCACTTCAGCCTTACTTAAATAGAAATCCAACGATTTCAGACTGTTAAAGCAGGGTTTTCTGGTGCTACCCACATTTCCATGGACCCCCAAACCATACAATGATTCTCAGTCCAACAACGGACAACTCAAGATATCAGGCATCAATAACTGAGCCTTTTGGCACTCAAAACCAAAGTCCCACTGAAAAAGTGTCAATTGCTACCTGTGAAGTTGCTTGAGGAATTTTTGATCTGCTTCAGCAAACTCTCCCAGCATCCTTGCCAGCACAAGAGTAACCAGTAAAAATGATAGCCATGAAAATCCCTTAGCTGCGGAAAAATGGAAAATGCATCCGTTTTTGTGGTTGTAGTGGAGTGTCTGACCTTTATCGTGAGTACGGAACCCGTTCTTAATGGTCTCAGGAAAATCCAACTTTCTGGAAACCTCTTGTTCTTTTTGCAAAACTTGTGTAATTTGAACAGCTCATAAGGTGAAAGGTAAAACGGATGGATAACAACAATCATATTATCAATATAATATGATTCATCTGCTCTTCAAAGTGTGCTTATAACGGGGATGCCCTCTGCACTTACCATGCATGCTCTACTATCAGTTTGAATTCATTGTTATCTTTAATTCTCAAGTGTGTTCAATATCCAAATAAGCATGTGCCACTTCCTTTTTCCTATATTATTGTATATTCTATGTAGTGTTTGCAAAGGGTTTAACTGCCTTTGGAGAGGCCTTGAGGGTCTAAGGCAGTTGGCTCCATCATTGCATTTTTCAATTAAGCAGAACATTGCATTATATGGGCAAAACGTAGTAGCACAGATGTCTACACAGATTAAGGTCCTCATCACAAGTTTGCTGGTAGCCCTTAAATGTGGCGGTAACAGTATCAGCACCACATTTAAGGGCTTGCCCTATCACGCGTGAGAAAATGCCTATTTTCGGCACAATTATTGCCAAAGGTATTACCGCACGGTAATTGCTCTGAAAATTCCCCATTGGGTCTGGACCCAATGGGGAATGAGGTTTAACAGTTAGCACACAACCCGTGATCCGGCGGTAATACCTGTGGGTTCTAACGCTAATATAGTTGGGCGGTATGCCAGCAGGGATACTGCCCAACTCGTGATCAGGCCCTAAATGTTAGTGTGAGGAATGATTTATTATGTGTCTGGTTCAGATGGATATTATGTTGCTTATGCCCAGGTTATGGTTTTGCATGTGTGAGAGGTTACAAATAGTCAGGGCCCATTCAGTGTTGCTGCCTGCAAAAATTATGCAAACATAGTCAGTTCGTGTCCCATACATGTATACCTGTTCAGCTGATTGCAGCTGTGGGCTCTGAAAATTAGAGGCATTCATATTAGTGTTTAAACATATTTCTATACCATTTTTATTATTTTAGGTGGCTGCTGATAAGGGATAAGGAAATGCAGTGCATGCAAATATTTCAGAGCAGAAGTCACGGGAGAATTGACATTTTGGGGAAGGTGGATGTGAGAGGGCACAAAGGATAATTCCTTGTAATTTGTTAGATGCCCTCAGTGGCACAGCTGCTGTGGGTCGTGCTTTCAACCTTGCCTGGCAATCCATTGGGAGTTGCATTTGAAGGTAACATTGAGTACCTGCTGACTTCCTTTCTCGGCCCATGTTTCAAGGTAAAATAGGTTGCTGTTCATTTGCATATCTCGAAGAGAAATACTTGCAGCAAACCTTTAAATATCAATTGTTTATAGAATGCAGCAGGAAGATCACCACCCAGGCCAAAATGTACCACACCTACTGCGCTCAAGATTGCTGGAATGAACAAGCAGTACATCACTGATACCTATTGAAACTGTTGTGAGTGGTGCAGGTGCAACCTACTGTGAGAAAATACTCTGTTAAGAGGTGATACTCTGTTAACTGTGCCACATGCTCCCCAATTGACAGTCAACAGTGTTAAAAATGAACAGTCATTTTATTTAGGACGTCTGAGGAATTACATTGGCCCTAGCTAACATACCAACCCGGATAATGACGATGATGTACAGCCCACATGCTGGTTACTCTTTACTGGTGCGAGGGCTTTCTACATTATACCTGATGACCCTGTGCTGCACTGTGGCACAGGGAAATAGGAGGACCCACTTCCTCACAACCACTAGAAGGGATGGCCATTGCCACTAATGCACTAGTTTGCTTACCCAAGGCAGGGGACTCTTTTGCCCATTACATTTCTTTATACCACCAGCACATTTCGTTTCTCATGGCCATTTATTTATTTATTGTGCATTTGTAAGGTGCTTATACAGCAATTCATTGGGCCTCATTATGAGGTTGGAGGTAGCCATGGCGGTATTTGCGCCATGGCTGCCTCCAAACTCGTTCCGACTCCGCCCTGGTGAATGGAGCAATTACCGATCCATTCCAAGGTTGGCGGGACTGGTAATTCCCCATTCACCAGGGCCGTTCCCCATTCCCATTTGAGCCCCCATAGGGCTCAAATGGGAATGGCGAAGGCGCTAATAATAGTACCGCAAATTGCGGTACCGTTATTAGCTCCAGAGTCCCTTTGCAGGTCCCGTCCTTAACGCCTGGAAAAACCAGGCGTTAAGGGAGGACACGCAAAGGGATCTCGTAGTAGGGCGGTAAGGAATTACCGGCACCAGTGCCCTTACCGGTGCCAGTGATCCCTTACCGCCCACAACGTAATGATGCCCATTGTGTTTCAAAGCGTACACAGGGCCGGGTAGGAGACATGGGACAAAGGCAATAGAATTGAATAGTGAAATGGATACAGGTGTTCTTACTAAGCCTTGTGAGCATTCTGATTGTGCAAGTGCAGAGAGTGGGAGAAGGGAAGGAGTAAAAGGGGGTGGGGAGGTTGTGGGTCGTAAGTTCTAGGAAATTCCCCAGAGGGAGAAGTGCCAGGGAGTATGTTGCCAAGAACCGGTAAATGCTTGGCAGAGGTCACATAGTAAAGAGTGGTCATCTGCTGATACAATAACCGCGGTCCTGTGAGGGAACACAGGCCAGTGGGTGCACAAGGGCAAGTGCTGGGAGCGGTAGGGGCTGAAGGCAATTGGGATGATGGCCAGGGCCCAGAACGACACATATAGACTAAGGACACCAATGTCAGTGACTGGGGGTTTAGCACAGCAGGGGGAGAAGGAATGCGTGGAAGTAGGAGGGGAAGAGGAAAGTCTTGAGGAGCTTCCGGAATTTGAGATCTGGTTCTAGACAGAAATAGAGGGGCAGGCTGTTCCAGAGAAGAGAGCCAGCAGAGGAAAGAGAACAGCCTCCAGCTCACATCTTAGAGAAGTGCTTGACACACAGAGAGTTGGAGCCGGAGCACCCCCACAATCTAATCCCTGCCCGGAACCTTTTTCTGATGGTTCGCCCCTCCTCCCTGTCACCCTTGCTCTGCTGGGTGGGGACCAGTTCCTCCTCAATTGCTCTCACTCAGATATGAGCAGTATTAAACTACTCTTCCAGGGTATTTGCTGCAGCCTCTCTCTCTCCTCCCCAGATGAGGAACATGCCTGTTTTTCCCACTCCACCTACATGCCGGCCTGCTTCTACACTGGGCCTGCCTTTCTGAGGGCATCCACAAGAGTCCCTGATTCCCCTGCATCTATTGAAGTCTCAACTGAATGTTAGCTCTGGAACTAATGGCCCTAGCTCCTCACACACTCCTTCTCCTGTGGCCTTCCTCAGTAAGCTCTTCCACTGAGTTGGAGGACCAGCAATGCGGTTTGTCCCGGGACTGGGAACCAGCACAAACCAAGAGCACACAGAAGTGCCTACTCCTCCTGTGAGGAAAAATGCAGTTATTTCTCCTGTGCCACTCCTCCCATCGTATTCCCCTCCCAGCATTGCATGCGCCCCATACATTGACAAGAAAGCCAACTGACAACAACCACAAAAAACAGAGCACAGTAAAAACATAAAAGCTCCACATGAACAAGTCAACCCACTGCTAGACAATCATCATTACATAACAACACGACTATTATAAACCATCACAACCAACAAAACAGCAGGTGTCGAGCTAGGCTTAATATAAGAAAACAGACACGCAGAGGGAACAGTATTGGGGCTCATTATAGGTTTGGTGGTGCAGGATAAATGTGGAGATAATATTGCGCACCTCCATTTTTCCTGCACAGCCTAACTACATCTTTGCCAGTATTTCTGCCACCAGTATTGCAGGAAGGCAATAAGCTGGCGGTAACTCCTCCACTTTACCTCCAACATTCGCTGCTTTTACCATTCACTCATACTGATGGCAGTAATACTGGCAAAAATCCACAGTGGAGTCCAATGGATGCCATTAAATGGGGATTTACATCGCAAACCACCACTTTTAATCAGGTGGTTTTACTGTTGAAGGTAATGCCTCGAGTGGTACTACCGCTTGACCAAGTGGTGGTATCAGTAATTCTGTTTGCTAGTATTCCAGTGGATTTAATCGTCAGAATACCTGCAAACTCATAATGAGCCCAACAAATATCTTACTAGGGTCTTGTGTTATTTTGAGAATAGGATCAAGGACAAGAAAGATGCTTTGCTTTTCGTCATTTATTTATGTTTGTAGTAGGGGAAACAAAAGGAAAAAGCAAAGACAGACCTAATAAATAAACCCCATCAAAACTCCACTCAAAGATCTCTAAAACACTCGACATTGCCTCCCAATGTGAGCCTGCATTTTCTCACAGCCTTGTAAACCCCACAAAGTGACAGGAAGTGAGTTTGGTTTTTCGATTGAGTTTTGTAGGAGATTTAGCAGCTCAAACTGGCTGATCAAACTGAATACCTGAGCCAGAGGGGGCTCTGATTGACCAAATGAACCCAATAAATAGGCCTGATATTTGACAAGAGAACTGGGCTTCCTCATTGGATGATGAATATGAGAGACTCAGAAGCTGGCTTCGATTTTGTACTAGTATATTAAAGTGCCAAATGCCTGTCATACGCAATATTGTATCAGAAGAACTGTGCAAAAAAGAGATGTGTTCGGATTAGTTGTTTTGTACTTCATTCAGCCTTAGGTATAATATTTTCATAAGACATCCAATCGCTGAAATATCCAACGTATATATACGTTCCTTTTTAAAACACATTTCCCAGGCATGAGTTCTCGAGCCAAATAAAGCTCAAATCTTTAAACTCAAATGCCAGAACATGGTCTGATTATAATGTGTTCAAAATCCCTTTTTGCAATAAATTACAGCCTCTTTAGGGCCGCAATTAATCGGAGATCTTTCAGGCAGTAATAATCATAAAATATTAGGTAGAATTTGAAAAGAAAACTCAACACCAGAGGCGTAAATATAGACATAGTAAACTGCTAGCAATAAAATACTTGTTTTATAAATGCTTATTTAACGACAAAGTCAGAGCCATTAGTGCAAATGTTAATGACTGAAAAATGTTAGTTGGGCAGCTATATTTAACAAACACTTGCTCAGGATTATTGATGAAAATATGTTATGCTATGAGGCATTTCTAAAGTGCTTGAACGACATTGTCATGGGCCGGAAGCACTTTGGGATTTCTAGAGGTTTGGCAGTCCATAGTTTGATTGTGACATACCTACACAGGATCTTGCATTGCAGGAGTAGGACATCATATGATTGGAAGTTATACATCACATTACACATTTAGGATAACTTTCATTTATTTGGCAGAGATGACAATATGGAAGATCCATGGGAAGCATCAAGAGACACTCCCTGGAGTGGGACATCTACAGGAAAGTGCCTTTGTTTAGACAGTTCCAATTAGAATTGTTTCAGATGTTGGAAAACAAGACACTGGGCCTCATTACACGGTAGGCGGTGGACCAAGGTGCTATTAGCACCTTGGTCCATGCCAGTAAAATACCGGCACCGCCTTGGCGGAAAGGGGATTTACCACCCCATTCCAAGGTTGGAGGGGCGGTAAACCCCCTTTCCGCCATTGCCCTTCTCCATTCCCATTTCTGCCCCATAGGGCTCTATGGGAATGGGGAAGGCGCTAATTACGGCACCGCAATTTTGCGGTGCCGTACTTAGCTCCGAGGTCCCTTAGCGGGTTGGATATTAACTCCTGCAAGAAGCAGGCGTTAAATCCTCCAACCCGCAAAGGGACCTCGTAGTACGGCGGTAAGGGTTAACGGTCACCGTTGCCATTAACGGTGACCGTTAACCCTTACCGCCGTCCGTGTAATGAGGCCCACTGTCCCATAAAACAAGAAAGTAGACCGAGTCTTCATCCCAAAGAAGAACATGTTTAAAATAATTGGCTGAAATATGGCATTAAATGGGACATTTTCAGAAGAGATTGGTTAAAGATCTTCATATGTTTTAGGATTTCTGAAGGAAAACAATTCAGATACACCTAAGCTTCCAGTTTCAGATATGCCACAGTTCACAGGAGCATTTCATCACAACAAACCAGCTATGTGCCGATTAGAAAAGGTCAGCTGCATGATGGACAGTTATTTAGACACATCTGTCAAAGACTGCCACTACCATAACAGCAAACATGCCAATCACGTCAGATGCCTCGAGAAATTCTGAACGTTTAAAATAGTGTGGAGGAAATCTAAATACAACAGTTTAAAATACTGACTCATGCAATATTTTGCTCATCATTGATATAGTGCTAGTCAACTAAATACACATCAGAATTGAATACGAATCTGTAAAATCAATGATGACTTGTAAGCAGTAAGGGACTAAAAATAGCTGAGATGGCTATCACTTTCTCAAAGTTTAATCGCTACTGAGACTGGGGTCCAGAGCCCAAGTGTCTTACTCTACTCCATTTCACATTCAGTGTGGGACTAGCCTGAAGGTATTTTTTTTTGGACTCACATCAAGGCCCCTTGGTAGGTCTGAAGATATAATATAAAGTCGCTGTTTTTGTGGGAATCTGAGTGGGCTGAAATCCTTCTGTAGATGCTGCTGGCAAAGGTTGGCCTTCTTGGGAATTGGTTGTTTGCTGTTCAGATGACAGTTGATTTCTTTGTTGTCTTTCCAAAGTAAATTTTCAGGCATCAGTCTTATATGTCACAAGCGAAGTGCAGATGTATTTCTAACGTGCACCTAGATAACCAAAGCTTTATGGGCGCACATATAACCGGGGCAGAACAGACACAGTGTAACATAAATCAGAATAAACAGGGATGTCAGCTGAGGCCGCAGACTTCTTCATTATTTTGGAGACTAATAAAATAACGGATGTCATACATCAAGCTTGTCACCAGATCCAGATACGCCAGAGCCCAACTCAGGCTCTGTATACATGCAAACCATCCATTTGCTCAGGATTACCCTAACCCTCCCACAAGATAAGACTTCTTAAGAACGAACAACAGTGTCAGTATACTTGAAAGCTTCTCACACACTCAGGCTGCTTCTGCAGTCACTTCAGTCTTGTGTCTTTCACCCGCTAATCTTGGGTTTGTTGGGGTTGGTAGTCCCACAAAAGTCTGGATTAGGGCTTCTGATTGGCCTCACATATCCTGTCTCATTTCCCTATTACTTTCAACAGGTCTTAGTTATTTTGGATAGGGGACATGCTATTATCACCAGATTCTAGAGTATGGATGCTGGATGCATCCATCTTCCCTCAGTCTCTCTTACAGTTTCTAGGTGCTGTTTTGTAAGGATATTTGGCATGTTACAGCACAGAGTACAGCACTACTGCACAAGTAGCACATTTATTTTTGCAGCACCACCACAAGGGTGCGGTGCATTGCTATATGGGTTACCAGATTAACAAGGAAAGACAGGCTATTCAGTCAAAAACGATTTTAACATATAAGATGCAAATCTATTTTTACAGTTAAAAGCACACGTGCTCATTTAAAAATGCACACTATTTTCCACCTGAAATGCCTATGGTGCGAGAGACACATTTGAAAATTAACAGCTAACCTATTAACCATTAACCTGACTAATAAAACCTTATTTAACATAACCCACTAATAAAATGTGTTCTCCACTGCAGAATTAGGCATACTCTGAAAACCATTTAAATGTGTGTGCAGATTTTTTTTTCTTCTCTTCTCTGCCTGATTCTCCGTGTTTTTGTGCACAGTAACTGCAGGAAGAAGGAAGTCAGATTTGCAACAATTGCAAATGTATAAGCGAAGCTATTGTTGAAGAGTAGGAGGATGAGAGATGATGGATTTCATTGGGACACGTCATACAGAGGGCTGAGAGGAAAGTTTTAGTGGGCAGTAACGGGGAAAAAGATCAGGCAGACATTTTCTGCACTACTGCGGAGAAGACCTGGCTGTGGGGCTCCTGACTGAATGCAGATTCCTGTGTCCTGCTGCAGTCGAGATTGGGGAGAGCTGAAAGAAGGACCTTTCCACTGGCTGAGGCATTCCTATCTGCAAAAGCTGAGAATTCCAGGCAATGACCCCGGTTTGAGAAGGCAAGCGTTCCTTTTTGCTGGAGTTAATCCAAGGGAGCCGCATTCACAAAGAGAACAGCCAAAGAGAACAACTAAAAAGATAAGGTAATGAGAAGTGTGGGAGCTGAGTGTGTACGGTAATATGCAGTCAGTGTAGGATTCCTGTGCATGCCTTAATCAAGTGCTAATGTTGCAATTTGAGTTCTGTTCTCCGCCACTCTCTTTGCAGTGTGTCACAGACAATGCTTTGACTGTACCATTTTATTTCTGTAAAGAATGAGATCGTGTTTAAATACAACTTTTATAATACAGAAAAATATTTGAAAACAGACGGGTGATGTTTATTGTTTACCATTACAATGCCGATGATGTGGGGAGATTTTTAAACAGTGCAATGGTCATTTTAAGACAGATGTGTGCATGTCAGAATCAGTATGAATAATTGTGAGTGACTGTAGCATAGCTTGTTGGAGGTACATGAGCCAACGGGAAGAGAGACTCTCTGAACATAGCTCCCTACCGTATATAAGGTAGTGGAAATTACCACAAGACTACCACATATAGCTCTCTGTCGTAAATAAGTCAGTGAGTTCGCCCATGGTGGCACACCAACACTATCACTGGAAAATGTGGTATTCCTAGAATGCAGGTCTGAGGTCTCTCTAGTGATCACACGAAAAATCTAAGCAAAGATAAGGGATTCTGGACATTGGGGCCACAAATAAAACAAGGGAATTATGCTCACCAAAATACCACCAACCACGTATACCAAATATGCAGGTCTGGGTGCTGAAATAATGCATGTCCATTGTATTATTGTTGCACATGGCCAAATCTGAATACAAAGAGTGATTATTGCTAAGTTATTTTTCGGCGGTAATAAAATACCGTCAGGCCCCAAATCTCCACAAAATACCCTACATATTTATGGTGCGTTGCAGGCCGGGAAAGTGATCATAGAGTACCTACTGGGCGTGGCAAGTGTGTCTCACACTGCCATTTGCACATTAAAGGGAACCCATTTTATAATAGCAGTGTGCCACTAAAAACAAATTTCAGAATGTCACAAAGGGAAACCACATTCTCAGATCTAGTGCAATATTTAGAGGCAAAGTTATTTGCACATGGGAATTGGTCTTCGAATAGCACGTTAGAATGGAGTAACCGCATTCAGGGTGAGGTGCAGAAAGAAAAACTAGACAATATTTTTGCAGAAGGCAGCATAATTCAGGTCTGCCTTACAAGATTATTGAATGCAGCCGATAAAAGTGCAGAGAAAGACTGTTTAATACGGCTATGCGGCAAAATATGGTTTATTTTAAACAAGTCCCTGCGAATGCAAGAGAATGATACTCAGCTAATTAACAGGTTAAAGACTGAATTAGAGGGGGCAAGTAAAAATCAGGAAATGTTGAGAGCAGAATTGGATGTATGCCAAAAAGACATGCAATTAAAATGCAGAGACTTTGATACTCAGTTATCCAAAAGCAAGAAACAATTTGAAGATAGTGAGCAAGAATTGGCACACTTAAAAGCCTTAGTGGATCACATTAGGCAGGATAAAGATGAGGTTGTTTCAGAAATGCAGATTTTACAAAAAGAACATTGTGAAAAAGAAGGTGATCTCCAGAGTGCAGAACAAGAAATGATTAAAATGATTCAAGAAACAGACAAAAGAAATAAAGAGTTCAATGAATGCCAAATGCAAATGTGCGACATGCAGGAGGCGATTAATAAAATGAGCGATGAAAATAATTATTTGCAGAATGAAGCCAACAGACTCCTTAAAAAGTGTAAGGACTTAGAACAGCAAATGTGCATTCCCAGGTCCCAGGAGAGGCGGCAGGGTACCACATTCAATGGAGTGGAGGTGAAGTCTAGCTCTGCCCAAAGAGCTAGTGCCCCAGTGACTGGGCCGGTGACTGAACTTGGTTGCAGCGCCCTTGGGGGATTTGATACTCCCATTGGGGGCAGCCACCAATCTCATACACCTGAAAACAGGATTGAATCACAAAATAGTGCAATTCCATGTATTGCAACAAGTAGCCCCATAAAAATAATGAAATCCATTAAAGCCCTGATCAAACCATTTAAAAAGGGAGGTGAATGCTGCATTGAGGATCACTTAGAAGCGGTGCATGACATTTTTAAAGCACTCCAGATACCTAAGGAACAGTACAGACAATATTTTCATTTAACTTTAGATGCCCCGACGGCCAGCATCATAAGGGGATTAAATGAACAGCAGAATATGACATGGCTGGAGTTTGAAAAAGAAATTAGGCGTCATTTTTCTCCTTTTCAGTCATTGCAGGAGGCAAAGAAAGTCGCGTACACAATTACTGCTGGACCTAATACATCCCCTCGCCAATTTTTACAAGACTTAAGAAGAGCATTCTCTCGCTTTGATGTATCTTTTGACTCAAATTCCAATGAGTTTAAAACTGCATACTTCTATGGGCTACAGAAAGACATCATATCCCAATTGGTCCGTGAATTTGACCGTGACAAGTCCCTTGAATGGATTGTACATCAAAGCACAAAGCTATATGAGGTACTCTATTGTCAGGGTAGAGAAAGTGATAAAATGAAAGATACCAGGCCTAAATCTAAAGAACCCTCAGCCACAGTAATGGAAATCAGGTCAGCCAAAATGTCCCTTGAGTCTGCTCAAAGTCAAGGTAAAAATAATGTGACACCTGAACAAAGGGGTAATCCACAAAGATCGCCATTTCCTGTACCAATGTTCCAATCACATGATCCTAGTAATAGAGAGAGCTACATCAGCCCTAGATATTTAGGGGATAGACCCCGGGTAAGATACCGGTCTGATATGGCAGGTATGAACAATAACCAGAGACAAAATCAAGATCAAAGAAATGATGGTCCCTACCAGTCATTGGGGACACAGAGCAGATTTGATCCCAACACCATGATATATGGTAATCAGGATAGGCCCTGATATGTGGATCGATTTACTGATAATGGAAATCAACATAGGGGCCAGTACCCACAATCTGAGAGACAGGACATGAGGCAAAACGTGAACTACAGTCCACGCCAGTACAATGATTCCCCACCAGGGGACTATAATCAAAGGATGGGTGCAACCCGCTCCCCTCCACAAATGAATCAAGAGTTCAGAAACCATCCCAACCGGTATCAATCACCTGAGAGGTATCAGAATAGATCCAATCAGGGGGAAAACAACCAATATCGACCTAGGCCACAGAAAGAGGATCCTAGAGAGATGGAAAGGTTCCAGTGCCTTGAGGCCCAAGTGAAAATGTTAGCTGAGCAAATAGGAAAGCTCTATACAGCGCAAAAACAACCTTCCAAAGAGGGGGCTGATGGCCATAGCAATGACCGGGGGGCTTCCGAAAAGTGACTAAGTACTCATGATAACTGGAGTGCCAAAATGACAGATTGCTCTGATATAATTTTGCATAACGACTCTGAGATGCCTAATGGATTAAAAATGAAAGTACCAGTAAATGAAATTGTGATAGAAAGTGCAAATACTTCTAAAAAAGAGGTACGGTTTAACTTAGAGCTAAATAAAACTGTAAAGATTTGCACAAATGAAAAAGAAACATTAGGAATTCCAAAAGAACAAATGAACAGATTTAAGAAAAATGACTCATGCATGGGGAATACCAGTGAACAGGGAGTAAGTGGGGATGCCATAGCTCCTTCCCTGGGCAAGCAAAACAATGACCAAACACGGACAGAAAAAGGAAATACTCACAAGGAGGGTACAAGTCAATCACCTGAAAAATTCTTTGAGCCACATATTTTTGAAGAGGATGAAAGGGCTGGTATTACACTAAATGATCACAAATGCACAGAATTAAAAAATGACAAATTGCTGAATGATGTTGTTACACATGTTCAGTTGGAAAGTTGTAATGTGGTCTCTGATGTTACCCAGATGGATGGGCGAACAGTGGCCACACTCCAAAAAACCTCTGAACATGGAGAAATGAATAAAATATCTCGCACAGAAATGGGTAAAAAGGAGGGAAAAATGTCTTTTCATTTACCAATGTGCTTAGCCAAAAGTGAAAAAGACCTGAGAAAGGTGAGCCCTGAAATCAGTAAGAATTCACATTTCTTATGTGTATTAGAGGAAGTTGAGGACAGATATTATGCACCCATCACTGTAGAAGAAAAATGCCACACCTTCGCTATGATTGACACTGGCGCACAGGCCACAATTATGTCCAAGGAGCTGGTAAAGAGTATCAATGAAGGGAGGCCTCCACAGAGTCAGATCACAGTGAAGGAAAATCAAGGCCCAGTGCATAACTTTAATGGGGAGGAGGTGCCGATCATAGGTGTAACTGAGGTTGACATAAAAATAGGAAAGCACAGAATGAAACAAGAGGTATTGATCACATCTATTTGTGAAATTCCATTTCTGATGGGGACAGATTGCCTGAAAAGATTGTCTCCTCTCATAGATGGGGTGAATGGAGTGCTGTGGTCCTTAACCAAAAAACCATTGAGGCCTAAGAAACTAAAATCACAAAACAGCAATATAAATGAATGTCACACCGTTGCCAAAACAAATGATGCTGTGGAGGTATATCTCCAGAATAGCTGCATACCTAGTGTCACTGTTATATTAATGTGTCAAGACAAAGATCAGAGCGACAATGAAAAACTACCTGTACAAATATACTTGGACCCAAGGAAAGATTGGCAGACTGCCATAGATGAGCACACATTACGTTTCTATTTAAAAGAGAAAACATGCAAACAGAATATTGTTCCTAAAACAGATTCAGAAAAACACATTACCACTCTGGCAGAAATACACATGGAAGATGAGCAACCATGGGTTCATGTTGGTATAAATGATTATCTTAAAACAATAAAAGCCACTTTAGCACTTGAACATGAAAGGAGTTTCATTAATGAGAGATTGTTGCAAAAAATTATGGAGAGGGAAGAAATCCCGAAATTTAGGATTAAAAACCAATATGTTTCTGGGTTGGACAGTCCAGACTTTGAAAACCGAATTGCAGGCAGATGCATGCTTAAAATTAGCATTGGGCAGAAAACAATTTACCATAATGTATGGATAGTGAATGGAGCACAAAATGAATTTTACATGGGCAATGACATCATGCACAGAATGTGTATGGTGTTAGATTTCCTTAATCAAAAAATATGGTCACGCCTAGGTGGGCCGGCACCTGAATTTGAAGACAAAAGAAGGGCTTATCATTGTGCACAACTGGTTCCTTATGCCATCGAATTACAAATAAGGAAAGATACTATTATTCCTGCATTTACAAAACAGTTTGCAATAACACTGAAATGCAAAAATGGACAGCAGATGAAAGGCTCGGATGCATTTGTATGCCTGAATGAATCCATAAAACAGCAAGGCCTGGATTATGAATACATTCCATTGGTAGACATTGGTGAGGGATCTGTAAAAATCATGGTAAATAATAAAGGTTGTCAGGATATTCATTTAGAGGAAAACTCCCCATTAGGAATGGCCATACAAAAATCACATTATACGGCAGATTTAAATAACATGGTGATTGGGAATATTCCTGAAAAATATGTAGATGCCAAGGGCGAGTTGCCAGAACACCTGGACTCTCAGCCCAAAGGAATATTTAAAATTCATTCTGTGTATCCTTATGATTCAAATGAGACAGTGTGCTGCCATCAAGAGGATTGCATAATATTTAATTTAAATGAAAATGAAACAGGAAATCAGCCCATTGAAGTGGAAGCTGATATGCCAAAATATTTAAAAGTGGCAGCTCTACAAAAAGACACAGCCACACAGTTAGAGGAAAGCGCTGAGATTCCTTTACCAGAAGAGTTTCCAGAATTTTCCAGAATGGTAGAAGAGCAGATCTCCTTAGCGGATGCATGTGACAGCGATGGGGATCGAAACGACCTGAGGGAAATATTTATGGAGTTTAAGGATGTATTTGCAAAAGATGCTTATGATTGTGGTTTAACTGATTTACATGTGGCCACACTACCAGAAGGTTGTAGCAGAAATCCAGTGTTTGTACGCCAGTATAGACTACCGCTGGCATGTTTAGAATCATTGGCAGAGATTATTAAAAATTTGGAATCACGGGGAATAATTAGGCCCATTCATAGCACATCCAATACGCCTATTTTAGGTGTGTTAAAGCCAAATGGTCAATGGCGGCTGTGTGCAGACTTAAGAGAGTTAAATAAAAGAGTACCAGTATCTAGATGGCCACTACCATTCATTGATCAGGGCCTAGCTCAGATACATGGTTCAAATGTATTTACCACGTTAGATCTCACCTCTGGATATTGGTCTGTGCCATTGGCAGAGGAGATACAACACTTATTTTCCTTTACATTTGACAGGACTCAATATGCCTGGCTTAGAGCTCCGTTCGGGTACATCAATAGTGGGAGTGAATTTGGCATATTTTTGAGAAAGGCCATGCCGGATGCAGCGGAAAGAGGAACAATAGTTTATGTGGATGATGTCCTGATAAAAAATGAAAACCTTAAAAGCCATTTTGATGAAATAAGACATGTGCTTGGCCAATTGCAGAAAGCAGGCGCCAAAGTATCTTTGCAAAAAGCACAATGGTGCAAGAAAAAAGTGAACTTTCTAGGGCATGAAGTGACTGAACATGGGCTAAATCCACAAAGGAAGAAAATAGAGGCCATACAAAGATTAAAAGATCCTAAAAATGTGAAAGGAGTAAAAAGTTTATTAGGGATGACAGGCTATAACAGAAAGTTCATTGAGAATTATGCAGAAATCACTCAACCATTGACTAAACTGCTTAAACTAAATACTCCCTGGAGATGGGAAAGAGAGCAGTCTGATGCAGTGGCTAGATTGAAGGAATGTCTTGTAAAGGCACCATGTTTAGCATACCCCATAAAGGACAGGGATTTCTTTATAGAAATAGGCTTTTCTGAACATTGTATGTCAGCAGCGTTATCACAAAAACACGATTTGAATCACAAAACCATTGCATATGCAAGTAAGGCATTTTCCCAAGTTGAAATGAAATTTAATGAATGTGAGAAGGCCCTATTAACCACTGTGTGGGCGCTACAACATTTTCGCCCCATTGTTCAGGGAGAAAAGGTGATTATTGAAACAAATCATCAACCTTTGCAATTTTTAGAGAGTAAAAGAATTAGATCAGGCAATTTAGCGCAATCCAGAATCACTTCATGGACGCTGGCATTACAAGGTTTTCCCGTAGAAGTAAGATATGGACAAAATAAAAAGAGCCCAATTGCTCAAGGGTTAGCTGACTTACATGACTGTGCAGCTGAACAAATACCAAATGAAATGGAAGTGGAAGCTAGTTTACAGGAATTTGAACAATCATCACACAAAGCTTTTGATGAAAAAACATGCAAGGATTTGCCAACTGTATATGTGGATGGTTGTGCTTTTCACATTGAAAATGACAGTAATAAACAATTAGTGGCAGGAATAGGAAATGTCTGGTTGAAATGTGAAGGCGTTCCTAGTATAGGGATGAGGATTGGAGATAGGAGCAGTCAGGTGGCGGAATTGGCAGCCATCTATAAAGCAATTGCTACTGCAGTTGATAAAAAGTTCAGTGAAATTGTCCTGGTGACTGATTCTGACTATGCACGGAATAGCTTTGTGGAGTATTTGCCTGGTTGGAAAGCAAGAGGCATGGTTACATACAACAAAAAGCCACTTAAACATGGAAAAATGATACAAGCCATAGACAAATTGGTGTCAGAAAATAATTTAACAATATACTGGAGAAAAATTCGTGGGCATTTAAAAACACCAGGAGAGGATAAGGAGGGAAATGATAAGGCAGACCATCTGGCTAAGATTGGGGCTGTGGTGGGAGAATTGCTACCTATTGATTATTTAATGGGTGAAATACAAATTGATGCAGTCACACGTTCTGAAGCACCAAAGGAGGTAGATCAACCGGTGGTGCAGTGGAGTCATGACACGCCAGACCAAGATTTGATTGAGGCACAAAAGAATGATCAAATTTTGGGAATCTATTATAATCATTTGATAGATCCTGAACAAAATCCTGTAACAGAAAAAGATTGTATGGGAAAAGAAGAGTTGAGGGTGTTATTAAAGAACAAAACACGAATTAGATTACAGGATGGGCTCATGATTAGAGAGTCCATAACAGGGCAAATACAGTGGGTAGTACCCCTTTCATTCAGAGGACTAATGCTACACCATGCACATGATGCCATAACTGCAGGCCATAGAGGTTCACAAAAGACATTAGAAATACTAAAAGATTATGCTTACTGCCCACATATGTCCCAAGATGTGGAATTATATACTAGAGGATGTCTAGTATGCGCCCAATTTAAACCTGCTTCACCAATGCATAGAGCACCATTGATGAAAAGAGGCCTAACTCTCCCATGGTCAGATTTGCAAATAGACTATGTAGGTCCTTTAAAAAGGTCGAGCAGGGGACACCGTTATATTTTGAGTGTGGTATGTTTGATGTCAAAGTGGATTGAATGCATTCCTGCACCAGATTGTAGTGCGCAAACAGCAGCCACATTACTGGTGAACCATGTGTTCTCAAGGTTTGGGTTGCCACAAAGAATTGAGTCAGACAGAGGAAGTCATTTCACAAGTACTCTAATGAGTAAGGTATGGCAAATACTAGGTGTGAAAAGGAAACTACATATCGCATATCGGGCGGCGTCTTCAGGTACAGTTGAAAGAAGCAATAGGTCTGTTGTGGATATTTTAAAGAAATTTGTGGCAGAAGCAGGTTCCAGCTGGGATTTACGTTTACCGTTGGTTCTGATGGCAATCAGGTCGACTCCTGCCAAAGCAACAGGTGTTAGCCCCCATGAGGTCTTGACAGGTAGGAAAATGGTGTTACCAAAACATCTACTATACAGAACACATGAGCAAACTCTAGTGAGTGCATCCACGGTTCATGAATATATTGATGAACTGAGGAGGCATTTGCAACATGCATTTGCTTTTGTGCAGAGAAATCTGGAAAGAGCTGCTGACAGTGCTAAGTCATATTATGACAAAAAGACATCAGTAAAGGAATACAATGTAGGGGATCAGGTGTACAAGTTTCATTTTGGAAAAAGTAAACAGAAAAAATCTAAATTTCTAGCAGCCTGGCAGGGGCCATTTCGAATTATAGATAAGGTTTCTCCTGTAGTGTATAAAATTTTGAAAAATGAAGGTGAAACAGCAATAGAGCAGTTTGTCCATGTAAATCAAATCAAACCATGCCATCCCAGACATGAGATCAGGCGGCTTGAGCATGTAGAAACAGATAAAATCACTTGAACACAAAAAGAGAAAATAAATGGGTACAATCAGGAGGCAGTGACAAAGAAGTTAAAAAGTTGATTGTTATGATGGCACATAAACACTGTAATATATGTAAAAATATATAATATAAATAAATAAATAAATAAATAAATGCACATATAACGGAAGCTCGTGGTTGGTGTGCAGAGAGAAAGTGTATTATATATTGAATGCTGTTTTATATATGCTTGTTTTCTTTTAACTTGTATTTGATTTCAGAAAAAAAAAACAGAAAAAAATATAAACGAAATATTTTTACCAAGCATGTTTTATTTTTGGCAAAAGGTGGAAGTAAGTATTGTGCTATGTACTTAATCTGTTTATTTTCTATTTTGATTTAGACAATTAACATTATTTGGTCGGAGGTTCCGGGATCAGAGGCCACGGGAGACGATGGTGTCCTGGAGTCCCCTGGATGAAGACCAAAAGATGCCTGCCTCCAGGTGGAGGTGAAGACAAAATAACCGGAATGCCAAAAGAGATGACTGCTGTGGATTCAAGATTGCCAAGATGAAAGAATACTCGAATGAACCGAATAACATCGCTGGTCGGGAGATACCAAAAGAGACAAAACAGAAGTTCCGGCATATGAAGTTCCACGTATTTATTATTTTAATTATTTATTTTAATTTGTTATATTAATTATTTGTTTTAGTTAGTTGTTTTATTTCGTTGTTTTTAATTGACTTGGAAAATTTAAACTTAAAGTAATGCCACTTCCACTGAGAAGGCAAATGTGAAACATTTTATGAACTGATGGACTCAGATGAAGTGTTGATTGCAAATTTTTTCATTGATGCACATGAATATTCATTTTGTTGGATTGCTATATTGTAAAAAAAAAAAAAAAGAGAGAACAAGTTGTTTTTAGGAATTGGCTTGGATTATAGCCAAGTTCTAAAAACAAAAGGAGGGTATATGTAAGGATATTTGGCATGTTACAGCACAGAGTACAGCACTACTGCACAAGTAGCACATTTCTTTTTGCAGCACCACCACAAGGGTGCGGTGCATTGCTATATGGGTTACCAGATTAACAAGGAAAGACAGGCTATTCAGTCAAAAACGATTTTAACATATAAGATGCAAATCTATTTTTACAGTTAAAAGCACACGTGCTCATTTAAAAATGCACACTATTTTCCACCTGAAATGCCTATGGTGCGAGAGACACATTTGAAAATTAACAGCTAACCTATTAACCATTAACCTGACTAATAAAACCTTATTTAACATAACCCACTAATAAAATGTGTTCTCCACTGCAGAATTAGGCATACTCTGAAAACCATTTAAATGTGTGTGCAGATTTTTTTTTCTTCTCTTCTCTGCCTGATTCTCTGTGTTTTTGTGCACAGTAACTGCAGGAAGAAGGAAGTCAGATTTGCAACAATTGCAAATGTATAAGCGAAGCTATTGTTGAAGAGTAGGAGGATGAGAGATGATGGATTTCATTGGGACACGTCATACAGAGGGCTGAGAGGAAAGTTTTAGTGGGCAGTAACGGGGAAAAAGATAAGGCAGACATTTTCTGCACTACTGGGGAGAAGACCTGGCTGTGGGGCTCCTGACTGAATGCAGATTCCTGTGTCCTGCTGCAGTCGAGATTGGGGAGAGCTGAAAGAAGGACCTTTCCACTGGCTGAGGCATTCCTATCTGCAAAAGCTGAGAATTCCAGGCAATGACCCCGGTTTGAGAAGGCAAGCGTTCCTTTTTGCTGGAGTTAATCCAAGGGAGCCGCATTCACAAAGAGAACAGCCAAAGAGAACAACTAAAAAGATAAGGTAATGAGAAGTGTGGGAGCTGAGTGTGTACGGTAATATGCAGTCAGTGTAGGATTCCTGTGCATGCCTTAATCAAGTGCTAATGTTGCAATTTGAGTTCTGTTCTCCGCCACTCTCTTTGCAGTGTGTCACAGACAATGCTTTGACTGTACCATTTTATTTCTGTAAAGAATGAGATCGTGTTTAAATACAACTTTTATAATACAGAAAAATATTTGAAAACAGGCGGGTGATGTTTATTGTTTACCATACAATGCCGATGATGTGGGGAGATTTTTAAACAGTGCAATGGTCATTTTAAGACAGATGTGTGCATGTCAGAATCAGTATGAATAATTGTGAGTGACTGTAGCATAGCTTGTTGGAGGTACATGAGCCAACGGGAAGAGAGACTCTCTGAACATAGCTCCCTACCGTATATAAGGTAGTGGAAATTACCACAAGACTACCACATATAGCTCTGTGTCGTAAATAAGTCAGTGAGTTCGCCCATGGTGGCACACCAACACTATCACTGGAAAATGTGGTATTCCTAGAATGCAGGTCTGAGGTCTCTCTAGTGATCACACGAAAAATCTAAGCAAAGATAAGGGATTCTGGACATTGGGGCCACAAATAAAACAAGGGAATTATGCTCACCAAAATACCACCAACCACGTATACCAAATATGCAGGTCTGGGTGCTGAAATAATGCATGTCCATTGTATTATTGTTGCACATGGCCAAATCTGAATACAAAGAGTGATTATTGCTAAGTTATTTTTCGGCGGTAATAAAATACCGTCAGGCCCCAAATCTCCACAAAATACCCTACAGTTTCCTATTAATGTCTGGGCTGATATAGGATGGATCTTCAGCTCTCTGGCTTTTGTTCTCTTGCTCTGAAGAAGTGCAGGACCATAGGGGTTTGTAGTCTGTGTCTTATCACCCCAATCGTCCATTGGCCCCCTTGGTTTTGAAAATCATGAGTATTATTTCTGGACCACTGTGTCCACCTCCAGCATAATGCTGTTCCTCCTCCATCTACCACCAGCCCCTTCTCCATCAATTTGCTCTGTCTCACTTTCCACCCCATTCTCACCCTTAACCTGGATCTGTCTTTCTTCTATTTTATACTCTGTGTTATTGGGGAATTGGGAAAGATGAGGGTCTGACTGTGAACATTGCATTCACGAATATGAACATAATTGCTGAATGTTGCACCATTGGCAATTGGAGTTCCACAGGTGAAGGGGGATGATGCTCGACATTAATGTGGCAATTGTGTAACCCCATGTTAACCTGCATGAGTGACATTCAATAAATTGTTCACGTATGCAGATTGGGAGAGATGGTGTCCATGGATAATAGAAAGTGGGCGGTGACTGTGTGAAGGTAGGGTGGGTATATCATAGTTGAGCATAAGACAACTAATGAGATCATGGAAGCAATATACATTTATATGTTTGTTTATTTGTTTATTGATTTGTATGGCAAGTCAAACCCAAGGGTAGCAGGGCACAACAGAGAGCATAAATCATGACTACTTAAACGCTTAGTTACAAAGTAAGGCACAATATACATATGAAACATTACAGGTAATTGTCTTGACAAATCAGTTAAAGAATATACATACATACATTTTTGAGTAAGATCACAGGTGTTGGTTGGGTCACAGTTAGTCTTGGGAGTCAAAGTGTAGCCATGTGAGAATATTTCATCTGAAGCTATAGTAGGATTGGTCTGCTCGAATGTCAAGTGGGAGAGCATTCCATTGAGAGATCTGAGCTTTGTGTTAGAGGATTCCCAAAATCACAAAGGTGTGTAGTGGCGTTATATGAGACATTGCTGGTGAAAGAGCTCTCTTCAACATGATGATAAACAATGATTAGGCAGACTAAGATATATCAAATACACCAGAGTCTTCTTTCCTGTGAAATATGCATATGGCACAGAAATAAACTTAGAGTAAATGTGTATATTGCCAGAATACAACTCATAGTCATCTTTAACTTCTATCATAGATTCGATTTCAAAACATTATTTAACACTGAAACCTGGTCAAATCAATTTTCTGGTCATGCATAGCTGTGGAAGCCAATCAAAAGTCTCTTTTTGGGATGACAGTTATGGTCTTTGTTCCCATCTATCAGGTTCTGTAGAAACCTCAGGATCCCTCAACGCCTCAGGCCCCAACAGTTGTAATGATGTATTTTTTCAAATGTGAAAATTGAAACCAGTCCTACCACTTTTATCTTTTCTATGCACCTTCCTGGATGACAAGACTTCTCTATCATAGGGCCTCATTACGACCCAGGCGGTAAGTTACCGCCTGGGCCGTGACTTTACCACCATGGCGTAAACTACGTTTACGCCATGGTGGTTGGCGGACTTACCGCCCCATTCCGAGGTCGGCGGGGCGGTAAGTCCCCAATCCCCATTTACCCTTCCCCATTCCCATTTTTGCCCCATAGGGCATAATGGGAGTGGGGAAGGCGTTAATTACGCCACCGTAAATTACGGTGGCGTAATTAACTCCATGGTCCCTTAGCGCCATGGATTTTAACACCTGCTAAAAGCAGGTGTTAAAAGCGCCATGGCGCTAAGGGACCTCGTAATTGGCGGTAAGGGGTCGGCGCAGCTAACGCTGGCGTTAACCCCTTACCGCCAGGGTCGTAATGAGGCCCAATAGTGTTTAATTTGGAAATTAACTATAAACTAAGAGTGGGGTCTGGTGGCTATGAACTAGTATTATGAGGGTAAGAGGTTCATACAAGAACAGCAATACATATGTCACTAAGAGATCCCTAAAGCGCTGAGAATTAATGTGCCACCACTGATCGGGGTTGAAAGCCTGAGATCCAAATATTTGAGGGAGAAAATACCAGAGATTATTTTTCCGAAATAACCTTCAGTCTTTTCTCCCCTGAACATGTCTGTCTTGACCCATGCCCCCAACGCTACTTACCTTGCGACCGCTGACTCGCAGTGTCCCTGCAACGCCTGCACCCCCGCAGCCCTTATTTTAATGGCTTTTTGGGATGGCTGCCGGGGACATCCCCACAACTCCTGCTCACAATATAGTCGTGCAGGGTGTAATTGTTATTGTGAACACTGCTTACAATGCGTGCATGGCAAGCAGTGTTCACGATTGATATGAAATGCTGCCTGGCATGCGAGCATGTTAGGCAGCGTTTACTCACTTGGCACGTCGGAGTGCAAACATGCAGGCCAAAAAATGGCATTCACATGTGTACACCAGTATTTGCCCTGCACTTTTGCACTCCGCTGTGCAACTGAAGAACCTTTGGCAGCGAGGAACCGCCACCATGTATATCAACATGTAACAACTCTGCCACTGCCAAATTGTGATTGCCAACACAATAAGAGCGCCTGTGTGTACTCCATTTACTTAAATCATTTTGTGACCAGGAAAAAGAGTTGCGCTTGGTTTGGAAACAATCATGAATCAACGGTTGCCTAATATCATAATCATCATAATGCTAATTGAAAAGGATTGCATTAGTGTTTGAACTGATGTATTGTATAGATGAAATGGGTCTCATTGTTTAATTTTAACTTTGGGAGTGGTTTTGTCTATAATGCAATCACTCTAGTACATAGCATTGTTAAGGTTAAGACAAATTGTCTATGGAGTTTCTGCAAATTACATTTCCTAATAACATTTTAACCCTTCCATGTAAAATTCTGATGAATGTCAGCATGTTTCATGGAAAGCTTCATAGATAATTAACATTGTGTTTAAATTACATTTTGAACTGCTTTTAACATTGGGCTTTCCCAAAGCCAAAAGAATATTAGGGTGGGAAGAAACTATTTCAGGCCAAATATCTCAAAATTGCATGTTTCGATTTTTCTGTGTCATGCACCTATACCTTATCAGAATTGGGTGCACTGAAAGATCTTTTATAATCAAGCTGGCCAATTCTGATATATTCACGTTTGAAGATGTAGCTATATATCACGCACACACACACACTCACTGTTCATCTTCTATTTGAAATATACTAATGTAGGAGATATACTTTTCACACATGTACACTATTAAACACAGGAACACTCATATCAAACTCAGTGCCAACTTTACTGTGAGTTATCATATGAATGTATATAAGACACATAGGAGGTTTAAATTGCAATAGTGTCCGAAATGCAAAACTCCCATACGCCTACTACACGTGTAAAAACTTACTTCAAAGTGAGACCTCACTTTAACTTCAGTTGTTTTACTTATAAAAGGCATGCAAATCGGTATATAAAGTTGGTATAGGCCTACTATACCGATACAAACTCACACCAAACTCACACCTCCCTTTAATGTGAGTTTTCCTATGAACAGTGTAGGACATGTGCATTTAATATGACTTTAGACCAGACACTCAAATGCTTCTGATACCCCATGACCTAAAATGCCAGACATTTACACTTCCAAATACTCGTATTTCTGCAACCACACACTCCTATGCCACACACATATGCCACACATACACTTACAATACAGACACTTGCGATGCACACTCTTATGCCAGATGCTTTTAAGCCATGTGACCTTATACCACATGATCCTATTCACCGAACTCTTATACCATGTACTCTTACACTACACATGCTTACAGCACACGCTCTTAGAGCACCGTCTTGTATGCCATTGTGGGATGTATTTACCCATGCATCCGAGCCCTACCTCAAAACTGTGCAGTACTGACATGGAAAACATCATGATGGCCAGAGCTTCCCAGAAAATGCCCAGGGAAGTGCATGAAGAATAGGCTGCCACTCATTTTTGCCGATGTTATGGGCACAGAAGGACACTGCCTAAAACCACCATTGGACTACCCACACAGTAGTCTGAAACCATTGGGAATGGCAATGCTGATTGCCAAAAGCAAACCCATAACTGTTGGGAATTCATTTTCTTAAATCCCAAAAAGGGGTGCAGTACCAGTACTCACCACTATCCAAAAGCCGGCGTTTTAAAACCACCAGATTTTGTAGAAAACTGAATAAATGAACCCAAAACATGCCAAAGAAAGACATTTTAAGAGGTGGATCCAATGTAAAGTTATATTCTGAAGTGACTTGAAGGTTTATAACAAGACTGGCTGAGCTGTGGATTTCAGCAGTTTAAGTACATTTGGACTGAAAGACACTAAAAATCTAAATGTTTAAAAGAAATGAGTGACCTACTTTGAGTGTCACATAGGTTGCAATTGTTTAAATGTCATAGTTTTAAACTTAGAATCAGCATTCTAGCTGCATATGTAAAAATGTTTAGTTTTATTTGAATGCAGAAAACTGGGTAACAAAAAGTGACATTTTATCTGAAACCTGGCTTGAGAAACTGAATTCTGCCTGACAACTACCCCATCAGGAGTGAAACTTGAGTCACAGCTGTGTTCCCAGGCCTATCTGCCTTTTGCTGGCCACACTAAGGATATGCCATCTCTCTGATAATTGAATTAAGGGGAGCCCCCACAGAATACAGGAGCTCTGAACAAAGCCCTGTCCTGACCCAGGCAGATGGTTTATTGCAGATGTCGTAAAAGTAGCTTCCTCCTGAAGCAAAGGGGAGGGGCACTGCCTGTGAGAGCAAGCTGGCTTGGCAGAACTGGAAAAACCAGAAATTCAACCTTGTGCTGGAGGAAAACCACACCAGAACATAACTCTAAAAAGATGGATCATTCATAGAGCGGACATGTGAAAATTTTATAAATGATGCCATAATTCTTGTGATTTTTCTGCCCATATTTTAAGACGTCCTAGGACCCGGTGGTATGTTCAGGGGGGTTTTAGCGGAAAAGAGGATATTACTCAAAATGTGTGCATGTGAAAAATCTGACACTTCATCAACTAATGTCCATACTCCTTGCGCACATGTGTGTACATTTGGGGTAATGTCCGGTATTGCAAACCAGTTAAAAAGTGCAAAATATTGCCATTTCTGAATGCAAGCTCCCAGGAAGAGCAGAGTTTGAACAGGGTATACCTCCTGTAATGCATGATGGGTGCATATGATTTTAAAACAATGTGTACCTCTGCAAATATGTATTTGGTTCAAATCTAGATTTGTGTGTAAGTTGACAGGAGGAGTGGACTTTCTGCAGGCCGTAAAATGACATCACTCTGACACAACTTAGCTTCCCCAATCAGGGGAGAAATGAAAGCTTGGCCAATGATAAGTGGAGAGGGGTAGGGTCTAGTGATGCTGCACACACACCCATAAAAAAAAACACATAAAAGCAGACAGACAGGACAGATAGGGACCTTCAAATCCATTTGCTGCGGGACGCTCTGCTGGAAAATCCATACTTTACCTCCATCAATCTCTAGAGAAAGCTGTGCAGAAAGATCCAGACTTCAAATCCATCAGGCCAGACCAGAGGCAAAGCAGAGCTGACCCAGATCACTGTGAAGTGCAGAGACCAGAGTCCAGTCTAAAACCTGACCAGATCCATGGCGAGGCCCATTTAACTCAAGAATATAGTGTGAGTACCTAGAAGACTGTGCAGAACCAATCTCTTAGTTAAGATAATATAATTCAAGTTATTTTAATCTAAGTAGAATTGCCTCCTAACTGTCAACTGTCATTTGTAAAGCTGTCACCTGTGATTTGCTAGTTGCAAACTGCACTTGTCTTTTTGAACTTTAAAATTTCAAAACTGAAAAACGACCTTTATTTAATCGCTCATATCTCCGTGACCGTTTGTGCTAGAGACTTGCAGTAACTTTCATCTGGAAGCTGAGATCCTAGGCTTTCCTAGGACCCCAAAACGATATTGCTAGCCCTTGTAATTCCTCTGTAATCGCGCCAGGCGCATTCGCGAATTTTGCCGCGATTTGAAAATGTCTCCACTTGCAAAAAGATAGCTGCTTTTGCTTTCCTCTGAAAAAAATCGTTTGCCTCATAAAAACTATCCCTGCATCATTGCTAAAGTGAGCCTGGACTAATATTAACTTGATTTCACTCACCCTGAACCTCTAGAGGGAATTAAAAGCATTTTAGCATATTTTTTTCTTCATTTCCAGCACATTTAAAAGCATTTTGCCTGTGTTTCCAACTTCTGTAGTCTAAGCTTGCTGGGGTTAACTGAATCACATTTAATTGCATTTCTGAGAACTGTGTGCCTACCTTCCATTTCCTTGCATTGCATAAAAGGGGGGGGGGTGAATTGTCCAAGAAAGTGATTACATTGTCTTTTGCTGAAATCCTATCAAGTTATTTTCTTTACTGCATTTCATTCCACATTGCATTCAGGGGAGTTGCTAGGTCTGGAAAAGACCTGGGGCTAAGCTGATGTCGGAACTGTTGGGACTGGGGGCTAGCTAGCCTTTTGGCTGTAGCTCCTGAGATTCTATCCGGGGCTACAACCAAAAGATCAGGGGCTATAGCCCCCTTAGCCCCCCCCTAGCAACGCCCCTGATTGCATCCATTTGAAACCATAAAAGTATTGTTGCTATCTTATCCATTTCATGTCAACTCCTTAGTGATTCTCAAGAAGTGTGCTAGTGCCAGATTCTCCGTTGTTAATCTTTATCATATCAGATTAAGTGTGATATTCAATTATTAATTATTAAAAAGTGTGATAGATATATATTGCTTTACTTCTCAAATATACCTTTTAACTTGCAAAACAGAACTACTTCTTGGCTCAGTGGGGTCAGGGGGATTCTGAGAGAGGGGTGTTATATAGGGGTAGTCATCCAGAACGCATGAACTGGACATAAAGATATATCAATAAGGGTTTTCATTCAGTATTCTAGACTAGGCGTTGACTTGGCTGTAGTGCTGAATTGAATCCTCTTACAAATTGGGGGCTTGTGCCGGACGTTTGGGTTAGATCTACCATTTGTGCAGATTAATACAGCGTGCTAGCTGACCAGATACACATATCCGGTCGGATCACCACGCTGTGTTACGCTGTAAAGCACTCCTCAAAGGAACGCTCTTAGGAAAAGGTCTGTTTTGCAAAAATAAAATACAAACTTCTGTAAGTCAGGACAGAGACCAATCTCTAGAATGACGACCTTAGTAGACATGAAAATAGCCAGAGAGCACCTCTTACATTAACTATTTGTGAGAGGTGAATGGAATGAACAGGGCCAGGATGCCTGGTTGCAGGCCATCACGCGACAGGTCACTGAAACAGGGTCAGACCTATGGAGAGATCAGGGTCCATTACATGTGGCCCTGAGTGAACTATATATGGCTCCTAAAGCCAAAGATGAACACAATAAGATTGCCAGGATAGCAGCATACCTGTACCTATATATGGGAGACATGCAGGATAAATGCACTGAAAGCCAAGATCTGGCAAATAGGCAACGGATGGCAGTAGAGAAGGCCCGATCTGATCTGGCCTCTTCTGAGCAGAGGCTGCAGAGGAGCCAGAAGTCAGAAAATGATAGTAGGCAATATATCATTAAAATAAAAGAGGATATGGGCATCCTACAACAGGAAAAGACAGACCAGGATACCAGATTTCTGGCCCTGCAGAAGGAGCACCAAGACAGTTTGGACTCCTTACTGCAGAACCAGAAAAAGTTGGAGCAACAGATCAATTTCAACAGGGCATGCGCGGAGCAGGTAGTCACCCTGCAAAGCCAGCTAGATAGAGAGAAAGAGGAGAGCAATAAACTGATTCGGAAAGACCTGGATACCCAGGCAGAGTTTGATGAGGAGCGCCAAAAAGCTGGTGCCTTTCAACGACAGAGGGACGACCTGGCAGCACAGATGCAGGCTCTCAGTCAGGAAAGAGACACTTTAGGCCAGGAAGTCTGCCACTTAAAAAAGGAAATGGAAGAAAATCACCTGGCCCTCCAGGGGCTGGGTGACCTCCAAAAAGAAAACCAGAACTTGGTAGAGCACACCAGAAGGGTGGAAGATGCTCTGGCAAGAAAGGAGCAGGCCAGTAGGGATGGGACTCAGGAGGTAAACCTCCTGCAGCAAAGACTGGCCCAGTTCTCCAGGACCAACCAGGAAGCACAGAGGGAAAATGAGGCCCTCTGTCAACACAATGATAGGCTCCAACAACAGGTAGCGATGCAGGAGAGACTGATAGAGTCTAGTAAGGCCTTGACTGAGGAACTGAAAGCACAAATGCAGGCTCTTGCATTGCAACAGGGAGCAGGGGCGGATAGAGATGAGGTCCGCTGGGAAAGAGAGACTCCTGACCATAACCTCAGGAGCCCTAACACCAGGGGCCTTCATCTCTCCCAGTCCCTGGACTCTACCACCCCCATGTCCCCTGGCGCACATGAGCACAGGGCCACAGGGATGGCAGATTACTATCCAGCTAAAAGTATGGGGCTCATAGGCCAGTACCACTCAGGAATGGAGGGGTGGGCATCCGGGTATGGGCACCCAAGTACAGTACAGTTCAGTGGGGAACCCCAGGAGAGTAGGCCCCTTAAGGGCATCCTGAAAACCTCTGCCCAGTTAGGTCAGTGGGGGGGTACCCAGCAAATTCTGGCAGCAAGGAGGGATCTGAGGACTCCTCTGAGCACCACAGGAAACAGGAGACCAGGTCCCCACATTCTGCCAGCCATTCCCAGGCTCGCAGAATCCGGGAAAACCTGGAAGAGCAGACAGGAACCTCTGGGAGCAGTGCCTCTGAGTCAGAGGATGAATGGACAGGGGTTACCCGAACCAAAAAGGCCAGTAAGGCAAAAAGGGCCTTGCTTAAGGACCCCTTAAAGCAGATTAAGGCGATCAGGAGCGTCATCACGCCTTACCATAAGAACGCTAAGTATTCTGTTTGGGAGCACTTAGAGTTGTTTGAGCAAATGATGGAGACTTTCCATTTGAAGGACAGCCAAAGCTGTATTCAATATGTAAAGTGGACCTTCTCCCCGGAATACTCCAGTTTCTTTGCGGGGCTGGAGGACCAAAATCATTTAAGATGGTCCACCTATAAGGCGGCCATCTTGAAACATTTTTCTGTTCACAGAAATCCTCAAGAGGCTCACAAGGCAGCCTACAATTTACAATGTGGGGAGGATCAGGCCCCACAAGAATTTGTGCAGGAGTTAAAGCGTGCTTTTGCGCAGACCACCAGAAGGGTGCGCACAGACAGTAGAGAATTCGTTAATACATTTTTTCATGCCTTGCCCAAATACATAATGACCCAGCTCGTGAGGGATTTTCACGAGAAAAGATCTTTAGACTGGGTCATTGAACAGGCTACCCGGATCTATGAGGTGCAGAAA
This sequence comes from Ambystoma mexicanum, assembly GCF_040938575.1. Taxonomy (NCBI): domain Eukaryota; kingdom Metazoa; phylum Chordata; class Amphibia; order Caudata; family Ambystomatidae; genus Ambystoma; species Ambystoma mexicanum. The sequence goes on along the minus strand of NC_090921.1, from coordinate 931,961,262 downwards.
CCGGTAGATAGCAAAAGTAATGCCCAGAAAAACCCCAAAGCCAGCAACACCCCTACTGCTGCCAAGGTGGCAGAGGTAAAGGTCACCCCTGTTTTGGATTTGGAGATGGGGGGGCCTAAAAACCTACCTGCACCTAATAATGCTAGGCCCAGAAGGTCCTCGGGCCAGTCACAGACAGGGAGCCAGGGAGGCAGCCCCACAAATGGGGTCCCTCGCTCTCCTGATTATGTAAGTCCCCGTTACAAGGGAAATCGACCCATCCTGGGTTATGTGTGGACTCCTCCAGCCCAAGGGGGGGGATCCAGCCAAGCACCTAACCCAGGGAACTTCCCTCCCAACTTCCCACAGGAGGGCAGAAATTCTCCAAATCCTGGGCAGAAATTTTTCCCCAGGTATCCACCCAATCTCCAGCCCCAAAATCCTCCATCCTTCTTTCCCCAATTCCCTGAGCCCAGACAACCTAATCCGGGAGAGGGGAGGCCAAGGGTGGAGGGGTACCCAAATCTTCCCAACCCGGGGTACTACCAGGGAAGGGATAGCTACCCTTCCCGGGATCAGCCCAGGGGAGAAAACAGGGCCCCGTATCAGCCTGAGCGGGTTTCCCAGTTAGAGCGCCAGGTTCACAACATGGCGCGGGATCTGGGTCACATACTGAGGGCTCAGCAGAACCCTCAGATCGGCATGCCGGCGCAGAACGCACCCAACTCTGGACCTGGTGCTCCAGAACAATGACGGGGGCAGCACCCCGATAACTCACCGGTTCCCAAGCTTCCTTCCTCACTTGTAAACAGCCCCTGGAAACCCAGGAACCGGAAACAAAATCTCCTGCTCCTGAAAGTCTGTCTCCTAAGGAGCAGAGGGGTGGTAGGAGAAACAAAAGACCCAAACAGACACAGTTTGAGGAGGAGGTACAGATCTTCCAATTTGAGGGAGAGGGATCCTCAGAGGATCCTGGGAAAAGGATCTTCTCCTTCAGAGAGGGGGGAACTCCTCCCAAAGAAAAATGGGTCCCTAGGGATGCAAATCCAGACTGGGGAGATGTGGAGACTGAGCTACCGCCGCCCACCATCTCATCCCAGAAACAACAGCAAGAAAATCCCCTGGTTCAAACCCATCCTGGTGACTGCCTCCAAAAAGGGGGGGGCGGCCCAGAACCGGAGCCAGGGGAACCCACAATGGCTCTGATCTCCAGTTGCCAAATTTTTCTTTCAGATTCCCAAGGCTCTTCACAGAATTCTGCCCAAATCTCTTCGCTAGCGATGTCCAAAACCAGAAAATTAGCCCACCAGTTGTCCAAAAATGTACATTATCTGTGCCCCCTTGAGGAGAAGGAGGGAAGATATTATGCCCCGGTACAAGTACAGGGGCAGGGTACAATTTTGGCACTGGTGGACACTGGATCTCAAGCTACCCTTCTGTCCAGAAGGGCCTTTGACGAACTGAATGCAGGAAGGGGAGAGAATTACCAAATTCCTCTCACCTCTCTTCCTGGACAACTACAGAACTTTGACGGGAAGGAAATTCCCGTCGAGGGGACGGCAGACTTGGACATTAAGATCGGGCGACACAAGGTGAAACACCCGGTCATAGTAGTGACTCCAGAGGGCACCCCTTGTTTACTAGGGAATGACCTCCTGAGAAGGTTGTCACCCCTAATAGATTGCGTAAACAAGGTCCTCTGGACCCAGACTAGCCGACCAATAAAATTGAAACAGAGTGTCAACCATGTTAGTTTAAACGGCACCTGCCACATGGTTGAACAAAAATCTGACCAAGTAGAATTTCACTTCCAGAACAACCAAATTCCAGACGTGACAGTAATAGCAGTAGGACAAGAGACTGGTGATGGAGGGTCCTCTCTATTTCTGAAAATCAACCTTCCTTCCAGTCTAAAGTGGTACTCCACGCTGGAAGGAAACACTCTGAAATTCTATACTAATCCACAATCAGAAACTCCCACTCCTATAGTCCAGAAAGATGTGAAATCAGCTCAGAGCCTGGCTGATATTCAGCAAATTGGAGAGCAGTTGTTCATCCCTGTTCAGTTAAATGATGGGAAGGACTCTGTTCTCGCTCGAGTGTGTGTGAACAACGGTAAGAGCTTCATCAGCGAAGCCATGTTTCGCCAACTCCCAAAAGATCCAGCCATTCCCAACTTCAAACTGATAGACAAATGGGAAATGGACCTGGAAGCACCTAATTCCAAACATCTCCTGCCAAGCAGGTGTATGCTCAAAATCTCCATTGGCAACAAGAGCATAGTCCACAATTGTTGGGTCGTGCGAGACGTCCCTGCCGCCTTTTACTTAGGCAGTGACATTCTCAATCGCTTTGCCATTAGTTTGGACCTAATAAACTTCAAAGCTTGGTCCCGATTAGCGGATAATCCCATGGGCTTTGATGATCCAGAAAAAGCATTTAGGTCAGCTCAATTGCTACCTTATGCAGTTGAAATTCAGGTTAAAGAGGAAGTCACCATCCCAGAAAGGACCCGACAATTCTCCCTGGAAGTGAAAGTTAAAAGGGGACAAGAGTTGAAAAACCCTGATGCTTACATACATCTAAACGCTTCTCTCCAACAGCAAGGGTTGGGGGTAAACCCAACTCCATTAGTCAACATAGAACATGACACCATTCCAATAGAGGTGGATAACAGCGACTTAAAGAGTATTACTCTAGCCGCAGGCACCATTATTGGAATGGCGGTTGATGACCGACATTTTTCCATAGATTTAGGTAATGAACTGTTAGGGCCAATCCCCAAGGACTGCTTTGACAGTGACAGTGATGACAATACAACACCAGACAGGATTTTTACCCGGCATGGGGGGAACTTCCTGGTGTACACTTCCTGCCCCTATGGTAAGGAAGATGTGACTTGTGACTTCGGGAGGGATGAGGTGATTTTCCAGGTCCATGAGGGCTGCCTTTCCCACCTGAAGCCTCCAGTCCAAATCAGCACTCTGACCAGGGACTTCTCCACCCAGCTGGAGGAGGCCGCTAGAGATAGCCAAACCAGAAGTCTTTCCAGGCTTCAGGCAGATGGTGGAAGAGAGAGTCAACCTAGCTGACGCCTGTGTGACTCTGGAACAAAAGCAAAAGTTGAAACAAGTTTTCTTGGATTTCCAAGATCTCTTTGCGGTAGACTCATATGACTGTGGCCGCACCCACATCCACACAACAACAATCCCCACGGACCCTGGCATGACTCCTGTGTTTGTGAAGCAATATCGCTTGCCTCTCGCATCAATGGAGTCCCTTACTGAAATAATTAAGAACCTTGAGTCCCGGGGAATAATCTGTCCAGTCCACAGCACCTTCAATAATCCGGTGCTGGGAATATTGAAGCCAAACGGCCAGTGGAGACTCTGCGCTGACCTTAGGGAGCTCAACAAATGGGTCCATACTTCCCGATGGCCTCTGCCCTACATTGACCAAGGGCTGGCCCAGATCCAGGGGTCACAGGTATTCACTGCAATAGACCTGACCAATGGATATTGGACCGTGCCTGTCAGCAGGGAGGAGCAATACAAACTGGCTTTTACCTCTGGGGGCCAGCAGTATACATGGACCCGGACTCCCTTCGGATACCTCAACTCTGGCAATGAATTCAACATTTTCCTACATAAGGCCATGCCCGACCTGGGTGCGAGGGGTAACCTGGCTTATGTAGATGATGTCCTCATCAAAAGTTCATCTGTGGAGGAACACATAGCGGAGATCCGTTATGTTCTGACCCAGTTGAGGGCCGCCGGAGCAAAACTTTCCTTTCAGAAAGCACAGTGGTGTAGAACCCGTGTTAATTTCTTGGGGCATGAGATTACTCCTCAGGGTCTCTGTCCCCAGGAAAAGAAAGTGGAAGCACTTCAGAAACTGAAAGACCCCACAACTCTGCGGGAACTAAGGAGCCTCCTTGGACTGACTAATTACAGCAGAAAGTTCATTGAGGGCTACGCAGAGATCACCAGACCCCTGATTCATCTCCTGAAGGGGGTGGGTCAAGTGGGAATGGGGTCCAGAACAAGCCGAGGCAGTAAGACAACTCAAAAGAAGCCTCTCACAAGCGCCCTGCCTAGCTTACCCTGTCAGAAACAAGGAGTTCTTCCTGGAGACGGGGTTCTCTAATACGTGCTTGACGGCAGTATTATACCAAAAGCATGACAAGGTCAATAAAGTAATCTCCTATGCGAGCAAAACTTTATCCTCTGTGGAGGAAAAATTCAACGATTGTGAGAAGGCACTCCTGGCAACGGTGTGGGCCTTGAAGAATTACCGCCCGTTTATCCAGGGGGAACACATCATAGTGGAGACTCCACACCAGCCTCTGCAATATTTCCAAAGTGACAGAATCCGGGCCGGAAATGTGAGTAATTTCCGAATTACTTCCTGGATTCTGTCAATGCAAGGCTTTCCTGTGGAGGTCCGATATGGCCAAAACAAGAAGAGTCCCCTCGCGCAAGGTCTGGCTGACTTGCATGATTGTGCCAGAGAAAACTGTCTCGAGGACGAAAGTCTAAAAATCAAGGACAACATGGAGGCATACCTTAATTCCCCACACAAAGTCTTTGAAGAGGACAAGTGTGAGGGAATGCCCACTGTCTATGTGGATGGATGCTCTTACCATGTTGACAACAACGGGGAAAAAGAACTGGTGGCTGGCGTAGGGAATGCATGGGTGAATGAGTCCCCAGAACCCTCCGCTGGATACAAAATTGGTCCCGAAGTAGTCAGGTGGCAGAATTGATGGCTGTGCATCAGGCCATCCTCACTGCTGTCCAGCATCAACTCCGCAAACTGGTCATAATCACAGATTCGGATTATGTACGGAACGGGTTCGTTGAGCACCTGGTTAATTGGAAAACCAGAGGCATGTTATGTGCTAATAACAAACCTTTGAAACATGGGAAGTTGATCCAAAACATTGATGATCTGGTCAACTCGAATGAGATGACCATCTATTGGAAAAAGATCAAGGGTCATTCCAAAGTAGAGGGACCAGACAAAACTGGAAATGACTTAGCTGATCAGCTGGCCAAAACCGGGGCCATCCAAGGGGATCTAATTGAGATTGAGTCCCTGTTGGGGGAAATCCAGGTCACTGCTATCACTAGGTCCCAGACAAATGCTCACAACGACCTTTCAATTGCACAATGGAGTAAGGAGACCCCTGATGCTGATTTGATTACCGCTCAGAAGGGGGATCCAATAATTGTAAATTTTACCAGCACCTTGAGGACCCTGAGAACTTTCCCCTGACGGATACCGATTACATTGGGAAAGAGGACCTAAGAGTGTTGATGAAATGTCCAAAAATGTTCCGGATCCAAGACGGTTTGTTGGTAAGGAAATCCAAAACTGGCCACGATCAGTGGGTGGTTCCTACCTCATTCCGAAGCCTGATGTTAAGTCACGCCCATGATGCGGCCACCGCCGGTCATAGGGGGTTTCACACAACACTGGAAATCTTAAGAGAGGTTGCATACTGGCCACACATGGGGCAGGACCTCGACCAATACTTAAAGGGGTGTCTTGTGTGTGCACAATTTCAGCCAACATCCCTCATGCACCGTGCGCCTCTCCAAAAGAGGGGGATGACACTGCCATGGTCAGATTTAGAAATCGACTTTGTAGGCCCTGTGATTCGCTCTGCTAGGGGGAATAAGTACATGTTGACTGTGACATGCTTGTTTACCAAGTGGGTGGAATGTCTCCCAGCCCCAAACTGCAAGGCAGAAACTGCAGCTGCCTTGATGATTAACCACATCTTTTCCCGTTTCGGTCTACCTCAAAGGATTGAGTCAGACAGGGGTAGCCACTTCACCAGTGAAGTAATGACAAAGATGTGGGAGATACTGGGGGTCAAGAGAAAGCTACACATTGCTTACCGGCCAGCTTCTTCTGGGGCAGTAGAGAGATATAACCGAACCATTGTGAGCATATTAAAGAAGTTTGTGGCAGATTCTGGGCCAAGTTGGGATATCCGATTACCTCTGGTCCTAATGGCCATCAGATCTACCCCTTCATCTGCAACCAAAATGTCACCATTTGAGTTGATGACTGGGCGCAAGATGGTGCTTCCTCAGCATTTGCTCTACAGGACCCAAGAGCAGACACTGATAAATGCCTCCACTACTCATGAGTATGTGGAGAATTTAAGGAAACACCTTCAACATGCTTTTGCTTATGCTCAGCGGAATCTAGAAAGATCGGCTGATAGCATGAAGACCCATAATGACCTGAAAACTTCCAGGAAGGAATATCAGGTGGGGGACCGGGTCTATCTATACAACTTCCAAAGGAACCAGGCCAAGCAGCGAAAATTTTTGCCTACATGGAAGGGACCCTTTGAGATCATCGACAAGATCTCCCCTGTGGCCTACAAAATCCACATCCCCAAAGGTCCTTTGGCAGCGGGGGAAGACAAGTGGGTCCACATAAACCAGTTGAAATGTTGCCATCCCAGGCACACTCTGCAACAACTGGAGGAATCCTCTGGAATCCTAGCGGGTACTGTCTCAGACTAATTCAGTCCAACCATAAAACATACCACATCTAGTCTCTAAAATATTGTGATTTGCATGAAACTGTCTCTTAGTTATACTGTTTTTTTTTCAAAATAAGAATGTAATGTTTCGTTATGATGAAATGCATATGCTGCCCCACTATCTCAACAGTGGTGGAAAAATGTCTATGAATAGGTATTGCCGCTCTTCCTTTGTCGTCCTAGGAGAAAGAAAACCGGGAGACGGGCCAAGGACGACGATCCGGAGACCGGGAGCAGAGACGCAACGGGCCCGGGGTACCGCCCAATATTCCCATCAGGACCGGCGAGGAGAACCGATCGACCAGTACCGGATGGAGGAAAAGATGCTGAACTGTGCCATCTATTGGAAGAAGATGAAGAAACATCCCAGATCTTGCGAGTCCCATCAGTGAAACCGAATGGCCATCGCAAGAGGGGGGCTTGTGGGATGTATTTACCCATGCATCCGAGCCCTACCTCAAAACTGTGCAGTACTGACATGGAAAACATCATGATGGCCAGAGCTTCCCAGAAAATGCCCAGGGAAGTGCATGAAGAATAGGCTGCCACTCATTTTTGCCGATGTTATGGGCACAGAAGGACACTGCCTAAAACCACCATTGGACTACCCACACAGTAGTCTGAAACCATTGGGAATGGCAATGCTGATTGCCAAAAGCAAACCCATAACTGTTGGGAATTCATTTTCTTAAATCCCAAAAAGGGGTGCAGTACCAGTACTCACCACTATCCAAAAGCCGGCGTTTTAAAACCACCAGATTTTGTAGAAAACTGAATAAATGAACCCAAAACATGCCAAAGAAAGACATTTTAAGAGGTGGATCCAATGTAAAGTTATATTCTGAAGTGACTTGAAGGTTTATAACAAGACTGGCTGAGCTGTGGATTTCAGCAGTTTAAGTAAATTTGGACTGAAAGACACTACAAATCTAAATGTTTAAAAGAAATGAGTGACCTACTTTGAGTGTCACATAGGTTGCAATTGTTTAAATGTCATAGTTTTAAACTTAGAATCAGCATTCTAGCTGCATATGTAAAAATGTTTAGTTTTATTTGAATGCAGAAAACTGGGTAACAAAAAGTGACATTTTATCTGAAACCTGGCTTGAGAAACTGAATTCTGCCTGACAACTACCCCATCAGGAGTGAAACTTGAGTCACAGCTGTGTTCCCAGGCCTATCTGCCTTTTGCTGGCCACACTAAGGATATGCCATCTCTCTGATAATTGAATTAAGGGGAGCCCCCACAGAATACAGGAGCTCTGAACAAAGCCCTGTCCTGACCCAGGCAGATGGTTTATTGCAGATGTCGTAAAAGTAGCTTCCTCCTGAAGCAAAGGGGAGGGGCACTGCCTGTGAGAGCAAGCTGGCTTGGCAGAACTGGAAAAACCAGAAATTCAACCTTGTGCTGGAGGAAAACCACACCCCTTTGGGGCCAGAACATAACTCTAAAAAGATGGATCATTCATAGAGCGGACATGTGAAAATTTTATAAATGATGCCATAATTCTTGTGATTTTTCTGCCCATATTTTAAGACGTGCTAGGACCCGGTGGTATGTTCAGGGGGGTTTTAGCGGAAAAGAGGATATTACTCAAAATGTGTGCATGTGAAAAATCTGACACTTCATCAACTAATGTCCATACTCCTTGCGCACATGTGTGTAAATTTGGGGTAATGTCCGGTATTGCAAACCAGTTAAAAAGTGCAAAATATTGCCATTTCTGAATGCAAGCTCCCAGGAAGAGCAGAGTTTGAACAGGGTATACCTCCTGTAATGCATGATGGGTGCATATGATTTTAAAACAATATGTACCTCTGCAAATATGTATTTGGTTCAAATCTAGATTTGTGTGTAAGTTGACAGGAGGAGTGGACTTTCTGCAGGCCGTAAAATGACATCACTCTGACACAACTTAGCTTCCCCAATCAGGGGAGAAATGAAAGCTTGGCCAATGATAAGTGGAGAGGGGTAGGGTCTAGTGATGCTGCACACACACCCATAAAAAAAACACATAAAAGCAGACAGACAGGACAGATAGGGACCTTCAAATCCATTTGCTGCGGGACGCTCTGCTGGAAAATCCATACTTTACCTCCATCAATCTCTAGAGAAAGCTGTGCAGAAAGATCCAGACTTCAAATCCATCAGGCCAGACCAGAGGCAAAGCAGAGCTGACCCAGATCACTGTGAAGTGCAGAGACCAGAGTCCAGTCTAAAACCTGACCAGATCCATGGCGAGGCCCATTTAACTCAAGAATATAGTGTGAGTACCTAGAAGACTGTGCAGAACCAATCTCTTAGTTAAGATAATATAATTCAAGCTATTTTAATCTAAGTAGAATTGCCTCCTAACTGTCAACTGTCATTTGTAAAGCTGTCACCTGTGATTTGCTAGTTGCAAGCTGCACTTGTCTTTTTGAACTTTAAAATTTCAAATCTGAAAAACGACCTTTATTTAATCGCTCATATCTCCGTGACCGTTTGTGCTAGAGACTTGCAGTAACTTTCATCTGGCTTTCCTAGGACCCCAAAACGGTATTGCTATCCCTTGTAGTTCCTCTGTAATCGCGCCAGGCGCATTCGCGAATTTTGCCGCGATTTGAAAATTTCTCCACTTGCAAAAAGATAGCTGCTTTTGCTTTCCTCTGAAATAAATCGTTTGTCTCATAAAAACTATCCCTGCATCATTGCTAAAGTGAGCCTGGACTAATATTAACTTGATTTCACTCACCCTGAACCTCTAGAGGGAATTAAAAGCATTTTAGCATATTTTTTTCTTCATTTCCAGCACATTTAAAAGCATTTTTGCCTGTGTTTCCAACTTCTGTAGTCTAAGCTTGCTGGGGTTAACTGAATCACATTTAATTGCATTTCTGAGAACTGTGTGCCTTTCTTCCATTTCCTTGCATTGCATAAAAGGGGGGGGGTGAATTGTCCAAGAAAGTGATTACATTGTCTTTTGCTGAAATCCTATCAAGTTATTTTCTTTACTGCATTTCATTCCACATTGCATCCATTTGAAACCATAAAAGTATTGTTGCTATCTTATCCATTTCATGTCAACTCCTTAGTGATTCTCAAGAAGTGTGCTAGTGCCAGATTCTCTGTTGTTAATCTTTATCATATCAGATTAAGTGTGATATTCAATTATTAATTATTAAAAAGTGTGATAGATATATATTGCTTTACTTCTCAAATATACCTTTTAACTTGCAAAACAGAACTACTTCTTGGCTCAGTGGGGTCAGGGGGATTCTGAGAGAGGGGTGTTATATAGGGGTAGTCATCCAGAACGCATGAACTGGACATAAAGATATATCAATAAGGGTTTTCATTCAGTATTCTAGACTAGGCGTTGACTTGGCTGTAGTGCTGAATTGAATCCTCTTACACCATGTCCTCTTAATCCACACACACTCACATCATTTACTCGTATGCCACACACTCTTATGCAATGTGCTCACAGGATTATTTCACATTCTTTTGTCGCACATTCTTACACCACACGCAGTTACACTATGCACTCTTATGCAGAACACTAAAAAGCATGCACACTTACACCATGTACAATTACACTGAAATGTGCTTTATTTGTTTATTTATTCATTTCATTTTGTCAATAGCACCTAGACCCACCGGTATCACAGTGCTAATACATACTTATTAGCAGGTGTTACAGTACAGTCAAAACATGATAGACAGTGAAAGGTTCAAATATATTTGTTGAACAATACAGTTTTCAGTTTTTTTTCTAAAGAAGAGATAGGAAGTATCTTTTTGGATGCAGGGAGGCAGGACATTCCAGAGTGTAGGGGATTTGACTGTGAAGCTAGCTCCCCCTGGTTTTATTCTGGTGTATCTTGGCATGGCTTAGGCCAAGGTAGTGGATGAGCGCAGTACGCACTTTTGGAGATGCAATGATTTGGGTTCAGTGTTCTACAGGCATCAGTGAGTAATAGATAGAATTTTAAACTTGATACAGACTTCGATGGACTACCAGTGGGCCTCCCGTCTTGTTTTGCCAGATATGGTATGTGCGCTTCATACACCAAACTGCCCAAGGGGCATTAATTTGGATGAGCTGAAGCTTGGTTATGCTTTTGGTCGAGATGCCAGCGAGAATGCCGCTACAGTAGTCGAATTTGCTTCCAATGATTGCTCTGGCCAGAGTGGTCAATGAACTTGGTGGTGTATGCTGCTGATGAGGCAATGGCCTTGATATGTCTATGCATGAATAGCTCTGAATCTAGGTACACGCCCAGGGTCTTCACATGGCTTGAGGCAGAGGTAATGTTTCCATCAATGGTAAAGGATGTGGAAAGCCGGGCCCAGATGCTTTAGCCGATCTGGCGAGCCTATGATTAGAAGTTCTGTTTTAATCATCATTCACACATAAATGGTGGACTGCCATCCAGGCTTCAATGAAGCTATAGACTCTGTTAATGTTATTAGAGTCAGTGGTTTGATTTCTTGTGAATTTGAGAAGGACTTGGGTGTCATCAGCAAAGTTGGTATAGGGGATTTCCAGTTTGTCAATGTGGTCAAAGAGGGGCTTGGTATAGATGCTGTAGATGTTGCGCCTTGAAACACTTGTGTATAGGTGCATAACAAATAACAAATCAATCAATTATGGGTGACAGGCACATGCCTTGCGGTACCCCATAAGAGACAGGGATTTGGTCAGCTGTTTCAGTGCCACGAATATCCTAGAAGTTTTAACAGTTTTATGAGACGGTACACTCCAGCCCGGGACCTCTTCCACTGACAATGAATGTGGTGCACAATAAAAACACCTTTTGATTTTTATTTGAAACCTGGGATCTTTCTTGACAAGGCCACCAACCCGTCTCCCACCCACCTCAACAAAGATGCTGTGTCACAATGGATTATGAACCATGCTGGGGTGTAACAATGAAATATTGATTAATTTTAGGATTCAAGGAAAAATCTGAGCAAAATCAAATAATAAGGTAGAAGCCACCACTGTTGTGGCAATACAAATGCAACAATCCTACAACACAGTTAATTCAAATTCCTAACATAATCCACATAAACCTTTAATAGAAAACAGAAGCAAGATCACTTTTCAGAATGACATATGGCACACAGGTTATGCACTCCCCCTGCAACACTTCCCCAAACACCTGCCAACGAACTTCTCTGTGGATGGAAAATAGTGGCAAGGAGTCAGTAGGAAGAGGGAACAATCGAAATGGCAATTCAGCCCACACCCCAAGATTGGAGGCCAGAAACAAAATATTGAAAACCTTATTTAAGAGCAAAATAGCATACTCGGATTTTACTTATTATTTGTAGATCAGTTTACAATTGCAGTGTGATAGCTAGGACAGCAATTCGTGTGGCTGCACTGTAAGAGACAAGGAAGCTTAATGTAATGTGAACACATGTAAGAAAATAGATTTAGAGAAAAAGACAGAATGCAAAAAGAACCACACAGGGCAGAATGGCAATTTGTTTCTACACAGAACTTGTGATGACAGGCAGGCACAGAGAAGGGCTGAACTGTCAAAATCGAAAATAGTTTTTTTTAGGATCAGAAACTCAGGCACATAACAGATAGGATTCTGAGGGAAAGGGATTACTCTTAATAGGATAAAAGTGTGGGTTTTTCTATGGGAAATGCAAACCGGAATTTATAGAAAAGCACAATGCACTGGCAAATTCTACTATTTCTGTTGAGACTATATTTTAGTGGTTACAATTAGTAAAAACACTCGACAAAATTGTTACTTGCAAAGGGCAACAATAATGAATATGAATTTTTAATAGAGAAATGTATTGATTTACTGCAAATGATGCTAGGGACTTACACAGATAACTGAAAGAATTAGAACAGGAATGCGCTAACGGACATAGGGTGCTGATTCATGGAATTATTTGCGCTGAAAAACGGGGATTTGTGCACCATTCTGCCGGCAAATCCCCATTTGTTAAACAGGGATTTTCGGGCAGAATGGCACACAAATCCCTGTTTTTCGGCGCAAATAATTCCATGAATCAGCCCCATAGACTAAACAGATTCTTCTATGGAATAAGTGAACAGATGATACTGGCAATTTGGGATTTCCAATAGGATTTTCTATGATTTGCAGGATTCAAAAGAGGGGGTATGCAATTTGGGACTTTCAATGTGATTTTCTATAGGATGCAAAATGAAACGAGTGGGATATGCAGTTTTTGGGTACTGGGTGATGTGATACTTACAAGGTAAGATTGAGTTTGGGACTTTGGGCAGCCAGCAAGGTCTCTGGACAGCGGGTCCCGGGATATGGTCACTGGGACAGCGGGGCCAAGATATATGGTCACGGAGACAGCGGGGTCAAGAGATATGGTCTCTGAGACAGCTAGGTTCTCCTGGATGGGATCAGCTGGGCAAGGTCTGGTCTCCTTGGACAGCGGGATGGCTCAGCTGGGCATGGTCTGGTCACTGGGCTCCCCTAGATGGGATCAGCTGCCTTTCCTCCTTTCTCCCTGGATGCTTGTGAATGCCTGGATCTGGATGGATGTTTCTGCCTGGATGGATTCAGCTGCCTCTGGATCTGGTTTTTGAGTCTGAATATCCCTTGTGTTTCCCTATCTCCTCCTTAAATATCCAGAATGACATCATCAATTTACAACCTGAGGGGACGTACCCTGGATTTACTCCTCTGTTGGGATAGGACAGTCTCCCAGTGTCCCCTCGTTTCCCTAAATTCAGGGAAAATGACATCATTTTATGTGTGTGCATTTATGAGTCTTTGTTCCCCAAAGCTGCTTTTTACCAAAATGAGTTATGGAGCAAAACTTCAAATCTATACTAGCCATGATCATGAAAAATAGATACGCAGATTCCATATGTCACAGGGAATTGGACAGTCCGATCGACAACTGATGTTGCATCAGCCTTCAGCACAATTTCATCATTTTTATGAACAGCGTAATATTTAAAACTTCAAATCTATACTAGCCATCATCATTAAAATTAGATACGCAGATTCCATATGTCACAGGGAATTGGACAGTCCGATCGACAACTGATGTTGCATCAGCCTTCAGCACAATTTCATCATTTTTATGAACAGCGTAATATTTAAAATTCATCAAATAGCTACGCACATGCCCACCAATATCTTGCATCTTTTCACCAAGTTGCATGTCTGCCCATTTATAATTCACCCCGAAATGCATTTTTCTTGCCATTCCAGTTCACCAAGTGCCAGAAACATGCCCTTGGTTTCTTAATGCCTGTCAACAAATCCCATGAAATACTGGCATAATATTGAATTATTGCTTATTTAGGGCGCTAGAAAACATTTCTTAATATTCAACAGTTTAAGTCAATGGGAACAATTAGTCACTTTGTGGGCGGTCCTGCAAATCCCCACATCCAAATTGTCTTCCTCCTGGATCAGCTTGTACAAAGGACATCTTGGGAAATGGGTGCTGAAGGAAATCACACCTCTGGGTCAACACTGGGCTTCACTCCATTGCTTTGTCTTTTTGGGCAGTCCTGCCTGCCAGTCTAGCAGAACCAGTAATTCTCACACTGTCAGTCCCAGCACATGTCCTTGCAGCATCAGTTCACTACTAGGTGTGAAAAGTGGGAGGCAAGCCTTCCTGCCAAACTCGTTTGACTGGAATCCCTGGGCCTCAGCCAGGCTGATTGAAGTCTTGTGGGGGGGGAAGAGCATAATGTGCATGGCTTTGCAGCCCCTGCACCTTTATATACAGTAATTCTTCTGTGCGCCCTACAACTGTCATTTGACATTCACCTTTAAACAACATTTTTGCTTATTTTCCAAAAGCAAATTCACACATGTGCAGGTTTATTTTCTTGTGGTTCTAGAAATCACAGGACTGTATTCCCATTAATCTTTGGTAGTGCTTGTGCATGTACTGTGAGCTCATGGACACGCCAGGATACTGTAAAGAAAGTCTTTGAAATTGGCATGGGAAAAGAGAGAGAGCCGGGCTACCGCTTTCGTTTGCAATGATTTGAGTGCAAGGATTCATTTCAAAGGAAAACAAAAGCTGTGTTTGCGTGAAAACCAAATTAATTGCTCTTCAAGTATTTTATCAGTAACTTAACGCCGTTCTGGAGATGTATTGCCTTATTTCTAGGTAATCAGATGAAATACACAATGCTGGCTGTGTTTCAATGGAGCACATAAGTTTGGATTGTTTAAAATGGAAAAAAAGAATACATTTTAATGCCGTCTTGACTGCTGCGTTCAGTTTTTAGTCTTCACATTGCAGAACAGCAAATGTAGCCATTCTGAAGGCAGGCAAAAGCACAACCATCATGGAGGCCTTGTTCAAAATGCGTTTTTTGGTGATAAGGGGATTCTACTTTGGGCCTTAAAATATACCCCACAAGGTGCGATCACAGAGAAAGGAATAAACCTAGCTAGCAGCTTCTCCGGAAAGGTTGAATTTAGAGGTGAGATTCTGGCAGAGGATATTGTGATCAACAAGATGAAAGGCTGCAGAGAGGTCAAGTAGGAGGAGGAGGGCACGTTCCCTGGCATTGCAAAAACTGTCAAGCTGGATCCTGAGGTCCAGGATTGCAGCCTCATTGCTGTGCTTGGGTCTAAAGTCAGATTGGCATGTGCCAAGGAGGTTTTCGGTCTCCAGGTGGGTTTGGAGTTGGGAGTAGGTGGTGCGATGGAGGACTTTAAGGAGGAAAGGTCCAGTGGTGATGGGGCAGTAGTTGGTAGGAAGGGTAGGGTCTAGGGAGGGCTTTTTGAGGAGGGGGGTGGAACCCAAGCTTCTTGGATGGTTTTTGGGACTGAACATGAGGTGAAGGAGGTATTGATGCATTTTTCAATCATGGGTGCAAGGCGTTCAATGCAGATCTTGATAATGTCGGAAGGGCAGATGTTTTCTTTGCAATCGGAGGGTTTGAGGCACTGAATGATGATTTGGGCTTTCTCAGGTGAGATGTCAGAGAAGCAAAAGGGTTGTGATGGGATGGTAGTAGTGCTAACTTGGTGATGAGTGGGCATAGCTTTAGTGTAGAGCGTAGTTTGTTTGTGGATGGTTTTGTCTTTGAGAGTCTGTGTTTTGTTTGCAAGAGCAGCTTGGATGAGTGAGCACCAGGCCTTGTCTTTGGGGAAGTTGTCGATACGAGGTGCTGGGGATTCAAGTTAATTGACTATTTTGAAAAGTTCCCTTACTAATTCTGGTGTTATAAATGTCCGATTTAGTGGTGATGATGGCTGCTTTGTAGGTCTTAGCTGCCGAGAGGAAAGTCTCTTTGTTATGTGCAGAGGGGTTGTTCCTCCATAAGTGTTCCTGAGCCCATTTTTGTCTGTGAAGGGTGAGACCCAAATGTTATTGATAATCTTTTTCTTTAGTGTAGTTTTTAGAGGAGCCTGGTGGTTCAGTGTGTGTAGGATTGTGACATTGCATGGAGTGAGGATGATTTTGGGATCATTGTTATCTGGAAATGATGCAATGGAAACCTCAATGGTAAATTTGAGCATCTCGTTAGTGAGTTTGCGGGAGTGTCTCACCATGGTAGGGAGGCGTCTGGTAGCTTTGGAGGCTGAAATGGGTGATGAAATGACTTCTGCTCTACGGGACTATAAGAATGATACTGTAGGACTTTAATGACACCCTGCAGACTATAAGAATGAGTAGTGGCTAAACCATCTGCTTAAGCCCCACACATCTACAAACCAACAGTGATCCCACTCATAAAAGTAATAATATCATAAAAGTAAAACAGGCAAAGCCAAGAGATGTACTTCCTTTGACTTTAGTGGTAACGTGAACAGAGGGAAGGCTATACTCTCTTGAAGGGATGTGAATCTGATTCAGTAGCAACCCAAAAAGCAAAGTAAAAACAGTAAAAATAAAATGAATGTCCCATCAAGGGTCTATACAAATAGATATTCTTTAATTAAAAATACCAGTGTACAAATAAGTATAAAACACTAAAACCCCCAGCACTGTAAGACAGAACACAGAATATGCAATAGATAGAATGATGCAGCACTAAAGGGCAATAAAATTTCACCATGATCCTCACAAACAACATTACCACCATGCCCCAGTGAAACAACACACCCTCAAGCCTAAACCTCCAGCACCCTGGTGCACTCAAGAACTCAACCTCAACAAACGAAACATCAGAAAACAAGAAAAGAATTCTACAGCAAAAATCCTACAGCCCATCTGGCCTCACCCTGCTCAAGGAACTCTGTGCTACATGCAGGTGACAGATCAACAATGCCAAGGCCAATTACTACCAAAACACCATAGCCAAGGCCAACAATGAAAGCAGAGCCCTCTTCAAAGCCACCAATCTTTGCATAAACCCTCTGCCCGATCCAGCCGTAGCACACTCCACTGAGAAATCCACTACCATGAACTCTTTCTTCATCATCAAGATTAACATGATCTTCCAACACATAGACACCAATGCAACAACTGACAGCACACTACGCATCCCATTTTGCAAACTACCTGGACAACTTTCAAGACACTTACTATGGAAGATTTTACTACCACCTTAGCATCCCTCAAGGCCACATCATATGCAGATGACATCCTCCCTGCCTCCTTACTCAAGACCCTTCCAACTGAAGCACACCTTCATTACCTAACAATCATGAATATCTCCGTAAATCAAGGCACCTTCCCATCAACCCTCAAGACTAGACAAATCCTCTTGCTGTTTAAAAAATGGAAACTGGACCCTGACGATCTCAGCAACTTCTGCCCCATTACCCACCTTCCCTTTCTAGGTAAGATACTTGAGAAAACAGTAGCCACACAACTCCTCCAATACATTGAAGACAATAACCTCCTTCAGTCCTATCAATCTGGCTTTAGACCCAGATGCAGCACAAACGGCTACAGTAAAGTTGACTGACAAGGCCCTTAAAATCCTTGATGATGGCCATGCTAGTTCTTCTTGACCTCGCAGAAGCATTTGACACAGTAGACCACAAGACACTCAATGATAATCTACATCACTGCATCAGGATCAGCGAGATTGTCCTCAGATGGTTTAAATCCTACCTTGCTTCCCACCAACAGTATGTAAAAAATTGATTCTTCCAGATCACCAATTCTATCCAACACCTGTGGAATCCCGCAAGGATCCATCCTGTCCACCGTGATCGTCAACGTTTACATTGTATTGTATTGTATTTATTCTTATAAAATGCTTTACATGAAACTGCTTGTAACCCTCCTCTCTCCACACAACATCGGCATTCACCAATAAACAGATAACACACAGATCTACCTCAAGATATCTTCCATCAAAGGCATCCAAAGGTTCAAGGCCTGCCTCACATTGATCCAGCATTGGATGTCCAGTGCTTACCTGAAGCTAAACCCCTCCCTTCCTACTGCTGAACAGCAACACAGAACACCCTGACATCCAGAACTGGCTCTCTACTATGAGCCTCAAGGTATTCACAACCCAGTTGGCCATCTATGCTAAGTCTGTCTGGCTCAACATTGACAGAAACTTCTCCTTCAAAGAGCATATAGCAAAGAAAACACATGGCTTGGTACCAACTATCTCTCCTGTGTAAAATCAAGCCCTTCATCCGAGAAAAAAACTTCAGATCCACTGTCCAAGACTTGGTCTTCTCCTACCTGGTTGGTGGCAATGTCCTTTTGGAAGGCCTTCTGGTGAATACAATGGCACCCTGAAATGTGTCTTGCATGCTTCAGCAAAACATATTAAAAGACTCTGCAAATTCAACCACATCCCCAACCCTTATCGAAATGCAATGGATCCCAATGCAAGCGCATATCATCTCCAAATCCTGTTGTATCAACTACAAGGCTGTCATCCTGATGTCCCCAAGCAACATCACTGAGAAACTCAGAATCTCTGGAGGCCTGTGATCTACCAGAAGTAAGGAAATGTGCAGACCTGAATTGTAACAGTGCAGGAAGGAAAGAACCCGAACAGTGCAGTTCAGGAAAGAGCTTAAAACCTTCCTCTTCAAGTAATGGCTCCTGCTTAACACCTAGGCCCACACACCTTCCACTCCCCACCCTACCTGAGACTCCGCAATATACTCCCCACTGTCCCCTGTTGGTTCCACGCTCTTTTTTTCCCAGCTTCCCTCGCTGTGTTCTTGCCTCTATGATTGTAAACTGCTCAGTTGGTTCCCAATGATAGGTCCACGCTCAATAAATACCCTAAAAATAATAATGATGATGATATTATTATTATTATTATTATTATTATAATAATAAAAAGCAACCAAAATGATTTTAAAATGATATGCCTCTTAGCATAAAAATACCTATCCACTCTCTAGGGCTTAAAGATGGGCCATGGGGCATTTATGGGTCAATCGTACCTTTCTGCTTTTCTTACACAGTTTGACAGCATCAAACATGTTTTCATTCTGTGCTGCTGCATGAGTCAAACTAGGTTTGGGTGCAGTGAGTCGTGCTGGGGCAAGTGACAAGCCAGCATCTACTTGATTTGAATCAGCACATCAATGTGGTTTGAATACATCAGTCGGCATGTGCAGCTCGAATGGCTCACAGGGTTGAATCGGAGTCAAGTGGGTTTGAGGTGTCTGTAACCACTGGTTTAGGTCAGAGAGTGATGCAAAGCACCAGTCAGTCAAGTTGAGGGTAGTCTACTCTATACCGTGACCTTGGGGATCTGAGGCAGTGTTTGAAGAAGCCTCTGCTTTGGTCCACAGAAGCAAGCAGGTTGTTTTAAGCGAATCAGGAAACATGCTTCACTTGGCACAATACAGCAGCAAGTTTGTTCGACAGATGCGATGCAGCAGTAGTTTCAGTGCCAAAAGCAACACTGGTGAGTCAGCCTGGTAAGAGTGTGGTGAACAACATTTGAATTTGATTTGACAGGTTTGATGATTGACTAATCTGGTCCTCAAGGTGCTGTGAGGCCGACTCCAGGGACTCTAGGACAGGCTATGCCCATTTAGGCTGTGCTTTCCCAGACTAGGGTGGGTTGGTGTAGAGTGGCAACTTCTGGTCCTTGGCAAGAGACAACTCCAATATTCCCTAGGAGTGGGTATACAGCATAGCTCCCCTCTGTCTTAGAGTGTTCCTCTTCACCTGAATGGATGAGATCTTTAGTAAGATCATCTCTCCCAAAATAGATACCAATGAATACTTCCTTAAATGTTTCTCCAAAAGTGAATCAGAGAAGGAGTGGGGGACTCCCCCTTTTATAGGCAACAGGCCACATGTGATTGGACTAAAGCAAGCCCAATTTAAGGGGCCCAATCCCTTTCATTAAGGCAAATGGTCTTTGCCTTCTGACATCATACCAAAAGTGCTTTCTGCTAAAGGAAGTGAAGGAGATAAGAAGGGAAGAGCGATATAGAGAGTATGAGCGATAATAGCTGCTACACCTTAAACTCAGATAAGGATTATATTTAAGGTGTACCACTGCTACCATTATAATAATTTTCATAGTTGGGAACATATCTTAAATGCAACCCCTGCACTGAAGTTACGTTGCTGTCATTGCAACTTTCAAGAGGGCACCTGTGACCCCTGAACCTTTATTGTGCCTCTGAAGAGCAGGCACTGCAGAGCAGGATACTGATTCAGAAGGGAACAGGTATATGCTATGATTTTGAGATGGAGTTTGCAGAAATGGGGGTCTGATTGGCAGGCCTTTCTTACTGAGACAGAATTACCCACATAATTGCATTAATATTAAAAATCTAAATAGCCTGGGTTTCTACACCCCTGCCAGATGGCAATCGTTCACACACACACTCTTACAACACACACTCACATGAGTAACGCTCACACAACATGAACTCACACACTATATACTGACACTACAGGCAGTGATATGCATACACAGACACCCTGTTCAAGTTATACTCATAAACCACACACGTACCTGCCACTTATACACCAATCATGTCATAAACCCATATTTCACATATCACATTCCACAGTTATATGTCATGCAATCATAATCATGCACTTATACTCCATACACTCCTACTCCATGCCACCATATGCTATACACTCATATGCCATAGACTCATATGGCATAAACACATATGGCATATACCCATGTGCAATACACTCATAGGCCACACACTCACTCATCTGCCATGCATACACCAGGTACACTCAAATGCCACACAATCATAAGCCATACATTAATATGCCATATACCCACATGCTGTACACCAGACATTCATACCCATATGCCAGAAACTCACATACCAAGCAAGTATGTGCCACTCATACATCATATACTCATATGTTATACTCTACTAGCTGGTATACCCGGCATTGCCTGGGCTTTCATTCCCTTATAGGCACAGGTAACTGTGCTAATTTTGGTGCACAGTGGTGAAACCATGTGGAATTTTATAAGGAACATACACAAAGCCACAAACCCACAAACCCACAACTTTTGCTGAAATCCAGGGAAAGGGTGGGTTGTCTAAATGTCATATAGCCAGTAGTGTCCGAGGGTCCTAACAGGTGACTCTGCAAAATGAGGTGCCGACTGCTGAAACAGTGTGGATTTGTATAGGGAATATACACAAAGCCACAAACCCACCCATACATTTGCACTATTGCTGAAATCCAAGGAAAAGGGTGGGAAGTCCAGCTGTCATGTAGGTAATAATACCCAGAGGGTCCTAACAGGACACTGTGCAAAAAGTGGTGAAGATTGGTGAAACCGTGTGGAATTGCATAGGGAACATATGTGAAGCCACAAATCCACAAACCCACACCCACATTTTCACTTTGGCTGCAATCCAGGAAAGCGGTGGGGTTTCCCGATGATGTAGCCAGTAATGTCTGGGGGGTCCCAACAGGTGACTGTGCAAAATTTGGCACAGATTGGTGAAACAGTGTGGAATTGTATAGGGAACATACGCGAAGCCATAAACTCACAAACCCACACATGCTCACTTTCATTACACAGCATGCGGTAGCAGCTGTGTAGTTATGGTTAAGTTGCTAAACCCATAGGAAAAGCACTTTTTGGGTGGCTTATAACTTCGCTCCCCTGGAGGAATCCTCACCAAACTTTGCAAAAAAATATATGGCTCAAAGTTTGGTGAGGTTTGGTCCAGGGGAGGCAAAGTTATAGGGGGGGTCCCAACATTTCTTTTTTTCCCATAGACCGAATGGAGAAAAAAATTGTGTTGCGCCTACAGCCCAAACTGCTGGATGGATTTTCACCAAATATGCAGCAGGAGCAGCGGCTTTGCCCAAAAGTGTGCCTCTGTAAATTTGGTGAAAATCTGTCCAGTAGTTTTTTTTTTTAAACAACCAAAAATTAGGTATCAAAAAATGTGTGATATCTATGACCGCTCCGCGGAAACTTCCCTGTTCGCTCCGCGGACAGTTCACCAATTGGATAATTGGCTTGTGTCATGTCTGTGGACACTCAACATGCTCTCTGATTGGCTGGGATGAGGCATGAGGTGCGTCAACATGTTTCGATGCTCCTGCCATATTGAATGCACGGACATGTGCTGGAAGTGATCATAAATCCAATTTTGGGGAGTGTGTTGGTGTGTATGAGTTCTTGGAGAGGGTGGGTAAGAGTAAGAGATGGGTCAAATGCTGTATTTGTTTAGGTGGGAGAAGGATGGGATGTGTCCGCGGTCACCACGGTTGTAATAGACACTGGGCCAACTATTGCCCATTTTAGTTTAGTATGATATTGGTTTTGGGTCGTTAGAAGAGCATTGGGTGAAGAGGGTATGTATTGAAGAGTTTGTACGTTGGTTGTAATTAGTTTTTAGAATGTTAATTGAAGTGCATAGTTTTGAGGTGGATGCATTATATTTTTGGGTTGTGGTCATTTAGTCGGTGTTTGCTTCTATGGGTGTGTTATGCTTCAGTGGTTTTGGCCAGGGCCTAGAGTCTTGGGTGCATGGCCGAAGTGCCGTAGGCCTTCGGCCATGCACCCAAGACTCTATGACCTGGCTACAACCACCGCAGCATAACACACCCATGTTACCAAAGATTTTGACTGTGGTATGTGAGCTGTTTAGGGTATATGTTTTTAAAAATGGCGTACTGATTGGTAGTAGTGTAATAGTGTTTATGATGTGTCTTAGTTTGTTTGTTGGATTGTGTGCAGAAAGTTGGTATTGAAGACTCTAGGCATTTTGGGTTGTATTTGTTGGTGAGGTGTTCGTTTGCATGGCTGTGTTATGTTGTGGTGGTGGTGGTGGTGGTGAGTTTAATTATTATATACTTAGTGTTTCTTTTGGTGAGTCCGTTTGAAGAGTTTTGGCCAGGCCATGCAGTCAAGATAGTAGTGTTTGGCAACAAGCGCTGCAGCATAAGATACCCATGGAAACAAAAATGTTGGATTGCGGTGTGTGGTCAGGTGTTTCCTTAAATGGGTGTGTTATGCTGTGGTGTTTGTGAGTCCAATCATTATATACTTACTATT
This sequence comes from Ambystoma mexicanum, assembly GCF_040938575.1. Lineage (NCBI taxonomy): Eukaryota > Metazoa > Chordata > Amphibia > Caudata > Ambystomatidae > Ambystoma > Ambystoma mexicanum. The sequence goes on along the minus strand of NC_090921.1, from coordinate 931,938,303 downwards.
TGACTGTGGTTGTATGCAGTTTTTTTTCTGCAAATTGCCAAGGGGGTCCTGGGAGTCCCTCTGCTAGACATTAGTCCTGGTTAAGAGAGACTTACCCAGAGTCTTCATCTCAATATCTTCCACAGAGAATAAATATCCCAAACATATCAGTCGTTGTCCTCGCCTGGGCCAGTCCAGCACCAAAATGCTAGGCAATTCTCCTCTGAAGAAGAGTACCAATAGCACTCCCAGGACACCCCTTGTTTTTTGCATGTTTAAGTAACTTTGGGTTTCACCCCAAGTTACTAGGGGAACCCAGACGTGGACCCCTTGGTCACTATTCTTAGAGAGGTAAAGCTCCAACCTACTGATGAGGTCCAACTAGACCAAAACATGTGTCTGGGGTTGCTGTTGATACTCTTGTTCAGAGTACAACTGCCTAGCTTTTCGGTCCTGGACTGCCCCTGGGCAAGGCAAAGACTGATATGATTGGGATATTTCTCCTCTGTGAAAGATAGTGAGCTAAAGAATCTGGGTAAGGCTCACACACCCATGACTAATGTCTCGCAGAGAGACTCCCAGGATCCCCCTTCTTTTTTGCACATTTAAGTAACTTTAACTTTGGGTCTCACCTTCATCTACTAGGGAATTCCAGATGTGGACCCCTTGCTCACTACTCTTACAGATGGACAGCTCCACCCTACTGATAAGATCCAATCAGACTGAAACACGTGTCTGGGGTTACTGTTGGTACTCTTGTTCAGAGGAGAATTGCCTAGCATTTCGGTGGTGGACTGCCCCTGGGCAGGACAAGACTGATAAAATGGGGCTATTTCTCCTGTGTGAAAGGTAGTGAGCTAAATAATCTGGGTAAGGCTATTGCACCCAGGTCTAATGTCTGGCAGAGAGACGCCAAGGACACCCCTTGTTTTTTGCATATTTAAGTAACTGTGGGCCTTACCCTATGTTACTAGGGGAATTCAGACGTGGATCCCTTACTGACTATTCTTAGAGAGGCACAGGTCCACCCTACTGAAGAAGTCCAACCAGACCAAAACAGGTGTCTGGGGTTGCTGTTGGTACTCTTGTTCAGAGGAGAATTGACTAGAATTTCGGTGCCGGAGTGCCCTTGGGCAGGAGAAATACTGATATGATTGGGATATTTCTCCTCTTTGAAAGATATTGAGCTAAAAATTCTGGGTAAGGCTCTTGCACCCAGGACTAATGTCTGACAGAGAGACTCCAAGGACCCTCCTTGTTTTTGCATATTTAAGTAACTTTAGGTCTCACCCTAATTTACTAGGGGAATCCAGACGTGGACCCCTTGCTTACTATTCTCAGAGAGGCACAGCTCCACGCTTCTAATAAGGTCCAACCAGACCGAAACATGTGTCTGGGGTGGCTGTTGGTAATCTTGTTTAGAGGAGAATTGTCTAGCATTTCGGTGCTGGACTGCCCCTGGGCGGGACAAAGACTGACATGATTGGGATATTTCTCCTCTGTGAAAGATAGTGAGCTAAAGAATCTGGGTAAGGCTCTCGTACCCAGGACTAATATCTGGCAGAGAGACTCCCAGGAACCCCTTTGTTGTTTGCAGTTGTTTCATTACATGGGTAATTGGACATTCCTTTAGAATCTCTGTGATAAAAGAAAAGATCATATGTTAGTGTAGGTAGTTCATAATGAGTTATTGCATTGCATACTAGACATTTCTGTATTTTGTTGACCCTGATAGTTAGTACTTTAGAAGTACTATAGTTTAAACCAGTGTACTGTGCAATTTGCTCAGTTCCTATGTTTATTTATTAAATCATTGGGTCTGTGGGAAAAAAATCCATGCTGGATTAAAAAAAAAAAAAAAACTTTCTATGTTGTGCTACATAGCAATGAGTGCATGTATGTTTCCACATGGATGAAATCTGGAAGATTTCATTTATAGGTATATTTTTGTTTTCTAGTGCTTGTAATAAGTACATTAGATCTTACTGCTGTGTGTTTATAGTGAACTTAACCATTCCAGCACAGTAGTCCAATTTCTTCCTTATTCCAGAAACACTAAATGTTGTCAGGATTGTTGGTTGCATTTCTATGAAGGACTAACATTTGCAAACACAATTGTTTGTCCCGTGTAAGTAAATGTTGTCAATAATTGGTGGCAATTGGAATATAATATTGATTGCTACATTTGCTTAGCAATTGACATTAGTGTTTTTTGAAAATCTGAATGGACCTGACAGTTCTGTGTCCACGTCATTTGTTCGGAGTGTGCATTGTTTCTTTGAAGAGGTAGTTGAGTGAGTTTGAGCAGTAGATTTTTCCTTGGCTGTGGTCCTTGATGAATTATTAGCTTCTTTTATTTTCTTTGGAGGAATTGCTGTGAGATCCTGCATAGTTTTCCTTTTTGCTGTAAGAGGATTCAATCCAGCACTACAGCTAAGTCAATGCCTAGTCTGGGATACTGAATGGAAACACTTATTGATATATCTTTATGTCCAGTTCATGAGTTCTGGATGACTACCCCTATATAACACCCCTCTCTTGGAACCCCGCTGACCCCACTGAGCCAAGAAGTCGTTCTGTTTTGCAAGTTTAAACGGTTTATTTGAGAATGTAAACAATATATATATATCACACTTTATAATAAATTAATAATTAATATCACACTTCAGAACATGAGCAGTTAACAACAATGGGTAATGTTCTACTAATAAACTGATTTGATTACCCAGGAGTAGTATAAAGGATGAGGTAGCACACTTGGGAATAGGAACAGAAGAATAAGGTAGTAGAGAATGCTTTATCTAGTTTCAGATGGATGCAATGTTGAATGAAAATGTAATACAGAAAATACTCAATATTATTTCAACAAAACAATGTAATCACTTTTCTCTGGCAATCCACTCCCCCCCTTATGCAATGTAAGGAAATGAAGAGGAGAGCACACAGTTCTTAGAAATGCAATCAAATGTAATTCAGTTCACCCCAGCAAGCTTAGACTACAGAAGTTTGAAACGCAGGCCCAAAATGCTTTTATATGTGCTGGCAATGAAGTGAGAAATATGCTGAAAATGGTTTTAATTCCCTTTAGGAGGTTCAGGGTGAGTGAAATATACTTGGGATGAGTTCGGGCTCACTTTAGCAAGGATCTAGGAGTAACTAGCAGGTTAAACGAATTTTTGGCAAAGAAAAGCAAGGAAGCTGCTGTTTTCACACGTGGCTGGATTTTAAACCAAATCGCGAATCGTGGGAAAATTTGCGAATGTGTGAATCACGATTACGGAAAGAGTATAAGGAGTAGCAAGTCGGGTCTAAGCATGTTGGAAAGCTGAGATTTTAAGCTTTCAGAGGAAAGTTAAACCAAGTTCCTAACCCAAACGGTTCCAGAGATATGGACGATTAAATAAAGGTAGTTTTTCGGATTTTAAATTTTAAAAGTTCAAAGTGACAGGTTACAGCTTGCAGCTAGAAAATGACAGGTGACAGTTCTACTTAGGTTAAATAGATTGAATTATATTATATGAAACTAAGGGATAGGTTCTGAGTTTTGCTGAGTACTCACAAGAGATGTTGGACAGGAAGGTGACTTTGTCACAGATCCGGTCACTGCGCACAGCACTTCACAGCGATCTGGTCTCCGGTTCCGAGTACAGCTCTGCTTTCTGGGTCACCGGCACTGCTCCTGGATCTTGGGTTCTGCTGGTCTGGTCTAGCACCGGTCTGCACGGCTCCTAGTCCCGCTTTCTCCGGACACAGCAATGTTCTAGGCAGGGAATTCAAACAGCTCGCCCGGCTGTTGATAGTCTGCAAATTAGTTTTTTTTGCCTGCTGACAAATACTTTTGCTTGCAGTAGGCCTTCTTGGTTCAAAGTTCTGTAGTCTCTGTTTAGCTTGGAAGTCTAAGTGTAGGATCTCTGGATGTGAAGTCGTCGGTCAGCATGCTCCGCAGCAAATGGAATTGAATGTCTCTACCTGTCCCAGCAGTCTCTTTTTATGTGTTTTGAAAGTGGGTGGAGAGGCTAGCTTTCTAGGCCCAACCCCTTCAGAGTTCTGATAGGTTGGAGAATTCTTTGCGTTCTCACTGGAGAACAGGATTGTGTGTCAGCATGATGTCATTTAATGGCTCGCAGAAAGGACACTCCCCTGTCAAATTACACACAAATCCATATTTGACCTAAAGACATTTCATGGATACACAGTGGTTTGAAATTACATGCACCAATCACGGACCACATGAGGTATACTCTGTTCAAACTCTGATGTTTCTAAGAGCTCGCATTCAGAACTGGCAACATTTTGCGTTTTTTAACTGGTTTTGCAACATTGGTTTTTCATTTAAAATTATACACATATACACGGCCTGTCCATACATACTCCAGTAAATTCCCATGTCTCTAGCTTAAACACAGAGTCTGTGGTGTCAATAAATAGCAGGGTTTTGCCCCAGAACATCACACAAATTCCCAACGCGTCTTAAAACGTGCACCGAAAAATCACTGAATTATGGTATCATTTAAATAATTTTGACAAGTCCGCACTGTGAGTTATACATCTTTCTTAGAATCATATTCTGGCCAACAGGGGTGTGTCTTTTCAGGTCACATGGTATAGAAACCAGTTTATCCAGTTTCTGACAAGCTCAGAGACCCTGCCCCTCCCAGCTTCTGCCAAGAGGAAGCTGTTTTACGGTCCCCCCAATAAACCATCTGCCTGAGTCAAGGCAGGGCTTTGTTCAAAAGGAAGCCATTTACGACCACCCTAATAAACCATCTGCCTGGGCCCTTTCTTTAGTTTCTTGCAATCCCCTGGTAATTCAATCAGAGAGTGTGTGACCTCCTTTTGGCAGGAGCAACAGAATGCAGCCAGGCCTGGGAATGCATTTGTTGGGCAAGCCCCCACTCCTGTCGGGGGTAGCTGTCTGGCAGAATTCCAGTTTCCTTAAGCCAGGTTTCAGGTAAAATGTCACTTTTTGTTCCCCAGTTTAAGTCAAGACAATTTTTACATATGCAGCTAGAATGCTGATTCTAAGTTCAAAACTATGACATTTTAACAGTTACAAACTATGTGACACTCAAAAGTAGGTCACTCAGTTAATTTAAACATTTTCGATTTTTGGTAGTTTTAAATCCAGTTTCAGTTAGGCTGCTGCAGACCTGCAGAGCTCAGCCAGTCTTGTTATGAACATTGTTTTGGGGCTCTTCAACTTCCCAGATTTAGTATGCACACATACTTCATTCTGCTAGATGTCCGCTGGTGTTCAGAGAGATTTTTGGATGTGTTGCAATGTTTGAAAATAGGCATTTTGAGCTGGCATTCAGAGAAACCAAAGGTAATTTTAAAGGGTGGTTTTTCCTTTGGCACACATTTCACTCATGGCACCCAGGCCCACCCTGCTCGCACTGGTGGGTGGCAAGTTAGGCAACCATTTTAGTGTGCACAAACTGTGTGGTTCTCCTGGATTTTGGAGCACATGTGGGCTTTTTGGCCATCTTGGATTTTCTAAGCCCACAGCACCAAATGTTGCAGCATGATAGCTCAAACATGGGTCAGGACACCCAACATTGCAGAACAGGATATGATTTTAGATGGGGGGTGTAAAGTGAACACAGTCTATTGTATTCTAGAATGCAAGGAATATCAGCATTAACTTTACTTGCATCAAAGTTGTTTAGAAATAGTCAGTTAAGTGTACATAAGTGTGATAGTGCTACATAGCTTATTCCTTCTTTAAAGACTGTGCTACCAATATCTATCAATGCTTTATCGAGGTTAAGACCTTGTGATTTGTGAATGGTAACTGCGTATGCTAGAGTTAGTGAAAATTGTTCTCAGCATATATACATGTCTTTGAAAAGAAGGAAGCGGGCTGTTGAGCGTCCTCGCCTTTCAACTTCTGATAATTTGTCAAAGAGAATATTGACAAACTGAATGTTGTTGTCACATGGGTATGTTTGAAAGCCAACAACTGTACCAAGTGCTCCATTAACTAGTCCTTGGTCCAGTTCAATGTTACGTTTAAGCATTACTCTACAGTTTAAAGATAATTTTAATATCTTCTCCAAACCAGCTGTGTTAGAGATAGAGTTGTCCAAGGTGTTTCGCCTTGTTGTAGCTTGTTGACACATGGGTAGTGTCTTACCATGTACGTCCAGTTTGTCTGTGAAGCAAATTTGAACTATTAGTTGCATTTCTTTTTTTAACATTGTTTCATAAAATGTTTAACAGCTTGCAAAAGTTGGCATCAAGGAAATACAATTGACATTTGTGTGTGCTAATTGTTCCATGACATCAGGAGCATGAGTTATGACCATAGAGTGCATGGATGTGCCTGGTTTTAAATATAGCTTGTGCTTCTTGAGATACTACACCAAATCTAATACTTTTTAAAATGTTGGCGTATGAGGTCTGAAGACTGAAACATATTTTCAGTTAATTCTCTGTATTGGAAATGTTGCCAAAGGTTGACATTTCCTATGCTGCCAAGAGTTTTATGGCATAGTTTGTGCCCTAAGGTTTTCAAAATAGGTACACTTTTAACTGGTGTTAATTGAAGAAGATCTCCAAAAACTGTAATGTGTTTTCCTCCAAAAAGTTCTTCATAGTCTGTTTTTTGTACCTCTTGTAATCTGAGGTAAATGAAGGCTAACTTTAGATTGGAAACCATGGTTACCTCATCTATTAGCAACATTTTCATTTGTTTGAAAACCCTGCATTGTTCCATTGCAGCTTCTGGAGAAAGTTTGTAATAGTCCAATTTGTTTTGGTGTTCTAATGGATGGAGTAGTAATCGGTGTAAAGTGACACCGCAAATGTTTTAGGCAGCTAAACCTGTGGGGGCAGTTACAACAGCTGACAGTTTGTTGTTTGTCAGTTGTTGGAGGAACTTGCTGATGGTTTTGATTAAGAACATTTTGCCTGAACCAGCTTGGTCACACACATGTAGCAGTATAGGTTTACAGTCTTGGCAGATACAATTTTACTTTCATGTTGCACACCATATTCAATTTGTTTTGTTACTTCTTGGAAAATGCTTCGCTGCTCCTTGTTTAGTTGTGATTTTAGTACAGCAAAGTCTTCTGTAGATTGCTCATACTGTCACATGGTGTTTTCTACTTCTGCCATAGCTAATTCTGCCTCATTTGCTATTAATGGCTGTCCAAGTTGTTCTTGGCTTCCTGTTACAGAAGGTTGACTACTGTCAGGAGTGTCCACATCTACTTGGGCCTGGAGTTCGTTCTCGTGTTGCTGTTCATTGTGCAATATTGTTTTGTACAGCGTAAAGTTTACGTCTGTTATAGTGCTTTCATTTGTTTTGAAAGCGTCTTCATAGGATTCATAGGTATCTAGTAAAACTTCTTTTCTCCATGGTTTCAAAAATTGTAGCAGGGACATGTAATACAGTTTGTTATGTTGAGGAGTTTTTAATGACAATTTGATATGATTAATTAAGCTTCATTTGGTAAGTTCCACTAAGCTGCCTTCACAATTTTCCACTCAGTATCTACCTTTGCTTTCATCTGGTTTAATTTTACTTTTGTATGTGAAATTTTGGGCTATGTGGTATAGACACATGGGGTCCAAAGTGGTACTTCTATTTGGGTAGTATGTGTCCAGTAAATTGTTTTTCAAAATGTCCTGGCTGCTGGGATCATTTTTGGCTATTTTTTTCTATGTCTTCATATGATTGGAGAACTCTTTCTAGATTTAGCTGGACCAAGACTTAGCCATACTATATTTTCCGATTTTCCATACAAGGCAGTACTGGTTAAACAGTCTGCAGCTTCATAGCAGCCACATTCTCTATGGGAGAACATTTTTATGCCTAAGCTGTACCGTTTTTTTCTGCTTTGGTTAAGTAGGCTGTGACATATCATGCAACTGCAGTGGAAATGTCTACAATGTACTGCACATCTGTTTTTGCATTCCATAGGCAGACAATGATTGCATTGTAATCATTGATGTGTTTTGATTATTCTGTTCTTTTTCTGTAATATGTGTTCTTAGGTGATTTACCTTTGACACTATGTTTAACTGAAAACATGAAGTTGTTTACTTAACCTGTTGTTGAAACTGGTCCAGGGAAACCAAAGAGGCATTTGTTGTAGTATTTCCCTTTTTTTTGTATTTAAGCTGACAATACTTCCCACATTTGTGTCTTTGAAATTGTAAAATTTGTGCATGTAGGTCACTATGTCTTATTTGTGAATGGATTTCACAAGTGACATATTTTTGGATGAACTGTAAAAGAGTGGTATCACTGTCTTGAGATAATTTAGGAGCATCTTTAATCCAAAAAGCATGTGGATGTGTGGTGCTCCTCTGGCTTGGTATTCTTTTCTCCAAAAGAAGTGTTGCACTTTCCCAAGGGTAGGAACAATTTTATTACAAATGAAGTATAGCATAGCAATGAACCGATGATGGAAATATCTTGATACATTTAGAGGATCTAAAGAGCAGAATTCTCCCGGTGTTTTTATATCTATGCTTGTTTTGTTTTTGTTTACTATGCGTAGGAATTTGTGTAAATCTTCCCATGCATATTCTGCACAATTTAATGTCACAAACCAAATGGGTGGGCCAAGGTTACTTATCATACAGAGTACATCTGCTTGACGTTGGAACCAATATTCTTTTGTACCACGCATGTTTGCCAAAAGATTTGTAATGCTTGACTGTAAAACCTCATCATGGGTACCTGATTTCAATGTATGTGCAACTCCGTAGCATAGAGTTGCTAGTTCACTTTCAAAGAGAAGATGGAATATGTAATCCACATTTTGTCTGAATCTGGAGTCTTCAGAATACATTCGTAAAGAGCGGTATTCTGATGCTGTTATTTGTGTGGGTCTATCATTGTACCTTCCTCCTTTTCCAGTAGGAATGAGTAGAGGAAAGGCATGTGCTTCTATACTTTTTCCCCATTTGCTGATTGGAGATCCTTTGGCTTGTCTCATTTGGTACGTTTCCAGTGCATCATCCATGGTGTCTTTGGAGTGTAATGGGTGATTTGTATAATGGTCTCAAATATTGGATTCTGTAGAAGGATCTACAAGTTGAAATTGACCAGTTTCTGATGAGTCTTGAATTATTTCAGTGGTTTCCTTCAGGTTTTCTTCAATATCAATTTCTTTGTAGTATTCTTTGTTGTCTTTTAGATGTTGCAGGAATTGTCTAACTTTATGTAAGTCCACGGGTTGTTGCCAAATTCTTTTGTCTTTTGTAGGTACACCATTTACTAAGATAATTAAAGATTTATCTATTGGACTTTGCACTCCCAGAGTGTGTACATTTTCTTTGAGATCTAATGGCAAATAAACTACTTTGCCACGAATGCCCGTCACTAATTCCTATTAATCCTATTAATCCTATTAATTCTGTTTTTGGTTAAAGGCGTATTATTGCTTGAAATGGGTGCACTGTTTGAATTATGATGCTTTCATATAAGTTAAGTTGTTGCAGGGGTTTTGGTAGTGGGAATAATTCCAAGTTATTTGTGATAGCGCGTGAAGGTGTTTGTTGTCAAGTTTTGCAGTGCAGTAACTGCAAAGTATTAAGGAGTCAGTCATTTTGTATTTGTTTTCTGCTATAAGATAGAAAGCTAATTGGAACCATTTGGAATCTTCATCGTCTTCTATTTTGTACGTTATGTCTACAGTTTGTGTGCTATTTTTATATAAAAAGTCCTGTGGCAACACACACTCACATGGTTTGGTACTTCAGCAGATGTACTTTTAAACTTTATGATTTCTTTTGTTTGTGTGTAGTAGAAGGTTGCCATCTGTAAAGTTGTTGCTAGTCTGTTGTAAAACTATTGCATTTTGTAAGTGGCTTTCACTTCCAAAATAGTTTCTCTGGATGTCCTCTATTTCTTCGAATAGTTGTTTGGCTGTAACATGTAGAAGATTGTTATTTAAATTGGCTAGTGCTAAAGAAGGACTTTTAGCATAGTACAGTTTATGAACCAGATTTCATATAGTCCAATGGTGTGTTGATATCATTTTGATAAGGTGGAAGGTCCTTTTACAAATAGGTCCAGAAATGCAGGCTAATGAATGTCCTTGTAGTCCTGTGTATTTGCGCTCTGGACAGGAGTCCATATTTTGTAGTAGTTTCATTTTGAATTTGTCTTGGCCTTTCACATACTGATTGAGGAACTGGCGTAAAAACTTGAAAGACTTGTTGGCTACGTTACACATTGATGTGCACAGCCATTTGTAAACTGGACGTATTGGTTCAGTGGAATGGAGAGTTGATACTACGTTTTTTCTGGGGATATTTTTGTGAGCAGCGTTTCTTGTTCCATAATGCTATTATTAAGTTTTTCATACCCTTGTCCACCGCTATGTATGACAATTGGGTTTATTTGCTTTTGTTTGTATGCTTCTCCCTACACCCCACAATTAGGGCTCGGGTGGTCCATTGATGAGGCAGCCTTACTTCTTTGAATTGACCAGCATTTGCTAATTTTGCAAGATGCATGCAAAAACTTCACTGATCTTTATCCCAGCAGGAAAGGAGCTAGAAGCCCTGTAACACTGGCTGATTTAAAAGCACAAAGCACTCAAACTGTTTGTGTTTTCTTTTTTGATCACCACAATACAAAATCTTGCAGAACATTCACAGGGGCAACGTGATACGTTTGCCCCCGTGGTTCAACAGCCCCTGTCCCTCAATGTACTTGGTGCCTGTGCTCCTGATCCCTTTCTGCCTGCCCCTTTGCCTTAACTCTCATTCATTTCCCCTTTTTCTGTGCCGCCAAAACAGAAACCCGCACCCACTGTGAGCACATAACCTGTCTGATTCAACTGCCTATATGGTGGGTCTGATTCTGCCAGCTTGTGTGCTAAAGCCGCTCTTATAATGGGCATTCGAAGAAGACAGGGGCCAAAGTGCTTGCTTCTGTGCTTTTGGAGCCCCCACCCTGTCATACCAGAGGCCCATTTAATCAGCGGGTGAATGAATCCTTAAAGAGACAGGCTGGTCTCGCCCTCGCTGCATCAGCAACTATTTCTTTTCAAACGGTGGGATTCGTGCCCCCCTTCAAACAGTGTCACGCCTCCCCACCCCAGGCGGTCACGCACCACAGTTTGAATACCAGCGTTCTAGAAGAAAAGCAAAATATAATACAAATTAAATAAAAACATACATATCTATGCTGCTCTAGACGATTGGCAGGCATTCATTCACAAAACAATGGCTTACACAAAAGCTTTTTTAAGAAAATTTGAGAATAAAAAAAGATAAATCAATCAGAACAAATTAAATAGAAGAAGAAAATGAAATAGATGACAGCACATACATGAAGATGAAATAAAATGAGACTTCATTTTGAATTTCTAGTGACAAAAGAACTGAAATCAAAAATAACCTGCAATGAACAATGTTCTAAAATGCAGCATACTCGGAGAGTAAAAAGCACTGACTGAGTCGGCAGCTTGATGACTGAGCACTTGCTCAAAGAATCAAGTCTTGATTTAATTTCTTTTAAATGAGAGTAAAACACATAAAAAGAAAGGATTGTGAGTAAAGTTGACTTTGGGATGAAGCACGTGAGGTCTAGAAGTCTGTCTCTCTGCTCTCCTAGCAACAGAATGGCTTCAGGAAGGAAATTATGGAACAAATACATTATTTATAGAGTGTTATTTCAAGTCAAATAAGCAAATACTCATATGTACGAACAACGTGATTTCCAGTTTAATAGCTGTGATGGATTTTGCTCTTCAAATTCAAAAGGGTTTGAAACCATTTAAGTCGATTCAAACCCCTATTGTTTAGATAGGCTTAAATCTGATTTGATCCAATATGCTTATCCAAATCCCTGCTACTATTCATATTTCGAGGAAATAACAAGTGGATAATGGACTGAGAGGATAGCTATGCACTTGTCTTGGAAGAAAGACAACACAGAGCAGCACAGGTTCGAAAACTTTTCATAAGCATAGAGGCTGGAACCGGAATGCAGCGCGATATAAGAACCCCATTTATAATGGCTTGCATATGTCATCGCTGCTTTCCAGGATGAGGCATCTGAAGCAATTGTGCCTGTGGTACTGGGTGTTACAGCACAGAGAATTATCCCAAACACTCTGATTATTCAAGCATGCAAAGTATTGGAAGACTATGGTCTTGAGAGGAGTTAGAGACCTTGCTTACCCACCAGGTATACTCACAAGTCCCTTTTCTGGAATGAACGTTAATAGAAAAATGTGTGTTACTCCTTATTCATCCACTGAATTGCTGTGATATCAGGCAGACCAGAGTGATTAGATGTCGTAAGAGAATATGGAGATATGGAAGTACACTGATAGCACCAGTTTCTTCAGTCGTTCTCTACACTACTCCAATGCTCCCTATGCTCCTCCCTTGGTTTGGTGGATGGTCATATAACCCCTGATTATGGTGTTATAGTAGTTTCTAGTTAGTTATTATTGTATATGGCATGTTTGACACCTTTAAAACATTGCAAACCAAGTAAAAGCTATAGAAAGATAGTCAAAATACAACAACCCTAGATGCAAGATAAACACCAAGCCAGTGTTCTAAACATTCATTAAATGTTTCCTTATGTTCAGAGCATGCCTCAAAAATGATAAAAGTGACCAAACAAGTCGGTGTGAGGCAACCCATAACAAATAAAGTGAAACGGGTTTATATTGCAAGAACCTTAGTTCACGCAGGAGCAGCCTCCACGTTTTCACTCTTAGCTCTGAAAAGACCAGGCAAAACAGTGAAAAATGGCCAGGCCCTTCCTGGGAGCATTACAAAAAAGACAGCACTGAGTATTAGTATCGCTATTCCATACCGCCACCATTGCTCCCAAGGAAAGGCAATTAAAATGGGCCCATGTCATCGGGATTTGCTGAGAAAGATTCTCAGCCCATAAGAGATACTTTTGGAGGTCTGGGGCTGCGTTAATCGCATGCCTCATATTCAAGGGCTGCTGCATCTCCATAACATCTATTTTCTCCATAATGTGTGAGCAAAATCTATCTATTTCAGCTCTAACCACAGGCAGAATATCCGATGAATCAAAATATCGGGCTGTATTTATTTCCACCAACATAGCCTTTACATGTTCCAACCAAGGAATTCTAGGGTTTGGATCTTTAAAGAGGAGACTAAATACCTGATCAGCTCATGAGGCAATCCAGTCAATTCAAAATGGTATAACTGATGAAATCACAGCCTAATTCAAGGTGAACTCCGAAATTAGGGGCCACACAAGCAAGTCCCAGCACTCTTTTGAAAAAGTAATTTTCCACAACCTGGATTAAATTTACATTGTTTTAACCCCACTACTCCATGCCATACTTTGCAACCAAAGCCACTTTTCCATTATATATTTTATTGCCATGTCCATCAGTTTGGCCCATGGCTCTGGCCACACCACCTACGCTTACTTAAATTTCACGGTCTGTTTATTTACACATGAATTAATGTAGAAGTTTGACGCAATAGAGATATAAATGAATTAACAAAATAATGATGACATGAGAATGTGGACAATGAAAGAGACAGGGAAACAGGTGGGTGGAGCTCTGGGGGGCCCTTACTTGACAAAAGAAAATAAGGAACTGCTTCTGGGACAAAACATTTTTAACTTAATTTGCAATCATTTGCACCTTGCTAAAGAATCAAGCTTTGCCACTAGTGTTTTTATTTTCCTATTTTCCTAGTGTACTCTGTTGGGTGTCCTGACCCACGTTTGGACTATTATGCTGCAACATTTGGTGCTGTGGGTTTAGGAAATCCAAGAGGGCAGAAAAGCGTGCATTTGCGCCAGAATCCTGGAGAACCGCGCAGTTTTGCGCACAACAAAGTGGTCCCCTGACCTGCCACCCACCAGTGCAAGCATGATGGGCCAGGAGTGTCATGAGTGGAATGTGTGCCAAAGGAAAAACAGCAATGCCTGTTAGCTTAAAAGCGCTTTAAAATCACCTTTGTTTCCCTGAATGCAAGCTAAAAATGCCTATTTTAAATATCACAAGATATTCAAAATCTCAATGAACACCAGCAGACATTTGGCAGAATGTATTCTTGTGTGCATACAAAATCTGGAAAGATGAAGAGCCCAAAACAATGTTTATAACAAAACTGGCTGAGCTGTGGATGTCAGCAGCTTAAGTTAAAAATAATGAGTGACCTACTTTTGAGTGTAACATAGGTTGCAACTGTTAAATGTCCTAGTTTTTGAACTTAGAATCAGCATTTTAGCTGCATGTGCAAAAATTGTGAGTTTTATTTGAATGAAGAAAAACTGGGAACAAAAGTGACCTTTAACTGAAGCCTGGCTTAATGAAACTGGATTCTGCCTGACAGGAGAGGGAATTCAGCAGCTGTGTTCCCAGGCCTGGCTGCATCCTGCTGCCCCTGCCAAAAGGAGATGACAACTCTCTGATCGAATTAGGGGAGTGGCACCTGGGGACTACATGAAACTAAACAAAGCACTGTCCCTGGCTGAGGCAAATGTTATATTGGGGGGTCGGAAAATGGCTTCCTCTTGGGAGAAACTGGGAGGGGCAGTGCCTTTGAGAGCAAGCTGAGCTTGGGAGAAGTGGATAAACCAGAAATTCCACCATGTGCTTTGGAAAACCACACCCCTTTGGGGCCAGAGCATGATTTTAAAAAGATGGATAATTCATAGTGCGGACTTGTAAAAATGATATAAATAACATCATCATTCTTGTGATTTTTCTGTGCACATTTTAAGAGGTGTTAGAACCCTGTGGTATGTTCTTGGGGATAGTAGAGGAAAAAAGGTTGTTACTCCAAATGTATGCATGTTAAAAATCTGACACTTTATCATCTGAAACCCATATCCCTGGTGCACATTTGTGTAAAATCTGGAAAGGTTTAGAGGTCGTTATCTGGATGAAAAGGGGAGAATTCTGTCATAAGTGGACACAACATCGTACAAAGACAGGGATCAGATGGTTGGGTGCTACAGAAAATATGTTAACTGGGCCTATAATATTAGAAAAATGGTACATAGATAAATATGTGTTTGGGTCAGAAATAGATTTGTGTGCAATTTGACAAGGGGAAGTTCCTCTGACCATAAAACCTACATCATCACTCTGACACTCCATTTCCTTCCCCCAATCAAGGGGAGAGAGGAAAGCTTGGCCAATGATAAGTGAGAGGGGCAGGCTTAGCTAGGCCCAGGCACACACCCATTTTCAAAACACATAAAAGGAACATTGAAACCCAAGTAGAGAGATTCACTTTCCACTTTCTTGCGGGACGCTTTGCCGGGAGACTCCAGACTTCAAATCCAGAACTCCAGGGATCCAGAACTTTACTTCAGAATTTGTAGCAGAGAGGCTAACCCACAAGCTGAGTTCTATTCAGCAGTCCTCAACAATCATTTGCAAACTATTCAACCGCCGGGCTGTGCGGTTTGCTGCTTGCTAAGAATCCACTTGATCCAGAACCGCAGAACCAGAGACCGCTGTATCCGGAACCGCTAGCAGAACCGATAGCAGAACCGGAGACCCAGAGACCAGATCGCTGTGAAGAACCGCAAGCAGAAGTCCAGCTAATCCTGACCCGATCAGTGACGAAGTTGAATTCCTGTCCAAAATCTAGTGTGAGTACCCAGCTAGCACTGTGCCAAAACCAATCTCTTAGTTTAAAATAATCTAATCCAAACTATTTTAGCCTAGTTTTAACTGTCATCTTAAAGCTAAGATTCTAAGCTTTCTAACGAGCCTAGAACCGACTTCCTACTCCTTATAGTGCCTCCGTAATTGCACTCGACGCACGCGACTAAATTGCCGCGATTTGACATTTTGCTTCATTTTAGCCACGTGTAAAAATATTTGTCCTTGCTTTCCTTTGCTGAAATTCATTTGCAACCTGACAATCATTCATAGAGCATTGCTAAAGTGATCCTGAACTGATTCAAAGTATCTATCAACTACCCTGAACTCCCTATAGGGAATTAAAAGCCTTTTTAGCATATTTTTTCACCTAATTGCAACCACATCAAAGTATCTTGCCTGTGTTTAAAACTCCTACCTGTTTTCCTCTAAGCTTGCTAGGGGGGAACTGAATTATATTTGATTGCATTCCTGAGAATTGTGTGCTTTCCCCCCATCTCTTTACCTTGCATAGAGGGGGGGTGAATTGTCAAAGAAAAGTGATTACATTGTCTTTTGTTGAAGTCATATCAAGTTTATTTTCTGTACTGCATTTTCATTCATCATTGCATTGTCCTTGAAGCCATAAAAGCATTCTCAGCTACTTTATCCTCTCTATATCACTTCTAAGCCATCAAAAGGAGTGTACCACTGTAACATTAACCATTGTTGATCACTATCATCTTCACAAGTGAGCTATCAAACATTAATTTATTATAAAAGTGTGATATATATATATTGTTTAATTTTCAAATAAACCTTTTAATTTGCAAAACAAACCTACTTCTTGGCTCAGTGGGGTCAGAGGGATTCTAAGAGAGGGGTGTTATATAAGGGTTGTCATCCAGAGTAAACAAACTGGACATAAAAATATATCAATAAGGGTTTCACTCAGCATCAAAGACTAGGCATTGACTTAGCTGTAGTGTTGAATTGAATCCGCTTACAAAGTGGGGGCTCGTAGCCGGGGATTCTGGATTAGGTTTACTACTTGTGCAGCTTAATACAATGTGCCAACTGACTGGATACACATATCCGGTTAGATCACCACGCTGTTTTACACTGTGAAAGCACTCCTTAAAGGAACGCTCTAAGGAAACGGTCTGTTTTGCAAAATAAAATACAAACTTCTTTAAGTCAGGAAGGAACTCAAATTCCAGAATGACGACACTGGTAGACATCAAAATAGCCAGAGAGCACTTCTTACATAAGCAATTTGTGAGAGGTGAATGGACTGAGCAGGGCCAGGATGCGTGGTTGCAGGCAATCACACAACAGGTCACTGCAACACGGTTAGATAACTGGAGAGATCAGGGTCCCTTACATGTGGCCCTGAGCGAACTATACATGGCTCCTAAAGCTAAAGATGAACACAACAAGATGGTTAGGATAGCGGCATATTTGTATCTATATATGGGAGCCATGCAGGACAAATGTGCTGAAGGCCAAGATATGGCAAGTAGGCAAATGTTGGCATTAGAGAAGGCCCAATCTGACCTGGTCTCTTCTGAGCAGAGGCTGCAGAGGAGCCAGGAGTCAGAAAATGATAGTAGGCAGTATATCATTAAAATAAAAGAGGACATGGATATACTGCAACAGGAAAAGACAGACCAGGATACCAGAATTCTGGCTTTGCAGAAGGAGCACCAAGACAGTTTGGACTCCTTACTGCAGAGCCAGAAAAAGCTGGAGCAACAGATCAATCTCAACAGGGCATGCACAGAGCAGGTAGCCACCGTGCAAATCCAACTAGACAGAGAGAAAGAGGAAAGCAATAAATTGATTTTGAAAGACCTGGATACCTAGTCAGAGTTTGATGAAGAACTCCAGAAAGCTGGTGACTTTCAAAGGCAGAGGGACGACCTGGCGTCACAAATGCAGGCTCTTGGTCAGGAAAGGGATACCTTAGGCCAGGAAGTCTGCCATTTAAAAAGAAAAACTGAAGAAAATCACTTGTCCCTCAGGGGCTGGGTGGCCTCCAAAAAGAGCATCAGAACTTGTTAGAGCACACCAGGAGGGTGGAAGAGGCTCTGGCGAGAAAGGAGCAGGCCCGTAGGGATGGGGCTCAGGAGGTAACCCTCCTGCAGCAAAGACTGGCCCAGTACTCCAGGACCAATCAGGAGGCACAGAGAGAGAATGAGGCTCTCTGCCAGCACAATGATAGGATCCAGCAACAGGTAGCCATGCAGGAGAGACTGATAGAGTCTAGTAAGGCCTTAACTGAGGAAGTGAAAGCGCAGGCTCTTGCATTGCAACAGGGAGTAGGGGCTGATAGAGATGAGGTTCGTTGGGAAAGGGAAACGCCTGAGCATAACCTCAGGAGCCCTGGTACCAGAGGCCTTCATCTCTCCCAGCCCCTGGACTCTGCCAGCCCCATGTCCCATGGCGCACATGAGCACAGGGCCATAGGGATGGCAGATTACTATCCAGCCAAAAGGATGGGGCTCATAGGCCAGTACCACCTAGGAATGGATGGGCGGGCATCCGGGTATGGGCACCTAATTACAGTGCATTTTAGTGGGGAACCCCAGGAGAGTAGGCCCACTTAGGGCATTCTGAAAACCTCTGCCCAGTTAGGTCAGTGGGGGGGGTACCCATCAAATCCTGGTAGCAAGAAGGGATCTGAAGAGTCCTCTGAGCATCACAGGACACAGGAGACCAGGTCCCCACATTCTGCCAGCTATTCCCAGGCTCACAGAATCCGGGAAAACCTGTAAGATCAGACGGGCACCTCTGGGAGCAGTGCTTCTGAATCAGAGGATGAATGGACCAGGGTTACCCGATACAAAAAGGCCAATAAGGTGAAAAGGGCCTTGCTTAAGGACCCCTTAAAAGAGATTAAGGCAATCAGGAGTGTCATCACGCCTTATCATAAGAACGCCAAATATTCTGTTTGGGAACACTTGGAGCTCTATGAGCAAATGATGGAGACTTTCCATTTGAAGGACAGCAGTAGCTGCATCCAGTACATCAAATGGACATTCTCTGCTGAATACTCCAGTTTCTTTGCGGGGCTGGAGGACCAAAACCATTCAAGATGGTCCACATATAGGGCGGCCATCTTGAAACATTTTTCTGTACATAGAAATCCCCAAGAGGCTCGCAAGGCAGCCTACAATTTGCAATGTGGGTAGGATCAGGCCCTACAAGAATTTGTGCAAGAATTGAAGCATGCCTTTGCGCAGACCACCAGAAGGATGCCCACGGACAGCAGAGAATTCATCAACACATTTTTCCATGCTCTTCCCAAGTACAAAATGACCCAGCTCATGAGAGATTTTAAGGAGAAAAGATCTTTAGACTGGGTCATTGAGCAAGCCACCCAGATCTATGAAGTGCAGAAGCCCATAGAAAATAAAAGTAATGCGCAGAAAAACCCCAAAACCAACAGCACCCTTGCTGCTGCCACGGTGGCGGAGGTAAAGGTTGCCCCCGTTTTAGATTTGGAAATGGGGGGGCCTAAAAACCTGCCTGCGCAGAATAACTCTAACATCAGAAGGCCCTCGGGCCAGTCACAGACAGGGAGTCAAGGAGGTAGTCCCACAAATGGGGTCCCTCGCTCCCCTGATTATGTATGTCCCTGCTACAAGGGAAACCGACCCATCCTGGGTCATGTGTGGACTCCTCCAGCTCAAGGGGGGGATCCAGTCATCCAGTCAAGCACCTAACCCAGAGAACTTCCCTCCAAACTTCCCACAGGAGGGCAGAAATTCACCAAACCCTGTTCTGAACTTTTTCCCCAGGTATCCACAAGGTTTCCAGCCCCAAAATCATCCATCCTTCTTTCTCCAATTCCCTGAGCCCAGACCACCTAATCCGGGAGAGGGGAGGCCAAGGGTGGAGGGGTACCCAAATCTTCCCAACCCGGGGTATTATCAGAGAAGGGATAGCTACCCTTCCCGGGATCAGCCCAGGGGAGAAAATAGAGCCCCGTATTAGCCTGAGCGGGTTTCCCAGTTAGAGCGCCAGGTTCAGAACATGCCACAGGATTTGGGCCGCATGCTGAGGGCCCAACAGAACCCTCAGATGGGCATGCCAGCACAGAATGCCCCAAACTCTGGACCTAGTGCTCCAGAACAATGATGGGGGCAGCACCCCGATAACCCACCGGTTCCCAGTCCCAGGGAGGAGGCACAAGGGGAAGGGGGGTGTAAAGCCTTCGGGGAAGCTTCCTTCCCAACTTGTAAACAGCCCCTGGAAAACCAGGAACCAGAAACAAAATCTTCTACCCCTGAAAGTCTGCCACCCAAGGAACCGAGGGGAGGTAGGAAAAACAAAGTACCCAAACAGACCCATTTTGTGGAGGAGGTACTGGTCTTCTAATTTGAGGGAGAGGGATCCTCGGAGGATCCTGGGGAAAGGATCTTCTCCTTCAGAGATGGGTGAACTCCTCCCAAGGAAAAATGGGTCCCAAGGGATTTCAACCCAGACTGGGTAGATGTGGGGATTGAGCTGTCGCCGCCCATCATCCTATCCCAGAACCAAAAAAACCAAAAACCCCTAGTTCAAACCCATCCTGGTGACTGCCTCCCAAAAGGCAGGGGCGGCCCAGAACCGGAACCAGGGGAACCTAAAACCAAATCAACAGACTGGGTAGATGTGGAGATTGAGCTGTCGCCGCCCATCATTCTATCCCAGAACCAACAATACCAAAATCCCATGGGTCATACCTATCCTGATGACTGCCTCCAAAAAGGGGGGGGGGGGGCAGCTCAGAACCCAAAACCATTTCCAGTTGCCAACTTTTTCTTTCAGATTCCCCAGGCTCTCCACAGAATTCTGCCCAAATCTCTTCTCTCGCCATGTCCAAAACCAGAACATTAGCCCACCGGTTGTCCAAAAATGTGCATTATCTGTGCCCCCTTGAGGAGAAGGGGGGGAGATACTATGCCCCGGTACAAGTACAGGGGCAGGGTACAATTTGGGCACTGGTGGGCACTGGATCCCAAGCTACCCTTCTGTCCAAAACGGCCTTTGATGAACTAAATGCAGGAAGGGGGGAGAATTACTGAATTCCTCTCACCTCGCTTCCTGGACAACTGTAGAACTTTGACGGGAAGGAAATTCCCGTCGAGGGGACTGCAGACTTGGACATTAAAATTGGGCGACACAAGGTGAAACACCCGGTCATAGTAGTAACTCCAGAGGGCACCCTTTGTTTACTAGGGAATGACCTCCTGAGAAGGTTGTCACCCCTAATAGATTGTGTAAACAAGGTCCTCTGGACCCAGACTAGCCGACCAATAAAATTAAAACAGAGTGTCAACCATGTTAGTTTAAATGGCACCTGCCACATGGTTGAACAAAAATCTGACCAAGTAGAATTTCAATTCCAGAACATCCAAATTCCAGACGTGACAGAAATAGCAGTAGGACAACAGACTGGTGATGGGGGGTCCTCTCTATTTCTGAAAATCAACCTTCCTTCCAGTTTAAGGTGGTATTCCACACTGGAAGGAAATACTCTGAAATTATTTACCAATCCACGATCAGACACTCCCACTCCTATAGTCCAGAAAGATGTGAAATCAGCTCAGAGCCTGGCTGATATTCAGCAAATTGGAGAGCAGTTGTTCATCCCTGTTCAGTTAAATGATGGGAAGGACTCTGTTCTCGCTCGTGTGTGTGTGAACAACGGTAAGAGCTTCATCAGCGAAGCCATATTCCACCAACTCCCAAAAGATCCAGCATTCCCACATTCAAACTGATAGACAAATGGGAAATGGATCTGGAAACACCCAATTCCAAACATCTCCTGCCAAGCAGGTGTATGCTCAAAATCTTAGGCAGTGACATTCTCAATCCCTTCGCCATTAGTTTGGACCTAATAAACTTCAAAGCTTGGTCCCGATTAGCGGATAATCCCATGGGCTTTGATGATCAAGAAAAAGCATTTAGGTTAGCTCAATTGCTACCTTATGCAGTTGAAATTCAGTTTAAAGAGGAAGTCACCATCCCAGAAAGGACCCGACAATTTTCCCTGGAAGTGAAAGTTAAAAGAGGACAAAAATTGAAAAACCCTGATGCTTATATTCATCTAAATGCTTCTCTCCAACAGCAAGGGTTAGGGGTAAACCCAACACCATTAGTCAACATAGAACACAACACCATTCCAATTGAGGTGGATAACAGCGACTTAAAGAGTATTACTCTAGCCGCAGGCACCATTATTGGAATGGCAGTTGATGACCGACATTTCTCCATTGATTTAGGAAATGAACTGTCAGGACCAATCCCCAAGGACTGTTTTGACAGTGACAGTGAGGACAATACAACACCAGACAGGATTTTCACCCGGCATGGGGGGAACTTCCTGGTGTACACTTCTTGCCCTTATGGTAAGGAAGATGTGACTTGTGACTTCAGGAGGGATGAGGTGATTTTCCAGGTCCATGAGGGCTGCCTTTCCCACCTGAAGCCTCCAGTCCAAATCAGCACTCTGACCAGGGACTTCTCCACCCAGCTGGAGGAGGCCGCTGAGATAGCTAAACCAGAAGTCTTTCCAGGCTTCAGGCAGATGGTGGAAGAGATAGTCAACCTAGCTGATGCCAGTGTGACTCTGGAACAGAAGCAAAAGTTGAAACAAGATCTCTTTGCGGTAGACTCATATGACTGTGGTCACACCGACATCCACACAACAACAATTCCCATGGACCCTGGAATGACTCCAGTGTTTGTGAAGCAATATCGTTTGCCTCTCGCATCCATGGAGCCCCTTACTGAAATAATTAAGAACCTTGAGTCCCGGGGAATAATCCGTCCAGTCCACAGCACTTTCAATAATCGGGTGCTGGGAATATTGAAGCCAAACGGCCAGTGGAGACTCTGCGCCGACCTTAGGGAGCTCAACAAACGGGTCCATACTTCCCGATGGCCTCTGCCCTACATTGACCAAGGGCTGGCCCGGATCCAGGGGAGGGGTCACAGGTATTCACTGCAATAGACCTGACCAATGGATACTGGACCGTGCCTGTCAGTAGGGAGGACCAATACAAACTAGCTTTTACCTTTGGGGGCCAGCAGTACACATGGACCCGGACTCCCTTCGGATACCTCAACTCCGGCAATGAATTCAACATTTTCCTACATAAGGCCATGCCCGACCTGGGTGCGAGGGGTAACCTGGCTTATGTAGATGATGTCCTCATCAAAAGTTCATCTGTGGAAGAACAAATAGCAGAGATCCGTTATGTTATGACACAGTTGAGGGCTGCCGGAGCAAAACTTTCCTTTCAGAAAGCACAGTGGTGTAGAACCCGTGTTAATTTCTTGGGGCATGAGATTACTTCTCAGGGTCTCTGTCCTCAAGAAAAGAAAGTGGAAGCACTTCAGAAACTGAAGGATCCCAAAACTCTGCGGGAACTAAGGAGCCTCCTTGGACTGACTAATTACAGCAGAAAGTTCATTGAAGGCTACACAGAGATCACTAGACCCCTGATTCATCGCTTGAAGGGGGAGTCAAGTGGGAATGGGGTCCAGAACTGTCCGAGGCATTAAGGCAACTCAAGAGAAGCCTCTCATAAGCACCTTGCCTAGCTTACCCTGTCAGAAACAAGGAGTTATTCCTGGAGACAGAGTTCTCTAATACGTGCTTGACAGCAGTATTATACCAAAAGCATGACAAGGTCAATAAAGTAATCTCCTATGCGAGCAAAACTTTATCCTCTGTGGAGGAAAAATTCAACGATTGTGAGAAGGCTCTCCTGGCAACGGTGTGGGCATTGAAGAATTACCGCCCGTTTATCCAGGGGGAACACATCATAGTGGAGACTCCACACCAGCCTCTGCAATACCTCCAAAGTGACAGAATCTGGGCCGGAAATGTGAGTAATTCCTGAATTACTTCCTGGATTCTGTCAATGCAAGGCTTTCCTGTGGAGGTCAGATATGGCCAAAACAAGAGGAGTCCCCTCGCGCAAGGTCTGGCTGACTTGCATGATTGTGCCAGAGAAAACTGTCTCGAGGACGAAAGTCTAAAAATCAAGGACAACATGGAGGCATACCTTAATTCTCCACACAAAGTCTTTGATGAAAACAAGTGTGAGGGAATGCCCACTGTCTATGTGGATGGATGCTCTTACCATGTTGACAACAACGGGGAGAAAGAACTGATGGCCGGCGTAGGGAATGCATGGGTGTAGGAGTTTCTAGAACCCTCTGCTGGATACAAAATTGGTCCCCGAAGTAGTCAGGTGGCAGGATTGATGGCTGTGCATCAAGCCATCCTCACTGCTGTCCAACATCAACTCCACGAACTGGTCATCATCACAGATTCAGATTATGTACGGAACGTGTTCGTGGAGCACCTGGTTAACTGGAAAACCAGAGGCATGCTATGTGCTAATAACAAACCTTTGAAACATGGGAAGTTAATTCAAAACATTGATGATATGGTCACTTCGAATGGGATGACCATCTACTGGAAGAAGATTAAGGGTCATTCCAAAGTAGAGGGACCAGACAAAACTGGAAATTACTTAGCTGATCAGCTTGCCAAAACCGGGGCCATCCAAGGGGATCTAATAGAAATAGAGTCCCTGTTGAGGGAAATCCAGGTCACTGCTATCACTAGATCCCAGACAAATGGTCACAATGATCTTTCAACTGCACAATGGAGGACCCTGAGAACTTTCCCCTGACGGATACCGATTACATTGGGAAAGAGGACCTAAGAGTGTTGATGAAATGTCCAAAAAGGTTCCGAATCCAAGACGGTTTGTTGGTAAGGAAATCCCAAGATGGCCATGATCAGTGGGTGGTCTCTACCTCATTCTGAAGCCTGATGTTAAGTCACGCCCATGATGCGGCCACCGCCGGTCATAGGGGGTTTCACACAACCCTTGAGATCTTAAGAGAGGTTGCATACTGGCCACACATGGGGCAGGACCTCGACCAATACTTGAAGGGGTGTCTGGTGTGTGCACAATTTCAGCCATCATCCCTCACACACTGTGCACCTCTCCAAAAGAGGGTGATGACACTGCCATGGTCAGATTTGCAAATCGACTTTGTAGGCCCTGTAATTCGCTCGTCTAGAGGAAACAAGTACATGTTGACTGTTACAAGCTTGTTCACCAAGTGGGTGGAATGTCCCCCGGCCCCAAACTGCAAGGCAGAAACAGCGGCTGCCCTGATGATTAACCACATCTTTTCCCATTTTGGTCTACCTCAAAGAATTGAGTCAGACAGAGGTAGCCACTTCACCACTGAAGTAATGACAAAGATGTGGGGGATACTGCGGGTTAAAAGGAAGCTACACATAGCTTATAGGCCAGCTTCTTCTGGAGCAGTAGAGAGATACAACCGAACCATTGTGAGCATCTTAAAAATGTTTGTGGCAGATTCTGGGCCAAGTTGAGATATCCAATTACCTCTGGTCCTAATGGCCATCAGATCTACCCCTTCATCTGCAACTAAAATGTCACCATTTGAGTTGATGACCGGACGCAAGATGGTGCTTCCCCAGCATTTGCTCTACAGCACCCAAGAGCAGACACTTATAAATGCCTCCACAACTCATGAGTATGTGGAGAATTTAAGGAAATACCTTCAGCATGCTTTTGCCTATGCTCAGCGGAATCTAGAAAGATCAGCTGATAGCATGAAAACCCACTACGACCTGAAGACCACCAGGAAGGAATATACTGTGGGAGACCGGGTCTATCTATACAATTTCCAAAGGAACCAGGCCAAACAGCGGAAACTTTTGCCTACATGGAAGGGACCGTTTGAAATTATAGACAAGGTCTCCCAAGTAGCGTATAAGATCCGCATCCCCAAAGGTAGTCTGGCGGAAGGGGAAGACAAGTGGGTCCATATTAATCAGCTAAAGTGTTGGCATCCCAGGCACACTCGCCAACAACTGGAGGAATCCTCTGGAATCCTAGAAGGGACCGCCCCAGAGTAATTCAGTTCCAACCCTAAAATATCCCACAGATAGTCTCTAAAATATCATGATTCTGGTAGGAAAATGTTTCCTGTTATATCTTGTTTTTATAACAAGACTGAAAAATGTAACCGGATGTATAAAATGTATGTGTTCGCCACACCATTAATAGTGGTGGAGAAATGTCTACGAATAGGTATTGCCGCCTTTGCTTTATCATCCTAGGAGAGATGAAACCACGGAGACTGACCAAGGAGAACGTCCCGGAGACCGGGAGCAAAGATCCGAGGGGCCCGGGGTACTGCCCAATATTCCCATCAGGACAGGCGAGGAGAACCGATCGAGCCAACCGGATGGAGGAAAAGATGCTGAACTGTGCCATCTGCAGAATTGGAAGAAGATGATGCGGACATCCCAGCGCGTGGATCAAAACATCCTTTGCACCCGACTCCATCTCGACTCGAAATCAAAGTGCAGTCAGGCGGGGGGGTTTGTTGGGTGTCCTGACCCACGTTTTGACTATTATGCTGCAACATTTGGTGCTGTGGGCTTAGGAAATCCAAGAGGGCGGAAATGCCCACATTTGCACCAGAATCCTGGAGAACCGCGCAGTTTTGCGCATAACAAAGTGGTCCCCTGACCTGCCACCCACCAGTGCAAGCAGGATGGGCCAGGGATGCCATGAGTGGAATGTGTGCCAAAGGAAAAACAGCAGTGCCTGCTAGCTTAAAAGCGCTTTAAAATCACCTTTGTTTCCCTGAATGCAAGCTAAAAATGCCTATTTTAAACATCACAAGATATTCAAAAATCTCAATGAACACCAGCAGACATTTGGCAGAATGTATTCTTGTGTGCATACAAAATCTGGAAAGATGAAGAGCCTAAAACAATGTTTATAACAAAACTGGCTGAGCTGTGGATGTCAGCAGCTTAAGTTAAATGGACAGAAAGCCACTAAAATAGAAATGTTTAAAATAAATGAGTGACCTACTTTTGAGTGTAACATAGGTTGCAACTGTTAAATGTCATAGTTTTGAACTTAGAATCAGCATTCTAGCTGCATGTGCAAAAATTGTGAGTTTGATTTGAATGAAGAAAAACTGGGAACAAAAGTGACATTTAGCTGAAGCCTGGCTTAATGAAACTGGATTCTGCCTGACAACTACCCCCGACAGGAAAGGGAATTCAGCAGCTGTGTTCCCAGGCCTCGCTGCATCCTGCTGCCCCTGCGAAAAGGAGATGACACCTCTCTGATCGAATTAGGGGAGTGGCACCTGGGGACTACAGGAAACTAAACAAAGCACTGTCCGTGGCTCAGGCAAATGTTATATTGGGGGGGTCGTAAAATGGCTTCCTCTTGGGAGAAACTGGGAGAGGCAGTGCCTGTGAGAGCAAGCTGAGCTTGGGGGAAGTGGATGAACCAGAAATTCCACCATGTGCTTTGGAAAACCACACCCCTTTGGGGCCAGAGCATGATTTTAAAAAGATGGATAATTCATAGTGCGGACTTGTAAAAATTATATAAATAACATCATCATTCTTGTGATTTTTCTGTGCACATTTTAAGAGGTGTTAGAACCTTGTGGTATGTTCTTGGGGATAGTAGTGGGAAAAAAACGTTGTTACTCCAAATGTATGCATGTTAAAAATATGACATCATTTATCATCTGAAACCCATATCCCTGGTGAACATTTGTGTAACATCTGGAAAGGTTTAGAGGTTGTTATCTGGATGAAAAGGGGAGAATTCTGTCATAAGTGGACTTGACATCGTACAAAGACAGGGATCGGATGGTTGGGTGCTAAAGACAATATGTTAACTGGACCTATAATATTAGAAAAATGGTACATAGATAAATATGTATTTGCATCAGAAATAGATTTGTGTGCAATTTGACAAGGGGAGGTTCCTCTGACCATAAAACCTACAGCATCACTCTGACAATCCATTTCCTTCCCCCAATAAAGGGAGAGAGGAAAGCTTGGCCAATGATAAGTGAGAGGGGCAGGCTTAGGTAGGCCCAGGCACACACCAATTTTCAAAACACATAAAAGGAACATTGAAACCCAGGTAGAGAGATTCACTTTCCACTTTCTTGCGGGGCGCTTTGCCGGGAGACTCCAGACTTCAAATCCAGAACTCCAGGGATCCAGAACTTTACTTCAGAACCTGTAGCAGAGAGGCTAACCCACAAGCTGAGTTCTCTTCAGCAGGCCTCAACAATCATTTGCAAACTATTCAACCGCCGGGCTGTGCGGTTTGCTGCTTGCTAAGAATCCACTTGATCCAGACCCGCAGAACCAGAGACCGCTGTATCCAGAACCGCTAGCAGAACCGATAACAGAACCGGAGACCCAGACACCAGATAGCTGTGAAGAACCGCTAGCAGAAGTCCAGCCAATCCTGACCCGATCAGTGACGATGAGTACCCAGCTAGCACTGTGCCAAAACCAATCTCTTAGTTTAAAATAATCTAATCCAAACTATTTTAGCCTAGTTTTAACTGTCATCTTAAAGCTAAGATTCTAAGCTTCCCAACGAGCCTAGAACCGACTTCCTACTCCTTATAGTGCCTCCGTAATTGCGCTCAACGCACGCAACTAAATTGCCGCAATTTGACATTTTGCTTCATTTTAGCCATGTGTAAAAATATTTGGCCTTGCTTTCCTTTGCTGAAATTCGTTTGCAACCTGACAATCATTCAAAGAGCATTGCTAAAGTGATCCTGAACTGATTCAAAATATCTATCAGCTACCCTGAACCCCTATGGGGAATTACAAGCCTTTTTAACATAATTTTCACTTAATTGCAACCACATCAAAGTATCTTGCCTGTGTTTAAAACTCCTACCTGTTTTCCTCTAAGCTTGCTAGGGGGGAACTGAATTATATTTGATTGCATTCCTGAGAACTGTGTGCTTTCCTCCCATCTCTTTACCTTGCATAGAGGGGGAGGGGTGAATTGTCAAAGAAAAGTGATTACATTGTCTTTTGTTGAAGTCATATCAAGTTTATTTTCTGTACTGCATTTTCATTCATCATTGCATTGTCCTTGAAGCCATAAAAGCATTCTCAGCTACTTTATCCTCTCTATATCATTTCTAAGCCATCAAAAAGAGTGTACCACTGTAACATTATCCATTGTTGATCACTATCATCTTCACAAGTGTGCTATCAAACATTAATTCATTATAAAAGTGTTATATATATATATATATATATATATATATATATATATATATATATATATATATATATATATATATATTAGTTTAATTTTCAAATAAACCTTTTAATTTGCAAAACAAACCTACTTCTTGGCTCAGTGGGGTCAGGGGGATTCTAAGAGAGGGGTGTTATATAAGGGTTGTCATCCAGAGTAAACAAACTGGACATAAACATATATCAATAAGGGTTTCCCTCAGCATCCTAGACTAGGCATTGACTTAGCTGTAGTGTTGAATTGAATCCGCTTACAACTCTTGACTAGTGCACTGATGTGTATGGCAACAGGCACTACTGGTCACCACCGTGTTGAGCAAAGAAGTTACATTAAAACTGATGACTCCAAGCATTCATCCTGTTCCAGGTTAATGGAGCAAGGTCATTGTGTCAGTGCTAATGGACAAAATGTGCTTACAAAATGTGGCACATTTCCTACACCAGGCGCTGTCATGCGGGCAGAGACCAAACTCACTCGCCAGAGGAGAACGTTATGGAAATACATCACCAGCACCATGTTTTACCCAGACTCATTCAGGTGGTACTGTACGTATGGGTTATGGACACACATAAGGGGAAATTCCCTGGGTACAATATGATCATTGTTTTAGAAGAGGTGAGAAAAAGTACCAGAAGGCCTCTTAAATGAGTTTCGATGTTGAGGGTTCAATCATCTTTGGCACACAAAAGTGGTTCTTCGGCAGAGAGCAGGGGGTTACTTGGGAGAGAGCTTGTTAATGGAAGGATGCTGTCTGCTTTATCTTGCAAGATGCAATATGTAATACAACCACCACTACAGATAAGAGGTTTATTGGCCACTTTTACTCCCTGAAAATAGACAAACACTCCCAAAAAATAAAAAAAAGTGTACAGATAATCCCAACAAAAGCAGGAAATAGAAACATAGGATCTTGTGCCCTTGTTTTTGACCCACACAGATTCAAGATGTGTTTGGAGCAATAATACATTTCGTTCCACAGAGGAAACTGCTATAATGACTGCCTGATAAGCAGAGGTAAGCATGTACCTTTTAGTGTGCATAAATTACTAGATACAAAAAACTATTATACAAAATATTTCAGTTTTCTAGTTAAAACATTTTTCACTCGCATATAAAATACTCACATTGGAAATTCGACTTGCCTATTTGTATTCCCTACAAAATCATTTTACTTTAGAAATAGGGACTAAAATACCCCCACTCCAAAATCATATATGGAGAAATGAATACAACCCTTTATGGACATCGTAATTAGAGAAATGAAGAATTGGTTTTCTGGTGTTCACTTATTGGTCCTGCAGTGCGAACCTGTTGCACAATTTGGTACGAAAATGGACTGGGTGACCACCTACTTCTGAAAATCCAGCTTTACTCAGCAACAAGAAGGTAGCAGTAGATTTATCTGGAGAATGTGAAGAGGGCTGGCAGGTGCCATGCAGGCGAGACGACTCAGGGACGCTGAGAGTTCTTCCGACATGGGTAAAGCCAGAGGGGGATTTATTCAAATATGAGTTGGAGGTTTTGAGTTAACTATGTTGATCTCATTACTGTTTTTACCTGTTTTTATTGCTGTGGTTTTAGGGATCATTTACATATTTTATCTTGAAATAGACTTGGGAAAATATTTGTGAGTGGTAGGTCAGGTAGGCTGGTTTACTGTTCAAATTCCTGAAGGTCCTGGACATACTCATCTAAGTGTAATCTGAATTTGAACAAACTCTGGTTGGAGGTCAACTTGAGGGAGAACCTCCTTCTGTTTTTCTGGTTTAGCTAGGGAAGATACAATGGAATCAGAGCAACAGGGTTTGGTTAATGGGGAGATCTGTGCCCAACCAATACATATGGAAATGCTGATGACTGTATGTACTACACCCAAACCCTTTCAGGAGCCTTCTGTAGAGTCTCTGCTAAAGCCCCATTCCCTTCTCAGGACCGCAAAACTGTGGTGTCAAAGAGTGTGTGGCACAGGGTTGAGAGAGCACAAAGCATTAGAAAACCTAAAAGTAGGGAAGAAAATGGGCAATGTACAATATAAACAGGCATGATCGCCTCAAATGTGCTTACCTGGACTCTATATGCTCACATTAATAGTACATCTTGTGACTTTCTGTACTCCTGGTATTTTCTGACTAGACTTAACAAATACAACCAGGTCCTTATACAGGGGACCTTAACTTTAGACACATGTGTTGCACTCCAAGGAGCTTTAGTAGAATAGAAGGGAAGGATATGCCCAAAGCAGTGTGGATCATTTGAGACTTGGTTGGAAGAGGCAATGGCTATTGTATGAATTCATGCACCTGGGCCCTTAAAATATAGAAGGAAAAACAGAATGAACCACGTGATCATGACAAGGGGATAGTTCACGATGTAGTGGAGTTCTTTACAAATATACATCCTGCAGTAAGACCAGCCTAGGACAGGTCAGGCAGGGCGCACTAGTGGGCGCAATAGAAGAGCCGCTTGTTGTGCTGCAGCTCCCATCATTTGAGCCCTCGGCACCTGAAATACATGGACAGAGTCACACGGGAGCACATAGGAGGCCCTGTTACCTGACCCACATTATCTGTGATGAAGGGTGGTACGGTGTACAGAAAGGGGTCCACAGGAAGATGCTTGCTGGAAATGAGGTAGACGAGGGAGGACACAAGTAGTAAACACTTGTCACCATGCACATCCAATAGACAACAAGTGATCTACAAATCCTAGAAAAAAGGAGTTCTACAATGGTAGTGACATACCACAGTGGTTCATAGAAGAACGGAACACGCCTGGGCAAATATGAATCACCTGAAGAGAGTGATAATGCCACCAAAAGTGGTGCAGCAATTGATAGAGAGGCCTTCCTGGCCAGGTGCACAACTCGGAAATGGGGATGTTCTGGTGCAGGCCGGAGGAGGAATAGCCACCACCATTCCTGAGACATGTCTCTGTAAGATTGACTGCGCTAAAATATGGAACTATAAGAAAAAAAAAGGAGAATCCCTGAAGACTGTCAAGATTATTTGAAGCTGGTGTTTGTCCAAGAGTCAGGCATTACCAAGCACAATGAAAGCACACAGGAGGCTATAACAAATTCCTTCATAACAGGATCCTTGCCAAATGTGCAAGTTGAACTGAAGAAAAGAATGTTTGTATAGGACGGCAGGATAAACCCTTAGCGGAGCTAGTGGCAGTTGCAAATCTCTTGGAAACGTGCCAGTTTATAACCCCCCCTAAGCCTATAGGTTCAGGTCCAGTGACAGATACAAGGTGTGCAGACAACTGCCCCAAGGGGGGAATACCACGGAAACAGGGAAGAGGATGTCTACCCCCAGGACACATAGGACAACCAGGACCAAGAAGTCAAATTTGATGGTTCCTTATATATACTACAGTGTTTCAAATCAGCATGTGCGAGGAATTATCATCTGACAAGGGTGCGAAAGCCCTGGCTTTTTTGAATATTATTAAATAATACAAATATGCAGATAATTCCATCTCTGAAAGGGTAAACTGCTGATCAGATTCCCCTATTATGGATCCATGCTAAAGATATAGTGTGTAACTGTGTCTTGCTGCATCAGTATCCTGATTTGCAGCACCTGCTCTACCATTGGCACAGAGCAGGTTCAGACGTCACAGCTGCCCATTTTGCAGATGCAGTGAGAATCATGTCCCTGCAGCACTGATATGCCAAAACTATGATGATCATAAATAGCCCATGATGATGGCAGAGTAAACGCGATGAATAAAGCTATGCCTGGGTAAAGGCATGGCTCATAACACTACTCATGATCATTACAGCCACATCCATATTATATCTCACGTGTCAGCTCCTGTGAGCCAAGCTCAACTGTGGAAGGTGATGTGTATTCTGCCTAGACGGGTTGAGTCTGACAAATGACAGGGCAGGAACCTGAATGACAAGGCCTCCTCTTTGATTTCTTTGTGAGGGCAGGTAATACGCAAGGGCAGGTAACATGCAGTGCGCTTGGTTAGTGTATCCATAGAGGGATCAGTACAGTTTTGATAGGATTCTGCCATCTTCATTCTCTCGGTCTATCTTTCTCCATCCTGTCCCTGACACTTTATGTAGCACAAAGCACTTTGGATGTGATTTCAGAAGGACAAACTCTACTCCTTTCAACAGCAGGGATTAGACCCCTAAAGCATGCTGGCTTTAAACCATTCACCTGTGGGCTTTCACCTTTCAAAGAAGTGGCCTCACACCACTTCTTTGAATCATCTTTTTTACTTCACCCTTGCAGAAGATTTAGTTTGGACCCTGCTGGGACAGCAGTCCTTTCCACAGTCTTCCAGCTGTGAGCTGCAGCAGGTGTTCCAAGGCAGAGGTGAGTTCTGTGCCTTAACCTTCCCCGTGGACCATTGTGGGTGAACCTGCATCTGACAAACAAGACATGCATCTCTGCCAGTTACAGCGATACTTAGGACTTCATCGAGTTGAAGGAATCCTGCAGATGTGTGCCAGCCTACCTCATGTTTGGGAGCACAAGAAAAGGACTCGTGTCCCTGAGCCCCTGGATTAGGACTGACAACACTCTGAGAGCAAGGAAGGCCAGACTCCGAGTGTCATTCTCCTTTGAACTGCTTGGAGACATGTTTACAGAACTGTTTGACACATTTGAACCAGCCTCTGTTGCTGCCTTTTGCACTCTCCTTATCTTCATGCACCAAGAAATCTGATTTGGCATTGCCGGACCACCAAGAACTGCAAAATGGTTTATCTATGGACCCTAGAGACTGGATATACGTAATCCCTTTTTACAAGCTCAAGACATATTGTGGTCTTTTAAGTGCATTTTCTCCCCAGTCTCATTACCCTGAGTTCTGCATCTTTTCTATCTTTGTATATTCTGTGCTCTTTCTGCATGGGGTGGGCGATTACAGTGTTTGCTAGTTAGTTATGATTGTACATGGTATGTTTGATTAAAGTATATAGTTTTATAGAACCATGATTGGACATTTCTTTATTTTGGACTGTTATACTTAGCTGTTTGGGTTGCTACTGAACCAATTTAAAACCCTTTTTAAATGTATAGCCTTCCCTCAGGCCACCTTACCACAAAAGGCAAAAGAGGTATCTCTCTTAACTGGGCCTTTTTTACCTTTATGATTGTGTTGAATCTTGGCTTGGAGATGTGTGAGGGCTGAGTGGGCATTTGAGCCACTACTAATCCTTATATTGCTGCAGGGCAGAAGTCAAGTCGCCATAGCGTGTTCTTTTTATGTACTACTGTGTTTCATATCTTGGTGGCACTGTGGTTACGTAGTGCATTGTACCTACTTCTTGGCATGCTGTACATGGCGTATTGAGTGATTCCATTTGGCACACTATTGTGTTTCAGAAAGCTGTGATCCTTTCATAGTATATTGTTACACTTTGTGCTCCATCTTGCCTTCTTTGAAGTTCTTGCATTATATTACACTGCTGCACATATATTTCTGAATATGTATGCTTTACATTTTAAAAGTCATACTCTTTCCAAGACGTGCCACACAACACTGGCCGCTGGTGGGTGATGGTTGACTCTTGGTGAGGGGAGAGTGGTGTGATAGGTGTGTGCTGAATGATTGGCTTGGATGACTTTGTGCCTCCATGGTGGCTTGCAACTTGAGATGTGTAGCCCTGCTTTTTGTTTTCATGTACAGAAATCACATCAAGGCACTGGTAAATAGAATGACTTACCCATCTTCCCCATCTCACTATAATGAAACCGGGAAGACCGATCATTTGAAAGCCCTACGTGAACTGAAAGAACACACCTCACCTTTTGACTAATGCCCAATGTCCCTCTATCTTACTCACCACACATATATGCAAACAATCACTTGCACACGGCTTTCAAACAAAAAAGAACGCTCTCGTCATACTTCAAGCATCTCAAACGTACACATCTAACTATAACAAATCATATACTCAGCCCCTGCTCAACACACGCCACACCAAAGGCAGAAGGCCACCCAACTGGACACAGATTAATCAGTGCCTCAAGTCTGCAGAGTGCTGGATACTGTCTGTCTGAAACCCCTCAGTCCTCAGTCCAACAGCACTAAACCTTTGCCTGTCCCTCTCCTCCAAAACTAACCAAACCCACTGGTTATCTTCCAGATCCACGAGGGTTCCTGGAGACCATGCACATGCAAGTGGTGCATGCTACAATTCCTAATAGTATAATATAACTTAACATAACCTCCACATGACATTTTGGGTCCCCATGTCAGATGAGCACCATTTTTTAAATGTATGTATTCAGTTTTTAAAACACAGAAACCCTTTTAAAAATTGCCCCACGTTCTTTAAACACAGAGGCTTACCATTAGTGTTAACTGCATATTCTCCAAGTACCCTCAAATCCACCCAATCTCGTCACTCCTGCATTCAAACAAAAAACAAAAGACACTGCATTAGCAAGCCTCACTATACAAAGTACACTACGTCTACTCTCTGTATGCTATGCAGCCCTCTCCATACCACAGCAACAATCAAGGTTTCTCTTTTCACGCCATCACTAACCACCCCTATCCACTTGGCAATGCTCCACAGGCCCAGTTACATGTCTAATGGTTCAGTTGTCGCATGCTGCACACACCGTCTTTAAAGAGCACTCTCACCATCACTCCGTGTGGTATTCTGTTTCCTCATGTATTCCCTGAAAGCCCCCCAGTAATCATTGGGGTTTGATGTTGGCACCACCAGCTCTCTGTATGCATCTTCCTGGTGTTACGTCATGTCAGTTCACGCATCCATTCAGTCTGCACCGGAGTCTGCTGCGCCCACCAATACATTGCAGCACACCTCCCGACTATGAGGCGGGCCACACCCAACAGCCCATGCACATCTCTTTGCACCACCTCCCCCCCCACACCGAGCAAGCCCTAAAAGAACAATTTCTGGGCTTAAGTGAGCCTCACGACCAATCATCTCACAAACTGTTGCGTGTATAACCCCCCAGAAGGAGGCTACCACCCCTCACTCCCAAGCCATGTGCAAAAAGCCAGCATCCTGGATCTTGCAGCACGGGCAAGAACATCGAAAAGTTGGAGGACATTTCTTTAATTTGCTGAGTTGTGATATACTTCTGGTGTAAGAATTTAAAATGGAGCAACTAGTGCTTAGAATTCATGGACACCTTCCTAAGCTGTGTGCATAAATGCCACCAATCCTCCACTTTCGCAACCCCTATGAGGGCTAATTCCCTACACAGACTCGAGTCCCACTAATCCTATTGAAGTCTACCTCTACTGGTAAGGGCTTCCTCTACCAGTATTTTGCATGCAGGTGACGCATCGCCCCAATCACAGGTGGGGCAGTGTTTATCTCCTCTCTTGCCATGGTTTGTCTCCCCCACACTTCAGCCACAAACCTATTCAGGGACACTATAGCCCTTTCAAGGGCCACCTGCTGCACATACAGTCTAGCCCTGTACCAATGCTTGGTGTGAGTCGCTTGGGCTACATAATGTGTTTCAAGATCAGGCACTGCAAGTCCCCCTTCCTCCAACAGGAGAGTGATCCTCTCCCAGGCTACCCTCACCTGTTTCCCTGCCCATGTGTACTTACTCAGCATAGCACAAACATTTTTATAATATTCCTTAGGACATCTAATGGGGACGTTCAGAGATAAATATAGGAACGTAGGCAGCACAACCGTTTTAACAACTGGCATCCCTGCCATGGACAACAGTAGACAGCCCAACTTAGACAGCATAACACCCACCGCCTCCAACACTGCTATATAATTGTTGGTAAAGAATCTGCATGCATCAAATGACACTTTAACTCCCAAATAGCATTACACTACTGGGCACCACTTAAAAGCCCAATACGTGCACTGCACACTTGTGAGATAATAGCTGTTAATGGAAGCATCTCTGACTTTGACCCGTTGAAATGGAGACCCAGTAATTCCCCAAATTCTATTACAGAGCTCATTATAAAATCTTTATTTTGTTCCGGGTCCGTTACATATATGAGTAATTCGTCAGTATACAGTGACACTATAACTCTCTGCACTTAGAAACGCAGTCCCTGCTGAATGACCCGCTCTCAGCACCCGTGCCAGCGGCATCATAGTTACAACAAACAATAAGGGCGACAAGGAGCAGCCCTGCCGCGTTCCGCAGTGCAGACCAAACTGCTCCACCACCACACCATTGACCAGCAACCTGGCCACCGGACCTCTGTACAACAAACCTAATCCTGGACAGCATATACCTTCCCTGTCCATGCACACCACCACACTGACCAAGAACCCGACACAAGCTGTCAAATGCTTTCTCAGCATCAAGCAGCAAGGCTGCCGCCTGAGTTGCTGGATCTATCTGAGAAAGCACAGCAAATAACCTACGCAAATTGAACTGCGTGAATGTCCCCCGTTAAAACCACACTGATCTTGCAGCACCAACGTGTTCATCAAGGGAGTCTATTCACTAACATCCCGTAGCAACGAGTTTATAGTCTGCCTTCAATAGTGACGGTGCTCTGTTTGAGGCACATAGTCGGGCATCCTTCCGAGGCTTGGGGATCTAGAATATTAGTGCCTGAGTCAGATGCGCACCATGTATGCAGTTTACCTCTGCACTCAGAATGTGAGGCAAATGTGGTTTGAGTTTTCGGATATTCAAATTAAAATAACAATATAGCTTGTTTCACTCATTTGGAAATAGTTGATTTTTTAAAAATACCTCTACCTCCTTATCCATAGTCATTGACTTCATTGGCTTCTCTAAAATGATATTTGATAGATTTGTATGTGCTATGTATGTTATGTTATTTTACGTGAAGTTCAAACTTGCAAGGATCACACTGTTTAGGTAACATTCCTCTCCGGTATTATTCACTTATAGAACGTGGTTACTGATTTGACTTCTGTCATCTTATTGACTTGTAAGTATTATTTATGTTATGTTGTGTTATGTTACATTATCCTGTTACTCAGCATTTGTGCAAGTTCTGAACATTTCATATCACACTATTATGATGTCATTCCTCATTAGTATACTTTGCTAATACTGTGCTACTACCTTTGGACCTCTAAAATGGCACCTTGTAGGATTATAGGCATCATTTCTGACATGCAATGTTATGTAATGTTGTGCTGTTACCAGCAATTATGCAAATGTATAGGTGGGCCACCTGATGGCATGCTTCGACTAAATGTGCCCGATCTTTTTTGGACGCAATTTGAATATATGACCATCTAGAGCAATACGCATCGGGTCAGACATAACTGTAAGGAGCATTACACAGCATCAGCGGCGTTGCTAGGGGCGGGGCTGTGGGGGCTATAGCCCCTGATCTTTTGGTTGTAGCCCCAGATAGAATCTCAAGAGCTACAGCCAAAAGACTAGCTAGCCCCAGTCCCAACAGTTCCGACATTAGCCTAGCCCCGGGTCTTTTCCAGACCTAGCAACTCCCCTGCACAGAATGTCTGAACCTCTGGACAATAAGACATGAGGCCCTACTAGGAGCAAGGCATTATTTTATCTTCAAAAGCACACACATTGCCCTGATGAAGACATGGGAGGGTCTCACTATCATCAGCGGATTCAGTGTCACTAAAAACATGGTGCCACGGATGAAATTATCATCTGTTGTATGATGGTTTCATAATAGTTTGAAGCACCTCCCAAAACGTCGAAACACGTGTTGGCTGGTTAAGGAGAAATCACTGTATTTTGAACTATGGAAGGAGCCAATAAGCAGACTGAGATCATCTAATGTATCTAGAGAAGCCAGCATGTGCGGAATGGATTTGGACATTGTGACATTCATGTCTCTGGTTTATGTCATGTAATTTACTATGATGTAATAAGACAATCCTTCAAAAACATTTATGGTTTGGGTATTATCCTTCTGTCCAAAGCTTATTGTAGTGTTGGTGAGATACTATCTTCAACTACATTGGCAATTAAGTTTAAAAGAGCGGTGCAACTGCCTCATCCAGTGGTTCAACCTATATTTTTTGTTTTGCATTCGAATGACATTGACATATGTAAGAAAAATAATTGTGTTTTTGAACCCGGTTGATGAATACAATAAAGTTGGCAAACTTCACTCCACTGTATACCCAAAGGTCCTTATTAGTGCAAAGAATATTGTGAAATGAGACCACTCTGTTACTAAACCACGCAGACTAATGTGTTTCCCCTATTACAGATTTTTTGAGTTTGCTTGCTTCAAGAAGGGCAAACTTTTGAAGAATTGAGAGCCATTTCCTTGGCTTCAGCCCCTTTGCCTCTGTGGCAGAGAGGAGGTTGCACCAGTGCATGTTGCGGGTCATCCTTGGAGAGTGCCCTGCTGCTCCTTGTTGGTCTGGTAGATATGTGGCTTGGTGGACTAATGCATCCAATTGAGGGATTTGTGTTTGACTTCATGGTCAATGTTTTGAATCCCAGTAGGCCCACTCAGGCCTTTATCTTTCTAAGGTCTATGAAATGTCTTCCATTGACTCAGGTAACAATACACATCTGTTCTCACTGCCAAGATGCCCCACTTGGGTTTACGTGAGCTGCATAAATATCCATGTTATGTTGGCATCATTGCTGACTAGGGACATGTCATGGACTAAACATAGTTGTTTCAAGGCCAAAGACATTTATGAATTATCTAACCTCTTGCGGACTGAGAAACACTGGTCTGTTACTCTATGATTCAGAATGTAAAGGCAGTTATTGTGTCCCATTTTCTCGTGAGAACTGCTCTTCGGACTCCACTACCGAGCAGTTTCTAAGTGCGAGAAGTTGCCGCTGCAGAATATCGAACGGCACGAAGACAGACACATGCTGGCTCTATATACGAAAGTAGACGTTTATCAGGGGACACCACTAAGTCAATTCAATGACGTTGATTTATTTACTTATTTACATTTATATAGCGCACTTGCAGCACATAGGCATCGAGGCGCTGTTACATAAGGGAGAGCTTGGTACATGCACACGTCATTGCTTACTGGTTGCATTAGGCATAGCAATGTTGTGGGGAATTATATGAGGATGCAGGTAAAATGAGACAAGGTACATAAATGGTACATTAATGTTCAATACTAGTAAGGGTACAGTAGTAGGGGATGAAGTGAGTAAGTATTAGGGGGTTCAGATAAAAAGGCGTGTTTTGAGTTCCTTGCGGAAGGCTATGTGTAATGAGATATTTCTAATCCTGGGAGGAAGGGTATTCCATTGGGATGCTGCAATAAATGGGAAGCTTCAGCCTCCTGCCCTTGTGTACTGCGAGTAGGTTAGTGTATGGGATTCTTGTTGGTCTTTCAGTGGATAGTTTAGTGATTCTAGGAGAGAGGTATTGGGGTGCTGTATGGTGGTAGCACTTGTGAGTGAGGGAGAGTGTTTTAAAGAGAACACGTTCTTTTACAGGTAGCCAATGTGCTTGTTTCCGGGCGGCTGAGATGTGATGTCTTATTGGGATATTGCTGGCTGCACGGACTGCATTGTTTTGCACAGTCTGTAGTTTGTCAATATTCTTTTTTGCTGTACCAGCCAGGAATGCGTTACAGTAGTTTAGATGGGAACCTATTACAACTCTGGCTATCGTCAGGCAGTTGTCCCTAGTTAAGTAGGGCCTGTCGGCGGTAATACGTTTGGAATAGTGGGCACAGGATGAGGGGATGGAGTAAACTTGTTTAGTCATGGTGAGGTTTGAATCCAAGTAGACGCCCATCGTTTTTACAGACTGGGAGACTGGCATTAATATGTTGTCAATGGTAAAGTTAGTGTATTGGTCGTACAATTATTTTAGAGTTTCTGGGGAGCCAGCTATAAGTAGTTCCGTTTTGTCTACATTGAGACATAGCCAGTTTTGGGCCATCCAGGTCTGGATGGCTGTGTAGATGGCATTACATGTTTTGGAATCGGCACGTAGTTACCTGTACATTTTCAGAGGATCTGTGTATCATCAGCGTAATTAGTATACTGATGCTTCATCAGTCCCACATGGAGACATGTCACTGCTCTTAACTGATGAGTGAAGCCGGTATAACGATTTTGCAATGCACTTCGGTGAAATCAGCCACAGTTCTCATTTGGAAGATTTTTCACATATAAAATAATCAAGTTCTTTGGTTAATTGTCCATGGGCAGACAGGTCAAGGCAGACAGCATAGCACCCACCTCATCCAACACTGCCATATAGTTGTCGGTAAACAACAATTTGCACGCATCAAACAACACTTTAACCCCCAACCAGTGTATCCCTCCTAGGCACCACTTAAAACCACACTTTGTGCACACTTGTGAAGTATTTGCTGTCAGTGGAAGCAAATACTATCAATGAGCTCGCTATAGGATTTTTATATTTCTTTCCGAGCCTGTTACATATATGAGTAAACATACAGCATATAGCAACTCTATAACTCTCTGAGTATAGAAACACAGCCCCTGCTGAATGTGATCCGCTGTCAACACACATGCCAGTGGTTGTATAGCTAGCATGGACAATAAGGGTGATAAGGGGTATGCTTCCCACATCCCACAGTGTAGACCTAGACAGCCACTAGCTGTCTAGGTCCCTCCCAACTCCAGTTCAGCTCAGCACCTTGCAATAAAATCCTTCATACCAAGGAGGCATCGTAGCTGTACTTTTTTTTTAATTCCATGCGACAAAAAGATACTAGCTTTGCCAAATTAGACTGCTCACCATATCTTCACTTTTACATCATTCTATTACACCCTGGGAGTTTGTTCACCACTAAGTGTTAATTCTCTCAAAGAATATGCCAACCCTACCCCCACCCACATAAATGTTTCATATTAATGGCTGTAATATATATCACCCATTAACCTGTATATTTCCCTGCACACATTTAATAATATGGTTTTCTTTACCACACGAAGGGCCCGATTCATGGAATTATTTGCAGGTAAAATCTGGATCCTGCGCTTCAAACTGCTCTGAACTTTTCTGGGACTTTTGTGTATTTTGCACATTCCCGGCGCGGCAATGCAAGTGGCCGAGAGCGTTGTACAAGACCCCACGCAGGCGGTGGGCGTGACCTGCATAGGGGGTGGAACACGCACAATGGGAAAGTACAAGCCAGAAAGTGGGCGTTATGGGGACGGACCACAGGCTGTCTATAGCATGCCCACAAATGCACACGACAAAGTATATTCATGCATGTGACCGTGCAACCTATAGTCTGTGAAATGGCCACACAGTTCCCACAAAATCTCTGCCACCCAGAGGCAGGCGTATTGACTTGCGCAGAGGAATTGCAACCTTGGGGGTGAGTGTGTGTGTCGGATTTAGGGGTACGTGCATGCAAATGGGGTCCCCATCATAGTTAGGGGTGCGCATATGCAGCGTAGCAGGGTGCAGGAATGGTTTACAGGGGTTTGCACACAGATTTTACGAGAAACCTTACACAAGTTGTTGGGGTGCCGGTGACACACCTACTTACGGGGACCCCACACACTGTTTATAGGGTGCATGTATGCACGCTTGGGGAGATAAAAAATGTAGCTGTATCTGGCTGTTTTGGATTTACGTAGGGGCGTGCGGGGGGGGGGGGGCGTGTTCCAGCCGTGACTTGCATATACAGTTAATTTGTGCAGCAAGTTCCATGAATACGCCGGGCACGCATTTTTTATTATGCGCGCAGGTTCGCGCAGTGGCGTTTTCAGCACACGGCCTTTGGTGGTATTAGCCACACTTTTCCATGAATCAGGCTGAGGTCTAGTGTAAAAAAATCTGTTTGCATTTGTGCATTTCAGTCGTTTTATTTTAGTGCTTTGTATTTATTAAGATTGACACTTTCAGCCCAGCAGAACCTCCTAATGGATTCAGGCCGTGTGCTCCGATACGCATACGCTTTTGAGTGGCGTATCGTGGGTGCATTTTGGAGAAACACTAAGGGGCGCATTTTATAACACTCCTAATTGCACTTACGTGCAGAAAGTCACTTCATGTGAAATGTTTGCCATTTCGGAAATGGAGAGGAACTGCGAAGAGTAAAACATGTCCAATATCACCTTCAGTCTTACTTTTCCAATTCGTTTTGGAAAAAGTGTAAATGTTGCCTGAAACGATGCTTTGTCTGCGGCATTTACAAAGGATTTCCTTGGAATCCACATGTCTATATCATCTGGAAAGGTCACGCAGATTTTTTTTCGTGTTCCATCCTCATGCTGGCAGAAAACCATGGTGGTACATGAAGATGGAGCAGGGAATCAACACAAATATGTATAGATTGCATTCTGTGACCCTCTAAGCCTTCATTGTAGAAGCAAGGCATAAAGAGCACATTTATTGATTTAACACTTGGATTTTTTGATCTGGGAGTTTAGAAAATGACCCATTAAGAAATAACTGAATTTTTATAACGCATGTTATAACCCCTCTACTAGTAATTTTCTTGCACTGCAAACACCAAGATGCACTATTTCCTAATTGAATGGTACTCAAAGTAACAAAGGAAGATTAAGGGCTGAATATGTCCTGCCGGAAATGAACACTGTCACCTTTGGGTTGGATATGGCTGCCAGGATTTAACTCACTGAGCTTCCCTGTGTCTCTTTATTTTATGAAGCTATGGCGGGGCGGGGATTAGGGGGTGCTGGCTAACTGCTCATTGAATGTCTCAGCCCCAACTTCCAAGATTGCTGCTTCCTTGGAGAGTCTCCATGCAAATCTTGTAATATTTACAACACAGATATGAAAATCTTCATTAATCGTGGCCTGGTTGATCCATGCTTTTGCTGTTACAGAAGACTTGTTAAACCTAATTTGAAACCAATCAAGCATATGTGTTCATGCACTCG
This sequence comes from Ambystoma mexicanum, assembly GCF_040938575.1. Lineage (NCBI taxonomy): Eukaryota > Metazoa > Chordata > Amphibia > Caudata > Ambystomatidae > Ambystoma > Ambystoma mexicanum. The sequence continues at coordinate 931,894,806 of NC_090921.1, read as the reverse complement.
ACGCTCCAAGGGTCAGCGTCTTGTGCTGCATGCATGCTAATCCGTATTTTTGATATGATAAAAGTCCAGTGCAAGGCGCTAACCGAGATAAATGCACACATTGTAAATATTTGACTGCTACATAAACTATGACAATGAAAAAGAACACAACGTGCACTTTACTTGAGCGTACAAAGAGATGGCGGCAAGTAACAGGGAGCCTGTAATTATTCCCTGACAAGAAGCAAGGCCTAGGATGCCTGGTCGGAAAGCGAATGTATTTCTGTCTATCCACCTTCAGTAAAGGTCAATATCGACCAAGCAGAGCCCTGCCGATTCAGGCAACGCCATGCAGCAAAGAGCCACGAAGAGCCGGAGCTGAATGCATGCCATACTCCTGTGAATTTACAAACAGTACTTTGGCTTCACACATATTTTTTCCGTGTTGCAGTGGGCTTGATTTAAGATAGAAAGCATTTCGGCGCGTGTGCGAGATTGTAAAGCCTACAGGGAGCAGCTTAGAGTCACCACATGTTTTACTGTCTTTTAAAATCTACATCATAAAGCCCTAGCCCCGCATGCAGTAAAGAATCGTGATCACGGCTTTGCTCTGTCTGAAGCCATGAGATACATCGGGCAGGCGGCCATTTTTCATTTCTGGGGTGGAGTGAAAACGCAGTAACTCGGTGGCAAAAAGCAGCAGAAGATAGGAATAATAAAAGGTGCATAGTGCATGCGTCAAGACAAATATATAGTACCTTTAGGGGCAGAGCGCATACATCAAAACAACCGTAAATGTCGAAACAAAAGTGGGGCCACAGCACATTCCTTTAAGAAGAGGAAGTCTCCATAGGTTTGGACTGCCAACCTTATAGTCAAATAATATTTTTCCACACTGCACATTGAAACTTTCACACTACATCTCTACTTCAAGAGACTCTTTGTAAATATAGCCTGGATCTGAACTAATATTTGAAACGCATTTTGTGACGTGCTGGTGTAGTGTCCGTTTCTGTGCAAGTTGTAGTATTTAGGGAAGTCGATGCTTAGTGTAGAGTCTTTGTACCTTGCCATCTGCATGCTCATCTTGATTAGTCGCCATCTTTAAAATGAAGGGTCCATATCTCCTTCTAAAAAAATAACATCATGTATGTGTGTGTTGTATGTGTGTATGTAATGTATGTAAATGGTGTGTGCGTTGCTTATGTGTGTAACACTCATATGTGTTCTCAGTGTATGCTCTTTGGTTCTTGAACAGTGGGTGTAGTGTGTGTTGCGTTTCATGTATGTACATGTTACATGAGTATTATACATGCCTATGGTTGTTGTTAAGCGTGCATTTATTTCCCGGAGGATGTGTCTTAATGAGTGCATAAAAAAAGCATATTGATTGTGTGCATTGAATGTCTTCTCTGTGCAAGCACATTATGTGCCTATTGAGTTTGCAGACAGGGATCATTTGGGAGAAAACATATTGTATGTGCACGTCTGAGGGATACTTGCTTGGGTGTTGTATGTCCTGGGTTATTGCACACCTGTGCGGGGTTTGGACTGTGTTTATTCTGTGTGTGCGTGTTTGTGCATGGTGCATTGGTGTTGTGTGTGAGTGTGTTTAAAGGTGCATATACATGTTTATTCTGCATGTATTGTCTGTGTTTTTGTGGCCCTACAGTGCTCCTCGTGTACTGCTCAAATATGTGGGGGCATACATGTATTCCACGTGTGTTTGTACCTTATTTAATTATATTTGCATATTGCTTAACACCATAATGTTCATGCATGCTGCATGTTATCTCCACGAATTTGCCTGTACAGACAGATGTAATGTATGTGTTGACCGTATTGTATGTGCATCTGCATAGTTAGAGTCAAACGTGTGTGGGAATGTATGTGGTGGTTTATGTGTGTCTGTCGTGGGTTGCATTGGGCTGTGGGTGTGTGTGAGAGGGTTTGGGGGTTTTGAGGCTGTGTACACACTGTTTTTCATTCTAAACGTAAATTGCCCAGAGTGGACAGCTTACCCTGGACGATCTTCGTCATTTGCACTACGGAGTGCAAATAAGAAATGTAAAGATGCGATGGAAGCCTCTTGACACTTCTCCATATGCACTCCGCAGTGCAACTAGAGTAAATGCTGCCTGCTATGCAGGCATGGCAGGAGGCTTTTTGAATGATTTCCTACAGAAACTGCCTGTTTTTGCTGGTGCAAAAAGCAGGCAATTTCCATAGAAAATCATTGGTTTCACATAAGCCTGAAAATCTCAGGTTGTATTTGAAGGCAGAGGGCAAGCGGGAGGTGGAAACATAACGCCTATTTCGCCCCCGCCTTCAAAAATGATAAAAATCACCCGGAGCGTGAATGCAGGAGTTAAGACACGTCTCCAAAATGAGCACCATTGTTATTCTAGATCGATAATTGTTGAATATTATTTGTATCCATTGTGCTCTTTCATATTCTGCGAGGTGCATATCTTAATGTTGATTGTGACTGTTTCGAAAGTGTGTTATTTTTTTATTTTTTTATTTTTAATTAATTTATGTTGCAGTTAATGATGGATTACTCCAGCATCTAAGTTTGTTTCTGGCTATTTAGCCCATTTTAGGTAGAATAGTCTTGTTACCAAGGCAAGCACATTTCTCTGAGCTGTCCTTGAATTGCATGGTGCATATTGTCTTTGTGTACTCATGATACATCCATATTTAATGGTCTTCATGATGGACCATTCCTATGTAGCATGTTGTGTGTGCATACGCATGGTTGGAGGGACATTTGCATCAGAGTGTGTATGTCCGGGGGGATGTTTGTGTGTCGGATTGTGTGTGTGTGTGTTTGGTTTATATCTCTTTGTCTGCTTATGTGTGCTAGCTGTGGCTACTGTGGTCGCTGAAATATGACCAAAGATGCGTCCACTGTACATGTACCCCCAATATCCCAATATCTTTCTTTTGGACCCACTAGGTGGCCACAGGAATTAGCCGTGGTCACTATTCATGTCTTCTGGGCCCCCTTAAGCAGGACCTTTGGCCATGCCCATTGTATCTTTTAACACACTATCTTTCTTTCCTGTTCAATAGCCATTGCCTTCGTCCATGACCATTGTCCTCGGCCTTGGGCCATGGTCTCTTTACATGTTTCTCCAACAGCTTTCTTCTGGTACCAGTAGCCATGGCCTTCTGCCATGCCCAGTGCCCATGACCTTTGGCCGTGGCCACTCTATATATTGCTCCAATAGGTTTCCTAAACAGGCTCACTAGTCATGGCTTTTAGCCATGGCCACAGCCTAGGCCTCTTTTGGGCACACTAGACATGGCATTTGGCCATGCCCAGTGGCTACAGACTTTTAATGTGACCCGTTGACATGTTCCCCACTGGGTGCTGTGCCCTCTGTATATGTTCCCTCAATATTTTTCTTCTAAACCCACTAGGTGGCCACGGCCAACTATGCATGTCTTTTGAGCCCACGGACCAGGGCCTATCTTTCAAAACACTACCTTTCATTCCTGCTCACTAGCCATGGCCTTCATGCATGACCATTGGCGCCGGCCTTCGTCCTTGGCCCCTTTACATGTTGCCCCAATAGCTTTCTTCTTGTCCCCCTTGGGCCGTTGACACTCTATATATTGCTCCAATAGGTTTCCTAAATACGGCCACCTACCATGGCCTTCAGCCATCGGCCGTGGGAACACCACAAGGTTTCTTTTGGGCAAACTAGGCATGGATTTATTGCACGGCCCCTGTATATATGGTGCTCACTAGGTTTTGTTGGGGTCCACTAGCATTGGCCTTCAGCCGTGGCCACTTTCCATATTTCACCATTCGGTTCCTTAAATTAACCCAGCAGCTGTTAAATTGCACCTTTTTTGTCTTGATCTCAATGTTTAACTCTCTCTTTAAAAAAAAACATTTTCTCCATAACCGTGGTTATCTGTGTACTACGCATAACCACAGTTATCCATAAATGCACACAAATAACCACGGTTGTCCATCAAAAGCAAGCAGAATTCCAAACTCTTCCCTGTCCTTGTAGGCACTCACCAATTGCCCCCTCCTCTTGCTATGCTCCCTCCACTCCCCTTTAGTTATTTTCCCCTCTGTAGCGCTCTGCCATTCCCCCCAACACTTATTCCTTTGTCTAATGCACGTTCCTTCCTGATCTAGTTTTCTATCATAGCCGTGGTTATCCTGCCATATAAAACTGGTTATGCGAAAACGTTTGAGCTCTGAACATGGTCTCCAACCCCACCCAACTCCCCAATTTCAGATGTTGTCCTCTTTACCCCTTCCTACCTCTAGCTTGATGCCATTTAATCCTTTCTCCTCCAAATGCCAATCTTGTTCACGTTTTGTTTATGACTAGCCCTGATTATACCCGTTATAAGGGGAGATATCTCTCGCATCAAGCCAAACATTTTTTAAAGATGTCTTTTTCATTTCTGGAAAGCACCACTGCTCCATTGTGAAACATATATAGCTATAATTTTGGGGTAAGGGAGCAAATATTTTAACAACTACTGGACAGAATAACCCCATAATTGTAATAGCTGTTCTCAGCTTCCCTGCTGTAAAGCACAAAGGCCAATAACACTTTTTAATGAACAAAGATCATCCAAAGCCATACAGCAAGTCAAATGTTATTAGCCTCGCTCAACCACTATGCTGTTAAAAGCACCAAGGCCCATATAGAGGTTTTAAGGAGCAGTGGGAACCCCTGCGTCTGTCAAATATTTTAAAAACTACTGGATGGATGAACCCCAAACTAGTCATTAACTTTAAGTCAACATGTTTTGCCTAAGTTGTTTATTATTTGGTCCAAATCTGGACAGCAGATTTCACGGTACAGCTGATCAAAAACGGCAAATTTAATCTATGGGAAAATGAATCGGCTAAAAACTGTGAAAGACTGGTGTGTTGTTTTCTTAATAACTTTTTCATTTTATAACGTTTTGATCCCAACATTTTACAGTTGGGGAGTGCAGGGGTTGCCTTGACAAACTCTTTGTTTTGAAAATTTCATCCAAATCCATCGAGCAACTCAAAAATTAGTATAAATGTTCTGCAGTGTCTACAATCTGTGAAAAGTCATGTTGGAGAGGAGTGCTTGTTTCATCTTTATTTTGCCTGCTGGAGCCGCTAATGTGCCGCACAACGCCTTTAAGGGGGAAGGCTTTAAAAATAACTGACTTTGCGTAGCAAAGTGTAGCAGAAGTGTTCTGCAGTGTTCACTGGTGGATGCTCCTCAACAGGCACTAAGTTCTCTGTAGTTTTGTGCCCTTACCCTACGCTATATGCCTTTCATTAACTGCCTAGCATAGGATCTTCTGATGTTTGGCTCGGCGGCTGCTTGCTGACTGAACTGAGCCATTGGGGTGACTTTTGCCACGTGTGGCCTTTGAGCCCCACTGTTTGCAGTTTGCCTTGCCAAGTTTCTTCCCTTCTAAACAACTTTTATGGGTAATAAGCAGCGCCTGCCTGGGAAACGATACCTCCAACTCTATCACATGAGTAGCTGGAGCACGGCTGGTGAACTCAGCCATTCAGTCTAAGCCCTTTTTTACAGCGAATGCTGCAGTGTTGCTTAAAAGGTACGTCAATTACCGGTTTCTGTCTTGGACAATCTGATACAGGTTTCCCCACTGCGGTTTATCGAAGGCCCATTAATTGAAACCACAGTGCATCCCAGTGAATAATACTATATCCGGAGATAACTAGATTGGCCTCATTAACTTGGAGGACCTAATACATTCCTAAGGCGTGGGCTCAAACACAGGTTTTGGGAATAATTAGCTTTGCTCTATGTACAACCTAAGGAGGAGCGTTAATAAGGACAATAGAATAGACCAGTGGTGGACTACGATGAACCAAGAGGAGCTATGTTGGCAGCAGAGCCTCTCTATACTGCAGAAATCCCAAACGCCTGTTGCTATTCATCCGGCATCTTCCCCCAATATTTTGTTTCTGCTGGAACAGGGGCCCAAACACAAATATGGGAACTGTATGGACTATACCTGTCTTCCTCGGCTATCAAAAGAAAGATAAATGATTGTTTACCACTTGGAAACAAATCGGAATCTGTCTGAAAAGGCAGCCCTGGAAGGGTCACGAACACAGCATCTAAACAGCACAGCACTAGTGTGCACTGTTTCAATCACCTCGACAGCATGTAAGTCTCTTGACATCCTAACCACAAACCAAGATGTCAGTAGAAATCTGGGAATCGCCTGCTTGGATTTAAGTGAAGTCCCACAATTGAGTCCAATCCTACAATCAAACGATCTTTGAGGGGGATTCTGGTGAACTGATACTAGCAAAGGAACACCTGGCTGCCACACCTCCAGAAATTACAGAGGGCTCCCTTTCATCACCTGTCCCCACCAACCCTCCCTAATCAGTGCATGTGCCTCTGAACTTTGTATGAACCTCTATGGTAAAAGTTTTTGAGTTACTGAAAGGAGAAGTTCATGTGCAATCAGGTACATTAATGGAACTTACCAAAGAAGTGCGAGGATTGGGTTGAAGTCTGTAGTGCATACAGTATTTTCAGAGAACCTAGCTATAATCAAGAGGGAGGCTACAATGCAGTCTTCATCTCTTGCTGCTTTTCAGAGAAAGTTGGCCACTCTGAACCATGAAATCTAGGGAACAAACGTGAAAATTGACAGAATGTTTGATCAGTTAACCAGCTTGAAATCTGTAAAAACTTCTTCCCCCTTGGTAACACTTACAGATGCATTGCATTACTCCCCTCTATCTCTTTCAACAATCGAGGAGTTTATTAGGCCTGCACAAATTCCACCTGAAGCAGATCTTCTAGGATCGGAGCAAAGCAAAAGAGTGCTCTTAATGAGAATCAGTCCTCAGCTCAATCCTCAACAGCCTGCTCGGATAACATCTCAGAGGACATTCAACCAAATAAATCTAACCATTAAACAATCAAGGTGAAAGCTGTTCAGCGTAGTGTCCAGAAATTGAAAAAAAAACAGAGAACTGGGACCCGTCAATTCTTTAACGCTGTGGATAAGGTTGCTGAACCTCCAGAAGCATTGGACATCTTGACACAATCAGCATCGATGAAGGTCTCAAAAAGAAAGGGGAAGCCAGAACTGAGGAAAGGGTTGGAGCCCACTCAAGGAACTAACATAGCTCAAAACTAAGCTGATGTAAAACGTGCTGATTTTGAGACACAAACAGATGGGGCTCCTGATTTTGTGTCTTGTATGATAGACTTAACTCCCAAGATTCCGAAAAAGATTATCAATCTGGCTACGATCTTCTGTAGGGAAAGAAACATAAACCTGAGACCCTCAGTCCCGGGCCTGGCCCCACTCTTGATTCCAATGCAACTAATAATAGATACGTTGGTCGCGGGAGCTCATGGAAACATCGGAGTGGCAAAGAATGCTGTCACACTTCGACAGCAGAAGCAGTGACTACCGCGGTAGCTGGGTTAGTTCCTGTGGTCAATGTAAGTGCCCCTCTCCCTTTTGGAATTCCTAAAATATAGCTTTAACGCAAAACATCTGAACAGGCTGGGAAGGGGCGGAACAGGAGCTCCATTTTGTTGATTACAAAAAAGAAATTCCATTGCTTTGCCTTTTCTCAACATACAATCTAGATTACGTGTGCTTCCCGTATGAATTAAGAACGGACTTGCTGGTGTTGGGCTTGAAATCCAATTTGGGGGTTGAAGTAATATGGGCAGCAGCGGATGAACTGGAGGAGCAGGGTCTTGTAATTTTGAACTTTCCCTCAGCAAACAATAAGATCAGCGACCAATCCTCAACGATGCAACAGATGGGTGCGGAGGGCGGCGAGGGAGGACTGACCAGGCCGGAGAAGGATAATATCCTCACTGGTTACCAACCATCTTGTCTGAATTGTTTCAGTGATTCGGATTGATCGAGGAGCGGGTTTAGTGAATAATCAGATAAAACTCTTGAGTTGGAATATGCAGGGTTCCATTAGTTTTAAGAATACTATGCTACAATATTTGATTTAGTGCAGTTCAAAGAGACCTGGTTATTAAGTGACATACATCTTGATGGCTTTACTAGCATGGAACAGAGAGCAACTCACCAGAATGGGGTCCGCCCATCTGGTGGTCTTCCAATAGCTGTTAGGAACTCAATTCTGGTGAATGTGGCAAAAATCTTTGTTGAAAATCAGGGTATCTGTGCTGCTCATGCTGACATAAGGGTGAGCGGGCAGCTGTTTTCCCTGATTTTGATTAACGTCTATTGGAATCCCGCAATTTCAATCCTCTGAGTTTTTTGCTGATTTTTCTTCCATCCTCTGTGGTAATGAAAGAGAGTCGGACCACTGAAATAATAGTGGGGGGAGATCTCAATTCTTCTTGTCTTCTGGCTAAGGCTAACAGCAATGTAATACAACCACGCTGTTTAATGGTGAGAAGTGGGTGGAATTTCTAACTGAATGGAATTTTCACATGGTGAACGGATGCATTGGGGGGGAGAATGCAGTGAGCTGCACATGGTCCAGTGGTTGTAATAGTTTAATAGTAGATGATCTGTTCTTTTCTAAAGCTCTGCTTGATAGCTGTGATAGATTTGAAACCATCCAGATGGACAGAAGGGACCATAACATATTGACAGCTAGTCTTGATTTGGGAACTTAGAAAAACGGGAGGGAAAGCCCAAAACAATAGCACAGGACAAAGGGCTATCAGTTGAAAGTAAACAAGAGGAGAAGTCCTGTCTAAGGAGTCAAAGCTAATTGCAATTTAATTGTATGCAAAGGAATTTTAAGGGGTATCTGATCCTCTGTTGTAGCCTTATTTATGCATATCCGGAGGATAGGTATACAAACAAAGGAGTAGTAATACACATGCACTCGTAAAAATTTAATTAAATTAAGCCTGAGAGTCGTTTTATTTTCTCTCTTTAGTCATTGAATCACTTTTTTTAAAAAGGAAACAAAAATTGGATTATCAATTCCAATATGATTTGGGAACTTGGCTTGCCCCAGAGATTTTTAACATCCCCCTGGAAGTGAATCAGGGAGGAAACAGGCGGTGAAATTCCGAAGAGATGGAACATCTTTAAATCTAAAACTTAACCATTTCTTGGGCCAAGTGGATGAAGTCGACCTATTCAGGGCTTGCAATCCCTTAGACTATATTGACCCTCTCTGGGGTCTTGAAGCCCTAAATTTTTTGACTGTAAAGGCTGGGGCTCATCATCAGCATGAATTTGATGAACTGACTGATCGGAAAAAGAAGGAACTTTGAAGATCTATTCGAGCACTTAAGAATGGACGAGGAGATCTGCAGGTTATAGCTCTTAAATGTAAATCCTAGCTGAAGGTCTATAGGAATTGGACTAAAGGCCAACGATCTTTGAGATTGCAAGGAGAAGGGGAATCTATGCTAAGGGCCTCATCTAAGAGTAACTCCAGGAATTTCTGGGAGATCGTCAATCAGGGAAAGAAATCACAGCTGGGGCTCCAGGGTAACATGGTCTCAGAGGAGGTGTGGCGTTCCCATTTTGAGAAGCTTTATGGGGCGTTGTCTGAGGAGAACGCGCCCTGGTCAGCCCAGGAACGGTTGTGCCTGACCATTATGAGGGAATGAATTGAGGACTTGATAACAAGGGCTTCGTCCTCAAGATCTCCAGGGAAGAACGGCCTGTCTTACTCAATTTTGAAATTGAATGCCCCGGATTAGTCAATTATATTATATAACCTTTTTGAGAACATCATACAGTCTGAGGAAACACTTCCCTCGTGGAGCTCAACTATTATCATTCCAATCTTCCAGGGGGCGATCGGGCGTTGGCAGTTAACTATCACCAGCTCACTCTTCTTGATGCTGACAGCAAGATATTTGCTTCGGTATCTGGTCTTTCCATCGAAAATATTTCCATTGAATGTAAATCCATCTACGTTTATTCATCAAAATGCTTTTCAATCGAAAAGCATATTCATTGAATGAATTTAGATGGATTTCGATGGATTTTAGGGTTAGGTTTAGGGTTAGGGTTTGGGTTAGGGCAAGGGTTAGGGCAAGGGTCGGGGCCCTTGGGGTTGGGGGGGTTACAATACATACAAGTTACAGGGAGCTGTCCAGTGCTGAAATACATTAAAGATTTCAGCACTGGACAAGGGTTCAATTTAGAAAATGGGGGTTGGTGTGGGGGGTTAGAGAGCGAGGACCCTGGAAGTAGAGGGGGATTTGGAGGGAACCCCCAAATAAAAAATAAATATTGTAAGTTACAGGGATGTAATGTAATGTTATGTTCCATTGAACTTCCATGCAAAAGAATTTAGAGTCTTTTTTGATGAAATGGTTTAGATGGAAAAAGACTTGGCATTTTATGTATCGGAATTCGATGGAACATATTTAGATGGAAAAAATGTGATGGTACTTACCTTCGATGCTAAATATTCGATGGAAAACCCTTTGCTTCCTTAATCTTTGTAGAGCTGGAAGCTTGGGCTGAGGGGAGTGGAATCCTGCAGAAACTCCAGACTGAGTTTAGGTGAAGCCTCTCTACCTCCTTGAACGGGGTGCTAATACACACTCTAACAGGAAAATCTCCAGGTCTAGGGGTGGCCCGGTCCTCTATGGAGCTTGGATCGGCCTGTCCATGGCTTTCAATACAATCAACAGAAACAGGCTGTGGTCTAAGTTGGATGCTCGGAGTATCCCACCCGGCTATTGGCCATCATTAGGCACCTCCATGCAGACACAAAGATACCAGTGAGATTGGAGGCTACTGGTACCCTCTCTGGCTTAATCCTGACTGGTAGAGGTGTTAGGCAGGGATGCCTTTTGTCTCCCTGCCTATTCAACCTATACATTTCGGGTTTGGGCAAGGCCCTAATTTTATGCACGCTTGCTGCCCCTAAGATTCGGAGTTGGTTAGGATATGCGGAGGATGTGGTCCTTGTCGACTACAAACTAATAGGCCTCCAACGCCTCATAAAAGTGTTTGAGAGATACACAGCAACCAATGATCTAATAATCAATCCCTCTAAAACAAATGTAGTGTGTCTCTCAAACCTCAGAAGGCACAATCTTAACTTTAAATGGAGGTTAAATGGCCTTGCCATTCCAGTGAATTCTAATATTAAATATCTGGGATTGATCCCGTACGCCAATCCTTCAGTCTCAAATGTAACAGCATATCTTGAATCTGTAAATGCCAACTGATTTTTCAGATGAGAAAGCTCCTGTCCAAGTATTGATCCCTTTGACACTGTTTCAAGGGGAAGGTGATCCCTAAAGTTCTTTATGTATTAGATTTGAACTTCCCCCATGGGAAGTTAACTGGGTGAGATTGGAGGGGAGAATATGGAACAAGATGCTAAATTTACCACAGTCCCTGCCTGTTTCTAGTATAAGATATGAATTGGGCTTGTCGCCCTTGGTGGCTCTACTTTTCAAGGAGAAGGTGATCCCTAAAGTTCTTTATGGCTTAGATTTGAACTTCAAGGCATGGGAGGTTAACTGGGTGAGAATGGAGGGGAGAATATGGAACAAGATGCTAAATTTACCACAGTCCCTGCCTGTTTCTAGTATAAGATATGAATTGGGCCTGTTGCTCTTGGTGGCTCTACTGGAGCAAAGTATAGTTTCACTATACCGTTCTATTGTGGTACCAAAGAGGAGGTCCTTGTATGAAGCTATGCCATTCATATCAACCAGGGAAAGACGCCTGAACTGATGAGAATCAAGGAGATTGTTCTGAATTGCCTGGGGTATTTGGATAAAACTCCTAAGGACTTGGTGGGGAACCCAGAGGGTGTGAAAAAAGCAATTTTGGCTGCAGATTGGATTAAAACAATTGATATCGTTTGAAATTTGAAGCTTGCAAAGCCACTCTCGTTTCTTGATAAACCTCGGGGCTCTCGTCCATGTTACTTAATTAAATCTCCAGATCCCAGGGAGAGGTCTGATTTCCTCAGGTTCTGCCTTAATGTCATCCTGACAGGTGAGATAAGGGCCTCTAGAAGAAGCCAGGAACAAAAGCCAGCCTTTGCTTACAGTGTGGGGTAGGGATTGATTGTGCAAACTCAGACATATAGTAACTGATTGTGTAGCAATGAAAGAAATGAGAGTCAGATTCCTTTCACAATTTCTCCATTGCGAAGGCTGCTTTCCCACAAATGCATTTTGGGAGAGAGCAGCTTCTGGTCATAACACCAAATTAACTTTGGGGGTTTTAAATCTGTTGAAGTTGGCTCGTCTTTCTTGATGTACCCCTTTCATTTCATTTGATGCCTGTATATGTTACATTTTTGGGGAAAATAACTTTTCCTTGTTTTTAGGTACATTTGTGTGATGTAATATGAGTGAATTGTTGTAATGATTGAATCTTTCACCTAAATTAGATATGGTTTTATTTTGTTATTTGTTATTTCCTATGGCTCATGTCACTCACCTTAACTATATTATGGTGACCTGTGAAATATAATATATATCAATTATCTGTTTTTAGCAATCTATCAAAGGTCAAAGGTCTTAAAGTTAATATTGCTAAAACAAAGATTTAGCAAGATTAATTTGCCACCTGCTCAGGGGCAAGAAACCACCTAAAATGTGATTCACTATATACGACACCCCATTGGACATTGTTGAAGAGTTTGACTATTTGGGCATCAAAATCAATAATGTCATTAGTTGAAACCCTGAAATCGCCAAATGCAGCACAATACTGAGAAGAAGAGTCGAAGTTGTTCTTAAATGTTCTAAGTACCACAATTGCAGCGTACTTTCAATTGCAATGGAGGTGTATAATACACAGGCAGTGGCAGACTGCATCTTGGGTGCAGAACTGATGGGTCACTGCAATACCCTAGCGGTGGAAAGTAAAGAAAATACAATCATCAAAAAGGCTCCTTTACTTACCCATCAGTGCTCCCTCGCTTCCCACTAAAATGGAAGTAGAGATATTTGGGATGCTGCATAGGACGGGAATTAAGCCGCTAATTTTTCTGTTTTAAAGTCTGAAGCAGTGACTATCCTAAAGACTATGCTGATTTATTACATGAATTCCTTAAATTACCTATGGCCTGGATTTACTTTGGTCTAAATATGTAAATAATATGCTATGTGAGCTGAATTTAATAGAGCTGTGGCTTGAATCTTGCTGCTATGGTGCTCAGACAAAAGCCATACTAAAGGGGTCATATAACTCATGGGTCACAAATGAATTGGTACGTACGAGAGAGGGTGGGCGTCTATTGAGAGACTACTGGAATGTCAAAGATCATAGTGCCTTTGAGACATATCTTGATAGACATTAGATCGATGTGCACACTCTTCTGGTCAAATGGGATTTTTGAATACTCCCATTTAATACATTGACATATAAATGGGGAATTCATTGATAGGCTATATGCTGTTATTGTTCTTTCCAGAATGAAACACTAATACATTTCCTTTTCGTCTGTCCATTGTACAAATCATTAAGATTTCATTGGCTGAAACCTTTGTTGAAAGTCAGAGGCATCAGCAATGTATTGGATGCACTTGCAATGTGTAGATCATCAAATAATCTTGACATTGAAAAACCAGTGGCTCCATTCTTGACTTGTCTGGAAGAACAGATTAAGATGTATGCATGCAGCAAACTAAACAGCCCCGCCTTGAATAACTATAATTCACTAAAATTATTTACAAACCCTTCTGGATTAAGTCCCTTGTTATGCGGAGCCAGCATTCTTTATTTAGTTTTTACTTTCAGTCTGTGCCCATGGTAGTGTGTGTGGTGGTTTAATTGCTTCTCAGCTTATCCAAAGTCAAATCTAGGTCCAATATTACTACTTACATGACTTTTACTACTGTACTTAGTCTTGATACCGTGTAATATATTATGCACTGCACTTCATATTTATTATACTGTATTTTTTTTTCTAAAACATGCTAGCACATCAACAAGTGTGAATCAAATGTGAACACTGCTGAAGTAAACTGCGGAATGGAATTTTAGTATAGATCATTTTGAATTGTGTATGCTTTTGTGAATTTTTGGCTTTCATTTTTAAAATTTTTAGATATTCTATGATGCTTTGCACTACATGCATGTATGTGTTATGACTTGGCTGATATAAACAAACACTTGATAGTAATGCATATTTATTTATACAACTTTAAACTACTTCATGAATAGACTTTATTTTGGACACACACCCTATTTGAAAGCTGAATTTATTTATGTCATTGTGAATTCCCAGTTGCAAGCATAAACAAACAGTGCTTGAAAAGTGAACAAAGATGCCCAAATAATTTGCAATTTTTCTATGCTTGCTTTCAAAGTAATACAGTAATGTACAGGTCAAGCCTTGCTGTCTTTGCAAGTATATTTATATCCAGTGCAGGATATAAATCCAGAGAAGCATGCCACCTGAGAATATCCGCACGTTAAGGGTAAATGCATGCCACCTACCTTGTCAAGGGGTTATGTGGTTCTTCTGATGTTAAAATGCTCATCAAACTTTAAATTTACTGTGTAAACTATTAAACATATTGAACAATTTGGAGAGACATCCTAGCAATTTGATAATGGAAACAAGTCTGACCATCTAAATTGATGCCACTTAAAGGCAGGGCCAAAACAACTAATAACCCCCAGAGGGTATTATTGAACATGTGTGAACTTTGCCTGCAGAGCACTTTCACTCCAAAGGGCCACATATGCTCCAGACAAGCTGCACTGTCCTGCAGTTTCACAAGATGCTCCCTGGCTGTCCCCTCCCACCTCCTTTTGACAAGTTGAGATTGACTAGTAAGGATTGGGAAGAGGTGCACACCTAGTTTACATTTAGTAAATTTATATTTTAGAAAATATTATTAAGTTTTAGGTGCGGGAGAGGAACTGGGGTCTAGGCACAAAACCCCTACACTAAATAACGAAGGGAAAGAAGATTCAGCCTTGGAATGCTCCCATCCCCTGCACACTTTTGATTGTTTGGGGAAAACCCAATACTGTTCTTAAGACACAAAACAAAGTAGATATATATTGATAACAAAAGTAGGCAAACAGAGTAATTCAAAAAGCAGGAGTATTTTATAAAAATAATGTGATTCAAAAAAGAATTTTGTTTACAAAAGAAGAAACCATGTGGCATCAATAATCAATATCAAAGAATTAAAGGATGATGGAGTCCGATAAAATCGGTGATGCATTTCGAGAATGGTTTCCTCCTCTTCTGGCCAAAAACGGACTCTTTAAGTAAAGAGAAAACAATAGTTCACAATCATGCGATTCAAGAATTGAATTTTTACAAACATGGAAAAACCTCTTGTGCATGCTGAACATATAAAACACATTATTACATTTTTTTGGCTTACTTTTCTTACTTTGTCTGTTACCAAAGTGTATACATTCCTTATTAGAGAAAAAGTTCATGAAATTCCACTACTCAAATGCTTCATGTCCATAGTAATTGTTGAACATTAATGCATACTCTCATAGGTGGTCTAATGCCACATTGATAAACAGGTAACTCCTTTACCATGATCTGGGAACAGTCACACAGATAGATTATAGCCCTTTTATTTATTTCCTATATTCTTCTCCCCCTTTTTTCTCCTGTTTAGATCTTAGTCTCGACAGAAATAGAGCGTATCGATATTGTTACCTACGACTATCCTTAGACTGTAGAGTCAGATGGCACCTTCCATCTACAGAAGAGGACTCTGCGATTGCCATCTTCATCAATTACCGCTGAATGCATGTACTGCAGGTACATCATATTGGAATAGCGAATACACCATTAGAGCTGTATTCCGCTGTAGATAAATTTAACATTTTAATGCTCTATTTTCTCTAGGGGTGTTTTTTACCTCTGTCTGGGGTGTCTACAGATTACCATAACCAAAACCATTGGACGGCTTCTTGATGCTCTACAGTTTTCTCGTTGCATCTTTGATACCTTTCACCTAAATCATATACACGATTAGACATCCTTGATGGTAATTATTCATATCACTACAATTCTTTATTAGATTCTTTATTAGACTCAGAATTACTTATTACTGCTGGTGAAAATACCCTGGACGAATCGCAGTCAACTTATTTAGATGGGGACCACCTATGATAGTATGCATTAATGTTCAACAATTACTATGGACATGGAGCATTTGAGTAGTGGAATTTCATGAACTCCTTTCTCTAATAAGGAATGTATACACTTTGGTAACAGACAATGTAAGAAAAGTAAGCCAAAAAAATGTAATAGTGTGTTTTATATGTTCAGCATGCAGAAGAGGTTTTTCTATGTTTGTAAAAATTCAATTCTTGAATCACATGATTGTGAAATATTGTTTTCTCTTTACTTAAAGAGTCTGTTTGTGGCCAGAAGAAGAGGAAAACATCCTTTAAACGTGTTGCCGATTTTATCGGACTCCATCATCCTTTAATTCTTTGATGTTGATGCCACATTGTTTCTTCTTTTGTAAACAAAATTCTTTTTTGAATCACATTATTTTTATAAAATACTCTGTTTGCCTAACTTTTGTTATCAATATATATCTACTTTGTTTTGTGTCTAAAGAACAGTATTGGGTTTTCCCCAAACAATTAAAAGTGTGCAGGGGACGGGAGGATTCCAAGGCTGAATCTTATTTCCCTTTGTTATTGAGGTTTGCTAGTAGGCATACTGGGCAGAATTGGGAGTGGAAAGTTTTTGTAATGGGCAATAGTCATGTGTGTGTGTTGTGCAGGTCAAGAGCAGCTGCCCTTACCATCCCATTGTCTTCATCTCACCCTTCCACCCACAACTAGTAATGAGCTATTGATGAGACAGAATCCACAGATCAGGCAGGTTTGCACAATTCAACCCGTGTACCTGCCCCACTGCAAGTCAGCACACAGTTACTGGTAGGAGCTGATAGGAACTGCTGATAGAGATAAGGGGCCATATACAAGTGGAGCTAGCCACATGCATGACAGCTAGCAGGCATCATGGATCAAGAGCTCATGCTGAACCTTTTCTTTGCAAGTAAAACACTCACTGTCACTGCCTAGGTGTGTTGTTGAGGGAGCTTGCATAGGCCCTAACCATACTGCATACTTGTCTTGTACATGCTGGACCTTTACCAGTGTGTGAGGGGAGCTTGAACAGATCAAGTTTGTGCCAGAAATGTACCAATTCGGGTGAAGTGTGCACAGGCCTTTGAAAACAGTTGCCGTGACAATGCTGTACTTGTGCATATTTGTGAGGGAAACTTTGTGAATACCTGTTTGCAAAATACCTGCACTGACCTTGCCCAGTTGTCCGGTCCTACCCATGCTGTCCATATTCATGTTTCTTAGGGAAACCTGTAATAGATTTGTCCATGCTGTACTTGAACCCAATTGTGAGGGATCCATGCATTTGCCTTTCCACTCGTTACTTTACATTTTTTGAGGGATGCTTGCATTGTCTTTTTATGTGAGGCAACTTCCACATGAACATGCTGAACTGTGTGTTGCAGAAATGTGCTCTTGATGTATACATTCTGTCTTCTTTTTAGAAGGAAGGTTGCACTAGCCATGTCCATGGTGTTTGTAAACTTGTTTATTAGGGAAGCTTGTAGTGATCCTTTGCATCCTGCACCTGTATGTGGAAAACCTTCACCGGCCCTAGCCATGCTGTTCCTGATGGATTTTGAAGAAAGCTTGCAATTGTGTCGTATATGTTGTAACTGCCCGTGGAAAGCCTGTGCTGGTCCTGCCCATGCTGTTCCTGTACCTGTTATGTGTGTGATGGAAAACTGTGCTGATCCTATATTTCTGTATACCTATACAACTGTGTGTGCTGTATCTATGAGGAAATCTTATACTTTTAGAAATGTTATGCCACTGCAGCATATATATAGTGACCTACGTGTTCCTGTGAAGGAATCTGGACCTGCTGTTTCCCATGTTTTACCTATTGGGTGTGCAATAGTAACTAGCAGTGTTGTATCTTCCCAGTGTGTGATGAAAGCTTTCAATTCTACTCCCTATGTGATTCCTGTTCTTTGTGTTGGGGTAATTTTCTCTGATACCCAAATTATATGTTTCCAGTATGTCAGGGTAGTTTCACCTTCTGCTGCATGTGTTGTCTTATCGTTTCTATTATGTATGTGAATACATTTTGCACCATTTGTGGCAGTACTGTACCTGTTAGTGAGTTAAGGAAGTCGTGTGGTACACATTCGTGAAGCACAGTTAATAACTTTACGCAGCCTTATAAGAACATTGGGCAGGTAAAATTGGTTAGAGTCCCAGCTGCGCAGTTCACTGAATGCCCTGTTTAGAAAAGCCGGGTAGAATCAGAGCTTTCATCACATCTTCACCCCATCTTATGACAGGCTGGCCCGGAGGCAGAGCTGCTGCCCCATTTTCGCATCTGACCCTAATGGCAGTGCATTGGTGGTAATCAGCCTGGCCAAAGAAAATTGACGAAGTAGATTTTTCAAAACATTGGATGGGGCTTTTCACCTACTTGGGAATGGCAGCGGATGTCTCACTCCTGTCCCCCTCTTTATCTATGAGATGCCAAAGGAATTTCCTCCTCCCACTGCAAATGCAGGCAAGCAAGCAAAGAATATTTGTCTGCCATCCCGGATATCTAGAAAGAGGATGTAAGGGGCTACCACAAAACAGAGCTTGCAATGACAGTAGCAAAACTACACCCACTAACACCCTCTCACTTTCAGCGAGTCAAGCTTGGGTTTCTGCCACTCTCTTTAGTGGAGGCTTAATAGATGTAGGTGGTTGCAGGACAGAGGCAGAGTTATGGAAAGCATAGTCAATGGTGGTTCTACCTCCAAATTGGGGGAGGGTTGCAAAGAACCACTGTGGTTGAAGGAAGGAAGCAATAGCTTCCTTTCAACAACCATTAAGTAGACACCTACTGTATGTAAATAAAGTGTCTCACAATATCCCAGACAACTGCCTCTCAGAGCCTCTCAGAGTGTGTGTGGAGGATTGGGGAAAGGGGATGCCATACATTTTTTGTCCTTCTATTTGTATTGTTAATCCTTCCTGATCTGGATATAGTTTCTAATACAACCTGTACATTACATACCGCCTGTTTATTATATATTGTGTGTGTAAGAGAAAATTATTTAATTTGACCATGTTACGAAAAGGTTACAAAAAGGTTAAAAATAATTATGGAGAAACTACATCTTTATAATGCCCCACACACTCTTGGGCCTGGGGGCGCATAGAAAACAAACAAAAGCAGACAAACAGAGAAGTTAGAGAATAAGGCAGCAGATCAAGGAAAACATCGGCTTAAGCTTTATGATAAAAGAGATAGGTCTTAATCCTCTTTGTAAACTGATTTGGCATTTTAATTTTCTCAGATCAGGGGGAAGAGCATTCCAAGCTAAGGTGGACATCAAAGCTGGTGCCACCAAATTGAGCCATCCTAAATCTAGGCTGATGAAGTCTTGCCTGATCCTGAGAGCACGATTGGTCTGGTACATGCTAATGCGGTCAGTGAGGTGTGAGAGGGCTTCGTGATTCAGGCACTAATGAGTCAGTGTTAGAAATGTATGGGAAATGTAGTTTTCATAGGGAGCCAGTGCATATCCCTCCTGGCATTGCTGACGTGATCACATCCTGTAAGGCCCTGCGTTGCACCTACAGCCCCATTTTGGGTCACAATCAGCGCTGCGATGTTTGCCTGTGACGTACCAACTAGCAGGTTCCAATAGGTGTTCCTTGAACTTGATCAAGGAAATCACAGTGCACTCTCAAGAGTAAACTCTATAAGTTCAGTTTTTTAAGTGTTGATTCATGGAGTATAGTTCAATGATTATATTTAATGAAAGAATTCACTTAACTAATACTTCATTTTTTAAGGAACACTTAATCAGATACAACACACTTTGTACAGCACCATTATCTTAGTCAATGAACATTCTATTGTTAGCAAAAAACAGTGCATCTCCATCAAAGTACACTTTTTCACAGTACAAAGCACATTTCAATGCTCCCTTGGGAAAGAGTAGTGTCTCAACCAGGTAATTTTTCATTACAGGGAAATAGCTTAAGAAAATCAACAATGCATTGGTAGATCGGGTTTCCACAGAACTAAACCCATTAGTAAAATTTGAACCCGATATTCCATGTCAGGTCTGGGGTTCCTGTTCTTGCTTCGCATTTCTGGATGAACTCCCTTCTTCAGGCAATGGAAATTCTCACCCTCCCTAAAAAGATTTTAAATGGTGTGTAAATGTAAATGGCAGATTAACTTTCGACTCAACTAATCTATCAAATTCCATCAATAAGAGCTTTATTAACCTGATAAACTATCAAATGTATGTTCACCTATTTGGATTGTCAACTGTTGGGTCACAATGGCCCAAAGTTTATTCTAAAAAAAACAGCACAAAACAATATTTCCAGAATATAGTTGAAAGAAACTATAGTTGAATGAAACTAATTAAAAGAATTGAAAAGAATCAGATGACTAAACAGTCATAAACGTTTTTTTAAGAGGAATGGGTAATGGCACTCACAGGTATCTCTGAATGATTACAAGTAGATTCAAAGTGGTAGTCATCCAGTAATCTCGTCAAGAAATGTATGCCCTTCACTTGTCCTAATCCACACTCTCCCAGGAGAGAGAGAATGTATGGAAATTAGGTTTGAGCAGGGGGGGGAGATGAGGAGCGGTAGGTCAGTATCGGGGTTTGTGATGGAGTTGGGGGCTCTGTAACTACTAGAAGTTAATGGTGGGTTTTGGGTTGATGGCTAATTTGGCAGTTAGTAGTTCATAACCTGGTATGGTTTCAGTTTTGCATATTCTGAGCTGGAGGGAGGACTTTGAGATGATGGCTACTCCTCCACCTGTGGTGTCTGGGCGATCAGGTCTAAGTACCATGTAAGTACCATGTCATCAGGTGCTATGGTGAGTGTGAGTAGAGGTCCTTAGGGTGGGTGCAGCCACGTTTCCGTTAGGACTAGGAGATCAAGTTCGTTTTCCAGGAATGAGATTTTCCTCGTACTCCAGGATGAGATAATGTATGTCGATGGCGTGCGCTCCCAGAGATCTTACATTGATTAAAGCTCCTTTCAATGGTGGTGGGATCGGATTGGGTTTTTGTGATCTGGGTGTTAGTGGGTGACCTCGTGTTGGGGGTGCAGTGTTGTGGTTTATTTCATGTTGTTTGCACTTGGGTTTAGCGGGGGCTGGTGAGCTAGGACTCTTTAATTTGAGAGCCTTGGTAGTTTGGTAGTATCTACGTTATTAGTGTGTTGTGGGGTGTTATGTTTAAAGACAGTCCAGGAGGAGAGTCTTATTTTTCTCAGTGTGCCTAATATGGGCTTCTTGCCAACAAGGGAGTTATGCGTTCTAGTGGAGGGTCTGGTTTGGCGTGAAGTGCCTATGATGGGTTTGGAAGTGGGCAATGTGGCTATGGCGATGTGTGTGGAGGTAAAAGATGGTATAGTGGGTAGGAATGGGGTGGGATATGGTCTGGGGTGGTGTCTGGAAGAGTATAGGCGCGCTAGGCGTGGGCCTATTTGTATGAAGTTGCCTATGGTGCCTAGAGTGCCTTCTAGATGGTACGTGGGCATGTCTTTGGGTGTGGTGGATGTGCACGATTCTGGGGTTGTGGCATATTTGGTAAGTGGGTGGGGTAGCTGTTGGGTGCACATTGTTACTAGTATCAGTATAAACAGTGCACTTATCATTGTGGCTGCTGTCCTATAGGTTCTATGGTACATTTGTCCGTGTTGTCTATTATTGTTGTTAGACATTCTGTGAGGGTTTATGAGATAAAGAAATTCTAATTAGAAAGGTTCTATCCGATGTAGAGTGAGCAAGTCATGGTGCCCTGTTCTAGGAGCATGTAATGGGCAAAGCGCTGGTCATAGAGCGTTCAGCAGCATTGTAGAGCAAAGTGTGTAGGTGGTGCTGTTGGAATGGGAGTGTGGCGCGCAGGTGGATCAGGCGGCGTGCATGAATAAGATTGTTTACAATATGAGGTCATTGATTACAGTATGAGGTCATGCTGGCTCCGAAATAATAATCAGACCATTATAATCAAGAGGGCATACCTGGAGGAGAGCATGAGGTGCGTAATCGGTCAGGATATGTTTGGGCAGGGAGCACGCTGAAATGCTAGGCAAAGTGGCATATAGCTGGTCAGACGGGCTTCTATTCGCCGAGGACTGGGTGGTATGGGTGAGGTTGGGTGGGTCACATTAGCATGAGCACAGGCAGGCAATGGTACGCATAAGCATGGGCCTCAGATCAGCAAATGCGAGCTTCAGGGTAAGCCTAATATGTTCTACTGGGGTGGTTTGCAAATAACATTCAGTAAGTGTTTTGACATTACGCTTGTGTATACATCAGAGCACAAATCCTAAATACTCGAGTGGAATACTAGTACAGTTAGAGATAGCATTCCCACAACGAGCAGCGAGCGGAAGCTTAACACTCTTAACACTCTGAGTCACAGTAATATTAGTATCTGTGAAGGTAAAGCTTTGATAACTCATGGCAAGTTTTTGTAGCTTTGGCCCTGAGGTAACAATCAGAGGTTCTGTCTTATCGGCATTTCGAGCAAGAGAATTAGCTCCCATCCAGGATGGCACCATAGATTGCGTTAATGGCTGGCGAATCCTGTATGTAAAAACCTGAGAGCTCCATGACTACCAGGTTGCCATAAGCATGGTTGGCATACTGGACAGCCATGTCATCAAGGAGCATCACAAATGGCAAGCTATAAATGTTGAAGAGGGTCGGGGAGAGGGCATGACCCCTGTGGGACTCCGCAAGATATAGCCACAGGAAAAGAACTTGCATTGTTAAAAGCAACTTGCACATTGCAGGGTTCCAGTAAAGAGGCGATCCACTGTGCAGCACTTCCAGAGCAGCCAACCAGATCCTTCAACCTGGCCACCAACAGTGAGTGATCGCCCTGGTCAAAAGCTGCTGGAGATCAAGCAGCATCAGGAAGGCTGGTCTACCTTTGCCTACAATGCTGGAGAGATTGGACTTCAGATCCAGCATAGCAGTCTCAGTACCATGTCTGGATTTAAAGCCAGACGGCCGTGGGCTAAGAATGTTATTGCTCTCAATAAAGTTCTGTAGTTGAAGATAGGCCACATGGTCCAAGAATTTAAGAAGCAATGGCAAGTTAGTAATTGGATGATAGATTTTGGCAACTAGTGGGTCAAGGTTGAACGATTCCAGAAGGGGGTAATCCAGGCCTCCTTGAGCAAGAGGGGGGCGTGATCCTCAGTGAATGAGAGATTAACTAATTTTATCAGCCAAGGGACCAGAGTGTCCAGACTGTTTTTGAAGATACTTGAAGGGCCATTATCACCTCGACAAGAAGAAGGTTTTGTGGTGCTTATGATCTTGAGTATTTCAGCCTCGGTACAATGGGTGAAATTAAATGCTGGCCTATTCCTTGGAGCAATGGGATTAAGAGGAATCAGCGGAGAGTGAGTTATATCTCCTGCAGGGGTGTCAGAGCCCATTTGATCATGTAGTGAATGTTGATGCCTTGTATTTTGGAGACAAATTCATTGTGAATCCCCTGACCAGAGGCTGAATCTTTGATTGGGGCAGCACAATTAAATTAGCATTACTCCTATTTGCCCAATGAAATCACATGTCCAAATCCGCTCCACTGCCAAGGTGCTGGATAGTTTGACCACATTACCACGTTAGCCAATTCACTAGCTTTATAGATGGACTCACCCTCATGGACAAGCATGAAACACATCTGTAGAGGTTTTCATTTAATAGCAATAGTGGTGATCACAAAAAACAAAAACAATCTTCTACTGCAGCTAGGAATCAGGTATGACCAGCATTGCTAGCAAAGTTGATAAAGATGAGGATTCTGAGATTAAGGGAATATTACGAAAGCTGACTTTAAAAAACAAAGTGGATTGCCTGACCTTTAAAGTAGATCATTTAATAGCTACGCTGTATACACACCATGCACATTTGAATACTGCTTAAG
The DNA here is from genome assembly GCF_040938575.1 of Ambystoma mexicanum. Taxonomy (NCBI): domain Eukaryota; kingdom Metazoa; phylum Chordata; class Amphibia; order Caudata; family Ambystomatidae; genus Ambystoma; species Ambystoma mexicanum. The sequence continues at coordinate 931,870,900 of NC_090921.1, read as the reverse complement.
ACAGAATATCTACACTGGATGATACTAAGAATAATGTGGCATCAGATGTAAGAGCCATAAAAGTCAGTGGTGGCCAAAAATGTAGATCTGAAAGCTGTTTCTGAGGAAATTATGTTAGGATTACTGCTGTTTGTGAGTCCAGTACACAAGGCAATATTGAACAATTGTTTCCAGAGATCTTCGACAAATCACTTTGTTCACAAATGTTAATTGTGTAAGGGGGCATAGGGTGCTAACAATGCTGCATGCTCAAGGCCGCCCCCTCCTGTATTATAATAGCCAGGCTGTTCAATTATTGTGATAGAGACACACTATTGAAATTGATGAGGAAAAAGGCAAACTGAAATATAAAGATGATGCATTCCACATATTTCCAGGTTTTTTAGTGGCAGTACAAGTTTCTGAAGAATCCTTCAATGATGTTAAACCAATCTTAAGGAAACTAAATATTAATTGCTCAGTGCTATTTCAAAACAGGGTTGGTATATCATGAGAAAGTTCGTATTATCGCTATACCCAAACTAACAATGGAATTTCTTGAAACATTGGGCCTCATTACAAGTTTGGAGGTAGCCATGTCGTTTTTACCGGCATGGCTACCCCCAAGCTCGGGTCTGGATCCCGAAAAATGGGAATTACCGGGCCATTCCGACCTTTGCAGGCCCGGTAATTCCCATTTGCGGGAACCGGACACGGTACGTCCCCATTCCCATTTGAACCCCCATAGGGTTCAATGGGAATGGGGAGGATGGTAGCAACGGGACCGTTGCTACCATCCTGTTCTGCTAGCGGGTGCCGCTCTGCACGTCTGGTCTGACCAGGTATCCAGAGTGGCACCTGCGAGCAAACTCGTAACCGCCCACATATCTGAGGTTTCTAAAAAGTCAAATTTCCGACTGCACCTCCTCAGAGGTATTCTGCCTTTCCTCTCCTTCCTCCAGAAGCTCACGGTATCTCTAGCTCTGGTTCTCTCTAGCTTGGACTATTGTAACAGCCTCTTTCTAAATCTATCTGACTCTACTCTCCGCCCTCTGCAACTAATCCAGAGACTTGTCCTTGGCCTCAAGCCCTGGGATCGTATCTCTCCAGCTCTGAAATCTCTTCACTGGCTCCCAGTGGATGCAAGGATTAAATTCAAAACCCTCTACATTGTCCACAAGGCTTTCTGGGGCATGGGTGCAAAATACCATCAGCTATCTCTCCGCAAATACCTCCCCTCTCGAGCTCTTCGCTCCTCTACCTCCAACTCACTCAGGGTCTTGAGGAGAACCACCTCCAGTTCCGGAAACACCTCAAGACCTTCCTCTTTTCTTCTGCCTTTGCCCCCCCTGTCCCCTGCTGTTCTGTTCTCTCTTGGCACCGTGCACCTGGCCACCCTATTTCTTTTGGGCCCAGGTACCTGCTCATCCTGTCACCCTCCCGCACTGCCTCCAGGCCACCCCTTGCACTGGGGTCTGTATCTGTACCCATACAACCCCCCCTTTTTCTTCCTGCACTTATTGGACCTACCCTGTCTGCTGCCTTAAACCTAGCACTTGCAAATTGCTGGCTGCATTACCACTGTTTGTTGCCTTTATTATTTATTTATTGTTATTTATCTGTTTCTCCTCTGCTTTGCACTTTCCACCTCTCCCCCCTTCCATGCACTTTTCCCCTCCCCCTCTCCCATGCACTTGCACGTTCTCAATGTCACTGGGCCTAGTAAGATCGCTGTTTTGTTCTCCCCTGTTCCCCTCCCTTGCCTTGTCTCGCTCTGAAACACTTGTGTACGAGCGCGAAAGAAATAAAATATCAATCAATCAATCAATCAATGTTGCAGCGAGGTAACAACAGCAGCACTACCGGCACCGTTATTGCCTTACCGCAACACTTATAATGAGGCCCATTGTCCCATTAAAAAACGGCAGCTAAGAAACTACTGGAGAATACCCAGGTGTTGTCAAGTTCCAATCTCTATTTTGTGCTTTACTTTGAGATCCAAATTAACATGCATATGTTTGAATTTTGAGTCCTTGTGTTTAAGAGGGCAAGGGGCAAGGATGTGACACACTAATAAAATAATGATTGGAGGATAAAAGTTGTCCTCTCAGAGAGAGGACTGGATAGTATCATTTGGATATATGGACAGGCAGCGCCATCCTCCATGTGCAACAACTTTTTTTAGGGTTGATTTTGAGATGGCTGGGTTGTGCAATCATTGCAATCATTGATTTTGCAGTGAGGGTGGGTGCTGTATCCTAATTTCTTTAACAATAATTAAAAAAGAATTGTTCAATGATACAACTGTTTATAGCATGCTGGATTATTTCAGTTAAGGTACTATTTGTGATATCTCGAAAGTTAACATTATAGTCTCAGATATACAATATATTCTGGTCAATGTGTTATCTTGCAACCAAGCATAAATATTAGTGACTTGCTGAATTGATGTTCTAATGAATTGAGGTGGTATTTCCCTTAACGTAGTGTTGTGGAATGTCAAGGGCATAAATCATCCAATTAAGGCAAGAAAGACCCGAGCATCAATACAGGTTTGACGGTGTGAAGAAAAAATGGCAGTAATTCATCACTGCCACTTTTCCTGCACCACCAAATTATAATTGTTGGTGGATTTACCGCTGGCTGAATTACTGCATGGTAAATCCACAGATTTTGAGAGAAAAAGTGTCAGATTCACCTCCAGTTTGTTGCTGGAGGTAAATCCACCACTTTATCCCCAAAAATCGGTGGATTTACCGGGCGGTAATTCCTGCGATGGTAAATCCACCATAAATCACTCCAAAAAAGGGGAACTAACAACACTTGTAATCCTGTGGTAATTCCACTGGACCAAGTCATGGTAACATTAATTTAGTTTGCTGGTATTTCAGCACATTTACAACTTGAAAACCAACAAACCCATATTGAGGCCCATGCATTTCTCCTAGAAACTCAGTCGAGACTTAATTCAAAGACTGGCTTAGCCGAAAATTGGGGATTTCACAGATACTGTTCTTCTTTCTCATCTCATGCCAGGGGGGTGGCAGTATTGATGCATGTTAGGGAGAGTTCTCAACATGTGCTAATTTCCCTTACCTTTTGAGACCCCCAGCAACTTTAATGGATTTCTAGGATTTGATTTTTTTTTTTTTTACCTGGGAAGAGTGTGAGCCTTTTTTTTCCCACTTTTCCGTGTATTTTGTGTGTGTTTCACTTTTGTGTTCTTTGGTTATGGAGTTTTAAAACAACTCCATAGGCATCATCTTTTTCTGTGTGTCACACAGCACCTTCAGTGCAGTGACAAAGAGATGTCTTTCAGACTTCCCCAGGTTTAAATACCTTCTTTGGGACTGACTACCGTCTCCCAGAGCATGTAAAGTTAAATTGGCTTCAATAGTCTTTTTAAATTTACTGACCCAGCACCCACTATATTACTATAGAGTGCTGGAGGGGTTGCCTAGCTTCCCCTGAGAGTCAAAACACTCATGTAACAGTCAAATTTTACCTTTTCCTACTTTAAATGGCTGGTGGCAGTGGTTTAGATCAACTACCGTGATTTTTCCCAACCGCTAACAACGGTAGCTAAAAATCAGGTCAGCCATGTTTTTCAATATGGCACCCAAGACCTTTCTGTAAAAACAGACTCCGGTCACCTTTTTTCGCCATTTCTTTTAGGAAATTTCATTCTTATGTTTGTCTCTGCACGCTAAACCAGGTTTGGACCTTTGTTTGTTGGCCTTTGGCAGGCTTCAGTGCTGATGCCCTCCTCTGGCGCCCAAGTGTCTGGGGTGGACAGGATGTGAGGGAGGTGCCGAAACTCCCTGTGCTTAGTCTCCTAGGAGATCTGAATGCACTCTGGCGGGATTGGCCGGCTGTCTGGCAAGGACAGCCACCCTGCTGTGTGAGTGACAGCCAGGCTGAAATGAATGGGGGAAAACTGTTTAAAAGCAGGTCGCTGGGACTTGGAAAGCAGAGTCGACCACTGGAACCTTCAAGGTTAACTTCTTCCCTTCAGTCTGGTGGGAACAACCAACTCGTAAGCTACTTGGACACCGTCCCCATCTGGTCGAATTTTCATCAAAGTGCTGTTGAAAACTGGATAGCCAGAGGGAAGGAAACCAGCTTGTGGACTTTAAGGCACTCACACCTTAAACCAACTTCTTGCTAAGCTTTTGGCCTCATCCATGGGCAGTGCAGGAACCTCCCGACGTCCTCCTTGTCTCCATGACTGAAGCTCAGGAACTGAGAGATCTGCTCGAACTGCCAGGAGTAACTGCCTCAGCTACAGCTCTTCTTCTATACCAAGGTACTGTGCCAACACGGTCCGGAAATCTTTTCGGCCATTGTGAGAGTTTGTGGAAACTTTCTCCACTTTGAAGGCTTGTCCTTCCCTAAACATTTGTCAAACTTTTCGCCTACCCAAACTCTTCTAAACTCTGTGGCAAAGACTTAACCGTTATCTACGAGAACTATGATATCCTATACAAAAACTCTGAACCATTGACTTTGGCCCAGGCCTATTGAGAAGAATTGCTAGTTGTAGCTAACTGAAACCCTTTGCCCTGCCTATGAAAGTGTTTTGGCTGTCTGTTCTTATAACCTTGTCTTTTTACAACTTTATTAAATATCTGAAGTTCCATTTTGCTCCCATTTCACAGGAGCTAAAATGTGTTCATTTATGTGCCAGTTGTATTTTTGTGGTTTATTAGTGTGTGATATTGAGCTGCTTATGCTAGTGTAATGTTTTCAAACTGACTGAGTATATACATGTATATTCTTTTACCAAGAAACCTTGAGTAAGTGTTTGTTTGAATCACTGTATTAGTTGGTCCTTTGTATAACTTGTTCTACTGCTCACTAAACTCTTGAGATAAGTCTGGCTGCTCAGCCATCGCTACCACTTTCCTGTGTAGTACAGGCTTGTACCAAAGGTGAAATTGTGCTTACGCTTTTAGTCTTAATTGCCTGTACTGTTCCCAAAAGGTGCTGCAGGTGATTCTGCATAACAGTGGTGTACAGCGGTGAGGATAAAGTATACTTGTTACATTTAGAGTGCTACTTTTACCTTTGTTCAAACAATCCTCTCAAGGCTAAGCAACACTAGTAAAGCAATTGTTGTATCATGACTGATATGGAAAGCTACAGACAGGAGACCCTAGGGACTTTAACCGTTGATCAATTGAGAGATGTGTAAAGCTAGGGATCTCACTTTAAAGGGAAAAAAGGTTGAAATAATAGAAACGTTGTTAGAATACCAAAGTCTGAGGAGTGGGTCTGAAACCCCCACACTTGGAGCAAATGTGGAAAATGTTGATGAGGATGATAATATGCCAGAGCCCAGCTCTAATATTGTGGATGAGTTAGATGAGGCAGAAGAGTCTCAGAATGTAGGCCCTGTCTTACCTCTACCTGCTCATAGGCCTCAACCTTTGACCACAGGGACCCCATCAGGTCCAACACTGAGTCCTGAATTTGTCTCTTTAGAAAAACTGAGACTGTAGTTAGTGTTTAAAAGAATCCAAGCTCAAACTGAAAGCAAACATCAAGAACTTAGACTCAGAGAAATTGAATTGGATCATGCACTTGAAATGAAAATGTCTCTTGAAATTGGTTCTCTCCCATAGTCCTCTCAGTCTTCCAGTCCTAAGAGGCCTTGCATGCCCAAAGATGCAGTAAGTATGTATGAGGTTAAGCTTGATATTTTGGATCGGTTGTCTGCTTTTGAATATAACCATGGGATTCAAGACATTACAGGGAATCAGTTGATTCCTTGGCTTTTTTCTAGGCTACCTCCTGTTGTAACTGATGTGGTAATGGAGTTGAGGGATATAGACAGAAAGGAGTATGAAACTGGGAAGCTAGCTTGGATAGCTAGATTTGGGAAGACCCCATCTCAGTATCTTAAGAAGTTTAGAACCCTCAAAAAGCATAATGGCACCCCTTGAGCTATCTGGGTGACTGCATGTTTGAAAAACTTGGATGGGTTAAGGGTTACAGAGTTAACACTTATGAAGGTATGAGAAATCTGGTTATTTTGGAATCTATTTATGATGCCTGCTCTCCTGAGCTGAGACAGCACTTGGCTGACTAAGGAAATTGATCCAAAGAAGTTAGCAAGGGCTGCTGACTTGTGGGTTGCCAACAGAGCTACTCACAAGGATTCTGGGGCAACTCAGAAGAATGATGAGGGGAAGCAGCACAAGAAAGATGATATCAAAGAGAATTCAAATACTTCCACTCCAAACGAGGGCCACACACATAATAAGGGAAAGCCACAAGGGAAACCGAATCAGGCTAGTGCACCTCCTGGTGACAAACCAGAAGGAGGGCAGAACAAACCCCCATTCATAAAGTCATTTGGAAAATGTTATGCTTGTGGGTCAACTGACCATGTGAAAGGGGATCCCAGATGTAAGGCTAAACTTTGAGGGATCTACACCGTCTCCTTAGCCTTCTCCCCAGTGGATGAAGTACCAATGGCAAGTGGAAACTTTCACTTACTGGCTGAGGAACGCATGAAAATCTCAGCCAGTGTTTCTTTACTATCCCTGGGTCTGTGGGAACAGCAGCATTTAGATGCATACAACTCTATTCCAGACAATACTAAAGAGTATTACAAAAACAGTGTCCTTGTAAATGGTCAGGAGACCCCTGCCATCAGAGACACTGGGGCCAGCATAACTGTAGTTGATGAATGATTTTTCAAGGTTGAGGATGTTGCTAAGGCACCCAAAAACCTAACTAAACTTGCTGGAGGCCCTGTCCAAATGCTTCCACAGTTACCAGCTCTCATCCAGTGCAATGACATGACTGTAAAGATACCTGTAAGTGTACAGAGTGAAGTACCTGGGAGAGTCCTGTTGGGGAATGACTTAAAAACTCTTGGGGCCTCATCACGAGTTGGCGGTAATGCTGGCGCTATTGTCACCAGCACTATTAGCCCTACCGCCAAAACCCCCTGCGCTATTAGCGCCGGATCACAGATTTGGCGGAAGGGTTAGTGCCCATTCCCCATTGGGCCCAATCGGGAATTCCTTATTCCCCATTGGGCCCAATGGAGAAAATGTGCGCTATTACCACCAGGGGATTTCCCGCTGGCGGTAATAGTACCGAAAATCAGCAAATTTGCCACGGATTTCCCCCCAGCTCAGAGCTGGGGGGGAAGTCCGCCAGGGCCATGATCTGGCAGACCCTTAAATGTGGCGGTAATAGCAGTACCACCACATTTAAGGGTTACCGCCAGACTCGTGATGAGGGCCTTGGAGTTGAATCAAGCACCCCCAGGCCTCCCAGCAAAAGGAAACAAGAGCAGACTAGGAAGGCCAGAGAGAGTACCTTAAGGGGCTCTCAAGAGGAGATTATAGAGGAAACTATAACTCCCAGTCCACAGGACTTACTGACTGCATTTTCTAAGATGAAAGAGGAAAAGCGGAAACCTAAAACCTCCAAGAAGAAACCAGCCAGCACTCCTATGCTACCAACAACGACATCCCCGAGAGGACTGTCCAAAGTCACGCCTGTGACTCCTACACCAGCTGAGGCTGAGTGTGTGGAACAACCTTGTGTCGTTGAATCAGCTGCTGAGGAATCAGAGCTGGAAGAGGACCTTGCTCCTGTTGGAGATCTGGATCCTGCAGACCATCCTGAGCTGCAATGTTTACCCTGTAGGTGGACCCTGTAGGGCAGACTTCAGCAGAGGTCTAAGAGATTGCCCTACTCTTGAAGGTTTTCGCCGACAGGCAGCTTCCCAGCTGGATGGGCAAGGGCCAGGGAAGCATAGGTTGTACTGGGAAGATGGCCTCTTCTACAGTGAACCGACTGAATCTATCCCAGGGAACTACAGAAGCCTTGTAGTGCCTCTTGAAAGCAGATTCCAGTTCCTACAGTTAGCCCATGAGATATCTTTGGCTGGTCACTTAAGTTTTAAGGAAGCCAAGGAACGTCTCTCTTTATATTTCTACTGGCCTAAATTGGGGCCTGATGTAGATAAATTCTGTAGGAGCTGTCACACTTGCCAAACCTCTGGCAAGAGTAGAGCCAATAATGCAGCACCCTTGGTGCCTCTCCCAGTGGTGGGAGTTTCTTTTGAGTGGATAGGAATCAAAATTGTTGGTCCCTTAGGCCCACCCACATCTTCAGGAAACAGGTTTTTCCTGGCCTGGTTGTAGTAGACCATGCTACTAGGTATCCTGAAGCCATACCTATGAGCATTGTTACAGGCCCTACTTGGTATTGTTACCAGGGTAGGTTTTCCTAAGGAAGTTATTTCTGACAGGGGATCCACTTTATGTCCCACTACATGCAGGCCATGTGGAAAAACTGTGGAGTAACTTACAAGTTCTCAACTGCCTACCATCCTCAGACAAATGGATTGGTAGAGAGGTTCAACCATACAGTGAAGAACAAGATAGGTGCTTTAGAGGAAACCCTTAGAAGAAAGTGGGACCTTCTACTGCCATGTCTTCTCTTTGCTTATAGAGAAGTCCCTCAGGAGGGAGGGAGTTGGATTTAGTACCGCAGAGCTTATTTATGGCCATCAGGTAAGAGGCCCCTAGGCTCTAATTAAGGAGGGGTTGGAGAGTGCTCCTTCCCCCAAGCCAGTGAGAGTCACTGACTATGTGATAGGTCTCCGGAAGAGAATGTCACACATGATGGCAGAAGCATCAGACAACTTGAAAGCAGGTCAGGCTCTGGTAAAACATTGGCATGACCAGAAGGCCAACATGGTTGAGTTTTCTTAAGACCAGCTAGTTCTAGTGATGGTACCTACAAGGCAGAGGGCCTTATAGGACAAATGGATAGGACCCTTCAAGGTTGTGGATAAACCTGAAGAGGTCAACTGTCTGGTGGACATAGACAATCCTAAGGAGGCTCCCAGAAGGCCAACATGGTTGAGTTTTCTTAAGACCAGCTAGTTCTAGTGATGGTACCTACAAGGCAGAGGGCCTTATAGGACAAATGGATAGGACCCTTCAAGGTTGTGGATAAACCTGAAGAGGTCAACTGTCTGGTGGACATAGACAATCCTAAGGAGGCTCCCAGAGTCTTTCACACTAACCGTCTAAAAGCTTATGTCTAAAGACCAGAAGTGGGAACTTTGCTTCTAGCTTCAGCTCAAGAGGAGGAGGAGAGTGAACCTCTACCTGACCTACTCAGAGGCCAGCCTTTAGATGTGAAAATAGAAGGAGTTAATCTCTCTTCTAATTTGACACCTGAACAACAGGAGGAGCACAAGTTTCTGTTAAATCAGTTTGCTTCCCTGTTTTCACTATCCCCAGGCTTGACCCCTTGGGGCCAGCATGATATTCAAACTGGTGACTGTTTAACTGTTAAAGCAGAGGTTACAGGATGTCAGATCATGTAAGATCCCACATAAAGGAGGAGGTCAACAAGATGCTTGATCTGGGGGTAATAGAACCCTCCACCAGTCCATGGTCTAGTCCAGTTGTTCTAGTACCAAAGGCAGGATCCAATGAGTTGAGATTCTGTGTGGACTATAGAGCTCTTAATCCTTTAAGTGCTATGTGTGTTTCCCCCAGTGCCAAGCCTTTTTTGGTGATTTTGGTATGTCGCCATTCAATGCCTTGTTGTCATGGCCATTGGGCAAGGGCCCAGGCCTTCATCACTTCCAGGGTCCAAATTGATCCAGTCCTGGTGCCTCTGGTGGCAGGCTCAAAGAAATGTGTGCTTTGCACACCCTGTGCCTAAGGCACATGCATCAGGGCCGGGCGTGGCCATAGAACATCATTGGGAGTTACGTGCCAGAGTCCTTGGGAGGGGCAAGGTGGAGCCACAAGGTGGGGTCAAAGGGAGGGGCCAGAGCCAGCCTATATAAGGCCAGCCCAACGCATGCCCTCGCTTCGCATTATCCTGCTTTGCAGCATGAAGCTTACCGCTGTGCATCACCTTGGTTCCTGTTACTCCATCGCTGAAGGCATACCTTACCTGGCTTCAGCCGCTCCATCGCTGAAGGCGCACCATACCCGATTCCAGCCGCTCCACCAATGTAGGCGCATCCTGCCTGCATTCCAGTGCCGTAGAAGTCAGAGCCTTTCCTCACCCGATCTGGACTACCAGCGATGCGGGAGCTTTGCTTCTTCTCCTCTTTATTGCGGTATCTTGATCCGGCGCAGCGGAACTGCCTTCAAGAATCCATGCTCTGCTCCACGTCGTCAGACCGCTCATACAAGGGGAAAGACAAACAACAGGTTAGAAATCTTATAAATAACGAACTGTGGGCCGCACCATAACTGAGTCATGAATTCCATTATAACGGCCAGCTTACCTGTTGACTTTGAGAGTCCCATCATCCTCAAAGGAATCCCTGGATCTGCTCACGCTTCCGATCTACCATCTTCACACCTATAGGGAAGAGCAGAGGCATTGCAAGAATTAATATTACTTACCATCAAGTTAAAAGACTCATTGCCGAAGACATTATTATAAACGAACAATAACCATAATCAAAGACTTACCTCTCAAGTGGATAGGTAGCATCTGGTCTGGATCGCCACTCATGTGGGCCAGTGAAGCAACCAGGCCCACTCTACACGCCCCTGCTGAAGGAAGCAGGACAGAGAGCTCAGCATTACAAAATAACAGGGGCAATACCAGCATCCAGAACAGCACACTCCACAGCAGCTGGGGAAGACAGCCGATACAGGAGAGCCAAGCCGAGGGAGGGCTCCAACCGTGCCCCATCGCCCCCGCAGAGACCAGGTGAGCGTAACACTTGTAACTTTTTTGTTAATGAGATATCTCAGCCAAATTTTGCCCCTTTTTTTCCCACATGAAGGCGGTCATAACGCCACCCAGGAATCCTAGGTTGCGGTAGGGGGGGGGGGGAGAGTGAAAATAACCAAAAAGGGCAAACATTTTGTGTTTTTTCAAAATCTGATTAAATAGGAGTTGGGGTGAAAATGCGCTTTACACCATTACAATCAGGCACAACAATAAGAGCTTGATGCTTTAATTGGATCACGAACAGACGACACGTGTTTCGACACACAGGTCGTCTTCAAGGCTGAGTTGTTTAACCAGAATGCATGGGGTTTCCTGTTTTCCTTGCTGGCTTCGACACCCTAGGCCCAAATCTGTAGGTTGCCCACATGAACAAAATGTGCTGTGCCAAAAGGCTTGGGGTTACCAGTGGGTTACCCTTTTCCTTTTGCGCCCCGGAAGGTGCACCCACACATGTGAGGTACCGTTCTCGTCAGGACAACTGTGGAAATGCAGGAAGGTGTGACATCTGTTGTTGGCGACGTGTTTCGGTGAGTGGAGAGGGAAATGTCTCTGAAATTGGCAGGAAATGAAGACAATTCTCAGACATTTCGCTCTGGCCACCCACCGAAACACACCGCCAACACCACATGGCCTACCTTCCCGCGTCGCCACACGTGTCCCGATGAAAATGGTACTTCACATGTGTGGGTGCACTGTAAAGACCAGAGGGGGGTTGTCTGTACTTCTGCTCTCTATATGGAAGAGGAAAGACGGAGGACTAAAGCAAAGATTCTCTATTGTGGTAGCAATGGACGAGCAATCAAGGCCTAGCTTCTCAGGAGGTGATGCAGGCTGGTTCTTAAGTACAGGGGATCACTATCATTCTCTTTTTGCTCTGAAGCTAGCAAGAGACATGAGACTTCTGCTCGCCTATGGAAAGGCTTGAGCCTGTTAACATGGAATACCTGAGGGGCTACCACAGGGACTCCCATGTCCACCAGATAATTGACTTTGCCCATCTTGGAGATGATCCTGAAGGGTCCCATCCACTTATCTGCTAAATCTCTTGGCTTGGTAGGCTCCATCACAAGGATTTCTTGTCCCGGAGTCCAATCCACTTGTAAGGCTTTAAGGTCATGCCAGTATTATGTCGGTCAAGTGGCACAGCGAGTAGAGCGCTCGCTTTGACACCCCTGCAGAGCCTGCTAACGCAGGTTCGAATCCCGGCAGGGCCAAACTCAGCCTTTCATCCTTCCGAGGTCGATAAATGAGCACCACACACCGTGGGTAATAATAAGCAGTGCTCAGATACCTGAGGGTTCGTAGCGCTATATAAATGCCAAATTATTATTATTTTTTCATTATTATTCAGTTCCTGGCTGGCCTTGAGATTTGCTGTCGCCTGACCCATCGTCTGTGTCATCCTCTGTCTGAGGCCTAACACATAGTCCCCCAGCTGCTTGGCGGAACCTGGAGGGGTGGCCTCCCAACCTTCTCTGATCAAGGCAAGGGGCTGTAAAGACTGGAGGGGGGGTCTGTACTTCTGCAGAGGACACCAGCCAAGTTTCTCTATAAGGTAGCAATGCACGAGTAATCAGGGCCTAGCTTCTCAGGAGGTGATGCACGCTGGTTATCAAGTACAGTGTAGTCCCCAAGCCCCACAAAGGAATGTCCACACAGTGTATTACTGAAAACACAGGGCCTCATTACACGGACGGCGATGGACCAAGGTGCTATTAGCACCTTGGTCCATGCCGGTAAAATACCGGCACAGCCTTGGAGGAAAGGGGAATTACCGCCCTATTCCAAGGTTGGTGGGGCGGTAATTCCCCCTTCGCCCATTGCCCTTCCCCATTCTCATTTTTGCCCCATAGGGCATAATGGGAATGGGGAAGGTGCTAATTACGGCACCGCAAATTGCGGTACCGTAATTAGCTCCCTGGTCCCTTTGCGGGTTGGTTTTTAACGCCTGCAAAAAGCAGGCGTTAAAGTCTCCAACCCGCAAAGGGACCTCGTAGTAAGGCGGTAAGGGTTAACGGTCACCGGTACCATTAATGGTGACCGTTAACCCCTACCGCCATCCGTGTAATGAGGCCCACACTCTTTATATCATTAATATTCAAGGTTATGTACCCTATCACAATAACTCACTTTGTGCTCAGAAAATCTACAATGGCAAATATATACAGTTCAAAGTGGTACCACAATTATTATCAGATTTCATTAAAGTGCATCAACTGTACTCTGGTTAAATGTCACACAAATCAATTAATAAAGGTAACCAACAATAGACATAGGAGGATAGCAGTTGGTTAGAGCAATTGGCAGAATACTGGCCACGTTACCTAGACACAGTTCTGTCTGGAGATCCCCCAACCTGGGCAACCTGTAAAATGAAGAGATAACAAGCCCAGTCCATATATTGTTCTACAAGTCTTATTTCCTTCTATAATGTTTCTACACCCCCAATGTACCTGGTAGAGCAGAAATCTTTGAAGAGGCTTTGAGGGATACTTCTTGAGTGACTCCCTTTAAAGCAGGAGCCACGGATCGTCGAGAGGCATCGAAGAAGGTGAACTTGGCATCGACGGCGTTGATGAAAAGTTTGAGGGTGCCGAGGCCATGGCGTCGATCCAGGTGGTGCTCGTCGACGACGTCCTGTGAGGATGAGGTGTGCGGGGCACCTCGGCATTGGATAGTTCAGGACCGCAAAGAGTTTATGAAGAACTGTGCCCCGACAAGGGCGTCGAGTCGTTGAAGTCTTTGTGGTCTTTGGGTGGCGGGAAACCCACCAGTGGATTCTCCTTGGCGCGTCGGCGTCCTCGACTTTCTCCGGCGGGATAAAGCAGTCGTCAGTGCGGACAAGGGAGTCCTTTGATTCAACAGTCTTAGGCAAAGGAGCGGGTGGCTCTGGTCGTCGGCAGCACAGCATACAGCGGTCCCCTCTTCTGGGCAAGACAGCTTTGATGGGCCTCCAGCAGTTACGGCGATACTCCGAACCTTGGTCGATGGCAATGGACTTCGACAGTGTAGATGTCTAGGTGCTTCACTTCGTTCTCCTCGGCAGTCCCCGTCTCCGGACGTCAGCCTTTCGAGAGTCTGACTTCCAGGGAGCTTTGGCGAAGGTTGGCGGTGCTTGATGGTCCCTCGGAGCACAAGAAGAGGACACCTAGCCAGGCCCTCTCTCGGATCAGTCCTCGAACTCAACAGCTTTCAGATCAGGTCAAAGCAAATGCAGCAGCAGTTCTTACAGCTGGGCAACGATCGTAAGCAGTTCCAGTTACTCTTCAAGTGTTGACTCAACTTCTGAAAAATTTCCAGTGGTGAGAGCTCCCCAGATATACTATTCTGTCTCTCATCCACACTGCTGGGTCACACTCAGCAGCCAATCATACAGAAGGGCATTCAGGTAGTCAGTCAGCCAATCAGGCATACACTGCATTCAGGCCATACCCCTCCCTCTCAGACACTCACAACAAGGAATGTGTATTGGGACAAGTACCCAGCCATTCGACACTACACACTGCATTCATACCAGTTTTGGGCAGGGCTGTCTCAGTCTGTGTCTCTAATACTAGAAACCAGACATCCACAACAAGAAGTGCATATAGGTCACACAATCCATTCACCCAGGTCACACCCACAGGGTGTACCCACAACATGCAGTCACTGGGAAGGCTCCAGCCAGTCTGGCCTGGACTTCCCAACAACACCATATATGGAACTTACACCCAACAGCCAGTCAGGGGGGAAGGCATAGCGCAAGGCCTTCCCAGGACTTTGGGAAAACAAGGTAACAGGGGATAGAAAGCAAGAGGCCACAGGGGCCATCTTGTTTCCTATCAGGAATCAACTGATTCCAAGGCCAGGGCCTGGGTATCTCAAAATGGACGATACTTAGAGCACCTGTCAAATTTAGAATGGACCTGTCACCAGCCCATACCCTGCACTGTGGGCCACACTCAGGTGCCCAAAAACATACACTAAGGGCACGGGGTTGCACCCCTGCCCATGGGTGCCATAAGGGTATCCCATGGGTCTGTACACCAAACCAAAAACAGGAAAAGCTGCACTGCCAGGAGTCCCAAATGGACTCCTGGGCAGAAACTAATACAGAAAACAAATGAAAAAAATCTACAGGACAAGGACAGGGAGGCCCTGTCCCCCCAATGCATTTCTAGCATCACAGGGGCCATCTCATGGGATGTCCAAAGAGTAACTCAAAGGGGCTGAAACCAACACCCTCTTGAGGTACCTCTCTGTAAGCGAACAGCAGGCATGGCAGGAGGAGATCCCATTTCCTCTTTAGGGGCTATTCCAAAGCACCTAACATGCACTTGAGAGTTTTATTAAATCTCTCAATCAGACTATTGGTCTGGGAAAGGTAAGAGGTGGACTCTTTCCACATGGTTTTGATGTAACTAGACATGAAGTTGGATCCTCTGTCAGAGACAACCTCCTTGGGGAATCCAACACAGGTGAAAATGCCCAGGAGAGCCCTGGCAACCAGCTTGGAAGTAATAGTCCTCAGGGGTATAGCCTCAGGGTACCTGGTGGCATGATCAACCAAGACCAGGATGAACCGATGTCCACCTGAAGTGGGAGGGTCACGGGGACCGACAATGTTGATGCCCACCCTCTCAAACGGTGCGCCAACCACTGGCAATGGCTGCAGTGGGGCAATGATACTGCCTCCAGTCTTGCCAGACAAGTTGGGCAGGTCCTGCAGTGGGACTCCACTTCTACTCCCATCCGAGGCCAGTAGAAATGGGCAGAGAGCCTCTGCTTAGTCTTCTTGGTACCAAGATGACCAGCTAAGGGCACCTCATGCGCCAACAATCCATATATTGTTCACAAGAGTCTTATTTCCTTCTAAAATAGTTCTACCACCCCAAAGTACCTGGAATAGCAGAGTTCATCGAAGGGTCATCGACAGATCCTTCTTGAGCGGCTCCCTTTAAGGCAGGAGCCACGGACCGTCGCAATCCCATGAGGAAAAGGGTTGTGCGACTGTGATGCTGGAAATGCATTGGAGGGACAGGGCCTCCGTATCCTTGTCCTTTACTGTGTGTTCTGTTGTGTTTTCCACACAGGAGTTCATGTGGGACTCCTGGCGGTACAGCTCTCTTTCGGTTTGGTGTACAGACCCATGGGATACCCTTATGGCACCCATGGGTGGGGTGCAACCTTGTGTCCCTAGTGTATGTTTTTGGGCACCTGTGTGTGGCTAACAGAGCAGGGTATGGGCTGGTGGCAGCTCCATGCTGAATTTGACAGGTGCTCTGAGTATCCTCCATTTTGGGGATGCCCAGGCCCTGCCACTGGAATCATTTGATTCCTGATAGGAAACAAGATGGCCCCTGTGGCCTCTTGCTTTCTATTGCCTGTTACCTTGTTTTCCCAAAGTTCTGGGAAGCCCTGACTCTGTCCCTTCCCGCTGACTGGCTGTTGGGTGGAAGGTCCATATATGGTGTTGTTGTGAAGTCCAGGCCAGACTGGCTGGAGCCTTCGCAGTGACTGTATGTTGTGGGTACACCCTATGAGTGGGACCTGGGTGAATGGAGTGTCTAGTGGGCATTGCTGGGCGCGGATTGAGCACTCTGCGCCAATCTGCGCCAGCAATGCTTTCACAAAAGGCAGGGAAGCCCGGGGGTTGGATTACTGTTTTGAGCGATCCCTGCTTTGCAGGGATCGCTCAAAACATAGTGCCAAAAAGGACGAGCTATCTCGTCCTTGGCACCCTGGAGGGAATAACAAGGATGAGATACCTCGTCTTTGGCACTTAAGGGGTTCATGCCCAACCTTTACCAAGAACAGATGAACTGGTGGATAAACGTGGTTCAGCCAAGTATCTCAGTACATTTGATCTCACTTCAGGCTATTGGCAAATAGCACTGCCAGACCATGCCAAGGAGAAAACTGCATTCTCAACCCCAGTAGGCCTCTACCAGTTTAAGGTAATGCCTTTGGATTAAGGAATGCATCTGCTGGATTCCAAAGGATGGTTAATTGAGTTCTGAATGGGATGGAAGACTTCTGCCTGACATACTTTGATGACATTGCAGTGTTCAGCCCTACTTGTAAATAACATGTTGACCACTTAGGATATGTTTTGCAGGCTCTTGAGCAGGCCCATCTGACCATAAAGGCTAGTAAATGTCAAATTGGTCAGAGTAAAGTGGTCCATCTTGGACATGATGTAGGAGGAGGTGAAATCAGGCCATTGCCTAGCAAAGTTCAAAGCTGGGCCAGCCCTACTACTCAAACCCACGTGAGAGCCTTCCTTGGTACGAAAGGAACTTCATTGAGAACTGAGACCATAGCTTCTCCCTGGAATGTGATCTCCTCTCACAAATTCCCTAAAAAGGTCAGGTGGAATGAGAAGTGCACTCGGGCCTTTGAAGGCCTAAAGAAAAGCCTTTGTCAAGCTCCAGTCCTAAGAGCTCCTGACTATACCCAAACCTTCATTGTGCAGACAGATGCTCCGAATACAGGTATAGGTGCAGTACTTAGTCAAATGGATGAGAAAGGTAGGGAGCACCCCATTTTCTTCATCAGCAGGAAGCTGAAGGAACCAGAAACAGGGTGGGCAAACATTGAGCGTGAATGCTTTGCTATTGTGTGGTCACTGAAGATGTTTAGGCCATACTTGTATGAATCTACCATTGAACACAGGTCAGGGTGTCACCACCTAAATGCTGATGGTCTCTCCAAGATGTTTGACCGACTGGAGTTTGGAGATTCATCAAGGAGTGAATTTAATCCTCCTGTCCCTTAGTCTGGGGGGGACGAGTGTTAGGGAGAATTCTCAACATGTGCTAATTTCCCTTACAGTTTGAGACACCCAGCAACTTTCCTGGATTTCTAGGATTTTATGTATTTTTACCTGGGAAGGGTGAGCCTTTTTTCCCCAATTTTCCATGTATTTTGTGTGTGTTTTAATTTTGTGTTCTTTCATTATGGAGTTTTAAAACAACTCCATAGGCATCATCTGTTTGTGTGTCACACAGCACCTTCAGTGCAGTGACACAGGGATGTCTTTCAGACTTCCCCAGGTTTAAATACGTTCTCTGGGTATGACTACCATCTCCCAGAGCATGTAAAGTTAAATTGGCTTTACTAGTCTTTAAATTTACTGACCCAGCACCCACTATCTTACTATAGAGTGCTGGAGGGGTTGCCTACCTTCCCCTGGGTCAAAACACTCATGGAACAGTGAAATGTTAGCTTTTCCTACTTTAAATGGCTGTCGGCAGTGGTTTAGATCAACTACTGTGATTTTTCCCAACCGCTGATGTGTGGGAGCGAGGGGCCATCAGGCCCCTCACGTCCTCTACTTCTCAGTACAAAAATCGGACCAAGTGCCTCCAGTAGTGGGTTCGGCCCTTGCCCTTATGCAATGTTAACTTTGGTTGCCTTTCACGTAGATGGGACCACTGAGCAGGACACGGGGCATCCATTTTTGTACCCCCTTTCGACTCCATCTTGGTGACTAGGCCTCACTGCGATAGTACAAAAACGCTTCTCTTCCCTTTTCTCGCAGCAACACGGCCAGGCGCGCAGGACACAGGGCCCCCACCCTCGTTCTCACTCTGACTGGAAAACTTTGCGGGTCCATTCTCACACTGAAGCCGGTGATGCTTGCAACACAATAATAAATGTAACACATGGCTCTTCCTCTGAGATCACTGTCCTGCATGTGAACCAGCATGACCTATGCACATAGCTCGTCCATCTCCACAAACATGTTGTTTCCCCTCCCGCACTTACTGCCATTGTGACCCTGTGTCCCTGCAAGATATTCCTTTCATGTGCCAGACCACTGACCTTGCCATGATGCCCACCCAGCAGATCCCCAACTAACATTAGACCCCTGCTGCAATATATTGTTGCCTACCACTAACAAATGCCACATACCAGAGATTCATATGTGTACGGATCCTAACTTCAACCAGTGTATTATAGCGGTCAAGACCCTTAACCCAAGACTTGTATAATCCTATGTTATTGATAGTATAGATATATGTGTGACTTTTATAGAGACATGATAAACTACTGAAGGTCTTTTGAACAATTATTATTTAGTGCATGCATTTTTTGAGAATATATTATGTTAGCTTAGATAGTGACCATCCTGCCTCCCAGCGACCTGACCTTCACCCATGCGGAGCACAGATGACTGACGTCCATTAGGTTTTGTGAAAAAGTGGGAAGAAAAGGAGAAGAGGTATCCTAGCCCGAACGGGGTAGAAGGCGGCGCCGCACAGCATTGTCTCGTCCAGTGCAGATAAATAAGTGAAGATAAAGAAAAAATAGTAGGGGTCTCGTATATTGAGTAGACTCGGAGTAGTTATTTAGAATATTCTTTTTCCATGTAAGCAAGATCTCTTTGGGGTGTTCAGTAACGGGAACAAGGGAGAAATAGTAGCGGGCAGGTAGTGCATGTGTATGTTATGTGTTATATGTTTTTGCTTTTTGTCCATTTTGTGTCACATATGCTAAAATAGTGTAAGTGATTTGTTGGTAAAAAGTCATACATGCTAAAAGTGAACTATTGAAGTTAGAAATGCAATAGGTACAAAGGTAACATTGAATATTGGTACACAATAATTGCCAATAATTGAGAAACACTTGACATTGCTGATCTGTATAAGTGGTTGGATGGGGGTGGTTAGAAGGGAGGCTCAGGTGCAAGTGCACGTACAAGTGAAGGGAGAAATATTGTCATGGGAGGAATAACACCACTAGCTCATATTTGCCAACACCTCCTGCTATGCAGTGATAGAATACAAAAATACCACGATCAGTGGGAGACAGAGATAAAAGGGGACAGCATGACACCAATTTGGCCAGTGGGCGGGTCGTTTGTCTAACGGGTGTTAGATTTAGTGTCCACGCACTTATTGGTGAGGTATAAGGGAGAACAGTTGCAGAACAGAAGGGAAGAGCTAGAGTTGTGGCGAATGTTTGAGGAAATAGCCCCCACAGTAGAGGTAAGTACAGGGAAGGCGATGGAAAAGGAGAAAACGCAGAAAGAGGTAAGCAGAACACCGAAGGGTGAGTGCACAACGACCACAGCTGAGAATGATACAACCAAAATATACCCCTTTATGACAAGGCCAGCAGTAGGATATAGCGAGCCTCTGTACATACCTCCATGCCCCACCCCCACTCCCTCTAACAGAGCAATAGCCACTGCGACCACGGCCATATGACAAAGGAGGCCTGTATGGCCCTACGAGCGCGCCCCCTGTAAATTTTGCGCGATTAACTGGAGACCTAGACCGCCAGCTAGTGCATGCACAGATGGAAATAACACGGCCGAGAGCATTGTGTGATAGGGGCTAAATGTTACCGGGAGGAGAGTAAGTACCACCCTTGACTATGGCAGATCTCACACCCCTGCTAAGTGCAACAGGGGAGTTAGCCCCAACCACACCAGAACCAGCGCAGTCGGTATTGTCCCAGGGAACACCCACATCACAAGGGCGAGAAAAAGAATGGTGATCAGGAGAGTTCCTGTTCCATCTGAATGATAAACCAGTGAGAATTATATGCCCAGCCACCCCAGAAAGCCAGCGTGGAGAAGGACAGGAGGAGGATGGTGAGCAAGAAGAGGAAGTAGAGGAGGTGTGGAGCGACCTAGACGAATACGAGGAAGGAGTGGCAGCTGTAGGATCCCCACTGCCACATCATTTCGATGACATGGATCCACAATCACCCCCACGATGGCAGGGTAGATTAAGGCAGCGAGTAGGGAACATGTTGGTGAGTAAGATAAAGAAATGGACGGTAAGTAAGACAGGAAAGAAACATAATTTGCAGATGCCGCTAATACATAAGGGAGCAGGTAGGCCACACTACATTCCGTGGGCCCAAATGGACAAAAACAACCTGTTGAACCTCCTCCACCCACTTGCGGGAGGAGCAGGGAAATGGATATATGCATTTGAGAAAAACACAGCAGGAGTTCCATTAGCGATAGGTGATGTAAAGAGTTTGCTAATGTACACCGCCGGTGATCAGGCAGACGCTGTGTGGGAAAAATCAGGGTTCCCGGGAGTGACAATGAGTTGTGACCGCCACGATGGATGGCCATTCAACAATGTTCGAGCGCAAGTATGGGACGCATTGCGGCACACGTTTCCAGATATTCCAGATTTACATTTAGTTATGCAATGTACAATGGAGGAGAATGAGGATCCTACGCATTTCATACTGCGAGTGCAAGATTTGTGGAGAAGCGAAACTGCCACGGCGTGGAATCAATCCACTGCCCTGTTCTACTTTATTATCAAAAAAGGGCTCCCAAAGGAGGTACAGAAGGCCTTGGATAAAATAGCTGGGATAGAAGCCAAGGGTTGGCCAGAAATTCAGAGTATAATTGTACAACACTGTAGGAGGATCAAAGAGAGAGAAAAGGAGATAGCACAAAAAAGGTTGGCAGACGAAGCAAAACTAGTGCAGAACAAATTGGTGAAGGTCACCGCCATAAACGCCAGCGTAACTGCTGATAAAGAGTACGATGGGGACGAAAGTGTGGGAAACAGACCGGTTGGAATAGCAGCGCTGTGGGCCGCAGGAGAACAAGGACAGTGGAACAGAGAAGAACCACAGAGAGGACTGAAGTGGCAAGAACGACCAAGCAGAGTAAGAGGTGGGTACCGCGGCCAGAGAGGGGGGGTTCGGAGGTATGGGAAGCAAAGGTTTTGGTGGGAAAGGGATGAGAGGGGGACAGCAAGGGTCATGTTGGAATTGTGGAAGATGGGGACACTATTCAAGAGATTGCAGAATGTGGCCATCAGGGTACTTTCAAGGGCAACCACCCATAGACAATGAACAGGTATGGGGTTGCCCACACCCAGTTAGTCCCTATGGAATACCAATGGGGAGTGGAAGACCACAGGAACAGTGTTATAATGAACCCCAAATGCAACAAAGGCAGCCACCCCCACAGCCGCATCACAGTGCATCACAGCCATGGCACGACAAAACACTGTAGGGAACGCCAGCAATAACAGCTTTACAACGGCTGAAAATGGTGCACCTGCCCCATTCCGTGGTGTAACAGTAGTTGGAGATAATGTCTTTTCAGTGCCAGGACAAGAAAGGTACGCAGATTAGGACAGCCCACAGGGAGCACTTGCGTGTCCAGTCCTATCTACCACCCTACGTGCAGAAGAGGAACCACTAGCGGGGGCAGAGATAGGAAATAAGCAGTTAATCTTTATGGTAGACGCAGGAGCAGAAAAATCATGTCTTATGGAAGGGCGGTTTCCACTCTCAGGCAGGAATTTGGAAATGCAGGGCTTCTCTGGGGCTATTTCAAAAGTTCCTTACACAAAAGATCTTGATAGAACGGTGGGGGGAAAAACAGTGCGCGCACCCTTACTGTACCACAAAGACGCGCCAATTAACTTGCTGGGAAGAGATTTGTTAAGCATAATGAATATGACCATTGCATTTACAGAGCCGGGGATAGTGTGTTCCACCCCAGGAGTGTGCCCAGTACGAGCAATGTTGATGATCAGTACAATGATGAATGAAGTTGTAGTGCGAGGGATACCCATTGATATAGACATCTTTATCTATGGCATCAAGGTGTTAGCCCGAGTAGTGCATGAAATAACAAGAAAAGAGTGAAGGATACCATCAGACTTTATATTTTGCCCAATCACAAGTGTAGATGTCGTGCCAGGCACGATAATGTCCATAGACATTGAGGCAGTTCAGGTATCTTGTAAACGTATTGTGGTCATAGGCTTGGACACGCATGGGTGCGAGTGGAGAACTGTGCTATGTATAGATCCCAACATAATGCTCAGCGACATAACTGATGAAGAATTATTCACTGATAATGAAGACGATGGAGAGATAATAATGGAAATAAGCATACCATGTGAAATTATGATCCAGTACAGAGAGGTACACAACCCGCTTATGGCCAGTGTTAGTGCCCCACCAACAATATTTGAGGAAGACATGGCAAAGGTGGCGCCAGAAATTTGGACTACAGGCCCCCATGATGTAGGGTTACTGCATGAAGTGACACCCATAAAGATAAAACTCAAACCAGGTACCATACCGCCGAGAGTGAAACAATACTCAATATCCAGAGAAGCAGAAGAAGGAATTAGGGAAACAATAAATGCACTCCTGAGCCAAGTTATAGTGCCATCAAACTCCCCGTGTAATATGGCAATCTTCTCGATCAAAAAGCAAAAGGAGGGGCGTGGAGGATGATCCAAGATCTCCGCTCACTCAATGACGTCATCCAAAAAGAATTCCAGTTGGTGCCTAACCCATCATCAATACTGTGCAGTATACCAAAAGAATCGACATGTTTTACTGTGGTTGACTTGAAGAATGCTTTCTTCTCTATACCACTTGATCCAGGATCACAGTACCTCACAGCATTCACACTGGGAAACAACAGATATGAGCATTGCAGACTCCCACAGAGGAAAAGTGCAGGGAAGACTCCATAACACTATCAAACATGTTAGCTGCAAAGGGGTAAAAGGTGGATAAAGGGAAATTACAATACTGCTTTGTAGAAGTTGTATACCTCAGACAGTTGATATCAAAAGACGGGAAACGAATACTCCCAGACAGAGCAGCTGCAATACGCAACATAATCATACCAAAAACAGTGAAGGACATGCAAACATTTCTTGGCATATGTAACTATTGCCGAGCATGGATCCTTGATTACGCAGCATACACACGTCCATTACTGCAAGCACTAAAAGAAGCGTAGAAGAACAGAGCCCCAATAAAATGGACACATGACATGATGACCCAGTACTTTAGACTAAAAGACCTCATTCCAGATGGTCCAGTCCTCGCGAACCCAGATTATGAGAGGGAATTTTTCCTGTTCTCACACTGCAATGGAACACTGATGACAGCAGCACTGACACAAAAAACATCATTAGGCCACAAACCATTGGCCTACGACAGTGGAACACTAGATGCAGTGATGCAAGGTCACTTCGCATGCGAACAGGCCCTCGCAGCTGCGGCCTTCGCCATTGAAAAGAGTGCCACAATTGTGATGGGATGTTCAGTAACACTATATGCCGAACATTCATTATTTACAATTCTCGGGCGGTCAAAGTCGACACTGACAACACAAAGAGCAACAGCATATGAAATAATAATTTCAAGCCCCAATGTACATGTAGTTAGGTGTAAAACAGTAAACCCAGCAACGTTCATAACAGAGCCATGTACAATGGAGGACATGCAGGAACATGAATGTGCAGCGCATGAGGGGGAGGGTGATGATATTCCCAAAGCAAGTGAAAACGCCCTGAAGGAAGGAGAAATATACTTCATCGATGGCTCAGCATCAATAAATCCGGAAACGGGGGAAAAACATGTAGGGATGGCAGTAGTATGAATGGAAGAGGACAGCTATGAAACAATCGTCCAAAAGCGCCTCCTGTCCCATTACTCCGCACAAGCAGCGGAACTAACTGCATTAATTGAAGCATTACGCACAGCCAAAGGATGCACAGTGAGGATATATTCAGATTCAGCATATGCAACTACCACTGTTCATTCAGGACTATCGCGCTAGCGTAGGAGGGGGTTCAGACGAGCAGATGGCCCGCTAGTACAGCACGCTGCACTATTGAATGAATTGATAGATGCATTAGTGGAGCCATCGGTAGTGGCAGTGGTGAAATGCCAGGCCCATACCAACAACACAGATGCAATCTCATTGGGGAACGCGGCAGCCGACGCAGCAGCGAAGGAGGCCTCGTATTTCAATACAACACCAGCAACAGAATGCATTGTAAAAGCAGCTACTACAGAACCACTAGACAAAGCTTATAGTAACACTCCCATAGCACAGCTAATAGAGCTACAGAGGAGAGCACCACCAGAGGAGCAAGAGTTGTGGAGCAAGCAGGGATGCAAACAATCAGCCACAGACCTCATATGGAGACAAGAGACAACGGGAAAGGTAGTGATGCCGGTAGAATTACTAGAAGTAGCATTCCAACAGTTGCACTTCCCAGCACATGTGGCGATACAACACATCGCAGCAGACATTCAGGAACATTGGTTTGTCCCTAACCTACAGGAGCATTTGTCAAAGTTTGTCATAGAGTGTACGACATGTCAAACATGCAATTCAGGGATGACACTCAGGACATTGTGAGGTACTTTGCCACGACCAGTAGGGCCATTTAGAGAACTCCATATTGACTACGCCGACATGGGGGAGAGATGTAACGGAGCAAGATGTCTCATTGTGGTGGTATGTCCATTCTCAAGGTGGGTGGAGACGGGGCCATGTGTTCACCCAGACGCGAAGTGTACAGCGAAATTTCTAGTACAAGAAGTGTTTCCCGGTGGGGAATATGTGATGTGATACGGTCAAACAATGGCACACACTTTGTGAATGACCTCTTCAAGGAAGTGACGACACTCTTGGGGGTGAAGCACAAACTCTGTTCCATTTATCATCCGATGGCCAATGGAGTTGTGGAGAAGATCAACGTCCTGCTCAAGAGCAAATTATCAATGTTGTGCAACACTAAAAAAGAACTGGGTATATTGCCTGCCCCTAGCACTGTTCCAACTCAGAACGCAACCATGCAAGGACCACCATCTGAGCCCCAATGAAATTGTGACTGGGTGGCAAAAGCACACACCGCTCTCCCCGATTAGGAGAGCGTCAGATGCACACAGGGCTGCCACAGTGCTGTGGGCAGAATTTAGGGAATATCTACCTCAGCTGAGGCGCGCAGTTCGCAGCATAGCGCGCAAAATAGCACCACCATTCACTGAGAATGTGGCAACTGATACTACCACACCAGCTACAGACCGCCCCAGTGGGCCACTGATGCCAGGGTCACAGGTGTATGTCCGAAGCTTTGTGAGGAGATGGAATTCACCCAGGTTTCATGGCTCCTACGAAGTCATATATAGTATACCCACTGCAGTCAAAGTGAAGGGACTGAAATATTGGGTGCACCTCTCAGATGTGAGGAGGGCACGCGATAGTACACTCCCTAAGATCAAACAGGAATGTGCAACTGGTACTACAAACGATGTTGAGAAACAATGACAAGGTGATTTAATGAAGAAGGAACATGAAAGGATGTTATGCCCTCTGGTTTGCTCTGCCATATGTTCGTATCAATTTCCTCTCACTGTCCTTTCTCTCTCTCTCTCTCTCTCTCTCTCTCTCTCTCTTGATAGAAATGCCTAGAACAGAGGACGTAATTGAAACACAGGGCTAAGAAATGCATATAAAAATGAAATCACAAATTGGAAATAATGAGTAAATATGAAATGTTAATATATATAAATAAATGTACATCTTATGGTGACTTAACAATTTTGTATCACCCCTCCAGCTGACAAATGGCCCAACGAAGTACAATTGCGGCGAATGCATTTATGTTAGATAGTGATATGGATGTCATCAGGGCAAAAAGGTTTAGCAATGCTGAATGTGTTTTGAAATGTGCTGCAATATTGTTTTCAGTGATGCTGTTTTCTATGGCCTGGCACTATACTCTCTTATCTCTGGTTAATGATTTGCACAAAGGGGGGAGCGTGGCTAATATGATACGAGAAGGTTCCACCCTAATAAGGACTGGAGTAAAGACAATGTGGGGAGAAACTTATAACATTGGTATTAATGGTACAAATGGAATGCAACCTTCGGGACATGCCATTGCAGGTCCAACAATTGTCTCATTATTACATCCTGGCATAAATATGAGTAATGATTAAGAATCAAATGAATATGATGGTGACTTTTATTAGCCGAAAGACTTAGCTAATACAAGTGCATATACACAGGCAGCTATAGAACCTACCTCATATTGCGCTGCTACCACTAGTGAAGATACACATGCCATGTTTAACAGCAATGTCACGACCTGGGCTGGAATGTTTCCAATACATTACCAAAGAGTGAGAAGCAACAAGGAGGGAAGAAGAAGGAAAAGGGGGGCGGGAGGGAAAAGATACAACATTTATCATGACCTGGGGTTAGATGAAATAGAAGACCCCCACCACCCTGACCAATCTAACAAATGGTACTCGGACATGAGTGCTACGGCAAAGCAAGCAAAAAATGAAAGCTGCTATGTCTGCTCACTCATTCCTCATGCATCAGGGACATCAAAAATGTTAATACCGCAGGATGTGCCCTTGTTGGAGGCTCAGTGTTTAATTCATTTGGTTCTGTGTAGGATGAAAAGCACCTTCGAGGCACACACCGTCAGCCTAGAAAGAATGGAGAGTGAGAGAACATGCACAAGCTGGCGTCAAGGAGTGATTTGCCTCAGAAAGCCATTTCTTGTCATAAAGGGGACGAGGTATGCAGAGAACAAATGGCATGATGAAACTATTGAGTGCATAGCAGAAGCACTCCGGGGGCTGGCCGAAGATGCATTCCAATGGATAAAGGAAGTGTGCACGCCTATCTGGTCACAGCATGTTGCTAAACTAAGATGGATTACAGCGCTGGAAAAGCCCATCAAAACACAAAAAGAAATACCGCACAAACTATGCTTCCGTGGAGAATGGAAGGTCAACATGGGGGAAGCAAGAAAATGCAACAAGACAGTAATTATACCAGACATGAAAAAAGGCACTGCAGCCCTCATGGACATGTACTGGGTTTGCGGCAAGCAAGCATACCTGCATCTACCCGCATCCTGGAAGGGTACTTGAGCCTTAGCAACTCTGCTTACAGCACTGATGGTAATACCAGAAAGCCATATCCAAGGGGCAGCAGGGGATTCGGCTGGCAGATCGGCAGCCCGAGATTCGGCTGACAAATCGGCAGCAGGGCAATCGTCTGGTCCATCGGCAGCGCCCCAACAAGAAAACACAGAACTTCCAGCTTATGAACTATTGTCAGAATATGAGCTGAAAACAAAGTTGTCATGAAGCAAACGATAATCCAACTACATTTCATCCGAATTATCAAAACTCCTTGCTGAGATCCCGCAAAAATACAAGCTGTTCTCATCTGCAGAGACATTGTTTGCATCGCTCCTAACACCAGGGCTCCAAGCACGAGCAAACGCCAAATGGTTGCAAATAGTACGCTGGGAGCTCATCCAACTGGCCAACGACACTGAAGAAGGATTCAACATTATAAAAATAGAGCTCCGCGCACTACGCCCAATGACAATGCAAAACAGATATGTTCTAGATCTCCTCACGGCGATACAGCGATGGACAGTGGTGTTTGCTGAAAAATCGGGGGGCCTGTTGCACATTCGTGCCATCTGAAGATGCAGATAACGAGACACTCTCACATGTGATAACAGCAGTTCACAATCCAGGAGAGAAGATGAGAACAGAGGGCGGAGCGGAAGAAAGTACATGGTCTGACAACTTGTTCAGCTGGATACCATCATGGGTAAATGTGATGATGAAAATACTAGTTCCTATCATCGTCTTTGTGTTACTATTCTTCTGCGTGTGCCAACTGGGACTCCGGTGTTGTGCAAAAAGTATGCCTACCTCGACTATGATGATGGTAACAATGGGCCGACCGACAACGGTAGCAACTATGAAAAATGCTCAAATACAAACAAGGGACCATAACCCTCCAAAGTACAGGATGACTGCCATCTACAGGCAATATGGGGACAGGGTCGATAATTTATACCACACCACAATCAAGGAACCAACAGAATTGCAATGGTACAACGAGGTATGGGTAGACTTGGACGCAGATGGTGGGATATACCTAACATGCACTCCAGATGAATATGCAAGAAGAGGGAATAGCTTGAGAAGTGTATGCAGAGCATTGATGCCAATAAAGGGTACCCCAGCCCGGCAAGAAGCAGTCACTGAAGCTGAGTACTACCGAAGAGAGAATGAAAAGAATAAAGCGTCATAATTCGCTATTTTAGATGTAACGAAAGGGGGGAATGTGTGGGAGCGAGGGGCCATCAGGCCCCTCGCGTCCTCTACTTCTCAGTACAAAACTCGGACAAAGTGCCTCCAGTAGTGGGTTTGCCCCTTGCCCCTATGCGATGTTAACTTTGGTTGCCTTTCGCGTAGATGGGACCACTAAGCAGGACACGGGGCATCCATTTTTGGACCCCCTTTCGACTCCATATTGGTGACTATTCCTCACTGCGATAGTACAAAAACGCTTCTCTTCCCTTTTCTCGCAGCAGCACAGCCAGGCATGCAGGGCACAGGGCCCCCACCCTCGTTCTCATGCTGACTGGAAAACTTTGCGGGTCCATTCTCACGCTGAAGCCGGAGATGCTTGCAACACAATAATAAATGTAACACATCGCTCTTTCTCTGAGATCACTGTCCTGCATGTGAACCAGCAGGAGCTAAGCACATAGCTCGTCCATCTCCACAAACATGTCGTTGCCCTTCCCGCACCCTCGCCAGTGGAAACCTACTGCCATTGTGACCCTGTGTCCCTGCAAGATATTCCTTTCATGTGCCAGACCACTGACCATGCCATGATGCCCACTCAGCAGATCCCCAACTAACATTAGACCCCTGCTGCAATATATCGTTGCCTACCACTAACAAATGCCACATACCAGAGATTCTTATGTGTACGGACCCAAACTTCAACCAGTGTATTATAGCAGTCAAGACCCTTAACCCAAGACTTGTATAATCCTATGTTATTGATAGTATAGATATATGTGTGACTTTTATAGAGACATAATAAACTACTGAAGGTCTTTTGAACAATTATTATTTAGTGCATGCATTTTTTGAGAATATATTATGTTAGCTTAGATAGTGACCATCCTGCCTCCCAGTGACCTGACCTTCACCTATGCGGAGCACAGATGACTGACGTCAATCCTCTTGCCAACCAAGCGACCAACCCGGATGAAGAGATGCCACCCCACCTGAGACATCGAGTGAACTGACCAATCCGGGCCAACGTAGTATCCTATGTTAGTTGCGTCATTTACCCTATAAAACGTAATGTAATGATAATTTGTGGAGAGCACCCTCAGATATCTCTTGAATACTATTCACCAGATAAAAGCTTTTCTTGAACTCTCACAGCCTGCTCTCTTTGCCTTATTCCCCGTCAGGGGTGTGTTTATTTTATTCTTTTGCACATCAAAGACGGGGAGGGCACAAACACTAACAACGGTAGCTAAAAAACGGGTCAGCCATGTTTTTCAATGTGGCACCCAAGACCCATCTATAAAAACAGACTGGTCATCTTTTTTTCCCATTTCTTTTAGGAAAGTCCTTCTTGTGTTTGTCTCTGTGTGCCAAACCAGGTTTGGTCCCTTTGTTCATTGGCCTTTGGTGGGCTTCAGTGTTGAAGCCCTCCTCTGGTGCCTGAGTGTCTGGGGTGGACAGGATGTGAGGGAGGTGCCCGAAACTCTCTGTTCTTAGTCTCCTAGGATGCACTCTGGCATGATGGCCGGATGGCTGTCCGCCAAGGACAGCCACCCTGCTGTGTGAGTGACAGCCAGGCTGGAATGATTGGGGGAAAACTGTTTAAAAGCAGGTCTCTGGGACTTGGAAAGCAGAGTCGACCACTGGAACGAAAGAACCAAAGACGAGCTGAAGGAAAAGGACTGCTGCAACTCCTCGATGACCGGTGAAGCCCTGCTGCAGGTCTGAATTGCCTGAAACGCCAATCGACAGAGCAGCCCTTCAAGGTTAACTTCTTCCCTTGAGTTTGGTGGGAACAACCAACTCGTAAGCCACCTGGTCACCGTCCGCACCAGGTAGAATTTTCATCAGAGTGCTGTTGAAAACCTGGCTAGCCAGAGGGAAGGAAACCAGCTTGTGGACTTTAAGGCACTTTAAACTGATGTCTTGCTAAGCTTTTGGCCTCATCCCTGGGCAGTGCAGGAATCTCCCAACAACCTCCTTGTCCCCACGACTGAAGCTCAGGAACTGCAAGATCTGCTCCAACTGCCAGCAACAACTGCCTCAGCTACAGCTCTGCTTCTTTACCAAGCTATTGTGCAAACGCGGTCTGGAAATCTTTTCGCCCATTGTGAGAGTTTGTGGAAACTTTCTCAACTTCGAAGGCTTGTCCTTCCCTAAACATTCATCTAACTTCTTGCCTAGCCAAACTCTTAACTCTGTGGTAAAGTCTTAACCGTAATCTACCAGAACTGTGCTACCCTATACAAAGACTCTGAATCATTGACTTTGGCCCAGGCCTATTGAGAAGAATTGCTGGATGTAGCTAACTAAAACCCTTTGCCCTGCCTATGAATGTGTTTTGGCTGTCTGTTCTTATAACCTTATTTTTTTACCCCTTTATTAAGTATCTGAAGTGCCATTTTGCTCCCACTTCACAGGAGCTAAAACGTGTTCATTTACTTACCGGTTGTATTTTTGTGGTTTATTAGTGTGTGATATTGAGCTGCTTATGCTAGTTTAATGTTTTACAACTGAGTAAATAAATGTATATTTTTTTACCAATAAACCTCGAATAAGTATATATTTGAATCACTGTATTAGTTGGTCCTTTGTGTAACTTGTTCTACTGCTCACTTAAACTCTTGATATAAGTCTGGCTGCTCAGCCATCGCTACCCTTTTACTGTGTAGTACAGGCTTGTACCAAAAGTGAAATTGTGCTTACACTTGTAGTCTTAATTGCCTGTAATGTTCCCAAAGGGTACTGCAGGTGATTCTGCCTAACAATGCACATTGGATTTGGAATGATTGAACCATGTGCAGAGCAGGAACGTCCTACGCGTATTCTTTCTGGTATAGTGAAAGGCCATGCACTAACCTTTGTCCTTGTTATGTAGTTCACAGACAGTAAAGTTATATGGATTGGAGACTTCAACACTGCGCTTGATGCATGTTTAGAAAGGATTTCCACTGTTTATCCTAGTCTGTCTGGATCAGCTGAAAGGATTTTGCTACTAAGCTGTATGGTCTAGTAGATGTATGTATACTCTGACATCCTGATGAAAGAGAGTTTTCTTTCTATTCTTATTCGTATTGCTCTGCCTCACATATTGATTTCTTTTTGATATTAGAGTGGGACATAAAATGCATTCAATACTACCCCATACTATATCTGAACATTCCACAATATTTGTACAACTAGTACACCAGTCAAACTGAAATGCCAAGAGGGGCTTTCAAATAAGAATTACACCAAACATTCAAACTTTTTTTTGCTTTAAACAATGGTTTTGCAAAATCTGATGCTGAGCTCTGGAAATCCTTTACGTTTTACTTCAGAGGGGAATGTATTTCTAAAGATGCCAGAGTTCTTGTTACTGTTAGGTCTAAGTTAAATGAATTAGAATTGAGACTGACCGATTTAGAAAAATGCTACAATGTGAAAAGTGAACTGTATTTTAGTTGAAATACAGCACATATTGCAGAAATGTAGTGAAGTAATTAGGAAGACATCATGTATATTCAATTTTGCTGATGTTAAGTGTAACCCAATTTAAAAATGTAATAAGGAAAATTGGTCTCTGTTAAACATGAGCAAATGGTTGTTTCTTTAGCTGCCAAGTCCACCGTAGCCGGCCTCTTTCCAAATATACTTGAAAGACAACTGGTGCCTACTTACATCAGCAATTCTCTGGGGAATTCCATCGTGTGGGACTATCTCCGTCTTAAATTCAATGCAGTAAGCACTCTTGAATTTGTTGGTAGATGGTCTAATACTCCTAGTGGGGATAGATGCTGTCGCCTCTGTGGTAGTGGTGATGTGGAGATGGTACAACATCCGACAAACTGTGATGGACTGGTTGCGTTGCGTGGAAGGGCCCTTAGGACGTCAGGATTAGATTTCCAAAACCCACCAGTAGTTCTATGGGGCCTCTTCATGTTTGGCTCCCATGACGGACGGATTGTCTTTCTCACTAAGCTGTGGGGAGAGGGATATGGTATATTCGTAATTTAGCAGATTGAATGTGTGGACAACATTTTGTTTTCTCTGGAGGATGATTTGATTTTCCTTTTTATCTTTTCTTCTTATTTCCTATCTATGGTGTCATGTGCCAAAAGTTATGTGTTTAACTGTATGATACTCAAATAAAAATAAAAAAAATAAAAATATTTGCTATTGGGAAATCACCCAGCTTGGAAGGTCTCATGACTGCATTTTATAAGACATTTGCAAATGCATTGGTCCCATATGTTTTAGCAGCATATCAAGAGGAAATTATACAGGGTTCACAACCAACAACAGTGTGTAAAACAAAAAAGGTTCTTCTTAAAGGTAACAATGATGCCTTGGATTGTGCTGCTTGCTGTCCCATTTCCGTAATACACTTTGACAACAAAATATTAGCCAACATTTTAGCGATTAGATAGTCTTCCTTATAGCAATGCATAGTAGTTGACCAATCTTGATTCATTGCTGCAAGATCCATATCTTATGGCCTGAGACATCTCTTCAAGGTTCTTCATCTACTGAGACTTGATATCTCTAAAGTATTTGTACTGTTGGATGTGGAAAAAACTTGTTTTCATAGAATGACCATTTATTTGAATAGTTTTACACAGAATATACAAGGCATGCTGTTTTATTTCTATGGTAGCTTTACTTTATAGTCATCCTACATTTAAAATATACACAAATGGAAGATTACCAAAGTGTTTCATCATGAATTGCAGCGCTCAAGAAGTTAGCTTTTTGTCCCCATTACTTTTTGCTCTTATCTTTGAACCATCGGTGACACTCCTCAAAGAACAATTTATTTACTATGGTTTACAAATATATACACATAAATTCATCATCTCATTGTATGCAAACGATTTAATGCCGTTTGTCATGGTGCCAAATGAAAATGTAGCTCCAATCATGAGGCAATTAATCGATTTGAGGAATATTCTGGATTATGGATGAACCCTTCTATGCCCGTAATGTATCCTCGAATGCAAAAAACAGAAATATTTCAAGGTGACTTGGTGTTTCTCTGGGGAAAGGATTCAATCTAGTATCTAAAGATAGTGATTGCACATGATCTGGATATAATATAGTGTGAGCATTTTGGGCTTGTAGTGGTTAAGCTCAAAATGCAGATGGGATGGTGGAAAGGTCTCCACCTGTCATTAGCTGGTCAAATTTTCGTATAAAAATACTGTTCTCCCCAAGTTTCTACATTTATTTTTTAATGCTACTTTAATTTTATCTGGGGATTTTTTTTAAGAATCAAAAATCTATCCTGTATGAATGTATTCTGTAATATGGGGTAGAGTCAGTTGGTAAAAACAGATAATACGAGTTGAATCTGAAGGGTTGGTCATGCCAGATTTTGGTTTTTGCAATTAGCCAATTTACTGGTTAGAACTGTGTGTTCAGAATAGTTAAATGCAAGTGAGGAAGAATTAATACAGTGCTTTATTCCTGCACTTAATTTGAAAATATATACATTAGTACTATGGACATATTGGGAATAAAAACACTGTTCATGGCAGTGTTGTGTTTTGAGGCATTGACATTTTGGGGTACGCATTTTGAGCTTGCACGTGTTATGATTAATACAAATATCTCTATGTCCCCTCCTAGCTGAATTTGGATTTACGAAAAATGTGCCCTCACATGTTCGTATATTGGTTGGGCAATTATTAGCCCTTGAAAAGAGGTATGTTGCTAAAACTTGGGGCAGAAGTACCACTCCTAGTGTGGTAAATTGGTTACAAGATATTGTGTACTGTTATGTGGCTGAAGAACTGTATATAAACACACTACATTTACATTCTAGACATTCTAGACCTATGGAGACATGGTCTCCTTGTGCATACTATCTAATAACTAACATGAAAATGGTTTCATTGAAATGCATATATGAGCAGAACTATTCATCAGATTGCAATAATGTATAGCCAGACATTGGAAAATAGGCAAACTAATGAAGCTAGCAAAACATGGACATTCCGACAGTCGTTTCTACAATATTTGATATAACTGTTTAATGAAAAGATGTTTTGAAAAGTAAAAATATTCCCCTCCTTTAGCTCATTAATGATGCACCAGTAACAAAGAAGCGATGTTATTTTAGGGGTATCACCTGCATATTTTATGGTATCCTTTTCTCCATCCTCTCATAATGCCTGATTATGAAGTGCAGGAGTAGGCTACAGACTTCACAAAAGGGAACTGCAGTGGCAATTTCAGCTCCTACTTTATCACCTCCTATCACAATCAGTCTCCAAAGTGCCTGTTTTCTGGTATTTAAGCATCAGCATTGTTATAGAGTATATGCAACTGCATTTATGACTGTCAGGTACCCTCTAAGGAAAGGTGAGGATTATTCTCATAGTCTCTGCATTTTGATGCTGGCAAGCCAAGCTGGTTTGGCAACAGTGTCTAAAGAGGAGATATATCCTAGTGATGCAGGAGAGTTGGTGCAGCCCTCGGGAGTTCTAATTCAGGGTCTATCTAAGCTGCCCAGTCCCTGGGGTGAAAGATGTTTGAACTATTGCCTTGAGGGTACAGGAGGGAGAGGACATGTTCTGAACTTCTAGGCAAAATAAAGCTGAAAATTCAGTTTCTACCTGATTCATCTTTTGATGTTGTTTACCTTCTGGTGCATCTCGTGTAGCCAGGAGACTTTACTACTCCATGAATTGAAAGATTGAGTGAATTGAGCTGTTAGTAGTTACTTACCTTAAACT
The DNA here is from genome assembly GCF_040938575.1 of Ambystoma mexicanum. Taxonomy (NCBI): domain Eukaryota; kingdom Metazoa; phylum Chordata; class Amphibia; order Caudata; family Ambystomatidae; genus Ambystoma; species Ambystoma mexicanum. The sequence continues at coordinate 931,835,591 of NC_090921.1, read as the reverse complement.
GCCCGTGATTCAATGGCTTTTTGTTCCTGTTTTGCGTTGTTGCTTAGGGCCTACTTTGCTGGAGAGTAGCACGCTTACTTACATATTGATCACTAAGTCTAACAAAGCAATTGTGCTTCAGCACACTTCACTGATGAAGAGAAATCTCAGGGATTGTATTTTCAATATAGTGTGCAGTGCCAGGCCAGCACTTTCATGGAGTCTGTGGTATATCTTCCTCCGTTCCTACTGTTAAGGTGAGCAATGTTCCTGACTAGCTAGTGTCTTGATCAGGAAGAGTTCCCGTGGGAGTAAAGACCAGGATTTCTTTAATCAGTTTCTCCATTTTAGATCTTTTAGTTTTGAAAATCATGTCTCCATATCACTCAATATTCATTATATCCACTTAACCCAGTTCAGGTTTAAGGCTCACTTGCTTACTAAGAGACTGAATAAAGAGGATGCCCCTACAGATGGTTATCAAGGGTATTTCTTTCTACAAAAGGGCCTTCCGTTTTCCCTGTAACGGTCCAGCACTTTATTCCAATGACTTTCTGGAGCTCATGGAGGGCTCAAGTTATTATCTATCTATATACATTCTTTCACTTTATAGAGAACCATTTTTTAAGATGGTGACTATTCAAAATATTATCCCTTTCAATAAACTGCTCAATTTTCTGGTCTCCATTTATGTTGAACATGTCAATATCAAAATATTTGATGTTAGACTTCTACACAAATACGTAAAATGTTCATTTGACGAGCTAAACTATAAGTTTAGGGTTCATCCAAGTACCTACATAATTTGAAAATCGGTTAATTCTTGCACCCTGCATGGATAGTGCTATCAAGGAAACCTGGAAGGTGTGCAAGGTCATGGAAAACCACTGATTCATTATCAAATGGAGGAAACGTTTCTAGAGGTGGCCTGATTCATCAAATTTACAAAAGGGGACTCATACTCTCTATCACCCCACTGCTATGGAAACTATGTCAAGTCCCAAAATGTAATGGACAGCGTGTCTTCGCCAGGATAGGTAACATGGTGACAAAGGCATATGTAAAGGAACTGTGAAGGTTCCAATTCGGAACTTACCATCCTTGGTTTAAGAGCTAGAAGCTGGGTCTTTTGGGCAGATTACAAACTATTACCCCATTTTGCTCTAGACATCAGGGGCACAGGAATTCAGCGACATCCCATCTGAAGCATGTCCATCCATCATCCCAGATACATCTTTAGCCTGGGAAATGATTGCAGAGTTATGCAACAAGTGTGGGATGTCTGTTGAAGTCCTTTTTGACAGCAAGGACGATGACACTTTTTTTTAGAACAGTTTCAGGAAGAGGAGGCATGGAACAGATGCCCTCCAGTGTCCGTGGTAAGATCAGCATATGCATGTTTTTTCCCCTTTTCTCCCATTGTCTGTATTCTCTATAGAGTGGGAGGGATGGTTCCTCAATGATTTTGATTGTCTCATTTAAATAGAGTTTTACTTGGTTCTTGCCCCAGTGGTGAATTGCTTTTAATCCAGAAAGGATCCCTATACTCTTGCAGAGACATCTAGGAACTAACCTGACAGGATTGCTGGATTATTCATACATTGCCATTGCAGTTGTCAAAAGATTTGATAATTTCTATGCCGGCTTCTCAAAACTAAATATATATGATCATGTTTAGGCTTCTTTTAGGCTTGGTACCTTGAAAGGGATTTTTTTTTTTTGGGTCTTGGAGCCCACTCAGATCTTCATATTTTTTTTAGGAGGGATATTTATTGAGGCTTTCTCCTGAACCACTCAGGGTTTAGTGGACTCCATTTTGGTCTTCTGGCATCCCAGGGTTGCTGAACAACATGTCAACGTTTCCCTCCATCTTCTAAAGGACACTGTCATGTTTTGGCCTGCAGGTGGGGCCTTGGCACCTGCCAGGAACCATCCATTACTACTCACCAAGGCTCCTTTCAAGAGTTTGCATGACTCTTTCCTTAAGTTGCAGTCTTTGATTTTTTTTCTCTTCATTTAAATGTCCTCAGTGAGATGTTTGGATGTGCTTGGGTCCATGGTAGCAGTTGCTCCTTATTTTAGGATTTTTCCTGAATATATCATAGAGACATCAGGTCCAATCTGTGTCTCTTCATTTCACTATAATCAGCAGCTTGTGGCATACTCTTTTTTCCTGATACCTTTACTCTCCGGAGAAGGAGCAGCCTTGTACACTTAATATAACTTTATTTGGAGAGAACCATTCCTTTCACAAATTACACAACCCTTTTTGTAAACATTAGGCTAACTGGTGAAGGCAAGAGGCCTTCAGTCTATATCAGTCTAAAATGATCCTGCCCCTTATTTCTCAGACTTAACTTTGAACTCAAAGGATTGGTATAGCAGAAACATGGCCACACCTGTGATAACATGTGGCCACAGCTGATCGATCCCGCGAGGCTACAGGAGCCTCCAAGATGGCCCCCACGGTCACCGCAGCAACCAACACAACCAGGAAGCCGGATTGGCTCTGCTCCGCTCCCCGTCCCTCCCCTCCTGATTTAAATGGAGGGGAGGTGCACCGGGAGGCGAAGCCATGGAGCGAAGGCCTGGAGACAAGGCCAGCACCCCTCTTTGCAGCTCCGCTGCGAGGGACTACCAGCACGACCCCCCGCATACCCGCCCCCCTCCTGGCTGACTTCATGATCAGCTTCGGTGCACTGGAGTGCCCGCCAAACAATCCAACAGCTGATCGATCCCACAAGGCTACAGGAGCCTCCAAGATGGCCCCCACGGTCACCGCAGCAACCAACACAACAAGGAAGCCGGATTGGCTCTGCTCCACTCCCCGTCCCTCCCCTCCTGCTTTAAATGGAGGGGAGGTGCACCGGGAGGGGAAGCCGTGGAGCAAAAGCCTGAAGACAAGGCCAGCACCACTCTTTGCAGCTCCGCTGCGAGGGACTGCCAGCATGACCCCCCGCACACCCGCCGCCCTACCAGCTGACTTCACGATCTGCTTCGGTGCACCGGAGAGCCCGCCGAACAATCCAAAAGCTGATCAATCCCACGAGGCTACAGGAGCCTCCAAGATGGCCCCCACGGTCACCGCAGCAACCAACACAACAAGGAAGCTGGATTGGCTCTGCTCCGCTCCCCGTCCCTCCCCTCCTGCTTTAAATGGAGGGGAGGTGCACCGGGAGGCGAAGCCGTGGAGCCAAGGCCTGGAGACAAGGCCAGCACCCCTCTTTGCAGCTCCGCTGCGAGGGACTGCCAGCACGACCCCCCGCACACCCGCCCCCTCCCAGCTGACTTCATGATCAGCTTCGGTGCACCGGAGTGCCCGCCGAACAATCCAACAGCTGATCGATCCCACGAGGCTACAGGAGCCTCCAAGATGGCCCCCACGGTCACTGCAGCAACCAACACAACAAGGAAGCCGGATTGGCTCTGCTCCGCTCTCTGTCCCTCCCCTCCTGCTTTAAATGGAGGGGAGGTGCACCGGGAGGCAAGCCGTGGAGCGAAGGCCTGGAGACAAGGCCAGCACCCCTCTTTGCAGCTACGCTGCGAGGGACTGCCAGCACGACCCCCCGCACACCCGCCGCCCTCCCAGCTGACTTCATGATCAGCTTCGGTGCACCGGAGTGCCCGCCAAACAATCCAACAGCTGATCGATCCCACGAGGCTACAGGAGCCTCCAAGATGCCCCCCACGGTCACCGCAGCAACCAACACAACAAGGAAGCCGGATTGGCTCTGCTCCGCTCTCTGTCCCTCCCCTCCTGCTTTAAATGGAGGGGAGGTGCACCGGGAGGCGAAGCCGTGGAGCATAGGCCTGGAGACAAGGCCAGCACCCCTCTTTGCAGCTCTTCGCTGCTCGTCGCCATCCGCCAAGACCGACCGGCAATCTCTGTCTAGAGGTAAGAGGATCCATGCATCCCCTCCCACCCTGCTCCTCACAGCTGATTCTAGATGCGATCGGCTACGCGCACGCACTTTCTACGCCCCACACAGAACAGTGCCACAACCCACAAGCATTCAGAATACTCGCTTACCCTTGAGACCCAATGCCACCTCCAGATCGTCTGCCACAGGTACGCTCCCGTGCACCAGATCCCTTTGTACCTCTCTCCAGACGAACAACCCCCAAGGCCCCCATCCCTCACCCAGCACAGCCATCAGATCTGTACCGAGGGCACCAGACAAAAAAACTAGAGCTAAACCTCTTGCACCCCCTAAGGTCAAATCTGAGGCCTACAAAACAGCGACCTTAATGCCTGTGACTCCTGATAATGGGACCCCCACAATTGCCAATTCTTCTACCTCACCAGTTGAATGTATTGATGTACTTGCCACTGTTACCATGCCTAGGACCCCTGAAAATGGGACCCCCGCTATTGCCAATTCTTCTACCTCACCAATTGAATGTATTGATGTACCTGCCACTGTTACCATGCCTATGACCCCTGAAAATGGGACCCCACTATTGCCAATTCTTCTACCTCACCAGTTGAATGTATTGATGTACCTGCCACTGTTACCATGCCTATGACCCCTGAAAATGGGACCCCCACTATTGCCAATTCTTATACCTCACCAGTTGAATGTATTGATGTACTTGCCACTGTTACCATGCCTAGGACCCCTGAAAATGGGACCCCCACTATTGCCAATCCTTCTACCTCACCAGTTGAATGTATTGATGTACCTGCCTCTGTTACCATGCCTGTGAGCCCGGACACTACAGCCCCGACCAGATACCACCCCCCCCCCTCACCCCCCCATCTCAAATGTGCCCTGATTAACGCCCGTTCCGTCAATGCCCATGCCCTGGATATCCATGACCTCATCACCACAAACAACCTAGACATCCTCATGGTCACCGAAACGTGGCTGCATGAAGCCTCAGGCCCTGCGCTCTCCCTTGCACTCCCACCTGGCTACACTGTCATTAGGCAAGTCCGCCCCACCAAAGGTGGTGGAGTTGCAATCATAGCCAAAGACTCAATTAACATCAGAAAAAATGACAAAACTACGAACGACATCAGTGACTACCTCCAACTTAAACTCTCCACCTCCCACCACTGCACCATTACACTTCATCTGGTCTACCGGCCACCCGGCCCCATAGGAGACTTCCAATCCACTATCACTCACCTTTTGGCAGACAACCTAAAGAAATCTACCAAAGCGATCCTCCTCGGTGATGTCAACCTTGGTCTTAATGACCCCAAGGACCCTGCTTCCAAAGCACTCCTTGAAACTCTGGGTTTCTCCAACACTGTCACAGACCCTACCCACTCATTGCGCAGGTCACTTGACTGGATTGCTCAGCACAACTGCCCTCTAACAATCCCTGGCAACTCCCCCACCCCATGGTCTGACCACCACATCATTAACTTCAACATCCCCACCTCATCCCCCCCACCCTCTGCCTCCCGCCCTCACAAGAAGTACCCGCCTCCTCACCAAAGAAAGACTTCTACCATTCCTCCAGGGTCCTGCCTTCAGACCTCCCTTCTCCAATGACCCAGAAACCCTGGCGCAAAACTACAAGTCTATATCGGCAGCAATCAACTCCATTGCTCCTCTCAAACCTCGGAAGTCCAAACCCACAAGCCACACCAACACCATGTTCACCCCAGACCTACTCAAACTCCGGACGGACAAACGCTCTGCCCTTGCGCGCTGGCAAACCTCCCAAGATGACAAAGACAAACTTGACTTCAAAACCCGCTCAAAGGAATACAAAAAAGCCATCACTCAAGCAAAATCCAAATCATTCGAAGCCAGAATCACCAAAGCCAATTCCAACACCAAAGAAATGTTTACCATATTCAGGGAACTTGAAACCCCTACCCCTACACCCTAGAACTTCACTAAAGACAAAGCCTTGTGCGACGGCATCCAAACTGCCATGCGCAACAAACTAGACCTCCTTCAAGCCAAAATCTTGAACTCCAGACTCTCTCTGCCCACCTCGCCCACTCCCGCCCCCCCTCTCTCTAGATGCCTCCCCCACCTTCTCCTTAAAAACCATCCAGGAGAAAGACATCATTACCCTAATGAAAGGCATCAAACCCTACACTGCAAAGGAGACCCCTGACCCGCCACCATTATCAAAGACTGTGCTGAGTCCCTCGCCACATTTCTCACAGCCTTTGTAAACGCATCCTTCACTACAGGTATAGTACCCTCATCCCTCAAAGAAGCATGGGTCAGGCCTCTGATAAAGAAACCCACACTTGACCCCACCTCACCTAACAACTACAGACCCATCACCACTGTCCCCTTCCTCCTTAAAATTCTGGACAAGGCAGCCTATCTGCAAGTCCAACACTTCATCCAAGAGAACCAACTCCTAGGCCTGAGACAATCTGGGTTCCGCCGAAAACACAGAACCGAGACCGCCTTACTGGATTTAAAAAACCAAATGGATGATGCCAGAGACCTGGGCAAACCTGTCCTGCTCCTCTTCCTCGATCTCTCTGTTGTGTTTGACCTCGTGGATCAAGACGTTTTATGCCACCACCTAACCTCCACTGCAATTTTTCAGCCCATGCTAGTGCTTGGATCACTTCCTTCCTACATGGAAGGACCATGCAGGTCTTCTCTGATCTAGCTACTGCATCCCCGACCATTATGCTGTGTGGGGTCCCACAAGGCTCCTGCCTCTCTCCCACCCTCTACAATATATTCACTCGCCCCCTCTTCCTCATCCTTAACGCCATGGGGATATCATACACTAATTACGCGGACGACACGCAGATCCTCGTGACCCTGACAGGCGACTATGAGACTGACTCCAAGACCCTCAACACCATCTATAACGCAATCCAAACCTGGATGGCTGCCAACAGCCTCTGTCTCAACTCTGACAAAACTGAACTCCTACTTGTAGGCTCCCCCGACACCCTAAAAAAACTTGACGCGCAGTTCTCCCACTTCACCATTGACTCTATCGTAATTCCAGTATCTGAGTCAGTGAAAACCCTAGGCGTCTACCTGGACTCCAATCTGTCCATGACCAGACAGGTGAACGCCATTGCCTCCTCAGCTGCCTACCAGGCCAAACTCCTCAATGCAGTTAGACCCTACCTCTCCAGCGACACCTGCACAAACATAGCTAGGGCTATCACGGGATCACAGCTGGACTACTGCAATGTCCTCTTCCTAGGGACCTCCACAAAAAACCTTGAGAAACTGCAAGTCACTCAAAACAACGCCTCCGCGCAGCACAAGGCATCTCCAAAAGAGAGCATATATCTACTGCCAGAAGAGCCTCCTACTGGCTACCTATAAAAGATAGGATCATCTTCAAAACCTTGACCCTCACCCACAAATGCATCCACTCTGCAGCACCAGCCTACCTGGCACAAAGGATCCACCTGGTCATGTCCTGAAGACCAACCAGGACCCCCTACACCAACCTACTCACTGTATCCAGGGTAAAAAAAGCAAGAGCAGGGGGTGCCAGCTTCCCCTACCTTGCGGCCCTACACTGGAATGCCCTCCCCACTGCCCTGCGAGCTGAACCTTCTCTGACCACCTTCCGCAAAACCTTGAAAACCACCCTGTTTGCTTGATTCTCTACCGTCTCTCATGTACACCCGCCATATGTATACCTGACCTGTGTACGCCTCTATGCATATTATATGTTACGCCTATGTACCCAATCTGTAACTTATGCATAATGTAACTAAGTTGTCTGCAAGTAACAGCGCCACAATGTCCTTGGGCTGCCTGCGAGCTATACAAATGTAAAAAATAAAAAATAAAAATAAATAATGCTCGGGAGGGAGGAGGGGGCTCTCTTGAATGACCGTTCTTCTCAGTATAGATTTGATGTGGGCAATTCATCATTGTTTGATCGAAGGTTCTTAAATCTGTGTTGCACTCATAATTATCTGATGCAATAGATCACTTCTGTTTTTTTGCTCTAGGTCTGGTTCTGATGTGTTTTTATTGTTATATACACGAATCTAGAGCACACTGTTTGGATATATGCTTACACAGACAAGTTGTCATCCTGTCAGAGGTGATGGACACACCTCATGAATGGCCATAATGGAACAAGGAAGGAAGGGGTGAAGTAATAAAGATTTCCTGTATGTTAAGCAGACATTAGAAACGATATATGGGTTTACAGCTCCCCTTATTAATGTGGGAGCATATTCCATTTGAGTCATCTCTGTAACTCCAAAGACCCACCTCTTAGAAAAACCTGTCAGCATGTGTGTGTGCGCCCTAAATAGAAACTCTCATGCTTGTCCTGAGAATGTATATATTGTTATAACATGTCCATGTCTGAAATGGAAGGGAAAACGTGAAAATCATATTTGAAGAGACAGGAAAATGTAGCCCTGTCCATTAAAACATACGTACTCTTCCAGCTTAGGTAGAAGCCGCAGTACTTAGGTGTCCAGAAGAAAACTGACACTTGGGTATGCATGGTGGGCCTGGTTGTGAGCACCTTTGCCAGCCATTACTTCCTACTTATTCAAATGGCATTTAAGAATTGGGGATTTCCGTGCTGAGTGTTGCAGGCGCATGCAGCAAGTGCAATTCGCACTTCAAGCCCTCAGCCTGCTGGCCTTTGTGAATTGCACTCAGACTGCAAAAAAACCTAGCATCCTTTAGAAATGTTGGAACGGGCCACTCCAAACAGCCTGTAATGTGGCTTAAGATCCTATATGTCTTTTAAACATAATGAAACATGTTGCAACAACACATTCTGTTTTAACTAAGTTATAGTACTCATAGCATGAAGATTAAATACTGTCCGGTTTATCAACAAGAGGGAATACAAACTGCTCCAAGATGTGCATTTTATTTGGGAATTTATTTTACTCGAGATATTATTTCACATGGGCCTGGCCAGGGTGGTAGTCGAAAAATGTACAGAAACCGGAATTCATGTGCAAAGAAATGGGGTTAGAGGTCTGGTGTATTGCAGTAAAAAAAAAGGTGTATTAAAGGAGCTGGCATAGCAAGATGTAGGTACAGTACTAGGGATTTGGGCATGTAGGTCAAACCGAGGGAGGGTGTTCAGGGGTTAGGAAGAAAGATAATGTTCTTCAGACGTTCTTGAGCAAGACAAATGATCTCAAGGAAAGAGACAGGTTTTCAAAGAGTGGGACTTGAAGGAATAAACACGTCTACCTGTCGTTTACTTGCTTGCTTGGACATTTGTCATTTACTCTTTCCAGATGGAGAGGAAACATATGAATTATGCAAAGTAGTTGCATTGCATCTCTAGTGGAAGGGGATGTGGTCCAGTAGCTACGTTGCTCATGTAAGATCAACACATGGCTTACAAATCTGACTTTAACATTTCTCAACAAAAATGTATGGTTTTTGGCAAATGAGGGTAAAGTAAACATTCAAAATACAATTGCTCAGTGAACCCTGTACCACTTTCTTAATAGAATGTTCCTAACCAAAGCCACATCAAGTCCTAGTTTCTGTCATTTGTCTCCACCAACCCCTCCCACACCACAGCACCTTATGTCCAGATTCCCCACCATAAAGAATGTTCTCTGTAAGACACTACCACTTTTTGGAACAAGGTCAATGCTATGTCAAAGCCCTGCATAGCAAGCAAAGAAGATATTAGGTACACACAAGTGCTATTTTTGATTATATAAAGAGCCATCACGTATATCATATACACTGCTTTTTATTGCCAATTTAAGAATTGTATCATAGAAAGTGATCTTTAACATCATCTTCGGTTATACACTTTTGGTCTGACCCTAGAAAAATAAATTGATATTGCTTTTACCATATCTAACATCTATAATTGAGGTCTCGGACAGATCACGTCTTCATTTACTGTCGATCTGCTTATTCTCACAGATAACACGTCGCTGATATCTTCTGTAATTTCCCCTGGCCTCATCACTCGCTATACAATTATTGATCGGCTGACTAAGCTTAGATTTCTTCATCATTGTGTCCGTGTTTTCATTATTACACTTTGACAATTCCTACAGGAATGTACTAGGGAGACCCATTTTAAAGTGTTAGCGCAAGATGCAGAGTCGTCTGTAATTGTCTCACATGACAAACTGGTGACAAGGGAGAAATGTAGGAACTGACTCAACAGTCAGTCAAATGTGTGAAGAGTGGCATCAGCAACAAACTACAAGCACACTGTGATAGCTGAGACCCAAAATGAAAGCTGCAGCGTCAAGCAGGCCTTTACCCGCAACAATAGGCTGTCAATCCCATCCTACTATATGTGCTTATTGCATGCCTTACACATCACAGTTTTGGCATAAAAAGTAAGCGATGTGGATTCATTACATGCCAGTTGACCAGCTGAGGGCACTAGATCAGCGCTACAAGCAGCAACATTGACCTTTTTAGCTTTGGGGTGGCTACCAAACCAGCATACATTCTCCCACCACCCGAGCTGGTACTTATGTTATTAGATATTCTAGATAGCACAAACCAGGGGGGGCAAAGGTTCTGGAGTGTGATATTGAAGAAGGAGAATACAGATACACATAAGCAAGAAACCATGAAAACAAAGGCCAGTTATATGGAGGTGTTTTTCAGGAAAGAGGCCATGGCCATATTATAGTGCTAGAAGGGCTCAATAACTTCCCTATGTTTTTTGTGAAAATGTCATTGCTCGCATAATGTCACACATAGCGTGGGTCTGGTGGCAGGTGAACGTGTTATTGTCGTCATAAGAGATGAAGCGTGTGGATGGAATGTTTTAAATATGTTTCCCATCCACAATGTAAGTTTTAATTGCCCATATTCTAGTATTTCTATGGGTTGAGTGTAGTTCTCACCTTGATTTCTTTGATTAAAGAGTATGTGGAGTTCATTCAATCAGTCAATAGCGAAGGTGTCTAGAGCATATAGATGCCAAGGAGGGGATATGTTGAGATCTGAAGTAGATTCTTTCCAGCAAGTAGACTTACAGCATTGCAGGATCTGTATTGAAGCTATCAGATGAACAGATAGGTCTGCCGGGTGTTAGTTTAACTTTAAAGGGAGCATATTTTCAATTGATTACCTTAGCTGAGTATTAATGGATACATTACTCACCAAAGTGACTATTATTTTGGCGTGGATGTAAATGTTACTGACTTTGTGAATTGCATTGCATTCGCTTAATTTCTTTCCATCATACATTGCCAAGGAATGTTTTTGTTGTGCGGATGAGGGCATTTCTGTGAATTATGGTGTTAGCAGTTTGAAGGGTGAACTCTACCCTCAGCTGAAGAGGGTGCGTAGCACAATAAAGAATAGATTCCAGAACACACAACAGGATAAGCTAATATAGATAAGCACATTGTTCCAACTAGGAGGGCCTAGCGCAGTAATTCTCGGCCCACCATACCATTTTGGTCCCTGGTTAAGATATGATACAAGTCATTTATAACGCGCCTGTACGCAAGTGTTTCTAGGCATGACAAGACAAGGAAGGGTAGACAGAGGGAGGACAAAACAAACAATCTTACTAGGCCTTGTGTCATTCAGATCATGCAAGTGCGAGGGGAGGGAAGAGGAGAAGTGCCAAGGGGGAGCGAGAGGGATGAAGAGTGCAGTGGCAAGATGCAGTAAGTCCTTACAGGGTGATGGCTCAAGAAAGTGCAGAGAGGCAGGGGACTGTAGGGTTGCATATGCAGTCCCTAAGTGTGTGGGAGGCCCGGAGGCAGTGCAAGGGGCTACTGTTCATGCAGGAGTGTGGTGTCCATGAGGTTCAGTGGTTGGCCAGGTAACCAGTTAGTGCTGCAGACAGCAGCGTCAGCAGGGGGGAGAGAGAGAGAAAGCAGAAGCAAAATGGAAGATCTTCAGTTGCTGCCGGAACCTTAGGTGGTCCTGCTCAAGCCTGAGAGAGGCAGGGAGGCTGTTCCAGAGGGATGCCCCAGCTGAGGACAAATCTACCCCCCCACTCTCTGCCTGGAGAAGCGTCTGACACTCAGAATAGGAGGTGGATGAGCGAAGGGCTCGAGAAGGAAGATGCTTAGGAAGAGTTGGATGTAGTGTGGTCCCCAGCCCCAGAGAGCCTTGTGGATGATGCAGAGGGTCTTGAACTTGATCCTTGTAGCCAACAGGAGACAGTGGACAGATTTCAGAGCCGGAGAGATACAATCCCTGGGCTTGAGGCCAAGGACAAGTCTTGCAGTCCTGTTCTGGAAGATGCTTAGGAAGAGTTGGATGTAGTGTGGTCCCCAGCCCCAGAAAGCCTTGTGGATGATGCAGAGGGTCTTGAACTTGATCCTTGTAGCCAACAGGAGACAGTGGACAGATTTCAGGGCCGGAGAGATACAATCCCTGGGCTTGAGGCCAAGGACAAGTCTTGCAGTCCTGTTCTGGAAGATGCTTAGGAAGAGTTGGATGTAGTGTGGTCCCCAGCCCCAGAAAGCCTTGTGGATGATGCAGAGGGTCTTGAACTTGATCCTTGTAGCCAACAGGAGACAGTGGACAGAATTCAGGGACGGAGAGATACGATCCCTGGGCTTGAGGCCAAGGATACGTCTTGCAGTCCTGTTCTGGATTAGGCGTGGTTAAAGTGAGGCAGCTGCTTTAAGCACCATTTTTGCTGCCTGGAACACATTTCATTGTTTAAAAAAATCTGTTTGTCCCTCTGTGCTCCCCCTTTCTCCCAAACCATTTCTTGGTGTATAGACTCTTCTTCCCACCTCCTGACCTTCCCCCTGACCCTGATTGGGCCATAGCACCTTATTACACATTACACTAGGGCAGCACTCTGCCCGTTGCCGCCCCCTCAGCAGAGGGCACTGAGGCAAAGGGAAGCTCCTGAAGAAGCAGCTCCAGCCTGTGTAGGCCCATGTTAGTCTGTGGGACAAGCAGCCATCAACCAGCAGCTACTGACAAGGTAAGTGAGGTCCCGGGCAGGGAGTGCAGCCATCACTGCTCCCTAATAAACTGACCAACCCAGACTAATACTTTCCTATTCTCTATAACTGGTTGTCTTATGCGTAAACCCCAAAGTTTCTTTAGTGATCACATCTCATATTTAGCCTGCCTGTGTCCAGTTAGCCATATCTCACACTTATCCTGATTGTTTTGATTAGCCATATCTCACATTTAGCCTAATTTGTTTTGATTAGCCATATCTCACACTTAGCCTAATTGTTTTGTCATATCTCACATTTAGCCATATCTCACACTAAGCCTAAATATTTTAATTAGTTATATCTCACATTTAGCCTAATTGTCACAGCTAGCTGGCACCGGCGTTCCCTGTGGCAATGCTGGAGATTGCGGGCACTCGCCGCTTTTCCCTCTTCCAAGATGGCCTCTCATCCTCTGGGTTACGGTGCAGTGTTTTCACGTTCGCAAGTCAGATGTCCTCTGACGTCATCTCGTTCTCTCATGGATTCCGGATATGGTCCAGCAGAGCCGAAGCCCAGAGCATCGCTACTCTCTACAGACGCTACCCTTACCATTCTGCCTAGCCTTCCCGTTCCGCCGTCCCCTCTTCCAGACAACATAGGTACTTACCCAATCAAGATATTGATTCCTCTTGTACCTAGTTCCTTCTCTCAACTCTCCTTCACTTATTTTCAATCAGGACTTCACCGAGGCACAGTGACCAGACCCGGTTGATCCCACAATTCGTGAGGAGCTGCAGCCAGCGGAGACGCGACCGATCCAGCTTCTCATCCGTTCCAGCAGGGTTTTTTCCCCCAGGAGGGTTTCCCTGGGATCCCTTGCACACCCCTTCGGTTCCCTTTTAGGGAGGAGGGAGGTGTTAGGGTCCTCAGGGGACTCCCCAATTGCCTCGTAAATTGCTGCACGAGACAGGTTAGTGCAAAATCATTACAGCTAGCGACGCCCAAAAGAAAAAAATAATTTTATTGAAGAGGAATACTTAGATGCACAGCATGACAACTTTGCAAGCAGCCTTAGATCAAGTGCAGCAGTTGACGACCGCAGTACAAGGATTGTCCCACGAGGTACAAGCCTTAAAGCATGAAAATGCAATCCTTAAACAGCAAATGCTAAATAAAGCCCCCACTAGTTCAGAAATTCCTCCTGGTCCTCTGCCAGGCGGGAAATATGACGGAAACCCGCATTCTTTAAGGGAATTTTTGGATGCTTGTACGGTGCAATTTGCTTTTAAGACATCATTCTTTCCCTCAGACAGAGATAGAGTGGGATATATGATTACTCATCTCACGGGCCCCGCGCTGGCATGGGCCACCCCTATTGTCACTTCCAATAATGCCATATTGGATTCGGTGCCTGCTTTTACGGCAAGTCTAAAAGCTATGTTTTCACTGAGAGAATACAATGTCTCCTCTCAAGAGAAACTCCTAGATTTCAAGCAAGGCTCTTTAGGAGTCTTAGAATATGTTACCCGCTTTAAACAAATGGCCTTAGGCACATCCTGGGCCGATGATGCACTTATTACATTATTTAGGAGAGGGGTTAACGAGGAGTTGAAGGATGAATTGGCTCGAGTTCCGAGACCAAACACCTTAGCTGAACTTGTCTCGTTGACTATGCAGCTGGACTATCGACTGCAAGAAAGGCACGCAGAGAAGAGGAAAGGGAGAAGTCATCGCTCTGCGCCTGAATTAGTATCCTTCTCCAAAACAGCTACTGCAGACGAACCTATGCAGTTAGGCACCACACGGGGTCCTCTGACTCAAGAGGAACGCGCCCGTAGAAGATCCCGAGGACTATGTATGTATTGTGGTTCTTCTGATCATATCGTGCATGAGTGCCCAGTCGCTCCTCTCAGAAAACCATTTTGTTCGGGAAACGCCAGACCTCAACCGTAAGGGGACCTACGGTCGGGGTAACTGATACCGGTTCCCAATCTCCTACAAAGTTGTCTCCTTCGCTGGACATGGTAGTCTTGCGCGTAACTTTTTCTTTGCCAGATGAAAACATTGTTTCTGTCCCAGCCTTGGTCGACTGTGGAGCAGCTGGTTTGTTCATGGACGATTTTTGGGCAAGGAAACTGAATATTCCCCGTACTCCCAAAGCTATCGCAATACCAGTTGAGGGCGTAGACGGAACCCCACTAATATCGGGACCTATCCGAGAACAGACTCACACTTTGACGATGCTCCTTGGTTCACATAGGGAGGAAGCCGTATTTGATATAATAAAAGCAGCTCACTACCCTGTCATTCTGGGCTTGCCCTGGTTAAAACTATATAACCCATACATAAATTGGGCAGCCGGTTCCATTTTTTTGGGATCAGAATATTGTACCCGACACTGTCTTACTGAAGGGTCAGTGGGATTTTGTGCTCCTTCATCGAACCCTGTGGCCTCTCAAAGGATTGTAGACTTGCTTACTCTTGTTCCTCCTGAGTACGAAGAGTTTCAGGACATTTTCTCTTCTTCCCAATTTTATGAACTTCCGCCTCATCGGAGAGATGATTGTTGCATCCGGCTAGACTCCTCTCCACCACTCCCCTTTGGAAAGATGTACATCCTTTCCGAGAAGGAAAAATTAGTCCTACGGCAGTATTTGGATACCCACCTCAGAAACGGTTTGATTACGGAATCGACTTCCCCTGCAGGTGCATCATTATTCTTCATAGCTAAGAAGGACACGGATGAATTACGTCCCTGTATTGATTATAGGGGACTTAATAAGATCACGATTCCCGATCGATACCCAATGCCATTGATACCGGACATCCTAGAAGCAGTAAAAGGGGCAACTATTTACACAAAGTTGGACCTCAGAGGGGCATATCACCTCATTAGAGTTAAGGAAGGGGATGAGTGGAAGACCGCATTTCGTACCCCTTTTGGACATTTCGAATACCGAGTAATGCCCTTCGGACTCGCGAATGCCCCGGCAGTGTTTCAAAGGTTCATTGATCATATATTCTCAGACCTCCTTCTTCATACGGTAGTGGTGTACCTTGACGACATATTGGTATTTTCCAGGAATCCAAAAGAACATCACCGACACGTATGTCAGGTATTACACCGGTTACGGAGTAACCACCTCTATTGCAAGCCTGAAAAGTGTATATTCCATCAGACTACAGTCACTTACCTGGGGTTCGTTTTGTCCCCTACTGGAATATCCATGGATCCTCGTAAGGTGACCGCTATTCTGGAATGGTCCTCTCCTAGTTCTGTCAAGGAACTACAGAGATTTCTGGGGTTTTCGAATTTCTATAGGAAATTTATAGCTGGATTCTCATCAATCGTTCTGCCCCTTACAAGACTACTCAAGAAAGGAAAGCCCTTTTGTTGGACAGAGGACGCCCAGTCAGCCTTTGATACTTTAAAGACACTCTTTACTTCTGCTCCTCTCTTACGAATCCCGGATCAAAACTTACCGTTTATAGTAGAAACTGATGCCTCCCATTTTGCATTGGGAGCGGTGCTTAAACAAGCTTTTACTCAAGGGCCAGAACACCCTGTGGCTTTTCTGTCCAAGACATTTTCTCCCTCTGAGATCAATTACACAGTGTTAGAGAAAGAGTTGCTGGCTATAAAACGGGCCTTTCAGGAATGGAGACATCTCCTGTTGGGTTCCCAACATCCCATTGAGGTCCGCACCGACCATCAGAATCTCAAGAGTTTACAGTACGCGGAGACTCGTAACAGCCGGCAAGCAAGATGGGCCCATTTTTTCTCTCCCTACAATATCACTTTCACTATCATTCCTGGTAAAATCAATCTTCAAGCTGATGCTCTATCTCGTAGGGATCCTGATTGCAAATCTGGTTTTCAGACCGAGAGATTGTTTCCTCATGCTACGTTCATATCTATGGTTCAGGATTTTCTCCACTCTATAGCAGCCCAAACTCTAGTCTTAATGGACTCCATTAGAGGTCAGGCAGACAAATGGAGACTAAGTCTCGAAGACGGATGTTTCTACCGGGGTCATCAGGTGTACATTCCCTCACTCCAGCTCCGAACGGAAGTCATGCACATGTGCCACGATTCTATGGTGGCTGGACATCGTGGAATAGCCAGTACCCAAGAACTCATACTGAGACATTTTTGGTGGGAAACCTTAAGAAGGGACGTGACTGATTATGTCTCTTCCTGTGTAGTCTGTTTGCAAGTCAAGGTTCCTCGCAGTAAACCATTGGGAAAGCTGGCTCTAGTCCAAATACCTACTTGTCCTTGGCAATTGATTTCCACAGATTCTATAGTTGACTTACCTGTGTCTAAAGATCATACAACCATTATGGTAACAGTGGATTATTTCACCAAATTGGCTCATTTCCAAGCCCTACCCTCAGTACCGACAGCCCCACAGATGGCAAGACAGTTCATAGACTCCATCTTTTCCCGGCATGGTCTTCCTGACAGCATAGTGTCAGATCGAGGTTCCCAATATATTTCACGATATTGGCAACAAGTCTGCTCTGCTTTAGGCATAAAGAGAGCCTTGAGTTCGGGATACCATCCTCAAACTAATGGGCAAACTGAACGTTTAAATCAGACTCTGGAGACGTATCTGCGCTGTTTTGTATCAGCGGCACAGGACAATTGGAAGGATTTGTTACCCTTGGCAGAGTTTGCCTACAATAATGCTCCTCATGCGTCTATCAAAACCAGTCCCTTTCATTGTACCTATGGGTACGATCCTTCTTGCTATTCATCGTCTCTTCTCAGAGCTTCGGCCTTTCCGGATGTGGACGCCCTAATGGGCGACATTCAACAGGGACATCTTTTGCCCAGAACCGCATTACTAGAAGCTCAAGAGCATTCTAAACGTTATGCTGACTTGCATCGTTCATCGGCTCCAGTGATTGTCCCGGGGGATTTGGTCTGGCTCTCAGCAAAGTTTCTGCCCAGACATCTGGTTCCCTCTAAATTGTCTCCGAAATATTTTGGACCTTTTACAGTATTAAGAGCAAAAGGTCCTTTGGCTTTCGAGTTACAGCTCCCACCTTCTTGTTCCAGGATTTACCCAGTTTTTCATGTTTCACAACTCAAACTTCACAGATCGGATCGTTTTGGCCGATCTATAAGGTCCTACCCGCCTCCAGTAGCTACTACGGAAGGTCCGGAGTTCGAAGTCTCGGGCATTTGTGATTCCCGTTATCATCGCGGTCGACTGCAATATTTGATCCACTGGAAGGGTTACTCGGTGGCCGACCGTACGTGGGAACCAGCTTCAGCAGTCCACGCCCCCTTACTGGTTTGCCGTTTTCACAGGTATCATCCGGGCAAACCAGGAGGGGTTACCCTCGGAAGGAGGCATACTGTCACAGCTAGCTGGCACCGGCGTTCCCTGTGGCAACGCTGGAGATTGCGGGCACTCGCCGCTTTTCCCTCTTCCAAGATGGCCTCTCATCCTCTGGGTTACGGTGCAGTGTTTTCACGTTCGCAAGTCAGATGTCCTCTGATGTCATCTCGTTCTCTCATGGATTCCGGATATGGTCCAGCAGAGCCGAAGCCCAGAGCGTCGCTACTCTCTACAGACGCTACCCTTACCATTCTGCCTAGCCTTCCCGTTCCGCCGTCCCCTCTTCCAGACAACATAGGTACTTACCCAATCAAGATATTGATTCCTCTTGTACCTAGTTCCTTCTCTCAACTCTCCTTCACTTATTTTCAATCAGGACTTCACCGAGGCACAGTGACCAGACCCGGTTGATCCCGCAATTCGTGAGGAGCTGCAGCCAGCGGAGACGCGACCGATCCAGCTTCTCATCCGTTCCAGCAGGGTTTTTTCCCCCAGGAGGGTTTCCCTGGGATCCCTTGCACACCCCTTCGGTTCCCTTTTAGGGAGGAGGGAGGTGTTAGGGTCCTCAGGGGACTCCCCAATTGCCTCGTAAATTGCTGCACGAGACAGGTTAGTGCAAAATCATTACACTAATTTGTTTGATTAGCATATCTCACAGCCTAATTGTTTTGTTTAGCCATATCTCTCATTTATCTGGTTTGTGTCCAGTTAAACCTATCTCAAAATTAGCCTAATTTTGTTTGATTAGTCATAGCTCACATTTGGCCAGTTTATGCCTGATTAGCTATATCTCGTATTTAGCCAGACTATACTTAGCCAAATCTCACATTTCACCAGATTGTTATTGGCTAGCCATATCTGGGATATAGCCTGATTGTGATTGGTCAGCCATCTCTCACACTCCACGGTGCTCCAACTATTTTATTTAGTGAAAATAAAGAAAAAGGCTGATTTTCACCAAGTAAAATAGTTTGAAAACCGTGGATGTGGTCATTCTAGAACATCTAGGAATACCTACTATCCGCAAATGTACAACTAAAGGACTCTAATGCCCACCGTGTACAAAGGAATGGCTCAACATTGAGCAGAACAGGCCCACCTGATTGAATTCCACTGAAAAAGAAACAAGCAACTTTAAAAGAAGTTTATATCAAGCCTCAAGAGATACCACAGAAGACACAGGATCTAGAGATTTGTATCTCCCAGATTTAAACCTTGACCATAAAGCCAAGAACAAAATGAGATCACGAACTAGACTAACCCTGACGTTCACAGACTAAGAATATCTTTTAACCCTGAATATACTCAGGGGATTCTACAAGACCACAGACTAATCAGGTTGCTACCCTGGCACAAAAGGCCGCCTATGACCCTTTATGAATAGTCCCAATAAATAAAAGGACAGCATCCACCAGAGACTAACCTTACGCTCAAACAGTTACACCATATAAAGAAAATCACCCAACCTTCGCCATTTGTCAAGTGTGAAAATAGGCGAGTTGTTTGTTTTAAAGTCATCACAACTAATGTGACTATCCTCCTGACGAATGTTCCCATACCAACCTATGAGAACAAAAACATGTTGAGTACAAAACTTTAGTATATTCAATAGCTAGACCACGAAATAGACTCATCTTTAGAGTATGTCAACAGGAAATTAACAAAGGTGCTGAATGTTGTCTAAATATTTGTTGTGTTTATTAATTAAACACTTGACTCATTTTAAAAAGACATATTTTCACTATTAGGATTGTGTTTTAGTATATTTTTATCACTATACTGACAATCGGATTTGTCTTCAGCCAATGAACTGTTTTTCAAATAAATGAATATTTTGTATTTTGATCTATAGACTATTCAAATTATTAGGTCTAACTGTTGCAAAACTAAATAACTACCTTTGGTTGTATATACAGTCTTATTTCCCCAGAATAAGGGCAAGCACTCACTGACAGTGAGTACATTTGGGGTTCCCCCTTATATGCGAAGTGTTACTTAGGCATGCCACACTCCTAGGAGAACTGCGTTCCAATCGTATTTTATTATAAACCAACAGCTATAGCTAGTCTTATCTCACACCTAGGCACTTATACTGTAGCCCTATCTGATTTTAGACCAACTGTGTTAGTCAACCTTACCCCACACTTGGATGGACGGTGTGTCTAGACCCACCTGAAATTAGACCAACTGCATCATGTAACCATATTTCACAGCCACGCGAAAGACAGGAAACACACCCTCAACAATTATATTAAGGGTGGCAACCTCGCCAGGAACATCAACATATGTAAATAAGACAGAATCACAGAGCCAGACTAGACAGTAATATTGCCTTAAAGGGATTAATTTAGGACCCCTACCAAGCCCAACCCAACATAGACCGTCTCTCCACACAACTACCCAAGGCAACTCTTTAAGGCCCCACACAACATGAAACCTCCCCAACACCCGACACAACTCAACCACTCTCCACAAACCCTACTCTAACCACAGAAAGAAAGCTCATTGAGGAACTACCACTAAAATTAATTCATCCCAAAACCAGCAAGGAAGATGACCACAAGGCAAGCAGAAACACAAAATAACACAGGAGAGCTTATGCCCATGTAATCCCAAAAGCTCAAGATTGTGGGAAGCTACTGGCAACCGTGAGTCAACCCAAATAACCCTAGAAAATGGGAAGCTGCTCGCAACCATGAATCAGTCCAAAAAAAGAGCAACAAAATACTAGACCATGCCACGTCAAAGAATCCTCCGATGTGACAGAAAACAAGAGATCATATCCAAAAGGGAAGACCAGCTGACCCCTACTATAACACTCCATAACACAATCAGCACACACATCTGTGACTACCACAGGAAGAAGAACCACCCCAAAAACAAGACAAAAATCACTCTAATATACACCATACCTGGTAGCAACTGGATCAACATTACTGATGCCTGTACACAACAACAGAATACCAGGACCCCAAAGAAATAAGACAGAAACAACTGGGAGAATGAGAAGCTCCACCCTCAGTCCATACATCTCCAAAACCCAAGAGAACTGCCAACACCATCCTGAATCAGAAGAGGGGTCTGAAATGAACAAGGACCCAATTAGAAACCAAACCAACCTGACGAAACAATAACAGAATACTCTGAACATCCCAAAGACGATAAGGAGAACCACCAACACAACCACTCAAAGATGCAAAACAGAAAAAATCTATCTACTACAAAGAGAAAACTACACTGCAACCTAATCAACACCAGATTCATGTCCAAACACGCAACCAAAATCTATGACCTACTCTGCGATGGGGGAATTGACATCCTATTCAACACAAACTTGGCTAGCTGAAAACTTCAAAGTCATGCTACACAGCTGCCTACCTCACAACTTCAAATGCAAGCAGGCAAACTGAAAAGGAAAAAGAGGGGAGGGGATTTCAGTAAGCTACAAAGAACACCTAAAAATCAAAACCTCGGAGCCTTTAAACATCCAGAACTGCGAATCCCTCGTCATCCACCTTACCATGAGACCACAATCAAACCTCTCATTCATACTCATCACAGGCCACCAACCTATGACACCACCTTCACAACACCTTCATAGAAGCAGTCACTAATTTATCCATCAAGGATGACCACATGATCATTCTCAAGGACTTCAACATATGGTTCGAAGAAGAGAACCCCAACTTGCTGAAAACATTAACCAAACAACTTGAAACCATGAACCTTTGATAGATGGTGAAAGGAGCAACACTCTGCAGGAAAGACCCTGAACACAATCTTCACCAAGAAAACCTGATAACAACAGAACCGCCCTTCTAAATACTATGGAGTGACCACCTCATTATCTCATTTGTGATCCAAAAACCATCAAGCCCATCCAAAAATCCACTAAAATACCCACCATTTTGGAAAAGAAACTGGAAAACGATCAGGAACATTAACCTAAAAGAACAACGAGAAGCAGCAAAGCCAACAACAATGTCATTGGATATGACAGACATAGATGTAAAAGCAAACCTCACCCAAAAATGGATTGCAGAAACAAAATATACTATCTACCCAGAAAAACGCCTCACCCCATCAAGAAAAAAAAAAGTGGCTAGATGGATCACCCCTCACCTAGAAGCAATGACAAAAAACAACCTTAAACTAGAGCATGATTGGAGGAAAAACTACGACCAACAGAAAGAATAAAAAAATGAATACAAATTACAGCATACAAATATGAAAATCTCAAAACAAAAAAGGGTGTTATTCAACGTCGTAAATGAGATGAGAAACCCACCTGGGTGCAAAAACTCAGCAGTGCCCTCCCAAAAACAATGTGATGATCTTGCAGATCACTTCAAGAACAAAATCACCAACATTCACAGAGCAATACAAAGCAGACCAATCAACCAAACAATACACCAGCTACCACCAACCCCTGGACCACAAAGCAGAATGTGCTGCTTCCAACAGATGTCAAGAGAAAAACTACTACGCCTAGTTGAAAACAGTAACAAGGCAGCTTCCCAAATGGGCCCCTGCTCTCCAGACATTTATAAATCCATCCTTGCACAGGACAGGCCATCAGAATACTACCTAAACCTCTTCAATCACTTGCATCAAGGAGAGTGCAAGAGCATTCAAAACATCTCAAGCATGTTGTAAAAAAACATCCACTGGACCGGGCGCAAGTAGGCTGCAGACCATTGAGAGGAACAGAGACCGCTCCATTCTCAATATGGGACTGTGGAGGAGCAGTTGTATGCCTCTGCAGGAAACCCTGCCCCGTTCTTCCCATATGTTGGAGACCGGGGATCATGCCATGTTTGACACCAGCAGTTGTACCAATACTGCAATGTGTGTTTGAAACATACCCGTAGAGACAACCATACTGAATGTATCCCCAAAGTGATGACAACCTAAGGAAAGTGATGACAACCTAAGGGATGAACTCCCTGAAAGAATATGAGAAGGAGAAGAGAAAAGGAGTTAGTGGTGTCACAAAAAGTATGCATGACGTTGCAAGATACTGCCCGAAGAGAATGTATATACTTTAAAGAAACAAATGACGAAGTAAAGAATCAAGTGAACTTTTACATGCAAAAAAGATTACTTGTGCACAAAGTCCTGAAGAAAATCAACCGTTCAATACATGTACAGACGCTGAAATGCAAGGTAGACTAATTCATCATAGAAGCTGGCTATATGTAGTGAATAGAACGCAGGCGAAGCCGCCATTATATAGAAGCTGGACATCGGTATCATGAATTTAGTAAGCCACGGCACACGAAGTGGAAAGGGAAAGTGGTGTTGCAGCAAGAATAAGCAGAATCGTGGAGCTGCAAGACGTGGCTGTTTAGCCTGGAGTCAAGACTGAAGCAGCAAAGGTCGTCTATCTATTCTGGAAATGAGCGAACTTGGAGGATGAATCATCCCTTGGTAAGGTGCAAAGAAAGAACATCAAGAGTGCCTGTTTAGTTAATTTGAAGCATTTAAAACCTGCAAAATGGACCAAATTGTGCTCTCCTGTCACGTGAGCCAAAGATGAATATAGAGTTGGAATTCGCATTACACGATAGTGAGCGTTCTCACTCCCACGTATTCTAAAGACAAGAATACTTTGCAAGGCCAAGTTCAAAGACAATCTTCATGGCAGAAGGCATGGGTGATGAGAGATGCTGCGCTAATTGGGTCAGGAGGTAGTGCAATGCCCATCTCCTTGCACTGGATCTGGGCTTATGTGCTGCTAAGTGAACCGAATGTTCCAGACATGGTACATATAATGAAGGACCTATAGTTTGAAGACCAATGACAAACGGTGTATCTAATGTTTCTGCAGATGACATGTTTTAGAGGTAGGCAGATGTTGTCCACCTGACAGCCAATCACGATCCAGTTCCTATAGAAAGTATACTTAGATGTTCCCATTAGCCAATCCCGATCCTTGACAGGTTTTCATTATTATCACATAGTATGACATCAATTTGGGTATAAAGTCTATGTTTTGTGAAAAGATCGCTGAGAGAAGCTGATCGTACGTCCGTTGCTGTTCTTTGTAAACTCCCTGTTTACATAATTGTTAATAAAAGAGTTCTTTGTCATCTTACTGAGTTGGTTCGGTAATTTGGGCTCGGAATTCTTTTGTGTGATCCCATCCATGTTCCTAAAGGGCCCTGACCTCAGAAAGATCTAAAGATGAAAGCAGACTCCAACACCAATCCAGCACTGATATTACTGGATCTCTCAGACACATTTCACACAGTCAACCACAACATACTCACAAAGTCTGGAAGATATAGGACTCACCCAGTTCTTCTTTGAATGAAATCCTTTCTCATGGAAAGCACAGAAACAGTTTGGTTAAAACCTTTCAAATCCACACCCAGGGACACCACCTGCGGAGTAACCCAAGGCTCATCGTCATCACCTCTACTCTTCAACATCTACTACATGACACCGTTAACCTGATAAAAAAAACAAAGACTTTTATGCTACAACTACGAAGATGATACACAAATCAGCTTCAAATACAGTGACATACAAGAAGTGAATGCACTCCTAGTAAAGTGTCTCACGAGCTCTACCAATGGATGAACATCAACAAACTCATGATTAACCCAGAAAAAAACAAAATCATGATTACACCTGAAGACAGAGGAAACAATGAGT
The DNA here is from genome assembly GCF_040938575.1 of Ambystoma mexicanum. Lineage (NCBI taxonomy): Eukaryota > Metazoa > Chordata > Amphibia > Caudata > Ambystomatidae > Ambystoma > Ambystoma mexicanum. Next base: position 931,810,802 of record NC_090921.1, on the reverse strand, counting down.
GGATCCCATTGCCCATAGAATTGGGAAACCCACCAACACCGTCTGCAGCAGTAAAAAACCTTGGAATCATCATGGACAACAAGTTAAGACTAGAACCCCAAGTTAACAGACGAATCCAGAAGTGCTTCTTCCACCTACAAACGGTTAAAACAATTCTACCATTCCTTTCATTCATGCACAAAACACTGCCCATCATATCCCTCATGTCCAGGATAGATTAAGCTAACAGCATATACCTCAGAATGCCAGACTACCTACTAAAGAAACTGCAATGAATACAAAACGCAGCAGCCAGACTGCTTAATCTCAACAGAAGAGATCAACTCACACCAGCTCATAGGATGTTACACTGGCTCATAGTCAAAAAAAGAATCACTTTCAAAGTAATGTGCATAATGCACAGAGTAATACACGGCCAGGGAGCAGCATTTATTCAACAGAAACTCCATCTACAAACCCACCAGTACCCTAAGAATCCTAGAACCCAAACAATACACTAAGAATAAACTGGGTGAATCAGCATTCTCATGCTTAGCCGCAAAACTATGGAACTCTCTTCCCAAGGAAATTCTCAATATGGAGGACCATACAAAATCGTAACAGACCTAGTACTGAAAAAGAAAACTAACAAAAATAACAGAGGAATGAAGAACAGGACTGGAAAGAGACCTACACAGAGACGCCCTCCCTTCAGCCCCCAAACAGCAATTACTAAGGAACAGGATATGTTGGTAGGCCTAGTACGATTAGGCCAGGGAAGGAAGCTCAAGCGACACCGGGTGTGGGAAAATCAGGAAAGGGAGACTCCCAGCCTATGCACCCCCCAAATAAGAACCATGAAATGAACAGAAGTAATGCACCTGACCCTCCCCAACAGATGACTAACCATTCCCTGTGGATCCCACTCAGGCCAGTGAACAGACCACACAGACAGAAATAGGTCTTGTACCATGATATACAGCCTAACGAACCCCGGAGAAGCTTAGGAATCACAACCGCCAAAGTGACGAGGTAAAACCCAGAAAGTGTAACTTGGTGGGAGACAAAGATCACAAATGCACATGTGATGCAGCAAGATGAATCTCACAGGCAGGAAATCTGACGCACTTAGACAGATTTCAGGTTGGGAATCGCGATGCACTAGGAAGGATATCAGGGATAGGGAATGTTGTGCAATTGGGAAGATTCCAGACTCAGGACATGTAATACACTGAGATGGATTTTCAAGACAGGGGGAAGGGAGACGTACTTGAATGGATTCCTGGTGTGAGGGGGTGTGACGCACCTGGATGGACTTCAGGGGTGGGAAGTGCTGAGCACTTGGTGAAATTGGGGGTGCAAGATGCACAACACTTTCAATGGAGTTTCAAGGGGGTAGGGGTTGGGTGAAATTCTGGGATTGATTACCTGGGTGGGGGAGTAGTCCTCCAGGGTGGACACCCGAGAGGGGTGTGGTGCACCATGATATGGTGATGAAACATCTGCCACAGCCCTAGGGGGTCGGGACATGGTGATGAAACATTTATCCCAGCCCCAGGAGGACATGGTATGCCCCAGACCACAGGTGCCCTGACATCTGGATGCAAATGTGGTTCCAGCCAGACTGGGGAGGCACCAACACCCCATGCCAATTATTGTCAGGAACGGACACCCTGCACAGCAGGAAGGGGCTCAACCCTAGGACACGGCACAGGACACTGGCCTGCAGAAGAACTTCACTGATGAGGAGCTATAGAACCTCATTGACTATGTGACTGATCACCATCTTGACATGTACCTGTCTGTCAGGAGCACACATACACCCGCACAAAGTTTGTTACATTGGCAGCATGTCATGGATCAGATCAAACCCTTAGGTGTGGAGATGCACAATGCTGAACAGGTTCAGAAGCGCTGGAATTCTCACCTGTCGCAACAAGCACACGCTCAATGTCAACCTGGCCTCTGCAATGGCAACTGGAGGGGTCTATCAGAGGAGGAGAATTTGACACTGCATGAAGAGGCAATGAGCCAACACATCCTCTTTGAGCAGGTGCAAGGCATGGGAGGACTGGAGAATTATGAGGACACATCAGGTGAGTAGCCATCATTGTGCATTCTGTGCTTTGCCAGTCCTGCATCACCCTCATAATTTGTGTATAGGCACATCTGGCTGCATTTGTATGACAGCCCTGTGGTAAGCATGTCAGGTGACGTACAGATTCATGTCAAATGGCCATCATAATGGGAGTACCCTGTCTGGTGGTCATTTGTGGCACATGTCTGTGTGAAAGTTGCAAGGAACTCAAGGTGGCCACAGTAAAGAAAGACACAAGTGATCACAGTTCAAGCGTGTTTATTAAACTGTATGCAGGGTGTAAAAACACCTATTCTAAACCTAAATCTAAGATGGGAGCAAGCTTTGACCATCAAATGGAAATAAAACAGTCCTATTTGCATTTTGGCAAATTAAAGGGCCTATACTAAGAAAAGCCTATTGCCAATCCTTACGCTAATTACAAAAAGAGTGTGTGTAGGGTTTTCAATAACGAAAGAAGTGTTCACAAATGATATGTCAAGATCTGATTGCCAGGTATCTTCCTTCCCCACGTTTTGAGCACGTGACTAGGTGGATCTCCTGAGCACAGCACCCACTCGAGCTTTCCCAGCACCAGCCGACAGTTCTGTATCAGCTATCAGGTTCTTTGATGGTTAAGCCTCTTTAAACAAAAGTATCTTGCCTTTGAAGGTCTGACATTTTCAACAAACACAAAGTTCTGTTCCACATATACCTTGTGTGATAGGTTCACCTCTGGGTCCCACTCTTCCCAGGCACATACCCCTCACAAATCATATTCAACCCAATCAAGTACACAGTTCCTTTTCTCAATGAACTCTGGGTGATGGGTTTATCCCTGGATACCCCTCTTCCAGGTGTGGATCCCTAAAAAGTTCCTTAATGATATTAGGAACCTGGACATCTATGTTCTCTTGCTTTCGAGGTCCAGTCAAATGTTAATTATAAAAACAAAAGGTTCAATCAAAACATTTTTTTCCTTATTCACGTGATAGTTCTTCACCCCAGTGTTCCCCCCTATTCCGGGCTCAAACCTCTTTCGGGCGTTAGCCTTCCTCTGCCGTGTTCACTATGACTTTCCTCTCCTTCACAAACCTAATGTCTTTTTAAACAGTTCCCACGGACATCCCACTGCTGGGTTCACCTTTGTCAACACACTGTTTCTTGGAACTTTAGACTTCACCCCTCTTTACTTGCATCCCTCTGCCGGGTTCACTCTTGCCACTTTATAATTCCTTTATGTCAGGTCCTGTCTTCTAAGTACATCAGAAGCTGCTGAACCCCACAGACGCACAAAAGCTTCTCGTGCACAACTGTTTTAGAATTTCTGCTGAATTCGAAACTCCCCTGGGGTAAACGGAAATGGGACAAAATAGCAGACTTAGACAATGGATCTTCCTCCTTAGAATAGATATCTGCATAAATGAAAGACACAATGTGTGATTCTAGTCTGTCTAATTTCACCTCCCACTCTACGACCCCAAAGCTGTGAAACAGTACCTGAGAATCCTCTGCTGAAAGGGTAGATGAATAGTTTCAACCTTGGCATCACAGATACAAAGAATGATGAATGGATTCTGTAGTTCATTACTGTATTTTCAATAACAGTCTTTCTCCAAAAAGTGTCTGCATCCTTAACTGGGTATTTAACTGAAGAGTGTAGTTACTCTGAAAACTCCTTTGCACTCATGTTAATCTTTTGGAACTGAAGTTGTTCTCTTAGTTCTTAGCTTGTCAACATGGCAGTTCTTCAAAACATGTGCCACCTAAACCTAACCTAGCTTCTACTAAGTTATCCAAAACTTGAAACTTCTTTGTATAGTGAGTATTTTCCCAGAGTCTTTAGCTTTCAATACATCTATAGTTTGATGATGCACTTTCACTTTTCTTATTTCCCACTAAGTCCTTTCCTACCTATTTAAGAACCTTCTTAAAACGAATTAATCATATTTACCCAAAGTCTGAATGCAAGAGAGTTAAAAATAATAAGATATAACATGCTATTTGATGCCTAGCGCAAGACTGCGACAAAGCGGTTTATTAATTCCAGTGCTCTGGGAACCGAAACCGCCAAGTCAAAACAGGAAATTGACTAAACTAAAAGTCGCCGTGATAACAGACGCTGCATGGCTCACCTCTCTTCCAGCACGTCACCTGACAGAAATCAAAAGTGATTTCTAAATGTCTGCACTCCGAAACCAAAGTGAAACTCCTGCTGTACTCCAGTACGTGATGTGACAGGAAGCTGCTTTGTTCTGGAGCTATGCCAAGAGGCTCGGAACTCAACGATCAGCTCAGCTGCCTGGTCTCCATGACGTGATGAAATTGGATAATTCCTGAGGAAAATCTAGACACGCCAAGTTTAAACCAGTCACGGAAAACGATGTTGCTTCGCAAGATTGGAAGTATTTAAAGTCTGTCAGAATTCATGCCTATGCACATGACAAGCACAGTTTGCCTCAGATTACACTAAAAAGGAACCTAAAATACTATTCCCTAACATAAGAAATAGTTAAAAAATATTAAATCACCTGCACTCTATTTAGGGAAACTATTTTTATAATTATTTAAGCAGAAATATTTGTTGTAATTTAGAGTGCATCACTTAACTTAAATTGAAGAACAATTCGCAAATCTTCCGGCTGAACCTCAAATTTTATCTTCATGAGTTGAAATGTATTTATATTCTTCAGTCATTCCAGGGCTGAATTCTGGACACAAAAAGCACAGGACCTACTCCAAGGACATATCTAAATGAAAGGCAGTTTAGAATGTTCTGTCTAGCCCTTTGGTTAACCTCCACCAATCAGGACTCCAGGTTCCTTCCACCATTTTGGGTTGGGATAACTGCTGCAGTCCGGAATGATTATGTTAAGGCCACAACTACCATAAATTGGAAAGCTGGAGAAAATATATATTACCAAAATTAAACAGATGAGTGTCAAAAATGAAACATTATTGGTCACATCTGCCCAGAAACCTGACAGTACCCCCTCTCCAAGGCCCTGATCCAGGACCTGGTTTACAAGGATTCCTTCTGTGAAACCTGGCCACAAGCACTGGAGCAAGATCATTATTAGCCCCCGCCAAAGAACTCTCTTCTGGAGCAAAACCCTTCTAATCGATTAGATATTGAAGTTTCGCTCTAATCTTCCTTGAATCAAGAGTAGCCTTAACTTCGAATTCTTCTTATTGGACTTGGGGCAACTCCTAATCTAGTCCCTTCGTGCAAAGGTTTAAGTTCACTTACAGGTCGGATGTACCTTAAGGGTAGGGGCTAACCTTAATCTAACCGCTACTGGATTATTAACTTTTTTCAATTTCAAAGGGTCACACAAAGCGTGGACAGAATGTATTCCTTCCCTTAATTCTTAAATATCTAGTAGATAACCGGACCTTGTCACCCCTGAGCATTCTGGATTTTGTATTCACTTTCCATCAGCAAATTTCTTGTAGCTAGCCATATTTACATGAAGAGTCTTAATTGTGCATTCCAAATTACTTTTCATGACCTGTAACCTTTCTTCTACTGCTCGATTGACAATCTCCCCCCAACCTGTTCTCTCAAAAACAGAGGATGAAAACCTTGAGACAAAAAGAAAGGGGACATGAATGTAGAATACCTCATAGAGTAACTCTTCAGTTTGTACATAGCATCTTAAGTATTTTTCCAATTCCTGGTTTACTCGTTCTCCTTGCCCATTCATTTCTGTATGATAGCCTGGGTACAACTTTACCTCCTCTCCAAGACTTACAAAAAGCTTTCCAGAAGTTGGATACAAACTGAGACCCTCTATCAGGGTAATACATGCAACCGTAAAATACCCTGAGAAAAACTTTGCGCCAAACATTCTGCCGTCACCTCCCCAACCATTGGAATGAAATGTCCTTCCTTGGTAAGAGTATCCACCATCACCAAAACTGTTGAACTACCTTGATCCTCTGGGAGATCTACAATGGCATCTAAAGAGATTGTATAACAAGGGTGAGGAGAAACAGGAAGTGGTTACAAAAGCCCTACTGGTTTTCCCACTTGAGCTTTAGCTCTTGCACAGATCTCACAGGTTTTGACAACATTTTAAATATCTACTCTCATGGTTGTCCACAAAAAGGTTTCTTCTCACTAATTCTAAGATTATTTAAACGCCTTCTCTTTAAGTTCTTCTGAAGGAAGGAAGAGTCTTGTGTCTTGATAAGGCAATCCATTGTTTATCTTCCTAGCGAAATCTTGCCGCACACAACTTTCCATTTGATCTTGGGTCATATTGATAAAGCTTGTATCTCCCTAAGTTTCAGCTAAAACAAAATGTTCTGGGGCAATCGGAGGTTGAGGAGACAATTACACTACATGTTCACTGTCTGGAAATTGGCCAGACAGTGCATTTGCCTTCCCATTCAATCTCACTGGCTTGAAGGTAACAATTAAGTCATAGTCAGTGAAAAATAGAGACCATCTCAATTGTCTGGGACATAATGTCTTGGCTGATTTAAATAATTTCTATGATTGGTCAACACTATTACAATTAATCTTGCCCCATTGAGATAGTGACGCCATTCCTCAAAAGCTGATTTTATTGCCAAGAGTTCCCTATCCATAATTGTTTAATTAATTTCTGCTAGAGAACATTTCTTTGAAAAATATGCAACCGGATGTTGCATTGTGAAACCTAGGCCTTTTTCCCCCACTATACAGGACTCTCAGACTTGGGTGTGTTTTCTCCGGTATTCAAAATTGCATTATGATAGTATTTAAAATTGCATTGTGAAACCTAGGCCTTTTTTCCCACTATACAGGACTCTCAGACTTTGGTGTGTTTTCTCCAGCATTGTGAAAGTATTGCCGTCCTATGATCTTGCCTCCTAGCAAAACATTCATCTAGAAAGCTTTTTCTACCAAATATCTAAGCTCCTATCGTCTTGTCTAATTTGTCTACTTGTCTCGTGTGTCTCGTCTGCTTGTGCTCCTCCCTTGTTTCCTTGCAAGTGTTCTCCCTACCTCTACCCTCCTCTCCCCCCTTCCGCTTCTCTACTCTCCCTACCTAATCTATGGTGCCCTCCGTTTCTCCTATATTTTCAAACTGCTTCTCTATCGACTATACTGCTCTTCTCACTAAATCTGGTAGGAAGAAGTTTAAAAAGGACATCCTGGTCTTCAACCCAGGCCTCTCTATCGCTGACACCTATACCAGTGCCCCCTCAAGGCAATTCTTCACTGAAATCCTCTTTTTTAAAACACGTTATCGGCATTTCGTAAACAGACAACCAGAACGAAAACAATAGGAACCAAACCCCCGATGATTAATTTAACATATGGAACAAACACACAAGAGGACGCTCAATTAAAAGGGGTTTAGTGTAGGAGGCAAAACAGTTCAAACAAAAACCTTTCATTATGCCAGTTCAGTATCACAAGTCTAGCAGAGTCGTCTCACCATCAGTTAATCCCTCCTCTTCTGAGTGTCTGAGTTAGAGACATATGATCAGTATGCCTTCATGTTTATTATACGGTGGGCACTCTATTACTGGGTACTTGATAGGATTAAGAGTGTGGGCAGCACTTCTCCCTTAGTTGTGACATGTAGTGTGGTCCACTAGTTGTAGGGGTGAATGTTTCTATGGCTCTTGGGGTTCCTCTTCCTATTGACTCAGCAGGTAATGGATATATGTGTCCCACATGTTGGACAGTGCTAAGCGGGAAGTAGTTAAGCCCCTGTATCCTGTCTACATATCATTGCTCCTTACCACATCATCTTGCTAGTCCTCTAATTTAGGGGACTTTGTGCCTTTCCAGTGCATTGCTACCCTTTTTTCCAGCAGCAGAAATATTACGGCCAATCGTCTCCTACCCTTAGGTATGGATTTGGTGTATCCCAGGAGAGCAGTCATGGGGTTCAAATCCAGTCCCTCACCAGTGATTTTCCCCATGGTTTCATTGAACTGTAGGACACCCCCATGCCATGTGCAAGAAGCCTACTTGTGGGTCATTGCATCTAATGCAGTCTGTAGCTGCCCCTGCAAAATAGCTATGAATCTGGACAGGGGTGTAGTAGAACTGGTGCAGGTATTTCCAGTGTATTAGTTTGTATCTGGCATTTATTGCAATATGTTTAGTCCCTGCGCATCAGTATTTCCATTCCCCATCAGAAACATTCTGACCAAGTGAATGCTCACACCTCCTCCTGGGGGACATGCCCATTGGCTTGGATTCCTGACACATGGCGTACATAGCTGAGACCACCCTCCCATGTTGTCCCCCAGTTATCATCCTGTCAAGTATTGGTGCAACTATCGGCTGTTCTGGGAAAGTTGGGAACACCGTCTGGAGAGTTGTTTTCATCTTAAAGTATAGGAATATATCCAGGGTGTTGAGGCACCCCCTTGTCTTTAACTCATCTAGCATAATGAATCTCCCCTCGGGGAGCAGGTTCCGATATTTGTGTACTTACAACCTCTGCATGAGATTAACAAAGCCCCTCTCCGAAGTTAGTGGGATACCTGGAGTAAACACGACCGGCAGTTCCAGGGTGTAGATGACCTCCATCTTCGATTTGTTTTCTATGCGTGCCCAAGCGGAACATGTGAGCTCCACCATATTTCTAGCCCCATGTCCTCTGTCGGGAGCAGAGAGAATGCTGGATTGTAGCAAAAAGGGAGCCGCCAGTGCTCTTTCTATCTCTGCATGTCTCCTCTCTTTTCGACCACCGAACCAATAAAGGGCATACCCAGCTTGTGCTACAGTGTAATAGGTTTTTAGGTCTGGTACCACCAACATCCCCTCCCCCCAATGTATTGGTGCTATCATTTTATCCCACAATACCCTTGGTTGCTTTCCAGCCCAGCTAAAGTGAGTAATTATCGATCTCACCTCTAGACAGTAGTCTGAATACCTTTATGGGCACGTTCTTAAACACATAGGAATCGAGGAAGCAAGACCATTTTCACTAGGGAGATCTTACCATATACATTTAGTGGCAGGTTCTTCCACCTCGTAACTGCCTCCCTTGCCTGGTCAAGTATTTTTTGGTAGTTACTTGTGTAATGTCCCATTGGAAGCCCCATTTATCATCATATGGTTCTACGCCTTCTGTTAGCAGAAAAAGGGCTGATTTGGTAGCATTAATTACGAGACCCGAAAAGAGCCCAAAACTGGCCATCTTCTCCATGATATGATCCAGGTTCTCTTCCGAGTCCTTAACAAATAACACCATGTCTTCAGCATATGATGAGATGACCACCCTGTGTTTAAAGAGCTGGATGACCCTGTGCATGTGAGTCTCCCTGACCCTCTGTGCGAGGGGTTCAATCGCCAGGGCAAACAAAAGCAGTGAAAGTGGGCACACCTGCCTTGTGATCCTGCTGAGAGTTATTCCCTGGGTGTGGCCATTCAACTTCACTATGGCTGTCTGCAACTCATAGCAATGCCATCATGCCAACATAATGCTCTCCTAACCCTATTCTGCGCAGGACGGTAAACAAGAAGGACCACTCCACAGAGTCACACACTTTTGTGGCATCTAACAGCACAACCACTGCGTGCTCCTTCTGTTCAACTGCCGAGATCAGCCCAAACAGTCTCTGTATCCCAAAATATGTAGAGTGGCCTGGAATAAACTCAGCCTGGTCTGCCTTTACCATTTTAGACATTAGAGACGCTAGTCTAGAGGCTAGTATCCAAGCAAATATCGTGTTATCCACGTTAATAAAGGAAATTGGTCTGTACAATGCCCAATCATTTAGTGGTTTGCCTGCTTTGGGTAGCACTGTGACCAGAGCTGCTCGCAGAGATTCCAGAAGTCTCCCTTCTCGAATGCTTTAGTGGTACATTTGTAGGAGATGCAGACCTATCTTGGGTGCATAGTACTTACAGAATTCAGCCCCAAAACCATCCAGTCCGTGATATTTCATGGTCAGCAGAGATTTAATGGCAGACAGCACTTCTATTGTTACAGGACAGTTTAGGCTGGCTCTGTCTTTGTTCGTGCACCAATATAGCGCCATCTGGTCTAGCTACTCCTCTAGTTCTGTTTGGGAGGCCCTTGAATGGGATGAGTACAGGTTCGCATCGAGCCGACCTAACTCTTGGGTTGTCCCAGCATCATCAAACCTCTCTGCACCTTGCTCATCTGTTATGGATGTGAACCGTCCACTGTGTGTTTCCAGCCTCGCCGCTCTTGCCAGTAGCCTGCCTGGTTTTTGCCCTTCTTCGTACTGCCACACGGCTGCACCCCATCCCAGCACATTTGACTCTGTACATGCCAGCATCTTGAATTGTTAGGTGAGTTGCTTAATTGCGGCCTGTTGCACAGGGCCCCCATGGGTCCCAGCTGCCTGTAGTATATTTAGGTGACAACAACGAAAGGAGAGATTATGGGCTAATTTCAAGACACAGAGGTTCAGCCCTTTTTGCAGCCTAAGAAATCAGAAACAGAAAGAACCAATGTGTCACTCATCCTTAAAACCTTCTATCCTCTGACTCCCCTCTTATAACTTTCAACATGAAAACACCCAGACCTCGAACCAAATAGGTACTGGGTAGCACACAGATGGAATCTTAAAACATATCTTTTATTTTATGTATATATATCTAAATCTCTTCAGTTCACATATAAAATGCTAAAACACAATTTTTTTACATAACCTGGTGTTGTTAAGAACAATCATCCAAAAAATTCATATATTATAATAGTACTCCAGGTCAATATTTAAAGGTGGTTGATGAAACCTCAGTGGTCTATTGTCCACTTATAGAAGAACGACCTTGTAGTACAAAAGTGCAAAACAAAAAGTGCAAAGTGCAAAAAAGTACAAAATTACTACATTAATATCTCAAAAACAATTTAAACAACATCAAATTCAATTGTAGTGTAAACACTGCGTTGGCTTTTTTATGCACATTTTTTCTAATGTATAAAGGAACCCTTAGCTAAGGCAAGGGACCTATTGAACCCTTCTATTAGGATATATTCACAAACTCCTTTCTTCCGAAAGGTATCTTGTACTCAATAGCTCTATTGTTATATCACTGTTATTAAATCACAGTGCTTCGTACCCAACATGTTTCGTCCTCTGGGAGCAGTTTTTAGGCTAACTATTAGGACTTCATCAGGGGAACTAACGTGATCCCACTACAAAATTTAAAATAATGGTATTTTACCAGTTAAATCCTAAAATATTGGTAATCTATTAACCAGGACTGTAACAAAAAATTGTGACTCCTTCGATCCTGTTTACAAGTGAGTTTCTTGAATCAATTCGTATTGGATTCTTGAGAGGAGGTGTGTAGCACCCATCATGCTGAGAAGGAGACAGGGGGGAGAGAGGAAAAAAAAGAGAGAAAAAAGGAGAGAAAACAAGTAGCAATTAACACTTTATGTTACAACTTCTAGCTAAAAAAAAAAGTTTCAAAAGCATGTTATTATGCTTTCTACACACTTACCAAGCGTAGGTTAATTTATTAATTCTGTGCTTGGGAATATTCAGGTGTCCAAACTCTGGACTCTGCCCTGTGAACAATACCACAAAGACCTTATTAGAAATACACCACGTGTGTCAGCTCTTTGCTGAGCATCAACTACATCACGTATATTTAGGTGAGCATCGACTGAGCACAGCTCCCATCTAATATGTTGAAGCATTCCGACCTTCTTAGCGATACATTCCCCCCGGATTACGCATTTGAAGCTTTCCCAGAGAGTCCCCGCTGACTTCACCGATCCCACATTAATCTCAAAAAAGGTATCTATCACCTTTGCAATATCGTCCTCCCCTTTGAATTGACATGTTTCTATCTCCCTCCCTTTCCCCCTGACAGTTCCACGTCTAGTAGCACTGGGGCGTGATCTAAAAGGGTGCAAGCCAATATGGTGACTTCCTTAATCGACTCCATTAGTTTATGGAATATCAGGAAGAAATCCAGGCGCGATGCCGAACGATGGAACGAGGAGTGGAAAGTGTATTGTCATACCCACATGTTTTTGAGTCTCCACAAATCTTCTAACTCCCATCTCTGAACCATACCTCCCAGCTCAGAATGGCTCTTTGTCGGGGGCCGACTCGGGTCCGATATTCAATCCAGGGTAGGGTCCATGACCTCATTAAAATCGCCTGCCCGGATTATGTCTCCAGTTGGAGCATCTCCCAGTTGTCTGGTGAGCCATTCTAGGGTAGTAACTGCGTCTTGATTAGGCCCATAGTAGTTAACCAGACCCTGTATAATAAGTGGCCCTGTATAATGAGCCATACTATGAGACCCCTCCCCTCGTCATCCGTGATTGTGGAGATTAGGTTAAACCCTAATGTGTTATGAATGTGAATGCACACCCCTCTCGCATAGGAGAAATATGAGGAAAAATACCTATAATTCCCCCAGGATTCCCCAAAATTCACTTCTCCAGTTGTCTTGATATGCTTCTCCGGGAGGAACGCAACTCCGACTCGATGACGCTGTAGTTAGAGAAGGGCCCTGCGGCCTTTAGACAGGCAACTCAGCCCACGTACATTCCATATCAGGTATCTGATCAACCCCATCACATCTCAGGTTATCAGTCTCCCTACTCCAAGCTTTTGTCACTGGACCAGAGTATATCCTGAACCGATACTTCCATTCTTCCCATTCAGTTTCTCCCTAGCCTCTTGTGTGTTGTGATGCTACCTCTTGGTATATAACTTCCCGTTCCCCTCCCCCTCCCGGACCGCCAACTCCCATCTGTCAGTACTATACACCCCCACCCCCTTGGCTGGCATTCCCAAATTTACAGTATATATCCTTAACTTGCTTCCACTCAGGCGGCTGCTAGTGGCCTGACTGAATCTCCACACTTCCAGCTATCAGGTCCGTTACTTTCCCTACTGTCTTTTCCCCATGACTCGTTGCTTCTGGATGTCCCCAGGATGTATGCGCCCAGATGTGACCTCATTTGTTGTTTCCCCTGGGCCTTGGGTTCCAGGGTAACTGTTCGAGAAATGCGTCAGCTTCCACCGGTGTGGCGGCAAACAATCTGTGCCCTTCATATTCTACCCAGAGTTTGGCCAGGAATATCATGGCATAGCGGATGTCTCCGTCTCACAACCTATTCTTTACATCGATATACGTGTGTGTTATCTGGACTTTATCAGAGAAGTCTGGAAAAATCTTGATGACATCTCCTTTGTACGCAAGTGGTCCTTGCTCCCTTGCTTTCCACAGTGCTGATTCTCGTTCACGGTAGATGAGAATTCTTGCGATGATTGGGCATGGTGGTGTCCCAAGGATTGGTCTCCAATTGCTGGGAATCCTCTGCGCCCCTTCCACTACGAAGATGTCTGAAAAGCTTCCCCGCCTGAGTATTTCCCCAGAATGTCCTCCACCATTGTTTCCATGCTCTGTTGGCCAGCCGCCTCGCACCAATTATAAGCAGATAGTTTCTTCTAGACCTCAACTCCAAGTCCTATTTATTCTCTGTAAGCTCTTTTTATGTTTTTTTGATTTGTTGCAGGTCTCTGGTTGTCGAAGTCATCTCGTCCTCAACCACCGAGATCCGTCTCTCTGCTTCATTCAGTCTCTCCCCATGTTTTTCTAGGTGGACTTGTATGTGGTCCACTTTGCAGGTCAACATGTCCATCTTACCGTCCAAGTATTGAATATTGCTTTGTAATTGGCTAAACATTTCCTTTACATCATGGAACGCAGCTGAGGCTTCTTGGGTGATCTGTGGGCTGCCACCATCATGTGAGTTTGTTGACTCACCCTGCCGAGGCTGTGGGGCTGTCTCAAACTGGAGTTTGGTATGCTGTTTGCCACTTTTATTTGCCTTGGCCATCTTCTATCTTGGTGTTTTCGAAATGGTTTGCTTTTCCCTGGGCCTGTGCTCTATATGATTGATATGTTCAGTTTGGGGGGCGTGTGTGCTTCTTGGTGGTGCCTCCACGTTGAGTATTCTCTCGCCGGCTGGTTGATGCTCCAATTGTCCTGCCCTGGGTCTGTGCCATGGCTTCAGATAGTGCCCTTATGCTCAATCCGCTCAGGTCAGTGCGCTATTCTATCGTATGCCCACTGGGCTGAGTTTCTCCCCCTTTGTCAGGATAGAGGAGAGTGTGTAGTAGCATTTCTCTGCTTAGGATCGTTTGTAGAAGGTATAACACGGGTGGTTGCAAGAAACTTTGAGAATTCAGGGCCAGGGGAGTGACTATCTAGTCTCACAGAGTCTGTTGTTTCCAACTCCAGTACCCCGCTCAGAGTTTATACTGTTGGTCAGATGTTCGATCTGTGCCTGGTCTGTGCCCTGCTGTTGTCCGGTGGTCCTCCTTAGTTCCTGTGCTGGCCATTGGGTCAGGGGTGTCTACTAGGTGTGACAAGCTATGCCCGCAGAGTGGAACAGGCCATGGGCATCAATCATCTCTCAAAGGTTGCGGTCACAGCACCGTCCATCCTTTGCACTGTGCTTTCCCACTATTGTACACCACAATCTTGCAGGAGCGAATGCTACCCTTGAGGTGTTGTGGTGTGAGGGAGTAGTGTCATGCGTGGCGCAGGCACCTCCTGTGCTGGTTGTGTTCAGCTTTGCTCTGCTTGTTGGTGCCCAGCGTTTGGCCTCCTCCTATATTCAAGTTTTGCGTGGTGAGGTGTTAGGGTAATTCCTGACAGCCAATCTCAGGGCTGGGCGCTCAACCACCCTGGCTCCCTCCCCTTTTGCGGATGAGGGTGCATCACTAATGTGTAAAGGAGGTTCGGGAGGTCCCGGGTGGAGGGGCTGGTTCCCGGCCGGATGATGCTTGTAATGTGCCACCGGAGACGCACTGTGGGTAATGGGTGGTTTTGCGGCTTTGAGCTCACGCTCCAGTTGTGTCCCTGACAGTCCCCTCCGCAGCACGCAGCCTCTGCCCGCTACAGTTTGTCTCGGGTTGGGCAGGACAACAGGTATGTGTGCTGTGGAGCCGTTCCCAGGGGTGGGCCGACCGCTGGAGGGAAATGGTCTCCTTCTCCCTCTCCCAGTTCAGCCACAACGCGTGTAATGTTGGGCAGTCATGAGCCCAGCATGCCTCCAATCGGGAATCTCACCTTGTTTCTGTTCATACTGCAACTGTAAATGAGGCCAGTTTTCAGGGTCAGCTGCATTCTGGGTTGTGCCTCGGTGGTGAGGTTGAGCCTCCATGGGTTTCCCTCCCTTGCTGCTTTCAAATCTTTACCGCCACATATCTAAACAGGGCTCTGGATCCTCTGTACCTTCACATTCACACGTTCCAGCTGCCGTAGAATGACTGCGCTCGGTCCTGCACCAGGGGAATAATCAGGTTATATAGAGTCTGGGTCCCTGGTCTATGCCAAGCTGGTCAGCCGGGTCTTGACGGCGGGTGTCAGACACGCCCCCCAGGGCCGTCACAAGGTGGGTGCAGGGGGGCAAACTGCCCTGGGCCTCGCACTTGCAGGGGGCCTCGCGGCCCCCTCTCCTAAGTGAAAGGCAGCACAGTCTCCCGTGTCCATTATTCACACGGGGGACTGTGCTGTCTGCTCTCTGCCCCTGCAATGATTTTGCTTTTTGTTGCGGAGCCGTTTGACTCTGCAACCAACAGCAAAATAATGGGAGACAGCAGGGCTCAGAAGTGAGCTCTGCTGCTTCCCATCATTCAGCTGAAAACGTGGACATGCTAAATGACAAGAGGACTCTTCTCCTATCAGTCAGTGTGTTCACGTTGCTCAGCATGACCACGCTGAATGACAAGAGGGCTCCTCTCCTGTCAGTGTGTTCATGTCAGAGTGACCACGCTGACTGATGGGAGAGGAGTTCTCTCTTGTCCGTCAGTGTGTTCACGTTGCTCAGCATGACCAAGCTGAATGACGAGAGGGCTCCTTTCCTGTCAGTGTGTTCATGTCAGCGTGACCACGCGGACTGATGGCAGAGGAGTTCTCTCTTGTCAGTCAGTGTATTCACGTTGCTCAGTGTGACCATGCTTACTGATGGGAGAGGAGTTCTCTCTTGTCAGTCAGTGTGTTCATGTTGCTCAGCATGATCACACTGACTGACAGGAGAGGACTCCTCTCCTGACAGTCAGTGTGTTCATGTTGTCACCGTGATCACGGTGACTGATGGGAGAGGAGCTCTCTCTTGTCAGTCACTAAGCATGACCATGCTGACTGACAGAAGGGGAGTTCTCTTGTCAGTCAGTGTGTTCATGTTGCCAGCGTGATCACGCTAACTGATGGGAGAGGAGTTCTCTCTTGTCAGTCAGTGTGTTCACGTTGCTCAGCATGACCACACTGACTGACAGGAGAGGACTCCTCTCCTGACAGTGTGTTCATAATGTCAGCATGATCACGCTAACGTCCGAGGCTGTGAGGAAGGGGCAACTTCTTTGTGTGGGGGCACCTAACATCTTTCCACATTTCTAATGAGACTATTCTGGTGAAGCTTCAATGTTACAAGCAGCTACCTCTTGCCTTCATTTCTGAAACGTCACACTTAAGGACTGCTGTGAGAATGAGATGTCTCATGTCACCACTCCCTTCTAATCACTCCCCTAGCATGCATGTGCTAACCCCACATCACGATTTGAATTACCTAAACATTTATGGATATGAATGCAGGTGCTAACAGTGAAATGACTTCACATGGTCATGCTAATCCCTATGGCAATTCTCACCCAGTTCCTGCCCTCCCCACTCAAAACACCTCCTCACTGCAACTCTTTGAGCTAGTTTTAAACATGCCTTGCCATCAAACTGTGCCCTCAATGTGCCTGCAAGTGTTTCCTCAAAGGAGTCTTCTGAGAGTTCATGACTTCATTGGAGTTGTAAACACGCAACTGGTGTAATAAAAATGTCTTAATCAGGTCTGCCTTTGGCCACAATTTAAAAACACCCTGCGTGTCTTTCGCTGAAGTTCTTTTAAAAATAAGCATTGGCAAAGCCAACAGTTTTGGCTTGTGCACAAGTATTAGGCATTTACCAGGCACTGCTATTAGATGCTCAGGTACTCGAACCATTTTGCACTGGCACTATCAATGGCCAGCTAATACCATTACAGAAGTGGCTTTCCCATGCCTACACGAATGCCCAAACTGTTAGCATTGCCAGTGATCTTTTTTCTTTATCCTTGATGCACAGGACTATGCATCAAACATACTACTTGGCTAAATTGGCCCACATTGAATGTAGGCCAATCTAGCCAGTTATAACACTTATTGTACACAGTCAGCCTGGATATACTTTGTGTGGCATGGCGTTTTTCCTGGCTGGGAGTCCGTACATGGTAATAATGGCATATATTGATGCAGCCTGCATCGACATAATGACAACAACCAGCATGAATATATTTTTATACTAGCATATCTCGCGTGGAAAGGCGCCATGAAATGTATTGGAAAATGCTCCTATGCACAATGCGTGATTTGCAACTATTGGGAATTACCATGTGCTTCCATACAAAACCAATTGAAACTGTATGGATTTCTACCCAATTTTGCAAAGAAAGTGCTCTAAAATGCATACTTTTAACCCAATGTTACAAACATTTTTTGGGGAGTGAGAAACCCCCTCAGGCAACCCTTGTTTGGTTTGGGCTCCTTCACTGTGCTCTGTTGATCCTGCCTAATTGGCACAAACATTTAAGCCTCTTAAGTTCAGAAATGTACCAGCCTCCACTGTACATCATTTGTCACTGTGTATGATGTGTGTTTTAATGTGCACACAGGGGCAGGGTGTTCCTTAATGATATGATATGGCATTTATAACGTGCCTGTACACAAGTGTTTCTAGGCGCGACAAGGCAAGGAGGGAGAAACAAAAGAGTAGGACAAAACACAGATCTTACTAGGCCTTGTGTCATTCAGATTGCGCAAGAGCAGGGAAGGGGGAGGGGAGAAGTGCCGTGGGTGGGGTAGGATGAAGTGCAGTAACAAAGGAGAAACAAGAGTGCAGCCAACGGGTGGCAAGTGTGGGTACTCATAAGTGCAGCCAACGGGTGGAGAATAAGAGCAAGAGCGGGGACTGTAGGGTTACAGATATAGACTACAAGTGCAGGGGAGCCAAGAGGCAGTGCAGGATTGCAACAGGACAGGCAGGGACCTGGGCCCGAATTCAGAGCTTGACTAGGTGACCAGTGCATGGATCAGGCAGGTGATCAGCAAGGGAGAGGAAGAGAGAAGGCAGAAGCAAAGAGACAGGTCTTTAGGTGCTGTTTGAACCAGAGATGGTTCTCCTCAAGTTTCAGTGAGGCCGGAAGGCTGTTTCCAGGTGGAGGCCCCGGCCGAAGAAAGATCTGCCCTCAACTCTTTGCTTGGAAAAGTGACTGACCGTCAGAGAATTGGAGGTGGCGGAGTGGAGAGCTCATGTCATCTTATATATATTTATTCATATGATAAAAAAGTTAGTCTGGCATGAACCTTTCTTCACTAGAGAAATCTAACTTTGCAGTAGTTGATTTGGAGTTGTAGTAATAAACCATATTTGGGATCCTGCACACAAACTCAAGGGTAGATTTCCTGTTTGCGGATATGCCGCCGCTGGGCGAGTGCAAACAATTGTAAGGGGGCCTCACCAGATCTTCTGACAGCCCTGACTCCCCCTGCTTCAAGTCGAGCCAGCAAGGGTTCTGATCCCTCATCTCTGGCCGATTATGGCATCCGATGATCCTGGTGCTGTTCATAGGAGCTACCGCGATGTTCGGCAGCATGGTGGCGGGTCCGCTCACAGACTCACAGCTCCTTTATCACCCTTTCTCTGCAGCTTCAGCGGCACTATGCTCCATAGGTAGCTGGTCAGGGTGCTCCCACAGTGGGCAGAGGGTGGTTGGGGGCTCCCGCCTGGAACCATGCTTTGTGATCCCACCGGGTCTCCAAAGTTTGGGCTGGCAAGTATTTCCACTCGGAGCGTTCTGCCCAGCACGGGTTCCACAGCACCGCCCCTTCTCCTGCGCTCAGTGTTCACGCAAAACCCTCTGAGGCCTTCACGTCCGTTCGGTTGCTTTGCAGGCGTTTCATGGCACCAGAGTTCACCAGTGTGTGCTAGAAATCTTCAGCAACAATATCTCATATGTTAGAATTGATCATGGGGAAGTCTTACAGCTGGATTTTGAATGGATATTCCTCGTGGAGTGGAGAGCTCACGGGCTTGCAGCCATCTTGGTCGGGCTCTCTAGCGCCACCCTCCACTGACATCCTCTTTGTTGTTCCCTCGCCAGACATATGGACCATACATATGGTCTATGTGCACTCTCCTTTCTCTCTCCTTTCTCTTATCCCATTAACAGTGGCACCCGGTGGGAGGCTCTCCTGGCCTCCTTCCACTCCTCTAAGGTCACCATCAATGTTTACTTGAATGTCACCATCTTGGTCTAAGGCCCTCAAGCACATTTTCTTCTCTTTGATAGACGCTTCCCATGCCTCATAAATCTCCTTTCTTCTCCTGCTGACCTCTCACCCCGACACGGCTTCCTTTCCTCTCCTGATGTCTACTCCTTGGCTACCTTGCCCTCTCCCTCATTCCTCATCTGCCACTCCCCAGGCCTCTTTTACACCTCTGCAGGGCGTACCTCTGATTGTACCCCTCCATGGAAGTCTTTCAAGGATGGCAACCTTCTCCATATTGCCACTTTAAACACTCATTCTGCTGTCAAACACTCCTCTGACGTCTGCCACCTCCTTGAGGAACTTGACATCAATGGCCTCGCTCTCACCGAGACATGGGTCATGGCCAGCTCTGTCACGAGCTTTGACACTATTCTCCCTGATGGCTACAAGATCCTCTCCGTGCCTAGATCCAACCGTTCCGGAGGTGGTGTAGCCCTGATCTTCCCAGAGTGGATTCCTGCCTCTGTCATTCTAACGCAGGCCTACTCATCTTTCAAATGCCTCATCTGCAGGCTCTCCCTCTCCTGATCATTCCCTTAAGGTGGCTACCATCTATCGGCCACCTGGTCAGATCTCCTTCCTCTCTGAGTGGGCGGACCTCTCCTCTTCCATCCTGATCTCGACCACTGAACTCCTTCTTGGAGACTTCAACATCCACCTGGATGCTTCCGGCCCTTCCTCTGGACTGTTTTGTGACCTCTGCGACTCTCTCTCACTCTCTATTCTCCCCTCTGGCCGAATCACTCTGCAAGGCACACTCTTCAGACCTTCCCCTTTCGATCCCTCTCAACTCTCTCCTGGAGTGATCACTTTCTCCTTTCCTCCCAGCTCACCCTCCTTACCCCTCAGCTCCAGCACGGCCACCTACCTTCTAGGTTATCCGACTCATGAAGCGTGTGTCAGTCTAACCCCCCAACCGCCTTCAGCAAACTCACACCCTGGTACATCCCTCTGTACCCTCCATTCTGCTACATCTGATACTCTGGATATTATTGCCATGAGGATCTGCTTAAAGCCAAAATCCCAGTGCAACTCCTGGTATGATGCATACCTTGTCACCCTCAAACGCAAGTACAGGGCACTTGAGAGGAAATGGCGTGCTTCTGGTTCATCCTCTGACAAACTGGCCTGCCGCCTGCTCCAAAGGCAATACTGGATCTCTGTCGACACCAAGAAGAGAGCCCTCATCCAAGCACGCATCTCTGCGGCATCCAACAACTCGGCCAAACTCTCAAATCTGCAAGGAGCTGGCCAATCCTGCTGAAGTCTCTACCTCTCCTGTCCCCTCCCAGGCCCTCTGTACGGCCCTGGCTTCTCATTTCATCTCTAAAACTCAGGACATCTGGTCCTCTCTCTCTTCCTCTTCTCCTCCCTCTACTCCCCGCTCCTCCTCTAGCCCTTCTTTGGCCATCGCTGCACGCCCCTTTTCTGCCTTTCCCCTGTTCTCCCCAAACAAGGTTTCTAGACAAGTCCAATCTATGAAATTGTCATCAAAACAGGTTCTCCCATGTTCTTCTAAAACCATCAAGGACCACATTGACACCCGGGATCCTGCTTTGGCCGACTTCTGCAACCACTGCTTTGCCATTGCCTTCCCCCATGAAGCACTCCCTTATGCACCCTCTTCTTAAGTAACACTCTGCCGACCCCTCCTGCCCGGCTAACTATCACCCATTTTCCATCACTCCTTTCCTGGGAAATCTCCAGGAAAAGCTCTCCATCTCCCAGCTTAATCTCCACACTGAATCTGTTGGTTGTCTCCATGATCACCAGTCTGGCTTTAGAGCTATCAGAAGCATAGAAACTGCTCTCCTGAACATCCATGAAGACCTGCTCTCCAACCTCGATTCCAACACCTCTGGTGTTCTTATCTTGCTTGGTCTCTCTTCTGCCTTTGACACAGTGAACCATGCCATCCTGCTCAACAGTCTCTGTAATAACCTGGGTACCACTGATCAGGCCCTGGCTGGGCTGACTTCTTTCCTCTCCAATCGACCGTCCCGGGTACAACTTGGGCTCTTGCTCTCCTCTATCTCTACCTGTGGTGTTCCACAGGAGTCTAACCTATCTCCCTGGCTGCTCAACCAATACCTGGCACTTCTTGCCCACCACATTGTCGCTCTCTGCCCCAAATGTCAGTGCAATGCGGATGACACTCCAGCTCATTTTCAGGCTCCCTTCAGGCACCTCTTCCCCTTCTCTCATCTCTGTCTGCTATCCAGGAGTGGTGTGCCGCCAACGATCTCTGTCTTAATGCCAGTAATACTGAGATTCTCCTCATCGGCACACCTGCTCCCTCCTTTCCTTTCACTCTCTGGCCACCATCTTGTCCCTCTTCCTGCTCCCACCTGTGAGGCTAAAATCCTTGGGGTCATCTTCAACTCCACACTCTCCTTCTCTCCTCACATCTGATGTCTCGAAGAAGTCACACTACCAAATGCACCTCCTCAGAGGTATTCTTGCTTTCCTCTGTTTCCCCCAGAAGCTCACAGTCTCCAGTGCACCGATTCTCTCTAGGCTTGACTACTACAACAGCCTTTTTCTAAATTGTCCTTCCTCTACTCTCCGCCCTGTGCAACTCATCCAAAACAGGACTGTGAGACTTGTCCTTGGCCTCAAGCCAAAGGATCATATCTCCCCAGGACTGAAATTTCTGCATTGGCACCCAGTAGCTGTGAGGATTGAGTTCAAAAACCCTCTGCATTGTCCAAAAGGCCTTCTGGGGCCTAAATACCTTAAAGTCTCTCCTCCTAAATATCTTCCTTCTCGATCCCTTTGCTCATTCGCCTCCATCTCCCTCAGAGTCAGACACTTCTCCAAACAACAAGTTGGTGGTAGGTCTCTTTCTTCAGCCTGGGCCTCCGTTTGGAACAGCCTCCCTACTGCTTGGGAGGATAGCTCAGCGGCAACGTGCTCGCCTTGGAAGCAAGACGACATGGAGCAACACAGGTTCGATCCCCGGGTCCGCGCTTAGAAACCTCTGGGTATTAAGCGCGTTATAAGTAAACTATCATAACCTGTCATAACCTGCTCTGAAATGAGGAGAACCATCTCTGGTTCTGGAAGCACCTCAAGACCTTCCTCTTGGCTTCTGCTTTCTCTCTTCTCCCCTACTGAACTCCTGGCTGAATCTGAAATTGCACTGTTCACCTGGCTACCCTCTGTTCTCGGGGCAAGGTCCCCTCCCTGCCAGTTGCACACTTGCACTGCCCCCCCGAAACTCCCACTGCACGCAGGTGGCTGTTTCTTTATCCCTACAGCCCCCTACCAGCACCTAACACCTGATGTCTGCACTAACCCGTGCACTTGTCA
The DNA here is from genome assembly GCF_040938575.1 of Ambystoma mexicanum. Classification (NCBI taxonomy): domain Eukaryota; kingdom Metazoa; phylum Chordata; class Amphibia; order Caudata; family Ambystomatidae; genus Ambystoma; species Ambystoma mexicanum. Next base: position 931,788,112 of record NC_090921.1, on the reverse strand, counting down.
CCACTTGGCTCCACTTATTTATTGTATTCATTGGTTTTCATATATTTTATTGTTATCCTATGTACTGGACTGCCCCCTCCCCTTTGCCCCTCACACTTTTCCCTCTCCCGATCCCCTGGACTTGCGCAATCTCAGGGTCACCTAGCCTAGTAGGATTGTTGTCTCGGTCTTCCCTCTGTTCCCCCTCCCTTGCCTCGTCATGCCTTGAAATACTTGTGTGTTGGCACGTTATAAATGCCATATCATATCATGTAATTGTCCAGAAGTCTCATGTCTCATGTCTCTGAGATGAAACGGCACCCATCGCGAGATTTGACGCGTCTGCTTCAACACATGTTTTTTTCTGGATCTGGGTGAAGCAGAATCGGTCCAGAAGTAAATCTTTTCTTGAGAATCTGAAAAGCCTCCTCAGCCTCTGGACAAACAAATGTCACACCCTTTTTCAGAAGTCTGTGATCTGTAAGCGATATTCAATCAACACTACAACCAAGTCAATGCCTAGTCTGGGATGCTGAGGAAAACCCTTATTAATGTATTTTTATGTCTAGTTCAGTACTCTGGATGACCACCCTTGTATAACACCCCCCTCTTAGAATCCCCCTGACCCCACTGAGCCAGGAAGTAGGTTTGTTTTGCAAATTAAAAGGTTTATTTGAGAATTTAAACAATATATATATATGTGTATATATATATATATATATATCACACTTTATAATAAATTAATATCTGATAGTACACTTAGACATATGATGTTGATCAACAATGGGTAATCTGGCACTAGCACACTTCTTTACAATCAATGAGGATTTAGTATAGGATGGATAAAGTAGCAAAAATACTTTTATGATTTCAAGGGAAAAGCAATGAGGAATGAAATGCAGTACAGAAATACTTGATATGATTTTAGCAAAATATAAGATAATCACTTTTTCTCTGGCAATTCGCCCTCCTCCCCTATGCAATGTAAGAAATGGAAGGAGATGGAAAGAGGAGCACACAGTTCTCAGGAATGCAATCCAATACAATACGAAATTCAGTTCCCCCCAGCAAGCTTAGAGGAAACAGGTAGGAGTTTGAAACACAGGCCCAAAATGCTTTGAAATGTGATGGCAATGGATGGGAAAATGTGCTAACTGATTTTAATTCCCTCTAGAGATTCAGGGTGAGTGGGAGATGCGTGTTGGTATTAGTTCAGGCTCACTTTAGCAATGCTCTATGAGTTATTACCAAGTTGCAACGGATTTTAACAAAAGAAAGAATGGATCTGCTATTTTGACAAGTGGAGAAATTGAGCCAAAATCGCAAATTGCAGTAAATTTTGCGAGTGCATAAATCGTGATTGCAGTAAAGGTATAAGGAGTCAGTTCTATGCTTCTTGGAAAGCTTAGATTCTAAGCTTTCAGAGGAAAGTTAAATCTCATTCCTAGCCCTAACGGTTCCAGAGATACGGACGATTAAATAAAGCTTGTTTTTCGGATTTAAAGTAAACTCAAAATGACAGGTGACAGCTTGCAGCTTTAAAAATGACAGATGACACGATTTCTAGGAGGCAGTTCTACTTAGGTTAAAATAGTTTGGATTAGATTATTTTATTTAGATTGGTTCTGCACAGTTCTGCTAGGTACTCACAATATAAATTTGAACTAGGCCTCGTCACGGATCTGGTCAACACGTCTGGCTGCGGTTCTGTCTGCTCGGCGGGTCAATCAGGCACCGGTTCTGCTCACAGCGATCTGAGTCACCTCTGCTCTGCTGGTCTAGCCTCTCTGGATTCAGCGGCCTCTGGTTCTGGATACTGCTCTGCTTTCCAGTCCGGATCAAGTGGATTCTGGATGTAACACTGCTTTCTGGGTACTGGCAAGAGTTCTTGGCAAAAGAATTCAGACAGCTCGCCCGGCTGTGGAATAGGTTGCAAATGATTTTGAGGCCTGCTGACAAATACTTTTGCTTGCAGTGGGCCTTCTTGGTTCAAAGTTCTGTAGTCTCTGTTTAGCTTGGAAGTCTAAGTGTTGGATCTCTGGATGTGAAGTCGTCGGTCAGCATGCTCCGCAGCAAATGGAATTGAATGTCTCTACCTGTGCCAGCAGTCTCTTTTTATGTGTTTTGAAAATGGGTGTGTGCCTGGGCCTAGCTAAGCCTGCCCCTCTCTACTTGTCATTGGCCCAATTCTCCCCTCTCTCATGATTGGGGGAAGGAAATGGATTGTCATCATGATGAGGTCTGTTTATGGGTCAGAGGATCCTCCCGTGGTCAGTTTGCCCACAAATCTATATCTGATTCAAATACATCTTTCCCAGATATACAATCTGTTGAAATTACATGTGCACATTATATATTCCTTATGGTCCATGCTTGTCCGCCTCTGATCTTCCTGGGGGCTTGCATTCAAAAATGACAACATTTTGCGCTTTTTAACTGGTTTTGCAATATCGGATATTTACCCAAAATTACACACATGTGCGCAAGGAGTATGGACATTAATTGATGAAGTGTCAGATTTTTAACATGCAGACACATGAAGTGAGACCCTATTTTCTGCTAGCAACCCCCCAGAATACACCACAGGGTCCTAACGCCTCTCAAAATGTTCACGGAAAAATCACAAAAATAATGATATTACTTATATAATTCTGACAAGTCCGCACTGTGAGTTATCTATCTTTTTAAAATTGTGCCCTGGTCAAAAAGGGGTGTGGCTTCCCACATCACAGGGTGGAATAACTGGTTTATCCACTTCCCCCAAGCTCAGTTGCTAGCAGAGGCACTGCCCCTCCCAGTTTCCCCTAAGAGGAAGCCACTTTATGACGCCCCCAATATAACATTTGCCTGAGTCAAGGGAGTTGCATTGTTCTGTTCCTTCCAGTTCCCAGGTGCTCCACCCCTAATCTAATCAGCGAGGTGACAACTCCTTTTGGCAAGGGGCAGCCGGATGCAGCTAGGCCTGGGAAGAGTGGCTGAACAGGTTTCTCCTGTCGGGGGTAGTTGTCAGGCAGAATCCAGTTTCACTAAGCCAGGTTTCAGCTAAATGTCACTTTTTGTTCCCAGTTTAAATCACTTAGAATTAAACTGACAATTTTTACCTATACATTAAATAATGACTTCCTTCAAGTCATTTCAGAATATAGTTTTACATTGTATCCACCTCTTAGCAAGTCTTTCCTTGGTCTGGTTTTGTTTCATTTGTTCAGTTTTACACAAAAGTCTGGTGGTTTTAAAACGCCGGCTTTCTGATAGTGGTGAGTACTGGTAATGCAACCATTTTTGGGATTAAGAAAATGAATTCCCCACAGTTCTGGGTTGCTTTTGGCAATCAGCATTGCCATTCCCAATGGTTTCAGGCTACTGTGTGTGTAGCCCAATGGTGGTTTTAGGCAGTGCCCTCCTGTGCTCACAACATAGGCAAAAATGGGTGGCAGCCTATTCTTCATGTTTTCCCTGTGCACTCTCTGGGGAGTTCTGGCCATCATGATGTTTTCCATGCCAGTACTGCACAGTTTTATGGTAGGGCTTGTATGCATGGGTAAAAACATCCCACAGATCGGAGTGATCGTCTGAGAAAATCCCTCAATGAAATTGTAGATGCCTAAAACACATTGCACTTCCTTCATCTTGGTTGGAGATGGCCAGTCCACCACTGCCTGAACCTTCTTCGAGACCATCTCCAACCCCTTGGGTGATATCACAAAACCAAGAAATTCTACAGTCCTAGTATGGAACTGGCTCTTTTCCAACTTTGCAAACAAATGGTTTTCTCTTAATTTCTGAAACACTAACCTCACATGATCTTGATGTTGGGTCAGACTGTGGGAGTAGATTAACATATCATCTATGTAAACTACAACAAAGATGTCCAATAATTCTCACAGCACTTAATTTCTGAAACATTGAAATGCTGCTGGAGCGTTGCAGAGGCCAAAAGGCATAACTAGATATTCAAATAAACCAAAACGAGTCTTAAAAGCTGTTTCCCACTCATCTCCCTCTCTGACTCTTACAAGATAAGCTCCATGCATATCTAGTTTAGAAAACATTTCTTCCCCCTGGATCTGGTCCAACATTACGGAAATTAAGGGAAGAGGGTATCTATTCCTTACGGTTATCTTATTGAATGTGCAATAGTTTGTACAGGTCCTAAGGGTGCCTTTCTTCTTAGGAACAATAAATAGAGGAGATGCTACTGGAGATTGAGTGTGTCTGATAAAACATTTAGCTAGATTTTCTGCCAAATATTTTTTTAGATAATCATTTTCTTTTTCTGTCAGGGCATAAACTCTAACACAAGGCAGATTCACGCCTGGCTCCACTTCTATCTTGCAGTCAAATGGTCTATGAGGAGGAAGTTCTCCAGCCTCTACCTCATCAAAAACATCACAGAAGTCCTTGTAGCACTCCAGTAACTCTCCAATTACAGCCGCTATAGAATGTAGAAGGGAAAACAACTCCTCCTTCATCTAAACCCCAAATAGCTGAGCTCTCTGTAGGCTTAAGAGATTCAAGAGCTTAAAAACTAGTACCGTGCCTTTTACAAAAATCTGAATTCAACTCAATCACCCGCCTACCTCAATCAATGTGTGGGTTATGAAAAGTAAGCTAAGGCATGCCCAGAATTACCTTCAGTTGAGGAGCATCAAAAACCAATTCCTCGCCATGACCCTCAGCCACAGTCATAGTTAATAAAGCTGTATCATGAGAGATTGGCTCAGAAGTTAAGACTGTGTCATCAACTGCTCTTACTTTTTCAATCAAGGTCTTTTTAATCACAGGAATTCCCAAGCAGTGGAGTAACTTTGCTGAAAAAGTTGGGAGGGACATGACATCTGGAGAAAAGGTGCCCCAGTCAAATGAATGGGGACAAATTGGTGTGCCATGAAAGTTGGGGGGGAACAAACACCCTGCCCCCCCCTACAATTACGCCCATGTTCCCAAGGCTTTAGCCACTCCTCAATCCATGAAATTTTCAGTTGCCCCTGAATTAATCATCACAGGACAGTTCCCCACCAGGACTTGATTACAATACAAGGATACATTAATCGTGATGTGAGGAACAGCAGACTGGAATGTATTGGCCTCCACCTGGGGCATCTTGCTCAAAGGAGTCTGAAACCTCTTAGGAGTGAAAGGGCAATTTCCCAGGAAATGACCACTTCTTCGACAGTAAAGACACAAGTTATTTTCCCTTCTCCTTTCCTTCTCCCTCCTTTGAAAAAGGACAAAACTTTACCCTGAGACTCTGAAACCCTGTGTTTGAAGTCTTTATTCACTAATTCTAACCTAGACCTTTCAAACCTCGGATTTTGCTTCCCTTCTCCAAAACCTCTTCTATGTTCTGCTCTCCTCTCATTCTGACAAAAGTCTAGCTGTAAAACCAAATCAATGAGAGCTTCGCAGGAGGTTGGTATACTAACCATCACTGTTAGAGCATCTTTCAACTCTTTTCTTAAACCCCGAAAAAATAGGGAAGCTCGCTTTTCTTCTGACCAGTGACTCTCCATCCACTTGCAAAGAAATCTGTCACTTGTGAAACAGTTCACCAAAACTTTCCTTAAAAAGACTAAAATCATGGAGAGCTGGATCCTTTAACTTAACCAGCAACCCAGCCCAACTTGATGCTTCCCCAGACAGGTAAGACATCATGAAAGTTACTTGTGTAGCATAAGAAATAAAAACTGGCCTGCTTAGAAAGTGTAATTCACACTGTCAGAACATTTTGGAACTTCTTTGACTCACCATCAAAGCATTCTGGGGGAGCTAAGGGTACTGTTATTATTAAAGGCCTCAAACACCAACTGTTTGTAAACCCAGATCACCACTCCAACACCTTCCCTAACCAGAACTGGGGGTTCTTGACTTGGTTCAGAACTACTGCTCTGGGCTCCTGCTCCAGTAACTTCCTGAATCTGTGTGACCTTAATACTCAATTCCTCCACCTTTTTAATTAGGTTGACATTCTCCCTGTTGGGCGCTCTCATTTCTTCCCTCAACTCTATTAGTATATCCCCCAAAGCTTCCATTGTGGTCTTGGAGGGATTCATGAAGCTCAGGAGGAACTAACAACTTGGGCCTTTCATTCTGTCAGGTCCCGTCTTCAAAGTTCCTCAGAAGCAGCAGAACCCCATAGACCAACAAAAGCATCTCATGCACAACTGTTTTAGAATTTTAGCTGTGTTTGAAACACCCCTGGGGGAAAAGGCAATGGGATAAAATAACAAACTCAGACAATGGATCTTCCTCCTTAGGATGGATATCTGCATTAATGAAAAAGACACAAGGTGAGCTTCGAGTCTGTCTAATTTCAAATCCCACTCTATAACCCCAAAGCTCTAAAACAGTACCTGAGAATCCTGTGCTGAAAGCCTAGAAGAAATGTTTCAAATTTGGCTTCACAGACACAAAGCATGATGAATGGATTCTGTAGTTCAGTACTGTATTTTCAATAACAGTCTTTCTCCAAAAAGTGTCTGCATCCTTAACTGGCTATTTAACTGAAGAAACCCATAGGAGTATAGTTACTCTGAAAACTCATCTGCACATATTATTCTCTTGGAACTGAAGTTGTTCTCTTAGTTCTTAGCTTGTCATCTTGGCAGTTCTTCACCACATGTGCCACCTAAACTTAACCTAAATTCTACTAACGTATCCAAAACCTGAACCTTATTTGTATAGTGAGCATTTCCCCAGAGTCTTTAGTTACCAACAAATGAATAGTTTGATGATGCACTTTCACTTTTCTTATTTCCCACTAAGTCATTTCCTGCCCATTTAAGAATCTTTTTTAAACTAGTTAATCCCATTACCTAAAGTCTGAATGCAAGAGAATTAAAAATAGTAATCAGATATAACATGCTATTTGATGCCTAGTGCAAGACTGAGACAAAGCATTTTATTAATTCCGGTCTCCGTGCCCTGGGAACCGAAACCGCCAAGTCAAAACAGGAAATTGACTAAACTAAAGTTCACAGCGATAACAGATGCTGCACTGCATGCCTCTTTTCCAGCTATCAACTGAAAGAAATCCAAAGCAGTTTCTAAATGTCTGCACCTCCAAAACTGATGTGACAGGAAGCGGCTTTGTTCTGCAGCTCTGCCAAGAAGCTCGGAACTCGACGATCAGCTAAGCTGCCTGGTCTCCATGACGTGACGAAACCGGATTCTATCTGAAGAAAAGCTAGTTAGTCATGCCAAGTTTAAACCACTCACAGAAAACTATGTTGCTTCGCAAGATTGGAAGTATTTAAAGTCTGTCAGAATTCATGAGCACGTGCATGACAAAAACACAGTTTGCCTCAGATAACATTAAAAAAGGAACCTAAAATACTCTTCCCAAAAATAAGAAATTAATAAAAATATGAAATCATCTGAACTCTATTTAAGGTAACAATTTTTATATTTATTTAAGCAGAAACATTTGTTGTAATTTAGAGTGCATCACTTAACTTAAATTGAAGAACAATTTGCAAAGCTTCCGGCTGAGCCTCAAATTCTTTATATTCATGAGTTGAAATTGATTTATATTCTTCAGTCATTCCAGGCCTGAATTCTGTACACAATAAGCACAGGACCTAATCCAAGGACAAATGTAAATGAAAGGCATTTTAGAATGTTTTGCCTAGTCCTTTGTTTAACATTCCACCAATCAAGACTCCAGGTTCCTTCCACCATTTTGGCTTGAGTTAACCTCTGCACTCTGGAATGATTATGTTAAGGCCAAAACTACCATAAATTGAAAAGCAGGAGAAAATGCATATTATCACAAATTAAACAGGTTAGTGTCAAAAATGAAACATTATTGGTCACATCTGCCCAGAAACCTGACCTTTGTGCTGTCAACGATTGCGGGATTCACTTCACTTGCTTTCTCTTGATTTCTTCTGTGGAGGGTTCACAGGCCTTGGTCGGAAAGGGCAAGGTCACTTCTTTACTTTTCACTCCCTCGGTATGCGCCGTCTTTCTCCTACTCTTGAACTGCCATGCTGAGTTAGCCCTTACGTTGTGCGGTCTGCCTCGCTCATCCTGTGCTCTTGCTCCACCATTTATCCCTGTGTGGAAGGGAAAAGGTCACCAGGTGTGTGTGATTCTTGTCAATTGCCTTTGCCTAACCCTTGTAGTGGGACATATATGGTAAACAGTTCTGGTGTTAGTCCGTTCTCTTTTGTGTTGCGCAAAAGTGTTAATTTCGGAAAAGGTGGGGGGCAGTGTTTTTGAATATCCTATGTAGTAGGATGAGGAAAAGGTTTTGAAAGAAGGGAGTTACCACATCTCACACGTCAGTGTCCCACTCACACTCCCCGAGGACCACCCATCCAGGTGATCATCCCTCACTGGTTCACCCCCAGGAACTGGTTCCAATAGCGATGGCCATGTCCTGGCCACCTGGGTGACAGATCCCAGAGGACTAGTTAGGAAGACACATTCAGGTTTCTCTCATAGTACACATTCCCCATAGGATACTCCCCCAGTATATGGGCACCATGAGACACCTACAGGTACTGTTGAGTGCTAAATTCTTGTGGCTTCTCACTCTGCACTGCTAGACAGGTGCATGCAAACAAAGCTTAACTTTCCTGTTATGTCATGCTGAGTTGCATGTTCCATTTGTCACCTGCTCATATGGGTTGCCTTGTCACAATACATATCTGTGCTGTCTGTCAACGCACCTTGTGATGTGCCCAGAGTGAAGGTGCATAAGTGCCCACAGACCACATTCCTGATGCATCAATGCCAATGTCACAGAGCCTACTGATTGTGACACCTGCTCTTACCCTTCCATGCTCTGCCCCCACTCCACTGGGCCTCTCAGCTCACCCTCTTGTGTGTCAGTGGACATTGTTTCCAGCGTCCAATCCACACTCCTCCTCTCTGCACTTCACAAAACTTGCCTAGAAGGCCCACTTTCAGCTGTACCTACTTAAGGGCCTTTTCCCTTTCCCCACCTCCCTGCAGGTCCTCATTGTCTTCAGCTCCATGTCCCAGACCTGATTAGTGTGTCATGTGCTGACCATTGTGTTGTCTGTGGATATTGGTGGCTGACTGTTGCCATGTTGTAAAGGGGCCCCTAGGGGACCCTGATGTCTATGGAAACAAGGCAGGTCACCACACATGATAGAGACACCAGACACAAGGTTGTATTCACAAATCTAGGGTCTTATTGCAAAGCAAAAGTCTCAGTTGGCCAACTCGGTTTCACGCCCCGCGACGTGTATCTCTAGACCTCGAGGGACGCAAGAGAGTGAATTACGTACATCAGTTACATATATACAAAATGCATATCAAACAATCCGCTATGACATGCATAACACCCCTCTTCATTGGGTTTCTTTGAACTTGGTGTGATGATGGACATCTCTGACCACTATGACACCTTCAAACATCTATTCTAGTAACAATTTGCAATTTGTGAGTGCGTAGGCATCTTTCGGTTGTTGAATAGAACATGGCGCTTCTGTTCTTGGAGGCGAACTACATACAGGGGGAGTTGCATTCCAGACCTTGCTATCTATCAGGTGCTATTCGTGTCCTGGGAGCCGACATGCTCTTAGCGGGCTCAGCAAAGGGGGGCCGTTATAAAAGCATAATTCAAGCCTTTAGCGGTATTATTCTAACATATTCTACCATATAACGAGACTGGCTGGCAGCTGTGAAATGATTCAAGGCTGCATGAAGGAGGGAGCCGGGCATTCTTCCTGGCGCTGCCTACGTTTGTGTTTCAGCGAAACTATTGTTATCCTCTCGGCCCTGTGGCCTTGTCCTTTTCATATACAGACAACAATGTTCCACAGTCGAGCAGTGTAAGCGGAAAATATACTGCGAAGCAATAGGAACAGAAAGCAATGAGCAATGGTTAGAAAACAAAATGGCGATTCTTGTTACATCAAAATGGCCGTTCATTGGAAACTCGCAAAACCTATATTCTGTCGTATCGTGTATGAGACGGTTGGCCCACGGCCACCAAAATGCGTTTGCGGTCTCAAATTAGATTTCTAGACTGACAATGTGATATCATTCAACATTCCAATGTCACATTAATTTTCTCCTGGTATGTGTGGTGACTCGACAGTTGCATGGCCCATCATTGTCCGTGTACTCCACCGTTGAATGTCAATATGTCCACTGCTGGCATGAACATGTCGGGTGAGGGGGGGGGGAATCACTTGTCAGCAAATTCCATGCATCCATTGCTTACTGATCAAAGTGTGTGAATGCACAATGTCTGATGGGTGTGTGTCTTGTCATTTGTTGTTTGAGTGCCCTTTGAAGCATGTGCATTGTTGTCTCGTTGAACATGGGTCAAAATGTCTTTCTCTGTCCATGTGCAGGTGACGATGCACCAGATGTAGAGGAGGAGAAGGAGGATGAAGAGCTAGTGGTGTGTCAGACCACCAGTGTAGGACGTGGTGTTATACAACATGAGAACCCACTAGTGCTCCAGATCATCCTCAGTCATGCTGCAGACTCTTCAGACTCTTCAAACTCAGCTGGTCTTGCTGCTGAAGCTGATGTGTATTGCTCAAAGAGGGCAAAGATGAGTGCCCCAATGGACGGGTCAGATGGGGCCTGAGAGTCTGCGGTGGGGGAGCTGGCATCACAAGGCCAGTCAGTGATTGTCCCCCTGTCAGCAACGGGTATCATCACTTGCATCAGGCTGCTGTGGGCTCTGCACACGTGGGGGAGGTGTGCAGGCTGGGGAGACAGAGTGGGAGCAGCAGATGTTGCATGCAGCCCTCCGACATGGGATTGTGTTGGACACAATATCTGAGGGCATGGATAAGATGGCAAAGGCCATGACCCCGCCAGCGGCATGGGTAGAGCAACAGCTGCAGGTCATGCAGTCTTCATGCCGCTGTCACAGGTTACGCATGGAGGCCAACATCAAGGGCTGATGGGCTGATCTGGGGTGTCTGCATGGATCCCTGTGTGTAGACACTCCGGTACAAAGAGGCCCTAAGGCGTGAGATGCAGGCCATGAGGACTGCTATCCATGACAAATTCACAGCCATAAGGATACTGATCCATGATGAATGCCTTCAGGCAGACACTCTCGGAGCAACTCAATGCATCACTGGTGAGTGTGCATACAGACTCTGCAGCCATTCGTAAGAAATGCATGGAGACCTTACCGCCCTTACAGTGCTGGTGAATTCAACCATGTCACTGCTGGCCATGGCCAGTGAAGACCAGACCTTGGTACTGTGTGGTGGAGCTCCAACACCACATCTGCCTGCAGATCAACCGCAGGATGGGGGTCCCAGCACAGACAAGCCACCTGGTCCCTGAGCATATGGAGGTGATTTAATTTATTTTTTGGTCTACATTTTGTGTCCACTCATTGTGGACACTGACATGCACCCTACTTCCCTCCAGGAAGGGAGGCCCCCGTCCCCCCAGACGTGATTATATGTCCTTACTCCCACCCTTCTACTCCCCTATTCCCATGTTTCCCGCCATGCCCTGCAGGTGTACTCCCTGTGCACACTATTCTTTGACCTGTGCCACTTCTCAGTCCACTCCCTTAACCACTTACATGACCGACCCAGCCATGCCACTGTTCAACATGTACTACAAACCCTTGATTGTCATGTATGCTCATCCTCCACTGCAGCGCTTCATGACGCAGTCTCTAGTGACTCAATTCTGGCCTTGTGTGTGCATTGACTTGACAGGATATGTTTGTCACACTAGATGCATGTCGGGTTGGACAGATATGCGCATGTGTTCCCCTTACTGACTGCTTCTGGGTTACCCAATGAGGTACATTTTTTTTTACAATGTTTGATTCTGTTGGTTATCTGCACATGGGTTTGTTCCATGTTTTTTGTTCTTGAAAACTTCTCCATGTCATCTGCCACTGTCAGTGAGTGTACATTGCGTGCCCACATTGTTGTCCCATTCATGTGTAACATCGTCTCTCCCCACAGCTTGTCTTCATCTGTTCTCCCCGTGTGAGTTGCAAGTGCACCCTGGGATCCATGCACACTTGCTGGGAAGGTCTCAATCAGGGTGTGTGGTCTGTTCGGGGTTGAGTGAACAGCTCCATGTTGTCTGGAGGTCCATTTGCAGTGGTGCACAACAGGGGTGTATGTTGGTTGATGTATGGTGTCTGGGTATATGGTTGGGGTGCCTTCTTTGCAGGGATACAGTGTACATGGGTCTTTTTGTGATTTGCATTTCATGGTCGGTGTTACTGGTGTTTTTTCTGATGTAGAGATGATGATTGACCTTTCACATGTGCCCATTCTTTGGCAGTCAGCCCTTCACCTTCACCCACTTTTCTCCTTTGTGGCCCACTACATGTGGTTTTTTTCCATCACTGTTACCTCTGTGCTCTGAATGTGTGCTCCACTATGCCCGTAGTGGCTACATGTGCAGTAGTATATCTCACCTCAGCTGGTGTTGTGGGGTTCCTAATGGGTATCATTATGAAGGTTTTCAGCGGGTAGGCACTGTCCCCTGTAAACGTCTACATGGTTGTCATTATCATTTATTGGCCGGGTCTATTGTTCAGTGTGTGATGTGCATACATGTGCATGGCCATTCATACTCACCAATGAGTCATGCGTTGCCGTATTTTCCAGATACAAGGGCCTGGTGCAGTGGTGGCATGCAGAAAATGTAGCTGTCATGTGTGCTGCTTGGGAAATTAGCATACACTTCCAGAATGATTCCTTTGGCATCACACACTATCTGCACATTGATGGAGTGCTAATGCTTTCGTTTCCGGTACATGTGCTCTGTCAGTCGGGTGGCTGTAGCACAACACGTGTGCAGTCTATTGCACATAGTACAGAGGGGAAGCATGCCACTGCATAGAAATCCTGCATCACTGTCTTTCTGCCGGTGTTCGGAGCATATATATCTGCCTGCGCACACATGCAGGTGCTGTTATGCATGACAGCGTCTGGTGTAGACAGTGTGAACATGTGGCCTACGATATCCCACTATTGCAGTGGTCCGCTGAAAGGACCCAGTGGCACGGAAATGTACTATAGTCAGCGCTTTTTGTAGGGTGGTAAGCGCAAAGATCCGATAGTGGGTGATCTTAGGCCATTTTCCCACTCCCTGTCAAGGTCTAGGATTATATGGGGAAAACCTGTACCTGACAGACCTGGTGATCTGGGTTCCCAAAAAACGTAGTGCGCATTGTGAAGATCTGGGCCCTGGGCATCCTCCTCCTGTGCACGATAGCTCTGACTATTTGTGTATTCATTGTGGCTGTAGACGCTTTGTTGGTGTGCATTGCATGCTTTATAGGCATGTGTTCCTTTGCGTGTTAACGTTTATGCCTGCTATCATGTGGCGTATGGGTCCCGGGGTTTGCATGGGCTTTTTCGTGACTTGATGTTCTGAGGTAAAATCCATGATTATGGTTGCATCTGCGCTGGTATGGGCATGCGATTGCTTGGCCGTGGACCATCCCTCCACACGCTCACATTTTCGTGCATACTTCCTCATTCTGCATGTTCTGCCCCCTATTTGGGTGGCTGCATAGGCCCAGTCCACACTCAGCTTGGAGTCTCGCACAAAGCACTCGTCCACTCAGAGAGACATGCCGGAAAATCCAGCGCATTCGGCTCCATGCAACGCCAAACAGTGATTTATGCACAAATTGGAACGCAAATCCCTGATTTTTCAAGCAAATATTGCCATGAATCAGGGTCTTAATGTTCTTCCTTAAGGTACTGAGCAACCGAAATTGCGTCAAGCAGAGGCACACATCACTCCAAAGAGTTCGGACAAATCATGTAAAATTAGATCTGCGTGTGTTCTACTTGCTTGCATGTGCATCATTAAATTGCTTCTCTAGGTCACTTTCTATGTCCTTTCCTCCAATCCATTCCAAACTGCTAGATCACATCCCTTCTAAACGAGACCACAGACGTGGGTCCCATGCCTTCTGGATCCTAAGACCCAAGCTACACCCTCCTGATGATATCCAATGAGGTCGAAAACATGTCTGGTGTAGATTGTAATTTTCTGCCGAAGGGATGTGTCCCAGCCCCTTTTGGAGTGCGGCCAAGCCAGATTTCCATATGGTCTTTCCCTGTTCTGTAATGGCATGGCAGGCGAAAATACGATGGTCCGGAGCGATGAAACAAAAATGCTAGAGGTTAATATTAATTCTATATTCTAGCCATCAACTCTTGTTTTGTTTTAGTCATTTTAGATATCAACAACTAGCTTGTAAATCTTACTTTTTTCATTTACAATATACAATGGGCCTCATTACAAGGAAGGCGGTAACCAGCCGCTTTTCGCGGCATGGCTACCTCCATTCCTGGTACCGGGTTCGGGTTCCCTGAATGGGGAAGTACCGGGCCATCCAACCTTGGAGGGCCCTGTATTTCCCCATTCAGAGAACCCGGACCCGGTACATCCCCATTCCCATTTCAGCCCCCATAGGGCTCAATGGGGATGATGCTAACAACAGCCCGTTAATGGCAGAGCGTTAGCATCCTGGGCTGCTCGCGTGACCCACTAAGGATGCCTGGTGGAACCAGGCATCCTTAGCGGGTCCCACGAGCGGACCTCGTAATGGGGTGGAAAGGGGTTAACGGCTCTGGCACCTTTACCGGCACCGTGAACCCCTTACCGCCCTCCTCGTAATGAGGCCCAATGTGTGATTCTTGTCAAGATGCAAATGTGGGTAAAGGAAGCATGTGTCACTGAACGGTGTCCCCTGTAGAACTTTCCTATTTGGCATGTCCCCAACCCACTCACCCACATCACATCCTGGTTTCAGTTACCTGGTCTACACCGGGCCCCCCACACCATAGCCCTTTGTCTCCAGAACCCTATTTGTAGATGCTCCCACCGCAAGGAAAATGCTCTAAGCACCTCCACCGATTCCTGGAAGGTCAATGTTATGTCAAATAGCTGAATAACAAAGAAAGTAGACATTAGTTACATTCAAGTGACAATTTTGTTCCTATTTAGAGCTGCTTTTTAATGGTAACCTAAGTGGTGTAGCACAGAATGTGACCTTTAGCACGCCAGTGATTTACTTCTGGTCTAGCCCTGGACCAATGTATAGGTATTACAATATCTAACGTCTAATATTGAGGTCTCAAACTGATCACGTTTTCATTTACCGGCAATCTGCGCATTCGTACCAATGTCACCTTTCTGTTATTTTCTATAATTTCCCTTGGCCTGATTTGCCCCTACACCATTATTGACCCGCTGACTAAGCTGACATTTCTTCATCATTGTGTCAGTGTTTTCATGTTTAATCTCTGGCAATACCTATTCGACTGTACATTGTGGAGACCCTTTTCGGAATTCAGTACAACTTGTAGAGTTTTCTGGAAATGTCTGGCATCAGAATCTTGTGTAATGGGAGAGAAAATATGAACTGGCTGCTATAAATAGACATGTAGATATGTCTGAAGAAGTGCGTCATCAGCAGTATACGACAAGCAGACCCTGGGATAGTTGAAATGCAAAATGAAAGGTACTTTGCATAGCAGGCGTTCACCCACTACAATAGGCTGCAAACTCAATGCTGAACTATGCAGCTACTGTATGCCTTACAGGTCACAGGTTTCACATAAAAGGAAGAGATGTCCATTATTACATTCTAGTACACAAGCAGGGGTGGGGGGGGATTAGATCAGGTATGCAAGCATCAGCTCTGGGTGGACCGGCATTTCCTCTCCATACACCCCAGCTGGTACATTATGTTTTATTATTTGAGAGTTGCGTTTGAGTTATCATACTCTACCTATACCCCATCTGGTACATTATGTTTTATCAGTTGAGTTTATTTGAGGTATTATGAAGTGCAAACCAGGGAGTCAAGCGTTTCAGAGCACAGTAGTGAAGTATGAGGGGAAAAAAAACATTTTCAGTAAATCACTATAAAGACTAACTATACAGAAATGGAAATGACCAGGCAAGAGGTCAGGGCCACAATACAATACCATTATAAAAGGAGGTGGAACTGCTAAGCTTTCCCATGCTTTGTGTGCAAAAGCCATCTTTTGCACAATGTTAAACCAAGTGTGGTTGTGGTGCAAGTTGAACGCATTCACATTGTTGTCCTACTAAAAGTTAAAGTGTGTAGTTACTTGCCCCTGGTAATTTTCTTTTGACTGGATGTTCCTCCCACGTATCCCTTATCTTGGATATATTCAAGTCTGCTTGCAGCTTGCTTTGGAAACGTTTTTCATAGGGTTTGAGCTCTATGGACTGTCGAATCTCAGTCCTTGACAGATCTATAGCGTCTTTAGTGACGTTGATATTGATTATATATTGGCACGCGCGCTGTCCGTTACTTCCGTTCTTACTTTTTTACCCTACTGAAATAGCATGCTGGGTTCCAGGAGGAGATAGTCTTGGCATTGCGATAAAGGAAGGTGTAAGACATGGACATTCTAGGCAAGAGGGGATGGATGGGAGGGTGATGAGGTATACATGGGAGGAACATCCAGTCGAAAGAACATTACCAGGGGTAAGTAACTTGTTCTCCGAATGGATTGGGTCTTCCCATATATTGCTCATCTTTGATAGACTCCCAAAGCAGTTTGAGTTTGGCGAAGGGTGCTAAGAATTTACTTTACTTGTTAATGTTGTGGAGTACAGCTTTGCCAAATCTGGCTTCCTCTCCCGAAAAATAATCTACACAGTAGAATCTACTAAATGTATGCAGAGACTTAGACCTTCAAGTGCATCCTTGCTAGCCAATGAGTAAAACTCATGTATGCACATCACAGTCCATCTAGAGATTGTTTGTTTTGTGACAGCTAATTCTAACCTATGACAAGAACAAACAACAAAAAGCTGATCATCTTGGCAAATATTTGCAGTCCTTGTGATATAGAAACTTAGAATCCTCTTTGGGTCTAAACAATGCAGTCTCTCTTCCTCTTTAGATGGATGAGGAGGAGGATAAAAAGAAGGTAGTGCAATACGTTGTGCCAAATGAAATTCCGACAACCTTTGGCAAGAAAGAAGACTTAACCCTCAAAACTACCTTATCCTTGGAAAAGGTTGTGAAGGGTTGTTTGGAAAATGGAGCCTGAAGCTCACTTACCCTACGGGCAGATGTGATAGTCACTAAAAAGGCAGTTTTTATAGTGAGCTTTCTTATAGGGCATTAACGTAAGGGCTCAAAGGGAGTTCCCATAAGACTTCTTAGTACCATGTTTAGATCCCATGATGGTACGATGAGTAGGTGGGAGCACATTTGTCAAGTCTTTCAGAAATGGTGTCACAATTGGTACTTTGAAATGTGATCCCTCAGCGGAGATCTTTTGAAAATTGAAAGGGCTGCTAAATAGCCCTTCACTGCGACTACTTGCAACCCAGAATGGGTCAAATGAAGTAGGAAAGACAAAACATGGGGAAGTTTACATGAGAAAGGATCTACTTCCTTTTCTCTGCACCTGCTGTGAAATCTATTGTAACAGCAGTGATACAGGGATTTAGTTGCTGGTCTTCTCACCAAAATCAACACTTCCATTACATCTCCCCGAAGCTCCCAATCGTTATATCTCACCCTTTCAGCTACCAGGCATTAAGGTTGAGAGTCCTGCTCTCTGGGTGAAGAATGCAACCTCCCTCTTGCGAGAGTAGGTCCTCTCTTTGGGGAAGATGAATTGGAGGGAAGATGGCCATTTCCAGAAGGTCTTGGTACCACGTTCTCCTGGCCCAATCTGGGGAAATGAGGATCATGGCTTTCCCAAACTTTCTCAACTTCCGTATTATGTGAGGAATGATGGGGACTGGCAAAAACGCATCCAGGAGTCGTAATTCCCTGTCCACTACGAAAGCATTTCCTAGAGCTCCTCTTTGGGGAAATTCCCTTGAGCAGAACAGCTCGCACTTCCGGTTGACACTGGTCATGAACAGATCCACTTGAGGGGTTCCCCAAAGAGAGAAGAACTCCTGACGGACTCCCTGAGCTAATTTCCACTCATGGAAGATCGTGCTCTGCCTGCTCAGAGTGTCCACTGCCGTGTACTTTTCTCTGGCTAGATGAACTACCAAAAGATGTATTCCTTCTCTTAGTGCCCAGAACCAGAGCTGCATTTCCTCTCTGCACAGGAGCAGTGACCCTACAACCCCTCTGCGGCAAGTAGCTCCATAATCAGCAATGCAGAAAAAACAGAACTGAGATAACGGCCAGCACGTGTACTATTATATAATCAGTGTCCATTTCGCGAATGACGCTACGGAGGCCATCGAGGAACAAGATTCGATGCTGCCCGATGCTTGACCATATGAAAAAAAATTCCGAAGCAAGCTGCAAGCAGACTTCAATATATCAAAGAAGAGGAATATGTGGGAGGACACAATCCATTCGTGAGAAGGTTTTTCAAGTAGTTACCCGTGTTCATTACTCAGTATTCTTTTCAGTTGGCTGTAGTTCTCACTTTTAATTCTTTAAGATTAAAGATCATGTGGAGTTAATTGCATCAGGCAACTACAGAATAAAGATCTCCAGGAGGGGGAAGGGTGAAGCCTAGATTAATCTCTGTGAGTGCATTTGTTTAAATCTTTACTTTATCTGTAACAATGCTAAAAGCTGAACAGGAGCATCTATCCAGTGTTAGTTTAACATTCCATAGAAGTTCTTTTTAAGTAATTTCATTAGTTTAGTGGTGATGTCTACACTGCTCAACAAACGGATTCTACTATTTAGGGGTGGTGATGAATGTTAGTGAATTTCAATGAATAGGAAGGCAACAGTTTACCATAGACCATCATATATTGTAAAAGTTCATATTCATTTAACACAGGAGTATATTTCTGTAAATCATAGTGTTAGAGATGTGAAGGGTAATGGTACCCCAGATCTGAAGAGCGAGTGTTAAGTAAAACAATAAGAAGAGATTCATGCACTCAAAAGATAGGCTAGTATAGATAAACTACAAAAGCGGTAGATAGAATACGGGAGGGAATACTACTAAGACTATCAGGTTTGTGTAATTCTGGTGTTTTATTCTTCTAATTTCTCTCCTTGTTTCTCTTTATTTCTGTATTTCTATGTAGAAGTTATATTCATGTTTCTCAAAGGGAGTCCCATGAACAGATTGTCGGGCTGGATGCCACTCTTTTTCCCTACTTAAGGAGCCCTCCAGCCTCTTTTCCTTTGCAGATGGGGAGCAGGTGCAAGTGAATCTTGGTCACCTGGCATAAACCCCACCCACCTTCTTAGTCATGCCTCTTCCTTCCTGCTCTCAACTCAGATCAAGGGCGTCTCTTGCCTGGGCATCCGAAGCGAAGGGCAGACAAACAAAAGGGCAATTCCTGTTTGGACCAGGAGGATCCAGGGCCCCGAACCCCTGCTCAGACAGCAAGTAAGCATGCAACAACATGTGTTTACTCCCTGTCCCCACAGGCCACCCTAACCCCTCTGGTCCCCCGTGATGGTCCCTTGTGCCCCCATTATTGCACACAGGTGTTGCCTGTTTTGCTTGATTCTTCTACCCTGCTCTCCCCCCTCCAGCCTACTTCTGCAGGAGTCTGACCTGATACATTCTACAGTCTTGTGGCCAATGCTGGATTTGACTTTTATGGACTTCATTGATTCACGGTGCATCAGCCTTTCTCATGGTGGCCCCGAATCATGCTGTTCCCATCTTCATCTTGTATCCAGGCTTGCAACATTATGTGTTACTACTGACTTCTGCAATTGTATTAGCTCTCCCCTCGTGCTCCACTCTTTTTGACTGCTTACTCTCTGTTCTCTCCTCCTCCCCTTACTTTATTCTATGCACTTACTGTATCAGAATTGTCCCTGGACCTAGTATGATAGCAACCTCGTCTGTATCTTTCCCCCCCGCCCTTACTTGCCCCCGCCCCCACCCCCCCCCCCCCACCTCCAGCATTATCTGAAATGTCGTCAGGCCAAGTATGATAGTTAATTTCACGTCCTTACTGTTCATGGCCTGTAAGAATGTCATTGTATTTTCCCTTGTTCCCTCCCTTGCCTTGAGGCCCTTTGAAAAATATTGTGTTTTGGCGCTATATAAATAAACTATCATATAATTTCATACACTGATTCTTCCTCTATTTGATGTTGAAGCCCATTCACTGCCTCATTCACTAGCCAAGCCTCGTAGGTTTGCAGGCCCACCTCCTTTTAGTACCTGGGGTGAGACTCCTTCCATAGCATGTTATTTACTAACGTCTCCCGATTTATTAAACCAAGATCTTGATTTATTTTATAAGCCATCCAATCCAAACCATTTTTGCACAGAGTAATTTGCACACGCTTTCTTGCCCTGCCATTTTATCTTCTAGTGTTTCATATAATTTCGTTATAAAATGACATTGTTT
The DNA here is from genome assembly GCF_040938575.1 of Ambystoma mexicanum. Taxonomy (NCBI): domain Eukaryota; kingdom Metazoa; phylum Chordata; class Amphibia; order Caudata; family Ambystomatidae; genus Ambystoma; species Ambystoma mexicanum. The sequence continues at coordinate 931,767,835 of NC_090921.1, read as the reverse complement.
AAGGCATTCAAGGTGACCTCTTGTGAAAGCAATATGCAGAGGGGTGGGCTTTGCAAATGACAACCGATAGGATGCTGACGTGTCAATAGTTGATTTACCCTAATTAGGATACAAAATTGGGGATTGTGACAAATTAAATACATCTCTCACTGTCTACATCTCCACTTGCATTTCAAAAATTATTTCTGATTCATCAGCTTGCATGGGTTCCTCACTATCATTATCACCTCTTGACTGTTGCTGCACAACAAGTAATTCCCGCCTTGCCCTGGGTTTGTCTTGGTTTCAGGAACACTACCTGTGAGTATAGTAAATGCCGGGCTGAATCTTCAGCCGAATGTAATAAAACCGCAATTATTTGGGGGCTTCTTCGGGCAAGAATGTGCTACTCCCTCTGTCCGTGGTGCTAAGCACCTTTGAACATGGCATTGGGGGAATGACAACTCTTTCATCCAATACACTAATCACTCCACTTAAAACACTTTGGGTGTTTACTGTAAGCAGATCTGCATCAGAAATTGGCAGATTTGTCGGCTCATCTAGTCCCTTTACAGGTGTGGTTTTTTGTCACCATTTTATGGAAGAGTTCACATCCCATAGACGCTGAATGTCCATTGTTAAAGATGTTGATATTTTTTTTCCATCCTTTTGAAGTTTATTTTTGTTGTATACTTCCATGTCACTTGGGACTGCCTAAGCATCAGCTATTAACTTGGCTGCATGTGCTGGCATGGTAGAAGTTCATTTATACATTTAAGGCCCTCCATCCTTCCGCACACCACACTCTTTCCAAATTTGCTCCCAATCAAGTGGCTATCACTGTGTCGGTGCAACGGCCAATCTTCATACTATACTGATAGCAGTATATGATAACAAGGACGAGGAAGCACTGCTTGCAGTGCAGATAACGCAACTAAACAGCAAAACAGCACTCCGAGGCACTTCCGTCGATTGTGAGCATGCAATTGCACATGCTGTTGTAAGGGGTGTAGCTTATGCCGTTTGTTAGGCAGAATTGCATGCAGTACCCTCTGGGACCACCACATACAATTAGGACTACAGGTGTAAGCAAAACCAACCTTTAGTATACGTCTGTACCACACAGTTTAGTGGTAGCAGGGCTGAGAAGCCAGGCTTAATTCAAGAGTGAATGTGAGCAGTACAAGAGGTTACACAGAGGTCCTTCAATCACAGTGGTTCAAGTAGACACTTATACTCAAGGTTTCTTGGTAAAACACTTATTAATTTATTACACAATCAGTTAGAAAACATTCACTAGAAGGAGGCAACTATTATAGAAAAACACACTTCAGTACGGGACCAATACGTTTCTGAACAAGTTAGGCTCCCCTGAGGTAGGAGCAAAATGGCACTTCAGTTACTTGTAATGGTAGTAAAAAGCACAAGTTAAGTAGAAAAGATCATAAATACTTTCTTAGGCACTGCACATAATTTCAGTTCACAAGAGGACTCAATTCAGTTCAATAGGCATAGACCAAAGTTAATGGACTAGTGCCTTGGATAGGAAAGAGCAGTTCTTGTAGTAAATGGTAAAGACTTTGCAAAAGTTCTCAGTATTAGTTTAGGCAAAAAAGAATCATATGTTGGGTCACAAGCCGATTAGGCAAGCAAGTTGGGAATGTTACACAAACTTTCACCGCAAGAGTGGCATTCGCTCAATCGGGTTGGCACAGTACCTTAATATGAAGAACAAAATTCAGCTGAAGACGTTGGTTCCTGGCAGGTCCTGCAGATCTCACTGTTCCTGAGCCTCAGTTGTGGGGACAAGAGGGAGGATGTCGGGGGACTCTGCACTACATGGGATCGTCGGAAAACACTGACAAGATGGAGTCACTTCAGTTCCAGTAGCTGTAATTCAAGCACACAAGCTGGCGTCCCTCTCCCTGGATAATCCTAACCAGCCTTGAGACTGGTATCCAGGATGCTTACGAGTTGATTGCTCCCACCAACTCAAAAGGAAGAAGTCGTCCTTGAAGGGGCTTCTCTATTGAGATGAACTTGGCAATTCAGCCCTGCAGCAGGGCTTCCCCGGGTAAACCAACGGTCCAGGAGTTGCAGCAGCCGTCCACTTCCAGCTCTTCTTCGGTTCTTTCGTTCCAGTGTTCGACTCTGCTTTCCAGTCCAAGAGACTCACCTTTTAAACAGTTCTCTCCCCTTCATTCCAGCCTAGCTGTCACTCACCCAGCAGGGTGGCTGTCCTTGCCGGAAAGTCAGCCAGCCGATCACACCAGAGTGCATTTGAGTCTCCCAGGGGACTATGCACAGGGAGTTTTGGGCACCTCCTTCACTTCCTGCCCAACCCAGACACTCAGACGCCAGAGGCGGTCTTCAGTCCTGAAGTCCGCCAAAGGCACACTAAGGGACCAAACCTGGTTTGGCGCGCAGAGACAAACTCTAGAAGGACCTTTCGAAAAAGAAACAGCGAAAAAGACCGGGACCTGTTGAAACAAATGGGGCTTAAGGCGCAATCTTGGAAAACATGGCTTGCGTGATTTTTAGCTACCGGTTCGGAACAATCTTGGTAGTTTGTTGTAAAACCACTGCCACCAGCCATATCCATAGGAAAGGATGCATTTGACTGTACAGGAGTATTTAGACACAGGGAATACTAGGTAGCCCCTCCAGCACTCTTTTGTAAGATAGTGTGTGCTGCGTTTATGAATTTGGAAAGACTAGTAATTCAATTTCTCTTTACATTCTGATCTGGAGGGTTCTAAGGTAGAGGGAAATAGCAAATTTATGAGCATTCTCCCTAACACCGTTTTAAAGAAAGAAATGTTCAAACAATGATGTTACTATGTTTTTAAGGTACCAAATGTTTAGAATCCTCACAAGCGTGTAAATATAGCTGCATACCACTTTCTTGTCTGAATAAAAGTCATTGGTTACTCCTCAAGGTTTTCCACACGTCACAGAGCAGCAAAGCAGCGGGCAGCCAGCAGCAAAACAACACCCCCTCAAAGCACTCAATTGCATGCCAGTTATTACCTCTGGGTACTACTAAAGCACCTGCTAATCCGGTCCAGTCTTGAACTTTCTCATGTTTCTCTTCTGAGCACAAAAATTCAACATGTCTCAGAGTTTGATGGTTGTCCCGAGAGCAGGTTATGTTTAGTGGAGCGTAATCTGTGAGGTTACCATGGTTCAGTGGGCACATTACTTGAGGATTCTCTATCTGCTGTGTTTCCAAATCAATGATCTTTATTAAATGTGGCAGAAGGGTACTTTTGACCTGCTGATTTTCCCAAGCTGTGACTTCAAACACCACATAACCCAGGGAGCGAAGATGTGAGCTTGCGCCCATAATTACTTTTTTTACCACATTAGAAAGAATATGTTAAAATAATTGATCTGTTTCATTGTTTGTTACAAATTTGAGCTCTTGGATGTCACTGGAAATTATCAAATCTAAACTCGCACTTGAATGGAATAGTCTCAAGACATTGGGTCTATTTTGAAATTCTTGTTGTTGGCTTCTATCTAGACACTGTAATAGTAGATACTTGATGGAATTAACTGAGGATATTATATATTTTATGCCACCCTTCTTTTCCAGCCACAGTGCGTAAACATGCATGTAATTATGTCCTGGGATGTTATGGTTGTCATAGTTTGGATGTAAGGGTGGTGATGGTGGAGCAAATTCTGAGTGTTCGAAGCCCCGCTCCCAACAACTCTCATATTCGTTGAGCAGTCATGCGGCAGGGGCAGTATTCTTTGGGAAGATTCTACCAAACCAGTTCTTCTTTCTTCCAGTGTCATGAATAGAACGGACACATTATCTGGAGGATATGTTGTTGGTGGTAAAACTTCCTGCGAGTATGCGCATGTGATTGATGTTATTTCAGTGACCGAATATGGTGATAAATTTGCTAAATCAGTTATTGAAATCGCATCTGACATATTTACTGCTTGAGTCGAACATAGTTAGAAACACATTGGTCAGGTTCTGCTTAACTGCGCAGCAGCAGGTGATAGATGACTACATTTATGCATGAATGCGTTTGTCCCGTTAATATTGTAATAGCTGAAAACAAATACATGCATTGTTTGACCCTGTTCGTGATACTAATAAATCACAACTTAATCATAGCTCTCAACTCACACGTTTTTGGCGGGTGTCACCCTCCTTGTAAAGCGCTGACTCACCCACCAAACCTCCTACACGCCCATTCATTTCAATGGGCGTCTCACCCGCCAAAAACAAAATCGGGTGTTTTCACCCGCCTATGCGACACAAATGGTTGAGAGCTATGACTTAATACTATTTTATTTCAAGTCTGTCAGCCTTTAGGGCTTAGGCAGTAGCATTGCGCTTACCTTGAAAACGAACGTAGTTTGATGAAAACGAATACGCACATCAATGCAAAAAAACACTGGTACTTCCGCAAAGAGCTGGTCTAGACTAGTGTCCCTCCTTTTATTACAGTATGATTGAAGTCATGTGATCAGTCACATGACCGCACGTTGTCATTGTTATGGAAACTTTTAACAGTGGTTTTCTACGATTTTGATTGTAGTTACACACATCGTATGTCAGATGACTATTTGTTTGTGCATGCATAAAAACCGTACACTGACTGAGCAAGTAATAATAACCCCAATCATTTACTTCTCGTAAATGCTTTTGTAAATTTTGGTTAAAGTCATGTGATCTGTTACATGACCGCGCATTGTCATTGCTATGGCAACCTTTTCAGCAGTTTTCTGCAATTGTGAATGTTATTTCACACATCGTATGTCAATTGACTATTTTATTAGTGCATGCATAATAGTCATGCACTGATTGGGCAATGAAAAATGAACCAGTTTATTCACTTCTCGTAACAAAATAGCCCACGTAATTTCTGTAATACAAAGAAAAAGCAAAAATGCAGGCACTTGGTACTTTTTAGATAATTTAACACTGATACTTCTTTGCAATAATATAAACATAAAGGGGAGGGTCCACTGGATAATTACTGGATGAAGGTCTTTGCCATTTAGGGAGGGATGCACAATGTTGCTTACCCAAAATTAACTTTTAAGTAATGGAGTCAGTGGACATAAGACAGCTATATTGGAGATACTAGTGTCTGAATATGTGTTTCTAGAGGAATTGGAGATAACACACTATACTAAACAGCTGTTTTGTTTGCCCTTCCTCTCTCCTCGGAGGGATATCCAAACCCATATGAAGGGTATTCATAGATATTTAGTCTCAAACAGTATTGCATGAGGCAAATGTACTGATCTAAGCCAGACCTGATGATGACCCAAAGGTTCGAAACGTGTCGGCACAAGTGATTGATGCAAAACATTATAAAACTATCTCTCAATTGATTCTACTTGCTTGTAAATTGAAGTGCCACAGAGCTTTCTATGTTAAACTGTGGATGGTACAGGCGCAACAGGCAAAACAGTTGCCAAATATTGCTCATCTGTTGACCACATTCTCTTGTATAACGTGTTTGATGTAAACATTGCAAAATAATCCCCACATTGATTTCAATTGTCTGTAAATTCAATGTGCTAATATTTTTTCTTATGTTAAACCGTGTTTGGCACAGGGCCCCAACAGGCCATCCTTGTCAATTTGTGCACATTTTTTGGTTAAATCAAATGTATGCTTTGAGACTCATTAGACTCATTTTTTATTATAAATGGCTACTCTGAGAGAGAGATCTGCTGAATTGATCATATGTTATCAATAAAACTCAGCAACTGCTCACAAGCAAACACATTTGCAACATTATTTCATTGCACTTTTACCAGTAGAGTGTTGAGCGCAGCAGAGGAGAAATACTGCTATTTCATATGGTTAGGAGGTGGGTAGGGGTAAGCCACCTTTCTACCTCCACCGCAGCCCAACACACATTGCTTAATTTTCAGCAACATCTATCTAAAAACCAGTGTGTACTAGCGCACCCTGCACTAGGTACCCCACCAACATAACATTTCCAAAAGAATAGATGTAGTGTTTTTCTTCCCTCCTCTTGAGTGTTTATGTCTCATAGGTACTTTATTTTGACTAATTTGTCAAGTTCCCAGTGATCGTGAATATTTGCTCGAGCCTACCTGGAAGGTTTGATGAAGTGATTTTAGATTTTTTGACATTTTCATCATTTTTAAGGATTCCCTATTAGTCTTCTTCTTTTGTAAAATGTCTGCGAGCGGATGAGCGGTGTCTGAGGTGGCCGGAGCCAATTGAATTGTGGTCTGTTGGTCACTGTTTGTCTCATTTATTTCACAGTTAAGGCAGTTCGATTTTATAGCGACTGGAAGAGCGGGTTAAGGTACTTGCTTATTATCCAGTGATTTAGAGGGTAGAGTTGTCTCTAATGTCTTAATTTGTGCTGATGATACATTTTTTATTAACTGCATAATAATGTTTACAGAGCTAAGGATCTTCATAGCAAGTTTTGGTTGTTCTTCTTCCATACAAGTCACTTTTTAGGTCAGTATTAAAAGTAGGCCTGCTTGGAGTGACATGTTCTTGTTGGATATGTGGTAAAGCTCCCAGATGTATTTATTGATGTAAGAGTTAATTCCAGAGAAGAGGGAAGGGGATTAGTTAGTCCAAAAGAACGTTTCAGTGTCAGGTGGAGAAATGAGACAGATGAGGATTTTGAAAGGCCAGAGAAGTCCAGGGAATTTTGACATATTATCGGAGATACAAATAAATAATGGTTTGTGGTTGGCAAAGCAGATGAAGTCTCGGAATCTTTTAGCTGTTCATCTCGGAGATCATCATCTTGATCATAGAGTGATTGACTGCTGGCAATTGGTTTATTGAATCTGATTCTACATTGAGTTTTTCCTGTGTTTTAATAATTTGTGTTTCTGGTTGGGGCGGTGACAATGTATTCTCAGTTTGAGAATGAAGAGTGGTGTTATTCATTGGAACATGTACTCGCGCATTAACTGTGGGTAAAGTATCCACATTTGACATCAATGGTTTTGGATTCTCAGTTTTTTCCTGCGATGTAATGATGGCTTTTGGGTCCTTTTGTAAAGGAGACTGCAAGCTTGATATTTTTTTTTATCTAGTACTTCTGAGCCAACCAGTATTTCCATGAGGGCAGAATCTGAGATATCAGCAAATGATATCAATTGGGCAACTGGGCAAGCAACTAGATTCAAAGTTTGTTCACTGGTGGCAGATTGGGCTAGTTGATTCTGTTGTTGCTCCTGGGTGCAAATTTTGCAAGCCTTATTATTGCGCAAATACTGTCTGATGTCCAAATAGATTTGGTGTGATACGGGCAGCAGTCTTTGTGTAGAAGATGTTAGCAATAGAGCGTGATCAATCATTGTTGGGGCCACAATAATGTGAAGCTTATTGTAAAGTGAAAGTGTAATGGGCGAGAAATTAGTCAGTTGGAGGGTCCGGGTTAGGGGAAACTGCATGAATGAGTTTGAATTAGGGCACTGGAGGTTGCAAGTGCCTGGGTATTCCTGTGGGTCTTTACAGTAGCACTCAACAGTCGACTTTGCTGTGGGAGGGACAGATTATTTGCATGCGTAGTCAGTTCAAAGCAGATTACTCGCAGTAACCGACATATTTGTCCACATGCTTATTGGAGGTGTTCAGCACAAAGTTCTCAAGGAAAATGCCATATGCAATCAATGCTCTTAGCAGTGGGGCTGGGCAGGGAGCTTACTGTAAGGCTGCTACAGATGGTAGAGGTTTGATGGAGACACGGTGGAACTCCAATCAGCTCGAAAGTACTTTTGCATCTGCCAGAGCCCCGCAGAACACTGCAGAAAATATTCCACCCACTTTTGCGCCGTTATCGCTAAAGACTGAGTTTTTAAAGTTCACGGGTGACACACAGGCCCTCACAGGTCCTATGAATGTGACTCTTTGATGACAAAAAAGTGGAAAGAGGGGTTTCGGTAAAAAAAGAGAATCGTTGTGCCATTTGGTTTGTTGTTGGGAGTGGAAGAGATACTCTGATATTGTGGGTACCTGTGTATCTGTCAATGGAATGGAACAGTTCTTGCATGGATATGATGATCTACCAGTGGATTTGAGGGATGGACACATTTTCTTAGATCATCGACAAATTATTTGGTCTCTAGGTTCGAAATGAATACCTGATTGACTTGAGTGCAACTGGAGGTAGTTTACAAATACTACCCTGAAAAATGAGATGATTGCAATTGGGTGAGTGGTGGCCATTCCAGTTTACTTTTCAGGGTCTAATAAGTGTGAGTTGTTTGTAGAATCAGCATCCTTTTAAAACTCTGTAGGAGGATCATGACTTGGACATATGCTGAATGGAGCAGACAATATATATGATTTTTATTATTATACAAGTATATAATCACTGTAGTGATTTTTACAAGAAGATGAATAGAAATTTCACAGCATATTTGTCCAATCAAAAAATGAAACAAAAAGGCATGAAGAAATTATAAGGTTTCAAAAGTAAAATGAAGATAAAGATGGAGGTAAAGGTGAAGACGAGAATAGTGAGGGTGAAAGCGAACCCCAGTAATACACGTACCCTGCTAGCACAGGGCCAATCGCATGTGAAACTTCCCACGCACCCCAGTAATACACGTACCCTGCTCACACTGGGCCAATCACGTGTGAAACTTCCCACGCACCCCCGAAATACACGTACCACGCTCGCACAGGGCCAATCGCGTGTGAAACTCCCCGCGAACCCCAGTAATATACGTACACCGCTCGCACAGGGCCAATCGCGTGTGAAACTCCCCGTGCACCCCAGTAATACACGTACCCCGCTCGCACAGCGCTAATCACGTGTGAAACTCCCAACACCGGGGTGTACATGTATTCGGAGCGGTGTGCAGGGAGTTTTACAGTCGTTTTCGTGGTTGGGGGGCTGTATGCTGGTCCAATGGCCTGTGTGCCATGTACGGGATTTGTGCGCTGTGCTCGGCGCACGGGGAGGGGTTGGGGGCATAACTGGCGCTGCTGCAGGCTCGCTGCGCCACTCTGCGCCACGGCTGGTTTTGGATGTTGAAATCCATGAATACGCTGTGCGCGGAAATGGATTTTAGCGCACGCTGCTGGCGCAGACAGTCGCACGCGCACACTGTGCGCCAGCCGCGTGCGCCACTTGTGCGCTGGATTCTATGAATTACCCCGTAAATTTCTTACTTAGGAATGATGTACTGCTATTCTTTTGATATCATGGACGGTACTTTTGCAAATAGGGCCAGAAATTCAGGCTAATTTAATGTCCTTTTAGTCCTGTGACTTTCCGCACTACACAAATATCCATATTTTGCAGCACTTTCATTTTACTTTTGTCTTTACCTTTTACATATTTATTGAGGAACTGACGTAAAGATTTGAAAGCTTTGTTTGGAATGGCACACATTGATGTGAACAGCAATTTGTATACTGGACTGTGTGGTTCTGCTGAATCAAGAGGTAATTCTGAGTTTTCAGAAGACAGTTTTGTAAGCAGTGTTTCTTGTTCCATGATGGTAGTATTGATTTTATCATACCCTCGTCCACTGCTATGGATGGCAATTGTGTTTGTTTGATTTTGTTTGTATGCTTCTTCATTAAAATATGGCTCTGTGGTTGTTGTGTGACTCCATTCACCACCACAAACATGCAAAAAATTATTTTTGTTCACATTCCGTTTATTGCTGAGTTTCATTTGTAGTTTGGTACTTAGTTTTGTTAATGCTTTCATCCTTTACAACACTAATATGAACAACTTCTTAAGGATTGCACTGTCCACGAGTGCTTGTAGAATTAACTTTCTACAGTACGTTTTAAGGGGCAAGGATGATTTTGGTCCTCTTCTTAGTAGATTCTGAACGACTCTGTCACGAAACATTTTTACTAAAATACTTTTTTTACTATGGGTTCTTCTTACACTATCAGGATTATTAGGAACATTGTTAGCTGTACTGGCAGCCGTTTTTTGACAACATTTCTGTGTTTTGTGACACTTTTTGATGGAGGAGGTACAGTTTCGGTAGTTGAGACTTCTTTTATTATGTTACCCAACTGCATTAGGTGGTTTGTACCAAGATTGCCACTAACTCTACAACAGGTGGATGCTTACGTTGGGAACCTTTATTTTTATTTGCTCTAATGCTGCGTTCCTTTCTACAGAGCTGCTTTTTGGTAGGCATTGTTTGGTGTCTGTTTAGAAATAAAAGTATACTTTGGTCTGTTGTCCAATGTATGTGTGCTGTGTGCATGTGTGCATAAGTGTGATGGGGAAGCTCTTTGGCATGGTGTGTCAACGCACAGTGACCTCTAACTACCATTTGGTAAGGCTACTTTACAGTTTGTATACTAGTACAATGTGCTTTACTTATTTATTTTATTTATTTAGATTTAATGTAAAAAAACGTACACATATGCAAGATAAGAAAGAAGAAATAAAATACATTCATTCATCATTAGAAATACAAAAATATACAGTATAAGACATAAAATATACCTATATATACAGTTAATTTCCCCAAGTATATAAAAGGAGGACAGACCTACCCTATAGGCTCGTACACATAAGATAGTATAAAACCTTAAAATGAGTTACATTACTTTCCTCTGCCTTTCATATAAATTTAAGTTAAACACTGTGCGATTTATTGCAGTTAGCACAATTGCCAGGACAAGAAATACGACAGAAGCGTACAAGAAAAGGAAATATTATTACTTCTGTGTATCAAAAGTTAAAAGTTCATCACATAATTATAATTATCTTTATTTATCATTATTCAAAGCCCTGTCAACACAAGTCCACACAGAGGGTATAGAGATAAATTAAGTCCGGTGTTCAAGGTGTTAAGACAATTATACCAAAACGCATCTTCTTTGATAAAATCTAAATGGTGGACATATCTATTGTAATGTTTAATATATACTGAAGCCAATGTAGGGCACAGCATTAATATGTGTCTCGCCGATTCCGGTTCGGCTTGATTATTACATAACCGGCAATAACGTTCTTGTTTAGGAATTAGACGCTCAGCTCCTCTTGCTGCTAATAGTGATAGATGATTAATACGAAATAGAAAAAGAAAGCGTTTGAGATTCATTGATGGACATAAATACAAATATTTCTGTGCCCTTTTAAAAGTATAAGGTATATGGGGGAGAAAGCCATACCTCTTCAGATTCCCAAGATGTTCATAATTGTTTTGCCAATCCCAGTTATCCACATGTTTGCCTATTTGGTATTTCATATATGCATAGTCATCTCCCCATCTGGGAGTCCAGTCAATGGCTTTAAACAACCGGGCCATCTCTGCAATAAGTTTAGATTGCTTATTAGCATTTATCTCCTCCTTTATACAATTCAGTAACTGATTGGACGAAGAGTTACATGTTCTAATATATAACTCGGCCCTCTTTTTTAATACCATAGCTTTCAGAGAGAGAATGCCCAATTCCAGCCTTATAATGGCCATAGGTATAGCCTGGGGAGGCCTAGTAGTTTCCTCCAGAACTTCCCCTCGACTATCTGAAGCCAATCAAGGTTCATGTTAATTAATGCCTCGAGGCCATAGGTTAGCATGGGGGCCAAACACTGCATGTAGAGTTGACGGGCCCCCCAGATTGAAAAACCACCCTGAGTACGAGTGAATATACAGATCATAGCTGTCAACTGGGCCGCCTTACTTTCCTAATTTGCTTACACGTTTCATAGTTGCCTTTGTGATTGAATTCAATACCTAGGTATTTATAGGTGTGAGTGTATTTAATCTCAATCGTTTTTATATACAGGCGCGGGCGAGCAATTTTGCCTGAAGTGTATAACATAACTTCAGTCTTATCATGGCTAATGACAAGCTCATTGGCCTTGGCGTAATCCCACAATCGTTCTGCCGATCTAAGTAAACCACTAAAAGTGTGGTTAAAAATCACTAGATCATCTGCATACTCCATGACAACATAATGTTTAGAGCCTATCTTAGGGGGACAGTTATGGACATCCAGCATAAACATAGGTATATCAGAGACAAACAGATTATATAGCAGGTGAGCAGTTACACAACCCTGTTTAACACCACGATTCTGGGGGATTGCTTTAGTCATGTTTCCTCCTAGGTCTAATCTCAATTGTTTGAGATTCACAATGTGCTTTAGATGAGAGTACAAAGTGCCCTACTTGTGACGAGAACCATTATTAATAACCGAAATGCAAAAAACTTGCTACCTGAACTTACTTTCACAATCTAACCTTCTAAGGATTCCCTATGTTATTTCAGTACCAAACACACAGGGATTTGTCAGTCATTCCACCTGTTAATCTTTGTTCAATAAATGGATATTTGTAGGTAGAATGGTTTACAAATGAATGCTTGCTTTGGTGCCCAAAATAAACAAATAACCCACGCAGCCTCTTTAAGGAGTAGTTACAATATGAAGGTTGTACTGTACTTACTTTTTTGTACAAGACGACCAAGTTTCTTCGGATATGTCGTCTGCAGTGTAGATGCTGTTGATTCTCGGTACAGTAGTCTTCACTGAGAATTTAAAAAACGATATCAATTACTTTGTGTGTTTGCAGTGGTCATGATACTGCAGACTTTACTTGTACTTCTTTCATCAGAGGATTTATCTTTCATATTTCAACCCAGTTCACGTGCACATTTCACTTCTCTCTGTGCAGTCTTTCCATACTACTTTCAATATGGTACTTGAAAGTCCTTTAAAATAACTACATTTTTGAAGGGTTTGGAAATGCCTTGTTCTTTACAAAGTGTAGTATGCATAGGAGAGAGGTTTGTAAGTGATAGGGCAAAGTACTAGATGGGCAAACATTTTGTACTTGTTAATGAAAAGCACGATGTCCAAAAATCGGGAGACCATCCGAAGGACATGTGAGCACCACAATCGGGAGCGATTACTATTCTCATATGATCACATTGCAAGTAGCATTACTGTAGGCAGTACAGAGTACAGAACTCCGACATTTTCACATACAAAATTGAGTTCTTCCCTAAATTCTACTTCTCAACTCACACACTTTTGGCGGGTGTTCCCCGCCTTGTAAAGGGCAGACTCACCCGCCAAGCCTCCTGCACGGCCATTTAATCCAATGGCCGTCTCACCCGCCAAAAACAAAATCAGCTGATTTCACCCGCCTTTATGAAAAAAATGGTTTAGAGCTATCCCTAAATAGGCATGCTTGCAACGTATGTACAGGTTATGCAGAAGACAGTAAGCAGTCGTGCAATTTGTTAATGACAAATCTGCATTGTTGCACTTTAAACTCTTTTAAAGTGCAAAAATGCAGATTTGTCATTAACAAATTGCACAACTGCTTACTGTCTTCTGCATTGGAGCATCGGTATGTGTTCCCTATGGAAATTTACTGCCATTATTTTGTCTATTTTAAATCATAAGAGGTCCACATGTACTCTGATTAAAATGTACATACATGTACTCTATACTGATGCATGTGCACATGCATGGAGCTGTACGTAGAAATTCTCAATCCTTGCACAGTCACTTGTGAAGTAGGTGCTTTGCATTGGTATGCGATTTTCATTAAGAATCATCAACAGTAATTTTGAAGCGCGCAATGTTGATGACGGAGTTAAAATTAGCGATGTTCTATGTGATTGGTGGATGATTGTGCGCACACTTAGTTGTGTCCAATGAGGGACTCGCTTTGGTACCACTGTAGAAAGGGTGGAATGACTGGGTAAGAGTTACGTGCCACACGTAGGCAACGCTTGTCCGCTGGTAGGGCGTGTCACATATGGGTTTCTACAGCAAATCCTGCATGGCAAGACGACTGTAGGCATCAGCCAATCAGATGTTCAGATTAGACTTTTGTGTCGAAAGACGGTGCGCACACTGAAAATGGCAGAGGTGCAGAGGGTCAGGGTTTTGTTGCTTGGAGATATTTTTGTGCAAGGCTTACAACACTATGCCGAGAGTAGCCATGTGGCACACCATTTCGATGTGCGAGGAGTGGTGTGGAGTGCTGACACTGATGCCAATGCTGCAGCAATTCTGCAAGTTTGAAGAGACATGCGTCAAATGACCACTCCTCATGTGATAATTTTGCACTATGGTGCTTGCCACTTGAGATACCTGACTTCACATACTTTGTTGGCAGATTTGGCACAGTTGGTTGAAGTACTCATGACCATCTTCCCAACATCGAAAGTTATTTTTTCTGCTTTACTCCCGAGAGTGCAATGGAACAACACTTCTGTTTTCTGTCCAGATCAAAGCATCGGGAGGTGCATCATCAATCGCGGCATGCGTGCATTCATGCTACTAGTTGGTATGTTTTTTGTAGCCACGATAACATTGCTACAAGCAATGCACATTACTTTGAAGGAGATGGTGTTGCGCTATCCTCTTTGGGAGATGCGATGTTTTTTTGGAACAGAAGACTTGCTTTAGAGAAGGTTCTGTAATGTTTGCACGAGTAAAGCAAGGACGAAAAATACAAAAAAATACATAAAATACCACGTCTGTACGATATGTGGCCAATTTTTTTTTTAAAACGTCTCTTTTCAGAGCCTACCTTAAAGGGGAAAAAGGGGAATAGTGCTTTAATGTACCGTCATCACGCTCTGATCCTGTACATGTCCGTGAACATGGTGGTAGTTAGCAGCCAGCACATATCACCACCGGGGATTGAAGGGTGGAGCCCCATGCAAATGAGAATGAGTGGAGCTAGGGATTGGTCCATAAAGTTCAGGAGGTGTGTTCTGACCGACGTACTTTAGTAAGACTGTCTTCTCCCTCACAGGACACCACACAGCCATGGCTTTCCATGCTCAAAAACAGATTATCTGGATTGTGGGAGAATCATGGATACATTGGTTGAAGGTGCATTGCAGAAAGTTGCAGTTTATCTACAAATCTCGGATTTCCACATGCAGAAGTGCACTGCCATGGCGTGCGTGGCATGAGATGGGTGGACTTGGTACCTGATTGTGTTACTTTAATGACAGAGCGTCCTCCAGATATACTCATCATTCATTGTGGAGGAAACAGTTTAGGCCATGTATCTGGCATTTCTTTACAATTTGCCATGAAGGAAGGACTCACGAAGCTCATGGACATGTTTCCAAATTGTCAAATACTTTTTTCCTGTATTGCCCAAAGAGAAAAATGGTTGTGTTCTTCTGCATTTGGTCCACAAATGGAGAAAGCGAGACGCAATGTGAATAAGGCTGTCTGTGCCTTTTTAAGAGATGTTGGCATGTCCTCTTTCCACAATGAAAACATTTTGTTTCCTAGCAATTTCATTTTCCACAGAGATGGAGTCCACCTTACATATGCTCGTAATCAGATGTTTGTTCACAATTTACAAAATGCATTGTGCCCTCTTTTGCAATCACACTAACCTATCTGACAATCCGTTTTCCCCAATCCACTGTTTTTGACCCACACAACACACCACCAAAAGGCTCTTTTCAGACCCGCCACTTACTCCCAACGTACACTTTATTGCGTTTGTGCCGCTTGCACCCTCCCTTTTTCCCCTCTATGACTGTCCGCAAACTTTTGCTGAACTCAGCAGGGGTCTAGAGCCTTCACTTCATAGTTCTATTGTTACACTGAGAAAGGCGGCTCTGAAAAGAGCCTTTTCTGTCATTTTTGTTTTTTTTACGTTCATTAATTAACAGCACTTGACACACTAGGAGAAGAGGCGAAAGGAGGGTAAGGAAGGGACACCAGCCACGGGGATAAGAAAGGGCAACTCAACAGACAAATATTACGGGCGATCTTTATTTAGGTAAGGAGCAAATCTTCTGGTGCTCGGTGACTGCAGCCTGAAAAGCACTTCGAAAACTCTCCCCCCTGCAGAGTACTGCGTCACAATACGTGCACACTACTGTCACCTTTGAAAGATAAGGGTTCACAGCATTTGAATGGCTTGTGAAGAAGTTGGAGGGAGGCGCTCCCCCACAGGAGTGTCTCTTGTGGTGGGAAGAGTGGATTCCGAGGATGCTGTGGAGAAACTCAAACGACTACGCTCTTCACATGGCACCACCTTGCGACTGTCCGCAGTGTGGAGCGAAGTGAGGAGTCACTTCATGGTTCTCGTACCAAAACTGTACGCTCCAAATCTCCCGCGACTCAACACCACATCGCACTGGTTACACTTCACCAGGTTCAAACGTGCTTTTGGTACGTTCCCATAAACGGAAAACAACTGCCACACCCACGACTCCTGCTGAGTGCTCCTAGTGTGGAGTTCCTCCACTTCATTATCTTCCTCCTCTTCTTCCTCAATCTCTACATCCTCACCCATATATCTCTCTGCAGGCCCTTGGTGAGGTGGTGATGGTGGCGGGTTTGGGGGTGGTGCAGAGGCTAATCACCCAACAGCAGCCATGGAAGCCATACCGATTACTTTCCTTTTTGTCACTAAAGCAGTAAAGGCAACGCACCTCTATCTGCTATAGCTAGAAGCACAATGAAGATGCGCTCAGTGGTGTGGCCTTTTGACAAGGTACAGGGGTGTGCCTCGCGACCGTCTTCATCCCTACAAATCGTTACACACATTTTACACAGCAACTCCTGAGGTGGCCTATTGTTTGGGATGTGTTCATTTTTAGTGTTACGGAAGCACACAAACCACGGAAATTAGTTCCCACACGCAACATAGGTGCGGTCACAAGATGACATCCTCAACACATCCGCCCCCTTACTGAAAGTCCCCTGGATAGCAAATGCAAAGAATCAAACATGCGCATGAACACAAGTGTCCTACGGACAGTGTTGGGGCTCTCAAACTACTTCAAAGTGCGACACAAGTGAGACGGACAGTTAGGAACTGGCGCAATGTTGGCAATCCTTTCGTTTGTACTGCGCATGTGCACGCATGCTATGTTCACTGTATGGACAGTTCCAGTGTCCTTAGGACAACTCCATTTTGTTTGCCTACAAACTTGCTGGCCACCGTGCCTGTTCTACGGACAGCACCATTTTGACTGCACCCAATATGGACCGCTATACTGTCCTTCACACACTCCATTTTTACTCATTTACACCCACTCCGGGCATCTTGTGTGTTCTACGACCATGTATTATCTCGTTATTATCTCGTTTCCAAGCGGTACGCCGAGGTAGTACATCCTTTGGACACCGCTTTCTGTTTATGTACGCACATTTTGAAAAGATGGTGCAGTCCCACATCAAATATGTCTTACTTAGCATTAGACAGCACCCATATTCCATTGCTTGTGGATAGGTCGAACAGGTGCGCTGTTCGCGAACATTTTACATCTTTTTCTAAAAAAAATTACACACAAACTCTTTCTCTGCAAGTACTGTAAAAAACCATTCACTACACAAACACACATACACACATCAATCTAAAGAAACAGCGGTGGAAGCGGACACTGAAACAAATATGGGGGAATTTGGATTTAAAAAAGGCTGGTTATGAGGGGAAGATTTGTGAGGGGAAGAAGGGATGGATAATTTGTTGAAACGTCTATTTTCCTCTTGCAGGTTTGGGGATGGGCCACTAGGGAATGGAGAAGCAGGGCAGGTGCAGGTGGGGCAATGGTACCAAACTTTTCCTCTCACAACGTCCTCTACAAACTGCCCCGTGTGTCTCTCTCCCTTTCCCCCCAACCCCGCTCATGCCCCGTGTGTCTCTCCCGCTCCCGCCCAAACTTTTCTGCTCTATCCTTTTTATCCTGTCTTCTTCTAGCTCGTTTGTTGCCCTTTCCTCTTTTTTTTCCTCGTCTGTTGAAAAAAAAAACATTAAGTTAAATGCCTATAAAATACTGGTCACTATTCTCCATATGCAGACCAATGTGTACCATTGTTGTCGCTGTCTTCAGACATTTCCCTGTGCGGGAAATACTCCTCCAGCCACTCCAAAGTACTAGCCATTTCTGAGTCAAAACAACAGAAAGAAATTATTATTTCTGCACCACACACCAAAAAAAAACCACACCCACATAAATAAATGGCCTGCACTCACTCTTTTGATGTAATCTCCCTTCGTCCTACTGCGTTCGTCCACTATCGTTCCAGGCTGCTGAGTTTCTGTGAAGTGATTACAGTGGAGGCATCCTTTCTTTTTTTTTTTGGTACCATCCAATTCATTCTACATGGTTATTAAATGTGTCGTTTTCTTTTCCCACCTTCAGGTTTCCATATTTACTTATTACTACTTAAAATATCTTTATGCCCTTCTTCAATGTTTCACACTTTTTGTGTAAGACAATAGTACATTTTCAGATACCCCCCGCCTCTTTGGGTAATGTTGATCCTGTGTGCCCCGTCCGCAAACAGGCGCTCAGTCCGTCCCTTTCTAAAATCAATAGGGACGGGGTTCTGTATGTTCTATGTTAAATGTATGTCAAGTACATAGATTATACTACATATCTCTCAAAATCACATGATTACAGTGTATATTCTGCTCAACAATTTCATTGCCACAATTTCATGCTTAGGTTCCACCTTCCAAAAACTTTTACAATTTCCTACAAAAAAACTTTGTTAAGGGGACGTTATGGTTAAGTTGCCCTCCCAAAAACCAGTGAAATTCACTACAAAAAAATCTTTGTTGAGGTGACGTTATGGTTAAATTGCCCTAAGAAAAACCTGTACACTTCAATAAAAAAAAACTTTCCACCTCCCCTTTATGCTTCAAATTAAAACCGAAAAACCCCTGAAATTCGACAGTTATGGTCAACTAAGCCCCCAACCCTGCCACCACCCCTGTGCACTGCTAACACTGACACCCAGACCATGAAAGATGTCATCTCACATGTCAATGATGCCATCAATGACAACATCACTTGTTTAGCCCCTTTCATTCCCTCTCCTGCAATACATATATATGTACATTCAGTAAAAACATTTCACTAAAGGAATGTTACACTTCACAGTGCAACCAAACACCACTGCACATTCCCCCTTTATAGTAAGCTAAGCAACCATAGCTCGCACCATCTACGTGCATTGCTAAGACTAACATCCAGGACATCAAAGATGACATCACAAATAACATTGATGACATCACTGATGACATCACATGTTTGCCTCACTTATTTTGGTGCATTGAAAAATGTAGGCTAGGTGATTTTAATCACTGACCGGCACAATATGAAAATTGAAAAGGTGCTGTAGAGAAAAACGATACCCTTGTCGTGTGTTTTTAAAGTACTTTCCTTAGGGTCTGGTGTCAGCTCATGATACACATGCATGGCGCAATAGTAGGCCTCAAACACACAATTAATTTGTATACAGAAAGATAAACTGTCGGATGCTACTAGTTCTTTCTAACTTACTTCAGTTTCTCTGTATGTGCCGCTCATTTATATGCTTTGGGTCGTCATATGTATTGTTTGTTGTAGCACAAGTGTGTATTAAGTCTAGATATGTGAGCTAGTTATTACATGTGTAACATTACACAATCACCCCTCACATCTTGCTACCAACATAATACAAAGAACCCCTTGTAGGTAGGCACTTTTTAAGAATATTATTTTCAAACGTGATGTCATCAGTGATGTCATCAATGTTATTTGTGATGTCGTCTTTGATGTCCTTATGCTTAAGTTGCTGTTTCCATAGGAAGAACACTTTTTGGGCGGCTTATAACTTCGCTCTCCCTGGACGAATCCTCACCAAAAAAAGTATTTGGGTCACTCTGAATTTTTTTGCAAAGTTTGGTGAGGATTCGTCTAGGGGGGGCAAAGTTATAGGAGGGGGTCCCAAAACTTTTTTTTTCCCATAGACATAATGGGAAAAAACTTTGCTCATGCCTACAGCCCAAACCGCTGGACGGATTTACACCAAATTTGCAGCAGGAGCGGCGGCTTGGTCCCGAAAGCGTGCTTTGCTTTATTTGGTGTAAATCCGTCCAGTAGTTTTAAAAAAAATGACAATAATGTAAGTGAAAAAAATTAGTGATATCTGTGTTCGCTTCGCGGACACACTTCCCTGTTCGCTCCGCGGACAGGACGGTGATTGGACAAGCAGCTTGCGTGATGTCCGCGGACATCTGACGTGCTCTCTCATTGGATGCGTGAAAGCATGCAGTGCGTCTGGCTTCAGAGACGCACGGCATCTTTGTTCCTCGCATGAGAGGCTTTGTATCCCGCCTGCACAGTAAGTCCTCCACCCCCGCTCATGCCCGTGTCTGTCTTCTGTTCCTCCCACCCCCGCTCATGTCCGTGTGTCTTTCACCCTCCCGCCCACCCCCGCTCATGTCCGTGTCTTTCTCCCTCCGGCCCACCCCCCGCTCATGCCCCTCTCGTGCCCCGCTCGTCTCTCCCACCCGCCCATCCCCCGCTCATACCCCGTGTGTCTCTCCCACCCCCCGTGTGTCTCTCCCACCCCCCGCTCAAGTCCGTGTGTCTCCCCCTACCCGCCGCCCACCCCCCGCTCATGTCCTTGCGTCTCTCCCCACCGCCGCTCACCCCGTGCTCATGTCCGTGTGTCCCTCCCGACCCGCCGCCCAACCCCCGCTCATGTCCGTGTGTCTCTCCCCACCCGCCACCCACCCCCCACTCATGTCAGTGTGTCTCTCCCCACCCGCTGCCCACCCCCCGCTCGTGTCCTCGTGTCTCTCCCCACCCGCCGCCCACCCCCCACTCATGTCCCGTGTGTCTCTCTCCCCTCCCCCCCACCCCCGCTCATGCCCTGTGTGTCTCTCTCCTTCCCCACCACCCCCGCTCATGCCCCGTGTGTCTCTCTCCCTCACCCCAACCCCCGCTCATGCCCCATGTGTCTCTCCCCCTCCTGCCCACCCCCCGCTCATACCCTGTGTCTCTCTCCCCTTCCCCCCACCACCCGCTCATGCCCAGTGTGTCTCTCTCCCTCCCCACCACCCCCGCTCATGCCCCGTGTGTCTCTCTCCCTCCCCCCACCCCCGCTCATGCCCCGTGTGTCTCTCTCCCTCCCCTCCACCCCCGCTCATGCCCCGTGTGTCTCTCTCCGCTTCCCCCCCACCCCTCGCTCATGCCCCGTGTGTCTCTCCCCCTCCTCCCCTCCCCCGCTCAAGCCCCGTGTGTCTCTCCCCCTCCCGCCCACCCCCCGCTCATGCCCCGTGTGTCTCCTCCCTCCCCCCACCCCCGCTCATGCCCCGTGTGTCTCTCTCCCTCCCCCCACCCCCGCTCATGCCCCGTGTGTCTCTCTCCCTCCCCCCCACCCCTGCTCATGCCCTGTGTGTCTCTCCCCCTCCCGCCCATCACCCGCTCATGCCCCGTGTGTCTCTCTCCCCTTCCCCCACCCCCGCTCATGCCCCGTGTGTCTCTCCCCCTCCCGCCCACCCCCCGCTCATGCCCCGTGTGTCTCACCCCCTCCCGCCCACCCCTCGCTCATGCCCCGTGTGTCTCTCCCCCTCCCGCCCACCCCCCGCTCATGCCCCGTGTGTCTGTCACCTTCCCCCACCCCCTGCTCATGCCCCGTGTGTCTCTCCCCCTCCTCCCTACCCCCGCTCAAGCCCCGTGTGTCTCTCCCCCTCCTGCCCACCCCCCGCTCATGCCCCGTGTGTCTCTCTCCCTCCCCCCACCCACGCTCATGCCCTGTGTGTCTCTCTCCCTCCCCCCACCCCCGCTCATGCCCTGTGTGTCTCTCTCCCTCCCCCCACCCCCGCTCATGCCCTGTGTGTCTCTCCCCCTCCCGCCCACCACCCGCTCACGCCCCGTGTGTCTCTCTCCCCTTCCCCCACCCCCGCTCATGCCCCTTGTTTCTCTCTCCCTCCCCCCACCCCCCGCTCATGCCCCGTGTCTCTCTCCCCTTCCCCCACCCCCCGCTCATGCCCCGTGTGTCTCTCACCCTCCCCTCCACCCCCGCTCATGGCCCATGTGTCTCTCTCCCTCCCCCCACCCCCGCTCATGCCCTGTGTGTCTCTCTCCCTCCCCTCCACCCCCGCTCATGCCGCGTGTGTCTCTCTCCCTCCCCCCCACGCCCGCTCATGCCCGTGTGTCTCTCTCCCTCCCCCCACCCCTGCTAACGCCCCGTGTGTCTCTCCCCCTCCTGCCCAACCCCCGCTCATGCCCCGTGTGTCTCTCTCTGCTTCCCCCCACCCCCCTGCTCATGCCCCGTGTGTCTCTCCCCCTCCTCCCCACCCCCGCTCAAGCCCTGTGTGTCTCTCCCCCTCCCGCCCACCCCCCGCTCATGCCCCGTGTGTCTCTCTCCCTCCCCCCACCCCCGCTCATGACCCGTGTGTCCCTCCCCCTCCTCCCCGCCCCCGCTCAAGCCCCGTGTGTCTCTCCCCCTCCCGCCCACCCCCCACTCATGCCCCGTGTGTCTCTCTCCCTCCCCCCACCCCCGCTCATGCCCCGTGTGTCTCTCTCCCTCCCCCCACCCCCGCTCATGCCCCGTGTGTCTCTCTCCCTCCCCCCCGCTCATGCCCTGTGTGTCTCTCCCCCTCCCGCCCACCACCCGCTCATGCCCCGTGTGTCTCTCTCCCCTTCCCCCACCCCCGCTCATGCCCCGTGTGTCTCTCCCCCTCCCGCCCACCCCCCGCTCTTGCCCCGTGTGTCTCTCCCCCTCCCGCCCACCCCTCGCTCATGCCCCGTGTGTCTCTCCCCCTCCCACCCACCCCCTGCTCATGCCCCGTGTGACTCTCGCCCTCCCGCCCATCCCCCGCTCATGGCCCGTGTGTCTCTCTCCCCTTCCCCCAACCCTGCTCATGCCCCGTGTGTCTCTCCCCCTCCCGCCCACACCCCGCTCATGCCCCGTGTGTCTCTCCCCCTGCCACCCACCCCCCGCTCACGCCCCGTGTGTCTCTCCCCCTCCCGCCCACCCCCACTCATGCCCCGTGTGTCTCTCTCCCCTTCCTCCCAGCCCCCGCTCATGCCCTGTGTGTATCTCTCCCTCCCCCCACCCCCGCTCTTGCCTGTGTGTCTCTCCCCCTCCCGCCCACCCCCCGCTCATGCCCTTTGTGTCTCTCCCCCTCCCGCCCACCCCCGCTCATGCCCCGTGTGTCTATCCCCCTCCCGCCCACCCCCCGCTCATGCCCCGTGTGTCTCTCTCCCTCCCCCACACCCCCGCTCATGCCCCGTGTCTCTCTTCCTCCCCTCCACCCCCGCTCATGCCCCATGTCTCTCTCCCCTTCCCCCCACCCCCTGCTCATGCCTCGTGTGTCTCTCCCCCTCCCGCCCACCCCCCGCTCATGCCCTGTGTGTCTCTCCCCCTCCCGCCCACCCCCGCTCATGCCCCGTGTGTCTCTCCCCCTCCCGCCCACCCCCCGCTCATGACCCGTGTGTCTCTCTCCCTCCCCCCCACCCCCGCTCATGCTCCGTGTCTCTCCCCCTCCCGCCCACCCCCCGCTCATGCCCCGTGTGTCTCTCTCCCTCCCCCCACCCCTGCTCATGACCCGTGTGTCCCTCCCCCTCCTCCCCGCCCCCGCTCAAGCCCCGTGTGTCTCTCCCCCTCCCGCCCACCCCCCGCTCATGCCCCGTGTGTCTCTCTCCCTCCCCCCACCCCCGCTCATGCCCCGTGTGTCTCTCTCCCCTTCCCCCAACCCTGCTCATGCCCCGTGTGTCTCTCCCCCTCCCGCCCACACCCCGCTCATGCCCCGTGTGTCTCTCCCCCTGCCACCCACCCCCCGCTCACGCCCCGTGTGTCTCTCCCCCTCCCGCCCACCCCCACTCATGCCCCGTGTGTCTCTCTCCCCTTCCTCCCAGCCCCCGCTCATGCCCTGTGTGTCTCTCTCCCTCCCCCCACCCCCGCTCTTGCCTGTGTGTCTCTCCCCCTCCCGCCCACCCCCCGCTCATGCCCTTTGTGTCTCTCCCCCTCCCGCCCACCCCCGCTCATGCCCCGTGTGTCTATCCCCCTCCCGCCCACCCCCCGCTCATGCCCCGTGTGTCTCTCTCCCTCCCCCCCACCCCCGCTCATGCCCCGTGTCTCTCTTCCTCCCCTCCACCCCCGCTCATGCCCCATGTCTCTCTCCCCTTCCCCCCACCCCCTGCTCATGCCTCGTGTGTCTCTCCCCCTCCCGCCCACCCCCCGCTCATGCCCTGTGTGTCTCTCCCCCTCCTGCCCACCCCCGCTCATGCCCCGTGTGTCTCTCCCCCTCCCGCCCACCCCCCGCTCATGACCCGTGTGTCTCTCTCCCTCCCCCCCACCCCCGCTAATGCTCCGTGTCTCTCCCCCTCCCGCCCACCCCCCGCTCATGCCCCGTGTGTCTCTCTCCCTCCCCCCACCCCTGCTCATGACCCGTGTGTCCCTCCCCCTCCTCCCCGCCCCCGCCCAAGCCCCGTGTGTCTCTCCCCCTCCCGCCCACCCCCCGCTCATGCCCCGTGTGTCTCTCTCCCTCCCCCCACCCCCGCTCATGCCCCGTGTGTCTCTCTCCCTCCCCCCACCCCCGCTCATGCCCCGTGTGTCTCTCTCCCCCCCCCGCTCATGCCCTGTGTGTCTCTCCCCCTCCCGCCCACCACCCGCTCATGCCCCGTGTGTCTCTCTCCCCTTCCCCCACCCCCGCTCATGCCCCGTGTGTCTCTCCCCGTCTCGCCCACCCCCCGCTCTTGCCCCGTGTGTCTCTCCCCCTCCCGCCCACCCCTCGCTCATGCCCCGTGTGTCTCTCCCCCTCCCGCCCACCCCCCGCTCATGCCCCGTTTGTCTCTCGCCCTCCCGCCCATCCCCCGCTCATGCCCCGTGTGTCTCTCTCCCCTTCCCCCAACCCTGCTCATGCCCCGTGTGTCTCTCCCCCTCCCGCCCACCCCCCGCTCATGCCCCGTGTGTCTCTCCCCCTGCCACCCACCCCCCGCTCACGCCCCGTGTGTCTCTCCCCCTCCCGCCCACCCCCACTCATGCCCCGTGTGTCTCTCTCCCCTTCCTCCCAGCCCCCGCTCATGCCCTGTGTGTCTCTCTCCCTCCCCCCACCCCCGCTCTTGCCTGTGTGTCTCTCCCCCTCCTGCCCACCCCCCGCTCATGCCCTGTGTGTCTCTCTCCCTCCCGCCCACCCCCGCTCATGCCCCGTGTGTCTCTCCCCCTCCCGCCCACCCCCGCTCATGCCCCGTGTGTCTCTCCCCCTCCCGCCCACCCCCCGCTCATGCCCTGTGTGTCTCACTCCCTCCCGCCCACCCCTCGCTCATGCCCCGTGTGTCTCTCCCCCTCCCGCCCACCCCCCGCTCATGCCCCGTGTGTCTGTCACCTTCCCCCACCCCCTGCTCATGCCCCGTGTGTCTCTCCCCCTCCTCCCCACCCCCGCTCAAGCCCCGTGTGTCTCTCCCCCTCCTGCCCACCCCCCGCTCATGCCCCGTGTGTCTCTCTCCCTCCCCCCACCCCCGCTCATGCCCTGTGTGTCTCTCTCCCTCCCCCCACCCCCGTTCATGCCCTGTGTGTCTCTATCCCTCCCGCCCACCCCCGCTCATGCCCCGTGTGTCTCTCGCCCTCCCGCCCATCCCCCGCTCATGCCCCGTGTGTCTCTCTCCCCTTCCCCCCAACCCTGCTCATGCCCCGTGTGTCTCTCCCCCTCCTGCCCACCCCCCGCTCATGCCCCGTGTGTCTCTCCCCCTGCCACCCATTCCCCGCTCACGCCCCGTGTGTCTCTCCCCCTCCCGCCCACCCCCACTCATGCCCCGTGTGTCTCTCTCCCCTTCCTCACAGCCCCCGCTCATGCCCTGTGTGTCTCTCTCCCTCCCCCCACCCCCGCTCTTGCCTGTGTGTCCCTCCCCCTCCCGCCCACCCCCCGCTCATGCCCTGTGTGTCTCTCCCCCTCCCGCCCACCCCCGCTCATGCCCCGTGTGTCTATCCCCCTCCCGCCCACCCCCCGCTCATGCCCCGTGTGTCTCTCTCCCTCCCCCCCACCCCCGCTCATGCCCCGTGTCTCTCTTCCTCCCCTCCACCCCCGCTCATGCCCCATGTCTCTCTCCCCTTCCCCCCACCCCCTGCTCATGCCTCGTGTGTCTCTCCCCCTCCCGCCCACCCCCCGCTCATGCCCTGTGTGTCTCTCCCCCTCCCGCCCACCCCCGCTCATGCCCCATGTGTCTCTCCCCCTCCCGCCCACCCCCCGCTCATGCCCCGTGTGTCTCTCCCCCTCCCGCCCACCCCCCGCTCATGCCCCGTGTGTCTCACCCCCTCCCGCCCACCCCTCGCTCATGCCCCGTGTGTGTCTCCCCCTCCCACCCCCCCCACCCCCGCTCATGCCCTGTGTGTCTCTCTCCCTCCCCTCCACCCCCGCTCATGCCGCGTGTGTCTCTCTCCCTCCCCCCCACGCCCGCTCATGCCCGTATGTCTCTCTCCCTCCCCCCCACCCCTGCTAACGCCCCGTGTGTCTCTCTCCCCTTCCCCCCACCCCCCGCTCATGCCCCTGTCTGTCTCCTGTTCTCCCCACCCCCCGCTCATGCCCCGTATCTGTCTCCTGTTCCCCTCATGTGCCGTGACTGTCTCCTCTTGCCCCCCACACCCACTGCTCATGCCCCGTGTCTGTCTCCTGTTCTCCCCACCCCCTGCTCATGCCCCGTGTCTGTGTCCTTTTCCCCCCACCCCCGCTCATGCCCCGTGTCTGTCTCCTGTTCCCCCCACACGCTCATGCCCCGTGTCTGTCTCCTGTTCCCCCCACCCGCTCATGCACCATGTCTCTCTCCTGTTGCCCCCTACCCCCCCGCTCATGCCCCATGTCTGTCTCCTGTTCCCCCCACCCGCTCATGCCCTGTGTCTGTCTCCTGTTCCCCCCACCCGCTCATGCCCCATGTCTCTCTCTTGTTGCCCCCCACCCCCCGCTCATGCCCCGTGTCTGTCTCCTGTTGCCCCCCACCCCCCTGCTCATGCCCCGTGTCTGTTCTCCCCACCCCCCACTCATGCCCCATGTCTGTTGTTCCCCCCACCCCCCGCTCATGCCCCGTGTCTGTCTCCTGTTCCCCCCACCCCTCGCTCATGCCCCGTGTCTTTCTCCTGTTCCCCCCACCCCCCGCTCATGCCCCGTGTCTCTCCTGTTGCCCCCCACCCCCGCTCATGCCCCATGTCTGTCTCCTGTTGCCCCCTACCCCCGCTCATGCCCGTGTCTGTCTCCTGTTCTCCCCACCCCCCGCTCATGCTCTGTGTCTGCCTCCTGTTCCCCCACCCCCCGCTCATGCCCTGTGTCTGTCTCCTGTTGCCCCCACCCACTGCTCATGCCCCGTGTCTGCCTCCTGTTGCCCCCCACCCCCCGCTCATGCCCCGTGTCTATCTCCTGTTGCCCCCCACCCCCGCTCATGCCCCGTGCCTGTCTCCTGTTCCCCCCACCCCCCGCTCATGCCCCGTGTCTCTCTCCTGTTGCCCTCCACCCCCCGCTCATGTCCCGTGTCTGTCTCCTGTGCCCCCCACCCCCCGCTCATGCCCTGTGTCTGTCTCCTGTACCCCCCCACCCCCCGCTCATGCCCCGTGTCTGTCTCCTGTTCCCCCCACCCGCTCATGCCCCGTGTCTCTCTCCTGTTGCCCCCCCGCTCATGCCCCGTGTCTGTCTCCTGTTCCCCCCACCCGCTCATGCCCCGTGTCTCTCTCCTGTTGCCCCCCATCCCCCGCTCATGCACCGTGTCTGTCTCCTGTACCCCCCACCCACCCGCTCATGCCCCGTGTCTCTCTCCTGTTGCCCCCCACCCCCTGCTCATGCCCCGTGTCTGTCTCCCCTACCCCCACCCCCTGCTCATGCCGTGTGTCTCTCTCCTGTTGCCCCCCACCCTCCCGCTCATGCCCCGTGTCTGTCTGCTGTTCCCCCCAACCTCCCTTATGCCCCGTGTCTGTCTCCTGTTCCCCTCACCCCCCGCTCATGCCCTGTGTCTGTCTCCTGTTGCCCCCACCCATGCCCCGTGTATGCCTCCTGTACCCCCCATTCTGCGCTCATGCCCTGTGTCTCTCTCCTGTTGCCCCCCACCCCCCGCTCATGCCCCGTGTCTGTCTCCTGTTCTCCCCACCCCCGCTCATGCCCCGTATCTGTCTCCTGTTCCCCCCACCCCCCGCTCATGCCCCGTGTTTGTCTCCTGTTGCCCCCACCCATGCCACGTGTCTGTCTCCTGTACCCCCCACTCCACGCTCATGCCCCATGTCTCTCTCCTGTTGCCCCCCTCCCCCCACTCATGCCCCGTGTCTGTCTCCTGTACCCCCCAACCCCCCGCTCATGCCACGTGTCTCTCTCCTGTTGACCCCCACCCCCCGCTCATGCCCCATGTCTGTCTTCTGTTCCCACCACCCCCGCTCATGCCCCGTGTCTGTCTCCTGTTCCCCCCACCCCCCGCTCATGCCCCGTGTCTGTCTCCTGTTGCCCCCACCCATGCCCCGTGTCTGTCTCCTGTACCCCCCCACACTGTGCTCATGCCCCGTGTCTCTCTCCTGTTGACCCCCACACCCCCGCTCATGCCCCGTGTCTGTCTCCTGTTCTCCCCACCCCTGCTCATGCCCCGTATCTGTCTCCTGTTCCCCCATCCCCTGCTCATGCCCCGTGTCTGTCTCCTGTTCTCCCCACCCCCCCGCTCATGCCCCGTGTCTGTCTCCTGTTCTCCCCACCCCCGCTCATGCCCCGTGTCTCTCTCCTGTTGGCCCCACCCCCCGCTCATGCCCCGTGTCTGTCTCCTGTTGCCCCCAACCGAATTTCAAGGGTTTTTTGGTTTTACTTGGAACCATAACGTCCCTTCCACAAAGTTTTTTCACTGAATTTCATAGGTTTTTAGTAGCGCAACTTAACCATAACATCCCTTTGACGTTTTTTCACTGAATTTCATAGGTTTTTAGTAGCGCAACTTAACCATAACGTCCCTTTAACAAAGTTTTTTCACTGAATATATATATATATATACCGTGGCCATGGCCGTGTAGTTATGGTTAAGTTGGTGTTTCCATAGGAAGAGCACTTTTTGGGCGGCTTATAACTTTGCACCCCCTGGACGAATCCTCACCAATCTTTGCAAAAAAAAAGTATATTGCCCACTCTGAATATTTTTGCAAAGTTTGATGAGGATTCGTCCAGGGGGGAAAAAGTTATAGGGGGGGGGTCCCAAAATTTATTTTTTTCCCATAGACTGAATGGGAAAATAACTTTGCTTGCGCCTACAGCCCAAACCGCTGGATTTTCACCAAATTTGGACCAGGAGCAGCAGCTTGGTCCCGAAAGCATGCTTTTGCAGATTTGGTGAAAATCCGTCCAGTAGTTTTTAAAAAAATGATGAAAAAGTGGGTCATAAAAAATTTGTGATATCTGTGTTTGGTCCGGAGACACACTTCACTGTTCGCTCCGCAGACAGTGTCCTTATTGGCCGATCGGCTTACGTCATGTACGCGGACATGCAACGTGTTCGCTGATTGGACAGTGTGGAGCGTGAAGCGCGTCAGATTTTCGGTGGCGGCCGCCAGCTTGGATTCGCGGACGTCCGCGGACAGCGCAGTGAAACTTGGTTCAAAATTTGTATTTAGTAGAGTGTGTTGGTGTGTAGGAGTGTTTGGGGAGGGTGGGAGAGTATGAGATAGGTTAAAAGTTGTGTTTTTTCATGTGGTAGACGTTCTTTTTGTGTTCGATTTGTCTGCGGACATCACGGGTGTTCTGAAATGTTCTAAATAAACTGAATGGGGGGTGTTCTGAGGACTCAATATGTGTCCGTTTTGTTCGGAAGCGAGCTGAAACTGTTCTAAGAACACTCGAGGTGTCTGGAAATGTTCGTCAATAAACAAAATGGGGGTGTCCTGGGGACGCTGTACGTATTTTTCTCTTGTAAGTTGAATGTGTTCTAAAAACATTCGCGGTGTCCTGAAATGTTCGCAAATAAACAAAATGGGGGTGTCCTGAGGACGCTGTCCGTATTGTTCGTTGTCAAGTTGAAAATGTTCTAAGAACTCTCGCCTTGCCCTGAAATGTTCGTAGGGGGTGTCCTGAGGACGCTGTACGTATTGTTCTCTGGCAAGTTGAATGTGTTCTAAGAACACTCGCGGTGTCCTGAAATGTTCGCAAATAAACAAAATCGGGTTGTCCTGAGGACGCTGTCCGTATTGTGAGTTGTGAAGTTGAAAGTGTTCGAAGAACTCTCGCGTTGTCTTGAAATGTTCGTAGGGGGTGTCTTGAAGACACTGTCCGTATTGTTAGATGGCAAGTTGAAGTGTTCTAAGAAAAATTGCGGTGTCCTGAAATGTTCATAGGAGGTGTTCTGAAGACGCTGTCCGTATTGTTCGATAGCAAGTTGAATGTGTTCTAAGAACACTCGTCGTGTCCTGAAATGTTCGTAGGGGGTATTCTGATGACGCTGTTCGTCCTGAGGACGCTGTCCGTATTGTTCTCTGGCAAATTGAATGTGTTCTAAGAACACTTGCGGTGTCCTGAAATGTTCGCAAATAAACAAAATGGGGTGTCCTGAGGACGCTGTGCGTATTGTTCGTTGTGAAGTTGAAAGTGTTCTAAGAACTCTCGCGTTCTCCTGAAATGTTCATAGGGGGTTTCCTGAAGGCGCTGTCCGTATTGTTAGATGGCAAGTTTAATGTGTTCTAAGAACACTTGTGGTGTCCTGAAATGTTTGTAGGGGGTGTTCTGATGACGCTGTCCGTCCTGAGGACGCTGTCCGTATTGTTCTCTGGCAAGTTGAATGTGTTCTAAGAACACTCGCGGTGTCCTGAAATGTTCGTAAATAAACAAAATGGGGGTGTTCTGAGGACGCTGTCCGTATTGTTCTCTGGCAAGATGAATGTGTTCTAAGAACTCTCACAGTGTCCTGAAATGTTCGCAAATAAACAAAATGGGGGTGTTCTGAGGACGCTGCCCTAGTGTTCTTTATCAAGTTGATTGTGTTCTAAGAACACTCGTGGTGTCCTGAAATGAAGAACACTCGCGGTGTCCTGAAATGTTAGCAAATAAACAAAATGGGGGTGTCCTGAGGACGCTGTCCATATTGTTCTGTGGCAAATTGAATGTGTTCTAAGAACACTCGCGGTGTCCTGAAATGTTCTCAAATAAACAAAATGGGGTGTCCTGAGGACGCTGTGCGTATTGTTCGTTGTGAAGTTGAATGTGTTCTAAGAACACTTGCGGTGTCCTGAAATGTTCGTAGGGGGTGTTCTGATGACGCTGTCCGTCCTGAGGACGCTGTCTGTATTGTTCTCTGGCAAGTTGAATGTGTTCTATGAACACTTGCGGTGTCCTGAAATGTTCGTAAATAAACAAAATGGGGGTGTTTAGAGGACGCTGCCCTAGTGTTCTTTATCAAGTTGATTGTGTTTTAAGAACACTCGTGGTGTCCTGAAATGAAGAACACTCGCGGTGTCCTGAAATGTTCACAAATAAACAAAATGGGGGTGTCCTGAGGACGCTGTCCGTATTGTTCGTTGTGAAGTTGAAAGTGTTCGAAGAACTCTCGCGTTGTCCTGAAATGTTCGTAGGGGGTGTCCTGAAGAGGCTGCCCGTATTGTTCGCTGGCAAGTTGAAAGTGTTCTAAGGACACTCATAAAGTCCACGGACATTAAAAGTTTCCATAGGCCATAGTTGAAATGTTTGACTCTATGGGTGTGATATGCTGCAGTGGTTGTGGCCAGGGCATAGAGTGTTGGGTGCATGGCCATGCACCCAGCACTCTATGCCCTGGCCACAACCACCGCAGCATATCACACCCCTAGTTGCTTATAACTTTGGGTCAGAAACAAATTTATAAGGAACAAAGTTATAAGATACTATGGGTGTGATATGCTGCGATGGTTGTGGCCAGGGCATAGAGTGTGTAATATACTAACTGTTTGGTTGAGTAACTGGAGTACATGTATTTCTTGTTAATTTCTGGGATAAAAGAAAATAGTATTTTACTTTTTTGGACCCTCGTATTTAGTAGTTTACAAACCAGAGTCCTGAGCAATTTGCTCAGTTTCTGTGTTCGGTTCTAAAATCATTGGGTCTGTGGGAGAAAAAAAAATCCATGTTGGATTTAAAAAAACCCTTTTTCTGTTATGCTATTCTTTATTGGTTTGTTTGTTTTCAGTGTTCACATGTTGTTTCTGAATCATGCTTTATATATTGGCTTGTTGCATTTTTTTGGAGCAGTAACATATTTATTTGTTTGGATATTCTAAAATTCTGGAGCAGTTAGATACCAGTAGGTGTATTCTAACTGCCTATTTTTTGATATATTTTAGTGGTATTGATTTAACTGTTTGGATATTTTTAAATTTTGGGACAGTTAGATACCAATTGCCGTATTCTAACTGTCTATTTTTTGCTCTAATTTACTGGTATTCATTTATCTGATTAGTTTTTGTGGAATGTTTGGGCAGTTAGATAGCTTTTGGAATATTCTAACAGTTTACATGTTTTTACTACAAGTTTACTTAGCGTTTAAGTACAGTTTAGTTATCAAATTTTGGTTTTAAGAACATTAAATAAGCGTTTGTAAAATGTGCTAGTAATCTCTGCTTTAGAGTAATGTCACTATCATTACATTCAAACCATCCACATTTCTTTTTTATATATGCAGTGTAGTACCCTGAATTGGTTGTGGCTCCTGCGTGGTAGATTATACCTATTGTTGTGAAGGTTTTCTTACCAAGTGAAACTTGACCGTGTGTGAACCCAGTCAGCTTGCAGTTGTTTTTGGTACCATCTGCATTGTAACGTAGAAGCATTAGTATTACGTATTTACTATGTTTTTCTGTTAGTAACGTGGAGCGATTATCTGAATTGCAGGTAGAACATAATCTACCATGGTTTGCATTTTGTACAAGTTGCTGAAATGGAATTGATTCACAATTAGGTATTGATATATATACAAAGCGTTCATTGGGGATTTGTTCTTGTGTCACATTGTTGCAGAGAGTGCATGTATGTTTCCACATGTATGAAATCTGGAAGATTTCATTTATAGGTATGTTTTTATTTTCCAGTACTTGTAGTAAGTACATTAGAAATTCTTGTGGATCTTCCTGTGAGTTTATAGTGAATTTCACCATTCCAGCACAGTAATCCAATTGTTGTCTTATTCCATAAACACTAACAGGGTAATTCATAGAATTTCGCAGAAAAGTGTCGCAAGCGGCTGGCGCAGAGTGTCTGCGTGCGATTGCCAGGCACGTGCGCTAAAACCGATTTCCGCGCACAGCGTATTCATGGATTTCAGGCTTCCAAACCAGCCGTGGAGCAGAGAATCGCAGCGACCCTGCAGCAGCGCCAGTAACGCCCCCAAGAACGCCCTCGCGCAAGGAAAAGCCATCCAAATCGCTAAATCATCGCAAAGGGCTGCGCTAACCCTGGACCAGTTCACCGGGCTGGCAAACAGCAAACGCCAAGCGGGGAATGCGTATTGCAGGGGTGCGCGGGAAGTTCCACACGCGACTGGCCCCGTGCAAGCAGGGTACGTGAATTTCAGGGGTGCGCGGGAAGTTGCACAAGCGATTTCAGCAGGGTACGTGTATTTCAGGGGTGCGCGGCAAGTTCCACACGCGATTACTGCAGGGTACGTGCATTTTAGGGGTGCACGGGAAGTTCCACACGCGAATGGGCCAGTGCGAGCAGGGTACGTGTATTCCATGGATGCGCGGGAAGTTCCACACGCGATTTCATCAGGGTACGTGTATTTCAGGGGTGCGCGGGAAGTTCCACACGCGATTGGCCCAGTGCGATCAGGGTACGTGTATTTCAGGGTTGCGCGGGAAGTTCCACACGCGATAGTCCCAGTGCGAGCAGGGTACGTGTATTTCAGGGGTGCGTGGGAAGTTCCACACGCGATTGGCCCAGTGCGAGCAGGGTACGTGTATTTCAGGGGTGCGCGGGAAGTTCCACACGCGATAGTCCCAGTGCGAGCAGGGTACGTGTATTTCAGGGGTGCGCGGGAAGTTCCACACGCGATTGTCCCAGTGCGAGCAGGGTACGTGTATTTCAGGGGTGCGCGGGAAGTTGCACACGCGATACCAGCAGGGAATGTGTATTTCAGGGGTTCTGGGGAGTACTACACGTGAATTGGCCGTGTGGGTCCTCCCAGGTGTACGCTCCACAACCTCCACGGCCCCTGCAGGCAGCCCACACCACGGGGGACTACCCTGCACCCCTGCTCATGTCCCGCAGGCAGCCCATCCACCATGGGCATGCCCCCCAGCCAACCCACATGTCACCTTGCACTACTGATCAACAATGCATGTCTCCCACCACCCCCACCCCCCAGCAGTGCAGGGGCAGCCTCCACCAGGCCCCCACTCATGTCTCCCACCACCCCCACCCCCCAGCCACCAGGGGCAGCCTCCACCAGGCCCCCACCCATGTCTCCCACCACCCCCACCCTCCAGCCACCAGGGGCAGCCTCCACCAGGCCCCCACCCATGTCTTCCACCCTCCCACCCCCCAGCAGTGCAGGGGCAGCCTCCACCAGGCCCCCACTCATGTCTCCCACCACCCCCACCCCCCAGCATCCAGGGTCACCCTCCACCAGGCACCCACTCATGTCTCCCACCACCCCCACCCCCCAGCCACCAGGGGCAGCCTCCACCAGGCACCCACTCATGTCTCCCACCACCCCCACCCCCCAGCATCCAGGGTCACCCTCCACCAGGCGCCCACTCATGTCTCCCACCACCCCACCCCCCAGCCACCAGGGGCAGCCTCCACCAGGCCCCCACCCATGTCTCCCACCACCCCCACCCCCCAGCCACCAGGGGCAGCCTCCACCAGGCCCCCCTCATGTCTCCCACCACCCCCACCCCCCAGCATCCAGGGTCACCCTCCACCAGGCACCCACTCATGTCTCCCACCACCCCCACCCCCCAGCCACCAGGGGCAGCCCCCACCAGGCCCCCGCCCATGTCTCCCACCACCCCCACCCCCCAGCCACCAGGGGCAGCCTCCACCAGGCCCCCACTCATGTCTCCCACCACCCCCACCCCCCTGCCACCATGGGCAGACTCCACCAGGCCCCCACTCATGTCTCCCACCACCCCCACACCCCAGCAGTGCAGGGGCAGCCTCCAGCAGGCCCCCACTCATGTCCCCTTGCACCCCCACCCCCCTGCCACCATGGGCATCCTCCACCAGGCCCCCACTCATGTCTCCCACCACCCCCACCCCCCAGCTTTGCAGGGGCAGCCTCCACCAGGCCCCCACCCACGTCTCCCACCACCCCCACCCCCCAGCAGTGCAGGGGCAGCCTCCACCAGGCCCCCACTCATGTCTCCCACCACCCCCACCCCCCAGCAGTGCAGGGGCAGCCTCCACCAGGCCCCCACTCATGTCTCCCACCACCCCCACCCCCCAGCAGTGCAGGGGCAGCCTCCACCAGGCCCCCACTCATGTCTCCCACCACCCCCACCCCCCAGCATCCAGGGTCACCCTCCACCAGGCACCCACTCATGTCTCCCACCCCCCCCACCCCCCAGCAGTGCAGGGGCAGCCTCCACCAGGCCCCCACTCATGTCTCCCACCACCCCCACCCCCCAGCATCCAGGGTCACCCTCCACCAGGCACCCACTCATGTCTCCCACCACCCCCACCCCCCAGCCACCAGGGGCAGCCTCCACCAGGCCCCCACCCATGTCTCCCACCACCCCCACCCCCCAGCCACCAGGGGCAGCCTACACCAGGCCCCCACTCATGTCTCCCACCACCCCCACCCCCCAGCAGTGCAGGGGCAGCCTCCACCAGGCCCCCACCCATGTCTCCCACCACCCCACCCCCCAGCAGTGCAGGGGCAGCCTCCACCAGGCCCCCACTCATGTCTCCCACCACCCCCACACCCCAGCAGTGCAGGGGCAGCCTCCAGCAGGCCCCCACTCATGTCCCCCTGCCACCATGGGCATCCTCCACCAGGCCCCCACCCATGTCTCCCACCACCCCCACCCCCCAGCCACCAGGGGCAGCCTATACCAGGCCCCCACTCATGTCTCCCACCACCCCCACCCCCCTGCCACCATGGGTAGACTCCACCAGGCCCCCACTCATGTCTCCCACCACCCCCACACCCCAGCAGTGCAGGGGCAGCCTCCAGCAGGCCCCCACTCATGTCCCCCTGCCACCATGGGCATCCTCCACCAGGCCCCCACTCATGTCTCCCACCACCCCCACCCCCCAGCAGTGCAGGGGCAGCCTCCACCAGGCCCCCACCCATGTCTCCCACCACCCCACCCCCCAGCAGTGCAGGGGCAGCCTCCACCAGGCCCCCACTCATGTCTCCCACCACCCCCACCCCCCAGCATCCAGGGTCACCCTCCACCAGGCACCCACTCATGTCTCCCACCACCCCCACCCCCCAGCCACCAGGGGCAGCCTCCACCAGGCACCAACTCATGTCTCCCACCACCCCCACCCCCCAGCATCCAGGGTCACCCTCCACCAGGCACCCACTCATGTCTCCCACCACCCCCACCCCCCAGCCACCAGGGGCAGCCTCCACCAGGCCCCCACCCATGTCTCCCACCACCCCCACCCCCCAGCCACCAGGGGCAGACTCCACCAGGCCCCCACTCATGTCTCCCACCACTCCCACCCCCCAGCATCCAGGGTCACCCTCCACCAGGCCCCCACTCATGTCTCCCACCACCCCCCAGCCACCATGGGCAGCCCCCACCAGGTCCTCACAATCCCCAATCATGTGCGTAATGGTCAGCCTCCACAGCCAAAAAGCCCTACCAAGTAACCCATTCACCCACATGGAAATGGAAATCACATGTTACACCCCCAATGTTCATTAAGCTAATGAACCCATGTCCGTCACACACAATGGTTGCAATTGAATGGGAAAACACACAACATGACATGCATGAAACCAATGAGATGATACCACACAGTGAAGTATGCTAACAAAATTGTATTGAAAAAAATAAAGAATGCTAAAGAAAGAAAACAAACTACAATGTGAATGAGAAAAAAAAAGCTGCATGTCCGTATAAAAACACAAAACTGCAAATCAGAATCCAAAAAAATTATGTCCAAAGTCAAATGTAAAAAAATCTCCATGCAAAAAAGAACTATGTACAAAACTAACAAGGGTCCATGAGCCCAACTGAACAAAGGAAACCTACTAAAAAACCTACCTAAAAATCAACTATATACAAAAAGTGGAGCAGTGACCGTCGACTCCATACCATAATAAGAAAGAAAGGAAACCTAAAACTAAAGAACTATATACAAAGGCGGCGGGCAAGTCCAGCGGCTCACTCCGTGGTGTCCCGGGCCAGGGCATCATCGAACTCCTGTTCGATGTCCCGGAGGCGGTCCAGTTCCATGGCCCCGAGGGTCCGCAGGGACGACGCCGTGTCCTCCTCCAACCCTCTGCGGATTGCCTCGAGGCACTCGGCCCGCCTCAGGGCCCTCCGCATGGAGTTCTCCGCCCTGACCATTGTGAGCCGCACCTCTTCCGCCCGCCGCGGCTCCGCACCTATGGCGTGGCCCAACCGCTGCCACACGGAAGACACTCTCTGTCCTGGGTCCCCCTACCCTCCGGCCGATGCCTGCCCCTCCGATGTCGAAAGCCCCGAGCCTTCATGTCTCCCACCATGTTGCTGCTGCTGCTGCTCTGCCTCTGCCCGCGCACTGTCTCCTGCTGCCTGCACATCCTCCGCCGGCTGGGGTGCACTTGTTGATGTGGCCACCCCTGCTGGACCTCCGACTCCCGACTGTGGCAGGGATGCCTCCTCCGCCAGCCTGGCCGCACCGTCAGAGGCAGCTCCACAGGGCACCCAGGTGACTGATGGGTGGGAAGATGGCACAGAGGACGACTGGCGCGTAGGGGGTCCAGTTGAGGAGGGGGTCGGAGCAAGCCCCATCAGACGGAGGAATCCGGCCTGGGTGACCTGTCCCAGCAGGCTGACGTGGTCAACGAGCCATTCGAGATGACGTGCAGTCTCTCCATGAAAAGACTGCAGGTCACCTCGCATGGCCCGTTGACGCAACGCCACACCAGCCAGGACAGGCTCAACCCGGACCTGGATGGCCACGTCCGCAGGCAGAGGAAGGCCAGTTGACGTCAGCTCATCCCCTGCCTGAAAACGGGTCTGGACGTAGGCATCCCTGCTGGTGCAAGATGATGCAGGGACAGGATCGGGGACAGGATTGCACACAGGCACCTCCGCGGCCGCCTGTGCTGCCTCCTGTCCCTGGTCCTGGACTGCACCACTAGCACCAGTGGGATCCCCACCTCCAGACCCCGTCTCTGGTGCTTGCACGGCCCCCTCCTCCACCAAACCCCCCACCAACCTGGATGACTCCGTGCCATCTTCCCCTATTGGGCCCTGTGGGGTCCCAGCTGCCCCTTCTGCTGCCGAGGAGTCCAACTGCAACCTCTGCCTCTTGGACCTCCCCCCGGCAGCTGCGGCCTGGGACGCGGCACCGGACTCCTCACTTCCCGACGAGATGACAACACGGGAGGGGAGCCGGGCCTTGCGTCTCCGGCTGGCGGTCGGATCCCCGCCGCTGTGCTCCACAGCACCTTCTCCGCCCTCTTCATCAGTTGACGCTGCAGACAGGGAGAAACAAAACACAGGCATCAGGGCACTGTACAATGGACACATACACGCATGACAGTTGCACATAAGTGGCATTGGCAAACCTCAGACATGTCATCACAATCCCCAACACACATGTCATTGAAACTCGCACACATGAGCCATACCACAGCCATATCGCAACTGCCAACACCATCCCTACACATACAACAGCATCAGCAGCCAAAGGGGAGCCGGACATCACATGCAACACAGGAAGTGCACCACACATGTACACACACCACCACACTTGCATGCATGTCTACACCTCTGACAAGTGTCGCACTGTTCAGACGGGCATCCATGTCACATCTGCCAATCAGGCTTCCACATACTGCTGTCACATGCATCCATGTTGCATCACTGTTGCACCCTTGACAAATACACACACATGCACATGTACACAGTGCTCATACATGCAGCCGAAAACAACATACATGCCTGACATCACGGACATGTCTACTTACATACACATTCATCCAAACATGTGTGCACGCACAACTGCATTTGTCATGCAA
This sequence comes from Ambystoma mexicanum, assembly GCF_040938575.1. NCBI lineage: Eukaryota > Metazoa > Chordata > Amphibia > Caudata > Ambystomatidae > Ambystoma > Ambystoma mexicanum. The sequence goes on along the minus strand of NC_090921.1, from coordinate 931,729,012 downwards.
GCCCACACACACAAGCACCATCCATGTCTCACACATTACAGCCCTCGCATGTGTCAGACCCACGGCCCTGTACACCCCCACCCATACTCGACCCCATACAAACAGATGTGCAACCGGCACAATGCCGAAAAATCACCACACGCACTGCTCACAATCAGGATGCATGTACACTCACCGCTCGACTCCAGACGGGTCTGCTTCTCTAGGACCTGGACGTGGAGCGCTGGGGATATGGGTTCCAGGACCCCCATCTGTTCTTCCGACAAGTGGCCCCGGCGCCCCTTGGCATCCGCTGCCTTCAAGAGGCACCGGGCCTTGTTCAGGGTCCTGGACCTGAAGTCCTCCCAGCGCTTCCTGACATGTTGTAAGTCCCGGACTGCCACCCCCTCTGCGTTGATGGCAGTCACGATGTCAGTCCAGATCCGAGTCCGTCCTTCCTTGTCGGCGCGGGAACTTCCGAAGAGGGCATCATACTGCCCCAGGACTTGCTCCACCAGGACACCAACTTCGGTGGCACTGAAGCTGGTGCCCCTCTGCCTCTCTGGCCAGGGGTTGTCAGTGGTCACAGATGGTGTTTGCCCCGACATGACAACCCCAGAGGCAGGAGTGGGTGGGCAACTGGGTCCTGGGGCTGGGCTGTGGAGCGATGGAATTCCAGTCGGGATTCTTTGGTTCCAGCAGGGGTGGTCACAGCAACAGCACCCCTGGCTGATGTGCAGGCAGCAAATGGCAGTGCACGTGGGCAGCAGGCAGTCAGGCAGCAGCAGATGGCAGGTGGGAGCGTGCTCAGGGCTCTAGGGGGCAGTAGTTTGGCCTTCTGGGCAGGAGCATGGTCTTCCGTGTACTTACGCGTGGCCAGCTTGGTACGGAGTGATTTGGCACGTGAAAATCCTGCACGTCAGCGTGAAAACCGAGGAAAGGCCCTTAGCGCGTAAGCGCGTCAGCACGCATATGCGAATCTATTGGACCAAAGGCCCTCAGCGCGTAAGCGCGTCTGTGACGTGACCCGCACGGGTGTTTCCCACACAGCACGTGATGACAGAGCACACGTGGAAAGACTGCACGTCAGAGTGTCATCGCGTGAAATTGGACAGCACGTCAGAGTCTCATCGCGTGTAATTGGACAGCACATGAGAGTCTCATCGCGTGTAATTGGACAGCCCGTCAGAGTCTCATCGCGTGTAATTGGACAGCACGTCAGGGTGTCATCGCGTGTAATTGGACAAAAGTGCGCGTACACGCGATTGGCCTATGTACGTGTATATCAGGTGTGCGCGGACACTTACACACGCAAGTACGTCAGCGCACCTGTATCCCGGTGTGCGCGGGAATTTCCACACGCTATTGGACTGGGTACTGGATTTCAGGGGTGCGCGGGTCACATGCTCGCCTACAACACGCGCAACGCATTAATTTGCGCGCTAACAAAATAACAAGCTCAGACCCAGGATGAACATACCGTTCCTAGCAGCAGTGGGCGTGGCCTACCAAAGGAGGAGGAGGAGGATAGTCAGGGCCAGAATATTCACACCCAGAACCAGCCTTTTCGGGATGCCTGATGACCAGGTGCATGGGAGGTACAGGTTTCCACCACACATCATACTGGACCTGGTGAGTGAGTGGGAGGATGACCTCACATCACCCACCCTGTGCTCCCTAGCACTCAGCCCCCTGGAGAAGGTCCTCAATGTTCTGCACTTCTTAGCCACTGGATCATTTCAGCGGACAAGTGCCATTGTGGGTGGTGTATCACAGGCCACCCAGTCACGCTGCCTACACCAGGTCTTGAACATCATCACTGCACGCCCATCAGTCCGCAGGCACATATACCTGCCCAGAACCCCTGCAGAAAGGCATGCTGCCGCCCTGGATTTCTACGCTGTGGCACGATTCCCCAAAGTGCTAGGTGCCATCGACTGCACCCATGTGGCTCTACGTCCCCCCAGGGCATCTGAGCACATCTATAGGAACCGCAAGCACTGGCATTCCATCAACGTGCAGGTAGTATGTAATGCCAAGGGAATCATCACCTCAGTATATGCCAACTATCCCGGGTCAACCCACGACAGCTTCATTTACCGAATGTCCACCCTAAGCCGGGACCTAGAAGCTGGGCGGCATGGCGATACATGGCTGCTTGGTGAGTATGAATGCCACTGCACATGCATGCATGTCAGATACTGAGCAAGGTCACAACCCCACCAATGATACCAATCACCACCTCCACAGGGGACAGTGCCTACCCTCTCAGCCCCCACATGATGACGCCAATTCGGAACCCCACCACGCCACCCCAGGTAAGATATAACGCAGCCCACATTACAACCCGGGGCATAGTGGAGCGCACATTCGGAGTGCTGAAGTCACGCTTTCGCTCCCTTGACCGTTCTGGCGGGCAGCTGTTGTACGCTCCCCCAGTAGTGTGCAGGATCATAGTGGCAGCATGTGTCCTGCACAACGTTGCAACACGCCGGGGCCTGGCCGTGGACATGGTGGTGCCCCCCCATCCCCAACCACATGCACAGCCGCTGCGCATGGGAGGGGAAAGGGCATGGGGGGAGGCAGCCCGTACACAGCTAGTGGCTAATTACTTCACATAGAAATCACACCCCTGTGGAGTGCACACTGCCCTGGCACATTCCATCTGACAATCAATGATGACTCAACCTGACACTGATCCTGAATGTCTGGAGAAAGAACCGTGAAAACCATATCAGCCTGAGATTGTTCACCTGGAAGTGTCACAATGTGTGCATCCCTACCCACACAGACACCACCAATGCAGTTTTGTGAAGTTACACATTCAAGCAGCTAAAATGAATACCCACTTGCAAAATGCAACGAGAGGACAGTGCCATGTCAGCCAACCCAACCCCAGCACTGCCACACCACACACCGTGCCATGTCATGCTATTTGCAGGTAAACAAAGTAATCCCCACAACATGACACTAGTGTCACAATGTACAGTGTCCCTATTAGAAACTTGCAACACCTGAAATGCTCACAGTAATGCCGGACCAACAACAAACTTGAGCACGTACTACCATTAACATGACATCACTAATGTTAAATATTAGTAGTCTCACCACCTGGAAATGCCTGCACTCCCACCACTACCAACTGTGCAGTGTTGGCGCCATGTAGAGTTGTAGGTGCACTGCTGCCAACATGGACCACATCTCCACACTAGAGGTCCTTGTGTAGACATGAGGAAGGGACCTGCAAATTGGGAGGTAGACACAGAAGATGAGTTACACATCAATGCAACATGCAGTGTACAACACAACAGCAATATGCACTAGGAATGTATACACAGTATTGACTACAGACTGCCCACACAGCTCATGGGAGTCCAACGTCACTGTGTAATTCACTGTCACTTGGGCACACCCTTTGCAAGCCCATGGAAACGGGAAGCAGGAGGGGTGTGTGTGACTCAAACCCAAGCATCTGAACCAAATACATTACAAGCCTGCATGTGCCCAGCCACAATGCAGCGTATGCCCACAGGAACCACGGAAGCCAACAAATCGTCCCCAAAAAATTGGGAATAAAATAAATAAAAATAAAAATAAAAATAAAAAAAAATCAAAAATGGCCATTGAAGGGCCCGGGGGCGTTGGGGAGGCCACCCAGGAGGTCCGAGGACAGGATGCACACCAGAACCCACCTGCGTGGATCCTGGGAAAAAAAACACCTCCATGGGCTCATGGCCCACACGGCTACCCTATTGTGGGAGTATCACTGCTGTCGCTATTATCACCCTGTGCAGCTGCATCCGGAGGTGGTTGCACTATGGGAGGCAGCCCACGCAAGGTCCTAGTCTGCTCCTCCATGGCTGCAAGCATGCGGATGTGGTAGGTCTGGTTCTGGAGGATGAGTGTGCGGAGGTCCCCATGCAACAACTCACGCGATGCCCGGACCTCCGCCCTCGTTGCCTGCATCTCAGCTGAGAGCGTACGGGTGAGACGCTCCAGCTGCTGTTCTGTCCTTTGGTGTGTTGAAGCCTCAAGCTCAACAAGAGTCGTCCTGAGGTGAAGGAGCTCCTACCTCAAGGCTTCCCTGTGGCCCTGGGACTCAATGGAGATGGCCTCCTGCAGAGTCGCCAGTGCCGCCCGCCTGTCCCTGTTGGACCCCAACATGTCCTCCCTGTGTGACTGGCAGATGGAGTCGGTCGCCTGCTCTAGTCGCTCCATCAGCCTTTCAGGGGGGACAATGGAAGTGGCCACCCTATCTATGGCCTGAGCCATCATCTCGGATGATGCTGCCTGTTGGGTTGCCATAACGTAAATGGATTGCTCCCATGCGGTATTGCCAGGTGGCGTACGGCCACCACGTCGGCGGGCACCACACCTGTCTCGGGGAAGGCGAACTGCGCCTTGCTGTGCCGGCACTGCCTGAGGCTGCAGGACTGCATTCCCCCTCTGATCTGCTGGCCCAGGAACAGGATCAGATGTCGCGGAGTGTGACCCTGCATCCATAACCACCAAAGGCGTAGCTGCCAACACTGACATCCCCATTGAGGGTTCTGACCCTGGTGCAGGTGGGTGAGACAGAACAGAATCCCTCCCTGGAACACTCACCTGCGACGGCACGTAGGTCTCATCCGAATCAACACCTGAGTACAGCTCGGGGGAGGTGCAGCCAGAGACACCCCTTGAGAGCAGGACCTGCAGCACTTGTGGGTTCTCACCCACCACCACACCACGTCCCTCACTGGTGGTTGGTCGGCCCTCGGACCCCTCCTGGGTCTGCACCATCTCCACAACCCCAGCAGTATCAGGTGCGTCTTCCCCTGCAAAGACATAAAAACAAAGAAATGGAAACAGGCATTAGCACCATGGCACACAATGAGGGCTGAGAAGCAAGAGAACCAGTACTTGTTTGACACATGTCCCACATGACTAAAACCCTCCCATGCATGCACCCTCACTGCGTATGAAGGGCAGGCAAATGGCACACACTGATGACACCAAGATGGAAGATGAACACATTTTCTGCATGCTGCCTGGCAGTGGCATCACACATTGGCCTGTGATTGGCAGGTGAAACACACATGCCATCACACAGATGGCATGTACCATTGCTATTGAGTGAAGATGGAGAGGAGGGCAGCACCTATTCATTCAGTCCAGTTCCCGCATGTAATAGCTTTTCTAATTCAAACAGGTCAGATTCTTCACCTGGAGCTGCCAGTCCGAAATGGTGCAATTGCACAGGGACATGTTTGAACAAATGATATCCAGGTAACAAAGTCACTCCACTTTACCATAGCCATGTCAGACATGTGACTAGAGGACTGCGACATGCCTAGTAAAAGTGGTGGAATGCAAACAATCTGACTAAATGAACAGTGAAAAATCAAGCAACAATGTTGTGGCAAGGTGGCACTTCAAGGGCAACTGGCGTGCAGTTGGGCTAGATGTCTACTGTTGGCAGAAGGGATACTGCTATGGCCAAATGCAGCTGCGCAGGATGTATTGCATGAAGCACATGGCTGACCCATACGACTCAGGCGCACACACTCTCACCTGTCACACAAACAGAAGCCCTCACACACACCATGCACATGGATGACACACACATGCATGTGCACTCACCGAACAATGCCTCGTAATCAGCCAAATCTCCCACGCCTTGGATCTGTTCCTCCGTGACGTACGTCCCAGCGACTGACTCATGTGGAGTGAGTTCCATGTCTACTACTGGAGACCCACCTCCAGTCACTAGAGTTGCGGCATGACTTGAGGCCAGCTTACTCTTTGCCCTGCGCTTTAGGTCATTCCAGCGCTTATAGCAATCATTGGCTGTGTGCCTCACAATTCCAAGGGCACTTACGATGTCCGCAACGGTCTGCCAGTGTGCCTGGCGTTGTGCAGGTGTGGTCTTGGATCCTGCAACAATGACCATCTCGTTGTCATGTGCGGACACATACTCGACAAGTGCATTCAGTTCGTCATCCGTGAAGCTGGGCTTCCTGGATGGGCCGGACTGTGTAGCCGTGTCTGGGGCATCAGCCTGTGCCGGACGAGCACTGTTCCTCTTCCGCTTGGAAGGTGGTGGTGATCCTGAGTGTCCTGCGCCGCTCTGGACACTAGGGGCAGGAGCCCTGGTGGACTCTGTATCAGGAGTGTGGGATTGCACACTCAGCATGGGAGTTGGTGCAGGCATTGGCTCTAGTGTGATGGTGTCAGGGGGAATGTCAGCAGCATGGACTAGGACCGACACTGTCCGGGCTGGGTGTGTGAGGGCTGGGGTGGATGGAGCCGCAGCTGCCCCTGCAGCCTCTCCGCCCTGCCTACTTGGTGCAGCAGATGACCTTGCTGCCCCAGATGCACGTGGCATGGTGACATCAACGTGCACCAGCGCACGTGTCATAGGCCTGCTGACCTGGAAGTCAGCCATGGAGTCAGCCAGGTCTGGTGCCACAATGGGCTGGTCCAACAAGGGCTGAGCATGGATGGTGTCAGCCACATCAGCCTCAACGGGAGGGGGGGGATTATGGGTGCCCTTGACTGGTCCTCCACACATGGGGAGACAGGCTCACCCTGCAAGTAACGACCACGTCCCCTACCGGATCCACCACGGCCACCACTTGTGGCTCTTCCACCTTTGCCACCCTTACGGAATCCTCGCCTCCCAGCCATGGCACTGATGTTAATGTGCGTATGGGAGTGGGTGTAAAATATTGTCCTGGGCAATTGGGGGTCAAAGGGGTTGGGTACCAGGTGGTAATTGTACCCTAGTGCTCTTGCAAGGCTGATTGTAACCCCTGGGGAAAGATGACGGGTCACGCTACGCACATGAGCCACAAAAAAGGGAGATGACGTGCACGCAACCCCTCCTAGACCACGTGTGCAGAAAGAAAAACCTGCACTACGCTGTGGCACCCAGTAACACAAGAATGAACGTATGCGTGTCACACGCAGCCTAGAATGACCTCTGAAGGGGTAGGCTACACACGGGGCAAGCACAGATGTTAGTTACGTGCATGACTCACCGTCTGCCAGGTAAAAGAGCGTGAAAAAGGAGCGCGTTTGGTTGGCAACACCCCCGCCAAAAGTAGATTTGTACGCTGTCTGAGGAGACAGGACAACAGTAGTAGGGAACACTGTTTGAGGGAACAGGCCCAGTTAAACCAGTAAAAGAGAAAAAAGAGAAAAAGCTGTCAGAGGTAACAGGGAATACGAACTTGAAATGCCGTGAAGTAAATCGCGTGTGAAACGACAAGAAGTACAGAATTCACCCACTCGCTCTCCACGAAAAGCACGTACAAGGAAATGGTGTTCTACGCGTACCTTTTATACAGGCCCACACGTCCAGCGTCACTTACGCGGCGTGTACGCGCTAGGGCCATTTCCACCAATTACACGCTTTGTCACTTCTGCGTGTAGGGCCATTTCCACCAATCACACGCGATGACACACTGACGTGCAGTCTTCCCACGTGTGCTCTGTCATCACGTGCTGTGTGGGAAACACCCGTGCGTGTCACGTCACAGACGCGCTTACGGGCTGAGGGCCTTTGGTCCAATAGAATCGCGTATGCGTGCTGACGCGCTTACGCGCTAAGGGCCTTTCCTCGGTTTTCATGCTGACGTGCAGGATTTTCACGTGCCAAATCACTCCGTACCAAGCTGGCCACGCATAAGCACACGGAAGACCACGCTCCTGCCCAGAAGGCCGAACTACTGCCCCCCAGAGCCCTGAGCACGCTCCCACCTGCCATCTGCTGCTGCCTGACTGCCTGCTGCCCACGTGCACTGCCATTTGCTGCCTGCACATCAGCCAGGGGTGCTGTTGCTGTGACCACCCCTGCTGGAACCGAAGACTCCCGACTGGAATTCCATCGCTCCACAGCCCAGCCCCAGGACCCAGTTGCCCACCCACTCCTGCCTCTGGGGTTGTCATGTCGGGGCAAACACCATCTGTGACCACTGACAACCCCCGGCCAGAGAGGCAGAGGGGCACCAGCTTCAGTGCCACCGAAGTTGGTGTCCTGGTGGAGCAAGTCCTGGGGCAGTATGATGCCCTCTTCGGAAGTTCCCGCGCCGACAAGGAAGGACGGACTCGGATCTGGACTGACATCGTGACTGCCATCAACGCGGAGGGGGTGGCAGTCCGGGACTTACAACATGTCAGGAAGCGCTGGGAGGACTTCAGGTCCAGGACCCTGAACAAGGCGCGGCGCCTCTTGAAGGCAGCGGATGCCAAGGGGCGCCGGGGCCACTTGTCAGAAGAACAGATGGGGGTCCTGGAACGCATATCCCCAGCGCTCCACGTCCAGTTCCTAGAGAAGCAGACCCGTCTGGAGTCGAGCGGTGAGTGTACATGCATCCTGATTGTGAGCAGTGCGTGTGGTGATTATTCGGCATTGTGCCGGTTGCACATCTGTTTGTATGGGGTCGAGTATGGGTGGGGGTGTACAGGGCCGTGGGTCTGACACATGCAAGGTCTGTAATGTGTGAGACATGGATGGTGCTTGTGTGTGTGGGCTTGCATGGCAAATGCAGTTGTGCGTGCACACATGTTTGGATGAATGTGTATGTAAGTAGACATGTCCGTGATGTCAGGCATGTATGTTGTTTTCGGCTGCATGTATGAGCACTGTGTACATGTGCATGTGTGTGTATTTGTCAAGGGTGCAACAGTGATGCAACATGGATGCATGTGACAGCGGTATGTGGAAGCCTGATTGGCAGATGTGACATGGATGCCCGTCTGAACAGTGCGACACTTGTCAGAGGTGTAGACATGCATGCAAGTGTGGTGGTGTGTGTACATGTGTGGTGCACTTCCTGCGTTGCATGTGATGTCTGGCTCCCCTTTGGCTGCTGATGCTGTTGTATGTGTAGGGATGGTGGTGGCAGTTGCGATATGGCTGTGGTATGGCTCATGTGTGCGAGTTGCAATGACATGTGTGTTGGGGATTGTGATGACATGTCTGAGGTTTGCCAATGCCACTCATGTGCAACTGTCATGCGTGTATGTGTCCATTGTACAGTGCCCTGATGCCTGTGTTTTGTTTCTCCCTGTCTGCAGCGTCAACTGATGAAGAGGGCGGAGAAGGTGCTGTGGAGCACAGCGGCGGGGATCCGACCGCCAGCCGGAGACGCAAGGCCCGGCTCCCCTCCCGTGTTGTCATCTCGTCGGGGAGTGAGGAGTCCAGTGCCGCGTCCCAGGCCGCAGCTGCCGGGGGGAGGTCCAAGAGGCGGAGGTTGCAGTTGGACTCCTCGGCAGCAGAAGGGGCAGCTGGGACCCCACAGGGCCCAACAGGGGAAGATGGCACGGAGTTATCCAGGTTGGTGGGGGGTTTGGTGGAGGAGGGGGCCGTGCAAGCACCAGAGACGGGGTCTGGAGGTGGGGATCCCACTGGTGCTAGTGGTGCAGTGCAGGACCAGGGACAGGAGGCAGCACAGGCGGCCGCGGAGGTACCTGTGTGCAATCCTGTCCCCGATCCTGTCCCTGCATCATCTTGCACCAGCAGGGATGCCTACGTCCAGACCCGTTTTCAGGTAGGGGATGAGCTGACGTCAACTGGCCTTCCTCTGCCTGCGGACGTGGCCATCCAGGTCCGGGATGAGCCTGTCCTGGCTGGTGTGGCGTTGCGTCAACGGGCCATGCGAGGTGACCTGCAGTCTTTTCATGGAGAGACTGCACGTCATCTCGAATGGCTCGTTGACAACGTCAGCCTGCTGGGACAGGTCACCCAGGCCGGATTCCGCTGTCTGATGGGGCTTGCTTCAACCCCCTTCTCAACTGGACCCCCTACGCGCCAGTCGTCCTCTGTGCCATCTTCCCACCATTCAGTCACCTGGGTGCCCTGTGGAGCTGCCTCTGACGGTGCGGCCAGGCTGGTGGAGGAGGCATCCCTGCCACAGACGGGAGTCGGAGGGCCAGCAGGGGTGGCCACATCAACAAGTGCACCCCAGCCGGCGGAGGATGTGCAGGCAGCAGGAGGCAGTGCACGGGCAGAGGCAGAGCAGCAGCAGCAGCAACATGGTGGGAGACATGAAGGCTCGGAGCTTTCGACATCAGAGGGGCAGGCATCGGCCGGAGGGCAGGGGGACCCAGGACAGAGAGTGTCTTCCGTGTGGCAGCGGTTGGGCCACGCCATAGGTGCGGAGCGGCGGCAGGCGGAAGAGGCGCGGCTCACAATGGTCAGGGCGGAGAACTCCATGCGGAGGGCCCTGAGGCGGGCCGAGTGCCTCGAGGCAATCTGCAGGGGGTTGGAGGAGGACACGGCGTCGTCCCTGCGGACCCTCGGGGCCATGTAACTGGACCGCCTCCGGGACATCGAACAGGAGTTCGATGATGCCCTGGCCCGGGACACCACGGAGTGAGCCGCTGGACTTGCCCGCCGCCTTTGTATATAGTTCTTTATTTTTAGGTTTCCTTTCTTTCTTATTATGATTTGGAGTCGACGGACACTGCTCCACTTTTTGTATGTAGTTGATTTTTAGGTGGGTTTTTTAGTAGGTTTCCTTTGTTCAGTTGGGCTCATGGACCCTTGTTAGTTTTGTACATAGTTCTTTTTTGCATGGAGATTTTTTTACATTTGACTTTGGACATAATTTTTTTGGATTCTGATTTGCAGTTTTGTGTTTTTATACGGACATGCAGCTTTTTTTTTCTCATTCACATTGTAGTTTGTTTTCTTTCTTTAGCATTCTTTATTTTTTTCAATACAATTTTGTTAGCATACTTCACTGTGTGGTATCATCTCATTGGTTTCATGCATGTCATGTTGTGTGTTTTCCCATTCAATTGCAACCATTGTGTGTGACGGACATGGGTTCATTAGCTTAATGAACATTGGGGGTGTAACATGTGATTTCCATTTCCATGTGGGTGAATGGGTTACTTGGTAGGGCTTTTTGGCTGTGGAGGCTGACCATTACGCACATGATTGGGGATTGTGAGGACCTGGTGGGGGCTGCCAATGGTGGCAGGGGGGTAGGGGTGGTGGGAGACATGAGTGGGGGCCTGGTGGAGGCTGCCCCTGGTGGCTGGGAGGTGGGGGTGGTGGGAGACATGGGTGGGGGCCTGGTGGAGGCTGCCCCTGCACTGCTGGGGGGTGGGGGTGATGGGAGACATGAGTGGGTGCCTGGTGGAGGGTGACCCTGGATGCTGGGGGGTGGGGGTGGTGGGAGACATGAGTGGGGGCCTGGTGGAGTCTGCCCATGGTGGCAGGGGGGTGGGGGTGGTGGGAGACATGGGTGGGGGCCTGGTGGAGTCTGCCCATGGTGGCAGGGGGGTGGGGGTGGTGGGAGACATGAGTGGGGGCCTGGTGGAGGGTGACCCTGGTGGCAGGGGGGTGGGGGTGGTGGGAGACATGGGTGGGGGCCTGGTGGAGGCTGCCCCTGCACTGCTGGGGGGTGGGGGTGGTGGGAGACATGAGTGGGGGCCTGGTGGAGGCTGCCCCTGCACTGCTGGGGGGTGGGGGTGGTGGGAGACATGAGTGGGGGCCTGGTGGAGTCTGCCCATGGTGGCAGGGGGGTGGGGGAGGTGGGAGACATGAGTGGGGGCCTGGTGGAGGGTGACCCTGGTGGCAGGGGGGTGGGGGTGGTGGGAGACATGGGTGGGGGCCTGGTGGAGGCTGCCCCTGCACTGCTGGGGGGTGGGGGTGGTGGGAGACATGAGTGGGGGCCTGGTGGAGGCTGCCCCTGCACTGCTGGGGGCTGGGGGTGGTGGGAGACATGAGTGGGGGCCTGGTGGAGGGTGACCCTGGATGCTGGGGGGTGGGGGTGGTGGGAGACATGAGTGGGGGCCTGGTGGAGGGTGACCCTGGATGCTGGGGGGTGGGGGTGGTGGTAGACATGAGTGGGGGCCTGGTGGAGGCTGCCCCTGCACTGCTGGGGGGTGGGGGTGGTGGGAGACATGAGTGGGGGCCTGGTGGAGGGTGACCCTGGATGCTGGGGGGTGGGGGTGGTGGTAGACATGAGTGGGGGCCTGGTGGAGGCTGCCCCTGCACTGCTGGGGGTGGGGGTGGTGGGAGACATGAGTGGGGGCCTGGTGGGGGATGACCCTGCACTGCTGGGGGGTGGGGGTGGTGGGAGACATGAGTGGGTGCCTGGTGGAGGCTGCCCATGGTGGCAGGGGGGTGGGGGTGGTGGGAGACATGAGTGGGGGCCTGGTGGAGGGTGACCCTGGATGCTGGGGGGTGGGGGTGGTGGTAGACATGAGTGGGGGCCTGGTGGAGGGTGCCCCTGCACTGCTGGGGCGTGGGGGTGGTGGGAGACATGAGTGGGGGCCTGGTGGAGGGTGACCCTGGATGCTGGGGGGTGGGGGTGGTGGTAGACATGAGTGGGGGCCTGGTGGAGGGGGCCCCTGCACTGCTGGGGGGTGGGGGTGGTGGGAGACATGGGTGGGGGCCTGGTGGAGGGTGACCCTGGATGCTGGGGGGTGGGGGTGGTGGGTGACATGAGTGGGGCCTGGTGGAGGGTGACCCTGGATGCTGTGGGGTGGGGGTGGTGGGAGACATGAGTGGGGGCCTGGTGGAGGATGCCCATGGTGGCAGGGGGGTGGGGGTGGTGGTAGACATGCATTGTTGATCAGTAGTGCAAGGTGACATGTGGGTTGGCTGGGGGGCATGCCCATGGTGGATGGGCTGCCTGCGGGACATGAGCATGGGTGCAGGGTAGTCCCCCGTGGTGTGGGCTGCCTGCAGGGTCCGTGGAGGTTGTCAAGCGTACACCTGGGAGGGCCCACACGGCCAATTCACGTGTGGTACTCCCCAGAACCCCTGGAATACACGTACCCTGCTGAAATCGCGTGTGGAACTTCCCGCGCACCCCTGAAATACACATACCTTGCTCGCACATGGCCAATCGCGTGTGGAACTTCCCGCGCACCCCTGAAATACACATACCTTGCTCGCACTGGGCCAATCGCGTGTGGAACTTCCCGCGCACCCCTGAAATACACGTAACCTGCTGAAATCGCGTGTGGAAATTCCCGCGCACCCCTGAAATACACATACCTTGCTGAAATCGCGTGTGGAAATTCCCGCGCACCCCTGAAATACACGTACCCTGCTCGCACTGGGCCAATCGCGTGTGGAACTTCCCGCGCACCCCTGAAATACACGTAACCTGCTGAAATCGCTTGTGGAAATTCCCGCGCACCCCTGAAATACACGTACCCTGCTTGCACTGGGCCAATCGCGTGTGGAACTTCCCGCGCACCCCTGAAATACACATACCTTGATGAAATCGCGTGTGGAAATTCCCGCGCACCCCTGAAATACACGTACCCTGCTCGCACTGGGCCAATCGCGTGTGGAACTTCCCGCGCACCCCTGAAATACACATACCTTGTTGAAATCGCGTTTGGAACTTCCCGCGCATCCCTGAAATACACGTACCCTGCTGAAATCGCGTGTGGAACTTCCCGCGCACCCCTGAAATACACGTAACCTGCTGAAATCGCGTGTGGAAATTCCCGCACACCCCTGAAATACACGTACCCTGCTCACACTGGGCCAATCGCGTGTGGAACTTCCCGCGCACCCCTGAAATACACATGCCTTGCTGAAATCACGTGTGGAACTTCCCGCGCACCCCTGAAATACACGTAACCTGCTCGCACTGGGCCAATCGCGTGTGGAACTTCCCGCGCACCCCTGAAATACACATACCTTGCTGAAATCGCGTGTGGAAATTCCCGCGCACCCCTGAAATACACGTACCCTGCTCGCAATGGGCCAATCGCGTGTGGAACTTCCCGCGCACCCCTGAAATACACGTAACCTGCTGAAATCACGTGTGGAAATTCCCACGCACCCCTGAAATACACGTACCCTGCTCGCACTGGGCCAATCGCGTGTGGAACTTCCCGCGCACCCCTGAAATACACATACCTTGATGAAATTGCGTGTGGAAATTCCCGCGCACCCCTGAAATACACATACCCTGCTCGCACTGGGCCAATCGCGTGTGGAACTTCCCGCGCACCCCTGAAATACACGTACACTGCTCGCACTGGGCCAATCGCGTGTGGAACTTCCCGCGCTCCCCTGAAATACACGTAACCTGCTGAAATCGCGTGTGGAAATTCCCGTGCACCCCTGAAATACACGTACCCTGCTCGCACTGGGCCAATCGCGTGTGGAACTTCCCGCGCACCCCTGAAATACACATACCTTGATGAAATCGCGTGTGGAAATTCCCGCGCACCCCTGAAATACACGTACCCTGCTTGCACTGGGCCAATCACGTGTGGAACTTCCTGCGCACCCCTGAAATACACATACACTGCTCGCACTGGGCCAATCGCGTGTGGAACTTCCTGCGCACCCCTGAAATACACGTACCCTGCTCGCACTGGGCCAATCGCGTGTGGAACTTCCCGCGCACCCCTGAAATACAGGTACCCTGCTGAAATCGTGTGTGGAACTTCCCGCGCACCCCTGAAATACACGTACCCTGCTCGCACTGGGCCAATCGCGTTTTGAACTACCCGCGCACCCCTGAAATACACGTACCCTGCTGAAATTGTGTGTGGAACTTCCCGCACACCCCTGAAATACACGTACCCTGCTCGCACTGGGCCAATCGCGTGTGGAAATTCCTGCGCACCCCGGTTTACACGCACACGTATTTTTTGTCAGCGGGTGTCCGTGTTTGTGGGTACCCCTTTGCACGTCATTTGTCCTGGAGGGCCACAGTATAGGACATTCATCATGGCAGTATATAGGTGCTATTTGTTGGCGCACCTTTTGGCACACATTTCTTACAGCCGCAGAGACGCTACTGCCTGCTTTCTTGTGGCAGTCGTGTTTGTACCTGTGCGCTGGTTTGAGCGTGCGCTTTTTTGCCCTATTCTATTCCATGAATACGTGTTGTAGGCGAGCGTGTGGGCGTTCCGCGCACTTGTGCCCTGTACTTCCCCCGTGACGCCCACGTTTTGGCAAGTTGTTCCCCATTCCGAGTGTTACGCCCGTGTTCCGCCTACTTTTGTTGCGTGTGCCGCGCTATGTGCGAATTTCGCTGTGGCCTGTGCGATTTTCGCTGTGACCTGGCGCACGCTGTTAGATGGCCTGTGCGCCAACGTGCGCTGCGCTCTTTTTTATCGCACATCCGCTGGTTTTCTCGTGCACGGACTTCCATGAATCGATGTGCACTGCTTTTCGTGCGATTTTCGCACTTGCACTGCGATTTTCGCTATTCCACTGCGATTCGCACGTTTTTGCCCACTTGCGCCGCGCTAATTATTCCATGAATCGGCCTCTAAATGTGTTATCAGTATTGTTTGCTGCATTTCTGTGAAGTACTAACATTTGCAAACACAATTGGTCTGTACTGTGTAAGTAAATGTTGTCAACAATTGGTGGTAATTGAAATAGAATATTCATTGCTACATTTGCGTAGAAACTTACACCAACTATATTTGAGAGTTTAAATGGACCAGGTAGTTCTGTATCTGACTGCTTTTTTGGAGTTTGTCTTTCTTCTTTGAAGAAGTACCTGGTTTACTTTCACTAATTGATTTTTTTTTTTTTACTTGAGGTACTTGATGAAGTATTAGTTTCTTTTACTCTCTTTGGAGGATTTCCAGTGACATCCTGTTGGATTTCTGTTTGATTTATTTTTCTTTTATAACGTTTTATTTTTTGTGGAACAGAATATGTGTTTAAATGGGGGGTGTATAGTGAGCGAAGTCTATTGTATTTTAAAATGCAAGGAATATCAGCGTTTACTTTACTTGCATCAAAGTTGATTAGAAATAGACCGTCAAGTGTACATAAGCGAGATAGTGCAACGTAGCTCATGCCTTCTTTCAAGACTGCGTTGCCAATATATATCATTGCTTTGCCTAGGGTAAGACCTTGTGATTTATGAATTGTGACTGCGTATGCAAGATTTAGAGAAAATTGTTCTCTGCGTACATACATGTCTTTGAAGAGAAGGAATCGAGCTGTTGAGCTTCCTATCCTTTTTACTTCTGAAAGTTTGTCAAAGAGAATATTGACAAACTGAATTTTGTTGTCACGTGGGTATGTTTGTAAGCCAACAACTGTGCCCAGTGCTCCATTAACTAGTCCTTGGTCCACGTCTAGGTTACGTTTAAGCATTACTCTGCAATTTAAGGATAATTTTAATATCTTTTCTAAGCCTGCTGTGTTTGAGATTGATTTTTCTAAACTATTTAGTCTTGCTGTGGCTTGGTCACACATAGGTAGTGTCATATCATGTACATCTAGTTTGTCTCTGGCGCTAATTTCCATTACTGGTTGCAATTCTTTACTTAACATTATTTAATTGAATTTGAAACAGCTTGCAAGAGTTGGCATTAAGGCCATACAATTGACATTTTTGTGGGCTAATTGTTCCATAACATCTGTAGCACATGCATTATCGCCATAAAGTGCATTAATGTGCTGGGTTTTCAATATTGCGTCTGCTTCTTTAGAAAGTATACCAACTCTGATACTTTTTAAGATGTCGGCATAAGTGAGATCTGCAGATTGCTGTATGTTTTCTGTTAATTCTCTGTATTGGAAATGTTGCCAAAGGTTGACATTTCCAATGCTGCCAAGAGTTTTACGGCAGAGTTTGTGTCCTAATGTTTTAAAAATAGGCTCACCTTTTACTGGTGTCAATTGAAGAAGATCTCCGAAAACAATAATGTGTTTTCCAGCAAAGGGCTCTTAATAGTTTGTTTAGAGTACTTCTTGTAATCTGAGGTGAATCAAAGCCAACATTAGGTTGCAGACCATGCTCACTTCATCTATTAGTAGCATTTTCATTTGTTTCAATACTCTGCGTAGTTCCATTGCAACTTCTGCAGAAAGTTTGTAATAGTCTAATTTGTTCTGGTGTTCTACTGGCAATAGTAGTAATCGGTGTAAAGTGACACCACCTATGTTGTAGGCAGCTAAACCTGTGGGGGCAGTGACAACAGCTGACAGTTTGTTGTTTGGTAATTGTTGAAGGAACTTACTGATGATTTTGATTAGGAATGTTTTGCCAGAACCAGCTTCACCACTGACGTACAGTAGTATAGGTTTATAATTATGGCAGGAACATTCTTTATTTTCGTTTTGTACACCATGTGCAATTTGTTTTGTTACTTCTTGAAATATGCTACGTTGCTCATTGTTTAGTTTTGTTTTGATTGTAGTATAGTTAAGTCTTCTTTATCTTCATACTGACATATGGTGTTTTCTACTTCTAGCATAGCTAATTCTGCCTAATTTTTTATTAGTTATTAGTGGTTCTCTCAGTGGTCCTTGGCTTCCTGTTACAGAAGGTTGACTACTGTCAGGAGTGTCCTTATCTAGTTGGGCTTGGAGTTCTTCTTCGTGTTGCTGTTCATTGTGCAACATTGTTTTGTATTGTGTAAAGTTTACAGCAGTTATAGTGCTTTCATTTGCTTTGAAAGCATCTTCATATGAGTCATAGTTATCTAGCATTTCTTCTTCTTTTCTTCATGGTTTAAAGAGTTGTAGCAGGGACATGTAATATACTTCTTTATGTTGAGGAGTCTTTAATAACAATTTGATATGATTAATTACATTTGGTTTAGTGAGTTTAACTAAGCTGCCTTCACAGTTTGTCACTCTGTATTTACCTTTTTTTTTCATCAGGTTATATTATTTTTGTATGTGTAGTTTTGGGCTATTGTTTTTTAAAATGTCTTGGCTGTTGGGATCACGCTTGGCTATTGTTTCTATATCTTCGTAGGATTTTAGAACTCTTTTTCTAGATTTAGCTGGACCGAGACTTAGCCATACTATATTTTCAGAGTTACCATACAATGCAGTACCAGTTAAATGATCAGCTGCTTCATATGATCCACATTATCTATGGGAGAGCATTTTTATGCCCAAGCTGTATATTTTCTGAGACACTGTTTTATCTGATGACAGGTCATTCCAGAGGTCTTGAAACTCCGTCTTTTCTGCTTTGGTTAAGTATGCTGTGACATATCGTGCAACTGCAGTAGAATTGTCTGCAATGTACTGCACATCTATGTTTGCATTCCATAAGTGGGCAATAATTGCATTGTAATGATTGATATATTTTTCTTCTTCCTTTCTTTTTATGTAATATGTATTTTTAGGTGACTTACCTTTAACACTATGTCTAACTGAAGACATGAGGTTGTTCACTTGACCTGTATTTGTAACTGGTCTAGGGAAACCAAATCGGCATTTGGTGTAGTATTTCCCTTTGTTTTTGTATTTGCGACGACAATATTTGCCACATTGGTGCCTTTGAAATTGTAAAATTTGTGCATGAAGATCACTATTTGTGGATTCTGATGGAATTTCACAAGTGACATATTTTTCAATAAACTGTAAAGCAGTGGCATCACTGTCTTGACCAAATTTAGGAGCATCTTTAATCCATAAAAGCATGTGGATATGTGGTGCTCCTCTGGCTTGGTATTCTTTTCTCCAAAAGAAGCATTGCACTTCTCCAAGGGGAGGAACAGTTTTATTACAAATAAAATGTAGCATAGCAATGAAGCGATGGTGAAAATATCTTGAAACATTAACAGGATCCAAAGAAAAAAGTTCTCCAGGTGTTAGCATATCTATGTTTGTTTTGTTTTTGTTTGATTTGCGTAGGAAATCATGTAAATCTTCCCATGCATATTCTGCACAACTTAATGTAACAAACCAAGTGGGTGGGCCAAGGTTTCTGATCATACAACGTACATCTCCATGACGTCGAAACCAGTACTCTTTAGTACCACACATATTTGCTAATAGATTTGTAATATTTGATTGTAAAACCTCATCCTTTTGTTGCACTTTTTGTAATAATTGTGTAGCTGTCATATTTTGAAAGTGTGATCCTGATTTTAATATGTGTGCAACTCCGTAACATAAAGTTGCTAGTTCACTTTCCAAAAGTAGGTGGAATATGTATTCCACATTTTGTCTAAATCTGGGATCTTCAGAATACATCCGTAATGAGCGGTATTTTGAAGCCGATATTTGAATAGGTCTATCATCGTACCTTCCTCCTTTGCCAGTAGGAAAGAGTAGAGGAAAAGCATGTGCTTCTATATTTTTTCCCATATGCTGATTGGTGATCCTTTTGTTTGACGCATTTGGTATGTTTCCAGTGCATCTTCTATGGTATCATTAGAGTCCAAAGGATGAATTGTATAATGGTGTAAAGTATTTGATATTGTAGCAGGATCTAGGAGCTCAAATTGACCAGCTTCAGTTGTTTCTTGAATTATTGCAGTTGTATCCTTCAAGTTTTCTTCAATATTAATTTCTTTGTAATATTCATTATTCTCTTTAAGATATTGAAAGGCATGTCTAACTTTTTGTAAATCTACCAACTGTTGCAATATTTTTTTGTCTTTTGTAGGTACTCCATTTACTAAGATAATTAAAGATTGCTGCATTGGACGTTGCACTCCTAGAGTATGTACATTTTCTTTTAAATCTAATGGTAAATAAACTACTTTTCCACGAATGTCTTTTACCAATTCAGAGGGAGGTAATTTTGCTGTTTTTGGTTGAAGGCGTATTATTGCTTGAAATGGGTGCACTGTTTGAATTATGATGCTCTCATATAAATTAAGTTGTTGTAGGGGTTTTGGTAGTGGGTATAATTCCAAATTATTTGTGATAGCACATGAAGGAATTTGGTTGTTGTCAAATTTTGTAGTGCAGTAACTGCAAAGTATTAAGGGGTCAGTTATTTCATATTTGTTTTCTGCTACAAGGTAGAGAACTAATTCAAACCATTTAGAATCTCCATTGTCTTCTATTTTGTACGATAGGTCTACAGTTTTTGTGTTACTTTTATAAAAAGTTCTGCGGCAACATACACACACATGGTTTGGTACCTCAGCTGATGTACTTTTAAATTTTAGTATTTCTTTT
Organism: Ambystoma mexicanum; assembly: GCF_040938575.1. Taxonomy (NCBI): domain Eukaryota; kingdom Metazoa; phylum Chordata; class Amphibia; order Caudata; family Ambystomatidae; genus Ambystoma; species Ambystoma mexicanum. The sequence goes on along the minus strand of NC_090921.1, from coordinate 931,709,157 downwards.
TTGTATGTGTTTAGTAAAAGGTTGCCATGTGTAGAATTGTTGCTAATTTGGTTTAAAGCTATTTCATTCTGTAAGTGGCTTTCACTTCCAAAATATTTTTTCTGGATATAGTCAATTTCTTCAAGTAGGTCTTTTGCTGTACCATGTAGAAGAATGTTATTTAAATGTGCTAATGCTAAAGCAGGACTTTTAGCATATTACAGTTTATAAACTAGATTTCTTATAGTTGAATGATGTGTTGATATCCTTTTGATATCATGGAAGGTGGTTTTACAAGTAGGTCCTGTAATGCAGGCCAATGAATGTCCTTGTAGTCCTGTGTACTTGCGCACTGGACAGGTATCCATATTTTGCAGTAGTTTAATTTTGATTGTGTCTTTGCTTTTTACATATTTATTGAGGAATTGGCGTAAAGACTTGAAAAATTGTTTAGGAATGTGACACATTGACGTGCATGGCCATTTGTACACTAGATGTTCTGATTCAGTTGAATGGACGGGTAATTCTAAGTTTTCCGGGCATATTTTTGTAAGGAGTACTTCTTGTTCCATTATGGTATTATTCACTTTTTCATAACCTCGACCACTGCTATGTATGGCAATTGTATTTGTTTGCTTTTGTTTGTACGCTTCTTCATTAAAGTATGGTTCTGTGCTCGTAGTGTGATTCCATTCACCTCCGCAGATACTTAAGAAGTTCTTTCTGTTGAAATTTTGTTTATTAAGAAGTCTTTTTTGTAATTTAGTTATTAGTTTTGTTAGTGGTTTCATTTGGTTCAACACTAAAATAAATAACTTTCTTTTGAGAAGAATTACACTATCTATCAACGCTTCTAAGATTAATTTCCTACGATAGGTTTTAACGGTTGCACCTGGTTTCTCTCCTGTTTTTGTAAGATTTCGAAGGACTCCTGGACGGAACATTTTGGCTAAAATACTTTTCTTGGTATGCTTACTTTGAACTTTATCAAGATTTATAGAAGCAGTTTTATCTGTAGTGATAGCTGATTTTTTGTTAATTGTTTTCTGGTTTGTTTTACATTTTGATAGAGGAGGCAAAGTTTTTGCACTTGAAACTTCTTTTATTTCACTAAATTACTGTATTAGCTGTTTTGTTTCAACTTTTTTTACAAATTCTGCTAGAGATGGATGCTTATGTTGGACACTTTTATTTTCATTTGTTCTACTTCTGCGTTGCTTTCTACGGACTTGACTTTTGGTAGACATTCTTTGGGGTCTGTTGAAAAAAATAAAGAAGGTATGGGTTGGGGTGTTCTGCAATGTATGTGTGCTCTGTGCATGAGTGTTTGAGTAAGATGATAAAGATGTATGTAATGGTGTGTGATTGTGCATTGGGAACTACAACTAGTAGAGGTGGGTATTCTTGAATTTATGTGCTACTAAACTGGGGTTCAGATGACAGAAAAAAGTAAGCTAGTGGTGTGGAGAAGTAGAAATAGTAAATCTAATGTATACAATTGTTTGTTCTATAATATCAAAAATGTAGCGGTTGAGTTGGGTAATTTGTATGTCCAAAAATAGGATTTTGCGGGCCATTCTGGCAGTAAATCGCTGTTTAAGACATGGGGAGTTTTGGACAGAATGGTGCACAATCTCTATTTTTAGGCACATAAATAGCATGAATTAACTTTACAGTGTGTTTCAGTAATAATACAAATATTATGGTGATATTCTACTTACTTTTTTTTCTGAAATGAACAAGTTACTTCTTAGTTCTTCTTTGTTCTTCAAATTCGGTTGCTTCTTTTCAGGAGAATGGTCTTCACTGCAATTGTAAAAGAAACAAATTAGTAATTTTATTTGTATATAGCACTGTTTATAATTTAGACATTGATTTTTTTAATTGAAATCCTCAGTGCCTTCCTCAAAACCATTAAAACTATCTTATTTACATAAGATATGTCGCACAAGTTCAATACATATGATATGTTCTTAATGAACAAATTGTATTGTAATGACTAACTGTAGCAAACAAAATATCTTTACTATGTTTGTGAAATTCATAATGTACCACTGAATACTACTATTTCTGTAACTAAGCTCTTCCAGGTGATAGTGCCTCAATGTCATGCTTAAATTAAAGTAATTGAATAAATAAAGAAATAAAACAAAAATATGAAGTCAGTTTGAAAATGTGTTCATGTACTGTACAGAAAATATGCATACCTGTAGTTTGTGTTCATGCATATGGATATGCATGGAGCTACAAGTAGAAATTTTGGAGACTTGTACAGTATTTCTTGTAGATGGTGCTTGCCAATGATATGACGCTTGTACTCAGAGAGATTCACAGTACATTTGCAGTGCTGATCTATGATGATGCAGTTAGATGTAGAGGTCTTGAATGTGATTGGTGGATGGTCATGTGACTTCTTAGCTACATCCAATGAGGGAATGGCACGGAAAGTGAAGTGGAAATGGTAGAAGGGCTGGCCATGTTACGATATGTCCGCGGACATGGCGGTAGTTCGCGGACATCGCGTATACATCCAGGGATTTTTGGGTTCAGAAATCATGCCAATGAGAATGAGCACTGAAAGGGATTGGTCAGGAAAGTTTAGTGGGTGTGTTGTGCCAGGAGAGAGTTTCTCAGATACTCTTTTTGCTGAGAGAACAACAGATAGCTATGGCTGTGTGTTTCAGAAAACAGATTGTTTGGATTTTGGGAGATTCATGGATACATTGGATGAAGGTGCATGCAGAAAGCTGTGGAGTAGCTGTAGATCTTGGATTTCCACATGTGGAAGTACACTGGCATGAAGTACGTGGAATGAAGTGGTTGGACTTTCTACCTCTTTGTGCTAGTTTGGAGACAGAGCAACATCCAGACATAATTGTAATTCATTGTGGAGGGAACAGTTTAGGACATGTGTCTGGAATTTCTTTGCAATTTTCTATTAAAGAAGGACTTGGGAAGGTCATGGACATGTTCCCTAATTCTCAAGTAATATTTTCACGGATTGCACAGCGACAAATGTGGCTTCTTTCTTCTTCATTTGGTCCACAAATGGAAAAAGCAAGGCGCAATGTTAATAAGGCTGTTTGTGCCTTTCTAAGAGATTTTGGCATGTCCTATTTTCACAATGAAATTATTATGGTTCGTAGTACATACATTTTTCGGAGAGATGGAGTCCATCTTACTTATGCTGGCAATCAGATTTTTTTGAGAAATATACAAAATGCATTACAACCTTTTTTAGAATTACAGCATCCATTTTGAAGTAGGTGTTAAGTATTTATAATTTTTGACATACAAACACCTCCCAAAGGCTCTTTTCAGAGCCACCACTTCCTACAAGAGAAAATTGCAATGGTTATGATAGGGTAGCAACCCAATTTTTTTAGATGTCCGCGGACTGTTCAAAAAGTTTCAAAAAAGTATGTATAAACTTATAATTAGTATGTGGGACTTGTGCTATGGTGAGTTTTTATTGAAAAATATTGTGGATTACTTGAAAATGTACTTTTAAATTGTTCGGGGACACGAACAGTGTCCGCATTCAGAACACGCGATCAGCATGGGCGCGGTCACATGGTCACTTCGAGAACATGTCCACGAAAGAAGCAGCTGTCCGCAGTACACCAAATGCATTTGTTTGCGCATGCGCGTTGATGTTCTATGGACACTGTTCGGGTCCTGAAGTAATTAAAAGTGCGTCAGATGTCAAACTAACAGTTACGGACAGGCGTTTGTTCTTAGAACAGTGTCAACTTGCTTGCGAACAATACGGACAGACATAGCGTCCTCAGATCACCTCCATTTTCGTTTCTTTATGAACATTTCAGGACACCGTGTATGTTCTTAGAACAGTTTCGACTTGCTAACGAACAGTACGGACAGGTATAGTGTTCTTCAGGACACCTCCATTTTCATTTATTCACAAACATTTCAGAACACCAATTGTGTTCTTAGAACAGTTTCAACTTGCTAACGAACAGTACGGACAGGTATAGTGTTCTTCAGGACACCTCCATTTTCGTTTATTTATGAACATTTCAGAACACCTGCGCTGTCCGCGGACACCTACATTGTTTTATGTAACATATATTAATAATTTATGACAAAGAAGGTGAGGTAGAAACGGAAACAAAAACAGGAGAATTAGGGGTTTCAACATGATTAGTATCAGGTGAAGAAGGGATGGAAGTCTCATCAAAACGTTTTGGGTTATGGAGAGGATTTGGGGATAATTGACTGGGATATGGTGAGGGGGGACAAGTACATGTGGGACAATGGTATGAGGTTTTTGTTTTAAAATGATCTTCAACAAAAGTTTTCAAATTATTAAAATTGGTCAACAATAAATCCATTTTTTCTTTATGCTGTCAAGCTTCTTATCCATAACAGTTTCTTCAGAGGTATTTTCTATTTTGGTATGCTCTGTACAAAAAAATATATATATGTTAAATGTATATAGAATATTAATAATTAAATGGTTTATATTGTAAAGTGTTTACCATTAGTTTCACTATCTTGTGACATTTCCTCATGTGGGAAATGCTCCTCTAGCCATTCCAGAGTACTAGACATTTCTGTAAGAAAAAAAAGATAATGTATTTTTTTTTAATCTAATACAGAAAGTTTATAAATATATGAGTAAAATGAAATACACTTACTATTTCAGGTAAGATATGTTCTAAGTACTGTGTAGGTCTCGTCTTGTTCTTAGTTCTGTAGTGTCTTTGAGGTAATTATGTTGGAAGCCAATTCATCTTCTTTTGGTATATTCCATTTTAGAACATATTGTATTTAAATGAATGGTTAGTGTGTTACATATATGGGTTACATTTCTTATGTATCACTACATATAATGTGTATGTGTACTGCTTTTCGAATTTGTTAATTGTTCCTATGACATGATATAACAATCAAACATACCCCCCATAGTTTTTAGGTAGTGGTACTGTTCTCCGAATATGTCCGCGGACATTAAGAGTTCGCGGACATCAGGTTCAGTAGAAGAGGTTCAGTATGTTCCATATTACATGTACATAAAGTCAAAGTTATTATTGTTAAGTTGCGCTACTAAAAACCTATGAAATTCAGTGAAAAAAGTTTGTTAAAGAGACGTTATGGTTAAGTTGCGCTACTAAAAACCTATGAAATTCAGTGAAAAAACTTTGTTAAAGGGACGTTATGGTTAAGTTGCACTACTAAAAACCTATGAAATTCAGTAAAAAAACATTGTTAAAGGGACGTTATGGTTCCAAGTAAAACCGAAAAACCCTTGAAATTCACCAGTTATGGTAAGCTAAGCAACCATAACTCACGCCACCACCATGCACTGCTAAGACTAACACCCACGACATCAAAGATGACATCACAAATGTCATTGATTTCAGGGGATTCATATTTCAGGTTTCCCTAATGGGCATGTTCTTGCTGACATTATTACATTGATCCTCATTATGCGTATGGGGCAAAACATTGTGGTAACAGAATTACTGTAACTTTTAACACACTAGAATATTATGATGTAAGATGGGAGTTGGAGGAACAAGCTCCATCACTTCACTGGTTGGTTTCCTCCATATTATTGATTGATTGATTGATTGATTTATAAAGCGCCTTACACCTAGGTGCTGTACAGTGGAACAAATTAGTACATAAAACATAAACAATATAACGGTGGAAGCAACATTACAATATGAATCATTCAGCAAAACAGTGAATAGAGCAATTTAATGAAGGGGAATGGGGGGGGGAGTAGGGGAGTGGGACTGGGTGGGGGGAGGGATGGTGATGAGTTGGAGGAGGGAAAGGGAAGAGAGAGAGAGGGGAGGTAGGAGAGGGGAGAGAGATAGTCAAGGGGAAAGAATGAGGAGGGATGAGATGGAGAGGGGAGAGGGGGTTTCAAGGATCTCCATCAACTGGAGTATTTACCACAGGTCAGCTTAACATCCACCGGAAATGCTCAAAAATCCCAATCGAGCCTTACGGTACTTCAAAATTCAGCCTCCACTGCCATCCATCTTTCACACTTTGTTGTATTTTCCTCCAAAATTAGTCACAGTTTCGGGAAAAGGGTATGACAGTAATTTAAAGAGGAATTTCTGCCAAACTCGTATAGGTGACCATTATCTTTTTAATAGGTACGTTGATTAACTGCTGATAGATATTCTTTCACCCTCAACATTTGTCTGAAGCATCAGACAAAGGCAGCTCATCTATATAACCCCAATCATGCAGCTCTGGAATCTTTACTAGATCCTTACTCCATAACATTCCAAAAGCATCTGCATTACCGCATGCACATTTTACAATTTGCAACAAACCCTTTGCTATCAAACTGAAAACAGAAAAAATGTAATGTTTGCAAGATTCATCTTGCAATCTGATATTTGAGACATTGGGCCTCATTACACGGTAGGCGGTAGCCATGGCGCTATTAACGCCATGGCTACCCCCTTACCACATTCTGGGTCCGTATTCCCGGAATGGGAACTTACCAGGAAGTGCCGGAACAAGACATTATTTAACAGTAATCAAGATCTAGGTGGTCATAAGGTAGCAGTGGAGCCAGTTAGTCATTCCACTTAAACCTATAGCTTTTTGTGGCTTTCTTAAAGCTGCTCAGATTAGTAACCTCCCACAGGAAAAGGGGAAGTTGTTACTTGTTGATCTAATGATGTGTTTTTTCTATTTTCTTGGAGGCCCCTACGCAGGAGAAGATGAGATCTGGCACCGGCAAGGTCACTGTGGCTGAGGAATGCGTGACCGTCATGTCTCCAGGGATGGAAAACCATTTCTGAGAGAATGTACACAGACCAAACAGTGCCTAACAAGCTGTAACCAGAACCCACAGCCTGATTGCCCTGTGCTCATGAAACAGTCCATTATAAAAACTTGAACACTTTTATCGCTTGGGTTCTGATTACTACACTCCATACATGGGCCTGTATGCAGGCCTCAGGCATCCCCTTTGACATGATTAATGTTGTTTAGGAATGGAATAGCCACCTAAACTGTATATAAGGATGTTGCCGGCCTGGGGGAGCATAGCAGTCCACCCAGGCGGTTTAGATACGTGCTTTCATCATATGCAAATACCCTTCTACCTCTGGTCTCCCGTGTGTTCATTTCGTAGTGTTGCTGAGTGTGCATTGAAGCAGGGCGATTGCAGGAGGGAGCAGGACGGACAATAGTAACATTTGGTGCTCAAGCCCGGAAGCTCTCTTTCTCACCTATCACTGGCACAGTCGCCGGAGGCAACATCAAATACGGTAAGTGAAAAGATTGTTTTTCGCTGTACCAATGTATTTGTAATTTTTTTGTTTTGCAAAATAGCACTAAAAATTGATAAATTATTTTTGCAAGGGAGACTGACTTCAGAGGCCTGGGGTCTCTGAGACCTACGTAGAGGTACCGCCAACTGTCTGTCTGGTAGGGTCAGTTGCCTCAGAGTACTATTTTTTGTTGGTCCAGGGTCTGTTAAACGGGATATCATATTGTACCTCCTTTATTGTATATATTAGCCTAAGCCCAGTCGCTCTGCGAAGAAATCCGCGTCGCAAGGTTCTGACCTTAGATCGACCTAGCCGCCATTTTGGGTACACCCGCCAATATGATTCCTGTTTCAAAGTCATTCTGTGTTCTAAAATGGTGGACAGTGTTTTCCCGCTTGTAGCCTAGCTGTCCTGACCTTCGCGCAGGGTTAATGTCCAAACTGCTCGTAGACCAAATGTTAGGACCGTGTAATGAGACTTTGTCCTCCGTTTGACCTGTAGATCAAGGATTACCTGTGGCAAGAAGCCCGACCCGCGGACATACATCTAACAAAATGTTGTTTAAATACTAAACGTGAACACTTGTTGAACTAAATTGTATAGGATGTGCATTAAGTCTTAAATGTTAAATTCGAAGATACACTGTTGCCATTGTGATCTGTTGTGGTACAAACTGGATATAATCCACATGCATATAGTTGGATAAATTAGAGGTGAACTTGACACGAACCCTAGACTGAAATTATTAACCTGCAGAGGGGTTGGACATTACGATTGGAAACTGTATAAAAGATGCAAATGTTTAGACATCCAGTACCTCTCACTTCTCACACCGAAAGGGCTGGTATTCGCTGTGATGTACTGAGGGCCAGATAGCTATCTGATACTTTGTTTCTTTGTAAACTGTACAGTTGTTTGAATAAAGATCTGACAATCTTTATAAACCCGTGTTTGGTGTATTTCCTTTTGGGGTACTCAGCCTCGATATTTTCTTTTGCTTTCAGAGATGGCGCCCAAATAGGGACCCTCAAGATTGATGCCAGCTCGTTGAAGGTTGATGCAGCTATCAGACCGGGATTGGACGGTGTAAAAGGGGGCCCCTTGCTTGGATGAGACGCAACACCTCAGCAGTTCTGCACTGCCCGATCCCTGAACGGTGAGCATGCAGTCCGAGTCGGCATCTTGATGAGGGTCCATGTATCGAGGCGTGCAGATTTGTCAAAATCATCAACCACGTGGAACCTTGGTTAGAACTTTTTGCAATCCGATTGGACCTCCTTAGGATTTGATCAGGTGAGTCGTGACCCGATTCTTAAGTATCCTGATAATTTGGTTTGATGTATTGCTCTCACGAGTACAATTATTGACCAGGTAACACCAGTATTTTGGTATGCCTGGGAAATTGTCTGCCTGCTTCAGGGCATTATTCCACAGTGACGGACAATCTTTGGAATTTGGCCAACCGACGCCAATGGAGCAGTCGCCGGCGCGTACTATGTACTGTAAGCACGGCATTGGTAGTATAGTATTTAATGATATTTGGCACAGACAAACTAGACATGCTCCCGAACTTCAGTGCCCAATCAATGGTGGTTTTGAAATTCCTTATATTGAATACTTAGCATCCATATTATTAAAGAAAAAGGCTAAACCTGCAGCATTGGATATATCACAGAATTGGAAGAAAGAAGCTATGCAGCAGCTTAAGAGTAGAGAAAAGCATGCGCGCCGTCATATGACGAACGCTGAAAAAGCGTTGTTATATGACCAGAATAAACAGTCTGCCACTGCGCCACCTCTGTGTGTTCCTTTTCCTGCTATTATTCCTCCTCTCGTAGCCCCTCCTGCTCCTCCTATTGCTCCTCTTAATGTTCCTCTTCCTCCTCATGTTGTTCCTCCTGTTGTTGCCGCTCCTCCACCTGCTCCACCACCTTTGCCTACTGTTACGCGTCCGGTGGGCTCACCTGCTGCACCAGTGATACTACCTTTGTTTCCAAAATGGCCTACACTCCCTCTTCCAAGTGGTTCTACACCGCTTGTAGTAGATCAGGGAGTGGGATCGAGGGTTGTAACTCGTAATACTGTGTCTTCAGATAAAATGCGTGAATTAATTGCGTGGGCTAAACAGTGCATGGAAAGGGACGAACAAAATGATGCTCTTGCCACACTCTGTAATTTGGACAATTTTCCTGAGATAAACATTTTTATTGAAGGATTAGGAATTAATTTATGTGTAATGTGGAATAGGCTAAATGATATAGATCTCCCACAAGGGTTAAGGGATCTGAATACTTTAGAATTCTCTAGAGATACTGCAGAGAAAGTACAAGAGAATGTAAAGAGGGTTTTCGAGTATAGAAAGGAGTTGGAAAGGGTGAAGAATGAAAATGAAGATGTGATAGTTCGGACATTATGTTCGTATAGTAACAGTTTTTTCCTTGTCGAAAATCGATAAACAAGGAAATACGAATTTGTATGAAAGATGCGATTAGGTGGATCTCAGATATATCAATAACTCCCGTTGAAGTATATGACACGTATAGTCAGTATACACCAGAAATGCAGAGGAAAGTGATACAGGTGATGGTAGAGTACCTGCAGGATGAGTGCGTAGAAAGAAAGATTTGTTGTCCCGCAGAGTTATTGGGTGTTTATAAGAGGGCTTTTTTCATTTGACACTTCTTCGGCTGCTTTAGCGCTCGATTTAGCTCTGTTGCTTAGTAAGCGTTCGGAGTTGCCTATTTCTCAGTTGCCAATGAGAGAGGTTCCTCCGACATTTGTCCCAAAAGAAGAGATTCCAGCTAATGCTGCAGCAGGTACTGCTGCTCAAGAAATTCCTGCACATTATGTGTCGCAGTTCGTTCACGTCCCCTTCTCGAGACAGGAAGTGAACACCATTAAACAATCTATTCCTGATATTAGGAAGAATCCGACAAGATTCTATAAAGAAATAGAGTATGTCTTGCAGTCATATGTATTCACCTTAAGTGATATTGATTTATCATTTCCTGTACTCCTGCCTGTTGACTTATGGAAGCAGATTAGGTCTATAGATGATGTACCAGGGTTAGGAGATTCATGGGATACTATGGCTAGACTCGATAGAGAAAGGCAAGCTGGTGAAAGACCTCCACACGTAATACTAACTTTGCCTGATAGAATAGTTACAAAGTTGAAAACTATAATTCCTGAAAGAAGGACTATTTGCGACAAGCTTACTGCCTTTGTCCAAGGATTATCCGAGGGTGCTACCGAGTTCTTTAACCTGTTCGAACAAGTATTTTCAGATTACAGTGGGCAAGACTTAAGCACAGAGTCTGGGAAATTACTATTTGTGGATAAATTTGTGCGTAGATTGCTGCCAGACATCCAGACACAAATGATGTCTTCCGAGAGCGCTTGGCAAGCAAAGTCTCAGTCAGAAGTACTGCACATGGCTCAGTACTATGAGAATCGTGTCAATAATGAAAAAGAAAGAGTCGAAAAAATAAAAGGTAACTTAAAGACAAAAGTATTATTGCAACAAATTGTTAGAGGCCCTAGAGAGGGTACTTCGCAAATTTAAAGGTCATTACGTTCCACAGGGAAATGCGCCATTGGGTCCTGTAAACATAAACCAGTGCGCTTATTGCAGACAAGAGGGTCATTGGCGTGCACAATGCCCGATCCTCCAGCAGAGGTCGAATAACGCATTTGGGAATATGGGTAGACAATCCAGAGGTCGCCCAGGGTCAGGGGGTCCTGGTAGAAATCAGTTTTCACAGGATTCACAGCAACCTTTTTCGCAGGACAATCAGACACCAAGTGTGGACAATAGAAACATTTTTGATCATCCTTCTGCCACTTACCTCTCTGAAGGACTTCCTTTCAATGACATTCTGTTTCGCTAGGATTGCCCGAAGCAAGGTTTGGAACCAACGCCTATTCCCATTAATCAGAAAGGTCCCTACTTTGAAATGATAGTGGGAAATAGGAAACAACTATTGTTGATAGATACAGGGGCACAGTAGTGCTCCATTGATCATTCACGGGTTCCAAACATTTCACTGTCAGGGCAAACCAATGTTTCTGTAGGGTTTTCTGACACACCATTTGTCTGTCCCGTTTCTTCGCTGGTACCTATTACTTTGGGTCCATTCACGGACCACTGTCCGTTCCTTTTGACCATGAATTGTGGAGGGAATTTTTTGGGATTGAATCTGTTGAAAGAATTAAATGCGGTAATTCATTGTTCTTCTGATGGAGTGTGTTTGACGATTTCACCACAGCAACTTTCTGTCTTCCAATTCTTAACCCAACCTTTGCCGCCGGAATTTAGAAAGGTTCCGGAGTGTTTGTTGGCAATCAATGACAATGATGTCAGTGTTTTGCAAATTGAGCCCATTAAGATCATTCTGAAACATGGAGTAAAGTTGCCACATATTCCCCAGTATAAGATCTCGGTCGATGGTGAGCAAGCTTTGAAATGCATCGTCTCTGATTTTTTGCATCGAGGGGTGATTGAGGAAATTGCAGGTAGTTTGTGCAATAGTCTGATTTTGCCTGTGTATAAAAAAGGCGATAATGTGATTCCCTTCCGTTTTATTATTGATCTACGTGCCAATAATAAGATTGTTGCTCCACAATTTCCCATTGTGCCTGATGTGACAACAATATTGACCATGATTCCGGCTTCAGCTACTCACTTTAGTGTTGTGGATCTAAAGAACGCTTTCTTTAGTATCCCTATACATATGGATAGTAGATACTTGTTCGCGTTCACCTTAGGGGGACGCTCGTTTACCTTTACCCGTGCACCGCAAGGTTACACGGAAAGTCCTAGCATCTATAGTAGGGCTTTGAAAGAGCAGCTCGACACACTTGAGTGGCCCTCTACTTGTACATTGCTTCAGTATGTAGATGATCTTCTCTTAGCTGCTGACTCAGAGAGCGCTTGTAAGGAGGGCACGGTGTTGTTGCTTATTCACTTTGCACAACATGGACATAAAGCTTCGCTTAAAAAATGTCAATATTGTTGACAGGAGGTTGCCTATTTAGGCTATCTCCTGTCAAAGGAGGGAAGAAGGTTGATGCCTGAATGGATACAAATCATTTCTAGCATGTCTGTGCCAAATACACAGAAGGAAGTCAGAGCCTTTATAGGAATGGCTTCTTACTGTAGGCAGTGGATCCCGAATTTCTCCTTAGTGATTAAACCAATCTTGGCTCTGACGAAGGAGGGCATTTCTTCGCCATTACCGTGGAACTTGGAACACCAGCAAACATTTGATCTGCTCAAGACTGCATTGTGCTCGGCACCGGTTTTAGGCACACCAAACTATGAAAAGGCCTTCATGTTGTATGTGCATGAATGTGATGGATGTGCTTTGGCTGTATTAACGCAGGAACATGGAGGGAAGAATAGGCTGTGCGGCTATTTTTCTTCCGCCCTTGATCCTGTTGCATGTGATTTGCGAAGATGTTTGAGAGCTGTCGCTGCTGCTGCTGCGTCTGTAAAACAGAGCGAGGGAATGGTCCTAGGCCATGCTTTAACCCTGATGGTACCTCACTCTGTAGATGTTCTATTAAACAGAACACAAACGCAACACCTTACCTCTGCACGATTAACGAGATACAAATTAATCTTGTTTGTACCACACATCCAAATCAAGAGGTGTTGTGTTCTTAATCCGGCTGAACTTTTACCTTTTTTGCAAGTTACTGCTTGCAGTGACGAAGAGTCACATGACTGCCTTTACACTACAGAACAAGAGACCAAAGGCAGAATCGATCTAAGAGGCATTCCTTTTAACAAACTGCAAGGGGAGCTGTTTTGTGATGGCTCCTGTTTCAAACTCCCGAATGGTACATCCACAGCTGCTTATGCAATCACCACATTGAGCACGGTCATGGAGACCAAAAGAATCACGCATAACTCTGCGCAGGCCGCAGAGATTATAGCATTGACCCGAGCTTGTGATCTTTCCGAAGGGCTTATCGTAAACATATATACTGACAGTCAGTATGCCTTTGGGGTGGTTCACAACTTAGGCAGCCTTTGGTCAGAAAGAAGTTTCTTGACCTCACATGGCACAAAAATTCAACACGGTTCCTTGATAGTACGGTTACTTTCAGCGCTTGCACTCCCTACTCTAGCTAGCGATTATAAAATGTGCAGCACATCAGAGGATTGTAGATAATGTAGGAAAGGGGAACGCTTTCGCTGACCAGATAGCCAAACAGACTGCCACTGATCTCTCTTCAGAAATGTATACTTCAAGGGAAGCCACAAATGCCTGTACTATGGATGAGGGTATTGATTCTGTAAGGGATATCCAAGCCGATGCCACGTTAGAAGAGTCCAAGAAATGGGCTGAGGACTTGGAGAAACTTGATGATGATGGGTGTTGGGTGGACAAAGTTGAAGGGAGATGGTTATTGCCCGACGTGTATGTTATGATGATGGTTGTTATGGCTCACGGTCCCACCCATATTTGTGCTCTTAAGGTCACCAAAATGTTGCAAAAAGTGTGGGTAAATGACAAAATCCCTAAAGTACCTGAACGCTTTGTTCAGGGGTGTATGATTTGTTTATAGCACAATGTGGGAAAGGACACATCAACTCCTAGGGGTAGTTTTGGTCCACCTCTTGTCTCCTTTGAAGTGATTCATTTTGACTTTATTGAAAAGGAGCGTTGTCATAATTTTAAATATGTATTGGTCATCATTTGTGCTTTTAGCAAATGGGTTGAAGCTTTTCCCGTCAAAGATGCCACCTCTATGACCACGGAAAAGACCATGCTGAAGGAATATTTTCCATGATTTGGTCTGCCAAGAGTCATCTGGTCAGACAATGGTCCACATTTTATCGCTGCTGTAATTCTGCAGATATGCACGGGATTACAGATCGATAAACGGTTCCATTCTGCCAGACATGCACAGAGTGCTGGACTAGTAGAGAGACACAACGAAATCATCAAGAACAAACCCACTAAGTCGTGTGCCGGCACCAAACTAAAATGGCCCGACGCCTTACCGATAGTATTATTGTCCATGAGGACGACCCCTCAAACTAAGACTGGGCTCTCTCCCTTTGAGGTGGTCATGGGTAGGCCAGCTAACATTTGGAATCTCCCAAAGCCCCGTTCTTTACGAGATGTTGAAAATGTACTTCTTTCTGACTACTGTGACCAGTTAACTAAAAAATCTGTATTTGATTTATCACCAGGTGCGAGAGGCTTTACATGTTAGATACGAGGGACCTGGTCACAGCATACTGCCGGGAGACTGGGTCCTCACAAAAGCATTTGAGCGATCTTCCTGCCTCGTACCTCATTGGAGGGGCCCCCACCAAGTCCTCCTGGTAACACAGACGGTGGTGCGGGTAGCAGGCAAGAAGAACTGGATCCACGCGTCCCACATCAAGAGAATTCTCTGCCCCATGCCACTCACTACAGAAGATACAGAACCCCTTATCAGTACTGCAACCAACGATCACGAAGCAGTAAACAGCATCGAGAGTGCGTCGGAGACTCTACCTGAGCCCGTGGGGCCTGGGGACATAGCCATTTCACCTGCACACTCTCCAACAGTTCCATATTTTGAATTTGTTCTGGATCTTGCATCAGATCCTGTTTTGGATTCATCGCTTCCAATGGGAAGTGACGACACGTTGTTCACAGATCACTCAGTACCAGGTTTCACAAAGTACGATCTGCGTCCGAGGAAATAGACCTACTGCATGGTACGGCTGTGCCACTGAGAAAATCAGCAAAGGGCTTGAATTTTTGGCCTGACCATTTGTACACAAGGGGATTCTGTTGGCTAGGGTTTGTGAAAGGACTAAGAAGACGCTCGGCCTGGAGGTCGCCCGCAAATTAACTTTGATACAAACCGTTTGAAGAGTACGAAGCCTGCAACTGCTCCCGCTCGTATGGAATCAATAAGAGACAGTGTGACCAGCCACGGAAAGGAACGATCGAATGTGTGGGCCACAAAAACGTATTGTTGTTTAGTGATAATGTTAATTGGTTTTACAATAGTCATTGCCTTAAGATTCTGGTATCTGGAAGAAACACAGCTGCTTGAAAATGTGTTACCCACTGAAAATGTACCCACTGTTTCTACTCCATTTGTGCATCTGCACACTCTATCTCCTAGAGACTCTCACCAGAGACGGAGTTACCACAACAACACTCTGCTACTCATTATGAATGCTACACATGCCATTTTTATTAGGTCCAACTGTTGGGTTTTTTCACATTTACCGCAACACGGGGATAAGGGGCTGGGTTGGTATAGTCATCCTTTACCTTTGACAACTACTTGT
Source organism: Ambystoma mexicanum (assembly GCF_040938575.1). Classification (NCBI taxonomy): domain Eukaryota; kingdom Metazoa; phylum Chordata; class Amphibia; order Caudata; family Ambystomatidae; genus Ambystoma; species Ambystoma mexicanum. The sequence goes on along the minus strand of NC_090921.1, from coordinate 931,693,602 downwards.
TATGCTTCTCTAAGGGCACTATTCTTTGGCCGATGGAATGATAGCATCTCAGGGAATTTTGATGGAACTAACTTAAATGATTTTGAGAAACACGTTCTAACCCCCCTGGGATGCTCACTCTTAGCGAATAGGAGCAAGCCAAATGTTGCTTCTATTAGGCCTTCTGACAGACTGTCCCGTCCTTTTCAAATCTTGATCTCTTTTAAGATGGCTCCTATAGGCAATAGGGATGCCACACCTCCTTCTTAAACTGTTAACCACAGCCCCGATTCAGTTTCTTTTGGCATACAGAGGAATGGTACTCAGTCAATGGGTGATTTTAAGGGTTACGCCAACATTGACTAGTGAGGACAGACCTTTGTATGTAGGTGAACCTGTCTACTTTGTTTGCGGTAATGTAGCATTTCCATGGTTACCCAAGGATTGGCAGGTAACTTGTTATTTAGGGATTCTGTTACCCGGGGTATTTATTGCTAGCACTATAGAAGTTTCAAAGGCTCGTCCCCGGCGAGACGAGAATGGGGATACTTCAGCACACATTCTGGGTGATGTAGCTAAATCCGTTGTGCCATTTTGGGGACAAATACTGAACTCAGAAGATATCAGGAGACTAGCGAGAGTACTGGAGAGGATCATCAACCGGACCACTGACATACTCTATAATATGACGTTAGAACAGAAAGCAATAAGGTTAGTGACACTTCAGAACCGGATGGCATTAGATGTCATTCTGGCTGAACGTGTTGGGGTATGTAAATTAGTGGGGTACGCTTGCTGCGTTTTCTCCAGATTCCTCCCCAATGATTTTCAGAGCAATTCAAAATCTGCATGTCCTTAGTTCAGAAGTGCATGTTCCCGAGGGAAATTGAGATCTTAGCGCTTGGTTCTAGGACTTCTTGCGATCTTAGGGTTGGAAGCTGCTCTCGGTCGTGCTGATTATTTTAGGTATTTTGCTGTTTCTCTGCTGTTGTATACAATGTCTTCCTGCTATGTGTTTGATGGTAGGAGGATGTTGTGCACAAGCGATAGGTGCATTAGGGCACAAGGTATAGTACCCAGAGAGAATATCTAACAAATTCGTGCTGAAGGAAATTTTAGTTTCCGACCTCATGGCAATTGATATCTCCAATAGTGATTCAGGATGCATGGACATTGAGACATGGAGTTACTCGTGAAGTGACTAGAAGTAGTTTAGCGCTTGGCTTAGGCCAAAAGGAGGGTTTGTTAAACGGGATATCATATTGTACCTCCTTTATTGTATATATTGGCCTAAGCCCAGTCGCTCTGCGAAGAAATCCGCGTCGCAAGGTTCTGACCTGAGATCGACCTAGCCGCCATTTTGGGTACACCCGCCAATATGATTCCTGTTTCAAAGTCATTCTGTGTTCTAAAATGGTGGACAGTGTTTTCCCGCTTGTAACCTAGCCGTCCTGACCTTCGCGCAGGGTTAATGTCCAAACTCCCCGTAGGCCAAATGTTAGGATCGTGTGATGAGACCTTGTCCTACGTTTGACCTGTAGATCGAGGATTACTTACGGCAGCAAGCCTGGCCCGCGGACATACATCAAACACAATGTTGTTTAAATACTAAACGTGAACACTTGTTGAACTACATTGTATAGGATGTGTATTAAGGCTTAAATGTTAAATTTGAAGATACACTGTTGCCATTGTGATCTGTTGTGGTACAAACTGGACATAATCCACATGCATATAGTTGGATAAATTAGAGGTGAACTTGACACGAACTCTAGACTGAAATTATTAACCTGCAGAGGGGTTGGACATTACGATTGGAAACTGTATAAAAGATGCAAATGTTTAGACGTCCAGTACCTCTCACTTCTCACAGCGAAAGGGCTGGTACTTGCTGTGATGTACTGAGGGTCAGATAGCTATCTGATACTTTGTTTCTTTGTAAACTGTACAGTTGTTTGAATAAAGATCCGAGAATCTTTATAAACCCGTGTTTGGTGTATTTCCTTTTGGGGTACTCAGCCTCGATATTTTCTTTTGCTTTCCCAAGTCAAAGGGCAGCAACAGAGCCGCAGTTTTAGTCAGAGCATGTTAAAGTAGGGCTTGTGGTACAGTCAGAGCACACTACAAGTGCAGGGTCAAAGCTGTATTGACATCAAGCACTGTCAAAAGTCGGAAGCTTGCACTGCGGTAGGGTCAAATAGGGACAGAAAAATAAGACAGATGGCGGACGCCAGTCCACTGACCTGGAAAAAGAAGGGGATATGCATGTGGTCGAATATTGACAGGCCTCCAAAAACAGTTGAGGATTTAATTGATGAGTTACTGTACACCACAGACATGAAATATTGCAAAAATAAAACACATGTCATTGTGACATGTCGCTGGAAGATGTATCGCATTACTAAAGGGGAAAATGATGAGGTTACATGACAAAATGTACTGCTGTGCGACATGAGAGATGACCTCTCTTACGCACGGCAAATGGCAAATACTCACTATATGCAGATTCTGCTCCAAAGCTCAGAGGCATAGTAGTTAAATCTTGTGCCACCAAAGGTCTTTCGTTTAATGCGTGTCTGCTGGAGTCTATTATTCCCTTTGGATCTGAGTACTCTGGATGCCACAGCATGATTCACATGGTAACCAGGAGCGCATCCATAACGTCATTTGTGCGTTGACAGGTTTTTGTGTGAAATTCTATGACACACAGAGAGCCAATGGAGCTCCTTCCTGGCCCGGTCAAGGTGTGCCATCCTTAAGAGACCTTTTACAGCTCTAACTGTGCTTTTTGTATGGTCTACGAGGATTTTAAATAGGTTTTGGAAGTGCCAGCATGCAGGCCAATACAGTAGTCGATCTTAATTTGAATCAAGGCCCTGGCAAGATAGGCCAAGTTGGTGGAAGAGAGATAAGGCCTAATCTGTTTGATTAACTTGGTTGTGTACACACAGGAGGATCTAAGATGTGCGACATGTTTATTCATGGATAAAATAGAATCCAGAACAACTCCCAGTGTCTTAACAGATGTGTAAATGGAACTGGAGAAGGCAAAGAAAGAACTTGACAAGTAATTGGGGAATTATGCATGTGCAATGCAACTTCTTCCATTTTCTGCAGTTTAATTTTTTTTTACTATATCGAAATCTTACATAATGACTAATGTTTCAACTGGGGCATATCCAGTAGTTTGCACCAGTCTCTCGGATGCCTTTCTTCATCACGTGACTATGAAAAGGACACTCACTAAATCATGTGAGATTTCACTTTAATTACGGTATTAATGCATGTGAGAACACACCGTTGCAAAATGTAATAAGGATACCAATTAGCAGTTTTCTCTCTGGCATTCTGCCCAAAATGTAAAGCCAAATAAATGGAGGCTGATAATCTAGCTCTTCACACCTCAGGCATTGCTTTAAAAGTTCATCCCTTAACCCATTAGAACAGGAATGTAAAGTTAGGCTATAGTCCAAGTGAGCAAGTTGTACTTGTATGCGCATAAATAGGTGCGTAAAATACACGGGTCTCTTTTCGGTATCGCTTGGATCACCTGAATTGACCATACCTAAAATCCTCACAAAATGAAACCCTTAACATGTTTTTATTTTAAACAGATGTGCTCCCTTTCTTGGGTTCAGATATCCTCATTTCCCAGCTCCTGTGGGCAACAAGTACTTTAAGTCTGGAATGTGTCCCAGGGCAAATAGAAACAGTCTGGCACATGTTTATTTTAAGCTAAAGTTCTGAACTCATTTGGACATTTGAAGCTTAAAATAACATTTGCCAATTTGTGAAGCCTTCCTCCAGGCTAGCAGACTCCGGCTGACTTTTGTGTATTTGAAACTGCGATTTTCAACATCCTGTGAAAACTAAGACGAGGGAAACTATTTCCAACATTTGAGACCATATATCCTTCTGCGCTCCCTTTAAACTATTTACTTTGGGACGAGAACAATGTTTCCAGTTTCCACCAGACCATTCGCTGAATCCAGACATTTTATTTTGGCATGAATTTGAGGGACTGCATGAACTTACTTTCACCCATCTCACGCTGGGAGATGTTCCAATCCATCCTCGTGACAGCGTTTTTATTTCGAAACAAACCAACATCTGTTTGACCATTTGTTTGCACAGTCTGAAACTAAAGCAAGTATTTACTTTTGGATCAACATTATCAGTGGATGGCATTTAATATTTTGCTGACCATGACAACATTAGCCCGTCTTGCTTAAACACCTACTTTGGCTTAAAGTGATGAGCCTGTCTGTCTGCAGTACATTTTGTGTTGGTTCCAGCGTGGATGATAAATGTAAGGCTGAGTTCATATTCAAAATATATGCAGTATTAGCACTGAAGAAAAACCTGACAAAACACACAGATATATGCTTAGATTGGTATAGCAGGGTCGAGAGCTATTGTCTTATCATTGGTTATTTATAACGCGCTTAATACCCAACCGCTGACCTCTGCGTCGTCTTGCTTTAAAGGCGAGCGCGTTGCTCCTGAGCTATCCTCCCAGCCCTACAAGATGCAAGTGATCTTGGAGGATTCGAAAATATATTCATTAATGTATGATCATTTTAGAATACTTAGGCCTTCATTCATGGACATGTTATCATGGTGCAAAGTGACTTTGCACTTGTGCAAAGTGACTGCGCTGCCAACAAACACCCTTTTACAGTGTAAAGTGACTTTGACCCAGTCCCCTAAGGGCCTAATTCATGGAACTTTTAGTGTGGCACAAAGTGACTTTGCACTGCCAACAAACACATTGAACCCACCCTGATTCACAGAGGGGTGCACAGTGTACTTTTGTGGAGCAAAGTCAGTTTGCACTGCAAAAGTACTCTGCACCACACTAAATAGGTGGTGCAAAGAGTACTTTTGCAGCAGTTCAAAGTGACTTCGCTCTGCAAAAATATACTTTGCAGCGCTCTATGAATTAGGCCCGGTGGAACATGTTTATTGGCAGTGAAAAGTCACTTTGCTCCACGCTAAATGTTCCATGAATTAGGACTTAATCGAAAAAAATGCCTGTAGAACGTATTATTGTTCATGCAGCTTCTCCTGCGTTATTCAAGCTTACTTCAACTCCTGAATTTGTTTTAACCTATTTTTTAAAAGATAGGAAAGGGGACATCATAACATAGGGTTTCTGTCATGATTATTTTGAAACTATTACACGTCAGAATTGTCCATGCCTTCTCTCCTGGGCTTAAAGTCCATTGCTGCGTGGTGATCCTATGACTCTCTCTCTTCGTGCACAATGAACTGAATGGCTCGCACCTTTGAGGAACACTGGGTCAAATCTTTAAGTCATAGGTGAAGGAAAAGACCCTGATCGGATCATAACTGCAAATGTTATCTAAGCAAAATCCTTTGCAATAGACGCGGCCTGCAACAGGATGCGTTTGAGACTGGGCCACTAAACGAGCATGATGCTTTTTTAATCAACATTTGTAGGGTACACTGCAGATTAAGATTTTCTTGACAAATGGGTCTATCATTGTAAAGATATGGCTCCATTGTCATAGCACACTCCAAATGTATATCACATAGCTGCCAGGTTTCCCAGTTCCATGCTGAATTTTTGAGCAAGTCCTATTTTTGTTTTGTACTGCACGCTGGGACTTGTAGGTTCCAGCATGCAATTGGAAGCAAAAAGAATGACTGGCTTGAAGTGTCACACATGAACTGGGGAATTTGTCAGGGAGGATATCATGACTTTACTTTTTACCTCATTTTAATGTATTTGTTTGGAGTGCTGCCAAAAACGCCCTCGAGGCATACGGGTGTCCAGGACTGGAGTCCCTATGGAGATGGTTGTAGACAATACACACAAAAAAACCTAACAGTTGGCTGTCAAAGCTCCTGAGAGGGATTTATCTAAACAAACAGGTTTTCAGTTTTTTTCTTAAAACACTGCAATGAGTCGCAACTTCTAAGGTCAAAGGGCATTGCATTCCAGCTCAAGGGTGCTGCCACCCAGAATGCACTTCTTTTAACCAAGGTCAAATTAGCGCTTGGCACCTCTAAGAGTTTACGATCATTTGATCTGAGCTTCCTGATGTCATTTTTCTTATTCAGTCAATCCGCCACGTATGCTGGATACTGTCCACCTTGCACCAATGACCCTGTAAAACTAGCACCACGGGCTAACCTCCTGCATCAACTTCAAGACGTCAACATTGTTAAACGTTCTAAAGTGGTGAAATTAGATTCCCGCACCCCACTCCCAACACAAGTTTCTACTGTATGTGTGTGTTATTTGGATTTGTTACCTCAGTCTGTTGCACTCTTCTATTTACCCCTTAGGGCAGTGGTATTCAAACTGTGGGGCGCGACCCCCCAAGGGTCTGCGGGTGCATCCCTGGAGGCCCTGAGAGCTCAGCATGAAATATAAAAAAAAATATTTATTTATTTATTTTTTAGATTGGAAAAAATGGGCAAGGGTTGCTCACATGGACGGGCTGAAGCATGAAACTGTCTCAGGCAACAATGAAAAAGTGGCCTGCAGTTGTAAATGGATATTCATTCCTTTAGTCACAGAGGGCCTCATAACAACTATGGCAGTCCAGTAACAACGGTGCCGTTAAGCTACCGGCGCCGTTGTTACCGTACCATCATAGTAAGGGTTGTGGTCCCGGGTGCCTAACAGCCCGTCAGGTCTGACCTGGCAGGCCGTGCGGCACCTGCGAATACAGCTTGTCGAATGCACCGGTACCGTTACTAAAGGTGCCGGTGCATCCAAACTCCCCATTCCCATTGAGCCCTATGGGGCTCAGGTGGGAATGGGGATCTACCGGTACCGGTACCCGCGAAAGGGCAATGATCAGGTCCGCCTAACTTGGCATGACCCGGTAATTGCCCATTCGCAGGTGCCAGACCCATATGCAACTCCGGCAGCAGCCGTGCCGGTTTTACCAGCACAGCTACCGCCAGGGTTGTAATGAGGCCCATTGTTTCAATAGTACCCAAGGGGGTGGTTTGTGTTAAAATGTAAGTAAATTGTGATATATCCAGCAACAATGGTCAAAATTACTAACTGCTTAGTTAAGTAACTCATCAAACGGGGCCACATTGGCCAAATTGGTGGCCCATTTTGACTGGCCCACACTAGCATTTTACATTTTTGGTACAGGCATTGCCCTATAGGCCAGTCGGAGCCTGGCGGCTCATCCACAATGGCGAGGGGGCGCCCACCCAGTGGCCCTTCACCCATTATGGAGGAGCTAAGGAGCCATCCCAGTGAAACAGTGAGCACTCCCTCAGATGCTTTTTCCAGCTGATGGAGTGCTCCTGGGCTGGCTGAACTGTCAAAGGGAAACACTGTTTCCCTTTGACAGTTCCGTTTAATTCCCCAGCTGCACATGCTCACTGAGCCATGCAAGTGCTGGGGCATTTTGCTTCGCCAGCATTGCATAGCTCACTGGAAATGCTGGTTGGGGCCCTGCATGTCTGTATGTCCGAGGGGGAGCTCCTGCGCCTCCACGCACATACGGACAGAGCAGCCTGGAGCAGGGCGTTTCAGCAACCACACGCAGGCCAATGCAGAAGGTACATTTATGTTCATTGTTTTTATTTAAACATGTGTATGGATGCGTGTATGCTTATGTTATGAGTGAGTGTATGGTGATGGATGCTCGTGTGAATGATAGAGTGATTGCTGTATGAATGTGCAGTGCCTTGCATGCACACATAATCATGTTGATTGTGTTAGGCCCAGTGGGGCCCAGGGGGCAGGGATGGTATATTTTTACTGGACATCTATCATAGATGTCCAGTAAAGAATGTCATGCCTGCCCCCTGGGCCCCCCAGCACCAATTGCAAACTGTTTTGCTATTTACCCATTTTTTTGTTAAAAGTATGCTCTACAATGCAACATTTTAACCCAGTATTTTAAAAAAAATCACAGGGGGAAACGCCCCAAACCTCCTTTTTTGGTTCAGGCTCCCACACTATGCTCGGTCGCTATGGCATTTTTGGGGGAAATAGTTGTGCCTCTCCACTTAAAAAAATCACCAGCCGTCACTGGCCCTCAGACTGTGTTGGGAACGGGATGGGGGAACCCAGGGAATATGGTGGGAGCACAATGAGCAGGAACCATTGGATAGTGGTGGGAGCAGAGTGGGGAGAGCCCAGGGTGTGTGATGGGGTGGGGAGAGACCAGGGACTGGATATGAGTGGGATGAGGGAGCCCAGTGACTGTAATGGGAGCAGGTGACGACACGCAATATATACTGTCCATTTGGCATTTCTGGGGGGTCCCGACCTGCCCAAATTTTGCTCAGGGGTCCCGGCCAAAAAAGTTGAAGACCACTCCGTTAGAGGGTCCCTTTTACACAGCATCCCACCCAGACTCTGGCAATACATCCTTCTGCCTACACCCCTGATGTTGGCAGAGGCCCTGCTCCCTTACTAAATGCTGGTTGTGCCGGTGCCCAAGAGCATATATGTATCCTTCAGGTGTGAGGAAATCGCGGATAGTGTGGGGTTTGCGGAATACCTAAAGGCGTACCTACCTTTATCTAAGCACTGACAGCACTGACAGCACCAAGATCTAGGTCTGCTCAAACCTTAAAAAGCAGTCCTAGCTCAAGGCTTAACTCTAATAGTGATGCCCGGCTACATAGAAATTCTTTTAATCAGAGCAGAATAGAGTCCGGAGATGACGATGGGAAACATATTCCAACTGCAAGAACTAGTTATAGATACACGTTTCGAATGCAAAGCAGGAAGTACAAATAGATTCATCCATTTCATAAGGAAATCCAATGCCACCAAACTATATCATTATTTATTGGATTTATTATTTTACTGTTTTATCGTTTAAATATAAACTTTCACGGAATTACATGACACCATATCATGCACGATAGTTCTAGAAAGTTACGAATTTAAAAGCAAATGTCAGTTCATCACAATATCAACTTCACCATAACAATCTTTTGAAAAACGATATTCTCTTCCCTCACAGAAAGCAGATAAACGTAAAAAGTGAGAATCGTGCTCCTTGCATGAATCTTGTACAAAAAACATTTTTAGATTGTCTCCACATGATAAAACGATAAGATTAAACATCATGGTATGTACAGTTCATCAGCAATGACTGCTAAAATGTATCCAAGTTCACATTATTGAATAGACAGGACAGAACTTGCACAAACGACATTTTCTAGAGAGGCCCGAACGTGCACCCACGCTCTCAGATGTAGCAATTCAATGTTGCTACGACTAATACACGTTCTAAACATGTCTGCTTGGGAACTGTATGTATTAAGTATTAAGTAAGGTGGACATTTGCAATACGTTGTTAAATGGAAAACAAGAACAACCATATTTATTTTAGTTTCTAGGTATGAACAAATTTTGCTACCTATCCAACTACCTGACTTGTTTCTTCAATCCAATACACGGAACAGCCCATCCTTGTTTCTTTAGATATTTTGATCTCCTTAGGTAATTGCTCACATTCGTTCCCAAATGAGTTAAAACATAGCCAGAATCGCATTTTCATAGCGTCACTTACCATGTCATACAACAATCTCTGCTATGTGTAGGTATACTCCCAATAGCCTAACAATAGTCAGTAATTTAAGTGAGGCTCAACCAAATTCTATCCCAATATGTGACAGTTCTAACCAACACCTCCATATATGCCACTTTAACTTGTCTCACCACTCTAAGGTGATATTTAACATTACATAATATGTATACAGGATTGATAGAGTACCCTTTCGTTCATAACATTGAATAAGCAGTGAAGCCTTGAATCCAGCGATGTAAGCCTTTTATAGTACTAAATATTATAATATTAAATATCCTAAATAAGTAATCTCCTTAATCTCTTCTAGTGGCTGCTCATCAAGATACTAAACAAAATCTTGAGAGGGCTTTTTCCACATTAAGCACATAGTTTTCACCATATTAATGTTAATTTCCAGAAAATGTTCTAACACACATTCTCGATTTTACCCAGGTATGCTTAAATATCATCAGTGTAAAATGAAATAAGAGAAAATCCTCTATATACATGTATATATATATATCACTGAAAAAACGTTGTTAAAGGGACGTTAAGGTTATATTGGACTAATAAAAACCTATTAAATTCAAAGAAAAAACTTTGTTAAAGGGACGTTATGGTTTCAAGTAAAATTGAAAACCCCCAGAAATGTGCCAGTTATGGTAAACTAAACAACCATAACTCGCGCCACCACCGTGCACTGCTAAGACTAACACCCAGGACAACAACGATGACATCACAAATGTCATTGATGATATCACTGATGACATCACATGTGAAATACATTTTGAAGAAAAGTCCCTACAAGGAGATGTGTTTATATTGTTGGTAATAAGATGTGAGGGGTGATCGGAACTACTTAATCTATTAAAGAATATACTCATCTAATATCATTGTATTGGAGTGTTGTTAATACAGAAACCTAATCATATATAGACATAGGGAATGATTGCAGCATGCACCATAGAAGTAAACTATTTATAATCTTGTAATTTTGGATAGTACAATAATGAATGCTACCGTATCAGAGTTTTGAGTAATGTTAAACATGTAATAACTAGCTTACAACCCGAGACTTACAGCACTTGTGCTGGTACAAACAATACATATGAAGACCCATAATGCATACAAGTCAGAGGCACATAGAGGGAAACTAAAGTAAAGAAGAAAGAAACTGCATCATCAGCAAATGTTAATGACATTAAAGTTTATCTTATGAATTTGTGTTTGAGGCCTGCTCATTTCCCCATGTATGTGCACCATGAGCTGAGACCAAACCCTAAGGAAAGTACTCAAAGAACATATGACAAGGTTAACGTCTAGATATATAGCACCTTTTTCAATTTTATTATTCTGACTGCCAGTGAACAAAACCACCTGGCCTATATATGTCAATAAACACAAACAAGTGGCCCAGATATGTGATGACATCAGTGATGTCATCAATGACATTTGTGATGTCATCTTGGATGTCCTGGGTTTTAGTCTTAGCAGTGCACTGTGCTGGCGCGAGTTATGGTTGTTTATCTTACCATAACTGTCAAATTTCTGGGGTTTTTTCGATTTTACTTGGAACCATAACATCCCTTTAACAACGTTTTTTCATTGAATTTCATAAGTTTTTATTAGTGCAACTTAACCATAAAGTCCCTTTAACAAAGTTTTTTCATTGAATTTCATAGGTTTTTATTAGTGCAACTTAACCATAAAGTCCCTTTAACAAAGTTTTTTCATTGAATTTCATAGGTTTTTATTAGTTCATGCTATTTTTTTACAACTTACTAATATCATACTTATCCAATATAGCATTGTTTGTGTCAAATTTACAAAGTGTCACCTTAAAACTCTGCCATTTCCCACCTTCTGGAAGCATGTTTAACACTTCCATACTCTTTTTGCAACTATTTCAACTAGTTTTGCATCCGTAGACGTCTACGAACATCTGACTTCATAACGGACCTTCCGGACAGTGCCACATAACCATACGCTGGCGCGCAGCATGATGATATGTCCGAGAACCCGTCCGTACTTCACGATAAGATCTCTGCTTCGCAGACAGTTTAGAACTGCATTTTCTACTGATCTAGGAACTTTCAACATCAAAATGTCCCTTGCACAGCTCCAACACCTATTCCTACTGATTATCCATTAACAATCTAGTACAGAGTACATACTTTTAGCAAAACTGATATTTATCTTAAAATGGCATCAGCTAATCCCATCCCGCCTCCCCAAGAACCACCACCACTGCTGTAATCAAGCAGCATGAGAAACACTGCCCCGACCTTAGAAATAACTCACGCGCAACATTTTCCCTTGTCCACCTACCCCTCAAAATCAGTGTTTGGTTCCTCTTCCCTCATTTCCCTAACCACCTTTCGTTCTCAGCTCTCCTGCCAAAATAAATACATCCAAAAACAGCAAAAGACATATTCCTTTAGGAACCACCTTTCACAGATAAAAAATAGAAGTAAAAAAAAACATGTATAGACTCCATCTACTTTATATTTCTCAGTAAAGTACATAGACTCAATAAGATTGTCCAACATTTCCATTTGCATTTTGTGTTATGCTAATGGGAATATTGTGGCGTTCATCATCCGTTCCAGGGACTGGAACGCTGTATACTGGCCCAGCAGTCCAGGTTATCAGCCCAAGTGAAGCAATGGTGGATAACGGGGTCTCTGGACCATTATCCCCCCATTCCAGCCCCTGAAATGGGGGATCAAGGCCATTAGCACCCTAGGTTCCCAAAGCAGGAACCCGGGGTGCTAAAAAAGAGGATTTTTTCTCCTACACGGAGGGAAAATCCTTTTTCAAGTGGGCCACAATGGAAAGGGAAGGAGAGGGTTCCATACAGGGCCCCTTGCCACTTTCCATGGCAGCCTGCAGAAGGGAAAAAGAGAACCCTATGACCATATTACCACAAGCATATTTTCTTCCCTTTCAGATCTATCCTAATTTTGAATAACTTTACCACAAAGCCAGTCCCAAGTGGACATGGCCACTTTAATCCTGTGTTTTGTCCATTGTGGTCATGGCCAGTAGCCAGATTGTCCGGATCATGACCTTATTCCATGACCCGGACAATCTAGTCACTGCCCATGGCCACAGGCTATCCCTCAGTCACTAAAGGTATACCACTATTTTTTGTAGCTACATTATGACACTTGTCAAATAATAAAACACTGGCACATTTGCAAAACCATGCTTGTAGGTCCTTGCCAATGCTCCTTACGCAGGTTTGCTGGCAATCTACCCATGTTTGATTTTTTCAAAAGTGTCAAATGTATGCACATACATACGTCATATAACCTAGCCCCCACTTGACAAAATACGTTCAGACTTTACGAAACAATCTATATCTAGATCTATAATATTTTGCAAACCTTTGTGTAGATTTGTCAAATGGCACCACATTTATAAGCCTTTACAATATTGTGGGACCTGCCCTTTAATTTTGCTACCTCTTAACAGAATCCCACCAAACTTCGCAAAAGCATGTATATCTAGATCTATTATCAGATTGCCAAATGAAGTGTAGATTCATCAAATGGCACCACATTTATAAGCCTTTACATTATTTTGGGACCCCCCTCTAATTTTGCCCCCTCATAACAGAATCCCACCTTACTTAGCATACTCACTCAAAATCAGGTCAGAAATATACAGACAAAACGTAATGCAGTTCCATTAAGTGGTGCCAAAGTTATAAGCCATCCAAGAACTGCATTTCATCAACCCTGTAATGCTGAGGTGCCCGCAAACTTTTCAGGACTGTTCGCGAACATCCAAACTGTTTGCAGACTTTTGTGGCAAAAACACCTGTTTTTTTGCTTCTTGCAGCCATATTCCATCCTATCCTCATCACCCCTCACTTCCCCATAGATTATTTGATAAGTTTGACAAGTGCAATGTTGTGTTTTTTAATATGTTTTTACCACGATGTCCGCAGACACCGGCCGCTGTCCGCGAATTCAAGATGGCAGGTGTTTCCAAAAATCTGACACACTTCACACTCTTCACCATCCAATCAGCGAACACGTCGCATGTCCGCGGACATGACGCAAGCCGATTAACCAATCAGTGTCATGTCCGTGGAGCAAACATGGAAGTGTGTCCGCGGAGCGGACATAGATATCACACATTTTTTGTGACCTACTTTTTTGTCATTTTAAAACAAACGACCAGACGGATTTTCACCAAATTTACAAAAGCATGCTTTTGGAACCAAGCCGCTGCTCCTGCCGCAAATTTGGTGAAAATCCGTCCAGCGGTTTGGGCTGTAGGCGTGAGCAAATTATTTTCCCCATTCAGTCTATGGAAAAAAAATACATTTGGGACCCCCCCTATAACTTTGCCCCCCCTGGACCAAACCTCATCAATCTTTGCAAAAAAAAATCAGAGTGGTCCATATACTTTTTTTCAAAGTTTGGTGTGGATTCGTCCAGGGGAGTGAAGCTATTAGCCGCCCAAAAAGTGTTCTTCCTATGGGTTTAGCAACTTGACCATAAGTCAAGTAATGTGGCCGTGTATTACTAGCAGTACCCACCCGGCGTTGCCCGGGTCTGTAGATGACATGCACGTGGGGGTCTGCTATAGCCTTGTATATATTATATTGTGTCTTAAACTTCCTATTTTTAATAAGTCGCAAAATCGACAATCTCCCTAAATCATCTATAGTGAGCAGGGAGAATGGTTGGGGTTGGTCAGATTTCACTATCGCCAGAACACCCCAGACTGGTATGCCAACCTCAGTCAAAACTTGTGCCCACCAACTTTTGTGGGGCTGGAGCCAAAAATCACAAAATAGGCAAATTCTGAAATCGCCCATACTGATAGCACATGCTGCACCCCACCCTGTGCAGGATGAATGGGTGGGGTTGGTCGCATTTCACTATCTCCAGTACACCCAAGACTGGTATCCCACCTTCGGGCCAAAATCTTAGCCCACCAACTGTTATGGGACTGGAGCCAACCCCAAACATACAAACAAAAATTCACAAATATAGATAGAAGTCATTGCATCCTTTCGAAACTTTCTTAGGTAAGAAGTAATTAACCTCACATAATCTGTTTGGGATATCTGCCACATAATGAATGAATTAAATAGATGCTAAATCTGGCCCTTACTTTAAAGTCCTTCAGAAAGATATGTCTTCTGTAAACATTCCTTCAGCTGCTAGCCAGTAAATAGGAATACAACACCTAGACTATGCCTGCGTCCTTGCTACAACTCTGGAAGTCATTTGAGCCCTCTGTTTCCCAAGGTGTCATGAGATCTCATCACATGACTGGAGTTTAATTTTAAAATCTTTTATTCCGACACCCTAGGCTCCCAGAGGATCTTGTGCAGTATCTCAGGATCGTTCCTAAAAAATAAACTTACCCGGCGTACAACACAGGACATTGGTTGCATCCTGTCTGGAAATCTAGGAGCCTTCTTGAGCTCTCTAATTGGCTCCTGCTGCCAAGCTCCAAAAGGAGCAAAGTAGCAAACTGCTTGTTGGAGCCTGGTATCTCCAAAAAGGTCCTAGGGCTGAATTCCCTGCTCATCCCAAGGGTTTTATGGTACTTTCCCTTTGCTGTATGCCTACTTCTTCACACAGGGAGCCTTACACTTTGTAAGGGAGGAAGGGTCTCCCAGGGCCCCCTTCATTCCTAATGACTCACATGATATGCTCATTCCACGGTTGACAGTGCACCTCTGGCCAAGGTGTGAGGTAGCCATTGAATTACACATTACGGTGCCTGGCCTATGAGCCGCGAGACTCCATTTTGTGTTAACTACCAACTCCATTTTATAGTAGGCCGCATGTAAACGCTGAATGCCAGCCTGCACCTCACCCCTTCATTCTCTGTGCACAGCCATCATGCCAACACACCACCTCCTCCCCTCTGCCGGCTCCACTTCTGTCCTATTCTCACAGAAGCTTGGGCGAGAAGTGTAGCGAGCTAAACCCTGTATCTCTCCTCTTCCTTTTACATCATTAACCTGTGTGTGACCGGGACAGAGCCTGGTCCTGGACAAAACCCACACCTCTTTGATACAACAGTTGCAAGCCCCGTGCCCATGTGCCACTCCAGTTCACCCACATACCACTAATCCCCTATGGCTATATATTCTTCTTGTACTAACAAAGATTAAAACACCCACATTAGATTCAAAGAGATACTTGATTAATGTGTTTTTGAAATGCTGTGTTAGAAAAGTCACGATATATACTATGTATAGAAATGTATGTATTGCACTAAAATGTTTGTGGACAAAGGGCAAAGAGTTAGATAGAATGAATTACAGCAACCTGGACATCACCTGACCCTGCACCCCTCCCAGATGAGCCCAGCTGAGCCGCGAGCTACATGAAGTTACAAGTCCGGAACCGACCAATCCGGGAGCAACAACCCTACAGAAAAGATACTGTCTAGTTCCCTTTGCCCAATGAGCACAACTTACTGTATCTCCTATAGTACACATCATAGATGACGTATTTTGGTAATATAGTGTGTATTTTCTGTTGTTTGGGCAGAGCGCTCTCGGAGTAGCAGAGTCCTCTGCATGCCCCATTTTAACTTTACATAAAGACTTATCTTTTACCTCACTTGCACTTGGTCCTGGTCTCGATCCCTACTGGGGTGTGTCCATTAGTGTCTCTTATTTGGTTATTTCACTATAATTGTGGGGAATGCGATCTTTCAACTTACACATTTCTCAAACAAGTACTTAAAATTGAGTTTTTATATGAAATAATATGATTGGCATAACTAGAGTAAATTATCAGTTTCTTTTACAAAGACTGGGTTTCCACCACTGTCACACATATGGTACCTGCTACATAATATTTAGAGTATGTCATATTGGCCGTATAAAGTGCATGCTTTCCAGCAAAGGTGCCTGTGAGTCTTCAATTAACAATACACTATGTGAATGCTTGAATATTCAAAAAGCCTGTTTTTGCTTAGCAGAGACTGTTTTGTTAGCATCTTCGGAGCAATAGAAAGATGATTCTATAGTTTTGCTCGCTGAGCCTCAGAGAATTCAGCCTCCAAGTTGAATTGGAATAAAGGAAAATGACAAGCATAAACAACGGGATGATCAAAGTTGATCTAACTTGGTAGCTTGTAGGAACTTGAACATAGTCACCAGGAATTGAGGGGACGGGGTCACAAATGGCCTGGTGCAGAATAGAAAGTGATTTAACGTTGAGCCATCAACTAATGCAAATATGCCAACATATCCAGATAAGGCTCAACAGATCCCAGTGCCCCCAGTAAGCTTCAGAGTTCGATACATCTCTTTCCTGTCCCATGTCAACTCCGACCTTTAGATGCAATCTCTGGGTAACTACTCCCCAACAATCACAGCATTATACACAATGTGCATACGATATACAGCTTTACCAAAAGCATATGGGGCCTGCTTAGTGCATTTCCCTTCCTGCCCACAAACAAGGCTGCACTGGAAATTCTGGCCACTGAAGACTAGCAACAAGGAAGCGGAGAATGTGGCTGATAGCTGTGGGGCAGGACATGGAGGGCAAGGTTGGTGGCCACTGTTCACATCCTTGGAGAGCAGGTAAGTGGAGCCGTGGGAAGAGTGGGAAAAACAGTGGTGTTCGGCAGCCAGGTGGGTATGGTCCAGGAGACAGGAGAGCAGGCATCGGGAAATGGAAAGGGATCGAAGGGGAAGGGGGACTGATTGGGATGATGGAGGGGGTCGTGGTTTGAGGAGTCAGAGGGTAGCACCAGATGAATAATATTTGTGGTCTACTTGTTTCCCAGTAGAAAATGCTTTGAGAGAAGGGGTGGTATAATATAAACAGCCTTTTTTTCATAGCGGTATCTCATGGGCGGTGAAGCAACCCAAAACCACCTACAATTTAATTGCATCAATGATGCAAGCGCTGTCTGTCCCTCATCCAAGTCTGGATGACAAGTCCTTACCTGAATCTCAGCACTAGAAAAAACAAATTAATTCTCCTTGGAAAGCTACTAAGCATGTCAACGTTCAGAATGTGTTGACAGAAATAAAGCTAAACAGATTTACACTACAACTTTAACCCAGTGCAAAATCTCTTGGCTTTCCAATCAGCTATGACCAGTCATTAAAAACACACAAGAAAGACCAACACAGCACAGTAGCAGCTCATGCTCCCTTGCACAGTCAAGCTATTCATGCCTGCCCGTAGTTTTAGAATAGTTTTTCACGCCTTTATCATCTCCCACATGGTTGGTGGCAGTGCCCTACTGACAGGTGCATCAGATCCTGCCTTCTAAAAGCTGCCCAGTATGCTGCAGCAATCCCCATCAAAGGACTAAGAAAAATCAACCATATCATTCCCATCCTCAAGGAGCTGCACTGGCCGCCCCTTCCAGCACACATCTTGTTCATGACAGCCTGCACCACCTGCAAAGCGCTCACACCCAAAACATCATACTACGTAGCTGAGAAGCTCTCCATCTCTGAAAGTCTAATGCACCACCAGAAGCCATGACATATACAGATTGAAAACAAAGAACTGCAAGAGTGAAAAACCTTTCAACAGGCCATTTCCTGCTTCACAAAATTATTACGAGGTGGGGGGTAACCGAGCAGTACTGCCGGAGGGTGGGGGGGGAGTTGCCGCCAACCCATTACACTGTAATACATTCTTGGTCCAGAAAGGGTGCCAGTACCTTGCTATCAGCACCCTTATTACTGGACCGCCATACTTGGAATGAGGCCCAATGTTTACTTAGAAATTCCTACCCCACAGGGCAACCAGTATACCAGGACAACACAGGGAGCTTTCCATGGCAGAGTAGGGAACCACCAGTGAGTTGGAGTTGTGGATTATTAGGGCACATGTCACGCACATGTAGAGTAAGACCAGGAACACCATCATGGAGTGAACAGGGACAACCAAGGCCCACACAGGAACAGCAGGGCATACAGCAACAGCAGACGTTGCAACAGGGAAATGAACAGCAACAACTAATAACACAACAGCCACAGACGCATTCACTGCCACAACAACAGGTAGCGATAACACAACAACCCCAAGTACAACAAACACAACTGGGTAGAGTGACGGTCCTGGGACACAACCCTTACACAGGAAATGGTCAATCGTTGTACCCTCAATAGGACAGCCCACAGACGGCCTTGGTGTGTCCCATCCTGTCAGTAACACCTAGTGCGGAGGAACCACGCATAGAGGTAACGATAGGTGACAAAAAGTTATCATTCCTTGTTGACACCGGGGCCACCCGGTCTTGCATAAGGGAAGGTAAATTTAAGATGTCAGGCGAAGCCATGAACACCCAAAGATTCTCTGGGGCTAGAGGGTTGGTTCCTTTTACTGATAACATTCCCTTATCTATAGGAGATTATGACCTGTCAGTCCCACTTCTATATTATAGTGCCTCACCAGTAAATATACTGGGGAGAGACATAATGAACAGGTTGAATATGACGATCTCATTTACTGAGGACGGCATAATTTGCTCCACTCCAGGGATTAACATGCTCACAGCACGACAGATTATGCAAGCATACTGCGGACAAACAGCGATTAGGGCGGAGCCAGTAGATGGCGAGCTCTTCCAGTACGGGACAGACATGGCATTTGCATGGATGCCAGGGATAGAGGGAAAAATGTGGAGGAGGCCAGCAGCCTATCTGTTCAGACCAGAAACACCAGTAAATGAACCAGACGGGAAGGTGGTTCCAGTGGACATTGAGAGCATTATAGCAACAGCTGATTACATTGCTGTACATGCCCAAGACAGAGAAGGAAGGGCATGGAGGGCAGTGATAGCATTAGCGGAAGGATGTAGACTCACCCAGGTGTCATATGAGGAGCTGTTCTCAGAAGAAAAGGAGGAAGGTGAAATGGTGTTTATGATGAGTGTGGAAATATGGCTAGGAGTGGCGTACAAACAAGTAGCACAGAAAATTGCAATGGCACTTGAGGCACCCGCATGCACCCCAGTCCCCTTCTTTGAGGAGGACATGACAAAGGTGCCCACATCACTGTGGACTACTAGCCCCTATGACGTGGGGTGCATAAAAAGTATAGGGGGAGTAAGGATAAAATTGAAAAAAGGTGCAATACTCCCCAGAGTGAAACAGTACCCACTATCAAAAGAGGCAGATGAGGGCATATATGAAACTATAACTGCCCTTATAAATAATGGCGTATTGGTCCCCTCAGAATCACCATGTAACACGGCTGCATACCCAGTGCGCAAGGCTAAAGGGGGTTTGTGGCGCTTCATACAGGATCTCCGGCCCTTGAACAACATAGTAGAAGCAGAATACCCCATAGCAGCAAACCCGGCCACAATATTGTGTGGCATTCCAGCAGAAGCATCACGATTTACAGTGATCAACCTTAAAAATGCATTCTTCTCAATACCATTGCACCCAGACTCACAAGATCTGACTAGCTTCACTTACAGAAACACAAAGTGGAAACACACCAGATTGCCACAAGGGTATTGTGAATCACCCTCAATTTTCAACAGAGTAATACAGATGGATTTGGGAAACATTGAAGTGTAGAGCACAGTGTTGCAGTATGTCGACGACATAATAATTTGCAGTACAAATGAAAGGACATGCAGAGAGGACTCATTAAAGATGTTGACAATATTGGCTGAGAAAGGCTACAAGGTAGACATGGAAAAGTTACAGTACTGTCAAGAACAGGTACTTTACATTGGTCAGCTCATATCCCAACATGGAAAAAAGATTGCACCACAAAGAGCACAGTCCATTTCAAACACTCCAGTACCACAAAGAGTGAGGGAACTGCAGCAGTTCCTGGGGCTGTGCAACTACTGTAGAGCATGGGTATTTGATTACAGTTCATACATAGGACCCCTGCTTGAGGGGTTAAAGGAAGCTAATAAAGGGGAGAAAAAGCTGGGATGGACAATGGAAATGAAAGAGGCTTTTGATGAGTTGAAAGATGCGATATCAACTGCTCCAGTACTGGCATCCCCAGACTATGAGCGACAATTTTTTATATTTTCACATTGCGACTCAGCAGTAATGAAAGCAGTATTGGCCCAAAAAACAAGTATGGGCTACAAACCAGTAGCATTTTACAGTGGCCACTTAGATCCTGTGATGCTAGGTCATTTCCCTTGCGAACAAGGTCTCGCCGCAGCTGCTTTTGCGGTAGAGAAAGCATCAGCAATAACCATGGGGGGCCCAACTACACTGTTTGTGGAACACGCACTATTTGTAATATTGAATAAACCTAAGTCCACCCTAACCACGCAGAGGGCATCAGGTTATGAGATCATCCTATCCAGAGCTGAACTATCAATTGTTAGGTGTAGCACGGTCAACCCTGCAAGGTTCCTAGCAGAAGTACTTGAGGAAGGAGATTATGCCCACGATTGTAGGCAAATAACTGAAATGTACTCATGTACTAGAAAGGTTGAAGAAAACGCGCTACAGGGAGGTGAGCTCCTGTTCATTGATGGGTCATCAACTATAGACCAAAGGGATGGTATAAGGAGGACTGGGGCAGCAGTGGTTAAAATGATGGAGGTATCGGTGTGTGTGGCCATGAAATGTGTACAATTACCACAGCATTACTCCGCTCAAGCAGCAGAATTAGTTGCACTGATCTTGGCGTTGAAGGAAAGCTTTGACAAACGAGTGACCAAATACTCCGACAGTGCGTATGTTACATCCACTGTCCACTCAGGGCTGTCGAAATGGAGAAGAAGAGGGTTTAGGAGAGCTGATGGCACTCCAGTGCAACATGCCCTCCTATTGGCTGAACTAATTGAAGCAATAAATGACCCCCAAGAATTAGCTTTAGTGAAATGCACCGCACATACCAATGGTGAAGATCACATCTCAAAAGGGAATGCAGCAGCAGACGCACATGTGAAGTATGCTGCATACTTTGGTGAGATATGGAACCCCCCAGAGTCACAGAGAGGGAGAGGGAGGGGAATGGCTAAGGAGATGTTGATAAGAGAAGGGTACACCCATCTCCCAGCCACACAGATTATGGAGCTACAAGCGGCTGCACCAATGGCCGAAAAAGAAATATGGGTAAAAAGAGGATGCACAATGTCACCAACCGACGCACTATGGCGCCAAGGTGACACTGGAAAGGTTGTGATACGATTGGCACTTTTGAACACTGCCCTGAGCCAACTACATTACCCAGCCCACACGGGCAAGGAAGTAATTGCAGCACGAATTAGGGAAGACTGGTTCTGCCCCGAGTTAAATTCTCATGTGTCAAATTTCATCAGCAATTGTCTCACATGTCAACAGTTTACGGCCGGCCACACTCTAAAGGTGATAAGAGGTACTATACCCCGGCCAAAGGGACCGTTCCGACATCTCCATATTGACTATGTTGATATGATCAACGTATGTCAAGGAAATAGGTATATGATTGTAGTAGTATGCCCATTCTCGAGGTGGATTGAAGCAGGGCCCTGTTCACACTCAGATGCATTTAGAGCAGCTAAATTCCTAGTGAGGGAGGTCTTCCCCAGGTGGGGAGTGTGCGAGGTACTGAGGTCAGACAATGGCCCACATTTCACAAACGAAATGTTCCAGCACATTACATCCTTGCTGAACATCAAGCATAAATTTGCATGTGCATACCACCCACAGGCCAACGGTGTATGCGAACGCCTGAATGGCCTATTAAAGGAGGCAATTGCAAAGATACAGCAGAATTTCCCGTCTCAGCAGTGCCTCCAACTTGTCGGG
This sequence comes from Ambystoma mexicanum, assembly GCF_040938575.1. Taxonomy (NCBI): domain Eukaryota; kingdom Metazoa; phylum Chordata; class Amphibia; order Caudata; family Ambystomatidae; genus Ambystoma; species Ambystoma mexicanum. Next base: position 931,671,360 of record NC_090921.1, on the reverse strand, counting down.
GGGAAATTCTGCCGGGGTCGGCCGGGCCGTCCGTAGACCTCCGGGCAGGGAGGCCCCAACTCCTCCCGTATATCCCAAAAGAGATAGAGTATGAGACACACGCAAGAAGCAAGTTGACTCTGCTGTTTATTAGACAAAACGACAGGGATGGGTCAAGGAGCGTACACGTCCGTCCTGACACACACACAATCGTGGGGCTCGCAGGCCCTTTTTACCTTAGTATGACGAGCTACTTGCGTCACTTGGAAAGTTTAGCAAAAAACCTATCTCCACTCTGGATTGGTTACTCGAGTGGTAGGGTTAGTATAGCGTACATATAGAGGACGATGTTAGTGGCTGAGAGTTAGTCAGGTGGTAAACCTGGGCTGTCCCTTCAATTTGATACATGAAAATTGTTACATGAAGACCTCTGAGGATTGGTAAATGTGAATGGCGTCAGTGATAAGAACCCCATGTTTTAATTGGTCCGCTCGCGAGCCTCCCAGTCTGGGACTATCGCTGTTCCCAGCTCGCGGTGCACCTGTCATTTGCAACAATGTTTTAATATGGATAGGTGTAAACAATGTGAGGATTTATTCATATGTTGGGAGGTCGACTACTCCCACTGCTGCAGATGTCCAATAAGTCTTTTAATTGTATCTGCCTGTGTTTTGAAACGTGGGATTCAGGCGTCTCCTTCCTTCTGGGCTTGGCATCTTGTCAGGTTTGACTTTCTCACGTGAGGTGGGACCGTGTTTGAGGCAAAATTCAACACAATTAATATTGTTTTTCCTACTGTGTGCCTGGTTTATCTTGCAGGTGTGACCTTGGCGTTGGCTTGCCGCGTGTGAGATTGCAACATCGTGCCCTTGGCGGGGTGCCTTCGCCGGGCTCAATTTGCAGGGTCAGCAACCCAGTTCTTGCTCATTCAATGTTCATGGAAGCATTTGCCTGCGGCCTACTTGGGCCTGGTGCATAGGTGGAACCGTTTGATGCAGGGCGCTTTAGGTTACGGTATCATATTGCTTTATCCTCAGTATCGTGTCCCTGTTATATTCTTCATTATGGTACATGGCTCTTGAAAGAAGCGTGAGCAAGCCTTTTTTATATAAGTTCATGATGCGTCTTGCGTTTCTGCATTTTGAGAGCCTATGTGGAAAATAATAAAGATGTAAGTCCGTGAGTATGTCTGTCGCCTACGTCATAGCACTGAGTATATTCTTCGTGTAGATTGGTGCGGGAGTGTCCGGTGTGTATATTTGCACAGGTGTGCTGACCGTTAGCTAGTTCGTCATGGCATCTCTAACGACGTGTAGTTTTAGTCAAGTTGATCCGTGCCGCAGGTGTCGGCATGGACAGGGCGGGCTGCTGGGCATGCAGATGGACACATCCGTATGTTCCTGTACCAGTGTATTTGGTCGTCCGGTAGATAGGCAAACTCTTCTCGTGGCGGGTGTCTGGGCCGTGATCCTCTAGGCCAAGCGCGAGAGGGGAAGGGCGGGAGCCTGGTCTTCTGTTCTCCCACTTCAAGGTCTTTACGGCCTTGCCGGACCCGGTATTTTCCCATTCCTGGGTGCCGGAAAAATATTTCCCCATTCCGGGCAGCCTGATGCACAGGCACTGTCATCAACGGTGCCTGTGCATCCGAAATGCTGTGATCGCGGGTGCCTTTCCTTCTGCCAGGTGAGACCTGGCGGAATGAAAGGCACCCATGAGCACAACTCAGAGTTTGCCGGTCCGGATACAACGGTACTGGTAACCTTACTGGTACCGTTGTATCCGGACCACAAACATGTAATGAGGTCCAATGTGCTGTCTGGACATCTATTTCGATAGCAATGAAGATTTTTGAGTTCCCCATGCTGCATGGCAAGAGTGCAAATACGAAGCATTCCTACTTTGAAGACTTCTTCCAACTTCCTTCATATGTTGGTGGCATATGTTATTTTCCAAGTGAACTGTGCTATTCAGGTAATCATTCAATTCATATTTACTTTCCTGGATGCTTCTTTTAGGCCTCATTCTTTTCATGTGAGCTTCTATGATCATATAATGAAGTGCACTAGCATAGCCTCTTCCAGCTGGCCTAATTACATGAGCATCAATCAGTGCTTCGTGTGTAAGAGAAGTTTCAGCAAGTTTCATTCTTTTAGCATACCCTTTAGGCATTATATGTCTGTCAACATCTGCATATGTGACTTTCTTTTAGAGACTACTTCTGGGTCAATTTTCACAGGATCACATGTGTTTGCATGCATTACTTGTATAGGCTTACCATCAAACAACCTCTTGTCCAGTCTGTCTCTCCAAGCCTGTCTTTTTCACCCAAAAAGAGTTTCTAGGATGCTTTTGTATGTGAATGATTGTTAGTGACATCCATCTCAGGCTCAGGCAATTTGTCATTTTCCTTTGGGACAGGAATGACTACATAGGGTCTGGGCTGCCTAGTAGTTGCCACATTTACGTTTTCCTTCTGCTCAGACACATGCACATATACAGCTCTGATGAATGTCCCATACTGTGGCCCTCTAGGACAAATGACGTCCAAAGAGGTACGCGACAAACACGGACACCCGCTGTGTCAAAAATAGCGTGTATTTCGGGAAGCTTCACACGCGATTGTGCCTGGGCGAGCGGGGTACGTGTACTTAAGGGGCTCACAGGAAGTTTTACATGCGATTGTGCCTGGGCGAGCGGGGTACGTGTACTTCAGGGGCTCGCGGGAAGTTTTACAAGCGATTGGGCCTGGGCGAGCGGGGTACGTGTATTACTGGGGTGGGTGGGGAAGTACAGGAGGCAAATGCGTGGAACACCCACACGCACGCGCCAAAAAAGACGTGCTAATCCGGAAACACGTATGCCAGCAGGAAGCCGGCGAATGTGGACCCGCGCAGCATAAAAATGCGTGCAAACAACAAGCAAGCTCAGACGCCAGGATGAACATACCGTTCCTAGCAGCAGTGGCCGTGGGATACCGTCGGAGGAGGAGGAGGATAGTCAGGCCCAGAATTTTCACACCCAGAACCAGCCTTTTTGGCATGCCTGATGACCAGGTGTATGGGAGGTACAGGTTTCCACCTCACATAATACTCGACCTGGTCAGTGAGTGGGAGGATGACATCACATCACCCACCCTCTGCTCCCAAGCACTCAGTCCCCTGGAGAAGGTCCTCAATGTACTGCACTTTTTGGCCACCGGATCATTTCAGCGGACAAGTGCCATAGTGGGGGGGGGGGGGTGTCACAAGCCACACAGTCACGCTGCCTACACCAGGTCTTGGCCATCATGACTGCACGCCCATCAGTCCGCAGGCACATATACCTGCCCAGAACACCTGCAGAAAGGCAAGCTGCCGTCCAGGATTCTTACAGGGTGGCACAATTCCCCAAAGTCCTAGGTGCCATTGATTGCACCCATGTGGCTCTACGTCCCCCCAGGGATCAGAGCACATCTATAGAAACCGCAAGCACTGGCATTCCATCAACGTCCAGGTAGTATGTGATGCCAAGGGAATCATCATCTCAGTATATGCCAACTATCCAGGGTCCACCCACGACAGTTTCATTTACAGAATGTCAACCCTGAACCGGGACCTAGAAGCTGGGCGGCATGGCGATACATGGCTGCTCGGTGAGTATAAATGCCACAGCACATGCATGCATGCCAGATACTGAGTGATGTCACCACCCTACTAATGATACCCATCACCACCTCCCCAGGGGACAGTGCCTACCCTCTGAGCACCCACATGATGACGCCAATTCGGAACCCCACCACGCCACCCGAGGTAAGATACAACACAGCCCATATTGCAACCCGGGGCATAGTGGAGCGCACATTCGGAGTGCTCAAGTCACGCTTTCGCTCCCTTGACCGTTCTGGCGGGCAGCTGTTATACACTCCCCCAGTAGTGTGCAGGATCATAGTGGCAGCATGTGTCCTGCACAACGTTGCAACACGCCGGGGCCTGCCGGTGGACATGGTGGTGCCTCCACATCCCCAACCACATGCACGCCCGCTGCGCATGGGAGGGGAAAGGGCACGGGGTGAGGCAGCCCAAACGCAGCTGGTGGCTAATTACTTCACTTAGAATCAAACACCTGTGGAGTGCACACAGCCCTGCCACATACCAGCTGACAATCGATGATGACACAAGGGACAGTGAACTGTCACAACCATATCAGCCTGAGATTGGTCTCCTGGAAGTGTCACAATGTGTGCATCCCTTCCTACAGAAACACCACCAATGCTGTATCATCAAAAGGCACATATGCTGCTAAACGCATTACCCCCTTGCAAAATACAACATGAGAACAATGCCATGTCACCCAACCCCTCCCCAGCACCACCACCCAACACACCATGGCATGTCATGCTATATGAGAGCAAACAAAGCAATCCCGAAAACCTGACACAAGTGTCACAAAGTACAGTGTCCCTAATGGAAACTGGCCACACACAATATGCTCCCAGTAATGTTGAACTAATAATACACATGACCAAATACTTACCAACAATACAATGCAGCTACACAAGCTCAAACATAACTAAAATATGACAGTAGTAAGTTAAAGTAGTCGTAGTCTTACAACCAGAATATGCCACCACATCGCCCCCTTCCAACTGTAGTCTTGCAGGCTTCAGAACTTGTCTGTGTACTGCATACAACATGAACTCCATCTCAAAAGTAGACGGCCTTGTGAAGACATGAGGAATGAACCTGCAAATTCAGAGGGAGACATGGAAGCAGAAGCATACATAATTCCAACATGCAGTGTACAATACAACAACAATATACACAAGGAATGTCTACACAGTATTGACTACAGACTGCCCACACAGCTCATGGGAGCCCAACATCACTGTGTGCATCACTGTCACTTGGTCACACCCTTTGCAAGCCCATGGAAACGGGAAGCAGGAGGGGTGTGTGTCTCACGAACCCAAGCATCAAATCCAAACTCAGGACAAGCCTGCATGTGCCCAGCCGGAATACAGTGGATGCCCATGGGAGCCACACAAGGCAACACACTGTTAATAAATAATAAAAAATAAAAAATAAAAAATAAAAAAATAAAAAACAAAAAATGGCCGTGTGGGGGCTGGGGGGGAGGGCACCCAGGAGGTCAGAGGACAGGGTGCAAACCAACAGCCGCCTGTGTGGATGTTGGGAAAAAAAAAAAAACACCTCCATGGGCTCATGGCCTGCACAGCTATGCCAATGTGGGAGAACTGCTGCTGTCGCTCTCATTACCCTCTGCTGCTGCCACAGGAGGTGGTGGTGCTATGGGAGGAAGCCCACGCAAAGCCCTGGTATGGTCCTCCATGGCAGCAAGCATGCGGGTGTGGAAGGTCTCGTTCTGGAGGATTGTAGTGCAGAGATCCCCAAGCAGCACCTGACGTGATGCCCGGATCTCCTCCCGAGTTGCCTGCATCTCAGCTGAGAGCGAACGTCTGAGCCGCTCCAGCTGCTGTTCTGTCCTCAAGTTAGTGGAAGTCTCAAGGTCAACAAGAGTCTCCCTGAGGTGATGGGGTTCTACCCTCAGGGCTTCCCTGTGGCCCTGGGACTCTATTGATATCGATTGGCGTAGAGTCTCCAGTGCCGCCCGTCTGTCCCTGTTGGACGCCAACACGTCCTCCTTGTGTGATTGGCAAATGGAGTCTGTTGCCTGCTGTAGTAGCTCCATCTGCCTTTCAGGGGGGACAATGGAAGTGGCCACCCTCTCCATTGCTTGAGCCATCATCTCAACTGATGCTGCCTGTTGGGTTTCCATACCGTAAATGGATTGTTCCCATGCGGTATTGCCTGGTGGCGTATGGCCACCGCGTCGGCGGGCACCACACCTGTTTGGGGCAAGGCGATCTGCGCCTTGCTGTGCCGGCACTGCCTGAGGCTGCAGGACTGCATTCCTTCTCTGATCTGCTGGCCCAGGAACAGGATCATATGTTGTGGAGTGTGACCCTGCACCCGTAACCGCCAAAGGCTGAATACCAACACTGACATCCCCATAGAGGGTTCTACCCCTGGTGCAGGTGGGTTGGACAGAACAGAACCCCTTCCTGAAACACTTACCTGCGACGCCACATAGGTCTCATCATCCGAATCAACACCTGAATAGAGGTCTGGGGAGGTGCACCCAGAGACACCCCTGGACAGAATCGTCTGCAGCAAGAGTGGGTTCTCACCCACCACCACACCACGTCCCCCACTGGTGGCCGGTTGTACCTTCGGTTCCTCCTTGGACTGCACCATCTCCACAACCTCAACAGCATCAAGTGCGTCATCCCCTGCAAAAACATGAAAGACAAAAAATGGAAACAGGCATTAGCACCATAGCACACAAATAGGCCTGACAAGCTACAGAACCAGTACATGATTTACACATGTCCCACATGACTATAACCCTCCCATGCATGCACTGTCACAGAGTAGGAAGGGGAGGCAAAAGTCTGACACTGATGACACATGGAAGAGCAACATATTTGTTGCGTGCTGGATAGCACTGCCATCACACATTGGCCTGTGAGTGGCATGTCCTATACACATAAATGACACATGCCATCACACAGATGGCATGTACCATAGCCATGGTACATTCCACAAGTACATCCATATGTCAGTGAAGGAGTACTGTCACCCATCCATGTGAGATGGACATGAAGAGATGAAAAATGCCACATAGTGTGAAAAGATACGCCATGTGCCACACACTGCAACACATCCAGTGTACAAAAATACAGTGATTGCAGGGCCATGTACACATCAATGGTTGTGCACTTCAACATGACAGGAAACAACTAGCATGTTTCACATTCAAACAGGCCCAAAAACATCATGTGATCAGGACAATACTCATTCAGCCTGAATGGTCAAATCATTCAACTACCAGGGTGACACATGTGGGCCAATGTGGGGTTATTCAATGACAGAAGCATGCCACATATGTCACAACAGGGCTGAGGAATGTGTTGCCAAAGTGGGAGAATTGAAACAATCAGCCTGAAAGAACACTGAAAATTACAAACAATGTTGTTGCATGATGCCACCTCAAGGGCAACTGGTGTAATGTTGCGCTAAATGACTACTGTGGGCAGAAGGGATAGTGTCACACCCCAATTCAAGGCCGCAGAATGTATTGGATGAAGCACATGGGTGACCCATACTACTCAGTCACACACACCCTTACCTGGCACTCAATCAGAACCCGTCACCCAAACAACATACACATGCATTACACACACACACGCATGAGCACTCACCAGACAATGGGCCTCATTACGACCCTGGCGGAGTGGGTTTACGCCAGCGTTATTCGCGGCGGACCCGTCCGCCCTACTACGAGTTTCCGTAGCGCCATGGAGCGTTTTCCGCCTGGTTTTTCCGGGCGGAGAAATCCATGGCGCTACGAGACCTTGTCGTTAATTACGCCACCGTATTTTGAGGTGGCGTAATTAACGCCTTCCCCACTCCCATTATACCCTATGGGGCAAAAATGGGAATGGGGAAGGGTAAAATGGGGGATGGGGATTTACCGCCCCGCCAAGGTCGGAATGGGGCGGAAAATCCGCCAACCCCCATGGCGCTATCGGCAGCTTTCCGCCGTGCTCCATGGTGCATTTTGCACCGCGATTTCCGCCAGGGTCGTAATGAGAGCCAATGTGTCATAATCGGGTAGTTCTCCCACACCTAAGATTTGTTCCTCTGTGACGAAGGTCCCAGCAACAGACTCGTGTTCAGTGAGTTTGTTGTCCTCTTGTGGAGACCCACCGCCAGTCATCAGAGTAGCGGCATGACTTGAGGCCAGCTTGTCCTTTGCTCTGCGTTTCAGGTCGTTCCACCGCTTGTAGCAATCATCAGTTGAGCGCCTGACAAATCCAAGGGCACTTATGTGGTTGGCGATGGTCTGCCAGTGTGCCTTACTTTGACCAGGTGTGGTCTTGGACCCTGCAGTCACCACCATTTCGTGGCTTGCAACACATAGCTCACAAGTGCATTAAGTTCTGAATCATTGAAGCAAGGCTTCCTTGAGGTACCGGAGTGTGTAGCCGTGCCTGGGGTCTCAGCCTGTCGTGCCAGAGCACCCTTCTTCCTCTTTTTAGAAGGTGGAGCGGAGCCAGAGTGGCTAACGCCGCTCTGGTCAGTAGGGGCAGAATCACCGGTGGACTGGGTTGTTGGAGTGTGCAAATGCACATTGACCATAGGACTTGGTGCAGGCATTGTCTGAAGTGTGATGTTGCCAGGGGAACATCAGTATGATGGACCAGGACCGATACTGTCCGAGCTGGGGCGGATGGAGCTGCAGCTGCCCCTTCAGCCTCACCACCCTGCTTACTTGGGGCAGCAAATGACATAGCTGCCCCAGATCCACGTGGCTTGGTGACAACTTGCACCGCCACACGTGGCTTGGACTTGTTGACCTTAAAGTCAGCCAGGGAGTCATCCTGTGCCAGGTCAGGTGCCACAATGGGCTGGTCCAACAAGGGCTGAGTTGGGATGGTCTCAGCCACGTTTCCCTCAACCATGGGGGGGGTCATGGGTGTCCCTGATTGGTCCTCCACACATGGGGGTATAGGGGCACCCTGCAAATCCTGGCCACCTCCCCTACCGCGCCCACCATGCCCACCTTTTGAAGGTTGGCCACCTTTGCCTCCCTTACTGCTTGGTCGCCTCCCAACCATGGCACTAATGTTGTTGTGCATATGGGAGGAGCAGTAAACTATTGTCCTGGGTAATTGGGGGTCAAAGGGGTAGGGTACTAGATGGAATTCGTACCCTAGTGCTCTAACAAGGCTGTCTGTGACCCCTGGGGGAAGATGACGGGTCACGCAATGCACAGGCAGCCCAAAAACAAAAATAAACGTGCACGCAACCCCTCGTAGACCACATGCGTGGAAAAATGAACCCACACTACGCTGTGGCACACAGAAACACAAAAATAAGCGTACGCGTGATACACGCAGCCTACAATGACCTCTGAAGGGGTACGCGACACACAGGGCAAGCACAGTTGCTAAGTACGTGCGGAACTCACTGTCTGCCTGGAAAAAGAACGTGAAAAATATGCACGTGTGCGCGTTGGCATCACCCCCGCCAAAAGAAGAATTGTACGCTGTCTGAGGAGACAGGACAAAAGGAGAAGTGAACACTGTTTGAGGAAACAGGCCCAAAAAAAGCAGAAAAATGAAAGCTGTCAGAGGTAACAGGGAGTACGAACTTGAAACGCTGTGAGGTAATCGCGTGTGAACCGACAAGAAGTACAGAATCCACCCACTCGCTCTGCACAAAAAGCACGTACAAGGAAATGGCGTCCTACACGTACCTTTTAAACCGGCCCACACGTGCACGTCACTTACGCATGTATGCGCCCTTTCCTCCAATTACACACGCTGACACTCAGACGTGCAGCTTTTCCACATGTGCTCTGTCATCACGTGCTATGAGGGAAACACCTGCGAGCGTCATGTCACAGATGCGCTTACGCGCTAAGGGCCTATGGTCCAATGAAATTGCATACGTGCGCTGACGCGCTTACGCGCTAAGGGCCTTTCATCGAATTACACGCTGACGTGCAAGATTTTCACGTGCCAAATCACTCCGTATCAAGCTGGCCACGCCTTCACACACGGAAGACCACGCTCCTGCCCAGAAGGCCGAATTACTGCCCCCCAGATCCCTGAGCACGCTCCCACCTGCCATCTGCTGCTGCCTGATAGCCTGCTGCCCACATGCCCTGCCATTTGCTGCCTGCACGTCAGCCAGGGGTGCTGTTGCTGTGACCACCCCTGCTGGAACCGAAGACTCCCGACTGGGATTCCATCGCTCCACAGCCCAGCCCCAGGACCCAGTTGCCCACCCATTCCTGCCTCTGGGGTTGCCATGTCCAGCACTACACCATCTGGCGGCACTGGCAACCCCCAGCCAGAGAGGCAGAGGGCCACCAGCTTCACTGCCACCGAAGTTGGTGTCCTGGTGGAGCAAGTCCTGGGGCAGTATGATGCCCTCTTCGGAAGGTCGCGCGCCGGCAAGGAAGGATGGACCAGGATCTGGACGGACATCGTGTCTGCCATCAACGCGGAGGGGGTGGCAGTCCGCAAATTCCATCATGTCAAGAAGCGCTGGGAGGACTTCAGGTCCAGGACCCTCAACAAGGCCCGGAGCCTCTTGAAGGCAGCGGATGCTAAGGGGCGCAGGGGCCACCTGTTGGAAGACCAAATGAGTGTCCTGGAACGCGTATGATATGATATGATATGATATGATATGATATGACATTTGTAACGCGCCCATACACAAGTGTTTCAAGGCGTGACGAGGCAGGGAGGGGGGAACAAGGGGAAGATAGACAACGATCCTACTAGGCCAGGTGTCATTCAGATCGCGCAAGTGCAGGGGTAGGGGGAAGGGAAGAAGTACAAGGGGAAGGGGAGGGGGAAGTGCAGTACAAGGTAAGTAGAATAAAAATAAATAAATAGGGCCAGCTGGTGGCAAGTGCATGGTAAGTGCAGACAAGTGCTGGGAAGGGGGGTCTGTAGGGATACAGAGACAGTCCTGCAGTGCAGGGGTTGCCAGGGAGGCAGTGCAAGTGGAGAGTGGCTGGGCCCAGGACCGAGGTCGCTGAGAGTGGCCCAGTTGCAGATTCAGTGCAGTTTCAGTGAAGAATTTAGCAGGGGAGAGGGAGAGAGAAAGCAGAAGCAAAGAGGAAGGTTTTGAGGTGCTTCCAGAACCGGAGATGGTTCTCCTCAAGTTTCAGGGAGGCAGGAAGGCTGTTCCAGAGGGAGGCCCCTGCCGCGGAGAGAGATCTACCCCCAGCTCGTTGCTTCGAGAAGTGGCTGACCCTGAGGGAGTTGGAGATGGATGAGCGAAGGTCTCGGGAAGGAAGATGCCCAGCGCTCCACATCCAGGTCCTTGAGAGGCACACCCATCTGGAGTCGAGCGGTAAGTGTACATGCATACTGATTGGAAGCTGTGCGTGTGGTGGTGTGCCAGTATTGTGCAGGTTGCACATGTGGTTTTGTAGGGCCATGTATGGATGTGTATGTACAGGGCCGTGAGGCTGACACATGCTAGTCCTATCATGTGTGAGACACATGGATGGTGTACTTGTGGGTAAGCATGCAGGCCAAATGCAGATGTGTGAGCACACATGTTTGAATGACTGTGTATGTCAGTTGTCAAGGTTGTGGTGTCACACATGGATGTTGGTTCTAGCTGCATGTATCTGCACTGTGGACATATGCATGTATGTGTATCTGACAAGTGTGCAACTGTCATGCAACATGGATGCATGTGAGACTGATATGTAGAAGACTGATTGCCAGATGTGACAAGGATGCCGATCTCATCACTGCGACACTTGGTGGAGGTGTACACATGCATGTAAGTGCTGTGGCGTGTGTGCATGTCTAGTGCACTCCCTGTGTCTCATGTGATGTCTGGCTCACCTTTGCCTGCTCATGCTGTTGTATGTGTATGGATGGTGCTGGCTGTTGCGATATGGCTGTGGAATAGCTCATGTGTGTGATTTGAAATGACATGTGTGTTGGGGATTGTGATGCCATGTCTGAGATTTGACAATGACACTCATGTGCAACTGTCATGTGTGTATGAGTCAATTGTACAGTGCCCTGATGCCTGTGTCCTATCTCTCCCTGCCTGCAGCGTCGACTGATGAAAAGGGCAGAGAGGATGCTGTGGAGCACAGCGGCAGGGATCGCACCACCAGCCGGAGACGCAAGGACGGGCTCCCCTCCCAGGTTGTCATCTCGTCGGGGAGTGAGGAGTCCGGTGCCACATCCCAGGTCGCAGCTGCCGAGGGGAGGTCCAAGAGGCAGAGGTCGGAATTGGACTCCTCAGCAGCAGAAGGGGCAGCTGAGACCCCACAGGGCCCGACGGAGGAAGATGGCACGGAGTCATCCAGGTTGGTGGGGGGTTGGTGGAGGAGGAGGCCGTGCAAGGGACAGAGACGGGGTCTGGAGGTGGGGATTCCACTGGTGCTAGTGGTGCAGTGCAGGGGCAGGGACAGGAGGCAGCACAGGCCGCCGTGGAGGTGCCTGTGCGTAATCCTGTCCCCGATCCTGTGACTGCATCATCTTGCACCAGCAGGGATACCTACGTCCAGACCCGTTTTCAGGCAGGGGATGAGCTTACAACAACTGGCCTTCCTGTGCCTGCGGACGTGGCTATCCGGGACCGGGTTGAGCCTGTCCTGGATGGTGTGGCATTGCGTCAACGGGCCATGCAAGGCGAAATGCAGTCTTTTCATGGGGAGACTGCATGTCGTCTCGAATGGCTTGTTGACCACGTCCACCTTCTGGGACAGGTCACCAGAGCCGGATTCCTCCGTTTGCTGGGCCTTGTTCCGACCCCCTCCTCAACTGAATCCCCTATGCGCCAGTCATACTCCGTGCCATCTTCCCACCCATGTGTCACCTGGGTGCCCTGTGGAGCTGCCTCTGACCCTGCGGCCAGGCTGGTGGAGGACACATCCCTACCACAGTCGGGAGTTGGACGTAGAGCAGGGGTGGCCACCTCAACAACTGCACCCCAGCCGGAGGAGGATGTGCAGGCAGCAAGAGCCAGGGCACAGGCAGAGGCACAGCAGCAGCAGCAACAAGGTGGGAGCCATGATGGCTCGGGGCCTTCATCATCAGAGGGGCAGGCATCGGCCAGAGGGCAGGAGGACCCAGGACGGGAAGTGTCTTCCGTGTGGCAGCGGTTAGGCCATGCCATAGATGCGGAGCGGCAGCGGACATAAGAGGCACGGCTCACGATGGTCAGGGCGGAGAACTCCATGCGGAAGTCCCTGAGGCGGGCCGAGTGCCTCGAGGCAATTCGCAGGGAGTTGGAGGAGAACATGTCATCGTCCCTGCGAACCCTCGGGGTCCTGGAAGAGGACCGCCTCCGGGACATTGACCAGGAGTTCGATGATGCCCTGGCCCGGGACATCCAAAAGTGAGCCGTCGGACTAGCCCGCTGCCCTTGTAAATAGTTAGATAGTGTTAGGTTTCCTTTGGTTTTTTCTTTATTTTGGTTTCGCTTGGACAATGCACAACGTTTCTGTATATAGTTTTTCATTAGGTAGTATTTTTGATAGGTTTCATTTCTTCGGTTGGGATCATGGACCCTGTATTGTTCATCTGTATATAGTTCACTTTTGGATTCATCTCTTTTTTTTGGATTTCCCCATGGAGCAATGGTTTTCACTTTTGTTTTTCCCTTGGATTTGCTTTGTTGGACTGTGACTTTGGACACCTTTCCTTTGGATAATGATTTCTTGTTTTTCATTATTTTACGGACATGCAGCTTTTCTTTTTTTATTCCCATTGTTGTTTGTTTGATTTTAATTCCATTAATGTTGCTTTTAATGCATGTTTTTCTTCATACTTTGATGTGTGGTATTATCTCATTGGTTTCATGCATGTCATGATATCGGTTTTCACATTCACTTGCAACCATTGTGGTGTGTGACGGACATGTGTTCATTTACATACTTGCCATTGGGGTTGTATCATGTAATTGCCTTTTCTATGTGGGCGGATGCAATACTTGGTTGGGTCTTTGGGCTGGGGAGGCTGGCCATAAGGGCCATGATTGAGGATCGTCATGACCTGGGGGCAGGGGGTCATGAGTGGGGGCCTGCTGGCAGGTGCCCTGCACTGCTGGGGGGTGGGGTGCAAGGGGAGATGAGTGGGACATGAGTGGGGGCCTGCTGGTAGGTGCCCTGCACTGCTGGGGGGTGGGGGTGCAAGGGGACATGAGTGGGGGCCTGCTGGCAGGTGCCTTGCACTGGTGGGGGTGGGGGTGCAAGGGGACATGAGTGGGACATGAGTGGGGGCCTGCTGGCAGGTGCCCTGCACTGCTGGGGGGTGAGGGTGCAAGGGGACATGAGTGGGACTGCTGGCAGGTGCCCCTGGCTGCTGAGGGGTGGGGGTGCTGGGGGACATGTGTGGGTGCCTGCTGGCAGGTGCCCCTGACTGCTGGGGGGTGGGGGTGCAGGGGGACATGTGTGGGGGCCTGCTGGCAGGTGCCCCTGACTGCTGGGGGGTGGGGGTGCAAGGGGACATGAGTGGGACATGAGTGGGGGCCTGCTGGCAGGTGCAGCTCAGTGCTGGGGGGTGGGGGTGAAAGGGGACATGAGTGGGACATGAGTGGGGACCTGCTGGCAGGTGCCCTGCACTGCTGTGGGTTGGGGGTGCAAGGGGACATGAGGGGGGGCCTGCTGGCAGGTGCCCTGCACTGCTGGAGGGTGGGGGTGCAAGGGGACATGAGTGGGACATGTGTGGGAGCCTGCTGGCAGGTGCCTCTGACTGCCGGAGGTGGGGGTGCAGGGGGACATGTGTGGGACATGAGTGGGGGCCTGCTGGCAGGTGCCCCTGACTGCTGGGGGGTGGGGGTGCTGGGGGACATGTGTGGGGGCCTACTGGCAGGTGCCCCTGACTGCTGGGGGGTGGGGGTGCAGGGGGACATGTGTGGGGGCCTGCTGGCAGGTGCCCCTGACTGCTGGGGGGTGGGGGTGCTGGGGGACATCTGTGGGGGCATGCTGGCAGGTGCCCCTGACTGCTGGGGTGTGGGGGTGCTGGGGACATGTGTGTGGGCCTGCTGGCAGGTGCCCCTTACTGCTGGGGGTGGGGGTGCTGGGGGACATGTGTGGGGGCCTGCTGGCAGGTGCCCCTGACTGCTGGGGTGTGGGGGTGCTGGGGACATGTGTGGGGGCCTGCTGGCAGGTGCCCTGCACTGCTGCGGGTGGGGGTGCTGGGAGACATGAGTTGGTGATCATATTGCAACGTGACATGTTGCTTGGCTGTGGGGCATGCCCATGGTGGATGTGCTACCAGCGGGACATGACCAGGGGTGCGGGGTAGTCCCCTGTGGTGTGGGCTGCCTGCAGGGGCCGTGGAGGGGGTAGAGGGGACACCTGGGAGGACCCACACTGCCAATTCATGTGTAGGACTCCCCGCGCACCCCCGAAATATGCGTTCCCCACTCTGACAGAAAAATCGCGTGTGAAACTTCATGCGCAGCCCGGAAATACACGTACCCTACTCCAATCGCGTGTGAAACTTCCCGCGCACCGCTGAAATCCACCTACCCAGGCCAATCATGTGTGAAACTTCCCGCGCACCCCTGAAATACACGTACCCAGGCCAATCGCGTGTGAAACTTCCCGCGCACCCCTGAAATACACGTACCCAGCCCAATCGTGTGTGAAACTTCCCGCACACCCCTGAAATACACGTACCCAGGCCCAATCGCGTGTGAAACTTCACGCGCACCCCTGAAATACACGTACACAGGTCAATCGCATGTGAAACTTCCTGCGCACCCCTGAAATACACGTACCCAGGCCATTCGCATGTGAAACTTCCCGCGCACCCCTGAAATACACGTACCCAGCACAATCGCGTGTGAAACTTCCCGCGCACCCCCGTAATAAACGTTGCCCACTCGCACAGGCCCTTTCGCGTGTGAAAGTTCCAGCGAACCCCGTAATACACGCACCGTGCTGAAATCGCGTGTGAAACTTCCCGCAAACCCCAGTAATACACGTACCCCACTCGCACAGGCACTTTTGCGTGTGAAAATTCATGCGCACCCCAGTAATACACGTTCCCCACTTGGCGTTTGCTGTCCTGTAAACTGGTCCAGGGTTAGCGCAGCCCTTTGCACTCAATTGGGAATTTTGATGGCTTTTCCTTGCGCAAGGGCGTTCTTGGGGGCGTAACTGGCGCTGCTGCAGGGTCGCTGCGCCACTCTGCGCCACGGCTGGTTTTGGAGGCTAAAATCCATGAATACGCTGTGCGCGGAAAACGATTTGTGCAAAATTCTATGAATTACCGTGTATGTGTACTCGCTAGTTTCTTGCTAATTTCTGCTGTTACTGCGTAGGTGTCAGGTGGATTTTTGCTGCGCAATTTCTGTAAGGTAATTCTGTTGGAGGCCTATTTATTGTGTTTTGGTATATTCCACTATGTGGCATATGCTATGTAATTGGACTGTTAGTGTCTTACATACACAGTTTCACTTCTTATTTATTATTGAATGTAATTTATTTATGTGCTTCTTTTTGAACATGTTTAGTGTTTTTTTGGATGATATAAAAATTTAAGATACCCCCGGAGTTTTTGGATTGTGTTGATGTTGTCCGAGTCCATTTGCGAACAGGCGCATGGTTCGCGGATATCAGACCCACTAGCGGAGGTAGGGGGTTCAGTATGATCTATGTTATATGTACATAAAGTAAGGGAATCCTAGTAAACATTTATCAAACTTACATTATCTATACATCTATATTCATTGAAAAAACTTTGTTACAGGAACATTATGGTTAAGTTGCGCTACTAAAAACCTATGAAATTCAGTAAAGACACTTTGTTACAGGGATGTTATGGTTAAGTTCAGGCGAATTTCAGGTTTTTTTTGGTTTTACTTGGAACCATAACATCCCTTTAACAAAGTTATTTTTCATTGAATTTCATAGGTTTTTAGTAGCGCAACTTAATGTTAGGGAGAATTCTCTGTTTAGGCTGAATTTCCTAACCTAGTGAGTCCCCCAGCAGCTTTGCTGGATTTCTGGAGTTTGTTTGTTTCCATCCTGCCAAGAGTGAGACTCTTTTTCTCCCACTCTTGGACATGAACGTGGTTAATTCCTTGGAATGTCAATGTGTTCTATGGGCTATGGGTTCCTTTACTCCATAGGGTCTCATTTGTTTTGCTATGTGTGTTACAACGCACCCTCTGTGCCGTATCACTGGGGCATCCTAGCGGACCTCCACCATAGACTCCATACCCGGGGACTGACTACTGTCTCCCCGGGCATGTAAAGTCACCATTGGCTTTACTAGACCTAAATTTACTAACAGAACTAGTACAAACCATCCTAATGTGGACATACTAGTAGGGGTAATTCGATTACTCCTGGGTCTGTTATTCGAGGGGGCACTGTCCCGTCCCCCCTCGTCGAGTTTTGGCTGGTGGCAGTGGAAACTACTTGTTATATTCGACCCCAAATATAACTCTATGGGATTCTTCCCATTGTTGGAGGTTAATACTTTTTCTCGTTAAATCTCTAACATACCACCGGTTTATTTATATTAAATAAAGCTATCGGTTAATATTTTCTGCCAAAACTCGTTTTTTAAAATGGCGGCTGTGTTCGTCTCTGTGACTCCTAAACCAAAGGTTGAGCCCTTTGTTCCACTTTTGGCGGGCCTCTACACAGAGGCCCTCCAAAGTGGTGCCATTCTGTCTGGGTACCACAGGGCGTGTGGGAGGGGGTTTAGGCACCCTGGACTGAGTTGCCTTGCCAACTCAAGTCGCACTCTGGTGTGATTGGCCCAAGTGGTGAGCCACCCCTCTCACCACTTAGCGTGTTTTGATTGACAGCTAGGCTGAATGAATGGGGGTTTTCTGCATAAAAGCAGGGCTTTTGGGACTGGATCTTCAGAAGTCGCCACAGGACCTAAGAATCCGACGAGGGTAAAGCTGAGCCGACCTGCAACGAAGACACCTCCGGTGGAGCCCTGCTGAACCGACTCACCACTTCCCGACGACAGAGGAGATCTCCCGGCCGGAGAGTCTCTTCCCCTGACTGGTGGGAACAACCAGTCCCCTTTGCTTTTTCTTTGTTCCAGGACGTAGTGGTCGAATTGCCCGTGTAGAGCACCCCGGCAACCGGATAGCCAATACCCCTGTACGCGACCAAGCGGTGGTGCCTTGTGACGGAGCACTCCGCGGCTGGTCTCTTCCCTGGTGGTGCAATGATCTTCAACTTTCCTTCGACGACGAGATCATCTCTTCTCTTGGCAAAGACCCAACGTGCATCCACCACCAGGAACAACTGCCCCCGCCGGAGCTGTCTCTCCACAAACAAGGTACCGTGTCCGCCGGGCTTACCTTGTGTCGGTTAGCGTGAGGTGTCTGAATCCTCGCCTCTCCATTGGGTCGCCTCCAAGCTTTCTTAACTTTCTGTTCTGAACTGGTCCAATCTTTCTATAACAATTTGCGACAAAGACTTGAAGTGCATTTCCACTGTGATACTTTTTGGGACATATCGCCTTGCCTCTCTCCGAATGGGCCTGGCCTCTGAACTTTGCGATCTACAGTAGACCCTGCCTTACTTGCCTTGCATTTGTTCATAAAAGTGTTGGTACCGAGTTAATTTCATACCGTGCCTTTTCTCTCCAGTCCTAACGAATACTAGAGTGCCATCTAGGACTAAAGCATTCACCTCTGTCTGCAAATAAGTGGTGCCGTTGAACCTAGACTTGTCGAACTATTGTTAGGGGGATTGATTTTTCGTATAGTAATTGTGATTGAAGTTGTTTGCCGTATTAGTGCCCGAGTGTTTTTCATAGATGTGTTTTTATAAATAAATAACTATATATCTTTTCACCGAAGCCTTGTTCCGTGTTTGCTTGTTCTACTGTGTAAATTGCCCTATTTTGTATACTCCACATACTGCCTAACTCGTCTTGAGGGAGGTCTGACTGCTCAGCCACAGCTACCAAGTGAATCTGTGTGGTACAGACTGCTACCAAGTGGGTTTACTGCCAAACACCTGTAGTCCTAAATCTTTTGCAGTGGTCCCAGAGGGAACTGCACAGGTTTCCGCCTAACACTGGTGTACAGCGGTGGGATTTGTATCGAGTATACAGTTTAGAGTGCTTTTCGACACTTTAGTATAACTAACCACAAAGCTTAGCACTAAAAAGCAACTTTCAAAAAACATGTCCACTATGGAAGTTTACAGTCAAGAATCCTTGTCAGGTGAAAATACCGAGAGTTTATGAGCCCTCTGTAGACAAGAGAATCTTTCTGTAAGAGGCAAGAAGGTAGAACTGATAGCGAGATTGCTGGCGAACCAAAGTCTGGGTACGGTTTCAGAGGAACCAAACTCTCCAGAAAATGTAGATAACAGTAATGGTGTTGATCTAAATCAAAGTGATGATAGTGATGAAGAGACTGAAGGGGGAGGAGAGGCTAACAAAACTGTCTCCCCTGCTCCTCTGTCTGCCTTACCAGCTGCACCTACGGGGCCCATACCAGGTCCCACATGTAACCGTGCTTATTTTGAACTTGAAAAAATGAAGCTCAAATTAGAATACAAGCGGTTCTTGGCTCAATCTGAAAGGAACCAAGAGCTTGAGTTCAGACGGATGAATGCCCAGGCTGAGCAGAAGCAAGCTGAGTTAAGGCTCAGAGAAATAGAACTTAATCATGAGTTAGAGATGAAAAAGTTGTCTATGGAAAATGCTTCTCTCTCCTCTGGTTACTCTAGAAGCTCCAGTCCCAAGACCCCGGATGCCGAAGGAATTAGTGGGTATGTATGAACCGAGATTGGATGTTTTGGATTGGTTAAAACTATTTGAGTACAATCATGGGCTCCAGGACATCACCAGGAATGATTTACTTCCCTGGTTGTTCTCTAGGCTCCCCCCTGTTGCGACCGATGTGGTAATGGAGTTGGGGAGGTGGATAAGACGGATTACAAAAGTGTGAAACTAGCTTTGATAGCTAGATTCGGGAAGACCCGTTCCCAGTATCTTAAGAGGTTTAGAACCCTCAAAAAGCATGATGGTACCCCTTGGGCTACCTGGGTGAGTGAAGGGTTGAAAAACTTAGAGGGATGGATTAAGGGTTACAAAGTGAACACTTATGAGGGTATGAAGAATCTTTTTATTTTGGAGTCTATTTATGATGCCTGTTCTCCTGAGCTCAGACAGCACTTGGCTGATTCAAAGGAATTGGATTCCAGGAAGCTAGCTAAGGCTGCTGACTTGTGGGTTGCCAACAGGGCTACTCATAAGGATTCTGGGGCAACTCAGAAAAAGGATGAGGGAAAACAGCCTAAAAAAGGCTCAAAAGAGAATTCAAATAACTCAAATTCCAAAGAGGGCCCCAAACAAAACCAGAAGGGTAAGCCACAGGGAAAACCGCAGCAGAATAGTGTGTCTTCTGGTGCCAAACCGGAAGGAGGCCATAACAAGCCACCATTCCAGAAAGCATTCGGTAAATGCTTTGTTTGTGGCTCGACTGACCACGTGAAAGGAGATCCCAGATGTAAGGGTAAACCTTCAGGGGTCCAGCTTGTCTCCTTAGCCTTTGCTCCAGAGGAGGATGTTCAAATGGCAAGTGGAAACTTTCTACTGCTGGCTGATGAACCCATTGGAGTCTCAGCCAGCGTTTCTTTAGTATCTCTGGGGTTGTGGGAACAACAGAATTTAGACGTCTATAATTCTATCCCCGATAATACTAAAGAGTATTATAAGGACAGTGTCCAGGTGAATGGTCAGGAGACTCCTGCCATTAGGGACACTGGGGCCAGCATAACTGTGGTGGATAAATCGTTTTTTCAGGCTTTCAGGCTGAGGATGTTGCTAAGGCACCCAAACACCTCACCAAGTTAGCTGGAGGGCCTGTGCAGATGTTACCCTAATTACCAGTTCTCATCCAGTGTAACGACATGACTGTGAAGATCCCTGTCAGCATACAGAGTGAGGTACCAGGACGCGTTCTGTTGGGTAACGATTTGAAAACTCTCAGAGTTGTATCACATACCCCAGACCTCCTAGTAAACGGTTACAGGAGCTAACCAGACCTGCAAGAGAGAGGACCATGCGCGGTACTCTCCAGGAGATGATGAAGAAAGAAATCACTCCTGCTCCACTGGAATTGTCGGCCGCTGTCTCAAAGAAATCAGAAGCGAAAGGGAAACCTAAGACTTCTACCCCGAAACCAACAGCCAGCATTCCAGTGCAGCCAATAAGGACTTCCCCGCGGTTGTCTAAAGTTACACCCGTAACTCCACCTCCAGCTGAGGCTGAGAGGGAGGTACAACCCTGTGTGGTAGAATTAGAATCTGACAAAGAGCTAATGGAAGGCCAGGAACTCATTGGAGATCTGGATCCTGTTGACCTTCCTGAGCTGCAGTCTTTACTGGCAGAAGGTGGACCCAGCAGGGCAGACTTCAGTAAGGGACAGAGAGAATGTCCAACTCTGGAAGGTCTTCGCCACCAGGCAGAAGCTCAGGCTGAAGGGCAAGAGCCTGGGAAATACAGGTTGCACTAGGAAGATGGCCTCTTCTACAGTGAACCGACCGAGTCTGCACCTGGAGACTTCAAACGACTTGTAGTACCCCAAGAGAACAGACCACAGTTCTTGCAGTTAGCCCACGAGATTCCTTTGGCTGGTCACTTGAGTTTCAAGAAGACTAAGGAAAGGCTCTCTCTCTACTTTTGTTAGCTGAAGATGAGGGCCGAAGTAGAAAAACACTGCAGGAGCTGCCGCACCTGCCAGACCTCTGGTAAGGTTGGCTGCAAGAATGTGGCACCTTTAGTGCCTCTCCCAGTCGTGGGAGTCCCACTTGAGAGAGTAGGGATTGACATTGTTGGTCCCCTTGATCCTCCAACCTCCTCAGGCAACAGGTTTATACTTGTTATAGTAGACCATGCTACTAGGTATCCTGAGGAAATTCCTATGAGGACTGTTACAGCTCCGGCTGTGGCTAAGGCCCTCCTTGGTATTTTTACCAGGGTCGGGTTTCCTAAGGAAGTAATCTCTGACAGGGGGTCAAAATTTATGTCCCACTACATGAAAGCCATGTGGAAAACCTGTGGAGTTACTTACAAGTTCTTAACGGCTTACCACCCACAAACCAATGGGTTGGTAGAACGGTTCAACCGAACCATGAAGAGCATGATAGGTGCTTTAGAGGAACCCCTTAATTGTAAGTGGGACCTTCTACAGCCATGCCTTCTATTTGCTTATAGAGAAGTCCCTCAGGAGGGAGTAGGTTATTCTCCCTTCGAGCTTCTCTATGGTCATCCTGTCAGAGGTCCATTGGCCCTGATTAAGGAGGGGTTGGAGAGTGCTCCTTCCCCCAAGCCAGTCAGAGTGACTGACTACGTGATAGGTCTCCGGAGGAGAATGTCGCACATGATGACAGAAGCAAGCGATAACTTGAAAGCTGTACAAGCATTGGTCAAGCACTGGCACGATCAAAAGGCTAACATGGTTGAGTTCGCTCAAGACCAGCTCGTTCTCGTTATGATCCCAACAAGGCAGAGGGCCTTGCAAGACAAATGGATGGGACCCTTCAGAGTTGTGTGTAAACTCGGAGAGGTCAACTATCTGGTGGACTTGGGCAATCCCAAGGAGGCCCCGACAGTCTTCCACACCAACCGACTCAAAGCGTATGTCTCAAGACCTGATGTAGGAGCGTTGCTTCTAGCATCATCCGAGGAAGAAGAAGAGAGTGAAGCTCTTCCGGATCTCCTCAGAGGCTTACCTTTAGACGAAAAGATTGAAGGAGTAAATCTCTCTTCAAATCTGACACCCGAGCAACAAGAAGAGTGCAAATCTATGTTGAATCAGTTTGCCTCTCTGTTCTCGCTTTCACCAGGCTTGACCCCTTGGGGCCAGCACGACATACTCACTGGTGACTGTCTGCCAGTCAAAAGCAGAGGATACCGAATGTCAGAAAACGTACGAACCCACATCAAAGGTGAGGTCAGCAAGATGCTTGATCTCGGGGTAATAGAGCCCTCTACTAGTCCATGTTCTAGCCCAGTTGTGTTAGTACCAAAGGCCGGATCTAAAGAACTTAGATTCTGCATGGATTATAGAGCTCTTAATGCAGTTACCAAGACTGATGCCCACCCTTTGCCAAGAACAGATGAGTTGGTGGACAAACTTGGCGCAGCCAAGTTCCTCAGCACATTTGACTTGACGTCAGGCTATTGGCAAATAGCCCTGACAGACCATGCCAAGGAGAAAACTGCATTTTCTACCCCCGTTGGCTTATACCAGTTTAAGGTAATGCCTTTCGGATTGAAGAATGCACCTGCTACATTTCAATGGATGGTAAACCAGGTTCTGAATGGGATGGAGGACTTCTGCATGACATACTTGGATGACATAGCAGTGTTCAGCAATTCCTGGGAAGAGCATGTAACCCACCTGAGAGATGTTTTGCAGACTCTTGGACGAGCCAATCTGACCATAAAGGCGAGTAAATGCCAAATTGGACAGAGTAAGGTAGTCCATCTTGGACATGAGGCAGGAGGTGGAGAAATAAGGCCTTTGCTCAGTAAGATTGAAGCTGTGCAAAATTGGACAACACCTACTACTCAGACCCAAGTGAGAACCTTCCTAGGCCTCACCGGGTATTACAGGAATTTCATCGAGAACTATGGGACCATGGCTTCTCCACTGAATGTCATCTCCTCGCCCAAATTTCCTAAAAAGGTTAGATGGAACGAGGAGTGCAATCAGGCTTTTGAAAACCTGAAAAAGGCTCTTTGCCAAGCCCCAGTACTCAGAGCTCCTGATTACCGCCAAACTTTCATTGTGCAGACAGATGCTTCAAATGTAGGAATAGGTGCCGTACTCAGTCAACTGGATGAGAAAGATAGGGAGCACCCCGTTTGCTTCATCAGCCGCAAGCTGAAGGATCCTGAAACAAGGTGGGCAACAATCGAAAGAGAGTGCTTTGCTATCGTGTGGGCTCTGAAGAAGTTTAGGCCATACTTGTATGGTTCCACTTTTGTCATTCAGACTGACCACCAACCCTTGAGATGGTTAATGCAAATGAAAGGGGAAAACCCAAAACTACTGAGATGGTCGATCTGCCTGCAAGGGTTTGATTTCACCATTGAGCACAGGTCAGGGTGTCACCACCAAAATGCTGATGGTCTCTCTAGGATGTATGTCATCGACTAGAGGTATGAGATTCATCCAGGAGTGGATTAAATCCTCCTGTCCCTTAGTCTGGGGGGGGCGAGTGTTAGGGAGAATTCTCTGTTTAGGCTGAATTTCCTAACCTAGTGAGTCCCTCAGCAGCTTTGCTGGATTTATGGAGTTTGTTTTTTCCATCCTGCCAAGAGTGAGACTCCTTTTCTCCCACTCTTGGACATGAACGTGGTTAATTCCTTTGAATGTCAATGTGTTCTATGGGCTATTCGGTCCTTTACTCCATAGGGTCTCATTTGTTTTGCTATGTGTGTTACAACGCACCCTCCGTGCCGTAACACTGGGGCGTCCTAGCGGACCTCCACCATAGACTCTATACCCGGGGACTAACTACTGTCTCCCCGGGCATGTAAAGTCACCATTGGCTTTACTAGACCTAAATTTACTAACAGAACTAGTACAAACAATCCTATTGTGGACGTACCAGTATGGGTAATTCGATTACTCCTGGGTCTGTTATTCGAGGGGTCACTGTCCCGTCCCCCCTCGTCGAGTTTTGGCTGGTGGCAGTGGAAACTACTTGTTATATTCGACCCCGAATATAACTCTATGGGATTCTTCCCATTGTTGGAGGTTAATACTTTTTCTCGTTAAATCTCTAACATACCACTGGTTTATTTATCTTAAATAAAGCTATCGGTTGGTATTTTCTGCCAAAACTCGGTTTTTAAAATGGCGTCTGTGTTCGTCTCTGTGACTCCTAAACCAAAGGTTGAGCCCTTTGTTCCACTTTTGGAGGGCCTCCAAAGTGGTGCCATTCTGTCTGGGTACCACAAGGGGTGTGGGAGGGGGTTTAGGCACCCTGGACTGAGTTGCCTTGCCAACTCAAGTCGCACTCTGGTGTGTTTGGCCCAAGTGGTGAGCCACCTCTCTCACCACTTAGCGTGTTTTGATTGACAGCTAGGCTGAATGAATGGGTGTTTTCTGCATAAAAGCAGGGCTTTTGGGACTGGATCTTCAGAAGTCGCCACAGGACCTAAGAATCCGACGAGGGTAAAGCTGAGCCGACCTGCAACGATGACACCTCGGTGGAGCCCTGCTGAACCGACTCAGCACTTCCCGACAACAGAGGAGATCTCCCGGCCGGACAGTCTCTTCCCTTGACTGGTGGGAAAAACCAGTCCCCTTTGCTTTTTCTTCGTTCCAGGACGTAGTGGTCGAATTGCCCGTGCAGAGCACCCCGGCAACCGGATAGCCACTACCCCTGTACGCGACCAAGCGGTGGTGCCTTGTGACGGAGCACTCCGCGGCTGGTCTCTTCCCTGGTGGTGCAATGATCTTCAACTTTCCTTCGACGACGAGATCATCTCTTCTCTTGGCAAAGACCCAACGTGCATCCACCACCAGGAACAACTGCCCCCGCCGGAGCTGTCTCTCCACAAACAAGGTACCGTGTCCGCCGGGCTTACCTTGTGTCGGTTAGCGTGAGGTGTCTGAATCCTCGCCTCTCCATTGGGTCGCCTCCAAGCTTTCTTAACTTTCTGTTCTGAACTGGTCCAATCTTTCTATAACAATTTGCGACAAAGACTTGAAGTGCATTTCCACTGTGATACTTTTTGGGACATATCGCCTTGCCTCTCTCCGAATGGGCCTGGCCTCTGAACTTTGCGATCTACAGTAGACCCTGCCTTACTTGCCTTGCATTTGTTCATAAAAGTGTTGGTACCGAGTTAATTTCATACCGTGCCTTTTCTCTCCAGTCCTAACGAATACTAGAGTGCCATCTAGGACTAAAGCATTCACCTCTGTCTGCAAATAAGTGGTGCCGTTGAACCTAGACTTGTCGAACTATTGTTAGGGGGATTGATTTTTCGTATAGTAATTGTGATTGAAGTTGTTTGCCGTATTAGTGCCCGAGTGTTTTTCATAGATGTGTTTTTATAAATAAATAACTATATATCTTTTCACCGAAGCCTTGTTCCGTGTTTGCTTGTTCTACTGTGTAAATTGCCCTATTTTGTATACTCCACATACTGCCTAACTCGTCTTGAGGGAGGTCTGACTGCTCAGCCACAGCTACCAAGTGAATCTGTGTGGTACAGACTGCTACCAAGTGGGTTTACTGCCAAACACCTGTAGTCCTAAATCTTTTGCAGTGGTCCCAGAGGGAACTGCACAGGTTTCCGCCTAACACTGGTGTACAGCGGTGGGATTTGTATCGAGTATACAGTTTAGAGTGCTTTTCGACACTTTAGTATAACTAACCACAAAGCTTAGCACTAAAAAGCAACTTTCAAAAAACATGTCCACTATGGAAGTTTACAGTCAAGAATCCTTGTCAGGTGAAAATACCGAGAGTTTATGAGCCCTCTGTAGACAAGAGAATCTTTCTGTAAGAGGCAAGAAGGTAGAACTGATAGCGAGATTGCTGGCGAACCAAAGTCTGGGTACGGTTTCAGAGGAACCAAACTCTCCAGAAAATGTAGATAACAGTAATGGTGTTGATCTAAATCAAAGTGATGATAGTGATGAAGAGACTGAAGGGGGAGGAGAGGCTAACAAAACTGTCTCCCCTGCTCCTCTGTCTGCCTTACCAGCTGCACCTACGGGGCCCATACCAGGTCCCACATGTAACCGTGCTTATTTTGAACTTGAAAAAATGAAGCTCAAATTAGAATACAAGCGGTTCTTGGCTCAATCTGAAAGGAACCAAGAGCTTGAGTTCAGACGGATGAATGCCCAGGCTGAGCAGAAGCAAGCTGAGTTAAGGCTCAGAGAAATAGAACTTAATCATGAGTTAGAGATGAAAAAGTTGTCTATGGAAAATGCTTCTCTCTCCTCTGGTTACTCTAGAAGCTCCAGTCCCAAGACCCCGGATGCCGAAGGAATTAGTGGGTATGTATGAACCGAGATTGGATGTTTTGGATTGGTTAAAACTATTTGAGTACAATCATGGGCTCCAGGACATCACCAGGAATGATTTACTTCCCTGGTTGTTCTCTAGGCTCCCCCCTGTTGCGACCGATGTGGTAATGGAGTTGGGGAGGTGGATAAGACGGATTACAAAAGTGTGAAACTAGCTTTGATAGCTAGATTCGGGAAGACCCGTTCCCAGTATCTTAAGAGGTTTAGAACCCTCAAAAAGCATGATGGTACCCCTTGGGCTACCTGGGTGAGTGAAGGGTTGAAAAACTTAGAGGGATGGATTAAGGGTTACAAAGTGAACACTTATGAGGGTATGAAGAATCTTTTTATTTTGGAGTCTATTTATGATGCCTGTTCTCCTGAGCTCAGACAGCACTTGGCTGATTCAAAGGAATTGGATTCCAGGAAGCTAGCTAAGGCTGCTGACTTGTGGGTTGCCAACAGGGCTACTCATAAGGATTCTGGGGCAACTCAGAAAAAGGATGAGGGAAAACAGCCTAAAAAAGGCTCAAAAGAGAATTCAAATAACTCAAATTCCAAAGAGGGCCCCAAACAAAACCAGAAGGGTAAGCCACAGGGAAAACCGCAGCAGAATAGTGTGTCTTCTGGTGCCAAACCGGAAGGAGGCCATAACAAGCCACCATTCCAGAAAGCATTCGGTAAATGCTTTGTTTGTGGCTCGACTGACCACGTGAAAGGAGATCCCAGATGTAAGGGTAAACCTTCAGGGGTCCAGCTTGTCTCCTTAGCCTTTGCTCCAGAGGAGGATGTTCAAATGGCAAGTGGAAACTTTCTACTGCTGGCTGATGAACCCATTGGAGTCTCAGCCAGCGTTTCTTTAGTATCTCTGGGGTTGTGGGAACAACAGAATTTAGACGTCTATAATTCTATCCCCGATAATACTAAAGAGTATTATAAGGACAGTGTCCAGGTGAATGGTCAGGAGACTCCTGCCATTAGGGACACTGGGGCCAGCATAACTGTGGTGGATAAATCATTTTTTCAGGCTTTCAGGCTGAGGATGTTGCTAAGGCACCCAAACACCTCACCAAGTTAGCTGGAGGGCCTGTGCAGATGTTACCCTAATTACCAGTTCTCATCCAGTGTAACGACATGACTGTGAAGATCCCTGTCAGCATACAGAGTGAGGTACCAGGACGCGTTCTGTTGGGTAACGATTTGAAAACTCTCAGAGTTGTATCACATACCCCAGACCTCCTAGTAAACGGTTACAGGAGCTAACCAGACCTGCAAGAGAGAGGACCATGCGCGGTACTCTCCAGGAGATGATGAAGAAAGAAATCACTCCTGCTCCACTGGAATTGTCGGCCGCTGTCTCAAAGAAATCAGAAGCGAAAGGGAAACCTAAGACTTCTACCCCGAAACCAACAGCCAGCATTCCAGTGCAGCCAATAAGGACTTCCCCGCGGTTGTCTAAAGTTACACCCGTAACTCCACCTCCAGCTGAGGCTGAGAGGGAGGTACAACCCTGTGTGGTAGAATTAGAATCTGACAAAGAGCTAATGGAAGGCCAGGAACTCATTGGAGATCTGGATCCTGTTGACCTTCCTGAGCTGCAGTCTTTACTGGCAGAAGGTGGACCCAGCAGGGCAGACTTCAGTAAGGGACAGAGAGAATGTCCAACTCTGGAAGGTCTTCGCCACCAGGCAGAAGCTCAGGCTGAAGGGCAAGAGCCTGGGAAATACAGGTTGCACTAGGAAGATGGCCTCTTCTACAGTGAACCGACCGAGTCTGCACCTGGAGACTTCAAACGACTTGTAGTACCCCAAGAGAACAGACCACAGTTCTTGCAGTTAGCCCACGAGATTCCTTTGGCTGGTCACTTGAGTTTCAAGAAGACTAAGGAAAGGCTCTCTCTCTACTTTTGTTAGCTGAAGATGAGGGCCGAAGTAGAAAAACACTGCAGGAGCTGCCGCACCTGCCAGACCTCTGGTAAGGTTGGCTGCAAGAATGTGGCACCTTTAGTGCCTCTCCCAGTCGTGGGAGTCCCACTTGAGAGAGTAGGGATTGACATTGTTGGTCCCCTTGATCCTCCAACCTCCTCAGGCAACAGGTTTATACTTGTTATAGTAGACCATGCTACTAGGTATCCTGAGGAAATTCCTATGAGGACTGTTACAGCTCCGGCTGTGGCTAAGGCCCTCCTTGGTATTTTTACCAGGGTCGGGTTTCCTAAGGAAGTAATCTCTGACAGGGGGTCAAAATTTATGTCCCACTACATGAAAGCCATGTGGAAAACCTGTGGAGTTACTTACAAGTTCTTAACGGCTTACCACCCACAAACCAATGGGTTGGTAGAACGGTTCAACCGAACCATGAAGAGCATGATAGGTGCTTTAGAGGAACCCCTTAATTGTAAGTGGGACCTTCTACAGCCATGCCTTCTATTTGCTTATAGAGAAGTCCCTCAGGAGGGAGTAGGTTATTCTCCCTTCGAGCTTCTCTATGGTCATCCTGTCAGAGGTCCATTGGCCCTGATTAAGGAGGGGTTGGAGAGTGCTCCTTCCCCCAAGCCAGTCAGAGTGACTGACTACGTGATAGGTCTCCGGAGGAGAATGTCGCACATGATGACAGAAGCAAGCGATAACTTGAAAGCTGTACAAGCATTGGTCAAGCACTGGCACGATCAAAAGGCTAACATGGTTGAGTTCGCTCAAGACCAGCTCGTTCTCGTTATGATCCCAACAAGGCAGAGGGCCTTGCAAGACAAATGGATGGGACCCTTCAGAGTTGTGTGTAAACTCGGAGAGGTCAACTATCTGGTGGACTTGGGCAATCCCAAGGAGGCCCCGACAGTCTTCCACACCAACCGACTCAAAGCGTATGTCTCAAGACCTGATGTAGGAGCGTTGCTTCTAGCATCATCCGAGGAAGAAGAAGAGAGTGAAGCTCTTCCGGATCTCCTCAGAGGCTTACCTTTAGACGAAAAGATTGAAGGAGTAAATCTCTCTTCAAATCTGACACCCGAGCAACAAGAAGAGTGCAAATCTATGTTGAATCAGTTTGCCTCTCTGTTCTCGCTTTCACCAGGCTTGACCCCTTGGGGCCAGCACGACATACTCACTGGTGACTGTCTGCCAGTCAAAAGCAGAGGATACCGAATGTCAGAAAACGTACGAACCCACATCAAAGGTGAGGTCAGCAAGATGCTTGATCTCGGGGTAATAGAGCCCTCTACTAGTCCATGTTCTAGCCCAGTTGTGTTAGTACCAAAGGCCGGATCTAAAGAACTTAGATTCTGCATGGATTATAGAGCTCTTAATGCAGTTACCAAGACTGATGCCCACCCTTTGCCAAGAACAGATGAGTTGGTGGACAAACTTGGCGCAGCCAAGTTCCTCAGCACATTTGACTTGACGTCAGGCTATTGGCAAATAGCCCTGACAGACCATGCCAAGGAGAAAACTGCATTTTCTACCCCCGTTGGCTTATACCAGTTTAAGGTAATGCCTTTCGGATTGAAGAATGCACCTGCTACATTTCAATGGATGGTAAACCAGGTTCTGAATGGGATGGAGGACTTCTGCATGACATACTTGGATGACATAGCAGTGTTCAGCAATTCCTGGGAAGAGCATGTAACCCACCTGAGAGATGTTTTGCAGACTCTTGGACGAGCCAATCTGACCATAAAGGCGAGTAAATGCCAAATTGGACAGAGTAAGGTAGTCCATCTTGGACATGAGGCAGGAGGTGGAGAAATAAGGCCTTTGCTCAGTAAGATTGAAGCTGTGCAAAATTGGACAACACCTACTACTCAGACCCAAGTGAGAACCTTCCTAGGCCTCACCGGGTATTACAGGAATTTCATCGAGAACTATGGGACCATGGCTTCTCCACTGAATGTCATCTCCTCGCCCAAATTTCCTAAAAAGGTTAGATGGAACGAGGAGTGCAATCAGGCTTTTGAAAACCTGAAAAAGGCTCTTTGCCAAGCCCCAGTACTCAGAGCTCCTGATTACCGCCAAACTTTCATTGTGCAGACAGATGCTTCAAATGTAGGAATAGGTGCCGTACTCAGTCAACTGGATGAGAAAGATAGGGAGCACCCCGTTTGCTTCATCAGCCGCAAGCTGAAGGATCCTGAAACAAGGTGGGCAACAATCGAAAGAGAGTGCTTTGCTATCGTGTGGGCTCTGAAGAAGTTTAGGCCATACTTGTATGGTTCCACTTTTGTCATTCAGACTGACCACCAACCCTTGAGATGGTTAATGCAAATGAAAGGGGAAAACCCAAAACTACTGAGATGGTCGATCTGCCTGCAAGGGTTTGATTTCACCATTGAGCACAGGTCAGGGTGTCACCACCAAAATGCTGATGGTCTCTCTAGGATGTATGTCATCGACTAGAGGTATGAGATTCATCCAGGAGTGGATTAAATCCTCCTGTCCCTTAGTCTGGGGGGGGCGAGTGTTAGGGAGAATTCTCTGTTTAGGCTGAATTTCCTAACCTAGTGAGTCCCTCAGCAGCTTTGCTGGATTTATGGAGTTTGTTTTTTCCATCCTGCCAAGAGTGAGACTCCTTTTCTCCCACTCTTGGACATGAACGTGGTTAATTCCTTTGAATGTCAATGTGTTCTATGGGCTATTCGGTCCTTTACTCCATAGGGTCTCATTTGTTTTGCTATGTGTGTTACAACGCACCCTCCGTGCCGTAACACTGGGGCGTCCTAGCGG
Organism: Ambystoma mexicanum; assembly: GCF_040938575.1. Classification (NCBI taxonomy): domain Eukaryota; kingdom Metazoa; phylum Chordata; class Amphibia; order Caudata; family Ambystomatidae; genus Ambystoma; species Ambystoma mexicanum. The sequence continues at coordinate 931,640,072 of NC_090921.1, read as the reverse complement.
ACCTCCACCATAGACTCTATACCCGGGGACTAACTACTGTCTCCCCGGGCATGTAAAGTCACCATTGGCTTTACTAGACCTAAATTTACTAACAGAACTAGTACAAACAATCCTATTGTGGACGTACCAGTATGGGTAATTCGATTACTCCTGGGTCTGTTATTCGAGGGGTCACTGTCCCGTCCCCCCTCGTCGAGTTTTGGCTGGTGGCAGTGGAAACTACTTGTTATATTCGACCCCGAATATAACTCTATGGGATTCTTCCCATTGTTGGAGGTTAATACTTTTTCTCGTTAAATCTCTAACATACCACTGGTTTATTTATCTTAAATAAAGCTATCGGTTGGTATTTTCTGCCAAAACTCGGTTTTTAAAATGGCGTCTGTGTTCGTCTCTGTGACTCCTAAACCAAAGGTTGAGCCCTTTGTTCCACTTTTGGAGGGCCTCCAAAGTGGTGCCATTCTGTCTGGGTACCACAAGGGGTGTGGGAGGGGGTTTAGGCACCCTGGACTGAGTTGCCTTGCCAACTCAAGTCGCACTCTGGTGTGTTTGGCCCAAGTGGTGAGCCACCTCTCTCACCACTTAGCGTGTTTTGATTGACAGCTAGGCTGAATGAATGGGTGTTTTCTGCATAAAAGCAGGGCTTTTGGGACTGGATCTTCAGAAGTCGCCACAGGACCTAAGAATCCGACGAGGGTAAAGCTGAGCCGACCTGCAACGATGACACCTCGGTGGAGCCCTGCTGAACCGACTCAGCACTTCCCGACAACAGAGGAGATCTCCCGGCCGGACAGTCTCTTCCCTTGACTGGTGGGAAAAACCAGTCCCCTTTGCTTTTTCTTCGTTCCAGGACGTAGTGGTCGAATTGCCCGTGCAGAGCACCCCGGCAACCGGATAGCCACTACCCCTGTACGCGACCAAGCGGTGGTGCCTTGTGACGGAGCACTCCGCGGCTGGTCTCTTCCCTGGTGGTGCAATGATCTTCAACTTTCCTTCGACGACGAGATCATCTCTTCTCTTGGCAAAGACCCAACGTGCATCCACCACCAGGAACAACTGCCCCCGCCGGAGCTGTCTCTCCACAAACAAGGTACCGTGTCCGCCGGGCTTACCTTGTGTCGGTTAGCGTGAGGTGTCTGAATCCTCGCCTCTCCATTGGGTCGCCTCCAAGCTTTCTTAACTTTCTGTTCTGAACTGGTCCAATCTTTCTATAACAATTTGCGACAAAGACTTGAAGTGCATTTCCACTGTGATACTTTTTGGGACATATCGCCTTGCCTCTCTCCGAATGGGCCTGGCCTCTGAACTTTGCGATCTACAGTAGACCCTGCCTTACTTGCCTTGCATTTGTTCATAAAAGTGTTGGTACCGAGTTAATTTCATACCGTGCCTTTTCTCTCCAGTCCTAACGAATACTAGAGTGCCATCTAGGACTAAAGCATTCACCTCTGTCTGCAAATAAGTGGTGCCGTTGAACCTAGACTTGTCGAACTATTGTTAGGGGGATTGATTTTTCGTATAGTAATTGTGATTGAAGTTGTTTGCCGTATTAGTGCCCGAGTGTTTTTCATAGATGTGTTTTTATAAATAAATAACTATATATCTTTTCACCGAAGCCTTGTTCCGTGTTTGCTTGTTCTACTGTGTAAATTGCCCTATTTTGTATACTCCACATACTGCCTAACTCGTCTTGAGGGAGGTCTGACTGCTCAGCCACAGCTACCAAGTGAATCTGTGTGGTACAGACTGCTACCAAGTGGGTTTACTGCCAAACACCTGTAGTCCTAAATCTTTTGCAGTGGTCCCAGAGGGAACTGCACAGGTTTCCGCCTAACACTGGTGTACAGCGGTGGGATTTGTATCGAGTATACAGTTTAGAGTGCTTTTCGACACTTTAGTATAACTAACCACAAAGCTTAGCACTAAAAAGCAACTTTCAAAAAACATGTCCACTATGGAAGTTTACAGTCAAGAATCCTTGTCAGGTGAAAATACCGAGAGTTTATGAGCCCTCTGTAGACAAGAGAATCTTTCTGTAAGAGGCAAGAAGGTAGAACTGATAGCGAGATTGCTGGCGAACCAAAGTCTGGGTACGGTTTCAGAGGAACCAAACTCTCCAGAAAATGTAGATAACAGTAATGGTGTTGATCTAAATCAAAGTGATGATAGTGATGAAGAGACTGAAGGGGGAGGAGAGGCTAACAAAACTGTCTCCCCTGCTCCTCTGTCTGCCTTACCAGCTGCACCTACGGGGCCCATACCAGGTCCCACATGTAACCGTGCTTATTTTGAACTTGAAAAAATGAAGCTCAAATTAGAATACAAGCGGTTCTTGGCTCAATCTGAAAGGAACCAAGAGCTTGAGTTCAGACGGATGAATGCCCAGGCTGAGCAGAAGCAAGCTGAGTTAAGGCTCAGAGAAATAGAACTTAATCATGAGTTAGAGATGAAAAAGTTGTCTATGGAAAATGCTTCTCTCTCCTCTGGTTACTCTAGAAGCTCCAGTCCCAAGACCCCGGATGCCGAAGGAATTAGTGGGTATGTATGAACCGAGATTGGATGTTTTGGATTGGTTAAAACTATTTGAGTACAATCATGGGCTCCAGGACATCACCAGGAATGATTTACTTCCCTGGTTGTTCTCTAGGCTCCCCCCTGTTGCGACCGATGTGGTAATGGAGTTGGGGAGGTGGATAAGACGGATTACAAAAGTGTGAAACTAGCTTTGATAGCTAGATTCGGGAAGACCCGTTCCCAGTATCTTAAGAGGTTTAGAACCCTCAAAAAGCATGATGGTACCCCTTGGGCTACCTGGGTGAGTGAAGGGTTGAAAAACTTAGAGGGATGGATTAAGGGTTACAAAGTGAACACTTATGAGGGTATGAAGAATCTTTTTATTTTGGAGTCTATTTATGATGCCTGTTCTCCTGAGCTCAGACAGCACTTGGCTGATTCAAAGGAATTGGATTCCAGGAAGCTAGCTAAGGCTGCTGACTTGTGGGTTGCCAACAGGGCTACTCATAAGGATTCTGGGGCAACTCAGAAAAAGGATGAGGGAAAACAGCCTAAAAAAGGCTCAAAAGAGAATTCAAATAACTCAAATTCCAAAGAGGGCCCCAAACAAAACCAGAAGGGTAAGCCACAGGGAAAACCGCAGCAGAATAGTGTGTCTTCTGGTGCCAAACCGGAAGGAGGCCATAACAAGCCACCATTCCAGAAAGCATTCGGTAAATGCTTTGTTTGTGGCTCGACTGACCACGTGAAAGGAGATCCCAGATGTAAGGGTAAACCTTCAGGGGTCCAGCTTGTCTCCTTAGCCTTTGCTCCAGAGGAGGATGTTCAAATGGCAAGTGGAAACTTTCTACTGCTGGCTGATGAACCCATTGGAGTCTCAGCCAGCGTTTCTTTAGTATCTCTGGGGTTGTGGGAACAACAGAATTTAGACGTCTATAATTCTATCCCCGATAATACTAAAGAGTATTATAAGGACAGTGTCCAGGTGAATGGTCAGGAGACTCCTGCCATTAGGGACACTGGGGCCAGCATAACTGTGGTGGATAAATCATTTTTTCAGGCTTTCAGGCTGAGGATGTTGCTAAGGCACCCAAACACCTCACCAAGTTAGCTGGAGGGCCTGTGCAGATGTTACCCTAATTACCAGTTCTCATCCAGTGTAACGACATGACTGTGAAGATCCCTGTCAGCATACAGAGTGAGGTACCAGGACGCGTTCTGTTGGGTAACGATTTGAAAACTCTCAGAGTTGTATCACATACCCCAGACCTCCTAGTAAACGGTTACAGGAGCTAACCAGACCTGCAAGAGAGAGGACCATGCGCGGTACTCTCCAGGAGATGATGAAGAAAGAAATCACTCCTGCTCCACTGGAATTGTCGGCCGCTGTCTCAAAGAAATCAGAAGCGAAAGGGAAACCTAAGACTTCTACCCCGAAACCAACAGCCAGCATTCCAGTGCAGCCAATAAGGACTTCCCCGCGGTTGTCTAAAGTTACACCCGTAACTCCACCTCCAGCTGAGGCTGAGAGGGAGGTACAACCCTGTGTGGTAGAATTAGAATCTGACAAAGAGCTAATGGAAGGCCAGGAACTCATTGGAGATCTGGATCCTGTTGACCTTCCTGAGCTGCAGTCTTTACTGGCAGAAGGTGGACCCAGCAGGGCAGACTTCAGTAAGGGACAGAGAGAATGTCCAACTCTGGAAGGTCTTCGCCACCAGGCAGAAGCTCAGGCTGAAGGGCAAGAGCCTGGGAAATACAGGTTGCACTAGGAAGATGGCCTCTTCTACAGTGAACCGACCGAGTCTGCACCTGGAGACTTCAAACGACTTGTAGTACCCCAAGAGAACAGACCACAGTTCTTGCAGTTAGCCCACGAGATTCCTTTGGCTGGTCACTTGAGTTTCAAGAAGACTAAGGAAAGGCTCTCTCTCTACTTTTGTTAGCTGAAGATGAGGGCCGAAGTAGAAAAACACTGCAGGAGCTGCCGCACCTGCCAGACCTCTGGTAAGGTTGGCTGCAAGAATGTGGCACCTTTAGTGCCTCTCCCAGTCGTGGGAGTCCCACTTGAGAGAGTAGGGATTGACATTGTTGGTCCCCTTGATCCTCCAACCTCCTCAGGCAACAGGTTTATACTTGTTATAGTAGACCATGCTACTAGGTATCCTGAGGAAATTCCTATGAGGACTGTTACAGCTCCGGCTGTGGCTAAGGCCCTCCTTGGTATTTTTACCAGGGTCGGGTTTCCTAAGGAAGTAATCTCTGACAGGGGGTCAAAATTTATGTCCCACTACATGAAAGCCATGTGGAAAACCTGTGGAGTTACTTACAAGTTCTTAACGGCTTACCACCCACAAACCAATGGGTTGGTAGAACGGTTCAACCGAACCATGAAGAGCATGATAGGTGCTTTAGAGGAACCCCTTAATTGTAAGTGGGACCTTCTACAGCCATGCCTTCTATTTGCTTATAGAGAAGTCCCTCAGGAGGGAGTAGGTTATTCTCCCTTCGAGCTTCTCTATGGTCATCCTGTCAGAGGTCCATTGGCCCTGATTAAGGAGGGGTTGGAGAGTGCTCCTTCCCCCAAGCCAGTCAGAGTGACTGACTACGTGATAGGTCTCCGGAGGAGAATGTCGCACATGATGACAGAAGCAAGCGATAACTTGAAAGCTGTACAAGCATTGGTCAAGCACTGGCACGATCAAAAGGCTAACATGGTTGAGTTCGCTCAAGACCAGCTCGTTCTCGTTATGATCCCAACAAGGCAGAGGGCCTTGCAAGACAAATGGATGGGACCCTTCAGAGTTGTGTGTAAACTCGGAGAGGTCAACTATCTGGTGGACTTGGGCAATCCCAAGGAGGCCCCGACAGTCTTCCACACCAACCGACTCAAAGCGTATGTCTCAAGACCTGATGTAGGAGCGTTGCTTCTAGCATCATCCGAGGAAGAAGAAGAGAGTGAAGCTCTTCCGGATCTCCTCAGAGGCTTACCTTTAGACGAAAAGATTGAAGGAGTAAATCTCTCTTCAAATCTGACACCCCAGCAACAAGAAGAGTGCAAATCTATGTTGAATCAGTTTGCCTCTCTGTTCTCGCTTTCACCAGGCTTGACCCCTTGGGGCCAGCACGACATACTCACTGGTGACTGTCTGCCAGTCAAAAGCAGAGGATACCGAATGTCAGAAAACGTACGAACCCACATCAAAGGTGAGGTCAGCAAGATGCTTGATCTCGGGGTAATAGAGCCCTCTACTAGTCCATGTTCTAGCCCAGTTGTGTTAGTACCAAAGGCCGGATCTAAAGAACTTAGATTCTGCATGGATTATAGAGCTCTTAATGCAGTTACCAAGACTGATGCCCACCCTTTGCCAAGAACAGATGAGTTGGTGGACAAACTTGGCGCAGCCAAGTTCCTCAGCACATTTGACTTGACGTCAGGCTATTGGCAAATAGCCCTGACAGACCATGCCAAGGAGAAAACTGCATTTTCTACCCCCGTTGGCTTATACCAGTTTAAGGTAATGCCTTTCGGATTGAAGAATGCACCTGCTACATTTCAATGGATGGTAAACCAGGTTCTGAATGGGATGGAGGACTTCTGCATGACATACTTGGATGACATAGCAGTGTTCAGCAATTCCTGGGAAGAGCATGTAACCCACCTGAGAGATGTTTTGCAGACTCTTGGACGAGCCAATCTGACCATAAAGGCGAGTAAATGCCAAATTGGACAGAGTAAGGTAGTCCATCTTGGACATGAGGCAGGAGGTGGAGAAATAAGGCCTTTGCTCAGTAAGATTGAAGCTGTGCAAAATTGGACAACACCTACTACTCAGACCCAAGTGAGAACCTTCCTAGGCCTCACCGGGTATTACAGGAATTTCATCGAGAACTATGGGACCATGGCTTCTCCACTGAATGTCATCTCCTCGCCCAAATTTCCTAAAAAGGTTAGATGGAACGAGGAGTGCAATCAGGCTTTTGAAAACCTGAAAAAGGCTCTTTGCCAAGCCCCAGTACTCAGAGCTCCTGATTACCGCCAAACTTTCATTGTGCAGACAGATGCTTCAAATGTAGGAATAGGTGCCGTACTCAGTCAACTGGATGAGAAAGATAGGGAGCACCCCGTTTGCTTCATCAGCCGCAAGCTGAAGGATCCTGAAACAAGGTGGGCAACAATCGAAAGAGAGTGCTTTGCTATCGTGTGGGCTCTGAAGAAGTTTAGGCCATACTTGTATGGTTCCACTTTTGTCATTCAGACTGACCACCAACCCTTGAGATGGTTAATGCAAATGAAAGGGGAAAACCCAAAACTACTGAGATGGTCGATCTGCCTGCAAGGGTTTGATTTCACCATTGAGCACAGGTCAGGGTGTCACCACCAAAATGCTGATGGTCTCTCTAGGATGTATGTCATCGACTAGAGGTATGAGATTCATCCAGGAGTGGATTAAATCCTCCTGTCCCTTAGTCTGGGGGGGGCGAGTGTTAGGGAGAATTCTCTGTTTAGGCTGAATTTCCTAACCTAGTGAGTCCCTCAGCAGCTTTGCTGGATTTATGGAGTTTGTTTTTTCCATCCTGCCAAGAGTGAGACTCCTTTTCTCCCACTCTTGGACATGAACGTGGTTAATTCCTTTGAATGTCAATGTGTTCTATGGGCTATTCGGTCCTTTACTCCATAGGGTCTCATTTGTTTTGCTATGTGTGTTACAACGCACCCTCCGTGCCGTAACACTGGGGCGTCCTAGCGGACCTCCACCATAGACTCTATACCCGGGGACTAACTACTGTCTCCCCGGGCATGTAAAGTCACCATTGGCTTTACTAGACCTAAATTTACTAACAGAACTAGTACAAACAATCCTATTGTGGACGTACCAGTATGGGTAATTCGATTACTCCTGGGTCTGTTATTCGAGGGGTCACTGTCCCGTCCCCCCTCGTCGAGTTTTGGCTGGTGGCAGTGGAAACTACTTGTTATATTCGACCCCGAATATAACTCTATGGGATTCTTCCCATTGTTGGAGGTTAATACTTTTTCTCGTTAAATCTCTAACATACCACTGGTTTATTTATCTTAAATAAAGCTATCGGTTGGTATTTTCTGCCAAAACTCGGTTTTTAAAATGGCGTCTGTGTTCGTCTCTGTGACTCCTAAACCAAAGGTTGAGCCCTTTGTTCCACTTTTGGAGGGCCTCCAAAGTGGTGCCATTCTGTCTGGGTACCACAAGGGGTGTGGGAGGGGGTTTAGGCACCCTGGACTGAGTTGCCTTGCCAACTCAAGTCGCACTCTGGTGTGTTTGGCCCAAGTGGTGAGCCACCTCTCTCACCACTTAGCGTGTTTTGATTGACAGCTAGGCTGAATGAATGGGTGTTTTCTGCATAAAAGCAGGGCTTTTGGGACTGGATCTTCAGAAGTCGCCACAGGACCTAAGAATCCGACGAGGGTAAAGCTGAGCCGACCTGCAACGATGACACCTCGGTGGAGCCCTGCTGAACCGACTCAGCACTTCCCGACAACAGAGGAGATCTCCCGGCCGGACAGTCTCTTCCCTTGACTGGTGGGAAAAACCAGTCCCCTTTGCTTTTTCTTCGTTCCAGGACGTAGTGGTCGAATTGCCCGTGCAGAGCACCCCGGCAACCGGATAGCCACTACCCCTGTACCGTGACCAAAAAGTGGTGCCTTGTGATGGAGCACTCCACGGCTGGTCTCTTCCCTGGTGGTGCAACGACGAGATCATCTCTTCTCTTGGCAAAGACCCGACGTGCATCCACCACCAGGAACAACTGCCCCCGCCGGAGCTGTCTCTCCACAAACAAGGTACCATGTCCGCCTGGCTTCCCTTGTGTCGGTTAGCGTGAGGTGTCTGAATCCTCGCCTCTCCATTGGGTCGCCTCCAAGCTTTCTTAACTTTCTGTTCTGAACTGGTCCAATCTTTCTATAACAATTTGCGACAAAGACTCGAAGTGCATTTCCACTGTGATACTTTTTGGGACATATCGCCTTGCCTCTCTCCGAGTGGGCTTGGCCTCTGAACTTTGCGATCTACAGTAGACCCTGCCTTATTTGCCTTGCAATTGTTCGTAAAAGTGTTGGTACCGAGTTAATTTCATACCCTGCCTTTTCTCTCCCGTCCTAACGAATACTAGAGTGCCATCTAGGTTAAAGCATTCACCTCTGTCTGCAAATAAGTGCTGCCGTTGAACCTAGACTTGTCGAACTATTGTTAGGGGGATTGATTTTTCGTATAGTAATTGTGATTGAAGCTGTTTGCCGTATTAGTGCCGAGTGTTTTTCATAGATGTGTTTTTATAAATAAATAACTATATATCTTTACACCGAAGCCTTGTTCCGTGTTTGCTTGTTCTACTGTGTAAATTGCCCTATTTTGTATACTCCACATACTGCCTAACTCTTCTTGATGGAGGTCTGACTGCTCAGCCACAGCAACCAAGTGAATCTGTGTGGCACAGACTGCTACCAAGTGGGTTTACTGCCAAACACCTGTAGTCCTAAATCTTTTGCAGTGGTCCCAGAGGGAACTGCACAGGTTTCCGCCTAACACTTAACCATAACGTCTACTGTGTAAATTGCCCTATTTTGTATACTCCACATACTGCCTAACTCTTCTTGAGGGAGGTCTGACTGCTCAGCCACAGCTACCAAGTGAATCTGTGTGGCACAGACTGCTACCAAGTGGGTTTACTGCCAAACACCTGTAGTCCTAAATCTTTTGCAGTGGTCCCAGAGGGAACTGCACAGGTTTCCGCCTAACACTTAACCATAACGTCTACTGTGTAAATTGCCCTATTTTGTATACTCCACATACTGCCTAACTCTTCTTGAGGGAGGTCTGACTGCTCAGCCACAGCTACCAAGTGAATCTGTGTGGCACAGACTGCTACCAAGTGGGTTTACTGCCAAACACCTGTAGTCCTAAATCTTTTGCAGTGGTCCCAGAGGGAACTGCACAGGTTTCCGCCTAACACTTAACCATAAAGTCCATTTAACAAAGTTTTTTTACTGAATATATACATATTTATTTTTTTCCCATAGACTGAATGGGGAAAAATGTTTGCTCATGTCTACAGCCCAAACCGCTGGACAGATTTTCAGAAAATTTCTGGCAGGAGCAGTGGCTTGGTCCCGAAAGTGTGCTTTTGTAAATTTGGTGGAAATCCGTCCATTAGTTTTTTTAAAAATGACCAAAAAGTAGGTCTAAAAAAAATAGTGATATCTATGTCCGCTCCGCGGACACACTTCCCTGTTCACTCCGTGGAAAGGACACTGATTGGTTAATTGGCTTGCGTCATGTCCGTGGACATGGGACGTGTTCGCTGATTGGATGGTGAAGAGTGTGAAGTGTGTCAGATTTTTGGAAATGCCCGCCATCTTGGATTTGTGGACATCTGATCTGCCGTTTCGCGAACATTGCTGTAAAAACATATTAAAAAACACAACATTGCACTTGTTAAACTTATCAAATAATCTCTGGGCAGGTGAGGGGTGATGCGGATGGGATGGGATATGGTTGCAAGAAGCAAAAAAAATGCTGCTTCAAAAGTCCGCGAACAGTCCATATGTTCGCGAACAGTCCTGAAAAGTTTGCAGACACCTCAGCATTACAGGGTTGGTGAAATGCAGTTCTTGAATGGCTTATAACTTTGGCACCACTTAATAGAACGGCATGAAATTTTGATATTTCTGACATGATTCCGAATGAGTTTACAACGTTTGGGCGGATTCTGTTTTGAGGGGGCAAAATTAGACGGGGGGCCCAAATTAATGTAAAGGCTTATAAATAAGGTGCCATTTGATGAATCTACACTTCATTTGGCAAACTGATAATAGCTCTAGATATAAATGTTTTTGCGAAGTTGGGTGGGATTCTGTCAAGAGGGAGCAAAATTAGATGGGAGTCCCAAAATATTGTAAAGGCTTATAAATGTGGTGCCATTTGACAAATCTACACAAAGGTTTGCAAAAAGATTATAGATCTAGTTATAAATGTTTTCGTAAAGTCTGAATGTATTTTGTCAAGTGGGGGCTAGGTTATATGACGATTGTATGTGCATGCATTTGACACTTTTGAAAAAATAAAAACATGATTGGATTTACAGCAAACTTGCGTAAGGAGCATTGGCAAGGACCTACAATCATGGTTTTGGAAATGTGCCTGTGTTTTATTTTTTGACAAGTGTCATAATGTAGCTACAAAAAATAGCGGTATACTTTTAGTGATTGAGGGGTAGCCTGTGGCCATGGGAAGTGGCCAGATTGTCTGGGTCATGGATTAAGGTCATGATCCAGACAATCTGGCTACTGGACATGGAAAATGTTGTGCATGTGTTATTTCTATGGTATGGGTCTATGAAGTCAGATGTTCGTAGGTGTCTACACATGCAAAACTAGTTGAAATAATTGCAAAAAGTGTATAGAAGTGTTAACAATTATTCCAGAATGTGGGAAATGGCAGAGTTTTAAGGTGACACTTTGTAAATTAGACACAAATATTGCTATATTGGTTAAGTATGATATTAGTAAATTGTAGGAAAATAGCATGCACTGGTAAAAACACATGAAATTCACTGAAAAAACTTTGTTAAAGGGGCGTTATGGTTAAGTTGGACTAATAAAAACCTATTCAATTCAATGAAAAAAACGTTGTTAAAGGGACGTTATGGTTAAATTGCACTAATAAAAACCTTTGAAATTCACATTTGTGATGTCATCTTTGATGTCCTGGGTGTTAGTCTTAGCAGTGCACGGTGGTGGCGCGAGTTATGGTTGTTTAGCTTACCATAACCAGTGAATTTCTGGCGTTTTTCGGTTTTACTTGAAACCATAACGTCCCTTTAACAACGTTTTTTTCTTCGAATTTCATAGCTTTTTATTCCAACTAAACGATAATGTCCCTTTAACAAAGTTTTTTCAGTGAATTTCAAAGGTTTTTATTAGTGCAACTTAACCATAACGTCCCTTTAACAAAGTTTTTTTCATTGAACAATATATAGGCGCTTGCCACAATCTATTCACTAAAAAGCGAGCCTCAAGATTACTTTGTCTGCTTGCTCTTTTTTTGCATCTGTACACGTATAAACTAACTTAATATCTTCATCTGTGACAAGCTTCTTCATCTTGATCCCAAGATGTCACTTAACTCAGTACTTTCTTGACGCCTTATAGAGTATCTGGATTCTCTGGTCCCTGCATCTCTTCTATGTTCGTCAGCTCAACTCTGTGAGATGTGACCATTCATCCTTGCCATTTATCTGCTCTGCTTCTTCAGGAATCTCACTCAAATGACCATAATATTGTCTTGTATGCAGGTACAGTTTTCTCAATGGGTACCTTGCCTCCCAGATTTTTTTAGCATTGGTACTTTCACTGGTACTGCACAGAGTCCATAGTCTGTGCTTTGTCTGTTCAACTGCTCTGTGTATGTCTCATACTCTGGTTTCTTGAAGGGCTGTGGTACACACCTTGCAATCACCTGAGACCTTAGGGCCTCCTCATTGGACTAATGGTGAAATTCACAGTATTTGAGTTTTATGTGGAGGCACATGACGAAACTGACGAGGGACTCAACCTTTTCCTGTCTCGTAGTGTGGAATATATGTCTTTCATAATCAATGTTGGTGTGAGGAGCGAAATATTCTGACAGCTTGCCGTGCAGGTCTCTGTACATTGCAGTGTCCAGATTGAGTAGCTCCCCTGCAATGTCCCTGATGGCAGGCCTCAATGCCATGGACAGCGTGTTCTTCAATCAGGCGACGCTGGTGAGCCCTATGGCTCCTACATACAACTTAAAGTCTCTCAACCATATGCTCCAGCGGGGCCCTAGTTTGGTGATGTCTCTTTGGTCAAAAGGATGGGGCATGTGGAGTACTTGTGATGCTCATCCCGCTGCTTGCGCTGTGTTGGTGACGCCTCCTGGCACACCATCCGCCCCTGAAGAGGATGCCACCGGATTGGACATGACAACAGAAAAAGATGGGCCTCGGACATGAGGAAGGGTGCGCTTCCCTCCAATTGGGGCATGGGCTTTGTTTACACCTGGGCCCTGGCTTAGACCCTTTGTATAATGAGCGTGTCCAGCTTCTTAGGGCTCCTGCCCTACACACTTTTATTGCTGGGGACAATGTGCCTCCCCTTCTCTGGCCCCTCTCTGACCATCTGGCTTCGGCCACCTGAGCTATGGGTGTATTCTGTTTAGGGGATCTTGCCCCTTGCACTTTGTTCCTGGGGAAAGTGTGCCTCCCCTTTCTGGTCCCTGTAGTTACCAGGGCGTGTCCTCGAGGCTCTGGTATTTCAAAGGGCGCCTCGTGGGCTCATTAGTTTCTGAGGGTCGTGGGGCGCAGGTTTCCTGGGCTCTGTGACGCAACTTTGTTCACCAGGCATCTGCGGCAGGTGCAGCTGTGGTGAGCCCCTCCCTCGGGCTCAGCATTGCGGCATTCTCAGGGAGAGGGGCGGGCCTGAGCATTGGAGGCACGCAGACACGCGATTACATTCCCAACAGCATCCTCCAGGTCTCACCGCTGTGCTGTCCTGGGGGTCCACTGCTTTCTCTGGCACGGGTCGAAAAAATCAACTTGTCGCTATTGTGTGGCTGTTACAGAGTCGCTTCAGTCTCTCACTCACAGGCTTGGGCTCCAGCCGTTCAGACAAAGAGGCACAGGACACCGGAGGATGTTTCACACATCTTACTTTATTCAGATCATATCCAGAACTGCCCTTTCTCCTTGCGCCCTCCTCCCTAACCCCAACGTCACTTCCCATGGGAGATTGCCACAGCGTCAGCCGTCCCACGTAACGATGTGGAGGGGCTGCCTAGGTGTTTTCTGCACACCCTGACAGTTGGGATGGTTAGATTACGATAGAACAGGACTTGTTGTTTCTGTTGGATGATGCTCACAATATGAATGGGGTAGTTGGTGGGTTGAACGATGTGGGGAAGAGGGAGAAGTCCCTTAGCAAGTTTAGTTATCAAAAAACATGAAAACAAGGCCTTTGATCATATATAGTGCCTAACCAATGGAACCTTATTAGCAATTGCCTTAATCAATACAATGTGGAATATAGGAAAACAATGTACGTTTGCAACGCTTATCAGGAATAACAGTGTACAGAAAGTATTGAGATGACATGTTCAGGGCTCTTGTTGTTCCGAAATGTCTTCCAGGACAGTTGTTTTAAAGGAAAATGAAGTTTGGTAATTAAGTTTTTGATTTCTTGAATTTTGTGCACAGTACAAAGTGACATTACATTCGTGCACTGCCAACAAACACCCCGATTCAAAGCACAGTGATTAGGTTGTACAGTCACTTTGCACCGCGCACCAAATTCTATGAATCAGGCCCTAAGTCTTAGGATCGAAAGAGTAGGAGTCCACCTTACTCAAAAAGCTGTTTGTTTGCACTATTTACATATATCCGCCTCTTAATAATCACGAGTTTAAAAGTGCAACCACCTAACCAATTTTCTATTCTTCAGTCAGCTGCTAGTAATTCACTTTCTATTAGGGTTCAAGTTCTCGACTGCATGAAAAGAACTCAAAAACCAGCTGAGGCATTTCAAAATCAGGTTAAGAAATGGAAAGGTAAATCATTGTGTCTTTATGGCTATATTATTGTGTAATATGAGCGTAGTGAAAATATCAATGTCTTCCTTTGCATATGTTGTTTCTGAAGGCTGCATAGGGAAATCACTGGTTGCCAGTAATATTGCCTGTTTCCTCTTGGGCTCTTCCATAGCCCCTGATTTGATATTTCCACCTATACAGATCCATTTACATATATCATTTTTAGACAAACTAAATCCCTTTTTACATTTATGAGACAAAATGTCAAGAAAGGGATTGAAAACAAATGATTAAATAAATATTTTTCCTCGTGGGATGGACACAATAATACGATCAGTATGTTTTCACACGCGTTTAGCAAGTTTAATTATGGCAACGAACTGCACACATTTGTCTTAAGTATATTTATGTCTTCGTGGTGTCAGATTGTATTTATTCAATAAATGTGCCCCATTTGCTGTTTAGTATCTGCTTAACACAGCCACAGTCCTTGTTAATGCAATTACATATATGCCTCTTGTGCAATTTAGAAATGCCACCACGTTGAACATCAACACCATATGGGTTTTTAAAAATCATGCAAATGTGTCCGTTTACCAATATGATAACGTGTTCATGGCAGCATTAGATGTAACATTCCTCTTTGCAATTTACCACCACTGCACCAGTCTCCCTTAAGCACACAGTTATTTTGAATGTTTCAATCTCTCACTCTCTTAATCTCAGTTATCCTTAAAGGGGTATGGTTCTCCTCTTTTACATTGATTGCCACTGTTGCACAATTTCAAGGAGGGATTTTGACCCCTACGCTTTCTCAAACCATTTCCTACCCCTGGTGTACTCGCATGCAAGGGTTCTTGCAGCTGTATTACTTCTCTCATTCTCTGGGTCTCAATTATTCTTTCAAAGAAGTATGGTTCTACCCTTTTTGAATTGATGACCATTGTTTCACAATTTCAAGGAGGGGCCTTTCTCAATCCCTTACCTACCCCTGCTGTACTTTCCTGACAGAGTATTCACTACGTTCTTACTTATCCTTAAAAGGGGTATGATTCTTCACTTTTTATATTGGTTATCACTATTCAACCATTTCGGGTCAGGGGTTTAACCCGTGAATTTTCTCACTTCTCTTCTTTTCCTGCCAGGGTATCGCACTTGGGTGCGGGGCTTAATTATTGCAGTCTGCCTAATTTATTTTCCTGCTGAGGCTTTTATGTCCTCTCATGAGTGTGAGTCCCAGACTCACTGTTTGCCTGGTTCCATATCGTGCCAGGGCTTTCCCGTTCCCCATTCACTTGCTCTTGCATGCAGCAAATAATGCTGTTCAAGCACTGGGCCACCAACCCTTTCTTAACAATGTTCATATTAGTATTAACTATTAGTCTCTCTCGCACTGTCAGCAGCACGTGGAATTCGACCCAGAAGCTTCCTGGTGTCCCATTCGCTCTAACTGGGCTGACTGATCTTCACTGGTGGCTTGGGTGTTCCTCTCGTCTCACCGTCTTCTTTGCTGGCGGCCTGCTGAGTGGGGTGGTGTCCCGTTAGCTGCTTGGTTGCTACTTTGCATTCAACTGCTTTTGGCAGCTCCAGCTGGCCATGGCTAATGCAGCAAACCTCTCTCAGCTTGGTCGCTCTGCACACCATGCCTCCATGCTGCAGTCTGCTCGCCTTCAGTGTCCCAAACCGAATCAGAACAAGCTGGATTCAGCAGCAATCTCCATCTCTCTCTCTCCCTTTCAGTTCCGCTTTGTCCGTTTTAAATGTCCTGGCATTGGTTTGCACTTTCCAAAGACTAGAACATGGCATTTGCTTACCGCTTCTGGTCATCCTCATTACTACATGCCTCTTCTTCGTCTCAGTACTATACAAGGGTGGCAGTGGTACATGAGGTTCTTGGCCATGAAAACCCAGGCATTCGCTATCTACATCACAATAAGCCATACAGCATTGTTGAAAAGGTACATGGGTGTCATTAAGAATTACAGCAGAAGGAATATTTCGGATTCAGTATTTTTCTGTCTCTCTGGAGTTTGGTCCTCCCAAAGACAGCTACCACCAAGGTCAGAGTCAGATAGCTTTTGTCTTTACCTGGCCATGTGAGAGAAGCACCCCTACAGCGAATCAGTGACAATGTTGCTGTCATGATCTCTGCTTCCAAAAGGTCAGGGTTTTCCCAACTCCCTTGGAAGCAGATCCATAACCCAGGTTCCGAGTGCCAACCAGTCCCAATTGGGACCTTTTGGACCCAGTCCTGGCGCCAGTGGCACCAGGCTCATAAATATGCCCAGTCCCAGCGCTGGAAGCGCCGGGCTCATAATGCTTGGGTGGACTTACCTGCAGCAGACCATGCTGCTTACTTGCCTGCCAGTTGAGCCTCTGATCCTCTTCTGTTTGGAACTACTTTTCCTGTTGGGTGGGACAGGAGCCACTCCCTAGGTTCAGAACACTGGAACTCTTCTGGAAAGCAGGAACTCTTTTCTTACCTAGGCGTGGCTGTGGAAGGAGACACCTAAGCACTACAGGAGGCTATTTAAACCACACCCGATGGATGAATCTTGCTTTGCGTTATTCTGCATCCTCTGCAGCAGAACGCTCATCGTGTCTTCTGCATCTGATCCTGGGCCTAAGGAAAAAGGCTTACCATCCTGAATCCAGTCTTCAGCAACACCTATAAAGACAAGAAAGAACAGGTTAGCATTACGGTCTTCAGTGACAGCTCTTCACTAACCTGGTCCATCGGCTGTCACCAACGCCTCGCGCTGCATTCCGACATCTGCAAGACAAAGGCTTACCTACTCTTCGTGCGCTCCGGAGGTCTTCACACTGCATTCCGGCATCTGAAAGACAAAAGCTTACCAACTCTTCGCACGCTCCGGAGGCCTTCGGCGTTGCATCCCGCATCTGAAAGACAAAACAAGGTGCGTTTAAAGACATTGGGGAACTTTAATACTCACGTGCCATTACTCCTTGCCACATCTAACCCAGTGGGTATTCCGGCACCCTGCAGCCGCTCCGAACTTGTACCTGCAAAATAAAAAGACAGTTAGAGCGCATCGTGAAGCAGGCAACAAGCGCTTACTTACGTGCTTCCAGGCGCTTCTATTCATCACACGGGCTCCATCTTCAACTCACTTCAGCCCGTCATCCACCATCGCCGGAACCCTGCAAAACAAGAGACATCATTACTAAAGACTTTAAAGACATTAGAAGTACTCGAAACTTACCGTTCGCGCAGTAAACGACGGACAGCAGTCCTCTGAAGTCAGTGAAGAAACTGGTTACAGCACCCTGTCCCGAGGCAGATGGAGAGCACGGCGTTCACTTACCTAAGGTGAGAGCGTTAACCTTCGGGGTTCTACAGGAGAAGAGAAAGGGAAGAAGAGAGAGACATTTAATAACCCAGTTCATTAATCCCATATTTTCTATCTGCAGACATCTTACCCTTCGAGTCAGACATACAGTGCACAGAGGTCCAGCCCAAAGAGCCAGCCGTGTGGTACACATCACCTTTGAAGATACGGTATACACCCAGTCAAGACCGGCGCCTCTACGGGAATCAGGTGAGCGTTACATTTGCTAGATTCATCACAGTGGTCAGGGGTCCACAATGAGTCCACACAGTAAAGCATTCAATCATTCTGCTTAGACAGGTAAATACAAAAATAGTCTATTTTTTATAGGCACAAAACACACTAGGAAAATGATACAAGTAAGTAATATTATCACACAACATTCAATTCATAAACATATATTTAGTCACCTTTGGTGTCTAGAAATAAATACATTTAAATTAAACACCTAAAAGGAAAAGTAATGATGCAGTAAGGACAACCAGTTCACAGGAGTATTACCCTAATTGTATAAGTCTAATCCCTATGTTGGTTTGGGCCAAATGCCCAGAAGTCACAGAAGCTTCTTCTCAGGAGAGGGGAAAATGTAGGAAAGGTTCTTGTGGTGGTGAACATTTTTTCAGAGGACTAAACAATGTTAACTATTTTCAGATCCTTTAGAACAGCTTTTAGAATTGAAAAAGTGGAATGGAACAAACAAAAGTTTACTTCTAAGGTTTATTATAGGGGAGACAGGGGTGGCTGTGCAAGTACTCACCCCACTGATTACGATTCTCCCGAGTGACTAGGCAGGTCTACTGGGAGTTGCTGGAGGTAGGTTTTCCTGCCATTGGATCCAGTAGAGGATGTCCAGGAGCTGCAGGTTCAAGGTGGATTCCGTTTGAGCCCATGAGCTGAGTGCAACTCTTTCTGATATAGCAATGCCGCACCAATACAGGCCTTGTCAGGACACTCTACCAGATGAAGGAAAGCTGGTTCCGCCAAAAGTTACTGTAAACCGGTGGCTGAAGCTGTTTCTCCAGTCACAGTTGAAGAAGACCTTCCAGGACAGGATACCTTGATGTTGGGAACTTGAAACTTGACAGGAAGGTGACTTGTACCATCGAGATTCCGGCTGAAAATGCAAAATGGCAACGCTTCTGGTAAGATAGCACAAAACAGAGCTGGTCAGTCCCAAGGACGATTCTGAAGTCTTAGGACTGCAGGAGAGCGAGAAGACATCGAGACTGGTTGGTGCCACCACTACAAGGTTCAAAGCACCACAGAGGGCTGTCTAATATCAGCTAATCCATACAGGGGCATTTGCAGGAAAGGTCGCCAGGACGCTTCTGGAGTTATCATGGGTCTTCAGTCAGCTGCACAGCTACACAGGATATTTGACTCTAACACTGATCTGCTTGAATGGCTGCAATAGTCCTCTTATTATCCCAAATCCATGTTAGTGGCCATTCTAAGCCCACCAATGGTAAGTATCTGTACCACCCAATCAGCCAACAGTGTCTCATATAGATTTGTCTGGTGCTATTTAGAATGTGCCATGAGACAGAAAAATTGGAGTAAAATATTGTTTTAAAAGTGCTTGTAATATTACTATGATAGACCAGCAATTTAATAAATGGTTTATCGGATCCTAAGTAACAATTGACCAGTAGGGCCCATTGAAATACTAGTCCATTATAATGAAAGAAACATCAACAAGATGGCGGCCACTTTTTTCACCTTTCTTAACCAAGGTGAAATGGAGATCATGAGATCGAATTGCCCCTAGCTACCAGCTTAAACCAGTGGTGGCATTCGCGCAGCCGAGGAAAGGAGACAGAAACGATCAGAGCTATAGCAAGTGGCAGGCTTTCCAAGATAGAACCTCGCATCTGAACCGGTATGTAGATTGAGAGAGGCACTGACATGTGAATAAGTAAACTAGATATAGAATAGGTGTACGCGACTTAGAATATGAGGCCCCTAGTTATTTCCTGCAGCATGTGGTAAATGCAGAAACTGAATGACAGACTGAAGAGACAACTTTATGAAGGCAAGCACTATAGATAACTAGTGATTCTGGCAATTAATCAGCTGCTCTAAAAAATATCATAACAATAAAAAAATGAAAAAAGTCCATAGAAATAATGTGCTAAGTAAATGAGGATACCTAGAGTAGTTTGCCTTAAATTCATTTTACCCCTCTACAGAAAAGGAATTATATCTAAAGGAGGAACAATGCCACACAGCAGGAGAAGTAAAGCACATCACAGACAATTAAGTAATGGGCTAATATGTGAACAATGTGAGTTGTGCTAATATATAACTAAGTCCACAACAAATCTTTATTTGTATTTAGGTTAAAGTACAGATGCAGAGCAAAAACCACTGCCCTGCCTAAAACAAAACGTGTGAGAAGACCATAAGTGTGACTACAGGAAACAGAATAGTCGAGCTGGTAAAGTAATGCAGCAATAGCTAATCAATACTGTTAGATGTATTTTGTGGTATGTGTGAGCATAAATATATGACTACCTAAAATGGTTTATATCGGGATAATGAACGGTAAGCCAGAACCAGATCTGATGCGCCCTAAACCACCATTTTATCATGTGGTATTTTATCTGCAATAACACTCTGGTGGTAAACCAGCATACACTTACCAGGACACCTAAATGCAGTTGTTCATATAAACAGCCCTGAGATGGACCCAATTCACAGTGACCAATGTTGTTACATGTTTTACCACAAATGGTAAAATACAATTACCCCTTACAGTAATATGCAATTATGATCTGGTTCACAGCTGTCTGTGTTTTACCACAAGAGACCAGGACACATAATAAGTAGACTAAAACTGATTCACCTTGCGTTATCTTTGCTTTATAAAAGATTAGAATTCACAGAGTATACAATAAAACATGCAATGCAAAGTTCTTCTCATTACCTCCATTTGCGATTCAAAACGAAAATAATTAACAACACACATTTCATTAGCAAAGTTCCCCCATGGTATATAGCTTTTTCTCATAATGGGCTTTAACACTCTCTCTTGCGATAGATGTCAAGTGCTCTGTTAAAACTGACCTTGGAATTCACTACTGAAATTGGCAGCCTTATAACCTTCTGTTACACCTGAATCTCATTACATTAGTGGTCAAAAACATATGGAAAATAGCTCTCGACAATTATGAAAGTGGATGTGCTTTTCTAAGCAGCCACCATTTGTAACATGCATCAATCAAAACACTTGAAATGTGGCAGTGACCTTGAATAGCACGTGAAAATGAACTTCCCACATTTGTTGATTTAGCTAACATTCTTCAAATTATAAATGCCTGTAAATTATTCTTGCAAAGATATTCATTCATACATTCATCTCATGTTCCTCACTTTACTGGAACCAAGAAAACACACTTGGTTCTGTGTGCCCCCCCGGTACAGCGAAGCCAGGACCCCTTTTCACCTGTTTGGATGCAGCCCACACTGAAGAATTCCTCTATCTGGTTTTCTCCAACTCACTAAAGGAAGATATCAGCCTACACTTCATCTGCAAACACAGAAAATTGACGCACAGCCAGAGAGAGAGAGTGCTCAAGAGAGACCAGCCTTCTGACTAAAAGCTCTTTTTATACCCTCTGTCTGAGACCTCCCATCAGTGTATGCTTGCTTACATAAAATGTAAGAACTTACCACCCTTGAAGTGATGTCAGGTGCTAATCAGAACCACCTCCCCATGACAAACCAAGTCACTAGAATGTTCTAGAAACACATGATCAGCCTGGATTTTAGAAAGACAGGAACAGATGAAAAGTGTTACATTATTCCGCTCTGTTTTCCTGTTCTGAAATGAACAATGGGCTACTTTGAATAACTTGGCTCTTCACATTCCACATCTCCAACTTGTCACGTCTTCTTTGCTAGAAGACAACTTTCATTCTGCACATTTATACTCTTCTAAAATGAGCCGGCTTATACCATAGTTGTGTACCAATATTTTGCACCATCGAGCAATGGACTGAGTTGCTTTTAACATTAGTGTGGGGATATATTAGTAGTTTAGGAAGTTAGTAAGTGCATTGTTAGTTTTGCAACTCAGTCCATTTTGAACCCCATGGTATAGTGTCCAAATGAAAATACCAGCTTTTATCTAATGGCAACCTCAAACCCCCCTTTACCCATTCATGTTTTCTATGCACTCACAATACTGACTCAGACCAGGTTCAGCCTAAAGTCTCACACTCTCACACTCTTGTTGTCAAGTGGGGTCAGTTTTCATTTTTGTTGAAATGCAGAGCCTTAGTAAAAATGTAAAGCCTTGTCTAAAATTTTGGAGCCCTCTCATCCCACACTATATATGATATAGCCATATAGAGTCATGAACGGCAAGCAGCAAGAACCTGTACGTTGTGTCGCAATGCAGAGCCTACTGAAACGGTCTACACATTCTACCTGTGAATACTGGCAGGCTATTCAATAGAAAAAGATCAAGATAGAAGGTTACCATGGGTGTACCTTGAGTATATATAGTGGAGATGTAAAACTTCACAATCTAGACCTATAAAGAAGGCAGATTGATAAGAGTCTACGGCTCGTAGCAGCATAGAGCAGTAACCACCTTTTGGATAAATAAAGGCAGGAAGGTCACGGATTACACTCAGTATTAAAAGTGCATAGAAAGCCCCCAAAAAATGTTCCACAGATTGGGTCTGAGATAAGAGGAACGAAACATGTTGGGCATTGGAAGTATGTTGAGATCTGTAACAGGATTTTGTGAAAAGTTGCAATAAGTGCACAGTTATAGGTGCATAGACCTGGTAGAACTGAGCGTGGGCATTTTGGCACATTGCACTTTAATATTGGTTTTTATGAGAAGTGTTTTAATAATAAACAGATGTAATGTTTGCTGTCTTGGTCATATGTGTAAATACCACTGTGTTTCAAGTATAGGGTGATAAAGATTTTTACTGATTGAATATTACATTTGCATTTTTTTTTACTATATGAGTGGTCCAATCAGGAGCCACTGTGGGTTTCACTCATGCCTGCACACCAGGTTTTCTGGCACCATATATGTAGAATAGACAGTCCCACCCACTTCCTGGGTCCACACACAAATGGCATGCACTTGCCCAGCAAAACAGCAGCTTTCCTGCACAATAAATGACCATATTAAAGATTTCCCAACCTCAGAAGACTGGAAGAAGACCAAGAATCAAGCTTGCTAAAGAACAAGTGAAAGATATAATGAAATGGCCATTTTAGGGCACTCGCAACGTTTTGTTAGCCAGATGCAGTAAACACAAATGTGCACAATAGAAGTACTGCAAAAAATGTAAATATATATAACTGCTGCCATCAGCTTGTCTTTAGACAAATATCAAATATACGAATAAAAGCAAACCCCCAGTGTAAACGAATATGGTGATAAAAATGTAGCACTGCATTGTAAGATGCTGTGTGCATTGTTAAAAAGTTGCCCAGATGGTTAAGACGAAAAAAGACTAAATGGAAACATAGTTTCCCAGTAGTGATAGTCTGAGTGACTGGTCAGTTTCTTGTGACAAATGAGCAAAATGCCAGAAGAGTAAAGATGAAGGCTTCCCTTCTCTTTAAAAAGTAAGGAAAGCAAAAACTTTGGGGATCCATAGAATATGGAGGGAACGTTGCCTAAAAGAGAAATCGTTCCTAACACTTGCCCATCAATACTAGTTACAGGGGGATCTAATTGACCCCTGGATCGGTCTCCTGTTCCAGCCTGTTACACATTCTGGGTGGTCCTTCAGCATTGCTATGTTGTTCACCTGGCTTATCTTCAATGGTGAAGTCAAAGCCTTGAAGGCTTATGGTCCACCTGAGCAACTTAGGATTCTCTTCCTTGATGTTCATCAGCCACTTTAAGGGCTTATGATCAGTTTGCACAGTGAAGTGAGTCACATAGAGGTAGGGTCTCAGTTTCCAAACACTCCACACTATGGAAAAATATTCCTTTTTAACAGTTGCCCACCTGATCTCTCTGTCGCTCCGGCAGATAATGAAACATATAGGATGTTCCCTGCCTTTGTCATTTAAATGGGAAAGGTCTGCACCTATCCAAGTGTCAGAAGAATCTGTCTGCACAATGGTAATCTCTGCCCTGAGAAGAGGGGCCTGAAAAAGGGAATATGTTACATGTGTGAATAGTAAAATTTATATAATTTTATGCAGTTGTGGAATTCAGGCATAGAAATCCCACAGCAGAGCACAGAGCGTGGGAATGTAGTATATGGTTTGAAAGAGTGGGGGTTGCTAAAAGAGAGTGAGCGTGTGCCGGGGATGAGAGGAGGCTGGACCCTGAGCTGCTGCTATGCTGTAACTGAACAATAAGGTTATCATACTCCGCTTACCAGTGTGGCAATTAACTTAATACTGATGATCAGGATTCCTGGCTGGCGACAAGAATTCCTGGATGATGCAGTAGCCCGGGCCCAGAAGAGGACGGTCCAGAGAGGATGGTCACTTCATAATGGATTGTGCGCTTGAGCCAGTGAAAGTGACTTGGATCGGGGATGCCCCCTCTCGGTCATCAATTGTTCTGTCATGCTGTGGGTTGCCAGAGGTGTTCCTGTGAAGTTGGGGACACTGGGCACATGAGCACTAACTGTGTCTCCAGGGTGGGTGCATGCAAGCCCACTGCATATCTTGTGTAGCAATGAACAAAGCCACATTTACACCTTGACATACAGACCTGTTTGGCCAGTGCCAGTTAATAGCATCTGTAACAACTGGGTGATCAGGAGGCAGTCCCGAATATGCTCAAATGAGCGAGTTCAGGGCTACTTGAGCTTGGCTGGTGGATTACATTGCAGCCAGTGCATGTTATTGTGACTCAAGTTGGATAGTGGCAAGTCAACTGGGAATAGGCTACCACCAGCAGTCGCTATGGTAATATAAGTGGCAGAATGGACAGGTGTCGCAACTCAACAGTTGTAGTGGTGAACCTTCCAGAAGCCCCCTTATTTCTGTAGTCGCTTGGAGAGCCTGTTATTATTAAAAGGGTTTCCAAAGCCACTTTTGCAGCGGATAGAAAAGATTCCCTTCTGTATCATTGTCTGACGCATGAGGGTCAGTGTATAAAAGACTGCAGAGTCTAGTGGAGGCACAATGTGTGGATTTAAATGCCTTTGAAAGCAGCTTGAAGACGGTTGATACACATTAATTGGTGCAGGTAAATAAGATTTTAGCGCACTACCAGTTTTTAAGAGTTTCAAAGAGCAGCAGACTGGTCTGGTAGAACACAGAGTGAAATTTGTGGATTGAAGTCACTTAGAAAGAATGTTTTACGAAAACAACAGCAACACAACCATTATCATTATCAAGATGAAGCAATTGGTCTTCAGAATAGTGAATATCAGAAAAACAAAGACACATCCCACACTCTAGTAGTCACCTGGGTCCACTTGGAGATAACTGGTTCATGGAGCTGGAAGACTTAAAGGAGGCAGAAGGAAGAAACATGGAAGAACAAATATGCTAGTCTTGTGCTTGTGGTAGCAGGTCCATAACAGGCCAAATAAGTTGTGTATAGGCACCACCTGCCGTTGCAGGTCTTTTAGGTCCTGAATCGCTTCTAAAACGAAGCAAGAGCTAGGCGTTGTAAAGGAAGCTGGGAAATGAAGTCCTGGACTAAATTAATTACCATCCACCGTACTATACAAAGCAAAGCACACAATTCAATACAAGCTCTAGGGTCTTTTGCTGCTGTGCGCTACATGGAGTGAGCAGAAGACAGAGAAATACATGACATTACAGAAGTCACAATAAAAGAAATTAAATAAGCATAGCAAGATAATGTGTGAAAAGGCTACACATGAAGTGATAATTATAATTATAATTATAACTATAACATGTGACTGTTATGGTGATATAGAACACTTAAAACATGTAGGTTATGTGAATCTGCTATATTTAACTCTCTGACATCACTCATAACTGTCCAATATCAGCAAAGGTGCGACAGAGCCAGATTTGATGTAAGACTTCATTTGCACTATTCTACTTTGGTAATGTATTTGCAATATGCTCCTACCAGACTATCTGTGCAGTGAAGGTGAAGATCAATAACGGAGTACATTGGCATTTATTTGCAGAATACCCATTCTGTCTCACGAACAGCTGATGTACTGCATCTCAGCTGTACCTAAATTCAGTTTGGTACAAAAATAATAACTGAAATATAACGATACAGTAGACAAGACATGAACCATAAGCACCCCATGGGATGGCGAATGCTTAGCTTTTGAGCTGTCTGACGTATGCTGACATCCTTAAATATACACTTTCTGTCATTCACAGCCCTTTTTCACATCGGTCAAGTAGCTAAACTTAAGTATTCAATGTACAAGCAACTTGCCACACAAATTTGAATCCAACCTACTTTGTCTTCATTTTACTTGGTTACTAAATGGCTATTATGTAATGTGGTGGGCCAGAAGAAAGACAGAGGTGACTTTGTTCAATTTTTGTAACTTTTATTCAAGCAATATCGAATATAAGAAAACTCCTTAATATCCCTAAGCTATGGGTTTTCTCTATCTAACAAACTATTTATGGTGCTTGTCAGTCGTTAATAAGTCTTCAAGAAAACTGTCCTCTCTCGAACTGTAAACTAATCTAACCTTGCCACTATACAAAAATAATGAAGGCACAGGAGAATGACTTCTTCTCTGTTCTGCTTCTCAGCAACGTCCTTTAATAGGCAATTCTTAAATCCTTCTTAGCAAGTCTTTGATAAGTTCACACAGTTCATAAATAGGATTTTCCAGCTTTTACATTGTGTTCTTGACACTTTACTTTTCCCTTCCGATTCTCTCTCTCTCTCTCTCTCTCTCTCTCTCTCTCTCTCTCTCTCTCTCTCTCTCTCTTCACTTAATATCTTTATTAGCCTTTCTTGGCACAAAGTCCCCTCTCTTTCCTGGCTGGGCCAATTAATTCCTCCTATGCAAGATCTCTCACTTTCTTTGTGCTTCCTTCTTGAGGCAAAGTACACTCTTTTTCCTAGTGAAGCCAGTTAAAACAAAAACAAAAAACTTTCAAAAGGTTTCTTATATGTCTGGTGTTCTCTTGTATTAATGGGACAAGTATTAGGATTCCAGAAGTGATATGTATTTGACACCACTCTCCAATATTACAGGTACAAGTCTTATTGTACCAGTAGTGATTCTCTGTTAACTTCCACTCCTCACAATTACTGGGCCGAGCATGAATGGACTAGTAGTGCAACACACTGAAGTTCTTCTCTACAAAAATTACTGGGACGAGTATGATTGTGGCAGTAATGGTTCACACTTGACTCTCTCTCTTCAGAGTTACTGGGATGAGTATGTTTATGCCAACAATGATTCACACTTGACTATGTCTCTTCACGGTCACTGAGATGAGTATGATCCTGCTAATAACGATTCACAATTGACTTGCTCTCTTCAGGGTTACTGGGGTGAGTATGATTGTGCCAATAACAACTCACATTTAACTCTCTCTCTTCAAGGTCACTGAAACATTTATGATTCATGTACTCGTTATCTTCGTTCTCCCTCCCAGTTCTCCCGCCATTCCATTACCTTCTCTTCTTGCGGTTAGCATCACTGGGCCTGCCTGCAGGACGGGAAACTCTTCACTCTCATTCAGGATGGCTTCTGGCTTCTCGTTTGGTCTGCACTCTCCCACTGCACATCTTCCACAGTGTCAGAGGCTCTGTGGTCTCTGCATCATTAAATCACTGCACAGTCCACCTATCCTGGGTCACGCCAACACTCACAGACTGTTTTCTTCCTTGTGGCTCCTTTTTACTCAACGCTACCTGCCCCAGATCTTTTTGTGCTTCCTTCCCACGCCAACTGGTTTCCAGGTCGGAATGCAGGACTTCTCGACATCTGTCAATTTTCTCAGCAATACCTGCTGGAATCTACTGGGCTTCCTTCGATACAACATAGATTTGAAACTCCTGGGTCCCTCCTATCTCCTGAGCTCCTGCTTCGGTTTTTATGATGCTCAGCTGAGCCTTCCCCAACACAGGATCACAGTCCTTCTTTTGTTTCACTTGAGCATTCTGCATTACTCAATCCCTCTTCATCTTCACAGTACAAAAAAGGTAGCAGGCGCCCCTCTCTCGAAAGAACAAGGCATGATAACCTGTTCAGTGGTTATTAACCACATTGAGAGTTCGCAGCCATTGCTTTTTGCTCACTGTACCTTCACAGATGGGAAATATCCATTTGCATATCAGTCTTTGTCCCGCCCACAAGGGCAGTCCAGCACCGAAATGCTAAGGCAATTCCTCTCTGAACAAGAGTACCACCAGCAACCCCATACACGTGTTTCAGCCTTGTTGGGCATCATCAGTGAGGTGAAGCTGAGCCTCTCTAAGCACAGTGAGCAGGGAGTCCACGTCTGGTTGCCCCCAGGTGACCTAGGGTGACCAACCCCAAGTTCCTTTTCAAAAATACAAAAAAGGTAGCAGGCGCCCCTCTCTCGAAAGAACAAGGCATGATAACCTGTTCAGTGGTTATTAACCACATTGAGAGTTTGCAGCCATTGCTTTTTGCTCACTGTACCTTCACAGATGGGAAATAATCATTTGCATATCAGTCTTTGTCCCGCCCACAAGGGCAGTCCAGCACCGAAATGCTATGGCAATTCCTCTCTGAACAAGAGTACCACCAGCAACCCCATACACGTGTTTCAGCCTTGTTGGGCATCATCAGTGAGCTGAAGCTGAGCCTCTCTAAGCACAGTGAGCAGGGAGTCCACGTCTGGTTGCCCCCAGATGATGATGCCCAACAAGGCTGAAACACGTGTATGGGGTTGCTGATGGTACTCTTGTTCAGAGAGGAATTGCCATAGCATTTCGGTGCTGGACTGCCTTAGTGGGCGGGACAAAGACTGATATGCAAATGGATATATCCCATCTGTGAAGGTACAGTGAGCAAAAAGCAATGGCTGCGAACTCTCAATGTGGTTAATAACCACTGAACAGGTTATCATGCCTTGTTCTTTCGAGAGAGGGGCGCCTGCTACCTTTTTTGTATTTATGAAAGGAACTTGGGGTTGGTCACCCTAGGTTACCTGGGGGCAACCAGACGTGGACTCCCTGCTCACTGTGCTTAGAGAGGCTCATCTTTCTCCTCACTGATGATGCCCAACAAGGCTGAAACACGTGTATGGGGTTGCTGATGGTACTCTTGTTCAGAGAGGAATTGCTATAGCATTTCGGTGCTGGACTGCCCTTGTGGGCGGGACAAAGACTGATATGCAAATGGATATTTCCCATCTGTGAAGGTACAGTGAGCAAAAAGCAATGGCTGCTAACTCTCAATGTGGTTAATACCCACTGAACAGGTTATCATGCCTTGTTCTTTCGAGAGAGGGGCGCCTGCTACCTTTTTTTGTATTTATGAAAGAAACTTGGGTTTGGTCACCCTAGGTTACCGGTTGGCAACCAGACGTGGACTCCCTGCTCACTGTGCTTAGAGAGGCTCAGCTTCACCTCACTGATGATGCCCAACAAGGCTGAAACACGTGTATGGGGTTGCTGATGGTACTCTTGTTCGGAGAGGAATTGCCATAGCATTTCGGTGCTGGACTGCCCTTGTGGGCGGGACAAAGACTGATATGCAAATGGATATTTCCCATCTGTGAAGGTACAGTGAGCAAAAAGCAATGGCTGCGAACTCTCAATGTGGTTAATAACCACTGAACAGGTTATCATGCCTTGTTCTTTCGAGAGAGGGGCGCCTGCTACCTTTTTTGTATTTATGAAAGGAATTTGGGTTTGGTCACCCTAGGTTACCGGGGGGCAACCAGACGTGGACTCCCTGCTCACTGTGCTTAGAGAGGCTCAGCTTCACCTCACTGATGATGCCCAACAAGGCTGAAACACGTGTATGGGGTTGCTGATGGTACTCTTGTTCGGAGAGGAATTGCCATAGCATTTCGGTGCTGGACTGCCCTTGTGGGCGGGACAAAGACTGATATGCAAATGGATATTTCCCATCTGTGAAGGTACAGTGAGCAAAAAGCAATGGCTGCAAACTCTCAATGTGGTTAATAACCACTGAACAGGTTATCATGCCTTGTTCTTTCGAGAGAGGGGCGCCTGCTACCTTTTTTGTATTCATCTTCACAGTACCTGATCTTTGAGTGTTCAATATTAATCAATCACTCTTCTTCTTCACATTACCTGATGCTAGAATATTCTGTATTGCTCACTCATTACTCTTCTTCGCAATATTAACAGATTTTGAGGATTGAGTAGTCTGTATTACTCTCACATTCTTTTTCTTCACAGTAGCATAAAAATATATTTCCTTATAGTATACCAATTGTGTTATGCTGCAGTGACAAACAGCTTTGTCTTCTCGATCTTTCAGAAGCTCAGTTGTCACTGATGTTTTGTAAGTGTGTAACTCAAAGAGTTCCTCTGTGGAACAGGTGTCATTTATGCCAAGGGGGGAGTCTCTCCCGGGTTAGGTCCCGCTTAACTGTACCCCTAGGGAGGGTATGGCGTAGATCCCTAGCCTCTCAAGGAAAGGCTCCCCCAAGGGGAGAACTGACTGAATCCCGTAATTCATCACAGTGACAATTAGTATTAAACATTGACTGTGTCAGCTATTTTACATTGAAGCCTATTCTACTAACATATCTGCAGTAACCAAGCACTTTGTGAATGTCAGAAAATTATCAGGACTACCAAAGAATAGCATTGCTTATTTATTGAAACAGATTATGCTCAGACAGTGGGTGTGCTCCATCCCATTTGCCCCACTACAGGGCCGTCATGATGGAGGATCAGGGGGGGGGGCAATGTGACCCGGGCCTCATGCCTGGGAGGGAACTTGCATCACCCTCTACTCACCTGAGTAGAAAGCAGCAAGGGCATTGCTAGGAGATCTGGTGGGCTAAAGTCCCTGGTCTTTTGGTTGCAGCTCTGGATAGAAGCCCAGGGGCTACAACCAAAAGGCTAGCTAGCCCTGATTCCTGACAGTCCGAAATTAGCATAGCCCCAGATCTTTTCCTGACCTACAAAAACCCCTGGAAGGCAGCACAGTCCTCCTGTGTTCTTTATTCACATGGGGGACTGTGCTGCCTGCTCTCAGCAGGCACGTGTCCCCTGAAATGATTTCTTTTTGTATGTACAGCCGTTTGGCTCTGCAACAAACAGTGAAATAATGATATACGGCAGGGCTCAGAAGTGAGCTTTGCCATCTCCCATTATTGCCCTGAAAGCATAAATATGCTAAATGACAGGAGTGTCCTCTTCTGTCATTCAGTGTGTTTACTTTGTGGAGACTCACAACATGAACATGCTGCCTGACAGGAGAGGAGGTCTCACCAGTCAGGCAACTTGTCTATGTGCCGGATTGAATAGAGGGCCATCCAGTCCGCCAGTGCCTTCGCAGGTGTGTATGAAAGGTGCATGGATGCAAGATATGTGTTTTTTTAATTAAATGTGTATATATGTGTATTTTAAATAAAAAAGTATAAGTGCGTGTATGTTGGTGTATGTCAATGGTGTGTTTGTTTTTATATATGCATGCATCTAAGGCGTGTGATTGGTGGATGAATGCGAGGATGAAAGGGTTATATGTGAGTGTGTGTGACAACCCCTCACCCCTAAATTTAGTGGCTCTGGGAGATACTAAATTTAGAAGTGGAGGCTGCTGGGGGCATGGCATTCTTTGTTTGCTTTACCATTGATGCACAGAACCATGCATCATGGGTAAAGGAAACATAAAGTAGTATTACTTGGATAAAGTGGACCACATTGAATGTAAGCCAGGCGAGCCATTAATAACAGTTATGGTGTACAGCCAGTCTGGATATACTTTCGGTGACATGGCATTTTCTATTGGTTGGGGGTCCATGTATGGTAACACAGGCATATATTGGTGCAGCCTGCAAGTACATGTATGGGAATAGCCAGCATGAACATGTTTTTACTGTCATATGTTGTGGGTAAAGGTGGAATAGAATGCATTGGAAAATGTTCTTGTGCCTGGTTGGTGACTTGCATCCTTGGGGATTTCCTTGTGCTACTATACAAAACGAATTGCAAACTCTATGGCTTTTAACGAAAACTGTTAAAGCAAGTGCTGTAAAATGCACCATTTTAACCCTATATTTCAAAAATGTCCTTGGGGTGAGAAACCCTCTTAAGTCAAGCAATGGCACTGAGTTAGCACTCCTAAAAACTAAAAACCATATTGACAAGCTTGGGGATGAAGGGAAACCTGCCCTGCCTTTCCTCCTTGACCTATCTGCAGCCTTCGACCTAGTCAATCACAAAATTCTTTGCCATCATCTAGCCACCTCAGCGTCATTCTCACTGGAAGCCACGACTTGGATCTCCTCCTTCTTAGACGTGCTATGAGGGTGTTTGCCAAAAATGCAAGTGCTCTACCTGCCCCAATCAAATGTTGAGTTACACAAGGATATTGTGTCTCTACCACGCTATATAACAGATTTATCAGACCTCTCTTTGACCTCCGGGACTCCCTCAGCATAGCCTATACTAATTGTTCAGACGACACGCAGATTCTTCTACTGGAAGCTACCCCAATGACACTGACAACCTGAGCTCAGCCTACGCGACCATCCAAGCCTGTATGGCAACGCATGGCCTATGCCTGAATGACCGAGCTCCTTCTGGTCTGCCCATCCTCAGTGCTATAATAACTTGACTCCTGATACTCAGCATTTGACATTGATGGCACTGAGTTCCCCGTCTCCCCAGTAGTGAAAACTTACTGAGTATACCAAGATGCCACCCTATCCTGACTTGACAGGTGAATGCTATCTCACCCTCAGCAGCATGTACTACCAAACTGATAAATGCCACCAGACCTTTCCTATCCACTGACAGTTGCCTTAATGATTGCTCAGGCTGTGGTAGGTTCAAGGCTAGACTACTGCAATTTACTCTTTGCTGGCACATCAGCTCACAATTTACATAAATTAAAGTTGATCCAAAATAATGTGCAGCTCTTAATATCCCTAAAATGGAACACATTTTGACTGCTCAAAGAGCAGTCCATTGGCACCACATCCAAGAAAGGATCAGATTCAAGGACCTCTCTATCAACTGCAGGTGCATCTCGGGGTCTGGCCCGCCTTACTTGTCCAGAAAGAAAAACAAGAACCACTCATCTATGCCCACTAGAACTCCCTACACCCATTGGCTGGTCCAGCCCAAATTCAAATGCGCCAAAGTGGGAGGCTCAAGCTTTCCCTGAATTGCAGCCAAACAATGCAACTCATTCCCTCATGAATTGAGAGCTGAAGAATCCTATTGGGTTTTCCACAGGGCCCTCAAAGCCTGGTTGTTCCCATTGTGGCTGAATCACCTTCTGCGCTTCTACATGTAGCACAACATTGTATTCCATAATCTCTGTCTGTATGCAATTGTATCTTTACAAATGTAAGCTGCCTTGCCTAAATGGCCACATGTAACGGGTTCCATCAGCAGCGCCTTGATCCCTCTGGGTTTTGTGTGCTTTACAAATGCAAAAATAAATAAATAAATACAAAAATAAATAAAGGACCCATTGTGCCGTTTAGCCTCCCTCACTGTGTTTTGCCGATTATGCATAATTGGTGCAAACATTTAAACCTGTCCAGTTCCAAATTTCACCAACTGCCACAGAACATTATCTATTAGCTGGTCCGATATCACAGCGAGTAGAGCGCTTGCTTTGACATCTGTGCAGAGCCTGTGAAGCAGGTTTCAACCCTGGCAGGGCCAAACTCAGCATTTCATCCTTCCAAGGTAGTGCTTAATTTGTAAAAAAATAAGTGCCAGTGCCCAAAAAATATTGGCCCCATAATGCCGGGCGCGGCGCCGCCCCGCAGTGCGGTTGCGACGCACACCCTGTGCCAGTTCAGTGCTAGACCTACCTAGATCGGCCCACCAGCAACCCATCACACTGCTGCTGCTCCATGTCACATGCTTGGCGCTACAGCAACTGCTGGCACAGGCTAGTAGTGGGATGGATGGGGAAGGGTACACATGAATTGAGAAAGTATAATGCTTTAAAGTTGGAAAACACTTACTTGTTATGGTAGGTGTAGTGGTTCCAGCATTCCGGTTTTTCTTTATTAGTTTGTGTTTGAATAGGGATTGTTCACGGCTCAGCCAGAGTTGGTGGAAGGTATCCAGAGGAGTTCTTGGAGCTCCCCAATGGGATGGATTGCCGTCCTATTTTGGGGTCCGTTTTGGTTATCTGGAAATGTTCTTGCAGCTACAGAAAAGAAGGACTAACTGGAGCATATTTTATACTCCAGTACTGCGACTGGTTGTCTATGGAGTTCCTCAGCCTCCTCTTGGATTGGGACAGCCATTTAAAGTTTTCTTTATGGTTGTCTTCAAATGTTTCTGGTTTCAAAATAGTTTAAAACATTTCAATCTTCGCTGCTAGTTGAAGAAAAGAAGACATTAATGCTCTCCCCAGTGATCTATACATGGAGCCGCTGCTAGCCCTCCAAGTCACACACAACATCCACCTCCACCAATACGCTGACGACACACAGCTATACCTAAAGATAGACTCCACCAAGGACACCCATAGGCTCAAAACCTGCCTCTCGCTGATCCAGTCTTGGATGTCCAGTGCCTACTTCAAGCTCAACCCCTCCAAGACCGAATTCCTACTCCCCACCTACACCACCGAACACCCAGACATACAGACCTGGCTATCAACCATGAACTCCGAGGGCTTCACACACAAGCTCACCTTGTGCGCCAAGTCCTCGGGTTCCACATCAACAAACAACTCTGCTTCAAGACACACATAGCCATGAAAACAGACAGCATCAGCTCACCCGCCTGCAAAAAGTCAAGCCCTTCCTCCCTCTGGACAGCTTCAGATCCACCGTTCAAGCACTGTTCCTATACTACCTGGATGGGGGCAATGCACTCCTCGAAGGCCTCCCGCCATCCTCCCTTGTGTCCCTGAGAAGTGTCCTGCACGCGGCTGCACGCCTCATCAATGGTCTACGCAGATACAACTACATCATCCCGCCCCTCATCGACCTTCACTGGCTTCCACAAATCTCCTTCAAGTCTTTCTGCATCATCTATAAGGCAGTCGCCCTGAAGTCACCACCCTACCTTGCACAGAAACTCTGCATCTACAGCACACCACAAGAAGCCAGGACATGAGCAGACTATACATTTGCTGGTGCAGAAAGGATCAGAAAACAAGCCTACTCTGTCTACGCCCCAAGAGTATGGAATCTCCTCCCTATCGGCATCAGACTTGCCCCCACAATTCAGAAAAGAACTCAAGACCCACCTCTTCAAGGAGTCTCTCCTCAACACCTAGGCCATTACCCCACTCCTCCCCGCTACCCGGTACAGCTGTACCCCATTCTCTGTCCCCCCTCTGTATCCTACCCCCGCTGTATATGAAAAGGACTTGTACATCTGTAATGTTGTACACATCTGTAAAGTGCTCTGTTATTTATCTCTATTGGTGTATTCCTTAGTAGAGCACTCTGCTGCTTCTCGGAGCTAGATCCGCACTCAAATACCATAATGCATAATTCTTGCGTCGCTCAATAGAATCTAAACCCCTGCTCACGTTAGTAAGGGGGTTGGCCACTGTGGTACAATTTGTAATTGATGCCCAAGCCAATGTTATGCCCCAGTCAGACCCCGGAAAGAGGACAGCAACTGATTACCTGGTTAAAGGCTAATTAGAGAACACAATACGGACTAAAATAACAAAGACAAACAAGTGTTCCTGCCCTGAGCTCTAACCATGGCGCCCACACATCACATTATTTTTAGTACTTCCGACTTACCTGCATCAAAGAATCAACATTTTACTAACGGCAACCCTACTGTTCCTCTCACACGTCCCAAAGTGCTGAAAAGCCACATCCGTAGCATAAGTCGCTCTACACACTACCATAAAGCAGTAAATATCACAGCTTGAAACAGATAACTGGTGCAAGGCGGGGAGTGCAACTGGTTAATGCTCACCTCTGCAGTATATAATAACAGACTGCAATTGAGCAGGAGCAAGAAGACTGCGGCGTAGGTCGGGGAGTAAACGCTCACCCTCGCTGAATACAATGCAGCCAGAAATGGAGCGGCGAGCAGATAGCCGGCTGAAGGTCTGCTTAACACGCTTACCCTTGCAGGCAAAACCCAGACGTAAAAGCACTGTGTGCGCAGAGAGCAGACACCAGCAGACATATCATTAATGTGATTAGAAGGCACACCGAGCTCAATTCTCGCACGCCTGAGAAGTCCACAAGCATACTGTTTTCAGCACTCCTTTGTTGTCTGTACAAATTTCAAAGGCTGGTTGGTTTTAGAGCGCCGTCACCGTGTAAACATCAATAGACATTTCCCAGGCACTGGATTATCGGCATTCGCAAGCGCTGCACGGCAAGGAGATGTGAAGGCGGAAAAGCCTCGCCGAGTAAAAGCGGCCAGGAGGCCTGCATCCCACTGGAGGGCCGGGAATAAAGAGACACACACCCGCACCACCACCACCCCCCCAACCTCCCAAAAACACCACCAGGGAGCATTCCACAGGAATGGCAATTAACGGGGTCTCGAGCACTTAGGAAGGACTCGTGCGCTGAAAAGGAAAAGGCTGATTAAACAAAACATGGTTTATTTAAATCCAGCACTTAAAATAAATGGGCATTCTTAGAGCCGCCGCCCCCTCCCTACTCCCACCCTTGCACCCTGTGAGCCGTCAGTCAGTTGCCCTCCTAAAGAAATGCAACACAAATAATCACAACAAAAGAAGCAGAGCTGAGGAAAAATGTACAGGCAGCAAACTTTGTCAATTACCCATCATGCTCCCCGCCCCCTGCCCCCACTCCCAGGGGGTCGCGCACACTGCACTTGCAGTCGGGCCGCGCATGGTGACATTTTGCGCACGGCTCGCGACGCCGCCCACCGCCGTGGATGTCATGATGTCAATTGACTTGAGCATGTACATTTCACGGAGGCGGGCGGTTGCCGTGGACGCAGCAGGTGGGCCCGAAGTCCGAACACGAACAAACAACAGATAGTGTGTAAAAAAAAAAACAGTAAAGTTTCACTTCAATTACCTTATCTTTTTCTTTATGGTGCCGGCCCGCATTGTTCAGCAAGCGCGGCCTGTCCAGTGCCCGCCCCGGAGGAAGAAGTAGGCCGGGCCGCGGAGCACACAGAAGAAGGGAACATGAGTCTGATCACCCTGGGCCTGGCCTCACCTCACGCCACACCTTAACAAGTGAATCCTGCCTCTGCTCAACAACAGAGACCCACGTAACTCACCCACCCCCACACACTCACGTCATCATGTAATGTCACTGGCTGGAGCCTGGAGTCAACAAGATAACAACACAGCCAATGAAAACTGCACATTCTGTGTTACTATACAGAATGTATCAGATACTGCATAGTAACACGGTTTTCATTGGCTGTTGGTTGTTGTGTTGAACTCTGTAGGCCCAGCCAGCCAGGAGCCATGTTTCTGCAAGTAGCAGAATGATTTATTGATCATGAAACTTAAAGTGTGAACAAACAAAGGAATTACACATGCGCCAGCCTCATGTTCCTCATGTTCCGGTCCCCAAAAAAGAGT
This sequence comes from Ambystoma mexicanum, assembly GCF_040938575.1. Lineage (NCBI taxonomy): Eukaryota > Metazoa > Chordata > Amphibia > Caudata > Ambystomatidae > Ambystoma > Ambystoma mexicanum. The sequence continues at coordinate 931,603,022 of NC_090921.1, read as the reverse complement.
TCCGGTGGCCCCCACCGCCTACCACCGGCACAAATGAAGCACTGTTCCAAGGTCGATAAATAATCACCACACACTGTGGGTAATAATAAGCAGTGCTCAGATTCCTGAGGGTTTGTAGTTCAAAATTATGATTATTATTACCTGTCACTGTTTATGATGTGCATTTTAAAGTGCAGAAAGAGGCAGGATTCGCCTTAATGCTGGCTTCAGGCATCACACACTGTCATGCAATCCTATAAATATTTATGCATATGGTACAAAAGTTAGTCTGGCATAAACTTTTCTCCAGTAGAGAAACATAACTTTGCTGCAGTTAATTTGCACTTGTAAAAATAAACCATATTTGGGTTCCTTCACACATAAACTCAAAGAAAGATTTCTCATGTCTCCTGTTTGTGATGCAAACGCCTCTGGCCCAGTGCAAAAAAAATGGTAAGGAGGCCTCACTAAACTATTTGCTCCATGCCTCACTGCACCTTGTGACAGCTCTGCCCCTCAAGTCTGATCCGTATTCCCACTGTAAAAAATAAATTTTAAAAATGCTGCTGTCGGGGCTCAAACCATTGGCAGTTGGTGGTGGGTGGGTGCAGTTTTTGGCATGTTGAGCAATTTGTTATTGAGGTGACAACTATAAATAAAATATATATTTAACAGTACACTCTCCTCCAAAGGACACTTATGGACTGTTTTGCTTACATGTGGTAATAGGTGTTCCTTAGCTCCAGAAGCAAAGCTTTTCTCTGCAAGTGAAACAATTCAGGTTTTTCTCCTAACTCGATCCCCATTGCTTCTGCATGCATAAAATATAGGGCCTCATCATGAGTTGGGCGCTAGCAGTGGTAACTGTATTAGTGCCGCCTATACTGCTTCACCGGATCATGAGTCGGACCCAAAAATGCACTGGCGCTATTACAGCTGGCGCTAATAGCGCCGATAACACAAATCACCGATACAGCTGTATCACAAGTGCATTCTCAGCGGTATTAGTGCCGAAAACCGTCGCTAATACATCTGAGAATTGCCTCCAGCTGGAGGTAAATGATCCCTGGTGCCAGGAATCAAGCCACAGGGGTACACAATGCACACCAGAGGGCTACATACGCCCCACCCAGCCCCCAAATACTGTTTGCAAAATCATGCTGCTATTATTTGATGATGGGACAGGCAGCTGCTCAGGCTGTGCCTGGCCCTTCTGATGCAGGACAACCAGGCCAGGGCACAGGGAGTACAGTGGCAGGAGAATGAGGAGGTGGAGGCCGAGAGCAGCCACAGCAAGGTGAGCACCCATCTCCAAGGTCTGGCAATCACCCTGGGTGCTCAGTGACACCCAGTTGCTAACTGAATACCGCCTGGACAGGGAGACCATCACTGAGCTGCTCCCCACAATACATGATAAAATTGGGAGCAGGATTATTATCCGCACAGCCATGCCCCCACTGGTGAAGCCGGTGGCAGTCCTGCAGTTCCTTGGGATGGGCGCTTTCCAGCACTCAGTGGCCATTTTGCAAGGCATGTCACAGTCAACATTTAACACAGTCTTTGGCCAGCTGCTGGATGCCCTTCTACGCCATGTCAACCAACACATCACACTGCCCACCACCGAGGCCCAGGTGAATGGTATGAAGGCCCACTTTTATGCCCCGCACAACAGCCCAACAGCAGCCATCGACTGCACCCATGTTACGTTGGCGAGGTCCTATGACCATGAAGTTGTCTACAGGCACTGCAAGCACTCTTGCTCCATGAACGTGAAGGTGACCTGTGGCCCTGACCTCCTCATAACCCACTGCTGTGCCCGCTACCCAGTATCCCGTCCATGTTCCTACGCAACAGAACCCTGCAGGGATACACAGAGAGGCACATAGGACAACTGACCTGGATAGTGGATGAGTGCAAACCCGGCACATATGCATGTTGAAGCAAAATTAGCCACAGTAAGGATTGCATGTCAAGAGGAGGCACTGGCAGCACCCGTCCAGCCCCATCAAAATCAATGGTGGGCATTCAAGAGTGCATGCACATGTGTTACACATCTGGACACACACGTGGTGATGGAGAAACACTGCTGCCATCATAATGACACATCAGACCACATGTTGCACAATGCATCTTGAATGTGCCACTGTCCAGATCCACACAGCAGCACCCAACATGTCCACCTGTGCAACAGCTGTCTGCCCATGTGCAGTAGAGGCGGACATGCCACAGAGCACCCACCACAAAGTCACTGTGTGCATGTACTGCATGTAATCAATGGCATAATCTACAAATGATGCACACGCATCACCTATACACATTGGATGTCCGGATGCACACAAGAATGCCCACAGCTAACAATTGCTAGATACATTGCGACTGCAGACCCATGCATGAGACAAACGACTGATGTCCTTATTAGACCCGTGCAGGTGACTCTGGAAGTCAGCAGCTGGCGTATCTTATGACACCTATGAGCGACCCACGTACACCACATGAGTCTGCCTACAACCTCTGGACCAGCACTGCAGGGGCCCTGATTTATGCCACAGACAAAGTAGGAGAAATTGGCTTGGTGTGTGCTATGCTCCATAATATTTGCCTAAGGAGGAAAGTGTCTCGACCACATGACGCTGAAAGGCCACACTCAGAGGAAGATGGTGATGAAGACCATGTGGCAGGACCCAGGGCAGATAAACACAGGGATGAAGTGAGTGAATGAAGATTGGCCCGACAGGCGCTAATAGACAATTACGTTTAGTTGATGCAGTATACAAACTGCACAGTGTTGATAAAGAGCACAATAACACAATCATGAATGGCCTTGCATGTCATATGTTTAACACATTTGTATGTAACTTTTTCATACTACATCCCTCCTCCTCCCACTCACCACCAACACTCCAGAACACTATCCCCCACTCCCCCACCACCAACAGCCCAGCACACCATCCCCCAAATCCTGACCCACCCACCACCAACACCCGAGCACACTATCACCCCTCCCATCACCATGTCCATATAAAGTCCACTCAGGCCAACAATTGTCATGCTTTTCATGATGGCCGTGTCCTCTTCTTCCAACCTGCAGCATCCAGGGAGCGTGAGCACAGCTGGTGCAGGGACCTCTGCCTAGGGGTAGTCTGTTGGTATTCCTCAGTGGGGTGGTGTAGGTGGATGGTATAGAACCTGCCACCTGCAACTGCTGGTGTTGGAGGGCATTTCCCTCCCTCAGCTGCTCGGCTAGGGCAGATATGCCCTTGCATAGCTTGCGGCCTCTCTGACCAAACCCAGCCAGTGGCTGTGCACACTTAATTGGCTCTTCTGGTCCGTGCATTGTCATGGGTCATCCACCCCTTGGCCGCTTGCATGGCCTAACTGATCATCTGCATATCCTGGCTGTGTGCGGTGGCAATATTCCCCATCTGCTACTGCTGTTCCTCCATCTCACTTAGGCGCTCCATGACTCCAGCCAGGTCAACCGTTGGTGGGGTTGTAGGGGTGGGGGAGCCAAAGAAGCTGGTGTCAGTGTTTGGTTCAGGGGTGTGTGCGCACCACCAACATGCTTGGATCAGTGGCCTTGGGGTGCGTTCAGTTGCCTGAACTGGGCTTTCAGGCATGTTGGGTGGAGGAGGTTTGGCAACTGTGGCCAGCTGTTGGGACCACTGTGGCATGCTGGCCCTCAATGCTGCTGCTGCTTGCCCTGGGTGGTGGCTGTTGTGGCTGTGTCCTCCCTGACGCTGTTCTCCTAGCTGTGAACAGGTGTGTGCCTGGCTGACTGGGAGTCTGGTGAGGGCGAGACCCTGCTGCGGTGAGAAGTGGTGGGGGTGTCTTGAGTTTAGGGGTAGATTTGCATCTGCTTTGTGAGGGGGTGTTGCTGATGGTGGCGTGGGAGTTGTGATGTGTAGATAGACCCACTGCAGGCTCATTCCCTGACACCCCTGATATAGCTTGTGTGCCTGTAGGAGACATATGTGATGGCGTTAGGAGACATTGGGCCTCATTCCGAGTATGGCGGTAAGGGATAGCGGCCACCGGTAACGAGACCGGTGGCGGTAATCCCTTACCGCCATACTCCGAGTTCCCTTTGCGCCCTCGCCCTTAACGCCTGCTTTGAGCAGGTGTTAAAGTCGAGGGCGCAAAGGGGTCTCCAAGCCAATAACGGTGACCGTAATGAACGGTCACCGTTATTTGCATCTTCCCCATTCCCATTGAGCCCTATGGGGGCTCATTTGGGAATGGGGAAGAGCCTTGGTGAATGGGGAATTACCGCCCCGCCAACCTTGGAATGGGGCGGTAATTCCGCCATCCACCAAGGCGCTGCCGGTCCGGGTACGGCGTCAACCAAGGCGTTAATAGCGCCATTGGTTAGCGCCGTACTCGGAATGAGGCCCATTGCCTCACATGTTTTGGCATACATGACAGTAATAACATGCTGAGGGGTGTGGCATGGGGCTTTTGCACTGATGCACAGGCCTGGCCTGCTTGCATTTGGTAGTGGATTGGTTGCAATGGGGACACACGCTGGAGGGGTTATGGGGGAATGTATTTGGATGTGGTGGGTTGGCAGTGCTACATTGGCACCTAGCCATTGCCTTGCTTGCATGCATCAGGTCCCCATTTACAACTTGACTGTTATGCATGCTGATTGAGGGGGTGGTGGGCTGGTACTTGTCACTGCCAGGTCCTGATATGACACTGCTGTACCGCCATCGCTGTGTAGTGCCTGGGGCTTGGATGTGTCCCTTGCCTTGGCTGCCCTCCCCACTACTCTGGCACATGAGGGCTGCTGCAGGTGCCTGTGGTGGCTGCCACGCACCACCTCCAGTCACAGTACCTGTCTCAAGGGTAGTTCCACTGGGGGATGCTGTGCTGGGCTGTTGTAGTTACATGCGAAAGGGGGGGCGGTTTGTCTTCAGTCTCCTGGGCGCCAGCGCCTTCCTCGGATTCTCCAACTCCCTCAATCTCCTCCATTTTAACCACAGTGCTGCATTTTTCCTCCCAGGGTGACAGGTCCAGTTCAGGTGGTGAGCCTTGCCCTGTTGCCATGCTGTCCTGTCTGCAGGTCATTCCGGAAGATGGGGCCGACACCTTCTGGCTCTGCCAGGCCTGGTTGCGGAACTTGGAACAATGTATTTTTTTGCTTGGCACCATATAGCTCGATATGGTGGGTGACAACCTCATCCACCAGCACTATCAGTTCTGCGTCTGTAAACTTGGGTTTTCTCAGACGATCTTGCCCTTTGCCTTCTCCTGAGACATATTTACTAGTCTGTGAGTATGGATGGCTGACAGGGGCTCTGATTTTGAATGGATTGTGATTTCCAAAATGGGTGCTTCGTGTTTACCATTACGGCAGTGATATATTTCCCGTTAACAGTGCTCATTAAATGTGCTGAGGCTTTGTGGTAGCAGTATAAATTCTTTCTTTCCGGTGCTGTTTCCATTAAGCACAATTAGAGTTACCACGAGGGATACAGCACTATTTGCGCCACGGTTCCCGAAGGTAACGCTGCATAACCCCCAACTCGTGATGAGGCCCATAAAGTGTATTCGCTCAGCTCGGTCTGTTCCTCAAATAGCTCAAGCAGATGAGCTTTGGTTTTAAACATATGAACACATCCATTAGAGGTTCAAACCCTTCTTTACCCAACTGTACTTTAAAGTATGAAAGGTAATATATTACATAAAAGTGAGTTTTTCTGTGGCTCGATCTGTTCCTTAAATAATTCAACACAATGAGCTTAAAACATAGGATCACTTCTATCAGAGGTTCAAACCCACCTTTCCCAAACTGTACTTTAAATTAGGAAAGTTAATTTATCATATAAAACTGAGATTTTCTCTCAGCTCAATCTGTTCCTTAAATAGCTCAAGCCGATGAGCTTCTGTTTTAAGCGCAGGAGCACTTCCATCAGCAGTTATGGAGGGCGAATGTATTTCGTGACACCGGCCTCTTCGTGTATAAGCACTGACTCTAAGGAAGTTGGTTGGGGCGACTAACAACGAACCATAATAAAAATCACAATAACATCATGATCCAAATTAAATAAGAATACATATTGTCAAATTCAATAACCAGTTTACGCATGTTTTTGTACCAGATTAAGGGCCTCATTATAACTCAGGCGGTCCGGAAATAACGGTGGCAGTAAACCCGCCGCCTCCGTTGTTTCCGGACCGCCTGATCCCGACTCCTGCAGGCGGGAGGTGATGTTCCCGCCAGGTCTGACCTGGCGGGTTTAACACCGCCCGCCTGCAGGCGGACGAGGAAACACCGGCAGCATCACGAGATTCTGCCGGTGTGTCCATGATCCCCATTCCCATCGAGTCCCATAGGACTCGATGGGAATGGGGATTAACACCATTCCGCCTCCGTGATTCCCGGAAAACCGGGGTTGTAAACACGGAGGCGGAATGGTAATACGAGTCCGGCGGTAACCAGGCGGTTTTACTACCGCGGTTACCGCCAGACTCGTAATGAGGCCCTAAGTATGTGTATATAGTGTCATCATGGGTCATGTCCCTGATTCAATGCAGTGAAGCCTTTCACAGCACTTATAAAAAGAACTAGAACTGACTATTGCACAGGGCTGATAACAATTACCTCAATAGCATTTCCATGTATAAAAACAAAACATGCAAACACCTTCTATGTTGCTTTTTAAAGTGTTGAACAGTCCGGCGAATTGAAAATGTTCCCCATTGAGTGTGTTTGTGTCTAGTTGTCTGTGCACGTGCACACACAAGTGAAGACATCATTTCAGAGACTCTGGCCAGCGGTAGGCTTAAGAGCAAACCAAAACTTGATAAGCCAATCTGTGGTAGAGCACGCAGGCTGTATTGACACGCACTGCAACCAACTTAAAGCGACCTAGGGAAATTTACAAAATGGTCTTGACATCGACCTCTGTATTCTTAAATGTTCGACCTAAAATGCGTCACTGTCAATTGGGGTATGTGTCATAACTTGTTTGGAAAATAGATTATTGATTGAAAATAAAAAATAAAAATGTATGACATAAATACATGAAGAAGAATTTAATGAATATGAAGCTAATTATAAGACATCCTATCCCTATTTCATCTGAAAGGAAAACACCTTTCAAACGTGATAGGTTATTTATAATGCAGTCAACAACTAGAGGTTTCTAAGCGTGGACCCGGAAATCGAACCTGTGTTGCTCTGTGTCGTCTTCATTCGAAGGCGAGGACATTGCCCCTGAGTTATCCTCCCGCTAACTTTAACAGCATTAAAAAAAGCAAATAATTCTGACTCTATTAGATTGCCTTTGGTTACATGCTTGGTACCAAATGCAAAACATTTAATTGTGAAAATAATCGCTGTAAAGTCTGTCGTCCGAAAATCATCTCTTTTCACTGTTTAAAAAAAGTTCAAGTCAAATTGCAAAATCGAATTGACAATAATGATTATGATTAAATAACTACCACTCTGCAGGCGTACAAGAATGATCACTGTGCTCTCACATTTCCATATACCAACATTGATCCCAATCATACATGTAAAACATTCACAGCAAATCGATATAACCTTTGGTGGTAACTTGGTGGAGGGAAGGCTGTACCACTTACAAGAGACTTTAGCAACCCAACAGGAAATGTTAAAAGTTCTTAAAAAGAATGTCCAATCAAGGTTCTAAGACATAAATATACTTTAATTAAACAAATGAGCCATATAACTAGCTATTAAAAACACTATAATACCATCCACCTCTGTAAAAGAAAATAGAAAATGCAGCACAGGACTTTATAAGCATTCTGTGGGGGTGGGGGATTGAAATAATGTGACTCAAAGGATATGTTTCTGAAGAAAAAGTACAAGGACTAGAACAAGTCTATAAGAACCACAAAATGCTCTCACTAGTACTTGATTCAATTTCTTAGGAAATTAGACGGGGTCAAATCCAGACTTCGAGATGCAATGCTTGCAGGTTGAACCGGGTTTAATGGCAGCGAGTCGTGTTTATTCTGGCTGTTGATTCAGCATCGAGTGAGAGCAAATGATGCAGGTTGATGGATCATCAGGAGTGGTTCGACGATTGAGCGTGTTTCTAAAGGATGAGCGCCAATGGTTTGGGTCAATGAACCATGCAATGCTTCAGAGGTTGGAGATTAAGTTTCAATGCAACGTCGTGGTGGTTCGATGCTTGATTCAAAGATGACGCAGTTCAAAGCCACCTGCACAGTGTGCTGGTGCTCAAGCCATATCGGTGAGGATTTATTTATGTCGTATTTTATTGTTCAAAATCCAGACCAGGCTCGAGAGCAGTGGAGTGCTGTGCAAGGTGTGGATAGCCAGTGCTTGGACTGGAATCCTTTTATCAGTAGCACACTTCTATGAGTGGCAGTCTGTGTGTTAGTCTGTGCATCCTTTGGGATTAGCTCTTGGTCAGGTGTTTTGTGAAAAGCCAAGTTTTGAACATTTGCAAAATTGGAAATAGTTGGGGCATTCCAAGCCGATACCAGGATGTGGGGGAGTGGATAGGGGATGGATGCTTTGTAGATCTGTCGTGTACACACGTCTTGTACAGTTTCCTGGCCTGGAGAGGAAGCCAATGTAGTTTGTGTAGTACATGGATGATTCTGTCAAATTTCCACATGCATGTAATTAGGTGTGCTGCAGTGTGGTGGGCTGATTTTAGAAGAGCTAAGTGAGTGGCTGGTAGAACCTGTCAGGGGATCCTTTCCTGCATTGATGAGTAAGACCACAGGGGTGTGAAATATAGTCTGGAAGTCCTGGGTTGGGATGAATGAGTTCAGTTTGCAAAGGGTGGACATTTGGAGCCATGTCATTTGGGCCTTCTTGGCTATGTGACTCTGTGTGACAGCTGTCAATGGGGATTTTGATGAACCCAAAATTTGGGGATCAAACCCTTCCAGATGCATAGATTTGAGCCACTGTTGGACAAGCTCTTGTTTAGTGGGGGGACTGATGAGGATGATTTTGGTCTTGGATGGGTTAAGTTTGACGCAGACAACATCCAGGACTTGAAGATGGCAAGGTAATCGTGAAGATGAAAAATGTCCTGCAGGCTTTTACTCTTACAAACAACTGAGTGTTGTCCATGTGTTGGTGGATAGTTATATCAGGTTCTTTAAGGAGTGTACCCAGAGGCTCCACATATAGATTAAAACGTATTGGTGTGAGGATGTAGCCTCAGGGACACCACAGGAGACTGGCAGTTGCTTAGATCAAAACACGTTCACCTGGACAGCCTGGTGTCTGCCCGAGAGATAGGATGTAAACCAATTCTCAACAGTGCCAGAGAAACCCATTCTCCTGAAAGGAGGCAGAGGAGGACACAATGGTCGATATTGTCGAATACAGCCAAGAGCTCAAGGAGGACAAGGAGACTTTAGCCACCCTTATTCATGATTTGAAGGGCATCTATCACCACAAGAATGTTGGCTGTCTCGATGCTACTCTTGGGGCAGAACCCCAATTGATAACCATTTAGGAAATGTAGTTGTTTGATTCTGCTGAATAGTTGTATAGCGACTACTTTTTGCAAGATTTTACCAATAGATTCGTAAAAGGCCATTAGTTGGCCATGTCTATGGGCCTGGGTTCTTTTTCTTCAAAAGAGGTCATATCAGACCAGTATTGATAGTGTCTGTGAATGAGGCACCATTGATCATTGATGCTTAGGAATGTGTTGATTACAAGCCTTTTCATTGTTTAATGATGGCTTCCAAAATGACATTGTCTGAGTAAGAAGTAGGTGTCAGGGAGGTGATTATGTTTAGGAAGTCTGGGTTTCGAGAGAGGAGATCATTTGGTTCAGAGGGGTAAGTGTGTGTGTGCTGGATTTTTTTTGGGGGGGGGGGCTAATGCTGTGGTAGGCTGATTTGATGATCTGTCAGTTTTTGTCTACATTTTCAAAAAAGGAAGTTCGTGATTCCATTGCATTTTTCCTGAGTTGCTGGCATCTCAGGGTCAGGGTCAGGTGAGGGTTTTGTTGCACTGCGTTACTACTTCAACGAAGGATTTGCTCCTGTTAGAGGCTGCTCTGATGGTGATGGAGTTGTACAGAGATTTGGTTTTTGCAACACAATTTCTCTGAGCGTTTGTTGGAGGTGAACTCTGGAGTGTACCAAGGGGTGTGTGGCCTGGTCTTAGCATGTCTTGTATTTAGGGGCACCTGAGTGTCCATCAGTTTCATAGAGCTGTTGAATAATTCTAGGTTCAACAAAGTATTCCCTGTGGTTAAAGTTTGTGAGGTTTGGTTCTAACTTTTTGACTGGGAAGGGTTTTAATGAGGAGTTTTTAGCCTGACCTCTGTGGGCCATGGTCGAGTGGGTGATCAACAGTGGGTTTGTCACATGGTTACAACAGTGAAGTGGGATACGGTCTGCGCAAGTGATGAGGGGGGATAATGTAAAGACTACATCTAGGGTGTTTTCTTTGTTGTGTGTGTGGGAGAGCACATTTGTTTTAGGTCAATGAATCTGGTCAGTGTGAAAAGCATGCTTTGAGTGTGGTTGTCGGCATGAGATTTGGGCACGTTAAAATCTCAGAGAAAGTCATTATAAGTGTGTTCTAATTTGGCAGATGAGAGTATGTTGGAGATATCAGCAATGAAAGAGTCACTCCTGTGAGGAGGTATGTAGATGAGGTGGTCTGTATATGTGGTGGATGGTGAAGAATTCCTTGTGAGATAAAGGAAACTGCCAGATGAGTAATTCAAAAGATCTTGTTCTGGGAAAGGGGATGATGGATCATGGTAATTCACTCCTGTGGATGATTGTCACTTTGATTTCAGCCTTTCCTAGCCGGTGGGCATTGTGGATGCAGTAGCCTGGGGCTAGGGGGAAGTTGAAAACATGGGGGAAGAATGGAGTAATCTATGTGTCAGTATTGAAGAGGACATCAAGTTTGTTATATAAGGTGAGGTCAGTGATCCCTGTGGGGTGAGCAATAGTTGATCGAACATTCCTGAGCAAGCATTAATCACCATGAGAGGATGTGTGGTATCTGGATGCTGGATGGGAAAAGGGTGATATTGATGAGGTTCACTAGGGTTGCTTTACTGGGCTGCCCAGGGCTCTTGGACATTGAACCTCAAAAAGAGTGGGGATAGGCTGCAGAGGGAGGAGACACATAGAGATGCCTTTTGGCAGGGAGTCGTAGCAGTTACTTTGTAGGTGAGATAGTGGGTCTGTCCCTTGGCCCCATCATGCCCGAACAGGCACAGACTGGTCAGGTCATTGTCATTGTCTTTCCTTTGCAGAGTACGCTGGCGATGATGACACCTATGGAGGACAGGTGAAATAGGTGGTGGGAGGAGAAAATGAGTAGCAGGGCCTGGTCATATGACCAGGAGCCTCCTTAATGCTGTTGGACTCGAGCTATAGCAACACAAAGGGATGATGCCTGGAAGGTTTAGAATACATCTTAACCTCTGGCATTGCTCTGGGCAACCCTCTAGACCATTGTTCTTCACTGGCCAAGCCAATAAAAAAGGGGAAAAGCCAAATGCAATTCAGGATTTATCCCACCCAAAAAGGGACATTGCTGCCCAAACTGCTTGGTCAGATCCCTTCTGCACGAGACAACAAGCCTCCCCAAGTAGGTTTTCGGCCTCATTGGTGCCTGGAGCTAATCTGAAGACCTTAAGTAGCTGCCTGGAAGTCATGAGAAATGGTGTTGGGCAGAACAACTGAGTGGCAGGGTCTAGTCACATGACCATTAGCCTCCTCAATGCTGTGTTCCTGTGGCTGCCCTAGAGCTTTCTTGTGCAATGCAGCATTGAACAAGCTGAAGGATGCAAGCACAGGTTTGATTTTTGAAGGCAATTGCCAAAGGCAACACCACAGCTCCTGGCGGTTCAAAAGTGTTGCACATGGTTGAAAATCATTATTAGGAGATTTGGGCAATGAAAACAGGGGACCTGGCCCATCTCACTTGTATGGATGCTGTGAGATTCACTGCATGGGGGCCTAGGCCAAAGTTGTTCTTTTTAGGTTTCTCCTTTCCCAGCCTAGGTAGGTTTACTAGCAAAGTGGCAGATTGACAAGCCTTGATCCTCAGCAAACCCAACCCCAATGTGCTCTGGGAATGGGTATGGAGCAGTACTTTTCTGTGCCTTGGTAAACACCTGTATTCACCTTTGGCACAGGTGCTTTGGAAAGGACAGTTTTCCCAATAGTGTCCAGATGAATTCTTCCTGATGTTCTTAAAGGTTCAAAAGTAAGTCCAATAAGAAGTTGGAGGCCTTGGGCCTCATTACGACCCTGGCGGAAAGTTACCGCCAGGGCCGTGACTTTACCGCCATGGTGCTAACTACGTTAACACCATGGCGGTAAGGGGATTTACCGCCCCATTCCGACCTTGGCGGGGCGGTAAATCCCCAATCCCCATTTACCCTTCCCCATTCCCATTTTTGCCCCATAGGGCATGATGGGAGTGGGGAAGGCGTTAATTACGCCACCGTAAATTACGGTGGCGTAATTAACACCAAGTTCCCTTACCGCCATGGATTTTTACACCCGCTAGAAGCAGGTGTAAAATCCGCCATGGCGGAAAGGGAACTCGTGATTGGCGGTAAGGGGTCGGCGCAGCTAACGATGGCGCTAACCCCTTACCGCCAGGGTCGTAATGAGGCCCCTTGTCTTTAATAGGTAAAATGTCATCAGGGATTGGATGAAAGCAAGCCTGCTTTAAGGGCCCCGATTTATGTCCTTGAGAGATGTGACCCTTGACACATGATGTCCTACTTAAGTGCCTGGGTCTGCAAGAAGTGGAGGGTCAAGAAGGAACAGAAAGCCCATAGAAAAACAAGGTAAATGAGCCATTCCTCTTTACCCCTTGTACTCTCTGGATGGCTTGACACTACCCCCTTCTCAGCCTGATGCTTCAAAGACTCTCTTGTGTGCCACCCAATATTGTGAGGGAGGCCTTTGATATGGAAGTGACACTTTGAAACCAGGCTCTCAAGAGAAGGCAGGGAGTAGTTACCCATCCTCAGAGAGAGTAAACAGAGGCAGGCATTGTGCCTTTTGTCCCATTCAATGGAATGCCGATATCCATACTGCCTGTAGTCCACACAGCCTTTCGTAGCTGGTCTGAGCTCACAGGGTTGAAACTAGGGCTGTGCCGCAATTCAGCTTCAAGTAAGTATTCATCCATATTCCTGCTGTACATGAGGTACTCGGACAAATACTTATTTAATTAATCTTCAAAGCAGAATATTTTGTCCTATGAAAATACATTAAGGGGCTCATTGAAAGTTGGGTCGTACGGGTAAAATCCAGCTGTATTAACGTATACCGCTGCATTACTGCACTGTCCAAATACAAGTGTGGTCAAAAGATGGAGGATTCACCACATGGTAATTCTGCCAAAATCTCCCATCAAGTACTATGGACTCAAAATACACTGCCATGTGGAATCTGGTGGTAAAACCGCTGGACCAAGAAGTGGTAACGGTGATACAGTTTGATGGTATCGGTGCCGATTTACCACCCAGATACCACCAGACTCGTAATGAAGTACAGCTCTGTCTGCATGCCTCGAATCATTGAGGCATGTCATGTTTATCCTTTAAAAGTATAATTAACCAAATGTTGCTGTTCCTTTTTTGATTGAGCAGAGGCAGAGTTGAGGATTTTATTTCGGCGCATGTTGATTTGCTGATGACCTGTGTGAGAAATCCAAATCCAATTAATATAATTACATACATTAATATAGCTCTGCAGTTACACCAGTAAGTTCTAAACCCTGAGTAACTGTATTCAGCCTGCAGGCCAAGATTAGAAAACAAGTAAGATGGCTCAATGAGAAGTGTGCACAGGGCAGAGATGTGCTTGCAATATCGAAAAATAGGTTACAATTCCAACCTTTTCATGTTGCCAAAATGTGTCCCTTTGAATTGAGAGAGAGATGTTACTGAAAAATCTGGCTATATTATTTTTAACCAAAATGCCTCAGTCTTTGACAGCAGAAATGATCTTCTCAACATTCGAAGGTTAACTATGAGGAACCAGGAATGAGACACGGACACAGAAACGTAGGGTGTTGGCCATAAGCTTTTATTGACGTTATATGCCCCCCAGTGCAAGGCCCGCCCTGCGGGTAAAGGCCTGCCGCCCAGGTTAATGAGGGTGGTGGGCCGTTACCTAGAGGGTGGGCCCGGCACCGAGGGGCATATCTAATGGTGTATATTTAAAATAAAATAGAAACATAGCTAAGAAGCGCATCCCAATGCCATGCAGTCCTGTTGGACAGGAAGCCTGTTTTCTATGTTGATGACGTGGGCATCATCAAAATTGAAAATGGGCTTCCTGTATTAGAAGGAATGCACTGCGTCGGGCCGTACTTCTGACGTAAGTTTCTTTTTTATTTAAAACTACGCAGGTGCAAAGAGATGAAGTGGGAGGAGGAGCGTGGAAGTGAAGGGGACACCAGCAATCCAGGCAGCTCGCAGCATGGACTAGTATCATACAGTACAGCTCACATTCTGAGCCTCCTGATTGGCTGTCTTCCCCTTTCAGCTGCTAATGATAAAAGAGATGGGATCTGGAAAATGCCTCTCTGTCCCTAAAATAAGAAGTGATTCCCTATCTCAAACAAAACTAAGGATCTGCAGGATGTCAGAATGTCCAAATTAAAATGTCCCGTGTCCAAAGTACTATTCTGGCCCTCACCTTCTAACAACATAAACTCTAAGGTAAAAAGGGTAATGTCTTTGGCCGTGAGTGATTTATAAATGTTCAAATGTAAAAATGCGTAAGTCCAACAAAGTTTCAGAAGAATAGAGTTCCTTGTTCCAGAGGGTGGTTCTCTTTCCCTGGATTTCTCTTCCCTCTATTTGCGTTTGCATGTAAAATTTACTGTGATTGTTGAGGGAAAGTTTTGAGAGGCAAGAGTCCCTAGTCAATAAGCTCATACACTGGCTGTGCTCTATTAGAGGATGTAAATCAATCATCCGACAGGACATCACTTGGTGCTCTCGCAGGATAATGCTGGATGGCCTGTTATCCATCCAATTGCACTCCAATCTTCTCATTATCTCATGATAAATCAGGCCAGTTCCTGATTCATCATGAGAGCCCTACATCCTGACTATCTACTGTCCCAAAAGCTCCAAGGAGCTGGAAGGCAACAAAGAGGGCATTGGGGTTGGAAAGATGTTTGGAAGGTGTGGATTTACTCCCTCTAATACCATCAATACCCATGCCTGGGCCCCATGAGCCTCTCCATGCCACTGCTATTGTTGACTCATGCCCCATTGGTAATATTTTTGTCCTGGAATATAAATGCATAAATAAGCACCTAAATGTTGCAAGCTGGTTTGAGTTCATTTATTACTTTTACATTGTTTTTAGGAGACCTGTGCCTATTCAAGGATAATTTGCTCACCTAATCCCTATTGTTAAAGATCCCAGAGAAAGACCATGGAGCGGCCTGTTAACATGTGTGGCCTCTCATCTCTAATGGACAATTGTATTTGTATTTGTTTATTTGTATAGCGCCCAAGGCCCGAGGGCAATTGTGTGCATTATTTAGTTACAGGCAGGTTACAGTCACAATATTTACATTGACATATACAAAATATACATGATACATAATCGATGATTTGCAGGTTACACAGGCTGAGCAAAATACAAAAGCAAGATATAATGCAAAAGCTACCTGTGATGCTGAGATTAATGTTCCAGTCAAGGTCATGCCTAGTCAAGGGTTGACAGCCAAACATTGGACTTAGCTTGAATGCAGGGAACAAGAGTTCAGCTCTGAGTGGGTTAGGTAGAGTGTTCTACAGCTTTGCTGCAAGGACTGGGGAGCTGCAACCTCCAGATTTCTGGAGGTTAAAGCGTGGGATGACAAGACAATTAGCGTGTGTGCTTCGGAGAGCTCTCGCAGCTGAGTGAGATGTGATCCTGTTGGAGAGGTAGCTAGGGGCTTGGTTTACGATACTTTTGTGTGTGAGTGCCAGAGCTTTAAGGGAGATTCTTTGGATAACTGAAAGCCAGCGGAGGTTGCGCCTGTATTCTGAAATGTGTGAGGTCCTAGGGATGTTAAGGGCCGCTCAAATAGCATTATTTTGGATAATTTGGAGTTTTCTGATATTGCATTGGTTGCTACCCAGATGAGGGCATTGGAATAGTCAATTTTGGATAGGACCAAGGTCCTGGCTAGGGTAGTACAGTTGGATGGAGACAGAAAGGGGTAGCAGGCTGTGATGAGCTTGCAAGTGTAAGATGCGGCTGAAGAGACTGCATTGGTTTGTCTAGTTAAGGAGAGGGTGGAATCAAGATACATGCCTAGTGTTTTGGTGTCCTTGGCCACTTTGATGGAATTACCATCAATGGTGAAGGACTTGAATGAGGAGTCAAGTTTACTGAGTTTATGGGGTGAACCTAGGATGAGGAGCTCAGTTTTTTCATCATTTAAGCACAGTTCATTCTGCGCCATCCAGGCCTGGATGACTTGATAAATGGCGTTGATAGCTAGGGAGTCAGTTTTGTTATCACCTGTGATGGGAATAAGTATTTGGGTGTCATCAGCGTAATTAGTGTACGTGACGCCCATGCGGTCCAGTATGTCAAATAGAGGTTTTGTGAAGACATTGTAAAGTGTCGGGACACACACGATCCTTGGGGTACTCCACATGTGACAGGGGAAGGTTCGGCAGTGGCGGTAGGGGAAAAGACCCTCATGGATCTGTTATCCAGGAAGGAAGTAATCCAAGTTATGGTTTTCTCAGAGAAGTTGACCCCAGTTTTGAGGTGTGGCAAAGGATTTGATGATTGACTAAGTCAAGTGCTGCGGAAAGGTCTAATAAGAGTAAGAGCGCCAATTTTCCCTTGTCTTTTAAGTCTTCGATTTGCGTTTTTAAGTCTAACTACGCAGTTTCTGTGCCATGGCGAGGGCGGAAGCCCGATTGCCTTAGACCCAGGAGGTTGTTGGTTTCGACATAATCTTGGATTGTGGAAGATCGCACAGGCTGCCCAGATTTGCAACATCTTATAACAACAACAAAGGAAAATAAGATAACCCACTTGTTCAACATCTACAATAGACCAACTGGGGATACACCAAATGAATCTATTGTTCTGATTCAGGAGATACTCGATTCCTTGAATGCTCATGCCAGAAGTAATTCACTTTTTCTGGCCATGGGAAACCTGAATATGAAATTTGAGACTTTGCGAGAGCTTGATGACATGTGGGTTGACCAGGATTCAACATAGAGAATCCCTCTGTTGATAGCCGACTACCCTCTAAGAACTCACCCTCACGCTATCAATGCTGCTCATATTTTGAACACCTTGTGGCTGAGAGCCTGTAATGCCAGATAAATGGCATGCCAGCCTGCTGTGTCTACCTTTTCTGTGGCAAAAGGATCTTCTGGATTCGATTTTATTTGGATAAATGTCAAGGCCTAGACCTGTTAGATATATTTTGGGGTTATATCTAGTATTCAGTGATATTTTTGCTATGTTGGTATTTTCTGTTGTTTTTTTATAGTGGTATTTTTATAATAATTGTAGAATACTGCCTAATAATTACTTCACCAGGATCACTAACAACAAACACATACTGGACTTAATACACTGTGAATAAATGGGTCATGATCTCCTTTGATAATTTATGTACAACGTCACGGTATGCCCGTGTGGCTGTGTTTCAACAAATGTAAAATATGCAATTGAAATACAACACATTCATTCAGCCTCCCACTGCGACTACTTTGCTTTGAGATATTTCTTACTGCATGTTTATCTCCCTATGCATTTCAAAGCAAAGAGACTGAGTGCAGAAGAAATACAATAAGATAAATTACTTTTTCAACTTGTTCTTTATCATAAAATAGAATTGTGCAAGTTACACAGAATGACATGTAGATCCATGTTATAATTCACAAAGTGAGCAACATTTTCTGCAGTGGCTTTCAACACTCTATCTGTGCCAAGTTCTGCTAAATCAACCTTGGCTTCATAACAAAAAGGAAAAAATACCCTTGAGAAAACAGCAAGACTTTGAGAAGTACAAACACAATTTACATGTACATTTAAATTCAAATCTATCATGCAACACCTATAATGAATGGAAATATTTAATCTATGCTACCACTCACTCCACTTGCCCCTCAATGAACTTATAATTACCTAGATAAAGCTTGCAATATTCTCCGACACAGCTTGGCAGTGTTCCCGGGTCATTCACAGCTAACTTCACAGCTCTGCTAAAAGATTGCCAACCCAGGGACGAAACAGCTTCATCCTTAGCCCAGCAGCACCAGCCCTCTGCCCCCTTTTCAGTCAGTGCCAGAAGAGGAATGTTTCTACTCCGCCTGAAAACCCTTTTTTATGAAAACCCCTGTCACTCCAGAAAAACACCTCCCCTTGAACAGATCCACCCACGTCACACGATTTCCTCTGTGCCTCTCATTGTTATAGCTGCATTGCTGAAGAGCAAAGTGATACATATTTCTTACGCATGCTGCTGTAATACAATGCCATGTTTTAGTAGAACAGATCTTCTTATTTTTTAGCTTACCACACAGCGCAGATTCAGCCAGCACATTTAAAGTACATTTTTCTTTCCCAATTTTAGAGCATTATGCAATGGCTCAATCTGAATCCAGTTTTATTTCATGGACTAATTTGGAACAAATGTTATTGTGTGAATCCGCTACTGTTTTGATGGGGTTTGGTTAGTTAGTATATTCAATTAATGTATTAGTGTTATATTTAGTGCAGCTCGGTTCATTAAAATAGCATCATGGAGCAGGTGACCATTTTCTAGCATGTGCTCTCTGCATTGGCATCTATTTAAATTCAGCCTGAGACTCATACTCTGGAGTCCCAGTTAAAACTCAAGCCCTCACTAAAATGTGAATGCTGAAATGCAGAGTCTGAAATATTGAAATGCGCAGTCTAGATGCTGAAATGCGCAGTCTAGATTGCTACTCCTAGAGACCATGATGCTTGATTATTCGGTTCTAGATCATAATGAGAGAGATACCTCCATCCATCTAGCCACTTGGGGGGCAGCATTCCCATCTAACCCATCTAGATCTGTAGAGATAGAGGTAATGAGTCTTGCAACACGAAGGGTAAAATGGGGAGACATGCTGAGAAACAACTCCAAACCCAAAGTGTATGACACTATATTGTGTAATATTGAAGCAATTTGTACTCCTTGATCTGGCACCAAATCCACTTTGGACAATTATGAAGCTATGAAAAAAAATCTCCAGGCACTATTTACTAAGCCTGCTAGGCTCAACAAGCATGAGGAGCTAATGAAGGATGGGTGGTTCAATGAGGAATGCAGAGTAGCAAAGCATGATTTAATGCGTTACCTTAAGGAGGGTGCAGTGGTAGACAAAGAAAGGCTGCACAACCTCAGAGCTGCACATAAATCCCTGAAGAAAAAGATAGCCTTTAATCAGGATAGATTGAATGATTTGCATTCTACGTGTCTAAATGGTGATTCCTTACTGTTTTCGAATATGATTGCAGGGAAATATCTCCATGCCTCCAACACCCTGCAGTGTAGTATAATTTCCTCTTCATGGCACAAGCACTTTGAGGAGTTGTATCAAATTAGGGCAAATCAGCCGGAGGAACGCCCACAACCAGAGAATGTACTCCTCCCATTTGCAAAATCTCTGGAGGTTACAGAGAAGAAGGTAGAAAGGGCGATCCATGTACAATTAGAGGGTAAACACTGGGCCCAGATAAGCTCCCAGTAGATCTATCCAAAAACAAGCCGGTTAAGTGGCACAGCGAGTAGAGCACTCGCTTTGACATATGTGCAGAGCTTGCTAACGCAAGTTCAAATCCCAGCAAGGCCAAACTCAGCCTTTCATCCTTCCGAGGTCGATAAATACATCGATAAATAAGCACCACACACCGTGGCAGCGCATGGCGCAACACAGGAATAATACTGATATTTAAGAAAGCGGACAGGGATCAGCCAGTGAACTACCACCCCATATCACTTCTTCTTGTGTGGGGAACATTTTTGCAAAAGTTATTCTGGAGAGTTTACAGGACTGGGTAGTCAGAACATGTATTATCAGCCACTTACAAGACAGTTTTTGGAACAGGTACAGCACACTTGACCAGTGTAAAGACTGGAGGAGGGGTTTCTGTACTTCTGCCCTCTGTATGATAGGGTAAAGACACAGAACACCCCAGCAAACATCTCAATTTGATAGCAATGGACTAGCAGCCAGGCTTTAGCTTTCAGGAGGTGATGCAGGCTGGTTCTTTAGTACAGTGTTTCCCCAAAATCCCCCAAAAAGGAATGTCCACAAACTATGTTAGGTGATAACACATATTCTTTATTTAAAATAAGGGCTCAGGAATATATACACATATAAATAATAATACTTTGTACTCGGAATATTATTCAAAGAATGGTAAATATATACACTCTATGTGCTACCCCACATGACAGAAATCCAGTAGTAGATGCAGTAACTGCAGACAGCTTTAAATTTGACGGTGGATTCTCAAGTTAGGTGTAACAGCATAGAATAGGAAAGAAAGGCAGGTTAGGTATGAACAGAGGCAGAATGCTTTCTTTCGACTAGACAAGTAATTCTCAGTGAGGATCCCCTCACCTGGTCAACCTGTAAGGGAAATGTTAGGGAGTAACTTATGTTGTCTGTTACAGCCCAGTCCAATAATGTTCAATAACCTTGTGCTTTCTTTAAAAAGGTTCTACCACCCGACATTACCTGAGAGGCCACAGGACAACAGGATCCAATACAAATCTGGGACCCCTGGACGACTCCTGAAACTAGAAGTACCTTTGGTGCCTTGGCAGGTGGAATGGCACAGTTTCTCTGCTTTACTCAATGATTCTGTCCAAGGATGGAGGACCTTTGGAAGAAAGAGCTACTGGGATGCTGAGTCCAAGAATAAAAAGGAACCAAAGTCTTTCTGAAGTGCAGCAGTTTTACCCTTCGCGCTGCTCTCCTTTGGTCAACGATTTCTCTGACTGTAGAAGTCCTGTGAAAATCAAACTTTCTGTGGGCTCTTTAAAGGCTTTGTAGATGAAAGTAAGATTCCTGGCACCCTTCAATGACTTTGGACAGTGACGGTTGCATAGGTCGCTTATGGTGTTGGCTTTTTGAATGGCACACTTTTCTGACTTTTGGTTCTTTGGTGCTGCAGCAGCAGGATGATGTCTGGACAGCTTCTGGTGACATCGACTCAACCACTAGAGTGGACCTCCGACCCTCAAAAATCTGGACCCTCAGGACATCATTGTTAGCTTCTGGTGGCGCGAAATCCACTGGAAGACCTTCCACTTCACTCAACGACTCTGGGCTCTTTTCGCTGGGAAAAGTGGTCAGGGTGAGGGCAAGGATGTCCTTTCGAATGTTCCTAGGCAGTTTGGAATGTTTGTAGCTCTGGTTTTCCAGCAGCAATATGCCAGGGTACCCCCTCTTCTTCGCAGGAGACTGCAACGGCTTCCAGCTGTCCCAAAATTATCCTCTGGACTCTGGGTGACACCAATTGACTTCTCTGACTTGAGACATCTGGCACTCGACTGGACTTGGAAGTCCCCTTCTCTGTACGACAGGCACACAGGACTGGCTTCCAGGAAACTTCAACGAAGAGCAGATGCTTTGCACGATGGTCCCTCGTAGTTCGGGGACAGTTCGCCTGTGCAGGTCCTCTCTGGACCAGTCCTTGCAGAAATGATAGCTATAGGATTACTTGAAGAAATTGCACTAGCAGACTTCTCCTCCAACTGGGCTTCAAGGAACAGCTTCTTCTTTCTTTCTTCAGATTTGACTTCAGCTTCTGAACAAATTGGTAAGTAAGAGGTCCTCAGATATACACATCTGTACCCCATTCACTCTGGATGAGCCAGGTTCAGTCAGCCAATCACGCAGAAGGACATTCATCCAGGCAGCTAGCCAATCAGGCTCACAGGCATTCAGGCCATTCACTCCACCAGACCCCATAATAAAGAATGTGGATTGGGGCAAGTGTCCACCTTTTTTAGCACACTACACTGCATTCATGTCAGCATCAGTCAGGGCTGTCTCATTCATTGTGTCACACACAGAAACCAGACACCCACAATGGAGAATAATAGTTGAGTCCCAACTCCATTCACACAGGTCCCACTCCTAGGGTGTCCCCACGAGACACAACACCTAGTCAGGCTCCTTTCAGTCTGACAGGAGGCAGCCCCAGAGCCATATTATTTTTAACCAAAATGCCTCAGTCTTTGACAGCAGAAATGATCTTCTCAACATTCGAAGGTTAACTATGAGGAACCAGGAATGAGACACGGACACAGAAACGTAGGGTGTTGGCCATAAGCTTTTATTGACGTTATATGCCCCCCAGTGCAAGGCCCGCCCTGCGGGTAAAGGCCTGCCGCCCAGGTTAATGAGGGTGGTGGGCCGTTACCTAGAGGGTGGGCCCGGCACCGAGGGGCATATCTAATGGTGTATATTTAAAATAAAATAGAAACATAGCTAAGAAGCGCATCCCAATGCCATGCAGTCCTGTTGGACAGGAAGCCTGTTTTCTATGTTGATGACGTGGGCATCATCAAAATTGAAAATGGGCTTCCTGTATTAGAAGGAATGCACTGCGTCGGGCCGTACTTCTGACGTAAGTTTCTTTTTTATTTAAAACTACGCAGGTGCAAAGAGATGAAGTGGGAGGAGGAGCGTGGAAGTGAAGGGGACACCAGCAATCCAGGCAGCTCGCAGCATGGACTAGTATCATACAGTACAGCTCACATTCTGAGCCTCCTGATTGGCTGTCTTCCCCTTTCAGCTGCTAATGATAAAAGAGATGGGATCTGGAAAATGCCTCTCTGTCCCTAAAATAAGAAGTGATTCCCTATCTCAAACAAAACTAAGGATCTGCAGGATGTCAGAATGTCCAAATTAAAATGTCCCGTGTCCAAAGTACTATTCTGGCCCTCACCTTCTAACAACATAAACTCTAAGGTAAAAAGGGTAATGTCTTTGGCCGTGAGTGATTTATAAATGTTCAAATGTAAAAATGCGTAAGTCCAACAAAGTTTCAGAAGAATAGAGTTCCTTGTTCCAGAGGGTGGTTCTCTTTCCCTGGATTTCTCTTCCCTCTATTTGCGTTTGCATGTAAAATTTACTGTGATTGTTGAGGGAAAGTTTTGAGAGGCAAGAGTCCCTAGTCAATAAGCTCATACACTGGCTGTGCTCTATTAGAGGATGTAAATCAATCATCCGACAGGACATCACTTGGTGCTCTCGCAGGATAATGCTGGATGGCCTGTTATCCATCCAATTGCACTCCAATCTTCTCATTATCTCATGATAAATCAGGCCAGTTCCTGATTCATCATGAGAGCCCTACATCCTGACTATCTACTGTCCCAAAAGCTCCAAGGAGCTGGAAGGCAACAAAGAGGGCATTGGGGTTGGAAAGATGTTTGGAAGGTGTGGATTTACTCCCTCTAATACCATCAATACCCATGCCTGGGCCCCATGAGCCTCTCCATGCCACTGCTATTGTTGACTCATGCCCCATTGGTAATATTTTTGTCCTGGAATATAAATGCATAAATAAGCACCTAAATGTTGCAAGCTGGTTTGAGTTCATTTATTACTTTTACATTGTTTTTAGGAGACCTGTGCCTATTCAAGGATAATTTGCTCACCTAATCCCTATTGTTAAAGATCCCAGAGAAAGACCATGGAGCGGCCTGTTAACATGTGTGGCCTCTCATCTCTAATGGACAATTGTATTTGTATTTGTTTATTTGTATAGCGCCCAAGGCCCGAGGGCAATTGTGTGCATTATTTAGTTACAGGCAGGTTACAGTCACAATATTTACATTGACATATACAAAATATACATGATACATAATCGATGATTTGCAGGTTACACAGGCTGAGCAAAATACAAAAGCAAGATATAATGCAAAAGCTACCTGTGATGCTGAGATTAATGTTCCAGTCAAGGTCATGCCTAGTCAAGGGTTGACAGCCAAACATTGGACTTAGCTTGAATGCAGGGAACAAGAGTTCAGCTCTGAGTGGGTTAGGTAGAGTGTTCTACAGCTTTGCTGCAAGGACTGGGGAGCTGCAACCTCCAGATTTCTGGAGGTTAAAGCGTGGGATGACAAGACAATTAGCGTGTGTGCTTCGGAGAGCTCTCGCAGCTGAGTGAGATGTGATCCTGTTGGAGAGGTAGCTAGGGGCTTGGTTTACGATACTTTTGTGTGTGAGTGCCAGAGCTTTAAGGGAGATTCTTTGGATAACTGAAAGCCAGCGGAGGTTGCGCCTGTATTCTGAAATGTGTGAGGTCCTAGGGATGTTAAGGGCCGCTCAAATAGCATTATTTTGGATAATTTGGAGTTTTCTGATATTGCATTGGTTGCTACCCAGATGAGGGCATTGGAATAGTCAATTTTGGATAGGACCAAGGTCCTGGCTAGGGTAGTACAGTTGGATGGAGACAGAAAGGGGTAGCAGGCTGTGATGAGCTTGCAAGTGTAAGATGCGGCTGAAGAGACTGCATTGGTTTGTCTAGTTAAGGAGAGGGTGGAATCAAGATACATGCCTAGTGTTTTGGTGTCCTTGGCCACTTTGATGGAATTACCATCAATGGTGAAGGACTTGAATGAGGAGTCAAGTTTACTGAGTTTATGGGGTGAACCTAGGATGAGGAGCTCAGTTTTTTCATCATTTAAGCACAGTTCATTCTGCGCCATCCAGGCCTGGATGACTTGATAAATGGCGTTGATAGCTAGGGAGTCAGTTTTGTTATCACCTGTGATGGGAATAAGTATTTGGGTGTCATCAGCGTAATTAGTGTACGTGACGCCCATGCGGTCCAGTATGTCAAATAGAGGTTTTGTGAAGACATTGTAAAGTGTCGGGACACACACGATCCTTGGGGTACTCCACATGTGACAGGGGAAGGTTCGGCAGTGGCGGTAGGGGAAAAGACCCTCATGGATCTGTTATCCAGGAAGGAAGTAATCCAAGCTATGGTTTTCTCAGAGAAGTTGACCCCAGTTTTGAGGTGTGGCAAAGGATTTGATGATTGACTAAGTCAAGTGCTGCGGAAAGGTCTAATAAGAGTAAGAGCGCCAATTTTCCCTTGTCTTTTAAGTCTTCGATTTGCGTTTTTAAGTCTAACTACGCAGTTTCTGTGCCATGGCGAGGGCGGAAGCCCGATTGCCTTAGACCCAGGAGGTTGTTGGTTTCGACATAATCTTGGATTGTGGAAGATCGCACAGGCTGCCCAGATTTGCAACATCTTATAACAACAACAAAGGAAAATAAGATAACCCACTTGTTCAACATCTACAATAGACCAACTGGGGATACACCAAATGAATCTATTGTTCTGATTCAGGAGATACTCGATTCCTTGAATGCTCATGCCAGAAGTAATTCACTTTTTCTGGCCATGGGAAACCTGAATATGAAATTTGAGACTTTGCGAGAGCTTGATGACATGTGGGTTGACCAGGATTCAACATAGAGAATCCCTCTGTTGATAGCCGACTACCCTCTAAGAACTCACCCTCACGCTATCAATGCTGCTCATATTTTGAACACCTTGTGGCTGAGAGCCTGTAATGCCAGATAAATGGCATGCCAGCCTGCTGTGTCTACCTTTTCTGTGGCAAAAGGATCTTCTGGATTCGATTTTATTTGGATAAATGTCAAGGCCTAGACCTGTTAGATATATTTTGGGGTTATATCTAGTATTCAGTGATATTTTTGCTATGTTGGTATTTTCTGTTGTTTTTTTATAGTGGTATTTTTATAATAATTGTAGAATACTGCCTAATAATTACTTCACCAGGATCACTAACAACAAACACATACTGGACTTAATACACTGTGAATAAATGGGTCATGATCTCCTTTGATAATTTATGTACAACGTCACGGTATGCCCGTGTGGCTGTGTTTCAACAAATGTAAAATATGCAATTGAAATACAACACATTCATTCAGCCTCCCACTGCGACTACTTTGCTTTGAGATATTTCTTACTGCATGTTTATCTCCCTATGCATTTCAAAGCAAAGAGACTGAGTGCAGAAGAAATACAATAAGATAAATTACTTTTTCAACTTGTTCTTTATCATAAAATAGAATTGTGCAAGTTACACAGAATGACATGTAGATCCATGTTATAATTCACAAAGTGAGCAACATTTTCTGCAGTGGCTTTCAACGCTCTATCTGTGCCAAGTTCTGCTAAATCAACCTTGGCTTCATAACAAAAAGGAAAAAATACCCTTGAGAAAACAGCAAGACTTTGAGAAGTACAAACACAATTTACATGTACATTTAAATTCAAATCTATCATGCAACACCTATAATGAATGGAAATATTTAATCTATGCTACCACTCACTCCACTTGCCCCTCAATGAACTTATAATTACCTAGATAAAGCTTGCAATATTCTCCGACACAGCTTGGCAGTGTTCCCGGGTCATTCACAGCTAACTTCACAGCTCTGCTAAAAGATTGCCAACCCAGGGACGAAACAGCTTCATCCTTAGCCCAGCAGCACCAGCCCTCTGCCCCCTTTTCAGTCAGTGCCAGAAGAGGAATGTTTCTACTCCGCCTGAAAACCCTTTTTTATGAAAACCCCTGTCACTCCAGAAAAACACCTCCCCTTGAACAGATCCACCCACGTCACACGATTTCCTCTGTGCCTCTCATTGTTATAGCTGCATTGCTGAAGAGCAAAGTGATACATATTTCTTACGCATGCTGCTGTAATACAATGCCATGTTTTAGTAGAACAGATCTTCTTATTTTTTAGCTTACCACACAGCGCAGATTCAGCCAGCACATTTAAAGTACATTTTTCTTTCCCAATTTTAGAGCATTATGCAATGGCTCAATCTGAATCCAGTTTTATTTCATGGACTAATTTGGAACAAATGTTATTGTGTGAATCCGCTACTGTTTTGATGGGGTTTGGTTAGTTAGTATATTCAATTAATGTATTAGTGTTATATTTAGTGCAGCTCGGTTCATTAAAATAGCATCATGGAGCAGGTGACCATTTTCTAGCATGTGCTCTCTGCATTGGCATCTATTTAAATTCAGCCTGAGACTCATACTCTGGAGTCCCAGTTAAAACTCAAGCCCTCACTAAAATGTGAATGCTGAAATGCAGAGTCTGAAATATTGAAATGCGCAGTCTAGATGCTGAAATGCGCAGTCTAGATTGCTACTCCTAGAGACCATGATGCTTGATTATTCGGTTCTAGATCATAATGAGAGAGATACCTCCATCCATCTAGCCACTTGGGGGGCAGCATTCCCATCTAACCCATCTAGATCTGTAGAGATAGAGGTAATGAGTCTTGCAACACGAAGGGTAAAATGGGGAGACATGCTGAGAAACAACTCCAAACCCAAAGTGTATGACACTATATTGTGTAATATTGAAGCAATTTGTACTCCTTGATCTGGCACCAAATCCACTTTGGACAATTATGAAGCTATGAAAAAAAATCTCCAGGCACTATTTACTAAGCCTGCTAGGCTCAACAAGCATGAGGAGCTAATGAAGGATGGGTGGTTCAATGAGGAATGCAGAGTAGCAAAGCATGATTTAATGCGTTACCTTAAGGAGGGTGCAGTGGTAGACAAAGAAAGGCTGCACAACCTCAGAGCTGCACATAAATCCCTGAAGAAAAAGATAGCCTTTAATCAGGATAGATTGAATGATTTGCATTCTACGTGTCTAAATGGTGATTCCTTACTGTTTTCGAATATGATTGCAGGGAAATATCTCCATGCCTCCAACACCCTGCAGTGTAGTATAATTTCCTCTTCATGGCACAAGCACTTTGAGGAGTTGTATCAAATTAGGGCAAATCAGCCGGAGGAACGCCCACAACCAGAGAATGTACTCCTCCCATTTGCAAAATCTCTGGAGGTTACAGAGAAGAAGGTAGAAAGGGCGATCCATGTACAATTAGAGGGTAAACACTGGGCCCAGATAAGCTCCCAGTAGATCTATCCAAAAACAAGCCGGTTAAGTGGCACAGCGAGTAGAGCACTCGCTTTGACATATGTGCAGAGCTTGCTAACGCAAGTTCAAATCCCAGCAAGGCCAAACTCAGCCTTTCATCCTTCCGAGGTCGATAAATACATCGATAAATAAGCACCACACACCGTGGCAGCGCATGGCGCAACACAGGAATAATACTGATATTTAAGAAAGCGGACAGGGATCAGCCAGTGAACTACCACCCCATATCACTTCTTCTTGTGTGGGGAACATTTTTGCAAAAGTTATTCTGGAGAGTTTACAGGACTGGGTAGTCAGAACATGTATTATCAGCCACTTACAAGACAGTTTTTGGAACAGGTACAGCACACTTGACCAGTGTAAAGACTGGAGGAGGGGTTTCTGTACTTCTGCCCTCTGTATGATAGGGTAAAGACACAGAACACCCCAGCAAACATCTCAATTTGATAGCAATGGACTAGCAGCCAGGCTTTAGCTTTCAGGAGGTGATGCAGGCTGGTTCTTTAGTACAGTGTTTCCCCAAAATCCCCCAAAAAGGAATGTCCACAAACTATGTTAGGTGATAACACATATTCTTTATTTAAAATAAGGGCTCAGGAATATATACACATATAAATAATAATACTTTGTACTCGGAATATTATTCAAAGAATGGTAAATATATACACTCTATGTGCTACCCCACATGACAGAAATCCAGTAGTAGATGCAGTAACTGCAGACAGCTTTAAATTTGACGGTGGATTCTCAAGTTAGGTGTAACAGCATAGAATAGGAAAGAAAGGCAGGTTAGGTATGAACAGAGGCAGAATGCTTTCTTTCGACTAGACAAGTAATTCTCAGTGAGGATCCCCTCACCTGGTCAACCTGTAAGGGAAATGTTAGGGAGTAACTTATGTTGTCTGTTACAGCCCAGTCCAATAATGTTCAATAACCTTGTGCTTTCTTTAAAAAGGTTCTACCACCCGACATTACCTGAGAGGCCACAGGACAACAGGATCCAATACAAATCTGGGACCCCTGGACGACTCCTGAAACTAGAAGTACCTTTGGTGCCTTGGCAGGTGGAATGGCACAGTTTCTCTGCTTTACTCAATGATTCTGTCCAAGGATGGAGGACCTTTGGAAGAAAGAGCTACTGGGATGCTGAGTCCAAGAATAAAAAGGAACCAAAGTCTTTCTGAAGTGCAGCAGTTTTACCCTTCGCGCTGCTCTCCTTTGGTCAACGATTTCTCTGACTGTAGAAGTCCTGTGAAAATCAAACTTTCTGTGGGCTCTTTAAAGGCTTTGTAGATGAAAGTAAGATTCCTGGCACCCTTCAATGACTTTGGACAGTGACGGTTGCATAGGTCGCTTATGGTGTTGGCTTTTTGAATGGCACACTTTTCTGACTTTTGGTTCTTTGGTGCTGCAGCAGCAGGATGATGTCTGGACAGCTTCTGGTGACATCGACTCAACCACTAGAGTGGACCTCCGACCCTCAAAAATCTGGACCCTCAGGACATCATTGTTAGCTTCTGGTGGCGCGAAATCCACTGGAAGACCTTCCACTTCACTCAACGACTCTGGGCTCTTTTCGCTGGGAAAAGTGGTCAGGGTGAGGGCAAGGATGTCCTTTCGAATGTTCCTAGGCAGTTTGGAATGTTTGTAGCTCTGGTTTTCCAGCAGCAATATGCCAGGGTACCCCCTCTTCTTCGCAGGAGACTGCAACGGCTTCCAGCTGTCCCAAAATTATCCTCTGGACTCTGGGTGACACCAATTGACTTCTCTGACTTGAGACATCTGGCACTCGACTGGACTTGGAAGTCCCCTTCTCTGTACGACAGGCACACAGGACTGGCTTCCAGGAAACTTCAACGAAGAGCAGATGCTTTGCACGATGGTCCCTCGTAGTTCGGGGACAGTTCGCCTGTGCAGGTCCTCTCTGGACCAGTCCTTGCAGAAATGATAGCTATAGGATTACTTGAAGAAATTGCACTAGCAGACTTCTCCTCCAACTGGGCTTCAAGGAACAGCTTCTTCTTTCTTTCTTCAGATTTGACTTCAGCTTCTGAACAAATTGGTAAGTAAGAGGTCCTCAGATATACACATCTGTACCCCATTCACTCTGGATGAGCCAGGTTCAGTCAGCCAATCACGCAGAAGGACATTCATCCAGGCAGCTAGCCAATCAGGCTCACAGGCATTCAGGCCATTCACTCCACCAGACCCCATAATAAAGAATGTGGATTGGGGCAAGTGTCCACCTTTTTTAGCACACTACACTGCATTCATGTCAGCATCAGTCAGGGCTGTCTCATTCATTGTGTCACACACAGAAACCAGACACCCACAATGGAGAATAATAGTTGAGTCCCAACTCCATTCACACAGGTCCCACTCCTAGGGTGTCCCCACGAGACACAACACCTAGTCAGGCTCCTTTCAGTCTGACAGGAGGCAGCCCCAGAGCCATATATGGTATTTCCACATAAAAGCCAGTTGGGAGGAAAAGGAACAACAGAGACATATATACGGTGTTTCCACCCAACAGCCATTCATGAGGATGGGACAGAGTCAGGGCTTCCCAGGACTTTGGGAAACAAGGTGAAAGCTAATAGCGCTATATAAATGCATATTATTATTATTATTATTATTATTATTATTATTATTATTATTATTATTAACCAAGGGACCACAAGGGCCATCTTGCCTTCTATCAGGAACCCATTGATTCCTATGGCAGTGCCTGGGTGTCGCAAAATGGAGGACACTCAGACTCACTGCCAAGTCAACATATTGCTGCACCAGCCCATACCCTGCTCTGTGGGCAACACACAGGTGCCCAAAAACACACATAGGGGATACAAGGGTGTACCTCCACCCATCGGTGCCATAATGGGATGCTAAGGGTGTAGTTCACCAAAAGATTACATGAACAGCTGCACTGCCAGAGGTCCAGGCTGGACCTCAGTGGCAGAAAACAAGGAAATACACACAGAGAATTGTTAGGACAAGAACTGGATGCCCTGTCCCTCCTTAAGGCATTCCCAGCATCACAACCAGAGTTTCCGATTCCATCTAATCCTGGAAAATACACCGTCCTTAGTAGAGCAGGGATATATGCGATCTTTGTAGACTTAAATACCACTTTGACAGTGTCCGCAGAAACTCCCTGTGGCAAGTGCTGAGTAACAAAGTTATCCCCAAAACCTGCTAACTCCCATTCAACAACTATATACTGACAACAACTTGTCTGTATGCTGGGGCTTGAGGGGTGACTTGATTGACCAAATTGGCATAGAGTGAGGCATTAGGTAAGCCTGCATGCTGGCCCCACTCCTCTTTAGCATATATATTAATGAAGTCATTGAGGAATTGGCGGCACCCAGCCTTGACCCATCCTAGTCTGGGCAGCACAAGGTTTCCCCCATTATTATTTGTGGATGACACCTTGCTACTGTCTACATTCCCGAAGGGCCTAAAGATATAGGTGGCAAAGTTCATCAGGAAATGTAAAGATCTGGGTCTGGGGCTGAACAAAGAGAAGACCAAAACATTATTCTTCAGAGCCTGCATAGCCCAATCTTTGAAGCTTAACATCAAGGTTGATGGTACCCCCCTAGAACTGGTCTAATTCTATGATTACCTTGGAGTCAGGTTTGTGAACACTGATTTGTGTTCACAGCAGGTAATCATAGCAACGGCCACCTGCGAAAAGTATTGTGGCGGAATCAGGCGATTCCATTGCACCCATCATAGTGGCACTATTAGCCCGGCCATACTACTACTTCGGATGCAGACAATTGCTGCATCATTATATAGGGCTGAGCTCTGGGAACATGTATGAGTGAAATCCTTGGGCATTGCTGAAAAGTAATGCTCAAAAACTCTACTCATGATATCCGTTTCTTCTCCCAATGCTAGTATATTCTTGAAATGGGACCTCCAACTGATCGAATTACAAGCTAGACTAAAGCCCCTTCTGTACAGGACAAGGATGTGGACCTCGCCAGACTTGGCTGTATACAAAGACACAATGGTGCATTTCTTGTCTCTGGCAGAGTCCACATCCCTTCCATGGTTCCATTGCGTTAAAAAAGAATTGTCCGAATTGAACCTGGGCCAGTATTGGGGATCCCCTGAAACTATGACTAGTGACTTGAGGCGACAGTTCAAATGTGTGGGTGGCATCTGCTCCCACAGTATTCTGGCAGAAGAATGCACTACCCTCAGCACAGGTCTGCACGATCTACAGCACAAACCTGATTTTGGGTCTGATTTGGATATGATTAGTCCTTGATATGCCCGGTCCCTATACATATAGTTTCGCTTCAGCATCCTAAAAGTGGCATCCTTTACGCAGAACTTGCGAAGGTTAAGGGGAAAGACATGTTTGGTTTGTGAGGCAATTGAAAAATCCACCATGTATTTCCTGTTCTTCTGCAAAGGTTACAAGGTCTATCACGAGAAATGTCTGTCCCCACTTCTTAGATTGACTGGAATCCGCCATTTTGAGGATGCTTCCATCTATTTTAAGGATACCAGTAACCTGACAATGGCGCAGTTTGTATCAAAATATATCCATAGGGCATGGTTATAATGAAGCAAAGTGGGCAATGAAATGACATTGCCCCAATTAGACCTTGATTTTGCATTGGCTTGGAACGTTGTATAAGCTTTGAATGCAGTATAAGCTCTATTGTGACATGCTCCAACATAACCAATTTGAATAATTGTGTACTTGCCTATTTTATGTTTTATTAATTTAAATCTTGAATGTGTCCTATTTTAAATACTGTCAGTCATGTTACACATATTCTCTTCTTAATGTCCATTGTTGTATTTATTTGCTGATGTTTGGCTAACACCACAATAAAGCTTAATGACTGACTGACTGTCTTCCCTCTATTATATAGTCAAAGATTTCATTTTCCAGCTTTTCTCTTGCTCTACATTAAAACTGTTACACAAGAAAATGCTGCCCTTTGTCCTTGTCTTGTTAGGATACCTGGTGTACTTTCTTCTGAGGTTTCCCTTCCTCTTTTCATGTTCAACTTGTTCAACTGTTACCAATAATACACAAAACGATGTGGCTATGAGTTTGTATCTTGATAGGTTACCTGGGAAACTTCTTTGCCAGGTTTTTACTCCATTCCTCTTTAGTTCACAGAGCCTTCTTGGTAGTCCTGATATATCCATTTCAAGACCCCTTTAGGTGCTGTATTCCTTTTACACTGTTCAGTATGAACTTGACTGGTGGGTGTAGCTGCCAGGTGTTTCTCACATGACACTCTTGCAATTTCCTAGTATATTCTCCTGCCAGGGCTTTCTTAAATGTATAAACTTACAACATTTGGTTTGTCCATGCCTGGTGTTCTTCCTTATCAATTTTCTTTTTTATATGAACATCTTGTAATTGCCTGGAATACTCTCCTGACAGTGTTGTCCTAAAAGAACAAACTTGCAACTGCCTGGTATACTCTCCTGCCAGGACGTTCTTAGACAAACACACATGTAATTGCCTGGTACACAATCCAGGGTTTCTCTCATGTGGACTCTTCACAAACTTCCAAACTTCATATGTTTTATGGTTTGCTTTTTTTGATAGTCTATTTACTTGGCATACTATCCTGTCAGAGCTTTTATTAAAAGTATATTGCATACACTTGTAAACTTGAAAGTTCTTTCTCATTTTACAAAATGCTTACTGGCTCCTTCTCTTTCAGCCACTTTATTTGCTGCCTCAATTGTTATTCGCATGCGGCATGACTTCCAGCACGCCCCAGTGTCCCTTCTTTCCTTTCAGGGACTCACTGGCTCTCTCTGGCATACTTCACTCTTCCCTCGGCAAGTCGGTGGTTGCCATTTGGCATCTCTTGCTGTCTCGCATTTGCTCCTCAGTTTCTCTGCCCTTTGCAGTTAATGCTGGGCTCTTCTGCTTCGCCTTTGGCTCCAATGTGGTAAATGATGCACTGAACACCTGCAAACGTCCAGAAGCACTGTGTTGACGTCTGGCATTCATGCATGTCCACTCTTTCAGTCAGCCTTCCTCTTCTGCCTCCTTGAGCCAGATGGCTCCATGACACTCTCTGCAGCTCCATGGTCTCTAGGTCCTCACAGAGAGAAGCAGCTTCTTCTCTCCAGCAGAGAGTCACAGTCAGCTGTGGCTGCTGTTTAAGTATCCCGGCTAGAGGCAGGCGCTCACAGCAACTAGAGGACAGCCTGTACTCTTGGTCTTGTCTTCTCTGAATTACTCAGTCATCTTCCTTGTCCCAGTATTCTTGTGGTTATGAGAATGGTAGTCCATTTTTGATGTCTTACAATTACATTCTGGCTAAGTGTTCTTTAAGGGCAAGTCAGCTCTGGATGACTTGTAGGTAGAGTCTGAGAAGATACTTTCATGTGTCTTAGAGGGTAAGTCATATTTTAATGGCTTACGTAGAGATCTTTTTAGAGGGTCCCCAATATCTTTCCCAAGTGGGTGAGGGGAGGGGTAACAATATGCCATTAATGCATTTGTTATAGATTGGGGTATCCTCAAGAGAGGAAGGGAAATACCATGCCTTGTCTTATGGTGCCCTGCTACTCCACGTAGGTCGTCTTCCCCCCTTTTGATCCTCCCTCATATAGCTGCCCACAGGGTAAGGGTCAGGATCAGGTAGCGGCTGCCATCCCCTGGTCACCTGGGGAGAGGTCACTGCTGGGAAATAAGTGATGCAATCGAATACATCACATAAAGTATTATTTGTGTAATAAAGACAAGGAGATACAAGTTTACAATTTAAAAATATTGCACCAAATAACCATTCACATGGCAAATAAAGATCTGAAAATCGGCACTGTCCCTTCCCTAACGGGTCAACCCGGGAACCATTGAGGACTCAGCTGTCCATATATATTTTTGCCTGGTTTCTTTTACCATTTTACCATGTCCCAAACACCACAAACCTACCCCACCCAAATAAAATATATTAATGAAAAGACATTTTTCAAATTCCTCATCCCCATTACAGTGTCAGAGGTAGAAAGCATGGCTTTAGCCTCCCAAAGTTGTGTATCCAGTAGCACTTCAGCAGTCAGAAGATTGCAAATTGATGTAATCACTCATTCTGTGTTTCAGTACCTTGCTGGAGCCAGAAGGCTAAAGATGGGCAGGCCCAAAAGGGACATTTGAAAGCACAAGCAGACCCATCCCAGTCTCCCCTCAGTGATTGTGTACATTCATACTATACTTTTGGGCTAGTATTAGTTTCTTGGGCCCTGTCAAACAAGTGTCACCTGTGAATGCACAAACTGTGTTGTTATGGAACAGTTTATTTTATGATAATATATTCCTTTCGTGGTTTACACAAACATCTTCAGTATACAACAAAGAAATGAAATACAATAAAGAATGGATATACATATTTTGAAGTGTGTTTTTAATTTACAAAGTATTTTTGTTGCCTACATAACTTTATTTCTTAAAAAGGTAAATATTTGGCTGTGTATTCGTCTCAGGAGGAATGCTCGTCCAACTATTCAATATTCAGGCCAATACTTAATACTACTATTTGGTTCACCCCTTGTTGAAACTGTTATGAATCGAATCTGATGTGGTTATGATAAACTTGCAGCCACCACACCAAATATAGGTGTGGATTATATTTCAAGATTATCCAGCCACCAGTTAGTAGTTTAATACACTTATTATGAATTTTGCATAAGAGGTGGAGATATAAATGCAACATTTGTCTGCAATTACTTGG
This sequence comes from Ambystoma mexicanum, assembly GCF_040938575.1. Classification (NCBI taxonomy): domain Eukaryota; kingdom Metazoa; phylum Chordata; class Amphibia; order Caudata; family Ambystomatidae; genus Ambystoma; species Ambystoma mexicanum. The sequence continues at coordinate 931,567,297 of NC_090921.1, read as the reverse complement.
TTGTCTTCTGCAGCTGACAAACAGGGCACCTTTAACCTCTCAACCTGTTAAGTGCTACTGTAGAACAGGAGTTGAAAATCAAGATTCTGATACAGCAGGGCACAGGTGCCACTGTGATCTCATAATGGCGATTTCTTAAAAGGAGGTTTAATTAGCAGGCCATCCATTCTGAGATGGAATTCCAAGAATTGTTTTATCATTTAATAAATGTCAAAAAATCTATGATTTTTTTATGTTACCAGGAAGATGGGCATAAAGTGCTCTACTATAATAAATTGCCCCTAGTACGATTGCTGGCATTATGACACAAAGTTATTCCCCTTTTCAAATTCATGTTTCTAGCAGTACAGACATATTAAAAGATCATATAAAAATGACTGCTTCCATTGTACTTGAAACATTTTTTAATCTGTCAGATTATAGGAACTGTGAGGATGCTTATGAATGGTCTAAATCATAGAAATGTTATGCAACCTGGAGAATGAACTAAAAAGTAGGAGCTTCTTGCTGGACATTTAGCAAGGACCAGCAGGGTTTATTGCTATTATGGTCCCCCTAGTGGAGTTGGTGCAGTTAGGTTAAGAACATCCACAGTGGGAGACCACGTACTTCTAAAGGAACTGTGAGGATGCTTATGAATGGTCAAAATCATAGAAATTGTATGCAACCGGCAGTATGGTCTAAAAAGTAGGTGTTTCTTGTTGGACATTTAGCAAGTACCAGCAGGGTTTATTGCTATTATGGACCCCCTAATGGGGTTGGTGCAGTCAGGTTAAAAGCATCCACAGTGGGAGACCACGTTCTTCCCCAAAACTAAAGGCAGGGATTGTTATCATGAAAATTACAGAGTAGCAGGACAGTTATGCTACTGCCACATTTGGATCTCCTGTCCTTTCTAGGGTTCCATGTGTTAAAATCGCGTCAAAAATGGCTGTGGACACAAAATATTGCTGCAAAAAGGCTGTGGTTTTGCTGCTGCAATCCATGTAAAGGATGCGGGTGACACCCCTGCAACCCCATGACCCATTATACCATTTAAAGGGAGCGGGGGACACCCCCGCTCTCCCTAAATGGTATAATGGGATACACCGTTAACGGGTTGTATAGGCAACATTTTTGCAGCAATTTTATCACTGCATACCCTTTGTGGATAGTGCATTATACATGATTGTGAGTCAAACCTGTGTTACAAAGCCACAATGTCTTTAATGCTGATATGAAGATCTGTACTTGACACTTGAATATTTTCTTTGTTGACTTCCCTGGTTTAGGCCTGAGAAAGGAAGAAAATACATGAGTTGCCCCTTCTTGTCAATGTTTTGTGTACATTTTATGAACATGTTGAAGAGTGGATAGTTTAATATGAACTAGTACTTTTATTTTGTTGTTCCTGATTTTTTATTTTTTTATTTCTTTTTTCATTTTATTGTTTTTTCTTTTTCATCTTTTTTCAATTTGTTTTCTATTTTTCAATTTTTTTGTAGGTCCAGAACCTGGTTGGCCCTGGTGGAAAAGGGGTCTCTCTTTCTCCCTCTCCCTTTCCCTCTCCTTTTCCCTAATAATAAAGATGTTATGTATTGTAGAACTGTAGTAGTATAATTGTTTTGTGTGACACTGGTCGTGGGTGTTGGAGTGGATGAAGGATGTCTATTATATGGGGTGGTCATATAAAGGGTGGGGGCAGTTGGGTAAAAATGCTAAAATGAATGTCTATAAAAAAGGAAATATAAAATGTCTCACTTTTTTCCAGCCACCTCTACAAGTTTTCTCAGACAAATGAAACGGGAAGTATGAATGCCGTATGATGTATACAAGGGGTTGGGCTTTGACACTATTTCTGACATCCAGCATTTAGAAACATTGAATAGCTGGTACACTAATATGCACATTACAGAAGGAATATAATCAATGACAGCTGTTACGTGTGTGCACTTGTGTGTGCACTTATCCCGCACACATCAGGGGCTCCTAACGTTTTAGTTCCACATCCAGTCCCAATTACAGAGGCACAATGCTTGCTACATCTTGCACTATAGGGGACATAAGGTTGCAATGTCAATGAATCATTCAGAAGTGACTGATATGTTACATATTTAGTGCTGGAAGGAAAGAAAGAAAGAAAGAAAGAAAGAAAGAAAGAAAGAAAGAAAGAAAGAAAGAAAGAAAGAAAGAAAGAAAGAAAGAAAGAAAGAAAGAAAGAAAAAGAAAATGGCCATAAAAAAACATTGGGGGAATGCTTTTCAGCTGCTATACTGCTGGCACTCTGTTCAAATGTTGACGGGTTGGAAAGGGATTACAACAATTAATACTTTCCTCTGAAGGGATACTTTATACAAGAGTACATGAGGATATAATGAGAGATCTACAAACTGGATGTGAAAAATATGTTTCTTTTCTAGGGAATTCATATTATGTTCCAATACAGACCTGCCCCTGAAGCACTATTCATGAAAAATATTGCATGTCTGTGCTTTATTGATGACATTGTTGGCAGCAGCAATGGTAACACAATAGCTGGTTAAATAAGAACACTCTTCTCATCATGCTATGAATGGGAAACAGTGCTAAACGCATTACATTTTTTAATGTAGTCAAAATAGTATTATCAGTAATATCAAATTGAGAGAGATATTGTGGACCATTGCAATTGCAGGGAAAACCATGTATAAAATCAACACATGTAAACCATTCAAAAACAAACAAAAGAGGTTCTGTGAAAGCAGTGATACAAACCAAACAAAATTAGAAAAATACCCTTACAGTAGCCAAATTGAAACCCATTCATGTTAAGCATGAACCTGACCTTGCTTTAATTACAATATATTCTAACAATTAGGTGTTCCGGGCATACCATACAGAGTTCTAGCATATCTAAAAGGACAATATTGGTCTGTAATTCATGAGTCAATTTTATCCCCCTTCTTAAATATCGAAATTACCACTGATCGCTTCCATGAATGGGGCCTAGGTCCCTGTGACTTATTAATGGTCATTGAAAAGGCTAAACATATAGGTAACTGTCTTTGCTTGAATTTGTAAAGGCATATTTGTATCAGATGGAATGAGAGGTATGCACGGCATAAGAACAGCATCTAATTTCCACCCATTACACAGGCCTCTATGATGTGTCTTTATAGATCCATAATTGTCAACCTTGTTCCATTGCAGAGTCCTCGTGATGGCATTAGATTGCCTAGAAGCGTGATTACAGCACCTGCTTCCAGTTTTAACTAGTGAGGAGACATTCGTCCTACAGCGTTTCACTCTTTAGTGACTGCAATGTTGACCCGGTAATTAACTGTTCATTGACACTGGAACCGCCGTGCTCTGTGTGAAGAGAAGTGGGGGTGGAAAGAAGAAACTTGAAATTATTCCGAATTTTTGCGATAGTGGAACGTGAAGGTGACCACATATGTTAAAATGATAACTGTTGTTGAATTGGAAAGGCACACAGAGGAGCACTTTGCCATTTGGACAGCAGAGGGCAAATTAACACCTATATATTGCATTAAGTACGGAAACATATCTAAGCGTTTATATATATGTATATATATTACATGGCCACGGTAGTGGCCATGTAGTTATGGTTAAGTTGCTGTTTCCATAGGAAGAGCACTTTTTGGGTGGCTTATAACTTCACTCTCCCTGGACGGATCCTCACCAAACTTTGCAAAAAAAGTATTTGGGTCACTCTGAATTGTTTTGCAATGTTTGGTGAGGATTTGTCCAGGGGGGGGCAAAGTTATAGGGGGGGTCCCAAGACTGAATGGGAAAAAAATGTTGCTCGCGCCTACAGCCCAAACCGCTGGACGGATTTCCACCAAGGAGCAGCGGCTTGGTCCCGAAAGCGTGCTTTTGCAAATTTGGCGAAAATCCGTTCAGTAGTTTTTTTTTTAAATGACCAAAAAGTAGGTCAAAAGAAATTAGTGATATCTGTGTTCGGTTCGTGGACACACTTCCCTGTTTGCTCCGCGGACAGTGTCCTGATTGGCCAATCCTCTTGCGTGATGTTCGCGGACATGCAACGTGTTCGCTGATTGGACGATGTGGAGCGTGAAGCGCGTCACATTTTTGGGTAGCGCCCGCCATCTTCGATTCGCGGACGTCCGCGGACAGCGCGGTGACACTTTGTTCAAAATGTGTATTTTGTAGAGTGTGTTGGTGTGTAGGAGTGTTTGGGGAGGGTGGGAGTGTATGAGATAGGATGAAAGTTGTGATTTTTATGTGTTCTAAGGACTCAATATGTGTCTGTTTTGTTCGCAAGCAAAGTGAAACTGTTCTAAGAACACTCGCGGTGTCTGGGGAGTGTTCGTAGGGCGTGTCCTGAGGACGCTGTCCGTATTGTTCTCTGTCAAGTTGAATGTGTTCTAAGAACACCCGCGGTGTCCTGAAATGTTCGCAAATAAACAAAATGGAGGTGCTCTGAAGACGTTTTTGAGAACACTCCCGGTGTCCTGAAATGTTCGTAGGGGGTGTCCTGAGGACGCTGTCCGTATTGTTCTCTGTCAAGTTGAATGTGTTCTAAGAACACCCGCGGTGTCCTGAAATGTTCGCAAATAAACAAAATGGGGGTGTTCTGAAGACGCTTCTAAGAACACTTGTGGTGTCCGGGGAGTGTTCGTAGGGGGTGTCCTGAGGATGCTGTCCGTATTGTTCTCTGTCAAGTTGAATGTGTTCTAAGAACACCCGCGGTGTCCCGAAATGTTCGCAAATAAACAAAATGGGGGTGTTCTGAAGACGCTTCTAAGAACACTCACAGTGTCCGGGGAGTGTTCGTAGTGGGTGTCCTGAGGACGCTGTCCGTATTGTTCTCTGTCAAGTTGAATGTGTCCTAAGAACACTTGCGGTGTCCTGAAATGTTAGCAAATAAACAAGATGGTGGTGTTCTGAAGACGCTTCTAAGAACACTCGTGGTGTCCGGGGAGTGTTCGTAGCGGGTGTCCTGAGGACGCTGTCCGTATTGTTCTCTGTCAAGTTGAATGTGTCCTAAGAACACTTGCCGTGTCCTGAAATGTTCGCAAATAAACAAGATGGTGGTGTTCTGAAGAAGCTTCTAAGAACACTCCCGGTGTCCTGGAATGTTCGTAGGGGGTGTCCTGAGGACACTGTCCGTATTGTTCTCTGTCAAGTTGAATGTGTCCTAAGAACACTCGCGGTGTCCTGAAATGTTCGCAAATAAACAAGATGGTGGTGTTCTGAAGACGCTTCTAAGAACACTTGCGGTGTCCGGGGAGTGTTCGTAGAGGGTGTCCTGAGGACGCTGTCCGTATTGTTCTCTGTCAAGTTGAATGTGTTCTAAGAACACCCGCGGTGTCCTGAAATGTTCGCAAATAAACAAAATGGGGGTGTTCTGAAGACATTTTTGAGAACACTCCCGGTGTCCTGGAATGTTCGTAGGGGGTGTCCTTAGGACGCTGTCCGCATTGTTATCTGTCAAGTTGAATGTGTTCTAAGAACACCCGCGGTGTCCTGAAATGTTCGCAAATAAACAAAATGGGGGTGTTCTGAAGACGCTTCTAAGAACACTTGCGGTGTCCGGGGAGTGTTCGTACTGGGTGTCCTGAGGACGCTGTCCGTATTGTTCTCTGTCAAGTTGAATGTGTTCTAAGAACACCCGCGGTGTCCTGAAATGTTCGCAAATAAACAAAATGGGGGTGTTCTGAAGACGCTTCTAAGAACACTCACAGTGTCCGGGGAGTGTTCGTAGGGGGTGTCCTGAGGACGCTGTCCGTATTGTTCTCTGTCAAGTTGAATGTGTCCTAAGGACACTTGCGGTGTCCTGAAATGTTCGCAAATAAACAAGATGGTGGTGTTCTGAAGACGCTTCTAAGAACACTCGTGGTGTCCGGGGAGTGTTCGTAGGGGGTGTCCTGAGGACGCTGTCCGTATTGTTCTCTGTCAAGTTGAATGTGTCCTAAGAACACTCGCGGTGTCCTGAAATGTTCGCAAATAAACAAGATGGTGGTGTACTGAAGAAGCTTCTAAGAACACTCCCGGTGTCCTGGAATGTTTGTAGGGGGTGTCCTGAGGACGCTGTCCGTATTGTTCTCTGTCAAGTTGAATGTGTCCTAAGAACACTCACGGTGTCCTGAAATGTTCACAAATAAACAAGATAGTGGTGTTCTGAAGATGCTTCTAAGAACACTTGCGGTGTCCGGGGAGTGTTCGTAGAGGGTGTCCTGAGGATGCTGTCCGTATTGTTCTCTGTCAAGTTGAATGTGTTCTAAGAACACCCGCGGTGTCCTGAAATGTTTGCAAATAAACAAAATGGGGGGGTTCTGAAGAAGTTTTTGAGAACACTCCCGGTGTCCTGGAATGTTCGTAGGGGGTGTCCTTAGGACGCTGTCCGTATTGTTCGTTGTTAAGTTGAAAGTGTTCAAACAACTACCGCGTTGTTCTGAAATGTTCGTAGGGGTGTCCTGAAAACAGTGTCCGTATTGTTCGCTGGCAAGTTCAAAGTGTTCTAAGAACACTCACATTGTTCGCGGACATTAAAAGTTTCCCATAGATCATAGTTGAAATGTTTGACTCTATGGATGTGATATGCTGTGGTGGTTGTTTCCAGGGCATACAGTCTTGGGTGCATGGCCATTTGGCCATGCACCCAAGACTGTATGCCCTGGCAACAACCAGCGCAGCATATCACATTCATATTTGCTTATAACTTTGGGTGAAAAACAAATGTATAAGGAACAAAGGTATTAGATACTATGGATGTGATATGCTGCTATGGTTGTCCTTATTATTGTATACTTACTGTTTGGTCTAGTAATGGGAGTCCATGTTTTTCTTCTTCATTTCTGTGATAAAATAAAATAGCATGTTAGTATTAGTATTTTGTAATGACTTATTACATTGTATAAGCAATATACTTTTATTTGTTTTCCACCCTCATATTTAGTAGAGTACAAATCAGAGTACTGTGCAATTTGCTCAGTTTCTGTATTTGTTGCTAAAATCATTGGGTTTGTGGGAGAAAAATAAATCCATGTTAGATTAAAAAAAACCCCTTTTTCTGTCATGCTACAGTTTATTTGTTTGTTTGTTTTCAGTGTTCACTTGTTGTTTCTGGCTAATGCTTTATACTTTGCTTTGTTGTATTTTTTTTGGAGCAGTAACAGAGTCTTCATTTGTTTTGATATTATAAAATTTTGGAGCAGTTAGATACCAATTGGCGTATTCTAACTGTCTATTTTTTTAATATATTTTAGTGGTTTTGATTTATCTATTTGGATATTGTTAAATTTTGGGACAGTTAGATACCAATTAGCGTATTCTAACTGGGTATTTTTTGGCCTAATTTAGTGGTTTTCATTTATCTGATTAGTTGTTGTAGAATCTTTGAGCTGTTAGATAGCTTTTGGAGTATTCTAACAGTTTATATTATTTTAACACAAATTTATAATTTTGGGACAGTTAGATACCAATTGGCGTATTCTAACTGTGTATTTTTTGGTCTAATATAGTGGTATTCATTTATCTGATTAGTTGGTGTAGAATCTTTGAGCAGTTAGATAGCTTTTGGAGTATTCTAACAGTTTATATTTTTTTAACACAAATTTACTTAAAGGTTTAAATACAGTTTATTTATCAAATTTTGGTTTTAAGAACATCAAATAAGCGTTTGTAAGATTTGCTGGTAATCTCTGCTTTAGAGTAATGGTACTATCATTACATTCAAACCATCCACATTTCTTTTTTATATATGCCGTGTAGTGCCCTGAATTGGTTGTGGCTCCTGCGTGGTAGATTATGCCTATTGTTGTGAAGGTTTTCTTACCAAGTGATATTTGACTATGTGTGAATCCAGTCAGCTTGCAGTTGTTTTTGGTACCATCTGCATTGTAACGTAGACGCATTAGTGTTACGTATTTACTATATGTTTGTATTACTAACGTGGAGCGATTATCTGAATTGCAAGTAGAGCATAATCTACCATGGTTTGCATTTTGTACAAGTTGCTGAAATGGAATGGATTCACAATTTGGTATTGATATATATATGAAGCGTTCATTGGGAATTTCTTCTTGTGTCACATTGTTGCACAGAGTGCATGTATGTTTCCACATGTATGAAATCTGGACAATTTCATTTATAGGTATGTTTTTCTTTTCCAGTACTAATAGTAAGTACATTAGAAATTCTTGTGGATCTTCCTGTGAGTTTATAGTGAATTTCACCATTCCAGCACAGTAGTCCAATTGTCGTCTTATTCCAAAAACACTATATGTGTTGTCAGGATTGTTTGCTGCATTTCTGAGAAGTACTAACATTTGCAAACACAAAGGGTCTGTACTGTGTAAGTAAATGTTGTCAACAATTGGTGGTAATTGAAATAGAATATTCATTGCTACATTTGCATAGCAACTTACACCAACTATATTTGAGAATTTAAATGGTCCAGGTAGTTCTGTATCTAACTGCTTTTTTTGGAGTTTGTCTTCCTTCTTTAAAGAAGTACCTAGTTTACTTTCTCTAATTGATTCTTTTTTGTTTGTGGTACTTGATGAAGTATTAGTTTCTTTTACTCTCTTTGGAGGATTTGCAGTGGTGTCCTGTTGCATTTCTGTTTGATTTAGTTTTCTTTTACAATGTTTTAGTTTTTGTGGAACAGAATATGTGTTTAGATGGGGAGTGTATAGTGAGCGAAGTCTATTATATTCTAAAATGCAAGGAATATCAGCGTTTACTTTACTTGCATCAAAGTTGATTAGAAATAGACCGTCAAGTGTACGTAAGCGTGATAGTGCTATGTAGCTCATGCCTTCTTTAAAGACTGTGTTACCAATATCTATCATTGCTTTGTCTAGGGTAAGACCTTGTGATTTATGAATCGTGACTGCGTATGCAAGAGTTAGAGAAAATTGTTCTCTGCGTACATACATATCTTTGAAGAGAAGGAATCTAGCTGTTGAGCGTCCTATCCGTTTTACTTCTGAAAGTTTGTCAAAGAGTATATTGAGAAACTGAATTTTGTTGTCACGTGGGTATGTTTGAAAGCCAACAACTGTATCCAGTGCTCCATTAACTAGTCCTTGGTCCACGTCAAGGTTACGTTTAAGCATTACTCTGCAATTTAGGGATAATTTTAACATCTTTTCTAAGCCTGCTGTGTTTGAGATTGATTTTTCTAAATTATTTAGTCTTGTTGTGGCTTGGTCACACATGGGTAGTGTCATACCATGTACATCTAGTTTGTCTGTGGCGCTAATTTCCATTATTGGTTGCATTTCTTTACTTAACATTATTTCATTGAATTTGAGACAGCTTGCAAGAGTTGGCATTAAGGCCATACAATTGACATTTTTGTGGGCTAATTGTTCCATAACATCTGTAGCACATGCATTATCGCCATAAAGTGCATTAATGTGCCGGGTTTTCAATGTTGCTTCTGCTTCTTTAGAAAGTATACCAACTCTCAAACTTTTTAAAATGTTGGCATAAGTTAGATCTGCAGATTGGCGCATGTTTTCTGTTAATTCTCTGTATTCGAAATGTTGCCAAAGGTTGACATTTCCAATGCTGCCAACAGTTTTACGGCAGACTTTGTGCCCTAATGTTTTAAAAATAGGTTCACCTTTTACAGGTGTTAATTGAAGCAGATATCCAAAAACAATAATTTGTTTTCCTGCAAAGAGCTCTTCATAGTCTGTTTTGAGTACTTCTTGTAATCTGAGGTGAATCAAAGCTAACATCAGGTTGGAGACCATGCTCACTTCATCTATTAGTAGCATTTTCATTTGTTTCAATACTCTGCGTAATTCCATTGCAGCTTCTGCAGAAAGTTTGTAATAGTCTAATTTGTTCTGGTGTTCTACTGGTAATAGTAGTAATCGGTGTAATGTAACACCACCTATGTTGTAGGCAGCTAAACCTGTGGGGGCAGTGACAACAGCTGACAGTTTGTTGTTTGTCAATTGTTGAAGGAACTTACTAATGATTTTGATTAGGAATGTTTTGCCAGAACCAGCTTCACCACTGACGTACAGTAGTATAGGTTTATAATTATGGCAGGAACATTCTTTATTTTCATGTTTTACACCATGTGCAATTTGTTTTGTTACTTCTTGAAAAATGCTACTTTGCTCATTGTTTAGTTTTGATTGTAGTATAGTTAAGTCTTCCTTATCTTCATACTGACACATGGTGTTTTCTACTTCTATCATAGCTAATTCTGCCTCATTTGTTATTAGTGGTTCTCCCAGTGGTTCTTGGCTTCCTGTTACAGAAGGTTGACTACTGTCAGGAGTATCCTTATCTAGTTGGGCTTGGAGTTCTTCTTCATGTTGCTGTTCATTGTGCAACATTGTTTTGTACTGTGTAAAGTTTACATCAGTTATAGTGATTTCATTTGCTTTGAAAGCATCCTCATATGAGTGTTAGTTATCTAGTAATTTTTCTTCTTTTCTCCATGGTTTGAAGGGTTGTAGCAGGGACATGTAATATACTTCTTTATGTTGAGGAGTCTTCAATGACAATTTGATATGATTAATTAAATTTGGTTTAGTGTGTTTAACTAAGCTGCCTTCACAGTCTGTCACTCTATATTTACCTTTTTTTTTTCATCAGGTTTCATATTATTTTTGTATGTGTAGTTTTGGGCTATTTGGTATAGGCACATGTTTTCCAAAGTATTACTTCTGTTTGGGTAGTATGTGTCCAATAAATTGTTTTTTAAAATGTCTTGGCTGTTGGGATCATGTTTGGCTATTGTTTCTATATCTTAATATGATTTCAGAACTCTTTTTCTAGATTTAGCTGGACCAAGACTTAGCCATACTATATTTTCAGATTTACCATACAATGAAGTACCAGTTAAACGATCAGCTGCTTCATAAGATCCACATTCTCTATGGGTGACCATTTTTATGCCCAAGCTGTATAATTTCTGAGATACTGTTTTATCTCATGACAGGTCATTCCAGAGGTCTTGGAGCTCTGTCTTTTCTGCTTTAGTTAAGTATGCTGTGACATATCGTGCAACTGCAGTAAAAGTGTCTGCAATGTACTGCACATCTATGTTTGCATTCCATAAGTGGGCAATGATTGCATTATAATCATTGATATATTTTTCTTCTTCTTTTCTTTTTATGTAATATGTATTTTTAGGTGACTTACCTTTAACACTATGTCTAACTGAAGTCATGAGGTTGTTTACTTGACCTGTATTTGTAACTGGTCTAGAGAAACCAAATCGGCATTTGGTGTAGTATTTGCCTTTGTTTTTGTATTTGCGACAACAATATTTTCCACATTTGTGTCTTTGAAATTGTAAAATTTGTGCATGAAGATCACTATTTGTGGCTTCTGATGGAATTTCACAAGTGACATATTTTTCAATAAACTGTAAAACAGTGGCATCACTGTCTTGACCAAATTTAGGAGCATCTTTAATCCATAAAAGCATGTGGATATGTGGTGCTCCTCTGACTTGGTATTTTTTTCTCCAAAAGAAGTGTTGCACTTCTCCAAGGGGAGATACAGTTTTATTACAAATAAAATGTAGCATAACAATGAAGCGATGGTGAAAATATCTTGAAACATTAACAGGATCCAAAGAACAAAGTTCTCCAGGTGTTAGAATATCTATTTTTGTTTTTATTTGATATGCGTAGGAAATCATGTAAATCTTCCCATGCATATTCTGCACAACTTAATGTAACAAACCAAGTGGGTGGGCCAAGGTTTCTGATCATACAACATACATCTCCATGACGTCGAAACCAGTACTCTTTAGTACCATGCATATTTGCTAATAGATTTGTAATATTTGATTGTAAAACCTCATCCTTTTGTTGCACTTTCTCTAATAATTGTGTAGTTGTCATATTTTGAAAGTGTGATCCTGATTTTAGTATGTGTGCAACTCTGTAACATAAAGTTGCTAGTTCACTTTCAAAGAGTAGGTAGAATATGTATTCCACATTTTGTCTAAATCTGGGATCTTCAGAATACATCCGTAATGAGCGGTATTCTGAAGCTGATATTTGAATAGGTCTATCATCATACCTTCCTCCTTTGCCAGTAGGAAAGAGTAGAGGAAAAGCATGTGCTTCTATACTTTTTTCCCATATACTGATTGGCGATCCTTTTGTTTGATGCATTTGATAAGTTTCCAGTACATCTTGTACGGTGTCATTACAGTGCAAAGGATGAATTGTATACTGGTCTAAAGTATTTGATATTGTAGCAGGATCTAGTAGCTGAAATTGACCAGCTTCTTGTGTTTCCTGAATTATTTCAATTGTTTCTTTCAAGTTTTCGTCAATATTAATTTCTTTTAATATTCATTTTTCTCTTTAAGATATTGAAAGGCTTGTCTAACTTTAGATAAATCTACCAGCTGTTGCCATATTTTTTTTTCTTTTGCAGGTACTCCTATACTAATATAATTAAAGATTGCTGCATTGGATATTGCACTCCTAGAGTATGCACATTTTCTTTTAGATGTAATGGTAAATAAACTACTTTTCCAAAAATGCCTTTTACCAATTCAGAGGGAGGTAATTTTGCTGTTTTTGGTTGAAGGTGTATTATTGCTTGAAATGGGTGTAACTGTTTGAATTATGATGCTCTCATATAAATTAAGTTGTTGTAGAGGTTTTGGTACTGGGTATAATTCCAAATTATTTGTGATAGAACGTGAAGGAGTTTGGTTGTTGTCAAGTTTTGTAGTGCAATAACTGCAAAGTATTAAGGGCTCAGTTATTTCATATTTGTTTTCTGCTACAAGGTAGAGAGCTAATTCAAACCATTTAGAATATTCATTGTCTTCTATTTTGGATGATAGGTCCACAGTTTTTGTGTTATTTTTATAAAAAATTCTACGGCACTTCAGCTGATGTACTTTTAAATTTTAGTATTTCTTTGTTGCATGTGTTTAGCAAAAGGTTGCCATGTGTAGAATTGTGGCTTAATTGGTTTAAAGCTATTTCCTTCTGTAAATGGCTTTCACTTCCAAAATATTTTTTCTGGATATAGTGAATTTCTTCAAGTAGGTCTTTTGCTGTACCATGTAGAAGGATGTTATTTAACTTTGCTCGTGCTAAAGCAGGACTTTTAGCATAGTACAGTTTATGTCCTTGTAGTCCTGTGTACTTGCGCACTGGACAGGTATCTATATTTTTCAGTAATTTAATTTTGATTTTGTCTTTGCTTTTTACATATTTATTGAGGAATTGGCGTAAAGATTTGAAACATTGTTTGGGAATGTTACACATTGACGTGCATGGCCATTTGTACACTAGACGTTCTGATTCAGTTGAATGGAGGGGTAATTCTAAGTTTTCAGGGCATATTTTTGTAAGAAGTACTTCTTGTTCCATTATGGTATTATTCACTTTTTCATAACCTCGACCACTGCTATGTATGGCAATTGTATTTGTTTGCTTTTGTTTGTACGCTTCTTCATTAAAATATGGTTCTGTGCTCGTAGTGTGATTCCATTCACCTCCGCAGATACTTAAGAAATTCTTTCTGTTTACATTTCGCTTATTGAGAAGTCTTTTTTGTAATTTAGTTATTAGTTTTGTTAGCGGTTTCATTTTGTTTAACAGTAAAATAAATACATTTCTTTTGAGAAGAATTGCACTGTCCATCAATGCTTCTAAGATTAATTTCCTACGATAGGTTTTAAGCTTTGAACCTGATTTCTCTCCTGTTTTTATACGATTTTGAAGGACTTTGTGACGGTATATTTTGGCTAAAATACTTTTCTTGGTATGCTTACTTTGCACTATATTAAAATTTGAAGAAGTAGTTTTATCTGTATTGATAGCTGATTTTCTGTTAATTGTTTTTTGGTTTGTTTTACATTTTGATAGAGGAAGCAAAGTTTTTGTACTTGAAACTTCTTGTGTTTCACTAAATGATTGTATTAGCTGTTTTGTTTCAACTTTTTACAAATTCTGCTAGAGATGGATGCTTATGTTGGACACCTTTATTTTCATTTGCTCTACTTTTGCGTTGCTTTCTACGGACTTGACTTTTGGTAGGCATTCTTTAGGGTCTGTTGAAAAAAATAAAGAAGATATGGGTTGGGGTATTCTGGAATGTATGTGTGCTGTGTGCATGAGTGTTTGAGTAAGATGGTAAAGATGTATGTAATGGTGTCTGATTGTGCATTGGGAACTAAAACTAGTAGGGATAGGTATTCTTGAATTCATGTGTTACTAAACTGGGGTTCAGATGACAAAAAAAATGTAAGCTACTGGTGTGGAAAAGTACAAATAGTAAATCTAATGTATACAATTAAAACAGTTGTTTGTTCTATAATATGAAAATTGTAGTGGTTCAGTTGGGTAATTTGTGTGTCCAAAAATAGAAATTTGTGGGCCATTCTGGCTGTAAATCGCTGTTTAAGACATGGACATTTTTGGACAAAATGGTACAAAATGTCTATTTTTAGAAACCAAAATAGCTCGTATTAATGTTATAGTATATTTGATTAATAATATAAATATTATGGTGATATTTTACTTACTTTTTTAAAATTAACAGGTAACTTCTTAGTTTTTCTTTCTTCTTCGAATTTGGCTGCTTCTTTTCAGGAAACTGGTCTTCACTGCAATTCTAAAAGCTTCAAATTAGTAACTTTGTTTGTATATAGCACTGTTTTTAATTTAGATATTGATTTTTTTAATTGAAATCCTCAGTGCCTTCTGTAAAACCATTAAACTAATTTATTTACATAAGATACATTGCATCAGTTCAGTACATATGATATGTTCTTAATGAACAAATTGTATTGAATGACTAACTGTAGCAAAAAAAAATATCTTTACTATGTCTTGTGAAATTTATAATATATTAGTGAATACCACTATTTCTGTAAGTAAACTGTTCTATGTAATAGCGCCTCAATGTCATGTCTAATTTAAAGTAATTAAGTAAATAAATAAATAAAAACAAAAAATATGAAATTGTATAAGTATTTTTATAAAGGTTTAAACATAGATTGTGTTTGCATGCAATTCTGTTTGAATATATGTAGTCTATATATTTCATTTAAAAAATGTTAGTTTAACATGATTTGAGTGTGTGTGTATAAAGAAAGTAAATAGTATAAAGGTTTATAAGTGATAGTTGATTTTAGGAAATTGAAAAAAGTACAGTAAATTCATTTTACAGATTTTACAAGGTAAAAGTCTGTTTGAAAATGTGTTCATCTACTATACAGAAAATATGCATACCTGAAGTTTGTGTTCATGCATATGGATATGCATGGAGCTGCAAGTAGAAATCTTGAAGACTTGTACAGTATTTCTGGTAGATGCTGCTTGCCAATGATATGACACTTGTACTCAGAGAGATTCAGAGTAGATTTGCTGTGCTGATCTATGATGATGCAGTTAGATGTAGAGGTCTTGAATGTGATTGGTGCATGGTCATGTGATTTTTGAGGTACATCCAATAAGCGAATGGCAGAGAGGGTGTAGTGGAAATGGTAGAAGGGCTGTTCATGTTACGATATGTCCGCGGACATGGCGGTAGTTCGCGGACATCGGGAGTTACATCCGGGGATTTTTGGGTTCAGAAGTCATGCAAATGAGAATAAGCACTGAAAGGGATTGGTCAGGAAAGTTTGGTGGGTGTGTTGTGCCAGGAGAGATTTTCTCAGATACTCTTTTTGCTGAGAGAACAAAAGATAGCTATGGCTGTGTGTTTCAGAAAACAGATTGTTTGGATTTTAGGAGATTTGTGGATACATTGGTTGAAGGTGCATGCAGAAAGCTGTGGAGTAGCTGTAGATCTTGGATTCCCACATGTGGAAGTACACTGGCATGGAGTACGTGGAATGAAGTGGTTGGATTTGCTACCTCTCTGTGCTACTTTGGAGACAGACCAACATCCAGACATAATTGTAATTCATTGTGGAGGGAACAGTTTAGGACATGTGACTGGAATTTTGTTTGCAATTTGCTATGAAAAAAGGACTTAGGAAGGTTATGGACATGTTTCCTAATTCTCAAGTGATATTTTCACGGATTGCGCAGAGACAAATGTGGCTTCGTTCTTCTTCATTTGGTCCACAAATGGAAAAAGCAAGGCGCAACGTTAATAAGGCTGTTTGTGCCTTTCTAAGAGATTTTGGCATGTCTTCTTTTCACAATGAAAATATTATGTTTTGTAGTACATACATTTTTCGCAGAGATGGAGTCCATCTTGCTTATGCTGGCAATCAGATTTTTCTGAGAAATGTACAAAATGCATTGCAACCTTTTTTGGAATTACAACAAAGTGTGATTCTGATTTTAATATGTGTGCAACTCCGTAACATAAAGTTGCTAGTTCACTTTCAAAGAGTAGGTGGAATATGTATCCACATTTTGTCGAAATCTGGGATCTTCAGAATACATTCGTAATGAGCGATATTCTGATGCTGATATTTGAATAGGTCTATCATCGTATCTTCCTCCTTTGCCAGTAGGAAAGAGTAGAGGAAAAGCACGTGCTTCTATACTTTTTTCCCTTATGCTGATTGGTGATCCTTTTGTTTGACACATTTGTTACGTTTCCAGTGTATCTTCTATGGTGTTATTAGAGTGCAATGGAAGAATTGTATAATGGTCTAAAGTGTTTAATATTGTTGCAGGATTTAGGAGCTCAAATTGACCAGCTTCTTGTGTCTCTTGAATTATTTCAGTTGTATCTTTCAAGTTTTCTTTAATATAAATTTCTTTGTAATATTCATTATTCTCTTTAAGATATTGCAGGGCTTCTCTAACTTTATGTAAATCTACCCGTTGTTGCCAATTTTTTTTGTCTTTTATAGGTACTCCATTTACCAAGATAATTAAAGATTGCTGCATTGGACATTGCACTCCTAGAGTGTACACATTTTCTTTTAGATCTAATGGTAAATACACTACTTTTCCACAAATACCTTTTACTAATTCAGAGGGAGGTAATTTTGCAGTTTTTGGTTGAAGGCGTATTGTTGCTTGAAATGGGTGCACTGTTTGAATCATGATGCTCTCATATAAATTAAGTTGTTAAAGGGGTTTTGGTAGTGGATATAATTCCAAGTTATATGTGTAGAGCACGTGAAGAAGTTTGGTCGTTGTCAAGTTTTGTAGTGCAGTAACTGCAAAGTATTATGGGGTCAGTTATTTTGTATTTGTTTTCTGCTATAAAGTTTAGAGCTAATTCAAACCATTTAGAATCTTCATTGTCTTCTATTTTGTATGATAGGTCTACAGTTTGTGTGTTACTTTTATAAAACGTTCTGCGGCAACATACACACACGTGCTTTGGTACTTCAGCTGACGTACTTTCAAATTTTAGTATTTCTTTTTTGTATGTGTGTAGTGAAAGGTTGCCATGTGCAGATTTGTTTCGAAGTTGGTTTACAGCTAATTCATCTTGTAAGTGGGTTTCACTTCCAAAATATTTTGTCTGGATATAGTCAATTTCTTCTAGTAGGTCTTTTGCTGTACCATGTAGAAGAATGTTATTTAAATTGGCTAGTGCTAAAGCAGGACTTTTAGCATAGTACAGTTTAGATTTCTTATACTTGCATGATGTGTTGATATCCTTTTGATATCATGGAATGGTGTTTTGCAAGTAGGTCCTGTAATGCAGGCCAATGAATGTCCTTGTAGTCCTGTGTACTTGCGTACTGGAAAGGCATCCATATTTTGCAGTAGTTTAATTTTGATTTTGTCTTTGCTTTTCACATATTGATTGAGGAATTGGCGTAAAGACTTGAACATTTTTTTTGGAATGTTACAGATTGACGTGCATGGCCATTTGTACACTAGATGTTCTGATTCAGTTGAATGGAGGAATAAATCTACGTTTTCAGGGCATATTTTGTAAGGAGTACTTCTTGTTCGATTATGGTATTATTAACTTTTTCATAACCTCGACCACTGCTATGTATGGCAATTGTATTTGTTTGCTTTTATTTGTAGACTTCTCCATTAAAGTATGGTTCTGTGCTTGTAGTGTGACTCCATTCACCTCCACAGATATTTAAGAAGTTATTTCTGTTGACATTTTGTTTATTGAGAAGTCTTTTTGTAATTTAGTTATTAGTTTTGTTAGTGGTTTCATTCTGTTTAACACTAAAATAAATAACTTTCTTTTGAGAAGAAGTGCAATGTCTATCAACGCTTCTAAGATTACTTTCCTACAATAGGTTTGAAGTGTTGAACCTGGTTTCTCTCCTATTTTTATAAGATTTTGACGGACTTTGTGACGGAACATTTTGGCTAAAATACTTTTCTTGGTATGCTTATTTTGTAATATATCAAGATTTATAGAAGAAGTTTTATTTGTAGTGATAGTTGATTTTCTGTTAATTGTTTTTTGGGTTGTTTTACTTTTTGATAGAGGAGGCAAAATGTTTGTACTGGAAACATCTTCTGTTTCACCACATGACTGTATTAACTGTTGTGTTTCAACTTTTCTTAGAAATTCTGCTATAGATGGATGTTTATGTTGGAGACTTTTCTTTTCATTTGCTCTACTTCTGCGTTCCTTTCTACGGAGTTGCTTTTTGGTAGGCATGCTTTAGGGTCTGTTGAAAAAAAATACAGTAATGGTGTGTGATTGTGCATTGGGAAGTACAACCACTAGGGATTGGTATTCTTGAATTAATGTGTTACTAAACTGGGGTTCAGATGACAGAAAAAAGTAAGCCAGTGGTGTGGAGAAGTATAAATAGTATATCTAAAGCTATACAATTAAAACAGTTGTTTGTTCTACAATATCTAAATTCTAGTGGCTGAGTTGGGTAATTTGTGTGTCGAAAAATAGGAATTTGTGGGCCATTCTGCCAGTAAATCACTGTTTGAGAGGGGAGGATTTTTGGTCTGAATGGTGCAGAATCTCTATTTTTAGGCACAGAAGTAGCATGAATTAACCTTAGCGTGTGTTTGGGTAATAATTCAAATATTATGGTAACAATCTACTTACTTTTTTTCTAAAATGAGCAGTTTGCTTCTTAGTTGTTCTTTGTAATTCAAATCCGGCTGCTTATTTTCAGGAGAATGGTCTTCACTGCAATTGTAAAAGAAAGAAATTAGTCATTCGGTTTGTATATAGCACTGTTTTTAATTTAGACATAGATTTTTTAAATTGAAATGCTCAGCGCCTTCCTCAAAACCATTAAAACTATCTTTTGACTAACTGTAGGAAAGAAAATATCTTTGCTATGGCTTGTCAAAATCATAATGTACCACTGTATACGACTATTCCTGGAACTAAGCTTTTCCACGTAATAGTGAGTCCATGTGATAGCCTGCTTTTCCATGTAAGAGGGAGTCAATGTCATAGCCTGCTTGTCCTATATAAATGTAAGTAATTATATAAACTAAAAAAATTAAAACCAAGTATGTGTTTGTACAAATATTATTCTTTGAGATTTGATGATAGAGTGTGCATGTAATTTTGTTTGATCATATGTAGTCTATATATTTTATTTCAAAAATTTTAGTTTAACATTATTTGCGTGTGTGTGTGTGTGTGTACGAAGAAATTAAACGGTATAAAGGTTTGTAAATCACAGTTCATTTTAGGAGAATGAAAAAATGATCGTAGATTAATTTTACAGTTTAGATAAGGTAAAAGCCGGTTAGAAAATGTGTTCATGTACTTTATAGAAAATATGCATACCTGTAGTTTGTGTTCATGAATATGAATATGGACGAAGCTGCAAGTAGAAATCTTGGAGACTTGTCTAGTATTTCTTGTAGATCGTGCTTGCTAATGGTATGAGACTTGTAGTCCGAGAGATTCACTGTACATTTGCAGTGCTGATCTATGATGATGCAGTTACATGTAGAGGTCTTGGATTTGATTGGTGGATGGTCATGTGATTTCTTAGCTACATCCAATGAGGGAATGGCACAGAGAGTGAAGTGGAAATGGTAGAAGGGCTGTCCATGTTACGATATGTTCGCGAACATGGCGGTAGTTCTAGGACACCACGTATTACATCTGGGGAATTTGGGGTGGGGAGGCATGCAGAAGAGATTGAATGTAGCAAGGGATTGGTCAGTAAAGTTTAGTGAGTGTGTTGTGCTAGGTTAGGTTTTCTCAGATATTATTTTTGCTGAGAGAAGAACAGATAGCTATGGCTGAGTGTTTTAAAAACAGATTTTGTGGATTTTGGGAGACTTGTGGATACATTGGTTGAAGGTACATGCAGAAAGCTGTGGAGTATCTATAGATCTTGGATTTCCACATGTGGAAGTGTACTGGCATGGAGTGCATGGAATGAAGTGGCTGGACTTGCTACCTCTCTGTGCAACTTTGAAGATAGAGGAACATCCAGACATAATTGTAATTTTTTGTGGAGGGAACAGTGTAGGACATGTGTCTGGAATTTCTTTGCAATTTGCAATGAAAGAAGGACATGTTTCCAAACTCCAAAGTAATTTTTTCACAGATTGCGCAGAGACAAATGTGGCTATGTCCTTTCTCATGTGGTCCACAAATGCATACTTATTGAGTCAAACGAATCTAAATAATGAAGCAGCCTGATAATACACATATGCTAAGCACTTTTTTATTGATCTTACTTTGCAATCAGAAGGAACATAAGTTTGCTAGCCAAAATCACAGTTTTTGAATTGTTAAAGGTAAAAGGGTGAAATACAAACAACAACGCTGAGGACTTACACCTTAATGAAACACTTTGAATTATTTGGTTGTAAATTATGTAAATTAAGAGTCAACTGATACAGTTGTATGTGTTCTATCAGGCATTTGCACACATCTAGATCTGGCTCTTTTTTGATTTGTTCGTACTAATTTGATAATCAAGTGAATTTGTTGATTTGATACTCAACATAGTAATGTTGTTGGAAAACATATTGTTTTTTAAGATTAACATTGTATGGCTCATTAACTTCCTTGCTTCAAGTGATATATACGTGGGAACATTCTGATAGCTGTTTCCTACCTTCTGATAGCTGTTTCCTACATTCTGATAGCTGTTTCCTATTAAACGTGCTCGTGGAGGTGTGAAACACATGTTGGATGGTTGTTTGTTTTCTAGCATTATGCATAGTAACGTGTTGTTTCATGTAATAACTCAAATAAAACTGTATCTTGTCAACAATGTAATTTGCCACAGATGTATGAATCATGTCTGAAATGTTCATTTCAATGCAATACATGACTGCATTTTTAGTATGCGCTTACGGGTCAGTTTGATTTCAATATGATTTCAATAAATGTCCCCTGTATGTTTGGCACACACAACATCCATGTCTACATGACAGGAGTTTCTCTGGATACCTATTGTCTCAACCTAGACCAAAATTCCTCTCAAATGTACCTTTGAAAACTGGGAGATAATAGGCAAGACTGCTATATCTGTTTCTCCCTCAATCGTATGCCATGTTCTAGGACCCCAGGTAAAGGTGCATATTTCGTTGTGCCCAAAAGAGACCCAGAGAAAACACCAATCCTGAGTCCCATTTTTAAAAATAATGGTATTTGTTTGCAAGATAACCAATGTATATAGACGCAAAGCACTTGAAAGAGCTCTCCAGTACTTCTTAAAGCTGGAAAATACTTAATGTTAACTCAGATGAAATGTTCTTGAAACAATCACAACCTTCTTTGGATGTGCCTTGGTTTCTATCTGGACTTCTTCAGACCAAAGGCTGTAAATATTCTGCCAGCAGGATGCCGTAAATCACCCAATTTGTTTATAAGCATGAACACCTTTCTCCTGAACCTGTGCTCTGCCTACTTGCCAGGCTTAAAGCCAAAGGAATGCCCTTAAAGGACAGTCTACTAAAGTTTGTATCTGCATCAACTCCCTCAATTATCCCATTCCATCAGACACATAGTTCATACACAAACACCGCCTTAGAACACACCAAAACAACAGACTAAGAACGCATGATGTAAACGAATTGTGTCAGCTTCAAGTAACGGCTACCACTGTAACATCAAACATCATCTCCCTCAGTAATATGGGCTTGCAGGCGAGCCACCTCCTGCATAGCTTTACAACAGAAAGTGATGCTTCATTTACAACAGCCCAACATCACCCTCACCAGTCGACAAAAAACAGAGCTCGCCTCCGCCATGCTTTCTGTAAAATGTTGCCAAAGCCAAATAAAACCAGAGATTTTTTGGAAGTGAGCAAAAACAAAAACGCCATTTGGCAAGACCTGATCCCACTCTCGCATAGGATCGCAAGTACAGATTTTGCCCAAAAGTCCTTAAACAGAGGCCAGGGAAGAATACAATGCAATAACATCTCCTGCCTGCCGCACATACATCTGCATTTTGGGTCCCTCCCTCGATTCAAGATCCAGAACTAAAGGCAGTGGTTCAGTCTGGCTTTTGTAAAAAAATGCTCAGTGCAGCGGCACTGTCACTGCACACAGATATTTGGCTAGGACATTTCTGGGGGCTAGTGGTAAATAGGCCCGAGCTTGGGTTTTCCGCAATAGTTCGTCTTCACTAAGGGATTCCAAAAACTGTAATGCCGGGTCTTTAACCTGTGTTTTATGAAGAGTGGCAATTGTCCAGGATCAAGGAACTAGGTATCCAGTGAAAGAAATGATGTAGCAAGGACGTAATGTGTGCCATTCACCCAATCCTGCAATGACCAGTATGGGAGATTAGGTTCATAATCAGGTTTTTCATTAGGCGGCTGTTAGTACCTGCCCAAAGAGAAACCCAGAGACAAATTGGTCACACCAAAAATAGTATCTGCAAAATAAGTCATACCAGTTTCCAGGTGCATAGAATACACTGGTGTTGAGAGGAGTGGGGGGCATAAGAAGCCTTCTGAGAAAATAATGTTTTGTCTTTTGTAAGGAGGGGACCTTTAGTACCCCCATATTTCACATCACTACATGGCAGTGGGGATGGCTTTTCCCTTGCAGACCTTCATCGTGTGTTTCAATAGGAGGAATGTCCCAGATTGGTGGCTAGTCTGAGGATTCCCCCAGCGTTTTGACTCATCCTGGCACTTAACTTGGAGATATGGTCATCTCACTTCAATCCACTATTAATGCTAATCCCGAAGTAGTCAAAGTATGAGCAACTAGCAACTGACTTTCCTTCCTATAATATCTCCGGGCAGTGTCTGTGTTTCATGGAAACAAACATAGTAAAACACTTGCCAATATTAAGGCGCAGACCTCGTCCCTCATATATTTGTCAATAATCAGTGCCTGAGGAGAGCTAGGAGTATTTGCCAGGAGAACAGCATCATCAGCATAGCTGAGCACTGGCAGTCTCCTGGCACCACACCGGAGGACATCATTATTGGTAAAGGACCCAAGGTGAGAAGCAAGACTCTTAACATTTAAATTAAAAAGAATTGGGACAAGGGCACAGCCGTGGTGGACCCCCTTTTAAACAACCGGACAGTCAGAGAGCTCTCCATCCTTACCATAGCATACACGCATCCTAGTTTTCTTGTGGGGTGACTCCAGCAAGCAGATTGGGGGTCTGAAACGCCGATATTATTCAGATAATTCCACAGTAGTCTCCTGTCTACATGGACAATGGCCGAACCGAGTTCCATAAAGACCACGTAGACAGGAGAGTCCAAAACCCATATCTGTTTTGCCATAATTAAATAACGTTTAAGGTACTGGTCTAGTGTTCCAGTGCCTGGGCGACAGGCCGGTTGGGTATCTGCCAAGATGTTATTTGCTGTAAGCTAGTCCCCCAGTTGCTCCAAAATGATATCGGACAGGTCTATATAAGGAGGGCAGACTTTTATCACCCTTTTTAAATATCGGGACAATGGTTCCTATTTTTAAACCATCTGGGAATTGAATGGCATTGACACCTTGGTCAGGAGGGGGCCCACACATCTGGCAAAGAACAAAATATATTGTTTGGAATTCTGTCGATGCCCGGAAACTTTAAAGTTTTTTTTCTCTGGAGAATAGAGGTGACTCCCCTCAGTGTCACCAAATCTACATGCCCCTCTGTTTTTACCTGTCCCAGAACCAGATCACCCCCATTAGTATGTGCTGTGTCCATTGTACCAAGCAGCTCTTCATAGTGCTTTAATCAAATTCCCACCGCTATGTGTACCTCCGAAGTGGAGGCACACACCGTCCCCAAGCCTCCTTTGTTCCTGGACACAATTCTCCATAATGCTTTGGAATCTAAGGTTTTTGAGGCCTCAGTCTGGGCTTCCCAGTTAGAGATTTCAATTTATTTTCTCCTCTCTGAAAGAGCAAGTTTATCTTCTTTACTCCTCAGACTGATTTCATTTAAGTCCACAGTAACTATTTTAATGAACCAAGGAGCATTCTTTTCTTCGCAGGAATTAGACAACCAGGATTAATGGTAATGGCGACCAGCCCTTCTGCAAGTGGTCAAAGGTCTGAAAATGTCCTTGCAATCCCTAATGACATTCTCAAAGGCCTTGACAGTGGGTCATCACATTGGATTTGGTTTGTAGACAAACCAGAAGGTCTGACCTGGTGTCTTTAATAACTCTCACACCAAGCTCTTTGTCATGACTGTGCATCTACTGTCTCAACCTGTACTTGGGTCCGACTGTGAATGCGGCAGAGTGAGTAATGGGCTTACCCTGAGACCCCTCCAGACATTTTCGCATCAGAGCAAGTGGACCATGGTCGCTTGTAGCTCTTTTCAGGATGTTAAAATCAAGAATGAACCCCCACCACTTCATTCGTACCAGTACATAATCAATAACACTGTGGAATGTACCATTATCAAATGTGTGATCCCTGGCTAAAGGCAAATAAATAAAACCTGCCATTTAAAGCTCTTTAACCTGATTCAGCCAGAATCTCCAAAAGATAGACAGCTTTATTAGAAGTTGTCGAACAACCAGAGAGGCTGACGGGACAGAGAAGGCTCTCTCTTCTTCACCCAACATAAAGACATTGGGCCTCATTGCGGGTTTGGCGGTAACCGTGCCGCTAAAACCGGCAGGTTGCCATCGGACCCATATTGAATTACTGGTCCCTGACTTCCCGGTGCCACCAGGCTATTCCGAGTCAGGCGGCTGGGAAGTCAGGCGCCGGTAATTTTGTAATTCAACGTTCCCATTGAGTCACGTAGGACTCAATGGGAATGGGGAACACGGAAGCACTGACACCGTTAATAACAGTGCCGGTGCTTCTGTGAAACTCTCCGGGCAGGTGCTGTTCCCCCGGCAAGTCTGTCCCTGGAGGGCTATACGGCACCTGCCCGCAGAGTCGTACTGTGCCGGTCCGGAAACACTGGTGCCAGTAGTCTTACCAGTACCAGTGGTTCTGGACCGGTACAGTCATAATGAGGCCCATTGCCCATCGCATATTAAGATCCCCCCACATGATGATAGGTGAATTTGACCAATGGCCTGCATTTTTGTGGGACAATACATGCTTAAGTATGGTCAGAAAATCTGCTCAACCATTCCCTTCGATTGTTGTAAACCTTAATCAGCCCTAACCTCTGGCCCTTTTTACCCTGAGGGTAACACCTTGGGTATTACTGTTCAATTCCCAGATAATATCCACCAACACATAGACCAAAGGTACCCCAGAAGAACGCCCTCTACTGCTGCCTTTCATGAAAAGACAAAGAAAAGAGAATAACCCTGCAGGTGGATTGGTTCCACCAACCAGATATCTTGAAATAGCAGAATCTGGTATCTCTTAATAAACAATACTCAGTTCAGTTCCATAACTTTGGGTTCCACCCTGCAATATTCCACACTAGAATATTCAGATGAATATTCACATGATCAGAACACATTGTGCAGCTGAGGAGGAAGGGGGGTTCCAATGCCCCCTCCTTCATTAGGGTGTATTGGTGAGTTCCCACATCCTAAGAGGGTGTTTAGTCCATGGACAGTGTCAATCTGTCAATCAACACCTTCCATGGGCTCCAGACAAGTAAACCTATTCCATAAGGGTAAAGAGCAATTAGCAGTCCCAACACGGATGTCACTGAGCTCAGTACATGCCATACCCACAGAACTTCTCAGAAATGGACCTGGAGTAGACCGAATGGTGGGGTTATAATCCCTGTTTGGTCTTTGGAGTCCCTGCCCTGCCCCAGTTGACTCAAGGCTAGGAATGCCCTCACTGTAACTGTGAGAAGTTACACACTCAGACTTCTATTTTCCATACAGTCCATCCCGTTAAATTGTAGATATGAGCTGACCTGGATGGACTGTGGTTGCTACCATACAACACCCATCATGTATCTGTTTGAGGATATGGCTCATGCCTTATTCAAAGTCTGAACCAGAATTGTCACCTTGATGATACATAGAAGAAAGGATGTGAGAGTATCAAAACTTTAGCATAAGTGCACTACACTTCCCAGACCGCATTGGTGATCTCACACCTATTTGTTTGCATTTCAGGCACGAGAGCGCCGGTGCGAGACCACCAAGTGATCTGTGACCATTATTTAAACAGCCTATTATTACGTTGTGTGCGTTCTTTTATTCTTCCGTGTGCAGTTGCTTGAATTGTGTTTATATGCGTCCTCGATCAGCCCATTCATTTTTAGTGTGTTGATTTAAACGTCACGTGCATTTTATCCCTGCTCATCTAGACTTTTATTATTTTAATAGCACATTGAATTTAGTGTTGTGTCTATTTGGACTGTTCCTAACTACTTACCGAACTCCACAGTGCCGTATTTACTGACAGAGGACACAGTCGGCATCTCACTTTTCGGGTTTTAAAACAGACGTGCCCTCTGTGTTTAGGCAGCTTGCACTACACTTCCCAGACCGCTTTGGTGAACTTGCACCTATTTGTTTGCATTTCAGGCACGAGAACGCCGGCGCTAGACCACCAAGCGGTCTGTGGCGGTCCGTGCCAGTACGTGCGAGGGTGGCCGGTCGTGCTGCTCCTTCACACTAAGGTACATGAGGTTTGGCTAAGTACTTGAAGTGGCCTGAATATGTCGCTCGCAAACTCTATGATGTGGGAGGGATCCTTGAATTTGCCTCCCCAATGCGGTCAAGTTAACAAAACAAAGAAATGGCAATTGCGCAGGGCACTAGCATAAACACCCCGCAAGAGGTTGCTGTAATTTGCAGTGGCCCCCCTTTAAATCGTAGCATTGTTAGGAGGGACTCTGGCGCCTGTGGTAGGGAAAGAAAGCTTCTATGAGGGAGTACTGCCGGTTGAGATATCTGGTCCATTGTCCATAGAGGAGAGGGAGATTGACACGTTTAATGGATCCTCAAACATAGCTCAGGGCTATTTTCATCTGACCCCCTTTGCTCTCATACCTGCACCCAAACTAGCCCATGTATGCTTGACTGCCAGACTACTCCCATCATAAAACAGTAAGCACTCCAAGTAAAGAGTCCACTAATTACACGGCTCCCTGTTTGCCAGTTGAGGTTAGCTCTACTTAACACTAGATCCCTTGGTAAACATATAGTGGATGTTTATGACTTTATTTTAGAGCATAAGGTGGACATCATGGGTGTTACGGAAACTTGGCTTTCTGATGCTCATGGCCCCACGATTGATCAAGTGACCCCACCTGGTTATATTTTCATCAGGAAACATCGGGAGGGCAGACTGGGCGGCGGGGTCGCCATCATATGCAAGGAAGAACTTGGTATATATAAGGTTAAAACAGACTGTGAGGGTTGTGAGATGTTGTACGGAAAACTCATACCTAATTGTAATTTTAGCATTTATTTTGTACTGATTTATAGACTGCCAGGAGAAACTTTATAATTAAATGAGAACCTCATCAATGTGCTATCCCCCTTACATTCAACTCTGCTGTTGTATTATTAGGAGATCTGAATCTTTGGAAGGGACATTCCAAAGATAACAAAGCGTTGGAGCTTGAGAAATGTCTGAAAAGTGTTAATATTATCATTTATAACTCCGAACCAACCCATATAAAGGGAAATACCCTTGATTGGGTGGGGAGTATTAATATTGTATTGACGGAAATTGTGACCACACCATGTGTTTGGTCGTATCACTCCTCTCTTTCCTGTCAATTGCAACTTCCAATGCACCATAAAGTACAGCATGAACCTCTGCGAAAGGTCCAAAACAGAAATGATTGTACTCCTTATACAAATGATCTGGCTGACTGCATAAATGGATTGATGGATAAAACAGATGATTTAGATGATCCAGATACTCTTGTAACCCATTATATTAAAGATGCAATGACTATTGTGGTATCCTGGAGGTTATGCTGGTTTGCATGTATGAGTGATGAGACCTTGTAGAATGTTCATGTGGAGCTTGGAGTGTTGGGACACCTGGGGGTTCCACATCTTACAGTTTGGGACTTGGAGCTGGGTAGGGAACCAGGGTGGAAGCTACTGATCTTGCTCTCCCACTTTCTGAACTGAACCTGTAACTAAGAGACAATAAAGCGTGTTCCTTATTCCCTTACCTGGGTCAGCCTGGTTCCTGCTCCTTGTGTATCACTGGCCCAGGCTACTACATTTTGGCGACAAGGATATCTGAACCCAAAGGAGATTGGGTGTAGGAGAGGAGGAGAGGCGATGAGAAAAAGAACCAGCATAGAAAAGAGTTTTCCTGGTGAGCTGGTGGTTAAAAATGCAGCTGATGCCAAAGAAGGAGATGGTTGCAGCTATAGGCATCAGGCAAGCCATGGAGGCCCATACATGAGACTGCAGGAGAAATTGAGCCTTGCAGGAAGTTTGGAGGCCATTTGACAGCAAGAAGATGTCACCAGTATGCAACCGGCATATCTTTTGGGAGTCTGAGCGCCGTTCGGCTCCTGCTGGAGAGTGGGCTTGTGGGACTTTGGGCCCGTCCCTGGAGTGCGACGTATGGAGGTACTGTGGGGCAAGTAAGAATGAAAGAAAGAAGATCGGGCAAAATCTCAGGCTGTTTGGAGGGTGCATGGGGGCATGAGTGGCGCGCACCCATGGTGCTTCCCTGCGTTCCAGCCGTTGCCGTTGACTGGAACGCATACACTGTGCTGGTGCCATTGTGAACTTCCTTCCGTGTTCACAGAGGAAGGTTGGAAGGTTAGAGGAAAGGCACTTTTGCTGCGCCACGTGATGAGGTCATTGGATCTTGTTGGTCGCCCAAAATGGAATTCCGTAGTTGGAAGTGAATCGACATTATTTGCCTCAGGATCTGAATGAGGCCGAGGGAACGAGGGTGAAAGCTACGGATCTTGCTCTCCTACTTTCTGAACTGAACCTTTAACTAAGAGACAATAAAGCTTGTTCCTTTTTCACTTACCTGGGTCAGCCTGGTTCCTGCTCCCTGTGTATCACTGGCCGAGGGTACTAAAACTATGCTTGACAGACTTGCCCCTCTGAAAACACGAAATGTCAGAGATGCTCCAAACATTCGGAAATGATTCTCTCCAGCCCTAGCACAATTGAAAGCTAGTAAGAGGCAAGCCGAGCATGCCTGGATGAAAGATAGAACCCCCGAAAATAAAAAAATAGGGAAACTCAGGGAAAAAGATTACAAAGTAAAAATCATTGAAGCAACAGGTAGCTTTTTTTAATAACTGTATAGATTCAGCAGGAAATCATACAAGAGTCTGGATGGAGGACTGAACCCAGGTCCAAAAAGCTTTCTCAGACAAACTTCTGTGTGCTCAACTAAAGATAAACGAAGGGTTGGACAGACAGAAATGTATTCCTACTGAAGCTGACCGTAATGGGAAACGAGAAAATCTAATGGACGACAGTGTGGAAAACAACTTAAGAGATTTAAGCCAGAGACCACTCACTGACGGCTTCGACTTTTCCATGATGACCTCTGCAGAAATTCAAAATATGTTAAAGATTATGCACCAACAAGCTGCCCAGGAGACCTTTTCCCATCTATGTGGATTTTAGAGCACAAAGATATGTTTGCCCCGTTTTTGTGCAGATTTGTTAATGCCACATTTAAAACTGGTAGCCACAAGTTATTAAAGATGTGGCAGTGACT
This sequence comes from Ambystoma mexicanum, assembly GCF_040938575.1. NCBI lineage: Eukaryota > Metazoa > Chordata > Amphibia > Caudata > Ambystomatidae > Ambystoma > Ambystoma mexicanum. The sequence goes on along the minus strand of NC_090921.1, from coordinate 931,537,421 downwards.
CCACTTTAAAAAAAAGAAGGTTTAGATCCTAAAGATACAGCAAACATAAGCCATATTACAAACACTTTGGGCCTCATTACGACAGTGGGGGTAAGGCAACAACGGCGCTGGTAGTGCTACTGGCGCCATTGTTACCATGCTGCCACATTACGAGTTCTGCCCGCGGGTGCTGCTCTGCACGCCTGGCCAGACCATGCATGCAGAGCGGCACCCGCGAGCTGAGCAGGATGGTAGCAACGGTACCGTTATGAACGGTATCGCTGCTACCATTCTCCCCATTCCCATTGAGTCCTATGGGGGCTCAAATGGGAATGGGGACATACCGGCTCTGGGTCCCACGCAAGGGGAATTACCGGGCCTGCAATGGTCAGAATGGCCTGGTTATTCCCCTTTCGCAGGACCCGGTGCCGGACCCAAGTTTGGGGGTAGACATGCCCCTATTAAGGGTATGGCTACCTCCAACCTCGTAATGAGGCCCATTATTTTTATTAAAAATATTTGACAAAGTCGCAACCATGCAACTTCAATCTTATATAGAAGCGAGTGCCATTTTACATAAGACACAGTCAGGTTTCCAACATTGTCATGGTACTGAAAGTGCCTTACTGGCCCTCCAGACCCAGATGTTGTCCATGTTGGAAAAGGGTAGATCTGGTCTGCTGGTTTTATTGGACTTATCGGCAGCGGTCGATCTGCTTGTTCATGGAACCTTGTTGGAAAGACTGGTCTCTGTGGGTGGCCTCTCTGAGAACATGGTCAGATGGTTAAAGTCCTTTTTGGAAGGCCGCAAATCAAGGGTTCATTTGGGGATTCATCATCCGATCCAGAAACCATCGCCTGTGGAGTCCCGCAGGGGGCATGTTTGTCCCCCCTGCGTTTTAACATATATATTGTCCCTCTGTGCTTGAAGTTGGAAGAAATTGGTCTCTTTTTTTTACTAATTATGCAGAAGACTTCCAGCTGTTGGTAGAGCTAAGCGGAAATCATGCAGTAGACCAGGAAAAGCTGAACCAGGTTTATGAGAGTATAAAAAGCTCGCTGTCAAACAACTTGTTATGTCTGAACGCTACAAAGACAGAGTTGATGATATATGGATCACAACACGCTATGGACAGCTTGGACCAAGCATTTGACAACTCTGAGGTTGAAGGTAGTCAGATAAAAGTGGCACCTAAAGTAAAAACCCTGAGCACCTATATGGAGGCTAGCTTGAATGCAGGGGCCCATGTGGAAGCCATTGAAAAGAGTACCAACTACCACCTAAAAGTATTAAGGCAGGTAGCTCCCTTAGTTTCAAAAGACAACCAGACTAAACTAGTTAGGGCAGTAATACTTCCACGCTTGGACTACTGAAATGCTTTATTGCGTGGTGCGAGTAAAGAACACATTCAAAAATTGCAGAAGGTTCAAAATGCTGCAGTCCGTGTTGTCCATCAAATAGGTCGAAATGATCCCACATCTGTGGCCCGAAGGGAGCTGCATTGGCTCCCAATCTCCACAAGGATTTTATTCAAACTATTGTCAGTATGTCATAAATGCATTTTTCGACTTGCCCCCCAATACCTTAAAGAAAAGGTGGTTAATTATCACCCAAATAGAAATCTCTGATCTGCACAGGCTCACTACCTTAGGGTTCATCATATAAAAAGGGCTCAGGGAAATGGTCGCTCATTCCCAATCCTGGCGACAAGGAGCAGGAACAAGCTGCCGGGGGCTCTCCGTAAAGAAGAAGATCATTTGTTCTACAGAAAATTGTTGAAAACCAGACTGTTCGCGTGAAATGTATATAGGCCTCTTTCTCTGTTTCCGTCCTGTGACATCGCCTGGATGCCCATGGGCTTTGACGCTTTAGAGATGCAATAACATAATATAACATAACAATTCAGAAATATCACATTACTGCAACAGGATAATCACACTGAAGTTGCAACTGTGATTTTATACACAACATGCATATATGAAAGCTGCCCAAATATCCATGTGCCTATTTTCCATGAAATGTGCATAGACCAATGTAAATATGCACATTTAAGTGACTCTTTTAATGCCCAACTTTTGAATGCAACATCTGGCACGTGGTACCCAAGTTTTGAATATTAAAAACTATTTTTCCGAGCTTCTGAGGATGTTATGTGGCCAAAATATATTTTATTAAGGCCTCTCTCTGTTTATTACGATCTGTTGTCAAAAGGAAATGTTACCTTGACATTTGTCTTGGGTACTTGTATATTTCCCTTTATGTAGACCACTCTGCTTGCTTCCAATTGAGCAGAAGTCTAACAAATGCAAATAAAAGTTGTGTCTATTAACATCTGGGAAAAAAACTCTTGGGTAAACAACCACAGTTATCCAATCACTGCAGAACTTCTGCAAAGATTAGGCTGATGCAAGGAACTGGTGGTGGTGGTGTGAGGTGATCATGTGAGACACCTTAGACCAAGAACTCTGATGATGTCCAAATAATGCCAGGTTCAAGAATAATAGAGGATAGGCTTAAGAATGCATAAATGGCACAATGAGAAGGGTAAGTTGATAAGAATAGGGCTTAGCAAGGAAGATTGCAGAGATAACAGAAGGCGAGGGTGAGCAAATACTAGTGTACAAAGGAAGACGTGCTATGATGGATCTGGTTTGTTGTGATGTTCTTACTCCCAACCCTTGTGTATGGGTCTGCAGCCCTAAATGACATTGAAACCATTTGTAGCCATTTTAGTCTGGATGTCATTGGAATGGGTTCGGGAAATGTGTACCATGTCAATATCTTGGAAGGATTGCATGTCTCAATGCTACAATTTACAAGTATGTTATCTTACAAGGCTTATTATACAGCATCAAATCAACACTGTATTGATCTCAAAGCATCTGTCTTGTCTGCAAGTTGGCTCATTGTGCCTCTGCCAGATATATCAAGACCCAAGTCTGCAGAGGAAAAGGAGTAGAACGAAGAGGATGGAAATCAGATGAAATGCCACAATCAGTTCAGAGCAGTATGTAGGAATGCCCCCATGACGACACACCATGGCACATTACCCAGAGGTGGCCAAAGATACCTGAAATGTTGATTGGAGAACAATAGAACAAGCCGTGAATACAGTAAAATACCAACGGCCAGATGGTGAAAGTGGCAGATACCCAACATAAGAGAACCCCAAAGTCACCAGAAGGAAGATGGCATAGGAAGAGCAGAAATGTAAGATAAATTGATGTCAGGTTTTAGTCAGGGAGAAAATTGTACTTCGGGCACAATGATCAAAGAACGAAGGGATATGTGTGTGCCCTTGCTGATGAGATAGCTAAGGAACACAGTCCCACACTGATATTACCGGTCAATTCCTACAGAATTCCTAGTCGACACAGGTGTGCCCTACCAACCTAAACTCAAACTGTTGACAGTGGACATTAGCCCTTATGGATCAAATACTCCATTGCCTAGCAAAGGCATGTTTGCGGCAGTATGTACACAGAAATTGCACTGAACACAAATACAGCTGCACATGCTCACCACAGAAACAAACAGCGTGTGCATATTGAGTTTTAAGATGGTGATAGATATGGGGCTAGCACATAACTTATATCACATCATGGCACACAGATACATAGCTTGAGATGGCAATGTGGAGAAAGTGTTCCCCATGTTAATCAATAGCATATGCAATCTAATAAGTAAGGTTGCACATCGATCAATCAGTCAGGCCAGTCGCCCTACATTACAGGGGAATACCCATCAAATCCAGAAGCAAGATGAGGAAGAGATGTGCACTTTGCTGGACCAAAATATCATCCAGCCAACAACCGGAACTACCTCATGGAGTTCCCCAATAGTACCAGTCCCTAAAAAGTTGGCACAGGGGTCCATAAGGCTATGTGTGGACATGCAAAAGCCCAAGGAGGCCATACTTAGGGAATGGAATCAAGCAGCCCGAATCATGGACATGATCTATTTCTTCAACAAAGGTAATCATCATCTCAAACTCGTCCCTGAGTCGCAATGCATCACCACATTGGTAACTCACATGGTGTTGTAGTGGTATAAAAGTCTCTGCTTTGGAATATCCTCAGCTGCAGAAAGATTTCAGGAGGAAATTCACCAAGTAATTGAACAGGAGCCAAATTCTCTAAATTACAGCAATGCCATTTTTGTATTTGGCAAATTAATGAGTGAACATGATGAGGATTTACATCACATATGTTTTGCCTTAGAAGCTTCCAGATCGACCCTAAATAAAGAAAACTGTGAGTTCAGAAAAGAAACACTCATATTTTTGGCCACATTTTTTCAGAACACGGCATGAAACCTGACTCACACAAGGTGACTGCACTGAATGCAGCTCCATAGCCAAATGCAACATCAAACTGCGCCCATTCCTGGGTTTGGTCAGCTACTGTTCAGGCTGTGTGGAAAACTTTGCTACATTGAGTGTCCCTCTGCGGGAACTCATGAAGGACAAACAGGAATTTAAGTGGACACAAGCGTGCCAAACAAGTTGCGAGACATTACGACCAAACATCTCCTTGGCGGAAGACATGGCATATTTCAGTTCCTCAAGAGGAACAGAAGGTACAGTGGGCGCTAGCCCGGTGGGTCTGCATGCCATTTTGACTTAATATGACGGAGGGAAGCCACACATCAAGATGATCGAGTCATATGCCTGTCACAGTTTATCAACCACTGAACAAGCATACTCTGAGGCCGAGAAGGAGAGCATGGTGGTGGTCTGGGCATGGGAGTATTTACATCTTTTGCTCTATAGAAAGGGAATTACCATTGCCACGGATCATTAGGCACTCTTCACAATTTATGATGACCCAAAAGGGAGGATGGCACTGGGAATAGCAAGATGGAGAGTCCGGCTGCAGGATTTTAAGTTCATAATGTGCAACAGACCAGGTAAAGATAAAAGTCCAGCCTACTACCTGTCTCGTCACCCCACTGGACCGCCAGGTTACTCGATTGCGGATGTGTACATGAATTACGTACTACACCAAATGAAGCCATTCCCAATTTCATGGGCAACCCTCCAGAAGGAATTGGAGGTGGATACGGCCTTTGGGATCATCATGAGATGAATCAATATGATGAAGATGATGAAGATGATATACGCAAAGGACATGGTGAAACACCTAGACCAAGACATCCAAGAGGACGTAAGGAGCATGGCCTTAGTTCAGGAGAAATTCTCGGTCAGTGACAGAGGACTGCACTGTCATGAAAAGGTGCAAAATAGTGTTACCCATGCCCCTGCACCAACGAGTCATCGACCTGTCACATGAAGGACATTGGGGAGTAGTCTCCACAAAGAAACTGCTCAGACAAAAAATATGGTTGCCTGAGATGGATGGAAGAGTGGAAGAGACGCTAAAGAAATGCGTCACAAGCAGTGTGTTGAACCCGGCTCCCCATTGCAGTCCTTTGCAAATGTCACCACTGCCAGAAGGGATATGGGAAGAACTGGCCATCAATTTCTTTGATCCCCTTCAAGATGGATCATATGTCCTGGTGTTACTAAATTCATATTCAACTTATATCTTCCAGAGCAGGGATTGCTGTCATACTGGCTCTTGACCACATCCTTGCAGCATAGAGCATCCCAATATCATAAAATCGGACACTGGCCCGCCTTTCACGAGCCAGGATTTCGCCAATTTTGTATAGTACATAGGGTTCAAGCACTGTAAAATCACACCTTTGTGGTCCAAGGTGAATGGCACAGTCAAATGTTTCATAGGAAATAGCAAGAGGGCGTTGCAGGAGTCAAATGTTGATGGCAAACAATTTGAGCAAAAGATATATCAGCTTCTGAGGGACTCCCGCCATATACCTCACAGCACCACAGGAATGTGCCTGGCAAATCTCATGTTTGGAAGGAGAATAGGGACTATGATCCCACAGGGCCAGGGGTCAAGTGAGTTGAGTGAACACGGCCAGCAGATAAGGGACAAGGTCGCTGCTGAAAAACAGAAGATTAATGATATTGCGGATGCGAAAAGAGGTGTTTGGGAAGCGTCCATTCTTGTGGGTGACCAGGTAGTTGTGAGCCAATCAAAACAAAGGAAGGAATACTCCACGTTTGGGACACCCCCGTAACCCCCGCTGCCCTTAAATGGAATAATGGGGTACACCTTTACCGGGTCAAAGCACAGCATTTTTTCTGCGATTTTTTGTGCAGACAACTTTTTTGCTGCAATTTTATTACTGCATACCAAAAAAGGGCACCTTGGTCACTACAGGTGGCAGGGAAGGGAGAATCATTACGAGGAATATATCTCACTGCAAAGAGTGCAGGGAGGCAGAAAAGAATTATGGAGGATCCCCAGAAAAGAGCGAAACCAGTAAGTCTAATTGAAGCCATGGGATAGTATTTAACTTAGCATTTAAGAAAGGGGGAGATGTTACGTTGCCAGTCAGCCTTGTTATGTGAGAGGCTTAACTCTGAGTGGGCGGGCAACAGGGGCAATGACATTGGAGGACGGGAAGTCCTCAGAGAGAAAAGAAATATCATTGATGGATGACGTGTTGGTGTGGCCTCCCTTATTGTAAGAGTGTGGCTGTGTACTTCAATAAGGCCAGGGCAACAGATGTATCAAGAACATCCCAACTTCCTAAAAAATATACCTACCAAAATCTGTTATCATCTAAAATCATTAGGAGGTTTGAATTAGATGAGATGCGGGTTTTGACAGAGAGTGTGGGAACGTGAATTAGGAACATGATTTCACACCAAAATTAAACCATTTTGAGGAAAAAAAATCACATGTGCAATGTTAACAGTTAATTGCACCTTATAACGAGTTTTACAATTGTCAATGATGTTCAAAACAAAATCATCATTTTTTCACATAGCTTACTTATTTTATTTTATGTATACATATTGCATTATATAAAATCTGGGGTGTCATAATGAAACACCAGATTGAATGACAGCAAGTGGTAAAATCTATAGAGTTAACCTAGATGATTCAGAAGAGGTTAACTATGAATGGCATTGTTCATGAACTCATTGAACTGATTGCTACGGCGAATCCATGCATTTAACGTTTGAAATCCAAAATTTAAAAATGTAAAACACAAATCTGAATTATAGGATGGATAACTGCAAAGCAATGTTTGAACTTTAAGGACATGTTTTAAATGTATGATTCTTGACGAACAAGCTGTGTTTTATGCTGAAGATCGATTTGTGAAGTAAGATGTACTATATTATAAAATTTGTAATGTAAATATGTATGTAGTGGCTCACTTGTAAGTTAATTACTTTGCAGTCCTCACTCTTCAAAGACAGTCCAAAGTGGTGACCCTCTGTGGTAACACAATTCTTTCTCTCAAAGGAGTTCCTTACAAGCAAGAGGGGTCGGTAAACTATTCACCTTTCTCTAGAGGAAAGTTATTTACATGCTACGAGTGACTCCTAGTGCATAGGTTTATGGTTTGCTTGTATTTCCTTCAAAATGGTTCCTGATCGGCTGTTCCCAACTGCATCCATGGCATTTTGGAGACCATTTGTATGGCTCACGGATGGAGTCAATGGGTCCTGATATGCAAAAAAATGCTCTGCAGATCAGTCCCCATTTGTGTACTTGGTTGGCGGAAAGTATATTACAAAACTGCAGATTTCGAAATAAAGGCAATTATTTTTGCACAACCTGTACAGTTTTTTGTTCGTTTTCGTCTGCTACGAACTGTTTGGAACCTATGAGTGAGGAGTGCTGCTAGTTGGAATGGTGTCTGGCATGCTTTTCCAAATTGGAATATATATACATATTGAAGGATTTTTTTTTAGCTGAAGTGCAGTTAAGGTGAGTAAGGTGAGTAAACTGAATGCAACAAAAGTTGATATATATATAAGTGTATCCTCACATGCTTCGCTCAATTACAAAAAACGATGAACCAGTTTTATCAAAAAATGCCAAATGGCTGAGTTTATTAGGGAAACAACCCACTCTGTGAGTTATTGTTTTCTGTTAGGTTTTGAGGGAACAATTAATATGAACTCTCAGTTTGTCATAGCCTGGCTGGTTGCTAGATATTGTGTATAACAAAAACACATAGCAATTTGCCCAATATGATATAGCATAATAAGTTGTCAATGTAACATAGCCTAACAATTTGCCAACGCGTTTCAACCCTGTAGGGTCATCATCAGGGCAAGTAAGTATAACTAACTGCTATAACACTGCATAGGTCAGAAAAAAAGTAAGATTTGAACTGTTACCATCTTTGTAACACATTTCTCGAGAGCAAGGTGTGATTCTTTGGTTGGTAGGAAACCTGCACACCTGCCGATTTGTAGCACTTGATTAGAACGCAAACAGAAAGAAATTGGTTGCAAATAGAAAAATTATCTTTGGCGTGAAAAATTGTGCAGGTCCAGAGACATCGGCGTAATTCATAGATTTCAGCGCAGAGGCAGAGCATGCGAGGAGCGCAGAGAGGGATCGTGCGCCAGCGTGCGCTAGCCGTGTGCGCTAAACAGCATTCTGGCGCACTGCGTATTCATGGAATTCCCAAGGCAAAAAGAGCCCTGGCACAGAGAACATCCCGCAGCGCCAGTTACACCCCCAAGAACGCCCCTCGCACAAGGAAAAGCCATCAAAATCCCCAATCCAGCCCAAAGGGCTGCGCTAACCCTGGACCAGCTAACAGGGCCGTTACACAGCAAACACTGAGCGGGGAACGTGAATTCCGGGGGTGCCTGCAATTATCACACGCGGTAGGCCCTGTGCGAGCGGGGTACGTGTATTTGTGGTGTACGCGGGGACTATCACACGCGATATGCCTTGGCCGAGTGGGGCATGTGTATTACTGGGGTACGCGGGAAGTTTCACACGTGATTGGCCCTGTGCGAGCGGGGAACGTGTATTACTGGGGTACGCGGGAAGTTTCACATGCGATTGGCTAGCAGGGTACGTGGATTTCGGGGGTGCGGGGGAAGTTTCACACACCTGCCAGCAGGACCCCACTCATGTCCACCTGCACCCCCACCCCCCAGCAGTGAGGGGCACCTGCCAGCATGCCCCCACTCATGTCCCCCTGCACCTCCACCCCCAGCAGTGAGGAGCACCTTCCAGCAGGCCCCCCACTCATGTCCCCCTGCACCCCCACCCCCCAGCAGTGAGGGGCACCTGCCAGCAGGCTCCCACTCATTCCCCCCCAACACGTCAACATGACCCACAATCATGGCCCTCATGGCCACCCAAATCCCACGGCACGCCACCCCAGCCCAAATAACCAACCAAGCATAACATACACCCCACATTGAAATGCCCATTACATGAAACAACCCAAATGGCATGTATGTACATCAACACATGTCCGTCACACACACACAATGGGTGCCAGTGAATGTGAAAACCCACATCATGACATGCATGACACCAATGCGAGAATACCACACATTGAAGTACGGAAGAAAATGTATTGAACAAAAAATATGGTGAAACAAATTCGAAACAATGGACATAAGGAAAACAATGCAGAATGTCACATAATGATAAAAAAAGGAAATCAGAATCCAAAATATATGAAATCAAAAATGTCTCCAAAGTCTCCTTCCAACAAAGCAAATCCAAACAGAAATGAAAAAGTAAAATCCATTGCTCCATGGAAAAATCAAAAAAGAAAATGCCGACAAATCCACATTCCAACTATTTACAAGGATGAAATCCTGGGTCCATGACCCCAACTGTCCTAATGAAACCTACAAAAATGCACTAACTAATGAAGAACTATTTACAAAAATGTGGGTAATTGTCCAAGCGCCCCAGAAAAAAATTGAAAACAAAAATGAAACCTAACACTAACTAACCAACTAACTATTTACAATGGCAGCGGGCTAGTCCGACGGCTCACTTTTTGATGTCCCGGGACAGGGCATCATCGAACTCCCACTCAATGTCCTGGAGGCGGTCCTCTTCCATGGCCCCGAGGGTCCGCAGGGACGATGACATGTTGACCTCCAACTCCCTGCGAATTGCCTCGAGGCACTCGGCCCGCCTCAGTGCCCTCCGTATGGAGTTCTCCACCCTGACCATTGTGATCCGTGCCTCTTCTGCCCGCTGCCGCTCCGCATCTATGGTGTGGCCCAACCGCTGCCACACGGAAGACACTTGCAATCCTGGGTCCTCCTGCCCTCTGGCCGATGCCTGCCCCTCCGATGTTGAAGGCCCCGAGCCATCATTGCTCCCACCATGTTGCTGCTGCTGTGCCTGTGCCTGCACCCTGGCTCTTGCTGCCTGCACGTCCTCCTCCGGCTGGGGTGCAGTTGTCGTGGTGGCCACCCCTGCTGGACGCCCGACTCCTGACTGTGGCAGGGATGTGTCCTCCACCAGCCTGGCCGCTGGGTCAAAGGCAGCTCCACAGGGTACCCAGGTGATACATGGGTGGGAAGATGGCATGGAGGACAACTGGCGCGAAGGGGGTTCAGGTGAGGAGGGGGTCGCAAGAAGGTCCAGCAAACAGAAGAATCCAGCACTAGAGACCCGTACCAGTAGGTCAACGCAGTCAAAGAGGCATCTGAGATGACATGCAGTGTCTTCACGAAAACACCGCAGGTCACCTCGCATGCCCCGTTGACGCAACGCTATCCCAGCCAGGACAGGCTCAACCCAGTCCCGGATAGCCACGTCTGCAGGGAGAGGAAGGCCAGTTGTTGTGCGCCCATCCCCTCCCTGAAAACGGGTCTGGACGTAGGCATCCCTGCTGGTGCAGTCACTGAATCAGGGACAGTATTACACACAGGCACCTCCGCGGCGGCCTGTGCTGCCTACTATCCCTGCCCCTGCACTGCACCACTGGCACCAGTGGAATCCCCACCTCCAGACCCCTTGTGTGTTCCATCCACTGCCTCCTCCTCCTCCAAACCCCCCACCAATATGGATGACTCCATGCCATCTTCCTCTGTAGGACCCAGTGGGGTCTCAGCTGCCCCTTCTGCTGCCGAGGAGTCCATCTCCAACCTCCGCCTCTTGGACCTACCCTTGGCAGCTGCGGCCTGGGATGCAGCACCAGACAATCTGGAAAGGGAGCCGGGCTTTGCATCTCCGGCTGGTGGTGCGATCCCTGCCGCTTTGCTCCACAGCACCCTCTCCGCCCTCTTCATCAGTTGACGCTGCAGACAGGGAGAGATAAAACACAGGCATCAGGGCACTGTACAATGGACTGATACACACATGACAGTTGTACATGAGTGGTAGTGTCAAACTTCAGACATGGCATCACACTCCCTAACACAGATGTCATTTTTACTCACACACATGAGCAATTCCACAGCAATATTGCACCAGGCAGCACCATCCATACACATACAACAGCATCAGCATCTGAAGGTAAGCCTGATGTCACATGAAACACGGGGAGTACACAACACATGCACACACACCAACACACTTACATGCATGTGTACATGTCCATCAACTGTCAGAGTGATGAGATCGCCATCCATGTCACATCTGACATTCTGCCTTCTACATGTCAGTACCACATGCATCCATGTTGCATCACAGTTGCACACTTGTCAACTACACACACTTGCCCATGTACACAGTGCAGATACATGCAGCTGGAACCAACATCCATGTGTGACACCACAACCATGCCAGTCTACATACACAGTAATTCAAACATGTGTGCTCCCACATCTGCATTTGGCCTGCATGCTTACCCACACATACACCATCCATGTGTCTCACATATGAGAGGACTTGCATGTGTCAGCCTCGTGCCCCTATACATACACATCCATATATGGCCCTACAAAAACACATGTGCAACCAGCACACTACTGGCACACCACGACACGCACAGCGCCCAATCAGTATGCATGTACACTTACTGCTCGACTCCAGACGGGTCTGCCACTCAAGGGCCTGGACGTGGAGCGCTGGGCATATGCGTTCCAGGACCCTCATTTGGGGGTCGGACAGGTGGCCCCGGCGCCACTTGTCAACCGCTGCCTTCAATAGACGCTGGGCCTTGTCGAGGGTCCTGGACCTGAAGTCCTCCCAGCGTTTCTTGACATGTTTGATGTCGCAGACTGCCACCTCCTCCTTGTTGATGGCAGTCAGGATGTCCAAACAGATCCTGATCCGTCCTTCATAGTCGGCGCGCAAACTTCCAAAGAGGGCATCATACGGCCCCAGGACTTGCTCCACCAGGACACCAACTTCCCTGGCACTGAAGCTGGTGGCCCTCTGCCTCTCTGGCTGGGGGTTGCCGGTGGTGCCAGATGGTGTTGTGCCTGACATGGCACCCCCAGAGGCAGGTGTGGGTGGACAACTGGGTCCTGGGGCTGGGCTGTGGAGTGATGGTATCCCAGTCGGGAGTCTTCAGTTCCAGCAGGGGTGGTCACAGCAACTGCACCCCTGGCTGACGTGCAGGCAGCAAATAGCAGGGCACGTGGGCAGCAGGCAGGCAGGCAGCAGCAGATGGCAGGTGGGAGCGTGTTAGGGGATCTTGGGGGCAGTAATTTAGACTTCTGGGCAGGAGCGTGGTCTTCCGTGTGTTGTTGCGTGGCCAGCTTGATACGGAGTGATTTGGCACGTGAAAAAATTGCACGTCAGTGTGTAATTCGAGGAAAGGCCCTTAGCGTGTAAGCGCGTCAGTGACGTTACGCGCACGGGTGTTTCCCTCATGACGAGTGCATAGTGAATCAGCACGTGAAGACACCGCACGTACGCGAATTCATTGGACCAAAGGCCCTCTAGCGTGTAAGCGCGTCTGTGACGTGACGCGCAAGGGCGTTTCCCTCCACACGGGTGCATGTTCATCGTACACGTGCAAAAACTGCACGTCCGAGTGTCAGCTCGTATAATTGGAGGAAAGGGCCTTAGCGCGTACATGCGTAAGTGATGTTGTACGTGTGGGCCAGTTGAAAAGGTACGTGTAGGACGCCATTTTCTTGTACATGCTTTTCGTGGAGAGCGAATGGGTGAATTTTGTACTTCTAGTCGGTTCACACTTCACAACAGTTCAAGTTCATACTCCCTGTTACCTCTCACACCGTTCAATTCTTATTTTGGCCTGTTTCCTCAAACAGCGTTCACTTCTTCTTTAGTCCTGTTTCCTCAGACAGCGTACAATTCTTCTTTTGGCGGGGGTGTTGCCAACACGCACACGCGCACCTTTTTCACATTCTTTTTCCAGGAATACAGTGAGTCACGCACATACTTGCCAACTCTGCTTGCCCCGTGTGTCGTGTACCCCTTCAGAGGTCAGTGTAGGCTGCGTGTATTACGCGTACGCTTATTTTTGTGTTTCTGGGTGCCACAACATAGTGTGGGTTCATTTTTCCACACACGTGGTCTACGAGGGGTTGCATGCGTGTTCATTTTTGTTTTCAGGGTGCCTGTGCGTTGCATGACCCGTCATCTTCCCCCACGGGTCACAGACAGCCTTGCTAGAGCACTAGGGTACGAATTCCATCTAGTACCCTACCCCTTTCACCCCCAATTGCCCAGGACAATTGTTTACTGCTACTCCCATGCGCACAACAACATCAGTGCCATGGTTGGGAGGTGACCAAGCAGTAAGGGAGGCAAAGTTGGCCGACCTCCAAAAGGTGGGTGGGGTGGGCGCGGTAGGGGACATGGCCAGGATTTGCAGGGTGCCCCTAGACCCCGGTGTGTGGAGGACCAATCAGGGACACCAATGCCTCCCCCATTGTAGTGGGAAACTTAGCTGACACCATCCCAGCTCAGCCCTTGTTGGACCAGCCCATTTTGGCACCTGAACCGGCACAGGATGACTCCCAGGCTGACTTCCAGGTCAGCAAGTCTAAGCCACGTGTGGCGGTGGAAGTTGATATCACCAGGCCACGTGGATCTGGGGCAGCAATGTCATCTGTTGCCCCAAGTAGGCAGGGTGGGGAGGCTGCAGCGGCAGCTGCAGCTCTTTCCACCCCAGCTCTGAGTCTCCCAGCCAGGACAGTGTCGGTCCAGGTCCATCAAACCGACGATGGCCCTGCCAACATAACCCTGCAGCCAATGCCTGCACCAAGACCTATGGTCATTGTGCATTTGCACATTCCTAGTACCCAGTCCACCGGCACTTCTGCCCCTACTGACCAGAGCGGCGTAAGTCACTCAGAATCCGCACCACCTTTGAAAAAAGAAGAAAAAGGGTGCTCTGGCAGTACAGGCTGAGGCCCCAGACACGGCTACACAATCCGGCACGTCAAGGAAGCCTAGCTTTAATGACGCCGAACTTGATGCACTTGTGGCCTATGTGTCAGCACATAGCCGCGAAATGGTGGTGACTGCAGGGTGCAAGACCACACCTGGTCAACGTAAGGCACACTGGCAGACCATCACGAACATCATTAGTGCCCTTGGATTTGTGAGGCGCACAGCTGATGATTGCTACAAGCGGTGGAATGACCTGAAACGCAGAGCAAAGAACAAGCTGGCCTCAAATCATGCCTCTACTCTGGTGATTGGCGGTGGGTCTCCACCAGAGGACAACCAACTCACTGAACATGAGTCTGTTGCTGGAACCTTGGTCACAGAGGAACTGATCCAAGGCGTGGGAGACCTACCAGATTACGACGCATTGTCCGGTGAGTGCCCATGCATGTGTGTGTAATCCATGTGTATGTTGTTTGGGTGACGGTTTCTGATTGAGTGCCTGGTGAGAGTGTGTACTCCTGAGTGGTATGGGTCACCCATGTGCTTCCTCCAAACATTCACCGGCCTTGAATTTGGGTATGACAGTATCCCTTCTGCCCACAGTATCCAAATAGCGCAACATTACTGCAGTTGCCCTTGAACTGTCATCTTGCAACAACATTGTTCAGATTTTTTCAGGGTTCATTCAGGCTGATTGTTTCAAATCTCCAATTTTTGCAACACATTCATCAGCACTAATGCCACATATGTGACATGCTTCTGTCATTGATTACACCCCTCATTGGGCCACATTTGTTATCTTGTCATGTGAATGATAAGACCATTCAGGCTGATTGAGTATTGGCCTGCTCACATAGATTTTTGGTGCCTGTTTGAATTTGGTACATGATAGTTGTTTCCTGTCATGTTGAAGTGACCAACCATTGATGTATCCATATGCATGCCATCACTGTATTATTGTACACTGGATGTGTTGCAGTGTGTGGCACATGCATATTTTGTCACACTATTTTTCATTTTTCATCTCATCATGTCCATCTCACATGGATGGGTCACAGTAATCATTCACTGACATATGGATGTACTTGTGGAATGTACCATGGCTATGGTAAATGCCATCTGTGTGCTGGCATGTGTCATGTATGTGTATTGGAGATGTCACTCACAGGCTAATGTGTGATGCCTGTGCTACCCAGCATGCAGCAAATGTGTTGCTTTTCCATCTTGGTGTCATCAGCGTCTGCTTTTTACCTCCCCTCCCAACTCATTGACAGTGCATGCATGCCAGGGTTATAGTCATGTGGGACATGTGTAAATCATGTACTGGATCTCTGGCTTGTCAGGCCTATGTGTGTGCTATGGTGCTAATGCCTGTTTCCATTTTTTGTCTTTCATGTTTGTGCAGGTGATGACGCACTTGATGCTGTTGAGGTGGAGGAGATGGTGCAGACCCAGGAGGAATCTCAGGCACGACCGGGCACCAGTGGGGGACGTGGTGTGGTGGTGGGTGAAAACCCAATCTTACTGCAGACCATACTGTCCAGGGGTGTCTCTGTGTGCACCTCCCCAGACCTCTATTCAGGTGCTGAATCGGATGATGAGACTTATGTGCCGTCGCAGGAGAGTGTTTCTGGCAGGGATTCTGTTCTGTCCAACCGACCTGCACAAGGGGTAGAACCCGTTATGGGGATGTCAGTGTTGGTAAATCCGCCTTTGGCGGTTACGGATGCAGGGTCACACTCCACAACATCTGATCCTGTTCCTGGGCCAGCAGATCAGAGGGGGAATGCAGTCCTGCAGCCTCAGGTAGTGCCAGCACAGCAAGGTGCAGATCGCCTTGCCCCGAACAGGTGTGGTGCCCCCCGACGTGGTGGCCATACGCCACCAGGCAATACTGTATGGGAAAACTCCATTTAAAGTATAGCAGCCCAACAGGGAGCATCGGTTGAAATGATGGCTCAGGCAATGAGAGGGTGGACACTTCCATTCTCCCCCCTGAAAGGCAGATGGAGCAACAACAGCAGGCAACAGACTCCATTTGCCAATCACACAGGGAAGACATGTTGGCGTCCAACAGGGACCGATGAGCAGCACTGGAGACTCTGTGCAAAGCCATATCTATAGAGTCAGAGGGCCACAGGGAAGCCCTGAGGGTAGAACTCCATAACCTCAGGGAGACTCTGGGTGAACTTGAGGCTTCCCGAAATTTAAGGTCAGAACAGCAGCTGGAGCAGCTCACACGCTCACACTTAGCTGAGCTGCAGGCAACTCGGGAGGAGATCCGGGCATCATCGGAGGCTATGCGTGCAGAAATGCAGGCAACCCGTCAGGTGCTGCATGGGGATCTCTGTACTATCATCCTCCAGAATGAGACCTTACAAACCTGCATGTTTGCTACCATGGAGGACCATACCAGGGTTTTGCGTGGGCTGCCTCCCATAGCACCACCACCTCCTGATGCAGCAGCAGAGGGTGAAGAGAGCGACAGCAGCACTCATCCTACACTAGTGTAGCCGTGCAGGTCATGAGCCCATGTAGGTATTTTTAAAAAATGGCCCCCACATGGCCATTTTTTTTTATTATTATTATTTTTTTATAGTGTGTTGCCTTGTGTGGCTCTCGTGGGCATCCACTGTGTATTCCAGCTGGGCACATGCAGGCTTGTCCTGTTTTTGGGTTAGATGCTTGGGTTCCTGACACACACACCCCTCCTGCTTCCCATTCCATGGGCTCACAAAGGGTGTGACCAAGTGACAGTGACTTACACAGTGACATTGGGCTCCCATGAGCTGTGTGGGCAGTCTGTAGTCAAAACTGTGTGTACATCCCTAGTGGGGATTGTTGTTGTATTAAACACTGCATGGTGTATTGATATGTGCTTGTGCATCCAAGTCTTCCTCCTTATTCACAGGTACCTTCTTCATGTCTTCACAAGGCCGTCTCCTTTGCAGATGCAGTTCATGTTGTATGCAGTACACTGACACATTGGCCTGACGTCAACACTCTGCAGTTGAAAGGGGTAGTGTTGCTGGCTTATTCAGGTTGTAAAACTTGCACTACTTTTATTTGGTACTGTCATATTTTGGCAATGTTTCATCCTGTGTTGCTGTATTGTGTTGCTGGTAAGTATTTGGTCATGTGTGCTGTTTGTTATTGATTACTGGGAGTATATTGTCTATGGCCTGTTTCCATTTGGGACAGTGCACTTTGTGACACTTGTGTCATGTGTTGTGCATTCCTTTGTTTGCTTTCACATTGCATGACATGCATGGTGTGTTGGGTAGCGGAGATGGGGAGGGGTTGGGTGACATGGCGCTGTTTTCATGTTGTATTTTGCAAGGGGGTAGTCATTCATGCAGCATAAATGTGTGTCTTTTGTGACACAGCATTGGTTGTCTTTCGGTAGGTACGGATGCACACAATGTAACACTTCCAGGTGACCAATCTCAGGCTGGTATGGTTGTGACAGTTGACTGGCCCTTATGTCATCATCATTGATTGTCAGCTGGTATGTACCAGGGCTGTGTGCACTCCACAGGGGTGTGATTTTAGTTGAAGTAATTAGCCACCAGCTGCGTACGGGCTGCCTCACCACGTGTCCTTTCCCATCCCATGCGCAGCAGACGTGCATGTGGTTGGGGATGTGGGGGCACCACCATGTCCACTGGCAGGCCCCGGCGGGTTGCAACGTTGTGCAGGACACATGCTGCCACTATGATCCTGCACACTACTGGGGGCGCGTATAGCAGATGCCCACCAGAGTGGTCAAATGAGCGAAAGCGTGACTTGAGAACTCTGAATGTGCGCTCCACTATGCCCCTGGTTGCAATATGGGCTGTGTTGTATCTTACCTCGTGTGGTGTGGTGGAGTTCCGAATTGGCGTCATCAGGTGGGTGCTCAGAGGGTAGGCACTGTCCCCTGGGGAGGTGATGATGGGTATCATTAGTGGGGTGGTGACATTACTCAGTATCTGACATGCATGCATGTGCAGAGGCATTTATACTCACCAAGCAGCCAAGTATCGCCATGCCGCCCAGCTTCTAGGGCCCAGTTTAGGGTTGACATTCTGTAAATGAAACTGTCATGGGTGGACCCTGGATAGTTGGCATATACTGAGGTGTTGATTCCCTTGGCATCACATACTACCTGCACGTTGATGGAATGCCAGTGCTTGCAGTTTCTATAGATGTGCTCAGTTGCCCTGGGAGGACGTAGAGCCACATGGGTGCAATCAATGGCACCTAGCACTTTGGGGAAGTGTGTCACCCCGTAAAAATCCTGGATGGCATCCTGCCTTTCTGCAGGTGTTCTGGGCAAGTATATGTGCCTGCGGACTGAGGGGTGTGCAGTCATGATGGCCAACACCTGGTGTAGGCAGCGTGACTTCATGGCCTGTGACACCCCCCACTATGGCACTTGTCTGCTGAAATGAACCAGTGGCCAAGAAGTGCGGTACATTGAGCACCTTTCCAAGGGGCTTAGTGCTTGGGAGCACAGGGTGGGTGATGTGAGGTCATCCTCCCACTCACTCACCAGGTCGAGTATTATGTGAGGTGCAAACCTGTACCTCCCATACACCTGGTCATCAGGCATCCCAAAAAGGCTGGCTGGGTGTAAAAATTGTGGCCCTGACTATCCTCCTCCTGCGGTGTCCCACGATCACTGCTGCGAGGAACGGTATATTCATCGTAGCGTCTGAGCTTGTTTGTTGTTTGCAAGCACTTTTATGCTACGCGGGTCCGCGTACGCCTGCTTCCTGCTGGCGTACGTGTTATCGGATTAGCATGTCTTTTTTGGCACACGCGTTTGCCCTTTTCGATTCCATGAATACGTGTTGTAGGGCGCGTGTGGGCGTTCCGCGCATTTGCCTTCTGTACTTCCCCCGTAACGCTCACATTTTCACGCATTGTTCCCCATTCCGCGTGTTACCCCCTGTTTCCGCCTACTTTTGTTGTGTGCGCCGCGCTACGTGCGCTTTTGGTGTGCGCGTAGCGCACGCCGTTTGATGACGTGTGCACCCGCGTGCGAGACCCAGAATTTTAGCGCACTTCCCAGATTTTACACGGTCTTCCATGAATCGACATGTGCAGATTTTGCACGCTTGCACTGCGATTTTTGCACTTGCACTGCGATTCGCATGCTTGCGCACACTTGCGCAGAGATTTTCGGCACACATTTATTCCATGAATTGGCCTGCAAGTATTCTGCATCATTGCGAGCAACAACGTTCCTCTGCTTCGGTTGCAGAACAAATGAGCCGTTCCACCGCGAGAGCTTTTTAATGCAACGAAACCTTCAAAAATTCAGTGCAGTGGGAAATTCAGGACCAGATGAACCCGCTGCATTCCCGTTGATTTTCCCCATAATGTCATATTCCTCATAATACCATTTTGTATGGAAGTCTAGAACAAATACAGGTTCCTTATGGATGGACCTCCCTGAGATAATCTTAAAAAGTACTAATTCACTATTCTCATGAATTCAATTTTAATGTGGCTGCAAGGATGAAGTGAAGTCCTGGCCTTTTAGGACTACTGTTACAAATCCAAAACTGCTATCACTATCACCTCAATTGCATCACCTATATATTAGTATCAATAGACATGCATTAAATGATCAAGCAATTGTAAAAAAGATCTTCACATTATAACTTCATGTCCTTTTGAACATCAACACAAAAAGCAAAACAAGCCAAATTGGTATACTTATTATATGACATTTATTTTCTTCAATTAGACACCCACTTTATCTACAATCAATTCATCCAAAGAGCCGACTCGTGTTTTGCATAGCCCATAACTTAAGTTCAGTGAAGGCTATCCAGCTTCTTCATGGCTATTTTTAATTGCATGTCTCTACAACGAAAATCCTCCTAAAGTTTTCACATCAACTTGCTAGGCTAGTCTTGCTGGCCTTTATCTGAAAATAGGGTGCATGGAGATACATGGACCTACTTATCCACATGCACGCCGCATCCTGTGTCTTGTGGTAAGAAGAAAGTGCTGAATAAAAGGCCAGCATAACTCTATTAGTTCCCCATTTCTGTTCATAAAGTGACACATGCTGCAATGTTTTGCAAACAGCAGCAAGGCTTGTGCTTTCTCGATCTGATGTTGGAAAATAATCTGCAGCCATGTCGAGCCCATTAATGAGCTGGGAACAAGCACAATTCACTTGTACACAAAGCATTACTAGTGCAGTTTAGGTCAAATCCCTTACAGTATGTTTGTTGTGATGAAGGAGAAAAATAGGAGTGACTGTCACATGGACAGGCACACACACTTGATTGGTTATTTGTATCACAATAACACGTATGTTATCTGCCAGCAGTCTAGGTTTAGCAAAACATATGAAAATTATATTCTACTGTTGGTTACATCACATTCTTAGAAAGTTGAGTAAGACATTTAGACAAAGGCATGCTTGCTCAGTCATACGTCCACGTTGGGGACCAGATTATCAAAGATTTTCACTGGTGCTAAAAAGTGATTCTGGGGGTGATGGAATGGAATTTGTGCACCGAAAAATGGGGATTTTTAAGCCATTCTGCCCTCAAAACCCTGTTTAACAAGTGGGGATTTGCAGGCAGAATGGCACACAAATCCCTGTTTTTCGGTGCACAAATTCCATGAATCAGCCTACAAATGTTTTGATAATGCAAAATGGAGCACACAGATTTTGCCACAATCCATATTATCTAAAACATTTGCATGTGGGAAACAATGAATCAGGCTGTTTTTTGTGTATAATGTTTGCTGCATACCACACAACAAAAAGTGTTGTTCTCTAGCACCTTGAAGTGTCTTTTGTGCTAGATGGAATTACAAATAATGATCTCAGACCAAATAATCAGACAGACTCAAGAAATATGGTGGCAAAACACTACTTTATTGTCATTTAATAAAATAGGGAGAACTCACAGACACCGGGCTGATGCTCGCACAGTCACATAGTGGCTTGATTACATAGAGAACTTATACCCCAACATGCGTCATTTATGATGTCATTCTATGTGACAAAATACAAGACCTACTGAGGGAAAAGATTGGTTTAAGGGAACATATCTACTTATAGAACATATAAGGATTAGTACATCATTGGCTACCCCTTATCTGTAGGGCACACCTTGAACTGGTTCTAAATATGTATTGCACTGATTATATCAGACAAAACAACAGTGGATTAGTCTATGCTGCATTGCAAGTTAGGGTGTCCTTCAACCCCACTGATTGGCTGGTATACTGTCTCAACTTTGGACTTTTGGCTCTTTAGCAGCACATACATGAAACACAATGTAGGTGTTTGAATCCCGTCAAACTACTCCCACCGTTTTCTCAATTAGTCCATCATCACTCATTGGTAGGCCATAAGCCAAAGTGTTCCGTTTATAGTTGACCTTGTTGCCTACTCACTGTCCTGGAACATTCAAGGGAGTATGAGCCCATCAGTATTTTAGCTTGAGGCTCTAATGAATAGCCTTTGTATTCAACTTCTGAGTCATGTGTGAAGAGACCACGAATTTGTCAATTTCAGCCTTCTATTTACTGCTATTTGATTTTATTATGCATGGTGATATTGCTGCTCGTGGCCTTTAGAGACTTGCTCACACTATCTCACATGAACTTTATACTTTTTTAATTGACCAGCAGTTTGGCTCTTAAAGACGTTCCTTCTTCTTGCATATATGAAGAATGTCCCACATTCAAAGCGTATCTATGTACTCCCTTACATGCTCTGTGGATATCCCTCGAAATAGCATCCTTGATTCTGGGCCAACATTGACTCATTGTTGGCTCTGCACACAGAGCTGTTTTCCATGTCTCCTGATTCTACAGCCTTAGTTTGTCTCTAAAGTAGCTTGGTTGATTTTGACATGCACCAGCGTCCATTTTCCAACTATGTCCGTCCTTGCCATGTCATATATTCCTCTATAGCAAGCCTCTATATGTTTCATCTCTACCTTGCATTACAGCCTATTTACAGTTATTGGCCAGTAAGTTAATTAATCTTCTTAATTTCCACAGTTACTATAGCTTTAGGTACATGTTTCGCTTGGTGCTTCAGTTAAGTATACTCATTCCGTTTCATGATAGATTTGTATATCTTCTTTGAGACACCACTCTGTCCTTGTCAGATTTCACTTAACCTATGTCCATGATGTCCATAGGTGTGTTCTGACATCCTTCCATGTGGCATTTATTTATTTATTTTTGCATTTATTTCAGCACGCACAAGCCCTCAGGCGTCTAGGCGCTAGGTACAGAAAAGTGCATGATACATAAGAAGTGCATGAATAGATCATATGGTTACATTCATATAAAGGTATGTGTACATGGACTGGCAGAGCCTCAACTCATGTAACAAGGGGCTACATCAGACAGCATGAGAGTCAGGTAGGTATGGTTTCATGGGATGGCAAAGCTTCACCTCATTTTATAGGGGGCGACATCATGCCACATGAGAGGTAGATAGGTATGGTTTAACTGACTGGCAAAGCCTCACCTCATGTTGCGGGGGGCTACATCAGACAGCATGAGAGTCAGATAGGTATGGTTTCACGGACTGGCAAAGCCTCACCTCATTTTACAGGGGGCTACATCAGACCACTTGAGAGTTAGATAGGTATGGTTTCATGGACTGGCAGAGTCTCACCTCATGTTACAGGGGCTATATCATCTCAAAACTCATAATGCCTTGTTATCCACAGTACAGTAGGAGCTAGAAGTGGGATGATTACACAGACCAGGAATGGCTAGGTGCAAGTTTTATATAAAGCATTCTAGGGCATGGAAACAAAAAGTTGGCAACATTTAAGGAACACCTAGATGCATCATATACATGACGGTAATCTGAGGCATACAATCTTAGTTGTAATAAAGGTTGTGGTTGAGCTGAAAATATCAATGGATAACGGGCGAAGGTGCACAGTAATGGTGAGGATAGATTCTCTGTAAGTTTCGTGGCACTGTGATTTGACACAAGGATTGTGATGAGCACGAGTCTACCACGTACTCACAGACAAGATTAAGCTGAGTGATTACACAACTAGCGAAACAAACGCTGACATACAAGTTCACAAGGAAACCAGGCCCTGATGAAGGAATTTATTCCAAAATGCATTGGCCACCCGTATAGGCATCTGCAGGAATACGAGACCTAATATCTCGTGAGAGTTAAGAATAAAATACAGCTACACTTGAAAAGAGATTCTTTTTGTTTGTTTTTTTGAATGATCACGTACGTACCTGAAGTTTAAAGACTCCACTTACTAGTGGCTATAGGAGTGCAGCCCGCACCGGAGTGTCTAGGCAAGAGATGGTGGGACGTTATGATTGGTCACTGCTTACCAGTGCAAGTGCTGGAAGTACTAGATCCCAAGTTGTTGAAAGGTCTGGTACTGTGTTGTAGCATGGAGGTGCTCCTCCATGCTCTGACAGGCTCAGACAGGTGAGGGCCTTCCACAGAGGGGCTGGCTATGGGCATCCAATCTTCTTTGAGCCCAGCCAACCCAAGGGCAGGGAGGCGGTCTTCAGGCCTCCATGGTGCAGGCAGCAACATCCGATGCATCCCAGTGGCCATGATGGAAAGGCCATGACGGGATGCGAATGAAGGTGCTTGCAGGCTCTGGTGCAGGCAACCTCCTCTGAGGTGGAAGGAGGGATAAAGAGTAAGGGACAAAAAAATGGGCCATAACAGGGGGCCTCAGGAGAGGGGCTGGCATCACCTGCCAGCTACGGGCATCAGGTCTTCTTTGAGCCCAACCCATCCAAGGGCAAGGAGGCGGTCTTCGTGCCTCCATGGTGCATGCAGCAAAATCCATGGCATCCCATCGGCAATGATGGAAAGGCCACACCGGGATGCAAATGAAGGATCTCACAGGCTCTGGTTCAGGCAACCTCCTCTGAGGTGGAAGGAGGGATAGAGAGTGAGGGACGGAAAAATGGGCCATAAGATGGGGCCTTGGGAAAGGGACTGGCATCACCTGCCGGCTATGGGTATCCGGTCTTCTTTGAGCCCAGCCACTCCAATGGCAGGGAGGGGGTCTTCTGGCCTCGATGGTGCAGGCAGCAACATATGATGCTTCCCGGCGGCCATGATGAAAAGGCCATGCCGGGATGCGAATGAAGGAGCTCACAGGCTCTGGTGCAGGCAACCTCCTCTGAGGTGCAAGGAGGGATAGAGAGTGAGGGAATTAAAAAATGGCCCATAAGAGGAGGCACTGGGAGAATGGCTAGCATCGCCTACCGGCTATGGGCACCCGGTCTTCTTTGAGCCCAGCCAATCCAAGGGCAGGGAGGCGGTCTTCGGGCTTCCATGGTGCAGGCAGCAACATCTGATGCATCCTGGCAGCCATGATGGAAAGGCCATGGCTGGATGTGAATGAAGGAGCTCACAGGCTCTGATGCAGGCAACCTCCTATGAGGTGGAAGGAGGGCATTCTACCACACTTCATCCTTCCATGTTTCCAGTTCAAGGGTTCATTCAGTATGATTGTCTGAATGCATAACATCTCTCATGCACTCGATGCGGTATAGAAACAATACAGGGGCCCCATTTACTGCTCTTCTCCTGCTGTTCCAGTAAGACAGCGATGGGGGTGGGAACCAGTGAGAACGTGTCTACCTGCTCCTCTACATTATGGCCCTCTGGTTGAAATGTTGACCAAATTCTCTTATTCCATCTCCTCTTCATCATGTGTTTGTGTCTTCTCTTTATTCTGCTTTTTCTCTGGGATCCAAATTTTTGTCATTTTTTTGTGTGTGCATCCACACTCCAGGTAATATGACAGCACTCTCTAGATGGGGAGCAGAACATCCAGTGACCTACATATTTTTTATAATCCTTGGGGTAGTAGAAGTTGGTTTCTGGAGGTGCAAGAGTACTTTTCTTTGTATTCTCCTGAGTACTGGCTTCATTTTGCATCTGCTCACTCGTTCCAGCATCTATGCCAATTATTGTCTACATCCCAATATATTTTTTGGCTGCCTTCTTACATTGTTCCAAGATGATCCTTATGAGATAGAATCCTAGCAACACAAACACTAGTATTGCTCCAAGCATTTTAAATGCATTTGCCAGCCAGGTTGAAATCCATGATAATAGGGATGAAAAACAATCATCTCCCGCTGTCTCATCAGCTTCATCCTCCATTTTTAAAGGCAATGTCGTCAGCATACTCTAGGACATATCTGTTCTGGAGAGTCATCAGCCTGATGGCTCTCAATTCTTCTCTGATTGCATTAAATATTTGTATTGTTGCATTGATCGTCTGCAGCAGCTCCCATCTTGTAATCTGCAGCCATTTGGTGTTTACTGCAGCTTGAAGTCCTTGCAAGAATATAAGTCATTATCATTGATGTCTTCTTAAACAGTTTATGATCATTGTGAATATTGCCATAGGCCTCCATTGATTATGCTGAGAAGTAGTGTTCTCTCTTCATTCGGCAGAGGTTCAGTGACCTCTTCTTCCTGAGATGCTCACATTGTTGGGAATTCATCAATATGAAGGTCACTTTGGGGGATCACAAATGCTGGAACATGTATCATTACCATGGAACAAATTCCTCCCCAATTCTTAGGCAACTGCATGTAGATCCTGGATCCACAGGACCAATATTGGTCCATCAATACTCCGGTTCTTCCATTAATTCCAGAAACTTCAATTTTCTGTCCACATCCTCTGTTTTCTCCAACCAGGATGGGTCCATCATTCCTGAAGCATGTTGTAGCATTCCTTAGTGGTATTATAGATACAGGTCCTGCTTCATTGTCAAACCATGTGATTAACTTTGAGAACATGCCCCACAATCCTAGGCATTTGTCACTCACTATTTGCACTTTGCTTTCTGATTCTTTCTTCAATAGATGTACAGGGCAAGCCAATAGTGTTTCTTGCCATACAGTTCTGGTGAAAATGCATCCATATTTCACTAGCTGAGGTCTCATAGAGCATCTTGGCTCTCCTGGTATTTCAGTCATTTCTAACCAATTGAGCTTCTGAATCTGGACAACCTTTATTCGTTCTCAAATCTGTGGTGGATGAATACGTTTCTTGCTTGTCTATCCTTGTCCGTGTTCCACCCTTCTTGTTTTCACATAGGTGTCTTCATACGGGAATGGTACTTTTGATCGCCATCGTTACATATCCCATTTTCCTACAAATTTTCCTCTGGTTATGCATGCTGTCACATGACTGAGACACTTTACATCATGTGTAGAGAGTTCCATTGCAATACATGTTGTTGTTGCATTCATGGCATACGGTATTAATAAACAAACATAACAGTTTTCGTCTGACAATCTTTTACCCACCTCATTCATATGAGGGTACCATAGGTTATTTTTCAAAGGAATCGAACTATCAAGATATGTATTTCCTTCATGGATCCCCTCAACATCCCTTTTAAATCAGAATAGACCGTTAGTTATATTGTGAAACAGGCTGCCTGTAGCTTTAGTGGGGACAATAATAGATGTTTCATTGACACCCTCATTCTGTACCACTCTTTGCAACATGTTGTAATGCTATAATAAGGAGAAAAATACAAATCATAACACCACATGATATCATCATCAATATTCCATTAAATCCTATCGACTTTCTGGATGGTAGTGAATCTCTGAAATGTTGAAGCCTCTCCATTGTGTATTTACTTTGATATACACATTTGTTATCTCTCTTCTATATCAGAATATGGTGTATAAGTGTGAATATACACTTGAAACACTTGTGTATAGGCGCGTTATATATGCCATATCATATCATATCATATCATATTATCACCCTCCAGACAATACAGTTATTTGTGGGGTCTTCCCAAAACGTGATAATGTTTATTCCTCTTTGTATTAGGTCTGGATAAGTCTGCAATATATAGGAAAAAATAACAGACAAGTGTGTGTATACTATTGCTACAATAGGTTGCATAAACAATGGATGATACGCTTCTTTTTTCAAACTCCAATGTTTCTTCTGATTGTTCCGTTAATCCTATCTAAAAAGTGTTTCCGGGGTAGCTGCAAGGCTATTTTTGCTTTTCGAATTTTGAGGAATGCTGACCCTGATCTTCATGTACTTCATTTTCCTAATTCTCCTTTCTAGCCATTAGACGGGTCTGCATGAATGGAACTTCTTCTCTTGCTTCACTTGGATGGGTTTGTGCATGTGGAACTATTTCTCTTGCTTCACTGTAGAATTTGACATAGTGTAGGTAGCCACACTCTTCGCCCCGTTGAATTTTACGGCGGCGGGGCTGACTTCTTTCACTTTGTGTGGCCCCGTAAAGTGAGACAATCTCCAGGTGCATATGAATTTGCACACTAGCACCTGGCTGCCCGGATACCAACTATGGGGTTTTAGCAAATCTTCGGTTTCAAGACATTGATTATCTTTATCACTTGTTTTTGACCCCTCCCTTGATCTTTTGAAACATTAAACAATTGTGATCACTGTTGTTAGGTAATCATGCATCTCATCACCTAGTGTTTTCGCTAGCTACAATGTGGGCATCAGTTCTTACTCTAGTTGGATGAGCAAGTGGGATTCTCATGTGGCAGCTAGTCACCAACTCAGTTAGATGGTGCTTTGAACCAGGCTGACATCTTACAGCATACAAAGCAAGGGCTAGGCAATGTAGCCATCCCTTTATCAGAGACATTTTCAACTTGCTATGTGCTCCTTTATTAATTAGTTTAATCTCTCACAGATGCCATTCGCCTGTGGGTGATAAGTGAAGGAGAACTTATGTTTGATACCTAATAGAAAACTATCTGTTCAAATAACAAGTTTACAAAGTGTAGACCATTGTGAGACCGCAAAACCTCACACACATCCCACCTGGGGAACACCTTGCACACAAGGAACTTGGCAGTGCACAGGGCATCAGGCTTTGTGCATTGAACTGCCTCTATCAATCTAGAAAAAGGACATACTATGACCAACATATTACTGGAGCTGTTGCATATCTGCAGCATATCTTCACAATCTATGTGTAGCTGTTGAAAGGGGGCATTGGGTCTACGGATTACTCATCTTACTGTTTACAAAGTGTGCCCTGCAATATATTTCTGGCACACTATGCAATTTACAATGAGCTGTGCAAGGTAGGCATGGTACCACAAGTATGACATTGACATAGGAGTTACAAGTTGCAAAACATTTTTACATTTCTTGGGTTTGGAAAAACTCACACTTTGCCCTTTAGCTAAAATGGGAGTAGTCTGTTCCATCAAATAATAAAGAAAACACAGTCCTAGTCAGTCTATGTCAAATCAAGAGTCTATAATAAAAAAATGAATGCCTGAGTATCTCGTATACAAACATTGTGTAAAGGGGAATGTGTAGGCAAAGGAAAGTCAGTGTTATATCATAAAGGCTAAAGGTGGCTGAGTCAGCTCTTCTCCCAACATGGGACAGCACAGAGTAAGAAGGCCCCCCTAGACAGGATGACACACTCTGGCTCAGTTTATCAAAAAGAGGCAGTTTAAAACACGGGTCGAGGCCCACTTGGCTTTCGATGTTAGAGTCACTTATTTTCATTTCACCAAAAGTTCTTTCACAGTTCAACAAAAGTTCAAGTGGGTCTCCCTCGGTCGGACTCTGACCTCTCAAGACATGAACAGTACACATAGGTCTCCCTCTTTCAGACTCGGACCTCTCCACAAAAAGTACCTCATTCAACATAGATCTCTCTCGGCCGGGCTCAGACCTCACAGTCACAGCGCTTGCAGTGGGTTCCCTTCCCCAAGCTTTATTCACATTCGTTAGGGGTTCCCTTGCCCTAACTTATATCATATTTCAGGTCTCCCTCAGTTGGGCTTGGATTATGTCGATGACTTTCAAATGTGCAAAGCTTTTTCCATAGACCACTGCAGGACCACTTAGACTTTCAATTTATCTCTACTTTATGGTATTTGCCAAAGTGTCTCTTGGTCTTGGTAGTTCCACAACACAATCAGAAAAGTTCAAGAAATCTTTCTCTTAAAGTAATCAACTTTTAACTTCCCCTTTTTAAGGGATTAATCTTGACCATTGCGCATTTCAGAGTTTGTTCACTTTGTCGCTTTTTAACAAGACATCAACCATTTTGCAGAGACTTTCGAGTAGGCTATTACCTTTCGCCTGAACACCCCGCTGCTCTGTATCACTGGCTTCACAGTTATCAGAATTTTGAAAGTTCACTACTGGTTTGCTTTCTTTAGCATATCATCAGCACGTGCGCCACCTTCAATTATAAGATAAGATGTGGCGTCAATCTTTCCTTGACACAAACCGGCCCTTCATGTCTTTTGCTAACTCACTGGTTGTGTGCATTCCTTTCTTTTTTCTTTAGCTTTGATTCACGAGTCAAGGTTGGTCTCACCTCCACAACCCTTCAGTTATGATATGATATGATATGGCATTCATAACGCGCTTATACACAAGTCTTTCAAGGCGTGACGCAGCAAGGGAGGGGAAACAGAGGGAAAACAGAGACAGTGATCCTACTAGGTCAGGTGTCATTCAGATTGCACAAGTGCAAGGAAAGGGGGAGGGGGAGGGGAAGTTCAGTACATGGGATTAATAGAATAAATAAACACGTGAAAAATACGGCAGCTGGTGGCAAGTGCAAGGGTGTATGCGGCTATCAGGTGTCAAGTGCTGGTAGGCGACTGTAGGTATACAGAGTAGTTTCAATTACAGCCAAAAATTAAGCAGGGGAGAGGAGGAGAGAAAGCAAAAGCAAAGAGTAAGGTTTTGAGGTGCTTCCAGAACAAGATATGGTTCTCCTCAAGTTTCAGGGAGGCAGGGAGGCTGTTCCAGAGTGAGGCCCCAACCAAAGAAAGAGATCTACCACCAACACGTTGCTTGGAGAAGCGACTGACCCTGAGGGAGTTGGAGGCAGATGAGTGAAGAGCTTGAGAAGGAAGATATTTCGAAAGAGAGAGTTGAAGGTATTGAGGCCCCAGGCCCTAGAAGGCCTTGTGGACAAAGCAGAGGGTTTTGAACTTAACCCTCCCAGCCACTGGTAGCCAATGCGGAGATTTCAGTTCCTATTACTATCCCTGGGCTTGAGGCCAAGGACAAAACTCGCAGTCCTGTTCTGGATGAGTTGCAGAGGTCGGAGATTAGAAGCAGGCAGATTTAGAAAGAGGCTTTTCCAATAGACCAGCCTAGAAAGAACCAAAGCTCTAGAGACAGTGAGCTTCCGTGGGAAGGAGAGGAAAGAAAGACTACCTCTGAGTAGGTGCAGCTGTTAGTTTGACTTCTAAGAAACATCAGAAATGTGAGGGGAGATGTGAGGGGAGAAGGAGAGTGTGGAGTCGAAGATGACCCCAAGGTTTTTTGCCTCGCATGGGGCGGCACGAAGAGGGTCAAGAGAGGCTGGCCAGAGAGTGACAGGAAAGGAAGGAGTGGGTGTGCCAATGAGGAGAATCTCAGTCTTACTGGCATTAAGGCAGAGATCAATGGCGGCACACCATTTCTGGATAGCACTCAGAGATGAGTGAAGGAGAAGAGGTGGATGAAGGTAGACTGAAAATGAGCTGAGTGCCATCTTCATAGCACTGGAAATTGGGGCAGAGAGCGGCAATGTGGTGGGCATGAAGTGCCAGGTATTGGTTGAACAGCCAGGCAGAGAGGTTAGACCCCTGGGGAACACCACAGGTAGAGATAGAGATAGAGGAGAGAAAAGACCCTAGTTGGACATGCGAGGATCAATCAGAGAGGTAAGAAGTCAGCCACGCCAGGGCCTGACCTGTGATACCCATGTTATCACAGAGATGGTTGAGCAGGATGGCATGGTTGACCGTGTCAAAGGCAGAAAAGAGATCAAGTAAGATCAGGACACAGGAGGTGTTGGAATCAAGGTTGGAGAACAGGTCATCACGGATGTTCAGGAGAGTAGTTGCCGTGCATCTGGCAGATCTGAAGCCAGACTGATGTTCATGGAGACAACCAACAGATTCAGTGTGACGATTAAGCTGGGAGATGGCCAGATTTTCCAAATGTTTGCCCAAGAAAGGAGTGATGGAGATTGGGCGATAGTTAGCCTGGCAGGACGGGTCTGCAGAGGCTTTCTTAAGAAGAGGGTGCACAAGGGAGTGTTTCAGGGGGGAAGGGAATACTCCAGTGGTGAAGGAGTGGCTGTAGATGTCAGCCAGAGCAGGAGAAATGGAGTCAATGTGGTCCTTGATGGTTTGGGAGGAACAGGGATGAACCTGTTTTGACGAGACTTTCATAGATCATATTTTTCTAGAGACCTTGTCTGGGGAGAGCAGCGGAAAGGTAGAGACGGAGGGAGGAGGGGTGGCCGAAGAGGGACCAGAGGAAGAGCAGGTAGTAGAGGGAGGAGGGGGAAGGAGGAGAGAGAGGACAGGATGTCCTGAGTTTTAGAGATGAAATGAGAAGTTAGAGCTGTGCAGAGGGCCTGGGAATGCAAAGGAGAGGTAGAGACTGCAGCAGGATTGGCTAGTTTAAAAAGTTTGGCCGAGTTGGTAGATGCCACAGAGATGCAGGCTTGGATGTGAGCTCTCTTCTTGGTGTGGACAGAGAGCCCGTATTGCCTTTGAAGCATGTGTCAGGCCAGTTTGTCAGAGGATGTACCAGAAGCACGCCATTTCCTCTCAGCCACCCTGCTCTTGCATTTGAGTATGAAGATGTCTGAGTTTTACCAGGTGTTGCACTTGGCTTTGGGCTTCAAGTGGATCCTCATGACAGGGGCAAGAACATAGAGAGTATTAGATATAGCAGCGTGCAGCATGGAAAGGGCTGTGTCAGGGTGTGAGCCAGCCAAAGGCGTATGGGGGGTGAGAAAGTAGTGGTGAAAGCCTCAACTGAACCGCGCCTCATGGGTCGGATGACAGTCAAGGTGGGTGGCAGTGCTGGAGTTGGCTTAGCCTGAGGGGTAGAGAGGATGAGCTTGGAGGAAAGAAGAGATTATTCCCTCCAGGAGAGAAGGAGTGGTGAGAGGCATAGAAAGGGGATGGTCTGAAGAGTTTAGAACATCCAGAGTGTGCCCTGGAGAGTGAGTCGGCCAGAGGGGAGAATATAGAGTGAGAGAGAGTCTCAGAGGCCACAAACGAGTCCAGAGGAAGGACAGTAAGTATCCAGGTGGATGTTAAAGTCTCCAAGAATGAGGAGTTGAGTGGTCGAGACCAGGAGGGAAGAGGCGAGGTCCGCCTATTCCGAGAGGAAGGAAGAGATCTGACCAGGTTGACGGTAGATACTAGCCACAGTAAGGGAATGGCTAGGAGAGAGAGAGAGCCTGCAGATGAGGCATTCAAAAGAGGAGTAGGCCTGCATTTGAATGACAGAGGCAGGACTCCACTCAGGGAAGATCAAGGCTACACTACCTCCAGAACTGTTGGGCCTGGGAGCTGAGAGGATCTTGTAGCCATAGGTTAGAAGATTGTCAAAGTTTGTGATAGAGCTGACCGTGAACCATGTCTCGGTGAGACGGAGGACATAGAGTCAAGTTCTTCCATGAGGCGGCAGATTTCAGAGGAGTGTTTGACAGCTGAGCAAGAGTTAAGTGTTGCAATATGGAGAAGGTTTCCGTCCTTGAAAGACTTCTGGGGAGGGATATGAATCAGAGGTAGGCCATGAAGAGGTAGAGAAGGGGCCCGACGGGGCAGAAGAGGAAGAAGAGGGCAAGGTAGCCAAGGAGGAAACAGCAGGGGGAGGCAAGTAAATTGTGGCAGGAAGAGAGGGGACAGCAGGAGAGGGAATGAAGTTTATGAGGCGCGGGCAGCATCTATCAAAGAGGAGAAGGTTCGCCTGAGGGCCTTGGACTAAGATGGTACCATTTAAGTAAACATTAATGATGCCCTTAGAGGAGTGGAAGGAGGCCAGGAGGGCATCCCACCAGGTGCCACCATTAATGGGAGAAGATGAGAAAAGAGAGAGTACAGAGACCATATGTAGAGTCCATAAGTCTGGCGAGGGAACGAAAAAGTGGATGTCAAAGTTTGCCTGAAGGAGGAACTGGTATTGGTGTCAGTGATAGGGAGGTCTAGGTTGGAGACCAGGATGTCCTTTTTAAACTTCTTCCTACCAGATTTAGTGAGGAGAGCAGGATAGTTGATAGAGAAGCAGTTAGAAAACATAGGAGAGACAGAAAGCACCATAGAGTATGTAGAGAGAGGAGAGAAGAGGAAGGGAGTGGCAGGGGGTAGGGGAGAACACTACGGAAGAACACGGGCAGGCTGCAAGCAGACGAAACAGAGAGAGACGAGACAAGTTGAAAATTGGACAAGGCGACAGGCACTTAGATTGTGGTTGAAAGATTGCTAGATGAGTGCTTTGCTAGGAAGCAAAACTAAAGAACGGCACTACTTACAAATGCTATTTTAAATACTTTCACAATGCAATTTTAAATATAGGAGAAAACCACACCTAAGTTCAAGAGTCCTGAATAGTGGTTAAAAGGCCTAGGTTTCACAATGCAATTTTAAGTACAGGAGAAAAACACACCTAAGTTTGTGTGTATGCTAAGTGGACAGTTGTTCAGGGAAAAGTGTGGTTCTATACCTGGCCAAAGCCTCTCCTACCTTCGTTAGTCACTGCTGGTTGACAGCTGGCCACTTGCTTCCCCCACTGACAACTGCGGACTCGACCGCCTCAAAAGGAGCCGCCCTTTTCCTAGGCGCCCTTAGTCGCAGGGGCTGCTGGGCAGAGGACTGCCCAGAGAGGGACATTGATGACCAGTGATCAGACCAAACATGGGGAGGAGGGTGCGCCGGTAGGTGGGAGGAGGGAGGGGAATGGAGAGAGACAGAAAATGGAGGGGAAAGGCAGCAGCGCTGCACACGGGCCCTGGGTGGGCTCAAGTAGAGTTAATGCCACCAGATTCAGGGGGACCAGGAGGGCCAGTAGCACATAAGCACTCTCCTGGGCATGAGGGAGAAGAGCCGCACACAGCGCGACCCGGTGACTTGGCCAGGCACACAAACACACCAATCATGAGAGCATGGAGAGCTGGGTGGCAGGAGGAGGGAGGGGAATGGAGAGAGACAGACAACAGAGGGGAAAAGCAGCAGTGCTGCACACGGGCCCTGGGGGCTCGAATAGAGTTAATGCGACCAGATTCAGGGGGACCAGGAGGGTCAGTAGCACACAAACACTCACCTGGGCACTAGGGAGTCGAGCCACACACAACGCGACCCGGCTACTAGGCCAGGCACACAAACACAGACACACCAATCACGGGGAGAGGGAGGGCTGGGAAGCAGGAGGAGGGCTGGGAAGGGGGAGGAGGGTGGGGAATGGAGAGAGACAGACAACGGAGGGGAAAAGCAGCACACTGCACACGGGCCCTGGCGGGCTCAGATAGAGTTAATGACACCAGATTCAGGGGAACCAGGAGGGTCAGTAGCACACAAGCACTCACCTGGGCACAAGGGAGTTCACCCGGGAGGGTCGCTGGAATCCTGGAAACACAACACAGGCTTCTTCTTGTCTCGGTTTTGGCTTTCTCCACGTATCCTTCACCATTTCCCACAGGCAATGACCTCCTGTAGGGATCTTCAGGGTTTCTCTATCCATCTCTCTAGTCCCTCGATTGGTCATCCTGCTCCGGTCTATTCGCCTTTGCTATGGAAGATCTGATCATTCTCATGTCTCACCTTGCTTAGAGTGTGTCTCAAATTATCACATTTTATCCGTGTCGGGAGAGCTAATGGGTATCAGATGTATGAGATTAAGGTCAAATGCCTGACTTTGCCTGATCTTATTAACGGGACATGTCCAATGAGATATGCAAGTGCTAGCCTTTTTTACTCTCAGTCTTCCTCTTCCTGGGCTCAGTGTTTGTGCAGAAAGAGTGGGGATTTGGAACATCAGAGAATCCTGTAAAATAGGATGGGATATTGTCACGGGAAATGATGGGATTCTGCATCTCACCTTCAGTTGCCTCACTACCACTCCCCGAAGATCCATCACCCAGGTGATCCTCCCGCACTGGTCCACCTCCTAGGTCGGGATCCAAAGGCAATGGCCTTGCAGTGGCCATCTGAGGGATAGATTCCTAGGGACTAGGAAGTGAGACACCCTTTAGTTTCTCACAACTTTGCCACATGCTCTAGTAGATTGGGTGAGAACCATTCTTTTGCAATTGTTGCAGCTAGACTCTCTCAAGTCATGTGTGCTGCGTAGTGAAGCTGCTCCGGTGCTACACTCAATAATGCTAGAGGCATAGCTGTCTTTCTAATGCTATCCTGTCTCCAAATTCCCTCAGTGGGGGGATGAAGAACATCCCTGATTTCTCCATAAATCCTGTTCTTCTTGTGGAGCTTCAATTATATGGACAATAGACAACATGTTAAAGCCCTCATTTGCTAACATGCATCATACCTTCATATGTTTAACATCTTCCCTTTACAAACTAGATGTGGGTAGATAATAGGCTGCTTTTTTAGCCTCTAAATCTGTGGCTTCGTTGCTGCAGGAGATTAAATCTGTTGGTTTAGAATGTGCTGAACATTTTATGACTGCTAGTGTCAACGGGAGACTTAGTGCTTCTATAAGCCTATCTCATAGGGCAGCATGTTGCACTGGAGTGCCGTCTGCATGGAGGAAGCCCCTTCTTTTCCAGTGTGACAAACCTGCATGTACAGCAGACTTCACATAGTCGGCATCTGAGTATATCGTCACTTCCTCATCCTCTGCAGGTGAGGCTGAATAATTTGTGGACAATCTCATGCTTGTTACCACCTCAAATTAACCTTCTCTCTTCAGTTTCACTACCGCTGCTCCAGTATGTCTTTCCCCATTTGTTTGGTACATTTTTGAAGATCCATCAATAAAAACAACTTCCTCCCACCTGATGGCATTTTCTCTAACCTGGGGAATATAATTATAATTCTCAGTATACGTTCTGCAATCATGCAAATAATCATACTCTCCTACTAATTCTGCTACAAAACATTGCTGGATTTACTGTCTTGCATCGAACAATTTTAATCGTAGGGTTAGATGTAATCACTTCATACCCTGATGCTATTTGTGTGGTCAAGGTACTTTTAGCCTTCTCTAATATCGCAAATAATGCATGCTAAACAAATACGTTTATTGGACATTTTGCAAATTCAGCAGCAGCTAAAGATTGCTCACAGGGATAGTGCCCCTTCATAACTGGATTTAAAATCCCATTATAGTAGGCCAATGGTTTGTGTCCATGCCATAAAACAAACAAGCTGGGGGTAGATCTCTGTCTTCGGCTGGGGGCCTGCCTCTGCAACAGCCTCCCTGCCACTCTAAAACTTGAGGAAAACCATCTCCGGTTCCGGAAGCACCACAATACCTTCCTCTTTTCTTCTGCCTTCACTCCCCCTCTCCTCTGCTGATCTGTTCTCTCTTGACATCGTGCACCTGCCCACCTTCTGTCCTCCAGGCCCAGGTACCTGCTCACCCTGCCACCCTCCCACACTGCCTCCGGGCCACCCCTTGCACTGGGGTCTGTATCTGTACCCATACAGCCCCCTGTTTTCTTCCTGCACTTATCAGACCTACCCTGCCTGCTGCCTTAAACCTAGCACTTGCAAATTGCTGGCTGCACTATCACTGTTTGTTGCCTTTATTATTTATTTGTTGTTATTTATCTGTTTCTCCTCTGATTTGCACTTTCCACTTCTCCCCCTTCCATGCACTTTCCCCTCTCCCTCCCCCATGCACTTGCACGTTCTCAATGTCACTGGGCCTAATAAGATCACTGTTTTGTTCTCCCTTGTTCCCCTCCCTTGCCTTGTCGCGCTCTGAAACACTTGTGTATGAGCGTGATAGAAATAAAATATCAATATCAATATCAATAATATTGTCTTCTGTGTAAGGACTGCAGTCATGACTTCTCCATTTGAATGGGAAAATAAAAACAATTCTTTATTGTAATCTGGGATCCCAACACAGGGGTTGTACTGATTGACTTTTTTAATTCTTCAAACCCTTCAGTCACTCATCTGTCCATATGTTATTGTGCTCTGAGCTACCTTTGCTTCTTTAAGTCCTTTTTAAAGTGATTGAATGTACGTACTATAGTTGAAAGCCCAGGCCCTGCAATAATTGCATACGGCTAGAAACTGTTGCATTTCCCTCACTGTTTTAGGTGCTATGGTTTTCATAATTGCTTCTGCTCTTTCAGGTGTCCCTTGTCTTCCTTCATGAGAAATCAACTGTCCTATGTACAAGACTTAATCTTGACAATATTGTAATTTCTCCTTGTCTACGTTATGTCCTTTCTCTGAAAGTATAGTCATGAGTTTAAGTGAGTCTTCTCTGCATCTTTCTTCTGTCTCACTACACATCAAAATATCATCCACATACTGAATTGTTACGATTTGGAGCTGGACATTACCCAGGTCCATCTGGAGGACTCTGTTAAAGATTGAAGGGAACTCACAGTACCATGTGGGATGTTTTTGCCCATGCATCCGAGCCCTACCTCAAAAACTGTGCAGTACTGGCATTGAAAACATCATGATGGCCAGAGCTTCCCAGAAAATGCCAAGGGAAGTGCATGAAGAATAGGCTGCCACCCATTTTTGCTGATGTTATGGGCACAGAAGGGCACTGCCTAAAACCACCATTGGACTACCCACACAGTAGTCTGAAACCATTGGGAATGGCAATGCTGATTGCCAAAAGCAACCTAGAATTGTGGGGAATTCATTTTCTTAAATCCCAAAAATGGGTGCATTACCAGTACTCACCACTATCAGAAAGCCGGCGTTTTAAAACAACACCAGACTTTTTTTTGTGTAAAACTGAATAAATGAACCCAAAGCAGGCCAAAGAAAGACTTACTGAGAGGTGGATACAATGTAAAGTTATATTCTGAAGTGACTTGAAGGTTTATAACAAGACTGGCTGAGCTGTGGATTTCAGCAGTTTAAGTAAATTTGGACTGAAAGACACTAAAAATCTAAATGTTTAAAAGAAATGAGTGACCTACTTTTGAGTGTCACATAGGTTTCAATTATTTAAATGTCATAGTTTTGAATTTAGAATCAGCATCCTAGCTGCATATGTAAAAAATTGTCTTGACTTAAACTGGGGAACAAAAAGTGACATGTTATCTGAAACCTGGCTTAAGGAACTGGATTCTGCTTGACAACTTCCCCCCAATTGGAGTGAAACTGGATCCACAGCAGTTCCCAGGCCTAGCTGCCTTTTGCTGCTCCCACCAAAAGGGATGTGACACTTCTCTGATTGAATTACCAAGGGACTGCTAGAGACTAAACATAGGACCCAGGCAGAGGGTTTATTGAAGTGGCCATAAATTGCTTCCTCTTGAACAATGGGCCTTCCAGGGCCCAGGCAGATGGTTTATTGCAGGAGTCGTAAATGTGGCTTCCTCCTGGAAGGAAAGGGGAGGAGCACTGCATGTGAGAGCAAGCTGGCTTGGCAGAAACTGGGAGGGGGAGAAACTGGAGACAGAGGCTGAGCTTGAAGAAAGTGGAAAGACTGGTTTTTGTACCATGTGACCTGGAAACCACACCCCTGTAGCCAGAATATGGTTTTAGAAAAAGATGAATAACTCATAGTACGGACTTGTCATAATTATTTAAATGATACCATAATTCTTGTGATTTTTCTGTGCACATTTGAAGACGTGGTAGGACCCGGTGGTATGTTCAGGGGGGTTTTAGCGGAAAAGAGGATATTACTTAAAATGTCTGCATGTGAAAAGTCTGATACTTCATCAATTAATGCCTGCATGCCTTTGGGTAAATTTGAGTAAGAATCTGATATTGGTAACCTGACCAAAAAGTGAAATATGTTGCCATTTCTCAATGCAAGCTCTCAGGAAGAGCAGAGTTTGAACAGGGGCTACCATCATTAAATGCATGATGGGTGCATGTAATTTCAAACCACTGTGTAGCTATGAAATATGTCTTTTTGATCAAATATAGATTGTGTGTAATTTGACAGGGGAGTGTCCTATCTGCAAGCCATTAAATGACATCGCTCTGACACTCCACTTCCTTTCCCCAATCAAGAGAGAAAGGAAAGCTTGACCAATCTGCAGTTGAGAGAGGGGCTGGCTAGTGATGCTGCACACACACCCACTTTCAAAACACATAAAAGCAGACAGTCAGGACAGATAGGGACATTCAAATCCATTTGCTGCGGAGCATGCTGCCGGACCATACAACATTCAGAGATCCAGACTTCAAATCCATCAATCTCCAGAACCTGTAGCAGTATCCAGAATCCAGAGAGGCTAGACCAGCAGAGCAGAGCTGACCCAGACGGCTGTTAGCAGAACCAGAGAGCTGACCCAGATCACTGTGAAGAGACCCAGACCAGACCGGAGTCCAGTCCAAAACCTGACCAGATCCGTGGCGAGGCCCATTCTATTTCTAAATATATTGTGAGTACCTAGCAGAACTGTGCAGAACCAATCTCTTAGTTAAAATAATATAATTCAATCTATTTTAATCTAACCAGAACTGTCTCCTAACTGTCACCTGTCATTTGCAAAGCTGTCACCTGTCATTTCTAGTTGCTAGCTGTCACTTGTCACTTTGAACTTTAAAATTTCAAATCTGAAAAACGACCTTTACCATATTGCTCATATCTCTGTGACCGTTTGTCTTAGAGACTTGCAGTAACTTTCCTCTGAAAGCTGGGAATCTTGGCTTTTCAACGAATCTAGGACCGCATTCCTATTCCATAAACCTTTGCCGCAATCGCGAAAAACACACTCGTGAATTTTGCCGCGATTTGCAAATTTCTCCACGTGTGAAAACAGCAGTTTCCTTGCTTTCTTTGCTAAAAATTCGTTTGCCTCTTAAGAACCATCCCTGAATCATTGATAGAGTGAGCCTGGACTAATATTAACTAGATACCACTCACCCTGAACCTCTAGAGGGAATTCAAAGCATTTTAGCATATTTTTCACTTCATTGCCAGCACATATAAAAGCATCATGGGCCTGTGTTTCAAACTTCTGTAGTCTAAGCTTGCTGGGGTGAACTGAATTACATTTGATTGCATTTCTGAGAACTGTGTGCTTTCCTTCCATTTCCTTGCATTGCATAAAGGGGGGAGGGGATTGCCAGAGAAAAGTGATTACATTGTTTTGTTGAAATCATATTGAGTATTTTCTGTATTGCATTTTTCATTCAACATTACATCCATCTGAACTTATATAAAGTATTCTCTTCCACCTTATTCTTCTGTTCCTATTCACAAGTGTGCTAGTGCCAGACTATCCATTATTGATTACTGCTCAGATTAAGTGTCATATTCAATTATTAAATTATTATAAAGTGTGATATATATATATATATATATATATCTATTGTTTAAATTATCAAATAAACCTTTTAACTTGCAAAACAGAACTACTTCTTGGCTCAGTGGGGTCAGGGGGATTCCAAGAGAGGGGTGTTATATAGGGGTAGTCATCCAGAACGCATGAACTGGACATAAAGATATATCAATAAGGGTTTCCATTCAGTATACCAGACTAGGCATTGGCTTAGCTGTAGTGTTGAATTGAATCCTCTTACAACCAGGACCCAAGTATTTTTCAGGCATGTATTTGTATTCAAAAAGGAAGTTAAATGTTGTGAATCTTCAAGAAGGCTAATTGAGAAAAATGCATTTTTTAAATTGATTACTGTGAAATATTGGGCCTTAGGTGGAATATTACACAGAATTGTAGCACAATTTGGAACTAACGGAAAGTCAGCTTCGACTATATCTTTTAGGGGGTGAAGGTCCTGAATAAATCTCCACAACCCCCCCCCTTTGTTGTCCTCAGGAGATGCACGGCCATTTTGCATGAACCAATATGCCTTGCTTCATTAAAGTGGAAATGGTCTCAAATATACCTTTGTCGGCCTGCCTAGACATGGGATATTGCTTTGCTCATGGTAAAATAGCTCCTGGTTTTAATTAAATTTTAACTGCACCTATCCCTTTTAATAGTCCCACATCATATGGGCTTGTGGGCCATAAAACATCTGCAACCTTCCCTAAGTCTTTCTGAAAGAATAGCAGCCGTCTCTTTACAAACGCCATTCTCTGCAGTATTTCTATTTTCTTTACTTTGATCCGATAGGTGATACTTATAAAAAGCACTAGTTCTTTGTCAGAGTACTCATCTCAAAACAGTTCTTTGTCCATCAAATCTGTCAAAATATGTCCTTCTGTGAGGGCTACCACTGTTCTCCATCCTCTTCCTTCATCATCTGTCCAATGAAGCATCACCCTTTCTTCTCTGACCACTGCTGTTTCTAACCCTGAGGGAATAATCTGCCCATCCTTATCATCCATCTGGTTTAAACAGGAAATCATACGGTATTCTTAATAGTTAACCTACCAATTTGGGTAACCATGATAATGAGGTAGTCGCTCCATACAAAAATACTTCTGGATTGAAATTAATTCCTCGTAATTCTTGCTGGCCTTTAAAGGCTAATATAAACTCTTCCACATTCCTATAGTGTATCACTGGAGTAGAGCACACTATTTATTTTTCTTTGTCAGTAAAAGATATCTTCATGTTAAGCATCGCCATTAAGTCACA
Organism: Ambystoma mexicanum; assembly: GCF_040938575.1. Classification (NCBI taxonomy): domain Eukaryota; kingdom Metazoa; phylum Chordata; class Amphibia; order Caudata; family Ambystomatidae; genus Ambystoma; species Ambystoma mexicanum. Next base: position 931,495,790 of record NC_090921.1, on the reverse strand, counting down.
TCCCAATATGTTAACTGGCGTGTGCCTAGAATATAATATTGGCATTGACATGTCGTGTTTTCCTATTGACAATTTGTTTGTAAAAGTAAACGCATCGCCCCAGAGTATCCGTGAGTGTTCATGGCAGTATCTGACATCGGTTATTTTCCCTCACTGACACAGAAACGAGTAGCTCCAGTGTCTACTAGAAATGAGAATGTCTTGCCTCCTACCATTACCCTGACCCTTTGTTCTCCTTGGGGGGTCTGGTGTCACTCATACTGGACATATCAGGTACCTCTGTGAGGTGTCCTATTGTGGATATAAATCCATCCCTGTTCCTGTGAAGGATTTCCCCCTAGTACAGTCACACGCCTCAATTTAGGTGTGGGTTCTTGTTGGGCCCCGGGGTCATGTTCCATTGTGGTACCATAGCCTGCTGTGGCTGTACTTGCTGCAGTAGCACCTGTTGTGTTTCCATGGGTACCTGCTGTGGTTGACCTTGTGGCAATTGCATTTGCAGCAGTGCTGGAAGCATTGGTTGGGGATGTAGCCCATATGTTTGAGCATGTGTGTGAGCTTGGGCATAATATCACTGTGGTTCTGCATTATATTGTGGAGCATAACCCATCCCCCTGCTTGGAGCTTGCCAATTCTGTTGCATGCCTCGCCTGCTTCAGTATGTCCTTGCTATGTGTCCTATTATTCTGCAATTCCAAAATTGCTGTCTCTCTCTTCCATTACATCCTCCTCTTCCCTAAGAGTTGTGAAATCCATCTCATCCTACTCCTCTAGGCCCATTCCCTCTTCCTGTTGGCAACAAACTTTACCCACTCTGGTCCGTGGGATATCCTGTGTTATTCTGCTGTCCTGGCTGCATCTCCTGTGTCACCCCCTCCTTAATTACTCGCCAAGAAAGCTCCCTCAATGACTATTTTAGACAACTTCTGGCTAACTTTGCTTCCTCCTTCTTTCTATTCTCAGCTTTCTTCTTATTCTTCTTCTGCATTAATCGGCAGTGATTTACGATTGTCAATTGTATTTCTGCCCATGGCTTTTCGTCAATTCCCACCTGTTTTTTCAATTGCTGTTGCAGTCGCTTGGGCAGTCTCTGACACAGAATGTGGTAAAATAATGATATTATTTTACTGCACAGTTCGCAAGTCTCCTGTCGCCATCTATCCTGAATATCATGAATGTAAGCAACAGGGTCTTCATCCTTCCCCATTGCCCCATTTCCCCAGTCATTATCGCACCCATGCCTGATGTATAGGGATAGTGAACTGTGAGCGCCCGCCATACGTATCTCCTGCAATTATTCAATGGTGCTCCATCATGTGTCATGTTTTGTGCAGTCACACCTACGTATCCTGCTCTTCTTCAAATATTGTCGGTTCTCTCCCCTAGGATAGCTGTTAGCAGCCATTTTACGTCACATAGCTAGCATCATTCCTGATGTCATCCTTTCTAACTCATGAATCAATTTTCCTGCACCAGAAGTCAAACTCAGCAATTTTCACCTTAAATTATCTCTATCCATCTGCGGCCACAGTATATATTGTGGTTGTCCTTCTCCAATAATGGGAATTGTGAAAATCCTGGTCCATAATCATACCTGCCTACACTCCTCGTCTTCGCGGAGGAACTAGCCTCACCCATTTGTCTCCTTCTTGATAATAATCTTAACCTGCTTACATATGGCAGGGATATATCCCCTGCACTACGCAATCCTGCTTGTGGTCGTTCAGTATCGGGTGTTGGTTCTGGTGTCCTTTCTTTAGGGTCCTCTAAATCTCACTGTTTTACCCCTATATCTATACTTGATTCCTTTGAAAACCTGCATGGGCCCTCTCTTCGTGCCCTCTCATTCTCCTCTCTTTCTTCATCTGACATCATTATGCCCAGTTCGTATGGCTGTTGTCCTTCTCCGCATCGAGATCTAGTCTATTAAAAGATAGCAGTCCATACTCGTCTGTCATAACGTCATCTAATCTACCTTCAGTTTCCCTCAATAGAGACCCTTCTACGTTCTCTTGAGTTCTGTGCCTGTCGTTATCCCTTATTTGCCTATATAAATTCCCAGGCCTTTGCACTATATCTTCTGTGTCCTGCCCATCAGTCCATGCTAATCTCAGCATTCCTTGAAGCTCCCTATGGGTCTGTTGTGACCCTTTCTTTCTTCTAATGTTCTCATGCATTAATCATCACTATGCTCCTATGGCATAAATATTCTCAGCATCTTTTAATCCTCATGTCCTTTTCATTCCTTCTTCTCTTCTTCTCTTCTCTTCATTTCCCTAAGTTCATCTTCCTCTCGCCTTCGCTGAAACCTACGTACTTTCATTCTATGGGCCTCTATCTCTTCCAATTTATTCTTGTCTAATCTCTCCTTTTCTTTTCTTGACTCATATCTTCTTCGTTCTTCATTTCACTAGAATTCTTTATCACTCTCTTCTTTGTATGCTTTTCCTCTTCCTTCTCTTTCTTTTCTCGTTCTTCTCTCACCTCTTCTTCTCAAACCTCATCAATGCCCTTATCGTCTACCTTAAGCAATATTTGTCCTCCCATCCATTCATTCTGTGCTATTGTTATTCTCTTAACTTGATCCTTTATTTCTTTCTGTTTCCCTGCATCTTCCTCTATCTCCTTTTGTCTATCTTGTCTGTCCTTTCTCTAATCACGCTCCTTACTTTCATTGCGTGTTGATACATATTTGCTTTCTCTACTTTTGCTCTCTTCCACATTATCCTCGCTGCTATAAGCAGGGGGAGCATACATTGCATTAACATAACCAACGCTGCTTTTAAATTTCTTTAAATGATAAATCCCTTCTCCTCTGTACCTACGCTGTTCTCTTCAGGAGAGGAAAGGGGAGACAAAGGCGTATATATCCTCCCCTTTATGCTGATTGAGCCGCCACTCCATATAGGCTGTATCTTCATTCTCACTCTGATACATTTTCCATAGCTCCAAAATGGCCAACCTTTTCTGCAACTTTTTTCCCTTATATGTGGCATGCAAGAATGTTGTCATATGCCGGATGCATTTTTTGAAAGCGAACCCTCCTCAGGCCACGGCATGAGTGTCTTATTGGTCGTGCCCCGAACCCATTCCGAATGATATTCCCTTATCTTCGCTGTTTATCTCAGCAATGTCCTACGCAAATGTAAAAGCAGTGTTTTCCCCATGATGACGGATCAGTTTCGATCATCAATACTTACCCTTTCTTTTATTCAATTCTTTATTCGATCAAATATACCACGCTGGTCAATTGTCACAGGCACAAGCACATTCAATCACTGTTTACGATCCTTACTCAAGAAATATTTCAACTGCTCACCTTTTTTTCTGTTACTTCTTTTTAAATCTATGAGATAATATTCTATTTGATTCTTGGTTTACACTTTCTATTAAATGTTATTATCTCTCTCACTGGCCACCAGGGGGCGCACGGATGAAGACCTTCCCCGTGTGAGCTCCGTCTCACGGTCCCCCAAAAGTGCCCTGAGCCCCCACTTTTGGCCCCCCAACCTGCTAAACATCGACGGCCCAACCTTGCTGACCCTGGCCCCCACCCAGTTGGCGAAACTCCGGTGAAAATCGGAGCGTTTTTGGCGGAGAAAGGAGCTCCGGCCCGAACTTCCCTTCAGGACCTCCTACGTCGGAGACCAGCGACGCCGTTGAGCCCTGTTCCGGCTCCCCGCCCCAGTTCCCTCAGCGACGTCCCGCCTGGAGGATTTCGAGGAACAGGAGAGCCCTCGACGAGTGGCGACCGCTCCCCTCGCGGAATCGGATGCGGCCCACCTTGAACGCAGACCCACGCTGGTGAGTCCCACACGCCTTTGATACGCGGAGCTAAGCGCGGCTCCCCATTGCACGTTCCTTGGAGCGTGTTGCGGCCCGCTTCTAATACGACCCGCCCAGGGGCCCCATTTCTTCCTCACTGCCCCGGCAAACAGTGCAGCGCGAACGGCACGGACCAAGCTTATGGTCGCCCCCAGCTTACGTTTTGGCCCCCACGAGGCACAATTGAACCGTGTGGCTCACTCCAAGCGGGAGGGTAGGGCCCCTGACTCCAGGGCGTGTGCCTCCTCCCACCCCGATACCTCGGACCTCCGAGACACCAGTGACATTACCCCGCGGAAGACCAGGGGACCATAACGCGCCGACCCCCACGCTGCTGACTCCACCATATGCGGCAAAGACCCCCTGCATCGGGACCCTAAAGGGACGGAAAATAAGGGCTATAAATAACAACAGCTCCTCAGAGGGTATGGCCCTCTGACACACCCGGCTCCAGCCGAGAGGTGAGGAAAGGAAGAACAGGGAACAGGGGCGGGTGCCTCCTCAGAGTACTCCGGCAACTCCATGAATCGACGTGTAGGGAGCGGGTCCACAGGCGCATGACCGCTCGACGGAAACTTGCTGCCTTCGCTTACATTGGGCCCAAAATGGCTGCATCTCCCACTATTGATAAAGAAACTGCCGCCACGAAGGGGGATATAGCGGACTTATTAGCAGAAATAAGAAACATGGGGGCCAACATTGGAGGGAAAATCGATAAGCTCACACAGCGCCTGGACAGTATAGAAGACAGGGTCGAAGGAGTCGAAAATAATCAGGCCTCAATTGATATCCACGAAACACAGCTAGACAACAGAATTACAGACTTGGAACGAAGGGAACAGGAAATTAAACTCAAGATGGATGACTTGGAAAACCGCGAAAGAAGAAACAACCTGCGCTTCTTTGGGATTCCAGAGAAAGAAGGGGAAACGGAAGAGGACCTGAAATCGACTCTCCACGACATCATCAAGCTTCTCGTCGCAGACGATAGCATAGACGAGCCTAAAACGGAGCGCATCCACAGAACTGGAGGCCCACCTGGAGGCCCACGATCGGTGTTGGCCAGGTTTCACCGTTACCAGGACAAGACGAGAGTGTTGGAAAAAGCGAGGAGTGGAGGTGCTATTACCCTTTGTGGGGCCCAAATATCTATTTTCCAGGACCTCTCGTCTTTGACTCTAGCTCTACGGAAAATGTGCAAACCACTTACTACCTGGCTTAAGAGTCGGGACACGCGCTACAGGTGGGGATACCCCTTCTCCCTCTCCTTCGAGCATGAGGGCACACGAATCAGACTAAACTCGGAACAAGAAATCAAAGCTTGCATTTCCGACCTACTGGGCCCGCAGGGACACGAGAACAATCGCGGCCAACCACCTAGAAGTCAAGAGGAATGGCAAGTGCAGGGCCCGAAACGGAGGAAGGTGAAGGGCTCGAGGAAGTACCGCAGGGAAAATGGCCCTTCAGAAGGAGGCAGCTGACTCCGAACAAGTGTAACGCACCTATATTGAATCAATCTCTGATATGAAGACTTCGAAATTATGTGCTTTAGAATTGGCTCTGAATCTTCTGCCTATATAACACTGCACTGATTACTGTTGGGGGTGGGATATAGGGGGCTAATTGGATATTAATAATGTTTATGCGATACGGGGACCGTGAAGTAACGGTCTCCTCTAGTGGTTCGATCTCGGACCAGTGGTTACAACTGGGTTCGATCGAACGCCACCGAACTTGGGGGGAGGGGGGGGGCGGTGGGTGGGAAACCGGGAAGAGATTCAGGACAGAACCAAGGGAATACTTGAAAGTCTTAGAAGGGGAAATGCTGGTACGGTCGTCAAAACTCCTGGGCTTGAAGTTACAGCGATCATCAGATCCACACGAGCACTCAAAATGTTGCTATACTGACCGCTGAACCATGCAATAGGGGTTCCATAAGGGTGGGAACGCTTAACGTTAAAGGTCTTAATTCCCCCACTAAAAGATCACTCCTTGCTAGAGAATTTCGGAGGTCGAACATGGATATTCTCTTTGTGCAGGAGACCAAGTACATGAGGGGGGAGGAGAGGACGATCCTGGGAAAAAGAACTGGGTTGGAATTTTGGGGCTCGGGACCCCTGAAGAAAGGGGGAGTGGGAATACTCATTAGAAGGGGGCTAGATTTCAAGGTCTCGAAAATCTGGTCCGATATAGAAGGTCGGGCTCTTCTAGTGTCAGGGACCGTTGGCGGCCTGTCCATTACGATCGCCACGATTTACTCCCCTAATGTGGGACAACTCCGATTCCTATCCAAAACAATCCCCAAAATAATGCTAGAGGCAACAGGCCACGTCATCATTGGCGGTGACTTTAACATATGGGCTGACCCAGATCTCGATTGGCACCCTGGTAACCCAGAAAAACGCGAGACAGGCAGAGGGGACCACACTCAATTCAAAGCAATGATGGACTTGTATGGCTTGCTTGATGTGTGGCGCTGCATGCACCCGATGGAGAAAGAATACACCTTCTTTTCGGCCCCACACAACACGTTCACTAGGATAGACTACCTGTACTCCTCCAGTGACTTATTTGACACGGCCATACACTCACGAATCGGGACCATCTCGTGGTCCGACCACGAAATGGTATCCGTTGATTTAGTATGCGATTCCTTGCCCGTTAGATGCGGACAATGGAGATGTAACGAGACGCTATGGAAGGATCCTGTCTTTAAAATAGAGATGGAAACTGAAATTGAGGAATATTTCCGAACGAATGATACAGGGGAAGTCTCGAAACAAGGGGTTTGGGAGGCTGGGAAGGCAACGTGGAGGGGAATCCTCATGCGGGAGGGTGCAAAGAAAAAAAGAGAGAGGGCCCTAATTGAAAACAGAATCCGTGCAGAAATTATCCAACTGGAAAGTGACGCGAAGAAGGGGGACACTGTTGACCCTGAAAAAGTTCTAGAGGCGAGGGAAAAAAGGGAGGAGCTACGCCTCCTGGAACATGAGCAAATAGCCCGTAAACTTCTCCTCTTGAAACAAAAGTTTTATGAGAAAGGGGACAAGGCTGACGCGCTATTAGCGGCTAGACTCCGTGCTCAAAGGGCGGAACGCAGGGTTCAGGAGATAATAGAGGAGGAATCGGGTATGGGAACGCCTCGACCTACCATTCCGGAATCCTTCGCGGATTTCTATGAGACCCTGTATACCCCTGAAGATGACCCACAGACCTCCAACATTCGTTCCTACTTGGATGACGTTGCCATGCCCAAATTGACAACAACCGAATCAGATACGCTTGACGCCCCCATAACAGGAGAGGAGATCCAAGAGGCTATTAAGCGACTTACATTAGGCAAATCCCCGGGGGAGGACGGGTATACAGCGGGTTTTTACAAAACATTTGCCCCGCAACTTACACCTTTCCTAGTTGACTTATTCAATCGAATTCTAGAAACAGGAAATCCTCCAGACTCATTTGTCAAAGCACTCATAGCAGTTATCCCAAAGGAGGGAAAAGATCCCACGAAACGTGGATCATATCGCCCCATCTCCCTATTAAATATAGATGCCAAAATATACTCCAGGGTTCTCGCAGCTAGGATCGAATCCCTTATGCCCCGCCTTATCCACCCCGACCAGGTGGGCTTTATAATCGGCCGTCAAGGTGCAGATACCATGCACAAGACACTACACTTGGTGCACGCCTCGCACAACCTAAATACTGACCCAGCCTTGCTTTCTATTGATGCTGAAAAAGCGTTTGACAGGGTGAACTGGGATTTCTTAATGGAAGTCCTTCAAAATATCGGGCTAGGTCCCAACCTTAGGAGGGGAATTAAAGCGATATATTCGTCTCCCATCGCCTCGGTATTCGTTAACGGGGAGTACTCCAGGTGGTTCCGACTAAAACGAGGCACTAGACAGGGATGCCCCCTCTCAGCTATCTTATTTGCTTTGTCACTTGAACCGCTTGCACACAAGATCAGAGAAGATGAAACCATAGAGGGGATCCATCTAGGAGACACTGAATATAAACTCGCTCTGTATGCGGATGATATCCTTTTACATGTGGTTAATCCTGAGAAATCAGTCCCCCAAGCCATCCTCCTCTTGGAGGAATATGGTCGCCTTTCGGGCTTCAAGATCAATCGCGCTAAAACCACGCTCTTTCCCCTCCAGGGCGACGCTGAGGCGAATACTGTAAAATACTCCTCCTTGGGTTTGACGATTGAACATGACAAGATGCCATATCTCGGGGTACGCATAACGAAACAGTTAGACTCCCTATATGAGGCAAATTTCCCACAACTTCTTACTAAGCTCCGCGCAGATCTTGCCAGGTGGGATAAACTGACGATCTCATGGCTTGGCCGCCTTAACGCCGTCAAAATGACCTCCCTCCCGAGGTTTCTTTATCCCTTCCAAATGCTACCAATTAAAATACCGGATCAATACTTTAATGAGGTAAAAAGGGAAATTCTAAAATTCCTCCGGAAGGGCAAAAGGGCCAGGATAGCCTACTCTATATTAACGCTCCCCAAAGACAAAGGCGGGGTGGGACTCCCTGATCTCCGGAAATACTATGCTGCTGCTCAACTACGTCTGTTTATCCCCCACTTACGCAATCACAAAGAACCACAATGGGTAGCGATGGATAATCATTACTTGACCCCAGCAACACTTGGGGAATGGTTATGGGCCCCGCGAAACCGGGTATTGGGGAGAACGAGAAACCACCCGTTTTTTGTTGCTATATGGGAAATATGGCGAGACGGTTCGGAGATGACGGGTATCACGACGTGGCCGTCCCCACTAAGCCATCTATGGTCTCCCGGCATCAATAACTATATCCCCAATGTCGAGCGGTTTCAGACATGGTTTGAAGCGGGACTAGAAAGAGTGGGGCAGCTCCTCCGCAGTGACTCATTTATCACCCTCCCAGAGTTAACAGAAGCTCTAAATATTGGAGTCCTCTCCACCTTCCAATATTTACAAATTAAAGGGGTATTGACCAAAGCCGAGTGGAAAGAAAAACTGAGTAGAGATCTGACCCCTTTCGAAAAAATCTTAGACTCCAAGACGACCAGGAAGAACCTGATTTCCCTCATGTACACCTTACTTCTGACCGCAGGTGGTAAATCCTCACACACACTCAAACGGCGATGGGAGATCGATATGAAGATTGATATAGATGATGACGAATGGGACAAAATGTGTGCCATGGCGTCACGTACCTCCATATCATGTCAATATAAACTCCACTCCATAAAACTCTTACATCGCTGGCAATATGATCCGTATAGATTATCCAAGATGTACCAATCCTCCTCCCCCACCTGTTGGCGCGAATGTGGGCAGGTTGCAGACTACTGGCACATGTGGTGGGAGTGCCCCAAGATCAAGATCTTTTGGGATGAGGTCCTGGGATGGATCAGGCACACTGATGGGATTTACAGGATAGCAGATCCGCACTTAGTCTTGTTTGGCCTCGAGAAAACTGAAGATGAATGGACAAAGGTCCGAGGCCTAACCCCCTACTTATTGCTCGCGGCCCGAGCTTTACTTGCCACTAAATGGAAATCCCCCACGACCCCGTCCAAACAAGAGTGGATCAATGTGGTGTTGAACATATGCACCATGGAAAAAATCACTGCATCCATCCACGGTAGAGCGACACAATCCGAACTCATATGGTCGGACTTTCTGAGAGCGCACACGTCTATCGAATACCCAACTTCAGACGCGGATGACCCCCCGTCATGAATGAAATAAAACACGTTTCTTGGAAAGTACACATTGACTCTCACCCCCATGGAATGCACCTTCCCCTCTCCATTACATAAGCACTGCCTGAAGGTCTCAGGCACTCCTCCCACGTGTCGAACCCCTAAAACATACTACACACAACAGAAACTTCACCCTTACTGACGACCACAGCAACATAACACCTTATTCCCTAAAGGACTTATCTCTCTTTCCCGGGGCAGGGGAGGGGGGACGGGAAAATTGTTAATGTTTGAAAAGAATGTTCTATAATCGGATTTTATTTATGCCTTTTCCTCTCTATTATCATTTCCTGTATGTGCACGCTCTCAGTTGTACTGATCGCTGACTGATGATACTACAGGATGTGGAACAGAATGATGATGAAAGAGCCTCTCTATATTTTTTGATGTATCTGTTCCTCTGTGTTGCATTAATGAGGATAAATGTTAACTTTGAAAACTTAATAAAATTGAATTAAAAAAAAAAAAAAAATGTTATTATCTCACTCTTAGGCCCTCATTACAACCCAAGCGTTAAGGGGTTCACAGCGCCGTAAAAGGTGGCAGCGCCGTTAAACCCTTAACGCCTGATTACGAGGTCCATTTGCAGGTTGGAGACTTAACGCCTGCTTTTTATTTAGTGCCTTCCCCATTCCCATTGAGCCCTATGGGGCGAAAATGGGAATGGGGAAGGGCCACGGCGGCATGGGGAATTACTGCCCGCCAACCTCGGAATGGTCCAACGCCAGGGTCGTAATGAGGGCCTTAGTCTCTTCTTTGTTTATATATTAATTTCCTTTGATTTTTTTTCCTTCCTGATTGACATCAATCCCTTGGTCCAAATTTTCACCAATCTCTTTAATTGTTTACTATCAATCTTTATTCATTAGTCTAGATACACAAAAGATTTATATTGACATTTTTATAACCCCACACATGTGCACTTTAAAAAAATGTTTTTACTGCGGACACTTTTCTTTAGTATCTTAGTAAATGCATCCCTGCTCTGTTTCTCTGTATTTTAGAGTTTGATAGGCAGTCTTCTGCAGGCCTTGCCTCAGTATTCCCTAATATTCTTTTCTTTTGTGCTTACCCTTCTGCCTCCCTGGAACTATGAATTGAGGTATCTACTTATCTTTATAATCACTTCAGAAAACCTGCTGCTTTTTTTACCTATTATTTACAATACAATCCCTCCACTTATTTATGCCACCTTAGTTGTTCTACTTACATCGTGATTCAGTTCAAGTTCTAGGGCTTTGGCTCTCGCTCAATCGACCAGTTCGCCTCCGTCCACAGGGCACAAGCGTGACCGGACAGGAATTTCATCAAAGGGAGACATCAAATATTCTTGCACATGTCTCTGCGAACTGATATCCACAGGATACAGCTGTCCTCTGGATAATGGTTAGAGCATCCAAGCGTCCGGGAGTCTAGATCTGGCCTAGGTCGTCTAGACCATAACCATCCAAACTGCTTCCAAATGTTCTCTAGCACCTTGAGGTTTCTTTTATGCTAGATGGAATTACAAAGCATGATCTCAAACCAAATCATCGGACAGACTCAAGGAATATGGCAAAACATTACTTTATTGTCATTTAGTAAAGTAGGGAAAATTCAAAGACATCAGACTGATGCTTGCACACTCACATAGTAGCTTGATTGCATAGAAGTCTTATACCCCAACATGCGTCATTTATGACATAATTCTACCCTGCAAAATACAAAATCTGTTGCGGGAAGAGATTGGTTTATAGGAACATATCTACAAATAGAACATATACAGATTAGTACATCATTGGTTACCCCTCATCTATGGGGCATGCCTTGAACTACCTCTAAATACGTACAGTACTGATTATAGCAGACAAAACAACAGTGAAATGGTCTATGCTATATTGCTTGTTAGATTGTCCCTCAACCCCATTGATTGGTTGGCATACTATCCCAACCTTGGACTTTTGGCTCTTTAGCAGCACGTTTGTGAAATTAAACTTAGGTTTTGAATCCCATCAGACTACACCCTGTTTCACCAATTAGTCCATAATCTCTCATCAGTAGTCCATAAGCCACAGTCTTCCATTTGTTGTTGACCTTGTTGCCTGCTCACTGTCCTGGAACATTCAAGGGAGTGCGAGCACAGAACTAGCTTAATTTGAGGCTCTTATGAATAGCCTTTGTTTTCAACGTCTGTGTCACTTGTGAAGAGACCGCAAACATGTCCATTTCAGCCTTCTATTTACTGCTATTTGATTTAATAATGCGTGGTGCTATTGCTCCTTGTGGCCTCTGGAGACTTGCTCACTGTATTTCACATGAACTTTATACATGTTTAATTGACCACCAGTTTGGCTCTCATAGATGTTTACTTCTTCTTCCATCTGTGAGGAATGTCCCACTTTCAGAGCTTATGCATGCACTCCCTTTGTGCTCTGTGCTTAATCCTTGAAATAGCATCCTTAATTCTGGGCCAACCATGACTCATCATTGGCTCTGCACACAGAGCTGTTTTTCTGTGTCTCCTGATTTTACAGCCTTAGTTTGTCTATGAGTTAGCTTGGTTGATTTCGACATGAGACAATGTCCATTTGCCTACTATGGGAGTCCTTGCCATGTTCTATATTCATCTATAGCAAGCCTATGTATGTTTCCTTCCATTTCTCCGTATTTACAGTTATTGGCCAGTACGTTGCTTCATCTTCTTTATTTCCATGATTACTTTAGATGTAGGTACATGTTTCTCTTGGTGCTTCAGTTACATCATTACTCTTAAGCATTTTCATACTGTTTCATCATAGGTTCATATATTTTCTTTATGACATCACTCTGTCTTTGTCAGATTTCACTTAAGTCAGATTTCACTTAATGTACGTACATGATGTCCAAAGGTGCGTTCGCGCATCCATGTGGCATCCTTCCACACTGCATCCCCATGCTTCTAGTGCGAGTGTACATTCTGTATGGCTGTCTGAGTGCATAACGTCTCTCATATACTTGATGTGGTATATTAACGATACAGGGGGTCCCATTTACTGCTCTTCTCCTGCTGTTCCAGTATGACAGTAGTGAGTCCAAAAAATGTATTTTATGTAACACAGCACAGTTCCGTGTCATTTCATCCAAATCATTACATCAGGGTTATTTACTTCCAAGTGATTACATCGAAATGTTACTTCAATTTTGTTTTTTAGTTTTTTTTTTAAATGGGAGGGTTCTCCCCATCTCCCTCTTCCCCTTCACTACTACTGGTGCCCAACCCCCCCAACCCCTTTTTACCTGTTAACCACATCTACATATATATATTGAAGCAATTTCAAAGTAATCACTTTGAAGAAATCACTCCCGTTGAAATCACAGCATACCGCACAGCACACATCATACATCAGTCTGCTCCAATTTTCCCTAGGTGAAAGTATTTTACATAATTCTGGTGGTGGCTAAACGTGTTTGCCCCATTCTGTATTAACAAAGCAGCAAAATTAGTGCTTAATTCATTTGTTCCTCTTTTTTGCATAAGTGCAAATCTTTGATAACCTGGCCCCAGGATTTACAATTCAAACAAGTGCAAACAACACTTCCAAAGCGTGTCACTGCAGAAAACAATTTGAGAGGTTTTCCAAACCCTCTTTACACCTAAAAGACAGATCAAACTGTATTGATATGGGTAAGCTTTTAGAGAATTCTTAAAGAGGGGAGAGTGGGTCAAGTGTTTTGGGTGTTCATAGCACAGTGGAGAAAACTTGTTTCAACCAACCCATGTACTTCCAAAAATATAGGGAATTGACAGGATAAAAACAAGTGCATGTCCACAATTACAACGGAGGTAAAAAGGAAAAAGTAACAAGAAAAGAAAAATGAATAAACATATTTTTCAGACAGCATTTGTTAAACTCCCTCGTGAAATACAGCCTCTCACTGCATGCATTAGAATAGTCTGTGAATTAATTAAACAGAAACAATAGGTAGCGGTTTGGAAGAAACATGCTAAATAAATATTGCAGTACGTTCTGGAACATTCTGTCAAGGTTAACTGGGGTTTTGACTTGAATTCTGAATCATACACAAGAATGAAAAACTAGCAAGTTCTATTTGCATTAATATTTTATTCATCTCGCTCAGTAATGAAGCTGACTCCCGCTTAGTCTGACTTCAAGTAATTTCATTAGAAGATATCATTCTCGTAATTCTGTTGCTTATTTCTAGCGTTAGCGCACATGTCATCCCCAATGAGAGCTTCCACTAGCACCTAGATTGATGGGCAAAATGGCAGTTACAATAGTCTCTAATTAAGCTAAGTCAGCAGTCTTAAAATTGTCCCGAAAACACATTAATCTCAGTAGTTAGAGCGAAAGAATGCTGTGTCCGGGGGACAAACCGATGAATTTGTCAATTTAGCTATGTGGTAAAATTGCATGCAAAGCTCCCTTGGGCCCTAAGGCATTGAGTCTAATGAGATCTAACACCGTCAAGTGTGCACATTGGTTTTAGACAATCAATGTTTTCAAATGGCCACTGTTTTATTATAACATTTAAGAAGAAAATATAGCTCAGACGCCTAAGTTATCTAGTGCTTTGCCTTTTCCTTTTAACAATTTAAATTTCTATGCAGCTTATATTGACATTATTTGGTAAAAACTGGTGGATATGTGGCATACTGTAATATCCCTTTGCAGGTAGAAGAGGCAGCTCAGAATCTGGACATGAGCAGTTTAACAGAGCAGGATTTTGGCTTCAAGATGTGTGGGCAATTCACAAAGAATCCCGTTTTTGGCCTTAGTTCCACCAGTCCTAACTTCGTAGTTGTTGGGTCTGACCGTTTGCGGGCCGAACATGATTCACATTCACGGAGGTATCAGATGCAGTGAACAAATATTAGAAAATAAGTTTAGGTCACATCCGATTCCCAAAAATGGCAGAGCTATGTCCACTATTGCTGATCTGAGCTGGTAGATTCCTTCTGAAGATTTAAGCTCACAACATGTCAGACTGTAAAAAGAGAACATTTTCCTCTCAGTCCTAAATAAAGCTGCATAGCATATCCCAGTGGACCATATATATGCATTGATTACTTAATTAGGGCAAAACAATCCAAAGTCATTTATAGGCTTATTTTTGAGTTTTCGTGGCATTTTAACAACTCCTCAGGCAGGGGTAAAATGAAGGATTTGAAAAATATTACAGCATTTCAGCTTAAAAAGCCTCTTCTACAAACCAGTTTTTCTTTACTGTGCCTGTGTGTACCTTATTTGCAGTTTTACTCAGAGAGGCATGCATTAGATGTGAAACTTCCCCACACTTTGCAGCTTCAAGGTCTATATGGTACACTGTGTAAAGTCATATGATTTGATATGATATTTTTATTTATATCGTGCCCATACAGAAGTGTTTCAGAGCACGACAAGGCAAGGGAGGTGTACAGGGGCTGACAAAACAACGATCTTACCAGGCCTAGTGACACTGAGAACGCACAAATGTGGGGGAGAGGGAAGGGGGAAAGTTCAATGGGGAGGGGAGGAGTGGAAAATACTGAACAATTATCAAAACAAAAACAGATAGTGAAGCCAGCAGGAGGCAAATGTGAAAATTAGGAGCAGACAACGGGTGTCTGATAAGTGCAGGTAAGGGCTCTGTAGGGTTGCAGATACAGTACCAAGTGCATGGGTTGCCAGGAGGCACTGCGTATGGTGTGCAGGGAACTCAGCCCGAATTCAAAGGGTAGCCAGTGCCAAAGGCAAAAACAGGCAGATCAGCAAGGGAGAGGGAGAGAGAAGGCAGAAGCAAAGAGGAGGTCTTGAGGTGCTTCTGGTACAGACAATGGTCCTCCTCAAGTTTCAGAGAAGCAACAAGGCTGTTCCAGAGGGAGGCCCCAGCTGAAGAAACAGATCTACTGCCAACTCGTTGCCTGGAGAAGTGATTAACCATGAGGGAGTTGGAGGTGGAGGAGCGAAGAGCTCGAGTAGGAAGGTATTTCTGAAGGGAGAGTTTAAGGTATTGCAGACCCAGGCCCCGGAAGGCCTTGTTGACAATGCAGAGAATCTTGAACATAATCCTTGCAGCCACTGGGAGCCAATGAAGAGATTTCAGGGATGAAGAGATATGATCCCTGGGCTTGAGACCAAGAACAAGTCTCGACATCCTATTCTCGATGAGTTGCAAAGGGCGAAGAGTAGTGGTAGGCAGATTTATAAAGAGGCTGTTACAGTAGTCCAGCCTAGAGAGACCCAGAGCTCACTTCTGAGGGAAGGAGAGAAAAGGAAGAATACCCCTGAGGAGGTGCAGTTGGTAGTTTGACTTCTTAGAGACATCAGAGATGTGGGGAGAAAAGGAAAGCATGAAGTAAAAGATAACCTTGTGGTTCTTAGCCTCACAAATGGAAAGCCGGCCAGAGAGAGACGGGAAAGAAAGGTGCAGGAGTGCCGATGAGCAGGAACTCTATTTTACTGGCATTAAGGCAGAGGTTGTTGGTGACACACCACTCCTGGATTGCAGACAGACAGTCAGAGATGAGAGAGGGAGAAGAGGTGGAAGAGGGGAGCCTAAAAATGAGCTGGGTGTCATCCGCATAGCACTGAAAGTTGGAGCAGGGAGCAGCAATGCGGTGGGCAAGGGGTGCCAGGTATTGGTTGAAAATCCAGGGAGAGAGGTTAGACCCCTGGGGAACACCACACATGAAGAGTGAGATAGAGGAAAGGAAGGACCCAAGTTGGACATGGGAGGGTCGGTTGAAGAGGAAAGAGGTCAGCCAGGCCAGGCCCTGATCAGTGATACCCAGGTTATCACGGAGGCAGTTGATCAGGATGACATGGTTGACCATGTCAAAGGCAGAAGAGAGATTGAATAGGATGAGGACAGAGGGGAGATTAGAATCAAGGTTGTGGAGCAGGTCTTCGCGGATGTTCAAAAGAGCAGTTTCCATGCTTTTGGCTGCTGTGAAGCCAGACTGATAGTCCTGGAGACAACCAACAGATTCAGTGTGGAGGTTAAGCTGGGAAATGAGCAACTTTTCCAGGTGTTTGCCCAGTAAGGCGGTGATAGAGATCAGGCAATAGTTAGCTGGGCAGGAGGGATCGGCTGTGGGTTTTTTTAGACAAGGGTGCAAAGAGAGTTCTTCAGAGGGCAGGGGAAGGCTCCAGTGGTGAAGGAGTGATTGCAGAAGACAGCCAGGGCAGGAGCAAGGGTATCAATATGGTCCTTGATGGTTTTGGACGAACAGGGAACAACCTGTTTTGGCAAGACTTTCATAGATTGGACTTGAATAGAAATGTCATCAGGGGTGAACAGAGGAAGGAAAGAAAGAGAAAGAGGGAGGTGAGGCAGCTGAGGGGGGGGCAGGAGGTAGCAGAGAGAGAAGCAGGACGAGAAGGACAGGACGAGAGGGTGAACATGATGTGCTGGGTTTTTGAGATGACATGAGAAGCCAGGCCGTGCAGAGGGCCTGGGAGGGGACAGGAGAAGTAGAAATTGCAGCAGGATTGGCCAGCTCCTTGCATATTTTAAAGAGTTTGGTCAATTTGTTGTATGCCTCAGAGACGCGGGCGTGGATATGGGCTCTCTTCTTAGTACGGACAGAGAGATGATATTGCCTTTGGAGCAGGCAGCAGGCCAGTTTGTCAGAGGATGCACAAGATGCCCGCCATTTCATTTCAACAACCCTACAATTGCGTTTAAGGGTGACAAGGCTAGAGATGTACCAAATGTTGCACTTGGCTTTGGGCTTCAAGCGGATCCTCATGACAGCAACAAGAATATTGAGAGTATCAGAGATAGCAGAGTGATGCTTGGAAAGGGCAGTATCAGGATGAGAGTCAGCAGAGGTGGAGTCGGGAGAGAAAGTGGCAGCGAAAGTCTCAACTGACACACGCTTCATGGCTGGATGACGAAAGGTAGGTGGCAGTCCTGGAACTGGCTTGGGTTTCAGGGTAGAGAGGGAGAGATGGGAGGAAAGGAGAAAGTGATCGCTCCAGGAGAGAGGAGTGGTGAGAGAGTTAGAGAGGGGGAGGTCAGAGGAAATAAGAACATCCAGAGTGTGCCCTGAAGAATGAGTCGGGCCAGAGGGAAGAATAGAAAGAGGTAGAGTATTGTACAGGTTGCGAAAGAGTCCAGAGGAGGGACAGGAACCATCCAGGTGGAGGTTGAGATCTCCATGGAGGAGGAGTTTAGTGGTCAAGGCCAGGAGGGAGGCGGAGAGTTCCGCACACTCGGAGAGGAAGGAGGTGATCTGACCAGGTGGCCGGTAGATAGTGGCCACTGTGAGAGAGTGGACAGCAGAGAGAGAAAGCCTACAGACCATGCATTTAAAGAAGGTGTAGGCCTGCATAGGAATGATAGAGGCAGGAATCCACTCAGGGAAGATCAAGGCTACACCCTCACCGGTGTGGTTAGCTCTGGGTGCAGATATGCTCTTGTAGCCATCTGGGAGGAGAGTGTCAAAGCTCGTGACAGAGCTTGTTTTGAGCCATGTCTCTGTGAGACCAAGGACATCAAGGTTGTGTTCTTCCAGGAGATGGCAGATGTCATAGGACTGTTTGACAGCTGAGCGAGAGTTAAGAGTGGCGAGGTGGACAAGGTTGTCATCCTTGAAAGACTTGCAGGGAGGGGTAAAAATTAGAGGTACTCCCTGCGGAGGTGTAGGAGGAGCCCAAGTGAGGCTAGAGGAGGTACGAGGAGAGGGCAGGTTTGACAAGGAGGAGGACAAGTGTGCAAGAGAAGAGGCAGGGGTTGGGCCAAGGAAGCCGAAGAAGGGAGAGAAGGGATAGCGGGAGCTGAAAGGAAATTGATAAAGCCTGGGAAGCGTCTGTCAATGAGGAGGAGGTTGGCCTGAGGGCCTTGGACCAAGACAATGCTATTCAGGTAATCATTAATGATTACCTTAGAGGAGTTGAAAGAGGCAAGGAGGGCCTCCCACCAGGTGCCACCATTAATGGGATAGGAGAAGTAAGGCGAGAGCACAGAAACTATATGAAGAGACCATAGGTCTGGTGAAGGAACGACAAAGAGTATGTTGGTGAGAATCTGTCTGGAGGAAGCGCGGGTCAAGGTATCAGCGATAGGGAGGCCGAAGTTGGAGACCAGGATATTCTTTTTGAACTTCTTCCTACCAGACTTAGTGAGATGGGCAGAGTAGTCAATAGAGAAGCAGTTGGAAAAGTTAGGAGAGACAGAGAGCAGTATAACAGAAGTGGAGGGGGGGAGAGGAAGGAAAGGGGGGGTGGAGACAAAAAGGGGCGGCAAGCAGATGAGACTAAGAGGGCTATGGTGGGTAAGCACAGCAGGTAAAACACAGTGGTCACTGGGCACAGCAAAATTCAAAAATGTGGCAAGGCAGATGAAAGCAGTAGTAACAGGGCACAGTTCAATTCAACAAATGTGGCAGGCAGATGAAAAGCAGTGGTCACAGGGGACATGGGCAGTCTAAAAGATTAAACAACAATGAATGCTCAAATATACTTTCAGCAGGAAAGGTTAATACATGTGGCAGCAGGACATGATAAATTTGAATTTTCTGTACGGCAGGCGAACACATGAAACACCAAGGCAGGCTAAAATTGACTTTTTGCAGGCCAGGTTAATACATGTGGCAGCAGGGCAGGCTAAATTCAATGTTTTTTTTTTTCAGCAGGGCAGGCAAACACATGAAACAACAAGGCAGGCTAAAATTGACTTTCAGCGGGACAGGTTGATACATGTGGGAGCAGGGCAGGCTAATTTTCATCAGGGCAACCGGACACATGAAACAACAGGGCAGGCTAAACTTGACTTTCAGCGGGGCACGCTAATACATATGGCAGCAGGGCAGGCTAAATTCGAACTTTCAGCAGGGAATTTTCAGCATGTGAAATACAAACAGTGACTGGACAATGCTGGTTAAGTTGGAAGTCCGGAATGAGAATGTTGAACAGTCTTGGTGTGCAGGAAAGGATTGATGAAGATAGTTAAAGCAAATGACTTGCATAAAAGTATTAGACTCAGTGGAAATGAAGAGAAAGGAAAGAGAGGGGAAATTAACAGAGCCCAGACTGTTAGAGTGTTCTCAGGAAGGCAGGAGGGGTTGAGATAGTGTCAGTCAAGGAAGGTGCAGTCGAGTTGAAACCCTGTGTGCCAGGTAGGTCCCTTTGCAAGATCAGTGTTGGCACAATCATCCTCATATCTGGCTTGTGCATCTAGAAGGCCAAGTTAGGGTCGGCACAACCTGTCTTGTGTTAGACCTGTAACTCATGGAGCCCAGTGTGGTAAGTTTGTGTCAAATACCATATTAGGAAATAGAACACCCTAGAGGATGTTTGACGGCCGTGATTGCTATAGACCGCAGATTGAATACAGCCCGCAAATTGAATACAGCCCACAATTACTGTGGTAATTGCTTACCTGTGCCCGCGCCCATTGAAGCATGGAAAGTTTGCTCGCTGGTTAACTTTCCATTCCGGATTTCCCGTTGCAAGACCAAACTGTGCAAAAGAGCCCAGCCCACTGGCAGCAAGGAAACGTTTTCCGCTTTCACGTTGTATGGAAAGTGTTTCTTGAAATGTAAAACCACCGAGAAAGGATAGCTGCATTTTTCTTTTTTCTCTGCAATTAAGACATGAGCAACCTTGCTCTCACATCCTCACGTTGTTAGGTGCACAGGAGTATGGGAAGGATAATGGAAAACCACAGCATACAAAGGTAAGTTGATAGCACGCAAAGTTAATTTATATGCAGAGTGACCTTGCTAATGTTGTTCTACTATGTTTAAGAGTGCAATCTTTTGAAAGGTATGTTTGTGTAGGGGGAAAAAACACCTGAAATTACCTTAATTGAAACACTGGTCAGGCATACCCACACCTGATTTCTGTTTAATATCATACTCCTCCCACCCAATCACCTTCCACCACCTATACAAAAATGAGACATGTTTAATTGAAGTACAACAAATGTGCAAAATGGTAAATATCATGTCTGCAACATGTATTTAACATTCTGCAATTTCTTGCACTTCAATTGAACATGGCTCATTTATTCTACTTTAATTAAACACTGAGGGTGTTCTAATAGCTTTATAGACCTGTAGCTCAGGCTGTACAGGGCGTTATGGTCCCTCATATCTCGTTAAATGCCCTTGCGAAAACTCAGTTTTCAGGGCCCATAACGCTCGGTACGGCCCTCACGGCAGGTCTGTAAAGCTATGTTGTGTTACATCGCAGTCATGAGGAAAGGGTGAGGTTAGACTGGAGACAGGGTCCCTGACAAGTATCTGTGAAGCTTTGGGCTGGGGCATTTTGAGGACAGATGGGTCT
The DNA here is from genome assembly GCF_040938575.1 of Ambystoma mexicanum. NCBI lineage: Eukaryota > Metazoa > Chordata > Amphibia > Caudata > Ambystomatidae > Ambystoma > Ambystoma mexicanum. The sequence continues at coordinate 931,474,940 of NC_090921.1, read as the reverse complement.
GGTTTGGAGGGAGTCTGGTAAGGAGTATTTGCCTGAGAGAGGCTGGTGGGGCTGGTGCAGTGTCAGATGGATGGCCGTTAATGGCTTAATGGAAAGTGTTAGGCCTGAATCTTATAATCCTGCATTTCTAATGTGTGGAACAAGTGAGGGTCTATCAGTTTGGATAGTGACTCATGAAACCAAGATGGTGGTTCAAGCATTCTATCAGTGTATTAAAAATATGGAAGCATTTGAAGTCAAAGGTCTTCTTAGTGTTGTCGGTCCTGACATTACCCGGGAACAGCAATTTTGAGATCAAGGGTATGATTAACTTCTGAAAAATGCTCACCAACTGGGCTCTCCTTTGTGCATCAAATTGACTCTCAGACAATGTATGCTCATGCATTTATTTAAAGCTTGACCAAGTTGTGCCTTTTTATTGTTTTATGTTTTTTTCTTTCTTTTCCTTCTCTGCAGAATCACTGACATCTGCCCCACTTAACACAGTGTATTATTTGAACATTACAGACTGCAATGTTCGGAGTAGTAAAACATCTAATGCTTGCCTTTCTGAGTAAAACTACTAATCAGGTGCACATACAGACACAGATAAAGGAAAACATGATTTCCATGAGGTGCTATTTAAGGTTTGTTTGTTTGTTTGTTTATTCATTTGTTAAGCGCACCAGACTCGTGAGTAAAAGGGTGCAGCAAAATGGAAATGCAAGACTTGCATTGTTTCGTATCCACAGGTTACAATATTTACATGATAGCAAAATATACAGTTTTTTACATGAATACAGGATATATACAATGTACAAAATATGACGAAGAAAAAATAGCCAAGGAAATTAAATAAATGAAAATAGGCACTGTACAAAGGATGAATGTGCCACGTGGGGCCCTTTGTAAGATACTAGGCTCCCGAATGGATCACAATGCACAAGGTCTTTAGAGATTAATGCAAAACTCAAAAGTAATACGGTAGTCCACTGTTACTGCAGGATGACCAAGTCCCTGTGGGAGTGGGTAAGTCCTCTGAGGGTAATGGGAGACTAAGGATCCGTAGCAGTGATATGTTTTATTAAATTTTTCCTGAAATGTAAGTAGGGTTGGTCTGCTCTCAGCTCCTGAGGAAATGAGTTCCAACCTTTAGCTGCCTTCACAGTAAAGCTATTACCCCCAATGGTAGTAAGCTTATATTTGGGAATAGTCAGGCAATTAGTATTCACAGTTCTGGTAGGTCTGAGAGAAGTTCTTCTCTGGAATTTATCTATGAGGTAGCTGGGGGCTGCGTTGTTAAGGGCTTTATGTGTCAAGGAGAGCATTTTTAGTAGTATTTTGTTAGATGTAGATAACCATTTATGTTGACGTCTCAAGGAGGAGATGTGAGTTTTCTTATTTATGCCTAGTGCTGCTCTTAGGGCATTATTCTGTAGTGTTTGGAGCTTTTGAATGGTAGATTTATTGGCACCACTGTAGAGGGCATTGCAGTAGTCGATTCTGGAGAGTATTAGAGCTCTAGCCAGGATCAGACAACTATTGTCAGAGAGGAACGGTTTACCAGCTCTGAGTAATTTGCAGGTGTAAGCCGTGGCAGAGGTAAGGGATTTGGCCTGTTTATCAAAGGACAGTGTGGTGTCCAAATAGAATCCAAGGGTTTTTACTTCCTTGGGAACTTTAATGGTGTTACCGTCAATATTGATTGATGAGAATTCTTGGCTTAGTTTTTTGATATTAGCCTGCGAACCCAGAATTATAAGTTCAGTCTTATCATCGTTCAAGCACAGGCCATGAGTGGCCATACATGCTTGGATGATAAGGTAAACTTTGTTCACTAAACCCATGTCCGTACTGTAATCCCCGGAAAGTGGGAGGAGAATCTGAGTATCATCTGCATAGTTAGTGTAGGTGATACCCAGCTAGTCCAGATCGTTGAACAGTGGCTTAGTGAAGATGTTGTAAAGGGTGGGCGAGACGCACGACCCTTGGGGAACACCGCATAGGATGGGTGTAGGGTCGCCAGCTGCTGAAGGGGAGAAGACTCTCATGGTTCTCTTGCTCAGGAAGGACTCAATCCATTTGATGGCTCCCGTGGAGAAGTGGGCTGCAGAGTCAAGGTGCCGGCATAAGACCTTGTGGTTGACCAGATCAAATGCGGCAGAGAGGTCAAGTAGGAGCAAGAGTACTGTCCTTCTTTTGTCTCTCAGCTCGTCTATTTGGGACTTTAGGTTGATTAGGGCTGTCTCTGTTCCGTGTAGTGGACGGAAACCAGATTGTCTGTTGCCTAGAAGTTTATGCAATTCCAAGTGTTTTTGAATTTGAATATAAGCATCTTTATCCAATATTTTTAGTAGAAATGGGACCGTGGTAATGGCCCGGTAGTTAGTGGGAATAAGCGGATCTAGTGACTGTTTCTTGAGGAGGGGTAACACCCAAGATTGTTTGAGGTTAGCAGGTATGGTACCTGTAGCAAATGAGGCATTTATCAGTTTAGTTATGAATGGGGAGAGTTCTCTGGCAGCATCTTTTATTAGCTGTGCTGGGCAAATATCGCCTTTACAGTTTGAGGGCTTCAAAGATAGGATAATTTTTTCTACCTCTAGGGTAGACATTTTAGCAAAATGGAAGGTAGTATTGTGTGCCGATGGTGACTCGTTAGGCGAGAGGGTGTTAGGCGGGTGCTGTAAGTTCAGAGCTTCTTTTTTTTGTTGAATTTTATTCTGGAGTGTGTCCATTTTATTCGCTAGGGCATGTTGGATGTCTGTACACCAGGATTTGTCCTTAGTGCAGACATCAGGAATAACAATTGGGGACTCTAATTCTTTGAGTATGCAAAAGAGTTCTTTTATACTTGAATTTGAGTTAGTAATATGCTCGTCGTATGAATTGTGTTTTGCCAGGCAGATTTCCTTCTTGTAGTGTGAGGATAGTGAGGTTAATTTGGCTTTGTTCTCGCTAGAGGGGCAAAGTCTCCAATTAGTTTCACTTTTATTCTTTAATGTGTGGAGGTCTTTAAGTTGTGGAGTGAACCATTTGTTTAAGTGGGCTATTGGTTTGCTAGGCCTAAGTTTGATAGGGGCAATGTTATCCAGTGTGGTGAGCATAATGTTGTTGAATTCCTGAACTAGGCTACTAGGGTCAAGATTTTCAGGCAGTGCGTTAAGTGTGGGCAGAATGGCAGGGATACTTTTTTTTACTTCTGGTTAAGCATGGTGGCGCTATTGGTTGAGCCAGTGGGGTAGGTCTTAAAGTGGATAGGTGAAAGGTGATCAGAGAATGGTCTGTCCATTCTAATGGCAGGATGGATGAGATACTGGCTGAGCAGTTAAGGTCCTCTATCCAGTCCAATATTCTCCCTTCAAGATGGGTGGGTTTATTGACTTTTTGGGTGAGGCCTAGTGCTTTGATCATATTAGCTATTTCAGTCGCGTTTTTATCCATTTGGTCATTAAAGCCTAGGTTAAAGTCACCTAATAGGAGTAGTTGCGGGGTGGGTTTAAGGTTATTCCTAATTATATTCGGCAGGTCTTTCTCAAAGGTACCAAGAGGGCCAGGTGGTCTATATATAAGGTGTATAGTAAGGGATTGCGAGTTATTCATCTGAATTTTGGCAGTGATGGTTTCACATGATTGTGATAGCTGGGTAGGGACTAGTCTGAGGCCGAGAGCAGTTTTAAAGATAATAAATACCGCCACCTTGGGCATTATCTCGATCTTGTCTGACTAAGGTGTAGCCATCAGGGATAGCTAGCATAAGGGCAGGTCCTGCTGCATTATGGAGCCAAGTTTCCATAATTGCGAGGAAATCCAGGTTCCCTTCAGTGATTAAGTCGGCAATATCGGTGGCGTGTGCGACTAGTGATCTTGCATTGAGAAGCGCTCCTTTGAGAGGGGGGCCTCAGGTGTTTTGTTGACTCGGGTAAGTTTGTTGGAGATATTGCAGACTTTAGTCTTATAGTTATTGAGCCAAAGGGTATTCGCGTCCGAGATGGACATTGGAGGAGGCAACTTAGAGTGGCTAGGCGGTCGCAGGTTAGGTTTGTAATTAGTTTTGAGGTTGGTGGCCGGAAGGGCTCTTTTCAGTGGTTCATATAATTTTGCTAGTCTGGCGCGAAGTCTGTTATTTCTATTGGACGTGGCACATGGTAAAGAGGCATAGGGTATTGTCTCTCGGGCCTTGTAGTGTATGGAGAGATTTGGTTGCACAGTATTTGAAGGGGTTAGTAGGCTAAGGTCTAAAGTGGGTACTGGTGACTGACCAATGTATTCTTGGCTACTAGAGTCCACCTGTATGGCAACAGCCATGGTACAGAGCAGTATTGCTAAGTTTAGGACGGTGTAAACTTTGCTAAGGTGTAAGGATGTAATATTTTTCAAAGGCTTCATTCCATTCCTGCCTTAGGAAGTAGTGAAATAAACAAGGCTTGCAAATTAGCAGATAATTTCCGAGTGCTGTATGTTTTTTGGGAATGGAATAGAAGAACCTTTGTGAATCAATGTTATGTCTTACAATGGTTTAGGTTATCAGACTTACTCCTTGAGAACTCTTTTGGGATTCACGTAGTTCCTGTCTATGTGGAAGATGGGTGAGTGATGCCTCGGCAGTAAAGAGCTGCAACATGAACACATTTCCATTTATAAATTGAGTTTTGGTTTGCACTAAGGTGATTAAACATTGTTTTCTGCCTGGAGTGGATTCTTCAGACCCTTACAGCCATTAAGGTTCCAAGGACTCTGGCCAATATGTGATGATATAGTCTTTGGCTCGAAATACAGTAGCTGTCAGTAATTCCAAATCCACTCTGCGTGCCTGCAGGCTTCACTCACTTTGTTTTCATTCCTTGCCAGCCTTCCCTTCTTTCTTGGGGCCTTGTTTTCTCAGTTTAGTTCTCACCCACTTGTGTTGTCCTTCGTACACTTATCACTTAGCTTTGGGTGCTTCAAGGAGTACAAAGAGGAACAAAACTCCTCATGCAGCCCCTTGGAGGGTGCTAATAGTGGCAAAACCTGCAGCTGCTGGCAACACTGGAAGACATAGGGCCTAACATAGGGCTTAACATTCATTATCAACATTCACATTCAGCTTTGGCCATGAATTCATGCTTCTGGGCCCCTGATTCCTGGGAATTGGCACTATCTAATAATGTGCAAGGAAATCAATTGTTTTGGTCTAAGGAAAACAGAGTGGCATTCGGCTTTTAAAGTGCATTGAAGAGAAGTGCAGGGGAAGGGAATGGAAGGGGAAGCAAAGGAGTGGACAAGTTACTGGAGGAGGGCCTGGGAAGTTCTTAGGGGAGCCAGAATGAAAGCCTCATGCTAAGTGCTAGTACAGGCGACTCTCAAGGGTGGTATGTGGAGCCACCAGGCAGGGGCACGTAGGCCAGTGCAGTGGGGGAGGGGTGCTGGTATTGACTAGGAGGAAGGACCGGATATTAGGTGAGTTTCACGAGTATTAGGGCACCAGTCACAGTGGTGGTTTGGTGGTTAGCAGGGAAAGGAAAGAGGGAAAGAGTTAGAGAAGATCAGAGTTTTGAGTAGTTTCTGAAACTTAAGGAGATCCCGTTCAAGTCTGAGAGAGGTAGGGAGGCTATTCCAAAGGGAGGCAGCAGTTGAGGAGAGAGACCAATCCCCCACTCTCTGCTTGAGAAGCATTTGACAGTCAGAGTTGGAATTAGAGGAGTGCAGGGCTCTAGCAGGAGAGTATTTAGGGAGGAAATGTTGAAGATAGCATGGTCCCGGACCCCAGAAGGCCTTGTGGATGATGCAGAGGGTCTAGGAATTTTATCCTTGCAGTCACCAGGAGCCAGTGGGGAGATTTTACAGCTGGAGAGATACAGTCCCTTGGCATGAGACCAAGGATAAGTCTTGCAACCCTCTTCTGAATTAGCTGATGGGGGCAAAGGGAGGGGAGAGGGAGAAAGAGGCAGTTGCAGTTGTCCAGCCTGAATAGGACCAGAGCTCTGGAGACACTGAGCTTCTGGGGGAAGGTGGGAAATGGAAGAATGCCTCTGCGGAGGTGAAGCTGTAAGTGGGACTTTTTGGTAAGGTCCATGATGTGAGGGGTGAAGGAGAAAGTGGAGTCGAAGATGACCCTAAGGTTTTTGACCTCACAAGATGGTGGGGGTAGATGGCCCAAAGAGGGTGCCCAGAGGGTAGGAGGAAAAGAGGGCACAGGTGTCCCGATGAGGATGATCTTCGTCTTACTGGCATTGAGACAGAGATCATTAACTGCACAAGGTATCTGAATGGCAGACAGACACTCAGGGATGAGAGAGGAGGAGGAACGGGTGGTACAGGGTAGTTTGAAGGAAAGCTGTGTGTCATCGGCATAACACTACAAAAGTGGAAAGAAGGAGGAGATGAGGGGAGTGAGATGGGCGAGGTAGATATTGAAGAGCCATGGCTATAGGATAGAGCCCTGGGAGACAACACAAGTAGAGCGTGCGGTGGTTGAAGAGAAAGGGCCCAGTTGCAGCTGGGAAGGGCGGTAGTGAGGAAAGAGATCTGCCAGTCCAGTGCCCGGTCAGTGATGCCGAGGGTGTCACAGAGTCATTTTATGAGGATGGAATGGTTGATTGTGTCAAAGGCAGAGGACAGATCGAGGAGAATGGGGACAGCAGGCGTGTTGGAATCAAGTTTTGCAAGAATGGCTTCACGGGTGTTCAGGAGAGCAGTTTCCATGCTTCTGGATGGCCAGAATCCAGATTGATGGTAATTAAGGCAAACAAAAAAGATCAGTGTGGTGGGCCAGTTGGGGGAGGACCAACCTTTCCAAAAGTTTACCAAGGAAGGGGGTAAGGGGGTAGTGGAGATACAGCGATTGTTAGCCAGACAGGAGGGGTCAGCAGCTGTCTTTTTTAAGAGAGGGTGCACAAGGGAGTGCTTGAGGGATAGAGGGAAAGAGCCAGTGGTGAAGGGATAGTTACAGAAGTCAGCAGGAGCCGGGGCAAGAGAGGAGATGTTGTCCTAAATGGTTCTGGATGAGCTTGAGAGCACCTGTTTGGAGTGGGCCTTCATAGAGCGGACCACTTTAAAGATCTCATTCAGTGCTATGGGCAGGAGGGAGGATAGTGAGGGGGGTAAGAAGGGAGGCCAAGGAAGGCAGCGGAGCAGGGGTGGGTGAGGAGATGGGTATTGAGGAGTGTTTGAACAGGATGTCCTGAGTTTTGGATGTGAAGTGGGAGGCCAAGGCAGTGCAGAGAGCCTGGGAAGGAAGGAGAGAGGTGGACTGACGAGTTCCTTGCAGATTTTGAAAAGTTTGGCCATGTGGCTCTGGAGATGCAGGTTTGGATGTGGTCCCAGTTCTTGGAGCAGATAGAGATGTGATATTGCCTTTGGAGCGGGAAGCAGGTCAGTTTGTCCGAGGGTGAGCCCAAGGATTGCCACTTCCATTCAGCAACTCTACACTTGCATATCAGAGATGCTAGATCAGAATTGCATTGAGATGCAATTCATTCAATTGTGTCAATAGGATTAAGCTATGGATTAAACTAACTAAATTTGGTGTCAAAATGGGGTTTAATGTGCTCCATCAATTGCATTCTGAAACCAGATGCGGGTGTGTATGGATGGCTCAGCTTTATTTACTGAATGAATCCCTATCAAGAGAGGTTTGAAACAGGGGTGTGTTTTCCCCATGAATACACTACTATTCACTGGTATATATGCAGTGTTCGTTCCGTTACTGGACCCAACTGTGGAAAACAACCATTGAACCACATGAAAGGGCAGAGAGAGAGAGGGAGAGAGAGAGAAGAAAAGAAACATGATATAAGTGTAGAGGAAGAGCCAAAATCTGATACCGGAAGTCCCGCCCCAAAGCTACCGATATGTAGGGAAACAGAAATGGTGACAAGCAAGACACCTATAATGATGACAATAACACAAGCAGCCTTTGCAGCAAAGTACCCATTAAGAAAACCTTTATTTTATGTATCCACAAAGAGCTGACAGTCTCTTGGGATCGATCCCTGAAGAATGAGAGAAGATGAATGAAACAGCAGACTGGTGACATCACATGACGTAAAATGATACACTGAGAAGAGAAAGTAAAGAGAACATATAGAATCCTGTGACAAAGTAAAGAAGTGAGTGACCTTTTATGTGCAAAATGAAGATTACACATGTGACGAGCACAGAAGAATACCATTTTATAATTGTACAGACTCTGTAACGAAAGTAGAACTAAGTAATCATAAAGGCTGGCTATACGTCGTTAATAGATTGCACCAAGGGATATATATGCATGAGAAATCTGGATGTTCCACATCGTGTTTTAGCAAACTGGGACCCAATGGACAGGGAAGCTGAAAGTGTGGCACAGTTAATAAAAGTAGCAAGACGAGCAAGAAAGAATCCAAGAGGGCTTGTCTGGCCCAGTATCAGAAGGCCAGTGCAGCCAAGAACTGGTTGTCTAGCTTTAAAAGAAACAATGAAGTGCCAAGTTTTATTTGTTTTAAAACCATTAAATACAGAGAAAAAGCTCGAAGCGTGGTCTCCAGTCACGTGACCTAGATGGAAATAGACTTGGGCAGATGCGAGCGTGCTCATACTCCCTTTTATTCCCAGAAGTTGTGAGGCTTGAAAGGCCATGTTCAGAGGTTATTTGGATGACAGAGAATAAGAGTGATGATAGATGTTGGGTTAATTGGGTGGGGAGGCATGGTCAAGCCTTACTTACAAAAAGCTGGGGTACTAGCTTGCATGCAGCTAGCAAGTGGAATATTCTACAAGGGTACACGCATGCCGACCAATTATAGAGGGCCATGTATCAAAGAGCCCTATGGTTTGTGAAACAATAAATGGTTGTGCATTTTATGACGTTGAAGATAACTTGCACTAGAGGAGGGCTTAGTTGCCCACCTGAAAATAGAGGCCCTATCACAATCCCACACCCAATAGAAAATATATGTAGATGTTTTTCAGTTTGCCACGTAGTGTGACCTCAATGATGATGAGGTTTTACTATAAAACCTTGTTTTTTAATGTAAATCATTCAGACCTTACCATGAGACGTCCATCAATGTCTGTTTTTTTAGATAATTGTTAAGAAAACGGCATACCCTTTGCCAACTTTCAGAGTTGATCTTTTTGTTGATGTTGGAGTAACTTCTGCATTCCCATCCTTCCCATAAGAATGCCACCTCATCTGAGAGGGCCCATACGGGTTCAAGTGGTAAGTGGTTTAATGGTTAGATAAAGATCCATCGGTTAAGTAGACTCAAGATTTTCAGATAATCCGATACCCTCCATCATCTAGCTGGAAGGACGCAAAGTTTCCTGTGGAGAGTGGCCGCAATAGTCAAGCTTGCAAGTAAAGAAGATACAGGTGGCATGGGTCCCTCTTTGACAAAATCCCTCCTGGTTTCCACAGGCACCAAGCAGACTAAAGGCAACAATTGCCGGATTGAAGGAGGGGAGACAATACTGAGGGCCTAAAGCTGAAACACGAATGGTGAGTGGGCTAAGAAGAGTGGCAAATTGTGGGGTTGGGATTGTGGTAAAATAAAGTAATGGGGTTATTTTAGTATGTGACGAGGAATGTCAAGGTATATGATAAAGTGTTGAGGTAAAGACATATAGCGTCTGGAAAGCCTGTAGTCCTCGCTCAAGGAGGTCTTAAAATCCAAGTGGATAATAGTAGGCAGCACACAGACAGGTCTTTGAGAGAAGAAAATTGAAACTCCATTGGAGTTTTTTAGAGGCTAAGTGAAAAGAGGTGTCATGATGTACATGTGAAAGTCAACTAAGTTTGTCTGTTTGTGAATTTTATGTTAAAGAAGTGTTGGGAGAAACGGAATGAATAGGCACTGTTGAATAGAGGTAAAAGATATTATCTATCTTGGGTCATTGTCTGCGCCAACCGCAGGGTAGATTGAAAGCATTGAGAAGTAAAGTCTTGAGCGGCATGTGTGGAACATGTTCATATTTGTTATTTTCCTGAAAACGTATTGTGTGTAAACTTGGGTAAGTATAGACAGACAATTGAGATTTGTCACCATTGATTCATAGGTACAAAACTTTGCCCAAACACATGCCCAACATCAAACCGTACAGTGCAGAATGGGTAAAGGACACTGAAGATAGGATGTTCATGCCATTGCCACAAGGGGGATCACTGTCAAAAGCAGTATTAAAGCACATGCCACAAGTTTGCACCCAGCTTTCACATGAAAGAGGTTAGAGAAAAGGTTCACTATTTTAGAGCTCTGGAAGATGTATCAGGAGGAATGAGAGGATCCGCCTCATGAGGAACGGATGCTTAACCAGAGCAAGGAGAAGGGTGTTGAGCCTTTTGTTCCCCCTGCTCCGTGGGAAGTAAACAGCGATAGTATGGAAGATGTAGAACTATATCCATTGAGAAAACTGAAAGCAGCAACAGGATATAGTAATCCGATATATGAGCCACCTGTGTATAGCAGTGGTGACTGTTCAGAAGACAGTAAAAGAAAGGAAGACATCTTTAAGGCCTTTCAGAACAAGGAGGAGAAAAATGAACGATCAAACGTGACCGCATATATAGAACGAGAGATTAAGAGATAGAAAGGAGAAAAGGATAAAGCTGATGAGATAACGCTCATACGGAACAAATGGATGGTAGGACAGAAATTGCTCAAACTTGATGTGAAACGCATCAATGAAGCTAGGCAAGGGGAAGACCAAGCCGAACAAGATAAAAAAAGACAGAGAATGAGAAAAAAGCTTGAGGGAAGATGAAAATAAGAGAAAGAATAGACAACAGCAAGAACAAATGCATCAGGAACAACAGCAAAGAAAGAAAGAAAGGGCAAAGGAGCAAAGAAAGTATGACAACAGGTAGAGAGCACTCGAAGAAAATGATAGGCTAGAAAAGAAGAGAGAAGAGGAAGTGTGTAGAGCAAACGAAAATAGGGAAGAAGGAGAAATGACCAGAGGAAGAGGAAAGAGTTAGATGTGAAGAGAAAAAACAAAGGGAATTAGACGAAGAAATGGAACGAAAAAGAAGACAAAGGGAACGCAACATTGAGCATATTCGAAAGGGGTTATTGGAACCATGTCCGGCTATATCCTGAAACCATATTGGGAAGTTTCTCCTGCCACAGGGAACAACAACAGAGCCACTTGGAATAAACCTGGAGGAGTTTGCTCCGTAAAGAAGGCAACGCCAGGACCATCTAGGGTAAACCTAGATGAAAGTTCTGAGATAGGAAGCATCAGAGACAGGATTGATAAAGATCGATCCATAATTGCTCAGTTGCGAGGCAAAGAAGGAAGCCTGTTCAGTCTCAATAATAGAGCCTTGACAGGGATGAGAGTCATACTAGTTGGGGTCTAGATATGTCAGATGAAAAAAGAGAAACATTCTGTGAGGAGGAGGGAGAAGATGCATGTGGTCCCGAAGGATACATACTGTTAGACAAAGAAGTGAGATGGTCATATCTGGAACAACCTAAGGATAGGATGCCAGACCCTATATCATATCCTGAGTGCCCTAAATGATGAGTGCATAGTGAGAGAGGAGAATCACCACGATATTTGAGCAGACTAAGGTCATTGCCAGGAAGCAGGTGATGCAGAACCATTGTCCCTATGGATAGGTAGACAATGGGAGCCAAGGGAGGAATTGGGTTTACACAGTTCCCCCTATTAGAGAAAGGAGGAGCCAGACCACAGTGTGTCCCTTGGCCCCAGATGGTCAAGGATAATTTAAGATGTAAACTTCCCAGTTTAATGGCGGGTGTGTGAAAATGGATTTATGAACTAGGAAAAATTATGGGAGAAAATACTCTAGCCATAGGGGACATTAAGGGGCTCCTAGCAGCCATTCTTGGGGAAAGGGCTAATGACATTTGGACAAAAGCAGGTTAATCTAGTGTCACGGCACAGAGTTCAGCTCATGATGGAGTGCCATTCAATAATTGTAGTGCAGACGTATGGAGTGTACTGAGGGAGCAGTATTGTGACACCTCAGATATGGGTGCAATTATGGCACGTAAGATGCAAGAAGGGGAAGATCTGCTTGCTTACATTAAAAATATTCAGGAACGGTGGACCTTGGAAACGTGCAAGCCTTGGGGTAAATCAGTGGCAGTATTTTACCACAATTTATGTCAAGGACTGCTGGAGCAAGTGCAGAGGCAGCTCAAGAAATTAGTGGGTATGGAAGCAAGACTGTAGGCAGAAATACAGTTGACTGTAGTGCATCATTGTCGACTGCTGCAAGAGAAGAATAAGAAATGGGAAGAAGTTAGGAAACTTGAAGTAGCCAAGCTAGTTTAGAAGAAATTGTCAAAATACTCTTTAGAAAGGGCAGTTTTGACAGGCAGAGAAAGGCTGGGAATGCAGCAACCTATGGATGCATCACAGGTAAATAATCAACATCAGTCAGATCAAGGAGGAAGTGGGTTCGGGAAAAGAGGCCAAGGAATGGGGTTTAGAGGAAGGGGTGGTTTTCAAAATAATCAAAATAGTTTTCAGCATGTGCAGAATGACAATCAAAATATGCAAGGATGGCAAATTAGAACGGCGCGTCTTGTATGTTTGTCGTGTGGCATGACAGGCCATATTGCGTGCATGTGTGGAAGTCAAGGGTATGTACAGAATGGGCACTTGTCAAGAGGGGGGCAGCTTACCCACCGGCATATAGCCCTCAAGTTAGAAATGGGTTTGGACAAGATCAGACAGTGTATCAACAGCAAGCATCACAAAGGCAACAAGCACAAAATTTACAGCAAGCACCACTGAATCTACAGCAGGGACAGTCACAACACGCACCCATGCAAATACAGCAGAGCACAAACACGGGACAGCTAATGACACCTAGAGTGGGAGGTGCCACTGTGATGGGAGGGAGCCCTTTCACAGGTACTGGGCTGAATATATAACAGCAATAGGACAGCTCACAGGGCGACTTGATGTGTTCAGTACTATCAGTAATACCAGACCGCCAAGAGGTACTGAGGGTTGATGTTTCAATAGCAGGCTAATCTTATTCTGTTTTAGTAGACACGGGTGCAACTCGTTCATGTATATGAGAGGGAACATTTCTGTTATCAGGAAATGCCATGAATGCTCAAAGCTTCTCTGGAGCTACAATTAGAGTTCCTTTAACTGATGAATTGCCAATTGCTGTGGGAGAATGTGACATGTATGCACCTTTATTGTATTCACGGCAGACAGCAGTCAATATTCTAGGGTGAAATTTACTGACAAAGTTTAACATGACAATCTTGTTTACTGATGATGGCATAGTGTGTTCCACTCCTGGGATACTCTATTTAAACGTGGGTGAATATGTAATGGTATTTACAGGGCATAAGGCTATGCGAGGAGTGCCACTCGAACCTGAAGCTTTTCTGTATGGGATACACATTTTGTTAACATGGTTGCCTGGCTTAGTGGGAAAGACTATGAGAATGCCTGACGAGTTTCTGTTTAGACCACACATACCTGTGGACGAAGAAGGGGGATGAGCTAATCCTCTAGAACTAGTTGCAGCTGTAGTATGAGGAGAATTGGCCATGCTAGAAGGATGGGATGACGGCAGGCCATGGAGAACAGTGATTGCCATTTGGGAAGGGTATAGATTGACTGATGTCACAGAAATAAATATTATTGATATGTGAAATTAATATTACTTATTGGCTTAGAGTAGAGAAAAGCGAGGTCCTGCGTTCAGTGATGATAGTGCGGCAACTTCTAGAATATTTTGACGAGGACTTAAGAAAAGTGCCAACCTCGTTATGGACTACAGGCCCCTATGACATAGGCCTATTGAAGGGAGTAGGAGAAGTTCAGATTCAACTGAAGCCAGGAGCAATTTTATCTCGAGCAAGACAGTACCCCACGTCTCGAGAGGCAGATGAAGGTATTTTTAAAACTATTTCAGCATTAACGGAACAGGGTATCCTAGTGACATCAGAGTCACCATGCAATACCGTGGTGTATCCTGTAAATAAACAGAAAGGTGGGTCATGGCGTTTAATTCAGGACATGAGACCAATTAACCAGATTGAAGAGGCAGAGTTTCTTCTAGTTCCAAATCCTTTGATGATACTATGTAGTATGACTGTTCAGGCACGATATTTCACGGTGATTGACTTGAAAAATGTGTTTTTCTCAATCCCGTTGCTTAAGGACTCACAAGAGTTGACGTCATTTACATGACGTCAATCTAAGTTGAAAAGCACAAGAGAACCTCAAGGGTATTGTGACTCTACATCGATTTGCAAGAGGTTCCTCCAGATGGACCTAGGCAATATTGAATTAAAAGGCAAAAGTGTTGTGCTGCAGTACGTAGATGACATTTTAATTTGCAGCACGACAGAAGATGAGCACAGGGAATACTGAATTCAGTTAATTGTCATCCTAGCAGACAAAGGATATACAGTGGACAAAGAGGACAACCCTGGAGTATAAACCTTGGGCATATTATAGTGGGATTCTAGATCCAGTTATGAGAGGACACTTTCCTTGCGAACAATCGCTGGTAGCAGCCGTGTTCATCATTGAGAAGGCTGCAAGCATAGTGATGGGGTGTTCTATAATATTAATCGTTGAGCATGCTTTGTTTGCTAATTTGGAAAAGCCCAAGGGTACATTGACATCTCAGAGAGCATCTGTGTATGAAGTGGTTATATCGAATCCTGCAATTAAATTAGTCAGGTGTAGGGTAGTGAACCCTACCACACTTGTAGCTGAGCCCGTGGCAGAGGGTGAACAGGTACATGATTGCGCTAGCAATGAGGAGTCATATGACGACATACAGCGTGTAAATGAAAAAGCGTTGTCGGAAAGGGAGTTTATCTTTATTGATTGATCATCAAAGATCAATCAAAATAATGATGAAAGGCGATGGTTCAGCTGTAGTGAGATACAGAGAAAATGGGTAATTTGAAACAGTGGCAAGCATAATGCTGCCATCTCATTTTTCGGCACAAGCAGCAGAGTTGGTGGTGTTTATTATCGCGCTCGAGAAATTCAAAATGGAGGAAGTGACGGTATACAGTGACTTCGCCTATGTGACGTCGACCGTGCACGCAGGGCTAGCACATTGGAAATGGAGAGGCTACCTCTGAGTGAATGGCACTCCAGTGCAACACGCAGTATTATTGGACAGGCTTATTAAGGCACTACAGCTCCCAGCAGCCATTGCAATAGATAAATGCACAGCACATACTAAGAGAACTGATTTTATTTTGTGCAGAAATGAAGCCACGGATTAAGAAGCCAAAAGTGTTGCAGATTCTTCAGATGTTTCAAGTTTTGATACACCTAGTGTAAAGAGGGGGGTGACTATAGCTATGATAATGCAAGAAGAATTTAATCATTTACAGAAAACACAGTTGATGGAAATTCATGGCAATGCTTCACAAGATGAGAAGGAGATATGGGAAAGGAGATGATGTTCTTTATCTCCCACTGAAGCCTTAGGGGGGCAAGACAGCACTGGAAAGCCAGTGATGCCAGTAGCATTACTGAAGGTAGTGCTTGAACAGCTGTACTACTCCGCGCATGTAACTAGGTAAAGCCTTGCAGCTACTATAGCGCAGGACTGGATCGTACCGAACCTGTTAGAACACATTGCATTTTATGAAGTAAATTGCATTGTATGTCAAATATTTACTGCTGGGCAAACACTGCAATCAATCAGGGGAGTGATCCCTAGACCAAATGGTCCTTTTCAGCATTTACATATTGACCATGTTGATCTGCTGCAGGTATGTAGTGGATATAGTTATATGATAGTGGTTGTGTGTCCCTTTCCGAGATGGATTGAAGCTGGTCCATTTACACACCCACATGCCACTTGCACAGCAAAATATTTAATACAAGAAGTATTCCCTACAATACAAGGAGTATGTGAGGTGCTGAGATCCGACAATGGTCCACATTTTATAAATAAGTTATTTGAGCAGATAAGTTTGTTATTGAATATTAAGCAAATGTTTTCTTCTGCTTATCACCCGCAAGTGAACGAATAATGTGAGATACTCAACGGTCTTCTCAAAGATAGAATTGCAAAAATGAAATTGACACTGAAGAAAACATGGCTCTATTGCCTACTCTTAGCATTATATGCATTAAGGAATCAACCTGGGTTGGAGCACTACCTCACACCCCATGACTAGTAACAGGGGGGAGAATGAGAAGGCCTCTGACTCCTTGAGGAATAGAAGTGATGCCCAGGAGACAACTGAAATGTTAGGGAATGAGATAAGTGATTATTTGACATATATGATGGCTAGTATCTGTGTAATTTCATATCAACACAGTAGCAAGGGCTGTCGGTCTCACGATGCAAGCAAAGACGATTCAGCAACCGGACTACAAGAACTATTACCTATTCGAAAATTATTTGTGGGAGAGTGAATCCTAATCCAAAACCTCAGTAGGAATTGCCACAAGCCTCGATGTATTGGTCCCTATATCATTGAGAACATTACTCCCTTAGCAGTAAAAGTCCAAGAAAGACTTGCCTGGATACATTTGGGTGATGTCAAACCTTATGCTGGCAAGATTGATCCACCTACCCCGCCATTGAATCGGAAGCACGCCAAGATGAAGTAGTTCAGCACATGCAGATTCGATTGATGACGAGGAAGAACGATGAAAGTGATGAATAAATAAATGCAAGTGTGCATTTGGACTGTGGATTTCCGTGAACACTCCTTATAGATATAGCAGGCATGCAAGCTTGTTGCTTGAGCCACAGAAATCTTTTTGAACTTGGAAACTTTAGAAAGTGTTGAAGTCCTGATAAGTATACCAGACTGGAAGAGGAAGCAGTTTTCAGATACGTTCCTCACTGAATTTCTGTTTGGTCTCCCTAATGGTCCTGTCTAATGACAATGCCCACAGATTACTTGTTATGATCGTTTACTATATAATTCAAGTTCATGCTTATCTTTTTTGGTGTAACACCAACATTTATTTGTTTCTACAAGATCTACAAGACCCTATAAATCGCACTGCAATCAGTCGGTTACTTGTGGAGATAATCAAGCAGATTCGGCATCCACCGGAGCATCTGATAAATTTGCCTGATTAAAGAAGTTGTTTATTCCTTAAAAGTAGTTCACAGGCACAATGTGGAGTCCTAATGATGATACAGTAGTAGATAATGAACAAGCACAGCGACGTATGAGGAATCAATGCTGGTGGTAATTGATGTACTGGTGCCTGCATCCATTAGTGTTTTTCTGTTTCTACTAAAATATTCTGCTTTTCTTGCTTGTCCAAAGCAAGCATCAGTTCCCTTGATTCCTCCCACACCAGTGACCCTTACAGACATATCTGTTGTACGAAGGCCAAGGCCATATGTGATTATCCCTACACCAGTGATACATGGAAAGTCACCTATCTTTCTGACACATGTCACTATGATTCCCCCTGTAGGAAGGATATATACTGATGGTTTGCATGAGTAGCTTACTCATACTATTCATGCAAGAAAGAGACCTAAGAGAGGTATAAGAGAAGATAATTACGAGTTAAATAATGATCTAGACAGTACAGCACATTTGGGGAATAACATATGGTACCAGCACATGAAAGAGGTAGGCAAAAGAACCTTGGAGGAGAGTTGCTATGTTTGTGCTCTCCTACATTTAGCATTGGGGAACTCTAAGATATTCAAAGCTATAGAAATAGATGTCCAGACAACTCATTGCCTGACTCGCCTTGCATTCTGTCATACAAGAGGTCAATTCCAGGGTCGAACAGCATTGTTGGTATGGGCGACAGAATGGTCAGCGCCAGAAGAATATGATTATGTACAAGATTTGAAAACAAGAGCAAGACCACACACCAAAGAACGTGGATAAGATACGAACAGCCTGGAATGAAAGGAGCAGGAATCAGATGGGAAATACATAAAAAGCTTAATTGCCAAGGAAAGACTGAAGAAGAAATCCGAAGATGCAGGAGAGAGGACAGATTTGGGGAACAATACTTTCACTAGATGGATGGGAAGATTGCATATTTGTATGCAGAGCAGTGGCAGTTACAGAACGTCACAGGCCGACTATGGAGAAGGGATGCAAACCCCTCTGGCCCAAGCCTGCCAAGATTCTAACCTGGGTTGAAGATGAAGGAGGCCCAGTGCCCTTGGAAAGTGCAGAACTGTGCTTCAGAAACAATGGAACAAGAAAGTTGGAGAGAATCAACAATGCAGACAAATCTTTGATGTACCAGGAATGAAGGATGGGACAGTAGTGATAATGGACTACTACTGGGCTTGTGGATCCAGAGCTTATATGAAGTTACAACTGGGGAGGACTGTGTTTCATAGTAATTATTCATGTTCCAGCATTAGTGATCCTGAGAAGTGACCTAAACATTGGCAAATTTCCAAAGGCTGATGCTCATCTGAGGAAGAAGAGGTCACTTGGATTTCTCAATTGAACAAAGAGCGAGAACTATTTTTCAGCCAAGTCAATAGAAGTTTTAAATGCTATTCCATATGAGCACAGGTTGTTCAGCAAGACTGGGTCAGCATTCACAACTAGTATCATGCCAGGGATTCAGACAATGGCGAATGCTAAATGGTTACAAATAACCAGATGGGAGCTTTTGTAGACGATCAACACTACCATAAAGGGATTCAATGCAATCAAAGAAGAGCTGAGAGCTATAAGACTGATGACACTCCAGAATAGATATGTCTTGGACATGATCACTGCCAGAGATGAAGGTATTTGTGCCAAAATCAGAGAATCGTGTTGTACATTCATATCTTCTCACGTTGATGAGAATGGAACCTTGACAGAGGCTAAAACGTTGCAGACGAACTTACATATCAAGATGGAAGATGAAGTAGAAGACACTGAAGATGACAGCTGGTTTGCATAGATCTTCTCATGGATTCCACAATGGATATCAAACATCTTTAAGTTTCTTAGAGCATTCCTGGTGATTATAATGCTTGGATTCTGTGTGATCAGGAAGATAATCGCACAGTGCAAGAAGACAATGAAGAAAGCAGTAGGAATGAAGATCATGATTAATATTGAATCTGGGCTACAACCCAAAGAGCTGACTTATGCAGAGATCAGAGACTGTATAAAGGCCAGTATCCATGCACCTGAAGGAACAAAGTTCCTGTATCCGAGAGACCACAAGGAGTATATGGGAAGATGGATTTTCTGCAGTCCAAGTGGAAAATGCAAGCTTATGACCTGGAACATTGATGGCCATGTGAAATCAGCAGGATCTTTGAAAGGAGGGATGATGATATAGACTCCTAAGAAGCACTTCTTCATAGAGGATGTCTAGATGTGGAAACTGGTAAGAGAGTGGTCAATGAATCAACCAGAGGGTGGAATGTATAGGAGGAGCCAAAATCCTCTTCTGGAAGTCCCACCTCTAAGCTACCTATATGTTGGGAACCAGAAATGGTGACAAGCAAGACACCTGTAATGATGCCAATAACAGGAGCAGCCTTTGAAGCGAAGTACCCATTAAGAAAACCTATCTTTATGTATCCACGAAGAGCTGACAGTCTCTTGGGAAAGATCCCTGAAGAAGAGAGAAGATGAAGGAAAGAGCAAACTGGTGACGTCACATGACGTAAAATGACACACTGAGAAGAGATGATAGAATAGAAAGTAAAGAGAACATTTAGCATCCTGTGATGAAGTAAAGAAGTGAGTGACCTTTTACATGCAAAATGAAGATTAAACATGTGAAGAGCATGGAAGAAAATACAAACCTTTTTATAATTGTACAGACGGTGTAACGCAAGTAGAACTAATATTCATGAAGGCTCTCTATACGTAGTGAACAGATTGCGGCGATGCACCAAAGTATATATACGCATAAGAAATCTGGATGTTCCACATCGTGTTTTAGCAAACTGGGACCCCATGGACAGGGAAGCTGAAAGTGTAGCACAGTAAATTAAAGTAGCTGACGAGCAAGAAAGAATCCAAAAGGGCTTGTCTGACCCAGTGTCAAAAGACCAGTGCATCCGAGAACTGGTTGTCTAGCTTCAAAAGAGACAATGAATGCAAGAGGCGGGCCAAGCCCTGTCAAGGTACAGCAAAAGGACAATGAGTGCCAATATTTGTTTGTTTTAAAACCATTAAATACAGATAAAAAGCTCAAAATGTGGTCTCCAGTCATGTAAACTAGATGGAAATAGACTTGGGCAGACGACGCCGAGACGAGAAGATGCGACTGTGCTCATACCCCCTTTTATTCCCAGGAATTGTGAGGCTGGCAAGGCCATGTTCAAAGGCTTATTGGATGACAGAGAGTAAGAGTGATGATAGATGTTGGGTTAATTGGGTGGGGAGGCATGGTCAAGCCCTACCCACCAACACCTGGGGAACCAGCTTGCATGCTGCTAGCGAGTGGAATATTGTAGAAGGGTACAAGCGTGCCAACCAATTATAAAGGGCCACATATCAGAGACCCTTATAGTTTGCGAACCAATAAATTGTTGTGTATTTTATGACAATGAAGATGACTTGCACTAGAGGAGGCCTTAGTTGCCCACCTGACAATAGAGGTCCTATCACAACTTCACACCCCATGGAAAGTATATTTCGATGTTTTCTCCATTATCCAACCACAATCCAGCTTAAGTTTTACAGTTTGCCACGTAGTGTGACATCAGTGATGACAATGTTTTACTATAAAAGCTTGTTTTTTATGTAAATCGTTGAGACCTTGCCATGAGACGTCCATCGATGTCCATTGTACTCCCTGTTTTAGATCATTGTTAATAAAACTGCGTACCCTTTGCCAACATTCTGAGTTGATCTTTTTATTGATGTTTGAGTAACTTCTGCATCCCCATCATTCCCATAAGAGTGCCACCTCATCTTAGAGGGCCCATATTGGTTCACAAGGCATAATTCTGTTAACATTGTCCATTGTTTGTGAAGGCTGTGACATTTTTTCAGTGGCTGTCCGCCCAAAGGGGCGCAATGAGTTCAGAGAAATCGTGCACATTAAGTTCAGAGAGGTTAAAGAAATATCAAAGTCACTCATCTTTTTCTCCCCCCTTTTCCTTCTCCTGCTGCTGGAGAGGGGTCTTGAATCTATTCTGCTTCTGGGTTTTTGTTATGTGAATTCACGTCTTCCTTCTTGCAACTTTAAATACCAGGGGTATGGTTTACATGACATTGTAGAGTTTCTCAAATCTTGGTTGATTCCACTTACATATGAAGTTGTGGATGAATATTTTAGCATCAGGGCAGAGCTGTTGCATGTGTAGAAGTGCTGAATCCTGCTGTGCTAGTATTGTGTCTGTCGCTGGTGAAGCTAGCATTCTTGGATGGGGCCATATCTATTGGGAAATAAATCTGAGAGATTTCATTAACTCCCTAAAATATCCTTGATATTCATCATCTAAAATGTGTGCAGATTTTTGTGCATTGGAGGATTTGTGTGCAGGAGCGAGTGGAGTATGCAGCCTCCTGCCTGTTACTATCTTATGAGGAGTAAGATGGTGATCTGATACTGGCTGGTTACGAAGAGAAAACAATGCTAATGACAGACTGTGAAGCCAGTGTTTGTTCATTCTTAGCAAGATGTTGATTCAATAGCCCATTTAGGCACTCCACAATCCCATTGCTTGCAGGTGATAAATTGAGCACAATCTGTGCTTTATGGCCAATAAAATGGACATTTCTTTGAAGAGCTTCTTAAAGAAGTGAGTCCCATTGTCAGATCTGAGGACTTCACATATTCCTGCACCAAGGAAATACTTCACGTAATAGAAATGTGCCTGCCGATTTGGCATCAGGGTGGACAAAGGGACCTATTTCAAACCAACGAGAGAATGGGGCACACCACAACAATTAGATAAAAGTAGTTACTGCACCTGTTATCCATGTCCACGTAGGTGATGTGGAGGTGTCGAAATGGCCTTGAGGGATGGGGCAATACCATTTTTTATTTCCTAAGGGTGCGACCTATAGTGTACATTTGTCATGTGGTACAATTAAGTATGAAATTACCAAGAGGCTATTGGAGGTCGGGAACAAACTATTCTTCCTGTAAATAAGCTGCAATGTACTGCTTGGACACATGCACATGATAGTGCATCTGCTCGAGGGTGGTTGCAAGTAATTCCTGGGGCATCACTGCTTTTCATAAAATATTCTGTCTACAAATTAAATCTGTGAGGAAAAAGGAATGCCCTCTTTTGATCAATAACTCGTTCTCTTGCTAGGGAGCCTGTGCCTGTAATTTGCTAATCTGACTAACTAGGATTGCATTGTAAGGACTCTTTAGTTATAGCAGCTGTAATGTTACCTCAGGGGACACTGTGGAATTTGGCCTTTCTAGATATGCTGCATCTTTTGCTGCTGAATATGCTGCAATGTTACCATAAGAGATGTGGTCTGTATTATTGGCATGGAATGCAAACTTTACAACCACAACTGTTGTGGGGAGTGTTAATGCATCAATTAGCCTAGAAATGAAGGCAGAGTGTTGCACGGATGTTCCATTTGATTTTTTTGAACCCTCGCCTCTGCTATCTGGGGAGGCCTGAATGTACTGTCAATGTGACATAAGCATAATCTGGGTAAATGGTTGCAGAGCAAACTTTGGATGTTTCTACTGCTTGTATTAGTGCTGTGAGCTCTGCTGCTTGAGCTGAGTATCGCGAGGGCTGTCATACCTTAGATATCCCTTAGTACTCACCTTTTTCAATGCTCACTAGTGCTGCCTCCATGTGCCTGACCATAGTGCTGTGATCAATTGTTGGCAACACGTCAATGAAGAACACTTCACCTTCTTTGAGTTGGTCTTCCCTAACATGGGTAATGCCATCTGAAGTGTTATTGTATATAATTAAATCATGCACTTCGTCATCTTGCTGTACTAGCTCTGCAATGAATGTTGCTGGATTGACAGTGTGACATCTCACTATGTGAATGGAAGGGTTGCACACAATTATTTTGTATCCTGATGCTCTTTTTGTGGTCAGAGTGGATTTTGATTTATCTAGTATGGAGAAAATTGTGTGTTCCACATATAAAGTGGCAGGGCATCCCGTTGTGATTGCAGATGATTTTTGTATCACAAAAGTAGCTGCTGCTAGAGCCTGTTTGTATGGAAAATGTCCCAGTGTTACTGGGTCTAAGAGACCACTGTAATAAGCCAAAGGCTTATGTCCCATTGATGTCGGTTGAGTGAGGACAGCTGTCATCACTTGACCATTTGAATATGAAAACAGGAAGAATTATTTTCTGTAATCTGGTGTTGCTAAAACAGGTGCAATACTGATTGCATTTTTGAGTTTCTGAAAAGACTGGACCATCTCATCTGTCCAGATAAGGGATCCCATAAGTCTCCCTTGGCCTGCCTCCTGCCCTACCATGCACTTAGGTGCTGTAATCTGCAACCCTTACAGCCCACCTGCCACCTTGCACTTACCCAGAACCATGCTGCTATGGTTGCACTTGCAGACCCCAATGTCACAAGGCCTATTAGGATTGTTTGTCTTGTCTCCCCTCTGTATCCTCTCCCCTGCCTTGTGTCCCCTAGAAACACATATGTACAGGTATGTTATAAATATATCATATCATATTGCAAAGGATGGTTGCCAGATTGGGGACCACTGGGAACTCTGCCTCCACAATATTGTTCAATGGGCAAGTCCTGAACCATCCTCCATAATAATCATTTTACTGTTTTCACTGGGTACACAGCCTTGTTAAATGGGGTCTCTGCTGACACTATTACTCCCTGCTGCCTCAATGCTATAATGGTGGAATAAACCGCTTTGTCTGCTTATTTGGTCATGGGGTACTGCCTGACTCGGGGCAACACTGCCCCTAGTTTCAGTTTAATATTGAACGCCCCTATCCCTTTTGACATACATCATGGGGGCTACTAGTCCATAACTCGGTGGGCACCTTCTCTAACTTTTTCCTCAGATGTGATGGCAATGTCTTAGGAAGAACACTGGGGTACCTGTCGCTGTTCTATAATTATCAGGCAGGGTATCAAAATTTGAAATGCCATCTCTCCTATGTTATCAGAATCTTCAAACAATTGCTCATCAGACACCTCTCGTAATTGCTGCATTGAGTTCATACATAGGGTTGTATGCCATTCAGTGTCATTCTCACCTGTACCAGAGATTATTACTTTGTATGCTTAGTGATCACTGTGTCTAAATATCATGTGATAATGGTGACTGGTGCTGCCTCCTGGGGGATGGCTGGTCAGAATAGAAATTCTGCAGGTATACGTAGAGTTTTGTTCTCAATCCCCAACCTAACAAATGTTACGCCATATAAAATCAAATCTGGGTGGAGTGACATGCCCTGCAGGGTGTTTTGGCCACAATGTGCTTGTATTACAGAAGTAGAACTAGCATGGTATGTGCTTTGGGTAGCAATTCCACCTCCCTGTTGTCGCCAACAGGTAACCCCTTTGCACTCTTTAAGGACAATCTTCATCTTAAATTATTTCCCTTCTTTTGTGTATTATTAAATAACTTTACATTGAGTATTCCATATACCTATGTATTCATAAGAGAATGAAAGCTTTGACAAATGAAGAAAACTTTTTACTATACATGACTCATGAAAAATCAAAATGTATTGTTGTTCGAGTATGTCTGCACTCAACAACCTCCAACTTAACATTAACATTAGATGTGTTCATATAAATTAGAATTACTGGGATTTACTGCAACACCAAGATAAATTCAGAACCAAATTCCCTCTTGTGTAGTTCAAAAACACGTGTACAATTTCTTCAACATTGTTCACCACACATAAACACTTTGAACACTTTGAATAATTGCTGACACGTTTTGGATTAAACATCCATCATAAGGGCTTGTGTTCTCATCTCAATTAAGTGAGGTAACATTATAATTTTCATCTGTGTACCTATAACACATGACAGATGAAGGCTTAATACTATTGTAATTTGTTTGGTAAGGCTTTTACAAATGACCTTTTCAGTTTTCCTATACAAAAAGTGCTAAAGTCATATTGCACACTAACCTCAAGTGTATATGGTAGCCTCAACATAACTCCAACCTGTGGTGACAAATTAGACAAACACTACATTATCCCACCTGTTCTAGTCACTTCTTGTAGGTAATTCATAAGGTCTGTTGTGAAAATAACATACTCACGTGGCGTGTTCACCGCCTAGCCAGGAGAATACTACTAATTATCTCCTTAGGAACCTAATGGGAAATGCAAATGGGGAGACTATGTCAGTAAATCATGCAGCCATTAGCGCTTGCACGTTACTTTTAAATAAACGCTGGATATGCTGAAACAAATCTAATGCCCAACACAGAGACCAAACTCCCACCCATGAAGCTAGAGGAACTCAACTGCACGGACAGCAGTAAGGCTCAAGCGGGAGCGTTGATCATATCTCCAGGCCGCTCACACGTGGCTCGTCATCGTCCCCATATACATCTACAAAATCTATTCCCAGATGTAATAAATGGTGGATGTATGGAACTTCTACCTTAATCAGCATAAGATCTCACTGACACAAGGAGAATGACTGTAGTGATGGCCCTAGGCTTTGCTCGTGTGTATACACTAATTGTTATGTAGGCAATGTCACACATGTGCAAAGGCCTGCAGTCAATAGCCCCGGCCATCTTTGTATGGGACTTGCCCAATTTTCCATGGTAACCAGCTCAGTCTGGAAACACTCCCAAATTGTATCTCACACACACAGGGAAAGGGGCATCACAGCCGTTAGGATCAATTTGGTGCTCCGCCCCCTTTGGGTGGAACACACTATGCCCTGCTCAGTGAATGAAATGGCCATGTTTATCTTGCTCATGATATCCCTGTCTAGGAGGTTAACTGGGGTATCTCATGGATACTATAAAGGGGCTGTCAAATTATTGTGTGCCTATGGTAAGGGGTAAATCATCAGTGAAAGTGACCGATTCAACAGCCCCAGAGAATCCCTGTGTGTCCATTATTTCACCTTACAGAGAAAACTTCCCTTCCCTAATTCAGAACTTGGTAGCTCCTTTGTTGACCATAAAAGAAAATGTTTGATCCCCTATCTTCAATTCCACTTGGGGTTCCCCTTCTGGTTCTGAAGTTACTGATAGTACTGGGCATGTTAGATCTCTATGTGGGCTGTCCTATTGTGGGTAAGCATTTGTGCCCGAGAGGGAAAGTATTGCCTCTATCACACTTATCTCTCTTCAATGAGTCACTGTACCCTGTGGTGGGGGATTTTTATCACAGGGTTGAGGAGGTGACTGCTGCATGTGTGTCTGAGGGAGTGTCTGATAGGAAGACAAGTGGACAGTGACACATCAGCATTAGCACAGAAGGCTACATAGGAAGTGGTGGATCATGTTAGACGAGAGTTGCGTGTAGTGCAGGCAATTCGTATAGTTGCCTCATTTTGGATAAAATACTGAAATGCGGAAAGAAACATATGTGATGATGTTTTTCGTGAATAGTAGCAGTTTTGTTGTCGCAAAGTGAAAATTGTTAAAGTTTTCATTTGTTCATTTTGGCTGTGGAATTTATGGAAGGGCCAGAACCAAACTAACTTGTAAATACTATAAGAGCTGTGTGTAGCACCTACAGGGTGTGCGGTCAAATGAAGGAAGGATCAACCACACTCTCTGTATATTAACATAGGGCATTCTTGTTAAGGTGGCCATTTGTGTACTAATAAAAACTAACACTACGAGTCTGTGAAAAAGGACATAAGAGTGAAAAAGAGAAGCGTGAAAGGGTGCGGCCTGAGGAGAATGCCAGCGTGAATGAGATAGGGCAAACAAGTTAAGTGGTAAGTATAAGAGTGAACAAAAGTACGTGAATAAGTGTAAGGAGTTTGGGATTTAAACAATAAGAAAGACATAATAAAAAGGGGAGGAAAGATGAGTACACTAACAATTAATATTAAGGCTGGATAATGTCAATTTATGGGATGATATACCCCTTGATTTCATGTGCACAAAACTACCCCAATATCGCGATAAAATAATAAAGTATAACTTCCAGTCAGCAGGGGACACAGTTGGGAAGTGTTTCCAGGAATGGCTTGGTGAGGGAACATTTGACAAAAATATAATAGGCAGTATGTATTCATACCTCTCAACTACCTATAAAGGAGCAAAGCAAAGCTTAAAGAAAGGAATAGTTTTCTAGGTTTCGGGAAATTTTATGAAAAAAAAGAAAAGAGAGCCAGACAAGGGAAACGGGGAAGAGGAGCAAGGGAGGGCGTCACGCCTTCCTATGCAATGTACCCACTGTTGAAACCACCTGCAGGAAACACAAATCATAGGTGAGGTTCTCAAGAAAAGGAGAGAACTAGCTAGAAAAATGATGAAGACGAAGCCAACTCTGTTAGTAAAGATGTGAAGGGGAGGGTGGTGCTGTTGCACACAAAGCCGGAAGGAGCTTGTTGTGTAGGCTCTGTTGGAAAGCCGAGGCCCGGAGGCAAATGCTTGCAAAATACAGCCCAGTTGTGTCTCAAAATTGACAGAGTGGTGTGGGAAACGGTTGTCCACATACCCAGCAAGTATGGAGTGAATCGACAAAGCGGTTACAGCACAGCACTGTGCATTCTGCGCGTCTCTGAGAAGCCTCTTGGCGATTCCAGCTTCCTACATGTGTCTGCGAGCAACAGCTCCAGCAGTGCCGAAGCGAGAGGATAGCCGGACCGCCATATACCAGTACGGTACACCGGACAATCGTGAGACTTCCAGCCATGAAAATTTGGAGACATTGGTTCCCAAGACGCATGATGCCGTGGCATGCGAGCGCTCCGGTAATCACCATTGAGCACCTGCACATGCACAGTTGGCACAGAATGGCTTGTGGGTGAAAGTGCGCCTCCTCCCAATGGAAAGCATCGCCGTGCAAGGTGAGGCTGACCACATTTCCTCCCTCCACCCAAGACCCAGTGCAATGGATCTCGACTACGGGCAACCCCCGCCGAGGCGCTGGTCCTTGGTGCTGCACGTTACACAACCCATACAGGGACAGTACTGTTCACCGCCCTCATTCTGAAACCCGCTGAGACTGGAAACTCTCCCAATTTCAGCTGGAACTATTGGCTTCCGTGTAGCCGCCCCCGATCCAGCGCGGCACCGCGAGCTGCATCCGGAGCACCAATGCCACTGTTCATGTCCAGCTGACTGTTCACTCCATCAGAGACTCCATAAGCGCCCCACAAACCCCATACTGTTATGCGACTTGTGGCTTTTAGAACTTGTGAAACTTTCTCAATGCAAGCAATTATCTCGCCCGCATGGATTGAACCACCACAGCCCCATATCTAACACATGGCTCGGAGGGAACCAAGGAGACCTACACTAAGCTAGAGATTCATTCACGGCGCCAGGACATTATCCCATACAACCACTCAACATAGATCCTGCTACAGACAATCAAGGAGCCTAGAGCATGCACACGGTGCAACAAATGGCCAGCTGTACGTGCTGCTAAGCACACTGGCTTATTTGACCCAGACGGACGCTCCGTGCCACGGCAATAGCTGGAACTGAAGGCCCGCATTGGAAAAAGGAGGCAATAGCTACAAACCACGCACCACGGCCATCACTGAGAATGATACCGCAAGGCGGCCTGGGGCAGACTACGGTACCTAAGAGCATCTCAGTGTGCACTCTAACCAGTAATAGATTGTTCAACCGGGGCAAAAGGGAGTAATAAGTTCAAGATTGAATGCACCAGGCACTCAGATGTAATGAGACACTCTATTAAGCTTGAACAGCTACTAATACGAGATATTCAGCCAGTCACTCGTAAAACCAAGGTGTGTTTAATCACCAAAATAAGATACGTCTGGATCTCAGAGGAAGGACGAGCCCATGAAACGGCGAGCTACCGAAGAAACGACCATCATCGGAGGGGGAAGGGTTAGTTACATTCTCAGAGCAGATTACAGGGTTCTACGTTATTTCGCCAACCTATTTTTCAACGTGGGACTTTTCATCGTCAGAATTTTCATCGCCAAAAACCCTGTTTTTTGTTTTTTTTATTAAAAGGGGGTTCCCCCCCAGAGCCCCCCATTACTATTATAATCATACCCCAACCCCTACAAAACACCCCCCAAAATAAAAAATTGAAAAAACTGGGTTTTTGGCGATGAAAATTCTGACGATGAAAAGTCCCACATTGAAAAATATCCCCAGACCACATGACCACTGGAACATAGACCTGATTCCACTAATAAACGGCCCACCACGAACAGCACCAGGAAAAAGAAAAAGACATTCACAGCCCAAAGGGGCAGCGCCCAAAAAAGGGAAAGGCGCAATTGAGAAATACACCACGCAGACACCTAAAGTAAGTCACAGAGATAACACTGTCACAGGATCAACAATGAAGAACGATCCTACGGCCACGCCAGCCACTATGGATCCCCAGGCAGTCTTCACTCTGATGCAACAGGGCTTTGCAGTCTTAAACGATAGACTCGATGGAATCAACGCTAATGTAACCACTATCATAGCCACCTTCCCTTAGCCTATCGTGGGGCACCGATGTATGACACCCTGTAAGGAAAAAAAATTCTAAAAAGGAATTCTAGTCATCACTCGATGGTTACTTTACGGGTGACACTTGTGTTGCCTTAATCATCCAAGTCAATTATTTATGAAAGTCTTAGGATAATTGAACATATTGGAGAGTGTTTGAACTCAACAATAACATCTTTCCAAAATGCAAAAAATATACACATTGGGCCTCATTACGACCTCAACGGTAGCCATGCCGCTATTGGCTGCATGGCTGCCGCCGAAATAGCGTCCGGTTCCGGGTTCCCAGAATGAGGAATTACCGGGCCATTTTGAGTTCGGAGGGCCCGGTAATTCCTCCCTCCAAGGACCCGGACCCGGACCTTCCCCATCCCCATTTCAGCCCCCATATAGCTGAATGGGAATGTGAGAGGGAGCAAACAACGGGCCAATTATGAGTGGCCTGTTGTTTGCTCCATCTTCCCCTCGCGGGACCCGGTAAGCACATCTGGTTTTACCAGGCGTGCTTACCGGGTCCCACAAGGGGACCTCGTAATGTGGGGAAACGGGTTTAAAGGGTCCGCATCCTTTTGCGGCACCCGTTAAACCGTTCCACCAGGGTCATAATGAGGCCCATTGTGATACACAAACTTAATCTTGGTGCATCATGACAAAAGCATTAGTCAACATAAAAAACAAAAAAGTGAAGTTTTTCTAGATACATAACATAGAAAGTGGATTAAAAGTAGGAAAACTTAAATTCAGTTGCCTAATGTACACCCAGTTATGGGTGTTCTGGAGCAATCCCTGTGTCTCTCCCCAACAGTTATTCTATTTGGTGAAAAGGCAGGAATTTGTGAGGATCAATAAATGTCCTGAGGCCATAATGAAGCCAGTATCTGGGTTTTTAGGGTTAAAGAATTCTTTGCCTACCTGGGGCTTGGTCTCCAACCAATCTCTTCACGTTTCGGCGGTTATAAGACACTTTTTAGTCACCTTCATCAGGGCATCTTGTTTGAAGACCTTGTATAAATAAGCAAAAAACAAACATTATAATTCCCCATCTCAATATTGGTCAAGCTATGTCTGACACGCTGTGAACTAAATTTTAGCCTCAGATGATCGGCTGTGGCTTTACCTGCCGATACAGTGATCCCAACTCTTGGTTCATGTCCAGTCTCGAGCACAGGGTAATCCCTAGACTCAAGTGTGGTGGCTTCTGTGTTTCTTAATTGCTACAGTTGAGGTGCACTTGCCGGTGGAGCCCTTCCTGTAAGTGCTCCTTGCTGTATGATCGAGCTCCCTGTTAGTGTAAGACAAAATGGTGGAAACCTTGATTTAGTGAGGGCGAGTTGTTTAAATACACATATGCTCAGTAAAAGAAAAAAGAAAAAGAAAAGGGGGGGCGTTGTGTTGGCACTCAAAAAGGCCCCAATTGTTACCTCAGTCTTCCTCCGGGGTTCTTGTTTTATGGAGAAATATACAGAGTACTAATCGGTGTGCCAGGATGTGGAGAGGTTATGGGAAGCTTCTGTATTTCCAGGAACATTCAGTTTCCACTGAAAAACATAATGACAGAACTTCATACTTACTGCCTACTGTGTTCTAGCCCTATTGCTTTTAGCAGCTCAGAGTGTACTGCCAATGTTGCTGCCTACTGTGCTCTAGCCCGATTGCTTTTAGCAGCTCAGAGTGTACTGCCAATGTTGCTGCCTACTGTGCTCTAGCCCTATTGCTTTCAGCAGCTCAGAGTGTACTGCCAACGCTGTAGCCTACTGTGTTCTAGCGCTATTGCTTTTAGCAGCTCAGAGTGTACTGCCAATGTTGCTGCCTACTGTGCTCTAGCCCTATTGCTTTCAGCAGCTCAGAGTGTATTGCCAACGCTGTAGCCTACTGTGCTCTAACCCTATTGCTTTCAGCAGCTTAGAGTGTACTACCAACGCTGTAGCCTATTGTACTCCAGCCTAACAATGCGTCCACACTTCCTACTGCCGCCTTACTGCAGCTTAGCCTAAGTGTAATGTCAGCGCTAGTTACAGCCCCACTGCACTTCAGCCTACTAACGGTGTAACCCTGTGACTAGACCATGTTCATCTGGCTCACTCTAACCATGTTCCCCTTTTGTGTCATACAAGACAATGTTCCCTGTAGTGGCAATGTCTTCATTGCCTTCAAGAACGGCCTAGCCCACCTTGGATGTCCCAGACACTACCCCATCCCCTGCCCCACACCGTTCCTACCCTCCTGGCCACCCTTCTCACCGAACGGACACCATCACCATACCTCAGCCAAAGACACCAGCCTCCCAGCCAACTCTATCTCCAATCACTTTAGACCTATTGCCCTAGGCAATGTGCCGGACACCACCAAGCCTAACCAAACTAAACTCAATACTAAGCCCCCATCCCAAAGGCTTCCCAAAAAATCCTATGCACAGCCAACCCCAACATCATAGCACGCAACAACAGACTTGCCACAAGACTCCACCCAAAAACCAGCAGGTACTCTGCCAATTACAGCACCACAACCCAGAAGTCACCAAAGACCCTCAACAAGCCCAATCCACAGCCCCTTAAAGGAGCCCTGCTCAATGTCAGATCCCTGGCGGCACACCCTACTGAAGTGGCCGAAACCATCTTAACTAATGATCTTGACTTCCTTGCCTTAACGGAAACGTGGCTACATGAGGCATCAGGACAGTATCTATCCATAGCCATCCCAGCCAACTACTCCATCCTCAGAGCCGATAGACCTAACGGCAGGGGAGGTGGCATAGCATTCATCTCTAAATCACTACTTGGCTGTAGATCAGTCTCCTCATCATCACTTAAATCTTGTGAGCCACTCACAGTCAAGTTACAAACTTCTCCCACAAGTACAATCACACTTCACCTTATCTACAGACCACCAGGCCCACCTGGAGTCTTTGAAGAAGATATCACGTCGATCATTGCTGAAAATTCCAAGCCACTAGCACAAGCTATTCTGCTTGGAGACTTTAATCTCGGCTACAATGACCCTAACGATGCCCCAGCTACATCACTAGCTAACGCTCTTACTGAGCATGGTTTCACTCAACACAGCACCCTACCCACTCACCAAAAAGGTAGAATTATAGATTGGGTGGCAACGCTCAACTGCAACATCACTTGTAGCGACCCTCAACCCCTCACATGGTCAGACCACCACCTTATCCCCATCGAAATTAATATCTATCAGGCAGCTCTTAAAAAATGCCCAATGGCAGCTGCCTGCCCGACCAGAAATAAAGGAAACATTACGGCCGAGGCCTTGATACCACTGGTCCTACCAGCCCTAAATGCACTACCGGCCAATGCTGAACTAAACCTACTGGTTGACACCTTCAACATGTCCATGGCCAGTGCCATAGATACCATTGCCCCCCTGAAAATACGCAAAAGCAAACCAACAGCCCATCTAAACTCGTGGTACACCCCTGAACTTAAACAACTCAGGAAACAAAAAGCTAAACTAGAACTCATATGGAAGACGAACCCATCAGCAGAAAACAAATCCAACCTCAGGCTTACATTCACCCTATACAAAAAAGAGATAATTTGCACTAAAAAAGACGCTTATAGATCAGGCAGGCTCCTCCACTAAAGAACTCTTCAAAATTCTAAATGAACTAGACAACTCAAATCAACCTGCAGACACTTGCATAAAAGACAAGCCCTGGTGCACCAGCATCCAAAACGCCCTTAACTCAAAAATCCTAGGACTCCAAACCAAAATTGAGGACAAACGCCTACAACCCCTTAGCAGCAAATCTACCAGCCCAAACGCATCCTCTCCCACCGATCTTAATACAGCCTTCACCTTTAAAAAAGTCACTACTACAGAAGTCCAAAAAATCATCACCTCATTAAAACCATCTAATTGCAAAGGGGACAGCTGTCCCGCCCAGATAATAAAAGATGCAGCCAGAGACCTCTCCCCTTTCATTACTAAACTTATCAACCTCTCCTTTGCTAATAACTCAGTCCCTAGCAACCTAAAACAATCCTGGGTTCTCCCCCTGCTAAAAAAAACAATTACTCGACCAAGCCATACCTACTAACTATAGACCCATCACAACTGTCCCATTCCTGCTAAAAATACTGGACAAAGTCGCTTACCTCCAAATCCAGGAGCACTTGGAATCCAACCAACTCCTAGGTATTCGTCAATCTGGCTTTAGACCTCTACATGGTACAGAAACTGCCCTTGTGGACCTCAAAAGCCAGATTGATGAAATTAAAGACAAAGGCAAGGCTGCTATCCTACTCCTACAAGACCTCTCGGCAGACTTTGATTTACTTGATCATGAAATTCTTTGCAGCCATCTTTCTAGCGCAGAACATTTCTCCCCCTCCACCACCGCCTGGATACAATCCTTCCTAGCGAACAGAACCATGAGAGTCTTTTCCATCACATCAGCAGCAGACCCCATTCCCATCACATGCGGAGTCCCACAAGTCTCCCCGACCCTGTACAACATATTTACAAAGCCACTTTTTGACAAACTGGACCGTCTGGGTATCACCGACACCAACTATGCAGACGACACCCAGATACTCCTCACTATCTCAGGCAACTACAACAGAGACGTCACCCGAATCAATGAAATCTTCTCAATCATTCAGGCATGGATGGCCACTCACGGCCTCTGTGTGAATGATGAGAAGACAGAGCTTCTCCTAGTTGGCTCTCCCAGCAACCTGTCCAAACCCAGTCCTCACTACAAACACATCATCATCGACGGCAACACCATTCCCATTGTTAATAGTGTGAAAAACCTAGGCTTTTACTTTGATGCCAACACCAACCTCACCAAACAAATTAATATGACCGCATCAGCCACTGCCTACACTGGCAAACTGATAAGAGCCTGCAGACCTTTCCTTTCGCCCCACAGCTGCCTCACACTTGCCAGAGCACTCATACAGTCCAAACTTGACTATTGCAACAGCCTATACCTAGGTGCCAACCAATCAATAATTAACAAACTCCAGGTTCTCCCGAATAATGCATTGCATGCAGCACTTAACATCCCCAGACGAGAGCACATTTCCACTACAAGGAAAGCTTGCAAATGGCTCTCAATACAACAAAAAATTGACCTCAAAACTATCTGCCTCACCTACAAAGCCTTAAATAACCTAGCCCCACCTTATCTCACTAACAAATTCACTATGAAATCTGCCCCCAGAATCACCAGGTCATCCAACTCCTTTTACTTGGTAGTGCCTAGATTCACATTAAACAGAGCAGGCGGTTCCAGTTTCACTGTGCTTGCCTCTCGACTCTGGAACTCCCTACTCCTCAATATCAAAACAATTGAGTCCTTCCCTATCTTTAGGAAACAGGTTATTCGCTGGCTACTGAACAAAGAGTAGTGATTACCTCTGAATCTCCGCTGAACCGGCTGAAGTTCTGTAAATAATGAAAAATGCTGTAAATTGTTGTAATCTATAATTGTTGACCCATGTATACTGTATACCTCGTTCGTTCCTGTAACTGAACTCTTTATGCGCCCATCTACCCAATAGGTCTGGAGCGCTTTACAAATAAAAAACAAACAAACAAACAAACAAACAAACTAAAACAACTAGTGGTTATGCTGAGTGTGAAAAAGGGGATAGTGGTACGGCATAACTACCTGAAGAGGCTGGCATGCGAGGTAGGAGCTCCTGATGTGCTGCGGTCCGTCCAGGTGCGTCCCCTGTGGTCTCTGTCCCTGCAATAAGTAAAGGGATAGTTGCCATCTGTTGTATAGCTGTGTGATGCTCTTAGTGCTGGGGACTGCTGGTAATGGCTCGTGTCAGCGAGTGCCTGGGCCGCATGGAAAAAGGGGACCCATAACGGAGTGCTCATTATTTGGGGCTTAATGGTGTGAGCTTAGGGAATGCAGAGGTGAGCTGGGCCTTCCCCTGCCAATCTCGGGCTTACCTTCAATACCCGTGTGGAGGGCAATCAAAATCGCGGGTCCTATGTGAGGCGCGGGAGAATGCCGCGGGTCACCGATCCAGCGTGGATGCGTCTGGATACTGCAGAAAGCCGCGTCTGTGTCAGCAAGGTGTGAGCTGGTAGTCTAGGTGATGCAGACTACAATCTACATTCTGATAGGTCCACATCACCCCGGAAGTCATGTAACTGTTAGGGCTATGCGCGTTGTTGTGTGTGGTTGTCAAGGGGACAGGGCTGTTTTTCCTGTTGAGTAAAGAGTCCTCGATCGTGTCTAAGAATCCAGGTCAGTAGTGCAGGATGTTGGTATGTATGTAAGTCGGGCATCCCACACTGTTGCCAGGTGTGTGTAATATGCATGCATGTAAAACATGATCCTGTTTGTCACGAGGTGGTCCGAGCACTGACTCAAGCAGAAGTTGAAGGAACTGCCTTACCTCGTCTAGCCGATATGCAGAGGAGAGGAACCCTATTGTACCCCTTGCTGTCCTTGTACACCCTGTGTTTTCCAAAACTACTCAATTCCAGTGGGGGTGCCCATTCTCCGTGCACTAAATGTTACACTGGAAAATACTCACCTGGTGTGGTGGTGGTGGTACTAGATAAATTACCGGAAAGGGTGCTTGATGCTGGACAGGGTTAGTAGGAGGGGAGGGGGGTTTGAGGGGGGCACAAAAGGCCCCATTTTAGTGTTTGCAATCTTGGGGTGGTATTGAAACAGGGAGTTGTTTTATAAGTGATTGGGTGGTGTGCTGGGCCATGAAGCCCATGCTGAGTATTTCTGGATCACCTAGAGCCGACTCAGTGTACCACTGGTTGTAAATTTTCATTCAGTGCCTGGTGGTAGGAGTCTAATCAATGAATCCATCTGGATTCCTTGTGTAGTAGGCTGTGTGTTGGATCGGCTCCACCCTTCACTTTTTCCAATACCCACCAAATGATATCATTGGGGGAGTGTTTAGCCTCAACAAAGTGTGCCACCAACGGTGTTGTCAGTGTCTTCACCGGATCTTGGATCTGTGTTCAGAGATCCTTAGATGTACCAATCTCATTGTTCGTCCTACGTATCTTAAACCGCATGGGCATTGAATGCAGTAGACAACGTGGGAACTCTTGCAATTGGAGAAGTCTTTCAGAGTCCACTCCCTCTGGCCGATCTTAAAAGTTTTCATTTTCTTGGTAAATTGACATGCCACACAATTTCCACAGGTATGATGCCCTTGTATTGGGCGTAACGTTCTTTGTCCTGTATGTGAAGATTCTCCTTGGAAGAGGGAATGTACTAAATGATCTTTTAGATTTTTAGCTCTCTTGTATACAAATCTAGGCGGTGGGTCCTCTGGTAGGTTTAGTTTGGCAATGTGCCAGTACTTCTGAATAATTTTCTTGATTCTCGCTGTTTCTCTGTCATGAGTGACTACACAAGTGAGGCGGTCATCGTCGGGATCATTCAGTGCGGTTCTTGGCTGCAGGAGTAATTCTCTGTTTGTATTGAGTGCTCTTCTGGCTGAGTGATCCAGCAGTTTTTTGGTATAGCCTCTTTCCTGTAATCGATGTGTCAACATTTTGGAGTGTGTGAGGAAATCCTGTTTCAAGTGCAGTTTCTCCGTATCCTCAGGAATTGGCCGTAGGGTAAATTCTGTTTAGTATGAATGGGGTGGTTGCTGGTATGATGTAATAGCGTGCTTCTGTCCGTAGATTTGCGATGAAGATCACATACTAGTTTGCCATTGAAATGTTGGATGGTCAGGTCCAAAAAAGGGACCTTGGATTTGCTGTGTTCAATGGTAAACTGTATGTCCGCATTGCAGGAATTCAACCATTCCCAGAAAAGTAAGAAATGACTCAATAGACCTGTCCAGATGAAAATTACATCATCTATATACCTATGCCAATGCCCCACTTGTTGTCTCCAATGATTGAGTGGGGAAAACACATAGTCTTCCTCATATTTGGCCATGTATAGGATGGCCAAACTCGGAGCAAATGCTGCCCCATCGGAGTTCTCTTTGTTTGTCAAATATAAAAAGATTCTTTTGGAGGGCTATCGTCATTAGTTCTATGATGAAGTTACTGGGAACCCGGTCGTGTAATGGTTTTCTGGTGAGCCACTCTTGAATGCATTCTATCACTGATTCTTGAGGGATGTTGGAATAAAGAGAATTAATATCCATTGGCCCTCATTACGACCCTGGCGGAAAGCGACTGACCGGAGCGCCACAGCGTAAATAGCGTTTCCGCCATTGCACGAAGGAGCAAAGTGCGGCCCATTCCGACCCATCGGGCACGAGCACCACGGCATGGCGGAAGTGCAAAGTCCGCGATGGCGGAAATGACCCCAAAACGGCCCACACCGCCGCCGTACGGCGCCCTAGGTGCAATACCGCCACCCCACTTAGCGGTCACCGCAGTGTGCGCCTACCGGAAAGTACGGTGGCCGGAAATATACAGAAACGGAAGTTAAAACATGGGGCCGGAACGGGAAACATCCCGGCGTACACCTATAAATACACTAAAACCACACAACCACTAAAATCACTACCCTGAAACACACCCCAACCCGTCAACCACCCTAGCGAAACCAAGAAAAATGGGAAAAGTAGCGAAGAAAGCGTGCGACCGCAAGCGGCAGGTCCACTTCTCCCGTGAGGAACTCACCGTGCTAACAGAGACCCTCCAGGAGAATGCTGCCGTCGTCTTCTGCACGCAAATGACCAGGACGGCACTTGCAAACAAGAAGGCCATATGGGCTCTGGTGGCACAGCGGGTAAGTGCGGTGGGGACCGCACCCCGCACCCCACAGCAATGCCGCAAGCGATGGGACGACCTGCGGATACGCGTCCGCAGCATACTCTCTGCCAACCGCAACATTGCCACAGCCACCGGGGGAGGTCCTGAATCACCCATCAAGTTGACCCCCTGGGAAGAAATCTGTGCCTCCACCATCGGAATGGAGAGCATAGAGGGAGTCGGAGGGATGGAGAAAGGAGTGCAGACATCCGAAGATTCAGGTAGGTGGGCCAGATAAAACAATGCCAAATCCACACAGTCCATCCATGTGAAGTACCATGCGTCCACATAGTGCAACAGAAACACATGTCCAGGAGAACGCCCACACACATCGGCCTGATAGCGCACGTTAAAACCCACAATAAATACATAAATAATTAAAAACCCCAAATACACGCACTACACGTGCAGCAGGCACACCCTAACTGCAGGCTGCCAAACAACTGCACCCTCACTCCACACACAAATCAAAGCACCTCCAAGGCCCCGACCCAAATCACCCTCAGGTACCACCCCAATGCATGTGATACAATGCCATTCCAATTCCCACAGACCCATCAATAACCCTCGCCCTCCTTTACTCCACCACAGGGTCCGATCCAAACGACGAGCTACAGGACACCCCTACCAGCACACCTGCAAAGAGGGCCAAGACCAACGGCCAGAGACCCTCCACCTCAGCTGCACGCATCAAGACACGGCAGCAGCACAAATCAGGTGGCAGCACAGAGGAGGGAACATCAACAGGCACCCCAGCAGCCAGCATGCCCACAACACCACCACCACAGGTCCCCCCAATGGATGCCACAGAAGGCACTGCCTCTGGTGGCAGCAGCACCATAGGTGACACCCCATTGATGGCAGCATGCTCGGACACAGAAAACGGGGATGCCGAAGTCAGATCCATCCATGACCTGTCCCAATCCCCCTGTCTGTCCCATCCCGTACAACATGAGGATACCACGCAGGGGCACCCACAAGACGACGACTGGCCATCCCCCACAAGCCCTGTGGCAAGCCAACATGAGGACAACAGCCCCTCTGTGACACCCCCGCAAATGGCCATGGCCCAGCAGAGGCAACAGTCCCTCGACCAGTTGATCGAACAACAGCAGCAACTGGCCACGCTCCTCAAGGACCATGCTGATGAATGTGGGGGCACTAAGGCAGACATAGAAACATCAACTGAGACACTTAGGGCACAAATCGAGAGTAGCACCGAGAGCCTGAGAGTCGAAATGGAGAGTAGCACCGAGAGCCTGAGAGTCCAAATGGAGAGTAGCACCGAGAGCCTGAGAGTCCAAATGGAGAGTAGCACCGAGAGCCTGAGAGTCCAAATGGAGAGTAGCACCGAGAGCCTCAGGGGGGAACTGCATGCGACGGCCAAGGACGTATGTGCCGAACTTGCCGCAGTGCGCCGTGTGCTCACTGAGCTCTCGCAAACCCTTAGGGACATGCATGGACGTG
This sequence comes from Ambystoma mexicanum, assembly GCF_040938575.1. Classification (NCBI taxonomy): domain Eukaryota; kingdom Metazoa; phylum Chordata; class Amphibia; order Caudata; family Ambystomatidae; genus Ambystoma; species Ambystoma mexicanum. Next base: position 931,435,297 of record NC_090921.1, on the reverse strand, counting down.
AGCAGGCAGACACATCATCCGTTGCAAGTTCCGTCCAGGGCAGCCCCCAACGTAGATCTGGAAGGAACCTGCGCTCCACAGGCAGGGGTGCCCCTGATACCCGCAGAGGGGGCATGCAATAGCGACAGCCCACTGACAATGAGCATCTTTGGACACTGGTGTTCGGGGGGGAGGTAGGAGGGTGGAGGGGGTGTGTTGGGCTCACTTGGGTGGCGGGTCGATAGGGTGTTCAACATGACATCACATATGCCATTAAAAGTGCACGATCAACCAATGAGATGTGTGGACATTGATCTTTGTGTACTAGGCCATCATAGGCGTACAGTCCATGTTGTGCATGTCCCAGACACACGCAGTGCCACGAGTCCCGTGTCCATGTATCAGCCACCAGGCGTGAGTGCTAGAAGCATACATCAATGAGATGCTGACGAATGTCACGGGCCTCCGGTGCCTCGCAGACTCCATGAGGTGCTGCCACATCCCCACCCTCATCATGACCATCTTCAGGTGCTTGCAGTTCTGCGTCAGGGGGCATGGGCACATTTCTACGTACGCACATGTTGTGGAGCATGACACATGCCATCACCATCTTTGCAACCTTCTCATGGCGGTACAGGAGTGCCCCGCCAGACCTGCTGAGGCAGCGGAAACGGCCCTTCAGTAGGCCGAATGCCTGTTCTATGACTACACGGGTACGTGAGTGGGCATGGTTGTAGTCCTCCTCATGCTGGTCCCGTGGGTTCCGGACTGGTGTGAGGAGCCATCTCTTCAGTGGATATCCAGCATCACCTGTATGTGGACGAGAAACGTATGATGTGGAATGCCATTGATACGTACGCACACCCCCCCCCCTTCCTGCCAGGTCATTGCCAATTCACATACCCCACATCATCATGCATGTAATGAGACTCACCGAGTAGCCAGGATCTGTTCCCTGCGTGTCGCTCCATGTAGCGTGGTATTGTAGAGTTCCTCAAGACCATAGAATCATGGGTTGATCCAGGGAATCGGGCACAACAATGTGTAATGATCCTGTTGGAGTCACACACCATTTGTACATTCAGGGAATGAAATTGTTTTCAGTTGCGGTACTGGGCCTCCATGGCATGTGGGACGACCAATTCAACATGGGTGCAGTCGATGGCACCAATGCAACCCGGTATGCCGGCAAGTGCATGGAATCCCACTTTCGTGTTGGTAATTTCCTGCTCCGAGCGTGGTAGGGAGATGTAGTCGTCTGCGTGCTGCAGGAGGGCATCGAGCACTTGCAATAGTGTCCGTGAGAACAGTGGCTGAGAAATGCCATGCAACTGTCCGACTGTGTGCTGGTAGGTGCCTGTGGCCAGGAAGTGGAGTACAGACACCACCTTCAGTAGGGGTGGGATGGCGGTTGGGCTATCTATCATGCTGACAAGGTCAGCCTGTGTCATGTCCACAATGGCGGCTATGGTGTCCCTGTCCAGACGGTAGAGGGTGTGGATCTGCTCATCAGTGAGGTTGAACGGATGGGCTCGGAGGCGTGGTATTGCGGGCTGCCTGCGTGGTGGTAGTGGCTGTGCTGGTGGGCCTTGCTGGCCCTGCCTTGGCCTCCTCCTCCTTCTGCGTCTCCTCCATGCGGCTGGTTGTAGTTGGTGTTCGTCTTCTTCTTGGAGTTGGAGCACTTGCAGTGCTATCAGGTCCCCCAGGGCCAACATCGCGAGTCCTGCCGGTAGCATTTCGGTGTGGTTGTGGGAGGAGACTGGCTGTGCAATTTATGTGTTTTCAGGCTGTATGGCCTCCACCTGTGGTGATTCATTCCACCTGTGCAAACTGCTCTCCCCTTTGGCCGAGCACGTCACGCGCACAACGCTGCAATTCGGGGAATGGTATCTTGCTATTGCTATCATGTATTTGTACCCGATGGCCGTGTAAGATTGGATTGATATGTTCATTCTGCTGTGGTCCCATTGTTTCCCATACTATCTGTGCAGTCGCGAACAGACTTGTGAAGGGTCAGTGGAACGTAGTACTCGAGTAACGGTGGGCCCTCATGCATCACTGTACCGAGTTGCAACGACGGGCGGGGCGTCCCATTCGTGGGTGAAGGCAGTTGCCATTTTCACACACAGCCGCACTCGATGGAATAATTAGTGATTTCAAACGGCCACAGATGCCTTTCCGACGTGGTGTTGCAAATGAGGAATTCGAAGGGCGGCGCTTTCGGTTTCCAGCTAGCGGCGAGGAGATGCCCACAGGTCTGACTGCAAATATAACGTTCTATTGTTCAATGTCCTTGAGACAGGGCCCATGGCGAGGGAGCAATGATTGATATGAATAGTTTGGGATGCGCAATAGCTACGTGGGCGATGAGGCCGGCCGTTCCCAAATACATGTTACTTCACAACACTGGAATTACGGGCTGGGGCACTGTGGATTTTGCAGGCTGCATAACGCACAGACTCAATGGATGTTTCTAATGTTATGTGAGTAATTATTCAGGCGTTTTGATCCCGGGATGAGGGAATGATGAATGGATGCATGGGCAGGTGATTTGATACAGAGTTTGCCATGTACAGGGCTTCTTGGGATCTATCCGCCTCCCCTACGCTATGTGATGCAGGGCTGCCATAGTGGGACCATCGTCTATCTGGCCTTGTTGAGCCCTCCCTGTCTCGAGGCGCACTCAGACACTTGTGTCCATGCACGTTAACATTCCCATCTGATGGATTCTGTTTTGACAGACGCATGCACAGGTACACTCGTTTGTGATGGTGTTTGCACCTCGATGTAGATGTTTATGAGTCGCAAGTGGTTTTGGGGTGGTGATGATCCTTTTGAGTGGGCTAGCATGCATATGGCTGTGGATTTCGTTTGATCATTGAAGTGAGTTGTTCGAATGTGGTTCTGATGGCCATTCTGTTCTTTTTCTTTTCTTTTGGTTGACAGGTATCTCCTCCCCTTTTGCCACTGCCATCTGTATGCCACTCCTGCAGATGGATTTTACTCCCGACACCTGCTGCTTCGTGTTAATCAGTGGAGCAGCATTACGATCTTATGGGACGATCGCCAATGGCCCACATGCCCTTACGCAGTACTGGTGGCTCGGAGCAACATTTCGGCCTTTCAGCTGGACTAGTGCCTCCCCATTGGGACGGCCCTGCGGTTCTGTGCGCTTCCATGTTGCCTTTTCGTACGTGAATGTGGATCTGTGTACCATGGGGGAACAGGGCGACACACAAGTAGTGGCTGGTCATTTCTTGCGGATGCAGCCCACAATGGTGGTTAGTGTTTTGGAGTTCATGGCCTGATGGCTGTATGGGCTTGGTGACTTTGATGTGCATAAATTTCTATTCTGATTTGGCCCGTGTAGCGTTTTTCTTTGCAAGTGATGTGGCATATGCCTATTTGGGGGGCGATGTATTGTGAGGAGATCTGCATTGGGTTCCAGCTTCGGGGTTTAGTTGCGTGGTACTGTACTGGGCGCGTTTGCCTACTAAGCCCGTGAGGTCAGGGATGGGGGCTGCCTATATGACAGTTTGAATGTTGTCATGCTCAGGGGCGGGGGATTGGGTTTTGTGTAACAGATGCCGGTCAGCCAGGTGGACTGGTGGAATGATGTGATTATCGGAATATTGCTGGTCACAGGTGCCTGTGTTTGCGTGCGTTTCTTGGTGGGGGACTGTGGTCATGTCCATTGGGATTGCTTCTGTATTCGTGCCATCTGTGCCCTGCAGCTCCCATTGGCCCCTCTTGTGTTTCTTTTGTTCGTTGGCATGCATGGGTGACTTGTACATTTCAATGGTTGCATTGTGACTTCATTGCACCTACGGGGGGTTGTACTTTGTGGGCAGGGAGCGGTGTACAGGCACTCAGTGGGGCCGTTTACGGTTGATTCGCGATGCCGTACTTCTCGCCATGGCGGAATGGTACATTACGCCATGCCTGATGGCGTTAGGTACATGTCCGCTAGGGTCGGAATTGGCGTACCGTTGCACCATGGTGGTGTTTGCGGTTTGGCATGGCGCGCGCGCGCGTGCTTGGTGCAGTTAGCGTTGGCGTTCACTACGGTGTCGCTAATGGCTTCGTACTTTGCGGTGACGGGTCATAGTCGCACCGAGCGCTATTCGATGGCGGTATTGCATTTCCGCCATTGTTTTTCGATTTCCGCCAGGGTCGTAATGAGGGCCATTGTGACGAGGATCTGGGTAGCTCCTCAAAAATTGAAATGGTGTGAGTTGTGTCTCTCAGATATGTACTCGTTTGCATGCTGAGTGGCTGTAGGAAGGTGTCCACAAATTTACTCAAAGGTTCCAAGACAGACCCGCATCCTGAGATGATCGGTCTGCCTGGTGGATTGATGGGATCCTTATGAATTTTAGGTAAGGCATAAAAACATGGAGTTCTGCCCCCTGGGGTATTAGGACAATCAGCTTCTTTAGAGGATAGCCAGTCTCTCTCTAATGCAAAGTTCACCACTTGTGAAATTTCAAGACTAAGGTCTTTTGTGGGCTCCTTGCAGAGGATGAAATAACATTCCCGGTCATTCAAAATCGCCAGAACCATATCTTTGTATTGAATGGTGGTCATAATCACTATTCCTCCTCCTTTATCTGCCGATTTGATGATGCTATCCTTGTTGTTCTGTAATTCGGTAAGAGCCTGTTTCTCATTCCTGTTTAGGTTATGATAAACTCCTGTTTTGCTTTTCCTCTTACTGTTTTTGAGTTTGAAAAAATCCTGTAAAATACATATTTCGAATGTCAGGAGTTAATTGGGTATCTGACTGTCTGATGGAGTGAAAGTTGATGATCTATGTAGACCAGTGTCTAATTCCGGATCCTCTGGGACAATGGAATGTTCTTTAAAGAAAGTGCAGAGTCTCACTTTCCTTAGAAATTTACGTATTTCCATTTCAGAATCGTACCAGTCTGTGTCTACAGTTGGTACGAATGATAAGCCCTTCATGAGTACAGATGTTTGTCCCTCTGTTAAGTCAATGCCTGCTAAGTTGTATATAGGTGTCAATTGGTTATTCACATTGGAACCTACTATCTCTGTCTGCCTCTTCTGGGTCTGTGTGATGCTGAAAATGCATCGGAGGGACAGGGCCTCCGTATCCTTGTCCTTTATTGCCTTTTTATCGTGTGTTCTGTCATATTTTCCGTGCAGGAGTTCATGTGGGACTCCTGGCGGTGCAGCTCTCTCTCTTTTGGTTTGGTGAACAGACCCGTGGGATACCCTTACGGCACCCATGGGTGGGGGTACAACCCTGTACCCCTAGTGTATGTTTTTGGGCACCTGTGGGTGGCCCGCAGAGCAGGGTATAGGCTGGTGGCAGCTCCATGCTGACTTTGACAGGTGCGCTGAGTATCCTCCATTTTGGGGATCCCCAGGCCCTGCCATTGGAATCAGTTGATTCCGGATGGAAAACAAGATGGCCCCTCTGGCCTCTTGCTTTCTATTACCTATTACCTTGTTTTCCCAAAGTCCTGGGAAGCTCTGACTCTGTCCCTTCACCCTGACTGGCTGTTGGGTGGAAGTTCCATATATGGTGTTGTTGTGAAGTCCAGTCCAGACTGACTGGAGCCTTCCCAGTGACTGTATGTTGTGGGTACCTCCTGTGGGTGGGACCTGGGTGAATGGAGTGTGTGACCAATATGCACTTCTTGCTGTGGCTGTCTGGTTTCTGGTATGAGAGACAAAGACTGAGACAGCCCTGCCCGAAACTGGCCTGAATGCAGTGTGTAGTGTTGAATAGCTGAGTATTTGTCCCAATCCACATTCCTTGTTGTGAGTGCCTGAGAGGGAGGAGGATGGCCTGAATGCCCTGTGTTCCTGATTGGCTGACTGACTGCATGAATGTCCTTCTGTATGATTGGCTGCTGAGAGTGACCCAGCAGTGTGGATGAGAGACAAGATAGTACATCTGGGGACCCCTCAACACTGGAAATTTTTCAGAAGCGTTCAGAAGCGTTCAGAAGCGTTCAGAAGCGTTCAGAAGCTGTGTCTACACTTTAAGAGTAACTGGAACTGCTGATCCTTGACGCCCAGCTGGAAGACAAAGACTTGCTGTTGAATTTGCTTCGACCTGATTTGAAAGCTGCCGAATTCGTCAAGGACTGATCCGAGAGAGGACCTGGTAAGGCGCCCTCTTCCCGTGCTCCGAGGGACCATCGAGCACTGCTAACGTTCGCCAAAGCTCCCTGGAAGTCAGACCCTCGAAAGGCTGCCGAACCGAGACGGGACCGCTGAGGAGAACGAAACAAAGCAGCCAGACTTCGCCGCTGTCGAAGTCCATTGCCGTCGAACAGGGTTCACAGGTTTGTGTAACCGCTGGAGGCCCATCAAAGTTGTGTTGCCCAGCTGTGGGGACCACTTGATGCAGTGCCGCCGACGACCGGAGCCGCCCGCTCCTTTGCCTAAGAACATTTGAATCCAAGGACTCCCTTGTCCACATCGTCGACCACTTTATCCCACCGGAGAAAGTCAAGGACGACCAACGCGCCGAGGAGAATCCGCCGGTGGCTTTCCCGCCACCCGAGAGCCACAAAGACTTCGACGACTCAACGCCCTCAATTGGGCCACAGCTCTTCTGAAATTCTTTGTGGTCCTGACCAATCTATCGCCGAGGTGCCCCACACACCTCATCCTCGCAGGACATCGCTGACAAGCACCGCCTGGATCGACATCGGGGTCTCGGCACCCTTGAACTTCTCATTGCCGCCATCGATGACTAGTTCACCATCTTCGACGCCTCTCGACGATCCGTGGCTCCTGCTTTAAAGGGAGTCACTCAAGAAGGATCCTTCGACGTGTCTTCAAAGAACTCTACTCCACCAGGTACATTGGGGGGGTAAAACCTTAATAGGAGGGAATAAGGCTATTGAACAATATATGGAGTGGGCTTGAGCTATATATCTTTATTTTACAGCTTGCCCAGGTGGGGGGATCTCCACACAGAACTGTGTCTATTGGTATAGGCAAGCATTCTGCCTATTGTTTCAACCATCTTACGTTCCTTCCTATCTCTATTGCTGGTTTCCTCGTTATTGATCTGTGTGACATTTTAACCGTACAGTTGATGCACTTTAATGAGATTTGATAACATTGGTGGTAGCACTTTAGAATTGTATATATTTATCATTGTTGATTTCTGAGTACAAAGTGCGTTATTGTGATCGTGTACATACCTTTGAATATTAATTATATAAAGACTGTGTTTTCAGTAATACAGTGTGTGGATATTCCTTTATAGGGGTTCGGGGACTACACTGTACTTAAGAACCAGCCTGCATCAACTCCTGAGAATCTAGGCCTTGATTGCTTGTCCATTGCTACCGCTTGAGAATCTTGGCTGGGGTCCTCTGTGCCTCTCCTCTACCATATAGGGAGCGGAAGTACAGGCACCCCCCACCAGTATCTTCACACTGGTGACAGCTGTGGGATGCTTATGGTTTTAAGAATCAGTGTATAACCGTGCCACTTACAAAATATCTGCAGTTTATTAAATTAAGGTTTGGTTGTGTACAAAATAACTGCATTACAAGGAATGGAGTCTATTGCAAATGGTAAATTGAATAGGATGAGCTTAGAGGCTCTCCAGTTTGCTTGTGAAGCCAGGGAGTTAGACTTTGTGGATAAGTCTAGGGCTGAGCTGATAGCTGCCCTGGTGGACTACCAGACCGATGGTGAAACTCTTGATGAGGGGGGGAATGCAACCAATGAGGACTCTGCCCCTGGGGGTTCTACTGTATCTGTTTCTGGGAATGCCACCATTCCTGCTGCCTCTGTTCCGAACCCCAGCAATTCCTTGGAGCTTGAGTTATTAAGGATGAAATTGGCCTTTGAATATTGCAAGTTGGAAATAGATGCTGAGTTTAAGAAGGAGGAGTTGGCTCAACAAGTGGAGCTCAAGAATATGGATGTTGAACTCAACAATAACACTGTACTTAAGAACCAGCCTGCATCACCTCCTGAGAAGCTATGCCTTGATTGCTCATCCATTGCTACCGCTTGAGAATCTTGGCTGCGGTCCTCTGTGCCTCTCCTCTACCATATAGAGAGCGGAAGTACAGATACCCCCCGCCAGTATCTTCACAGTCTGTAGGCCTGTCTTCCCCCTCTTTGGGGTGGTCCCCATTGGGGATAACCCCATGGGGAATTGCCAAAACCACCACCCCCTAAAAAATGAAAAAGTTGTGGTGGTGGATATGGAAAGTTGGATTGAGGTAGACCTGTCTGTCGTTTTGATTGGTCGTCTGAGGAGGAACCGCTGCTAGATCCGGAAAATGTGACCCCTCTATGTCGATTCCATTGTTGTCTGGCAGACTGGGGGCCAGACTGGCCTCCTTGATTCAGGTTGGCCAGATAGTTATCAGCAATCTAAGGATATACTATGTCGAGTTGGAAATCTTTGATATCTTTTTGCAATTTTTTTATCTTCCTGGTTAGTGTAGTTGTTTTGAAATCCTCAAACAATTTGTTGAGGTGCTGCACGTTACACAACCCATACATGGACAATACTGTTCAACGCCCTCATTCTGAAGCCCGCGGAGACTGCAAACTCTCCCAAATTCAGCTGCAACTATTGGCTTCCGTGTAGCCGCCCCCGATCCAGTGCAGCACCCCGAGCTGCATCCAGAGCACTGACGCCAATGTTCATGTCCAGCTGACTGCTCACTCCATCAGAGACTCCATAAGCGCCCCACAAACCCCATACTGTTATGCGACCTGTGGCTTTTAGAACTTGTTAAACTTTCTCAATGCAAGCAATTATCTCACCATTGAACCACCATGGCCCCATATCTTACACATGTCTTGGAGGGAACCAGGGAGACCTACACTAAGCTAGAGATTCATTCATGGCGCCAGGACATTATCCCATACAACCACTCAACACAGCTCCCTCTACAGACAATCAAGGAGCCTAGAGCACGCCAACGGTGCAACAAACAGCCAGCTGTAAGTGCTGCTAAGCACACTGGCTTATTTGACTCAGACGGATGCTCCATGCCACGGCAATAGCTGGAAGTGAAGGCCTGCATTGGAAAAAGGAGGCAATAGCTACAAACCACGCACCACGGCCATCACTGACATCCAAGTGTGCGCTCTAACCGGTGATAGATTGTTCAACCGAGACAAAACGGAGCAATAAGTTCAAGATTGAATGCACCAGGCACTCAGATGTAATGAGACACTCTATTAAGCTTGGACAGCTACTAACACGAGATATTCAGCCAGTCTCTCGTAAAACCAAGGTGTGTTTACTCACCACAATAAGATATGTCTGGATCCCAGAGGAAGGACGAGCCCATGACACAGCGAGCTACCGAAGAACTGACCATCATCGGAGGGGGAAGGGTTAGTTACATTCTCAGAGCAGATTACAGAAACCAGTGACTAGCCAGGGCATCGCGCTGCACATAGCAGCCACGGCAACAGTCAGAGCTGTGTACTTGAGACAAGTATTGCACTTCCACACCCCAACGAAGCGAAGCCCTCCCTCGTCCTGCAACAAGGATCCCCAGACCCCATGACCTCTGGAACATAGAACTGATTCAACTATTACACGGCCCACCACAAACAGCACCAGGAAAAAGAAAAAGACATTCACAGCCCAAAGGGGCAGCACCCAACAAAGGGAAAGGTGCAATTGAGAAATACACCATGCAGACACCTAAAGTAAGTCACAGAGATAACACTGCCACAGGATCAACAATGTAGAATAATCCTACGGCCAGGCCAGCCACCATGGCTCCCCAGGCAGTCTTCACTCTGATGCAACAGGGCTTTGCGGCCTTAAACGATAGACTTGATGGAATCAACGCTAATGTAACCACTATCATAGCCACCTTCCCTTAGCTTATCGTGGGGCACCGGCCCGGCGTTAGCCGGCCCCAATGAAGGCATCGAAGAAAGGCTCCTGACTGAGCCTGACGTAGCTGGACATGCACCGTGCACCAGGGACTCTGCAAGTTTCATCTCCCAGCTAAGTACTATATATGTTGACATTGCCTCCCTATGGATAACTGGTAAACACTGTCTCCTCCTATAAACAAGTATCGTGAGCCCGTAATATCTGCACGCCACTGGCTGGGTTCTCTAATGTAAACTCTCAGTGTATGTCCAGTTCATTGCATAATCTTATCTGCCTACCTGAAATCTGTTCCACAGTGAATTGATTGTTTGCCCATAATGTGTTGTACTAGCCTCTCAGAACCATAACCCTATTACTGCATCAATGTGCCATCATACCGTATGACCGCCGAAATTCTTAACTGTCACACTATTGCGTACTACTCATGGTGTTAGCTACTAAGCAGCACCCATAGCCTGTGCATCTCATGCAATTTGCAACTGCACTGCTCATATCAGCCAATCAGCAACGAGTACTGATGCCTCTAATGTTCTAATTATTGTAACAACCACTTTTTACATCTTGTGCTACCTGTACTACTTTGCTCCACGCCAGCTTATCCCTCACAATAACTCAATTTAACGTTGTAGCCCATCATGCATGCATCTGTCCTGTCTTCTAGGGAACCACGTATCACCCTATTGAAATCGTTCACCTACTCGCATTCTTACTGGTTTAACTGTTAAGCACGCTCTCACCTCAATCATTGCAAATAGATGTAATAACAGTGCTGCTGTGTCCCTAACTTGCAATACACATATAATGATATCTCCCATGCATCGCTCTTTGTCATAACGGATCATCATATGCATATTTTTTAGGTAGTCTTTGATTGTTTACATATATTGAATCAGTACTGGAGTCCTGTATAGCGCACTAGACAATTGCGGGGAAACTGTTTTCTGCGCCTTGAATCATAACAGCTTTGCTTGCCTATAACTTAACCACTACTACTCCGTACAAATCAACCTACTCCCTAAGCTATCATACCCCTGGCATCGCCTAAACCTTCAACTACACAGCGACCTAGTCGCTCCTAACCATATTAGTTTGCTTTACCATCGCTATGTTCCCATACCACCTCATACCTGACCACACTCCCTGCCTAAGTAGTCATTATAATATACATGAACATGGGCTCTCTAAATCACCTTGTCCCAGGTACCACCCAATCCCATGCCCTATGCCATTTTTGCCCATACTATCACCTTTCACACCTGCCACGAATGACGCTACCCCCTCAAACCAATGACTAACACTCAAGACACCCATCTTAAAGCCTCTACCAGCACTTACCATAAACACACACAGAAGCACAGGTATGCTGTAGGATTCCAATCTCTACCTATCTCAGGCAATGACAGATGACAACGTCTAAGAGCTCACACCCAGCACCATGCCAAGTATCACACACCCCTTGATGTTCCAACACTACTCCCCATACCAAAGCACCGCCAATCGGGCACCCACCCATGCCCAAAACCAACACCAAAACTACCACTACCCCCAAACGAGTAACCACAACATCAGAAGAAACCCACACTCCTAAACCTCTCTCCACACTCAAATGCTCACTCATAAATGCTCACTCCTTAGGAGCTCATGCTATCGAAATACACAATATCATACTAGAATCGAAACTGGATATTCTAGTCATTACCGAATCACGACTCCACTATGCCTCAGGCCCCCACCTCACCAGTGCCATCCCCCCAGACTACACCATCCTCAGAACGGATAGAACCCATTCACATGGAGGTGGAGTAGCCATCATTGCAAAAACTAAACTTAATCTAAGATCATGCCTAGTCGAAAGTCTAAAAGGACACAAAATTCTACTAGCCAAACTCCCCATAGATGGAAAAACAACTGTCAATGTAATAGTCATCTACAGAGCTCCCAACTTCAATAATCAGACAGAGATTGACATCCCTCTACTATTGCATACTTTTGGGAGACTTGAATTTGGGATTTAATGACAGCCAGGATCCTAAAGCAGAGGCCCTACCTTCAGCCATGAAGGACATGAGTTTCACTCAATTAGTGAATGCTCCCACACACTCCAAAGGAAGGACCCCGGATTGGATCCTTTCACTCAACACTGACAGTACTATTGATGCCATTTCTCTTTTAGACTGGTCAGACCATCACAATATCATGTTCACCATCAACTCCATTGTTCCTATGGCTAAGGAGGGGACTCCCAACTCCTTTGAAACCAGAAACCTCTGCAAACTCACTCCTGAAATGCTAGAACCATTGCTTCTCAAAGCATTAGAAGCACCCTCATTCACTGACGACAACCCCAACAGACTAGCAGATGCATATCACAATTGCCTCACATCAACTATCAATGCTGTAGCCCCACTCATCACCAGAACCAATCGTTCAGAAAAACGCTCATGCTTCTGGTTCAACGAGGAATTCATCTCACTCAGAAGAACCAAACAAGCCCTTGAACATATTTTTAGAAAACTACCCTTACCAGAAAACGAATCAGCCTTCCAAGAAGCAAATATAACTTACAAAAAAGCTATCATCACACACAAAGCCAATGCCCTCAACACTCAGATCATCAATGCTGCATCCGACTCCAAAGAACTCTTCACAATACTAAGAGAATTGGAAAATCCAACACCCATCACCAACTGCACCCATACTAGTAAAGAATTGTTCACCACGATCCAAGAGGCGCTTACCGCAAAGATCAACCTCCTTCAAGATAAAATCCAAACCAAAAAACAAATTCTAGCAGATAAATATGACAATGACACCCAGCCTCCCAACCCACCAGAATCACCAAACCTACCTTCCAATTGACACCTGTCTCACAAGTTTTAGTGTTCAATACCATTTCCAAACTTAAAGCATCCAATTTCAAGGGAGACGCTGTCCCGGCAAAAGTAGTAAAATCATGTGCCCATGCACTGACACCCATCATAACGACATTTTTAAATGCCTCTTTTGCCAAAAACATAGTGCCAGCTAGCATCAAAGAAGCCTGGGTTACCACGTTATTAAAAAAGCCTAACCTTGACCCCACAGTGCTCACTAACTATAGACTTATAACAACGGCCTCATTCCTATTAGAAATCCTGGACAAAATAGCATACAATCAGCTCCAAGCACACTTGGAACAGAACCAGCTCCTTGGCACCAGACAATCTGGCTTCCCCCCCAACGATAGTACTGAAAAAGCCCTTCTGGACCTCAAAATCCAAATGGACTCCATCAGAGACTCAGGAAAGCTCTGTATCCTCCTTCTTCTAGACCAATCCGCAGCATTCGACCTTGTCGACCACAACAAACTCTGCTCCACCCTAACAAAAGATTTTAACTTTTCTAAGGACGCCACTACATGGATCAAATCATTTCTAGCTGAACGAACCTCTAGAGTGTCCATAAGAAAAGAAGCTGCAGACCCCATACCAGTCCCCATAGGTGTTCCACACGGCTCCTGCATATCCCCCACCCTTTATAATGCCTACACAAAGCTCCTCTTCTCAGCACTGGATGATATGGGTGTCATCTACACAAAATTTTCAGATGACACACAGATCCTTATCACTCTTTCAGGGTACTACACACAAGACACTGCCACTATAAATAAAATCTACTCCATAATCCAAAACTGGATGGCCCTAAATAGCGTCTGTCTTAATGACAAAAATACAGAGATCCTCATTGTAGGCCCACAAGCCAAAATCATCGCCCTTCAGCCTGACTATGCCACCATCAACATAGACGGAACTATCATCCCAGTTTTCTAAACATGTAAAGGCATGTGTAGGCATGTATTTAGACTCTAATCTATCCTTGAACAAACGCATTAGCTCTCTTTCTTCCTCCACGTTCTACACGTCTAAGCTGATCTCACTCAACCGCCAATTCCTGACCCCAACTAACTGCATCACATTAGCCAGGGCCTTGATACTATCTAGACTCGACCACTGAAACATACTATTTCTAGGCACCACAGCCACTAACCTCAATAAACTGCAATTAATCCAAAATAAAGCCCTCAGGGCTGCCCTGGGAATAAGACAATCTGAGCACATATATAACTCTAGAAGAGAGCACCATTGTCTCTCTATCAAAGATAGAATCTTATTCAAAACATTATGCATCACCTTCAAACGTCTACATGATAATGCACCTATATACCTTAACCAGAAAGCCGATTACCAGAACCTTAAGATCTAACAACCTCTCACTACTCTCAGTCCCCCACGTCAAAATGATCAGAGCAGGAGGCGCTAGCTTTCAGTACCTAACCCTAAACACAGCAACGCTCTGTCGCTCCACATCAAAAATGAGACAACCCTCACTGGTTTCAAAAAATGAGTGAAAACTTGACTTTTTAATCACGAACATGAACATAGCCATCTCTCTGTTTGAAAATATACTGTTCCCTGTATATTTGCTAAGGTCATGTATATATATTATCTGTACTGTTTTTGTATATATCTTGACAATTGTTACTGGCTAAATTATGCCTTATAATTTATTCATTTCAAGCTGTCTGTAACTTTGCCATGATACCTAAGGTTCTGGGCGAGTAACAAATGTAATAAAATAAAATATACTGTTCCCTGTATATTTGCTAAGGTCATGTATATATATTATCTGTACTGCTTTTGTATATTTCTTGACAATTGTTACCGGCTAAATTATGCCTTATAATGTATTCATTTTCAAGCTGTCTGTTACTTCGCAGTGATTCCTAAGGGTCTGGGCGAATAACAAATGTAATAAAATAAAATAAATAAAAAATATCAGGAAACAGCTTCAAATAGCAACTAACCACATCACGGAGACCAAAAATTGGATCAGCACTGCCGAAGATGTCCTGGAGTCACTACGGAACACCGTGACAGAAATGGCTAAAGATCTAGGTTAGATGCGAAGACTTAGAAGACAGATCCTGATGCAATAACGTGCGCATAGTGGGTGTGCCTGAAGATGCGCTGAAAGGCCTGATGGAAATAGCGGTAGAGGATATGTTCAGAGACTTGCTAGGCGACCTGGGCTGGTTTGCATTGTTTGTTGTCGAAAGGGCACAAAGATCCCTGGCATCTCGTCCCAAACTGGGCGCCTACACTAGAACCATTATGGCTAGACAGATGAACTATAGGTACAGGGACCTGGTGCTCTGACCTGCGAGAGATTAACAAGATTTGAAACTGTGTTCCAGCATCATACAGATATTCCCAGACTACACATTGGTAGTCCAGCAGGAGCGATGTTCATTTACAGGCGTAAAAGAAATGCTGCACGAACGGGGAGTTCCTTACGCAATGTTGTATCCTCCCAGGCTTCGCCTACAACACAAAAACAAGACATACTTCTTCACTTTTCCTGAGGAAGCTGCCACCTTTGTTGAATCCAGCATCGCATTGCCATCCAAGCAGCCACTCGGATCTACCAGCGGAAGCAACAATCCCCCATCATCGTCCAACTGAGACATGCAATGGTTCACTCATACCACACTGGAGGAAATTAACATGGGACAACAGCAGTGGCCACTTAAGCTTTTTACCCTATACCCATATATTAATTGTTTGCTAAGTATCACTACACCACTCAACTTTACTGATCATTTTGTGTACTGGAAATGTTTGAATAAGTAATCTTAAGGGCAGTCATGTTATACTTCTTGGCCTCGGCTGCAGCGGAAGCGCCCACCAGTATGGGTGCAATGGTTACATGAGCGAGGGAGAATGGAGGAAGGAGGGAAACACATAGTTAGAGTTTGGGGAACTATGAGGGAGGGGGTGGGGGGATGCTAAAATACAAAGGGTGTTAAAGTAAAAAATGCACAGACACACACAAAATGGTCATGTGGTAAAAAGGTGCGGCACTTGATCACTAATGGACATGCCAGAAACTGCACAGAATATGGCTGAGGAAGACCCAAACAGCCTTAAACTAATCAGCTGGAATGTAAGTGGATTGGCTGAGTGCCGAATTTTATAAAGAATTTTCCTCAACCCTGGTGACTAGACTCCTTGACTCTTTGCATTCTGTACCGAAGCTCTAGCACCGCGAATTACCTGAAAAAATCAGGGAAGCAATTATTACTCTATTGTTAAAGCCTGGGCAATGACTAGAAGAATGCAGCTCCTTTATTTCTCCCTCCTTAGTAAACACAGATGTGAAGATATTCGCTAAGACATTGACCATATGATTGAACCCTCTAATGCTACATATGGTCCATGAAGACCAGACTGGCTTTTTACTGGGCAGGTCCACTGTGACAAACATACGCCACTGTTATAATATCATTGCGTCAATACCCAAAGACATGCAGAAGGCCTTCAACATGGTCTACTGGCCCTTCCTATTTAGGGCACTCAACAATTATGGATTTGGGCCAAACTTTTTGCATTGGGTACGGATACTATACACGAAACCATACACCAGAATCTGCATCAACGGGATCCTCTCCAAGGTCCTGGAAATGGCTGGGTGTACCAGACAGGGGTGACCATTATACCCTTTATTATTCGCCCTGGTCATAGAACCAATGGCTGACCTACTGAGAGGTTGATACAGTAGGTTGGGAATCTCCCTGGCGGGTAAGGTTGAAATCATGACATTATATACTGACTACAAAATGCTATACTTAAACAACCCTGCAGTTAGCCTTGCTGTGGTGCTGCGATCAGTGAAAGAATTCAGAGAGTACTCTGGGCTGAAGCTTAACTCAACCAAATCAGAAATATTTACTCTCACAGAAGCCACCTCTAGGCCCACAGAGCTACACAGGCACCAATGGACACCCACACAAGTGAAATACCTAGGCGTGGAAATAGAGCGCAATGCACAAATCGCCCGTAGACTGCAATTGTAGACGCCCTGTGTGCCAAGCTTGAACATTGACGGATCTTGCCAATATCCCTCATGGGTAGACTGGCCCTGATCAAAATGATTATCTTGGCCAAACTATTTTATTTGTTCAGCACTGTTCCCGTATGGCCCGGCAGGTCATTCTTTGATAAAATCCAGGGAGCATGTACGGCATTTGTCTGGAATTGGCAACCCAGAGTGAGCTGGCGAAGGCTTACCCAAACCTACCACCAGGGCGCCCCCCCCCCCCAAATTTTGAATTATATTATCCCGCAGCACAGGCATACTACACTACATACTGGATAGAAGGGAATCCCCGGGCATTCACAGCAATTGAAACAAATACACTGGGCCTGTTGAAGCTCCTACACAAATCGGCAGAGGCTAAAGTCAGAAACAGAAATACCATCAACCCTGCTCTAGTGACATGCTCAGCATGGACTAGAATGGCCAAGCAACCCGGACACAAGATTTTGTACCATCCCAACATGCCATTATGGGAGGCCCATTACCTCCCCCACGCCCAGGACAAGATCCTCACACATTGGAAAGACAAGGGAATACAGTGGTTTGGTGATTTGTTTCCAGATAAGCAATTCATCAGCTGGGAAGAAATAAGCAAGACCATAGGGTTTACACCACTGCGGAAATTACAATACCTAAGACTGCGATTGGCCATAGCAGAAATATGGCCATATTCCCTAGAGAACCACAGATACACCTTGGGTTGGGGTACATGTTTCTCGCCAACACAACCAAGACATCTATCTCTACACTATATAAGATTACACAATCCACCAGAGAAACTCTGCCTCCAGAGGACAAAAGGAAATGGAAGATAGACCTGGGCTACACTATCGCTGACCAGCAATGGGCAAAATTGTGTGCATTAACTAAGAAAGTCTTGCACAACTCTCTCTATAGGCTAATATATTACAAGGTACTGTACAGGGCCTACTATACCCCAGCCAAGATCAGAGCTGTATACCTTTCAGCAGACGGGAAATGCCCCAGATGTGGCAATGAAGAGGCTGGCATGCTAAACATGCTGTGGTCTTGCTCACCGCTAACTGAATACTGGGCTGAGGTGTGTGATGCACTTGATAAAATTGCAGATCAACCTATTGTATGGGATCCATGTTTGTGCATGTTGGGTACTGTTGACAGAATGAATCCCACTTGGTGTAAACTGCTTAACCTTAGCCTGATGCTCACAAAGTGGCCAATACTGATGTGATGGAAAAGCTCAGAACCACCCACCAAAAATGATTAGGAAAGGGACATGACGTGGGATGACTGTGCAGAAACATATGACATCTTACTACCCTTGCCCCAGAGACATATGGAGCAGATATAACCAATATTTGTCTGATAATTGTGCAGGGGAGGGAGGCACAGAAACATCATAAAACTGTATGTAAATGTGTCAAGTTGCTATATAACAAAATGATGACAATGACTATAACTGAAAGTTAAAGTTATGATGATATGTCTGTGCAAGTTAAAATAAAGTTTAAAAAAAAAGTTGTGAAGGGGAAAAATAAATATTTAGTGGACATTAAAAGGAACACTCAACAGCAACCTGAATCCATGTTCAGGGAAGAAGAAAAAGCAGTGGAACGAGAGCGAGAGAAAAAGGAAAAGGATAAAGGAAAGGTCGTTGGTGAGCAAGAATGGACAGCAAGGCGCCTACAATTTAAAATTGACAAGTGGAGGAGTAATAGGGAGAAAGAGAGGAGTCACTGGGGGACTGGAGGAATAGGCTCTGCAGTAGGAAAACAAGAATAGCATTAGCTAAAAGACCACAGCATAGGAATAAGCAGACAGCACAAACACAGATGCCTCCCTTACAGAAATCAAAAGTTGAGGTGCATTATGTACCTTGGCAGACGATGGGCAGGGACAATTTGGTTTATAGCTTACCTTCGCTAATGGCAGGAAAGAGTACATGGATTTATGTTTTTTAAAAGGAAACAGCAGGGATTCCATTGGCCATAGGAGACATTAAGAGTTTATTAGCAGTGTTGGTGGGGGAACAAAGTGAGACAATTTGGTGACAAGCAGGTTATACAAGAGTACAATTAAGCTCCAATGTACAAGATGGAGCACATTTTAACAATTATGGAGCACACACATGGAAAGGTCTAAGAGAGCTGTATCCAGACACCTTAGATATGGGGTCAATACTAGCGTGGAAAATGAAATCAGATGAGGACCCTGCAAAATATATATGACCCTTAGAAGAGATGTGGACACAGGAAAATAAACAGTCCTAGGATGAGTAAATACCATTGGTTTATCATATACTAGTGAGGGGGCTCCCCACGTATGTGCAGGTTCTCCTAGAAACAATTGTTGGGATTGAGGCAAAAGGGTGGCCTGAGTTACAGGCAACAATTGTACACTATTGTAAAATAAAGCAGAAAAAAGACAAAGAAACAGCAGATCACACAGTAAAAGCAGAACATAAATGAGTTCAGAGGAAATTGGCAAAAATAAGCATGAAAGGAGCAGTGCTCACAGGACCAGTTGTCATCTCACCTGCCCAACAGGGGCAATCCCAGTAACAGTGATAACACACCTGGGAGAATACACACAAGCACCTAATAATTAATTTCGTTATTTATTTTGACATTTATAAAGCGCACGTAACCCAGAAGCATCTAGGCGATAAAACCTAAGAGATTGGTTACAGACGAATACTTCATCAGGTACTGTTGCACTACTACATATAATTTACAGGATACAGATGACATATACAGTGTAACTAGTTACTGCATAAGTAGTTATTATTCATGGCAAATGGTACTGGAAGTTGCAAGCATTGATAGGATGGTAAATATACCTACAGGTCTTCTTTATAGGATTAGGCGGTCGGTTTGGAGTGGTCTGTCTAACCTGGGCCTAGTGTCTCATTGTTGGGAAGCTGGGCTGAAAGTCTGGTTTTAAGGCATTTTCGCAATGACCAGATGGATGAGTCATTTCTCAGTTGGACAGGCCGGGTGTTCCACGATAAAGATTACCCCTGCTAACTGCGCAGGGAGAATTAATTCTATTAAAGACTAGGAGGCGAGCATTATGCTTCATCTTCCTTTATTTCTACTCTTCAGCAGTTCAACAAAACACATACAACTTTTTTTTTTTGTTTTAAAAGTGTTCAACAACTTTTTTCTATTTTTTAACTACATGCTCAGCATGGACTAGAATGGCCAAGCATTAACTACAACATCCATGAGTCTCTGTAGTCCATGTTCCCTCAGCCAGTCACAATCCACTTCCTGTACTTGGACTCCTCCTCTGCTTTTACTTGCTCTGAAAACTTCTTAACTTCCTTAACTTCCATAACGTCCCGAACTGATCCTCGCTAACGGTGCAACGATATCTTTAACTTAGTAACTCCACTGTCGGCGGAACTCTGCTCTCAGTATAACTCTGTTACTGTACAGTTATTCATCTGATCTTCTCCTAATAGAAATGATACAAATAGGAGATTTATGGTGGAGTCAACGTAGTGTACATAGCAATATAACACAATTCAATAATATAGACTGTACACTATTAGGGTGGGAATTTAATGCTCGCCTCCTAGTCTTTAATAGAATTAATACTCCCTGCACAGTTAGCAGGGCTAATCTTTATTCTATGACAAGACAGGAGGCAAGCATTATGCTTGTTCAAAGCTTCCCCAACACTGTCCCAGCTAAACTCTCCGCTGGCTTAAAGTAGAATTCTTTAAATGTACTGTCACCTGACCAATCCGCTGCTAGCATAATTTCACTTAACGGTACACCTGCTCTTACGGCAGACGAAGCCATTGCCCCCCTCACGGAGTGCGCTCCATACATGTCCACATTCACACCTGCTGCTAACATAATCTCTTTGACCTATCTTGTGATGGTGGCTGATGTAACTGCCTGATAGGGCGTCCTGCACGCCATTAGAAGCTGAGTAGTGCCTGCTGCCCTATACTCTGCTGTCCTAATCTCATATGCCTTAATACATCGTGCTACGCACCATTTAGTATTGCTTGGGAAATACGGATAATGCACTGTAGTGGTCCGTGTCTTGGTCCTTTTGGCTATAGAGAACGTCACCCCCTCCGGTCCAAAGGACCTTCTGTTAATCTCTAGTGCTCTAACGTCCGACACTCGTTTACAGGAAATTAGGCATAACAGCATAGCTAGTTTCCCTGATAACTGTTTAAGAGAGAGATATTTATCTGCTGGCCAACCTGATAATAATCGTAGTACCGCCGACACATCCCATGTGGTATTATACCTGGGTTCTGGGGGAACTCTGAATCTCGCCTCCACTACAGTGGGATGCTCTCCTGCCGGGACGCCTTCTATGGGCAAATACCCTGCCGATATTGCCGACCTGTACAGCTGGTAGCCTTTGGGCATTTTGTAGAGGCCCAGACCGCTCCCCCCTGAATCCCACCCTCCTACCTCGGTCCGTATCTCTCCCGCAGCCCGCGAACGCTCCCCGCTTCCTGGTTTCCCCTGATCGTATCTGCAGGTATCAGCAGGAGAAGCAAGAAGCCAGCAACAAGTAAGTGTGGCAAGGGCAGGGACAGAAGCAACTACTTCAGGCCATACTACCCTACCACTCCTCTAACACAGCATCAGCAACGTAAATCCATTATAGTTGCACTCAGAAACCCGGTCCGTTGCATGTGGAAGGTGTACCCAATTACATTTAAAAGTTGCACCCAATAGCCTCTCGGTGAAAAGTTGATTTTAGAAGTGTACCCAATTGCATTAGAAGTTGCACCCAATAGCCTCTCTGAGAAAGTTGAATTAGAAGTGTACCCAATTGCACTTAAAAGTTGCGCCCAATAGCCTCTCTGTGAAAAGTTGATTTTAGAAGAGTACCCAATCGCATTTAGATGTGTACCCAATCGCATTAGAAGTTGCACCCAATAGCCTCTCTGAGAAAGTTGCATTTAGAAGTGTACCCATTTGCATTAGAAGTTGCACCCAACAGCCTCTCTGAGAAAGTTGAATTTAGAAGTATACCCAATTGCATTTAGAAGTGTACCCATTTGCATTAGAAGTTGCACCCAACAGCCTCTCTGAGAAAAGTTGAATTAGAAGTGTACCCAATTGCATTGAGAAGTTGCGCCCAATAGCCTCTCTGAGAAGGTTGAACTTAGAAGTGTACCCAATTGCATCTAGAAGTTGCGCCCAATAGCCTCTCTGTGAAAAGTTGATTTTAGAAGTGTACCCAATTGCATTTAGAAGTGTACCCAATAGCCTCTCTGTGAAAAGTTGATTTTAGAAGTGTACCCAACTGCATCTAGAAGTGTACCCAATAGCCTCTCTGTGAATAGTTGATTTTAGGCCATACTACCCTACCACTCTTCTAACACAGCATCAGCAACGTAAATCCATTATAGTTGCACTTAGAAACTCTGTCCGTTACATGTGGAAGGAGTACCCAATCGCATTTAAAAGTTGCGCCCAATAGCCTCTCTGTGAAAAGTTGATTTTAGAAGTGTACCCAACTGCATCTAGAAGTGTACCCAATAGCCTCTCTGTGAAAAGTTGAATTAGAAGTTTACCCAATTGCATTCAAAAGTTGTGCCCAATAGCCTCTCTGTGAAAAGTTGACTTTAGAAGTGTACCCAATTGCATACGAAGTTGCACCCAATAGCCTCTCAGAGAAAGTTGAATTTAGAAGTGTACCCAATTGCATTTAGAAGTGTACCCAATAGCCTCTCTGAGAAAAGTTGAATTAGAAGTGGACCCAATTGCATTTAAAAGTTGCGCCCAATAGCCTCTCTTTGAAAAATTGATTTTAGAAGAGTACCCAATCGCATTTAGAAGTGTACCCAATCGCATTAGAAGTTGCACCCAATAGCCTCTCTGAGAAAGTTGAATTTAGAAGTGTACCCAAGTGCATTAGAAGTTGCATCCAACAGCCTCTCTGAGAAAGTTGAATTTAGAGGTATATCCAATTGCATTTAGAAGTGCACCCATTTGCATTAGAAGTTGCACCCAACAGCCTCTCTGAGAAAAGTTGAATTAGAAGTGTACCCAATTGCATTGAGAAGTTGCACCCCATAGCCTCTCTGAGAAAGTTGAATTTCGAAGTGTACCCAATTGCATTGGGAAGTTGCGCCCAATAGCCACTCTGAGAAAGTTGAATTTAGAAGTGTACCCAATTGCATCTAGAAGTTGCGCCCAACAGCCTCTCTGTGAATAGTTTAGGGCATGCTACCCTACACTCTTCTAACACAGCATCAGCAACGTAAATCCATTATAGTTGCACGCAGAAACTCTTTCCGCTACATGTGCAAGGAGTACCCAATTGCATTGAGAAGTTTCACCCAATAGCCTCTCTGAGAAAGTTGAACTTAGAAGTGTACCTAATTGCATTTAGAAGTGTACCCAATAGCCTCTCTGAGAAAGTTGAATTAGAAGTGTACCCAATTGCATTTAAAGTTGCGCCCAATAGCCTCTCTGTGAAAAGTTGAATTTATTAGAGCTGTACCCAATTGCATCTAGAAGTTGTGACCAATAGCATCTCTAAGAAAAGGTGAATTTAGAAGTGTACCCAATTGCATTGAGAAGTTGCACCCAATAGCCTCTCTGAGAAAAGTTGAATTTAGAAGTGTTCACAATTGCATCCAAAAACTACACCCAATAGCCTCTCTGAAAAAGTTGAATTTAGAAGTGTACCCAATTGCATTTAGAAGTTGCAACCAATGGCCTCGCTCAGAAAAGTGGATTTTAAAAGCGTCCCCAACCGCACTTTCAAGTTTTGACCAATCGCCGCTCTGTGAAAAGTTCAATCTAGAAGTGTACCCAACCGCATTTTCAAGTTGTGACCAATAGCCGCTCTGTGAAAAGTTGAATTTATAAGTATGCCCAATTGCATTGAGAAGTTGCACCCAATAGCCTCTCTGAGAAAGTTGAATTTAGAAGTGTTCCCAATTGCATTTAAAAACTACGCCCAATAGCCTCTCTGAGAAAGTTGAATTTAGAAGAGTACCCAATTGCATTTAGAAGTGTACCCAATTGCATTTAGAAGTTGCACCCAATAGCCTCTCTGAGAAAAGTCGAATTTAGAAGTGTACCCAACCGCATTTTCATGTTGTGACCAATCGCCGCTTTGTGAAAAGTTGAATCTAGAAGTGTACCCAATTGCATTGAAAAGTTGCACCCAATAGCCTCTTTGAGAAAAGTTGAATTTAGAAGTGTACCCAATTGCATTTAGAAGTGTACCCAATTGCATTGAGAAGTTCCACAGAAAGAACGGCACCTACTAGCTTACCCTAACTAATCGTTTTATATAACTAAACAGTATAGGTATGTATTGTAGAACCTAAACGGCGACTAATAATCTAACACAAACTGGATTTAGATTCATACCTAATACCCTCCCAGTATAAAGGTGAATTGAAAGTAGTACTCCCACCAACTTGCCCTGCTCAATCCTATTAGGATAACTAATAGTTTAGCTGTGTAATGTAGAATCTAAAATGGTGACAAATAATCTAATACCCCCCCTATATAAACTGAATCTAGAGACTGACCGAATATCTTCTCTGTGTTCAGGTGAGCTCAGAAATGTACCTAATACACTAATATATCATCTACCGGCAATTGTATCTAGAGAGCATCAAATAGTCTAATATCGACTAAGACCAGTTGAACCTAGAAGTGTGCCTAAAGGCGTGACACCCGATCCTAGAACTACAATCAGAAAACCCTCCTAAATCAACCTAAAAGCCAGCACCAATCATGAGCGCACCCATTCCACCAGAGTCTGCCAGAAACGACCCCCGTGGACCACCCCCACTCTCCGATCTGCCTTCCCTCCCGCCCCCTTCCTCCCAAATCACCCCACCCTCCTCCACACTCAATGCCACTCCCCTCTCCAAACACCAAGCTAGAGGAGCATGATGACGAGCCACTCACGCTAAAAGCTCTCATCCCCAGAACCCCACCCCTGACCCGCCAGCATTGCCCACACCCGCCCCCCTCACTATCAAACCTGGCACACCCCACCCCGAAACCACCCACCCACTGCCTTGCCCTCATACCCCTGCCACCTTCGCCCACCGACCGCACCCTTTCCCCTCCCTAAAAACTGCGCGCCTAGCCCTAGCACGAATCGAAGCTGCTTCCCTTTCCCCCTCTGACCCACCTACCCTCTCCCACACACCAGTCACAGCAAAGAAACTAAAGAGGAAACGCTCCTGGTCGCCCTCAATCTCTCAGCAATCCTCGCCCCCCTGCCTCGACCCACCACCTCTCTCCCGCATTCTCCTCCTTCCCCCGTGGCCTCCCCCTTCCTGAAACCCCTCTCCCTTGATTTCTCATCAACTGCAACCGAAACTCCCATCCGCCCACTCCTCTCCCTCAAATCCCCCCACCCAAACCCGATCATCCTATCACACCCAGCCATCCAGCCCCGCCCGAAACCTGCCAAGTTTTCTGCCCGCCCACTATTCCCCTCTAGCATCGCCCACCGTACCCCCCCTCCACTCTCTCCACCACTGCCCCATCCCGTTCCAGCACCGAGACCTACCTTGCCTGCCGATGTGAACTGTATCCTATTCAATGCCCATTCCGCAGCAAAAAACAGACATTGCATCTATGACCTCCTCGCCTCTACCAAACCAGACCTAGTCTTTATCACTGAAACCTGGTTCTCTGATGACTTCGGCCCAATCGCTAGTGAAGCCTTTCCCCCCGACTACTCCCTCATCCCACTGAACCGTCCGTCCAGATGAGGTGGGGTAGCATTTGTCTTCAAATCTCTCTTCCGCGCCTCAATCATCGACATCCAACCCTCCATCCCATCCTGCGAATCTCTCCTCGAGAAACTTTCCCTCTCCCCATCGCTCTCTCACAGCTTCCTAATAATCTACAGGCCGCCTGGCTATGATAGACAATTCGCAAACAACCTTTGCGACTCAATTGCCACCCTCCAACTAAACCATCCCAACCTCACCCTCTTTGGTGACTTCAACATATGACTCGACATCCCCACCAACCCTATGACACACTCCCTAGTTGACGGATTAGATGCAATTAATCTCCAACCCCACATAAACGGCCCAACTCACTACAAAGGACACACTCTTGATGCCATCTTCAGCTCCAACACCCTGATTCATTTAAAGTCCCCCACCCCAATCATCTGGTCCGACCACTTCATTCTCTCGTTCGCCATCCACTCACCCGACCCCCTTCCCGTACTTGCATCCGAACCTCCGAATGTACGCAAATGCTGGAAAAAACTAACGATCACCCCGGACCAAGCCGAGGCACTCCTCCAATCTCCAAACAGAGAAGAGAGTGGGCACCACCATGTATTCAAAAATGTTCAGAATATTCAAGTAAAAATCAAATATTTCAAAAAAGAATATACATCCAATTGAAAAGGAGCTGGCTGTGACAAGTCTGGAGACACCCGGACTTATAATTGCAACACACGCTGGAGACCAAGTAATAATACTGGGTCACACAACCGCTCTCATATGGGGCCCAAGATGGGCACATATTTATATCTGATTCACGACAATATGTTCAAGTATCCATAATATACCATACTTCTAAGAGAAAGGAAGATGAGTCTTTCTGATTCATATCAAAAATGATTTATCCATAGTAGTTCAAACAAAAAGCTATCACTAATAATCCTTAGTGAGGAAGCAGTTGCCACAATCCACATGTATTAGACTAAAAAAGCCAATGCATTTCGGAAATTATTTCCTTCATCAGGGCGAGTCTCATTGGTGTGGTCAATGGTGAAAAACAGAATGTCCTGCGTTCATGCCCACTCAGCAGTGGGTTGTAAATGACATTATGCACAAAGGCATGGAGAAAATCCACTCGTGCTTACAAGGAAACCAATCTTGTAATACACAGAGAGAAACGATCCTCCACTGTGCAGCTGCACCACCCACCTGCCATCACAACAACCAACTAACCCCTGAGGCCTTTGACTCATGGCTCAACGCATCCCTCCTGCGACTCACCCCCCCATGCAAACCATCAACCCGCCGTGGCCCTTTCCCCAGATGGTTCAATCCTGAGTTGAAGACCACTAAACGACTTTACAAATGCCTAGAACGCTAATGGCAGAAAGAGAAAACCCACGAGAGCAAGACCACCTTGGCCCGGCACCTATATCAATACAAGGCCAAAATCCGGAAAGCAAAAAAAGCCCACTACAACTCCCGAATCCTAAACTGCAAAAACCCAAGCAAAGAACTCCACAAAATCATCTCAGAATTCACCAATCCAGCTTGTAATACAACCGTCCCGAACGCCTCACAATCACTGTGCGACTCACTCTCCCTCCACTTTTACAACACGGCTATCGAAAGAACAAAAACTCTAAACACCAAACTGGCTAAACTACAGCCACCGGGAATTCCTCCGCCCGTACCGGCCAGCCCATCAGCAGCTGCAAACCCTACGCAACCAACGTTTGAATCCTTCAGTCCAATATCATCAGAACAGTTTCTCAAACTTCTATCTGCCCGCAAATCATCTGGATCACCACTGGACCCTTGCCCAGACACAACCCTTAAAGAAATTTTTGCCTCCACCTGCGCAAGAGAACACGCAAGATCCATCATAAATTCCTCCCTCTCCTCCGGTATCTTTCCCGACGCATTCCCGACGCATTCAAAATGGTGCACGTCAAACCTCTTATTAAAAAACCCTTGCTCGACCCTCTCGAGCCCAAAAACTACCGCCCAATCTCAAACACCAGGTTCCTCGCCAAACTCATTGACCGAACCGCCTACTCCCAACTAAATGCCTTTATCGAAACCAACAACCTCCTAGACCCCGCCCAATCAGGTTTTAGATCACGTCACAGAACTGAAACCACCATAACTTCGATCTGGGATGACCTTAAAATGACAGCAGACTCCGTGGGATGCGCCGCACTAATCCTCCTTGACCTATCGGCCGCCTTTGACACGATCAATCACTCAATTCTCCTAGACCGACTCCACTCCCTAGGAATTCGTGGAACCACCCTTAAATGGATAGCTTCATTCCTCAAAGACAGGCACCAAATAACGACACTCGCCAGCTTTACCTCCCAAGCCCGACCAGTCGACATGGGAGTCCCTCAAGGAGCATATCTATCCGCCCTCCTGTTCAATCTCTACCTGAGCACCCTCTCACCAATAATTCATTCACACAACATCCTGTGTTACAACTACGCCGACGACACTCAACTAATTCTAAAATTCCTAAACTCGAAACCCGACTCCCGACCTAACCTGGCATCCTGCCTCCTTAACATAGAACTCTGGATGACCCAAAGCCACCTCCTATTAAACCCCTCCAAAACAGAAATCATGGTCTGCGGCAACTCCGACCTTCTTCCGCACCCACTACCCTGGCCATCCGCCATGGGCAACTCACCAACACCCTCCAACACAGTGAAAAATCTTGGATGTACCCTGGACTCCGACCTAACACTCTCCCGCCAAGTCAACAATGTCTCAAAATCATGCCACTACCACCTCAAAAACCTTAGGCGCATATTTCCATACCTCTCATTCCCCAACAGAGTCTCTTCAGTCCAATCAATCGTCATATCAAGACTGGACTACGGAAACCCCCTATACCTCGGAATTCATGCCTACCAACTAAACAAACTCCAAAGAGCAGAAAACGCAGCAGCCAAAATGCTACTTGCGCTCGGTCCAAGGGACCACGTTTCTCCAGCCCTTAAGACACTACACTGGCTTCCAATAGTCCGTAGGGTGGCTTTCAAAACCTTATGTCTCTCCCATCGAGCACTGCATAAAACTGGATTGCAATATCTTTAAGATAAACTAATACCTTATCACCCCACTCGCACCCTAAAATCAAGCTCAGCCGGCCTCGTAGTAATTCCTAAGACAAACTCAGTCAGGCTAGGCGGATCATCATTCTCTGCCCTGGCCCCAACGCTATGGAACTCGCTCCCACCCCACATCCGCCTAAATGAAGACTTAACGGCCTTCCGCAAACTACTGAAAACCTGGCTCTTCCCATAAAACTAACCAGACCCAAACTAGCTTCATCACAATAACACCGACCCAGCAATCCACCTGAAGCAAGAAATGTACAACTAAATAAACTTGAATGTAAACCATAAAGACGAGTAATGTAGACCAAAACAGTGAAGTGGAAAAAAGGAATAAGTAACCGGAATCTAGGAGATCTGAATCGATAAAATGGACATAACGAATGAGGAGGGAACGTAATGAATGACTTCGAAACAATGTGTAGAATGGACGAAGCATATAGAACAGATGAACACACTAAGTGGAAGGGTGCGAGAGTGGAAGAACAGACGACTAGAAAGATCAAATGAATATAGAGATCAGGGGAAATAGATGAACATACTAGAGCCAATGAGTATGCAGAGTGGTTGTGTGTGTAGAGTGGACGAGCGTGTAGAGTTGATGAGTGCATGTAGAGTTGATCTGAATCTGAACGGACAAACTTATAGACTGGATGGACGTTTGACCGACGAACGTATAAGAGTGAACGAGCAGGTAGAGAGGAGAAGCGTGGAGAGCGGATGAGCGTGGAGAGCGGATGAGCGTGGAGAGCGGATGACCGTGGAGAGCGGATAAGCGTGGAGAACGGATGAGCGTGGAGAGCGGATAAGTAGGGAGAACGTATCGGTGTGGAGCGTGGAGAGCGGATGAGTATGGAGAGCGGATGGGTGCGGAGAGCGGATGGGTGTGGAGGGCGGATGAGTCTGGAAAAGGTATGAGTGTGGAGAGCTGATGAGTATGGAGAGCGGATGAGTGTGGAGAGTGGATGAGCGTGGAGAGTGGATGAGTGTGGAGAGTGGATGAGTGTGGAGAATGGATGAGTGTGGAGAGCGGATGAATGTCGAGAGCGGATGAGTGTGGAGAGCAGATGAATGTCGAGAGCAGAGGAGTATGGAGAGCGGTTGAGCTCTAGCGAAGCATAGGTCCCGACGAATCGTCCGATCTCTTTTCCAAATGTCTCTCCAAACAGGAGGCCTTTGGCCCCTTCTCCCGCTTCATACGAAGAGAGGTCACTCAACTTTGAATCTATTTTGAGTAGTAGGCCCTTCCTTCTTTCTGATGCGATGGCACAATTTGCATTACCTAATAGGCAAACTGTCCTCTGAGCCCAACCCGCCAGGGCTTCTGGGTCAACCTCTTCTCCTGTGTTCCTCACCCTCTCTGTGAGGACCATAATCTTGGCGAGAGGTCCCGCTAAATCTAATACTTTCTCCTGGCAACTTTTCCAGGATCTATCAATACCCTTGCGGGGATCTTTGTTCGTCTTGGACACGAAGGTCAGCATTTTCTGATCGAGCTCCGGGGCCTCCGCCACTTTCCCTGGAAGGTCCAGTCGCGGGCACTCTGCTCGAAGTCACTGCCTCACTTCCTTGTCTAGCGGTTTGCGCAGTCTTGCTGCCATATACTGAGCTACTCGGGGGGATGGTTGCCACTCGGTGGACCTCGGATTGCGGATGCTGTCCGGGTCGAACATATCGTTCTGCTCTAGGAGATGCTTCTCCTTACGCGCTCTCTTGCCCCAGCTGGGTCCTGCCCAGTCCTCCTCCTCGAACTCCTCCTCTTCCTGCGAGACCTGGTCCTCTATTAGCTCTTCTTCCGAGCCTGGGTCTTCTACCATATTTTCTTCCCCTGGAGAGGGGGTCGTGAGGCTCGGCACTGCCTGCCTTTGTAAATAAGCTTGTTTCAGTTTTGCAAAAGCATCAGGCACCTCCGAGGCCTTTTCCACTTCCTCTTCCCTTGAGCCCCGGGGGTCATCAGAGGCTTTCCTCTTGAGGGCTGTCTTACTCCCCATATGTCCCTCTTCGGTGGGCGTGCGCTTAAGTTCTTTGGTGCTATTATGGGGCTGCGAAAGCATGGCTTCCAAAGTCTCTAGCCTCTCCTGGAGGGGCCTAACCCCTTCTGCCACTGCATCAATGAGGGATCTTCCCAGCACTTGCTTAAAGCTGGCAGCGAGGTCCTGCGACTGCTCTTCCTCGCTCCACTCAAATTCAGACATCTCTGAAGTGCTGTGTGCCTAAAATACCCGAGTCAGGTGTTGACACGCCCACTGCTCCTTCTTGATGATTTTTTGGGTAAATCCTTCTTTTTTTTTTTTTTTTTTTTAGTGGATGCACCTTAGCCTCTTATTACGCCTTCTGGCTCCTGCGAAACACTTCGCTGTAAGTACTGCTTAATAGCAGTGTCAACAAACACCCGTGCTCTCTACTGCACTGGGATCCGAGAGCTGAAGCTCTTATGAGTGCTCATAAACGCGCGGCGCACGATCGTATGATCGCTGGATTCTTTCCTACAAGGATTGCCTTACACCTCAGTAGCTTTGCTGCATGCACGCTGCTAACGCCGGGCACTGTCGCACTACTGTGACAACGGCGTTGCTTGATGCGTGGTCCTATGCGCCGTAGCTCCTCCCACCCACGGGTGGGGGCTAGAGTATAGGAGCGTTATGCTGCGCTCTCCGCTCTCCGCTCGCGGTAGCTCCGCCGACCCGCGGGTGGGGGCTGCTTCTGTGAACCTCAGGACGCTGCGATCCTCGTGCGCGCCGGCTCCTCCTCTGCGAGGGAGGGGGCCAGGACTGCGAGAACCGACGCATCTGTTCGGATGCTGCCCGCAAGGCTGACAAGAAAACCCCTGAGGTGTCGGGTATGCGACACAGGGTCGTCCGCCTTGCTGGGAAAAAGTCCGCCCGAACCGACGGAACTTCCCACGAATTAACACGCATACTTTTTCGCGCCTACCTCCGACATACAGTCTCTACTCTCCTATGCGGTTGCGCGCTCGTAGAACCAACTTCGTATAAAATCTATATATACCTGATCATAAACTAAATCTCTCTCGTACTTCACTGTGCAAACACTTCTCCAGTATTAATGCATTTTCTGACACAACTCTCTCATATATTCTCAGTCAAATCGCTCAGACACACGGAGAGGGCGAAAAGGGTACTTATCTGCTTGAAGAGCAGTAAAAGAAGAGGAGGAGTCCAAGTACAGGAAGTGGATTGGGACTGGCTGAGGGAACATGGACTACAGAGACTCATGGATGTTGTAGTTAAAAAATAGAAAAAAGTTGTTGAACACTTTTAAAAAAAAAGAAAGTTTTATGTGTTTTGTTGAACTGCTGAAGAGTAGAAATAAAGGAAGATGAAGCATAATGCTTGCCTCCTGTCTTGTCATAGAATTTAGCTGCTACTACAGGGAAGCTAGACCCACCTGCTTTCTGTCTCCTAAATATCGGTGTAGCAGTAAGGTTAGCATATGAAGCTCGTGTAGGTCTATTAGATTGAGATTTGACAATTGGGTTACTGAGGAATGCTGGAGCATTGTTGGGGAGACATTTGTGGGTGAAAGTAAGGATTTTAAATTTGATCCTATCTTGGACCAGAAGCCAGTGGATGTGTCGTCTGGTTGACAAAATATGTGCATTCTTAGGTATATTCAAAGCAGCTCTGATAGCATTGTTTTGTACTATTTGGAGTTTTTTATGTTTCTAGTACTAGATCCTGCAAATAGAGAATTATGATAATCTATCCTCATGAGGATCAGTGGTCTTGCTAGGGTAATGCAGTTATTTGTCGAGAGGAAAGGTCTACTAGATCGAATAAGTTTAGACGTGTAGGCTGCCAACGAGACAATGGGCCTCATTACGACCCTGGCGCTAATGGTTTAACGGCGCTGTAAAGAGCGTCGGCGCCGTTAAACCATTAGCGCCTGATTACAAGGTCCCTTAGCGGGTTGGAGGCTTTAACGCCTGCTTTTTGCAGGCGTTAAAATCCAACTCGGTAAGGGACCTTGGAGCTAATTACAGCAACCGTAATTTACGGTGCCGTAATTAGCGCCTTGCCCATCCCCATTATGCCCTATGGGGCAAAATGGGAATGGGGAAGGGCAAATGGTGAATGGGGAATTACCGCCCCCGCCAACCTTGTGATGGGGATGGTAATGGTGGTCCAGCGCCTGGGTCGTAATGAGGCCCAATGACAATGACCTATCTGGTTAGGGTGAGAGAGGAGTCAATATAGACCCCCCAGAGTTTTTATTTCATTGGCAACATTGATAGTATTGCCATCGATGTTGAAAGATTTGTATTGTATTGTATTGTATTGATTTGATAGGTTGCTTAAGTTAGATTTGTTTACGAATAAGATTAACTCGGTCTTGTCATCGTTGCGGGATAATTCATTTTGAGCCATACAGGCCTGGATGGCAAGGTACATTTTGTTGAGGTTGTTGGCATCAGTTTCATAACAGCCTGTGATGGTATGCGTATTTGAGAATCATACACATAATTTCTATATGTGATACCCATTTTGTCTAATTTGACAAATAGGAGCTTTGTGATGGCATTATATAATGTCGGTGACACACAAGAGCCTTGCGGTATGCCGCATGTTACTGGGGCTGGTGGGGCTGCTGATGAGGTAGAGAACATCCATTTGATGGCTTGAGGGGAGAAGTGGACAGCAGTTTTGAGATGATGGCATAAGATTTTATGGTTAACCAAAGCAAAAGCCGCGGAAAGGTTTAATAGGAGGAGGATGCACATGTCTCCTCTGTCCTTGAATTGGTCCATTTGTGTTTTTAAATCCAAGATAGCCGTCTCTGTTCCGTGGCCAGGTCTAAACCCAGATTGTCTCAGGCCTGATTGTTAGTTTCCAGGTATGTTTGGATCTGTAGGTAAGCTACACAGTCGAGGATTTTTTGTAAGAATGTGACTGTAGTGATAGGTCAGAAATTAGTTGAGATGTTAGGGTCCAGGGTGTTTTTTTTTTAACAGAGGTAGTACCCAAACTTCTTTTAAGTCATCAGGTACTGAGCTGATGGCGATTGAGCTGTTGATGATGCTGGTGATGAATGGTGCCAACTCATTTGCACATTCTTTTATAAGGGTGGCGGCACAGATGTCACATTTTCATCTCAAGGGTATTAAACATTTGATGATGTTAATAGTTTCTACTGTGGACACAGGCATGTACGTAAATGTATTAATCACGTGTGGTTCTAAGGTCATGGAGCCAGATCGAGAGGCAGAGTCAAGGTTATGTTTCTTTTTTTTATTTCAATGTTACTTTTCAGAAGTGTGAATTTGTCTCCGAGGGCATTTAACACATTGTTGCACCATTTCTGATCTTTGATGGAGTGGTCAGGAGTCGGGACTGGTGATTCCAGCTCACAGAGAATGGTGAATAATTCTCTGGAACTTGATTGGGCATTCTGGATTCTCTGATTGTATGAATTACCTTTACCTTTGATAATCACTTCCTTGTAGTTGTTAGCTGGAGTCTGAAAGAGGGCTTTGTTTGCAGGTGTTGGTGATTTTAGCCAACTACTTTCAGCAGACCTTTTGGTTGCTCACAAGGTTTGCAGGTCAGAGGTGAATCAGGCATTGGTGTGTACTTTGGGTTTAGCTTTTTTAGATTTCAGTGGAGCAACTTTATCAATGGCTATTAGCATGGTTTTATTATACTGACTGAATAGTATAGACGGATCAGCATCAGCGTAAGTGGAATATGTTACTGGTGATAAGAGAGGGAGAATGTTTTCATTATTAATAGTTTTTGAGCTTCTGGACGGTAGCGTGGATGTGAGTGGATAGTGTTTGATAGGTTTGGTCATTATAGTGGTGGAGAAGATTATGGTGTTGTGGTCTGACCATGGCGAGGGGGTGTTAGATAGGATGTCGGTGACACAATTACTGTCAGCAATTCAATCTAAGGTACGTCTTTCTCATGGGTAGGTGAGCAGATATGATGTGTGAATCTTTGGGCTTTCATGGAGTTGGATAGGGAGCCTGCATGGGTATCCAGGGGATCGTTCAAACTGAGGTCAAAGTTGCCTAGGACGATAGCTTTGGACTGGGGTTTCATAATGAAGGCTAGGAGAGAGGTAATGTCATCTTCGAAGGTGGATAAAGGACCTGGAGGTCTATAGACAATGTGGAGGGTGCAACTACAAGTATGCATAAGTTCAATTTTCAAAGTGATTTCTTCACCCGAGATGATGGGGAATTCTCCTTATATTCTTATATGAAGGGTATGTTTGGCTAGAAGAGTTACTCCACCTCCTTTAGCTGTTGTTCTGTCCTTCCTATAGATTGTATATCCCTCTGGGATGGCTAGTGATAGGGAGGGGCCTGAGGCCAGATGGAGCCAAGTTTCCGTAACTGCCCGAATGTCTAGATCATTGACTCTAATGAGGTCTGCAATGTCTAAGGTGTGGGCTGTAATTGATCTTGCGTTAATAAGGGCACCTTTCAAATCTAGCACAGTGTTGGTGTGGTCAGACTTCTTAATATTAGAATTGTAGTTCTTTGGATTTCTCCAGTTGTATGTGACACTTGGTATGCTGGAATGGAGGGTGTCAACCTTTTAGGTGGTAGTGATCTATGGGTTTGCTGAAGTGTAGTTGGCACCAAAACTGATGTGTCAGGAATCCGAGGTTTCTGAGGTCTTTGCAGAGTGGAGGGGTTGATGAGCAACAAGGGGACTGTAGTATACCTTTGGGTGTGGTGTATACCAGTCCGTGATGATAGTCTAAATTCCCCTATGGGTCCAATAATAGGACATGTGGAAGGAGGACTGAGCGAGGCAGTGGAACCTAAGGTCTCACTGACGTGTGTTAGTGTAGTGATAAGGGGTAGGAGTATTGGCACAATGAAAGGGGGTGCTTTGGGGAGGAAAGGTATGGGGGTTAGCAGGGGGTGGTGTTGTGAACATCGTAAGCGGGAGAGGCCGTTCCCTAGCAGGATGAATGAGCCTGCTGGCAAGGCCGATCCCCTGGGCTTGTAGTGACCATGATCTAGGTGCTAGTTAGAGTAAGTGCAGTAGCACAGTCACCAAAACGCAAGACCAAGTGTGAGGGAACATTATCAGGCTAGATAGATGAAACACACTGTGTAAACTCCTCACTCATGGTACAGTGGGCTACTTCAGGAGTGCAAGTGAGCATAAAGACAACATTGGTGTGAGTTGAAATAGGAATGTATAATATACATGTTTATTTCACTCTACATGTTGAGTCTTTAAATTTGTGCATTGCATAGGTGTATTCTAAACTGTAAAAAATGTGTTACACACTGAAAAATGTATGATGTTCCCTCAACTGTTATGTCTCTATCAAAAGATTTGTATTTTTCAACAAATGTTAATATTTTTGAGAGTTTGTAATGTTGGTGTTCTGTCGAAGACTTGAACTATGTTTGTAAAAAAAATCTATATATAAAAAACACTTAGGTATGTTGCTGCACTCATATGATGCAATTTATTCTGCTGTCCACATGTCAAACTGCACCCACTTCAACAACAGCTACCATTTCAACAAACAGAAGGAGCATGGTTCTACGCAGTCACCTTCACTTTCCACTATCGCAAACATTAGGAAGTTACTTCTTTCCATCCCCACTTCTCTTCACACAGGGCAAGGCAGTTCCATTGTTAATGAACAGTTCATTATCGGCTCAACATTTCCGTCTCTAAAGAGTGAAACTCTGCAGGACGAATGCCTCGTCAGGAGTTAAACTGAAAATAGGTGCTGTGATTATGCTACTAAACAATCTTCTGCCATCACAGGGACTCTGCAATGGAACAAGGTTGATAATCATGGAGGCCTATGTGATTGATGGAACTTAGATACTGTTCTTATACTGCACATACATCTCAATTAATCTGCTATGTTTAGCCTTTTCAATGACTATTATTAAGTCATAGGTACCTACGTCCCCCTCCTGGAAGAGATCAGTGGTAATTCCGATATTTAAGAAGGAGGACAGTAGTGACCAGATAAATTACCAAATGTGAAGAGTACTTATGCCAAGTTGCCTCTAGGCATATGGCCACTTGCTCATCATACTGTTCATCATACTGTTCATTGGGGCGAGCTTCAATCCTCTCTGTGCCCATGGTGCCTTGCTGTGATTGAAGATGAAATGCACTTTTATGGTTACGGCTAAAAGTAAGATCCTCCCGCACTGCCATTGAATCTATGAAATGCTGTTCTTCCCTTGCAGATATAACAGAGGTTGTTGCCTTTTTTAATGCTGCTTTTAGGAAAAGGTTTCTTTCAAATTAATTTGTGTGATTAATCCTATGTTTTCCTTTTGGGGGCTGTGTATGGCACTATCTGGACTCTGTTTTTGCTGTTGATTTTTTAATTCGATTGTGTACCGATTTTGTTTTAATCTTGTTTTAACTTTGTATTGTGATTGTGTCATGTGCTTCTTTTAATGGTGAAACTGCGCCAAAATAAAGAATACATTAATTAATTGATGTTATGTTACCATGATTTGTACCATGCACCAGCTCCATTTACATAATTTCCCGGTGCTTTGGTGGATTATGAAGAGAGTGGGTGG
This sequence comes from Ambystoma mexicanum, assembly GCF_040938575.1. Classification (NCBI taxonomy): domain Eukaryota; kingdom Metazoa; phylum Chordata; class Amphibia; order Caudata; family Ambystomatidae; genus Ambystoma; species Ambystoma mexicanum. The sequence continues at coordinate 931,398,176 of NC_090921.1, read as the reverse complement.
AATTGGCTAATTCAGATGAGAGGCAAAGGCTAGATTGCAGTGCTTTGTAACAAGGTTGCACATCCAAAGAACCCTGAGTGCTGCTTGATTGTAACATCTGAAGTGTCCAGAGGGTGGGCCTCCTGCCTATAGTGTAGGTATATGTTGGCCAGAGTATATTAGTTGTAGTTAGAGTCGTAGGTTTGTGATATTTAAAGTCTGGGGATAGAGAATAATTTTAAAGCTGTGTCTGAGTAGTTGATTTGCATTTTTTCTTTTTATTAAGTGCATATGGTTAAAATAACCTTTCACACTACAATAAAACACTATGAAGGTATAAAGTTATAAAAATACATATTTCGCATTATAAATATCACTATCAGACAATGCATTATATGCATTGTGCATAGAGGAAACAACAGTATCATATATGCTCAATCACATAATCTGGTTTTCACCTTTTTCCAGATATGATACGCCCCAGCTGTAAGGACAAGGTATTGAGCCTCATACAAAAGACTCCAAAATTGATTGGATCTTATATTCCGATATTTATCGTACCCCTTATCATACATAGATTGAAGTATAGAACATTGGGTCAGGATATGCCGAGCAGTCTCAATTGTTTCTCCACATAACCTACAGGTTCTCATCTCTCTAGGCATTCCTGCCCAGTTCCCAGTATAAGCCAAAACTGATAGAATATCGAATCCTAAGTAAAGAACAAAATGTATCAATCCAGGAGAGCAATATTTAGCAGGATAGCTATAAGGGCTGTCCCCAGACAGGCATTTATGGGTATATTGAACATAGCTAGGTCATAAAACCAATTGGTCAGTAGTCAAAGCACAATCATAATCACATGTCTTATCCTCAATTTTCGCAAAATGGAATTCGATCATTGAACTTCACTCATGCCAACATACAAGAAATGAGACAATACAGTTTTCTCTAACCCATAAAACCATATACTCCTGGTCACCCTCTGTGAATGTTCTACTCTAAGGTTCAAGAGGTTTGGCTCATAGAAGGTTTCCAAGGTTATCTGGGCCCACAACCTACAAACAGCAAGTTTCCACAGCGATGCCAATGACTGTAATCCAAGTTCAAGCCTAACTGCCTGCACTGGAACCAAGCGAGGTAAACCCAACAAAGAGCGAAGTATTTTCATCTCAGGATGTTCTAACCATCCCACAGATCTCTCCCGGAGTACCTCCAGGGCATACATTATCCCTAGTATAATTGATTGCTTATAAACATTCAGCTTGGCCTCAATAGCCCCCCACCCAGCCTATTGACAATACGCCTAAGAGCGTGCCATTTAGTCCAGGCCTTGCTGAAGACAATCTCTCCCATATGGAACTGGTCTTTCAAAGCCCTGTCATACGCAAGCATGTATATTCATTCAGAAATGTGTTCCAGAGCCTGCCCATCTATTTTCCACACAAAAATCAGGGCACCATATGCTCGCTTCCCGATAGTTTTGATTTTAGTTTTTATGACATTTACCTTAAGGCCATTTTCCCTCATGCAGCCCGTTAGGGCATCCAAAGATTGCTGTAAACCCATAGAGGAATCTTTACCTCAGTATCAGTATATAGCCGATTCAGAAAATACAGAACAGAATTGTCTATCCCTCAACTCTCCAGCTTGGGAAAGAGTTTCCCCTGATAAACACTATCAAATGTCAAGCTATAGTCAACAAAGCACATATACAGAGCCTGGTCCAGGGTTAATAGTGTGTCTGAGATTAAGGTGAGGGTGGCTCGTAGCGCAATTTTTCTGAAATCCCATCTGGGTGAAATTAAGAAGAGCACAGCTTTTGGCCCAATTTGACATTGTCTCCAATAACATCTTAGCAAATATCTTGAATCCACTGTCCAGCATTGCCAGTAATCTGTAATTCTCAGGCAGATGCCGGAAACCCTTCTCATAAACCGGGTTTAAGACAGATTGTTGCCAGGACCCAGGAGTAATAGCCGTCTCACAGATATGTAGGAATATTTGCCGGAGAGTGACTGCCCAGTATTCAGGATTACTCTTGGAGATAATATTACAAAGCCCACCTGGGCCAGCTGACCAGGAAGCTGATAGTTTACAAATGATCAGATACAAATCTGCTTCCTCAGCCAGCTTTGCCACCTCCATGTTAACCATGGACCTAAGGGGTGAGTTTGGAGAACATTCCTGTTCGACCCAATAATTATACCTGATGAATAGTTTCCCAATGATACCCATTTACGGCCACATACTTTGTTGGCCTCACCCTATGCCAGGTCATATCGTATTGCGTGCCAGAATTTCCTAGAGTCTCTTTTTTGGATACGTTTATTCATAATCATCCAGGGCAGCGCCGGCCTTACTATGGTGATGATTTGTAAACCAGCATTTATATGTACCTTTCGGGGCAGAAATGTCTTGGTTTCTCACTTTTAGACTGCAATAATAATGTCTTTTAACCAGCTGAATGGCCGCCCTTAACTCTCTCATTCTGCAAGCAATAATTGCATCATATGGAGTACCCAGCTTTTTATTTCCAACCCCAGCAATGAGAGTACTATCCAATTGTGGTACATACCTAGCAACCAGAGTATCATGCTTCCAGATAAAAGACTGTACTGTCGGGATCACCATGGCTTCTGCCCTAGTCAGTCTATCATTTAATTCTTGAATATGTCCCAGCGTCCAGCGAAGTCTGTTTCCCTGGACATTAACCATGGGATTATATATAAACCGCTGAGAAATGTTGGTCTTAATGGACTGTAAGGTCATATTCAAAATGGCATGATCACTCATAGGTACTGGCATAATGTTCAACAAAGTAGAGTGCTTACGTAGTGAACTATTTACAAACATAAGATCAAGGCAGCTATAATGTCTACCGTTAGTCCATGTATAAAATACATCCTTCATTGACGGGTACAGTAACTGTAAATCAAATTCACCCAGCAAGTCCCGCCATCTCTGACCTGGGTTAGGGTATTTTGCTTTGGTTACTATGCTGCCTGTGGTCATTAATAGCCTTACTCATAGCAATTGACATTGAAATCCCCTGCCACTACAATTCCTCCCCTTGGATGCAGCAGTTGCCAATAGCAGAGGATAATAATGACAGCCTTCATCATCCTGGTAGACTGCACACTTCCCGGTGGATCATACGAGGTGATCACCAACAAGTTCACACCCCCAAGAGACAGCCCAGAGATTTCCACACAAAGTATATATTCTTTAAGGCCATCCATTATGATCTATTTTGCTAAATAAGAAGCTTTAACTCCCATACATAATCCTCCCACCGAACGACCAGCTATAGAGTGGATAGGAGAAAAAAACAATACATAACCATCCAAGTCAAATCGGGAAGTTAAACCAAGTCTCTTGCCAAGTCTGGCAATTAAAATATGCCATTTGAGATCATATACTCTAGTATAGCCCTATTGTTCATGAATGAGACATGTCCTCTTGAATTCCAAGACACAACCTTAAAGTAGGCAAGTCACTACTGGCCATATTACAAGATAGACCCAAAGAGTTTATTTTTAAAGAGAGGCAGAGATTCAGAAGGGACTCGCTGTTATCAATAGTATTTGAGTTTCCTAAAACTGCTTGAACAATGGGCCCATAAACTTGATTTCCATTACCAACAGAGATTTCCTTGGTCAGGGGTAGTGTCACACTATTTGATATGTTGGAAACAGGTTTGTCAAAGAAACACGTAATTTCAGTCTGCGCTGTGCGGCCCCACACCACTTTACCCTTCTTTCCCTTTTTTGTGGTCCTAGGAACATGATGTTTCGCTCTTCCAAGGGAAACACTGCATTCATGTTTTACTCTGGTAGGTGCTGCACTACGCAGCCCGTAACAATGTTTTTTTTGCAAACAGACAGATTTCAGCCAGTCAGGAAAGAGGTAAAGAGCCACCCAGGAGAAGTGTACCTTGCAGATATATCAGTGCCACACGTACACTAGAGCAGTATTTCCACCCAATACAATTCATTAATTAGTCAAGGAAGGGGGCTCAACGGCACCAGGACTGCAGTCACCTCAGTTGTCACAGCACAGCACAGCACAGCACAGCTAACAATGGGAGTGTGTCAGGCAGCGCAATGTATAAATGCAGAGCAACTGAAGTCCCAACCTCCTAAATCACACCTTCACACCCATGGGAAAGCAACGGCCTGAACAGCACCTTTTCTTTCTTATATACGTGTTGGGGCAGTATTTCCAAAGATGCAGGTGAATTATCGGGTTGCGCGGGATAGAAAAGACTGCATCACACTGTTGCAGCCCGGTGTTCTAAAACACACTGAACACCGCCAGAAGACTACCAAAGACACGTCTGACTCTCTGCAACACTCTGCTTGGAGCGCAAGTCGTTGAAAGAGCAGGATCCTCCTCCCAGCAACATCGTAATAAATGAGCAGTGTAAACAGACTCCTAGCACTGCAATGTACTGCCAAATACGCATCTGACTCTCCACAACACTCTGCTTGGAGTGCAAGCCTTTGAAAGAGCAGGCTCCTCCTCCCAGCAGTGTTGTAGTTAATTAGCAGTAAAAACAGACTCCCAGCACTGCAATGGACTGCAGACTTGTCTGATCGTCTGTTGATTTGCATTTTGGTGTAGTAAGAAAACTGGGAAGAAATTAGGGGTTAGTCAAAAGTTGAGCCTTCTTGGGTATCTGTAGTGCTTGCAAGTCTTGCTATTAGTTGTGTTCCGGTGTGATATGTTTGGCTTTAGTGGTGATGCATGAAGATGCCCTGTGTTGAGGTGTAGGGATTCCAGGAGACAGGGAAGCCCTTCTTGTAGGGTTTTTGCAGTGCCTTTATGTGAATTATTTCAGATTGTATAGTCGCCTGAATGGAATGTATTCCAGGCAGATGGTCAGAGAAAGTATAGCATTCCCTCCGGTTGTGTCTGAACGTGAAAGTAAAATTATTGAGAAGTGTCATTTTCCCTGCCTGATCGGTGTCAGTTAAACTTTCAATCTACTAAGCATTTAAAGTCCAGGTTTTTAAACTTTTCCTGAATTTCCAGTTGTCCTTGATGGTGCCTAATTCCTTTGTAGCATGCTGCAGTGTTTGGCCACCATTATGGAAAAGGTAGCCTCCGTGCCTTTCTCTGCAACTTCTCTTCGTTTTGAATAGTATGTTATTTCTTGATTCTGGTTGGTTGGTAGAATGGTTTCTTGGTCTCTGGTTGGTTGGCAGAATGAGATTCTGTTTGGCAGGACTTATACTCCCTGACCTTTAAGTGCTCTTAGGGCAGTGCAGAGGTACTTGAATTCGATTCTCTTTTGATTGGTTGTTAGCAGAGTGCTCTGGGCCCTGGTGTTATGTTTTGTGAGGTAGTCCAGCACAACTTTAGAAATGATGTTTGCATAGTTGTCTCTTGAAAAACTCAGAGAGAGGATGACCAGGCCTCCAAGTGTGAACACAAGATGGGGAATAATCCATTGACTAGAATGGAGATGGTAGTAGCTCTTTTTTACTATTGCATTGACTTGGGGTTCCAGTATGAGTCTGTTTCACTCTCCATTATATTGCCTAGGATCTTAATTACTTGAGATGCTTTGGGGTAGCCGCATTTACAAAGGCCATGGGAGAGGAGTTTCAGGTGTGAAGTGAAGAAAGCCTATCATTATATCAATTTTGTTTGGGTTGAGTTTAAGGAAGTTGGTCATCATCGATTCACTTATTCACATGAGGAAGTTGCTGAGGGTGGTTCTGGAGTTCCTGTTATTTGCCATTTTCTGTGGTGTCTATAATTTGTAACAGGTAAGCCTATAAGATTGTATAATCTTCATCAAAGGGGCCATATAAGTAGTTAAGGGTGGCCTCTTTTTCCAATGTGAAATGTTTTGACATTTGGCAACGCCCCCTGATTGTCCTTATCCCTGCCCCTTTTTGATATGGGTTTGATTTCTTTTTGCTATGGACTTTGATATCAATGACTTTTTATATCAAAATGTTTTGATATCAAATTTTATATCGATTTGATATCTGTTTTATATAAACAGATATATAAAGTGTGCTTGTGTACTTTGAAACGGTTTGATATAAGTGTATATCAAATGTTTTAAATATGGGAGAACACATCTGCTCTGTTGCTTGGTTGAGGGCAAAGTGAGTTGTGAGTAGTTAGGTGGCGAGTGTTAGGGTTTGGTGGTGCAGTAACGATGCTGGAGTGGGTTGGACCTTCATGATGTCATAATTTATATATATTTGAACAGATTTTACATAAACGTTATATTATTTTTATATATCAAAAATATCAAAAATAAAAAAGTCTAATATTGAAATGATATTGGATTTTTTATATGAAAATGATATTTTTGCACTGTCCCTACTGACTGCACTGTCCCTAATGGTTGCACTCTCCCTACTGGTCCAAAGGGCTGCAGTATCCCTGAAGATTTGAAATAATTATACAACAGATTTTATATAAACTATATATTATTTGTATATATCAAAAATATCAAAAATAAAAAAGTCAAATATTTAAATGATATTGGATATTTGTTTATATAAAAAAAGTTGATATCAACATTTTTTGATATCAAACATATTTTTTATATTAAAAAATAAACAAATATTGTTCATTTTTCATATTGCAATTTGTTTTTTCATATTAAATCTTTTTTTATATCAAAATGATATCGGAATTTTTATATTGCAATTATTTTTTATATCAAAATTTCTCGATATCAAAATAAAACCTTTCATATAAACTTTATATAATGTTGATATACCATTTGATTGAAAGGGCCAGCTTAAGACCGCAATGGTGACACGGGGAGGGTCAGACAACCCGGATATAAACGGCTAAGCGATGAACTGAAAAATACAGCGCTTTTTGAGCTTTTCAGGGCCTATTCCGGAAACAGCTATTCTGAAAAGGTACAGTCACAACAAGGTAAAAATACAGCCAGGACGTCCCGTTGGTTCGCAGGATAGTTATACCCCATATTGTTTTATGGATAATAATAATCTGGAGATTGTTCAGGACCTGTTTGTGGATCATGGGAGTGGGGAGCTCTGCGATGACATGGCTAAACTCACTGTTGACATAAAGCCGGCTCTTCCTGTCACGGCTATGGGAGATGCTGTTGGAGATTGTATTCAAAACATTAAGGAACATGTGCCCGTAACAATTGCTAATCAGGAATGGCGTGCTGGAATGGCGATGACGTGATCATGGAGCAACCAGCCACGGGGAATGCGGTGTCTGGAGACTATGGATATGAATATATGGTTCTGCAGGTGGATGCGGTAAGGATGCCAAATCCTGATCACACCCTATTGCTGTGGCAGAGAAAATGAGGGGCCAAGCACCCCGGTTATCGGACGACCTACTATCCGGTAGGTATGTTCTAAAGCGGGTGTATGTATTTTATAAGGCATAAGAAGTAGTCATAGTAAAAACTATGCATACTTGTTTTGTTTACAGCCTTTAACTGATAAAGTGGATGGTGGTTAGAAGAAGCATGCTATAGCAGAAACTATCAATATTTATTGTGTTTGCTGTTCAAGCCAAATTGAAAATGCAGGGGATTCTGAAAATATTTTGTGTAAGACCTGTGTTTCACTAATGGTAATCGATAGCGTTAAATGTGACACGCCTACAACAGCTGTGACCTGGATCAATATTATGGCCATTGATGGTTTTACGACGATTGTTGTGAAAACAACACTTTCATAGATAGTGCTCGGGACACAAAATTGATGATCCTCGACAGGATGCTCACAAGTGTTTGGAAAAAGCTTACGCGTATAATTCAATACGTAAAATATGTCACATGCTGATCTCTAAACGCATTGTAGAAATGATGCGGTTGACACAGTCATTAACATATCTAATGGTCAGCTGTTACACTACACACAACTATGACTATAGGTGTAAGCAAAACCAACCTTTGGTATAAGTCTGTACCACACAGTTTTGGGTAGTGAGCTGAGCAGCCAGGCTTATCTCAAGAGGGAATGTGAGCTTGTAAAGGTGTTACACAGAGGTCTACAATCACAAGTATTCAGATAGACACTTATACCCAAGGTTTCCTGGTAAAACATTTCTTAATTTATTACACAGTCAGTTAGAAAACATTCACTAAAAGGGGGCAATCAATATCATAAACAAATATACTACCGTACATCGCACAATCCGGTTCTGTGACATTTAAACTACTTTGAAGGAGGAGCAAATTGGCATTCAGAGCATTTGAAGTAGGAGCAAAAAGGCATACGGTAATAAAACGAATATTACAATTACTCTTAAACAGTGCAAATAGTTTGAGTTCACCAGAGGAGTTGCAATAGGTAGGCCAAAGTCAATGGACTATAGTCTTGTATAGGAAACGGTTCTGGTAGTGAAACGGAAAAATCATTGCCACGGTTCTCATATGTAGTTCATAGAAGAAAGTTTCATATGTCGGGTCACAAGCTGACTAGGCCTGCAGGTTGCCAGAGTTTCACACACTTTTGCAGTGAGAGGTATGTTCTCTCAGTCGGGTTTTCTCAGTACCTTATATTTAAGAAAAAGATGCACCTGAAGAATTCTGTTTCCTTTATTCCTTCTTCTGCTTCTCGGGATAGCGAGTATTGTTTTACTCTAGGTGGTACTGCACATGGTTTGAGTTTTATTTTTATGGGCATCACCCCCTGTAAGAGCCCTACATCATGGGGCCCTGTTGTCCATAACTCTGGTGGTACTTGTTTCATATCATCATCAAAAAACAAAGGTGGTGCACTGACACTGGCCATGAGGGGGTTATGTATCTCTCTGTGTTGAATCATGTCTCAGGGTACGCAAATTTCCATTGTTATCTTCCCATCAGTGTCACTGTCAGTGAACAGCTCTTCGTCAGTAAGGTCTTGCAACAATATGTTTGGGTCAATACACAACACTGTTCTCCACTCACATCCATGCATGTCCAGTCCTGTTGCCACCTTACGTTTGGCTGACACCTGCACCCCCTGTAGGTCACGTGAGAGGATAGTGCTTATCACAGGCTGAAAAACAAAATCAGATGGCACCCTCCACTCCTTCCGCGTTATTTCAGGTACCACTCTAGCTGGAACCTGTACCCCATAGATGAACATGTCAACATCCGTGGGCACCTCTCTCACTGCGACTTTATTTGTCATTGTACTGATCATTAACATTGCTCTTATTGGGCATACCCATGGGGTGGAGCATACTATTCCCTGTTCTGTAAAGGAGATGGTCATGTTAAGCTTGCTAAGGAGATCCCTGCCCAACAAATTTATGGGTGAATCTTCGTGGTCTAACAGTGGTGCCCACACTGTTTTTCCTCCCACTGTAATATCCAAATCTTTTGTGTAGGGAACCTTAAAAATTGCCCCAGAAAAACCCTGTGTTTCCAAATTTCGGCCCAAGAGAGGAAACCGTCCTTCCGTGAGGCACAATTTTTCCACTCCTGAGTCCACCATAAAGATGAACTGCTTGTTTCCTAACTCTGCCCCGACCAGTGGTTCCACTTCTGGACGTAGGGTAGTTGATAGGACTGAACACACAAGTACTATCTGTGGGCTGTTCTAATTGGCGGTCATAGCAAAAATATTTGGATTGGCTTTTCCCATGGTGTTTTGGCGAGCTACTTTGGGCTGCATACTCTGCTGTAGTGCTTGTGGTCTTTGTTGAATTTGTTGTGTTCCTTGCAGGTAATCATTATAATATTGCTCATGTTGCCTGTGACCACCCATTGGTAATCCATAAGGGCTGCCCAGATGAGGGTGACCATATTGTTTTTCATTTCCAGGGGGTGGGGGCCTTTGATAATATTCCATGGGTCGGGTGTGGCATTCCCTTGAAAAATGTCCCCATCTTCCACAATTCCAGCATGTCCCTTGGCCCCATCCCCGATCCCCTTGTCCTCCAAAACCCCTACCCCTTTGACCTCTGAACCCTCCTCTCTGCCCGCTGTACCCACCTCATCCTCTTGTAGGCCTTCCCTGCCATTGGGGACCCTCACATTGCTCCTCGCCAGCCCATTGCTCCTGCCCATTTGTGGACCATGTTGCTGCCATCCTGGCCAGTGAGCTTCCTAACCCCACCTCCCCATATCCCTGTCTCTCCGTGGGCAGGGCTGCGGTAATCGCAGAGACCTTCACCAGTTTATTCTGTACAAGCATGGCCTCATCTGCCAACCTCCTCTGGGCAATTTCCTTTTCTCTTTCTTTGATCCTCCTACAGTGGTGTACTATAATGCTCCGAATTTCAGGCCACCCTTTGGCTTCTATTCCAGCAATTTTATCTAGGGCTTTCTGTACCTCCTTTGGGAGGCCTCTTTTGATGATAAAGTAGAAAAGGGAGGTTGATTTGTCCCATGCTGTGCCCATTTCTGATCTCCATAGGTCCTGCACCCAGAGAATGTACTGCACAGCCTCTTCCTCCTCCCCCATGGTGCATTGCATTACCAAGTGTAAATCTGGGGTATAAGGGAAGGTCCACTGCAGTGCATCCCACACTGGGGCCCTCACATTGTTAACAGCTGACCCATCATGGTGATCACAATTTGTTTTTATTCCCGGGAAACCTGCCTTCATCCAAACCCTGCTTGGTCTCCCACTGCGGATACTAACAAGCTCTTTACATCCCCTCTAGCCAGCAGGACCTCTGCAGTATTCTTTTCAAATGCATGTATCCATTTTCCAGCCCCTCCTGAAAGTGGGGGCAATAATTTCAACAGGTTATTGTTGTCCATCTGTGCCCATGGTATGTAATGGGGCCTCCCTACTCCCCTGTGGATGAGAGGCATTTGCTGCTTTGCTTTACTTCCTTTCTTACTTACTTTTACTCCTTTCGTTTTATTCAGTGAAATGTTTCCCAACCTACTCCTTAATCTCCCCTGCCACCTTTAACGTACCACACCATCTTCTGGCTCTTCTCGCAGTGGCAAGGGCATTCCTGCTGCTGCTGCTCCTTCTACACACCTCCTCTGGTTCCCTGCCCAATTCCCCACTTCCTTATTCCTCCCCTGCTTGGCTTCCTTCATGTTCTACCCGTACTATTTTTATAGGGGTATTTTTAAGATAGAAGAAAAACTCCCCAGATTTCCACTCATCTTCCGGCTTGCAAGATGCATTCCTTGACGGGAGTGAGTATGGTGTTGGCCCACCCACTGATAGTGATGGCACCTCCACTCCTCCAGGCAATATTTGGCCTTGGTCACATAATGCTCTTAATCATGTCAACTCCATCTGTGTGTAGGCAAGTTGTCTCTCTAAATTACCAGTGAGGCATGCAATATTTACTGGAGGGGCGCTCGTGGGCCAGTACAACCCCTTTGAGTCATAGGGAGGCGGGGCTGTTGCTACAGGAGTAGTAGGCACGCTTGGTACAGGCACATAAGATGAGTCAATATATCCCGCAGTGGGCCTAGTTAACAGTGGATAGAACCTAGTAAGTTTTTCCTCCCCTTTTTTTTACCACTTTTCCCTCAGTTGATTCCCCTCCCTCCCCTTCCTGCACTGCTTGGGGTGGTGCTGTTTCAGTTGACACCTCCTTCTCTATACCATTACTAGGGGATGTTTCTTCAAACATCCTCTAGAGATCTAGTACTTTGCACCTATTTTTCACCTATTTTGAAGTTTCTTCCCCCGGTCCTTGCTAGATATAATATTCCCTTATTATATGATCCTCCTTCTGGCCATACTTGCGATGATCCCTCACCCTTTATCTTGGTGAGCCGTTGATCACGGTACTTCTGAATCTTCTCATTATAAAGGGGGAGGTGCTGGCAAATATGAGCTAATGGTGTATCTCGCCCCATGGCTCCCCTCTTTACCTGTTGAGTTCACCCATGTAGGTGTTGTGCATCAAAGATATAGTTGAGAAATACTTCTGTTTAGCTTATAATACTTCAGGAAATACTGTGCAAAGTTGCAGATTAAATAAAAACCTTTTCACTTACACCTTCTCGACTCTGCATAAACAAAAGGTTCAATTGTTTGTCGACCTTGAAATGAAAAGGAGGATCCCGAAAGCAATGAATGAAGGCGGGAGTGTAATGCCGTCAAATATGATAAGGTTCAGCATTCCATAACTGGGCAAAGGAACACGTAATTTATTTTATGAAAATTCGTTGACCTTACAGAATCTCTGTGTTACGCCGAGAGAATGGAAAAGCTGAATATAAAGTTTTACTTTTTACGATTTTGTAGACCAACGTGTCAAATTATCATTGCATGTCATTGCTGGCTTACATTGTACTCGGTTGTTCTTTGTGCCATATTGCAACGACACGCAAATATAACCGGTGTGTGTACTTGTCTTTGTCCCAGGCAGATGGGCAGTCTAGCATCAAGATGCATGTAGTGCATCAATGGGTTCCCTCAGGTTCCTTAAACACCTAATTGAACGCTAATATTTAATTAAAATTCCGTCTATGTGTTCTTCTTGCACTTAGGTTGCTCCCTGAATGTAGCATCAGCCTGCACATCCCATTTCCAGCTGAACATACTCCATAGTACTAATCTCTGAAGCAAATTGTGGACTATTTTCCACGTTGTTTTTTCTGTGTTCCCATTGTTTAACACTGGGCCGAATGAATAGGTAAAATGATCAATTGGAATAAAGATCGGCAACTAAGACACATTTCTGTTATGTTTTTCAAACAGCTACATCTTGCCTTTCAGCGATTGTCATCGATTCCAGATACCAACTGACAGGTTTTTTAACCAGCAGCTGCAGATACACTTGAATGGCTAGTTCACAATAATGCTTTTTGGGGATGATCGCCATGGGCCGGTATGCCCTTACGCACTACCAGCAATAAGGAGCAACATGACATCATTTACGTTGGCCTAGGGGCAAGCTGATGCTAAAGACTTGCTTTTGATGGTGCGTCCAATGCGCTTCTTATATCCAATAGGAACACCACGTGATTCACGATAAACATTTGTGGATGGAGTACAAAGACAAAATGTACCCATTTCCTTGAATATGGCAATTGCCAGATGTTTTCAGAGCGTTTATTGATACAAATTGTAAAGTTTTGCTATTTCTTTTAAAAGTATAGTTTTATATTTAAAATTGGGACGTGCAGTATTGTGAAAGGATATGTGTTGATATTCCGGGTTCTGCTTCCACTAACGTTAACACGTAGGTGATGAATGGGCACGTTTGGCTATGCTGCCCAGTAACGTCCTGGAGATAGGTGGAGAATATCACTAGGTTTGATGATGTCAGCATCAGGGGCGGGTCATATGAATTAGTGCCATCAGGGCAGTCCACCTTGGGCGATGCGGCAATGGATAAGATCATCACAAGATGGCCGCGCAGTGCTGTCTGATTTTGCATGTGTAAAAAAGAAGAAAAGTACGTTAAGGTGCATAGGAAATGTTTGTACGATCGATCAATGTTAGCTTAAAAACACATGCCTGAACCCTTGGTACAATAATATTTCTGAGCACACTTTTCCTTTAATAGATCCATTTTTGCTCCATTATATGCAGATCATTTTCTAAGGTCTCTGTTTCTGTATTATTTTTAATGTCTGTATGGTCTGTTAACAAAAACAATATGTTAAGTACACATAAAGTAATGGTTATTAATTGGTTTACATAGAGAAGTGTAGTGTTTACAATTAGTATCTCTGTTTTCACTCATTTTATCCCGATGAACATATTCTTCCAGTCATTCCAAAGTACTAGACATTTCTGTGAAAAAATAAAAATATTACTTTTAGTGTACCTAATACCTAATACAGTATGTTTATAAATATATACAATAAATGCAGTGTACTCATAAGTTTCTTGCTAAGTTTTGCTGTTACTTCTGCCTAGGTGTGCTGTTGATTTTTGCTGTGCAGTTTCTGTGAGGTAATTCTGTTGGAGGCATATTTATTTTGTTTTGGTATATTCCATTATGTTGCATATGCTATGTAATTGGACGGTTGGTCTATTACATATACAGTTTGCACTTCTTATTTATTATTGAATGTAATGTATTTATGTGCTGCTTTTTGAACATGTTCAGTGTTTTTATTGCATGATACAACAATGTAAGAAACCCCCTGGGTTTTTGGATAGTGCTGATGTTGACCGAGTCCGTCAGCGAACATGCGCATGCTCTGCGGACATCAGAACCACTAGCGCAGGTAGGGGGTTCAGTATGTTCAATGTTATATGTATATAAACTAAGGGAATACTAGTATACATGTATCAAATTTCTATTATCTATATCTATAGTCAGTGAAAAAACTTTGTTAAAGGGACGTTATGGTTAAGTTGCACTAAATAAAAACCTATGAAATTCAGTGACTCAACTTTGTTAAAGAGACGTTATGGTTATGTTGCGCTACTAAAAACCTATGAAATTCAGTGAAAAAAAATGTGTTAAAGGGACGTTATGGTTCCAAGTAAAATAAAAAAAACTCCAGAAATTCACCAGTTATGGTAAACTAAGCAACCATAACTCGCACCACCACCGTGCACTGCTAAGACTAACACCCAGTACATCAAAGATGACATCACATGTCTAGCTCCCTCTTTTTTTGTTCACTGACATATCTAAACCAGGTGGCTTTCTTCACTGTCAGTCAGGAATTAAAAAAGTAAAAAAGTACTATATTTGTAGACCTTACCCTTCTCATATGTTCTTACACTATTTTCCTTAGTGTACAGTTACATCATGAAACACAAGAATCTTTTCTGTGCATGAAGTTAATTAGTTAGGTTATGAACACTTTTTGGTAATACTGCAATTTTTTTGCTTACTTTACTTTACTTTACTTTACTTTCCCTGTATATGCTTCTATTTGTATGCATCGTGGTCTCTTTATGTTTTGTGTGTAATAGTACAATTATGCAGTTATGCAGTAGGTGAAGCATTCGTAGGTACTACTATGTTTCACAGTATGCAAAATTCTGAAATGAAAGCATTTATAATTTTAGTATCCAACATGGGAAGATTTTGAATATTGCACCTCTATAGCACATGCTGCATACAATGGCAACTTTTCTTCATGAGTTAGTTCATGTATTGAAAGAACTCAGTAATGCAATGGTATTTATAGCAATGCATTGCTTAATGACCTATTTGGCATATGATAGTTCTTCAATGATCTCTGATACTTTTCTGCCAACATTATAATGACAATCCCTGTGCATGAAAACTAAATGCACATGTGATGTCATCAGTGATGTCATTAATGATATTTGTGATCTCATCTTTGATGTCTGGGTGTTAGTCTTAGCAGTGCACGGTGGTGGCGCAAGTTATGGTTGCTTAGCTTACCATTACTGGCAAATTTCTGGGGGGTTTCGGTTTTACTTGGAACCATAACGTGCCTTTAAAAAACATGTTTTCACTGAATTTCATAGGTTTTTAGTAGCACAACTTAACCATAATGTTCCTTTAAAAAGTGTTTTCACTGAAATTAATATTTATATAACAGTTACACATATACCTTTTGGACACACCAACACAATTGACTTTGACGACAATCAACATATAACATAGAATTGCATTTGTTTCTAGCTCTACTCCTGCCCTATCCTAATTCACCCTATCATAATCTTCTCCCACTCACTCGCCCTGCCCCCCTTCCCTGAGCCCCTTTGGGCTGACCTCTAAAAGAGTTATCCTCACAAGAAAAAGAATTTGCAAATATCTCACAAGTCTATTCAGTACACAAGACTCCTATGTTTATTCAGAACACAAGACTCGTATGTTTTTCTATTTTATCTCCACTTATTTCCTGCACTGGTCGAAACAATGCTATGCGGCACCACCTTTACCCCCTTTTGGAGCTAGGTTCCTATACTCTTCCTGTATTCCGTTATTTCTGTATTCACATCCTAATGGCCATATAAGGAAAAGAGAAGAAAAAGACTACCAGTTACACTCACACAAGCCATAGGCCCTAAATCTGACTCCCCATTAGCTCCTCAGCGTTATCCTTACACCCATTACCTATTTACATTCCCGTTCTTTGAGATTCTCACAACCAATATGCAAAATGCATAAAGGGAAACCCAGTACACCCCTGAACTCAAACTACTCAGACAAAAAAAAGTAAACTTGAAACACTGTAGAAAACAGCTCCCTCCTCAGAAAACAGAACTAACCTTACTAATATCACCACTCTATACAAAAATGAGATGATACGCGCCAAAAAAGAAACTTTCAACTCCAGGATAAACCAGGCAGGCTCTAGCACTAGATAACTATTTAATATTTTAAAGGAACTAGAAAACCCGAATCCTCCCACAGATGCCTGTATGAAGGATAAACCCTGGTGCACGAGCATCCAGAATGCCTTCGCCAACAAAATCACTGGGCTCCAAACTAAAATAGAAAACAAAAGACAACAACTCACCAATGGCATAACTTCCAGTCCAACCTCACCACCGCCTATTGATATCAATTCAGGCTTTACATTCTATAAGGCAACTATACCTGAAGTACAAAAAATTATAGCCTCCTTGAAACCGTTGAACTGTAAAGGGGATAGCTGCCGTGCTCAGATTATAAAAGACACAGCCAGGGATCTATCCCCCTTCATTACCAAACTAATAAACTTGTCATTTACTAGCAACTCAGACCCAAGAAATCTGAAACAATCATGGGTTCTCCCACTGTTAAAAAAACAAACACTAGACCTGTCTATACCTACCAAATATAGACCCATCACCACTGTCCCGTTCCTACTAAAAATCCTAGATAGAGTTGCTTACTTACAAATTCAAGACTATCTAGAGCCAAAACAACTATTAGGAATCCGTCAATCTGGTTTTAGACCTCAACATGGAACAGACACGGCACTTGTTGACCTCAAAAGTCAGATTGATGAACTCAAAGATAAGGGTAGTGCTGCCATCCTTCTTCTCTTAGACCTCTCAGCAGCCTTTGACTTGTTTGACCAAAAAATCTTATGCAACCCCCTGCCATCAGCAGCACACTTGTCCCAATCCTCTGTCACGTTGATCCAATCCTTCCAACCAAACAGAACCATGCGTGTCTTCTCACCTATATAACGGTGGCTGACTCGATACCCATCACATGTGATGTCCCATAAGGCTCCTGTGTTTCGCCTACTTTGTATAACATATTTACAAAGCCACTATTCTACAAGCTGGACAATCTGGGTGTCACCTACACCAACTATGCAGATGACACCCAGATACTCCTAACTCTATCAGGTAACTACAGCTCTGACGTCGGCCGGATTAACGAAATCTTCACCATCATTCAGGCATGGATGGCCACACATGGCCTCTGCCTGATTGAAGATAAGACTGAACTGCTCCTTGTCGGCTCCCCCAACAACCTCCTGAAACTCAGCCCCAGCTACAATAGCATAATTATCGATGGAAATACTATACCCATCGCTAAAAGTGTAAAAACCCTCGGTTTTTATCTAGATGCCAATACCAAACTCTCTAAACAAATTAACATGAACGCCTCAGCCACTGCCTACACAGGTAAACTGATCAGGGCCTGCAGACCTCTGCTATCCTATAACAGCTGCCTCATATTAGCCAGGGCACTCATACAGTCCAACCGGACTACTGCAACGGCTTATATGTAGGTGCAAACAAATCCAAAATTAATACATTGCAGGTTCTCCAAAACAACGCACTCTGAGCTGCACTAAATATTCCCTGGAGAGAACACATTTCTGCTATCAAAACTATTTGTCTCACCTACAAAGCCCTGAATCAACTAGCCCACCATATCTCACCACTAAATTCACCATGAAATCTTCGACCGGAATCACCAGATCCACCAACACACTATGCCTGGTGGTGCCCAGCTACACCCTAAAAAGAGCCGGTGGAACCAGCTACCCGGTTCTAGCCTACCAACTCTGGAATACACTTCCATTGGACATCAAATCTATCTCAACCTTTCAATCATTCAGAATCCATGTCATTACCTGGCTACTGAATAAAAACTAACACTACCTCATGTCACTCCAGACACCTTATACACATCCTTCCTTACACAGTTCCTGCAGATCTCGCTGTTCCTGAGCCTCAGTCATGGGGACAAGAGAGAGGACATCAGGGGGACTCCTGCACTGCACGGGGACTGGTCACAAAGCTGGCAAACTGGCAAATCTTTGATTCCGGTAGCTGTCATCAAGCACACAAACTGGTGTCCTTCTCCTTGGCTATTCGGTTTCCTGCAGCACTCTGAGGAAAATACAACCAGCTCCAAGAATGATGTCCCGGTGGCTTACGAGTTGATTGGTCCCACCAACTCAAAGGGAGAAGTCGTCCTTGAAGGGCTTCTCTGTCGAGATGAACTTGGCTAGTCAGACCTGCAGCAGGGCTTAACTGGGAAAACCAATTGTCCAGGAGTTGCAGCAGCCGTCCTCTTCCAACTCGACTTCGGTTCTTTTGTTCCAGTGGTCGACTCTGCCTTCCAAGCCAAGAGACTCGCCCTTTAAACTGTTTTCTCCCATTCATTCCAGCCTAGCTGCCACCCACCCAGCAGGGTGGCTGTCCTTGCTGGACAGTGAGCCAGCCAATCACGCCAGAGTGCATTTAACAGGGAGTTTCAGGCACCTCCCTCGTTTCCTGCCCACCCCAGACACTCGGGCGCCAGGGGCGGTCTTCAGTCCTGAAGCCATCAAAGGGGTAGGAACAAAGGGACCAAACCTGGTTTAGTGCGCAGAGACAAGCTCTAGAAGGACATTTCCAAAAAGAAATGGCAAAAAAGAAGACCGGGACTTATTTAAACAAAGGTGGCTCAGACCCCATCTTGAAAAACATGGCTCCCGCGATTTTTAGCTACCGGTGTTCGCGGTCAGGAAAAATCATGGTAGTTCATTGTAAAACCACTGCCACCAGCCATTTCAATAAGAAAGGGTAGTATTTGACTGCAACATGAGTTTCTATACATAGGGGATACTAGGTAACCCCTCCAGCACTCTATTGGAAGATAGTGTGTGCTGGTTCTTGGAATTTAAAAAAGACTTGTACAGTCAATTTAACTTTACATTCTCTGTGAAACAGTAGTTTATCCCAGAGAAGGTGTTTAAACCTTGGGAGAGCCTTAAAGGCTTCCCCTGTGTCACTGCACTGAGGGTGCTGTGTGACACAAATACAAAAGATGATGCCTATGGAGTTGTCTAAAACTCCATAACCAAAAGAAATATACACAAAAAACAAACAGAATTAAAAAGTTAAAAGCCACAATGTTTAGCAAAAGAGCTGGGGGTCTCTAAGGTAGAGAAGAATTAGCCTATTTTGAGAATTCTCCCCAACATCGGCATAGGGTCTGAGCGATGCAGATCTAAAACACTGTGGGCTATACAAACCGCGAATAACCCCCTTTTGAAATTGAAGCAGTTTTGATGGGGGTGTCCACTGTGCGTTAGAAGCATTATCTAGAAAAAGTTTGTAAGTGGGGGGACAAAGTATATCAAAAACAGTGTGGTAGAGCATTCTACATGGAGCCCAGTATACTGACCTATGTGGACTGAGCCTATGGATGTTTTCATATATATTTAAGCTTCTTTACAGGAAATAAAAAACGAACACCTGCTGAAAAAAGTGATCAATTTAATGTGAAACCAGCATTTGGATGTGTACAGCAATTATTGCTGGATTTTTCTTTAGTGTGTCTGTTGATATGTTATCTGGAACTACCAAAGGTGATAACCAGAAGGAAACGTAACAATCGTTAATGCATCACAAACATATGTGTCAACATCATTCACCTACTAATGGATAACTACTGGCAAAAGAATCACAAAGGAGGCCAAGCTGATTTAAGATCGCCGGTGGAACGCATGTTGCGAGTAAACATAGCCAACCTGCAACAGAGCTTTTGATGTGTCAAAGGACAATGGCTGTTTGACAGAGATCTTTATGCATTTTTGTCCACAATCTCATTATCATGTATGTATGCCTATCAACACAGTGAAAGACAGGCTGTTGATGAGGTAATTGAGGATATATCGAAATTTGTATTGGAAAGGATTGTTGTACAACATTTGAGAACCCATGTTATTTGATATGCAGACAACCTGAATAAGATTTTCATTCTAAATGCAAATAAAAAGCTGTTGTTTCATAAAACATTACTATGTCTTTATGTTGAATGGTTACTGGGATCAAACACACCCTACATAAAATGGGTAGAAATTTACAAGATAAAAGGCTTCAAGAGTTTACAACAATGTCTGCGAAAATAAAAAGTCAACGTTTGAAAACAACAGAATGCTTTAGTGACCCATTAAAAGTTGACGCTTAATAAAGAGTCTGACAATGTTTTGATTTGTAAAAACATTGTATTCATAAAAAAGAAATACTTACTTCTATAGTATAGAAAGGAAAAATACAAATGTAAACACAATTTAAGGCAACTAAAAATAAACATGGATATACAGAAACCCAAAATCCCAGACACTAACTTGTGATTTGTAAAAATATGTTATTTATAAAAAGATACACTTAATGCAGAAAGGAAAAATGCAGGTGTAAAAACAATATAAGGCAACTAAAAAAATAAACATGCAGACTCAAATACCCAAAATCCCAGACTCTTTGCTGTGGTTTGAAACAGGTGTGCTGTGCAATATCATTTTGATATCAAATATATTTTGTATATAATAATTGATATGTTTTATATAAAAAAGATATTGATATAAAAAATGTCATATGAAAAAATATCCAATATTTTAATATTAGACTTTTTTAATTTTGATATTTTTGATATATCAAAATAATATAAGGTTTATATAAAATCTGTTGTACCATTATATCAAATCTATATAAAATGATGACATCAGTATGGTCCAACCCACTCCCGTGTCATCTGCGTGTCACCAAACCCTAAAACTGGTCGTCTAACTCCCCACAACTTGCTTTGCCCTCGACCAAGCAACAGCGCGCATGCGCTCTCTCATATTAGAAACATTTTAATATACACTTTATATCATTTTTATATAAACTTTCTATCAAACCGTATCAAAGTACACAAACACACTTTATATATCTGTTTATATAAAATATTTATCAAATCAATATAAAATTTGATATCAAAACATTTTGATCTAAAAAATGTATTGATATCAAAGCCCATATCAAAAAGAAATCAAATCTTTATAAAAAAGGAGCAGCTATATGGACAACCATGGGGCATTCCCACCTGTCAAAACATTTTACAATATAAAAACGGGACCCCCTTAACTACTCATATAGATGTTGAAGAAGAAAAGAGAGAAGTTTGATTTCTGGAGAACACTACCGTTCACTGTGGAACTGCAGATTTTAACCTAAAGGGGTAACCAGGTGATTTCTATTCTTTCTACTAAAAACTATTTAATCCATTGTAGAGTTATTTCAGGAACATGATTTTACGCTGTGTTATAAAAATGTCAAGACTTTAACACTTCATGTAGATGGCTGCTGATGAATTATGCACTCAATCTAGTGCTAGTTACTTGAGAGTCAAGATCTAAAGATGGTCACACAACTCACCTCCCACAAAATGGTGCACATAGGGCTCCCCCATTGCGCCCCCCAGGCCAGAGATGGTTGAAGATGTGTGGGGCCCTTTTCAAAGTGCTGTCTGGGGGGCCCCTTCTTTTCAGCTGGAAAAAACTGCCTGCCTATTTCAACAACAAAAATAAATGTGATGTGATGTATGTTAATGTTTCCAAATGTAGCAGGGCAATGGAGCAACAGCGTATATGTGTGTTGTGTTGGCTCTGTCTTGTATTATTGGTGCACTTATTTGATCACACAATCAATATATAATAAAGAATGAAAATAACTATTAGGACATTATTTATTTGATTTGCTATTTTGACAATATGCTTAACTGCTTCCATGCTGGATTGTGTTTCCTAGATCAATATAATACTAACGTCACTGTTTGGATTTTTCCGGCCACTTTTATACGGATTCTTCTCACAGGTATCTAATATGTTAACACTTTAAAGTTTTGGATTGCCTTTTTGATTTTTGATTGCAAGCTCACGGAGTCAGTCTTGCTGCTGCTGCAATTCGAAGCTGTACAGGCACAATAATGGAATCAATTTTTAAGCAGCTTAGTTATTTAACTTCAGTTAACTTTGGCAATAGGACTGCTTTTAACCTTTTAATATCTTCTCTTCCACACTCCCTGGAAAGTTATCTGCTGCTCTAAATATCAGTTTTGTTATTTTCTGATTGAAATACTGCAGACAGAACGGTTTCCCCATATTGCGGCAAGTCCTTCTGATTAAGATACTAGCGTTCTGCATGTCCTCTTCTTTTTCCTCCTGCCCCATCCTCTGCTCTGTTTGTAATGTGTGTTGTGAGACAGTGGGGCCTGGTTTGACTTTCCGAGAGCAGCATAGGGACATGTGGGAAACACTGCACTCACAGAGAGGAATGCATACCAACTCTCACCTTGCAAATCAAAGCCATTGTGGAGAGTTAGATATGCTCATGGCCTCATAGCTGTCACGCGAGCCTTTGTTATTGTTCTAAATAGGGATGTCGCGTGACAGCAGAGGCAGTTTGGATACAGGGTGAGAGGCCGTGTTTCCTCCGAGCTTGATCTCATAAATAAAACGTGTTCCAATCACTTACAGTATCAGCAAGTCTTTACAGTGGCGACGAGGTGAACGGCGAACCCGCCATGGAGGGGAGCTGGACAGCAGGTGAGGACCACGATCGAGCAGATTACTCATTGGGACCACGACCGAACAGAAGGCTGCCGGAGCACTGTAGGGGCCTTCCGTCATCACAGCTTGAATCAGCCAGTTTGAATTGTGTGGGAACTCACTGTGAGGTGCGAGGCGTGGCACTGCAGGGGAATGGTCTCCCTGGCCCAGTACTGAATGTTCGGCGGTTGCCGCACTGCTGAAGTCAGGTAATCGTGCCTTGGACCCGCCCATCCCAAAGCTCCATTGGCTGCCAGCCATCAAGGTGAGGAGGAAAGGGGGAGAGTGCAAGAGGGCACATCCAATAGGGGCGGTCCACTCATTTTGAGGTTGCTGGGTGCTGGACTGCAGGCCACAACAAAATGTAACTCTGAACCTCATTGGCCACAGGTTTTCAGCAAGTAATTTTGGGAAAACAAGCCCAATCACCACTCAGTACTGAATAAGGAAAGATAACAGTACCACAAAAGGGTCCCTGTAAAGGTTCAGCAATAGGAGAGAGACTGGTGAAGCATAGGCACACACAGGCTTTGCAGAAGTATTTTGGACACGAATAAAACAATAGTTCAAGTCTGTCATAAGTGTACCAACAGACACATCACACCTGTGGTGCTAGTATTGACCAGAGAGCAGAAGCATAACAAGTGTGGCTGCAGCAAGTTTGTCCCCACCTCCACCCTTCTTGTCTGAACCAGGCACTCCGCCCTTAAGGTGGGACAGATGGAAGAGGTTGTTTGATACCTATTTGGTTGCAATAGGTGTGGAAAGGTTTGCCCCTGCAAGAAAGGAGGCGATATTGCTCCACAATCTGGGTATGGAAGGTTGTAATGTTTACAATGGTTTACCAGAGCCCCCACAAGAAGGTCAAGGGGACTTGGATCAATACACTGTGGTGGAGAAAAAGTTGGAGATCCACTTTGAGGCAAAGAAGAACATCACATTTGAGAGACATAGATTTTTCCAAAGATCACAGGATCCACAAGAGCCAGTAGAGAATTTCATTGCAGCTTTGAGATCTCTCAGCCATACATGTGAGTTTGGCCCATTGACGGACTCACTCATACGTGACCAGCTAGTTTGTTGTATTAATAACATGAAACTACAGGAAAGACTGTTATCAAAGGATGTATCACTGGAGACGGCAGTCGAAACAGTTAGAAGCATGGAGCAGACCCACAAGTATATATCAACTATGAAAAGTGACAAACAAGAAGGAGAAGTAGCGGCAGTAAGTGGATTCAGAAAAACAATTGTTAATAAGGAGGTTAAATGTTATAAGTGTGGTAGCAACCACCATGTATCCAGTAGTGTGTTTTGTCCTGCGAGGAACATTTCCTGCTTGAAATGCAAGAAAAGAGGACACTTCGCGAGGGTCTGTCATGAATCTGGTCAAGTACAAAGCATTGAGTCTGGTGGGAGAATATCAGAACAGGAGGAGAATCTGGTGGTTTCGCAAGGTGGTCAGGTCAAGCATGTGCTGGAAGTGTCAGAAGTTTTGCATAAAAGAAGTGCGTCAACGGATGTGTTTTTGATTAACGGTAGGGTTGTTACAGTAAAGGTGGACAGCTGTTCACCGTGGACTCTAATGTCAAGAAGAACATTTGTAGGCTGTTTGCAAGGTGATGAGAGCAAATTAAAGGAACACAGAATAGAACCATATGCTTATGGTAATGTGAGAATTGAGGTTTTGGGAAAATTCCAAGCAAGCATAAAATACAAAGGCAGAAGTTGTGAATCGGAAGTGCATGTCACACAAGAGGGCTCGTCTCTTTTAGGATGGGGTGAACAGTGTAAACTGGGAATTAGAATACAGGCAACTGCTGAAGAACCAGTCGCAGTTGCGGAGATCAGTGACAAATGGGACAAGGAATTTTCAATGATGTTCCAAGAGGAATTGGGGATGCTGAAAAGATTTGAACATGAAATTTGTTTAAAGACTGGGGTTATACCAAAGGTGCATAAGGTGAGGCCAGTACCTCATGACCTCAGGGGAAGACTGAAAGTAGAAATTTAAATATTTTTGCAGAAAGAGATCATAGAGAAGAGTGAGATCTCAGAGTGGTTTTCACCAGTGATGGTTGCTGCAAAATCAAATGGAGAAATAAGGCTTTGCGTGGATTTAAGAGACATCAACAGGAACATCTTGATAGACAGACATCCCTTGCCGATAATTGGTGATAAGTTGTCGACTCTCAAAGATGCCAAGATATTTTCAGTGATTGATCTCTCTCAGGCTTATCACCAGATTCCCTTGAAGGAAGACTGTCAACACCTGACAGCGTTTATAACAACGTTCAGAACTTTCAAATATTGTAGAATGCCGTTTGGACTTGCCTCGGCGGCGGCGGTATTCCAAAGGGTGAAGGACACTGTTATGGATGGAGTAAAAAATATAGTGGTGTTTCAAGATGATATGTTTGTCTATGCTAACTCTAAAAGTGAACATGGTAAAATATTGACACAGGTGCTGAGCAGGTTGTCTGAAGCTGGTTTCACAGTGAGAAGAAGCAAATCTAAGATTGCGGTTGACAGAGTGGAGTATCTGGGGCATGAAATTGACGAGCAGCGGGTGAGACTTAAGAGATGTTTGGTGGAGGCAGTTAGGTGTGCGCCGATGCCAACAGATAAAGACCAAGTAAGATCTTTTTAGGATTAGTCAAATACTATCATAAATTTGTAAAGGACTTTGCTATGGTGTCCACTCCCCTGAGGGTGCTACTCAAAAAGGGATCGAAGTTTGTGTGGACTCCAGATTGTGGTGAGGCCTTTGATAGTATTAAAGAAGCTGTGAGCAAGGCGCCTTCGATTGGAAGGTTTGACTCCAAAGATAGGAGCGCGTTGGTGGTGGATGGTAGTATGTTGGGGTTGGGGGAAACTTTGGTACAATACGACAAGGACAATACAGAGAGAGTAATAGCATTTGCATCAAGGGCACTGAGAGGTGCGGAATGTAAGTACTTGGTTATTGAGAGAGAAACGTTAGCAATGTTTTGGCCCATTCTCCACCTTAAATACTTTTTGTGGGGGAGGAGGTTCATTGTTAGGTCTTACCATAAACCCATGGTCCAATTATTTGAAAGTGGAAGATGGGCCTTGGGATTACCTAGGATAAGTAGGTGGGGTTTAGGGCTCCAAAATTATAATTTTGATGTGAGCTACCTACCTGGGAAAAGGAATGTGGTGGCGGAGTGCCTTTCCAGGCTTCCAGTTGGAGAAGAAGCAGAATTCAAGGATGTGGATGTGGATGAGTGGGTTGTAGCAGAAGTGGAAGGTGCTGTTGGTCAGGAAAGGTGGTTACAGGAAGAGGATTTGGATGATGGACTTAAATTGATCAAAAAGTGGACGGTAAGGGGATGGCCAGAAACAAAGGGGTTAGATAGGATGTTCGATGTGTGGTGGGAGATTAAGGAAGATTTGAACATTTACGAGGACAGGCTAAGGAGGGTACAGTGTGTGGTTCCTCCAGAGACACTCAGACCGAGTTTAGTAGAACCTGCGCATCACGGGCACCCAGGGGAAGGGGCCATGAAAAGGAAACTTCGGCAGAGTTATTGGTGGCCAGGGATTGACAAAATGGTGGAGAGACGGGTGAAGGATTGTATGGCCTGTCAGACAAGTGATAAGAGCAAAATCATAAGGGAAACTCCATTGCGTCCTAATGTCATACCAGACCAGCCATGGTCCAAGTTAGCAGTGGACATCACGGGTCCTATTGCGGGATTAGGAGAGGGTCTGAGATTTTTGTTTGTGGTAGTGGACTTTCATTCAAAATGGATTGAATGGGACGCTGTCAAGGAAGTCACGGCTAAGGATTTGATTGCATTTCTAGAGAAGGTATTTCTTAAAGAAGGAGTGCCCACGGAATTAGTGTCAGATAACGGGGTACAATTGATATCGGAAGCCATGAGGAGGTTTCTGAGCAGTTATGGAATAAAACGCACTAGAACTGTGTTGTACCATCCTAGGGCTAATGGCCTTGTAGAAAGTGTCAACAGATATTTGAAAGGGGGTTTGCAAATGGCTATGAGGTTAAAACAGCCATGGAGAGAAGTGTTGAACCTGTTAACTTGGAACTATGTAACTACGCCACATTCGGTGACAGGGGTCTCTCCATTCATGTCCTTTAAAGGCAGAGAACCTGGGACAAGACTTTGTCCATGATGGCTAGGGATGGCCAGAGTTGTTCAAGTAGATAGAGATCAGATTATGAAACTCATCAATATAAGTCAGGAGAAAAATAAAGAGTTGTTTGATGCCAGAGAAAGAGTTAAAGATCGGGAGTGGGAGGTTGGGGATATGGTCTATGTCAAAAATCCCAGGTTGGTGAATAAATGTGTAGAAAGTGGGTTCTTGGGTCCGAAGAAGATATGTGCGGTGAGAAAGAGTGTGGTCATCTTGGAAGGAGGAGAAGTGTGGTCAAAAGGAAGAATTGCAAGGGCTTTTGATCCGAATGCTGAGAGGGGGCAGGGAAGCCTGTTAGCAGATAATGGGAGTGTGAAAACTGGTGCAGGAGAGGACAAGAATGTTGTCAGTTCGCAAAGGACAAGACTATGTGTATTAGGGTTATATTATTAATAGGTGGGTGAGGTAATTAATTTAGTACCTTTCATAATGCTTATTTACCTTTCATAATGCTTATTTCTTAGAATGTAAATTTTATTTCTATTTGTTCCTTTTATTGGTGTTTTTTCATCATATTTGTATCTACTAGTTGTGTTTAAAGCTTATTCTTTAAGGTGTAAGCTTATAATATTTTTTGTTTGAATTGTTGTTTTCTAAAGTTTTAATTGTTTGCTCCTTGGAGGCGGAGATATGTGGAGATTTAGATATGCTCATGGCCTTGTAGCTGTCACGCAAGTCTTTGTTGTTATTCTAAATAGGGACGTCGCGTGACAGCAGAGGCGGTTGGGATTCAGAGTGAGAGGCTGTGTTTCCTCCGAGCGGGCTCGCATAAATAAAACTTGTTTCAATCACTTACCATATCAGCAAGTCTTTACACCATACCTGAGAGATAGCAGCTTTAATTTTGCAGGTGTAACTGCACTGCCTTTTTTTTACTAGACAAACGATTTTTCTGATTATTATACAACAAACGCGACAGCAACCTTAGTTTTTAGTACATACCCAATGTATGTCACTTTAGTAATGTTTTCACATTTCTCTTGTTGACACCACATTTGCAAAATAAGTACAAGTTAGTGAAGCACATGCTCTGACCTTTCTCAGTTCTTTCTTCTCCTCTCCCTAATCTCTCTGTCTCTTCTTCCCCACACTTCCTTATGCCTTATTCTACTTCCCTAACGTGCCTCCTTCTTCTTCACACTGTTCATCTCGCTGCCTGTTTTCCTCTTGCTAAATCCCTCCACATTCCCCTGCTTCTGGAATTATCCCACAACTTGTTTGCTTATCTCCCATAACAATATGCCACCTGCGCCATTCATTGCCGTATTGGCCCTTTTCTGTCAGGCATGTATGCCATGACCCCCTCTTCAGGCCGGCATTTGCTCTGAATGTTCCACAGAGGGGGGCGCTGATATCTGAATGGAACGGTAGAAGCTTGCTGGAAGTTGTCAGGAGCGATGACAGCAGTGATAAGTAGTGAAGGGGCTGCTGGTGAAAGTGAAGACACGACTAGCGTAGATGTCTTGCTAAAACAGCAATCTACGTCCAGTTTCTTACTTCTGTGCTCACATATTTAAAGGAGTGCATCTTTAATTCACCATGCCACACTGTAAAAAGCTCTTGCATTGTTCTGTCAAAAGGGAGTCACTCAAAGAAAAGTGACGTGCTAGATTGCTGGGTAAGCTGCTTGAAGCTGGGTGAGTGATCATCACGTGGTCATCCATGTTTGTGAAACACATTTCCCATAGCTGCACATAAATGAAAGCAATGCTTTTCATTTTTTTATACAGGAAATATGCGCTTGAAATACATTAATGTAGGGGCAATTTTGGGTGGTTAACAGAGGACAAAAATAGAACTCTGGGTGCACAAACAAATATGGGCCATCGGGCCAAATTAGTGTAATGAACATATATATTTAGGGCCTGATTTATGGAATTATTTCTGCAGTAAATCTGGACATTGTGCGCCAAACCGTGCGCAAAACTTAGTTTGTCAATTCATTGAATCGTCTGCACAGGACTCTTTCGTACTTCACAGGGACTTTGCGCAGGATCGGCACGTCTCTGCGAGCAGCCGAGTGCCTTGCGTGAGACATCTCGCAAAGCATGGGCGTGGCCTGCGCATATACCAGAGTTGGGGGTGGAACATGCAAAATGGGGAAAAACAAGGGAAAATTTGGGCGTTACGAGCGTGTAATCTCTCGTCAAAGAAATGGCCACGCAATGCACTTGATCTATTCCCCATCCAAAGGCAGGCATACAGACCCTTGTGCATAGGAATCTCCATGCAGAGGTAAGAATGGGCATCGGATTTAGTGGTGCGTGCACACAGTCTGGATTCTATTCGCACTTGGGGGTACTGGTAAGCAGTGTGGCAAGCGCAGGAACGATTCACTGGGGTTTGCATGCATGTGTACCTGATCATGATGATTTTTGCGATATGTGTTAGGCATGTTATGGCGATGCTGGGAATTGTTACGCGGACCCCACACACCCTTGGGGGGAGGTTCGTAGGCAGTTTTTCCGGGGTGCATTGTTTCGCACACGAGGAGTGAGCAAAGGTCTGTTTTCATGGCTTGAATAGCTCTACGTGTGGGCGTGTTGTGGGCGTTCCAGCCACGACTTGCACTTTGCGTGGATCTATGTGCCCATTTACATAAATCTGGCTCTTAATAGTGCATTTTGTATTTATTAAAAAGGTGACTGTATGCACTTTCAGAATAGGTTTACGGCAGAAAACGGTCTAAAAAGGTAGGTGCCGTATATAGAGAGTCATGGGTCACAACTGATGGGTCCACGTGCAAGTAAAAGTGTAATTCAGTAATTGTGTGCACTGCATAAATAATCAATGTTGTCTGAGCTATATATAGACCCACAATGTAGTCTACCAAACCACATGCCAGGTGTGTTGCTTAGTGTACACTCAACAGATTAATGCAGCTTCAAAAGTGTTCTTTTGTAGTCATGTAAACAAATTGCATAGTGGGTCCGCTCATTGCCATTCCTCAAAGAGACTGTGAGCTCTGGCAAGATAGCAACACTAGACCTTTAATAGGACAATTGTGGAAGGGGTGCTGGTTAGGGGAACACTGATAGATTCACCACACACCTAAATTATTAGTGAGTTGTGTCTTTTCTCTGTCCATGGTTTACATTAAAAATACATTTCTGGGTTAAACAGCAGATAATTGTTGCTTACTGATTGTTTTACTTCACAAGTATTTTGAATATAAAATTTGAATGATGTTTTTCGGACCACTAAGACATGGGCCCGGGCCGGTGCACCATGGACCACTATGCTGCCCACTCAGGCCAAACGTTGCCAGTCCTCCCCTGTCCTTAAGGAGTATGTACCCACATACAGCATGAAATTTGATCTGGGCGTGTGTCAAAATCCTATGTAATGTGCTTTATGGGTGCAAGTGCAAATTATCTAGGGACCTGCTGATTATTTTTATTTTATTTATTTACTTTACTGTGATGCAGTTTGAAACAAACTTAAAAGGAAGGATTCCTGTGAAAATCTAAAATACATACCATTCATCCATGCAATAGAATCTTAATATAAAAAAATAGGGGAAAATCTAAATATTGCCCAATGATATCAATCAATTCAACCACACATTTCTAGAACAGTGGAGGTCTTCCTCCACAAGATTGTTAAGTAGATAATACACACTTCATTCTTTCCGCTCAGAAACAATTCCCATCCTCCGTTCGTTCTTTCGAAGTCCATCACATCCATGGCCAACTGTGTGGTTTATCTCAGTGACCCCAAAGCCTCACATTCAAACAGAAGATGTTTCACTGTTTCAAGAATACCTGTCCCACACAGTTGGTATTCACTGCTTTCCCTTGGAAGACCATATCATGTGCTGCAAGCTCTCTGGCCTCACGGTGTTGAATTTCAGTTTAATATAGTCCCAGACAAGAGAGTTGCCTATGAAATGATAAATGTATGGAGGTGTGTTCCGATGCTGCATGTAATGATAGAATTCCAAGGCGTGATTTCTGGTAGTGAAATTTACCATAGATTGCTCGTGGCTACTCTCGCTCAACATTGCCTTGAGTTGCTTCTTGAAAGTGCACAACGTCTTGTCCGGTGTTAAGTCATCTTTTTGTGACCAGTGATTCATATGTGTATTTATTTTGGCCAGATTGCTCTGTGGCATTATTGCTGTTCGTGTGAGCATGACCATATATAAGTGACTGGGCCAGTGCATTTGCCAATTTCCAAGCTTTGGTCGGTCAGGCAACAAAGTTCAATTCCTGAAACTATGAGCAACACATTATACTCAAGAAAGGTCATGTTGATGGAGGTGCAGTGGGGTAGTCGTAATAGCCTTTTCAGCAAGATGTGCTCAAGTTTGCTGACCATAACAAGGTTTTGCATGGCCCATAATTCTTCTCTATACAGAATGGTAGAGGTCAACTTTGCTTGATATAGTTTAAGCAGTGTATCAATTGAGAACCCTCCTCCTTTGATCGCAAATGAGCGGATGGTACCAATTAGGGTGAAGGTCCTGGTATGGACATAATCTAAGTGTACTGTGCCTTGTAGTTTATTGTCAAGGTGCAAACCCAAATACTTGTAGGTAGTGACCACTTCGATTTCCCGTCCATTCATCTCACTCTTAACACTCTTTACTTTTCTTCTAGGCTGGCTGAAAACCATAATTTTCGGCTTCAACATGTTCACCACCAGTGAGTTGCAGTCGGTGTATTCCTTCAAGTTATTCAGGGTAGCCTGCAAACCCCATGAAGTTAAGTCACAAACTACAACGTCATCAGCATAGCCCAGCCATTTCATTGCAACAAAGCCCAATTTCGGGAGGATAGAGGCTGGGCTGATCAGTGTATTGCCCATGTCGGCATGGTAGAGATTAAAAAGTATTGGAGCAAGATTGCAGCCCTGCTTTAAGCCCCCTTGTGTGGGTACCCACGCAGTGGTTTTTCTGTGTTGGTCCATCCTGATCTTAACTCGGATGTTCTCATGGAGAGAGATAATCATGCTCAGTAAGTCTGGGGGTATACCGCATCATACGAGCTTGCCCCAGAGACAATTACGGTCAACAGTGTTGAATGCTGCACTAAGATCCATAAATGCAGCGTAAACCGGAGTTTGTGTTACCATCCAAGCCTGCTGAATGATTGTACTAAGGGCCAGGTTGTTAGTGGCAGTGTTGTGTCACTTCCGGAATTCAGTTTGATTCAGGGGCATAATATCACAACCCGCTGCCTATGTTTCCAGTTCCAATAGAGTACTCTGGCGAAAATCTTAGCCAGGGCATCTAGCATATCCAATAGCTACCTGGATCAACAGGGCTATCCTTTTTGTAAACACGGATGACAATACTGTAACACCAGGAAGGTGGAATTTTCTGAGAGATTCCAATGGAGGGAAAAAGCACGTGAAGTGACTCGGACCAGGCGTCAGTGGCATATCTTATAAGAGAGCTACAAATTCCATCAGGCACTGGTGCCCTGGAGGATTTGGTGACCTTAATGAGGCTGAGAATGTCTCCAGATGTTTGGCGCTATGACCTGGTGGAACATTGGTCATATTGACTCTGTATCTCCCCCTGCTCGGCCCCTAACACTTTTCAACAAGCTGTTTCTGATCCACCATTTAGGACCATGTTTCCCATGTTCTATGAGGTCCCATCTCGAGGGGCCCGTTTACCCCCTTCTGCACAGCAGGACGAAGTGCGGCATCCAGCAGGTGTGTTGGTACCCTTAATCACTGCTTAAGAAAAGATATTAAGGCTTCTTTGGCAGAGCTATGGGGGCGGTGGCTCCAAGATGTGGCGCTGCCTCAATCTGCAGAGTAAGATGATTTTATTCATGTGTCAAAACGGGTGAATGTTCTATTGTTCTATCACATTAAACCATTAAGCGATCGCAGTAAAATAAAACATGTTAAATGCAAATAATATTTGCATGGTTCATAACTCTCCCAGCTTTCTCTGTATCGCTACTATTTTAGTTGTCGGCTTGGACCTAGATTTCTCAGAGCTAAACACAGATCTTCTCCGAGGGCAATCCGTTTAGAAAAGGACCAGGCTAAAGGGCAGCCTAACAAAATGCGAAAGCATGGTGTGTTCTGCAGGCTTTGAATTGGAGGAAATGTAGCATTACTTACGGGGCACCATCTCTGAAAAGGTTCAGTGGCATTTAAATAAACGAATGCGGAAGGTCACCTCTCGCTAACCCAAAGGCAAATGCAAGGAACAATGACAAATGAACGCATCGGGCTGGAAGGCAACAAGCAAGTGAGCACATTGTTAAACGGGGAGGAGAGGAGGAAAAGCAAACCCCTGCAGTCGAAAACCTGTGCAGAACTTAGCAAGACCTTGCCTGAATAATATTGAATCTTGATTTCTTGCGTTATTGGAAATGTACATTTAAAGCACTTTGCCTAAATTCACCCTGGCTATGTAAAATGGTGGCTTTGCAGGCTCACAACAAATGAGAATTGATAAGCTCATAATTTGACAGGCAATGCCCCTGACTAGTGCATGTCTATTTGTGTTCATAAGTGTAGAGCTAATGTATTCAGCTCTGCTGTTCATATTATGCTAAGTAGCTGCCTTGCAATGATTGCAGCGCCAAGGTGTGTTGACATTTGCCTGACTGGGGTGCTCGCTGAACCCAAGTAAGATCTGATTATCAAACGGATGCTGTAGATTAAAAAATGACACATTAAATAGTTTATGCTCGTTGCATTGCTGTCACTACTTAACTGTAACCCCCCTAACCCCCCCCAAAAAATGAAATCGCGGCACAGCAGGCCATTGATCCTTGACTATGATTTAATTGGGAGTGTCAAGGGACTCAAAAGTTTGATGCCATAAGTTACATAACCTGCTGCCGTATGCTCCGCAAAACATGCCACGTTCCACATGAAAACGAGGCGGCGGAAGAGAGGGAGGCAGGAAGAGCGGGAATCGGCTGAGCCGCCCCTTGAGGAATGCAAAACAACCTGGCACATTGGCATAATTACCGGCTGTGAAATCATTTATTTTAAATGCTAAGCATAATTATTGCAACAATGTAATTTATGTTTACAATCTGATCATACTTAATGAGTCAAAGTGGAGTTGTCAAGGCACCTCTCTAATTTTGTTCATTAAATATTCCACGCGTGAGAACAAATAACGTAGACCTTGGCTAACCCTTTTCTTATCAAGCATATGCAATTTGATTTTGAAATTTTGAAAGGCTTCTGCTCAGCGATGAACAATGTTTGTGTTGGTAACTGTGTTTTTTGTATTAAGAGTTAATGAGCAGTGTAGTGTTTACAGCGGAGGCTGGCATACAGGCTCGCATTTTAGTTCGCAAGTTGGTCATTGCTTTACCTGTGTGTGCTTTTAACATCAACTCTTTGCACCAAATCTCCAATTGTGCTAAGGAAGAGGGGTATGGCATGTAATGTGCGATGCCATTGAAACATTAGAATGCAATCACTGGCAGTTGATGTTTT
Organism: Ambystoma mexicanum; assembly: GCF_040938575.1. Lineage (NCBI taxonomy): Eukaryota > Metazoa > Chordata > Amphibia > Caudata > Ambystomatidae > Ambystoma > Ambystoma mexicanum. The sequence goes on along the minus strand of NC_090921.1, from coordinate 931,363,960 downwards.
TTTGTTATTGTAGGAGCCTAAATATTGTCCACTAATTGGAGGGAGCATTGGAGAGTATTGACAGGGCACGGACATAAACAAAGGTGATTTGGTGGGATCCCCCCTTATAAAATGTATTGAATAATGGGTTAAAATGGTGCGTTATACAGCACATTTTCTGTGAAAAACTGGGTACGTTTTCAATTGGTTTTGAGGGTAATTCCAATCCAAAAATCAGGAGATGAAAGTTACCAGCAGTGCACATGAGCATTGCCAAAGTATATAACAGCATAAAAAGATGTTCATGCAGGTTCTGCCCATACATTTCCATAATGACTGCACCAATCAATGCCAGTATTCCCTATAAGTATATATCAATATGCACTTCAGGCATAACGCTAGTAATGATGCTATAAGGAATCATGACCCTGCTGGCTCTGCCAATATTTGGCAGTATCCCCACGTAAGAACATAATCCTGTTGGCTTTGCTATTAAAAATGCCATGCCACAATGTGAAAACAAGTCCAAACCGGTTGCACCAAAATGGCAGTCTAGCCATGTCACATCTTGCTTGCTTTATCATCAATGCTGAGTAAAACATGGCATGTTGCTGAAAGAAATAGCTAGACTGGCTGCAAAAAAATGCCAGTCTAGCCAAGTCACAACGCATGTCATTCTTGCTTCATCACAGATGCCCAATACAAATGGCATACAAAGAAATTGCTAGATTGGCTTCACAAAAATGTAAATTTAGCTACGTAGTAACACTTATCATGCTTTCTTTATCATAGATGTCTAGAATAAAATTCCATGCCACAGTAAGAAATAGCTAGACTGGCTGCACCAAAATGCCGTTTTAGCCACATAATAACACATATCATGCCTATTTAACCATAGATCCCCAGACTAAAAAAAAAATGTAATTCCACATTAAGAAAGTGATGGACTAGTTGCACAAAAATGCCAGTCTAACCACGTAAAAACATATATCATTATTGTATTTGTATAAATGCCCAGACAAAAATGGCACAGAAAGAAATGGCAAGACAGGCTGCACCAGACAGCCATTTTAGCCACGTTATGACACTCATCACGCTTGCTTTATCATACATGCCCAGTAAAAAAAGTTATGCCATAGTAAGAAATGGCCAGCCTGCCACAAAACAACACATATCATCCTTGCACTATCATCGATACTCAAACAAATTCCAACCAGACCACAGCCTCTACCCCCGGCCCACTAGTCCACCTGCCAAAATTAGCTCTTCAGCCGAGCACAAACACACATGCAAACACATCAGCACAACACTCACTCCTTCATTCACAAACATCATTCACTCACTCTTTAAGATGTGCACCCAAACATCATAGAGTCACTCATTCATGCACACATTATGTAATACATGATAATACATAATAATATGCATCTTACCTTTATCCCCGGTGTAGACTCCCCCCCCCCCAGCACCCCCATGAAAGCTCTCTGGCTCCCTCCCAGCACAAACAGGAACCAGGAACCAAAGAGCACTTCCTGGTTACTACACAGCAACCCAGGAGTCGGAGTGCTTCATTGCCTGCGCCCCAATCTGCTTTAATGTTCAGGGAGGTGCAAGAGTGCCCCCTACATTCAGAGGTGCAATTCCCCAGACTGAATCCTCAATGGCACATGAAAGATGGGGAAACAAAACACCCACAGACTTGCCTGGTCCATTAGACATGCATGCTGGGGAACCAAACTGTCAAATGGAAAATATGTGTCCCTTTGGGTTTAAGCCATACAAGGAGCGCTCTTTCAGATGCACCAAGCAGCTGATGAAGTGCTCAGTGTTTCATTGGGCTATCACAGCTCTTTCATGATTGCCGTGGGAACTGTCAGGTCTTCACCCCGTCGCCCTTTATGGACTAGCCACACATGCATGCAATGCTTGTGTTCTTTCAAAGTTCCTGTTCCTTAATTTACTGCACTCCATTGCCTTATTACTTTTCTGCAGCAGACCATCTAAATGGAGTCTCTATGCTATGGACCATGCCACTGCAATTATTTTATTATGGCATACCATTTACTTATAATTCTAAATATGTTCCTATATTAGTGCAGCTGACTTATTTTTTGATGTAAATATAAGTAACAATCCTGAACCAATCGAAATTGTTGAAATCCTTGTGTTGTGAAAATATGAAGATTATTGTTGTAGATTCTTTGTAACATAATCAAGCTGACACGGGTTTAGATCAAACATAAACTTGTTCAAGGCCCTTTTACACAATAACGTGTGTGTATACTAAAATAAAAGACACACATTATAAGTAATGATATCAGCTAAGTGTCAATCTTTGGTAGTGTGAAGGTTAGATGTAAACAAAGGAGTATATAATGTTGTGTTCCAGAGAGATATGATAAATGTATGCTAATGAAGATAACATCCTAAATTGGGGGAGGGGGTTTGGAGCAAATTGCAACATGCGATTATTGAAGCAGTACAAATGTTAAAGGAAAAAGTCAATATGTTACAATGTAAGGTGGGAAGACAGACCATCATAATTATAAGCAGGTTCTTTACAACAATTAATTTGGATAGAGCGACCAGAGACCCTATTTTTGGAGATAGAGTCCCGTTTTTTCACTATAGTCCCCTGTCCCAACAGGCTTCTGCTAAGCAGTTGAAGGTCCCAGTTTTAGGTAAAGGTTTTGAAGTATATCTTTATCATTGTACATTTCTGATATCTGGCCACGACAGGTCAAGCTTTGTGTGAGGGAGAAACCGTGTAGCATGAGCATATCCCAATACTACCAAACAAACCACTTAAAGACAAAAAAGCAACAACAAAAAACAGATAATAGACAGTGGTGACAATTTAGGAGCTATAACACAACACAGAAGACGGTATGAATTTGCCATCAAGGTTTCTCATAATTAGTGCACTTCAGTGTTTTGTAGAAAAATACCAGAAATGTCCGCACAAAGGGCAACTGAGAAATACTCACAATTATGTGGGCTCCACCGTTCTCATCTGTCATATTTAGTGGATGGGTAAATTGCCCCAGTGTATGATTTGCAAAATCTGATCACCCGCATTTCGGAGTGCATGCATGTTTGTTTGGTATTCTTAAAAAATGCAGGAGTTTGAGATGATTATCGTAACAGGAGGTGGTAACAAAACTTGTGTGCTCCTTTGAAACATTAATTTGTATGTATGCATGCCTAAGTATGCTAATAGTAGTTCATGAAAAGGTTGTACATGAACAAACTGGTGTGGAAGATCTTCACAACAACAAAAAAGGTGGCAAGGTATAAGGAGTTTTCTTGACCGTGCTCATATTATCAACAATCAATTGGACTCCAATCCAGATTTCACAGTGTCTCTAATTGTAGCCAGTAACAAAATCCAATGTGAAGGAGCATTCAAACATTGTATGTTGGCTTCTGAAAAACAGAAGGCATATTATACAGGCCCATAGCTTGATGTATCCATTGCTGAAAGATTTATGGATACAAGGGGCATTACGCAAATTTAACTTCACAGTATATTTTGCCCACAAATCAGGAAAGATAGAACTTGCATATTTAGGGTTAAGGACAGAATAATCTGCAAACCTTTGATAAGAAATGAAAAAGTGAAATATGTTCTATGAAAGAGAGACATCAGAATAGTGTAGACACAAACATTTAACCGGAAGTGGTATTAATTACAAAATATAGAGGCAGTTGTTCTTGTGCCCCTTGCCCCAATAATGTATCTAATTAATTGTTTAAGGGGAATCCATGTGCTTGGGCTGCGATTTTATGAATTCCTAAACTAAACATAAAAAAGTAATCTCTATCCTTGTACATGGACTACTTCCTTTATAATTCCCATCTATATAGAGGGTCACAGTCGGACACTAAGAATGAATGTCTTATCTAGATATTAGAGGTGGATAGCAAGATGTTTGGATCTATTCTTCTTCAACACCTGGAAGCATGGGCAGTGAAAGTGGGTAGATTAAGTAGGTTTCAAGCAGATTATCACAAATCTAGCTGCACAGCTTTTAATGAGTTCATATGAAAGTGTTGTCAAGATCTAGCATGGAGCAGGTGCCATGAGTTATAGCCACCATAGATTTATCTTCCACATTCAGCTGGAACCAACTTTGGTGGAAGCTCCAAAAAAGGGGCATTCCTACGGAGCTCCTAACATTAATTATAAGATTAAATGAGTCCTCAAAAATTCAGGTGTGGCTGAATCAGGATGGGGCTCCTTTGCGTAATGTTTGTATTAAACATGGTGTGTGACAGGGGTGCATTCTGCCCCCCTGTCTTTTTAATCTATATGTGTCCGATGCTGGAAAAGAAATCGAACAGGCCGATTTTTCCCCCACCCCCTAGATTGGAACACAAGACTATATGGGTGGCATACGCAGAAAACATCATCTTATAGCCTTTTCAGGTGATGCAACTGGTAATTATCTAAATATCAATTCCAATGAAAAGGTTATGACACTAGCAGCTAATAAGAGGAAGATATCAAGTTATCAATGATTAATTTATCAAGAGGAAGTTATCAATGGGCATTTAAAGGGACCAAATTTGACATGGTGTGGAACCTAGTATATCTGGGATTTCCAATTCTAAGTACCTGGAGTAAACAGTCAATCATTGACCATCTCCGATATATGACTGAGACCCTAATCTCCAACTGAAACATATTTTGGCCAAGTACTGTAAGTTCTCACTTATCCCGTTGGTAAAATATAATGTGGGAAAGACAATACCTTAATTGAACTATGGCATAGAGATCCTCCCAGTCTGGGTTCTGGACCTCTTAGAGAATGTGGAGAATTTAATATGGTGCATGGTATTGGGCATACCGAATGTGATTCCTAGCATCACCATCTGCTGTGAGCTTGGACTAAACTCTTGTAAGGCAAGTTCCACTCCAAGGAGTAAATATCAATCCAAAAGAGGCAAAAATGAATGCACGTGATATGAGAAAAACTTAAATGTATTTTATAACAGCATAGGCAGGGAATCATCTAAAAAGACATCCAACTAAAAAACATAAAATGCCTGGTTTTAAAGAAAATTACAGAAGAAAAAAGACAACAAATGTTATGACTTATTCACATTTTCCAGGCCTCTGATTCACATTGACATTTAAACCATAGGTGCTTCCATACATTTCCTAACTCTATTGGCCTATTCTAACCTCATGACAGTATTCAAAATATCAAACTGTTAGTTTATATTCATTGAGATCACATGCTTTCACACATTTTGGATTGAATAACACTATTTTAAACTTGTGTCATTTGAACTTGACTTGTAATTAATTGTTGAAAGAGGAGTATGTCTAGAGTGAATGACTACATACATTTCACCCAGTCCCTATGTGAGGATTGACATTAGAATTATAACTTTTAGATCCTTTCCCATTGACCTAATCAGTTGGCACCATCTTACCATTCTCACCAGTGTGGACTGTTCATCACCAGTCCATTTTGCAACCCGTCATTGGAAACATTACTTGCTTGTCCTTTAATTCTCATGATTTCATCTGTCCTGTCTTTGACATTATGTGTTGGGTCTTAGCTGCTTGCAAACTTCATTGTTTAATAATGACATGGATAAGGGTACATAGATATGTATTATGGGGCATCGCTGCCCTATAGCTAAGGTGACTCCCATACAAACCCCTCAAAATTCTATCATTAATAACTTTTGATTCCAGTAACCAATTTGATGAACATTCTGAAAGTGATCAATGACTAACACCCCCCCCCCCATCCCACCAGGCTGCAAAGTCTCATAAATATTTGTTACAAAATTAAAAATGTATTAAGCGTCAAATCTTTTTTTTTTCTCCAAAAATTGCAGCCTACTTCGCATTCATTTTCCCTTAAGACAAATAAGGTAAATGTTTGTCAAACCACACTGTCCAAACTGCTGGATGGATTTGTGGGATGTATTTACCCATGCATCCGAGCCATACCTCAAAACTGTGCAGTACTGACATGGAAAACATCATGATGGCCAGAGCTTCCCAGAAAATGCACAGGGAAATGCATGAAGAATAGGCTGCCACCCATTTTTGCCGATGTTATGGGCACAGAAGGACACTGCCTAAAACCACCATTGGACTACCCACACAGTAGTCTGAAACCATTGGGAATGGCAATGCTGATTGCCAAAAGCAAACCCATAACTGTTGGGAATTCATTTTCTTAAATCCCAAAAAGGGGTGCAGTACCAGTACTCACCACTATCCAAAAGCCAGCGTTTTAAAACCACCAGATTTTGTAGAAAACTGAATAAATGAACCCAAAGCAAGCCAAAGAAAGACTTACTGAGAGGTGGATACAATGTAAAGTTATATTCTGAAGTGACTTGAAGGTTTATAACAAGACTGGCTGAGCTGGGGATTTCAGCAGTTTAAGTAAATTTGGACTGAAAGACATTAAAAATCTCAAGATTTAAGAGAAATGAGTAACCTACTTTGAGTGTCACATAGGTTGCAATTGTTTAAATGTCATAGTTTTGAACTTAGAATCAGCATTCTAGCTGCATATGTAAAAAAATGTCTTGACTTAAACTGGGGAACAAAAAGTGACATTTTATCTGAAACTTGGCTTAAGGAACTGAATTCTGCCTGGCAACTACCCCCATCAGGAGTAAAACTTGAGTCACAGCTGTGTTCCCAGGCCTAGCTGCCCTTTTGCTGCTCACACCAAAAGGGATATGACACTTCCCTGATTGAATTACCTGGGCTCTGCAGGAAATTGAACAAAGCCCTGTCCTGACTCAGGCAAATGTTTTATTGCAGATGTCGTAAAACAGCTTCCTCTTGGCAGAAGCTGGGAGTGGCAGGGTCTCTGAGCATGGCAGAAACTGGAAAGACTGGTTTCTGTACCATGTGACCTGAAAAGACACACCTCTATAGCCAGAATATGGTTTTAGAAAAAGATGAATAACTCATAGTACGGACATGTGAAAATTTTATAAATGACACCATAATTCTTGTGATTTTTCTGCCCACATTTTAAGAGGTTTTTCGAACCGGTGGCATGTTCAGGGGGGTTTTAGCGGAAAAGAGGATATTACTCAAAATGTGTGCATGTGAAAAATCGGACACTTCATCAATTAATGTCCATACTCCTTGCGCACATGTGTGTAAATTTGGGGTAATGTCCGGAATTGCAAACCAGTTAAAAAGTGCAAAATATTGCCATTTCTGAATGCAAGCTCCCAGGAAGAGCAGAGTTTGAACAGGAGATACCTCCTGTGATATGTGAGGGGTGCATATGATTTTAAAACAATATGTACCTCTGCAAATATGTCTTTTGTTATCAAATATAGAATGTGTGCAATTTGACTGGGGAGTGTCCTCTCTGCAAGCCATAAAATGACATCACTCTGACACAACTTAGCTCCCCCAATCAAGGGAGAAATTGAAGCTTGGCCAATGGCAAGTGGAGAGGGGTAGGGTATAGTGATGCTGCACACACACCCATTTTCAAAACACATAAAAGCAGAGAGACAGGACAGATAGGGACTTTTCAAATCCATTTGCAGCTGGAAGCTCTGCCGGGAAAATCCATACTTTACCTCCATCAATCTCCAGAGAAAGCTGTGCAGAAAGATCCAGACTTTAAATCCCTCAATCTTCAGAATCCAGAGAGAGAGCAGACCCAGATCACTGTGAAGCGCAGAGACCAGAGTCACGTCTAAAACCTGACCAGATCCATGGCGAGGCCCATTTCACTCAAGAATATAGTGTGAGTACCTAGAAAACTGTGCAGAACCAATCTCCTAGTTAAATTAATATAATTCAATCTAGTTTAATCTAAGTAGAACTGTCTCTTAACTGTCACCTGTCATTGGTAAGCTGTCACCTGTCATTTTCTAGTTGCAAGCTGCACTTGTCTTTTTGAACTTTAAAATTTCAAATCTGAAAAACGACCTTTATTTAATCACTCATATCTCCGTGACCGTTTGTGCTAGAGACTTGCAGTAACTTTCATCTGGAAGCTGAGATCCTAGGCTTTCCTAGGCTTTTCCTAGCTTTCCTAGGCTTTCCTAGGACCCCAAAACGATATTGCCCTTGTAGTTCCTCTGTAATCGCACCAGACGCATTCGCAAATTTTACCGCGATTTGCAAATTTCTCCACTTGCAAAAAGATAGCTGCTTTTGCTTTCCTCTGAAAAAAATCGTTTGCCTCATAAAAACTATCCCTGCATCACTGCTAGAGTGAGCCTGAGCTAATATTAACTTGATTTCACTCACCCTGAACCTCCTAGAGGGAATTTAAGCATTTTAGCATATTTTTTTCTACATTGCCAGCACATTTAAAAGCATTTGGGCCTGTGTTTTCAACATCTGTAGTCTAAGCTGCTGGGGTGAACTGAATCACATTTGATTGCATTTCTGAGAACTGTGTGCTTCCTTCCATTTCCTTGCATTGCATAAAGGGGGGGAGTGGATTGCCAGAGAAAAGTGATTACATTGTTTTTGCTGAAATCCTATCAAGTTATTTTCTGTATTGCATTTCAATCCACATTGCATCCATTTGAAACCATAAAAGTATTGTTGCTATCTTATCCATTTCATGTCAACTCCTTAGTGATTATCAAGAAGTGTGCTAGTGCCAGATTCTCCGTTGTTAATCTTTATCATACCAGATTAAGTGTGATATCCAATTATTAATTTATTATAAAGCGTGATATAATATATATTGTTTAAATTATCAAATAAACCTTTCAACTTGCAAAACAGAACTACTTCTTGGCTCAGTGGGGTCAGGGGGATTCCAAGAGAGGGGTGTTATATAGGGGTAGTCATCCAGAACGCATGAACTGGACATAAAGATATATCAATAAGGGTTTTCATTCAGTATTATAGACTAGGCGTTGACTTAGCTGTAGTGTTGAATTGAATCCTCTTACAAATTGGGGGCTCGTGCTGGACGTTTGGGTTAGATCTACCATTTGTGCAGATTAATACAGCGTGCCAGCTGACCAGATACACATATCCGGTCGGATCACCACGCTGTGTTACGCTGTAAAGCACTTCTCTAAGAAAAAGGTCTGTTTTGCAAAAATAAAATACAAACTTCTGTAAGTCAGGACAGAGACCAATCTCTAGAATGACGACCTTAGTAGACATGAAAATAGCCAGAGAGCACTTCTTACATAAGTTATTTGTGAGAGGTGAGTGGACTCACCAGGACCAAGCAGTCTGGTTGCAGGCCATCACACCCCAAATCACGGAAACAGGGTCAGATATATGGAGAGACCAGGGTCCCTTACACGTGGCCCTGAGTGAACTATATATGTCCTCTAAGGCCAAGGATGAGCACAACAAGATTGCCAGGGTAGCGGCATATTTATATTTACATATGGGAGCCATGCAGGACAAATGCGCTGAAGGCCAAGATCTGGCGAATAGGCAACTGCTGGCATTACAGAAGGCCCAATCTGAGCTGGACTCTTCTGAGCAGAGGCTGCTCAGGAGCCAGGAGTCAGAAAATGACAGTAGGCAGTATATCATTAAAATAAAAGAGGACATGGTTATACTGCAACAGGAAAAGGCTGACCAGGATACTAGATTTCTGGCCCTGCAGAAGGAGCACCGAGACAGTTTGGACTCCTTACTGCAGAGCCAGAAAAAACTGGAGCAACAATTAGACTTTAACAGGGCATGCACAGAGCAGGTAGCCACCCTGCAAAGTCATCTAGATAGAGTGAAGGTAGAGAGCAACAAGCTGATTTCGAAAGACCTGGATACCCAGGCAGAGTTTGATGAAGAACGCCAGAAAGCTGGTGCCTTTCAAAGGCAGAGGGACGACCTGGCGGCACAAATGCAGGCTCTTAGTCAGGAAAGAGACACCTTAGGCCAGGAAGTCTGCCATTTAAAAAGAAAAATGGAAGGAAATCACCTGGCCCACCAGGGACTGGGTGACCTCCAAAAAGAACACCAGAACTTGTTAGAGCACACCAGGAGGGTGGAGGATGCTCTAGCAAGAAAGGAGCAGGCCAATAGGGACACAGCTCAGGAGGTAACCCTCCTGCAGCAAAGACTGGCCCAGTGCTCCAGGACCAATCAGGAAACACAGAGAAAGAATGAGGCTCTCTGCCAGCACAATGATAGGCTCCAACAACAGGTAGCGATGCAGGAGAGACTGATAGAGTCTAGTAAGGCCTTAACTGAGGAACTGAAGGCGCAGGCTCTTGCATTGCAACAGGGAGCAGGGGCGGATAGAGACCAGGTTCGCTGGGAAAGGGAAACTCCTGAGCATAACCTCAGGAGACCTAGTACCAGAGGCCTTTATCTCTCTCAGTCCCTGGACTCTGCCACCCCCATGTCCCCTGGCGCACATGAGCACAGGGCCACAGGGATGGCAGATTACTATCCAGCTAAAAGTATGGGGCTCATAGGCCAGTACCACTCAGGAATGGAGGGGTGGGCATCCGGGTATGGGCACCCAAGTACAGTACAGTTCAGTGGGAAACCCCAGTAGAGTAGGCCCTTTAAGGGCATCCTGAAAACCTCTGCCCAGTTAGGTCAGAGGAGGGGGTACCCATCAAATCCTGGCAGCAAGGAGGAATCTGAAGACTCCTCAGAACTGCGCAGGACACAGGAGACCAGGTCCCCACATTCTGCCAGCCATTCCCAGGCTCGCAGAATCCGGGAAAACCTGGAAGAGCAGACAGGAACCTCTGGGAGCAGTGCCTCTGAGTCAGAGGATGAATGGACAAGGGTTACCCGAACCAAAAAGGCCAATAAGGCAAAAAGGGCCTTGCTTAAGGACCCCTTAAAGCAGATTAAGGCGATCAGGAGCGTCATCACGCCTTACCATAAGAACCCCAAGTATTCTGTTTGGGAGCACTTAGAGTTGTTTGAGCAAATGATGGAGACTTTCCATTTGAAGGACAGCCAAAGCTGTATTCAATATGTAAAGTGGACCTTCTCCCCGGAATACTCCAGTTTCTTTGCGGGGCTGGAGGACCAAAATCATTTAAGATCGTCCACCTATAAGGCGGCCATCTTGAAACATTTTTCCATTCATAGAAATCCTCAAGAGGCTCGCAAGGCAGCCTACAATTTGCAATGTGGGGAGGATCAGGCCCCACAAGAATTTGTGCAAGAACTGAAACGTGCTTTTGCGCAGACCACCAGAAGGGTGCGCACAGACAGTAGAGAATTCATCAATACATTTTTTCATGCCTTGCCCAAATACATAATGACCCAGCTCGTGAGGGATTTTCACGAGAAAAGATCTTTAGACTGGGTCATTGAACAGGCTACCCGGATCTATGAGGTGCAGAAACCGGTAGAAAGCAAAAGTAATGCCCAGAAAAACCCCAAAGCCAACAGCACCCCTGCTGCTGCCAAGGTGGCAGAGGTAAAGGTCACCCCCGTTTTGGATTTGGAGATGGGGGGGCCGAAAAACCTACCTGCACCTAATAATGCTAGGCCCAGAAGGTCCTCGGGCCAGTCACAGACAGGGAGCCAGGGAGGCAGCCCCACAAATGGGGTCCCTCGCTCTCCTGATTATGTAAGCCCCCGGTACAAGGGAAACAGACCCATCCTGGGTTATGTGTGGACTGCTCCAGCCGAAGGGGGGAGATCCAGCCAAGAACCTAACCCAGGGAACTTTCCTCCTAACTTCCCACCGGAGGGCAGAAATTCTCCAAATCCTGGGCAGAACTTTTTCCCCAGGTATCCACCCAATTTCCAACCCCAAAATCCTCCCCCCTGCTTTCCCCAATTCCCTGAGCCCAGACAATCTAATCCGGGAGAGGGGAGGCCAAGGGTGGAGGGGTACCCAAATCTTCCCAACCCGGGGTATTACCAGAGGAGGGACAGCTACCCTTCCCGGGATCAGCTCAGGGGAGAAAACAGGGCCCCGTATCAGCCTGAGCGGGTTTCCCAGTTAGAGCGCCAGGTTCAAAACATGGCGCGGGATCTGGGTCACATACTGAGGGCTCAGCAGAACCCTCAGATCGGCATGCCGGCGCAGAACGCAGCCAACTCTGGACCTGGTGCCCCAGAACAATGACGGGGGCAGCACCCCGATAACTCACCGGTTCGCAGGGAGGAGGCATAAAGGGAAGGGGGGTGTAAAGCCTTGGAGGAAGCTTCCTTCCTCACTTGTAAACAGCCCCTGGAAACCCAGGAACCGGAAACAAAATCTCTTGCCCCTGAAAGTCTGCCTCCTAAGGAGCAGAGGGGGGGTAGGAGAAACAAAAGACCCAAACAGACTCAGTTTGAAGAGGAGGTACAGATCTTCCAATTTGAGGGGGAGGGATCCTCAGTGGGATCTTCTCCTTCAGAGAGGGGGGAACTCCTCCCAAAGAAAAATGGGTCCCTAGGGATGCAAATCCAGACTGGGGAGATGTGGAGACTGAGCTACCGCCACCCACCATCTCATCCCAGAACCAACAACAAGAAAATCCCCTGGTTCAAACCCATCCTGGTGACTGCCTCCAAAAAGGGGGGGGGGGGGCGGCCCGGAACCGGAGCCAGGGGAACCCACAATGGCTCTGATCTCCAGTTGCCAATTTTTTCTTTCAGATTCCCAAGGCTCTCCACAGAATTCTGCCCAAATCTCTTCGCTAGCGATGTCCAAAACCAGAAAGTTAGCCCACCAGTTGTCCAAAAATGTACATTATCTGTGCCCCCTTGAGGAGAAGGAGGGAAGATACTATGCCCCGGTACAAGTACAGGGGCAGGGTACAATTTTGGCACTGGTGGACACTGGATCTCAAGCTACCCTTCTGTCCAGAAGGGCCTTTGACAAACTGAATGCAGGAAGGGGAGAGAATTACCAAATTCCTCTCACCTCACTTCCTGGACAACTGCAGAACTTTGACGGGAAGGAAATTCCTGTTGAGGGGACTGCAGACTTGGACATTAAGATCGGGCGACACAAGTTGAAACACCCGGTCATAGTTGTGACTCCAGAGGGCACCCCTTGTTTACTAGGGAATGACCTCCTGAGAAGGTTGTCACCCCTAATAGATTGCGTAAACAAGGTCCTCTGGACCCAGACTAGCCGACCAATAAAATTAAAACGGAGTGTCAACCATGTTCGTTTAAACGGCACCTGCCACATGGTTGAACAAAAATCTGACCAAGTAGAATTTCACTTCCAGAATAGCCAAATTCCAGACGTGACAGTAATAGCAGTAGGACAACAGACTGGTGATGGAGGGTCCTCTCTATTTCTGAAAATCAACCTGCCTTCCAGTCTAAAGTGGTACTCCACGCTGGAAGGAAACACTCTGAGATTCTATACTAATCCACAATCAGAAACTCCCACTCCAATAGTCCAGAAAGATGTGAAATCAGCTCAGAGCCTGGCTGATATTCAGCAAATTGGAGAGCAGTTGTTCATCCCTGTCCAATTAAATGATGGGAAGGACTCTGTTCTCGCTCGAGTGTGTGTGAACAACGGTAAGAGCTTCATCAGCGAAGCCATGTTCCGCCAACTCCCAAAAGATCCAGCCATTCCCACATTCAAACTGATAGACAAATGGGAAATGGACCTGGAAGCGCCTAATTCCAAACATCTCCTGCCAAGCAGGTGTATGCTCAAAATCTCCATTGGCAACAAGAGCATAGTCCACAATTGTTGGGTCGTGCGAGACGTCACTGCCGCCTTTTACTTAGGCAGTGACATTCTCAATCGCTTTGCCATTAGTTTGGACCTAATAAACTTCAAAGCTTGGTCCCGATTAGCGGATAATCCCATGGGCTTTGATGATCCAGAAAAAGCATTTAGGTCAGCTCAATTGCTACCTTATGCAGTTGAAATTCAGATCAAAGAGGAAGTCACCATCCCAGAAAGGACCCGACAATTCTCCCTGGAAGTGAAAGTTAAAAGAGGACAACATTTGAAAAACCCTGATGCTTACATACATCTAAACGCTTCTCTCCAACAGCAAGGGTTGGGGGTAAACCCAACTCCATTAGTCAACATAGAACATGACACCATTCTGATAGAGGTGGATAACAGCGACTTAAAGAGTATTACTCTAGCCGCAGGCACCATTATTGGAATGGCGGTTGATGACCGACATTTTTCCATCGACTTAGTAAATGAACTGTTAGGACCAATCCCCAAGGACTGTTTTGACAGTGACAGTGATGACAATACAACACCAGACAGGATTTTTACCCGGCATGGGGGGAACGTCCTGGTGTACACTTCCTGCCCCTATGGTAAGGAAGATGTGACTTGTGACTTCAGGAGGGATGAGGTGATTTTCCAGGTCCATGAGGGCTGCCTTTCCCACCTGAAGCCTCCAGTCCAAATCAGCACTCTGACCAGGGACTTCTCCACCCAGCTGGAGGAGGCCGCTGAGATAGCCAAACCAGAAGTCTTTCCAGGCTTCAGGCAGATGGTGGAAGAGAGAGTCAACCTAGCTGATGCCTGTGTGACTCTGGAACAGAAGCAAAAGTTGAAACAAGTTTTCTTGGATTTCCAAGATCTCTTTGCGGTAGACTCATATGACTGTGGTCGCACTGACATCCACACAACAACAATCCCCACGGACCCCAAAAGCATGACAAGGTCAATAAAGTAATCTCCTATGCGAGCAAAACTTTATCCTCTGTGGAGGAGAAATTCAACGATTGTGAGAAGGCACTCCTGGCGACGGTGTGGGCATTGAAGAATTACCGCCCGTTTATGCAGGGGGAGCACATCATAGTGGAGACTCCACACCAGCCTCTGCAATATCTCCAAAGTGACAGAATCCGGGCCGGAAATGTGAGTAATTCCCGAATTACTTCCTGGATTCTGTCAATGCAAGGCTTTCCTGTGGAAGTCAGATATGGCCAAAACAAGAAGAGTCCCCTCGCGCAAGGTCTGGCTGACTTGCATGATTGTGCCAGAGAAAACTGTCTCGAGGACGAAAGTCTAAAAATCAAGGACAACATGGAGGCATACCTTAATTCCCCACACAAAGTCTTTGAAGAAGACAAGTGTGAGGGAATGCCCACTGTCTATGTGGATGGATGCTCTTACCATGTTGACAACGACGGGGAGAAAGAACTGGTGGCTGGCGTAGGGAATGCCTGGGTGAATGAGTCCCCAGAACCCTCTGCTGGATACAAAATTGGTCCCCGAAGTAGTCAGGTGGCAGAATTGATGGCTGTGCATCAGGCCATCCTCACTGCTGTCCAGCATCAACTCCGCGAACTGGTCATAATCACAGATTCGGTTATGTGCTAACAACAAACCCTTGAAACATGGGAAGTTGATCCAAAACATTGATGATCTGGTCACCTCGAAAGGAATGACCATCTACTGGAAAAAGATCAAGGGTCATTCCAAAGTAGAGGGACCAGACAAAACTGGAAATGACTTAGCTGATCAGCTGGCCAAAACCGGTGCCATCCAAGGGGATCTAATTGAGATTGAGTCCCTGTTGGGGGAAATCCAGGTCACTGCCATCACTAGGTCCCAGACAAATGCTCACAACGACCTTTCAATTGTACAATGGAGTAAGGAGACCCCTGATGCTGATTTGATTACCGCTCAGAAGGGGGATCCATTTATTGGTAAATTTTACCAGCATCTTGAGGACCCTAAGAACTTTCCCCTGACGGATACCGATTACATTGGGAAAGAGGACCTAAGAGTGTTGATGAAGTGTCCAAAAATGTTCCGGATCCAAGACGGTTTGTTGGTAAGGAAATCCAAAGCTGGCCACGATCAGTGGGTGGTTCCTACCTCATTCCGAAGCCTGATGTTAAGTCACGCCCATGATGCGGCCACCGCCGGTCATAGGGGGTTTCACACAACACTGGAAATCTTAAGAGAGGTTGCATACTGGCCACACATGGGGCAGGACCTCGACCAATACTTGAAGGGGTGTCTTGTGTGTGCACAATTTCAGCCATCCTCCCTCACGCACCGTGCGCCTCTGCAAAAGAGGGGGATGACACTGCCATGGTCAGATTTACAAATCGACTTTGTAGGCCCCGTGATTCGCTCTGCTAGGGGGAATAAGTACATGTTGACCGTCACATGCTTGTTTACCAAGTGGGTGGAATGTCTCCCAGCCCCAAATTGCAAGGCAGAAACCGCAGCTGCCTTGATGATTAACCACATCTTTTCCCGTTTTGGTCTACCTCAAAGGATTGAGTCAGACAGAGGTAGCCACTTCACCAGTGAAGTGATGACAAAGATGTGGGAGATACTGGGGGTCAAAAGGAAGTTGCATATTGCTTACAGGCCAGCTTCTTCTGGAGCAGTGGAACGCTACAACCGGACAATTGTGAGCATCTTAAAAACGTTTGTGGCAGATTCTGGGCCAAGTTGGGATATCCGATTACCTCTGGTCCTAATGGCCATCAGATCTACCCCTTCATCTGCAACCAAAATGTCACCATTTGAGTTGATGACTGGGCGCAAGATGGTGCTTCCGCAGCATTTGCTCTACAGGACCCAAGAGCAGACACTAATAAATGCCTCCACTACTCATGAGTATGTGGAGAATTTAAGGAAACACCTCCAACATGCTTTTGCTTACGCTCAGCGGAATCTAGAAAGATCAGCTGATAGCATGAAGACCCACTATGACCTGAATAATTCCAGGAAGGAATATCAGGTGGGAGACCGGGTCTATCTATACAACTTCCAAAGGAACCAGGCCAAGCAGCGCAAATTTTTGCCTACATGGAAGGGACCCTTTGAGATCATCGACAAGATCTCCCCTGTGGCCTACAAAATCCACATCCCCAAAGGTCCTTTGGCAGTGGGGGAAGACAAGTGGGTCCACATAAACCAGTTGAAATGTTGCCATCCCAGGCACGCTCTGCAACAACTGGAGGAATCCTCTGGAATCCTAGCGGGTACTGTCTCAGACTAATTCAGTTCCAATCATAAAACATACCACATCTAGTCTCTAACATATTGTGATTTGCATGAAACTGTCTCTTAGTTATACTGTTTTTTTTTTCAAAATAAGAATGTAATGTTTTGTTATGATGAAATGCATATGCTGCCCCACTATCTCAACAGTGGTGGAAAAACGTCTATGAGTAGGTATTGCCGCTTTTGCTTTATCATCCTAGGAGAGATGAAACCATGGAGAATGACCAAGGAGGACGATCCGGAGACCGCGAGCAGAGACGCAACGGGCCCGGGGTACCGCCCAATCTTCCCATCAGGACCGGCGAGGAGAACCGATCGATCAGTACCGGATGGAGGAAAAGATGCTGAACTGTGCCATCTATTGGAAGAAGATGAGGAAACATCCCAGGTCTTGCGAGTCCCATTCGTGAAATAGAATGGCCATCGCAAGAGGGGGGCTTGTGGGATGTATTTACCCATGCATCCGAGCCATACCTCAAAACTGTGCAGTACTGACATGGAAAACATCATGATGGCCAGAGCTTCCCAGAAAATGCACAGGGAAATGCATGAAGAATAGGCTGCCACCCATTTTTGCCGATGTTATGGGCACAGAAGGACACTGCCTAAAACCACCATTGGACTACCCACACAGTAGTCTGAAACCATTGGGAATGGCAATGCTGATTGCCAAAAGCAAACCCATAACTGTTGGGAATTTATTTTCTTAAATCCCAAAAAGGGGTGCAGTACCAGTACTCACCACTATCCAAAAGCCGGCGTTTTAAAACCACCAGATTTTGTAGAAAACTGAATAAATGAACCCAAAGCAAGCCAAAGAAAGACTTACTGAGAGGTGGATACAATGTAAAGTTATATTCTGAAGTGACTTGAAGGTTTATAACAAGACTGGCTGAGCTGGGGATTTCAGCAGTTTAAGTAAATTTGGACTGAAAGACATTAAAAATCTCAAGGTTTAAGAGAAATGAGTGACCTACTTTGAGTGTCACATAGGTTGCAATTGTTTAAATGTCATAGTTTTGAACTTAGAATCAGCATTCTAGCTGCATATGTAAAAAAATGTCTTGACTTAAACTGGGGAACAAAAAGTGACATTTTATCTGAAACTTGGCTTAAGGAACTGAATTCTGCCTGGCAACTACCCCCATCAGGAGTGAAACTTGAGTCACAGCTGTGTTCCCAGGCCTAGCTGCCCTTTTGCTGCTCACACCAAAAGGGATATGACACTTCCCTGATTGAATTACCTGGGCTCTGCAGGAAATTGAACAAAGCCCTGTCCTGACTCAGGCAAATGTTTTATTGCAGATGTCGTAAAACAGCTTCCTCTTGGCAGAAGCTGGGAGTGGCAGGGTCTCTGAGCTTGGCAGAAACTGGAAAGACTGGTTTCTGTACCATGTGACCTGAAAAGACACACCTCTATAGCCAGAATATGGTTTTAGAAAAAGATGAATAACTCATAGTACGGACATGTGAAAATTTTATAAATGACACCATAATTCTTGTGATTTTTCTGCCCACATTTTAAGAGGTTTTTCGAACCGGTGGCATGTTCAGGGGGGTTTTAGCGGAAAAGAGGATATTACTCAAAATGTGTGCATGTGAAAAATCGGACACTTCATCAATTAATGTCCATACTCCTTGCGCACATGTGTGTAAATTTGGGGTAATGTCCGGAATTGCAAACCAGTTAAAAAGTGCAAAATATTGCCATTTCTGAATGCAAGCTCCCAGGAAGAGCAGAGTTTGAACAGGAGATACCTCCTGTGATATGTGAGGGGTGCATATGATTTTAAAACAATATGTACCTCAGCAAATATGTCTTTTGTTATCAAATATAGAATGTGTGCAATTTGACTGGGGAGTGTCCTCTCTGCAAGCCATAAAATGACATCACTCTGACACAACTTAGCTCCCCCAATCAAGGGAGAAATGGAAGCTTGGCCAATGGCAAGTGGAGAGGGGTAGGGTATAGTGATGCTGCACACACACCCATTTTCAAAACACATAAAAGCAGAGAGACAGGACAGATAGGGACTTTTCAAATCCATTTGCAGCTGGAAGCTCTGCCGGGAAAATCCATACTTTACCTCCATCAATCTCCAGAGAAAGCTGTGCAGAAAGATCCAGACTTTAAATCCCTCAATCTTCAGAATCCAGAGAGAGAGCAGACCCAGATCACTGTGAAGCGCAGAGACCAGAGTCACGTCTAAAACCTGACCAGATCCATGGCGAGGCCCATTTCACTCAAGAATATAGTGTGAGTACCTAGAAAACTGTGCAGAACCAATCTCCTAGTTAAATTAATATAATTCAATCTAGTTTAATCTAAGTAGAACTGTCTCTTAACTGTCACCTGTCATTGGTAAGCTATCACCTGTCATTTTCTAGTTGCAAGCTGCACTTGTCTTTTTGAACTTTAAAATTTAAAATCTGAAAAACGACCTTTATTTAATCACTCATATCTCTGTGACCGTTTGTGCTAGAGACTTGCAGTAACTTTCATCTGGAAGCTGAGATCCTAGGCTTTCCTAGGACCCCAAAACGATATTGCTAGCCCTTGTAGTTCCTCTGTAATCGCACCAGACGCATTCGCGAATTTTACCGCGATTTGCAAATTTCTCCACTTGCAAAAAGATAGCTGCTTTTGCTTTCCTCTGAAAAAAATCGTTTGCCTCATAAAAACTATCCCTGCATCACTGCTAGAGTGAGCCTGAGCTAATATTAACTTGATTTCACTCACCCTGAACCTCCTAGAGGGAATTTAAGCATTTTAGCATATTTTTTTCTACATTGCCAGCACATTTAAAAGCATTTGGGCCTGTGTTTTCAACGTCTGTAGTCTAAGCTGCTGGGGTGAACTGAATCACATTTGATTGCATTTCTGAGAACTGTGTGCTTCCTTCCATTTCCTTGCATTGCATAAAGGGGGGGAGTGGATTGCCAGAGAAAAGTGATTACATTGTTTTTGCTGAAATCCTATCAAGTTATTTTCTGTATTGCATTTCATTCCACATTGCATCCATTTGAAACCATAAAAGTATTATTGCTATCTTATCCATTTCATGTCAACTCCTTAGTGATTATCAAGAAGTGTGCTAGTGCCAGATTCTCCGTTGTTAATCTTTATCATACCAGATTAAGTGTGATATCCAATTATTAATTTATTATAAAGCGTGATATAATATATATTGTTTAAATTATCAAATAAACCTTTCAACTTGCAAAACAGAACTACTTCTTGGCTCAGTGGGGTCAGGGGGATTCCAAGAGAGGGGTGTTATATAGGGGTAGTCATCCAGAACGCATGAACTGGACATAAAGATATATCACTGAAGAGGGAAAATGGAGACCAAATCCATGCCCCCGCACCCCAAGCGCCCCAGCGCACCCATGGGTGACAAATATGCTGAAACACACCCACTTCACCAACAGTGCAACTTCTATGCTACATTAGAATCAATGCTGCAATATCAGAATCTACCAGCACAAAAATCCCTGTTTAAAGGCTTGCAAATGCCTATATGAACTAACATGGTCTAAATGCACAGTGTAAAGCTATGTTTCAGGAAAATTACAGCTAAGTTCATTTCACTCACTGAACACTGAACACTGGCTGTGGGAGCCTTATCAACATTCCTCGCAAAAGAAGTCCGACCTGCCAAGGCCGCAAATTCAAGATAAAATTGCTTTCTGCAGACAGACATTTTTTAATTATCCACAAATGCGAGTAAATCACGGCAACCCAGTGTGCTTTTTTTTCTTTCTGGGAAAGAAAGACATTTTCTCAAGGACACGCACAACATTGAAACATAACTTGTAACAAGCCAGAGCCCAGGTGCGAACTGCTTGTTCAGCTAAAAGTTATGGGAACAAAGTCACATTGCAACAAGATTAGAATTAGGTAATGGGGGCTGGCACAGCTAAATCAACCCACTGACGCAGGAGGTTAATATCCAATTATCAGGCTCTCTATAAGGGCTACATATGTAACCCACCACTCTGCAGCCAATAACAGGAGGAGATAGGTTTCTGGGAGCTGATCCAATTCTGTGAGGTCAGCCTGCAGTGTGATTATAAAACTTACTTGCAAGACAGCTCCGGGGGAGACGGCGCCTGAATTCGCGGTGTGCACGATGCTTTGTGTGTTTTTTTGCCTAGAAATAAATGCAGTTTGAAAACATGCTGCTGCCTGCTTGGCACTCTGTTGCATTTCTGGGGGCCATATGGGAGGTGTTGGGGCCTCCCATAGCTGGTGAGGGTATGGCTGCTGGCCCTCCACTGCCCTGGGGGTGGGGGGGATCCAGCTTCTCCCCGACAAGTTGGTGCCCTCTGTGAGGCTCATTGCTCATTGTAACATGGGTAATTGAGCTCTGCCTGCGCAAGCTCTGCGATGGACTGAGCTCCCTGCCGCCGACTCAAGGAAGCTGTGAGACCCTTGCCTGCACCTGAAGACCACCGGAAAAACGCGTAACCGGCTAAAGGCTTCGGGGGCCACTTGGAAATACCCCGCTTGAGGGCAGGTGAGAGCCCTGCAGGAGAAGGGGTCCGGTGAAGCGCATTGAGGGAGTGTCCAGCAGTGGTGCAACTGCCAGTGCAGCATAGGAAAATGTAAGTAAACCAGCAACATGGGCTCTGAGGGGGGGAAATGTTTAAAGTAGAAATGTTAAAGTGTTTTTTTTTTTTTTTTTTTTTTTTAGGGAGGGATTGTAAATTGGGTGGTGGGTGATTGTACATTGTCACAAAATTCAGCGCATTGGTAGTGATCGGCACGTGAATTGTAGTTGGGACTGGGGTGGTGACAGTGGTCCCTTCTTGTGTTTTTGAGCATATTGGGTGGGGTAGTGACTCCCTACACATAGAACAGGAGTGCCGCGCTGATTGGTCTAGAACAGGAGTGCCGCGCTGATTGGTCTGGATGGTGATTTCATGTACGGGGTCTGGATTTCCTATGAATTGACGTTATAGATCAATGAGTAGATGAGGTTCCCTGCTAATTGAGCGTTTTGGTTCAGTGAGTGGATGATGTTTTCCCGCAGGAGGTAGCTAGATTGTTCCCGAGTGCGGAAGATAGTTGGCTGGTTAAGGTCCCCTGGTGAGGAGCGTATCATGCACTAGGCGACGCAGTGTGTGCAGTCCAATTATAAGAGTTTATTGTGGTTTACCTTGTTCCAGTTGAGACAGGAAGACAGCTGTGGGGATTGTGGGGTTTTATTTTGGGATTTTTGTGGGGTTGGGAGAAATGGGTTATTGTTCTGTGTATGCACATTTGTCTGTTCATTTGCATTGTGTTTTTAGTTTGGTGACGTTACCTTCAGATTGATGTATAAGGACACAAAGTTTTGATGGTGAGGAGATAGTGGTGTGGTTTTGGATTTGGAGAATAGGTGACCAAGAGGCGGTGTGTGGAAGACACATGCGCAAGATTGTGGGGGTGTGCCGGAGAAGGCAATGGTTTGGTGAAGATGGATTGCACGTGGAGTGCACTGGCTAAGGTGCGGAGCAAAGAAGGCTCACAGAAGTTGAAAAAATGTTCAATTATTTTCTAACTTTTGCTCCCTGAACAGCGGACTATCGAAATTTTCGAATTGAATAGAGGTAAAATGTATCACACAATACAGAAATGACTCCCCTTCACTTGTTGTGTAGCACACAGCTTCCATGCTGAAATAAGTCAGTAAAACATAGTGTGCAAAGATTCAAAAGTACTGAAGGTAAATTAAAAAGACCATGGCTGCTCATAGGCGGCTTCTCCAGAAGCGTGCAGCAATCGCTAAGGACACACATACACAGCACTTACACGGGAATAGCTTTAAAAGCACATGGCTACAGTTGAACTGTGTGCACGAAGGAAAAGGAAAATGCGAGGGGTCAGCTGATGTTGAACAAACACGAGCAGAGGGAAGAGGGGACTCACCCTTCTGAACCTCCGGGAGTGTAATATTTGATGACACAGGGGCAGAGAAAGGCAGATGAGGACAAGTAGGCACAAAATAAATCATTCAAGCATGCGATGGGAGGGGCAGTTAAAAACAGCTTCAACACACACGCACAAGAATCACAATAGCAGTGTCAACAATCACCACAATATGCACCGCCCATGTGGGGAGGATACATGGGGCAGGATGGGATCATTTCAGCAGACACCACAAGCACCAATGCAGGTACTGTTACCACTACATGTACAGACACAACAAATGACAGCACCACTACCCCAGGACTGACTAGAATGACAACACAGGGGCACTGCACAGCAGCCAGCACCCATATAGAACACTGACACAATAGCAATGGTACCGGTTACATGACTGGGTGGGGTCTTGCTGATGGGGAACAAATCTTTCAAAGGACATAGATTGACATTATACCGCTAATAGGACAGCCCAAGACAAACTTGATTTGACTCACTCTGCCACACGCACTAATGCTCCACCTCCCCGACAGAGCGGGCGAGACACGCGCCGACACACACACTCACGCACACTCAATAATGCAGAGGACAATTGCATAGGGGTGGTGATAGGTATCAAAACATTTTCTTTTCTGGGTGACAGTGGGGCGACTAGGCCATGCATTAGGGAAGAGACATTTGTGACATCATGAGCAATGTGGATATGACCACCTTATTAACAGAGAAATCCATAACTTGTTAAACACCAGGTATACACATGTTGAAAGTAAGGAAGATTGTTTAAGAATAATGGGGGTGCACGGTACAGAGGGGGGTGCATAATGATAGCGCATCACAAGAGAGTACATTTAGCTACATTTTTGAGCACACATCTTTCAGTGAGGAGACTGGGCTCATGAATACACGATTAACACAGAACAATCAAATGAGACACACAAGGTGGAAGAAGGTGCACTTGAGGGGGGGCCTACATTTCATTGACAGTTCACCACAGGAGGAGAGAAATAGGGGTAAAGGGTGGATGATCCATGTTCCCAACAGAATTAATTTGGCGACACAATAACAGTGCAAGTGGTACTGCCACTAGCGCTTTTGAAAATAACACTGGCACAAATGCATTAGCCAACACACATAGGGAAAGAGGTCATTGCTGCACGAACTGGAGCATAATGGTTGTATTAAAATTTGAAAGCAGATATTGGGGGGAGAAATTTATATTGTTTAAATGTAACAGTAATTAGAAATTTATATTGTTTAAATGTAACAGTAATTAGAAATATATATTGTTTAAATGTAACAGTAATTACAGTAGTGGAGTAATAAAATACTAGACTAAATGAGTAATTAACAGAGTAGGTAGGCTTTAAAAAGTGGACATGGGGTGGGATAGAGAGAATGGGAGCAAATTGGTAGCGGATTTCATTAGTACCAGCTTAAAGTGCCTGCAGTTCACTGCAAGGCACACCCTGAGAAGTGAGAGAGGAGCCATAGAAAAAAAAAAGATTTAAAAACCCTGCGATTATTTTAACTAAGTAACATGGTGCACTTAATTTAGAAACACAGCCAAATTTACCACCCTGATGTTTCCCTATTTAGCTTGTCAGTGCCTGATGCCCCACGGGACAAAGGCACGCACTATAAATAACTTATAACAAAAGCGCAGTAAATACAAAGATCAAAAGGCCCATTTGTACACTAGCACCCAAATTGCATATATGTGATCCAAGTGTGTAATGAGTATCTTCACAAAAATTAAGTGCCTACCCATTTTCTGGGTACATTCCGAATTGTGTAATAATTTACAGTCAGACCGCCATTGAACGCCACCAGGTGGTGACAGGATGGTGCATAGGTGTACCATTGGCTCCTCCCACTAGGACACTGAATAATGTGAGAGTAGTGCAGAGAGGTTAGGTCAAGAAAATGAAGAATATGTAAATTCTCAGGTCTCAAGCGCTTCCATTTCATTTCTCGCCAGATACAAAGGACCCAGGGCAGGCCTGAAGACAACGGACAACCAACACCCAATGGCTATGGACTACAGTGGGACATTTTCCCCTCCTGACAGACTTTGTCAGAAGTGTAAGGCGTCAAGCCCTACAAAGCGGTGGCCACCCTGGCAACGAGGGAGCAACGATCAACAGGGCCAACGCAAGAGATTTTCATGAACTGCAAAATAGCACAAACTCTCCTGAGTTAGGGAAACATGGCCATCCCATGGTCCAACGCACACTAGCAACTAGAATAGGGACTGACACACGCATAGTTTCATATTACATTTTGTGCACCTACAGCTGTAACACTGTTTTGTTTCTTCTCTTTTCCCCGCACATGCAGGTTGTTGCGTATGTATGCTGTTAGAAATGTGTAGGAAATTTCCTTAATGTTATCTTCCATTAGAAACTGTGAGGCCTACTGATTAAAACATTGTGTAGCATTCCCCACTCAATTGCCCACCCTATCAAGAACCTCAGACCCCTTAGAGCATGTTTCCCTGAAGTATATTTCCTTGCTTCCATTGAATAAACAGCCCAAGATTTTCCCTACCCATATTGAGAAATTTTGAAAACACGAAATGTCCAGGGGGAGGTTTGATTTTGCCCTTAGTGATTGTTTAGTTCGCGGAGCTTGATGTTACTAACATGTACTAACGTATTAGTGCTTTTCTTGCGATTTTCAGGCGGGCAACTTTATCATCTCATCAGCTGCAAGGACCCAGCAGCGTAAGTGGTTATGGGCACGCAAATAAGGACTTTTACCTTCACGATGGGACTATTAATGATGAACGAAATAATGGGGGTGGTAATTTGAAAATTAGTTGTAATAATGAGCGTTACCGCTGTATCCCCTGCTAACATTCCCTAACCTAAGCAGGAACAGTTACGGCGTCAGTGGGTAAGGAAAAGCTGCTGCTAAAGTAAAGAGAGTTAAGGGCAGACACAAGGGGAGTAAAACATACACATAACACACATATCAGAAGTGACCAGCAACATGCACACATGTACAAAATTGGTAGGGACACCACTGGAGAGAGCTGTCCTGACTGTTCTTTAACATATGCCGGAAGAGAATTGATTACAACAGAAATTACTACAGCAGAGCACGACGCCCATGTATGACAAGGTGCGAAGAAGATTGCAAGGGAAGACAGCAACATTGAGATTGAAAAAAAATAAATAAATAAATAAATAAATAATAAAAGAAGAAAGAAAACAAAAGGAGAGAAGAAAAATAAAATAATAAGAGACAAAAATATGATAAGTGCCTAACAGAGTGAGAGAAAAGAGCAAAGATGGTCACTGAAGAAGGACGTATACTGTTAAGGTACCAACGTTATGTTACCAGCACAACAGTGACAAGAAGTGGACAATCATGCTGGATGCAAGAAGGTTGAGAGAAGTTGCGAGATGAGAGCAGGAACATCACTGCTTATGGACTACTATTGAGCACATGCATCCAAAGATCAAGAGAAACTACCACTGAATTGGGGAGGAGAGTGTTCATTGGTGCGCATCAGCATGCCCTTGTTGGTGATGACCAAGGAAGATGTGAAGAGTGACACATTAACAAAGATTGAAAACAACGGAAGAAGAGAAACAGACAGAGAAGTAAAAAGAGGGGGGAATTAATTCTCGAGCAAGAAAGAAGAATGAGTGGGTGCAGTACCAGCATACCAAAGAATGATCAGCAAAAAATGCATCTGAAAAGAGAAAGCAAAGAACTAGCTAGTGCTTGCATGGTGATGGATGACATCATGACTGCCTGGTTGCTTGAAGGTGATAACGGAAGGACGAGTACCGAGCACAGCACCATTGTGCAAGATAGAGATACATTGCAAGAGAACAACAGAAGAAGACATCGGAATTCAAATAAGAGACATGGTGAAAGGAAGAGCCGGACTAAGATAGCGGTGCGCAACATGGTTCCAGCAGTAATAAAGGTGGCCACTCCCTGTGATCAGAGGAAGTACGAAGGGGAGTGAGTGTGGTGGAACACAGAAGGGGAACACTCCTATATGTACTGTTGATCAACAACAATGCAGAAAATTATGGACACTTCAAGGAATTGGCAAGGATATGCAGACCGGAAGGAGGTGAATGTTGCTTGGTGGTGTGGTCGACAAAAGTCGACCAGAGGGGGGACTGAAGAGGGAAAATGGAGACCAAATCCATGCCCCCGCACCCCAAGCACCCCAGCGCACCCATGGGTGACAAATATGCTGAAACACACCCACTTAACCAACAGTGCAACTTCTATGCTACATTAGAATCAATGCTGCAATATCAGAATCTACCAGCACAAAAATCCCTGTTTAAAGGCTTGCAAATGCCTATATGAACTAACATGGTCTAAATGCACAGTGTAAAGCTATGTTTCAGGAAAATTACAGCTAAGTTCATTTCACTCACTGAACACTGAACACTGGCTGCGGGAGCCTTATCAACATTCCTCGCAAAAGAAGTCCGACCTGCCAAGGCCGCAAATTCAAGATAAAATTGCTTTCTGCAGACAGACATTTTTTAATTATCCACAAATGCGAGTAAATCACGGCAACCCAGTGTGCTTTTTTTTCTTTCTGGGAAAGAAAGACATTTTCTCAAGGACACGCACAACATTGAAACATAACTTGTAACAAGCCAGAGCCCAGGTGCGAACTGCTTGTTCAGCTAAAAGTTATGGGAACAAAGTCACATTGCAACAAGATTAGAATTAGGTAATGGGGGCTGGCACAGCTAAATCAACCCACTGACGCAGGAGGTTAATATCCAATTATCAGGCTCTCTATAAGGGCTACATATGTAACCCACCACTCTGCAGCCAATAACAGGAGGAGATAGGTTTCTGGGAGCTGATCCAATTCTGTGAGGTCAGCCTGCAGTGTGATT
The DNA here is from genome assembly GCF_040938575.1 of Ambystoma mexicanum. Lineage (NCBI taxonomy): Eukaryota > Metazoa > Chordata > Amphibia > Caudata > Ambystomatidae > Ambystoma > Ambystoma mexicanum. The sequence goes on along the minus strand of NC_090921.1, from coordinate 931,336,322 downwards.
ATAAAACTTACTTGCAAGACAGCTCCGGGGGAGACGGCGCCTGAATTCGCGGTGTGCACGATGCTTTGTGTGTTTTTTTGCCTAGAAATAAATGCAGTTTGAAAACATGCTGCTGCCTGCTTGGCACTCTGTTGCATTTCTGGGGGCCATATGGGAGGTGTTGGGGCCTCCCATAGCTGGTGAGGGTATGGCTGCTGGCCCTCCACTGCCCTGGGGGTGGGGGGGGATCCAGCTTCTCCCCGACATCAATAAGGGTTTTCATTCAGTATTATAGACTAGGCGTTGACTTAGCTGTAGTGTTGAATTGAATCCTCTTACAGATTTGGACAGGTCCAACACAACTTGGGCACGAAGCATTGACTTGCGATGCATGTTTGGCTTGGGGTTATTCCGTGCAGTAGTTATTTCAATATTTGAGGGGAAAGGGGGTGCCCCTTATCAAACATAGATAACTATATCTTGGGGATTTACCCAAAACATTTTTTTGAAAGAAATTAAATGACTGCCATCTTGTTTTTCTCTCAATGTGAGAAATATCTGCGGCTATAGCCAAGGATATGAGAGAATGAAAGGCAGGAAATAAAACTATTAGTTGGTCAAAAACATGCAATCATGTTAGAGGTGGGGGTGGCTAGAGGTGTATCAAGTGAAATATGAGAGTTGGAAGGGGTCGAGGGACTGAGTTTGCAATACAACACTTTCTTTGGCCTTGGCTATAGCCTCCAAAAGCCGACATCTGAAAACAAACTGCATCACAGAATCAGCGTGCCTTGTGGGGGAAAAGGGAGAGGGCAGGGGAGATAAGGAGGCCATCTGGAGAGTGGGGGGAGCTGGCACAGATGAGGGGGGCACTTGATGAGGGCCTGGGGGAGAGGAAAGCATTTTTTTCCCCAGATGTTATTCCAATATTCGCAGCTACACGTGAGGCAATAAAGGACTACTGATAGCTGAGGTGTGTGTAGTTCAGTACCCGCGGCTATATATTTTGGGGTGTCAGAGTTTTATTTCTTGTTAAAAGTTATTGTTTTAGTTATAGTGACGTCACAGCGAAAAATGACTTGGTCAGTGACCCAGTAGGTATTTGGGAGTCTTATCTATTTTTGCTTTGTGTTTTTAGATTTTTCGTACATTTGAGACTGTTGGGGAAAACAGCAGAAAATAATTTAAAAAAATAATACAAAAAGGAGTCACCCTACTCTAGTTTTAGATGCCCCATACACTGTTTTTTAGTGTGTGCATTGTTGTTCATGCTAATATTTTTTGTGCCTATTAAATGTTTCTCTACCTAGTTTACGGTTATGTGTTATCCTCAGCTTTCTTTATCTTCAGCTACCTTACATAACGACATGAGCAGTGTTGTACTGTATTGATCTTTTCAGTTCTATTGTATTATAAAACCCAAAGTGAGCCCCCTGCCCCTTTAACTAACAATTTGTAACCAAAGTTATGATATAAGTCAAAAAACTGTAGCCGCGGATAGAATAAAACAAATGTTTGGGTTATTATTTTATTATATTTGTGTATTTATATGTAATAAGTGATATGCAATCTGTTTTGGGGACACGGAGTGTAGCATTTTTGCACATTTGGAGTACTGATTTGATGTTATTAAGGAACACACCACATTTCCTTCATCGGTTAGGTGTACTGCATCATGTGAATAGACATTGGCCATGCAGAACTGTATGTTCTTGTTTGAAATCCATAATTGGTTGTGGTCTCTCCTGAATGCTGAAACTACTTTATTAACATTCCACTGTGATTTTTGAATTTTACCAATAACTCTGGTGGTCCATCTCCATTTTTGCCTCTGGTTCAAATTGAAAAAGGATAAAGATGGTGTGAGGAAATAGTTGCATTAGTTTTCCCATATCTTGTTTCATCATTAAAGTAAGGGACACACCTCATACATTCCCTAAATCATTGCCTCCACAATGAACTAGTATGACATCTGGTTATGCTGCATTTCTTAGACTGATCATTTTTGGAAAAACCTGGAACCAACGTATTCCCCACAATCCAAACCAATTAATTATAAAAATGTTCAAACCTGAGTCCATGTTAATATTTAATTTCTCACAAAAAGCCAGCAAACAAAACAGCCAACTGTCTCCAATCAGCCACACGGCTTTCAAACCAGCCTTGATATCTGCAGTCTTTCTCTGTTTCCCGGAAAATGATTCCAAGTTTTAATTTCTAGTAGTAGTATGAGTAGGGTATGTATGATGTGTGTGTTTTCGAGTTTGTATTGGGTTGATGGTACTGTTGTAATAATCCTCAGCTATCCAGCAGCCACTCAGTGCATGGTGTTGCTACATGCGGGTAGATGTTGTACACTGTGCAGCGGTGGCTATATTGTGGCAAATGGCACGTGGTGCATTTGTGGATGAAGGGTAGCCGTGGCTATCCAACATTTTGGATGGAGTAGCATCATAGATGCATTGAACATTTTAGGGGATTGAGCAAGATCAGGGCAGTGGAGGAGGACCATGGGTTGTGCAAGGGTGTTGGTAGGCATGTTAGGGACACTTTTTTGGAGTTTGGGGGAGTGGAAATACATTTTGTATTCATAGTTTAGTACAGCTGCAGGTAACAACAAACAACCATGAAGGGCTTTTCTATAACCACATCTATTGCAATGTACCTGCATAGGCACTCTATTGGGTGAACACGTAGGTCCAGTTATATTTAAAGCTGCTTTTATAAACTATAAATTGTGCAATAATCATATTTTTATGTGGATGATACAGTACAGAATTTTATTTGTGTCTTTTATTTTATCTGCTTAGCTGTTCTCTTATATCATTTGAAGGTTTGAAGACCAATTTAGTTTGGGTTTGCGCTTGTAGAAAAATGTATGTGCAGCCCTGCAAACAAAGCAAGGTCTGCAGCTGTGTCGAATAGTCATGGCTACGAAAGAGGCTGAGTGGGGAAAAATAGAGTTCTGTGAGTTTCATTGTTTGTTATTGGTTTTCTTTACTGTTCTATTTGTGTAGCTCTTTGTGATTGGTTGTCGTGAAAATGTGTCATCCAATTTAGTAGTTCTAATGGTATATAGTTCTCTTTTCTAGGTATTTATTTTGGAAAATATAAAAACCACAATTTTCTGCAGTTTTATCCTTTTGATTCCGGAACTCTCACTGTGCACATGACAGGAGTGTGACTGATGTGAAAGTACGTTTTAATAAATATTTATATATTTGAAGGTTTATTTTCATCGTTGTGTGTGTTTATCATGTTATTCATCTGCTCTGATTGTGTGGCAAGTATTTTTTAATGTATTTTTTATGTTTTGCTAATTTAAAGTTAATGAAAAGTCTCCTTTGTGAACCTTATTAGCATTTCTGATGATTTTGCAAATGGAGTGCTCCAGTGCTGAAGGTGTTTTAAGACTGTTGGTGACCTTTAATGTGTGTAGGGTGATTGTTCACAACTACCGCTCAGAGCTCCAGTGATGAAGGAAGACCACATTTAGGTCAAAAAAGGTTGCAGCCTTGTATGAGGCAGACTAGCTAGAATCATTTGAAGGTGCACATCCTGGTTTTTATTTGCAAAAGGTGCATTGGACTTTCTCCATTTCTTTTTTGCCATAACTATATATTCCTGTTTGTTTATTGTAGTGGTATGTTATTATACTTGTTTTTATATTATTGATGTTTTTTTAAATCCAAATTCGATTATTTTTCCCAATGACCCAATGATTAGTATGTGCAAAGAGAACAACAGTGTTGTATGCACAAATGTTGTATTTTATATAGTGTATGTGATACACTACATAGAAGATATGGTCAGAAAAACATGTGTATTACATTGTGTTCCTTAAAGTGTGTGTGTGCTCTTTAACAGATAGAAGGATATTATTATTTATTTAAATATAGTTTAATAAACATGGCTATAGTGTAGCTCAATGAGTTGTGGAGTATTGGAGGCACGGTTAACCACATCAATGGCTTTCGAGGGTCGTAGCCATCGGTTCATTGGACCATACCCATGGCTATAGGCGTCAATGTGCAAAAAAGTATAGCTGTTTCCCAAACCCACCCCATGTGCTGGGTTGGTAGCCATGGTATGGAATATTTTAGAAAAAAAAATACATGTGGCCGGTATTGTAAACAATTATTGTAACATTTGGAATATGTTTTATTCATTAATAATATATGTAAGTGTACATACTGGAAAAGGTAAACAAATATGCAAACAAGGTTTGTTGAAAACAGGTTTATTTGGGGGTGGATGTGGTTTTGGTTTTTCTTTTTCTTTTTGTTGGAGAACATGATATATCTTCCTCTTTAGCCCAATTATCTGGATTTTAACTGTCCATGATTTGTCTTAAATTTTCAATGTCCTTTTTCATTGATCATACTTCTTTTTGAATATTAATTAGTAGTTGTTTTAATTATGTTAATTAATCCATGATTAGTTGTGTGGGTATTTGTTGTGGTGCTTCTTGTTTGATTCTTCTTAAATACTTCAATGACTTCTTCATCTGTTTGAAAATATTTCAAATATTTTTAACCAATTGGAGATATAATACACTTTAAAAATATGTGTGTTTTTTGTATACACATTTGATAGTAGGTACATAAAGTATATCTGTCTGATGATGGATATGTGTTCCTTAAAATATTATTGTTAGTCTAATTTTACATAAATATAAAAAATGGACTTACAAAATGCTGAGGGTGGTGTATTTTTTCTAGTTCATTTTCTTCAGCATCTTCTTTTTTATGTCTTCCTCTGTAGGATATTGTTCCACTAGCCATTGCAAATAGTTTTCTATTTTAGTGTGGTAGAAGGAAATATGGTTTGTCACTTCCGATATTAGAATTAGCAATGGAGGAAGAATACATGAGGAGAGAAGGTGGAATGTTTGTATTTACGATCTGACTGGTTGCTCATTGTCTGTGTGGTGGTTGGCTGCCAATAGGATTTCAAGTACCACAGATGCTGTTGAATTGTCAAACCTATTAGAGAATGTATTTTTGAGGGTTGCTTATATATATTTTTTGTTTGATTGTATATTTTCAACATGCAGCCAATTTCAGAACGAAAGGATTTTCATTGTTCAGAAGACAGTAGAGAATTTGAGAATTTTGGATGGGGTTCAACCAAGTTTTTTGGTTTTATAATATTATTTTAGATGGAGTGTTTAAAAATGAGAGTTTAAGTTTATGCTGTAATTGTGGAGAAACATTTTTGAAAGGGAGCACAGGTTTTGCTATTTGGGAAAATACAAATAATTAATCATGTAGAGAAAGAGCACAGAGAAATGTTCCAAGATTTCTTTAATTGTAAGAGAGGTGAAGAGTATTTCTCTGATTGAAAATATATGTTTTAGTTACATATTGGTCAAAAATAAAAACAACGGCTCTTTTAAGAGCCACCCAGACAGTATATTGGAAAAGGAAACATCTATATTTTATGTATATTATGATTTGTTGTATTTCTGAGATAAATTAAGTATGTTCAGGTGTCTGATCTAGTCAAGTTTAAGGGGCCGATTCCTGGAACAAATGTGCGCCGAAGCTGGCGCAAGTGTGAAAAAGCAAGCGCACGCATGCTATTCATGGAAGGCTCTGCGCGTGTTTTCCCTGGAATTTGCGCCAAATCAGCGCGTGGCGCACACAGGCGCACACGTCACTGCAACATCCCGAATGCCGTGCGTGACGGGCACAGCGAAAGCGCACAACGTTAGCGCACACACCAAAAAGGGGGCAGAACACGGGGCGGAACACGCAGAATGGGGAACAACGCGTGAAAATAAGGGTGTAAATGGGGAAGTACTGCTGGGAAGTACACAGAACGCCCACACACACACAAACTACACGTATTCATGGAATTGAATAGGGGAAACCCGCGCAAGGCAAAAGACATGCACAGGCCTAAACACGTTCGCCACAGGAAGGCAGGCGGTAGAGGCCCCGTGCATAATAAAAGTGCACGCAAACAACAAACACGTATATACAGCTCGCAGCACTGATCATGGGACACCGCAGGAGGAGGTGAATAGCCAGGCCCTGCATTTTATTGTGCAGGACTAGCCTTATTGGGATACCTGATGACCAGGTCTATTGCAGGTATAGGTTTCCACCTCATATCATCCTAGAACTGGTCCAGGAGTGGGAGGATGACCTCACATCACCCACCTTGTGCACCTAAGCACTGAGCCCTTAGAAAGGGTGCTCAATGTACTGCATTCCTTGGCCACTGGGTCATTTCAGCGGACCACTGCCATAGTGGGGGAGGGGTCTCACAGTCACGCTGCCTACACCAGGTGTTGGTAATCATGTCTAGGCGACCCTCAGTCTGCAGGCACATATACATGCCCAGAAAGGCAAGCCATGGTCCAGGACTTTTACAGGGGGCGACAATTCCCCAAAGTGCTTGGTACCCTAGATTGCACCCATGTGGCCCTACATCCACCTAGGGCCATGGAGAATATCCACCGCAACCGCAAGCACTGGCATTCCATCAACGTGCAGGTTGAATGCGATGCACAGGGGATCATCACCTCTATCTATGCTAACTATCCTCGGTCCACCCATGATAGTTTCATATACAGAATGTCCGCCCTGAGCCGGGACCTGGAAGCTGTGAAGCATGGTGACACATGGCTCTTTGGTGAGTACAAATACCTGTGCACATTTATGCATGTCAGACACAGACAAATACACAAACCAAACTAATGACAACCATCATCATCTCCCCAGGGGACAGTGCCTACCCTCTGAGCACCCACATGATCACGCCAATACGGAACACCACCACCCCACCCCTGGTAAGATACAACGCAGCCCATATTACAACCTGGACCATAGTGGAGGGCACATTTGGAGTGCTCAAGTCACGCTTCTGGTCCCTTGACCGCTCTGGCGGGCAGCTACTGTATGCACCCCCAGTAGTGTGCAGGATCATTGTAGCAGCATGTGTCCTGCACAATGTTGCAAGATGGCAGGCCGTACCGGTGGACAAGGTGGTGCCCCCACATCTCCAACAACACGCGCAGGCGCTGCACATATGAGGGTAAAGGGCACGTGGGGGCCGCCCAACTGAGGCACCCCTCACCTTTTGTGGCCTCCCAACCATGGCGCAGATGTACTAGTAACAATGTGAGTAGCACCTAACAATTGTCCTGGGCAACTTGGGTGGGGGGCAAGGAACGTGATGCAAATAGCACCCCTGTGCTCCTGCAAGGCTGCCTGTGGCCCCTTAGGAAAAATGACAGGTCACGCAACACTCAGGCATCCTAAAATAGCAAGAGATACGGGACCCCTGTAGCCCACGTGCGTGTAAAAAAACACACACAGCACACTGTGGCAGCCAGGAACAAAAAAAATGCGTACATGCTCAACACGCGGGCTAGTATGACCGAACAAAAAGGGGTACACGACAAACAGGGACACCCACAGTGGGAAAAATAGTGTGCACGACTCACCGTCTGCCTTGCGTGTAGAAGAAGAATGCGTAGCCAACACCCATGCCAAAAGAAGAAGTACGCACTGTAGCCGCTGCGAAGTAATCGCATGTGAACCCCAATGTCTGGAAAACACACGCACCGCTCTCCATGAAAAGCACGTACAGAGCGATGGAAACCCACCTCGTGCCGAGGGAAATGCCTGTGCGCATGTCACATAACCTACGCGCTTATGCGCTAAGCGCCTTTCCTCGGAATTCACACAAAAGTGCTGTTTTTCACGTGTCAAATCACTCCGTATCAAGCTGGCCATGCGACAACACATGGAAGACCACGCTCCTGCCCAGAAGGCCGAATTACTTCCCCCCAGATCCCAAAGCAGCCTCCCACGAGCCATCTGCTGCTGCCTGCCTGCTGCCACCATGCCGTGCCATTTGGTGCCTGCATATCTGCCCTCTGCAGGGATCCAGTTGCTGTGACCACCCTTGCTGGAACAGAAGACTCCGACTGGTGTTCCATCACTCCAGAGCCCAGCCCCAGGACCCAGTTGCCCACCCACACCTGTCTCGGGGGTTGCCATGTCCGACGCAACACCATCTGGCACCAGTGGCAACCCCCCAGCAGAGAGGCAGAGGGCTACCAGCTTCAGTGAAAAGGAAGTTGTTATCCTGGTGGAGCAAGTTCTGGGGCATTATGATGCCCACTTCACACCATAGCACGCTGACAAGGAAGGATGGAAGAGGATCTGGAAGGACATAGTGGGTGCCATCAACACAGAGTGGGTGGCACCCCACAACATCAAACACGTCCAGAAGCGCTGGGAGGACTACAAGTCCAGGACCCTCAAGAAGGCCCGGTGCCTCTTGGACGCAGCGGATGTAGTGGGGCACCGGGTCCAGCTTACCACCCTGCAGATGAGGGTCCTGGAGCACATTCGCCCAGTGCTTCACGACCATATCCTCAGGATGCAGGCCCGTCTGGAGTTGAGCGGTAAATTCCCATGCATTCACGTTTAAAACAGTGCATGTTGCAGTGTGCTAGTAGTTAGCTACTTGGCTGCATGTGTGACATGGGTCATGTATGGATGTGTGTGTGCAGGGACATGATGGTGCTGCATGTGAGCCAGGCGTGACCCACAATGCTGGTGTATGTGTTACAATGCATCATGCAGAGCAGCATGCAGAATGCACGCATTTATGGCTGCCTGTGTCTGTACTTTGACATGTTTGGTGTGTGAGAGATATGTGCTGCTGTCATGGACATGCATGATGTACATGTCCGTGTGTCTGAGTAGTGTGTGCGCCATGGAGGCATGACACATGTCCGTGACAATGTGTTGATTCACTGATAAAGCCTAGTCATCCTTGTATCCACTGTGTCTGTGGGTATACAGGCCCAGATGCATGACCCTCCGGTGATGCGCGTGCATGTGATCAGCATGTCCCATGATGTATGTGAGTTTTAGCCCACCATTGGATGTTTCTACGGTGCTGTGGATATGGATGCAAATGTTTGTTGCATGTGCCATGCCTGTTCGTGCATGTGTGTTGCCTGCACTGACCCATGTGTTGTGGAGGGACATGATGGAAGTTGCGTTTGACAGTGCCACTCATGTGCTATTGCTTTCTGTCTAGGGGACTATTGTCTAGGGGACCATCACCATGCACCAGCAGGGATGCCCCATCCCAGGCCTGTCCACAGGAGGGGGGAGGTCCACGTCATCGGGCACTCCTCTACCTGCGGACGAGAGAACCTGTGACTGGATTGAGTCCGTCCTGATTGGTGTCGCGTTGCACACACGTGACATTCGTGATGATGTGCATGCTTCCTAGGGGGACCACGCACGTCATCACAAAGAGCTGTGTGCCAACGTGGCCCAGTTGGAAGGGACCGTGGTCGGGGGTTTCCTCCATGTGTCGGCCAGTCTTGTGGCCCTCTCCTCCTCTGTGCACACTATACGCCAGTCGTTCTCTGTGCCGTCTTCCGGCTCAGATGCCACCAGGGCCCCCCTGTGGATGTGCCCCAACCAATGCAGCCAGCCTGGTGGAGATCCCATCCCTGCCACAGTCGGGAGTCGGCGGTCCAACAGGGATCGCCACCCCACCAACTGGCCCCCAGCAGATCGAGGATGTGCCGGCATCATCAGGCAGAGCACATGCATGACGGCGCCGGTGGATTCCATCAGCCCGGAGGCCGTCGTGGTGGCAGAGGCAGTTGCGTCGCAGGCAGCAGCTGGCTCAGCATGGGAGGCATCATGGCTCGGGCCATCAACACCCTGGGGGCAGGCATCGGCCGAGGGGCAGGAGGACCCCGAACTGGAAGTGTCTTCCGTGTGGCAGCAGTTGGGCCAGCAAATAGATGCAGAGAGGCGGCAGGCAGAGAGGGCACGGCTCAATATGGTCATGGCGGAGAACTCCATGTGCAGGGCATTGAGGCGGGCTGAGTGCCTCAAGGCAACTCGCAGGGAGATGGAGGAGGCCATGGATGCATCCCTGCGAGACCTCGATGCCAGGGAAGAGGCCCGCCTCCGGAACATCGGCGTGGAGTTCGATGATGCCCTGGCCCGGAACATCAAGAAGTGAGCCGTAGGACTTCCTCGCCACCTTTGTACATAGTTCTTTAGGGTAAGGTTTCCTTCGTTTTATCTTTTTATTTGGAGTTAATGGACATTGCTCCACTTTCTGTATATAGTTGTTCATTCATAGGACTTTTTTGTAGGTTTCCTCTTGAAGAGGGAAAATCGAGATCAAACCCATGCCCCCTCACCCCAGGCGCATATACAGAAGAACAGCAGGAAGAACAAGGAGCGCACTTATCATTTGAACCAGGCCCCAGCACACCCATGGGTAACAAATATGCTGAAACACACCCACTTCACCAACAGTGCAACTTCCATGCTACATTAGAATCAATGCTGCAATATCAGAATCTACAAACACAAAAATCCCTGTTTAAAGGCTTGCAAATGCCTATATGAATTAACATGGTCTAATTGCACAGTGTAAAGCCATGTTTCAGGAAAATTACAGCCAAGTTCATTCCTCTCACTGAACACTGGCTGCAGAAGCCTTCAGCAATGCTCCTCGCAAAACCCACGAGCAGCCAAGGTTGCGCATTCAAGATAAGATTGCTTTCTGCAGACAAACATTTTTAATTCTCCACAAATGCGAGTAAGCCACGGCAATCCAGTGTGTTTTTTTCTTTTCTTTCTGGGAAAGAAAGACATTTTCGCAAAGACTCGCACAACATTTGAAACATAATTGTAACAAGAATGGCTCAGCCCAGCCAATGAGCGCTCAGACCTCAGGTGCGAAATGCTTGCTTCAGCTAAAAAGTTATGGGAACAAAGTCATAATGCAACAAGTTAGAATTAGGTAATGGGGGGCTGGCACAGCTAAACCAACCCACTGACGCAAAAGGCTAACATTCAATTGTCAGGCTCTCTATAAGGGCTACATAGGTAACCTATCACTTAGCAGCCAATAGCAGGAGGAGATAGGTTTCTGGGAGCTGATCCAATTCTGTGAGGTCAGCCTGCAGTGTGATTACAAAGCTGGCTTGCAAGCCAGCCCCGGGAGAGACGGCGCCAGAACTCTCGATGTGCACGATGCTCTGCGTGTTTTTTTTTCTTTTTTGCTGCCCAGGAATAAACGCAGTTTGGAACATGTGGCTGTCTGCTGGGGTCGCTGTTGCATTTCTGGGGGCCATATGGGAGGTGTTGGGGTCTCCCATAGATGGTGAGGGTATGGCTGCTGGCCCCCCACTGCCCGGGTGGGGGTCCAGCTTCTCCCCAACAAGTTGGTGCCCTCTGTGAGGCTCATTGCTCATTGTAACATGGGTGGATGAGCACTGCCTGCGCAAGCCCTGCGTTGAACTGCACTCCCTGCCGCCGACTCAAGGAAGCTGTGGGACCCTCGCCTGCACCTGAAGACCACCAGAAAACGCGTAACCGGCTAAAGGCATCGGGGGCCACTTGGAAATACCCCGCTTGAGGGCAGGTGAGAGCCCTCCAGGAGAAGGGGTCCGGTGAAGCGCCTTGAGGGGGTGTCCAGCAGCAGAGCAAGTGCCAGTGCAGCATAGGAAATGTAAGTTAACCTGCAACATGGGCTTTGAGGGGAGGGTGTGATTGTGGCAAATGTTTCAAGTATCATGATGTATTGTTGATCAGTATGTTGCAGATATTTTAAGTTCTTTTGTTTGGGTAGAAACTGGGGGGAGGCACTGTAAATTGGGTGGTTGGAGATTGTACATTGTGTCAAAATTCAGCGAATTGGTGGTGATCGGCACGTGAATTGTAGTTGGGACTGGGGCGGTGGCAGTGGTCCCTTCTTGTGTTTTTGAGCCTATTGGGTGAGGTAGTGACTCCCCACATATAGGACAGGAGTGCTGCGCTGGTTGGTCTGGATGGCGATTTCATGTACGGGGGTCTGGATTTCCTATGAATTGACGTTATAGATCAATGAGTAGATGAGGTTCCCTGCTAATTGAGTGTTTTAGTTCAGTGAGTGGATGATGTTTCCCCGCAGGAGGTAGCTAGATTGTTCCCGAGTGCGGAAGATAGTTGGCTGGTTAAGGTCCCCTCGTGAGGAGCGTGTCACACGCGAGGCGACGCAGCGTGCGCAGTCCAATTATAAGAGTTTTTATTGTGTTTTACCTTGTTCCAGTTGAGACAGGAAGACAGCTGTGGGGATTGTGGGGTTTTATTTTGGGATTTTTGTGGGGTTGGGAGAAATGGGTTATTGTTCTGTGTATGCACATTTGTCTGTTCATTTGCACTGTGTTTTTAGTTTGGTGACGTCACCTTCAGATTGATGCATAGGACACAGAGTTTTGATGGTGAGGAGATAGTGGTGTGGTTTTGGATTTGGAGAATAGGTGACCCAGAGGCGGTGTGTGGAAGACACATGCGCAAAATTGTGGGGGTGTGCCGGAGAAGGCAATGGTTTGGTGAAGATGGGCTGCACGTGGAGTGCACTGGCTAAGGTGCGGAGCCAGGAAGGCTCACAGAAGTTGAAAAATGTTCAATTATCTTCTAACTTTTGCTCCCTGAACAGCGGACTATCGAAATTTTCGTATTGAACAGAGGTAAAATGTATCACACAATACAGAAATGACTCCCCTTCACCTGTTGTGTGGCACACAGCTTCCATGCCGAAATAAGTCAGTAAAACATAGTGTGCAAAGATTCAAAAGTACTGAAGGTAAATTAAAAAAGACCATGGCTGCTCATAGGCGGCTTCTCCAGAAGCGTGCAGCAATCGCTAAGGACACACATACACAGCACTTACACGGGAATAGGTTTAAAAGCACCTGGCTACAGTTGAACGGTGTGCACAAAGCGAAGGGAAGTGGCAAGGCGTCAGCAGACGCAGAACCAGCACGAGCAGAGGGAAGAGGGGACTCACCCTTCTGCACCTCCGGGAGTGTAATATTTGATGACACAGATGGTAAGCAAGGAATGAATTGCATGAGAGAACTGAAAACAGCAGAAGGACATTTAAACACCACACACACACACAATCACAATACACTAAAGAGAACAAACAGGAAGGTGCAGAACAACCCACTAGCAGCACAGGAGTGAGCAAGGGAGGGCTGCAGTGCATGGAAGCAGATTTGAAGGCACAGGTACAGAGGAATTAAATTTAAAGGGAAGATAACGGGGGAGGTGCAAGGAGTAACAATAGCAACAGAGAGGGGGAACTGGAAAGGGAAGAAAGGGATTGGAGGAGGAGAGAAGGACTGAACGAGACAGCACAGCCAAACATGATAGAGGATCAGTAAGGGGTGGTGCAGCATGAATGGGGTTATGGAAGGGAGGAAGGAAGCATAGCGCGCTAGACATTGACTGTGTGCATTGTAGATTGTGACAAGAGAAGACGGTTAATAAATAAATAAATAAAACGGCAGGGGCAGAGAAAGGCAGATGAGGACAAGTAGGCACAAAATAAATTATGAAAGTATGCAATGGGAGGGTCAGTTAAAAACAGCCTCAACACACACGCACAAGCATCACAATAGCAGTGTCAACAACCACCACAGTATGAACCGCCCATGTGGGGAGGATACATGGGGCAGGACGGGATAATTTCAGCAGACACCACAAGCACCAACGCAGGCACTGTCACCACTACATGCACAGACACAACAAATGACAGCAGCACTACCCCAGGACTGACAAGAATCACAACCCAGGGGCACTGCACAGCAGTAAGCACCCATACAGAACACTGACAGAATAGCAACGGTACCGGTTACATGACTGGGAGGGGTCTTCCTGATTGGGAACAAACCTTTCGAAGGACATAGATTGACATTATACACCTAATAGGACAGCCCAAGACAAACTTGATTTGACTTACTCTGCCACACACACTCATGCTCCACATCCCCGACAGAGTGGGCGAAACGCACGCCGACACACACTCACGCACACTCAATAATGCTGAGGACAATTGCATAGGGGTGGTGATAGGTATCAAAACATTTTCTTTTCTGGGTGACAGTGGGGCGACTAGGCCGTGCATTAGGGAAGAGACATTTGTGACATCATGAGCGATGTGGATATGACCACCTTATTAACAGAGAAATCCATAACTTGTTAAACACCAGGCATACACATGTTGAAAGTAAGGAAGATTGTTTAAGCATAACAGGGGTGCACGGTACAGAGGGGGGTGCATAATGATAGCGCATCACAAGAGAGTACATTTAGCTACATTTTGAGCACACATCTTTCAGCGAGGAGACTGGGCTCATGAATACACGAATAACACAGAACAATTAAATGAGACACACAAGGTGGAGGAAGGTTCACTTGAGGGGGGGCGTACATTTCATTCAGAGTTCACCACGGGAGGAGAGAAATAGAGGTAAAGGGTCGATGATCAATGTTCCCAACAGACTCAATTTGGCGACTAAATAACACAGTGCAAGTAGTAATGCCACTAGCGCTTTTGAACACAGCACTGTCACAAATGCATTAGCCAACACACATAGGGAAAGAGGTCATTGCTGCACGAACTGGAGAATAATGGTTGTATTAAAATTTGAGAGCAGATATTGGGGGGAGAAATATATTGTTTAAATGTAACAGTAATTACAGTAGTGCAGTAATAAAATACTAGACTAAATGAGTAATTAACAGAGTAGGTAGGGTTTAAAAGTGGACAGTGGGTGGGATAGAGAGAATGGGAGTAAATTGTGAGGGTTGGGTTTGAAAGAAAAGAGGAAATAAATAAATAAATAAATAAATAAATAAATAAATAAATAAATACATAAATAAATACAAAGAGGGGGGAGGGACAGGTAGCGAATAATTGGTAGCGAATTTCATTAGTACCAGCTTAAAGTGCCTGCAGTTCACTGTGAGACACGCCCTGAGAAGTTGAGAGAGGAGCCATAGAAAAAACGATTTAAAAACCCTGCGATTATCTTAACTAAGTAACATGGTCCACTTAATTTAGAAACGCAGCCATCCTATATGACAAATTTACCACCCTGATGTTTCCCTGTTTAGCTTTTCAGTGCCTGATGCCCCACGGGACAAAGGCACGCACTATAAATAGCTTACAATAAAAGCACAGTAAATATAAAGATCCAAAGGCCCATTTGTACACTAGCACCTAAATTGCGTATATATGATCCAAGTGTGTAATTAGTTTCTTCACATAAATTAAGTGCCTACCCATTTTCTGGGTACATTTCGAATAGCCCAACAAGTTACGGTCGGACCGTCATTGAACGCCACCAGGTGGTGACAGGATGGTGCATAAATGTACCATTGGCTCCTCCCACTAGGACACTGAATAATGCAAGAGTAGTGCAGAGAGGTTAGGTCAAGAAATTGAAGAATTTGTAAATGCTCAGGACTCAAGCGCTTCCATTTAATTTCTCACCAGATATAAAGGACCCAGGGCAGGCCTGAAGACAACAGTGCGACATTTTCCCCTCCTGACAGACTTTGTTAGATGTGTGAGGCGTCAAGCCCTACAAAGCGTTGGCCACCCTGGCAACGAGGGAGCAACGATCAACAGGGCCAACGCAAGAGATTTTCATGAACTGCAAAATAGCACAAACACTCCCGAGTTAGGGAAACATGGCCATCCTATGGTCCAACGCACACTAGCAACTAGAATAGGGACCGACACATGCATGTCCAAAGTTTAATTGAGTTTCATATTACATTTTGTGCACCTACAGCTGTAACACTGTTTTGTTCCTTCTCTTTTCCCCGCACATGCAGGTGGTTGCGTATGTATGCTGTTAGAAATGTGTAGGAAATTTCCTTAATGTTATCTTCCATTAGTAACACTGAGGACTACTAATTAAACCATCGTGAAGCATTCCCCACTCAATTGCCGACCCTATCAGGAACCTCAGACCCCTTAGAGCATGTTACCCTGAAGTATATTTCCTTGCTTCCATTGAATAAACAGCCCAAGATTTTCTCTGCCCATATTCAGAAATTTTGAAAACACAAAATGTCCAGGGGGAGGTTTAATTTTTGCCCTTAGTTATTGTTCAGTTCGCGGAGCTTGAGGTTACTGACAAGTACTAACGTATTAACGCCTTTCTTGTGATTTTCAGGCGGGCAACTTTATCATCTCATCAGCTGCAAGGACCCAGCAGCGTAAGTGGTTATGGGCATGCAAATAAGGACTTTTACCTTCACGATGGGACTATTAATGATGAACGAAATAATGGGGGTGGTAATTTGAAAATTATATGTAATAGTGAGCATTACCGCTGTATCCCCTGCTAACATTCCCTAACCTAAGCAGGAAGAGTTACGGTGTCAGTGGGTGAGGAAAAGCTGCTGCTAACGTAAGGAGAAGTAAGGGCAGACACAAAGGGAGTAAAACATACACATAACACACATAGCAGAAGTGACCAACAACATGCACACATGTACAAAATTGGTAGGGACACCACTGGAGAGAGCTGTCCTGACTGCTCTTTAACATATGCCGTGAGAGAATTGATTACAACAGAAATTACTACAGCAGAGCACGACGCCCGTGTATCCCAAGGTGTGAAGAAGATTGCAAGGGAAGACAGCAACATTGAGATTGATTAAAAAAAAAAGGGGGGCAATCCCCTATGGAAGATGATTACATAAAGCAGCTAATTGGAGAACAACTGTATGTGGAAAGTGACCAGAGAGAGAAGAAACAACAAGCAAATGCACAAGTGAGCAAGCTGCAAGAGAAAAAAAAACAAAAGAAAAAATAAATAAATAAATAATAAAAGAAGAAAGAAAAACAAAAAGAGAGAAGAAAAAATAAAATAAAAGAGACAAAAATATGATAAGTGCCTAACGGAGTGAGACAAAAGAGCGAAGATAGTCACTTGGTTGGAGAATGAAGAAGGACGTATACTGTTAAGGTACCAGCCTTATGTTACCAGCACAACAGTGACAAGAAGTGGACAATCATGCTGGATGCAAGAAGGTTGAGAGAAGTTGTGAGATGAGAGCAGGAACATCACTGCTTATGGACTACTATTGAGCACATGCATCCAAAGATCAAGAGAAACTACCACTGAATTGGGGAGGAGACTGTTCATTGGTGCGCATCAGCATGCCCTTTTTGGTGATGACCAAGGAAGATGTGAAGAATGACACATTCGCCAAGATGGAAAACAACGGAAGAAGAGAAACAGACAGAGGAGTAAAAAGAGGGGGAATTACTTCTCGAGCGAGACAGAAGAATGATTGGGTGAAGTACCAGCATACTAAAGAATGATCAGCAAAAAATGTATCTGAAAAGAGAAAGCAAAGAACTAGCTAGTGCTTGCATGGTAATGGATGACATCATGACTGCCTGGTTGATTGAAGGTGATAATGGAAGGACTAGTACCGAGCACAGCATCATTGTGCAAGATAGAGATACATTGCAAGATATAAGAGAACAACAGAAGAAGACATCGGAATGCAAATAAGAGACATGTTGAAAGGAAGAGCCGGACTAAGGGAGAAGATAGCGGTGTGCGACATGGTTCCAGCAGTAATAAAGGTGGCCACTCCCTGTGATCAGAGGAAGTACGAAGGGAAGTGAGTGTGGTGGAACACAGAAGGAGAACACTCCTATATGTACTGTTCATCAACAACAATGCAAAAAATGATGGACACTTCAAGGAATTGACAAAGATATGCAGACTGGAAGGAGGTGAATGTTGCTTGGCGGTGTGGTCGACAAAGTCGACCAGAGGGGGGACTGAAGAGGGAAAATCGAGATCAAACCCATGCCCCCTCACCCCAGGCGCATATACAGAAGAACAGCAGGAAGAACAAGGAGCGCACTTATCATTTGAACCAGGCCCCAGCGCACCCATGGGTGACAAATATGCTGAAACACACCCACTTCACCAACAGTGCAACTTCCATGCTACATTAGAATCAATGCTGCAATATCAGAATCTACAAACACAAAAATCCCTGTTTAAAGGCTTGCAAATGCCTATATGAATTAACATGGTCTAATTGCACAGTGTAAAGCCATGTTTCAGGAAAATTACAGCCAAGTTCCTTTCTCTCACTGAACACTGGCTGCAGAAGCCTTCAGTAATGCTCCTCGCAAAACCCATGAGCAGCCAAGGTCACGCATTCAAGATAAGATTGCTTTCTGCAGACAAACATTTTTAATTCTCCACAAATGCGAGTAAGCCACGGCAACCCAGTGTGTTTTTTTCTTTTCTTTCTGGGAAAGAAAGACATTTTCGCAAAGACTCGCACAACATTTGAAACATAATTGTAACAAGAATGGCTCAGCCCAGCCAATGAGCGCTCAGAGCTCAGGTGCGAAATGCTTGCTTCAGCTAAAAAGTTATGGGAACAAAGTCATAATGCAACAAGTTAGAATTAGGTAATGGGGGCTGGCACAGCAAAACCAACCCACTGACGCAAAAGGCTAACATCCAATTGTCAGGCTCTCTATAAGGGCTACATAGGTAACCTATCACTTAGCAACCAATAGCAGGAGGAGATAGGTTTCTGGGAGCTGATCCAATTCTGTGAGGTCAGCCTGCAGTGTGATTCAAAGCTGGCTTGCAAGCCAGCCCCAGGGGAGACGGCGCCAGAACTCTCGATGTGCACGATGCTCTGCGTGTTTTTTTTCTTTTTTGCTGCCCAGGAATAAACGCAGTTTGGAACATGTGGCTGCCTGCTGGGGTCTCTGTTGCATTTCTGGGGGCCATATGGGAGGGTGTCCAGACAACTGGTCGAAAAAAAACTGGTCGACTGCCATTTGGTCGACGCAATTTGGTCGAAAACCAAATGGTCAAATTTTTTTTTTTATTTATATATTTATTTTTCAGGTTTTCGTTTAGTATAAAAAGGGTTTTTTAGAGAAAAAAAGGGGGTTGGGGAGGACCCCCCCCCCAAAAAAAAAAAAGGGTTAAAATAAAAATAAAAAAATTCGACCATTTGGTTTTCGATCAAATTGGTTCGACCATTTGTCTGGTCGACCAATTTTTTTCGACCAAATGTCTGGCAACCATATGGGAGGTGTTGGGGTCTCCCATAGATGGTGAGGGTATGGCTGCTGGCCCCCCACTGCCCGGGTGGGGGTCCAGCTTCTCCCCAACACTCTCGTTCGTGGATCATGGACCCTTTGGACTTCGATTGTATATAGGTCCGGACTTGTACATACTTTCTTTCTTTGGACAACCCATGGATCAATGTTTTTTTTTATTGACTTATATGGACATTGGATTTATGCATGGCCATGGTGGTTCTTTTAAGACTCTCACATCATATTAAGACTCTCATGGCATGGGTAATTTGGGAGTGGGTGCAGTGGATGGTTGTGTGCTTGTACTGGGGGCTGGGGGGATTTGGTTTGGCATTTGGGCCAAGGGTCTGTTTTGATAGGACATGTTGTTTGGTGGGGGACATGTGTCCGGGCCTGCTGGCAGGTGCCCGTCACTGGGGGTGGGGTGGGGGACATGTGTCCGGGCCTGCTGGCAGGTGCCCGTCACTGGGGGTGGGGTGGGGGACATGTGTCAGGGCCTGCTGGCAGGTGCCTGTCACTGGGGGTGGGGGGCATGTGTCGGGGCCTGCTGGCAGGAGCCTGTCACTGGGGGTGGGTTGGAGGACATGTGTCGGGGCTCCCAAGTGCATGGTGCCATGTGGCCTATCTTGGGGGAATGGCCAGGGGTGATGGGCAGCCTGCGGGGCATGCCCAGGGGTCTAGGGTGGTCCCCTGTGGTGTGGGATGCCTGCATGGGGAGGGCGGGATGGGCACTCCCTGGAGGGCCCACACTGCCAAATTGCGTGTAAAACTCCACACGCACCCCCGGAATACACATACCCCGCTTGTGCCAGTGAAATCGCATGTAAAACTCTGCACGCACCCCCGGAATACACGTACCCTGCTTGCGCCAGCAAAATCGCGGGTAAAACTCGGCTAGCACCCCTGGATAATAATGTGTTTTCTGTGACCCTATTTTGGTGATTTTCTACTGTGTTCATTTGGTGGAAGTGTTTAAATGTGCATGAAAATATGCGAAGTTGTATGAGGCAGTCCACCTGATGAATGCTAACTTGGTGATGATGTTTGACAATGTTGTTTTGCTTATTTGTGGAGATTTGAGAATTCTGTTAGCTGAATTCTGTTAGAAAAGTTAATTTGAACTGGTGTTTTGAGTGAAAACTGTTTCTCTTGATAAGTGGTTTGGGTATTGTACTGTGAAGTCATGGCTAGACTATTCCATGTACTATTGAGGTCTTGTGGCACTTCAGGCAAAGTAAAGCAGGTAAATGGTTTCTGAGAAATGATGAAGCAATTTAAAGAAAGTTAATTCATAGTGGCTAAGTGGGTAGGGTCTTATAGTTTGCTTTTCAACTTTTTTGACTCTTTGGGCCTCATTACGACCCTTGCGGAAATGGAAAAATGATGGCGGAAATGCAATACCGCCATCGAACACCGCTCGTTGCGATCATGACCCGTCACCGTAAAGTACGATGCCATTAGCGACACCGCAGTGAACGGCAACGCTAACTGCACCAAGTACGCGCACGCGCGCCTTGCAAAACCGGAATCACCGCCATGGCGCAACGGTACGCGAATTCTGACCCTAGCGGACATGTACTGAACGCCATCAAGCACGTCGTAAAGTACCATTCCGCCATGGCGAGAAATACGGCAACGCGAACCAACCGTAAATGGCCCACTGAGTGCCTGTACTCCACTCCCTGGCCTCATTGCACAACTCCTGGCAGGCGCAATGTACTCACACTATGCAACCAGTGAAATCCACGATTCACCCATGCATGCCAACGTAGAAAAGCATGCAGGGGCTCAAAGCGCCCCGTGAGTGGGCATCCATGTACGGCATGTCACCATAGCCGTACTGACGCAGCACAGGCATGTGAAGGTACAACACATCAAAATGAAAATCAAGAACACATGACACAAAACAACAGTAGTCCCCCATCGCTTGCCACCAGCGCAAGGCAACATCCACAACAGCATCCTGAGGGGGATTGCACCAGCCCTGTACTCATGCCAGTAAACAAACCAACCATCAGCAGAAGCATGTACCACACAAGTCGGCAGAGTGACTGAGCAGCCAGGCTCATCCCAAGAGGGGCCGATGGGAGCTGCAGGGCACAGATGGCATCAATACAGAAGCTATTCCAATGGACATGACCCCAGTCCCCCTCCAACAAACGCACGCAAACACAGTCACCTGTGACCAGCCACATTCTGAACAACCCATCATTCCACCAATCGACCTGGCTGACAGGCACCAGTCGGCCAAAAGCCAATCCCCCGCCCCTGAACAGCACATCATGTAAACAGACACAATGGCAGCCTCTATCCGTGACCATACTGTGCTACGTAGGCAAACGCGGCCAGTACTGTACCACACAACTCAACTCAGAAGGCGGAACACAAAGCAGATCAACACGCAATACATACCGCCACAAAGCGAAAATCGCCACATCACCTGCAAAGAACAACGCAACACGACAAATATCGGAATACAATTTAAATGCACATCCAAATGACAAAGGCCCCACATCAATTTGCAAAATCCCACCAAAACAACCATCATCACCGAGGGCTGCATCTGCAATAATTGACCGGCTTCCACTTGTGTGACGCCCTGTACCATCATGGCACACAGGGCTTACATCAACGTTCCAAAAGGCAACATGGAAGCGGCAAGAACCGCAGGTCCGTCCCATGAGGCAGGCACTAGTCGAGCTGAAAGGCCGAAATGTTGCACCTAGCCACCAGTACAGCGTAAGGGCATGTGGCCCATTGGCGATCGTCCCATATGATCGAAATGGTGCTCCACTGATTCACCCGAAGCTGCAGGAGTCGAGAGTAAAAACCATCTGGAGGAGTGGCGTAGAGATGGCATCTGCAATAGGGCAGGAGATACCTGTCACCCAAAAGAAACACAAATCAACCGATTGCATTACGGGACTCATGATGCATTACAATCTTCATTCAACACACCAAATCCACACCCATATGCATGCTAGCCCACTCCAAAGGAATATACACACCCCTAATCCAGTATCGAATCACAACGAAACCAATCGAGCTAAATACACCATTGGCAACGTCGGTTACTGTGCATGCGTCCGTCAAGATAGAACCCATGACATGGGATTAGTAACGTGCCTAGACACAAGTGTATGAAGGCGCGTCGAGACAGGGAGGATCCGACAAGGGCAGAGAGACGTATGTCCCACTATGGCAGCCTTGCATCACATAACGCAGGGCAAGGGGAGTGAACCAAAAAACCCATGTACATGGCAGACCCTAAACGGATTCATCAGTCCATGCATCCACACATCATTCCCTCATCCCGCAATGAAAACGCATGAATATTCACTCACATAATATGTGAAACTTCCATCGCGTCTGTGCGTAATGCAGTCCGCAAAAACCACTGTGCCCCTGGCCGGATCTGTAGTGTTGTGAAGCAAGATGGATTTGGGAACGTCCTGCCTCATCGTCCACTACGCTATTGCGCATCCCCTTCAATTCATATCATTCATTGCCTGCTCGTTATGGGCCATGTCCCAAGGACATTCTACAATAGAACGTTACATTTCCAGCCAGACCTGTGGGCGTATCCTCGCCGCTACTTCAAAACCCAAAATGCTGGCCTTCGAATTCCTCACTTGCAACATTACGTCGAAAAGGCTTCTGTGAACGCTTGCATTCACAATTACATCAATGTAGTGCGGCTGTGTGTCATGATGCTAACTGGCTGCAATCACAAATGGGACGCCACGCCCGTCGGTGAAGTACGTTACTGTGCTGCATGAGGGTCGGCCATCGATCGAGCCCTACATACCACTGACTCTTCACAGGTATGTAAGCGGCTGCAATCATAGCATGTGTAACAATGGGAGCATAGCATGAAAATCAGTCAAAGTACATCACACTGCCATCGGGATTTGATACATGATTCCAATCCCAAGATGCCATGCGGCCAAATGCAGCCTTACGTGCGGGCCGTGCTCGACCAGAAGGGATTGCATCTGCCACAGATTCATTCAATCAGCACAGGTGGAGGCCATACAGGCCGACAGCACATATATTGCAGACCCAAACCCCTCCCACAACCACTCCCACTCCAAAATGCTACCGGCAGGACTAGCGATGTTGGGCCTGGGGTACCAGATAGCACTGCAAGTGCTACAACTACAAGAAGACGACGAACAACAACAGGTACAACAACCGGGCGCACAGGGGAGACGGAGGAGGAGGAGGAGGAGGAGGGCAAGGCAGGGTCAGCAAGGCCCACAAGCACTGCCACTACCACCACGCAGGCGGCCCGCAATCCCACGCCTCCGAGCCGATCCGTTCAACCTCACTGCTGAGCAGATCCACACCCTCTACCGTTTGGACCGGGACACCATAATCGCCATTGTGGACATGACACATGCTGACCTCGTGAGCATGATAGATAGCCCAACCGCCATCCCACCCCTACTGAAGGTGGTGTCTGCACTCCACTTCCTGGCCACAGGCACCTACCAGCACACAGTGGGACAGTTGCATGGCATTTCACAGCCACTGTTCTCACGGACACTCTTCCAAGTGCACGATGCCCTCCTGAAGCACGCCGACGACCACATCACACTACCACGCACGTACCAGGAGATTACCAACGCTAAAGTGGGATTCCATGCACTTGGCGGCATCCCGGGTTGCATTGGTGCCATCGACTGCACCCATGTTGAATTGGTTGTCCCACATGCCATGGAGGTCCAGTACCGCAACCGGAAACAATTTCATTCAATCAATGTGCAAATGGTGTGTGACTCCAACAAGATATTTACGCATTGTTGTGCCAGATTTCCAGGATCTACCCATGATTCTATGGTCCTGAGGAACACAAGAATACCACGCTACATGGAGCGACACGCAGGGCACAGATCCTGGCTACTCGGTGAGTCTCATTCCATGCATGACATCGTGGCCCATTTGATGCGTCAATGACCTTGCAGGGGGGGGGGGCTACTTAGCACTATCATTCCACTGACACCCTTTATTCGTCTCATACAGGTGATGCCGGGTATCCACTGAAGAGATGGCTCCTTACACCAATCCGGAACCCACAGAACGAGCATGAGGAGGACTACAACCATGCCCACTCACGTACCCGTGTGGTCATTGAACAGGCATTCGGCCTACTGAAGGCTCGTTTCCGCAGCCTCAGCAGGTCTGGCGGGGCACTCATATACAGCCATGAGAAGGTTTCTAAGATGGTCATGGCATGTGTCATGCTGCACAACATGTGCATACGTAGGAATGTGCCCATGCCCCCTGACGCTGTACTGCATGCACCTGAAGATGATGATGATGATGAGGGTGGGGATGTGGAGGCACCTCAAGGAGTCCATGAGGCACAGGATGCACGTGCAATCCGACAGAGCATCATAGATGCATGCTTCTAGCAACCACGCATGGTGCCTATTACACGGAAAGGGGACCTGTGGCACTGTGTGTGTGTAGTACAGGCACATTGTGGACTGTACGCCTATGAAGGCCTCGTACGCAAATATCAATGTCCACACATGTCATTGGATGATAATGAGGTGCTGTATTGTTGATGTGATTTGATTTATACACCCTATGGACCCGCCACCCAGTGAAGCCCAACACACCCCCTCCACCCTACTACCTCCCCCCCCAACACCAGTGTCCAAATATGCATGCTGTCCGTGGGTAGACGCTATTGCAAGCCCCCTCTACGGGTATCAGGGGCACCCCTGCCCGTGGAGCGCAGGTTCCTGCCAGATCTGCGTTGGGGGCTGCCCTGGACGGAACTTGCCACGGATGAGGTCTCTGCCTGCTCGCGTCCATGCATGTCTCTGAGGGTTTGTGAGAGCTCCGAGAGCACACGGCGCACAGCAGCAAGTTCAGCACAGACGTCTTTGGACGTCGCATGCAGTTCCCCCCTCAGGCTCTCGGTGCTTTTCTCCATTTGTGCTCTCAGGCTCTCGGTGCTTCTCTCCATTTCTCCCCTGAGGCTCTCACTACTTTTCTCTATTTGTGCCCTGAGTGTCTCGGTGGATGTTTCCATGGCTGCCCTGGAACCCCCGCATTCATTTGCATGGTCCTTGAGTAGCGTGGACGCTTCCTGCTGTTGCTCGATCAGCAGGTCGAGGGACTGTTGCCTCTGCTGGGCCATGGACATTTGCGGTGGTGTGACAGGGGGGCTGCTCAACACATGTTGCCTTGGCACAGGACTTGTGGGGGTTGGCCAGTCGTCGTCTTCAGGGTGCCCCTGCGTGGTTTCGTCATGGTGTAGGGGATGGAACATGCAGGGGGATTGGGAAAGGTCATGGATGGTACCTACGTCGCCAGCACTGTTTTCCGTGTCGGAGCATGCTGGCATGACAGCTGTGTCACCTATGGTGCTGCTACCACCAGAGGCAGTGCCATCAGATACGTTCTTTGGGGGGACCTGTGGTGCTGGGGTTGTGGACTTGCTGGCTGCTGGGGTGCCTGTTGCAGTCCCCTCCAGTGTGCTGCCACTTGATTCCTGCTGCTGCCGTGTCTTGATCCTTGCACCTGAGGTGGAGGCTCTTGGGACGTTGGTCCTGGCCCTCTTTGCAGGCGTGCTGGTAGGGGTGTCCTGCAGCTCGTCGTTGGTATCGGACCCTGTGGTGGAGTAAAGAGGGGCGAGCGTTAGTTATGGGTCTGTCGGATTCGGAATGGCAACGTATCAAATGCATTGGGGTGGTACATGAGGCTGATTTGGGACTGGGCCTTGGAGGTGGTCTCATTTTCGTGTGGATTGAGGATGCATTCATTTGGCTGCCTGCAGTTAGGGGGTGCATGCTGCACATGTAGGGGTTGTTTATGGCTTCTTGATTGATTTGTTTGTTCATTCTGACTTTTAGAGGGCGCTGTCAGGGCTAAGTATGTATTGCACTATGGGGTCACATGGTACTGCACATGTTCGTGGTTTGTGGATTTCGCATTGTTTCTCTTGGCCAACCTACCTGATTCTCCGGATGTCGGCACTCCTTTCTCCATCCCTCCGACTCCCTCTATGCTCTCCATTCCTATGGTGGAGGCGCAGATTTCCTCCCAGGGGGTCAACTTGATGGGCGACTCTGAACCCCCCCCGGTAGCTGTGGCGATGTTCCTGTTCGCAGAAAGTATGCTGCGTATGCGGATCCGCAGGTCGTCCCACCGCTTGCGACATTGCTGTGGCGTGCGGGGTGTTGTCCCCACCGCACTTACGCGCTGTGCCACCAGGACCCATATGGCCTTCTTGTTGGCAAGGGCCGTCCTGGTCATTTGACTGGAGAAGACGACGGCGGAATTTTCCTGTAGGGTCTCGGTGAGCACGGTCAGTTCCTCTCGGGAGAAGTGTACCTGCCGCTTGCGGTCACACGCTTTCTTGGCTACCTTTCCCATATTTATTTTTTTAACTGGGGTTGCTAACGGGTTGGGATGTGTGTCAGGGTCGGATTTTTTATGGTTGTGTTGGGATTCGGATTTTATAGTTGTGCGGCGTGCTGTTTCCCGTTCCGGCCACATGCTTTTACTTCCGTTTCCGTATATTTACGGTGGCCGTAATTTGCGGTGCACGCTCGTTACGGTGACCGCTCATTACGGTGACCGCTAAGATGGGTGGCGGTATTGCACCTGGTGCAGCGTACGGCGGCGGTAAGGGCCGTTTTGGGGTCATTTCCGCCATCGCAGCCTTTCGGATTCCGCCATGGCGTAATGCTCGTGCCCGATGGGTCGTGATTGGCCGCACTTTGCTCCTTCGTGCTATGGCGGAAACGCTATTTACGCTGTTGCGGTCCGGTCAGTCAATTTCCGCCAGGGTCGTAATGAGGGCCTTTCTCTATAGGTATCAGTTTGCAAATGACATGGTTTATGCATATACTTCTCTTAATATGTGCATGCTTTATCATTAATTGTTAGCCTATGGAAGAAGTGGGTACTATTGCGCATTAGATTAGCTAACCTTTTCTTTAGGCTTATCATTCAAAACATTTACTGTGCCAACCAGAGATATATCATAACATGGTAAATGTAATGCCCACCTAGAGCTGCTCAACAGCTTCCCACATTACTCAAGCACCTAGAGGAGAGGTCTAACTGGGGTATCCTTTTATACTGCAGTATTTCCACTCGCATCTAATTGTTGGTATTAATTTAGCAATAATAATCATCAACCATATCTGGCAGTTTCACAATTTCCTTGGAAATGGTGTGCTTTGGAAGGGCAGGAACCAATTTGGGTGTCATGCTATGCAATCTCATATGTTGTTACAGACTGCACTGACATAGGGAGATGTAAAATGAATAGGGGTGCATAGTAATTTGTATCATTAAACAATCAGTATAGCTCCAACCTTGAAATAATTGCTGCTGTGTTTGTGCTTCACTATGTTCCCATATTTGTAACTACTTTTGTGTTAGATGTGTGGATGGTTTTGAATGTCCTTAAATATGACAAGTATTATGATGCAGTGCAGTTGATGAATGGGAACTTGGTGTTGATGTTTAAAAATGTTTCTTTTTTTATTTGTGGTCATACAGGGATTGTAACATGTTACAGGGAAAGTTAATTTCAATTGCTAAGTTTCCAGTGAACATTTCTTCTCTTTAAAAGTGGTTTATGAATTGTACTCTGAAGTTATGGTTACGATATGTCAGGTATTACTGAAGAAATGTTTAGTGCGATGGGAGCAAGGGTATTATTGATGAGGTTCGCAGTGTAGCTTTCTGGGGCTGCACAGGTCACTTGGCAATTTAAACCATATTGAGAGTGACCACATATATGCTGATTTCTTTTTTGAATAGCAGTAGTAGTAATTTGTTTGTAGGTGAAATACAAGATAGCGGGTCAGGCCATTGGACATATGATGCTTGAATAGGTGTAAACAGGTGAGATGCTTGACCTAGCATGTTCTTTGATGAGGATGCGTAAGGGGGAATTATTAAATTGGTGGTGGGAGCAGCAAGGGTGAGACCGAAACCAGTTATGTTACCAGCAGTATACTGAATGCTGTCTACCTACAGTTGGCCTACAATTATAAAGTATATTATTTATGCTATATGAGCTGCTGAATAGCATCCCACATTACTCAAGCACTTAGAGGAGAGGTCTACATGGGGCATTATTTTCTACTGCAGTATTTCCACTCCCATCTAATTGTTGGTAGTAATTTAGGAATTATAATCAGCAACCATATTTGGCAGTTTCATTATTTGCATGGAAATGGTGTGATTTGAAAAGGCAGGAACCTATTTGTGGTTTATACTACGTAATTACATATGTTGTTATGATATGATATGATGTGGCATTTATAACACGCCTCTACACAAGTGTTTCTAGGTGCAACAAGAAAAGGAGGGGGAAACAAAGGGTGGACAAAATAATGATCTTACTGGGCCTTGTGTCATTCAGATCATGCAAGTGCAGGGAAGAGGGAAGGGGAGAAGTGCCAGGGGGGAGTTAAGGTTAAACAATGCAATGACATAGGGAGATGTAAAATGAATAGGGGTGCATAGCATTTTGTATTATTAAAGAAGCAACATTGCACTTCCCTTGAAAAATATTGCTGCTGTGTTTGTGCTTTCACTTTGGATAGCAAGCTCTTCACTATCATCACATTGGGCCTCATTACGACCCAGGCGCTAATGGGTTAACGGCGCCGTAAAAGGCTGCAGCGCCGTGAACCTATTAGCGCCTAATTACGAGGTTCCTTTGCGGGACCCGACCTTAACGGCTGGTTTTACCAGCCGTTAAAGTAGGGACCCGCAATGGGACCTTGGTGCTAAGTACGGTGCCGCAATTTGCGGCACCGTACTTAGCGCCTTCCCCATTCCCATTGAGCCCTATGGGGCAAAAATGGGAATGGGGAAGGGCTATGGCGGCATGGGGAATTACCGCCCCGCCAACCTTGGAATGGGGTGGTAATTCCCCATTCCGCCATGGCGGACACCGGCATGGACCATGGTGCTAATAGCACCATGGTCCTCCGCCTGAGTCGTAATGAGGCCCATTGTATCTATTTTTTGTTAGTCTTGTGGACAATTTTGAATGTGTCGTTAAATATGACAAGTCTTATGATGGAGTGCAGCTGGTGACTTTGTTTTGAAGTTTGAAAATTGTATTCTTTTATTTGTGATAATTCATGTATTCTGTCATTTTACAGGGAATGTTAATTTCAATTCTGTAAGTTTCAAGTGAACATTTCTTCTCTTTAGAAGTGGTTTGCGAATTGTACTCTGAAGTTATGATAACAGTATGTCAGATATTACTGAAGAAATGTTTAGTGGGATGGGTGAATGGGCATTATTGATGAGGTTCGCTAGTGAAGCTTTCTGTGGCTGACAAGTGCACTTGACCATCCAAACCCTAGTGAGAGTGCGGATGGGCACTGTAGGGAGGACATCCATTCTGACATATTTTGTTGAGTAGCAGTAGTACTGATTAGTTTATAGGTGAAGTGCAGGATAGCGGGTCAGGCCATTGGCCCTATGATGCTTGAATAGGTAGAAACAGGTGAGGTGCTGATTAATGGGTGGTGGGAGAAGCAAGGGTATGGTAGGGCCCAGCTATGTGACCAGCAGTACACTGAATGCTGTGTGCCTGGAGTTGGCCTACAGTTCTTAAGTAGTGGCAGTGCATTATATTGCAGCTCCCTTCTCTTATCACCTTCCTTTTGAGTTGAGGACACACCAGAGATGCATGAATGGTAGGTTGGTACATCAAAGCAAAGATGTGTAACAGATTATCGTGCAACTCCTTTATGAATGTGAATTAAGAAATGATGCTAATGTAGGCATGTTTACTGCGCTCAGGCCCAACATGCCCACTTTGCACCTTTAGTTTATAGTAATCAATTAATGTAGATAGAGAAGAGCACATGCCCGTCTTTGAAAGTTCAGTTGAAGGAATGTCTTTTGTCAGCAGGCTGACATACTATTTGTAGATTAGCCTCATATGATTGGAGAAAGTGTGTGAAGAATTACAGGTATTGTAAATAAGATGAGCAAACTATAGTTCCAATGGGTGGCAATTGAGTTTCTCAGTTTGTGATGCATTTGTGTTTTATATAGTACATGTTCAAGATGCTAGGCCTGCATGAAACCTGAGCTAATTGTGTAGGTCATAGTGACCATTTTATTACCTGATACCGTTTTGCAGTCTAAAAATTCATAAGGAATGCACATTTGAATTGAAAGATTAGCACAACCTAGTGCAGTTTCACAATTTGATTGAAAATGGTGTGCTTTGGAAGGGCAGGAACGTATTTGTGTTTCATGCTATGTAATCTCATATGTTGTTACACAATGCACTGACATAGCGATATGTAAAACCAATAGTAATGCATAGTAATTTGTATCATTAAACAAGCAGCATACATCTACCCTTTAAAATATTGCTGCTGTGTTTGTGGTTTTAAGTTGGGTAGCAAGCTCCTTCACTATGATATCATTTTTGTAACTACATTTGTGTTAGTTATGTGGATATTTTTGAATGTGGCCTTAAATATGACAAGTCTTATGATGGAATACATCTGATAAATGGTAACTTGGTTTTGATGTTGGCAAATGTTATTGTTTTTATTTGTGGTATTTTGTGGATTCTGCCATGTTACAGGGAAAGTTAATTTCAATTGGTAAATTTCCAATGAACATTTATTCTCTTTAGAAGTGGTTTGGGAATTGTACTCTGAAGTTATGGTTACAGTATGTCAGGTATTACTGAAGAAATGTTCACTGAAATGGGTGTAAGGGCATTATTGATGAGGTTAGCTGGGGCAGCAATATGGGGCTGACCAGGGCACTTGGCCATTCAAACTCTAGTTATAGTGGAGATGGGCAGTGGAGGGAGGATGCACATGGTGATTTCTTTTGTTGAGTAGCAGTAGTAGTGATTAGTTTGTAGGTTAAAAGCAGGGTAGTAGGTAATGCCATTGGCCTTATCAGGCCTGAACAGGTACAAACATGTGAGGCCCTTGTCTTTGTATGTCCTTTGATGAGGACGCTTAAGGAGAACTGATTAAATAGGTAGTGGAATGAGTAAGTGAGTGGAACGCTCCGGTCATGTGACCAGCAGCCTTCTCAATGCTGTGTGCCTGGAGTTGAGCTACAGTCTTTAAGATGAGGTTTATAAGGTCGCGGAACTGGAGCTGGGTGGAGCAACTGAGTTGCAGTGCATTACCTTCCAGGTCTCCTAACTCATCACCTTCCTCATGAATTGAGGACAGACCAGAGAATAATGAAGGGCAGGTTGCTACATCAAACAAAAGATATGAAGCAGATTATTTGCCACAACTTTATGTATGTAAATTAACAAGTTATGCTAATGTATACTATGTTTATTGAGTTGAGCACTAAGATGAGCACTTTGAATGTGAGGTTGTATGGGATGAATGAAGGGAGCAGACCATGTGCCCCTGCTTTACATTTCTGGTTAAGGAAAGCCTTTTTCCCCAAAGGCAGATATAGCATAGCTTGTATAGATTAGATTTACACGATTGGAGAAAGTGTGTGAAGGATTGCATGGAGTGTAAAAAAGATGAGCAAATTAGAGTTTGAATGGATGGTAACTGAGATTCTCAGTTTGAGATGCATTTGTGATTGGAACAGTTTATTTTCAAGACTGCATGACACCTCAAGTAATTGTATAAATGATTGTGTCCATTTGTTGTACAGCCTTTTGAAATCCTGATAAGGGATGCGCATATAAAATGAAAGATATGCATCAACTAAGGGAATTGCCAGGTCATACGTATAGAGAAAAAAGGAAGGACATTTGAAATGTATTGAATTTCATACGTAACCATAGCATAACATTAGCTAGTGAAAAAACAAAGATTTTTAGAAGAAAAGATAGCAAATGTGCTATCAATTTAAAACAAAGGAGTACAGATACATATAAGAAAATGTAGCATTCTCAAGTTTTTACAAATCTTTGGTGAAGTGTGAAACCAAAATCTAGATATGTGATGAAGTGCTTTTTGCAAAAGAAAAAAGTAGAAGTAATAATAAAGATTGCTCAAAATTACAGCTCAGGAAGTCTTCATTCTATTAAAGACAAGGAGGCGAGCATTATGCTGTACTTTCTTTATTACTGCCACAATAGCTTTTCAACTTAAAACTTTTAAAACTACAACATTTGTAATTTTTTTCTGCTTATTTTAGAAAAAGATGCAAATCTGGATTTAAAAGTTCTCAAAACCAAGTAAATTTCTAAAGTCCCACTTCAAAACTACGACTCCCATGATCCTCAAGGGTTTGATAGTCCTGAACTCTCCTCCTGCACCTATCAGCATGCAGGTCAGTCCATAAGAACCCTCAACCACAGGTCCCTTCCTCTTTCTTTTCCATTTCAACTCTTCGCAATGAACTCCAACAGTCATAAGGCCGACTAACAACGACTCTTCAACAGAACTGTAACTGTGCTTTCGAACTGCCATAGCCCGGGATTCCATGGGTGATTGGAACGTGCGCTCGCGTTAATCCCCTTGTCTCCGTCTCCTATGAGAAACGGAGAGTAATACATCAGGGTGGGTATCAGACAAAGTTGAACATTTAATACATGACACATAAATTCAGCTTTTGTCAATCATCTGGGTGGGATATAATGCTTGCCTCCTTGTCTTTAATAGAATGAAGACTTCCTGAGCTGTAAGCGTGGGCAAACTTTATTCTATGACAAGACAGGAGACTCGCATTATGCTTGTTCAAAGCTTGCCACCACTCTATTAGTTATGTCAGAAACAGGCTTGAAGTAAAATATTTTAAAGGTTGACTCAGAGGACCAATCGTCTGACTTCATGATATCCTGAAGGGACACCCCTGCTGAGAAAACTCTAGAAGCCATCGCGCCCCTAGAAGAATGCGCGCAAAACTGGGCTAAGTCCATCCCTGCCCATTGCATAACCTCTCGCACCCATCGAGCAATTGTCGCTTCTGCAACTGCATGATAAGACTTTCTACGTGCTATTAGCAATTGGGTTACTCCTCGAGGCCTCACATGCGCTGTCGCGGTCTCGTGATCTTTAATACTCTATGCTACACACAGCTTCTTATTCTCGAAAAAGTATTGGTAGTAAATAACTCTAGAATCTGTCTACATTCCTTTAGCGATGGTAAAAGCCACTCCATCTGGGTAGAATGTCTTTCTATCAATCTCCAGTGCCTTCACATCGGATACTCTTCGGCACACCGTGAGACATAATATCATTACTAGCTTTCCTGATAGCTGAGAGCGAGAAAGATGCTTGTTCTCTGGCCATGTAAGGAAAAGTGTGAAAACTTCTCTGACATCCCACAATACTGCGTAATTTGCTTCGGGGATGCCTTTTCAGCTTCATCCCTCTCTGCAGTCGCAGGACTGTGGGGTGTTCGCCAACGGCAGCATTCTCTACTCTGTTATGTCCTGCTGAGATCGCTGATCTAAACACACCTATAGTTCTAAAGGCGCTTCCCTCCTGAAATGTTTCAGCTAAGAAGTTGAGTACTTGTACTACAGGGGCAGAAATGGGATACAAACTATGCTCTGTGCACCACTGGGTCCAACTCTTCCATGTGGTGTTATAGCTCCTAATGGTGGAAGGTGCCCAGGAATCTCTTATGCAATCTGCAGCGAGTTGCGAAATGCCTGGCAACTCCCACTTTCTCCTGAAACCTTGCAGGCCATCAACCGCAATGTGCCTGCCGTTATTAGCGGGTGTGTCTGTCTGGACGGTGTGAGAAGAAGGTCTGGCTGTGGAGGAACTGTCCTTGGAAAATCCGTAGAAAGTTTCATCACTACTGGAAACCAGGGCTGCGATTTCCAGATGGGGAGTACTATCACAAGCTCTGCTTGCTCCCTGCAAACTTTCCCTAATGCTCTTGTGATCATGAGGAACGGAGGGAAGGCAAAGTGGATCGCCCTGCTCCATGGTTGGAGGAAGGCATCCGTGCCAGCTGCACCCAGGTCTATCCTCCAGCTGAAGTATATCTGGGTTTGGGCATTCAGTCTGGATGCAAACAGATCTATGTGTAAGGACCCCAGAGTTTCTGTAACTCCTTGGAGACTCAGGGGTGTAGCTTCTAGTCACTGGAATCCATAAGATACTGTGAGTTCCAATCTGCTACATCGTTGAGAGTGCCTGGTAGGTACTCTGCTGTGACTGCGATCTGGTTTTGAAGGCAATAATGCCAGAAGTCCTTTGCCAGTTCTGCTAGCAACATGGACTTTGTTCCACCTAATTTGTTGTTCTGCGGAGATGGTGTCCATCTTGAAAGCACGCAACATTTGACCCTGTCTTTCGTAAAGGCGACAACTGCGAATTACCCTGCTAATAACTCGAGACAGTTTATGTGGAGGCGCAATTCCTGCTCTTACATTTCACTCCTGTCTCTATGTGTTCGCACCGGGCCCCCAAGCCAGATCTGCTCACATCTGACTCTATGATGAGGTCTGGGGAATCCCCGAAAATTGCTCGGCCATTCCAGGCCTCCATATTCTGAAGCCACCAGTGAAGCTCCTTAATGGCGTCGGTATCAAGGGTCAACAATTGATGGTAACCAATCCCTCCTTGCAGGTGTCTGATTTTTAGTCTCTGTAGTGCTTGAAGGTGGAGGGGGCCCATAAAAATCACCTGAATAGAGGCTGCAAGCAGACCCACTACTCTGGCGAGGCTCCACAGTGAAATCACTCTCTTCGCTATCACTAGCCTGAGTTCCTTCTCTATTGCTCTCACTTTGTGATGTGGAAGCTCGAGCGTTGCTTTGAGAGTATCTATGCTGAATCCTAGGAATTCTAGGCTCTGGGCGGGTACCAATTGGGATTTGTCCAAGTTTGCTAAGAAGACCGAGTGATGACAGGAGCAAGAAGATCCACTGGATGCTCTTGGTGAAGGTCACCTTGTCTGGGCCTAGCACGAGAATGTCATCTAGGTAAATAATCTTGCAAATCCCTCTCTTTCTTATGGCCGCTGCTACAGGTCTCATCAGTTTGGTAAACGCCCCGGGGCGCTGACGCTAGGCCGAACGGAAGACATGTAAAATGCCACATTTCTCTGTTCCACCGGAAGCGGAGATACCTCCGACATTCCTGTGCCATTGGAATCATAAGGTAAGCATCCTTGAGATCGAGGTGAGCCAACCAATCTCCTGTACGAAGGAGGTCTCGGAGCAGATGGATACCTTCCATCTTGAAGTGGTTGTATACAAGCCATTTGTTCAAACTTTTTAGATTTATGACAGGCCGTATCTTGTCCCCTCTGTGTACTAGAAACATGTTGCTGAGGAACCCTGGTTCTTTTTGAACATCTCACTATATGGCGTCTTTTTTCATCAATTTGAGCAGCTCGCTGTGCAACAGCGCTGCTTCTTCACCTGCCATGTGAATGGGACGTGTTTATGTGCTCTGGACGGGATTCCCCACAAATTCTAGTCATAACCCTGCTACCGCTTGCAACACCCATACATCGCGCGACAATGCTTGCCATGCGCTCAGATACTGAAGGGTTCTCCCTCCTACTTTCATGCTTGCTGTACTCACCTCCTGATGCATTGGGTTGATGACAGGATCCTCTCCCTCTACGACCTCTGGGAAACTTGGATCTGTTCGGGAAGAAGGTATCTTATTGTTTCCCTTCCCAGTATTGGGCGCGAGGCCCTTGGGGTCAACGATGGTAATTGAACCAACCGGACGCATAACCCCTGTGGCGTCCGGTCCCGTAAAAAACTCGACTTGGGAAAATCTTTTTTATCGAACTCTGGGCTCTCTCCAGCACTGAATATGTGCCCACAAACGGAGACATCTCCTTAGCGAATGCTTTGCCAAATAACAGGCCTTTGGTGCCTTCGCCTGCCTCGTAAGAGGGTAGATCGCTTAGTTTACTGTCGATTTTCAACAGAACACTTCTTCTCCTCTCTGATGAGAGCGCACAGTTTGCATTTCCCAGGAGACACACTGCTCTTTGAGCCCAGTTAGCAAGGGCAAGAACGTCCACCGGGATTCCAGTGTCTTTTGCTTTCACCGCTAGGTCCATTATTTTGGCTAATGGACCTGCAATGTCGAGGAGCTTGTCTTGGCACCCTCGCCATGCGCGGTAGACTCCTTTCCTTATGTCCCGTGCAGTCGTAGTCACAAAATTGACCATCTTGGGATCTAGATCTAGTGTATCTGCTAGTTTCCCCGGCAAGTCCGGCCTGGGGCACTCTGACCGCATACGTGACCATACATCTCAATCCAGTGGTTTCCGTATGTGTTGTGCCATGTAAGCTGCCACTCTAGGCGATGGCACCCACTCTGAAGACTTTGGGTGTCTGATAGCCTCTGGATCAAACATGTCTGTGGTGTTGTCCACCTCTTGAGGGTCGATATCCTCTTCGGCATACTGAAAGGTGTCATTCTCATCTCCTCCCTCATCGTCAGGCATATATCCTTCATCATTGTCCCCTGAATTGTTCACCCCTGGGTTAGGGGGTCTGCCCTGGCATTCTTTTTTCTTTTCCAGGAAGGCTCTTTTCAGCCTAGCGACAGGGTCGCTCACTCCTTGGGGAGCAGTATCCTCCCTTTCTAAGTTTTTGCTCTTCCGAGCTGCTTTACGCCCTTCAGATTCAACCCCTGCAGGGTGCCTGGCTGACGGTCCCTCTCCGGGACTCTCTGCTCTTCTTTTTCTGGCAAGCCGTGCTTGCGGTTCTGCCTTTATAGCCTCCAAAACTTCCAACCTCTGTGTGATAGGCTGGACTACCTGTGAGCCTGCCTTCTTGAGCGAGTCTCCTAGCACTTGTTTAAAACTTTGGGAGAGGTCTGTGTCTTGATGGTGAGGGCCTTCCTCCCATTCTTCTTCTGACCACTCTGGTGAAGTGGATGGTGTCTGACTAGGGCTATTACATTGAGCCATTTCTTGTTGTTGGCAGTGCCAAAATCTGTGCTGTCAGCCACGAGGTTGGACAAGCTATTAACCTGTCTCTTCACCTGTAAAGCTGACAGGTTGAACTACATTGTATAGAATGTTGTTCAAAAATGTCCTCTGGAAGGATTCTAGCAATTGTCCTTCGATTAAGTATGGCCCCTTTTTTTTAATGCTTTTATGCTTTCCAAGAGCTTGTGAGGCTGCAGTGTCCTGTTTGCTCCGCGATCGCACTGTTAAACTGTGTGCGCAAGCATTAGAGACTCGCAGGGGAAGCCGGGAGATTAATCCTCTCCTGCTCCCCTGGGTCCTAATGCCTGCCGGGTTCGCTGGCACGGCTTCGTGTAGAGGAGCGAGCCAGCTGCCTGATGTGAGCGCGCTCGCTCGCGGCGTCGGCCCCGCCTCCCTCTTAAGAATATAACGACGGCTTTTACTCACCTGAAGTCCCGTCGAATGCGAATTAAAATATGTGCGTCTCCTCACAACAACGCGCCGCTGAAACTAACTCTGGCATATAAACTATGCATTCTAGTGCAATTTACGCTTGCTACGCGTGCGGTACACTGATTTTGTGAGAAAAATAACATTAATCTGGTAAAATAGAAGCCTCATAAAAGTGATGTACTTATCTTCTCTAGGCAGCAAAAAAGAAAGAGGAAAGGACCTGTGGTTGAGGGTTCTTATGGACTGACCTGCATGCTGATAGGTGCAGGAGGAGAGGTCAGGACTACCAAACCCTTGAGGATCATGGGAGTCTAGTTTTGAAGTAGGACTTTAGAAATTTAATTGGTTTTGAGAACTTCTAAACCCAAATTTGCATCTTTTTCTAAAATAAGCAGAAAAAAATACAAATGTTGTAGTTTTAAAGGTTTTAATTTGAAAAGCTATTATGGCAGTAATAAAGAAAGTATAGCATAATGCGAGCCTCCTGTCTTGTCATAGAATTAAAAAAGCTTTTCATATGAAAAGAACATTTTTCATTTTTGTATTTAATAAACGTAAGCAATTACTTAAGGTGACTACACCATTTTATACAAATATCGAAAGAGTTCATATATTTACACATGCTAACTTTTGTGACGTGTTTGGTGATGAGTGGAAACACACTTCTCATACAGAAAGATTTTTTTAATGAGGAGAGTAACATTTAAGGAAAGAAAGTGCCCCTTGCTATTGATGAGAGTGGACATAGCTATTAAGTCCAAAATGATGTGATTTCTAAAAAATCCCAAGGACTGATAATACAGAAATGGAAAGTTTAGGTTAGTTTAGAATGAAACCTAAAAAGAAATGTGAGGTATGGATGTGCAATCTTTTGTGCAAAATTGATATGTTTTGCACACAAATAATCATGTTCAAAGAGAGATCAAAAACAGGACTTTTGGGACACTCTGTAGCTTGTCTCAATAAAATTAAATGTAAGAGTCAGTTTCATCATATACAGATGCTGGCTGCACAGCATACTAAAATGAGATATATTTTAGTTAAACTGCATGAGTGCAAAAAACAAGTATTTCTCTTACACTTTTAAATCAAACACTTCTGACTGGAACTGTACAAAGTTGAGTTTGTACAGTGCAAATTATAAATATCCTGCATTTAAAAGAGTATGGGCCTCCTTACGAGTGAGGCGGTAGGGGTTTAACAGCGCCGGTAAAGCTGCCAGCGCTGTTAAACCCCTAACGCCTCATTATGAAGTCCCCTCGCGGGACCTGCACTGAACGCAATGGTTTTACCAGACATCCTTAGTGGGGCCCATTGGGGGCTCAAATGGGAATGGGGATGGTCCAGGTCCGGGTTCCCTGAATGGGGAAATACTGGGCCCTCCAAGGTCGGAATGGCCCGTTATTTCCCCATTCAGGGAACCCGGCCCCGAGTATGGAGGTAGCCATGCCCTCGTTAAGGGCATAGCTACCTCTTAACTCGTAAGGAGGCCCTATGTGTACGGAGATGAAAAACGTACGGGAAGTGGAAATGATGATCCTATGCTTTCAAAGGATCTGATTTTTCAACAGTATAAAAAAGTATTGCAATGTTTGAGTTGTCTTGTACTGAAAGACCTGACATTGTTTGCGTATCTTGTTGACACACTTCTTATGAGTCTCAAGTGCAACTAGTGTACATTGAGGAGAAAATTAAACACGGTCTTGGAAATGTTTAGAAAAAAAGTTATCTGTATTTGTTTGTAGAAGAACGATTGGACACAGGTGAGGCACTTTATGTTTGTAGATACTGTGCTGGGTTTTATAATCAAACAAGTATTCCTCCAAGAAGTGTCTTGAACAACTTGGTAGTGCATGATATTCCTGTTTTGCTTAAAAATACAACATGTTTGAAGTGATTGCATTGCAAACTGTTCATCCTTTCAAAATTATTGTTAGATTGCAAACAAAGATGTCAAACCTGCCTAAAAAATCATTAGTGCAAGGTGTGAGAGGGAACGTTGTGTGTTTACCTCTTAATTTGGAAGAAAATGCCAAATGTCTAGGAGTGAAGGGTGACATTGTAGATTCTTTGTTTGTTTAAGTAAATGGTGTTGCCACTAAAGATAAGAACATTCACAGTTTCTACATTTCTATGAAATGTGTAGTCATCTCAAGTAATTTCTTAAGTTTATTCAATACAAAAATGTACAATATTCTTTTCATATGAAAAGGTTTTGTAATTATTACTTCTACTTTTTTCTTTGGCAAAAAACACATTACAACATATCTAGATTTGGATTTCACACTTCTCCAATGATTTGTAAAAACTTGAGAGTTGTTCCTTTTCATATATATATCTTTGTTCCTTTGTTTCAAATTGTTTTTTATCACTACTAATGGATTTGATACATTTTGTTATTTTATTACTTTCACTAAAACCATTCTGAGTTCCATTAATTTGTTCAGTTGGCACATATCCTATTTGAAATTGCCAATTTTCAAAAGTATTATCGATACCAGGAATTGTTGTATTATCTACAGAATTTGTATGTACAGATTTCAGAACACTACTTTTAAAAATATTACATTGTACATGTTTACTTCCTTGCTTACGATTCTTCCTTCTGGCATGTTCTTGGGGCTTGTTTTATGGCATTTTAGGAAACAAATGTAAACAATTAAGTTTGGGATGGTGAATTTGAATTTTGAATTTTGAATCATTTGTACCACGCACCAGACAAACTTGATCATATTTGGGCGCAGGTGGAACCTTTAGCATTTGGACTGTCATTCTCCAATGTGGTAAATAAAGTGCCCCTGTAACTATTTCCAGTGGGAAATATCAGCAGAACAGATTGGTTTTTAAGGCCATACAAAATGTCATGAGTGTCTTAATCTCTCTGATATATCCTGGGATTTTATTCCATAGTCTAGGTCGTAGACCCCAAATCTACGGTCTCCTTTGCTCACACAGTTTGACTGCGGAACCTAAAGTAAGTTCTTCACACTTGAGCGTAGCTGCTGGCTGGGAGTATAGCTCTTGATTTTATCAGATAGATATCCTGGCACCATTCTATTCACACATTTAAAAACCAGGCAAAGAGTTTTAAACACTATTTGCTCCTTCACTGCTAACCAGTGTAAAGATCTTCTTAAATTAGTGATAGGTGCAGATTTTGTTACCTTGCACACTAACCTAACCGCAGCATTTTGCGGCATCTGCAATCTACGCAACTGGAACGCTGGTATTCCTGACAGCAATGCAATGCCGTAGTCCAGTCGCGCATTAACGAGTGTCCCTACAACCACTGCTCTTTCCTAGTTTGCAATAAATGGCAAAATGCGTTTCAATAATAGCAGGGTGTAGAATTCTGATTGCACCTTTGTGCTAATCTGCGCTCCAAAACCAATATTGTCTGCCTACACGCAGCCCAAGTTTTTGATTTTCTTAGCAAAGTTGAGCTGCACTCCTTGGAAGCATGGTGGCAATATTTGTTTATTCTGTTGAAGATGTTATTTTGAAGCAAATAATGACACTTCTGTTTTGCTGTCATTCAGGAACAGTTGGTTGGAACACATCCAGGCCTGTACCTCCTGTAAACACTGTTCCACTATCATAAACGTATCCTCAGATCTCTGCAACCTCAGGAACACCTGTGTATCATCCACATACAAATTAAACTTGATATTATGTGTCCTAAGTATGTCCATAAGCAATTTCACATGTAGGTTAAAGAGCAAAGGTGAGAGTGAAGACCCCTGAAGAACCCAACACTTATGTAGGGCAGATTCTGACAGGAAATCGCCAAGCTGGACCCTTTGTTCGCTTCTAGAAAGGAAGGATTCAAAACACTGAGGGGCTTGTTCCGAAACTCTTCATACTTCCCTCAATCGTTTCAAGAAAATCCCATGTTCTACTGCATTGAAAGTGGCAGACAGGTTCAACATAACCAACAAGGACATATCCCCCTGATCTGCTGTCTTCAATAGGTCATCCCATGCCATCAACAATGCAGTTTCCATCCCGAACCCTGGTCGG
This sequence comes from Ambystoma mexicanum, assembly GCF_040938575.1. Taxonomy (NCBI): domain Eukaryota; kingdom Metazoa; phylum Chordata; class Amphibia; order Caudata; family Ambystomatidae; genus Ambystoma; species Ambystoma mexicanum. The sequence goes on along the minus strand of NC_090921.1, from coordinate 931,295,070 downwards.
AAACCAGATTGGAATGAGTCCAGTAGGTTTTCACAGTCCACGTGTTCTTGCAGCTGGAATGTCACAATTTTTTCTAGAATCTTCACCAGCCACTGCAATCCTGCCACTGGCCTATAATTTTGAAGATTCATAGGATCTAGATTAGTTTTCTTTAACAGTGGAGTAACTACAGATTTCTTCAAAATTTGAGGTACTGTGCCTGATATTAAAGATTTATTTACACATTTTCTCACAAATGGGGCAATGTCTGAAGCTACTTGTTTGGCTACTGAGGATGGGATAGCATACAGCACATCATTTGTGGCCTTTAACACAGAGAGTAGAGAGCAAACCCTCCCCTCCAAAACTTCCATAAATACAAATGAGTTATAGCCTGCCTCAGTAACTCGACTAGGAGCCTCCATTTCCTCCAACTCTACTTTCATAGCGACATCTGGATTCTGAATCCCCAACTTCTCCAGTCCAGTGACCTCTATTGTCTCTGGGTGATCCTGAGAATCTGTTGGCATGATTTCAGCAATTTTTGCTCATATCAAATCTATTGTGTCTGTAAAATAATTACCATGAAGTTATTTTATTTATTAAAAATTGTGTTTGATGCAAAGCATCTTTACAATTTATAAAAACAAAAAATACAGTTATACATCGTTAAAACTTCAATTCTATACAATTTATGAAGACAAAAATACAATCATCCATCCTTGAGATTTCAAATCACATATAGAATTTACATTGAACTTTCTGGATTAAACCCTTAACATTACACTTATTGCAATATCCTGACTAACAATGTTTAATATCTATAGAGCAAAATTGAACAATGAATGCTTACTGACATTTGGAAATTAATAGCGTAATACTATGTCCTAACTTAATCTAATTTTCTTTGAATAAAACATAAAAAGCGTGTAAGAGCAATGAGCAAAGTATTGCTATCTACCCACATACAAAAACACCAAAATAGTTCTACGGCAAAGGTTGAGGTGTTTGCAAGTATTTGCTCAAATGTAACAAATGCTGTGTTTCAAAAAGGTGACAATAGAGTATTAGATGTGTTAACGTTTCTATTTCATTTGGGTTATGACAGAAGTGACATCCATGATCACAAAGATTGATATGATTATCATTCCAATACTTGGTACGTTCCTGGGTGTTAAACAGGTTAAACCTAAATCTCATGAACATTTTTCTAACTCGTTCGATAGGACAAATCTTTAAGTGATGAATCCTTGGAATTTGTTTGTGTCTAAATTTGGCATATTCGGGAAATTGTACATAATGTGCTAGTTGATCACCAGTAGACACCCAATCCAATTTTAGAAGTTTTTTCTTAACCTGACCTGGCCGGTAAACTAGATCGTACTGAACCATTCCCAATTCCGCTAGTATATCAAGCATTTGGTTTTTTAATCTAGCCATGGAACTCAGAGACTCATTAGTTATCATTTCAGCAAGATCTTCGTACAAAGAATTTGCCGGTGGTAATAGGATTTTACTAAAGTTGTTGAATCTGCGCCATTTCAACTGACTAGCTAGTGAGGATAGACCTAGTTCATGTCTGATGCAAGCATTTGGGAGACTTTTTGGAAGTGATAATACCTTTTTCCAATTGAGTCCCTGTACCCTATTTAAATGATTGTCCAAATTTAATATACACATATCCAGTCCATATAGCAGAATAGGCTCTACTTTAAGTAAATAAAAATCTATTAATGGTGTCAATAAAAATGTACAAAATTTGCTAAGAATAATTCTCATTTGAGCTATCAGCGGAGCTACCTTAATCGTAAGACAATTGTACCATGTTGTTAAATAATTTGTATTAGTTAAATTATATCCTAAGTATGTAAGACTCAATTTAGATTAAATTGATTTTCCTCCTAAGCTCCAATTATAAGAAGTACCTTTCTTTCGTTTTTTTTGCTGGAGAATATCAAAATGTTGGATTTTGTGCATTAGTAGAGAGATTATGTTGTACACAAAACTCAGCAAAAGTGTCAATTTTTGTCTGCAGACCAAATGGCGTTCTGTCAAATAAGATCACGTCATCTGTGAAAGCCATCCAGCTAAGACGTACACTACCCCGTTTAACCGGAAAAGATTTTTGATTGAGCCATAAATTGTCCATGTCTGCCAGATAAAGATTATATAAAACAGACGCCAGGTTGCAACCCTGTTTGACACCTATTTCTGTAGAAATCTTTTCAGTTAAGGAGCCAGCTTGATCAATTCTGATTTGGTAGTTCGTATTAGGATGTAATAAGGTGATAATAGCTATAAGATGTGTCGGAATCCCAAATTTAGACATTTTGGCCCATAAAATACTTCTGATTAGACGATCAAGAGCTGACGATAAGTCCAAAACAGCCATATATATAGGACCATTTATGAACTGAGTTGAAGTAGCCAACAAATGTGCTAGGATAGTCACATTTAATTGAGTACCCAAGTCTTTCCTGAATCCAGTCTGAAAATGTGAAAGAATATTATGTGTGTTAATGTAGGAATTCAGGTCTTGTAAGATTAAAGAAGCAAAGATTTTAGCAGAAACTTCAATGATAGCAATGGGTCATTGCAAATGGAATGATGAGTGACGTGAGCCAAGAACTTGGAATAATCCTGGTTTGTCGAATCGCCTTTTGAGAACAGGCGCCCAGAAATGTGGATCGTCCTTCAGGACACACGGCGGGAGCCCATCGGGACCAGCTGCCCTAGAACTTTTCAGCTTGGTTATGGGGGCATATATATCCTTTAATTCCCATGGACAGACAAGAAGGATATCTTTAGAAAAATCCTGAGTATTAAACTCACAAAATGTGTGGGGACAAGAGTACTTTAGTCTATAATATTGCAACCAAGTAGCACCCGATATTGAAGATTGAAGATCAATTTGTTTTTTACCCGTTGGATTTCTAATCATCTTCCATATTTGCCTTGCGTTTTTTTGCAAATAAGATTGATAATCGTTTGATTGTTTGTCAATTATGCTTCAAATTAAATTTTTTTACTCTCATTTCTATATGATATGATTGATCTTTTTGTTGCTATGTATTCTCTACTAATATCAACCGAATTTTTAAGATGTCGCAATGCACCATTTTTTTTTTTTAGTGCACTGATAAAATGATTATATTGGTTATGCCGACTAACTGAATTCTTCTTGCTTGCGCTTTGTCTTTACTATGTTAAGAAGATGCTGGTGAATCATATTTAAATTCCATCTATCAATTTGTATGGCATTCTCATCTCCAATGAGATGGGTGTAAGATACCCAAATATCGCGATTGACTAAACTGTTGAGTTTTATACAAGTTGAAGGATGCCATTGAACTGGCAGGAGATGATCACTATTCCCAGCTCGAACCAGTTTAAGAGGGCCTACAGTCCTTGCTAGTCCATTCGATAGTACCAAATAATCAATGTATGATTTGTGCCGGCCTCTCTGCCATGTAAAAGGACTGGTTTGGATTTCGTCAACAATTATCTGAAGATCCCAATCATCAAAGAATTGAATATAAAACTGACCCTTGATCTGCGAATAAGTGTTTAATAAATGCAAACTATGGGCCACATGAAGCGATGTATTAAAATCGCCTCCAAGAATAATTTCAAATTTAGCATTGAGTAAGAATGCATCAATTACAATTGCATTTAATTTGAAAATTATGTTTTCAATGGCAAAAGAAGAGGGATTCCAATACAAAGAAATGATTAGAAAATGTCGACAAGGAGTCAAAGACAAGGTTAGGTCAATGACCAGAAGTAGAGGAGAAGATGCAAAAACACGAGAGATACAGTCAATGTTGTTTTTGATCAAAACAGCAAGTCGGCCATACGGTCTCCCTACAGGTCCTTTTTTTTCGGCCTGATGAGAATATGCCGTATATCCATCCGAAGCAATGTCCTTCAAGGACATTGTTTCTTGTAACATGAAAATGGATGGAGAGTTAGAGGAATTTAAAGATTGGAACCATGGCCTTCATTACGACCCTGGCATTGGACCATGGTGCTAATAGCACCATGGTCCATGCCGGTAACTTACCGACTCCGCCATGGCGGAATGGGGAATTACTGTCCCATTCCGAGGTTGGCGGGCGGTAATTCCCCATACCGCCATGGCCCTTCCCCATTCACATTTTTGCCCCATAGGGCTCAATGGGAATGGGGAAGGCGCTTAGTACATTGGCGCAAATTGCGGCATCGTACTTAGCACAAGGTCCCTTTGCGGGTTGGTTTTTAACGCCTGCAAGAAGCAGGCGTTAAAGTCTCCAACCCTCAAAGGGACCTCGTAATCAGGCGTTAAGGGTTTAAGGGCGCTGCCACCTTTTATGGTGCCGTTAACCCCTTAACGCCTGGGTTGTAATGAGGGCCCATGTGTGATCGTTTTTAAAACCACAGCAATTCCATGAAGAAATGGAAAAAAAAAGTATTTTATGATGTATTAAGCGAAATGTTAGTATTTGTAAGAGTTTTAATCACGAATTCGAGTCATGCCAGACCTTTTACTATGTTGGCAACAGAACCAAGTTGCTCTTTTGGAGCATTGTTAGCAACCTGTGTGTGGTGCTCCAGGCTTGTTAAGTATGTTGGCGAAGAAGCGAGTTGCGGTTGATGTTCAATGAAAGTGATGGTCTCATCTGTTGTTTTAAACATAAACAATTGGTACCCAAGAGCGAGCAAATCTGGTTCATGGTCCCAAATAAGCTTTGCTATAATATATGATTGCGCTTTGCAAAGCATACGATTATTCCTTGCAACAGGAAGTTTCATCCATTCCATGTCCTCTGATATCAAACTACGGAGAGCAGGAATTAAATGGAAACGTTTCATTAACGCTGACCGATTTAGACTGGCAGGTCAGTTTTTGTTGGTATTATAAAGCCAGCCCATCATTAATTTAATTTCTGATGGTAAGTCATCAAGCATAGAGATTGAGGACTTTGTTCCATTAGGACACAGTGTACCAGTTTCCCCATCCTCATTAGTATTTGTCACAATTTGACCAGAAGTAATGTTCACTGCATGAAGGTGCTCGTTCAAATGGGGTGAAATGCCAATCTCTTCAATATCCACGCCTCGTTCCCTGGCAGAGTCTGGAATTACATTTGCCTTATTTGAGGAGATTGCCTGATCATTAATATATTGTGTAGAAATACTCTCTTTAGCTAGAGATTTGCTAACATTTAAGTTTGAAGGTAAAACTTGAGTATTAGCAAAGGTTTTCTTGTTCTCAGTCATCGGAAAGTAATTAAGCATCTATGTTTGTGTTAAAGCAACAATTGAGCTACTGGTTTTCAAAGAATCTTTAGCACACATAATGCACGAGGGTTCCATAACTGTCGGAGCATTAACACTCACTTTAGTTGATAGAGCTGGTTCAGTATTTTTTAAGTCAAGATGCATTTTACTTTTGATATCTAATTGGTTAAGGTCAATGATTGTATCTTCATGAATTTGGTTGGCAATTGTTTTGATTGAAGAGTTATGCCCTTTGATTTTTTTTGATGATAGATTTTTTGATTTGTTCTCGGATGGACATATGACTGTATATCAGTTTTGGCCCTAGCTTGCGCTGTCCTTCTTTTAATTGCTCTCAGGTACGATTTTTTCACTTTACGTGACATAAACTGAATATTTAGGTGATTTTCTTGCTGATTGACAGAATCATCATTTGATTCAATACTTTCTACACACTTTGACTGTTCAGCTTCAATTATGTCAGTTAAAGCTGTTGGACTATTTGGAGTAATAGAATTTACGACTGGAGCTATGTTGCTACCAGTCGTAACTTATACAGGGTGCAATGAATCGTTCGGAACAAGGTTAACCTGCTGCAGAATATTTTCAATCGCAAGAGTTCTTTCATGCTGCAATTTAGCAACCATCATATAGTCAATGGAGTGGCACATACCATCTTTAAATAATGCAGGAATTGTTTTTTAAGGCATCAGATAACAATTTTGCCTTAATGACAGGTTCTTCCAGTAAGCTACATGGTTGTATATCTTGAGACTTATAGTTGTTTACTGGAATATCCTGAGGGTTCAATTTGCAAAGAGTAGATGTACAAAATTGATGTGCGGAAGGTATTTGAAAGTGTTCCTGTGCTAACATAAAGCCTTCAATTCTGCTCAATTTGATGAGAATATCAGAGGTAGATGCATTCAGCGCAAGGATAGCTGAATGAGTATGTTCATGTCCCTTGTCAAGAAGATTTAATATATGTTTAAGAACAGGAACATTATGCAATTCATGCTCATTTAGGTCAATTAATGACTCTTCCAGAGGATAAAATGGAAGATTAGCATGACTGGGCTGGAATGCCACCCCTAATGCATGATGTGCAGAAGAGCTGGTTAACTTAGCTGGAGAATGGAGTGGTAGTGGTTCTAATAATAATGCTGCAACTTCAAGAGTCGGCGAGCTGGCAGTAATTTGTTCGTACCCATTTTCACTGATCGCCTGCACGCCTTTGTTGAAGTTTGTGCCTGTCCGTGACCCTACTGGGGTTTGGCAAAAGTGTGCCTGTTCCCTACCGCCTTGTGTTTTTGAAGCAGGAGTCGAAGGACCATTTGATAAGCGTACGCGCTTGTGCAGCTCCGCCATAACTACAGGAGCCACAAGCTAAGTGTCTAGATCTATAATGGCATGTGAATCAACTGCTATAACAAGCAGCAAATTATCCATAATAGGGATATTATGTACTATGTTTGCGGGAGGACGCACAACTATTTGCTGATGAGAAATACTTGTGGCGTCTTTTACCAAGTCAGACTTAAGAGTTGACTTACCTTAAGTTTGATCATACCCAAAGCCACTATTAGCAGAGTCAGCATTATTGGAGTCATTGTGTGCCAGTGGATTTGCATACATGGGTGCAAGCTGAACAGACACTGATGCTACCGACCCCGCCTTATCAGACAAGCTCATCTGAGATTTCATGGGCAAAGTGGTTAAGCATTTGCCATTTCTCAATGTGCACGTTGCCATAATAAAGAGATATTTGTTGAGAGCGTGGGTATAATTATACTTAGTGGGCCTCATTACAACCCAGGCTTACGGTTTAACGGCGCTTTTAGCAGGCATTAAAATGCAAGGCGCTAACCCGCCTTGGTGCTAATTACGGCACCGTAATTTACGGTGCCGTAATTAGCGCCTTCCCCAGTCCCATTATGCCCTATGGGGCAAAAATGGGAATGGGGAAGGGTAAATGGGGAATGGGGATTTACCGCCCCACTCACCTTGGAATGGGGCGGTAAATCCGCCATCCACCATGGTGTAAACAGAGTTTACACCATGGTGGTAAAGTAGGGAACTTACCGCCTGGGTTGTAATGAGGCCCAGTGTGTTAACAGTGTGTAACAAATAAAATCACTTGTGACTTTGATATGTATTCAAGGTACTGTATAGAGCAAATAGCTGTGCCCTACCCTTGACACAGGCACCAGAGATAATTACCAGTTTTTTTTTTTTATTTTTTTATTGGTTTGTTACAAACCTTTAAAAAAATTATGTACAGAAGTTATGAAAAATCACAGAGTTCACAAAAGAAATCGTTCTTGAGGAGAGATCCACAGATGGAGCTTCAAGAAACGGAAAGCAGCACGTACAGAAAGCATAAGGAAGGGCCACAACACGATGCATGGAAACATTGCAGTTTAGATAAAGTTGCCTTTCCAAAGTTCAAGCAGAACTCTTGACGACTTCAATATCGTTTTCATACTTTTCCAGCTTTAGAACCATTTTTTCTAAAAGGAAAGTCAATTCAATTGTTAAACTGCGCTCGACGTCTTGATGCATCACAGCCCACCAGTCCTCAACGGACATTGTTGGTCTTGCCACAATGAACTTTTCCAAGTGAATAGTACGTTCCTGTCGCAGTTGCGTGCAGTGAAGTGTGAGGTGTTTTAATGTTTCATTTTCTTCTCCACATAGGCGACAGATCTCCGTTGGAGCTCCATCCTTTTGCCGAATCGCTAACATCTCTCTTGTTGGAAATCGATTCAAGCGATATTTCATATAAAGGAGTCTACAAGCAGGGTCTGGGAATTTCAGCAGGTAAGCTTGTGGATCATTTATTTTTCTTGCTTCACTTGGACATGTTCTCATAATTCTGTGAGTCCCTCGTGTGTCACATTTGTCAATCCAATCCTGATGCCATAATAACGATTTTACTTTGGTGGGATTCACATGGAGTAACTCTCTATTGGTGCTTAAGTCACTTAAGATGTTTTCACAACGTCTTGTCCATTGAAACAGAACACTATCTGTGGTGCCTGTGTGTGCATTAGTTAAGATGTGATATTGAGGAGCGGTTGGTTCAATGGTTATCTTTCTGTACTCATTTAGCGTAGTCCACGGTATTATTGCATTGATGGACAAGAGACTTAGCTCATACCTTATGCATGCAGTTGGTACACCCATTGGAAGATGCAAAACTTTGCACCAGAAATGATGTTCTAACGATGACCATAAGGTGTCTGGACATCCCAGGGCACAGTTTGCTCCGTGTGTTATTGCCCGAATGAATTTCATTTTATAGAAATCCATAACAGGTTTTAGCGAGTGTTTGCAAAATTTCCTGTTGAGTATGCAGGCTTGGGCTGTTAGTTGTTTGCATTTATCTTTTGCTTTCGCGACCCAAGGAAAGTCGTTTATGCTCGAGCTAATACACATTCCAAGGAAAAGTGTCTGGTCGACGCCTTTTATTGACTCTTTCCCAATTCTTCATTCAAACTTTTTCACTCCGACGCTCTTTTTATTTTTTTGAAGATTTTGCACGGTCAAGATTTCTGATTTTTTGCAATTCACGGTCAGACCATTTTGAGCAACATATTGCTCGAGTATGAACAGTTTCCGTTGTAGTCCTATGGGTGTTAAATCCAATAGGACTAGATCATCCGCATACAAGAGCCAGTTTACTTCATTTCCGTTAATTTTTGGGGCAAAGGCATTTAAATTCATGTATGCATCCCCCAGGTCTGAGATGAACAAATTAAATATTATAGATGCAAGTGGGCAGCCCTGTTTGACTCCTCTACAGGTTTTTATTGGGTCAGAGAGAAGACCCTGTTGATTCAGCCTCACCCTTATTACTTATTATTATAATATGTTTATGTTAATCTTACCCGCCCACGCTCCCGCACCGCACACACGAACAGCCAAACAGCCAACAGCCAGACACTTATGGGGCACTTCCGGGTGTGCGCGCGCGGTGCGCGTGAGTCGGGAAGATGTAGGCAGGACCGGCACAGGTGGGTGGAGCCAATGGGTAGCAACTAGGAAAACAGAAACCAAAAAGGGAGTGAGAAGAGTAATTGGGAGTACAAGAGCCCTATCAAGCACTGTGGGGACACAAGCAGGACACAAGTAGAACAGAGAATGAGCACAGACAGTAATTACTGCAGTCCAAGTGTAACAACACAAGTGTTACGGCACACTGAAGCAGAGTGGAACTTCTCCTTGCCGACGGCCGCGTATCAAGTCGAGACACACGAGACAGAGCGTACCAGCCAAACAGCCAGACACTTACGGGGCACTTCCCTTAAAATAGTTATTAGAATCCTCAGCCTGTGATTGCAAAATCTCTGAGGCTACTAAAGCAACTAGGAACCTCTAACTGAGAGATCCCTGCGTATAATTCTCGTGGTCTATGGTGAAGGTCAGTGATTGTGCTTTTTTATATTTTCAATATATAATATAAATTGTTGTTTATATAAAATGTATTCAGTATATTAAGGTTTGCGGTTTAGTACAGTTTATATATATTACTTGGGTAATGTGTTACTCCCATAGATATCTGAAAAGTGGTGTGTGCTGCAACCCGTAGGAGTCCTGAGACTGGGTTATTCACACCTTACCGGACACATGTGCGAAATGATCTCCCAGGGGGCAATGAGTGGTCTGGGCAGCGTGAGCCCTCTCCTATGATATATGTTAGACCTGGCTGCTCAGATTTGCTAGGGTGCACCGAGTATAAATAAAACAGTCACAGACTTATGTTCAATTCACCAGCTTGATAGCTTGTTTTATACATGCCAAATCTGGTTCAAATAGCACAAATGCTACATTACACAGGTCATAACATTCAGGGTATGGGTCACCTGAGAGAGCTCCAGTACACTCTGGTTAATAAATAATTAATTGTTGAACTTAGTAACACCATTAAATCAGTTAATTCACATTTGTAGCATACATTATGTACTAGCGTACATTGGGCCACCTGAGCGAGCGAAAAATACACTCTGGTAAATAAATAATTGATTATTAACCTTTAAACTGGCAGAGTCCTGACCTCTCCTCGCTTAAAAGTTTACATAACCTAGCTCTCCCCTCTTTTCCTCTGTGAGCGTGAATAAAGAAACACTACCCCTCGAGAGGGAGACCAAAACCACTACACCATGTAGTGACTAAACCCCCCACACTTACGGAAGCCTGCCTGCTCCTGCAGCCACCCCATGGGGAAAAAAAAAACAAAGGGACACGTGACTACTCCCTTCACTTAGGCACAAACCAGTATACTGGTCGCCAGAAAACCTTGTGCATTGTCCACTTGTGCATTGCTGGTGAGTGTGCTTACTTTTACACAGTTTAATATTTGCTTGCTCTTTCATTCCCCCTCACTCTGACAGGAAACGAAAATTAATGCACGGTACTGTCCGCTTGTGCATTGCTGGCGAGTGTGTTTACTTTTACACAGTTCAATATATGTTCACTCTTTCGTTCCCCCTCACTTTGACAGGATAGGAAAATGAATAAACAGCAATGCCCGCATCTGCGTTGCTTTAACACAGTTCAATATTTGTTTGGTCTTTCGTTCCCCCTCACTCTGACAGGAAAGGAAAATGGATACACGGCACTGCCTGCTTGTGCTTTTCTGGTGAGTGTGTTTACTTTTACACAGTTCAATATTTGTTTGGTCTTTCGTCCCCCTCACTCTGACGGGAAAGGAAAATGAATACACAGCACGGCCCGCTTGTGTGTCGCTGGCGAGTGTGTTTATTTGTACACAGTTCAATATTTGTTCTCTCCTCACTGTCCACCTCCCACCTCTGCGGCAGAGAAACACCTGCAGTCACCTGCTGCATGCTCTTGCAGAGCAGTACGAGTAGAATGGCCCAAATGCTCAACCCAGGATTGTGGAGAGAAATACAGGCCAGCCTGGACAAGGCCAGCTGCAAAGACGTTCCCTCCAGCAGGTGAGAGCCGGACTGATCTCACTGGATCTTCGGGGAGCCCTCCCCCTTTGCGCATCACAGGATACAATATATACCCTTCCGACCTGCAAACAAGCCTCGGCATCGCAGGGGCCTCCTGACAGGAATCATTTCAAAACCTCCTCAGCCTATTACATGCTCCTCTTGTTGGTGAAGCATACCAAATTCCCTTGGAGCTTCTCCTGGGCTCTTCAACACTGGAAGCGAGACAGTACCAAATGCTACAGAAGACATGAAACCTGGACTCTCTATATGAAAAGGCACATGAAAATGATCATTTGAACACTTCTATACACTCTTTGCAACTTTTTCCACTGTTTTTATGTCCGTCGACATCCGCTAACGTCTGACGTCATCGCAGAATATTCAGACAGCGTCACAAGACATCGCGCGTGCGGCATGATGATGTGTATGCAAATGCGTCCGCTCTTCACGAGCAGGTCTGTCCTTCGCGGTCAGTTTGGAACTGCATTTTCTGCTGATCTAGGAACTTTCAAACTTAAAATGTAACCTTAGTCCTACTCATTGGGCCTCATTACAACTCTGGTGGTAGCCGTGCCGTTGAGTTGCATTTTTTCTGGCACCCATGAATGGGCAAGAACCGGGTCATGCCGAGTTAGGCAATGGTCTCATAAATGTTGTTCCTTTCTTAGCAAGTAGTAGACTGCCTACCTCCACCTCATCTTCCTCAATCAATACTGTAACCACACAGCCTACTTCCATGGGACACAAAATTCCACCAGCTACCTTGTAAGCGATAAAAGAGGCTGTTGATCTATATCCTTCGAAAACAACAGTACTATGCATATACTGCAACACACCACTCTGCAGCCGGGAGCAATTTTGAAGTGCTTTTGAAGCTGTAATCGAGGAGCATGAGAAACACTGCCCCCTACCTTAGATGTAACACACACGTAACATCATCCCCTGTCCACCTGCCCCTCCATATTAGTAGTTGGTTCCTCTTCCCTCATTTACCTCCCCCCTTACTTTCTGACCTCTCCTGCAAAAGAAAATGACAAAAAAAAGATTTGTTTAGGAACCATCTTTCACAGTTAAAAAATAGAACTAACATTTCTCATTAAAGTAGATAGACTCAATAAGATGTCCTAACATTTCCATGAGCCTTTTGTGTTATGCTAATGGAAATAATGTGGCATTTATCCCCTATTCTATGGGCTGGAACGGGGGATACCGGCCCGGCAACCCGAAGCAAGGGCAGATCACGAGTACTCCGAACCATTATCCCCTGTTCCAGCCACTGCAACAAGGGTAGAAGCCCATTAGAACCTGTGTTGTCAACTGAGTAACCCGCAGTGCTAAAAAAGAGGATTTTTCTTCCAACAGTGGGAAGCGTACAGTGTCCCAATGTACTAAGGAAAATCCTTTCCCAAGATGGCCAACCTGGAAAGAGAAGGCGGGGCTCCCTACAAAGCCCCTCTTCCCATGGCCCATGGGAGGCAAAGAGAAGGAGGAAATGCAGAAACCACACCTGCCGCCATCGAAATAAGGTAAGTCGAGGGAGTGGGGGTTAAAAAAACAAATGGGATGGAGGGTTGAGAGGAAGATGGAGGTGGAGAGAACTGTCCGTCAGGTGGCTTGGAACACGGGCTTGGAACAGCAGTTTCCAGCCTGTGTTCCTTGCTACCTCATTGGCTGGCTCCCCCGCCCAGAGTGCTAATGTGCAATTGTATATTAGAGAAAAATATAAAATTACAGAAACAGTTTTCTGTCCCAAATACTTATCTCTAGCATAAAATAAGGACCATAATCGATGGACCTTTATAACTATCCACACTCTCCACAGTCTCCTTTCCATGCCATGGATCATTAAAACATCCAGATGGCATGTGCACACCATCGCACAGGGCAGCCCTTCTACCCTTTTTAATTTTATATTTGTAGCACTCCCTCAATGCCTGCTTTCAAAAAGTCACATATCCATTCTCCAATCACTTCCAAAAACTGGACATATAACCCTATTACCACATTAATCTTCCACACACCAACTGCCACTTAACAATATTTTACAAATCTTTTGCATCTGTATTTCCCTTACTTATACAAACAAATTGTACACAATACTCGTATAAAGGCACATATACATTTTGCAGTGAGAGAAGTGCATGAATAGAAGGAGCAGTACGGATGGACAAGAGCTCATGAGAACCCAGGAGGGAAATGCCAAGGTGGGACACCACTGGGTAATTACTGAAGCAGAGGAGACCCAAGGGTGGGATGCATCTTAACCATAACTTCTCTTTAACAAACGTTTCTGGGCAATCTAATAGGTTTTTGTAAGTGAAAATGTTTAATGGTGTTACATCACTATATATGTTATTAATAATTCCTCTTTTCATATATATGAAAGAACTATACATCTCCTTTAAGAGAAATATGTTTTGCAACACAAACTTATGTCTGTCATTATCAGCTGTTCATGCTGTGGATGGAAATCATAATTCAATTGCCTATGGCATAAGGCTCCACCATGACCCCAGTAAACAAAACCACCCCATTATTTTCTGCACCTACCATGCATCCTACCTCAGCGTCCACTATACCCTAATAATGTTACTAATGGCCAGTAGTCATGGCCTTCAGCCATACCCTCTCCAAATCCATGAGACATAGGTGTCAGTCATGCCGCATTCCCCAATAAGCAAGTCAAGCAAGCACAGTTTGCTCCGTGTGTTATTGCCCGAATGAATTTCATTTTATAGAAATCCATAACAGGTTTTAGCGAGTGTTTGCAAAATTTCCTGTTGAGTATGCAGGCTTGGGCTGTTAGTTGTTTGCATTTATCTTTTGCTTTCGCGACCCAAGGAAAGTCGTTTATGCTCGAGCTAATACACATTCCAAGGTAAAGTGTCTGGTCGACGCCTTTTATTGACTCTTTCCCAATTCTTCATTCAAACTTTTTCACTCCGACGCTCTTTTTATTTTTTTGAAGATTTTGCACGGTCAAGATTTCTGATTTTTTGCAATTCACGGTCAGACCATTCTGAGCAACATATTGCTCGAGTATGAACAGTTTCCGTTGTAGTCCTATGGGTGTTAAATCCAATAGGACTAGATCATCCGCATACAAGAGCCAGTTTACTTCATTTCCGTTAATTTTTGGGGCAAAGGCATTTAAATTCATGTATGCATCCCCCAGGTCTGAGATGAACAAATTAAATATTATAGATGCAAGTGGGCAGCCCTATTTGACTCCTCTACAGGTTTTTATTGGGTCAGAGAGAAGACCCTGTTGATTCAGCCTCACCCTTATTACTTATTATTATAAAATGTTTATGTTAATCTTACCCGCCCACGCTCCCGCACCGCACACACGAACAGCCAAACAGCCAACAGCCAGACACTTATGGGGCACTTCCGGGTGTGCGCGCGCGGTGCGCGTGAGTCGGGAAGATGTAGGCAGGACCGGCACAGGTGGGTGGAGCCAATGGTTAGCAACTAGGAAAACAGAAACCAAAAAGGGAGTGAGAAGAGTAATTGGGAGTACAAGAGCCCTATCAAGCACTGTGGGGACACAAGCAGGACACAAGTAGAACAGAGAATGAGCACAGACAGTAATTACTGCAGTCCAAGTGTAACAACACAAGTGTTACGGCACACTGAAGCAGAGTGGAACTTCTCCTTGCCGACGGCCGCGTATCAAGTCGAGACACACGAGACAGAGCGTACCAGCCAAACAGCCAGACACTTACGGGGCACTTCCCTTAAAATAGTTATTAGAATCCTCAGCCTGTGATTGCAAAATCTCTGAGGCTACTAAAGCAACTAGGAACCTCTAACTGAGAGATCCCTGCGTATAATTCTCGTGGTCTATGGTGAAGGTCAGTGATTGTGCTTTTTTATATTTTCAATATATAATATAAATTGTTGTTTATATAAAATGTATTCAGTATATTAAGGTTTGCGGTTTAGTACAGTTTATATATATTACTTGGGTAATGTGTTACTCCCATAGATATCTGAAAAGTGGTGTGTGCTGCAACCCGTAGGAGTCCTGAGACTGGGTTATTCACACCTTACCGGACACATGTGCGAAATGATCTCCCAGGGGGCAATGAGTGGTCTGGGCAGCGTGAGCCCTCTCCTATGATATATGTTAGACCTGGCTGCTCAGATTTGCTAGGGTGCACTGAGTATAAATAAAACAGTCACAGACTTATCTTCAATTCACCAGCTTGATAGCTTGTTTTATACATGCCAAATCTGGTTCAAATAGCACAAATGCTACATTACACAGGTCATAACATTCAGGGTATGGGTCACCTGAGAGAGCTCCAGTACACTCTGGTTAATAAATAATTAATTGTTGAACTTAGTAACACCATTAAATCAGTTAATTCACATTTGTAGCATACATTATGTACTAGCGTACATTGGGCCACCTGAGCGAGCGAAAAATACACTCTGGTAAATAAATAATTGATTATTAACCTTTAAACTGGCAGAGTCCTGACCTCTCCTCGCTTAAAAGTTTACATAACCTAGCTCTCCCCTCTTTTCCTCTGTGAGCGTGAATAAAGAAACACTACCCCTCGAGAGGGAGACCAAAACCAATACACCATGTAGTGACTAAACCCCCCACACTTACGGAAGCCTGCCTGCTCCTGCAGCCACCCCATGGGGAAAAAAAAACAAAGGGACACGTGACTACTCCCTTCACTTAGGCACAAACCAGTATACTGGTCGCCAGAAAACCTTGTGCATTGTCCACTTGTGCATTGCTGGTGAGTGTGCTTACTTTTACACAGTTTAATATTTGCTTGCTCTTTCATTCCCCCTCACTCTGACAGGAAACGAAAATTAATGCACGGTACTGTCCGCTTGTGCATTGCTGGCGAGTGTGTTTACTTTTACACAGTTCAATATATGTTCACTCTTTCATTCCCCCTCACTTTGACAGGATAGGAAAATGAATAAACAGCAATGCCCGCATCTGCGTTGCTTTAACACAGTTCAATATTTGTTTGGTCTTTCGTTCCCCCTCACTCTGACAGGAAAGGAAAATGGATACACGGCACTGCCTGCTTGTGCTTTTCTGGTGAGTGTGTTTACTTTTACACAGTTCAATATTTGTTTGGTCTTTCGTCCCCCTCACGCTGACGGGAAAGGAAAATGAATACACAGCACGGCCCGCTTGTGTGTCGCTGGCGAGTGTGTTTATTTGTACACAGTTCAATATTTGTTCTCTCCTCACTGTCCACCTCCCACCTCTGCGGCAGAGAAACACCTGCAGTCACCTGCTGCATGCTCTTGCAGAGCAGTACGAGTAGAATGGCCCAAATGCTCAACCCAGGATTGTGGGGAGAAATACAGGCCAGCCTGGACAAGGCCAGCTGGAAAGACGTTCCCTCCAGCAGGTGAGAGCCGGACTGATCTCACTGGATCTTCGGGGAGCCCTCCCCCTTTGCGCATCACAGGATACAATATATACCCTTCCGACCTGCAAACAAGCCTCGGCATCGCAGGGGCCTCCTGACAGGAATCATTTCAAAACCTCCTCAGCCTACTACATGCTCCTCTTGTTGGTGAAGCATACCAAATTCCCTTGGAGCTTCTCCTGGGCTCTTCAACACTGGAAGCGAGACAGTACCAAATGCTACAGAAGACATGAAACCTGGACTCTCTATATGAAAAGGCACATGAAAATGATCATTTGAACACTTCTATACACTCTTTGCAACTTTTTCCACTGTTTTTATGTCCGTCGACATCCGCTAACGTCTGACGTCATTGCAGAATATTCAGACAGCGTCACAAGACATCGCGCGTGCGGCATGATGATGTGTATGCAAATGCGTCCGCTCTTCACGAGCAGGTCTGTCCTTCGCGGTCAGTTTGGAACTGCATTTTCTGCTGATCTAGGAACTTTCAAACTTAAAATGTAACCTTAGTCCTACTCATTGGGCCTCATTACAACTCTGGTGGTAGCCGTGCCGTTGAGTTGCATTTTTTCTGGCACCCATGAATGGGCAAGAACCGGGTCATGCCGAGTTAGGCAATGGTCTCATAAATGTTGTTCCTTTCTTAGCAAGTAGTAGACTGCCTACCTCCACCTCATCTTCCTCAATCAATACTGTAACCACACAGCCTACTTCCATGGGACACAAAATTCCACCAGCTACCTTGTAAGCGATAAAAGAGGCTGTTGATCTATATCCTTCGAAAACAACAGTACTATGCATATACTGCAACACACCACTCTGCAGCCGGGAGCAATTTTGAAGTGCTTTTGAAGCTGTAATCGAGGAGCATGAGAAACACTGCCCCCTACCTTAGATGTAACACACACGTAACATCATCCCCTGTCCACCTGCCCCTCCATATTAGTAGTTGGTTCCTCTTCCCTCATTTACCTCCCCCCTTACTTTCTGACCTCTCCTGCAAAAGAAAATGACAAAAAAAAGATTTGTTTAGGAACCATCTTTCACAGTTAAAAAACAGAACTAACATTTCTCATTAAAGTAGATAGACTCAATAAGATGTCCTAACATTTCCATGAGCCTTTTGTGTTATGCTAATGGAAATAATGTGGCATTTATCCCCTATTCTATGGGCTGGAACGGGGGATACCGGCCCGGCAACCCGAAGCAAGGGCAGATCACGAGTACTCCGAACCATTATCCCCTGTTCCAGCCACTGCAACAAGGGTAGAAGCCCATTAGAACCTGTGTTGTCAACTGAGTAACCCGCAGTGCTAAAAAAGAGGATTTTTCTTCCAACAGTGGGAAGCGTACAGTGTCCCAATGTACTAAGGAAAATCCTTTCCCAAGATGGCCAACCTGGAAAGAGAAGGCGGGGCTCCCTACAAAGCCCCTCTTCCCATGGCCCACGGGAGGCAAAGAGAAGGAGGAAATGCAGAAACCACACCTGCCGCCATCGAAATAAGGTAAGTCGAGGGAGTGGGGGTTAAAAAAACAAATGGGATGGAGGGTTGAGAGGAAGATGGAGGTGGAGAGAACTGTCCGTCAGGTGGCTTGGAACACGGGCTTGGAACAGCAGTTTCCAGCCTGTGTTCCTTGCTACCTCATTGGCTGGCTCCCCCGCCCAGAGTGCTAATGTGCAATTGTATATTAGAGAAAAATATAAAATTACAGAAACAGTTTTCTGTCCCAAATACTTATCTCTAGCATAAAATAAGGACCATAATCGATGGACCTTTATAACTATCCACACTCTCCACAGTCTCCTTTCCATGCCATGGATCATTAAAACATCCAGATGGCATGTGCACACCATCGCACAGGGCAGCCCTTCTACCCTTTTTAATTTTATATTTGTAGCACTCCCTCAATGCCTGCTTTCAAAAAGTCACATATCCATTCTCCAATCACTTCCAAAAACTGGACATATAACCCTATTACCACATTAAGCTTCCACACACCAACTGCCACTTAACAATATTTTACAAATCTTTTGCATCTGTATTTCCCTTACTTATACAAACAAATTGTACACAATACTCGTATAAAGGCACATATACATTTTGCAGTGAGAGAAGTGCATGAATAGAAGGAGCAGTACGGATGGACAAGAGCTCATGAGAACCCAGGAGGGAAATGCCAAGGTGGGACACCACTGGGTAATTACTGAAGCAGAGGAGACCCAAGGGTGGGATGCATCTTAACCATAACTTCTCTTTAACAAACGTTTCTGGGCAATCTAATAGGTTTTTGTAAGTGAAAATGTTTAATGGTGTTACATCACTATATATGTTATTAATAATTCCTCTTTTCATATATATGAAAGAACTATACATCTCCTTTAAGAGAAATATGTTTTGCAACACAAACTTATGTCTGTCATTATCAGCTGTTCATGCTGTGGATGGAAATCATAATTCAATTGCCTATGGCATAAGGCTCCACCATGACCCCAGTAAACAAAACCACCCCAATTATTTTCTGCACCTACCATGCATCCTACCTCAGCGTCCACTATGCCCTAATAATGTTACTAATGGCCAGTAGTCATGGCCTTCAGCCATACCCTCTCCAAATCCATGAGACATAGGTGTCAGTCATGCCGCATTCCCCAATAAGCAAATCAGAGTTTGCCAAAGGACCAGGCCCACTACCCAGACACCAAATGTATATCACTAGTTTTTCAAATTACATTCGAAAAATAAAACACAAGACATATTTCCAAAAACATGATTTCAGGTACTTTCTAATGCTCATCATGCAAGTGTGTTGTAATCTAGTCCAACACTTCAAGCTGTAATCGCAGGCAGAATATTTGTTCCCATTCAAACCTCCCGCTTCAGCCATGTCACATACCCAAGTATGCAAATTACAGTACACATTTCTCCTTGCTGACAGCCAGGCCCATTGCCAGACACCAATGTTATATCACTGTGTGGTGTACTTACATTTTACACTTAAAAACAAGCAGGGCATCTTCGCAAAAGCATGCTTTGCAGTTCTTACTGACCCTCCTCATGCATATTTTTTGCATTCCCATCCAGCACTTCAACCTGTACCCACAAGCACATTTTTTCCCTTTCAAACCTATCCCAATTTTGAAAAATGTTACCACATAGCCGGTCCATGTTGGACATGCCCACTTTAACCCCATTGCTGGTCCCTTGTGGTCATGGCCAGTAGCCAGATTTTGGATGGGCAGACAATCTGGCCTCTGCCCATGGCCACAGGCTATACCTCGGTCACCAAAGGTATATCACTTATTTGTGTACCTACATTATGACACTTTATAAACAATAAAACACAGACACATTTGAAAAACCATGCTTTCAGGTCAATGCTCCTTACACGAGTTTGCTGCAAATCCACCCATGTTTTAGTTTTTAAACTGTTCAAAATGTACGTACATACAATAGTCATATAACTTAGCCCCCACTTGACAAAATCCATTCAGACTGTGCACAAACATTCAAGGTTGGGTCTATAATCTTTGAGAACACCTTTGTCCGCATTCGTCAAAGGGCAACAAAGCTATAAGACATCTAAAAATGTTGAGACCCCCTTCTAATTTTGACCCCTATTGACAAAATACCACCACACTTTCCAAAAACATTTATATCTAATCTAAAATCATTTTGAAAACTTTTGTGCATATTTGTCAAATGGCACAAGCTTTATAACCCTTTACAATATTTTGGGACCCCCTCTAATTTTGTACCCTCTGGACAAAACAACACCTTGCAAAACCATTCACAATCAGGTCTAGAACAAAATTCAAAAATGTCTTGCAGTTTCATTCAGTGATCCTTAGACTGCTTTTCTCCAACCCTCTAATGCTAAAATAGGCATAGAGGTTCCCGAACAGCTCAGATTTTTGCGAACATCACAGTACCACCCCAGACATCCATACTGTTCGCGGACATCATAGAAGAAAACCACCCATTTCTTTGCCTTTTTAAGGCCATATCCATTCCCATCCTTATCACCCATGACCTCCCCAGAGATTGTTTGATTAGTTTGATAAGTGCAATATTGTGTTTTTTAATAAGTTTGTACCGCGTTGTTTGTGAACACCAACCTGTGTCTGCAAATCCAGCATGGCAGCCGTTTCCAAAAATATTTCACCATCCAATCAGTGGGCATCTCCGATGTCCGCAGACATTACGTCGGCCCCTGGACCAATTGGAGGCCCGTCTGCGGACTGAACCCAGATATCACTAATTTGTATTGAACTACTTTTTGGTTATTTAAAAAAAAAAAAAACTACTGGTTGTATTTACACCAAATTTACAAAGGCATGCTTTTGGGACAATGCTGCTGATCCTGCAACAAATTTGTTGAAAACCCGTCCAGCGGTTTGGACTGTAGGCGTAAGAAACATTTTTTTCCATTGTGATTATGGGAAAAAACCACACATTTTGGGACCGCCCTCCAACTTTGCCACTGTTCACGAAACCTCACCAGACTTCACAGTCACAGTCAATCTGATGGGGCCATTTACTTTTTTGCAAAGTTTTGTGAGGATTCATCGGGGGGGTGAAGTTATAAGCTGCCCAAAACGTGCTCTTCCAATGGGTTGAGCAACTTCACCATATCTAAAGGGCTGCAACCGCAGGCCCTGTAATACATAATAGATCATTCTTAGAATGTACTCTTTCTGGCACAAACAGCATACGTTTTTGCATATAGGGGTCTGTAGCTGCGAGTATAGTCCAACAAAACCGAGGCTTTGACCCTTCATAGTCATTGCTGTGTTTAACAGCATCTCTCAAATTCAACACCCCATTGGGCACAGTTATTCATCTGTGTTTTAAAAAAAATGATATCCTTCTAGCTGTAAAAAAGAAAACATAATTAGTTAAAGAACACACACACTTTAAGAAACACATTTTAATACACACATTTCTATGACCCTCTTATCTTGTATGCAGTATACCACATGCACTATATAAGATACAGCATTTGTGCATGCAACACTGTTGTTGTCTTTGCACATATTAATCATTGAGTCATTGGGAAAAAAAATCCAACTTATATTAAAAAAAACATACAATAATATAAAAAAGTATTAAGTCTGTCACTACAATAAAGGAACCGCAACATGTAAAGTGAGATTGAGAAAGTAGTTATGTACAAATTTTGTGGAAATATTAAACTACAAGCTGTTGCACAGTTTGGGATTCTCAACGTTCATTCAACATCTTGTCTGCATACATTAGAATTAAGTGAAAGAATCATATAGGAAGGCTCGTATGAAACATAAAGTCAAAGCACATCGAACAAAATCAGCAAACCAGTATTCATCATCTGCACCACAGTGTACAAATATAAAAAAAATGATCACTACAATAAACACACAGAGGACATTACACTGGGTGGTTGTAAGACAATGGACGGGGAAGTTTAACTAAACTTGGAGAATAAGAGACAATACAGTGGGACAAGTAAACTTGGAGAACAAGGAATGGAACAGTAATATGTAAACTGAGCAAAAATAAACAGGGGAAATTATACTAAGTAGTTGCAGTCGAACAGATGAGGTAAGGTAAGTAACCGTCAACAACAAGAGAATATAGGGTGGGAAAAATGTAACTTGGAATCTAACCTGCTGTGAGAGGCTTCAGCTTTACCTCCATAAAAAAATGAGGGTTGCGCAGTAGTTGTGCAGAATCAAACTCCACACAGTAAAGGTGGTCATCAGCCAGAGACTTAAAACACTTGCACAACTGGAGCACTCCATTCCAAGAATCATCAGAAATGCTAGTGAGAGTCACAGAGAAGACTTTTCATGAACTGTCTACAGATGTGCTGCTTCCATCTCCAACAGTATCACTATGTTTTGAATATAAGTTGGCCTTTCATGGGAGCTAACTGTACAACATCTGGGATTATGACAACGATGCAGCTACAACAAAAAAAGACCCAATCAGAAAAAGAAATACTAATAATCCAACTTTAATCCAACATTAAAAATAAACAGCCACATAATTGAAGCAGAATAATAACATTTGTTAATATAAATAATACACACACGACTGCAAATAAACCTTAAAATATGTAAACATGTATTAACACATACTTTCAATTCAGCCACACTCCTGCCATATGCACAGTGAGAGTTCTGCAATCAAAGTGATAAAACTGCAGAAAATGGTGGCTTTTATACTTTCTAAAATGAATACCAAAGGAAAGAGGACTATATACTAATAAAGCTACTAACATTGAGGATACATTTTCACCACAACCTATCACAGACACCTACAGAAATAGAAAACTAACATCAACCAATAACAAACAATGACATTCACAGAAATATATGTTCTCTCCATCCAGCATCTTTCATAGCCAGCCTCGAGTATACGATGCAGCTGCAGACCTTGCTTTGTATATGTGGCTACATGTACATTTTTTGCAAGCCAAAAATCAAACAAAGCTGGCCTATAAAACTTCAAATGAAATAAGAGAACACCTAAGCAGATAAAAGAAACACACAAATACAATTCTGTGCTGTATCATCCACATAACAATATAATTATTGCACAGAAAAGGTATGGTTTATAGACATGGCTATAAATATAACTGTGCATACTGATATAACTAATAAAATAACGAAAAGCGTTGACGTGTCTACACACATGCTTTTTTGATAGACGTGGCTAAAGAAAAGCCCTATATTAGTGTTTGTTGTTAGTCACAGCTATGCCAATAAACTACAAATACAGAAATATATTTCCACTACCCAAACTCCATACATGTGGGCCTAATATGCCTACCAGTTCCCCCCCACACAACCCCTCAACTCCCAATGGCATAGAGAGCTGTACAATCATAAGAACAGAACTAAATAAAGTGTTAGCTTTCATATTTCGAAAAATAAAAATCACAAAAAGAGGACTATATTTACTAACCAAAATACAAAAACGGCAGACACATTTTCAATGTTACCTATCACAGACAAACACACAATTTTAACAGTAAAATAAACCAATTAAAAACACCAAAACACACATATCATACATGCCCTATTCATAGAAATGACTAGAAATTCAAACTAGAAATAATTTTCCTGGAAAAATAGAAAGCCTGCAGATATCATAACTGGGCAGAAAACTGTGTGGCTGATTGAAAACAGTTGGCGGTTTTGGCTACTGGCATTTTTGAGACAAACTAAATATTTACATGGAAATTGGTTTGAGAGATTTTAACATTAAATGGTTTGGGATGTGAAATTGCCTTGGTTACAAATGTTTCCAAAATTGTTCAATCTGAAAAGTACAGGGGACCTAGACATCATACTAATTCATTGTGGTGGCAATGATTTGGGGTATGTAAGAAGTGTGTCCCTTACTTTAATGATGAAACAAGACTGGGGAATACTAATGGAACTTTTTCCTCACACAGACTTTACCTTTTTCAATCTGACTCAGGGGCAGAAATGTGATGGAACACATCATTTAATGATAACATTGAAATTATGTAGTACAACTAACCGATAAAAGGAATAGTGTTCCTTCAAAACATCAAACCGTACTCCGAATGTGCTAAAATGCTACACTCGGTGTACCCCAAAACAGTCCTTTTAAGGACTACCTATCACATATCAATACACAAATACAATAAAATAATTCTCTCAAAATGTTTTTTAATATAACCGTATTTAGAGTCCATTGACTTTTTTTATAACTGCGGTTACAACTTGTTTGTTGAAGGGGTGGGTGCTCACTTTGGGATTTAGAATACAATAGAGCATAAAAGATCAATCAGTAAAAGACTGCCCTTATTATTTAAGTAAGGTAGCTGAAGATAAAGAAAGCAGAGTATAATATATGACCATAAACTAGGTGGGGATACATTTAATATGTACAATTACACAATATATAATACCATGGGTACACAGGATAATACACATGATAAAATAAACTGTATGGGGCATCTAAAACTAGAGTAGGGTGACTCATTTTTTACAAACAATGTTCTTTTTTTCTCGACAGTCTCACATATAACAAAGTCTGAAAACACACAGTCAAAATACATAAGACGCCGAAATACCTACCATGCACAGACCAATGGTCTTTGGCAATGTCCAGTGAATTTTCACCCCCGACATCAATATACCTATAGAAATAAAACACAGACACCCCAAAATGTATAGCTGCAGGCATGGAACTACTATTACCTGCGGGTATCTTTAGTCCTTCATAGCCTCAGATATAGATGTGAGTATCGGAAAAACAAACCAAAAAATTGTTTTGTGCCCCCCAAGACCTTACCAAGTGCCCCCCTCAACTGTGCCTGCTTCTCCCACTCCCCAGATGTCCTCCTTCCTTGCCCTCTCCCTTTTCCCCACAACACACACTGTTTCTGTGATGCAGTTTTATTTGAGATGGCAGCTATTTGAGGAAATAGCCGCGGCTATCGAAAGTTGTGTGCTGCAAACTCAGTCTCTGGACCTTCTATAACTTCCAAATATCACTTGGTGTCCTTCTGCAACCTCCTCACCTCTCAATTAAAGTCATTTGCAATTATTTTAACCTGCAAAAAGCCTTTTAACAACTTTTCATTTCCCGTTACCTCAGCTATACCTGCGGTTATCTCTCGCATTTAGAGAAATACAAGATGGCAGTTGTTTCATTTCTATAAAAAAAACAGTTTTGAGTAAATCGCAAGAGAGATAGATATCTATTTTTGAGAAGGGGCCACCCCTTTCTCCATCAAATACTACTACACGGAATAACCCCAAACCATGCATCAATCACTAGTTAACGCTTTGTGCGCATGTTGTTTCCAACCTGATCCAAATCCATCCAACGGTTTGGGCTTTGCGTTTTGGCAAACATTTACCTTGTTTGTCTTTGGGAAAATGAACGGAAGGTAGGCCACATTCTTGGACAAAAATACATATTTTGTCTTCTTAGTAATGTTTTTATTTGTTAATGAATCTTTATGAAACTTAGCAGTTTGGGGGTTCCGCAAGTCCTTAATTTCGCAAAATTTCGGTCACATCTATTACTCGAATCAAAAGTTATTAATTTAAGTATTTGGAAGGATTCCTATGGGAGTCAGGCTCATCTTAACTATAGGGTGGCTATCGCTGCCCTATAATATATATATACTTGTGCTTTCATAACTTTTGACTTCATAAAGTTGTCCCTACTACTATTCTGTTCATGCTGTGAGGGTTATGTGTGTGAGCTTCCATGAAAAACACTGACTCCTAACTGATTCTATTTCATATGTAATGGTGCTTTGGATGCTCTGTTAGTGTGATTTATCCTACAGAAGGCAATGTTGTACCTGGATCATTCTATCTTGACAGCACACTCTTCACTGCTTGTCGTTCAGTTCCTGCTAACCTTTGAACTTTATCATGATACGTTTGGATGAACTGCCTAGGAACATGAATTGTTATATCTCTTTTGAACACAGGCTTGGGAACTCAGCTAATCGGATGTGTTTGACGAATCAGTGTGCAATATCTTGTCCTTTAGCTCTGCGGTCTGATATCTATCTTTGTTGCTCTTTCTTGACCTCACTACCACAAATCAGCCCTGTTAAGATGCTTGCCACCCATGCCTAAACCAATCACGGCAGTCTTTTGTTCTTGGAAGTTGCAGCTTGCGATGTGTGCATCTCTCTGCAAGGGTCTGGCTGATTTTTTTCTGCTGAGGGGGTGATTGTTTTCCTGCTTCCGGGATAGCTAACTAGATCTCGAGGCCTACATGTATTGTGTATTCAGCTAATGTAAAGGGTTACGGTCGTTCATTATCATTGTGGATATTTTTTTCTGTTTTCCTAACTAATGTTAAACAATGCTGTATCTGTACAGATCTCCTCAAGTGCTCCTCGAATGGCCCTGTAGGTCGGGGCAATTTTGTCTTTAGTGTCTTGAGAGTATGTCCAGGATAACATTTTTGCCACGTGGTGCAATTCGCCACAAACGTGTCAACTTGTTTAGCCAGATTTCGCACACACCTATCCTCACTAATGTCAGCAGCAATATTCTGCTTAGGTGCATGCGTAGGAAAATAGAGTTGATCTAGGGCGATGTTCAGTTTAGTTTAGTTTAGTTTATTTGTAGAGCGCAACCCAGCCCAGAGGCATCTGGGTGCTATTCTTACATGTTACATAGGCAAAAGAATACAGAACATCTGGCAAAACATCTGGCATACAGTAGTAAGAGACAAAGATTACAGAATTTTACAAATATGCAACTCGCCTAATATCTGTTATAAACCACTGGCATAAAGTAGTACTACAAAACGGTTACAGAAATTTACAAATATAAAACAGCTGTACAAAGAATGGGCAAGATAACAAATGTGCAACATTAGTGATTGCAACCAGTTAGCCTAGCTATTGTGCAATTGGATTGAAGTCTTGCTCATAGAGCCTGCCTTTAAACTTCTTTCGGAATAGAGGGAAAGACGGTTCCTCTCTTAATGATACAGATGACTCCACCTGCATGTTGTTGTTTAAAGTGTGGAATGGAAACACAGTGTGACTGAGCTATTCTGGTGGGTCGTGTAGAGGAGTGACTAGAGATGGTGTTGGACAGGTAGATCGGCGCTTGGTTGGCAAGGCACTTGTGGGTGAGGGAGAGAGTTTTCAAGTCAATTATTTGCTTAATATTATTGTATGTCTCGTTGCAGTAATGTGTTGTTTCCTGGAAAAGTTACAGGCTGATCTAATAGCATTATTTTGCATAACTTGAATTTTGTTAACGTTTCGTTGAGAGGTGCCCAAGAATAGTGCATTACAATAGTCGAGCTTTGATAAAACTAGCACTCTCGCTACTGAGATGCAATTAGTTTTGGACAGATAAGGGCGGTGGATTTGCGTGATTTTACTGAACCCAAAGGTTCAACTCTCAAAAGTTTGATTTTTTTTTAAAAATTCCTGAAATATATATATATGGGGGGAGGCCCCCCCATGGCCCCCCACCTTACCCCTATACATTTTTTCTACACTTTACCCCCCCACATATATTTATGCGAAAAATTGTGGGTCAGACCTTTGGGAGTCAAACGTTTGGTATTCAGTCCTTTTGTACAATACCAAGGGCGGCAGGCTGTAATAAGCTTGCAGGTGTAGGCTGTGGATGAAGCCAGGGCACCAGTTTGTCTTGTTAAGGTGAGAGCAGAGTCAATGTAGATTCCTAGTGTTTTCACCACATTGGCTACTTTAATAATATTGCCATCAATGTTAAATGGGGTGAATATGGCATCTAATTTTTTTAGTTTGACTGTTGAACCTAAGAGAAGCAGCTCAGTCTTCTTGTCATTAAGGCAAAGCCCATGCTTCGCCATCCGGGTTTGTATGATACTATAAATGTCGTTGAGGGTCTTACTATCTGCAATGTGATCACCAGTGATAGGGATGAGTATCTGGGTATCATCCACGTAGTTGGTGTACATGATCCCCAGATAGTCAAGTTTATCAAAAAGAGGCTTAGTGAACACATTGTAGAGAGTAGGGGACACACAAGATCCTTGAGGAACCCCACAGATGACTGGAGTGTGTGAGGCAGAGGCTGAGGGTGCAAAGACACTCATGGATCTATTATTGAGGAAGGACTCCATCCACGCATTTGCTTGGTCCAAGAAGTGCACTGCAGATGAAAGGTGGTTACATAAGATTTTATTTATGGTCAAGTCAAATGCCGCTGATAGGTCAAGTAACAGGAGCAACGCAAATTTACCCTTATCTTTTAGAGTCTGTATTTGTGTCTTTAGGTCAATGAGCGCTGTTTCTGTCCCATGTCTAGGTCTGAATCCTTATTGTCTCGGACCTAGCAGGGTGTTGGATTTGTGTATTGCTGTACCTGAAGATAAGCTGCTCGGCCCAGAATTTTTAACAGGAAAGGAACCATTGTGATGGGTCTGTAGTATGATGGGTTGTTAGGGTCTAGTGAAGGTTATTTTAGTAGTGGGAGTACCCAGGGGCCTTTCAGATTATTAGGTACAATGCTGGATTTGAATGAGACATTAATGAAAGAGGTAATGTAAGGGGCATGTTCATTGACAGCTTCCTTAATAAGCGGGGCTGGACAGGTGCCTGCCTGACAATTATATGGTTTGAGTTTCAAGATGATGGTTTCCACCTCTTTGATAAATTGAGGCAAAGTGGTTTTTGATTGGGGGAGGGTCCCGAATAGGGGCAGTATCAGTGATAAGGTTTTTTTTTGGTTTCTATTTTATTTAGGAGCATGGTAATCTTGTTTTGAGCATTCTGTATATTAGTGCACCATAGGGTGTCATTGATACAGACATCAAGCGATAAGGCAGGTGATTCCAACTCTTTCAGGATGTTGAATAGTTCCTTTGTACTGGATTTAGCTTTGGATATACAATTGTTAAAGTTGTCTTTTTTAGCTTGGAGAATGGCTACCTTATAGATGGATGAGGTTGCAGTGAAATTATCCATGTTTAGTGCCGATGGGAAACTTTTTAAGATGCTTCAGCTGTTCTTTTCAATTTCCCAAGAGCCTTAAGGTGTGGAGTATACCAGCTGTTGAGGTGGGAGCAGGGTTTGGATTTACGTAATTTAAGAGGCCCTATGGTGTTAATAGCCTCAAGGATAGTTTCATTGTACAGGTCTACTAGTACTGTTGGGTCAGAGTGCGTTATAGTGGGGTGAGTGATTGGTTGAAGTAATGGTAATAATGTCTCTAAGGTGAGATTGTGTTTATTTCTAGTCATCACGGCAGGTACTTGAGATTGTGGAGTAGGTGGCACAAAGTAATTGATAGTGAACGTAATTAGGTGGTGGTCGGTGCAGGCATAAGGGATATTGGGGAGCATATCAATATTACAGTTAAGGTCTGCTAACCAGTCCAACCTCTTCGTTTGATGTGAGTGGGATTAGAAATCTGGTGTGTGAAACCTAGTTCAGTAATTGGATCCTTAAGGGCACAGGCTTTGGAGTTTTTAGGATCTTGAAAACCTAAATTAAAGGGCCTCATTACACGGAAGGCGGTAATGGTTAACGGCCACCGTTAATGGTAACAGTGACCGTTAACCATTATCGCCTTACTACGAGGTCCCTTAGCGGGTTGGTGCTTTAACGCCTGCTTTTTGCAGGCGTTAAAAACTAACCCGCTAAGGGACCTCGGAGCTAATTACGGCACCGCAAAATTGCGGTGCCGTAATTAGCGCCTTCCCCATTCCCATAGAGCCCTATGGGGCAGAAATGGGAATGGGGAAGGGCAATGGCGGAAGGGGGATTTACCGCCCCACCAACCTTGGAATGGGGCGGTAAATCCCCTTTCCACCAAGGCGGTGCCGGTATTTTACCGGCATGAGCCATGGCGCTGATAGCGCCATGGCTCACCGCCTTCCGTGTAATGAGGCCCAAAGTCTCCCAAGATAATAACTTGTGAATTACTTTTGGTTTTGGTAGACAGCAAGTGTGAAATATCATTATCAAAGGTAGAGGTTGGGCCTGGTGGGCAGTAAATCAGGTGTATTGTGATAGTAGATGTGGTAGAGGTGGCCAGTTTAATAGATAATAATTCTGTTGATGGTAAAGGTTGCTAGTTGACAATTCTTAGGCCTAGAGCTGTCAGAACATGAGTAATTATCCAGGATGGCAAGGGCGAATGAAGGTCCTGATGATGGTTGAAGCCATGTTTCCATGAAGGCAATAAAGCTGAGGTCATGGAGTGTTATAATGTCGGCTATGTCTAACGCATGAGCTTGAAGCGATGTGGCATTGATAAGGCCAATTTAATGGTGGGAGATGTAGCTGTATTGGCTGATTGAAGGTTGCTGCTATACTAACTTTGTTGATGGGAGTATAATGTTGAAGTGAGGATCTGTAGCTAAGTCTGTACTTTCTAAGTGGTACAGAGCAAGGAGAGGTAGGGCAGGGTGTAGAAGTAGACATAGATGGTGTTTGATGAAGCTGTGGTCTGGTGTTGCATGTGGGCAGTGTTGCACTTGGTTGTGCTGATGTGCCATAAGATGGTGCAGGTGTCGGATGATGCACTTTGTGTTCAATATTTAAATTTAAGAGCAGTGTTGGTAGTCTCTGGGGGTCATAGTGTTCCGGGTGAAGGTAAGGTTGTAGGAATTTTGACGGTGGGATGTTGGGTGACGGTGGGAGATTAGTTGCCATAGTCATACTAGAAGCGATTAGTTGAGATGTCCATAGGTCTCAATGGAGGCCAGCCTAATGAGAGTGCTAATGAGAGTGTTGATGTAGGTAGGTCTACCTAGATGAGTGATAAGAAAGAGCACTAAGCAGGATAACTCCATGTCTGATACTCATACGGTTAAACAGGTATCTAAGTTTGCACTTTGTAAGCTTTAGTAAGACTGGACTAACGGTAGGGCTTATGAATATTAACCATAAAAAGCTATGGTCCAAGCAAAAACAAAATGTGTGAGCGGTACAATGGCCACATAAGACACTTGAGATAACATGCAAATACTGGCACGGTTTGTTAAAGTGGGGATAGCTAGGCCAGCATGAATTCAAAATTACAGGTGTGGATTACAACCCTATGACAAATGGGAACACTTGTGCAAATACTGGTGCTATTTGTTAAAATCATAGTATAATTATGATCACATGCAGATACTAGCTAGGTTTGTTGAGGTGGGGCTAGCTAGGCATAGCATGAATTCCAAATAATAGGTTGCATAGAGCCACACTAAAGAGTTAAGAAGCTCTACTGACATCATTACTTTACCTGCGCTGTTTTGTTTCCATATGAAATCTGTGGTTGATATTGTACATCTTCTTTTTACCACATTGTTTACCACAATGCTTTTTCTTTTTCTTCTGCTCTCTACTAAAACTCAATTTTATGCTCCTTTGAAAATGCACAATATGCTTCTGGTAGTCTTCCTTGTTGAACGGCTGTGACAAGCATTTGGCTTTCCTCTGTAAAGGGCGTATAAGCTCCTGTTTTACGGCTCTGTCTGCAGCTGCTTTTTAACATGAAACTAAATCTTTCCCTTTAAGGGTACTGTGCACTTCACTATGGCTATGTAACTCTTTTCACATATGTTCAAATGGAGAATCACATATGTTCAAATGGAGTACACATTTTCGAAAACACAATAAAGCATGAATACAACTGATTAGTATTAAACTTTGAGCAAAGAACGACATTGAACAATATCTTCAGTATCACCTGGAAGGGCCACCCCTCTATGGTGCACCCCTAAAATACCCCAAAACCAGAAAACATGAACATCAATACAAAAGACAATACCTGAACACAATATCACAGTGTGCTCATGCGCATTGCAAACACTTCCCAAACTACACCCTCTCCCAAATGCAATAATAAACCCAATATTTGTCTTTCCCTCTCAAAATCTTACCAACATTTGCCTCTGATCATTCACTTCTACATATACATTAATATACATTGCAAGAAAAATCATGACTTTATGTTCTCTGCCACTTGCCCCTTTACAGTGGATTGAGGGTACAGTCCTCGCTAGTGCAGGACTTCCCACTCTTAGTTCTGAAGCAGCGCTGCCCGACCCTCTTTTACTAAGGGATATGCACACTTTACTTACCAGGTTGTAAGACTATGGCCCTCATTCCAACTGTCGGCGCTGTTAACCCTTAACGCCTGATTTCCACCTTAACGCCTGCTTTTAGCAGGCGTTAAGTACCAAGGCGCTAAGCGTCCATGGTGCTAATTACAGCACCGTAATTTACGGTGCCGTAATTAGCGCCTTCCCCACTCCCATTATGCCCTATGGGGCAAAAATGGGAATGGGGAAGGGTAAATGGAGATTGGGGATTTACCGCCCCACTCACCTTGGAATGGGGCGGTAAATCCGCCATCCACCATGGTGTAAACAGAGTTTACACCATGGTGGTAAAGTAGGAAACTTACCACCTGGGTTGGAATGAGGGCCTATGTGATGTCACCGCTCTGCACTACAGGAGCCCTCTTCAATTTCTACTAATAGAAAAAAGGAAACATGGCAAGACAAATCATGTGGCTCACACCGTCATTCACTCCACTTCCACATTTATACTCACTTCCCTGTTGGAGATGTCAGATCAGGTGCACTGGCTTGCTATGGTTATCCAAAGTCTTTCGGGGCTGCTTCTCCCCACAATGGTCGGCACTCGAGGTGCGGGCTGGGGTTTGGGCTGAAGTGATCCAGCAGGCCTTCTGGGTAACACCGGTGCCTTCTAAATCCTTGTTTGCGCAGTCTTCTGCTCTCTCTGGGCAGGCTTTGCTTGTTCCCTAAGTGCAGCAGAAGAACTCACAGCTTTCCACAAAAACCTGGATACACAAACCGGCCACCAAAATATGTAAGGTAAGTCCCACTCCACTCCAAATAGGAAAAATCAATCCCAAGGAGCCAAAAATGTATGCACCAGACAGGAGAAAAACAAAATGTTATTATAACAGCATAGTCAGGGATTCATCTAAATAGACATTCGACAAAAAAATAAGATGGCAGGTTTCATATGAAATTACAGATGAGAAAAGACAACACATGTTATGACTTATTCACATTTTCCAGGCTTCCTTTTCAACATTTTCATTCACACTATAGCTGCTTCCTTACATTTCCTAACTCTATTATTTTATTCTAACC
This sequence comes from Ambystoma mexicanum, assembly GCF_040938575.1. NCBI lineage: Eukaryota > Metazoa > Chordata > Amphibia > Caudata > Ambystomatidae > Ambystoma > Ambystoma mexicanum. The sequence goes on along the minus strand of NC_090921.1, from coordinate 931,261,836 downwards.
TTGTGACAGTATTGAAATAGAAAATTGTTAGTTCATTTGCATTGAGATCATCTCCATTCACACGTTTCGGATTGGATAACAATCTTTTAAACTTATGTAATTTGAACTTGACTTGTAATTGGTTGTTCCGAGAGGGGTATGTTTGAAGTGAATGACTAAGTACATTTCAACCAATCCCTAAGTGAGGTGTGACAGTACGACATTGGAATTATAACTTTTACATCTTTTCCCATTGACCTAATTGTTTGGCACTGTCTAACTATTCTCACCAGTGTGAACTGTTCATTGCCAGTCCATTTTTCAACTCGTTGTTGGAAACATAAGTTCCTTGTTCTTCCTTCCTCCTGATTCATCTGTCCTGCCTTTGACCTTACTTACTGGGGCATAGCTGCTTGCAAACTTCATTCTCTTATATTGACATGGATATGTGTGTGCACATATATATTCAAGGACAAAACTTTAGTTACAGGAACATTGAGGTGAGAACTTAACATAACATCTAACCCCTAAAATTCAGCTAAAGCCACCTTAACTTCGCTGTCCATAACTGAATCTCATGACTAGTACCCATTAATGTGTTAAAATATATTTGGCCATGCATGCTAACCATGGCTAAAGGCCAGGTTTAATGCCATTTAATATTCTAAAGTAATATGTGACATCTTCAGTGATGCCAACTGTGATGTCATCACAGTGGTCATAGGCTGTGCACCATGGGGTGAAAAGTTAAGGTGGCTTTAACTGAATTTCAGGGTTTTTGTTACATTAAGTTCTCAACTTAACGTCTCTGGAACTCAAGTTTCTTTCTCAAATATACATATATATATAACAGTTCCCAAATCTCTGAGAAGAAGCAACCGTGAGCTCTTATTAAGACAATCAGAAACCAAGACTATCTTGGATTTTGAGACTAAAAAGCCACGGGGATCAATCTCGAAGAAGAACTGTACACTTTTTCTAGGCACTTGACAACACCTGATGATATTTTTAACACACAAGTAGATATGCCTTGGCTACATTATCATCATTATTTACATACTTTTTTGGTGTCTCTAATTATTGTGTAATATTGTATTTGCACAACTACCTTGTATTTTTTTAATGCTGACATTTTTCCATTCTAGTTTGTTTTGACACATTAGCAGGGTAATTCATAGATTTCAGTGCAGAGGCAGCACACGCGAGCAGCACAGAGAGGGAGCGTGAGCCAGCGTGCGCCTGCCGTGCGCGCTAAACATCATTCTGGCGCATCGCATATTCATGGAATTCCCAAGCCATAATGAACGCTGGCGCAGAGAATATCCCGCAGCGCCAGTTACGCCCCCAAGAACACCCCTTGCACAAGGAAAAGCCATTGAAATCCCCAATGCAGCACAAAGTGCCGCGCTTACCCTGGACCAGCTTACAGGGCCGCTACACTGTAATCGCGCGAGGGGGGAACATGTATTTCTGGGGTGCGCTGGAATTATCACACGCGATAGGGCTTGGGTGAGTGGGGTACGTGTGTTTCTGGGGGTGTGTGGGAAGTGTCCCACACGATAGGCCGTGTGCGAGCGGGGTACGTGTATTTTGGGGTGTGTGCGGGAAGTATCACATGCGATAGGCCTTGTGCGAGCGGGGTACGTGTATTTTGGGGGGTGTGCGGAAAGTGTCACACGCGATAGGCCTTGTGCGAGCGGGGTATGTGTATTTTGGGGGTGCGTGGGAATTTTCACACGCAATAGGGCTTGTGCGAGCGGGGTACGTATATTTTGGGGGTGCGCGGGAACTTTCACACACGATAGGGCATGTGCGAGTGGGGTACGTGTATTTTGGGGGTGTGCAGGGAGTTTAACACGCAATTTCACTTGCAGAGCGGGGTACGTGTATTCTGTGGGGTGCGCGGGGAGTTTCACACGCGATTTCACTGTCTGAGCGGGGTATGTATATTCTGTGGGGTGCGCAGAGAGTTTCACAAGCGATTTCGCTGTCTGAGCGTGGTATGTGTATTCTGTGGAGTGCGTGGGGAGTTTCACAGGCGATTTCGCTGTCTGAGCGGGGTACGTGTATTCTGTGGGGTGTGTGGGGAGTTTCACACGCGATAGGCCTTGGGCGAGCGGGGTACGTGTATTTCTTGGGTGCGCGGGAAGTGTCACACGCGATAGGCCTTGGGCGAGTGGGGTACGTGTATTTTGGGGGGTATGTGGGAAGTGTCACACGCAACAGGCCTTTTGCGAGTGGGGTATGTGTTTTTTGGGCAGTGTGCAGGAAGTGTCACACGCGATAGGCCTTGTGGGAGCGGGGTATGTTTATTTTGGGGGATGTGCGGGAAGTGTCACACGCGATAGGCCTTGTGCGAGTGGGGTATGTGTATTTCTGGGGGTGTGCGGGAAGTGTCCCATGCAATAGGCCTTGTGCGAGCGGGGTACGTGTATTTCTGGGGGTGTGCGGGAAGTGTCACATGCGATAGGCCTTGTGCGAGCGGGGTACATGTATTCTGTGGGGTGCGCGGGGAGTTTCACCCGTGATTTCGCTGTCAGATGGGTACGTGTATTCTGTGGGGTGCGTGCGGAGTTTCACACGCAATTTCTCTGTCTGAGCGGGGTACGTGTATCCTGAGGGGTGCGCAGGGAGTTCCCATGTCAATTGGCATTGTGGGTCCTCCCAGGTGTGCCCTCTATTCCCTCACCAGCCCCTGCAGGCAGCCCATACCACAGGGGACTACCCTGCACACCTGGTCATGTCCCGTAGGCAGCCCATCCACCATGGGCATGCCCCGCAGGAAGCCCATCCACCCTGGGCAGGCCCACCAGCCAGCCCACATGTCACCATGCACTAGTGAGCACTGACTCATGTCCCCCTGCACCCCCATCCACCCAGCATTGACGGGCACCTGCCAGCAGGCCCCGACTCATGTCCCCCTGCACCCCCACCCACCCAGCATTGACTGGCACCTGCCAGCAGGCCCCACTCATGTCCCCCTGCATCCCACCCATCCAGCATTGATGGGCACCTGCCAGCAAGCCCCGACTCATGTGCCCCTGCACCCCCACACACCCAGCATTGACGGGCACCTGCCAGCAGGCCCCAACTCATGTCCCCCTGCAACCCCACCCACCCAGCATTGATGGGCACCTGCCAGCAGGCTCTGACTCATGTCCCCCTGCACCCCCACCCACACAGCATTGACGGGCACCTGCCATCAGGCCCTGCCTCATGCCCCCCTGCACCCCCACCCATTCAGCATTGATGGGCACCTGCCAGCAGGCCCCGACTCATGTCCCCCCCAACATGTCATAAAGATGAACATTCATGGGCCTCATGTCCACCAAAATCCCACTGCATGCCACCTCAGTCTTGAGACCCAATCAAGTTTCCCATACACCCCACACTGAAAGGCCTTTTTCATGACACAAACCAAAAGTCAACTATGTACATGAACACATGTCCGTCACACACACACACTGGGTACCAGTGATTGTGTAAACCCACATTGTGACATGCAGTAAACCAATGAGAGAATAGCACACATGGAAGTAATAAATCAAAATGTATTTTGCACAAAATGAAGCTAATGGAATGAAAACATGAAAAATATTTTAAAGAAGAAAAGAAATGCATGTCCAAAAATGATAAAAATAATTAAAGTCTCAATCCAAAGTAATCCAAAAGAAAATTTGTCCAAACTCCCCGTCGACCAAAGCAAATCCAAAGGAAACGTAAATTGTAAAATCCATAGCTCCATGGTGATTAAAAAAAATTGTTTTCATAAATCCACAGTTCAACTATGTACAACGATTCAATCCAGGGTCCATGAGCCCAACAAATGAAATAAAACCTATAAAAAAACTACCTAAGAAATAACTGTATACAAAAGGGTGGGGCATTGTCCAAGCACCCCAAAATAAAGCAAAATGAAAATGAAACCTAACACTGCAAACTATATCCAATAGCGGCGGGCTAGTCCTACTGCTCACTTTTTCATTTCCCGGGCCAGGGCATCATCGAACTCCTCGCCTATGTCCTGGAGGGGGTCCTCTTCCATGGCCCCGAGGTTTCATAGGGACGATGCCATGTTCAACTACAACTCCCTGCGAATTGCCTCGAGGCACTCGGCCGCCTCAGTGCCCTGCGCATGGAGTTCTCCGCCCTGACCATTGTGAGCCATGCCTCTTCCGTCTGCCGCTGCTCCGCATCTATCCGCTAGCCCAACCGCTACCACGCAGAAGACACTCCCAATCCAGGGTCCTCCTGCCCTCCGGCTGATGCCTGCCCCTCTGATGTTGTTGGCCCCGAGCCATCATCGCTCCCACCTTCAGCCTGCTGCTGCCGTGCATGTGCCCTGGCCGTTGCTGCCTGCACGTCATCCTCCCGCTGGGGTCCAGTTGTTGGGGTGGCCACCCCTGCTGGACCTCCGACTCCCGACTGTGGCAGGGATGTGTCCTCCACCAGCCTGGCCACTGGGTCAGGGCCAGCTCCACAGGGTGCCCAGATGACACATGGGCAGGAAGATGGCACAGAGGATGACTGGCCCATAGGGGGTTCAGTTGAGGAGGGGGTCGGTAGAAGCTCCAGCACACGAAGGAACCCAGCACCAGAGATCCCTCCTAGCCGGTCGACGCGGACTTCGAGGCATTCGAAATGACGTGCATTGTCCTTACGAGAACCCTGCACGTCACCCTGAATGTCATGAACACACAATGCCACCCCAGCCAGGACAGGCTGAACACGGTCCCGGATTGCCACATCTGCAGGCAGAGGAAGGCCAGTTGTTGTGCGGCTATCCCCTCCCTGAAAATGGGTCTGGACGAAGGCTTCCCTGCTGGCGCCGGATGATGCAGTCACAGGATCGTCGACAGGATTACACACATGCACCTCCACGGCAGCCTGCGCTGTCTCCTGTCCCTGCCCCTGGACTGCACCACTGGCACCAGTGGAATCCCTCCCTCCAGGTCCCATGTATGTGACTTCCACGGCCTCCTCCTCAACCAAACCCCCCACCAACCTAGATGACTTTTCACCATCTTCCTCCGTAGGCCCCTGTGGGTTCTCAGCTGACCCTTCTGCTGCCAAGGAGTCCACCTCTGACCTCTGCCTCTTGGACCTACCCCCGGCAGCTGTGGCTGCAGACGCGGCACCAGACTCCTCACTCCCCGAAGAGATGTCAACCTGGGAGGGGAGCTGGGCCTTGCGTCTCTGGCTGGCAGTGGGATCCCTGCCGCTGTGCTCCACAGCACCGTCTCCGCCGTCTTCATCAGTTGATGCTGCAGACGGGCAGAGACAGAACACAGGCATCAGGGCAATGTACAATTGTCTGACACACACATGACAGTTGCAGATGAGTGGCAGTCGCAGACGTCAGGCATGGCATCACACCCCCCAACACACATGTCATTTTAACTCACACACATGAGCAAAACAACAGGAATGTTGAACCAGGCAGCACCATCCACACACAAACAATAGCATGAGTAGCCGAAGCTGAGCCTGATGTCACATGCAACACGGGGAGTGCAGAACACATGCACAGACGCCACCAGACATACATGCATCTGTACATCTCCACCACCTGTCGCAGTGATAACATCACCATCCATGTCAAATCTAGCAATCAGCCTCCTACATGTCAGTGTCACATGCATCCATGGTGTATCACAGTTGCACGCTAGTCATATACACAGGCATGCACATGTACATAGTGCAGATACATGCAGGTGGAACCAGCATCCGTGTGTGACACCACAACCATGCCGCATTACATACACATACATTCACAAATGTGTGCACCCACACCTGCATTTGGCCAGCATGCTTACCAACGCATACACCATCGATGTGTCTCACACGTGAGAGGACTCACATGTGGCAGGTTCACGTCCCTGTACATACACATCCATACATGGCCCTACAAAGACATATGTGCAACCTGCACACTCCTGCCATACCTCAACACACACAGCGTCCAATCAGTACACATGTACACTTACTGCTTGACTCCAGGCGGGTGTGCCTCTCAAGGACCTGGACGTGGAGCACTGGGCGTATACGTTCCAGGACCCTCATTTGGTTGTTGGTTAGGCGGACCCGGCACCCCTCAGCATCCGTTGCTTCAAGAGGCGCTGGGCCTTGTTGAGAGTCCTGGACCTGAAGTCCTCCCAGTGCTTGCGGACGTGTTTGATGTCGCGGGCTGCCACCTCCTCCACGTTGATGGCAGCCACAATGTCCATCCAGATCCTCTTCCGTCCTTCATAGTCGGCGTCCAAACTTCCAAAGAGGGCATCATACTGCCCCAGGACCTGCTCCACCAGGATACCAACTTCATTGGCACTGAAGCTGATAGCCCTCTGCCTCTCTGCTGGGGGGTTGCCACTGGTGCCAGATGGTGTTGTGTCCGATATGGCAACCCCCGAGGCAGGTGTGGGTGGGCAACTGGGTCCTGGGGCTGGGCTGTGGAGCGATGGTATCCCAGTCGGGAGTCTTCTGTTCCAGCAGGGGTGGTCACAGCAACTGGACCCCTGCAGATGGCTGACGTGCAGGCACCAAAGAGCAGGGCAGGTATTTTTCAGGCAGGCAGGCAGCAGCAGATGGCAGGTAGGAGCGTGCTTGGGGGTCTGGGGGGCAGGAAAATGGCCTTTTGGGCAGGAGCATGGTCTTCCGTGTGTTGTCGCGTGGCCAGCTTGATACGGAGTGATTTGGCACGTGAAAAAACTGCACGTCAGTGTGTAATTCGAGGAACGGCCCTTAGCGTGTAAGTGCGTCTGTGACGTAACGCGCACAGGCGTTTCCCAAAACACTGGTCCATAGTGGATCAGCACGTGAAAAAACCACATGTCTTTGTTTTGATGCGTGCAATCTGAGGAAAGGGCCTAAGTGCGTAAGTGACGTGATGCGCGCAGGTGTCACCCTCAGCACGGGTAAAAGGTGAGCGTGGCCAGCAATTCACTGTACCTGCCTTTCGTGGAGACCGATGTGTGTGCTGCTACTTCGTGTTGTTTCGCGCACCATCACAACTTCACAGCGGATCAAAGACGTATCTCTTCTTTTGGTGGGGGTATTGGATACGGGTGTTTTTCATCATCACGCTAGTCTTACGGTGAGTCACGCACAATATTTTTCCCACTGCAGGTGCCCCGGTGTATCGCGTACCCATTTCCGAGGTCATAGTAGCCTGCGTGTTCCTGGGTGCCACCGCATACTGCGGGAGGTTAATTCCACGCACGTAGGCTGCAGGGGTTGTGTGCACGGTTTTACTGCAGTTTTGGGGTGCCTGAGCATTGCGTGACCCATCACTTAATCACTGGTGTCACATACAGCCTTGCAGGTGCAGGGGTGCTATTAACATCTTGCATCCCACCCCCTTCACCCCAATTGCCCAGGACAATTGTCGTGTACGCCTCCGATTGGCACTTCTCCATCTGTGCCGGCACTACTCCATCTGTGCCATGGTTGGGAGGCCATCAAAGGTGAGGGGCCCCTCAGCTGGGCGTACTCTTCATGGTGGGCGTGCTCAGGAACATGGCTGGTGTGACCAGGGAGTAGCGGGACTCCAGGGTGTCCAGGGTGGCCGCAGAGGGGGAAGAGGCAGGGGTGGCCACTTCGGCACAATGTTGTGCCATGTATTGGTGCAGTCATGCCACCACCCCCTGTGGTTCTGGGAGATGCAGATTCTGCATCTGGCACTGGCGCCCATGTGACCCGGCAGTCTGTTTCATCGACTGCCACGGGCCCAAGGGGAGTAGTAGCTGCAGGTGCAGCTGTGGACACCACCACCCAGGCTCAGGGTCTGCCAGCGCAGGCTGCGTTGGCACTTGAAGAGTCCATGGAATATTTCCAACAGGTCAGGAGGAACACCGTAGGTGCACGCAGGGCTGCCCTGACCGAGCCACGTGTCCCTGGGGCAGTAATGTCATCTGCTGCCCAGACCAGCCGGCTGTTGGCAAGTGCAGGGGCAGATGCAGCCAACAACACCCCGCTTGTGAGTCTACCAATGAGGACAGTCGCAGTCAATGAGCCTGCCACAGCGGATGTTGCTGCGCAGGGTCCATTCCAGGGCACCCAGCAGCCACTGATGCAAGTCAGGCCTTCGGTCGTCCTTTCACCTCTCACTCCCTTGGCTCAATCCACCGGTGCCACTGGCCATACAGATCAGGGCGGCATTTGCCAGCCAGGGTCCGCGTCACTATCCAAGAGGAGGAAGGTTTCACCTGCAGCACAGGCTGGGACCCCACACACAGCCACAACTTCCTGCACGTTGAGGAAGAAGCCTTTCTGTGTGCAGGAACTGAGCTTCCTCGTGGACTACGTGCGGGATCACAACCGTGACATGCTAGTGGGACATAATTGTCAAACTACGCTGCCCATCGTGATACCCACTGGAAGCAAGTTGCGGAACATGTGAGTGCATTCGGCCATGAGGTGCGCACGGCGCAAGAGTGCAAAAAGTGTTGGAATGACCTCAAACGCAGCGCTAAGGCAAAGCGTGCCTCAAATTACAACATGACTCTGGTGACTGGCAGTGGGCCGGCACCTGAGGAGAAAGACCTCACTCCGCACGAGTCACTCGGTGCGGAGTTCATACCACCTGAATTGGTCGAAGGAGTGGGAGAGATGCAGGACTTTGATGCCCAGTCAAGTGAGTGTTGCTGCGTGTTTGTCGAGGCCAATTGTGTTTTACTTCTGTGATGTGCTGTGCATGACTGCCACTACATGTCATGTGTACATGGTTCAGATGTGCAAGTCATGCAATGCTTCACTGATGCATGGCTGCTCTGCAGGATGGTGGACATGTGGAGCAGACGGGAACTGCCCATCACCACACTTGCACCATACTCACATGCTGGTCACCTCGATGCCCCCCGCTCCATGTACCAGCTCACTGGCCCTTCTGCATGTAGACTGGGGTGTCCTTCCTCTCTGCTCTGGGACTATGTCATGGCATGACTGAGGTGCACGTGTCCTCTGCCTGCATGCGGGTACTCCATGTAGGCATGGTCCCTTGCCCCTCCACCCCCCTGCACCCCAATTTGACCTTTGCACTGGTGTGCATAATTTTGCCATAATGCATTGGCCTGTTCATGCCTCCTGTGTACATGCTAACTTCCACCAGCCAACCTGCAAGACACATGCAGTGGGGTCCATCCTTTGTCCTTGATGCAGGGTGTCTCACTTGGACTGTGCAGATGGCAGATACTCTGCAGGGACATGAGTGCCCTTTCATGATCCATGTGCATTCCATGCATGCCCCTATGTGTCCTTGAGTGCATGATCATTGTTTTGCGTGTCCACAGTGACCTACATTTCATGGCGTTTCATCAGCCTGCCCATGCCCACTGTACCTCAGACCTGTGTCCCACACATGTTTAGGGTGTGGCAGTCTGTGTGGCTCACAGGCCTCACTCTGTTTATGGCCCACTGACTCGGTCCAACTGGTGTAGTGTCTACTGCACACATGGGTGTATTACTGAGGGTTCATCATGTGTCCTGCTTACTGTCCCATCATCATCTGCTGTGTTGTCAGTTGACTCAGATGATGCAATTGATGCTAGTCAACACTGTCTGCCAATACATAGGTCTCTGGTCATCCTTTTGATACCATGCAAGGCATCCCTGTATTTCCACTTAGGGGGAGGGGTGGTTTGCTTGTAGCCATGCAACCCATTGCATGCACATTGCACGTGATGCCTGAACTTCACCTTGCACTGCCTTCACGTTTTCTGATACACATCATGAAGTACTTGTACATGTAGATAGTGAGTAACGTACAAATGTTCTGCACTGCATCGACCCACTTCTGAGCCGTATAACGCCATTCTACATGCCTAATCACTGAAGCAATGTGAAGTTGATCCGGCATGCATGGCAGGTTCTCTTTTGTGTGTGACATGTCTGCTTCATGTGTTGGCTGTCTGTGTGAGGTCTATGTGTGTGTGTGTTGTGTGCTTCTAACATGTGTAGTGATCTTTTTTCTCTCTACTTTTCAGATGATGACGCAATGGAGCCAGACGATGGTGTTGTCATGCGAGGCACAGGTTTGTTATCACTACAGCAACCCAGCACAAGTGGCGGTCGTGGAGTGGTAGACCACGAGAACACACATGTGCTACAGACCATCTTGTCTTTGGCTGACAGTGAGTCCAGCCCAGATGACCACTCTGACGTCCATGTCGAGTGGGATGTGCATCAGGACCATAGGTCAGGGGTGAGTGATTCTGATGTGGCCACTCCTCTGTCCGCGACCCCTGCACTGAGGGGTCAGACAGTGGTGGGACCCCTGCCTGTGGTGGATCGGGATGCAGGGTCACCCTCCACACCAGTTGCTGATGGGCATGGGCCATCACGTCAACGGGGGCATGTAGTCGTGCAGCCGTGGACAGAGCCAACCCAACGAGGACGGCCGGTCCTTGGGTCCCGCAGGTGTCAAGCCAAGCATCGCGGTGGCCGCACGCCACCGAAGTATACTGAGTGGGAGCAAGACATGACTGCCAATTCAGAACAACAGGGGGCAGCAATGTGAAACATTGCTGTGAGCATGGAGCGTGTGGCCCAATCCATGCTCCCCCTGCTAGGCAGGTGTTTCTCCAGCAGCAAGCAGCACAGTCCACGGCCCACTCGCTCAGGCTGGGCATGGTGGCCTCAGACAGGGCACGCCAGGCTGAAATTTTGTCTTTGCATCAAGCAATTGCTGCTCACGCAGAGGCACACATGGAGGCCCTGAGGGCTCTGTATGAGTCCCTCAGATCCACTCTGGGTGTCCTCTTGATGTACCAGAGGCCGCAGTCAGAGGAGAGGTTTGAGCAGCTTGAGCGTACCATCTCGGCTGAGCTACGTGCTTGCCGGGAGGTGCATCAGTTGTCCAGCCAGGCCTTGCAGGAAGAACTCTGTGTTATATGTGTTACCTTGCAAGAGGAAACACGCGTATCACGGGAGGTTCTGCATGCAGACCTACGTGTCATCGCCACACAGAACCAGGGCTCACCCATCCGGCAGATTTGCTGCTGACGAGGGGCAAGCTGCAGCTAGGTGTGGTCAAGCTCCTGTGCCACGTCCTCCTTTTCAGGATGAGCCAGACTCGGACGACAAGGTATCTCCCACACAGGTCAAGCTGTGCAGGCGTTGAGCCCATGGAGTTTTTTTGTTCTCAGCATCATTGCAGGTGGGTGTTGAGCTGCACCCTGTACCTCCCCCCTCCTGGGTGTCTCCCCCCAGGTCATATGTGGCCATTTCTTATTTTAGTTAGTTAACATTCGATTTGATAGTTAGTTAGATTAGGTAATGTAGATTTTTTATAGTTAGTGTAATTAGTTAATAAAGTTTAAAATTGCTTGTCTATTGTGCTTTCATGTGATGGTGTGGTGCTTTGTGGCTTTTGAAAGCATCCACTGTCTGTTCCAGCTGGGCCTTTCAAGCTTGTCTTGTGTATGTGTTTGCAGCTTGGGGTCCTGACTCACATAGGTCACTCCTGCTCCCTTATCCATGGGCTCGCAAGGATGGTTCGATGTTACAGTCTATTTCACAAGGGCTTTGGACTGTCATATCTGTGGCCTGTCTGCTGCTGTACTACTTGTGTTAACACCCCTAGTGGGGATTGTAGGGGTCTTATTGACAGCATTTCAGCATTAGAAATGGGTGGTTTCAGGAATCAGGTGTCCATTAATTGCTATACATTGTGTTGTATGTTTATTTTCTTTGCTGTACATGGGCTTGATGCACTTCATGCTGTAGAGAGTGTCCCCCACCCTTTGCCTGTCAAAGTCACACTGATGGTGGGATAAAATCTGATGTACGCCTCTGACATGGTCCAGTCACAACCAGCATGAAGAAACACACACAGGGGCCTTTCCTGCATTAATTTTGTGTTGTGTGCCCTTTCTGCAGGAGAATGAGCCTCCAGACCACCTTTGCTGGCAGACATGGGCCAGTGTACGTCTGGCAGCTGGCCACGTTTGGTGGTGCAGACATGCGCATGTGTGCTCTAGCAGTGCCACAGGGCTTGGGCTGATACATCCAACAGAAGCAGACGTGTTTTCAGGAACTCCATGCAAGGTGAGCAGCACAAGGGGCACACACCACAGCCAACCTTCCACCAGGCCTGTTGCACATGCATGCTAAGTAGCGCCACTGACGGTGAGCTTGGGTAGTTATTGGTGTTGAAGCGCACAGTACAGCTGAGATGAGTTGGTACACATGGCAAGTTGCTTTCCAAGTTGTCAGGGGCACATGCAGGGGCTGTCGCACATATCCTCCAGTCCACCATGCTCCATTGAAGCAGATGTATAAATCCATTAGCGTTCAAAGCCTGACAAAATAGAGCTGCTCACAGGCACACCCAGCGAGGGACAGACTGGTGTGCAGTGCATATCATTTGCATGTTCAAATTGACACATGCATTACCTCTTTTATTTGGGGGAAGCCAGAACACTACTTGTACTGAAGTCGTACCTCGCTATATGCGTGTAGGTGCTTACCCAGGGACCACTGCATGATGTGTGAATCTTGAAACATTGGTCTTCCATTTGCGACGCGCCCATGTGCGCCTGACTTACTGCATTGACAGTGTATGAACCATCACGGGGGGAGTCTTACGTGTGGGTACGAAGCAGCAGACAAGAGTGTTTGTTTGTGGAGGAGTTACTTGCTTTGGGGCATGTATGGTGGTGTGTGTGTGTTATGGACACACACAGATTAGTAACTCTTACTATCTTTGCAGCATGGAACTGCTCCTGTTACCGGACGTGAGAGTGCACAGGTAGGAGGCCAGCACTCACCCCAGAGATAAATCTCTCTTTGACTTCCATTTGAGTCATTTGGTACAAAGTGCATGATGTACATGGTTTATCTGATTGAGTATGTGTTATTGTGAATAGTAGATTTTTGTCTTTTCCCTACTTTCTCTTGACAATCCAACTCCCCTCTCCTGCCCCTCTTTCCGGTTACCCAGAATACCAATGCCGGTCCAGTCAACATATCCCTGACCCTCCTTCCCCACCGTGGTGTCAGAGGCCTGTGTAAGTTTGACCTTGCAAGCGCCCAGACCACAGAGGGGGTGGTTGGTTCGTGCCACTCCTGCGCCTGGAGACCGGAGCAGTGACACTACCCATCAGTTGGTGCTGCATCATTGTATATTATGTACCAAACCTGGTACACATCATGTTGTAGCATTGTTTAAGTGTGCTAACTTGGTTTTTCCATCATTGTGCTTGTACATGTGCTTTGAAATTTACTGCTACTTCAAGTCATCTACTGGAGACTCTTCAAGTGTTTTTGCTGCCTACAGGCTTTTTGCCTGGCTTGTGTGTTTGGCTCCTTTGAGTTCTCTTTGATTTGGTATTTTTGCCAGTCAAGGTGGCCTCTGAGGGTGCTGGACACTATTTACACGCAAGGTGGAAGATGGAGACAAAGGGGTAGGGTGATCCTGTGGCCAGGTAGACTTCAAGGAAGAAGGCTACATACCCCAGACACAGTTTTTCAGTAAGTCATGGTGATATGTGAATGAGGGATGGTGTTTGGTTGTTGGACAGTTGTCTTGGCCTGCAGTGTGATGGGCACCCTGACATTGTTATTGTGGTGTCCTATGTACATGATGTGTTCTGCTGGTCAATGTCTGTTCCTGTGTTGTGTTTACCTTTCACGTGTGAGGGGATTGGTGTGGTTTGACATGCTGGGGTGTGCACATGGGCAATGTTCACATGTGATGTGTAGAGGACAATGATGGTCACTTGTTTGGACATGCATGTATTGAGTGCATGTCCCTACTGACACACACAGTCGCACTATGATCCACCACATGTATATCCACCCTTCCATGTCCAAATGTGCACACAGTTAGCCTTCTGGGGACCACTCTGTCCCTGCAGCACAAGATCTATGACCATTTGTGGATCCTGTACATGCGTCAATTGTTTATTTATTTATTTATTTTGTCCTTTTCATGTGATGCTCAAGGTGTGTGTCTGACACAATGGCTGGTCACTATGCTGTGTGCTGAGCAGTGTGTTGGAGGAGATGCACACAGCACACATATTCAGGAGTAGGGATTTTGCCTTGCCCAATGTGCAAGTGAACAGGCATTGATTGTTATGTTCATGCTACAACTGTTGGAATGCATTTGGGTATGACTTGTTTTGTGTGGGAGGTTGTTGGTCAGTCATTTCATCAGATTCCATGACAGGCGTCATTGTGTGAAGCCAATTTCCATTTATCACATGTCACTTTGTATATTATTGGTAATGTGTTGGCCTTTTGCTATTGCTTGCCATTTCAAGGTGTGTCAAACAAGGGTTATGTGGTTTAGGAGGGTTTGGGTGACATACCAGAGATTGTGATGGCCTGTTTTTCAGAGGTGTGTGATGCACACCTTGCATGTGTTCCTTTTGGTCACACACAATTGTTCATGTTTTAGTAGATAGGGATGCACACAATGTAGCACTTCCATGGCAACATTCTCAGGGTGGTAAGGTTGTGACAATTGACTGTCTCTTTGTCATCATCGATTGTCACCTGGTATGCGTCAGGCCTGTGTGCACTCTGCAGGTCTGGGAGTTTAGGTGAAAAATGTAGCCACAAGCTGGGTCCGAGCTGCCTCGCCACGTGCCCTATCCCCTCCCATGGGCAGCACCTGTGCCTGTGGTTGGGGATGTGGGGGCACCACCATGTCCACCGCTACACTCTGCCATGTAGCAACATTGTGCAGGATACATGCTGACACAATTATCCTGCTCACTACTGGGGGTGCATAGAGTAGCTGCCCATCAGAGCGGTTAAGGTGAGCGGAAGCGTGATTTTAGCACTCCGAATGTGCACTCCACTATGCCCCTGGTTGCAATATGGGCAGCATTGTATCTTACCTGGGGTGGTGTGGTGGGGTTCCAGATTGGAGTCATCATGTGGTTGCTCAGAGGGTAGGCACTGTCCCCTGGAGTGGTGATAATGGTTGTGATTATTGGGGTTTGTGTATTTGTCTGTGTGTGACATGCATGCATGTGCACGGGCATTTGTACTCACCTAGGAGCCATGTGTCGCCATGCTGCCCAGCTTCCAGGGCCCGGCTCAGGGCGGACATTCTGTACATGAAACTGTCATGGGTGGAGCCTGGGTAGTTTGCATAGACAGAGGTGATGATTCCCTTTGCATCGCATACCACCTGCTCGTTGATGGAATGCCAGTGCTTGCGGTTTCGATAGATGTGCTCAGTGGCCCTAGGTGGAAGTAGGGCCACATGGGTGCAATCTATGGCACCGAGCACTTTGGGGAAGTGTGCCACCCTGTAAAAGTCCTGGACTACGGCCTGCCTTTCTGCGGGTGTTCTGGGCATGTATATGTGCCTGCGGACTGAGGGGCACGCAGTCATGATTGCCAACACCTGGTGTAGGCAGCGTGACTGCGTGGCCTGTGAGACCCCCCCCACTATGGCAGCAGTCCACTGAAATGACCCAGTGGCCAAAAAATGCAGGACATTGAGCACCTTCTCCGAGGAGCAGAGGGTGGGGGATGTAAGGACATCTTCCGACTCGCTAACCTGATCTAGGATGATACGAGGTGGAAACCTATACCTGCCGTGGACCTGGTCATCAGGCATCCCAAAAAGGCTAGTCTGGGGGAAAAAAAGCAGGCCCTGGCTATTCTCCTCCTCCTGAGGTGTCCCACGATCAGTACTGGGACAAATGGGGCATTCATCGTAACTGTATATACGTGTTTGTTGTTTGCGCGCACTTTTATACTGTGCGTGGGGACGCTTACGTCTGCCTTCCTGTGGCAGACGTGTTGACGCCTGTGCACGTCTTTTAGCGTGCGCTTGTTTTCCCGTTTTCAAATCCATGAATACAAGTTGTTCGCGTGGGTGTGGGCGTTCTGTGTATTTCCCCAGTTACGCCTTCTTTTTCACGCAGTGTTCCCCATTCCATGTGTTACGCCCCAGGTCCCGCCCCCTTTTGGTGTGTGCGCCGACGTTGTGCGCTTTCCCTGTGCACGTCGCGCATGGCGTTCGGGTTGTTGCAATGATGTGTGCGCCCGTGTCCGCCCGTGTGCGCCCGTGTGCGCTACGCATGGATTTGGCGCACAACCAGTGGAAAACACGTGCAGGCCCTTCCTTGAATCGCACACGTGCGTGTGCGCTTGCTTTTTCACACTTGCGCCACCTTGCGCCAGCTTGCGCTGAGATTTTCGGTCCACATTTGTTCCATGAATCGGCCCCTATGTGAACTATCTACCTTTTATTATTTGTATTTATTGTATTGCAAATTTTTAACAATATGGCTTTATAGCATTGGAACATGGGAATTGGTTTTATTGACATAAAGATTTGATGGACTTTTACAACACATGATTGTTGAAACATTGAATTTCAGCCTTATTGGATATACATGTTGACTCATATAGTTATTAATTTTATGCATTATTGTGGTTTTAACTCATTGAATAATTATCTGTGGTATTATTGGTAGAGCTGTGCGAGATCTAGAATGCATTAGGCACTATACACCTTTCTGTCAAAAACTTGAATACACTATGCACTTTGTTAGAAATTTACATAAGGTACTATGTACTTTATGTTGCTTACATTTTTGCTAATTTGCACAAGCATATTTGCACAGATGAAGCATATTTTCACAGGTACCATTCGTCCTGGGAAACTTACCTGTATTGCAGCCCTCTTCTATCACAGACTGAGTCAACTGTTTACATATGCATAACATGGGCAGCTCGTATTAGGACTTCATATGACAGACTTTATTATTTAGGGGTTGTCATCCGTTTATTAGATTGCTATGGTAGGAGCCGTATTTAAGGCTCAAGTAAGCAGATGTCAGTACACTAGGTAATGCACAGACATATCATTTTGTATTTTTTTCTGTGCATGGTTCCCCTTACATAACCTTATGTTATATATTATGTGACCTATTACTATACCTCTTAATATACCTAAGACACTAAACTGTATTTATACAGAATATCAAGCCGCATACATGTTTAGCTATCTTGTTTAGATTTTCCAAAATGGCCGACTCAAGAATGCAATAGGAATGTTCAATCTAATTGTAAGACATTCTGTATGTACCATAGAGTTGCTTGCATATTTATTGTCCATCATTTGTGTCTCTGTTGAACCACGTGATCAAGTGGTCAGAGCACCGCGAAATGCAGCGTCCAGTTCCATGGTTTTCCCTCTCAGCACATTGCTAATAAAATTTGGGTGCTAACTTGAGTTTGCTGTGCTGCTTCCTTGAATCCGCTGCAATACACTTTCATTCTTTGCCTACTCTGGGAGTGCAGTCCATCTGGCTAAATGTGCTTGCTGCAAAGGGCTTTTTTTCAAGATATATATGTGTATTTTTTTTTGTAATGGATTTTATAGCCGCGTCTACCGAATGTGTATTTGCAACTAAATACAACAAAAGCAAAAGCGAAGGGGGTGTAGTCATGTCAATTAAAGGCCCAAATGGTTCAAAAATCATGTTCACATTGCTACGGGCCTTTGCGCATCTCTTTACTGGCCAATTGCATTGTCCGCTGCTTACTTGTGTAGCCTTGTTAACAAATGTTAACAAATGAACCAATTACACACTGGGATTCATGAACGCGACTATCCCCACACTGTTGCAGTCATCTGTGTTTGCAAAATCACCCAATAGGAATGTAATGTTGGGGCTACGCATCCCTGCACCATCTCTATCCAACCAATCATATTACCCCCTACACCCTTGCATCTATGCGTCATTGTCATCCACACCCACAGACTGTCCAATTCCACTTTCAGATGAATTGGCGCAGCTACACACACACACACGGTATGATGTCATTCCTGCATACTGCACTGTCCAGTAAGCGGGCACGGAAGTATGTAGTCACAAATAATTACAACACCCACAAAAATTAAGATTCCATTTATCATTGCTTTCTGTACTTGCTAGTAAATGGCTTTCCTTGTAAATGAAAGAACGTTTGGCACTTCTCTTTTAAATTCTTTAGCCCGTTTACCCACTTTTTCCATCATTTTATTTTCTTCTGTCCTGTGATTTGTACAGTGTCTGTATTTTTTGTTTTACTTTTTTTCATTTCTTTATGTTTTCATTTTTTGCAGCATTGAGAATATGATTAGTGATTACATCATCGTTTGGGTTGACAATCCATCACCACCTAGGAAAAAGCAAACAGGAATTAAACAAAATTGCAGGCATTTGGTGCTTCTTCAAAGTGAAGCAACACTGTGCAAGAAAAGAGGCACAGGATGTACTCTGCAACTTCTGTAACAAGACTCAATGCCGTGGGCCTTCTGATGTTCCTTTTCAAAGCCTAAGAGCATCAATGATGATAAACCATCTAGTGGGAGTCCATTGGGATGAGGTGGATAATGAGTATAGAAAAGCACACAAACATTATAAAGGACAATGCATGGGGCCCATTCCATGCTTACAAGGTGATCAGCACCACCTACAGAACCTCCATCCACCAGTGCAGCAACAACTCCAACTGGAAATGAAGTCTTTGCATCAGCAGTGATGTTCACTACACAGACTCCTCTGTTATCGACACCCAATCTTATCATGATGCAAGTCATGTGTAAAACATGCTGTGAATGGGTTGTCAAGGAAGGAGCTACATTTAATGAATGGCAGAAGTTAATCACACAAAACTAGATTACTTGTCATTGTTAGTTTTTTTAAATGGCAATTACCCCTGCTTTTTTCCTAAATAAATAGAAAAAATACATAACAATATATGTTTCTTTTTATTTTAATTCCCTTTGTTATGTTTCATCCTTATGTGTTTCCTCTCCTACGCCATACCCCTCTTTCCATTCCCCAAAGCAGCCCGTTTAACGGCCACCTTTTAAGTTATAAATCACACAAAACTAGATTACTTGTCATTGTTAGTTTTTTTAAATGGCAATTACCCCTGCTTTTTTCCTAAATAAATAGAAAAAATACATAACAATATATGTTTCTTTTTATTTTAATTCCCTTTGTTATGTTTCATCCGTATGTGTTTCCTCTCCTACGCCATACCCCTCTTTCCATTCCCCAAAGCAGCCCTTTTAACGGCCACCTTTTAAGTTATAAAAATTGATAAAAATGAACAGAAACTGCGAAAATATATTACAATACATATTGTTATTTATTTTATGTAGTTTCAGTAATCAAATCCCTCAATTGTTTGCTTGTAGCTGCGGTTACAATGTTAACATGGGAAACAGTTTAGCTGCAAATAAAAGCAACCCAGTCATTGATAGCCTTAGTCGTGCAAGCAGAAACCAGCAATTCATTAAATGAATGCTGTAGCTGCGGCAAAACAAAATGACATCAAAAATACAACTCTGTATATGTGCATTACACATATATATCGACATTATAAAACAACTTACCAAATACCTTTATACATGTTCTCTTCTTTCTTCCATAATATGAACTCTGAATCAAAATAAAATGTAGTTCATTACAAAGTAAAAACAAAATAATGTATCTTTTTTCACAATGGTTCTAAGTGAATATTGATTGTATTTTTGTTACACATCCATTAACATGTTGTTTTCATTAATCATACTTTATACATTCATATCATACATTAACCTTCTTGTTGGAGAGAAAAAAAAAACTCTATTTAGTTATTTCAAATATTTACCACTCATTAGATATAAATATTCAAATTTACTCTATCTAACATAACCTGTAAAATAAAAATATCAACAATTTTATAAAAATAAACATTTTAATAATAAACCCCCTTTACAAAATAACAAATATTACAAAAGTAATAGCTGCTACATTTTAGTATAGGGGAAAACATCAGTATTATCACCCTAACTATACTAACCATTTAAGTAACTACAAGCTCAGTTTTGCATCAGCAAATTCTAAAAAGAATTGCCCACAAAGTCAATAGTTTGTACACATATCCCACAGAGGAAGACATTAAAAAATAAGATGCTGAAAACAATGCACCAGATGAAAATGCAGCACAATCAGGATTGTGTAAGTACATTCTATATATTCATTCAAAATAAAACAAACAATTATATTTAAAGGAACAAAGATGACTGTCCAAACACATATAATCTCCAAACACATATAATGAATGTATGTACTATAAACTTTCCAAAGATGTTTAAAATAAACACAAACAAATTTAAAGTCTGTTATATCTTCATTTGTTTAAAAATATTTCAAATATTTTCAAACAGATGAAGAAGTGATTCAAGTCTCAAGAAGATTCCAATAGCAACCAACACAACAAGTAACCAACAATGAAATTATGGCTTCCTTTTAATTAGTAAAAGGACTATTACTTAATATTCATGAAGAAATACAATCTCTGAAAAAGGATATTAAAAATTTAAGACAAATCATGCACAGTAAAACATCTGATAATTGGCCAACAGAAGATGTATCATGTGTTCAACCTAAATTTAAAAGTAAACCCACAACCACATTCCAACCAAAATAAACCTATTATGAATAAACTTTGTTTCCATATTTATTTACCTTTCCAAATATGTACACTTATATGTATCATAAATGTATACAAAGTTTTTTCAATGTTACACTAACTGTTGACAAACACCACACTAAATCCACATAAGAAATAAATCCACATTAAATGTTTTTTTTCAAACATTTTCTATAGCTACGGCTACCGACAACCCCATGGCTCCCCATGTTTTATAGCCATGGAGATAGGAGTATCTGTATTTCTTTTGGTAAACCAAGTATAAAATTGTTAAAAACATAAGAGACCGTAAAAAAGCAAATAAAAAAGAAAAAAAGACAGCTTTTTTCCTCATTGCATCTTTGGCCGTGGGTAAAAATAAATGAATTTGCGGCTACAGCCCTAGCCCCAGTATTTGCTGCAGTTGCCCACGTCTCCAACATCCAACAACCTATGGGACAATGGTGTAGCCACAGCTATTCAAATATGTTTTAAAAAATGATATCTTTTTATCTGAAATAAAAGAAAACACGATCATTTCAACAACACACACTTTGATAAACACAATTTAAGACACAAGTTGTTATGACCATCATATTTTGTATACAGTGCATCACAAGCACTATGTGAGATACAACATTTGTGCATACAACACTGTTCTCTTTCCACATCCTAACCATTGGGTCATTGGAGAAAAACAAATCAAACTTGGATTAAAAAAAACATACAACAATGTTAAAAGGTAAATAAACAGGGATATATAAACTGGGTGAAAATAAACAATGAACATTATACTAGCTAGTTGCAGCACAAAGGATGGGGAAGGTTGAGTAAACTTGTAAAACAAGGATATAAACTGGGTGAAAAACAAAGAATATTATACTGGGTGGTTGCAGGACAAAGGATGGCGAATGTTAAGTAAACTTGGAGAGAAATACAAAATAGGATAGGATATGTACACTTGAAGAACAAGGGATATGAAACACAATTTGCTTTAAAAGAAATTACCATCACACAGATGCTTGGCAAAATTGAGCCATTCTGTTTTGAGTTGCTATTTTCATATTCTCTCCCATTTGGACATTCCAACATATCCAACTAACAAGAGTAGCAGTAGTGATAATGACATAATTTGGGTTCTAAATCCATTGATATCCAGAAAGAAACCCACTTCTAACACTTTGCACTTCTTTAAAGTCAAAGAACACTATTCAGAAAAGATGCAGAGGACATACTTTGCGCATTATGCAACAGAACTCTACGTCATGGTCCTTCTGATGTTCTATCTGGAAGCCTAGGAACATCAGTGATAATACACCATCCAATGCAAGTCCACTGGGACGAGATGGGTAATAAATATCAAAAAGCACATGAACATCATATAAAAAATGCATGGGACCCATTCCTTGCACGGACATAGTTCAGGCCACCTGCACAATCTCCATCCACCAGTGCAACAACATCACCAACTGCAAATGAATCCTCAAGTTCAGCAACAAAGTCAACTATACACATTCCTCTTTGTAATGAATCCCGATCTTTCCATGATGCAAGTCATGTGTAGACAATGACACAAATGGCTAGTGAAGGGAGTAGCCACATTTGAGAAATGTCAAACCATCTGCTGCAAAGCCTCTACAAAGATGTGCATGAAACCTATGAAAAAGCACACAAGCGCCACAAAATAATAGCGCATGGGACTCAAGCATTACATGCAGAAAAATCAGAACATCAGCCACACTCCTGCCATCTCCACACTGAGAATTCTAGAATGAAACCAGGGACTTGAGACACCTGCAGCAATCCATTTCAAGAATGATCCGAAATGCTAGAGAGGTTCAAAATGAAGGCTTATCAAAAACTGTCTACAAATGTGCTGCTCCCATCTCCAGAAGTACAAGAATGTTTTGAATATAGGTTGAACTTTCACAGAAGTTAACCATCCAACATCTGGTGCAGATCCACTGGAATGATGAGAATGATACAGCTACAACAAAATAGAAAAAATACAAAATTACTAAAATTAATATCACAAAACACCATCAATTGTACTAACTCACAGAAAACTCAAAACAACTAAGAGTACTGCATAGCTGAAACTGCATTAAAATTACAACAAATAGAATCAGATAAACTCTACTTACATAAGTACAAAAAACGAACAGCCTACATATAAATGCCACTGATTGACAAATCTAATTTTGTAGATCCATGTTATTGAAAGTTAAAAAATACATAACAAAAATACTTGCCACACAATCAGAACAGATGAAACAAATGACAATAAACACCATCTGCTAGCAGTAACTACTCTAATTAAAACAGACAACACAGAAAATAAACCTTAAAACACGTAAACATTTCTTTCATAACACTTACTTTCATATCACCCACACTCCTGCCATATACACAGCCTGAGTGTTGGCATTAAAAGGATGAAACTGCAGAAAATGGTGGCTTTTATACTTTCCAAGGTGAATACCAGAAAAAGAGGACTATATATCAATAAAACTACTAAAATTGATGACACATCCTCCCCACAACCTATCACAATCAGCTACACAAAAAAAACAATGAAACTGACAGAAATCTATGTTTTCCCCACCAAGCATCATTCATAGACGCGGCTATTCTATGCGGCTAAAGAACCTAGTTTGTATTTGTGGCTACACGTACATTTTTAAGCAACCTAAAAATCAAACTAAAGCAACACACAAAACTTAAAACAAAAGAAAACCCAAGCACAAGAAATAACACACACAAATAAAATTATGTGCTTTATCATCCACACAACAATATGATTATTGCATAGAAAATGTATATGTTTAGACACGGCTACAAATATAGCCGGGTTTACGGTCTCAACCAATTACATTATGAAAAGTGTTGATGTGCAGATGCATGTGCTACCTTTAGACGCGTTTATACGACAGCCTTTTAGGGATGTTTGTCGATAGCCGCAGCTAATTGCTAAAACCACAAACTTAAAATATATCTTTCTCCACTCCAATACTGTAAAAAGTGTCCTTAATATGCCTACTAACCCCCATCCACACCCCATTGTCCTCCACCATCTCCCCCTAACACTAACCCCTAAAACACTCTATGCACCCACCCAAAATGCCATGTAGCCGCAACTACAAACATATGAGGTGGCATTTGTCCTCAAATAGCCGGGGTTACAACACGTCCCCAAATACAAGACATGCCAATTTGTCCTCAAATAGCCACAGCTACAACACGGAGGCTGGTCTACCCGCAGTTAACAACATTGTGTGCAAGGTGATTGTTGCGTAGCCACGGATTACCACAACAGTACCATCAACCAATCAAGAACTTTAAAACACACACATCAAAACACTCTGTTCATACAAACTACTAGAAAATTCGAGCTAGGAATTATGTTCATGAAAACAGAGAGAAATTGCAGATATCATGGCTGGTTTGAAAACTGTGTGGGTCATAGTAGACAGTTGGATGTTTTGGTTGCTGGCTTTTTGTGAGAAACTAAATATTAACATGGACCTAGGATTGAGAGATTTTACAATGAAATGGTTTGGATTGTGGGGAATGTGCTGGTTCCAATTTTTTCCAAAATTGTGGAGTCTAAGAAGTACAGGAAAATCAAACAACATACTAATTAATTGTGGAGGCAATGATTTAGGGAATGCACCAGGTGTGTTCCTTACTTTAAAAATGAAACAAGACATGGCAAAACTAATGGAACTATTTCCTCACACCCTCTTTATCTTTTCCAATTCGACTCAGAGACAAAAATGTACATAGACCACCAAATTTAACAGTAAAATTGAGAAATCCCAAAGAAATTTTAACAAATCAGGTTCAGAATTCATGAGAGACCACATAGATATCAAACAACAACATACAGTTCTGCATGGCCAATTTCTATAGACAGGACGGAGTACACCTTACCGATTATGTAAATGCGGTATTACTTGATAACATCAAAACAATACTCCAGATGTGCTAAAATACTACTCTCAGTGTGCCCCAAAACAGTCATTTTAAGGACTACCTATGACATAAG
The DNA here is from genome assembly GCF_040938575.1 of Ambystoma mexicanum. NCBI lineage: Eukaryota > Metazoa > Chordata > Amphibia > Caudata > Ambystomatidae > Ambystoma > Ambystoma mexicanum. The sequence goes on along the minus strand of NC_090921.1, from coordinate 931,237,391 downwards.
AACACACAAATACAATAAAATAGGCAAACAAATATATTTTTTCACATACCCGTGGCTACATTTTATTGACGTTTACCATAGCTGCAATTACAAAAATGTTGTTTGGGAAGAGAGGGACTGACTTTATATTTAAAACTACAACAACACTTAAAACATCAATACACCACAACACAGCTCAAGCAGTAATGTATGATACCTAAAATGAAAAAAAAGCTAAAGCAAGCTAAAAATAACGACAATAAAGTAGACAGAGAAAAAAGAAATATGCACACAATTTGATAGCATGAGAAGCAATACACAGAGTAAACTACAGTGTATGGGGTTTCTAAAACTACAGCACAAACATCCTTTTAATATAAATTCTCTTCTGTTTTTCTCCACAGTCTCACTTGTATACAAATCTAAAAACACTCAACCCAAATAGATAACAGTCTAAAATACCATCCCAGTCACTGCCCGTGGCCTTTTGGCCATGGACAGTTAGTTTTCAACCTCAGTGCCACTATACCTATAAAAATAACTTTATAAAATAAATAAAAGACAGATGCCCCAACACATATTGCCACAAATACAGAACTACTCTTACCTGTGCGTATATGTAGTGCTTTGTAACCTTATATATAGTCACAAATAGAAGCAAAACAGCCCCCTCAGGCCATCACCAAGAGCCACCCTCATCTATGCCAGCTCTCCCCACTCCCTAGACGGCCTCCTCACCTCACCTGCCCTCTCCCTTTCACCCCAGAACACACACTGCTTCTGTGACGCAGTTTGCTTTCAGATGTCGGCTATTCGCGGCTATAGCCGAGGCTACAGAAATCTTTGTGCTGCAAACTCAGTCCTTGTATCCTCTGCAACTACCAAATTTCACACGTTTTAGCCACCCCCCCACCTCTACCCTGATGGAATTTGCATGTTTCTGACCTGCAAATTGTCACACTCACCTATGTCTCTGCGGGAGTGATGGATGAGTTCCCTTGACCCCATGTTCTCACTTCCCCTGTTTCACCCGGAGGAATACCTGTCAAATACAAGGTGTACACTCAGACCTGAATTCACCTGATTCCCCCCTTTGTCCTTCCCTTCTCTTTACTGTGTGCTGTGATGTCCCCTAAGGGCTTACCTTGATCTTTAGTAAGGTGTGCACTCCATACTGCATTTTCAGGGGCGCGATTCACTCATGTGATTGATGCCAATGTCTGTAGGCTGAGTTCAGATGCCACACGCTGTTTTATGCCTTCACAGCGAGGCCGAGTGTTCAAGGTGCCAGTTTCTTCACTGGCTAGAAAGTCCTTCCCACAAGTGAACGTTGCGCGGAGAATGTTGAGTGTCCAAAATTGTCCGTATTGTCTTTGTTTTTCGGTAACTTTGTGGGTGAGCAGTGCTGCATGTAGAAGCTAGCTGCTGGTAGCTATGCACAGCACCTTCAATTCGGGTGCGCCTGGTGATGTCTTTCCCTTTCCCTTGCAGGAGAATTTATGTGGTATTAGCACCTCAAGTACAGGTTCAGCGCTACTGGAGACTTTTGGTAAGTAAGTAAGTATGCACGGAGGCTTTGGTAAGTATGCACTGTGTTGAGAGAGAGCTCAGTGAATAAGTGTCCGCGTTACTGGGGTGAGTGCAAAGAATAATGTCTCTTCTTTCTTTTGCAGGGGTTTGTGTGCTCACACAACTGACCTGGATTCCAGCGTCGCCGAAAGGTTTGGTGAGTATGTGCAGCGTTACTGATGTGCGCGTGTTAATGCAGTTCTTCTTCTTACAGATGCCGGTGTAGAAGTCCCCTCTTGACTGGAGAGTGCTACGGCGTGGAGTAAGAATGGAGGTTCCTCTGGAGCAGGTAAGCAGAAGCAAAATGATCCGGAGCAGTTGAGCAGAAGCTGGCTGATCCAGAGCACGGCAAGTGTGTTGCTGATACAGCTCACAGTAAGCAACACGAAGCACTGGAAGAATCTTGGGTGTGGCTTATAAAGCCAGCCACACCGAAAACTAGGGAGCTCATGACTTGTCATGCACTTCCTGTTTGGCAACAGGAAGTGGTAACCAGGAGTTACTACAAACACTAGGAAGAAATTAAAGGAGGGATTTGCTATGGGTTCTTTGTGTGCCTATGCCAGGCCTACCAAGCCTCCACCCAGCTTGTCCCAACTACTTGTCTGATACCCATAACACAAATAGATTTTTACTGCGTTTCATTTTACCATAACCTTGGTTATAGCTGCGAATATCTCTCGCATCGAGAGAAAAACCAGATTGCGGTTGTTTCATTTCTCAAAACCATAATCCTGCAATGCACCATGGGAGATATCTCTATTTTTTGGGGGTAATGGGGGCCCTCTTCTCTGTCAAATATTTAAATAACTACAGCACAGAATAACCCCAGCATCTCACTCTTTTGAATGCTTCATGCCCACGTTGTTTCAGACCTGGCCCAAATCTGTATAGCGGTTTGGGCTTGCGCTTTGGCATAAAATTACATTTTTGACTATGCGGAAATGAATGGGAAGTAGGCTGCATGTTTGATGCTTAATTACTTTCTTATTTTTTAACAAATCCTTACAAAACTTTGCAGTCTGAGTGGGCGCAGGGACCACAGAGATTTAAACACTTTCAAAATTTCGATCAAATCCTTTACCCAAATCAAAAGTTATTAACAATAGAATTTTGAGAGGTTCCTATTTGTCTCCGACTACTATCAAGGAAAAAACTGTATTTGCAGGGATGCTAAGGTGAGAACATAATGCAACAAAACCCATGAAATTCGTACGAAGCCCCTTAACTTTGGGCCTCCTGCTGTGCCTCCTATGAACACAATGATGTCATCACAGATCACAAATATTTAAATAACTACTACACGGAATAACCACAAACCAAGCATGGAGCGCAAGTCAACGCTTTGTGGTGAAGTTGTTTCAGTCTAATCAAAAGTCATTAAGGACTCATGGGCCCCCTTAAACTGCAACATTTTGTAAGGATTTTTTAAAAGTAAAAAAAGTTATTGAGAAGAAATCATTTTTTTCTCCAAAAGTGTGGTCTAATTCCCATTATTTTTCCCAAAGACAAACAAGGTAAATATTTGGCTGGACGGATTTGGACCACCTCCGAGACAACTTGGGTGCAGTTGTTTTTTAAATATTTGACAGAGAAGGGTCGACCCTTTCTCAAACATAGATAGCTATATCGCAGAGATTTCCCTAAAACCGGGTGTTTTTAGAAATGAAACAGCCGCTATCTTGTTTTTCTCTCGATGCAAGTTAAATGTGGGTGTTGGAGGGGGTCTAGGGACTGACTTTGCAACACAAAGCCTGCTGTAGCCTCGGCTATAGTCTCGAATAGCTGACATATCAAAGCAACCTGTTTCACAGAAACAGCTTTTGTGGTGGGGGGAAGAGAGAGGACAGGTATGTTAGGAAGCCATCAGGGAGTTGGCACAGATGAGGGGGCACTTGGTCAGGGTCTGGGGGCTGTAATGCTATATTGTCTGCCATTTTCTGATATTTGCAGCTATATTGGAGGCTATTAAGGACTACAGATAGCCGAGGGTATGTATAGTTCATTACCCGCGGTTACACTTTTTTTAAAGAATTGTTTTTAGCTAAAGTGACATTGGGGGAGAAAAACCATGATTTCCCTCCAGGACTCCCTTCCATGCAGATACCAGGACAGACATTGCACAGATTCAAAGTGAGGAAGGGGTCAGCCTTCTCAGGCCATGTTGCCCAAAAAATGAGCCAAAGTTATAACACCACTTGGAGAAATGGACCGACTCTTTCCTTGTTTTGAAGCTAAATAGGGTCAGTCCCTCTTTAATGCTAAGCAGGGTCAGTCACAGTTACTGCATGGATGGGCGACCAAATGGGCATCTGAATTACTATTATTTTTTAATCTATGCTACTGTCATTTCGTGAAGGTTTTGCACTTTGAGACAATGTTTTACATTTTCCTGAATTGCATTCTGTTAAGTGTAGCCTCCCAGTCAATAATACAATTAAAATATATATATATATATATATATATATATATATATATATATATATATATATATATATATATATATATATATATATATATATATATATATATATATATTATTACAGCAACAGTGAGTTTCCAATCCTGGCAGTAACTGGGGCAAACCCTACTTAGCTTTAAAGGAAGGAAGAGATCAGCCACCTAATGCCCTATTCCCTAATAAAGGAGCCCACCTTACAAGACCATTTAGAGAAAAATGGCCTAAGGGGGCTGGATCATTCCTCAATTTGAAACTAGGCAGGGCCGGTCCTGGTTATGCATGGATGAGAGACAGTCCACAGTCCCAAAGGCCATGTGTTTTCTTAGTTTTAAATATCTCATAACACGGCATGCCCATTATTATTTTATTAAACCGTGCTGCTGTCAGTCTGAATGTGTTGCACTAAGAACATTTTTTGCCTTTTGCTGCAATGCATTCTGATATTTGTAGTGTCACAGTCAAGATGGGGGAAATAATGGTACAACTCTATTCTTTTTGCCTAACATATTTCTATAAGGATTTAAATATTTGAGTGACACTATTGAATGTTTACTTATCAAGTTATCTTTATAAAGCAGAGTATTGTTGAAAGCCATACATGAGGGCGAGAAGAGGAAATGATGAGAGGAAAAGTAAGTCATGGGTAAAAAGATTATTTTTTTTCAGAGGCCAGATGCAACACATGGGTTTTTTTGTGGTTGGAAAGCTTACTCAAGTATTTGTCTAGCCAGCGTTTTGCTTAGTTTGTAATGTTCCCAGTGCAGACGGTTCCACAAGACCACAAGCACTTGTTTCGTATTGGGATTTTATTTTCCATGTAATATTTCGTAACAGATTGTTGGGTTTAAAAGGTGAGCACCTTTTATACATTGCCAGCTTATGTATTGGAACTTTTCCTCTCTCAGGTTATTTTTCTGGTGTTCAGTACTTTTTAAAAAATGTCCAGTGCTATTTTGTCTTGCACACTTTCTTCCAAGAGGTAGGTCAAATGATCTACCTTTATATATGTCACTTTAAGATACATGTTCACTTACTGTGTGTATATTCATGGGTTTCAGCTTTTGATTTTCGCTATGGGTGCAGAAAGTACCTAGGCTTATGTTATTTTTGCAGCTGATCATTTTTTTCCCATTTCCATGCTGCTTAAATTTGGTTAGTAGGGGTTGTGCGATGTATCACTACAGTCACGGAGATACTGAACATAAAACAAGGGACATGGATGTCGCTGCTTAACCAAAGTATGTGGTACACGGCAAATAATGTAATCTCACTGCGCATTGCCGAAAAACATTGTGAGTTCTCAAAGCCTGCAATCTTTTATACGTAACAATACCACTGTTAAAACAGGACAAAGGGCCTCATTACGACCCAGGCGGTAAGTTACCGCCTGGGTCGTACCTTTACCACCATGGCGTAAACTATGTTTACGCCATGGTGGTTGGCGGACTTACCGCCCCATTCCGAGGTTGGCGGGGCGGTAAGTCCCCAATCCCCATTTACCCTTCCCCATTCCCATTTTTGCCCCATAGGGCATAATGGGAGTGGGGAAGGCGTTAATTACGCCACCGTAAATTACGGTGGCGTAATTAACAACATGGTCCCTTAGCACCATGGATTTTAACACCTGCTGAAAGGGACCTCGGAATCAGGCAGTAAGGGTCGGCGCTGTTTACGCCGCCGTAAACCCCTTACCGCCTGGGTCCTAATGAGGCCCAAAATCACTTTGTGATTGATGATCATCTTTGAGCGATGGTTTGTAAATGTTTTAAAATATAGAGTGGCTGTGCCCACCAGCCATGGTCGAAGGTGGGTTTTAGATACAGGGACGTTAAGGTGAGCAATACATTGTAACAAAAACTTTGAAATTCAAGGAAGAAACTTTAGTTTCAGGGACGTTAAGGTGAGAACTTAACACAACAAAACCCCTGAAATTCAGCTACAGCCACCTCAACTTTGCACCCACTGTTGCGCAGCCTATGACCATAATGATGACATCACAGATCAAATTACTGATGACATCACTAATTACATGTGGTATGAGAACACTGATGACATTACAAATCACATCACTGATGCCATCACTGGTGACAACATTAATTACATTGAACATAACTGACTACATCAATAATGGAACTAGACATAACATCATTAATAAGTTAGCTCATGAAAATATTACCTTAATATCAATTCAGGCTGTGGATTTGGCCATGACAAAGGCTGGGCTCACTGGCCAGCACAAAAGGCCAGAGCTAGTGGTCGGTTAGTGTTAAAAAAAAAAATAAAATGCATATTAAAAGCCATGCCTATTAGCACATCACTGTTTGAAAATATACAGTGGGCATCGTTGAAAGCTCTAGTCAGTTGTCATGGCTAAAGGCCATAGCTATTGCCCACTAATATGTTAGAATATACAGTCAGGACAGCCAAAGGTCGCGGCCAATAGCTAGTATTGGGTTGAAGACCATGGCTACTGACTTGTTAGTGGATATAATGTACAGTAGGCATGGCCGAAGGCCAATGCTTATTGCATTTTATTATTTTAAAATATACAGTGTACATGGCCAAAAGATGTACAAACTGCTCAAGGTCAACGGCTAGTGGCCAATTTATTTGGTAGAATATTTAGAATATATAGCGGGCACAGCCAAGATTTTGGCCACTGGCCAGTATTGTTCTAAAGTCCATGTCTAGTGCATGATCAGTGTATATAATATAGTGTGGCAGCGGTTGAAAGCTGTATTGATTGGTAAAGGGAAAGATCTATGACTGGTAGACTGTTAATGTTTTAAAATATTCAGTGCACATGGGTGAATGTTGTGACCGCTGTCCATAAATGAAGGCTATGACTAGTACCCATTCATGTGTTAAAATATATTTGGCCATGCACACACACCAGGGCTAAAGGCCATGCATAATGCTAGTTTCTGTTGTAATGGAATTAGTGATGTCATCAGTGATGTGATTTGTGATCTCATCATTATGGTTGTAGGCTGTGCAACAGGGGGAGTGAAGTTAAGGTGGCTTGAGCTGCATTTCCGGTGTTTTGCTGCATCACGTTCTCTCCTTAAAGTCCCTGCAACTAAAGTATTTTCTTTGTGCATATGATTTTTTTTAAAACAGTTTTATAGCCTCCAGCTACCAAAAATGCATGCCCGACTAGATGCAGCAACAACTGGAGAGTTTTACCCACAGCTTCCACAGGTGATAACTGCAGCTATAATGAAATACATAAGGATACTTAGTTTTCTTTTAACACACTGTTTTGAAAGGATCAATTAAGAGTATTCGATCCATACATACAGTATGCGCCTCATCTCATTGGATCAATCCGCAGCTTTTGATCTTGTTGATCATACCATCTTAGCCGAGCGGCTCAAAGAAGTAGCTAATTTCTCTACAGAAGCCACTCAATGGATGTTATCTTTTCTATCAAATAGAACTAGTAGAGTTAGTGCAGAGGATGCTATGGCGCCGGCCATCCCCGTGTTGTTTGGAGTACCTCAGGGTGCCTGCACTTCGCCATGCATATATAATATTTTCATGGTCCCCTTCTTTGCCTACCTAGAGCTGGAAGAGATCCTTTTTTCCAACTACGCGAATGACACACAATGTGTCATCCGGCTTTCAGGATCTCACAACCAGGACGAAATAGAACTTAATAGAATATTTGCCATCATTGAGAGCTGGATGATGCAGAACACTCTGGCTCTTAACCGTGGCAAGATGGAACTCATAGTTGTGGGTTCAGTAAGCACCATGTCTAAATTGGACCCTGAATATAAACATTTTTTTGCTGCGGGATGTAAAAATCATTACTCTCCCCACGGTTAAAATCCTAGGAGTTGTTCTAGATCAGGTGTTTAATATGAAAACGTATGCAGGTTGCACTGTTGCATTAGCAACTTATTATATTAAATTACTAGCCCGCCTGAGACCTTATATCTCTCAGGACAATGCGGAAGCATTCGCGTGAGCCATAATTGGCGCAAAAATTGATTATTGTTGCAGTCTTCTGGTAGGAGCTAACAAATCCTCTAGCAACCGGCTTCAAGTCGTGCAAAATGGGGCTGTGAGAGTGGTGTCGGACCTCTCAGCACGTGCCCATGTAATGGAGTCCCACAGTGCATTGCATTGGTTGCCTGTGGAAACTTGTATAACATTTAGGATACTAGTAATTATGTTCAAGTGCCGAATGGGCACGATGCCAACCTATCTACAAGAACATGTTAAGGAAAAACCTAACCATAGAAACCTGAGATCTAGCAATCAAAATGTATTATTGCTGCCTAGATGTAAGACTAAGAAGGTGCAGGGAGTACATTTTTGGTATAGCCCCCTCCGTATGGAATGCTTTACCTATCACTCTGAGAACCCATCGATCCCTGGGTGTGTTAAAAAAGGAGTAAAAAACATTGTTGTTTCGCTAGATAATCAGACTGTGGTGCTTGCCTGTCCGGTCCTCTGGCTGGACAATTTCTTGACTTTCCATCTTGTCTGGAATTTTCAGTTTTTTGTGTCATCACTACTGTCTTGTCCGCCCCCTCACACCTAAGGGTTTATGGTTGCGCTTTATAAATTAATGAACGTAAAGTAAAGGAAAATTACAAATGCGCCGGTCCGGAAAAAACAGTGCCTATATGCCTACCCGGCACACTACGAGTTTGCCTGCCAGAGCCGCTATACCCAACAGGGATGACCATGCAGGGCACAGCGGCCACGGTAGGCAAGCCGTCACAGAAGCACCAGAACTATTAACAATGGTCCTATGGGACTCGTTGAGAATTGGGACTTATAAATTGCCGGTGCCTGAATAACCAGGCTGCCAGGGTTGTAATCCCCCGGTGTTACCGGGAAGCAAGTCACTGGTAATTTTATTCAGGTTCGACAGCAACCCGCTGTTATCACCGGCAGGGTTAGCGGGACCCATAATGAGACCATATGTGTTTTTATTGTCTATTTTTATAACTGAAAAGTAGGTCCTGAAAAGGACCGTTTTGGGGGGTAAGAAAAAAGAGGTAGAAACTGAAAAGGGAAGAAATCTAGAATTCATACATATAACAAATGTTTTTTTAAAAAAACACTTAATTTATTTAGCATTATATATTCTGTAAAAATGTTCTCTTTTTTATAAAGAAAGAATGCGGTTAAATATACCTGGGTCCTCATTACACGGTATGCGGTAACCATGGCGCTGTTAGCGCCATGGTTGCTGCTGGTATTTTACCGTGTCCCCCTTGGTGGATGGCGGAATTACCACCCTACTCCAAGGTGAGCAGGGCAGTAATTCCCCATTCACCAAGGCACTTCCCCATTCCCATTTTTGCCCCCATAGGTCTCAATGGGAATGGGGAAGGAGTTAATTACGGTACCACAAATTGCGGTACCGTAATTAGCACCAAGGTCCATTTGCGGGCCCGTTCCTTAACAGCTGGTAAAACCAGCCGTTGAGGTCGGGTACCACAAAGGGACCTCGTAGTAAGGCGGTAAGGGTTTACCGGTACCGGTGCCCTTACCGGTACTGGTAAACCCTTACCGCATTCCATGTAATGAGGCCCCTAGTGTTCACAATTGGGCATATGTTCTGCCATGTGATAAAATCTCCACGTGTGAAATCACACAAGGGGATTTGAAGCTTTGTTAACTCGGCCAGACATTTTGGTGCCTAATGCACTAGCATCACAAGCTGTGTCTGCATGTCTACACATGATTCCTATCCGCATCACAAGAACATTTATTAGTTTTATTTATTCATTAACATTTATAAAGTGCGCAAGCGCGCAACCGCCCTGAGGCATCGTGGCGCTCTTACTTTTGCGGTCAATCTGATTAGTAGGAGCATAACTGTTACAGAGACAGGCAGAGACAACTTAAATGCATGACTGATGTTGCTTATACATACTTTGTTCCATACTTGGTTACAGGCAATACAGGGAATTGTGAGATCAGAAGGCAACAGTACAAGTGTCAACAATTGTAAAGAGTAGTTTTGAGGCCTTTTGCGGAAGGAGAGGAGGGAGGTTTCAGCACAGAGGTTGTTGGGAAGAGCGTTCCAGAGTTTTGGGGCTTTGTGTGGAAAACCAATGCCCCCTGCTTTGGCCATTTTGATAGGTGGAATACGTAGTTGGTTAGCGTGGTGTGTTCTTTTCAGGCGTGAGGAAGTATCTGTTGATGATTTCAGATAATTATGAGGGGGCAGTGAGGTTAAGACATTTGTGGGTTAAGGTCAGAGTCTTAAATGTGATACTCTCTTTGACGGGGAGCCAATGAGCATCGCGTCTCGCCTGTGCTCTCTTTTGAGGATGTTAAGAGCTACTCGCAGTACTACTTGGAGCCGGCTAAGGTTTTTTGCAGAGGTGCCTGCCAGGAGGACGTTACAGTAGTCTAACTTGGCACCTATGGCCGCACGGATAATAGAGAGGCAGTTCTGTTGGGAAATGAAGGGTTTGATGGCGTTTATTAATTTGGTGGTGTGACTGGAGGCTGAGGTAATGGCATTAACTGGTTTGTTCATGGACAGGGTGGAGTAAAGGTGGACCCCAAGGGTCTTTTCGGTTTTGGCGGAGGATAAAGTAGCCTGGAGGGAGGGTGAGCAAGATGGCTGGACCTGAGGCTTCATTGAGCCATGTTTCTGTGATGGCGAGTATGTCCAGGTCAGAAGTGGTCATGAGGTTGTTGATCTCGAGGGCGTGGGCTGGGAGAGATTGAGCGTTGATGAGGGTGCATTTGAGGGTGTGGGTAGGTCTGGCCTTTTTGGGAGGGGAGATGTGGAGAGGGACACATGTGGGGGGCAGAGAGAGGAGGACAGAGGAAGTGGCATAGCAGGAGCGTTTGGTGTGAGAAGGAATGGGTTGCTTGCTTCTGGGGTGCTGGTGGCACATTCATGATTGTCACGCTGCAAACCTTGTAGGAACCTATCTTTTATTTTAAAATAAACTTATTTCTGTTCAATATTAAATTTACTAACTATTTCATCATAATATTTATCTGCAACTTTAGTTTGTTGCATTGCACTTTCTATTTCCTCTGTGACAAGCTCAACATCGGTTTGAATAATTGGCTCACCAAGCAAATTTTGACTTCCTGCTGCAGAATCTTGACTTCCAATGGCAGTCTCTTTTGCCAATTCAGTTGCCAAACGTTCTTCTTGATGTAGTAAGTGCAAGTACTGCTCAAATTTTGCATATATGTAATTAAGCTCCTTTGGCAAAAAATGATTCTTCAAAAGTTGAAGAACTTCCAAGCAAATCACTTTCTGCATGCTATGGGAAGAACAACTGCAACACACAAAAATGAAATAATTCCATTTTCTCTGCCATTTGGCAGCACAGTTTCATATGGTTAATGAGACTTGCTTTCTCATGTCTCTTTAGACAACCAGTTCATCCATGACACTCTTTGCTTCAATGGTTTGATATGAGTAGCATTCTGCTACTTCATATAAACAAAGATCCTCCAACTCTACACATTTATTTAGATAATATGTATTAATCAAGTTGATTTTCAGGTACTGTTTCAGCTATCTGCTGAATTTCACTTAAAGGCTTCAGTACCCAATTTCTAGTCCTAGCTGGGCCAGGACTTAACCACAGTACATTAATTCTATGTCCATACAGAGGAAACTAGTTAGCCTATTTGCAGCTTTGTAGCTACCACACTCTCAACGAGAGAGCATCTTCAAACCACAACTTAGAGGTTTCTGACTAAAATGTGTATCTGCAAATAAATCTGCCCATACCACAGCTGGATTGCTCTTTTCAGCTTAATGAGCAACACCTGTTGTATCATAAGCAATATACTTTACAACAGTATTTGCATTCCAAAGCTCAACAATGACAGAATTGTAATAATTCATTAATTACCTTTACTTAATTCTTTTTGAATAAAAGGTATCTCTCGATGACTAACCAGTAACATGCTGTTGAACAGATGACATCAAACTATTCACTTGACCAACTGGTATTTCAGTCCTTGGAAAGCGAAATCTGCACGTGTAGTATTTGTCTTTACTTTTGTATTGTTTCTATAAAACTTTCAACGTGAGTGCCTTTGAAATCTTTCCATCTTGTTCCATAGATCAGCATTCATATGCTGAGAAGGAATGCAACAAGTAACATTTTATTCTATACACTACATCACTTTCTTTTCCAGAGGAACATCTTTAATCCAGAACAGCATTTGTGTTTTTTGAGCCCCACATGCCTGGTACTCTTTCCTCTAAAAGAAACGTTTCACAGTGCCCAGTGGACTACTTTCTTTATTACATATAAAGTGTAAAATGGCTAAACGTCTGTGATGAAATAACTGTGATACACTTAGAGGTTCCATGGAACACCATTCTCCTGGTATCATGTGTTCTATGTCTTCTTTCTGTTTTACTTTCATAAATCCACTCTTCAGGATCATCCGAACCATCTCACAAACCAAGTTGGAGGGCCCAAGTTTCTGATCATGCATCTAACCTCAGAATGTCTCCCATACCAATATTCCTTCTACCCCTTGCATTTTGCTTCAGCACTACTGCACTACTGCGAGCAACACATGGTAGGCCATTCTTGCCACGTTTCACTATGCATGTACAGCACAGTCAGACTTGGCCACTGAACCAGAAAGGTGGTAAGTTTCGCGGCTTTAGGTGTATGCACAAAATAGCTTTATTTGAGGTAAATAAGGTTTGTTTTGACTCCCCTTTTTCCAGATATGAGGCTCTCTGTAATTTCCACCCCAGTCTCTGCCCCTACTTTGAACACGCTGTGTCAGCACTAAGTTCTTTTGTGAATTGCATTTGGACTTTGCATATGGCGCAAAGTGGCCTTTTACAGTTCAAACTCACTTTGCAGCACACACACGTTTGTATATCAGGCACAACGTGTCTATCTTCTTGAGTTTTACATAGCTTCTTTGTGTCACCAAGTATCTTTTCACAGGTCTCCTTTGTGCCTCGCTGTCGATTTGTCCAAGATGCTGCCATGTAGGTAAGTAAAACGAAAATGTCTACTAAAGTATGTTTCTTAAGTACTCATTGCAGCATGTCTTAAGAATGTTATTCTGATCGGTCTACAACTTGAATCTTTTTGTGCAAAGTATTATTCTTTTTCCTCCCCTGTATGGTTGGGGGTTTAAGTCATTCCCTACGAATAGCATTTAAGCAATATTGGGTCCGCTGCATTCATTAGCCAGTTGTATGGCTTTAATGTATATCGTATGCTGCAGCAGAGTACTTTAGATGTTACCATGAAATGCATTTGCAACGACAAAACATGCCTGGTCTTGCTTGTGTTTCTGTGCCGTTCGTGCAGTGCTGCTCCCATTGGTGGCAGTACCTGACTGATTTGCATATGTCTGGATCCCTTTTGCAATGGCCCAGACAAGCTAAAAAACAGTGGCGTGGAAGGTTGCCCATAGCAGTGCCAGTGGTTCAGCTTAATTCAAAACAATCCACCCATCACATTTTTGGTTCAAGGAATAGGGAATGTCATATTCTGATACATGCTTGTTTTTTTATTTTGCTTGTGTTGTCTATCAACTCAATTTTGACCGGACCAAGGTCTCAGCACTGCTAAGCAATCGTGACATTATTATGTACGAATATTTTCCAGTGATTCATTTGCCCCCGATGGATACATTTCCTAGTGACTTATGACATGTGTTTTGCCAAAGACCAAAGGACCACCTTTACCAGGCACAACCTTAAGGGAAGAGCGGAAGTGCCAAGGACCCGAGGGGAGGATGGGAGGAAGAGGAGGAGCTAGTACAGCCAGGGAAATAGCAGTTGTAACAGTGGAATGAAGGGAAGAGGTTCATAACTCCATGGCTCTGGTGATGTTATTTGTTACGAGCTTCACGTGAGAAAGTTGTGCATGGCTGCAAAGCCATATGCCGTGTGAAGCACAGCAAATGGCGATGAGGGAATGGGTGGACAGTCATAATTTCGAAAAAAAAATGTCGACAGACAAAAATGTCGACAAAAAAATGTCGAAAAAAAAATGTCGACTTTCGTTTTTTTTAATTATATATTTATTTTAGGGGTTTGGGAGTTAAAAAAAGGGAAACATTTTAAAAAAAAAATAAAAAAGGGGGGTTGGGAGGAACCCCCCCATTTAAAAAAAAAATGCATTGAAAAAAAAAGTCGACATTTTTTTTTTCGACATTTTTTTTAAAAAATTTTGACTTTCGACATTTTTGTTGTCGAAATTATCACTATAAACCGAGGGGATGTTCCCTATGCTGTAGGGATTCCAGCAGCTAAATGTAGGCACTCGATTGTGTGTAAAAGGGGTTGGCCAGCCTCACCAGTGGAACGGCAGAGATCACGCTCCTCAGAAGGATATTCGCTGCTAGGGATGCACTGCACCGCGCAGGGTGAGAAACAGTGATTCAGCCTGTCGGCAGTCCACCGCTGAAGTAGGAAGGCAATCCGCCCGACATAGAAAGAGCGACTTCACGAATGTGAGGGGGCTATCCACCCACGTGAGGTGGTTGAAAAGGACAATATGCCGTGCTGACGGGACGCTCCACCTAACAATACGGTTGATCCCAGCCCAGAGGTAAACAGGGGCTACCTACCTAAAGGAAAGGACATGAGAAAAAAAAGGGAAAAAAAGGAGAAAACCCAATCCGCCCACGAAAGAGCAAATCCAGCAGAGGAACTGACAACAGGGTGACAATCCCCCAGAATGTGGACTCAGAAAAACATAAAGGGGCAATCCGCCCACGGCAAAAGGGCATAAAGAATTCGCCTAAGGAAAGGGATTGGCAAAGGCCAATCTGCCCAAGAAAAAAGGAAGTACAATCTACAAGGAAAAGGAAGGGCAATCCACCCAGGAGAAGGAAACGGGAAAAGGACAATCTGCCCTGGAAAAGGGGCAATCCACCTGAGGAAAGGAAAACAAGGGGTTAATCAGCCCAGGTAAAGGACTCACTAAAACCTACAGGAGCAATCTGACCATGGCAAGACGCCACTCTGCCGAACATTAAAGGGCAATCCGCCCACAAGGAAGAAATGGCGACTTATCCACTGAAGGGGGACTAAGAAATCTGCCCATGACTAAAGACCACTCTTCTGCACCTAGCGTAGCGAGCAACCCACCATAGGAGAGGATAGTGTAATCCGCTCACGAGCACAAGAGTAAGCAAGTCGCCCACAAATAAAGAAAGGGGCAATCCGCCCAGGTGAAAGGCGCCAGTCGCCCGGACATATTGCAGTGAGAGAAAAAAGGGGGGAGAGATTCACAGGCGAAGTTCAGGGGTAACCAAGTGCCAAAGAAGGGAAGCAATAGCGAGGACGCCGCACAGACCAGGAGGCAGCCAGTGGCACGGGATGGCGGAAGAACAGGGGATCCCAAGAATGGGCCGCACAACGAGTACAATGAGGGCAGCATCACTTAGATGACTGCAGCCATTCCAACTGCAGTCACAACAGTACTAATGCCCAGATAGGAAGAGTGGCTGGTAAAATTCACTGACTACATGAAAGCACTGGGGGAGGATGATCCCACTACGCTCCTGGGAGTATTCACAAACTCAGTGAGAGAGAGGTAAAGGGAATTCTCAAGATGATCCCACCACAACAAAGAGCTATGCATGTAACGGCCATCACTGAACTCAACAGGAAGCTACTGACCAAACCGAACAAGGATTTTGAATGGTACTTGTTCAATAGATGCCGACAGTTACCTCAGGAAATGATTGGTGAATTCGCAATTAGATTGCAAAGATGACTGTGCACTGTGACTTTGCAAACTTCACGGATGAGGAGGCAATATGTCCTCGGGTAATAGAAGGGTGCAACTCACTCGTATTTCATAAACATCTTTTGAAGGAGCCCGTCTCGCTTACAGAGGTCCTGGAGCTGGCACATGTCCATGAAAGGGTGAACACTCAAGGAACAGAGATAAAGAAGTCAAAGGAGAGAGGGCTGATAGCTACCAAACACACTCCGCAAGACGGAGAATAAATCGGAGATGAGACAGGATGGCACTAAAGAGGAAGCCCGTTTGAGAGGGGATATCATCAGCACCACCCGTTTACTCCACCCAGGCCTGAGCTGAATGGACAGGAGACAGCTCGATGATAAGTAGGTGGGAGGTGTTGTGCCAAAGGACAAGGGGCCACCTTTACCAGGCACGATCTTAAGGGAAGAGCGAAAGTGCCAAGGACCAGAGGGGAGGAAGGGAGGAAGTGGATGGGCTAATAGAGCCCAGGAAACAGAAGTTGTAACAGAGGAATAAAGCAAAGAGGTTGATAACTACATGGCTCTGGTTATGTTCTTTGTTACGAGCTGCTGTTTGTGACTATAAAATGTTCTGTCCGCGGTGGGCATGTGAAGTTGGCTGTGCTCAGTTCATCTTCCTGGATGTGATGTATGAATACATTTTGTGTTTTTTCCTGTAAAATGTGCACTCCTTTTTGGAGTTCTATGGATTGCTTTTCTGTACTTTTCATACCTGTCCAAGTGTGGGTTCTTTCTCATTCAGCTTACCATTGGCTCATATCTCTTCTGCATGGTCACCTGAAGATTCATGGACATGTTTTGATAGAGTTTTGAGTTAGTTGCACATGAAGGGAATACCCTTGTGGGCACAGAAAGGCTTTTAGGAAGGGTTCGGGATGGTGGAACGCTGTCTTTCACTGAATTGTACTGTTGTCAAATATGTAAAGATGAAGAATAGGGTTCTCTGTGTGGCATTTGTTGACTTAAACCAGGCATTCAAGTCCATGAACTGGGCTACAATGTAGTCCTACCTAGCTGAGATTGGGATGGAATGATTCCTGGGGGATGTTACTCACCTCTTCATCTAACTGTTCCTCCTTGCCCTATTTTCACTCCTGTCTTCCTGTAACTGTTTTCTGCTCCATAAGTAACTAGCACCTAGATGCCCATGGGCTGTGTGCACTTGTTAAATGGTTAAATAAATAAACAAATATTGTATCCTTACATGTAAGCAATACACCAATGTTTAGGCATGGTCCTTGGGCACATTGTCCACTTGGTACCAATGCAGGCAGGGGTAAGGCAGTGATGCATTATTCTCTGTTCTCTGACAGCATGAGAATTTTTAATAGTCCCCAAGTATTAAAAATGATGATCCTTACAACAAATGTATGAAGAGCACAGATTATGCACCCACTTTCTGAGGAGTCTCTTATATCACACACATAATATAACGATTTTGCATCTGTTTCAGCTGTAAACACAGGTGGAGGACCCCAGTACAAATGCTGCCATGACTCCTAAGCAGCGGGAAAGGGGTGTACTACATTTCTTCTAGAGACATATCGTGTGGGATATCAAATAGACCCTGTATGTGTTACTGGCAAAGGCAGTCATTGACTCAGCCTACATCATCAAGAGGTGGCAATTAACCTACATCACCCAAAATTATATTGCACACAAAAAAACACAGTTAATGCAGCTACAGAGAGAACTGAGGAGTATGAAATTACCATTACACACTGAGATTAACTCAATCCCATGCTAGCACAGTGGGGATTGGCTCAAGTGATTCAGTGAGGATGATATGGAGCAGGCTTCATCTCATTAATTTAGGCACGTGTGTAGCCAGGATAGCTCTATTCTCAATAGCATGAAACTAGCCAATGCCTGGTATAGGAAGATCAGCAGGCTGTGCTTCAAGGGTATGATAGCAGAATGTCCAAAGTGATTCTTTTGTATAATAATAATAATAATAATAATAATAATAATAATAATAATAATAATAATAATTTAGCATTTGTATAGTGCTACGAACTCTCAGGTATCTGAGCGCTGCTTATTATTACCCACAGTGTGTGGTGCTCATTTATTGACCTCTGAAGGATAAAAGGCTGTGTTTCGCCCTGCCGGGATTCGAACCTGCGTCAGCAGGCTCTGCACAGATGTCAAGCGAGCACTCTACTCGATATTGAATCCAAGTCTAGTTATAGACAAGAGGGTTATATGAGGGTTGTTTTTCAGTCTCAGGTCAGATGGTAGACCAAGTTGAGGGCTGAACACTTTATTTGTTCCATTATTGTTTTCCGTTCAAATAGCATAGTTTGGATAGTTATTAAATATCAATGCTTGCAACATATTTACTGTTTAGGAATGGATCCAATGTATTGGTCTTTAAAGTTCATAAGGATTAAGAGGCTACCCAACCTCAGAAATAGCCCCCTTGCCAAATCTTAATATAAAAATACATAAATGCCCCCCTTTTTTTAATGTAGTCAAAATATTACCTTCCCCTAAAAGGCACTACCTGTAAGTGCTACAGAACCCCGCAAGAGGTCTGAGGAAGATACTACTTCTTTTTATCCACCACACACCTGGGACCTGTCAGGACCAACAGATATCTCTTAACTAATTATCCTATTCTGTAACTCCCAAAACTGGCTACCTGTGGGGCCTGGGCACTGCTTACCTGTGGGGCATGGGCACTGGAGAATTCAATACAATTCTCATGAGCAATTCTGATGCCTGTCGGGCAACTATCTTGAGTCCATCATAAGTAAACCTATAAACGGTATTTTCAAACCCTTTCCTCCTACAGAACGCAAGGTCCTTTCAGCCTCCCACATCTCCATCTGCGTTCCAGGAGTCCCAATCTACCTGGCCTACAGTCACTTACTGCATCAGGTACGTGCATTGCCATTGACCCTGCACCTCCAGAAAATAATAAGAAGCATGTTAAATTTGGAAATTGAAAATTAACAAAACGTGTCTTTTGGTATTGGGATTCATTCAGCACAACTATACCATGCTACTTGGAAGCATCATCCACTATACTGCTGCCTATTGTTCATGGACAAATTGCGTTTAAATTGATTTTTGCCTGCACATGGTGTAAATATATGGTGTTTCCAGCATGGCCACCTTGCTTCCTTCTTTGTGTGAGGCAGTGAATCAGAAGAGCATTCCTCCATTGTGTGCTGTGATTGGCTGCTGGCTTTTATTTCAAGCCAATCTGGGGACTGGCAGGCTTTAGCTGGCCCCCTAAACAATGGCCCACTCTTAAGGCCCCTGTCTGCTCCCTGTCCGCTTCCAGGATGCTATTTTGTTTTTTGGGGTCCTCCCTGCACCCTAGCACCTTAACTACAATGATGCTTCCACCTCACTCCTCCAAGAAATCTGGACTGCCTTGACACTGTAACCTCCTGAACTATGGATAGGTCCCTCCTTTCTGGACCCACTCCTACCACCTTTGATTATCACTGTTTCTTTCTGCTTATTCCTCCCATGTTGCCATTCTACTCTCCGTTCTTCATAAAACCATTTGCCAATGTCTGAATCCCTATTTGGAAAATCAAACTTAGCTGTTTTTGCTTTATGTTCAAAAATCAAATGTTACTGTTTTTGCTTTTTGTTCGAAAATGTAACGTAGCTGTTTTTGCTTTTTGTTAGAAAATCAGATTTTGCTGTTCTTTCTTTTTGTTAGACAATCAAACTTAGCTGTTTTTGCTTTTTGTTGGAAAATCAAACTTAGTTGGTTTTGGTTTTTGTTTGAAAATCAAATTTTGCTGTTTTCCTTTTTGTTGGAAAATCAAACTTAGATGCCCTTTGCTAATTTATCTGTACTTTGCCTGTAAATTGTTGCTTCTCTTTAACCTATTGGCCCAGTAACTTCATCACTCACTTTGCTCCACACCTACCTGCTTTAGGCCCCTCTGCTTCTCCCTCCTTTTCTCTCTTCTACTCCCATGGCGCTTTCTGTTTCTCCTATCTTTTTCAACTGCTTTTCTATTGACTATCCTTCCCTTCTCAGTAAGTCTGGCAGGAAGAAATTCAAAAAGGATATCTTGGCTTCTAACCCTGGACATCCTCTTTCTCGGTTCCTTTGCCAGATCTATGGACTCTTCATATGATCTCTGTGCTCTGTCCTATCTCCTCCTCTCCCATTAATGGTGGCACTCGCTGGGAAGTTCTCATGGCTTTCTTAGACTCCTCTAAAGTCATCATAAATATCTACCTAAATGACACTGTCATGGTCCAAGGCCCTCAGGCCAATCTGCTCCTCTTTGTTAGGCGTTTCTCTCGCCTCATCAATTTCCTCTCATCGCCTGCTGTTCCCTCCTCTCCCCCCTTGGATACCATGTCCTCTCATCCCCCTCTGCCCCTCCTAGGGCTCCTTCACCTCCGCAGGGTGTACCTCTGATCTGTACTCCTCCCCGGAAGGTCTTTAAGGCTGGCAACATTCTTCATCTTGCCACTCTCAATTCTTGCTCTGCTGTCAAACACTCGTCTGACATCTGCCACCTCCTTGAAGAATTAGACCTTGATGTCCTTGGTCTTACTGAGACATGGTTCACGGCCAGCTCTGTCACGAGCTTTGACACTCTCCTCCTCGATGGCTACACGATGCTCTGTGCACCCAGATCCCCCCGGTCCGGTGGGGGGGGTAGCCCTGATCTTTCCTGAGTGGATTCCTGCCTCTATCATTCCCTCTGAGACCTACTCCTGTTTTGAATGCATTGTCTGTAGGCTCTCTCTCTCTCCTTGCCACTCTCTTACCGTGGCTACTATCTACCAGCCCCTGGTCAAATGACCTCATTTCTCTCTGAGTGGGTGGACCTCTCCTCCTCCCTCTTGGCCTCTACCATACAACTTCTCTGCCACGGTGACCTCAATAGACCTCTAGACTCTCCTTGTTCCTACTCTTTACTCTTCCGTGACCTCTGCGACTCCCTCTCCTTGTCCATCCGGCCCTCTGGCCCGACTCACTCTACAGGGCACACACTCAATGTCTTGATCTCCTCTGACCTCCCGATCTCCATCCCACTGACCACTCCTCTCTCCTGGAGCCATCATTCCCTCCTTTCCTCTCATCTCACCCTCTTTTTTCCCCCACAGGCCAAGCCTACCCCTACATTGCCACCTTCATTCTCGGACATCTGACCCATGAAGCGTGTGTCACTTGAGGCATTCGCTGCCACCTACTCTCCCCCTCTCCACCTCTGTCTGACTCACTTCCTGACACTGCTCTGCTCTACTCTTCTATTTCTGATACCCTTGATGCTCTTGCCCATGTCATGAGGATCTGTTTGAGGTCCAAAGCCAAGTGCAATTTCTAGTATGACTCCGACCTAGGTACACTTAAACGTAAGTGTAGGGCGGCTGAGAGGAAATGGAGGGCTTCTTATTCATCCTCTGACAAACTGGTCTGTTGTCTGCTCCAAAGCTAATATCGACTCTCTGTCCTCACCAAGAAGAGACTACACATTCAAGCCTGTGTCTCTGCAACATCTAACAACTCGGCTAAGCTCTTTAATATCTGCAAGGAGTTGGCCAACCCTGCTGCAGTTTCTACCCCTACTATTGCCTCCCAGGCTCTTTGCAATGCCCTTGCCTCTCACTTTATCTAAAAAACCCAGGACATCCTGTACACCCTCTACTCCCCTTCCCCTCCTCTCCCCTCTCCATCTGTTCATGCTGGCCCTCCTGCAGCCACTCCCCCACCCTCTTTCTCATCCTTTCCTCTTTTCTTCCCTGATGAGGTTGCTAGACAAGTCCGATCTATGAAAGCCTCATCAAAACAGGTTCATCCCTGTTCCTCTAAAACCATCAAGGACAACGTTGATACCCTCACTCTGGCCCGTGCCAATTTCTGCAACCGCTCCTTTTCCTCATGGTCATTCCCCTCCCATTTGAAGCACTCCTTTGTGCATCCTCTTCTCGAGAAACCCACAGTGATCTTTCTTGTCCGGCTATCTATCGCCCAATGTCCATTACCCCTTTTCCGGGCAAACTCCTGGAAAAGCTGGCCATCTCTCAGCTTAACCTTCATTCCAATTCTGTTGGCTGTCTCCATGATCACCAATCTGGCTTCAGAACTGCCAGAAGCACGGAAACTGCTCTCCTGAACATCTGTGACAAATTCCTCTCCAACCTTGACTCTAACATTCCCTCTGTCCGTATCCTACTCAAACTCTCTTCTGCATTCGACACGGTCAACCATACCATCCTGCTCAACCGTCTCTGTGATAACCTGGGTATCACCGATCAGGCTCTGGCTTGGTTGACCTCTTTCCTCTCTGGTCAACCCTCCCACTTCCCACTTGGGTCCTTCCTATCATCTATCTCCCTCTCTACCTGTAGTGTTCCCCAGGGGACTAACCTCTCGCCCTGGCTTTTTAACCAATACCTGGTAACTCTTGGTCACTGCATTGCCATTTTCTGCTTCAATTTCCAGTGCTATGCTGGAGACACCCAACTATTTTTCAGGCTGCCCTCGACCACCTCCTCTCCTCTCATCTCTGATTGCCTAACTGCCATACAAGATTGGTGTGCCACCAACGATCTTTGTCTGAATGCCAGCAAGACAGAGATCCTCCTCATCGGCACAGCGTTGCCCTCCTTTCCCCTCACTATCTGGATGGCCTCCCTTGGCCCTTCTCATATCCCCACCTGTGAGGCTAAGAACCTCAGGGTCATCTTTGACTCCACATTGTCATTCTCCGCCCACATCTCTGATGTCTCAAAAAAGTCAAACATCATTCTGCACCTCCTTAGAGGTACTCTGCCTGTCCTCTCCTTCCCCCAGAAGCCCACTGTCTCTCAAGCACTGGTTCTCTCTAGGTTGGACTATTGTAACAGCCTCTTTCTAAATATACCTGCCTCTACTCTACTCCCTCTGCAACTAATCCAGAACAGGACTGCAAGACTTTTACTTGGCCTCAAGCACTGGGATCGTATCTCTCCATCTCTGACATCTCTTCATTGGCTCTCAGTGGATGCAAGGATTAAATTCAAAACACTCTGCATTGTCCACAAGGCTTTCCCGAGCCTGGGTCCAAAATACCTTCAGCTATGCCTCCGCAAATACCTCCCCTCTCGAGTTCTCTTTGCTCCTCTACCTCTAACTCCCTCAGGGTCCGTCGTTTTTCAAAGAAACGAGCTGGGAGTATATCTCTGTCTTTGGCTTGGGCTTCCCTCTGGAAAAGCCTCGCTGTCACTCTGAAACTTGAGGAGAACCAACTCTAGTTCTGGAAGCACTTCAAGACCTTCCTCTTTGCTTCTGCCTTCACCCCCCATCCCCTGCTGATCTGTTCTCTCTCATCACCGTGCACCAAGTCTACCCATTGTCTTCCGGGCCCTGGTACCTGCTCACCCTGCCACCCTCCGGCTCTGCCTCCGGGCCACCCCTTGCACTGGTCTGTATCTGTACCCATACAGCCCACCCCCCTCTTTCTTCCTGCACTTATCAGGCATACCCTGTCTGCTGCCTTAAACACTGCACTTGCTAATTGCTGGCTGCACTAACACTGTTTGTTGTCATTTATTTATTTATTTATTTATTTATTATTTATCTTTTTTCTCTTTTGCTCTACACTTTCCACTTCTCCCCATGCACTTTTCCCCTCTCCCTTCTCCATGCACTTGCACGTTCTCAATGTCACTGAGACTAGTAAGATCATTGTTTTTGCTCTCCCTTGATTCCCCTCCGTTGTCTGGTCGCGCTCTGAAACACTTGTGTACGAGCATGATATAAATAAAATATCAGTATCAAGGCAGTCAGTAGATGTGGTGGCCCACAGCCACTACTCTGATAGTTACTGACTTTACCTTCACTTATCAGCCAGGAATGTATGTATAGTGGCTAAATAACAAAATTGGGATGCAGAGAGAACACCCTTTTTCTTGTCTGCTCCTAATTCCCTAGCTAGGACGTGTTATTTGTTATATTCTCTGTTGGGCAGTGGTTCTGTCGTAAAAGCAGTATGTTGTAGCTTCTTTTCCTGTGTGTGTCACTCATTCCGACATACATGAGTTAGACCCCCCCAAGGACCTGGTTCATCATGTTGTGATTCATACGCAACGCTGCATGTGCTGTTACCAGTCCCAACTAATGCGAGGTACCATGATCAAGTGAACACTCACGGTCAGACCTATGAGCAGAACCCACACCGGAATAAACCTCAACTTTTACGCTACAAGAGATTACTAGCTGGAGTGTATTACAACTGCTGGGCGACGAATAGATGCTCGATAGACAGAGGAATACAATAGGAGGGCATAGCAAGAAGTACTTTGAAGTCAACACCTCGGGAGTGGAGTATTACCTTTAAACCTGCAGCATTTTTCGGACGACGTCAAACAATCTAACAGCAGAGTCGTGTTTACTGGAGAGACCGTAAGAAAAATCCTTGTTAGTTAGTCATCTCCTAAGGTTCAGGTGAAATCCACATGAAATTGGGTCATTTCCTTATTTAAAGAGGATGTTTTGGCAAATTGACAAAAGCTCTACCCAGAAGCTAGAAAAGCAGGTATGCCAACTTGAACAAGATAACTACTTCAATTACAGAGATCTATCCAATCTTTTACAAGATTTAAAAAAAAAACAATGTGACATTACTCCTGAAGAAAGTCCCAGAGTAACACCTGAGGACTGAAACATGTCAAGTTGAATAGTCTAGTAATTACAGACTGTCCCAAAAATGATAATAATTCATAGTGCATATGGGAATATCATTATATAGAAGATGTTCTCCATAAACGTAATCTACAGTTTACGTAGCATTTGAGAAGGTTTGTCACACAGACTAGTATAAGTCTTTTTATGTATGTATTGTACCTTTTTACATTTATGTGTATATTTTTATCAAGTTTATAATAAAATTGTGACTTTATATTTAAGATAAATTTGTTGTGGCTTAATTGCTCATACATTCTATCTACCTCTTCTAATAATTTAAATGATCCATATAATGTCAGTTCTCCTTGACAAGATGTGATTGGATTCTCCCCTCCTGAGAATCATCTGAGGAAATCCTAGATGGGGCTCCTCTGTGTCAGGGACTCTGTTTATAGCAACTCTGACCTGAAATATGTCTACCCCTTTGTCAGTCATCTCACATTCAATAATAGTTTGTCCATCCTGAGTGCATTACTGATCATCAGACCATACGTACCACCTTAAGATGGACATATTTAATGCACAGCCTTGATGGTTGTAAATTAGCCTTCAGGTGTGGGGTCCTCAAGAGTTTTGCTGAGCAATTGAAAACATGGAAAAACATCGTTTTTCTGGGTGATGGCATGAGTGAACGCTTGATAGCTGCTCATTACGTCGGACCTCAGACACCTTAATGCAGGAGTATATAGCTATGCAATTCTTGCTCAAGTGTCGCGTTTAATTTCCAGGGGAAACTTTGCAGAATTCTTCGCGTTAGCCTACATTTATCAACACAGTTCTTGGTATGCAGTTTGTGGGTAACCTAGTCGTAGCTTCCTTAACGAGAACTCCATTTGTTCCCATTGCATATCAGTAATTTCCTAGCATGTGAGATATGTGTTCTCCTGGCCATCACATCTACCAGGAGATTAGGGTAAACTGATGCCCTTCCCTGGCATTCCCTGTACTTAAAATTCCCCTCCCATGCTGTGCGTTTTCCACTTTCCCTTTCCAACTTCCTTTCTCTCTAAAATGTCCACATCTTTTCTTAGGTTGCAAGAACTCACTTTACACGCTTTTCACTCTAAGGGCCCATTTCACAGAGCGTTTTCCAATGGGATTTTTTGCATTATAAAACGTTTCTGTGAATTAGGCCCCAGGATGTGGGTAAGCCACACTCGCCAACGTGATTCATGATTGGCAGTCTTTGTTCCAGGAGGTGGGGAAAAGGCGGCTGCATCCATTGTAAGTACATGGATTGGACATAGATTAGGAGCACTTTATCATGTATGAACCTGTATGAACGGAATTGGTTGTACCAGCGGACAAACAATAAGTCATTTTAAATAGAGCCGTGTTTTACTTAGCAGAAATAAATATGTTCTCTCTTTTGGGAATGCTGGAATGTTTCAAACACGTTTCTCCTTAATTCAAAGAGGTAAATGGCTGATTTTCGAAAGCGTTTTTCAATAGGATGGGGTAAAAAAAAAAAACTCTTTGTAAATCTGTGCCGATGGCTCTGGCCACCATAGACATGCAGCTGAAAACAGAGCGTTGCTACAGCTCTCCACGACTTACACGTTAGCACTCCGTGTAGTCGAGTTACCCAATTAACACTGTCATCAAAGTGCGCATGCCACCGCAGTGACACGCGGGGCAAGATGCCTCTCGAATAGTCCACCATGTGAAGTGGTGACATGACAGGTCAATAAGCTTATCCAAACTATTTGCAATGTCAGTGCGATTGGGCGCGAGGTTGGCGCGGTGGGTCCTGGGAAAATGTCTGCGTTTCCTGCCTGCCTCATAAAAGATAACTGCTCCTGCCCCTTGTTCAATTATCCCTCCCTGGCAAGTACACATACAATAAAATGCAACTGGAGATTTATGCGAAACGAGTTTTGAAATACTATTACCAGCAATAATTAAAATGTTGAAAAAGAGTATGGTCCACTTGACCTTCAATATTTGTAGCTCATCGATCTTTTTTTTTAATTAAAGCTGCTGGGCTGTTGCTTTGCAGTCCAGGAAGAGAAGAAAGACGAGCACGTTTTCCTTGTACAGTATGAAACACATCGATGTATACTTTAGCTCTTCTGTAGGGCACCACTTGCAGGTGTAAACTCACTTCAGAGCACAGGGACGCTCTTTTGATTATTAATACACACTTGCTTTGAACCAAACTGTTAATTTGCTTCCTTCAACCTAAAATGTAAAGCAAGCATGTGTTTATTCTGCAGGCTCACCACAATACCGTCTCGTAATATTGTTTCTTCCTACCTTCACTGTTTAAACTAACTTCCCTCTTAACACTCCACTCAAACCAGTTACAAATGGTGTCTATGGCAGTCAGTTCTGTGCAGGAGTTATAAGACATTGGGCCTCATTACAAGTGTTGCGGTCCGGAAACAAGGGTGTCGGTAAGCTCACGGGCACCCTTGGTTCCGGCAGGGTCGGACTCGGACAAGAAATAGGCCGGGACACCAAAAAAAAAGTGGCCCACCCCTCACCTCAAAAAAGTGGCCCACCCCTCGCCTCAAAAAAGGGGCCCACCCCTCACCTCAAAAAAAGAGGCCCTCAAACCATCATCCGTGAATCGCATCAATTCACGACTTTTACAGAAAATTCTACATATTGAGGGTTCATGTGTCTGTTACATTACAACATAACTCATAAAATAACATTACTCTGCATACAGTTCTGTGACAGGGTCCGTCCACAGCTCTGAGGCGCAGGAGTGGCATGAACCAACCACCCCCACCGCAGTTTTGGGACCTGCTGCAAGTCAATGCTTATACAGGGCTCCGCAACCCCAGCAGGGAAGGAGGGTTAACGTAACGATGGTTGGATAGGAGGGGAACGGGGTAGGGAAACCGGAATGAGGTTTAGGGAGAGGTCAGAAAATGCTACGTATGGAGGGTTCATGTATCTGTTACATTACAACACAACTCATAAAATAACATTACTTACTAGATATACACACATGTGTATACATTATATCGCACACATCCCATAAGGTATGACACACGCATAGTATACACAGGCCTGCACATTTAGAAATGCAGACCCAGTGTGTGCACGCATTTCTTGGAGCGTATCATATTCTCGTGCAGGAAAATCGCCAAGACATAAATACGCGTTTCCATGTACAAATATATCGACTTGTGCATAAAACGTCAAAATATGCTTCTGGGCATACACCAGACAGCCACATACACAGGAATATACATGTCAACATGGGCGCGCACACTTGCACGTGTACACACACCCACGCACTCTGAAAGGGCGATCGTTGCATGTGTTCAGTTAAAGCAAGTCAACTTAATTATCTGATATTTATTAGTTCAAAATGAATAGACGCGGCATAAAATAAAATACTCCCCCTGCAAACAAACACAACACACCGCTAATAGAGATGACCCCTCCACCCCCCTTCAGAGCAGGGCACACCCTTGTCTGCCCTTATTGCCCTGCAGGGCGGCAGCCCCCGGAGTCCTGCTCCAGTTGCCCTCTACGCCTCAGCATAGTGGGCAGAGTCTGTGTGTAGCACACAGCAGCCCCTTGGAATTCTTAAACACCCCTTCCTGCTCTCTATGGCCGCGAGCACCAGTGGGGGGATACTATTCGGATACTTCAAGCCTATGGGCCTCATTACGACCCTGGTGGAATGGGTTAACGGGCTCAGCAAAAGGAGGCAGACCCGATAAACCCATTCCGCCACATTACGAGGTCCCCTTGCGGCACCCGGTAAGGACGCCTGGTAAAACCAGGCGTCGTTACCGGGTCCCGCGAGGGGAAGAGGGAGCAAACAACAGGCCACTCATTATCGGCCCGTTGTTTGCTCCCTCTCCCATTCCCATTCAGCCCTATGGGGGCTGAAATGGAAATGGGGAAGGTCCGGGCCCTAGTTCCTGGAGGGAGGAATTACCGGGCCCTCCAAACTCGGAATGGCCCGGTAATTCCCCATTCTAGGAACCCGGACCGGGAAGCGATTTCGGCAGTAGCCATGCCGCCAATAGCGGCATGGCTACTGCTGAGGTCGTAATGAGGCCCTATATCTTCTGCCCCCCCACCAAACACCTGGGAAGGTCTCCCCACTGAAGCCTGAGGGCCCACGTGCCCCTCCCATCACAACCCGAATACTCAATTTAATGACATCCTGTGCCCACTGTAACCAGCATCGTGCTGTATTATTACGGTATTACTACAGCGCATTTGCGCCCTTTAGCGAAGCGCTAAAAGGTACAGAGGAGCGCATAGACACTGGACAGGGCCCACTGCTCTGCTGACCTCTGCCCGAGAACCTGACAAAGAGTGTGGCGGCCGCCGGGATAAAGTCCTAACTGCAAGCACCCCCCATCCCACACACACACATATATAGAGAAGGACCGGTGTACGTTTGGATTGCTACTTGCCTATCTTGTGCCCTAGTACAACCTGGTGCGAAACATATCAATGATGTGCTTGAGGGGAAATAAAATGATTTCTGTAGAAATGTAGTCACACCTGATAGCAACCCCGCCTTGGAAACAAGATGAAACGAAGCAACACTGGTTCGATCCCCGGGTCCACGCTTAGAAACCTACGGGTATTAAGCGCGTTATAAATACGCAACTAAGAGACATATTGTAACAGTGCCTTGATGCCCCTGGGCTGTGTGGGTGCTTTAAAAATGCTAAATAAATACAAAAAAATAGTAAATGAAGCCTGAGGTACTTCACCAACAGACGCCTTCCCTGTGTTCCACATTTCCTGCAGTAGCAGAAAGTTTGGTGCTGTATCGGGACTGAGAGGGCTTTAGTGGCAGAAGGAATCCGGATGGATCCCAAACTGTGGGCTACTGATGTGGGCTCATCAGGACCATCACAACCTAACCACGTCCGTGCCCGCGTCCGTGATGTAAAACACACTGAGCTAGCTGGTGGGCTGCCATTTGCCAAACCATTATACGAATATGATAGTCCTTACCTGATTGCAGGCTTTGCAGCACAGTGGCAGGCTGGCTGTTGGCTGCTGTGGCCTGGGCGGGCACTGTCTGGCCACTGGCGGTCGCTCCTACTCGTTGCCTCGTCTGCCCTGGTGGTCCTCCTCATTGTGGCTGTGTGTGGGCACCACTGGCTGCACTGGGCTGGCAACCTCCGAGTTGTCTGGTCCACTGGTGTGCTTGCACTGCAGGTTGGCTCAGCTCAGCTGGTGGCCTCTCTCTCAGTCTCTCTGTGCCCACTGCCCGATGTGCTATGCGCTGTGTGGTGTGCCCAAATAAATCATGCCCAGGGCCAGGGTCAGCGGCCCAAGGTAAAGAAATATCATTAGGTCGTCACGTCACGTGGCGCCATGGTGGACCTGGCGGCACAGAGTCTATGGTGGGCGGGCAGGAGCAGCCTGCAGCCGAATTTCCATTGGCTTGTTCCGTGGCGGCCCCCCAGCCACCAAGCACAAGTTGCTTCAACTTTGCAAAGAAGTGCAACACAATTGTTGTTACTTCCTGCAAAGTTGAAGCAACTGAGTGTGAAATGTGTCACTGCACTGTTCTTCTTGCCAGCCCCAGCCCAGCCCTGCAGGCAGGCAGGCTGCCCGCCAGCCCCACACGGTCGCCCCCCAGGGTCAGGACTCGGATCCGGCAGGTGTTACAATTGCTTTAGTGTTTGCAATTGCTTCAGCCTCCCTCCACAGATCAAACGTTCAACTCAGGCCGCCGCCGGCCCGAGCGGAGCACGAGCTGAGAACACCACACGGCACTCGGCCACCTGCAGTGGCGGCACGACCGCCGGGGTGGCCCACCATTCTTGATGAATGATGCACAATGCATCTGCATGCCTCATAAATTATGATGAATGCATGATGCAATCATCAAAGCAAGGTAACAACATCTACTGTTACCTTGCTATGATGAAGTGTGCAGTCTGACTGCAGACAGTGCCGCCTCCTGGCTCCTGCCCTGCCCAGCCCAGGCAGCCCAGCCCCCCCCATGAGTCTGACATTTCCTGACCACGGGCGGCCTGCTGTGAGCCTGTGACTGAGGCAGGCGAGATGCTCTGGGTGGGCCGTGGCGCTGGCACGCCGCACAGCCATAAACTACTACTATAGTGGGCAGGCCGGGCCTGCCATCTCATATTCTCACAGAGACCAACAGAGAGACACAAACAGTGTAATACAAAAATAAAATAATAAAATAAAAAAAGAACATTTTAATTAAAAAAATAAAAAATGGCCCAGAGGTGGCTGCCGAAAAACCGGCCCCAGAGGACCCCAAAGTAGTTCGGCCACAGGCCGAAAGACCGAAAGGGCCAGTCCAAACCTGGGTTTCCGGGCCTCCACAACACAAGTCTTTGGCACCACCTTATCCCTTCCTCTCTCTAAAAGCAACACGTCTCGCCCTCGCAAGAACAGTAGCTGCATCTCCCTCGCCCTCCAACAACCCTCCCTCTCTCACACCCTTACTGCACAGAAACCCTTGAAAAGTAGAAAACGATCCTTGTCTGCCTCCATGACTATCTTCTCCTCGCCACTTCTACTCAGCCTCCCAATCTCGCCCTCCTCATCCCTGCTACACTCACCCCTGACCTCACCCTGCCTCCACCCAATCTCTCTTGACTTCTCACCCTGCACACCGGACCCCCCAATCCTTCGAGACTCACACATGACTCTCCCCCCAAAGTCCCCTTGACCAATGAACATCCGTTGACTCGCCTGCGCCCCTTAATCTCTACCCATAACCCTCACATATCGTCCTCCGTCCACCTAATTTTCACAGCCACAATGCACTTGCCTCCGACTACCCTCGACCCACTGACAACCTTCCTTCCCACCACCCCTCTTCCCGCTGCCTCACTGACCCCAAGCACCCCACCGCTCCCTTGCCCTCCCACCACCCATGATGTACCCCTTACTCTCACCCCAACATCCTCCATGACCACACCCCACTCCGAAGTCAAGTGTATCCTTTTTAACGCCCGCTCTGTAGTGAAAAACAGACACAGCATCTTCAACCTCATCTCCTCGACAACCCTGAACTAGGCCCTCATTCCGAGTTTTGAGGTAAGGGAACAACAATGCTGGTAAAGGAATACCGGCATCAATTACCACTACAGGATATTCGCTAAAGTATGATGCCGTTAATAGCAGTCTGGGCGCGGGCACGCGTCCAACCATGCCAGCATTAGCGCCATGCAGTAAACTGGAGTAGATCACAAGTGAAGCGGACATGCAAGTAACGGCCTCATGAAGGCGGAAAAAGTGGTTACCGGCATGCCGTAAATACCGGCATCGCCGACCTACTGTAAAATGCCCTGAGCAGTGTTCCCAACCTCCATACGTGCACACAATCAGCACAGGTGGAGGCAATGGAATCAGGCCCAGTACAAAAGGAGCACACCCACACACCACACCCTCTCCCACATCAAGATAATTCCAATAGTAGTAGCATTACTGGAGCTGGAGGACTTGCTTGCATTGCCACAACATCAACAACAACAACAGGTGCCACCACAGAGGAGATGCAGGAGGAGAAGGAGGGTGAGATGGGCCCAGCACGCCCCACCAGTGCAGCCACCGTTACCACGCCGGCAGCCC
The DNA here is from genome assembly GCF_040938575.1 of Ambystoma mexicanum. Classification (NCBI taxonomy): domain Eukaryota; kingdom Metazoa; phylum Chordata; class Amphibia; order Caudata; family Ambystomatidae; genus Ambystoma; species Ambystoma mexicanum. The sequence continues at coordinate 931,205,447 of NC_090921.1, read as the reverse complement.
CCAATCCCTCGCATCAGAGCCAGTCCATTCAACCTAACCCCTGAGTAGATCCACACCCTGTACCATCTGGACCGGGACACCATCACCACCAAAGGGGACCTGATACACGACAACATAGTGAGCCTCATTGAAATATGCAACGCCATCCCCCCTCTACTGAAGGTAGTGTCTGTGCTCCACTTCCTTGCCACATGGCATATCACAACCCTTTTTTTCCCGGATTCTGAACCAAGTGTTGGATGCCCTCCTCAAGCACACAAGGGACTACATATCCCTACCACTGACTCCACAGGAGATATTTGATACAAAAGTTGCCTTCCATGCACTGGCAGGCATGCCCAATTGTGTAGGTGCCCTCGACTGCACCCATGTGGAGTTGGTGGTCCCGCATGCCATGGAGGAGGTGTACCGCAACCACAAGCAATATCACTCCATCAATGTGCAGATGGTATGCGACGCCAGCAAGACCATCACACATTGTTGTGCCCGATATCCAGGATCAACTCATGACTCTTTGGTCCTGCAGAACTCCATGCTACCACCCTTCATGGAGCAACATGCTGGACGACATGCCTGGCTGCTTGGTAAGTAGCAGGACTGGCACATGGCATTGAAATGGGGAGAGATGGACACACCAAACACTGTGCCCCAAACCATCACAAACCGTACATGACACCCAAATCCCATATGAATGAAGTAAAGTCGACACCTATTACTACATGACTAACCTGAAACCACCCCACATCCCACAACACGTGCACCACTCATCAGCGACCCTCACCCTCCATAACGCCATCCTGCGCCATGCAGTGCATATGCACCATGTTGCTGTCTCCAGCATATCACCACACAGGACAAGCATCCCTGGGAGTGCATCAAACTGAACCTACTAGGGAATCCACTGTCTGGCACAGGGCCGGTACACTCACAGGAGTGTTGCATGTCACCATGTGAATGACCAGCACCGATTGTCCAATATTGCACAGACTACTGCCAATGCTCCCTCTAAGTAAATCTCACAGAACACAAACCTCACTAATTTGACACTAACACAGCTGTATGCATACACGATGCATATGCAACAAGATGTTAGTGCACAATATGTATCAACTTGAATATGCAACACACACCATTAGCCCATGGGACAGGACACATTGAGGGACTGAAAATGGCGTCAATGCATCCAGGGACATGTGCATGTGGGCAACGATAACCTGCAGGCATGTGTGACTAGTACAGCTGTCCATCATGAATTGCCTAATATTTACCTTTATTTACCTCTCATGCAGGTGATAGTGGCTATCCCTTGAAGCCGTGGCTCCTCACCCCTGTCTGAAACCCACAGAACAGGCACGAGGAGGACTACAATTGTTCACATACCCGTACCCGTGTGGTCATCGAGCAGACCTTTGGCCTGTTGAAGGCACGATTTTGCTGCCTCAGCCGGTCGGGTGGGGCACTGCTCTACAGGCATGAGGAGGTGGCCAAGATAATCATGGCATGTGTAATGCTGCACAATATGTGCATTCGCCGGAACGTGCCCCTGCCCCCTGACACTGAACTGCTACCACCTGATGATGATGAAAGGGAAGAAGAAGATGTGGCAGGACATCATCACGGTGCCGATGCACAGGAGGGACGTGCTGTGCGCCAGTCAGTGATTCCACAATATTTCTGACACACATGGCAGCAGAGGGTGACATGATGGTTGGACAGAGGGCACTGGGTGTGGGGATACATGTACACTATGCACTGTAAATGAATAAATGACACATGCGCAATGATGAATGTCCACTCAGGTCTTCTTTTGCACATAAACGGTGTATTGAATGTAACAATATTAACGTAAGTGACAAAACCCTCTACTGCCCTCACCCCTCTCCCCCCACAACTCCCCCACACACCCTCACCCCCTCCTCCTCCCCCCACAACTCCCCTACACACGCTCACCCCTCTCCCCTCCCCTCACAACTCCCCCACACACCCTCCCCCCTCCTCCCACAACTCCCCCATACACGTCCCATTGAGTCCCCGAAGCCTACATGAGGCTGCCATAACTATTACTCGGCACTCCCTGACCCAGGGGGCGGCATGTCTGGTAGGCGCTGTGTACGGGCTGACCTGCAGAGCTGGCTCATTTGTGTGAACTGCAGGACAACGGTGTGGCAGCCTGCTGAGGTAATGTGGTGGCATGCCCTGCCTCCATGGCATCCGCAATGCGCCCTAACAAATGCCGGAAGACGAGACCTTCTCGCAGAGGCGACTGGTGTTGTCCATGAAAGATCTCACCAGGGTGGCAGTGTTGTCCGCAATGGACCAGCCTAGTGCAGCTAACTCTGTACGCAACTCCTCTCTGGCCTGACGGTTGTCCTGTACAAACTCACAAACGAGTGCAGTGAACTGGTCAGCCCGCCGCGGCCCTGCGGGTGCACCTGTCGATGTGCTGGGAACCTGGCTGTCATGCCCAGCCTGCTCAGCCTCCCCAGCACTGAAAACTGGATGTCCCTCAGTGTGGTCATGGCCGGACTGTTCTGGGGTGGTGGCGATCCCGGTATCGTAAAATGATACTTGGGGGGATGCAAGTTGGGTTGGGGTATGGACCACATCCATTATATCATCCTCCATGGTGCCCCAGATGTCCTCCTGGGTGTCATCCACAGTCAGGGGTACCGTGGCTGCCACCTCCCCAGCCAAACTAGACTCCTCCAAATGGTCTCACATGTGTCTCCAGGCTGACCAGTGGGTGCAGGTGGTGGTGGTGCTGTGCCCTCCACGGGCCTTGGTGGCACAGGTGCAATGTGTACATGTGGTGGCTTGAATGCTGGGACACGGTGCCCCCTGGCTTGTCCCCTTGAGGTTGACGGCCGGTTGCTGTCCTCCTGGGAACTCTTCCGGGGTGTGGCCTGTGCAGGGGTATCGCCCTGCCCATTGCTGTCATGGTCACTGCCTGTGGGGGTGGAAGAGAGGGACGGCATGAGCGATGTTTTGATAGGCATCATACATACATTGGGACACTTGCTCATTCACACAATTTGGGGTAATAGGCATTTGTTTTTGGAAGGGCATGTCATTTGATACATGGGTGGTAAATGCAGGCATATGTCGGATTCACTCATGTTGGCCAGGAACAGTGCTGTCTGACATGCCTGGTCATGCACGCTGTGTGCCTCGTGGAATTTCTGACTTTGTGTGCTATGTGTCATGTACGATGTTGCCTTGCACCAGGCATCAGCATGTGTCTGTGATGCGTCGGCCTACTTTATGGGGAGTGTGTGTGTGTGGGCGACCATGGCATGACTCTTCGGACTGACATTGGGGTTGACTTTCATCAGATTTGACATAGCAGTGTTTACTTTGGACACTCACCTCCATCGCCCTACGTTGTGGCTCCACACTCCATCTCGCCTACACCTTCAATCGATTCTGTCCCAATCATGCCTGCGCATGTGTCCTCCCACGGGGTGAGCTTTATAGGGGAACTAGGACCTCCTCCTGTTCCCATGGCCTGGCTGAGATTGATGGATAGTATGTTGCGCACCCTTCGGCGCAGGTCGTCCCATCGCTTACTGCAGTCTTTCACTGTGTGTGGTGTGTTGCCCACAGCACTAACCTTCTGGGCAACAAGTGCCCAGATCTCTTTTTTCCATAGCACTGCCTCTCTCCCCATGTTGCTGGAGAAGACTGTGCCTGCATGCTTGTGCAATGTGTCCACGAGCATCTGGAGCTCGTCCTCATTAAATCATTCCTTTCTCAAGCGGGCAGCTCCCTTCTTCAGGGCCTTGGGCATTCTGGTCTTGTAGGAGGGGGTTTTCTGACGATCAACAGTGTCCCAGGGGTCCTGTGTGCTGAGGATGGCAATGGATTGTGTTTTTAAAGATGGCCGCCGTGCTCCTTCCCGTTCCTGTACGATGACGCTATTTCCGGTTCTGCTTATTAGAGGTGACCGTAAATAGCGGTGACCGCTAATTATAGTCACCGCTATTCACGGTCACCGCTAATGACGCATTGGACTGTGTCGGTAGTGTTATCTGCGCTACGCTTGATGCCGGTAAGGGCTTTTTGGGATCCTTTTGCAGCATGGCGTAAGATGCCTTACCGGCATGGCGTAAAGCCCATGCCCGCGAAGTTGTAATAGTCCTCTATTAGTGGACTGGTGCAAGCACGGACACGCTATTTGCGCCATGCAGGTAAGGGACGTTACTTACCTCCAAACTTGGAATGGGGACCCTAGTCTTTATCACTGAAACATGGTTCTCATACGGCTTTGACCCTGTTGCACATGAGGCTTTCCCCCCCGGCTACACCCTCATCCCCATCAAGAGGTGGTGGCGTGGCAGTCCTTTTCAAATCTCACTTCTCCGTCTCACTCGTCGATTGTCAGTCTTGCATTCCATCGTGTGAATCCCTCCTTGTTAAACTCTCACCTCCTCTGACTTTCTCCCACAGCTTCCTAATCATTTACAGACCTCCTGGTTATGACAGATTTTTCACACCCAACCTCTCTGACTATGTAGCCACCATTCAAGTAAATCACCCCTCCCTGACTCTCCTAGGAGACTTCAATATCTGGGTAGACATCCCCACTAACCCAATGACGCATTCACTGATCGACAGTCTTGATGCTCTCAACCTCTCCCTTCACATGAGCGGTCCTACCCACTCTAAAGGACACACCCTTTAGAGTGGGTAGGACCATTCTCATGACATGATACATCTAGCCACCCCCTCACCACTCATCTGGTCAGACTATTTTGTAGTCCCTTTCTACATGCTCTTCTCTGCCCCAGCCCCCTACCCCCAACCCACCTCCACTCGTCTCTGCAAATGCTGGAACAAACTAAAGATCATTCCTGAACTAAACAAAGCCCTGCTTCTCAGACCCCCAACAACACACCCTCATGACAGATCTTTCACCATCGACTCATTCGACTCATGGCTCAATGACTCACTAATTCTGCTCACCCCCTTGTGCCCCCCTTCCTCACGCCTCAGACCATTTCCCAAATAGTTTACCCCAGAACTGAGGAAAGCCATAAAACTAAATAATTCCTTTGAACGCAAATGGCGAGCAGAAAAAAACAGTCTCAGAAAATCCACGTTTGCCTTGCACCATCGCAACTACAAAGCAGAAATCCGGAAAGCCAAAAAGGGCCACTACAACAATCGCATTCTCAACTGTGAAAACCGCAGCAAAGAACTGCACAAAATCATAACTGAATTCATCAAACCCACTTGCACCTCTGCCCATTTCATCCCATCACAATCGCTCTGCGGCTCTCTCTCCCTCCACTTCTACACCACTGCCTTCGACAGAATGACTTCCCTCAACAACAAACTGTCCCTCCTCTGCCCGCCACAAACACCTAACAATCCAATAACCACCCCCTCCCACCGCCGCAACCTCCACCCTACCCGTCTTTGACTCCTTCAAACCCATCTCCAGAGAAGGATTTCTTAACCTTCTATCTGCTCGCAAACCGTCCGATTCCCTCCTAGACCCCTGCCCTGCCTCAATCCTAAAAGAAATATTCTCATCCACCTGCGCAGGAGAGCATGCAAGAACCATCAAGAATGACTCCCTTTGCTCTGGAATCTTTCCTGATGCCTTCAAAACTGCACATTTTAAGCCTCTTCTTAAAAAACCATACCTTGACCCCAAAAATTACTGTCCCATATCAAACGCCAGATTCCTTGCAAAACTCATCGACAGAACAGCATACTCCCAACTAAACACCTATGTCAGAGCCAAAAACCCCCTCAACCCCGCCCAATCAGCCTTCAGAACCCGACATGGGAGCAAAACCACTCTGGCCTCAATCTGGGATGATCTTAAGATCACTGCTGACTCTTCTTGACCTATCTGCAGCCTTCGACACAATCAACCACTCAATCCTCCTTGACTGCCTCCAATCCCTAGGAATCAGTGGAACTGCTCTCAAATGGATTGCCTCCTTCCTCAACAACAGGAAACAAATAACCCTCCTCTCCCCTTTTGTCTCGGCTGCTCGTCCAGTTAATACAGGAGTACCACAAGGCACATATCCATCTGCTCTCCTACTCAACTTCTATATGTCCACCCTCCCTGGAATCATCTGCCTGCACAATATCCTGTACTACAACTATGCTGATGATACCCAGATCATCCTTAAACTCCACAACTCAGACAACAACTCTCAGCCCAACATTTCAGCTTGCCTCCTAGACATCGACCATTGGATGACTATAAACCACCTCCTCTTAAACCCCACTAAAACCAAAATCATGGTGTGCGGAAACACTGAGCTTCTACCCCATCCACTCCCTTGGGCCCCTTCCATGGGCCATTCCCACACACCCCCTCTGTCACAGTAAAATACCTTCGATGCACTATGGACTCTGGCCTAACCCTCTCCCAACAGATCAATAATCTATCCAAATCCTGGAATACCATCTCAATAAACTCCAAAGAGCACAACACGCTGCTGCTAAAATGCTACTAGCCCTGGGTCCATGAGACCACACCTCTCCAGCTCTCAAAACCCTCAACTGGCTCCCAGTTGGATAAAGGGCCACTTTGAAGACCCTGTGCATCACTCACCGTTGTAAGATATTTTGTTTTATTGGGGTAAATTTGGGGTTTGTCGGTATTTTCTTACCGTAAAAATATTGGTGGTAATTTGTTGGTAAATTAGTCTTGCATTTAGATTGGGTTTGGCCTCATATTATTTTAGTGACCATGTCTTGTTAGCTTATATTGGTGGTAATTTTAGTGGTATTTTGTTTTGTGGTATTTAGTGATGAGCATGGTTTTCTTCCTTATACTATAACCCCATCATAAAACAAAACCTTCCTTTCTATTAGAATACCTCCAAGTGGTCTATAGAGAGCCTCAGACCTATGCACTGTTATAACCCAATAATATTATTTAGAACGCCACCTATAGTTTGTGGCTGGTATCACTGGCCTATATACATCCAGTAATGTATGTCATAAAGTATCACTGGCTTATTTACATCCAGTAATCTATGCCTTTCCCATCAGCATGCAAGAAAATGGCATTCATCATACCGCACACAAACCTTTGCTTATCTGTTACTTGACTTGCATTGGTAAATTCACAAATGCACTACTGCACTAATATGAGCCTCCCCTTTAGACCTTGTCTATTGAAAATAATTCACAAATGCATGAATGACACACACTCACATTTGTTTTCATAGGTGCTTATTATATTGAATTACAATTACATGTCATCAAGTCTTACCATGGTTATTTACAGCAGCCTCTGGTATACAAAAAGAAAACAAAGCAGAACAGGCAGGTCTTTTTGAAACGTAAATTAATATTTCCACATCCTGAAATTCCAAGAATACACATGCAGTAATTCCCTAACCTTTCTACACTGTAATAATTTGTAGCCAAACATGATCCTCACTTGGCAGAAATCTTACCGAGATTAGCACTTCTTTGAAATTTTCAGTACGGCCTTGCTCCACTCGCAAAGGCAGGCCCAGTCAGCGCAAATTCTTCTGTTAATCTTGTGTGGGGAGCACAGCGAGATAATTCTCCCAGCCAGTGCTCTGTAACCCCTTGGGACTCCCTCTGTCTCCACAGCCCAGTCTGAAATAACTACTCTCCGCAATTTTTACCATTAGCAAACCTCGGATCCTTCCCATTTTATTTTTACGTGGTATATCTGCAGACACTTTCTTCCAATCAGGTTAAAATAATGTTTTCTGCGCCACCCTTCATTTTCAGAACAATTAAATCCTTGCTCTCGGACTAACTGTTTCATTTTATTTCCTGCTGCCTCTCTCCCTCTGCTCTCCAAAAGCTAACACAGAAAAAAGAAGAAAATAAAATGCCAGTGTGCATTTAAAATGCATTTCAGTAGTGCCACCAAAACATGTATTTTCACCTCATTTTGCACATGAGACTACATTATAATGTTAGGGAAGTTAAGATTAGTATTTATTAATATTAATTAAGTTAGTTAGTTATATGATTAATGTAGTCTCCATGAATAAGTCATCACAGAAAAGAAAAAAAAACATAGGTGCCTTTCATTCTCTGCAGTTTCAAGTTGGGCTTGGCTGTGTTGCAAATTCTGTACTTTGCATACTACCACAAGGCTATATTATACTGGCTAAATAACAATTCTATACTACTGCTGGCAACAAAATGCCACTACATTTTGCAATAAATGCAATAAAATGCCATCACATTTAGTAAACGCTCTATATATTCTTACACTGTGCAGTACACAAGACCGGCGCTCTATACCTGCAAGATTAGCTAAAACCTTACCTCCCACCCCGCACCCTAAGATCAAGCTCTGCCCTCCTTTTAGTGACCCCAACCACGAACTCCATCAGGCTCAGAGGATACGCCTTCTCAGCACGTGCCCCGAATCTGTGGAACATCGCTTCCAGCTCACAACTGACCCACCCAAAACTATATGACATTCCGCAAATGACTAAACACATGGCTCTTTTCATAACACAAACAACAAACCTAAAATATGTCTGAACTCCAACAACCCTATGACTAAATACACAATGAGACTCTCCACCAGAAGTTCAATGACCCCTGGAACCTACCCACAGTATTGGATGGATGGAGAGGATGAAGGGAATCGATTGATGAAATGGGTGGATGGAATGGACAATGTGGATGCAAGTACGGAGTGACGGATGGAGCGAACGGATGGAGTGGATGGAGAGGACGGGATTAACAAAACAGATTGACACATGTGAAATGGAAGGATCGAATATATGGCACAGATGCATGTGGAATGAATGGTGGGAGTGTGTATAGAGGGGATAGAATAGATGAACTAGAGAGAATAGACAAAACAAATAGAACTGATGGATGGAGCGGATGGGTGGACGAATAGATCGGACAAGTGGAATGGTGGATGAGTAGATATATGGAATGGATGGAGAGGAATGAGTGGACGGATGGATGGAGGGGATTGATGGAATGGATGCTGGATGAAATGGCTGGGCGCAATAGATAAAAGACGAGCGGATGGAAGGGATGGATGACAAGGATGGAGTAGATGGACGCATGTGTCGCGAGTGGATAGAATGGATGGCATGGATGCATGTGGAATGATTGGAAGACATGTACAGAGAATTGACAAATGCAATGGATAGAATGGTCTGAATACTTGCTCATGGAATTTATAGATGGAATGGATGGAATTGGATAATGTGTGTGGAATTGGATGGAATGGATGGATGGATAATGAGGATGTCACGGTTGGTAAAACGGATGGATGGAATGAATGGATGGAACAGATGAAAGGGATGGAACAGACTGAGCGGATGGAACGGATGGAGCAGAATCGATTGATAAATGGATCAAACGGATGGAGTGTACGGAGTGGATAGAATGGATGGATGAAACAGATGGAGTAGACGGAATGGATTGAACAGATGAATGAAACAGATTGGGTGGATGGAATCGATTGAGTAAATGGATATAGGGTCCAGGGTCGGAGTGGCCCCTCTGCTTTTCAGCCCGTGGCTGGGCCGAAATTGTCCCTGTGGAGTGGGGGCCGGTTTGTGTAGATTTGGAGCCTGGCGGTATTTTCTTACCGCCAAAAATAATGGTAATTTGGCAATGACTACTCCTTGCATTTAGATTGGGTTTGGCTTTATAGTGGTATACATTTTGTTGGTGGTATTTTGGTGAGCATAATTTCTTTGATTTTATTTTATTTTATTTATAAAGCGCAGAAAACCAGGCCCAGGGGCAACTGGGCGCATACTCTTAAACATGTTACAATAAAACAGTAGTTACACAGTAAGTTACAAAATATACAGCATATATACATAAACCGAGGGTACCATTAACAGAATATAATACAAGTACAGAGCAGACAGAAATGTATATACATGTCCTGTACCACAGAGGGAGACTGGACTGAGTAAGGGTATCATGGATCTTGCGAGAACAGCCATGTTTTAGCATTGTTCTTGAAGGAGTGGAACAATGGTTCAGTTCTAATAGGCGTGGGCAGAGTGTTCCAAAGTTTGGAAGCTAGGACAGAGAAACTCACCCCACCAGCTTTTTGGAGTTTACATCTCGGCACGATGAGGCTGTGAGTTTGGGCTGCTCTAGTGGGTCGAGTGGATGTGTGGAGTGTGAAGCGAGCAGACAGGTAAGGTGGGGCGTTGTTGCTCAGGCATTTGTGAGTCAGGGCTAGGGTTTTCAGGGCAATTCTTTGTTTTACCGGGAGCCAGCGTAAGTCCGATCTGATGGAGGAGATATGGGAACGTCTCAGGATGTTTAAGGCTGCCCTTAAGGAATTGTTTTGTACAGTTTGCAATTTATTAAGGTTAGACTGACTAGTCCCAAGGTAGAGAGCACTGCAGTAGTCAATTTTGGCCATGACAAGTGTTCTGGCGAGGGTGGTGCAGTTGGTAGAGTTTAGGAAGGGTCTGCAGGCAGTGATAAGTTTGCAAGTATAAGTCTTTGTTTTATTTGTGGCCCCAACATACAAAACCCCCTTCTTTTGTTTAGACTGTTTGTGTGATCTCTAGAGGCCCCAGACCTCCATTATTCAGAAACACCACATTTTCATATAGAGTGCCACCTATGACTGTTATCACTGATTTATCTTCACCAGTGAACTATGTTTCCTTAAAGTATTCATAATAACATGCGGTATTATCACCAATTTATTTACATTAGTGAGATTATATTTCCATAGGCCTCTTTTTGCTGATTCATGTACGCTCAGCAAGAACTATTGTATTATATTCCACTCAGATATCACACACACATACACTGAGTTGAATCACGCACACAGCTATTTATAATTGCTAAGGGTTACTTTCAGACAACTTGTTCTTTTTGTTGTTTTATCTATATGGGAAAAATGACCAATGCACTACCTCAAAATCTTCCCCATATCACAAGTGCTATTCCAGATGCACTAAGAAAGGAGAAAGACAAAAACACACTACACGTCTGCCTTTATGTATTTTTGTGTTTTATAAACAGTTGCATTTCAAAACACCATTTTACCCTTGTTTTTTACAGAAATAAACAGAAAAATGTACAGCAGCAGAACGAGATTCACTTTGCATCATCTGTAACAAAGAGAAAAAGGAAAACATGCAGCAAAAGAACAATATTCATTTTGCAATATTATAAAGTGTCAATTAAACACAGGGGATTCCTTTTTTTTTCTACTCTGCCTGCCTGATATATATTAGGTCATTCGTACAGCAGTCACAATAATCTCCATTCACTTTGATAATTACCAGTTATCTGTAGTTCTCCCACGCGCGATCTCACTTGGCTTGTGGCCTCTGATGAATGGGCCTGGGGTTTTCTTTTTAAAGCGCACAGTAAGAACATGCAGTTCAATATGCACCTGCAGTTCTCAAGCCGGTGCCAAGTGACCAGGAACCCCCAGTCTCTGAAGGTCAACAGTGCAGCTGAAACGACTCCTCCCAGTAGCCCAGCATAGGTGACCTCACAGCAGCTCCGCAAAAGTGAACTAACTATAATTCTGTCAGAGCTCGTCCAGCAAAGCTCTGTTTCTTAGGCAGCCTGTCTTCAGATATACTTCCCTCCAATCATATTAACAGAAAGTGTATTAGGTTGCCACCCCTGTTTCACAAACAATGGGATCTTCATACTGCAATAACTGTTTCTGTTTCTTGCTTCCTGCTGCCTTTCCGTCCTTCACATTTCAGTGCAGCCCGAGAAAATCAGAGAAAAAATGCACGTTTAAAAATGACTCTCAGAGCACATCTCTTCTGCCTCTCTTTCCACATGGAGAACACATTATAATGTTATTTAATTAAAATTAGTGTTAGTATTTGTTAATTAAGTTAGTCAATTAGATAGCTAATGTGTTCTTCTGTAAATGAGGCATTTCAAATAAGAAAGAAAAAAAAATCTATTATGCTTTTAAATCTGTAACCTGTCTTCATTTGCATATCCATATGTTACACTGGCAATATCTGGCTGGCTATATGTGTGCCACATTATAGCAAAAATGGGATCCCATGCAGTGGCGCTGCACTCCAAAATACAATAAATTATACTACAGGTTTCTGGCCACTCCTGGGCCGGTTTTGAAAAAAAACACAAATATTGAAAAATGTGTTTTTTGAAAAAAATACCTGCAACGTGCAATATGGATCTATACACACACATATTAATGATACTTATGGTGATCCATTCTTGTATGAAATGTATATCGCATTAGTGAGATCATAACCAGATTTTTCATAGTGTACTTAGGAACAATGCTATTTGATGTCACTTCCTGTTTTGTCAAGGGGTGAAAGGCCGTGTTTCATCACATCACAGGATGTCACTTTGGGGTGGGGTCAAATGACATCACTTCTGGTGATGTCATCAGAGGTCAAGGGTCGTGAGGCAAGGGGTGGACCACTTTTATTGAGGCGATGGGTGGCCCACTTTTTTTTTAATGTCTGGGCCTATTTCTTGTCCCAGTCTGACCCTGATAGGATCGATCAATGGATGAAATGGATGGAGTAGACCTAGTGGCTTGAGAGAATGGAATGGATGGATGGAGCGAATGGATGGATTGAGTGGGTGGAATGGATGTATGGGGCGTATGGATGGAACAGATACATCCGATGGAATGAACAAAATGAATGGAATGGAGGGAATAGGTGGAGTGCATGAGGTGGATGGAATTGGCAGAGTAGATGGAATGGGTGGAGTAGAGTTGATGAAATGGATGGAATAGATGCGTTGGGGAAATTGATGGAATGTATAGAAAAAATGAAGTTGATGGAGTAGATGGAGTGGATGAACTGCGTGGAGTCGATGAGATGGATAGAGTGCATAGAATTGTCAGAGTGGACAATATGGATAGAGTGGGTGTAATGAATAGGGCGCATAGAATGGTCGGAGTAGACTATATGGATAGGTGGGTGGAATAGATGGACTGGTTGAAGTGGATGAAAGAGTAGGATGGAGTGGATGGAGTGGATGGAGTGGATGGAGTGGGTGGAATGGAGTGTGTGGAATGGATGGAGTGTGTGGAATGGACGGAGTATGTGGAATGGCTGGAGTGTGTGGAATAGATGGATTGTGTGGAATGAATGGAGTTTGTGCAATGGATGGAGTGTGTGGAATGGATGGAGTGTGTGGAATGGATGGAGTGTGTGCAATGGATGGAGTGTGTAATGGATGGAGTGTGTGGAATGGATGGAATGTGTGGAGTGGATGGAGTTTGTGGAGTGGATGGAGTGTGTGGAACAGATGTAGTGTGTGGAATGGGTGGATTGGGTGAAGTGGGTGGAGTGGGTGGAATGGGTAGAATGGATGGAGTGGATGGATCGGGTGGATTGGATGGATTGGATGGAATGGATGGATTGGATGGATTGGATGGAATGGATGGAGTGGATAGAGTGGATTGAATAGATATAATTGGATGGAATGGATAGAGTGGATGGAATAGATGGAATGGACGAAGCGGATGGAATATATGGGATGGATGAAATAGATGGGATGGGTGGAATGGATGGAATGGATAGACTGGATAGAATGGATGGATTGGGTGGATTGGATGGATTGGATGGAATGGATGGAATGGATGGATTGGATGGATTGGATGGAATGGATGGGGTGGATAGAGTGGATTGAATAGATAGAATTGGATGGAATGGATAGAGTGGATGGAATAGATGGAATGGGTGGAATGGATATAGTGGATGGAATGGATAGAGTGGATGGAATAGTTGGAATGGATGAAATGGATAGAGTGGATGGAACAGATGGAATGGATGAAATGGGTAGAGTGGATGGAATAGATGGAATGGATGAAATGGATGGAGTAACTGGAATAGATGGAATGGAAGAAATGGATAGAGTGGATGCAAAAGATGGAATGGATAAAATGGATAGAGTGGATGGAATGGATGAAATGGAATGGAGTGGTTGTCATAGATAGAGTGGATGAAGTGGATGGATGGAATGGATGAGATGGATGGAATGGGTGGAATTGATGTAATGGATAAAATGGATGGGATGGATAAAATAGATAGAGTGGATGGAATAGATGGATGTGGTGGATGGGGGTGATGGGATTGATAAAATGGATAGAAATTAATAGATTGTGTGGAGGGATGGAATGTACTGAGTGGATAGAATGGGTGGAGTAGATTAAGTGGGTGGAGTGGATTAAGTAGTTGAAGTGGGTGGAGTGGATGAAGTGGAGGAGTGGATGAAGTGGGTGGAATGGATGGATTGGAAGAAAAGAATTGAGTGGATTAAATGGATGGACAATGGATGAAATTAATGTACTCGGTTAGAACTGTGAACATTAGCCTGCTCAGGACCCTGACAGGATTGTAAACGTTAGCCTGAGTTGCTTCTGGATGGAAGTGCAAATGTTGGCATTTCCCACACTTGAGTGGAGCTGTGAATGTTGATCTGATTTGCATCTGGTTAGAAATATGAATGTAAATGTTAACATGTGTATCACTGTGTACCCTGCCTTCCAGCTCCCATGCTGTTGCTATATTTCCGTATCCCCCCTCTCGCTGAAAACCCAGCCCCCTGTCTCTATGTGTCTGTGTGTCGCTATTTTCACTGCCATCCTGTTCACGTGACTGGTCTCGGGCACTTTAAACCATCATATCACACCACTATACTTTCTCTCTACTATACACTATCATTCAACTAGAAAACAGCTATCCCCCTGATTAATTTGGCCTAGCTGTTTACATACAAATACTACCCCATGAACACCTCATCACCCTAATAAAACACAGCTAGTCAAGCACATTCCGGCCTAGTCGCTCACATATGTGTCCCTACCGGCCTAACACAGCCAGAGCCCAATCTGGATGTCCACCCACCAGACTGCACACATCCAACTAGTATCTCCAGCACCACACCTAACGCTAGGATGTAGCTTCCACCCGACAATTACATCAGCTGCACACATATCTGGTGCACCCACGCACCCAATGACACTATCTCTCTCTACTGACCTGAATTATGGTTCCCGAGGGCGTTCAACCTACCAGCGCTTTGAGGTCATACAAATGATATATAGAGCGCAATATAAATGCCAAGTAACATAACATGACCACCAGGGACCCGCTATATTATAACGTTTTTCAAAATCGGGATAGGTTTGAATGTGAAAAAAAGAATCTGCTTGTGGCTGCAGCCCGAAATGCTGGACAGGATTGCAACAAACATTCTAGAGGAGCATAAGTAAGTACCTCAAAGCATGGTTTTGCAAATGTGCCCTGTGTTTTGTTTTTTCTAAAGTGTCCAAATGTAAGCACAAAACATGGTTATATAATGGAAATGGGTAATTGCCCTAAGCAAGGACACATGTGTACTCTGATTTGCTTATAGGGGCATGCACCATGGCCAAAGCCCTAGGTTTGAAAGAGAACACATATTCTGCTTGCGGCAACAGCCTGAAGTGCTGAAGTAGATAACAAAAAACCTGCATGAAGAGCATTAGCAAGGACCTGAAAGAATGCTTTTGCAAATCTGTCCTGTTTTACTTTTGGGAAAGTGTCAAAAAATAGGTACAAACAATAGTGATATAACTTTGCTGCCTGGCCCGTGGGCCTGGCCCATTGCAAGAACAAATGTCTACTCTGTAATGCCTTTTGGGGAATGCGGCATGGCCGAAGCCCATGCCTCATGGATTGTGGCGACTGGCCACGGCTGCAAGCCATGAGCGCTGGTCATTGGTCACATTAAGAAGTTATAGTGGACACTGAACTAGGATGCAGGGTAGGTGTAGTCGACAACGGGGGTGGTTTGGTGGTGCTGGGGTCATGGTTGAGCCTCATGCCCTAGGCAATTCAACCCTGGCTTGGATCCCCAGCATGTGCTAGTGATAACGACACACAGTATGCAATGCAAAAATTATGTTTCTTAAAGGAGGCTTACAGTTCTTTCATATATATGAAAAGAGGATTTATGAATAACTTATATAAAGTGATGTAACATCATGAAACATTTTCGCTCATAAAAACCTATGAAATTCAGTAGGAAAAAAACACTGTTACAGGGACTTTATGGTTTATTTGCACTAAAAAAACCTATGCAATTCAGTGAAAAAACTTTGTTAAAGGGACGCTACGGTTACAAGTAAAACTGAAAAACCCCAGAAATGCACTAGTTATGGTAAGCTAAGCAACCTCAACAATGCCACCACTGTGCACTAAGACTAACACCCATGACATCAATGATGACATCACACATGTCTTTGATGACATCACTGATGACATCACATGTCAAATTCATTGTGATGGAAAATCCATACAAGTAGTTGTGTCTATAATGTTGGTAACAAGATGTCAGCGGTGATCGAGAGACTTAGCATGAACTACTTAATGTTTTAAAGAATGCACTCATCTAAACAAAACATTATATTGGAGTGTTGTTGTTAATACAGGAACCTAATCATACATACAGATAGGCAATGGCTTCATCATGTACCAAAGAAGTACAATAATTTAATCTGGTAATTTTGGATAGTAAAATAATGAATGCTACCATATCAGAGTTTTGCGTAATGTTAATAATTAATAGCTAATAATTCAAGACTTACTACATACTTGTCTTAGTAGAAACAATACATATGAAGACCACAATGCATACAAATCATAGGCACATACTGGGAAACTAAAGAAAAAAAGAATGAATCAGCATCACCTAAATCGAAAAACGATGGCGGAAATGCGATTATGACCCGTCACCGTAAAGTACGATGCCATTAGCGACACCGTAGTGAACGCCAACGCTAACTGCACCAAGTACGCGCACGCGCGCACTGCGAAACCGTAATTACCACCATGGCGCAACGGTACGGGAATTCTGACCCTAGCGGACATGTACCTAACGCCATCAAGCATGGCGGAAAGTACCATTCCGCCATGGCGAGAAGTACGGCATCGCAAACCAACCGTAAAAGGCCTTACTGAGTGCCTGTACACCACTCCCTGGCCACATTGCACAACTCCTCGTAGGTGCAATGAAGTCAAACAATGCAACCAGTGAAATGTACAAGTCACCCATGCATGCCAACGAACAAATGAATGTAGGGGCTCCAAGTGCCTTGTGAGTGGCCATCCATATTAGCCATGGCACCATAGCCGTACTGATGCAGCACAGGCATGTGAAGCTCCAAGTACAGCAACATGAACTGAAAACTGAGACAAACAAAAACAGGCCCCCCATCGCTTGACACCAGTGCAAGGCAACATACAAAGCAGTATCCTGAGTGAGACTGCACCAGCCCTGTACTCCTGCCAGTAAACAAACCAACCAGCAGCATAAGCATGTACCACACAAGTTGGCAGAGTGACTGAGCAGCCAGGCACATCTCAAGAGGGGCCAATGGGAGCAGCAGGGCACAGATGGCACAAATACAGAAGCCATTCCAATGGACATGACCTCAGTCTCCCTCAAAGAAACGCACGCAAACACAGGCACCTGTGACCAGCCATATTCTGAAAATCACATCATTCCACCAATCCACCTGGCTGACCGGCATCTGTTACACAAAAGCCAATCCCCCTCCCATGAGCATGACATCATTAAAACAGTCATAATGGCAGCCCCTATCCCTGACCTTACTGGCCTTCGTAGGCAAATGCGCCCAGTACAGTACCACGCAACTATGCTCAGAAGGCCGAACCCAAAGCAGATCTCCTCACAATACATCGCTCCACAAATAGGAATATGCTACATAACTTGCAAAGAATAACGCTACAAGGTCAATATCAAAATTTAATGCACAACAAAATCACCCGGGCCATACAGCTATTAGGTCATGAACTCCAAATCATATCTCATAATTGTGGGCTGCATCCGCAATAAATGACCAGCTTCTTCTTGTGTGACGCCCTGTTCCTCCATGGTACACAGGGGCTACATCCACGTTCCAAAAGGCAACATGGAAGCGCCTAGAACCGCAGGGCCGTCCCATTAGGTAGGCACTAGTCCAGCTGAAAGGTCGAAATGTTGCTCCTAGCCACTAGTACTGCGTAAGGGCATGTGGGCCATTGGCGATCGTCCCATAAGATCGTAATGGTGCTCCACTGATTAACACGAAGCAGCAGGTGTCGGGAGTAAAAGCCATCTGCAGGAGTGGCATACAGATGGCAGCGGCAAAAGGGGAGGAGATACCTGTCACCCAAATGAAACGAAAAAAGAATAGTATGGGCATCTGAACTCCATTTGAATTACTCACTTCAAAGAACACACTAAATCCACAGCCATATGCATGCTAGCCCACTCAAAAGGAGTATTCGCACCCAATAATCACTTGCGAATCATAACCATATAAATCGAGGTGAAAACACTATTACAAACGAGTGTTTGTGTGCATGCGTCTGTTAAAACAGAATCCATTAGATGGGATTAGTAACGTGCATAGACACAAGTGTTTGAAGGCGCGTCGAGACAGGGAGGGTTCAACAAGGGCAGATAGACGATGGTCCCACTATGGCAGCCCTGCATCACATAGCGCAGAGGAAGTTGATAGATTCCAAAAAGCCATGTACATGGCAGACTCTCTATTAAATCATCTGTCCATGCATCCATACATCATTCCCTCATCCCGGTATAAAAACGCCTGATTATTTACTCACATCACATTAGAAATTTCCATTGAATCTGTGCTAAATGCAGTCTGCAAAATCCACTGTGCTCCAGGCCGGAATTCTAGTGTTGTGAAGTAACATGTATTTGGGAACGTCCTGCCTTATCCTCCACTACGCTATTGCGCATCCCATACTATTCATATCAATCATTGCATTCTCGGCATGGCCCCTGTCCCAAGGACATTAAACAATAGAACTTTCTATCTGCAGTCAGACCTGTGGGCGTCTCCTCGCCGCTAGCTGGAAACCGAAAGCGCTGTCCTTCGAATTCCTCATTTGCAACATCACGTCGAAAAGGCATCTGTGACCGCTTGAAATCACAAATCCATCCATTTAGTGCGGCAGTGTGTGAAAATGGCAACTGGCTACACTCACAAATGGGACGCCCCGCCCGTCGGTGAACCGCGGTACAGCGCTGCATGAGGGTCCACCGTTAATCGAGTACTACATTCCACGGACCCTTCACAAGTATGTTCCCGACTGCAAAGATAGTATGTGAAACAATGGGAGCATAGCAGATTTAACATATGAAGCAAGATCTCACTGCCATCGGGATGAAATACATGATTGTAATAGCAAGATGCCATGCGTCGATTTGCAGCGTTGTGTGCGGGACGTGCTCGCCCAAAGGGGATTGCAACTTGCACAGGTGGAATGAATCACCACAGGTGGAGGCTATACAGCTTGGAAACACATAAATTGCACACCAACCCCCTCCCACAACCACACCCACTCCAAAATGCTACCCGCAGGACTTGCGATGTTGGCCCTGGGGGACCTGATAGCACTGCAAGTACTCCAACTTCAAGAAGAAGACGAACAACAACTACTACAACAACCGGCCGCACAGAGGAGACGCAGGAGGAGGAGGAGGGCAAGGCAGGGCCAGCAAGGCCCACCAGACAGCCACTACCACCACGCAGGCAGCCCGCAATCCCACGCCTCCGAGCACATCCGTTCAACCTCACTGATGAGCAGATCCACACCCTCTACCGTTTGGACCGGGACACCATAACCGCCATTGTGGACATGACACACGCTGACCTTGTCAGCATGATAGATAGCCCAACCGCCATCCCACCCCTACTGAAGGTGGTGTCTGTACTCCACTTCCTGGCCACAGGCACCTACCAGCACACAGTCGGACAGTTGCATGGCATTTCACAGCCACTGTTGTCACGGACACTATTGCAAGTGCTCGATGCCCTCCTGAGGCACGCAGACGACTACATCTCTCTACCACGCTCGGAGCAGGAAATTACGAACACAAAAGTGGGATTCCATGCACTTGCCGGCATACCGGGTTGCATTGGTGCCATCGACTGCACCCATGTGGAATTGGTTGTCCCACATGCCATGGAGGCCCAGTACCGCAACCGAAAACAATATCATTCTCTTAATGTACAAATGGTGTGTGACTCAAACAGGATCATTACACATTGTTGTGCCCGATTTCCTGGATCAACCCATGATTCCATGGTCTTACGGAACTCTACAATACCACGCTACATGGAGCGACATGCAGGGAACAGATCCTGGCTACTCGGTGAGTCTCATTTCATGCATGATAATGTGGGGTATGTGATGCGGCAATGACCTGCCAGGAAGGGGGGGGGTGCTTACGTAGCAATGTCATTCCTCAAACATCCTTTATTGTCCACATACAGGTGATGCCGGGTATCCACTGAAGAGATGGCTCCTTACACCACTCCGGAACCCACAGGACCAGCATGAGGAGGACTACAACCATGCCCACTCACGTACCCGTGTAGTCATAGAACAGGCATTCGGCCTACTGAAGGGTCGTTTCCGCTGCCTCAGCAGATCTGGCGGGGCACTCCTGTACCGCCATGAGAAGGTTGCTAAGATGGTCATGGCATGTGTCATGCTACACAACATGTGCATACGTAGAAATGTGCCCATGCCCCCTGACGCAGAACTGCAAGCACCAGAATATGGTCATGATATGGGTGGGGATGTGGCAGAACCTCAAGGAGTCCGCGAGGCACAGGAGGGCCGTGAAATTCGTCAGATTATCATAGATTCATGCTTCTAGCACTCACGCCTGGTGGTTGATACATGGACACGGGAGTTGTGGCACTGTGTGTGTCTGGAACATGCACAATATGAACTGTACGCCTATGATGGCCTCGTACACAAAGATCAATGTCCACACATCTCATTGGATGATTGTGAAATGTTTATAGCAAATGTGAAATTGTGTTACACACCCCATCGACCCGCCACCCAAGTAAGCCCAACACACCCCCTCCACCCTCCTACCTCCCCCCCGAACACCAGTGTCCAAGGATGCTCATTGTCAGTGGGCAGACGCTATTGCAAGCCCCCTCTCCGGGTATCAGGGGCACCCCTGCCTGTGGAGCGCAGGTTCCTCCCAGATCTACGTTGGGGGCTGCCCTGGACGGAACTTGCAACGGATGATGTCTCTGCCTGCTCACGTCCATGCATGTCCCTAAGGGTTTGTGAGAGCTCAGTGAGCACACGGCGCACAGCGGCAAGTTCAGCACATACGTCTTTGGACGTCGCATGCAGTTCCCCCCTCAGGCTCTCGGTGCTTCTCTCCATTTGTACTCTCAGGCTCTCGGTGCTTCTCTCCATTTGTTCTCTCAGGCTCTCGGTGCTTCTCTCCATTTCTGCCCTTAGTGTCTCTGTACATGTTTCTATGGCTGCCTTGGTACCCCCACATTCATCAGCATGGTCCTTGAGGAGCGTGGCCAGTTGCTGCTGTTGCACGATCACCTGGTCGAGGGACTGTTGCCTCTGCTGGGCCATGGCCATTTGCGGTGGTGTCACAGAGGGGCTGATCACCTCATGTTGCCTTGACACATGGCTTGTGGGGGATGGCCAGTCGTCGTCTTGTGAGTGCCCCTGCGTGGTATCCTCATGTTGTACGGGATTAAACAAACAGGGGGATTGAGACAGGTCATGGATGGATCGTACATCGACATCACCGTTTTCTGTGTCGGAGCATGCTGCCATTAATGCAGTGTCACCTATGGTGCTGCTGCCACCAGAAGCAGTGCCTTCTGTGGCATCCATTGGGGGGGCCTGTGGTGGTGGTGGTGTTGTGGCCATGCTGGCTGCTGGGGTGCCTGTTGAAGTCCCCTCCTGTGTGCTGCCACTTGATTTGTGCTGCTGCCGTGTCTTGATGCGTGCAGCTGAGGTGGAGGGTCTTTGGCCGTTGGTCTTGGCCCTCTTTGCAGGTGTGCTGGTAGGGGTGTCCTGGAGCTCGTCGTTTGAATCGGACCCTGTGGTGGAGTAAAGGAGGGCGAGCGTTATTAATGGGTCTGTGGAAATTGGAATGGCAATGTATCACATGCATTGGGGTGGTACCTGAGGGTGATTTGGGTCAGGGCCTTGGAGGTGGTTTCATTTTTGTGTGGATTGAGGGTGCAGTTGTATTGCAGCCTGCAGTTAGGGGGTGCCTGCTGCACGTGTAGAGGGTGTTTTAGGAATTTTAATTATTTATTTATTTAATTTGACTTTTAATGTCCGCTATCAGGCCAATGTGAGTGGACGTTCTCCTGGACATGTGTTTCTGTTGCACTATGTGGACACATGGTACTTCACATGATTGGACATTGTGGTTTTAGCATAGTTTTATTTGGGCCACCTACCTGATTCTTCGGATGTCTGCACTCCTTTCTCCATCCCTCCGACTCCCTCTATGGTCTCCATTCCAATGGTGGAGGCACAGATTTCTTCCCAGGGGGTCAGCTTGATGGGTGATTCCGATCCTCCCCCGGTAGCTGTGGCAATGTTACGGTTGGCGGATAGTATGCTCCGTACGCGTATCCGCAAGTCGTCCCATCGCTTTCTGCATTGCTGTGGGTTGCGGGGTGCGGTCCCCACCACACTTACCAGCTGTGCCACCAGGGCCCATATGGCCTTCTTGTTCGCAAGTGCCGTCCTGGTCATTTGCGTCGAGAAGACGACGGCAGCATTCTCCTGGAGGGTCTCTGTGAGCACCGTGAGTTCCTCACGTGAGAAGTGGACCTGCCGCTTGCGGTCGCATGCTTTTTTCGCTACTTTTCCCATTGTTTTGGTTTCACTAGGGTGGATGACGGGTTGGGATGTCTCTCAGGGTAGTGTTTTTAATGGTTGTGTGAATGTTCTGGTTTTATAGGTGTACGGCGTGCTGTTTCCCGTTCCGGGACCATGTTTTTGCTTCCGTTTCCGTATATTTACGGTCACCGTATTTTCCGATTGCCGCTCTCTATGGTGACCGCTATGTTCGGTGGCGGAATTGCACCTAGGTCGCCGTACGACGGCGGTGAGGGGCGTTTTGGGGACATTTCCGCCATCGCAGACTTTGCACTTCCGCCAAGGCGTAGTGCTCGTGCCCGATGGGTCAGAATTAGCCGCACTTTACTCTGTCGTGCCATGGCGGAAACGCTATTTACGCTATGGCGGTCAGGTCAGTTGCTTTCCGCCAGGGTCGTAATGAGGGCCAATAACATTAAGGTACATCATCATGTATACAAATGAATTGTGTGTTTGAGGCCTGCCTATTGCCCCATATATGTGCACCATGAGTTGAGACCAAACCCTAAGGAAAGTACTTTAAGAACATACAAGAAGGTTAACATCTAGATATATAACACCTTTTCAATGTTCATAATTTGACAGTGAACAAAACAATCTGTTTAGAAATGACAAACACAAACAAGTGGCCCAGATATGTGATGTCATCAGTGATGCAATTAATAACATTTGTGATGCCATCTTGATGTCCTGGGTGTTAGTCTTAGCAGTGCACGGTGGTGGCGTGAGTTATGGTTGCTTAGCTACCATAACTGGCGAATTTCTGGGTGTTTTTGGTTTTACTTGTAACCATAACATCCCTTTAAAAACGTTTATTCACGGAATTTCATAGGTTTGTATTAGTTCAACTCAACTATAACACCCCTTTAACAATGTTTTTCACTGAAAATGTCTACATATACATGAATGTTCTCCAACATTTGTCAGGTTTGCAAACATCACAGCAAAGCCCCGAACATCTGAGATGTTTGCGGACATTAGAAAAGAAACAACAGCCACTTTTTACAGTTTTTGAGACATATTTCACCCCCTCCTTTTCTCCCCTCACGTCCCAAGAGCTGGTTTCATTTGTAAGACAAGTGTAATCTTGTGTTTTCAAATATTTTCTGAACGCGCCTTTATATATTTGCGTGTAGTGGGCATAGATCCTGATTTTTTTAGTAGGATACAGAGTCTTTTCTCTAGAGCTCTGGGGCTCAAATGGGTTGGAATGGCCCAGTACTTCCCCATTCAGTGAACACGGACCAGGTACCCAGGATGGAGGAGCCATGCCGCAAATTGTAGCATGGTTACCTCCTACCTCGTGATGACCCCCAAAGTGTGTCTTGTCAGTGAGAAAGGAGGTGAGCCAGTTGAATGTGGTGCCAGAGAGATTCATCCTGTGGGCTACGATGTCTAGTTGAATGGTGTGGTTGATGGTTTTGAAGTCTGCCGAGAGGTCGAGGAATAAGAGTAGTCATGTGTGTCCTTTCTCTGTGAAGCTCTGTAGGTCATCGAGGATGTGAAGAGTAGTGGTGTCTGTGCTGTGCCCAAGTCAAAAGTCAGATTTGAAGTGGTTGAGTTGGTTGGTTGTGGTGATGTGTTGTTGCAGTTCCGTAGTTAGAAAGCATTCCAAGATTCTTGTGAGGTATGGTAGGATGGGAATGGGACAGTAGTTTTCAGGGAGTTTGGATCAAGAGATGTTTTATGGAGGATGGGTTAAATCTGTCCCATTGTGAGTGCAGTGTGGATAGTATCATGTGAGAGACAGACGTTGATGATGTTGAGCGAGTGGGGAACTAGCGGGGTGATGCAATTGGATGCTGCTTGAGGTGGGCATGCATCATCCAGGAAGTGTGCAGGGTTTGTTTTGTCAGCATTGAGGGTGACGAGGGTGTTGGTGTTGATGATATGGAAGGTGTTCTATGTGTTCAAATGTTTGGGTGTGGGAGGTATGAGTGGAGGAGCTGAGGGGAGGGCTGTCCTGGTGTTGTGCATTTTGGAGTTGAAGTAGTTCACGAGGCAGTTGAACATTGCAGTGGATGAGGGTTTTGAGAGGAACTTCACAATGTTGAATGGTTTCTGGGTACAATTGGTGGCAGATTAGAGTTCTTGGAGGTAACGGGTGGCTTTGGCATTGCTTATAGCGGTTTTGTATTTGTTGAGGCAATGTCTGAGGAGTGTCCTGGTTGAGAGGCATGGATTCTTTTATTAAGCTCATTCTAGCCATCTGGAGGCATGCTTGATAGAGACAAAGGAAATGTTGAACCATTGCTTTTGGTCGCTGTTGTGGAGTTTTCATAATTTGAGGGGTGCAATTTTGTCAAGTGCTTGTGTGATGATAATTTTGTATTGGTGGAGGAGGATGGTGAGGGTTGATTCAAGACTTCGGGGAATGGTACTTTGGTCAGAGTCCTTTTGGAGATTTTTGAGACTCACTTTCTTCTTCTGCAGAGCAAGGAAAATGTCTGACACATGCCACATGTTTTTGACCTAGGAATTGCTTCATTTCTTTCAAAACACACAGAAATAGAAATGCACGGGGGGTCCTTCCATGCACGTTTTCCTCATGAAGCACTGTCCAGTTTGTCCTCATGCACAGATACATGCAGTGGATCAGCTCTGCTTGGAAGTTCCAGGCCACATGGAAAAACATGTGACTCCACCAGAGAAGATGAATTTGACTGGATGCTGAAATGTAAGAGTTATTGGCAGATTTTCCACCATCAAATTAAGGCCTTAATTGTGGAAATGTGGAAATGTATTTCACTGTAAAAGAACACAAACACACACACACACAAACACACACACACACAAACACACGCACATTTTCCATTTACCTTGTGGATTGGTGTGTATTTTTTGAGTACCAAAGTGACAAACAATTACATACAACTCACAGATTCAGAGAGCGATTTTATGATTGCGGTTCTTATCAACCTCATTACTGAAGGTTCTCCCGGGATGTTGATTTAAGTTATGCATCCTCCCTTGAATGTGAGGGATAATAACGATTATGAAAATCAACTACAGTGATGTAGCAGTTTGGAAAGCTCAAACATAATATGCTTACCTGTAACTGTTAAGCTGAGATGAATGTTGGCAATACTTAAATACTCTATAGAAAACAATGAACATCTTTCACAAATCAGCACAACTGAATACAAACTGCGGAAGTGCCTGAAAGTGGCTGTTTGCTGTGTTGGAATGCTGTCCCGGAGCCCTTATGGAAATCAGCAATCCGTCACTGCTATTGGAAATATCCTGTGGCATTACAACACATGGCTCTTCCCCAAACCTGGTGTGCACTATTAATACAGGTGTGCGCATTCACCAGCGCGAATGCACTGCAGAAGTGGCTGTTTGCTGTGTTGGAACGCTGTCCCTGTGTCCTTGTGGAAATCAGCAATCCGTCACTGCTATTGGAAATATCCTGTGGCATTACAACACATGGCTCTTCCCCAAACCTGGTGTGCACTATTAATACAGGTGTGCGCATTCACCAGCGCGAATGCACTGCAGAAGTGGCTGTTTGCTGTGTTGGAACGCTGTTCCTGTGTCCTTGTGGAAATCAGCAATCCGTCACTGCGATTGGAAATAACCTGTGGTAGAGGCTCGGACTATTCTACAGACTCTGTATATGGACATTAGCTTAACTGCTAAGTACTTGCTGTTCTAACGCTGAGCCTAATATTCCTTTATTTAATTTATTAGGCATTACAACACGTGGCTCCTCCCCCAAACCTGGTGTACACTATTAATACAAGCGTGCATGCACACTGCGGACGTGCCTGGAAGTGGCTGCTTGCTCTTCACTGCTCGCGGTGAGGGTGAGAGCGGGAGCGTAGCGTGTTGTGATTTTTCCCAATGTATGTGGACATGCTAAATGAGGCTCCTTGATAGTTAAACTGTCTAATTCTTCTTGTTTACACTAGCAAACACGTCAGAACCAGCTAGGTTATTCGATCTGTAATTGGTACCCGAATGCTTTTGAAATACCTTCTGCTTGATGTGTTTACGACTTTGCCACCTACAAGCAAACCGTATAAAATGTCCCCGTTTGAATCAGCAAGCGCGCCAGAATGAGCCGGGTCATTTTCTCTGCACCTGGCATCCGGACGCGTTTGGAATATTTCTCGTTTGATGCATCTATAACTTTGCTACTCTTTTCCGCCTTATACACAGTGGTTACAACACTGTGGATCTCAGCACACGATTCCACTGCTATCAAAGTGGAGTTGCTGTTCTTAGTAATTCCTGAAGGGAATCAGTATATTACTAATCCCGCCTCTGGTACATTATTAGTACTTTGAATATTGAAACCTTTGTGGCAGCCTGATCAGTTTGATAATAGGGTTGGAGGAGGGAAGCACACTGACGATAATAGTTATATAGTAACTTCCCATTTTGTATTAGCCCTGTGACACTGCGCACAGTCTCATGTGGCTGGGAAATAGATTTACACTTTTTTGCCTCGTTAAACAGCGGATTTGAGCTTTGGGACCTAAGCTTCGCTCCCAGCTTAATAAAAGGAAACTATGGGCCTCATTAGGACTCAGGCGGTAAGGGGTTTACGGCGGCGTAAACAGCGCCGACCCTTACCGCCTGATTCCAAGGTCCCTTAGCGCCATGGAGGATTTAACACCTGCTTTTAGCAGGTGTTAAAATCCATGGCGCTAAGGGACCTTGTTTTAATTACGCCACCGTAATTTACGGTGGTGTAATTAACGCCTTCCCCACTCCCATTATGACCTATGGGGCAAAAATGGGAATGGGGAAGGGTAAATGGGTTAATGGGGACTTACCGCCCCGCCAACCTCGGAATGGGGCGGTAAGTCCGCCAACCACCATGGCGTAAACGTAGTAACTTACCGCCTCGGTCGTAATGAGGCCCTATGTGATCTTAGCATCACATACCCAGAAATGCCTTCACCGCAAAGGGTACAAAAGAAAAAAATGGGAAAGAGATACGTGAAATTAGAAAATTAGACACAGCACAACCAAAGAAGGATTAATAACACGGTGAAACTGGCTACAGATGTCAATGAGAGTGCGTATGTGGAACGGGGGGAGGGGGGGCGAGCCTGTGGATTTATGTGAGGGGAATATTCATTGTATGAGACCGCAGCCAAATAATATATCGATGAATGATAATAAATCCCTTTTGAATATCTGCCATGAATTTCGAAGGCAATCTATGGTAGTGAAAAGTGTGCCGGGCCAAGGTCTGCTGGATGTTAATATAGAACCAGCTGCAAATATGAATAATATCTTAGGAAGTAATCTCTTGGCAACGCCCAATCTTGAATTACTGTCCCTGGAGACATCGCATATTGAAAAAGATAATAGCTACTGGGATGTAAATGAGGAAACCCAGGAAGGCTCAATGAATATGTCGAGTAAAATAGAGGCCATCAAAGCAACACTAGATGCAGTGTTTGACCTATGCTCGAATATCACAAAAGAGCAACGTGACCTAAATGCACTGGAAGGTGCCTCACTGAAAATCACGGGCAGGTGAGCCACTCTGGTGTGGAACAAATAATTGAAGAGGGGGATAAAATTGATGGTGGTGGGGATGATTTGCGTGATCTTTGTCATGCTTTAGCAGAAGATGATTGCGACAATGGCACAATTGGGATAGAAAGCTTAGACCGGTGCACAGAGGAAAATACACAAGGAGATATTGCATCTGGGGGTGAAAATAGTACACTCTTCAGAAGTAGCAAATGTACCGGTCCCAAACGTACCCATAAAAAGGGCGCAAAGCAGAGGTGTAAGAGGGGAAAAAATGGGGGAAAGTTGGAAGCAAAGCGAATGGTGCCTTATTGGAGGAGATGGGGGAAAATAGGATGTTGTAAGTGAGCTTAACTGGGATAGAAATGATCTAAAAAAGGTAGACACGACAAAAAAGGTTACAAAAGCACTGGGGATACCCACATCAATAAAGAAATAATGATCAGGGGCTGCTGGATAATTGGTTAAATGGCACAGTGAATGGGACTCTGATGGAGGGGTATTCCCAGTTGAATGTAATGGAAATTGAAATAATCTCAGAGGTTTGTTTCAAAAGTGCATTGCAGGGGGTAGGATATGTGAATTGTGTGAATATAGCTGTTAATAAGACTATGGACACACTCTCACTCAAGGATAGGGAATCCTACATGGCTGAGATGGAGAGACTAGCGATGTATAGCAGATATAAGGATACAACTGGTAATAATAATTATGCAGGTGAGCTAGATGGAAAGAGGAAAATGAGTATAGGGAAATCTCAGAAACTTATTGAAAGAGATACCCTTGATATAAGCCCTTTTTTTAACATGAAATGGATTTTGGACCAACTGCACAAGGTTCCTGAATTAAGTGGGATTACATCTGCTGATATTGTGACAGTGACACTCCCGGAATGTGGGAGATGGGATATGATATGATGATATGATATGGCATTTGTAACGCGCCTATACACAAGGGTTTCAAGTGTTTCAAGGCGCGACGAGGCAGGGAGGGGGGAACAGGGGAAGATAGACAGCGATCCTACTAGGCCAGGTGTCATTCAGATCGCGCAAGTGCAGGGTAGGGGGAAGGGAGAAAGTTCAAGGGGAGGGGGGAAGTGCAGTACAAGGTAAGTAGAATAAAATAAATAGGGCCAGCTGGTGGCAAGTGCAAGGTAAGTGCAGACAAGTGCTGGGAACGGGGGCTGTAGGGATACAGAGACAGTCCCGCAGTGCAGGGGTTGCCAGGGAGGCAGTGCAAGTGGAGAGTGGCTGGGCCCAGGACCGAGGTCGGCGAGAGTGGCCCAGTTGCAGATTTGGTGCAGATTCAGCGAAGAATTAGCATGGGAGAGGGAGAGAGAAAGCAGAAGCAAAGAGGAAGGTTTTGAGGTGCTTCCGGAACCGTAGATGGTTCTCCTCAAGTTTCAGGGAGGCAGGAAGGCTGTTCCAGAGGGAGGCCCCAGCAGCAGAGAGAGATCTACCCCCAGCTCGTTGCATCGAGAAGCGGCTGACCCTGAGGGAGTTGGAGACGGATGAGCGAAGGGCTCGGGAAAGAAGATATTTAGGAAGAGAGAGTTGAAGGTATTTAGGCCCCAGGCCCCAGAAGGCCTTGTGGACAATGCAGAGGGTTTTGAACTTTATCCTCGCAGCCACTGGGAGCCAGTGTAGAGACTTCAGTCCTGGAGAGATACGGTCCCTGGGCTTGAGGCCAAGGACAAGTCTCGCAGTTCCTTGATATCTCCCCTTGATAATACGGATAATGTTGGGTCAGAATTGGGCTATTGTGTAATTTGTTACGCCAGTAATAGTGGAACTTATTTGTATCCGTGCTGAGAACATATGGAATAATAAGTATGAAATGGTGATTTGTAATAAAGTGGAGGAAAAGGAAAATAAAAAAGTGGTATTTTTCAGTGATAGGCTAATGAGACAGCTGGCCTTGAGTGGCATATGTAGGTATGATATGTGGGTATCTGAGGCTGCACATTTAGAGAAAAACTGAGTGTTTGGGGAGGTAAAAGAACTGATTGCCATATCCTGGAATACTAGAGGGTTCTGTTCCTTTATGTATGGTGAACGTTGTCTCAATAACTGTGATATGTTTGCTCTACAAGGACTTGGGTCAGTGGA
Source organism: Ambystoma mexicanum (assembly GCF_040938575.1). Lineage (NCBI taxonomy): Eukaryota > Metazoa > Chordata > Amphibia > Caudata > Ambystomatidae > Ambystoma > Ambystoma mexicanum. The sequence goes on along the minus strand of NC_090921.1, from coordinate 931,175,158 downwards.
ACTATTTTTATCAATGGGTTTAGTGTTATAGTCAAACCGGCGGTCTGTAGAGGGGTGGGCCGTCCATTTGGGGGCCTCTGTATTGGTGTAAAGAGCCTGCTGACCAAAAGGAGTATAATAATATAGGAGATTCCCCTTTTGTTCTTTGTGGAATTGTTGAAAATATGGGTATATCCAATGAAATCCTGGTGATTCATTTGTACTCACACCCGAATGGGAAAAATGTGTAGGCCATCATGGGTATAATTACGAATATTATAGAGAGATGGACTAGGGTGGCTCTGGACGCAGATGTTATGGTGGTTGGGGATTTTAATGACCACTGTGAGGAAGCACAAGTAGCAGTGAATGATTGGAAAAATGAATGTTGAGGGTTCAAAGTGACTATTCTCGCTATGTTGGGCAAAGAAGGTAAAATGTCCACTACGGAGCCAAAGAGGATCAATGGTAGGAAGTGGATAGAAATGCTTAGTTACTGGGGTCTCTGGTAATTGGACATTGATAACCTTGACCCATATACAGTGGCATGGACTAATGGCACACTGAGCTATCTGTTGGATTATGTTTGTTTCCAAGGGTATTAGGGAGCAAGTGAAAAAACATACCCCCATGAAACAAAGTGACCACCTGATACTTAAATGTACAGTTAAGGCTGTCTGTAAAGTGCCAGAGAATACATACTATGAAAAGTCCCCTGACTATTCAGTCAACAGCTAGAGGGAATAGGATTAATTGGATGCAAAAGAACTTGACTATATTCAACGAAATGTACAACTATCTACCCCTTGATAATACGGATAATGTTGGGTCAGGTGTGTCAGGGTTGGGCCGTTCAATAGAATTCATTTTAAAGACTAGTAAAAGAGCTAGCATCACTCAAGCGTCAAGAAGGACATGTTCAAATGTGTATGACTAGATCATCTATAATGAGAAAAAGAAACTTAAGGGAGATATTATGAACCTTACATTGGCAATGGATCTGGATGCGGAGCAAAAACGTAAGGAGGAATCGAACCTCTGCATGAGATATAAGAACTGGCTTAAAGCCCAATGACATAGTATGAATAATGCTAACTGGAGGAAAGTCTTTAAATTATGCAAAACTTCAGATAGCAAGAAGTTTTGGTACCTTTACAGACAGCATTTGATGGAAAATGATGACACAGGCATTAATATTATACCAGTGGGTGAATGGGAAACTTATGTGCGTCACCTCTATTGTGAGGAATATGACACAATAAGGCCTAATATGGGAGTCTGGAAATATATTACTACAGATTTGCCATTTGGTGATGCCGATATTATTAAGATCATCAGCAATATGAACGTGTCAAGAGCTTGGGTCCCTGATGGCCTTGCCAATGCGGTCCTTAAATGAAATCCAATGAAGTGGGCAGCTTTCCTGTGGGCTATGCATTTGAATATCTGGCATAGTGGGGAGATACTAACAGCTGGAAGAAAGCCATAGTAGTCCCGATATTTAAGAAGGGAGAGGGATCAATACTGGGTAATTACCGCTGCTGGCTCTGGCAGATACATGCTGTAAAATATTCTGTGCACTCCTATTAAAAATCATAAACCAATGGAGTAGCACAGAGAAATTAATCACCCCTCAACAAACCGGTTTTAGATAAGGTCTCAGCACTTTAGATAATATGACTCTCCTGAATCATATTCTATCAGACACTAATAAAAAAAAATAAACAAATTTGTACATATGCTTCATTGACTATTCAGGAGCTTTTGACTGTGTAGATAGGAACATTTTATGGAGTAAGCTGCTGAAATGGGGAGTGCGCCTGAGAGTGATGCACTTTTTGAAAGAGATGTGCACAGATACAACAGTGATGATTTGTCTGGACAAAGGAGCTATTATCACGCCCCTCATTAGCACTATTAAGAGGCTAAAACAGGGCTGTGTAACCTTGCCAGTTATGTATAATCTTTATGTAGCAGATATGAAGATTAATCTAGGTACTCTGCGAGGCTACCCTCCTAAAATTTGGGCGAAATTAAAGTTGGTTGGCTGCCCTATCTGGATGACATGGTCATTATGGACAAAACTCCAGAAACGTTGCAGATCATGCTTAATGCCCTGGAAGGGTTCACCAAGTCAAATAAATTTCAGATAAACGTTTAAAAAAAACGAAATTATGATTATGGGAACCCGGATGAATTGGAAAAAATAGCAAGGATACACATGGGAACTAAATGATGATGTGATTGAAGTGGTGAATACGTACCCTTATCTAGGTATCCAAATTATGAACACACCTGTGACACATTTCTATGAATGCTCCCTAAAGAATGAGATGCTGGGTAGATGGAATGTGATTAAACAGTATATGGGTAAAAAGGGGGATATTCTTTGGAAGGATGCTACAACTCGATAAAAGCAGTGTAGTTCCAGGGATCCTCTATGCCCTAGAGACAACAGAGATGAAATATCTGTTATGGTTTAACAGATTAGAAGGCAAAATATGGTGACCGGTTCTTAAGATCCCTGATACGGTCCCTATTGAAGCCACAAGATGTGAAATGGGCCTGATGTCCCTAAATACTCAATGGAAAATATGGTGTTGGAAATTGTTTATAAGAATAGAAATGTCTGAATGGAATGGGGACAGTTTAATGAGCAGTATTGCCTCAAATATGGATGATAATTCTAACATAAATGAATTCCTAGCAGGGTGGCAAAGGAAGGTGATAATGTTTATGCATGACATTGGGATCCCCATGATGAAGATGACATTGAGGTTAGTACCTTTCAAAAACGCCTTAAAAAGAGAGCCATGTAGTGGAACATGTGTAATAACATGACCAAACTCTGTAGGAAGAAAAGGTATAGCCAATACATTGTGATCGGTTACGAAATCGGGATAACAAAAAGCTATATCACAAGAACTTGCAACCCAGAATTGTTAAGCTTTATTTTAATGCTCCGGTTAATTTGTACTACCTTCTTATGAATTTTTGGGAAGCTTGAAGGCTGTTATGTACCAGGATAGATTGTGCCGGATGTGTAAGAAGGAGGTGAAAACCAGCAGACACTTGTTGACTAATTGTAGAAATTGTCAATAACTGTATAACAAAGGTTACAGAGATCTTGTGAGTGACCTAATAATGGTATCATCGGATCCATTTTTGGCAGCAATATACACAGCTGAAACCATAGTGTACGGGGGAGCGGCATTCTATATTTGGAATGAAATTGGAAGAATGCTGCCCCCAACTCTGTTGTAAGACCTCCCCCATTACCAACAGTATAATTGTCACATGGCTAGTTAGGTAGTTTTAGTAGCGTAGATATGATATTTTAATAAGAGGGTGTGTGTGAGTAATACTTACCTTCTTACATTTATAAAAAAAATCTTTAGGTTAGAAGAATTGAGTTAGTAGAAGGCCATTGGTCCCCTGCTAATTTATCTTATGATTAGTTTTAATATGTACATTGTTTATCTTTTATGGAATGTTAGAAGAATTTGTGAATTGATCACATGGTTTATATTTGTAATGGTGTTGTTGTTCTTTTTTTTTGTAAAATGTGTTGCTTTTAATGGAATACGAATTGTATTCTTCTTTAATAATGTTTACATGTTAAGTGTATAAGGTTTTAATTAACCAATTTGCACTATAAATACATTTTTTTAAAAAATAATACAAACAACTGAATGCCTCGATTCCAAACTTGGTCTCACCAATCATTTTCCTCGTTGGCTCTACATTTTCAATTTCATTGCAGCATGTGTCTAATATGTTTCCACGAAATAATAACTATGCCTGAACATACTTTTAAAAAGCCCTTGATTTTATTGGCCATGGTTTGTCCTGTAAAGCGAGAGCAGTCTGGGTTTTTGGTGTGGTTAAATTCCAGTTCAAACTTGTGGTTGTTCTTCCAGGCCTCTGGTGATGATTCATCCAGTTTGTTTAGACAAGTGGGTCCCTCAAATGTTGTGCAGTGTTGTTTATCTAGTAAAGAGGTGAAATCGGGGTGTTTAAGAGTCTCAGGATGTTTCTTTCACTGTTTTGCTTCGCGAGGTTCTTTTGGCTTCTTCCGGGTCTCCCAGTTTGATGGCCGTTTCACTCATGGTGTCCCTGAGACTCAGTGAGGGAAATAAATTGAGAGGTGTGGAGGAGATGAAGGCATTTCTGCCTCTACAAGGAGCAGGATAACCCCGTGATGGATGCAGAGGGAGGAAATCTTAGGCTGTTAGATGGCACCAAATCATGGGCCAAGGCCAAACAGCATTGCCAGTCCTGATTCGCCTGTGGAGCATGACACATTATGGGGCCTCAGGAGAAGGAGTCATAAAGAAAACAGGGCCAGTGCCATTGAAGAAGGCCCCAAGCAAAGAGACATAAAGGCATGGCCACCTGTCGACACACCTATGGAGGTTGGGCAGGTTGTAGTGCAGTAAGTCATATTCTTAATGTGGGAGGAGGAGCCGCTGGAAAAGGAGAATAGGGCTCCTCTTTGCTGAGTGGTGGCTATTGAGGATGAAAATGGTCTCCGCCAATCAGGGAAAAGCTACTGAGAATGTGCCAAATGTATAGGACGAACGTGTGGTGGGGCTACATCAGATGTAAAACCTATGTGGGGGGAATGAGGTAGATGAGGAGGACAAGGAGGTGAATGAATAGGTGCTTTGCACTGTCCATGCCATTGTGGAGAGGGAAAGGAGGGACCAGGAATGACCACAAGGAGTGACTGTTACTATCACCCTCCCACACATCCTGCATGACAGTGTTGGCGTATGTTGCCCTGCCAATGGGGAAGATCATCAAGGGCCTGGGAGGAGGTCTGTCAAGAGAAAGAGAGGGTGACACAAAGGCAAGATCCTTGCCCTGGGGAGGACTGTCATTAGAAACCATGCTCTTTAATGGCCAACTGAATGATGCTGATCACACTAGTGACCTGGCTGTCACCACTACCCTCTCCAGCGGTGGTGAGAAAGCGGTCATAGAACATCCTAGGGTGCAATATGGTATCATCATTGCTGACATGCCAAAACTCCATCATTCACCCAAAATTCCTGAGTGGTACCAGTGGCACTGGTAAATGCATCTAGAAGCTATCATTAGGCCCCATCAAGTGGCTGTGGGCTGTGCACAGCACACCACTGACAGTACCTGTATTTGGGCATATCCCAAATACATATGGGGAGTCATAATGGTTCCTATCGTCTGCATTGCAGGATGCCTGTAAGCCTGCTGGAGTAATCTTATTGTGGCCAGCATAGAGAGGCATATGCAGATCTAATATCTTTCACTCTTATGCATTACTGTTCAGGATTGAAAGAAGAGATGGTCATGGAGTGGGACTGACCTCACAGGAAGACTCCCCACATTTGAGAATGGTAGCAGTCTATGTGGAAGCTTGAGAACTTTTAAGAGACGGGACCACTCTTTGGGAGGGTTTATGAAATTTCGTGAGTGGCACTGGCAGTGTTCTATGGGTCGTGTTGAGAGAATTGGTTAGGTGGCTGCACCCTGTGATGGTGGACAAGCACTTTGAAGGATGGTTTTACTCTATGTGAGACATCAAGAACTGCAGTCGGTAGCTGATTCTTGTCAGAGAGCATGAACACTTTAATGGGTGACTATGTCCTGAAAGACACCTGCATCTCTTAATGGGTAGCTGCACCCTGTAAGCCAGGTGACCTTAGTGGCTGTGTTGCACCCACCTGATGAGACAGCCTACAGACATTTGAGCGTTTTATTGTGACACAAATTGGAGTCAAAAACCTTCCTGGCACAGAAGACAATGATATATGTAAACCAGCATCTAGTCATGTCCTCTGATTCACTAATATAGCTATCTATTTCTCAGCCACATACAGCAATAAACGACTCTGCTCCACTTTTCAGCATTTGACTTGCACCGGTTAACAAGTTATGATCATCAGTGCTTATGACTGGGCTAAAGATATGATTATTTAGTGTTCAGCATTGAATTGACTGCTCATTTTTACAAATGTCATTCTACAATATGTGGCACAGTACGTCGTCTCCAGCAACTAGAGACATTAGTCACAGCCACACTAAACACTCTTTCAGACTGCACACTATCAGGGAGTAGATACACCATTCAACAGCAACTCATGGCATCAAGTGTCTGCATGCCTATATTCAAAATGCCTGAATACTGTAAATGGGGTTCCATAGCTTCTCCTCACTGTAGGCTGTTGCCCACACAACTCACAAAGCTTTCAACAGGTGTCAGTGCTGTAATGCCCATTAATGTTATCAATCTTGAGCTTGACATTTCTGGTGTAGTGCGTTCTTCCTGTGTTATTTCTCCAGTTGATGTTGCAAGAGCGGCAGCAAAGCATATTTGCACATTTGCACAGTGGATCTCCCACGTGTGCATGGTTGCTGCAATATCTCCTCCACAAGACGGTTGGATAAAAATGTAGCACTATTATTATTATTATTTTTATTATTATTATTATTATTATTATTAGTATTATTATTATTATGCTGTGTGTTGTACTCAGTGGCTTGGTCGCTTGTAGGGATACTCCACCAAGGGCTTGCTTCATTTGCACCCCCCCACTTTGGGGAACTGGAAAGTTGGACAGTATATCAGCAAAGTTAGAGAAATGTGGAACGGAATGACAGCATACCCATATCTTTAGGGCACACAATGACCCCAATTCAAAGTGTTACAGTACTGTCACTTATCACTTACACAACTTCATCACACATCTTCATCAGTTAATGAATGTGAAACGCCTACGGAATTGAAGATTTGGACAGTATACCATCAAAGTTGGATGCATGTGGAATGGAATGCCACCAGACTCAGGAAATAATACACACAATTGTCACTACACAACTTCATCAATGAATGAACTCCAGCTAATGGACTTTAAACACCTTAAGCATTGAAATTTTGACAGTATACCATTTAAGTGGGCGAAATGTGGAACGGAATGACACCAGACCCATGTTTGTGGGATATAAAATGACCCCACCAAGCGTGCCAGAAAAACATTTTTTTTACACAAAATCATCACTTATACACTTCATCAGTGAGTGAACTTCAAATGCCTTAGGAATAGCAGATTTGGATGGCATAACAATAAAGTGCGCTAAATGTGGAACGGAATGCCACCAGAACCATGTCTGTAGGGCAAACAATGACCCCATTTTCAAGTATTATAAAAATCATTACATGCAAACGTTACCCAAAAGTGTCACTTATGATTTTATATTATAGGGTAGATTATTATTATTTGTAGGGTGCAACATGCCCATGGGTCTCAGTATGCACAGGTAAGAAGAGCCAAAAACAGCAAGGAAGCAGGGGATCAACCTGAGAATCCCACCGGAGAATAGGAGAAAAGTCTAGTCTTTAGAATTAAACAAGTGTGTTTTCAATGCTTTCTTAAAGCTAATGAGACTAGGATTATCACTAATTGAAGAGGGAAGAGCATTCCATAGTGCGGGCTAAAACTTGGAAGCCGGTACCACCAACGATTTTTATCTTGTGAATGGGTATGGTCAATTTTCTGGTCCCATTGGAACAGAGGGTTCTCCGGACAATAGTTTTTGCTTATCTATTAGCTAGATACTGTGAAGATCAGGTGGCAAAGGCACCTATGAGTCAGGGTAAGAATTTTGTGCTTAATAAGGTGATGTACAGGAAGCCAGTGTAAAGATCTTGTGAACTTAATGACATGATCACGTGGACCAAAATCACAGATGGCTCTAACAGCCCTATTCTTGGCCGTTTGTAGTGTTTTTAGATTGCTTTCAGATGTGCCGACCAATAAGGTGTTACAGTAGTAAAGCCATGAGTTCACTAACGCAGTGGCCAGGCATCAAAGGTGCTTCAAGGATAGATAGGGCTTGATCTGTCAGAGGAGTTTATTCACATAGGCACACGAGGCTTTAACTTGTCTTTCATTGATAACCCATAATCCAAAGCAACTTCTAGTGTTTTTACAGTGGAGCTCAACGAAATGGTACTACTGGAGTTAGTGAAGCATGGGTATGTAGGATTCTGCCTTTTTAGTCTTTTGATTAGAGCCAACAAGCAACAACTCGATTTTGTATTTGTTTAACATGAGGTTGCTGGTGATCATCTAGGCCTGTATCGAGTTATAAGTTCTGTCAATAAGGGTGGAGTCAGAGTTGTAGTCACCGAACAGTCCACAGACAAAATGGGTATCGTCGGTGTAGTTGGTGTAACGCATGCCGACAGTATCCAGCAAGTCAAACAAAGGACGTGTGTAAATATTAAACAAAGAGGGCAAAAGGCATGTGGCCTTAGGGACTCAGCATGAGAGAGATTCTGGGATGGCCTGGAAGCCACCCATGGAAACTATGTCCCTTCTAGGGCCAAGAAACGAAGAAAACCAAGCACCAGTGGATTTGGAGCAGTTTAGCAGATTACCCAGCCTCTCTAGTAGTAGCGTGTGGTCAACCAAGTTGAAGGCGGCAGAAAGATCTAAGAGCATGAGAAGTGCAATCCTGCCGCTGTCGACGATTTCTGCCAGGGTTGTTCGCAAGTCCAGCAAAGCCGTTTCCATGCTATGCATGGCACGGAAACTAGATTGTCATGTGATAAGGAGCCTATTGTTTCAATGTGTTCTTAGAGCTGTAAATATGCAGCCTTATCAAGAATTTAAAGAAGAAATTGAACATTTTAATGAGATGATAGTTGCCAACAACCTCTCTGTCCAGGTTGGCTTTTTTAAGAACCGGGGTGATGCACACGTCCTTCAAGATTTTTCTAACGGATGAGCTAGCAAAACATGAGTTTACTGTATTGGTAATAAGGGTAAAAGGGAGGAGACAGAGGATGGAGTCCTTGATATTCATTGCAGGCATGTATTGCCGACACATTCAGTTGGTTTAAGCCCTCTCCTAATATTAATAAGAGAGTCCTGGGTCAGTGGATTTACAGTGAATTCAGGTAGGCTGATTGGTTAAAACTTCATTGTTAGGGTATTATTGTCACCACTTTTGATGACAGTCTGGTGATTCGTGATTTTGGTGGAGAATACCTCTTGGATTCCCTGGCACCAAGAATCACTATGGTGCACTGTGCCTTTAATGGCATGGGACCTGAATACATCCAGGACAAATTTCCCCACTATGTTCCAACTCAGTGCCTCTGCTCTCAATCCACATTTCTTGTTGTGGTTCCCTGCTTCAGATTGATGTGCACTGGCAGACGGGCCTTTTCAGGTTGCTGCCACCAAGGCCTGGAATGCCCTCCCTCTGGTATTGCGCAAGACCAGTGACCACCTTGCCTTCCGACATTTTTAGTTTTAATCTGGTTGTTAGGCTTTTCTATTCACATCTCCAGCGCCAGGGTGCATTTGGGCCTTTGTGCGCAAAATAAATGTGGATAACATAACATAACTATGGGGGAATATATTATTGGCCCTTTTTTTCTCTCCGTCTAGCTGTTTAAGGATGTTAAATAATATTTTTTGTGTTGGATCTGGCATTGTTTATCCTATGTCCATATTTGAATTGTTTTGCTTGTAGAATAGATTGTTTGTAATGTGCAGCCCCAAGGCGTATCTAGCGAGCGAGTTAGACCAGGGCTTCTTCCTCCAATAACTCTCAGAGTATCTTATAATTTTCCTGTATCTGATGATGTCGGTGGAAAACCATGAACTGCCTTTTGCTTCAGTTTTGACATTCTTTGGTGACCGGGGCTAACTTGTTAATTGCTAGAGGTGTAAGTAAGGAAGCCCTAGAAGTAATGGGGTTACCAGGTCATAGAAGGCTGTAGTAGTGATTCCTTTTAGATTTCTGGTTTGGATTTCTATACAGGGTTGTGAACAGACCTTTTAATAGGGGCTAGGGAGCATAAAATCAAAAAGAATTAGATGGTGATCGGTCTAGGGACAGGGCGCTACATTGAGAGACTCAAAGTGGAGGTTGTGGGAAGGCACTCAGTCCAGGATATGCCCATCCCTGTTTGTGGGATGTTTAATAGGTTGGTTCATCCCTAATATCTGAAGGGAGGCAGAGAGGGAGTTAGCAGCAGAGTCAGTGCCATCATCTAGCCACAGATTAAATTGTCCCAATAGCAAGGTGTTAGCGGTTGGCTTGGTGAGAGTCCCAAGTAAAGTGAGCAATTGCTCTTTGAAGGAAGGCACACACGAGGGGGGGGGCAGTAAAGAATGACAATGTTAACTGTAGTGTTATCATCTAGCACTCATTTTATGGATATTTGTTCACAACTGTCTGGTGTATTGGTTTGAATAGTGTGAATTTGAAGAAAATCCCAAAGAATGATAGCAACTCCTCCACTCCTTCCCTCAATTTCGGTTAGATCTGATAATTGTGTAACCTGAGGGGGTAGCAAGCAAAGCCGCATGATTAGTATATGTGGTAAGCCAGGTTTTAGTGATGCAGATAGTGTCTCAAGAATTTGTGATGAGGAGGTCAGCATCTTCAAAGGTGTATTTTACAATGGACTCAGTGTTGGGCAGTGCCATCTTTAGCTGTGTTTTAGTAGTGAGCATGTTACTGGTCGGGGCATATGGGTGAGCGTAGTCATTTAATATATCAAAGTCAGCCTGGGGAGCTATAGGGAGAGGCGGAGTATCGTGTCCCTCCTCGTTACATGTTGTCGATTCAACACAATCAGACAAGGCTGCTAAAGTCGAGTAGTTGGTTTCGTGGGAGATATATAGTTATCATATTGGTTATTATTTGTCAGACTATTGGGTGTGGGCTTACCGATGATGGGGAAGAGAAGAGAAACAGCATCGCGTTCAAGACAATCAAGTATTTTGGTGAACCAGGATGAGGCATGTTCAGCTTTGTTAGTAGAGGAATGTAGAGCCAGCTTGCTTACGCCCATTTCTATGGCCTGAAGTGAATGCATAATGCAAAAGCAGAGCCAATAACCTTCTGGAGATAAAGTAAATATGTGATGTAGTCACTTAACTGTTATGCACTGCCAGCACTATCAGCACGGACCCTGATGGCAGATATAAGGGTGCAAGGACTACAACTCTGCTGGGAGTTGTAGTTCGCTCGGGAAAAAGAACCAGGGAAACACCTATAATTGCTATCAAGCGAAGTGTGCGTGGCCCAACTAATTCAAGTAATGACTCTGCACAATTCTAAAATTAAATGTAAAACCTAAAGGAGCATCAGTAAGTCAATTAAAACAATATTACACAATATCTTCTTTTTAAAATGAGACAAAATAAGCAGTGTGAAGACGCACAGTAGAGGTTTAGAAAAAGACTTTTGTATTAATTTTAGGTCCATAAAATAATGCAGCAAGTATATAAGGTTCCCTTTAAATGCAACTACCCTTGGATAATTTTGCAAGGTTGAATTCAAGTAACTCACCAGCTGCACCACATTGTCATCCCAACCAAGGCACTAGGCATTGCCATGATGGATAGGTAGAGTTCAAACAGGTACACTACAAGAGGGAGAACCTTCATGAAGGATACATTTTGATGGCTATCTCACTTGGAGGCCATTTCAAAAGTCATAGCATGGAGCAGGTGTTAGCAGTGCCACTGACACACTGTCACAAATGTCCCACCCAGAGCTCTTCTGTGAGCTCTAATGTAATAAGCTGTGTGGTATTGCACTTCTCACATTATCCGTCCAAAATGTGAAAAGTAGAGTTCAGATGGGTTCCAATTTAGGTCTCCAGGTAAGGCAGTGGCAATTTGTGCCAAACCAGCAGTAGATGCAGTGTATTTTTGGCATGCTAATATGGTTGAAATGTAAAATGATCTTCTGGGCCAAAACAAACATTTATTTCAAAGGCTGACAATTCCATGTGCCCACAATTTTAAAGACATGCACAAAGCTGGGGATGAGCATTGTCTTGCCAATTGAGAGGACAGCAAGGACATTTGACCCACTATTTGCTGTAACAAAGCTCAAATGCAAATTATGAGGCCAAAGGCATCCATTCATTAAAATGTTATTTTGGGATAGAATCCCATAAAACCATGGACAGAAAACAATCATAGAATAATGCATGAAAATATTAATACTAACTTATTACATATACAACTAATAAAAACATAATATCTGAGTTCACAAACTGATTCAAATTTCAGTCAAAATGTACACTAAATATATGTACTACATTTTAGAACAATAGTGAGTCTTTTAAGCTATGTGACCAACAGATATCTACCTTTTTGTTAAAGGGTTATGAGCAGAGAAGAAATTGTATTTTCATTTTAACATCCCTTGGCCATTATAATGGGAACAACCCACCTCCCCTCTCAAGTCCCTGAGTAATGGGCAGAATTAAGAACTGGATTGTATCTTCCATTGATCTCATTTTACAATGGTAACTGTTTGTGAAGTACGTGTTTGGCATCCATTTTGACAAGTGTGTTTTTTGCAGAAGCATAATCAATCTTTCTCTAGTACTGACTCTCTGGTGATAAGCTCCAGATAAGCCTGAAGAATGTTTGTTAACAATTAAATGGAGAAACCTCTCACAGAGCACTTCTCACTTGCCTTTGGCCAACCCTAGTCTGCCCTTAGTGAGCCTGCTTCATTACTATTCACCACTATTGATGCAGGATAATGAAACCAATGAGAACAAGGACTCAACTTATCCATTGAGGCCTGCATTGGGACTTACAGCAACTGAAGAAGAAAAGCAGCTGGTCTCTAGCATATCAACTATTTTGAAATGCATTGAGCTATCATTTTCCATTGTCAAACACATTAGTACCCACAGGACCCATGTCCTCTTGTCGCCTTGTGAGGTTTTTGAAATTCTTTGAACTGCTGTTGATGCTCCTTGAACCAATTTGCTGCAGCACTGCATCATCTCAATACATTGATTACCCCAGCTTGAACAAGAAGCTTGCCACTGTGGGAGCCTTTGAATCACCATGTCTTGAACCATGCCTCGGACCACGGGCATCAGCATCGCCGAGCTCTGATCAAACACTGATCCGACTCCGGTGGCCTCACTGACCCACATCCTCCAAACACACAACAAACCACACAAAGCCTTCTCCCGAACTCGATGATGTCATTTGTGATGTCATCTTTGATGTCCTGGTTGTTAGTCTTAGTAGTGCATGGCAGTGGCACAAGTTCTGGTTGAATAGTTTACTATAACAAGCAAATGTGTTTGGTTTTTAGATTTTGCCCTGCAACCATAACATTTGTTTTAAGACATTTCTTGATTGAATTTTACAGATTTTTATTAGAAGAATTTAAACATAACGTCCTTCTGGCAATGTTTTTTCATTGAATTGCAAAGGTTTTTATTGGAGCAAATTAACCATAACGTCCGTTTACAATGTTTATTCAAAGAATCTTATATGTTTTATTGGGGCAACTTAACCATAATATCATTTTAACAACGTTTTTTCACTGAATTTTTATAATTTTTATAACTGAAAATATGTTATGATGTTCCAGCACTGTAAATATGTTATCAATATTGCCTCTATTAACATATATGAAAGGATTAAGTTCCTTTGACAAATATATTTTCTGCAGCGCATACTGATGTATGTTATTTTCAGCATGACATGCCGGGGATGCGAGTCATGGCTGAATTGTGTAGGGCATGAAGCAGGGCCATTACCATGGCCCCACCAACCCACCCTCATTATCCACGTCACCTAGCCTTCATTCTGGTCCAGTGTCCACTATAACCCCATAATGTGACCAATGGCCAGTGTTCATGACTTGCAGCCATAGCCAGTGTGCACTATCCATGGGGCATGGGTGTTGGCCATGTTGCAGGTAACACTAACAAAATCACAGTGAACATTGGTCCTTTCTGGGGACCATGCCCACTGCCCAGGTACCAAAGTTACATCACTATGTTGTGTACCTATCCTTGCCTGGGGTCAAGCCCACTGCTCACATTAACCAAATGGATGGCCCGTAGAGGCCAGGTTCATTTTTACCCCATAGCCAGTCTCTAGCGGCCATGGCCAGTGGCCAGAACGTCTAGGCATGGACAAAGCTGCCCACTGGTAATGGCCAAAGACTTTGCCTCAATCATCACTATTTATTATACCTACATTGTGACACTTTTGAAAAAATAACAGGACAGATTTGAAAAAAACATTGGGCCCTTGCTGTTGCTCCTAAATTAAGTTTGCTGCAAATACTTTCAGCACTTCGGGCTGTAGCCACAAGCAGAATATTTTTTCCCATTCAAACATATACTGATTTTGAAAATGTTGGCACCCCAATACTTTTTTTCCCTCTCTTAACAAAATCCCACCAAACTTTGGGAAAACATTCAAAGTTGAATCTTTTTGCACATTTTGGGATTTATTTTCAAATGACAACAAAGGTATAAGCCATCCAAAAAGTTCCCCCCTCTAATTTGTCAATTTCTTGGTGAAATGGCACCAACCCTTGCAAAAACAATACAAATTGGATGTATATTTGTGTTGCATAATTTTGTGCAGTTTCATTGAATGGTGCCAAGGTTATATAAACTGTCCAAAAAACGGGTTTTCACTGACCCTGTGATGCATGGATGTTCCCAAACATTTGTCAAGTTCACAGACATCAGAGAAGAACAACCATCCAATTAGTGTTTTTTTAACATATCCCATCCTCATCATCCCTCAACTCCCACAATATTGTATTATTTGTTCGACAAAAGTAATGTATTTTGTTATATGTTTTTACAGTGATGTTTGTGAATTATGGGCACAGTCGCAAATGCAACACGACTTTCATTTAAAAAGTTCTGATGCACATCATATTTCTCAATTAACCAATCAGCAGCCAAGGATGATATCCACAGACATTATTCAGGTTCCTGATTAGCTCAGAGGTGTCCGTGGTCATCCTATCAGGAAGTGAGTCCTCTAAGAATAAGTAGATCTCTAGGTCACACCCACCACCTGCAGGAGCATGCAACAATGCACACAATGTATTTCTGATTCTTTGTTTGCTAAAGCATGGGGATTAGGCTCATGAGTATACCTCTTGTCTGTATATGGGACTTTTGGCTAAGGCTATGCCAGACCTAGTGTTAAACCAGGAACACTAGTTTGGCCACTAACTGTACCAGATGCACCAGGCTTCACACTCAAGTGATTCTGTAATTCACTTTATTCATTTTCTGCAGACCATTAAAACACACACAGGGCAATATCACAATGCATGTTTATTGGATACATGTAAAACATTGGGAAAAATCATATTCCAGTTTAGCAGAGGATGCTATTTTCACAACTTGTCAATGCAGTGCGTTTATATTTACAGTTATTTAGCATAAATTGCCCTGACTTCTTCCACACCAGAAATAAACCTCTCCTGCATGCCCATCGAAACTGGCCTCTGCTTTTGCAAATGTATGCAGAGCACATGCATTTTTATATACAACCTTGAGATATAACTGTTACTTTGGAAGTGTGGCACACTCCCCTTTTAAATAAGTGGCTACCTCCATATAGGAATGCATATGAAATGGCTTTTCCCTTTTTCATGCCTAATTTAACATTTCACTAATTAGGGTAAGGCTATCTCTAATAAGATATTTCTCTTTATTTTGCACTTATGCTTACCAAGAGATCGTTATCACTTTTTCTGCACAGCAGGACTCAGGCCGTCTCTCCCTTCCAAATTTCTGCCAGAGTCCAGCGTGGAACTTGCCTGTCTCCTTCCTTCCTGCACTAAATCTGCAGGCAGTCTCCCGGCACAGATCAGCTGAACACCCAGTCAGCCAGCATACCCAACTCCTTCATTGTCTTCTTTTTCTTTCTTTTGTTCCTTCTTCTCCCATTCAATCTTTATTCTATCCCTCCTTTCTTCCTTCTCTGTCTTATAACCTCTAATCTCTTCCGTCCCCCTTGTATTTATCTTCATAAAGAAAGCATATAATGTCACCACCCTTTGCCATGAGGTCATCCATCAATCAAACACCTCCCCTGTTCAGCCAACCCCAGTAACATTCCAGAACCCATTCTGCTTCTTCACAGTCACCAGCATTGATTCTCCGACCCGAGGACACATGCAACATTTGTATTCCAACGTCATGCAGCTTCCTGTTTAAACAAAGAGTTGTCTTTTACATAGCACATTCCACTGCCTTATTGCTCTGCACCTCACGTTCAGCACACAGAAAACCAATGTTTGATTTGTGCATTTATTTTCTGAACCAATGTTGCTGTGCAAGTTCATGTACCCCCCCAGCTCTCCAGCCTGCAGCTGGGCTATACCCTAAACCCCAGTCTAATTACTAATTAGTTTTGTTTGTTAAGATTGGAAGATTGGATGTTAATGGGTTAATAATTAGTCATGTGAATTGTTAGGGACTGCACTACACTGTGCCTTGCTAAACCCCAAATGTCCCTTTCTTTAGTCTGGGATGGTTCTCATCAGTGCCTCACATCAACCACAAAACACACACCTAACCTGTACACTGGCATCATTGTTGCACAGTGCACCTAAGAACAAATTAATTCAGTGGCACTGCTGGGATCAGTGCACGATTGAACTTTGTGCACTAATTATCCCTACTGTCCATGGACCGAACAGAGGCATCACAAATTAATGTTACATACTTTTTGGGGTTTTAAAAAAAATCTACTGGACGGATTGACACCAATGTGGAAAAGCATGCTTTTCAGGACCAGGCTGCTTGCTGCTCCTTGTGCAAATATGTTACAAATCCGTCCAGCAGTTTTGGCTGTAGCCACAAGCAACATGTATTTCCATTCATGTCGATTCAGATTTCAAAAGATTTGGGACACCCTTATAGCCATGTGCCCCCTTTTAAAGTTTCATGCGGATTCATTAAACAACACTAAAGTTATAAGCTGCTCAAAAAATGCTCTTCCTATGGCAAAGCTCACTTAAACATAACTACAGGGTCGCTACTGCAGACCCTGTAAAACCCACCATTAACCCCACTAAAACGGTGCTGCAAACACCACACACACCTAACAAATACAAAACCCACACATGCCTACCAAAGCACCAACCCTAAAATCGTACAGCAAAATAAACACCTCCTCCAAGAACTCACCCAATCATAACATGCTTAATTCCAAACCTATGTCACGAGCACACAATGAAACCTATACAGACTCACACCTGAATGCAAATCAACCCATACCACCTAGAAGCAAACACAGTGTTTATGAACTGAAACTATCAACAGAACAGCATACGCACTCTTGCACTCTCCCCCTCCTCCCACTAACAAACCCACCCCACCCCGGACCGCTCGCTTTGCAGATCCGTCAGAGCGGCTGGAGATTATGAAAATGGCTGGGGCTTGCGGTATAAATCTCATTAACATAGTCATTGTGTCACTATGGTACTGACTGGCCCCTTGCCCACCCAATATGTTCCCACTCTGCAGAGACAGCCACGTTCCAGTACCACATACCTTACACAAAAAACGTTTTTAATTGTAAATCTAAATTGAACAATCCGTGTCATATAAACATTTCTAGCATTGAAGAAAGACTAAAGCATTCATATTTGTACACTTTGATCAGTGTACTATGCCCACATATTTGTTCCATGTGGTGCTAGAAGCGTATTCACTACCTAATTAATTAACACAAGAAGTGCATTCTTCTATTACTAAGGAGAATAGTTAAGATTTGTTATTTTTATTTTGAATTTTTAAATGCAGATTTTTCTTCAAATATAACATGAGTAGGTGGCACCAGATGTAGCACGTATCTTTGAAATCTGTTGCATCATTAAATGTATAATTGGAAGGGACATATGAAGGATATCTGGCATTAAATATATAGATAACAAAATGACACACGTTTAATTAGCATTGTATAAATGAACAGGCAGCGTGACACAACATACAACGCAGCTGTTCCTGAAAAAAGACAGCATTACAGCTTTCTTGTCAGTAAGGATCACATATAACATAAGTAACTTTCCTGAGTGGCATACTGATTTCCTGCACATAGGAAATCGAATTGAATAAGGCAGCCACACACAGCATGCTTCGAAAGAAAGAAAGAAAGGAAGAAAGAAAGAAAGAAAGGAAGGAAGGAAGGAAGGAAGGAAGGAAGGAAGGAAAGAAAGAAAGAAAGAAAGAAAGAAAGAAAGAAAGAAAGAAAGAAAGAAAGAAAGAAAGAAAGAAAGAAAGAAAGAAAGAAAGAAAGAAAGAAAGAAAGAAAGAAAGAAAGAAAGAAAGAAAAGCCCTACTCCATCCCACACAAAACACTATAGGTAAACCCACTTATAAGCCCATGGGTCATAATAAAATTACAATACATTCATGGGCTCTGTCAGGTAAGAGGCTTTACCGACGAAGGCAGCGTAGCGTTCAATCGGAGGTGGAAACAGACTGGAAGACGAGAAGCCACGGAGCTGCTGTAATGGACCCTTAGAGGGAGCTGAGCTGGTTGACCACTGGTAACTGCGACTGCTCAGTGGAAGGAGCTAAGGAAATTAGGTGTCATGTATGGTCCCCCTGCTCGTGTCCTGCCCATAATTTGCTACACTTGAGGTAGATGTCACCTTCTGATCAGCTAACCAGCTTGTCCACTGATACGGTAGTGAGGAGAGCGGAGGATTAAGGTGAAGATTAGGGGTGGTACCACCCATCAAACTGCTCCATTCTGTTCTACTTTTACCTACCGTTGCCACTCGTGCTTGTTCTGTGCTCCGCTTCCCTCATGCCATTAAGGCATAGATGTGTTAAAACTACTTAACATCTGCACATGAGGTCGACACATATATTGTGATGTGTGTGTAGTAGGGGTGTACCGAACTTCGGCTTCGAGTAAGTATTCGGCCGAATTCCGGCTGAAAAAAAGCTATTCAGCTCCGGCCGAATAGTTTCTTGCTATTCGGCTCTGGCCGAATACTTTGACATTCTCATTTGAATACAATGCAACATGAACTCAGAAAGGCAAATATAGACTTCGGTTTGCAAAATTGAACAGAATTAGACCAGACAAATTGCTATCACACAGCTGAAAAATATCTTCTATTGTAATCTGCTCTTTAGGGCATGTTTTGTTACAGATTCTTAGACAAAAAAGATGCTCATCTTTTATACTTAGCCTGCAACAATACGGGACCATCTTTTCTTTTAACGAATGTGTATATGTAATGTGCACTTTTTTCAGCTGGAAAAAACAAATTGAAAGAAATGTGCATAGATACTTTCAGTTCCTGTCATGTCACTTCCCATTGCGTACGTTTTCTTTTTTTAAGGACTTAAGTCCTGAGTTTAACATTATCTGATATTTTATCAGGAATTATAAGTTGCATTTGTTTGTGTATTGGCGAGAAAGTGTGGCTAGGATAAGTGAAAAGTGAGTTGCATTTGTTTGGGTGGGGTGAATAGTTGTCAGATGGAGTTCACGCATTTCAGATTTCCTCTTGACTTGTGTCCTGCATGAGCCGACATGAACCTTTTAATACATTTCTATGTGAGCTGCAAAGAAGTTTCAAAACTCGACCGCATCGACTTTGCAACTGGATAGAGAATGCAATGCATCTGATTCACAAAGGCAGTCCTTTTGCATTTGTGAAGCCTCCTACTTTAACTGGCACTGAATATGCAACAATCTTCTGTACATTTGGTCCCTTCATTTTGGTTATATCTGCTTTTTTCTGGCTTTTATACTTTAAATAAAGTTGCTACATTAATTACAATGAAGAGAAATAAAAGTATAGAATGCATTTAAAATGGTCTGTCCTTTGTTTTTTTAATAAGTGCTTTTTTTTAAAGTTTGGAACATGATTTATTAAATAAAGCAACTATTCGGCTTCATATTCGGCTTCGGCAGAATAGTTGACAAACTATTCGGTATTTGGCCGAATACTAAATATGCTATTCGGTACAGCCCTAGTGTGTAGTGTGTGCCTGGGCATAAAGGAATTCGAACGTGTATGCACTCAATGTGAAATAACTACACTCCCAACCCATTAGTTCTTTTTTAAATCAACTTTGTTGATACATACTATAGTTACAGTGCTCATTTCGCATTACAATTTACAGACCTAAGATTTAAAACTAGTACTCTGTTGACCAAATTGAGAGATACCCCTGGGTCAGGCGTGCTATATAAATAAAATAAACAAACAAACAAGATCTCAATCAGTGACGTTTACAAGAGGAGATACAAAAGAATGGTGTCAACAACAACCCAAGTGCTTATCATATTGGTCACATGCAATGCCCTTGCTGGCCACTTCCACACTCTGTGCTATTCATAACAGTATCCGAATATCTGAAGAGCAGTCTTTTTTCACTATAATTCAACTTGACTCCCCATGACCAATGCTCCATTTGATAGTACCACTGTAGTACTAGACAGCATTGTTTCGGGAGCAATGTCATTTCCTTACCCCCAAATAGCGCCCGATGCCATATTTTAGGAGTGGTGTTATTTTCTAATCAATCACCAGTCCTAGAATATTTGGGACACATGCTGGATTGTAGGTTAGAACATTAGGACTTTGAATATAGTTAATGAAAGGATGTTTTGCAGACACATAGCCTTACTTTAAATGAGGTGGGGTGTTAAATGGAGGTGTGAAAGGGAGGCAAAATACTTTAACGCCTCGAATTAACAGCTTGCACTATTTTCCAGCAGTGATGATATGGAGGAGGGGCATAGAGGGTAATACGATCACCTCCATGGATTCCTCCTCTGTCTCATCAGTGAGTTTCATTGAAAGCCCGTAAGAGATTCTCATGCAGGCGAACAAGGAAATTATTCCTGTGGAATCCGTCTCGGTTTTTTCTACATGGTGAAGACGAGGCAGATTCCAGAGGAATAGATTAGTGAACGCTGTTGTTTACTATTTCACAAGAAGGATGGGGAAATGAAAGAGCAAATGCTAATTTTCCTCGCTTTACTCTTTCACCCCCTTCTTCCCCTTCTTGTGAATTTTTAAAATTGCAGCTAGGGTACTCCATAGTACATAACTGCTACCGGTGTTGCCCCGTGCACGCAATTGACATTCACTGGAAAATAAGGCTAACAGAGTTTAAGTCAAGGTGGTAAGGTAGCTCAGTGGGTTAAGCGCATGCTTCTGTGATCTTTGTATGAACTGCAGGCCACAGGTTCGAATCCTGGCGCGGCCAATTTAGCCGTTCATTCTTCTGAGGCCGATAAATGAATACCTACTTCAGTTGAGTGAAATTATATGCAAATATGTTCTCTCAAAAAGCACTATATAAATAGCACATCTTGCCAAAAATCAAAACAGATGTGGCCAAGAGAGGATAATTCACCACTGCAGGTCCAATCAACTATCTGAACATCACAGCCCTGAAACATGCACCTGGACTGGAGTCCAGTGTCGCCAAAATGTGTCCACTGCGACTTGAGGTAACAATACGGCTGGTGAAGTAGCTTATCTTAGACAAAGGTTAGAAATCTCCATAAAACTTGAGTTAAATGTTTCCCAGAAGTGGGTTGGGTTTTTCAAGTGAGAATAGATCTTACCAGCTAAATATGTTCATGCCACAGCAAATGTCAATTAGAAATGAAGATGGTATTTAGTTGGCCTTCTATGCATTTAATGCATGTTGTACACAAAGCATTTATATCCCCCAGAATAACTGATTAGTGGATGCAGACGCCCCCTGAAGTTCTCCATCATGTTAGCCGAGGAGAGCATGCTTTTAAAAACATATATAACGTTTGGAGAAGGTAACCTGGTAATACAATCTTTCTGCAGGGTAAGGTTTCTGGCCAGATGGACTTATTATAGACATGTATAAGAATTTTAACGGTTCTCGGCAAGAGCATTAAGGCCTTTAAAGATATGTTGTAGATGGTAGGGCCGCAGATCCTGACAAGAAGCATTAGCGCCAGTCATTATATAGCAGGCAACAGACTGTAAAATGTCCGTCCTACGGACATATTACTCCGAAATAATTGTGTCTCAAAATGTTATCTTGAATCCAAGCAAATTTCCTAGGCCGGAAATGATAAAGAAGTAGCAAGGATTTTTTTTTTGGTAGATCCCAACATGTACAGACTTACTCCCTTCTCAATGATCGACAAAGTGACAACAAAAAAATCACTTCTGTTATTGTTGGCTCTCAACGCTCAGCAGGCTTTTGGAAAGGTATCAGAGCGCCTGAGTGTAGCGGTGGAGATGAATGGCAATCATTCTCAATTCCTTAAGATCAGTCAAAACACTCAACAGAGATCTTCGACATGCTGTGCGACAATGGTATTGACATCCTATTCATCACAGAAACATGGTTGGGCGATGACTACAAAATCACACTCCAAAGTTGCCTTCACAGCCACTTCAAATGCTTACAGTTAAACGGGAAAGAAAAAAAATGAGGAAGCCTCGCAATAGCATTCAAAGAACACCTGCAAATAAAAACAGACAAACCGCTAAACATCAAGAACTTTCAATCCATGATCATACACCTATCAGCAAATCCAAAAACAAACATTAAATTCATGCTGGTTTACAGACCACCGACTTACGATGCAACCTTTGTCGACAACTTCATCGAAGCCATCACCAACATAGCCATCCAACATGAGCATCTGATAATCCTGGGGGACTTCAACATATGGTTCGAAGAAAAACACGCTGTTAGGCGGAAACCTGTGCAGCTCCCTCTGGGACCACTGCAAAAGATTTAGGACTACAGGTGTTGCGATGAACCCACTTGGTAGCAGCCTGTACCACACAGATTCAATTGGTAGCTGTGGCTGAGCAGTCAGACTTCTCTCAAGAAAAGTTGGACAGTATAGGGAGTATACAAGATAGGGTAATTCTTCGCAGCAAAACGAGTAAGCACGCAACCAGGCTTTAGTATAAAGAAAGCAAGTTATTTATTAATAACAGAACGTCTACGAAAAATACTAAAGTGAACCACGGCAAACAAATCAAAATACAATTACTCTGCAGAATGGAATAAAGCTCAATCCCCCGAAACACAATATCGACAACTCACAAAGCTCACTAATGAGGCAACTAACAACCATGGAACTACAACAACTGGTCAAAGAAGCAACACAGTCGGCAGGGCACAGACTTGATGCAATCTTCGCCAAGAAAAAAGTATCACCACCGCACTGCCGATACAGATACTTTGAAGCGGCTATCTCATCATTCCATTTGTGATCATGCTACCAACTAAAGCTGCCAACCAGCCCCTCAAACTCCCAACCACCACAAAAAGAAACTTGAAAACCGTCAAACGAAGCAACCTAATAGAACAACTGAAGTTGACAAAACCATCCGTGACCGAACTGGAGAAGGCAGACCTAGAAGGAAAAACTGACCTACTACATAAATGGATTGCTGATACAATTGAAAACATCTCGCCAGAAAAACCATTTACACCCTCAACAAAAAGAGCAATAGCTAAATGCTTCACCTCACTACTAAGCACCATGAAGAAGAACACCAAAAAGCTGGAAGTAGAATGGGGGAAAGAATATGATCAAGATAAGGAAACTCAGTTCCAGAGACAAATACAATCGTACAAGATGGAAATTCAAAAGGCATAGAAAAGGCATTATGATGACAGAATCACCAAAGCCACCAAAACACAAAAAGAAATGTTCAACATCATAAATGAAATGAGAAACCCACCAGGTTGTGACAACACTCCAATACCTTCATAGAAACTATGCAACAACCTAGCAGGCCATTTCAAAAACAAAATTAACATCTGACAAATCATACAAAACAGACTGACCAATCCTAACCCACATCCAACTGGATCCGATGAGGAGTGGGAGCGCAAACTCCAAAACTTAGTTCAAATATCAGTGGAGACATTTGTCAAGCTGGTAAAATGTAGCAAGAAAGCAGGCTCGCCCATGGATCAATGCCGCCTAGACATCTACAAATCAATCCTCACACAAGGAATGCCATCTGAATATTACAGAAATCCCTTGAATCTGTTGCTCACGACAGGGACCTTACCACGATCCTTCAAATCAGCATATAATAAACCACTTGTAAAGAACACAAGTGTCGACATGGAAGACCTCTCCAACTACAGGCTGATTTCAAACATCACCTACACAGCACAACTCATAGAAATCTATGTTCAGAAACGAACCCAAGAACACGTAGAAAATCATCAGGTGCTGGACCAAGCACAGGTCAGCTTCAGACCCGCAAGAGGAATAGAATCACCACTCCTATACATTTGGGATGACCTAAAATCAAATGCCAACTCCAACACAACCTACGCCCTGATTCTGCTCGACCTCTCGGCAGCATTCGACACAGTAAGCCTTGACACTCTCATCAAGAGATTAGAAGATATAGGTATAATGGACTTAGCACTACTCTGGATCAAATCATTGCTTGTGAACAGAAGAGAAACTGTATGGATAAAGCCTTTCAAATCTACCCCACGAGATGATGACTGTGGAGTACCACAAGGATCCTTACCATCACCACCGTACCTCAACATATACCTAACACCACTAATCAAGATCTTCAAAAAATACAATCTTAAAAGGCTACAACTATGCATATGACACTCAAATCATCTACAAAATCAAAGATGCACAAGCAGAACACTCGACTCTAGGAGAATGTCTAAAAGAAATATATGACTGGATGAATGCCTACAACCTACAAATCACCCCACGAAAGACAGAAATCATGATTATTTCCAAAAATCAAGAGAACAAGACCTAAATACTGTGGCTGATAGAATTGAGAATCATTAACCGCACCGTCAAAGATAGTCAAAAACCTGGGAGTCCGAATGGACAACGGACTAACCTTAGAACCCTAAGTAAATGCGATAATTAAGAAATGCTTCTTCCTCCTTCACTCAACAAAAATAATCCTACCATTCCTGTCCTTCACCCACAAAACACTGACAATCATCACCCTCATACTGTCACGAATCAAGTACGCAAACAGCCTCTAACTCGGTATGCCGAAACACAGCCTGAAGAAATTACAACATATCCAAAACGCAGCAGCTAGACTCCTCCTCAAACTATCTAGAAGAGAACACATCCCACCAGCGCTATAAATGCTATATTGGTTTCCAATCAAACAACATATCACATTCAAAACAATGTGCATAACACACAGGGCAATCAGCATACAGGGAGCAGAATTCCTACAAAAGAAAATAACCATCTACAAGCCAACGAGGCTCCTCAAATCAAGCAATGAAATCCGCCTGGAACCAAAACCATATGTCAAAAACAAACAAAGGGGATGCTCTTTCTCCCACCTGGAGGCAAAAACTTGGAACAACCTCCAGAAAGAAATAAGAAATACCAAAGACCACCTAAAATTCAGAAAATGACTAAACACCTGGCTCTTCAACACCTCGGAACCAGATGGAAACAACTGAAACAATAAAACAGGAAATGCAAAAGAACAGGCTGACAGAACCTATGATGGTGCAGACAACTCCTAGAACTGACAAAGGAGAAACCCCCACAAGACCAAGAGAGACAATGCCAGGCAGAACCAACCACCAGCGACAACCCAATCTGGACAGAGCAATAACAAACAAGGTTGACACAAACATGCACAACTACCAACTTTACCCACCCAGAGCAATGGGTATGTGCATAGGTAGCAAGCAGATTGCATCCACCACAGACTGGGTTGGAGGGGCTGGCCTGAGTAAGAACTAAGATAGAAATGTAGAGATTAACCAACACAACATAATGACAGAGAGATGAGAGACAGCCTCATCATGCTGAAACTAGATCACTGTATGGAAGACAATTTTGTCTAAATCTCAAAAGACACACAATAAGAGTATGCGTTTTCTCCAGACAACAACTCTACTAACAAACCCTACTAAAAACTACTAAAACCTCACCCCTCTTCACACACCTCTCTTACCCTAACTAAACACAACATACCTCTTAAACCGCAGCAACCCGCATGCCCTGCACCACACCGCAACAACAAACACACCACGCAGACCCACACATGATATGATATGATATGATATGGTATTTGTAACGCGCCTATACACAGGTGTTTCAAGGCGCGACGAGGCAGGGAGGGGAGGGACAAGGGGAGACAGACAACGATCCTACTAGGCCAGGTGTCATTCAGATCACGCAAGTGCAGGGGTGGGGGAGGGGGAAAAGTGCAAGGGGAAGGGGAGGGGGGGAAGTGCAGTACAAGGTAAGTGGCGTAAAGTAATAAATAAATAAATAGGGCCAGCTGGTGGCAAGTGCGAGGTAAGTGCAGAGCAAGTGCTGGGGAAGGGGGGGGGCTGTAGGGATACAGAGACAGTCCCGCAGTGCAAAGGGGTTCCAGGGCATCAGTGCAAGTGGAGAGTGGCTGGGCCCAGGACCGAGGCCGTTTAGAGTGGTCCAGTTGCAGGATAAGTGCAGTTTCAGTGAACAATTAATTAGCTGTTCAGCAGGGGAGAGGGAGAGAGAAAGCAGAAGCAAAGAGGAAGGTTTTGAGGTGCTTCCGGAACCGGAGATGGTTCTCCTCAAGTTTCAGGGAGGCAGGAAGGCTGTTCCAGAGGGAGGCCCCTGCCGCGGAGAGAGATCTACCCCCAGCTCGATGCTTCGAGAAGCGGCTAACCCTGAGGGAATTGGAGGCGGATGAGCGAAGGGCTCGGGAAGGAAGATATTTGGGAAGAGAGAGTTGAAGGTATTTAGGACCCAGGCCCCAGAAGGCCTTGTGGACAATGCAGAGGGTTTTGAACTTTATCCTCGCAGCCACTGGGAGCCAGTGTAGAGATTTCAGTCCTGGAGAGATACGGTCCCTGGGCTTGAGGCCAAGGACAAGTCTCGCAGTTCTGTTCTGGATGAGTTGCAGAGGGCGGAGAGTGGAGGCAGGCAGGTTAAGATAGAGGCTGTTACAGTAGTCCAGCTTCGAGAGAACCAGGGCTCGGGAGACAGTGAGCTTCTGGGGGAAGGAGAGGAAGGGAAGAATACCTCTGAGGAGGTGCAGCTGGTAGTGTGACCTCTTGGCGACGTCAGAAATATGAGGAGAGAAGGAGAGTGTGGAGTCGAAGATGACCCCAAGGTTTTTTGCCTCGCCGGTAGGAGCAGGGAGGGGGCCAAGGGAGGCAGGCCAGAGAGCTGCAGGGAAGGAGGGAGTGGGAGTACCGATGAGTAGAATCTCAGTCTTACTGGCATTAAGGCAGAGGTCATTGGCGGCACACCATTCTTGGATAGCAGACAGACAGTCAGAGATGAGGGAAGGAGAGGGGGAGGCTGAGGGTAGCCTGAAAATGAGCTGGGTATCGTCCGCATAGCACTGGAAATTAGGGCAGAGAGCGGCGATGCGGCGGGCAAGGAGTGCCAGATACTGGTTGAACAGCCAGGGAGAGAGATTAGATCCCTGGGGGACACCACAGGTGGAGAAAAAGATGTCGGAGAGGAAGGACCCCAGTTGGACCTGGGAGGGTCGATTTGTAAGGAAAGAGGTCAGCCACGCCAGAGCCTGACCAGTGATACCCAGGTTTTCCCGGAGACGGTTGAGCAGGATGGCATGGTTGACAGTGTCAAAGGCAGAGGAGAGATCGAGCAGAATGAGAACACACGGAGTGTTGGAATCGAGGTTCAAGAGCAGGTCTTCACGGATGTTCAGGAGAGCAGTTTCCGTGCTTCTGGCAGCTCTGAAGCCAGATTGATGGTCATGAAGACTACCAACAGATTCAGAATGGAGGTTAAGCTGGGAGATGGCCAGTTTCTCCAGGAGCTTGCCCAGGAAGGGAGTGATGGAGATAGGGCGATAGTTAGCCGGGCAGGAGGGGTCGGAGGAGGGTTTCTTGAGAAGAGGGTGCACAAGGGAGTGCTTGAGGGGGGAAGGGAAGACTCCAGAGGCGAAGGAGTGGTTGCAGAAGTCAGCCAGGGCAGGAGCCAGGGAGTCGATGTGGTCCTTGATAGTTTTGGAGGAACAGGGGTGAACCTGTTTAGACGAGACTTTCATTGATCGGACTTGTCTGGAAACCTCGTCAGCAGAGAAAGGTGGAAAGGCAGAGAAAGAGGGAGGAGGGGTGACCGCAGAAGGGCCAGAGGAAGGGCCGGGTAGGGGGGGAGGGAGGTGAAAGGAGGAGAGCGAGGACAGGATGTCCTGAGTTTTAGAGATGAAGTGAGAGGCCAGTGCAGTGCAGAGGGCCTGGGAGGGGACAGGAGAGGTAGAGACTGCAATAGGGTTGGCCAGCTCCTTGCAGATTTTAAAGAGTTCGGCGGAGTTGTTTGATGCCGCAGAGATGCGGGCTTGGATAAGGGCTCTCTTCTTGGTGAGAACGGAGAGCCGGTACTGCCTTTGGAGCAGGCGGCAGGCCAGTTTGTCAGAGGATGAACATGAAGCACGCCATTTCCTCTCTGCAACCCTGCACTTGCGTTTTAGGGTGGCGAGATCCGAGTCATACCAGGAGTTACATTTGGCTTTGGGCTTCAGGCGGATTCTCATGACGGGGGCAAGGATATCAAGAGTAACAGATATAGCAGAGTGGAGCATGGAGAGGGCTGTGTCAGGGTGGGAGTCAGCCGAAGGGGAAGGGGGGGGCGAGAAGGTAGCAGCGAAAGCCTCAACTGACACACGCTTCATGGGTCGGATGACCGAGAAGGTGGGTGGCAGTGAAGAGGGTGGCTTTGCCTGTGGGGTAGGCAGGGTGAGGTGGGAGGATAGGAGAAAGTGATCACTCCAGGAGAGAGGAGTGGAGAGAGGGACGGAGAGGGGAAGGTCATAAGAGATCAGAGCATCAAGAGTGTGCCCAGCAGAGTGAGTAGGCCCAGATGGGAGAATAGAGAGTGAGAGAGAGTCGCAGAGGTCACGAAAGAGACCAGTGGGGGGACTGGAGGCATCAAGGTGGATGTTAAAGTCGCCAAGAAAGAGGTGTTGAGTGGTTGAGGACAGGAGTGCGGAGGAGAGGTCAGCCCACTCAGAGAGGAAGGAGGAAATTTGACCAGGTGGCCGATAGATAGTAGCCACGGTAAGGGAATGGCTAGGAGAGAGAGAGAGTCGGTAGACAAGACATTCAAAAGAGGAGTAGGTCTGCGTAGGAGTGACAGTGGCAGGAATCCACTCAGGGAAGATAAGGGCAACACCCCCCCCTGCACGGTTGGGCCTGGGCATGGAGAGGATCTTGTAACCGTCAGGTAGGAGTGTGTCAAAGCAGGTGGCAGAGCTGGCTGTGAACCATGTCTCAGTGAGACAAAGGACGTCGAGGTCCAGTTCCTCAAGAAGGTGACAGATATTGGAGGAGTGCTTGATGGCAGAGCGAGTGTTTAGTGTGGCAATGTGGAGAAGGCTGCCATCCTTGAAGAACTTCCGGGGAGGGGTACAGATCAGAGGTACGCCCTGCGGAGGTATTAAAGAAGGAGGTGAAGAAGGAGCACGAGAGGGGGCAGGGAGGGAGGGTAGAGGCAAGG
Source organism: Ambystoma mexicanum (assembly GCF_040938575.1). Classification (NCBI taxonomy): domain Eukaryota; kingdom Metazoa; phylum Chordata; class Amphibia; order Caudata; family Ambystomatidae; genus Ambystoma; species Ambystoma mexicanum. Next base: position 931,145,885 of record NC_090921.1, on the reverse strand, counting down.
TAGCCAAGGATAGAGGAGGGGGGACAGCAGGAGAGGAGAGGAAGTTGATGAGGTGTGGGAAGCGTCTATCGAAGAGGTGAAGGTTGGCCTGAGGGCCTTGGACCAAGACGGTCCCATTAGCGTAGACATTAATGATGGCCTTAGAGGAGCGGAAGGGGGCCAAGAGGACATCCCAACGGGTGCCACCATTAATGGGAGAGGAGGAGAAAGGAGAGAGCACAGAGACCATATGAAGGGTCCATAGGTCAGGCGAAGGCACGAAAAAGAGGATGTCAGTGAGAGTTTCCTTAGAGCAGGCATTAGTGTAGGTGTCAGCGATAGGGAGGCCTGGGTTGGAGACCAGGATGTCCTTTTTAAACTTTTTCCTACCAGATTTAGTGAGGAGAGCAGGATAGTCAATGGAGAAGCAGTTAGAGAAGATAGGCAAGACGGAGAGCACCATGGAGTAGGAGGGAGGGAGGGGGGGAGACAGACGAAACGAGAGCACGCAGACAGGAAGTGAGCGGCAAGCACAAGTTACCACAATTAGAGCAAACAAGCAGTAATGCGTATTAGGTACCGGGCCACCTAAGTTTGAGAATCCTGCGAGGGGAGAAAAAGCACCCTAGTATACCTCAACTGTGAATACAGTGCGGCAGGCCACATGCGGATGTAACCAGGAGTAGGAGGGGTGGGCCGGGGAACGGAGAACAGGTGGAACTGGCGCCTGGCGTCCCCTGCGGACACCTGCAGACACACAGGGAGCCGCACTGTAGGAGTCGCCCTTGGCCTGGGGCCCTTAGCCGCGGGGGCTGCCGGGCAGAGGGCTGCCCAGGAGGGGGGAGGTTATAGGCAGAGGGAGAGGAGGGGGGGGGTGGGCGGGCAGGGAGGCGGGGAGGGAGAGGAAGACCAGGAAGTGGGAGGGGGAGCAGGAGCAGGCCAAACACCGCGCTAGGAGCGCGAGGAACAATTCAACTTTTCTTTTTTTTAAAAACAAAACAAAACACTCACGGAGGCCCAGGCAGGGCTTCTCAGGCCTGCTGTTCCCCTCAGGCCACCGGCGACCGCTCTCCACGCTCAGCTGGAGAAAGGAAGCGAGCGTGGGGAACGGCCGTCGAGTAGGCCAGAGGGGAGGCAGGCACACAGCCAATCAGAGGGGTGGGGCGGGCAGGGAGGCGGGGAGGGAGAGGAAGACCAGGAAGTGGGAGGGGGGAGCAGGAGCAGGCCAAACACCGCGCTAGGAGCGCGAGGAACAATTCAACTTTTCAATTCAACACGACAGACTCGGACACGATATTACACCAAAAAGCTCAATGAACTTTGTTCACTGAACTAAAGCTGCCAACAGCACATCACAGCTCCCTTGCTCCTCTCCAAACTTTGCCCTACTAACTGCCCTAACCTACCCAACTTTCTTTCAGATCCGCCAGAGCGCAAGTGGACCACTCAGGTGGTGATAGTGTGTGGTACAACTATCCTTTAACATTAACCTAACATGAACAGTTATCATTGTTCATTCAAGCATTTCCTGGTTGAAACAATTCAACACACAAGTGTCAAAAAACAGGTATGTGGTGTTTCATTCATGTACATCTTAAAGTCAATTTCCACTATTTGTTCATTTTTTTTTCTTTCTAAAAGACATCAATAAGATAACGTGTGTGTGCAGATATCCTGATGTGCATTGTATTTCATGACTGATGCTTGTTTCGCACTTGCACACACTTTATCAAAGCCATTCAAATGTATGTATGTGGAGATGATTTGTAGCATTGCTAGTCCTGATCCCAATTAGAAATGAACCCTTCTCTACAGTATCAGCACTTAGATGTATAATGCTAAAGATGAGAGTGGCAAGTGTCTGCAAGTAGACTAAAAGCTATGCATGTATCCCACAAAAGCACACAGCAACATTCAAACAAGTATTGGTTTACTTAGGTCCTATGATATAAATGCTGCAGCTCTCAATTAAAGGTATCCACTCTGTGGACTATGAACTCATTGCACACCGAGTTATTTTTTTTTATTTTATTTTTTTGGCGTGTTTTGCTGTTGGCATGATGTGCCTTAAATCATGTCTTTGGGTGGGAGTGGACAAAGAGATGCATGGGTGATCATGCAAATTACATTTCTTCTGTGCAGCGAAACTAAAAACGAACATCAAAGCCAACAGATATTTTGTGTTACTGCCCATCTCGTTTATTGCAAATGTGCTTCACTTCACCATGGGGATGGAGGCTCCACAGCCCAATGACAAAATGATAAACATACACTCCTACGAGGTTGTGTAAATGGCAGAGGTGTGCTAAAGAAATCCCAGGTAACATAAGACACCATTATTAAGAGCAGTGGGAATGAAATCAATTGGATTTGTTTTGTATTCGTCTGCCTATTGGAAAGGTGGTCACTTGTTAATGCAACCACTGCTTCCCCCTGAGTTATTGATTTTGGAAAGTCTTATTGGGCCATTGATTGATTCTACTTCAGACAGGCACTGGCGTTGCTCATTAGAAGAGCTTCCCTAAAATTGCGTTCATCTCCATCGCCACATTAAGGCGCATTAGGATTATTACTTTGCAGAGTTAATGGCGTCTTGATTGTTCAAACCCCATTGGGATCCGGGCAGCAGATGACTCAGAATCCGCATGGTGTGAAGAAAGGGTTAGCCATTGTATGCCTGGCACCTTTTTTATTGGATCTCCTTGGGATAAACGAATTTGGAGAATTGCTAAATCCAATTTGGGTTTCACTAATTATTGTACTTTTTTCAAATTAATACATTCCTAATTTAATTCGTGTGCTAGTCGCTCCTTATTCCTGTTAAAGGAAGTACCTTCGTGAGTCCCTGTCTTGCAGAGGCAGGGCGGCTGAGTGAGGGCCCATCACTAGTCGCGGCACGTTGCGCGCCCTCATTAAAAGGCAGCCGCGCTCCACTGGGATCTGGCACCTAGGCCGGGCCACTGCCAGGCGAGCCGAGGACCTCAGGCTCGTCCTTTCTCTTCTTTATTCTGTCGCCACCCTCCCGCTTTCACCTCACGTGTGTGTTTTTTTTTCCCCTTTTTTTCTCATCATCTTCAGCTTCAATTCCAAGGCTGTCATGTTCACGTGTGAACAGATGTCAGGTGGATCCGTGTGTTTCAGTAGGCGACATTCTCTGGCACGCGGGCATGACGCTCATGCGATTTAGCACAAAAAAGGCATGGTTCAGATGCATATGACCACGTTTAAAACGTGCGATACTGCAACTCGTGACAGTTAAAATGCGAATACTTCTATTGCTAAATCAATATGCGTCTTTTATTTCATTTTACCTACAAAGCACTACCCTCAACTCAGAGCAGTCTAACTAGAGTGTTGACCATTCATGATTTATAATATGTGCATTGCGATCGTCCTGCCATCTAGGGTGCCAAGCCTCTTTTTAGACAATCACCAGACGTATATTGTTATCCAACTCAGTGATGCTAACTTATCTATCGAGACATGATGGTAGGCTGAGTGGACTTGCAGATGTGCAAACCTGTGATCGTCAGAGTACACCGAAGTTGCTTCCCTTGAGGCATTATCCCACCAAGTTACCTCCCAGACTAAGCGGAAAGCTTATGTACCTACCCAACTGCAGCGCTCTAACTCATTGGGCCTCATTACGATTGGGCGGTAAGGCAACAATGGTGCCGGTAGTGCTACCGGCGCCGTTGTTACCATGCCGCCACATTATGAGTTCTGCTTGCGGGAGCCGCTCTGCACGCCTGGTCAGACCAGGCATGCAGAGCGGCACCCGCGGGCAGAACTGGATGGTAGCAACAGTACTGTTATGAACGGTACCACTACTACCATCCTCCCCATTCGCATTGAGCCCTATCAGGGCTCAAATGGGAATGGGGACGTACCGGCTCCGGGTCCCGTGCAAGGGGAATTACCGGGCTCGCATAGGTCAGAATGGCCCGGGAATTCCCCTTTCATGGTACCCAGAGCCGGACCCAAGTTTGGAGGTAGCCATGACGGTATAAAAGGCATGGCTACCTCCAAACTTGTAATGAGGCCCCTCGTATCTATAAAGGGGATTTTGACGTGATTTCATAGAAAACGTTCCGCATAAAATGTCGGCTCCCTTGTCCCAGGGACTGCCCGGGGCTCGACTCAACCCACACTGCGTCATGCACAAAAGACGCGGACTCGCAGCACCATTAAACAACCTGCATTCCTACTTGCCACGTCACTTCCTCTCCAACCCCATCCCACCAGGTCCCACCCCGACCCAAACACTAAAACTCCCAACTCCCGAGATGATGAATACATACATTTTTAGGAAGAAACAGTGATCAAATGCCTGATAGAATTAAGCCTTCTCCCGCCTCTATGTGCCATGACAGTCAGTCGTGGGTGGTCCATCGGAACTCTGCCTCACCTAAGCAGCCTTTAAAGGTTTAAAGCACTCTCTTCTTTAGCTAGTACCAGCCATTCCTCCCGCCACTGCCTGACTCTCCGTTATCTTCTGTGCAGTAATTCGAAGCTTTTTGTAATTAACTATCTACGGTTTAACAACAACTGTCCTCTTTCCTTTAATCACTAAAAGTCTTAAGGAATTGATGACCCAGTAGAACACCCAGGCTGAGCTAAATTCAGGGTCATTAATCGCGTGATTCACTGTTTCCTCGCCATGCCTGGGCTACTGCTGTTTGTGTGTTTATAGCTGTCTTCTGTCATGTTGAGGGTATCCCTTGCCGGGACACTTTTAGTGTGGCACACACAGAACATTTGGAGTAGGCACTGGCATTTCACTTTTAACCAGACAGAAGCCGAAGGGCTCAACATCTGAAGGCGTGAAGCTCAGCAGCTTACAATAGAGGCACGTGAATGTTCTGTCTGATGCAGAGGAAGAATCTGTTTGCAGTAGCAAGAGGAAAGTAGGTTAATGTAGTGACACCTGCAAGCTCCCCCACTCTGCCCAGAATTCACACAACACCTTGCCCCTCCCCGCTTTCCTTTCTGAAACGTGTGCGTGTGAACCCACAGTCTGTAAAAGGACTCATGTAATGTGATTTACACTCTGGAAAATGTATGTTTTTTCCCAAGTTCCTAATGCTCCTTCTGCAACACTGAATCATTGCTTGCCCCACGTTGTCACCTATGCAAATGCAGCGATATTAGTGTATCATGAGGGGAGACTCTTCGTTATAGTTTGGTATCGCCTGCCTGTTACTGTACAACGGTGGCAGTAGTGAACTTTTAAACAGGTTGTGTAAGAATGAATTAACAACATTTGAGCCAGAGACACCAACATTGGAGGTTTGAAGTGAGGGGGACCTGTCGTCTCAAGCACGTGATTTTAGTTACTTAGCCTCATTACGAGTTAGTAGGTAAGTGGTAAAATTGGTGGATGCTGAGTTACTGCTAATTTTACCACTACGCCAAAATATGAGGTTGGATTTTGAGTGGAGGATTTACCTCCCAAAAAATCCTGGTGGTAAATCTTCCCACTCAACGCTGAAAAATAGGCAATTCTGCCACAATAATTCTGCAAAAAAAAGCCCCTTGTGTCCAATGGACCCAAACTAAATAGGGAATTTCACCGCCACCACAACTTGTAACCAGGTGGAAATTCCGCCTGACCAAGTGGCAGTAAAAGTAATTATTGGCAGATTTACCACTGAATGTCTGTCTAACTTGTAATGTGGACCACTGTCTTGAAATTATGTATTTTAAAACAGTAATTTCAGAAGAAAGAGGAGAGAAGATAGTGGATAGAATACATTGGATTTGCACAGTTCTAAATTCTATTCCTGGAAATGAAATACAGTAGTGATAGTAAAGTTGTTGCCAACACAGGTCAGGCTACTTTCAATGTATATGCAAGTTTCGAACACGTGATGCAGGGTGCTCTATTATAACAGGATGTTGCTAAAAACCCATCAGAGTATTTTCATTATTGCTATGCTGGCTCTGCCAACCTGCTAGATGCACTGCCTAGTCACACTGGCGTGAGATAGATAAAGCCAGATTTGAGCTGAATGTCGATCTCTTTATTACAACCTGCTACTGTAATGTAAACGTAGCCCATCCAGTTTCAAACTGTCCCGGTGAGCTATAGTGTGATAACAAAACACAAAGGTTGTTCCCATTGGGTGTATTTAGAATACTTCATTACTCATTTATATAGTGCAATTTATTTTCAGATTTCAATTATTCTAAAGTCGTTTTCTCCAAATTAACTGGATCTAATTCCTTCAATCAGGCCAAAGGTCTGGTAGTACAAATCAGTGAATTGTAAAAATAATTTATTGAATGATATTTATCAAAAATCTTTACAAAAGAGCTAGACAAAAACGATTGAACATAGGTATATACACATTGCTGTCTCCCTTGATTCAAAAAAAGAAATTAGAGGGACAAATTAAACAAAGGCAAACAGAATAAATTGGAAGAGCCAAAATAATTAATCATATACGTACACAAAATCACAAGGTCATGAATTCATCAGATAGATATTCTGTAGTCAGGATATAGTTCCTAATTATTCCACAACTCATTGGTCTAGGCAAAATCCATAGGTCCATCAAATTTAGTAACCCATAGGCAAAGAATATTTCCTAGTAACGCATTGTAAAGAGGGCATGGTATCAACAGCAGACATACACGACAAGAGATGCAAGTTTCAAAAACCTTTACTTAGAAAATCAGCAGGGGTGGAGTATTTCCTACCTAATCCTGACTCTAACATGGGAGTAGTCTTGACCATGAAACAAATGAAAAACAGTCCTTTTCAGACTAAGTCAGATTATAAAGGCCTATACTAAAGAAACCTAACCTAGCGCCCTTTCTCTAATAACAAATGTGTACAGGGGAAATGAAGAAATAAAGAGTGTTATCAAAAGAAGTGTCAGAATGACTTGTATAGCAGTTCTCTTCCCCACATTTACTAGCACGGGGGGGATTAGAGAGTTCAGATGGATAGGTGACAGGCACAGTTTCATCAAGTTCAGCACATTCTGCTTACTGAGACACCTGCACATGTTCAACAGCTCCTTCAAGCTCTGTTGGTTTTGTTTCCATGTTCATTTCAGTTCTGAAACAACCATAGGACAATCGTCCTACACAGGCCTTCCTCTACCAGACTCAAACTTGTTTCAATGTTCCCTTTTCTTTCACCACAGCAAAATGTTTCAGGTTGGAACCAACCATAGGAGGCCCGTCCTACACAGGCCTTGCTCTGCTGGACTGAAACCTGTTTCAATGTTCCCTTTTCTTTCACCACCCCAGAATGTTCACCTTCATTTCACAATATTTCAATACGCACTTTCCATTCACCAAAAGTTAATTACAGACTACCTTCTGCCGGGCTCGAGCTGCCTATTCCTTTCACCTTGGGGTTCCCTTCCCCAAGTCTTAATTCTCTTATTTCAACTTCTTGTTCCTTGGGCTATTACTGTCAAAGACTTTCAAAACTGCAAGGATTTGACTCAGACCTTTGCATGACAACTCTGACACCCCATTCAAACAGTGTTTTCAGTTTCAAAAGGTTTGTGATGCTTTCCTCAGGTTTTCTTACTTTGGCTGCTTGGTCCTTTCACAATCTTTATCAACTGTTTCCTTTCAATCTTTCACAAAACCTCATCTTCCTAGGTTGCAGATAGCTTTCCTCTATTTGCTTTGCTTAATGGTGGTTCTCAATTGCTTCCCATATCTTGGGTTCCCTTTTGCACAGAATGTTACTTTTATGCAAATTTACAGAGCCTGTAGAAGGGCTGATGATTCCTTGCACACCCCTCTGTTAATCTGTATCCTTTCTCGTGCCACCCTCCTTCCTGGGTCCTTTACCTGTTCCAGTGACAAAGGTTAAGAATCTCGGTATCACTCTTTCTGCTTCACTGTCAATGAATGACCAAGTCTCAGCCTTATGCAAAGTAGGTAATTTCCACCTAAAGATACTGAAGAAGGTTCTTCCACTTTTGCCAGTCTCTCTCCATCCTCCGGTTGCCACTGCCATGGTGTTCAGCCGACTGGACTACTGTAATTCATTATATTTGGCGCAGCCCAAAGGCTTAATTCAGAGGCTCGAGCGCCTTCAAAATCTGGCTGCACGTACTGTTACCGGCTCCCCCTATGGTGCTGGTACTACTGCTCTACACTGGCTCCCTGTTAGCCAGAGAGTTGAGTTTAAGTCTCTCTGCATTGTTCACCAAGCACTTCATGGACTGGGGGCAGAATAGCTCCAGTCCAAGTTTGCACGCTATCTCCCCTCCCGTTCGCTACGCTCTTCATCAGCCGATCTGTTGGTGGTCCCCCCATACCGTCGTAAACGGATTGGAGGTCAGGCTTTTTCTGTGGCTGTGGCTCAATTGTGGAACAACCTGCCACCAAAGATTAGGGCTATACCTAACCAATTAGCCTTTAGAAAATCTGTGAAGACCCTGCTATTCTAACTCTGCTTTGGCCTTATTGGTATTCCTCCCTTGCCCCTTCTCAGCGCCAAGATACCTCTGGTGACAGTGTGCTTGAAAAGTTTACATAACATAGCATAACCATAATAGTTCTGTTTCATTAAGCATTCTGCAGTTCTATCGCAACCTTTTATAAACGCTGCTCCCCCGCTTACTTCTAACACGAGCCATACTTCAGATCACTCACCGGTCGTGTACTTAGGGGACTTTCTTCAGTAACGCTATCCTGCTTGCTTCCAAGGCCGTCGACCGCAGCCTTGTGTTTCCTCCCTGACATTACTTTGTGCTCAGGAGGGTAGCCGGCTGTCCTGGAGCACCTGCAAATCGTGCTTCTGGGGGGCACACAACATTCCGTTTGTGTCGCTCACAGCTGTCTGCAAACATGGGACTCCCGCCAGAGTTTCTGCACTCGCAGATTTTCTCGTGCAGTCCACTGGCCTTCCCGCTTGACATCACCTTGCTCATTTGATTTTGTTGGAACTGCTTCTCTCAGCTCCCAGTCTCGCTCTCTGTGTGCTTGTGCCTGCCACCTTTTATCACTCTGCAAACCGTTAACATGTCTGAGGTGTGTATGATTGAGATGACATGTCTGACTCTGCCTGACCTCATTAGTGTGACATGGCTCTGGTACAATGTAGGAGGTAATCCTCATCCTGTTATTCCTCCTCTTCCTCATCTCAGTGGTTTTGGGAAGATAAGGGGGGAGGAATTCAGGGCGATGTAGTTTCCCATAAAATAGGTGGGGACAGTGATTTCTGGCGTAGTTGGAAAAGGGGGATACCATGTCTTGCCATTGGGTGTCTCTCCCCCACTCCCCGAGGACCCCCTACCTAGGTGATCCTCCCTCACTTGTCCACCCCCAGGGTCGGGATCCAAAAGCGATGGCCCTTCCCATGTCACCTGAATAAGGGATCCCCGAGGACTGGGATGTGAAACACCATCTGGATTTTCACAGCATTAACAAAGTTAATCGGTCTTAGTAAGGTTGAAGCAACAACAGAGAGAAAGGGCATTTTGGCAAATGTTAATGTAATTCCTTCATCAGAACCAACAAGTGCACTGCTAAATCGGCACTGAAAGGTTTGTAGGAACTGCCAGACTAGTGTGTCTTTATGGAATAATGTTCCTTTAAGTGGAATGTATATTCAGGATGTTCCACTAGTTTCTTTTGGATTCTCAACAATCAATATATTAAGATCTAACCTCACTGTATTTATCTGTGGGCATAGAGCCAAATGTGTCAGTATGTACAGTAAAATATAGTCTACACAAATATGAAAGATAGTTGTCTACCTACCTGGATCTAAGGTGCTCCAAATTGTTCAATAGAGACAGAATAATGAAGAGGATTTGTAGACTCTGGCCGTGGATTTGTAAAGTCAGAAATATTTATCTAAAGTTTAAAAAGTTGAGGTACTCAGACCTGGAGTGCAAGTCATATAAATATGAATCAGTGCCAAGGCATTTGGATAAGCCCTTTTAGAATGGCATCATGTCACTTGTAGTGGAAAAGTCTCCGGCTCTTAGTTACGAGATCAATGGCAGTGGCGTTGGTATCCACTGGAGTTCCATGTACATTATTTTGAGTTTTAGGAAGTTAGAAGGTCATGAATGTTTACATATGAAACAAGTAAATAATAGGAGGTAGATACAAAAACAATAAAGTACAATGTTGTAATATAAATAACAATCCTATCTACTAATAAGAGTTTTAGGGACATGATTTGTGTATACTGTGTTTACTTGCTATGTGTTTAGGTAGTCAAATTAAGGACACACAACGTTTTTAAAAGTATTTCAATTCAATACAAAAATGGAAACGACTTACTTTAAGTATGTGTTTGTACAAGTCATACAATGTATTCAGTCACTACACCGTGGACGTTTTTTAGTTTTTCAATAGTAGTTTATACAAAATTGTCATTAGCTTCTTATGTATGAAGATGGCCAAAAAGAGGATGCACACCAAATTAAAAAAGAAGTATTGTAATGGGCATATAGACGTAATTATTATATATTAAAATGAAGTTTGATTTAATAAAAAAAGGTATTCCACAATGCACGCAACTATCCGTGCAAATAGAAGTTTAAATAACAATTGCCAGTTTTTAAACATTTCAAATCTGATGTGTACATTTTGAAATGTCATTATTGTCTTCTCATGTGTGGCCAAACAAAGGATGCACACAGAGTTAACAAGAAGTATGGAAAACCTTTCTGCGCGTAAACATATTAACACTAAGCAAAAGCTACACTAAGAACCTACCTCCAATAAACAGTAGACAATACACCTACCTACAATAAATGCAGGAATTATCACAGACGGATCAACAGTGCTAATTCCTCCGAACCCCAATTAAGAACTGTCCACCTCAGAAGATGGATGATTTACAACCAGAAATGAGGCAATATCATGGGTGTAACTGTCATGGCATTACACAAAGAGAGTGCACTATCCCGGTGCCAAACAAATACTGAACACACAAATGGTTGCACATAGGTAATTCTGCCATTTTTGCTTTATATGTGCATTACTACACAATGGGATTCTTTGCTACACTGCCTCAAATGCAATATCAAAAACTGTTGGCCAGCAAGCAAATCTTTCAATCTTGCTATGGAGACTGTGGACACAGTGTTGGGGAGAATTCTCATAAATGGCTGATTTCCCTTACCTAATGAGTCCCTCAGCAGCTTTGCCAAATTTCTAGGGTTTATTTTTTCACCTGTTAAGAGTGTGAGCCTTTTTCCCACTCTTATATGTGTTTTGCTGTGTGTGTTGTTACCATTTGTTTGATCTTGGGCTCTGGAGCCTCACCTACTCCATGAGCATTGTGTTTTTGTGTGTTACACAGCACCTTCAGTGCAGTGACACAGGGTTGTCTTTTAGACTTCCCACTGACTCCATTTTTCTGGGACTGACTACTGTCTCCCAGAAACATGTAAAGTTGCCATTAACTTCATGTAGTCTCTTTGAATCACAGACCCAGTACAACCCATCTTACATGGAGTATTGGAAAGGGTTAATTCTTATCTCTTTTTGTCTGTTTCTCTTGGAGCACTCTTTCCCTCCCTTTTCATCAAGACTTGGCTGGTGGCAGTGGTAACTACTCTATTTTTCATACCGCGGTTATCTTATATAACCATGGTATTGTTTTAGGCTATTTTATTAGCCTCGAACATAAACCGCTTGAGCAAATATATTTTATTTCAGCTCTGGCTGGGTTTATTCGCCATTTCTTTTTGTTAAAGTCTTTCTCATGTATTACTCTGCGCACCAAACCAGGTTTGGTCCCTTTGTTTGCCGTCTTTTCGCAGGCTTCTGCATAGAAGCCCTCCTTAAGGCACCTGAAAGTCTGGGTAGACAGGATGTGAGGGAGGGGTCTAAGGACCCCTGCCATGGGTTCCCTTGGTAACCCAAGTCGCACTCCTGTTTGATTGTCTGGGTGACTGTCCTTGCCAGGAGAGCCACCCTGTTGTGTGATTGACAGCCAGGTGTGTGAATGGGGGAAACCTGCATTAAAAGCAGGTCTCAGGGACTGGAAAGGCAGAGTTACCACTGGAATGAAAGAACCAATGAGGGGGTGATGGAAGAGGACCCCTACAACGACTGAACCGCCCGGTGAAGCCCTGCTGCAGGTCAGAATCTTCAGAATCCGACGACAGAGAAGATCCTCCAGGAAACCTCTTCCCTTGAGCTGGTGGGACCAAAGAGTTCACCCAAACTGCAAGCCAGGATCCCTCCTCTCGTAAAATTCGCTGTACAGAGCTACAGTGGGCCGGATAGCCTGGAAGGTCGGACCCTACTTGGGTTTTGAGGAGCGCACCTTTTATGCGTTGTTTTGCTCTGATGCTGGTTTCTTCCCTGGGTAGAGCAGGACCCTCCAGTCTTCCTACTTCTTGTCAGTCCGACAGTCACTTCAGGAACCGTGAGCCTGCAGCAACTACCAGGAACGTCCGCCTCAGCTACAGCTTCTTCTCAGTTTTAAGGTACTCTGCAAATCCGGTTGTTCCTTTCGTTCAGCCACAGTGAAAGTGTTTAAAATATTTCTCCAATCCTAGGGCTTGTCTTTCTCTTCTCTTTGAACTAACTTTTCTACCAACCAACCTTGTCCGGAATCCGTGGCACGAACTTTACCGCAAACTACCCTGAACCGTGTGATCTTGAGCACAAGACTTTTGACCCATTGACTTTGGCCCTAAGCCTTTTCTACCTGATTCTATCACTGTAGTTCCTCTTGCTCAATTGCCCTGAGTACTTACCTGTTGGTGTGGTTCAATTTCTATTAACTTTGTCTTTCCCTCCCTTTTAAATTGCTGGAGTGCCATTTTGCTCCCATTTCGTTTTGTGAGCTTAACCTTTCTGGAACTTATTGGGAGTGGTGTGGTGTCTTAAGATTGTGATTTTTAAAATGCTTTATGATAGTGAAATGTTATATAACTAAAGAGTAAATAAATGTATATTCTTTTACTTGGGAACCTTGAGTCAGTGTGTGTTTGAATCATAGTAATTGCTCTCCTTTGTGTAACTATTTGATACTGCTCACTTGCTCTTGAGCTAAGTCTGGCTGTTCAGCCATTGCTACCACTTTACTGTGTAGTACAAGCTAGTACCAAAGGTGAATTTGTACTGTCACTTGTAGTCTTAATTGTGTGTGGTGTTCCCAAAGGGTACGGCATATAATTCTGCCTAACACACAGCAGCAAACATCCTGGCAGTATTCAAAGCCAAGGTTTTGGGTTATCTTAAAACAAAAGGATTGACTGGTTGTTGTGTTATCAGCGAGAATTGAAGTGGCATTGTGCTTGCAATGGCATACAGTAACTATTACCATGATCCCTGTTTTGTGCACTGCTTTTTCCTGAAAACAGACAGATGTTGCCAACATAATGACTTTATGTTGCGGAATTGGTGATCCTTTAAGCCATTCTGTCAAAACTTAGTATACACTGTGAAGACTGCATCTCATGAATGGCCTTCCCTAGTTTGGCCACCTACAGGAGGTTTCAACACAATGAAATTCAACCCTATGTATGTTTCACAGAATCTTTGAATAGCTCAAATCTAACCACAAGTACTTGATGTGTCATTAAGGTGATGCAGGGCCATTCATGTCTTTGAATCCTACCCAATGGGGTTTCATGAAACATCTCGTACATCTTCTAGTGTCTTTTGAATTTGCATCAGAGGCTGGAATTATAAAAATACCATCAGTGATGTGATGCCTCTGGTTCATGTATATCAAGACTAGACCGAGACCATGGGTCTGAAAATTACATAAAAAAGAAGAGGATTTAAAGCTCCGAGTCTCAACAACAGAATACTTGAGTGCCTAGAAACACATGCCATGGTCAATATATATCATGAGTCTGCGATTGTGCAATTAGCGTTACTGCCATGTGGATCAGCGGAATTACCACTGTATTACAACCTGGTTGGTGCACACACACCCCACTGGGAGTAACATTAATTCCTCCCAAAAATAAGCAGAATTATCATTACCGCCTCGGCCTATAAGGGAAGCACTGCAGTGGCCATTTTGAAAATCAAAATCCATCAGAAATCTGTCAACAGGAGTGCCATCCAGGACAACAGACAGGTGGAATTATGTCACTGGGAAAAGGGAACTCAAGGGTGCAGATATAAGAATGCGGATACCAGAATTCACTGAGCAAGAGCTCACCGCCTTGGTTGAGCAGGTAGTGGCTCACTCAGAGGAATTGTATGGAGAGCAACACTACAAGACCTCACAGGGTGAGGGGTGGGTGGTGGAGTTGGGGATCAGGGTGTGGGGTGGGTGGTAGAGTTGGAGATTAGGGTGGGGGGTGTGGGGTGGGTATTGTATTTGGGGATGGGGTATGGGGTGGGTGGTGGTGTTGAGGATCAGGGTGTGGAGTGGATGGTGGAGTTGGGGATCAGGGTATATGTCATGTTCTGAATAAATCACTGTTGTCACCTTTTGGCTTAGAACGTGTTTTGCTATGGTCGAGTACATTGTGCATTCAGTGACTCATCATTGCCCTCAGAGGTGCATAAGTGCACAGTCAAAGGTAATTGTCCATGAGGTCCTGGCGGACCATTCGCCCTTCCCGCAAATCCACACATATGTCCTGTTGTGACCTTTTTACACCTTCCAAGTCATCCTCATCTGAGCTAGAGGGTGAATAGTCCTCATCTGGAGGCATTTCAATGTGCCTTTGTATGCGAAGGTTGTGCAGCATTGCACAATTTAACTACTATTTTGCATACTTTCTCCGGTTGGTACATGAGGGCACCACATGTGTGGTGAAGGCACCTGAATCTGGCTTTCAGCAATCAAAATGTGCACTCAATGCATGACTTAGTCCTCCTCTGCGTCTCATTGTAGGATATCTCCTGTGGTGTGCCAGGGTTCCTCGCAGGCGTCCTCAGCCATGGCAACTGCCGATAGACAGCATCACCTGCAAGACACGAATGGACTGTCTGAGGTTGATGTGACTTTTCAAATATGGTACACTTGCAGTCAGTCACCTTGCAGGATTCTGCAGTCATCAAGTATTTGTCAATGTAATGTCATCAGCAAGCACTTGTCAGTTATGGTGTTGCAGTAAAACATGTGCAGGCAATTACATTTATTACATTGGTGTGACGGGTGGCCTGGTTGCATTGTGCTGCCTTCCCTTGCATGGCAGGATACCC
Organism: Ambystoma mexicanum; assembly: GCF_040938575.1. Classification (NCBI taxonomy): domain Eukaryota; kingdom Metazoa; phylum Chordata; class Amphibia; order Caudata; family Ambystomatidae; genus Ambystoma; species Ambystoma mexicanum. Next base: position 931,130,786 of record NC_090921.1, on the reverse strand, counting down.
TGTGTCATCACATGAGTACTGTCTGTGAAATGGGTGGGTCAGCCAGCGTTGTAGGCCTGTTCTGTACACTTCTCTTGTTGCATCATGGGACTTGTAGTTGTTACACTTTGCTGCACATTATGTTTGTTTGTTTGTTTGTTTGTTTGTTTGTTTGTTTATTTGGTATAGCGCAGAACCAAACCCGAAGGGGTAGCTGGGCGCAAACAGTACAAGATTGCTTAAGAACTTAGTTACAGGAGAAATACACGTTATGCAGTTCGCAATTAAATCAAGAAAAGTGCAGTTTATACAGTTCACGTTAGATCAACGAAATAAAGAAATGCGGAACTACGGTTCAGTCTAGTTGATCGGATGTCATTCAGCTGGTTGCAGGCATCTAGTGTCTATGTGGGAGGGGGAGGTCGAGCTAAGTGTCATTGGCACGGATCCAAGTGAGGACTTTTCGCCTGAAACTAGAGTAAGGTTGGTCCATTCTGAGATCCAAGGGGAGTTTGTTCCAAGTTTGCGCAGCTATGATTGGGAAACTAGAGCCGGCGGCTGTACTCTTTTTGAATCTAGGCACCACTAAGGTGAAGGCGTTGGTCAGTCTAGTGGGACGGTTAGAGGTTCTCTTGTGGATTCTGTTGGCCAGATAAGGGGGGGCAATGTTGTTGAGACATTTGGATGTGAGGGAGAGTATTTTGAGGGTGATCCTGTCTTTGATTTTTAGCCAATGGATATTTTTCCTAAAGGTGGAGATGTGGGCTCTGTTAGGAATATTTAAAGCTACTCTGATAGCGTTATTTTGGAGAGTTTGTAGTTATAAGGATATACTTGTTAGAGCCTGCATAAAGGGCATTGCAGTAATCCAGCTTGGATATGATGAGAGCATTGGCTAATGTGATGCAGCTGGTCTCAGTTAGAAAAGGTCTGCATGCTCGGATCAATTTGCAAGTATATGCCGTGGAGGATGCTAGCGAGTTCGTTTGCTTTTTGAAGGTGAGCGCTGAATCAAGATAGACCCCGAGGGTTTTGACTGCAGGCATCACTTTAATGACGTTATGTCAATGTTGAATGAGGCATAGTTGGGGTCAAGTTTTTTGATAGCCAACGCTGAGCCAGTGATTAGTAGCTCTGTCTTGTCGTCGTTCAGGCAGAGGCCATGGGATGCCATCCAAGCCTGAATGAGGAGATATATCTTATTTACTAAGTCCGTGTCTTCCAAGAAGTTACCCGAAAGGGGGATTAGAATCTGAGTGTCATCTGCGTAATTAGTGTAGACAACACCCAGTCTGTCCAACTTATCAAACAGGGGCTTAGTAAAGATGTTATACATCGTCGGAGAAACACATGATCCTTGGGTAACACCGCATGAAACTTGTATGGGATCAGCGGCTGCTGAGGGTGAGAAGACTCTCATTGTCCGGTTTGCAAGGAAGGATTGTACCCAAGTTATGGCATCACTTGAGAAATGAGCTGCCGAGCTTAGGTGATTGCATAAGACTGCATGATCTACCAAGTCGAAGGCCGCGGATAGGTCAAGGAGGAGTAGCATCGCTGTTTTACCATTGTCCTTCAACTCGTCAATTTGGGACTTGAGGTCAATCAAGGCTGTTTCAGTGCCATGAAGGGGACGCAAGCCAGATTGCCGTGATCCTAGTAAATTGTTAGTTTCTAAGTAGTCCTGGATTTGCAGGTATGCTACTCTGTCTATGATTTTAAGTAAGAAAGGGACAGTAGTGATGGGTCTGTAGTTAGTTGGTATATCAGGGTCAAGTGTTTGTTTTTTTAGCAAGGGAAGCACCCAGGATTGTTTGAGGTTGTTCGGTACTAGATTAGACTTAAAGGATGCATTAATGATTTTTGAAATGAAGGGTGCAAGGTCTCGAGCTGCATCTTTTATAATTTGGGCCGGACAGCTGTCACCTTTACAGTTGGAGGGTTTTAGAGATAGTATGATTTTTTCTGTCTCCAATATGGATATCTTTCTGAAGCTAAATAGGTGGGGGGTGTTAGATTGGTTTGGGAGGAGCTGAGGTTGCAATATGGGTTCTGTTGGCAGGAGCAAGGAGGCTTTTTTGTTAGCAATTTTAGATTGGAGCGAGCTAATTTTATCCGCCAGGGCATTTTGTATATTAGTGCACCAGGACTTGTTTTTGGGAATGTTGTCAGGTGGGGTTATGGGTGATTCCATTTCACGGAGGATGGAAAATAGCTCCTTGGTGTCTGATTTGGCTTTAGAGATTCTGTCATTGAAGGTATTTCTTTTAGTGTTTATGATTTCCTTTTTATACTGTTTGGCAAGGGTGGCTAATTTGGTTTTGTTCTCCTCGGTGGGTGAGTGTTGCCAGATAGACTGCAACTTTCTTTTTTGGATTCTAAGGTCTTTCAGGTGTGGCGTGAACCAGTTGTTAAGGTGACAGAGTTGTTTTCTTTTGCGCAGCTTGGTGGGGGCAATCGAGTCAAGTGCCTTGAGCATAGAGCTGTTGTAAGCTTCTACCAGCGACGTAGGGTCTGTAATGTTGTCTAAGTTATTAAGAGTAGGGAGAAGGTAGGGTAGGAGTTGTTCTGATGTGATGTCTTTTTTACTTCTGGTGGGAAGTGGAGGGGCCATGAGTATAGGTTTGGGCCGGATAAGGTCTAGTGAGGCATTGAATACAATTAAGTGGTGGTCAGTCCAGGATTGTGGTATTATGTTGGTAATACTGATGTTACAGTTCCGATCAGCAACCCAGTCTAAGGTTCTGCCTTTGGCATGAGTAGGAGAGGAGACTTTTTGAGATAGGGCGTAGTCATTCAGGAGTGAGGCGACAGATAGGGCATGTTTGTCGTTGCTGTCATTAAAGCCCAGGTTAAAGTCTCCCAGTAATAGTATTTGAGCGTGGTCTTTAGTATTGTTGGTTATAATGCTGGTTATGTCGTCTTCAAAGGTTCCCAGTGGTCCAGGTGGTCTGTAGATAACATGCAAGGTGAGAGTCCGGTTACAAGAGAGGTGCAATTTGGCAGTAAGGAGTTCACAAGATGAGAATATCAGGGTAGTAGCTAGTTTGATAGGTAAGGTAGCTTTGTGAATGATGGCTAGGCCACCACCTTTAGTGTTAGGTCTATCGACTCTTAGTAGTTGGTAGCCGTCAGGTATAGCTAGCATGATGGCAGGGCCAGCTGCATCATGGAGCCATGTTTCGGTTATGACTAATAGGTCTAAGTTTTCATTGGTTAAGGTGTCCGAGATCTCGGTAGCATGGGCGACCATGGATCTTGCATTAATGAGAGATCCAATTATTGATAGGGTACTATTTGGTTGAGTCGAGGAGGGTTGTTTATTTTTGGTAGGGGCATCTCTTTGTATCAGTGGCTGATTAGTAGTTGTAGGAGCAGGGCGAGGGGTGGTGGGTTTGGGGTATTGCGAACGTTTGTTTGCTAGATCGATATAGCCTCTGTGATTGTGGTAGGAAGATGGTTCATGAAGACAGGACAGTCTTGCCCTCAGTCTCATGTTTCTGTCCTTAGCAGGGTGTGAGTCCGCAGTTGCAAATGCCATGGTGGTAAGGAGGCTCAAAGCAATGTGTAGAGATTGGTAATAGGTGATTTTCATTCTGGAGGTGGGCAGGGATGCGAGGGTGGGCAAGTTCAGGTTCAAGCTATGGGCGTGGACTAGGTTACATGCAAAGGCGTGTAGTTAGTGGTTCGGTGCCAGAGAGGTCTGAGCAGTCTGTAAAGAGACCTGTATATTGGCTGTTAGGTGATCTAGGTGAGAACCAGGCTAGGTTCTATGTGGGCAAAGCAGTGGCAAACTAGGCAAGTGTAGAAGACTAGCTAGGTAGTGTGTCACCTAAGTATGTCAGGGCAACTCGAAGCACATTGAGGTATATAAAGTGGCTAGGGCAGTGTTATACCTAATGACAACCATGGGGCAGGGGCACAGGTCGGGGCACAAATCTGGTGAAGTACTATCTGCAACAGCACAGAATAAGGCACAGGTCAATTGTGGTCTATTGGCGACCATAAGGCACAGCACAAATTAAGGCACAAATCAGGTAAAGTCTGATGGCAACCATAGGGCACAGCACAGAATAAGGCACAGGTCAATTGTGGTCTATTGGCGACCATAAGGCACAGCACAAATTAAGGCACAAATCAGGTAAAGTCTGATGGCAACCATAGGGCACAGCACAGAATAAGGCACAGGTCAATTGTGGTCTATTGGCGATCATAGGGCACAACACAAATTAAGGCACAAATTGGGTAAAGTCTGATGTCAGGTTAGCCTTGTGCAATAGATCTGCAGGGTCAAGTGAAAGGGTTAAGCAGCCCAGCTATCGAAGTACAGCAGGGGTTGCATAGGGGCCTTTGTTAGAGAGTGCCGAGTGAGTCTAAGGCGTGCAGTTTTCAGGGTTCCAGCTAGAGGTGCCGGAAAGGGGCCCTCGGGCTTACCGTGGTTGTGTGGGTCCGTCCTTGCAGAGGGCAGGGTTCCTTGCAGGATATCTTCGGGAGGGAGGGACAAAGGGGTAGGCCGCGCCGCGCCTCCGATGCGCCGAACAGGGCGCAAAACAGTACCCCAGGTGTGTGACGGTGATCCTGTGCATAAGTTCTGTCCATTATTTACCTATGAGCCAGATGAGCTGTCCTCTGCGTCTCTCCATGAACGCTGGTAGGGCGCTGTTCCTCAGTATCATTGCATCATGTGTGGCCCCAGGGTGGTACGTGCAGCAGTGGTTGATAGAGAGGTCTGTGTCACATGCAATGTGCACATTCAGTGATTGGTACTGTTTCCTGTTCCTTTATATCTACTCAATTGCCACATGTGTTCAGTCCAATGCCTTTATGGTGTTGTGGAAAAGGGCAATGTTGTTGGAACATGCCTTTGCTGCATGCACCTGGGACTGGGTGATTGGCATGGAGATGCGTAGATGGGCATGCCTCATGAGTGCATCCGGACTTGGTCCAGAGCCTTAGCGAATGCGGGCCATGACATCCCATGCAGTGTACCAACTGTGTGCTGGAATTCGCCAGCGGCACAGAAATCTTGGACCAACCACAACTTCAGCAGCAGGGGCATGGCAGTTCTGATTCCAAAGGCACACTGAAGATTGGCCCAGTTCAGGGTGAGCAGGTCTGTGATATTCAGGAGGGCCAAACGGTATAGGATCACTAATTGGCTGACCGTCAGTGTCCATGGGGATGGGCAGACACATGGTATGGGTGCCCACATAACAACGGTCTCCTGCACCTTTTTGGTGCCTGTCTCCTTCCCTGCTGGGTTATTTCATGCTGCTGTAGATGGATGTAGTGTAGGGGGGTGTGGAGCCCATAATCAATGTTTGCTTGTGGCTGCATGTTGCTTGAATGTGTGTTGGGGGAAGGTGCAGCCCTCATATACTCTTCCTGAGGTAATCTGGTGCACCTGTGCCTTGATTTCAATCACCTGTCTGAATGTACCCCTCTGACTTTTTGGTGGAGGTATATGCGCTGTGCTTTTGGGTGTATTTCCTCCAATTTTTTGAGGTAATATCGCTGATTCCCATACTTGTAGTTTCGGAGGAAATAGGTTGATTTCTTTTTTGGAGTAATTCCGTCGACAGGATTGGCCCCAGTGCTTATTCCACTAATTGTTGGAGTATTTACTGCTGGAGCTAATTTCGCCAGAGGTATTTTCGCCAGTCGAATTAATGCCAACTTTCTGTGTCTCAGAATTTGGCATAGTGGTAAAGTTGGCGATAACGGAATGACCTCAATTTTACCACTTACCGCCATACTCATAATGAGGTCCATAGTTAGCTCCAAAGAGTACCACAATTATTGAGACATTCTATAGATCTCATTTATCTGATTATTTTTTGAAGGATGATAAGCCGATTCTTGGACCAGAAACACAGCACATGAGAAGGAGAGGTCTCACTTACAACATTTCACGAAAGGAACTGGATGAATGCCTTCTTCTTCAACATCCATGCATAACACTTCAATTGGCACCAAACCACCTCACCCCTGCCACCATTCCATTGAAAGGCCAACATTAATGCACATAGTATGAAATAGGCACCACACAATCTGGAGAGAATGTATAAACGCCCAGGGGGATGCTTTCAGGGCACAGGCTTTTACCTGCAGCCTGTTTTGAAAAAGAGCTTGTGCAACTTCTTTGTGGAAAAGGGGAAACCATTTATAATTAAACAAATTAAGGGCCTGATTCAGGGAGCATTTTCAATGGGATTGCACCATTCTAAAATGCTTCTCTGAATCAGGCCCTAAGACTCTCCAACAGGTATATATGTAACTAAGGGACAACCTTAATATTGTCATGATTACTGTTGTCAACATTACATTTTTTTTTTTTTAAATAAGGCAGAAAAGCAATCTACCCAGAAGTCTGGCAAAATATAAACAGCTACTGTGCTACACTTAGGTACAATAGCGGTATGTCCTACAATCAGTTTCCAAAAACACAGTTGTCAGAGCTTTCCGCAGCCGCAACCATGCATTCCGTATACCTACATAATATGTATGTTTTCTTACATAAAGCACAATATTATATTTCCTAAGCAATGAATTTACCAAATCCTTATCCTAGGAAGAATTTCCAGCGTAGATAAAATCTCCTGCTTTAAGCACCTTCAGCTTACATCAAAACGAAAATTCAGGCAATGAGTATTTAAAATACACAACCAGTATTATCGAGTCAAGAGTTCACTATAGACTTCAGCAAGTCAAGAAAATATTGTTCTTTCCTTTCCTCACTGAGGATTAGATACATATGTCTTAATACATTCCAGTTCATGGCAATCTCCATCACCCAGTTCCATCTGATGTATTTGGGAGTATTGGCCAATAAGGGCTGATGAATACTTACATTAACATCCCTCACAAAATGTTGGCAAACCAAAGTTAATAAAAGAGGGTCATGATCCCCATTGTTTCTGTCAACAAAACATCCTGAATAGAACTTCATTGTGTTAAATACAATTATCAATAATGCCCATTTGATAGCTATTGCACAAAGTGACTTGACCCGGGAAGCCATTTTGAAACCATCATTAACCAGACAAAATCAGAATTACAACAAAAAAGATCATTTTTCGAGACGAAACTCATTGGGATAGTAACTTAACAGAGTAACACGGGAAACTCGAAGACCAGCAAACACTTCCAATCCATCCATAACATCTGCCCTTTCACCCTTTGCTTAGTGTAAATCACCTGCTACAATCTGACAGGACTGATAAGAAATTGGATTTGCTACATAGTTATTACAAATGATAACTCATTTCATTTGTATTAAATGTGAGGATGAGTCTTTGCCACAAATAGCATATGACAATTGAACACTGAAAACAGTTGTTCCTCAGTATCTTTAAAGTTAAGCATTTGCAAATTAGGGGTGACTTGCTGATACTCTATGACTTTAAAACAAACTTGGGTGATCTATGTAAGCATTGTACCCGAATGTCTACCCTGTCTACCCTGTAAACTCTCTATCACACTGGTATTAAAAGACCTGTAGAATGACACCAAACGGTACAGTGCTGGGGAGTATGATATTTCAAATTATCATTTTTTTATTTTCACCAATAAAGTTTGCAATACAATCATAAATAAACAAGCTTCATAAAATTACAAACCTGGTCACAAAATTGAGTCCAAAAGAGAAGAAAAAGAAAAAATCATCTCATTATGCATAACACAACATAAATGAGAAGAAAAAGTAGAAGAAGAGAGAAAATTGAAAAGAGACCAGAAAAGGAGAAGAGAAAGAAACAGAAGAATATCTAACTGTATCATTTGGTAGTACAATTTATAAATAATCAATAAACACATCCCCATGTAACATGGCATGAACTTGTCTAGCATTAGAGCAAATCAGCCGGTGTCATGAGGTGGACAGGCACCATCCGTGATGATGTTCAGGCTTCCAATCGGGGCTTGCATGTCATCACGATGAGGTTGTCCGTCTCTTGAACTGCCTAGACGTCTCTTGAACTGGCTAGCACATTTCCTGGTCTCGCAATGGGTCTGTGGGCTGGCCACTTATGTGAACCCCTCCCTGTCCTCCTCCTCTGTGCGCCAGTCATCCTCCCTGCGGTCTTCCGGCCCAGATACCACCAGGGCCCCCTGTCCCAACCCCAGCGGCCAGTCTGGTGGAGATCACATACCTGCCAGAGTCGGGAGTCGAAGTGGAAACAGCAGAAGTGGTCACCACGCCGATCTAGCAGGCGACAGGAGCTGTGCTAATGGAGGATGAGCAGGCAGCAAGGAGCAGGGCACGTGCACGACGGCCCCAGGGGTTGACATCATCCCAGAGGCTGTCCTTGAAGCGCAAGCACCAGACAATTTGGCTGCAGCAGGCTCGGAGTAGGAGCCTACAGGACCTAGGGGTTTCAACAGCATAGGAACAGGTGTCGGCCATCAGGCAGAAGTCAAACATGGACCTTACAACAAGGATGTCTTCCATTTTGGGGCGTTTTGGCCAGCAGATCGGGGCAGAGCAGCAGCAGGCACAGGAGGCAAGACTCACCATGGCCAGGGCGGAGATTACACTGCGTCGGGCAGGGAGGCGGGCAGAGGTCCTCCAGGAGACTTGCATGGAGTCTAAAAGGAGGATGATGGAGTCTCTGCAAGACCTCAAGGGGGAAGCCGAGGCCCGCCTAGGGGAAGTGGACTCAGTGTTCGATGATACCCTGGTGGAGACTATGAGGGAGCATGGTGAGGAGATGGACTAGCCTGCTGTCATTGTATATAGTTCTTTAGGTGTAAGTTTCATTTATTTTTCACTTTTATTTGGAGTTTGTGGACTTTGTTCCACATTTTGTACATAGTTATTTTTTAATAGTATTTTTAAGTATTTCTTGACATGGCTTAGGAGCCGTGGTGTAACAGAAAATGTGGGGGCCCCCCTGCGAGCCATGCTGAGCGGGCTCTCCCCAAACTCGGCAACAAATCACGGGTTGGGCCTCACTCTGGGCTGGCCTAGATTATCACGCTTGCACAATACACACAAACGTGCTACTGAAGGGGTATGCCACACACTGTACTAGGAGAAAGATATACATATGTGTTTTAATGCAATATACAGCACACTTTCTGAGAAAAGTGGGTATCTGAGGCCTCTAACAACATGGTGCAACAATCTGCAAGGAACTGGTCAATCCTGTTACGGTCTCAACCTCTCATATTCCCTCCTAGGCCCTCTGTATGGCTTTGATCTCTCACTTCTCTGTTAAAACTCAGGACATCCTGTCCTCTATTTCCTCTTCCTCTCCCTCGTCCTCTCTCGGACACCCCTTTGGCCATGTCTATCTCTCCTCCATCTTTCTCCTCTTTCTCTCTGACAACACCTGACGAGGTTTCTAGACAAGTCTGATCTATGAAAGTGTCACCCAAACAGGTGCTCCCCTGCTCCACCAGAACCATCAAGGACCAGATTGACACCCTTGCTCCAGCCTTCACCAATTTCTGTAATTACTCTTTCGCCACTTTAATGATCCCTTCTCCCCTTAAGCATTCCCTTGTGCAGGCACTCCTCAAAAAAACGTCTGCCGATCCTACCTGCCCAGCAAACTATCACCCAATCTAAATCACCCTTTTCAAGGGCAAACTCTTGTAAAAGCTGACCATCTCCCAGTTTACTCTCAGCTGAATCTGTTGGTTGTCGCAACTACCATCAGTCTGGCTCCAAAGCTGCCAGAGGCACGGAAAGTGCTCTCCTGAAAACCTGTGAAGATCTGCTCTCTAACCTTGATTTCAGCATTCCTTCTGTTTTAATCCTCCTTAATCTTTTCTCTACTTACAACACAGTCAACCACACCATCCTGATCAATCGACTACATCAAAACCTGGGCATCACGGATCAGGCCCTGGAGTGGCTGACTGTAAAGACGCAGGTGGGGGTTGTCTGTACTTCTGCTCTCTAAATGGTAGAGGAGAGGCACAGAGGACCCAGCCAAGATTCACTATTATTGGTGCGTGGTAGAGCAATCAAGGCCTAGCTTCTCAGGAGGTGATGCGGGCTGGTTCTTAAGTACAGTGTAGTCCCCAAGCACCCACAAAGGAATGTCCACACACTGTATCAGTTAAAACACAGTCTTTATATAATTAATATTCAAAGGTATATACAATATCACGATAACTCAATTTGTACTCCGAAAATCAGCAATGGTAAACATATACATTTCTAAAGTGGTACCACTAACGTTATTAGATCTCATTAAAGTTCATACGGTTAGAATGACACACAGATCAGAATAAAGAGGACACCAGCAGTAGAGAGAGGAAGGAAAGGAAGATGTTTGAACACTTGGCCGAATACTGGCCCGATACCACTAGACCCAGTTCTGTGGGGAGATCCCCCCACCTGGGCAACCTGTAGAAGAGAGATACAAGCCCAGTCCATATATTGTTCACACTAGGCTTTCCCATAGTTCTGTAACCCCAAAGTACCTTGGCGTTGTAGCGTTCCTCGTCGGGGAAATCGACAACTCTTCTTGAGTGTCCTCCCTTTCGGGCAGGAGTCATGGATCGTCGAACGTCCGACGGAGAACAGTTCGAGCTACGACGGTGAAGTGGCTGTGTCATTCCTAGCAGTGCTCGTTGACGGGGAAGCGTCAACATCCTACCAGGAAGAGGCGTGCGGGGCACCTGGGTGTCGATAGTTCTGGACCGGAAAGAGTTGAAGAACTGTGGCCCAGCGAGGGCATCAAGTCGTCGGCGTCTCTGTGGTCTTTGGGTGGCGGGAAACCCACCGGTGGATGCTCCTCGGCGCGTCGACGGTCAGGCCTTCTCCAGTAGGATTGTTGGAGGGGAAAGCCACTGCAACACTCATTTAAAATGTGTGAGTGTAATAGTGACACTCAGTGAATGAAAGAGGACAAGGTGCAAATGGGAGAACATATAACAGAAGCACCTCAAAACGCAACCACTAAATCATAACAAAATAGATTTTATTTTTCTTAATGGTAAAACCAATCTAAAAATTCCACTTAACAAAATGGCGAACAATGTTCACAATAAATGAACATAATTACAGCAATTTCATATATTATTTTAAGAACTGAACGTTTAGTGGGGTTAGTACGTGAAACATAGTACTACATGGGCACTAAATGTGCAACATCAGGTGTTTGGGAGTAGAGCGCTGTTTGATTTGACCAGCTCTGTCAAAAAAGAAAACCTATTGGATGTCTTAGGTTTCTATTTGTGAAAGTCGACATATGTTTCGGCTAAACGCATCCTAAAAAATCAGGCAATGCACAAAACAGTTGACTGTTGATGCAGGTGTAGCCGTCTTCAGGACACGAGAAAACAAAGCAATATAACAACTTGGTACTATTGAATACTTCTTGATAGCTGTACTTATTTGACAAGAAGCCCACTGTGAAATAAACAAACAAAGATATATAAATGAATCAAACGTGGTTGAAGGAAATACATGTAAAGAAACAGTTTTAAAAAAAGGATTTGAGCGTGTTGCAGCAGCAGAGTCCTCCCTAATAGTGCACATCATCATTTTCAACACTAGTAGTGGCCGAGAGCTATGCATTTTGTTACTTTTTCATGCATGAGAGTGAAAGGCATGTTTCCTTTAAAACTATCCAACTGGCAATTCGGAGCAATTCATCAAAGTAAGCCAGACAACCAAAAAGACCATGTATGTCTACAAGGGATAGTTTTTAGTTTTTACATCACTTAATGTGGTACACTCACCTATATCTTAGATGGAGTAGAGGGTCTAACGGTCTGCTTAGCATACATTGGCCAAGGAGAAGTTAGCTGTTGATCCCAGTAGGCAAAAAGGGATCTGTGAATGAAGTGAATTTATAGTTAGTTACGTCTATTTTATCAATTTTAGATTTGGTATTTACCTAAGACGGTAAGTGTCGGAACAGCTTGAGGTGCTAGGTACACTCACCTCTATTTGATGTTGTAAGGATTTCTGTTAGTCAAAATGGTTGACCACGCGGTGCATCAATGAATGGTACTTCGTCGGGAGTCTAATGCGTCTTTAAGATTAGCATTATCAGGGGATACCGTTAGGTAACAATGGTGACATAAAAGATCTGTGAGTTTTCAAAACCAGTATTCACGTGGTTTTGATGTGCGAAAAGCGAAGTGCTAATTACCTTTTTAATTTCTGTGTATGTAAAACCACTTCGTCATAGCTGTTTTGTAGAGAAAACAATTTGTTGGTGGAAACTTTCTCCTTGCTAAAGTTTTATTCAGTTAAGGCGGGACCTACGATTAGAAGATACATTATAAGCTGCTATTTTGGAATGCTAATTGTAGCAGAAGTAGTCATAAAAGTGCTTACCCGATTTGTTGCTTGTAATGAAACCGTTCAGGCGATGTCGCTGATCGGCCGGGACTGCAAGTGCGCATCAAGAAAGGGGGCATGGTGTTCCGCGTATTCCGGACCAGAAGAAGTGTCAAGCGCGTCAGCTGCCGTAATCAGCTGTGTGTGGGCGAATACCCGCTTTTTTTATAGGAACGCTACGTGTGACGTTGTAAACCCGGGGGTGGGTCTTCTCTTGTGTTCGTATGTGGAAAACAAGAAACGAAACATTGTAAAGTGCTCCCAAAACCTGTGAGTTATGTGTAAGGCGGTAAAACTGCTGCCTTGCTCCTTTTCTTTCTGGACTTGCGACCAAGCTACAAAAGTTACTCACGTGTTTGTAAATGTAGAGTGGTGACAGGGTGTGGGGCATAATGCCGCCCAGTGCTACCAGAAAAAATGACCGCCAGCGGCTGTTTAACAATGCCGGTCTGGCGAATAAACTTCCATGTGTGGGATGATCTGTGTGAGAGTTCAGATTCTACACTGAATGGGTTGATGAGTAGTTAATATTTCAGACTACAAATTGTAAAGATTGTGCCCTTGTTAACAAGGTTACTGGTGTAAGCGTCTAGAGTGATATTAGAATGATGTTCAAACACCAGGTATTTTTTAGGATAGTGGGTAACAGGGAACTTTAAAAGAAAAGGGACCACTCCACTGTGGTATTAAGACCCCGCTTTACAGTGTCTAGATTAAAAATCCATTTTTGTTCCTGTTTCGTAAGGAGCAAGTCTCTATTACCTCCTCTAGGGGTGCTGGGATCGTTTGAATGATGAACCAAGTCAAATCATTGTGGGAATGTTTGAGCTGAGTGAAATGGGCCACCATTGGTTTATTTTCGATCTTGTTTTTGATACACGAGCGATGTTCGCATATTCTGTTTTACTGGACGCTTCGTTTTCCCAATATATAATAAATTGCAAGGGCATTTTATACTGTAGATATCCCATGCAGTATTGCAGTTGGAGAAACTTGAGAGAGTCCATTTCGTTTCGTATAATTGAAGAATATTTTCATTTTTCATTAGAGAACAAACCGAACAAGAGCCACATTTGAAGTGGCCAATCAGGTAAGGACAACAGTGTTGTTTGAGAGTTTACTGGCATGCGTATAGAGGGATAAGGGTGTACACGTTTGTCTCTTAGATTTGATTGTCTCTTGAATGCGAAACGAGGTGTGGCAGGATCAAAATCAGGGGTTTTGCTGATGTGCCAGTTTTTTATTATTGTTTTCGTCAAAAGATGGCTAATAGGTGAAAAGGAGGATACACAAGTAATTTTTTCAAACGTACTTCTACTGGTTGGTACTAAACAGCTTTGTCTGTTATTGTGCTTTGCTCTTCTGTATGCACATTGGATAGTTCTGGGGGGGTACCCATGGTTTGAAAGACGAGTTTTTAGAATCTTTCCATGGTGTTCAAAATCAGAAGTGGTAGTGGAGTTCCTTCTAATTCTGAGAAATTGTCCTATCGGCAAATTTTCCTTCAGACTGGCTGGGTGAAAACTGTCGAACCTTAACCAAGTGTTTTTGTCAGTATCTTTTCTATATAACGAGATTTCTAGATTACCATTTGGGGATTTTCTAATGACTAGGTCTAGAAAAGGAACTGAGTTCGAATTGTCTGTCCCTGTAAATTGAATATGTGGGTTTTGTCTGTTTAGCCATTGGGTAAACAAATTTAGATCACTCTTTGACCCTCTCCAAACCATGAATACATCATCGATGTACCTATACCAACAGATGATATTATCTTTATATGGATTATCTGGATGGTAAATTGAGTGTTCTTCTAGGTTGGCCATAAATAAATTGGCCAAATCAGGGGTGAAAGTCGCCCCCATGCTGGTGCCGTGCTTTTGATTGTAAAAAGATCTGCTATAAAGGATTTTTTTTTCCATTAATGCGATTCTTGCGCATTCTAGAAGAAAAGGTGTAGGTACGGAATTGAAGGAACTGCACTACCACTTCTGATTTTGAACACCATGGAAAGATTCTAGAAACTCGTCTTTCAAACGGTTGGTACCCCCCTAGAACACATGCATACAGAAGAGCAAAGCACACTAACAGACAAAGCTGTTTAGTACCAATCAGTAGAAGTACGTTGGAAAAAATTACTTGTGTATCCACCTTTTCACCTATTAGCCATCTTTTGAGGAAAACAATAATAAAAAACTGATACATCATCAAAACCCCTGATTTTGATCCTGCCACACCTCGCTTCACGTTCAAGAGACAATCAAATCTGAGAGACAAACTTGTACACACTTATCCCACTATACGGAAGCCAGTAAACTCTCAAACAACACTGTGGTCCTTAAAAACAGTGATTGGCCACTTCAAATGAGGCTCTTGTTCGGTTTGTTCTCTAACGAAAAATTAAAAATGTCTTCAATTATGTGAAACGAAATGGACTCTCTCAAGTCTCTGCAACTGCAATACTGCATAGGCTATCTACGGTATAAAATGCCCTTGCAATTTATTATATATTGGGAAAACGAAGCATCCAGTAAAACAGAGAATATGCGAACATCGCTTTTGTATCAAAAACAAGATTGAAAATAAACCAATGGTGGCCCATTTATTAACTACTCATCAACCCATTCACTGTAGAATCTGAATTCTCACACAGATCATCCCACACATAGAATTTTGTGTGCCAGACCGGCATTGTTAAACAGCCGCTGGCGGTCATTTTTTTCTGGTGGCGCTGGGCGGCATTATGCGCCACACCCTGTCAGCAATCTACATTTACAAACACGTGAGTAACTTTTGCAATTCCAGAAAGAGAAGGATCAAGGCAGCAGTTTTACGGCCGTACACGTAACTCACAGGTTTTGGGAGCACTTTACAATGTTCTGTTTCTTGTTTTCCACATACGAACATGAGAAGTGAAGACCCGCCCCCGGGTTTACAATGTCACACGTAGCGTTCCTATAAAAAGAGTGGGTATTCACCCACACACAGCTGATTATGACAGCTGACGTGCTTGACACTTCTTCTGGTCCGGAATACGCGGAACACCACGCCCCCTTTCGTGACGCGCACTTGCAGTCCCGGCCGATCAGCGACATTGCCTGCACGGTTTCCTTACAAGCAACAAATCGGGTAAGCACTTTTATGACTACTTCTGCTACAATTGGCATTCCAAAATAGCAGCTTATAATGTATCTTCTAATCGTAGGTCCCGCCTTAACTGAATAAAACTTTAGCGAGGAGAAAGCTTCCACGAACAAATTGTTTTCTCTACAAAACAGCTATGACCAAGTGGTTTTACCTACACAGAAATTAAAAAGGTAATTAGCACTTCGTTTTTCGCATATCAAAACCACGTGAATGCTGGTTTTGAAAAATCACAGTTCTTTTATGTCACCATTGTTATCTAGCAGGATCCCCTGATAATGCTAATCTTAAAGACGCATTAGACTCCGGACGAAGTACCATTCATTGATGCACCGCGTGGTCAACCATTTTGACTAACAGAAATCCTTACAGCATCAAATAGAGGTGAATGTACCTAGCACCTCGAGCTGTTCAGACACTTACCGTCTTAGGTAAATACCAAATCTAACATGGATAACATAGACGTAACTACCTATGAATTCACTTCATTCACAGATCCCTTTTTGCCTACTGGGATCAACAGCTAACTTCTCCTTGGCCAATGTATGCTAAGCAGACCATAAGACCCTCTACTCCATCTAACATATAGGTGAGTGTACCATATTAAGTGATGTAAAAACTAAAAACTATCCCTTGTAGACATACATGGTCTTTTTGGTTGTCTGGCTTCCCTTGATGAATTGCTCCGAATTGCCAGTTTGAAGGTTTTAAAGGAAACATGCCTTTCACTCTTATTCATGAAAAAGTAACATTAAATGCATAGCTCTCGGCCATTACTAGTGTTGAAAATGATGATGTGCACTATTAGGGAGGACTCTGTTCCTGCAACACGTTCAAATCCTTTTTTTAAAACTGTTTCTTTACATGTATTTTTTTCAACCACGTCTCATTCATTTATATATCTTTGTTTGTTTATTTCACAGTGGGCTTTTTGTCAAATAAGTACAGCTATCAAGAAGTATTCAATAGTACCAAGTTGTTATATTGCTTTGTTTTCTCGTGTCCTGAAGACGGCTACACCTGCATCAACAGTCAACTGTTTTGTGCATTGCCTAATTTTTTAGGATGCTTTTAGCCGAAACATATGTCGACTTTCACAAATAGAAACCTAAGACATCCAATAGGTTTTCTTTTTTGATAGAGCTGGTCAAATCAAACAGCGCTCTACTCCCAAACACCTTTTATACATTTAGTGCCCAAGTAGTACTATGCTTCACGTACTAACCCCACTAAACGTTCAGTTCTGAAAATAATATATCAAATTGCTGTAATTATGTTCATTTATTGTGATCATTGTTTGCCACTTTGTCAAGTGTAATTTTTAGATTGGTTTTACCATTAAGAAAAATAAAATCTATTTTGTTATGATCTAGTGGTTGTGTTTTGAGGTGCTTCTGTTATATGTTCTCCCATTTGCACCTTGTCCTCTTTCATTCACTGAGTGTCACTATTACACTCACACATTTTAAATAAGTGTTGCAGTGGCTTTCCCCTCCAACAATGGGCATATCATCGACCTAAGTGTGGCTCGAAGGGTTGGGTTACCACCACCCTTGCTTGCTCTTCTCATAGGTCTTTCCTGATCCCTGAGGGTGGTATTCCCAGAAATTGGATCTCTCCTAATTTTCCAAAATAGCCTTCTCCAGCAGGATACAGCAGCGACGATGCGGAAGAGAGCGTCCTTGGATCAATGAAGTTCTTAGGCAATGGGAGCACGGCGGCTCCGGTCGGCGACGGCGGTCTTCGACAATGGCGGACAACAGTCCGGGCACTTCTCCTTGGAGTTCCGCAGCAGTCCCTGTATCGGGTCGGCAGCCTGTCGAAGGTCTGTCTAACAGGGAGCTCAGGCAAAGATCAGCTGTGCACGATGGTCCCTCGTAGCTCGGGAAGAGGGCGCCTTACCAGGTCCTCTTTGGGTCAGTTCTTGAAGCACAGCAGCTTTCAGATTGCGAAGGAGAGCAACAGCAATTCTTCTCGTCCAGCAGGGCTTCAGGATCAAGCTTCTGTTACTCCAGTTACTCGTCGTAGTGGACTTCAGCTTCTGAACACGATTCCTAGCAGTGAGAGGTCCCCAGATATACTGTTGATTTCCCATTCATTCCGCTGGGTCACACTGAAGCATCCAATCACTACAAAGGGCATTCATGCAGGCAGGCAACCAATCAGGGACACAGTGCATTCAGTCCATTCACTTCCCTCCAGACACTCACAACAAGTTATGTGTATTGGCACAAGTGCCAAGCCATTCAAAACTTCATACTGCATTCATACCGGTTTCGGGCAGGGCTGTCTCAGTCATTGTGTCAACCACCAGATACTAGACACCCACAACATAGAATGCGTATTTGTCACACACTCCATTCACCCAGGTCCCACCCACAGGCGTACCCACAACATACGGTCGTTGGGAAGGCTCCAGCCAGTCTGGTCAGCACTTCCCCACACTACCATATATGGAACTTCCACCCACCAGCCAGTCAGGGGGAAGGGACAGAGTCAGGGCTTCCCGGGACTTCAGGAAGATCAAGGTAACAGGCGATGGAAGGCAAGAGGCCATGGGGGCCATTTTGTCTCCATCAGGAATCTACTGATTCCAATGACAGGGCCTGGGCATCCCAAAATGGGGGACGCTCAGGGAACCAGTTGTTTCAGCATGGGGCTGCCACCAGCCCATTCCCTGCTCTGTGGGCCTCCCATAGGTGCCCAAAAACATACACTAGGGGCACTGGGTTGCACCCCTACCCATAGGTGCCATAAGGGTATCCCATGGGTCTGTACACCAAACCAAGAGAGAGAGATGCACGGCCAGGAGTCCCACACAAACTCCTGCATAGAAAACATGACAGAACACACGATAAAAAGCAGTAGAGGACAAGGATATGGAGGCCCTGTCCATCCGATGCATTTCCAGCATCACACTGATCTCCTTCCTCTTGGACTGCCCCTCCCAGGTCCAACTTGGTCCCTTTCTCTCCGCCACCTCTCTCTCTACCTGTGGCATTCCCCAGGGTTCTATCCTCTCACCATGGCTTTTCAACATCTACTTGGCCCCTCTGGCACACCTGATCTCTTCCTTCTCCTCTAACTTTCAGTGTTATGCAGATGACACTCAGCTTTCCTTCAGCTCCTCTCCTCTCTCGCTCATTCCTAACTGCGATTCAGGATTGGCGTGCCTCCAAAAATCTCTGCCTTAATGCCATTAAGACAGAGTTCCTTCTCATTGGGAACCCTGCCCCTGCTTAACCCTCTCTCACTTTGGCCGCCCACCTTGGGCCCTCTTCCTTCGCCTTCCTGCAAGGCAAAAAAACCTTGCTGTCATCTTCAACTCCACTCTCTCTTTCTCTCCTCACTCACATCTTGGACGTCACCAAGAAGTCCCACTACAAAAGGGACTCTTCCCTTTCTCACTTTCCCTCAGAAGTTCACTGTCTCCAGAGCCCTGTTTCTCTTTAGGCTGGACTACTGCAACACCCTCTTTCTCAATCTGCCTTCCTATACGCCTCGCCGTCTGCAACTAATCCAGAACAGGACTGCAAAACGTATCCATGGCCTCAAACCCAGGGATCGTAACTCTCCAGCCCTGAAAACTCTCCACCAGTGGCTGCAAGGATCAAGTTCAAGACATTTTGCATTGTCCACAAGGCTTTCTGGGGTCGTGGCCCACACTACATCCAACGCTCTCCTCCAAAATACTTTTCTTCTTGAGCCAGTACCCCAGGTACCTCCAACTCTCTAAGGGTTAGATGCTTCTCCAGGCAGAGAGTGTGGGGTAGATCTTTCTCCTCTGCAGATGCCTCCCTCTGGAATGGCCTCCCTGCCCCTCTCAAACTTGAGCAGACCACCTGAAGTTCCAGAAGCAGCTCAAAACGTTCCTCTTCTCCTCTGCTTTCTCTCTCTCCCTCCCCTGCTTACCAACCCAAAATATTTTGATGTCATTGGGCCTCATTCCGAGTATGGTGGTAGTCATGGCGCTATTTGCGCCATGACTACCTCCTATACCGGTACCGTCACCAACCTGGTTCAATGGGGATTTACCGGTGTAGTCCGACCTTTGCGAGACCGGTAAGATCCCATTGAAAAATCCATTCCCCATTCCCATTTGAGCCCCCATAGAGCTCAATGGAAATGGGGAAGTAGCTAATAATGGTACCGCAATTTGCGGTACCGCGATTAGCTCTGAAGTCCCTTAGCGGGTCCCGTTCATAAAGCCTGGTAAAACCAGGCATTGAAGGAGGGACCCGCTAAGGGACCTCGTAGTAGGGCGGTGAGGGATTACGGCACCGGTCTCCTTAACGGTGCCCGGTATCCCTTACCGCCCTACTCGGAATGAGGCCCCATGTTTCCATTGCAGATTCTGATGCAATAGAACACACTACATAGATGAGAATCCCCTGTCTGTTCTGCATTCAAAACCTTATTTGGCAACACAAATCATGTATACCTAGAGAATAGTAGTTGAATCTTAACCCATTCCGTATCTTAACCCTTAGATGGAATAAAGATTGTGTTCACACATAACTGAGTTGCCCCATTATTTCTGACAACCGCCTAAGGCGGTAGAGAGTTGTTTCTAAGTACTGCTACTCTTGATATGCCAGAGGTACCTGTAGCATGGTTATCCATTGTAGCTCAAACAGTGCACGACTGCAATATAAAGGTACGTACAGCTGGGGCCTTAATTTGTCCTGACCTGCATATCTCCACTATTCTAAGGATGCAGCCCCACACACTATCCACGGGACAAAGTATGTCTATGCAGTTATTCAAATTAGAGCTTGTTAATAAGGTACATTTGTATCTGCATATGCCGACAATAACATCTATGAGTGAAAACATTCGCTCTAGAAGGAAAGAAAATATTGACATCTCAAGCTGCAGCTCAGAAGCATTTGACTGAAACCAATGCTTAGGAATGGATCCTATTTTAATATGGTACTGAACACCTATCTGTGGTTGGACTGGGGATCTATCAGCATGTAACAAGATTATTCTTTCAATTCAGTCTCTGATCCAAGTACTAGCCAGATCTATTGCGGTGTAGCTTCCCCATCGGACATCCTTTGACTTGTTCAACAGTTTGGGCAAGACTTGCTGTAGTTGTAACAGCTTATGTTTTTTTTTTCTTTTTCTAAAATCATGATGCTGAAAACAAAGCATAACTCTATGTGCTTGAACCCCAAAACAATGAGAAATAGTGCACCTGTGAACCGGCAACCATGCGAAGAAAACAGTCAACTGACCACATATGTACAGTCCCAGTTCATATGCACTGTTTCGGTTAGCAAAAGAAATAAAAACATTTCTGGTATGCACATTTAAAACATTATAATGCCATCACATAGAAACAGTGACTCTGGTTTTTAATGCATGTAGAACTTAACCCGTGTAGGATACCTTTGGAGTACCATCATACTGAAAAGCCAAGTATCTCGACCAATAAATACAGGATTCTCATCCACATTGAAGCCTTGGATGAGGACTCATCAGACAAAAGGCGGCTTTACCAGTGAGGGCAATAGATTCAGGGATTCTAGCTAGAAGTTCCACTTCATATTTTGAACTTCACACATGGCCTAGGTGTGTCCAAGCTTTTGTCATTCACCTTTTCAAAGCAAGAACCCGTTAAATATCTCTTTAAAAAAGAATGGCAGCTCTTCCAGGATAATCACAGTTGCTTCATCTCCAGCTCAGTTTGACAAGCATTAAACCATCCCTGCATAACTTTGTGCATCGCCCCTGCGAACTGTGGAGACTGTCTGTGTAAGACCTATTCACCACACAGCTAACCAATTGTGTTTTATCTGTTGAAAGTAGATTGGTCAGAGAATAGGGGCTACATCACTCTGGCGGTAATGTTTGCTAATGTCCATTAACAATTTTAATATCCAGGCTGAAGAGGGATATGTGTAGGAATGTGGCTGCATAAGTGGGTCCTTACCTGGTTGGCGATTACCACAATAGACACATTTCAAAAGGAGCTCATGAGTTTCCAATAATTACAAAAGTCATATAACTAATTCCAGATGGGGCCCCACCAAAGAGGTTAACCCTCTTGGAAATCTGTAATGAAACTGTCGATACCAGCAAGTTCTCTGACCTCATGATATACATAGAATCAAGTGTTTCTTGACTAGAAGTTCAAGGCCTTTAGTGGTAAAGGGTTCCATTGTATTGTAGTAGTCATTTATATCACACTGTTTCCCATTTGCATGGCCTCAATGAGCTTTGTGGTAGGAACGCCCTTGGGGACCCCAGTCCAGGTATAGAGAAAGTTCTAAGTGAAAGATTAATATATGTGTGTGCATTTGGCCATGATTAGGACTGAAATGTGTCATAGGTTGTCACTGTATTCGAATGGCAGAGGCAAGTCTGGAGTTTCAGTGTGAAAAAGGATATGTGACGAGCTAGACCAAATTGTCACAGTCATAGCTGCAATCTAAAGTGTGTGGATGAATAGCCATGCCTGCAGCAGATGTCCACTAAAGTGGTGCGTTTATACATACCTTGTGTTCGGATGGATCTTATCTTTGCCATCACTGTGCCCGATCTTCTGTGGGGAAGCAAAGCCAGCTACTTGCGTACAGTAAATTATTCTGGGAATTATGGGCAGGCTATCCACAGGTCAAACCAAGTGCAATCAACCAATTGATCTAGAACATCTTCTAGATGGGACAGGCATGCTGCAAGAACTAGGATAATGGGATTCTCTAAGTGCAAGATGGTCAGAGGCTAAAACTATTAGAGTCTCTTTGAATACGATTCTAGAAATTGTTTATGTGAATATAATTACTATTGCAGAACAAGCTTTAGATTAGTTAGTCTGTTGCAAAGCATGCTATTTCTCTTTAGTATTTCCCAATGAGTTACCTTTCCCCAGCCCACAATTGCACCGTCAAGTGCAAACTCCCATCATTAATTAAAGACGTTCTTAGAAGTGTTCTCCTCCATTGACTAAATGGCCATTGGAGGATCTTGTTTGGCATGGCTGCCTATTATGCACCCATTGAAGGTTTTGTAATGTTGAAATGACGGCATTCTTATGGTCATTCTCTGGACTAGACTGAGAGGGTAGAGTGTGCATGTGTCATGGAGCGGGGGAAGGAATCCATTCTGCAAATGCAAACAGCTGTGCCAATGGCCTTCAAGCAGGAATGGGTACAACTTGAGACCTGATGTCCAATAAATAAGTCTGAAGTGCTGTGGAAAGGCTGCCATGGGCAATGCTCTTGGAATAATATGGGATGTGCAGCTATCCATGACGGATGCTATAAGGTGGGCAGGATGTTGATTCAACAATTGGGGATATTGTAATGACTGATAAAAAGAATGGGCTGGTAACAGACCCAAGATAGTTGGCAGTAGCAGTCAAGGATGCCAGTCATTGAAGTTGCAGGGTCTCAGTTGTGGGTTCGTCAGGCTGGGGCTGTGCATCAAAAAACAATGTGATTAATTTGGATGTGATTCTAAGCACCAATCATATTGCACCACATTTGCTCTATGGGGGTTACCTTAGTTGTGCTCACTAACAGTGGAAGGTTGTATTGGTAGTTGACTTTACCTTTCATTGGAGATATTTCAGCTGTGTGGGAAGTCAGCAGTTTGGTAAAACGGTATTTAGGCTTCAAATATTTTTTTTATATCGGAGAAGTAAATTGGGTCATCACATTCAGGATTCTGTGCTGGTTTTCTGGGTCTCTTACAACATGAGATTTCCATTTTCTTCCCTCTGGGTTGCTCCCCAAAATTCCCCAAAAATCCGACCATACACACATGTGTACAGGTGCCGTTTAGTGTCTCCCCAGTTCTTCATATGTCAGTCTAAATCTTGGTGTATTTCCTGTTACCATAGTGCATACAGGCTCTAGCAGGTTTTGCATTCTTGCTTGTGACTAACATGGGCATGCTTAGTTGGCCATGCGAAAAGGCTGGTAAATTCTTAAAATGAACTAGACTCCTCCACTTTAACTTGTTGCACAACCCCCTGCTTTAAGCAGGTGGGCTTCCTTTAAATGAATTTGTACAGGTGCCCACTGTAAGCTATGATCGACTGCTTAAAACATAAGTGAAAGAGTTATTTTCAAATTCAAAATGTTGCATTAACACTTGAACATTCTAAGAATGCACTATGCCCATGTCTAAATGACTGGGCACTAAAATGGCAACCCTTCTACACACATAACTGAACACCACTGCTATACCAACATTTCAACACAAGCTAAGGTTATACTGTAAGGCTGGGTCCTTTAATGTCTGTCTATGACTGAGGAAACACCAATTCACAAATCTAAAAGAGTCCCATTGTCTCCTTTTTGATCAACATGAATGAAATAAAATATTGAACACCAATAGTGCAGCACCAGACACAAACAGAATGCTCTGCAGTTACTCAGAGGACTGTGATCAAGCAATATTGCTCATGTCTGCAGGATATAATGAGCCTGCAAGACTCACCTATGGGCTAGAGTGATGCAAGGGTGCATATCGTGTGCTGTGGGATCACAACACCATTTCCATCAGCTCTGGATATGCTCGCTATTAGCAGCAAAGCATGCACTATTTGCTAAGGGCAAATGTATCAGTTTGAAACAAGCATTGGCAACGGCACAGTTTGGGCTTTTATGGAGGCATGGGAAAGTCATTTGCTGGCCATTGATGGAGCAAAATGGTATGATTACCACGGCATCACATAGCAGTGCCTGACAAATGCCTAATACGTATGTGCATGCCACAACTGATGGCGTTGTCAATGCTTGTTTTTAACAGGACTTCAGTGAAGGACCCTCAGAGTGCTTATTAATTGGGTGGTTGAAGGTATGCCTGATTAAGACATTTTTATTACACCAATAGCAGATTAACAACTCCAATTAAGCCTTTTACTCCTATAAGGCTGCTTTGAAAAAACACTGGTAGGTACTTTTATTGCAAGGTTTGATGCAAAGGCTTGATGAAAGCAAGCTCAAAGTGTTCCCATGAGGAATTGGATTGGGAGGGGAGAGACAGGGACTGGGTGGGAATGGCGATAGAGATTAGCATTGCCATCGGCAGTCCATGGGTTAGTAAAATAACCAGACAACACCTGACAGCTGTGTGTCCCTAATCATATGCCATTTCTCCCTATCTGTACTCCAACGCAATAGTTTCAGCTTACAGTTGTCGCAAGAGACACTTGATGGTCAAAATTTAAGGGAATACAAAAACATTAATTCACGGTTGCCGAGCAACAGGTGCTCAGCAACCAGCAAGTTGCAGTCCGCTGTTCATTTCACCAGCATAGGGCTCGTTCACTGGAGCAAGCCATGGATTGGGATTGGCTCTAAGGATTGTAGCATTTCATCCCCGGCGCTAATACTAGTTTTATAACTGATGACAACCTTAATCTTTAAATTAGAGTTTGTGTAAATATATGTAAATCCAGTATGTTGTTGGCTTTCTTACTTTCATCTATTTATATTTCTAACAATATTAAAAGGAATTATACAATGATTTATCGCTGTGGTTGCACCTCTGACTGTATTAGTATTAGTCTGGCCAGTCGTTTACTCTACATATACACTCCCGAGATTTCATGAGCACACTGTATGCCTGCCGACAGTCGCAATGTAATGCCTTTAGCAATGTTAAAAAGGCCAGTACGTGCAACCCCCGGAGCCGTCCACATTCAGCTAAACAATGCCGTTATTCTCTGCAATTCCTCGCCAAGTGTTCCGGACCAGCACCCTCAGCTGTTTCCCAGCTTGCATAAAGTATAATTTAAACTGTTTTACCATGTCTTCAGTTTCAGTGGACAAGAACCTGTTCAGGTCCCTCGATCCCGAGCCTCAATTATTTAGATACGTGTTTTCTTTGTTCACTGAATCCACTTGCCGAATGTTTTGGACTGGCACTACCATCACCCAATGGGAACGGCTGGCGAGAGTCGAATAATATGTGTGCGCACGTAAACATGTCAGTATGGGGGGGTCCTCAGAATAAGAGTGCAAGGAAGCCTTGTCGTCCAACCATCAATGTTGCCTTTCTTATTGCATACTTGATACTGTTCTAACAATAACAGTTGTTTAAATAGTAAACATGTGATCTTAATAATGCGAGAAATTGTTATGACTGGCCTGTTCGTACTCTGGGGTAATGTCTCACAATGGGTAGTTAAGAAAGGGAACCCCAGTATTCTTCCTCCTTGGAGTCATGGAGTGAAGGAGGGAATCCATGCCGCAAATGCAAGCAGCTGTGGCAAGTGTCTTCAAGCAGGAATGGGTGCGACTTGAGACCTGATGTCCAGTAAATACGTCTGAAGTGTTGTGGAAAGGCTGTCATGGGCAATGCTCTTGAAATAATAGGGGCCCAGTCCCAAGATAGCTCGCAGTTGCATTAAAGGATGCCAGTTGCTGAAATTCCAGGGTCTCTGCTGTGGGTTCGTCAGGCAGGGGCTGTTCCATGAGGATACATTGCAAGTCTATCGTTGCCGCATGTTTCTTATGCTCCATTCTCCTTCTAAGACACTCCGTTTTCCTTAAGAGGTGCACATGTTGCTTAGGGGTGCGCAGTTCATAGCAAATGGTCTGCATCCAGGAGCACAGACTGGATGGGTTGGACTCTTTTTGGGCCACCACTAGTGTCTTTCAGTGGCAAAGACTCTTCCTAGATGACATCCAGCACTGGCAGAGGTGTTGGTGCTAAAGAACAGAAATATGCAGAATGTTTATGCCACATATGGGAGGACTAGAATCGCAAGCACTGTACCCCCATATAGAATAATACTCTTCTGATGACATTAAGGAATGAATGAGGCACTTATGCTGCAAATGGCTATAATAAGCTGCAGGAATGTTATTTCACCAAAATGCCAGGGGAAGAGGAAGTTACATCACATGACCCTTGACCTCTGATGACATCACAGAAAGTGATGTTATTTGACCCTGCCCCCAAGGGACATCACAGGAAGTGATGCACACAATCTTTCGCCCCTTGACAAAACAGGAGTGGCATCACATAGCACTTGTTCCTCAGTACACTAAGAAACATATGGTTGTATCACTGTAATGTGATATACATTTCATACAAGAACGGATCACCATAAGTAGTGTTAATATCAGTGTGTATAGGCCCATATTACCAGTCATCTCGAGGTTCCGGACAAGGCAATAGAAGCTGCTCCTTCTTGGTGTTTGTGTGCTCTGGCCGTCCTGCTACCAGTCCTGTGCCACAGGATGCAGAAACCTGGCATAGAAGCAAATTTGTGCACAATTACACTTAAACTAATGCAACATGCACCTAATGAATAAAAAGAGGCAAAGCAGCATGCAGCAAAGTAACCCAGCAGTGAGCTCTTAACCCACTGAGCTATTTTACCAGCTATCTATCCTTAAATGTGCATACCACATCATTCGTCAATGTGTTGGCTATGTAACATTTCTTATTAACATAACGCTTATTATTAGAGTGCTTACAAGCAGCAGGGATTTGTGTTTCTTCAGCCACTTGATTAATAAGCAATGCGCTTGTCCTCGAATCTGTCCCTTGCACCGAAGTCCTGTGAGAAACAACCTGTGGCAAAGCCAACAGGTATGGCTTCTGGCTAGCTATTAGATGGGTATTTATCGGGCACCGATACTAGATTCCCGGGTACTCCAGAAATGTCCCAGCTGCTACCGTCCAATGGATAGGCAGTAACATTGCAGCAGTGCCTATAACTGCCTGCCCTGTGCCTACACAAAGCCAACACTATAGGCTTTGCCAATGCTTGTTTTTTTAAACACATGCTGCTTGTGTCTGGGGAAAAATGTATGGCTCATGACGTATAGAAGAACGTGCTTAATTTTTAAGCAGATCTCATGAGTTTCCGCGCCGCCAAGTGTGCAATATTAGTATCACGTACAAAGCAAACCCCCCGTTATATCATTGTGATTTTCCTCTCAGCCCCTCTAAATCTAAAATGTGGTGCATTTATTTCCTATATGTAAAAAGCTCCCTCGCACATAGAAACGGTTTCAATGCCACAAGGCTGCATTTCTGTGGGGGAAGGGAGGGCAACTGTTTGGGAGGGTCAACCTAAATCACCTTAGCGCGATGAAGGGTTTATAAACGCTTTGGGGCTGCTTATAACCTCACTGATCCGCGCTGCCACAGGTCCTTGCTTGTGAAAGGTATTTTGCTCGATTTAAGACCAACGGTTTAACATCGATGGTGTGTTTTGGTCACTTTTCGGCTACATTGTGGCACTTTCACCCAATGTGCAGACAGGCCTAGTTCAGCAGGTGCCAACACCCTGTACAGTTACAGTCACCCTTCAGGGCGGTGGAACACATGCTGTTGGCATTCTAGCCAGAGGCCTGCTGGCCTGCCCGGATAGCTCTGAGCCTTCCTGAAATGTCAGTTCT
This sequence comes from Ambystoma mexicanum, assembly GCF_040938575.1. Taxonomy (NCBI): domain Eukaryota; kingdom Metazoa; phylum Chordata; class Amphibia; order Caudata; family Ambystomatidae; genus Ambystoma; species Ambystoma mexicanum. The sequence continues at coordinate 931,102,988 of NC_090921.1, read as the reverse complement.
CTTGAAGGTGTGCAGGGCTGGGGCAGGTCCAGTGACATGTCACAGGCTCTGTCCCACTGTGAAAACATAAAAATTGCTACGAGGCTGGGAAGCCCAAAGGAAACACACCAATACAGGTTACAAAGAACATACAAGTGCTTTATTTAAAAGCTACAACAGTTACCAAAGTCAATTGACAAACGGATAGCTATTCGGCTCTCAGAGTAACGTAACAAACTTCAACGAAGGTTCGATACATTAGTAGAGAGACCGTACATTGGAATATTTGCGTCTTTTATACGTTTTGTCCAGCCTTTGGCCAACCCTCTCGTGGGTTAACCATTCTTGGGATCAGGCCTAGGGTTCCTTGCCAGGTCAATCCTATAATGTATGCATTTTGATCAGTTCCGCTGATACAGTTGTTCATTTACACATAGGTCAGTAATAGGACAAGGTCTCAGTTCGCGACCCCGACAAGTGGCCTGCAGGCATATTAATTATTTGTGTGTGCGGAGGTCACAACGGCCAGAATCTCACTCCGAATGTCATTCAGCCTCCATTTTGATGTTCAGGGTGACTTCCACATTACAAGAGAACCTAAAATGGCGGCTAAATCCAAGATGGCGATTTACATTACTTTTCGCTAAGGTCAAGACCTTGCCGCGGAGTCTATTTACATTATATTTTAGACAACTTGGTGTAGGCCAATACACATTCAATTACTGTGATAGGAGGCATAATATTATTTCAATTCCAACGGACCCTCCTTTTGGCCTATGCCAAGTGCTAATATATTTTCTAATACTTTTGCAAATAACTCCATGTATTGTCATCCATACATCCCGAATCATTGTCTGTAATATCTATAACCATTAGGTCGTTCATAAGGACCTCTTGTAACACAAACTCTTTGGATGCTGTATCTGGGGCATATATTCTATGCCCTATTGTGCTCGCTGCTTGGGCACAACATCCCCCTAGCATTCCACATATACTCGGAAGACATTGAAAACAGCAACAAAGGAATAGCAGGATCCCCAAAATAACCAGAATAACAGAAAGCACCTTCCAGCCCCAAGATCGTAAAGAATCCCAGAACCAGTTGCTAAGATTCCAATCTCCTACAGGGATATGTACTTCAGAACTAAGGATATGCAAGTTCTGTATTGCTTTAAAAATTGTCGGCGAGGAATCTGGTTCGAAAACACAGCAAGCGGACCCCACCAATTTGCATACTCCACCTCGTTCTGCCAGAATGACATCTAATGCCATCCGATTTTGGAGTGCTACCAATCTTATTGCTTTTTGTTCTAGTGTCATATTGTAGATTATGTCCGTGGTCCGGTTGATCGTTCTCTCCAGTACCCTTGCTAATCCCCTAATGTTCCAGAGCTATATCTCCCAATACTTGCCCAGGGGTATCTCCGTTCTTGTCCCGCCGTGGGCGAGCCTTAGAAACCTCCAATGTACTAGCTACAAATACCCCAGGTAACAAGATTCCTAAATAACAGGTTCCCTGCCAATCCTTGGGCAACCAGGGAAATGCTAAACTACCACAAACAAAATAAACAGGCCCCCCTACATACAGAGGCCTGTTTTCTCCAGTCAAATTTACAATGTTCATACAACCTTCAAAATCTCCCATTGGCCGAGTGCCATTTCTTTGTACACAAAAGGGGACCGAATCAGGGCTATGATTTATAGAGTAAGAAGGAGGCACGGCGTCCTTATTGCCTATCGGAGCCATTTTAAAAGAAATTAGAGTTTGAAAAGGAAGAGACAGTTTATCAGACGGCCTAATAGAAGCAACATTAGGTTTACTTCTATTTGCAAAAAGCGAGCATCCCAGGGGAGTTAATTCACGAGTCTCGAAATCATTCAAATTAGTTCCATCAAAGTTCCCTGAGATGCTATAATTCCAACGGCCAAAGAATAGTGCTCTAAGAGAGGCATAGCAAGCAGTCGTTAAAGGTAAAGGGTGAATATACCATCCTAGCCCCTTGTTCCCATGTTGTGGTAAATGAGTGCAAAATCAACAATTACTCTTATTAAAAATGACATGCGTTGCATTCATTACTATCATTAGAGTGTTATTATGATACTTTTGTCTATGTTGGGAGTCTCTAGGGGACAGAGTGTGAAGGTGTACAGAGGGAGTCAAAGCAGTTGGTACAATATCGGTCGGTAGTAGAGGTTTTAGAGGATAGATTTCTTCAAAGTACCAAAGTCCTACAGCAGTAATTGCAAAAATAACAATTATCATTATCAAAACACAGCAATACGTTTTCGGGGCCCAGGCACCTTGTTCATTGTCCAAGTTGGTCACCCCCTTATTCACAAGTCCAGTGCGGGGAGCAGCAGTGGAGGTGGCAGGCATTGTAGTTCCTCAATGGACGACCCCAATGTTCGTTGCTGGCGATGCTACGGCCGCGCGATTTCTTAGTCCTTCCCAACCCTAACCAGCAGAATCCCTTTTTCTTCCTGTTTTTCAACAGAAACTTTCTTATACAAAAGAAAACTTTCAATCACTTCTCTTTCCCAAATGCACGGAAAAACCTGTGCCGTAGTTCTATTTTCTTCGTCGAAGGTTGTACCTGGTGGTACCCAAGATTGTTTGATCCGAAAATAAGGTGTCGTCACTTCCTGAGGGAAGCGACGTATCAGAGGCGACGGAAGTCGCAGAACTTGAAACAGCGTTTTCCGTAAGTGATTTTTCAAGAGATTGCAGAGACGAAATGGACTGTTCCCCAAGCTCCACGGGCTCAGAGAACTTCTCCGGCGCACTCACAGCGCTTTTTGTTACTCCAAGATCAGGGACTGTAGCATCAGCGAGGGGATCTGCTTCTTCTGTAACGTGTGGCGTCGGGTGAGGAAGTTTCTTGACATGCGTCGCGTGGATCCAGTGTTTCTTCCCAGCCAACCGCACTGCTGTACGGGTAACCAACAGCACCTGGTAGGGTCCCTTCCAACGAGGATCGAGACAGGAAGACCTTTCGTAGGCCTTCACTAGGACCCAACTTCCAGGCTGTATATCGTGTCCTGGGCCCGTGAACCGTACAGGTAAAGCTGAATATACCTGGTGATAAATGAAATACAGGTTTTTAGTTAACTGGTTACAGTAGTCTACAAGCAATACATTTTCCACCTCTCTCAGGGCTTTAGGTTTTGGGAGACCCCAAATGTTAGCAGGTCTCCCCATCACTACCTCAAATGGAGAAAGCCCAGTCTTAGTTTGAGGTGTGGTACGCATAGCCAATAATACAGTAGGTAAGGCATCTGGCCATTTCAGTTTGGTATCGGCACATGTTTTTGCAAGCTTATTCTTTAAGATACCATTATGTCTTTCCACCAACCCAGCACTTTGAGGATGTCTAGCTGAGTGAAATCGTTTCTCAATATGTAATGCTGTGCATATCTGCAAAATTACTGCTGCAACAAAATGAGGACCATTGTCCGACCAAATTACCCTTAGGAGCCCAAATCGAGGAAAGAATTCTTTTACCATAATCTTTGCAGTGGTCATGGCGGTAGCATCTTTAACGGGGAAAGCCTCGACCCATTTACTAAAGGCACAAATAATTACAAGAACATATTTGTTACACCGTTCCATCTCAATAAAATCAAAGTGAATTACCTCGAAGGGAACAGAAGGGGGCCAAAAGCTTCCCCTTGGAGTTACTGTCCCCTTACCCACATTGTGCTGTAAGCAGATCATACAGTTCCGAACATGACGTCTTGCAGTCTCCAGAATCTTGTTATTCACCCAAACTTGTTCTAACATTTTCGTGATCTGCTGAGCACACACATGTGTAGGACCGTGTGCCATTGTAACCTTTGCCAGTACATATGAATCAGGGAGCAACCATTTTCCTTCAGATGTATCCACCCAACACCCATCATCATCTAGTTTCCCCATTCCTTCGGCCCACCTTTTAGATTCTTCTACTGTAGCATCAGTGTGAATATCCCGCACAGACCCAATACCTTCATCCAATACATAGGCATCTTTTGTTTCTCTTAGCACATACATGTCTGTGCTAAGGTCTGTGGCCGTTTGCCCGGCTATCAGGTCCGCAAAGGCGTTCCCTTTTCCCACATCATCTATGACCTTACGATGTGCTGCACATTTCATGATCGCTAACTGCCTAGGGAGCGAGAGTGCCAAGAGCAATTGCACTATCAAGGGGCCATGCTGAATCTTGGTCCCATGTGAGGTCAGGAACCCTCTTTCCAACCAGAGCCTGCCAAAGCTGTGAGCCACCCCAAAGGCGTACTGGCTATCAGTATATATATTTACTATACGCCCTTCGGAGAGTTCACAAGCTCGGGTCAATGCTATAATCTCTGCGGCCTGCACGGAGTTATGCGAAATTCTCTTAGTTTCAACAACTTTACTCAATGTAATAACTGCGTAAGCAGCTGTAGATGTACCATCTGAAAGTTTGAAGCAGGAGCCATCACAAAACAGCTCCCCTTCTGCATTGTCCAAAGGAGTATCTATAAGATCGATCCTGCCCTTCGTTTCTTGTTCAGTGGTATACAGGCAGTCATGTAATTCTTCGTCACCGCAAACAGTGTTTTGCGGGAAAGGTAAGAGTTCAGCCAGATTAAGAACACAACGCCTCTTAATTTGAATGTGAGGGGCAAACAGAATTAATTCATACCTTGTTAACCGTGCAGAGGTGAGGTGTTGCGTTTGGGTTTTGTTCAATAGGATATCTACAGAGTGAGGTACCATCAAAATCAAATCATGGCCTAGGACCATTCCCTCACTCTGATTTACAGACGCGGCAGCAGCAGCAACAGCTCGCAAACATCTTGGCAAAGCGCATGCGACAGGATCAAGGGCGGAGGAGTAGTAGCCGCACGGCCTATTCTTCCCTCCGTGTTCCTGTGTTAACACAGCCAAAGCACATCCATCACATTCATGCACAAACAACACAAAGGCCTTGTCATAATTTGGAGTACCCAGAACCGGTGCAGAGCATAACGCGGTTTTGAGAAGCTCAAATGATCGTTGATGTTCCGATTTCCATGGCAGTGGCAGAGAAATGCCCTTCTTCGTCAAAGCCAACATCGGTTTTATCACTAGCGAAAAGTTCGGGATCCACAACCTACAGTAAGAAGCCAAACCTATTAAGGCTCTGACTTCCTTCTGTGTATTTGGAACAGACATGCCAGAAATGTGTTTTATTCTTTCAGGTGTCAATCTTCTCCCCTCCTTTGACAGGAGGTAGCCTAAATAGGCGACCTCCTGACAACAATATTGAAATTTTTTTAGCAAAGCTTTATGACCATTTTTAGCTAGATGAACAAGCAACAGTACAGTGCCTTCTTTACAAGCACTTTCAGAGTCTGCAGCCAAAAGCAAATCATCAACATATTGAAGCAGTGTACAAGTAGGTGGCAATTCAAGGGTGTCGAGCTGCTCTTTCAAAGCTCTACTATAAATGCTTGGACTTTCAGTATACCCTTGAGGTGCCCTAGTAAATGTAAATGAGCGTCCCCCCAAGGTGAATGCAAACAAATATCTACTTTCCTTATGTATAGGAATGCTAAAGAAAGCATTTTTTAAATCCACAACGCTGAAGTGCGTAGCCGTAGCAGGGATCATTGTTAATATCGTCGTCACATCAGGCACGATTGGAAATTGTGGGGCGACAACTCTGTTAATAGCACGAAGATCAATTATGAACCGGTATGGGATTGCATTGTCGCCTTTCTTATATACAGGCAAGATCGGACTGTTACACAAACTACCTGTAATCTCCTCGATCACCCCACGATGCACAAAATCGGAAACAATGCAATTGCCCTCAACTGATATTTTATACTGCGGAATGCGTGGTAGTTTAACTCCATGTTTCAAAACTATTTTAACAGGCTCAATCTGTAGTACCCCGACATCATTGGCGTCAATTGCCCATAAACATTCCGGGACAATGCTAAACTCAGGAGGCAAAGGTCGAATCAGAAACTGAGAATTAGGAAGTTGCTGTGGTGAAACCGTCAGCCGTACTCCATCAGAGGAACAATGAATTACTGCATTCAATTTCTTTAACAAATTTAACCCCAGGAAATTCTCTCCACAGTTCGAAGTCAAAAGAAAAGGGCAATGGTCCGTAAAGGGACCCAAAGAAACAGACACCGGTGAAGAAACTGGACAGACAATTGGTATACCAGAAAACCCTACGGAAACATTTGTTTGCCCTGACAGTGGAATGTCTGGAACCCGAGAATGATCAATGGAGCACTTCTGTGCTCCAGTGTCTATCAAAAACTGGTGTTTCCTATTCCCTACTAATAATTCAACATAGGGGCCTTTCTGATTAACGGGAATAGGTGAAGGTTCCAAACCCTGCTTCGGGCAGTCCTAATGAAATAGAGTATCGTCGGAAGGAAGCTCTTCAGAAAGGTAGGCAGCAGAAGGGTGATCAAATATGTTCCTCGAGTCCACACTCGAGGTCTGATTTTCCCGTGAAAAAGGTTGCTGAGGTTCTTGCAAAAAACTGACCTCTATCAGGACCCCCTGCTCCAGGGCGGCACCTAGGTCGTCAACCCATACTCCCAAACGCATTGTTTGACCTTTGTCGAAGGACGGGGCACTGTGCTCGCCAGTGACCTTCCTGGCGGCAATAAGCACATTGATTAATATTCACAGAACCCAAAGGAGCATTTCCTTTTGGGAGATACTGACCTCTGGTCTGTGTCATTCCTCCTCTGGGCTTTCTAACAATTTGTTGTAATAATACTTTGGTTTTCAAATCTCCTTTCCTCTTTTCTATTTTCTCCTTCTCATTATTAACACGGTTCTCATAATACTGAGCCATGTGCAAAACCTCAGATTGAGATTTTGCCTGCCAAGCGCTCTCAGAGGACATAATCTGTGACTGGATGTCGGGCAACAATCCACGTACAAATTTGTCCACAAACAACCTTTTCCCAGACTCTGTGACCGAAATCCTGCCCACTGAAGTCAGAAAATACCTGCTCGAATCTGTTAAAGAATTCGGTGGCGCCTTCAGTTTTCCCTTGAACACAGGCCTTAAGCTTGTACAAATAATTCTTTTCTCTGGAATTATAGTTTTTAATTTTGCGACAATTCTATCAGGCAAAGTAAGTATTACCTGAGATGGTTTCTCATCTGCTGGTCTTTCCCCATCAATCCTAATCATATTAGCCCACGTATCTCCCAACCCTGGCACATCGTCTATTGTCTGAACCTGCTTCCATACATCTACGGGTAGGAGTACAAGGAATAGCAAGTCAATATCACTTAAGGTGAACACAGAGGACTGCAAGACGGACTCTATCTCTTTGTAAAACCCTGTCGGGTTTTTCCTGATATTGGGAACTGATTGTCTAATAGTGTTCACTTCCTGTCGTGAAAACGGGACGTGAACGAATTGTGATACATAATGCGCAGGGATATCCACAGCGGGTGCACCAGTCCCAGCATTAGCGGGAATCTCAACCTTTGGGACAAAGGTCGGAATAACCTCTCTCATAGGTAACTGGGATATAGGTACCTCCAGCCGCTTACTAAGCAACAGAGCCAGGTCGAGCGCTAAGGCAGCCGAAGAAGTGTCGGGCGAAAAAGCCCTTTTACAAATCCCCAACAATTCTATGGGGCAACTAACCTTCTTTCTTACACATTCTTCTTGCAGGTACTGTACCATTACCTGAATTACCTTTCTTTGCATTTCTACTGTCTACTGACTATACGTGTCATACACTTCATCTGGCGGAATCGATGAATCCGAGATCCATCAAATCGCATCTTTGGTACAAATTCGTACTTCCTCAGGTGCCGATCTACGAAACGGAAGGAACCGTTTCTGTACATACATACTATCGTCTTCGTCATCCTCATCTCGTGACTTTTCAAAGTCCTTCCTATACTCAAACAATCTTTCAACATGACCATATACTTTCTGCTCTGTGTCCCTCGAAAGTGCCAAAGTGTTTAGATCTCTTACTCCTTGTGGAAGATCCGAATTTTGTAATCTACCCCACATCACACATAAATGAGTCCCCAAACCTTCGATAAAAACATTTTTCTCGGGAAAACTGTTCAAATTAGATAATGTGGAAAAAACATCAAGTTGATCACCTTTCTCCATACAGTGCTTAGCCCATGCAAACAATTCCTGTTGCTTATCTGCAGAAACAGTATTACGAGTGACTATCTTTGATCCTGCACTTTGATCAACTTCAGTCAATACGGGACCACTCGGGAGTGGAGGTGCAGGTAAAGTTAATAAAGGTGCAACTATCGGCGCAGGAGGAAGGGGCGGTGCGATAGGTGGAGGAACAACAACTAGAGGAATAGGAACAATAGGTTGTACATGGGGAACAGGGATAACAGCAGGAACAACAGCAGGAATGGGCAGAGCGCCCAAGAAAGGATCATACGGAGGTGGCGCAGAGGCACCAGGACTGCGTTCGTTTAACAATTTTTCAATAAATTCTTCAGAAACATGAAAATCTTTAGAGGGGTAAATTTTCTGGACTCCAAGTGAAAAAGCCCTATCCATATTTTTAACTGATTCTGAATGTTTTTCTTTATCATATAACAACGCTTTTTCGGCATTTGTTTTATGACGGCGTGCATGTTTATCCCTACTTTTAAGCTGCTGTAACGCTTCTTTTTTCCAATTCTGTAAAACATCAAAGGCTGCAGGTCTAGCCTTCTTTTTTAGCAAGACCGATTCTAGGTATTCAATGCGGGAGATCTCAAAACTGCCATTGATTGGCCACTGAAATTCGGAGGCATGTCTGGTCTGTCTGTGCCAAATATCATTAAATACTATACTACCAATGCCATACTTACACTACATAGTACATGCCGGACGGCTAAATTCTAAAGATTGTCGATCGCTGCGGAACAGAGCCCTATAGCAGCTAGACAATTTCCCAGGCATTTCACAAGAAATTGGTGTTACCTGGTCAATAATTGTGTCTGCAGATACAATACGCCAAATTCGAATTGTCAGGGTTAAATTAAGAGCCGAGTCACGACTGCACCTGACCAAACCTAAGGAGGACCGTACGGTTTATCAAAGAACTTACCTAACAAATTTTACCTTGTGTTTGGTGGTTTCGACAAATCTGCCCGCCTCAAAAAATGGACCCTCGTCAAGATGCCGTGTCAGACCACACGACTATCGTCCAAGGATCGGATCGTGCAGCGCTGCCGAGGTATCGCGTCTCGTTCAGTCGGGCCCGCAGAATCACACCGTCCAATCCCGGTTCGATAGTCTGCGTCAACCTTCAATGATCCGGTATCAATCTTGAGGGTCCCTATTCGGGCGCCAACTGTGAAAACATAAAAATTGCTATGAGGCTGGGAAGCCCAAAGGAAACACACCAATACAGGTTACAAAGAACATACAAGTGCTTTATTTAAAAGCTACAACAGTTACCAAAGTCAATTGACAAACGGATAGCTATTCGGCTCTCAGAGTAACGTAACGAACTTCAACGAAGGTTCGATACATTAGTAGAGAGACCGTACATTGGAATATTTGGGTCTTTTATACATTTTGTCCAGCCTTTGGCCAACCCTCTCGTGGGTTAACCATTCTTGGGATCAGGCCTAGGGTTCCTTGCCAGGTCAATCCTATAATGTATGCATTTTGATCAGTTCCGCTGATACAGTTGTTCATTTACACATAGGTCAGTAATAGGACAAGGTCTCAGTTCGCGACCCCAACAAGTGGCCTGCAGGCATATTAATTATTCGTGTGTGCGGAGGTCACAACGGCCAGAATCTCCCTCAGAATGTCATTCAGCCTCCATTTTGATGTTCAGGGTGACTTCCACATTACAAGAGAACCTAAAATGGCGGCTAAATCCAAGATGGCGATTTACATTACTTTTCGTTAAGGTCAAGACCTTGCCGCAGAGTCTATTTACATGAAATTGTAGACAACTTGGCGTAGGCCAATACAAATTCAATTACTGCGATAGGAGGCATAATATCATTTCAATTCCAACACCACCCCTGGCAGAATTCCACATGCAGTAGTAAAATACTTAAAACTACAAGAAAAGCCACCACCAGAAGAAATAATTGTGCTCACACTGCCATGTCTGACACCACATGGCAGTTATCACACTACTATCACTGACCCCACAACGAGCAAATAAGGAAACGTACACAACGGGACCTGCTGCTAATTGTGACAGCATTAGGGTCACTCACCGGCTCACCGGCTATTAATCCAGGGTGCAGCAGCAGCTCAATTCTCATAGATGAGACATCCGCGGCTGCCTCTACCTTGGAGCCAGTGTCGCCTTTTTCACATGGAGCCATATCTGGCATAGATGGCATGAATCATGAATAGTATTGCAGTGCCCATGCATAGTCTCAGGGTTTGTTGCCATCGTTTCAGCTGCACTTCTAAACTCTCCTTGCTGGCCATCTCGCCGGGGTTGCAGCAGCTCTCTTTTAGCAAGAGCTGAGACCCGCCCGACTGCCCTTCCTCCGAGGTACTATTAACATAACTTGAAAGGAGAATGCTCACCGGTCTCTTGGGAACACTGCATTAAACCCCCTCCCCCTGTACCCATGGGTGGGAACACAGCAGCGCCAAACTCCCTGGGCTGGACCCTACACCTAGACACAAGACACAGCCTGAGGAGGCCCTCAGCAGTGCAGACCAGCCCTCAAGCTCTGCTGCCTGCTGAAGTCACCAAAAGCCAGGCAATGCTCCGTGTCCCGGGGGCCTGCTTACAGAATATGCATGCAACATTAGCGGATCTGGAGAGGCGAGCTCGGACAAAGTTCATGGTTGCCAAGCAACCATGAGCTCGAGTCTCCAATGCTCCAGCCATCCTCCCAGACCTGATGGATTTGCACCCACTCCCCAGGCAGGTAGGAGCTTGCATTGCTGCGCTGTCTTGCCGTGCGAATCAGCCTGCCCAGAGGTAATCACTGAGCCTGCCCAGAGGTTGCAAAATAATTACAGAGTTTGCACGGGAATCACCATTGTTGCCTTACCACCATACTCGTAACAAGGCCCATTGACATCAAAATAGTCATGCAGACTTTAATAAATGCAAGTGCACTGCAATAAAGATGCACATCTAATGTAAGACCTTTTCCTGCGTGAGCCCGCACCAGCTGTACCCTGGAATACATGGATATACCCCTCTGTAGGCCTGCAAACCACCCAACATTGAAGATGTGTTATGTACACACATACAACAAAGTCCCCTTTAATTGCAGCAACCATCATCCCCTGCAGAATGCCACTGTAGGGAAAAACAACACAAGGTCAAAGCAGACAACACATCCATGCACCCAATTACACAGCAATGTGTGCCCCCCTAAGTGCCATGCTACAAATTCAAACAAGAACTCACCAACCACCCATCACCAGATGTCCCTGCACCCATGGAGCCAGATCCGACCACTTCATGCCAATGCAATGAAAACAACTCACACAGTGACACCTTACCCACCCACAACACCTACACTACCTGCCTCCCAAAGTGCCATGCAGTGAAGGACCAGCTACCACTTAACCCTTGTCATGGCGATGGGACATTGTGAACACTCTGATCCAGCCAGAGTGAGTATGACACTGAGAGGACTCCCAAAAATAGATCACTGAGAGGTTGGAAACCCAGGATACCCTTGGAGGTACTCCCAATGCCATGATATGACATCCCCTGATCAACTTTGCAGCAGGACAGTGCAGTAAACATTGACAGGGGAGCTGATGATGAAAAGCCCAAGTTGATGGGATGCAAACACATCAGCAATTTCAATGAAGACAGGATCCGGCAGAAGGCACAGTCACAGAGGCAGCAGTCATAAAGTAGGCAGGGCACAGAGGCAACTGACATGAAAGAGAAAAACACTCATGAGAAAGGAATGAGAATCAGAGGCCAAGGACTCTGCCACACAAAAGGGAGCCGGCAACAGGCAAGAGGAAGGGAAGGCAGACTTCACAGGGACTGGATTGAACAGGAACCAATATGCATGGAAATGAAGGGAGTGTTGAGATGCACTGAGCAGCTGTCGACAGACTGCAAAATAGCTTCTGGTATACCACTCATGGTTCATTTTCACCATGGCTAACAACAACACTTGGCCAATGGCTTGCGCCTGGTGTCTGAGCTGAACTTAGCAACACCCAAATTGCCATCGATGCTGTGCTGTGTGTGGATTTGTCCCATGACAGCAATCCCAAAAGGGGCAGAAGGACCAAGAGTGGACTGCCTGTGTGTGTAAACATGACTAGAAAAGCTCAGTGAATGGGAAGCACATGCAGCAGGCAAGACACATGCAAAAACTGAAAGGAAACACTCACCCTCACTCCCATCACCATATGTCCCAGCACACAGACAACCAGACCTGCCACCCTCATGACAACCCACCAATAAACAACCTACAGTGACAGCCCCCTCACAACAATCACACCACGTCCAGTGCCACCCGGATTGTCTTGATAAAACAGCATACATGGACACACCAGCCTAACATCACCCTGTCTCACATGCACCCATGAAGCTGGATCCGCTCACCTCAGTATAAGGAAAAGCCCCCACAGTGCCAGACAACCTACCATCAACAACACCACAAGTGACACCCTAAGTGCTTTTGACTTACCTGCATAAGGTACCAACCTGGCTCGCATACACTGCATCCCAACTGAAAACATATTTTGAACTCCCAAAGAAATGCATTGCATCAATGTAAAGATAATGGACAGCCATGACATCTCCTGTATGGAACAAGGAAATAGGCATGGACCACCCAGTGTCAACATATGGAAGTGCAAACAACACACCGTGTGCAACCATCAACATTACAATAGCAAAACTGACCATCAGAGAAATCACTGGCAGCAAAAAAATCAGATTACAAACACAGCACAACATGCACCCTGGAAACCGGTGTCACTCAGTCCTAGGATGCAGGCTCGAGTGGGGACATTGATTGCAGGCATACACATTCTGCACACCCACTGTCAGGTCTCATGTTTGCCTTTTTGTCAACCAAGGATGCAGGGTAGAATAAGGACGCCAAGTGAGGAGGTGATTTGCCGGGAGTGCAAGTACAAGTGGGTGCGGGCAGAGACAAGGTGGCCAAGAGAGGAATACAGAGACATAGGGCCTCATTACGAATAGCCCGGTAAAAACGGGTCCATTACCGGCATGCCGGTAAGAGCGGGTCCGTGCTCTTATGAACCCATCAATAGCGGGTGATTATGAGTGTGCGAGCATGCGCGAACCCCCATGCTGGTAATGGAAATAACGGCATGCCGCTAAAGGCCCTCCAACCCCCCGATAGCGGCATCACGGGACCCGCCGATACCGGCACCGCCTAGGAGCAACCCTTAAATACCGGCCCGGTAATACCACTATGCTAATACTGGGTTCGCAAAACTGGACCCAGAAATAACGTCATCGCGCAGGAACTGGAAATGGGCCGACGGCCATCTTTAAAAAAACAATCCATTGCCATCCTCCCTAACCACCATTCGATACTCGGAGAGCACTGTGAAAATCCATAGAGAATGTCAAAGGCTACCAGGAAGACCACCCCCCCCCGGCTGCGGAAACAGCGTTACTCAGACGCAGAGCTCACCATGTTAGCGGACACTCTAGCTGCACATGCAGACACAATACAATCCCACGACAAGAAGCGGGAGATGCAGCAACAAAAGAGGCAAATCTGGCAAGAGGTAGCCCGCAAGGTATCAGCCGTAGGTACCACCCCGCGCAGTGTGAGGGAATGCAGGAAGTGGTGGGATGACCTCCGGTTGAGGGTACGCAATATCATGGCCAGCAATTGGAGGGAGGCCATGGCCACAGGCGGGGGTGCCCACCCCCCTGCCAAATTGATGCCCTAGGAAGAGACGGCTAGCAGATTCATCAGTCCTGAGTGCATCGAGGGATTATGCGAGATGGAGACGGGTGCGGCATCAACCGCAGAAGGAGGTGAGTGACCCTGCAGATCCCTGTAGGGGAGACCATGACGTAGTACAAGTGAAGTGGTAGAGAGTCTAGGCAAGGCAATGCACGTCCCAACACCCACATGACCATATCCAAGTCCAGATGGCGGGCCAAACGTTGCCACACTGAAATGCATGCTGAGTGCCAATCCCATAACCAAAACACAGCCAAACACACCTGGACCTTGCCCATGTGATACATCACACAAACCCAAAATCAACGGCATGCCACCTGCCATGCAGTGAATGCTAACATGCCCCCTCTGAATACCCTGTGTGACACACCTGTAAGACATGAATGCATGATCAAATGAATAAAGAACAGCACCATCTTATGCCTCTGCCATGTTACACCATCACTGATGCCCTGCATCTCTTCTACCTCCCAGGCACTGATGAGGAAGAAGCAACCCAGGAGACAACCGCAAGGGCATCCACCTTACACCATAAGAAGAGGGCAACCACCACCACCTCCATCACCACCTCTGCTGGAGGCAAGCAGGCCACACCCACACCTATCCAAGGGGAGTGCCTGGAAGCACCCGCCTCCACTGGGGAAGAACTTGATGCCAGTGTGGAGCCTGAGGGAGACACTGAGGTGACATGCCCGGCCACCGCGAGCCCCATGCCCACCCCCTCGCCCCAACACCCGCAGTCACCCACCTGCAGTGAAGCTGATCCCTGCCTCCGTGAATGTGACCTACCCACCTTTGAGGAGTACAGTCCCGAAAATGCCTTCCACGTGACTGCACAACCCACCACTCCAGCCCCCTCCAGAACCCTGGAGACACGATTGTCAATGGTGGAGGCCCAACAGGAGGCCATTTTAGACCTACTGCACCAGTACATAGCAATTGCGGGGACCACAGCGGCCATCGAAGCCAACACAGCCACTGTCAATGCATTGGCTCGACTAATGAGGGTGCTCACCTCAATGCTGCTTCATATGCAGCGGCCACTGCTTGCAGGAGGTGTGGAACCTGCCAGCGACTCACCTACTACCGCCACACCAGCTTCATCTATCCCCACCAGCCCAGTGCGCCACACACGTAGGAGTGCAAGGCACACTGAAATGCCACCTCTGGACAGGAAGAAGTCCCGGAAGTAGTGTGGGGGGACAATTGTAGTGGGACACAAGGTTGGGGGTAAAGGGGTGCATCTTGCGGAGTCTATTAGGGGTGTTGGTGTTTGTTGGGGGGTCTGGGAGTTTGTTGGGGGGCCTGGGAGGTTGTTGGGGGGTCTGGGAGGGGGGAGTGGGCACATTTTTGCCGTTGTAAATAATACACACGTTGTGATTAGAAGAATCCATGGCTGGATATTGTTAAGTTTGTGTGCATCCATTTAATGTGTTACGGTGTTCAGTGCCCAACTCCCAACATTCCCTGTGTGCATGTCCACATTGGCCCAGTGTCTGACTGACACATATCTTTCATAGTACCTGTGTTTCAGAAGTATTGGTGAATTAGTGCTTGGCGTACAGCATGGCCATCCCGTGCATCAAGTACTGGCAGGGGGGCTACTTCACCTCCGTCTCCATCCTCATCATCCTCACCCGGGCCATGCATGTCAATGTCAGGTGGCAGTGGTACATTTCTCCGGACGCACATGTTGTGCAGCATGACACAGGCCATGGTGATCTTTGCCACCTTCTCAGGCCTATATAAGAGTGCCCCACCAGACCTGCTGAGGCAGCGGAACCGCGCCTTCAACAGGCCAAAGGTCTGCTCAATCACAACTCGGGTACGGGTGTGCACATGATTGTGCTCCTCCTCATGGCTGTTCTGCGGGTTCCGCACAGGGGTGAGTAGCCACGGCCTCAAGGGATATCCTCCATCACCTGCAAGCAGATACAAATAGTTGTGTGTCACTCAGAACTGCCACCTTCACGGAGCACAGTCATGGCGGCAGATATTTGGTGTGGGCATGCACATGTCCCTGTACGCATGCAAAAATGTTATCTAGATGCAGTCTATACTGTCATGAGGTGTGGTAGTCTGGATGGCGTTCAATAGATGATGCAGGGTGTAATCATGCATGCTGAAGCAGATGTGCTGTGGTAGTGCAACAATGTTTAGCCTCCAATTCATGCTGTTCATTCTTTACTATGCGTGGTCACACTGACCACATTGCCACAGCTGTTCATTCATGCATTGATTGCCATCACCATGGTGGCCTGGTTGTGCCTCTTACTTGTTGTCATCGATATGCATTATTTGTGATATGTGGCCCAGTGATGTGTCATGTACCGTTTGACTGGTTCAGGTCAAGAATGTTTAGCTCTGCATGCATTCTCCAATCACCGGCTATTGCCACCCAGGTGCAGTATCCCCCCCTTTCCCACCCAGGTGCAGTATGCCACCCCCTTATGCATCCCCACACATCAGTACCCCAAAGCACTGCCTTGGGACAGTTGTGCAACTCACCAAGCAGCCAGGCACGTGGTCCAGCATGTCGCTCCATGTGACGGGGTAGCGTGGAGTTACGCAGTACCATGGCATCATGTGTTGATTTGGGAAATCGGGCACAGCAATGTGTGATGATCTTGCTGGAGTCACATACCATTTGCACATTGATGGAGTGGTATTGCTTGCGATTGCAGTACACCGCCTCTATGGCATGGGGGACTACCAATTCCACATGGGTGCAGTCGGGTGCACCGGCACAATTGGGCATGCCTGCCAGTGCATGGAGGCCTACTTTGGTGTTGGCTATCTCCTGGGCAGTCCGTGTTAGGGATATGTGGCTGCTTGCGTGCTTCAGGAGGGCATCCAGCACTTGGTTCAACATGCGTGAAAATAGTGGCTGTGAAATGCCATGCAGCTGGCCCACTGTGTGTTGGTAGGTGCCTGTGGCCAGGAAGTGTAGCACAGACACCACCTTTAGTAGCGGGGGGATGGCAGTGCGTATTTCAGTGAGGCTGGCAATGTCGTTTTGTATCATGTCCACTATGGTGGTGACAGTGTCACGGTCCAACCGGTACAGGGTGTGGATCTGCTCAGGGGTTATGTTAAAAGAGCTGTGTCTGGTGCGAGGGATTGGTGGTTGCCTACGAGGCACTGCTGCCTGCGCTGGTGGTAATTGCTTGGCCTGTCTCACCCTCCTTCTCCTCCTGCGTCTCCTCTGTGCTGCCTGTTGTTGCTGCTGTAGTTGTTGTTGTTGCTGTTGTTGCTGTAGTTGTAGCAGTATGGGCATGTCCTCCAGCGCCATGATTGCAACAGCTAGTGGTAGTATGTTGGTGTTGGAAGGGGTGTGGTGTGTGGGTATGTTCATTTTATACAGGGCCTGCCTCCATTGACTCCACCTGTGGGGATTGTGTGCACCTGTGGCAGTTGCCTTGTATCCTGATTGCTGTTCGCGGGTGGTCCGCAATGCCTGTATGGCCGGCATCGTGCAGCCTGTGATTACCGGCTTCGCGATGCCGGTATTTGCATGTCCGCGTGGCTTGGGATTTCCCCCTATTACTGGCATGACTGTATTTGCTTCCTGAAGGGTCGTGTGTACACACCTATGCCGCTATTAGCGGCACCGTTATTTAGGGTGCCGCTAATACCGGGTTTGTGTGTCGGAATACACCGGAGCGGTAAACGATGCCGTTATTATCATACAGGCATCGTTTTTGCCTTACCGCCAACCTTGTAATGAGGCCCATAAACACTTGTAAAGAAGCAGGCTGCTCAAAGAGCCTGGAAGGCATATAGATGGAAAAAAAGCACATGTATTGGGCGAGGAAGGAGAACAGTTGGTGATGGATCAGGGCAGACTGGCAAATAAAGGCCACCTGTGAAATGTCAGTCAGCAGCTTCACATCAAAGAAACAACATGCTCAACCCATCATGGCATGCAACCCAGAAAGAGACCCATGTCTGCAACATATGCTTAGTGCTCACAACCACATACCCATACCCTGCACCAATCACCAACCCTCCCTGTAGGACAACACTGTAAATGGACCTCAGGAAAATATGCAGCTCTTCGCTCACCCTGCAACAGAGCACACACCCTGTACGAGACAGTCCCAGTTAATGTGTATGGATCCTAGGGTGCACAGGCAACACCTAATGGGACAACAGATGAAGACACGCTTGGGGAGTGGATAATGTACCACATGCATGGGCCCACAATGTGCACACAGACTGTGCAGTCACTCACATTGGTGGATTAGCTCAACAAGTAATGTACAACAAAATCATGTAATACATCCAGGTGTAGAGAACATACAGAAATGAACAGTGAACAAGTGACCTGATTGGGGAACACAGCAGCAGTCCGTCAGGTGTGCACATGCACATATCTGTACAACCAAACATGCCATAAGTGTTACAAACCTGTCCTGTGGAGTCAATGCACACACATATCCAGAACTGTGTCACTAGAGGCAACACCATGAAGTGGAGCAGCCGTGAATGTGTAGACTTGACAATGGACATATGTGTTACATGTGGAGTGGAATAGAAGCAGGCAGGTCATGTGGACGGATAAGGGAGTGGAGTTGGCAGCGGCACAGGTCAAAGAGTAGTGTGATAGGGAGTACACATGTACCTATAGGAAATATGGGACAGAGGGAGTAGAAGGGTGGCAGTAAGGAGAAATTATGGTGGTCAGTGAGGCAAGTGTTGGAGAACCAAACTGCACAGAGAACAGATACAGAGAATGCATGTTGTTAATTAACATGTACATCCAGGATGTGGAAATACTGCCAGTGGCTCAAGTGTGACAAGTGCTGCACAATCCCTTCCATTTTTGTCATCAATTGTGTAAGTGTTTCTTCCAAAACAATGTACACGCATCTAAGTGGAAGTGCACATACACACACATGTATGTGGAAAGACACACATCTGCAGTGACATTTTCTGTGACTCAATGATTACACCCCCATCTAGCAAATATGTGGAATGCATGCAAAGACTGTGGTGACCAATAATATAGACATCACACGAGAGACAGCGCACATCATTACCTGCTGACAGATCTGGCCTGATTTGATCCCCTCATCACCTCTACTGAAAACTGTACTTCCAAATTTGTGAAAGGTGGGCCAGTGCCTGGCAGAGGATATGCATCATGGCAAGGCATCCCATAGGAGCAGGTGACAATTTGAACATGCAACTCAGCATCAAATGATGTGATTGGTCAACATCTATCGCATAAACCTGTTGAGCAATGCAAAGTGACAGGCAACAAGAATGTAGCAAACAACAGTACATGTTGGTGTGTTATTAATTGGCCATGGCACAGATGAGTACCTTATGAGTGATGTGTGCCTGTCAGGGGGCACATCATGGGGTCTGGCAATGTGCACATGTTCTTGACATTGATACCCTGCATGCATGTACTGTCACGGCTGTGTAGGCCAGCAGACAGTGATGTGTTCTGTCACACGAACATGTGCGAAACATCCACCACACAGGATCCAGGCCTCCCATGCCTTGCACCTGCTCGAGGGTGATGAATTGACTTGTGGCCTCTTCATGCAGTGACAGCTGCTCCTCCTGTGTTGGCCCCCCTCCAGTAGCCAGTGCAGAGGCCAGGTTGACACTTAGCTTGTGCTTGGTCCTACGTGTGAGATCATTCCACTGCTTCTGAACATGATCAACAGTTTGCATCTCAACACCTAAGGCATTGATCTGGTCTATGACCCGTTGCAATGTACCATCCTTTGTGCATATGTATTGGTGCTCCCCGGATACTGGTGCATCTCAAGATAGCAATTGGATAGGTAGTCAATGAGGATCTGGAGCTCCGCATCACTGAAGCACATCTTCCTCTGTGGACTCATCTCCTGTACCATGTCTTGGGATGAAGTCTCTTCCTACTCTGGGTGCATCCCATCTTGGCACATGAGGCCCTAGGTGGTGGAGTTTCACCTGTTTGTGTGTGACCACGTTGGTGTGCAGGTGCCCGGTCCCCTGTGTCCTGAGGCCCACCACGTCTTCCTGGGAGTGGGGCAAATGTGTCCTCACCACGTCCCCAACCCCAACCCTGTCTGCTCCCTTTCCATCTTGAGGCCTTTCCTCTCATGTTTCAGGTGTAAAGAATAAATGTAAGGCACACCAATATATTGTTGTGGGCATTATGAGAAAGGGAACAGTCTACGTGATGTGCGGCATAGACGTGTGGTCCAGCAATGCTACAATGGACCCAAAAAGCAAGAAATACGGTACGCGATATGCAGAGGCACCCCAAACACACTGACACACTGTAGGCCTCAACACGGAGAAAAATACATGCACGTATGCACAGAGGCAACCTCCATAAAGAAAAATGAAGTACGGGTTACCTGAAGGGAGCAGCTTGCATAGCTCCGCCAAATACATGTTTGCAATACTCATCCATCTCATACCTTCAAGCGCACAACCAGTTAGGTGCTTTGCAGTGCCTTATATTAAAATGTCATGTCTGTAAGCCACGTAGGTGTGACACGTATGTGCACTGTGTCCCACACGTGCAATGTAGGTTATGCTGAAGAGAGGGTCCCCAAGATGCCCCTCCTCACCCCCAGATTCATGTCAAGATGAAGTGCCAGAAATGCTTGCAGCTACCCATCTTATGTCGAATGAATCCCGGTTGCACCAATGATTGATAAGTATACAGAAAAGTATCCTCTTAGAAAGCCATACAGATCGAATACAATGCAAGTCTTCACATGTACTGGAGAAGAACCAGAGATCATGGACATAACCACATATATGGACAATCTGGACTAGGTACCAAGAAGACACAATGCTGATGTCTTTAGTGACACCATGACTTAGCAGCATTAGACATGAAGCACACTCGCAGTTCAGCACTGCCTCACACAAACACACACTTGTATACAAGAAGAACATGCTTACACAGTTCTATAGCTAGAGGACAGATACGTATACATAATGTCGATGCTTTCATTTTGTTTTGCATTAGCCAAATGCAGTAGCGCAGAACTTCAAGGCACAAGAAATCCTGAGTAAGGTTGCAGATGCTTAACGCGAACAACCCTATGGGCTACAGGGATTTATAGGGAACCTGGTAGGACCAAGTGAGACTAACATAAAGTACTTAGAACAACATGAACATGTAGAATTTATATTACACTTCTAAGTCAAATTTTAGAAGGCTCAGGAACCAGAGACCTGAGATGTGGAAAGCTGACTCGGGCTGCATAGAGCATGAGGCAGGCTCACTGCCACGGTCAGAGATATGCGGACACATTCCAATCGCAGACAACAATGGGACTAGCCGCAGTGAAACAGAATAAATCCTCATAATAGCAAGCTGAAGAGCTCAATTTCATGGTCCCTAAGCATGTTGTGCAGCTAGACGAGACAATAGACATTCACCTATGGTAGGAAAGCAGAGCCTATCCCAGCAAGTCAGACGGAGACTGCAACAAGTGTTTCGACGTTAGGAGAACAGTCTCATAGGCAAAGGTGATACACACAATTTACAATGCAGGCACATAATCATTCACATCACCTTGAACAGGTACACAGTGTGCTGAGAACTTCATTGAGTCTCAGGCCTGGAGAGATCAGCTCTAACCAATCGCAGCCTAGAAACCCAGGGGTAGATGGCAAGGGGCATGAACCAATGGTAAGCCCACTACTCTGCAAAAATGTAATAGATAGTTTTTTGAGGATGGGACAGGCCAGCCACCTGACATGCACAGATCAGTAGAATAACCTCCAATAGGGACTATCTATAGGAAGTAGTCCTCTCAATACCCAACCCCTCATGCTGATAGGTTTTTTTGGGGAAGGGCCCAAGTGATGATGACACACTTGCACAACACTATGCCGCACAACATGGTGAGCTGAGATGTACCAGAGAATTCCCGTTTTCTTGTATTGATCACTGTTGGTTTTATTGGCAATAAACCACAGTATTACATGCCATTGGCTGAGTCCTCTGTTTATTCTGGGGAGGGTGTTGGGCCCTCAAATTCAGCAGACACCCAGCCATACTCTGGCATACCTGGGAGTCCCACCCAACTATGCAGTAAGGGCTTTTACTCTGTTATCGGCTACTACGGATGAGAGACACACACCACAGTTCCTCTTACCTTCGATTGCCTACTCCAACCCTGCTTTGCCTCACTCACTCACTCACTCACTCACTCACTCACTCACTCACTCACTCACTCACTCACTCACTCACTCATTCACTCACTCACTCCTTCTCTGATGCTTCCTGCTTGAGTGTCAGAGCCTGCTTGCAACAGACACTGTTTTGGAGTGCCAGCTGTCTATCATGGTACCTGCCCCCAGATACCAGGAACAGACCAACCAGCCCAGGGTGTTGGCACCCATGGGGACCTCCAAGGTCCCAAAGGATTCCCTAAGGGATTCATGGACTCGGTCGTGGCGCCGTTGGTGGCAGGCTCATGCTGCCATCTCAAGTAAGGCAGGTTTCAAAGGGAGGGACCCACATGCAGACCAGTCTGAGGCAGGCTGAAGGGAATACTTTACTAAGGGACTACTTGCTAGGGTGTGGTTGGAGGGACTACTTTACCTGGGAACTACTTCTTGAAGATTATATAAACCACGCCTTCATTACAGAACACGCTTTGCGTTATTCTGCACTCCTGCAGCGTAACGCTCACAGTTTCTGCAAAGTCCAGGCCTGTCTTCAGCCACACCCGTCCCGTCCTCTCGAGTTACCTGCAAGGAAGAAGTAGAGAGAAGAGAACAGAACAAGACTCTTACCTGATGCTCCATCTCAGTCGCACCGAGTCACCGCTTCTTACAGAGCTGTAAATGAAAAGACACCAGGTTAGCAGCGCAATGCTAATACTTACCAGAAGGCTGCTCATTCCAGCGATGCATAGAAGCACCATCACTCGATCACCGCTCCATCATCCGATCCCTGCTCCTGAGCTGCCGCATCAGTAGAAAACAAAGAAGACATCAGGTTAGCCGTGCAGTGGGGGAAAGGCCTCATTCAGACTTTGAAATCTTGCGCAGAGCCGCTACTCACCTGAAGGCAGCCCTTCCTCGCGGCCCCGCAAGACATCGCCACGCACTCTCCGCTTTGGATATACCGCACCTGCAGAATACAAAAACAACAGGTTATGTGCGCAGAAAACCAATACCGTGTGGAAAGATTATTGCATAACGCTGCCGCTAGACCTACCTTGGAAGCCAGCTATCATTTCCGGAAGGGATCCCGCTCCATATTAAGCACCGAGGGGAAACCTGTAAGGAAGAAGCACAGGAGTGAACTTTTGGCAACTTGAACTCTTAAGCAATCCATACCTTGGAATAAAGACTTACCCATTGAGTCACAGTTGTCTGGAACTCTGCAGGATCAGTGAAGTAACTAGATCCTTGAACTACTACGCACCCATGCACACAGTCGCAGGATGGAGAGTCCGCCATTCATAACATACAGGTGAGACATAGCATAGGGGTGCAGGAAGAGGTCACGGGAGGCGGGAGTTGCCCTCATCTTTATGATTGGGTAACATTTGGTTTAACCTTTTAGGCAACCTGCTTTTGTGACGAAAAGGGGAATCGAAGGGGGACACAAGGAACCACTCAACTCCGGACTGTCCAGCTCTGTTCGGCGCCCCTGTCGAGACCAGGTGAGCGGAACACTGTCCTACCTTTGCCTATACTCATGTGTTGTGTATGTGACCACATCTTCTGTACTTGGGCCTTCCCCCTAGCCCTGCCAACACCACCAGAGCTCCACAGCACGTACCCAGGGACCTGCAAAGCCTTACCTGCCTTTGGGGTGCCAAGTTAAGTCCATTGATATCCTCACAAGAGTGCAGCACCCCCACTTCGAGGCAGATGGCTGCCAACTTCACCTCCACCAAAGTTGGTATCCTGGTGGATCGGGTCCTGGGGGCCTATGATGCCCTCTTTAACTCAGCAAAGCAGCTGGACAATGACACAAGGCTGACGATCTGGGATGACATCACGGCTGGCATCTAAGCGGAGGGGGTGGCAGACCACACAAAGATCACAGTCCAGAAACATTGGGACAACCTCAAGGCCCATAGCCATTCCAAGGTGGTGGCAGCCCTTGTCAAGTGTATTTGAGAGGTTCAATCCGGACCTTCATGCCCAGATGCCCAGATGCCCAGATCTGTGCCTGGAGAAGTTGTCGAGAAACCGCGGGTGTGTACCCATGTCAAGTGGTGTTCTACAGTGTATGTGTGGCCTGCATGTTTGCAGATGCCACATTCTGTTTGCAACTTGTATGTGGTGTGAGACACAGCAGCCTGCTGCCTGATTCCAATGATGTATATATTTGCCATCATAGATTGTATACTGGCATATGTATGGGTATTGGCAGTTTATTCATTGGAGACTTGTTGGACTCAGGAACATGCTGTGTGAGATCATGGACCAAGTGCAGTGACAGTACAGATGTGGGCATGCTATGTTGTGGGCATGTGAGGGATGGGCATGGTGGACACATCCATGTGTGGCACAACTGCAGGTGCATCCATGCAGTTGAATGTGCTGAGGGTGATACATGTGCATGGATGTTTGTTAATGTCAAGTTGTTGCATTGACATCTCTAGGGATGTGACGTCTCATCCCACTGCATTTGGGCCACATGTGTATCTGCAATATGTGTATGCTGTGCAACACAACATGAGCAA
Source organism: Ambystoma mexicanum (assembly GCF_040938575.1). Lineage (NCBI taxonomy): Eukaryota > Metazoa > Chordata > Amphibia > Caudata > Ambystomatidae > Ambystoma > Ambystoma mexicanum. The sequence continues at coordinate 931,078,448 of NC_090921.1, read as the reverse complement.
TTAATTAGCAGATATGTGTGGTGGTATTCGTCGCTTGCTTGCCGGTCATGCTGTCACATATGCATGTTGGTAACTGTGTTTGTGTTGGCAGGTGCCCTGGTGCAGTTCCCATGTCATTGGTTTCATGTCATCCTTGTGTTTGTTCATCATTGGTATGCTGGTATTGCCTGTTTTGTGTGATATGATGGTGGCCACACAGCAATGTGCTGTGTTGACATGTGCATGTGTCATGACTGTGATTCGTCCTCCGCAATACACTCATGCAGCAGTTGACCTGCAGTTTGCATGGGCACCTACGTGTTTGTGTGCATTGTGTGTGTCAATTCCTGGTTGCAACATGCTGCATGATTGCTGATGTTGTGTATGCCACTCATGTATTTACGATGATAACTGAGGTCAATGTCTTTTGACCCATTTTCCACAGTTGCTGCAGCACGTGAAGAGGGTGGAGCCATTGATGTGGAGCAGAAAGTCAGGGACCTGACCACCAGACCAAAGCCCATACCCGAATCAGCGAACATTGAGAGCACCTCATCTGAAGGGGAGATGGTTGGGGGAGTGAACCTAACAGTGGGCGAAGCTGCTGAGGGCATGTCCCAGGAGGTTGTTGTGCTGGGGGACTCCTCATTGGCTGTGGGCCAGGGTACGATATCAGAACACCATCTAGGGAGGAAGGTTATCTGGAGTCATCCAGGGAGATGGAGTGGTTGGTGGAGGAGGAGGCAATTGAATGCCAGCACAAGGGCTCTGATGGGGACAACCTGGAGGGTGTTCATGCTTTACCTCTAGGCCAGGGACACAAGTATGTGCAGTGCACCATGGAGATAGCTGCACAACCTCCTGTCCCTGGTCCATCTGCTGCTGTCCTGCTCACTGTCGTGGATGCCGCCACCTAGACCGAGCACCCCCAATGTGCCCAAGGAGACTGGCCCTGAGTTGGAGCGTGCCCTGCTGTCTGGTTCGGTGAGGCAGACAGCCATGATCCATGATGCTTTGACAGCTTCTGTCACAGCATCACAAATCCATTTGCTTCTACCTGGGCCAGCTGGCACATGCTCCAATCTTAGGTGATCTCTGTGTGCTGGCACATACACTTGCAGGATAACATCAAGGCCCTGTAATAAACCTAAGGGTACCTACCCAGGTAGAGCCCAGGATGTTTTCATGTTGAATCATAATCTGAAGTAGAGTACAGATATGAAGATAATCTGCTTTAAACAATGTTTTACTGTATTTTATCGGTGATTTGCTTCAAATACAGGGTTAAATTAATTCACTGAAACCCACTGTTGCCTAAATAGTGGACACAAGAATGTGTAATTTATAACAATATTTAATCTGCTTTAAATCACCATTGTGGAATGATGGTCACCAATCTATGATGAAATACTAAATTCGGGAGAAAGAAAGTGTCCACAGGCTGTGGATCACTTGCGTCCCCAGCACACTCGAGTTATTGCTGGTGGCAATCAACTATTCAAAATGTTTCTATAATACTCTTGAAGATATGCTTGAGTACTGTATTTGTAGTCTGAACTGCTTACAAAGCAGAGAGGGATAAGTTAAAGTTAACTTAGAGTAACTGGCTGATTTGCCTACAAATAGGGTTGTCTTTATCAGCAATTTGGTAATGATCACTTACACGCTTTTTTAATCTGTACAGGTAATAATCATACAGTCACTTGGTTATTGATTTCAGTAAACAGAAAAAATACAATGTATTAATACATGCCAGTGTATATTCAGCAATATTACCAAGTGTTGGTCATCATATAGTGCCATGTGTTCAATCAAAAAATATATACATTTTAGGTACAGTAGAGACCTAACTACTGTTCAGATAGCTCAACACATTTCAGGAAGTGGTTTCCCTTCTTCAGGAGCAAAATATTCTATGTTATCAACTGTCAAACTTCATATTTTATTACTCTGGGTTCTTCCGGACAATCTGTTTCCCTCTAGAGAGAAAATCACAGAGAAATGGGAATACTTTTAGTGTGCTATTCACCAATTGCAATATACGTAAAGATTTGTCATTTTTACAACATACATGTATCTCTACCTCTCATTGGTGCCCCATTGGTATTTCTCTGGCTGGAGTAGTCAGTAATCAAGATGGGAGTCCCCTCTAGTTTGGTTATCTGGTCCCAGGTAGAGGCTGGAGCTGGAGAGTTCTACAGAAAGGGATATGTATATACTGAAGACTGCAAAATTCCACTTGTTAAAGTTTTACAAAAATGTCTTAAAAGCTAGGTAATTCCAAGTTACTAGTATCAGGATCTTGTACATGTAAAAAACGTGTATCACTCACCCCTTCTTGCGAAAGAGGTCTGGGTATCCAGTGGTCAAACTCGTGGCAAGAATTCTACCAAAACACCAGACCACAACGCCCGAATAGGCCACAACCAGAATCATCAAGACAAGATACAAGTAAGGCTAGTAGTGAGATTCCTTCAAGTGGGGAAGAAAGAACTAGAGGAGCGGAGAAAACAGGAACCCAGCCCGCGATTCCTAACCTGAGGGGTGGGATTCTACATAATTCTAAAGAAGCCACAACATCATCTACAGTTCCACAGTCTTTTTTAGACAAAGACCACCAGAAGAGGTATTAAGAAACCCCTAAGACCAAGGAACAAACAACCCAACACCTAGTAGCGAATATTTAATCTAAACAGCTGACACAAAGTCAATTAGAAGTATTGAACTTGGGCCTTTCCTTTACACCAACCCAAAACACCACTCACTTGGAGGAACGTGTACATTTGTATAGGCTGTTGAGAAAAATTAGATTAAAAGTTTTCTTTTCTACACAGCTACCAGTGGAACATCCAATCACTTCTGAATTCTTGGAGATTAAGCCTAAAAGCACATTTGATCCTCCCATACACAATACAACCTTGAAGCTATTTGAAACCCAGATGTTGAACCAATTGAAAAGAATTGACTACAACAAAATAAAGAAGTACAGCATTAGAAAACACCAGAGCAAAATTATCAAAAACTTATCGGAAGACAACTCACTGACCCTTAAGCCTGCAGATAAGGGAGGAGCAATCGTAGTCATGGATACCACCTTTTACAATGCCCAATGTCTCGCACTTCTGAACGATAGGGACACCCATATACCCATTGATGAAGATCCTACTCCAAGAATTCGAACTATGATTGAATCGACATTGGAGAAAGCCCTTGAGAATGACTGGATTATCCTCAAAACAAAGACATATCTACTCAACACTCATCCTATTACTCCTGTATTCTATGGGCTCCCTAAAATTCACAAACAACTCACCAAACCACCATTGAGACCAATAGTGGCAGGAACTGACAGTGTTTTTGACCCCCTGGCAATCTATGTGGATCAGGTTCTTCAATCAATAGTACAGAAGACTAACACCTACCTTCGAGATACCACCCATTTCCTTAACATCATACGTGACATACAGAATTTGCAAAGCAATGACATTCTAGTAACTCTGGATGTACAAAGTTTGTACACTTCTTTCCCACATGACAAAGGAATTGAGGCGTTGGAATGGGCACTACTGCGAGAAAATTAGCGTATAGCAGAAAAAACCTTTGTACTAGAATTGGCTAAAATCATCCTACACAACAACTTCTTCAGATTTAACAAGCAGTTTTACTTACAGGCCTCAGGCACCTCAATGGGCTTGGCTATGGCCCCGGCCTATGCACATTTGTTCATGCATCACCTAGAACTACAACATATTACCACCCACGAAGAAAGGGGGCCCAAACTGGTATGCTGGATGAGATACATCAATGATGTTTTTGTAATTTGGAGAGGAGACAGGATACTACTGGAAAGATTCCTGCAGTTCATTAACTCAGTTAATGAGAGGATAAAGTTCACAGTGGAAATTGGGACTGGTCGATGGAGTTATCATTACTAGCCTATGCACCAAACCCACTGGTGTCCATAAGAGCTTCCACTATAGAAGTTCACACAGTAAACACCTAAAGAATAATCTCCCTTATAGCCAACTCCTCCGGGCCAAAAGAATAACATCAGGGGATGCCACACTAATGGTTGAAATGGAGAAAATGGAGTCCAAATATTCCAAGAGAGGATACCCAGAAAATGTGATATCAGCAGCTAAAGCACGAACCACCCTTATATCCAGGGAAGACCTACTGAAGAAAGTACCAGAGAAAAAAGAGATTCCATTCTTATATTCTCTAAAATATTCTAGCCAAAGTCACCAAATCACTCGGCTAATCAGAAAGAACTGGGGGATAATTCAACTGGATCCTCATCTGAAGGAGCTTTTCCCAGAACCACCCTTAATTGCCTACAAAAGAGGGAAGAACTTTAGAGATCTACTGGTGAGGGCAGAACGCATTCAAGATCAACGACAAAGGGTGCTACATACTAAAAAATTAGGTACCTTTGCCTACACTGCAATAACTGCAATAATATCACAAAAGTTGATTATGTGAGACATCCCCGAACAGGTGCCAAAATTAAACTTCGACACTATGCAACCTGTGATACCAAATCCGTAATCTATGCCTTGAGTTGCCCATGCGGTATTTACTACGTTGGCCTGACCAAGCGTAAGATGAAGGAGAGATGCAACAAACACAAAAGTAACATCCGTACCAAGAATGAACGGTCGCCAGTTGCAAGACACTTAAGTGAGAAAAAACATACAGTAGCCCAATTGAGATATCAAATCCTGGAGGTGGTACAAAGAGCATCGAGAGGAGGAAACCACGCAAAAAATACGGACCAACGCGAGTTGTACTGGATAGATAAATTGGACAGCATGTACCCATGTGGAATGAATGAAGATTTCCACCTAGGAGCGTTCCTATGAGTAGAAATACTACCGTGGATGCATACACAACTTCATTGATATACCTGAGTGGCACGGTTTGTGATTTATGTCACTGGGTGTTTCTTCCAACAATGTAACCACTTGTTCAACGATGCTTGTAATAATCTTACTAGGCCAGATGAAAAGTGACCCATAACACCACATGATTAGGCTATACTCTTATTGGGTTTAGACCCATATTGAATGATCAGACTATGTAACATCCCTACTATACCATATCAATAGTGATTTGTAACACCACACTATCAAGCTATAGACTTATTAGGTTCTAACCTACTTCAAATATTAATGATTACCCGTAAAGGTGACTACAATGACTTGCATAATTCTCATGATCCATGTATCGAATATTAGATTTATCCGCCATGCACATTTTGGAAAGCATAGTCTAATGACAGCATTCTGTAACACTCTACAACATTTTTTGCCTTTATTAAAGAAAAAAACTGTGACTGAACTATATTGTAACACTAGAATCATGATACTCATAAGAAAATGCATTGTCATGACAACAAATGAACATAGTGAGACTGTGAGCAGAGGTGCCCTGTTCGGTATCTCCTAAATCTGCAATCATTTCACTTAAGACATTTAAGTACCTTCCCAAGACATATGTTCCATATCTCATGCAATTATACTCTCATCTTTGATGGCCTTAACATTGTTCGAATGACACTGAATACGCACCTCTCTGCCCTTTCCTCTTAGCAGGGATTCGGGACAATGACGCGCAGTTGGTAGTGCGTCGCGTGATGATGTCAGATGTTTACATCTGACGTCATCGCGCAGACGTGCACTGGCGCCACATCTGGGCAATAATATTGGGATGTCCGCGTTCCACTCCATTCGCGGATACCTTCCCCGAACATTCACGTGTAGTGGAGAGGTAAGAAGCTCAACAGTTTACCTAGGCTAGAGGACTTCTTTTTGTCCTTATGGACTTAATCTAATTTCCATATTGTGTGGGCAGGACAGGGGTTGATTCAACTACGCTTTCCACCTACAGCCAATGACCGCACTGCTCAAATCCGACAAGCACCGCTTCCCCCCCAATACCTGGGTCCTAGTTTGACCACTGGATACCCAGACCTCTTTCACAAGAAGGGGTGAGTGATACACTTGTTTACATGTACAAGTCCTGATACTAGTAACTTGGAATTACCTAGCTTTGAAGACATTTTTGTAAAACTTTAACAAGCAGAATGTTGCAGTCTTCAGTATATACATATCCCTTTCTGTAGAACTCTCCAGCTCCAGCCTCTACCTGGGACCAGATAACCACACTAGAGGGGACTACCATCTTGATTACTAACTACTCCAGCCAGGGAAATACCAATGGGGCATCAATGAGAGGTAGAGATACATTTATGTTGTAAAAATGACAAATCTTCATGTATATTGCAATTGGTGAATAGCACACTAAAAAGATTCCCATTTCTCTGTGATTTTCTCTCTAGAGGGAAACAGATTGTCCGGAAGAACCCAGAGTGTCAAAATATGAAGTTTGACAGTTGATAACATAGAATATGTTGCTCCTGAAGAAGGGAAACCACTTCCCGAAACACGTTGAGCTATCGGAACAGTAGTTAGGCCTCTACTGTACTTATGTATATATTTTTTGATTGAAGACATGGCACTATATGATGACCAACAATTGGTAATATTGCTGAAAATAGACTGGCATGTATTAATAAATTGGATTTTTCTGTTTACTGAAATCAATAACCAAGTGACTGTATGATTATTACCTGTACAGATTAAAAAAGCGTGTAATTGATCATTACCAAATTGCTGATAAAGACAACCCTATTTGGAGGCAAATCAGCCAGTTACTCTAAGTTAACTTTAACTTATCCCTCTCTTCTTTGTAAGCAGTTCAGACTGCAAATACAGTACTGAAGCAGATATTCAAGAGTATTATAGAACAATTTTGAATAATTGATTGCCACCGGCAATAACTCGAGTGTGCAGGGGACGCGAGTGATCCACAGCCCGTGGACACTTTCTTTCTCTTGTTTTCTACCACTACCTAGTATCAAGGCAGCGTTTTTCTCCTCTGCACCTCACTAAATATCTATTAACCCAGCAGAAATTTCTGTTATAACTTGGTGTGCAAACTGTGTTCTCATTCTTTGTGGAAATACTAAATTCGCTCATAACCGGTCAACAAGCGGCACCCTGCAGAAATATACACATATGGAGAGTGATAGATATTGTTATCAGTTGAACCCATTAGCAATAAGAAATATACTTTCAAGCACTGTAAATCCCAGTAATCTGGGCTGTTAACGAGACTTTGTTATATAAATGTGGACATCTTTATCAGATTAACCCATTAGGAATAGGGAACTAACTGATACATACTTCAAATCCCAGAAATCTGAGCTGCTTACGTGAGCACGTTCTTGAATTAGACACGTCACTCACTAGACGGCGGTCTCCTAGCAACCATCATTCCGATACAAGGCCGCGGCTAACGCGGAAAACAAGCTCTGCAGCAGACGCAGATCACGAGTGTAAGTGAATCTGTTAATGTTCTTGTCACTTCGTATTAGCTGCGAGAACAGCATTCTAGAATACATAACGCAGCCCAACACTAAGAGGATATTATCGTTAACTAATCACGAATGGACACGGGTACCTACCAGATTCTAGCTCAAAGACACTATACTCTGCATTAAATCTTAGCCGTGGAAGCAGCAAAAGTGCATAAGGTGAGCAGTTTAGGGGAGTACAATACCATTAACAGGTGACCCAAGTGAGCATACAAAGTAGATTACAACACACAGTACTGCACATTTGTATCTTCTTTAATTGATGGACAGTCATATTGAATAACAGACAGTAAAATAATTCACCTGTATTGCAGGTTAGGATCTATTTTACAAAGGGGGACGTCTTCAGATACCACACAGTTGGTAGTAACCTATTTCAAACATCAGTACAACCTGCACATTTAGATCGGACACCACTTAAACATGGCACAGGTAAATAGACACATATTATGGAGACTCATATTGAAGTAATGCACCAATAGGTATATTGAAATAACCTTTAGTTATTTATTTATTTATGTTGAATTATAGGGCACACTCGGTGGCTTCAGAGTAACCATCACTCCGCATGGTGAATTCACGTGATTGAGAAGTTTAATGTTATCACTGATGTTATGAATGAACAGCACCTGAAGAAGACAGCACAGATGAATTAATATCACTTAACTCATTGAAAGACTTTACTTCAAATCATATTGCTCCTGAAGAAGAGAGATAATCTCTCAAAATGAGTTGAGCTCCTCCTTCTTAGTTTTCCTTTTCTTTTTTGACTAAGTTTCTCTTTAATTGATTGTGTTAATTTGGTTGGAAACCTTTTCTTGTAAAATACTTCAATGGTACAAAAAAGATGTATGAGAATAATTCATTGGACATAAAAACACTACTGACTAATTGTTTCTTTGATTACTACGTGAATGAAGTCATGTAAGTGACAACTAATGATATTAGCAAATATTCAATGTACCAAATATAAAAGTCATACGAATATTGACTGGACATAATTGCCAGTACTAATAGGAGTGCAGGGGATGGGAGGGCTCATGGTCTATGGGTTCTCCATTTTCTTTGTTAACTTTTTGTGACTTTTGATACCAGAGTCATTCTTCTCTCGCCGCACCCTTGACTCACAACTACAACTAGTGAGCCTTAGGCGCTCCGAATGCTAGAACCTCTGTTATTTAAAATTGATTCTAACATATGGTGTGCCTGTACTCTATTTGTTCAAAATAACTTCTTTTGATGGTCGACACTTGCTTCCATCTTAGATTTATATTTAGTTTAAGTGTTCTTCCACCCTGTATTTACAGTTTTATAAATAAAAACCCTTGAACTGTGATAACTTCTATCTGTGTTTACTGTTGCCACCATGAGTTCCTTACAGCCACTCTACACCAATCCCACCTACACCCTTGCCTCCGGTAGAAGTCCCAACTACTAATGTAGGGATGGTCACTGTGCCTGTCCAGGCATCAAAACATAAACAGGCTGCACCTCAGGTAACGTAACATCCAGATGGCGGAGACCCCTGCAATGCACAGCATACACTGAACCAGGCAGCAGCAGATAAGGAGTGCCCAGAGGCAGTCATTACAGAGCCATACAACATTGAGAAGGCAAGACAGGTGGGACAGTTCAGGCACCTAGCAGGAGGAGTGGAGGAGGCTCCGACAAATGGTGTGCATCAGAATGGATTTCCAAAGGCAGCAGATGGCGGAGAGGCAGCAGGCTAAGATGAAAAGTGTTGCTAGGGCCAGGGCAGAGGCGGTAGACGGAAGGACTCTGAGGTGGGCCGCTTTCCTGGAGGAGGCATTGCATGGATGCAGAGGAGTAGGAGAGGAGAATGTTAGGTGACCTGCAAGCCATCCAGGTTAGAACATTGGCTCACCTCCAAGTGGAGAAAGTGGAATGTGACTCTGTCCTGGAGGACGAGATGAAAGACTATTCAGCCCGCTGCCTGGGTATATAGTTATGTGTGTGAATTTTCTTTTTTCACTCTTGTTAATGTTTGCCCTTGGACATTTCCCCTTCCACATAGTAGTTTTTCAAAGCGTCCATACTTTTAATACAGATTTGAGTTGCATCATCACACAGTTATTGGTGTCTCATTGTTCATTTGCTGAATTTGGTTTACTTTGGTGTTGGTATGCATTTGTTCAGTGACTGTCACATGGGTTGGGAGCCTCACTGTTGATGTGTAGGATACGCTCATTACTTGTGCAGTCAGTATTTGGTAGGTGTGTTCCTCCCGATGCATGGCCACCCCCCTACGCACATCAGCCACCACCCAGTGGATTCTCTCATGTCATGCTGCAAATTTGCCACTCAAATGCTTCATCTTCACATGCTAGTTTTTAAAATCTAGATGTACACATCATCCATCTCCTTGGCTCACACACTCTCAGACATCCTTCACATCACCTGAACACATGCCTGTTCAACTTGTGTTAGTTGCAGGGGTTTCGACTGATATGCTTTCCTACCGGATTTACTTCATTCATTGTATTGTACATTTTACTATGCACACCCATTACATGTGACTTTGTCCTGTCAGTAATGTCTTGGACTTGTGTCCTCCAATGCCATTCACCTACAGCACTTTGAGGCCATTGCTTTTGGCACATGGACACAATGATACATTACATTGCATTACATTGCTTCACTGTGTCGCTTGTATATGGCACGTTCACAGTGTAGGTGGAGCTACATGCTGCTGTCCTGTTGCTGTGCAACTGGTTGTGATGTACCAGGGAGTGCTGTGGATTCTGCATCAGTGCCCCAGTTGTTCAGTCTAGGGGTGGATATGTGGTTGTGTGCTTCATGTTCGTGGCAGGCCAGTGGAGTTGAGGTACGTTGTTGGTCAACATTGGACTGGTAGGGGTTTTATGTGGCAGGGACAGACTGGGGTAGTGTTGGAGGAGAGTGGGCTGGTGGGTGGTGTCAGGACCTGAGCGGCTTTCTTGGGATGGTGTTGGAGCTGTGGGGGGCTGGTGGGTGGTGTCAGGATCTGAGGGGCTGCATGTGGGTGGTGTCAGAGGTGAGGGGGGATGGTGGGTGGTGGCAGGACCCGAGGGGCTGCCTGGTGGTGGTGTTGGAGGTGAGGGGAGCTGGTTGGTGGTGTCAGGACCCAAGGGACTGCCTGGAGGTGGTGTCAGAGGTGAGGGGGGCTGGAGGGTGGCGTTAGGACCTGAGCGGCTGCCTGGTGATGGTGTTGGAGGTGAGGCGGGCTGGTGGATGGTATCAGGACCCCGAGGGGCTGCCTGAGGGTTGTGTCGGAGGTGAGGGGGCTGGTGAGTGGTGTCAGGACATGAGGGGTGGCCTGCAGGTGAGGGGGGCTCGTGGGTCGTGTCAGGACCTGAGGGGCTGCCTAAGCATAGTGTCAGAGGTGAGGAGGGCTGGTGGGTGGTGACAAAAAATGAGGGGCTGCCTGGGGGTCGTGTTGGAGAGGCGGGGCTGGTGGGTGCTATCAGGACCTGAGGGGCTGCCTGGGGATGGTATAAGAGGTGAGGGGGCACAGGTGGGTCCTGCCCTGACCTGAGGGGCTGCCTGGGAGTGGTGTTGGAGGTGATGGGGGCTGGTGGGTGGTGTCAGGACCAGAGGGGCTGCCTGGGGGTGGTGTTGGAGGTGAGGGGGACTGCTGGGTGGTATCCGGGCTTGAGGGGGCTGCTGTGCAGTAGGGGGATGAGCAGCAGTTTGGGTGCGTTGGGAGTAGGATAGACAGTTCATTGAATGGAAGGGGTGCAGACATTACTTACATGGGACCTCACACAGATTGGCAGGGTTGCAGCCCTTAGTTACAGAGGACCTAATGCATAATCGAAGGGTGCAATTACTTGCGTGGGACATCACGCAGATTGGCAGGGGTACAACTGTTACTTATGGGGGACGTCGCACAGGATCGCAGGGGTGCATTTATCACTTATGTGAGATCTCGCACAGATTAACAGGGGTGCAGCCGTTACTTATGGGCGACTTCGTGCAGTGTCACCGGGGTGCTGGATGTTGGGTCAAAGGTGGACATGGAGATGTGCGGAACGGTTGGCATATGGCTATGGTTTTGGTTTGCGGGGGGAGTGTTGTGGGCATTCTTCGTGCAGCTCGGCTTTGATTGTGGATCAGGTTGCTTTGCGATTAGAATTCCATGAATACGCATACTGCGCATTAGAAACATTGTGCATAGGGCCGCACAGAGTCGTTTTCGGCACTCAGACTTTGCACTGGGTTCTTTGTTGAGAATGCACGAGGCTCTGCTTCAGAGGATCTTCTACACAGGCTTGTTCATTTGCCTTGCCGATGTCTTGCTATGTCAATTGCAGAACATGGGCTTAGTCCAAAACAGATTCTTTAAAGATGTGCTTTCAGTGTACTCGAGGGCATTCTCCATCTCTCATATGGAAGAATTGCAATGGATATGTGTTGAAGCCCGTTTCTGCGTTAAAACCCATCTTGTTTTGCATTTAACTTTGGAGAAACCTGCAGACAGTTTGAGCTCTTGTGAAGTAAACTCTTAACCTAAAGCAACCCCATTGCCTAAGTTGGTTCCTACCTGCTATCTGTATGTATTGTGTACAAGAGAAGCTATACTGAACTGTGAAATGCTACAATGGCTCCTAAGAAATTATTATTGGCATATATTAATGTGGTGCTATGTACCCGTTCCACTGTCAACACAGGGTGGTAACAGCCCATGGCACGAGTTAACGGCCGAGCCTCCGCACATCACTGGCTACATGACATTTGTACATCCCACCTCATTCCCTGGATTTCAGCACAAGGCACATTTGATTGTGGTTTGTCGCCTGGTGAAGGATTGTTCCTTATAAAATTCCAAATCGTTCCACCAATCTCTCCAGATTTTGCATAGTTACCTGTTAGGACCCTCCAAAAATTACTTACTACATGACATTTGGACACTCCATCCTTTTCCCTGGATTTCAGCACCTTCGCACATGAAACGGTTGCCTGAAATCGGCGAAACCTCAATGTGGTTGTAGAAGGACCGGTCCCGACACGAGGAACAAAACTCGAGGTCCAGGTCCTAGGAGACCAGTTTCCAAGATATTTGCATCGCAATGCACTGCAAGCAAATGCACTACACCAGGGTGAAGTGACATATGGGTCACACTGAAGGTTCAAGTATGCAGTAGCACACCAACTCTCGCCTCCCCCAACGTCAATTTCAGAATATGTCAGTCAGGCATACCCGCCCATTCTCAGTGCAGTTTACTACAGGGTGCAAAGCACATCAAGGAAAAGCAAATCAGAATAGCAACCTACAGGATCAATGTTATCATGTCTGTTTACAGAACCCGTTCAGAGAATGATATTGCTTTGTTAATATTAAAAAAAACAAATAGCATGGAAGGAGACTAGGGGAAAAACATAAAGAATATTTCATTCAGGAACTAAAGCCAGTTAAAGAAAACCTCTCTGAATGGGCTGGCAAGCTACACAGGGCTAAAATGCAGAATGCCATTTGGGGGCCCCACTTTCTTTAGATGAAAAAACGTTGAGGTGGTTATGTGTATATCGAGATTATGGCCCATCAAGGTGTTATTATGTTAAACTTATATTGGGGGTTCTCCTCCTTGCAATAAGGACCTATGCATGCAACCATGTGTCAGCAGTAAATATGATTGCACCCTAGTAGACTTTTGCCATTGACATTGGATCGCTTTAGAAACATTGGTTCTTTTTTGTTTTAGCCCCTACTTAAACATACAAGGGTGAAAGAGTTTAAGCCCTATCAAATGAAGAATAAATGCACTCTGTCAATCTGTCTGACAACGTTGTCTGCAATAATGTTTGTATGCTTGAAGTGTCCTATCTTCCTGAGTTTGATCCCAAAGAATAAACAATGAGCAGGTTATGTAAATAACTTCAGCATTCTAACTGAACATTCGCTCGTTGGGCGATATTAACTTTCAATAAAATTGCTTTAAACTGGTAGTTGCATATAATTGTGACGTAGTTGGTAGGTTTACAGTTTTAGCAAGTTTTTTAGCATGATAACATTATAGTTCTTGTGGTGCAAATCAAACATTTAAATTCGGAATGTTCTTTAATTATGTCGTGTAATAACATTAACCTTGAACTAGGAAATCTTGACTTTGATCTTACCACAACCAAAACAAATCAATACTTAACCACCATATGAGAAACCTCAAACAAGAGACAATATTGTATCAAGCCCCAACAAGAACATACTATTCTTGAAATGCAACTAAATGAATGACCTCTGTACAGATTATATATTTTAAAAAAATCAGACAACGCACGAACAGCACAAAACATGGCACATACATTTAACACAACCACGAACTGGACACACCTTAGGACTAAGGCACTTGAAGAACTGACAAGCATACACACAGCCTTTAAGGCTTCCAGCTGTAAGACAACCTCCTTCTAGCATCCATCATCAAGACTATATTTTTGAAATGCACCCTCCCTTTCCTCCATTTTATCTGTGCCACCCTCATTCATGGCACCTTCGCAAGCACATTGAAAACCTCCAGGTGCTTACTGTCCTAAAGAAGCGTATGGTCTACCCAGATGACTTTCTAAATTACAATCTATCAAACACCTTTTCTTCAACGAAAATAGTTTTGATATTTTAGTGACCTTTCATTTTCATAAAATAATCACAGAACGGTCAGTGCAGATTCTGGTCAAGATGCACCACAAGAATTTCAAAAGGTCACCACAGATGTCCTCATCATGGATAAATGTAACCCTTTGACAACTGCATGTGTTCATGGGTGCATGATAACTCAGTTCTGCAATAGTGCGCCTCCTACCCCACAAAGCAACACCATCTTCTCCAGATGGGCACAAATAGATCCTATTATTTCCAGTATCTGTAGCATAGCACATTCCTCCATCCTATCCACAGTCAATTTCAACCTCTGAATTGAACAATGGGGGTTGGGTGGGGGGCACTCCTCACTAACCCTCACATAAAATGGGACTGGAAAGCCAATGACACTCTGCTCTACCTAAGGATCTGTTCTGTGAATGACATCATCAACTAAAACGTTGCAACCCCCTGATTCAAGCATGGATGTTGAGCACCTCCATGAAACTGAAACCCATGTAGAAAGGATGCACCACCTTCTGGGGCTCTACCAAACACACGCAAATCCAGAACTGGCTGATGAACTTCAAAATGGATGGACTTTCTCCTCAACTGACATCCCGTGCTAGGCCCCTCAGCTTCATCATCAATATTGACATTTCCTTCAAGAACCACATTGGTAAGAAAACCCAGGCAGACTGGTAATGGCTTAATGGCTCTTCCTTCTACAAAAAATAAAGGACTGCATCCCTATCAAAGGCCATCATATTTTCGTTTTATTGGAGCAAGTATAACATACAAAAACACTTTGCAAAACACAATGCCTTAAATTTAAAAGAATCGATGGGGGTATAAAAGAACAAAAACCAGTGGATGTTTTAACGACTGCGTATTAACAACACAGGATTAAGAAAAGAAGGGGTTTGGTGGCAGAGGTAAAAACAATGTTTTGTTGGAGAGGAGTTTGGTCTAAGAGTTTGAGGTTACCAAGCACCTGCCAGTAGAGTAGTGGGGAGGACGTGCCACACAAAACCATTGAGTGGTGAAGGGAAGGCTTGGTGCAGGGACACCCTGGACCAGCTAGGGCAGAAGGGGCAGTAGCTTCATGGCACCTTCTTGCCAGAGGTACTGGTGAAGGGTGAGAGGATGGTAAGTACATACACTCTATTCCAGGGTGGCTAGGCAAGGGTGCCCTGGTTCACTCAATTATGTGTGAGAATGGAGCTTGTCACATTGGATCTGAGGGGAGATCTGCAGGATCTCAGGCCCCACTGAGGATTGTGGATTGAGGCCTGGCTGGAGGACAGGAGGAAGATCCATCCTGAGGACCAGGGAGCTGGAAAGTCCTAGTCCCCTTCGTTATGGGGGCAGTCTAATATGGAAGGAGATGGGATGAATTTACATTTGAAATTCTCTTTGTGTTAGTATACTCTTTAGGTTCCCATTGACCCAGTCATATGGTTTCTAGTAAGTCATCTCCAAGATTATGGGACAAAAGTAGTGTGATTGCCAGCAGGTGTACCAGGCAGATAGAAGAATGTGTTCTTCCATTATGACAGCAGTCTGTTGGGGTCTGGAGTTTTGCGGGATAATGCATCGGAAGTTTTCTTTTTGCTATAATCCTTTTTGAGTCCCCATCAAGTCAGTCAGATTGGCTCTTGGAACCAATCTGCAGGATCCCAGATACTCTACTGAGTATTTTATGAGGGTGGGCTGCAAAGTGGCATGCATTATCCTCTGGGGAGAAGGGAGATGGAAAAACCAGGTCACCTTTCTTACTACTGCAGTCTTGTTGTCCAAGCCCTTTTTTCCCGGCTTGCACGACAGCAAAGCTATTCTTGCTAGAGTCGGGGCATCATCCCTAGCCCCACTGAAACGTGTCCAGTATGCTGCAGTAATATCATCACAGGACTGAAGAAATGCACCCCTTGGTGAGCTACACTAGTTACCCCTCCATATACAAAGCAAATACAAACAAAGCTAATTCATACATAGATGAAACTAACTATCATCTTTGGAGCCTCCAGGAGCACCACAAGCATCAGAGGCATCAACATTACCAGACAAGAATCTATGAGCCGTGAGGGGAAAACTAATAAAAAGCAGGACTGAAGTTATGCAGAGAGGGTCTTGAATAAACATATCTGTTAAAAGCCCGTTTTCCCTATCTCTACTGATCTGGAAGGAACTGAAGTCTCTGTTCTTCAAGGATCACCTTGTCATCCATTGGGCCCCTTATAGCAATTCTTCAGCTTCCCCTTTCACTTCCCCTTCCCCTTTCGTCCCTGCCCTTCCCCCTCAGTATGCTTCACTTTCCTGTACATCACTCTGTTGCTTTCTTGCTAGGTTTGCACTATATGACACCCATGAATACATAACTAAATATATTGCATACGGATGCCTATAGAGACTACATGCAAGCACTCTTATTCATAGGTTGGCTTGCATGCAGAGGAAATGTCAGGCAGCATGCATGATTGCCTCAAAACCAGGCTCATTTTTCCTCTGGGTGTGAGACAACCACCCAGCTTGCTTACTTAATACATCACAAAGTTTCCTTCCCAGGCAGTTTTTTCTTTTGAGATTTTACACTCTTGCAAAATACTTAGGCCCTTATTACATGTTTGGGGGTAAGACTGGCCATTACCAGCGAGCATCCCTGCATAATGTCCTCCGAATCATGAATAGGCCAAGGCACACACCACAAATCGGTGGTAGCAGAAATAGTGCCCTATATTTACAGAATTGTCCAACGGTAGCGCTGGATGGGAAGTCGTCATGACACGAATGGGAAGTTCACTGGTGGCAATCTTTAAAGACTCAATCTATTTAAAATCACCATTAAAGAAGTGGCATCCATCAAGAAGACACAAAAAGCGTGTTGTGCCAAAGGCAAGGGAAAGGTGTCTAAAATGCAGCAACGCATTTAGAAGTTCACTGAGCAGGAACTCGGTGTGCTTACGGAGCAGGTGACGGCCCATGCAGAGGAGCTTTATGGGTCACAAAACCGCAAAACAACCCATCAGCGTAAGAACACCATCTGGGCAGAAATCAGGGACAAGGTGGTGGCCATAGGATATGTCCCAGTGAGAACATGCAAAAATAGTGCAACAACGTCAAAGCCCCAGTCTGCACCCTCATCTCCGACCACCGTCGGGAGACAGCAGCCACTAGTGATGGGACAGTTGCCCCCCTGCAGCTGATCCCTGGGAGGAGACTGTGAGCAGCATCCTCCACATGGCAGGCCTGGAAGGTGTGGGCTTGGCAGAGGTTGCAGTCAACAGTCAGGAAGATCCCAGTGAGTACATGAGTGAATGATGGGCATATTACACAACAACTCCAATAGCATGGTGACATACACACAGCTCCATGCATCCAGCGGAGAGTAGCACAAGCCATTGATATGACACATCAGGTTATTACATCAGGCAGGATAGAAGTTGTGACCCCCTTAAATACTCACATAACACTCAAAAGAGATAAAAGGCTACGAAAAGGGTTGAAGGGATCATACCCCAAGTGGACTGCAACAAACCATAACAAGATCCCAACACCTCTGCACTATTAATACCTCTTATGCCTAATTTCGTCTGTGGTATCAGAATTACAGTTTAATTAATTCTTCTGCTGAAACGGTCACCATACCTTTGGTACTAGTAGCAACAAATGCTGATCTGCCTCAAATACAATGTAATAAGATCCAATTTTACTAAATAAGATCACAGTTTATTATTCAAATACAAAACATAAAAATGCAGTAAAAAAATACATTCTAGAAATTCATTTTAAGTGCCTAAATTGACTATTGCTATTTACAAAGTTATATATATATATATATTCAGTAAATAAACGTTGTTAAAAGGATGTTGCAAGTAAAATTGGGAAACCGCTGAAATTCGCCAGTTATGGTAAACTAAGCAACCATAACTCGCGTTACCACTGTGCACTGCTAAAACTAACACTCAGGACATCAAAGATGACATCACAAATTACATTGATGTCCCTTTAACAATGTTTTTTCATTGAATTTCATACGTTTTTATTAGTGCAACTTAACCATAACGTCCCTTTAACTACGTTTTTTCATTGAATTTCATAGGTATTTATTACTGCAGCTTAACCATAACGTCCCGTTAACAAAGTTTTTTCATTGAATTACATAGGTTTTTATTAGTGCAACTTAACCATAATGTCCCTTTAACAAAGTTTTGTTCATTGAATTTCATGGGTTTTTACCAGTGCGTGCTATTTTCCTGCAACTTACTAATATCATACTTACCCAATATAGCAATATTTGTGTCCAATTCACAGTGTTACCTTAAAACTCTGCCATTTCCCACCTTCTAGAATCATTTTTAACACTTCTATACACTTTGTGCAACTATTTCAACTAGTTTTGCATCTGTGGACGTCTACGAACATCTTCATTGCTGACCTTCCGGTCAGTGCAACATGACCATATGCTGGCGCACAGCATGACGACGAGTCTGAGAACCCGTCCGCTTCACGGACAGTTCGGAACTGCATTTTCTAGGAACTTTCAACTTCAAAATTTCCCTTGCACAGCCCCAAACCTATTCCTACTCATTATCCATTAACAATCTAGTACACAGTAAATACTTTTAGCAAACCTGCTATTTATCTTAAAATGGCATCAACTGTTGCCATCCCTTCTCCCAAGAGCCACCACCACTGCTTAATCAAGGAGCATGAGAAACACTGCCCCCTACCTTAGAAATAACACACGCTCAACATTTTCCCCTGTCCAACCACCCCTATATACCAGTGTTTCGTGCCTCTTCCTTCATTTCCTCCCCACATTTCGTTCTTAGCTCTCCTGCCAAAAAAAAAAATACATCCAAAAACAACAAAAGAAATGTTCCTTTCGCAACCACCTTTCACAGTTAAAAAATAGAACTTAAAAAAAAAGTATAGACTCCATGTACTTTATATTTCTCAGTAAAGTACATAGAGTCAATAGGATTTTCCAACATTTCCAGTTGCATTTTGTGCTATGCTAATGGGAATATTGTGGCGTTCATCCTCCGTTCCAGGGCTGGAACGGTGGATACCGGCCTGGCAGCCCAGGTTATCAGTCCAAGCGAAGCAAGGGTGTATAATAAGGTCTCTGGACCATTATCCCCCAATTCCAGCCCTGTAATGGGGGATGAAGGCCATTAGCATCCTAGGTTCCCAAAGCGGGAATCCGGGGTGATGAAAAAAAGGATTTTTCTTCCTACATCGGGACGCCTTTGGTGTCCCGGTGTTGGAAGGAAAATCCTTTTCCAAGATGGCCACCATCAAAAGGGAAAGCGTGGTTCCAAACAGGACCCCTCTTCGCTTTCCATCGAAGCCTGTAGAAGGCAAAAAGGGAACCCTATGACCTTATTACCACAAGCACATTTTTCTTCACTTTCAAATCTATCCCAATTTCGAATAACTTCACCACAAAGCCAGTCCCAGGTGGACATGACCACTTTAACCCTATATGTTGTCCCTCGTGGTCATGGTCAGTAGCCAGATTGTCCGGATCATGAACTAATCCATGACCTGGACAATCTGGCCACTGCCCATGGCCACAGGCTACACCTCAGTCATCAAAGATATATCACTATTTTTTGTACCTACATTATGACACTTGTCAAAAAATAAAACATGGGCACATTTGCAAAACCATGCTTTCAGGTCCTTGCCAATGCTCCTTATGCTAGTTTGCTGGAAATCCACCCATGTTTATTTTTTTCAAAAGTGTTAAATGTATTCACATACAATCGTCATATAACCTAGCCCCCACTTGACAAAATCCATTCAGACTTTACGAAAACATTTATATCTAGATCTATAATCTTTTTGCAAACCTTTGTATAGATTTCTCAAATGGTACCACATTTATAAGCCTTTACAATATTTTGGGACCCCCCTCTAATTCTGCTCCCTCTTGACAAAATCCTACCAAACTTCACAAAAACATTTATATCCATAGGTATTATCAGTTTGCCAAATTAAGTGTGGATTCGTCAAATGGCACCTCATTTATAAGCCTTTACATAATTTTGAGACCCCCCCTCTAGTTTTGCCCCTCTTGACAGAATCGCAAACTCATTCGGGATCAGGTCAGGAATATAAATGCAAAATTTCATACATTTTCATTAAGTAGCATCAAAGTTATAAGCCATCCAAAAACTGGCCAAAAACTGGCCACAAACATCTGAAGTGTCCCCGAACTTCCCAGGACTGTTCGCGAACATCAGAACTGTTTGTGGACTTTCGCGGCAAAAAAACACCATTTTTTTTACTTCTTGTAGCCATATTCCATCCCATCCTCATCACCCTTCACCTCCCTAGAGATTATTTGATAAATTTGACAAGTGCAATGTTGCGTTTTTAATCTGTTTTTACCGCGATGTCCGACATCCAAGATGGCGGGCATTTCCAAAAATCTGACGCACCTCACGTTTCACCCCAGTCACTCAGCAAACACGTCACATATCCATGGACATGATGCAAGCCGATTAGCCAATTGGTGTCCTGTCCGCGGAGCGAACAGGGAAATGTGTCTGCGGAGCAGACACAGATATCACTAATTTTTTTAGACCTAAATTTTGGTCGTTTTAGAAAAAACTACTGGATGGATTTCCACCAAATTTACAAAAGCACGCTTTCGGGACCAAGCCACTCCTCCTGCCGCAAATATGTTGCAAATACGTCCAGCAGTTTGATCTGTAGGCGTGAGCAAAGTTTTTTCCCCATTCACTCTATGGGAAAGAAAGAAAGTATGGCAATCAATCAACACCACTAGACGTGTGGCTAAAACGTACAACTAGTGCAACAGACCAGTAGCTGCAAAGCCTCCATGAAGATTGTGTCCCATCTAATGTTGTGTTGACACTGCCATAGCTAGCAGGGCACCCCTCAGCTGACACTACAACCAAATACACAAGCAACATTGGACGGGCCCTGCTCAGGCACATGTGACCTTGTACAACTGTGAACACATGGCACCACAGTCCAAGTAAGGCACACATTCCCGACTGTCAATATGAACACACAATAATCAAGGCAATAAACTGTGTTACTGTCTGCAACATGGAGTAGGCCCCAATGAGGCCTTAGCACCAATTGATACCGTACTACACAAAACACTACATTAGAAGGCACCCTACTAAAGTCCATTAAGTTATTGATGCATGATGTCCTGTCGACTAACAGGCACACAAGACACTCAGGACCCCCTGGAAGGCAGCAGCAACTCTGGCAAACCTGCCTCAGGAAGTACCAAAACGGCCACCAGACATGCCACACCCAGGAAGGGGAGTGCCCACAAGACACCCAAAACACCCCTGTCCAAGAGCACTGCTTCTGCCACTTCTGGGGACACTGGCAAACCTGCTATAATCATGCCACCAACTCTGGCCATGAAAGAGGCTGGAGGATCTCCCACACTGAGTCATCTCCCACCACTGCTGGAGAGTCAGACCCCCCCACCCAAGTGTCAACAATATGCAGGCACGGGACCAGGCCACTGCACCTGCTGACACTGCACCATCGGATTCTGCTACCACTGCCTCAACCGCTACAGTTTCCCCTGCGAATCAGAGGTCCTCTGAATCTTCCCACCTGCTCAACATATAACACATGCATTCTTCTCCTCCCCCTTGCCATCTTGTACTGCCGTCTGTTATCACTGTCCTGAGGACACAGATTCCAAATGTCCGGATGATGAGGAGCAGGCAGAAGGACATCTGGCATTGAGGGAAGGTGCACCCATCCGTCTCCCTGGCCAGGACCACACTCTAAATGCCATCTGGGAGAAGCTCACCCAGATCGAGTAGAAGCAAGAGACAATGCAGCAGATAGCCCAGGAGCAACTGGGACACTCCCAGGCAATGCTTGCTGCTGTGCTAGGTGTCCCAGGTGGCTTGCCACTTCCTTGGAATGTATCGGCATGCAGCAGAATATAGTGCCACCCTAATGAGTCAGAGGGCTAGAGAGTTGGCTGGACAAATGTCAGCCTCACATGAGACAATGGCCAGGGCCATCACCTTTACAATGCAAACCTCTGGGTGTGGGGAGGGTCATATTGCCGGGTTTTTGGAGCACAGTTGTACAATAAATCACTTTGAACTACAACGGTTTGATACAGTCGTCTTTTCATTAGAGTGGTACATGTGAATAGAGTTGAAGTGAAATGTACAGTGGCAGGTGTCCATATGTGCTTTAATAAATAGTTGTCAATGATGTCCTGCCGGACAATAGGTCCTTCGCTCAATTTGTCATGTCTATTGTGAGTTGCCCTGTTGTCACTTGCAACTTCTTCACCATCTGACCTGGGGGCGTGACATTTTCTCATCTGGAGGCATGGGTATATTCCAAAGTATGCACTTGTTGTGCAGCAAATAGTGCAAGTGACAGCAATCCAGGGACACTTTTTCTGGAGTGTACATTAGTGCCCCAGCTGTTTGGTGGAGGCACCTAAACCATCCCATGAGTGGTGCAACTGGGTGTTCTATACATGTCCTGGTCCTAATGTGTGCCTCATAGTAGGCTACTTCCTGCGGTGTGAAGGCATGCCCATGAACGCTCACACCAGAAAAAGTACAACCCGCTAGGGAAGAAAGGCTCAATTAAATCTTGTACGGATAACAAGTTTTAATCTCACACACAGATGAGAGCAACAGCAAACAATTCTGCTGCTAAGAACATTCTGCCAAAACGTAGTACAAGCAGAATCTTATAAAGGAAAACATTGTTGTGGATGATGCAATACATACAGTGAAACCCTGCGCGGCTGGTTGGTGTGCACTGATACATGAGCCACATGCTCCATAAGAAATGCCAGGTCATTGTTTCCAGCCAAGTTCATCCGTCTTCCATCACGTGGGTGATGAAGTGATCATCTTCTCATGTTGAAAGTCAAAGAACAAATGAACTACATTCCTAACATGATGCTACTTCATCACTATACTGTGCACCTGGCAGGCCTTAAGACGGGCACAAAGGATGTTCTGAGGCACTCTAACCTTCACAGACATATTTCACTCAATCCCTTTGGCGCCATCTGGCTCCAATGTCTTTACCCTCGTTTTGAACTATAATGTATCCCTACAAGCACCTTGCAATACAAATCATACGATTGTCGCTCAACGATGTGTCCTGTCCATCCTCTTTGAACATTACAAGACTTGTTACTTTCGGGTTGGTAGTCAAAGGGCACCTGGTGCCATAGAATTCAGGGATATTAAGGTTTAGTCAGTTATATGGGCTATAACTCCTGGTTGCCTGGGGATGGGCCAGGTCATGCTTTGGTCAGTGTGAGATAACTTGCACACCAGTGTAGAAGAGCAGCTGCATGCCTTTGCAGGAAACCCCACCCCTATGCCTCCCATTTATTGGAGACCTGAGATTGTGCCATGTATAAGACCAGCAGCTGTGCCAATACTGCAGCGTGTGTTCGTGAGAAGATACCTGTTGAGACAACCCTACCTAATGTATCCCCAAAGGGATGACAACTTGAGGGAGGAATTCACTGAAGGAATATGAGAAGGAGCAGAGAAAAGAAGCCAGTGTTGTCACAAAAAGTTTGCACGACGTCCCGAGATACGGATCAAAGATGTATAGATCCTAAAGAAACTAATGACGAAGTTAAGAATCAAGTGAATTCTCAAATGTAAGAGAAGATTACACATGGACAAAGTGTTGCAGAAAATCAACTGTTCAATAAATGCACAGATGCTGTAATGCAAGGTAGACCAAGTCATCATAGAAGCTTGCTATATGTAGTGATAAGAATGCAGGGGAAGCTGCCTTTTTATAGAAGCTGGACCTCCGTATCATGAATTTAATAAGCCAGGTCCATGAAGTGGGAAGGGAAACCTGTGTTGCAGCAAGAATACACAGAATTGTGGAGCTGCAATACTCGGCTGTCTGTCCTGGAGTCAAGGTTGAAGCAGTCAAGGTCAGCTGTCTCTTCTTGAAATGGCCAAATGTGCAAAGGAGGAATCATCCCTTGTTAAGGTGCAAAGAAAGAACACACAGAGTGCCAAGTTTGATTCATTTAAACATTTAAAAGCTTTAAAATGGACCATATTGTGGTCTCTTTTCAATGTGAGACAAGGAGGAAAATAAAGTTCAAACTTGGTGTCCTAGAAAATGATAGTGATTCCTCTCACTACCATGTATTCTGGTAGACAAGGCTACTTTGCAAGGCCACGTTCAAAGACAATCTTCATGATAGAAGGCCTGGGCGATGAGAGATGCTGGGCTAATTGGGTCGGGAGGTAGTGTCATGCCCCAACTCCTTGCACCTGGGTCTGGGCTTACGTGCTGCTAAGTGAACGAAATGTTCCAGTCCAGGCACAAGCACGCCAACCAATTATAGTAGTACATATAACAAAGGACCGTATAGTTTGAAAACCAATGAGAAACTGTGTATCTAATGTGGCTGAAGATGACATGCTTTAGAGGTAGGCATATGCTGTCCACCTAATAGTGGAAAGCCAATCACAATCCTAATTCCTATATAACTTAGATGTTCCCCTTACCCAATCTTGACTCTTAATTGGTTTTTCGTTATTGCCTAGTAGTATGACATCACCTCTGATGTATTTCTAATATAAAAGCTATGATTTGTGTAAAGATGGCTGAGAGAAATTGAGCGTACGTCCGTTGATGTTCGTTGTAACTCCCTGCTTTAGATAATTGTTCATAAGACAGTACTTTGCCATCTTTCTGTGTTGGTTTGGGTATTTGTACTCAGAATGTACCTGTGGGCTTCCATCCATTCCATACGCACTTTCCTAAAGGGCCCTAAGCTCATGTGGCAGCAGTGCAGATGGTTTAAAGATCCAAACTTGTTCAGCTTCAGGGCTTCGGACGATCGAGAATACTCGCCATTTGCTGGACGATCACAGAGTTTCCTGTGAGAGCGGCCAAAGACAAATAAACTTGCAAGAAGAATCGAGACAGTGGGCAGGTCCCCCTTTGAAGAAATCCCTGCCCGTTTTCCACAGGCACCCTGCGGATGGAAGGCAAAGTGGTCAGATTGAAGGACGAGCCGATACCGAAGGCTTCAAGTCGATTAGCAAATCGTGAGTAGACTAAGGGGAATAGCAAACAAAGGGACAGGATTGTGATAATTTTAAGTAACAGGGAAATATTTTGAAGGTAAAGAGATACTACCTAGGACTCCTTAATTCAAGGGAATTATAAGGAGACATTTCAAACTCTAACGGGAGTAGATAGAAATATAAAACACACAGGTCAGCACCGTGTAAGGTGATGTCTCAAACCCTGTAAAGGGTAAGAGTGAACGTGAGAGAAGAACTACCCCTTTTTTATGAATGAGAGATAGACAAGTGGGAAGGTGATCACAGTGTTTATAATGTGTAAATGTCTAAATAGTCTAAACGTTATTTCTTGAATAAAGTATTGGGGAGCGATAGAATTGTGACAAACTAACTGTGATTAAAGATAAGTGTAGCAAAACGATTGGTGCCAATCAAAAGAATAGGTAAGTTATTGAAATAAGAGGATTGAACAACAATTGATGGTGCTTGCTCATATTTGTTGTTTTTAAACTTTAAAAGTGGTTATTTGAAATAAAATAAAAAATGTATTTAACTATTTGGTAAGTATTGACAGTCAATTGAGACTTGTCATTATGGGGGATACTCCTCTCATGCACCTATGCAAGACACTGCTAAAACACACGCCCAAGCTCAAACAATACAGTGCAGAATGGGTAAAGGGCACAGCAGATAAAATGTTCTTGCCATGGTCACAAGGGGGATCATAGTCAAGAGCGGTATTACAACACATGACCACATACTTGCACGCCGCGTACACATGGAAGAAATAGGAGAAGAGATTAGCAATTTTAGAACTTTGGAAGATGTATCAAGAGGAAAGAGCAGATCAACCACCTGAGGAGTGGATGCTTTATCAGCATAAGGCGGAAGACATTGAGCCTTCAGCTCCCCTTTCTATGTCTAAAGTAAAGAGTGTTGCTACGGAAGAGATAGGAGTGTATCCTTTAAAGAAATTGGAAATAGCGGCAGGGTATAGTAACCTGATGTATGAACCCCCCCGCTTATAGTAGTGATGATAGTCCAGAAGAGAATAAGAGAAAGGAAGATATTTTTAAATTCATGCAAGACAAGGAATAAAGAAGTCAACAGTCAAAATTATCAACAGATATAGTCAGAGAAAATAAGAGATAGACAGGAGAAAAAGGTAAGGCTGACGAGGTAGCACTCGTACAAAACAAATGGATGGGAGGACAGATATTAATTAAGATAGATGGGAAAAGCATTGAGGAACTTAGGCAACGAGAAGATAAGGACGAACAAGAGAGGATGGACAAGGAAAGAGAGAAGAGTTTAAAAGAAGACAAGCAAAGAAGGAAAAGCAGGGAGCAGCGAGAACAAATATATCAGGAGGAACAGGAGAAAGATGAAAAATGGGCAGAGGAACAAAGAAAGTATGAAAATAAACAAAGAATGATATAAGAGAGGGACAGGAAGGAAAGAAAGAGAAAAGAAGAAGAAGCACAAAGATTAAGGGACTAAAGATTACAAAACGAAGGGAAGAAGAGGAACACAGAGAAGGCAAAAGAAGGGAAGAACAAAGGCAGGAGGAAGAAAGAGTTAGAAGAGACACGAGAAAGCAAAGGGAAGTAGATGAAGAAATAGCACAAAAAAGGAGACATCAAGGTTTCAATGCCGGTCTCATTCGTAAAGAAAAAATGACGACGAGACACAAAATCCAATGGGACAGAGTGGAAGAGATTCTTCCGATAAAGGAAGTAATGCCTGCAGTATCTAGAGTATTTCTAGAAGAAGAAACAGATGATGGGTAAAGCATTGGAGAAAGGATCGATAAGGTCTATCAGCATTAAGACGAGATAGCGAGTATGGAGCTCAAAGGAACGGTGATCGATCCCCGGTACCTCAATCACAAGCTAAAATAGGAATCCTGTTTTGATAAACGTCGAACATTATCTTTGAGCAGATTGAATTTGGGCCAAGGGGAGAAGGATGTTAGTCATATTAGTTGGGGCCTAGACATGTCGGACGAGGAAAGAGAGTCGGGTCTTGGGGCAGAAGGAAGGAGCATGTGCACCCCTTTAGGAAGGCCGCTAAGGGATGAGAAAGTGAGATTGTCAGATCTAGAACAGCCTAAATATAGAACACCAGATTCCACAGTATTTTCTGATCATCCCCAAGGATGATTTTGTAGTGAGAAGGGAGAGCCTCCACCATATGTAAGTAGATTAAGGTCATTACCGACAAGGAGACAGACAGGGACAATTATACTATTCAAGTGTTATTCAAGTGTCACTGCACAAAATGCAGCACATGATGGAGCGCCATTTAATAAGTGTAGGGCAGATGATTGGAGGGCTCTCAGGGTACAATATCCAGACACATTAGATATGGGTGCAATTATGACACGTAAAATAAAAGAAGATAAACACCCTATTGCTTATATTCAAGATATTCAGGAGAGATGGCAGCTTGAAACTCGCCAACTGTGCGAAAAGACAGTGGCACTATTTTGCCATATTTTATTCGAAGGGTTGGCCCAGTCATTATAGAGGCAGATGAAAAAAAAAGTGGGGATGGTAGCAAGGCCATGGGCTGAGGTACTGTTGACAATAGTACACCATTGCTGATTATTACAAAATAAGAACAAAAATAACATTGAAAATAGTATAATTGAGGGAGCCAAGTTGCTTCTGATGAAGTTGTCAACATTTTCCATAGAAGGGACAGTATTGATAAGCGGAGAAGGAATAGGAATGCTGGAAGCAATGGGTAAATCACAGGGTAGAGGTTTGAGTTATAGGGGAAGTGGAGGTCGGATTTCAGAATAATCAAGGTGGGTTTCAAAACACACAGAACAAGAAACAGAGTGCTCAGGGAATATATACCAAGGAGCGATTGTCAGAAAGGTTTCCCCAGTATGTTGGAATTGTGGAATGACAGGGCATATCGCGCGTGCATGCGGGACTCAAGGGAATGTACAAAATGGCCAGTTTTTCAGAGAGGGGGCAGCCTATCCTCCACCATCCAGAGAGGGCTTTGCCCAAGATCACACATCTTATCAGGCACAAGCACTACAAATACAGCAGGTGCCACAGCAGGAATAAGCACAAATGAATCCACCACAGAGACAGTCGCAACAAGCCCCTATGCATATACAGCAGTATGTGAATACAGGACAAGTATTGACATCTAGAATCAGAGGTGTCACTGTGGTGGGAGGAAATCCTTTTACAGGGATGGGGATGAGCCTGTACCCACAATAGTACAGCTCACAGGGTGACCTGATGTGTTCAGTACTATCTATGACACCATACCCCCAAGAAGAACCAAGGGTCAATGTGACGATAGGAGGGAAATCCTTTTGTTTTCTTGTAGACACTGGAGCAACTTGTTTGTGTATACGAGAGGGAAATTATCCAATGTCAGGTATTGCCAGAAATGCTCAAGGGGTCCCTGGAGCCACAAGTCAATTTCCTTTTACTGATAAATTACCACTCTCCATAGGAGAATGTGACATGTCCGTTCCTTTGTTATATTCAAGACAGACACCAGTTAATATTTTAGGAAGAGATCTAACTCGAAACTTACTTTGACAATTTCATTTACTGATCAAGGAATAGTGTGCCCCACTCCATGAATACACTATGTATACGTGGGAGAGTTCATACTTGCATTCACAGAGTAAAAGGCTCTGCAAGGCGTTCTAGTAGATCCAGAGATAGCTCTTGAGGAGGGATACAGACTGACTGGCATAACTGATGACGTTATGTTCAGGGAAGACCAAAGCGATGATGAAGTGGTGTTCTTCATGAGCATTACATACTGGATAAAGAGAGACAAAAGGGAAGTCCCACAAAGAATGGCGATAATGCGGTAACGACCAGCATTTTTTCAGGAAGACCACAGGATCCTATAATTTAGGTTTATTAAAGGGTATAGGAGAGGTTAAAATAAAGCTTAAACCAGGAGCAATTCTACCCCAAGCAAAACATACCCTATGTCGCGAGTAGCTAATGAAGGTATTTTTCAGACTATTTCAGCACTGATTAATCAGGGGATTCTGGTGCCATCAGAATCATTGTGTAATACCGTGGTGTATCCGATTACAAAATCTAAATGAGGGTTGTGGAGTTTTTGCCAGTATTCGATACCCCTTAACCAGATTGTAGATGCTGAGTGTCCTTTAGTTCCTAATCATGCAACAATATTGTTTAGTATCCCAGTAGAAGCTCAGTATTTCACAGTGATTGATTTAAAACAAAAATTATCGATCCCATTGCATAAGGACTCCAGGACTTGACTTCATTTATGTTTTGCCAAAAGAGACTAAAACATAGTCGGCTGCTTCAAAGGTTCTGTGACTCCCCATCGATCAGGCAAAGTATATAAGGTGGACAAGGAGAAGTTACAGTTCTGTCAAGAAGGGCTGTTATACATAGGTCAGTTACTTTCACCAAAACTGAACACAGTGAGACAGAGGCTACATTTTCTGGGTTTATGCAATTACATTAGAGCCTGGGTGATTTATTACAGCACATATACAAGGCCACTTCTGCAAGCATTAAAGAAAGCACAAGTTGGTAAATCAAAATTAGAATGGACCGAAGACATGGAGGAGGGATTTGTGGAGCTAAAAAGAGCATCTATACAGCTCCAGTTTTAGGGCTTCCCAATCATGGTGAGGAATTGTGTCTGTTTTCACACAAGAATGGGCCAGTAATGACAGCAGTACTTAATAATGGGGTACAAACCTTTAGCGTATTACAGTCGGATTCTAGACCCAGTTATGAGAGGACATTTCCCTTGTGAACAATCTTTGGCAGCTGCCGCATTTGCAATTGAGACGTCCACAAGTATTGTCATGGGCTGCTCTATGACCCTTTACATATAACATGCTCTATTTGCCATTCTAGAGAAACCCAAGAGCACATTGACATCCCAAAGAGCTTCAATTTATAACATAATATTTCTAACCCAGCGATTAAAATTGTGAGATGTAAACTAGTGAACCCACCCACATTCATAGTTGAACCCGTTCAAGAAGGTGATCGTATGCATGACTGTGCCAATTATGTTGAATTTTATGTTGGTATACCACGTGTGAAAGAGAATGCTTTGGTGGGAGGGGAGATTATTTTTATTGATGGTTCTTCGAAAATTGATATGACTAGTGGGGAAAGATATTCAGGCAGTGCAATAGTGAGACACAGATTAAATTGAGAATTTTAAGTAGTGGTGAGTGCAAGACTACGTCTCACTTTTCAGCGCAAGCAACAGAATTAGTAGTGCTTTTTGTCACGCTTGAAAGACATGAAGCACAGGCATTGACGGTGTACAGTGACTCCGCCTACGTGACATCAACCATACACGCAGGGTTGGCACGCTGGAAAAGGAGTGCCTATCTCCACGCAGAAGGCTCTCCAGTGCAGCATCCATCCTTATTGGATAGGCTTATTAAGGCACTACAACTCCCAGTAGCCATAGCATTCATAAAAAGTGCATTGCATACTAAACAAACAGACTTTACCTCTTGCGAAATGAAGCCGCAGACATTGAAGCTAAAAGGGTTGCACATTCTCTAGAAATGTTGAGTTTTAACTAAAGAAAAGTTGTGTACAGGAGGGTCCTTTTCCGTTCAGGGCCATCAAGTTTTCTGACATCGGTGAATTCTGACTCTGAGACAGGAACAAAAGAATGGACACCTGGGTGTGTTTCGCAGCCATCTTTATTTGCAGGTTTCAAGACATTCTGGAAAGCACACACAGTCATTCTGGATTCCCCTTCTTATATAGGCCTTTTTGAATGATGCAACACCCCTATACAAATTACTAACTTGTCAGAACATATATCTGATGAGACCTTTTTGCGAGAGAAAAGCCCCCCTATCTTTTGATTGAGTGGCTTAGCTCTCTCTCGCCATGCCAGCATTAGTTCATACTTGCAAACACTTGCTGACTGGCACATAGACTGATAAGCTTATTTTAGACCAAGTCAAACACAATTACACATCCTTCAACTCCTGCCAAAAGCAATTATAAATACCTCACGTGTCAGTTCTTATCTACTCTTCGAGGTTCTGCCAAGATATAGTCAGTGTCTCATACCATGAAAAAACAAATAGGCTCATTTACTTGGTGCCAGCAATGCAACTGATCTGTACAAATCGGTTACTTTATTGCCTTTATGTGACTTTATCATTAAACATGTCTCCTTTTCCCTGCAAAGTTCCAAATTTAACCTCCCAGGTGTACTTATCTTACAACGAGATGCAGCCAAACAAAATTATTTTATCAGCATGAGTCAAGATTTCCACACCTGGTTTTAAGACACCATGTTGTGCTTTGGCATCCATTTTGAAACATATTGCAATCTAGCATTGTGCTGCCATACAGTAAGTCATTATTTACTTTTAAGCATTTCTCATTTTTATAACATCATTGCCAAAAAGGTATATTTATCTTATTAATTCTTGCTATTCCCCATAAACATTCACTGTGCGTACTTTGATGTCATTCATTATTGCATTAATATACTATTTAATGTAATTTGTATTCATAATTTCATTTTTATTCTCGGCAACATCCTTTCACAATTTATATGATCTTAGACAAAATGTTTCTCTTTAAAATGCCTCTATATTATGCAGTTATACTGTTTAGTGGGGGAATCACTTCCCCCCTCTTGAAATCTGTACAATCTACTGTGACACTGGTGCTCATGCCTGAGTCTGTATGTACAACATCCCCATGACTCTGCATCATTATGGTGCATATCCGATGTCTTCTCTCTGTCCCCAACTACCAATATTCTCACTATTTTGATCACCCACAGCACTCTCCTGCGCTTTCATTTGCAATCTGTATTTCTTTTTGTAGCACACTGAAAACCTCTTCAGCAAAACATTTTCCCTCTTTTCTTCATCTGTGCAATTGGCCCATAGATGCCTTATGATCTATACTCTCTCAGAAATGTCCCATCAATCACCAGCAAGAAACGACAATCTTGCCCACCATAAAATCAACAAATCAGGGGCGATCCAGTGTGTGCCCAGCATAGAGAGCATCCAGCATCAACCCCAAAAATAACCAATAAAACCTCTTAAAATGGGAAGTGGCTTGTGTGACTTCCAACCAGTGACCCAATCAGACCACTCTTGTTCACACATGTGCAATAACTGGGAACAGCTTCTACTATAAAACAATACATTCTCAATAAGTTTCTTCCCTGCGAGAATCAACAATTCTTCAAAATATACATCCTTTGTTTGACTAAGCAACCAGGGGATTAATTACTCCACAATGTTTTAACCCAATCCAGTGTTTCTCTAACACCTGGCTTCAATAACCATGCACGAATGTCATGAAGAAATGCTGGTTTTCAAAACATACTCAATTGTCAATTTCTTCAACTAGAGTTTGTCATTTCAACCCACAACTGAGTGTCCTTACTCAAAAACACAATGTATATATATATATATATATATATATATATATATATATATATATATATATATATATATATATGCATATATATATATATATATATATATATATATATATATATATATATATATATATATATATATATATATGCATATATATATATATATATATATATATATATATATATATATATATATATATGCATATATATATATATATATATATATATATATCATAAAAAACCTTTACAAAAAGAAAAAATAATTCATTGCATTCTGGTTCAAAATTGTATTTTCATAAGAATAAACCAATAAACTCATTCAGTTGGTGCCAGCAATGCAGCTGGTCTGTATTAATTGGTATCATTCCTGCCTTTATCTAACTTTATTATCAATCATGTCTGCTTTTCCCTGCCAAGTTCCGAATGTAACCTCAGAGACGTGCTTATCTTACAACGAGATGCTGCCAAAAAACATTATTTTATCGCCATGAGTCAAGATTATTTGGTCATACTATCAAATGTAGGACTGAGGATAGTGGCCTGCTAGACAGTAAAACCAGCCACATTTTTGGCAGATGTCTACCAACCAGTGGACTGGGCCCATGACTGCACAAAAAAACATAGGGCAATTTAGTAAGACACGCAAGGTGGAGGAAGATGTCCTTGAGGGAGGAAACATGCCTTATATTGATGGGTCATCAATTATTGATCAGAGTGATGGGATCAGGAGGACTGGGATTGCTGTAGTCAGACTGAAAGAGGACTGGACAAGTGATGTAGTTGTAAGTGCACAGTTACCATCTCACTATTCAGCATAGGCAGTGGAACTAGTGGCCCTTATACTGGCCCTAGAGCACTTCGTAGGCAAAAGTGTGACAATATATTCTGACAGTGCTTACTTCACATTAATAGTACATTCTGGATTAGCACAATGGCTCAGGAGGGTGTTCAGTGGGAGCAGATGGGACCCCGGTAGAGCACCCGCTGTTGCTAGGCAAATTGATTGAAGTGATCACATATTTGCAGGAGCTAGCACTTGTGAAGTGTCAGGCACACACCAAGGGGGAGGATGCCATTTCAAGGGGAAACGAAGCAGCAAAAGATGAGGCAAAATGCACAGCATATTTTAGAGAGCTGTGGGAACTGGAGGAAAGGCCCATGGTCCCGGGACGGGTGAGGAACATGGTGATGAGAGAAGGGTATAACTATCTACCAAAATCTTAGATTATGGAAGTGCAGGGAGCTGCACCATCAGGAGAAAGGGAGATCTGGGTTAGGAGAGGATGTTCCATGTCCCTTACAAATGCCTTGTGGTGACAGAATAACACTGGGAAAGTGGTCATGCCTTTGGCTCTACTGAAAACAGCAATAGCACAGCTGCATTCACCAACACACACAGGGAAATAGGTCATTGCTGCATGCATTGGAGAAACGTGTTTTTTTTTCCAAACTTGAATGAACATGTCGCAATTTAATTAGTAATTGTCTGACTTTGCAGCATTTCACGGCTGGACACACCCTAAGAGTTGTGAGAGGAGCCATACCCAGATCCAAAGGTCCATTCCTGCACCTCCATGTAGATTATGTGGATATGATCCAAGTGTGTCAAGGATACGCTACATGATAGTGATTGTCTTCCCATTCTCCTGGTGAATAGAAGCTGGGCCCTGTTCACTTGCTGACGCTCTTAGAGCAGCAAGGTTTATGGTCCGGGAAGCATTCCCAAGATGGGGTGTCTCTGAGGTCCTGCAGTCTGACAATGGTCCTCACTTCGCCAATGAATTGTTGCAACATATCACAATCCTGCTAGGAATCAAACACAAATGTGCCTGTGTATAGCACCCACAAGCAAATGGGGTGGGTGAACACCTCAATGGCCTCCTGAAGGAGTGCATTGCCAAAACTCAGCAGAGCACCAAGAATAACTGTCTTCACTGTTTGCCCCTGGCACTAATCGATTTGCACAACAAGCCAGGGTCCAACCACCATTTAACGCCCCACAAGGTGGTGACAGGATGGTGCACGCATCTCCCACTGACTCCTCCCACTATAGCATTGAAGGATTGTGAGCACAGTGAAGAGATATTGGGTCAAGAAATGTACGAATATGTCACTTCACTGGTTTCTAGTGCTTCTTTTATCTCTCGCCAGATACAGAGGACTCAGGGCTGGCCTGAAGACAACCCCATAAGTAACCTCAGATGATACAGAACCAGAGACTGCAACGAAGCATTTAGTACAAGTAGTAGACTTGGTTCTCCTAAAAAATATTGTTAGGTGCTGGAACGCTCCTAGATTTACTGGACCTCACCTAGTGGAGGCCATTACTGATCAAGCTGTCCGACTGGAAGGCAAAAGTGTCTGGAACCACATCCAGGACATCAAGCCCTACAAAGTGGAGGCATTGCCAAGCAGCGAAACTCCGAGAGCCAACAGGGTCAACGTTACAGATCATGATGGACTACAAGAGAGCATTAATCCTTCTGAGTTAGCGAAACCTGGGCACCCCATGGTCTGACATTACCAAGCAGCTGCCGTAGCCACCGACATACTAGTGCAATTTGACAGCTGAAACACATTGCTTGGTTTCTCTTCTTTCACACATGCATGTTGTGAATTTGCAACTGTAATGTTTCTGCACCATGACAAATGAAACACTGTGCTTGTTCTCTCTTCCTCTTGCACATGCAGGGTGATGTCTATGTTGTTAGAACTGTGCCGAGAGTTATCCTGATGTTACCTCCCACTGACCACCCAGAAGCATGTTCTAATCAATTTGGTCACTACATAAGAAGGCCAAGACGGTTCAGAGCCTGAACCCTTGAAATATATTTCTTGGTATTTGTAGAGTATCTAGCCCAAGCATTTCCCCAACTTGAACACAGTGCTTTCCCCTTCCTACCCATGCTAATAGACCACTCAATAAGAAAGATCTGAGAGATCCTTATTTTTGCAGTTAGTGCCTTCTTAGTTCGGAGAACTGGAGGATACTGACAACTATTAACACAGTAACATGTTTCTTGTGATTTCCAGGTGGGCAACTCCATCATCTCACCAGCTACACAGACTAAGCAACGTAAGTGGTCATGTCAGAGAAAATAAATGTTGTTTTATCTCGTGTGTGTTTATTGATTCCCACTGGAGTAATGGCCATTATTGTATGGCAGCTATGTTTTTCAATGCATGCTACTGCTGTACCGCCTAACATTTCCACAACCCAAGCAGGAGGAACTACCTTCAACGCCATAAAGGAAAAGCTCAGAGCAATAAGATTGGTGGTGCTCCAGAACAGGTACATTCTGGACCAACTCACAGCAATGGAAGGTGGAGTTTACGCAAAAACCGAGTTCCTGTTGGACATTCACACCTGCCAACGACGAAGATAATGGCACGCTCTCTGTCGCTGTTGAACAATTAGTGTAGATGCATGCGAAGATGGAGGACGAAGCACGTGGGATAGGCAAGGATAAGAGCTGGTTCACATACCAATGGTCATGGATGCCATCATGGTTGGCAGATGGACTGAAGTTGATAGTTGGAACACTGGCACTAGGAGCAGCATCCCTGTATGGGATCAAGATCTGTATTGGAAAATGTAAGAAAACAGCAGAAGAAGCAACAGGAATTCAAATACTGATGGATGTGAGCATTGGAGTAGCATTGGATGACACTGCCCACCTGATTGACAAATACCAGGAGAGGTAAGCACTCTACTGAGACTAAAGGCCAGGGCAAGCACAGACACTGCCTAGAGTGGATGAGGAGCCGTCATATTCCCTTAAAGACAATTCAATTGACAGCCTTCATTAAAACTCAGAGAAATGTACTTGAAGTTTTTAGAGACACCACAATATAGCAGTGTTAGACATGAGGCACACATGCCATCCACACATTGGGACATAATCACGCACCCAAATACATGAAGAACTCTTGCGTACAGTTCGATAAACTAGAGGACAGTCACATACACATACTGTTTTTTCCTTTATTATTTTGTAACTATTCTGTAATTGACTTGACTGCAGCAACATAGAAACTGAAAGAAGCAAGAGATCCTGTGTAAATGCTGGCTGACGCTTTTATGCAATTAACTCTATGGAACTGCAGGAGCACCAGAGGGACCTGGCAGTGCCATACACAACTAACATATAGATAGTGTAGAACAGCACGACAGGATGGGAACCACGCCATGGTTCAGGCAAATTATAAGTAGGCCACAATCGTCTCAGTGAATGCTGAGTGGAGCAGAATTCAGAGAAAACAGAAGAGCAAGCCATGTGGGACAAGGGCATGCTACAAAGGTCAGGATGTGCTGTTCCTCAGGACCATGGAATCATGTGTTGAACATGGGAATCAATGTGCATAAGTGGCTGGTGGTCAGTTCCACATGACAGGTTATCTTGATGTTCATAGAATGGTACTGTTTATGATTCCTGAATGCAGGCTCCCCTGCCTGGGGTGGCACCAATGCCACATGTGTGTGGTCAAGTACTACTATAACATTAGGGAAATGGGTGATGGTGTAGAATATTCCCTTTGCTGCATGCACCTGAGCCTGGGCTGTGGGCAGCGATATGTGTTGATGGGCATGCATCATGAGCACGCCCAACACTTGCGCAAGCACTGTTGATAATGTTAGCCTGACCATGCCATGCAGCATCCCAACAGTCTGCTGGAATGGGCCTGTTGCACAGAAATGGATGACAGACACCTGTTTATGCAGTGGTAGGATATCAGTTCTGATGTGTAAGGCACTTTGGAGATCTGCCTCTCTGCGGGTCAGCAACTCTCCTATGGTGTTCCTGTCCAAGCAATACCGCAAGACCAATTGGCCATCAGTCAGAGCCTGAGGTGGCAGACGGACACGTGGTATGGGGGCCTCCACAACACACTGCTCCATCTTTGTGTAGCCTGTATCCTTCTATGTGGTTGCCCTGCATGCTGCTGCAGCTCAATGAACAGCAGCAGGTTGTGGATGCCGTAATTCACTTCTGATTGTGGCTGCATGTTGCATTGAAGTGTGATTGGAGAGGGTGTGGACCTTAAATACACTTGAGAGTATTATTGGCAGCTGTGCTTGATTACCATTCCCTGGATGCGTTTACCTCCACCTTTTGCTTGGAGGTAACTGCACTACATTTTTGGTGGAATTAACACCAATTTTAGCAGTATTTCATCGGTAATTGCACTTGTAATTTGGCAGAATTAGCATTTGTGTTTCTGGTGGTAATTCCGCCAGCACTAATTACGCCAAAAGTTGGTGGAATTTCTTCTTGCTGAATTAGCGCAGGGCTAATAAGAAGAATTATCGCCCATTTTCATCGACCTGTAGTTCAAAAGAGTGGTAAAAGTGGTGGTAACAGATTTTCTGTCAAGTTTACCACTTACCGACAAACTCGTAATGATTGCCTAACTATTTTATTTTATACAGATGTCAGAAAAAGTCTCAATTAAGTGGCACAACATATGTGTGCATCGGGCCCTATTTAACTATTTTGACTGCCGACATTTCAAACCCATTATTAATTCAGTGCTTATATTTGGTATTTATTTTTTATTTTGTATTTTTTATTTTTTTTTGCCCCTGTTGCCATGTATATGGTCACCCAAATAATATCGCCACAACATTTTCCCGGCGATATTATTTACGGCGACCATATATGTGGCGATATTATTACCTGATACCTTATATTTATTGATATATTGATTCTCTCTTTCCTCTATTGACGATTTTGAAAACAGACACATGTGTATATATAGGAGAGGGGGAGATCGTAGCGCCCGAGGCCTGGCTGTCTGCCGCCTTGGGCAAGATCAGGACTCGCTAATGCTGCTTCTGTGTACACTGCACATCATGCAAGTGCAGCAGCGTCCTGCTCCTTCTCTGCCTATCCTCAGATGACACGACGGTGGCCAGAAAGGGGACTCAACAACAAGCAAGGCACTGCATGCCGTCCTCCGAATTTCGGCTTTTCCCCACCAAATTCTTCTTTTTAAAATAAATATCATATCCAGTACATATTGAGCATGTTTTTGCCCACAATTGAATTTAAATACAATATGTATTGACTTAGGAATTGGATGTTTTAAAATCATTAATATCATTGTGCTCGCTGCACTCTGTCACTCCCTGTGCAGATTGATACTTACTCAACGAGTCTTAATGAAATGTGGTTTATAGGTCTTCATAGCAATTTGAGAAGCATTACCACTGCAATCAGCTGATGACATTTCTGTACCAGTCATGCAAATCACCCAGCCAGGCAATTATCAGATGCGCTCGCAAACTGTCATTTTATTTAGTGCAGATTTTCCAAGAATAGCACAGCAGCCAGCAGCGGAAACAAAAATGCAGCCTGCGTGCCATCACAGTAGAGATGATGGACTTGAAATCGAATGCGATTTCGCCACACATTTTCTGACAGTAACCTCCGATTTGTGCTGATGTGCTGCGTCAGTCCATGCTCTTCCTAGTCAAAAGATTCAGTTAATTTCAAAGAAATTGTTTCTCAATAGTAAAATCTAATAATCTACATTCTAGAGCAACATTAGAATTGTGCAAGTGCAATTGGCAGAGGGCAACAATTGCAAGGGCAGTAGTGCCATTCATTTACTCTGGTGCACAATTGAAGTGAAAATATTTTTTTTGCACTAAGGCTTTTTTTTTTTTGCCCTAGTGCTAGGAGCCCTTGCTCCAGTACAAAGTTTCTATGATAGCAACCAAAGGCCCTGATTAACAGAAGCGTTTTATAATGGGGCAATTCCCTTATAAAAAAGCTCTGAGAATCAAGCCCAAAGTCTTCTGGTGATGAATCCATCTTCCACAATAGGACTTTTCATAATGCCTCCTCCCAGGCAACACAGGTAAATATTATTTGTGTGATAGAGTGACTCTTTGAAGGTCTAAATAGGTACGACTTCTAGTGCCTCGTTATGGCACATATGCACATGAGCTAAAGGTTTGTGTCCATGTACAATTAAATCAGCACATTGACGAATGTTGTTTACACTTGCACAATCACATTACTACTGATGAAAATACAGCTCCAGGGCACGATTCATGGAATTATTTGTGGGGTTGAAAGTGACTTTGCACTGCAAAAATACACGTTGCACAGTTCCACGAATCAGGGTTTGTGTCGGCAGCGCAAAGTCACTTTTCAGCAGTGAAAAGTAACTTTGAACTGTGCAAAAAATTCCATGAATATACACCCACGTGTGTTTGCTCTGGCACTAAGCAATTGGGCATGCGCAAATAACACTTGCACACGTGCAAATGCACCACAAAAGCACTTCTCTTTCATAGTCACTCTTCTTCAGCAGTTGGGCTGTAGTGAAAACTGGAGAGTGTAGCAAAGAAAAAAGAATGAAGTCATGGATGCTGTTCAAGAAGTCACCACATAAGGAGGGAGTCACTCGTGAAGAGGGGGCCATCACGCCAAGCGGATATAGTTTGATTTTGCCTATACTATGTTTCAGATGCTCCTGTGTACAGTGGTCAAATCTGCCAGCAGCACTGGTGGTCACAGCTGTTGGGCTAGATCATTGGTTGGAGCAGTTGTAAAGGCATCAGGGCATATTTCTCATGCCTGCTGGGAGGACCTCTTCTACTGCTCACCCTCTACCACCAGCGCCCTCTGCATATCTTCCAGTACCCCGCACCAATGACCCGGCCC
The DNA here is from genome assembly GCF_040938575.1 of Ambystoma mexicanum. Lineage (NCBI taxonomy): Eukaryota > Metazoa > Chordata > Amphibia > Caudata > Ambystomatidae > Ambystoma > Ambystoma mexicanum. Next base: position 931,038,293 of record NC_090921.1, on the reverse strand, counting down.
ATAAGCCCCTTTTTAGCACCTTCACTGCCCTCGCTGTCTTTCTCTTGCTCAATTCTAGGCAATCTCATTCTCCCCAGCACTGGGGTGTCTCACATGTTTTCACCATCGTGTGTGTGTGAGCGTGTTTGATGATGCAGTTGGACGAGGATTAGCAAACAATGGCAGCAGACCGAAATACAAATGACAAATTAATGTTCATCTTTCCACCACGATGTCACATTTATGTGTAAGTGGCGTCATTTTGATTTTATTTCTTTTATGTGTGCGTCACTCTTTATTTGCATTGGGAAAGGTCAACATGGAAATGCCTTTACAAACAAATGAAGCAAGCAGAGACACTGAGCACATTCTAGAAGTGCGGAATGATCGGTAAAAGTGTTAGGGAGAATTCTCAAAATGTGCTAATTTCCCTTACATTTTGAGACCCCCAGCAACTTTGGTGGATTTCTAGGATTTGAGTTTTTTACCTGGGAAGAGTGTGAGCTTTTTTTTCCCACTCTTCCATGTATTTTGTGTGTGTTTTACTTTTGTGTTCAGTGGTTGTGGAGTTTTAAAACAACTCCATAGACATCATCTTGTTCTGTGTGTCACACAGCACCTTCAGTGTAGTGGCACAGGGATGTCTTTCAGACTTCCCAAGGTTTACATACCTTCGCTGGGACTCACTACCGTATCTCAGAGCATGTCAAGCTAAATTGGCTTTACTAGTCTTTTTAAATTTACTGACCCAGCACACACTATCTTCCTATAGAGTGCTGGAGGGGTTGCCTTTTCCTACTTTAAATGGCTGGTGGCAGTGGTTTAGATCAACTACCGTGATTTTTCACGACCTCTAACAACGGTGGCTGAAAATCGTGTCAGCCATTTTTTCAATATGGTGCCCAAGACCTATGTGTAAAAACAGACTCTTGTCAACTTTTTTTGCCATTTCTTTTAGGAAAAGTCCTTCTTCTGCTTGTATCTGCGCGCCAAACCAGGTTTGCTGAAGCCCTCCTCTGGCGCCTGAGTGTCTGGGGTGGACAGGATGTGAGGGAGGTGCCCGAAACTCCCTGTGCTTAGTCTCCTAGGAGACCTGAATGCACTCTGGCGTGATTGGCTGGCTGACTGTCAGGCAAGGAAAGCCACCCTGCGGTGTGAGTGACAGCCAGGCTGGAATGAATGGGGGAAAACTGTTTAAAAGCAGGTCTCTGGGACTTGGAAAGCAGAGTCGACCACTGGCATGAAAGAACCGAAGACGAGCTGAAGGAAGAGGACTGCTGCAACTCCTGGACAACCAGTGAAGCCCTGCTGCAATCCGAATTGCCTGAAACACCAATCGACAGAGAAGCCCTTCAAGGTTAGCTTCTTCCCTTGATTTTGGTTGGAACAACCAACTCGTAAGCCACCTCGACACCGTCCCCATCTGGTCGAATTTTCATCAGAGTGCTGTTGAAAACCGGATAGGCAGAGGGAAGCAAACCAGTTTGTGGTCTTTAAGGCACTCACACCTTAAAGCGACATCTTGATAAGCTTTTGGCCTCATCTCTGGGCAGTGCAGGAACCTCCCGACGTCCTCCTTCTTGTCCCCACGACTGAAGCCCAGGAACAGCGAGGTCTGCTCGAACTGCCAGGAACAACTGCCTCGGCTACAGCTCTTCTTCACTAAAAAGGTACTGTGCAAACGCGGTCCAGGAATCTTTTCGGCCATCGCTAAAGTTTGTGGAACTTTACTGAACTTCGAAGGCTTGTCCTTCCCTTATCATTCATCAAGCTTTTCGCCTAAAGGCTATGCACACAAAAAAATGAAGATGATTGGGGGAGGATCTGGAATTAACATCGAGAGTGGATTGTGCTGAAGAGGCTACATTCGGAGAAGTGCATTTTATGGCTTGGAAGATCAACTTTGAGTGAGCAACAATAATCGAAGCAGAAAAGAACCAGAATCATTTTACACATTTTCATGTGAAATAAATGCAACTAACACAATTGAGTAATAGAAGAGTTTTTTTTTAATAGTTTACTGTTTATTGAGTATTCACATTAATACAGTATGTCAAACTTGCAACAGTTCTCATGACGTTGCTTCATAAAGCTTGAATGAGAATCAGGGCCCGATTCATAACTTGGCTCAGGGAACGTGCTAAAGATCACGATTCGCTGCGCCAAATGAGGACACCCAGGCTCTACCAGTATTCTCAAGTGGGCCTGGGCGTCCTCGTAGTGCACAGCAGTGCAACTTCAGCATTGCGCGTGTTTTAGTTATAACGGGCGCAATCCTGAAATCTCAGCAGCATTTTTGTAAAATAACAACATATTCGTTATTTTACAAAAATACTGCAGAGAACACAGGTGTATATGAACACTTTCCTATACACCCGTGTAAATGAAAGTGTTAATTAATTTACACCAAAGTAAGCAGCTTCAACGTTGCAGACTACAACGTTGAAGCTGCTTGCTTTGGTGTAAATGAAAGTGTTCATTTACACCAGTGCAGTGTACATGAACTCTTTGGTGTAAATGAAAGTGTTAATTCATTTACACCTAAGTAAGCAGCTTCAACGTTTCAGACTACAACGTTGAAGCTGCTTGCTTTGGTGTATAAGAAAGTGTTCATATACAACACACGGGTGTATATGAACAATTTCATATACACCAAACAAGGGTTCTTGTGGCACTCCTCCAGTATAACGCCGCCAAAATGGTACTGTATATGTGCGCGATTTTAGCGCACATATAAAACTGGAAGAGTGCCACAAGAATACCCTTCTAAAAATCCAGTTAACGAATGTGGCAGTTGCTAGGTTGGTTTCCAACCCATTCTAGCAACCGCCACATGTATTTCGAAAGTGGCGCATTCCTACCGACTTCGGAAGAATGCACCACCTTCAGAATAGGTCTTAAGTTACAAAAAGGTTGTTAACCCTTTTAACAACCTTTTCGGTCCTTAAGACCAGGTTGAGAATTGGGCCCTCCATCTTTCTTAACAATTAACGAATATCTTTAACCTATTTTATAAAGATAGCTGAAGAAGTCCTAATGAAGGGAGGGTGGAGACCGGGGTGGTCAGGCTTTGGGGTATTAACACAGAGTAGGAATAGCATGCCAGCCAATACAGTGAAAGAGAGTGGTTATATCTTTGTGTATCATAAACAAGAAATTACTGTAGCATGATTCCTGAATCCAAATAGTTCCCACAGGTTGCAGTGCTCTATTTGAAATCTCTTTAAAAATTGCTAGTCTTGTGAATTTCATTAACCAGTTTTCAAGTTGGTAACATCATTGGTTTTTAAAATATGTAGGATTACTTTCTTGTCACCATTATAGCTTTTATATTCCACCTTTTATTCTACATATGAAGTTCCATAAGGTCACTCTTGTCATTGAACAGAATCATCTTATTCTAACTCTGAAGCTAATCATTTCTTACATATTCTGAGAAACTGCCTTCCGCCACGTCCCAATATGTATGCAGTTTGATTGCATATTATAAAGAGTTGAGCCTATGACCACAATGATGACATCACTGATGACATCACAGATGACATCATCTATGACATACACACAAACCAGTGGATTAAAAAATGTGATACTATTAAAAGATTACTTTTTCTTTCTACATAATTTTTTATTTCAATTTTAACATGTTAATCACTTATAAAAGACACACAGAAAGGAATATACATGTATGTACATGTTGTCAAGCAAATGTTGAATATTAAAACATTTCTTTTGTATACATATATACATTTACAGTAATAATAATTTTATTTTCAATAACCATGTATGGAAATCTTAAATATTTCCTAATGCTTAGTTGTACCTTGCAATTCTCATGCCATTTAGAAAATTATATGTGTACACAGTCTTCTTACAATAAAACAATTGAGTATTTACATACGTTTATTTTAAAATGTAGTAAATTATTAGGTTTTAACATGTCGCTTTTTATTGATTTCTACTTTTGTTTTGTAAATGTATATACAGATAATGTTACAGTCAACATGTCTTAGATATATGTGTAGCTACTTGCTGTTTAAAACAATATACTCATTTTTGTGAACTATTCCAAAATACTAATCTAAGATATGTAGAAATGTAAGGGTGGTCTAAATATGGGCAAATACGTAGAGTGATCTTATGTCTGATGCCATTAGTTAAAATAATCATTGATGTCATATATGATGCTATTAGCAATGTCACCAGTGATGTCACCAGTAATGTCATACACAATGTCATTAGTGATGTCATCATTGATGTGGGAGTACACGTGGAGTGCAGTTTAGCGGTTGGACACATTCGCTGACTTCTTTCATGCAGTGAAATCAACGATTCCAACTACCCCTTCTATGTTCCTGGGAAATCTGTGTGTATATTCATCATTTTATTTTCAATTACAGAGACATTTTAAAGAAAACATTTCTATGTACTGCCTTTTCTGAGCCTTACTGTTAATATACAGCAGTCTGCTCTACCCGTGGCTGTGCCTAGCTTTGCTTCCCCTTTAACGTTAATGTGCATGCGCATTCACCCATGTGCCTCGTGGGAGTGCACATGGAGTGCTGTTTAGCTGCTCAGATGAGCATTGGACCACATTATAGTCCTGTAAGAAAATCATATCATAAGGAGCATAATGACTCATCCTATAAAGAAAGATACACAGTTTTTTCATCATCAGATGATAGATTAGATGTTCCCTCACTGAGGATTATCACCTTGAACAATCTGACTCCCTACTCTTAACTATGAAAGACAAAGACATGATCCCTTTCCTAACAGGACAACAATTCTAACCATGTGTAAATCTATATTAAATCTGAAATCAATACAATCTCAAAACCTTCAATATATTCAAATTGTTAACACACATAGGTTGGACACAGTCAAATTGACTATTCCCTTGCAGATAGTAAGAGAGTTATTATGGAGCACGAAAGACCAACTGAGACACCATGGCTTTAAACTTGAAATTAATAGAGAAATATATCTGTGCAAATCATTTACCAAACCCCAATTTAGGGATGTGCCATCGGACTCAATACAGACTACTACATTTGAACCTTTATCTATTGATTGCCTGGGCAAACAGGGACATCTAAGATGAGAAGTGTCATTTAAAGATGCTTCAAAGAACCCTACAGAGAGACAACTTGGATGTGACTGAAGAATGCAATCAATGATACCAACTTTTGAAATAATCATTAATACTTAGAAAACCTGAATGTTCCACAAACTCAAAATGGCTGTCTAGAATACAAGAGGTTTTAAACATCTAATGTGAAATAACAGAATCCATTCTCTAGCCTCATTTGATATTATTGCACTACAAGAAACATGGCTAACCAGACAACCTATTTGGACCGTGTATGCAGTCTGCTAGACTCCAGCCAACAAACATGCCAAAGGCAAACAATCGGCAAGACTCTTAACAGTCAAATTAGAGCTTGGTTTCATGTTATCACATTGGGCTTCTCCTCATCCATTTATTCAATTAAACAAACTTAATTCCTCCAAACTCCAGAACCCCTATCTTAAAGTTACAGCCATCTAGAATCTGTATTGGAATTCAATTGCAATCTCAGATGACAACTTTTTTTAATTAGTTGACAACATGCTAGATTTAAGCATGAGTGAATCCTCAATAGATAATATGTTAATTGTTGGAGACCTCAATATCAGATATGGCAGTACCAACAACGTTCTTCTCTCTAGTCGAGCGGCTCGATGGATGGATTTCATGGCTGAGAGGGGCTTTACAATGCTTAAAGGGACACTTGAAGGAATCACTCCACCACACCCAAATTGTCATAGGGCTACATTGTATGCTATACTTGATTATGTTTTTATGACCACACATTCAAATAACAATTTAGAAACACAAAGAGACCACATTCACTGTGATCACTATAAATCATCCAATGCACTAGAGGGGGGGATAAATAGGGTGAAATGGACTGTATCTAACCTCCACATCCTAAAAGGATGTTTACACACTATTTACATTGCTCAGATGTGTTAACTAGTGTACCTTACACTGAAACTTTACACCTCTTTGCAGAACTTGACCAAAGAAGCTTCTGCCCTAATTTCACACATAGACATCCCTATGACCCTGTAATTCAAAAAAATGAAGGCTGTGGTGAGAAGTGAAAGGAAATGTATCATGTTAGATAATCCTCCCGATAAATTCTCTGCATTAATTAAAATTCAAACATTTTACAAGAATTGGGCCAGACAGCACAAACAATGCAATTGGAGAACACATGATAGCGGCTTTAGCATCTAAATCTAGTGGATTGATTTGGTTGCTACTTAAAGATGGTATGAACACCTCTACATACTCCCTTTTGCTTAATGCGATCAGCAAACAAGCGTGGGTTATCCACTTCTCGACTCAATTTGCAGAGGTAACTGTACTTGTAAAAATGACCTTCGTCTCCTGGTTTTTGATCATGTCGATATTCTTATGCAAATTAATAGACTAAGTACATCTAGAGCTCTTGGTCCAGATGAATTATGTAACACTACCCTGAAGTCCGACCCTGATCTTTGGGCCTCAATTTTGTTTCTAATATTTAAAAAAGTGATACTCACTGGTCATATACTCTTGTTGTAGAAATATTCCATAATCATTCCCATATTCAAGTAGGGAGATCGAAGGGAACCTACCAATTATCGTCTAATAGCCTTTCTTGACATTGCTGGGAAGACTTTTGCCTGATTAGTGCTGAAAGAGTTTCTCAAATGGTTGGTGGTGACATCTCAGATGAACATTCACCAATCAGAATTCATGCCAGGTTTGGGAACAACTGTTAATTTATTTCTATTGCCAGCAATAAAATAATGTGCATTAAAAACTAGCCAAGCAATACATTTAGCCTTCATAGATTTTAAACAAGCTTTTGACTCTGTCCCAAGAGAATTATGATGGTGTAAATTATTCAAAGCTGGTTGTCCCTCTTTTATTCTTAACCTATTATTTCAACTCTGCTATGACACTATTATTCGGGTCAAGTTGAATCAAGAGGGCCTCTTATCCCAGCCTATCCCGACATACCGAGGCTTCAAGCAGGGATGTATTTTAGCTTCAACCTTATTTCAATTCTTTATTGAAGATCTGAATGTACACATGCAAGTAACTAGATCATTTCTACCCAAAGTAGGAGAAAAATGTGTTTTGTGTCTGCTCTATACTGATGATCTTGTCTTAGTTTACAAGATACCACTAGGCCTCAAGAGAAAATTATGTGCTTTGGAAAAATATGCTTTGGCTAATTCTTTATTGATCAATATTCAGAAATCAAAGATTCTTATTATGTCCCCACGCAAAATTAGAAAAAGATTAGCTTTTGAATGGTCAATAGGAACGCTAAAACTGGACATCATTCATGAATTTAGATACTTAGGGCAAAATATCAAGGATAACAAACATGATACTCCATATAAAATGGAAATTAAGCACAAACTGGAAACCATGACTTCTCAAGCGTCCATAGTACATCGGAAATATGGGAAATGTTCCTGTTTACTAGTTATACATTTTTATAAACAAAAAGTTGTTGCTGATGTCATATATGGTGCTCAAGCCAAACTACCAGTACATCAGCCAAAATGGTAATACTTAGAAGGTGTGTACTGGAAAAAAAACTCCTATCTCTCCCGAAACGTGTTCCCATTTAAATTATTTGCTTTGAATTAGGTCTGAAATCACTTAGAACCAGTGTAGCCTAGCACTGCATAGTACTTTATAGAAAGTGCATATTGAATAAAGCATTTCCATTAAGTTGAGTACAGCACGCATTCAGGACCAAGTCACTGCTCCTGCCGCGAATATGGATAAAATCTGACCAGAGGTTTGGGCTGTAGACATGAGCACATTTATTTTTCCATACATTTTAGGACACCCCTACAACTTTGCCCCAGCTTGACAAAACCTCACCACACTTTGAAGGATCAATCTGACTGGGCTATGTAACTTTTTGTTTTACAAAGTTTGGTGAGGATTGGTCCGGGGAGGGGGTGAAGTTATAAGCCGACCCAAAAACTGTTCTTCCTATGGTTTGAGAAACTTAACCATAACTACAGGGCCGCTAGCTCAGCCCTGTAATATCAGTGAAAAAATGATGTTGTTAAAGGGACATTAGGGTTAAGTTGCACTAATAAAAACCTATACAATTCAGTGAAAACCCATTGGTAAAGGTAAAAAAAAAAATTCACCAGTTATGGTAAGCTAAGTAACCATAACACGCGCCACCACCGTGCACTGCTATCGCTAACAACCAGGACATCAAAGGTGATATCACAAATGTCATTAATGACATCACTGATGACATCTCATGTCTAGGTCACTTATTTTTGTTCACTGACATATCTAGACATGGTGGTTTTGTTCATTGACAGTCAGAATATGTAAATTCAAAAGGTTCTATACATCAAGACATTAAACATATTGGGCCTCATCACGACCTTGGCTTTTGTTATATGTACTACTATAATTGGTTGGCATGCTTGTGCCAGGACTGGAACATTTGGTTCACTTATCAGCACGTAAACCCAGACCCAGGTGCAAGGAGTTGGGGCATGACACTACCTCCCGACCCAATTAGCCCAGCATCTCCCATCGCCCAGGCCTTCTGCCATGAAGATTATCTTTGAACTTGGCCTTGCAAAGTAGCCTTGTCTACCAGAATACAAGGGAGTGAGAGGACTCACTATCATGTTCTAGGACTCCAAGTTTGAACTCTATTTTCATCCTTGTCTCACATTGAAAAGAGACCACAATATGGTCCATTTTAAAGCTTTTAAATGTTTAAATGAATCAAACTTGGCACTCTTGGTGTTCTTTCTTTGCACATTAACAAGGGATGATTCCTCCTTTGCACATTTGCCCGAGTATTGCAGCTCCACGATTCTGTGTATTCTTGCTGCAACAAGGTTTCCCTTCCCACTTCATGGGACCTGGCTTATTAAATTCATGATACGGAGGTACAGCTTCTATAAAAAGGCAGCTTCCCCTGCATTCTTCTCACTACATATAGCCAGCTTCTATGATGACTTGGTCTACCTTGTGTTACAGCATCTGTGCAATTATTGAACAGCTGATTTTCTGCAACACTTTGTGCATGTGTAATCTTCTCTTACATTTGTGAATTCACTTGATTCTTAACTTTGTCATTTGTTTCTTTAGGATCTATACATCCTCTTCGATCAGTATCTTGGGACGTCGTGCAAACCTTCTGTGACGTCACTGGCTTCTTTTCTCTGCTCCTTCTCATATTCCTTCAGTGAATTCCTCCCTCGAGTTTTCATCCCTTTGGGGATACATTCGGTAGGGTTGTCTCAACAGGTATCTTCTCTCGAACACACGCTGCAGTATTGGCAGAGCTGCTGGTCTCATACATGGCACAATCTCAGGTCTCCAATAAATGGTAGGTAGCAGGGTGGGGTTTCCTGCAAAGGCATGCAGCTGCTCTTCTACACTGGTGTGCATGTTATCTCACACTGACCAAAGCATGACCTGGCCCAACCCCAGGCAACCAGGAGTTATAGCCCATATAACTGACTAAACCTTAATAATCCCAAATTCTATGGCACCAGGTGCCCTTTGACTACCAACCCGAAAGTAACAAGTCTTGAAATGTTTAAAGAGGATGGACAGGACACATCGTTGAGCGACCATCGCATGATTTGTATTGCAAGGTGCTCGTAGGGATACATTATAGTTCAAAACGAGGGTGAAGATATTGGAGCCAGATGGCGCCAAAGGGATTGAGTGAAATGTGTCTGTGAAGGTTAGAGTGCCTCAGAACCTCCTTTGTGCCCGTTTTAAGGTCTGCCAGGTGCAAGTATAGTGATAAAGTAGCATCATGTTAGGAGTGTAGTTCATTTGTTCTTTGACTTTCAACATGAGAAGATGATCACTTCATCACCCAAGTGATGGAAGACGGGTGAACTGGGCTGGAAACAATGACCTGGCACTTCTTATGGATCATGTATCAGTGCACGCCAACCAGCCGCGCCGGTTTTCACTGTATGTATTGCATCATCCACAACAATGTTTTCCTTTATAAGATTCTGCTTGTACTACGTTTTGCCAGAATGTTCTTAGCAGCAGAGTTTTTTGCTATTGCTCTCATCTGTGTGTGAGATTAAAACTTATTATCCGCACAAGATTGAATTGAGCCTTTCTTCCCTAGCGGTTTGTACTTTTTCTGGTGTGAGCGTTCATGGGCATGCCTTCACACCGCAGGAGGCAGCCTGCTATGAGGCACACATAAGGACCAGGATATGCATAGAACGCCCAGTTGCACCACTCATGGGATGGTTTTGGTGCCTCCACCAAACAGCTGGGGCACTAATGTACACTCCGGAAAAAATGTCCCTGGATTGCTGTCACTTGCACTATATGCTGCACAACAAGTACATACTTTGGAATATACCCATGCCTCCAGATGAGAAAATTTCACGCCCCCAAGTCAGATGGTGAAGAAGTTGCAAGTGACAACAGGGCAACTCACAATAGACATGACGAATTGAGCGAATGACCTATTGTCCGGCAGGACATCATTGACAACTATTTATTAAAGCACATATGGACACCTGCCACTGTACATTTCACTTCAACTCTATTCACATGTACCACTCTAATGAAATGACGAATGTATCAAACCGTTGTAGTTCAAAGTGATTTATTGTACAACTGTGCACCAAAAACCCGGCAATATGACCCTCCCAACACCCAGAGGTGTGCATTGTAAGGGTGATGGCCCTGGCCATTGTCTCATGTGAGGCTGACATTTTTTCAGCCAACTCTCTAGCCCTCTGACTCATTAGGGTGGCACTATATTCTGTTGCATGCCGATACAGTCCAGGGAAGTGACAAGTCACCTGGGACACCTAGCACAGCAGCAAGCATTGCCTGGGAGTGTCCCAGTTGCTCCTAGGCTATCTGCTGCATTGCCTCTTGCTGCTGCTCGATCTGGGTGAGCTTCTCCCAGATGGCATTTAGAGTGTGGTCCGGGCCAGGGAGACGGATGGGTGCACCTTCCCTCAATGCCAGATGTCCTTCTGCCTGCCCCTCATCATCCAGACATTTGGAATCTGTGTCCTCAGGACAGTGATAACAGACAGCAGTACAAGATGGCAAGGGGGAGGAGAAGAATGCATGTGTTATACGTTGGGGAGGTGGGAAGAACCAGAGGACCTCAAAATCGCAGGGGAAACTGTAGAGGTTGAGGCAGTGGTAGCAGAATCCGGTGGTGCAGTGTCAACAGGTGCAGTGGCCTGGTCCTGTGCCTGCATATTGTTGACACTTGGGTGGGGGGGTCTCTGACTCTCCAGCAGTGGTGGGAGGTGACTCAGTGTGGGAGATCCTCCAGCTTCTGTCATGGCCAGAGTTGGTGGCATGATTGTAGCAGGTTTGCCAGTGCCCCCAGAGGTGGCAGAAGCAATGCTCTTGGACAGGGCTGTTTTGGGTGGCTTGTGTGGCATGTCTGGTGGCCATTTTGGTACTTCCTGAGGCAGGATTGCCAGAGTTGCTGCTGCCTTCCATGGTGTCCTGAGTGTATTGTGTACCTATTAGTAGACAGGACATCATGCATCAATACCTTAATGGACTTTAGTAGGGTGCATTCTAATGTAGTGTTCTGTGTAGTATGGTATTAATGGATGCTAAGGCCTCATTGGGGCCTACTTCATGTTGCAGACAGTCAAACGGTTTACTGCCTTGATTATTGTGAGGTCATATTGACAGTCGGGAATGTGTGCCTTACTTGGACTGTGGTGCCATGTGCTTCACAGTTGTACAAGGTTACATGTGCCTGACTAGGGCCCGCCCAATGTTGCTTGTTTATTTGGTTGTAGTGTCAGTTGAGGGGTGCCCTGCTAGGTATGGCAGTGTCAACACAACATTAGATGGGACACAATCTTCATGAAGGCATTGCAGCTACTGGTCTGTTGCACTAGTTCTACGTTTTAGCCACACGTCTAGTGGTGTTGATTGATTGCCATAGTTTCTTTCTTTCCCGTAGAGTGAATGGGGAAAAAACTTTGCTCACGCCTACAGCTCAAACTGCTGAACGTATTTGCACCAAATTTGCGGCAGGAGCAGCGGCTTGGTCCCGAAAGCGTGCTTTTGTAAATTTGGTGGAAATCCGTCCAGTAGTTTTTTCTAAAATGACCAAAAAGTATTTCTAAAAAAATTAGTGTTATCTAGGTCTGCTCCGTGGACACATTTCCCTGTTCACTCCGGGGGCCAAGGACACCAATTGGCTAATCGTCTTGCATCATGTCCATGGATATGTGACGTGTTTGCTGAGTGACTGGGGTGAAGCGTGAGGTGCGTCAGCTTTTTGGAAATGCCCGCCATCTTGGATGTCGGACATCGTGGTAAAAACAGATTAAAAACACAACATTACACTTATCAAATTTATCTAATAGGGCCTCATCACGACTTTGGCGGTAACCCTTAAAATCGGCGGTAACGCTATTAGCGCCAATTTCACGAGTCCAAATACCGCTGCGCCATTACAGCTGGCGCAAGTACAGCTGGCTGTACAAGCGCCGGCCATAATAGCGTCAGGAACCATTTGCGCTAAAACATCAGCAATCACAAGTCCGGCGTAGGCGCAATTAGTGCCAGAAAAGCGGCAGATAATCTGCCGAAAATACCTCTAGCAAAAAAGCTGGAAGTAACAGAACACAGGCCACAGCAATAAGGGTCCAGGTGGAACCAATGCAAATCAGAGGCCTACAAAGAAGCCACCCATGCATAACACACCTTCCCCAACACCATTGCACCAGCAGGAGCAGGGAGGAGACAGCAATAAGGGCCCAGGTGGAACCAATGCAAATCAGAGGCCTACAAAGGAGCTGCCCATGCACAACACTCCCTCCCCTACACTATCACACCAGCAGGAGCAAGGAGGAGACAGCAATAAGGTCCCAGGTGGAACTAATGCAAATCAGAGGCCTACAAAGGAGCCACCGATGCACAACACACCCTCCCCAACCCCATGCTGCCATTTGGAGCCGGGAGCCTTGATGTTGACTTCTACCTGCTGCGCCTGGAGCTACAGAGGCCAGCCAACCAGGCGCAGGTGCACCAGCTGAAGGTTCAATTCTATGCCGTTGCCCAAGTCCTGAATGTAATAGCAGCCCTGGACTGCACACATGTGGCACTCGTACCACCCCAGGCACATGAGGCTGCCTACAGAAACTGGAAACAGTACCATTCCCTCAACGTGCAGATGACATGTGGTCTTGGCCTCACCTTCAGCCACTGCTGTGCCCGCTACCCAGGATCCACCCACGACTCCATGATCCTGCGCAACAGTACCCTGCCGGCGTACATGGAAATGCACCGAGGCCAAAACACATGGCTACTGGGTGAGTACAAATGTATACCATAAAGCATGTCAATCCACAACTGATGGTGCCTGTCACGGAATCCATTATTCTCAATAGGTAGCACCATTACTGCAGCATTCACATTCAAGCACCTTGCACAATAAACCTTGGGCATGTCCAACACAGCAGAACACACCCATGCAGGATGCAAGAGACATGTGGCGGCACAGTGACATTGGGAATCCACACCACAATAAAGCCTCCTGTTTGAGTAGCACCATGGCTCCCAACACTGACACAGTACAGAAATCCCACCCTGGCCACCCGACAGTAATGAAATTCTAAACCATAAGCTGGCACATCCACAAATGCACCACACATAAGTCGGCTAAGTAATGGCAATGTACATCCCACGAAGACTGTCCCCAGAATGGCCTAGCAAATGCATGGAGAACAGTACAGAATAGTGACAACCAGCAAATGCAACTGTAGCCAATGGATTTGAGTACTGTTACATCCAGAAACATAGAAGTACCAAGTGGAGAGTACCCTATTGATTCAATCGTGTCCGTAGGACAGCACACTCCACAATGTTATAGACCAAATGACAAATATGGCAAAATCACACTGATGACAGAGCTCTGCACACCCACTGGACTTACCTTGTCCCCAGACCATCTTTCTCTCCCCTGCAGGTGATTCTGGATATCCCCAGTACATGTGGCTCATGACCCCTGTGCGTCATCCGCACACGGCAGCGGAGCGGGCATACAACCTTGCCCATGCCCATACACGGATCTGCGTGGAAAGGGCATTTGGACTGCTGAAGGCACGCTTCCGGTGCCTCGACTGCACTGGAGGGGCCATGATGTATGCACCAGAAAAATTTGGCAAAATTGTACTGACATGTGCCATGCTGCACAACATCTGCTGTCGCAGAAATGTGCCACTGCCCCCTGATGCACATGTGCAGCCACTTGAGGATGGTAGTGAGGGTGATGAAGTGCCAGAAGGTGTTGCACATGCACAAAGGTTTGGGCTGAGGGAGGGAAGGTTGGCCAGACAGGAATTGATTGATGTATTTTTTTTTAGAAATGGGTAATGGTTAAATTGGAAAATTGTATTTGTAACAATCACTACTGTCCATGCATTGTGATTTTTCTAACATGATTTATTTACAGTCCAACAAACCCCCCTTACCCCCAGTGAACACCCATTACACAATCCCCCCTCCCCCAGTGAACACCCAGCACACAATCCCCCCTCCCCCAGTGAACACCCAGCACACAATCCCCCTCCCCCCAGTGAACACCCAGCACAGAATCCCCCCTCCCCCAGTGAACACCCAGCGCACAATCCCCCCTCCCCCAGTGAACACCCAGCACACAATCCCCCCTCCCCCAGTGAACACCCAGCACACAAACCCCCTTCCCCCCAGTGAACTACCCTCAACTGTGCAGATAGGCACATGTGTCTTATCAGGGCACCAACAACGATGCCATGCACCACTAGGATGGTTGTGGGCGCTTTCCTTTTCCGGGACCCTCTGGTGTGCGTGCCCTCAGGTGGCGCATAGACCGGCACCTAGGAGATGGCTCGAGGGAACCCTCCGTGGTCGAAGTAGAAGGGACTGAAGTGGTGGCCAGCATGTGCTGTCGCATGAGGTTGTTTCCCTCCCTTGTTTTCTCAGCAAGTGCTGAGACTGCCTCGGTCAACTCCTTCACTAGTTGCCCGAAGCCTGTCAGGGCAGCGGTACATTGTTCAACGACTCTGCGTGTGTACGCATTGTCCCGCGCTATTTGCATCCATGCTGTATTGATGCACTGACGGCCTTGATGTGATGACTCTGCACCTTGGCCATTGATTCCACCCTGGCCTATTTGGCCTCAATAATGTCGAGTCGGCCCATCACTGCAGCCCCTTTGACGAAGGGCACCCCTGGTGTGTCATGTGCTGGCCTGCGACTTGTGCGCTGTTGGGTGGGGGGACTGCATGGGGACATTGCACCAGTTTGGATTGGGCTGCCAGGCTCTGAGTGCCGGTCTTCTGGGCTGCTATATGATGGCGTAGCCCCGTCCGGCTGTGGTGTGCGGACACGACGCACAGGCAGATGTGGGCTTTGTGGAAGCTGTGTGCCTGGCCTTAGGCTCCCCTGGGGTGTGACCATCCCTTCGGTGTCACTGCTTCTGGGAGAGTGCTGTCCTCCTGCCTGATGAGCATGTGGAGATGTTCCTCCCACGTTGGGCTCTGATCCACTGCTCTGTCCCTCAGCATGGGGGTTGTTATTGGTGGATTTCCTGCAGCCATGTGGGTGCTGCTGCTGTCTGGTAGGGCTGCGTTGGGGTGTAGTGGGGGTTGGCCTGGTTCGTCTCCCTTCCGTGCGGCCTCTTTCAGGGGTGGTGGTGCTGGTGGAGGGGCGGTGCCGTGGGCGCTGTGATGGTGTGGCCTCCTCCCCATCATCTTCATCCTGTTGGGATTGACGTGTTCCTGTGGGGTACATAGGGTGTGGTTTGAGTTCAATGCTACATATATTTGTGTGATGCAGTTCATGCCAACAAGTGGGATTGAAGACAGTATCATTCACACATTCTCCTTGCATTCTGTTCTGTCGCCATGTGGTGCTTGTTGTGAGTGGGTATGGAGGTAGACTGCATGGGAATGTCGGAGTGACAAGATTGCATGCGTGGTTGGCAGTGCCTTAAGTGGCACTACAAAATGAGCCGGGGATCATCAAGGGGGAGTGGCCTAATGGCGGGGGTCCCGCTGGCCCGTTAGGCCACGCCGCCCTGACGAGTACTGGCTCAATAGTTCACTGGCACCCATGCCAGGCAGCCTTTTGTAGAGATCAGCACCCCCTCCCCCATTGGGGAGGGGCTGCTGATCTCTGCATTTATTTTCTATAGGCTTGCCTGGCAGAGGACAGCGCCTCGCCTATTTAGCCTTAATGGTGGGGCTGCACCTCACCAGCTGGTTATGGGCAGCATCACCATTAAGGCTGAAAGGGTGAGGCCGCTGGAAGCAGAAGCCATTTTCCTGAAGACTGAAAGTCCCGCGAATCCCTGGGAGGTTCAGGATTTAGAAAACAAGGCCTCTGCTTCCAGCGGCCTCACGTTTTCTCCATAATGGTGGCGGCCGCCCACGGGCATCTCCTGCTTAAAGGGATGCCTCGCAGGTGCGGCGCCACCATTATGGCTGAAATGCATTATTTTCTGAAGCCTGAAGCTTTCGCATACGAGCAAGAGGATCAGGCTTCAGGAAAAAATACTTTTCGTGTAGTGGCCAGGGCTGGCAGGGGAGATTAGAGGGCCCCGGCAGGGCCCCGCCTCAAAACGAAATTTCAGAGACTGCCGGGGCTCAGCCCTGGCAGGTCCCTGCCCACTTAAAGCTCTGGTGGTTGGGGTGCACTGCGCTCAGGGTTTTGGGGGTGTATTCATGCGCACTTCAACTCTACATAGCTGTCCTATGGCTATGCATGTCTATCCCCTGCCCCTGTCATTCATGCACTGCACGTGCAGGGTCGTCTAGGCAGCACTATGGTTCGATGGATGTAGGCCTCACTTATGGTTGTATGCAGTTCCTCACACACATTTCATCCCATTCATTCACTTAGGTTCTGCATGTGTGGTTCTTTCAGCTGCATGCATTCAGGTTTTGGACTCACCTGCAGTTGGATCGATGCCAGTGCCTGCCTCCGCTCCGCCAATGCCCTCGATGGTGCCAACATCTATCAGGGCACTCATTTTCTCCTCCCATGGTGTGAGTTCGGGTGGGGGTGGTGGTGGCCCTCCTCCAGTGCCCCTGCTTGCACTCCTGTGCTGTGACAGGATGCCATGGACTCGCACGCGCAGGTCGTTCAGGTGCTTGCGGCAATCCTCCCCATCCCGGGGCACGCTCTCCACAGCAGTGACCCTCTGGCTGATGTTGCGCCAGATTTGTGCTCTGCGCTGGCCACTTGTTTTGTGCTGCTGCAGCTCCTCATGGTGTGTCTCCGCCTCCTCCACCAGTACAGCTAGCTCCTGGTCACTGAATTTGGGTTTTCGCACCCTGTCCAGGGCAGTCTTGCCCCTAGTGCGCTCCTGGAACATGTTTTGGGGTTGGATGACGTGGATGGCTTCCTGGGGCCGTGATATCCGACGGATTGTGATTTCCAAGATGGCCGACGCTTTGTTTCCAGTTCCGGCGGTGACGCGTTTCCTGTGCGCTAAAAGCGTACGCTATGAGCACGATATGGTGGTATCGCACGGTGCGCAGAATTTAAAGGTTCGCGCTATTTGCGATAACGCCATGGACCGGGGCGCGTGCACGATAAGTCATGATTTACCGGGGCGCGTGCACGATAAGTCATGATTTGGCGGATTGTGTGTTCTTAAAGTTGTTTGCTTAGCGTTTTGGTTTAGCTGAAGGTGCATATATACGGGACAATAAGCAGACCTCAAGCACACAATTCGTTTGTATACATGAAGATCAACTTTAATGTTATTAACATTTTCTAGTGATGTTGTTTGTTTCTTCCTTACTATTTATTCCATGTTTAACATTACTCAAAACTGTAAGGTAGCATTAATTTATTTTACTATCCAAAATTACCATATTAAAAATATTGTACTTCTACGGTGCATGCTGCACCATTGCCTATGTGTGTGTATGATTATGGTCTTACATTAGCAGCAACACTCCAATATAATATTTACTTTGGATGAGTATGTTCTTTAATACATACAATACTGTATTATAGGTCTCCTAATCACCCCTGACATCTTGCTCTCAACACGGTAAACACAACCCCTGTGTTAACATGTTATCACAATTAATGTAATGTGTGATTGTACAGGAGGAGCCAAGTGCCTCTACTGGAAGTCCCAGCCCTATTTTTCCTATATGTTGGAAGCCAGAAATTGTGACGCCAGTAATAATGGCTATACCGCGAAAAATCCTTGAAACAATATATCCATTGAGAAAACCATGCATGATGTATTCACAGAGAGATGGCTGTCTCTTAGGGGAGGTCCCTGAAGAAGTGTGAATAGGATTGAAAGAGAAAACTGGTGACTTCACATGAAGCAGAGATGATGCAACAAGAGGAGATGCCAAGGAAGAAGGTGAATAGACCTTATAGAATCTGATGGCGAAGTGAACAATTGAGAAACATTTCATGCTTGGAATGAAGATTACACGTGCAGAGAGCACTGAAGAAAATGCAAGCCATTTCATAATTGTACAGATGCTGAAATGCAAGTAGACTTAGTAATCATGAAGGCTGGCTATACATAGTGAATAGACTACAGACGGTGCCACCACTATATATATATATATATATATATATATATATATATATATATATATATTACATGGCCACGGTAGTGGCCACGTAGTTATGGTTAAGTTGCTGTTTCCATAGGAAGAGCACTTTTTGGGCGGCTTATAACTTCGCTCTCCCTGGACGGATCCTCACCAAACTAGTTGGGTCACTCTGAATTTTTTTGCAAAGTTTGGTGAGGATTCGTCCAGGGGGGGAAAAGTTATAGGGGGGGTCCCAAAACTTTTTTTTTTCCCATAGACTGAATGGGAAAAAACTTTGCGCACGGCTACAGCCCAAACCGCTGGACGGATTTACACCAAATTTGCGGCAGGAGCGGCAGGAGCGGCAGCCTGGTCCCAAAAGCGTGCTTTTGTAAATTTGGTGTAAATCTGTCCAGTACTTTTTTTAAAAATTACCAAAATGTAAGGCGCCATGTTCGCGGACATGCGACGTGTTCGCTGATTGGACGGCGAGGGGCGTGGAGCGCGTCAGATTTTCTGTGGCGCTCGTATTCGCAGTCGACCACGTACAGCGCAGTGAAACGTGGATTAAAAATTTTATTTAGTGCCGTGTGTTGGTGTGTAAGAGTGTTTGGGGAGGGTGGGGGAGTAAGAGATAGGTTCAATGTTTTGTTTTTTTATGTGCTAGACCTTTTTGTTGCGTTCGATTTGTCCGCGGAGAACACGGCTGTTCTGACATTTTGTAAATAAACTAAATAGTGGGGTGTTTAGAGGACGGAGTATGTGTCATTTTTGTTCGCAAGGAAGGTAAAAATGAGCTATGAACACTCACGGTGTACTTAATTGTTCGTAAATACACAAACTGGGGGTGTCCTCAGGACGCTGTCCGTATTGTAATCTGTCTAGTTGAATGTGTTCTAAGAACACTCGCAGTGTCCCGAAATGGTTGCAATTACACAAAATGGGGGTGTTCTGAGAACGTTGTTTGTATTGTTCGTTGTCAGGGTGAAAGTGTTTTAAGAGCACTCCTTTTGTTCGCTAATAGTACGATTTCCTAGGGGCGTCAACCGACTTTTTGTCCACTAAAGAAACGATAAATCCGGCTGGTGTGCGCCGACATTATGTGATAATCCTATGACTGGCTCTATTGACCTGGCTGACTTGCTTTTGCGACACTAAATCATATCTCCCGCCCCTAAGCCTGATATTATCAAAGCATTCATATTCCCTGCCTTTCTCCGTGACGTTACAGGGTGCGCAATGAAACGCGCCCAGTCGTCTCCAGTACTACGCGACTTTACACAGAACCCGGAAGACAACGCACATTATGTCACAACAGTGCGCGCCACAATTCGGAATATGAAACTGTGATTTAAAAGCAAAGAGCAAGATTGTAAATGTTGTAAAGTACATTTATTTGACATCAAATGTTTAGAGAATATTCAGCAATTTGCATTTGTCTTTGTTGTCGATCCGCAAAAGTTCATGTTGAGACACGCGATGTTCCTTTGCGGTACAGAGAGCGTTAGATCAGCTTACAACTCAGTGCGCCACAATTCGGAATATGAAACTGTGGTTTAAAAGTAAACAGCAGGATTGTACATTTGGTAAAGTACATTTATTTCACATGAAATGTTTAGTGAATATTCAGCGATTTGCTATTGTCTCTGCTGTCGATCAGCAAAAGTTTATTTGAAGCCACGCGTTGTTCCTTTGCGGTAGATAGGCTGTTGGTTTATGATAAAAGCAGTAAATGGTCGCTCTGATAATCGGAAGGTTGCTCCAACAACGAGCCATTAGACCACCCTATTGGTTGGTATGTTGTTTGTAGCCGCTAGTACTGCGTAAGGGCATATTGGTCCTTGGCGATTGTCCCATAAAATGGTGAGGGTCATGAAGTTGCATATTTGGACTGGCACCTGGAAGTTGAAGACCCCATCCGCTGGAGTCTGTAAATCGTGACATAGACAAAATGGGGCCACGTACCTGTTTTAAAAAGCATAAATTAGTCTCACCAGCCGATCTTCATTAAAAACCATCATTTTATTTATTAGGGCGTGAAACTATTTGCTATCGAAGATAGTGCAACAGAGTATATTAATAATAAAATAATAATATTTTCCCATTCATATAGCGCTAAGAACCGTGAGGTATGTAAGCAGTGCTTATTATTAACCACGGTGTGTGGTGCTCATTTATCGACCACGGAAGGATGAAAGGCTGAGTTTCGCCTTGCCGGGATTCAAACTTGCGTTAGCAAGCTGTGCACGGATGTCAAAGCGAGCGCTGTACTCGCTGTGCCACTTGACAGGCTACAGTGAAGTGGCACAGCGAGTAGAGTGCTTGACCGCCTATAGACCGGTTAAATTATTTCTATTAACCCACCCTGTGTCGTCTGCCTTTTTCAGAGCCCTCTAAACGACAGGGGATCAATTCGGCGGTGGTAGTGCGCGGTAGAAAACATTATGCCACTTTCAACGAACAAGTTCAACTTGAGCGGTCTTTAATGCTACGCTATTGTAATTATATTTGGTATAAAGTAATCTAAAGGGTTACTTACAGTACAATTGCAATTTCCATTGTCTACGAGTGGTGCAGTCCCAAAATACTACTCCGCGTGTGCCAACGATCTTTTGTATAGTGATATAATATATAAAAGTGGTTTTGTTTCAGAAATGCCATCTTTATCTTCTCTTACGTTTTAGCAACACTCCTTCAAGAGAAGTCTTTCATCACAATCTCTGTCTGTCAAGGTCAAAACACAATACAACCTTATAGTCCGCTTTGTGAGCATCTACAGGGGCCCGAGAAAAAAATGGAAGCAGCTGACCTTCACTGTGAACGAGCACAAATTCTTACTTTGCAACATTCTGTGTAAAGCCATCTGTAGAAGTTGTGGAAGCAGCTGACCTTCACTGTGAACGAGCATAAATTCTTACTTTGCAACATTCTGTGTAAAGCCATCTGTAGAAGTTGGTTTTTGCACGCCATGTTTGTATATTGTTTGCGTGATATTAAAAAAACTTTGTTAAAGGGACGTTATGCTTAAGTTGCGCTATTAAAAACCTATGAAATTCAGTGAAAAAACTTTGTTAAAGGGACGTTATGGCTCAAAGTAAAACCGAAAGACTCCTGAAATTCGCCAGTTATGGTAACATAAGCAACCATAACTTGCGCCACCGTGCACTGCTAACACTAACACCCAGGACATCAAAGATGACATCACAAATGTCATTGATGACATAACTGATGACATCACATGGCTGGCTCTCCCTTTTTGTCCTTTATTGACATATCGAAGCCACATAGTTTCTTCAGTAACAGTCAGGAAGTAAAAATTGAAAAGGTACTATATTTGTAGACTTAGGGTCCTGTCACATCATATGAAACATGTACATAGCGGAAGATACAGGCTTGAAAGAGAGCAATCCTTTCTGTGCATGAAGATAATCATTATGGTTATCAGCACTTTCTCATAGTTTTATTTTTATTACTCTACCTTCCCTCTATATGCTCATATTTGTATACATTATATTCACTCTCCATAGAGTGAATGGGAAATAAATGTTGCTCGCGCATACAGCCCAAACCGCTGGACGGATTTGCACCAAATTTGGACCAGGAGCAGCGGCTTGGTCCCGAAAGCGTGCTTTTGCAAATTTGGTGAAAATCCGTCGAGTAGTTTTTTTTTTAAAATGACCAAAAAGTAGGTAAAAAAAAATTAGTGATATCTGTGTTCGGTTTGCGGATACACTTCCCTGTTCGCTCCGCGGAAAGTGTCCTGATTGGCCAATCGTCTTGCGTGATGTTCGCGGACATGCAAAGTGTTCGCTGACTGGACGGCGTGGAGCGTGAAGCGCGTCAGATTTTTCGGTAGCGCCCGCCATATTGGATTCGCGGACGTCCCCGGACAGTGCGGTGAAACTTTGTTCAAAATGTGTATTTTGTAGAGTGTGTTGGTGTGTAGGAGTGTTTGGGGAGGGTGGGAGTGTATGAGATAGGATGAAAGTTGTGTTTTTTATGTGTTAGACGTTCTTTTTGTGTTCGATTTGTTTGCGGCCATCACGGGTGTTCTGAAATGTTCTAAATAAACTGACCAGGGGGTGTTCTAAGGAGTCAATATGTGTCCGTTTTGTTCGCAAGCAAAGTGAAACTGTTCTAAGAACACTAGCAGTGTCCGGGGAGTGTTCGTAGGTGGTGTCCTGAGGATGCTGTGCGTATTGTTCTCTGTCAAGTTGAATGTGTTCTAAGAACACTCGCGGTGTCCTGAAATGTTCGCAAATAAACAAAATGGGGGTGTTCTGAAGACGCTTCTAAGAACACTCGCGGTGTCCGGGGAGTGTTCGTAGGGGGTGTCCTGAGGACGCTGTCCTTATTGTTCTCTGTCAAGTTGAATGTATCCTAAGAACATTCGCGGTGTCCTGAAATGTTCGCAAATAAACAAAATGGGGGTGTTCTGTAGACGCTTCTAAGAACACTCGCGGTGTCCGGGGAGTGTTCGTAGGGGGTGTCCTGAGGACGCTGTCCGTATTGTTCTCTGTCAAGTTGAATGTGTCCTAAGAACACTCGCGGTGTACTGAAATGTTTTCAAATAAACAAGATGGTGGTGTTCTGAAGAGGCTTCTAAGAACACTTGCGGTGTCCGGGGAGTGTTCGTAGGGGGTGTCCTGAGGACGCTGTTCGTATTGTTCTCTGTCAAGTTGAATGTGTCCTAAGAACACTCGCGGTGTCCTGAAATGTTCGCAAATAAACAAAATGGGGGTGCTCTGAAGACGCTTCTAAGAACACTCGCGGTGTCCGGGGAGTGTTCGTAGGGGGTGTCCTGAGGACGCTGTCCGTATTGTTCTTTGTCAAGTTGAATGTGTCCTAAGAACACTCGTGGTGTCCTGAAATCTTCGCAAATAAACAAGATGGTGGTGTTCTGAAGACGCTTCTAAGAACACTCCTGTGTCCGGGGAGTGTTCGTAGGGGGTGTCCAGATGACGCTGTTCGTATTGTTCTCTGTCAAGTTGAATGTGTCCTAAGAACACTCGCGGTGTCCTGAAATGTTCGCAAATAAACAAAATGGGGGTGTTCTGAAGACGCTTCTAAGAACACTCGCGGTGTCCGGGGAGTGTTCGTAGGGGGTGTCCTGAGGACGCTGTCCGTATTGTTCTTTGTCAAGTTGAATGTGTCCTAAGAACACTCGCGGTGTCCTGAAATGTTCGCAAATAAACAAGATGGTGGTGTTCTGAAGACGCTTCTAAGAACACTCCTGTGTCCGGGGAGTGTTCGTAGGGGGTGTCCTGATGACGCTGTTCGTATTGTTCTCTGTCAAGTTGAATGTGTCCTAAGAACACTCGCGGTGTCCTGAAATGTTCGCAAATAAACAAGATGGTGGTGTTCTGAAAACGCTTCTAAGAACACTCCCGTGTCCGGGGAGTGTTCGTAGGGGGTGTCCTGAGGACGCTGTCCGTATTGTTCTTTGTCAAGTTGAATGTGTCCTAAGAACACTCGCGGTGTCCAGAAATGTTCGCAAATAAACAAGATGGTGGTGTTCTGAAGACGCTTCTAAGAACACTCCCGGTGTCCTGGAATGTTCGTAGGGGGTGTCCTTAGGACGCTGTCCGTATTGTTCGTTGTTAAGTTGAAAGTGTTGTAAGAACTATCGCGTTGTTCTGAAATGTTCGTAGGGGTGTCCTGAAAACGGTGTCAGTATTGTTCGCTGGCAAGTTCAAAGTGTTCTAAGAACACTCACATTGTTCGCGGACATTAAAAGTTTCCCATAGATCATAGTTGAAATGTTTGACTCTATGGATGTGATATGCTGTGGTGGTTGTTGCCAGGGCAAATGGCCAGGCACCCAAGACTCTATGCCCTGGCAACAACCACCGCTGCATATCACATTCATATTTGCTTATAACTTTGGGTGAAAAACAAATGTATAAGGAACAAAGATATTAGATACTATGGATGTGATATGCTGCTATGGTTGTCCTTATTATTGTATACTTACTGTTTGGTCTAGTAATGGGAGTCCATGTTTTTCTTCTTCATTTCTGTGATAAAAGAAAATAGCATGTTAGTATTAGTATTTTGTAATGACTTATTACATTGTATAAGCAATATACTTTTATTTTTTTTCGACCCTCATATTTAGTAGAGTACAAATCAGAGCACTGTGCAATTTGCTCAGTTTCTGTATTTGTTGCTAAAATCATTGGGTCTGTGGGAGAAAAAAAAATCCATGTTGGATTAAAAAAAAACCTTTTTCTGTTATGCTACAGTTTATTTGTTTGTTTGTTTTCAGTGTTCACTTGTTGTTTCTGGCTAATGCTTTATACTTTGCTTTGTTGTATTTTTTTGGAGCAGTAACAGATTCTTCATTTGTTTTGATATTATAAAATTTTGGAGCAGTTAGATACCAATTGGCATATTCTAACTGTCTATTTTTTTTAATATATTTTAGTGGTTTTGATTTATCTATTTGGATATTGTTAAATTTTGGGACAGTTAGATACCAATTGGCGTATTCTAACTGTGTATTTTTTGGCCTAATTTAGTGGTATTCATTTATCTGATTAGTTGTTGTAGAATCTTTGAGCTGTTAGATAGCTTTTGGAGTATTCTAACAGTTTATATTATTTTAACACAAATTTATAATTTTGGGACAGTTAGATACCAATTGGCGTATTCTAACTGTGTATTTTTGGTCTAATTTAGTGGTATTCATTTATCTGATTAGTTGTTGTAGAATCGTTGAGCAGTTAGATAGCTTTTGGAGTATTCTAACAGTTTATATTTTTGTAACACAAATTTACTTAAAGGTTTAAATACAGTTTATTTATCAAATTTTGGTTTTAAGATCATCAAATAAGCGTTTGTAAGATTTGCTGGTAATCTCTGCTTAAGAGCAATGGTACTATCATTACATTCAAACCATCCACATTTCTTTTTTATGTATGCAGTGTAGTGCCCTGAATTGGTTGTGGCACCTGCGTGGTAGATTATACCTATTGTTGTGAAGGTTTTCTTACCAAGTGATATTTGACCATGTGTGAATCCAGTCAGCTTGCAGTTGTTTTTGGTACCATCTGCATTGTAACGTAGAAGCATTAGTATTACGTATTTACTATGTGGTTGTATTACTAACGTGGAGCGATTATCTGAATTGCAGGTAGAGCATAATCTACCATGGTTTGCATTTTGTACAAGTTGCTGAAATGGAATGGATTCACAATTTGGTATTGATATATATATATATATGAAGCGTTCATTGGGGATTTCTTCTTGTGTCACATTTTTGCAGAGAGTGCATGTATGTTTCCACATGTATGAAATCTGAAAGATTTCATTTATAGGTATGTTTTTGTTTTCCAGTACTTGTAGTAAGTACATTAGACATTCTTGTGGATCTTCCTGTGAGTTTAAAGTGAATTTCACCATTCCAGCACAGTAGTCCAATTGTCGTCTTATTCCAAAAACACTATATGTGATGTCAGGATTGTTTGCTGCATTTCTGTGAAGTACTAACATTTGCAAACACAATGGGTCTGTACTGTGTGAGTAAATGTTGTCAACAATTGGTGGTAATTGAAATAGAATATTCATTGCTACATTTGCATAGCAACTTACACCAACTATATTTCAGAATTTAAATGGTCCAGGTAGTTCTGTATCTAACTGCTTTTTTTGGAGTTTGTCTTCCTTCTTTAAAGAAGTACCTGGTTTACTTTCTCTAATTGATTCTTTTTTGTTTGTGGTACTTGATGACGTATTAGTTTCTTTTACTCTCTTTGGAGGATTTGCAGTGACGTCCTGTTGCATTTCTGTTTGATTTAGTTTTCTTTTACTTTTTGTGGAACAGAATATGTGTTTAGATGGGGAGTGTATAGTGAGCGAAGTCTATTATATTCTAAAATGCAAGGAATATCAGCGTTTACTGTACTTGCATCAAAGTTGATTAGAAATAGACCATCAAGTGTACGTAAGCGTGATAGTGCTACATAGCTCATGCCTTCTTTAAAGACTGTGTTACCAATATCTATCATTGCTTTGTCTAGGGTAAGACCTTGTGATTTATGAATTGTGACTGCGTATGCAAGAGTTAGAGAAAATTGTTCTCTGCGTACATACATATCTTTGAAGAGAAGGAATCTAGCTGTTGAGCGTCCTATCCGTTTTACTTCTGAAAGTTTGTCAAAGAGTATATTGACAAACTGAATTTTTTTGTCACGTGGGTATGTTTGAAAGCCAACAACTGTACCCAGTGCTCCATTAACTAATCCTTGGTCCACGTCAAGGTTACGTTTAAGCATTACTCTGCAATTTAAGGATAATTTTAACATCTTTTCTAAGCCTGCTGTGTTTGAGATTGATTTTTCTAAATTATTTAGTCTTGTTGTGGCTTGGTCACACATGGGTAGTGTCATACCATGTACATCTAGTTTGTCTGTGGCGCTAATTTCCATTATTGGTTGCATTTCTTTACTTAGCATGATTTCATTGAATTTGAAACAGCTTGCAGGAGTTGGCATTAAGGCCATACAATTGACATTTTTGAGGGCTAATTGTTCCATAACATCTGTAGCACATGCATTATCGCCATAAAGTGCATTAATGTGCCGGGTTTTCAATGTTGCTTCTGCTTCTTTATAAAGTATACCAACTCTCAAACTTTTTAAAATGTTGGCATAAGTTAGATCTGCAGATTGGCGCATGTTTTCTGTTAATTCTCTGTATTGGAAATGTTGCCAAAGGTTGACATTTCCAATGCTGCCAACAGTTTTACGGCAGAGTTTGTGCCCTAATGTTTTAAAAATAGGTTCACCTTTTACTGGTGTTAATTGAAGCAGATCTCCAAAAACAATAATGTGTTTTCCTGCAAAGAGCTCTTCATAGTCTGTTTTGAGTACTTCTTGTAATCTGAGGTGAATCAAAGCTAACATCAGGTTGGAGACCATGCTCACTTCATCTATTAGTAGCATTTTCATTTGTTTCAATACTCTGCGTAATTCCATTGCAGCTTCTGCAGAAAGTTTGTAATAGTCTAATTTGTTCTGGTGTTCTACTGGTAATAGTAGTAATCGGTGTAATGTAACACCACCTATGTTGTAGGCAGCTAAACCTGTGGGGGCAGTGACAACAGCTGATAGTTTGTTGTTTGTCAATTGTTGAAGGAACTTACTAATGATTTCGATTAGGAATGTTTTGCCAGAACCAGCTTCATGACTGACGTTCAGTAGTATAGTTTTATAATTATGTCAGGAACATCCTTTATTTTCATGTTTTACACCATGTGCAATTTGTTTTGTTACTTCTTGAAAAATGCTACTTTGCTCATTGTTTAGTTTTGATTGTAGTATAGTTAAGTCTTCCTTATCTTCATACTGACACATGGTGTTTACTACTTCTATCATAGCTAATTCTGCCTCATTTGTTATTAGTGGTTCTCCCAGTGGTTCTTGCCTTCCTGTTACAGAAGGTTGACTACTGTCAGGAGTATCCTTATCTAGTTGGGCTTGGAGTTCTTCTTCATGTTGCTGTTCATTGTGCAACATTGTTTTGTACTGTGTAAAGTTTACATCAGTTATAGTGCTTTCATTTGCTTTGAAAGCATCCTCATATGCGTGATAGTTATCTAGTAATTGTTCTTCTTTTCTCCATGGTTTGAAGAGTTGTAGCTGGGACATGTAATATACTTCTTTATGTAGAGGAGTCTTCAATGACAATTTGATATGATTAATTAAATTTGGTTTAGTGAGTTTAACTAAGCTGCCTTCACAGTCTGTCACTCTATATTTACCTTTTTTTTCATCGGGTTTCATATTATTTTTGTATGTGTAGTTTTGGGCTATTTGGTATAGACACATGTTTTCCAAAGTATTACTTCTGTTTGGGTAGTATGTGTCCAATAAATTGTTTTTTTAAAATGTCTTGGCTGTTGGGATCATGTTTGGCTATTGTTTCTATATCTTTATATGATTTTAGAACTCTTTTTCTAGATTTAGCTGGACCAAGACTTAGCCATACTATATTTTCAGATTTACCATACAATGAAGTAGCAGTTAAACGATCAGCTGCTTCATAAGATCCACATTCTCTATGGGTGAGCATTTTTATGCCCAAGCTGTATAATTTCTGAAATACTGTTTTATCTGATGACAGGTCATTCCAGAGGTCTTGGAGCTCTGTCTTTTCTGCTTTAGTTAAGTATGCTGTGACATATCGTGCAACTGCAGTAGAATTGTCTGCAATGTACTGCACATCTATGTTTGCATTCCATAAGTGGGCAATGATTACATTATAATCATTGATATATTTTTCTTCTTCTTTTCTTTTTATGTAATATGTATTTTTAGGTGACTTACCTTTAACACTATGTCTAACTGAAGACATGAGGTTGTTTACTTGACCTGTATTTGTAACTGGTCTAGGGAAACCAAATCGGCATTTGGTGTAGTATTTGCCTTTGTTTTTGTATTTGTGACAAAAATATTTTCCACATTTGTGTCTCTGAAATTGTAAAATATGTGCACTAAGATCACTATTCGTGGCTTCTGGTGGAATTTCACAAGTGACATATTTTTCAATAAACTGTAAAACAGTGGCATCACTGTCTTGACCAAATTTAGGAGCATCTTTAATCCATAAAAGCATGTGGATAGGTGGTGCTCCTCTGGCTTGGTATTCTTTTCTCCAAAAGAAGTGTTGCACTTCTCCAATGGGGAGGAACAGTTTTATTACAAATAAAATGTAGCATAGCAATGAAGCAATGGTGAAAATATCTTGAAACATTAACAGGATCCAAAGAACAAAGTTCTCCAGGTGTTAGAATATCTATGTTTGTTTTGTTTTTATTTGATATGCGTAGGAAATCATGTAAATCTTCCCATGCATATTCTGCACAACTTAATGTAACAAACCAAGTGGGTGGGCCAAGGTTTCTGATCATACAAGGTACATCTCCATGATGTCAAAACCAGTACTCTTTAGTACCACGCATATTTGCTAATAGATTTGTAATATTTGATTGGAAAACCTCATCCTTTTGTTGCACTTTCTCTAATAATTGTCTAGCTGTCATATTTTGAAAGTGTGATCCTGATTTTAATATGTGTGCAACTCCGTAACATAAAGTTGTTAGTTCACTTTCAAAGAGTAGGTGGAATATGTATTCCCCATTTTGTCTAAATCTGGGATCTTCAGAATACATCCGTAATGAGCGGTATTCTGAAGCTGATATTTGAATAGGTCTATCATCATACCTTCCTCCTTTGCCAGTAGGAAAGAGTAGAGGAAAAGCACGTGCTTCTATACTTTTTTCCCATATACTGATTGGCGATCCTTTTGTTTGACGCATTTGGTAAGTTTCTAGTACATCTTGTACGGTGTCATTACTGTGCAAAGGATGAATTGTATAATGGTCTAAAGTATTTGATATTGTAGCAGGATCTAGTAGCTCAAATTTACCAGCTTCTTGTGTTTCTTGAATTATTTCAGTTGTATCTTTCAAGTTTTCTTCAATATTAATTTCTTTGTAATATTCATTATTCTCTTTAAAATATTGGAAGGCTTGTCTAACTTTATATAAATCTACCAGCTGTTGCCATATTTTTTTGTCTTTTGTAGGTACTCCATTTACTAATATAATTAAAGATTGCTGCATTGGACGTTGCACTCCTAGAGTATGCACATTTTCTTTTAGATTTAATGGTAAATAAACTACTTTTCCACGAATGCCTTTTACCAATTCAGAGGGAGGTAATTTTGCTGTTTTTGGTTGAAGGCGTATTATTGCTTGAAATGGGTGTACTGTTTGAATTATGATGCTCTCATATAAATTAAGTTGTTGTAGAGGTTTTGGTACTGGGTATAATTCCAAATTATTTGTGATAGAACGTGAAGGAGTTTGGTTGTTGTCAAGTTTTGTAGTGCAAGAACTGCAAAGTATTAAGGGCTCAGTTATTTCATATTTGTTTTCTGCTAGAAGGTAGAGAGCTAATTCAAACCATTTAGAATCTTCATTGTCTTCTATTTTGTATGATAGGTCCACAGTTTTTGTGTTACTTTTATAAAAAATTCGACGGCAACATAGACATACATGGTTTGGTACTTCAGCTGATGTACTTTTAAATTTTAGTATTTCTTTTTTGTATGTGTTTAGCAAAAGGTTGCCATGTGTAGAATTGTTGCTTAATTGGTTTAAAGCTATTTCATTCTGTAAATGGCTTTCCCTTCCAAAATATTTTTTTTGGATATAGTGAATTTCTTCAAGTAGGTCTTTTGCTGTACCATGTAGAAGGATGTTATTTAACTTTGCTAGTGCTAAAGCAGGACTTTTAGCATAGTACAGTTTATAGACTAGATTTCTTATAGTTGAATGAGAGGTTGATATCCTTTTGATATCATGGAAAGTGGTTTTACAAGTAGGTCCTGTAATGCAAGCCAATGAATGTCCTTGTAGTCCTGTGTACTTGCGCACTGGACAGGTATATATATTTTGCAGTAATTTAATTTTGATTTTGTCTTTGCTTTTTACATATTTATTGAGGAATTGGTGTAAAGATTTGAAACATTGTTTGGGAATGTTACACATTGACATGCATGGCCATTTGTACACTAGACGTTCTGATTCAGTTGAATGGAGGGGTAATTCTAAGTTTTCAGGGCATATTTTTGTAAGGAGTACTTCTTGTTCCATTATGGTATTATTCACTTTTTCATAACCTCGACCACTGCTATTTATGGCAATTGTATTCGTTTGCTTTTATTTGTACGCTTCTTCATTAAAATATGGTTCTGTGCTCGTAGTGTGATTCCATTCACCTCCACAGATACTTAAGAAGTTCTTTCTGTTGACATTTCGCTTATTGAGAAGTCTTTTTTGTAATTTAGTTATTAGTTTTGTTAGTGGTTTCATTTTGTTTAACAGTAAAATAAATACATTTCTTTTGAGAAGAATTGCACTGTCCATCAATGCTTCTAAGATTAATTTCCTACGATAGGTTTTAAGCTTTGAACCTGATTTCTCTCCTGTTTTTATAAGATTTTGAAGGACTTTGTGACTGTATATTTTGGCTAAAATACTTTTCTTGGTATGCTTACTTTGCACTATATTAAAATTTGAAGAAGTAGTTTTATCTGTACTGATAGCTGATTTTCTGTTAATTGTTTTTTGGTTTGTTTTACATTTTGATAGAGGAAGCGAAGTTGTTTTACTTGAAACTTCTTGTGTTTCACTAAATGATTGTATTAGCTGTTTTGTTTCAACTTTTTTTACAAATTCTGCTAGAGAGGTATGCTTATTTTGGACACCTTTATTTTCATTTGCTCTAATTTTGCGTTGCTTTCTACAGAGTTGTCTTTTGGTAGGCATTCTTTAGGGTCTGTTGAAAAAAATAAAGAAGATATGGGTTGGGGTGATCTGGAATGTATGTGTGCTGTGTGCATGAGTGTTTGAGTAAGATGATAAAGATGTATGTAATGGTGTGTGATTGTGCATTGGGAACTAAAACTAGTAGGGATAGGTATTCTTGAATTTATGTGTCACTAAACTGGGGTTCAGATGACAAAAGAAAAGTAAGCTAGTGGTGTGGAAAAGTACAAATAGTAAATCTAATGTATACAATTAAAACAATTGTTTGTTCTATAATATGAAAATTGTAGTGGTTCAGTTGGCTAATTTGTGTGTCCAAAAATAGAAATTTGTGGGCCATTCTGGTTGTAAATCGCTGTTTACGACATGGACATTTTTGGACAAAATGGTACAAAATCTCTATTTTAAGAAACCAAAATAGCTGGTATTAATGTTATAGTATATTTGATTAATAATATAAATATTATGGTGATATTTACTTACTTTATTTTTTAAATTAACAGGTAACTTCTTAGTTTTTCTTTCTTCTTCGAATTCGGCTGCTTCTTTTCAGAAAACTGGTCTTCACTGCAACTGTAAAAGCTTCAAATTAGTAACTTTGCTTGTATATAGCACTGTTTTTAATTTAGATATTCATTTTTTTAATTGAAATCCTCAGTGCCTTCTGTAAAACCATTAAACTAATTTATGTACATAAAATACATTGCATCAGTTCAGTACATATGATATGTTCTTAATGAACAAATTGTATTGAATGACTAAATAGCAAAAATAAAATATCTTTACTATGTCTTGTGAAATTTATAATATATTAGTGAATACCACTATTTCTGTAAGTAAACTGTTCTAGGTAATAGCGCCTCAATGTCATGTCTAATTTAAAGTAATTAAGTAAATAAATAAATAAAAACAAAAAATATGAAATTGTATAAGTATTTTTATAAAGGTTTAAACATAGATTGTGTTTGCATGCAATTTTGTTTGAATATATGTAGTCTATATATTTCATTTAAAAAATGATAGTTTAACATGATTTCAGTGTGTGTGTATAAAGAAAGTAAAAAGTATAAAGGTGTATAGGTGATAGTTGATTTTAGGAAATTGAAAAAAGTACAGTAAATTCATTTTACAGATTTTACAAGGTAAAAGTCTGTTTGAAAATGTGTTCATCTACCATAGCTCTCAACTCACACGCTTTTGGCGGGTGTCACACGCCTTGTAAAGGGCAGACTCACCCGCCAAGCCTCCTGCACACCCATTCATTCCAATGGGCATCTCACCCGCCAAAAACAAAATCGGGTGATTTCACCCGCCTGCAAAACAAAAATGGTTGAGAGCTATGTCATCTACTATACAGAAAATATGCACACCTGAAGTGTGTATTCATGCATATGGATATGCAAGGAGCTGCAAGTAGAAATCTTGAAGACTTGTACAGTATTTGTGGTAGATGCTGCTTGCCAATGATATGACACTTGTACTCAGAGAGATTCAGAGTACATTTGCAGTGCTGATCTATGATGCTGCAGTTAGATGTAGAGGTCTTGAATGTGATTGGTGCATGGTCATGTGATTTTTGAGGTACATCCAATGAGGGAATGGCAGAGAGAGTGTAGTGGAAATGGCAGAAGGGCTGTTCATGTTACGATATGTCCGCGGACATGGCGGTAGTTGCCGGACATCGGGAGTTACATCCTGGGAATTTTGGGTTCAGAAGTCATGCAAATGAGAATAAGCACTGAAAGGGATTGGTCAGGAAAGTTTGGTGGGTGTGTTGTGCCAGGAGAGATTTTCTGAGATACTCTTTTTGCTGAGAGAACAAAAGATAGCTATGGCTGTGTGTTTCAGAAAACAGATTGTTTGGGTTTTAGGAGATTCGTGGATACATTGGTTGAAGGTGCATGCAGAAAGCTGTGGAGTAGCTGTAGATCTTGGATTCCCACATGTGGAAGTACACTGGCATGGAGTATGTGGAATGAAGTGGTTGGATTTGCTACCTCTCTGTGCTACTTTGGAGACAGAGCAACATCCAGACATAATTGTAATTCATTGTGGAGGGAACAGTTTAGGGCATGTGACTGGAATTTTTTTTTTTGCAATTTGCTATGAAAGAAGGACTGAGGAAGGTTATGGACATGTTTCCTAATTCTCAAGTGATATTTTCACGGATTGCTCAGAGACAAATGTGGCTTCGTTCTTCTTCATTTCGTCCACAAATGGAAAAAGCAAGGCGCAATGTTAATAAGGCTGTTTGTGGCTTTCTAAGAGATTTTGGCATGTCTTCTTTTCACAATGAAAATATTATGTTTTGTAGTACATACATTTTTCGCAGAGATGGAGTCCATCTTACTTATGCTGGCAATCAGATTTTTCTGAGAAATGTACAAAATGCATTGCGACCTTTTTCGGAATTACAACAACGATTTTGAAGTAGATGTTAAGCATTTACAATTTTTGATTTACAAACACCACCCAAAGGCTCTTTTCAGAGCCACCACTTCTTTCCAGAGAAAATTACGTTTGTGATGGAGTAGTAACCCAATTTTTTTAATGTTCGCGAACTGTCCGCGGACTTCTAAAAAATACAAAGAGCCCTGCTTCATTTATTTTCACTTCTATTTTTTAACTGGGAAAGGCGGCTCTGAAAAGAGCCTTATTTTTTTTTGATTTTTGTAATTTTGGATATTTTTTGGTTTTTCAGACACGACACAAAAGGAGAGGAGGGTAAAGGGGGGGACACCAACCACAGGGATAAGAAAGGGCGAGCTGAGAGAGGAAGATGTAGAGTGGGTTTTATTTGGGTAGTGAGCAGGTCTTCTCGTGCTCTGAGACGATAGTCTCAAAAGCACTCCGAAGTCGCTCCCCCCTGCAGAGTACTGTGTCACAGTACATACATACAACTGTGACCCTCAAAAGGTAAGGGTCATCAGCATTCTGTATGGCCTGTGAGGCAGCTTGAGAAAGACGCTGTCCCACAGAGGTGGTCCTTGTGGTGACAGGATCAGAAACAGAGGATGAAGTAGAGGAAATCAACCTGCTACGTTCTTTGCAAGGTACAACCCTGCGAATAGCCCCAGAGTGAAAATACCTCAGGTGTCGCTTCATAGTAGTGGTCCCAAAGCTGTAGTTACCATGCTTCCCGCGACTGAGTATCATTTTGCACTCATTGCAGGTAACATGGTTCGCACGAGCCTTAGGACCATTCCCATGAATGGTAAATAACCGCCACACCCAAGACTCACACCTGGTGCGGGTAGTTGGGATTTCCTCTACCTCATTCTCCATCATCCTCTTCTCCCTCCTCCGCATCCTCAGTCCTGTTCCCCTCTTCAGGAACTTGGGGAGGTGGTGGTGGTGGAGGGGGTGGTGGTGGTGCTGAAGCAGGTGCAGAACCAAGTGGCAGTTCAGCAGCCAAGGATGCCATGTCGATGATGGTGTAGTCTGCAGGTGGCAGCAAAAATCACTGTGTTCTGAAGAATAGCCAGAAACACAATGGGAATAAGCTCTTGGGCGTGGTATTTTATAGGGGTGCTTTTGCGCGGTCTGCAGACATGCGTACTGTGCGCGGACAGATCAAACACAAAAAAAGATCGGAAAGTTTCAAAAGGTATATAGAAACTCAAGATTGCTATGTGGGATTTATGGCATGGTGAAATTTTATTGAAAAATATTATGGATTAACTGAAAATGTACTTTTAAATTGTTCGGGGACACAAACAGTGTCCGCATTTCAGGACACACGATGAGCGTGGGCGCGGCCATATGATCTGTTTGCGAACTAGTCCGTGAAGGAAGCACCTGTCCGCAGGACACCAAGTGCATGGAGATTGGTTAGCGCATTGATGTCCTCCGGACACTGTTCGGGTTCTGAAGTAATTAAAAGTGCGTCACACGTGAAACGAACATTTCAGGACACCGCGTGTGTTCTTAGAACAGTTTAAACTTGTAGCGAACAGTAAGGACAGATATAGTGTTCTTCAGGACACGTGTAATTTAGTTTATGTACGAACATTTCAGGACACCAATTGTGTTCTTAGAACACTTTCAATTGGGTAGCGAACACTACGAACAGTTGTACTGTTGTTCAGGACACATCATTTTCGTTTATTTACGAACATTTCAGGACACCAATTGTGTTCTTAGGACAGTTTTAAGTTGATAGCGAACATTACGGACAGATATAGTGTTCTTTAGAACACTTTAATTTTTGTTTCTTTACGAACATTTCAGGACACTACGAGTGTTCTTAGAACATTTTGAACTTGCATGAGAACATTACGGACAGATGTAGTGTCCTCAGGACAGTTACATTTTCGTTTCTTTACAAACATTTCCGAACAACCGCGGTGTCTGTGGACACCTAAATTGGTTTTATTACAAGGAACTGAAAGTAATTACAACACAATATAAGAAAGTAACTTTATTTCATATATATATATACAATTATGACTGGGAAGTTGGGGCAGAAACGGAAACAAAAACAGGAGAATTAGGGATTTCTAGATAACTGGGATCAGGTGAAGAAGGGAAGGAAATCTCATCGAAACGCTTTGGTCCATAGACAGGGTTTGGGGTTAACTGCGTGGTATAGGGTGAGGGGGGACAAGTGCAGGTTGGACAATGGTGTGGTGTTGGGGGTTTCACACAATTTTCCACAAAGTTTTTCAAATCCATAAAATTTTGCATAAGGTCGTCCATTTTTTGATGAATCTGCTGTAGAGTGATATCCTCTGATTGTTGTTGTGAGATGCTTGGAATTTTTGTATGGTCTGTAATAAAAAAAAAATGTATATGTTAAATGTATACAAAATAATATTTATTAATTGCTTTATATAGTAAAGTGTGTACCATTAGGTAGACTATTTTCTAACATTTCCTCTCATGGGAAATGCTCCTCTAGCCAGTCGAGAGTACTACACATTTCTGTGAGAAAACAAAAAAGTAATGTTTTTTTTTTCTAATATAGAAAGTTTATAAATATACAAGTAAAAAGAAGTGCACTTACTATGTCTGGTGAGATATGTAATCAGTAGTGTATACGTCTGGTCTTGCTGTTGGTTGTGGAGCGTCTGTGAGGTAATTATGGTGGAAGCCACTTTATCTTCTTTTGGTATATTCCATTTTAAAACATATTGTATTTACATGAATGGTTAGTGTGTTACATATATGGGTAACATTTTTTAAGTATGACTACATATACTTTGTATGTGTGCTGCTTTGTGAATTTGTTAAATGTTCCTATGTTATGATATAACTATTACACATCATACCTCCCCAGAGTTTTTAGGTGGTGGTACTGTTCTCCGAACATGTCCGCGAACATTAAATAAGTTTGCGGACATCTAGTTCATAAGAAGAGATCTAGTCAGTTCCATATGACATGTATATAAAGTCAAAGTCATTATTGTTAAGTTGTGCTACTAAAAAACTATGAAATTCAGTGAAAAACTTTGTTAAAGGGACGTTATGGTTAAGTTGCGCTACTAAAAACCTATGAAATTCAGTGAAAAACACTTTGTTAAAGGGACGTTATGGTTAAGTTGCGCTACTAAAAACCTATGAAATTCAGTGAAAAAACTTTGTTAAAGGGACGTTATGGTTCCAAGTAAAACCGAAAAACCCTTGAAATTCGCCAGTTATGGTAAGCTAAGCAACCATAACTCGCGCCACCACCGTGCACTGCTAAGACTAACACCCAGGACATCAAAGATGACATCACAAATGTCATTGATGACATCACTGATGTCAAAGTTTTTTCACTGAATTTCATAGGTTTTTAGTAGCGCAACTTAACCATAACGTCCCTTTAACAAAGTTTTTTTCACTGAATATATATATATATATTACATGGCAACGGTATTGGCCATGTAGTTATGGTTAAGTTGCTGTTTCCATAGGAAGAGCACTTTTTGGGCGGCTTATAACTTCGCTCTCCCTGGACGAATCTTCACCAAACTTTGCAAAGTATTTGGGTCACTCCGAATTTTTTTGCAAAGTTTGGTGAGGATTCGTCCAGGGGGGGCAAAGTTATAGGGGGGGTCCCAAAACTTTTTTTTCCCCATAGACATAATGGGAAAAAACTTTGCTCACGCCTACAGCCCAAACCGCTGGACGGATTTACACCAAATTTGCGGCAGGAGCGGCGGCTTGGTCCCGAAAGCGTGCTTTGCTTTATTTGGTGTAAATCCGCCCAGTAGTTTTTTAAAAAAATGACAAAAATGTAAGTGAAAAAAATTAGTGATATCTGTGTTTGCTTCGTGGACACACTTCCCTGTTCGCTCCACGGACAGGACGGTGATTGGGCCAGCAGATTGTGTGATGTCCGCGGACATCTGACGTGCTCTCTCATTGGATGCGGTGAAAGCGTGCAGTTCGTCTGGCTTCAGAGACAAATGCCATCTTTCTTTCCCGCATGAGAGGCTTTGTCAGGTCAGCAGGAGCGTGTCTGTCTCCTGTTCCTCCCACCCCCGCTCATGCCCCGTGTCTGCCCCACCCCCCACTCATGCCCCGTGTGTCCTTTCTGTCCCTCCCACCCCCGCTCATGCCCTGTGTGTCCTTCCTGTCCCCCCCGCCCCCGCT
Organism: Ambystoma mexicanum; assembly: GCF_040938575.1. Taxonomy (NCBI): domain Eukaryota; kingdom Metazoa; phylum Chordata; class Amphibia; order Caudata; family Ambystomatidae; genus Ambystoma; species Ambystoma mexicanum. Next base: position 930,999,775 of record NC_090921.1, on the reverse strand, counting down.
CATGCTCCATGTGTCCCCTGTTTCTCCAGCCCTCCGCTCATGCCATCGCACACGGTGGCCAGCGGAGGGCTGAGGAGCGGGATCTGCCGCACAAACTCATGTTCATGCGGCATGTCCGTGTTTTTGTTTGTCCCCCACACCCCCGCTCATGCCCCGTGTGTCTCTATCCCTCCCCCCACCCCCTGCTCAAGCCCCGTGTGTCTCTATCCCTCCCCCCACACCCGCACATGCCCCGTGTGTCTCTCTCCCTCCCCCACACCCCCGATCATGCCCCGTGTGTCTCTATCCCTCCCCCCACCCCCTGCTCAAGCCCCGTGTGTCTCTATCCCTCCCCCCCACACCCGCACATGCCCCGTGTGTCTCTCTACCTCCCCCCACCCCCGCTCATGCCTCGTGTGTCTCTCCCCTCCCACCCACCTCCGCTCATGCCCCGTGTGTCTCTCTCCCTCCCCCCACCCCCGCTCATGCCCCGTGTGTCTCTCACCTCCCGCCCACCCCCTGCTCATGCCCCGTGTGTCTGTCCTCTCCCACCCACCCCCTGCTCATGCCCCGTGTGTCTCTATCCCTCCCACCCACCCCCCGCTCATGCCCCGTGTGTCTGTCCCCTCCCACCCACCCCCTGCTCATGCTCCGTGTGTCTATTCCCTCCCACCCACCCCCTGCTCATGCCCCGTGTGTCTGTCCCCTCCCACCCACCCCCTGCTCATTCCCCGTGTGTCTGTCCCCTCCCACCCACCCCATGATCATGCCCCGTGTGTCTGTCCCCTCCCACCCACCCCCTGCTCATGCCCCGTGTGTCTCTCCCCTCCCACCAACCCCCTGCTCATGCCCCGTGTGTCTCTCCCCTCCCACCCAGCCCCCGCTCATGCCCCGTGTGTCCTCCCCTCCCCCAACCCCCTGCTCATGCTCCGTGTGTCTATATCCCTCCCATCCACCCCCCGCTCATGCCCTGTGTGTCTCTCCTCTCCCCCAACCTCCTGCTCATGCCCCGTGTGTCTCTATCCCTCACGCCCACCCCCCGCTCATGCCCTGTGTGTCTCTATCCCTCCCACCCACCCCCCGCTCATGCCCTGTGTGTCTCTATCCCTCCCTCCCACCCCCCGCTCATGCCCCGTGTGTCTCTATCCCTCCCACCCACCCCCTGCTCATGCCCCGTGTGTCTCTCCCCTCCCACCCACTCCCTGCTCATGCCTCGTGTGTCTCTCCCCTCCCCCACCCCTGCTCATGCCCCGTGTGTCTCTCCCCTCCCCCCACCCCATGCTCATGCCCCATGTGACTCTATACCTCCCACCCAACCCCCGCTCATGCCCCGTGTGTCTCTCCCCTCCCCCTCCACCCCCCGCTCATGCCCCGTGTGTCTCTATCCCTCCCACCCACCCCCGGCTCATTCCCCTATCTCTCCCACCCACCCCCTGCTCATGCCCGTGTGTCTCTATCCCTCCCACCCACCCCCTGCTCATGCCCCGTGTGTCTCTATCCCACCCACCCCCTGCACATGCTACGTGTGTCTCTCCCCTCCCACCCACCCCCGCTCATGCCCCGTGTGTCTCTCTCCCTCCCCCCCACCCCCGCTCATGCCCCGTGTGTCTCTCACCTCCCGCCCACCCCCTGCTCATGCCCCGTGTGTCTGTCCTCTCCCACCCACCCCCTGCTCATGCCCCGTGTGTCTCTATCCCTCCTAACCACCCCCCGCTCATGCCCCGTGTGTCTGTCCCCTCCCACCCACCCCCTGCTCATGCTCCGTGTGTCTGTCCCCTCCCACCCACCCTCTGCTCATGCCCCGTGTGTCTGTTCCCTCCCACCCACCCCCTGCTCATTCCCCATGTGTCCGTCCCCTCCCACCCACTCCCTGCTCATGCCCCGTGTGTCTGTCCCCTCCCACCCACCCCCTGCTCATGCACCGTGTGTCTCTCCCTTCCCACCCAGCCCCTGCTCATGCCCCATGTGTCCTCCCCTCCCCCACCCCCTGCTCATGCCCCGTGTGTCTATATCCCTCCCATCCACCCCCCGCTCATGCCCCGTGTGTCTCTCCTCTCCCCCAACCTCCCGCTCATGCCGCGTGTGTCTCTATCCCAGACGCCCACCCCACGCTCATGCCCTGTGTGTCTCTATCCCTCCCACCCACCCCCGCTCATGCCCCGTGTGTCTCTATCCCTCCCTCCCACCCCCCGCTCATGCCCCATGTGTCTCTATCCCTCCCACCCACCCCCGCTCATGCCCCGTGTGTCTCTCCCCTCCCCCTCACTCCCTACTCATGCCTCGTGTGTCTCTCCCCTCCCCCACCCCCTGCTCATGCCCCGTGTGTCTCTCCCCTCCCCCCACCCCATGCTCATGCCCTGTGTGTCTCTATCCCTCCCACCCACCCCCCGCACATGCCCCGTGTGTCTCTCCCCTCCCCCTCCACCCCCCGCTCATGCCCCGTGTGTCTCTATCCCTCCCACCCACCCCCGGCTCATGCCCCTATATCCTTCCCACCCACCCCCGGCTCATGCCCCGTGTGTCTCTATCCCTCCCACTCACCCCCTGCTCATGCCCCGTGTGTCTCTATCCCTCCCACCCAACCCCCTGCACATGCTACATGTGGCTCTCCACTTCCACCCACCACCCGCTCATGCCCCGTGTGTCTCTATCCCTCCCACCCACCCCCCGTTCATGCCCCGTGTGTCTCTCCCCTCCCCCCCACCCCCTGCTCATGCCCCGTGTGTCTCTATCCCTCCCACCCACCCCCCGCTCATGCCCTGTGTGTCTCTATCCCTCCCGCCCACCCCCGCTCATGCCCCATGTGTCTCTATCTGTCCCGACCCACCCCCGCTCATGCCCCGTGTGTCTCTATACCTCCCACCCACCCCCCCGCTCATGCCCCTATCCCTTTCACCCACCCCCCGCTCATGCCCCGTGTGTCTCTATCCCTCCCACTCACCCCCCGCTCATGCCCCGTGTCTCTATCCTTCCCACCCATTCCCTGCTCATGCCCGTGTGTCTCTTTGCCTCCCATCCACCCCCGCTCATGCCCCATGTGTCTCTATCCCTCCCACCCACCCCCCACTCAAGCCCCGTGTGTCTCTCCCCTCCTCCACCCCCCCTGCTCATGCCCCATGTGTCTCTATCCCTCCCACCCACCCCCGCTCATGCCCCATGTGTCTCTATCCCTCCCGCCCACCCCCCGCTCATGCCCCGTGTGTCTCTATCCCTACCAAGCACCCCCCGCTCATGCCCCTATACCTCCCACCCACCCCCGCTCATGCCCCTATCCCCCTGCTCCCTCCCACCTAGCCCCTGCTCATGCCCCTATCTCTCCCACCCACCCCCCGCTCATGCCCCTATCCCAACCATCCACCCCCCCGCTCATGCCGCTTGTGTCTCTATCCCTCACACCCACCCCCCGCTCATGCCCCGTGTGTCTCTATCCCTCACCCCACACCCTGCTCATGCCTCGTGTGTCTCTCCCCTCCCCCTGCTCATGCCCCATGTGTCTCTCCCCTCCCCCCAACCCCCTGCTCATGCCCCAGTGTGTCTCTATCCCTCCCACCCACCCCCCGCTAATGCCCCGTGTGTCTCTATCCCTCCCACCCACCCCCTGCTCATGCCCGTGTGTCTCTATCCCTCCAACCCACTCCCCGCTCATGCCCATGTGTCTCTATCCCTCCTACCCACCCCCTGCTCATGCCCTGTATGTCTCTATCCTTCCCACACACCCCCTGCCCATGCCCCGTGTGTCTCTATCCCTCCCACCCACCCCCCGGTCATGCCCCGTGTGTCTCTATTCCTCCCACCCACCCCCCGCTCATGTCCCATGTCTCTATCCCTCCAACCCACCCTCCGCTCATGCCCCGTGTGTCTCTATCCCTTCCACCCACCCCCCGCTCATGCCTCGTGTGTCTCTATCCCTCCCACCCACTCCCCGCTCATGCCCCGTGTGTCTCTATCCCTCCCACCCACCCCCGCTCATGCCCCGCGTGTCTCTATCCGCACCCACCCACCCCCCGCTCATGCTCCGTGTGTCTCTATACCTCCCACCCACCCCCCGCTCATGCCCTGTGTGTCTATCCCCTTCCGCCCACCCCCCGCTCATGCCCCGTGTGTCTCTCTTCCTCCCCCCACCCCCCGCTCATGCTCCGTGTGTCTCTCCCCTCCCACCCACCCCCCGCTCATGCCCTGTGTGTCTCTCCCCTCCCACCCACCCGCCGTTCATGCCCCATGTGTCTCTCCCCTCCCACCCACCCCCCGCTCATGCCCCGTGTGTCTCTCCCCTCCCACCCCCACCCCCGCTCATGCCCCTTGTGTCTCTATCCCTCCCGCCCACCCCGCTCATGCACCGTGTGTCTCTCCCCCTCCCCCCACCCCCCGCTCATGCCCCGTGTGTCTCTCTGCTGTTGCCCCCCACGCCCCGCTCATGCCCCGTGTCTCCCTGCTGTTGCCCCCCAACCCCCTCTCATGCCCCGTGTCTCTCTCCTGTTACACCCCACCCCCCTCTCATGCCCCGTGTCTCTCTCCTGTTACCCCCACCCCCCTCTCATGCCCTGTGTCAATCTCCTGTTACCCCCACCCCCCTCTCATGACCCGTGTCTCTCTCCTGTTGCCCCCCACTCCCCGCTCATGACCCGTGTCTCTCTCCTGTTGCCTCCCACCCCCCAGTCATGCCCCGTGTCTCCCTCCTGTTGCCCCCCACCCCCTGCTCATGCCCCGTGTCTCTCTTCTGTTACCCCCCACCCCCCGCTCATGCCCCGTGTCTCCCTGCTGTTGCCCCCATCCCCCGCTCATGCCCCGTGTCTGTCTCCTGTTGCCCCCCACCCCCCGGTCATGTCCCGTGTCTCCCTTCTGTTGCCCCCCACCCCCTGGTCATGTCCCGTGTCTCCCTGCTGTTGCCCTCCCACCCCCTCTCATTCCCCGTGTCTCTCTCCTGTTACCCCCCACCCCCCTCTCATGCCCCGTGTCTCCCTGCTGTTGCCCCCCACCCCCCGCTCATGCCCTGTGTCTCCCTGCTGTTGCCCCCCACCCCCCGCTCATGCCTCGTGTTTCTCCTTTTCTCCCCCACCCCTGCTCATGCCCCGTGTTTTCCCCGTTCCCCCCACCCCACGCTCATGCCCCATGTGTCTCTCTCCTTCCCCCACCCCCGCTCATGCTCCGTGTCTCACCCCTTCCCCCCCGCCCCCGCTCATGCCCTGTGTTTCTCTCCCCTTCCCCCACCCCCGCTCATGCCCCGTGTGTCTCTCCCCTCCCCTCACCCCCCGCTCATGCCCCGTGTGTCTCTCCCCTTCCCCCACCCCCCGCTCATGCACCGTGTTTTCCCTGTTCCCCCCACCCCACGCTCATGCCCCATGTCTCCCCTGTTCCTCCCCACCCCCGATCATGCCCTGTGTCTCCCTGCTGTTGCCCCCCACCACCGATCATGCCCCGTGTCTCCCTTCTGTTGCCCCCCACCCCCTGGTCATGTCCCGTGTCTCCCTGCTGTTGCCCTCCCACCCCCTCTCATGCCCCGTGTCTCTCTCCTGTTACCCCCCACCCCCCTCTCATGCCCCGTGTCTCCCTGCTGTTGCCCCCCACCCCCCGCTCATGCCCTGTGTCTCCCTGCTGTTGCCCCCCACCCCCCGCTCATGCCCCATGTCTTCTCCTTTTCTCCCCCACCCCTGCTCATGCCCCGTGTTTTCCCCGTTCCCCCCACCCCACGCTCATGCCCCATGTGTCTCTCTCCTTCCCCCCACCCCCGCTCATGCTCCGTGTCTCACCCCTTCCCCCCCGCCCCCGCTCATGCCCTGTGTTTCTCTCCCCTTCCCCCACCCCCGCTCATGCCCCGTGTGTCTCTCCCCTCCCCTAACCCCCCGCTCATGCCCCGTGTGTCTCTCCCCTTCCCCCACCCGCCGCTCATGCACCGTGTTTTCCCTGTTCCCCCCACCCCACACTCATGCCCCATGTCTCCCCTGTTCCTCCCCACCCCCGCTCATGCCCTGTGTCTCCCTGCTGTTGCCCCCCACCCCCGATCATGCCCCGTGTCTCCCTGCTGTTTCCCCCACCCCCCGCTCATGCTCCGTGTCTCTCTCCTGTTACCCCCACCCCCGGTCATGCCCTGTGTCTCCCTGGTGTTGTCCCCCACCCCCGCTCATGCCTCGTGTCTCTCTCCTGTTACCCCCCACCCCCCTCTCATGCCCTGTGTCTCTCTCCGGTTGCCCCCCACCCCCCGCTCATGCCCCGTTTCTCCCTGCTGTTGCCCCCCACCCCCTGCTCATGCCCCGTGTCTCCCTGCTGTTGCGCCTCACCCCCTGCTCATGCCCCGCGTCTCTCTCCCCTGTTACCCCCACCCCTCTAATGCCCCGTGTCTCTCTCCTTTTACCCCCACCCCCTCTCATGCCCCTTGTCTCTCTCCTGTTGCCCCCAGCCCCCGATCATGCCCTGTGTCTCCCTGCTGTTTCCCCCAACCCCCGCTCATGCCCCGTGTCTTTCTCCTGTTACCCCCACCCACTCTCATGCCCCGTGTCTCTCTCCCGTTACCCCCACCCCCTCTCATGCCCCGTGTCTCTCTCCTGTTGCCCCCCACCCCCCGCTCATGCTCCGTGTCTCCATGCTGTTGCGCCCCACCCCCTGCTCATGCCCCACGTCTCTCTCTCCTGTTACCCCCACCCCCTGCTCATGCCCTGTGTGTTTCTCCTTTTACCCCCCACCCCCTCTCATGCCCCTTGTCTCCCTCCTGTTGCCCCCCAGCCCCCGCTCATGCCCCGTGTCTTTCTCCGGTTACCCCCACCCACTCTCATGCCCCGTGTCTCATTCCCGTTACCCCCACCCCCTCTCATGCCCCGTGTCTCTCTCCTGTTACCCCCACCCCCCTCTCATGCCCCGTGTCTCCTTGCTGTTGCCCCCCACCCCCTGCTCATGCCCTGTGTCTCTCCCCTGTTACCCCCCACCCCCTGCTCATGCCCCGTGTCTCCCTGCTGTTGCCCCCCAACCCCTCTCATGCCTCGTGTCTCTCTCCTGTTACCCCCCACACCCTCTCATGCCCCTTGTCTCTCTCCTGTTCCCCCCACCCCCCGGTCATGCCCCGTGTCTCCCTGCTGTTGCCCCCCGCTCATGCCCCTTGTCTCTCTCCTGTTACCCCCATCCTCCACTCATGCTCTGTGTCTCCCTGCTGTTGCCCCCCACCCCCCGCTCATGCCCCGTGTCTCTCTCCTGTTAACCCCCACCCCCTCTCATACCCCGTGTCTCTCTCCTGTTGCCCCCCACCCCCCGCTCATGTCCCGTGTCTCTCTCCTGTTGCCCCCCACCCCCCGATCATGCCCCATGTCTCCCTGCTGTTGCCCCCCACCCCCCACTCATGCCCGTGTCTCTCTCCTGTTACCCCCCACCCCCCGGTCATGCCCCGTGTCTCCCTCCTGTTACCCCCCACCCCCCGCTCATGCCCCGTGTCTCTCTCCTGTTCCCCCCACCCCCTGCTCATGCCCTGTGTGTTTCTCCTGTTGCCCCCCAAACCCCCGCTCATGCCCCATGTCTTCCTGCTGATGCCCCCACCCCCCGCTCATGACCCGTGTATCCCTGCTGTTGCCCCCGCTCATGCCCCGTGTCTGTCTCCTGTTACCCCCCCCACCTCTAATGCCCCGTGTCTCTCTCCTGTTACCCCCACCCCCTCTCATGCCCCGTGTCTCCTTGCTGTTGCCCCCCACCCCCTGCTCATGCCCTGTGCCTCTCCCCTGTTACCCCCCACCCCCTGCTTATGCCCCGTGTCTCCATGCTGTTGCCCCCCAACCCCTCTCATGCCTCGTGTCTCTCTCCTGTTACCCCCACACCCCTCTCATGCCCCTTGTCTCTCTCCTGTTCCCCCCACCCCCCGGTCATGCCCCGTGTCTCCCTGCTGTTGCCCCCCGCTCATGCCCCTTGTCTCTCTCCTGTTACCCCCATCCTCCACTCATGCACTGTGTCTCCCTGCTGTTGCCCCACACCCCCCGCTCATGCCCCCTGTCTCTCTCCTGTTAACCCCCACCCCCCGCTCATGCCCCCTGTCTCTCTCCTGTTAACCCCCACCCCCCTCTCATACCCCGTGTCTCTCTCCTGTTACCCCCACCCCCTCTCATGCCCCGTGTCTCTCTCCCGTTACCCCCACCCCCTGCTCATGCCCCGTGTCTCTCTCCTGTTACCCCCCACCCCCCTCTCATGCCCCGTGTACTCTCCTGTTCGCCCCACCCCCCGGTCATGCCCCGTGTCTCCCTGCTGTTGCCCCCCACCCCCCGCTCATGCCCCGTGTCTCTCTCCTGTTACCCCCCACCCCCCTCTCATGCCCCATGTCTCTCTCCTGTTGCCCCCCACCCGCCGGTCATGCCCTGTGTCTCCCTGCTGTTGCCCCCCACCCCCCACTCATGCCCGTGTCTCTCTCCTGTTACCCCCCACCCCCCGGTCATGCCCCGTGTCTCCCTGCTGTTACCCCCCACCCCCCGCTCATGCCCCGTGTCTCTCTCCTGTTCCCCCCACCCCCTGCTCATGCCCTGTGTGTTTCTCCTGTTGCCCCCCAAGCCCCCGCTCATGCCCCATGTCTCCCTGCTGATGCCCCCACCCCCCGCTCATGACCCGTGTATCCCTGCTGTTGCCTCCGCTCATGTCCCGTGTCTGTCTCCTGTTACCCCCCACCCCCTCTAATGCCCCGTGTCTCTCTCCTGTTACCCCCACCCCCCTCTCATGCCCCGTGTCTCCTTGCTGTTGCCCCCCACCCCCTGCTCATGCCCTGTGTCTCTCCCCTGTTACCCCCCACCCCCTGCTCATGCCCCGTGTCTCCCTGCTGTTGCCCCCCAACCCCCTCTCATGCCTCGTGTCTCTCTCCTGTTACCCCCACACCCCTCTCATGCCCCTTGTCTCTCTCCTGTTCCCCCCACCCCCCGGTCATGCCCCGTGTCTCCCTGCTGTTGCCCCCGCTCATGCCCCTTGTCTCTCTCCTGTTACCCCCATCCTCCACTCATGCACTGTGTCTCCCTGCTGTTGCCCCCCACCCCCCGCTCATGCCCCGTGTCTCTCTCCTGTTAACCCCCACCCCCCTCTCATACCCCGTGTCTCTCTCCTGTTGCCCCCCACCCCCGGTCATGCCCTGTGTCTCCCTGCTGTTGCCCCCACCCCCAACTCATGCCCTGTGTCTCTCTCCTATTACCCCCCATCCCCCGGTCATGCCCCATGTGTCCCTGCTGTTACCCCCCACCCCACGGTCATGCCCCATGTCTCTCTCCTGTTCCCCCCACTTCCTGCTCATGCCCTGTGTCTCTCTCCTGTTGCCCCCCACCCCCCGCTCATGCCCCGTGTCTCCCTGCTGTTGCACCCGCTCATGCCCCGTGTCTCCCTGCTGTTGCCCCCACCCCCTCTCATGCCCCGTGTCTCTTTCCTGTTGCCCCCCACCCTCTGGTCATGCCCCGTGTCTCCCTGCTGTTGCCCCCGCTCATGCTGCGTGTCTCTCTCCTGTTACCCCCACCCCCAGTCATGCCCTGTGTCTCCCTGGTGTTGCCACCCACCCCCCGCTCATGGCCCGTGTCTCTCTCCTTTTAGCCCCCACCCCCCTCTCATGCTCTGTGTCTCTCTCCTGTTGCCCCCCACCCCCCGGTCATGCCCCGTGTCTCCCTGCTGTTGCCCCCACCCCCGCTCATGCCCCGTGTCTCTCTCCTGTTACCCCCCACCCCCTCTCATGCCCCGTATCTCTCTCCTGTTGCCCCCACCCCTATCATGCCCCATGTCTCCCTGCTGTTTCCCCTCACCCCCCGCTCATGCCCCGTGTATCTCACCTGTTACCCCCACCCCCCTCTCATGCCCCGTGTATCTCTCTGGTTACCCCCACCCCCCTCTCATGCCCCGTGTCTCCCTGCTGTTTCCCCCTACCCCCCCGCTCATCCCCCGTGTCTCTCTCCTGCTACCTCCACCCCCCTCTCATGCCCCGTGTCTCTCTCCGGTTACCCCCCACCCCCCTCTCATGCCCCGTGTCTCCCTCGTGATCCCCAACCCCCTGCTCATGCCCCATGTCTCCCTGCTGTTGCCCCCCACCCCCCACTCATGCCCATGTCTCTCTCCTGTTCCCCCCACCCCCTCTCATGCCCCGTGTCTCTCTCCTGTTACCCCCCACCCCCTCTCATGCCCTGTGTCTCTCACCTGTTGCCCCCCACCCCCCGATCATGCCCCGTGTCTCCCTGCTGTTTCCCCCCTCCCCGTGCTCATGCCCGGTGTCTCCCTGCTGTTGCCCCCCGCTCATGCTCCGTGTTTCTCTCCTGTTACCCCCACCCCCGGTCATGCCCTGTGTCTCCCTGGTGTTGTCCCCCACCCCTGCTCATGCCCCATGTCTCTCTCCTGTTACCCCCCACACCCCTCTCATGCCCTGTGTCTCTCTCCGGTTGCCCCCCACCCCCCGCTCATGCCCCGTGTCTCCCTGCTAATGCCCCCCACCCCCCGCTCATGCTCCGTGTCTCTCTCCTGTTACCCCCACCCCCGGTCATGCCCTGTGTCTCCCTGGTGTTGTCCCCCACCCCCGCTCATGCCTCGTGTCTCTCTCCTGTTACCCCCCACCCCCCTCTCATGCCCTGTGTCTCTCTCCGGTTGCCCCCCACCTCCCGCTCATGCCCCGTTTCTCCCTGCTGTTGCCCCCCACCCCCTGCTCATGCCCCGTGTCTCCCTGCTGTTGCGCCTCACCCCCTGCTCATGCCCCGCGTCTCTCTCCCCTGTTACCCCCACCCCTCTAATGCCCCGTGTCTCTCTCCTTTTACCCCCCACCCCCTCTCATGCCCCTTGTCTCTCTCCTGTTGCCCCCCAGCCCCCGATCATGCCCTGTGTCTCCCTGCTGTTTCCCCCAACCCCCGCTCATGCCCCGTGTCTTTCTCCTGTTACCCCCACCCACTCTCATGCCCCGTGTCTCTCTCCCGTTACCCCCACCCCCTCTCATGCCCCGTGTCTCTCTCCTGTTGCCCCCCACCCCCCGCTCATGCTCCGTGTCTCCCTGCTGTTGCGCCCCACCCCCTGCTCATGCCCCACGTCTCTCTCTCCTGTTACCCCCACCCCCTGCTCATGCCCTGTGTGTTTCTCCTGTTGCCCCCCAAGCCCCCGCTCATGCCCCATGTCTCCCTGCTGATGCCCCCACCCCCCGCTCATGACCAGTATATCCCTGCTGTTGCCCCCGCTCATGCCCCGTGTCTGTCTCCTGTTACCCCCCACCCCTTCTAATGCCCCGTGTCTCTCTCCTGTTACCCCCACCCCCCTCTCATGCCCCGTGTCTCCTTGCTGTTGCCCCCCACCCCCTGCTCATGCCCTGTGTCTCTCCCCTGTTACCCCCCACCCCCTGCTCATGCCCCGTGTCTCCCTGCTGTTGCCCCCCAACCCCTCTCATGCCTCGTGTCTCTCTCCTGTTACCCCCCACACCCCTCTCATGCCCCTTGTCTCTCTCCTGTTCCCCCCACCCCCCGGTCATGCCCCGTGTCTCCCTGCTGTTGCCCCCCGCTCATGCCCCTTGTCTCTCTCCTGTTACCCCCATCCTCCACTCATGCCCTGTGTCTCCCTGCTGTTGCCCCCCACCCCCCGCTCATGCCCCGTGTCTCTCTCCTGTTAACCCCCACCCCCTCTCATACCCCGTGTCTCTCTCCTGTTGCCCCCCACCCCCCGCTCATGTCCCGTGTCTCTCTCCTGTTGCCCCCCACCCCCCGATCATGCCCTGTGTCTCCCTGCTGTTGCCCCCCACCCCCACTCATGCCCGTGTCTCTCTCCTGTTACCCCCCACCCCCTGGTCATGCCCCGTGTCTCCCTGCTGTTACCCCCCACCCCCCGCTCATGCCCCGTGTCTCTCTCCTGTTCCCCCCACCCCCTGCTCATGCCCTGTGTGTTTCTCCTGTTGCCCCCCAACCCCCGCTCATGCCCCATGTCTTCCTGCTGATGCCCCCACCCCCCGCTCATGACCCGTGTATCCCTGCTGTTGCCCCCACTCATGCCCCGTGTCTGTCTCCTGTTACCCCCCACCACCTCTAATGCCCCGTGTCTCTCTCCTGTTACCCCCACCCCCTCTCATGCCCCGTGTCTCCTTGCTGTTGCCCCCCACCCCCTGCTCATGCCCTGTGTCAGTCCCCTGTTACCCCCCACCCCCTGCTTATGCCCCGTGTCTCCATGCTGTTGCCCCCAACCCCTCTCATGCCTCGTGTCTCTCTCCTGTTACCCCCACACCCCTCTCATGCCCCTTGTCTCTCTCCTGTTCCCCCCACCCCCGGTCATGCCCCGTGTCTCCCTGCTGTTGCCCCCCGCTCATGCCCCTTGTCTCTCTCCTGTTACCCCATCCTCCACTCATGCACTGTGTCTCCCTGCTGTTGCCCCACACCCCCCGCTCATGCCCCCTGTCTCTCTCCTGTTAACCCCCACCCCCCTCTCATACCCCGTGTCTCTCTCCTGTTGCCCTCCACCCCCCGCTCATGCCCCGTGTCTCTCTCCTGTTACCCCCACCCCCTCTCATGCCCCGTGTCTCGCTCCCGTTACCCCCAACCCCCGCTCATGCCCCCTGTCTCTCTCCTGTTAACCCCCACCCCCCTCTCATACCCCGTGTCTCTCTCCTGTTGCCCTCCACCCCCCGCTCATGCCCCGTGTCTCTCTCCTGTTACCCCCACCCCCCGCTCATGCCCCCTGTCTCTCTCCTGTTAACCCCCACCCCCCTCTCATACCCGTGTCTCTCTCCTGTTGCCCTCCACCCCCCGCTCATGCCCCGTGTCTCTCTCCTGTTACCCCCACCCCCTCTCATGCCCCGTGTCTCGCTCCCGTTACCCCCAACCCCTGCTCATGCCCCGTGTCTCTCTCCTGTTACCCCCCACCCCCCTCTCATGCCCCGTGTACTCTCCTGTTCGCCCCACCCCCCGGTCATGAACCGTGTCTCCCTGCTGTTACCCCCCACCCCCCTCTCATGCCCCATGTCTCTCTCCTGTTGCCCCCCACCCCCCGGTCATGCCCTGTGTCTCCCTGCTGTTGCCCCCCACCCCCCACTCATGCCCGTGTCTCTCTCCTGTTACCCCCCACCCCCCGGTCATGCCCCGTGTCTCCCTGCTGTTACCCCCCACCCCCCACTCATGCCCCGTGTCTCTCTCCTGTTCCCCCCACCCCCTGCTCATGCCCTGTGTGTTTCTCCTGTTGCCCCCCAAGCCCCCGCTCATGCCCCATGTCTCCCTGCTGATGCCCCCACCCCCCGCTCATGACCCGTGTATCCCTGCTGTTGCCCCCGCTCATGTCCCGTGTCTGTCTCCTGTTACCCCCCACCCCCTCTAATGCCCCGTGTCTCTCTCCTGTTACCCCCACCCCCCTCTCATGCCCCGTGTCTCCTTGCTGTTGCCCCCCACCCCCTGCTCATGCCCTGTGTCTCTCCCCTGTTACCCCCCACCCCCTGCTCATGCCCCGTGTCTCCCTGCTGTTGCCCCCCAACCCCCTCTCATGCCTCGTGTCTCTCTCCTGTTACCCCCCTCTCATGCCCCTTGTCTCTCTCCTGTTCCCCCCACCCCCCGGTCATGCCCCGTGTCTCCCTGCTGTTGCCCCCGCTCATGCCCCTTGTCTCTCTCCTGTTACCCCCATCCTCCACTCATGCACTGTGTCTCCCTGCTGTTGCCCCCCACCCCCCGCTCATGCCCCGTGTCTCTCTCCTGTTAACCCCCACCCCCCTCTCATACCCCGTGTCTCTCTCCTGTTGCCCCCCACCCCCCGGTCATGCCCTGTGTCTCCCTGCTGTTGCCCCCACCCCCAACTCATGCCCTGTGTCTCTCTCCTATTACCCCCCATCCCCCGGTCATGCCCCATGTGTCCCTGCTGTTACCCCCCACCCCACGGTCATGCCCCATGTCTCTCTCCTGTTCCCCCCACTTCCTGCTCATGCCCTGTGTCTCTCTCCTGTTGCCCCCCACCCCCCGCTCATGCCCCGTGTCTCCCTGCTGTTGCACCCGCTCATGCCCCGTGTCTCCCTGCTGTTGCCCCCACCCCCTCTCATGCCCCGTGTCTCTTTCCTGTTGCCCCCCACCCTCTGGTCATGCCCCGTGTCTCCCTGCTGTTGCCCCCGCTCATGCTGCGTGTCTCTCTCCTGTTACCCCCACCCCCAGTCATGCCCTGTGTCTCCCTGGTGTTGCCACCCACCCCCCGCTCATGGCCCGTGTCTCTCTCCTTTTACCCCCCACCCCCCTCTCATGCCCTGTGTCTCTCTCCTGTTGCCCCCCACCCCCCGGTCATGCCCCGTGTCTCCCTGCTGTTGCCCCCACCCCCGCTCATGCCCCGTGTCTCTCTCCTGTTACCCCCCACCCCCTCTCATGCCCCGTATCTCTCTCCTGTTGCCCCCACCCCGATCATGCCCCATGTCTCCCTGCTGTTTCCCCTCACCCCCCGCTCATGCCCCGTGTATCTCACCTGTTACCCCCACCCCCCTCTCATGCCCCGTGTATCTCTCTGGTTACCCCCACCCCCCTCTCATGCCCCGTGTCTCCCTGCTGTTTCCCCCTACCCCCCCCGCTCATCCCCCGTGTCTCTCTCCTGCTACCTCCACCCCCCTCTCATGCCCCGTGTCTCTCTACGGTTACCCCCCACCCCCCTCTCATGCCCCGTGTCTCTCTCCTGTTACCCCCCACCCCCTCTCATGCCCTGTGTCTCTCACCTGTTGCCCCCCACCCCCGATCATGCCCCGTGTCTCCCTGCTGTTTCCCCCCTCCCCGTGCTCATGCCCGGTGTCTCCCTGCTGTTGCCCCCGCTCATGCTCCGTGTTTCTCTCCTGTTACCCCCACCCCCGGTCATGCCCTGTGTCTCCCTGGTGTTGTCCCCCACCCCTGCTCATGCCCCATGTCTCTCTCCTGTTACCCCCCACCCCCCTCTCATGCCCTGTGTCTCTCTCTGGTTGCCCCCCACCCCCCGCTCATGCCCCGTGTCTCCCTGCTAATGCCCCCCACCCCCCGCTCATGCTCCGTGTCTCCCTGCTGTTGCGCCCCATCCCCTGCTCATGCCCCGCATCTCTCTCTCCTGTTACCCCCACCCCCTCTCATGCCCCATGTCTCTCTCCTTTTACCCCCCACCCCTCTTATGCCCCGTGTCTCTCTCCCGTTGCCCCCTACCCCCCGATCATGCCCCGTGTCTCCCTGCTGTTTCCCCCCACCCCCCGCTCATGCCCTGTGTCTCTCTCCTGTTACCCCCTCCCCCCTCTCATGCCCCGTGTCTCTCTCCCGTTACCCCCACCCCCTCTCATGCCCCGTGTCTCTCTCCTGTTGCCCCCCACCCCCCCGCTCATGCCCCGTGTCTCCCTGCTGTTGCGCCCCACCCCCTGCTCATGCCCCGCGTCTCTCTCTCCTGTTACCCCCACCCCCTCTCATGCCCCGTGTCTCTCTCCTGTTACCCCCCAACCCCTCTCATGCCCCGTGTCTCTCCCCTGTTGCCCCCCAGCCCCCGATCATGCCCCGTGTCTCCCTACTGTTTCCCCCCACTCATGCCCCGTGTCTCTCTCCTGTTCCCCCCACCCCCGCTCATGCCCTGTTGTGTTCTCTTTATACACCCCGCCTTGCCTTTCCATGGTGGCCATCTTGGTAAAAGATTTTCCTTCCTGCACCGGGACGCCACAGGCGTCCCGGTTTGGGAAGGAAAATCTTTTTTTTACCACCTGGGGTTCCGACTTTGAGGACCTAAGATGCTAGTCGTCTTCATCTATTGAAAAGGATGTTATGGTGACGTTGCACTAATAAAAACCTATGAAATGCAGTAAAAAAAAATTGAATTACAGGGACATTAAGGTTAACTTGCACTAATAAAAACCTATGAAATTCAATGAAAAAACTTTGTTAAAGGGATGTTATGGTTAAGTTGCGCTACTAAAAACCTATGAAATTCAGTGAAAAAACTTTGTTAAAGGGACGTTATGGTTAAGTTGCGCTACTAAAAACCTATGAAATTCAGTGAAAAAACTTTGTTAAAGGGACGTTATGGTTCCAAGTAAAACCGAAAAACCCTTGAAATTTGCCATTTATGGTAAGCTAAGCAACCATAACTCGCTCCACCACCGTGCACTGCTAAGACTAACACCCACGACATCAAAGATGACATCACAAATGTCATTGATGACATCACTGATGACATCACATGTCTGGCTCACTCTTTTTTCTTTTGCTGACATATCTAGGCCACATGGTTTTCTTCAGTAACAGTCAGAAACAAAAAAAAATATTTTATTTGTAGACGTATCCTTCAAGTAGGTTCTTACAGTAATTCCCTTAGAGTACAGTCACATCATATGAAACATATACATAGGGGAAGACACAAGCTTGAAAGACAGCAATCCTTTTTGTGCATAAAGATAATCAATAGACTTATCAGCACTTTCTGATAGTTCTGTTGTTTTTTTTATGGCTGCAATTTCCCTGTATATGGTCATATTTGTATACATTGTACTCACACTACTTTCCTTAGGGTCCAATCACATCAAGTGATACATATACATAGGGTAAATAGCAGCTTTGAAACAGCAATCATTTATTTGCATGAAAATAAACAGTTAGGTTATGAATTGTTTCTGCTACTACTTGTCCATTTTTGCGAACTTCACTTTCCCTGAATATACCCATATTGGTATGTGTTCTTGTCTGTTTGTGTTTTCTCTATAGTAATGCAATTATGTAAGACATGGGTTTTATTAGCTACTTATTACATATTTCACATTACACAAAAATCTATTAAGAAAAGAATTATCATTTCATTATTCAACATATTAACATTACGAATATTATACCTTCATCTTGTACGCTGCACAAAATGCTATGTTTCTGCATGAGTAGCTTAGTATACTAGATAGAACCCCATAATAGAATGCTATTTATATCAATGCATCGTTCAATGCACTAATTAGGGTATGATATTTATTGCAATGATCCTTGACACTGTTTTCGCAACATTATAATAAGAATCCCTTGTACACATATTTCATGAAAAGTACATACACATGTGATGTCATCAGTGATTTCATCAATGACATTTGTGATGTCATCTTTGATGTCGTGGGTGTTAGTCTTAGCAGTGCACGGTGGTGGCGCGAGTTATGGTTGCTTAGCTTACCATAACTGGCAAATTTCAAGGGTTTTTCGGTTTTACTTGGAACCATAACGTCCCTTTAACAAAGTTTTTTCACTGATATATATATATATATATATATATAGAGAGAGAGAGAGAGAGAGAGAATCTGGATGTTCCACATTGCATTTTAGCAAACTAAGACCTCATGAGCGAAAGAGCTGAAAGTGTAGTGCAGTAGAAGAAAACAGCTGATGAGGGAAGAATCGAGAAACTTGTCTGGCCCGGTGTAAAGGGTTGGGGCAGCCAAGAAACTGGTTATCTATTCAAGAAGATACAATAAACGTGAGAAGCGAGGTGAGCTCCTGTTGAGGTGCAATGGAAAAAACACTAGGAGTGCCAGGTTTTATTCATTAAATAATGTTGAATACAAAAGAAAGAGCTCAAACATGGTCTACTGTCACATGGTCTAGATGAAAATAAACTTCGGCCAAGCTACATCGAGACTTGAAGATAAGACCATGCTCACACTCCCTTCTATTCTCAGGAGCCGCAATTCTTTGCAAGGCTGATTTCAAAGTCAATTTGAATGGCAGACAGTAGGAGCGATGATGGATTAGGGGCTAATTGGGTGGGGTGGCATGGTCAAGTCCAACCCACCAGCACCTGGGGTACCAGCTTTCGTGCTGCTAGCAAGTGGAATATTCTAGAAGGGTACAAGCATGCCAACCAATCATGGAGGGCCACACAGCAAAGAGCCCTATAGTTTGAGACCCAGTGAAAACGGTGTGTATTTCATGACAGCGAAGATGACTTGCACTAGGGGTGGGCATAGCTGTCCATCTGACCTTAGATACCGAATCACAATCTTATTCCCCATAGAAAGTATATATAGATGTTCCCCCGGAGACAAACCACAATCCCAAGCAGGTTTTCTTATTTTGCCACATAGTTTGACGTCAATGATGATGGGTTTTTACTATATACTTTTTTCATGTAACACGTTGAGAGACATAGCAAAAACAAAGAGGTGATGGCTGGAAGGTTTAGAATTAATCTTAACCACTGGCAATGCTCTGGGCAACCCCCCAGACCACCATTCTTCGCCTGCCAAGCCATTACAGAAGGGAATGACCATATGCAAATCAGGCTTGGCCCCACCCCAAAAGGGGCAGTCCAGCCCGAACTGCTAGGCCACATCCCCTCTGCACGAGACCACAAGCATCCCCAAACATGGCTTGGCAGGCTGAAAAACGATGGACTGGAGGGTTGCCCAGAGCTTTGCCCGTGGTTATGATTAATTCAAAACCTTCCAGCCATCAACTTTCTGTTTTGCTAAAGTCACCCCGAGTGGGACGGGTATGCCCAGACGTGGGTCCCGAGTCTGCCGGGCCTAGAGACCCAAGCTACTCCTCACTGATGACGCCCAACAAGGCTGAAACATGTCTGGGGATGCTTGTGGTCTCGTGCAGAAGGGATGTGACCTAGCAGTTTGGGCTGGACTGCCCCTTTTGGGGTAGGACCAAGCCTGATTTGCATATGGTTTTTCCCCTTCTGTAATGGCTTGGCAGGCTGAAAAACGATGGACTGGAGGGTTGCCCAGAGCTTTGCCCGTGGTTATGATTAATTCAAAACCTTCCAGCCATCAACTTTCTGTTTTGCACACGTTGAGAGACATACTGTGAGACATCCGTGATGTCTGTTTTACTCCCTGTTTTAGATAATTGTTAATAAAACAGCTAAACATTTGCCAACTTCCTGAGTCTGTCTTATTATCGGTGTAAGAGTAAATTCTGCACCCCCATCCATCCCATATAGCGCTACCTCGCTTAAAGCGCTTACTGGTTCACGTGGAAGTAGAGGGAGGATGGTTAAAAGACCCATCGATTAGTAGGTTTCCAGAGCTTTGGATGAGCGGACACCCTCCACCATCTAGCGGGAAGATCACAAGGTTCGCTGTGGAGAGCGGCCCATATAGAAAACTTGCAAGAAGATCGATATAGGTGGGACAAAATCCCTCCTGGTTTACACAGGCTCTGAGCGGACGGAAAGCAGAGGTGGTCGATTGGAGGAGGGGAGACGATACCAAAGGCCTTGAGTTGAAGAGCGAATGATGAGTACACTAAAGGGAATGGCAAAATAAGGGGATGAGATTGTGGTAACATAGAAAAGTAACGGGAGCTTTTAGTATATAACAAGGAGCGTTTAAATGAGGAGCATTTTGCAAGCCCGGTTTCCTACCTCAAGGCAGGTCTAGAAGGAGTAATATCAAAACCCCAAGTGGAGTATAAAAATAGGCGGCACATACACAGGTTTATGATAGGGAATGACTCAAACTCCAATCGGAGTACTTTAGGGGCAAGGAGAAAAGGCATACCATTGTGTATATGTGGAAAGTTGACTAGTCTGTCTGTTTGTGTATTTTATAATTGAAAAGAGGTGTTTTAGAGCGACAAGAACACGCTTTGAGGTTAAAGAAGAGATAAAAAGTGTTATCTATTTTCGAGCCATTGTCGGCGCCAACCCAAAAAGTAGATTGAGATCATTGAGAAGTAGAGGCTTTGAGCGGTGAAGGTTGGAGCGTCCTCCCATTTTTTGTTTTCCTGAAATGTATCTGTGTAATCAACGGTAAGTATTGACAGTCAATTGAGACTTGT
The DNA here is from genome assembly GCF_040938575.1 of Ambystoma mexicanum. Taxonomy (NCBI): domain Eukaryota; kingdom Metazoa; phylum Chordata; class Amphibia; order Caudata; family Ambystomatidae; genus Ambystoma; species Ambystoma mexicanum. The sequence continues at coordinate 930,980,132 of NC_090921.1, read as the reverse complement.
CACAATGGGGCATATTACTCCACTGATGCACCTGTGCAAAACACTGCCAAAATATATGCCTAAACTCAAACAGTATAGTGCGGTATTGGTAAAGGGCACAGCAGACAAAATGTTCATGCCCTGGCCACAAGGAGGATTACTGTCGGAAGCGGTTTTGCAACTGACCACATACTTGCACGCTGCGTACACAGGGAAGAAATTAGAAAAGAGATTAGCTATTTTAGAGCTCTGAAAAATGTAACAGGAGGAGCAAGAGGATACGCCGCCTGAGGAGTGGATGCTCACTCAGTGCAGGGAGGAAGGTGTTGGGCCTTCTGCTCCCCTTACCTCACCAGAAGTAAATGGCGATAGTACAGAAGACGTAGGATTGTATCCATTAAAGGAACTTAAAGCGGCAAAAGGGTATAGTAATCCCATATATGAACTACCTGCTTACAGCAGTGACAATATTCCAGAAGAGACTAGAAGAACTTTAAGGTCTTACAGGAAAAGGAGGAGAAAAGTGAACAATGAAATCTGACCACAGACATAGAACAAGAGATTAAGGGATGGAAAGTAGAAATGGATAGAGTTGAGGAGGTAGCGCTCGAACAGAACAAATGGATGGGTGGACAGATATTACTTAAGCTTGATGGGGAAAGTATCGGGGAAGTTAGGCAAAGGGAAGATCAAGACGAACAGGATAAAAAAGACAGAGACCGAGAGAAAAGACTGAAAGAAGATGAGCACAAGAGAAAGAATAGACAAAAACAAGAACAAATGCATCAGGAAGAACAGCAAAGAAAGGAAGAAAAGGCAGAGAAGCAAAGAAATTATGACAACAGAGTGCAATCGAAGAACGAGATAGGCAAGAACGGACGAGAGAAGAGGAGGAAGCGCAGACATTAAGGGATAAAAGGATGCAGAGACGAAGGGAAGAATAAGAGCGAAGGATGTACGAAAGAAGGGAGGAAAGAAGACAAGAAGAGGATAGGGTTAGATGGGAAATGAGACAGCGAAGAGAATTAGACGATGAAATGGAGTGAAAAAGGAGACAAAGGGAGCGGGATATTGATCGCATTCAGAAGGAGCTAATGGAACTGAGTCCAAGAATACAATGGGCCGATACAGAGGAGTTCCTCCCGCCACAGGAAGCAATGTCAGTACCATCTAGGGTATCCCTAGAGGAGAATTGTGAAATAGGGAGCATCAGAGATAGGATCAATAAGGCCTATCACAATTTAAGGGAAGGTGGTAAAAATGAGGGAAGGGAGACTGATCCCTGGCCCTCCAATCACAAAGTGAGGAAAGAGACCCGTTTAGTCTCGAGCACAGAGCCTTGTCCTTAGACAGGCTGACTTTAAATAAGCGTGAAGGGCACAAAAGCAATACTAGCTGGGGGCTAGATATGTCAGACAAAGAGAGAGAAACCTTCAGAGTGGAGGAGGGAGGAAGTGCATGCAGTCCCAAGGGATGTCTGCAGACAGACAAGGAAGTAAGATGGTCTGATCTTGAGCAGACTAAGGATAGGATGCCAGATCCTATACCATTTCCAGAGCATCCTACAGGACGATCGCATAGCGAGAAGGGAGAGTCGTCACCATATGTGGGCAGGCTAAGGTCATTTCCAGGTAGGTGATCAGAAACCATTGTTCCCACTATGCATAGGCAGACAATGGGAGCCAATTGTGGATTTGGGTTCACACAGTCCCCTTTATTGGAGAAAGGACGGGCCAGACCACAGTATATTCCATGGCCGCAAATGGATAAAGATAACTTATGATGTAAACTTCCCAGTTTAATGAAGGGTGCGGGAAAATGGATTTATGAGCTAGAGAAAATGACAGAGGGAAATACTTTAGCAATAGGGGACATTATGGGTCTCCTAGCAGCCATTCTTGGTGAAAAGGCTGATGACATGTGGACGAGAGAAGGCTATTGAAAGTGTCATGGAGCAGAACACAGCGCACGATGGAGAGCTGTTTAACAATTGTAGGGCAGATGTCAGGTTAGTGCTCAGGGAGCAGTATGCTGACATGTCAGATATGGGTGCAATTATGGCATGAAAGATGAAAGAAGACGAAGGTCTGCTTGCTTGCATTCAAAGAATTCAGGAATGGTGAATCCTTCAAACGTGGGAACTGTGGGGAAAGACAGTGGCAGTATTTTACCACATTTTATGTCAGGGATTGCCAGAACAGGTAGAGAGACAGCTCAAGAAATTAGTGGGAATTGAAGGAAGGCCATGGGCAGAAATGCAGGTGACCATAGAGCATCTCTGTCGACTGTTACAAGAGAAAAATTAGAAGAAGGAAGATGCTAGAAAAATTGAGGAAACTAAGTTTGTTCACAAGAAATTGTCAATGTATGCCATAGAAGGGGCAGTGTTCACAAGCGGAGAAGGATTGGGAATGCCACAAGCAGTGGGTATATCGCAGGCAAATAATCAATGCCAGATGGATCAAGGAGAGAATGGGTTTATGCCAAGAGGCAGAGGAATGGGCTACAGAGGAAGAGGTTGTTTTCAGAATAATCCGGGCGGCTTTCAGAATATGTAGAATGATATTCAGAATGTAGATGGAGGATTCAACCAATGCGGGCTAGTCAGAAGAGCTCCTCCCTGTATTTTGGACATGTGGGATGACATGGCACATTGCACGCATGTGTGGAAGCCAAGGGTATGTACAGAATGGGCAATTCTCAAGGGGGGGTACAGCATATCCTCCAGCATATAGCTCATAGGCTAGGGACGGGTTCACCCAAGCTCAAACAGTGTATCAAGCACAAGTGCAGCAAATGCAACATGCATTGAAACCACAGCAATCACCATTGAATCCACTGCAAGAGCAGTCACAGCACGCACACCCATGCATGCAGATACAGCAGAATGCAAACAAAGGACAGCTATTGACATCTATAGTAGGGGGTGTCACCGTGGTAGGAGGAAGTCCTTTCACAGGGGATATGCATGTATCCACAATAGAGCAGCTCACAGGGCGACTTGATGTGTTCAGTACTATCAATAACACCAGATCCCCCTAAGGGGAACCAAGGGTTGATGTAACAATAGGAGGCAAATCCTTTTCCTTTTTTAGTAGACACTGGGGCTACTTGTTCATGTATACAAGAGGGAAAATACCCAATGTCAGGAAATGCCATTTATGCTCAAGGTTTCTCTAGATCTACGAGTCGAGTTCCTTTCTTTAGCAGTCTCTATAGGAGAGTGTGACATGTCTGTTGCATTACTGTATTCAAGGCAGACATCAGTCAATATTTTAGGACGAGATTTAATGGCGATGCTTAACAAGATAATTTCTTTTACTGATGAAGGCATAGTGTGTTCTACTCCAAGGATACATTATATGAATGTGGGCAAATTTATATTGCTGTTAACAGGGCAAATGGCTCTGCGAGGAATGCCACTAGAGCCAGAAGTCTTTCGTTATGGGTTACGCATTCAGTCGACATGGCTAGCCGGATTAGTGCGAAAGATTATGAAAATATCTAATGAATTTTTGTTCAGGCCACAGATACCGATGGACAAAGATGGGGGACAGATTATTCCCCTAGAGTTAGTTTCAGCCATAGTACGTGGGGAATTGGCCATGCTCGAAGGAACATATGATGAGGGCAGGCCATGGAAAACAGTGATTGCCATTGGGGAAGGGTATATATTGACTGACGTCACTGACAAGGATATGTCTAGATCTTAACTTAACTAGATCCATCAGATGTCGAAGTTATATTCAAGATGACTATTACATAACGAATCAGAATAGGGAAAAGAGAGATACCATTGTGAACTGTGATTGTGCGACTGTCACACTCTGAAGATTACTCCCGTACTTCCTCCTCACCTGATGCTTCGATGAAGCTGTCTGGAGTCTCTGGGTCCTTCTTCTTGTGGATCCCCCTAGGCTCCTTGGTCTTTCTTTCTTTCTTTTGATCTAAATAAGGACGAGCTCCCTCGGAATCCACCTTGGCCTGGAGGTCAGCACAAGCCCAGTGGGATTTCAAGGCACAAGCTCCCAAATAACAGGGAAAAAGCTGCTATCACACAAAAAACCCTGGTAGAGTGGTTTGACAAAAGTAAAGTCTTTCCCTCCTTCTTGCAGCAATTCACACAGTCCATAGAAGGTTGGTTGTATTAGTTTGAAAGTCCTCTTTCTCTTTCCTTCATGGAACGAATATGGAACATTTTACAGTTCACACAGCCCACAGAATGTTGACAGAACTGTGTAAGGCAAGGTTTCCACCTCACTAAGTAGAAAGCAAGTGTGGTGAAAAAAGGGTATCAGAGAAACCCTAACAGAATAATAAAGGAACTGGAGAAAAGAAGAAAAACAGACAGCAGAGTACCTCGGAGTAAGAAACATAGTGTCATCCTAAAATAAGTGATTAGTAAAGATTCCCTACAAATGATAAATCCTGCATACTGTCACAAGGTTAAAGAATCTTGTGATCGGAAGCAACGAAAGCGAGGCAAGCCGCGCCGTGACTTACTGTAATAGAACTGGCAGACCGCGAGGTGCGGTGAAAGGAGACAAGGATCTAATGAGTAGTCGTCCGGCGATGGAATTCAGGTGAATCGTCCAAACTGGCCAAAGGGAGAAAGACAGGAAAATAGGAAAAGGCGAGTAGGTAAGTGGATAACGGGCGCACGCAGGGCATGGAGTAAAGAGTAGAAGGAATAAGAAGAGAAACTGATAGAAGGCAGAATAGAACTGAAGGTAACAGATGAAGTACAACAGAGTAGCCACAAAGAGCGCAGAGAGGTACAGAAAGGAACAGGAGGAATGATAGAAGGGATGAGACCTTAAAGGCTAATCTAGTCACAGGGAAGGCATTAAGGTAGCCCTGGAACTCGGAATGAGGAATCCTGCAGAGTGTCTCCCAGAGAAACGGATACAACGCGAGGAACATGTGGCCCCGCCCAACAATATACAGGCGGTGGCCACCTTGGTGGTAGTCTAGAATGCAGCAGAAGCTTTGGATTACGTGTATCTCCAGCGATGCCACAACCTCCAGGGCCAGCACATGACAATGACAGCGTCCAGCATTTTTTGATGAGTACTCGGAAAAAGTGTCAATTGCTTTATGGACTACAGGTCCCTATGATGTAGAACTATCGAAGGGGGTAGGTGATGTTAAGATCAAGCGAAAGCCAGGAGCAGTTTTACCTCGAGGAAGACAGTATCCCATGTCTATAGAGGCGAATGAGGGTATTTCTAAGACTATTTCGGCTCTAATGGAACAGGGTATCTTAGTGACATCAGAGTCACAGTGTAATACTGCGGTGTACCCTGTGAAGAAATCAAAGGGAGGGTTGTGGAGATTTATTCAAGATATGAGACTGATTAACCAGATTGTAGAGGCAGAGTTTCCTTTAGTTCCGAATCCGGCAGTGATACTATGTAGTATCCAGCAGAAGCACAACATTTCATGGTGATTGACTTGAAAAATGGGTTTTTCTCAATCCCGTTGCATAAGGACTCGCAAGACCTGACATCATTTACGTTTCGGCAAACTAAACTGAAGAGCACTCGTTTGCCCCTAGGGTAATGTGAGTCTCCATCAATCTTTAATAGGGTCCTGCAGATGGACCTATGCAATATTGATTCGAAAAGCGTTGTCCTACAGTACGTAGATGATATTTTGGTTTGTAGTACGACAAAAGATGATTGCAGACAAGACTCGATTCAGTTAATGACTATTCTAGCAGACAACGGATATAAAGTGGGTAGACAGAAGTTGCAATATTGTCAAGAATAGGTGTTGTACAAAGGCCAATGATTTCACATGAGGGTAAGAGGGTCACACCGGAAAGGGCTGAGGCGATTATGGAAACAGCAAATCCACACACGATAAAGCAAATGCAGCAATAATTGGGATTATGCAACTATGTTAGAGCATGGGTATTTGATTATAGTTCATACACAAGACCCCTTTTGCAGGCTCTGAATAAAGCACAGGTGAAAAAGGAAAAAAAAAACAGATTGGACTGAGGAAATGGAGGAAGGATTTGAAGAGTTGAAGAAAGCAGTTAGTACAGCTCCAGTTTAGGGATTCCCAACTATGCTGAGGAGTTCTTTTTATTTTCACACACAAATGGGACAGTCATGACAGTGGTGCTTACACAGAGGACTACATTGGGGTACAAACCCCTGGCATATTACAGTGGGATTTTAGATCCAGTTATGAGAGGGCACTTTCCTTGCAAACAGTCGCTGGCAGAAGCCGGGTTTGCAGTAGAGAAATCTATTATTGTGATGGGGTGTTCTATGACATTGTTTGTTGAGCATGCTTTGTTTGTCATTTTGGAAAAACCTAAAGGTACATTGACATCTCAGAGGGTCTCTGCATATGAGGTAGTCATATCGAATCCAGTGATCAAAATAGTCATGTGTAAAATAGTAAACCCAGCCACGTTTGTAGCCAAACCTGTGGCAGAGGGTGAGCATGTGCATGATTGCACTAGTTATGAGGACTTCTATGACGAAATTCCGTGTCTAAAGGGAAACGCACTGTCTGGAGGGAAGATTCTCTTTATTGATGGTTCTTCAAAAATTGATCACACTAATGTGGAAAGGCATTCAGGTGCTGCCATGGTGTTGCATAGAGCGAACAGGGAATTTGAGGTTGTAGCAAGTGCAAGACTACCGTCTCACTTTGCAGTGCAAGTGGCAGAATGGTAGCACTTATTATCATACTAGAAAATCATGCAGAACCGGAAGTCATAGTGTACAGTGACTCTGCCTATGTGACGTCAACCATGCGTGCAGGGCTAGCACGTTGAAAAAGAAGGGGTACCTCAGAGCGGACGGCACGCCAGTGCAACATGCAGCGTTATTGGACAGGCTGATCAGGGCACTACAACTCCCAGTAGCTTTAGCGATATTTAAATGTGCAGCACATACTAAGCGAACTGACTTTATTGCTAGCAGAAACGAAAGAGCAGATGAAGAGGCCAAGAGGGCTGCATATTCATCCGAATATATAAAGTTTTGATACGCCAGATGTAAAGGAAAAACCTGTTATAATTATTATTGTAAATTAAGGGTTTAATCATTTATCAAGAACACAGTTGGTGGAAGTTCAAGGTAGTACACTACAGGAAGAGCAAGAATTGTGGAAAAGAAGGGGTGCCGCTTCTCCCCCAAAGAAGCATTGTGGTGATAGGACAGCACTGGAAAGCCAGTGATGCCTGTAGCCTTGCTGAAGGTAGTGTTTGAACAGCTGCACTACCCCACGCATGTAACTATGGAAAGCCTTGCAGCAGTTATTGCAGAGGACTGGTTAATACCAAACCTGTTAGAACACGTTGCATTTTGTGTAGTAAATTGCATCGTATTTCAAAGGTTTACCACCAGGCATACACTATGAATGATCAGAGGGGTAATTCTTCGACCGAATGGTCCTTTTCAGCATTTACATATTGATTAGGTTGATATGCTGCAAGTCTGTAGTGGATACAGGTATATGATAGTGGTGTTGTGTCCTTTTTCTAGGTGGATCGCAGTATGTCTTTGTACACAACCTGATGCTACTTGCTCAGCAAAGTTTTTAGTACGAGAAGTCTTTCGAAGATGGGGAGTGTGTGAGGTCCTGAGATCCGATAATGGGCCCCATTTTGTTAATGAAGTGTTTGAACAGATTAGCTTATTATTGAATAATAAGTACAAGATTTCTACAGCTTTTCATTTGGAAGCGAATGGGAAATGTGAGAGACTCAATGAACTCCTTAAAAAAAAAGAGAATTGCGAAATTGAAATTGACATTGAAGAAGGGATGGCTGTATTGCCTGCCCATTGCATTATATGCATTGAGGAATCAGCCTGGTCAGACCACCACCTCACACCCCAGGAGTTACTGACAGGGAGGCGAATGAGAACGTCTTTGTCTCCTCCATCGAGGAGCAGAAGTGATGCCCTGAAGACTGCAGAAATGTTAGTTGCTTATTTGACATGTATGACCACTAGTATCTCTGTCAATTCAGGTCAACTCAAGTGCCAGGGGGGGTCGGTCTCAGGACACAGAAGAAGACCATTCAGCAACCAGATTTTCAGCATTATTACCTGTACCTAGACTATTCTCTAGTGATGCAGTCCTAATACGTAATTTCATAAGGAAGTGGCACGAGTCACACTTTAGTGGTCCCTAATGGTGGAAAACATTACTGCCTCAGCAGGAAAGGTCCAAGGGAGACGCGCATGGATCCATTTTAATGACGTAAAGCCTTACGCTGGTGAGACTGATGCACCCCCGATCGTCGATTCAGGAGCAAGACAAGAAAAAGAAGTTCAGCACGTGCAGACTCGATCGATGAGGAGGAACAAGGATGCTAAAGTTGCTGATTAAATAAATTCAAGTGTGCATTTGGACTGTGGCTCACATCAGACACTCTTTATAGATATTATTGTAGGAGTGCAAACTCAGATCTTGAGTCACAGGAATCTTTTAAATTGAACTTTAGAAAGTGTTGAAGTACTACAGACATGCCAAACTTAGAATTAGAATTTGACGACTGGAAACGTGAACAGTTTCAATGCTCGCTCCTCACTGAGTTTCTGTTCAATTAAATCAATGGTCCTAACCAATGTCAATGTCCATAGGCTTCTTCTCGCGGTATTCGTTTTTGTTCTTAGAGTTTATCCTGCTCTTGTTGGGCACAGTACTAATATATGCATTTTTCTGCACAATCCTAAAAATGGACCTGCAATCAGGAGGCTACTTATGGCAATAGTTGAACAGATCATGTAGTTACCTGACCATTTAACAGTGTTGCCTTATTAAAAAGGTTTTGTCCTTCCTTAAAGCAATATACAGGCACAATGAGTACTGTCGAGAATGGTGCAGTTTTGGAAAACAAGTATAATCAATGTGTGTACAATCGTAAATGGTGGGGATTAGTTTATTGGTGTGTAATATATGCATGCACAGCATTTATCATTGTTTTCCTGAATCTTTGGTCCAAACAAAGCTAAAGTCCCCTGGATTCTCCCACTTCAGTGACTCACACAGAATTGTCTATTTCAGGAAGGTCTAGACCATTTGTGATTATTCCCACACCAGTGACACGTGTAAGGTCTCCCATTTCTATGACAAGTGTTCCTATTATTCTCCCTGTACGAAGGACCCTTACTGATTGTGATGCTGGAAATGCATTGGAGGGATAGGGCCTCCATGCCCTTGTCATGTACACCCTTATCATGTGTGTTCTATGTTATTTTATGCACAGAAGTCCATGTGGGACACCTGGCAGTGCAGCACTTCCTCTTTTCGGTTTGGTGAACAGACCCCTGTGATGCCCTTATGGCACCCATGGGTGGGGGTACAATCCTGTACCCCTAGTGTATGTTTTTGGTCACCTGTGTTTGGCCCACAGAGCAGGGTATGGGCTGGTGGCAGCTCAATGCTAAATGTTACAGGTGCTCTGAGTAGCCTCCTGTGGGGATACCCAGGCTCTGCTATTGGAATCAGTTGATTCCTGATAGGAGACAAGATGGCCCCTGTGCCCTTTTGCTTTCTATTACCTGTTACCTTGTTTTCCCAAAGACCTGGGAAGCCCTGACTCTGTCCCTTCCCCTGACTGGCTGTTGGGTGGAAGTCCCATATATGGTATTGTGGGGAGGTCCAGGCCAGAGTGGCTGGAGGCTTCCCAATGACTGTATGTTGTGGGTACACCCTTGGGGTGGGACCTGGGTGAATGGAGTGTATGACCAATATACATTTCATGTTATGGGTGTCTGGTTTCTGGTGTGTGACACAATGACTGAAGCAGCCCTGCCCGAAACTGGTATGAATGCAGTGTGGAGTGCTGAATGGCTGGGTACTTGTCCCAATCCACATTCCTTGTTGAGAGTGTCTGAATGGAGAAGAATGGCCTGAATGCACCATGAGCCTGATTGGCTGCCTGCCTGCTGAATGCCCTTCTGAATGACTGGCTGCCAGAGCCTGGCTCGGCAGTGTGAATGAGAGACAGAACAGTATATCTCAGGACCTCTCACTTACTGGAATTGTTCAGAAGCTGAAGTCGAAACTTGATGCTTACTCTCGAAGCCGAGCCAGCAGAAGAATTGCTGCTGCTTTCCTTCAACGCAACCTGAAAGCTGTCGTGCCTTCGAGGACTGATCCAAGAGAGGACCTGGCTAGGAGATCTCTTCCTGAGCTACTAGGGAACATCATGAACCAGTTTACCTTCACCAGGGCTCTCTGGAAGTCACTCATCGAAAGGCTGAAAATCTGAAGTGAGGCACCAGGACGTCGAGGCCATCGACGACTGCCACCGTCAACTGAGGTTCGGAGGACCGTTGTAACCTCGTCGACCAGTGCCGCAACGCTCCATTGACTAAGACACTTTGAAATCAAGGACTCCCTTATTCATCACCATCAACCACTTTGTCCTGCTGGAGAAAGTCAAGGTCACCGACTAACCAAGGAGAATCCGTCGCTGGGTTTCCCACTACCCGAAGTCCATAAATATTCCAATGAAGATCCGAAAGCCAGCTGTGGTCAAGTCCGGATCCCAACGCCAAACGTTGATGACTCAATACCTTTGCTGGACCTAGATTCTTCATTGACTCTTTGTGGCAACAAACTCTCATGATCGAGGTGCACTGCAGTGTAAGGCGCTCTATAAATAAACAAATAAATCAATCAATCAATAAATCAAGTCTCATCTTCGCAGGACGTTCACGTGTGATCATCAACGAGCACCACAAGGACTGAAGCTGCTGTCTCAACGACATTGTTCTCCTTTTCTTCAGGGAATCCGGACGATCTGTGGCTCCTACCTTGAAGTGAGTTCACTTAAGAATGTTCAGACGACGACCAGACGTCAAACTCTGCTAAACCAGGTACATTGGGGTAGTAGAACCTTTTTAGAAGGAACCAAGACTATATTAAACAATATATGAACTGGGCTTGTTGATACACTTTATTTACAGGTTGCCTAGTTGGGGGGATCCTCACACAGAACTGTGTCTAGTGGTAGGGAACCAGTATTGTGCCAGTTGTTTAACATAACTTGTCTTCCCTCATATGTCTATTGTTTATTCACTTTACTAATTGATTTGTATGCCATTTAGACTGTTAGCAGTTGGTAAATTTTAATGGAATCAAGAGTTATCTGTGGTACCACATAGATATTGTACATATTTATCATTATAGTATTGCCTGAACACAAAGTGTGTTATTGTGTGTGTTTATAACTTGGACCTTATTTATATAAAGAACTGTGTTATCACTAACCTAGCATGTGGCCATTCCTTTGTGGGGGTTTGGGGATTACACTGTACTTAAGAACCAACCCGCATCACCTCCTGAGAGCTTAAGCCTTGATTGCTTGCCTGAGTTTGCCATATAGAGAATTTTGGATGGGGTGCTCTGTGTTTCTACTCTGCCATATAGAGGGCTGGAGTACAGAGAAAAAACCTCCAGTCTTTACACTGATATACTTCATGAGCATTATGCATGCACTCTCTTTATGGAAGGGAGACACAATAGAAGCACAAGGGAATAAGAGTATGAAATAAATAATTATTTAGACAGTACAGCACATTTGGGGAATAACATGTGGTATCAGCCCATGAAAAAGGTAGGGGAAAGACCTGCTATGTTTGTGCTCTCATACCTTATGCTATGGGAACGTCCAAGATATTCATAGCTATAGAAGTAGCAGTCCAGAAAGCTCATTGCCTCACGCACCTTGCACTCTGCCATACGAGAGGTCAGTTCCAGGGTCGAACAGCATCCTTTTTATGGGTGACAGAGAAGACCGACCTGGAGGAAGATGATTATGTGCAAGATTTAAAGACAAAAGAGAGACCCCAAACAAGAGATTACGTGATAAGATATGAACAGTTGGAATGAATGGAGCAGATATCAGCTGGCAAGTAAACAAAAAGCTCAATTGTGAAGGAAAGGACCCTGAAGAAATACGAATATGCAAGTAAAGAGGTCAGATGCAAATCACAATGCACAGAAACACAGGGGAGAACAACACATGTTCTACGCTTCAACCAGCAAACACATATAAATAAAACAACATCACATACTTTTACTACACCCAAATCTACCTTTTTGTACAAAATCATCATTTAAAAATGTACACATTATTTTTCCACATAACACAAAACATAATGGAATGCACCAAGCACAAACCATAACTGTACGCCTCACATTATCACTGCATGCAGTGACCTCACAATGATGAAACAAAGCTTTCTTTGACGCATTTGGCATAAAAGCATAAAACATTTTTTAAACATACTTTTTGTATTCCATATAGACACAAATCTATTTTACATATTAACATCTTCAGTTTTTTAAATAACAAGTTTAAAATCCCCACACACCCCGAAACTTTCAGCCAAATAATAGGTTAATTGATCACAGTTGTAATGATTATCTGATACGGATCTGAAGCTGACCTCACAATCCTGCTGATATTATTGATGGACACATGATCACTGAGCCAGTGGAGGCTCCAGAATGGCTCAGTTCAGTGGGTTTTTCCTGCAAACTGTATGTCATGCGCTTCTGCCTTTGTGTTGACCTCTGCAGCCTCAATATTAATGCAGTTAACTGTTCAGCATAGGATTTTGAAGTGAGGGTATTTTACTCCCTATTTTTTAAAGTTGGCCATAAAATGATTTTTCAGTGAGTAACAAAGTAAGTCCCATTCCCAACGGGAGTAATTTATAGGCACATAAACATATGTTTTATCTCTAAAATAGAAACGTTTTGTAATACTTTTTGACTAGGCATCTGCATAATGTGAATTCAAGCACATCATCAGTAAATTACAGTATTACCTACACAGACCAGGCAGCAATAAGAGTAAAGATACTTCCTGTGGCATAATATAAATGCATTTGGAGAAAAATGCATATGGATATAAATACATTTGGATGAATGCACATACTTCGCTATACAAGGCCCGCAAAGTGGCAAAGATGATTGGCCACTCCTTTTGATGTCTGAAGAATCAGGTAAACCTGAAGATAAGGACGGAGTGTGCACAGTGAGGAAGCATCCCTCTGCCGACATATATAGCAGTGAAGAGAAGCTGCTGCACACTGCTACTCGGGATAAAGGTGAAAAACACAAGCCACACAGGAATGGGCGTCAGTGCTTCCTTCAGGGGTTGCAGCAGGTCACACATAGCAAATCACAATGCATGCACAGGATGCAATGTTGAATGCTCCGCCTCCAATTGCAATGAGGTGTCAACTTCTCCAAGGTATGACGTCCAAAAATACAAAGACGGTTAGCTGCAGTGGACAATGGCTTTGATTGTGAGTGCATAGATTCAGTGAACTAAGTTGACCTTGGCGTGACACTCTTGGCCCACAAAAAGGACAAAACCATTCTGAATAGTTTTAAGTGATGGACACAAGATTAAACTGCTCGCCAACCCCAATTCAGATTACACCTTCATAGCAGAACAAGTGTATCATGAACTTTTCTCCCAATGAATGAAAGACTCTTCGTCCACCAGACATTGTTCCTGGTACCTGCAAATTCAAATAATGTGCCTACTGTAGTTCAGACTTGACACAGGGCTCAAGTCGAAGGTACACGCAGGTGGACCGAATCCACACACTTTTTTCAGAGGACTGACTTAGTCCCCCCTGATAAAATGAGAAACATTAAATGTCCTCTTTGAATTTATGAATTAAAGCCGATCCCCGAATTGCAGTCGTCAGTTTTGCAGGCCGGACACTTCACCACAGTACTATTTAACTTGATGAATAATACCAAAAACACAAAAAGGTGAAATGTCCCATTTCGGTACTGCAACTTCCAGGTAAAACATTTGTATTGGTTCTTGGAATTTAAAACAAGCACACCGTTTAATGTTTTCAAAAACACTATTAGAAGAAAATATCCTCTCCAGATTCTGTGTGTTGATTTTATGAAAGGCAAATGTCATTCGTCCTGTGAAATGTGGGTGAAATGTGGGTGGTTAAGCAGAGCCAATTTAATTAAATGTGCACATTTCACCTTGATATGCTAATTTCTGGCAACATCACATCCCATTACGTTTGTTGATGAGTCCGCCCACTTTTATTTTTAGGACTGTTGACCCCTGACTTGATAGATAATAAAAATAATGATACTAATAATAATAATCATACATATAATATATGTGCATACCACATTAGACAAAGCACTGCACATAAAACATTTTTTATATTAATGTTTTATGTTTAATTATTATTACCCAAAGTTGATACCGAAGTTGGATGTATAGGCCAGTGGAACGTTCTATGCATCAAAGAAAGGGCTGTCTATTTTGAGCTGGGTTTCTCAATCCCTGCTGAAATTAAAATTGTATCCCTGCTCGCTTGAGCATGTTAGTGTGGTCATATATCCTGCCATACTCACTTACCTTCTTTTCTGTCTATTTTGGGAGTGGATGTGCTGGGAACACTTCTGTCCCCAGCATGAAGTTGGCTTAGGTTTGAAGTGTTTGATCGGTACTTGATCTTACTTCGAGTTGAAGCAATTACCTGCTCCATCTGGCAGGCTGAGGCGGCAAATTGGTTTAAATGGGTTAACTTCTGGTTTGTAGAACAAAGAATGCCAAAGGCAGCTCCTGAAGGACCTGCTGGGTAAAAAAGTATCAAACACCCTTCATTCATGGCTCAAAGCAGTTCAACAGTGAAAACAAAGGGATCCTTGCTGTCCTGGCTAGCAGAGAGGCAGATTGTGCTCCAACAGCCAGTTAACCCAATGGTCCCTGGAGACCGTTGGGGACAGAGGTCTCCTCTGCCTTGGAACACCTTGGAACACCTGTCTTCACCTCATAACTGAAAGACTCTGTAAAGGACTGCTTTGCTAGCAGGGCCCAACAAAGTCATCCCAAGTGATGATCCAAGGATGATTCCCAAGATGATTAAAGAAGTGGGGGGTCTCGGAAGTGGTGGGAGACCCCCTTCTTGTAAAGTTAAAACTCTGCAGATAATCAGACTAAAGTTAGCCTGCTTTAATGGCCCATTCCCTGTTCCTGAAAGAAGTGAACTTTGACCTTCCGACATCATACCCAACGTGATTTGATTTAGAGGAAGTGAGGGGGCAGGAAGGAAAGAGAGAGGCAGAGAAAAACAAGATGGTGGATCTATCCCTGGGGGAGTGTTTTACCTGCCCTCCTAAAGAGATCAAAGCAGAGGCATGGCTATTTAGGATTCTGTCCTATCATTTGACAGGCTTAGCTTGTCTTGCCAGAAGGCACAACAACTTCCACAGCAGAACATGGCCCATAGGAACTGTTATATGTGGGATATTACACTTGATGTGCATTGAGGAAGTGCATTGTGTAATTGGATTGTGCTGTCTGGCTGTCCGCTCTGCCATTTTCCTGCTAGCAACTTTCTGCAACTGAAGAAAAGCGGCTTCTGCTGCATGCTGATTGGCCGTGGCCATTGGACTTTGCCATTGGACTTTCCTCCGGACTGTTGTCCTGCCTCCTGTAACAGGAAGCATATCAACGTAACACACGCGCATTGTGCGCGTGCGTTGAGGAAGTGCTTTGTCTAAGCAATTGTGCTTTCTGGCTGTCCGCTCTGCCATTTTCCTGCTAGCAACTTTCAGCAACTGAAGAAAAGCGGCCTCTGCTACATGCTGATTGGCAGGTGGCCATTGGACTTTGCCATCAGACTTTCCTCCGGGTACGAACTTTGTGAAGTTACCATAAACCGAAGTATTACGAATGACTAGAAGTGACTGGAAGTCACTGCGACTTTGTAGTCAGAGTGATCAATAGCATAAGAAAAAGCTACAATTCACTTGTGTTTTTCTGTTTGTTTTAGACCGTTGTCCCGCCTCCTGTAACAGGAAGTATATCAACGTAACACATGCGCATTGCGCGGGCGCATTGAGGACGTGCATTGTGTAAGTGGATTGTGCTGTCTGGCTGTCTAGCGGTCTAGTAGGTATAGTAGTAGCATTTGTTTATTGTTTACTCTATCTATGTCCACAAACAGGTATACTCTGAAAACAGGCATGCCTTTAGCCGTTTTGTCATGGCTGAATTTGTCCAAAACTGTTGCTGATAAAGTTAATGCCCTTATACATGGTAAACAGCTGGATAACTCGTCTAAACGGCCGATTCGGCAGTCCCAGAAAGGTTCAGCGCAATCTGCCTCGATAATGTCCGACATTAGGATTTTTTGTAAGGTTCATTGTTCTCTTCAAGATGATAATGTCAGACCGTCGCGTGCCGATGGGCAAACAAACACTTCAGTGGGACCGAGTGTTTCTAGTCTAATATCTGACTGCGGGGTTCCCATTGTTGAAAGTAACATATTGTCTACGAGTAATCAGATAAGATCAGGGTCCAACAATTCAATTTTATGTCAGCAGTTGATATTGATTTAGTAGAATTTCCGGATCAAAATGTGCTGTGTGAATATGCAAATGCATATTAAATCAGCACTTGTTGCAGATGCATTCTGGGAGTCTAGAAGAGCATTGTTCGATATAGGCTTTATACTAACACAAGAACCAAGTCCGCAAGAGCAACCTATTAAAAGATATACATCTCAGATCTTTACAGCACATAATAAAGGTCCTCAATTTAATACAATCTCCATCTTGGCAGGCATAACTTTCCTTAGAAACAGAAAATATAAGACTCATGTCATGGAACACCAGAGGTCATAACCATCTTCTTAACGCAGTCACTGGGGTGTGAGTTGATCATGACATAATTGCTTTTCAAGAGACCTGGTTGGTGTTACCACCAATCTGGGACTCTCATGTGGTCACGATCATCCCAGCAGTACAAAACATCCTTCGGCCGCCCCAAGGGTTGTCTTTTGCTTGCTGTTAAGAAAAATAAAGGATTCCATGTTCATGTGTGCAAGGGGCCATCTCCTAGTTTCCAAGTGGTTAAATTAACTAGAGATATAGTGGTCATAGCCATAATAAATGTCTATTGGAGTCCCCAGACGTTTTTTGAACAATTCACCTTGATTCTTGATGTGTTAACAGCAGATTTACAAATTACCCACACTATATCTTTGGGTGTTTTTAATCTTCATTTGGTAATGAAGAAATATGGTCAATTCTCATGAGTGAGCGAAATTTTATAATGCCTAATGGAAGTGTGCCAGGAGACATACGCTCACAGCCTACATGGCAAGGGACACTTGTTTACATTTACATCAATCACTGTTCTATGAATGCCATTAAAACTCTGAATGAAGGTGGTTTACTTCAATTTAAGTGTTCATAATAGTTTATGGTTAGAGTTTTCACTTCCTATACTGTTAAACCAAATGCAGCTGAATGCTAATGTCACAAATCTGATTTCAAATAACCAAGATAATCGGTTGAAATGGACAAGGCCGAAATTAGAACATCGTAACCTACATTTGCGTGATTCTATTTCTCATGCCGTTTCAAAACCCTGAGAGGGACTATGTCCATGCAATGCAAATGTTTGTTCAAACAACCTATGCAGATCTTAGTAGAACAAGATTCTACAGAAACAAAAAGCACAATTAAGAAGAGAAATCCAAAACTTGAATCAATCAAATATTTTTGATAAATGTACCAAAATAAGACACCTTAAGGCAAGCTATAAAACATGGCTAAAGGAGAGGTGAGTTAATAATAACATACGCAATGCCGAACAAATGTTAAAATATGTTACAAGCAAATCAACAGCTGGTATTTGGTCCTTATTGATTCAAACCACTAGAGACCATCAAGCCGTGACTCAAATCAATTCGATTTCAAGTAACGAATGGCAGCGTTACTTTCATAGCATCTACATAACACCTTTCCCGAATATGAATGTACAATTTAACAATGAATGTGGTGGACATGAATTTCCAGCTCAAATCGAGGACATCTTGTATTGAATAGGCAAACTAAGTCCTTCACAATGGCCTGTTCAAAAAACATCCACAGGAATGGGCTGTGATTTTATATCAAATTTTGAAAAATTTCTTTACAACTGGCCACATTCCAGATATGTGGAAGAAATCAATAATGTTACCAATATTTAAAAAGGGTGAAGCTCAGATCCTAAATCATATAGACCCATAGCGTTGTTGGACAACCCGGGTAAAATGTTTACCAGATTATTGTTGAGCTCACTAAATCAATGGTCAGGTGACAAAAAACATATGGGATCCCTTTCAAACAGGGTTTCTCCCAGGGCTAGGGACATCAGTAAATATCATCAGGCTTACTAGCATCATTCAACGTGCGTGCCGTCAAGAACAAGAAATATACATCGCGTACATAGACTTCAAAGCGATATTTGATGCTGTCCCCCGATATTATACAAGAAACTTGTTTTTCTCCAGTGCCCCTGGGAAATTCTTAAACGGGTGATTGAACTTCACACGGACACCACAATCCAGATAAGGTTGGACAGTGCTGGGCTGTTAAGAGACGTGATAAAAACAGTACGAGGCCTAAAACAAGGCTGCTTATTAGCCTCAACGTTGTTCAACTTTTTTATCTCAGATGTGGGTGTCTCTTTTGAGGGTTTGACCACAGAGTCGCCCAAGCTAATGGGAGTCCAGATACAATGGTTGTTATACACAAATGATATGGTGTTGATTTCCCAAACTCTGAAGGGATTACGATTGTTAATACAGGCACTAGACCAATATGCACAGAGAAACTGCATAAAAATGTACATCGCCAAGTCAAAGGTGATGCAGTTTGTGTCAACTTATCAGCGTAAGGATGTTCTTTCATGGCCCTTCCAAAAGGAAAAACTATCATCGGTTTCCTCTTACACCTATTTAGGCGTTTGCATTTCTAACCAATGGCTCAATGACAGATACCATTATCAAATTGCCCAGAATCTACGAACAGCTGTGTCGCAAGCTAGGATCATCAAGGCCAAATTCTGCAGATTTCCATACTTCCCTTAATAACCTATTATAAACAAAAAGTGACCCCAATTTTAACATATGGCTCCAAAGCAAAGCAATGTCAAATGTATAAGTTTTGGGCTCTAAAAGAAGGAGCCTTTTGGAAACAGGTCTTGGTGCTGCCTATGTCCGAGCCAATAGCTATTGTAAGACATGAATTAGGACTACTATTGTTGTATGCTATGGTAAAATGGAAAATGTGTTCATTGTAACGCAAATGTCTTATGGGTGAAGTAAACTCAGGTCTGTTGTAGGTTACCTCTGGTTATCTGGGAACCTCCATGGATCCATTTCCTAAGAGTTGGCGTCTGCAAGCGCAGAAGGTTCTTGAGGGGGCAGATATTTCTGTAAAATTGTTGATAGAAAATCCCAACAAAGCAAAAACCAATTTATGGGAGCATGGTTGGATCAAAACAAGAGCCACCTGTTGCGGCTATAAAAACTTTTTAGAAAACAAGTTTAAACTGAAGCGCCACAGTACTGTGGAAAGTTATCTGGCCAAATTCCCCAACTCACGCCTCCGAGATGATTATCTGCGCTTCAGACTTAATATATGGTCTACTCGTGAAGTATTAAGCAGAAGAAAACTGATTGATCCAAAATATGTATGATGTTGAATCTGTCATATTGCTGTCGAATCACTTGACACCTTCGTACAGAATGTCCTATGACAAGTGCACAAAGCATCTTAAACGTTTGTAGATCAATGTGTTGTGACAAGCGAAAACCTATGGTTACTGTTATTCCACACTGCAAGGAAAGCTGTTAGATATGCTACACTTAAACTGTTATACCAACTAGGCCTGAAAGGGAAAGTTAATAATTATAAAGCAGGTATTTCTATTTCCAGTAAAGGATTAGAATATCACAGTGGCCTGTAAAATTTGGTAAAAATTGATTTCAATAGACTTTAAATTCGCCCAACTGCAGGCAGTGATGAAGTAACAAATGTGTTATAATTAGTTCTAATTTTTATAATTTTTGAGTATTTTGACTTAAAGAAATAAGAGAGAAAAGGAAATAATTGATTTGGTAATTAAGAAAACCTGATCTGATTTTCATATGTTTTCTTTTTATATATTGGAAGATGGTTTTATTCTCTTTGTTTTTAATTATTGGAAATAAATGTGATGTAAACTTGTATTTCATTTCTTGTAAATTGTTGAAAGGTCATGAATTTTTCATGACCAAACCAACTGATCTTAATAAAAAATACAAAAAAATACACAAAAAAACATTTGATGTGTCTGTAATGCTCAAATAAATAGTGCCATGCACTATGCCCTAATTCAGGTATAGTTTATCTTTAGAGTTTACCCTTCCACCAACATGTGCTACTTCTTATCATCATAGTTTTAGTACAGGGTTTAATATATTAACTACAGAAACTCGGCTGTCACTGCAGATGCCAAATGGGCAGCTGTGACCTCTGAACCTGCTCGGTGCCACTGGTAGAGCAGGTGTTGCAAATCGAGATACTGATTCAGCAGGATACAGACACATACCTTGATTTTGGCATGGAGCTTATGAAATTGGAATCTGACCAGCAGATTTCCCTTTCAGAGATGGAACTGCACATCATTTTATTATTTAATAATACATAAAAAGGGCTTTCACCCACTTGCCAGATGGCAGTCCATCACACCCCCATTCCCTATACCTGATGTAGTCTGTCATATGGCTGCATCTGAACAACTCTCAAGGTTTCCCTGCATGCACTTCCATAGATCGACTGTCCCGAGTCACACTACTGAAGGGGACTCTCAAGGCGAAGTCACTACTGCTCAGAATATTTCTGCCACGCTTCATTTCTCCGAAGTCTGTAGTCCGAGGCGTTCTACTAGCCAGCTGGGCTCGCTTTATCACTGCTTCTTTGATCATCTCAGGCAGGCCTGACTATTGGAAACCGGGCGGCAAAGGAGGCTGCGTTATGTCAGCTTTGGGATACTGTAAAAAGCATACAAGATAGTGTACCTACTGGATAAGGCACAATATGTGACTCGTCATGTCCATAAAGAAAGTGTGCTTGCTTCAAAGAACGGTCTTTCAGTTACATTCACAGAAATGCCATGTTCAGAGAAACACTGTGTTTTTCCTGCTGTCCCAATTTAATTTGTGTTTAGTGTATTGTATACACCAAGCACAGTACAGCAATTCTACACTTTGCACAAACTTTTCAGTGTTAGATGCCAGCGCTAAGGGCAGAGGAATGTTGAAAATAGCGGGCTGGACTGCGAGCAATGAACTCCCACTATCAAAAAGTAATGAAGAATTTTCAGAAGTCTGTGTCCCCTTTGTGCACCCAAGATGAGCTTAGGCTGCTGCACCTGCTGCCGGTCTGGTTTCACATTAAAACAAGAAATGACATATCCAATAGTTTTGTTTTTTGTGTAATAACTGTAATCTGATTTGTGGTGTACATCAAGGGCCCGATTAATGGAATAAACTGCGCGGAAAAAAGGGCGCATGCATGCAAAATCTTGCCTAAGTCCCCGTTCGTCGATTAATGAAACGCAATGCGCATGGCTTTCTCCAGGACTTGCAAGGAATCCGTGCCGGTCGAACACATCACAGCGAGCCGGCAAGCGCTTTGCACGGGACACCAAGGGAAGGGCTGGCCGGGCCATCGCAGCCACATACAAAAAGGGGGCAGAACATGTGGAATAAGGAAGAACAAGTGGCAATGTGGGCATTATGAGGGACTTTCCCCTGTCAAACAATCGTACTGCCATACGCACGCAAAAGAACTGTATTCATGGAATTGAACAGGGAACGCCGGCGTGCGTAAAACCAAGCACAAATCCTGGAACACCTACGCCACACGATAGCAGGTGTAAACATCAACGCACACACAAACAAATGCAAAAAAAGCATGTGATCAACAAACGCACGTATACAGTCATGATGAATGCACCATTTGTTGCAGCAGTCATGTTGGGAAAACGCAGGAGGGGAGGATGGCCAGGGTACAGATCTTCCACCCAAGGACCAGCCTTTTTGAGAAACCTGATGACTGGGTCTACGGCAGGTATAGGTCCCCCCCAAAATCATCGTAGACCTGGTCACGGAGTGGGAAGATGACCTCTCATCACCCATGTGCTCCCAAGCACTGAGTCCCTTGCAAAATATGCTCACTGTACTGCATTATTTGGCCACTGGCTCATTCCAGTGGACCACCACCATAGTAGGTGGCATCTTCCAGGCCACGCAGTCATGCTGCCTACACCAGGTGTTGGGAATAATAACTGCATGTCCTTCTTTCCGCTGCCATATCTATATGCCCATAAAACCTGCAGAAAGGCAAGTAGTGGTCCAGGATTTTATGGGGTGGCACACTCCCCAAAAGTGCTAGGTGCCATTGACTGCAGACATGTTGCTCTACGTCCACCTTGAGCAACAGAGCACATATAACACAAGCGAAAACACTGGCACTCCATTGATGTTCAGGTTGTCTCTGATGCCAAGGGCATCATTACTGAAGTGTATGTCAACTATCCTGCCAGTACGCATGATAGTTGCATTTTCAGGATGTCCCCTGTACACCAGGCTCTGGAAGCTGGGAAGCATGTCAACACATGCCCCATTGGTGAGTATGAATGGCCATGCACATGTATGCACGTTGCACACAGACCAATAGACACTGTCAATACATGACAATGACAACCATTCTCACCTCTACAGGAGACAGTACCTACCCACTGAGCACATACATGATGATGCCCATTTGCATCCCCAACACGCCAGCCCAGGTAAGATACAACACTGCCCATTTTGCAACTCACGGCATAGTGGAGCACACATTCAGAGTGCTCAAGTCACGTTTCTGCTCCCTTGACCACTCTTGTGGTGTGTTGCTATTTGCACCACCAGTAGTCTGTAGGATCATTGCGGCAGCATGTGTCCTGCACAATGTTGCAACATGGCATGGCATCCCGGTGGACATGGTAGTGGCACAGTCTCCTGGCGGCTGCCATTTCCTCATGGATTGCAGCTCTGTGGGCCAACAACTCTTGCTTGAGGGCTTCCCTGTGTGCCTGACCCTCTACAAGCAGGGATGCCTGCAGAGACCTCAGATCTGCCCATCAGCTCCTGATGCTTACCTCCATGCAGAGCCTGTGGGACCGGCATGTGGACCACATGTCCTGCAGCTGTTGCTCCTACTGTCTTGCCGGTGAGATCATGGAACTGGCCACCTTATCCATTCCCTCAACCAAACTCTCATAGGCAGCACCCTGTTGGTGTGCAGAACGCAACATCTGTTGTTCACACTCTGTCTGCCCAGGCTGCACACGTTCCCCCACGTGTGCGGGGCCCAGGCCTGCCTGACCCAAGGGAGCATGGCCCTTGCTGTGATGCCACTGTCTCTGGCTGCTGGACTGCAACCCTCCCTTTGACATCTGCCCCAGGACCAGAAACCAATACATGGGAGCATGGCCTTGTATCCTTAACCACCACAGACGGCCCTGACACCACTGACTTGCAATGTGAAGGCACCTGACCCCTTTCAGACTCACCGGCTCCAACTGCTCCAACAATTGGTGCACTCACCTCCACCAGCATTGAAGACTGCACATCCGGTTCAGCATCAGAGCTACTGGAGTCCAAAGAGTCAGAATTGTATGAAGCAAGGCCCAAAATGGTCTGTAACACCGGTGGATTCTCACGTCATGCCATTCCAGGTCCTGCACTGGTGGTCTGAAGCACCACAGACTCTTCGTCCTCCTCTTCCTCTGCATCTGGTGCCTCCTCACATGCACATGGACAGAAAAATACATGAGGGGTTATGTGCAATGTGTCTACATGTGTATCACATTTCAGACATGCAACAAAATACAGGGCATGTCACCATGATATGATATGATATGATATGATATAAAAAGGCCTTTATAACGCGCCTATACACAAGTGTTTCAAGGCGCGATGAGGCAAGGGAGGGGAAACACAGGGAAGACAGAGAAAACAATCTTTACTAGGACAGGTGATGTTGAGATCAGGCAAGTGCAGGGGAGGGTGGGAGGGGAAAAGTGCAGAGGGAAGGGCAACTGGTAGGGGACATGGGCCCGAGATCAGAGGGTAGACAGGTAACCAGTGCAGTTACAGATTCAGCCAGGAGATCAGCAGGGGAGAGGAGGAGAGAAAGCAGAAGCAAAGAGGAAGGTCTTGAGGTGCTTCTGGAACCGGAGATGGTTCCCCTCAAGTTTCAGAGATGCAGGGTGGCTGTTCCAGAGGGAGACAGGTGTACCACTTCTCTGTACCACTCCTCAGAAAACCTTCAAAAGTGGTGACTGACTATATTTAGCCAGTCTGAATGCTCGAGTTGCTGTCAAACATTCTTCTGACATCCGACCACTTCTTGAAGACTTTGATCTCGATGTCCTCGCTCTCACCAAAACGTGGTTCGATGCCAGCTCAGTCACTGATTTTGAATACCTTCTCCCTGATGGGTACAAGATCCTCTCCAAGCCCCGGCCCAACCAATCTGGTGGTGGAGTAGCCCTGATCTTTCCTGAGTGGGTCCCTACCTCTCTCATACCCAGCAAGCCCTACTCCTTTAAAAGTCTTGTCTGCAGGAGTGGTGACTCTCCTACTCTCAATCACCCTTACCACTATCTATAGGCCCCCTAGCCCTGTGTCTAACTTCCTTTCTGAATGGACTGACTTCACCTCCTCCCTTTGGACCCCTACCTCTAAATTCCTCCTACTTGGAGACTGCAACATCCACCTTGATTCTGCTGCTCCTGCTTCCTCACTCTTCAGTGATCTCTCTAGCTCTCTCTCTCACTATTCTTCCATCTTGCCCTGCCCACTCTGCCGGACACACTCATGATACCTTCATCCCCACTGATCTCCCACTCTCAAATACTCGCATTAGCCCTCTCTCCTGGTCTGACCACTCTCTTCTCTCTTCTCACCTGGGACCTCTCACCCCATGACCCAGCCTCCACAAGCAGTGCCAGCAATCTTTGCTGTCCTCCGACTGATGAATCGAGTGTCAGTTGCTGCGTTTGCCTCCACCTTCATCCCTCCTCCTTCCCCTCCTCTTGACTCTCTGACTGACTCTGTCTTTGCCAATCTTCATCTTGCAATCGCTAACACTCTTGACATTCTTGCCCCTTTCATGAGGATCCACCTGAAGCACACCTCTAAGCATAACAGCTGGTATAATTCTGACCTAGCCACTCTGAAACGCAAGAGTAGAGCTGCTGAACGGAAGCTGCAGACCTCGGGCTCATTCTCTGACAATCTGTCCTGTCACCTGCTCCAAAGACATTACCGTCTTTCTATCCGCTCCAAGAAGAGGGCCCACATCCTGGTCCGTATCTCTGGAGCCTCTTACAACACGGCTGAACTCTTCAAAATCTGCAAGGGACTAGCCCCTCCAATGGCACTCTCCACCTCGCCTGTTCCCTCTCAGGCCCTTTGTACTGCACTGGCCTTCCATATCACCTCTAAAACTCAGGATATTCTGGCTTCTCTCTGTCCTTTCTCTCTTCTTCCCCTTCTTCCGTTCCTCACCCACTGCCACCCTTGGCCTTGCTTCAATCCCTACCCACTCTCTTCTCCTTTGGTCCTTCTCACCTGCATGGGATCTCTAGAGTAGACTGCTTTATGATGTTCTCCTCTAAACATGTTTATCCCTGTTCTTCCAGAACCATTGAGGACAACATCCTTTCCCTCACCCCGGCTCTTGATGATTTCTGCAACCACTCTTTGATATCTGGCTTTCTCCTTTCTTCTCTCAAGCACTCCCTTGTGAATCCGATCCTAAAAAGCCTTCAGCCGACCCCTTGTGTCCGGCCAACTACCGCAATATATCTACCACACCCTTCCTTGGGAAACTCCTTGAGAAGTTGGTCTACCTCCAACTGACCCAAAACACTGTCCTTGCTGGTTGTTTACATAACCATCAATCTGGATTCCGAGCATCCAGAGGCACAGAAACTGCTTTCCCGAACAGCTGTGAAGAACAAATGTTGACTCTAACTCACCTATTTTTCTCATTCTCCGAGACCTCTATTCTGCCTTTAACACGTTCAACCATTCTATCCTCATAAAGTGGCTCTAAGATACTCGTGGTATCTCAGACCGGGCACTGGACTGATTGACCTCCTTCCTCACTGATCGCCCCTCTCGGATTCTACTGGGCTCCTTCTCCTCCACCACCACTCTCTCTACGTGTGGTGTTCCACAGGGCTCTGTACTCTCGCCCTGGCTCTTCAACATCTACCTGGAACCTTTCGGTCACCTGATTTCTACCTTCTTGCCTCATTTTCAGTGTTACGCATATGACACAAAGGTCTTCTTCAAGCTCCCTTCCTCCTCCTCTTCCTCCTCCTCTATAATCCCAGACTGCCTGTCTGCTATCCAGTCCTGGTACACCTCCAATAATCTTTGTCTTAATGCCAGTTAGACTGAGATTCTTCCTTTCGGGACTCCTATTCAATATCTCCCTGTGGCATTCTGGCCTCCCACTATTGGCTCTCCTCCCTCTTCTTCCACTGCAGCCAGAAACCTTGTGGTCATCTTTGACCCCTCTCTCTCCTTCACTCCTCACATCCTGGACCTTGCCAAGATGGCCCACTTTCAACTTCAGCTCCTTAGAGGCACTCTCCCTTTCCTCTCCTTCCCCGAGAAACTCAATGTCACTAGAGTCTGGTCCTCTCCAGGCTGGATAATTGCAACAGCCTCTTTCTCTACCTACCTCTTTCTTCCCTCTGCCTTCTTCAACTAATCCAGGATAGGGCTGCAAGGCTTATGCTTGCCCTCAAGCCCAGGGACCATATCTCTCCAGCCCTAAAATCTCTCCACCGGAACCCTGTTGCTGCAAGGATCAAAATCAAGACCCTTAGCATTATACATAAGGCTGTCTGGGGCCAGGGACCACACTACCTGCAACTCTCTCTCACTAAATACTCTCCCTCCAGATCCCTTTGTTCTTCTGGCTCCAATTCTCTGCTGGCCAAATGCTTCTCCAAGCAGAGAGCTGCTGGTAGATCTTGCTCTTCAGGTGGCTGCCTCCTCTGGAACAGTCTCCCTCTCCTTCTCGGTCTTCAACGAGATCACCTCAAATTCCACAAACAACTCAAGGCCTTTCTCTTCTCATCTGCCTTCTCTCTCTCCCTCCCATGATAAACATCCCCTCAGCCACTGAGATTGGGGCCCAGTGCCTCAAGAGTCCAATAAGTCTTGGCCATTTGCCCAATAGCCACTAGCTTCCACTGCGCCTACACCTACTAGTTGGGTGGTTTGTCTCAGCGCTGCATTTACCTGATGAGTGTCAGACCTCCCTTTTGGATTAGGATGCCTCTACCCATACACGTACCTGTTGCCTCCCCAACAGGCACCCTGGCATAGCCCACCCCCTCGGGGGCCCTTAGCAACTACTCCCCCACCCCACCCACTTTTCTCTCTGCATTTGCACGTTCTGAATGTCACAAGGCTTTGTAGGACCGTAGTCTTTTGTTTTCTTTTTTATTCATTGTCACTTCTGTGGTTTATGTGCTCCCTTTTCCCCTTCCCCTTTGCCTTGTGGCACTTGAAAACATTGTCTTGTTGTGTAAGTGCCATACAAATAACCAATAAATAAAATAAATATACCACAAACTTCATTTCGGACAAAAGAAGGAAATGATTCAGCAATCATCACTTCCGTCTTTTGAATTAGTGTTGTAGTGTTAAAGAACATTGTGATTTCTTTATTAAAAACATAAACCAGCTGAGGTTTCCAATGTAATAATTCTTTTATGGTTAACCTCTAAATTTGTTATTGAATTGGACTGATAGGTGTCCCTTTCTAATCGTATGATGGCTATTAGCATATTCTGATCACTAAGATTGTTTCTTTTGACCAAGAGATATTCGGAACTATCAAAGAGTGGCTACCAACATTGTGCCAGGTGGGATAATTGAAATACTCAGCAAGTCCTCAAGTGGAAATGAAAAATTATGCTCAATCTGTGCTCAATTCCAATTTAACTTTGTAAGCACTCAATCAATTGGAGTAGGCTTACAACTAAGAACACCATTAACACATTCAACAAGTCCTCATTTGTACAAATTGAGTGTGTTTTGAGTACTGGTTTAGTGGAAATGCTCACCTTTGAGTGCTCAACTAGTATGACAATTTCAATTGGGTTAATAATGATGTTCCTCTTACCTTTAATAAATGCCTGGTAAGTGTTCATTTAAAACATTTTATGGGAAGGGCTTGCTGAAGTTTGAGGTCAGGATCATGCACAATACGTTGTTGTCTGATGAGTTTGTCACCAATTGTGCCAAACGCAAATGTTCTGAAGATTTCGGGGAGGGCAGTTGCAAAGTCCACAATCTCAAAAGGGCTCTGCAGTAATAATCTTCCAACCTGAGTCAATGTTGAATTATTGACCAAATCCATGCTCCAAGTGGGTAACGTTTCTTTGTAACACCATCAAGAGCCGAGCCATCTGCATGTCCTATGGCTTCAGCACGAAGTCTCTGATACTCCGTGCCAAGTGATGATGAGCGCATGCTATGCTACCTGCTTGGCTCAAATTCAAGTCCATCCACTAATTCAAGGTAGGTGGCAAAGGATGACTTAAAATGTTGCCAGAGGATAGGTGGGGCACCTGGACCAGTTGTTGGGTACATTTAAGGCTTAAGGCAGAACTCTGGCAAAAAGTAACTATGGTGAGACAAAGCAAGCCATAAAGGTACACACACAAAAACTGGTGTCACTTCCCCTGAACCAATCAGCTCGGAGGGTGGTGGGAGGACCGATAGGCTGGCCTAGGACTAATTCTTGGTTGCTTCCACCCATATTGTAAAATTCTATGATGTCACTCTGGCTATTTAAAGAGTAGACAGGGAGACACAGGGATATTCAACATTCAAAATTCACCCATCAAGATTCCAAGATGCCAGAACCAGGTCCAGAGGCAGCTGATCACATCCAGGCAGAACCACCTATTTGAACCACATTCATCCCGAAAATCCAGGGAGAAAGGAGGAGGGGCAGTTGATCCCTTTAGGAGAACCCAGTGACCAGACTCTTTGCCCAGCTGTTCATCCCACTGTCCACAGTGACCAGACTTTCCCAGTCGTTCCCTACCAGGAGAGCCCAGCAGACCTAGTAATCAGATCTCTTGACCTCGCTGTTTGTGACCAGATCCGTGGCCCAGCCATCTAGAGACCCTGCTGGCTGTCCAAATTACCAAGCCCAAGCTTGCCTTGTATCCCATCACGCAATACCCAAAAACTGCATGTCCCGCTATTTTACCTGGCACCCTGTTCAAACACTATTCAAATCCCATCAAAACCCTATTCAAATCCCATTAAACTCTAGTCATTTCCCAAATTGCCAGTATCCTCTGTTCACCCATTTTCCCTAGTGGAATCTGTGTATGTCCATATCTTTTAGCCTATTTGTTCTGTATTTCCTTCAGTTACCTCTGTAAGTCCCTACTATCATTTGGAATACCTCAATTAATTCCCCTATAAAGAGATTCACAGTGATTTGGTTGTAATTTTAACTCAACCTCTTCATGAAAAGTGCCTTTCTTTAACAATTATAGTCCTTAAAATATAGTTTCAGTAGAACTAATCATTGTGCTACCAAAAACAATGTTGCACGTGTATTTGCTTTCCTTTAAAAATCTGATTTGCTTTTCCCATAAAAAAAACCATATCATCATCCCATAAGAGTCATCCCTTCCCATTAGTATTCTATCAGTTCTGTGTCTTTGTTTCCCATCCCAAAAATTGATTTCCGATTTTGATTGCTAAGCCCATTTCGTTAGCTGTTTGCCAATTTAAAGCCTGTGTGAAGTAAGAAATTGCAATTCTGCCACGTGTGATTTTGTTGTATTGTTTTCCTCCCAAAATCGATTTCCTCACCTGTGTTCACGTTGCTTTAATGCCCTCCTCAGTAGCCTGTAAGCTTCCTTGTCTTTTTAGTGCAGCCACACAAATTTCTGTTCTGTCTATCCAACCACACATCTAAACTGACCTCTAAGTAACCAGTGAAATCCGAGTGTGCCATTTCGCTCATTTTGAGGGTTTTTATTTTTCGTTTGGCCTCCCATTCTGGGTTTTGGGTTGAATTTTAAAAAACAATTTTTTCCCTCTTCTTGCTGACTCCTTGCCACTGCTTTCCATCCGCACAGAATTTAGCAGGTGTTGGGGGAGTGTTGCAGGGGGAGTGCATAACATATTGCCATCTATGATTGTGCAGAAAAATGATTTCATTTCCATTTCTATTTAAGTTTTATGTAGATGATGTCAGAAAGTTGAATTAATTGGATTATATGATTTTGCATTTGATTTGACACACCGTGGTGGCTGCTGCCCTAAATTTCGTGTTGCTCTGATTTTCATTTGAATTCTAAAAATAAATAAATATTTCTTTGATACACACTGGCCTGGTTCATGGTCCATTGCGACACGGGGTGTTTGTTAAGGTGGGTGTGAGACGGGTTGGGTGCATCTTCAAAAAAGAATCCAGGGTTCAAATCATAAAAATTCAAAAGGCGTGTTTTATTTCTCGCCACCTTCAGTGTCAGTGGAAGAAGTCTCTGGCTGGAGTGTGCCATGTCTTAAAATCCGTTACACAGGGAGAAACAATAAAGGCAGCTTGAACCCTTGCATGCATATGTTGCTGCAGTAGGAAGTAGTCCACTGCCCGAACATTAGAACATCAAAGGAGCATGGCTAAGCTTGGAGTAGGTGAGGCATTGCATGCCTGCATGCTTGAACAGGGTTTTAGTGTGAAGCTCGTTTCCACTGTGATGCTTGAAAGGAAGGGCTGCTCACTCCCCTCACACAGGTTTTAACAGTTTGAAAAATATAAACGTAGCTGCAAGTCAGAGGCAAAGGGAAGGATGTGCAGGTCGGTAAGCATGAGAATGGCAGCTTCCACAGGAAACACTACTGCATTTGCAGGCGGAAGACACTGTTCAACACCCTTGACTCTGCGCGTGCGCGACATTTGCGTCCTCGGGGAGTGTTAGGGAATGGCATGCTAGGCAGGAGATGCTCACAAGGGCAACGCGGATGCATATCACTTGCCCATAACCAGATTTCCAGTGGACTATGCCATACGTCTGCCGCCAAGGACGTGTACAGCTTAATTGTTTACATTCTATATGACTCAGGACACTTATCCTGTGCTCTCTTCGCAATGAAAACTGTTTTTGTATGGACAATGATAACTTTGGGGTGGAGAGGGTTGGGTTGCAAACTGCCATTTCAACTGTAGGTCTACTGGTTTGCTTTTACGGGCGATAGCTTGGGATTTTCAGTGCCTGAGAATAGTTTGGAAACACTTTCATCGCAGTGATGAGCAGCTGAATATCTTGCTTTTACCGGAATTTGAGACAATAAATTATATTTTTGGATTCCACGTCATCCATAACATTTAGTATTCGCTTTCCGTATGACAAATCGCATCAGACGTAGAATTACTGACTGAAAAAATCACAATGTAAGTGGTAGCAAGTGTTTCAATGTGATCCAAACAGGGCCTACACAAGTTCTCCAGTGGAATCTAATCAGCCTCATTATTGTCTGCGTTAACATGATAAATGCCGTCCAGGACGAAACAGTGTTGAGATTAATTCATACATAATCCATCCATTCTAATTGTTGGTGCTTACTTGGAATCGCTTCTTGTGTTTTGTTCTTTCCAATAGCAATTACTTGATTTGCGGATGTTGATAGCTCCCGATTAACACAACATTGTCCTAAAATAGCTAAAAGCTTCATTAAGCATTTCCTATGTGTGTGATATTGATTGCTTGTCTTCAAATAATGAGATTGGTGTTCATCGCCCAGCCACCCTAGGCAATGCCCTGTTCCGCCATCTATATATAAAAGGTAAAGAAGCGGTGCCAGGACGCACCTTGGACACACAATGTTGCAAGACATGCTTTGGTTCACTCTCCATTTTGCCCATGCCTTACCCATGCTCGGTTCTCCGGCTGGAGGGCCATGATGCAACTGAGAAAACCGACGGGTAAACATCAGCTTGCACAGAATGGGTCCGATTCATTCCTGTTGAAAGTGTTGTGGACTGTAGGGAGGCCCATGAAAGCCAAATAGGCACTTCGATACTGTCAAATACAGAGCATTGGTGCCCTGCATTTGTCCCTTTTGGAATACTAGTTATCATGGTCACCTGGACCCCCTGTTCGTCTATCCAATCAATCAGACTGTGAAATAATAAACGTCCACGAAGGTTTGCATGAACATGCATTTGTGATTTCAGCAAATTACATTTGGGATTCTTCTTATGTTCCGTAAAAGGCTGGGACCAGGCTATTCAAGCAAGTGAACGCTTTTTTCAACACCAGGTGTACAGAGTTTCTTGACATATTTACGAATAAGATGGCAATCATGCATGGGAAAGTGGCGACTTTTTAAAAAAGTTTTTTGCGAACTTTCAGTACCTCTTTGGCAGAAAAATTCAATGTTAGTGCCTTCACTAAATCTAGTTCCATTTCCACGCGGAGCCATTTTCTCATCCTAAATGCAAATTGCTGGTGTAAACAGTGGGCCCAATGTTCCCACCTTTCTGTGGCACGGAATGGCATACTGAGTTCGCAGCACTTGGTCCTGGTCATTAATTGTGATAAGAAACAAATGCCTTGATGAGTGTTGTCAATTATTTTATGCTAAATGCAGTGTCGACCTTGATCATAGAATTCTCTTCGGCACCAATGAAAAAGTGGCCCACAGTTCCAAAAGGCAATGCATTTCTTTTGGGACAGACTGTTTGGATTGGACCCAAGAGTTTTTTGATAAGATGTATTTCAAATTGTGCAATTTAAAGAATATTTATTCATCAACATGTGTCACAACTACTAGCCGCATAGGGAAGTAACTCATTAAAATGGTCAGCATTGGCCAAAAAAGTGGGCCATTTTGACCAAAAAAATCTGGCCCACACTAGCATTTAGTATTTTTGTTTCGGGCATTGCCCTAATGCCCTATAGGCCCGTAAGAGCCTGGCTATATGGCAATTTCTCCTACGCTAAAACCATTTTGTAGGGCTTTCTCAATTGCCTGAACAGCACCGGATTGGCCACAATCTCCTTTTGTAATTTAAATAATTTTCTATTTCCTACATCCGTCATAAAAGCATCTCCCTTTCTCGCTACATGCCCTCCGGAGCATAATTCATTGGCAGAGAGCCCTTCAGATACCTGAGCATCATTGGCTCTCATATGATATCCATTTTTTCAAGATTGTTGTAAATAACCTCACCTTTCAGGTACTCTGCATTTCCCAAACCTAACTTGACATAGTTTCTGTTTCCTTGAATATCAAACGGGTGTTTGTTAATGCCACCATCTTAGCTGCGTGTCGGTTTGTCCGTGCAGCCTGAGGTACCGGGGATCGCTCGCGAGCCGCCTTATGAAATGAACATTGATTCAAGAGTCAAGATTTATTAGGCAATACACAATAAGATGCATTTGGCTCCATACCTAACCCATGCCCTCTTGTTGCGTGAAAGCCATCTGGTGTCACAAAAGAAGTTTCCAGAATCTAAGAATGCGGCATCCTCACCATAATGCAACACCGCTCCTGATTGTAAGCACCAACTATGAATGTCAGGCAATCCCAGGTGCGCCACGTGAAAAGATAAGCAGTCTTTTAATATTTGGATGAAACAGCTCATTAGTACCTGAGCAGATGCAACCATAAACACACAAACAATGGGCTCAGCCTAGTCCAGCTGCCTAAATGGAAAAACAAAAGTACTGCATGCCAGCTTGTTTTGGGCAACACATAATTTGAAAACCTCAGCTGTCTAGGATGCGTGAAAAAAAAAACATTGACAATGCCAATAGTTTGGGCTTGTGTGTAGGCATGGGATCAATGCTTGCAAGGCACTATCATAGTGGTATTAACTGACCATTTATGGTAGCAGATGCAAAATAGCTCAAGTACATGGGCATCTAATAGGAGTGGCTGGCAACTGCCAAATACTTATAAACAGGCCAAAACTGTTGGCTTTCTTGTGTTTATTAGGACTTCGGTACAGGACACTTATAGTTATTATAAATCGAGTGGTTGAAGGCAGACCTGGTTAAGATATTTTTATCACGCCCGTGATCCATTTTCAGCTCCAATTAAGTCACTAACTCCCAGTCAACTGCTTTGAAAATACACTGGAATCTCTGGTAGGCACTTCAAGATCAAAGTTTGATGCTAAGGCTTGATTAAAGTGAGCTCAAAGTGTTCCCATGTGGTGGTGTTTTGCGCTGGGGGGGCAGGAACTGGGTGGGAATGGCCATAGGTATTAGCATGAACAAGGGCAGTCAATGGGTCGGAAAATAACCAAAAACACTGACAAGCTTTGTGTTCCTCCTCATGTGCCATTTCTTCCTATTTTTACTGTAATACAATAGTTTCAACTTATAGGCAGCACTTAATAACACAAACTAAAAATCAGGGCGATAAGAATAAGAATGACTTCATGCTTTCCATGTTTTATGGTAAAGGCCCTGATTCATGGAATTTATTGCGCAGCAAATAGGGACTTTGCGTGCCAAACCCATTTTGTCGATTCAGGGACTTGTGTGGACTTCGCGCAGGCCTGGCACGTCTCTGGGAGTGGACCATCACCTTGCGCAAGGCTCCTCACAGAGTGTGGGCCTGGCCAATGAAGAGGCCGGAATAGGGGTGAAACATGCTGAATGAGGAAGAACACAACAAAATATGGGCGGGTTGAGGGACGGTCCATGGATAAGCAAGCGTACGCCCATTCCTACGCAAACCCAACCAATTTCATGGTTCTCAACGCGCAACCTCGCGTTGGGAGAAGGTACACACACACCCTGTGATCCATCCACCACAAGATAGCAGGCATAAACATCAACGCGCATAGGAACCAATGTGCCTAAAGCCTGCAATGCACACCAAACTAACATCTACAGCCACCATGAACCCAGCAATAGTAGGAGTTATCATGCACGGACATCGCAGGAGGAGGATGCCCAGGGCCCAGATCTTTACAACACAAACCCCGCTGTATGGGATGCCTGATGACCAGGTATGTGCTAGGTATAGTTCCCCCCCATGTAATCCTAGACCTCGTCAGGGTGGGGCAGATGGATTAACATCACCCACCATCTGCTCCCAGAACCTTACCCCACTAGAAAAAGTACTGACTGCACTCCATTTCATAGCAACTGGATCCTTCCAGCGAACCACCTCAATAGTTCCCCCATTTGTTGATTAAATCATTGGGTCTGTGGGAAAAAAAATCCATGCTGGATTAAAAAAACTTTTCCACGTTGTGCTACAATATATTTCTTTCATTGAGTTCAGTAGGAGGAATTGAATATGTGTATGTTTTTTGATTTGGAAGTGCTGGTAGTATTGTTGCAATTAGATAGCACTTGGTGTATTCTATTTGCTTATTTCTTTTTCTAGTTTAGTGGTATTCATTACCGGCTTATTGCAGATTTTTGGGGCAGTTAGATACCTGTTGGCATATTCTAACTGTTTATTTCTTGTTTCATTTTAATGGTATTCATTTATCTGTTTGCTTGTTCCAGAATCTTGGGGCAGTTAAATACCTGTTGGCATAGTCTAACCGGTCATAGTTTTGAAGTTCAAGTTTTGATTATGTTCATACACAGATTAGTTAAAAAATGTTGGTTTTAAGAATATTAAGTAAGTGTTTACAAGATTTGCTGGTTATCTCTGTTTTAGAGTAATTTTAGTATCATTACATTCGAACCATCCACAATTCTTGTTTATATATGCAGTGTAGTGACCTGCATTGGTTGTGGCTCCTGCATGGTGGATTATACCTATTGTTGTGAAGGTTTTCTTACCAAGTGATACTTGACCATGTTTCCAGTTAGCTTGCAGTTGTTTGGGTACCATCTGCATTATAACATAAAAGCATTACTATTATGTATTTACTATGTGTCTGTATTTGTAAGGTGGAATGATTATCAGAATTGCAGGTGGTACATAATCTGCCATGGTTTGCATTTTGTACAAGTTGCTGAAATGGAATGGATTCACAGCTTGGTATGGATACATACACAAAACATTCATTAGGGACTTCTTCTTGTACTACATGCCTGCAAAGAGTGTAAGTATGTTTCCACATGTATGAAATCTGGAAGATTTCATTTATATATATGTTTTTGTTTTCTAGTGCTTGTAGTAAGTGCATTAGACATTCTTGTGGATCTTCTTGTGAGTTTATAGTGAATTTGACCATTCCAGCACAGTAGTCCAATTCCTGCCTTTTTCCAGAAACACAGTAAGTGTTGTCAGGATTGTTGGTTGCATTTCTATGAAGGACTAACATTTGCAAACACAATTGGTCTGTACCGTGTAAGTAAATGTCGTCAATAATTTGTGGCAATTGGAATAGAATATTTATTGCTACATTTGCGTAGCAATTTACACCAGTTTATAAAGGCCGGAGGGGGTGTCTGTACTCCTGCTCTCTACATGGCAGAGGAGAGGCACAAAGGACCCCGCCAAGATTCTCTATTATTGGTAACATAGTCGAGCAATCAAGGCCTAGCTTCTCAGCAGGTGATACGGGCTGGTTCTTAAGTACAGTGTAGTCCCCACGCACCCACAAAGGAATGTCCGCACACTGTATTAGTTAAAACACAGTCTTCATATAATTAATATTCAAGGTTATGTATAATATCACGATAACTCACTTTGTACTCAGTTATCTATAATGGCAAACCTATACAGTACCACAATTCCTATTCAATCTCTTTAAAGTGCATCAACTTAAATGTCACACAAATCAGTTCGTAAAGGAAACCAGCAATAGATATAAGAGGAAAGCAGTTGATTAGAACAATTGGCAGAATACAGGAACCTACCGTTAGAAACAGTTCTGTGCGGAAATCCCCCCACCTGGGCAACCTGTAAAATAAAGATATCACAAGCCCAGTCCATATATTGTTCACAAGAGTCTTTCCAATAGTTCAACAACCCCAAAGTACATGGCGTTGTAGCGTTCCTCATCGTTGAATCGAACATTCTGGTGAAGAACAGAGTGAACTACGGTGGTGAACTGGCAGCTTCTTTCCTAACGGTGCTCATCGATGGGGAAGCGTAAACGTCCTGCAAGGAAGAGGCGTGCTGGACACCTCGATGTCGATAGTTCTGGACCGCAAAGAGTTTGAAGAACTGTGGCCCAACAAGGGCGTTGAGTCGTCGGTGTCTCTGTGGTCTTTGGGTGGCGTGAAACCCACCAGCGGATGCTCCTCGGCGGGCCGACAGCCTGGACTTCTCCGGCAGGATAAGGTGGGCGGCGGTGCGGATGAGTGCATCCGTGAATCGAAAGTTTTTAGGCAACGGGAGGACGACGGCTCCGGTCAGCGATGGCGGTCACCGACGGTGGCAGAAAAAAGTCCTGGCGCTTCTCTTTGGGATTCCACGGCAGTCCCCGTCTCCAGTTGGCAGTCTTTCATGGGTCTGTCTACCAGGGAGCTTTTGCAAAGATCGGCTGGTGCACGATGGTCCCTCGTAGCTCGAAAAGAGGGCGCCTTACCAGGTACTCTCTGGGTCAGTCCCTGGAGACACAGCAGCTTTCAGATTGGTGAAGAAGAGCAACAGCAATTCTTCTCTTCCAGCAGGGCTTCAAGGTCAAGCTTCAGTTTCACTCCAGTTACTCTTCGTAGTTTGGACTTCAGCTTCTGAACATGATTCCTAGCAGTGAGAGGTCCCCTGGTATACTGTTGATCTCCCATTCATTTTGCTGGGTCACACTCAAGCATCCAATCACTTTGAAGGGTATTCAGCAGTCAGTCAGCCAATCTGGCACACAATGCATTTAGGCCATTCTTCTCCATCCAGACACTCACAACACAGAATGTGGATTTGGACAAGTACCATGTCATTCAACACTACCCACTGCATTCATGCCAGTTTCGGGCAGGGCTGTCTCAGTCATTATGTCAAACACCAGATACCAGACATTCACAACAAGAAGTGTAGATTTGTCACACACTTCATTCACACAGGTCCCACCCACAGGTGTACCCACAACATACAGTCTTTGGGAAGGCTCCAGCCAGTCTGGTTCTGCACTTCCCCACACTACCATATATGGAACTTCGACCTAACAGCCAGTCAGGGGGGAGGAACAGAGTCAGGGCTTCCCAGGACTTCTGGAAGATCAAGGTAACAGGCGATGGAAGGCAAGAGGACACGGGGCATCTTGTCTCCATCAGGAATCTACTCATTCCAATGACAGAGCCTGGGCATCCCAAAATGGATGACGCTCGGGGCACCGGTCAATTCAGCACAGAGCTTCCACCAGCCTGTACCCTGCTCTCTGGGCCACCCACAGGTGCCCAAAAACATACACTAGGGGCATAGGGTTGTACCCCCAACCATGGGTGCGATATGGGTTTCCCATGGGCCTGTACACCAAACCAAAAGAGAGAGCTGCCTCTATGAATAGGTAGTTGTGTTACTTTGAGCAGTAGATTCTTCTTTGGTTGTGGCCCTTGATGAAGTATTAGCTTCTTTTACTTTCTTTGGAGGAATTGCTGTGAAATCGTGTATAGTTTGAAGTCATTTTATTTTACAACGTTTTGCTTTTTGTGGAACATGATAGGTTTGTAGTTGGGGGTGTAGATTAAATGCAGGCTGTTGTATTCTAGAATGCAAGAAATATCAGCATTTACTTGCATCAAAGTTGATTAGAAATAGTCTGTCAAGTGTACTTACGCGTGATAGTGCTACATAGCTCATGCCTTCTTTAAAGACTGTGCTACCAATATCTATCAATGCTTTATCTAGGCTAAAACCTTGTGATTTGTGAATGGTGACTGCATATGCTAGAGGTAGAGAAAATTGTTCTCTGCATACATACATGTCTTTGAAAAGAAGGAAGCGGGATGTTGAGCGTCCTATTCTTTTAACTTCGGATAGTTTGTCAAATAGAATATTGACAATATGAATGTTGTTGTCACATGGGTATGTTTGAAAGCCAACAACTGTACCAAGTGCTCCATTAACTAGTCCTTGGTCCACGTCAAGGTTACGTGCAAGAATTACTCTACAGTTTAAAGATAAGTTTAATATGTTCTCCAAACCAGCTGTTTTAGAGATAGAGTTTTCCAAGGTATTTAGCCTTGTTGTGGCTTGTTGACACACAGGTAGTGTCATTCCATGTATGTCCAGTTTGTCTGTAGAGCCAATTTGAACTATTGATTGCATTTCCTTTTTTTAACATTGTTTCATTACATTTTGAACAGCTTGCAAGAGTTGGCATCAAGCACAACAATTGACATTTGTGTGTGTTAATTCTTCCATGACATCAGTAGCACATGGGTTATGGCCATAGAGTGCATGGATGTGACTGTTTTTTAATTTAGATTGTGTTTCTTGAGGTAGTACATCAACTCTAATACTTTTTAAAATGTTGGCGTATGTGAGGTCTGCAGACTGACGCATATTTTCAGTTAATTCTCTGTATTGGAAATGTTGCCAAAGGTTGACATTTCCTATGCTGCCAAGAGTTTTACGGCACAGTTTGTGCCCTAAGGTTTTAAAAATAGGTTCACCTTGCACTGGTGTTAATTGAAGTAGATCTCCAAAAAGAAAGATGTGTTTTTCTCCACAGAGCTCTACGTAGTCTGCTTTGAGGACCTCTTGTAATCTGAGGTGAATCAAAACCAATATTAGGTTGGAGACCATGCTCACCTCATCTATTAGCAGCATTTACATTTGTTTGAAAACTCTGCATAGTTCCATTGCATATTATGTAGAAAGTTTGTAATAGTCTAATTTGTTTTGGTGTTCTACTGGAAGGAGTAGTAATTGGTGTAAAGTGACACCGCATATGTTGTAGGCAGCTTAACCTGTGGGGGCAGTTAGAACAGCTGGCAGTTTGTTGTTTGTCAATTGTTGGAGGAACTTGATGATGATTTTGATTGAGAATGTTTTGCCTGAACCAGCTTGACCACTCGCTTATAGCAGTATAGGTTTGTAGTCTTGGCAGGTACCGTTTTTATTTTCATGTTGCACACCATGTTCAATTTGTTTTATTACTTTTTGGAAAATGCTACACTGCTCATTGTTTAGTTGTGATTTCAATACAGCAAAGTCTTCTGTAGATTGCTCATACTGACACCTGGTGTTTTCAACCTCTATCATGGCTAATTCTGCCTCATTTGCTATTAGTGGCTGTCCAAGTGGTTCTTGAGTTCCTGTTACAGAAGGTTGACTACTGTCAGGAGTGTCCACATCTAGTTGGGCCTGGAGTTCTTCTTTGTGTTGCTGTTCATTGTGCAACATTTTTTCATACTGTGTAGGGTTTACGTCTGTTATAGTGCTTTCATTTGCTTTGAAAGCGTCTTCATAGGATTCATAGGTATCTAGTAACTCTTCTTCTTTTCTCCATGGTTTAAAAAGTTGTAGCAGGGACATTTAATACAGTTCTTTATGTTGAGGAGATTTTAATGACAATTTGATATGATTAAATAAGCTGTGTTTGGTGAGTTTCACTAAGCTGCCTTCACAATTTGCTACTCTGTATCTACCTTTCTTTTCATTTGGTTTAATATTATTTTTGTATGTGAAGTTTTGGGCTACGTGGTAAAGACACATGGTTTCCAAAGTGGTACTCCTGTTTGGGTAGTATGTGTCCAGTAAATTGATTTTCAAAATGTCTTGGCTGTTGGGATCATATTTGGCTATTGTTTCTATGTCCTCATATGATTTGAGAACTATTTTTCTAGATTTAGCAGGACCAAGATTTAGCCATACTATATTTTCAGATTTTCCATACAAGGCAGTACCGGTTAAACAGTCTGCAGCTTCATAGCAGCCACATTCTCTATGAGAGAGCATTTTTATTCCTAAACTGTACAATTTCTGTGATTGTGTTTTGTCAGATGATATGTCATCCCAGAGGTCCTGAAGCTCTGCTTTTTCTGCTTTGGTTAAGTAGGCTGTGAAATATTGTGTAACTGCAGTGGAATTGTCTGCAATGTACTGCACATCTATGTTTGCATTCCATAGGAGGGCAATGATTGCATTGTAATCATTGATGTATTTTGATTCTTCTGTTCTTTTTATGTAATGTGTTCTTAGGTGATTTCCCTTTGACACTATGTCTAACTGAAGACATGAAGTTGTTTACTTGTCCTGTTGTTGAAACTGGTCTAGGGAAACCAAAGCAGCATTTTATGTAGTATTTCCTTTTGTTTTCATATCTGCGATGACAATATTTCCCACATTTGTGTCTTTGAAATTGTAAAACATGTGCATGAAAGTCACTGTGTGTTGTTTGTGAAGGGATTTCACAAGTGACATATTTTTGGATGAACTGCAAAAGAGTGACATCACTGTCCTGACCAAATTTAAGAACACCTTTAATCCACAAAAGCATGTGGATGTGTGGTGCTCCTCTGTATTGGTATTTTTTTCTCCGAGGGGAGGAACAGTTTTATTAGAAATGAAGTGTGGCATAGCAACGAAACGATGATGGACATATCTTGATACATTTACAGGATCTAGAGAGCAGCGTTCTCCTGGTGTTTTTATATCTTTTGTAAAGGCTCACTCCCCGACTTACACATGCATATTCATAAAGTATAATACACCCCAGTGGGGAATGAGGCTAGGAGAACAGGTTGCAAGATTTTGATAAGTTTATATAAAATTGGCATCCAGAGAACTCTACTGACTTTAGAGCGCTCTGGCAAACATTACAATTAGAGACAATTATAAAGGAAGACAGCGTCATAATTGATGCAACTAACATAGGGTGCTACAATAATGTGGGATTGGCTGGAAGGAAAAGACAAATATAGCAATGTAGGTGCTGCTTCTTCTGGATTGGTTCCCCAGAGAGCGGGAGGATGAGCGTCACGAAGTCCAGCTGCATGTGTCCGGAAGGGGTGAGGGTTAGGTCACAGCGAGATAGAGTTGACACTAACTAAGCTGGCATGAGAAACTACCATTCGATATATAATAAACAACAATCATTAGTATGCCTTTGAATAAATCTAGAAAACCTAGAAATTGCATGCATATGATTATAACATCTTTCATTAGGACTTTTATGGGGAGTTGTAATGACATGTGTTGGTTTTGGAGCACAATATACTGAGACAAAGGTCTGGGTTTATTGGGGGCACTGTGGGGTGGGCTGCACAGCAGGGTCACACTTCTTGTACATCAAGAGAATACCTTAGGAGGGCACAGGGTTACATTGGCAGTCATTTCCAACAGCGGGGGCAAGGGAGCAGGGGCAGGTTTGTGGAAATGGATGAACTACAAAGCATGGTTCCAGCACAGGACAGTGATCACAAAGGAAGGGTGAGATGATACATTATGTTATTTGTTTCAAATATCCCTGGCGCATCCGTGAGAAAGGGAGTTGTGAAGCTTTCAGACAGGGAGGAAAAGGTGGGAGCCATGAGTGCGCTGTGTGCAGCACTGCAGAGGAGAGAGAAGCCTTTTTGTGTGCCCTCGACTCCAAAGATGGAGTCGAGGGCACACAAAATGTACACCAAGTGTGTCCCGCAATAGCCCCACTTATGTTAATGTTAGCATTCGGGTGATGGAGGCGCCACCCGCTATTGCGCGAGCAAGTGGTCCATAACGTACAGAATGTGCGAGGGGGGGCCAAACGACCCCTCGCTCCCACACACTAAGTTTGTTTTGTTTTTGCTATGCGTAGGAAATCATATAAATCTTCCGGTGCAAATTTTGGACAACTTAATGTCACAAACCAACTGGGTGGACCAAGGTTTCTTATCATACAGCATACATCTCTGTGACGTCAGAACCAGTATTCTTTTGTACCACGCATGTTTGCTAAAAGATTTGTAATGCTTGACTGTAAAATCTCAGCTATTTCTTGCACTTTTTGTAGTAATTCCGTAGCTGACATATTTCGAAAATGGGTACCTGATTTCAATGTGTGTGCACCTCCTTAGCATAGAGTTGCTAGTTCACTTTCAAAGAGAAGGTGGAATATGTATTCCACATTTTGTCTGAATCTGGGTTCTTCAGAATACATTTGTAAAGAGGGGTATTCTGATGCTGTTATTTGTGTGGGTCTATCATTGTACCTTTCTCCTTTCTCAGTAGGAAAGAGT
Source organism: Ambystoma mexicanum (assembly GCF_040938575.1). NCBI lineage: Eukaryota > Metazoa > Chordata > Amphibia > Caudata > Ambystomatidae > Ambystoma > Ambystoma mexicanum. The sequence goes on along the minus strand of NC_090921.1, from coordinate 930,937,162 downwards.
AGAGGAAAGGAACGTGCTTCTATACTTTTTTCCCATATGCTCATTGGTGAACCTTTGGTTTGTCGTATTTGGTACGTTTCTAGTGCATCATCTATGCGGTCATTAGAGAGCAATGGATGAATTGTATAATGGTCTAAAATATTGGATACTGCAGCAGGATCCAGAAGTTCAAATTGACCAGTTTCTGGTGAGTCTTGAATTATTTCAGTTGTTTCCCTCAGGTTGTCTTCAATATTAATTTATCTGTAGTATTCATTGTTGTCTTTTAGATATTGCAGGGCTTGTCTAACTTTATGTAAGTTCACGAGTTGTTGCCACATTCTTTTGTCTTTTGTAGGTCCGCCATTTAATAAGATAATTAAAGATTGATCTATTGGAGGTTGCACTCCCAGAGTGTGTACATTTGCTTTGAGATCTAATGGCAAATAAACGATTTTGCCACAAATGCCTTTCACTAATTCAGAGGGAGGTTGTGTTCCTGTTTTTGGTTGAAGGCGTATTATTGCTTGAAATAGGAGCACTGTTTGAATTATGATGCTCTCATATAAGTAGAATTGTTGCAGGGGTTTTGGTAATGGGAATAATTCCAAGTTATTTGTGATAGCACGTGAAGGTGTTTGATTGTTGTCAAGTTTTGCAGTGCAGTAACTGCAAAGTAATAAGGGGTCAGTCATTTTCTGCTATAAGATAGAGAGCTAATTGGAACCATTTGGAATGTTCATTGTCTTGTATTTTGTACGTAATGTCTACAGTTTTTGTGCAATTTTTATTAAATGTCCTGCGGCAACACACACACAACTGGTTTGGTACTTCAGCAGATGTACTTTTAAACTTCAGCATTTCTTTTTTGTATGTGTGTAATAGAAGGTTGCCATCTGTACAGTTGTTTCTAGTCTGTTGTAAACCTATTGCATTTTGTAAGTGGTTTTCAATTCCAATATATTTTCTGTGGATATGTTCTATTTCTTGTAGTAGTTGTTTGGCTGTACCATGTAGAATATTGTTATTTAAATTGGCTAGTGCAAAATCAGGACTTTTGGCATAGTACAGTTTATGGACCAGATTTCCTATAGTTGAATGATGTGTTGATATCATTTTGATATAATGGAAGGTACTTTTGCAAATAGGTCCAGAAATGCAGGCTAATGAATGTCCTTGTAGTCCTGTGTAGTTGAGCACTGGACAGGAGTCCATATTTTGTAGTAGTTTAATTTTGAATTTGTCTTTGCCTTTCACATACTGATTGAGGAACTGGCGTAAATATTTGAAAGATTTTTTGGCAATGTTACACATTGATGAGCACGGCCATTTGTAGACTGGACATATTGGTTCAGTGGAATGGACAGTTGATACTGAGTTTTCTGGGGATATTTTTGTGAGCAGTGTTTCTTGTTCCATAATGGTATTATTAAGTTTTCCATACCCTTGTCCACTGCTTTGTATGGCAATGGGGTTTATTTGTTTTTGTTTTAATGCTTCTTCATTGAAATATGGTTCTGTGCACGTGGTGTGACCCCATACACTTCCACAGATGTTTGTGAAGCTATCTTTGTTGATATTCCGTTTATTGAGAAGTCTTTTTTGTAGTCTAGTACTTCGTTTTGTTAGTGGTTTCATTCTGTTTGAAACTAAAATAAATCATTTTCTTTTGAGAAGGATTGCACTGTCTATGAGAGATTGTAGGATTCATTTTCTACTGTAGGTTTTAAGGGTTGTGCGTGATTTCTCTCCTGTTTTTATAAGGTTCTGAAGGACTATGTGACAGAACATTTTTTGTAAAAGAATTTTTTTGGTATGCTTACTTGCCGCTACATCAAGATTTATGAGTGCAGTGTTAGCATTAGTGGTAGCTGCAGTTTTGTAAATCACGTTCTTTTTGTTTTACATTTTGAAAGAGGAGGCAAAGTTTCTGTACTGGAAGCTTGTTTTGTTTCGCTTAATGCCTGTATTATCTGTGTTGTTTGAACTTTTTGTACACATTCTGATAGAGATTTTTAGTTTGATTTCGTGTACTTTTGTGTTGCTTTCTAAAGAGTTGGTTTTTGGTAGGCATTCTTTAGGGTCTGTTGGAGAAAAAAGAAAGTGTGGGTTGGGATCTTGTGTAGTGTATGTGTGCTTTGTGCATGAGTTTCTGAGTATGATGGTCAGGATGTATGTAGAGGTGTGTGATTGTGCAATGGGCTGCCACATCAGGTTGGGAAGGCTATTCTTGTATTTGTGTGTTACTATACTGGTGCTCAGATTACAATAAAAGTATGGAGCTAGTGAGGGAAAGCACTAATACTGAATATAATTTTGCACGGTCAATACAATTGTTTGTTCTAGAATACTAGAATTCTACAGTGTTTGAGTAACAGTTAGAACATTATGGCAGTGTTGCACTTACTTTTTTGGATGGAAAAAGTAGGCTTCTTCTGAATTCTCGTTCGTATTTCAGACACTGCTGGTTTTCAGGGGCGTGGTCTTCACTGCAATTGTGAAAGAAAGAAGTTAGTAAATATGTGTGTTAATAGCACTGTTGTTAATGTAGACGTGGATTTTTTTGTATTTTTGCCATAGTAGTGTTTTCTGATAACTGTGCGTAGCATGTACATGCATGTTCCTTTGCCTATGTGCATTCTGTATATTTCATTTAGAAAATGTTAGTTGAATGTGCTTTAGAAATTAGTACAATAATAAACACACAGAGCACACTTGGCTTCTTAATGCGGTGTTATTGGATGTTAGAAGATAGAAGAAATAATCATATGCTTTGTTTGCTATTTGTAAACGGCAAATGGCAGGAACTATATGGAAAAGTATGCAATGTATGCATTTGTGAAGGTGTGGGAAATAAAGCAGAAGAATTTGATGGGGTCCGCAGCTTATTACTCAGTAGGTGATTACCAAAGTACTGGTGATTCTGTTTTGTTTGGAGATGGTAGAGTCTGAAATAAAATAAGGGTTGCAAGGAAGGATCTGGTGCTTGTGTTGCAGACTGAAGGGAAGGGGGGAGATGTTGTATGTCTTACTTTACAACACTGCACATAGTTGTTGATGTGATATACTTGACTGCACCTGTGCATAGTTGAATGCTATTGTAAATTCTAGAACGGAATGGGTAACCAGCTGAAACGAGAGAGCTGTCTCGATTGGAAGAGCAGTTGTAGAGGATGTGGTGTTGTTTCAGCTGGGAGCCTTTCAAATGATATTGGCTATCTGTGTGCATAAATAAAGATGCATGTACTCATCCTGGCTGCGTGCCATTTTATAACACACTAGAAAGCCTTTTTCCATAATTATACTGTTATTTCTCCCATCTTTTAACATGAAATTACACTTTGTTATGTATCTGTGTGTGTTGTGTCTGATTACTATTATAATCATTTGTAAAGGAAGTTGAAATGATAGAATGTATGTTAAATGTGCAGAATGTATATAAAGGAAATTGTACATTTTATTCACTATAATGCATTAAATGCTATTGTTGTTGAAATGTGGATAAATAGGTGGAAGTGGTTACACAAATGATAGAATGAATGAAGAAAATAACAGTTTGCACATTGCAGTAAATAATATGGGTAAATACATATGTGGAGAGGAAACAACTTTGCAAGTGTCACTTGATCATAGCAGATGGGAGAAATGACAATAAGCTTGTTTTACAGGTTTTACAGGGTAAGTGGGAATTACTCTGTTTATATGCATTTATACAACAGATGTACATGTACTGTGCAGAAAATATTCATACCCGTAGTTTGTATTCATGAATGTGGATGTGCATGAATCTGCAAGTAGACATTTTGGAGAGTTTACTAGTAGTGGCGGTAAGTGCTTTGCAGTCACAGCCCAATTGTGCTCAGAGTGATCAACAGTACATCTAAAGTGCTGAATTGTGATGATGGAGTTAGATGTAGAGTTCTTGGATGTGATTGGTGGATGGTTGTGTGACTGCCTAACAGTGGCCAATGAGGGAATGGTGCAGAGAGTGAAGTGTAAAGGGTAGAATGGCTGCCCTAGTGTTACACACTTCTAAAAGGGGTGGAGGTGGGGTGGAGCACTGTGCCTGGTTTCAATTTGCAAGCAATGGTAGAAGTTTGTCAAGATATGGCTAGGGTTAACAGTCCACCTGTGGTAATCCTGCACTGTGGTGCTTTGCATTTGGGTTCTGTCAGTGCCCCTACTTTATTGGAAGATCTGAAAACTTGGCTCAGGCAGTAATGGAACTACTTCCAAATGCCAAAATATTATTTTTCTGATTTGATACCTAAGGCAATATGGGACAATAATTCTGTTTGTTGTCCTCAGCAAAATGTTGCTAGGTGGTTAATCAAGCGAGGCATTTTTTGCTTTTATGACTAGAGCAGGCATGTTCTTTTGCAACAATGACAACATTGACTCTGGTAATGTTGATTACTTTGAGGAAGATGGCACGTCTTTATCTTTTATGGGAAATGCCATGCTGTTCTGGAACATAAGGGTTACTTTGGAGATGCTAATGTGAAGATTTTTGGAGGAAAATAAGGAAAAGAAAATACAAACTAAAAGGAGTTTCTGAAGCATCTGCAAACAAAAACAAAACAATGCTCTTTTCAGAGCCAACCTCAAAGGGGAAATGGGGCACACTATTTAAATTGTAATACCCCATGCTCAGATTTTACGATTTGTCCACATACACCGCGGTTGTCTGCGGACAGCGCATAGTAAATTCAGGATTTTTGAGGTTGAAAGGCATGCAAATGAGACTTAGCAGAGCAAGGGATTGGTCAATAGGGTTTACTGGGTGTGATGTGTGAGCAGATACATTGACAGAAAGTCTTTTTCCTGAGAGGAGAGCAGATAGCTATGGCTCTGTGTTTCAGAAAGCGGATTGTCTGGATTTCGGGAGATTTGTGGATAAATTGGTTGGAGGTGCATGTAGATCGCTGTGGAGTGGCTGTACATCTTGGGTTCCCTCATGTGGAAGTGCAATGGCATGGAGTGCGTGGAATGAAGTGGCTGGATTTGGTACCTTTTTGTGCTACTTTGGTGACAAAGTGTCATCCAAACATTATTATTATTCATCGTGGAACAGTTTAGGACATGTGTCTGGAATCTCTTTTCAATTTGCAAATAAAAGAATGACTTGGGAAAGTCATGGACATGTATCCAAACTCCAGAGTAATTTTTTCCTGTATTGCACAGAGACAAATGTGGCTGTGTTCTTCTTCATTTGATCCACAAATGGAGAAAGCAAGGTGCAATGTTAACAAGACTGTTTGTGCTTTTTTGAGAGATGTTGGTATGTCCTCTTTTCACAATGAAAACATTTTGTTTCGTAGTACACACATTTTTCACACAGATGGAGTACATCTTATTTATGCTGGCAATAAGATTTTACTGAGAAATATACAAAATGCATTTTGACCGTTTTGGGAATTACAGCAATCCTGTTTGCAGTAGGTGTTGACCATTTGAAGTTTTCAAAACACAAAAAAAACACAAAAAGGCTCTTTCAGAGCCACCACTTTCTCCCAGAGAAAAGTGCAATGGTTCTGACAGGGCAGCACTGCAAACATTTTAGAGGTCCGCGGACGGTCCGCAGGCTTCTAAAAATGCACAAGGACCTGCTTTTCTTTGGCACTTCTATTTTTGAACTGTGAAAGGTGGCTCTGAAAAGAGCCTTTTTTGTTGTTTTTTTATTGTTTTTTGTAAAAAAAATTTAAACACGACAGACAAGGAAAAAAAGGGAAAGTAGGGTAAGGAAGGGACACCAACCACAGGGATAAGAAAGGGCAGGTGGAGAGAGGAAGATGTAGGGTGGGCCTTATTCAGGTAGGTAGCAGTCCTTCTCATGCTCCTTGACCACAGTCTCAAAAGCACTCCGAAGGTTCTCCCCCCTGCAGAATAATGTTATGCTCACCTGGTATCCACGGGGGCGCCACACGATACTGGATGGAGGTCTAAGCGCTATCCCGGACCCCTCTCTGCTTGGTTATGTGCCAGAGGTTGGATAGCACCTATAACAGGAGAATGGAGGGTTAAAATACTGGTTCTGTGATGGGTGGACTCCCACCTCCCTCTGGTCCGAATCCCCTCCCTTGGGTTTATTGCTCACCTTAAGTTTTTGTGCGTTGAACTCTCCGCCTTGACTCTCTGTGCAGGGGTGCATGGTTGGTGCAGGCGTTCTGTGGACCTAGTTGCTTCACTGGTCCGTGTGCCCTTATGTCGGGTCCAGACCGGCTTTGACCCCGACTCTGCTTGCTGTCTTCCAGGTGAGTTATAATGTCTTTTCCGCTTTATTCTGTCTCTTTCTTTCCCTCAGTTTTCTCTGTCTTCTCAGCGTCTTGTTCCACTACGCTGTTTCCTAACAATGGGCCTCATTACGGGTCAGGCGGTCCGGAATTAACAGTGGCGGTAAACCCGCCGCCACTGTGAATTCCAGACTGCCCGATCCCGAGTCCTGCAGGCGGGAGGTGATCTTCCCGCCAGGTCTGACCTGGTGGGTTGAACACCTCCCACCTGCAGGCGGACGTGGAAACACCAGCACCATCACGAGATGGTGCCGTTGTTTCCACTTCCCCATTCCCATTGAGTCCTATGGGGAAGTGGAAACACCTATGGGGATTTACACCATTCCGCCTCTGGGATTCCCAGGACACCAGGGTCGTAATGCCCTGGTATTTCCGGGAGTCACAGAGGCGGAATGGTAATACGAGTCCGGCGGTAACCAGGCGGTTTTACCACGACAGTTACCACCGGACTCGTAATGAGGTCCAATGTCGCTTTTTGTTTTCGAAGGGATGGTTGTGATCTCGGAGTTGCTGCGCCTATGGTGAAGACCACAGTGAGTTATTGATGAGCAGAGCGCTGCGCTGTTTATTGGCGTTAATTGCTAACCTGTGTTCTCTTCTCTTCTTTGTACAGGTTGCCGTGATGTTCCGGAGTGATGAACGATTGAAGCGCTGCTTGCCCAGGTAAGTGCTTTGTTAATGCTGACCTTGTTCCTTCTCCCTTGCAGGTTGTGGTGAAACACAGAGATGGGCGAGGTAAGAGAAGTGCAGGGTGCTGCCAGGACTCGCTGCTTGCCCAGGTAAGAATTGTTATTAATGCAGTCCTTGTTTATTTACCTTTGCAGGTTGTGGCAAACTCCAGAGTCGGGCGAGGTAAGCAAAGCACAGGATGGATTCAAGACCGGTTACTTCACAGGTAAGTGTTCTTGCTCGCTAATGATGTTCTTGTTCTTCCAGGTTATTAATGGAATCGGGATCTAGGGCTTCAGGATTGGGCCGCCGCAGAAGCAGATGAGCAGGAGCTGGACACATTGAGCGTTTTGCTGAAGGAGTGCAGAATAACGCGAAGCGTGTTCTGCTGTTTGGGTGTGGTTTAAGTAGCCCAGGTAAAGTAGTTCCAGTCCAAGTAGTTCCAGGCCCAGCCACACCCAAAACACTTGACCTCATGGCTTGGTTCTAAGGAACTGAGCTGTGTAATAGGACTCCATGTTGGATTAAGGTCCAAAACTGGTATTGCTTTATTCCTGATAATGAGCATGGCGCCAAGGTGCCAGGACTGACTCCATGTATGTTTCTGATGGAGTTTTAAGGCCCCTGGGGCTAGAGTGAAGGGCTTTAGCCCCACTGCTGCCAGAGGGCTGTTATACCTGAGGGGTTCAGGGGCATGGAACGTGGCAGCAATGTGTTGCAGTCCATGCACAATACTGTGACCCTCGAAAGGTAAGGATCAACAGTATCACGTATGGCGTGCAAGGCAGCTGGAGGGTAGCGCTGCCTCACAGGAGTGTTTCTTGTGGTGGCAGGAGCAGAAACGGATGATGCTGCAGGGGAACTCAAACTACTATGTTTATCGCAAGGTACAACCTTACGAATAGCCCCACCGTGGAAGGACTTTAGGTGTTGCTTCATTGAGGTAGTACCATAGCTGTACAAACGCGGTTTCACATGACTCAACACCACCTTGCACTGATTGCAGGTCTCCTTGTTTGCACTTGCTTTTTGAACTCCATCAAGAGTGGTAAATAACATCCACACCCAAGATTCACGGTGAGAACTAGCAGTAGGGACTTCCACTACCTCATCCTCTTCATCCTCTTCATCACTCTCCTTTGTATTCTCACGCCTGTTCCCCTCTGCAGGCCCTTGGAGTGGTGTTGGTGGTGGAGGGATTGGGGATGGTGTTGAGAGAGCAGTAGCATCAGCAGCAGCCATGGATGCCATCAGGACAGCTGTTTCAAAGAGCAAGAGCAATCCAATGCAACAAGGAGCAGTCTCTGTCCTGGAAGGCAAAAACAGAATAAGCAGCAGCTCTGCGGTGTGTCCTTTTATAGGGGTACTGGGCATGCTTCACGGACACCTGCGCTGTCAGCAAACAATTTCGAACACCAAGAAAGGGCTCAAAACGTTCCAAAAAGTATGCAGATTGCCAGGGACATGGTCTGGGACAAGTGCACGGTGAACTTTCCCAGGAAAATACCTTGGATTGCTAAATAAAACAATTTTTAGGTGTTCCGGGGCCCAGACAAAGTTTGTTATGCTTAGTGTGGATGCGGTCACATGATGACGTTGCAGACACGTTCGTGAATGGGACGGCTGTCTGCAGGACATCAAATGTGCGGGTTGGGTCTACACATGCATGCGAGTGTTCTACGGACAGTGTTCCAGTCCCTGAACTAATTAAAAGTGTGACACACGTACAGCAGACATTTGCAGATAAGCATGATGTTCCTAGGGGCCAAGGATGTGAGACGCATGCGCACGGGTGTTCGACAGAGAGTGTTCAGGTCCCCGAAAAAAATGAATGTGCGTCACAACTTTGCGGACAGGTGGGCCGGCTATGTGTTCTGCGGACATATTCCTTCTGGTTGCGGACAATGCGAACAGGGGGAATGTTCTTAAGACACTTTAATTTGCATAGTTACGAACATGCAGACTTCTGTAATGTTCTGCGGACACCACCATTTTGACTATGGACAGCTTGAACGGATACAGTGTCCTTAGGGCACCCCATTTTTTTAATTACGGACAGGCAGACATCTTGTGTGTCCTAAGGACACTTCCATCTTGATTGAGGACAGTGCGAACAGGTATAGTGTCCTTAGGACAGCCCCTTTTTGATTAATTACGGACATCCCAGACACCCACGCTGTTCACGTACACCCTAACTGCCTTTTAATAAAAAAATAAGACACAAAGGAATATAGTAACAACACACTTAATATTTTATTATTGGATAAAAGTATAAAAACTATCAAAGAGAGGGGGAAGCAGAAACTGATACATATAAAGGGGAGTTAGGGGTTTGTACATGATGGATTGTAGGGGAGGAAGGGATTGAAGTCTCATCATAATGTTTTTCTTGCTGGGGAGTTTTTGGGGATGGTTGGCTGGGACATGGAGAGGGGTACAGGTACATTTGGGACAGTGATATTTAATATTTTCTTTTATATGGTCCTCCACAAAGTTTTTTAAAAGAATTACATTTGACATTAATAGATCAATTTTGTGTTCCATTCGCTGCAGATGATTTGCTGGTCTCTGTTTCTGTATTATTTGTAATGTCTGTATGGTCTGGAAAAAATATTGTGAAGTACACATAAAGTGATAGTTATTAATTGGTTTATATAGAGAAGTGTTGTGTCTACCAGTAGTATCACTGTTTTCATTCATTTCATCCCGAGGAAAATTGTCTTCCAGCCATTCCAAAGTACTAGACATTTATATGTAAAAAAAAAAAACTTTTAGTGTGCCTAATACAGAAAGTCTATAAATATATACAATTAATGTAGTGTACTCACTAGGTTCTTGCTAAGTTTTGCTGTTACTGCTGCGTAGGTGTGCTGTTGATTTTTGCTGTGAAGTTTATGTTAGGTAATTCTGTTGGAGGCATATTTATTTTGTTTTGGTATATTCCATTATGTTGCATATGCTATGTAATTGGATGGTTGGTGTCTTACATATACAGTTTCCACTTCTTATCTATTATTTAATGTAATGTATTTATGTGCTGCTTTTTGAACATGTTCAGTGTTTTTATTGCATGATACAACAATGTCAGATACTCCCTGAGTTTTTGGATAGTGTTGCTGTTGACCACGTCCATCCGCGGACATGCGCATGGTCTGCAGACATCAGAACCACTAGCGCAGGTAGGGGGTTCAGTATGTCTATTTTATATGTACATAAACTAAGGGAATCCTAGTAAACATTTATCAAATTTATATTAACTATATATATATTCAGTGAAAAAACGTTGTTACAGGAACTTTATGGTTAAGTTGCGCTATTAGAAACCTATGAAATTCAGTAAAAAATCTTTGTTAAAGGGACATTATGGTTAAGTTGCGCTACTAAAAACCTATGAAATTCAGTGAAAAAAACTTTGTTAAAGGAACGTTATGGTTCCAAGTGAAACCGAAAACCCCCTGAAATTCGGCAGTTATGGTAACCTAAGCAACAATAACTCGCGCCATGACCGTGCACTGCTAAGACTAACACCCAGGACATCAAAGATGACATCACAAATGTCATTGATGACATCAATGATGACATCATATGTGCATTTACTTTTCATGAAATGTCAGTACAAGGGATTCTTATTGTAATGTTGATAATGTTGATAAAAAAATGTCAAGGATCATTGAAATAAATATCATGTGTTACGTAGTGCATTAAGCAATGCATTGATACAAATAGCATTCTATTATGAAGTTCTTTCCAGTATACTGAGCTACTCATGTAGAAACATACGCATTGTGTAAGCTAAGCAACCATAACTCGCGCCACCACCGTGCACTGCTAAGACTAACACCCAGGACATCAAAGATGACATCACAAATGTCATTGATGACATCACTGATGACATCACATGTGCATTTATCTTCCATGAAAAGTCTGTAGAAGGGTTTCTTATTGTAATGTTAATTAAAAAAATTGTCAGGATCATTGGAATAAATATCAAGTGCTAATTCGTCCATCCAGTATACTAAGGTGCTCATGTAGAAACATAGGCATTGTGTGCAGCATACATGATGGAGGTGCAATATTCATAATCTTGCAATGTTGAATAGTAAAATGATAAATGCTTTCTTACTAGAGTTTTGCATACTATGAAACATTTAATAAGTAGCTAATAAACCCATTTACTACATAATTGCATCATTGCAAACAAAACACAAACAGACAACAACACATCTAAATATGAGCATATACAGGGAAAATGAAGTAAACAAAAAAAACAGCAGTATTACCAAACAATCTTCATAACCTAACTGATTATCTTCAGGCACAGAAATTATTGCTCTGCTTCAAAGCTAGTACTTCCCTATGTATAACTATCACATAATGTGACTAGATCCTAAGAAAAGTAGCTTGAGTACAATGTATACAAATATGAGCATATCTAGGGAAAGTACAGTAATAAAAAAATAGCACAACTATAAAAATAAGTGTTGATAACCTTACTGATCATCTTCATACATAGAAATCATTGCTGTCTGTGTTTTCCCTAATGTATATGTTTCATATTCTGTGAGTGAACCCCAAGTGAATTACTGTAGGAACATAGAAGTATAAGTTTATACATATAGTACTTTTTGAATTTTAGTTCCTGACTGTTACTGTCCTACATATGTCAGTAAAGGAAAAAAGAGGGAGCCAGACATGTGATGTCATTTGTGATGTCCTGGGTGTTAGTCTTAGCAGTGCACGGTGGTGCTGCGAGCTATGGTTGCTTACCATAACTGGCGAATTTCAGGGGTTTTTCGGTTTCACTTGGAACCATAACGTCCCTTTAACAAAGTTTTTTTCACTGAATTTCATAGTTTGTTAGTAGCGCAACTTAACCATAACGTACCTTTAAGAACGTTTTTTTACTGAATATATTACACTGCCACACTAGTGGCCTTGTATTTATGGTTAAGTTGCTATTCCCATAGGGAAGAACACTTTTTGGGGGCTCATAACTCTGCTCCCCCTGTACGAATCCTCACCAAACTTTGCAAAAAAAAAAGTATATGGCCCCCTCTGAAAGTTTTTGCAAAGTTTGGTGAGGTTTGGTGCAGGGTGGGAAAAGTTATAGTGGGGGTCCCAAAACTTATTTTTTTTCCATAGACTGAATGGGTAAAAACTTTGCGCACGCCTACAGCCCAAACCGCTGGACGGATTTTCACCAAAAAAAATAGCACAACTATAAAAAAAGTGTTGATAACCTTACTGATCATCTTCATACATAGAAATCATTGCTGTCTGTGTTTTCCCTAATGTATATGTTTCATATTCTGTGAGTGAACCCCAAGTGAATTACTGTAGGAACATAGAAGTATAAGTTTATACATATAGTACTTTTTGAATTTTAGTTCCTGACTGTTACTGTTCTACATATGTCAGTAAAGGTAAAAAGAGGGAGCCAGACATGTGATGTCATTTGTGATGTCCTGGGTGTTAGTCTTAGCAGTGCACGGTGGTGCTGCGAGCTATGGTTGCTTACCATAACTGGCGAATTTCAGGGGTTTTTCGGTTTCACTTGGAACCATAACGTCCCTTTAACAAAGTTTTTTTCACTGAATTTCATAGTTTGTTAGTAGCGCAACTTAACCATAACGTACCTTTAAGAACGTTTTTTTACTGAATATATTACACTGCCACACTAGTGGCCTTGTATTTATGGTTAAGTTGCTATTCCCATAGGGAAGAACACTTTTTGGGGGCTCATAACTCTGCTCCCCCTGTACGAATCCTCACCAAACTTTGCAAAAAAAAAAGTATATGGCCCCCTCTGAAAGTTTTTGCAAAGTTTGGTGAGGTTTGGTGCAGGGGGGGAAAAGTTATAGTGGGGGTCCCAAAACTTATTTTTTTTCCATAGACTGAATGGGTAAAAACTTTGCGCACGCCTACAGCCCAAACCGCTGGATGGATTTTCACCAAATTTGAGGCAGGAGCAGGGGCTTGGTCCCGAAAGCGTGCTTTTGTAAATTTGGTGAAAATCCGTCCAGTAGTTTTCTTTAAAACGACCAAAAAGTAGGTGTAAAAATATTAGTGATATCTATGTCCACTCCTCAGAGACACTTCCCTGTTCGCTCCGCGGGCAGGACACCGATTGGCTAATGGCCTTGCGTCATGTCCGCGGATACGCAATGTGTCCACTGATTGGCTGAAGTGAGGCGTGTTGTGCGTCAGATTGTTCCGATGCAACCGCCATCTTGGATCCACCAACAGCGCGGCGGCGAACAGAGGCGAACAGAGGCGAAATGCAGTTTTGAGGAGTGTTTTGGTGTGCAAGAGTGCTTGGGGAGGATTAGGGACGAAAAGATGGGTGAAATACTGTATTTGTTTAGGTGGCAGGTGCTACTGATGTGTTAGCCATGCCCGCGCTCTCCAGGATGTTCGTAATTACTGAAAATGAGGGGTGGCCTAAGGAGAGTATTCCCGCCCGTGCTGTTGGCAGGCAAGTTGAAACTGTTCTAAGGACACATGTGGTGTCAGCGGACTTTAAAATTGAATATATGTCACAGTTAAAAATGTTCAATCTATCGGTGTGATACTGAGTTATAAGCCACCATGGGTGTGATATGCTGTGATGGTTGTGGCCAGGGCCTAGAGTCTTGGGTGTATGGCCGCAGGCAACCACCCCAGCATATCACACCCATAGATCACACCAATAGAATCAAATATCTATTAGGTGGTTGTGGGGAAGGACTAGAGTCTTGGTTGCAAATTTAGTATATGCCGCAGTTAAAATGTTTGATTCTATGGGTGTGATAATGAGTTATAAGCCACCATGGTTGTGATATGCTGCAGTGGTTGTGGCCAGGGCCTAGAGTCTTGGGTGTATGGCCACAGGCCGTAGGCCGTGGCCTAAATACCCAAGACTCTAGGCCCTGGCCACAACCACCGTAGTACATCACACCCATAGATACACCAATAGAATCGAATATTTATCAGGTGGTTGTGGGCAGGGACTAGAGTCTTGGGTGCATGGCCGAAGGTGATGCACCCAAGACCAAAGTTATAAGTACTGAAGTTATAAGCCACAATGGCTGTGATATGCTGCGGTGGTTGTGTCCAGGACCTAGAGTCTTGGGTGCAGGCCGATGGCCATGCACACAACACCAAAGTTATAAGTACTGAAGTTATAAGCCACAATGGGTGTGATATGCTGCGGTGGTTGTGTCCATGACCTAGAGTCTTGGATCCATGGCTTAAGGCCATGCACCCAAGACCGAAGTTATAAGCAGTGAAGTTATAAGCCACCATGAGTTTGATATACTGTGGTGTTTGTGGCCAGGAGCTAGATTCTTGGGTGCATGGGCAAAGGCCATGCACCCAAGACTGAAGTTATAAGCACTGAAGTTATAAGTCAGCATGGGTGGGATCTGGTGTGGTGGTTGTGGCCAGGGCTTAGAGTCTTGGGTGCATGGCTGTAGGCCGTAGGCTATACACCCACAACTCTAGGCCCTGGCCACAACCATCGCATCCTATCACAGCCATATATCAGACCTATAGATTTGAATATCTATCAAATGTTTGAAATTATACTTACTGCTTGATTTGTTGAGATTCGATATATTTTTTACATGAGTTTGGTACCTGGAGGAAATATTCTTTTTCACTTTCTGTGATAAAAGAAAAGAGCATGTTAGTGTATGTATTCTATAAAGACTTATTACATTGCATAATAGACATTTCAGCTTTTTTTTGGACCCTCATATTTGGTTTACAAACCAGTGTACTGAAGCAGTTAGATACCTGTTGGCGTATTCTAACTCTACTTTTTGTTACAATTTAGTGGTATTCATTTATCTGTTTGGTTGTTATAAAATCCTGGGCCAGTTAGATACCTGTTGGCGTATTCTAACTGTTTATAGTTTTTAATTGAATTTTTGTTAATGTTGAAGTACAGATTAGTTATTACATTTTGGTTTTAAGAAAATAAGTGTTTGTAAGATTTGCTGGTAATCTCTGCTTTAAAGTAATGGTACTATCATTACATTCGACCCATCTACATTTCTTTTTAATGTATGCAGTGTAGTGACCTGCTTTGGTTGTGGCTCCTGCGTGGTAGATTATACCTTTTGTTGTCACGGTTTTCTTACCAAGTGATACTTGACCGTGTGTACATTCAGTCAGCTTGCAGTTGTTTTTGGTACCATCTGCATTGTAACGTAGACGCATTAATATTACGTAATTACTATGTGTTTGTATTAGTAAGGTGGAGTGATTATCTGAATTGCAGGCGGTACATAATCTGCCATGGTTTGCATTTTGTACAAGTTACTGAAATGGAATGGATTCACAATTAGGTATGGATACATACACGAAGCGCTCATTAGGGATTTCTTCCTGTGTCACATTGTTGCAGAGAGTGCAGGTATGTTTCCACATGTATGAAATCTGGAAGATTTCATTTATAGGTATGTTTTTGTTTTCCTGTACTTGTAGTAAGTACATTAGAAATTCTTGTGGATCTTCTTGTGAGTTTATAGTGAATTTCACCATTCCAGCACAGTAGTCCAATTCTTATCTTCTTCCGTGAACACTATACATGTTGTCAGGATTGTTTTTTGAGTTTCTATGAAGGACTAACATTTGCAAACACAATTGGTCTGTACTGTGTAAGTAAATGTTGTCAACAATTGGTGGCAATTGAACTAGAATATTCATTGCTACATTTGTGTAGCAACTTACACCAGTTACATTTGAAATTTGAATGGACCAGATAGTTCTGTGTCCAAGTCATTTTTTTGGAGTGTGTGTTGCTTCTTTGAAAAAGTACCTGAGTTACTTTGACTAATAGGTTCTTCTTTGGTTGTGGTAATTGATGAAGTATTTGCTTCTTTTACTCTCTTTGGGGGATATGCAGTCAGATCCTGTTGCATTTCAGTTTGAATTAGTTTTCTTTTACAATGTTTTCCTTTTTGTGGAACAGGATATGATTTTAGGTGGGGGTTGTATAGTGAACGTAGTCTATTGTATTCTAAAATGCAAGGAATATCAGCGTTTACTTGCATCAAAGTTGATTATAAATAGACCGTCAAGGTACGTAAGCGTGATAGTGCTACGTAGCTCATGCCTTCTTTAATGACTGCGTTGCCAATATCTATTAATGCTTTGTCTAAGGTAAGACCTTGGGATTTATGAATGGTGACTGCATATGCAAGAGTTAGAGAGAATTGTTCTCTGTGTACATACATATCTTTGAAGAGAAGGAATCGAGCTGTTGAGCACCCTATCCTTTTTATTTCTGAAAGTTTGTCGAAGAGAATATTGACAAACTGGATGTTGTTGTCACGTGGGAATGTTTGAAAGCCAACAACTGTACCCAGTGCTCCATTAACTAGTCCTTGCTCCACGTCAAGGTAACGTGTAAGCATTACTCAACAGTTTAAGGATAATTTTAATATTTTCTTCAAGCCAGCTGTGTTGGAGATAGAATTTTCTAAGGTATTTAGTCTTGTTGTGGCTTGTTGACACATGGGTAGTGTCATCCCATGTACGTTCATTTTGTCTATGGAGCAAATTTCAATTATTAGTTGCATTTCTTTTTTCAACATTGTTTCATTGAATTTGGAACAGCTTGCAAGAGTTGGCATTAAGGCCATAAAATTGTCATTTTTGTGCACTAATTGTTCCATAACATCAGTAGCACATGAGTTATCACCATAAAGTGCATGGATGTGCTGGGTTTTTAATATTGCTTGTGCATCTTGAGATAGTACACCGACTCTAATACTTTTTAAAATGTTGGCGTAGGTGAGGTCTGTAGATTGGCGCATGTTTTCTGTTAATTCTCTGTATTGGAAATGTTGCCAAAGGTTGAAATTTCCTATGCTGCCAACAGTTATACAGCAGAGTTTGTGTCCTAAGGATTTCAAAATAGGTTCACCTTTCACTGGTGTCAGTTGAAGAAGATCTCTGAAAACAATAATGTGTTTTCTTCCAAAGAGTTCTTCGTAGTTTGTTTTAAGTACTTCTTGCAATCTGAGGTGAATCAAAGCCAACATTAGGTTGGAGACCATGCTCACTTCATCTATTAGTAGCATTTTCATTTGTTTTAACACTCTGTGTACTTCCATTGCAGCTTCTGTAGAAAGTTTGTAATAGTCTAATTTGTTTTGGTGTTCTAAAGGAAGGAGTAGTAATCTGTGTAAAGTGACACCACCTATGTTGTAGGCAGCTAAACCCGTGGGGGCAGTTCCAACAGCCGACAGTTTGTTGTTTGTGAATTGTTGAAGGAACCTGCTGACGATTTTGATTAAGAATGTTTTGCTTGAAACAGCTTCACCACTGACGTGTAGCAGTAAAGGTTTGTAATTTTGGCAGGTACATTCTTTATTTTTGTGTTGTACACCATGTGCAATTTCTTTTGTTACTTCTTCAAAAATAGTGCGCTGGTCTTTGTTAAGTTTTGAATGTAGTACAGTTAAGTCTTCTGTATCTTCTTCATAGTGACACATGGGGCCTCATTACGACCCAGGCGGTAAGTTACCGCCTGGGCCGTGACTTTACCACCATGGCGTAAACTACGTTTACGCCATGGTGGTTGGCGGACTTACCGCCCCATTCCGACCTTGGCGGGGCGGTAAGTCCCCAATCCCCATTTACCCTTCCCCATTCCCATTTTTGCCCCATAGGGTATAATGGGAGTGGGGAAGGCGTTAATTACGCCACCGTAAATTACGGTGGCGTAATTAACTCCATGGTCCCTTAGCGCCATGGATTTTAACACCTGCTAAAAGCAGGTGTTAAAAGCGCCATGGCGCTAAGGGACCTCGTACTCAGGCGGTAAGTGTCGGCGCTGTTAACGCTGCCGTTAACCCCTTACCGCCTGGGTCCTAATGAGGCCCATGGTGTTTTCTACTTCTGCCATAGCTAATTCTGCCTCATTTGCTATTGGTGGCTGACCCAGTGGTTCTTGGCTTCCTGTTACAGAAGGTTGACTACTGTCGGAAGTGTCCTTATCTAGTTGGGCCTGGAGTTCTTCTTTGTGTTTCTGTTCATTGTGCAACATTGTTTTGTAGTGCGTAAAGTTCACATCAGTGATAGTGCTTTCATTTGCTTTGAAAGCATCTTCATAGCACTCATAGTTATCTAGTATCTCTTCTTTTCTCCATGGTTTAAAAAGTTGTAGCAGGGACAAGTAATATAGTTCTTTCTGTTGAGGAGTTTTTAGTGACAATTTGATATGATTAATTAAGCTTCGTTTGGTAAGTTTCACCAAGCTGCCTTCACAATCTGTCACTCTATATCTACTTTTGTTTTCATCGGGTTTTATATTATTTTTGTATGCAAAGTTTTCGGCTATGTGGTATAGACACATGGTTTCCAAAGTGGTACTCCTGTTCGGGTGGTATGTGTCTAGTAAATTGTTTTTCAAAATGTATTGGCTGTTGGGATCATTTTTGACTATTGTTTCTATGTCCTCATATGATTTGAGAACTCTTTTTCTAGATTTAGCAGGACCAAGACTTGCCATACTATATTTTCAGATTTTCTATACAAAGCAGTACCGGTTAAATGATCTGCAGCTTCATAGGTGCCACATTCTCTGTGAGAGAGCATTTTTATGCCTAAGCTGTACAATTTCTGAGATAGTGTTTTGTCTGATGATAGGTCATTCCAGAGGTCTTGAAGCTCTGTTTTTTCTGCTTTTGTTAAGTAGGCTGTAACATATTGTGCAACTGCAGAGGACTTGTCTGCAATATACTGCACATCTATGTTTGCATTCCATAAGAGGGCAATGATTACATTGTAATCATTGATATATTTTGATTATTTTGTTCTTTTTATGTAATACGTGTTCTTAGGTGATTTACCTTTAACACTAACTGAAGTCATGAATTTGTTCACTTCACCTGTTTCTGTAACTGGTCTAGGGAAACCAAAGCAGCATTTGGTGTAGTATTTCCCTTTGTTTTATTATTTGCGATGACAATATTTGTTACATTTGTGTCTTTGAAATTGTACAATTTGTGCATGAAGGTCACTATGTCTTGTTTGTGAAGGGATTTCTCAAGTGACATATTTTTGGATGAACTGCAAAACAGTGGCATCACTGTCCTGACCAAATTTAGGAGCATCTTTAATCCGTAAAAGCATGTGGATATGTGGTGCACCTCTGGCTTTGTATTCTTTTCTCCAAAAGAAGTGTTGCACTTCTCCGAGGGGAGGAACAGTTTTATTACAAATAAAGTGTAGCATAGCAATGAAACGATGATGGAAATATCTTGAAACATTAACAGGATCTAGAGAGCAAAGTTCTCCAGGTGTTAGTATATCTATGTTTGTTTTCTTTTTGTTTTAATATGCGCAGGAAATCATGTAAATCTTCCCATGCATATTCTGCACAACTTAATGTAACAAACCAAGTGGGTGGTCCAAGGTTTCTGATCATACAACGTACATCTCCGTGACGTCGGAACCAGTATTCTTTTGTACCATGCATGTTTGCAAACAGATTTGTAATGCTTGATTGTAAAACCTCATCCTTTTCTTGCACTTTTTGTATTAATTGCGTAGCTGACATATTTTGAAAGTGGGTTCCCGATTTCAATATGTGTGCAACTCTGTACCATAGAGTTTCTAGTTCACTTTCCAAGAGTAGGTGGAATATGTATTCCACAGTTTGTCTAAATCTGGGATCTTCAGAATACATTTGTAATGAGAGGTATTCTGATGCTGTTATCTGAGTGGGACTATCATCGTACCTTCCTCCTTTGCCAGTAGGAAATAGTACAGGAAAAACACGTGCTTTTTTCCCATATGCTCATTGGTGAACCTTTGGTTTGTCGTATTTGGTACGTTTCTAGTGCATCATCTATATGGTCATTAGAGTGCAATAGATGAATTGTATAATGGTCTAAAATATTGGATACTGCAGCAGGATCCAGAAGTTCAAATTGACAAGTTTCTGGTGAGTCTTGAATTATTTCAGTTGTTTCCCTTAAGTTTTCTTCAATATTTATTTCTTTGTAGTATTCATTATTGTCTTTTAGATAATGCAATGCTTGTCTAACTTTATGTAAGTCCATGAGATGTTGCCAAATTGTTTTGTCTTTTGTTGGTACACCATTTACTAAGACAATTAAAGATTGCTCTATTGGACGTTGCACTCCTAGAGTGTGCACATTTTCTGTCAGATATTATGGTAGATAAACTACTTTGCCACAAATGCCTTTCCCCAATTCAGAGGGAGGTGTTTTTGGTTGAAGGTGTATTATTGCTTGAAATGGGTGCACTGTTTGAATTTTAATGCTGTCATACAAATTGAGTTGTTGGAGGGGTTTTGGTAGTGGAAATAATTCCAAGTTATTTGTGATAGCACGTGAAGGAGTTTGGTTGTTGTCAAGTTTTGTGGTGCAGTAACTGCAAAGTATTAAGGGGTCACTTATTTTGTATTTGTTCTCTGCTAAAAGGTAGAGAGCTAATTCAAACCATTTGGAATCTTCATTGTCTTCTATTTTGTATGTTACGTCTATAGTTTATGTGTTACTTTTGTTTTGTAAAAAGTTCTGCGGCAACACACACACATGGTTTGGTACTTCAGCGGATATTCTATTAAATTTTAGTATTTCTTTTTTGTATGTGTGTAGTAGAAGGTTGCCATGTGCAGAATTGTTGCTTGTCGGTTCTAAAGCTATTGCATTTTGTAAGTGGCTTTCACTTCCAAAATATTTTCTATGGATACGGTCTATTTCTTCTTGTAGGTCTTTGGGTGTACCATGTAGAAGAGTGTTATTTAAATTGGCTAGTTCTAAAGCAGGACTTTTAGCATGGTACTGTTTATAGACTAGATTTCTTACAGTTGAATGATGTGTTGATATCATTTTGATATCGTGGAAGGTGCTTTTGCAAATAGGTCCTGAAATGCAGGCTAATGCATGTCCTTGTAGTCCTGTGTATTTGCGCACTGGACAGGTATCCATATTTTGCAGCACTTTCATTTTGATTTTGTCTTTACCTTTCATATACTGATTGAGGAAGTGGCGTAAAGATTTGTTGGGAATGTTACACATTGACATGCACACCCATTTGTATGCTGGACGTTCTGGTTCAGTCGAATGGAGAGGTAATTCTGAGATTTCTGGGGATATTTTTGTAAGCAGTGTTTCTTGTTCCATGATGGTATTATTAATTTGTTCACAACCTCGTCCACTGCTATGCATGGCAATTGTGTTTGTTTGGTTTTGTTTGTATGCTTCTTCATTAAAATTTGGTTCTGTGGTTGTGGTGTGATTCTATTCACCTTCACAGATATTTAAGCAGTTATTTTTGTTGACATTGCGTTTATTGAGAAGTTTTTTTGTAGTTTACTGCTTAGTTTTGTTAGTGGTTTCATCCGTTTTAAAACTATAATAATTAACTTCCTTTTGAGAAGGACTGCATTGTCTACGAGAGCTTCTAGGATTAATTTTCTACGGTAGGTTTTAAGGGTTGTGCATGATTTCTCTCCTGTTCTTATAAGATTTTGAAGGACTCTGTGGCAGAACATTTTTGCTAAAATACTTTTTTTGGTATGGTTACTGGCCACTATATCAAGATTTATAAGAGCAGGGTTAGCAGTAGTGGTAGCTGAATTCGTGTTAATCACTTTCTGTTTCGTTTTACATTTTGCTTGAGGAGGCAAAGATTCTGTACTAGAAGCTTCTTTTGTTTCGCTAAATGACTGCATTCGCTGTTTTGTTTGAACATTTTGTACAAACTCAAGTAGAGATGGATGCTTATTTTGGATACTTTTATTTTAATTTGCACTATTTCTGCGTTGCTTTCTATGGACTTGCTTTTTGGTAGGCATTCTTTGGGGTCTGTTGAAAAAAAAGAAGGTATGGGTTGGTCTGTTTTGCAATGTATGCGTGCTGTGTGCTTGCGTGTATGAGTTTGATGGGGAAGATGTATGTGGTGGTGTGGGAATGTGCATTGGGCAGTTACAATGAGTTGGGAAGGCTATTCTTCTGTTTGTATGTTACTACACTGCGGTTCAGATGAGAGTAGAAAGTGAGCTAGTGTTGAGGAGAAGCATTAATAGTAAATGTAATGGTGTAAAATTAAAACAGTTCTTTATTTTGTAGTACTAACATTCTAAGGGTTGAGTATGTTATTTGTGTTCCAAAAAAAAAGGGATTTGTGTGCCACTGTGCCTGCTAATCTCTGTTTAATAAATGGGGATTTGTGTGCAGAATGGTTCAGAAATCAATGTTTTTTGATTATTTTGTTTTTGTGGTAGAATTCTTGTTTGATATCTGAACATAGTGTATGCATGGATTTCATTTACTATGTGCAGCCTTTATATGTTATTTACAGTATGTTAGTTCAACATGCTTCACAAATGAGTAGAATTTTAAGTTCATGAAATTCACTTGTTTTTTTACAGCTGTGTTGTAGATAGCAGATAGGTTTGGGAGTGATAGTTCATTATAGTAGATGGGAAACATTTGAATAATTTCATTTTATATGGTGCTCGGAGATATGTTTGTCCATGGTTTACAGCAGTATTCTCAATGCAGGCATGTGGCAAACAATTTCGATGTTAGAGGAATGGAGGTGGTGTGGGGCGCTGTGACTGACTGCAATGCAGAGGCAATTCTCCAAGTTTGTAGAGATATGCGTAGGATGAACAGTCCCCATGTGGTAGTTTTGCACTATGGTGCTTTCCATTTGGGCTACGTGAGTTCCCCTACTTTGTTGGCAGATTTGGAACAGTTGGTTCAAGCAGTAATAAACATTCTTACAAATGCGAAAATAATTTTTTTCTGGATTACTACCTAGAGCAATATGGGACAACAGTTCTGTGTTTCGTCCTCAGCAAAACATTGCTAGGTTTGCAATCAATTGAGGTATGCATGCTTTCATGCTAAGAGCTGGTATGTTTGTCTATAACAACGAGAATATTGTTTCAAGTAATGCTGCTTATTTTGAAGCAGATGGTGTTTCTTTATCTTTTTTGGGAAATGCCATGTTTTTTTGGAATGTAAGGCTTGCTTTGGAACAGGTTATATGAACATTTTAGTTGTAAAAAAAGAAGAAAACCCCCCCCAAAAAATACAAAATAACAGGTGTCTGTCAGGCATCTGCAAAAAAAAACAAAAAAAACACAGCTCTTTTCAGAGCCCACCTTAAAGGGAAAATGGGGAACACTATTTATATGTACATTCACGACGCTCAGATCTTCTACATGTCCGCGGACATGGCGGTAGTCTGCGGACAGCGCGTATTACATACAGGCATTCTGGGGTGGAGAGGCATGCAAATGAGAATGATTGGAGCTAGGGATTGGTCAGTAAAGTTTAGTGGGTGTGTTGTCTAAGGAGAGATTTAGTGAGGACGTCTTTTTCCTGAGAGAAGAACAGATAACTATGGCTGTGTGTTTTCGGAAACAGATTATCTGGATTTTGGGAGACTCATGGAAACATTGGTTGTAGGTGCATGCAGAACGTTGTGGTGTATCTGCAGATCTTGGATTCCCTCATGTGGAAGTGTACTGGCATGGAGTGTGTGGAATGAAGTGGCTGGGCTTGGTACCGCTCTGTGCTACTTTACAGACAGAGCGTCATCCTGACATAATTATTATTAATTGTGGAGGGAACAGTTTAGGACATGTGTCTGGAATGTCTTTGCAATTTGCATTGAAAGAAGGACTTGAGAAGGTCATGGACATGTTTCCAAATTCCCAAGTAATTTTTTCTCGTATTGCGCAAAGACAAATGTGGCTGCGTTCTACTTCATTTGGTCCACAAATGAAGAAAGCGAGGCGCAATGTCAATAAGGCTGTTTGTGCCTTTCTAAGAGATGTTGGTATTTCCTATTTTCCCAATGAAAATATTATGTTTCGTAGCACATTCATTTTTCGCAGTAATGGAGTTCATCTTACATATGCTGGCAATCAGATTCTTCTTAGAAATGTGCAAAATCCATTGCGCCCTTTTTTGGAATTATAGTATTCTATTTTGCATTATATGGTGATGAATCCAAGTTTTTCAAACACACAAAACACCACCAAAAGGCTCTTTTCAGAGCCACCACTTACTCCCAGAGAAGAGTGCATTGGTTTTGCTAGGGCAGCACCCAAAATTTTGTCTGTCCTAAAACTGTCCGTGGACTTTTAAAAAATGCGCAAGGACCTGCACTGTTTATTTGATAGTTCTATTTTTAAACTGAGAAAGGCGGCTCTGAAATGAGCCTTTCTTTTGGGGGGATTTTTGTTGTTTTATATTTTTTTGGCTTTTTTACACACGACACACTAGGAGAGGAGGGGAAAGGAGGGTAAGGAAGGGACACCAACCACGGGGATAAGAATGGGCAGGTGGAGAGAGAAAGTTGTAGGGTCGGGCTTATTTAGGTAGGAAGCAGGTCTGGTGGTCCGTGACCGTAGTCTCGAAAGCACTTCGAAGACTCTCCCCTTGCAGAGTACTGCATCACAGTACATACCCAATATTGTGACCCTCGAAAGGTAAGGGTCAACAGCATTGCAAATGGCCTGTGAAGCAGCTGCAGGGAAGCGCTCTCCCACAGGAATGTCTCTTTTGGTGAGAGTAGCGGAAATGGAGGATGCTGTGGAAGAACTCAACCTACTACGTTCATCACAAGGTAGAACCTTGCGAATGTCTGCACTGTGGAACGAAGTTAGGTGTCGTTTCATGGATGTCGTACCAAAGCTGTATGCACCACATCTCCCACGACTCAACACTAATTTGCACTGGTTACAGGTGACCTTGTCCACAAGTGCTTTTGGTACGTTACCATAAACGGTAAACAACTGCCACACCCAAGACTTCTGGCGAGTGCTGGTAGTAGGGTGTTCCTCCACCTCATTCTCTTCATCCTCTTCATCCTCATTCTCTACATCCTCACGTGTATTCCCCTCTGCAGGCCCTTGGGGAGGTGGTGGTGGTGGAGGGTTTGAGGGTGGTGATGAGGCTAATGTTGCAATAGCAGCCATGAATGCAATTAGGGTTGATGAGGTAATCTCAGCTAGAGCACTAAAGGCAGCAAAAGTCAATCGGCAATAGCCAGAAGTACAATGAAGATCAGCTCTGGGGTGTGGATTTTTATAGGGGTGGAGGGGTGCGCCACGAGAACATATTGAACACCCAAAAGCGTTTAAAAAGTTAGAAAAAATATGTGGAAAGCCAGGGCCATTGTCTGGGACATGTGAAATGGTGATTTTTTACTATAAAATAATTTAGATTGTCTGAATAATTTCTTTTAAAATGTTACACATGCTCAGCGTGGGTGTGGTCACATGATGATGTCGGGAACACGTCCGCGAAGGGAAAAAATGCGCAGGAACGGTTGTGCGTGCGGGTGTTCTACGGACAGTGTTTGGGTCCTGAAACTAATAAAAAGTGCGACACAAGTGAGACAGACAGTTACGGACAGGCGCGAGGTTCGCAGGACTTATGGGTATGGTGCACATGTGCGTACATGTTCTGCATAATGTACGGCCAGGTATATTGTCCTTAGGACACCTCCATTTTGTTTGAATATGGACATCCCGGACACTGCGTCTGTTCTACGGACAGTCCCATCTTGGTTGCAAACGGTACGGACAGGTATAGTGTCCTTAGGACACCTGCATTTTGTTTATTTACGGACACCCCGGACAGCTCTTGTGTTCTAAGAACAGTTACATCTTGGTTGCGAACGGTGCAGAGAGGTATAGTGTCCCTAGGACACTTCCATTTTGTTGATTTACGGACATCCTGGACAGCTGTTGTGTTCTACGAACAATTCCATCTTGGTTGCGAATGGTACGGAGAGGTGTAGTGTTTTCAGGACATCCGGATTTTGTTAATTATGGACAGGCCAGGCAGGCGCGCTGTGCGCTGACATTTTAACTGCTTTAAAAAAATATATAATATAAAGAATTTCATTACAAGAAACATAACATTTCTTTATTTATATACATAAGCACAAATTATGAAAGAGAAGGGGAAGCAGAAACTGATACAAAAACAGGGGAATAAGGGGTTTGGAGAGGATGGATGGGAGGGGATGAAGGGATGGAAATCTCATCAAAACGTTTATTTTGTTCTTCACGGTTTGGTGATAGTTCACTGGGACATGGAGAGGGTGCACAGGTACAGGTGGGGCAATGGTACTTAATTTTTAATTTTTTCTTTGATGTGGTCCTCTGCTAACTGTTTCAAGCTATTGAAATGTTCCTTCAGAATGTCTACTTTATGTTCAATGCATTTGAGAGTCTTTTCCATTATGTCTTTTGGAGTCACATTTTCAATCTTTGTATCGTCTTTAAAAAGTAAACATATATATGTTAAGTACACATTAGGTAATGAGTATTAATTTCCTTGTATAGAGAAGTGTCTACCATTATTATCACTGTCTTCAGACATTTCCTCATGTGGAATATTTTCTTCCAGCCAAACCAAAGTACTGCACATTTCTGTGTGAAAAACAAAAATATATTAGTTATACTGTACCTCACCCAAAAAGTAGAGTAATATATACAAAAAATGAAGTTTTCTTACTACTTTCTGGTAAATTGTATTCGTTGTGTTGTGTAGGTCCACTGTTGCTTCTAGCTCTGCAGTTTCTGTGAGCTAATTATGTTGGAGGTATATCTTTTTTGTTATGGTATAATCCATTTTTATTACATATCGTATTTCAATGGCTGGTTGATGTGTTAAATATCTAGGTTCCACTGCTTATTTATTATTATAAATAATGTGTATATGTGCTGCTTTTTCAACTTGCAACTGTTTATATGGTATGATAGAACAATTTTCATACCCCTGCATATTTGGGTAGTGTTGATGTTGTCCGTGACCGTCCGCGACATCAAAATCATTAGCGGGGTGTTCGATATGTTCTAAGTTAATTGTATAGAAAGTAAGGGAACCCTAGTACACATCTATCAAATTTACACTATGAAAATGTATATTCAGTAAAAAAAAAACCTTGTTAAAGGGACGTTATGGTTAAGTTGTGCTTCTAAAAACCTCTGAAATTCAGTAAAAAAACCTTGTTAAAGGGACGTTATGGTTCCAAGTAAAATGGAAAAACCCTTAAAATTCGCCAGTTATGGTAAGCTAAGCAACCATAACTCACGCCACCACCGTGCACTGCTAAGACTAACACCCAGGACATCAAAGATGACATCAGAAATGTCATTGATGACATCACTATGACATAACCTATCCATGTAGCTGTGAGTGTGAAAGCGGGGGTGAAAGATTCCTCATGTCTCATACATACTGAGAAATGGGAGCATTTGAACTCCATATTTAAATTTCCAGTATGAGGAAAAGTGAGGAAAAGTGGCAGATACACCCCTAATCTATATGGCTGTGCACAAATCACAAACACAATCATAGCAATTTCAACCAACAGCATTCATGTAGTAAACCCAAAAGCACACCCAAAAGCACACAGCACAAACAATAAAGCCCCCAACCACCATCATATGGACAACATCGACTGTTCTGCATGGCATGTGGACACCAAATTACACACGAGACCACAAATAGGAAGGCATAGTACAAAATGGAAGTTATCAATAAAGTCAAGTGAGGGTTGTACTGGACCCAATATGTTCCACCACAATAAACAGGTTGAGTGGCCAAACCATTCCCTGACACCAACTATGCTCACAATACACAGTCCCATCAAAGCAGTCAAGCAGATTCAGAAAAATCCAAGTGCACTGCAAGAAATAAGGACATTTCACCCCTCACCTTATCCTTGTGAGCCTGCACCAGCCAGACCCTGGAATCCATGTTTGTCCCTCTCCGTAGACCTGGAAACCAGAAAACACCCTGATGCTGTGTCCTGTACACATATACAGCAGCAACTTCCATAACAATCGCAGCAACCATGTTCCCATGCAGAATGCCTCTGTAGAAAAATACAACTCAATGTGAAGGCTGGCAACACATCCATGCACCCAATTACACAGCAACATGTGCCCGCCAGAGTGACATGCAACAAATGCAACCAAGAATTCACCAGCCACCCATCACCATATGTACCTACACCCATGCAGCCAGATCCACCCACCTCATGTCAATGCAATATAAACAACCCACAGAGTGACAGCTTTTCCACCCACAACACCTACACTGCCTGCCCCCCGCCATGCATTGAAGGACCACGTCACAGTTACCTATTATCATGGTGATCGGACATTGTGAACACTGTGTTCCGGTGATAGACAATATGACACAGAGAGGACTCCCAATAAGAGACAACTGAGAGGTTAAAAAACGAGAATCACCTTGGAGGTACTCCCAATGCCACAATATGGCATCCCCTTATTAACATGGCAAATGGACAGTGCAGTAAATACTGGCAGGGGAGCCGGTGATGTAAAGTCCAAGATGATTTGATGGGAAAATATCACCAATTGCACACATGACAGCATCTGGCAGAAGCCAGCTCTTGACAGAGGCAGCTGTCATACTGGAAAGCTTCGAACCAATGCAACTGGCATGAGAAAGACAAGGAGACATGAGAAAGGAATGAGTAATAGAGGCCAAGGACACTGCCACACAAAAGGTAGCAGGCAACATGAAAGAGGACGGGAAGGCAGGCTTCACCAGGACTGCATTGAGTTAGGTCCAATAGGCTTTGAATTGAAGGTGGCATTGAGATGCACTCAGCAGTTGTCAACAGGCCCAAAATATCTGCTGGTATGCTACCCCCATAACAACTCACCAACAAAGGCCCTACAGTGACAGCCTCCCTCATCCTGATTTTCTTGACAATACTGCACACAAGCCTACCATCAGCATATGTCACATGCACCCATGAAGCTGGACCCCTCACCACAATATAAGTAAAAGAAAAACAACCCTGCACAGTGACAGACTCCCTGTCACCAACCACAACACAAGTCACACCCTGAGTTCCATTCACTTACCTGTACAGGGTACCCACCTGGCTTGCATCCACTGCATCGCGCCCTTCTAGAGGGGCCGCGATCACGTGTCGTATATTACATCGTTGCTTAGCAACGCTCCGATGCGGCGAGGTCAGTCTGCTATCGGCAGACCCAGAGAGAACTGCTCCACTCCGTTCTCCGTGACGGTAAGCTTTACATACACGTTCTGCTAGCAATGATGCGTTTAACAACGCTTTTAACCAGGAACGCTTCTTGAAAGAAACTAACACGACCTCCTGCTTACAGATACCGCTTTTCAGTGACACGTACTTCACTGAGCTCGGCGGGGCAGTTTGTTTATTTAACTATGACAGTCCTAATTCAATTTGCTACGTTTGACTTACCATTCTCAGGTAATTGACTATTTTCTTTATACATAGCTACATTAAGTTAGCGCTTACCTTAAATACTGATTGGTTTTCCTTTTTCTTTTGTTTTCTTTGATTCGGTCTACCTTTTGCTTCTGCAAACACCACTTATTGGTATGTACTTTATACTTTTCGTATTGTATGTGAAATTTGGATTTTGCACTGTTTGTTTTAATTATGTGAATGTACATATAATGTTTATGTTGTTTAGACTTGCCCTGATGAAGGAATATCTATTCCGAAATGCATTGGCATAACTTAGTCTGATTATTGAGTTATTGTGGCAAATTCTTCCTCACTAAAACGTCATTAGTGACAACCTTCTACTTTTTCATAAAACTATGGTTTGACAGATAAAATCATCGTTGAAACACAACAGCATTTTTTGAGTTTTTTTTTACATTACCTCTACAGTTGATACTGAATGCCTATAGGATCTGAAATTAATTATAACCCAGATTGGGATCTCGGAGAGCGGCTGTATGACTGGGTATTTCACCTGGTCTCCTGCTTCAGTTGCTTCTCTGCAGATACCTCAGATCAGCAGATGGTTCTTGAAGTTGGCTTCTATGCGCAGTCTGTGGGAGCAGCATGAGGACCACATGCCAGGAGTCAGGAAGCGCATACCTGCCTTGAAGGTGCCATGCCTGCCCCATCTTTGTCATCTGAGGAGTACAGCACCCCTACATCGAGTCAGAGGGTTGCCAACCTCCACTCCACCAAATTTGGCATCCTGGTGGTTTGGGTCCTGGGCGCCTATGATGCCCTGTTAAACCCAGCTACGCAGCTGGGTAACAAAGCAAGACTGAGAATCTGGGATGAGATTGCAGCTGCCATCAACGCTGAGGGGGTGGCAGTCCACCCCAGTACCATGGTGTAGAAATGTTCGGATGACCACAAGACCCGTAGCCATTCCAAGGTGGTGGCAGCCCTCGACATGGAACCCATCTTGGAGGTATACCATGCTGGCTGCCACTGATTCAGCCAGATAGAGATGCAGGTACTTGAGAGGTCCTATCCGCACCCCCACTCCCAGTTCTTGGCCTGGATAAATCATCTGGATGCCACTGGTGAGTACCCATGTGGGACAATGCTCTACAACATATGTATGGCATGCATTTTTGCAGATGCCACATCCTGATTGCAGCTTGTGTGTGGTGTGAGACAGGAGATCATCGCTGCCTCATGCCAATTTGTGGTTTCAGATAATTTATACTGCCCTTTGCCTGAGTATAGATTGCAAATGAATGGCTTGTTGTATTTGGTCACGTGCAGTGTGTGAGCATGGATCAAGTTCTTTGACTTAACAGATGTGGACATGTTATGGTTTTGGGCATGTGAGTGATGTGCATGATGTACGAGTACTGACAGTACATCCATACAGTCAAAACTGCTGAGAGTCACAAATGTGCATTGATGAATGCATATGTGGAGATGATGCATTGATATCTCCGGGAGTGGGATGTGACTTCTCATCACATTGCATTTGTAACACAAGTGAATATTTGTACATATAATGTTTGTATGCTTGGCCACCTGACATGTGCAATTTGTATACAGATATGTGTGCCAGTACATATTGCTTGCTTGCAGGTCATGGCATTGCATGTACACATTGGTGAATGTGTTTGTGTGGGCAGGTGCACTGGTAATGTTCCCATGCATATGGCTGCATTTCATTCTTGTGTTGGTTGGTCATTGGTATGGTGGTGTTGCCTAAGTTTGATGTGTTATTGGCCACTGTACAAAGTGGTTTGTTGACATGTGCATGTGTCATGACTGTGATTGGGCCTTCACACTAAACTCATGCAACATTTGCATTGCAGTTTGCCTGGACATGTATATGTGTTTGTGCATTGTGTTTGTGTTGGTGCATCTAGTGTATGGTTGGTACATGCTGCATGATTAGACATGTTTATCTTGTGTATGCCACACATCCATTGATGGCAGTTACTGATGTCAATGCTTTTTTGTCCCAATTTTCCACAATTGCTACAGCTCGTGAAGAGGGCTGAGGCATTGCTGTGGAGTAAAAGGGCAGGGACAGAACCACCAGACCTAAGCGCACACCCTGACCAGCCCAACTTGAGTTCACATCATCTGAGGGTGAGTTGGCTGGTGTGGTGCAAGTTCCATTGGGCGGAGATGTTGGGGGTACATCCCAGGAGGTTGTTGTGGTGGGGAACTCCTCAGTGGCAGTAGGCCAGGTTGTGGAAATGGAGGGGACATCCAGGGAGGAAGGCTCTCTGGATTCATCCAGGGAGATGGAGGAGGTGGTGGAGCAAGATGCAGGTAAAGGCCAGCGCCCAAGGTCCGGTGGCGCATCTGGGAGTGTGTACAGGCTGGACCCTTGGCCCAGAAACAGGAGGATTTCCAGTGCACCATGTCGGGAGCTGCCCAACCTCCTGTCCCTGCTCCATATGATGCAGCAATGACCACCGTTGTGGATGCCTCAACCCAGACTGCACCCCCCTCCCTCTTGGGGCCACAGTGTTCACCACTGAGCTAACGCATGCCCTGATGGCTGGGATTGCACGGTGGACGGCATTGATTGGTGATGATGTGAGAGCTTTGCGTTCCAAGCACTCACAGCATCATAAATCGATGGCCAACTACCAGGGGCAGCTGGTATATGCGCTGTTCTCAGGTGGTCTCTGTGTGCTTGTACATTCAGTTGCCCCTTCCTACACTGCCTCCTCTGTGTTTCAGTCATCCTCCAGGGGGGCCCTCCTTGCCAGTTTCCATCACAGCCCCCTCTACTCCAATCCCACCCACACTGCCCAGTCTGGTGATCAGCACATCCCTGCCTCAGGTGTAAGTTTCAGCAAGTACAGAGGTGATGGTTGTTGTACATGATCAGGCACGTGCACAGGAACAGGCATTAGTGGGGCAGCTGGCAAATCAGGACAGTGCTGGTACTGTACCCCCCTGTAGTACAATAGCCAGACGGCAGGGGTACTTGCTCAGTGCACGCGTGGCCAGGCAGTGGCAGTATAAGATGGCCAGGGGCAATCCGTGCAGGGCCCATCAACATCGAGGAGGCAAGCGAGGCAGCAACATACAGTCACCTGGCAGGAGGAGCGCAGGCTCTTTCGCAAATTGGTGTGCATCCAGATGACCTTTAGGATGCAGATGATGGTGGAGAGGCAGCGGGCGAAGATGGAACGGGTTGCTAGGGCAAGGGCAGAAGTGATGGAGGGAAGGACACTGAGGCGGGTTGCCATACTTGAGGAGGCTTGCAGAGATACAGAGGAGGTGTGGAGGTTGAGGGAGAGCCTGCAAGCTGTCCAGGACCAGGCGACGGCACGCCTCCAAGTGGAGGGAAATGAATGTGACTCTTCCCTGAAGGATGTCATGAGAGACTATTGACTGCATTCCTATGTACATAGTTCATTATGTTGTTTTTTGAACTTTTTTACATTTGTACCCTTGGACATTTCCCCCATTCCACTTAATTTATTATCATAGTGTACATATTGCTAATTCAGTTACCTCTTTGTTCATCACATACTAGTTATTGCCTCTTAGTTCATGTGCTGCATTTGTTTAGTTTTATTTCGTTATGCATATGTTCTGTGACTGTCATGTGGGGTAGGGGCCTAACCATGGATGTGTGCCATACACTCATCAATTGTCCAGTTGCAGGGGGTTGTTTCCAAATGCATGGCCACCTGCCTACACACATCAGGTACCAGCCAGTGGTTGCTCTCGTGTCATGCTACACATCTGCCACTAGAATGCTTGATCATTGCACGTGAGTTTGTATATATCTGGCTGTACACATCACCCATTTGCTTGCCTCATAAACTCCCAGACTTCCTTTGCATCACTACAACACATGCCTGTTCAACTTGTGTTAGTTGCAGGGCCTTGGAAAGCTATGCTTTCCTACCTGAATCTCTTCATTCATTGATTGTTGCTTTCTACTTTGCACTCACATTACATGTCACTCTGTCCTATCAGTGATGTCTTGGACTTGTGTCCTCCTCGGTCATTCACCTATGACACTTAGGGCCATTGCAGTGGAACATGGGCACAATGATACGTCACAATGCATTCCATTGCTTTACTGTGTCACATGTACATGATGTTTTCACTGTGTAGCTGGTGCTACATTCTGCTGTCTTTTTGCTGTACACCTGGTTTTGATGTACCAGGGAGTCATGTGATGAGCTACAGACATGGATTCTTCATCAGTGCCCCCAGTTGTTATGTCTATGGATGGGTATGTGGCCAGTGTGCTTCATGTTGGTGGCAGGCCAGAAGAGTTGAGGTAAGTTGTAGGTCACCATTGGACCGGGAGGGGGGTTATGTTGCAGGGCCAGGCTGGGGTGTTGTGAAAGGTTAGGGGGGGCTGGTGGGTTGTGTGAGGACCTCTGGGGCTGCCTGGGGGTGGTGTTGGAGGTGAGAGGGCTGGTGGGTAGCGTGAGGACCTGTGGGGCAGACCTGGGGGTGGTGTCTGAGGTGAGAGGGGTTGGTGGGGGGGTGTGAGGACCTGGGGGCTGCCTGGGGGTGGCGTCGGATGTGAGGGGGGTGGTTGGTGGTGTGAGAACCTGCGGGGTTGCCTGGATGGTGTCAGAGGTTCAGGGGATGGTGGGTGGTGTGAGAACCTGTGGGGCTGCCTAGGGGTGGTGTCGGAGGTGAAGGGGGCTGGTGAGTGGTGTGTGGACCTGTTGGGCTGCCTGGCGGTGGTGTTGGAGTTGAGGGGGTCTAGTGGGAGGTGTGAGGACCTGTGGGGCTGTCTGGAGGTGGTGTCAGAGGTGAGGGGGACTGGAGGGTGGTGTGAGGACTTGTGGGATGCCTGGGGGTGATGTCAGGGGGGGTGGTGGGTAGCATCTAGGCTCAATTGCAGTTTGTAATTCTGGAACATGTACAGCTACCTAGACGGGGAGGCAATCTTCCACAATTACTCCAGCAAAGAGAAACTTTTTGGATAGAGAAAATTGACTCGATGCACCCGAGGGGGGTGAATTTTGATTGGGACTTGTACTGCTTCCTATAACTAAAGACTTCTAGCAAATATACCATGTTATGCTACTGACTACAGTGAGACATGAGACACATGGAGTATTAGAACATGCTCTCAACCTGATAGATGATTCAACAAAAGGATAATTAATCCAGACACAGAATTTATGTAGCCAACGTTAAATTAACCCATGCAAGGTACTATATCATGCTATAATTCTCTTTTTGTTTACTCAGGTCACTTGTTGAGAATGGGGAATATATTTTATAAAGTTGGTCTGTAATGTATAGATATTATAGTAATATGAGACTATTCTTTTTTTACCACTATGTTCGATGCAACTTGCAAATGTGAGTGCCTAGTTTCACTATCTGTATAGTTTAGGGACCAATAGATAAATCATAATGTTAGAAACGTTGTCACACGATTGGAATATCACATTTTCCTGTTTAGGAATTATCAATGTATACACTAAGATCACAGGAGAGTTATACCTTGGTTGACATAGCAAACACTATCTTTAGTTGTAATAATGATAGAAAACACCCTTTAAGATTAAATAAACAGAAGGTATACATGTTTTCTTCCAAGGTGGCGACCACCGTATTAGACGGCGCTGTCTAGTTTTTAAGTATAATGGACGGAAGACGGTCGCTCTGCAACAATTCCTGGCAAAGAGAGAGTGAGATTGCAGGAGTTGAAATCTATAACAAACGCTTGGACATATCGTGGTGCCATTCAGTTTGAAGTAAGTGCATCAAACCTGAAGTACAATGTCTTTACGGCAACTGGCAAGCATATTTATCATGAGTTAAGCGATTAGCAATGCAAACTAATAGAGACTTATGTCTCTAATATTGTAGAACGGAGACGAGGCACTCCCGACCACATCCGTGTTGAAAGAGATGGGATTCGGTGTAGCTATCTGGATAGCAACGTTAAAACATCAATTTAGGAGGAGCAACAAATAACTGTGAGTGATTTCAATTCTCACACAACACCTTAAAAAGAAAAAATGAAATACAC
The DNA here is from genome assembly GCF_040938575.1 of Ambystoma mexicanum. Classification (NCBI taxonomy): domain Eukaryota; kingdom Metazoa; phylum Chordata; class Amphibia; order Caudata; family Ambystomatidae; genus Ambystoma; species Ambystoma mexicanum. The sequence goes on along the minus strand of NC_090921.1, from coordinate 930,901,936 downwards.
AATATATTAATTCTAACACAAGGTTTATGACTTCTGTTCTTACAGATAGACTTTATCTCCAGTCACGAGCAATAGAGTCTGTTAATATTGTGCTATTATACAAAAGGAATAGTGCTGCATTTCTTGTATTTCCTAGAACTCAACGAACTAAAGAGGTACGTTGTTTAAATTACTTGTGTCTCACACATTGGCCCTCATTTAGAGCTAGGAGGTAAGTACCGGCACTTTCCGGCATGGCGGAAAGTACGACACCGGCTTGGCGTCAGACCGCTAAATGCGGCCCAGTCCGAGCTCGCAGACACATGCTTTTCGCCATGCCGGAAAAGAACCGAGCGTCCTGCCGCAAAATGACCCGCAAAACCCCTACCGGCATGCTGCTACACGTAAATAACAACACCGCCTTGGAAGCTGTAGCGTCAGTACATAACGGTGACCGTAATTTACGGATACCGTAAATTACAGCCATCGCTAAAAAAGGAACCGGAAATTACGTCATCGCACAGAAACGGGAAGGAGAGTGGCGGCCATCTTTAAAAACACAATACATTGCCATCCTCATGAGGCAGCACCTTTGGGAGCTAACTAAAGTCGGGAACAGGACCAGACAACTCCCAACATGCCCAAAGCACCCAAGAAGGCTGCGGATCGCATCCGCAAGAGGAGATTCAGCCCTGAGGAACTCCAGGCCATGGTTGACTTCCTGGCTGAACATGCTGATGTCGTCTTCAGCAACGACATGCGGAGGGAGTCCATCCTCCGCAAGAAGAACATATGGGCTGAAATTGCACAGAGGGTGAGCGCCGTAGGCAACACCCACCGCACCCCCAGGGACTGCCGCAAGCGGTGGGATGATCTGCAGGTGTGGGTGTGGGGCCTCCTCTCCAGCAACCGCAGTCAGGCAATGGAGACGGGAGGTGGACCAAGTACCCCTTTCCAACTGGAGCCGTGGGAGGAGACCTGTGCGGCTCTCATTGGCACAGAATGTATCGAGGGCGTGGGGAACATGGATTGCGGGGCAACGACTTCTGTCGAAGGAGGTGAGTGTCCACAGTGTACACTGGCAATGTCCATAGCATGATTCAAACTGACCCAAGGGCCATCGAAGGCACCTTCTTGTGTTGCCCTCCCACCATCCAACGCATCCCCCCATCCAACTAATGCTGAGGCAAGTGCCACGCAATGAAGGTCCAAGTGCGAGTACATAACACACACCAACCATAGTGCATTAACCTGCACAGCCCATCATGCACACTGTGCAGCCGGCTCGGCATTGCACTAGCCAAACTGCACATGACCAGGCCACGATGGGTCACTCCCAAACATGCGTACATGACATAACCATGCACCTGTATCACTGCCATAGCTACCCCCAAAATGCCACAAACCTTAATTGACCGAAATGTGTATGCAGCCATGTATGCAAATAGGACATCGCACATTCACTCATGTTGTCCCTCTCTTCTACCCCCACAGGCACTGACCAGGCAGGGTGAGGCGAATGTCAGCATCTAAAAGAACCGCCCCCCCAGCTCCGGAAAGGCCACTGGATTCGGCCGAAACACAATACGTCCCAGCATCGGCGCAAGCCACTATGCCAACCCCTAACTCAGCACAGTCGAGCATCTCTTGCGAGGCTGCTGCTACCGGCCCTGAGGAGTGTGTGGACAGCCCGTCTCCCATCTTTGGGGCATCCGAGGTGGAGGGCCAAAACACTGTGCAAACCCAGGAGCCATGCATTGAACCCCTAGCCTCATGCAGTGACTGTAGGGATATACCTACACCTGTCCACAGTCCCCAACTCGACCCGCAGGGGTATGAGGATGATCTCCCACCTGTACAGCCCTCTCCCGAGCATGCTGGGGCAAGTGGTTTCTCCGATGGTTTCCCATCATTTGGCACGCGCAGAGTGAATCAGTTGGCAGACCTCATTGCCGAATTCATGGAGGACAACCACCAGGCCAGGGTCCAATGGCATGATGGAGTCAGAGAAATGCGGCAGGCCCTCACCACCTGCACCAACCGGTTGTGTGACACTCTGACAGACAGCACGACCCGTCTCTGTCATGTCCTTGGCCGCATAGCGAATGCCCTTGAGGCAGGCCCTTCCAATACCCAGCCAGAGCAGGCGGACACGGCCGCATCGAGTGAGGCCACACAAGGCAGCCCAAATAGACGCACTCGGCGTTCCATGCGTCGCAGGGATATGCCTCCCCCGGGCAAGGGGAGCAAAAAACAATAGGCATTTCTGCCACATGTGTGCTTCACGCCCTACATGGGACCACTGCTGTGGAGTTGGGGGGGAGGGGGGTGGAGGGTGTGGGTTTGTTGTGGAGTTGGGGTTTAGGGGGGTGATGGTTTGTTGTGGAGTTGGGGTTCAGGGGGGTGATGGTTTGTTGTTGAGTTTGGGAGGAGGGGGGACTGCTGATGATGTTTTCACCAAATCTTATTTTCACAATACACTATTGGTGTCACAAAGTTCAACCGTTGTGGACATTCATCATTGAGCATGTGTTTATTGACGTCTGCCAGTACATGGTGTACAAGTATACACATGTCCAGTGCCCTGTATGCCCATGTCATGCCACCCTCTGCTGACTTGTGTCCTGGACATCTTATCCACTGTTAGTTTGGCGCATTACATGTCTCTCAAGTGCACTGCCTCCATGATGCTTTCTTGCCACTTCCCCCTCCACCTTCACCGCATCGTCATGTGGTCGTAGCAGTACCATGTCCGGGGTGATAGACGCTAATCTAGGGATGTTCTCTTTGTTCAGCTACACATATGACATGGGCTTATTGGACACCAGATATCAGTGGATTGGTCACACACCAGTCCTGCTTCGCCAACTCATATGTGCTTTACGCAAGCCAGGTGAATGCTTCATCTACACGCATTGACGGGTATGGCCATTGTTTGAGTGCTCCCTGGGCCTGTTCAGGGGGTTACTGACAGGGGTCATGTACCATGTTGTCAAGGGACAGCCACCAACAGCTGCATGTCTAGCCAAATAAGGTGAGTTTTTGGACTGTCATGGTGGAGAACAGTACTTGGCTGTCATGGCAGGCTTTCAATGATGGCCATATGCACATGTCCATGGATGCATTCCGCACGATCATGGACACAACATGTGTCCAATACAATGGAATGCTGTGGGGGGTTGCGTCTTCAAGATGGTCCGTGAACGTTAATCCCCATCCTAAGATTGCAAAAACAATATCTGCATCTGCTGGGACTGGACTGAAATACCTATTACTCAATACACGCTCCCTGGTTAAGCACTGTCATGAGGTAGCAGACCTCATTGTTCAGGAAAAAGTGGATATATGTGCACTTACTGAAACATGGCTGCATGACATCGCCCTCCACTCCTTATTATTGGCCACTCCAACAGGTTATTCCTTCTTTCACTCCGATAGACAGGAAAAACGTGGCGGTGGTGTGGCAGTGATCTATAGAAGTACTATTAATATACACGAATCTGTCAAACTAGTTGTGGATCAATGTGAAACTCTCTTTCTCAAATTGAGCCTTTCTGCTACAGTCTCTCTTAACCTTTTGGTGCTCTATAGACCACCAGTTGATACTCCCTCCTTCGAAGAACAATTACTGGCCTTTATTGGCAACTTCTGTAAACCTCATACACCTACTATTATTCTGGGTGATATTAACCTCTGGGCTGACAATCCCTTGGATGCCTTGTCCATATCCCTAGCTGATTCCCTGCTCTCCTTATCCTTTACTCAGCACGTTAAAACCCCCACTCATACTGGGGGCAACATACTTGACTGGGTCATAGCAAAAAATGTCCCTATCATCAACATGGATGTAAATCCATGCATCTGGTCAGATCACTTCTCCATAATCTTTCAGACTAACCACAATTGTATTCTGAGAAAAGATAATCAGCCTACTATTCCTGTTATGTCAAGGAACCTACGCAAAGTCACCCAAGAAGCCTTTCGTACTACGGTCATTCCTCTATTACCCCCTTTAGAGATGACCATGCCACTCTGCGACTTTGTAGCTAACATAAGATCCGCACTTGACACCACTTTAGAAATACTAGCCCCACTGAAATCCTCCAAAAAAAAAAAAGGGATAAAAACGCTCCCTATACTCCATTCTCAGTTGAAATTACTGAGGCCCGTTCTAAAAAACGCAAAATGGAACGACAATGGCACAAACAACCATCCGAGTCCAGTCTGTATGCCTATAAGCAGGCGCTTTTACAGTATAAATCCCTTACTCGTTCAACGAAAAAATTGCATCTAAACTCTAGGATCTCTAAAGCCAAATCTAGCTCCAAAGAGCTCTTTGTCATTCTTCAGGAGCTCAAAGGTTGTACTACCATGTCAATGCCCTCGGCAGACAGTACTTGGTGTCAAAACATCCATAACAGCTTCACCAAAAAAACTCTAACTCATCAAAACAATATTATTTCTCAGGTCAAATTATTGACTAATACCTCCTCCATTTTCGATAACATGGATTCGCCTAATGATTCTCATGTTTTCACCTTTAAACCCGTTTCTACAGCCGAAGTTATCGACATCGTCGTAAAACTCAAACCCACTTCCTGTAGGGGAGATGTTTTTCCGGCCTCCTTATTTAAAGATCATATTCATACCCTTGCCCCATGGGTTACTACCTTTGTTAACAGATCCTTCAGTGAATCATATGTCCCCGAAAGCATAAAAGAAGCATGGGTCACTCCTTTGCTTAAGAAGGAAAATCTGGATCCTGCAGAGGCAGGAAACTATCGCCCAATCACTAATGTTCCCTTTTTGCTGAAAATCATAGATAAAATCGCCTACTGTCAATACCAAACTTTTGTCGAGGAACATGATATTCTAGCCTCTCAACAATCAGGGTTTCGCCCCAATCATGGGACCGAGACTGCACTGCTAGATTTAAAATCCTACATTGCTGGCCTTATTGACAAAGGGCATACCGCCCTGTTACTATTATTAGACCTATCCGCTGCGTTCGATTTAGTCGATCATCAACTACTGGCGGATAGACTAATCACAATTGGCAAATGTTCCCCTGAAGCTTCTGCCTGGTTCAAATCTTTTTTGGGACCACGGAACATGAGAGTCACTAAGGATAATGCTCACTCCATGGCATCCCTACTATTATGTGGTGTTACACAGGGCTCATGTCTCTCGCCTCTTCTCTTTAACATCTACTCTCGTCTTCTCTGCGCTCTTCTGTCAGCCCTAGGCATTTATTTTGCCAATTATGCTGACGACACGCAGGTTGTTATTAAACTCACTGGTGAGTATCAAAAAGATGCTGAGCACATCAACTCAATTTTCACTGAAATCCAGAAGTGGATGGCTCTAAACTCACTGGCTCTCAACAATGCAAAAACAGAACTGTTGATTTTAGGTACCCAGAAAAATCTGAAGAAACTTGACACAAAATATGACAACTTTCTGATTGGCCAACATACAATCCCTGTATCTCAGTCCGTAAAGACCTTAGGAGTTTACTTTGACCCGCAGCTATCTTTCACCCGTCAGGCCAATTATCTCAAATCCTCGTGTCATTACTATATTCAACTTTTATGGCAGATCCGGCCTTATCTGTCTATAGAGAACCTTGCTGTGATTGCAGCTGCCATTGTAAACTGCAAGCTCGATTATTGTAACAGTCTAATGATCGGTACCTCCCAGGCCAACATCAAAACCTTGCAGATCATACAAAACAACGCAGCACGCGCAGTAATGGGCCTTAAGCGCAATATGCACGTCTCTGACGCCAGGCGTAGCCTTCATTGGCTCCCTGTGAAACAGCGCTTACACCACAAAGGCCTTACTACTGTGTTTAAATGCCTTCATGGCCAAGCTCCATCCTATTTCGCTACCAGGATCAAAAAGAAACCTGTCACCCGTTTCTTGCGCTCAAGTAGCAACACCGTCTTGGTTCAGCCCCCATCTATCCTGAAAAGATTTGGGGATATTAGCTTTGACTCTTGGGCTCCAGCTCTCTGGAATGCTCTCCCTAAATACCTCTCTAATAGTGAGTCTCTGCCTATCTTCAAAAAGAAATTGAAGACCTTCCTGTTTGATAAAGGATAGGTCCTTTTCTTTCCTCTTAGCGTAGCTCTCTCGGTACTTGAAATCAGTTCTCCGTTATCTTCTTCCTCATTCTGCTGGTCTTTATGAGGTTTAGATTTCACCAGTTTTCATGTCTTTTCGTTCTCTTTGTCTGATTTTGTTTTCTGTTGTTTCTGTCCCTTTACTCCTCTTGTGAGCGCCCTGAGGCCTATGGGTTGGTGGCGCAATACAAAAATATAGATAGATAGATAGATGGACATCTCGTGTTACATTTTTCGTTGTTGCATGCTGCTGTCCTGATGTTAGATCCATGTGGTGCTGTGTACTGTGTGGATTCGTTTTTGGGTGTGATGGCTGTAGTCCGTGGCTCATGGTCATCATCCTGCTCAAATACATACTATGGTGAATCCCAACACTCCTATTGGTGTGCCATGCCGGTGACATGGTATGGTATCCCTGCTGCCCTCTGTTCAATCCACTCCCAGGGATGGGTCTCCGATGTGGTGCCATGCTGGGGGCTGCCACATTGTGCATATGCAGTGTGTCTTCCGATATGCGCTTACGGTTGTGGTGGCCGCCAATGAGTGGTGCAAGTGTAGTGTGATTAGCCCTTGTCAGATGGTGGAGATGTAGTGTATTGTGAGTGCCTTATTCCATCAAAGTTTGAATCTGTTCGTATGTGCCATTGCACTGGTTCTGTGGCAGGTTTGTTGTTGGGGTGAACACCGTACGATGGCTTCATCATTTCGACCCAGTTGGTTCATGCAGGCACCCACCTCATGGCACCAATGCACTTGCATGACACAGTCAGACGACTCAACAGCCAGCCAAGCATGTCATCCTGCATGTTGGACTATGTTGCACGGTGGCGTGGTGAACTGCTGGCCCTTTGAGTCATGTCTAGTTCTTTGGTGTCGGGCCCACCAATGTGTGCGGTTCTTGGTTGCATTGCATTCCATCTGCACATAGGGGGAGTGGTATTGTTTGCAGTTGCTATCCGCCGCATGCATGCCATGCTGGTCCACATGTGACCCGTGGGTGCTGTCAGGGGCACCATTGTCATTTGGCATGCCTCCATTTGCATGAGGTCCAGCTTTACTGTTGTGTATCTCCTGGGTGATCCATGTTGGGGATTGGTAGGCCCTTGTGTGCTTGGGGAGGTGTAACAGCACTTGTTTATGTGGCCGTATAATGGACGGTTGTGACATGCCATGCATGGGCGCCACTGTGTGCTGGTAGGTGCCTGTGGCATGGGTGTGGGGCACAGGCAACACCGTCACTTGTGCCAGGTTAGCACTGTATATTTGTGTGCTGCTCGCTTATCTCTTTGTGTCTCTGGCAAAATATGGTGGTAACGGTGTCACAGTCAAGATGGTCAGGGGTGTCTATCTGCTAAGGGTTTTCCTTGAGTGGCCGGACATGCTGCATGTGCATGGGGGCTGCTGGGGTGGTGACGGAGACTGCACTGGTGCTGCAAGCAGGGTCTGTCTCCCCCTCCTTCCACCCCTGTGTCTCCTCAGTGGGGGGGGCCTGGTGTTGTTGCAGAAGTTCTTGTGGTTGTGGGATTGCTGGTTCTATTGGTGTCATCTTGGTGTGGGAGGGGGGGTGGTGTGTGGGTGTGTTCCTTTTCTGCTGTGGCAGACTCCATTGCCTCCACCAGTGATGAATGTGAGCACCTGTGGCTCTGGGAACCACTGCTCAGGGTTTTTACTCCTTCTCTGAGATGCCTGTATGTACTCCATGCTGGTAAGGTACTTTACAGCCTTGTGGAGGCCGTTATTTACGTGTGCTCCTCACTCGAGATCAGCTCCCGTTTATGCCATGCCGCTAATTTCGGTATGGTCGGGCGCACGCAAGACCCAAGACCGATAATTACGCCATTGTAGTTTACGGTGCCGTAATTAGCGGTCTGAGGGGTCAGAATGGCATGGAGCGGTAAACCATGCCGGTAAATCATTACGAGCATGGTTTTTACCTTACCTCCTGGCTCTAAATGAGGGCCACTGAGAGGTAGAAAGAAAATGTAAAATCAATATACTCTCTTTTCATGAGGAATAATAGTAAGACATATGCTGTTACAGATATCGGAGAGTCAGTTACAGAATTTAAGAAACTTCTGGTCTAGGAGATTTGTCTGAAATGTATATATAACAGAGTGGACATTTTGAGCTACTGCAGTGTCAGGTGAGCTTACTCTATGTTAAAGAATTCTGAGTCAGTTAATTAACTGATTACTATTACTGTTATTTGGTCTGGTATAGCGGGACCCAGTGCTGGAATAGCGACTGGTTCCGCTCCAAACCATTCTATCACTGTAAAGCAAACAATTAAGTAATCGTGGGTTATTTTGCTCATCTTTTCAGAATATGTGTTGAAACAATTGGCAAGAAAGAGTTAATTTGTAACAACTCATACACAGGTTAGTGGAGATATCTTTCACACTATTCGTAGTTTTGAGTTACACTTTTAGTTAACATTGAAAATTAATTCTACCGGGGTAATAGGATTTATCTCTATAATTACAGAAATTATTTCCTTGATATGAAAACCTGAAGAAGGGTATTAAGCTGGAAACGTTTCGTAGATGATAGATTGCCGACTCACAGAGTCAACAGGATTAACATCTTCTATCAAGATATCAGGAATATTTATGTGGAAAACTTTCATTTAGTTTAAGGAAAAGAGACACAGGCCCTCATTACGACCCTGGCGGATTTTTTCCGCCATCGACGGACTTTTCGGCCATGGCGTAAAGTCCGTTTACGCCATGGCGGATGGTGGACTTACCGCCCCATTCCGAGGTTGGCGGGGCGGTAAGTCCCCATTGACCCATTTACCCTTCCCCATTCCCATTTCGGCCCCATAGGGCTCAATGGGAGTGGGGAAGGCGTTAATTACGCCACCGTACATTACGGTGGCGTAATTAACACCAAGGTCCCATAGCGCCATGGATTTTTACGCCCGCAAAAAGCGGACGGAAAAGTGACCATGGCGCTTTGGGAACTCGTAGTTGGCGGTAAGGGGTCGGCGCAGCTAACGCTGGCGTAAACCCCTTACCGCCAGGGTCGTAATGAGGGCCACAATGTTTTAACCTTTTGAAATGAACATATGATTACTAAAATTGTGATGTTTTGTATCATTGTATGATTTACAACATTGAGTCTGTAGAAGAAATCACTGAAGATTCTAATTTCTTATGTTTTTGGAATTATTATATTGAAAAAAACTTTTTCTGTATACAAATTGTTTTCACTTAGCTACATTACTAATACATTTTGTTGAAAAATCCTTTTGAATTCACTTATATTGTCAATTATGGTTACAACCTATAGGGGTGTGAGTGTTGTGCCCTTGTATGTAGATCATGTTTCTTGAGATACCTTTTGTTTTCAATCTATCTGGAGGTGGTATCAGAGGTGAGGGGGAGTGGAGGGTGTTTGTGGATCTGTGAAATGCCTGGGGGTGGTGTCAGAGTTCGGGGACAGTGGGTGGCATCTAGGCTTGAGGGTGCTGCTGTACAGTCTGGGTATTTGGCAGCCGTTTTGGTCCATATGGAGTAGGGCGGAAGGTTAGCAGAATTGCAGGGGTGCAGTCATCATTTATGTGGAGCTTCACACGGACTGGCTGGGCTGCAGCTGTTACTTACGGGGGAACTTGCAAAGGTTTGCAGGGGTGCAGCTGTTACTTGTGTGGGGAATCACACAGATTGGCTGGGGGTGCTGCCATTACAGGGGAGCTTGCACAGGTTCACAGAGGTGCAGTTGTTACTTACATGGGCATCAGGCCGATAAACTGGGATGCTACCGTTACTTAAGGGGGAACTTGCGCTGGTTTGTAGTGGTGCAGCTGTTACCTGGGTGTGGTAATGTACAGATTGGCATGGGTGCAGCCCTTACTTATGGGTAGCTCGCTCAGTTTTGCATGGGTGCAGCCGTTAGTTAAGTGGGGCCTCATGCAGTTTGGCTGGGGTGTTGGTGTTACTTATGGAGAAATAGCGCAGGTTCTCAGGGGTGCAGTTGTTATGTATGGGGGAGCTTGTGCAGGTTCGCAGGGGTGTTGGGTGTTGAGTCAATGGTGGATTTGTAGGTTTGCGGAATGGTTGGTCTGTGGCCCTGTTTCTGTTTGGCGTGGGGGCATGTTGTGGGGGTTCCTCACACAGCTCGGTTTCCTTTGCGGGTCGGGTTTCAATCCATGAATATGTTAATCGTGCATTGGGAACTTTGTTCGTAGGGCTGCTTAGAACCGTTCTCTGTGTGCAGTCTTTGTGAGATCAATAATTACTTTTCCATGAATCAGGGCCAAAGTGTCCTCAGCACCATACCATTCGCACAACGTGAAGAAAAAGGCTTAGCGTAACCATAATTAGATTCAGTTATCCTTTGCAGCTTGTGAAAGGGATTCAAATCATGTGGATTTAACAGTTAGATGTTATCTCTATTTTTGGAGCCATTTCACCAACGTTTCCAATCCCTTGACCAATCTAGAGGTGTGTAGCTATATTCACCACCAGTTGTGTGCAGGATCATTGTGGAAGCATGTGTCCTGCACAATGTCACCACACATCGTGGTGTCCCAGTGGACATGCTAGTGGGCTACTGCCTGCACCCACAGGCACGATCCTTGTGCATGGCTGGCCAAAGGGCTCATGGAAAGGCTGCATGTACCCAGCTGGTGCAATCCTACTTTACATTAAATCCTGCCCCTGTGGAGTGCATGCAATTAATTCACATCCCAGGTGCCATTCAATGATGGCCATGGGCCAATCCTCCGTGCCCACAGAAACACCCTGGGAATGTGCCCCTTGGGGCGCAAAATTGTGTGCATCCATTAGACATAAAACAAAATGCACAAAGTCTAGCCAAATGAAAGACACATAAGTGGGAGTATATCAGCACCACCACAGTAAGTATGGAGTGAAACCACCCCTGAGGCACAAAAACATCACTAATTTACAAAACAATATCACCCAAAATATGGTTTGCCACAGATAAATTCAGCAACTTGCCAACTATCAATTATGAGCAGCTAGGCATTCATGGCCTTCAAAGGTATAATTTCAACGAATCCCCTTAAACCCAATGAAATAGGGTTGCACACATGTGTGAGAATGTGCATGACAGGCACAAATGTATTCTTGTTGCTGTGAGCGCAAAAGCAGTGGTGCCAGGGTCCACATGTGACATGCATGCAGCCAATATGGAGACAATGCTACCCATATCAAACAACGCACTGAACAGGACACAATTGGCAAGTGAGACTTAGTGATTGACACACCCAAATGGACACAGTCACAGGTGCAGCAAGTAACATAGACAATCCATAGCAAAATCAACAGTGAGTCATGACCATAAGCAGGATGGCACTGCACCATTCACCAACACAGTCACAGCAACTGCAAATAACAGTGTATATGTAGTACACCAAAAACAACACACCGCAATAGACAAACTACCTGACAACTGTCACATGGACAACAACTGTACTGCATGTAGAGACCACACTTTACACATGAGACCACAAGTAGTAAGGCACAGTACTATCTTGAAGATCTAGCTAAGGACAGTACTATAACAATTAAGCAAGCTGATTAGGGGGCAATATAGTTGTTCTGAATACTACTGACTATATCGCAATGGGAACATCACACTTAGCCACCCCTAATTGCTATTTGCCACTCAGATCCAATCCAACTAAGAGGGTTGTTATAGAACTTTTAGATTTGATACAACTATGGTACAACAAAGGTTTTCTAATGGAAGATGAGTAAACATTCCTGACCAATGCTGAACCCACCATGCCCACATTATATTTCTTGCTGAAAATTCATAAGCCATTTGAGAAAATCCCGGAAGACCAATCATGAGTGGTATAGGGTGGGCGACGGAAGGCTCATCACAATATCTAGATGAAGCTCTCAAACCTCATGTTGTTCATATGAAATCATAAATAAGAGGCAGTGCTCATGTGGTACAGTTCCTCAAAACTCTGGAATGGGAATCTGATTTTCAGTTAGCTACTTTGGATGTTTTAGCATTATATACTAGAATTGATCATGAATTGGCTGTACAAACTATTAATAATACATTTTGGAACACATCTGCCTCATACTTTCAACATACTGACATGTTATAAAGTTTTCTGAGATTTTATCTAGATAATAATGTGCATATTTATTGGTCAATACTATGTACAAGCTAAGGGAGTCGCGATGGGTGCTAAATTTGCCCTGTCTTTGGCAAACCTATTTATGTCATGGTTTGAAGAAACTCAAATCTACAATCAAGCAATGTTTAACATGAATCTTATTGATTGGAGGCATTTCATAGATGACATCCTAATTGTATGGAGAGGTTCATAGGAGTCATTTGATAATTGTGTTGCTCACACCAATAATAACACCTTTGGTATCCAATTCACAGGCCATGTCAGTCCTGTATGTATTGACTTTCTGGACCCACATATTTTCATAGAGGAAGGTTGTTTACTCCAGACAAAAACGTATTGCAAACCTACGGAAGTCAATTCTGTGCTTTTTGCTCAAAGCAGTGTGCAGGATGGACCCCAGCCAGCCCATAGGACTGGGGGTTTCCAAATAGCACTTTAAGATGAGCAGCAGCACCCTTGAGATGGATGGGGATACAAATGTGTACTCTTGCACCAAATCAATAATGACAACTCAATAGTTTGGTAACAGGAGTATGTTTAATGACAAGTACGAAAAACAGGGAGTTCAATGAATATCAGTAATCGCTCGATCTTCCTTCTCACTTTAACTCCAACTAATTTCAGATGAAAAATAACATTTATACCAAAAACGCATCATCACTGACGCATAACTCTTAAAACTTAGCATGCAACTTGATTGGTTCTAGGAAGGTAACTTTAATATAGGTAACGGGGAGAGGGGAATTGTATAAACAATGTCAGGTGGGGCAACTAAGCCCTTCCTTCAAAATGGCTACTGTAAACATCACTAAAAGTACAACGTCTCGTTGGTTCTACTAACTATAGGACCCAGGATTACACAGTCTGCTATGATTGGGTTGGCATCAACCCCACTCATACTTTTCCACTTGCGCTTAGCAGCGTGCAGAATAGCCAGCCAGGTGCAAGGAGTTCGTCTGAACCCCAGCTTCCCTCCAATTATTGTTATAATCAATCATCACCTCAGTGGTCATGTGTCAATTATTTCTTTGTAGTTGGCCTCGAGTCTGCTTCTTGGTCTGGGAAAGTGAAGGTGTCTGGGTATGGTGAAGGTGCATGCTTAGGTGTGAAAGTTTCATCCCTTTCTGCTTGCCTGGTCTTGTGATTCCGACACTGTGAAATCGGCCTTTCCTTCATGCAATTTCATATATTGGATTTAATTCTGCCAGTCGTCTACCATGTGTGGCTTATCTTGACCTTTCCTGAACAGGATACTCTCTTTTTCTTTTCTTTAATTGTATCCACTGTTGGCCTATTCCAGCTGATACGACCTTGGCTTCTTGGCATGGTTGCCTTCATCAAGTTACTCTTCATCTTTAATTCTCAATTTGTGTGCTGCAAAACTCTCCTCTTGAGACCGTTAAGTAAACTTTGGTTGATTCTGCTCTTGTGCATAGTGGAAGTATACTTATATAAAGTTCGTTTGAGGTAGATATATGTATAGGTGGCGCTTGCTGCAATCTATTGTACTACTAAGCATAAGCAAGCCCATGATTCCTGTGCTTCTTGCGGTTTCTTGCATCTGTACATGTTTAAACTAACTGAATATATTCATCATGCATATGGCATTAGTTTATGACATCTTGACATCAATTGCTTCACTTCAGGCTCATATTGTCACTTATCCATGGTATTTTGTCTCTTTTGTCATCATTCACAGGTCTTTATATCTTCTATATGTGAGTCAGTCTGGGTTCTTATGGCATCACTATTCGTCTTTTTTTAGTATCTTCTTGGCTCCTTCGGGTATTACATTCTCACAATTATCATTCTGTCTCACTTGTCGATATGGTTTTTTCAATGGGTACCTTACTGTTCAGGTTTTCTTAGGTGTCGGTACTTCAATAGGTGCTGCTATTCTAATAGGTACTGGACAGAACCCAACTGCGGCTCTCTCCTGGTTTATTTGTTCATCATACGTCACATATTTCGCTGTGAATGTTCCTGGTACTTCAAGAGAGGCAGAAGGAGTGTGAATTGTGCTTGCACTTCCTCTTCACTCTCCCCTCTGAGCAATTCATTGACCACTTTCACGTCTTCCTTTGTATTCACCTTTCTTTCATCCTCTGAATCCAGACATAGAGGTCTGAAGAAATGTCTCTTTGGGATTCATATCTTTATGACTCCCTTCAAGCATCCTGCTGTTCTTACATGCTCATCTTTATTCCAAGTCATTAGTTGACATTCTCCATTTGGATTGCAATAGATCCATCTCCCCACATAATTTCGATGTTTTCCTTGGATACCGAAATTTTGTTCCTTCTGGTGCATAAATGCTGGCTTTCACAAAGTCTCTTATTTATTCATCAATCAGGTCCTTCGGCTTCCATCCTGACCCGGCATCAATCATGATCTTCATCCCTATGGCCTTTTTTGCAGTTTCCTGGCACTGAGATATTCTTATCTTAACAAAACAGAATCCAAGCAATATCATCACTAGCAGGGCTCCTAGTAATTTAAATGTATCTGCCATCCATAGCTGTGATCATGTGAAGGACATATCTGTTCTAGAGAGTCATCAGTCAAATCGCCCTTAACTCTTCCTTGATTGCATTGCATCCTTTTATGGCTGTGTTGATGGTCTGCAGTGAATCCCATCTGGTTATCTGCAACCATTAATTATTTGCTCAAATTTCAATCTTTGGCATCAGAATTGTCGTGAACACTAATGAGGTTAGGCTGAACAACCTGGGTTCATACGGGATCGCATGAAAGGCTTCTTATTTGGCAGAAAAGTAATTCTCTCTTTACATTCGGCTCATCAGTTCCACAGATCTCTTCTTTCTCAGGTGAGCATCTGCTTTGGGGAAACTCTCAATATTCAGATCACTTTTTGGAATCACCAATGCTGGAACACGGACATTTACTAATGTTCATGTACCTCCCCAGTTCTACGGTAGTCTGATATATGCTTTGGATCCACACGCCCAATAATGATCCATGATCACTGCTGTTCCGTGCATCATTCCTGCAGCATCAACGATCCATCCACAGTTCTGATTTTCTCCCATTTTTCTTGTACCATTGTTTCTGAAGCACAATTTGGCATTCTCCAATGGCACTATCTGTAAGGGTCCTCCTCTGTCTTTGACCCATGTTAGCAGTCTTGCAAGTCTCAGCCATAATGGCTTGCATATCCTCTGTGCATTTTCAATTGTTTCTTTGTAGGGTCCAATGACCATCCATGCTCTACAGATCACTACTCCTTTCTCCCATTCTTCTGGTGAAAGCACTGTTCCCCAAATTTGCATTTGGCCTCTGTCTTTCCATCTTCGAGTTTCTTCTGTAGTTTTCCCTTGGATGTTGAGTCTTTTGTTTGCCTCTCTTCTGATCTCTGCTCGTTTAACTCCGGAGTACTCATATCTGATCACAATGTTCTTGCTTTTTCCATTGTTTCTCGTCCTTATGTCCTGGACATAATCGTCTTCATTTGGATCAGTTGCTTCAGTTGCCCATTTGAGTGAAGCATCACTTCCCATGAACTTCCCTCTGGTTTTGCACAATGTTATGTGTGGTAGACAGTGTGCTGTCGTGACATCTTTTTCCACAGCTACAAAGATTTTTGACTTACCATGCTATATGGTAAAAGTGCACAGACAAAGCATTCTTCCTCTTAAGTTCGACTTCCAACTTCTTTCATATGTTGGTACCATATGTTATTTCCCAAGTGTGCTGTGATGACCAGGTAGTCATTTAGTTTGTTATTGTCTTCTTGTTTGTTTCTTCTGATTCTTAAGGCTTTTATGTAGTTTGCTATAACCACATCCTTAAACGCCTCCATATAGCTTCTTCTTGCTGGAGGATTCTCAGGTATTTCCATCCATGATCCAGGCATTTTGATCTGTACCATTTGAGTAGGAGAAAGTCTGGTAATTCTTTCCTTGTCCTCTTGTATCTTTTCTGCTCTTGTTATGAATGTCCATATTGACTCTGCTGCTCTTCCAGCATGTGGCAATTTTGTAGGACTCACACTTGACCCTTCCATCGCTGGATCAGGTGTGCTTGTCAATGCTGTCTCTGTTAGTTTATTTTCCAATTTCTTTTGTTTCTTTGAAAGTTCAGCTTTCTCCATTTGTCTTTTGGTTTCTCTTGGTGTGGAACCTCTCATTGTTGGTTGTCCAAACTTCCCCCAATCTTTGGAATGTGGTTCTGCAGTTATTGAAACTAGACCAGGAGTATGAGTACTCATAATTTGCGTATGTGTGTCTTTCATTAACCCCTTCTCATGTTCACGTCACTGACCCTGTCTCTGGTGGTTCAATTCATTTGTTACTTCAAGTGTGTGTGTGTTTTTGCAAATCACATACATCTGAAGTTCACTCACTCCTCTATCATATCTTCTAGGAACTGGAAAGACTATTTAGGGTCTGTGCACCTTTGTGGGTTTCATGTGTACATCATTAGGTGGGTGCAGCAATAAAAATGCAGTTCAAATTGTCAGTAACAGTAATACAATTATGAACACTATTCTTAATTAAATGATTCCTCTGTAGGTTAATTTACAGCACTTATTTCTGGGCCAATATAAGTGTCTCTCCTCTTGAGGTAGGACAAGATTACTATTTTGGCTGCCCATCTCGATCATCTAAGGAAAAAAACGAACTATTTAATACATTCTAGGTAGTGTTTTATCTGGGTTCTGCTGTTTCTGCTTGTCGGTTTGCGATACTGGAACAATTATTCTCTTTGCCTGAATAATAGATTGTCTCTTGTCTCTGGAAACAGTTCTCTTTTCCGTATACAAAAATGTCAAATAAGGTAATAAGTTCAGCAAGTCTTTAATTTGCGTGTTCAAAATAAACAAGCTCCCAGTCGATGCCTCTTATTTGTTTCACTCCAGATGACATGTCATTTCTTTGTCAGCATAAACAGGAGTGAAGTCCTCGGGCAACACTTTCACGATCTGTCCCTCAACGGAAAGTTTACAATCTTCTCCGGTAATTCGGATGATGATTTGAAAGTTCGACCTGCATTATAATACCATGCAGGAGCATGCTCATCTTTGTAGAATTTGCTGGGTCTCTGATGAAAGTGAGGAAATCAACACTGGCAGGTCTCCTCACAAGCTCTGGAAAGTCCTCAATTAGGCGAGAAAACACATTGCTTGCTAGTCTGCTATCTTCTGGTGACAGGGACATTTGTCTTGTTTTCCCTGTACTCCGGAAGCAAAAGGAACTGCTTGGCAAACACGATGAGGAGCCTCCTTATTGCCTTTTCGTTTTCTGGATCCTGAAGAAATTTGGTGATGTTAGTGAGCCTTCCCACTAGGGATGGGTATGCCCTCAATACTAACTTGAAATAGATCAAAATGTCCTTCGAGATGTCACTACTGCGTGACACCATAACGGAGTCCAAATAAGGCTTCTGTGTTAAAAGAGTCTGGATACTGTATTCTTTTCCAATGTATGAATCCTTGATCAAAATTTGTCACATCTTTTTCTTATCAAGGCTCCAGTGTGCCTCAGTCCAAAGTTCAAAGTCAACAAGTTATGTTGTGGCTTATACGTACAATTTTCTTCTTCACCCTGCAACTAGGATGCACAGAGTGTCTGTGTTTTTATGTCCTTATCCTCTTATTTTGCTCAGAGGAAATGTCCAAAATTAAGCCACAACTTTCACAAAAGTTCTTTGCCTTGCCTTTGCTGGTCATGCGTCCTTCTTCCTCGTCATGGATCCTGTCTGTATGTGTTGGGGTTCTTCCCCGTTGTCTGTAGTCTCTATATGGTGGGGTGAGGGCAGAGGGTCTTCTTCAATGTATGGCTTGATGTTGCCCAATAAGATCCAAGCTCTTCTTCCCTGTAGCTTAACTGCAGAGGACGTGACATCCTCCACTCTGAACGGACCATTGAACCTTGGCTTGTCCCACTTTTTTCTTGCGTGGTTTCTCAGCAGGACCATGCCCCCAAGGAACAATTGTGGTACACGTAAACCCTGAACTTGGTTTGTTGCAATATCTCCTTCTGTGTTCTGTGCTGCCCTACACCCTGCTTGTCTTCGCTGCAGCTGTCCTGTAATTACAGTAAGACAAGATGTCATGCAATTCAAGTAATTTTGCATTTCTGATCCTAACACTTCCCCTATTGGCTGAACATCCCATCTAGCTCTATCTCGGGGTGTTAGTGGCATGTGCATCCTTCTGCCTGTCAAGATTTCATGCGGCGTGAAATGGTGGTCAGAACCAGGCTGGTTTCTGAGCACATTCAGTGCAAGTGGAAGGCAGTGTAGCCATCCCTTCTTTAGAGTAAGCTTCAACTTGGTTATCCTTTCCTTTAACAAGCCATTGAACTTCTCGCATATCCCATTCCCTTGAGGATGATACGCCAATGAAAACATTTCTTTATACCAAGCAACAAGCTGATCTGTTCAAATACTGCATTAACAAAGTGAGGTCCATTGTCTGAACTCATGACCTCACATACTCCCCATCTGGGAAATAACTCCCTCACCAGAAATTTGGCCACACATGTAGAGTCTGTGTGTGTACATGGACCTGCTGTCACTCACCTCCTCTCTCCTGAGGGAAAAGAACTATTTTTGGCAACATGCCCCCAGACTGTTCAGAACAGACAGTCAAGGAGACCGATCACTCCAAAGAGCGGGAACACACACCGCTATAGACACCGGCTGTAAAGAACACAACAAGGTTTTAATATCAGGTAATGAAAATGGGTAAAACAGATATATATATCAGAAATAATAATACCTGAACTAAATAGCAGCTAAATCTTCTTCTAGGTACCCTGATCCTGGGGACAGAGATGACAATGAGAAAGTGGTAAACTCAACTAAACAGAACGGGGTCAATGAATGTCTTGTAACTAGGAATTAGCCTATAGTCTTACCGTGTGAAAGGCGAATGGAGATTTAAGAAGGATAAGAGAAAGTCCACAACAACTGGTGCAAAACAACAAATAGGTAATGTTAGTAGGGGAACTAACCCCAGCGGCATGCGTATCACACTAGTGTCGGGGAGGTGCACGCCCCTGCAGAGCGTTCTCATGCACGAGGAAAGGTAAGTATCAGGAGGGTAAGAGGATGCAACTAGACTTGTAGGTGACAAAGATAACAGTAAAGTAATTTGTAAACACGGAAAGAAAAGTATGAGGTTACCCAGGTAAAGAACAATAAATACTTGTGATGTGGCAGAAGCCGCTGCAGAGAGGGAATGTCCAAAGCCAATCTGTTTAACAATCAACATGCAGTACACAGGAAGGAGAGACCAGTGACAAATGCAGATTCGAGGAAAGTAGTCCGTAGGCAGGCTGAAGGTTCGGTACACAGGAAGGAGAGACCAGTGACAAATGCAGATTCGAGGAGAGTAGTCCACAGGCAGGCTGAAGGTCCGGTACACAGGAAGTTTGATCTTTAAGCAAGGAAGTACAAGAGGTGAATAAAGTACTACCACGGTTACGGAACAACCGGGAGCTGGTAAAGAAGGAGGAACCAGTTATGGAGTCCTCAGTAGCAGGCAAGGTTCACTACAAGGAACGAGGTTCTGAACGAAGAGAAGACGGAACTTCGGAAGAACAAAACCACCATAGTAACTTCGATAGGAAGCAAACTTCTGCATTTTGTAGAAGGTAAAATACAAGTCATTGCGAGGCTCCATGTTTTCCATTGGATGATGAAACAAACTGGAAACCCAAGGATGATGGGAAACATGGTTCTTCCACATTATGACCCATATTGCTGTAACCTCCAGCGACTATCAAATGGGGCCGCAAAGATCCGTATTCTGTGAGATAGAAATGTGCCGTGTCTGGCAGAATGCCTCGGGATATAATAACAGGTAAGTGTAGATGACCCAGGAGGGGCTGGTGCTCCCTGTATCATAGCACCTGCTTATATCCATCTAGAGAATGGACACACCACAACAATTAGGCACCTGTACCCGTTACATACTTGAATCATATTGACATAATCGATATGCAAGTGCTGAAAAGGTCTATTGGGCCTTGGGATGACTCCTCTAATTACACAGAGTGTATGCCCAGCCGTGAACTGTTGGCAGATTATACAGTTCACCATTAAAAAAAATGCAACGTGTTCTGCCAAGTTCGGTATAAACCAGTCTTCGGCAATTGTCGCTGCTAGATTCTCTTTTGTCATGTGTGTCCTGGATAGTGTAACTTTTCCAGTGCTATTTACAATAAGAATATAACTTTGGGAACTTTTTTGTATAGTCACTCTTAGACCTCCGCGACTTGATACAACATAATAGTATTACAGTGTCGCACTGATGCGTGCAGAAAACGAAGACACAGAGCTCCCCTACTCCGTTTGTAGTAAGTGAAAAAAGTGGTTTCTGCACTCATCTATTACTGCGCCATAGAGAGTTCAGTATCAACCAACACCAATTTCTCTTAGTTCATCATATATTTATTTATTGATCGCCCATAAGGATGACACGTGTTTCGGCACCCTATGTGACCCTTTTTCAAATCTGGGCATAGATTGTTTGATATCCTATCGTCGGAGTACAAATAGCTCACTGACGTCGTGTTGTCAGAAAGAGTCCCATGAGTGCTTGCAGCGCATGTGGGTGATCAATAAATAAATATATGATGAACTAAGAGAAATTGGTGTTGGTTGATACTGAACTCTCTGTGGCGCAGTAATAGATGAGTGCAGAAACCACTTTTTTCACTATTTACAATAAGGCTATAGGCATCACCGTTTTACCACTGCTGTCTTGTAACCATAAGCTTTTGGAGGGGTTTAAAGAACACCATTGTCGCTTCCAGAGGTTTTTCTCTTCCTGTGGTGCCTACCCTTGGAGTTCCATTAACTGGGTTTTCTCCATATTACTGTAACCTTCAGGTTCACTTGATGGAACAATCATTCTCTCACGCACATCAGTTATTTCCACATTCATTATTATTTTGTCTTTTGTCGTCACATGCTTGGCTTCCGGGTCTGCTTCTTGATTTACTCGTGAGATTAAATCTGTCCATTTCATTTCGGCATCGCATTTCACAACCGCTATGCCCACTGGAAGTTGTAGTGCCTTAATGAGCCTGTCCAATAAGGCTGTGTGATGCACTGGTGTGCCATCCGCTCAGAGGCAGCCCCTCCTTTTCTAGCGCGCTTGGCCTGCGTGTACTGTTGATGTCACATAGGCGGAGTCACTGTACACTGTCACTTCCTGGTCTGCGTGATTCTCGAGTGAGAGTATCAGTGCCAATAATTCTGCAGCTTGTGCTGAATAATGTGATGGTAATCGTGCACAAATGATTACTCGAAATTCTCCTTCTGCCAATGCATTTTCTTTCACTATGGGAATCTCATCATAGAATTCTTCATAGTATGCACAGCCATGGATTGGCTATCCTTCAGTGACTGGCTCTGCTATAAACATAGCTGGGTTCACTATTTTGCATCTGATTATTTTAATCAGTGGATTTGATATGATTACTTCATACGCTGAGGCTCTCTGTGATGTCAATGTGCATTTTGGTTTCTCTAGAATGGCAAATAATGTGTGCTCGAAGAACAATGTCATTGAGCATCCCATCACAATGGCTGTAGCTTTCTCTATGGCAAACGCTGAAGCAGTTAAACTTTGTTTGCATGGGAAGTGACCTCTCATTACAGGGCCCAAATTCCCACTGTAGTTTGCCTGGGGCTTGTACCCCAGCATGGTTGTCTGTGTGAGTACTGCTGCCATAACACTGCCATTTGTGTGTGAAAACAGGTAGAATTCCTCTGCGTAATTGTGAATCCCTAAATCTGGTGCCGTGCAAATGGCCTTTTTAGTTCAACAAACCCTTCTTCCATGGTCATTGTCCATACAATGTTTTCTTTCGTCACCTGTGCTTTCTTTCGGGTTTGTAACAAGGGCTTGGCATAAGAGCTGTAGTCAAAGACCCAAGCCCTGACATAATTGCATAATCCTAGAAAACTCTGCATTTGTTTTATCGTGTGTGGCTTGGCTGTGTTTAATATGGCTTCAGCCCTTTCAGGGGTAACCCTTTTCCCCTCATGCGAGATTAGCTGGCCTATGTACAGCAATTCTTGTTGACAATACTGCAACTTCTCTTTGTCAACTTTATATCCTTTCTCAGCCAATACAGTCAAAAGCTGAAAAGAATGGGATTATCATTGGTTTGTCTGTATGGCCTGGTAGCCATGACATTAATATGCGTGCTCCATACGCGAATATTTCTGGTTCTAATGGAACAGCTCTCATAGCCGTTTGTCCTGCGCATGCTCTAATCATTTTGCATACATTCAAATAATGCATTCCTAGAGTTGAACATACTATGCCCTTCGCCGTGAATGATATTGTCATGTTTAGTTTCGTCACTAGGTCTCATCCCAATATATTCATTGGGGTTTGTCTTGAATGCAGCAGTGGCACATTCATGTCACATTCTCCTATTGAAACTGGAATTTCTTTTGTAAAAGGAACACAACGTGTTGCTCCTATGAAGCCCTGGTATTTATGGCATTGCCGGATAAAGACAACTTGCCTTCACGTATACACAAGCCTGTTGCACCCGTGTCAACTAAGAAAGAATACTCTTTATCCCCTATAAGGACATCTACCCTTTGTTCCTCGTGAGGGTTCGGTGTCACTGATAGGATAGAACACATCAGGTTTCCCAGTGAGCTGTCCTAATCCATATATAACCTTGTTCCATGTTGAGTGAATGGACATCCTCCATCACCAGTGTTATTTCTTATTCCAGAATTTAGTACCTGCCCCATACTTGTTGTTTGTAACAGTTACATCGGTGACTGTTGAGATTGTCCTTGCGGAAAATGTGTCATATTCTCTGGTTGCAAACTTTGCTGTGCTCCCGGCGCTTGCTGCTGAACTGTGTGATTTTTTTGCAACTCCATTTTCACCCTGCTGTAAAAACAAAGGTGGATTCACCATCCCTACTCTTGTTCCTTGGTCGTTTTGCACCATGCCTTGAATTCTGCATGTGCATGCTAGATGCCATGTCATCTCACACATCCAACCTATTGGCGGTGGTCTGATTATTTGCCCATTTGCCATATCCTGAATGCTGTTTTGCATGTTTTGGAAACCTCCCTGATTACCTTAAAAACCTCCCTGATTACTCTGCCATCCTCTTCCTCGAAAGCCTATCCCTCTTGGGTAAAACCCGTTATTGCCTTGATCAACCTGCCTTTGATTATTGACCTGCTTTATATTTGATCCGTCTCTGCTAGTTATCATTGCCCCTTCAATGGCATTTTTGTCAATTTCTTCTGCACTAATTTTGCCTCTTCACCTTTTTGTGCAGCCTCTTTTTTGCAATTCTTCTCTTGCAGCAACCTGCAATAGTGTGCTATGGTCAACTGTATCTCAGACCACGGTATAGCCTCAATTCCTACCAATTTCTTGAGCTGCCTCTGTACTTGATCTGCCAGACCTTGGCATAATATATGGTAAAACACGGGTATGGATTTCCCCCAAGATTCACGAGTTTCCAGCACCCAGGCGTCTTGGAAATTCTGGATGTAAAGCAAAGGATCCTCTGTCTCCTTCATTTTACATGTCATTATAGCTCCCATGCCTGAAGTATTTGGGTATAGCAATTGTAATGCTTTCCATACCGTGGTTCTACAATTGTTAAACAGCGCTCCATCATGCACAGTATTAACTGTAGTCACACCAGGGTAACCTGCACGTGACCACACATCGTCAGATCTATCACCAAGTATGGTGATTAAAAGACCCTTAATATCTCCGATAGCTAACGTGTTCCCTCCTGTCATTTCTTCTAACTCATGTATCCATTTTCCGACTCCTGATGTCAACATGGGAAGCTTATTTTTCAGATTTTCCCAATCCATGTGTGGCCATGGTATATATTGTGGTCTCGTAGAGTAACAGAATTGTAACACATGGCACTCCTTTACGGTCTGATTGTGTGGCTGACTCTGATGTCTTTGGTGCAGATCCATTAGAATCTGACCATCTTAATCCCTTAACTCCAGAGAAGCGTTTTATGCGTCTTCTCTCGTCTTCTCTTTCTTCACATTCCTCTGTTTCTGCATCTGATATTGTATGCGCCCAACTTGTGCAACTTCTCTCATCCTCCTCATTTCTGGTTAGTGTCAACCTATCTAGGGAGAGCTCTCTATTTCTGCTACTTCAGGAGACATCCTCAGTGTCATACAACTGAGTGCTTTCAAGACGCTCTTCCTCTCCTTTCCCTTGGGGTACCTGTTCTAGCCCCATTTCATCATATATTCTATCGATCGTCTCTCTGATGCTTCTGGTGTCAAAGTCATCTTCCATATTTTCCCTAGACGTGCCTGGTACTAAATCGTACTCAGGAAATAATTCTTCTATGTCTTCCCAGTCTATTACTGGATCCGGTTTTTTACCCTCTCTTTCCAGATATTCAAGATCCCATGCTCTCTGTCTTCACTTACATTCTATGTCGTCATCAAATTATCTGTGCTTCCACACTTCCCCTCTGACCCTATCTTCTTTCTCGCATCTCTTCGTTCGTTTGCCCTTCGTATTTCCTCATCCCTTTGTCTTTTTATTCTCTTCTCACGTATTTTTTGTTCTTCTTCTATTCTCCTTTGTTCCTACCTGTCCTGATCCTCAGCTGTTCTCTGCTTATGATCACGTTTTCTTTCTTGCTCCTCACGATATAACTGCTCTAATTTCTGTCTATCTTTTTTTCTAGCTCCTTCATCTCTCATTTGATTTTCCTTTTACTTCTCTTTCCTTTTTGACTCATCTGGCTCTCCCTTTTGTTTCATGTCCTCAATGCCTTTACCATCGATTTTCAATAAAATCTGACACCCCATCCATTTGTTCTGTGTGAATGTTGTCTCATCAGTCCTATCCTCATCTCCTTTCCTTCTCTTTCCCTCTCTTCCCATATCTAGAGATGTACTTGCTTGTGTTTGATCTCCTTTTTCTTTTTCTCGTCGCTCTCTGTCCTTAGGGACTTTGGAGGCGATATCTCGTTCTCTGTTTTTCTCTGGGCTTTCGTCACAACTTTGTGTAGGTGACTCATATGACGGGTTGCTGTATGCCCTGGCTGCTTTAAGCTCCCTCAACGGGTATAATCCTTCGTCTATGCTAGCTTTGCATTTGTTTCAGACGGGGCGGGTGGTGCAGAAGGTGTTTCACCCCCCCCCTGTGCATATGTTAAGTATCCAATCTACTGGCAGCTCCTCCTACTTTTCCTCTTGGTACATCTTCCAAAGCTCTAAACTAGCTAGGTGTTTATCTAACTTTTTGCCAGTATACAAAATATGTTGTCATGTGTTTCAGGACCATTTTCGATAGCGAGCCACCTTGGGGCCATGGCATAAACATTTTGTTTGCGGTACCTTTAGCCCACTCTGCACTGCACTGTTTAAGCTTAGGTGCATGTTTTCGCAGTTGTTTGCACAAGCGTACCAATGGGGTAATGTCTTCCATGCTTAACCTGTTTAGCTTCTCCTCTATTCAACACCTTGTTATGCTTTACGTTTCACAAGCAAGATCAACAATATGAGCAAGCACCAATCGTCGCAAGCTCCTATCCCATTTTTCCACAAACAAAATTAATTTTATTTTTTCAAACAACAACCATCAATCCATGCCACACAACATTTTGTCTATTCAATCGCACAATTTTCATGCTATTTCCCCCAAAAATGTTCTTACCTCATGACATCAGAAAAAAGAAAAATACAAGACAAACAAGACAGACTCCGGCCGGCTATATAAATCTCATGACATCTGCTTCCTCGGATGCATTCTGCCCCTATAGTTATTCGGACATGGATTGTAAGCCCATTTCTTTCAGATTGTCTTTAATCGATTCTGGACTCCTATATTGTCCTATTAATTCAGGACTTTAAATGAAAGATTCTTCTAGTGCTATATTAAAACATAAGTATCTGCCCATATACTCCTCTCTCGGTTATTCTCCCGGTATCTCTCTATTGCTCTGCCACCCTAGAGTCAATATCTTCCCCTCATAAATACATTATACTCTTACTGTGATGTTATTTTTGTCCCACCTCCCTCAGTTATCTTCCCTTTTTTCTTGTATTAAGGCATGCACTTTTTGCCAAAGCATGCAGTCTTTTTCACTCACTGTGCGCATTTTTTTCCTCCCCGGAGGCTTGGGATCACTGCCTTCATTACCGCCTCTCTGTGCTGTTCATCTGATCAGCTGCTCGTAGAAGTGGGAAGGGGTTTTTGGGTGAAAGCAAAGGTTCCATCAGACACTCTGTCTCCCCAATCTGCACATGTCCCCCAAGTGTGCGGGGCCCATAGTGGCCTGATGCAAGGGACCTAGTCCTTTGCTGTTGTGCCCCTGTCATTGGCTGCAGGTCTGCATACCTCCCTTGGACATCAGCCCAATGACCCAATACCAAATCAGGGGAGGGTGGCCTTGCAGCCGTAACCACCGCAGATGGTGGTGCCACCATTGACTTGCCTTGTGAAGCCAGCCAGCCCGCCACAGACTCACAGGCCCTGACTGATCCACACATTGAGGCACTCATCTGGCCTCTTTGAGGCATGCACATCGGGTTCAGCATCAGAGACATCCGAGTCAAAAGAGGCCAAAGATTCTGCAGCATGACTCAGGTCTGCAGCACCAGTGGGTTTGCATGGCCTACCACACCACGTTACCCATTGTTAGTCTGACACACAACTGTCTCTTCCTCCTCCTCCACCCCTGCATCTGGTGCATCCGCACCTGTACGTGGACTGATAAAGACATATCGATACATGTCAAAAGAGACAACAATCTATATATGCTCCACTCCAAGGAGTACTCTGACAAGAAATTGCATGACATGCACTGGGCATATTGACATTCAACAGTGTTGTAAATGCACAATGAGGCGACATTCAACTATCAAGTTGCCACACATGCCATGGGAATAGTAATTCACATGTGACATTTCAATGTGCAATGACATCACATGAGAACGGCCAGACATCCATATTCACAGACAACACCATGGTCAACACATTTATTATTAGTTTTTTTTTATTTTATTTAATTGCATTCATAAAGCGCTCAGTGGCCCCTAGGCATTGTGGTGCTGTTACAGAAGATTAAGTTGGTTACAGATTACAAAGGAGGAATGCTGAGAGAGAAGAAACATTACGATTCTGAGGTTGTATGAGGAGGATTTAGCTACTGAGATGGCCTTTTTTATTTTTTGGCAATTGGTTTATAGACTTCTTGTGCGGCTTCGAGGAGCATGATCGCTATTTGATGAGCGCTGCACGTTTGAGGGCTCTAGTTCTTGGGTGAACTGACATGTTTGACTGTCTTGGCTTTTTTGTTCTGCATTGGGGCGATTGCATCTAATTCTATTTTGATGGAGGCATTATCAAACTCTACAAGCTCTGTGGGGTTTTTTGAGAACCAGAGTTTAAGTGCCAAGGCTTCTAGATAGGGCAGGAATCTGTATTTAGTGATTAGTCATTTAGATCTGGCCATGGTAGATGGCAATGGTAGGCTAGGTTTAGCTGTGGCTCTGGGTGGTAGGTAGAAGTGTAGGAGATGGTGATCGGTCCATGATAGTGGTGTGTTGGAACAGAGGTCTGCTTCACAGTTATATGCGACCTTTGGTGTTGGTGGGGTTAATCACTTTTTGGATGAAACCCATGTCTAGGAGAGCTCTGGCAAAGGTTTTTCCTTTTTTATCTTTAGGATCGTTGAATCCAAGATTAAAGTCTCCTAGGAGTATTGCTCTCGTATTGTTTTTAGGTTGCCACCTAGAAGGTGTAGGAGATTGCATTGAAAGTCAAGAAGAGGTGGGCGCTAGATGATGTGAAGAGTTATTGTTTTGTTGGGTGACAGGGATATTTTGACTGACAAGGAGTCAAAGTTTACTGTGGTAGAAGATTTTATTTGCCTGGTGTTAAGTGATTCCTTGACAATGAGGGCGACACCTCCTCCCTTGTTGGGAATTCTGTCTTGATGGAATATGGTGTATCCCAGTGGGGCCTGATGCATCGTGTAGCCATGTTTCATTGATGGCTAAAGCATCGAGTTCCTAGTCTGAAATCAAGTCATGATTCTCTGTGGCGTGGGCTGGGATGGAGCGTGCATTGATAAGGGCACATTGGATTTGGCTTCTAGTGGGTGTGTTAGTTGTTCTGTTTTTTGTAGTTTTGTGGGCACTGGTATTCTTGTGGATTACATCTGGGGACTTTGGACTATGGGTGGTAGAAGGTGCGGGCAGATGGTAAGTTTGCCTTCCTCAGCGCCTTTTGTGGGTGGATGGAATTAGTCCAGAGTGAGTTCTTAGCCACTGGTTCCCCCGAGGGAGGGGCATATGGTGGGTGGGTGAGGGGGCCTGTGAACCAACTTGTGGCTTAAATGAGTTAAAGTTAGGTGGTGTGATAGTGTCTGGGGTAGTTGTCCTCCCAGGAGTGGCTGGTGTGCCTTTGAACAGGGCAGGGAGGAAAGGTGTAGGTGGAATCATGTCTGAGCAGGGCAGCTTTGGTGCCATAATGGAGAGCCGGGTGGATTGGCTATGCCAAGTATGCACCTTATTGCGTGTTCAGCAGTTATACAGTAAAATAAGATGGATAGCACAGAATACAGTAGGTAGTTCATACATCTGACTGGAAAGGCCTATGGCCTTATGTTAAACACAGTTAGAGCAGATATTGTATTTACACAGACCGTTACTTGATGATGAGATTATATAAGAACTTTCGTTAAGGCATGTAGCATTAACAGTATGAGCAATGTGGTTAGGGTACATGGATGCTACAACATACAGGCAAGATGTTTAACATAGTATACTGGGCATTTAGAGCGACTAACAGTTGCAGGTGGAGTGCGATTCTCCGAACAGTGCAGCGTTTAGACTGTTACTTGTATGATGTAGCATGAACAAAGTTTACATCACGTAGGAAGCAGTGGATAGCTGCATAGTATGGCATGGCTGGCTAGAACGGACAATGCCTGTGGCTACTTGCAAAACATATATAAAACAACGTTTGTTTGTAGATAATTGAGCGCGTGTCGACATGGATTGGGTGAGGAACAACTTACGTGCTCATTTTGCACCATAGTGTTCCGTGCCAAGGTGCAGTAATGGTTCTTAGACCTTTGAAGAGCGGGTCAGGTGCGGGCGGCGAAGAGTCCAATAAAAGTGATGTGGCTGAGCTGCTGGGGTTAAGTCCAAGGAGGTGGAGTTGGCAGGCGACCCCCTCAGCAGCGGTGGGACCGAGTGATGCATCACAGGAACCATCCATGGTGGAATACACCTTGGAGTCATCCAAGTTGATGGAGGGGGTGGCGGAGGAGGTGGCTATTTCAGCCCAGCCCATGGGTTCAGATGGGGGCATCCAGATGGGAGTGCGTGCTGCCATCCTATCCCAGGGAAATGAGGCAGTGGAGGTGACTGTGAAGGTGCCTGTGCAAATTCCTGTCCCTGGGCCATCGGATGCAGGACTGTGCGCCTGCTGGGATGCCTCCACCCATACCAGCATCTAATAGTTGGCTGATGTGTCCATCCGGGATCATGTGCTGCCCCTGCTGGTCGGGTTTACGAGGTGGACTGCAGTCATTTGTGATGATGGGCATGCTACTCATAGTCCGCTTGCCCATCATCACAATGAGTTGTACTGGGTTGTGGCCTTGCTGGCAGCAGGTCCGTTCCTTGCTGGGCTTCGTGGGCTGTTCACTGCTGCAACCACCTCCTGAGCTTCCTCCTCTGTGCACCAGTCATTCTCTGAGGTGCTTTCCGGACCACATACCAGCAGGGCCCCCTGTACACTAGTCCCACCCACATCACCCTGTCTGGGGGAGCTTACATCCCCACCAGAAGTGGGAGTCACAGGTACGGCAGCTGAGTTGGTCACCGTGCCTACCCAGGCAATGGAGGGACAGGAGGCAACATGGAGCAGTGCAGGTGCCGTACGACCCTGACGATCATCATCAGGTCTGAGGGCGTACCAAGGGAGCGTGCACTGGTAACAGCAGTAGCAGGTGGCAACCAGGAGGAGATGGTATGTTGCAGGGCAGACCACCCCAAGGAGGCAGGTTTAACGTTTGAGACAGGAGGATCAAGTGGGATTGATGCACTCAATTTCTTCCGTGTTAAGGAGCTATGAGCGGCAGCTGGTGGCACCAGAGGCAGCTGGCACAGGAAGTAAGAGTGACATTGGCCAGGGATTAGGTTGCACTGCATCAGGCAAGGAGGCAGCCTGCCAGCTGAAGGACACTTGCAGGGTGGCGTGGGACGTCGAAGCACAAATGGTGTCCCCCCTGCAAGCCCTCCAGGAAAGAACGGAGGCGCACCTGATGGACGACGATGTGGCATATGACTAAGCCCTGGTAGACAGCTTGAGTGAGATTGGTGAGGAGGACTAGCACCCTGCCTTTGTATATAGTGGTGTAGATTACCTTTTTTTATTTAGTTTTTGCCCCGGACTTTGAAGATTTTCCTTCCCTGTTTTTCCTGTATATGGTTATTTAGGTGTAGGGTTGTTTTGTAATTTCATCTTTTCCCCCGTACTGCTTGGACCTTCATTCCTAGTTTTTGTTGTACCTAGTTATGTTTAATACACCTTTAATTTTGTTCCATTCCACGCTTCATGTACTTCATTTGTGTGTCTGCAACTTTGATAGTTCACTTTTCAGCCAGTGCATCTTTCCATTGCAAGTCATGTGTCTTGTGGCGTGCTCTGGTTGCGGGTGGAAGGATGCACATGTCCCTGACATGCGGGGGTGGGTCCATCAGATGACTAAGGATGCACTGTATGTTTTCATTTGCATTTACATATGCAGCATCAGTGTGTGTTTGGCATCAGTGTGGTTCAGATGGAGCGAGGTGGGCTCCCTGTGAAGTGGTTCCCTTGTCACACACTGCCTGCTCTCATGTCTTACTCCACCTCTGCAACTGAAATGCATTTGTGGGCCATGTTTGCTCTTCCTCTGTGGCAGCACGCATATCCTGTCTCAGTGATTCATGCAGTCTCTGAATGCCCTCCCATCACCCATGGGCCTGTCATGTTATGGTCCCTGACAGGCACTTTGCCACCACTTCCACCTAGGTCACTTGCGCTCAGGCTGTGATCTGCCTGGTTATTATTGATGGATCTGGCCGATGTATGAATAGGTTTACTTCTGTCCTCGGCACACATTCATTTGTTGTGCTTTGATGCCTATGCAATGACCCATGGCCAACAGGCATATGCCACTTTGCATTGCATTCACTTGCCACTTGTTGTAAGTAGTAATGTAACCTACCAAGTTTGACATGAAACTGTACTCGTAATCAGCAATGTAACTTACTAAGTATTCAATGTAACCGTATTGTTAAGCATAAGCACCCAGATGCCTAAGATTTAGGTGTGCTATATAACTGCAATAAATAAATGAACATGTTGATGGGGTGGCCATAGTGTTGTTGATGTAATGTAGTGCTGTCTGCCTGGGGTGCCGCAGATTCCAGTCTGCCAGGGAGTGACAGCAGATGCTCCGATCCAGGATTGGGGTTCAGTGCTTCCTGTTGATGGTGTTGCTGATGGACATCTTGGGGGTGTGCTTTATGGTGGAGGCAGACCACAGAGGTTCAGGTGAGTTGCAGCCATACATTGAAATGCATGAGTGGGAAACTGTTGGGTGGCTGCCTGGGGCTGGAGTGGTGTCAGAGGTGAAGGGGGCTGGTGGATGGTGTCTGCACTTGAAGGCGCTGCCTGGGGTAATGTTGGAGGTGAAGAATGCTGCCTGGGGTAGTGTGAGAGGTGAAGGGTGCCGGTGGGTGGTGTCTGGACTTGAGTGTGCTGCCTGGAGTAGTGTTCGAGGTGAAGGGGGCTGGTGGGTGGTGTCTGGACTTGAGGGGGCTTCCTGGGGTAGTGTTGGAGATGAAGGGGGGCTGGTGGGTGGTGTCTGGACTTGAGCTGGCTGCCGTGGGTAGTGTCGGAGGTGAAGGGGGATGGTGGGGGTGTGTCTGGACCTGAAGAGACTGCCTGGGGTAGTGTTGGAGGTGTAGGGGGCTGGTTGGTGGTGTCTGGACTTGAGGGGGCTGCCTGGGGTGCTGTCGGATGTGAAGGGGGCTGGTGGGTGGTGTCTGGACTTGAGCGGGCTTCCTGGGGTAGTGTCAGAGGTGAGGGCAGTGTGTGGAGGGCAGTCTGCTATCAGGGGCTGCCTGGGGCAGTGTCTGAAGTGAAGGGGGCTGGCGGATGGTGTCTGGACTCGAGGGGGCTGCCTAGGGTGGTGTCAGAGGTGAAGGGGGCTGGATGGTGGTATTTGGACTTGAGGGGGCTGCCTGGGGTGGTGTCAGATGTGAAGGGGCTAGGTGGGTGGTGTCTGTACTCGAGGGGGCTGTCTGGGGTGCTGTTGAAGGTGAAGGGGGCTGGTGGGTGGTGTCTGGACTTCAGGGGCCTGTCTGGAGTAGTGTTGGAGGTGAAAGGGGCTGGCGGGTGGTGTCTGGACTTGAGGGGGCTACCTGGGGTGGTGTCGGAGGCGAAGGGGGCTGGTGGGTAGTGTCTGAACTTGATGGGTGCTGCCTGTGATGGGATTGGAGGTGAAGGGGACTGGTGGGTGGTGTCTGGACTTGATGGGGCTGCCTGGGGTTGCGTCTGAGGTAAATGGGGGCTGGTGGGTAGCTTCTGAACCTGATGGGTGCTGCCTGTGATGGGGTTGGAGGTGAAGGGGACTGGTGGGTGGTGTCTGGACTTGAGGGGGCTGCCTGAGGTAGTGTCAGAGGTGAGGGCAGTGTGTGGATGGGAGTATGCTATCAGGGGCTGCCTGGGGTAGTGTCCGAAGTGAAGGGGGCTGGCGGATGGTGTCTGGACTTGAGGGGGCTGCCTAGGGTGGTGTCAGAGGTGAAGGGGACTGGTGGGTGGTGTCTGGACTTGATGGGGCTGCCTGGGGTTGCGTCTGAGGTAAATGGGGGCTGGTGGGTAGCTTCTGAACCTGATGGGTGCTGCCTGTGATGGGGTTGGAGGTGAAGGGGACTGGTGGGTGGTGTCTGGACTTGATGGGGCTGCCTGTGATGGTGTTGGAGGTGAAGGGGGCTGGTGGGTGGTGTCTGAACATGAGGGGTTGATGTGCAGTAGGGGTATTTGCTGGCAGTGTGAGTGCCAAGGGCGTATGGGCATAGGGGGTGGACTTGCAGTTTTGCAGGTGTGCCTTACCAAGCGAGGGAGCATTTGCGTTTTCATTGGGGGTGCTGCCTTAGCTTACGAGGGAGTATGTGCATTTTCATTGGGGGGGTGCCCCCTCGACTTACGAGGAGGCTCTCAAGTTTTCGCAGGGTTGCTGCCTTTAAGGATTAATGAATATAGAGGTTTAATATCACATAATATAAACACACCAATCACGAGTTCAAAGGTACAAGGTACTCTTTATTAGCAGGCAGCTGTCTGGCTCTCAACACCTGGAAATGTGTGCAAGCAGACACTGTGAGATGAGAGAGTGCTCGACATTTCAAAAACACAAGTATTTATCCAGATTTTCCACAATCCCAGACACATTGTCCAGCCCCTCTCTATGTAATACATTTACCTAGGGTTCATAGCCTTTTCACATAACTAATACGTGCTCAAACATCTTTAAATAGTTTGTTGTTTTCCATTAAACATTACACATGTTTTTCAAACAGAAGACACAAAGTTAACATTCCTTATTTGACTTGCTTATATTTTTCTACCATTTGTTATTGAGCTTAAAGTCAGTTTAGTTTCAAGGAGAGAAAACAAAGATTTCTGCAAGAGCACATGTTCAGCTATTCATCATTCTATTTTGCTGTTTGAACGGGGAAGACAGTGTTGGTACAGATGGTATCTAATTTACTGATTAGTACAGCTTTTGTTTAGCTCCTAGGTTCCTCAGTATTGGACAAACAATCCACCTTAGAAGCTTCAACATGTTTATCTATGTGGACATGATGAAACAGTACAAAGTTCATTTTGCTCTACTGGAGACTAAAACACAAATTCTAACATGCGACAGAAAGCAAGAGGCGATCAAAATGGCGGTTAACTTAAAATGCCGGCGTAGTCAGCCTGCTTCAGGTTCATTCAATGCAATTTATAGTGCGATGCGAATGTGCTTAGGCCAATCATTTACTATCAGGCGGTGTTCATGCAAAATATACTTTGACAAACTCTCCTTTTTGCCTAAGCCAAGAGCATTACTCAACATTACCATCATCCGAAAAACATGTATCATCATCAGAGCATCCCGAATCGCTATGTTCAAAAACATTGATCATCATTAACTCTTTTATGGCGATATCCTGCATTACCAAGGCATTAGTGATTTTTCCGGGCATGTGTGTCTTAAGTTCTAGTTTACCAATCGCTTGTGCACAACTTCCCCCTATCATGCAACAAATGACAGGAAGACACTATGTGCAATAGCAGCAAAATGGTACAATGCCAAGGATCACCATCAGAACTGCAAATATTTTCCAGCCCCAAGACCCCAGAACCATGCCAATATCCCAGTTTCCCTCTGGAACTTGTACTTCCGTACTTAAGGTGTGCAATTTCTTAATTGCTTTAATTATGGTGGGGAGGAATCGGGTACAAAAACACAACACGCGGATCCCATCATTTTGCACACTCCACCATGCTTAGCTAGAATGGTGTCTAGCACCATCCTATTTTGGAGAGCCACTAATCTAATAGCCTTTTGCTCTAGTGTCATGTTATATACGAAGTCAGTAGTTTCATTGATTTGTTTTCTAAAACCCTTGCCAATGTTCTAATATATTGAGAGTTTATTATCTGTCCCCAAAATGGTATGATGGATTTAGCAACATCACCCAGAATCTGTAAGGGAGTGTCACCATTCTTATCCCGCCTGGGACGAGTTCTAGAAACATTGGCAGTAGTGGTGACATATACACCCAGTAACAGTATTCTTAAATAACAAGTACCCTCCCAGTCTCTTGGCAACCACGGATACGCTTTATTACCACAAAGTAAACAGGATCTCCTACATACAGAGGTCTATCCTCACTGGTTAGTATGGCTGTATTTGTACATCCCTCAAATGTACCCATTGGTTGGGAACCCTCTCTTTGTATGCACAATGTAACAGAGTTTGGACGATGTTTGATGGTATAGGAAGGAGGCATGGCATTCCAATTACCTGCGGGAGCCATTTTAAAGGTAATCATAGATTGGAAAGGTCTGGAGAGCCTACCAGAATGCCTAATAGAAGTAACA
Organism: Ambystoma mexicanum; assembly: GCF_040938575.1. Lineage (NCBI taxonomy): Eukaryota > Metazoa > Chordata > Amphibia > Caudata > Ambystomatidae > Ambystoma > Ambystoma mexicanum. The sequence continues at coordinate 930,866,535 of NC_090921.1, read as the reverse complement.
TTTAGATTGCTCCTATTTGCAAACAGAGAACATCCTAAAGTAGCTAAAACTCATTTTTCAAACTCATGAAGGTTAGTCCCATCAAAATTCCCAGTGACACTATCATTGCATCAGCTTGAAGAATAATACCTTAAGTGAAGCATAACAAGCAGTAGTTAGAGGGAGAGGATGTATGTACTAGCCCAATCCCTATTCCCCAAGTTGTGGCAGATGTGAACATACCCAACAATTGGTCTTATTCAGAATGGCATGTGTGGCATTCATGATCATCAAGAGGGTGTGGTTGTGATAACCCCCTTTAGGTTGGAGGTCTCGAGGATGAAGAGTGTGCGAATGCACATATGGTGGAGACACAGTGGAGACACTTGCAGTTGGCAATAAAATATCAAGCGGATGTGCACACTCCAGATACCAAAACCCGAATGTCAATGTTATTGCGATTAGTACCCATTTTGTCCTCGGGGACCATGGCCCTTGATGAGCGAATTCATCATCAGCAAAACAATCAGTATCCTTATTAGTAAGAGTGGCCCCTAAAATAGGCATAGTTTCTCAGCGTCGGTTAAGAAGACTCACTGTTAGGCTTTTTTAGTTCATCCGTGGGTGGCACTTGACCACGTGGCCTATCTTGATTGATCATAACTTTGCCAGTCCCTGCCTCTTATCATATGTAGCAGAGGAATGATGAGGGACTGGCTCAATGTTAGTTTCTTGTGGGTTTCTTGTGGGTACAGAATCCTGGCTGCACTTTCCGATTCTATTTACATAAATGTATTGTCACTAGACTCTAAATCGAAATCCTGTTCTGTGATCGCAGATCGTACCTTGAAACTCCAGGTATGGAATGATCAATGAACAAAGCATCATTTCCTGAAGATGATGAAGAAGCAGAAACAAGATCGATCGACAGTGAAGAAGAAATTGAAGAAGATGAATCAATCTCCCCAGGCCCCACGGGCTCAGGAAGAATTTTCGTGGCACCCTCGGTGTCACTCAAATCAGGCTCATTATGAGCATCAAGACCATCAATTCCCTTCTCCTCCCCTTCATCATAGGTCAGAGGAAAAGGAATCCTCTTCCCATGTGTCGCATGGATCCAGTGTTTCTTTTCGGTCACTCGTACTGCAGTTTGTATAACCAAAAGGATCTGATGTGGTCCTTTCCAACGAGGTGCAAGACAGGTGCCCCTCTCGAAATTCTTCAGTAGGATCCACTGACCAGGTTGAAGTCGATGACCTGGACCCTCATATTTTACAGGGAGGGCTGCTAGTACCTGTTGGTGAATCAAACGCAAGTTTTGAGTCAACTGATCACAGTAATCAGACAAAAGCGGGTATTCAATATCATTTAACTGCTTGGGTCTCGGAGCATTCCATACATTGGCTGGTCTCCCCATGACAATATCATAGGGGCAGAGCCCTGTCTTTGATTGTGCGGTCGTCCGCATTGATAGTAAGGCTATTGGCAAAGCATCGGGCCATTTCAAATTGCTGTGTGCACACACTTTAGCGATTTTGTTCTTCAGAATTCTGTTATGATGTTCCACAAGGCCGGCACTCTGAACATGTCTGGCTGAGTGGAACCATTTATCAATCTGTAATCCCGCACATACTTGCAGGATGACAGCAGCGATAACATGTGGGCCATTATCGGACCAAATTACTCTCGGCAAACCAAACCTAGGTAAATATTTCTTAAGCATGGTATTTGCTGTTGACATTGCTGTGGCGTCTTTCAGTGGGAAAGCCTCAACCCATTTACTAAAGGCATAGATCACAATCAAGACATATATTTTTGGCAACGTTCCATCTCAATGAAATCAAGATAGATCACTTCAAAAGGCATGGAGTGGCGACCAAAACTGCACTTCAGTATCAGTGTTCCCTTCCCAGTGTTATGTTGCAAACATATCATGCAACACTGGACCAGACGTTCAGCAGTTTTCTGAATATTAGTGTTATACCAGACAGGATCTAACTGTTGGCAAATCTTTTGAGCCATGGTGCCCATAGCAGTAACATAGGCATTGGGTAGCATCAATCTTCACATTATCCACCCAACAACCCTCATCATCTAGACCCGCTGGACCCTCAGCCCACTGTTTGATTTCTTCTGGACTAGCTTCAGCCTGAATTTCGTTTATACAGCTAATCCCTTTGTCCATCATACAAGTGTCAGTGACCCATCTTGCTGGATCGAGCACATACATTTTTGAGTGCAAATCAGAAGCAGTCTGTTTGGCTATTCTATCAGCAATAGAATTTCCTTTTCCTACATCATTTGTCACTTTCTGGTGTGAGGTGCACTTCATTATTGCTAGTTGTGCAGGAAGCACCGGACAATCAGAGTGCCATGTTGAATTTTTGTTACATGTGAGATCCTCTCTCAGCCCGTAGTCGGCCAAAATTATGAACCACCCCAAATGCATAATGGCTATCTGTATATATGTTAACACTAAGCTCTTCAGAGATTCACAAGCTCTGGTTAGCGCAATAATCTCTGCAGCTTGCACAGAATTATGCGGAATTCGTTTACTTTCCAAAACAGTGTTTAATGTGGTGACTGCGTGAGCAGCGGTGGATGTACCATCCAGAAATTTAAAACATGAGCAATCACAGAATAGCTCCCCTTGCGGATTCTTTAAGGGTGTATAATTTAAATCAATTCTGCCCTTAGTTTCTTGTTCTGTAATATCGAGACAATCATGTGACATCTTGTCACTGCAATCTGTCTCTTGTGGAGAAGGCAATAGTTCAGCCAGATTCAATGAACAACATCTCTTAATTTTGTATGTGGTGCAAATAGAATTAGCTTGTACCTTGTTAATCGGGCTGATGTAAGATGTTGTGTCTGCGTTCTGTTTAATAGAACATCTACGGAGTGGGGTACCATCACGGTTAAAGAGTGACCTAAAACTATACCCTCACTTTATTTCACGGATGCAGCAGCAGCAGCTACAGCTCTCAAAAATTTCGGCAAAGCACCTGCAACAGCGTCTAATGTGGAGGAAAAATAGATGCACAGCCTATTCTTACCCCCATGTTCCTGTGTCAAAACAACCAAAGCACATCCATCACATTCATGTACATACAAAACAAAGCATTTTTCGTAATTTGGTGTGCCCAAAACTGGTGTTGAACACAGCTCAGCCTTAAGCAAATCAAAAGCGTTCTGGCAATCCATGTTCCACGGTAAAGCAAAAAAATGACACTCTTTGTCAGTGCAAACATAGGTTTTACCAACAACGAAAAATTTGGGATCCACTTTCTACAATATTTTCCATGCCTATTAAAGCTCTGAACTCTTTCTGTGTATTTTGACCAGACATATCAGAGATGCTTTGTATCAGTTCAGGTGTCAGTCTTCTTCCCTCCTTCGACAGGAGATAGTCCAAATAGGCGACCTCCTGTTGCCAATACTGAAGCTTCTTCAATGAAGCCTTATGCCCATGCTCTGCTAAATGAATAAGCAGCAACACGGTGCCCTCTTTGCAAGCATCTTCAGAATCAGCAGCTAGAAGTAGATCATCAACATATTGCAACAACGTGCAAATGGAAGGTAACTCAGGTGTATCAAGCTGTTGCTTTAATGCTCTATATAGATAATTGAACTCTCAGTGTACACTTGTGACACACAAGTGAATGTGAACGAGCATCCCCCTAGGGTGAGTGCGAACAAATACCTGGTATCAACGTGCACAGGGATACTAAAGAAAGCGTTTTTCAAATCCACAACACTAAAATGTGTAGCTCTGGCTGGAATCACAGTCAGAATTGTGGTGACATTGGGTACGATCGGAAACTGTGGGGCAACAACCTTATTAATGGTGCGAAAATCAATAATAAAATGAAAAGGAATCGCATTATCCCATTTTGTGTAAATTGGTCAAATCAGACTATTACACACGCTCCCCACAATTTCCTCAATTACACCTCGGTGTGCGAAATCAGAAATAATACTCTTCAAAGCCTGTTTACCTTCAACCAAAATTTCATACTGCGGGATACGCAGCAATTTAATACCTGGTTTCAACACAATTTTAACTGGCTCTACCTGTAAAATTACAACGTCATTGTCATTGACTGCCCCTAAACATGTGGGAACCTTATTCAATTCAGTTGGTAAAGGCATAGACAAAAATTGTGGGAAGGAAGTTTGTTGAGGCGTTAAGTACACACCATCTGGAGAACAGTAAATCACAGCATTCAATTTCTTTTATAAATTCAATCCCAACAAATGTTTGCCACAATTTGTCATCAATAGAAACAGTGAATGGTCCCAGTGAAATTGGTACCGGCCGAGAGGCCGGACTAACCACTGGCATACCAGAGAACCCTACAGAGATGTTGCTCTGCCTTGACAGTGGAATGCCTGGAACCTGTGAATGATCAGTAGAACACTTCTGTGCTCCTGTGTCTATCAAAAAGAGATGCTACCTATTCCCAACCTTCATTTCAACGTAGGGCCCTTTCCGATCGGCGGGAATAGGTACCGGTTCTAGACCCTGCTTCTGGTTTTCCTAACGGAACAGTATATCATCAGAGGAGAAATCTTCAGAAAAGTAGACATTCGAAGGATTATCAACAATATTCCCACCATTAACACTCTGTTGCTAACTATCTTGTGATGGTTTCTGTTGGCTCTGGGCAAACTGATTTCTACCAGGACCCCCTATCCCAGGACGGCCTCGGGATCGTCTACTCATGGCACCATACATACTATATGATCTCATTGTGTGCCACCCTGTGATGTAAATTGGCCTCTGAACTGTTTATTCCCACCTCTGGCTCCTCTAGCTATCTGCTGCAATAAAAATCTAGACTTCAGGACTCCTTTCATCTTTTCCATCTTCTCTTTCTCTGTATTAACCCTATTTTCATAATACTGAGCCATTTGTATCACTTCAGATTGTGATTTCGCTTGCCACGCACTCTCAGAAGTCATGATCTGTGATTAGATTTCAGGCAACAATCCACGCACAAACTTATCAATGAACAGCCTCTTTACTGGCTCCATACTTAAATCTTGACCACTAAAATCTGAAAATACTTGCTCAAATCTGTTAAAATACTCAATTGCATCCTCTGACTTCCCTTGCAGGCAAGCCGTAAGCTTATCCCATATGATTCTTTTTTCAGGAACCACAGTTTTTAATTTAGTCACTATTTTATCCGGCAACATCAGTATCACCTGAGGCGGTTTCTCACCGGCATTCCTTTCCCTATCTACTTGTACTAAGGCATCCCATGTAGCACCCATCCCTGCATGATCATCTACAGTTCTGGTCTGCTTCCACAGATCAGCAGGAAGGATCACGGGAAACAGCAAATCTATATCACTCAGCGTGAAAACTTACAAATGGACAGATTCAATTTCTTTATAAAATCCTGTTGGATTCTTCCTAATATCTGGAATTGATTGCCTAATAGTATTAAATTCCTGTCTAGAAAATGGGACATTAACAAACTGTGAGACATAATGTGCTTCAATAGTAGTGGCAGGTGTTCCTGCTGCAGCATTAGCAGGAATCTCTACTTTCTGAACAAATGTCAGAGGAACCTCCCTCATCGGCAATTGTAAAGTAGGCAAATCTGAATGTCTATTAAGCAACAAGGCCAAATCGAGTGACAAAGTAGTCAAAGCAGGATCGGGCGAAAATGCTCTTTTATAAATAACCATCAGATCTGCAGGACAACTTACTTTTCTCTTCAAAAATTAATCTTGTAAATATTCAACCATCACCTATAACACTTTCCTTTGCATTGCCGGAGCATACTGACTAAACGTGTCATCCACTTTAATGGGAGAAATTTAAACATCTGAAATCCATCTAAGAGCGTCTCTTGTGCAAATGTGCATTTCTTCACTCATTGGTTTCAATGGAGGAAGAAATTGCTTCTTCACATTTGGAACTTGTCGTTCATTATCATCCATCTCATATTTCTGTAACTGATCTAGCTCCCTTTTAAACTCAAATACCTTCTCTAATGCATGCTCATATACATTCTCTGCAGTGTCCCTTGAGCGGGCAAGGACATTCAAATCCCTCAAACCCTGTGGGACATTCATGTCCGTCAAATCACTCCATATATGAACCATATAGGACACATCACCCAAGTTGCTCAGTGATAATATAAAAAAATCTACAAAAACCCTACTCCTAGGTGACCTCAACCTAGGTTACAATGACCCCAATGATAAAGCCGCTATCTCATTCACCAAGGACCTCACAGACCTTGGCTTCTCCCAATAAATTACTACCCCTACCCACTCCAAAGACCGAACCCTGGAATGGGAGGTCGACCACAATTGTGACTCCTCCATCACGTCCAACACTGTCTACCCCTGGACAGATCACAGCTGTATACAATTTACCATCCCTACAGCCCCAACTACTAAAAATACTGCACATGCACCTGCAGCACTAGCAAGAAGCTCAAAAAAGTTAACTGCGGATAACCTCCGACCCTAACAACCTAGCAGATATATTTAAGGACACCCTTACGCACGCAGTTAACACCATTGCTCCACTTGAAAATAAGAAAGAAAAAAGGTCATGCCACTCAAACTTTGGGTTCATAGAGGACCTGCAAACCCTATGCAATAACAAACGCCAGGCGCTCAAAAATTGGCAGGCAAACCTCTGTGACAATGCTAAAGAGAATATCAAAACTACTGCCAAAAATTACAAAAACGCCATTTTCAATGCCAAATCTGAAGCATACAATTGCCGTATTTCTGGCGCCAACTCTCAATACAAAGAACTCTTCACCATCTTCAATGAACTTACAAATCCCCCTATCTCCACCGATGAGATCGTTAAAGAGGAAGCATGGTGCACTAGCATTCAAGCTGCCATGCTAAAAAAAATAGACCTCTACAAAACAACATTTTAGACCATTACAATGCCCTACTGCATCAGAACCAGCCAATACAGACTCTGCCCTTCAGCAAAACGTCCAATCTCCCTAAATTTGCATTTAAAGAAATCTCAGAAACAGAAGTCAAAGACATCCTCGAACACCTGAAGCCATCACAATGTAAGGGCGATCTATGCCCCCCTAATATCATCAAGGAGTGTGCTGAGCCACTGGCTCCACTCCTAACCACCTTCATCAATTCCTCCTTTAAAACAGGCATTGTCTCAGACAGCATTAAAGAGGCCTGGGTGCGTCCCCTTTTAAAAAAGCCAACATTAGACCCCTCACAGCCTAATAATTACCGGCCTATAACCACCGTCCCATTTTTTCTCAAAATATTAGACAAGGCTGCTCACAGCCAGATCCAACTCTTCCTAGAAACTAACACCATCTTAGGTAAAAGACAATTGGGATTCTGCAAAGGACATGGAACCGAAACCGCACTGTTGCATCTAAAAAATCAAATCACTCAAATCTTGGACAATGGCAAGCCTGCCCTCCTCCTCCTCTCTGCGGCGTTCAATCTCATGGATAATAAAACTCTCACCGCACACCTCACGCATTCAGCACACTTCTCTGACCAAGCAGCTTCCTGTGTCACTTCCTTCTTAGAAGGAAGAGCAATGAAAGTCTTCTCAAACACAGCTAATGCAGCTCCCACCATCATTCACTGCATTGTCCCACAGGGATCTTGTACTGCTCCTACGCTATACAATCTCTTCACAAAGCCCCTTTTTGATAAACTTGATGCACTTGGGATTGCATACACAAACTATGCTGATGAGACTAAGGTACTGCTTCCTCTAACCGCCTCATATCACCAAGACGCAACAGTCCTAAGGCAAATCTACTCCACCATCCAAGCATGGATGGCCACAAATGGCCAACGCCTTAACGGGGACAAGACAGAGACTCTGTTTCTTGGCCAACAGGCCACTCTAGCTAAACTAGACTCTCTGTATTCCAACTTCAACATCGAAAATTGCATCATCCTAGTCCTATCCTCTGTTAAGACTTTAGGGGTCCATATTGATGCCACATTGTCTATGAACAAGCAAGTCAGCGCGATTGCTTCTGCTTCCGCCTTAAGGACTAAACTTATTAACGCTATCAAACCCTTCCTGACTAAGGAAAACAGTCGCTCAATAGCCAGAACCACAATAGGGGCTAAGCTTGACTACTGCAATGTGCTCCTATCTGGCACCTCCAAAGAAACCTAAACAGACTCCAAATCGCCCAAAATAACTCACTAAAAGCAGCCCTAAGCATTCCAAAAAGAGACCACATCTCACAAACTAGAAAGTCTGCTCACTGGCTCCCAGTCAATGACTGCATCACATTCAAAATTCTTACGACTACACACAAATGTATCAACCTCACAGCACCGCCTTATCTTTCAGACACACTATCTAGATCCGTCTCAACCAGGCCTACTTGAAAATGTTACACCAACCAACTCACTGTATCGCGCATTAACAGGGCCAAAGCAGGAGGGATAGGCTTCCCACATTTAGCCCTGAAGCTCTGGAATGCGCTTCCCACTGCCCTCAGAGCAGAAACTTCTTTTCTTGCCTTTAGAAAAAACCTTAAAACTGCTCTCTTTAACGAACCGCTTGCTACTGTCTACATGCTTTACAATCTGTTCTATGTAAAGTGTACAATATTCATGCCTGTATGTTTCTTTTATGCAACTAAGTTCTGATCACTCTCTGTAACAAGCGCCACGATGCCCCTGTGCTGCTGCGCACTTTACAAATATGAATAAATAAATAAATAATACATTCCCATCCATTTCTATCAAAATATTCTGTTCAGGAATACCCCGTTGATCAGAAATCGCAACTTAAACAGTCAATTCATCACCCTCTTCTATGTACTTTTTAGCCCACATATATAATTCTCTCTTTCTGTCTTTAGATACTGTGCCACTAGTCACTATTCTTGGATCAGCTTCCGCTCCTTCAACCACAACAGGTGGAGCAGAACCACCTGGCAAAGAGGGTTCATACATTTCTTGTTCAATAGGTAGCGGAGGCAATACCTCTGCCGGTGCAGACGGAATTATGGGGACGGCAACTTTTGCCATGAATGGAGGTGAAGGAGGGGGAACAACGAGGGGAGGAAGAGGAACAACAATGGGAAGAGGAGGAGCAAAAACAGGAAGAGGCACATAAGGAGTTGGTGCAGTTGAAACAGTCCTATGTTCATTCAATAATGTATTAATTAATTTGACTGATGTATGAAAATCCTGAGGGGGATATATATTTTGCCCATCTAGTTGGAAAGCCCTATCCATACAATATGCAATCATGCAATAATGCTTTCTCAGCATTTGTCATGTGTCTACGTGCATGCTTTTCTCTACTTTTGAGTTGCTGCATAGCTTCCTTTCTACAATCTTTAACTGCATCAAATGCTGAAGGCCTAGCCTTTTTTCTCAACAATTCAGATTCTAAATGCTCTAGGCAGGCAATTTCAAACCTACCATAAACTGGCCACTGAAGTTCGGAAACATGTCTGGTCTGTCTGTGCCAAATTTCATTAAATACAATAGCTCCCAGGCCATACTTACAATACATGAAATAAGCCGGCGACCCTTCAGGTGGCGCCGGTTGGCCTTGTTTCAAAGATTGTATTTCCCTGCGGAATAATGCCCTGAAACAGGATGACAATTTCCCAGGCATAGTTTAATCGCGATCTTACCTGGCTACGTTTGTTCCTGCTGCGACAACACTTGCAACAATTATCAGGATTTTTAGGAATCAGGGTACGACTCACCTGATTTCAATCAATCAAAGGGTCTGATCGGACATCAAATCGTCGTGGCCGGTATTTTTGACAAACAGGCCTCGATACGGGGACCCTCATCGTGATGTCCTACTAAACGCTGCTCACCGTCTAGAGATCGGGCGTGCAGTACTGCGGAGGAATCACGTCTCACTTTGTAGGGGCCCCCGTCACTCTCTGATCCCGGTCCAGTAGCCTCGTCTTCGTCCAGCGATGTGACATCAATCTTGAGGGTCCCTGTTCGGGCGCCATCTGAAAGATTAAAGAATGTCGAGGCTTAATAACACATAATAGAAATACGCCAGTCACGAGTCCAAAGGTACAATGTACTCTTTATTAACAAGCAGCAGTCTGGCTCTCACCAGCCTGTAATGTGTGCAAGCAGACACCGTGAGATGAGAGAGTGGTGGACACTTCAAAAACACAAATATTTATACAGATTTTCCACAATCCCGGACACATCTTCCATCCCCTCTTCATGTAATAAAGGGTTCATAGCCTTTTCACATAACTAATACATGCTCAAACATCTTTACATAGTTTGTTGTTTTCCTTTAAACATTTCACATGTTTTCCAAAAAGTTGACACAAAGGTAACATTCCTTATTTTCCCTGCATATATTTGTCTACCATTTGTTCTTGAGCTTAAAGTCAGTTTAGTTCTGCAAGAGCACATGTTTAGCTATTCATCATTCTATTTTGCTGTTTGAACGGGGAAGACATTGTTGGTACAGATGGTATCTAAATTACTTATTAGTACGGCTTTTGTTTATCTCCAAGGTTCCTCAGTGTAGGACAAACAATCCACCTTAGCAGCTCCAACATGTTTATCTATGTGGACATAATGAAACAGTGCAAAGTTCATTTTGCTCTGCTGGAGCCGAAAACACAAAGGGCCTCATTACGACTCTGGCAGTCCTGTAAAGAACGGTGCCGGTACAGGACCGACACCGTTCATTACGGGCTTCCTGATTATGAGGTGCCCTAGCGGGACCCAGAACAAACATCTGGTAAAACCAGACATCCTTTCTGGATCCCGCAAGGGGACCAAGGAGCTATGGGGGCTCACATGGGGATGGGGAATGGTTCTGGAAAGGTTCTGTGCATGAGGAATTACCGGGTCCTCCAAGGTTGGAATGACCTGGTAATTCCTTATTCACAGACCCCGGTATTGGGGCCCGGTACGGAGGCAGCCATGGCGCTAATAGCACCATGGCTACCTCCATAATCGTAATGAGGCCCAAATTCTAATATGCAACAGAAACCAAGAGGCAATCAAAATGGCGGATAACTTAAAATGGTGGCGTAGTCAGGCTGTTTCAGGTTCATTCAATGCGATTTATAGTGCAATGCGAATGTGCTTAGGCCAATCATTTATTGCCAGGCGGTGTTCATGAAAAATATACTTTTACAGCCTTAGCATATGAGGGAGCACGCACATTTTCATAGCAGGTTGCGGCCTTGACTTACAAGGAGGCTCCCACATTTTCACAGGGGTGCAGCTTTAGCTTAGAAGTGAGCACACGTGTTTTTTGTTGGGGTGCCACCTTAGCATACGAGGGAGCCCACACATTTACATAGGTGTCCCGCCTTAGCTTAGGAGAGTGCATGCGTGTTTTTGTCGGGGGTGTGGCCTCAACTTACGAGGTAGCTCTCGTGTTTTCGTAGGGGTGCCACCTTAGCTTACGAGGGAGCCTGTGCGTTTTGTTGGGGGTGCAGCCTCGAGTTATGAGGTAGCTCTCGTGTTTTCGCAGGGGTACCATCTCAGCTTACGAGGGAGCCTGCAGGTTTTCGTTGGGGGTGCAGCCTCAACTTACGGGGAAGCTCTCGTGTTTTTACAAGGGTATTGCATGCTTATCCGGGGACCCGCACGTTTTTCACAGTGGTGTTGCATGGAGGCTCATGGGTTGATGCAGAGGTTTGCGCATGGATTGATGCATGGCTTGGGTTTTGGTTTGCATGGGGAAGTGTTGTGAACTTTTCTTGCACAGCTTCATTCCCTTTGCTTGTCTGCTGGAAATGCGTGTTTGGATCCATGAATACTCTGAGCGTGCAGTTTTACTTAATCACGCAGGCTCGCGCAGTGCCCTTCTCTGCACGCGGCCCTTGCAGGATTTCTTTGTGCATTTTCATGAATCAGGCCCTATATGTGTCAATATCAGTGTGCATGCATCCCAACCGAAATTAAGTGCTGCTTTTAAACAAGCGTCCCTCTTGGCTGGGCAATAACGGTAGGTGGTCACCAACAAGGACTCATCGCGGTCCTAACATAAGAAGGGTGAGGCAATGTCTTGCAGTCTTGACGGCGAATATGCCTGAACTCTGAGTCCAACCCAAGGTCTCATTGTTTTCCCAGAGGATGCACGCATCTAGCATATACTGAATGCTGTAATCCTGACTCCGGTTCCGTTCCATTTTTCTTGTATTTATTCAGGGACGTCATTTCACCAAAATGCCAGTGGTAGCGGAATTGACATCACAGGAGCCTTGACCTCCGATGACATCACAGGAAGTGATGTCATTTAACCGACCCCAAAATTATATCACGGGAAGTGATGGACATGACCTTTCACCCCTTGACAAAACAGGAAGTGGCGTCACATAGCATTGCTCCTAAGTACACTACGAAAAATATGGTTACAATATCACAATAATGTGAAATACACTTCACAAAAGAATAGATAGCCATATGAATCATTAAGATCAGTATGTAAATGCCCATATTACCAAATTACTGTGAATGCAAGCAGACGTCCATTGCCAAATGATAATGTTGTGTTTTGCATAGCACTTACGCTTAAGCGCTTTATATAGAACAAATATACATACAATATCACCCAAGCTGTGTTGGCACTCATTATCGACCTTAGAAGGATGAAAGGCTGGGTTGATGTGTTTAAGAACAGGCTAAATCCGTGACTCACCCCCTAAAGTGTGCCTGAAATGCACCTTTAATAAGTCTAGCAATTATTGTATAGAATTCCAGAAAGACAAATGATTTGGTATTTCTGTTCTTTCCTATTCTTTTTTTATTATTATAATCAATTAATTAAATAATTATAATTATTATTTTAAGCAGAGATCCACATGGTGCTGGCCACACCCCAGGAACCTGCATTAAAAAAAAAATATTTATTTTTTATTTTTTAGGAATAGCAAGGGAGACCACAGGGGACATCAGGGGTCGCATTTACGACCCCTTGCAACCCCTAAATGACGTCCCTGAATTTATTCCGTAGCACTACCGGGTAGCGCTATATCCCTGGACCGTATTGTCGTCTGCTGGGGTTCCTTTTTTTTTGCTGCTTTGTTTTTAGGTAAGGAAAAGGCCTCACTTTATGCCGGACAATTGTTTGAGTTGACTGAGATGTAATGGGCCAGATGCTCATTAAAGGGAGGCGTGTAAAATGGCTGCTCGCCTGGGTCAGTGGCATGTATCCTTGGAAGGGTACTGCCATAGTTAGTAAAAAGGCTGATATACAAAGCAATGTATCAAACTGCTTCACGGAACTGGGAATTAAAGTTCTCTGGCAATGTAACTTTTCATCATGAAAGCATGCATCACAAACTGTATTTTTCCAGATTTTCTGCCAAGGTCTTAACCTTCCCTTGACATATAGTAGCTGCTAGAATTGAGTTATTTCTGCAGTTTCGAGATGAATGCGATACACCATGTATGAAGTAAGCACCACCTCCAGACAGTCCGCTTCTGAAAAACAGAGACACGAGGCATTTCCCTTCTTTGAAAGGAAAAAAGTTCCAGTTCTAGAATGACGAGGGCGCATTGGCTTGCGCAGCAAACAACACGTTGAAAAAAACAACAATTTAGAAGGACCCACAGCTGCCGCATCGCCAGTGAATCATTACATCAAAGCAGAACGCAAAAAGAATTCGAAAATACACAATCCATGAAATTGGAATAAGAAAGCCATCAATTAACCTGAAAAACATTTAAAGAGAGATCTCCCAGCATGATATTAATAGGGCGCATATAGGAAGTCAGCAAAGTGAATTTTAAATGCTAGGGTCATTATCAGATGAAGGCAGGAAAAGGGTACACCGACGTTGTCTGGAGATAGGCAGTAGAATGAGGAAGAAGAGTTGCACAACTTCTATGGGTGATCAAAACGTTTCATTTATGAGACAAACAATGCATTTATATATTTAGTCAGTTATGACATCATTAACACAAGCACCAACTGTCATCGTACTGCCTTTTCAGAGCACTGAATACCTTGCACCATAGTGTGCATCCAAGCAGCGTGAAATAATATGTTTTGAAGGGCCATTCAATTTACGTCGATTGGATGTATATTTGTGGGAGTTTATAAAGATTTGCTGGAGGTTGATCGTATGGAAGAATTTGGTAGGCATTGAGCTTCTTGGGAGTTTGGCATCGTCCCAAAGCAGGTGACACCCCAAAAGGAATGTGAGCTGAGAGGTATGTGAACCAGCAGGTTCACAGGTGCTCTAAGGAGAGGTGTGCTCTTTGCACAGGAAGCTCAATGCATTGTCTGTCAGTGAAATGTCCGATCTGTCATGTCAACAGAAAGGACCGTCTGTTTGGTAGTCCATTTCCATGAGCGTGGGAGATGGGGCACTTCTGGGAGAGGGCTGTATTTGAGAGCAGCACTGGTAAATGGCCTGAACTTTCCCGGACCCAGCAAAAATGTCTCCCTGGATGTGAAATCCAGGACATCCATTTCAGCTTCACTTGCTTTAGTGTTTTTGATCTGCTTTAAAGGTTTACCAAGCCCTGATCCGAATCCACATCATACGGTCGGGGTCGAGATGCTTATGCACAAGACCATTTGTGGTCTGGTCAGGATGCTTGTGAAGTTGCTTGTTAGGAATATTCTCTGTAGAATGCATTTCAGTACAGCATTTTAGGTTTAAAAGGTGTGCACCTTTTATGCTTTAGTTGTAGCATTTATAAAAAAAAACATTCTTCTCTCTTGGGTTATTTGCCAGATGTTCATGAGCAAATGTTTAATTATGGACGTGTGTCCAGGAAATCTCTCTGCCACCCTCCTCCCCCCATCACTGGTGGGACCCCACAGTAAATCATTTCAATTGAAAATGCCTTAAGTTCAGGGATATATGGAGCTGGTACTGCGTGCTCTTATACGTGTGGTTTCCTCCTTGGAACAGCTGCATATAGTCCTGCTATTACTTAATAGGACATTTTGAGAGGGCTGTTTTTGTGGGAAGACAGGCAATTGCTCGATATGTGTGATGTTTAGTGCACAGTGTTTATGTTTGCTGCACTTTTTCACACAAAGTCAATGAAATTATCCCAGAGTGGGTTTTCTGTGGTGGGTTGCCCTGAAACTCAGACAAAGATTGGCTGTTGGATTTTTTATTTGTGGTGTTATTTGTATTTCCTTTCTGGTCATGTCTGTTTATGCTATGGTATATGGTATGTTAAAGTAAAGGAGGAAACACAATCTTTTTGGCGATCATCTTTAGGTAAACGCTGTGCACAGCATTTACCACTACCATGAAGGAGAAGTCAGAATAAAATCACTTTTATGATTTTTGGTGATTCTAGAACACATTTTGAAAGTGTAGACATAAACAAACTTGGGGGCGGTGAGTAAGAGAATAAATCAAGTGTTAGATATGGACAACGACACAAGTGCACTGACTCCTTTCCAGTATGTTCTAGGATGAGGCAGGAATTCTGGCTTGCCCTCTTTTTGTCATTTTGTACTCCACACAGGTTCTGTAAACGGACATGATAACACTCTCATCAATTATTGCAAATGAATGACTCTGGAGGTCGATGTTCCAAGTTGCTTATTGGTTGATGTGCTTTGCACTCTGAAGTAAACTGCACTGAGAAAGGGTGCATGTGGATAGCTGACATACACGTGAGAAAATATGGAGGGGAGGGGAAAGATGGCGTACTGCAGCATACTGGGACCTTCTGAGAGTTCTTCCCATCTGTCGCCTCACCCTTGTGTTGTGCAGTGCGTGTGGTGCAAATATCTGAGAAATGGCACATCCTTGTGTCATGAAACATGGTTTTCTAGGTCCCACGGGGACCTTGTGAGATTTGTCCTTGCGTCAAGATGCTTAAAATGAGCTTTGTCAGGTCGAACTTCAACCACATTGATGTTTTGCCAATTTCAGGCAACCATCTCATTTGTGAAGGGGCTAAAATCCAGGGAAAGGGGTTATGTGTCCAGATGTCATGTAACTAGTAATATCCAGAGGATCCTAACAGGTAACTATGCAAAATGTGGTGCAAATTGGTTGTACAGTTTGGACTTTTACAAGGAACAAGCTAACAGATGTTCTGCTTTACATGTATAGAAGATTGACAGGCTGATTCATGGAATAAATGTACGCCGAAAAGGGGATCGCAAACGAGAAAATCGCAGCGCAAATGTGAACATCTCAGCGCATGCGTGCCAAAGCCGCGCACATCGATTCATGGAATTCGGTGCGCGTGTAAATCCTGGGATGTGCGCTAAAATCATGGTTGGCGCACGCGGGCGCACATGTCATTAAAGGGCATGCGCTACGCACACAGGGAAAGCGCACATAGCGCAGCGCACACAACAAAAGTGGGCGGAACACGGGGCGTAACACGTGGAATGGGGAACAACACGCGAAAATATGGGCGTTACGGGGGAAGTACAGGAGGTAAATGCTTGCAACACCCACAGGCACGCCAACAACACGTATTCATGGAATCGAACGGGGGAAAGGCGTGCTCCAAAAAAGACGCGCTAATCCGGAAACACGTACACCAGCAGGAAGCAGGCGTAAGTGGCCCCACGCAGCATAAAAGTGCGTGCAACCAACAAAAAAGCTCAGGCGCTACGTTGAATATACCGTCCCTCGCAGCAGTGGTCGTGGGACACCGTGGGAGGAGGAGGATAGCCAGGCCCTGCATTTTTTTACCCAGGACCAGCCTTTTTGGGATGCCTGATGAACAGGTATATGGGAGGTACAGGTTTCCACCACACATAATCCTAGAACTGGTCAGGGAGTGGGAGGATGACCTCACATCACCCACCCTGTGCTCCCAAGCACTGAGCCCCTTGGAAAAAGTGCTCAATGTACTGCACATCTTGGCTACTGGGTCATTTCAGCGGACAAGTGCCATAGTGGGGGGGTGTCACAGGCCACACAGTCACGCTGCCTACACCTGTTGGCCATCATGACTACACGCCCCTCAGTGCGCAGGCACATATTATTGCCCAGAACACCTGCAGAAAGGCAGGCCGTGGTCCAGGACTTTTACGGGGTGGCACACTTCCCCAAAGTGCTAGGTGCCATTCATTGATCCCATGTGGATCTGCGTCCTCCCAGGGCCACTGAGCACATATATATCGAAACCGCAAGCACTGGCATTCAATCAACGTGCAGGTTGTATGTGATGCCAAGGGAATAATCACTTCAGTATATGCCAACTATCCAGGGTCAAGCCACGATAGTTTCATTTTCAGAATGTCACCCCTAAACTGGGACCTGGAAGCTGGGCGGCATGGAGACACATGGCTAATTGGTGAGTATAAATGCCTCTGCACATGCATGCATATCAGAAACTGAGAAATTATCACCTCCCCAGGGGACATTGCCTACCCTCTGAGCACCTACATGATGACGCCAATTCGGGTCCCCACCACACCACCCGAGGTAAGATACAACACAGCCCATATTGCAACCCGGGGCATAGTGGAGCGCACATTCGGAGTGCTCAAGTCACGCTTTCGCTCCCTTGACCGCTCTGGTGGGCAGCTGCTATACGCGCCCCCAGTAGTGTGCAGGATCATAGTGGTAGCATGTGTCCTGCACAAGGTTGCAAAACACCGGCGCCTGCCTGTGGACATGGTGGTACCCCCACATCCCCAACCACATGCACGGCCTCTGCGCATCGGAGGTGAAAGGGCACGTGGTGAGGCAGCCCATACCCAGCTTGTGGCAAATTACTTCACCTAAAATCACACCCCTGCGGAGTGCACACAGCCCTGGCACATACCACTGACAATCAATGATGATGGCAAAAGGGACAGTCAACTGTCACACAACCATACCAGCCTGAGATTGTTCACCTAGAAGTGTTACATTGTGTGCATCCCTACCTACTCAAAGACACCCAATGCTGTGTCATAAAAACACACACATTCATGCAGCGGGAAAGATTACCCCCTTGCAAAATACCACATCAAAATAGTGCCATGTCACCCAACCCCTCCTCATATCAGCTACCCAATGTGAAAGCAACTAAATGAATGCACAACACATGACACAAGTGTCACAAAGTGCAATGTTCCTAATGTAAACAGTCCACAGACAATATGCTCTCAGCAATCAATAAGAAACACCACACAGGAACAAATACTTACCAGCAACACAAAACATCAGTATAGGAAGAAAGTGTGGCAATATAAAACAGGAAAAAATTGAAGTAGTGCAAGTCTCACAACCTGACCAAGGCAGCACATGGACCCCTTCCAACTGCAGAGTGTCGCTGTCAGGCAAATGTGTCAGTGTACTGCATACAACATGAACTGCATCTGCAAAGGAGACGGCCTTCTGAAGACATGAAGAACCTACATGTATATAAGGAGAAAGACATGGATGCACAAGCACATATCAATACACCATGCATTGTAGAATCCAACAACAATCCCCACTAGGGATGTACACACAGTTTTCACTACAGACTGCCCACACAACTCATGGGAGCCCAATGTCACTGTGTAAGTTACTGTCACTTGGTCACACCCTTTGCAAGCCCATGGAAAGGGGAAGCAGGATGGGTGTGTATGTCAGGAAACCATGCATCTAACCCAAAGACATGACAAGCCTGCATGTGCCCAGCTGGAATACACAGTGGATGCCAACGGGAGCCACACAAAGCAACACACTGTAAAAAATAAAAAAATAAAAATGGCCATGTGTGGACCATGGGGGGGAGGCCACCCAGGAGGCACGAGGTACAGGGTGCATCCCAACAACCATATTAGGCTGGGCTCATGGCCTGCACGGCTACGTTACAGTGGGGGAACTGCCGTCACTCTCTTCACCCTCTGCTGCTACATCAGGAGATGGCCGTGACATGGGAGGCAGCCCACACAAACCCTTGGTATGGTCCTCCATGGCAGCAAGCATGCGGGTCTGGAAGGTTTGGTTCTGCAGGATGATGGTATGGAGATCCCCATGCAGCACCTCACGGGTTGCCTGCATTTCTGCCTGCATGGCCTCGCGTGATGCCCGGATCTCCGCACGGGTTGCCTGGAGCTCAGCTGGGAGTGAACGTGTGAGCTGCTCCAGTTGCTGTTCTGACCTAAAATTCCAGGAAGCCTCAAGTTCACCCAGAGTATCTCTGAGGAACCCGTGTTCTAACCTCAGGGCTTCCCTGTGGGCCTGTGACTCTACAGATATGGCTTCGCGCAGAGCCTCCAATCCAGCCCGTCGGTCCCTGTTGGACGCCAACATGTCCTCCCCGTGTGAGTGGCAAATAGAGTCTGTTGCCTGTTGCTGGAGCTCCACCTGCCTTTCGGGGGGGAGAATGGAAGTGGCCACCCTATCCATTGCCTGAGCCATCATTTCACACGATGCTCCCTGTTGTGCTGCAATACTGTAGATGGAGTTCTCCCACACAGTATTGCCTGGTGGCGCATGGCCACCGCGTTGACGGGCACCACACCTGTTTGGGGCAAGGCGATCTGCACCTTGCTGTGCTGGCACTGCCCGAGGCTGCAGGACTGCATTCCTCCTTTGATCTGATGGCCCAGGAACACGAGCAAATATTGTGGAGTGTGACCCTGCATCCGTAACCGCCACAGGCAGACTTTCCAACACTGACATCCCCATAGAGGGGTATACCCCCGGTGCAGATGGGTTGGACAGAACAGCATCCCCTCAGAAACACTTACCTGCCATGGCACATATGTCTCACTGTCCAATTCAGCACCTGATTCATAGAGGTCTCTGGAGGTGTACCCAGAGACACCGGTGGACAGTATGGTCGGCAGGAGGATTGGGTTTTCACCCACCACCACCCCACGTCCTCCACTGGTGCCCGGTTGTGGCTGAGATCCTTCCTGGGTGTGCACAATCCCCTCCTCCTCAATAGCATCAAGTGCCTCATCACCTGCAAAAACATGAAAGACAACAAATGGAAACAGGCATGAGCACCATAGCACACACATAGGCCTGACGAGACAGAGATCCAGTACATAAATTGCAAATGTCCCACATGAATATAACTCTGGCATGCATGCACTGTCAATGAGTTGGAAGGGGAGGCAAAAAGCACACACTGAGGACTGCACGAAGGAAAAGCAACACATGTGCAGCATGCTGGATCGCACTGGCAGCACACATTAGCCTGTGAGTGGCATGTCCAATACACATACATGACACATGCCATCACACAACCAACTACAGCCATGTGGTGGTGAATGAGTACTGTCACCCATCCATGTGAGATGGAGATGATGAGATGAAACATGCAAAACAGTGTGACAAAATATGCATGTCCCACAAGCTGCAACACATCCAGTGTTCAATTACACAGTGATGGCAGGCAGATGGATACATCAATGATTGGTCACTTCAACATGACAGAAGACAACAGTCATGTTCTACATTGAAACAGGGCCCAAAAATGATTGTGTGCAGGCCATTACTCAATCAGCCTGAATCATTCAATCATTCCCATAACAAGGTAACAAATGTGGGCCATTGTGGGGTGTAATCTATGACAGAAGCATGTCACATATGTGGCAGTAGGGTAGAAAAATGCGTCGTAAAAATGGCAAGGATTGAAACAATCAGGCTGAATGAACAGGAAAACATTTTTAACAATGTTGTTGCAAAATGACAGTTGATGGGCAAATGCAGTAATCTGGTGCAAATTGGCTACTGTGCTCAGAAGGGATACTGTCATACCCAAAACCAAGGCCGGGGAATGGTTTGGAGGAACAACATGGGTGTCCCATACCAGTCATGACTACACACCCTCACCTGGCACTCAATCAGAACACATCACCCAAGCAACATACACATGGATTACACACACATGCATGGGCACTCTCCGGACAATGCTTCAAGATCTGGTAGGTCTCCCACGCCTCAGATCTCTTCCTCTGTGATGAAGGTTCGAGCGACAGACTCATGTTCAGTGAGTTGGTCGTCCTCTGGTGGAGACATACCGCCAGTCACCAGAGTAGACTTGAAACAAAGGGTCAGGGTCCTACCACTTCCTTTTAGGGCTCTTTACCTGTCTGCTTTGGTAAAGGCTAAATGATTTTGCATGCTGAGTATGGCAGTGGCTTTTTTTATTTAGCCACTGTCATACGTGTTCCAAAAGACGAGCAATAGAGCCCTTAGAGAGTACATTGTAGCATTTTTTATTTTGCTAGTGGGTACACATCATATTTTATGCATTTTAAACTTTTTCATAGTGTGCATCTAGAATCAAAGTACATTCTTCTTAATCTAGAAATGCATTAGAAAACAAGGTGACAAACATTGTTGTAACAAAGGTTTAACAAATACAATAGACAGAAACACCATCATTAATGTTTATTTGTCTTGAATAGGTAATACATGCAAAACAACATGGTGTCTGTGAGCTCTTGAAGAGACAGGGACCTAGTCTCTTCAAGAGCTCACAGACACCATGTTGTTTAACACTATGCAGCCTACAATGACCTATGAAGGGGTACGCAACACACGGGGGCAACCACAGTTGGTAAATACGTGCGTGACTCACCGTCTGCCTGGAAAAAGAACGTGAAAAAGACACGCATGTGCGCGTTGGCAACACCCCCGCCAAAAGGAGAAATGAATGAAGTCTGAGGAAACAGGGAGTACGAACTGAAACTGTTGTGAAGTAATCGCGTGTGAACTGACAAGAAGTACAAGAATCACCCACTCGCTCTCCACAAAAAGCACGTACAAGAAAATGGCATCCTACACGTACCTTTTAAGCCAGCCCAAACGTGCACGTCACTTAGGCGCCTATGCGCTAAGGGCCTTTCCTCCAATCACACGCAGTTTTTTCACGTGTACAATAAACATGCACCTGTGTTGTGGGAAACGCCCGTGCATGTAACGTCACAGGCGTGCTTATGCGGTAAGGGCCTTTCCTCGAATTACGCGCTAACGTGCTGTTTTTTCACATGCCAAATCACTCCGTATCAAGCTGCCCACACAACAACACACGGAAGACCACACTCCTGCCCAGAAGGCCGAATTACTGCCCCCCAGAGCCCCGAGCACGCTCCCACCTGCCATCCGCTGCTGCCTGCCTGCCTGCTGGCCACGTGCCCTGCTATTTGGTGCCTGCACGTCAGCCATCTTCAGGGCTCCAGTTGCTGTGACCACCCCTGCTGGAACAGACGACTCCCGACTGGAGTACCATCTTGCTCCACAGCCCAGCCCCAGGACCCAGTTGCCCACCCACACCTACCTCGGGGGTTGCCATGTCGGACACAACACCATCTGGCACCACTGGCAACCCCCAGCCAGATAGGCAGAGGGCTACCAGCTTCAGTGCTGCAGAATTTGGTATCCTGGTGGAGCAAGTCCTGGGGCATTATGATGCCCTCTTTGGAAGATCATGCGCCGACAATGGACGGAAGAGGATCTGGATGGACATCGTGGCTGCCATCAACGTGGATGAGGTGGCAGCCCGCGACTTGCAACACGTCCGGAAGCGCTGGGAGGACTTCAGGTCCAGGACCCTCGGCAAGGCCCGGCGTCTCCTGAAGGCAAAGCATGCAAAGGGGCGCCGGGTCCGCCTTACCAACATGCAGATGAGGGTACTGGAATGCATACACCCAGCACTCCACCTACAGGTCCTTGGGAGGCAGACCCGTCCAGAGTCGAGCGGCAAGTGTGCATGCGTACTGATGTGCATGTTGAGGTGTGGCAGGTGTGTGCAGGTTGCACATATGTCTTGGAAGGCCCATGTATGGATGTGTATGTACAGGGACATGAGCCTGCCACATGAGAGTCCAGTCATGTGTGAGGCACATCAACGGTGTATGTGTACAAAAGCATTATAGCCAAATGCATGTTGGGGTGCACACATATCTGTGTATGTACCATGGCATGGTTGGGGTGTGACACATGGATGTGGGTTCCACCTTCATGTATGTGCATGGTGAACATGTGTATGTGAGGGTATTTGACATGTGTGCCACTGTGATACACCATGGATGCATGTGACACTGACATGTAGGAGGCTGATTGGCAGATGTGACATGGATGCCGAGGATTTCACTGCAACAGGTGGTGTAGATGTACAGATGCATGTACGTCTGGTGGCGTGTTTGCATGTTTTTGCCAATCACCGTGTTGCATGTGACGTCAGGCTAACCTTCGTATGGTCATGGTGTTGTATGTGTATGGATGGTGCTGGCTGCTGCAACATTCCTTTTCATTTGCGCGTGTGTCGCTAGAAATTATATGTGTGTTGGGGAGTGTGATGCCATGTGTGAAGTTTGAGACTGCCACTCATCTGCAACTGTCATGTGTGTATCAGACCATTGTACAGTCTCCTGATGCCTGTGTTCTGTCTCTCCCTGTCTGCAGCATCAACTGATGAAGAGGGCGGAGACGGTGCTGTGGAGCACACAGGCAGGGATCCCACCGCCAGCCGGAGAGGCAAGGCCCAGCTCCCCTCCCAGGTTGCCATCCCGTCAGGGAGTGAGGAGTCTGGTGCCGCCTCTGCGACCGCAGCTGCTGAGGGTAGGTCCAAGAGGCAGAGGTCGGAGGTGGACTCCTCGGCAGCAGAAGGGGCAGCTGAGACCCCACAGGGGCCTACGGAGGAAGATGGCACGGAGTCGTCCAGGTTGGTGGGGGGTTTGGTTGAGGAGGAGGCCGTGGAAGTGTCACACACAGGGCCTGGAGGGGGGATTCCACTGGTGCCAGTGGTGCAGTCCAGGGGCAGGGACAGGAGGCAGCACAGGCCACCGCGGAGGTGCCTATGTGTAATCCTGTTCCTGATCCTGTGACTGCATCATCCGGCACCAGCAGGGATGCCTTCGTCCAGACTCATTTTCAGGGAGGGGATAGCCGCACAACAACTGGCCTTCCTCTCCCTGCAGACTTGGCAATCCGGGACCGGCTTGAGCCTGTCCTGGGTGGGGTGGCGTTGCATGTTTATGACATTCGGAATGACGTGCAGGGTTCTCGCGAGTACAGTGCATGTCATTTCGAATGTCTCGAAGACCACGTCAACCTACTGGGTGGGGTCACCAGTTTTGGGTTCCTCAGTGTGCTGGAGCTTCTGCCTACCCCCTTCTCAACTGAACTCCCTATGCGCCGGTCTTCCTCTGTGCCATCTTCCTGCCCAGGTGCCACCCGGGCAACCTGTGGAGCTGTCCCTGACCCAGCGGCCAGGCTGCCGGAGGACACATCCCTGCCACAGTCGGGAGTCGGAGGTCCAGCAGGGGTGGCCACCCCAACAACTGGACCCTAGCAGGTGGATGACATGCAGGCAACAATGGGCAGGGAACATGCACGGCATCAGCAGGCTCAAGGTGGGAGCGATGATGTCTCAGGGCCAACAACATCAGAGGGGCAGGCATCGGCCGGAGGGCAGGAAGACCCTGGATTGCAAGTGTCTTCCATGTGGCAGCAGTTGGGCCAGGCCATAGATGCGGAGCGGGGGCGGGCGGAAGAGGCACGGCTCATTATGGTCAGAGCAGAGAACTCCATGCGCAGGGCGCTGAGGCGGGCCGAGTGCCTCAAGGCAATTCGCAGGGGGTTTGAGATGAACATGGCATTGTCCCTGCGAAACCTCACGGACATGGAAGAGGCCCGCCTCCAGGACATAGACCAGGAGTTCGATGATGCCCTGGCCCAGGAAATCAGAAAGTGAGCCATCGGACTTGCCTGCTCACATTGTATATAGTTTGTAGTGTTAGGTTTCATTTTAATTTTCCTTTATTTTGGGGTGATTGGACTATGCCCCACACTTTTGTATATAGTTCTTTTCTTAGGTCGTTTTTTTGATAGGTTTCATTTCTTTCGTTGGGCTCATGGACCATGGATGAAATTGGTCTACATAGTTGAACAGTGGATTTATGAGAGAATTTGATTTTTTTACTCACCATGGATCAATGGATTTTACAATTTACGTTTCCTTTGGATTTGATTTGGTGGACCGAGAGTTTGGACACATTTTCTTTTGGATCACTTTGGATTGGTTCTTCACATGTTTTTTTATTCTGTTTTGGACATACATTTCAATTCATGTTTGAAATATTTTTTCATGCTTTCATTTCATTTCATTCATTTTGTTCATAATACATTTTGATTTCTTACTTCCATGTGTGGTATTCGCTCATTGGGTTACTGCATGTGAAAAAGTGGATGTACACAATCACTGGCACCCAGTGTGTGTGTGTGTGAGGGACATGTATTGATGTGCATAGTTGAATTTTGGTTTGTGTCATGAAATAGTTATTTCAGTGTGGGGTGGATTGAGGACTTGATTACCTCTCAAGACTGGGGTGGCGTGCTGTGGGATTTTGGTGGACATGAGGTCCATGATTGTGCATCTTTATGATGTGTTGGGGGGACATGGTTCGGGGCCTGCTGGCAGGTGCCCGTCAATGCTGGGTGGGTGGGGGTGCAGGGGGACATGAGTCAGGCCATAACCTTCAATGCTGGGTGGGTGGGGATGCAGGGGAACATGAGTGGGGACCTGCTGTCAGGTGCCCATCAATGCTGGGTGGGTGGGGTGCAGGGGGACATGAGTGTGGGCCTGCTGGCAGGTGCCCGTCAATGCTGGGTGGGTGGGGGTGCAGGGGGACATGAGTTGGGCCATAACCATCAGTGCTGGGTGGGGGTGCAGGGGGACATGAGGCGGGGCCTGCTGGCAGGTGCCCATCAATGCTGGGTGGGTGGGGGTGCAGGGGGACATGAGTGGGGGCCTGCTGGCAGGTGCCCGTCAATGCTGGGTCGGTGGGGGTGAAGGGGGACATGAGCGTGGGCCTGCTGGCAGGTGCTCATCAATGCTGGGTGGGTCGGGGTGAGGGGGCCATGAGTCGGGCCATAACCATCAGTGCTGTGTGGGTGGGAGTGCAGGGGGACATGAGTCGGGGCCTGCTGGCAGGTGCCCATCAATGCTGAGTGGGTGGGGGTGCAGGGGGACGTGAGTGTGGGCCTGCTGGCAGGTGCCCGTCAATGCTGGGTAGGTGGGGGTGCAGGGGGACATGAGTGGGGGCCTGCTGGCAGGTGCCCATCAATGCTGGGTGGGTGTGCAGGGGGACATGAGTGGGGGCCTGCTGGCAGGTGCCCGTCAATGCTGGGTGGGTGGGGGTGCAGGGGGACATGAGTCTGGGCCTGCTGGCAGGTGCCCGTCAATGCTGGGTGGGTGGGGGTGCAGGGGAACATGAGTCGGGGCCTGCTGGCAGGTGCTCGTCAATGCTGGGTGGGTGGGGGTGCAGGAGGACATGAGTGGGGGCCTGCTGGCATGTGCCCGTCAATGCTGGGTGGGTGGGGGTGCAGGGGGACATGAGTGTGGGCCTGCTGGCAGGTGCCCGTCAATGCTGGGAGGGTGGGGGTGCAGGGGGACATGAGTCGGGGCCTGCTGGCAGGTGCCCATCAAAGCTGGGTGGGTGGGGGTGCTGTGGGACAAGAGTGTGGGCCTGCTGGCAGGTGCCCGTCAATGCTGGGTGGGTGGGGGTGCAGGGGGACATGAGTCAGGGCCTGCTGGCAGGTGCTCGTCAATGCTGGGTAGGTGCTGGTGCAGGGGGGACATGAGTCGGGCCATAACCGTCAATGCTGGATGGGTGGAGGTGCAGGGGGACATGAGTGGGGGCCTGCTGGCAGGTGCCCGTCAATGCTGGTTGGTTGGGGTTGCAGAGGGACATGAGTGTGGGCCTGCTGGCAGGTGCCCGTCAATGCTGGGTGGGTGGGTGTGTAGGGGGACATAAGTCGGGCCTGCTGGCAGGTGCCCGTCAATGCTGGGTGGGTGTGGGTCCAGGGGAACATGAGTGTGGGCCTGCTGGCAGGTGCCTGTCAATGCTAGGTGGGCGGGGGTGCAGGGGGACATGAGTCGGGGCCTGCTGACAGGTTTCCGTCAATGCTGGGTGGGTGGGGGTGCAGGGGGACATGAGTCGGGGCCTGCTGGCAGGTGCCCGTCAATGCTAGGTGGGTGGGGTGCAGGGGGACATGAGTCGGGGCCTGCTGGCAGGTGCCCGTCATTGCTGGGTGGGTGGGGGTGCAGGGGGACATGAGTCGGGGTCTGCTGGCAGGTGCCCGTCAATACTGGGTGGGTGGGGGTGCAGGGGGACATGAGTTGGTGATCACTAGTGCAAGGTGACATGTGGGCTGGCTGGGGGACATGCCCATGGTGGATGGGCTGCCTGCGGGACATGACCAGGGGTGCAGGGTAGTCCCCTGTGGTGTGGGATGCCTGCAGGGGCTGGGGAGGGGGTAAAGGGCTCACCTGGGAGGACCCACACTGCCAATTCACGTGTGAAACAGCCTGCGCACCCCACTGAATTCACGTACCCCGCTCTGCAAGCGAAATTGCGTGTGAAACTTCCAGCGCACCCCAGAAATACACGTACTCCGCTCGCACAAGGCCTATCGCGTGTGAGACTCCCCGTGCACCCCACTGGATACATGTACCCGCTCTGCAAGCTGAATCGCGTGTGAAAGTACCCGCACACCCCTCAGAATACACGTACCCCGCTCAGACAGCGAAATCGCATGTGAAACGTCCACGCACACCGGAAATACACGTACCCCACTCGCACAAGGCCTATCGTGTGTGCCCAGGAATACTCGCTCCCCGCTCGCGCGATTGCAGTGTAGCGGCCCTGTTAGCTGGTTAAGGGTTAGCGCGGCCCTTTGCACTGCATTGGGGATTTCAATGGCTTTTCCTTGCGCAAGGGGCGTTGTTGGGGGTGTAACTGGCGCTGCGGGATGTTCTTTGCGCCAGCGCTCAAAATGGCTTGGCAATTCCATGAATACGCGGTGCGCCAGAATGCTGTTTAGCACATACGGCCGGTGCACGCTGGCGCATGCTGGCGCAAGCTCCCTCTCTGCGCTGCTCACGTGCGCTGCCTCTGCGCTGAAATCTATGAATTACCCCGTTAAAGTCTTGTATTCCCAATTCAAGACTTCGATTGAGATGCTCCTGAAATCGACTGTAACAAATTAGGTATTATGTTACATGCGGATGATATAGCTATTCTATATAACACACCGAAGGACAAGAGGCAAGTTACCATTTGGAAAAACTCAGCAAATAATATAATCTGGAGGTGAATATCTAGAAAACAATGGCAATGGTATGACACCAATCCAGACACCCAAGCAAAGATCCTGCGATTCAGAGCTATCTGGTAACCTTGTGCTCCCTAAGTATAAAGTTTAAGGTTAAGCGGAGGAAATGTAACAACTCTTTAGTTCCTCACTGTACGTAACCGGTTATAACAGCACCCTGATGACTAAGAGTTTAGGTGTTTTACAAATGCAAAAATAAATAAATAAATATTTGAAGGTAAATGTGCATTTTAGACTGACCGGAGAGATCGTTTGCCACGTGAAATCATGTGTTTTTTAAAGTATTCAGATCTCTTATAATTGGTATTGGTCCTAGCAGGTGGGGTGCAGTGAGTGCATTCTGAGTCAAAGGAAAGGGTCAGCCCTTGTAGAGCGGTACAGCTACTCAGCCTTCTTTTGGGGTCTATAAATATACTGCCTAGCGCCCCAAAGTATGGATCTGAACTCTTGGGCAACCCTTGGAAAAAGATGTTCTGGGCCTGAGAGTTACATTAGCGGGCATGTATATCAGCAGTAATTGTCTCGGCCACCATCATACATCATGTGATGGTTTCCAATGTGTCTCTGTAATGGATTTTCCTGGCATGGCGAGCAGAGATTTTTGGGACCGGAACATTGATGGTGCAATCTGCCCCCTTCCGTTACTTGACTTATTTGATGAATCTGTAGTCTCCATGCCACTAACGCTGCACCGGCCCTCCTGTGTTCTGTGTGCTGCAGATGATTGGAAGGGTGGTTGTGTTCTTCATCTTTGCTGATAATTGTTAGTGTTTGTAATAAGCCACCTAAGGGTCTCATCACAAGTTTGGCACGGTGGTAAAAAAGTGGCAGTCATTCTGCTACTGTCACTTTTACAGCACCTCCAAATTGCTAGAACAGAAAAATAGTGTTTATTCTGCCAGCTCTAATTTATTCCGATAGTGCCAAAAAAAACAGTGGTAAATCCGCTAGCGGAATTAGCACCAAAAAAGCAGTGGTAATCTCACTGAAGTACACGGTTAAACAGGCGGTAATTCCTCCAAAAATACATTTCAGTTTCTCATCCTCATAGGTGAAGGTAAATGAATGCAATTGTGGAAAAAAAAGCCACAGGTGCACCCAATCCACTCAATGGCAGTGCGGGCGGGGGACGGGCTAGGGGCTTGCTGCCAAATGTGCTTGCAGGGGGCCGCTCAGAATTCAAAAAGAAAAATTTTATTTTTGAAGTCACTCTAACTTCATAAAGAAATGATTTCTGATACTGTCCTGTAATGGAAATAATGTCTTTATTAAGGCAGAAGAAACATTTTCTTTTTGAACTCACAGTCCCCCCTCACACACCAACCGCATGATATGGCGGCTTCCAGGTTGGAGCCCTCCATGTCACGGGGTGGGAGGAGCCCTATGACTTAAAAAGAAAGTGTTTCTTTTTTATTCCTTCTTCCTTCATAACAAAGTAATTTCCGTAATGGTAATTGGTCCCATAATGGAAATAATTTCTTTATGAAGGCTGAGTGACGTCAAAAATAAACATTTACTTTGACGTCATAGGGGCCCCCTGTAGACTGTGACATGGAGGCCTCCAGCTCCATCACAGGAAAAAGCGTTCCTGCTGCACCTGAGGCCTCGATCCCTGTCATGATCAATGGATTCAAAGGTATGAACATGTATTTTGTGTAAAAGTGCGTGCGTGCATGTAAGTGTGTATATGTGAATGAGTGAGTACCTGATGTATGGTGAAAGGACCCACATGTAAATGTATGGGTTACTGTGTGTGAGTGTATGGTGAATACTCTGATTACTTACCGATAATCTTCATTACTCATGGTCCAACTCTTCCTCATCACAGTACCTGTGAATGATGATTGTTGCCTCATACACAAGTACTGTGATGAGGTAGAGGCATGTGGATGGAATGCTTAGCTTAGTTACTTGTAGTCTTCATTACTCCTAATCCCACTCTTCCTCGACCCAGTATTTACCTATGAGGCATGCTGCCTCATAGGTAAGCACTGGGACGAAGAAGAGAGACATGGAGGTAATGGTGTGTGCTTGTGCTTAATGCCTGGGTTACTTATTGGTAATCTTCATTACTCCTATTCCTACTCTTCCTCGTCCCAATACTTGTGTATTAGGCACATTTCCTCATAAAGAAGTAATGGGACAAGGTAGAGGGACGTGGATGTAATGCCTGGCTTAGCTACCTGTAGTCTTCATTACTCCTAATCCCACTCTTCCTCATGCTAGTACATACCTATGAGGCAACATGCCTCATAGGTAGGTACCAGGATAAGAAAGAGGGACATGGAGGCAGTAGAGCCAATTTTGGCAGCTGGGGTGGTAGTCTAGGCCAACCCAGAGTGTGGCGCGACCTGTGATTTGTTGCTGAGCATTGGGCGGCCTCAGCAAGGCTCACAAGGTCCTCCCAAATGTTGTGCCATGCCTTTGAATCCACCCAGGAAGAGTACATAAGGTCCACACCTTCCGCAAACACACATTCTAGCAACATGCACCACAACCAGGCAGGAACCATGGCATCCACAACCAGCTACTGTACTTTGAGTTACATCAGCAGGCAAGGCCATAGCAGGGAAGGAGACAGGCACCACAAAGGTGGAGGATAAGTGTGTTTTGTCAGCCACCCATACCACATGTCTGCACATCCCATTGGAAACTGACTGAATCACAATTAGTCACACTCTATTGCTTGGATGGGTGCACCATATCAAACATACTGATCCTGATTGAGGCTGATTTCTAGAACACCATAGCCATCACAACTGCAATACTACCCCTGGGAAAGCTGGTGTCTGTCCTATACTTCTGTGCCACGGCGGATTCAAGCACAATGTAGCGATGCTACTTAGGATGTCCCAGCCAACATTCTCAAAAGTGCTGGACCAAGTATTGTAGGTGCTCATGAGGCATGCCCATCAGCAAATCTCCCTGCCCACCACTCTGGCTCAGTTGCATGCTAATAAAGCATGTTTCTATGCCATTGTCAACTCCCCCAATGTCATTGCAGCACTGGATTGCACCCATGTGGCATTAGTGCCCCCACAGGCAGTGGAGCCGGCATATCAGAACTGGAAACAGCATAATTCCATGAACATTCAGATGACATATGATGCAGACCTCATCATCAGCCACTGCTGTGCATGATTTCCAGGTGCCTTCCACAATTCCATGATTCTGAGAAACAGCACCCTACCAATTTACATGAACACACACAGAGGACAGCGTACCTGGATTGTGGGTAAGTAGACAATCTGACAATTTTATGGCACACATGCACACATGGAGACCGGAATGAGAACAAATGTGAGAACAAATGTGAGCAAACCTCAGGTTCTACACTGTACTTTCAATTGTTGTAGGTGACTCGGGCTATCCACAGTTACCCTGGTTGATGCCACCTACTAGGAACCCTGCTACACTGCAAGAAATAGCCTATAATGAGGCACATAGGTAGTCCAGGACATGCATTCAGTGCACATTTGGACCACTAAAGGAAAGATTCAGGTGCCTCCAATAGACAGGTGGTGCACTCATGCATAGCCCTGTTAAAGTAGGGAGGACTGTCATGATATGTGAAATGCTGCATAACATGTGCAAACAACGGAACATTCTGATGCCTCTGGATGGGCACTATTCCTCCTTTCTTTTGATGGAAAAGGCATTGCAGGTGACATCAGGGCAGCTCAGGCTATTCATGGGGAGGTGAGAGAAGGATGCATTGCCTGTCAGGACCTAATGGACAACTATTTGTGATTTCACATATATGCTCCTCTCACAATACTGTCAACATTTACTGAATGCACATACATCACTTCCATTGAATAAGTACTGGAGACATTGACTGGACTCAACAGTGATTTATTCCATATGTACATACCCTCATCCCCAACCCCATCCCCCTCCCCACACCCTCATCCCCAAGACCATCCCATCCCCACACCCTCATCCCCAACACCATCCTCATACGGACTCCCTCATCCCCAATACCATCCCCTCCCACACCCTCATCTACAACACTATCCTGCTTCTCTCTCCCCATGCCTAACTGTCCCTTGCCCACCCACAGCCCACATCTCTGAAGCAATGCATGTGGCATGGTCTGTCCTATCTCCTTTGGCTCTTGCCACATCCCTGTGTTGATGCTGATGAGGGGGGCTGTCTCCTCCAAGGGTGACTCAACGGGGTGCTGGGCACGGATTCCTCAATGGGCATAGCCGAGATGGAGCTGGCTGTGTCAACCACACAAATGTCCTGGAGTGTCAGACTCTGCCAACTCTGACACCTTTTCGCCCATTGCTACTGTGACATCAGCAACCCTCCTGCTCTGACTCTCCAAAGTGGTGGCCACCCTTCTTGAGGCCCCAGATTGACATCCCATATGGCCTGAGCATGCCCCAGGTGCTCCTGTGTGATGACCTCCATACTTTCCTGCCTCTGCTCAATTTGGCTCAGTCTGCCATATCACATGCAGTGTTGTTGTGGGGTTTGGTGATGTTGGGTCATGGGGCATGTCCCCCCAGATACACATGGCCCATCTGCAGTGTCATTATCATCAGGGTTGGAAGTTTGCCAGTGTATGAGGGTGACTATGTAGTGGTGAGAAGGGAGAGGGAGGTAAGTGGTGGAGAGTTCAGCTGAATGGGTAGACCCCTTGTGATGGCAGGAGTGTGAGGAATGGTTATCTCAGTGTGCACTGCCACCCTTGTCGCTGAGCTGAGCATTGGCATACTGGTGGCTGGAGACACAAAGACAGTTGGAGCTGTGCTGGTCATGACCCCTGTGACTGCTGTGGAGGCAAATATGGCTGTGTTGCTGGTGACAGTGGTGTTTGTGGTGATGGTGGTGGTGGCTACAGCATCACAGCTTCCAAAGGTGGGGCTGGTACTGATGTCACCAGTGCTGGCAGACACAGTTGCTGTTGCTGTCATAGCATTGGGCACTATGGTGGTTGAAGCAAACTTCTTGCCTTTCTTCCCTCTGACTGCACTCGGTCCTTCATCCCTAGAGGTGTGGCTGAGGGGTAGCACTGGGGTACTAGTAGTGGTGTTAGAGGTTCATGCTGTGCTGCTTCCCTCCTGTTGCTCCTGGCTGCCATGCCTGCCTGTGATGGGCCAAGTGACATATCATCAGATGCAATCTTCATAAGGGGTAGTTTGTGCATTGCATTACAGCCTTGACTTTAGCCCACCCACACAATACTGTTTTCATAGGGAAGGTTGTGGGTGTTTCACCTGTGACACCGGAGGCTTGATGGCTTTGTACCATGCAACTGGTAAATACATATTGGCTGCCTGAATGCAATAGGTGGCATGGCCCTGAAGGGGTGATCATGGCGGTGAGGCTGGTTGCAGCATTTCATTAAGCAGGCCTTCGCAGATGTCTGCAGCATCCCTACAGCCCCTCATCGGAATTGTTTGTGTGTGGATGGGTGGCATGTGCCCCCCATACGTCTTTATGACCTATAGCATTGCATTTTTGCCTATGCCTCTGTGTGTGAGGGTGATGATCCATGCCCATGGACTGTAGAGTTGTTGGACCTTTCACGGTACATATGGCTACTTATATGTTACACATACAGTACTTTTTTACACTGTCCTGTCACTGTATATCAATTGGTCTTGGATGTGATTTGGCAAATAACCTGCTCATTGATGTGTACCATTGTTAATTTTATTGCCAGCCTCATAGTCAGCAGGTTGATGAGGCCTTGTGCAATATGTTTTGAGTCTGACGTTTCAGATTGTAATTACCAGTCTCAGGTTAGTTTCTCCTACTTCCTACAGTCCGGCCAGGTGGAGGATGGTACTTACTGTCTCTTCGTAGGGTGTCAGGACCAGTGGTGCCACAGTGCCTCCTGCTGTGACAGCAGTCTCTGTGGTGCTGGACATGGAGGCTGCGCACCCTGGCCTTCAGGACATTACAGCTTTTTTAAGATCCTTCACATCCTAGGGCAAAGCCCCCACTTCCACCATCTTGTCACAGATTTCTGAGCAGATGGTGGATTTGCCCTGCTTTGTGGTCTTCCTGCTGCGGCCCCATACAAAGCATCAGTGTTGGCCACCACCTCATCGGCCAGAACTGTTAGCTCTGCCTCTGTGAATTTGGGTTTACGCTGCCTCATTTCGCCGACACAGGTTTTTGATTTCTCCCTTGTCATGGCAGATGTCCTCAGTTTCCTTGAATGGCTGCTGCAACTTGAGATATTCAGTGGATTGTGTTTTCAAAATGGCCACCAATCAGCTTTCTCTTTTCAAAGGGAAGCTGTTTCAGCCTGACACTAATTCTGCCGATTTTTTACAGAATTACCATTTGGTAATTCCCCCATTCTTGATGGCGTTAACGGAAATGGTGCCAATTATGTGTGGAATTACCACCAGCCATCCATTTATGAAGGTAATTCCGCCCGACAGAATTACCATTACCGCCAATGGTTCGTGCACACACCACCGCCGGAACAGTAATTCTGCTGGGGCAGACCTACTGCTGTATTACTTCCAAACTCATATAATGAGGGCCTAGGTCCTTTATATTTCTGTCCTGTTCGGTAGGATACAGTACTTTTAGACCCTTTAGGGAAAGATAGTGGCCCTCTGTGGTAGCATCCAATCTGTGTTCTGGACCCCTCACAACAAATGGGGAAAATGTGACTTATTTGATTGCTATTATGGGACTGTTTTCATTACCATTAATGCAGGTGTTTTCCAAGCTTAGCCTTAAGAATAGGCAGCTGCAACTCATCATACTTTGAGCCACCACCCTTATCTTATCCTTATGTTCCTTCTCACACGCTGTGACAAGTAGTTCCAGTTTGAACGTCGCATCAACGTTTGTGGCTCACTGGTCATGATCTTGGTGTATGTGTAGCTGGCAGTGGTGCACCTGCTGGTCTTCACTGGCGATGCTGACGGTGTTGGGCTATTTGTCACTGTTATCTGGCACCTCCACTTGCCAATGCCTCTGTCTGTTCATCCTATAAAACAGATCTAAAGGGCAGGCATTGGTTGGGTGAAGGAAATCAAATACAGTTTTCCAAAGTGCCTCTCAATGCAGTGCCAACGTGGAACCATGAGCTATTATGATATATGACATGAAAGCCATCTGAAGTGTATTCATTTGATCCAGGACTGCCATATCTCTGGTGGGGGTTGCACACATTGCAGTGATGCTCCTGTTGACCTATTAACTGGCCTGCTTCTCAACATCCTTTCGTATGGGTGAAATGTTCAGACATTAATAGAACTCACAATGCTGCATGTACAGTGATTCTAAAAGAGATTCTGCAACCAGCTGCTGCTAATTACTGGCCTGCATCTCTACTTTCTTTCATAGGGATGAAAGGCTTTGAAATTAATAGAACCTGCATTTACAATGACGCTAAAAAAGATTCTGCTGTCAGCTGCTGCTATTTACCGGCCTGCATCTCTGCTTCCTCTCGGAGCGATGAAAGGCGTGGACAGTACTAGAACCCGTGACCCTGCATTTACAGTGATCCTAAAAGAGATTCTGCAGCCAGCTGCTGCTAATAACCGGCCTGCATCTCTGCTTCCTTTCATGCGGGTGAAAGGCTCAGACGATGCTAGAACCCACAACCCTGCATTTGCAATGACTCGGAGTAATGAAAGGCTTGGACAATAGTAGAATCCCTGACCCTGCATTTAGTGATCCTAAATGAGATTCTGCAGCCAGCTGCTGCTAATAGCCGGCCTGCATCTCTACTTCCTTTCATTGGGATAAAAGACTCTGAAATGAGATCCCCATTGGTCGCCCCCACCTCCTGTGGCAAGAATATTACACACACCATTAAATAACAACAGACAACTTTGTAAGGTTATTTGGAATATACAAGGTCACAGTTTATTTGGAGCAACAATAAACTTGGGACGGTCCCAGCCACACATTACATTACACTCAGGTAAGGGTGAACCGTGTCACCCTACCTGCCAAAGGCACAAGCTGAAACGCTTCTGGTTACTACCAGGATAACACCGGTTACTACCAGTAGAAACTTTGGAGCACTGACAAGTAGGTTGTTGGCATACAAGC
This sequence comes from Ambystoma mexicanum, assembly GCF_040938575.1. Taxonomy (NCBI): domain Eukaryota; kingdom Metazoa; phylum Chordata; class Amphibia; order Caudata; family Ambystomatidae; genus Ambystoma; species Ambystoma mexicanum. The sequence goes on along the minus strand of NC_090921.1, from coordinate 930,830,509 downwards.
CCTAAACGGCGAGTCAGTGCCCGTACATGGATTTGGCTCGCGCCGGCCAATCCTGAGCCGCTGCCGCCGAAGCTGCAACGTGAAACTCCCTCATTGGCTAGGACTGCCCCGATACTCCGCCTGTAACAGAAATAGGAAAATTAGGCACAACATACCACAACACATTAGCATTATACTGTATCTCTTCTTTGTAATTGCTACTACCTCTACCTGACTATTTCGGTGATAACGAACGCCTCACCATGTCGCTGAAAACCCTTATTACTGCATTAAAAACTGTATCGTTTCTTTGTAATTGCTACTACATCTACTTGACTCTCTCAGTGACACAAACGCCTACCATGTTACTGAAAACCATTTTTACTGCATTCAATTCATGCTACTATTCACTTTGCTACTTACTCTTTTATAGTTTATTTGATCAATTCCAGAAGAACAGGGTGCGGGTCGGTGGGGATCAAGAACGGCAGGAGCTGCAGGATAGAGAGACTGACTGCCTGCAGCTCCCGCCTTATATGTGTCCCCCGGGACCCGACCGGAAGTCAGGCCCTCGGGGACGCCTCTTCTGCCTCACTTGGAAGGAAGAGTAGAGGCTGGCCACCCCCCAGAAGTTGGCGGCCAGAGGAGACATTACACTCATGCAACGGTGAACCATGTTACCCTACCTGCCAAAGGCACAAGTAGAAACGATTCTGGTTACTACCAGGCCAACACTGGTTACTACCAGTAGAAACTTTGGAGCACTGACAAGGAGGTTTTTGGCATACAAGCCCTAAACGGGCAGTCAGTGCCCATACATGGATTTGGCTCGAGCCCGGCCAATCCTGAGCCGCTGCCGCCGAAGCTGCAGTGTGTAACTTCCTCATTGGCTAGGACCACCCGATACTACGCCGCGCTTTGGGGGTGGCTTTCGCTGCCCACAATGCCCCCATCCCTTTGCTCCTTGTCCTAATTCTACCCTCCCCCTTTACTGACACCTTAAACCTCTCATCTACATTTTCCCAACTTCCATGTCAACCAGTTAGGATTTAGGTGACCCCTGGAGATCAGTCCAGGCAGCAGAAGTGCCCAGCTGCCTGTGGTGGCACATGCTCCACATCCGAGTCCGAGGTTCACTTAGTTACAAACCCCCCATCCTAGGGGTGCTTGGAGTGGGGCCATAATGGGCCCACCCTGCAAACTGATTTTACTCGGTTGCCTTAGGAGATCCATGCTAGCATGATAATTGTCCCGTAACACTTGCCGGTGGCCCAGGACTACATTATCACCGGTACCCGGTGGCCCAAGACTGTATTGTACTGGTATCAATGAAGGCCAATGTGGCCCACCAGACCCTGGCACAGTGTCCATGTCTGTTAGTCCCGACACTCAAATGGCACCTCTCTGTAATTTCCATTATCAGTGCACCTGCGTCATCCTCCGGCCTTACCGTATGCGTGTACCTATGGCAGTGTCACCAGCTTGCCCACCTTACGTGGCCATAGTGCTGTATTTGCCGACCAGACATACCAGTTGTACTGCACTAAAATTCTTTAACTATCATTGCATGTTTTATCAGTGCGTGTACGCCAGCATCCAAGTCCCCCCATAGCCACGTGTCATGTGGGAATCCTGCAGCTTCCCAACCATTGCCCACTTGCTGTAAGATCAACAAGCTGCAGCATACATTAAAATCTCAAGGAACGTGTACCATCACTAGAAGCCTTACCACGGCATGTACCTTGCCTGAGTATCCGCAGCTTACCTTTCCCAACGGGACAGTTATGGGACGTTCCTGGCCGTGCCCTTTAATTGCACAAAAGCCACCCTTTCAATTATCCCATGGCTTATGCCATCGTCCAGGTTTAGGATATGTATGTAATTATGGGAAGTCCCCAGCTTACCTAACCTTTCAAGGTCCCAGTGCGGTGAGAAATGGCCAGACCCTTAACTTGCACATAAACCAGAGTTTTCAAACCAGAGTTTCAAATTGTCAGGGAACGTAAGCCACCATCAATTATTACCATGGCATGTCCCTTGTGGGAGTGTCCCACTGCTTACCAAGCTGTCAGTCTCATTATGCGGCACTCCTGGCCATCTTCCAGGGGCCAGACCAATGTGGTCCTTGACATCCTTAATTATCTCCATTACCTGTGATAATAAATACTCAAAGGCTGTTGCACACACATTTAATATGCAGATCAGTGTCCCCAGCTAGCAACATCGAGGAGAAAAGGACCCCTCTCCTCGTACATTCCACACCAGGATGCTATGGGCAAAGCCGCCATGCTATGCCTATGTAAGAATGCCCGTCCAGTCAGCATCTGCAACCTGATACTCGACCCAGCTGAATCTTTGGCCTAGTGACTTAATTAAGTCTGGCCATTACCATTTACCCTGGTATTGGAGCCAGTTCCTTAATGATGCTAAATATCTGCCTGGCATTACTTGGAATATGCAGTTCAACCATCCCCTCATACATGAAAGTCAAATGTTACAACAACCTACTTTAAATGCTGTGGCTCAGAGAGCTCCCCAAAACCACAGTTGAAAAACCAACGTTTTGTAGAAACGCACTGGCAAAGGACTGCTCTGCATGGGTCCAACAGGATGATTGGGCAGCCAAATTATACCTACCCATCCTCTGATCCTACCTACAACATTTGATCGTGCAGTGTTATCCTGTGCACAGGTTCTGGTGGAGCCATAAACTAGTGTTGTGCCCAATGTGAAGTGGCCCATCCCAGCGGGTGTCCCTCCTTAGCTTTTCACAGCCATCTCGCTGAAGAGTGGTGCAAATAGTGCGCCCCTCCTGCCTCTGCTCTCCTGCAGAGAACAGGCCACTGTAACAAGCACGTGGCATCTAATGATTGTGGGGCCATTAAACGTTGTAAGCGATGTGGAGCACACCTTAAAGAAGGCATAGTCAATGATTACTCAGCGCAGACATTCGTACTGCACCCCATAAAACGCTTTGTGATCCTACCTGGCAGCAAAGATATATAAAAGTTAGCTGAATGCATAGGAAGCTGGGGCCATGTTATCTACTTGCGCTACCGCCCGAAGGACATAACCCTTCCCAAGGATGCTGTGCACCTGTGGTGCATGAATCATGCACACCTTTATGGCTAAACTGGAATTAAACCTTAACTTTGCTGCCCCCTGGGCTGTAGTGGCTACTGCGTTCATGTAAGGAGATATAGCATGCCAACGCACCGGGCTGCCTGATTCAAAGCAGTGCAGAATTTAGCACTGCTTTGCAGTAACCAAAAGACACATAGCGTGGTTAATTCCAGATAATGCACCGGGTGCCGTTTTGGCCATTTATTTACAAGTGACTGCTACCCAATGTTTCCGGCAGTGCACCGTACAAGTATGCCCTTCATAGTTGCGATAAACCCCTGTATACCTTTCAAATCAACAATTTGTTCGCCACAGTAGTGTGTTAAATACAGTATTCAACTCCCTTTATGAGCCCATCACGCCAACTTTGTTTAATCACACCCGCTGGCCAGTAAGGCGACCAGCCTGCATAAACTCAATGCTCAGCTATACAGCTTAGCGGGCAACCAAGTAACTAAGGTAAAATTGTAAACCCAACAATTTTTTAAAGGTTGTGGAACTCGGTACTGCCGCATGTAAGATGTGAAACTTAAGGTTATTTGGAGCAAGAGCAAGAAATCACTCCAAAATGCTAACGGAAATAAAATCCCTTCCATGACATAGTAAACCTATGCATGCCTTGAAGAAAGCAGCCCTCGTATGAGCGATATGCAAAGTTGAATTAAAGGGCATGTAATTAATAGACCCGTGGATAAAACACGTTGACAACAATATGTACAGTTTTCTGGGAAGGTTTTAAACTTAAACCCGATAAAACCAGAAACCCCGATTAATTACATGTAGGAGACTGACCAGGAGGTTGCAAGTTTGAGAAATCCTGCACCTGACTTCGCACTGCCTTGTGCAGCACCTGGGGCAATGTGCCTGCAATGATCCACTATGACACCTAATAAATCGGCCTTGTCCCTTGAATTTTTCAAACCTCCCCGGCTGGGCTTGAGTCCCCCCACCTATAAATTGCCAACCTACTGTATTACCCATTTGGGCCCCACAGACTAATGCTGCCTCACCTGGCAGACCGGGAAACCGCGGGACACAGTAACCACGAACTAAGAAGGGAAAGTTTGCTGACATAGCAACCATTGCCTGCATAAAGCAACACATAACCCAATGTGTGGTGCGTATATCTTAGAAAAACCTTGGCCTGCGTGCTGACCCGGGTCGGTTCCCAAACATGTGCCACTAAATTGCATTCACCAAAGCGCGCCAAAAGCCCAGTAACAAGTCACACCTTAATACACCTTGTTCCTCCCACAAGCCAAACACTAATTCATGATGTCACTTAAATATCCCCCTTCCATAACCATTCGAGCCAAGTAAGGCCTAGTGTGTCAGGCTCGCAAAATCTGTGGAAACACGTCCGCTGGGACCCAAATTTGTGTCCCACTCCCTCACTGCGCATTTGGGTACCTAAAATAGGAAAAACCAAGGCATGGATGCTGCCCTGAATTGGTTCCCAAACTTGTGCCACCAAATTGCATTCCCTAAATTGCATCATACTGGAAGGATGTAAGTGTTCCCATGCCTGTGCATTCCAGACATCGGATCGTATTCAAACTTCCCACATTCCCGACCGAAACTTACCACTTGAGCCTTGCTGTACTACACCTGAAGTACCTAGTTAATCTTTAATGGCTAACAATTAATACCACGCTGGAGTTCTTACATTGCACTTGATAGAACTCAGGTCCCCAGCACTCCAAGACCAAGCATTTACAACTTGAGCCACTGGAGGCTGTTCGAATCTGCACTAAACCCTGTGCTCCCGCCCAGGAAGGCCAAAGGCATTGGATTAAACTCAGGCCCCATCGTTTGAAGACCAAGCACTTGCCACTTATGCCAGCGCACGCCACGTGACAGCGGCAGAAACAAAACAATCATTTCCATTGGCGAGAAACCCACAACCATGGTTTAGAAACCAGAAATACCTCCATGATTGGACAACAATACAATCCTTAAATCTGCCTCCCCAATGGCTGTGACAAACTGATGAACCCTTTGCCTGGATCTCACAACATTGGGGCCACACCTACATCATTATAAGAACATGCCCAGAAGATTCCTGACATTGTATTAGAACTCAGGTCAGCAGTACTTCAAGGCCAAGCATTTACGACCTGAGCCACTGGTAGCTGTATAATGCGTACAGAATTTTGAAATTGGAGGTTAAGGCATGGACGCCCACCATGCAGATACAGGTATCACCCTACTGACAGGCCACAGAGGTTGGCATTCAAAAGTAACCTACGGGTGGGACCTTGCTTTCTCCAGCGTGCTGTTTGCATGGTACACAGGCCTGCATGCTGCCCTGTGCCAGCACAAATGTAGGAGTAAACTCCCTTGGGCAGTGTGTACCTAAAAATGGTTATTTCACTTACAACTCATTCTAGAAAAACCCATAAAACAATCGCTCATCACTCATATCAATACCCTCTTTACCCTGCAAATATTAGGCTTGGCCATGCCTTTTTGTGCACGTAAAAATAACACACCTAGTGCAAACGTGCCAGACAGTAGAGCACACGAGCGGTGGGGACCTTAAAAACATGCGTGTTACTTCCATAATGCATGTGCGCATGTGCTAGCCTCGTTGTGGCCGCGCATGCGCTTAACGAATTAAGACGGCCCGCGAGGCAGTTTCTGCCGGGACCCTGAACCGATCAGACGTGTGTGTACGAGTCTCATTGTGTGCGTATGCTTTGATGCTAGTACAGGGTGGCCCAAGGCACAGGAAGCCCCATCACACTGGCGACGAGGCGGGATACAGGGAGAGAAACGCCCGGCACGTACAAACGTGTCGTTATGGGCATTTCATCTCACGTGCGCCACGATCCTCACACGAGTGACGGCGGCCATTTTGTTTATGGTGTTTAAGGCGGTTGCGGCGCGCGAGGGTGCTCGTGCGCTGTCTAAACACTGAGGTAGACAATCCCTACATTTTTGGACATTCTGCAGTCTTCCTACGTCGGACACGGATATAGCCAGGTTTGCGGCCTCTAACACAGTCTGAGGTGCCTGTGTGACCTGTGAACATGACGGACAGCGACGGAGAGGCCTCTGGAACAGTGAGGGTGGTGAGAAGGCAGCATAGCTCATTACAACCAATGCAAGAATTTGACACCTCGGGTCCCCCCTCGAAACTAGGCCCGAGATGGCTCCTCTGGATAAAAAAACTTGACATGTTTTTCGCCGCAACCGGAGAAACAGATGATGATGCCAAAGTGACGCCGCTGTTGTACTCGGCGGGCACAGAGGTACTGCGCATTTATGAGTCTCTCACCTTACCTGTGGTAAACTACGATGCGGTCAAAAAAAGGGATCATTTTATCCCCTTATCCAACGTGGACTTTGACAGGTTTGTCATGTGTGGAGAAAAGCAGCACGATGAGGAGACATTAGATCATTTCTGTGCACATTTGAGACAGCTAGCCACCACGTGCAGATGGACGGATGCTGATTTAATGGTCCGCTACCAACTGATCCAAGGGTGCAGCTCGGGGAAACTGTGGAGGCAGGTTTTGAGAGAGCCAGGTATGTCGCAGGCGCAGATTTTGGACAGTGGGAGGGTATACGAACTTGCCGAGAGTAGAGGGGCTAAAATGGATGCTGCTGCATGCCCAGGCAAGCTCGAGGAAGCTTTTGCGGTTGGGAGACAGTCCCAGACAAAGTCGAGGTGGAGCCAGAAGAGGCAGGAACCGACATCTCCACAAGGCAATGCGGTCATTTGTCAGTATTGTGGATACGATTTGCCGCATTCGGAAGACTGTCCAGCCAAATCGAGGACCTGCGGAAGATGCAACACGCCAGGGCACTATGCCAGAATGTGCAGAGCTGCTGCCACAGTTGCCACAAAGCGGGGAACCGTGAGGGTAAGCGGTGGATATAGGAAACAACGAAGTGTTGCTGCAGTGGAACAGGATGTCCAAATACTCAACATCGCAGAGGAGGAGGAAGAGGATGAAGAGGTCTTTTTCATTTCAAATTTGGCTACCGGGGCGAGAAAACGCAGACAACCGATGTGTGTTGTTAACATTCAGGGGGTCCCTACGCAGGTATTAATAGACACTGGTGCCTCAGTATGTGTGTTGGCTACCGAACATTACGAAGCCCTCCCAGGCCCCCCTCCATTGGCCCAATCAAGGGTGAAGATGTTCACGTTCGGGGGTGATACTCCCCTACCAATCAAAGGGGTGTTTGTAGCTTCTGTAGCCCGTGAAGGAAAGACGATCAAGGCAAGGTTTTTCATCACGAATGTAAGCTTGCGGTCCCTGTTGAGTTGTGCGGCCTCGGAAGCATTAGATTTGGTCCACTTTGCGTGTGTAGTTTATCAAGGGGACATAGACTCACTTTTGGAGAGATTTGAGAGAACGTTTCAAGGGATTGGTCGACTAAAAGCAGAACCAGTGCGACTGCACATAGATGAAACGATCCGCCCAACGGCATTGAAACACAGACGAATTCCGTTCCATCTTCGGTCCCAGGTTGAAGAGGAACTCAAAGCACTGATCAGTATGGATATCATTGAAAGGGTGGAAGGGCCGACTCCATGGGTCTCGCCAATCGTGGTGGCACCTAAACCTAAGTCCATCTGCGTGGACATGCGGCTGCCCAATGCTGCTATCAAGAGAGAACGCCACCTGACCCCCACTATAGATGATATCATCAGTGAACTGCAGGGTGTGAAGATATTCTTGAAACTTGATTTAAGAGCAGGATATCACCAGCTGGAGTTGCATGCGGACTCAAGGTACATTACTACTTTTACAACGTACAAGGGTCTGTACTAGTTTAAGCGCCTCAGCTTTGGGATATCCTCCGCAGCTGAGGTGTTTCAGAATGCCATTAGGGGTGCTTTGGCGGGTCTAAGGGGAGTAATAAACATGGGTGACAATATTTTGGTCTTTGCCACTACACATACCGAACACCTGAAGCGTCTAGAAGCAACCCTACAGAGACTGAAAGATCTTGGACTCACCTTACACTGGGAGAAATGCAAATTCTTCAGAGATCGCGTTGGGTTTTTTGGCTTTGTGTTTCATGGCAACAGTGTATCCCTAGATCCGGAAAAAGTCAGAGACATCCGCGAGGCTGCACCCCCCAATCGCCGACAGAAGTCTGCAGTTTTCTGGGGATGGTAAATTACTGCGGCCGCTTCATCAAGTGTTTGGCGTGACTCTCTGAACCCCTCCGGGCTCTCACGAAAAATGACGCTGTTTGGGTCTGGGGTACCAAAGAACAAGATGCGTTCGATGAGATCAAGAAGGCATTGTCAGATCAGGACACAATGGCGTATTTTGATCCCGCAGCCGAGTCTGAGGTGGTTGTAGACGCAAGTCCAGTGGGTTTAGGAGCTGTGCTGATGCAGAAGGATGTGAGAGGCGACATGCGACCGATCGCATATGCGAGTAAAGCCCTCACGGAGACTGAATGTCGCTACTCTCAGATAGAGAGAGAGGCCCAGGCCATTTCATGGGGCTGCAGACATTTCAGGTTGTACATTCTTGGGAAACCGGTAACTGTCATCACGGATGACAAACCGCTTCTTCCAATCCTAGCTGGTGTATCCTCGAAACCTCCTCCCAGGTAGAACGGTGGATGCTCGCCCTCATTGAATACGGGGTAAAATTGGTGTACCGCCAGGGAAGAACAATCCAGCGGACTACTTATCACGTCATCCTAATATGGAGAGGGAAGGTGATCAGGGAGATGTGGCAGAGTGCAAAGAATTCACACACAATGTCGTGGCAGTTGCCATGCCGGTGGCGTTGGACAGAAATCAGATGCCACAAGAGTTGGCAGACGACGAGGTGTTTAAAATCATCAGAGCTGCAATTCAGAGTGGCGATTGGAGAAGCATTCTGCAGAATAACACAAGGAGGGAGGACAGAGCCCAGAGGGATCTTCAAGCACCATGGAAAATCTGTGATGAACTCTCCACTTCAGAAGATGGGTTGCTAATAAGAGGTCGGCAGATAGTTGTACCACGGTCGCTAAGAGCCCGAGTCATGGAACTGGCTCACACCAGACATCAGGGAGTGGCGAAGACGAAGGCAAGGGTGCGCACAAAAGTTTGGTTCCCGGATCCAGAAGCCCTAGTTGAGCTGCATGTAAAAGGGTGTTTGGCATGCCAGGCGGCCAGCCCCGTAGAAAGAGCACCCCCGATAAATTCTATGGAACGGAGTGAGAAGCCGTGGGGCACAGTCCACACTGACTTTGGGTCAAACGGGCGAGGCATGTACTTTTTAGTGGCAGTAGACCAATGGTCAAGGTATCCGGAGATGGAACTAGTTGACTCACATGCCACAGATCATACGATCCTTGCATTGGAAAAGATGTTTGCCACGCATGGCCTCCCTGAAATCCTCTGCTCGGACAATGGGCCACCATTCACTGGGAACCAATTTGCACAATACCTGAGAGAAAGGGGCATACAACATCGGAAGGTGTCGCCGCTGTGGCCCAGGGCGAATGGAGAGGCCGAAAGGCTCATGAAGACACTTAATAAGGTATTCCGCATAGCGCCAACAGTGGGGTGGAACTAAAGAGAACCCTATTTGAGTTTCTTCGAGAATATAGGTCGACACCGCATCAATCCACAGGTGTGGCTCCAGCCGAGGCTCTTTTTGGGAGATGTCTGAGGGGACTCCTCCCGGAGGTGGAAGGTCGCGAGCCGGGGATCATAGACAATGACCGGGTGAGACGGGAACGAGAAGCCCACAATGCCAAGGTGAACGAAAGGAGAGGATTGCGAGAAAAGGACATAGCGGTTGGAGACTCAGTACTGGTACGCAACCGCAGGCCAGACGGGAAACTGTCACTGCCATATGAACCCCAACCGTGGGTCGTCACCCATGTCAAAGGATCTATGATCACTGCGGCGAATGCACGGGGAACCATCACCCGCAATCAGTCCTTTTTCAAAAAATTTGACAGCCGGCCACCAGACGCTGATCCTACGAGGCCTACGCAGCAGGAGGAAGATACAGAGGTGCCGGAAGATGACCCATCCGTAGGTCCATCACCGACAGTCGGGACCCCACCACTCAGCTCTCAGGCGGAACGGCGGTACCCGGCGCGACAAGGCCGCGCCATACCTGTTCGGCTCAAAGATTACATTCTAGATTCAGGCGACTGACCAGGTGACTGTCGTTGGTCAATGAGGCAATATTCAGAAAGTTAATGTTGGTAACGTTCATGTTTGACATGTAAATGTGTTGCAGTTGTAATTTGTTGTTTCTTCTTTTTAAAGAAAAAAGGGATGTGACGTCCATAATGCATGTGCGCATGTGCTAGCCTTGTTGTGGCCGCGCATGCGCGTAACGAATAAAGACGGCCCGCGAGGCAGTTGCCGCCGGGACCCTGGAACGATCAGACGTGTGTGTACGAGTCTCATTGTGTGGGTATGCTTTGATGCTAGTACAGGGCGGCCCGAGGCACGGGAAGCCCCATCACAATGCACTTCTGTTGAATTATCACGACAATGCCTTAGCGAGTAACTCACACCCCTCACCTGCTTGTGACCCCAACAATATACCCGAGACATAACCGCACTTAGATTAGCACTCGGGTCTCGCGCTGAACATTTCTTTTTTTTTTTTATCGAAACTTTCAGAATTTTGAAGTCAGGGGTTGGCTCGAACCCCCACATCTTTCAGGTACAAGTCACAACACTTACTGACTGTGCCGCAGAGACTGGCTTTTGAAACCACGTGGACGAAACAGACTTAATTTAACCCCATGGACACAATAACAGTTGACTGGGCCGAAAGCACAACGGCCCACCTTCTATTTTAAATGCCCCAACGCATACTGCAGCCGCAGCCAAACAAAGAAAAAGAACGCTCCAGCATCTGAGGCCGCCCTCCAGCCCTGGGTCATGTACTGCGCCAGTAAAATCAACTCCAAACCTAAATGCCTGGTGCAAAAATGCGGCGCATACAAAATGACACAGCTAAACTCATATACCCTGCAGCAGCACATGTCCATCTCGGCAACGCTCCTTGAAAATTGACGCAGAGCCGCTTATACCTGTTAATCCTTAAAGAATGCCCATCCTTGCACCGTGGCACGGCAGCCAGGCAACTCTCATACAATGCCAAATATTTAATCTGACACAAACGCACCCGTGGCATATTTTCAGTACTGGCGCGGTGGCCAAGCACATGCATTTCAAAAGGCGCGGCGGCCATGCAACATTGAAAACATCTGTAAAACGTAAGTCACGGCATTACCTTGTAGCATTTCTTCACTACTGGTGCAGCGGCCAGGCAACCAGTGTTACAAATGGCGTGGCGGCCAAGAAACAATGATAACATATGCAAACGCATGTCCAGTAATACATATATGGCATGGCAAAGAAGTCACAGTAAAATGTCCCACTATGTTCCTTGTAAGTAGCAGGCGGCCACGCCAACTGTTTAGCTCGTATAACCTACCGACAAGCTAACCCGCGGCAGAGCGAAACCATAAAGCTACTCAGACATTCCCAAACCAGTAACCACAACATGCGTGACCCCGACTGAAATGTGAAACCATAAAGGTAATCCGCCCAAAAGTAATAAAATCGTGATCCCGACTGGCTGCACCGTGGCCAATTTACCAAGCCTAACAAAGTGAGCGCAACGGCCGAACATCATTATGAACCAGCGGGCTTCTCGCATGCCCGGAACACGTGGCGCTGATGCCCCGAAATGTAGGTGAAAACGAGGTATGACACTTAGATGGTAAGATATTAAAGCCATTGGAATGCACAAAGTGGCACGGAGGCCCCATACACAACGCACGTATTCTTTGCAAACGTTTGCATCATGCTTTAAAATACATTGCGCAAGAGAAACCCGGCGCAATAGGAAAAACAATGTGTGCCACAACCATGAACCCGTAAACCCCTGCCCTTTGATGCAAGCTCCCAGCCAAAAGCACCCAGAACGGCCTTGTTAAAGAAGCCTCACATTCGTGGCCTCTCATTTCCGGTCCCGTACGGGTAAACACCAATTACGTGTAAAAACCATTGTGGCCCCAAAATGCCTGCCCATCTCACCTAAGGTCACACGGCACAGAGGCCCAGATGTGCATCCACGACACAATGGTGGTCCACAAAAAGCGACCTATCAACACCAGGCGGGGGCTGCTGGACAGATCAAGAACGGCGGGAGCTGCAGGATCTAGAGACTGACTGCCTGCAGCTCCCGCTGTATATGTGTCACTGTCCCCCGTGAACCCGTCCAGAAGATCGGCCCTGGGGGACGCCTCTTCTGCCTCACTCGGGGAGGAAGAGTAGAGGCTGGCCACCCCCCACCTCCCCCTGCAAAGGTGATGGACAGAGGGGACAGCCCGCTATGTATACTGTCCCTCTAGTGCCCCCTGCGGGGGCTGGTCCGCCTCTAGACCCGCGACCCTGCATTTACATTGACTCTAAAAAAAATGGTGCAGCCAGCTACTTCTATTAACCGGCCTGCGCCACTACTGCTCTCTGTATAAAAAAAGGCCTCAATGGCGATTTCCCCTGCATTTCTTTTACTTACAGTAGGAGTGAAATCCTAAAGCAGCGAGTTCGTGACTTTGGAAGTTATTGCGAGACGAATCCATCTTCATAAGCAATAAATCGCAAATACTGTTTAAAGTAATGACTACAAAGGTCCGGGGGAAGTGCCAGAGTCTGCACTTTATCTGCACGCTGGCTTTCATCGGAGTCCAAGCGCAATCCTGGACCATGATGAATAAGGCACTAATGTGAAGAGTCAACAATTAAAAACCATGCGGCATGTCAAACATCATTAGGGTCCTTTGAAGAGCCGCAATTTAGTTCAAAATAGCTGCTGATTTCCCACGGGCCAGATGAGACGTTTGCTGAAATGGGGTTGTGTTTTTTCCAGCGATTTCCTTGACGATGCACCATTCTCTTCAATTTTATTACCCGCCTAAAACCAGAGCCCAGATTCTTAACAGCACCGAGACCGGCAGTTTTCCGGGTTAAAGGATCAGAATTCTCTCTCCAATGGCTCCAGGAACGCGTTGTCGTTCTTGTGAGACCAGAGAACAAGAAATGATGCCGCTTCAGGGAGACAAAAGGGACTCTGCTGTTGGGAAGAATTACTGCAAAACGGGAAACAAAGGGAGCCCTGCCGAATGGGAGGAATACCTGTAAAACAGAAGCAGCGTCCATTTATCCGCTCTCTTCAGCTTTCACTCCGTAGCGGTGCAGTCACCAAGCGCCCGCTACTGTCATGTACATGGTGACACGCTTCGGATATTGATTTGATTAAGGGTTACTTTCTAAGCCTGTCTTTTCTTGCCTAGACAATTGTCTCGGGCAACAACGAAAAAGTGGCCCACATTGGCAAATGGCTATTCATTCCTTTTGTGGCGCTTTTTGGATAGTACCCACGGGGGAGTTTTTTGATAATATGTGATGTAAATTGTGCATTTTAAATATTGCATTATATTGAAAAGCAGCACTAGTGCTTCAAATAGCAGAGAATACCTATTTAGCAATATATTGAAGAGTAGTTTAGTTTAGTTTAGTTTAGTTTAGTTTAGTTTATTTATATGTAGAGCGTGCCAAGCCCAAATGCATCTGGGTGCTATTATTACAAGTTACAGTGTGTGCAAAACACGGAATTCAACAGTATAATACAAAGGAATATACATAAGAGTTACATATATACATCAGAGTAGTGACATAGCAAGAGAGCTTTAGTCATAGGACCTCTTTATGAGTGTGGCGGTTTGGAAACAAGTGTGCTGGAAGGCCTACTGGCACCCTTGTTTCCAGACCGCCACACTCTGAGTCTGCCTGCCGGGGCCTGTGCGCCTGACTGGTCTGACCCGGCCGGGCACAGCGGCCTGGTAGGCAGACTGATCACGGAAGCACCGGCACCGTTAGTAATGGTGCCGGTGCTTCCGTTAACCCATTCCCGTGGGACTAACATTTTCCGGCACCTAGCTTACCGGTCTGCCGGGACTGTAATGTCCTGGTGGCACCGGGAAGCTAGGTGCCAGTAAAATATTAGGAGTCTGGCGGCAACCTGCCGGAAGCACCAGCAGGGTTACCACCAGGCTTGTAATAAAGGCCCATAGCGTCACAAACACGTACGGTCTGATTTATAGAATAAGTGCATAGACCCCGCAAAGTGCTCTGCGTGTACAATAACTTTGCGCGCAACTGCGCACGAAAGTCCCTTTGTGCGTACCATGTATTTATGTAATCTAAAGTGCAAACTTACCCAACTCCCAAAGGAAACCAAGCTGCGTGAGGAACGGCCACAACATGTCCCCCACACAACATGCCCCACGCAAACCAAAACACTAACCAAAGACCAATCTTTGTGCAAACCTTTGCACCTCTGACCCACCATCCAGCACCCCTGCGAAACTGCACACAGTCCCCCGCAAGTCAAAGCTGCACCCCTGTGAAAATGCGTGACGTCCCTCATAAGTAACGGCTGCACCCCAGTGAAACTGCATGAGGTATAAAATTTCACGTGGTCCCCCGTAAGCAATGGCTGTACCCCTGCAATACTGCACATAGTCCCCCATAAGTAAGAGCTGCACCCCAGCGAAACTGCAGAGCATCCCCTGTATGTATTGGTGCACCCCAGCGAAACTGCGCAAGCTCCCCCGTAAGTAACGACTGCACCACTGAAAAACTGGCAAGGTCCTCCGTAAGTAGCCACTGCTCCCCTGCAAAACTGCAGAGCGTCCCCCTAATCCCAAGGCATCCAAACTGCTGCCAGAAACATCTAAGTCATAGCAGCCCCCTCAAGTCCTGGCACCATCCACCAGACATCCTCGCCTCTGCCACTACCCTAGGAAGCCCCCCCAAGTCCTGACACCACCACCCAGCCACACTCACCTCTGCCACTACCGCAGGCAGCCCCCTGAATTCCTGATGCCACCCGCCAGCCTCCTTCACTTCCGTTGTTACTCCAGGCAGTCCCTTCAAGTACTGGCACCACTCACTGGACCCCCTCGCCTCAGACACTATCCCCAGGCCACCCTCATGTCCTGACACCACCAACTAGCCACCCTCACCTCTGCCACTACCCCAGGCAGCCCCCTAAAGTCTGGATACAACACACTAGCCACCCTTGCCTCTGCACTACCCCAGGCAGCCCCCTCAAGTCCTGACACCACTTACCAGCCCTCCTCGCCTCTGCCACTTCCCCCAGGCAGCCCATTCAAGTCCTGATACCACCCACCAGCCACCCTCACCTCTGCCACTACCCCAGGCAGCCCCCTCAAGTCTGGACACCACCCACCAGTCACCCCTGCCTCCGGCACTACCCCCAGGCAGCCCACTCAAGTACTGACACCACCCACCAGCCACCCTTGCCTCTGCCACTACCTCAAGCAGCCCCCTTAAGTCCTGACAGCACCCGACAGCCCCCCTTGCTCGGCCACTGTTCCTGTGCAGCCCCATCAAGTACTGTTACCATTCACCAGTCTCCTGCCTCTGCCACTACCCCAAGCAACCCCCTGAAAGTACACCCACTTCCCCTCAACCACTGAGATTTGCCAGTACCCCCAAGCCAGCACTACCAATCGACATACCTACCAGTCCAATGTTGACAACTCACCTCAATGACACCGGCCTGTAGCAAACTTGAAGTACACTGACCACATATCCCCCTCCAACTTGAACAACTGGGAGCACTGCTGCAGAATCCATGTCCGGAAATCTTCACAGGACTCCGTAGTACACCACATTCAACTTCACATCAACAGGATGGCATAGTGTTGCAACCGCTACACTGTGACCACACCATGTACATGTGACATACTAATGAAAAGCAATGAAACACATGTATCATTATGCCCATGTGCCATTGCAATTGACTCAATGAACTGTATGTCAATGCCTGTGGAGGCCCCAAGTCTAAGACATCACAGATTGTATTGAGTCACATGTAATGTGTGTCTGCATAGTAGCCCATACAAATGAATGAAGGAAGCCAGTGAGGTAGGCTTTCAGGGGTGACAAAGCCCCCTCAAGTGACACAAGTCCAATTGGCATGTGGCTGGGTGATTTGAAGGCTGTCTGAGAGTGTGCGAGTCAAAAAGATGGACAATGTGAAGAGGCTGACCAACTGACTAAAAGAATCACAGAATCCTGCATTTCAGTGGCTGATGTGCAGCATGATGTGAGACCAGGTTGTGGTTGATTGCAGATGTGTGCGGGTGGGTGGTTTTGCCATGTGAGGGATACGGTTACCGAAGAATAAGTGCACAAGTGATGAGTGTAGCACAAACATCCACAGAGAGTCCCCAACCCACATGACAGTCATAGTTGAAATGCAATACAAAGACATGGTAGAAGTAATTTTGCACATAGACCAAAAGAGACTGTAACACGTGTGTTATCATTAAACTAAAATCTGTATTACGAAATGCACACAACAAAAACAAAATATGGGGAAGGGTGAAATGTCCAGGGCTGAAATTAAAACTAAACCAAAATAAAACCTAACACTAAGAACTATTTACACAGGCAGCTGGCCTACATGTCTTTCAGTGCATCCTACGGGGCAGTCACATTCAGCAACTTCCTCCTGGAGGCGAGGCTCTGTTCTTTTCTGTAGGTCTTCCAGGCCCTCCACCATCTTCCTCTCCTCCTCCTCATGTCAGTGCCCACCCCAATACCCGCCTCTCTGACACCTCAGCCCTGGCCCTGACAATCCTTGCCTCCCTAGACTGCTACCTCTCTGCCATCAACTGTCTATGGAAAGTTTACTGCATGCACACCAGATTACAGAGCCGCCTCCTCTCCTCCATTGAAATGCCAATCGTGTCCTGCCTCAATTGCCTCCTCAGTGTAGATTGGCCCTGCATGGAGTGCCTCTGCTCACTCCTTATATGCTGCTGCCTGGCTGAGGGCAAGCTGCACAGGTACCCTCACCATCTGGATGACACATGTCGGGGGTCACAGTGCCAGCACTGTGATGAAGTGCCAGCTGTCTGACCACTGCCTGTCCCTGTGTTGGTGCCTGGGCAAGCACAGTGACCACCTCATCTATCACACGTGGGACTTCCACAGGAGGCGGGGATGTACTCAGCACCAGACCAGGTGGTGTGGGTGGGATTGGTGTACAGGGGGCCTTGATGGAATGCAGCAAGGAAGGCTCCCTGGAGGATGACTGGGGCACAGAGGAGGAAGTGGAGGAGGGGGCAATTGAATGTGCCAGTGCACAGACACCACCCAAAAGCAGTGCTCTTGCCAGCTGGCCCAGGTATTGGCACATCGACTTGTGATGCTAAGCCCGATCCTCACGAGTAGCTGACTCAGCATCTCAAAGCATTCATGTTCCGCCTCGCCAGACCAGTCTGCAGGGCCAACACCAATACTGGGGTGGTCTCCTCGGACACAATGGGGGACTAGGTCTGGGTGGAGGCATCCATGTTGGCGTTCACTACTGCAGCAGATGGGCCAGGGACAGGAGGTTGAGCAGCAACCTCCACAGTGCACTGCACACCCTTGTGTCCCTGGCCCAGGTGTGCAGCCTTTATAGCATCCTGAATGCCCCCACCAGACCCTGTGTGCTGCCCTTCAGTTACCTTTTCCTCCACCATCAACTCCATCTCCCTGAGTAACTCCAGAAAGTCTTACACCCTGATGGCTCCTGTGTCCCCGCACCCTGGCCCACAGCAACTGAGGAGTCCCCCACCACAACCACCCCCTGGGACTTACCCCCAGCAGCTCCGCCTGATGGAACTGGTGCTCTCCCAGCCAACTTTCCCTCAGAAGAGATGGTGTCAATGGCACCTGCGTCTGGTGGCCCGGGCCCTGCCCTTATGCTCCACAGCAAGGTCTCTGCCCTCTTCACGAGTTGCAGCAACTGTGGAAAATAGGACAAAGGACATTGACATCAGTTATCGTGGTCAATGCATGTGTGGCATACATAACATTAACAGTACCAATCATGCAGCATGTTTCAACCAGAAATGGACACACACACAACGCACACACACGGGCACGCCCATGCAATCTGCATGACTACTGCCACATGAGTGTAGTGTCAACGATGAATCACAGTCATGACACACACACATGTCCCCATGTGTCCACAGACACATTACCAAAAACATCTAATGCCACTGTACCACTGCCAAACTGACAGAAGTATGACATGCAGCCATGGGCATGGGAACTGCACCAGGGTACCTGTCCATCCAATTACAGTCAGCAGCATTCCTCCATGACAGCCTGACCTGCAAGCAATCAACATGTTCCTGCGCACATATCTAAGGATCAATTGCCTATGTTGTGTGGCCCAGCACATACATATTACATGTACACGCATTAACTTGTGCTTCAAATGCAGTGGGATGACACATCACACCCATGTCCCTGAGACATCAATGAACCAACTTGACTTTCAAAGTCATCCTTGCACCTGTGTCACTCTCAGCACATGGAAGTGTCCTTCATACATGTCCCTCACATGTCCACAACCCAGCATGCCGGCATCCATGCTGTAAATGCACTTGGCCCATGGTCTCACACACCATGTGCCTGAGTTCAACAAGTCACTGGGGCCACATTTTGCAAATACCGATGCATATGCCAGAAAAAAAATGTCTGCCATCACATATGCTCAGCCTTGGCATGAGGCAGCATGCTGCTGCGTCTCACACGTACACATGCTGCATACAAAATGGGGCACCTGCAATCATGCTTGCCACGCATACACTGCAGAGCTGTGGTCCACATGGGAACTCACCAGCAGCTTACAGACGTCTTCTCCATGCACCGATCTAGGAGTGAAGGTCCGGGTAAAACCGCTCGAGGACCCACAGCTGGTTCTGTGACAAAAGGTGGCAGCCTGCATGGTACACCTCCACGGCGGGCTCTGTGGCAAGGGCTGCCTCCACCTTTGTATGGGTATGGGTCTTGAGGTCATCCTATCTGGGTTAAAGAGGGAATCATAGGCACCCAGGACCCAATCCACCAGGATGCCAACTTCTGTGAGAGTGAAGTTGGCACCCATGTGCCTCGCTGACATGGGATTGCCACTCTCTCCCAAAGTGTTTGATGGTCCCGACATGGCAACCCAGAATCAGGTATGGCTTTGCTGGGTCCTGGATAGGTGCTTTGGAGCTGTGGTGTTGTTCATAGAGAGAGATGGAAGTCCCAAATCACAGATGAGTTGGTCAAAGGCCCAACACATGAGTACTGGCAATTGCAGGACAGCTGACACTCCAAGACAGTGCTGGCAGTAAGCAGGCACTCACACACAATCAGGCAGCAACAGTTATGGAGTGTTTCAGGCAATGCATGGCCATTGGAGGCAAAAGCAATGGCAGGCAGGATGTACTCTGTTGTGCATCTCCCATCCAAGGCAGCCAAAAACAGAGTAAATGTACTTAGCGTGTAGGTTACGTGCCATACACTTGGCGCAGCGTACCTATGCATCTCACAGCAATGATGGTGATATGTAAGGGATGCAATGTGCACCACTGTTTGAGCGTGTGAGGGTACGAAGATGAACGAGTCTTGCATAGATGCGTTTGGGTTGCTACGCAGACTGTTTCTTTCGAGTAACACATTCCACATTTGTCTGTTTTCAGTGTGCCACTGCGTACTGATTTCTCCCCCTTTTGGAAGATTTACGGGCGTCCCATATACACTTTATGTTATTGGGGTGCCTCTGCGTATCACATACTGCATATTTTTGCTTTTGGGGTACATTGGAGCCTTGCTGGAAAACGCATCTAAGCAGCACATCATGTAGACTGTTCCCTTCCTCATATTGCCCAGAACAATATATTGGTGTGCATTCCATTCATCTATTACATCTGCACAATGGTTGGAAATGCCCAAAAAGGGAAAGATAGTAGACAGGGTGAAGACACATCTGCCCCAGCACAGGGGGACATGGTGTGCCCATCCCACAAGTGACCTGGCACCTGGAAGTGGGTGTGGTCAGAGGCAGACAGGTGAAACAACACCACCTAGGGCCACTAGGTCCAAGAAGGGATCCCCTGCAGAGATGGAAGGGGCTCCACCCAAAGACACGGCACAGGAGAATGGTCTACAGAGAAGAGTTGTTTAACTGATGAGGAGCTCCACCTCCTCATTGACTGTGTTACTGTTCACCATCATGAGATGTACCAGCATGTAGGGAGCATTCATACACCAGCACAAGGAATTGTGTATTGGCAGCATTTCACAGGACTCATTAACATCTTAGGTGTGGAGTTGTGCACTGCTGAACAGATCCAGAAGCAGAGGAATAATCTCACGCAAAGGACCAAGCATAAACTTGGTGCCAACGTAGCCTCTGTACAGGCCACTGGAGAGGGACCAGCAGAGGAGTAGCAGCTGACTCTAATTGAAGATGCTACGAGTCAACTCCTCACTATTATTTTCCAGGCGTAGGAGGCATGGAGACACATGAGGCCACATCTGGTGAGTGGCATTTGTGTGCATCGTATGTGTGGACAATCGTGGTTGACCAACTCATATATGTGTAGTAATACAGCTGGCTGCAGTTGTCAGCCATCCTTGGGCAATTCATGTTTGCTACCAAGTAGACTTCTGTCACATGGCCTGTGTTCTGGGAGGTTGCTGTGTGGTGCCGATGTGTGGCACATGTTAGTGTGACAGTACACATCACTGTCTGCTGGCCTTCACAGCTGTGCCAGTACTTGCATGCAGGGTTCAAATGTCCAAATTGCAAGACACCATGACATGCACCCCTGACAGGCACAAATCACCCACAGGGCACACCTCTGTGTCACACCAGAAAATGTCACATCTACATGTATTGATCATTGCCACATTCTTGGAGCCTGATGAAAAACAAGAATTCCATAAATCTTCATATTTATTCTAGGCTGGTATCACAAGATATTCTAATTAGATTGCCCTTTTGAATGAAATTTAATTGTAAGAGAGAGCGAATAACAAACAAAGAGGCTGATGTATGCAAAATAGTGCTATATTTCAATGTTAATTGAAAAAAATTCACATAAACAAAAAAAGGATATATATATAATGTTTGTATTTTAACAATTAAAAAGGTTTTTTAACAACAAAAGAAACTTCACAACAAGAAACATATAAAATGTACAGTGGTAAATGGTTTGTGAGTTCATGAATGGTTCATAAATCAATTTACAGGTCTGGAACAATGAAAGAAAATATACATTGCCATAGAAATGAAAAAGTATATCTCCATGCATAAGAAAAAGTTTTCTAAAAAACACACACCAAAGTAGACAGTGAATGACAAAATAAACAAGTCTAACAGTACATAAATATTGAAAGAACAAACAGTAAATGTTGGGGCCTGTCTCTTTGCATTGTGCATCAAGTACATGCGACATATGTCGACATATGTCGACCACACACATCCATTGCTGCTGAATTGCATGTTTGTACTATTACCTGCTCTTTCCGGATGCCTTGTCAGTATCCATATTCGAGCTGCCTGCCACGACCAGCCTGCCGGGGCATTAGTGCCCACAGACCACTGCCCTATGTAGCAGGCATAATGTAGATGCAACTTGACATGTATAATGCAGGGGGAAACACTAGATAATGAAAAACAGCTGATGATGGGTCATCATGCCAAGGTGACCAGTCTGGTACTCTCCAATTAAAATGTCTGTAGACAGGCCATGAAAAAGGTTACACACATGAACAATGCCAATGAGTCTGCCTGTCTGCCATACATGCAGTATTTGTGCATTTTCCAATAGCAAATATGATGTAGCAGTTTGAGTTTGTATCACCAGTTTGAAATGTAAGGCCTGTATGTGGTTATCAGTTGATGCATGACTGACACATACCTTGTTGCTCATACCACTGTTGATGACACTCACACGAACACTGCCCTTTCTGTGTCCCTGAGACATACATACATGTGTTGACATGTGGATTCTGTTTGATGTGGAATGACATGGCAGCTACATCACCCACTCAGATGTGGCATTAAGCCTCTTGCTCCTTGTGTCATGAGATTTGCATATGATGAAGTGCTGGTTCTCAGCCTCAGCATGCCTGCTAAGGTATAGGGACACATCTTTGTAGGATGCTGCTCATAGACAGGGAACGATGCCCCAACCAAATCACCCATACAAGATGCATGCATGTAGGAAAAGGATGTTGCACCTATATATGATTCCCAATTTATGAATGTGCTTTAGCAGTATGAATGACAAAAGTTGCTCTTGACATGTCGTATGGGGTCCACCTTTGCAATGGCATTGCCAACTCACCATTATGCATGCCTCATGGGTGGTAGGTTCCCAACAAACCAGGACCATGCTTCCACTGACAGTGCTGGCATTAGAGTCTCAAGTAAGTGCTGGCCTGCAGACAGTGCATACTATGTTGCAGTGGTGTGGAATGTGTGTTTGATACAGTGGAGTGTTGCATTTGTGATTAGTTGTGTGATTGATTCATGTGATTGAGTGTGGGTACAGTATGGTACCCTCATAGTGCTGCATATGTCAATGTTCACAGTGCACGGTTGTATGTATAAATTACACATAGCTGGCTCAAGGACTACTGGGCTGTGCGATCACACTTTGCCAGGGCACATATGGTGCCCAGCCAACACACACAATGTGAAGTATCACTGCACATTGTGTGACATGACAACACCCTTTGCATCACAGTGCCATTCAATCAACACTCGATGACAGTCAATCACTCACTGAAGTACAGTCATTGCACGACCCTTTGCATGACAATGTCATGGGAAGGGTGCTGTCATCATTCACAATGTGCATGGACAATCCATTTACATGAATTCAACTAGGCATACAGCAGGGGACTTGCGCCCAAGTACAATCACCCACAGGGAGCTGATTAACGTGACACATCAGACATTAACTGTTATATGTCTATTCACATATTTTGCCCAGGACCGGGTGGGCTTGACTGCGAGCGTTGTGATTTTGCCTGCTCAATCATCATTGCTGTACACATATCACATCATTCACTGTACATGGACTACGATCTGCACAATGACGCAATGGTCCCTGCTGTCCAAAAGAAGGTGCAGAGTCACATTTCAGAGAAACAGTGGTTGCCATATTGGGAGGATGGAGAGGCTGGAGAGGAAGTAGATGGCGAGGAACTGCACGTGAACCTGGCCCCAATGAATCCACTGGAGCACCTTGGCAAGTACATCACATTTTGCCTTCCTCAGGCATGCGGAATGTGTGGCAATGTAGTGAAATGAGTGAACAGTTTTCATGTGGATATCGATATGCCATGGTTCTCAAGTGCATACTTGTAACACATGCTGTGTGTCATATTTTGTTCTTGGTAGTATATGTCGATTTGTGGCCTTCAGCATTACGGTGAAACATGTGCAGTACTTCTCCTGGGGTTGTGTACTCAAATGCCTGTTGCATGGACCATCAGTCATGAGTAGGCCATATTTGTATGATCACACCTTCCACATGCCAACAGACGGATTCTGGAAGAAACATTGCAAGATTACCATAAACTGTGTGTTTTCACTCATCGTTATCGGGGACAATCGCTATGGCCTTATATATGTCCATTTGAGTTTCTTGCAATAAGGAGCAACATTGCAAGTATTCATGATGTAAGAAACCACAGAAACAAGAACTTTCACCTTTCCAAATCCAAAAAAAGTCTGTGTTCTCCCACATGAACTACCAAGGCCCATCAATCATTTTTTTTTTGGTAATTTGCAATATGGAGGACACAGAAGCACAGACAGCATTCTGTGCTCGAAGTTACCTTCAAAAATGAAAATTGGTTGTTTCATGCAGCTTCCAATTTTTTGTGAACATTCTTTTAAAAGTAAAATCACTTGCAACATTACACACTGTTGTTGATTAATTATTGAAATAATCACATAACAACTGCTATGTATGACAAGACAGAGAACATACGCTCTGTGTGAGCATGTTTGTTTTATGTTGTGTTTATCTTCCTGTTTTGCCGACCTGGGTCATGACATGGCACGTTGGGCCACACTGGCCACGAACGTAATCAAAATATCAGGAGAAAATCATTTGAACAACTAATGTCAGCTTTGGGGCAAGTGTTTTGATATATTACCGCGCCCTCACTTCAACTTAGCGCAATCGATGCACGCATTACATTAGCACAAGATGATGGCGCCAAACAAGTTCTTTTCACATCCGAAAAAGTGCAGAAACCTAAGGTAAGATTAAGATGGCCAACCGTCCCGTATTTTGCGGAACTTAACCACATCGATGGTTTGTCCCACGATTTGCATGCACCCTCTGCGGGCCGCTAAAGATCCCAAATTTGCCTTGACCCCCTTCCTGAGTAAAGCCTTTTGTTCCCTGAGCTCACACTTCTGTGTGGTAGTTAAAGATCAGGGCAGAAAGGTGCAAGTGCACCTCTCCCAGGATGTGCAGCATTTTAAGATGGTGCTCTGTGTAAACGGAGCATTCTAATGAAATCAGTTGGACATCAACAGGGGGTAGGGAGGGATATTAACAGGGATTTTGTCCTTAACAAATGTGAATTCGGAGTGATTACAATTGGCAGTGCAGCATGCTGTGTTTGAAGTAAGGCTATGGAAAGTATTGTTTTTTACCGGCATGGCGGAAAGAGCGAGTCCGATCTGGTACCACGCTGCTATTTACAGGCTATTCCGACCTCGCGGGCACAAGCTTTCCGCCATGACGGTAAATCCCCTAGTGGCATACCACTAAAGGGCCCGTTAAACCCCTTACCGGCATGAAGCGAGACGTTCTTAACAACACTGCCATCGAAGCTTCGCCGTCCGTAATTAGCGGTGACCGTAATATACGGATACCGTAAATTACGGTCACCGCTAATTAACGGATACGGAAATTACGTCATCGCACAGGAACGGGAAGGAGCGCGGCGTCCATCTTTAAAAACACAATCAATTGCCATCCTCTTCATACAGGACCCGGAGGCATATTTGGATCGGAAAAATAGCCATTAGAGACCAGCATCATGCCGAAAGCACTGAAAAGGGGTGCCGCCCGCATAAGGAAGGAGCGCTTTACACAGGACGAGCTGCAGGTACTGGTGGACACTCTGCACGAACATGCAGAGATAGTATTCAGCAGTGACATGCGTAGGCCCACTGTCGTCAGGAAGAAGGAGATCTGGGACTTGGTTGCACAGAGGGTGAGCGCCGTAGGAAACACCCCCCGCACCACGAAGGACTGCAGGAAACGGTGGGATGACCTCCGTCTCAGGGTGCGGGCCATCCTATCGGCCAACCGAAGTCAGGCCCTGGAGACAGGAGGAGGCCCAGCTTCTCCCATCAAAATGATGCCCTGGGAGGAAACGTGTGCGGACATGATGGGCACAGAAGCCATAGAAGGGGTTGGCGAAATGGAGTACGGTACTCCGTCATCCGCTGATGGAGTTGAGTGTCATGAGTCAAGACAGTAAATGCATTCCTAATGTAAGGCACCGCCAAGGGCTGGGCAAGCTGTCACATCATGTAGGGGAAACCCCCCCACCCCCAATGAAATCATGCCGTAACAGGTGGACCCAGGCTGATGTCAGGTGCAAGGCTGCAACCCATATTGGCCATACCACACAAAGAGGCTGTCAATGTGAGTCACCACAGTACTCCGCCAACATGAGTGACCCAGACATCTGCATGCATTTTCCATCCAAGCCCAGATCACTGTCCCACTCACCACCCAAATGTCAACAAAATGCTGCAATCCCATTGTGATACCATAGGCTTGATGAAATGCTGACCCCCAAATCATTGCTCATGCCGCCTCTCTCTTCCCCCCCACAGGCAGCGGGCATGAAAGTGAGGACCAGGAAGCCACCCGGGCCAGTACCTCCAGGGGCAGAGCCAGGGGACACCATATACCTGCAAGCAGGAAGAAAACACATGCAACACCTCCTGCTCCAGCAACCCCCATGGAGGGTGCACAACCCCC
Source organism: Ambystoma mexicanum (assembly GCF_040938575.1). Lineage (NCBI taxonomy): Eukaryota > Metazoa > Chordata > Amphibia > Caudata > Ambystomatidae > Ambystoma > Ambystoma mexicanum. The sequence continues at coordinate 930,804,508 of NC_090921.1, read as the reverse complement.
ACCCGCACCCCTACCCATGCCTGCAGTGCCGCCGGACACATTCCCCATGGTGCACTCTGAGGAGTCCAGTGTGGCAGGGGAGAATGCTGCCATGTGCCTCCTTGATGTGCCAGACAGCCCCACATCAATTTCCGTGGCCAACGTGGAGGACCCCAATGACATTGGACATAGCCCAGACACTCCATCATACAGCCAGGTGGCACACAGCGACTCCGGGCAGAGTGACACCCCAGGGCTCACAGGCCAAGGAGTACCACCTGCCTGTCCTGGATCCACTTCCCCTGCAGAAAGTCCCGAAAGGGCTGCAGGCTCAATACCAAGCCTGCCAAGCACATCGGCCACACCGGCCATGGATGCAGTGCGCTCCCAGCACCTCACGGGCCTGATTGAGGAGTTCATTCGGGACAACCGCGAATCAAGGTTGGAGTGGCACAATGACCTTCAGGCTCTGGGCGAGGTGATCACTGCGAGCATAAACCGGCTCTGTGAGGTGCTGGGCCGGATCGCAGATGCCCTGGAGGCAGCACCCACCAGACCACAGCCCCAGTGGGAGTACCCACCCTCCCAAACCTCCTCCACGCAGACCAGCCCTGTCTGTCGGTCACTGCGTACATTGCGCCGCCACGACATGGATCCCCTGGCTCTGGGAGTGCACATTGACCATACTGCCACACACATGTGGCCTATGTTGCACTGATGGGACTATTGTGGGGTTGTTGTGGGGGGAGGTGAAGGGGGGTAAGGGTGTGTGTGGGAGTTGGGGGGGAGGGGGAGTGGGGTGAGGGTGTGTGTGGGAGTTGGGGGGGAGGGGGGTGAGGGTGTGTGTGGGAGTTGGGGGGGAGGGGGGTGAGGTTGGAGGTTGTGTTGTACACGTTTCTACATTATTATTCAATACACTGGTTGATCATCCATAAAAAACAGAGTGGACATTGTTCAATGTGCATGTGTCCTTTAATTTCTCACAGTGCATGGTGTACAGGTATCCCCACACCCAGTGCCCAATGTCCTGTCATCCTCACACCCTCAGCTGACTTGTGAGTCAGAAATATTGTCTGATCAATGATTGCCGCACGGAACGTCCCTCCTGTGCATCGGCACCGTGATGCTGTCCTGCCATTCCTTCCTCATCCCCCTCATCATCATCTGGTGGTAGCAGTTCCACGTCATGGGGCAGTGGCACATTCCGACGGATGCACGTGTTGTGCAGCATTACACATGCCATGGTGATCTTGGACACCTTCTCGTGGCTGTAGATGAGTGCCCCACCCGACCGGCTGAGGCAACGAAATCGTGCCTTCAACAGGCCGAAGGTCTGCTCTATCACCACCCGTGTACGGGTATGGGATCTATTGTAGTCCTCCTCGTGCCTGTTCTGTGGGTTGCGGACCGGGGTCATGAGCCACGGCTTCAAAGGGTAGCCAGCATCACCTGCATGCGAGTGGAATGAAGGTAAGTGTATTCATGGTGGAGAATTGCACTAGTCTTACATGGCCGCAGGTGATTACTGGCCATACACACATGTCCCCGGATACAGTCACCCCATTACTGGCCCGGCTATGTGTCATGTGCAATGGAATGATGGAGGGGGTAGCTTCTCCCTGATGGGTCATGGTGTGCACTCACGTCTTGTTGCATGTGCATCGTATATGCATGCAGCAGTGTTGGACTGCATTCATTGATGTCTTGCGCGAGACTTGGTGAAAGGGGGTGTTGGCTGTAGTTGGTAGCATACTCGTCATTCTGCACGGATCCCTACCATGGTGACTTGCAGCAATCCTATGGGGGTGCAGGACCAGTGACACGCTGTAGGATCCCTGTTAGACTCACTTCTATGCACTCCCAGGGATGACTGTCCTGTGTGTTGAGATGCAGGAGTCAGTGACATCGTGCTATTGCACTGCATGGTGCCCGATGCCCCTACGGTGTGTAAGGGCCGCCGATGAGTGGTGCATGTGTTGTGGTATCTGGCCAGGTTTCCTGTTAGTCATGTAGTGTTAGGTGTCGGCTCGAATTCATCACTGTGTGGTTATGTGGTCATGTGCCGTGTCACTTGCCTTGGGGCACAGTGTGCTGTGAGGTGCACATCGTGCACTGGTGTGAACATTCCCACCCAGGTGGAGTATGCATCTCCCCACCCCTTTCCCACCCAGGTGGAGTATGCATCCCCCCCCTTTCCCACCCAGGGGGAGTATGCATCCCCCCCTTTCCCACCCAGGTGGAGTATGCATCTCCCCCCCCCTTTCCCACCCAGGTGGAGTATGCATCTCCCCCCCCCTTTCCCACCCAGGTGGAGTATGCACCCCCCCCCATTTCCCACCCAGGTGGAGTATGCAGACAACCTACTCACAGCCCCAATGCACTGCCATGGCCCATTCAGGTTACTCACCAAGCAGCCAGGCACGTCGTCCAGCATGTCGCTCCATGTAGCGTGGTAGTGTTGAGTTCCGCAGGACCAAGGAGTCATGAGTTGATCCGGGGTATCGGGCATTGCAATGTGTGATGGCTTTACTGGCATTACACACCATCTGGACGTTGATGGAGTGGTATTGCTTGCGGTTGCGATACGGCACCTCCATGACATGCGAGACCACCAATTCAACGTGGGTGCAGTCGAGGGCACCTATGCAATTTGGCATGCCTGCCAGTGCATGGAAGGCAACTTTGGTGTCATATATCTCCTGGGGAGTCCGGGATAGGGATATGTAGTCTCTTGTGTGGTTGAGGAGGGCATCCAGCACTTGGTTGAGTATCCTGGAAAATATGGGCTGTGAAATGCCATGCATGTGCCCCACTGTATGCTGGTAGGTGCCTGTGGCAAGAAAGTGGAGCACAGACACTACCTTCCGTAGAGGGGGGATGGCAGTGCTGATTTCTATGCGGCTCACTACATCGTCATGTATAAGGTCCACTATGGTGGTAATGGTGTCCCGGTCAAGCCGGTACAGGGTGTGGATCTGCTCTGGTGTGAGGTTGAAGGGGGTGGCTCTGATGCGGGGGATTGGGGGCTGCCGGCGTGGTAATGGTGGCTGCACTGGTAGGGCATGCTGGGCCTGTCTCACCCTCCTTCTCCTCCTGTGTATCCTCTGTGGTGGGGGCTGTGGTTGTTGTTGTTGCTGTTGTTGTAGTTGCTGCCTTGCAAGCAGGGCCTCCAGCTCCAGGAATGCTGCTACAATTGGTATCATCTTGGTGTGGGAGGGGGTGTGGTCTGTGGGTGTGCTCCTTTTGTGCTGTGCCAGACTTCATTGCCTTCACCTGTGCTGATTGAGTGCACCTGTTCCTCTTGGAAACACTGCTCAGGGTTCTTAACACCTTCTCGGCAATGCTAGTATTTACTCCATGGCGGTAAGGTACTTTGCGGTCTTGTGGAGGCCGTTTTTTCCATGTCCGCTTTACTTGGGATCAGCTCCGGTTTACACCATGCCGCTAATTTCGGCATGGCGTGTCGGGCGCGCGCCACTAAACCGCTGTTTATGGCCTCGTACTTTACCGCGCCGTAAATAACGGTCTGGTGGGTCAGAATGGGCCGTAACGGGAAACGATGCCAGTAGTCCTTTACCGGCATCGTTTTTCCCTTACCACCCAACTCGGAATGACCCCCTATAATTTTGAAAGTCCAGTGAAAATGTTTTGTCTCACAGTAGTGTGCCTAGTACTACTGTGACCTTCCATGCAGGATGGGGGAGAAAAAAAAAGAATAAAGTCAACTCATGTTGCTCAACATAGTTCCATGACCAATTATATAGTGTAAGGTTAGTTCATTGTCAGATGCTCCTTTTTTTGCTGTTGTATGTGGTTTTTCCAAGGCATTTCTAAAGAAAGACCTACTAATATGTATATCAAGTAAACCTTAAAATATATGTCAGAAACTGCTTTGGCCATATTTTAAATGTGTGATGGTAAGCAAATCCTTTGATCTCTCAATTGCTTATTTCACTCCCTAACCACAGTGTCTGATCTGGGGCAAACTATTTTATTGTCAAATTGTGTTATGTCACTCTCTAATGTGGAACAAGGGGAATGAATTACACCATATGGAACGGCACACAGTTCAGCTCACTTCTGGTGCACTACCAAGTCTAAATTGTTCTGCAGAACCATTCTATAAAGGTGAGCACCCTATGTAAGGTGCATATGAAAAATGTGTACGATTGATCAACGTATGGTTATAACAACTTACCCAAATGATCATAAAATCCTAAAAATGCACTCTGTACACATATTTGTCGAATCCACATACCAGTACCAGAGTGGTTGCATGCATGGCTGTATTATGTTGCAGTGGTTGTGGCCAGGGCCTAGACACGTGGGTGCATGGCCTATGGCCTATGGCCTCTGGCCATGCACCCAAGCATCTAGGCCCTGGCCACAACAACTGCAATGTAATACAGCCATGCATGCAAAAATCTGCCCAGTTACCACAACCCACGAACATAACACAGGCACCGGCGGCCCTACCCACGTCAGTTCACATACTATTATACTATTTCCAACCACAGCACAAAATATTCAGAACATAGCCTCTGCAACCTAGACTCTATTAAGTGCTCACAACCAGTACATCATAACACAGTAAAGTACAGAAGATTCTGGCCAGTGGACAAAATTCAAACACATAAACCATCCACCCGAACGCTGTCCACTTCTGTGCACACACTTTTCCAACACTTCATCCAGTGGACACACTCCAGGACTGTTGACTCCATCACCTCCAGCCATGCACCCAACACTCTAGTACGTGGTCACAATCACCACAACATAACACACCCATGCAAGCAGCAATCTGTACACCACTCACAAACCACACACATAAGACAACAACCTGAAACCTACTTGCAATCGCTGGTCAGATGTGGAACAAGGTGAATTAATTACCCCATATGGAACTGCGCGCATTGCAGCTGACTGCCTCCGGCCAGGCACCCAAGAGTCTAGACCCTGACCACAACCACTGAATGTAATACAGCCATGCGTGCAAACATCTGCCCAGTTACCACAACACACAAACATAACACAGCCACCGTCAGCCCTACCAACTTCCGTTCACATACTATTATATTATTTCCAACCAAACCACAAGATGTTCATAACATAGCCTCTGCACCCAAGAGTCTATTAACTGCTCGCAACCAATACATCACAATACAGTAAACTACTCAGGAATCTGGCCATTAGCCACAACCCAAACACATAAACCATCCACCTGAACCCTATCCACTTCCTTACGCGCAGTATTCCAAAACTTTTTCCAGTGGACACACTACAGGGCTGTTGACTCCATCACCTCCAGCCATGCATCCAAAACTGTAGTACGTGCTCGCAATCACCACACCATAACACACCCATGCAACCAACAATCTGTACACTGCATACAAACCACACACAGAAGACAACAACCTGAAACCTACTTGCAACCAGTGGGAAGACTCTTGGGTGCTTGGACTCTGACCATGCACCCAAGGTGCTAGGGGCTTACCACACACAACAGAGCATAATACACCCTATACAAACATCCTCATATTATCTGCATTGCACTCCCCTCCCCCAATTAAGCCTGCCTGCAGTCACCACAGAAGCTACTCGCCTGAAGAGCTACCTGCGATCTGCCGTAGTATTCGCGGACACCGTGCGCACACCACCGTCTTCTTCCACCAAAGCAAATACATCATATGAACCATTTTTTCACTCCCCCACCCTTCTCAGCACCTCTTTACACCACCAGATGCCGCAAAGCATGTTAGCAAGCCCTTTCGCCACCACACTATCCTCGGATACAAAATGGCGAGCGTTACCGAAAATGATGATGCACATCATGCTTCCCTGGGTGTGTCGTTTGTCTGCAGACATCACGCCGCCCTCCGGGCCAATCGAAGTTGTGACCGCGGAGCGAACAGGGAAATGGGACCAAGGAGTGAAGCCAGATACCACTAATATTTTGGGACCTACATTTTACCTGTTTTTTAAAAAACTACTGGACGGATTTTCACCAAATTGACAAAAGCATGCTTTCGGGAGCAAGCCACTGCTCCTGCCGCAAATTTGGTGAAAATCCATCCAGCGTTTGGATTCTACGCATGCGCAAAGTTTTTCTCCATGCAGCCTATGGAAAAAAAAGGTTTTTTGGGACCCCCTATAACTTTGCCCGCCCTGCTCGAAACCTCACCAAACTTGCCAAAAAAATTCAAAGCGGGCCATATACTTTTTTTGCATAGTTTGTGTTGATTCGTCCAGGGGGGGGCAAGGTTATAAGCCACCCAAAAAGTGGTCTTCCAATTAGATGAGCAACTTAACCATAACTACACGGCTACTACCGTGGGCCATGTAATATAAAATCGGCAAACACAGGCCACGAGGAATGAAAAATTGGCTACTAATGAGCAAATGGGGAAAGAGACCTTGTTAAAAACATGGCATATGTCTTTAAATATAAACATTAAACTCTACAATATTTCCCCCCTCTTCTAATTCTAATACAATTGATATTTAATGTATTCTACTGGAATAAACCACAAAAGGAAAAAGGAGGGGTAGGGATAGAGTTTTTTTAAATTTGTTTCAGAAATGTTGTTGCAAAAGAGGCAGTCTTCACAGCAACAGTTCCCAATAAAGTAGATAATGGAAAGACAATGACAACAGAAAACAGCATTTTATCCATTTCAGCTGTTAGAGGTAAGATTTTTTGCAAAATGTGGCATAGCTAAAAAGCATTCATAACTCAGGTGCACGCCTTCAATTGATGACTTACCCTGATCTTGCGAGTAGATAAATCCATCAAAGGAAGACATGGAACAGATATGGAGGAAAAGTGGAAAAAGTCAATAATGTACTCATTGCGAGTGTGAGAACAGCACATTGGTAGAAGCAGAGGCGGCTCCCCACCAGAAAGTTCCCTTTATGAAGGTGGCAAAAATCAGGGTGTGTCATAGGTTGGGAGTCATACAAACGTTTAAAAGAAAATAAATCAGGGGATCAAAGAAAGGGAAAAAAATTACTAAGATTTGGGAGAAGGAGAAGTCAGAATGAAATTAAGCTAAAATGGACCCTAACGTTGCACGTGGCAATGGATGTTAAGGTTTTCAGCTGGAGCATGTATAAACCAAACTAAAATTCCAAAAGAGAATTCGAAACCAGGAAAATAGCTATTAATTAAAACAACTCTTAGCTTTGATTTGCAAAGAAATGAAACTATAAACATCTCTAGTGACTGTAAATTAGGTTACAATGTAGAATGGTTTAATTGGGCCACATCTAGTTCAGGTAATTCTCCACTCATCCCCAAATCAGGTGCACACAATGTGTATTTACTTGTAAAATGTATTTTTGTGTACCTCCCTCCTCTTATGGGACAAGACATATGCTGAGTTACACAGAAGGTCATTGCATTAATGAATACAATAGAAATAATTGAAGCAATTTAAATATAGTGTTTCTGCAGAGTAAGTCTTGTGTCATATCCCATTTTTTGTATAACGTGGGGTGTGCTGTCCATAATGGTGAATGTAAGATGGCCCACACATCGAGCATTACTGAACTGTTTTCATTATCGGGTTGGTCTGAAAAAAGAACTGGATAAAAAAATAGATCTATGGGATTGGGAGGAAAACTTCACTCATCTGTCTAGATTACGCAGCTATGGTTTTGTATCAGAAATTGTTTACACCTATAAGAATCCTCAGCCATATTTGGTCAGCTGCCCCTCTAAGCATCTGTGTCGTTTCATACTTCTTCTATGCTTAAACTGTTTACCTGTGTATTTAGTGGCAAGTAGATCACGGAAGGTTACAAAAGCTGAAAGAGTATGTCGGATCTGCAGGAATACCCAGATGCAAGAACCTGAAAAACATGTTCTAACAAAGTGTCCGACATTGGGACACATATATATGAAATATCTGGGTGACCATATTCACAGCCTGGACACTATCAAAACTACCGGCTTTTGGCGACGTTGCTGCAACACACAACACACAACACAAACCATTGTATTTAGACCTTAATAGGGTCTGCTTAACAGCATCAGATAAATTGTTAGGACAAATAGTCAGAGCAGGATTATCAAAAGCATTGGAATGCAGTGATAATATGGAATGACTATTAGTATGATCTAATCGGCCTAAACGAGATACACTGGGACGTTTCTTGGTACCTCGATATGGGGTAATAATGTCTGTATCTGATTTATGGTGAACTAACAATGTGAGTTTTTAAATAATGTAGGTTAAATAATGAGCGGATATGATGTATTGTAATGTATTTTTATTACAAGCAGTTTTAGATTAACTTTATTTAAATCTGTTGTATGGAAAATTGTGTAACGTCTATATACTAAAACACATTATATAAAAAATACAAAATATTAAATATAAACAAATTATGCATCTACCAAATTCCAACTTCAATGAAGAATGTTCACTACACTGCTTGCTTTGCTTTTATATGATACATTTACATGAATGTGGATTTCTGAAGCACACACATCACCATATGTACATTTGATGTATCCTGACACACATCCACTAGGGTTGAACAGTGTATGAGAGTGAAGGATAATATTGTCATTTTGTAGCCAACCAAATTAAATCATAACATATCTGCATATGTAATTCTCACTACTTATTTGTTGTGAAATATATGGTGTCCCCAACTCAATGGACATGTCAGGATTTCAAACATTCTCGAAACTCAATTAAAAAACAAGTTGCTTTACATTCAAGCATGTAAATCACTTAAACAATAAAAGTATAAGTATTCTAGATTCCCTTCAATTTTGCTCCTATTGCATTAACATGTAAAAGTGTATTTGTCTCATTTTCAATGGGTAATTTAAAGGCAGTAAAATGGGTAGCAGTTAATAACCCTTTTCCTTTTGTCTTGAGTGGTTCAGCACTAATAACAGGATTCTGCTTGGTGATGGAACTTCATATCCGGTGCCGTGAAAAACTGGAGAATTTGGACTTTCATCGGTACAGAGCCCGATGAGGAACCCATGCAGGAGATCCACATCTAATGTGATGCTCTCAGGACGCATTTAGAACTGAGATTCACCCACAAAAACCTCCCCCCTTACCCCTCTCTTTTGTGCTCTGGGGTTCGTGTCTGCTTGGGAAACTGCGATTGACCCAACTCTTTGCGACACCTCCTCCGTCCCCTACGTGACTCTGCTGACCTAAGGCTAACTTGGCAATGGCTACAGAAGTGGTTGACAACTATAGTGGTCATGTACATTAATTGGACTTTACCTAAAATTTAAACACTGCTAGCTATGATTTTTAACAGGCTTCACCATATATGTATTGTTGTTGGACTGTATCGAATGTGTATGTATGATGGTTGCATGTGGATAAATGAGTGAATGATTTATTGTCAATTGTATGAATTGCATAGATTACTATGTTCTTAACTATCCTGCAATGTAAGTAATATGCTAAGTGCAGATTAAATCACGATTAACTTTTTTATTCAAATCTTGTATCAGGCACAATAAATTCTTCTGATACTTTGTTAATTAAGTAAACTCCTCTGGACTCTTTTCTTCTGAGCAGATTATTTATACTAACACCCTACCCCAGAGTGGGGGGTTTCCTTCGTCTTTCGGAGATAAATGGTGATGGAACCAGACATGACTTCAAATACTTTATTTTTCGAGGTATTTACAGAGTGAGTTATCCCTTTGATTCCCAGAATACTTCTTCTATGTTTGATCATTACACAGAGAAGGAAGCAGGGGATTTCCTAGTCTATACAGCATAGGACCTATGAAATCTTTAATTCCAGAAGCACATACACTCTGAAATATATATTAATTTCTCATAATTCACAGTCAGTTGATATACCCAGGGCCCCTTTTACATTCACCAATATAACATGGGCGGATTGAATCGATACCCCTTTTGTTTATTGTTCTCAGTGGAATTATATTTCCCATTTGTATTATATTTCCATTTGGCATTATACTTTCTTAGGGTTTTCCTTTGGCTGTCTCACAGACAAGTGGGCACCCTCTTAAGGACTTGTTCAATTCTTCCCCTCTAGGAACATGTGGGCATCAGTCAGCAAGATTGGGTATGTCTGCTGTCGCTTTCATGGAAGAAAGCCTGGTGTATACATTCCAGGTAGGCTTTATTTACTGTGCACTGCTAATTATGCAAAATGTGTCAAAGGAAGGCAATTTATACCATTCTCCTTTCTTTTGTTATCAATTCCCATTTCTCTCCTTCTGTCAGTCAGAAAGTAGGAGAGTGTGTTTTGTACTTGTATACATTAGAAACCCTTCCCATTAGAGGTGGGCATAATTTCTCTAATCTAATTTGTGAGTGTATGCAATTGGACAGTGTTTCAAAACTGATGTCACAGTAAACCATACGCTCTGTACTCATTCTGCATATTAATGACACGGGTATCTAATGGGAGCGACTAATAAATCCAGTTTCCCTCCCATTTGATGTGATGTCATCTTGGAGATTTCAGCATTAAACAATTGTAATTTTCAAAACATCAACGTTCCTCACAAGTGATCATGTTCATCAGGTTGCTCTCACTAAAGCAAATCAAATAATGCAATTTCCATGTCGGCATGACATAGGATGTGTGTGTTATATATTTTTGTCTTTTGTTCTCTGGCACGTTTACACACTAATGCCATTCCTGGCTAAGAATAATAGGCTCTCCAGCACAAACGCTAGGATATATGACTCACTGCTGCATGCTGTTTCTGTGCTAAAATATCCACATTCCCCTAATTTACACAATAAAAACTAACACAAATAATGTTGTTGCATTCATCTGATAGAGCTTTTCACTGTGAACATTTTAAAAATTATTTGTCTATAACCTTCCTTTCAAAAGTTATCAGTAATGTGATTAAAAATATAAACTTCACATGGGTGTTTTCTTTTCATATAATGGGATGAATCACAATCTGAATGGGCACGCCATCACCTGACTGAGAAGACAGCAACTTGTGCCATGTAATGTTAGTTCCTTTGAATCTGATAGCTGGGCCATTTATATCTCCTGAGTGTACTGTTTGTCATGGTGCAAGTCCTTTAAAGTAAGGCTGCTGGGCCATTTGTGATCCTTTAACAACCCCTTTAGTGATTCCAGCATCTACCTGTCCCTGTGCCAGACATCAAGTCTTCAAAGGTGTGAGTTGAATCTTCATATAGTGTCCTAGCTAATGGTGGGGACATGTGATTACTTGGAGAGCGGCCTGTTCTCAGAATGAATTTGGTGTATTTATAAAGCATGTGTGTTGGCCCGGTGGCAGCTGGAAAGCTGTAAAGGGGAAGTATTTTTTTTTTTTTTACCCAGACCTGATTTTGAGGACAACGCAAAAATCAGTGCAATAAAATGTATAGTCGAGCATCAAAGCCAGCATTCATTTTTTTCTCATGGGAAAGCAAGCCACTGTCCACTTCTGTTTCTGTTGCTGTGGCTAGGGGACAGAATGCCATTTGGCTGTCCAGACCATATTGATGGCAGTATTAAAATATGCATCCTTTGAAAGTCATTTAATTTTACCTATTGCTTTTACTTTTTGACAAAACATGGCAATATTATAACATTGTATTCGCAATCAAAATCCTGTCAAAGACTTATATTTGTGAGTTTCTGTAGGTTTTAAAATATAGATTTTAATCATTTTAAGGTAATAAAAAATAACACAACCAGGCCTCAATTAGATTTTTCACTTTCCAATAAAATGTTGTGCATTTCATCCCAGATTGGACTGTTTTTCCCATTTAATGAAAGGTTGCTGCTCACTTTCTGGTATGGGCTGCTGACATCAAACATGTCCTTGCACAAGTATTTTTTATATGCTATGCACAGCCTGCAGCTCACATGCTGATGTTTTAATGTTACGTTTTACTCTGCATCTTTTTCTTTTGCATAGATTTCCATACATCTAAAAAGGCACCATAAATGGGACAGCTATCTTACTTTCAAATCTAATTTATCTTATACTAATATCTGAAACAGATCCTATGGGCCGATGAGTAAATGTTAAAAGTGATTATTTCACTTTGTAGGCCCAAAATCAATGGTATGAGAAGAATTGGCAGTAGCAACTGGGGATTGGCAAACACTCCTGAAAGTGGATGGTCATTTCAGTTTACTACTGGATTATAATCTAGGTGGTACACTGAGAAGCAAAATCTTGATGAAGGTAATTTTGAAAATGAGAGTGTTCTAGTCTAGCAATGTCTATCCTTTCTTTAATTCTTCTTAGATCAGTACATTGAGTACCAGCGATTTGGATGATGATCACACTTATCTTTTATAAACCATGAATGCTGGAGTCTGTGCTATGTCATTATTATTATTATTATTATTATTATTATTATTATTATTATTATTATTATTATTATTACTACTATTAATAATATTATTATCATTATTATAAGTAGTAGTAGTAGTACTAATAGTAGTGGTGATAGAAGTAGTGGTATCATCATCTTTTTAAATAGAGAGCAGTAGGGAATTTAGCATTTGGCCACTGATTCCAAACTGGACATTCCTACCACTGCCTACCCTCCGACTACTCACCACAGTTTAATCCTCCTTCCCACACTGCCTTTCATCATACATACCCACTTGACTACATCACATTCCAATACATAATACCACTCCCAAGACTATCCCACTCCTGTTCCCAGTGGCTAATGGTCTTTTTTATCTTTTTCTGTACTCCCTTCTACACCACATACAATCTCAAAACATTCCATTCCATATGAGCACAATAGCATAAGTGATTAATGATTTTAAAGATTTGCCTTTTCATTTGGATAACCTTCATACTTATACTTTCAGCACTGTTTCAGAGATTTTAGAAAAACAGAGACTTTGGTAGGTCTGGCATGGTCGTGGGCGGAGACGTCATTTAGGGTCATCAGAGGTCGCAAGTGCGACCTCTGGCTTCTCCCTTGCGACTTCTTAAAAAAAGGGGGGTTTGGTAATGGAAGCTCCTGGGCTGTGGCCAGCACCATGTGGCTCTTTACATCTGGAGGGCTGGCTTTCATGTTCAGACCCCTTAAAAAAAGAAGAAAAATAAGAATAGGAGTGCCACAAGTCTAACACTTTCATCACTGACCCTAAATAAGAAAGAATAGGAATACCAAATAATGTGTCTTTCTGGAATTCTATACAATAATTACTAGACTCGTTAAAGGTTTATTTCAAGCACACTTCAGGGGGTGAGTCACTGATTTAGTCTGTTCTTAAACGCCTCAACTCAGCCTTTCATCCGTCTGAGGTCGATAAATAAGTACCAACACAGGTTGAGTGATATTGGGTGTACATTTTTTCTATATAAAGCGCTTAAGCGTAAGTGCTATGTAATAACACATCATTATCATTTGGTCATGGACGTCTGCTTGCATTCACATTAATTTGGTAATGTGGGCCTATATACACTGATGTTAACGATACATATGGCGATCCATTCTTGTATGAAATGTATATTACATTATAGTGATATCATAATCATATTTTTGGTAGTGTACAATGCTATGCGAGGCCACTTCCTGTTTTGTCAATAGGTGAAAGGTCGTGTTCCATCACTTCCCGCGATATCACTTTGGGATGGGGTCAAATGACATCACTTCCTGTGATGTGATCCGGGGTCAAGGGTTGTGTGATGTCACTTCCGCTACCCCTGGTATTTTGGTGAAATGACGTCCCTTGTTGTGGGTTCTAAACACTCTAACAGTGTTCCCCAGGATGCTAGGAAAACCTCGAGTCTGTTACAGTTTAGGAAGAGGGAAAAACATGTCCTGGTTGATTGGGACTGCCGGGCCTTTCCATTTCTGACTTTTTTCCTCCTTTCGTTCTGTGTTCGTCGTATCACCCCGTCAGCTATCCTGAGAGCCTTGGAACCCTTGCAGTAGAAGGACTGCTACCATCGAAATGGAAATTGAATGGAATTGATCTCTTTTTTTTCTCGCACTGCTGCTACCTTTCCCTAACCTCAAACCCATTACTCTCTTCCCCTATCTTCCTCACTCCCTACATCCCCTCTGATGACATATTTTGGTATGTTCCTTTCTGCGAGTCTTTGGACGAAGCCATACACTTCCACTGCATTTGTGTGTTCCATATGTGTTCCTAAAGGTTCCTTTCACTTCTCCAAATTCCTAAGGGTGAGTTAAACAATCAGGTTGCTTTGTAAATGCAGCTGATTTCCAACTCTCTATGTATTTGCCATCAAGTGTAGAAGCCTGCTTAACGGCATTTATAAGTTACTGGTCGGCAGTCGGCACATGCAACTGTTTTATGTGCACCCTGGATTCATAAACTGCGAGTACTCTACTTTGATGGATTTATAGTCCAAAGTTCATATCACGTTTTAGTTCAATTTACAGCTTTGTCTAAAATGGCTGGAAGGGATTGCAAAGAGCTCTTTGTGTTAAAGCCCAGAGCCAATAACCCGCGTGCACACATGTGGACTGAGGCAGTCAAAACGCGACAAAGCCCCCTTGTAATTGCTGCCATTTTTCCCGAGGCATTATGTCCGCTACTCTCCTGATAAGTAGAGACGGCAATTTCGAAACACTTTAAATTGGTAAAGGTCACCAAGACATGAGCAAAACATACACTAAGTGGGTCAGCGTCACCTTCGTTTATAGAACAAAAAACAGGATTTCATAGTGGGACTCTAAGGGAATGCGTCAGCCCACTTCGTAAAGTCTTCCCACGTTTGATGTGGCGTAGTTGTTGGTCCCACTGCATAACACTCTCATTACTCAGCTGCAGACGCCTCAGTGGCAGCGTCCCTGCTTTTGTTGACTGGAAATGTAAATGTGAGCTTCACTTTTAGACTCATAAGCAGTTATCCGCCCACTCTACATTTGGCGCTAACTGCTCTTCCTACATTTGCTCAAAACATGAAATGAAGAAGCTGCATTCTGTATGAAAGCACACCTGCAGTTAATGGCTCGCAGAATTTAACATCTCCCTCACCCCCCAGAAAGCTGTTTTTACACAGAAAACACGCTATTTTCAAATCAAAGTTTATTGCCTTCCTACGCCAGACAAACTTCACTAAGGAATTATTTCCACACATACAACAAATAAGGGCGTTGCAAAACACCAGTTGCTCAATAATGACGAATTCCCCACTGTGAGTGGGGGTTTAAATTCTATTAAAGACAGTGATGCTAGTATGATGCATTATATCCTATATTTACTCATCCAGTAGCAAAGAAAAACATGCAAATAAACGTTAGGTCTTGTAATAACAGTTATGAATTGGCCATTAGTAACCCATCCACGGGCTATACAGGCGGTATAGCCCATTTTACTAACACCATTAGCACTCTGGTTCACCAATCCGGTACTAGCCAGGATAGCAGGGTCTTTTCTATGAATGAACGGCACGCCTCAGGGTGTCCAGTTCATTCACAGAATTCTGTTCCAAGATTCCCACCACAGAGATGGAAGACGGGGGCTCCTTACAGAGCTCCTCTTCTATTTCCGTGTCGGCCAGGAAAGGGAGACAGAGGGAAGCTGGGGCTGTCGTGGGTGTCGCCACTGCAACAATCAGGTAAATAGGGCTCTGGATGGGGGTTGGGGATATAAAAAAAAAAATAAGGGATGGGATGGTGGGGATAAGATGGTGGTGCAGGACGGTGAAGCCACCTGTGGATTCCATGGCATGCGGGCTGAGATTTGTGGTTTCAGGGGCGATCCACGGAACATGATTGGCTGCTTCCCATGCCCCGGGTGCTAATCAGAAACATTAAACGAATCTCATTAAAAACACACGATCGCCATAGATCAGAGACAGTACATAAAAGCTGGTGCGTCTTCTGTAGTACTAAGAAACAACCTTCACACCTCTCATTAACCCAGATCAGGAAATATGAAACATCCCAACATCTAGTACAAATACCAATAAGGGTGGCCAAGGTACTTTCCAATCTATTCTGCCATTGCTGACTGAAAAAAGGAGAACTAACAGGGTTGGTGGGCGCATAACACAAATCCGAGTTTCTTAATCGCCTAACATGTCAGGATAGTGAAATTGATCGAGATATGAGGCTGTAACTCCAAAACGCAACGCATTATTATTATTGTTATTATTATTATTTTTATTATTAGCAATATTATTATTTTTCATATTACTATTAGTAGCAGTAATAATAATAACAGTAATAATAATAATAATAATAATAATAATAATAATAATGATAATAATAATTGGCCATACATGACATTAAAACGTTATTTGACTACAGTGGAAAACCATTGAGAAATGTACCACAGCATCATCATCTTGCCACGCGTAGGCAGGAAGGAAGCCAAATATATGCCTAGCAAATAGTACAGTGAAAATGAAACCTTAACACTGTGTGGCGATATACATGGGCCTCATTACAAGTCTGGCAGTCCGGAAATAAGGGTGCTGATATCAATGTCCCGGCACACTTTCTGGACCGCCAGACTACGAGAATGCCTGCCTGGGGCGGTGCTCCCGGCATGTCTGATATGCCAGGAGCACCGGACCCATCAGGCATGTTTCTCACAGAAGCACCGTCATTGTTAGCAACTGTGCCGGTGCTTCTGTGTCCCCATTCCCGTGGAGCTCTATTGGACTCCACGGGAATGGGGACTTACAGTTTCCGCTGCCTGACATCTCGGTGGCACAGAGATTTCCTGTAATATCCCAGTGGCACAGAACTTTCAGGCAGCGGAATTGTGTTATGAGGACGGCGGCAACCTGTTGGTAGTATCAGCAGGTTACCGCCAACATTGTAATGAGGCCCATGAATTTGCTAGGAAAAGAAAAGAAAACAAACCATATCACCCTCTCGCAATGCAGGGAAAACGTCTTCTGAGAAAGATGTGTCATTGACGGGGTGGAGAGTTTCTTGCATCAAGATTATACCTAAAGGGGTGCTCTCTCGTTAAACCTGACACCTGGAGGGGCGAATCAGGGATTTCTTGGCTAGGAAAAAGGTACCAATTTTTGATGATAAATTAAGACTGCATGTTTTCATAACGGACCTACCAAGATTGGGAACAATTTGCTTATTCATGCATTAGCCATCCCCTGAGAATCCCAAGGACATATATATTTGGTAGGGTACATATTTTCCTCACTCTAGTGATCTTGCGAGCAACTATGCATCTGCTACAAAATTCAGGAGAGTAGGTTGAGCCGGAAACTAGGAAAGTATATACGTTAGCAGACTTTGAAGTACTAAGGTGACAGATGATTGAGGGCTACCCAGGGGCACAATTAAATATGCAAATTGGCAAACCAAAGCCAACAATAGGAGACTATTTAACCAATATGAGGATGAACACCAACAACAATCATAATGTCCCAGTCACATGAGAAAATGGAAAGGGAAAGCATTTGGTGAATGACGGACATAGGGTTGATACATTCCACTGTGCTGAATTACATGCATGCAGAGGACAACAACCCACTTATTAAACTGAGGAATATTTGGAATTAAAAGCCACCATTGAAACCTTAAGCCAATTGAACAACCTTCATAAGGAGAGTAAACATTTTTGAAGAGAAACAGTACAGTTATAAAATCGTCCAAACTGTTCCAACCTTTACCAAAGATCAATAGAAAAGAAAGTAATTTGCACAGATACCATAGCAACGAGAAAATAACTTTTCATCCGAACCATTTTGGACATTTATCAGTTAAAGCAGTGACTAAAGCACTACGAATACTATGTGAAACCTCCTAAATACACTCTGTGCCCGAGTTGCAGACGCCTTTTAAAATGACACAATCCCATTGAGAAATGATCTGTGAATCAGGCCCTCTGTCTGCTTGAAACCCTCTACCCACAAGCCCCGCAGCGTATTGCAAGACAACAGAGAAAAGTCTCGCGAGCCCCAGTGTAACAGCTTCCTTTCTCGCATAGGAGATCCCAGAGGAAAGACGGAATGGCGGCATGTGAACAGGAATCATCCTGAGTACAAAACGCAGGAGTCTTCTCAGCCATTGCAAGGTCAGGAACTGTATAGTACTACATCTGGGAGAGGAACGCATTTGTAAATGTCTGACTGATGTCTGCGGGGTAAATGAGCTTGAGGAGAGGCATGGTGTTTATTAGTACATGATATATTTCAAATGGACTCACTTTCTAGCCTCTTGAAGTGCACCATATGTAGAAACACGACCACTATAGAAAAAAAGAGGTTACTCTAGGCCTCTATCAGCTATTGTGAAAAAACGTCAATCTAAAGAAGCTGGGCATATGCCCATCGTTGGGCACACATGGGGTAGACATCCTATACGGTGCACATTTACAGGTCACAGGGATTAACTGGAATGAGGGACCCCCGTCAGAAGAGCAGTTCTTGTGGAAGCAGGTTGGATTTTTGAAAAGACAATTAAGTCCTGCCACTGGCTAAAGAGGCAAACACATTACGACAGGTTTAAAGACACTGACAGGGTGAAAGAAAGTTTGTTAGTGTGACAAAATCACTACTGCCTTGCAGGAGTACAAGGACGAGTAGTGTCTGAGCTGCCTACTCAGCCCTCACACCACAACAAAACAGTGACCCTGATGAGGAAGGTAAAACAGGCACAGATAAGACATATAACTCGTTCACGTTTTGTGTTGACGTCAGCCCAGTGTAGGCTGTACTCTTAAGGGGGATGTGAATGTGATTACTGTAGCAACACAAACTGCAATAGTATAACTATCCAAAATAAAGCAATGTCCACTCAAGGTCCAAAACAAATATATATATGCGTTAATTAAACACACAATATGCAATAAAAACGGTACTAGAACACACAAATCAAAATCCACCTGGTAATGGAGGACAAAGACATGCAGAATATCATGGTGCAATCACTCTGAATACTGAGCATGGAGGAGAATTGCAATACATCATCACAATGATCAATTCAGAAATGTTTCTAGCAGGAAACGGTGCACAAGAGGGCTTCGCCAATCTATAGCAGTCCAAACAAATAGACCTGGGTGCTGGGGCCTTCCAACAGTACCTTATTCAATTCTTGGCAGCTTGACCATTGAACCAGGTATCCTAGTGCTCTGCAAGTGATTAGAATCAGATGTGAAACAGGTCTGAATGCATATCTCATGTTGAGAGAGATGGGGAGCAGGTGTTGTGGTCCGATGATGCATTCTAATGAATCACTTCTATGGGTTCACCAGGTTCAGTGTTTGGATTCGATTAGAAGATGATGGTGTCTCAAGGCACTTGGTCAAGTCATAAAGCATCAAAGTCTTTTGCAGTGGGGAGCTTCTGTTTGAACCAGAGGCAACAACACCCTCATCTGGTGCGGTGCATCAGCAAAGCTGGTTTCAGGAGCAGCAACAGCGGTTTCGAAGATTGAGAGCAGAGGAATTGCTGGGGGGGGGCTGAGGGGGCTATACACCTGTTCTTTCGTTTTAGCCCCGGGGCTAGCTAGCTCTGAGGCCCGACATTAGCGTAGTCCCAGATCTTTTCCAGACCTAGCAACACCCCTGATCGAGAGAATGCTAAAAGATGCATTGGAAGTGCTTAATAATTTTAATGCAGAGAATACTGCAGAAAAGCACCTGCAGGAAATGAAAACCAGGATCCTAGCTATTCTAGCTCTCAGGATTTTATGAGTGCTAATCCAGGGCCTCACGGGATAATATGCATCCTTGTCCTCTTTCTCCCAACCTGGGGTAGGCTGTCTAACATCAGTAGGAACCCTTCACCTGCTGTGAGGGCCTGGGTACCAGTGTAGTTGCCAGTGAACCAGGTCTTGCTCCAGCATCAGTTCAACTCCAATCTGGTCTGGGAGTGGGTATTGAGCAACGGCTGCCTCTGCCTTGATGCACACATGCTTCACCTCAATGGCTAGGGCTTTGGAAAAGTCACCTGTCCCAAAAGAGGTCCAAATAAATTCTTCTTGTAGTCCAGGAATAAATCACAGAAAGAGGGACTGGCCCCTTGCTTGCAAAGGCTAAAGTCCACATGGGATTGGATAAAAGCAAGCCTGCTTCAAGGGGCCCAATCCCTGCTAAAATAACACATGGTCTTCACTTCATTGCATCATCCCCAAAGTGGTTTGCGCTGTAGAAAGTGGAGAAGGCAGGAAGGAAAGAGAAGTCTAGAGAACATCAAGATGGTGCCTTTCTTCCCCAACTATGCAGAGCTCACCCTGGATACACTAACTCTGCCCCTTACCAAGCTCACAGTATCAAAGGATTTTTGGTATGCAACAGCCTGGTGTGAGGATGGCCTTTTTTTTTTTTGGTATGCTCTTTGAAGCCTGATACCCAGGCTGCTTCTGCTGAGAGCTTCCGGGGATGGAGAGAGGTGAAGGTGAGGTGTTACACACCTTCACAAAGGGTCAGAGAAAGGCACCTTCTGCTGGCTATTGCCCTGATTGTTGCAGCAAAGACAGCATGTTTAGGGCTGGCATGGGCTCACAGTGTTGACATGTGTATGGCACAGATCATATATGGCTTCAATGTTTGTGTGAATTACAGCCACCATATCCCAACACACAGGAATTACTTATGTTTAAAGATTAAACTGCCACCATGATAATGGGTCAACATAACTATGTGGTTTTGGAACAGAGATGCCGTTTTAATTGCAGTACCTGCACTGCAGTGAGTTTGCCGTTACAACCTCTGTCAGACAGTGACCTCTGAATCTACTCTGTACCACTAGAAAGCAGGTGCTGTAGATCAGGATACTAATGCAGCAGTGAGCAGGTGTACAATATCCTTTGACTTGATGATTGAGGAAAAGGGGGTCTGACTAGCAGACTACACTTTCTGAGGTGGATTACCAACATCATTTTATTATTATTACAAATAAAAAAACATGCTTTCCCTAACCTTGCCAGATGGCAATCCTTCACAGTTAGTGATAGCATTGAGTGATTCAGCATACAGATAAACTGGTAGAGATAGCAAGGAGAGCAGGTCTGAGCAGAATGGCTTTTGTAAACCAAACCCAGAAGTCTGATATCGTCCAAAGCCTACTCATGTGGAAGGGTTGTTCCGCCCAGATGACAACTGTTAACAATATTATTCAATGGAGTTGAAGCAGCTAGGTTTTCACAGAGATTGTCATTTGGCAGTGAGTGGGCTTGGCTGGCTCAACATGGAGTTGATGTAGCGTAGCAGCAATGGATTGGAGCTAAAGAAAGGTGGTGACCAGGACGCAGTGTTGAGCTGGAATGCTAGAAGATTTAGCAGGTCTCAAATGCAGAGATGGCAGAGCTTTGGTATTGAGTGAAATTTGGAGCTCAGCCAAAGTCTATTTTCCTCTTGACCATGTGACAGGAGACCTTGTTTTGAGCTCCTTCTTCGCATTTAACACAATTACATGAATCAAATCTGGCACTTTCAGTGTTTTTCAATTACACCTCAAGATGAGCTTGTCTCACTTCTCACATTCATTGAATCTTCTCGAATAGATAAACCAGTTTCTTGGCTGCCCCAACTGTAGACAATGGGCCCGACAATCTTTCTCGAATATTCCCTCATTGTCAGCTGTTTTCTTCTTCTGCACCAAACTTTCAGCCCTTGTGTTCATCGGGTCCTTGTTTGCTAAAATACGACCTGGAACATCCTGATTATATTACACAGCCAACGGTAGTGGTCGTGTAGTTATGGTTTAGTTGCTAATTCCATAGGAAGAGCACATTTTGGGCGGCTCATATCTTTGCAAAAAAAATATATGGCCCACTCCAAAGGCTGTAGGCCATAGGCCATGCACCCAAGACTCTAGGCCCTGGCCACAACCACTGCAGCATAGATCACACCCATAGAATCGAACATCTTTCAAATATTTGCAAATCTACAGTTTGCGCACTGTTTGCTTTGTATAGTTTGTATGTGAAGTTTTGGCTACGTCATGTAATTAAGATTGTAGAGTTTGGTAACAAGCACTTCAGTATAACATATCCATGGAAGTAACATTTTGTATTGTGGTGTATGGTTAGATGTTTGCTTCAATTATTTTCTGTGACCTGGGTAAATGGAGCAGATATTCTTTTTCAATTTCTGTGATAAAAGAAAAGATCATGTTAGTGTAGGTAGTTTATAAAGACTTATTGCATTGCATAATAGACATTTCTGCTTTTTTTCGATCCTCATATTTAGCAGTTTATAAACCAGTGTACTGCGCAATTTGCTCATTTTCTATGTTTGTTTCTTGATTCATTGGGTCTGTGGGAAGAAAATTCATGTTGGATTAAAAGAAAACTTTTTTTGTTATGGTACAGTACATTTCTTTCTTTGTTTTCAGTGTTTACTTGTTGTTTCTGGCTAATGTTCTATGTGTTGGCTTGTTACGGATTGTTAGATACCTGTTGTCGAATTGTATCTGGTTATAGTTTTTTATTTATATTCTCAAGTTGCTCATCTATCTGTTGGGTTGTTGCAAAATCTTGGGGCAGTTAGATACCTGTTGGCATATTCTAACTGTTTATTTCTTCTTATAATTTAGTGTTATTGATTTATCTGTTTGGTTGTTGCAGAATCTTGGGGCAGTTAGATACCTGTTGGCATTTTCTAACTGTTTATTTCTTCTTATAATTTAGTGGTATTGATTTATCTGTTTGGTTGTTGCAGAATCTTGGGGCAGTTAGATACCTGTTGGAGTATTGTAACTGTTTATAGTTTTCTAATTGAAGTTTTATTAAGGTTTATGCACAGAGTAGTTATTAAATTTTGGTTTTAAGAATATTAAATAAGTGTTTATAAGATTTGCTGGTAATCTCAGCTTTAGAGTAATGGTACTATCACTACAATCAAACCATCCACATTTTTCTTTTTATATATGCAGTGTAGTGGCCTGCATTGGTTGTGGCTCCTGTGTGGTAGATTTTACCTATTGTTGTGAAGGATTTCTTACCAAGTGATACTTGACAATGTGTGAATCCAGTCAGCTTGCAGTTGTTTTTGGTACCATCTGCATTGTAACATAGAAGCATTAGTATTACGTATTTACTATGTGTTTGTATTTGCAAGGTGGAGCGATTATCTGGATTGCAGGTAGTACATAATCTGCCATGGTTTGCATTTTGTACAAGTTGCTGAAATGGAATGGATTCACAGTTAGGTATGGATATATACATGAAGCGTTCATTAGGGATTTGTTCCTGTGCCACATTGTTGCAGAGAGTGCATGTATGTTTCCACATGTATGAAATCTGGAAGATTTCATTTATAGGTAGGTTTTTGTTTTCCAGTACTTGTAGTAAATACATTAGAAATTCTTGTGCATCTTCTTTTCAGTTTATAGTGAATTTCACCATTCCAGCACAGTAGTCCAATTCTTATCTTATTCAATGAACACTGTATGTGTTGTCAGGATTGTTGCTTGCATTTCTATGAAGGACTAACATTTGCAAACACAATTGGTCTGTATTGTGTAGGTAAATGTTGCCAACCATTGGTCGCAATTGGAATAGAATATTTATTGCTACATTTGCGTAGCAATTTACACGTTATATTTGAAAATTTGAATTGGACCAGATAGTTCTGTGTCCAAGTCATTTCTCTGGAGTGTGTGTTGCTTCTTTGAAGAAGTACCTGAGTTACTTTGAGTAGTAGATTCTTCTTTGGTTGTAGTAATTCATGAAGTATTAGCTTCTTTTACTCTCTTTGGAGGATTTGCAGTGAGATCCTGTTGCAGTTCTGTTTGAAGTAGTTTTCTTTGACAACATTTTGTTTTTTGTGGAACAGGATAGGTTTTTAAATGGGGGTATAGAGTGAACGTAGTCTATTGTATTCTAAAATGCAAGGAATATCAGCTTTTACTTTAGTTGCATCAACGTTGATTAGAAATAGACCGTCAAGTGTACATGTGCGTGATAGTGCTACGTAGCTCATGCCTTCTTTAAAGACTGTGTTCCCAATATCTATTAATGCTTTATCTAGGGTAAGACCTTGTGATTTTTGAATAGTGACTGTGTATGCTAGAGTTAGAGAAAATTGCTGTCTGCGTACATACTTGACTTTGAAAAGAAGGAATCGAGCTGTTGAGCGTCCTATCTTTTTTACTTTTGATAGTTTGTCAAAGAGAATATTGACAAACTGAATGTTGTTGTCACGTGAGTATGTTTGAAAGCCAACAACTGTACCAAGTGCTCCATTAACTAGTCCTTGCTCCACGTCAAGGTTACGTTTAAGCATTACTCTACAATTTAAAGATAATTTTAATATTTTCTCCAAACCAAATGTGTTGCAGATAGAGTTTTGTAAGGTATTTAGTCTTGTTGTAGCTTGTTGACACATGGGTAGTGTCATACCATGTCGTCCAGTTTGTGGAGCAAATTTCAATTATTGGTTGCATTTCTTTTTTCAACATTGTTTCATTGAATTTTGAACAGCTTGCAAGAGTTGGCATCAAGGACATACAAGTGACATTTTTGTGTGCTAATTTTTCCATGACATGAGTAGCACATGAATTATGGCCATACAGTGCATGGATGTGCTGGTTTTTAATAATGATTGTGCTACTTGCGGTACTACACCAACTCTAATGCTTTTTTTGTGTGGATTATTTATGTATTTATTATATGCATATAACAATTAAGTTTTACATATTTTGTCACTTTTGTCACTTCATCTCATAAATATTTCCATCTAAAACATACTTTGTAAAAATCATCACACATCTAATAATATAAAATATCTTTCGATAGTGCTTTTAAAATTTCTAAAATCATCACATAAAATTTCATCATAGAAAAAATTAGATTCAAATCATTCCCATCTAATAACCTTTCCCACACAGTATGCATATTAAAGGTATACATTGAGTTGTCATATGTCATCAAAAATTGTCTCTGTAGTTTATCTAAGCTTTCACACACGCATGTTATGTGGTGTGCTGATTCTATAACATTTATTCCACAAAGACGACAAAACCTTGTTTCTCGGGGGATACACACTAGCACCTAGAATTTCTAAAACATCACAAGAATTAAATTTGAACAGCAAGTACCAACGAATGGTGCAACAATTAGGGTATGGCGTCTGGTATTTATGTTTACTCACTAGTAGTGTCAGATGCTCTACAAATACCCCACTGTTGGAGTTGGTTGCCAGATTCACCATTCATTGTTCTCGATCAATTTCACATATTAGTTTTTTCAGTTTGCATTTTATCTGGGCCACAGAATATAACAGCCAACAGTGACTCTCGTTGTTTATCAATTTGAGGTAAATTGATCTCCATCTCTCTATCATTTTGAAATCAGTTTTAGTATCAATCACCTCATATTGCTCCATCATTCGCACCATAAAAGTATTATTAGCTAGCCGTGTTAGTTTCACATAAAGCATGGCTATAGACAGTTTCACTCTACTTCTTACACTGGATAACTCACATTCTAGCAATATGTATTCATAGAGCAGTCTTTTAGGCATTCACATCAATATCCTCAACATTTTTGCCTCAAATTTGTCTAGGTCATTTACGAATTTGTTTCCCCAGATTTCAGCTCCATAAATCAAGCAAGAGACAATTTTAGCCAAATACAATTTAACAACTGTTGCGACTGAAAAGGTGCCCGGATTGCCCACAAACTTGCTTAAATCCATGGTTGCGATCATACTTTCGCTTTTAATTTCAAACCAATGTTTTTTTCCATGTGAGTTTATCATCTATAATGACTCCTAAATATTTATATTCATTAACCACTTCAATCGGTTGTTGGTTCAATGACCACCCACGATTATACCTTTTCTTATTGGACGGGTTCATTTCAAACCACATGATTTTAGTTTTTCCAATATTAACAACGAGGTTATTAACCATAGCAAACTTTTCTAGCTCATCTAATTTTGCCTGTAATCCTTTAGGTGTATAATCAAGTAATATGAGGTTGTCTGCATATCCCAGCTACCTTAACATAAGATTGCCTAGCTTTATGTCATTCATATGTGCATTAATAACATTTTTGAGGCAATCTGCCAAATATAAATTAAACAGGATAGCAGCTAGAGAGTATCCCTGTTTTACACCACGTGACGTCTGGATATTCTGTGATAATTGCCTTTCACCGTCTAACCGTATTCTAACCAAAAGTATCTTGGTAGAGCAGCTGAATCATATATAGCAGCCCCCTAGGTATTCCCCAGCGCTCTAATTTGGCCCAAAGTTTACTTCGAGCAATAGTATCAAAGGCTGCGAAGAACTCAGTATAGGCTACATACTCTGGCAGCCTTCGATTTTTCCAAGATTATTAGGGGGTAATTCATAGAATTTAGCGCAAAAGTGGCGCACGTGGCTGGCGCACAGTGTGCGCGTGCGAATCCCTGCTCCAGCCGCATGCGCTAAAATCCATTTCTGCGCACAGCGTATTCATGGATTCCAGCTACCAAAACCAGCCGTGGCGCACAGTGGCGCAGCGACCCGCAGCAGCGCCAGTTACGCCCCCAAGAACGCCTCTCGCGCAGGGAAAAGCCATCAAAATCCCCAATCCAGCGCAAAGGGCTGCGCCAACCCTGTACCAGCACGGCAAGCGGGCTATGTGTATCACTGGGGTGCGCGGGAATACCTCACGTCATTTCAGCTGGGTACGTGTATTTCAGGGGTGCGCTGGAAGTTCCACACGCGATTCCATCAGGGTACGTGTACATCAGGGGTGCGCGGGAAGTTTCACAGGTGAATTCAGCAGGGTACGTGTATATCAGGGGTGCGCGGGAAGTTCCACACGCGAATGTCCTGGGTACGTGTATTTCGGGGTGCGCGGGAATTTTCACACGCGATATCAGCAGGGTACGTGTATTCCAGGGGTGCGCTGGAAGTTCCACACGCGAATGTCCTGGCTACGTGTATCTTGGGGTGCGCGGGAAGTCTCACACGCGATATTAGCAGGGTACATGTATATCAGGGGTGCGCGGGAAGTTCCACACGCGAATGTCCTGGGTACGTGTATTTCTGGGTACGCGGGAAGTTTCACATGCGATATCAGCAGGGTACGTGTATTCCAGGGGTGCGCTGGAAGTTCCACACGTGAATGTCCTGGCTGCGTGTATCTTGGGGTGCGCGGGAAGTTCCACATGCGAATGTCCTGGGTACGTGTATCTTGGGGTGCGCGGGAAGTTTCACACGCGATATCAGCAGGGTACGTGCATTCCAGGGGTGCACTGGAAGTTCCACACGCGAATATCCTGGCTACGTGTATCTTGGGGTGCGCGGGAAGTTTCACACGCGATATCAGCAGGGTACGTGTATTCCAGGGGTGCGCTGGAAGTTCTACACGCGAATGTCCATGTTGCATCACTGTTGCACCCTTGTCAAATACACACAAATGCACATGTACACAGTGCTGATACATGCAGCTGAAAACAACATACATGCGTGACATCACGAACATGTCTACTTACATACACATTCATCCAAACATGTGTGCACACACAACTGCATTTGGCATGCAAGCCTACACACACAAGCACCATCCATGTCTCACACATTACAGCCCTCGCATGTGTTAGCCTCACGGCCCTGTACACCCCCACCCATACTCGACCCCATACAAACAGATGTGCAACCTGCACACTACTGAAACATCACCACACGCACAGCTCACAATCAGGATGCATGTACACTTACCGCTCGACTCCCGACGGGTCTGCCTCTCAAGGACCTGGACGTGGAGCGCTGGGGATATGCGTTCCAGGACCCTCATCTGATCTTCCGACAAGTGGCCCCGGCACCCCTTAGCATCCGCTGCCTTCAAGAGGCGCCGGGACTTGTTCAGGGTCCTGGACCTGAAGTCCTCCCAGCGCTTCTTGACATGTTGGAAGTCGCGGACTGCCACCCCCTCCGCATTGATGGCAGTCACGATGTCCGTCCAGATCCGAGTCCGTCCTTCCTTGTCGGTGCGGGAACTTCTGAAGAGGGCATCATACTGCCCCAGGACTTGCTCCACCAGGACACCAACTTCCCTGGCACTGAAGCTGGTGCCCCTCTGCCTCTCTGGCCGGGGGTTGTCAGTGGTGCCAGATGTTGCAGTACCCGACATGACAACCCCAGAGGCAGGAGTGGGTGGGCAACTGGGTCCTGGGGCTGGGCTGTGGATCGATGGAATCCCAGTCGGGAGTCTTCAGTTCCAGCAGGGGTGGTCACAGCAACAGCACCCCTGGCAGCAAATGGCAGGGCACATGGGCAGCAGGCAGTCAGGCAGCAGCAGATGGCAGGTGGGAGGGTGCTCGGGGCTCTGGGGGGCAGTAATTCGGCCTTCTGGGCAGGAGCGTGGTCTTCCGTGTGCTTTCGCGTGGCCAGCTTGATACGGAGTGATTTGGCACGTGAAAATTCTGCACGTCAGCATGTAATTCGAGGAAAGGCCCTTAGCGCGTAAGCGCGTCTGCACGCATACGCAATTTCATTGGACAGAAGGCCCCTCAAGCGCAAGCGCCCCTGTGACGTGACACGCGCAGGCGTGATGGGCATTTCAGCGCGCGTGAAAAACTGCACGTCCGCGTGTAATCCGAGGACAGGGACCATGCGCGTAAGTGACGTGACGCGCGCGGGCGTTTCCCTCAGCACGGGTTAGAGGTGAGCGGGCCCAGCAGTTCGCTGTACGTGCCTTTCGTGGAGACCGACGTGTGTTGCTGCTTCCTGTTGTTTCGCGCGCCATCACAACTTCACAGGTATCAAGGACGTATCTCTTCTTTTGGCGGAGGTATTGGCTACGTGTGTTTTTCTGCAATTTTGCTAGTCAGACGGTGAGTCGCACACGCTCTTTTTCCCACTGCGGGTGCCCCTGTGTATCGCACCCATTTTTGATGTCATAGTAGCCTGCGTGTCCCACGCGTACGCGTTATTCGTGTTACTGGGCGCCACCGCGTACTGCGGGAGGTTGAATCCACGCACGTAGGCTGCAGGGTTGCATGCACGGTTTTACTGCAGTTTTGGGGTGCCTGAGCGTTGCGTGACCCGTCACTACATCACCGGGGTCGCATACAGCCTTGCAGGTGCAGGGGGGCTGTTAACATCTTGCTTCCCACCCCCTTCACCCCAAATGCCCAGGTCAATTGTGGTGTACACCTCCCATTGGCACCACTCCATCTGTGCCGGCACTACTACATCTGTGCCATGGTTGGGAGGCCACCAAAGGTGAGGGGCGCCTCAGCTGGGCGTCCTCCTCGTGGCGGGCGTGGTCGGGGACGTGGCTGTGGTGACCAGGGAGTAGGGGTACTCCAGGGTGTCCAGGGCGGCCACAGAGGGGGAAGAGGCAGGGGTGCGCCACTTGAGCACAATGTTGTGCCATGTGTTGGTGCAGTCATGCCACCACCCCCTGTTGTTCCGTAGGATGCAGCTTCTGCATCTGGCACTGGCGCCCGTGTGACCCGGCAGTCTGTTCCATCGACTGCCACGGGCCCAAAGGTAGTGGTAGCTGCAGGTGCAGCTGTGGACACCGCCACCCAGGCTCAGGGTCTGCCAGCGCAGGCTGCGTTGGCACTTGAGGAGCCCTTGGTAGATCTCCAACAGGCCAGGAGGGAAACCATAGGGGCAGGCCAGGCTGCTCAGACCAAGACACGTGTCCCTGGGGCAGTCATGTCATCTGCTGCCCCGAACAGCCGGGTGTTGGCAAGTGCAGGGGCAGATGAACCCAACAACACCCCTGTTGTGAGTCTGCCAACCAGGACTGTTGCGGTCAATGACCCTGCCACAGCTGATGTTGCTGCGCAGGGTCCATTAGAGGGCACCCAGCTGCCACTGACACAAGTCAGGCCTTTGGTCGTCCCTCCACCTGCCACTCCCTTGGCTCAATCCACCGAACTCACTGGCCATACTGGTCAGGGCGGCATTAGCCAGCCAGGGTCTGCGCCACAGTCCAAGAGGAGGAAGGTTGCACCTGCAGCACAGGCTGGGACCCTACACACAGCCACGACCTCCTGCACGTCGAGGAAGAAGCCTTTCTGCAAGCAGGAACTGGACTTCCTCGTGGACTACGTGCGGGGCCACAGCCGGGACATGCTAGTGGGTGCCAATAGTCAGACTATGGCTGCCCAACATGACACCCACTGGTAGCATATTGCGGAACATGTCAGTTCATTCGGCCATGAGGTGCGCATGGCACAAGAGTGCAAAAAGCATTGGAATGACATCAAACGCAGCACTAAGGCTAAGCGTGCCTCTAATTACAACTTGACTCTGGTGACTGGCGGTGGGCCTGCACCAGAGGAGGAAGTGCTCACTCCGCATGAGGCACTCGTTGCGGAGTTCATACCACCCGAATTGGTCAAAGGAGTGGGAGAGATGCTGGACTTTGATGCCCAGTCCAGTGAGTGTTGATGCATGTTTGTTGAGGACGTGTGTGTTTCACTTGTGGGATGTGTTGTGCATGATTGGCACTACATGTGACGTGTACATGGTTCTGATATGTAAGTAATGCAATGCTTCCGTGATGCATGTCTCCTCTGCCTGCATGCGGGGACCCCATGTTGGCATGCTCCCTTGCCCCTCCTCCGCCACTCTGCACCCCAGTTCCACCTTTGCACTGGTCTGCTTCAATCTTGCTAATGTGTACTTTCTTGTTCATGCGTCCTGTGTAGATGCTAACTTCCAGCGTAGAAACTGCCAGACAAATGCCGTGTGGTACAGCCTTAGTACTTGATGCAGGGTATCTCACTTGTACTGTGCATAGGTCAGATGTCCCACAGGGACATGAGTGCCCATTCATGCTCCATGTGCATTGCACGCATGCCCCTATGTGTCCTTGACTGGATGATCACTGTAATACAAGTCCTTGGTTACATACATTGCCTGCCATCTCATCAGCCTTCCCATGTCAACTGTGGCTCAGTCCTGCGTTGCACACATGTTTAGGGTCTGACAATCTGTGTGGCTAACAGGCCTCAGCCTGTTCAATGGCCAATGACTCTGTCCAACTGTTGTTGTGTCTTCTTCACACATGGGCGGCATCCAGAGTTTTCATCATGTGTCCTGCGTACTGTCCCAGCATCATTTGCAGTGTTGTCACTTGAATCACATTAAGTTGTTGATGCCAGTCAACACTGCCTGTCAATACACAGGTGTATGGTCAGCCTTTTGATACCATGCTAGGCATCCCTGCTTTGGTACTGGGGTGGAGGGGTGCTTGTCTTCTAGATATGGTACACATTGAATGCACAATGCACGTGATGTCTGAATTTAACATTGCACTGCCTTCACATTTCCTGGCATACACCATGGAGTCCTTGTACATGTAGGTAGTGAGTGGCGTACACATTTTCTGCACTGCATCGACCCACTTCCATGGAAACTGCCACCTTTCAACAGGTCTGATCACAGAAGCAATTCAAAGTTGACCCAGCATGCATGCCAGGTTATATGTTGTGTGTCACATGTCTGCCTGATGCGTTTGCTGTTGGTGTGTGTGTGTGTTGTGTGCTTCTGACATGGTAGGCCATGAAAACCCCCAAGTGCTACAGTCCATCTTGTCTCTGGCTGCCTATGAGTCCAGCCTTGATGACGACTCTGACGTCCATGTTGAGTTTGATGAGCATCAAGTCCATGTGTCAGGGGTGAGTGATTCTGATGTGGACACTCCTCTGTCTGCGACACCTGCACTGAGGGATCAGACAGTCTTGGTTCCTCCGCCCGTGGTGGATCGGGACACAGGGTCACCCTCCACACCAGTCACTGATGTGCCTGGGACATCACGTCGATGGGGGCATGTAGTCGTGCAGCCGCGGGCGGTGCCAACACAGCGAGGACCCCTGGTCCTTGGGTCCCGCAGGGGTCAAGCCCGGCAACGCGGTCGCCGCGTGCAATCGCAGTATACTGAGTGGGAGCAAGACATGACTGCCAATTCAGAACGGCAGGGGGCAGCAATGGAGAACATCACTGAGAGCATGGAGCGTGAGGCCCGATCTGTGCTCCCCCCTCCTAGGCAGGTGCTTCTCCAGCAGCACGTGGCACGGTCCACGGGCCACTCGCTCAGGCTGGGCATGACGGCCTCAGACAGGGCACGCCAGGCTGAAATGTCGTCTCTGCGTTAAGCAATTTCTGCTCACGCAGAGGCGCACATGGATGCCCTGAGGGAGGAGTATGCTTCCCTCAAATCCACTCTGGGTGTCCTCATGATGTCCCAGAGGCAGCGGGCAGAGGAGAGGTTTGCACAGCATCTCGGCTGAGCTACAGGCTTGCCGGGAGGTGCAGCGGTTATCCAGCCAGGCCTTGCAGGAGGAACTCCGTGTTACACGTGCCACCTTGCAAGAGGAAGCACGTGTATCACGTGAGGTCCTGCATGCAGACCTACGTCACATCGCCACACAGAACCAGGCTCACCCGTCCGGCAGACTTGCTGCCAACGAGAGGCAAGCTGCGGCTAGGCGTGGCCAGGCTACTGTGCCACGTCCTCCTTTCTAGGATGAGCCAGCCTCGGACGACCATCTATCTCCCACATAGGTCGGGCTGTGCAGGCGTTGAGCCCATGGAGGTTTTTTTTTTGGCTCAGCATCATCGCATGTGGATGTTGAGCAGCACCCTGTACCTCCCCCCTCCTGGGTGCCTCCCCTCCCCCCCGGGTCATATGTGGCCATTTTTGGTTTTTCTTTTAGTTTAGTTAGTTAAGTTTCAGTTTGATAGTTAGTTTAATTAGGTAATGTAGGTTTCCAGAGTTAGTGTAATTAGTTAATATAGTTTAAAATTGCTTGTCTATTGTGCTTTCATGTGACGGTGCTGTGCTTTGTGGCTTTTGAAGGCATCCACTGTCTGTTCCAGCTGGGCCCTTCAAGCTTGTCTTGTGTATGTGTTTGCTGCTTGGGGTCCTTGACTCACATATGCCAATCCTGCCTCCCTTATCCATGGGCTCGCAAGGATGGTTCGGTGTCACAACCTTTTACACAAGGGCTTTAGACTGTCATATCTGTGGCATGTCTGGTGCTGTGTGACTTGTGTTGACACCCCTAGTGGGGATGATTTTGGTGTTATTGTCCACTGTTCAGCTTTTGCTAGATGGGGTGTTTCATGATTAATGTGTACATTCATTGCTATGCATTGTGTAGTATGTTTCTTATCTTTACTGTACACGCGCTTGTAGCAATTCATGCTGTAGATAGTGTTCCACACTTTGGAGGTGAAAGACGGACTGATGGTGTGATTTATGATGTGACTCTCTGACATGGTCAAGTAATGAGATGCCTGAAGAGACACACACAGATGACTTTGAAGCATTAATCATGTGTTTCATGCCCTTTCTGCAGGGGGATGAGCCTCCAGAGCACCTTTGCCAGCAGACATGGCCCATTGGATGACGGAATTCTGGACACGTTTGTTGGTGCCCACATGCATGTATGTACCGATGTAATGTATGACTCGTATGCCTGCTTGACATGCTTCCTGTTTTCCTTCTACAAGCCTTTCCTTTACTGTAAGACTAATTATTAAGATGTCTGTAACCACGCCGTGATACCCCAGGGTCTGGGCGTGTAACAAATGTATAAAATAAATAAATAAAATAAATAAAATAAAATGCACATGTGTGCACAAGCAGAGGCACAGGGATTGCAGACCTACATCCTAGAACTGCTGAGGTGTTCCAAGGAACTCCAGGCAAGGTGAGCAGCACAGGGGGGCCACAACACAGCAAAGCTTGCACCAGGCGAGTTGCACATGCAGGCCTATTCACAGCACTGAGGGTGAGCTTGGACGAATATTGGTGTTGAAGCACACAATGCAGCTCAGATGTGTTGGTGGACTGATGGCTGTTGATTGTAAGGTTGTCTGGGACACCTGCAGGGGCAGTGGCACATACCCTCCGGTACACCAAGGTCCATCGAGGCACTTGTATCAACCACGTAGCCTTCCGAGACATGCAAGGGGGCAGCTCACAGGGACATACAGCAAGGGACATACTCGGGTGCAGTGCATTTCATTTCCATGTACATTATGATAAATGCACTGCCAACTTTGTTTCAGTCATGGTGGTACACAACTTGCTCTGAAGTCATGGCTTGCTATATGGGTATGTCTGCTTACCCAGGGAACATTGCATGTTGTGTGAATTGTGACACATTGGTGTTCCATTTGCCACGCACCCACCGGCGGCTGACTTACTGCATTGACTGTGTATGACCCATCACAGGGGTAATGTTATATATGGGTACGAAGCATCTACACCAGATTGTCTGTTTGTAGAGTAGTTTGTTGCTATGGGGCATGTTTGGTGGTGTGTTTTTGTGTAATTGGCACGTACAGGTTGTTGACTGTGGCTCTCTTTGCAGCATTGCAGTGCTCCTGTAACCGGACCTGAGAGTGCGCAGGCAGGAGGCCAGCACTCAAAACCAGAGCTAAGTGTCTTGTTGTTTTTCTTTCAAACTGCTCTGCATAGGCTTGCTGGGGGGTGCACTAATGCATGGATGAATGCATAATTCAATTTGGTATGTTTTTTTCCCCCTAATCACCCAGAATCCTATGCAATTTTGAACCCTGTACCCTCAACCCAGTGTTCCTGCTTCCCGTACCTATCCAAGCAACGTTCCCTAACCCTCTTTCCCCGCTGGGGTTGCGGATGCCTGTATAAGCCCCAAACTTGCAGACACCAATACCCTAGAGGGGGTGGTTGGTTCGTGCCACTCCTAAGCCTGGACTACAGAAGGCCATGACAATGATGTCCAAGTTTTTTTGGATTGTGTATGTGTTCATGCAGGTAGTACATTTTCATGCATTCCCTACTTTCATGTGTCATTCCTCCTCCCCTCTCCTGCCACTCATTCCAGTTATCCAGTGTGCCAACACCTGTCCCGACTGCATATCCCTGACCCTCCTTCCCCACCAGGGTCTCAGGGGCCTGTGTGAGTTTGACCTTGCAGGCACCCGGGACACGGTGGGGGTGGTTGTTTCGTGACACTCCCGCGCCTGTACACGGGACCTGTGACAGTACACATCCGTTCATGGTGCAACATTCTATGTTATGTACCACACATGGTTCACATCCTGTTGTGACATTGTTTTACTGTGCTACCTTGGTTGTTGCATCATTGTGGTAGTACTTGGCCTTTGTGAGGTACTGCTACGTCAAGTCATCTACTGGAGGGTGTTCTGGTTCGTTTTTGTGCCTTGGATTTAGTGATTTTGGAAATGATTGTGGATTCTGAGGGTGCAGGCACCTTTTTACACACAAGGTGGGAGATGGTGACGAAGGGGAAAGGTGATCCTGTGGCCAGGTGGAATTGAGGGTTGAAGGCTCCATGACCCAGGTGCAGTTGTTCAGTGGGTCATGGTCATTTGTGAGGGAGGGGGGGTTGTTGTTGATAGTTGCCTTGCCCTGCAGTGTGATGGGAACCCTGACATTGTAATGGTGGTATCCTATGTATATGTTGTGTTCTGCTGATCAATGCCTGTTCATGTGTTGTGTTTACCTTTCAGGTACGAGGGGATAGTTGTGGTTTGACATGCTGGGGTGTACACATGGTGAATGTTCACATGTGATGTGTAGAGAACACTGATGGTCACTTGATTGCACATGCATATGTTGAGTGCATGTCCTTGCTGACCCACACACTTGCACTATGATGCACTACATGTACTACCACCCTTGCATATCCACGTGTACACTGTTTGCCTTCTGGTGCCCACTGTGTCCCTGCAGCACATGTTCTGTGACCAATTATGGATCCTGTACATGCCTAATTTGCTTTTTGATGTGGTCTGCCGCTTAGATGTGATGCTCAGGATGTGCATCACACACAATGGCTGTTCACTGTGCTGTGCGCTGAGCAGTGTGTTGCAGGAGTAGGACACAGCACACAGAAGCTGCAGTGTTGATTTTTCAATGCACAATGTGCATGTAGACAGGCATTCATTGTTATGTTACGTCTAGAACTCTTGTAATGCATTTGGAAATGACTTATTTTGGGTGGGAGGTTGTTGGTCAGTCATTTCATCTGATTCCAGGTCAGGCATCATTGTCTGATGCTACTGTACATTTTGGACATGGCAATGTGTACCTTATTGTTACTGTGTTGGTGTATGGGTATTGCTTGCCATGTCATGTTGTGGTTTGGGAGGGTTTGAGTGACATAACAGTGATGGCCATGGCCTGTTTGCAGGTGTGTGTGATTCACACCTTGCATGTCAGGGTCATCCGCTTCTCAAAGCAACTAGCTGGGGGTAGATCTCTCTCCGCAGCAGGGCCCTCCCTCTGGAACAGCCTTCCTGCCTCACTGGAACTTGAGGAGAACCATCTCCGGTTCGGGAAGCACCTCAAGACCTTCCTCTTTGCTTCTGCTTTCTCTCTGCCTCTCCCTTGCTAAATTCTTCACTGGAACTGCACTGGATCTGTAACTGGGCCACTCTCACCGACCTCGGTCCCTGGCCCACCACTCTCCACTTGCACTGCCTCCCTCGCAACCCCTGCACTGCGGTACTGTCTCTCTATCCCTACAGCCCCCCCTTCCCAGCACTTGTCTGCACTTAGCTTTGCAGTTGCCACCAGCTGGCCTATGTATTTGTTTTTTGATCTACTTACCCTGTACTGCACTCCCCCCTCCCCTTCCCCTTGCACTTTTCCCTTCCCCCTACCCCTGCACTTGCACAATCTAAATGACACCTGGCCTAGTAGTACCGTTGTCTGTCTTCCCTTGTTCCCCCCTCCCTGCCTCATCGCACCTTGAAATACTTGTGTATAGGCCATATCATGTCATGTCATATGTGTGCCTTTTAGTCACACAGGATAGCTTGTGTTTAAGTAGCTAGGGATGCAGACAATGTGGCACTTCCATGGCAACTATCTCAGGGTGGTAGGGTTGTGACAGTTGACTGTCTCTTTGTCATCATCGATTGTCACCTGGTATGTGCCAGGCCTGTGTGCACTCCGCAGGGGTGGGAGTTTAGGTGAAAAATGTGGCCACAAGCAGGGTCCGGGCTTCCTCGCCACGTGCCCTGTCCCCTCCCATGGGCAGCGCCTGTGCATGTGGTTGGGGATGTGGGGGCACCACCATGTCCACCGGGACGCCCTGCCGTGTTGCAACATTGTGCAGGACACATGCTGCCACAATGATCCTGCACACTACTGGTGGTGCATAGAGTAGCTGCCCGCCAGAGCGGTCAAGGGAGCGGAAACGTGACTTGAGCACTCCGAATGTGCGCTCCACTATGGCCCTGGTTGCAATATGGGCGGCGTTGTATCTTACCTGGGGTGGTGTGGTGGGGTTCCGGAGGGTAGGCACTGTCCCCTGGGGAGGTCTAAATGGTTGTGATTATGGGGGTTTGTTTATTTATGTGTGTGTGTGTGTGACATGCATGCATGTGCAAGGGCATTTGTACTCACCTAGGAGCCATGTGTCACCATGCTGCCCAGCTTCCAGGGCCCGGCTCAGGGTGGATATTCTGTATATGAAACTGTCATGGGTGGAGCCAGGGTAGTTTGCATAGACAGAGGTGATGATTCCCTTTGCATCGCATACCACCTGTACATTGATGGAATGCCAGTGCTTGCGGTTTCGGTAGATGTGCTCAGTGGCCCTAGGTGGAGGTAGGGCCACATGGGTGCCATCTATGGCACCGAGCACTTTGGGGAAGTGTGCCACCCTGAACAAATCCAGGACAACGGCCTGCCTTTCTGCGGGTGTTCTGGGCATGTATATGTGCCTGCGGACTGAGGGGCGCCCTGTCATGATTGCCAGTACCTGGTGTAGGCAGCGTGACTGCCTGGCCTGTGAGACCCCCCACACTATGGCAGTAGTCCGCTGAAATGACCCATAGGCCAAAAAATGCAGGACAATGAGCAGCTTCTCCAAGGGGCTCAATGCTTGGGAGCAAAGGGTGGGGGATGTAAGGTCATCTTCCCACTCCCTGACCAGGTCTAGGATGATGTGCAGTGGAAACCTATACCTGCCATAGACTTGGTCGTCAGGCATCCCAAAAAGGCTTGTCCGTGGTGCGAAAATGCGTGCCCTGGCTATTCTCCTCCTCCTGCGGTGTCCGACGATCAGTGCTGCGACAAATGGGGCATTCATAGTAGCTGTATATATGTGTTTGTTGTTTGCACGCACAGTATAAACTTCCGCCTGCCTTCGTGTGGCGGACGCGTTGACGCCTGTGTGCGTCTTTTGCCGTGCGCAGGTTTCCCGTATTCGAATCCATGAATACGGGTTGTTCGCGTGCGTGTGGGCATTCCGTGCAGTTCCCTGCAGTACTTCCAAAGTTACGCCTTCTTTTTCACGCGGTATTCCCCATTCCGCGTGTTACACACACTTTGGTTGTGTGCGCCGCGCTATGTGCGCTTTTGCTGTGCGCGTAGCGCACGCCGTGTATGC
Organism: Ambystoma mexicanum; assembly: GCF_040938575.1. NCBI lineage: Eukaryota > Metazoa > Chordata > Amphibia > Caudata > Ambystomatidae > Ambystoma > Ambystoma mexicanum. The sequence goes on along the minus strand of NC_090921.1, from coordinate 930,766,294 downwards.
CTACGTGCGCCATGGCTGGATTGGGCGCACAGACAGCGGGAAACATGTGCAGCGTCTTCCTTGAATCGCACACGTGCGCGTGCGCTGCGTTTCTCGCGCTTGCGCTACCTTGCACCTGCTTGCGCTGGGATTTTCGGCGCACGTTTGCTCCATGAATTGACCCCCAATTGCATTAACTAAAATGGCTATGTTATGGGCAGTAGCGGACCCGAATATAAATCCAGATTGGTATTCCGGTAGGATCCCACAGCTGGCTATCCACTGATTCAGTTCACCCAGCAAGATTTTACCCAAAATTTTTGCTGGGATATCCAGCATTGCTAGCATCCTATAATTGGTTGGGTCTTTATGGTCGCCTTGTTTATAGATAGGTAGTATAATACTCTTCTTCCACGGATCCGGTATCTTCCCATTTTCTCCTATCCATTGAAAAACAATGTGGGCCTCATTACGACCCAGGCGGTAAGTTACCGCCTGGGCCGTGACTTTACCACCATGGCGTAAACTATGTTTACGCCATGGTGGTTGGCGGACTTACCGCCCCATTCCGACCTTGGCGAGGCGGTAAGTCCCCAATCCCCATTTACCCTTCCCCATTCCCATTTTTGCCCCATAGGGCATAATGGGAGTGGGGAAGGCGTTAATTACGCCACCGTAAATTACGGTGGCGTAATTAACTCCATGGTCCCTTAGCGCCATGGATTTTAACACCTGCTAAAAGCAGGTGTTAAGTCCGCCATGGCGCTAAGGGACCTCGTACTCAGGCGGTAAGGGTCGGCGCTGTTTACGCCGCCGTAAAACCCTTACCGCCTGGGTCGTAATGAGGCCCTGTGAAGGACTTCAGCCCATTTTTTGGGAGATTGGTGTAATAGAGCATTACAGGTTCTGCCAGGACCAGCAGCTCTGGACTTGGGTAGTTTTCTTATTATATTGGTTAGGGAGTCTACTGTATAGTTGCCCTTCCATTTAGTTCTTATTGATTGATATTCAATTTCCTCGTTCCCTAAGGTGCCAATTGTATTGGTGACATGGACGATCCAACTGTTTTCTGGCACACAATTAGTGGGGATTGTCTTTTCTTTTTTCTCATTAATAATATCCCACATAATACTTTTTAAAATGTTGGAGTATGTGAGCTCCGCAGACTGGCGCATGTTTTCTGTTAGATCTCTGTATTGGAAATGTTGCCAAAGGTTCACATTTCCTATGCTGCCAACAGTTTTACGGCAGAGTTTGTGTCCTAAGGTTTTAAAAATAGGTTCACCTTTCACTGGTGTCAATTGAAGAAGATCTCCGAAAACAATAATGTGTTTTTCTCCATAGAGCTCTTTGTAGTTTGTTTTGAGTACTTCTTGTAATCTGAGGTGAACCAAGGCCAACATTAGGTTGGAGACCATGCTCACTTCATCTATTAGTAGCATTTTCATTTGTTTTAACACTCTGTGTAGTTCCATTTCAGCTTCTGTGGAAAGTTTGTAATATTCTAATTTGTTTTGGTGTTCTACTGGAAGGAATAGTAATCGGTGTAAATTGCCTCCGTCTATGTTGTAGGCAGCTAAACCTGTGGGGGCAGTTAAAACAGCTGACAGTTTGTTGTTTGTCAATTGTTGAAGGAAATTACTGATGATTGTTATTAAGAATGTTTTGCCTGAACCAGCTTGACCACTGACGTATAGTTGTATATGTTTGTAATTTTGGCAGGTACATTCTTTATTTTCATGTTGTACACCATGTGCAATTTCTTGTGTTACTTCTTGAAAAATGCTACGCTGCTCATTGTTCATTTTTGATTGCAGTACAGTTAAGTCTTCTGTATCTTCTTCATAGTGACACAAGGTGTTTTCTACTTCTGCCATAGCTAATTCTGCCTCATTTGCTATTAGAGGCTGTCCCAGTGGTTCTTGGCTTTCTGTTATAGAAGGTTGACTACTGGCAGGAGTGTCTTTATCTAGTTGGGCCTGGAGTTCTTCTTCATGTTGCTGTTCATTGTGCAACATTGTTTTGTACTGTGTAATGTTCACATCGGTTATAGTGCTTTCATTTGCTTTGAAAGCGTCTTCATAGGAGTCATAGATATCTAGTAATTCTTCTTCTTTTCTCCATGGTTTAAAAAGTTGTAGCAGGAACATGTAATATAATTATTTATGTTGAGGAGTTTTTAATGACAATTTGATATGATTAATTAAGCTTCGTTTGGTAAGTTTCACTAAGCTGCCTTCACAATTTGTCACTCTGTATCTACCTTTATTTTCATCTGGTTTTATATTATTTTTGTATGTGAAGTTTTGGGCTATGTGGTATAGAAACATGGTTTCTAAAGGGGTACTCCTGTTTGGGAAGTATGTGTCTAGTAAATTGTTTTTCAAAAGTCTTGGCTGTTTGGATAATTTTTGGCTATTGTTTCTATGTCGCCGTATGATTTGAGAACTCTTTTTCTAGATTTAGCAGGACCAAGACTTAGCCATACTATATTTTCAGATTTTCCATACAAAGCAGTACCGGTTAAACGATCTGCAGCTTTATAGCAGCCACATTCTCTACGAGAGAGCATTTTTATGCCTAAACTGTACAATTCCTGAGACAGTGTTTTGTCTGATGATAGGTCATCCATGAGGTCTTGAAGCTCTGCTTTTTCTGTTTTGGTTAAGTAGGCTGTAACGTATCATGCAACTGCAGTGGAATTGTCTGCAATGTACTGAAAATCTATGTTTGCATTCCATAAGAGGGCAATGATTGCATTGTAATCATTGATATATTTTGCTTCTTCTTTTATTTTTATGTAATATGCGTTCTTAGGTGATTTACCTTTAACACTATGTTTAACTGATGACATGAAGTTGTTTACTTGACCTGTTGCTGTAACTGGTCTAGGGAAACCAAAGCGGTATTTGGTGTAGTATTTCCCTTTGTTTTTGTATTTGCAACAACAGTATTTCCCACATTTGTGTCTTTGAAATTGTACAATTTGTGCATGAAGATCCCTTTCTGTTGCTTCTGATGGAATTTCACAAGTAACATATTTTTCGATAAACTGTAAAACAGTGGCATCAATGTCTTGACCAATCTTTTTTCAATAAAAGCATGTGGATATGTGGAGCTCCTATGGCTTGGTATTCTTTTCTCCAAAAGAAGTGTTGCACTTCTCCGAGGGGAAGAACAGTTTTATTACAAATAAAGTGTAGCATAGCAATGAAGCGATGATGGAAATATCTTGAAACATTAACAGGATCTACAGAGCAAAGTTCTCCAGGTGTTACTATATCTATGTTTGTATTGTTTTTGTTTAATATGCGTAGGAAATCATGTAAATCTTCCCGTGCATATTCTGCACAACTTAATGTAATAAACCAAGTGGGTGGGCCAAGGTTTCTTATCATACAACGTACATCTCCGTGACGTCGGAACCAGTACTCTTTAGTACCATGCATGTTTGCTAAAAGATTTGCAATGCTTGATTGTAAAACCTCATCTTTTTCTTGCACTTTTTGTAGTAATTGCGTAGCTGACATATTTTGAAAGTGGGTACCTTATTTCAATGTGTATGAAACTCTGTAGCATAGAGTTGCTAGCTCACTTTCAAAGAGTAGGTGGAATATGTATTCCACATTTTGTCTAAATCTGGGATCTTCAGAATACATTCGTAATGAGCGGTATTCTGATGCTGTTATCTGAATGGGTCTATCATCATACCTTCCTCCTTTCCCAGTAGGAAAGAGTAGAGGAAAAGCATGTGCTTCTATACTTTTTTCCAATATGCTAATTGGTGATCCTTTGGTTTGTCGCATTTAGTACATTTCTAGTGCATCATCTATGGTGTCTTTAGAGTGTAATGGATGAATTGTATAATGGTCTAAAATATTGTCTACTGTGGAAGGATCTAGAAGTTCAAATTGACCAGCTTCTGGTGACTCTTGAATTATTTCTGTTGTTTCCCTCAGGTTTTCTTCAATATTAATTTCTTTGTAGTTTTCATTGTTGTCTTTTAGATATTGGAAGGCATGTCTAACTTTATGTAAGTCTATGAGTTGTTGCCACTTTTTTTTGTCTTTTGTAGGTACACCATCTACTAAGACAATTAAAGATTGCTCTATTGGACGTTGCACTCCTAGAGTGTGTACATTTTCTTTCAGATCTAATGGTAAATAAACTACTTTGTCACGAATGCCTTTCACTACTTCGGAGGGAGCTAATTTTGCTCTTTTTGGTTGAAGGCGTATTATTGCTTTAAATGGATGCAGTGTTTGAATTATGATGCTCTCATATAAATTGAGTTGTTACAAGGGTTTTGGTAATGGGAATAGTTCCAAGTTATTTGTGATAGCACGTGAAGGAGTTTGGTTGTTGTCAAGTTTTGCAGTGCATAAACTGCAAAGTATTAAGGGGTCATTTATTTCGTATTTGTTTTCTGCTATTAGGTAGAGAGCTAAATCAAACCATTTGGAATCTTCATTGTCATCTATTTTGTATGTTATGTGTACAGTTTTTGTGCTAGTTTTATAAAAAGTTCTGCAGCAACACACACACATGGTTTGGTACTTCAGCGGATGTACTTTTAAATTTTAGTATTTCTTTTTTGTATTTGTGTAGTAGAAGGTTGCCATTCATAGAATTGTTCCTAGTCTGTTGTAAAGCTATTACATTTTGTAAGTGGCTTTCACTTCCAAAATATTTTCTCTGGATATGCTCTATTTCTTTGAGTAGGCCTTTGGCTGTACCATGTAGAAGATTGTTATTTAAATTGTCTAATGCTAAAGCTGGACTTTTTGCATTGTACAGTTTATGGACTAGATTTCTTGTAGTTGAATGATGTGTTGATATCATTTTGATATGATGGAATGTGCTTTTGCAATTAGGTCCTGAAATGCAGGCTAATGAATGTCCTTGTAGCCCTGTGTGTTTGCGCACTGGACAGGTATCCATATTTTGAAGAAGTTTAATTTTGAATTTGTCTTTGCCTTTTACATATTGATTGAGGAACTGGCGTAACGATTTGAAAGATTTTTTGTCAAAGTTACACATTTACGTGCACAGCCATTTGTACACTGGACGTTTTGGTTCAGTCTGATGGAGAGGTGATACTTAGTTTTCTGGGGATCCTTTTGTGAGCAGCGTTTCTTGTTCCATAATGGTATTATTAAGTTTTTCATACCCTCGTCCACTGCTATGTAAGGCAATTGTGTCTGTTTGCTTTTGTTTGTATGCTTCTTCATTGAAATATGGTTCTGTGCTCGTGGTGTGACTCCAATCACCTCCACAGATATTTAAGAAGTTATTTTTGTTGACATTCCATTTATTGAAAAGACTTTTTTGCAATTTAGTAGTTAGTTTTGTTAGTGGTTTCATTCTGTTTAACACTAAAATAAATGACTTCCCTTTGAGAAGGATTGCACTGTCTACGAGAGCTTCTAAGATTAATTTTCTACGGGAGGTTTTAAGGGTTATGCATGATTTCGCTCCTGTTTTTATAAAATTCTGAAGGACTCTGAGGCAGAACATTTTTTGTAAAATACTTTTTTTGGTACGGTTACTTGCCGCTACATCAAGATTTATAGGAGCAGTGTTAGCAGTAGTGGTAGCTGAATTCTTGTTAATCACTTTATGTTTCGTTTTACATTTTGAAAGAGGAGGCAAAGTTTTTGTACTGGAAGCTTGTTTTGTTTCGCTTAATGACTCTATTAGATCTTTTGTTTGAACTTTTTGTACAAAATCTGTTAGAGATTGATGCTTACTTTGGACACTTTTATTTTCATTTGCTCTACTTCTCCGTTGCTTTCTACGGACTTGCTTTTTGGTAGGCATTCTTTGGGGTCTGTTGAAAAAAAAGAAGGTATGGGTTGGGATGTTCTGCAATGTATGTGTGCTGTGTACATGAGTGTCTGAGTATGATGGTAAGGATGCATGTGGTGATGTGTGATTGTGCATTGGGCAGCTACAACTAGTTGGGAAGGCTATTCTTGTATTTGTATGTTAGTATATTGGGGTTCAGATGACAGTAGAAAGTAAGGTAGTGGTGAGGAGAAGCACTAATACTAAATCTAATGGTATAGGATTAAAACAGTTCTTTTTTCTGCAATACTAACATTCTAGGGGCTGAGTTATGTAATTTGTGCGCTGAAAAATTGGGATTTTTGCACCATTCTGCCTGCAAATCCTTGTTTAATACATGGGGATTTGTGGGCAGAATGGTGCACAAATCTCCGTTTTTCAGTGTACAAATTCCATGAATCAACGCCACAGTGTGTTTGAGTAACAGTAAGAATATTTTGGTAGTATTATACTTACTTCTTTTGTTTGGAATGAGCAGTTTTCTTCTGAGTTGTTGTTTGTACTTCAGATGCTGCTGCGTTTCAGGAGAGTGGTCTTCACTGCAATTGTAAAACAAAGAAGTTAATAATTTTGTGTGTTTATAGCACTGATGTTAATTTAGACGTTGATTTTTATGTTTTTGTAGTAGTATTCTTGTTTGATAACTGAACAGTGTGTGCATGCAGTTTCCTTTGACTATGCACCCAAGATTCTAGGCCCTGGCCACAACCACCGCAGCATATTACACCCATAGATCACACCCATAGAATTAAAGATTCTAACTGGCTATACAGGCTACTGCATTTTTTATGTTGCAGCCTTTATATTTTACTTACAATATTTTAGATAGTTGTGTGCGTAAAAAAAAAAACATTAGAAAGCAGACAGGTTTGGAAGTGACAGTTGGTTATGGCAGATGGGAAAAATAATAGTAAGTTCATTTTATAGTTTATACAGGTTAAGTGGTAGTTACTCTGTTTATATGCATGTATAGGAGTTGTACACGTACTGTGCATAAACTATGCATACCTGTGGTTTGTATTCATGCATGTGGATATGCATGCAGCTGCAAGTAGAAATCTTGGAGACTTGTACAGTAGTTGTAGTAGGTGCTTTCCAATGATATGAGACTTGTACTCAGAGTGACCAACAGTACATTTGAAGTGCTGAACTCTGATGATGGAGTTAGATGTAGAGGTCTTGGATGTGATTGGTGGATGGTTGTGTGACTGCTTAGCTGTATCCAATGAGGGAGTGGCACAGAGAGTGAAGTGGAAATGGTAGAAGGGCTGTCCAAGAGTTACGTGGTCTGCGGACAGTACGGCTGTCTGCGGACAGGGCGTGTCACATCCAGTATTTTCTAGCAAATCCAGCATGGAAAGGGGACTGTAGGGATTACCCAATCATGTGTTGAGGTTTTGGATTTGTGTTGAAAGAGACTGTGTGTAGTGAAGATGGCAGAGGTGGAGAAAGTCAGGGTGTTGCTACTTGGAGATATGTTTGTGCATGGTTTACAGCAGTATGCTCAATGCAGGCATGTGGCAAACAATTTTGATGTTAAATGAGTGGAGGTGGTGTGGAGCATTATGCCTGATTGCAATGTACAGGGGATTGTACATGTTTATGAATATATGGGCAGGATGAACAGTCCCCATGTAGTAGTTTTGCATTGTGGTGCTTTCCATTTGGGCTATGTCAGTGCCCCTACTTTGTTGGCAGATTTGGAAAACTTGGTTCAAGCAGTAATGAACATCCTTCCAAATGCCAAACATATTTTTTTCTGGATTAGTAACTAGGGCAATATGGGACAATAGTTCTGTTTTTTGTCCTCAGCAAAACATTTCTAGGTGTGCAATCAACCGAGCCATTTGTGCTTTCATGCTTAGAGCTGGTTTTGAATCCAGTAATGCTGTTTATTTTAAAGAAGATGGCATTTCTTTATATTTTATGGGAAATGCCATGCTGTTCTGGAATGTAGTGGTTGCTTTGGTGAAGGTTATGTGAAGATTTTAGGAGTAAAGTAAGAAAAAAAAAAGAAAAAAAAATACAAAATAAAAGGTGTCTGTCAAGCATCTGCAACCCTCCCCCCAAAAAAAAAGCTCTTTTCAGAGGCAACCTTAAAGGGGAAATGGGGCACACTATTTAAATTTAAATTCACCATGCTCAGATTTTTGATAGGTCCGCGGACATGGCGGTATTCCGCGGACATCGCGTATTACATACAGGGATTTTGGGGTGGAGAGGCATGCAAATGAGAATGAGTAGATCAAGGGATTGGTCAATGAATTTTACTGGGTGTATTGTGTAAGGAGAGAGTTCTTCTCAGAGAAGAACAGATAGCTATGGCTGTGTGTTTCAGAAAACAGATTATCTGGATTTTGGCAGACTCATGGATTCATTGGTTGGAGGAGCATTCAGAACACTGTGGAGTAGCTGCAGATCTTGGATTCCCTTATATGGAAGTGCATTGGCATGGAGTGCGTGGAATTAAGTGGCTGTACTTGGTACCTCTCTGTGCTACTTTGGAGATACAGCATCATCCAGACATAATTATAATTAATTGTGGAGGGAACAGTTTAGGACGTGAGTCTGGAATTTCTTTACATTTTGCAATGAAGGAAGGACTTGGGAAGGTCATGGACATGTTTCCAAATTCTCAAGTAATTGTTTTCGTATTGCGCAGAGACAAATGTGGCTGTGTTCTTCTTCATTTGGTCCAGAAATGGAGAAAGCGAGGCGCAATGTCAATAAGGCTGTTTGTGCCTTTCAAGAGATGTTGGCATGTCCTCTTTTCACAATGAAAATATTGTGTTTCGTAGTACATACATTTTTCGCAGAGATGGAGTCCATCATACAGATTTTTCTGAGAAATGTACAAAATGCATTACAACCTTTTTTCGAATTACAGCCATCCATTTTGCAGTAGGTGTTGACTATTTGAAGTTTTTCAAACACAAACAAACACCACCAAAAGGATTTTTTCAGAGCCACCACTTTCTCCTAGAGAAAAGTGCAATGGTTATGAGAGGGCAGCAGCCCAACATTTTAGATGTCCGTGAACTGTCTGCGGACTTCTAAAAAATGCACAGAGCCCTGCTCCATTTATTTGGCACTTCTATTTTTAAACTGTGAAAGGAGGCTCTGAAAAAAACATTTGTTTTGGTTTTTTATGTTGTTTTATATTTTTTGGGGGTTTTCACACACGACACACTAGGAGAGGAGGGGAAAGGAGGGTAAGGAAGGGATACCAACCACTGGTATAAGAAAGGGCAGATGGAGAGAGGAAGATGTAGGGTGGGCCTTATTTAGGTAAGTAGCAGACCTTCTCATGCTCCTTGACCGCAGTCTCGACAGCACTCCGAAGACTCTCCCCCTGCAGAGTACTGCGTTGCAGTACATACACAATATTGTGACCCTCGAAAGGTAAGGGTCAACAGCATCATGGATGGCTTGTGAGGCAGCTGGAGGGATGCGCTGTCCCAAAGGAGTGTCTCTTGTGGTGACAGGAGCGGAAACAGATGAAGTTGTAGAGGAACTCAACCGACTACGTTTATCACAAGGTACAACCTTGCAAACGGCCCCACCGTGGAACGACCTTAGGTGTCGCTTCATGGATGTCGTACCAAAGCTGTACGAACCAGGCCTCCCACGACTCAGCACCATTTTGCAGTGGTTGCAGGTGACTTTGTTTGCACGTGCTTTTGATACGTCACCATGAATTGTAAACAACCGCCACACCCAAGACTCACGTCAAGTGCTGGTAGTAGGGCCTTCCACTACCTCATCCTCTTAATCCTCTTCATCCTCCTCCTCTACATTCTCATGCCTGTTCCCCTCTGCAGGCCCTTGGGGAGGTGTTGGTGGTGGAGGGGCTGGGGGCGGTGCTGGGGCACTAGTAGCACCAGCTGGAGCAGAAGCAAGCATAGATGCCATCAGGTCTGATGGGAAGCAGCAAGAGCAGCAAAATCAGCAAGATTAGCAAAAGCTAATATAGAGCATGCTCTATCAGATAGCCAGAAGTACAATGAGGATGAGCTCTAAGGTGTGGCCTTTTATAGGGGTGCAGGTGTGCGCTCCGCAGACAGCCGCCCTGTCCACGGACAGATCGAACACCCCAAAAAGGCTCAAAAAGTTCCAAGTAGTATGTAGAAAGCCTGGGTCATTGTCTGAGACATGTGCAATGGTGAATTTTTACTGTAATCTACTTTGGATTGTCCAAAAAAGTACTTTTAAAATGTTCGTGAACCCGGACAGTGTGCACAAATCAGGACACACACTCAGCGTGGATGCGGTCACATGATGATGTCATGAATACTTCCGCGAATGGGACGGGTGTCCGCAGGACACCAAATGCGTAGGAACGGCCATCCGCATGCACGTAGGTGTTCTATAGACGGTGTTCAGTTCTTCAAACTAATTAAAAGTGCGACACACGTGAGACAGACAGTTAACTATTACTGGCCAAGATATATCACTAAAGGAAAAAAGAGCGAATCAGACATGTGATGTCATCAGTGATGTCATCAATGTCATGTGTGATGTCATCTTTGATGTCCTGGGTGTTAGTCTTAGCAATGCACGGTCATGGCACGAGTTATGGTTGCTTAGCTTACCATAACTAGCTGATTTCAGGGCGGTTTCGGTTTTACTTTGAACCATAACGTCCCGTTAACAAAGTTTTTTTACTGAATTTCATTGATTTTTAGTAGCGCAACTTAACCATAACGTCCCTTTAACAAAGTTTTTTTTAATGAATATACATATATATATTTGCGGCACCGCCTGCAGTCTCTTCACTATGTATAGCCAGCCTTATGATTACTTAGTCTACTTGTGTAGTCTACTTGTGTTTCAACATTTGTACAATCATAAAACGGCATACATTTTCTTCAGTATTCTCTGCACGTCCAATCTTCATTCCGCACGTGAAATGTTGTTCAATTCTTCACTTCACCATCAGATTCTATAAGGTCTACATGCTCTTCTGGGTGTGTCATTTCTGCTTCATGGAACGTCACCAGTCTTTTCTTTCATTCATCTTCATACTTCTTCTGGAATCTCCTTTAAAAGACTCTCATTTCTCTGCGGGTACATCATATAGTGTTTTCTCAATGGATAGATACCTTGTTTAGAGGACTCTTCACGGTATTGGGACCATTATTGGTGTCGTGCATGTTGCAATTTCTGGTCTCCAACATATAGCATATAGGCAAAATGGGGGCAGGACTTCTGGTAGAAGCACTTGGCTCCTCATCTACAACACGGTTCTGCATACCAGTGCCTCAGTTGCTGTAGATCCTGTCCGCACAGCAGTTGTATCCAAATGTTTCTGTGGGAGGGGTAGGAAAAAGAGCTTTGCTCTTCCTTGCAGCCTTCTGTCTTCACCTCAGAGACAGAGGGCTTTGGAATAGAATGCATCTACACAAAAAAGGTCCAGGTGAATCCTCCTTGTATTGACGTCGAAAGAGGAATCAACCAAGGGAAGGTTTACACCCCTCCCCCTTATTATGGCAAAACGCTACAATCGATTAGTTAAAAGCAAGTCTGTTGCCAGGGGTCCAATCCAGCATCATGTAAAAAGTGCCTTTTTCCTTCTTATATCATACCCAGAGTGCTTTGTCTGAAGGAAGGGGGAAGGAAATAGGAGGTTTGAAGAGTTCTAGAAAATGTCAAGATGGTGAAACCACTCATTGCACTAAACTTCTCCCCTGGTCTACTCCACACCTGATTCCTCTTTCTGCCTACTTAAACATGATGCCATAAGTAGCACCAGAGGGGAGGAATTCTTGTGCCATCAAGGAAGGTGTCAACCTTCCGCAGGAGAATCAAAAAGGTTGTTTCCTGGGCGGGGTCCCATGCAGTAGTTGTAGGTACACTCTGGCCAGACAGCGTATGCACACACCCATCCATGTCATGAGTAAATTATCTCCCCAAGCTGACAAAACTGTGACATCCACATGCTGGCAAGTTTGTAAACTGAGTAGCCACCATCTCATCCCTAGACATGGCCTATATTTAGATATTAAAGTGCTGCCAGGCTGTGATGGTGCACACTCATGATGCTTTGAACCAGAACCGGAGACAATTAAAAAGCCACCTCTTTCTGTTGGAACTTTGTGTTCCATAAGCTGCTCAGGAATGCACATGTGACCTTTGTTGATCTTAAGAAATGGCTACAACGGTACATGGGTGCACTCTTGTCTTGGTATGGAGAGTTAAAATAGGGGGTTCTGATTAGCAGGTCTCCCTTTCAGAAACCGAATTACAGATATAATTGTATTGCAAAAACTCGATAAAGCTTTGGCCATTTAACCCTTGCAGGTTGCATTACAACACACCTTATAATTCAAGGGTAAGCGTGTATGAGAAATTATCCCTTAATTGGACGTGCGCACAACTAACAATATGAGCAAGACATAAATATATATCTGAAATGTTAAATGAGTGTCAGGTGTGCAGCAGCAGTGAAGACTAAAGGGGTAATTTCTCAAAAAGCCTCTTTCAAAACAAAAAGTATCAAGGGCTTGCCAGTCTATCACTGTTTGCGCTATCCACAAAATTGTAAAAATAACTCCAATGAATAGTATAGAAAAATTGTGCCAGAGGCACTTGTTAGGTTGCAAATATTTTGTTATTGGACTAAACATAAAGTGTACAAATTGTGACTCATGGCATCCAACAAAAACTCAATTCACGTCAGAGTTACTATAGAAATAGAACAAATTAAAAAAGAAATTAATTATATGCCTAATCCTTCAACAACCAAAGACAAAAACTATGACAAGATGCACACTATTTTAGCAGAGTACCAAGATAATATAAAATTATGAAAATTCAGGAAATACTACAGAGACGAAAAGGATTACATCAACAATGGAATCTACACTTTTGAAGCCAAATTTGATGGAGATCACTCTCAAATTAAAACACCTACAACATCACCGTTAACATCGGATATGGATTCAGAAACTGAACCAGGGGCAAATAGCTCAGATGATCCCGACCAAGCCCAAACCTCAGAAGAGGCACGATACACCAGAAGAGGTTTTTGGCGGAAATCAAGCAGTATAAAAAGGGTAACCTACTGAGCTACAATACTAATTACAAGCAAGTATGCTTCCAAAAAGCCTTCCCTTTAGGCCAGAATATTCCAACTACCCCAATAACTCCAGAGGAGGAATAGGAAGAGGAGCAAATAGGAGAGGGAACCGGAGATATAGGCAAAAGATTTACAAGATCCAGTCTGAAACATTCCAAGCCAAAACCCATACTCAAAACCTAGTCATAAACTTATTGGATAAACAACTTTCACCAAAACAAATCTCTGTTCTCAATTATGGCCTCTCATTTGCACCAAGCACAACAACTGATATGACAGAAGTACAAATAGACCTATACAAATTTACCAGAAAACTCAAACTTAAGAAATTATTCTACAACAAACCAACTTTCTATCGACCTGAGACGATCTCACCACCAACAAGCACCAGAACTATTCAAGAAATTGAAAATATACACCTCCTTGCAAATTTGACAGGTGACAATAGCCAATCTCTATCCGAGATTCAAAAAGATCTAGGTGTACACCAACGTAGTATGGATATCTTGGAACATAAAAATAGATCCAAATTCTCCTCACCCATTACTGGAGACAATGCAATTGAAATCTTTTATAGAGCTGTCACTAGGGAAGTTCATCAATATATCGATGGTCAACATAGAGGATACACCAGGAAGAATGATAACCTCTCTCAATCAGAATGCTTGGCACTTAAAGAATTGTCTGCAGACAATACATTGGTTATCAAGGAAGCGGATAAAGGAGGCAATATTGTTATTCTCAATAAAAAAGATTACATCAATATGGCGAAAGAGCATCTTTCAACACCAGGATGCCTCCAAATACTTACCCATAACCCATCGGTTGAGACTGTTCAAGTACTCCAGACCATGATTCAACACTGGTACCAGTTAGGCTTGCTTACAGATGATGAAAAATTATTTATGATTAAACTTAGACCACTAATGCCAACTCTTCACTTTCTGCCGAAGGTACATAAACTGTTTACTCACTTACCATCGGTTAGACCTATAATGAGTGGCCAAGGAGGGGCCACTGAGAACCTTGCAACATATATTGACTCTTGTATCAAGGACTTGGTACCAGCAATACCTGCGCACCTGAAAGACACAACCCATACCTTGCAAATCCTGATCAATATCACTGGGCAATCACACTATTTTCTGGTTACCCTGGATGTTACTGCCTTATATACATCTATCGAGCACACACTGGCACTCAAGACCATTGACCACTCTTTTAGATCTCACTCAGCATCTCATGCCATGCATGTTCAAATGCTAAAAAGCTTTGTTGCGTTTACTCTTAAACACAATCAGTTCATCTTTGACAACAAATATTACACCCAAACCAAGGGTATTGCTATGGGCGCTAAATATGCACCTGCCCTAGCAGATCTCTTTATGGCGTATTTTGAAGACTTGCACATCTTTCATAATAATCTGTTTAGCCAATATATCAGCATTTGGAGAAGATATATTGACGATGTTCTTGCAATTTGGTCAGGCAACCGAGCACAATTCAATGACTTCATGGAGTTTCTCAATCAGAATCAGTTTGGCATTAAAATCTCTTGCCACATAGATGCTACAGAGATTATGTTTCTGGATCTGAAAATCTACATCAAGGACAACACTATAAAGACATGTACCTTTAGAAAAGAAACTGCTGTTAAATCCATCTTACATGCCAACAGCAGCCATAGAAAAAGTGTAATCAATAATATACTGCGCGGGGAATTCCTTAGAGCTAGGAGATACTGCAGTGACGACCAGTAATTTGTAGCTGAATGTAAGTCAATAGGAACCAGATTTAAAGAGAGGTTACCCAATGCCAATTATCAACAAAGCCTTGCAAAAAGTCAAAGGAATGACACGGCCTTCCATTCTTTCGCAGACCCAGGACCTACAAGACAAAAACCCTATGACCTTTTCGATGCATGTAAATTTCATTACGAAATTCTCCAGTGACTCAAAATTAATTTTTCAAATGTTGAACAAACATTGGAATCTACTACGATTAGACCCTGATTTGGAATCATATATACCTGAGAAACCTAAGATCATATTCACAAAAGCCCCAACTCTCAGAAACCTACTTAGCCTGTCTTTCTTGAAATCTGGTTTCATTAGACAGCACAACTGGCTATCTGATATTTTGGCTTTTTGATAACTGGCTTTTATAAGTGCGGGACATGTAATTTTTGTCAGTTTACTCTGTCTCCCACAAATGTATTCACATGTCATGGAAACGTACAAATTAGAATTACAGATTTTATTAATTGCCGTTCCAAGTACATTATATATGGAATTGTTTTTGTGTGCAAGAGAGTATATGTTGGCAGTACGATCTAGGAGCTAAGAATAAGGATCAGAGAACATCTCGCCAACCTCAAAAGTCAAGATGCCAAATTAGCTTTTGCACTACATTGGCAAACTGAACACCAAATGGCACACCGACGGGACATTAAATTTATTGGTCTCAAATCCACCAAGACACATATCAGGGGTTTGCGATCGACAGATTCAGCTACGCCAAGAAGAAGCACGAATGATCTGCAAACTACGATGTGTGCAACTCGGTTTAAATCAAGAACATGAACTAAATGTTTTTTATAATGTTTTTTTATAAGGTTTTCATATGTGTTACATGCAACTTGCGATATGATGGTACCTGGTGATGCACCCATATCCCAATATTTGCATTGGGGTAACTTCTTTTGAACTTGGACGGTTTTACTACCCAACACTCTCACCATAATACCTTTTTTTGTAAATCACAGACCTAGAGACACTGGGTTTGCTGACTACAAAATGTCCCAGTTATACATTGCGTTATGAGTACTATTACAATACCTTACCGTTTCACAGACTGTATAGACCTCCCTACGGGACCAAGGTAGCACATATAGCAACAAATGTGAGCCTATGACTTTAAATCACACACGGCTGAATTTGCTCGTCATGGGCCACTCCCGAGCTTGTGATCCTATTCATATGCATCTTGTGTATGACCTGTGCACGTTTAATTCAGTATAAACTTATAGGGAAAATACTCAATTGACATTAATTTCTCAACCTATCGATCACTACATATTTATCTGTCATTGCTTTGGCAGTGACTGCATCTGGCCGACGCCTACACAATTAGCATATAGCACACAGCATGCCCACTAACAACGCTACCATATGCTTGAGTATAGGTTACTAATTTGATTGCAGATTTGATCTTATACCCTCACGTTAGAACTCTGGACGTTTCACAACTTAATCAGGAAGTGTAGCTAGGCAACGCCAGGTCATATGACATCAACGCCGATTAGGATTGGACAAATAGGCCAACGCCTATTAACACGAAGCAACAGCTATGACAACATTTAGTCAGGATTCACCATTATATTCACAATATATAAAGCTATCACCTCTTTGGTCAACATTATACCTGCAAGATAAAGTGGTACGGCGCTTATATGGACACGTTGTTTTCGAGCTACCTAGTTTTGCTAGGCAACGTTGTAGCATTCAAATCACATGATCAGAGACCTCTTAGCGGACCTGTGCTGTTATAGGTTGCTGTAACCAACACCTTCATTCTCTGAACATACCTTCAGCCACACGGCTTTCATTTCGCTTGTGACATGCATTGAAGCAGTTATCTGGTGAGTCTTCGGATTCAACACCCACGCGGATACAATTAGCTCCCATAGTAGGAACGCGAACTGGGCTCTATAAGTGTATTTTACTTCAATATAATGCAGAAATGCAAATATGTTTTAGGGACGTATTCACATTTATATCAACTTCTGCATTTCCTTTCTTGCAGTTAACTTGAAATAATTTAGACATCTGCAAACGCAATACATGGAATCCCTTCCTATCTGACTATCCGGCTAGCAACCCACCAACTAAATGGGCAGGTAAACGTTGGAAAATGTCAATACTAATTTGTATTTCTACGTGGCCACTAACATACAGGCATACCATTAATTGCATGCTCTGTTTTCAGATTCTGCATATCATCAAACACTTACTAAGACCAAGGGTAAGAAGAAAACTTTATCCTGCGCGTGACCTTGCACATAACCAGCACTCTGTCCACAATTTACCAGGTATTTTGGGAAAAATATTCTTACTAGGGATGTGGCTATGCTCAACAAGTACCATTTAAGCATTTTTGCACACTTATTTGTTAAAAATAATACCGTTGGACTCTTTACTGACTCTAAACAATATATATTCTTTGTCTCCTCTTCTCTTACCCCCACCCCCGCCCTCCCGTTTCCTTCCCCTGTTGATATGTTTTCTGGTTTTGCATTGAACTGTATTAATATCCATATGTGAATTATCTCACCTTATGTTTGATTGGACATATTTAAACAATGTTTTACCTTTGGATAATGTGACACAGTCAATTATAGACTACATACGCCCTGAGGACAGCCCTGTTAGCGTTGAAAGACGTGTTGGCGTTGGTTTTTATGTTACTTTGTACTATGGTTGTTTCTGCGGAAACATTGACGTTAATATTTGTAATTTTTTGATTTTTTGCTTCTATGTACTTTGGTCGTTTCTGTTAAAACACAGCACGAAAGTGTCCTTGATGTTGCAACCTTATATTGGGGGTACTTTATTCCCAACCTTGAATTGAGTTTTTGTTGGATGCCATGAGTCGCAATTTGTACACTTTATGTTTAGTCCAATAACAAAATATTTGCAACTTAACAAGTGGCTCTGGCACAGTTTTTCTATACTAGTAATTGGAGTTGTTTTTACAATTTTGTGGGTAGCGCAAACAGTGATAGGCTGCCAAGCCCTTGATACTTATAATTCAAGGTACTGGCTGAACCATCAAGCAGCTGCTAACTAGTATTCATTAATCATCCTTAAACACCATCTCAACAAGTCCATCCTCTAGTCTAAGCACTCAATCCAAAGCTCCCATCTGCCACACACATGTTGTCAATCATGTAAAAAGGTTTTCCACCCTTTAATTGGACAATGCAACCTAGAAAGACCACGCAGAAACCAGCTAACACAATTGCATTCTAGTTGTATAGTTAATGGTCTGAGAAAAATACTAATACACAAGTAAACACTGTTGGTATTGTTGACTTTCAAGTAACAGAGGACAGCTGTATCTATATTTATCTAACTGTAAAACTACTAATTTGTGTGTTTCCATGCCAGGTACTTTTTTTTGTAAAGATCTGCAAAACTAACATCTGCCGACTTGCCTTCTTCAATTCCAGGGTTTCCCCTGCCTTAACACAAAGTGCCAATCTCTATTCAGCTTCTTCCTGACAATAAGCAGTTTCCACAAAGTTTAGGATGACTGCTTACACAACCACTCATGGCTTTACCTTCTAGTCACATTTCCAGTGAGCCCTATCATGCCAGGTGAATCACTACAGGTGGGTCTTCACACATTTTTGCATGTAAGCAAGTAGGCTCAGTAGTACCCCCATACATCTTTAGGGTGGCACAGTACTGGTTGAAGTGAAATATGTACATCTTCATTGTTATTTGCCCAGGTTAAGTCTTGTAGTCAGTGCTGCAGGTCTGGTGGGCTGAAGCACTTCCAGTGCAATACAATGGCTAGTTTAGCAAGGAGGAAGATAATGTTAAAAGATGTACGTGGTACCCTCTCCATTTTATAGTAGCAACCTAAAATACACCAACAAGGGTCAACAGGTATCAATAGTCCCGCCATTGCAGACAACTCAGCACATATTGATGACCAATATATGGCTACTTTAGGGAAGGACCAAAACATATGGATGCAATCAGCTTCAGGGGGTCTTCACCTAACGCAGTAGCACTCAACACCACTATATAATTTCCCACAACATCATAGGTGTATACATGCAATATTTGAAATGTATTAGCTGAAATTTGGAATTAAAAGATACCTCTGTAGTAGGGAAGCATGCTCTTAGCCACATATCATCATCCACATCGCTGCCACGGGCCATGGACCAGTTATTATGTGAAAAGATGGTGGTTCTTTAATCTCATGATGTATCATGCACAACATGTAATCTCATGTTATACGCAGTATATATGAAGTGTCAACATAGAAAGCATGAATACATGAACTCTACACATTTATGTCCCTTGACGCTTATCACCATCAACCTAACCTGCAAGCATGGATTAAAAGTGGCAGCACTAAGCCTGGCCTCCCCTGAATTTCCTTCAATTAAATTAACTTGCCATCTGGCAAATGATCGCCCAAACACAGCAGTCCCACCCTTGCTCATGTCCTTGTGAGGCCCACTCCAGGTTCAGCATCACATCCAGTATGCCCCATAAAAGGTGTTTTCCATCTATAAGGACATTCTATCTCTAGGCAATGCAGTAACTTCTCCCATGTTCGCAACGTAGAAGCCAGGGGATCAAAGGGCCAAGGGTCTGTATAGCCCATGCTAATCATGGCTGCTGCAAGCCACATGTGTTGTGGCACTTTTACCTCTCCTGCACTGTCAGATAACACAGTTCAAAATCTGGTATTTGAAGTCCCCCTCTGTCATATGGTTTACACAGATCTACAATTTTTGCCCGTGTATTACCAGAATCCCAAAGAAACCGGGTGATCAGAGTATTCAATTCCAGAAAAAAAAAACTTGGATTAAACTTAATTTTGACCTTTTGACCAATGCTGTTTTCCCCATTATGATATGGGCAATTTAACCAACCATGCCGGTTTAGGCTTGGTGGTCTGCAAGTAAGCTAAAATGTCCTACCATGCAAGTGGCCAGTATCCATGGTTAACACTACCCCCAGGTACGTGATCTCCTGTGGCGCCCAACTTAAGATTCAGGTCAGCTGCAGGGCAGTTTGTATTGTCCTTAACGTGAAATATATCGGATTTGGTTGGTTAATACCCAGCCCTGAGTGTTTTCAAAAGTCCATTACATCTGACATTATTGGATGGGGATTAATGGGCAGATCCCTGAAAAATATCAAAATATCATCCATCTACAGAAAACCTATCTCCAGTGTACCCTTCTCTCTTCTATCCCTCTGTGCATGCCTTTTCCTAATTAGGTCCTCCAGCGATTCTGCTATTAGGGCAAAGATGACAGGGGACATGCCTGCCTGCCTCTACCACTACCTAGAAAGAAAGGTTGAGAGAGGCCCTGACCTCACTTAATTCTAGCCATAGGTTGAGTATACAGTAGTGCACTGCAGGCCCTTATATAAGGGCCAATGCCACAATGTTCCAATACATCAAAAATGTACTGCCAGGACACAGAATCAAAAGCTTTGTCAGCATCTGGTGTGACAGCTACTGTGGGGACATGCGGGCTAATTGTGGCTATTATCTTAAAAAGACAATTAAGATTCATATCAGTGGACCTCCCCGATATGAAGCTTGATTGATCAGGGTGCACTAGGAACAACATGACAGGCTGTACACACGAAGCTAGGACTTCTGCAAATATTTTCACATCCACATTTATATGTGATAAAGGGCAGTATGAGGGATATTCCATAGGGGGGTTTCCCGGCTTCAAGAGAAGCATGATCACTTCTTCTTTCACTGATGCAGGTAGAGACCCAGCATCTAAATATTCCGCCCATAGGATCAGCATAAGGGGCAAAGCAACTCTTCACACTTTTTATAGAATTTCGAGCAGAGCCCGTCTGCATGCCTTTCCAGTAGGCAGCATATCTATGGCCAGTGCAATCTTCTCCAATGTGAATGGTGCATCCAGTTTGGTTGCTGCGTCAGGTCACAGCACTAAAATGGGAGAAAGAGGTTACTATTTTCTGTCGTCCTTTTGCCTGTCTGTTCCGCATATAGTGTTTTGTAAAAACACCAAAATGCATCAAGTATGGCAACATAACTGGCACAAACATCATCCTGATAATTTAATACTGCAAAAACATCCGCTCCCGCCCCCTCCTCCTTATGAATCTTGAAAGTGGCCTACCTGGTTGGTGCGTTTCACCATACTGCCTGGCTATCACCAGTGCTGAGAAATACTTAATTTCCCTATCTGCAAGTTTGCAGAATGCATCCAGCGCCCCATTCATTTCCAGTAATCTGTCTGTCCTCTGCATTTGGGAATATGCGTGCTCCAGCCCTTTCAGTTTCCCCTCAGACAAAGCCAGCTCTCTATGAATGTTATGCAGCAGCCAAAACTCAATGCTTATATATATCCCATGTGCGTACACCTTGAATATCTTCCAAGGGAGCCCCATGGTAGATACCAACCCTGAATTTGTTTAAAGAAATGTGGGAATGTGCTCATGTATGTTGGCCTCAAAGACTGTCCTGGTCCAAGGCATCAAAGGAACACACCCATTCAATGGGACTAGCCTCACACTAAGGTACTGCATTTCTAAAGGCCTTTAATCCTAGGCAGAGTGCAGGGTTGGAGACGTCAGGAGAGCTCTGTTTAGTGGAAGGACACTTAAACCATTTTGTTTGTTTTTACCACTCTCATTGCTTCCTGTACTTTCCACTTCCTCCAGAGAAAAGCACTTTGGGTTTGATGTCAGACGGGCAAAGTCCACTTCTTTCCAGAACAGGGATTGGACCACAAAGGCAGGTTAGCTTTAGTCCAATCACCTGTGCACTTATAAATTCAAAAGAAGGCGTCTCCCACTACTTCCTTGATTCACTCAGGAACAACACTTGAGAAGGATTCACATTTACTGTGGACCAGGACCTGTCATTCTGCACCTGAATCTCCCAGGGATGGGAGAGCATATCCTGAAATGACTGACCCTGTCCTCGAGACCCTGAATCAGGTCTCACAGCACCTACAAGACCATATCAGAAAACATTATTCCTGGAGGCTGTAATACCTTGTATTGGCCTCTATCTGCTTATGCTCTTCTTAGCTAATCCTCCGTGTTCCACCACCTCAAAACTGGTTAGACAGCCATCAAAGTGAATTAAATGCCGTTGATGTTGAGAGATCCCACCAGTGCTACTTTCTGGCACCCCTCCAAACCTTCAAACAATTGATTGCACCTAGATTACGCTCAGCGCTGCATCGTGCCCTTGCTGAGCCTGTCACCTGCTAGCCTCGAATCAACTGCTCGCCGTCAGGACCCGACTCAAACCACTCAAACCACCATTTTTAAAACCACTGCCTGCTGACTTGGCCCAAACTCGAACAGATCCTGGGTAACTTCCCATCCTGTTTTGCTGAAAACTGCCTCCAAGCTGCACAGAGCTACTGCATTTGAACCTGCTTGACACTGTCGATCCACCAAAGATCAGAAACGAGGTACTGTTGACCAATACCTGCCCCCTTGGTCCTTTTGGCTGTAGAGACTGGTTAGGTCCCCTTTCCACCTATTTATACCCAAAGGCATATCCTTTTTGTGGTTAAAAATGTACCTATAACCCCTGTTTTCATACTCAGAGTGCAACATTCATCTATCTGTTGCATCTTCTTTGTTCTTTCCACAGAGGTGGGTTTTTGCACAATTGTTTCTAGATAGTTCTATTGCAGATAGTGTTTGATTAAAATATAACAGGGCCTGCGGTAGTGGGTCGATAGTTATGGTTAAGTTACACAACTCCAAAAATAGCACTTTTTGGATGGCTTATAACTTTGCCCCCTCAGCTGAATCCTCACCAAACTTTGCAAATATATTATATGACACCTGGATGGATTTACACCAAACTTGCACAAGGAGTAGCAGCTTTGTCCCATAATCATGCTTTTGTAAATTTGGTGTAAATCCACCAAGTATTTTTTTTTTTAAACAACCAAAATTTAGGTACAAATAATTAGTGATATCTGTTCCAGTCCGCAGACTCATCTCCCTATTTGGTCCGTGAACACCCCCCTGGACCAATCAGCGGCCAGTGTGATGTCCGCAGACATCAGATACACACGCTTATTCGATGGTGAGAAACGTGAGCTGCTTCAAATATTTTAAAATGGTTGCCATGTTGGATTGCAGACAGTCACCAATCTCTGCGGACATAGCAGTAAATACATATAAAAAAATACAACATGGCACTTGTTAAACTAATGAAACAATCTATGGGGAGGTGAGGGGTGATGAGAAAGGGATGAGATGGCCATAAAAAGCCAAAAGAACGATGTTCTGGGACAGTCCTGTGATTTTTGCGAACATATCAGATGTGCAGGGACATCTCTGCCTATTTCTGAATTGCAGGGTTGGTGAAAAGCAGTTTTTGGACGGCTCATATCTTTGGCGCCACTCAATGAAACTGCAAGACATTTTGCAATATCATTCTGACCCTGAATGGTTCTGCAAAGTTTGTTTCTGTTTTTCCAAGAGGGAGCAAAATTATAGGGGGGTTGCAAAATATTTCAAAGGCTTATAAATTTGATGCCATTTGACAAATCTGCACACATTTTTTCAAAGTTATTTTATAACCAGAAAGTTTTTGCAAAGTTTGTTGGGATTTTGTAAAGAGGCTGCAAAATTAGACAGCAAGTCCTAACATTTTTAAATGGCTTATAACTTTTTTGCCGTTTGATGAATGTGCACAAAAATGTGCAAAATATTATAGACCCAACCTTGATTGTTTGTGCAAAATCTAAATGGATCTTGCTAAGAGGGGGCTATGTTATATGACTATTTTATGTATGTGCATTTTGACAAAATAAATCATGGACAGATTTACAACAAACATTGGCAAAAATCTAAAAGTATGGTTTTGCAAATGTGTCTGTGTTTTTTTTCTGAAGTGTCAAAATGTAAGCACAGAAAATTGTGGTATAACTTTGGTACCTGGGTAATGGTTCTGGCCTGAGCAAGGACACATGTATACTCTGATTTGATTATTGGCATGTGCCCTAGGTTTGAATGGGAAACATATTCTACTTGTGGCTACAGCCTGAAGTGTTATTTTTATGTTATAGTTATTTATTTCTTATAATGCACAACCCCCCAAACACCTCTGTGCACAACAAAACACAACCATACAAACAATACAAACAAATAAATTAAAAAAAGATTATTAAGTAGAGCAGTTTACAATCACTTTCAGATCAGATGATATATTCATGAAACAGTGCATTTAGCTAAAAAGCTCGGAAGATTAGTAGGACCACATCCAATGATTATGCATTCGCTATTGTCTTGAGAACACCAGCCATCTACCTTCCTCCTCCAAAATAAACTTAGGATCAGAGCTTCTAATGATCCCAGGTCCAGTTCCTAGTGGTAGACAGGCCAGTACCTTATTTCTAAGAGTATCCCTAGGTTCAGGTCCTGATGACGGCGTAACATTAGTGATGATGATATTTCTTTGATCTAAAATCAAATCTATCAAGGACTTGTCCACAAGAGCTGATATCTCTTTTTTAAGTCAAGCCTAAGTCCCTAAGAGAATTAGAACAAGATTTTGAAGAACTACAAGGATCAAATAATGAAAGTCCTGGGTCAACATGAACTTGCCAATCAATGGCACCAGGTAAAGAAGGATGCAGTGTGGACTCGCTCATATGGAGCTCTGGAAATTTCAGGCAAGCAGTATTTCTGTGTTTAAAAAGGTACACCAGAAAACAATTTGTACCATTCCTCTGCAGTTCTCACAGTATAGATCTGAAATGGTGCCCCAGACGAACCGACAACTTTGAGGTACACAGCAGCACAACAACACAACGGGTCGGAGTAGGAAGGTATTGACGTCACAGGGAGTGAACTGAAAAATGATGAGAACAAAGGACCCAGAAACGTGGACAGTGTTCCAACATAGCAACAAGTCGTCAATCCACACCCTGAAGTGCTGAACGGAAATGCAGCAAATTTGCACGAGCAGCATCACAAAGGACCCGAAAGCATGCTTTTGCAAATCTGTCCTGTGTTTTACTTTTCTGACAGTGTCAAAAAGTAAGTACAAAAAATAATGATATCACTTTTCTGCCTGGGCAGTGGGCCTGGCTCTCTGCAAGGACAAATGTCTACTCTGATTTACCTATTGGGGAATGCGACATGGCCGAAGCCCATGCCCCATGGATTGTGGAAACTGGCCATGCATGCAAGCCATGAGCACTGCTCATTGGTCACATTATGAGAGTATAGTGGGCACTGAACTAGGATGCAGGGTCGGTGCAGTGGATAACGGGAGTGGTTTGGTGAGGTTGGTGTCATGGTCGAGCCTCATGCTCTAGGCAATTCAACCATGACTTGCATCCCCAGCATGCGCTGCAGTTAATGACACACATCAGTATGCGTTGCAAACATTTTTTGTTAAAGAAGGTTTACAGTTCTTTCTTATATGTTAAAAGTGGAAGCATTAATAACTTATATATAGTGATGTAACACCATGAAATTCACTGAAAAACGTTGTTAAAGAGACATTATGTTTAGGTTGCACTAAAAAAAAAACTATGAAACTCAGTGAAAAAACATTGTTAAAGGGACATTATGGTTACAAGTAAAACCATAAAACTTCACCAGTAATGGTAAGATATGCAACCATAACTCGTGGCACCACCGTGCATTGCTAAGCCACCCACACCACCTCATCATTACTGCTGGTCATAGTCATTTTGAAATGCAAGACCGGGGAGGAAAAATAAAAACTGTAAAAATACACAACACAAAAAGGACTCTGACACTTAATATAAAAAAATCTTTAAAAAATAAATAACAAGCTAAAATAACAAACAATAACAAACTACAAAGCACAGGACAAAGGACAAAGGTATAGGAAGGATCAATCAAGGTATTACTTTTAAAAGTTCTTGAAGGCTTACAAAGAAGTTCACCTGCCAAGAGCCAAAAAGCAATGACAGAAAACAGGAAAGCGGTGCTTGGGAGAGGGGTATAACTTTATTTACGTGTTAGAGTGAACCAGAGTGTTTTTCCGTATGCATGGGTACACCCAAGTGCAATGACGTGTTTGCACCTGAATTATTGACTAATCACCTAAATCAAGAAGACATGCCTGCACGTGGCTGTAGACACGTTGAGAGAAGGCCCACTCACTTTCAATGCTGTGTTCACGTGGCTATGGAGCATTGTACATGTTTTCCACAGCCAATCTGATCATGGACTACACTCACCAGGTTAGCTGCATCAAGAAATGGCTCAATAACAGTACGATGAAATCCGTGAATGAAAAATCATAAAATGGGTTGTCAAGCTTTATCAACACGGCACCTCTCTTTGCGCAAGTAGCGCCAGCAAATCATATCACACACTGCTGCTGCGAGTCTGCACATGACTCCTGGCTATGTCAACAAACAGACCAATCACACGTTGCAGTGTATTGACTTGGCTATGTCCATGCCGTGTGACCAAAATCCATGCAGTGGATATCAAGCTTTTTTAAGTGTATTATATCTTCAATTGTTTAAAAATAGTTAAAATATTTTCAAACAGATGAAGAAGTCATTCAAGTGTCATGAAGAATTAATCAATAAGCACCACACAAACTACCCATGAAACTAATAATGGATTCATGAACAGAATTAAAACAACTATTTATTAACGTTAGAAAAGAAGTACAATCAATAAAAAACGACATTGAACATTTACGAAAATTCATTTACATTAAGAATCCAGATAATACGGCTAAGGAAGATGATGTATCATGTGCTCAAATAAAAATAAAATTAAAACCCACAATCACATCCCCCCTGAAATAAACCTGTTTTTAAAAAATCTTTCTTTAAACATGAATTTACCTTTTTAAAGTATGTAAAGTAAGTATCTATTATTAATGAATAAAAAGTAATAAAAATCACTGATGACATCACTAATTATATGTTGTAGGAGAACACTGATAACATCACAAATTACATCATTGATGACATCACAGGTGACAACACTAATTACATTTTATATAATATTACATCAATAATGGCATTAGACCTAACATTACTAACATGTTAGCTCATAAAAACTTTGATTTACTTAATAACAATGAATGCCATGGTCATGTACATGACAAAAGCTGTATGAATGCTGCTCAACCTGTTGGAACAGTTACAATACATGACAGAGAGCAATCAGTCACATTTTGTATAATAGTTCTTAATGCATGAATTAAAAAAAGATGTACCTGGTCCTGCTCGCCCATTAACATACATCATTTGAGGATTGTATTGGACAAAAGATCATCCATGCTTGTGATGTTATAGACCATTTAAGAACCTATCTTTGATTTTGTGATAAACTTCTTTTTGCTCTATATTATGTTTATGGACTATTGTATCATGATTTACTTTTTCAACTCTAGTTTGTTGTATTGCACTTTCTACTACTTTCAAAGCAAGCTCAGCATCAGTTTGAAAAATTGGCTCCCCTAGCACATTTTGACTTCCTGGTGGAGAATCATGACTGCCCTCCGGAGTCTCTTATGCCAATTCAGCTGCCGAATGTTCTTCTTGACATAGTTATTGTTCCATTAAATCCAAGTACTGCTCACATTTTGTATATCTAAATACATTTATTTCAGCAAAAAAATGTATTCTTAAATATCCAAAATTCCAAGCAAATCACTATGTGCAAGAACAACTTCAAAAGGCAAAAATAAAATAATAACTTTTTCTCTACAGTTTAGCAACACAGTTTCTGCTACTATCCTTCAACTCTACATATCGATGTGGATAATATGTATCAATCAAGTTGGTATACTGTAATTTACTCTTTCAGAAATGCTGATTTCATTCAAATGTTTCCATAACTGATTTCTAGTAGTAGCTGTGCCAAGACTTAACTAAAGTATATTAATGCTATGTCCATACATAGGCAAACTAGTTACCCAATCTGAAGCTTTGTAGCTTCCACACTCTCTATGTCAAAGCATCTTTAGACCAAAGATTTGATGTTTCTGAATAAGGCTTTTATCTGCTGATAAGTCTGCCCATACTTCAGCTGCATTGCTCTTTTCAGCTTTTGTCATGTGCACTGTAAATTAACAAGCAGCAGCTGTTGTATCATAAACAATGTGCTGTATGTCAGTATTTGTATGACAGGATTGTAAATATTAATGAATTATCATTCCTTATTGTGATGCTGGAAATGTATTGGAGGGACAGGGCCTCCATATGCTTGTCATTTATTGCTTTATCATGTATGTTCTGTCTTGTTTTCCATGCAGTAGTTCATGTGGGACTCCAGGTGGTGCGGCTCTTCCTCTTTTTGGTCATGGTAAACAGTCCATTGGGATACCCTTATGGCACCCATGGGTAGGAGTACAACCCTGTACTCCTAGTGTATGCTTGTGGGAACCTGTGTGTGGCCCACAGAGCAGGGTATGGGCTGTTGGCTGCTCCATGCTGAATTGGACAGGTGCTCCGAGTATCCTCCATTTTGGGATGCCCAGGCCCTGCCATTGGAATCAGTTGATTCCTGATAGGAAACAAGATGGCCCCTGTGGCCTCTTGCTTTCTATCACCTGTTACCTTGTTTTCCCAAAATCCTGGGAAGCCCTCACTCTGTCCCTTCCCCCTGAATGGCTGTTGGGTGGAAGTTCCATATATGGAGTTGTTGTGAAGTTCAGGCCAGGCTGGCTGGAGCCTTCCCAGTGACTGTTTGTTGTGGGTTCACCCTGTGGGTGGGACCTGGATGAATGGAGTTCGTGACGAATACACATTTCGTGATATGGGTGTCTGGTATCTGGTGGTTAACCCAATGACTGAGACAGCCCTGCCCGAAACTGGGATGAATGCAGTGGGGAGTGCTGAATGGCAAAGTGCTTGTCTGAATCCACTTTCCGTGTTGTGAGTGTCTGGATGGAGAAGAATGGCCTGAATGCACTGTGAGTGTGATTGGCTGTCTGATTGCATTAATGCCCTTCTGAATGATTGATTGCCTGAGTGTGACCCAGCAGAGTGAATGGGTGAGCAACAGCATAGCTGGGGGCCTCTCACTGATGGAAATCGTTCAGAGCTGAAGTTGATACTTGATGCTTAACGTTGAAGCCCATGGGAAGAAGAAGAATTGCTGCTGCTGTCCTTCGCTAATCTAAAAATTGCGTCACTGTCAAGGAATTGATTGAAGAGAGGACCTGGCTCGGAGACCTCTTCCCAAGCTATGAAGGACCATTGTGCACCAGCTCAGCTGATCTTTGCCAAAGCTCCCTGGACATCAGACCCTCGAAAGGCTGCCGACCGGGTACGGGGAACTTCGCAGCAGAATCACGAAGCAAAGTGCCCGGACATTGAAGTCCATCACTGTCAACGACCGCCGCCGCCGACTGGAGCCGCAGTGCTCCTTTTCCTAAGAATTGGATCCAAGGACTCCCTTGCTCTTCATCGTCGTCTGCTTTCATCATGCCGGGGAAAGTCAAGGCCGCCGACGATCGAGGAGAATCCGCTGGTGGGTTTCCCGCCACCTGAAGACCAGAGACTCCAACAACCCTACGGTCTTGATGGGCCAAAGTTCTTCAATGAACACTGGTCGTTTTTGACTGATTGTCAATGAGCACTGCAAAAAGCAAAGCTGCTGCCGCAATGACAGTGTTCATCCTTTTCTTCACTGACTCTCGACGACCCGTGGCTCCTGCCTTAAAGGGAGTGCACTCAAGAAGGGACTGTCAACGATTCACCAAATAACTCTATGAAAGCAGGTACTTCGGGGTCGTAGAACATTTAGAAGGAATCTAGACTATATTAAGCATAATTGGACTGGGCGTGTCAACACGCTTTATTTACAGGTTGCCCAGATGGGGGGATCCTCGCACAGACCTGTCTCTAGGTAGACAGGGAACTGTTCTGCCATTGCCTGATTTAAGTTGCTTTATTTTTGTGTCTGTCATTGATTTATCTTACAATCTGATTTGTATGCTATTTGGGGCTGTTAGCTGTGGTCGCATTTCAATGCAATCGATAGTTAAGAGTGGTACCACGTAGACCTGTATATATGTGCCATTATAGTATTGCCAGAGTACAAAGTGTGTTATTGTGATTGTGTATATAACCTTGAATCTTATTTATGTAATGACTGTGTTTTCACTAACAAAGTGTGTGGACATCCTATGTGGGTGTTTGGGGACTACACTGTACTTAAGAACCAACCTGCATCACCTCCTGAGAAATTAAGCCTTGATTGCTCGTCTATAGCTACCGCAATAGAGAATCTTGGCTGCGGTGCTCTGTGCCTCGACTCTGCCATATAAAGAGCAGGAGTAAAGCTACTCCCCTGCAGTCTTTACATTGGTGGCAGCAGTAGGATGCTTATGGTTTTAAGAATCACTGTGTAACCTTGCCACTTACACAATTTCTATACTTTGTTAAACTGAGGTTTAGTTGTGTACTAGATAAGTACATTACAAGCAATGGGATCTATTGCAAATGGTAAATTGACTAGGATGAGCTTAGAGGCTCTCCAGAGTGCTTGTGAAGCCAGGGAGTTAGACTTTGAGGATATGTCTAGGGCTGAGCTGATAGCTGCCCTGGTGGACTACCAGACTGATGGTGAAGCTTTTGAAGGGGGGATGCAACCAATGAGGAGCCTGCCCCAGGGACTGTCATTGAATCTGATTCTGGTAACGCCATCATTCCTGCTGCCTCTGTTCCTAAACCCACCACTGCTCTTCAGGGGGAAT
Organism: Ambystoma mexicanum; assembly: GCF_040938575.1. Lineage (NCBI taxonomy): Eukaryota > Metazoa > Chordata > Amphibia > Caudata > Ambystomatidae > Ambystoma > Ambystoma mexicanum. Next base: position 930,735,906 of record NC_090921.1, on the reverse strand, counting down.
CACTGAAGGTTGAACTTTTAAAATTGGAGCTACAACGGGAACAGTTAGCCTTTCAATATAACAAAGTTGCCCATTGAAGCTGAACTGAAGACAGAGGAGTTGGCACAACAAGTGATTCTCAAAGATAGGGACACTGAGTACCAGAAAATTCAGCTGAAGAGAGCTAAAGTGGAGACTTCAGCGAAACCAGTTGAGAGTGTCAGGTTGCAAGCCACCAAGTTTATGAAAGATTTGGTTGGTGTGTATGTGGAGGGTTCTCATATCCTCCAATGGATTGAAGCATTTGAGATAGCTTGTGGAATCCATGATTTTTATAAAAGAGTTTGTTAAGCAGAATGCCTCAGACTGGATATGACTATACTTTGAAACTGAGTGTGGAAGAAAGGGGTCAGTATGAGTGCATGAAGTCTGCTTTGTTTGTTTGTTTGTTTGTTTGTTTGTTTGTTTGTTTGTTTGTTTGTTTGTTGATTATTTATAATGCGTGCCAGACCCAAGGGTATCAGGGCGCAGAAGTTACAAGACAGTGCAAAGCTTAGTTACAAAGAATCAAAAATGTGATACATTACCTACAAAGCAAGGTGTACCGCTATTTACAGATATTACAAGGCATTATGTACAAAGTTATCGTTGCCTCCACAGGGTAACATATGGTGAATCATGAGTGAAAAACATTACTTAAAATGACAGAATATACAAATATTTACAAATGTTATAGACAAAGTACACTAGGTAGAGGTTGCAAACTTGGGGGTAGCCAGTTGACGTTATTAGTTACAATTCAGTTGCACAGGCAGAGGGTTATACCTAATGCGAATTAATGGTCATTGGTTTTCAACCACAGGATAGTGTTGGTTCTGTAGTTAAAATAGGATTGGTCTATTCTCAGTGTAGGTGGCAAGGAGTTCCATAGTTTAGCTGCTTTAACGGGGAAACTGTTATCTCCAATTGTGGATAGTTTAAATATAGGGATGGACAAGCAATCACTGTTTGCTCATCTGGTGGGTCTTAGGGATGTCTGTTTATGGAATCTCTCAGAGAGGTAGATAGGGGCAGCATTATTAAGAGAATTATGGGTAAGCGACAACGTTTTAAAGAGTATTTTGTCACTGGTTCGGAGCCAGTTATTCTGTCGTCTACTCTCAGAGATGTGGTTTCTTATGGAAATACCTAATGTTGCTTTAAGGGCATTGTTTTGTAAGGTTTGAATTCTTTTAATTATGGATTTGTTGGAACCAATGTACAGGGCGTTGCAATAACCCAAGTGGGACAGGATGAGGGCTCTGGCCAGGATGGTACAGCTATTTTTAGAGAGAAATGGCTGACCTGTTCTGATAAGTTTGCACGTATAGGCTGTGGAGGACACTAACATGTTGACCTGTTTGGAGAATGAGAGTGTAGAGTCGAGATAAAAACCTACTGTTTTTACCTCCTGTGCTACCTTAATGAGGTTGCCGTTGATTATAAATGAGGAGTAGTCAGGTCCCAGTTTTGTTAAGTTAGTAAGGGTAACCAGGATGATGAGTTCTGTTTTTCATCATTCAGGCATAGGCCGTGCTTGGCCATCCCTGCCTGGATGATGATGTACACTCTGTTCACCAAGGCCAAATCTTTGTCATAATCCCTGAAAGTGAGAGGAGGTTCTGAGTATCATCTGCATAATTAGTGTAGGTGATACCAAGATGGTCCAGATCATCGAAAAGAGGCTTGGTGAAGATATTGTACAGTGTGGCCGAAACGAAGGAGCCCTGTGGTACGTTGCAAGTGATGGGTATGGGGTCTGCCGATGCAGAGGGAGAGAAGACCCTTATAGTTCTGCCACTTAAGAAATATCTAATCCAAGTTATGGCATCTTTAGAGAAGTGTGCTGCTGTGTCAAGATGGTTACATTGGATTGTATGATCCACCAAATCGAACGCAGCTGAGAGGTCCCGGAGGACGAGCAAGGCTGATTTGCCACTGTCTCTAAGCTCATCAACTTGGGTCTTGAGATCAATGAGGACAGTCTCCGTTCCGTGTTGTGGGCGGCAGCCTGATTGTCTAGCTCCTAGCAGGTGGTGTAATTCCAAATATTTTTGTATTTGCATGTAGGCCACCTTGTCTAATATTTTTAGAAGAAAAGGGACTGTTGTGATTGTCCTGTAGTTGGTAGGTGTTGAGGGATCTAAAGTCATTTTTTTAAGAGTGGGAGTGCCCATGATTGTTTGAGGTTAGAGGGGATAGTGCCAGTTTGACTGCCAAGTTTGGCAAGACACCAACCTAAAACCTTAAAAGGTTCAGGGAATTTGGATTGATGGATAAAAGGTGAAAACTTTTGTTGAATTGTCCCATCTTTTGTTTTTTGCGAATTTTTCTGAAGCCTGTTCACCAGAGCTGCATCAATATGTTGCTGACCAGAACATTTTAGATCCCTTTAAGCTGGCTATGCTGGCTGACAAGTGCATCTCCCACTAGGTGTCCCCTAAGGAGTCCAGTGGCAAGGACAAGGACAAAGAAAAGGGGACCTCTCAGAAGGCTGAGGAGTCCCAAAAGCAATCACAGTCGGGTAAACCGAAACCTTCCTCTCCTAAAACACAAAAATCTAGTGGGGATAAGTTCTATCTTGGTGGGAGTAAGAGTAGGTGTCCACCTGCTGCAGAGCAGGTTCCCAGTGGTTCCAGTACTGTACCCTGCTTTCTTGGCACTTGTTGGGACTGTGGGGCTATGTACCACAAGAAGGGTGACCCCAAGTGTAAAGGTAAGGCACTTGGAGTCCATGCTGTCAGCCTGACCTACCCTTACCCCATGCCTGAGGTGCAGGCCACTGACCTCCCCTCCTCTATATGAATCACCTTTGGTGCTCCTGTAGAGTTTTCCCTAGTGTCCCTTGGGGCCTGGGACCAGTACGCAGAAGTACTGGCCACAATCCCACAAAACACCCATAGGTTTTTGAGAAGTGTCCTCCTGAATGACCCGCCTTCTACTGGCTTGAGAGTCACTCGGGCAAGCAATGCAGTGGTGGACAGGACCCTGATAGAGCCAGAGGACTATGTAGGTGCTCCTCTGAGAACCACCAGGTTAGCTGGTGGGCCTACCAAATTATCGCCTGTAGCCTTAGTCAACATTATGATTAGAGACAAGACAGCAAAACATCCAGTCATGGTTCAGGACAATGTACCTGCCAACGTTTTGTTAGGAAATGATCTAGAGGAGTTGGGGTTGATATCTGATGGCCTCCCCATGACTGCTGCAGCAATCACTCGGTTATAGGTAACACTAGGTCTGACTGAGAGTCAGGTACCCGAGCCAAAGGGGCGACCCAAGGCAATAAGACGGAAGAGTAAGAAGGCCACCTCAGGCAAGATGGCTCCTTCTCTTCCTGCTGCTTCAGCAGCACCCACTGGGATTCATGCTCCGGACAAGCTGGGTCTAGTCCCAAACTCAACTCCTGTGGGAGAAGAGGCAGAATACCCTCCTGCAGGAGAGGTGCTCAACCCAGAGGATCACTCCAGCCTTCAATGCCTGCTGGCTGAAGGGGGGCCCTCTAGGGGTGACTTCTGTAGGGGACAGAGAGTGTGCCACCCTCTCGAGGGCCTGAGGAACAAGGAGAAGTGCCTAGGTCCTTCCAGATTCTTTGGCAGGGTGAGCTCCTTTGCAGTGAGCCCACTAAGACTGATCCTGGTGCCCTCAAGAGGTAGGTTGTACCCCAGGTTTACAGGCCCTTCCTACTGCAGTTGGTGCATGAGGTGCCCTTAGCTGGTCCTCTTGGTACAAAGAAGACTAGGCAGAGGCTCTCTCACCCATTTCTACTGGCCCCGGATGGGAGTAGAAGTGGAGTCCCACTGCAGAACCTGCCCAACTTGTCAGTTGTCTGGCAAGGCTGGAGGCAGTGTGGTTGCCCCACTGCAGCCGTTGCCAGTGATTGGCATGCCATTTGAGAGGGTGGGCATCAACATTGTTGGTCCCCTTTACCCTCCCACTTCAGGTGGACATCGGTTCATCAATGTCTTGGTAATCATGCCACCCGGTACCCTGAGGATATACCCCTTTGGACTGCTACTGCCAAGGTTGTTACCAGGGCTCTCCAAGGCATTTTCACGGAGGTTGGATTCCCTTAGGAGGTTGTCTCTGACAGAGGTTCCAACTTCATGTCGAGTTGCATGAAAACAATGTGGAAAGAGTGCGGGGTCAACTAAGTTCCCCAACTCTTACCATCCCCCAAACCAATGGTCTGGTTGAGAGATTTAACAAAACTCTCAAGGGCATGCTGGGTGTATTGGAAGAGCCCCTAAGGAGGAAATGGGATCTCCTTCTGCCATGCCTGCTGTTCTCTTACAGAGATGTACGTCAAGAGGGTATTGGTTTCAGCCCCTTTCATTTACTCTTTGGACATCCCGTGAGAGGGCCCCTTGCCTTGGTTTGAGAAGGTTTGGAGGTCACCCCTCCAGGTCCTGCCAACCAAGTGGGGGACTATGTGTTAGACCTCAGACGGAAGATGACACAGATGATGGGCCAGGCAACAGTGAATCTTAAGGCAAGCCAGCAATTGAACAAATACTGGCATGACCTTAAAACATCACAAGAGGATTGGACTCCAGGTCAGGAGATCCTAGTGATGGAGCCTACCAAGCCTAGAGCTTTGGCAGATAAGTGGATTGGACCCTTCAGGATAATCTCCAAGATGGGCGAATTCAATTATATGGTTGATATGGGAGTCCCTGGGGTAGCCACTCAGGTATTCCACGTCAACTGACTCAAGCCTTTTCATAGGCGAGCGGAAGTCTCAAGCTTGTTGCTAGCTTCAGAGCAAGAAGAGGGTGAGAGTGAGCCCCTTCCTGATTTGCTGCATAGCAACCCTCAGGATGGCTCATTGGAGGGAGTGCATCTCTCTCCACATCTGACACCAGAGTAGCAGAGGGCCTGCAGGGCTTGCTCCAGCAGTATGGGCATCTGTCCTCACTGACACCAGGCCTCACCCCATGGGGCAGGCACAAAATTGACACTGGTGACAGCATACCTGTCAAAAGCAGATGCTACAGGATGTCAGACACTGTTAAGGACCACATCCAGGCTGTGGTCACCAAGATGTTGGATCTGGGTGTTATGGAACCCTCAACCAGTCCATGGTGCAGTCCAGTGGTCCTTCTCCCCAAGGCAAGTTCCCAGGCAGGTACCAAAGATTGGAGGTTCTGCGTGGACTACAGAGGAGTCAATGCCTTCACCAAAACTGACGCACACCCTTTGCCCAGGGCTGATGATCTTGTGGACACCACAGGCGCTGCCAAATTTGTGTGCACATTTGACCTTATCTCAGGCTATTGGCAAATAGCTCTGATGGACCATGCCAAGGAAAAGATTGCATTATTAACACCTGAGGGGAACTACCAGTCTAGAGTTATGCCTTTTGGGTTGAAAAATGCAACTGCCACCTTCCAGAGATTGGTCAATCATGTGCTCAGTGGGCTGGAGGCCTTTTGTGTGACCTACTTAGAAGACATTGCTATCTATTGTTCCACCTGGGAAGAGCATTTGACTCACCTGTATAAGGTGTTGCATGCCTTGAAAAGGGCTAACCTCACTATCAAGGCCACAAAGTGCCAGATAGCTCAGAGAAAAGTCACGTATCTTGGTCATGAGGTAGGAGGGGGACAAATACAACCTCTCCCCAGTAAAGAACATGATGTACATGACTGGGAGACTGCCACTACTCAAACCCAGGTGAGAGCCTTTTTGGGCCTCACTGGGTATTATCGCAACTTCATGGCAGACTATGGAACCATAGATGCCCCTCTGACAGCTCTGACTTCACCCAAAAAATCAAGGAAGGTTAATTGGACAGAAAAATGTCAGAGAACCTTTGTTGGCTTGAAAGAAAGTCTGTGTTGGGCACCTGTGTTGTGTGCGCCTGATTACAACAAGCCCTTGATCATCCAGACGGATGCCTGCAACACCAGAATTGGAGCTGTCTTGTCCCAGTTAGATGAATAAAAGGGAGGGAATATCCTATCATATTCATCAGTAGACAACTCAAGGGTAGAGAAGTTAGGTGGGCTACTCTTGAAAAGGAATGTTTCAGGATAGTTGGAGGCTTAGGCGTTTTAGGCCCTACCTTACAGGGTCCACCTTCAAGGTCCAAACAGACCATTAGCCCTTAAAATGGCTCATGCAGATGAAGGGTGAAAACCCGAAACTGCTCAGGTGGTCCATTTGCCTGCAAGGGCTAGACCTCACCATTGAGCATAGACCAGGGAAGAGTCATGATAATGCAGATGGCCTTTCCAGAAGGTATGTTGACCGTCTGGATGGGGGTTGTCAATCATGTGGGAGATTAGACGCCCTAACCACAGTCTGGGGGGGTGACTGTAATGCTGGAAATGCATTGGAGGGGCAGGGCCTCCATATCCTTGTCCTTTATTGCTTTATCATGTATGTTCTGTCTTGTTTTCCATGCAGGAGTTCATTTGGGACTCCTGGCGGTGCAGCTCTTCCTCTTTTTGGTCGTGGTGAACAGACCCTTGGGATACCCTTATGGCACCCATGGGTAGGAGTACAACCCTGTACTCCTAGTGTATGTTTTTAGGCATCTGTGTGTGGCCCGCAGAGCAGGGTATGGGCTGGTGCAGCTCCATGCTGAATTGGACAGGTGCTCTGAGTATCCTCAATTTTGGGATAACCAGACCCTGCCATTGGAATCAGCTGATTCCTGATAGGAAACAAGATGGCCCCTGTGCCATCTTGCTTTCTATTGCCTGTTACTTTGTATTCCCGAAGTCCCAGGAAGCCCTGACCCTGTCCCCTCCCCCTGACTCGCTGTTGGGTGGAAGTTCCATATATGGTATTGTGGGGAAGTCCAGGGCAAACCGGCTGGAGCCTTCCCAATGATTGTATGTTGTGAATACGCCTGGTGGGTTTGACCTGAGTGAATGGAGTGTGTGACAAATACACATTTCACGTTATAGGTGTCTAGTATCTGGTGGTTTACACAATGGGCCTCACTACGAGTATGGAGGTAACCATGGCGCTTTTAGCGGCATGGCTATCCCCATACCAGGTACCGGGTCCGGGTTCCTGGAATGGGGAATTACCAGGCCATTCCGACCTTGGAGGGCCCGGTAATTCCCTTTCCCGGGGCCTGGACCCGGTACATCCCCATTCCATTTGAGCCCCCATAGGGCTCAAAGGGAATGGGGAGGATGCTAACAATGGGCCTGTTAATGATGGGCCCGTTGTTAGCATCCTGGTCTGTAAGCGGGTCCCGCTAAGGACGCCTGGTTTTACCAGATGTCCTTAGCGGGACCCGTGAGCAGACCTTGTGATGAGGTAGTAGAGGGTTAACGGTGCCGGCAGCACTACCGGCGCCGTTAACCCTCTACCGCCTGGGTCATAATGAGTCCCAATGACTGAGACAGCCGCACCCGAAACTGGGATGAATGCAGTGTGGAGTGCTGAATGTAAGAGTGCTTTTCCGAATCCACATTCCGTGTTGTGAGTGTCTGGATGGAGAAGAATGGCCTGAATGCACTGTGAGTCTGATTGGCTGCCTGTCTGCATGAATGCCCTTCTGAATGATTGGTTGCCTGAGTGTGACCCAGCAGAGTGAATGGGAGAACAACAGTATATCTGGGGCCTCTCACTGATGGAAATCATTCAGAAGCTGAAGTTGATACTTGATGCTTAACCTTGAAGCCCACGGGAAGAAGAATTGCTGCTGCTGTCCTTCGCTAATCTGAAAGCTGCTTGACTGTCAAGGAACTGTTCCAAGAGAGGACCTATCTCGGAGACCCTCCTGAGCTACGAGGGACCATTGTGCACCAGCTGATCTTTGCCAAAGCTCCCTGGACGTCACACCCTCCAAAGAATGCCGACCGGAGATGGGGATCACCACAGAATCACAAAGCGAAGCGCCCAGACATTGAAGCCCCTCACCGTCGATGACCGCCATCGCCGACCAGAGCCGCAGTGCTCCTTTGCCTAAGAAATTTCATCCATGGACTCTCTTGCTCATCACCGTTGACCGCTTTCATCCTGCTGGAGAAAGTCAAGGCAGCCGACGACCGAGGAGAATCCGCCAGTGGGTTTCCCGCCACCAGAAGACCACAGAGACACCGACGACCCAACTCCCTTTTCTTCACCGACTCTCGATGACTTGTGGCTCCTGCCTTAAAGGGAGTGCACTCAAGAAGGGTCCATTGATGACTCACCTAAGAACCCTACGAAACTATATTAAGCATAATTGGACTGGGCTTGTCAATACACTTTATTTACAGGTTGCCCAGGTGGGGGGATCCTCGCACAGAACTGTCTCTAGGTAAACGGGGGACTGTTCTGCCATTGCCTGATTTAACTTGCTTTCTTTCTGTGTCTATCATTGATTCATCTTACAATCTGATTTGTATGCTATTTGGGGCTGTTAGTAGTGGTCGCATTTCAATGGAATCGATAGTTAAGAGTGGTACCATGTAGACCTGTATATATTTGCCATTATAGTGTTGCAGAGTACAACGTGTGTTATTGTGATTGTGTATACAACCTTGAACCTTATTTATATAAAAACGGTGTTTTCACTAACATAGTGTGTGGACATTCCTTTGTGGGTGCTTGGGGACTACACTGTACTTTAGAACCAGCCTGCATCACCTCCTGAGAGCTTAAGTCTTGATTGCTCGTTCATAGCTACCGCAATAAAGAATCTTGGCTATGGTGCTCTGTGCTTCGACTCTGCCATATAGAGAACAGGAGTACAGATACCCCCTCCAGTTTTTACACTTATCTATTTTTAAATTGTATGCATTCCTCTGTGACTTAGCCATAACATGGTGTCGAACAGATGACATCAAACTATTTTCTCTACCAACTGGTTTCACAAGCCTTGGACAGCCAAATCTGCACTGAGTGTAGTACTTGTCTTTACATTAATATTTTCTCTGACAGTACTTTCCACATGAGTACCTTTGAAAGCTTTCCACCTTGTTCCGTAGATCAGCATTCAGATGCTGAGCAGGAATGGAACAAGTGACATATTTTTCTGTAAACTCCATCACACAGCCATCACTTTCTTTACCAAACTGAGGAGCATCTTTAAAACTCAACAGAACATTTATATGTGGAGCACCACGTGCCCGGTATCCTTTTCTCCAACATAAATATTCCACAGTGCCTAGTGGAGCATTTTCTTTATTTCATATAAAATGTAAAATGTCTAAGAATTGGTGATGAAATAACCGCAATACATTTCTAAGGTCATTGGAACACAGCTCTCCTGGTGTCATGTGTTCTATGTCTTCTTTCTGTGAGTTACATTCATGAATCCACTCTACAAGGTCATCCCAACCATACTCATTGCAACTTAAAGTCACAAACCTAGTTGGAGGGACCAAGTTTATAATCATGCATCTAACCTTTGAGTGCCTCCTATACCAATATTCCTTGGTTTCTCTCATTGTGGAAAGAATATTGTTAAGTTTTCCCTCTAAAACTTTGTTTTCTTTTTTCTTTCACCTGTTGCAGCATCTCACATGCAGAAAGAGTTTGAAATCTTGCTATTGTCTGAGGTATATGAGCAACAGCATAACATAATGTTGAAAGTTCACTTCCAAACAATACCTGCAAAATATATTCAACACTGGTGCGGAATTGGGAGTCTTCAGAATACATTAGTGTACAACAATATTCTGAAGAAGAAATTGGAACCTTCTGATCATCCAATCTGCCTCCTGCTCCAGTAGGAAAAAACATAGGGAAACAACAAGCTTCTAAAAGGGTTTCCCAGACACTGATTGGAACACCTTTTGTTGCTTTCATTTGGCACAATTCTGAACTATCACGCCTGAATTCATGTGTGTTTAGAGGATGAATAGTGTAATGTTCATTAAAACTATTCCCTTCTGTAACAGATAGACATTGGAACTGACCTTTCTGGTTTTGTCCGTTGACTCAGCATCAAGCATAGACAAGTCAGACTACCTTTGTACAAATCATTTTGCGCCAATAGAAATGCTAATGCTTTTTTCACCTTTCTAATATCTATAAGCTGTTGCCAACTGTTCTTACCTTTAGTGGAAATATCATTTACTAAAACAAAGAATCTGCAATATTACCCTTCACTCCTTGAGTGTTTAAATGTTATTGCAAATTGAGAGGCAAATACACATCTTTGCCTATCACACCTTGCACTAATGATTTTTTCGGCAGGTTTTTCGGCAGGTTTCAACATCTTTGCTTGCACTCTAACAATAACTTAAAAAGGACGAACAGTCTTCAATGCAATCACTTCAAACATGTTAAACAATTTGAAGCACAATATGAATATCAGGCACTACCATGTCATTCAAGGCACTTCTTACAAGAATAAATGATCGATTATAAAATCTGACGCTGTGACTACAAATATATAGTGCCTCACTTGTGTCAAATCGATCTTCCACAAACAAATACAGGTAAAGTTGTTCCCAAACATCTTCCACACTGTTTTTAATTTTCTCCTCAATGCACACTATTTGGACTTGAGACATATACAAAGTGCATCGATAAGATACACAAACAATGGAAGTCTAGAAAACAACCAAAACTTGCAATACTTTTTTTATACTGTTGACAAATTAGATCCTTTAAAAGCATAGGATCATCTTTTCCACTTCCTGTAAGTTTTTCATCTATGTGAACATAATCTTTTGAATGCATTATATTTATAATTAAAGTGTAGAAACTAAGCTTTCTACAGTTCCAATCACAAGTGTTTGATTTAAAAGGGGAACAGACAGACTTGGGGTTTTGCACTCATATTGTTTAACTAGAGGGCATCTCATTTTATCATGATGTGCAACCAACATCCGTATATGATGAAAGTGACTCTTACATTTACTTTTAACAAGACAAGCTAGAGAGTGACCCAAAAGTCCTGTTTTTTTCACAAACTTCACAGACATCTATTTTCTGCAACATCTTGATCTGTCTTTAAACATTATTATTTTTGTGCAAAACTTGGAAAAATCTCTATAAGACTTTACAAGAAAACATATCAATATTCCACAAATAATTACAAATTCATACCTGCGTTCTAGGTTTTATTTCCCAAACATTCAATTTCTTTACTGACAATCCCTAGGATTTCTTCTTTTTGTTAGAAATCACACCATTTTGGACTTCATAGCTACATCCTCTCTAACCAATAGCAATGGGCACAGTCTTTCCTTGAGTGATTTGATACATTTTTAGTTTTGTTACTTTCACTTACAATTTACTGAGTTCCATTTTTTTTTTATTATTATTTATTTATTTCAGTGCGTATGGTTGAGTAAAAACACTAATACATAAAAAAATGATTAAAATCATTACAACAGTAATTTCATTCACAGATTAAAATACAGTGTACATACTCATACATATATGTAAGCATCAAACTAAAAATTAGCATAAATAGTTTTTAAGAACAGTACGCTTTAATAATCTTGCTTGTATTAATCCAGTTAATAAGATCAATCCGGACTAGACTAAAATAAAATCATTCATTTATTTGTGTCTGTACAATAATATCATCCAACCTCACTTTAGCCCTCAACCATATATGGTAAGCGGCAGATGACACTACTAATGAGTCCGCCCCATAAATCATAGATCAAAACTTGTCGGACCCATATAGGTTAAATTCAGCATAGCCGTTCAATGTGTTCACTTGGCACATCACCTATTTGAAATTGGACATTTCCAAAAGTATCCTCAATAACAGCTATGGATGTATTGTCATCACTATTTATATGAACATACTTTAAAACACCACTTGTTAAAATTCTTTTTCTGAAAAACTTGACTTCCCTGCAAATGTTCCTTTCTTCTATCATGTTCTTTACGCTTCTTTTTAGGCCTAACTCAGGAATGCTGTAAAGAAAACAATATAATTACTATGTACACACCCTAGTCTTGTAAAATAAAAAAAAACATAAAAACAAGATTAACTCTATATGATAAATGTTTCAGTTTCTAAAACTTATACTGAACAAAATCTTTATAAATAAAAAGGTTTTCTTTCACCACTGTGCCTGAATAACATGTTTTCTATTTTAAGGAATATCTTAAATCACAGCACCTACTCTATATAAGAAAACAACAAAATCAATCTGTATTCAGCACCTAGTATATTTGAGTATATATTGCTCTAATAAAACCTACAGTAAAGTATTCAAGAAGATAATCTTCTAAAACAAAGTCTATATTATCACAAGGTTTCCTTTACCACTGTACCTAGCAAAGATCCTTTAAATGTCAGGGAATTTCTTAAAGCACAGTACCTATTCTACATATCTTCACCATGCAAAATCAGCCCATACTGCAACTGTTAATTGTGGGCTACGTTGCACTGCTGAACCATAGCATCCTTTTATTTGGGACAATTTGCACAGAAAAATTATTCTGTGACAATTTGACATAATCAGAGATTTCACTACTGAGAGCATTCCAATGGTGTTTTGTGTGTTGATTTAACTGCTAGGCCTATTGCTATATACATTATACATGAGGGACGTGTACGCAGCTGAGGTGCTTAGAGAAACCATTCTAAATGATGAATGCTTTCACTTCTGTGACTCTACAAGCTGAATAGATGGGTACATATTGCTGTGATAAAACCTACTGTAACTTACACTATTAAAGAACCTAATCTTCTAAAAAATGTCTATATTGTCAGAACATTTCACTCATCAGTGTCCCTCAGAAAGCTATTTTAAATGTCAAGCAATATCCTAAAGCATGGTACCCATTCTACATAACCTGACCACAAAATCAGCCCAGACAACAACTGTTAAATGTGGACTACATTGCACTGCTGAGAGCCATAGTGTACCTTTGGGGAGAATTCACACCAAACATTATGCTACACTCAAACACTCGCCTCATACCCGATGTGCTGGCCAGGCACACCAGGACCAACAACTAATGTCACTGTCGCACTCTGGGCCCTGTTGGGGTGAAAAGAGTCATAGAAGTACACAGTACAGCTAAACACAGCCGCACGTGCACAACAAATAGAACAATAAATTATTTGTTGGAAATAAACTGCAAAGGTCTGTAATACGTGACCATGCAATGCCTAATACCACAGCTACGCCCAAACCAACCAGAACCGGGGGTGCTGCCACCCGTACATACATACCCCTAACCATGCGTGACTTATAATGCAATCACAACCCTACACCTACTGGGGGGCGCTACCAACCAGATACCAAACCATTCACCTTGGATAACTGACCACAGTCAAGCTCCAACACTTGGTGGTGCTACCACCTCACACAGCCATACGTGGATAACCATGCATAACTCATTAGTCATGCCCCGACATATATGGTGGCACTACCACCATGAACCCACGTACACTGTTTAACGCTGCATGACTCATCAGAATCACGTCCATACTGTACTGGAGGTGCTACCCCCAAACACAACATAACGTGGCACTACCTCCCAAATGCCCTTGTGAATATCATTCCACACCCATACTCAAAATATTCCTGAAGGCGCTACCCCCAGAAATCACATTTGGAAGGCACAAACATGCTGACCTGACATTCACACCATCAGCAAAACCATACTTATTTATCACATATTCAGTGAAAAAACTTTTTTGAAGTGACGTTATGGTTAAGTTGTGCTACTAAAAAGCTATGAAATTCAGTAAAAATAACTTTGTTAAAGGGACGTTATGGTTAAGTTGCGCTACTAAAAACCTATGAAATTCAGTGAAAAAACGTTGTTAAAGGGACGTTATGGTTCAAAGTAAAACCGAAAACCCCCTGAAATTCGGCAGTTATGGTAAGATAAGCAACCATAACTCGCGCCGCCACCGTGCACTGGTAACACTAACACCCAGGACATCAAAGATGACATCACAAATGTCATTGATGACATCACTGATGACATCACGTGGCTGGCTCTCCCTTTTTTTCCTTTCCTGACATATCTAGGCCACATGATTTTCTTCAGTAACAGTCGGGAACTAAAAATGGTAAATTACTATATTCGTAGACTTATCCTTCAAGTATGTTCTTAGAATAATTCCCTTATGGTCAAGTCATATCATATGAAACATATACATAGGAGAAGTCACAACCTTGAAAGACAGCAATCCTTTTTGTGCATTCACCTCACACAGCCATATGTGGGATAACCATGCATAACTCATTAGTCATGCCCCGACATATATGGTGGCACTACCACCATGAACCCACGTACACTGTTTAACGCTGCGCGACTCATCACAATCACGCCCACACTGTACTGGAGGCGCTACCCCCAAACACCACATAACGTGGCACTACCTCCCAAATGCCCTTGTGAATATCATTCCACACCCATACTCTAAATATTACTGAAGGTGCTACCCCCAGAAATCACATTTGGAAGGCACAAACATGCTGACCTGACATTCACACCATCAGCAAAACCATACTTATATATCACATATTCAGTGAAAAAACTGTGTTAAAGGGACGTTATGGTTAAGTTGCGCTACTAATAACCTATGAAATTCAGTGAAAAAACTTTGTTAAAGGGACGTTATGGTTCAAAGTAAAACCGAAAAACCCCTGAAATTCGGCAGTTATGGTAAGATAAGCAACCATAACTTGCGCCGCCACCGTGCACTGCTAACACTAACACCAAGGACATCAAAGATGACATCACAAATGTCATTGATGACATCACTGATGACATCACGTGGCTGGCTCTCCCTTTTTTTCCTTTCCTGACATATCTAGGGTCACTTGATTTTCTTCAGTAACAGTCAGGAACTAAAAATTGTAAATTACTATATTCGTAGACTTATCCTTCAAGTATGTTCTTAGAATAATTCCCTTATGGTCCAGTCATATCATATGAAACATATACATAGGAGAAGTCACAACCTTGAAAGACAGCAATTCTTTTTGTGCATTAAAATTATCAGTAGATTTATCAGCACTTTCTGATACTTTTGATGTTTTTTATTACTGTACTTTCCCGGTATATGCTCATATTTTTATATGTTGTACTCACACTATTTTCCTTAGGGTCCAGACACATCATGTGATATATATAGATAGGGTAATTAACAGCTTTGAAACAGAGCAATCATTTCTCTCCATAAAGGTAATCAATTAGGTTATGAACACTTTCTGCTACTATTGCTGTTTCTTTTTCCTACTTCAATTCCCTTGTATATATTCATATTTGTATGTGGTGTTGTCTCTTTGTGATTTGTGTATAATAATGCAATTATGTAATAAGTGGGTTTTATTACCTACTTATCACAAGTTTCACTGTACGCAAAACTCTAATATGAAAACAGTTATCATTTTAATATTCAACATGGCAAGCTTATGAATATTGCACCTCCATCATGTATGCTGCACAGAATGCCTATGTTTCTACATGAGTACCTTAGTATACTGGATTGAAGTTAATAATAGAATGCTATTTATATCAATGCATAGCTTAATGCACTGATTAGCACTTGATATTTATTCCAATAATCTTTGACACTTTTTTATTAACATTACACTAAGAATCCCTTGTACAGAATTTTCATGAAAGGTAAATGCACATGTGATGTCATCAGTGATGTCATCAATGACATTTGTGATGTCATCTTTGATGTCCTGGCTGTTAGTGTTAGCAGTGCACGGTGGCGGCGCGAGTTATGGTTGCTTTTCTTACCATAACTGCCGAATTTCAGAGGTTTTTCGGTTTTACTTTGAACCATAACGTCCCTTTAACAAAGTTTTTTCACTGAATTTCATAGGTTTTTAGTAGCGCAACTTAACCATAACGTCCCTTTAACAAACTTTTTTACTGAATTTCATAGCTTTTTAGTAGCGCAACTTAACCATAACGTCCCTGACTTCATATACATGTAACATAGAACATACTTACCCCCTCGTAGTGATTTTCATGTCCGCGGACTACCGCCATGTCCGCGGACACATCGAAAATCTGAGCGTGGTGAATGTAAATTTAAATATTGTGCCCCATTTCCCCTTTGAAGTTGGCTCTGAAAAGAGCCGTTGTTTTTTTTTTTTTTTTTTACAGGTGCTTGACAGACACCTGTTATTTTGTATTTTTTTTCTTGTTTTTTTTTCTTACTTTACTCCTAAAATCTTAACATAACCTTCTCCAAAGCAACCCTTACATTTCAAAATAGAAAGGCATTTCCCGTAAAAGATAAAGAAATGCCATCTTCTTTAAAATTAACAGCATTACTTGCATCAATATTCTCATTGTTACAGAAGAACATACCAGCTCTAAGCATGAAGGCACACATGCCTCGGTTGATGACACACCTACCAATGTTTTGCTGAGGACAAAAAACTGAACTATTGTCCCATATTGCCCTAGGTAGTAATCCAGAAAAAATTACTTTTGCATTTGGAAGGATCTTCATTACGGCTTGAACCAAGCCTTCCAAATCAGCCAACAAAGTAGGGGCACTGACGTTGCCCAAATGGAAAGCACCATAGTGCAAAACTACCACATGCGGACTGTTCATCGTGGTCATATCCTCACAAACTTGTACAATTCCCTGTACATTGCAATCAGGCACAGTGCCCCACACCACCTCCACTCCTTTCACATCAAAGTTCTTTGCAACATGCCTGCATTCAGCGTACTGCTGTAAACCATGCACAAACATATCTCCAAGCACCAACACCCTGACTTTCTCCACTTCTGCCATCTTCACCACACACAGTCTCTTTCAACACAAATCCACAACCTCGACATCTGATTGGCTGATCCGTACAGTCTTCTTTCCATGTTGGATTTCCTGGAAAAACCCGGATGTAGCACGCCCTGTCCACGAACAGCCGCGGTGTCCACGGACGGCATCCACTTTACTCTCTGTGCCATTCCCTCATTGCATACAGTTAAGCAATCACACAATACAAATAACGTCCTCAGAACACCCCCATTTTGTGAATTTTCAAACATTTCAGGTCAATCATGATTTCATTATTCAACATATTAACATTACAAATATTATACTTTCATCTTGTACTCTGCACACAATGCTATGTTTCTCCATTAGTAGCTCAGTATACTATATAGAATCCCATAATACAATGCTGTTTATATCAATGCATCGTTCAAAGCACTAATAATGGTATGATATTTATTGCAATATCCTTGACACTTTTTTCACAACATTATAATAAAAATACCTAGTACATAAAGTCCTTTAAACAAACTTTTTTTAATATCACGCAAAAAATATACAAACATGGCGTGCAAAAACCAACTTCTACATATGGCTTTACACAGAATGTTGCAAAGTAAGAATTTACTTCTCTTGAAGGAGTGTTGCTAAAACGTAAGAGAAGATAAGGATGAAATTTATGAAACAAAACCACTTATATATATTATATCACTATGCGAAAGATCGTTGGCACACGCGGAGTCGTATTTTGGGACTGCACCACTCGTAGACAATGGAAATTGCAATTGTACTGTAAGTAACCCTTTAGATTATGTTATACCAAATATAATTACAATAGCGTAGCATTAAAGACCGCTCAAGTTGAACTTGTTCGTTCAAAGTGGCATAATGTTTTCTACCGCGCACTATCACCGCCAAATTGATCCCCTGTTGTTTAGAGGGCTCTGAAAAAGGCAGACGACACAGGGTGGGTTAATACAAATAATTTAACCGGTCTATAGGCCGTCAAGCGCTCTACTCGCTGTGCCACTTCACTGTAGCCTGTCAAATGGCACAGCGAGTACAACGCTCGCTTTGACATCCATGCACAGCTTGCTAACGCAAGTTCGAATCCCGGCAAGGCCAAACTCAGCCTTTCATCCTTCTGTGGTCGATAAATGAGCACCACACACCGTGGTTAATAATAAGCACCGCTTACATACCTCACGGTTCTTAGCACTATATGAATGGGAAAATATTATTATTTTATTATTAACATACTCCGTTGCACTATCTTCGATAGCAAATAGTTTCACGCCCTAATAAATAAAATGATGATTTTTAATGAAGATCGGCTGGTGAGACTAATTTATGTTTTTTTAAACAGGTATGTGGCCCCATTTTGCCTATGTCAGGATTTACAGACTCCAGCGGATGGGGTCTTCAACTGCCAGGTGCAGGTCCAAATATGCAACTTCATGACCTTCACCATTTTATGGGACAATCGCCAAGGACCAATATGCCCTTACGCAGTACTAGCGGCTACAAACAACATACCAACCAATAGGGTGGTCTAATGGCTCGTTTTTGGAGCAACCTTCCGATTATCAGAGCGACCATTTACTGCTTTTATCATAAACCAACAGCCTATCTACCGCAAAGGAACAATGCGTGGCTCCAAATAAACTTTTGCTGATCGACAGCAGAGACAATAGCAAATCGCTGAATATTCACCAAACATTTCATGTGAAATAAATGTACTTTACCAAATGTACAATCCTGCTGTTTACTTTTAAACCACAGTTTCATATTCCGAATTGTGGCGCACTGAGTTGTAAGCTGATCTAACACCCTCTGTACCGCAAAGGAACATCGCGTGCCTAAACATTAACTTTTGCGGATCGATTACAAAGACAAATGCAAATTGCTAAATATTCTCGAAACATTTGATGTCAAATAAATGTACTTTACAAAATGTACAATCTTGCTGTTTGCTTTTAAATCACTGTTTCATATTCCGAATTGTGGCGCGCTGTGTTGTGACATAATATGTGTTGTCTTCCGGGTTCTGTGTAAAGTCACTTATGACTGGAGAGGACTGGGCGCGTTTGATGACGTACCCTGTAACGTCACGGAGAGAGGCGGGGAATATGAATGCTTTGATAATATCAGGCTTACGGGCGGGAGATATGATTTAGTGTTGCAAAAGCAAGTCAGCCAGGTCAATTGCGCCAGTCATAGGATTATCACATAATGTCAGCGCACACCAGCCGGATTTATAGTTTCTTTAGTGGACCAAAAGTCGGTTGATGCCCATAGGAAATTGTACTATTAGCGGACAAAAGGAGTGGTCTTAAAACACTTTCACCCTGACAACGAACAATACAAACAACGTTCTCAGAACACCCCCATTTTGTGTAATTGCAACCATTTCGGGACACCGCGAGTGTTCTTAGAACACATTCCATAGACAGATTACAATACGGACAGAGTCCTGAGGACACCCCCAGTTTGTGTATTTACGAACAATTAAGTACACCGCGAGCGTTCATAGCTCATTTTTACCTTCCTTGCGAACAAAAATGACACATACTCCTTCCTCTAAACATTTAGTTTATTTACAAAATGTCAGAACAGCCGTGTTCTCCGCGGACAAATCGAACGCAACAAAAACGTCTAGCACATAAAAAAACAAAACCTTGAACCTATCTCATACCCCCACCCTCCCCAAACACTCTTACACACCAACACAGGGCACTAAATACAATTTTTTATCCACGTTTCACCGCGCTGTACGCGGTCGACGGCGAATACAAGATGGCGGGCGCCACAGAAAATCTGATGCGCTCCACGCCCCTCGCCGTCCAATCAGCGAACATGTCACATGTCAGCAGACATGACGCAAGGCCATGGGCCAAACGGGGTGCTGTCCGCGGAGCGAACAGGGAAGTCCGTCCGCGAAGCGAACACAGATATCACTAATTGTTTTGCCTTACATTTTGGTCATTTTTTAAAAAACTACTGGACGGATTTACACCAAATTTGCAAAAGCACGCTTTCGGGACCAGGCCGCCGCTCCTGCCGAAAATTTGGTGTAAATCCGTCCAGCAGTTTTTGGGAAAAAAAAAAGTTTTGGGACCCCCCTATAACTTTTCCCCCCCTGGACGAATCCTCACCAAACTTTGCGAAAAAATTCACAGTGGGCCATATACTTCTTTTGCAAAGTTGGGGATTCGTCCAGGGGGAGCGAAGTTATAAGCCGCCCAAAAAGTGCTCTTCCTATGGAAACGCCAACTTAACCATAACTACATGGCTGCTAATAAGCTTGACCCAAAACCAAACACATGGAAAGTGCATACTCCCGCATTCACCAAACAATCATATCCACACCTATACAAGAAACAATTGAAGGTGCTACCCCCAATCTCACTAAATTACCGGAGCCAACACAGATTTTCTATACTGTACACAATGCATCATATAAGAGATTATGCAGTTCACATTGCATTGCTCTATACATTTGAAATGATGTATTTTTTTTTAAAACACCATATATCATGAATTCCGAACCAATCCAATCCTAATAGTCCATGTCACAATTTAGTTACCTAAACACTGAAAATCCTCAAGAAGGTTAGTTCTAGACTCTAATACAATACAATAAATGTCATGAGCACATTTCCATATCCAATCCTAAAAGTCCATGTCGCTATAAAGCGGCCAAAATGCTGAAAGTCCTCAAAAGGTTAATCCTAGTCTTCAAACATGACCCACACCACTCACAAATAATCATGAGAAATCCATGCAGCAAACACCCATACCATTACCTGAAGTAGCTAAACAGAAATGCATTTGCTTAAAACAAGACGTCAATGTCGCCTCCTATGTATCTACAAATCCTCAAAGTGTAACCATCCACTCTTAAAACACCAAATATCAGTAGCGCAACACACAAGTATAATATCAAAAAAGGATACTTAAGTCCCTTCTCCTTGAATCCTTAGAAGATAACCCGTCACCATCTCAGTAGTCTGTCCATCAGTTTTTAGACAACCAAACAGCCGCTCGGCCCCTGCACCATTCCTCCTTCGTTGGGGAGAATGATAGATCTCCAAGTCTGCGTTGCATTTACAATACATAGGGCCTCATTACACGGATGGCGGTAAGGATTTACTGGTACCGGTAAAATACTGGTACCGGTAAATCCTTACCGCCTTACTACGAGGTCCCTTTGCGGGTTGGGGGATTTAATGCCTGCTTTTTGCAGGCGTTAAAAACCAACCCGCAAAGGGACCCAGGGAGCTAATTACGGTACCGCAATTTGCGGTACTGTAATTAGCGCCTTCCCCATTCCCATTGAGCCCTATGGGCCAAAAATGGGAATGGGGAAGGGCAATGGTGGAAGGGGGAATTACCGCCCCGCCAACCTTGGAATGGGGCGGTAATTCCCCTTTCCGCCAAGGCGGTGCCGGTATTTTACCGGCATGAACCATGGTGCTAATAGCGCCATGGTTCTCCACCATCCGTGTAATGAGGTCCATAGACTTATTCCCTCTCCATGCTGCTCAGAATGCATAAGTAGTGCTGGGTAGGCCGCCAACTGAACGTCCCGCCACAGTACAACACCGCGTACACTCAACTTCTGTGTGCTGTACTATTCCTCAATGAACGATACGCTGCGTCCTGAACACGCAGCCTCACGCCTTTGGGTTCCTTACTCGGGAATCCCCATCATTTCTCACGCTTGACGTGATGCAGCCGCATTGTTAAAGCCTACCGATTCTTGCAACTCCTGAAAGTTCGGCTTGTTTAAACCTTGCAAGCAACAATTCCTGCATCTCCTGAGCATTCGGCTCATTCGCCAACTACGTTCACTTCCATACTGACGTTACCATTCCCTTGCCAGACACAGGTTAGTGAAGATCTCTGCTCACTCAACCGTCACTGTCTCTGGCATCTACTGACTCTGCTTTATGCGCCATGATCGCTGATCGCTTTACCAGTACAAAGGACACATCCCTTCACCCTGGCTTCATTTACTTTCATTTTCTTCATCATGGGGAGCTTTCCCTTGGTTTGCCTTGTCACTTGTTTTTCCCGCTGAAACATATGATTACACCTAATGGGACAGCTCTGCTCTTCCTTTATGGGCAAACCTCCCACTTTACATTGAAAGCAACTACTTCCCACTTCACTTAACTGGGACAGCATCACTTTTCTCCTTATGGGCCAGCTCCTTTCTACATCCTATGCAGCACAACCTCTCATTTCATTACTGGGACACAGCTTCCTTTCATCTTCTGGCCCAGCTCCCTCTCCAACCCCCGGGACTCAGCTCTCCCGCCAGATCATGAGCTGCTGGTCCCTCGTGCTACGGGGTCTTTTTCCTCCCCCTTTTGTGCCCTGGGTGATGGGTCTTACTTGTATTGGGGCCAGTGATGTCCTTCTTCTTGTCCTTTCCTTTCTTGCACCCCCCGCAGCAGGTTTCTTCAGCTTCCTACTTTTTCTTGCACTTGGGTTCTTCTTCTTTAAGACCGACTCGTCACCAATGTTACGAAGCAGCTCCCAGCCTTCTTAGGTTGAAATGCTAGGTTTATTTCAGCTTCTCAGGACACGTTCATAAGCAGTTACATAGTCCTCAAGTAAGTTACATTGATAGGACAGAAACACTGGCAGCCACTCACCCAGGCTTCAGGCTGACTACCTGCCCAACACAGAACCTTCCCTCAAGCATTCCGACACTCAGACACAAACAGCCACATGACATCACAACATTCCTTCTGCATTCCTACTACCAAGCTAAGCCAGACACAACAGAATGATTCCATTACTGTGGCTCATGCTTCTACAAACCGAATAGGCAGTTACATTAAACAAATACCGGCATCAAGGCTCAATTCCACTTGAAAGAATATATTAATATTAAGGGCAACAATACTTTTAATACAATTAAAGTGGACCTTACAACACCATACTCCTAAATGTCATAATACTTATGTAAACATTAATTTCTACTACCCATGTAAATATTCACTATTCATAGAAAACAGCTCTGCTCATTCCAATTTAGTACCTAATACATGTGGGTATGTATTCCTCATATAAGCCCTATGGTAACCTGTGCTATTAAAGAAGCTAATCTTCAGAAATATGTCCATATTATGAAAAGGTTTCCTACACCAGTGCACATCACAAAGCTCTTTTCAATTTCAGCGAACATCTTAAAACACAGTGCACAGACTACATGACATGACCAAGCAAAATCAGCCCATACTGCAACTATTAAATGTGGGCTACATTGCACTGTTGAGAACCATGGTGCACATGTTTTTCCAGGAAAATGCACACAGGGAAATTGTTCAGTGACTCTTTTACATGATCAGAGATTTCAGTACTCAGAACATTCTAATGGCGTTTATGTGTGCAGATTTAACTGCCCAGTGCTACATACATTATATATGAGAGAAATATGCATGGCTGAGGTGCTTACAGCAAGCATTCAAAATGATGAATACATCCACTTCTGGAGCTCATGCTTCCACAAACTGAATACATGTACACTTACATTACAAACATTCAGGCAGCAAGGTTCTAATCCATTCCACATAATAATGTAATGATAAGGGAAACAATGACTTCTTCAATAATAGTATACCATGCAATATACTCCTTAATATTATATTAAGGATGTCAACATTCATTTCTACTACACATGTTATTATACACTATTCCTTGAAAAGTCCAATTCAAAATGTAATATATTTGGGTACACATTATCCTAATAAAACCTATTGTAAACAAATCAATTAAATAAGCAAATCTTATATTAAAAAAGTCTATATTAAAAGAAGGTTTCCTTTGCCACTGTACCTCACAAAAATATCTTTTCATTTTCAGAGAACATTTTAAAGCAGAGTGCACATTCTACCTGACATGACCAAGCAACATGAGCCCATAATGCATTTGATAAAGGTAAGCAGACATTCCACAGCTGAGACCTATAATATGCCTGGTTTTCTTTGGACAATTGACACTGACAAACTAATCTGTAACTGTTTCACATAATCACACATTTCTCTACTGAAAGCATTATAATGGTGCCAATGTGTACAAGTTTAACTGCTAGACTCAATTTTACATACATTCTTTGTGAGGAAAGTATTCATAGCTGAGGTACAACATGCAACCATTCTAAATAATGAATGCTGCCACTTCTATGGCTTGTGCTTCTATAGACTGAGGAAAGGGCCACTTATATTATACCAATATAGGCTACAACGCTCTTTTCCACTTGACAGAATATTTTAATGCTCACAATAGTGATTTCTTCCTTGACAGGTGACATTACAATACTGCACTCCATAATGAAATCAAAGTGATGTAAAAATTCATTTCTGTTACCCATCTTCTTATACACTATGCATACAAATGTTTCTGTATTGAATCCAATAGCTAATATATTTCAGTAAATATTGCTCTAACAAAACCTATTGTAAACTACACTATTAAAGAAGCTCATCTAAACCTCTCATGTCTTTGTGTATGAAAAACTGAGAAGCATAGTTCTTCTACATGTGTCAAGCATACATTACTCTGACATACTTTTTCTAGATGTAGGATTATCTAAACTTAAAATACTGCTACTCACAATGTACTAATTCAATGATTTATAGAGAATCTTGCTCTGATTTTCACCAAACTCAGAAAACACCCCCTACTTCTACAAACTAAACATTTTCTTTCATAACTAACAAATTCTAAGAGTTGTGACCACATATTTCTTTCTTAGATACAGAGCAGCAACACATTATTTTTAACAAATACAAAAAGGTAAAAAAAATACATCCCAAAGCCACATTATCAGCAAATTATCAAATACATCCTTTAACAAAACAGTAAGAAAGAACCTTTAATTGCAAACCATATTATTGTCACACATAACCATAGCATTACATGTAGTACTGCTTGATCTATTACTGCTTGATCACTCTCCTGAAAACACTGAAGTAAAATATTAAAACCCCTATTTTTAAAATAATAGTTATAAAGTTTACTAATATAACTATATGAAAATACACAATTGATCACCTAAAACAGTCAACCTCTGCACACTGTGGGATCTGCAGTCAGAATAATTAAGGTGTAGACAAGGAGTAGCACGAAAACAGGACTGTAGAAAGCAAACAACTAAAATGACAGACACTTTTTTACCAGAACCTATCACACCCGAGTAGTCACTGGGAAAAGTAATAAAAAATCAATATAACTCAGAGGCAAAAATGAAAGTGCACCGTCAGATTTAAAAGCACATACATGTATAAATAATTTCTCATAGCCATGGACACTTTTCATGATAGCCTCAGGTACATGGAAATACATTGAAAAATACATATTGCAATGGTTTCAAATGAAAATTGTGCCTGACTTGATGTGATGACATCCAATCGGAAAGACATGTAAAAATCTGAGGTGCAACTTCCATAAAATGATATGATCACTGCACAGACATGTATCTATAATATGATTAAGAAGAGAGCATTTAAAAAACAAACATTATTCAGCATATAGATATACTTTGACTTACTACTTTTTAAAGTCTATTATATCTTCAATTGGTTAAAAATATTCAAAATATTTTCAAACAGATGAAGAAGTGATTCAAGTATCAAGAAGAATAAAACAGCAGGCACTTCAAGAATTAGCCACAAAACCCATCATGGGTTTACAACCTTAAAAGAAATACAAGAACTATTGATTGATATTCAAATAAAGTACAATCAATGAAAAAGGACATAAAAGACTTAAGACAAATCATGTACAGTAATAATGGAGATAGCAAGGCTACTGAAGAAGATATATCATTGTGCAAAGTAAACGAAAAAGAAATCCCAAACCACATTCCCCCAAACGAATGTGTTTTAAAAAACTTGGTTTGCACACGTATTTAACTTTTTTAAACATGTACACCTACATGTATTAGAAAGTTATTGAAGTGTTACAGTAACTGTGTACAAAGACTACACTCAATGTATCATATAATCAAACTTTACTACACTACCGGCCACAAAATTGTCTACATATATATTACAAAAAAATGAAATGTTTTATAGCCGTGTCTGCAAGGTACACATAGAGTTTCATTGTATCCGCGGCTACCGTGAGTACTGCCATTGTACACATGTCTACCATGGAACTATACGATTGATCGAAATGTAGGCATGGTTGACCGCAGCAATGACTGGGCAGGGTTTACCTGTGGCTACCATGGAGCATACTCATGGCTACAATAAGATACATAGACATATACATTTTTTTACACACACTGGCCCTCATTACGACCCAGGCGGTAAGGGGTTTACGCCGGCGTAAACATCGCCGACCCTTACCGCCTGAGTACGAGTTCCCTTAGCGCCATGGCGGATTTAACACCTGCTTTTAGCAGGTGTTAAAATCCATTGCGCTAAGGGACCTTGTTGTTAATTACGCCACCGTAATTTATGGTGGCGTAATTAACGCCTTCCCCACTCCCATTATGCCCTATGGGGCAAAAATGGGAATGGGGAAGGGTAAATGGGGATTGGGGACTTACCGCCCGCCAAGGTCGGAATGGGGCGGTAAGTCCGCCAACCACCATGGCGGAGTTGGCAACTTAGCGCCATGGACCATGGTGCTAATAGCGCCATGGTCCTCCGCCAAGGTCCTAATGAGGCCCACTGTGTTGAAAGGATAAATTCATGATTATTCATCCATTTGTACAGTCTGTGTTTTTATTGTCTGTTTTTATAACTGAAAAATTGGCCCAGAAAAGGACAATTTTGGGGGAGAGGGAGAAAAGAACCAACAACCTGTAATATGAAACCTGTAACCAAGTTCTAAGCATTCTTGTTATTCTGTGCGCCCAGCTACCCAAGGGTTTTCGGGTGCCCTATAAATAAACAAACAAACAAACAAACAAAAGAGGAAAGAACTGGGAAGGGAAAAACATTAGGATTCACACAAAGGGTAAAAAAATGGAACATTTATTTTTCTTTAAATTTTATATTTTGTATATTTGTTTGTTTTTCTTTTTCTTAAAAATGGGGTAAACAATAAAATTACCACTTACAAAAAAAAGATATATTCAGTGAAAAAACGCTGTTAAAGGGACGTTATGGTTACAAGTATAACCGAAAACCCCCTGAAATTCGCCAGTTATGGTAAGCTAAGCACCCATAACTTCGCCACCACCGTGCACTGCTAAGAATAACACCAATGACATCAAAGATGACAACACAAATATGATTAATGACATCAGTGATGACATCACATGTTCATTTAATTTTCATAGGAAGTCCCTACAAGGGGTTGTGAATGTAATGTTGGCAAACAAGTGTCAGCGGTCATCTGGAGCTGTGTGATAAACTACGTACTTGATTATGCAATGTATTGCTCCAAAGAACATTCCATTGCAGTGTTGTTTCTAGAACAGGAACCTACTCATACAGAAACATAGGCATTGGCTGCAGCATACACCATAGAGATGTAATATTTCTAATTTTCCCATGTTGGATAGTAAAACGGTGAATGCTTCTGTATCACACGTTTGCATACTGTGAAACATATACTAAGTAGGTAATAATGCATCACTTACTACATACTTGTACTACTACACACCAAACAATAACAGACCACAATGTATGCAAATGTGGGGCTTATACAGGGAGAGTAAAGTAAGTAAACAAGAGGCAGTATCATGAGCCACTGTGTATAATCAACATGATTATCTTTATGCATAGAAATGATTGCTGTATTTCAGGCCTGCTTTTTCCCCTATGTATGTCATCATAAGATGCAATTGAATTCTAAGGAAAGTACTGTAAGAACATGTGACAATAGCAACGTCTACAAATGTAATACCTTTTGAATTTTAAGTTTTTGACTGTCAGTGAATAAACTCACCTGGCCTAGATATGTCAGTGAACAAAAGAAGAAGGGGCTAGACATGTGATGTCATCAGTGATGTCATCAATCATATTTGTGATGTCATCTTTGATGTTATGGGAGTTATTCTTAGCAGTGCACAGTGGTGGCGCAAGTTATGGTTGCTTAGCTTACCACAACTGGCACATTTCAGGTTTTTTTTCGGTTTTACTTCTAACTATAGCAGCGTCCCTTTAACAATGTTTTTTCACTGAATTTGATAGGTTTTTAATAGCACAACTTAACCATAACATCCCTTTAACAAAGTTTTTTCATTGAATTTCATAGGTTTTTATTAGTGCAACTCAACCATAACGTCCCCTTAACAATGTTTTTTCATTGAATTTCATAGGTTTTTATTAGTGCAACTTTATTAGTGCAACTTAACCATAACGTCTACGAACATCTGACTTCATTGTGGACCTTCCGGACAGTGCCACATGACCATATGCTGGCGCGCGGCAGGATGGCGTGTCCGAGAACCCGTCTGTACTTCACGATATAGTCCAGAACTGCATTTTCAAACATTTTCATACGCACCAACGTAAGCAGCTTCAACTTTGTATTCTGCAACACTGAAGCTGCTTACTTTGGTGTATATGAAACTGTTCATATACACCAAAGTAAGCAGCTTCAGCATTGCAGAATACAACGTTGAAGGTGCTTACGTTGGTGCGTATGAAAGTGTTTTTATATGATCACTTTCAAATGCACCACAGTAACCATCTTTAACGTTGTATTCTGCATCGGTGAAGCTGCTTACTTTGGTGTATATGAAAGTGTTCAAAGGGTGGCCAGAAATACAAAGCATAATAGTACATCATTGCAAATGAATCAAAGAAAGAGAAAGAAGAGACTGGCAGATGAAGCTAATTTTATTCAGACGAAACTAGTGAAGGTCACAGCAGCAGTAGCCGCCCTGCCCACAGATAGAGAACAAGAGGATGAGGAAGGGTCAATAGCAATACAAGCCAGAATGGCAGCAAACTGGGCAGGGAATGGACAAGAACAGTGCAACAGTGAAGAACAATATGGAGGGCCACAATGGCAAGGAAGGAGTGCCCGCGGAGGAAGAGGTGGGTACAGAGGATCTTGAGGAGGTGGATATGGGTACGAAGGGTATGGGGGACAGAGACCCAGAGGGGGACCCAAGAATTGCTGGAACTGCGAGAGTTGGGGACATTTCTCAAGGGAGTGTTGAAGCCGTCCCAGGGAACAATTACCAAAATGAACAACAGTATGGTCACCCCCATCCGGGAAGCTCACATGGGCTGCCAATGGGTGGTGGAAGGAGGGAGGGCAACCTGATCAGAGGTACACAGATGATCGCTGAGCACCCCACAGAATGAACAACAACACCCACAATCACGAAAACACATGGTCCCTCCTCTAGGTAACCCCTTCTTCACAACAGAAAATGGTGTCCCCACATACATTGGAGGATTGGCAGTGGTGTCAGGTAATGTTTTTGATAATGTAGGAAACACAGGATATTCAGCATAGGACAGCCCAGAGAGAGCACTTGCTTGTCCAGTACTAACAATTACTCTCAATGCAGCAGAGGAACCACTGGTAGGGGCGGAGATAGGAAACAAGCAGTTCATTTTCATGGTAGATTCGGGAGCAGAAAATCATGCCTACGAGAAGGCAGGTTTCTGCTATCTAATCTCAAAATGGAGATGCAGGGGTTCTCTGGGGCGGTGGTCAAAGATCCATTCACAGAAGAATTAGATGTAACAGTGGGGGGCAAAACAGTACGAGCACCCCTATTGTATTATGAAGAATCACCAATAAATTGGTGTAGGACCTCCTTAGCAAGCTCAATATGACCATTTCTTTTACAGAAAGAGGGATAGTGTGCTCTACCCCTGGGATCTGCTTGTTGTGAGCAATGCTAGTAATACATAAATGTGCCACAGCACCAGAGGTGCATGGGATACCGGTTGACCCAGACATGTTCATTCAAGGGCTAAAGACACTAGCCCAAGTGGTACCTGAACTAAAACACCAGGAATGGAGCGTGCCAACAGAATGTGTGTTCCGGCCTGTAGCACGCCCTGAGGTAATGCCAGGAACAGTGATGTCCCTAAATTTGCATGGAGTGCAGGTGTCCGCACAGAGAATAGCTGTAATTGGAGTAGACATACATGGCAATGTGTGGATGTGAATGGCAAACAGTGTTGTGTATCAATGCCAATACACCCCTGCGAGATTTATCTGAAGAGGAACTGTTCACTGACTCAGAAAGTGATGGAGAAATAGTAATGGAGATAGCAATTCCCTGTGACTTAATGATTCAGACAAGACAAGTGCCAGTACAACTCATATCGGTGGTGGGCGCACCACCTACGTTTCAATGACGACATGCAACTTGGGCCAAAGGAAGTGTGGACAACAGGCCCATATGATGTAGGGTTGTTTTCGTGAGGTGACCACAGTGAAAATAAAACTCAAACCAGGGGCATTGCTGTCCGAGGTGAAACAGTACCCCCTGTCACAGGAAGCAGAAGAAGGGATAAAAGAAACTATATCTGCCTTATTACATCAATGGATTATAGTGCCCTCAAATTCACAGTGTAACACTTGTATATACCCCATTAAGAAAGCAAAGGGAGGGGCATGGAGGATGATACAGGACCTACGCCCCCTCAATGACATCATACAAAAAGAATTCCCACTTGTCCCAAATCCAGCGTCAATTTTGTGCAGCCCACCCAAATATACTTCATGTTTCACAGTAGCAGGCATGAAGAACACATTCTTCTCAGTGCCACTGGGCCCTGAATCACAATATTTGACAGCATTTACCCTGGGAAGAAAGAGATAGAGCATTGTAGGGTGCCCCAGGGGTACTGCGAGAACCCAAGCATATTCAACAGGATCTTACATGAAGATCTTGGAAACACTGACACAAAGAGTACAATCATTCGGTACATAGACAATCTCTTGATTTGTGGGAAGAATGAGGATAGATGCAGGCAAGATTCTGTGACACTATTAACACTTCTGGCACACAAAGGCTACAAGGTGGCCAAGGAAAAATTACAATACTGTTTAACAGAGGTGTTGTATTTGGGTCAGCTAAATTCTAAGGACGGCAAAAGAATAATCCCTGACAGGGTAGCTGCAGTGCGAGCTGTGAATGAACCTAGGACAGTGAAGGAGATGCAGTAATTTCTCAGCATGTGCAACTACTGCTGTGCATGGACCTCAGAATATGCAGGAGACACAAAACCACTCCTACAAGGACTCAAGGCAGCATAGAGAGACAATGGACACAAGAAATGCACACTGCCTTCAACACATTGAAAGAACTGATATCGACAGCACCCGTCCTAGCAAATCCAGACTATGAGCGCACATTTTATTTATTTTCATATTGCAACAGGACACTAATGACAGCAGTACTGACACAAAAAAATAATTGGGTCACAAGCCTCTGGTGTACTACAGTGGTACACTAGACGCAGTGATGCAAGGACACTTTGCTTGCAAACAAGCTCTCGCAGCCGCGGCGTTCGCCATTGAAAAGAGTGCAACAATTGTGATGGGATGCTCTGTGACATTGCACGTGGAGCATTCAATTTTCACAATATTAGAAAGGTCCAAGAGCACACTGACTACACAGAGAGCAACAGCATATGATATAATACCCTCAAGCACAAATATACACATAGTGAGATGTAAAACAGTGACCCCAGCCACGTTCCTCAGAGAAGCATGCACAGTGGAAGACATGCAGACACACGATTGTGCCACATACAGAGATGAAGATGATGGTACACCCACAGCCGGTGAAGACGCATTAACTGAAAGAGAAGTATACTTTATAGATGGGTCAGCATCAATTAATTCTGAAACAGGAGAAAAACACATGGGGTGGACGTGGTACACCTAGAAGAAGGTGAGTATGAAGTAATAGTGCAACAGATTGCCTGCTCATTTTTCAGCACAGGTAGCGGAACTAGTAGCACTAATTGAAACATTACACACGGCACAGGGATGTGCAGTGACAATATACACTGACTCTGCATACATCACCTCAACAGTACATGGATGGTTGGCACACTGGGGAAGGAGGGGATTTCGGAGAGCAGATGAATCACCAGTGCAACACGCCAAATTGTTGGTAGAGCTAATAGAAGCACTAAAAGAAATGAAATGCCAGGCCCATACCAACAATAATGATGTCATCTCGTTAGGGAATGCGGCAGCGGACGCTGCCACCAAAGAAGTGTCATACCTAGTTAAAGAAACTACAGGTGAGTACATCTTACAAAAATATGTAGAGGACAAACAAAGGGAAGGATACAGCTCCATGCCAATTTCACAATGATTAGAGTTACAACAAGAAGTGTCAGTCACGGAAAAGGAGTTATGGGAAAAAAGAGGATGTAGCCAGTCATCCACAGATCTTCTCGGTGGCAAAACAACACAGGTAAAGTAGTAATGCCTCAGAAACTCCTAGAAATAGCTTTTCAACAACTTCATTTTCCAGCTCACAATGCAAAACAACATATAGCAGTGGAGATTCAGGAAAACTGGTTCATTCCAGGATTACAAGAGCAAATATTAAAAATGGCAATGGAATGTACTTCATGCCAAATATACAATTCAGGGATGACACTGAGAACACTACAAAGAACACTGCCTAAGCCAATAGGACCATTTCGAGAGCTACAAATAGATTACGCTGACATAGGTGAACAATGCAATAGATGCCGATACATGATAGTGGTAGTGTGGCCCTTTTCAAGGTGGGTAGAGTCGGGCCCTTGCACCCACCCAGACACAAAGTGCACAGCCAAGTTCTTGGTGCGAGAAGCGTTTCCCCGCTGGGGAATATGTGACGTGATACATTCCGGTAACGGAACACACTTCGTCAACGATCTGTTCAAAGAAGTGACAGCAATGTTAGGAATAACCCACAAATTGTGCACAATTTATCACCCGCAATCGAATGGCATTGTTGAGAAAATAAACAGACTTCTAAAAAGCAGACTCTCAAAGTTATGTTACACAATGAAACAAAAACTAGGTATACTGTTTACCCCTGGCCCTATTTGAGTTAAGAAACCAACCCAGCAAGGACCACCACTTGTCCCCTCACAACATAGTAACAGGCAGACGTATGCACACAGCACAATCCCAACTATGAATACAATCTGATCCACACAGGAGTGCATCAGTAGTAAGAGAAGAATTTCATGAGTATTTGACAAAGCTTCGTAAAGCAGCGCGTATGATTGCAAAACAGCTTGCACCCCCATTCACACAGGAAGTGGCAAATGACACTGTAACCCCAGTCACTGATAGCTCTACAGTTAAGCTCATGCCAGAGGAGATGGTATACGTGAGGAGTTTCAGATGTCAGTGGAATACACCAAGATTTCATGGCCCTTATGAAGTGGTGTACTGTACACCCACCGCTGTGAAAGTAAAAGGCCTGCGGTATTGGATACATTAGTCTGACGTACTAAAAGCATATGACATTATAACCCCAGATGAAGAGACAAACAGGACAGAAGGGGTGAGACAAACTTAAAAGGAAACATAGGAGAAATAATAAGCAATGCATAAGAAATGCAGGTACAGGTAATATTAGTAAGAACATTGCAATGAACGAAGTTCATCAAAATGTGCTCTCTCTCTCTCTCTCTCTCTCCCTCTCTAAAATGAAGTAAATGGAATAAATTGAAATTAGTGTAAAAATTACTTAAAATGCACAGAAAATAAAAATATAACAAAAAGTTATCTATAAAATGACAATATATATATATATATATTCAGTGAAAAAACTTTGTTAAAGGGACGTTATGGTTAAGTTACGCTGCTAAAAACCAATGAAATTCAGTAAAAAAACTTTGTTAAAGGGACGTTATGGTTAAGTTGCGCTGCTGAAAACCTTTCAAATTCAGTGAAAAAACTTTGTTAAAGGGACATTATGGTTAAGTTGTGCTGATAAAAACCTATGAAATTCAGTGCAAAAACTTTGTCAAAGGGACGTTATGGTTCCAAGTAAAACCGAAAAACCCTTGAAATTCGCTAGTTATGGTAAGCTAAGCAACCATAACTCGCGCCACCACGTGCACTGCTAAGACTAACACCCAGGACATCAAAGATGACATCACAAATGTCATTAGGACCCAGGCGGTAAGGGGTTTACGGCGGCGTAAACAGCGCCGACCCTTACCGCCTGATTCCGAGGTCCCTTAGCGCCATGGAGGATTTAACACCTGCTTTTAGCAGGTGTTAAAATCCATGGCGCTAAGGGACCATGTTGTTAATTACGCCACCGTAATTTACGGTGGCGTAACTAACGCCTTCCCCACTCCCATTATGCCCTATGGGGCAAAAATGGGCCTCATTAGGACCTACATACCTTTTGAAACTTTTCAAACTTTTTTTGTGTTCGATCTGTCCACGGACAGTACGCATGTCCGTGGACCGCGCACAAGCACCCCTATAAAAGACCACGCCCTAGAGCTTATTCTCATTGTGTTTCTGGCTATTCTTCGAAACACAGAGTTTTTTGCTGCCACCTGCAGATTACACCATCATCGAGATGGCATCCCTGGCTGCTGAACTGCCACCTGGTGCTGCACCTGCTTCAGCACCACCCCCACCCCCTCCACCACCACCACCTCCCCAGGGCCTGAAGAGGGGAACAGGAGTGAGGATGCGGAGGAGGAAGAAGAGAATGATGAGAATGAGGTAGAGGAAAACCCTACTACCCGCACTAGGCATGAGTCTTGGGTGTGGCGGTTATTTACCATTCATGGGAATGTTCCTAAGGCTTGTGCGAACCCTGTTACCTGCAATGAGTGCAAAATGATACTCAGTCGCGGGAAGCACTGTAAGTACAGCTTTGGGACCACTACTATGAAGCGACACCTGAGGTCATTTCACTCTGGGGCTATTCGCAGGGTTGTACCTTGCGAAGAAAGTAGCAGGTTGATTTTCTCTACTTCATCCTCTGTTTCTGATCCTGTCACCACAAGGACCACCTCTGTGGGACAGCGTCTTCCTCAAGCTGCCTCACAGGCCATACAGAATGCTGATGACCCTTACCTTTCGAGGGTCACAGTTGTATGTATGTACTGTGACACAGTACTCTGCAGGGGGGAGGGACTTCGTAGTGCTTTTGAGACTATCGTCTCAGAGCACGAGAAGATCTGCTCACTACCCAAATGAAACCCACCCTACATCTTCCTCTCTCAGCTCGCCCTTTCTTATCCCTGTGGTTGGTGTCCCCCCTTTACCTTCCTTTCCCCTCCTCTCCTAGTGTGTCGTGTATAAAAAAACCAAAAAAAATACAAAATATCAAAAATCAAAAAAATAAGGCTCTTTTCAGAGCCGCCTTTCACAGTTAAAAAATAGAAGTGAAAATAAATGAAGCAGGGCCATTTGTATTTTTTAGAAGTCCGCAGACAGTTCGAGAAAATTTAAAAAAATGGGTTGCTACCTTATCACAAACATTGCAATTTTCTCTGGGAGGAAGTGGTGGCTCTGAAAAGAGCCTTTGGGAGGTGTTTGTAAGTCAAAAATTATAAATGCTTAACACCTACTTCAAAATGGATGTTGTAATTCCAAAAAAGGTTGCATTGCATTTTGTACATTTCTCAGAAAAATCTGATTGCCACCATAAGTAAGATGGACTCCATCTTTGTGAAAAATGTTTGTACTACGAAACAGAATATTTTCATTGTGAAAAGAAGACATACCAAAATCTTTTAGAAAGGCACAAACAGCTTTATTAACATTGCGCCTTGCTTTTTCCATTTGTGGACCAAATGAAAAAGAACAAAGCCACATTTGTCTCTGCGCAATCCGTGAAAATATCACTTGAGAATTAGGAAACATGTCCATAACCTTCCCAAGTCCTTCTTTCATAGCAAATTGCAAAAAAAATTCCAGTCACATGTCCTAAACTGTACCCTCCACAATGAATTACAATTATGCCTGGATGTTGCTCTGTCTCCAAAGTAGCACAGAGAGGTAGCAAGTCCAACCACTTCATTCCACGTACTCCATGCCAGTGTACATCCACATGTGGGAATCCAAGATCTACAGCTACTCCACAGCTTTCTGCATGCACCTTCAACCAATATATCCATGAATCTCCCAAAATCCATACAATCTTTTTGCTAAAATACACAGACATAGCTATCTGTTGTTCTCTCAGCAAAAACAGTATATGAGAAACTCTCTTCTGGCACAACACACCCACTAAACTTTCCTGACCAATCCCTTTTAGTACTCATTCTCATTTGCATGACTTTTGAACCCAAAAATCCCCGGATGTAACTCCCGATGTCCGCGAACTACCGCTATGTCCGCGGACATATCGTAACATGAACAGCCCTTCTACCATTTCCACTTCACTCTCTCTGCCATTCCCTCATTGGATGTAGCTAAGAAATCACATGACCATGCACCAATCACATTCAAGACCTCTACATCTAACTGCATCATCATAGATCAGCACTGCAAATGTACTGTGAATCTCTCTGAGTACACGTGTCATATCATTGGCAAGCACCATCTACCAGAAATACTGTACAAGTCTCCAAGATTTCTACTTGCAGCTCCATGCATATCCATATGCATAAACACAAACTTCAGGTATGCATATTTTCTGTACAGTAGATTAACAGACTTTTAGCTTGTGTAATCTGTAAAATGAATTTACTGTATTTTTTTCAATTTCCTAAAATCAACTATCACTTATAAACCTTTATACTATTTACTTTCTTTATACACAGACACTCAACTCATGTTAAGCTAACATTTTTTAAATGAAATATATAGACGACATATATTCAAACAAAATTGCATGCAAGCACATTCTATGTTTAAATCTTTAAAAAAATACTTATACAATTTCATATTTTTTTGTTTTTAATTATTTATTTACTTAATTACTTTAATTTAGACATGACATTGAGGCGCTATTACCTAGAACAGCTTAGTTACAGAAATACTGGTATTCACTGGTATATTATAAATTTCCCAAGACATAGTAAAGATATTTTTTTTGCTACAGTTAGTCATACAATACAATTTGTTCATTAAGAACATATCATATGTACTGAACTGATGCAATGTATCTTATGTAAATAAATTAGTTTAATGGTTTTAAAGAAGGCACTGAGGATTTCAATTAAAAAAATCAATATCTAAATTAAAAACAGCGCTATATACAAACAAAGTTACTAATTTGAAGCTTTTACAATTGCAGTGAAGACCAGTCTCCTGAAAAAAAGCAGCTGATTTCGAAGAACAAAGAAGAACTAAGAAGATACCTGTTAATTTAAGAAAAAAAGTAAGTAGAATATCACCATAATATTTGTATTATTACTCAAACATACTATAACGTTAATACAAGCTATTTCTGTGTCTAAAAATAGAGATTGTGTACCCTTTTGTCCAAAAATCTCCATGTCTTAAACTGCGATTTACAGCCAAAATGGCCCACAAATTCCTATTTTTGGACACACAAATTTCCAAACTGAACCGCTACAATTTATATATTATAGAACAAACAACTGTTTTAATTGTATACATTAGATGTACTATTTGTACTTTTCCACACCACTAGCTTACTTTTTTTTGTCATCTGAACCCCAGTTTAGTAACACATAAATTCAAGAATACCTATCCCTACTAGTTGTAGTTCCCAATGCACAATCACACACCATTACATACATCTTAATCAAACACTCATGCACACAGCACACATACATTCCAGAACACCCCAAACCATAACTTCTTTATTTTTTTCAACAGACCCTAAAGAATGCCTACCAAAGGTCAAGTCTGTAGAAAGCAACGCAAAAGTAGAGCAAATGAAAATAAAAGTGTCCAACATAAGCATCCATCTCTAGCAGAATTTGTAAAAAAAAGTTGAAACAAAACAACTAATACAGTCATTTAGTGAAACACAAGAAGTTTCAAGTACAAAAACTTTGCCTCCTCTATCAAAATGTAAAACAAACCAAAAAACAATTAACAGAAAATCAGCTATCACTACAGATAAAACTAATTCTTCAAATTTTAATATAGTGCAAAGTAAGCATACCAAGAAAAGTATTTTAGCCAAAATGTACCGTCACAAAGTCCTTCAAAATCTTATAAAAACAGGAGAGAAATCAGGTTCAATGCTTAAAACCTACCGTCGAAAATTAATCTTAGAAGCGTAGATGGACAGTGCAATTCTTCTCAAAAGAAAGTTATTTATTTTACTGTTAAACAAAATGAAACCACTAACAAAACTAATAACTAAATTACAAAAAAAGACTTCTCAATAAGCAAAATGTCAACAGAAAGAACTTCTTAAGTATCTGCAGAGGTGAATGGAATCACACTACGAGCACAGAACCATATTTTAATGAAGAAGCGTACAAACAAAAGCAAACAAATACAATTGCCATACATAGCAGTGGTCGAGATTATGAAAAAGTGAATAATACCATAATAGAACAAGAAGTACTCCGTACAAAAATATGCCCTGAAAACTTAGAATTACCCCTCCATTCAACTGAATCAGAACGTCTAGTGTACAAATGGCCATGCACGTCAATGTGTAACATTCCCAAACAATGTTTCAAATCTTTATGCCAATTCCTCAATAAATATGTAAAAAGCAAAGACAAAATCAAAATTAAATTACTGCAAAATATGGATACCTGTCCAGTGTGCAAGTACACAGGACTACAAGGACATTCATTGGCCTGCATTACAGGACCTACTTGTAAAACCACTTTCCATGATATTAAAAGGATATCAACACATCATTCAACTATAAGAAATCTAGTCTATAAACTACTATGCTAAAGGTCCTGCTTTAGCACTAGCAAAGGTAAATAACATCCTTCTACATGGTACAGCAAAAGACCTACTTGAAGAAATTCACTATATCCAGAAATAATATTTTGGAAGTGAAAACCATTTACAGAATGAAATAGCTTTAAACCAATTAAGCAACAATTCTACACATGGCAACCTTTTGCTAAAACAAAAGACAAGGATCCAAAATTAGGAACCCTCCCGTCCCCTGCACTCTATCATAAGTCCATCAATTGATGGTTCAGCAATTTTAAATGCATTTGTTGTAGTTAATTAATAATATTCTGATCAAGTTAGTAGTAAGACTGAACACTCAGTGATTTTGTAAAAAACCCAAAAACAGGGGGAGGTTTTTAATTAATGTCACAGTAAATTCACCATACAGATTTGAAGTGAAAAAGCCAAAATGACTGTCTACAAAAAACACGAAAACAGTAAACAATGATAGTCCATTTATACAATTCGTGGCTGACGCGTTTCGGGATATTCATCCCTTCTTCTTGAGCCTATTGGGTTTGGACTGCAAAACCTAAACAGACATGAAAAACAACATTTAAACAAACATAATATACGCATGTAAAGTGCTAAACATAGTGGTCCTTATTGAACCCACATCGAATTCACATATATAGGTATATCCTAACTGGAGTAGTTCAAATGTAACTATCTGAGGTATTCATAAACGTTACTCCCCAATAAGGGGTACCCACTGTGGCCAGTGCACCAGGAACAAATCCATGTTCTATATCAGAAAATAATCAAATGAATAGAGGTGATTACCCATCTGTGAGAAACATCTCCAAGGAGTGTGTGCCAAAAAAGTAGAGTTGCGGCATACCTTAAGTATAGTGGAGGTGAGGCGTAAGAAAACCCTCAAAGTTTGGTGAACTCGTGTTTCTCAGTTCTACCCGCCAGTTGGTGGAGAAAACCCTCGTCTCAGGCGTGCAAGATGCCTATACATGAGACATAAATAAAGCGGATCTAAGAGTTTTGATATTCATTACACATGTAATTGGTCAAAAACAATTATTATATTTAAAGTTTGTTCACAGAAAACGCTAACAACAAAGAAATAAAGGGACAACAGTCCCTTATGAATAGAGATGAGTAGAAATGAATTAGGTCCATAAGTGCATAACGGGCGTGAAAAAACAATGGAAGCATATGTAGAGCTCTCGCTTACCTTACAATCTGCAAGTTAAAACGGGAGTTACACGTGCGGATGC
The DNA here is from genome assembly GCF_040938575.1 of Ambystoma mexicanum. Classification (NCBI taxonomy): domain Eukaryota; kingdom Metazoa; phylum Chordata; class Amphibia; order Caudata; family Ambystomatidae; genus Ambystoma; species Ambystoma mexicanum. The sequence continues at coordinate 930,696,243 of NC_090921.1, read as the reverse complement.
ACTGCTTGCCCGGAAATATTCATATGTCCCAAAATATCCTCGGGAACCAGAATCTAAAGTGCCCGGCTGTAAACATGAAAGAAGCAAACAATTCAGACTGCTCCCCAGTGGAAAGAGGGGATCTAATGGATCGTAGTTTGAAATAGGTAAGGCGCCTTTGATAACCTGTTGTATTTACCTCTGCCAAGTAGTTTCAATGAAGCTATACGATCGCGTGTGAAAGCACAAGCCGCTTCTGTTGCTCAATGTAATTAAAATACGAGCGCCTCCCGATCGGGGGGATGAGATGCTCATGTGGACTGTGGAGGGTCTCAGCGTCTCCCTGGCAACGATCTACACAGACACCAGCCCATCCAGAACCGAGTGTGTGTGTGGGGAAGATAAAAAAAGGACTAAGTAAAATCTTCATGTGCACCATAGCGGAAATGCTGGTGTTAAAATGAGCGCCATTGTGGAAAGTGTATTGCACAACGGAAAGGAGCCTGCTGTTGGATTACAACAAGCAATAATCCACATTGTAAGATTGGACAGTATGTTAGGGATGAGTCTCATAGAGAATTCTAATTATGTTAGTTGTCAAAGGACCCCAGATAAATTATTTTACGGATAATCTAGGTTAAATGAATATACGTGCTGAGTACTATGGCCACAGTGGGAAACCTCCCAAGTGGGAGCTGTAGTGTATGTTAAATAAACCTAAATACAGGACATGTTATATGTTATAAAAACTAAAAAGTGCACTGGTGTAACCGTGGAAACGCCCCCAATGGAGCAGCATGAATACCAACTCCCTATCAATGCATTAAAAGGCAGAAGCAACACATTCTAGGATATAAGTAATTAAACAGTGGGCCAGTCGACATGTCCCGGACTCATATGGTTTTAACAGTTGTTCCACTGTGGAAGACAGAAATCACACTCAATAAGTACATTAGAGTGGATTCCATTATAGTTAAATTCAGTCAAAACCATTAAAGAAACAGAAAGGAATTTCGAAAGAGTGTGAACAAGGTAAACAGTCTTTACTCACACACAGTATAGACCAGAGAGGACAGTGAAAGAAGATATCTTAAAACGCTACAGTGTTAGCACCATTGTTCTATAGGAGAACATGGAGCAAGGTCAAGTTCAGATAAAACACCTCAGGGAAAATTCCTCATTGAGCCCTTGTGGGTTAAGTGTGTCTAGCTGGTGTATCCAAAACTTCTCCCTGCGGGAGAGGATGGATTGGTAGTCTCCACCCATATGTGGCTTCTTGACGACCTCCAGAACTTGAAACTTGATCTGGGCAACCGTGTGATGATGTTCCAAAAAATGTCTTGCCAATGGGGATTTTGTGTTTTTGTACCTAATGTTGGATTTATGTTCGGTTATCCTCTCCTTAACCGCTCTTGTGGTCTGGCCCACATACAGTTTGCCACAAGGGCATTTGATTGTATAGATAACTCCTGTCGACATACAGGTCGCAAAGTCTCTGAATTTGAATTTCTTGCCCGTAAGGGGATGTGATATGCTTTCACCCTTAATCACGTTGTTACAATGGGAACACCCCAAGCATGGGAATGTGCCTTTTTTCCTTGTTTGTAGAAGCATTTGTCTATCTTTGGGAGGTTTTTCCGCTCTCACAAGTTTATCCCTCAGGTTCTGGCCTCTTTTAAAGGCCATCATTGGGTATTTGGGGAATAGCTTTTCCAGTAGTGGATCATTATGTAGAATGCTCCAATGTTTCTTAATGGCTCTACTGACTTGAAAGCTTTGACGGGAGTATTTGGAGATGTAAAGTAGTGGAGTATCCTTGTTTTTAATTTTAGGCGTGAGAAGCTGTTCCTTACTTATGTTAGAGGATCTCTCTTTTGCTTCTTCCAAAATGGGTTGTGGGTATCCCCTCTTTTCAAATTTGTCCAATAGCTTAGTGCATTCCACATCCAGCCCCGCTGGGTCAGAGACAATTCTCTTCAGTCTAAGAATTTGGCTGTATGGTAAACTGCTTAGCATTGACTTCGGATGAAAACTCGGAAAGTGCAATAAGTTATTGACGTCCGTCGGTTTATGGTAGACGTTCGTGGCAATTACATTATTCTTGATCTCCAGGCTGACATCTAGGAAATGTAGGGATGGAGTACCCACCTCCATCGTGAATTTGATGCTCCGACGTACTGAGTTTAAGAAGTTGAAGAAAGTAGTCAGTTCATCATGGGTGCCACACCAAATTCCAAAAATATCGTCAATGTAGCACTTCCATACTAATATCCTGCTTAACCAATCGTCATTTTCCAAGACATACCTGTGCTCAAATCTATACATGAAAGTATTTGCATACACCGGGGCCATTGCTGACCCCATTGATGTTCCCGTGACTTGAAGATAGAAGTTCCCTCGGAATCTGAAATAATTGTTGTTCAGTATTAAGCTTAGAAGTTTTACAATCAACTGTGGGTCACCCCTTGGCGCCTGTGAGTTTAATAGCAGCCATTCTACTGCTTGAATGCCCTCCTCGTGTGGGATGGAGGTGTACAGACTACACACATCCATGCTGAATAGTATGCAATCCGAACTAAGTGCTCTGACTTCTTGAATACAGTTTAGGAAATCTGTCGTATCCTTCAGATATGTAGGGATGTTCTGTATGAGTGGTTGAAGTAATCGATCTATATAGATGGATAGTGGGTCAAAGATACTGTCTGTACCAGCCACAATAGGTCTTAATGGGGGGTCGTCTTGATTTTTATGGATTTTAGGCAAGCCATAAAATACCGGTGTAATGGGATGATGGTTAATTAAAAATTCCCTTGTTTTACAACTAATCCATTCATTCTCCAAGGCTTCCTCAATAATGTCTTCAATCAACGCTTTTATTCTCATGATTGGGTCACCACTGATTTTGGTGTAGGTACCAGTTTCATTGAGTAATAACAGACACTTTTTTGTGTAGTCCTCAGTGTCCATGACAACAATAGCTCCGCCTTTATCAGCTGGTTTTATTGTTAAGGATTCATCCTTTGCCAATGCTTCCACATGATCTAAATGGAACTTCTTCACATTGATGGGGGTGGATATTTGATAGTTAATCCGTTTCAAATCTGTGATAACTTTTTTCTCAAAGAGGTTGAGGATAGAATTCTGAATCTCAGGATCGAAGTTACTTTTCGGACGCATTTACAATGTTTCCCCCTCTGGTTGGCGGTTATTCAAATTTTCATCGACTCAAAAAAAATGTTTAGTCTGAGCTTTCTTAGTAACCTATGAAGGCATATTTTCTCCTCAAATAGGGTGGTATTGTTAGTAGGGATGAATGATAGTCCGCGGTTTAGCATCTCAAGTTGATCACTAGTGAGAACTTTCTTGGAGATGTTAACTACTAAATTCTCACTCATCTGTTTTGCTTTTTTTGTTTTGCTTTGCCCTCTCCTCGTTTTTCTCTTGATTTGTCGTGGAGGCCTAAAAAAAACCCAGTGTCCTCTCATCTTGGTGAGTCAATGCCCGGCGTTATAATGGCTGATTCAGTGGGTAGAGACCCTTCGATAGATGGTGGTGTTGGTCTACTCGCTTTCTCAACTATTGAGCTCTTAGTGCATTGGTGTGTTGGTTAACCTATGCAGCCAGAGCTGCTATCATTCCCAGAGTTTGATGAATCTGGATTCCTAGGTCTTGTTTTGTTAAGGTTCCTATGGTGATAGTACTCCTGCCAGTTGTATACAATATCGTTCATATAGTCAAAGGTATCCCTTTTGAATTTCCTTAGTTTTCATAGGAAGCTAGTTTGTCATTAATATCTACCAGCAATTGTGCTAGTTCTTCAGAGGATTTAAATTCACTGAGTTGGGTTTTTAGATTGACAATGTCCGTGTCAATAGTAGTTAGTGACTTGGATAGTTCCTCTATTGTTAACAAAATGAGGTCCAGAGAGCATTTATTCAGGATACGGTCCCACTTTTCAATGAATGCTTTATTTTCACTACACAGTGTAGGTCGGAGGTAGACTATGGAAGCGCTACATTGACGATATTTTTGGAATTTGGTGTGGCACCCATGATGAACTGACTACTTTCTTCAACTTCTTAAACTCAGTACATCGGAGCATCAAATTCACGATGGAGGTAGGTACTCCATCCCTACATTTCCTAGATGTCAGCCTGGAGATCAAGAATAATGTAATTGCCACGAACGTCTACCATAAACCGACGGACGTCAATAACTTATTGCACTTTTCGAGTTTTCATCCGAAGTCAATGCTAAGCAGTTTACCATACAGCCAAATTCTTAGACTGAAGAGAATTGTCTCTGACCCAGCGGGGCTGGATGTGGAATGCACTAAACTATTGGACAAATTTGAAAAGAGGGGATACCCACAACCCATTTTGGAAGAAGCAAAAGAGAGATCCTCTAACATAAGTAAGGAACAACTTCTCACACCAAAAATTAAAAACAAGGATACTCCACAACTTTACATCTCCAAATGCTCCCGTCAAAGCTTTCAAGTCGGTAGAGCCATTAAGAAACATTGGAGAATTCTACATAATGATCCACTACTGGAAAAGCTATTCCCCAAATACCCAATGATGGCCTTTAAAAGAGGCCAGAACCTGAGGGATAAACTTGTGAGAGCGGAAAAACCTCCCAAAGATAGACAAATGCTTCTACAAACAAGGAAAAAAGGCACTTTCCCATGCTTGGGGTGTTCCCATTGTAACAACGTGATTAAGGGTGAAAGCATATCACATCCCCTTACGGGCAAGAAATTCAAATTCAGAGACTTCGCGACCTGTATGTCGACAGGAGTTATCTATACAATCAAATGCCCTTGTGGCAAACTGTATGTGGGCCAGACCACAAGAGCGGTTAAGGAGAGGAAACCGAACATAAATCCAACATTAGGTGCAAAAACACAAAATCCCCATTGGCAAGACATTTTTTGGAACATCGTCACATGGTTGCCCAGATCAAGTTTCAAGTTCTGGAGGTCGTCAATTAGCCACATAGGGGTGGAGACTACCAATCCATCCTCTCCCGCAGGGAGAAGTTTTGGATACACCAGCTAGACACACATAACCCACAAGGGCTCAATGAGGAATTTTCCCTGAGGTGTTTTATCTGAACTTGACCTTGCTCCATGTTCTCCTATAGAACAATGGTGCTAACACACTGTAGCGTTTTAAGATATCTTCTTTCACTGTCCTCTCTGGTCTATACTGTGTGTGAGTAAAGACAGTTTACCTTGTTCACACTCTTTCGAAATTCCTTTCTGTTTCTTTAATGGTTTTGACTGAATATAACTATAATGGAATCTACTCTAATGTACTTATTGAGTGTGATTTCTGTCTTCCACAGTGGAACAACTGTTAAAACCATATGAGTCCGGGACATGTCGACCGGCCCACTGTTTAATTACTTATGTCCTAGAATACGTTGCTTCTGCCTTTTAACGCATTGATAGGGAGTTGGTATTCATGCTGCTCCATTGGGGGCGTTTCCACGGTTACACCAGTGCACTTTTTAGTTTTTATAACATATAACATGTCCTGTATTTAGGTTTATTTAACATACACTACAGCTCCCACTTGGGAGGTTTCCCACTGTGGCCATAGTACTCAGCACGTATATTCATTTAACCTAGATTATCCGTAAAATAATTTATCTGGGGTCCTTTGACAACTAACATAATTAGAATTCTCTATGAGACTCATCCCTAACATACTGTCCAATCTTACAATGTGGATTATTGCTTGTTGTAATCCAACAGCAGAATCCTTTCCGTTGTGCAATACACTTTCCACAATGGCGCTCATTTTAACACCAGCATTTCAGCTATGGTGCACATGAAGATTTTACTTAGTCCTTTTTTTATCTTCCCCACACACACACTCGGTTCTGGATGGGCTGGTGTCTGTGTAGATCGTTGCCAGGGAGACGCTGAGACCCTCCACAGTCCACACGAGCATCTCATCCCCCCGATCGGGAGGCGCTCGTATTTTAGTTACATTGAGCAACAGAAGCGGCTTTTGCTTTCACACGCGATCGTATAGCTTCATTGAAACTACTTGGCAGAGGTAAATACAACAGGTTATCAATGGCGCCTTACCTATTTCAAACTACGATCCATTAGATCCCCTCTTTCCACTGGGGAGCATTCTGAATTGTTTGCTTCTTTCATGTTTACAGCCGAGCACCTTAGATTCTGGTTCCCGAGGATATTTTGGGACATATGAATATTTCCGGGCAAGCAGTGCATCCGCACGTGTAACTCCCGTTTTAACTTGCAGATTGTAAGGTAAGCGAGAGCTCTACATATGCTTCCATTGTTTTTTCACGCCCGTTATGCACTTATGGACCTAATTCATTTCTACTCATCTCTGTTGTCCCTTTATTTCTTTGTTGTTAGCGTTTTCTGTGAACAAACTTTAAATATAATAATTGTTTTTGACCAATTACATGTGTAATGAATATCCAAACTCTTAGAACCGCTTTATTTATGTCTCATGTATAGGCATCTTGCACGCCTGAGACGAGGGTTTTCTACACCAACTGGCGGGTAGAACTGAGAAACACGAGTTCACCAAACTTTAAGGGTTTTCTTACGCCTCACCTCCACTATACTTAAGGTATGCCGCAACTCTACTTTTTTGGCACACACTCCTTGGAGATGTTTCTCATAGATGGGTAATCACCTCTATTCCTTTCTATTCCTTTGATTCCTTTGATTATTTTCTGATATAGAACATGGATTTGTTCCTGGTGCACTGGCCACAGTGGGTACCCCTTATTGGGGAGTAACATTTATGAATACCTCAGATAGTTACATTTGAACTACTCCAGTTAGGATATACCTATATATGTGAATTCAATGTGGGTTCAATAAGGACCACTATGTTTAGCACTTTACATGCGTATATTATGTTTGTTTAAATGTTGTTTGTCATGTCTGTTTAGGTTTTGCAGTCCAAACCCAATAGGCTCAAGAAGAAGGGATGAATATCCCGAAACGCGTCAGCCACGAATTGTATAAATGGACTATCATTGTTTACTGTTTTCGTGTTTTTTTGTAGACAGTCATTTTGGCTTTTTCACTTCAAATCTGTATGGTGAATTTACTGTGACATTAATTAAAAACCTCCCCCTGTTTTGGGGTTTTTTACAAAATCACTGAGTGTTCAGTCTTACTACTAACTTGATCAGAATATTATTAATTAACTACAACAAATGCATTTAAAATTTCTGAACCATCAATTGATGGACTTATGATAGAGTGCAGGGGACAGGAGGGTTCCTAATTTTGGATCCTCGTCTTTTGTTTCTACTTATATTGTTATTGTGATCCTGTGCCAGGTTCACATTTCCTCCCCCGCACCTCAAAAAATATGTATACTTCTACACATTATTGAATAAATCAATCTCTAATTTTAGAATACCAGGGAGTGCTTCTACTGATCTAAACCTTTTGCTAAACACATACAAAAAAGAAATACTAAAATTTAAAAGTACATCAGCTGAAGTACCAAACCATGTATGTGTATGTTGCCGTAGAACTTTTTATAAAAGTAACACAAAAACTGTAGACCTATCATACAAAATAGAAGACAATGAAGATTGTAAATGGTTTGAATTAGCTCTCTACCTTGTAGCAGAAAACAAATACGAAATAACTGAGCCCTTAATACTTTGCAGTTACTGCACTACAAAACTTGACAACAACCAAACTCCTTCACGTGCTATCACAAATAATTTGGAATTATACCCAGTACCAAAACCCCTACAACAACTTAATTTATATGAGAGCATCATAATTCAAACAGTACACCCATTTCAAGCAATAATACGCCTTCAACCAAAAACAGCAAAATTACCTCCCTCTGAATTGGTAAAAGGCATTCGTGGAAAAGTAGTTTATTTACCATTAGATCTAAAAGAAAATGTGCATACTCTAGGAGTGCAACCTCCAATGCAGCAATCTTTAATTATCTTAGTAAATGGAGTACCTACAAAAGACAAAGAAATATGGCAACAGCTGGTAGATTTACATAAAATTAGACAAGCCTTGCAATATCTTAAAGAGAATAATGAATATTACAAAGAAATTAATATTGAAGAAAACTTGAAAGATACAACTGAAATAATTCAAGAAACACAAGAAGCTGGTCAATTTGAGCTACAAGATCCTGCTACAATATCACATACTTTAGAACATTATACAATTCATCCTTTGCACTGTAATGACACCGTAGAAGATGTACAGGAAACTTACCAAATGCGTCAAACAAAAGGATCGCCAATCGGCATATGGGAAAAAAGTATAGAAGCACATGCTTTTCCTCTACTCTTTCCTACTGGCAAAGGAGGAAGGTATGATGATAGACCTATTCAAATATCAGCTTCAGAATACCGCTCATTACGGATGTATTCTGAAGATCCCAGATTTAGACAAAATGTGGAATACATATTCCACCTACTCTTTGAAAGTGAACTAGCAACTTTATGTTACAGAGTTGCACACATATTAAAATCAGGATCACACTTTCAAAAAATGACAGCTACACAATTATTAGAAAAAGTGCAACAAAAGGAGGCGTTTTACAATCAAATATTACAAATCTATTAGCAAATATGCGTGGTACTAAAGAGTACTGGTTTCGACGTCATGGAGATGTACGTTGTATGATCAGAAACCTTGGCCCACCCACTTGGTTTGTTACATTAAGTTGTGCAGAATATGCATGGGAAGATTTACATGATTTCCTACGCATATCAAATAAAAACAAAACAAACATAGATATACTAACACCTGGAGAACTTTGTTCTTTGGATCCTGTTAATGTTTCAAGATATTTTCACCATCGCTTCATTGCTATGCTACATTTTATTTGTAATAAAACTGTTCCTCCCCTTGGAGAAGTGCAACACTTCTTTTGGAGAAAAGAATACCAAGCCAGAGGAGCACCACATATCCACATGCTTTTATGGATTAAAGATGCTCCTAAATTTGGTCAAGACAGTTATGCCACTGTTTTACAGTTTATTGAAAAATAAGTCACTTGTGAAATTCCATCAGAAGCCACAAATAGTGATCTTCATGCACAAATTTTACAATTTCAAAAAACACAAATGTGGAAAATATTGTTGTTGCAAATACAAAAACAAAGGGAAATACTACACCAAATGCCGATTTGGTTTCCCTAGACCAGTTACAAATTCAGGTCAAGTGAACAACCTCATGTCTTCAGTTAGGCATAGTGTTAAAGGTAAGTCACCTAAAAATACATATTACATAAAAAGAAAAGAAGAAGAACAATATATCAATGATTATAATGCAATCATTGCCCACTTATGGAATGCAAACATAGATGTGCAGTACATTGCAGACAATTCTACTGCAGTTGCACGATATGTCACAGCATACTTAACTAAAGCAGAAAAGACAGAGCTCCAAGACCTCTGGAATGACCTGTCATGAGATAAAACAGTATCTCAGAAATTATACAGCTTGGGCATAAAAATGCTCACCCATAGAGAATGTGGATCATATGAAGCAGCTGATCGTTTAACTGGTACTGCATTGTATGGTAAATCTGAAAATATAGTATGGCTAAGTCTTGGTCCAGCTAAATCTAGAAAAAGAGTTCTAAAATCATACGAAGATATAGAAACAATAGCCAAACATGATCCCAACAGCCAAGACATTTTAAAAAACATTTTATTGGACACATACTACCCAAACAGAAGTAATACTTTGGAAAACATGTGTCTATACCACATAGCCCAAAACGACACATACAAAAATAATATGAAACCTGATGAAAAAAAAGTTAAATATAGAGTGACAAACTGTGAAGGCAGCTTAGTTAATCTCACTAAACAAATTTAATTAATCATATCAAATTGTCATTAAAGACTCCTCAACATAAAGAAGTATATTACAAGTCCCTGCTACAACTCTTCAAACCATGGAGAAAAGAAGAACAATTACTAGATAACTATTACTCATATGAGGATGCTTTCAAAGCAAATGAAAGCACTATAACTGATGTAAACTTTACACAGTACAAAACAATGTTGCACAATGAACAGCAACACGAAGAAGAACTCCAAGCCCAACTAGATAAGGACACTCCTGACAGTAGTCAACCTTCTGTAACAGGAAGCCAAGAACCACTGGGAGAACCACTAATAATAAATGAGGCAGAATTCGCTATGATAGAAGTAGAAAACACCATGTGTCAGTATGAAGATAAAGAAGACTTAACTATACTACAATCAAAACTAAACAATGAGCAAAGAAGCATTTTTCAAGAAGTAACAAAACAAATTGCACATGGTGTAAAACATGAAAATAAAGAATGTTCCTGCCATAATTATAAACCTATACTACTGTACGTCAGTGGTGAAGCTGGTTCTGGCAAAACATTCCTAATCAAAATCATTAGTAAGTTCCTTCAACAATTGACAAACAACAAACTGTCAGCTGTTGTCACTGCCCCCACAGGTTTAGCTGCCTACAACATAGGTGGTGTTACATTACACCGATTACTACTATTACCAGTAGAACACCAGAACAAATTAGACTATTACAAACAAGCTGCAATAGAATTACGCAGAGTATTGAAACAAATGAAAATGCTACTAATAGATGAAGTGAGCATGGTGTCCAACCTAATGTTGGCTTTGATTCACCTCAGATTACAAGAAGTACTCAAAACAAACTATGAAGAGCTCTTTGCAGGAAAACACATCATTGTTTTCGGAGATCTTATTCAATTGACACCTGTAAAAGGTGAGCCTATTTTTAAAACATTAGGACACAAACTCTGCCGTAAAACTGTTGGCAGCATTGGAAATGTCAACCTTTGGCAACATTTCCAATACAGAGAATTAATAGAAAACATGTGCCAATCTGCAGATCTCACTTATGCCAACATCTTAAAAAGTATCAGAGTTGGTATACTTTCTAGAGAAGCAGAAGCAATATTGAAAACCCAGCACATTCATGCACTTTATGGTGATAATGCATGTGCTACAGATGTTAGGAAAAATTAGCCCACAAAAATGTCAATTTTATGGCCTTAATGCCAACTCTTGCAAGCTGTTTCAAATTCAATGAAATCATGCTAAGTAAAGAAATGCAACCAATCATGGAAATTAGCGCCACAGACAAACTAGATGTACATGGTATGACACTACCCATGTGTGACCAAGCCACAACAAGACTTACAGGCCGATTCATGGAATAATTAGCGCGGCGCAAGTGGCCAAAAATGTGCGAATCGCAGTGGAATAGCGAAAACCGCAGTGCAAGTGCGAAAATCGCACGAAAAGCAGCGCACATCGATTCATGGAAGGCCGTGCGTGAGAAAACCACGTTGGCGCACAGGCCATCTAACTGCGTGCGCCAGGTCACAGCGAAAATCGCACAGGCCACAGCGAAAATCGCACATAGCGCGGCGCACGCAACAAAAGTAGGCGGAACACGGGGCGTAACACTCGGAATGGGGAACAACTTGCCAAAATGTGGGCGTCACGGGGGAAGTATAGGGTACAAGTGCGCGGAACGCCCACACGCTCGCCTACAACACATATTCATGGAATAGAATAGGGCAAAAAAGCGCACGCTCAAACCAGCGCACAGGCACAAACACGACCACCACAAGAAAGCAGGCGGTAGCGTCTCTGCGCCTGTAAGAAATGTGCGCCAAAAGGTGCGCCAACAAATAGCATCTATATACAGCCATGATGAATGTCCTATACTGTGGCCCTCCAGGACAAATGACGTGCAAAGGGGTACCCACAAACACGGACACCCGCTGAAAAAAAACACGTGTGCGTGTATACCGGGGTGCGCGGGAAGTCTCACACGCGATTTGTCAGGGTACGTGGATTTCAGGGGTGCGCGGGAAGTTCCACACGTGATTTGCCAGGGTACGTGGATTTCAGGGGTGCGCGGGAAGTTCCACACGCGATTTGTCAGGGTACGTGGATTGCAGGGGTGCGCGGGAAGTTCCACACGCGATTTGTCAGGGTACGTGGATTTCAGGGGTGCGCGGGAAGTTCCACACGCGATTTGGCCGGGTACGTGGATTTGAGGGGTGCGCAGGAAGTTCCACACGCGATTTGTCAGGGTACGTGGATTGCAGGGGTGCGCGGGAAGTTCCACACGCGATTTGGCCGGGTACGTGTATTTCAGGGGTGCGCGGGAAGTTCCACAGGCGATTTGTCAGGGTACGTGGATTTCAGGGGTGCGCGGGAAGTTCCACACGCGATTTGGCCGTGTACGTGGATTTCAGGGGTGCGCGGGAAGTTCCACACGCGATTTGGCCGGGTACGTGGATTTCAGGGGTGCGCGGGAAGTTCCACACGCGATTTGTCAGGGTACGTGGATTTCAGGGGTGCGCGGGAAGTTCCACACGCGATTTGGCCGGGTACGTGGATGTCAGGGGTGCACGGGAAGTTCCACACGTGATTTGGCTGGGCACGTGTATGACAGGGGTACGCGGGAAATTCTACACAGAATTTGGCTGTGTGCTCCCAGGTATTCCCTGTACACCCTCCACGGCCCCTGCAGGCAGCACACACCACAGGGGACTACCCTGCACACCTGCTCATGTCACCCAGCACCCCCACCCCCCAGCCACCAGGGGCAGCCTCCACCAGGCCCCCACCCATGTCTCCCACCACCCCCACCCCCCAGCAGTGCAGGGGCACCCTCCACCAGGCCCCCACCCATGTCTCCCACCACCCCCACCCCCCAGCAGTGCAGGGGCAGCCTCCACCAGGCCCCCACCCATGTCCCCTATCACCCCCACCCCCCAGCCACCAGGGGCAGCCTCCACCAGGCCCCCACTCATGTCCAACTCATGTCTCCCTTCACCCCCACCCCCCAGCATCCAGGGGCACCCTCCATCAGGCCCCCACTCATGTCTCCCACCACCCCCACCCCCCAGCAGTGCAGGGCACCCTCCACCAGGCCCCCACTCATGTCTCCCACCACCCCCACCCCCCAGCAGTGCAGGGCACCCTCCACCAGGCCCCCACTCATGTCTCCCACCACCCCCACCCCCCAGCAGTGCAGGGGCACCCTCCACCAGGCCCCCACCCATGTCTCCCACCACCCCCACCCCCAGCAGTGCAGGGGCAGCCTCCACCAGGCCCCCACCCATGTCCCCTATCACCCCCACCCCCCAGCCACCAGGGGCAGCCTCCACCAGGCCCCCATTCATGTCTCCCACCACCCCCACCCCCCAGCATCCAGGGGCACCCTCCACCAGGCCCCCACTCATGTCTCCCACCACCCCCACCCCCCAGCAGTGCAGGGGCAGCCTCCACCAGGCCCCCACCCATGTCCCCTATCACCACCACCCCCCAGCATCCAGGGGCACCCTCCACCAGGCCCCCACTCATGTCTCCCACCACCCCCACCCCCCAGCCACCAGGGGCAGCCTCCACCAGGCCCCCACTCATGTCCAACTCATGTCTCCCTGCACCCCCACCCCCCAGCATCCAGGGGCACCCTCCACCAGGCCCCCACTCATGTCTCCCACCACCCCCACCCCCCAGCAGTGCAGGGCACCCTCCACCATGCCCCCACTTATGTCTACCACCACCCCCACCCCCCAGCAGTGCAGGGCACCCTCCACCAGGCCCCCACTCATGTCTCCCACCACCCCCACCCCCCAGCAGTGCAGGGACACCCTCCACCAGGCCCACACCCATGTCTCCCACCACCCCCACCCCCCAGCATCCAGGGGCACCCTCCACCAGGCCCCCACTCATGTCTCCCACCACCCCCACCCCCCAGCCACCAGGAGCAGCCTCCACCAGGCCCCCACTCATGTCCAACTCATGTCTCCCTGCACCCCCACCCCCTAGCATCTAGGGGCACCATCCACCAGGCCCCCACTCATGTCTCCCAACCCCCCCACCCCCCAGCAGTGCAGGGCAACCTCCACCAGGCCCCCACTCATGTCTCCCACCACCCCCACCCCCCAGCAGTGCAGGGCACCCTCCACCAGTCCCACACTCATGTCTCCCACCCCCCCCACCCCCCAGCAGTGCAGGGAAACCCTCCACCAGGCCCCCACCCATGTCTCCCACCACCCCCACCCCCCAGCAGTGCAGGGGCAGCCTCCACCAGGCCCCCACCCATGTCCCCTATCACCCCCACCCCCCGGCCACCAGGGGCAGCCTCCACCAGGCCCCCACTCATGTCTCCCACCACCCCCACCCCCCAGCATCCAGGGGCACCCTCCACCAGGCCCCCACTCATGTCTCCCACCACCCCCACCCCCCAGCATCCAGGGGCACCCTCCACCAGGCCCCCACTCATGTCTCCCACCACCCCCACCCCCCAGCCACCAGGGGCACCCTCCACCAGGCCCCCACCCATGTCTCCCACCACCCCCACCCCCCAGCCACCAGGGGCAGCCTCCACCAGGCCCACACTCATGTCTCCCACCACCCCCACCCCCCAGCCACCAGGGGCTCCCTACACCAGGCCCCCACCCATGTCTCCCACCACCCCACCCCCCAGCATCCAGGGGCACCCTCCACCAGGCCCCCACTCATGTCTCCCACCACCCCCAACCCCCAGCAGTGCAGGGGCACCCTCCACCAGGCCCCCACCCATGTCTCCCACCACCCCCCCCCCTCAGCAGTGCAGGGGCAGCCTCCACCAGGCCCCCACCCATGTCCCCTATCACCCCCAGCCACCAGGGGCAGCCTCCACCAGGCCCCCACTCATGTCTCCCACCACCCCCACCCCCCAGCCACCAGGGGCACCCTCCACCAGGCCCCCACCCATGTCTCCCACCACCCCCACCCCCCAGCAGTGCAGGGGCACCCTCCACCAGGCCCCCACTCATGTCTACCGCCACCAGGCCCCCACTCATGTCTTCCTGCACCCCCACCCCCCAGCATCCAGGGGCACCCTCCACCAGGCCCCCACTCATGTCTCCCACCACCCCCACCCCCCAGCAGTGCAGGGCACCCTCCACCGGGCCCCCACTCATGTCTCCCACCACCCCCACCCCCCAGCAGTGCAGGGACACCCTCCACCAGGCCCCCACCCATGTCTCCCACCACCCCCACCCCCCAGCAGTGCAGGGGCAGCCTCCACCAGGCCCCCACTCATGTCTCCCACCACCCCCAACCCCCAGCATCCAGGGGCACCCTCCACCAGGCCCCCACTCATGTATCCCACCACCCCCACCCCCCAGCAGTGCACGGCACCCTCCACCAGGCCCCCACTCATGTCTCCCACCACCCCCACCCCCCAGCAGTGCAGGGGCACCCTCCACCAGGCCCCCACCTATGTCTCCCACCACCCCCACCCCCCAGCAGTGCAGGGGCAGCCTCCACCAGGCCCCCACCCATGCCCCCTATCACCCCCACCCCCCAGCCACCAGGGGCAGCCTCCACCAGGCCCCCACTCATGTCTCCCACCACCCCCACCCCCAAGCATCAAGGGGCACCCTCCACCAGGCCCCCACTCATGTCTCCCACCACCCCCACCCCCCAGCAGTGCAGTGGCAGCCTCCACCAGGCCCCCACCCATGTCCCCTATCAGCCCCACCCCCTAGCATCCAGGGGCACCCTCCACCAGGCCCCCACTCATGTCTCCCACCACCCCCACCCCCCAGCCACCAGGGGCAGCCTCCACCAGGCCCCCACTCATGTCCAACTCATGTCTCCCTGCACCCCCACCCCCCAGCATCCAGGGGCACCCTCCACCAGGCCCCCACTCATGTCTCCCACCACCCCCACCCCCCAGCAGTGCAGGGCACCCTCCACCAGGCCCCCACTCATGTCTCCCACCACCCCCACCCCCCAGCAGTGGAGGCCCCCAGCATCCAGGGGCACCCTCCACCAGGCCCCCACTCATGTTTCCCACCACCCCCACCCCCCAGCCACCAGGGGCACCCTCCACCAGGCCCCCACCCATGTCTCCCACCACCCCCACCCCCCAGCCACCAGGGGCAGCCTCCATCAGGCCCCCACTCATGTCTCCCACCACCCCCACCCCCCAGCCACCAGGGGCACCCTCCACCAGGCCCCCACCCATGTCTCCCACCACCCCCACCCCCCAGCATCCAGGGGCACCCTCCACCAGGCCCCCACTCATGTCTCCCACCACCCCCACCCCCCAGCAGTGCAGGGGCACCCTCCACCAGGCCCCTACCCATGTCTCCCACCACCCCCACCCCCCAGCAGTGCAGGGGCAGCCTCCACCAGGCCCCCACCCATGTCCCCTATCACCCCCACCCCCAGCCACCAGGGGCAGCTTCCACCAGGGCCCCACTCATGTCTCCCACCACCCCCACCCCCCAGCATCCAGGGGCAGCCTCCACCAGGCCCCCACTCATGTCTCCCACCACCCCCACCCCCCAGCATCCAGGGGCACCCTCCACCAGGCCCCCACTCATGTCTCCCACCACCCCCACCCCCCAGCCACCAGGGGCACCCTCCACCAGGCCCCCACCCATGTCTCCCACCACCCCCACCCCCCAGCCACCAGGGGCAGCCTCCACCAGGCCCCCACTCATGTCTCCCACCACCCCCACCCCCCAGCCACCAGGGGCTCCCTCCACCAGGCCCCCACCCATGTCTCCCACCACCCCCACCCCCCAGCATCCAGGGGCACCCTCCACCAGGCCCCCACTCATGTCTCCCACCACCCCCACCCCCAGCAGTGCAGGGGCACCCTCCACCAGGCCCCCACCCATGTCTCCCACCACCCCCACCCCCCAGCAGTGCAGGGGCAGCCTCCACCAGGCCCCCACCCATGTCCCCTATCACCCCCACCCCCCAGCCACCAGGGGCAGCCTCCACCAGGCCCCCACTCATGTCTCCCACAACCCCCACCCCCCAGCATCCAGGGGCACCCTCCACCAGGCCCCCACTCATGTCTCCCACCACCCCCACCCCCCAGCAGTGCAGGGGCAGCCTCCACTAGGCCCCCACCCATGTCCCCTATCACCCCTACCCCCCAGCATCCAGGGGCACCCTCCACCAGGCCCCCACTCATGTCTCCCACCACTCCCACCTCCCAGCCACCAGGGGCAGCCTCCACCAGGCCCCCACTCATGTCCAACTCATGTCTCCCTGCACCCCCACCCCCCAGCATCCAGGGGCACCCTCCACCAGGCCCCCACCCATGTCTCCCACCACACCCACACCCCAGCAGTGCAGGGCACCCTCCACCAGGCCCCCACTCATGTCTCCCACCACCCCCACCCCCCAGCAGTGCAGGGCACCCTCCACCAGGCCCCCACTCATGTCTCCCACCACCCCCACCCCCCAGCAGTGCAGGGGCACCCTCCACCAGGCTCCCACCCATGTCTCCCACCACCCCCCCCAGTAGTGCAGGGGCAGCCTCCACCAGGCCCCCACCCATGTCCCCTATCACCCCCACCCCCCAGCAACCAGGGGCAGCCTCCACCAGGCCCCCACTCATGTCTCCCACCACCCCCACCCCCGAGCATCCAGGGGCACCCTCCACCAGGCCCCCACTCATGTCTCCCACCACCCCCACCCCCCAGCCACCAGGGGCAGCCTCCACCAGGCTCCCACTCATGTCTCCCACCACCCCCACCCCCAGCCACCAGGGGCACCCTCCACCAGGCCCCCACCCATGTCTCCCACCACCCCCACCCCCCAGCAGTGCAGGGGCACCCTCCACCAGGCCCCCACTCATGTCTACCGCCACCAGGGGCACCCTCCACCAGGCCCCCACTCATGTCTCCCTGCACCCCCACCCCCCAGCATCCAGGGGCACCCTCCACCAGGCCCCCACTCATGTCTCCCACCACCCCCACCCCCCAGCAGTGCAGGGACACCCTCCACCAGGCCCACACTCATGTCTCCCAACACCCCCACCCCCCAGCATCCAGGGGCACCCTCCACCAGGCCCCCACTCATGTCTCCCACCACCCCCACCCCCCAGCCACCAGGAGCAGCCTCCACCAGGCCCCCTCTCATGTCCAACTCATGTCTCCCTGCACCCCCACCCCCTAGCATCTAGGGGCACCATCCACCAGGCCCCCACTCATGTCTCCCAACTCCCCCACCCCCCAGCAGTGCAGGGCAACCTCCACCAGGCCCCCACTCATGTCTCCCACCACCCCCACCCCCCAGCAGTGCAGGGCACCCTCCACCAGTCCCACACTCATGTCTCCCACCACCCCCACCCCCCTGCAGTGCAGGGAAACCCTCCACCAGGCCCCCACCCATGTCTCCCACCACCCCCACCCCCCAGCAGTGCAGGGGCAGCCTCCACCAGGCCCCCACCCATGTCCCCTATCACCCTCACCCCCGGGCCACCAGGGGCAGCCTCCACCAGGCCCCCACTCATGTCTCCCACCACCCCCACCCCCCAGCATCCAGGGGCACCCTCCACCAGGCCCCCACTCATGTTTCCCACCACCCCCACCCCCCAGCATCCAGGGGCAACCTCCACCAGGCCCCCACTCATGTCTCCCACCACCCCACCCCCCAGCCACCAGGGGCACCCTCCACCAGGCCCCCACTCATGTCTCCCACCACCCCCACCCCCCAGCCACCAGGGGCACCCTCCACCAGGCCCCCACCCATGTCTCCCACCACCCCACCCCCCAGCATCCAGGGGCACCCTCCACCAGGCCCCCACTCATGTCTCCCACCACCCCCACCCCCAGCAGTGCAGGGGCACCCTCCACCAGGCCCCCACCCATGTCTCCCACCACCCCCACCCCCCAGCAGTGCAGGGGCAGCCTCCACCAGGCCCCCACCCATGTCCCCTATCACCCCCACCCCCCAGCCACCAGGGGCAGCCTCCACCAGGCCCCCACTCATGTCTCCCACCACCCCCACCCCCCAGCATCCAGGGGCACCCTCCACCAGGCCCCCACTCATGTCTCCCACCACCCCCACCCCCCAGCAGTGCAGGGGCAGCCTCCACCAGGCCCCCACCCATGTCCCCTATCACCCCTACCCCCCAGCATCCAGGGGCACCCTCCACCAGGCCCCCACTCATGTCTCCCACCACTCCCACCCCCCAGCCACCAGGGGCAGCCTCCACCAGGCCCCCACTCATGTCCAACTCATGTCTCCCTGCACCCCCACCCCCCAGCATCCAGGGGCACCCTCCACCAGGCCCCCACTCATGTCTCCCACCACACCCACACCCCAGCAGTGCAGGGCACCCTCCACCAGGCCCCCACTCATGTCTCCCACCACCCCCACCCCCCAGCAGTGCAGGGCACCCTCCACCAGGCCCCCACTCATGTCTCCCACCACCCCCACCCCCCAGCAGTGCAGGGGCACCCTCCACCAGGCTCCCACCCATGTCTCCCACCACCCCCCCCAGTAATGCAGGGGCAGCCTCCACCAGGCCCCCACCCATGTCCCCTATCACCCCCCACCCCCCAGCAACCAGGTGCAGCCTCCACCAGGCCCCCACTCATGTCTCCCACCACCCCCACCCCCGAGCATCCAGGGGCACCCTCCACCAGGCCCCCACTCATGTCTCCCACCACCCCCACCCCCCAGCCACCAGGGGCAGCCTCCACCAGGCCCCCACTCATGTCTCCCACCACCCCCACCCCCCAGCCACCAGGGGGACCCTCCACCAGGCCCCCACCCATGTCTCCCACCACCCCCACCCCCCAGCAGTGCAGGGGCACCCTCCACCAGGCCCCCACTCATGTCTACCGCCACCAGGGGCACCCTCCACCAGGCCCCCACTCATGTCTCCCTGCACCCCCACCCCCCAGCATCCAGGGGCACCCTCCACCAGGCCCCCACTCATGTCTCCCACCACCCCCACCCCCCAGCAGTGCAGGGACACCCTCCACCAGGCCCACACCCATGTCTCCCACCACCCCCACCCCCCAGCATCCAGGGGCACCCTCCACCAGGCCCCCACTCATGTCTCCCACCACCCCCACCCCCCAGCCACCAGGAGCAGCCTCCACCAGGCCCCCACTCATGTCCAACTCATGTCTCCCTGCACCCCCACCCCCTAGCATCTAGGGGCACCATCCACCAGGCCCCCACTCATGTCTCCCAACCCCCCCACCCCCCAGCAGTGCAGGGCAACCTCCACCAGGCCCCCACTCATGTCTCCCACCACCCCCACCCCCCAGCAGTGCAGGGCACCCTCCACCAGTCCCACACTCATGTCTCCCACCACCCCCACCCCCCAGCAGTGCAGGGAAACCCTCCACCAGGCCCCCACCCATGTCTCCCACCACCCCCACCCCCCAGCAGTGCAGGGGCAGCCTCCACCAGGCCCCCACCCATGTCCCCTATCACCCCCACCCCCCGGCCACCAGGGGCAGCCTCCACCAGGCCCCCACTCATGTCTCCCACCACCCCCACCCCCCAGCATCCAGGGGCACCCTCCACCAGGACCCCACTCATGTCTCCCACCACCCCCACCCCCCAGCATCCAGGGGCACCCTCCACCAGGCCCCCACTCATGTCTCCCACCACCCCCACCCCCCAGCCACCAGGGGCACCCTCCACCAGGCCCCCACCCATGTCTCCCACCACCCCCACCCCCCAGCCACCAGGGGCAGCCTCCACCAGGCCCCCACTCATGTCTCCCACCACCCCCACCCCCCAGCCACCAGGGGCTCCCTCCACCAGGCCCCCACCCATGTCTCCCACCACCCCACCCCCCAGCATCCAGGGGCACCCTCCACCAGGCCCCCACTCATGTCTCCCACCACCCCCAACCCCCAGCAGTGCAGGGGCACCCTCCACCAGGCCCCCACCCATGTCTCCCACCACCCCCCCCTGGGCAGTGCAGGGGCAGCCTCCACCAGGCCCCCACCCATGTCCCCTATCACCCCCAGCCACCAGGGGCAGCCTCCACCAGGCCCCCACTCATGTCTCCCACCACCCCCACCCCCCAGCCACCAGGGGCACCCTCCACCAGGCCCCCACCCATGTCTCCCACCACCCCCACCCCCCAGCAGTGCAGGGGCACCCTCCACCAGGCCCCCACTCATGTCTACCACCACCAGGCCCCCACTCATGTCTTCCTGCACCCCCACCCCCCAGCATCCAGGGGCACCCTCCACCAGTCCCCCACTCATGTCTCCCACCACCCCCACCCCCCAGCAGTGCAGGGCACCCTCCACCGGGCCCCCACTCATGTCTCCCACCACCCCCACCCCCCAGCAGTGCAGGGACACCCTCCACCAGGCCCCCACCCATGTCTCCCACCACCCCCACCCCCCAGCAGTGCAGGGGCAGCCTCCACCAGGCCCCCACTCATGTCTCCCACCACCCCCAACCCCCAGCATCCAGGGGCACCCTCCACCAGGCCCCCACTCATGTCTCCCACCACCCCCACCCCCCAGCAGTGCACGGCACCCTCCACCAGGCCCCCACTCATGTCTCCCACCACCCCCACCCCCCAGCAGTGCAGGGGCACCCTCCACCAGGCCCCCACCTATGTCTCCCACCACCCCCACCCCCCAGCAGTGCAGGGGCAGCCTCCACCAGGCCCCCACCCATGGCCCCTATCACCCCCACCCCCCAGCCTCCAGGGGCAGCCTCCACCAGGCCCCCACTCATGTCTCCCACCACCCCCACCCCCAAGCATCAAGGGGCACCCTCCACCAGGCCCCCACTCATGTCTCCCACCACCCCCACCCCCCAGCAGTGCAGGGGCAGCCTCCACCAGGCCCCCACCCATGTCCCCTATCAGCCCCACCCCCCAGCATCCAGGGGCACCCTCCACCAGGCCCCCACTCATGTCTCCCACCACCCCCACCCCCCAGCCACCAGGGGCAGCCTCCACCAGGCCCCCACTCATGTCCAACTCATGTCTCCCTGCACCCCCACCCCCCAGCATCCAGGGGCACCCTCCACCAGGCCCCCACTCATGTCTCCCACCACCCCACCCCCCAGCAGTGCAGGGCACCCTCCACCAGGCCCCCACTCATGTCTCCCACCACCCCCACCCCCCAGCAGTGGAGGCCCCCAGCATCCAGGGGCACCCTCCACCAGGCCCCCACTCATGTTTCCCACCACCCCCACCCCCCAGCCACCAGGGGCACCCTCCACCAGGCCCCCACCCATGTCTCCCACCACCTCCACCCCCCAGCCACCAGGGGCAGCCTCCATCAGGCCCCCACTCATGTCTCCCACCACCCCCACCCCCCAGCCACCAGGGGCACCCTCCACCAGGCCCCCACCCATGTCTCCCACCACCCCCACCCCCCAGCATCCAGGGGCACCCTCCACCAGGCCCCCACTCATGTCTCCCACCACCCCCACCCCCCAGCAGTGCAGGGGCACCCTCCACCAGGCCCCTACCCATGTCTCCCACCACCCCCACCCCCCAGCAGTGCAGGGGCAGCCTCCACCAGGCCCCCACCCATGTCCCCTATCACCCCCACCCCCAGCCACCAGGGGCAGCTTCCACCAGGGCCCCACTCATGTCTCCCACCACCCCCACCCCCCAGCATCCAGGGGCAGCCTCCACCAGGCCCCCACTCATGTCTCCCACCACCCCCACCCCCCAGCATCCAGGGGCACCCTCCACCAGGCCCCCACTCATGTCTCCCACCACCCCCACCCCCCAGCCACCAGGGGCACCCTCCACCAGGCCCCCACCCATGTCTCCCACCACCCCCACCCCCAGCCACCAGGGGCAGCCTCCACCAGGCCCCCACTCATGTCTCCCACCACCCCCAGCCACCAGGGGCTCCCTCCACCAGGCCCCCACCCATGTCTCCCACCACCCCCACCCCCCAGCATCCAGGGGCACCCTCCACCAGGCCCCCACTCATGTCTCCCACCACCCCCACCCCCAGCAGTGCAGGGGCACCCTCCACCAGGCCCCCACCCATGTCTCCCACCACCCCCACCCCCCAGCAGTGCAGGGGCAGCCTCCACCAGGCCCCCACCCATGTCCCCTATCACCCCCACCCCCCAGCCACCAGGGGCAGCCTCCACCAGGCCCCCACTCATGTCTCCCACCACCCCCACCCCCCAGCATCCAGGGGCACCCTCCACCAGGCCCCCACTCATGTCTCCCACCACCCCCACCCCCCAGCAGTGCAGGGGCAGCCTCCACCAGGCCCCCACCCATGTCCCCTATCACCCCTACCCCCCAGCATCCAGGGGCACCCTCCACCAGGCCCCCACTCATGTCTCCCACCACTCCCACCCCCCAGCCACCAGGGGCAGCCTCCACCAGGCCCCCACTCATGTCCAACTCATGTCTCCCTGCACCCCCACCCCCCAGCATCCAGGGGCACCCTCCACCAGGCCCCCACTCATGTCTCCCACCACACCCACACCCCAGCAGTGCAGGGCACCCTCCACCAGGCCCCCACTCATGTCTCCCACCACCCCCACCGCCCAGCAGTGCAGGGCACCCTCCACCAGGCCCCCACTCATGTCTCCCACCACCCCCACCCCCCAGCAGTGCAGGGGCACCCTCCACCAGGCTCCCACCCATGTCTCCCACCACCCCCCCCAGTAGTGCAGGGGCAGCCTCCACCAGGCCCCCACCCATGTCCCCTATCACCCCCACCCCCCAGCAACCAGGGGCAGCCTCCACCAGGCCCCTACTCATGTCTCCCACCACCCCCACCCCCGAGCATCCAGGGGCACCCTCCACCAGGCCCCCACTCATGTCTCCCACCACCCCCACCCCCCAGCCACCAGGGGCAGCCTCCACCAGGCCCCCACTCATGTCTCCCACCACCCCCACCCCCCAGCCACCAGGGGCACCCTCCACCAGGCCCCCACCCATGTCTCCCACCACCCCCACCCCCCAGCAGTGCAGGGGCACCCTCCACCAGGCCCCCACTCATGTCTACCGCCACCAGGGGCACCCTCCACCAGGCCCCCACTCATGTCTCCCTGCACCCCCACCACCCAGCATCCAGGGGCACCCTCCACCAGGCCCCCACTCATGTCTCCCACCACCCCCACCCCCCAGCAGTGCAGGGCACCCTCCACCAGGCCCCCACTCATGTCTCCCACCACCCCCACCCCCCAGCAGTGCAGGGACACCCTCCACCAGGCCCCCACCCATGTCTCCCACCACCCCCACCCCCCAGCAGTGCAGGGGCAGCCTCCACCAGGCCCCCACCCATGTCCCCTATCACCCCCACCCCCCAGCCACCAGGGGCAGCCTCCACCAAGCCCCCACTCATGTCTCCCACAACCCCCAACCCCCAGCATCCAGGGGCACTGTCCACCAGGCCCCCACTCATGTCTCCCACCACCCCCACCCCCCAGCAGTGCAGGGCACCCTCCACCAGGCCCCCACTCATGTCTCCCACCACCCCCACCCCCCAGCAGTGCAGGGGCACCCTCCACCAGGCCCACACCTATATCTCCCACCACCCCCACCCCTCAGCAGTGCATGGGCAGCCTCCACCAGGCCCCCACCCATGTCCCCTATCACCCCCACCCCCCAGCCACCAGGGGCAGCCTCCACCAGGCCCCCACTCATGTCTCCCACCACCCCCACCCCCCAGCATCCAGGGGCACCCTCCACCAGGCCCCCACTCATGTCTCCCACCACCCCCACCCCCCAGCAGTGCAGGGGCAGCCTCCACCAGGCCCCCACCCATGTCCCCTATCACCCCCACCCCCCAGCATCCAGGGGCACCCTCCACCAGGCCCCCACTCATGTCTCCCACCACCCCCACCCCCCAGCCACCAGGGGCAGCCTCCACCAGGCCCCCACTCATGTCCAACTCATGTCTCCCTGCACCCCCACCCCCCAGCATCCATGGGCACCCTCCACCAGGCCCCCACTCATGTCTCCCACCACCCCCACCACCCAGCAGTGCAGGGCACCCTCCACCAGGCCCCCACTCATGTCTCCTACCACCCCCACCCCCCAGCAGTGGAGGCCACCCTCCACCAGGCCCCCACTAATGTCTCTCACCACCCCCACCCCCAGCAGTGCAGGGGCACCCTCCACCAGGCCCCCACCCATGTCTCCCACCATCCCCACCCCCCAGCCACCAGGGGCAGCCTCCACCAGGCCCCCACTCATGTCTCTCACCACCCCCACCCCCCAGCAGTGCAGGGGCACCCTCCACCAGGCCCCCACTCATGTCTACCACCACCCCCACGCCCCAGCCACCAGGGGAAGCCTCCACCAGGCCCCCACTCATGTCCAATTCATGTCTCCCTGCACCCCCACCCCCCAGCATCCAGGGGCACCCTCCACCATGCCCCCACTCATGTCTCCCACCACCCCCACCCCCCAGCCACCAGGGGCACCCTCCACCAGGCCCCCACCCACGTCTCCCACCACCCCCACCCCCCAGCCACCAGGGGCAGCCTCCACCAGGCCCCCACTCATGTCTCCCACCACCCCCACCCACCAGGGGCACCCTCCACCAGGCCCCCACCCATGTCTCCCACCACCCCCACCCCCCAGCATCCAGGGGCACCCTCCACCAGGCCTCCACTCATGTCTCCCACCACCCCCACCCCCACGCAGTGCAGGGGCACCCTCCACCAGGCCCCCACCCATGTCTCCCACCACCCCCACCCCCCAGCAGTGCAGGGGCAGCCTCCACCAGGCCCCCACCCATGTCCCCTATCACCGCCACCCCCCAGCCACCAGGGGCAGCCTCCACCAGGCCCCCACTCATGTCTCCCACCACCCCCACCCCCCAGCAACCAGGGGCACCCTCTACCAGGCCCCCACTCATGTCTCCGACCACCCCCACCCCCCAGCAGTGCAGGGGCAGCCTCCACCAGGCCCCCACCCATGTCCCCTATCACCCCCACCCCCCAGCATCCAGGGGCACCCTCCACCAGGCCCCCACTCATGTCTCCCACCACCCCCACCCCCCAGCCACCAGGGGCACCCTCCACCAGGCCCCCACCCATGTCTCCCACCACCCCCACCCCCCAGCCACCAGGGGAAGCCTCCACCAGGCCACCACTCATGTCTCCCACCACCCCCACCCCCAGCCACCAGGGGCACCCTCCACCAGGCCCCCACCCATGTCTCCCACCACCCCCACCCCCCAGCATCCAGGGGCACCCTTCACCAGGCCCCCACTCATGTCTCCCACCACCCCCACCCCCTTGCCACCAGGGGCACCCTCCACCAGGCCCCCACCCACGTCTCCCACCACCCCCACCCCCCAGCCACCAGGGGCAGCCTCCACCAGGCCCCCACTCATGTCTCCCACCACCCCCACCCCCCAGCCACCAGGGGCACCCTCCACCAGGCCCCCACCCATGTCTCCCACCACCCCCACCCCCCAGCATCCAGGGGCACCCTCCACCAGGCCTCCACTCATGTCTCCCACCACCCCCACCCCCCAGCAGTGCAGGGGCACCCTCCACCAGGCCCCCACCCATGTCTCCCACCACCCCCACCCCCAGCATCCAGGGGCACCCTCCACCAGGCCTCCACTCATGTCTCCCACCACCCCCACCCCCCAGCAGTGCAGGGGCACCCTCCACCAGGCCCCCACCTATGTCTCCCACCACCCCCACCCACCAGGGGCACCCTCCACCAGGCCCCCACCCATGTCTCCCACCACCCCCACCCCCCAGCATCCAGGGGCACCCTCCACCAGGCCTCCACTCATGTCTCCCACCACCCCCACCCCCACGCAGTGCAGGGGCACCCTCCACCAGGCCCCCACCCATGTCTCCCACCACCCCCACCCCCCAGCAGTGCAGGGGCAGCCTCCACCAGGCCCCCACCCATGTCCCCTATCACCGCCACCCCCCAGCCACCAGGGGCAGCCTCCACCAGGCCCCCACTCATGTCTCCCACCACCCCCACCCCCCAGCAACCAGGGGCACCCTCCACCAGGCCCCCACTCATGTCTCCCACCACCCCCACCCCCCAGCAGTGCAGGGGCAGCCTCCACCAGGCCCCCACCCATGTCCCCTATCACCCCCACCCCCCAGCATCCAGGGGCACCCTCCACCAGGCCCCCACTCATGTCTCCCACCCCCCAGCCACCAGGGGCACCCTCCACCAGGCCCCCACCCATGTCTCCCACCACCCCCACCCCCCAGCCACCAGGGGCAGCCTCCACCAGGCCCCCACTCATGTCTCCCACCACCCCCACCCCCCAGCCACCAGGGGCACCCTCCACCAGGCCCCCACCCATGTCTCCCACCACCCCCACCCCCCAGCATCCAGGGGCACCCTTCACCAGGCCCCCACTCATGTCTCCCACCACCCCCACCCCCCAGCCACCAGGGGCACCCTCCACCAGGCCCCCACCCATGTCTCCCACCACCCCCACCCCCCAGCCACCAGGGGCAGCCTCCACCAGGCCCCCACCCATGTCTCCCACCACCCCCACCCCCCAGCCACCAGGGGCAGCCTCCACCAGGCCCCCACTCATGTCTCCCACCACCCCCACCCCCCAGCCACCAGGGGCACCCTCCACCAGGCCCCCACCCATGTCTCCCACCACCCCCACCCCCCAGCATCCAGGGGCACCCTCCACCAGGCCTCCACTCATGTCTCCCACCACCCCCACCCCCCAGCAGTGCAGGGGCACCCTCCACCAGGCCCCCACCCATGTCTCCCACCTCCCCCACCCACCAGCAGTGCAGGGGCAGCCTCCACCAGGCCCCCACCCATGTCCCCTATCACCGCCACCCCCCAGCCACCAGGGGCAGCCTCCACCAGGCCCCCACTCATGTCTCCCACCACCCCCACCCCCCAGCAACCAGGGGCACCCTCCACCAGGCCCCCACTCATGTCTCCCACCACCCCCACCACCCAGCAGTGCAGGGGCAGCCTCCACCAGGCCCCCACCCATGTCCCCTATCACCCCCACCCCCCAGCATCCAGGGGCACCCTCCACCAGGCCCCCACTCATGTCTCCCACCACCCCCACCCCCCAGCCACCAGGGGCACCCTCCACCAGGCCCCCACCCATGTCTCCCACCACCCCCACCCCCCAGCCACCAGGGGCAGCCTCCACCAGGCCCCCACTCATGTCTCCCACCACCCCCACCCCCAGCCACCAGGGGCACCCTCCACCAGGCCCCCACCCATGTCTCCCACCACCCCCACCCCCCAGCATCCAGGGGCACCCTTCACCAGGCCCCCACTCATGTCTCCCACCACCCCCACCCCCCAGCAGTGCAGGGGCACCCTCCACCAGGCCCCCACCCATGTCTCCCACCATCCCCACCCCCCAGCCACCAGGGGCAGCCTCCACCAGGCCCCCACTCATGTCTCCCACCACCCCCACCCCCCAGCAGTGCAGGGGCACCCTCCACCAGGCCCCCACTCATGTCTACCACCACCCCCAACCCCCAGCCACCAGGGGCAGCCTCCACCAGGCCCCCACTCATGTCCAATTCATGTCTCCCACCACCCCCACCCCCCAGCATCCAGGGGCACCCTTCACCAGGCCCCCACTCATGTCTCCCACCACCCCCACCCCCCAGCCACCAGGGGCACCCTCCACCAGGCCCCCACTCACGTCTCCCACCACCCCCACCCCCCAGCCACCAGGGGCACCCTCCACCAGGCCCCCACCCATGTCTCCCACCACCCCCACCCCCCAGCATCCAGGGGCACCCTCCACCAGGCCTCCACTCATGTCTCCCACCACCCCCACCCCCCAGCAGTGCAGGGGCACCCTCCACCAGGCCCCCACCCATGTCTCCCACCACCCCCCAGCAGTGCAGGGGCAGCCTCCACCAGGCCCCCACCCATGTCCCCTATCACCGCCACCCCCCAGCCACCAGGGGCAGCCTCCACCAGGCCCCCACTCATGTCTCCCACCACCCCCACCCCCCAGCAACCAGGGGCACCCTCCACCAGGCCCCCACTCATGTCTCCCACCACCCCCACCCCCCAGCAGTGCAGGGGCAGCCTCCACCAGGCCCCCACCCATGTCCCCTATCACCCCCACCCCCCAGCATCCAGGGGCACCCTCCACCAGGCCCCCACTCATGTCTCCCACCACCCACACCCCCCAGCCACCAGGGGCACCCTCCACCAGGCCCCCACCCATGTCTCCCACCACCCCCCAGCCACCAGGGGCACCCTCCACCAGGCCCCCACTCATGTCTCCCACCACCCACACCCCCCAGCCACCAGGGGCACCCTCCACCAGGCCCCCACCCATGTCTCCCACCACCCCCCAGCCACCAGGGGCACCCTCCACCAGGCCCCCACCCATGTCTCCCACCACCCCCCAGCAGTGCAGGGGCAGCCTCCACCAGGCCCCCACCCATGTCCCCTATCACCGCCACCCCCCAGCCACCAGGGGCACCCTTCACCAGGCCCCCACTCATGTCTCCCACCACCCCCACCCCCCAGCAGTGCAGGGGCACCCTCCACCAGGCCCCCACCCATGTCTCCCACCACCCCCACCCCCCAGCAGTGCAGGGGCAGCCTCCACCAGGCCCCCACCCATGTCCCCTATCACCCCCACCCCCCAGCCACCAGGGGCACCCTCCACCAGGCCTCCACCCATGTCTCCCACCACCCCCACCCCCCAGCATCCAGGGGCACCCTCCACCAGGCCCCCACTCATGTCTCCCTGCACCCAGGTCCTCACAATCACCAACCATGTGCGTAATGGTCAGCCTCCACAGCCAAAAGGCCCTACCAAGTAACCCATTCACCGACATGGAAATGGAAATTACATGTTACACCCCCAACGTACATAAAGCAAATGAACCCATGTCTGTCACACACAATGGTTGCAAATGAATTGGAAAACACCCAACATGACATGCATGAAACCAATGAGATGATACCACACAGTGAAGTATGAAAACGAAATTGTATTAAAAAAATATGAATGCAAATGAAATGAAACAAACTACAATGCCAATGAAAAAAAGAAAAGGTGCATGTCCGTCCAAAAAAATTAAAAACACCAAATCCAAAAAAAATGTACTTCAAAGTCACATTAAAAATGAAATCAATCCGACAGAAAAAAAAAAATCAAAACACCATTGCTCCAAGGAGAAGAAATAAAACATTTAAAAAAAAAAGAATCCAATGAAGAACTATGTACAAAATATCCAAGGGTCCATGAGCCCAACTGAACAAAGGAAACCTACAAAAAACCCAAACAAAAATGCAACTATATACAAAAAGTGGAGCTGTGTCCGTCGACTCCAAATCATAAGAATAAACAAATGAAACCTAAAACTAAAGAACTATATACAAAGGCGGCGGGCAAGTCCAGCGGCTCACTTCGTAGTGTTCCGGGCCAGGGCATCATCAAACTCCTCGTCTATGTCCCGGAGGCGGTCCTGTTCCATGGCCCCGAGGGTCCGCAGGGACGACGCCATCTGCTCCTCCAACCCCCTGCGGATTGCCTCGAGGCACTCGGCCCACCTCAGGGCCCTCCGCATGGAGTTCTCCGCCCTGACCATCGTGAGCCGCTCCTCTTCCGCCTGCCGCCGCTCCGCACCTATCTGCTGGCCCAACCGCAGCCACACGGAAGACACTTCCTGTCCTGGGTACTCCTGCCCTCCGGCCGATGCCTGCCCCTCCGATGTTGATGGCCCCGAGCCATGATGCCTCCCACATTGACTCTGCTGCTGCCTCCGTCGCAACTGCCTCTGCCAGCACGACGGCATCCAAGCTGATGGAATCCAACGACGCCGTCGTGCACGTGCCCTGCCTGATGATGCCGGCACATCCTCCATCTGCTGGGGTACAGTTGCTGTGGTGTCCACCCCTGCTTGACCTCCGACTCCCGACTGTGGCAGGGATGGGATCCCCACCGAGCTGGCTGTATAGGTCAGGGCAGGTCCACAGGGGGCCCTGGTGGCATCTGGGCCGGAAGACGGCAAGGAGAAAGACTGGCGTATAGCCTCCATAGAGGAGGAGAGGGCCGCCAGATTGGCCGACACATGCAGGAAACCCCCGAACATGGAAGATCCCAATTGGGCCACGTCGGCACGGTGCTCTTCGTGATGATGTGCGTGCTCCTCCCGGGAAGCACGCACGTCATCACGAATTGCACCCGCGCGCATCGCAACCCCAATCAGGACCTTCTCCATACGGACACGGGTCCCCTCATCCGCAGGTGGAGGGGAGTCAGGTGACATGGACATCCCCTCTACCTGCGGATGGGCCTGGGACGGGGCATCCCTGCTGGTGCATGGTGGTGCACTCACAGGGTCAGGGACAGCGACATGCACAGGCCCCTCCACGGTGACCTGTGCTGCCTCCTGCCCCTGGCCCTGGACTGCACCACTTGCACAACCAGGGATGCCCCCACCAGGCCCCATGTGTGCCCCTGTGGCGGCCTCCTCCTCCTCTGTGGAAACCACCAACCTGGATGGCTCCTCACCGTCTTCCACCGTAGCAGGCCCCTGTGGGGGCTCACCCACCCCTTCCGCTGCAGCCGTGGGGGCATCCCCACCGCCTTGCTCCACAGCGCCGTCTCCGCCCTCTTCTTCACTAGCCGCTGTGTAGAGGGAGACAAAGAACACAAGCATCAGGGTACTGTACAATGGTCCCCTAGACAGGAAGCAATAGCAGATGAGTACAACTGTCAAAGTACACTTCCATCATGTCCCTCCACAACACATGGGTCAGTCCAGGCAAAACACACACAGTAACAGGCATGGTGCATGCCATGGACATTTCCATACATGTCCAATGGACTCTTGAAACATACAATGATATGGAACTCACATGCATCATGGGTCATGCCTATCACATGCACACACTTCACCTCAGTCACATCCATCTGGCCCCATACACCCCAAACAAAGCGGATACAAGGGTAACTAGGCTGCATCAGTGAATCTGTGCATTGTCACACACATGTGTCATGCATCCATGGCATGCACAAGTCACAGACACGCAGGTCAGGCACACAGACATGGCTACCATATATGTACCTGGCATCAGCACCCATCCCTCACCCCCACCCATGTCCAGGAACAGAGACTGGCATGCTCTCATGTTTAAAATCTGCATAGGGCTCCACATGTGGCATTTAAACACATGCAACAACCATGTGGTTTAGACATCACTGGTCGCACATGCATTACCATGATGTCCCTGCACACATACATGCATACATGGCCAATGTCACACATACAGGCAAGTATCAGAGAACCAGCACACCGCAACATGCCCTGTCTCACACAGCAATGCTTGGACACTTACCGCTCAACTCCAGACGGGTCTCCCTCTCAAGGATCTGGGCGTGGAGCGCTGGGCGTACGCGTTCCAGGACCCTCATCTGGATGGAACTCATGCGGCCCCGGCCCCCCTCCATGAGGCGCCGGGCCTTCACGAGGGTCCTGGACCTCAAGTCCTCCCAGCGCTTCTTGATCTTCTGGACGTCGCGGGTTGCCACCCCCTCCGCGTTGATGGCAACCACACAGTCGGCCCAGATCCTCTCCCGTCCTTCCTTGCTGGCGCGGGACAATCCAAAGAGGGCATCATACTGCCCCAGGACATGCTCCACCAGGACACCAACTTCGGTGGCAGTGAAGCTGGTGCCCCTCTGCCCCTCTGGCCTGGGGTTGCCACTGGTGCCAGATGTGGAAGTGCCCGACATGGCAACCCCAGAGACAGGTGTGGGTGGGCAACTGGGTCCTGGGGCTGGGCTGTGGAGCGATGTAATCCCAGTCGGGAGTTTTCAGTTCCAGCAGGGGTGGACACAGCAACTGGACCCCTGCAGATGGGTGATGTGCAGGCACCAAATGGCAGGGCACGGTGGCAGCAGGCAGGCAGGCAGGCAGCAGCAGATGGCACGTGGGAGGCTGCTCGGGGCACTGGGGGGCAGTAATTCAGCCTTCTGGGCAGGAGCGTGGTCTTCCGTGTGTTTTCGCGTGGCCAGCTTGATACGGAGTGATTTGGCACGTGAAAATCCTGCACGTCAGCGTGAAATTCGAGGAAAGGCCCTTAACGCGTAAGCGCGTCAGCACGCATACGCGATTCTATTGGACCAAAGGCCCTCAGCGCGTAAGCGCGTCTGTGACGTGACCCGCACGGGTGTTTCCCACACAGCACGTGATGACGGAGCACACGCGGAAAGACTGCACGTCAGAGTGTCATCGCGTGTAATTGGACAAAAGTGCGCGTACACGCGATTGGCCTATGTACGTGTATTTCAGGGGTGCGAAGGCACTTACACACGCAAGTACGTCAGCGCACCTGTATCCCGGGGTGCGCGGGAATTTCCACACGCTATTGGACTGGGTACTGGATTTCAGGGGTGCGCGGGTCACACGCTCGCCTACAACACGCGCAACGCATAAATTAGCGTGCTAACAAAATAACAAGCTCAGACCCAGGATGAACATACCGTTCCTAGCAGCAGTGGCCGTGGGCTACCAAAGGAGGGGGAGGAGGATAGTCAGGGCCAGAATATTCACACCCAGAACCAGCCTTTTCGGGATGCCTGATGACCAGGTGTATGGGAGGTACAGGTTTCCACCACACATAATACTGGACCTGGTGAGTGAGTGGGAGGATGACCTCACATCACCCACCCTGTGCTCCCAAGCACTCAGCCCCCTGGAGAAGGTCCTCAATGTACTGCACTTCTTAACCACTGGATCATTTCAGCGGACAAGTGCCATAGTGGGTGGGGTATCACAGGCCACCCAGTCACGCTGCCTACACCAGGTCTTGAACATCATCACTGCACGCCCATCAGTCCGCAGGCACATATACCTGCCCAGAACACCTGCAGAAAGGCATGCTGCCGCCCTGGATTTTTACGGTGTGGCACGATTCCCCAAAGTGCTAGGTGCCATCGACTGCACCCATGTGGCTCTACGTCCCCCAGGGCATCAGAGCACATCTATAGGAACCGCAAGCACTGGCATTCCATCAACGTGCAGGTAGTATGTAATGCCAAGGGAATCATCACCTCAGTATATGCCAACTATCCCGGGTCCACCCACGAGAGCTTCATTTACCGAATGTCCACCCTAAGCCGGGACCTAGAAGCTGGGCGGCATGGCGATACATGGCTGCTTGGTGAGTATGAATGCCAATGCACATGCATGCATGTCAGATACTGAGCAAGGTCACAACCCCACCAATGATACCAATCACCACCTCCACAGGGGACAGTGCCTACCCTCTCAGCCCCCACATGATGACGCCAATTCGGAACCCCACCACGCCACCCCAGGTAAGATATAACACAGCCCACATTACAACCCGGGGCATAGTGGAACGCACATTCGGAGTGCTAAAGTCAAGCTTTCGCTCCCTTGACCGTTCTGGCGGGCAGCTGTTATACGCTCCCCCAGTAGTGTGCAGGATCATAGTGGCAGCATGTGTCCTGCACAACGTTGCAACACGCCGGGGCCTGGCCGTGGACATGGTGGTGGCCCCACATCCCCAACCACATGCACAGCCGCTGCGCATGGGAGGGGAAAGGGCACGGGGGAGGCAGCCCGTACACAGCTAGTGGCTAATTACTTCACATAGAAATCACACCCCTGTGGAGTGCACACTGCCCTGGCACATTCCATCTGACAATCAATGATGACTCAACCTGACACTGATCCTGAATGTCTGGAGAATCAACCGTGAAAACCATATCAGCCTGAGATTGTTCACCTGGAAGTGTTACAATGTGTGCATCCCTACCCACACAGACACCACCAAGGCAGTTTTGTGAAGAAACACATTCAAGCAGCTAAAATGAATACCCACTTGCAAAATGCAACAAGAGTTCAGTGCCATGTCAGCCAACCCATCCCCAGCACCGCCACACGACACACCGTGCCATGTCATGCTATTTGCAGGTAAACAAAGTAATCCCCACAACATGACACAAGTGTCACAATGTACAGTGTCCCTAATTGAAACTTGCAACACCTGAAATGCTCACAGTAATGCAGGACCAACAACAAACTTGAGCAGGTACTACCATTAACATGACATCACAAATGTAATAAATTAGTAGTCTCACCACCTGGAAATGCCTGCACTCCCACCACTTCCAACTGTACAGTGTTGGCGCCATGTAGAGTTGTAGGTGCACTGCTGCCAACATGGACCCCATCTCCAAACTAGAGGGCCTTGTGTAGACATGAGGAAGGGACCTGCAAATTGGGAGGTAGACACAGATGATGAGTTACACATCAATGCAACATGCAGTGTACAACATGACAGCAATATGCACTAGGAATGTATACACAGTATTGACTAGACTACCCACACATGTAGTGGGAGTCCAATGTCACCATGTACGTCAATGTCACTTGGGCACACCCTTTGCAAGCCCATGGAAACGGGAAGCAGGAGGGGTGTGTGTGACTCAAACCCAAGCATCTGAACCAAATACATGACAAGCCTGCATGTGCCCAGCCACAATGCAGCGTATGCCCACAGGAACCACGGAAGGCAACAAATTGTCCCAAAAAAATTGGGAAAAATAAAAATAAAAATAAAAATAAAAATAAAAAAAAATAAAAAATGGCCATTGATGGGCCCGGGGGGGTTGGGGAGGCCACCCAGGAGGTCCGAGGACAGGGTGCACACCAAAACCCACCTGTGTGGATCCTGGGAAAAAAAAACACCTCCATGAGCTCATGGCCCACACGGCTACCCTATTTTTTTTTTTATTTTTTTTTTTTTATTGTGTTGGTAGTAAATTTACTTTACACCTTTACAAAATTTGATCATCATATAAATATAAATACATTTAAAACCTATTATATACATAAAACAAATACAACCAATTTGCATCACCTCACCCAAAATTTCATTTCGTCTAAAATACCTTAAGGGAGAACCCTTTAAATGTGCAAAGACACTGTAAGCGCTATCATGAGACACCTACAATACACTGTAGGCGTATACATCATAGCAAACTACCCTCCACCTAAAAGCTCCCTTACGAATGATAGCGCAAAGGCAAAAGACACAGCAAACAATCAATCAAAGTTCAGCAACAAAACTAAACAGAGGAAAGTACAGCAATAAGCCCAGATACAAACCTAGTTATTGTGCCCAAATCCCTTATGACCTATGCGGGAAGGGCAAACCCTTCCTATTAAAAATTGCACAATTCAATGGTAACAGCTGTTCTTCAATCAATGAAACAAGTCTGACAGTTGCTAAAATAATGGCATTCGAGGAGCCCTGCATGCATCTTAGCCATACTAAATTGGCTTCAAAACTTGAATAAGAAAAGAACACAGAATCCAAACAGCATAACCTTTGTTTCGCAAAGAATTCACAGTAAATAAAAAGGTGTTCCAGCGTTTCGTTTTCAGACTTATTCAGACAAAATCGACACTCATATCCCCTTGCCAACTCCCTATACCCGGCCCAAGACCGAATACGTGCTCCTGTGTGGATAAGATCCAAACGGAAACGCATATAAGTCTGTCTAGCTCTTTTTTCAGGAAAACATAGGATATAGGGCAACCTTGGAGTAACTGCATGTCTAAACATAGCATAGGTCGAAAAGGAAGAGTATCCCCCAACCTTGTCAGAGTTTTGAGCCCAGGAATTGCGAAAGAATCGAGTTTTAACTTTAATTGGGGTATTAGTCAAGTCTGTTAGAGTCATATTAAGGGAAGTTAGAGTCTCCATTATTTCTTCTTTCGCTTCCAGAACCGATGCCAGGCAGTTTTTATCCAACATTATCTGAAACTCCTCGTAGAGTGAATTCGGAGGTGGCAAAAGAAATTTGCAAAAAGCATTTACCTTCCTCCAAAGATATTTGTCAGCTAGAGAATAGAGCCCCAACTCGTGTAATATGATGGAATTTGGTACATAGCCTGGTAACCCTAAAATACTCTTCCAGAGTCGCCCTTGGATCAAATTTAACACGGGCCCCATCTTCAACAAACATATATCGAGCGTGTAAAGCAAAATGGGCTCTACTTTCATTGTGTAAAATTGGATGAGGGGCAAAAGAGAAAAGCTGCAGTATTTAGCGTAAATTATTCGCATTTGGCCCATTAAAGGGCTAAGCTTCGCGTTCAGCAAGTTCCGCCATCCAACAATTGAATTCCCATTTGACAAGTGATAACCCAGATAAATAATCGCATCCTTCCTAACAATAGGCTGCTGATTGATAGAAAAATTAAATCTAGGCAGTTTTTTTTTTGCTGTGAAAATCATGATATGAGATTTCACCGGGTTAACGGTCAGGTTGTTCTGTAGACAATATTCATAGAATGTATTTAATTTGTTCTGGAGACCGAATGGCACTCTATCAAATAGGATAATGTAATCGGCAAAGGCCAACCAGTGCAATCGCATAGTACCCAATGTTACGGGAAAAGAGTTAGTCTCTTTCCAGAGATTCTCAATATCTGCGAGATATAGATTGAATAAAACCGCAGCTAGATTGCATCCCTGTTTGACCCCTATCCTCGTAGGAATATTAGCAGAAAGAAGCCCCTTGGCATTGATCCGAATCTGACATGAGGTGTTCGTGTGGAGGGCAGCAATTAGGGCCACCAAGGTGGATGGAATGCCATAAGCCAACATCTTCTGCCAAAGACGAGCTCGAAGAACATTGTCGAAGGCACATGTGAGATCCACGGAAGCCATATAAATGGCGCCCTTTGATTCTCCTTGCACAGATCTCCTTAAATGTGCTAAAATTGAGGCATTTAATTGAGTGCCCATAGCCCTACGAAAACCTACCTGAGCTTTGGACAAAATATTGAGGGTTCTTATATGAGTTTCTAAGTCAACCAAAATAAGTTGTGTAAAAATTTTCGCCGCTGTGTCAATCAAAGCAATAGGTCTAAAATTCGCAGGATTGCTTAACACCCCCTTTTTA
Source organism: Ambystoma mexicanum (assembly GCF_040938575.1). Taxonomy (NCBI): domain Eukaryota; kingdom Metazoa; phylum Chordata; class Amphibia; order Caudata; family Ambystomatidae; genus Ambystoma; species Ambystoma mexicanum. Next base: position 930,658,543 of record NC_090921.1, on the reverse strand, counting down.
TGTATGGGAATAATAATGGCTCTTAGCCATGATGCCGGAATGATCCCGGTATGATAAATTGATTGGTAACATGAAAGTAAGTACCTGGCCCAAAAGTGAGGATCGGACTTAAACACACAAGGGGGCAGCCCATCAGGGCCGGCAGCTTTAGATGGATTCAATTGCTCAATTGCCCATATAATATCCTTTACTCCCCATGGACAGATCACCGGAAGGGACAAGCACACGGGAATACTCTCAGACTCGGTATACCTATCAGGTAGAGAGAATTTTAAACTAAAGAACCTCTCCCATTCAGGGCCTAAAATAACAGCCACCATGCGAAGATCGACTTTTCCTGTTGGATTTCTTAGTATGGCCCATATGTCCCGAACTTTTTTTTTACACAACAGACCAATCATATATTGGTTGGCTAGAATATGGGCTGCCCGAGGCAACAGGCTTAATTGGTGCTTATAATGCGCCACAATCATGTTTTTTTGGCGAATGTATTCAAACTGACATATAATGCACTTCCTTAATAGCCGAAGATCGCAGTTTCTTTGCTTTTTTAAGCATGCGACCTGAGAAGCATTAACCTGGGCGACCCCAATTTTAGCCTTCCCCAAGGGATCTTTCGCCACGCCTACCAAATGCATATTGATCATTTTGGCATTTATTTCATTAATTTTGGTCCCGTTCTCTGTAGACGTCTTAGCGTCCCAGCTCACTAAGATGTCCCTATTTACCAAGAATGTGACCTTTCTGCACACGGCAGGATGCCAGTTTACAGATATATAATTTCTGTCACATGCCACTAGGGCTGCAGGGGCAGAAGCTGCATAGCATTCACCCCCCATATGAAAACGAGAATACAGCATATGATGATCACTCATACCCAGATCTAATATCAGTATAGGTTCAAGCAGCCCAGAGCATGCTTTAGAGGCGAATAAATAATCAATAAGAGAGGAGGATAAACCTCGCTGCCAAGAGAACTGAATGGAATGTGAAGCCAATTGGATTGGATATATCCCCCATGATTGGAAAAAAGCTAGTAATGTCTGCCCTCTGTCCTTGGCCTGTTGCGTATAGGCTGAACAGCAAGAAAAGGGGCGTATTGCACTCTTTAAGTATAAATAGCAATTCAAGACGCCTCCGATCATGATTTCATAGTCGGGGTAAACCCTAGCAGCATAAGATAGGATCCGTTCCAGATCCTCCACTAGCAGATCCAGCGGGACAGCTTTAGGATTCCAATATATGGATAGTAAGAGTAGATTCAAATCTTTGCAGCCCTTAAGCGTCAATTTTACTAACACACAAGAGGCCGATAAATCCACTATAGCAGCTATGGCTTTCAGTCTGTTATTTATAAGAACTGCAATGCCTCCTGAGGGGCGACCTGTGGTAAACCTTTCAGCCACCATGGAAAAACAAGAGTAGCCATCTAGGCTAAAGTCATTTAATGACATAGTTTCTTGAAGAAACAAAATATCGGGCCTCTTGTCAGGCTCAGCTTGCTTATGCCATGCTGTGAGATTGCCTAACCCACAACAATTCCAAGAGGCCACATTCAAGAATGGAAGTTATGAGCCTGGATTGGGCTCTATGTTGGCGGCAGTCGCTTTTATCAAAGGTTCTAACCAGGCTAGACCACTTAAGGCTTGGGAAAGCGACGCCAATTGGATAGATAATTTGTTAACTTGTGACTCAGGCAGGTCACCAACGAGAGCATTAGGACATTCTGGGGGGGGAGGTTGGACCCATTCAAGGAATGCCCATGCAGAATCCATATCATGGAACAATCTAGGAGTAAGACCAATGGAATGAAAGTCTTCAGCAAATTCAAATAGCATTTTGGTAATAATTTGAGACTGAACTCTGCAGAGTACTCTGTTGTTATTGTGGGTCGCTAGTTTGACCCAATCCAGGTCTTTGGATGAAAGATTTCTTAGTGCTGGAATTTGAAAAAATGAATTCATTAAGAAGGATCTGTTTATACGAGCAGGCCCATTTATCTCTGGATTACTAGTCCAGCCTAATATTAGTTTCATTTCCTTTGGCGTTTGCACAAAAGATGGCGCGTCCAGATCAGACCCTCCCAGAGTTACTAAAGGGGGGGGGGCTCAACTTCAACACAAGGAGCACGCGCCGGCGACACTGAAGTTGAAGTAATAAGTGTTGGCCTAGCGGAACTGCTTAGCTCCACAACAGGTCCCTCCTGTAAGGCATCGGGGCCCAAGGTCCGCTGGACATTCGGCTTAACCGTAATAGGTATCTCCTGGATAGCAGGGGGACTATGTAGAGGCGCCATTGCTGCTTCTAACTTAACCGCTGACGACCCTATAGCCACTTTTTTAGAGACAGTGTTGGGGAAAAAGCAGTGCAGCTTAGGTTGTAATTTATCAGAGCCTGCCCTTACCGGGGGGCGGGGCACAATCTGCGTGTTTCCGCTCTTCAAGGCAGCAATCTGCAGATGCCGCCTACTTTCATCGTCTACTCTAGATCATACAGGGCCATTCCCAAGTCGTCGTGGCAGGTCCCATTATTCAGAAATGGCCTCATCTCCGTCACCAAAGCGTTTTCAGGGCCGGAGGTAGCCAAGTCAACTTTCTTAAGTCGCGCTTTGGTCTGTTTCAATCGCTTCTGAGCTCTTAGGAAAGATTTCCTAGCTTTCTGCGAAACAAAGTTCCTACCCTCGTGTTCAACAGGGTCGTCCTCGAAATCTGATGGCGATATAGCGGCCATGTCAGAGGGCCTAGACTGAGCATTAACTAAATCCACCAGAATGGAGGGGCTATCAGGCGGGGGGGCTTGCCTATCATCCGCCAAAATAGCCTCTCCTTCGCCACCTTGAAGGTCCGGCGTACGCTGTACTTCGACAAGCTTATATACAAGTTGCTCCATCTGCAACAGACGTGCATGTTGGAGTTTCAAAGCCTCAACCAGGTTGATGTCGTCTACCCCCACTTGTTCCACTCTATCACCCTTTCCACCACTCACCCCCTGGGAGTACAATCTCTGTGGAGCTTCTATCACAGAGACAACCCTGTCTGTTTGAGTACTTTGGGAGAAAGACATAACTCCTTTGGGAGGCTGGAAGTGGGAAACTGCTAACCTTTCCAAAAGTGTTTCTACTTGGGCCAGGTGGGACGATCTAGATCGTTCCTCCGCCATAATAAAGCCTTCCACTTTTGCCATTTTGTCTTTCATTAAGGAAAGCGAACCCTGCATCTCCCTAATGGAGTAATGCGTAAGCTCGTGACCTCTATCCAGTAAATTAAGTAGACTTGAAATTACGGGAAAATTAACTGGATCAGAGCTATGGGCTGGTAGCCGTAACTCCTCCGGGGTTGAAGCCAAACCACCCTCTCCCTTTGTAGCAGCAGGATCAGAACCCTCTGATCCCGAATCGAAAGGGCTAACGCCAGCTGATTGAGCAAAGCCCGTAGGAGAAACTACCCCAGCCTTGTGGTCCTCATGAGAGCAGGCGGCCCCCCCGACAACATCTCTACATGGCGTCAACACCAGATTACTCATGTTGCCTCCCGATTTTGCACAGCTATATAATGGAGGCTGGTGTAGGTGTACTTGTTCGCGAAATGGGAAGGAGGAAGCGGCTGGAGACGAAGGGCCCAACGAGAGCCGCATTCTTCGACCCAATTTGTTAACAATCGTGGGGGCCAAAATCGAAGTATCCGAGTTGCAAGAAAACCCTTGCTGGATTTGAGGATGAGAACAATCAACAGGCTGCCCAGAACAAACCCCAAACCCCTCATCCCCTACAATATCATTCGCCTCCTGTAAGGAAAAGGAAGACCTCAATGTGGCCAAGACCTTTCCAGCCGAAATTGGAGGCTTGGGCGAGCAAAGGGCAGTCTCGTTATCATATTCAAGTTTGCACTCGCACATTGCCCCCTCCACCATTTCCTCCTGTAGGCCACTCATAAGAAATGTCGTATTATTGAAAGGAGACGACAGAGGGAGCAGCACGTTATCTGGGATGGTGGACGATTGCGGGGCAGTTTCTTTAGAGGCAGAACCGGATTTCCCACTTCTTAGGATGGGACCCATTCCCCACCGTTTATCCCGCAACCAAACCAACTGCAAAGCCACTCTCCCTTGGCTAGAACCACTTTTAAAGACCAAAAGAGAGCACGTTGTTCACACCATGACCGGGGCCACACCCAGTGCCTTTAAACTTTAGAGCGTCACACAGCGTACAGTGAGACAGCCAAGGCTGAAGCCCGTTCAGCAACAGAAAAGAGACACAAAGCAATTAATGCTAGGCCAATACTCAGAGGATATCCGCGACCCTCCTTTTGAGACGGCAGCGTTAAAAGAGGGAAGCTAGACCTTAATCCCCCACACCTCGCACCCCGCAAACCGCGAACAGCGAACAGTACTTTGCATGTACTTGGCTGGGTGCGCGGCGTGGGTGCGCCGAGGGCTGAGCCTTTATCCTGGCTTCCTGGGCGTCGCACAGCGCAGGGGGGCGGGGCCGCCAGTAAGGAGGAAACCTAAAGGGAGCAAAGTTAAATATAATCAGGGTTGCACCACATTGAAATAGGTTTAGGCTGACACACAACCCCTGCCTAAACCCTAAACCCTAAAGTAAAATAACACAAGCCCCTAAACACTGAGTGTAATCTAATACACAATCCCTACTAACATAGCACAAGCCCCACAACACAGGGCAAGTAAGAAGGAAAGATGGCGGGGGAAAAAGTCACCTCCGGCAGTAAATGCGTGGGTCAGGCAGTCCGTGTGCTTCACAAAAAGACTTCCTCCTCCAGACCGCTGAAACGTTCGTATGGGAGCAGAGCTCTCAAATGCAAGAAGTCAATTGCAGCGCTGAAGAAATCCAGGCGTCCCTTCAATCCCATTCGCAGCCAACAGTACTTTGCATGTACTTGGCTGGGTACCCTATTGTGGGAGTATCACTGCTGTCGCTATTATCACCCTGTGCAGCTGCATCCGGAGGTGGTTGCACTATGGGAGGCAGCCCATGCAAAGCCCTAGTCTGCTCCTCCATGGCTGCAAGCATGCGGGTGTGGTAGGTCTCGTTCTGGAGGATGAGTGTGCGGAGGTCCCCATGCAACAACTCACGGGATGCCCGGACCTCCGCCCTCGTTGCCTGCATCTCAGCTGAGAGCGTACGGGTGAGACGCTCCAGCTGCTGTTCTGTCCTTTGGTGTGTTGAAGCCTCAAGCTCAACAAGAGTCGTCCTGAGGTGAAGGAGCTCCTGCCTCAGGGCTTCCCTGTGGCCCTGGGACTCTATGGAGATGGCCTCCTGCAGAGTCGCCAGTGCCGCCCGCCTGTCCCTGTCCTCCCTGTGTGACTGGTAGATGGAGTCGGTTGCCTGCTGTAGTCGCTCCATCAGCCTTTCAGGGGGAACAATGGAAGTGGCCACCCTATCCATGGCCTGAGCCATCATCTCGGATGATGCTGCCTGTTGGGTTGCCATACCGTAAATGGATTGCTCCCATGCGGTATTGCCAGGTGGCGTACGGCCACCACGTCGGCGGGCACCACACCTGTCTGGGGCAAGGCGAACTGCGCCTTGCTGTGCCGGCACTGCCTGAGGCTGCAGGACTGCATTCCCCCTCTGATCTGCTGGCCCAGGAACAGGATCAGATGTCGCGGAGTGTGACCCTGCATCCGTAACCACCAAAGGCGTAGCTGCCAACACCGACATCCCCATTGAGGGTTCTGACCCTGGTGCAGGTGGGTGGGACAGAACAGAATCCCTCCCTGGAACACTCACCTGCGACGGCACTTAGGGCTCATCATCCGAATCAACACCTGAGTACAGCTCGGGGGAGGTGCAGCCAGAGACACCCCTTGAGAGCACGACCTGCAGCACTTGTGGGTTCTCACCCACCACCACACCACGTCCCTCACTGGTGGTTGGTCGGCCCTCGGACCCCTCCTGGGTCTGCACCATCTCCACAACCCCAGCAGTATCAGATGCGTCTTCCCCTGCAAAGACATAAAAACAAAGAAATGGAAACAGGCATTAGCACCATGGCACGCAATGAGGGCTGAGAAGCAAGAGAACCAGTACTTGATTGACACATGTCCCACATGACTAAAACCCTCCCATGCATGCACCCTCACTGCATATGAAGGGCAGGCAAATGGCACACACTGATGACACCAAGATGGAAGATGAACACATTTTCTGCATGCTGCCTGGCAGTGGCATCACACATTGGCCTGTGATTGCCAGGTGAAACACACATGCCATCACACAGATGGCATGTACCATTGCTATTGAGTGAAGATGGAGAGGAGGGCAGCACCTATTCATTCAGTCCAGTTCCCGCATGTAATAGCTTTTCTAATTCAAACAGGTCAGATTTTTCACCTGGAGCTGCCAGTCCAAAATGGTCCAATTGCACAGGGACATGTGTGAACAAATGATATCCAGGTAACAAAGTCACTCCACTTTACCATAGCCATGTCAGACATGTGACTAGAGGACTGAGAAATGCCTAGTAAAAGTGGTGGAATGCAAACAATCTGCCTGAATGAACAGAGAAAAATAAGCAACAATGTTGTGGCAAGGTGACACTTCAAGGGCAACTGGCGTGGTGTTGGGCTAGATGTCTACCGTTGGCAGAAGGGATACTGCTATGGCGAAATGCAGCTGCGCAGGATGTATTGCATGTAGCACATGGCTGACCCATACGACTCAGGCGCACACACTCTCACCTGGCACACAAACAGAAGCCCTCACACACACACCATGCACATGGATGACACACACATGCATGTGCACTCACCGGACAATGCCTCGTAATCAGGCAGATCTCCCACGCCTTGGATCTGTTCCTCCGTGACGTAGGTCCCAGCGACTGACTCATGTGGATTGAGTTCCATGTCCACTACTGGAGACCCACCTCCAGTCACTAGAGTTGCGGCATGACTTGAGGCCAGCTTTTTCTTTGCCCTGCGCTTTAGGTCATTCCAGCGCTTATAGCAATCATTGGCTGTGCGCCTCACGATTCCAAGGGCACTTACGATGTCTGCAACGGTCTGCCAGTGTGCCTGGCGTTGTGCAGGTGTGGTCTTGGATCCTGCAACAATGACCATCTCGTTATCATGTCCGGACACATACTCGACAAGTGCATTCAGTTCGTCATCCGTGAAGCTGGGCTTCCTCGACGGGCCGGACTGTGTAGCCGTGTCTGGGGCATCAGCCTGTGCCGGACGAGCACTCTTCCTCTTCCGCTTGGAAGGTGGTGGTGATCCTGAGTGTCCTGCGCCGCTCTGGACACTAGGGGCAGGAGCCCTGGTGGACTCTGTATCAGGAGTGTGGGATTGCACACTCAGCATGGGAGTTGGTGCAGGCATTGGCTCAAGTGTAATGGTGTCAGGGGGAATGTCAGCAGGATGGACTAGGACCGACACTGTCCTGGCTGGGTGTGTGAGAGCTGGGGTGGATGGAGCCGCAGCTGCCCCTGCAGCCTCTCCGCCCTGCCTACTTGGGGCAGCAGATGACCTTGCTGCCCCAGATCCACGTGGCATGATGACATCAACGTGCACCAGCGCACGTGTCATAGGCCTGCTGACCTGGAAGTCAGCCATGGAGTCAGCCAGGTCTGGTGCCACAATGGGCTGGTCCAACAAGGGCTGAGCATGGATGGTGTCAGCCACATCAGCCTCAACGGGAGGGGGGGGGGATTATGGGTGCCCTTGACTGGTCCTCCACACATGGGGGGACAGGCTCAACCTGCAAGTAACGACCACGTCCCCTACCGGATCCACCACGGCCACCACTTGTGGCTCTTCCACCTTTGCCATCCTTACGGAATCCTCGCCTCCCAGCCATGGCACTGATGTTAATGTGCGTATGGGAGTGGCTGTAAACTATTGTCCTGGGCAATTGGGGGTCAAAGGGGTTGGGTACCAGATGGTAATTGTACCCTAGTGCTCTAGCAAGGCTGAATGTAACCCCTGGGGAAAGATGACGGGTCACGCTACGCACAGGAGGCCCAAAAAAGGGAGATGACGTGCACGCAACCCCTCCTAGACCACGTGTGCAGAAAGAAAAACCTGCACTACGCTGTGGCACCCAGTAACACAAGAATGAACGTATGCGTGTCACACGCAGCCTAGAATGACCTCTGAAGGGGTAGGCTACACACTGGGCAAGCACAGATGTTAGATACGTGCGTGACTCACCGTCTGCCAGGTAAAAGAGCGTGAAAAAGGAGCGCGTTTGGTTGGCAACACCCCCGCCAAAAGAAGATTTGTACGCTGTCTGAGGAGACAGGACAACAGTAGAAGGGAACACTGTTTGAGGGAACAGGCCCAGGTAAACCGGTAAAAGAGAAAAAAGAGAAAAAGCAGTCAGAGGTAACAGGGAGTACGAACTTGAAACGCTGTGAAGTAAATCGTGTGTGAAACGACAAGAAGTACAGAATTCACCCACTCGCTCTCCACGAAAAGCACGTACAAGGAAATGGTGTTCTACACGTACCTTTTATGCAGGCCCACACGTCCAGCGTCACTTACGCTGCGTGTACGCGCTAGGGCCATTTCCACCAATTACACGCTTTGTCACTTCTGCGTGTAGGGCCATTTCCACCAATTACACGCTTTGTCACTTCTGCGTGTAGGTCCATTTTCACCAATTACACGCTTTGTCACTGCCGCGTGTACGCGATAGGCCCATTCCCACCAATTACACGCTTTGTCACTTCTGCGTGTAGGGCCATTTCCACCAATTACACGCTTTGTCACTTCTGCGTGTAGGGCCATTTCCACCAATTACACGCTTTGTCACTGCCGCGTGTACGCGCTAGGCCCATTCCCACCAATTACACGCTTTGACACTCGGACGTGTCTTTAATTTTTTTCACACGCAACGTTTTCCAACGTGTGCCCAATTCAACGTGCACGTGACTTCATAGACGCGCATACGCTGGCGACGCGTTTACGCGCTAAGGGCCTTTCCTCGAATTACACGCAGACGTGTTGGATTTTCACGTGCCAAATCACTCCGTATCAAGCTGGCCACGCGTTCTCACACGGAAGACCACGCTCCTGCCCAGAAGGCCAATTTACTGCCCCCCAGAGCCCTGAGCACGCTCCCACCTGCCATCTGCTGCTGCCTGACTGCCTGCTGTCCACGTGCCCTGCCATTTGCTGCCTGCACATCAGCCAGGGGTGCTGTTGCTGTGACCACCCCTGCTGGAACCGAAGACTCCCGACTGATTTTCCATCGCCCCACAGCCCAGCCCCAGGACCCAGTTGCCCACCCACTCCTGCCTTTGGGGTTGCCATGTCGGCCACTGCAACATCTGGCACCAGTGGCAACCCCCGGCCAAGGAGGCAGAGGGGCACCAGCTTCACTGCCACCGAAGTTGGTGTCCTGGTGGAGCATGTCCTGGGGCAGTATGATGCCCTCTTCGGAAGGTTGCGCGCCGACAAGGAAGGACGGACTCGGATCTGGATGGACATCGTGACTGCCATCAACGCGGAGGAGGTGGCAGTCCGCGACTACGAATGTGTCAGGAAGCGCTGGGAGGACTTCAGGTCCAGGACCCTCAACAAGGCCCGGCGCCCCCTGAAGGCAGCGGATGCTAAGGGGCGCCGGGGCCACTTGTCGGAAGATCAGATGAGGGTCCTGGAACGCATATCCCCAGCGCTCCACATCCAGGTCCTTGAGAAGCAGACCCGTTTGGAGTCGAGCGGTAAGTGTACATGCATACTGATTGTAAGCTGTGCGTGTGGTGGTGTGCCAGGAGTGTGCAGGTTAAACATGTATTTTTATGTGGCCAAGTAGGGGGGGTGTACAGGGCCGTGAGGGTGACACATGCGAGGGGTCTCATGTGTGACACAAGGATGGTGCTTGTGTGTGTGGGCTTGCATGGCACAGGATGTGGAGGAATGATTGTCAGGTGTGACATGGATGTCGATCAAAACACTGCGACAGTTGGCGGAGGTGTACACATGCATGCAAGTTTGGTGTTGTGTGTGCATGTGTAGTGTACTCCCTATGTTGCATGTGATGTGTGGATGACCTTTGGCTGCTCATGCTGTTGTATGTGAATGGATGGTGCTGGCTGTTGCATTATGGCTGTGGTATGGCTCATGTGTGCAAGTTGAAATGACATGTGTGTTGAGGATTGTGATGCCATGTCTGAGGTTTACCAATGCCACTCATGTATAACTGTCATGTGTGTATGAGTCCATTTTACAGTGCCCTGATGCCTGTGTTTTCTTTCTCCCTGTCTGCAGCGTCAACTGATGAAGAGGGCGGAGAAGGTGCTGTGGAGCACAGCGGCAGGGGTCACACCACCAGCCGGAGACGCAAGGCCCGGATCCCCTCCCAGGTTGTGATCTCGTCGGGGAGTGAGGAGTCCGGTGCCGCGTCCCAGGCCGCAGCTGCCGAGGGGAGGTCCAAGAGGCGGAGGTTGGAGTTGGACTCCTCGGCAGCAGAAGGGGCAGCTGGGACCCCACAGGGCCCAACGGGGGAAGACGGCACGGAGTCATCCAGGTTGGTGGGGGGTTTGGTGGAGGAGGAGGCCGTGCAAGCGACAGTGGCGGGGTCTGGAGGTGGGGATTCCACTGGTGCTAGTGGTGCAGTGCAGGATCAGGGACAGGAGGCAGCACAGGCCGCCGCAGAGGTGCCTGTGTGCAATCCTGTCCCTGCTCCTGTCACTGCATCATCTTGCACCAGTGGGGATGCCTACCTCCAGACCCGTTCTCAGGGAGAGGATTGGCTTACGACACCTGGCCTTCCACTCCCTGCGGATGTGGCTATCCTGCACCAGGTTGTGCCTGTCCAGGGTGGGGTGGCGTTGCGTCAACGGGCCATCCGAGCTGACCTGCAGTCTTTTCATGATGAGTCTGCACGTCTTCTCGCATGGCTCGTTGACCGCGTTGACCCACTGGGACAGCTCACCAGGGCTGGATTCCTCCGTTTCCTGGACCTTGTTCCGACCCCCTTCTCCACAGAACCCCCTATTCCCCAGTTGTCCTCCATGCCATCTTCCCACCCATGTGTCACCTGGGTGCCCTGTGGAGCTGCCTCCCACCGTGCGGCCAGGCTGGTGGACAACAGATCCCTGCCACAGTCAGGAGTCGGACGTCCAGCAGGGGTGACCACGTCAACGACTGCCCCCCAGCTGGAGGAGGATGTGCAGGCACCATCGGACAGGGCACATGGACAGCAGCAGCTGCAGCAGCAGGAGGCTGTAGGTGGGAGCCACGATAGCTCGGGGCCTTCAACATCGGAGGGGCAGGCATCGGCCGGAGGGCAGGAGGACCCTGGATGGGAAGTGTCTTCCGTGTGGCAGCGGTTGGGCCACGCCATAGATGCGGAGCGGCGGCAGGCAGAAGAGGCGCGGCTCACGATGGTCAGGGCGGAGAACTCCATGCGGAGGGCCCTGAGGCGGGCCGAGTGCCTCGAGGCAATCCACAGGGAGTTGGAGGTGAACATGTCGGCGTCCCTGCGGACCCTCGGGGCCATGGAACAGGACCGCCTCTGGGACATAGACGAGGAGTTCGATGATGCCCTGGCCCGGAACACCACTAAGTGAGCCGCTGGACTGGCCCGCCGCCATTGTATATAGTTATTTAGTGATAGGTTTCCTTTGCAGTTTATTTTTCTTTGGAGTCGACGGACACTGATCCACCTTTTGTATATAGTTCCATTTTAGATAGATTTTTTGGTAGGTTTCATTTCTTCTCTTGGGATGATGGACCCTGAATACTTTGTACATAGTTGGACTTTGGATTTGGATATTTTTTTAACTATGAATATTTTTTGCCATGGAGCAATGGTTTTCTATTTCTTTTTTACCTTCATTTACTTTTCATGGACTTGAACTTTGGAAGGTATTTTTTTGTATTGTCATTTATTGATTTCATTTTGAAAAGAGGCAGCCTGCTTAATTTTTTAATTATTTTACTTGTGTATTTTGGTTGATTTTGATAGCCATTGCTGTTGTTTTTAATACATTATTTTGATTTTTTCATTCTTCAATGTGTGGTTTCATCTCATTGTTTTCATGCATGTCATGATATGGGTTTTCAGGTTCCCTTGCAACCATTGTGTGTGTGTGAGACACATGTGTAGATTTACATTGTTTCCATTGGAGTAGTATCATGGGCAAATGTAATACTTGGTTGTGTCTTTGGCCTGTGGTGGCTGGCCATGAGGCACATGCTTGAGGATTGTCAGGGCCTGTGGGCAGGGGGACATGAGTGGGGGCCTGGTGCAGGCTGCCGCTGGTGGCTGGGGGGTGGTGGGAGACATGAGTGGGGGCCTGGTGGAGGGTGCCCCTGGTGGCTGGGGGGTGGGGGTGGTGGGAGACATGAGTGGGGGCCTGGTGGAGGGTGCCCCTGGATGCTGGGTGGTGGGGGTGCAGGGAGACATGAGTTGGACATGAGTGGGGGCCTGGTGGAGGGTGCCCCTGGTGGCTGGGGGGTGGGGGTGGTGGTAGACATGAGTGGGGGCCTGGTGGAGGGTGCCCCTGCACTGCTGGGGGGTGGGGGTGGTGGGAGACATGGGTTGGGGCCTGGTGGAGGGTGCCCCTGGTGGCTGGGGGGTGGGGGTGGTGGGAGACATGAGTGGGGGCCTGGTGGAGGGTGCCCCTGGATGCTGGGGGGTGGGGGTGGTGGGAGACATGAGTTGGACATGAGTGGGGGCCTGGTGGAGGGTGCCCCTGGTGGCTGGGGGGTGGGGGTGGTGGTAGACATGAGTGGGGGCCTGGTGGAGGGTGCCCCTGCACTGCTGGGGGGTGGGGGTGGTGGGAGACATGGGTGGGGGCCTGGTGGAGGTTGCCTCTGGTGGCTGGGGGGTGGGGGTGGTGGGAGACATGAGTGGGGGCCTGGTGGAGGGTGCCCCTGGATGCTGGGGGGTGGGGGTGCAGGGAGACATGAGTTGGACATGAGTGGGGGCCTGGTGGAGGGTGCCCTGCACTGCTGGGGGGTGGGGGTGGTGGTAGACATGAGTGGGGGCCTGGTGGAGGGTGCCCCTGCACTGCTGGGGGTGGGGGTGGTGGGAGACATGGGTGGGGGCCTGGTGGAGGGTGCCCCTGGTGGCTGGGGGGGGTGGTGGGAGACATGAGTGGGGGCCTGGTGGAGGCTGCCCCTGGTGGCTGGGGGGTGGGGGTGGTGGGAGACATGAGTGGGGGCCTAGTGGAGGGTGCCCCTGGATGCTGGGGGGTGGGGGTGGTGGGAGACATGAGTGGGGGCCTGGTGGAGGGTGCCCCTGGTGGCTGGGGGGTGGGGGTGGTGGTAGACATGAGTGGGGGCCTGGTGGAGGGTGCCCCTGCACTGCTGGGGGGTGGGGGTCGTGGGAGACATGGGTGGGGGCCTGGTGGAGGGTGCCCCTGGTGGCTGGGGGGTGGGGGTGGTGGGAGACATGAGTGGGGACCTGGTGGAGGCTGCCCCTGGTGGCTGGGGGGTGGGGGTGGTGGTAGACATGAGTGGGGGCCTGGTAGAGGGTGCCCCTGCACTGCTGGGGGGTGGGGGTGGTGGGAGACATGGGTGGGGGCCTGGTGGAGGGTGCCCCTGGTGGCTGAGGGGTGGGGGTGGTGGTAGACATGAGTGGGGGCCTGGTGGAGGCTGCCCCTGCACTGCTGGGGGTGGGGGTGGTGGGAGACATGAGTGGGGGCCTGGTGGAGGGTGCCCCTGGATGCTGGGGGCTAGGGGTGATAGGGGACATGGGTGGGGGCCTGGTGGAGGGTGCCCTGCACTGCTGAGTGGTGGGGGTGGTGGGAGACATGAGTGGGGGCCTGGTGGAGGGTGCACCTGGATGCTGGGGGGTGGGGGTGATAGGGGACATGGGTGGGGGCCTGGTGGAGGGTGCCCCTGGTGGCTGGGGGGTGGGGGTGGTGGTAGACATGAGTGGGGGCCTGGTGGAGACTGCCCCTGCACTGCTGGGGGTGGGGGTGGTGGGAGACATGAGTGGGGGCCTGGTGGAGGGTGCCCCTGCACTGCTGGGGGGTGGGGGTGGTGGGAGACATGGGTGGGGGCCTGGTGGAGGGTGCCCCTGGTGGCTGGGGGGTGGGGGTGGTGGGAGACATGAGTGGGGGCCTGGTGGAGGGTGCCCCAGGATGCTGGGGGATGGGGGTGCAGGGAGACATGAGTTCGACATGAGTGGGGGCCTGGTGGAGGGTGCCCTGCACTGCTGGGGGGTGGGGGTGGTGGGAGACATGAGTGGGGGCCTGGTGGAGGGTGCCCCTGGATGCTGGGGGGTGGGGGTGCAGGGAGACATGAGTTGGACATGAGTGGGGGCCTGGTGGAGGGTGCCCCTGGTGGCTGGGGGGTGGGGGTGGTGGGAGACATGAGTGGGGGCCTGGTGGAGGGTGACCCTGGATGCTGGGGGGTGGGGGGGCAGGGAGACATAAGTTGGACATGAGTGGGGGCCTGGTGGAGGGTGCCCTGCACTGCTGGTGGGTGGGGGTGGTGGGAGACATGAGTGGGGGCCTCGTGGAGGCTGCCCCTGGTGGCTGGGGGGTGGGGGTGATAGGGGACATGGGTGGGGGCCTGGTGGAGGCTGCCCCTGTACTGCTGGGGGGTGGGGGTGGTGGCAGACATGAGTGGGGGCCTGGTGGAAGGTGCCCCTGGATGCTGGGGGGCCTGGTGCAGGGAGACATGAGTTGGACATGAGTGGGGGCCTGGTGGAGGGTGCCCCTGGTGGCTGGGGGGTGGGGGATTGTGGTAGACATGAGTGGGGGCCTGGTGGAGGGTGCCCCTGCACTGCTGGGGGGTGGGGGTGGTGGGAGACATGGGTGGGGGCCTGGTGGAGGGTGCCCCTGGTGGCTGGGGGGTGGGGGTGGTGGGAGACATGAGTGGGGGCCTGGTGGAGGCTGCCCCTAGTGGCTGGGGGGTGGGGGTGGTGGGAGACATGAGTGGGGGCCTGGTGGAGGGTGCCCCTGGATGCTGGGGGGTGGGGGTGGTGGGAGACATGAGTGGGGGCCTGGTGGAGGGTGCCCCTGGATGCCTGGGGGTGGGGGTGGTGGGAGACATGAGTGGGGGCCTGGTGGAGGCTGCCCCTGGTGGCTGGGGGGTGAGGGTGATAGGGGACATGGGTGGGGGCCTGGTGGAGGCTGCCCCTGCACTGCTGGGGGGTGGGGGTGGTGGGAGACATGGGTGGGGGCCTGGTGGAGGGTGCCCCTGGATGCTGGGGGGTGGGGGTGCAGGGAGACATGAGTTGGACATGAGTGGGGGCCTGGTGGAGGGTGCCCCTGGATGCTGGGGGGTGGGGGTGGTGGGAGACATGAGTGGGGGCCTGGTGGAGGGTGCCCCTGGGGGGTGGGGGGTGGGGGTGGTGGTAGACATGAGTTGGGGCCTGGTGGAGGGTGCCCCTGCACTGCTGGGGGGTGGGGGGGTGGGAGACATGGGTGGGGGCCTGGTGGAGGGTGCCCCTGGTGGCTGGGGGTTGGTGGGAGACATGAGTGGGGGCCTGGTGGAGGCTGCCCCTGGTGGCTGGGGGGTGGGGGTGGTGGGAGACATGAGTGGGGGCCTGGTGGAGGGTGCCCCTGGATGCTGGGGGGTGGGGGTGGTGGGAGACATGAGGGGGGGCCTGGTGGAGGGGGCCCCTGGTGGCTGGGGGGTGGGGGTGGTGGTAGACATGAGTGGGGGCCTGGTGGAGGGTGCCCCTGCACTGTTGGGGGGTGGGGGTGGTGGGAGACATGGGTGGGGGCCTGGTGGAGGGTGCCCCTGGTGGCTGGGGGGTGGGGGTGGTGGGAAACATGAGTGGGGGCCTGGTGGAGGGTGCCCCTGGATGCTGGGGGGTGGGGGTGCAGGGAGACATGAGTTGGACATGAGTGGGGGCCTGGTGGAGGGTGCCCCTGGATGCTGGGGGGTGGGGGTGGTGGGAGACATGAGTGGGGGCCTGGTGGAGGGTGCCCCTGGGGGGTGGGGGGTGGGGGTGGTGGTAGACATGAGTTGGGGCCTGGTGGAGGGTGCCCCTGCACTGCTGGGGGGTGGGGGGGTGGGAGACATGGGTGGGGGCCTGGTGGAGGGTGCCCCTGGTGGCTGGGGGTTGGTGGGAGACATGAGTGGGGGCCTGGTGGAGGCTGCCCCTGGTGGCTGGGGGGTGGGGGTGGTGGGAGACATGAGTGGGGGCCTGGTGGAGGGTGCCCCTGGATGCTGGGGGGTGGGGGTGGTGGGAGACATGAGGGGGGGCCTGGTGGAGGGGGCCCCTGGTGGCTGGGGGGTGGGGGTGGTGGTAGACATGAGTGGGGGCCTGGTGGAGGGTGCCCCTGCACTGTTGGGGGGTGGGGGTGGTGGGAGACATGGGTGGGGGCCTGGTGGAGGGTGCCCCTGGTGGCTGGGGGGTGGGGGTGGTGGGAGACATGAGTGGGGGCCTGGTGGAGGCTGCCCCTGGTGGCTGGGGGGTGGGGGTGATAGGGGACATGGGTGGGGGCCTGGTGGAGGCTGCCCCTGCACTGCTGGTTGGTGGGGGTGGTGGGAGACATGGGTGGGGGCCTGGTGGAGGGTGCCCCTGGTGTCTGGGGGGTGGGGGTGGTGGGAGACATGAGTCGGGGCCTGGTGGAGGCTGCCCCTGGTGGCTGGGGGATGGGGGTGGTGGGAGACATGAGTGGGGGCCTGGTGGAGGGTGCCCCTGCACTGCTGGGGGGTGGGGGTGGTGGGAGACATGAGTGGGGGCCTGGTGGAGGGTGCCCCTGGTGGCGGGGGGGTGGGGGTGGTGGTAGACATGAGTGGGGGCCTGGTGGAGGCTGCCCCTGCACTGCTAGGGGGTGGGGGTGGTGGGAGACATGAGTGGGGGCCTGGTGGAGGCTGCCCCTGGTGGCTGGGGGGTGGGGGTGATAGGGGACATGGGTGGGGGCCTGGTGGAGGCTGCCCCTGCACTGCTGGGGGGTGGGGGTGGTGGGAGACATGGGTGGGGGCCGGGTGGAGGGTGCCCCTGGTGGCTGGGGGTGGTGGGAGACATGAGTGGGGGCCTGGTGGAGGGTGCCCCTGGTGGCTGGGGGGTGGGGGTGGTGGGAGACATGAGTGGGGGCCTGGTGGAGGCTGCCCCTGCACTGCTGGGGGGTGGGGGTGGTGGGAGACAAGGGTGGGGGCCTGGTGGAGGGTGCCCCTGCACTGCTGGGGGGTGGAGGTGCAAGGGGAAATGAGCAGGTGTGCAGGGTAGTCCCCTGTTTTGTGGGCTGCCTGCAGGGGCTGTGGAGGATGTACAGGGAACACCTGTGAGGACCCACCGAGCCTAATCGCGTGTGTAACTTCCCACGCACCCCTGTAATACACATACCAAGCCAAATCGCGTGTGATAATTCCCGCGCACCCCTGTGATACACGTGCCCTGGCTAATCGCGTGTAAAACTTCACGCGTACCCCTGTAATACACGTACCCTGGCCAATCGCGTGTTAAACTTCCCGCGTACCCCTGTAATACACGTACCAAGCCAAATCGCGTGTGATAATTCCCGCGTACCCCTGTGATACACGTGCCCTGGCTAATCGCGTGTAAAACTTCACGTGTACCCCTGTAATACACGTACCCTGGCCAATCGTGTGTTAAACTTCCCGCGTACCCCTGTAATACACGTACCAAGCCAAATCGCGTGTGATAATTCCAGCGTACCCCTGTGATACACGTGCCCTGGCTAATCGCGTGTAAAACTTCACGCGTACCCCTGTAATACACGTACCCTGGCCAATCGCGTGTTAAACTTCCCGCGTACCCCTGTAATACACGTACCAAGCCAAATCGCGTGTGATAATTCCTGCGCACCCCTGTAATACACGTACCCAGCCGAATCACGTGTAAAACTTCCCGTGTACCCCTGTAATACACGTACCCAGCCAAATCGCGTGTGATAATTCCCGCGTACCCCTGTGATACACGTGCCCTGGCTAATCGCGTGTAAAACTTCACGCGTACCCCTGTAATACACGTACCCTGGCCAATCGCGTGTTAAACTTCCCGCGTACCCCTGTAATACACGTACCCTGGCTAATCGCGTGTATAACTTCACGCGTACCCCTGATATGCACGTTACCCGCTTTGCGTTCCTTGTTTGGCAGCCGTGTAAACTGGTCCAGGGTTAGCGCAGCCCTTTGCGATGATTTTGCGATTTTGATGGCTTTTCCTTGCGCGAGGGCGTTCTTGGGGGCGTTACTGGCGCTGCTGCAGGGTCGCTGCGATACTCTGCGCCACGGCTGGTTTGGGAGCCTAAAATCCATGAATACGCTGTGTGCGGAAATCGGTTTTAGCGCACGTGCTTGGCGCAGACAATCGCACGCGGACACTCTGCGCCAGCCGCTTGCGACACTTTTCTGCGAAATTCTATGAATTACCCTGTAAATAGTTTAGAAAAATCAATCTCAAACACAGCAGGCTTAGAAAAGATATTAAAATTATCCTTAAATTGCAGAGTAATGCTTAAACGTAACCTTGATGTGGACCAAGGACTAGTTAATGGAGCACTGGGTACAGTTGTTGGCTTTCAAACATACCCACGCGACAACAAAATTCATTTTTCCCAATATACTCTTTGACAAACTTTCAGAAGTAAAAAGGATAGGACGCTCAACAGCTAGATTCCTTCTCTTCAAAGATATGTATGTACGCAGAGAACAATTTTCTCTAACTCTTGCATACGCAGTCACGATTCATAAATCACAAGGTCTTACGCTAGACAAAGCAATGATAGATATTGGTAACAAAGTCTTTAAAGAAGGCATGAGCTATGTAGCACTATCACGCTTACGTACACTTGACGGTCTATTTCTAATCAACTTTGATGCAAGTAAAATAAACGCTGATATTCCTTGCATTTTAGAATACAATAGACTTCGCTCACTATACACCCCCCACCTAAACACATATTCTGTGCCACAAAAAGTAAAACGTTATAAAAGAAAAAAAAATCAAACAGAAATGCAACAGGATGTCACTGCAAATCCTCCAAAGAGAGTAAAAGAAACTAATACTTCATCAAGTACCACAAGCAAAAAAGAATCAATTAGGGAAAGTAAACCAGGTATTTCTTTAAAGAAGGAAGACAAACTCCAACAAAAAGCAGTTAGATACAGAACTACCTGGACCATTTAAATTCTCAAATACAGTTGGTGTAAGTTGCTACGCAAAAGTAGTAATGAATATTCTATTTCAATTACCACCAATTGCTGACAACATTTACTTACACAGTACACACCCATTGTGTTTGTACATGTTAGTACTTCACAGAAATGCAGCAAACAATCCTGACAACACTATAGTGTTTACGGAATAAGACAACAATTGGACTACTGTGCTGGAATGGTGAAATTCACTATAAACTCACAGGAAGATCCACAAGAATTTCTAATATACTTACTACAAGTACTGGAAAACAAAAACATACCTATAAATGAAATCTTTCAGATTTCATACATGTGGAAACATACATGTACTCTCTGCAACAATGTGACACAAGAAGAAACCCCCAATGAACACTTCATATATTTATCAATACTAAATTGTGAATCCATTCCATTTCAGCGACTTGTACAAAATGCAAACCATGGTAGATTATGCTCTACCTGCAATTCAGATAATCGCCCCACGTTAGTAATACAAACACATAGTAAATACATAATACTAATGCTTCTACGTTACAATGCAGATGGTACCAAAAACAACTGCAAGCTGACTGGATTCAAACATGGTCAAATATCACTTGGTAAGAAAACCTTCACAACAATAGGTATAATCTACCACGCAGGAGCCACAACCAATTCAGGGCACTACACTGCATATATAAAAAAAAAAAAGAAATGTGGATGGTTTGAATGTAATGATAGTACCATTACTCTAAAGCAGAGATTACCAGGAAATCTTACAAACGCTTATTTGATGTTCTTAAAACCAAAATTTGATAACTAAACTGTATTTAAACCCTAAGCTATCTAACTGCTCAAAGATTCTACAACAACTAATCAGATAAATGAATACCACTAAATTAGACCAAAAAATACACAGTTAGAATATGCCAATTGGTATCCAACTGTCCCAAAATTTAACAATATCCAAATAGATAAATCAATACCACTAAAATATATAAAAAGAATAGACAGTTAGCATACGCCAATAGGTATCTAACTGCTCCAAAATTTTATAATATCAAAACAAATAAATAATATGTTACTGCTCCAAAAAAATACAACAAGCCAAAGTATAAAGCATTAGCCAGAAACAACAAGTGAACACTGAAAACAAACAAACAAATAAACTGTAGCATAACAGAAAAAGTTTTTTTTTTAATCCAACATGGATTTTTTTTTCTCCCACAGACCCAATGATTTTAGCAACAAATACAGAAACTGAGCACATTGCACAGTACTCTGATTTGTAATCTACTAAATATGAGGGTACAAAAAAAAGTATATTGATTATACAATGTAATAAGTCATTACAAAATACTAATACTAACATGCTATTTTCTTTTATCACAGAAATTAACAAGAAATACATGTACTCACGTTACTAGACCAAACAGTAAGTATACAATAATAAGGCGAACCATAGCAGCATATCACATCCATAGTATCTAATACCTTTGTTCCTTATACATTTGTTTTTCACCCAAAGTTATAAGCAAATATGAATGTGATATGCTGCGGTGGTTGTTTCCAGGGCATAGAGTCTTGGGTGCATGGCCAAATGGCCATGCACCCAAGACTCTATGCCCTGGCAACAATCACCGCAGCATATCACATCCATAGAGTCAAACATTTCAACTATGGTCTACGGAAACTTTTAATGTCCGCGGACATTATGAGTGTTCTTAGAACACTTTCAAAACTTGCCAGCGAACAATACGGACAGCGTTTTCAGGACACCCCCTACGAACATTTCAGAACAACGCGATAGTTCTTAGAACACTTTCAACTTGACAACGAACAATATGGACAGTGTCCTCAGAACACCCCCATTTCGTTTATTTGCAAACATTTCAGGACACCATGAGTGTTCTAAGAACACATTCAACTTGACAGAGAACAATACGAACAGCATCTTCAGGACACCCCCTACGAACATTTCAGAACAACGCGAGA
The DNA here is from genome assembly GCF_040938575.1 of Ambystoma mexicanum. Lineage (NCBI taxonomy): Eukaryota > Metazoa > Chordata > Amphibia > Caudata > Ambystomatidae > Ambystoma > Ambystoma mexicanum. Next base: position 930,637,528 of record NC_090921.1, on the reverse strand, counting down.
GTTCTTAGAACACATTCAACTTGACAGAGAACAATACGGACAGCGTCCTCAGGACACCCCATTTCGTTTATTTGCGACCATTTCAGGACACTGTGAGTGTTCTTAGAACACATTCAACTTGCCAGCGAACAATACGGACTACGCCTTCAGGACACCCCCTACGAACATTCCAGGACACCGCGAGTGTTCTTAGAAACGTCTTCAGAACACCCCCATTTTGTTTATTTGTGAAGATTTCAGGACACCGCGAGTGTTCTTAGAACACATTCAGCTTGACAGAGAACAATACGGACAGCGTCTTCAGGACAGCCCCATTTTGTTTATTTGCGAATATTTCAGGACACTGCGAGTGTTCTCAGAACACATTCAACTTGCCAGCGAACAATACAGACTACGCCTTCAGGACACCCCCTACGAACATTCAACTTGACAGAGAACAATACGAACAGCATCTTCAGGACACCCCCTACGAACATTTCAGAACAACGCAAGTGTTCTTAGAACACATTCAACTTGACAGAGAACAATACGGACAGCGTCCTCAGGACACCCCCATTTTGTTTATTTGCGAACATTTCAGGACACCGCAAGTGTTCTTAGAACACATTCAACTTGTCAGCCACAACCCCCATTCATATTTGCGAACATTTCAGGACACAGCGAGTGTTCGACAGCGTCCACAGGACACCCCCATTTTGTTTATTTGCGAACATTTCAGGACACTGCGCGTGTTCTTAGAACAGTTTCAGTTTGCTTGCGAACAAAATGGACACATATCGAGTCCTCAGAACACCCCCCATTCAGTTTATTTAGAACATTTCAGAACACCTGTGATGTCCGCAGACAAATCGAACACAAAAAGAACGTCTAGCACATAAAAAAACACAACTTTCATCCTATCTCATTCACTCCCACCCTCCCCAAACACTCCTACACACCAACACACTCTACTAAATACAAATTTTGAACAAAGTTTCACCGCGCTGTCCGTGGACGACCGTGAATCCAAGATGGCGGGCGCTACCGAAAATCTGACGCGCTTCACGCTCCACACCGTCTAATCAGCAAACACGTTGCATGTCCGCGAACATCACGCAAACCGATTGGCCAATCAGGACACTGTCCGCGGAGTGAACAGGGAAGTGTGTCCGCGGACCGAACACAGATATCACTAATTTTTTTTTACCTACTTTTTGGTCATTTTAAAAAAACTACTGGACGGAATTTCACCACTTTTTTTGCAAAGTTTGGGGAGGATTCGTCCAGGGAGAGCAAAGTTATAAGCCACCCAAAAAGTGCTCTTCCTTTGGAAACACCAACTTGACCATAACAGTGGCCATGTAATATATATATGTATGTATATATATATATATATATATATATATATATATATATATATATATATATATATATATATATATATATATATATATATATATATTCACCAGTTATGGTAAGCTAAGCAACCATAACTCACGCCACCACCGTGCACTGCTAAGACTAACACCCAGGACAGAAAAGATGACATCACAAATGTCATTGATGACATCACTGATGACGTCACATGTCTGGCTCCCCCTTTTTTTCCTTTACTGACATATCTAGGCCACATGGTTTTCTTCAGTAACAGTCGGGAACAAAACATTGAAAAGGTACTATATTTGTAGACTTATTCTTCAAGTATGTTCTTACAGTAATTCCCTTAGGATCCAGTCACATCATATAAAATATACAGATAGGGGAAGACTTGAAAGACAGCAATCCTTTCTGTGCATGAAGATAATCAGTAGGGTTATCAGCACTTCCTGATAGTTCTGTTGTGTTTTTTTATTACTGTACTTTCCCTGTATATGCTCATATTTGTATACATTGTACTCACACTACTTTCCTTAGGGTCCAGTCACATCGTGTGATACATATACATAGGGTAAGTAGCAGCTTTGAGACAGAGCAATCATTTCTCTGCATAAAGATAATCAGTTAGGTTATGAACACTTTCTGCTACTACTGCTCCTTTTTTCTTTACTTCATTTTCCTTGTACATACTCATATTTGTATGTGTTGTTGTCTCTTTGTGTTTTGTCTGGAATAAAGCAATTATGTAGTAAATGGGTTTTATTAGCTATTTATTACATGTTTCACAGTGCGCAAATATCATTTCACTATTCAACATGGCAAGATTATGAATATTGCACCTCCATCATGTATGGTGCAAACAATGCCTATGTTTCTACATGTGTACCTTAGTATACTGCATAGAACTTCATAATAGAATGCTATTTATATCAATGCATTGCTTAATGCACTAAGTAGCTCATGATATTTATTCCAATGATCCTTGACTTTTTTGTCAACATTATAATAAGAATCCCTTATACAGACTTTTCATGAAAAGTAAATGCACATGTGATGTCATCAGTGATGTCATCAATGGCATTTGTGATGTCATTTTTGATGTCCTGGGTATTAGTCTTAGCAGTGCACGGTGGTGGCGCGAGTTATGGTTGCTTAGCTTACCATAACTGGCGAATTTCAGGGGTTTTTCGGTTTTACTTGGAACCATAACATCCCTTTAACAACGTTTTTTCACTGAATTTCATAGGTTTTTAGTGCGCAACTTAACCATAATGTCCCATTAACAATGTTTTTTCATTGAATTTCATAGGTTTTTATTAGTGCAACTTAACCATAATGTCTATGAACATCTGACTTCATTGCAGACCTTCCGGAGAGTGCCACATGACCATATGCTGGCGCGCACCATGATGACGTTTTCCGAGAACCCGTACGCACTTCACAATAGATCTGTGCTTTGCGGACAGTTTGGAATTGCAATTTCTACTGATCTAGGAACTTTCAACTTCAAAATTTCCCTTGCACAGCTCCAACACCTATTCCTACTCATCCATTAACAATTTAGTACACAGTACATACTTTTAGCAAAACTGCTATTTATCTTAAAATGGCATTAGCTAAGGCCATCCCTCCTCCCCAAGAGACACCACCACTGCTGTAATCAAGGAGCATGAGAAACACTGCCCCCTACCTTACAACTAACACATGTGCAACATTTTCCCCTGTCCACCTGCCCCTCCATATTAGTGTTTGGTGCCTCTTCTCTCATTTCCTTCCCCACTTTTCGTTCTAAGCTCTCCTGCCAAAGAAAATCCATCCAAAAACAAAATAAATGTTCCTTTATGAACCACCTTTCACAGTTAAACAATAGAACAAAAAAAAAATCCACCAAGACTCCATCTACTTTATATTTCTCAGTAAAGTACATAGGCTCAATAACATTTTCCAACATTTCCATTTGCATTTTGTGTTGTACTAATGGCATTATTGAGGCGTTCATCCTCCGTTCCAAGGACTGGAACAGTGTATAACGGCCCAGCAGCCCAAGTTATCAGCCCAAGCGAAGCGAGGGTGGATAACGAGGTCTCTGGACCATTATCCCCCCATTTCAGCCCCTGAAATGGGGGATGAGGGCCATTAGCAGCCTAGGTTCCCAAAGCGGGTACCTGTGGTACTAAAAAAGAGGATTTTTCGTCCTACACCTGGACGCCTGTGGTGTCCCGGTTTGGGAAGGAAAATCCTTTTCCAAGATGGCCACCATGGAAAGGGAAGGCATGGGTTCCATACAGGGCCCCTCTTCGCTTTCCATGGCAGCGTGCAGAAGGCAAAAAGAAAACCCTATCACCATATTACGACAAGCACATTTTTATTCCCTTTCAAATTTATCCTAGTTTTGAATAACTTTACCACAAAGCCAGTCCCAGGAGGACATGGCCACTTTAATCCTATGTTTTGTCCCTTCTGGTCATGGCCAGAAGCCAGATTGTCCGGATCATGACCTTATTCCATGACCCGGACATTCTGGCCACTGCCCATGGCCACAGGCTACCCCTCAGTCACTAAAGCTACACAGCGTCTTTTTTTAACTACATTATGACACTTGTCAAATAAGAAAACACTGCCACATTTGAAAAACCATGCTTGTAGATCCTTGCCAATGCACCTTACGCACGTTTCGTAGCCAAACATGCCCATAATCATCTACCGCAGAACCCGAAAATCAACACACATCGACTCACAACACAGCACATCGCAATTCGGAATATTAACCATACTTTAAAAGAAAACAACAACACTGTACAATTGTAAAGTACTTTTATTTCACAATAAATGCTCTGAGAACATCCGACTATTGCCATATTCAATCAAATTGCAAATTTGTTTCTTGGCTCGCGATCCAAAATGTTTATCGTGAGGCACACGTTGTTCTTTTTGTGTACACAAGGTGTTCGTTTTCGGTAAAAGAAGTGCTTGGGTCGCACAGTGAATTCCAGTGCTTCTGCATCAACTTGGGGCTAGACCACCGTAAAGGATGTTATGTTGCTCCTAATTGCTAGTAAAGCATAAGGGCATATGGGCCCTTGGCGATAGTCCCAAAAAAGAGTCACTGTGATCCAGTTGTTCACAACTATGTTCAGCTGCCGGTTGAAAAACCTGTCAGTTGGCATCTGGAATCTATGACAATCGCAGAATGGCAGAATGTATCTGTTTTGAATACATAACAGAAATGTGTCTCACTACCGATCTTTATTACAATTTATCTATTGACTTATTAATTCGGCATAGAGGTTAAACTAACGATTAGCACAGACATGAAACAATCTCAACACAGAGAAAACAACGTGGAAAGTGGTACACAGTTAGAGATGGTCCTACATGACATTTTAATGAAATATTAGCATTGAACCTGGGGCAACCGAGTGGTGGTCTTCATGCACCTTGATGCTGTACTCCCGATAAGCATGTTAAAAAGACCACTACACACAAAGGTTGTACTTTTGTTTCATTGCAATAAGCCACACAGAAGAAACAAATAGAATGTAACCCAGAAATAATGTTCAGATAATAATAAGTTAATGCTTGTCCCGGTATACAATCGTCGAAAATCAAACTTACATTATATTCCCCATTTCCATTCTCTTGGCGTAACTCAGACCATAACGCTCACTGCGTTCGCACCAATGATTCTTCATAAACTGAATTTACATGTTCCTTACCCACTTTGGGAATGCATAATCTTATCATATCTTCATTATTACAAACCTCCTTTCATTCAATTCCTTTCGGAATAGTCCCTTTCTCTCGAGGTAAAAAAACTATTGAACCTTATATTGTGTGTCCGATGTGTGGGCTTCCTTAGCTTGCAAGAAAAAATTCAAAGCTGGTGACCTTCTCACACAATCAAAATACATTCTTACTTTGCAACAACTTGCCTCACCGCATACATGAGAACTGTTATTCTGATCCACGTCCATCAGGCACTGCAGGTGGCTGCCTGAGGTGCCAGGTTCTAGGGGGCGACAGTCTGACTCCATTATTATTTTAATTACATTTTAACACAGACACATTAGCCCTTTTATTTGCTGTGCTCTGGGTGTAGCACCAGCACATCAATTTATAAACATCAACCGTTTTAATTAAGAGTGTAAAATAACCTGAAATTGTTTCTATTTAATATTAATAAATATTGGGCAACCAATATAAACAATATAGAGGAACGGGCATTCAGAATCTAGTATTACTGTGTAATACCACAAGGTAAGGTTGGGGTTGCAGACTGCAGAAGCAACAATCTATGTTTACAAGTTCACAATTCCATGATTATACATCTACATCCCTTGAATGCCAAAATGCAATCTCTTTCACCTGTACTTTAGGCACATATTGTGGAACACCTCCAAATGTACCGTGTGACTTTCGTGACTTTTTGCTTCTTGCAGCCATATCCCATCCCATCCTCATCACCCCTCACCTCCCCAGAGATTATTTGATAAGTTTGACAAGTGCAATGTTGTGTTTTTTAATATGTTTTTACTTTGATGTCCGTGGACATCAACCATGGATCCAAGATGGCAGGCACATCGAAACAATCTGATGCACTTCACGCTCTTCACCATCCAATCAGCAAATATGCCACATGTCCATGGACATGACACGAGTCAATTAGCCAATCGGTGTCCTGTCCGCGGAGCGAACAGGGAAGTGTGTACGCGGAGCGGACATAGATATCACCATTTTTTTTAGACCTACTGTTTGATCATTTAAAAAAAAAAACTACTGGACAGATTTTCACCAAATTTACAAAAGCACGCTTTCAGGACCAAGTCGCTACTCATGGTGAAAATCCATCCAGCGGTTTGGGCTGTAGGCGTGCGCAAAGTTTTTTCCCTATTCAGTCTATGGGAAAAAAAGACATTTTGGGACCCCCCCATAGAACTTTGCCCCCCCTGGACCAAACCTCAACAAACTTGGGCCATATACTTTTTTGCAAAGTTTGCTGAGGATTCGTCCAGGGAGAGCAAAGTTATAAGCCGCCCAAAGAGTGCTCTTCCTATGGGATTAGCAATTTAACCATAACTACACAGCCACTACCGTGGCTGTGTAATGTATGCTTAATGCCCCTTTAAGTCTCCTTGTACAGGAGCAACCATGGCAATGGAGGGGGCCCCCGATGTCAACAATGTTAGAGTAGATAGAAATGGAAATGTTAATTTTAACCTAAGAAGATATAGCTATGAGTGCGGTATGTTTTTCTACGCAGTAAAATTCTTTTCAATGTTGTTTGGTTTGGTGGTTTACTGGGCTGTGGCATTTATATCTATTGATATAAATCAGGGGGTAAATGGAACAAACATGGTAAAAAAAGGGGACACATCTCATCTGGGACAGGGTAAAACTGATCTGGGAACACGGGAGGAAGAGGAATGACATACATCATGCAAAAAGCAAAGCCAGCACTATTGTAACAGTGCGCCCCACTAACCCATATAATGACTCTGAGTTCAACATATTTGAAATGAATGACCCAGACTACTCTGAATTCCCCTGGTTAAATGATGATTCCGACCCACCTGTATCAATTGAACCTGACACAACAGAGCGATATGAGGTGCCCAAGCGCATGATGGATAATGATGACGAAACTGCCAAAAGGTTCATGGCCCTATATAATGAGTGGGAAAAGGGGGGCCAGGTGGAGTACCCTTAATGCAGCAGGCTGAAAAGAAAACTCAGGGACACACAAGGGACAGCAAGAGTTGGAAAAGGGAGGTGGGATGGAGAAAGTACGACGAATACCACAGGCTAGGACTAGATACAATAGAGGATCTGCAACATCCACACCAGTTCAATCAATGGTACGTAGACACAAGCTATACTGCAAAGCAAAACAACTAATTAAAGCTGTTATGTGTGCTTCCTAAAACACCATGCCTCTGGTACTCCTAAAGTACTGTTAAGAGTCACCTATTGTAGATGCACAGTGTCTCCTTCATCTTGCACTATGCAGAATTAAAAACATTTTTTAAGCGCACACCGTCTCCTTTGAAATGCTGAAAAATGAAAAGACTTGCTACTCGAAACCCAAAGGAGTGATATGTCTGAAAGAACCCTTTCTAGTGAAAAATTATATGTGGACAATAAACGGCAAGACAAGCAGATAACCTGCAAAGCAGAGGCACTACGAGGGCTGGCAGACAAAAAAAATACAATGGATTCCAAGTACATGTGCCCCGATATTGAATGAACACATCTCAAAATTAACAAGGGTAATGGCCCTTGAAAAGCCATTCAAGCTGCAGAAAGAAATACCTTATGAACTTTGCTTCCAGGGACAGGGAAAAGTAAATATGGGCGCAAACAAGAACTGTAACAAAACGCTTATCATTCCATACATGAAAAGAGGAACTGCTGCACTAATGGACACTTACTGGGTTTGCGGAAAACAGGCGTACCTGCACCTTCCACAGTCATGAAGTGGCATGTACTCTCTGGAAATTCTGCATTCCGCTTTGATGGTGATACCTGAAAGCCATATACAAGGGGAGAAAAAGCTGCCGTCCATCAACAACAATCCAGAACCCGTGCAACCAACTGAAGAAGCTCAAATCTATGCCATATCTGAGGAGAGCATGCAGAGCACAGTCTCACGAAGAAAGAGATCATCAAACTACATCTCCAAGGCATCTTCTGAACTTTTGGCACAGATTCCAGATCGATTTCGGTTGTTTAATTCCGCAGAGACATTCTTTGCTTCCCTCATTCCCAGCATCCAAGCACGGGCCAACGCAAAATGGCTCCAAATTACCCGCTGGGAACTGATCCAATTTGCAAATGACACAGAAGAGGGGTTTAATGTGATCAAAGTGTAGCTAAGGGCTCTGCGGTTGATGATGATGCAGAACAGGTATGTCCTAGACCTGTTGACGGCCATGGATGGAGGTGATGGCCGAAAAATTGGGAACGCATGTTGCACTTTCGCACCCTCTGCAGACGCGGACAAAGAAATTCTGTCCCACATAATAGCAGCCATGCATAACCTTGGCGAGCGATGAAAGCGGAAGGAGGGTAGCAGCCCAGCATCTGGTTTGATGAACTTTTTTCGTGGGTTCCCTCTTGGCTCGGAATGGCCGTCATAATACTAGCACCCACCATTGTTTTTTTGCTCTTGAATTTTTGTGTGTGCCAATTAGGTCTAAGGTGCTGCACAGATGCAGTACCCAACGGTGCAATGATGATGGTGACAATGGGCAACGCAAAAGCAGTGGTACAGATGACACAAGAGGCACAAATACAAACAGGGGACGACTCAGGACCAAAATACAGGCTGAAAGCTAATATACAATGATTGGTACATTGTAGACAGATTATATCACACCACAATAAAAGAGCCCCGGGAGTTAGCTTGGTACAATGAGGTATGGGTGGATCTGGAGGGAGATGGGGATGTATCTAAATGACGTGCACACCAGATGAGTATACCAGGGGAGGGGAGAGCCTCAGAGCGGTGTGCAGGGCATGGATGCCACGAAAGGGAACACCTGCATGGGATGAGGCAGTGGCTGAGGAAGACGAACATAAAAGGCTGGGTGCGTTACAATATTTGTTACTTAAGCAATGAAAGGGGGAATGTATAGGAGGAAAAGTCTTCAAGACCCCCTCCCCTCCATTCCAACCCACTTGCAGATTATGATTTGTCCAACAGCCACCCTTGCGCCTATGGTGAGGGATGCGGGATGGCGGCGGGATGACCCATATGGATGCATACTTAGGCCAGAAGGCCGACCCCAGACTCCATTTTGTACCACAACCAGACTCAATTTTGTACATGATACCACAGGCTCCATGAACAAAGAACGCCTGCAGAGCTGCAGCTCTCCCCTCGAGATCGCGCACAGCGAGCCAGTCACCTCCCACACCCTCCTCCCCTCTGCATGTCTTCCAGTAGGCCCGTTTCCACAGGAGACTAGGTGTGAACAAGCTACATGACAAACACTGAATCTTTCACCTTCCACAGTTCATCACTGACCTGTGAAAGACCAGGCAAATTATTGGGTTTGAGGAAAACAATTCATCTCCACAAACACGCCCCATCCCCTTGCAGACCCCACATTTATGACATAGACTGTGGATAAACCCCCATCCTTGCTCTCCTTTTGAAGTAACAGATACAGACCCTACACCTGTGTGCCGCTCTGTTTCACCCATACTGCTAATCCCTCTGTGAAGGTTATGAATCCCCTCCTGTAGGTGTGTATTAAGGGGCTGATTCCAGTAAACAAACCAAGAATATCTTCGCCTATTTTACTGCATATAAAGCTATTGGTCATATGTCTGGGCCCCATACTGTTGGGCGAATCTTATTCTTTGTCAAACACTCACGTTAGTGTATGATATGTTAATTTACTTATTCAATATAATGCAAGGTACACAATCCAGATGCTCACTAGCTTTTCAAAAATATGTATGTTCACAAACATGTTCAACTTGCATACGGTGTTAAATGTATATAATGCAAAACGGTAAAGCCACAAGGCTGTTGTAGGTAGAATTCATTTTGTAACATGATGCTCATGATAAACGTAAACGTACAACTTAGATTAAGATCATAGTACCTCCCATTCTAATGATTAATATGCAACCCAGCAAAGTAGACTGGCAACAGGCCACAGGGCCCTCTCTCCCTTCTCCTGCAGCGCCACACACTCAGCCCTCACCATCCTCCCCTCGAGTCCCCTGACCCATGCTGTCACTATAAACTTGCTCCGCACCCCCAGACTCTGGTTAAAGAAATATGGGCAGCAAGCCTCTCATCCCACTGCCTTTTTTATGTACCTGCTATGTGCCTTCTGACCAGGTAGTATCCTAGCTCACCCCAACCCCGACTGACCATGGTGGCAATATATTTACTCTTGTACTAACACACTATAAAGATGTCCCCCACTAGATCTAATGTAGCAGAGTGATAGAGGTATCGCTGAAATGTGCCCCCTGATAAGCCATCTGAACACATGAAGCAGTCCATTTATTGCATAGGATTTTTATTATGATGAAATACGAACACCTAGAGTTATGTGTTATTTCTCTTGTGATGTTAGAATGACGACTTGTAGGATATACAGGGCATTGTGAATTATAGTCAACACTGAATGAGCATTAGTGGCCACAAGGGCAAATGTTAGTACAGCCAAGATCTATCAATTGGACATCGCCTGACTCTGTGCTCCACCCCGACGAGTCCAGCTGACCACAAGCATCACTGTGACACCACGTGGAGCCTCACCAATCCCGAAGCTTTGACCCTACATATTCCATACTGTCTACTCCCCATTGCCCAATCTCATTGATTCATATAACCCCCTGGTTCCCACATCATAGGTGACATGGTTTAGTAACAAAATGTAGATGTTTTCTGATGTTTGGCAGAGGGCTAGTATTTCTGCCACAGGATTTATAATAGACTTGATGATATAGGGCCCTAGATATCTGGGACGAAATGTTCGAGTTCCTCTTATGGGCACGTGCCAAGACGCCAACTAGACTTCATCTCCGACTTGGTAGTCTGGGGCTTTTCTTTGGTGTTGATCAGAGAATCTTTTCTGTCTTTCTTTGGCTTGGATAAAGTGTTGTGCTGCCTTTCTGAAGGCTTGAGTGATGGTTGTATGTAAAGTCTTCACAGCGGGCATTTCCAAGGCCATGGGGGTATCTAATTCGGAAGTACGTTGGTGCCTCCCATATACGGTAAAGAATGGACTCTGTCGGGTACTGGTGTGTAGCGAGTTGTTGTAGGCATATTCGGCTATCCACAGCACATCCTTCCAGCTTTCTTCCACTTGATGTAACATGCACCGTAGGTATTGCTCTAGTGTCTGATTTGTCCACTCCATTTGGCCATCAGTTTGGGGATGGTGACTAGTGGACAGACGAATATCGATTTGGGCAATTGCACAATTCTTCCTCCAGAAGTTAGACACAAACTGACTCCCTCTGTCAGAAATCAGAATGGAAGGCAAACCATGTAATCGTACGAATTTGGTGTCTAAAAACACCTTTACCAGACTGGATGCGTTTGGTAGACCCTTATGTGGAATGAAATGGGCCATTTTAGAGAATAGGTCAACAACCACTATGATAGTGTTGAACCCTTGACAGGGAGGCAGATCTGTGATGAAATTGAGGGAGATTGTGTGCGAAGGTGCAGGTGGAATTTCCGGGGTTGAAGAAGGCTTGCAGGTCTTTGTTTCTGGGATTTATTCTGTTCACAAATGCCACATGACAGAATAAACTACGTAATGTCCTTTTGACAGGTCGCCCACCAATAATTTCTTTTCACCTTGGCTATTCCTGGATGTCCTTCTATCAGTGGGTCGTGATAACCAGAAATTACTTGTTCTTGTAGTGCCTTATTCAGAAGATACAAAAGCCCTCTGAAATACGGGTGTTGATTCTTTGTTGTGTAATGTTCACCTTGAGTGGTCCAGTCTTGTAGAGCCTAAGTGTTCATTAGGAGCCGAATTTCCTTTTGGAGTTCGTCCAGAGATAACGTTGTTGTAAGTCCTATTAGTTTGTCACCCAGAATAATGGCCACCGGGTTTGGGGTTCAATATGCGTTCTCATCAATACCGATGCGGGATAGGGCGTCGGCTTTTCCGTTCTGGACTCCAGGTCAGTACGTGATTATGTAATCATATTCTGTGAAGAATAAAGCCCATCGGAGTTGACAGGATGATTGAGTCTTTGCCGTCTTGAGGTATTGTAGGTTGCGATGGTTGGTGATTACTGTGTTGGTATGTCTGGCACCTAGGATGTAATGCCGCCAAGCATTAAAGGCTGCCTTGATCGCTAGGAGCTCCTTGTCTGTTATTGCATAGTTAAGTACAGGTGTAGTACATTTTCGCGACCAAAAGGCCACGGGATGTAACTGGCCTGTTTTGGGATCCCTTTGGGAAAGAACAGCCCCCATTGCCATCTATTTCCACCACATATGGGAGATCTGGGCGGGGGTGTCATAGCACCGGGGCTGAGGTAAATCTTTTCTTGAGTTCCTAGAAGGCCTTTTCCACCTCTTCTGTCCACTGGAACAGTTTGTTGTTTTTTCGTAATAAATAAGTGATCGGGTGCACAATCTGAGAGAAACCTGGGATGAATCAGTGATAAAAGTTTGGAAAGCCGAGCATACTTTGGACACCTTTGACTGAAGACAGTGATGGCCAGCTAAGGATGACGTCTACTTTGTGCATATCCATCCGGATGCCTCTGGGAGTGAGGGCAAAACCAAGGAACTCGACTTCGGTGACATGGAAGGAGCATTTTTCAAGTTTGGCGTATAGCTGGTACTGTCAGAGTTTTGCAAGGACAGAGCAGATGTGCCTGATATGGCCCTGTTTAGAAGAGGAGTACACCAAGATGTTGTTGATGTAAACTATGGCACATACGTCGATCAATTCCCGTAGTGCATCGTTCATGAAGTACTGGAACGCGTCGGGAGCATTGCAAAGCCCAAAGGGCATCACCTGATATTCATCCAGCCCATACTTAGTACGAAAGGCGGTCTTCCATTCGTCTCCTTTCTTTACACGCACAAGATGGAAAGCCCCCCCTGAGGTCCAATTTGGTGTAAATTTGGGCATCCTTGACTTGGCCCAGCAGTTCTGAGATAAGGGGTAGAGGATAATGGTTTTTAACTGTTGCCTGGTGTAGTGTGCAGTAGTTGATGCACGTTCTCAAGTCCCCCTCCTTCTTGGGTACGAAGAATAGGGGCGAGGCAGCCGGGGATTTGGACGGGCGGATAAAACCGTTTGTCAGGTATTGGTCCAGATATGAGTTCCAGTGGAGATTTTCAGGTTCGGTGAGTGCATAAATTCGACTACACAGGATTTGTGCACCAGGTACAAGGCCGATCTGACAGTCATATGGCCTGTGAGGGTGTAAGGTATTAGCCTGTTCTTTTTAGAAAACATCTTGGAAATTGTGGTATTTGCTTGGTAGTGTACTTGTTAGACCTAGTACCAATGCCTCTTTATCTTGGACAGGTGTCTCTGGGTCAGACGATGGCATTTCCACTTGGTGAGCCACCAACCACGGCATCCCTAGAATCACCCAGAACTGAGGGGCTTTGATATGGTCAAAGGCAATGGCTTCCCAATGTCCGTCTTGGCACAGAAGGGTCAATTCTGCTGTGCGTTGAGTTACAGGACCAGAAGCTCTCTCTGTGCCGTTGACAGTGGTGACCTTCTCAGTTGTAATTTTCTGACAGAGGGGAGGCCCCATCCTTGTTGCCAGGCCTTGGTCTATGTGGTTACCAACAGCTCTGCTGTCTATGTATGCCTCCACAGCATGCATTTGAGACGGTTGTTGGTGACTAATCAAAATCACAGGCAGGGCAAGGAGTGAGGTCTGTGGCTCTTTTCCTTTCCTCGACAAACAGACCTTTACGCTTGCCGGGCCTGGAAGTTTTCCGACTCTTGATCTCCTCCTTCTTTCTCTGTAGCTCCCACTGTTCTCCTAAGGGGTTTTACGGGACATTCTCTGAGGAAGTGACCTGATTTCCCACAGTACAGGCATAATTTCTGTTGTCTGCTTTCGTCTCTTTCAGCCGTGGTTAATGGGCTCCGTACCCCCCCAATTTGCATGGGTTCCAAAGTGTTTTCTGATGAACGCAGAATGTTCTCCTTTGAGTGTACATACACAGTCCGATTCTCCGTTCTGGCTCGATCTGTCCTTCGATCTTGCAGCTTGTGGTCTAGCTGCACCGCTAGATTGATGAACTCTGCACAGTCTTTTGGCGGGTTTACCACCTGAGCTAGGACGTCGTTCAATTCCCCCCGTAATCCTCGAAGGAATAACGTTGTTCGTTTCTCTTCAGGCCACCCAGTTTCAATGACAAGTCTGTTAAAAGTGGTGATATTTGTTAACAGATCTTGGCTGCCTTGGCGGAGGGACAGAAGTTCGTTATCCAGAGCTTGGCCCTGGGCATGTTGGGCAAACAGATTCTCCATCTCCTGTTGAAACCCCCTGAAATCCTGCTGGAGTGGGTCATTCTGGCTTACTAATGGTATGGACCAATCTGCGGCACTGCCACTCAGATATGACAGAATGAGGGCAACCCGCAACTGATCGTTAGGAAAGGCTCCAGGTCTACAAATAAAACAGAGGCAGCACTGGTTCATGAATACTGCATATTTTCTTGGGTCCCCCATGAAACATTCCGATGGGGCCAATGTAACTGCCCCAGGGAGGACCACCGGAACTGGATTGACAGATGTGGCTGTAACCGATGGAATACTTCCTGGCAACGGAGCCTGCCAGCCTGTGTTTGGAGCAATTGTCTGGCTAATTCATCAGTGCGGTCCTTAGTGACAATCAACTCCCTCCTAAGGGCGTTGGTTTCTTGCCAGGCGGAGTGCACTTCGGCCCATAATTCTCCCAGTAACTGGGCTAGTTGGTCAGTCTCTGATGTTTCCATAATGCCCAGGTGGATGTTTTAATTGAGGCTTCGCTTTCTGTTACGCTCACCTGGTGTCCACGGGGGCGCCACACGATACTGGATGGAGGTCTAAGCGCTATCCCGGACCCCTCTCTGCTTGGTTATGTGCCAGACATTGGCTAGCACCTTTAACAGGAGAATGGAGGGTTAAGATACTGGTTCTGTGATGGGTGGACTCCCACCTCCCTTTGGTCCAAATCCCCTCCCTTGGCGTTATTGCTCACCTTAGGTTTTTGGCCGTTGCACTCTCCGTCCTGCATCTCTGTGCAGGGGCGCATGGTTGGTGCAGGCGTTCCGTGGACCTAGTTGCTTCACTGGTCCGTGTGCCCTTATGTCGGGTCCAGACCGGCTGAGACTCCGACTCTGCTTGCTGTCTTCCAGGTGAGTTATAATGTCTTTTCCGTCTTTATTCTGTCTCTTTCTTTCCCTCCATTTTCTCTGTCTTCTTGGCATCTTGCTCCACTACGCTGTTCCCTAACAATGTCTCTTTTTGTTTTCACAGGGATGGTTGCCATCTCAGAGTTGCCACGCCGATGGCAAAGACCACTCTGAGTTATTGATGTGCGGAGCGCTGCGCTGTTTGTTGGTGTTAATTGCTAACCTGTGTTCTCTTCCCTTCTTTGTGCAGGTTGCGGTGATGTTCCGGAGTGATGAGCGATCGAAGCACTGCTTGCCCAGGTAAGTGCTTTGTTAATGCTGTCCTTGTTCCTTCTTCCTTCCAGGTTGCGGAGAAACCCGCAGATGGGCAAGGTAAGAGAAGCGCAGGGTGCTGCCAGGACTGGCTGCTTGCCCAGGTAAGAATTGTTTTTAATGCTGTCCTTGTTTCTTATCCTTTGCAGGTTGCGGCGAACTCTGGAGATGGGCGTGGTAAGCGAAGCACTGGATGGATTCAAGACCAGTTACTTGACAGTTAATTGTTCTTGCTCGCTAATGCTGTTCTTGTTCTTCCAGGTTATTAACAAAATCTGGATCTAGGGCTTCATGATCGGGCCTCCAGAGAAGCAGATGAGCAGGAGCTGGAAACGGTGAGCGCTATGCTGCAGGAGTGCAGAATAACGCGAAGCGTGTTCTGCTGTTTGGGTGTGGTTTAAATAGCCCAGGTAAAGTAGTGCCAGGCCAAGTAGTTCCAGGCCCAGCCACAACCAAAACACTAGACCGCATGGCTTGGTTCTAAAGTACTGATGTGTGTAATAGGCCTACATGTTGGATTAAGGTCAAAAACTGGTATTGCTTTATTCCTGATAATGAGCCTGGCAACAAATGTGCCAGGACTGCTCCATGTTTGTTTCTGATGGAGTTTTAAGGCCATTTTGGCCTCTGTGAAGGACTTTAGCCCCACTGCTGCCAGGGGGCTGTTATACCTGAGGGGGTCAGGGCATGGATCGTGACAATTTGATAGAAGTGGTTCATATAACTAACACACACAACACTGCAAATAATCCTTTAAATATGTAAATATTTACTGACACCTACTTTCCCATCAGACACACGCTCACCATGTGAACAGTGTGATGTCTGCAATCAAAAGAATAAAACTGCACATGGTGGCATTTATACTTTCCAAAATGAATACCATAAAAGGAGGATTATATAGTAGGCAAACTGTAAAAATGGCACACATTTTGACTTTAACCTATCACAGACAAGTACAGAATTACTACAGTAACATCAACCATTGTTATTGTTAACAGTAACCATTGATGTCATCAATGGCATTTGTGATGTCATCTTTGATGTCCTGGGTGTTAGTCTTAGCAGTGCACGGTGGTGGCGCGAGTTATGGTTGCTTAGCTTACCATACTGGCGAATTTCAAGGCTTTTTCGGTTTTACTTGGAACCATAACGTTCCTTTGACAACGTTTTTTCACTGAATTTCATAGGTTTTTAGTAGCGCAACTTAACCATAACGTCCCTTTAACAACGTTTTTTCATTGAATTTCATAGGATTTTAGTAGCGCAACTTAACCATAACGTCCCTTTAACAAAGTTTTTTCATTTAATTTCATAGGTTTTTATTAGTGCAACTTAACCATAACGTCCCTGTAACACATTTTCTTTTACTGAATTTTATAGGTTTTTATTAGTGCAACGTCACCATAACATCCTTTTCAATAGATGAAGACCACTAGCATCTTAGGTCCTCAAAGTGGGAACCCCGGGTGGTAAAAAAAAAAGATTTTCCTTCCTACACAGGATGCCTGCGGCGTCCTGGTGTAGGAAGGAAAATCTTTTACCAAGATGGCCACCATGGAAAGGGAAGGCAGGGTGTATAAACAGAACACAACAGGGCATGAGCGCGGATGGGGGGGAACAGGGGGGACACATGGGCATGAGCGGGGGCGAGAGGGAACAGGGCACAAACGGGGCATGAGCAGGGGGTGGGGGGGAAAGGAAGGAAACACGGGGCATGAGCGAGGGTGGGGGGAACACGAGAGAGACATGGGGCATGAGCAGCGGGTGGGGGGAACAGGGGAGACACGGGGCATGAGCGGGGGGTGGGGAGGAACACGAGGGAGACACGGGGTATGAGCGGGGGGTGGGGAGGAATACGAGGGAGACACGGGGCATGAGCAGGGGGTGGGGAGGAACATGAGGGAGACATGGGGCATGAGCAGGGGGTGGGGGAAACAGGGGAGACACAGGGCACGAGCGGGGGGTGGGGGGAACAGGGCACACACGGGGCATGAGCAGGGGGCGGGGGCAACAGGGCACACACGGGGCGGGGGTGGGGGGAAAGGAGAGAGACAAGGGGCATGACGGGGGTGGAGGGAACACGAGGGAGACACGGGGTATGAGAGGGGGGGTGGGGGTAACACGAGGGAAACACGGGGCATGAGCGGGGGCTGGGGGAACACGAGGGAGACACGGGGCATGAGCGGGGGTGGGGGCAACAGGAGACACACGGGGCATGAGCGGGGGGTGAGGGGGTACACGATGGAGACACAGGGCATGAGTGGGGGGTGGGGGAACACGAGGGAGACACGGGCATGAGCGGGGGGTGGGGGCAACAGGAGACACACGGGGAATGAGCAGGGGGTGAGGGGGTACACGAAAGAGACACAGGGCATGAGCAGGGGTGGGGGGAACACGAGGGAGACACGGGGCATGAGCGGGGGTGGGGGGAACAGGGCACATGAGACATGAGCGGGCGTGGGGGGAACAGGGCGCTCACGGGGCATGAGCAGGGGTGGGGGAACAAGTCACACACGGGGCATGAGCAGGGGTGGGGGAACAGGGCAGACACACGGGGCATGAGTGGGGGTGGGGGAACAGGGCGCACACACGGGGCATGAGCGGGGGGTGGGGGGAAAGGAGAGAGACACGGGGCATGAGCGGGTGGTGGGGGAACATGAGGGGAACACGGGGCATGAGCAGGAGGGGGTGGGGGGTAACACAATGGAAACACAAGGCAATGAGCGGGGCTGGGGGGAACACGAGTGAGACACGGGGCATGAGTGGGGGGTGGGGGCAACAGGAGACATGGGGCATGAGTGGGGTGTGGGGGGAACACGAGGTAGACACAAGGCATGAGCGGGGGTGGGGGGTAACATGAGGGAGACACGGGAATGAGCGGGGGGTAGGGGGTAACACGAGGCATGAGCGGGGGTGCAGGAACAAGAGGGAAACATGGGGCATGAGCAGGGGGTGGGGGTACAGGAGGGAAACACGGGGCATGAGCAGGGGGGTGTGGGGTGGGGGTACAGGAGGGAGACACGGGACATGACCGGAGGGTGGGGGGCAAAAGGATACATGGGGCATGAGCAGGGGTAGGGGTACACGACGGAAACACGGGGCATGAGCGGGGGGTGGGGGGAACAGGGGAGATGCGGGGCATGAGCGGGGGGTGGGGGTAAAGGAGGGAGACACGGGGCATGAGCGGGAGTGGGGGGAACAGGGGAGACACGGGGCATGAGCGGGGGTGTAACACAAGGGAGACACCGGGCATGAGCGGGGGGTGGGGGTAACACAAGGGAGTCACGAGGCATGAGCTGGGGGTGGAGGGAAAGAGGGGAGACAGGGCATGAGCGGGGGGTGGGGGGAACAGGAGAGACACACTGGGCATGAGCAGGGGGTGGGGGGAAGGGGAGAGACACACTGGACATGAGCGGGAGGTGGGGGGAAAGGAGGGAGACACGGGGCATGAGCGGGGGTGGGGGGAAGGGGAGAGACACACGGGGCATGAGCGGGGGTTGGGGGAAGGGGAGAGACACACGGGGTGTGAGCAGGGGGTGGGGGCAGAGGGGAGAGAGACACGGGGCATGAGTGGAGGGTGGGGGGAAGGGGAGAGACACGGGGCATGAGCGGGGCATGGGGGAAGGGGAGAGACACACAGGGCAGGGGGTGGGGGGAGGTGAGATACACATGGGGCATGAGCGGGGGGTCGGGGCAACAGGAGACACGGGGCTTGAGTGGGGTGTGGGGGTAACACGAGGGAGACACGGGGCATGAGCGGGGTTGGGGGGTAACACGAGGGAGACACAGGGAATGAGCGGGGGACGGGGGGAACAGGGGAGACGCGGGGCATGAGCGGGGGGTGGGCGGGACAGGGGAGACACGGGGCATGAGCGGGGGTAACACAAAGGAGACACGGGGCATGAGCGGGGGGTGGGGGGAAAGGAGGGAGACACGGGACATGAGCGGGAGTGGGGGGAACAGGGGAGACACGGGGCATGAGCGGGGGTGTAACACAAGGGAGACATGGGGCATGACCGAGGGGTGGGGGTAACACAAGGGAGACACAGGGCATGAGCTGGGGGTGGGGGTAACAGGGGAGACAGGTCATGAGCGGGGGGTGGGGGAACAGGGCACACGGGGTATGAGCGGGGGGTGGGGGAACAAGGGAGACACACTGGGCATGAGCAGGGGGTGGGGGGAATGGGAGAGACACACTGGGCATGAGCAGGGGATGGGGGAAAGGAGGGAGACACGGGACATGAGCGGGGGTGGGGGTAACACGAGGGAGACACGGGGCATGAGCGGGGTTGGGGGGTAACACGAGGGAGACACAGGGAATGAACGGGGGACGGGGGGAACAGGGGAGACGCGGGGCATGAGCGGGGGGTGGGCGGGACAGGGGAGACACGGGGCATGAGCGGGGGGTAACACAAGGGAGACACGGGGCATGAGCGGGGTGTGGGGGGAAAGGAGGGAGACACGGGACATGAGCGGGAGTGGGTGGAACAGGGGAGACAGGGGGCATGAGCGGGGGTGTAACACAAGGGAGACATGGGGCATGACCGAGGGGTGGGGGTAACACAAGGGAGACACAGGGCATGAGCTGGGGGTGGGGGTAACAGGGGAGACAGGTCATGAGCGGGGGGTGGGTGAACAGGGCACACGGGGCATGAGCGGGGGGTGGGGGAACAAGGGAGACACACTGGGCATGAGCAGGGGGTGGGGGGAATGGGAGAGACACACTGGGCATGAGCAGGGGATGGGGGAAAGGAGGGAGACACGGGACATGAGCGGGGGTGGGGGGAAGGGGAGAGACACACGGGGCATGAGCGGGGGTTGGGGGGAAGGGGAGAGACACACGGGGTGTGAGCGTGGAGTGGGGGCGGAGGGGAGAGAGATATGGGGCATGAGCGGGGGGTGGAGGGAAGGGGAGAGACACGGGGCATGAGCGGGGGGTGGGGGAGAAGGGGAGACATGGGGCATGAGCGGGGGCTGGGGGAAGGGGAGAGACACACGGGGCATGAGTGGGTGGTGGGGGGAAGGGGAGAGACACACGGGGTGTGGGCAGGGGGTGAGGGAGACGAGATACACACGGGGCATGAGCGGGGGGTGGGGGGAAAGGAGGGAGACACAGGGCATGAGCGGGGAGTGGGGGGAAGGGGAGAGAGACACAGGGCATGAGCGGAGGGTGGGGGGCAACAGGAGACATGGCGCATGAGCGGGGGGTGGGGGTACACGAGGGAAACACGGGGCATGAGTGGGGGGAACAGGGGAGACACGGGGCATGAGCGGGGAGTGGGGGTAACACAAGGGAAACATGGGGCATGAGCGGGGGATGGGGGGTAACACAAGGGAAACACGGGGCATGAGCAGGGGGTGGGGGGTATCAGGGGAGGCAGGTCATGAGCGGGGAGTGGGGGAACAGGGCACACGGGGCATGAGTGGGGGTGGGGGGGAACAGGGGAGACACACGGGGCATGAGCGGGGGGTGGGGGGAAGGGGAGAGACACACTGGGCATAAGTGGGGGGTGGGGGGAAAGAAGGGAGACACGGGGCATGAGCAGGGGGTGGGGGGAAGTGGAGAGACACACGGGGCATGAGCAGGGGGTTGGGGGGAAGGGGAGAGACACACGGGGCGTGAGCGGGGGTTGGGGGGAAGGGGAGAGAGACACAGGGCATGAGCGGGGGGTGGGGGGAAGGGGAGAGACACGGGGAATGAGCGGGGGGTGGGGGGACAAGGGGAGAGAGACACGGGGCATGAGCGGGGGTTGGGGGTAAGGGGAGAGACACACAGGGCATGAGCGGGGGGTGGGGGGAAGGGGAGAGACACACAGGGCGGGGGGTGGGGGGGAGATACACACGGGGCATGAGCAGGGGGTGGGGGAAAGGAGGGATACACGGGGCGTGAGCGGGGAGTGGGGGGGAAGGGGAGAGACACACGGGGCATGAGCGGGGGTGGGGGGAAAGGAGGGAGACACGGGGCATGAGTGGGGGGTGGGGGGGACGGGGGAGTCACGGGGCATGAGCGGGGGGTGGGGGGTAACACAAGGGAGACACGGGGCATGAGCGGGGGTGGGGGTAACAGGGGAGACAGGGCATGGTTGGGGGGTAACACAAGGGAGACACGGGGCATGAGCAGGGGGGTGGGGGGGCAACACGAGGCATGAGCAGGGGGTGGGGTGTAACACAAGGGAGACACGGGGCATGAGCGGGGGTGGGGGTAACACAAGGGAGACACAGGGCATGAGATGGGGTGGGGTGTAACACAAGGGAGACACGGGGCATGAGCGGGGGTGGGGGGTAACAGGGGAGACAGGTCATGAGTCGGGGGTGGGGGGGAAGTGGAGAGAGACACGGGGCATGATCAGGGGGTGGGGGGAAGGGAAGAGACACACACGGGGCATGAGTGGGGGGTGGTGGGAAGGGGAGAGAGACACGAGGCATGAGTGGGGGGTGGGGGGAACAGTAGGGAGACACGGGGCATGAGCGGGGGGTGGGGAGGAAGGGGAGAGACACACATGGCATGAGCGCGGGGTGGGGGGAAGGGAAGAGACACACATGTGGCATGAGTGGGGGGTGGTGGGAAGGGGAGAGAGACACGAGGCATGAGTTGGGGGTTGGGGGAACAGTAGGGAGACACGGGGCATGAGCGGGGGGTGGGGAGGGAAGTGGAGAGACACACAGGGCTTGAAAGCGGGGTGGAGGGGAAGGGGTGAGACACACGGGGCATGAGTAGGGGGTGGGGGAAGGGGAGAGACATATGGGGCATGAGCGGGGTATTGGGGGGAAGGGTTGAGACACACGGGGCATGAGCAGGGGGTGGAGGGGAAGGGGAGAGAGACACCGGGTATGGGCAGGTGGTGGGGGGAAGGGGAGAGAGACACCGGGCATGGACGCGGGGGAGCAAAGGGAGAGACACACCGGCCATGAGCGCGGGTGGGGGAAGGGGAGAGACACACGGGGCATTAGCGGCGGGTGGGGGGAGGGGAGAGATACACGGGGCATGAACGGGGGGTGGAGGGGAAAGGGAGAGACACATGGGGCATGAGCAGGGGGTGGCAGGGGGTCGGGGGAAGGGGAGAGAGACACGGGCATGAGCAGAAGGTGGGGGGAAGGGGAGAGAGACACAGAGAATGAGCGGGGGTGGGGGAACAGTAGGGAGATATGGGGCATGAGCGGGGGGTGGAGGGGAAGGGGAGAGACACACGGTGCATGAGCGGCCGGTGTGAAAGGGAAGGGGAGAGAGACACCGGGCATGGGCGGGTGGTGGGGGTAAGAGGAGAGAGACACCGGGCAATTGGGAAGGGGAGAGAGACACGGGGCATGAGCGGGGGTGGGGGGAAGGGGAGAGAGACACGGAGCATGAGCGGGGGATGAGGGAAGGGGAGAGAGACACGGGGCATGAGCGGGGGTGGGGGGAAGGGGAGAGACACGGGGCATGAGCGGGAGGTGGGGGGTAACACAAGGGAGACACGAGGCATGTGTGGGTGGTGGGGGGAACAGTAGGGAGACACGGGGCATGAGCGGGGGGTGGGGGGGAAGTGGAGAGACACACAGGGCTTGAACGCGGGGAGGAGGGGAAGGGGAGAGAGACACCGGGCATGGGCGGGTGGTGGGGAGAAGAGGAGAGAGACACCGGGCAATTGGGAAGGGGAGAGAGACACGGGGCATGAGCGGGGGTGGGGGGAAGGGGAGAGAGACACGGAGCATGAGCGGGGGATGGGGGAAGGGGAGAGAGACACGGGGCATGAGCGGGGGCTGGGGGGAAGGGGAGAGAGACACGGGGCATGAGCGTGGGGTGGGGGGAAGGGGAGAGAGAAACGGGGCATGAGCGGGGGCTGGGGTGGAAGGGGAGAGAGACACGGGTATGAGCGGAGGGTGGGGGTGGAGGGGAAGGGGAGAGACACACGGGGCATGAACGGGGGAAAGGAGGGAGACAAGGGGCATGAGCGGGGGTGGGGGGAAGGGGAGAGACACGGGGCATGAGCGGGAGGTGGGGGTAACACAAGGGAGACACGAGGCATGTGTGGGTGGTGGGGGGAACAGTAGGGAGACACAGGGCATGAGCGGGGGTGGGGGGGAAGTGGAGAGACACACAGGGCTTGAACGCGGGGTGGAGGGGAAGGGGTGAGACACACGGAGCATGAGTAGGGGGTGGGGGAAGGGGAGAGACACACGGGGCATGAGCAGGGTGTGGGGGGGAGGGGAGAGACACACGGGGCATGAGCAGTGGTGGAGGGGAAGTGGAGAGAGACACCGGGTATGGGCGGGTGGTGGGGGGAAGGTGAGAGAGACACCGGGCATGGACGGGGGGAGCAAGGGGAGAGACACACGGGCCATGAGCGCGGGGTGGGGGTAAGGGGAGAGACACACGGGGCATGAGTGGGGGGTGGGGCTAAGGGAGAGAGACACAGGGCATGAGCGGGGGGTGGGGAGGAACACGAGGGAGACACGGGGTATGAGCGGGGGGTGGGGAGGAACACGAGGGAGACACGGGGCATGAGCAGGGGGTGGGGAGGACACGAGGGAGACATGGGGCATGAGCAGGGGGTGGGGGAAACAGGGCACACATGGGGCATGAGCAGGGGGCGGGGCAACAGGGCACACACGGGGCGTGAGCGGGGGTGGGGGGAAAGGAGAGAGACAAGGGGCATGACGGGGGGTGGAGGGAACACGAGGGAGACACGGGTATGAGAGGGGGTGGGGGTAACATGAGGGAAACACGGGGCATGAGCGGGGGGCTGGGGGAACACGAGGGAGACACAGGGCATGAGCGGGGGTGGGGGCAACAGGAGACACACGGGGCATGAGCGGGGGGTGAGGGGTACACGATGGAGACACAGGGCATGAGTGGGGGGTGGGGGAACACGAGGGAGACACGGGCATGAGCGGGGGGTGGGGGCAACAGGAGACACACGGGGAATGAGCAGGGGGTGAGGGGGTACACGAAAGAGACACAGGGCATGAGCAGGGGTGGGGGGAACACGAGGGAGACACGGGGCATGAGCGGGGGTGGGGGGAACAGGGCACATGAGACATGAGCGGGCGTGGGGGAACAGGGCGCTCACGGGCATGAGCCACGGGGCATGAGCGGGGGTGGGGGAACAGGGCAGACACACGGGGCATGAGTGGGGGTGGGGGAACAGTGCGCACACACGGGGCATGAGCGGGGGGTGGGGGGAAAGGAGAGAGACACGGGGCATGAGCGGGTGGTGGGGGAACATGAGGGGAACACGGGGCATGAGCAGGAGGGGGTGGGGGGTAACACAATGGAAACACGAGGCAATGAGCGGGGCTGGGGGGAACACGAGTGAGACACGGGGCATGAGTGGGGGGTGGGGGCAACAGGAGACATGGGGCATGAGTGGGGTGTGGGGGGAACACGAGGTAGACACAAGGCATGAGCGGGGGTGGGGGGTAACATGAGGGAGACACGGGAATGAGCGGGGGGTAGGGGGTAACACGAGGCATGAGCGGGGGTGCAGGAACTAGAGGGAAACATGGGGCATGAGCAGGGGGTGGGGGTACAGGAGGGAAACACGGGGCATGAGCAGGGGGGTGTGGGGTGGGGGTACAGGAGGGAGACACGGGACATGACCGGAGGGTGGGGGGCAAAAGGATACATGGGGCATGAGCAGGGGTAGGGGTACACGACGGAAACACGGGGCATGAGCGGGGGGTGGGGGGAACAGGGGAGATGCGGGGCATGAGCGGGGGGTGGGGGGAAAGGAGGGAGACACGGGGCATGAGCGGGAGTTGGGGGAACAGGGGAGACACGGGGCATGAGCGGGGGTGTAACACAAGGGAGACACCGGGCATGAGCGGGGGGTGGGGGTAACACAAGGGAGTCACGGGGCATGAGCTGGGGGTGGAGGGAAAGAGGGGAGACAGGGCATGAGCGGGGGGTGGGGGGAACAGGAGAGACACACTGGGCATGAGCAGGGGGTGGGGGGAAGGGGAGAGACACACTGGACATGAGCGGGAGGTGGGGGGAAAGGAGGGAGACACGGGGCATGAGCGGGGGTGGGGGGAAGGAGAGAGACACACGGGGCATGAGCGGGGGTTGGGGAAGGGGAGAGACACACGGGGTGTGAGCAGGGGGTGGGGGCAGAGGGGAGAGAGACACGGGGCATGAGTGGAGGGTGGGGGGAAGGGGAGAGACACGGGGCATGAGCGGGGCATGGAGGAAGGGGAGAGACACACAGG
Organism: Ambystoma mexicanum; assembly: GCF_040938575.1. Lineage (NCBI taxonomy): Eukaryota > Metazoa > Chordata > Amphibia > Caudata > Ambystomatidae > Ambystoma > Ambystoma mexicanum. The sequence goes on along the minus strand of NC_090921.1, from coordinate 930,611,808 downwards.
GCAGGGGGTGGGGGGAGGTGAGATACACATGGGGCATGAGCGGGGGGTCGGGGCAACAGGAGACACGGGGCTTGAGTGGGGTGTGGGGGTAACACGAGGGAGACACGGGGCATGAGCGGGGTTGGGGGGTAACACGAGGGAGACACAGGGAATGAGCGGGGGACGGGGGGAACAGGGGAGACGCGGGGCTTGAGCGGGGGGTGGGCGGGACAGGGGAGACACGGGGCATGAGCGGGGGGTAACACAAGGGAGACACGGGGCATGAGCGGGGGGTGGGGGAAAGGAGGGAGACACGGGACATGAGCGGGAGTGGGGGGAACAGGGGAGACACGGGGCATGAGCGGGGGTGTAACACAAGGGAGACATGGGGCATGACCGAGGGGTGGGGGTAACACAAGGGAGACACAGGGCATGAGCTGGGGGTGGGGGTAACAGGGGAGACAGGTCATGAGCGGGGGGTTGGGGGAACAGGGCACACGGGGCATGAGCGGGGGGTGGGGGAACAAGGGAGACACACTGGGCATGAGCAGGGGGTGGGGGGAAGGGGAGAGACACACTGGGCATGAGCAGGGGATGGGGGAAAGGAGGGAGACACGGGACATGAGCGGGGGTGGGGGGGAAGGGGAGAGACACACGGGGCATGAGCGGGGGTTGGGGGGAAGGGGAGAGACACACGGGGTGTGAGCGTGGAGTGGGGGCGGAGGGGAGAGAGATATGGGGCATGAGCGGGGGGTGGAGGGAAGGGGAGAGACACGGGGCATGAGCGGGGGGTGGGGGAGAAGGGGAGACATGGGGCATGAGCGGGGGCTGGGGGGAAGGGGAGAGACACACGGGGCATGAGTGGGTGGTGGGGGGAAGGGGAGAGACACACGGGGTGTGGGCAGGGGGTGAGGGAGGCGAGATACACACGGGGCATGAGCGGGGGGGTGGGGGGAAAGGAGGGAGACACGGGGCATGAGCGGGGAGTGGGGGGGAAGGGGAGAGAGACACAGGGCATGAGCGGAAGGTGGGGGCAACAGGAGACATGGCGCATGAGCGGGGGGTGGGGGTACACGAGGGAAAACACGGGGCATGAGTGGGGGGGAACAGGGGAGACACGGGGCATGAGCGGGGAGTGGGGGTAACACAAGGGAAACATGGGGCATGAGCGGGGGATGGGGGGTAACACAAGGGAAACACGGGGCATGAGCAGGGGGTGGGGGGTATCAGGGGAGGCAGGTCATGAGCGGGGAGTGGGGGAAACAGGGCACACGGGGCATGAGTGGGGGTGGGGGGGAACAGGGGAGACACACGGGGCATGAGCGGGGGGTGGGGGGAAGGGGAGAGACACACGGGGCATAAGTGGGGGGTGGGGGGAAAGAAGGAGACACGGGGCATGAGCAGGGGGTGGGGGAAGTGGAGAGACACACGGGGCACGAGCAGGGGGTTGGGGGGAAGGGGAGAGACACACGGGGCGTGAGCGGGGGTTGGGGGGAAGGGGAGAGAGACACAGGGCATGAGCGGGGGGTGGGGGGAAGGGGAGAGACACGGGGAATGAGCGGGGGGTGGGGGGACAAGGGGAGAGAGACACGGGGCATGAGCGGGGGTTGGGGGTAAGGGAGAGACACACAGGGCATGAGCGGGGGTGGGGGGAAGGGGAGAGACACACAGGGCGGGGGGTGGGGGGGAGATACACACGGGGCATGAGCAGGGGGTGGGGGAAAGGAGGGATACACGGGGCGTGAGCGGGGAGTGGGGGGGAAGGGGAGAGACACACGGGGCATGAGCGGGGGTGGGGGGAAAGGAGGGAGACACGGGGCATGAGTGGGGGGTGGGGGGGACGGGGGAGTCACGGGGCATGAGCGGGGGGTGGGGGGTAACACAAGGGAGACACGGGGCATGAGCGGGGGTGGGGGTAACAGGGGAGACAGGGCATGGTTGGGGGGTAACACAAGGGAGACACGGGGCATGAGCAGGGGGGTGGGGGGGCAACACGAGGCATGAGCAGGGGGTGGGGTGTAACACAAGGGAGACACGGGGCATGAGCGGGGGGTGGGGGGTAACACAAGGGAGACACAGGGCATGAGCTGGGGTGGGGTGTAACACAAGGGAGACAGGGGCATGAGCGGGGGTGGGGGGTAACAGGGGAGACAGGTCATGAGTCGGGGGTGGGGGGGAAGTGGAGAGAGACACGGGGCATGAGCAGGGGGTGGGGGGAAGGGAAGAGACACACACGGGGCATGAGTGGGGGGTGGTGGGAAGGGGAGAGAGACACGAGGCATGAGTGGGGGGTGGGGGGAACAGTAGGGAGACACGGGGCATGAGCGGGGGGTGGGGAGGAAGGGGAGAGACACACATGGCATGAGCGCGGGGTGGGGGGAAGGAAAGAGACACACATGGGGCATGAGTGGGGGGTGGTGGGAAGGGGAGAGAGACACGAGGCATGAGTGGGGGGTGGGGGGAACAGTAGGGAGACACGGGGCATGAGCGGGGGGTGGGGGGGAAGTGGAGAGACACACAGTGCTTGAACGCGGGGTGGAGGGGAAGGGGTGAGACACACGGGGCATGAGTAGGGGGTGGGGGGAAGGGGAGAGACATATGGGGCATGAGCGGGGTATTGGGGGGAAGGGTTGAGACACACGGGGCATGAGCAGGGGGTGGAGGGGAAGGGGAGAGAGACACCGGGTATGGGCAGGTGGTGGGGGGAAGGGGAGAGAGACACCGGGCATGGACGCGGGGGAGCAAAGGGAGAGACACACCGGCCATGAGCGCGGGTGGGGGGAAGGGGAGAGACACACGGGGCATTAGCGGCGGGTGGGGGGAGGGGAGAGATACACGGGGCATGAGCGGGGGGTGGAGGGGAAAGGGAGAGACACATGGGGCATGAGCAGGGGGTGGCAGGGGGTCGGGGGAAGGGGAGAGAGACACGGGCATGAGCAGAAGGTGGGGGGAAGGGGAGAGAGACACAGAGAATGAGCGGGGGTGGGGGAACAGTAGGGAGATATGGGGCATGAGCGGGGGGTGGGGGGAAGGGGAGAGACACACGGGGCATGAGCGGGGGGTGGAGGGGAAGGGGAGAGACACACGGTGCATGAGCGGCCGGTGTGAAAGGGAAGGGGAGAGACACCGGGCATGGGCGGGTGGTGGGGGTAAGAGGAGAGAGACACCGGGCAATTGGGAAGGGGAGAGAGACACGGGGCATGAGCGGGGGTGGGGGGAAGGGGAGAGAGACACGGAGCATGAGCGGGGGATGAGGGAAGGGGAGAGAGACACGGGGCATGAGCGGGGGCTGGGGGGAAGGGGAGAGAGACACGGGGCATGAGCGTGGGGTGGGGGAAGGGGAGAGAGAAACGGGGCATGAGCGGGGGCTGGGGTGGAAGGGGGGAGAGACACGGGTATGAGCGGAGGGTGGGGGTGGAGGGGAAGGGGAGAGACACACGGGGCATGAGGGGGGGAAAGGAGGGAGACAAGGGGCATGAGCAGGGGTGGGGGGAAGGGGAGAGACACGGGGCATGAGCGGGAGGTGGGGGGTAACACAAGGGAGACACGAGGCATGTGTGGGTGGTGGGGGGAACAGTAGGGAGACACGGGGCATGAGCGGGGGGTGGGGGGGAAGTGGAGAGACACACAGGGCTTGAACGCGGGGTGGAGGGGAAGGGGAGAGAGACACCGGGCATGGGCGGGTGGTGGGGAGAAGAGGAGAGAGACACCGGGCAATTGGGAAGGGGAGAGAGACACGGGGCATGAGCGGGGGTGGGGGGAAGGGGAGAGAGACACGGAGCATGAGCGGGGGATGGGGGAAGGGGAGAGAGACACGGGGCATGAGCGGGGGCTGGGGGGAAGGGGAGAGAGACACGGGGCATGAGCGTGGGGTGGGGGGAAGGGGAGAGAGAAACGGGGCATGAGCGGGGGCTGGGGTGGAAGGGGAGAGAGACACGGGTATGAGCGGAGGGTGGGGGTGGAGGGGAAGGGGAGAGACACACGGGGCAAGAACGGGGGAAAGGAGGGAGACAAGGGGCATGAGCGGGGGTGGGGGGAAGGGGAGAGACACGGGGCATGAGCGGGAGGTGGGGGGTAACACAAGGGAGACACGAGGCATGTGTGGGTGGTGGGGGGAACAGTAGAGAGACACGGGGCATGAGCGGGGGGTGGGGGGGAAGTGGAGAGACACACAGGGCTTGAACGCGGGGTGGAGGGGAAGTGGTGAGACACACGGGGCATGAGTAGGGGGTGGGGGAAGGGGAGAGACACACGGGGCATGAGCAGGGTGTGGGGGGGGAGGGGAGAGACACATGGGGCATGAGCAGTGGTGGAGGGGAAGTGGAGAGAGACACCGGGTATGGGCGGGTGGTGGGGGGAAGCTGAGAGAGACACCGGGCATGGACGGGGGGAGCAAGGGGAGAGACACACGGGCCATGAGCGCGGGGTGGGGGGAAGGGGAGAGACACACGGGGCATGAGTGGGGGTGGGGCTAAGGGGAGAGAGACACAGGGCATGAGCGGGGGGTGGGGGAACATGAGGGGAACACGGGGCATGAGCAGGAGGGGGTGGGGGGTAACACAATGGAAACACGAGGCAATGAGCGGGGCTGGGGGAACACGAGTGAGACACGGGGCATGAGCGGGGGGTGGGGGCAACAGGAGACATGGGGCATGAGTGGGGTGTGGGGGGAACACGAGGTAGACACGGGGCATGAGCGGGGGTGGGGGGTAACATGAGGGAGACACGGGAATGAGCGGGGGGTAGGGGGTAACACGAGGCATGAGCGGGGGTGCGGGAAGGGAACAAGAGGGAAACATGGGGCATGAGCAGGGGGGTGGGGGTACAGGAGGGAAACACGGGGCATGAGCAGGGGGGTGTGGGGTGGGGGTACAGGAGGGAGACACGGGACATGACCGGAGGGTGGGGGGGCAAAAGGATACATGGGGCATGAGTGGGGGTAGGGGTACACGACGGAAACACGGGGCATGAGCGGGGGGTGGGGGGGAACAGGGGAGATGCGGGGCATGAGCGGGGGGTGGGGGGAAAGGAGGGAGACACGGGGCATGAGCGGGAGTGGGGGGAACAGGGGAGACACGGGGCATGAGCGGGGGTGTAACACAAGGGAGACACGGGGCATGAGCGGGGGGTGGGGGTAACACAAGGGAGTCACGGGGCATGAGCTGGGGGTGGAGGGTAAGAGGGGAGACAGGGCATGAGCGGGGGGTGGGGGGAACAGGAGAGACACACTGGGCATGAGCAGGGGGTGGGGGGAAGGGGAGAGACACACTGGACATGAGCGGGAGGTGGGGGGAAAGGAGGGAGACACGGGGCATGAGCGGGGGTGGGGGGAAGGGGAGAGACACACGGGGCATGAGCGGGGGTTGGGGGAAGGGGAGAGACACACGGGGTGTGAGCAGGGGGTGGGGGCAGAGGGGAGAGAGACACGGGGCATGAGTGGAGGGTGGGGGGAAGGGGAGAGACACGGGGCATGAGCGGGGCATGGGGGAAGGGGAGAGACACACAGGGCAGGGGGTGGGGGGGAGGTGAGATACACATGGGGCATGAGCGGGGGGTTGGGGCAACAGGAGACACAGGGCTTGAGTGGGGTGTGGGGGTAAAACGAGGGAGACACGGGGCATGAGCGGGGTTGGGGGGTAACACGAGGGAGACACAGGGAATGAGCGGGGGACGGGGGGAACAGGGGAGACGCGGGGCATGAGCGGGGGGTGGGCGGGACAGGGGAGACACGGGGCATGAGCGGGGGGTAACACAAGGGAGACACGGGGCATGAGCGGGGGTTGGGGAAAGGAGGGAGACACGGGACATGAGCGGGAGTGAGGGGAACAGGGGAGACACGGGGCATGAGCGGGGGTGTAACACAAGGGAGACACGGGGCATGACCGAGGGGTGGGGGGTAACACAAGGGAGACACAGGGCATGAGCTGGGGGTGGGGGTAACAGGGGAGACAGGTCATGAGCGGGGGTGGGGGAACAGGGCACACGGGGCATGAGCGGGGGGTGGGGGAACAAGGGAGACACACTGGGCATGAGCAGGGGGTGGGGGAAGGGGAGAGACACACTGGGCATGAGCGGGGGATGGGGGGAAAGGAGGGAGACACGGGGCATGAGCGGGGGTGGGGGGAAGGGGAGAGACACACGGGGCATCAGCGGGGGTTGGGGGAAGGGGAGAGACACACGGGGTGTGAGCGGGGAGTGGGGGCGGAGGGGAGAGAGATATGGGGCATGAGCGGGGAGTGGAGGGAAGGGGAGAGACACGGGGCATGAGCGGGGGATGGGGGAGAAGGGGAGACATGGGGTATGAGCGGGGGCTGGGGGGAAGGGGAGAGACACACGGGGCATGAGTGGGTGGTGGGGGGAAGGGGAGAGACACACGGGGTGTGGGCAGGGGGTGGGGGAGGCGAGATACACACGGGGCGTGAGCGGGGGGTGGGAGGAAAGGAGGGAGACACGGGGCATGAGCGGGGAGTGGGGGGGAAGGGGAGAGAGACACGGGGCATGAGCGGAGGGTGGGGGGGCAACAGGAGACATGGTGCATGAGCGGGGGGTGGGGGTACACGAGGGAAACACGGGGCATGAGTGGGGGGGAACAGGGGAGACACGGGGCATGAGCGGGGAGTGGGGGGTAACACAAGGGAAACATGGGGCATGAGCGGGGGGTCGGGGGTAACACAAGGGAAACACGGGGCATGAGCAGGGGGTGGGGGGTATCAGGGGAGGCAGGTCATGAGCGGGGGGTGGGGGAACAGGGCACACGGGGCATGAGCGGGGGTGGGGGGGAACAGGGGAGACACACGGGGCATGAGCGGGGGGTGGGGGGAAGGGGAGAGACACACGGGGCATAAGTGGGGGGTGGGGGGAAAGAAGGGAGACACGGGGCATGAGCAGGGGGTGGGGGGAAGTGGAGAGACACACGGGGCATGAGCAGGGGGTTGGGGGGAAGGGGCGAGACACACAGGGTGTGAGCGGGGGTTGGGGGGAAGGGGAGAGAGACACAGGGCATGAGCGGGGGGTGGGGGGAAGGGGAGAGACACGGGGCATGAGCGGGGGGTGGGGGGACAAGGGGAGAGAGACACGGGGCATGAGCGGGGGTTGGGGGGAAGGGGAGAGACACACAGGGCATGAGCGGGGGGTGGGGGGAAGGGGAGAGACACACAGGGCTGGGGGTGGGGGGAGATACACACGGGGCATGAGCAGGGGTTGGGGGAGAGGAGGGATACACGGGGCGTGAGCGGGGAGTAGGGGGGAGGCGAAGGGGAGAGACACACGGGGCATGAGCGGGGGTGGGGGGAAAGGAGGGAGACACGGGGCATGAGTGGGGGTGGGGGGACGGGGGGAGACACGGGGCATGAGCGGGGGGTGGGGGGTAACACAAGGGAGACACGGGGCATGAGCAGGGGTGGGGGTAACAGGGGAGACAGGGCATGGTTGGGGGGTAACACAAGGGAGACACGGGGCATGAGCAGGGGGGTGGGGGGGCAACACGAAGCATGAGCAGGGGGTGGGGTGTAATACAAGGGAGACACGGGGCATGAGCGGGGGGTGGGGGGTAACACAAGGGAGACACAGGGCATGAGCTGGGGTGGGGTGTAACACAAGGGAGACACGGGGCATGAGCGGGGGTGGGGGGTAACAGGGGAGACAGGTTATGAGTCGGGGGTGGGGGGGAAGTGGAGAGAGACACGGGGCATGAGCGGGGGCTGGGGTGGAAGGGGGGAGAGACACGGGTATGAGCGGAGGGTGGGGGTGGAGGGGAAGGGGAGAGACACACGGGGCATGAGGGGGGGAAAGGAGGGAGACAAGGGGCATGAGCGGGGGTGGGGGGAAGGGGAGAGACACGGGGCATGAGCGGGAGGTGGGGGGTAACACAAGGGAGACACGAGGCATGTGTGGGTGGTGGGGGGAACAGTAGGGAGACACGGGGCATGAGCGGGGGGTGGGTGGGGAGTGGAGAGACACACAGGGCTTGAACGCGGGGTGGAGGGGAAGGGGAGAGAGACACCGGGCATGGGCGGGTGGTGGGGAGAAGAGGAGAGAGACACCGGGCAATTGGGAAGGGGAGAGAGACACGGGGCATGAGCGGGGGTGGGGGGAAGGGGAGAGAGACACGGAGCATGAGCGGGGGATGGGGGAAGGGGAGAGAGACACAGGGCATGAGCGGGGGCTGGGGGGAAGGGGAGAGAGACACGGGGCATGAGCGTGGGGTGGGGGGAAGGGGAGAGAGAAACGGGGCATGAGCGGGGGCTGGGGTGGAAGGGGAGAGAGACACGGGTATGAGCGGAGGGTGGGGGTGGAGGGGAAGGGGAGAGACACACGGGGCAAGAACGGGGGAAAGGAGGGAGACAAGGGGCATGAGCGGGGGTGGGGGAAGGGGAGAGACACGGGGCATGAGCGGGAGGTGGGGGGTAACACAAGGGAGACACGAGGCATGTGTGGGTGGTGGGGGGAACAGTAGGGAGACACGGGGCATGAGCGGGGGGTGGGGGGGAAGTGGAGAGACACACAGGGCTTGAACGCGGGGTGGAGGGGAAGGGGTGAGACACACGGGGCATGAGTAGGGGGTGGGGGAAGGGGAGAGACACACGGGGCATGAGCAGGGTGTGGGGGGGGAGGGGAGAGACACACGGGGCATGAGCAGTGGTGGAGGGGAAGTGGAGAGAGACACCGGGTATGGGCGGGTGGTGGGGGGAAGGTGAGAGAGACACCGGGCATGGACGGGGGGAGCAAGGGGAGAGACACACGGGCCATGAGCGCGGGGTGGGGGGAAGGGGAGAGACACACGGGGCATGAGTGGGGGGTGGGGCTAAGGGGAGAGAGACACAGGGCATGAGCGGGGGGTGGGGGAACATGAGGGGAACACGGGGCATGAGCAGGAGGGGGTGGGGGGTAACACAATGGAAACACGAGGCAATGAGCGGGGCTGGGGGGAACATGAGTGAGACACGGGGCATGAGCGGGGGGTGGGGGCAACAGGAGACATGGGGCATGAGTGGGGTGTGGGGGGAACACGAGGTAGACACGGGGAATGAGCGGGGGTGGGGGGTAACATGAGGGAGACACGGGAAAGAGCGGGGGGTAGGGGGTAACACGAGGCATGAGCGGGGGTGCGGGAACAAGAGGGAAACATGGGGCATGAGCAGGGGGGTGGGGGTACAGGAGGGAAACACGGGGCATGAGCAGGGGGGTGTGGGGTGGGGGTACAGGAGGGAGACACGGGACATGACCGGAGGGTGGGGGGCAAAAGGATACATGGGGCATGAGCGGGGGTAGGGGTACACGACGGAAACACGGGGCATGAGCGGGGGGTGGGGGGGAACAGGGGAGATGCGGGGCATGAGCGGGGGGTGGGGGGAAAGGAGGGAGACACGGGGCATGAGCGGGAGTGGGGGGAACAGGGGAGACACGGGGCATGAGCGGGGGTGTAACACAAGGGAGACACGGGGCATGAGCGGGGGGTGGGGGTAACACAAGGGAGTCACGGGGCATGAGCTGGGGGTGGAGGGTAAGAGGGGAGACAGGGCATGAGCGGGGGGTGGGGGGAACAGGAGAGACACACTGGGCATGAGCAGGGGGTGGGGGGAAGGGGAGAGACACACTGGACATGAGCGGGAGGTGGGGGGAAAGGAGGGAGACACGGGGCATGAGCGGGGGTGGGGGGAAGGGGAGAGACACACGGGGCATGAGCGGGGGTTGGGGGAAGGGGAGAGACACACGGGGTGTGAGCAGGGGGTGGGGGCAGAGGGGAGAGAGACACGGGGCATGAGTGGAGGGTGGGGGGAAGGGGAGAGACACGGGGCATGAGCGGGGCATGGGGGGAAGGGGAGAGACACACAGGGCAGGGGGTGGGGGGGAGGTGAGATACACATGGGGCATGAGCGGGGGGTTGGGGCAACAGGAGACACGGGGCTTGAGTGGGGTGTGGGGGTAACACGAGGGAGACACGGGGCATGAGCGGGGTTGGGGGGTAACACGAGGGAGACACAGGGAATGAGCGGGGGACGGGGGGAACAGGGGAGACGCGGGGCATGAGCGGGGGGTGGGCGGGACAGGGGAGACACGGGGCATGAGCGGGGGGTAACACAAGGGAGACACGGGGCATGAGCGGGGGTTGGGGAAAGGAGGGAGATACGGGACATGAGCGGGAGTGAGGGGAACAGGGGAGACACGGGGCATGAGCGGGGGTGTAACACAAGGGAGACACGGGGCATGACCGAGGGGTGGGGGGTAACACAAGGGAGACACAGGGCATGAGCTGGGGGTGGGGGTAACAGGGGAGACAGGTCATGAGCGGGGGTGGGGGAACAGGGCACACCTGGCATGAGCGGGGGAACAAGGGAGACACACTGGGCATGAGCAGGGGGTGGGGGGAAGGGGAGAGACACACTGGGCATGAGCGGGGGATGGGGGAAAGGAGGGAGACATGGGGCATGAGCGGGGGTGGGGGGAAGGGGAGAGACACACGGGGCATGAGCGGGGGTTGGGGGAAGGGGAGAGACACACGGGGTGTGAGCGGGGAGTGGGGGCGGAGGGGAGAGAGATATGGGGCATGAGCGGGGAGTGGAGGGAAGGGGAGAGACACGGGGCATGAGCGGGGGGTGGTGGAGAAGGGGAGACATGGGGTATGAGCGGGGGCTGGGGGGAAGGGGAGAGACACACGGGGCATGAGTGGGTGGTGGGGGGAAGGGGAGAGACACACGGGGTGTGGGCAGGGATTGGGGGAGGCGAGATACACACGGGGCATGAGCGGGGGGTGGGAGGAAAGGAGGGAGACACGGGGCATGAGCGGGGAGTGGGGGGAAGGGGAGAGAGACACGGGGCATGAGCGGAGGGTGGGGGGGCAACAGGAGACATGGTGCATGAGCGGGGGGTGGGGGTACACGAGGGAAACACGGGGCATGAGTGGGGGGGAACAGGGGAGACACGGGGCATGAGCGGGGAGTGGGGGTAACACAAGGGAAACATGGGGCATGAGCGGGGGGCGGGGGGTAACACAAGGGAAACACGGGGCATGAGCAGGGGGTGGGGGGTATCAGGGGAGGCAGGTCATGAGCGGGGGGTGGGGGAACAGGGCACACGGGGCATGAGCGGGGGTGGGGGGGAACAGGGGAGACACACGGGGCATGAGCGGGGGGTGGGGGGAAGGGGAGAGACACACGGGGCATAAGTGGGGGTGGGGGGAAAGAAGGGAGACATGGGGCATGAGCAGGGGGGTGGGGGGAAGTGGAGAGACACACGGGGCATGAGCAGGGGGTTCGGGGGAAGGGGCGAGACACACGGGGTGTGAGCGGGGGTTGGGGGGAAGGGGAGAGAGACACAGGGCATGAGCGGGGGGTGGGGGGAAGGGGAGAGACACGGGGCATGAGCGGGGGGTGGGGGGACAAGGGGAGGGAGACACGGGGCATGAGCGGGGGTTGGGGGAAGGGGAGAGACACACAGGGCATGAGCGGGGGGTGGGGGGAAGGGGAGAGACACACAGCGCTGGGGGTGGGGGGAGATACACACGGGGCATGAGCAGGGGTTGGGGGAGAGGAGGGATACACGGGGCGTGAGCGGGGAGTAGGGGGGAGGCAAAGGGGAGAGACACACGGGGCATGAGCGGGGGTGGGGGGAAAGGAGGGAGACACGGGGCATGAGCGGGGGTGGGGGGAAAGGAGGGAGACACGGGGCATGAGTGGGGGTGGGGGGACGGGGGAGACACGGGGCATGAGCGGGGGGTGGGGGGTAACACAAGGGAGACACGGGGCATGAGCAGGGGTGGGGGTAACAGGGGAGACAGGGCATGGTTGGGGGGTAACACAAGGGAGACACGGGGCATGAGCAGGGGGGTGGGGGGGCAACACGAAGCATGAGCAGGGGGTGGGGTGTAACACAATGGAGACACGGGGCATGAGCGGGGGGTGGGGGGTAACACAAGGGAGACACAGGGCATGAGCTGGGGTGGGGTGTAACACAAGGGAGACACGGGGCATGAGCGGGGGTGGGGGGTAACAGGGGAGACAGGTTATGAGTCGGGGGTGGGGGGGAAGTGGAGAGAGACACGGGGCATGAGCAGGGGGTGGGGGGAAGGGAAGAGACACACACGGGGCATGAGTGGGGGGTGGTGGGAAGGGGAGAGAGACACGAGGCATGAGTGGGGGGTGGGGGAACAGTAGGGAGACACGGGGCATGAGCGGGGGGTGGGGAGGAAGGGGAGAGACACACAGGGCATGAGCGCCGGGTGGGGGGAAGGGAAGAGACACACACGGGGCATAAGTGGGGGGTGGTGGGAAGGGGAGAGAGACACGAGGCATGAGTGGGGGGTGGGGGGAACAGTATGGAGACACGGGGCATGAGCGGGGGATGGGGGGGAAGTGGAGAGACACACAGGGCTTGAACGCGGGGTGGAGGGGAAGGGGTGAGACACACTGGGCATGAGTAGGGGGTGGGGGGAAGGGGAGAGACACATGGGGCATGAGCGGGGTATTGGGGGGAAGGGTTGAGACACACGGGGCATGAGCAGGGGGTGGAGGGGAAGGGGAGAGAGACATCGGGTATGGGCGGGTGGTGGGGGGAAGGGGAGAGAGACACCGGGCATGGACGCGGGGGAGCAAGGGAAGAGACACACCGGCCATGAGCGCGGGTGGGGGGAAGGGGAGAGACACACGGGGCATTAGCGGCGGGTGGGGGGAGGGGAGAGATACACGGGGCATGAGCGGGGGGTGGAGGGGAAAGGGAGAGACACATGGGGCATGAGCAGGGGGTAGCAGGGGGTCGGGGGAAGGGGAGAGAGACACGGGGCATGAGCAGAGGGTGGGGGGAAGGGGAGAGAGACACAGAGAATGAGCGGGGGGTGGGGGAACAGTAGGGAGATATGGGGCATGAGCAGAGGGTGGGGGGAAGGGGAGAGACACACGGGGCATGAGCGGGGGGTGGAGGGGAAGGGGAGAGACACACGGTGCATGAGCGGCCGGTGTGAAAGGGAAGGGGAGAGAGCCACCGGGCATGGGCGGGTGGTGGGGGTAAGAGGAGAGAGACACGGAGCATGAGCGGGGGATGGGGGAAGGGGAGAGAGACACGGGGCATGAGCGGGGGCTGGGGGGAAGGGGAGAGAGACACGGGGCATGAGCGTGGGGTGGGGGGGAAGGGGAGAGAGAAACGGGGCATGAGCGGGGGTTGGGGTGGAAGGGGAGAGAGACACGGGTATGAGCGGAGGGTGGGGGTGGAGGGGAAGGGGAGAGACACACGGGGCATGAGCGGGGGGAAAGGAGGGAGACAAGGGGCATGAGCGGGGGTGGGGGGAAGGGGAGAGACACGGGGCATGAGCGGGAGGTGAGGGGTAACACAAGGGAGACACGAGGCATGTGTGGGTGGCGGGGGGAACAGTAGGGAGACACGGGGCATGAGCGGGGGGTGGGGGGGAAGTGGAGAGACACACAGGGCTTGAACGCGGGGTGGAGGGGAAGGGGAGAGAGACACTGGTCATGGGCAGGTGGTGGGGAGAAGAGGAGAGAGACACCGGGCAATTGGGAAGGGGAGTGAGACACGGGGCATGAGCGGGGGTGGGGGGAAGGGGAGAGAGACACGGAGCATGAGCGGGGGTTGGGGGAAGGGGAGAGAGACAAGGGGCATGAGCGTGGGGTGGGGGGAAGGGGAGAGAGAAACGGGGCATGAGCGGGGGCTGGGGTGGAAGGGGAGAGAGACACGGGTATGAGCGGAGGGTGGGGGTGGAGGGGAAGGGGAGAGACACACGGGGCATGAGCGGGGAAAAGGAGGGAGACAAGGGGCATGAGCGGGGGTGGGGGGAAGAGGAGAGACACGGGGCATGAGCGGGAGGTGGGGGGTAACACAAGGGAGACACGAGGCATGTGTGGGTGGTGGGGGGAACAGTAGGGAGACACGGGGCATGAGTGGGGGGTGGGGGGGAAGTGGAGAGACACACAGGGCTTGAACGCGGGATGGAGGGGAAGGGGTGAGACACACGGGGCATGAGTAGGGGGTGGGGGGAAGGGGAGAGACACACGGGGCATGAGCAGTGTGTGGGGGGGAAGGGGAAAGACACACGGGGCATGAGCAGTGGTGGAGGGGAAGGGGAGAGAGACACCGGGTATGGGCGGGTGGTGGGGGGAAGGTGAGAGAGACACCGGGCATGGACGGGGGGGAGCCAGGGGAGAGACACACGGGCCATGAGCGCGGGGTGGGGGGAAGGGGAGAGACACACGGGGCATGAGTGGGGGGTGGGGGTAAGGGGAGAGAGACACAGGGCATGAGCGGGGGGTGGGGGGAAGGGGAGAGACACGGGGCATTAGCGGGGGGTGGGGGGAGGGGAGAGACACATGTGGTATGAGTGGGGGTGTGGGTGAAAGGAGGGAGTCACAGGGCATGAGCGGGGGGTGGAGGGGAAGGGGAGAGACACATGGGGCATGAGCAGGGGGTGGCAGGGGGTGGGGAGAAGGGGAGAGAGACACGGGGCATGAGCCGGGGGTGGGGGGAAAGGGGAGAGACAGATGGGGCATGAGCAGGGGGTGGGGGGAAGGGGAGAGAGACACAGAGAATGAGCGGGGGGTGGGGGAACAGTAGGGAGATATGGGGCATGAGCGTGGGTTGGGGGGAAGGGGAGAGACACACGGGGCATGAGCGGGGGGTGGGTGGGAAGGGGAGAGACACACGGGGCATGAGCGGGGGGTGGAGGGGAAGGGGAGAGAGACATCGGGCATGGGAGGGTGGTGGGGGGAAGGGGAGAGAGACACCGGGCAATTGGGAAGAGGAGAGAGACACGGGGCATGAGCCACGGTGGGGGGAAGGGGAGAGAGACACGGGGCATGAGCGGGCGGTGGGGGAAGGGAGAGAGACACGGGGCATGAGCGTGGGGTGGGGGGAAGGGGAGAGAGAAACAGGGCATGAGCGGGGGCTGGGGTGGAAGGGGAGAGAGACACGGGTATGAGTGGAGGGTGGGGGTGGAGGGGAAGGGGAGAGACACACAGGGCATGAGCGGGGGAAAGGAGGGAGACAAGGGGCATGAGTGGGGGGTGGGGGGAAGGGGAGAGACACGGGGCATGAGCGGGATGTGGGGGGTAACACAAGGGAGACACGGGGCATGAGCGGGGGGTGGGGGGTAACACGAGGGAGACACGGGGCATGAGCGGGTGTGGGGGGTAACACAACGGAGACACTGGGCATGAGCGGGGGGTGGGGGGGTAACACAAGGGCGACATGGGGCATGAGCTGGGGGTGGGGGGTAACACAAGGGAGACACGGGGCATGAGCGGAGGGTGGGGGTAACAGGGGAGACAGGTCATGAGCGGGGGGGTAACAGGGGAGACCAGGGGCATGAGAGGGGGTGGGGGGGAGTGGAGAGAGACACGGGGCATGAGCAGGGGGTGGGGGGAACAGTAGGGAGACACGGGAAATGAGCGGGGGGTGAGGGGAAGGGGAGAGACACACGGGGCATGAGCGGGGGGTGGGGGGAACAGTAGAGAGACACGGGGCATAAGCGGGGGGTGGTGGGGGAAGGGGAGAGACACACGGGGCATGAGCGGGAGGTGGGGGGAAGTGGAGAGACACACGGGGCATGAGCGGGGGTGGGGGGAAGCGGAGAGACACACGTGGCATGAGCAGGGGGTGGGGGGATGTGAGAGACACACGGGGCATGAGCAGAGGTTGGGGGAAAGGAGGGAAACACAGGGCATGAGCGGGGGGTGGGGGGAAGGGGAGAGACACACGAGGCATGGGCGTGGGGGGGAAGGAGAGAGAGACACGGGGCATGAGCGGGGGGTGGGGGGAGGGGATAGACACACGGGCATGAGCGGGGGTGGGGGGAAGGGGAGAGACACACGGGGCATGAGCGGGGGGTGGGGGGGAATGTGAGAGAGACACAGGGCCTGAGCAGGGGTGGGGGGAACAGTAGGGAGACACGGGGCATGAGCAGGGGGTGGGGGGAAGGGGAAAGACACACAGGGCATGAGCGGGGGTGGGGGGGAAGGGGAGAGACACACAGGGCATGAGCCGGGGGTGGGGGGGAAGGGGAGAGAGACACGGGGCGGGGGTGGGGGGTGGGGGGAACAGTAGGGAGACACGGGGCATGAGCGGGGGGTGGGGAGGAAGGGAGAGACACACAGGGCATGAGCGTGGGGTGGGGGAAGGGAAGAGACACACACGGGGCATGAGTGGGGGTGGTGGGAAGGGGAGAGAGACACGAGGCATGAGTGGGGGGTGGGGGGAACAGTAGGGAGACACGGGGCATGAGCGGGGGGTGGGGGGAAGTGGAGAGACACACAGGGCTTGAACGCGGGGTGGAGGGGAAGGGGTGAGACACACGGGGCATGAGTAGGGGGTGGGGGGAAGGGGAGAGACACACGGGGCATGAGCGGGGTGTGGGGGGGAAGGGGAGAGACACACGGGGCATGAGCAGGGGGTGGAGGGGAAGGGGAGAGAGACACCGGGTATGGGCGGGTGGTGGGGGGAAGGGGAGAGAGACACCGGGCATAGACGGGGGGAGCAAGAGGAGAGACACACCGGCCATGAGCGCGGGTGGGGGGAAGGGGAGAGACACACGGGGCATTAGCGGCGGGTGGGGGGAGGGGAGAGATACACGGGGCATGAGCGGGGGGTGGAGGGGAAAGGGAGAGACACATGGGGCATGAGCAGGAGGTGGCAGGGGGTGGGGGGAAGGGGAGAGAGACACGGGGCATGAGCAGGCGGTGGGGGAAGGGGAGAGAGACACAGAGAATGAGCGGGGGGTGGGGGAACAGTAGGGAGATATGGGGCATGAGCGGGGGGTGGGGGGAAGGGGAGAGACACACGGGGCATTAGCGGGGGGTGTGATGGGGAAGGGGAGAGAGACACCGGGCATGGGCGGGTGGTGGGGGGAAGAGAGAGAGACACTGGGCAATTGGGAAGGGGAGAGAGACACGGGGCATGAGCGGGGGTGGGGGGAAGGGGAGAGAGACACGGAGCATGAGCGGGGGATGGGGGAAGGGGGGAGAGACACGGGGCATGAGCGGGGGGTGGAGGGGAAGGGGAGAGAGACACCGGGTATGGGCGGGTGGTGGGGGGAAGGGGAGAGAGACACCGGGCATAGACGGGGGGGAGCAAGAGGAGAGACACACCGGCCATGAGCGCGGGTGGGGGGAAGGGGAGAGACACACGGGGCATTAGCGGCGGGTGGGGGGAGGGGAGAGATACACGGGGCATGAGCGGGGGGTGGAGGGAAAGGGAGAGACACATGGGGCATGAGCAGGAGGTGGCAGGGGTGGGGGGAAGGGGAGAGAGACACGGGGCATGAGCAGGGGGTGGGGGAAGGGGAGAGAGACACAGAGAATGAGCAGGGGGTGGGGGAACAGTAGGGAGATATGGGGCATGAGCGGGGGTTGGGGGAAGGGGAGAGACACACGGGGCATGAGCGGGGGTGGGGGGGAAGGGGAGAGACACACGGGGCATTAGCGGGGGGTGTGATGGGGAAGGGGAGAGAGACACCGGGCATGGGCGGGTGGTGGGGGGAAGAGGAGAGAGACACCGGGCAATTGGGAAGGGGAGAGAGACACGGGGCATGAGCGGGGGTGGGGGGAAGGGGAGAGAGACACGGCGCATGAGCGGGGGATGGGGGAAGGGGAGAGAGACACGGGGCATGAGCGGGGGCTGGGGGAAGGGAGAGAGACACGGGGCATGAGCGTGGGGTGGGGGAAGGGGAGAGAGAAACGCGGCATGAGCGGGGGCTGGGGGTGGAAGGGGGAGAGAGACACGGGTATGAGTGGAGGGTGGGGGTGGAGGGGAAGGGGAGAGACAAACGGGGCATGAGCGGGGGAAAGGAGGGAGACAAGGGGCATGAGCGGGGGTGGGGGGAAGGGGAGAGACACGGGGCATGAGCGGGAGGTGGGGGTAACACAAGGGAGACAGTAGGCATGTGTGGGTGGTGGGGGGAACAGTAGGGAGTCACGGGGCATGAGCGGGGGGTGGGGGGGAAGTGAAGAGACACACAGGGCTTGAACGCGGGGTGGAGGGGAAGGGGAGAGAGACACCGGGCATGGGCGGGTGGTGGGGGGAAGAGGAGAGAGACACCGGGCAATTGGGAAGGGGAGAGAGACACGGGGCATGAGCGGGGGTGGGGGGAAGGGGAGAGAGACACGGAGCATGAGCGGGGGATGGGGGGAAGGGGAGAGAGACACGGGGGCATGAGCGGGGGCTGGGGGAAGGGGAGAGAGACACGGGGCATGAGCGTGGGGTGGGGGAAGGGGAGAGAGAAACGGGGCATGAGCGGGGGCTGGGGTGGAAGGGGAGAGAGACACGGGTATGAGCGGAGGGTGGGGGTGGAGGGGAAGGGGAGAGACACACGGGGCATGAGCGGGGGAAAGGAGGGAGACAAGGGGCATGAGCGGGGGTGGGGGGAAGGGGAGAGACACGGGGCATGAGCGGGAGGTGGGGGTAACACAAGGGAGACACGAGGCATGTGTGGGTGGTGGGGGGAAACAGTAGGGAGACACAGGGCATGAGTGGGGGGTGGGGGGGAAGTGGAGAGACACACAGGGCTTGAACGCGGGGTGGAGGGGAAGGGGTGAGACACACGGGGCATGAGTAGGGGATGGGGGAAGGGGAGAGACACACGGGGCATGAGCGGGGTGTGGGGGGAAGGGGAGAGACACACGGGGCATGAGCAGTGGTGGAGGGGAAGGGGAGAGAGACACCGGGTATGGGCGGGTGGTGGGGGGAAGGTGAGAGAGACACCGGGCATGGACGGGGGGAGCAAGGGGAGAGACACACGGGCCATGAGCGCGGGGTGGGGGGAAGGGAGAGACACACGGGGCATGAGTGGGGGGTGGGGGTAAGGGGAGAGAGACACAGGGCATGAGCGGGGGGTGGGGGGAAGGGGAGAGACACGGGGCATTAGCGGGGGGTGGGGGGAGGGGAGAGACACATGTGGCATGAGTGGGGTGTGGGGGAAAGGAGGGAGTCACAGGGCATGAGCGGGGTGTGGAGGGGAAGGGGAGAGACACATGGGGCATGAGCAGGGGGTCGCAGGGGGTGGGGAGAAGGGGAGAGAGACACTGGGCATGAGCCGGGGGTGGGGGGAAGGGGAGAGACAGATGGGGCATGAGCAGGGGGTGGGGGGAAGGGGAGAGAGACACAGAGAATGAGCGGGGGGTGGGGGAACAGTAGGGAGATATGGGGCATGAGCGTGGGTTGGGGGGAAGGGGAGAGACACACGGGGCGTGAGTGGGGGGTGGGGGGAAGGGGAGAGACACACGGGGCATGAGCGGGGGGTGGAGGGGAAGGGGAGAGAGACACTGGGCATGGGAGGGTGGTGGGGGGAAGGGGAGAGAGACACCGGGCAATTGGGAAGAGGAGAGAGACACGGGGCATGAGCCACGGTGGGGGGAAGGGGAGAGAGACACGGGGCATGAGCGGGGGGTGGGATTAAGGGGAGAGAGACACGGGGCATGAGCATGGGGTGGGGGAAGGGGAGAGAGAAACGGGGCATGAGCGGGGGCTGGGGTGGAAGGGGAGAGAGACACGGGTATGAGTGGAGGGTGGAGGGGAAGGGGAGAGACACACATGGCATGAGCGGGGGAAAGGAGGGAGACAAGGGGCATGAGTGGCGGGTGGGGGAAGGGGAGAGACACGGGGCATGAGCGGGAGGTGGGGGGTAACACAAGGGAGACACGGGCATGAGCGGGGGGTGGGGGGTAACACGAGGGAGACACGGGGCATGAGCGGGGGTGGGGGGTAACACAACGGAGACACTGGGCATCAGCGGGGGGTGGGGGGGTAACACAAGGGCGACATGGGGCATGAGCTGAGGGTGGGGGGTAACACAAGGGAGACACGGGGCATGAGCGGAGGGTGGGAGTAACAGGGGAGACAGGTCATGAGAGGGGGGGTAACAGGGGAGACAAGGGGCATGAGCGGGGGTGGGGGGAAGTGGAGAGAGACACGGGGCATGAGCAGGGGGTGGGAGGAACAGTAGGGAGACACGGGAAATGAGCGGGGGGTGAGGGGAAGGGGAGAGACACACGGGGCATGAGCGGGAGGTGGGGGGAAGTGGAGAGACACACGGGGCATGAGCGGGGGGTGGGGGGGAAGCGGAGAGACACACGTGGCATGAGCAGGGGGTGGGGGGATGTGAGAGACACACGGGGCATGAGCAGGGGGTGGGGGGAAAGGAGGGAAACACAGGGCATGAGCGGGGGGTGGGGGAAGAGAGAGACACACGAGGCATGGGCGTGGGGGAGAAGGAGAGAGAGACACGGGGCATGAGCGGGGGGTGGGGGGGAGGGGATAGACACACGGGGCATGAGCGGGGGGTGGGGGGAAGGGGAGAGACACACGGGGCATGAGCGGGGGGTGGGGGGGAATGTGAGAGAGACACAGGGCCTGAGCAGGGGTGGGGGGAACAGTAGGGAGACACGGGGCATGAGCAGGGGGTGGGGGGAAGGGGAGAGACACACAGGGCATGAGCGGGGGGTGGGGGGGAAGGGGAGAGACACACAGGGCATGAGCCGGGGGTGGGGGGGAAGGGGAGAGAGACACGGGGCGGGGGTGGGGGGAAGGGGAGAGAGACACGGGCATTAGCGGCGGGTGGGGGGAGGGGATAGACACACGGGGCATGAGCGGGGGTGGGGGGAAGGGGAGAGACACACGGGGCATGAGCGGGGGGTGGGGGGGAATGTGAGAGAGACACAGGGCCTGAGCAGGGGTGGGGGGAACAGTAGGGAGACACGGGGCATGAGCAGGGGGTGGGGGGAAGGGGAAAGACACACAGGGCATGAGCGGGGGGTGGGGGGGAAGGGGAGAGACACACAGGGCATGAGCCGGGGGTGGGGGGGAAGGGGAGAGAGACACGGGGCGGGGGTGGGGGGTGGGGGGAACAGTAAAGAGACACGGGGCATGAGCGGGGGGTGGGGAGGAAGGGGAGAGACACACAGGGCATGAGCGCGGGGTGGGGGGAAGGGAAGAGACACACACGGGGCATGAGTGGGGGTGGTGGGAAGGGGAGAGAGACACGAGGCATGAGTGGGGGGTGGGGGGAACAGTAGGGAGACACGGGGCATGAGCGGGGGGTGGGGGGGAAGTGGAGAGACACACAGGGCTTGAACGCGGGGTGGAGGGGAAGGGGTGAGACACACGGGGCATGAGTAGGGGGTGGGGGGAAGGGGAGAGACACACGGGGCATGAGCGGGGTGTGGGGGGGAAGGGGAGAGACACACGGGGCATGAGCAGGGGGTGGAGGGGAAGGGGAGAGAGACACCGGGTATGGGCGGGTGGTGGGGGGAAGGGGAGAGAGACACCGGGCATAGACGGGGGGAGCAAGAGGAGAGACACACCGGCCATGAGCGCGGGTGGGGGGAAGGGGAGAGACACACGGGGCATTAGCGGCGGGTGGGGGGAGGGGAGAGATACACGGGGCATGAGCGGGGGGTGGAGGGGAAAGGGAGAGACACATGGGGCATGAGCAGGAGGTGGCAGGGGGTGGGGGGAAGGGGAGAGAGACACGGGGCATGAGCAGGCGGTGGGGGAAGGGGAGAGAGACACAGAGAATGAGCGGGGGGTGGGGGAACAGTAGGGAGATATGGGGCATGAGCGGGGGGTGGGGGGAAGGGGAGAGACACACGGGGCATTAGCGGGGGGTGTGATGGGGAAGGGGAGAGAGACACCGGGCATGGGCGGGTGGTGGGGGGAAGAGGAGAGAGACACCGGGCAATTGGGAAGGGGTGAGAGACACGGGGCATGAGCGGGGGTGGGGGGAAGGGGAGAGAGACACGGAGCATGAGCGGGGGATGGGGGAAGGGGGGAGAGACACGGGGCATGAGCGGGGGGTGGAGGGGAAGGGGAGAGAGACACCGGGTATGGGCGGGTGGTGGGGGGAAGGGGAGAGAGACACCGGGCATAGACGGGGGGAGCAAGAGGAGAGACACACCGGCCATGAGCGCGGGTGGGGGGAAGGGGAGAGACACACGGGGCATTAGCGGCGGGTGGGGGGAGGGGAGAGATACACGGGGCATGAGCGGGGGGTGGAGGGGAAAGGGAGAGACACATGGGGCATGAGCAGGAGGTGGAAGGGGGTGGGGGGAAGGGGAGAGAGACACGGGGCATGAGCAGGGGGTGGGGGAAGGGGAGAGAGACACAGAGAATGAGCAGGGGGTGGGGGAACAGTAGGGAGATATGGGGCATGAGCGGGGGTTGGGGGAAGGGGAGAGACACACGGGCCATGAGCGCGGGGTGGGGGGAAGGGGAGAGACACACGGGGCATGAGTGGGGGGTGGGGGTAAGGGGAGAGAGACACAGGGCATGAGCGGGGGGTGGGGGGAAGGGGAGAGACACGGGGCATTAGCGGGGGGTGGGGGGAGGGGAGAGACACATGTGGCATGAGTGGGGTGTGGGGGAAAGGAGGGAGTCACAGGGCATGAGCGGGGTGTGGAGGGGAAGGGGAGAGACACATGGGGCATGAGCAGGGGGTCGCAGGGGGTGGGGAGAAGGGGAGAGAGACACTGGGCATGAGCCGGGGGTGGGGGGGAAGGGGAGAGACAGATGGGGCATGAGCAGGGGGTGGGGGGAAGGGGAGAGAGACACAGAGAATGAGCGGGGGGTGGGGGAACTGTAGGGAGATATGGGGCATGAGCGTGGGTTGGGGGGAAGGGGAGAGACACACGGGGCGTGAGTGGGGGGTGGGGGGAAGGGGAGAGACACACGGGGCATGAGCGGGGGGTGGAGGGGAAGGGGAGAGAGACACTGGGCATGGGAGGGTGGTGGGGGGAAGGGGAGAGAGACACCGGGCAATTGGGAAGAGGAGAGAGACACGGGGCATGAGCCACGGTGGGGGGAAGGGGAGAGAGACACGGGGCATGAGCGGGGGCTGGGGTGGAAGGGGAGAGAGACACGGGTATGAGTGGAGGGTGGAGGGGAAGGGGAGAGACACACATGGCATGAGCGGGGGAAAGGAGGGAGACAAGGGGCATGAGTGGCGGGTGGGGAAGGGGAGAGACACGGGGCATGAGCGGGAGGTGGGGGGTAACACAAGGGAGACACGGGGCATGAGCGGGGGGTGGGGGGTAACACGAGGGAGACACGGGGCATGAGCGGGGGTGGGGGGTAACACAACGGAGACACTGGGCATCAGCGGGGGGTGGGGGGGTAACACAAGGGCGACATGGGGCATGAGCTGAGGGTGGGGGGTAACACAAGGGAGACACGGGGCATGAGCGGAGGGTGGGAGTAACAGGGGAGGGGGGGTAACAGGGGAGACAAGGGGCATGAGCGGGGGTGGGGGGGAAGTGGAGAGAGACACGGGGCATGAGCAGGGGGTGGGAGGAACAGTAGGGAGACACGGGAAATGAGCGGGGGGTGAGGGGAAGGGGAGAGACACACGGGGCATGAGCGGGAGGTGGGGGGAAGTGGAGAGACACACGGGGCATGAGCGGGGGGTGGGGGGGAAGCGGAGAGACACATGTGGCATGAGCAGGGGGTGGGGGGATGTGAGAGACACACGGGGCATGAGCAGGGGGTGGGGGGAAAGGAGGGAAACACAGGGCATGAGTGGGGGGTGGGGAAGAGAGAGACACACGAGGCATGGGCGTGGGGGAGAAGGAGAGAGAGACACGGGGCATGAGCGGGGGGTGGGGGGGGAGGGGATAGACACACGGGGCATGAGCGGGGGGTGGGGGGAAGGGGAGAGACACACGGGGCATGAGCGGGGGGGGGTGGGGGGGAATGTGAGAGAGACACAGGGCCTGAGCAGGGGTGGGGGGAACAGTAGGGAGACACGGGGCATGAGCAGGGGGTGGGGGGAAGGGGAGAGACACACGGGGCATGAGCGGGGGGTGGGGGGGAAGGGGAGAGACACACAGGGCATGAGCCGGGGGTGGGGGGGAAGGGGAGAGAGACACGGGGCGGAGGTTGGGGGGAAGGGGAGAGAGACACGGGCATTAGCGGCGGGTGGGGGGAGGGGAGAGACACACAGGGCATGAGCGGGGGGGGTGGGGGGAAAGGAAGGAGACACAGGGCATGAGCGGGGGTGGGGGAAGGGGAGAGAGACACGGGGCATGAGCGGGAGCTGGGGTGGAAGGGGAGAGAGACACTGGTATGAGCGGAGGGTGGGGGTGGAGGGGAAGGGGAGAGACACACGGGGCATGAGCTGGGGGAAAGGAGGGAGACAAGGGGCATGAGTGGGGAGTGGGGGGAAGGGGAGAGACACGGGGCATGAGCGGGAGGTGGGGGGTAACACAAGGGAGACACGGGGCATGAGCGGTGGCTGGGGGGTAACAGGGGAGACAGGGCATGGGTGTGGGGGTAACACAAGGGAGACACGGGGCATGAGCGGGGTGTGGGGAGTAACATGAGGGAGACACGGAGCATGAGCGGGGGGTGGGGGGGTAACACAACAGAGACACTGGGCCTAAGCGGGGGGTGGGAGGGGTAACACAAGGGAGACACGGGGCATGAGCTGGGGGTGGGGGGTAACACAAGGGAGACACGGGGCATGAGCGGAGGGTGGGGGTAACAGGGGAGACAGGTCATGAGCGGGGGGGTAACAGGGGAGACACGGGGCATGAGTGGGGGGTGGGGGGAAAGTGGAGAGAGACACGGGGCATGAGCAGGGGGTGGGGGGAACAGTAGGGAGACACGGGAAATGAGCGGGGGGTGGGGGGAAGGGGAGAGACACACGGGACATGAGCGAGGGGTGGGGGGAACAGTAGGGAGACACGGGGCATGAGCGGGGGGTGGTGGGGGAGGGGGAGAGATACACGGGGCATGAGCAGGAGGTGGGGGAAGTGGAGAGACACACGGGGCATGAGCAGGGAGTGGGGGGATGGGAGAGACACACAGGCATGAGCGGGGGGTGGGGGGAAAGGAGGGAAACACGGGGCATGAGCAGGGGGTGGGGGAGAAGCGGAGAGACACACGTTACATGAGCAGGGGGTGGGGGAATGGGAGAGACACACAGGGCATGAGCGGGGGGTGGGGGGAAGGAGGGAAACACGGGGCATGAGCGGTTGGTGGGGGGGGAAGGGGAGAGACACTCGGGGCATGAGCATGGGGGTGGGGGGAAGGGGAGAGAGACACGGGGCATGAGCGGGGGTTGGGGGGAAGCGGAGAGACACACGTGGCATGAGCAAGGGGTGGGGGATGGGAGAGACACATGGGGCATGAGCGGGGGGTGTGGGGAAAGGAGGGAAACATGGGGAATGAGCGGGGGGTGGGGGGGAAGGGGAGAGACACACGGGGCGTGAGCGTGGGGGTGGGGGGGAAGGGGAGAGAGACACGGGGCATGAGCGGGGGTGGGGGGGAGGGGATAGACATGCAGGGGTGGGGGGAAGTGGAGAGACACACGGGGCATGAGCAGGGGGTGGGGGGGAATGGGAGAGAGACACAGGGCCTGAGCAGGGGTGGGGGGAACAGTAGGGAGACACAGGGCATGAGAGGGGGTGGGGGGAAGGGGAGAGACACACGGGGCATGAGCGGGGGGTGGGGGGAAGGGGAGAGATACACAGGGCATGAGCCGGGGGTGGGGGGGGAGGGGAGAGATTCACAGGGCATGAGCAGGGGGCGATGGGAAGGGGAGAGACACGGGCATTAGCGGGGGAGGGGAGAGACACACGGGGCATGAGCGGGGGGTTGGGGGGAAAAGAGGGAGACACAGGGCATGAGCGGGGGATGGGGGGAAGGGGAGAGACACACATGACATGAGCGGGGGGTGGGGGGAGGGGTGAGAGACACGGGGCATGAGCAGGGGGTGGGGGGGAAGGGAAGAGACACACGGGGCATGAGCAGGGGGTGGGGGGAAGGGGAGAGAGACACAGGGCATGAGCGAGGGGTGGGGGGAACAGTAGGGAGACACGGGGCATGAGCAGGGGGTGGGGGGAAGGGGAGAGACACACGGGGCATGAGCAGGGGGTGGGGGGGAAGGGGAGAGACACACGGGGCATGAGCGGGGGGTGGGGGGAAGGGGAGAGACACACGGGGCATGAGCGGGGTTTGGGGGGAAAGGAGGGAGACACACGGGGCATGAGCGGGGGGGAAGGGGAGAGACACACGGGGCATGCGCGGGGGGTGGGGGGAAAGGAGGGAGACACACGGGGCATGAGCGGGGGGGAAGGGGAGAGACACACGGGGCATATGCGCGCGGTTCGGGGAAGGGGAGAGACACACAGGGAATGAGCGGGGGGTGGGAGGAAGGGGACAGAGACACGGGGCATGAGCGGGGGGTGAGGGGGAAGGGGAGAGACACACGGGGCATGAGCGGGGGGTGGTGGGAACAGTAGGGAGACACAGGGCATGAGTGGGGGGTGAGGGGGAAGGGGGGAGACACAGACATGAGCGGGGGGAATGGGAAAGAGAAACGGAGCATGAGCGGTGGGGTGGGAGGAACACACGGAGAATCAGCAAGGATAGGAACATGGGAGACATGGGCCATGAGCGGGGGGTGGGGGAACAAGAGAGAGACATGAGGGCCTGTGCCTCACCGCTTTTTCGTGGCCGACGCAGCCCACATCTACACTGTGCAGGCAGCAGATCCCACTCCAATAAACAAAGATGGCGGGCGTCTCTGAAAATAGACGCACTGCACGCTTCACGGCAGCCAATAGAAAAGCACGTCAGATGTCCTCGGACATCACGCAAGCTACTTGCCCAATCACCGTCCTGTCCGCGGAGCGAACAGGGAAGTGTGTCCGCGAAGCGAACACGGATATCACTAATTTTTTCTGACCTACTTTTTGGTCATTTAAAAAAAAATTACTAGACGGATTTTCACCAGATTTGCAAAAGCACGCTTTCGGGACCAAGCCGCTGCTCCTGGTCCAAGTTGGTGAAAATCCGTCCAGCGGTTTGGGCTGTAGGCGCAAGCTAAAAATAATTCACATTCAGTCTATGGGAAAAAAAAGGTTTTGGGACCCCCCCTATAACTTTGCCCCCCTGGACGAATCCTCACCAAACTTTGCAAAAAAATTCAAAGTGGGCCATATACTTTTTTTTGCAAAGTTTGGTGAGGATTCGTCCAGGGGGAACGAAGTTATAAGCCTCCCAAAAAGTGCTATTCCTATGGAAAAACACCAACTTAACCATAACTACATGGCCACTACCGTGGCCATGTAATACATGTTTATGTGTACATGTTTATGTAATAAATAGTCCTCAAAATGACTCTTTTCGGGGTACAAACAGTGTATGTTTTCAGCGCATTAAGACTTAATAGCCATGGTTAAGGGACCACTATAGCCGCGACTAAGACCTTCAGTCATTGCTACCATTGACTGCGCCTCCAAAGTTCAAAATTTAGTTGGGTGATACGGTAACAACATTTATGGATTTATGTTTAAAAAAGATTACATATCTATATATGTGCAGTAAGTAGTCCTAGTAAGGTGTATTTGGAGCTATAAACTCTGTAAGAGATGGACGGAAGATGGCAAAGAAGAATGAATAGACCCTGTAGCATTTGTGTGCTGGGTAGCTGTCAAGAGAGTGGCGGTAGTCTAGAGAGTGTAGACAGGACGTAGGAGGGATATATGGATGAGAGAAGAGATGGTAGGGGTACAATGGTGGCAAAAAAGTTGTCACTAGAGTAAGTGGTTGGGAGTAGTCATGGTTATGTAATGTTGATGAGAATAAAGAGGAGGGACTATGATTAGTGGTTCGAGCAGAGCATGTGTAAACAAAGTGAGATATAGTAATATTCTTCTATCTATTAAAAAAGAAAACATCATTAAAGAACACACTCTATAAAATACAATTAAATATAATGTTTTCTTTGTTTGCCCTCTTATGAAGTACATCATATGCACTATACAAGATACAACATTTGTGCGTATGACACAGTTGTTCTCTTCACACATAGTCATCATGGGGAATACAAATACAAAGTGGATTAAAAAAACATACACAGGGCCCGTCAAATCTATCACTACAAAGATAAGACACATCACTGCTTAGCTAGTAGAAGTACACTGAAATGATGCGGACAACTCATGAGAACTATTCAGTTATTGGCGAAGAAAAGCATGGTGGATTGAAAAAATAAAAGTGGAAAGCAGAGGTAGTGAGAGTCTCTTCTGCTTTACCTCCACGCAACAAGCGTGCACTCACAAGATTGTGTTTTAATAATTGGCAGTATTTTCAGATCAAGAAGCAACAGAGTAAGAAGGACATTGAGGAATTACAGTGTATTCATATGAAAAGGTGTTGTGGAGGAGATGTTCCAATAAACCATCTCAAAGTTTAGGAACCTCAACTCTGATGCAGCACCTTGTTAGGGTCCAGTGGGGTGATGTACGGAAACCCTACAGGAAGGCTCATGTTCAACACAAAGTCATCGCACATGGTCCACAATCAACAGAACACTGGCCAAGTACAAGCAAATAAACCTATACCCTGAGAAAACTGCATACACAAAATGAAATAGGTGCATATAAATACATTGATTTAAACCGTTATTTTGTAGGTAACATGTTCGATGAAGGTTTAAAATACATTCCAAATGAACTGCCACTTAATATGAGCATTTGGAAAATAGTGGCGATGTATGCCATCGGATAGCAGTGCTAAATATGTGACACATTATTAAGCCACATGTTCGGGAAAGGTAAAAGAATGCATCAATAATGAACTGCCACTAAATCTAACTAGGTACACAATAGTGGCAATAAATGCCATCTGATGGCAGTGGTAATTTAGCTCACAAACATCTCCCCAAATACATTTTTAAATATTTAAATCTTGACTGATACTACCACATCAGCCACACACTCAGCAAATGTATAGTGTGAGTTTTGCAATAAGAATGATAATACTGCACAGAATGGTGGCTTTTATACTAGCCAAAAGCAATACCACAAAAAGAGGTCTACATAGTAAGCAAAGTACTAAGATGGCCAACACATTTCCCCTGTAACCCATCACAGACAAGTGTACATGTACAACAATAACAACAACCAATAACAAACAATGAAACACAGAGAAATCTTTTATTTTTTGCCCACCATCCTTTGTAGCTGTGGCTATTTAACACAATCCAAACCATGTGTGTCATGTCATCGTCAATGCCCTGGGTGTAAATGTTAGCAGTGCATGGAGTTGGCGCGTGTAATGGTTCCATAGCTTACCATAACTAGCAAATTTCTTGGGGTTTTTGAATTTACTTGTAACCATAACATCTCTTTAACAAAGATTTTTCACTGAATTTGATAGGTTTTTATTATTGCAACTTAACCATAGCATCCCTTCGCCAATGTTTTTTCATTGAATTTTATAGTTTTTTTGTTAAAATCCTTGATGAGGTTACATCTCTGGACATAAGTTATGAAAGGAGAACTTCAATCAGAAATGTTATTGGCCCAATCGGCCGGGCATGTATTTGTGAACATATATCGATTGGTCTAAAAAAAAAATCCATTGTATCTTACCTTACCTCTTTACACATGCCAAAATGATGAGTCCAGTACTGCCATCTTGTGCCAATCTTAACTGTTGATCCATCCCCCTAAATTCAAGTGCCCTCGCCAAACGTATTCTCATGACCCGCCTGTAAAGCTAACATCAGTAGTCAAAACAATATGCTCCACCTGTTTTCATAATGTTCATGGGCAGCGTAGCAAAATGTACCCTGTCATCACCCACATCGTAACGTTACTTAGTGCAGAACGAAGAACATAGACACACATAACCACACATAATACATTTTATTATTTTTCACAAAAAGGATAAAAGAACATATATATTTGAAGAAAACGGCAATAGTCGGGAACATAACAGGTACTTTTATTTGTCACATAATGCTGAAAAGAGAGGATGATCTCCATAAAAACATGGATACCTTTTCCCAATGGAAGTTAAAGCTACCAAACATTGCATGCTACACATTTTTTTTGTAACTGTCAACGTTGGTGATATGATGTTGATTCCTTTCATCGATCAATCAATCCCAGTATTTGCATTCCTACTGAAAGTTCTGTATAGTTACATTTAATGTGCTTATGTACCATCATCAATGTTTCATTGACATACATGGTGTTCCATTAGTAAGAAGAAAGGCGTTCTTTCACTTTCAAACGCAACACTTTCACCTCTGTGCATTTTCAGACCCTAAAGGTTAACGTTTTGCTCATTATTACTGCTGCTGCAAAAGGACACATTGGTGTCTGGCGATTGCCCCAGTTAATGGGTATAACAGATGCATTGCTGGCGATTTTTGTACGATTCTGGTTGAAAAACCTGTCAACTGGAAGATTAAATCCATGGCAAGAGCACATTGGTAGAACATAGCTACATACATTTGATTACACAAAAATGTATTTCAGTACCAGGTTTATAATAAAATATAAACAGTACACAGGGCTTTAAGTTGGCCGGGGCTAGCCAGGGCCCCATCCCAGCAGTATCCATAAAGGATTCCGGAGATAGGGCCCTGCCGACACCCGCCCCGACTATCCATAGCCATGCCAACACCTCGGCAACTGTGAACCTGAATCACAGCACAGCTACACAAAGGGCCTGCAGTTGTGAGCTCATCGGAAGTACTGACATCTGCAAACAGCCAGTTTAAACCGTGGCTTTGGTGACACGGCTGCCAGATGACTCTAAAGTACGAAACAGGAGGAGTGCTTGAGGGCCCACTCTTTCCTTTTGTTTCTGAGTAAAGAGTTGTGATGCAGCATGAAGCCATTTAAATAAGGCTTCATGATGCATGATGACTCTTTACTCAGAAACAAAAGGAGAGACTGGGGCCTCCAGCCCTCCTACTATTTCGGAGTTCGGAGTAGAGAGTCATCACGCAGCAGGTAGCCCTTTCATTCAAGGAGCCTGTGGTTTTTAAAAGTGTGTGAGGGCTGCAGCACACCGATGTGACACTTTTGGTGCACCCAGCTACGAGGAGCTGGTTGAAGAAAATGTAATAATGCTTGCCTTCCTTCAGCAGCACCCCTACGCCCGTTGGGAAGGGGGGGCTATTTTTAGGGGGCACGCTTAAGAAGACACATACTTAGGCCACGCCCCTAATGAGAGCCCCCTCGATTTAGCATCCCACTTAATCAAATTTGCCGAGGGCAGACATACTTGTTTGTGAAAACAAACAAACAGCAATGTGTGGTTCGCAGGCAACTGACACAGTGCAGAATCCAACATGGCGTGCATTTCAAATGGTTTGATGCATTTCACATTAATTTACCAATCAGCGGGCACGTACAATGTCCATCAATGTTACGCTGTTCACTTATTGGTCCAGAAGCGTCCGCAGACACTGAACCATGAAATGAGTCCACAGACCGGATTTTATGCAAATTCGTCCACCGGTGTGGGCTGTAGGCACGAGCAAATATTGTTTTCCATTATGTCTATGAGGATTTCAAAGGTTTTGAGACCACCCCTATAACTTCCTCCCTTGACAAAACCACACCAAACTTTGCATAATCATTCGGAGGTGGGAATTTTAAAGTTTGCTGAGGATTTGTCAAACAGCACCAAATGTATAAGCCATCCAAGGAGAGTCTT
The DNA here is from genome assembly GCF_040938575.1 of Ambystoma mexicanum. Classification (NCBI taxonomy): domain Eukaryota; kingdom Metazoa; phylum Chordata; class Amphibia; order Caudata; family Ambystomatidae; genus Ambystoma; species Ambystoma mexicanum. Next base: position 930,580,380 of record NC_090921.1, on the reverse strand, counting down.
CTTCCTATGAGTAGAGTATCTCAACCCTAAGGTAGGATGTGATATTGCTGCATTTAAAAGTCAACACAAAAATGGCTGGAAAAAAATACCTTTTTGTGTTTGATCTTTTAAATGCAGTAATATCACATAGAACTATATATATATATATATATATATATATATAGAGAGAGAGAGAGAGAGAGAGAGAGAAATTTGATTGGGTCACTACTGCATCACGTTCACACCCCTCTTTAGAGCATATTCTTCCTTCAGTCACTTTATCACAAAAGGGGAAGGAGATATATCTCTAAACTACGTGTGATGGCTGAGGGGGCGTTTTCACCCCTACTCATCCTTGTAATCCTGCAGAGCAGAATCCTATTCTTCACAGGCAAGTATTTAGAGCCAGACACATCGCTTCTGCATGCTGTGCATGCTGTGCAATGTTGAGCTGGAGCTCTTTTGTTAATTCCGTGATGGAATTACCACCCTCAGCTCTGGCAATGTACCTTCACTCTGTCCTAGAGCATTTTTTAATATTGCAGTACTGGAACCCACATAGAGACATTTTAATGACGCGTGAAGTGCATGCATGGAACTACCATCCATCAGCATTGGCACTTAAATGCAGTTGGGCCACTTGCTTGTAATTTAAAAGTTCATAAGTTTGGGATTTGGGGAGAGTAAAGTGAGTTGAATTTATCTCGACCCTTTATTGTTTCTCTCTGTCTTGCAAAAAATAAGTGCTTCCTGAATATTGTTTTACCACCTTTCTTTAACGTAATAATCAGAGCTAGGACATGCCCACTATATGATCTGCCCCCTCGCCACAGCATTTTACATGCCCAATGTTCGATATGTCAAGTAATGTTTGGTATATTAATTTAGAATGCTTTTTAGATGATTTCATTAAAATGTTAAATGTTTGGGGAAAACAAGCCTTGGTGCACCCATAGAATGTTACAGGCTAAATGGTAGTACTGTTATGCTCTGATACCCCCATACTATTGAGAGTACAATTGCCATTTGAACCGTTTTGCTCAGGAATTTATTTCTAATTAAAGTAAAATCCAGTTCATACCTATATTGTACAGTTGCTTCTATTATAGTATATTTTGCTAACCAGAGTGTCACATCACTAGTTTAGTCATCTAGCTAAATGTATGTTTTATGTTAGCAAAATCACAGCTTTCAGTGATCACTCAAACTAGCAGGTGATGGTCCAAACAGAACCCTACCTGTTGTTATAGCTCTTTTTCATTAAAGTATTGCAAGGCATGAATTTTCTCTTAATGAATATTTTAAACAAGGTCCTCACAACTGGAGAAAACAAACGTACATGTCAAACTCCTGCCAGGCATCTTCTGCATAAGCAAACTGATATATTACGGTGCCATGCATTCAGGTTTGGCACCACCACAGAACAAATTGGCTGACAATGTGTTGGCAGCATTGCATGAAAACAATATCAATTCAAACAATATCAGTCAATTATGTGGTTCACATTTAAAAACATGTCTTAACGCCAAATTGACACAATAATTTGGCAACCAAAAATAATGTAGACAATGCTCTTAGTTTAGATGCCCGATTTTGGGACATGTGCAGATTGCCCTTGTGACAAAAGTGTTGTGCATATTTCTGGGTGGCTGAACGCAATCACGTAAGATGTTCCAGATGGCCCTGTGCATGGATTAGTGCTGCTAGCATGAATGCTGCCTGGACTAATACACGATTGTCTCCCATCACCTATATGGAATCAGGTAACGCATTTCACAGTGATGGGCCTTAACAAGCCTGTCATTGTAAAATGTCACAAAAAGGGAAATAACACTCCTATTACTGTTTAAGGGCCAGAGTTGCATGCAGGACAGCAGCAGCTTGTACCACTGCTGTCCCGCTTACAGAACAGTGCATCTTTTGGGTACTTCCACTAGTTTATTTTTTATCAGGGTACCAGACTCAAGTGTGGAAGAGGTAATACAAATGTATATCTGTGGGAGACTGGTTACCCCTCCCTTACTATAGACTCGGCACAAATGCTCACACTTTCTGAATTACAAAACCGTCAGCTATTATTTGTGCTTTCAGCTCAAAACAGAACACATGAAACCTCATAGGCTCGTGTCACTCATTTGTTTTTTGTTAAAAACAGATTTTAATTTATTTTTGAGTGAACATTGAAAGCCATTTCCTATTTGTCTAGTATTGTTTCAGTGTCTTTTTCATTTTTAGGAGCACAGAATAAGAAAAACTCGAATATACAGCTTTATCATCCAAATTGTCGACACGTGTTTCAGCTCTTAGCTCGTGTTACACTGCACCCACGTGCATACTATATGTTATTTTTAGAGCTGTTTTCAGGACATATAACTACTTTTGGTGCAGGACAAATCCGAAGAAGACCCCACTGTTCACATGACCTACAATACATAATTAATATTACAACGATTGGTTTAAAATTTCTCTTGATAGGTTAATTGCACATACCTGTGCTACAGTAATCCAAAGAAAATGCGCTAGCTTGTAAGAGGATTCAATTCAGCACTACAGCCAAGTCAACGCCTAGTCTAGAATACGGAATGAAAACCCTTATTGATATATCTTTGTCCAGTTCATGCGTTCTGGATGACTACCCCTATATAACACCCCTCTCTTGGAATCCTCCTGACCCCACTGAGCCAAGAAGTAGTTCTGTTTTGCAAGTTAAAAGGTTTAATTGATAGTTTCAACAATAGGTATATATATCACACTTTAGAATAAATTAATCATTGAATATCACACTTAATCTGAGATGATAAAGATTAACAACGGAGAATCTGGCACTAGCACACTTCTTGATAATCACTAAGGAGTTGACATGAAATGGTTAAGATAGCAACAATACTTTTATGGTTTCAAATGGTTGCAATGTGGAATGAAATGCAGTACAGAAAATAACTTGATAGAATTTCAGCAAAGACAATGTAATCACTTTCTTGTACAATTCACCCCCCCTTTTATGCAATGCAAGGAAATGGAGGAAGGCACATAGTTCTCAGAAATGCAATCAAATGTAATTCAGTTCACCCAGCAACTTAGACTACAGAAGTTGAAAACACAGGCAAAATGCTTTGATATGTGCTGGCAATGGAGTGAAAATATGTTAAAATGCTTTTAATTCCCTCTAGAGGTTCAGGGTGAGTGGTATCTAGTTAATATTAGTACAGGCTCACACTAGCAATGATGCAGGGATGGTTTTTATGAGGCAAACGAATTTCTTTCAGAGGAAAGCAAAAGCAGCTATCTTTTTGCAAGTGGAGAAATTTGCAAATCGCGGTAAAATCCGCGAATGCGTCTGGTGCGATTACAGAGGAACTACAAGGGCTAGCAATATCGCTTTGGGGTCCTAGGAAAGCCCTAGCCAGCTTCCAGATGAAAGTTACTGCAAGTCTCTAGCACAAACGGTCACGGAGATATGAGCGATTAAATAAAGGTCGTTTTTCAGATTCGAAATTTTAAAGTTCAAAAAAGACAAGTGCAGCTTGCAACTAGAAAATGACAAGTGACAGCTTTACAAATGACAGGTGACAGTTAGGAGGCAGTTCTACTTAGATTAAATAGATTGGATTATATTATTTTAACTAAGAGATTGGTTCTGCACAGTTTTCTAGGTACTCACACTATATTTTTGAAATATGCCTTCCCACGGATCTGGTCAGGTTTTGGACTGGACTCCGGTCTCTGCACTTCACAGTGATCTGGGTCAGCTCTCTCTGGTTCTGCTAACAGGTCAGCTCTACTCTGCTGGTCTGGTCTGGGTCTCTGAAGGTTGATGGAGGTAAAGTATGGATTTTCCCGGCAGAGCTTCCAGCTGCAAATGGATTTGAAGGTCCCTATCTGTCCTGTCTGTCTGCTTTTATGGTTTTTTTTATGGGTGTGTGTGCACAGCATCACTAGCCAGCCCCTCTCCACTTATCATTGGCCAAGCTTTCATTTCTCCCCTGATTGGGGGAGCTAAGTTGTGTCAGAGTGATGTCATTTTACAGCCTGCAGAAAGTCCACTCCCCTGTCAAAGTGCACACAATCTACATTTAATAAAAAAAAGACATATTTGCACAGGTACACATTTGTTTAAAATTACATGCACCCCTCACATATCACAGGAGGTATCCCCTGTTCAAACTCTGCTCTTCCTGGGGGCTTGCATTCAGAAATGGCAATATTTTGCACTTTTTAACTGGTTTGCAATACCGGACATTACCCCAAATTTACACACATGTGCGCAAGGAGTATGGACATTAATTGATGAAGTGTCAGATTTTTCACATGCACACATTTTGAGTAATATCCTCTTTTCCGCTAAAACTCCCCTGAACATACCACCGGTTCTAAAAACCTCTTAAAATGTGGGCAGAAAAATCACAAGAATTATGGTATCATTTATAAAATGTTCACATGTCCGCTCTATGAGTTATTCATCTTTTTAGAGTTATGTTCTGGCTGGCAGGGGTGTGTCCTTTCATGTCACATGGTACAGAAACCAGTCTTTCCAGTTTCTGCCAAGCCAGCTTGCTCTCACAGGCAGTGCCCCTCCTTTGTCCTTCCAGGAGGAAGCTACATTTACGACATCTGCAATAAACCATCTGCCTGGGTCAGGACAGGGCTTTGTTCAGAGCTCCTGTATTCTGTGGGGGCTCCCCTTAATTCAATTATCAGAGAGATGGCATATCCTTAGTGTGGCCAGCAAAAGGCAGATAGGCCTGGGAACACAGCTGTGACTCAAGTTTCACTCCTGATGGGGGGTAGTTGCCAGGCAAAATTGGAATCTCTTTAAGCCAGTTTTTAGCTACATGTCATTTCTGTTCCCCAGTTTTCTGCATTCAAATAAAACTAAACATTTTTACATATGCAGCTAGAATGCTGATTCTAAGTTTAAAACTATGACATTTAAACAATTGCAACCTATGTGACACTCAAAGTAGGTCACTCATTTCTTTTAAACATTTAGATTTGTAGTGTCTTTCAGTCCAAATTTACTTAAACTGCTGAAATCCAACCTTCAAGTCACTTCAGAATATAACTTTACATTGGATCCACCTCTTAAAATGTCTTTCTTTGGCATGTTTTGGGTTCATTTATTCAGTTTTCTACAAAATCTGGTGGTTTTAAAACGCTGGCTTTTGGATAGTGGTGAGTACTGGTACTGCACCCCTTTTTGGGATTTAAGAAAATGAATTCCCAACAGTTATGGGTTTGCTTTTGGCAATCAGCATTGCCATTCCCAATGGTTTCAGACTACTGTGTGGGTAGTCCAATGGTGGTTTTAGGCAGTGTCCTTCTGTGCCCATAACATCGGCAAAAATGGGTGGCCGCCTATTCTTCATGCATTTCCCTGTGCATTTTCTGGGAAGCTCTGTCCATCATGATGTTTTCATGTCAGTACTGCACAGTTTTGAGGTAGGGCTCGGATGCATGGGTAAATACATCCCACAAGCTATAATTAAGGCAGGAAAACTAGGGAACTTGTGAGGGAGGTTGTTGCCAGTCAAAGATACTTGGGCGCCCAATTTCTTCTCAATGGTGCAACAAATTGCTTCTGTGCAGAGGCAAAGTCAAACAATTGTTCTAGTTCCTCCTGTGTACACGCTAATCAGATCAGCATTACTTTACTACTGCATTTTTTTTTTAATTAAAGAAGGTTTTCAAAAAGGTTTCTTTGAACCATATATTGCCTACCTGGAGTCTTGTCTTGGGGTATTTCGATTGCCTGGGGTTATCGATACGCCGTGCTGTTGTGCATATTAAAGTTCAATCCAGATCGGAATTCTTCTGTATTAAATAGACAAACAGAGGACTGTACTTAGTGCCCTGTCATGGTAGCTGTAGGCTGTATAATGCTGGTGTGCGAGATTCACACACCAGTCATGTCATAATGCTAATGCCCGTTTCCAGGTTTTCTTTCTCCTAGGACGACAAAGGAAGAGCGGCAATACCTATCCATAGACATTTTTCCCCCACCATTGATATAGTGGGGCAGCATATGCATTTCATCATAACGAAACATTACATTCTTATTTTGAAAAAAAAACAGTATAACTAAGAGACAGTTTCATGCAAATCACAATATTTTAGAGACTAGATGTGGTATGTTTTATGGTTGGAACTGAATAAGTCTGAGACAGTACCCGCTAGGATTCCAGAGGATTCCTCCAGTTGTTGCAGAGCGTGCCTGGGATGGCAACACTTCAACTGGTTTATGTGGACCCACTTGTCTTCCCCCGCTGCCAAAGGACCTTTGGGGATGTGGATTTTGTAGGCCACAGGGGAGATCTTGTTGATGATCTCAAAGGGTCCCTTCCATGTAGGCAAGAATTTCCGCTGCTTGGCCTGGTTCCTTTGGAAGTTGTATAGATAGACCCGGTCCCCCACCTGATATTCCTTCCTGGAAGTCTTCAGGTCATAGTGGGTCTTCATGCTATCAGCCGATCTTTCTAGATTCCGCTGAGCGTAAGCAAAAGCATGTTGAAGGTGTTTCCTTAAATTCTCCACATACTCGTGAGTTGTGGAGGCATTTATTAGGGTCTGCTCTTGGGTCCTGTAGAGCAAATGCTGAGGAAGCACCATCTTGCGTCCAGTCATCAACTCAAATGGTGACATTTTGGTTGCAGATGAAGGGGTAGATCTGATGGCCATTAGGACCAGAGGTAATCGGATATCCCAACTTGGCCCAGAATCTGCCACAAACTTTTTTAAGATGCTCACAATTGTCCGGTTATATCTCTCTATTGCCCCAGAAGAAGCTGGCCTGTAAGCAATATGCAACTTCCTTTTGACCCCCTGTATCTCCCACATCTTTGTCATTACTTCACTGGTGAAGTGGCTACCTCTGTCTGACTCAATCCTTTGAGGTAGACCAAAACGGGAAAAGATATGGTTAATCATCAGGGCAGCTGCGGTTTCTGCCTTGCAATTTGGGGCTGGGAGACATTCCACCCACTTGGTAAACAAGCATGTGACGGTCAACATGTACTTATTCCCCCTAGCAGAGCGAATCACGGGGCCTACAAAGTCGATTTGTAAATCTGACCATGGCAGTGTCATCCCCCACTTTTGGAGAGGCGCACGGTGCGTGAGGGATGATGGCTGAAATTGTGCACACACAAGACACCCCTTCAAGTATTGGTCGAGGTCCTGCCCCATGTGTGGCCAGTATGCAACCTCTCTTAAGATTTCCAATGTTGTATGAAACCCCCTATGACCGGCGGTGGCCGCATCATGGGCGTGACTTAACATCAGGCTTCGGAATGAGGTAGGAACCACCCACTGATCGTGGCCAGCTTTGGATTTCCTTACCAGCAAACCGTCTTGGATTCGGAACATTTTTGGACATTTCATCAACACTCTTAGGTCCTCTTTCCCAATGTAATCGGTATCCGTCAGGGGAAAGTTCTCAGGGTCCTCAAGGTGCTGGTAAAATTTACCAATTATTGGATCCCCCTTCTGAGCTGTAATCAAATCAGCATCAGGGGTCTCCTTACTCCATTGTGCAATTGAAAGGTCGTTGTGAGCATTTGTCTGGGACCTAGTGATAGCAGTGACCTGGATTTCCCCCAACAGGGACTCAATCTCAATTAGATCCCCTTGGATGGCTCCGGTTTTGGCCAGCTGATCAGCTAAGTCATTTCCAGTTTTGTCTGGTCCCTCTACTTTGGAATGACCCTTGATCTTTTTCCAATAGATGGTCATCTCATTCGAGGTGACCAGATCATCAATGTTTTGGATCAACTTCCCATGTTTCAAGGGTTTGTTGTTAGCACATAACATGCCTCTGGTTTTCCAATTAACCAGGTGCTCCACGAACCCGTTCCGTACATAATCTGAATCTGTGATTATGACCAGTTCGTGGAGTTGATGCTGGACAGCAGTGAGGATGGCCTGATGCACAGCCATCAATTCTGCCACCTGACTACTTCGGGGACCAATTTTGTATCCAGCGGAGGGTTCTGGGGACTCATTCACCCATGCATTCCCTACGCCGGCCACCAGTTCTTTCTCCCCCTTGTTGTCAACATGGTAAGAGCATCCATCCACATAGACAGTGGGCATTCCCTCACACTTGTCCTCTTCAAAAACTTTGTGTGGGGAATTAAGGTATGCCTCCGTGTTGTCCTTGATTTTTAGACTTTCGTCCTCAAGACAGTTTTCTCTGGCACAATCATGCAAGTCAGCCAGACCTTGCGCGAGGGGACTCTTCTTGTTTTGGCCATATCTGACCTCCACAGGAAAGCCTTGCATTGACAGAATCCAGGAAGTAATTCGGGAATTACTCACATTTCCGGCCCGGATTCTGTCACTTTGGAGATATTGCAGAGGCTGGTGTGGAGTCTCCACTATGATGTGTTCCCCCTGGATAAACGGGCGGTAATTCTTCAATGCCCACACCGTTGCCAGGAGTGCCTTCTCACAATCGTTGAATTTTTCCTCCACAGAGGATAAAGTTTTGCTCGCATAGGAGATTACTTTATTGACCTTGTCATGCTTTTGGTATAATACTGCCGTCAAGCACGTATTAGAGAACCCCGTCTCGAGGAAGAACTCCTTGTTTCTGACAGGGTAAGCTAGGCAAGGCGCTTGTGAGAGGCTTCTTTTGAGTTGTCTTACTGCCTCGGATTGTTCTGGACCCCATTCCCACTTGACCCCCCCCTTCAGGAGATGAATCAGGGGTCTGGTAATCTCTGCTTAGCCCTCAATGAACTTTCTGCTGTAATTAGTCAGTCCAAGGAGGCTCCTTAGTTCTCGCAGAGTTGTGGGGTCTTTCAGTTTCTGAAGTGCTTCCACTTTCTTTTCCTGGGGACAGAGACCCTGAGGAGTAATCTCATGCCCCAAGAAATTAACACGGGTTCGACACCACTGTGCTTTCTGAAAGGAAAGTTTTGCTCCGGCGGCCCTCAACTGTGTCAGAACATAACGGATCTCCGCTATGTGTTCCTCCACAGTTGAGCTTTTGATGAGGACATCATCTACATAAGCCAGGTTACCCCTCGCACCCAGGTCGGGCATGGCCTTATGTAGGAAAATGTTGAATTCATTGCCGGAGTTGAGGTATCCGAAGGGAGTCTGGCTCCATGTATACTGCTGGCCCCCAAAGGTAAAAGCCAGTTTGTATTGGTCCTCCCTGCTGACAGGCACGGTCCAGTATCCATTGGTCAGGTCTATTGCAGTGAATACCTGTGACCCCTGGATCTGGGCCAGCCCTTGGTCAATGTAGGGCAGAGGCCATCGGGAAGTATGGACCCGTTTGTTGAGCTCCCTGAGGTCGGCACAGAGTCTCCACTGGCCGTTTGGCTTCAATATTCCCAGCACCGGATTATTGAAGGTGCTGTGGACTGGACGGATTATTCCCCTGGACTCAAGGTTCTTAATTATTTCAGTAAGGGACTCCATTGATGCGAGAGGCAAGCGATATTGCTTCACAAACACTGGAGTCATGCCAGGGTCCGTGGGGATTGTTGTTGTGTGGATGTCGGTGCGACCACAGTCATATGAATCTACCGCAAAGAGATCTTGGAAATCCAAGAAAACTTGTTTCAACTTTTGCTTTTGTTCCAGAGTCACACAGGCATCAGCTAGGTTGACTCTCTCTTCCACCATCTGCCTGAAGCCTGGAAAGACTTCTGGTTTGGCTATCTCCGCGGCCTCCTCCAGCTGGGTGGAGAAGTCCCTGGTCAGAGTGCTGATTTGGACTGGAGGCTTCAGGTGGGAAAGGCAGCCCTCATGGACCTGGAAAATCACCTCATCCCTCCTGAAGTCACAAGTCACATCTTCCTTACCATAGGGGCAGGAAGTGTACACCAGGAAGTTCCCCCCATGCCGGGTAAAAATCCTGTCTGGTGTTGTATTGTCATCACTGTCACCGTCAAAACAGTCCTTGGGGATTGGTCCTAACAGTTCATTTACTAAGTCGATGGAAAAATGTCGGTCATCAACCGCCATTCCAATAATGGTGCCTGCGGCTAGAGTAATACTCTTTAAGTCGCTGTTATCCACCTCTATTAGAATGGTGTCATGTTCTATGTTGACTAATGGAGTTGGGTTTACCCCCAACCCTTGCTGTTGGAGAGAAGCGTTTAGATGTATGTAAGCATCAGGGTTTTTAAATTTTTGTCCTCTTTTAACTTTCACTTCCAGGGAGAATTGTCGGGTCCTTTCTGGGATGGTGACTTCCTCTTTGATCTGAATTTCAACTGCATAAGGTAGCAATTGAGCTGACCTAAATGCTTTTTCTGGATCATCAAAGCCCATGGGATTATCCGCTAATCGGGACCAAGCTTTGAAGTTTATTAGGTCCAAACTAATGGCAAAGCGATTGAGAATGTCACTGCCTAAGTAAAAGGCGGCAGGGACGTCTCGCACGACCCAACAATTGTGGGCTATGCTCTTGTTGCCAATGGAGATTTTGAGCATATACCTGCTTGGCAGGAGATGTTTGGAATTAGGCGCTTCCAGGTCCATTTCCCATTTGTCTATCAGTTTGAATGTGGGAATGGCTGGATCTTTTGGGAGTTGGCGGAACATGGCTTCGGTGATGAAGCTCTTACCGTTGTTCACACACACTCGAGCGAGAACAGAGTCCTTCCCATCATTTAACTGAACAGGGATGAACAACTGCTCTCCAATTTGCTGAATATCAACCAGGCTCTGAGCTGATTTCACATCTTTCTGGACTATAGGAGTGGGAGTTTCTGATGGTGGATTAGTATAGAATCTCAGAGTGTTTCCTTCCAGCGTGGAATACCACTTTAGACTGGAAGGAAGGTTGATTTTCAGAAATAGAGAGGACCCTCCATCACCAGTCTGTTGTCCTACTGCTATTACTGTCACGTCTGGAATTTGGCTATTCTGGAAGTGAAATTCTACTTGGTCAGGTTTTTGTTCAACCATGTGGCAGGTGCCGTTTAAACTAACATGGTTGACACTCTGTTTTAATTTTATTGGTCGGCTAGTCTGGGTCCAGAGGACCTTGTTTACGCAATCTATTAGGGGTGACAACCTTCTCAGGAGGTCATTCCCTAGTAAACAAAGGGTGCCCTCTGGAGTCACAACTTTGACTGGGTGTTTCAACTTGTGTCGCCCGATCTTAATGTCCAAGTCTGCAGTCCCCTCAACGGGAATTTCCTTCCCGTCAAAGTTCTGCAGTTGTCCAGGAAGAGAGGTGAGAGGAATTTGGTAATTCTCTCCCCTTCCTGCATTCAGTTCGTCAAAGGCCCTTCTGGACAGAAGGGTAGCTTGAGATCCAGTGTCCACCAGTGCCAAGATTGTACCCTGCCCCTGTACTTGTACCGGGGCATAGTATCTTCCCTCCTTCTCCTCAAGGGGGCACAGATAATGCACATTTTTGGACAACTGGTGGGCTAACTTTCTGGTTTTAGACATTGCAAGAGAAGAAATTTGGGCAGAATTCTGTGGAGAGCCTTGGGAATCTGAAAGAGAAAGTTGGCAACTGGAGATCAGAGCCATTTTGGGTTCCCCTGGCTCCGGTTCTGGGCCGCCCCCCCTTTTTGGAGGCAGTCACCAGGATGGGTTTGAACCAGGGGATTTTCTTGCTGTTGGTTCTGGGATGAGATAGTGGGCGGCGGTAGCTCAGTCTCCACATCTCCCCAGTCTGGATTTGCATCCCTAGGGACCCATTTTTCTTTGGGAGGAGTTCCCCCCTCTCTGAAGGAGAAGATCCTTTTCCCAGGATCCTCTGAGGATCCCTCTCCCTCAAATTGGAATATCTGTACCTCCTCCTCAAACTGAGTCTGTTTGGGTCTTTTGTTTCTCCTACCCCCCCTCTGCTCCTTAGGAGGCAGACTTTCAGGGGCAAGAGATTTTGTTTCCGGTTCCTGGGTTTCCAGGGGCTGTTTACAAGTGAGGAAGGAAGCTTCCTCCAAGGCTTTACACCCCCCTTCCCTTTGTGCCTCCTCCCTGGGAACCGGTGAGTTATCGGGGTGCTGCCCCCGTCATTGTTCTGGGGCACCAGGTCCAGAGTCGGGTGCGTTCTGCGCCAGCACGCCCATCTGAGGGTTCTGCTGAGCCCTCAGTATGTGACCCAGATCCCGCGCCATGTTTTGAACCTGGCGCTCTAACTGGGAAACCCGCTCAGGCTGATACGGGGCCCTGTTTTCTCCCCTGGGCTGATCCCGGGAAGGGTAGCTATCCCTCCTCTGGTAATACCCCGGGTTGGGAAGATTTGGGTACCCCTCCACCCTTGGCCTCCCCTCTCCCGGATTCAGTGGTCTGGGCTCAGGGAATTTTGGAAAGAAGGATGGATGGTTTTGGGGCTGAAAGTTGGGTGGATACCTGGGGAAAAAATTCTGCCCAGGATTTGGAGAATTTCTGCCCTCCTGTGGGAAGTTAGGAGGGAAGTTCCCTGGGTTAGGTGCTTGGCTGGATCCCCCCCTTGGGCTGGAGGAGTCCACACATAACCCAGGATGGGTCGATTTCCCTTGTAACGGGGACTTACATAATCAGGAGAGCGAGGGACCCCATTTGTGGGGCTGCCTCCCTGGCTCCCTGTCTGTGACTGGCCCGAGGACCTTCTGGGCCTAGCATTATTAGGTGCAGGTAGGTTTTTAGGCCCCCCCATCTCCAAATCTAAAACGGGGGTGACCTTTACCTCTGCCACCTTGGCAGCAGCAGGGGTGCTGTTGGCTTTGGGGTTTTTCTGGGTATTATTTTTGCTATCTACCGGTTTCTGCACCTCATAGATCCAGGTAGCCTGTTCAATGACCCAGTCTAAAGATCTTTTCTCGTGAAAATCCCTCACGAGCTGGGTCATTATGTATTTGGGCAAGGCATGAAAAAATGTATTAATGAATTCTCTACTGTCTGTGCGCACCCTTCTGGTGGTCTGCGCAAAAGCACGCTTTAACTCCTGCACAAATTCTTGAAGGGCCTGATCCTCCCCACATTGCAAATTGTAGGCTGCCTTGCGAGCCTCTTGAGGATTTCTATGAATGGAAAAATGTTTCAAGATGGCCGCCTTATAGGTGGACCATCTTAAATGATTTTGGTCCTCCAGCCCCGCAAAGAAACTGGAGTATTCCGGGGAGAAGGTCCACTTTACATATTGAATACAGCTTTGGCTGTCCTTCAAATGGAAAGTCTCCTTCATTTGCTCAAACAACTCTAAGTGCTCCCAAACAGAATACTTAGCGTTCTTATGGTAAGGCGTGATGACGCTCCTGATCGCCTTAATCTGCTTTAAGGGGTCCTTAAGCAAGGCCCTTTTTGCCTTACTTGCCCTTTTGGTTCGGGTAACCCTGGTCCATTCATCCTCTGACTCAGAGGCACTGCTCCCAGAGGTTCCCGTCAGATCTTCCAGGTTTTCCCGGATTCTGCGAGCCTGGGAATGGCTGGCAGAATGTGGGGACCTGGTCTCCTGTTTCCTGTGGTGCTCAGAGGAGTCCTCAGATCCCTCCTTGCTGCCAGGATTTGCTGGGTACCCCCCCCACTGACCTAACTTGGCAGAGGTTTTCAGGATGCCCTTAAGGGGCCTACTCTCCTGGGGTTCCCCATTAAATTGCACTGTGCTGGGGTGCCCATACCCGGATGCCCGCCCCTCCATACCTGGGTGGTACTGGCCTATGAGCCCCATACTTTTGTCTGGATAGTAGTCTGCCATCCCTGTGGCCCGGTGCTCATGTGCGCCAGGGAACATGGGGGTGGCAGAGTCCAGGGACTGAGAGGTATGAGGGCCTCTGGTACTAGGGCTCCTGAGGTTATGCTCCGGAGCTTCCCTTTCCCAGCGAACCTCATCTCTATCCGCCCCTGCTCCCTGTTGCACTGCAAGAGCCTGCATTTGTGCCTTCAGTTCCTCAGTCAAGGCCTTACTAGACTCTATCAGTCTCTCCTGCATCGCTACCTGTTGCTGGAGCCTATCATTGTGCTGGCAGAGAGCCTCATTCTCTCTCTGTGTTTCCTGATTGGTCCTGGAGCACTGGGCCAGTCTTTGCTGCAGGAGGGTTACCTCCTGAGCTGTGTCCCTATTGGCCTGCTCCTTTCTTGCTAGAGCATCCTCCACCCTTCTGGTGTGCTCTACCAAGTTCTGGTTTTCTTTTTGGAGGTCACCCAGTCCCTGGTGGGCCAGGTGATTTTCTTCCATTTTTCTTTTTAAATGGCAGACTTCCTGGCCTAAGGCGTCTCTTTCCTGACTAAGAGCCTGCATTTGTGCCGCCAGGTCGTCCCTCTGCCTTTGAAAGGCACCAGCTTTCTGGCGTTCTTCATCAAACTCTGCCTGGGCATCCAGGTCTTTCAAAATCAGCTTGTTGCTCTCTGCCTTCACTCTATCTAGATGACTTTGCAGGGTGGCTACCTGCTCCGTGCATGCCCTGTTAAAGTCTAATTGTTGCTCCAGCTTTTTCTGGCTCTGCAGTAAGAAGTCCAAACTGTCTTGGTGCTCCTTTTGCAGGGCCAGAAATCTAGTATCCTGGTCAGCCTTTTCCTGGTGCAGGATGTCCATATCCTTCTTTATTTTAATGATGTGCTGTCTACTCTCATTTTCTGACTCCTGGCTCCTCTGCAGCCTCTGCTCAGAAGAGTCCAGATCAGATTGGGCCTTCTGTAATGCCAGCAGTTGCCTACTCGCCAAATCTTGGCCTTCAGCACATCTGTCCTGTATGGCTCCCATATATAAATATAAATATGCCGCTATCCTAACAATCTTGTCGTGTTCATCTTTGGCCTTAGGAGCCATATATAGTTCACTCAGGGCCACATGTAATGGACCCTGATCTCTCCATAAGTCTGACCCTGTTTCAGTGGCCTGTCGAGTGATGGCCTGCAACCAGGCCTCCTGGCCCTGCTCAGCCCATTCACCTCTCACAAATAGTTTATGTAAGAAGTGCTCTCTGGCTATTTTCATATCTACCAAGGTCGTCATTCTAGAGATTGGTCTCTGTCCTGACTTACAGAAGTTTGTATTTTATTTTTGCAGAACAGAACTTTTCTTGGAGTGTCCCTTTTGAGGAATGCTTTACAGCGTAACACAGCGTGGTGATCCGACCGGATATGTGTATCTGGTCAGCTGGCACGCTGTATTAATCTGCACAAATGGTAGATCTAACCCAAACGTCCGGCACGAGCCCCCAATTTGTAAGAGGATTCAATTCAGCACTACAGCCAAGTCAACGCCTAGTCTAGAATACGGAATGAAAACCCTTATTGATATATCTTTGTCCAGTTTATGCGTTCTGGATGACTACCCCTATATAACACCCCTCTCTTGGAATCCTCCTGACCCCACTGAGCCAAGAAGTAGTTCTGTTTTGCAAGTTAAAAGGTTTAATTGATAGTTTCAACAATAGGTATATATATCACACTTTAGAATACATTAATCATTGAATATCACACTTAATCTGAGATGATAAAGATTAACAACGGAGAATCTGGCACTAGCACACTTCTTGATAATCACTAAGGAGTTGACATGAAATGGATAAGATAGCAACAATACTTTTATGGTTTCAAATGGATGCAATGTGGAATGAAATGCAGTACAGAAAATAACTTGATAGAATTTCAGCAAAGACAATGTAATCACTTTCTTGTACAATTCACCCCCCCTTTTATGCAATGCAAGGAAATGGAGGAAGGCACACAGTTCTCAGAAATGCAATCAAATGTAATTAGCAACTTAGACTACAGAAGTTGAAAACACAGGCAAAATGCTTTGATATGTGCTAGCAATGGAGTGAAAATATGTTTAAATGCTTTTAATTCCCTCTAGAGGTTCAGGGTGAGTGGTATCTAGTTAATATTAGTCCAGGCTCACACTAGCAATGATGCAGGGATGGTTTTTATGAGGCAAACGAATTTCTTTCAGAGGAAAGCAAAAGCAGCTATCTTTTTGCAAGTGGAGAAATTTGCAAATCGCGGTAAAATTCGCGAATGCGTCTGGTGCGATTACAGAGGAACTACAAGGGCTAGCAATATCGCTTTGGGGTCCTAGGAAAGCCCTAGCCAGCTTCCAGATGAAAGTTACTGCAAGTCTCTAGCACAAACGGTCACGGAGATATGAGCGATTAAATAAAGGTCGTTTTTCAGATTCAAAACTTTAAAGTTCAAAAAAGACAAGTGCAGCTTGCAACTAGAAAATGACAAGTGACAGCTTTACAAATGACAGGTGACAGTTAGGAGGCAGTTCTACTTAGATTAAATAGATTGGATTATATTATTTTAACTAAGAGATTGGTTCTGCACAGTTTTCTAGGTACTCACACTATATTTTTGAAATATGCCTTCCCACGGATCTGGTCAGGTTTTGGACTGGACTCCGGTCTCTGCACTTCACAGTGATCTGGGTCAGCTCTCTCTGGTTCTGCTAACAGGTCAGCTCTACTCTGCTGGTCTGGTCTGGGTCTCTGAAGGTTGATGGAGGTAAAGTATGGATTTTCCCGGCAGAGCTTCCAGCTGCAAATGGATTTGAAGGTCCCTATCTGTCCTGTCTGTCTGCTTTTATGGTTTTTTTTATGGGTGTGTGTGCACAGCATCACTAGCCAGCCCCTCTCCACTTATCATTGGCCAAGCTTTCATTTCTCCCCTGATTGGGGGAGCTAAGTTGTGTCAGAGTGATGTCATTTTACAGCCTGCAGAAAGTCCACTCCCCTGTCAAAGTGCACACAATCTACATTTGATAAAAAAAGACATATTTGCACAGGTACACATTTGTTTAAAATTACATGCACCCCTCACATATCACAGGAGGTATCCCCTGTTCAAACTCTGCTCTTCCTCGGGGCTTGCATTCAGAAATGGCAATATTTTGCACTTTTTAACTGGTTTGCAATACCGGACATTACCCCAAATTTACACACATGTGCGCAAGGAGTATGGACATTAATTGATGAAGTGTCAGATTTTTCACATGCACACATTTTGAGTAATATCCTCTTTTCCGCTAAAACTCCCCTGAACATACCACCGGTTCTAAAAACCTCTTAAAATGTGGGCAGAAAAATCACAAGAATTATGGTATCATTTATAAAATTTTCACATGTCCGCTCTATGAGTTATTCATCTTTTTAGAGTTATGTTCTGGCTGGCAGGGGTGTGTCTTTTCATGTCACATGGTACAGAAACCAGTCTTTCCAGTTTCTGCCAAGCCAGCTTGCTCTCACAGGCAGTGCCCCTCCTTTGTCCTTCCAGGAGGAAGCTACATTTACGACATCTGCAATAAACCATCTGCCTGGGTCAGGACAGGGCTTTGTTCAGAGCTCCTGTATTCTGTGGGGGCTCCCCTTAATTCAATTATCAGAGAGATGGCATATCCTTAGTGTGGCCAGCAAAAGGCAGATAGGCCTGGGAACACAGCTGTGACTCAAGTTTCACTCCTGATGGGGGGTAGTTGCCAGGCAAAATTGGAATCTCTTTAAGCCAGTTTTTAGCTACATGTCATTTCTGTTCCCCAGTTTTCTGCATTCAAATAAAACTAAACATTTTTACATATGCAGCTAGAATGCTGATTCTAAGTTTAAAACTATGACATTTAAACAATTGCAACCTATGTGACACTCAAAGTAGGTCACTCATTTCTTTTAAACATTTAGATTTGTAGTGTCTTTCAGTCCAAATTTACTTAAACTGCTGAAATCCACAGCTCAGCCAGTCTTGTTCTAAACCTTCAAGTCACTTCAGAATATAACTTTACATTGGATCCACCTCTTAAAATGTCTTTCTTTGGCATGTTTTGGGTTCATTTATTCAGTTTTCTACAAAATCTGGTGGTTTTAAAACGCCGGCTTTTGGATAGTGGTGAGTATTGGTACTGCACCCCTTTTTGGGATTTAAGAAAATGAATTCCCAACAGTTATGGGTTTGCTTTTGGCAATCAGCATTGCCATTCCCAATGGTTTCAGACTACTGTGTGGGTAGTCCAATGGTGGTTTTAGGCAGTGTCCTTCTGTGCCCATAACATCGGCAAAAATGGGTGGCCGCCTATTCTTCATGCATTTCCCTGTGCATTTTCTGGGAAGCTCTGGCCATCATGATGTTTTCATGTCAGTACTGCACAGTTTTGAGGTAGGGCTCGGATGCATGGGTAAATACATCCCACAAGCTATAATTAAGGCAGGAAAACTAGGGAACTTGTGAGGGAGGTTGTTGCCAGTCAAAGATACTTGGGCGCCCAATTTCTTCTCAATGGTGCAACAAATTGCTTCTGTGCAGAGGCAAAGTCAAACAATTGTTCTAGTTCCTCCTGTGTACACGCTAATCAGATCAGCATTACTTTACTACTGCATTTTTTTTTTAATTAAAGAAGGTTTTCAAAAAGGTTTCTTTGAACCATATATTGCCTACCTGGAGTCTTGTCTTGGGGTATTTCGATTGCCTGGGGTTATCGATACGCCGTGCTGTTGTGCATATTAAAGTTCAATCCAGATCGGAATTCTTCTGTATTAAATAGACAAACAGAGGACTGTACTTAGTGCCCTGTCATGGTAGCTGTAGGCTGTATAATGCTGGTGTGCGAGATTCACACACCAGTCATGTCATAATGCTATTTGTAGAAGACTAGGACAATTCATGTGCAATCTCAGTCACTGCATGTGGACTGGTGTCCATGCGCTCGCTACGGTATGGTAGAGTGTAATAATGAATATGTGATGGCTCAATCATCGCACCCTCGAGAGGTGAGCAGCATCCTGTGCTTACAACACACTAGTATTGTGAGTGTGGACGTGCGCTTACCGCATTGCCTTGGTGTGCATATCTGGATGATAGCCCGAACATGAAGGAGGCTGGTGGGATGGATTAGTAGACGTGGCAGTGATCCACGTCTCCTTGTAGATGTAACCAAGGAGTTATGAGAACGAGGCTTGGAAGTCAGGAAGCATAAGCACAGATGTTACCAAGGAGATATTGCTAACATCCTTGTACAGAACAGCATGAAAGTGTCCGAAATTACCTGCTTCTGTATTGTACATCCTGCTGTGCCTGTTCCAAACAGACACAGGGCAATGATTTTGTTTTCTGGTCGTTTTAAAGAATATCACATTTGCGAATTTGGGAAGCACTTTGAAATGTGCAGAAATCTCCCTTCATTACCTTGCTACATGCAATTACATATGAGCATAAACGAGAAGTCCATTCGGAAGTCTGAGAGCGTGGGTGTGTTTATTGGCGTGACTATTGGCTCCTCCAATGGAATATTCACAAGTGAACCAGTTACATTGTAGCAGTCAACTCCACCACAGCGTTCTCCTCCTTCCTTATCTCACTTCCTATAACTTCCGGATGCACGCGCATTTGAGAAGTCCATTCGGAAGTCTGAGGTAGGCTGCTATGCTGCTTTGCTGCATCACCAGCAGCCGGCACCGAAGCAATTTTTTACCCGAGTAGCTGCCTTTGAACATTACTGTATGCAGAGGCGTTGCTAGGGGGGGCTAAGGGGGCTATAGCCCCTGATCTTATGGTTGTAGCCCCAGATAGAATCTCAGGAGCTACAGCCAAAAGGCTAGCTAGCCCCCAGTCCCGACAGTTCTGACATCAGCGTAGCCCCAGAACTTTTCCAGACCTTGTTTATAATACTGTTTTACGTAACAGAGTGCTAACGATATATTGAGTACGGCACACCACAATTTTATGAACTTGGTTGCAAGCTTGTCTGCATTTTCTAAAATATAACATGTCGCTACGAATGGTGGTTACTAGAGCTTCGGCTGTTCCACAAGGACACTCTCCCAAACCGTTCTTAGGAAGTTGCTAAGAAAACAATACTTCTGAACTCATGAAAAACAAGCCTAATAATGTAGACATACGTGCATTTTGTAAAGTACGTGCAGCCATTACTTCTACAGCATCCGAAAATGACTGTTTTTTCTCTCCCTCTGAAATACACAGTCCTGTATTTTTTCCAACCCAAACAAATGAGGAGCTCACATCACCTGCCTGCAATGATATTGTTTCAGATTCTGTGATGTTAGTAAGTGAGTAAGAGGGCACTGTTACAACTGGTGCCCAAAATTCGATCTATCCAATGCAGGCTTGATGTCAGACTTCACTAATGCTCAATGACTCACCCATGCAAGATGCCTTTCTTGCAAAAGAGACAAGTTTTATTGATATACCTGCTTCCGAAGAAAGGACAGGTGGTATTGGGGGAGAAGCTGATTGTTTAACAAACACGCTCTCAAATGGTGGGTCTGATGAACTTAATACGTCACTTGCAGCAGGTCTCCGAAGACTGCGAATTTAGTTCATATTCCCAGCTCATTATCCCAGTCGCCTGATATCTTTTGACATCTCCAAGCGCAATTGTTCAGTTCTATCTTACATACACCCTATGCCGCGCAAGAGTGGCATTCTACAAGGTAGTGCACAAACACCAATGCATAATATGGATTCATGTAAATCCCAGCCTCCGCTTCTTGAGATAACACTTATGGCGGTGCACACCATAATTCATTCACTAATCAAGTTGTTTGACACTTTGGACGCCAAACTGAAACAAAGTACCCAAATTGATCAGCTAATCCAGTTGATGGGCGAATTATAAAATAAAGAGGCAAACGATCTCAGTAGACCTACACTTGATGATCAGAATCTAGTGGGACGTTCACTGAATAAGAAAACTAGCCATATTATACAGGGGGGTGATATAAATAGGTCTGCTCAAATCAAGGTACCAGCTTTTCCGCAAATGTTAAGGCCAAAAGTGTGTACATGTACTGAGCAATTGCTGATGGCAGACAAATCGATTGAATGTATAGATCCGCTGGTGACGGCAAATCAGAGCACTGAAATAACTCCCCAGGTTTTGACTCCCCATTCAATATTCAATATGCAATCGGCAAATTGCAGAATGGCACACAAATCAGACATATCTATTTTCTCTAAAAAAATGTAAAAACGAAAAAGCAATCAAATCTTCGTCTAATTCACAGGTTAAACAATTCATTTAGAAGACACATGTTCCAAAAACACAGAATTTGATTGCCAGCACTGCAGGGTTTACAAAATATGAAAAGATAGGTTGTGGTGTAAATGTAGGTTTGCACACTCTGTACCAACCCTTAGATGATTTGGAAGACATGATACAAGACCAGCAAACGCAGAGTGATGAATTGTTCCGTGCATCCAAAGAAAACTCTTCTAATGTTCCCCGTTAGATCTAATAGTTCCTAATTATCATCCAAAAAGTGCCTTAAGTGATACTGCAAATAAGGGCAGAAATACAGAAATCTATTGAATATTATTTGCCAATAAAATCAGAAGAACAATGTTTAATACAACAATATGGAGGGAATGAAAACATCACAACAGTACAAGAGGTATCTCATGATGAATATTTAGGGTATCACCACTCCTGTAGCAGCATCACGGCTAAACATGTAGAGCTATGCTCGGTAGATCATGTTTCAGGAACACATGCAATAAAGGAAAATCTAAAGTGTGTGTACTGTTTGATTTGTAGAGTTTTTATGTGAAGTTTTGGCTAAGTTATGCAATTAAGATTGTAAAGTTTGGTAACAAGCACTGCAGTATAACATATCCATGGAATTAAACATTTTGGATTGCGGTGTATGGTTAGATGTTTGCTTGAATGGTTGTGTTATGCAGCAGTATTTGTGAGTTGTATTATTATATACTTACTGTTTGACTTTTTATGATTGGATATATTTTTTCATGACTTGGGTAACTGGAGCAGATATTCTTTTTCAATTTCTGTGATAAAAGAAAAGATCACATGTTAGTGTAGGTAGTTAATAATGAGTTATTGCATTGCATAATAGACATGTCTGCATTATTTCGACCCTCATATCTAGTAGTTTAGAAGCAGAAGGATGTGATGTAGAGGCAGTGGTGTTATTTCAGCTGGGAGCTTTTCTAATGATAGTGTCTAATGATAGTGTCTATCTGTGTGAGTATATAAAGATGCATGAACTCATCCTTGCTGTGTGTAATTTTATAATACACTACTAAGAGTTTTTCTACAATTATTCTGGTATTTCTCCCTTCTTTTAATATGAAAGTACACTTTTTTTAGATAGCTATGTGTGTAAAAAAAGAATTTAGATAGCAGACAGATTTGGAAGTGACAGTTGATTATAGCAGATGGGAAAAATGATAGTAAGTTCATTTTATAGGTTATACAGGTTCATTGGCAATTACCCTGTTTATATGCATTTATACAAGAGCTGTACATGTACTGTGCAGAAAATATGCATACCAGTAGTTTGTATTCATGCATGTGGATATGCATGAAGCTGCAAGTAGAAATCTTGGAGACATGTACAGTAGTTTTTGTAGTAGGTACTTTCCAATGACAGACTTGTACTCAGAGTGATCAACAGTACATTTGAATTACTGAACTATGATGATGGAGTTAGAAGTAGAGTTCTTGGATGTGATTGGTGGATGGTTGTGTGACTGCTTAGCTGTATCCAGTCTGAGAGTTACGCGCTCCGCAGACATCGCGGCTGTCCGCTGACATAGCGTGCCACATCTGGGGTTTTTCAGCAAATCCAGCATGGAAAGGGGACTGTAGGGATTAGCCAATCAGGTGTTGAGGTTGTGGATTTGTGTTGAAAGAGGCTGTGTGTAGTGAAGATGGCAGAGGTGGAGAAAGTCAGGGTGTTGTTGGTTGGAGATATGTTTGTGCATGGTTTGGAGCAGTATGCTGAATGCAGGAATGTGGCAAAAAATGTTGTTGTTAAAGGAGTGGAGGTGGTGTGGAGCACTGTGCCTGATTTCAATGTGCAGGGAATTTACCAGTTTGTGAAGATATGGGCAGGATGAGCAATCCCCATGTGGTAGTTTTGCACTGTGGTGCTTTGCATTTGGGCTATGTCAGTGCCTCTACTTTGTTGGCAGATGTGGAACACTTGGTTCAAGCAGTAATGAAAGTCCTTCCAAATGCCAAAGTTATTTTTTCTGGTTTAGTACCTAGGGCAATATGGGACAATGGTTCCGTTTTTTGTCCTCAGCAAAACATTGCTAGGTGTGCAATCAACCAAGGTATGTTTGCTTTCATGCTTAGAGCTGACATGTTCTTTTGTAATAATGATTGACCCTGGTAATGCTGATTATTTTAAAGAAGATGGCATTTCTTTATCTTTTATGGGAAATGCCATGCTGTGTTGAAATATAAGGGTTGCTTTGGAGAAGCTTATGTGAAGATTTTAGGAGTAAAATGTATTACATACGGGGATTTTGGGTTTGAGAGGAATGCAAATGAGAATGAGCAGAGCAAGTGATTGGTCATTAAGGTTTACTGGGTGTGTTGTGTAAGGAGAGAGTTTGTCTGAAAGTCTATTTCCTGAGAGAAGAAAAGATAGCTATGGCTGTGCGTTTCAGAAAACAGATTATCTGGATTTTCGGAGACTCATGGATACATTGGTTGTAGGTGCATACAGAACGCTATGGAGTGGCTGCACATCTTGGATTCCCTCATATGGAAGTGCACTGGCATGGAGTGCATGGAATGAAGTGGCTAGATTTGGTACCACTCTGTGCTACTTTGGTGAAACACGTCATCCAGACATAATTATTATTCATTGTGGAGGGAACAGTTTAGGACATGTGTCTGGAATTTCTTTGCAGTTTGCAATGAAAGAAGGACTTGGGAGGGTCATGGACATGTTTCCAAATTCAGAAGTCATTTTTTCTCGTATTGCGCAGAGACAAATGTGGCTGCATTCTTCTTCATTTGGTCCACAAATGGAGAAAGCGAGGCACAATTTCAATAAGGCTTTTTGTGCCTTTTTAAGAGATGTTGGCATGTTGTCTTTTCACAATAAAAATATTATGTTTCGTAGCACATACATTTTTCGCAGAGATGGAGTACTTCTTATGCTGGCAATCAGTTTTTTCTGCGAACTATACCAATGCATCGCAACCTTATTTGTAATTACATTAATATATTTTGCAGTAGGTGTTAATCATTTGAGGTTTTTGAAACACAAAAAACACCACCAAAAGGCTCTTTTCAGACCCACCACTTCTTCCCATAGAAAAGTGCAATGATACTGATAGGGCAGCACCCCCAAAAACTAAATGTCCGCGGACTGTCCGCGGACTCCTAAAAAATGCACAGGACCCTGCACTATTTGTCACTTCTATTTTTAAGCTGTGAAAGGCAGCTTTGAAAAGAGCCTTTTTTTTGTTTTTTGTTGTTTTATATTTTTTTGTTTTTTTAAACATGACACACAAGGAAAGGAGGGGAAAGGAGGGTAAGGAAGGGACACCAACCACAGGGATAAGAAAGGGCAGGTGGAGAGAGGAAGATGTAGGGTGGGCCTTATTAAGGTAGTGGGCAGTTCTTCTCGTGCTACTTGACCTCAGTCTCGAAAGCACTCCGAAGATTCTCCCCCTTGCAGAGTACTGCGTCACAGTACATACACAATATTGTGACCCTCCAAAGGTAAGGGGGACCCAGACAGTGTCTCCAAATAAGGACACACGCTCAGCGTCGGTGCGGTCACATGATGATGTTGCGGACACGTTCGCGAATGGGATGGCTGTCCGCAGGACACCAAATGTGCAGGGACGGTTGTGCGTATGTGCGTGGGTGTTCTACTGACAGTGTTCGGGTCCTCAAGCTAATTAAAAGTGCAACAAACATGCGACAGACAGTTACGGACAGGCGCAATGTTCATAGGACCTATGGGTGTGGTGTGCATGTGTATAGATGTTCTACGGACAGTGTGGACTCTCTCATTTTAATTATGAACAGTACAAACAGGTATTGTGTCCTTAGGACACCTTCATTTTGGTTAATTGCGGACATTCTGGACATGAAATGTGTTCTAAGAAGAGTTCCATTTTGATTGCGGACAGTATGGACATCGTGTGTGTTCTAAGAACAGTTCCATCTTGATTGCGGACAGTACGGACAGGTATAGTGTTCTTAGGGCACCTCCATTTTGGTTAATTGCGCACATCCCAGACATCAAGTGTGTTCTAAGAACAGTTCCATTTTGATTGCCAACCGTACAGACAGGCATAGTGTTCTTAGGACACATCAATTTTGGTTAATTGCGGACATACCGGACATCAAGTGTGTTCTAAGAACAGTTCCATTTTGATTGCGGACAGTACAGACAGGCATAGTGTTCTTAGGGCACCTCCATTTTTGGTTAATTGCAGACATCCCGGACATCAAGTGTGTTCTAAGAACATTACAAATAAAAATTACTCCGTGATTCTGCGCCAAATCTTTCACAGTTTATTGGGTTTTATTATAGAGCAAGCTTTTAGTTTGATCCAACTTGGTTCTATTGTAATTGAATTACAAGCCCTTGCGAGACATGTGTTTCGGCTTAAAAAAGCCTTTTTCAAATCCGGGCTGATGAAACAAACTATTTTTTAACCAATATCATAGTATCTCATCATTTCTGAAATATAACAAATTATCCACCAATTCATGGTTCACCCATACACATCGATGAGTAAAACAATATACATTATTCATTAAGCAATATAAATATGCATACGTAATTTAGACAGAGATTGAGGATGGGTAGAGGGGAGGATTACATATGTGGTGAGACACAAGAATTTCAATTGCAATATTCATTCGCAAGTATGGACCGGAAGTTGGGTAAAAGAAAAAGAAAAATAATCAAAATCCAAGATAAGGTATAGTAGACAAAAAAACCACTAAAAAACACAACAAACACAAAAAAAATGGGCAATAGCAACAGTAGACCACACTTTCAGAAACAATTCTGCCTCATTTTTTCAACAAATAGACATGCTAAAATAAATGTTACAACTTGACATTAGATTCCAACATATTCACCTTTGACAACAAGATATACCAACAGAAGAAAGGGGTTGCCATGGGGACCAAATTTGCCCCTGGGTTAGCAAATCTTTGTATGGGCATGTTGGAAGAAGATGTTGTGTATCAACCAGACCATGGTACCAGAATAAGATTGTGGAAGAGATAGATCAATAATATTTTACTGATTTGGGAAGTATCGAGTTAACTTTTTACAGAACTCATCAACAGATTGAATCAGAATCATTTTGATATAGAATTCATAGGAGAATGCAATACCAAACAAATTAATTTTTTAGACCTTACAATCAGTGTCACCAATCATCATTTGGAAACCTGGACATTCAGAAAATCAACTGAGGTCAATTCAGTGTTACACGCCACCAGTTGCCACCAGAAAACAACCATTGAGAACATACCATTGGCGAGTATATACAAGCAAGACGTAACTGTCAAGAACAGAACAGATTTGAACAGGAATGTAAACTACTTAAAACTCAATTCATTAAAAGAGGATATTCAATGTCCAGTGTCAAAAAAGCCTTTGATAAAACTAAGAATCTCAAGCAGGATGATACTTTGAAGAAAAAAAGTAGCAGACTACCTGATACAGAACCAACAGAGGTGAGGTTCATCACTCAATTCAACAAAGACCATAACAAAATTCAAAAGGCATTACAGAAAAGACTTTGGGGTGAAAGTAAACTGCGGGAAGTGAGATGAGAATGAGTCATATATTAGAGTGAGAACTATTGGTTGGAGAGAAAGTGGGGAATGGCAGAAGGTTTATATTTCTTTTTCGTAATAGGTGAAGCAAGTGATGAGGAAAGGT
The DNA here is from genome assembly GCF_040938575.1 of Ambystoma mexicanum. Lineage (NCBI taxonomy): Eukaryota > Metazoa > Chordata > Amphibia > Caudata > Ambystomatidae > Ambystoma > Ambystoma mexicanum. The sequence continues at coordinate 930,553,822 of NC_090921.1, read as the reverse complement.
CAAAGGGTGGAAAGGAGATGGTGGTGGAAGCAACTGAGTAATCAGATATGGATGGTGTGACAGTAGTATTCGTGGCTGAGAGAGAGGTGGAGATGAGTAAGAGATCCAAAGAGTTACCCCCTCTGTGGGTAGGTAGGTTATGGATAAAGTGGAGAACGTGGTAATAAGAACATGCTGAAGTTCAGATTTCTGAGAAGTGATTCTACAGGGAAGGTTAAAGTCACCTAAGAGAATGAGGTGATAATGAGTAGAAAGAGAATCAAGGAGTTTGACAAGATCATCAAAGAATGGTCCATTTAGACGAGGAGGGTGATAGATGGAGGCGTTGTGAGCCGAGTGAGGCACAGCAATAATAGAGATGGTGAATTCAAAAGAGGCAGGAGAGGATGTGGCATTGGAGATTTGTGAGGCATTGAGGAAGGAAGAGAGTAATTGTCCAACGCCGCCACCTCTACCAATCAATCAATGTTAGTAAATGAAGGCTAGTTTGGAGTCGTGCAGGATGGCCAGAGTGGCTGTGTCAGATGGATAAATCCAGGTTTCAGTAATAGCAAAAAGGTCCAAGGGAAGAGAGGTGGAGTGAAAGGAGTCAGTGATAAAGGAGGTTTTGCTGCATACAGACTGAACATTGCAGTGTGCAAAGTTAAGTTGATGAGTTAAGGAAGAGTAGAGAAGTTGCATCTCAGGGGAAGAGAGGCGAGGTGGGTAGGTGTTAGAGGAAATATGGTTCCTTCGTCAACTTTGTTTGTTGAAATGAGGTGGAAGAGAGATGGAATAGTGTCAGTTTCGAGTTGATAGTTTTATAATAGGGATAGGAAGGAGGAAGTTCTAGTGTTATTGCATAAAGCATAGGGAAGAGGCGGATGCTGGCCCCCCCCAAACATACCCTTTTACAACTTCCCACAGTGGAACCAGCCGAACAGGAGACACAGGGGCAACAGGAGACAGCAAATCAGATACCTATATTCAATCTTTCAGGCTTCCCCCTCTCCAGAGAAGAAACCTCACTCTTGGCCAAAAGTTTGTCCTTTGTGCCCACCACAAATACAGATTGGTTTAAACTTGATGGTGAACTCTCCACCCTTTTCCGTACTAGAAGGAGAAAAATGTTCTTCAAGGATAAAGATTGCCAACAGGAACTTGATGACACTGAGCTAAGACCGAAGTCAAGCTTTAACCCAAGGGATAGCGACATTCCAGCAACCTTTCTCACTTTTGACAAATGTATCAGAGAAGAGATGAAGAATCTACAAATGTCAAAGGAACATTAAAGACAAAACCTTACAGTAGGAGAACACAAAGCCCTTAAATCTCTTGCAGCCAACACCGATCTTGTTATTAAAGCAGCTGACAAAGGCGGGGGCATTGTTATTCAGAACAGAAACCAATACATCTTGATGGTCATGGCACTATTAAATGAAGAGAATAATTACAAAAAGCTCAAGAAACACCCAACAGATAACATTAAAATCAAAATTCAAGAAACAACCAAATTTGCGCTAGAATGAGACTGGATTACTGAAAAAGAAGAGGCCTTCCCAAACACGGCGGAAGGCAGGATTCCCGTCTTCTATGCGTTGCTGAAAATTCACAAGGATGGTACCTCACCCCCGGGGAGACCCATTGTCTCTGGTTGCGGCTCCATATTAGAACCAATAGGCATATTTATTAATTTTTTTTCTGAAACCACTTTGCCAAAAAATTGCTTCATACCTCAAGGACACTATGTCCACTATTGCCATTTTTGAAAATCAACCTTTTTATCCTACCAAGAAAAAGCTTGTTACAATGGATATCAAGAGCTTATATACAAACATTACTCAAGATAAAGCAGTGGAGTGTATCAGACACTACTTTACGGTACACATGACTCAAAGGAGAGTTCTGGTAAATTCCATCGTTGAGCTGTTAGAACTTGCCCTCACCAACAACTATTTTGCCTTTGATGGTGTGTTCTATCTACAAACATGCAGTACAGCAATGGGCGCTGTCTTCGCCCCCAACCTAGCGATAATCTACATGGCTGAATATGAGAGAAGCTTTATACTCAACTATGTCAATCCTTTCCATGAGAACATTCGCTTATGGTTTAGGTAGATTGATGATGTTATTTTCATCTGACATGGCAACAGGCAAGATCTACTCACCCTTCAAAACTACTGGATTAACAATCAAACACAGGAAATCCAATTCACTTTGAACAACAGTAACAACAGCATTAGCTTCCTGGACCTTAACATCATGGTGTGAAACAACAAACTTATTTGTTCCATTTATAAAAAAGATACTGATAGAAACACGATATTAGATTACAGAAGTCACCACTCAAAAAGTTTACGGGATAACTTACCGTATGGTCAGTTTCTAAGAATCCGCAGAAACTGTACTGAAACCAATGATTTCAAGACTCATGCAACCGAATTACAAGAAAAACTTCGGGTGAGGGGGTACCCGAAGAGACTGTTGAAAAACATGAGAAAAAGAGCCCTCTACACCCCCAGAGAAGCTTTGCTCACTCCCAAGCTACGCGAAGAGCCAACCAACAACATCATGGCATGCATTTCCACTTTTAACTCCAATACATCCCAAATAAAGAATGTCATCAAAAAATTCTGGCCCATAGTACAACTTAGTCTTCCTGAAGAACCTCTTCCAAGGATGGCCCTGAAGAGATCCAGGAATCTTAAAGAGATCCTCACACATGACAGACTGAAGCAGAAAGAAACTAGATCTACCCTACTCTACTTCACCCTCGAAGCCTCGAGCACCATCATTAACAACGAGATAGCCTCTGCCATTCCCACGAGAAGTAAGAAAAAAATCACAGTGGAAAATCTGATCCCTCTGATCCTCCCCACACTTAACCAACTCCCGGCCACCCTCAACCCCCATGACCTTGTCGAAGGCTATAACAAATCATGCGCACAGCCTTAGACTCCATTGCACCTTCAAAACTAAGAAAATGCAAACCCAAAAAGCACCTCAACCACTGGTTCTCTAATTACCTTAAAACTCTCAGAACAGAAAAACGCAAAAAGGAACAGGCCCGGAGACAATTTCCCACAGACCTCAATAAATCAATAATCAATAAAATAAGGTCCAACTGCAAAAAAAAAAATTATAGCTGCCAAACAAGAATCCTACAACATGAGAATCGCGCAATCTAACTCCAGTACCAAAGAGCTATTCACAATAATTAAAGAACTGGAAACACCAGTGCTAATCCCTGACACCTGTGTGAAGGACAAACAATGGTGCACTAGTGTCCAAAATGCCCTAAACAATAAAATCACAAACCTTCAAACTAAAATTAAAAACAAGAAAGAATCCTTAACTAAACAGACCAACCCTACCAACACGACCACGCGCCCCACGCCCCAACTCCCGTTGCCTACCCTCTCCCGCTTTAGCTTCTCCAAGGTCTCCACTCTAGAAGTGGAAAAAATCATCCTTAGTCTAAAGCCATCCAATTGTCAGGGCGACCTCTGCCACCCTCAAATAATTAAAGATGCAGCAAGAGACCTCTCGCCATTCATCACAAGACTTATCAACGCTTCCTTCTCCTCAGGCACCGTCCCCAGCAACCTCAAAGAGTCCTGGGTCCTCCCCCTTCTCAAAAAACCTTCCCTCGACCCGTCCATTCCCACTAACTACAGACCCATTACCACCGTTCCCTTCCTGCTCAAGATTTTAGACAAGACAGCCTACCAACAAATACAAAAATTCCTCGAATCAAACCGTCTACTCGGTATTCGGCAATCAGGTTTCAGACCCCAACACGGGACAGAAACAGCCCTTATCGACCTGAAGGCTCAAATCAACACTCTGAGAGACAATGGGAAAACTGCCCTACTGCTCCTCCTAGACCTATCCGCAGCATTTGACCTGGTCGACCATAAAATCCTATGTAATCTCCTCGACTCTGCTGCCCACTTCTCCGAAGAAGCCATCGGCTGGATCGAGTCCTTCCTTAGCAATAGATCCATGCGTGTCTTCTCTACCACAGCGGCCGCAGACCCCGTCCCCATTACATGCGGAGTACCCCAGGGTTCTTGCGTCTCACCTACACTGTACAACGTGTTCACAAAGCCCTTGTTTGATGATCTAGATGGTCTGGGTATCACCTACACTAACTATGCCAATGACACCCAGATCCTCATCCCGTTGACGGGAGATTACAACCATGATTTGGCCTTGGTGAACAGGGTGTACCTCATCATCCAGGCATGGATGGCATCACACAGTCTATGCCTGAATGATGACAAGACTGAACTCATCATACTTGGATCCACTGCAAACCTAGCCAAACTAGACCACAATTACACCAGCTTCAGAATAGACGGGAACCTAATTAAAGTAGCCAAGGAAGTGAAAACCTTGGGAATATATACTGACTCCTCCCTCTCTTTCCATAAACAGAGCAGCACCTTGGCTTCCTCCACGGCTTACACATGTAAGCTCATAAGAGCAGCCAAACCTTTCTTATCCACCCAGAGCTGCATTACATTAGCCAGAGCCTTTATACTATCAAAACTGGACTACTGCAATGCCCTCTACGTAGGAGCTAGCAAACAGGTTATCAACAAAATGCAGACGCTGCAAAATAACGCTCTCAGAGCAGCGCTCACCATCCCTAAGAAAGAACACATCTCCAACACTAGGAGAGCCCATAACTGGCTCAAAACTACAGACAAAATCATGCTCAAAGTAGCCTCACTTACACACAAGTGACTCAACAACGCCGCCCCCAGCTACTTAGTCGACAGAATAAGCAAATACTCGTCCAACAGACCTACCAGAACCTCCAACGCTAATCTACTCACTGTCCCCAGATTCAAACGCACCAAATTGGGGGGCAACAGCTTCCAAGTGAAAGCAGCCCAGCACTGGAACTCCCTACCACCCCCACTAAGGACACCCCAAACCTACTCACACTTTAGGCGCAACTACATACACTGGATAAAGAACAATGACCGCTAATCCCATCCTACCCCGACCCGGCACACACCTTGTAAATAAGTTTACTCGTAAACCTGCATACCCACCTTGTAAATATATATACACCTGTAACCTGCATACTTCCTGGTCTTTATCATGATTGCTGCAACTGTTTTCTACCCGATTGTATTTACTGTAAATACTGCAATGCAATGCTATGTGAAGTGTAACTAAGCTTTGAATAACCTTGATGCTCCTGCGCCCTCCTACCCTCGGGTTTGGTGCGCATTACAAATAAATAAACTAAACCCTATGGAATATGCGAGAAATTCGAGGACATCACCCAAGCAGCAGCTGCACAGTCTGTAATCAGACTCGGAAGATCAAATCCTTCAAAATAGGAGACAAAGAGTGTGTACTCCGTCATTTTTCTAATTGCAAAACACCAAATGCCATTTATCTAATTGAGTGCCCCTGCAAACTTCGGTATGTAGGTCAAACTTCTCGTCCGGTCCATAAAAGGATCGGCGAACACAAGTCACGAATTAGATGTAAAACTCATACAGCTCCTTTAGTCTCCCACTTTCTTGAAAACCAACACAGGTTTGACTCCTTCAAATGGTGGGTGATAGACAAAGTCCTAGATTCCTCGAACAGCGTTAATGCACTTAATTTTAAAGAGTCTTGGTGGATTTTCAAACTCCAAACTCCAAACTGCCACCATGGGACTCAACGAGCTGGCACCCACAGAATACCAATAAACACCCTTAAGCATCACGTCCACCTGACCCCGAGCAAGAACACGGTTGATTCCACCCTACATGATGGCAATACAACACAACCATTTTAAGGGGTCCTCTCTGGGATATGTATACATTCAGCCAAACATGCCTGTTACCTCTCTAGATCGCCCCACTCCTGCTGTTTGAATCTCCAAACTCCATGTGTTTGTGTAATTTCATTTGTGTAATCAGTCCGATTTTGGTATGTATCCACCAGGACTTAACGCCGTTACTCTAATTGGCACCAATTGGGCGTACGCATTACTTCCCCTCTCCTAGTGTATACTGTTTACAAACATCACTATGGATACGATGCCAAGCACGCTGCTGCGCATGCGCATCAGCGAGACACTGCACTATTACACATGAGCCTGGGCACCAGTGTCCACAACTTTAGTTGCCGGACCGGAGTCGGCAACACGACTGTACCACAATCGATTTGCATATTAAACACGCCGTTTGTGTTACCTCAGACTTTTATGGCTGTTATACAGAGGACTAAGCTCGAGCGCTCATGAAACAGCAACTCTGTTTGAGCCCGCGCGCTCGTGGAACAAAGCCACTTTCAGTCCATTTGCGTAACAAACGCATTGCTCGCACTACTGCAGAGTTCCAGGCTATTAAACACAGGACCAACCTCGCTCCAGTTCGAGCGCTCGAGAAACAGCAGTAGCATGCTGCGCTCACGAGCCCTCGAGGTATGCAACATCATGTTATGTTAATTTTTTCAATACTAGCTAGCTTTCCAAATGCCACAGCACGGCATTCTATTGACACAGGGTTCACTTTTTGTCCCCCCCCCTCCATAGGCAACCGATTACATCAAAAAAACATAAACCCTACGGCTGTCTACAAACACAAATGATTACTCTCTTATAACGACATCCCCGCTACAGTTTTTACAGAAGGTTAGTATATTGGGTTGCAGGATCCCCTGTTTAGCAATATCCTTTCACTTAGGCTATTTATAATACTTTATAGAGAGCCCTGAATTTCGACCTCCACTCCTTTGTTCTAGAGGGAACATCTACTCTCTGGACTTTACGCAAACACACCCTTACATTGTGTGTTCTTTTTTAACTTATAGGGAAACCTGTTTTTCCTTGGCCCCAGAAGAAGGCTTTACAACTACCCTGCCAGAACGTCCAAGGTCACACAGTCTTTGGAATCATTAACTGTTTTTAGTGACCATCAAAACTGTCAACACTTCTAGCTCTTGACGTTCTAGTCCAGCATTTGGATAATTTCCCCTTTCTTCAATAGAAGCATTATTTGTATTGTTCTATTGCTCAAAATTTGGGATGTTTCAAAATGTCTATTGCATTTAAATCATTGCAATTCTAAATGTTTTAAGGTAGGACCACCCCCCTGTATTTATCCCAACTGATGAAGGCTAACCCCTCTTGTGCTCCATCAGACCCTCTTGCTCCTCAGCTAGTCAGGTCTATTGTCCCTTTAGTGGCCTCTGACCTCACTGAACTCTTAAACCTTTCCGTTGACTCTGCTTGCTTGTCGTCTGATTTTAAAACAGCCACAGCATACCTCTCCTAAAAAAGCAAGGGGCTGTCATGAACCTACCGGCTAACTTTCACCCTGTGTTCTGCACTACTATAAAGTGCTTTAAAGGGTTGAAAAGGTTGTGTTCAATCATCTTACCAATCATCTTACCAATTTCTTATACATCCAAAACCTTTTAGACCCCAGACAAGCAGGTTTCTGCTCCTGCCACTCCACAGAAACTGCTCTCATGAATGTGTCCAACTTCATCACCTCTGCTAAGCACTCCAACCAAGCCTCTATCCCATTTCTCCCAGACCTGTCTGCTGACTTTTACACTGTTAATCACTCTGATATCCTTAATACTCTCTTCCTTCTTGGGATTCACAATCAGACCCTTGCCTGAATGAATCCTACCTCTACCATGCCAATTCTCTGTCTCCTCAAACAACAACCCCTCTCAACTCACTCCTCTAGCTGTTGCTGTTCCACAATGCCCTGTCTTGAGACTGTTCCTCTTTACACTTTGCACTTTACACCTCTTCTCTTGGGGCACCAATCTCCTCCTTTGGGTTCTCGCACCAAATCTTTGCAGATGACACCCAAATCATCTTCTCTTTTCCTAGACTCTCCACCGATCTCTCTATCAAAGTTTCCAACTGTCTCTCTACCATTAAATATTGGATGGCTGCAAACTCTGTCATGTTAAACTCTACCAAAACAGAATGTTTCTTCTTCCCTGCCAAAAGCGCTCTCTCATCTCTTCCTCTGCCTATCCAATCCCCACCTGACTCTCTCCCCCAGTCTTCTTCAGCTAGATACCACAGCATCATCTATGACCCTTCTCACACCTTATCTACTTTCATCTCCAAAACTGGAACATCAGCTTTGCTCAACCTCCTAAGTATGAGGAAAATGTGTCATCTCCTTCCTTTCAACACTGCCAAGCATACCTTAACCACTCTTGTCTTCTCTAAACAGGACTACTGTGTCAGCATCCTCTTTGGTCTCCCCAACTATGCTTCTAGACAAGATCATTAACTTTGCTACAGGACTCTCTTTGAACTCCCTCACTCCACACCTACTTCCTCGTACCATCACCAGGCTGGATGGCTGATGATGCAAAACAGGGCCAGATTTACAATTCTTCTCCTGGTTCACAAATCTAGCCATGTTAAGGCACCACTCTATCTATCGTCCTCTATCCAACTCTGCCAGGCTTGGTGTAATCTCCATTCTGCCTCCGTACCTACACTTGTGACTCCTCACCCTCCTTGCTTCCTCTTGCTTCCGCTTGTTCTCTCTTCTTGCTCCACTTGCATAAAATTCTCTTCCCCTGGACATCTGAGAAACAGTCTACATGTATTTGTTAAAAATCAAACTAAAAGCCTACCTCCATGGCTCTGGGTTACCCTCTATACCTACCTCTCCTCTACCTGCTAGCTAAGAATTTTCCTTCGCCTCTAACCTGTCTCTATGCCTCACTTCCTCTGCCTCCACTCTAGCACTTCACCCATCATGGTCACATCTCGTGCACAGCTGGCCATACCGCTTACCAGCACATCAAAAAATGCAATGTTGGTTGCCCATAATCTATGTATGCCCACTTAGGTATTGCCCCCCTGATTTCTTATCTATTGTATGTTCTTTTGTGATCAGCATTGTTCCTCCTGTATATAAATAAATAAATAATCTCTTGTAATCTCCATTCTGCCTCCTTAACTATATTTGTGACTTCTCACACTCCTTTTGCTTCCTCTCACTTCCGCTCTGTCTCTCTTCTTGCTCCACTTGCATGGAATTCTCTTCCCCTGGACATATGGGAAACAGTCTACATGTATTTGTTAAAAACCAAAGTAAAAGCCTTCCTCCATGCCTCCGAGTTAACCTCTATACCTACCTCATGCATCACTAATTCTATTGAATACTGTACTGTTCAATCTCTCTGGTCTGTATAGCTGTTATCTGCATGTAACTAGACTGCAGGTGCAGTATGCTATTTGTAGATAAAGACAGACAATATTATAAGGACATTTCTTTCACCACTGTAACTCACAAAACTATTTTATGTCTTTTAACAAGAACAGATGACCCGCAATTTAGGCTGAAAATATGTATTTGTTAAAATTCAAAATCACGTCTTAATTTGTGGCAGGATCGCCAGTCTTTTTCAAAGGTCTACTCCTCCCTCCAATTAAAAACTCAATGTCCTTCACAGTTGGCTGTTGATGAACACACAGAAGTAAAACTGTCAAAAATGTGTGGGTGAGCAGCTAAGAAAAATACATCACATCAGACCAAATTAGAAATGAAGAAGAACGCCAAGTTGTGCAATTCAGAGACAATCAATATCTGTCGGCAGTCAGAGCAGATACAAATTGGGCAAAATAGCTGAAATTCTGCGATCTGGAGGGAGTACCAAACAAGCATTGGCAATGCCAATATTTTTGGGTTGTTGGTATTTTCTTGAAGTGTTTAAATATGATTGGATGCAGGGCCCTTTAGCAGACCGTTGTCTGAAAAGACAGGAGAAGCTCAATGCATGCAGTGGAAATTGAATCAGTGTCTGAACACCTGGCAACTGTCTACAGTTGAGGGATCTGCTGGACTTTACATGTGGAGTACATGTATATGGATGTTTTTGCACACCTCCACTCTAGGGTCTCTCTGTGGTCGGATACCGAACCCCGCCCCCTGTGGTGGGCCTCCTGAGGCAGCCTGTATCTCCTCCCTCTGTTCCTGAGCTGCTGTTATGTTCATCGATTGTTTGGCCCTGGGGCCCATACTTACCTTATGAGACCGTGTTTGGGACACGTTCAAACAAAGTGCCAATGTTGTAGCTTGTGTCACTTGTGTTTTGATGGGCCTGTGATTGCAGCAGCGGCTATTACTTCAAGTAATAAACTTCACTGCGTTTTTGGGAGAACCGTTTTTTTTTTCTCGCACATTTAAACGCATTACCTCAAAGCAGAACGGTTACGCCTACACAGACCAAAGTTAATAATTAAAGGGCATCGGTGCCAGGTGGCCCAATCTCACAAGGGCTACCATTTTCCAGCGCTGGGTGTTTAGCCAACATCACTTTGCATGCCTTAACTCGTATTTTGCTTTTTTATTCCATTAAAAACATGAAAATCATTGGTAGCTAAAAAGTCAGGACAGAAAAAAGGTTGCCCTGGTGCAGGGCCAATTACAACTTTGTAAGACTTCCCAAGATTCATTAGAACAGTAAAACATGAGTTGCCGTGATTAGGGGTAGGGTTCAACATGGTCTGGCTAAATGTCCATGTTTGAAAATATGAGAACCGATTTCTAGTCCCGGCTTCCCAACATATGTGATCGTGAGCAAATTACCGTGCGTCATGGGCCCAGTGTTCCCACTTTGGCACAGCGGTAAAATGGATAAAATAGCAGAATTGTAGAGCACATTTTCACACGTTTAATTGTTCTTTGCACCCAGCAGTAGCTAAAAGATGTCAAGCAAACTCATGAGGTTCCGGCACTGAACGATGAAATGTGATCTATGGACTTAAGGATCGGGTCAAGTGCCAGTGTGTATTTCAGACGTCACTGCACAATCGTGGCATCAGAAAATCGTGGTAGAAAAAACAGGGATTGGGTCAAAGAAAGAAGGCGGGGAGGGGTCAGGTGCAATTAGGTTTGATGCAGAGGGAGGAAACGGGGGATAAAGGTAAAGGCAGAGGAAGTGAAAAGGTAAGAGACAAAAGGGGTAGAAGGAGAAGGAAACAAGAGTGGAAAAGAGAGAGAGAGAGAGAGAGAGAGAGAGAGAGAGAATATGAAACAGGAGAGGAAGAAAGGGGGAGAAGACCATTATGAAAGAGGAGGGGGAAAGAGGAAATGGTAGTCAGAATGAGAGAGGATAAGAATGCGAAAATAAGAGCTAAACCGGGAGAAGAAGGTGAATGCAATTGAGATGAAAGACAGTGGCAGAGAATAAAGACTATGAGGGAAGAAGTAGAGAAGAGGGGGAAAATGAGATTGTGAGAAATGATTAAGGAAGAATATAATAGAGAGAGATCCCCAGAGGAAGACAGCCATATATAGTGGGAGCTTAGGATGTAGATAGAGCAGGGGACTGCAACCTGCATCCAACACATATGGACAGCCGCAGGCTACAGATTCCTGATGAGAGGCACACACAGAAATGAGGACGAAGACAGAGTGCTGCGAAAGGAGGGCGAGGGAGAATCAGACTGAGAAAGAGATAGTGGACTGGATGCGTAAGGGAAAGAATGACACAAAGCCTGAAGAGAAACATGGGTTAAATGAGGAGAGGCTTTATATGGCAAAGTGCTAGCAAAGGGAAAAGACAATGGCAAAAAGTGAGAAACAAAGTTGGTTGCTGCCGGATTTTCGATATGAACAACAGCATGCACACTGATACGTGCAATTGATGCATTTACCCGCTGAGCTATCTCCTAGCCAAACGTTGTACATGGCATTGGGAAGACTAAAGGATGACTTTCGGATACAAACAACAGCATCGACCGTGAACTGGAAAGATACCGTTGTGCACCTAAAAACGGATTGTGGCTCCACCTGAAGGCAGGCTGGAGACGGGGTGAGTGAAGGAAGCACTCTGGCTCTGGTTCCTGCTTCGTGGCACTAGTAGAAAACCTCACAGACTGCAACCTGAAAGATGGAAAGGGCCTACATTGGGAACCCAGAAAACATGTGGTGAATGTGTTCATGGAAGGAAGGTTGACAACCCTTTATTATGAGAGGAAGGTGGTTGCCACATACTCAAAAGCAGAGTCCACGCTAGCTTCTGTATGCAGCAAGCCCAGGCAGCAGCCAAGGGCCGCTGAGAAACAAAAACAGCAGTCGCAGAAGGCGAACGTGGCTGCTGTGTGCTGTACAAGACTACCCAGCGCCACCGACCACTGTTTCCATTTGTCAGCACCCCATGCTCACCATCCTCATGCCTCAGGCCCAGACGGAGAGCACGAGCAGGAAGCGCTGAAGCCCTGGAGAGCAGCACCAGCCTGCCAGACCTTTTATTTCCAGTTACCTTCTTTTCACGGCCACTTTTATAAGGTAACTGGGACTAAAATGTATGTGACATAAGTGACAGCTGTGTTTTCGTTTTGTCAGCACCCAGTGCTCGCGCTCCTTTTAGATATTAAGCCCTAGGCCCGCTAGGATACGTAATATTTGCCCAAAAAATCAACACATTTAAAAAAAAATAAAGTCCAGAGAAAAAAAGCCTCACATCTCCTTTCCGATCTCTAAACAAAAAGGGCTACCTCATGCAAAGAAGAGCAGACTCCATTGCCAATGAAAACTTACTGACATCACTAATACACTGCTCATCCAATCACGTACTGTTTACATAAAAAACACTAACCAACACCCACAGGTAACCACATAGACATTTTCGAACAAAACATATATATATATATTACATGGCCACGGTAGTGGCCATGTAGTTATGGTTAAGTTGCTGTTTCCATAGGAAGAGCACTTTTTGGGTGGCTTATAACTTCGCTCTCCCTGGACGGATCCTCACCAAACTTTGCAAAAAAAGTATTTGTGTCACTCTGAATTTTTTTTGCAAAGTTTGGTGAGGATTCGTCCAGGGGGGGCAAAGTTATATGGGGGTCCCAAAACTTTTTGTTTTCCCATAGACTGAATGGGAAAAATTTTTTGCTCGCGCCTACAGCCCAAACCGCTGGACAGATTTCCACCAAATTTGGACCAGGAGCAGCGGCTTGGTCCCGAAAGCGTGCTTTTGCAAATTTGGTGAAAATACGTCCAGTAGTTTTTTTAAAAATGACCAAAAAGTAGGTAAAAAAAAATTAGTGATATTTGTGTTCGGTTCGCGGACACACTTCCCTGTTCGCTCAGCGGACAGTGTCCTGATTGGCCAATCGTCTTGCGTGATGTTCGCGGACATGCAACATGTTCGCTGATTGGACGGCGTGGAGCGTGAAGCGCGTCAGATTTTTCGGTAGCGCCCGCCATCTTGGATTCGCGGACGTCCGCGTACAGCGCGGTGAAACATTGTTCAAAATGTATATTTAGTAGACTGCGTTAGTGTGTAGGAGTGTTTTGGTGTGTAGGAGTGTTTGGGGAGGGTGGGAGTGTATGAGATAGGATGAAAGTTGTGTTTTTTATGTGTTAGACACTCTTTTTGTGTTCGATTTGTTTGCGGACATCACGGGTGTTCTGAAATGTTCTAAATAAACTGACTGGGGGGTGTTCTAAGGACTCAATATGTGTCCGTTTTGTTCGCAAGCAAAGTGAAACTGTTCTAAGAACACTCGCGGTGTCCGGGGAGTGTTCGTAGGGGGTGTCCTGAGGACGCTGTCCGTATTGTTCTCTGTCAAGTTGAATGTGTTCTAAGAACACCCGCGGTGTCCTGAAATGTTCGCAAATAAACAAAATGGGGGTGTTCTGAAGACGTTTTTGAGAACACTCCCGGTGTCCTGAAATGTTCGTAGGGGGTATCCTGAGGACGCTGTCCGTATTGTTCTCTGTCAAGTTGAATGTGTTCTAAGAACACCCGCGGTGTCCTGAAATGTTCGCAAATAAACAAAATGGGAGTGTTCTGAAGACGCTTCTAAGAACACTCGCGGTGTCCGGGGAGTGTTCGTAGGGGGTGTCCTGAGGACGATGTCCGTATTGTTCTCTGTCAAGTTGAATGTGTCCTAAGAACACTCGCGGTGTCCTGAAATGTTTGCAAATAAACAAAATGGGGGTGTTCTGAAGACGCTTCTAAGAACACTCGCGGTGTCCGGGGCGTGTTCGTAGTGGGTGTCCTGAGGACGCTGTCCGTATGGTTCTCTGTAAAGTTGAATGTGTCCTAAGAACACTTGCGGTGTCCTTAAATGTTCGCAAATAAACAAAATGGGGGTGTTCTGAAGACGCTTCTAAGAACACTCGCGGTGTCCTGGAATGTTCATAGGGGGTGTCCTGAAGACGCTGTCCGTATTGTTCTCTGTCAAGTTGAATGTGTCCTAAGAACACTCGCGGTGTCCTGAAATGTTCGCAAATAAACAAGATGGTGGTGTTCTGAAGACGCTTCTAAGAACACTCGTGGTGTCCGGGGAGTGTTCGTAGGGTGTGTCCTGAGGACGCTGTCCGTATTGTTCTCTGTCAAGTTGAATGTGTTCTAAGAACACCCGCCGTGTCCTGAAATGTTCGCAAATAAACAAAATGGGGGTGTTCTGAAGACGTTTTTGAGAACACTCCCGGTGTCCTGGAATGTTCGTAGGGGGTGTCCTTAGGACACTGTCCGTATTGTTCGTTGTTAAGTTGAAAGTGTTCTAAGAACTATCGCGTTGTTCTAAAATATTCGTAGGGGGTGTCCTGAAAATGGTGTCCGTATTGTTCGCTGGCAAGTTCAAAGTGTTCTAAGAACACTCACATTGTTCGCGGACATTAAAAGTTTCCCATAGATCATAGTTGAAATGTTTGACTCTATGGATGTGATATGCTGCGGTGGTTGTTGCCAGGGCATAGAGTCTTGGGTGCATGGCCATTTGGCCATGCACCCAAGACTCTATGCCCTGGCAACAACCACCGCAGCATATCACATTCATATTTGCTTATAACTTTGGGTGAAAAACAAATGTATGGTTCTCTGTCAAGTTGAATGTGTCCTAAGAACACTCGCGGTGTCCTGAAATGTTCGCAAATAAACAAGATGGTGGTGTTCTGAAGACGCTTCTAAGAACACTCGCGGTGTCCGGGGAGTGTTCGTAGGGGGTGTCCTGAGGACGCTGTCCGTATTGTTCTCTGTCAAGTTGAATGTGTCCTAAGAACACTCGCGGTGTCCTGAAATGTTCGCAAATAAACAAGATGGTGGTGTTCTGAAGAAGCTCCTAAGAACACTCCCGGTGTCCTGGATTGTTCTTAGGGGGTGTCCTGAGGACGCTGTCTGTATTGTTCTCTGTCAAGTTGAATGTGTCCTAAGAACACTCGCGGTGTCCTGAAATGTTCGCAAATAAACAAGATGGTGGTGTTCTGAAGACGCTTCTAAGAACACTTGCGGTGTCCGGGGAGTGTTTGTAGGGGGTGTCCTGAGGACGCTGTCCGTATTGTTCTCTGTCAAGTTGAATGTGTTCTAAGAACTCCCGCGGTGTCCTGAAATGTTCGCAAATAAACAAAATGGGGGTGTTCTGAAGACGTTTTTGAGAACACTCCCGGTGTCCTGGAATGTTCGTAGGGGGTGTCCTTAGGACGCTGTCCGTATTGTTCGTTGTTAAGTTGAAAGTGTTCTAAGAACTATCGCGTTGTTCTGAAATGTTCGTAGGGGGTGTCCTGAAAACGGTGTCCGTATTGTTCGCTGGCAAGTTCAAAGTGTTCTAAGAACACTCACATTGTTCGCGGACATTAAAAGTTTCCCATAGATCATAGTTGAAATGTTTGACTCTATGGATGTGATATGCTGCGGAGGTTGTTGCCAGGGCATACAGTCTTGGGTGCATGGCCATTTGGCCATGCACCCAAGACTGTATGCCCTGGCAACAACCACCGCAGCATATCACATTCATATTTGCTTATAACTTTGGGTGAAAAACAAATGTATAAGGAACAAAGGTATTAGATACTATGGATGTGATATGCTGCGATGGTTGTCCCTATTATTGTATACTTACTGTTTGGTCTAGTAATGGGAGTCCATGTTTTTCTTCTTCATTTCTGTGATAAAAGAAAATAGCATTTTAGTATTAGTATTTTGTAATGACTTATTATATTGTATAAGCAATATACTTTTATTTTTTTTCGACCCTCATATTTAGTAGAGTACAAATCAGAGTACTGTGCAATTTGCTCAGTTTCTGTATTTGTTGCTAAAATCATTGGGTCTGTGGGAGAAAAAAAATCCATGTTGGATTAAAAAAAAAACTTTTTCTGTTATGCTACAGTTTATTTGTTTGTTTGTTTTCAGTGTTCACTTGTTGTTTCTGGCTAATGCTTTATACTTTGCTTTGTTGTATTTTTTTTGGAGCAGTAACAGATTCTTCATTTGTTTTGATATTATAAAATTTTGGAGCAGTTAGATACCAATTGGTGTATTCTAACTGTCTATTTTTTTAATATATTTTAGTGGTTTTGATTTATCTATTTGGATATTGTTAAATTTTGGGACAGTTAGATACCAATTGGCGTATTCTAACCGTGTATTTTTTGGCCTAATTTAGTGGTATTCATTTATCTGATTAGTTGTTGTAGAATCTTTGAGCTGTTAGATAGCTTTTGGAGTATTCTAACTGTTTATATTATTTTAACACAAATTTATAATTTTGGGACAGTTAGATACCAATTGGCGTATTCTAACTGTGTATTTTTTGGTCTAATTTAGTGGTATTCATTTATCTGATTAGTTGTTGTAGAATCTTTGAGCAGTTAGATAGCTTTTGGAGTATTCTAACAGTTTATATTTTTTTAACACAAATTTACTGAAAGGTTTAAATACAGTTTATTTATCAAATTTTGGTTTTAAGAACATCAAATAAGCGTTTGTAAGATTTGCTGGTAATCTCTGCTTTAGAATAATGGTACTATCATTACATTCAAACCATCCACATTTCTTTTTTATATATGCCGTGTAGTGCCCTGAATTGGTTGTGGCTCCTGCGTGGTAGATTATACCTATTGTTGTGAAGGTTTTCTTACCAAGTGATATTTGACCATGTTTGAATCCAGTCAGCTTGCAGTTGTTTTTGGTACCATCTGCATTGTAACGTAGAAGCATTAGTATTATGTATTTACTATGTGTTTGTATTACTAACGTGGGGCGATTATCTGAATTGCAGGTAGAGCATAATCTACCATGGTTTGCATTTTGTACAAGTTGCTGAAATGGAATGGATTCACAATTTGGTATTGATATATATATATGAAGCGTTCATTGGGAATTTCTTCTTGTGTCACATTGTTGCACAGATTGCATGTATGTTTCCACATGTATGAAATCTGGAAGATTTCCTTTATAGGCATGTTTTTGTTTTCCAGTATTTGTAGTAAGTACATTAAAAATTCTTGTGGATCTTCCTGTGAGTTTATAGTGAATTTCAGCATAGTAGTCCAATTCTTGTCTTATTCCATAAACACTATATGTGTTATCAGGATTGTTTTTTGCATTTCTATGAAGTACTAACATTTGCATACACAATGGATCTCTAAAGTGTAAGTAAATGTTGTCAACAATTGGTGGTAATTGAAATAGAATATTCATTGCTACATTTGCATAGCAACTTACACCAACTACATTTGAGAATTTAAATGGTGCCAGGAGAGATTTTCTCAGATACTCTTTTTGCTGAGAGAACAAAAGATAGCTATGGCTGTGTGTTTCAGAAAACAGATTGTTTGGATTTTAGGAGATTCGTGGATACATTGGTTGAAGGTGCATGCAGAAAGCTGTGGAGTAGCTGTAGATCTTGGATTCCCACATGTGGAAGTACACTGGCATGGAGTACGTGGAATAAAGTGGTTGGACCTGCTACCTCTCTGTGCTACTTTGGAGACAGAGCAACATCCAGACATAATTGTAATTCATTGTGAAGGGAACAGTTTAGGACATGTGACTGGAATTTTTTTGCAATTTGCTATGAAAGAAGGACTTAGGAAGGTTATGGACATGTTTCCTAATTCTCAAGTGATATTTTCACGGATTGCGCAGAGACAAATGTGGCTTTGTTCTTCTTCATTTGGTCCACAAATGGAAAAAGCAAGGTGCAATGTTAATAAGGCTGTTTGTGCCTTTCTAAGAGATTTTGGCATCTCTTCTTTTCACAATGAAAATATTATGTTTTGTAGTACATACATTTTTCGCAGAGATGGAGTCCATCTTACTTATCCTGGCAATCAGATTTTTCTGAGAAATGTACAAAATGCATTGCGACCTTTTTTGGAATTACAACAACGATTTTGAAGTAGATGTTAAGCATTTACAATTTTTGACTTACAAACACCACCCAAAGGCTCTTTTCAGAGCCACCACTTCTTTCCAGAGAAAATTACAATGTTTGTGATGGAGTAGCAACCCAATTTTTTTAATGTTCGCGAACTGTCCGCGGACTTCTAAAAAATACAAAGAGCCCTGCTTCATTTATTTTCACTTCTATTTTTTAACTGGGAAAGGCGGCTCTGAAAAGAGCCTTATTTTTTTTTGATTATTGTAATTTTGTATTTTTTTTGGTTTTTCAGACAAGACACACTAGGAGAGGAGGGTAAAGGAGGGTAAAGGGGGGGACACCAACCACAGGGATAAGAAAGGGTGAGCTGAAAGAGGAAGATGTAGAGTGGGTTTTATTTGGGTAGTGAGCAGGTCTTCTCGTGCTCTGAGACGATAGTCTCAAAAGCACTCCGAAGTCGCTCCCCCCTGCAGAGTACTGTGACACAGTACATACATACAACTGTGACCCTCGAAAGGTAAGGGTCATCAGCATTCTGTATGGCCTGTGAGGCAGCTTGAGGAAGACGTTTTCCCACAGATGTGGTCCTTGTGGTGACAGGATCAGAAACAGAGGATGAAGTAGAGGAAATCAACCTACTACGTTCTTCGCAAGGTACAACCCTGCAAATAGCCCCAGAGTGAAATGACCTCAGGTGTCGCTTCATAGTAGTGGTCCCAAAACTGTACTTACCGTGCTTCCCGCGACTGAGTATCATTTTGCACTCATTGCAGGTAACACGGTTCGCATGAGCCTTAGGAACATTACCATGAATGGTAAATAACCGCCACACCCAAGACTCATGCCTAGTGCGGGTAGTAGGGTTTTCCTCTACCTCATTCTCATCATCCTCTTCTTCCTCCTCTGCATCCTCACTCCTGTTCCCCTCTTCAGGCCCTTGGGGAGGTGGTGGTGGTGGAGGGGGTGGGGGTGGTGCTGAAGCAGGTGCAGCACCAAGTGGCAGTTCAGCAGCCAAGGATGCCATCTCGATGATGGTGTAGTCTGCAGGTGGCAGCAAAAATCACTGCGTTCTGAAGAATAGCCAGAAACACAATGGGAATAAGCTCTTGGGCATGGTCTTTTATAGGGGTGCTTGTGCGCGGTTCGCGGACATGCGCACTGTCCGCGGACAGATGGAACACAAAAAAAGGATCGGAAAGTTTCAAAAGGTATATAGAAACTCAAGATTGCTATGTGGGACTTGTGCCATGGTGAGATTTTATTGAAAAATATCATGGATTAACTGAAAATGTACTTTTAAATTGTTCGGGGACACGAACAGTGTCCGCATTTCAGGACACACGATGAGCGTGGGCGCCGTCATATGATCCGTTCGCGAACTAGTCTGCGAAGGAAGCGCCTGTCTGCAGGACACCAAGTGCACAGAGATTGGTTAGCGCATGCGCATTGATGTCCTACGGACACTGTTCGGGTTCTGAAGTAATTAAAAGTGCATCACACGTGAAACGAACATTTCAGGACACCGCATGTGTTCTTAGAACAGTTTAAACTTGGTAGCGAACAGTAAGGACAGATATAGTGTTCTTCAGGACACGTGTAATTTCGTTTATGTACGAACATTTCAGGACACCAATTGTGTTCTTAGAACAGATTCAATTGGGTAGCGAACACTACGAACAGGTATAGTGTTCTTCAGCACACCTCCATTTTCGTTTACGTACGAACATTTCAGGACACCAATAGCGTTCTTAGAACAGTTTGAGCTTGCTAGCGAACAGTACCGGACAGGTATAGTGTTCTTTAGGACACTTTAATTTTTGTTTGTTTACGAACAATTCAGGACACCGCGTGTTTTCTTAGAACAGTTTCAACTTGCTAGCGAACAGTACGAACAGGTGTGGTGTTCTTCAGGACACCTCCATTTTCGTTTATGTACGAACATTTCAGAACACTTGCACTGTCCGCGGACACTTTTATTGTTTTTTAAAAATAAAAACGGAAACTATTCACAATACAATATAAAAATTAAACTTTATTTAACATATACTAATAATTTATAACAGAGAAGGTGAGGCAGAAACAGAAACAAAAACAGGAGAATTTGGGGTTTCAACATGATTGGTATTAGGTGAAGAAGGGATGGAAGTCTCATCAAAACGTTTTGGATTATGGAGAGGGTTTGGGGATAATTGACTGGGATATGGTGAGGAGGGACAAGTACATGTGGGGCAATGGTACGAGGTTTTTGGTTTGAAATGATTTTCTACAAAAGTTTTTAAATTATTAAAATTAGCCAACAATACATCCATTGTTTCTTCTATATTGTGAAGACTGTTATCCATAACAGGGTTTTCTGAAGTTTTTTCTATTTTGGTATGCTCTGTACAAAAAAATTATATATATGTTAAATGTATATAAAAACAATAATAAATAAATGGTTTATATTATAAAGTGTTTACCATTAGTTTCACTATCTTGTGACATTTCTTCATGTGGGAAATTGTCCTCTAGCCATTCCAGAGTACTAGACATTTCTGTGAGAAAAAAAAAAGATAATATATTTTTTAATCTAATACAGAAAGTTTATAAATATATGAGTAAAATGAAGTACACTTACTATTTCTGGTAAGATAAGTCCTATGTATTCAGTGGGTCTGGTCTTTTTCTCAGTTCTGTTGTGTCTGTGAGGTAATTATGTTGGAAGCCAATTTATCTTCTTGTGGTATATTCCATTTCAGAACATATTGTATTTAAATGAATGGTTAGTGTGTTACATATATGGGTTACATTTCTTATGTATTACTATATATAATGTGTTTGTGTGCTGATTTTTGAATTTGTTAAATGTTCCTATATTATGATATAACAATCAAACATACGCCACCCCCCCTCCACAGTTTTTAGGTAGTGGTACTGTTCTCCGAACATGTTCGCGAACATTAAATAAGTTTGCGGACATCAAGTTCATAAGAAGAGATCTAGTCAGCTCCATATGACATGTATATAAAGTCAAAGTCATTATTGTTAAGTTGTGCTACTAAAAAACTATGAAATTCAGTGAAAAAACTTTGTTAAAGGGACGTTATGGTTCCAAGTAAAACCGAAAAACCCTTGAAATTTGCCAGTTATGGTAAGCTAAGCAACCATAACTCGCGCCACCACCGTGCACTGCTAAGACTAACACGCAGGACATCAAAGATGACATCACAAATGTCATTGATGACATCACTGATGACATCACATGTGTATGTACTTCTCATGAAATATGTGTAGAAGGGATTCTTATTATGTTGCGAAAAAAGTGTCAAGAATCATTGCAAGAAATATACCCTAATAAGTGCATTGAACGATGCATTGATATAAATAGCATCCTATTATGGGTTTCTATCTAGTATACTAAGCTACTCATACAGAAACATAACATTGTGTTCAGCGTACAAGATGAAGGTATGATATTCGTAATGTTAATATGTTGAATAATGAAATGATAATTGTTTTCTTAACAGATTTTTGTGTACTGTGAAATATGTAATAAGTAGCTAATAAAACCCATGTATTACATAATTGCATTACTATAGACAAAACACAAAGACACAAGAACACATACCAATATGGGTATATACAGGGAAAGTGAAGTTAGCAAAAAAGCACAAGTAGTAGCAGAAACAATTCATAACTTAACTGATTAGTTTCATGCAAATAAATGATTGCTCTGTTTCAAAGCTGCTATTTACCCTATGTATATGTATCACTTGATGTGATTGGACCCTAAGGAAAGTAGTGTGAGTACAATGTATACAAATATGACCATATACAGGGAAAGTACAGCCATAAAAAAAACAACAGAACTATCAGAAAGTGCTCATAAGTCTAGTGATTATCTTTATGCACAAAAAGGATTGCTGTCTTTCCCATATGTATATGTTTCATATGATGTGACTGTACTCTAAGGGAATTACTGTAAGAACCTACTAGAAGGATATGTCTACAAATAAAATAAAATTCTTAGTTTCTGACTGTTACTGAAGAAAACCATGTGGCCTAGATATGTCAGCAAAAGAAAAAATAGTGAGCCAGACATGTGATGTCATCAGTGATGTCATCAATGACAATTGTGATGTCATCTTTGATGTCCTGGGTGTTAGTCTTAGCAGTGCACGGTGGTGGCGCGAGTTATGGTTGCTTAGCTTACCATAACTGGCTAATTTCAAGGGTTTTTCGGTTTTACTTGGAACCATAACGTCCCTTTAACAACGTTTTTTCACTGAATTTCATAGGTTTTTAGTAGCGCAACTTAACCATAACGTCCCTTTAACAAAGTTCTTTTCACTGATATATATATATATATATATATATATATATATATATATATATATATATATATATATATATATGTATATATATATATATATATATATATGTGTATATATATATATATATATATATATATATATATATATATATATATTCACTGAAAAATCGTTGTTAAAGGAATGTTCAGTGAAATTCCTGGGTTTTTGTTAGTGCAACTAAGCCATGACATCGCTTTAACAAAGTTTGTTCAGTGAATTTCAGGGGTTTTTACCAGTGCATCCTTAATCTGCTACAATTTCCTTGTATAATACTCACCCCCAATGTGGCAGATATGGAGTCCGAGGGCAGTGCAGTAGTCTGCGGATGATGCACAGCATTCACAAAGCCCAAAATTATAGGGGAGACCCAAAAAAGTTGTACCAATCAACCAACAAACAAATGTACATAACATAATTCCTAACATTTACAACACGCAAATATACCTTTTCGTACAAACAATAACTGCAAAAAATATGAATTATTTTTTCACTTAACACACATTATAATGGACTGCACCAATCAGAAACGATAATTGTACACTATATATAATCTCCTCAATAGAACTCTGAATACAGATTGACAAACACCAGGTACATTTTCCCTATCACTGTTCTTCTTGGACCTGTCCCGCTTGTCCCCTGCAATCATTCCCATCAAATTCACAGGCGGATATCCGCACATGTCTGGTTTCGCATGATGCACTTTTAATTAGTGCACGGACACACCGCCTGTTTACGGACACTCAGGCGCATGCCCACTGAGTCTCCGGACCAATGGGTATCCGAGGAGGGCCGTCTGGGCTGCAGAGAGCCGTGGACATCATCATATGACTGCACCCATGCGGCATGACAAGGGTGTCCGCGAACAGAGTTTGTGACCGCAGACAGTTTAAAACTGTTTTTTTCTGCCAATTTAGGGTGTTTCGAGCTAAAACATTACCCTTGCACAGCTCCCTGACCCTTTCTTGGTTATATAGCAGCCTTTTACAAGTTTCCAAGGCCTATTTCTGCCTCGGTTTACTGTGAACAGCACAACTGTCAGTGGACGGTTCCTCAGAAAGGACCGACCCATTACTTTTCCTCATTCTCAGTCTGGTTACACAGGAGAGAACACTTGCTTGCAGTGTCTGAGCTCCTGCTTTGCAAATCTGTTTTTTTGGGACTATCATGGCATCTGCTATGGTCACTTCTGCTCCACAACCACCCCCACCACCACCACCTACTTCCCCATATGGAGGGTCTGGGCAGGGGAACAGGAGCGTAGATACAGATGATGATCAAGGGGAAGAAGAGGATGAGGTGGAAGAAGTCCCTATCTCGAGTCCTCGTAGTGAGTCCTGGCTGTGGCAATTTTTTTACGATTGTTGGAAATGTCCCAAAAGCTCACGCAAGCAAGGTTCAATGCACTGAGTGCAAAGTTGTACTCAGTCCTGGGATACCTAGCTTGTATTTCTACGTGACAACTTCCATCAGGCGCCACACCAAATCTAATGACCCGACTGCTCTGAAGGAAGGCAACACCTTTCTCAGGTAAAAGTAGGTTGATATCCTCCACCCCATCATCTTCAACAGCTCCTGTTACCACAAAGGATACTCCTTTGGGGCAGAGCATTCCAGTGACGGCTTCACAGGCGATACAGAACGCTGTTGACCATTACCTTTCGAGGGTCAGAGTGCTGTTTGTACTGTGAAGCACCGATCTGTAGGGGGAGCAGTTTCGGAGTGCTTTCAAGGCTGCAGTAACGGAACACAAGAAACACTGCCTGCCATCTTAAATGTAAGGCCCGCCCAACATCTCCCTATGTCCACCTACTCCTGCTCGTCGTCTTGGCGGTTGGTGCTCCTACCCTCCCTTCTCTCCCCTACCTTGCCTCTCCTGCAAAAAAAAAGCCCAAAAAAAATACAAAACAAAAGAAAGGTTCCTTTAGGAGACACTTTTCACAGTTAAAAAATAGAAGTGACAAAAGATGTCACAGGCAACGTTGCAGCCTGCATAGTACGCGGACAGCCCTGAAGTCCATGGACATCTAAACAGTCCAGGCGGGGGGTGGGGGGGGTGGGGTGAGAGAATTGAAATCATTTTAATTTTTTTGCATTAAAAAATGGTGGTTAATTTTTGGCTTTATAAACTGAACAACATTTTTTTACTGAACTTAATTATTTCTTCTCACTTTCACAAAAACTGCTTCAAAGCATTTTGAATGTTTTACAGAAAAATCTGATTACCAACATCAGTTAGATGGACTCAGTCCCTCAAAAAAGTTTTGGCAATACCAAATGTAATGTTCTCATTATCAAAAGATATCATGCCAATATCTTACAGAAAGGTAGACACAGATGTATTGTCGTTGCGCCTCCCTTTTTCCATTTGCCGACAAATAAACTTGAACACATTCCATATTTTTCTCTGAGCAATGCAAGAAGAAATTATTTTCGAATTTGGGAACATTTCCTTCAACTTTCCCAATGTCTCCTTCATTGCAAACTGCAATGAAATTCCAGTTGCATAACCCAAGTGTTTATTCCATAATGAAGAATACCAATGTTTGCATGTTTCAATTGAACCATATTTGCACAAAATGGGAGCAATCACACTCACTTCATCCCTCGCACTCCATAACATGACATTTCAAATTCATGGAATCCAAGATTTTCCAGCAATCCACACTGCTCTGCATAGACTTTCAATCAATGGACCCAAGAGTTAACCAAAATCCACACACTCTGCCTTCTCAAAAGCATAGCCATAGCCTTTGTCAGTGCTTTCACAAATCCTACTAACAAAACTCCTGCAACCCTCTCTTCCTGTATACCACACCCACGAAACCTGATTGGCTGATTCCCCATATGTTCGCAGACACTCACGACTGTCTGCAGTCTCCACAATCCCCTTGCCATGCCAGGCGACCTTACAAAACCTGGATGTGGCATGTGCCGTTAGCGGATTACTGCAGTGTTCGCGGACATCATAACCAATCAAGGTGGTAGGTAGGAGTGTAAACTCAATGTCAGTTATTTGTTCTTTAGCGGTGTCTCAGAAAATAACCTCTTTTGATGGGTTTTGGGGTTTGTTAACATACACCTTTTTTTCCTTTTTTGCATTTTGAAGTGGGAGAATGGAAGAACAAGCTCCCGCCCTTCCCCTCTCACGCTTGGCCTAGAGGATCACGGCCTAGGCACCCGCCACGAGAGGAGTTTGCCTATCTACCAGATGACCAAATACCCTGGTACAGGAACATACAGATGTGCCCACCTACCTGCCCAGCAGCCCGCCCTGCCCATGCCGACACCTGCGGCATGGATCAACTCCACTAAACCTACACGTCGTTAGAGATGCCATGACGACCTAGCCAACGGTCAGCACACCTGTGCACACATGCACACCGGACACTCCCACACCAATCCACACGAAGAACATACTCAGTGCTATGACATAGGCGACAGACATACCCACTGACGTGCATCTTTATTATTTTCCACATAGGCTCTCAAAATGCAGAAACGCAAGACGCATAATGAACTTATCTAAAAAGGCTTGCTCACGCTTCTTCTAAGAACCATGTACCATAATAAAGAATATAACGGAGACACGATACTGAGGATAGAGCAATATGATACAGTAACCTAAAGAGCTCTGCATCAAACGGTTCCACCTATGCACCAGGCCCAAGTAGGCCGCAAGCAAAAGTTTCCATGAACATTGAATGAGCGAGAGCCCGGTTGCTGATCCTGCAGAATGAGCCCGGCGAAAGCACACCACCAAGGGCACGATGTTGCAATCTCGCATGCTGCAAGCCAACGCCAAGGCCGCACCTGCAAGATAAACCAGGCACACAGTGGGAAAAACAATATTAATTGTGCTGAATTCGGCCTCAAACACGGTCTCACCTCACGTGACAAAGCCAAACCTGACAGGATGCCAAGCCCAGGAGGAAGGAGACGCCTGAATCCCACGTTTCAAGACACAGGCAGATACAATTAAAAGACTCATTGGACATCTGCAGCAGTGGGAGTAGTCGACCTCCCAACATATGAATAAATCCTCACATTGTTTACACCTACCCATAGTAAAAACATTGTTGCAAATGACAGGTGCACCGCGAGCTGGGAACAGCGATAGTCCCAGACTGGGAGGCTCGCGAGTGGACCAATCAGAACATGGGGCTCTTATCATTGACGCCATTAACATTGACCAATCCTCAGAGGTCTTCATGTAACAATTTTCATGTGTCAAATTGAAGGGACAGCCCAAGTATATCACCTGACTAACCCTCAACCACTAATACCGTTCTCTATATGTATGCTATACTAACCCTACCACTCGAGTAACCAATCCAGAGTGGAAATAGGTTTTTTGCTAAACTTTGTAAGATGACGCAAGTAGCGCGTCATACTAAGGTAAAAAGGGCCTGCGAGCCCCACGAGTGTGTGTGTGTCAGGACGGACGCGTACGATCCTTGACCCATCCCTGCCGTTTTGTCTAATAAACAGCAGAGTCACCTTGCTTCTTGCGTGTGTCTCATACTCTATCTCTTTTGGGATATACGGGAGGAGTTGGGGCCTCCCTGCCCAGAGGTCTACGGACGGCCCGGCCGACCCCGGCGGAATTTCCCCCCGACAAGTTGGAGGCACTGCTGAGATCTGTTTAAGATCTGCTTTTTTATTTTTATTTTTTCCAGGTACTCCCGTTGCGAGGAGGCCCGGCGGCGCGGCCCCCTCTGCCGTTGCCCCCTTCTGAGGACTACAGGACCATCACGGAACTGCGAGAAGACCGGACAGCGCAATCCAGATATTGGCCTTCGGGAGCCGGTTGAGAAGTATCCCGCCCGCGGTTGGCGAGTGTCCAGACGTGGTCCAGACGAGGGGAGGTGGCGAGCCGCTTGGAGGGGTGCACGCAGTCGAGCGGCCCCGCATCAAGAGAACTTGGTGAGCATGCCACGCACAACAAGCAACGTGAAATTGTGAGGGAGGGGGAGGAATTAAAAGCGGGAGGTGGGAGGTGTTGCACAGGTGCGCGGCGAAGGTTTGACAATTTAGTGTTGGCAATGAAATGAATGGTAGCCGAACGAGTGCGAGAGCAGTCGGCTACGTTGCGCGAGAGAGGGGGGTGGAGCACGAAAACATCACGTGCGGCCGCTCGTAGACACTGATTGGCCTAGGTCGCGACTACGTGTAAGGGTGTGTGTGTGGTTTCCTACGATTTGGCATTTATTGATCAATGAGTAGATGAGGATCCCTATTGTTCGAGCAAGAAACTCGATAGGTAGATGACGTTTCCCTGTAGGCGGTAGCTAGTTAGTTGCCCAATACGGAAGATAATTGGCTGGTTAAGCCCTCCTGTCGAGGGGCGTATCACACGCGAGGCGACGCAGCATGCGCAGTCCGATTATATTATTGATTACCTTGTTCCAGGAGTGACAGAAAGACAGCTGTGAGGTTAACGGGGGTAGATTACAAGTGTATTTTGGACTTAAAGAATATATGAAGAACTTACCAGTAGCTCGAAGAGATCGGTGACGTCACCAGTAGGACTTTCATAGGATATCCCGAGCACAAGGCATCTTTCTTTCTGAGAGTGGTGGGGAAGAGAACTGTGGTAAGGGAGTGGAAACGGAGATAAAAGGTAATGATTTGATCGGGGAAAGGCGAAACGGGGAACGTGGCTGCGCACGGAGAACGCCGGCCACAGCGAGTGTAGAAGAAGGAGGAGGAGCAAATGAAAATAGGCGACTGTATAAGAACGTCACAAGGGGTACACAGCCGCAGGGGGCTACGTGCGCCTCGGCCGCAGGGGGCCGTAAGGGTTTTGTGTAAAGGAAGAAAGAAAGAAGAGAATATACAAGTGTAAATACTATATTTTAATAATTTTCCTTAGCGGACTATCGCAAGTCCCCAAATTTACGGGGCCAGGTAAAGGTATAAGGCTGTGCATTGTAAGTGTTAGCAAGATAATAGCTACCAAATAGGGGAAGGATAACAAGTGGAGCGCTACTATGTCACACGGGACAGGATCGGGAGGGTGGGGGAACACCCTCACTACCACACTACAACATATATGTACCACACTGTCACCCCATAGGAGAAACTGATCAAGTATAGCATAGAATGGACACAGGGGACGGACAACAAAATGATAACACCATGGCCGCCTAATGGTAGCTTCGATCCATATACCCAACATTCACTATTAAACCATCTGTATAATACATACAAAGGGAAGAAGTTGACAAACCACGTGGAGGTGTTTAACTTATGGAGGATGTTCCAAGGGACCCGACCAGGACCAAATGGAATGTTCATTGTGGGGGAAATACCGGAAGAAAAAGAGATTAAGGAGGACGGAGAGAATGGGGAAAAGGGGAGTGAAGACCCAAAGAACACAGGGAACGGACAAGAGGGAGGAGAAAAGAATAATAACTCAAAAGAAAATGAAATAAAAAAGGAACAGAGCAACGATATACCCCTAGCAAAGGTAGTGAAAACAGAGGGAGGGGGGTTGTACCCTTTAAGAGAATTAGGAGAAATAGAAAGAGGACAGTTAAGGGCGGCTGAGGGGTACTCGAACCCAGCATACAGCCCGCCACCATATGTGGCTCATAGGAAGATGCCAGCAGAGGAGGGGAGGACTGGAGAAGAGCAAACTGTGGAAATAGGACATGATGAGTGGGTAGCTGCGCAGATACTATTAAAATTACGAGGTTCATTAACAGGAGAAGAGAAGGAGGTAGTAAGGAAAATAGACGAGGATAATACCAGGGAGAGTGGAATGAGAGGGGAAGAGCTGTTACGACAAAAGGAAGAGATTTTGGAGGAACGACTAGCAGAGTTAAGGGATGAACAGAATGAACTGATCAAACAGCTCGAGAGGGAGGAAAGAGAGAGAGCGAGGGGAAGAAAAGAAGGTAAGAACGAATTGGAAAAAATAAGGGAACAAACTGAGGAGCAAAGGAGAGAAGCTGAAAGGGTAAAAGCAGCAGCAGAAAGGGTATCAAGAGCAGTGCTACGAGAGAGGAAAAGGGAAGAAGAAGAGAAAGAAAAAGAAATGGCAATGTGGAAGAAGAGATTACTATCAGAAACAACTAAGAAATACAAAGAAGGGAGGGTGATAGAGAGTATATTAGAAAGGGAGAGGGTGAGATGGGAAAGGAAGAAAGAGGATGAAAGGATATTGGAAAAGATGAGTAGCGAAGTAATGGAGGAATTAAAAAGGAAAAGGGAGGAAATTGGTAGAGAGATGGAGGAGAGGAATGAAGGGGAAAGAGAAGATAGGAGGAGGGAGAGTGAAGTAAGGGGGTATGTGTATAGAGACGCAGAAGTAGCAACAACATCAGCGCAAAGGGGAACGCTTGGTAAAGGAGAAAAGGGGGAACCGGACCTAATAGACTTAAAAACAGTAACAATCAAGGGGAAAAAGACAGAGTGGGGGCTGCCGTTTGTGAATGACTTTTGTAGTGAGGAAGAAGAAGGAATGGAGAAGGAAGAAAGAAACAGTGAAAGGGAAAGTCTAGATAAACTATACACCACCCGGACCAATACAGACTCACCATGGATCTGTAGGAGAAAGGATTAATTGGAGAGAAGTGAGGAGGACGAGCAAGGGATAGCGGTAAGACAGACACATGAAGCCACACCGTCACCATCTCTCCCATCCCACCCCACATGCTCAACCACCTCACGCTCATTACGTACAATCAAACTTGCGCCCCTCACAAACGAATTGACACCCTATGCAGGTCGGCTTAGAGACCTCCCTAGACGCAGGCAGGAAGGACAAATACACACGCCCACATTAAATACAGGAAATGATGGAAGAAGGGGAAAAGATGGAGAAGAAAGAGTTACGAGTAGGGGAAATACGGATGAAATTGACGATGTAGGAGAGAGGGAAGAAGAGGAGGGGTGTGAGGACTCGATTTTATGGAACCCAAGGGATAAAACGAGACACAACTTAATGCCACTTCTGGAGAGGGGAGGGGTTAGACCACAGTATGTCCCTTGGAAGCATACAGACAAAGAAAATATAAAATGCAGGCTCCCATCATTAAGTGGAGGTGCGGGTAAATGGATATATGAAATGGAAAAACACACCGCAGGACAGAAACTGGCAGTGGGAGATGTAAAGGGCCTTCTAATATCGATATTAGGGGATGCAGCGGATGACATTTGGAAGAGAGCGGGATTCCCTGGGGTAACAATAGCAAACACATCGCACGATGGGGCACCATTCGCAAACTGCAGACATGCACTATGGCAGGCACTGAGAGTACAGTACCCAGACACATCAGACATAGGAGCAATTACCTCACGCAAGATGCGTGAGAATGAAGATCCTGTTTATTATATCCAGGAAATCCAAGAGAAGTGGCGCATGGAAACTAGAGAACAATGGGACAAAACAATATTTTATCATATACTAGTACAAGGGCTCCCAGAAGGAGTTCAGAAACAAGTGAAGAAAGTAGTGGGAATGGAAGCAAAAGCATGGCCAGAAATACAACTGACAATAGTGCATCATTGCAGGACATGGCAAGGAAAAATGAAACAAAAGGAAGAGGACAGGAAAACGGAAGAGGCTAAACTAGTACAGAAAAAACTTACTAAATACACAATGGAAGGGGCACTAATAACTACACCTACAACAATGACCCAAAGCCCCACACAAGTAGTGGCTGCACAAAATCCCTCCCAAATACCACCTTCACAGACTATACCACAACAGGTGCCGCCACTCCAACCATACACGACCAATATGGGAGGAGGATACTCAATGCCAGGAGCTGGGTATTATAATTACAACAGGGGAAGAGGAGGAATTATGAGAGGGAGAGGATACGGATATAACACACAACAGCAGGTGGGAGGACTTAGATATTCCTACCCCACCGGACAACCAGTATACCAGGACAACACAGGAAGCTTTCCATGGAAGAGTAGGGAACCACCAGTGTGTTGGAGTTGTGGATTAATAGGGCACATGTCACGCACGTGTAGAGTAAGACCAGGAACACCATCATGGAGCGAACAGGGACAACCAAGGCCCACACAGGAACAGCAGGGCATACAGCAACAGCAGACGTTGCAACAGGGAAATGAACAGCAACAACTAATAACACAGCAACAGCCACAGACATATTCACTGCCACAACAACAGGTAGCGATAACACAACAACCCCAAGAACAACAAACACAACTGGGTAGGGTGACGGTCCTGGGACACAACCCTTACACAGGAAATGGTCAATCGTTGTATCCTCAATAGGACAGCCCACAAACGGCCTTGGTGTGTCCCATCCTGTCAGTAACACCTAATAGTGCTGAGGAACCACGCATAGAGGTAACGATAGGTGACAAAAAATTATCATTCCTTGTTGACACCGGGGCGACCCGGTCTTGCATAAGGGAAGGTAAATTTAAGATGTCGGGCGAAGCCATGAACACCCAAGGATTCTCTGGGGCTAGAGGGTTGGTTCCCTTTACTGATAATATTCCCTTATCTATAGGAGATTATGACATGTCAGTCCCACTCTTATATTATAGTGCCTCACCAGTAAATATACTGGGGAGAGACATCATGAACAGGTTGAATATGACGATCTCCTTTACGGAGGATGGCATAATTTGCACTACTCCAGGAATTAACATGCTCACAGCACGACAGATTATGCAAGCCTACTGCGGACAGACAGCGATTAGGGCTGAGCCAGTAGATGGTGAACTATTCCAGTACGGGACAGACATGGCATTTGCATGGATGCCAGGGATAGAGGGAAAGATCTGGAGGAGACCAGCCGCCTATTTGTTCAGACCAGAAACACCAGTCAATGAACCAGAAGGAAAGGTGGTTCCAGTGGACATTGAGAGCATTATAGCAACAGCTGATTACATTGCGGTACATGCCCAAGACAGAGAAGGAAGAGCATGGAGGGCAGTGAT
The DNA here is from genome assembly GCF_040938575.1 of Ambystoma mexicanum. Classification (NCBI taxonomy): domain Eukaryota; kingdom Metazoa; phylum Chordata; class Amphibia; order Caudata; family Ambystomatidae; genus Ambystoma; species Ambystoma mexicanum. The sequence continues at coordinate 930,521,431 of NC_090921.1, read as the reverse complement.
AGCACTAGCAGAAGGATGTAGACTCACCCAGGTGTCAGATGAGGAGCTGTTCTCAGAAGAAAAGGAGGAAGGTGAAATGGTGTTCATGATGAGTGTGGAAATATGGCTAAAAGTGGCGTACAAACAAGTGGCACAGAAAATTGCAATGGCACTTGAGGCACCCACATCCACCCCAGTTCCCTTCTTTGAGGAGGATATGACAAAAGTACCCACATCATTATGGACTACCAGCCCCTATGACGTGGGGTGCATAAAAAGTATAGGGGGAGTAAGGATAAAATTAAAGAAAGGTGCAATACTCCCCAGAGTGAAACAGTACCCGCTATCAAAAGAGGCAGATGAGGGCATATATGAAACCATAACGGCCCTTATAAATAATGGCATATTGGTCCCCTCAGAATCACCATGTAACACGGCTGTATACCCAGTGTGCAAGGCTAGAGGGGGGTCTTGGCGCTTCATACAGGATCTCAGGCCCTTGAACAACATAGTAGAAGCAGAATACCCTATAGCCGCAAACCCGGCCACAATATTGTGTGGCATTCCAGCAGGAGCATCACGATTTACAGTGATCGACCTTAAAAATGCTTTTTTCTCAATACCATTGCACCCAGACTCACAAGATTTGACAAGCTTTACTTACAGAAACACAAAGTGGAAACACACCAGATTGCCACAAGGGTACTGCGAATCACCCTCAATATTCAACAGAGTAATACAGATGGATTTGGGTAACATTGAAGTGGAAAGCACAGTGTTGCAGTATGTCGACGACATAATAATTTGCAGTACAAACGAAAGAACATGCAGAGAGGACTCATTAAAGATGCTGACAATACTGGCTGAAAAAGGTTACAAGGTAGACATGGAAAAGTTACAGTACTGTCAAGAACAGGTACTTTACATTGGTCAGCTCATATCTCAACATGGAAGAAAGATTGCACCACAAAGAGCACAGCCCATTTCAAAAACGCCAGTACCACAAACAGTGAGGGAACTGCAGCAGTTCCTGGGTCTGTGCAACTACTGTAGAGCATGGGTATTTGATTATAGCTCATACATAGGACCCCTGCTTGAGGCATTAAAGGAAGCCAATAAAGGGGAGAAAAAGTTGGGGTGGACAATGGAAATGAAAGAGGCTTTTGATGAACTGAAAGATGCGATATCAACTGCTCCGGTACTGGCAACCCCAGACTATGAGCGACAATTCTTTATATTTTCACATTGCGACTCAGCAGTAATGAAAGCAGTGTTGGCTCAAAAAACAAGCATGGGCTACAAACCAGTAGCATTTTACAGCGGCCACTTAGACCCTGTGATGTTAGGTCATTTCCCTTGCGAACAAGGTCTCGCCGCAGCTGCTTTTGCGGTAGAGAAAGCATCAGCAATCACCATGGGGTGCCCGACTACACTGTTTGTGGAACATGCACTATTTGCAATATTGAATAAACCTAAGTCCACCCTAACCACGCAAAGGGCATCAGGTTATGAGATCATCCTATCCAGAGCTGAACTATCAATTGTTAGATGTAGCACGGTCAACCCTGCAAGGTTCCTAGCAGAAGTACTTGAGGAAGGAGATTATGCACACGATTGTATGCAAATCACTGAAATGTACTCATGTACTAGAAAGATTGAAGAGAACGCACTAGAGGGAGGTGAGCTCCTGTTCATTGATGGGTCATCAACTATCGATCAAAGGGTTGGTATAAGGAGGACTGGGGCAGCAGTGGTAAAAATGATAGAGGTACCGGTGTGTGTGGCAATGAAATGTGTACAACTACCACAGCATTATTCCGCTCAAGCAGCAGAACTAATTGCACTGATCTTGGCGTTGAAGGAAAGCTTTGACAAACGAGTGACCATATATTCCGACAGCGCATATGTTACGTCCACTGTCCACTCAGGGCTGTCGAAATGGAGAAGAAGAGGGTTTAGGAGAGCTGATGGCACTCCAGTGCAACATGCCCTCCTATTGGCTGAACTAATTGAAGCAATAAATGACCCCCAAGAATTAGCTTTGGTCAAATGCACCGCACACACCAATGGTGAAGACTACATTTCAAAAGGGAATGCAGCAGCAGACGCACATGTGAAGTATGCTGCATATTTTGGTGAGATATGGAACCCCCCAGAGTCAGAGAGAGGGAGAGGGAGGGGAAGGGCTAAGGAGATGTTGATAAGAGAAGGGTACACCCACCTCCCAGCCACACAGATAATGGAGCTACAAGCGGCTGCACCAATGGCAGAAAAAGAATTATGGGTAAAAAGAGGATGCACAATGTCACCAACTGACGCACTATGGCGCCAGGGTGACACTGGAAAGATTGTAATACCACTGGCACTATTGAACACCGCCCTGAGCCAACTACACCACCCAGCCCACACAGGCAAGGAAGTAATTGCAGCACGAATTAGGGAAGACTGGTTCTGCCCTGAGTTAAATTCTCATGTGTCAAATTTTATCAGCAATTGTCTCACATGTCAACAGTTTACGGCCGGTCACACTCTGAAAGTGATAAGAGGTTCTATACCCCGGCCAGAGGGACCCTTCCAACATCTCCATATTGACTATGTTGATATGATCAACGTATGTCAAGGAAATAGGTATATGATTGTAGTAGTATGCCCATTCTCGAGGTGGATTGAAGCAGGGCCCTGTTCACACCCAGATGCATTTAGAGCAGCTAAATTCCTAGTGAGGGAGGTCTTCCCCAGGTGGGGAGTGTGCGAGGTACTGCGGTCATATAATGGCCCACATTTCGCAAACGAAATGTTCCAGCACATCACATCCTTACTGAACATCAAGCATAAATTTGCATGTGCATACCACCCACAGGCCAACAGTGTATGTGAACGCCTGAATGGCCTATTAAAGGAGGCAATTGCAAAAATACAGCAAACAACAAAGAAGAGTTGGTTGTATCGCCTTCCACTAGCCCTATTTGAGCTAAGGAATAGACCAGGTTCCGACCACCACCTCACCCCTCACGAGGTGGTTACCGGATGTCAAATGCGCCTTCCCCTAACGCCAACATCAAGAGCATTTACCGATCACGAGAGTACTGCAAACGTCCTTGGTGATGAAATGTACCAATATGTATCTTCTTTGATTACTAGTGTAGTGTTTGTGTCTCAACAGCTCGAGCGCACACGGGGCGGGTTTAACAGCGATCAACAAAAAGACGCGGATAAAGAATTGGAAAAGGAAAGACTGTGCAAAGTTGCTAAAGGTGACCACGTACTACTTCGCAATTTCAACAGAAAGTGGAACAGCCCACGCTTCACTGGCCCCCATCTGGTAGAGGAGGTATCAACGAGAGCAGTAAAGCTACAGGACAAACGTGCTTGGAACCACCTACACGACGTAAAGATCTACAAACTCCAGACCCACCCCAGCGCCACCGACAGGGCCACTGGAGAACAACAACAGCGTCACCAACGGAGGAAGAGACTTCTACTACAACTAACGGCCTAAGTGTCCCCATACCCTGCCACCCCTCAGATTCCCCAGAGACAACTACTAGAAAAGAAAGGGGTGATCCCCATATCGCCCACCCCATGGTTACACGATTAAAGAGTAAAGAGACTTCTGCCAGTTGAGCCCAAACCGTCTGCCCATTGACCCCCTACCTATTGTAGTAATAACTGAACTGAAGGACATTGTCTTGCACATATACACATGTAAACACCTGAATGTTCTCTTTCTTTTCTCTCGCACATGCAGGTACAACGTATTATTGTACTATTAAGAAAGTAGATAACTAACCAATTCACTGCCCAGGAGTAGATGGTACCCTCAGACGATAATTACCTGGAAGAATTGTCACACCAATTTGTATATGAAATAAAAAGGCCAACGTACCTGAAAAGAAGGAGGGTACGTGTCTACTACACAGCATTCCTCTTGGCCATAGAACATTCAATGCCCCACCTCCAACCATATTTGCCTGCCCTAAAAGATAGATCGCTTAGATTGGCGTGGGAACAGCTCTTCGCCTGGGCACTGAATGACTACTTGATAGGGAAAGCTTAATAACAATAACTAACCTTAATAACGAGCATATTAAGAATTTTCAGGCGGGCAACTGTAACGTCGCAAGAATACGCTGCCAGACTGCAGCAAGGTAAGAGCAAAATGCCGGTGAAATTAGCATTTGTAATAAAATTGATGGGGATTTTAATGACCACCGGATTTTTGGCTGCCTCTGTATGGAAGTACAGCTATGCTATCAATATTATTGCTGTACCCAAACCTAATACACCCCCACCCCCAGCTGCAACAGGTGTTACGTCAGGTGGTACTAGTAAAATCCCACACAAGGAAAATAGAGTTAAACGCAGCACATACTCAGATAATAAAGGTATTGATGATTACATACAAGATTCAGCACACATCTCAAACAACATATGGTACCAACACATGACCCACATAGGTAAGCAGACAACAGAAGACAGCTGCTACGTTTGCTCATTAATACCATACGCCATGAGCGCTTGTTGCCACGGAGATAGATGAAAAAATAGCACGATGTATAATATACCTGGCACTGTTCCAGACGAAAGGAAGATTTTCAAGGGACAGTGGTGCAATTGGTGTGGAAACCACGAGATACATATCCATATGAAAACAACTTCCTCAAGACTTATTTGAGTTACCACAAGAGCAGTTTACATGCTGAAGGATTCAGATACATAACAAGTGGTCCTGAAAAAGGAGAAACAAAGAAAGTAACACTACAGTACCTACCATGTGATTGGTACGCCACTGAAGTCCCTGGTAAGAACGGATGTTGGGAAAGACCACTGGTGATAATAACAGGGAAGGTGTACATGAACAACAAATGGGACATAGGAGTGGTTGGTAGCAACATGGTAACAAGAGAAAATATTTCAACTATTGATGGACACAACCACAGATGTTGGATGACCTGGGTCAAGTACGTACCCATGCTCACGTGGATGGAGAAGGATGAAGACCCAATAACAATACTGCCGCTAACTGCGCCTAAGGTATGCTACCAACATAAAGGGGAGGTGGACGTAGGATACAACACCAACTGTGAAAGCGTGATGGAGCTACCTGAGGGGGGAGCAGGAACAGCAGTAGTAATGGACCATTACTGGGCCTGTGGAGAAAAATCATACCACACACTGCCCCCTCTGTGGAATGGTTTATGCACAATAGTGCACGTTAATGTACCATCACTAGTGGTACCCCAGAAACATGTATTATTATTATGGCGAACTTCCCCAAAATGGATGAAGGGAACAAAAGGAAGAAGAGATCTGTACCACCTCAGAAGGAGCCAGAGAGCAAAACCGACGGCAATAATACTGTCCTGAATAGAAAGAAAAGACAAGGAGAACCTCTGACAGGAAACTACTTATGGGGAAGGTCGGAAACAGCACTCACTTCAATTCCACCAGAGCACAGACTATTCAGCAGAGCAGCAATGTTCTTCTCCTCAATAATACATCCAGGACTACAGGCTTACGCAAACGCAAAATGGCTCCAGATAACTCGATGGGAACTAATGATGACTATTAATTCTACGGTAAATGGATTCAACGCAATAAAAGAGGAACTGCGAGCTGTGAGGATGGTAGCACTTCAGAACAGATATGTACTGGACCTCCTCACAGCAATGGAAGGAGGAGTTTGCGCTAAGATAGGACAATCATGCTGCACATTCATCCCTGCCAACGATGCTGACAATGGTACACTGACAGAAGCAGTTTTACAATTGGCCCAGATGCACTCAAAAATGACGGATGAAAGTAAAGGTGTGAAAAAGGATGAGAGCTGGTTTTCAATATTATGGTCATGGATGCCATCTTGGCTGTCAGATGGACTGAAAATTATAGTTGGATGTACTATTTTGGCTGGAGCTACACTGATCATAATAAGATTTTGGAAGGCCCGGAAGGCACGCACCACAGACGAGATGATCGAAATGGTTGGTATGCACCTCTTGATGCCAACAGATGACGGCCAACACAAAGGCACAATCATAAAAGAGAGAGAGAAGTTGCGCAACCAGATCGTCACCAACCACCTGGACCCACCATCTGTGAAGCTCGAAAACCCAAGAAACCCAAGGAGCTACATAGGGAAATGGGTATACTGCACTCCTGGTGGAACCTGTGAATATATGTATTGGTCATTTGAAGACCATGTTAACCACTATGGACATTTGGGAGGAATAACTAAAATATGGAGAGTAAGAGGAGATAAAGAAAAGGATATGTTTGTGGTCGACAAGTTGACCAGAGGGGGGACTGAAGTGGGAGAATGGAAGAACAAGCTCCCGCCCTTCCCCTCTCGCGCTTGGCCTAGAGGATCACGGCCTAGGCACCCGCCACGAGAGGAGTTTGCCTATCTACCAGATGACCAAATACCCTGGTACAGGAACATACGGATGTGCCCACCTACCTGCCCAGCAGCCCGCCCTGCCCATGCCGACACCTGCGGCATGGATCAACTCGACTAAACCTACACGTCGTTAGAGATGCCATGACGACCTAGCCAACGGTCAGCACACCTGTGCACACATGCACACCGGACACTCCCTCACCAATCCACACGAAGAACATACTCAGTGCTATGACATAGGCGACAGACATACCCACGGATGTGCATCTTTATTATTTTCCACATAGGCTCTCAAAATGCAGAAACGCAAGACGCATAATGAACTTATCTAAAAAGGCTTGCTCACACTTCTTCTAAGAACCATGTACCATAATAAAGAATATAACGGAGACACGATACTGAGGATAGAGCAATATGATACAGTAACCTAAAGAGCTCTGCATCAAACGGTTCTACCTATGCACCAGGCCCAAGTAGGCCGCAAGCAAAAGTTTCCATGAACATTGAATGAGCGAGAGCCCGGTTGCTGATCCTGCAGAATGAGCCCGGCGAAAGCACACCACCAAGGGCACGATGTTGCAATCTCGCACGCTGCAAGCCAACGCCAAGGTCGCACCTGCAAGATAAACCAGGCACACAGTGGGAAAAACAATATTGATTGTGCTGAATTCGGCCTCAAACACGGTCTCACCTCACGTGACAAAGCCAAACCTGACAGGATGCCAAGCCCAGGAGGAAGGAGACGCCTGAATCCCACGTTTCAAGACACAGGCAGATACAATTAAAAGACTCATTGGACATCTGCAGCAGTGGGAGTAGTCGACCTCCCAACATATGAATAAATCCTCACATTGTTTACACCTACCCATAGTAAAAACATTGTTGCAAATGACAGGTGCACTGGGAGCTGGGAACAGCGATAGTCCCAGACTGGGAGGCTCGCGAGTGGACCAATCAGAACATGGGGCTCTTATCATTGACGCCATTAACATTGACCAATCCTCAGAGGTCTTCATGTAACAATTTTCATGTATCAAATTGAAGGGACAGCCCAAGTATATCACCTGACTAACCCTCAACCACTAATACCGTTCTCTATATGTATGCTATACTAACCCTACCACTCGAGTAACCAATCCAGAGTGGAAATAGGTTTTTTGCTAAACTTTGTAAGATGACGCAAGTAGCGCGTCATACTAAGGTAAAAAGGGCCTGTGAGCCCCACGAGTGTGTGTGTGTCAGGACGGACGCGTACGATCCTTGACCCATCCCTGCCGTTTTGTCTAATAAACAGCAGAGTCACCTTGCTTCTTGCATGTGTCTCATACTCTATCTCTTTTGGGATATACGGGAGGAGTTGGGGCCTCCCTGCCCGGAGGTCTACGGACGGCCCGGCCGACCCCGGCAGAATTTCCCCCCGACAAGTTATTTACAGTAGTACTGTACACTCTACATCTTCCCTTATAATTTTCTTACAGGAACTTTTTCAATGCATTCCCAACATTGTGAAATGAACTCTGGAATCCACACACTTTGCCTTCTCAAACACATTGCCATGCCATTGTCAGTGCTCTTACAACTCCTGCAAACAAAACTCCTGCTACCCTCTCTTCCCATACAAAACATCCATAAAACCTAAATGGCTTATCCCCACAGCCCCCTTTCCATGACAGTCATCCCCAAAAGACCCAGATATACAGAATCTTGTACATAGCCTATACAAAAGCAATAGTCCCCGAGCACGAGGGACATTACTACTTCAGGCAATGCCCTGGCGCATTACCTGAAGTGGTAATGCTGCCTTGTGAGGGGCCTATTGCTATTAGTACCACAGCCCAAAAGAACGGGGTACTAAAAGATTTTTTTTTCTCTTCCGAAATGCTCCAGCATTTTGGAACAGAAAAGAAAATGTAAAAACATGGCCACCGGGAAGGGAAAACAAAGTCTGTTTTCCTTTTCCATGGCAACCATTGAAAACAATTGGAAAAAGAAAACAAAGAAAACAAAGAAAACAAAAAACATGGCCACCATGGTATGTGTCTGTTGTCACAGAACCTTTCATAAAACAGCACAAAAATAGTAGATATAGCCTACAAAATAGAGGGCAATGAGGAATCCCAAAGGTTACAATTAGCTTTTATATCTAACAGCAGAAACTAAATACAAAATAACTGACCCCTGAATAGTTTGCACATACTGCAACACAAAGCTTAACAATATCCAAATGCCATCACGTGCTATCACTAATAACTTAGACATATTCCCACTTCAAAAATCTCTCCAACAACTTAACTTGTATGAGAGCATTATAATACAAACAGTACACCCATGTCAAGCTATAATACGCATTCAACCAAAATCAGCCAAATTGCCTCCTTCCAAGTTCCTAAAGGGCATCTGTGGCAAAGTAGTTTATTTGACATTAGACCTAGTTAATGGTGTACCAACAAAAGATAAACAAATTTGACAACAACTAGTCGACTTAAACTAAGTTAGACAATGTCAGTTCCGTCAATCGGAATACAGACCTGGCCTTCGGAAACCATGCAGACTGTCAACAAGAAAAGGAAGGAAGTTGGTTTCGGGTTAGTGAACCACCAAACCGCTTGCCCCCACTCACCTTGATGTAATTTATGAATCTGGGAGTCCTGTAGTTCAGGTGGGCAGGTCGTCTATGTTGGAAGAGCTGCAGCAATGAGAGACAAAAGGAAAGGTTTAGATATATGGAAGAGATATCTTCCCTCCCACCCCAATTATTGTCTGTAATACCTGTTAGGAGGGTCAATCCGCTGTAGGAGGGGACCACCAGAGACTGCAGCTACAGTCATAAGGTTTCCTCTCTTCAGCAGCAATAGAGAGAGATTGGGATTGGGACAGTAACATCCATGGGGGGGTCTAGTAGAATAGGGGTATTCTGTGTGCACCTTTTGACCTGCACTTGAAGGTACATATTCAGAACGGTGCATGCAATGATATCAAGCACTCGTATGATGGCACACGCCTAGCGTACAGTTTGTAACAATAAGTCAGAGGGACGGGGTACACAGAGTGGTCCTCGCTTGCTGTGGACCTGTTTGTGATGATGGCAGTATAGAGAAACAATGTGGAAAACAGGGCAGGAAGCCTGATAACCAGACGTTTGGGGTATTTACCTAATACAAGAAGTTCCATGAGGTGCGGCCCATTTTACTGTTGGAGTCCGGGCTATTATGTGGATAGTAACTGTGTAGTCCGTGGATCTTGATGGCACATTGATGCCGGAGTCTTCTATGGATGTCCACTACTCCGATTCAGTTGATATTTTGAAAGACGACCGCCTATCTCGTCTTCAAAATTAAATATACAAGCCTCTATAATTATGGTCAAGTTTCTATTCTAACTGATGTCATTGTAGGTGGCCATCTTGGAAAGGGTTTTCAATGAGGGAGATATCTATTTGTCCAGTGAGGATGCCACGTCCTCCCTAGTAATATATAGGGTGCAACACGTCTGATTTTATTGACAGGTTTTACAAACCTGACAGCATGTCTCCCTTTTGGCCTCCCTCTGTGGGGTACTGGTTCTTTGTTACGGTCACAGGGTTTCCCATGGTGCAAGAGGTGGAATTTTCTCACTACTAGATCAGGTGCAACTACATTCCTTGCCAAGACCATTGTCCTGTCTTCTGGGCCATACCCCACCCAGTCCATTACGTATTGAACAGTTGTCCTTGAATATCGGAATCCAATATCTTTCTGACTTTGCACTTGTCTTGTGGGCTTAACAAACATAATTGGTAGCAGGTTCCAGGAGGCAGCCATGAAAAACAGTATGGATTTGATAATGTTAAGGCAGTTGTAGCTTCATAGCAACCGGGTTAATGATCCTTTTGATTTTAAATGAACCAATGAAGCAGGGTTTCAATTTCTGATGGCAATTAGGAATGTGAAAGTTTGTAGTGGCTAACCAGACTTCATCCCCGACAGCATAACAGGGTGCATCACGTCTCTTTTTATCTGCATATTGTTTGGTTGAGTCTTGAGCATGTTTTAGTTGCGATAGTGCTTTAGTGAAACCTTGTTGCAAGTTCTTGATGTGTACTTGGGCTGTGGGGATACACAAAGGACTTGTTCCGGTCAAGGGTATTGACATCAGATGGTACTCATAGGATGCATGCAATTGTGAGTCTTTTAAAGAAGAGTGATAAGCATCATTATAGAAAATTCAGCCAGTGGAAGCCAGGTAACCCAGTCCTGATCACAAGCAGTGGTGTAACGGCATATGTACTGTTTATTACTTGATTCACGCCCTCCATTTGCCCATCGCTTTGGGGGTAGTAGGCTGACGAAAAACAAAGGTCCATTCCTAATGATCAACTGACTTCTTTTCAGAACCTGGATATAAACTGTGATCCTTGGTCTGTGATAATGATGTTGGGTACCCATAGAGGCAGAAGACATTTTTCACAAATAAGTTTCTTAGAATGGAGTCTGTAGTTATTTGTGCTACTGCAACAAAATGAACCATCTTGGTGCATGCATCCACAATGGTTAGAATGCTGGGTTTTCCCTGTACTGGAGGGAGTTCAACGATAAAATCCATTGAACAATGTTTCCATGGACATGTAGGAATAGGAAGTGGCTGCAACAACCCCATACGTTTTTGATGATCAGTCTTTAATCTGACACAGATCCCACATCCCTGAATGTAGTCTTCTACGTCATTGGCCCAACCCTTCCACCACACGTAACGATCCATCTTTTTCTGAGTCTTGCGTACACCCCGATGTCCTGATCCTGGACTGTAAGAAGCATAATTGTGACGCTTTGGGGGGTAACCATAACTTTTGGCCATGAAATAACAGTCCTTGCTCTGCATGATCGAGAGGATCCTCATTTAGGAATTTCCCAACATGTGACTTTGTGTATATCTGATGTAGTTGTTCTTCATATCCTTCCAACCCAGAATTTCATGTGGCCAATATCTTCAAGGATTCTACAAATGGTAGTCCTTGCATGGGGTCTGAGGGTGAATGATCCCAATGTGATAATGCATCGGCTTTGGTGTTCAAATCTACTGGTGCATAAGTGATTTTGAAATCGAATCGAGAAAAGAAGTGAATCTAGCGATTTTGCCTCTATTTGATGGATCGAGCAGTGTGGAGAAACTACAGGTTCTTATAGTCCGTTATTACTAGAATGGGATGGTTAGCCCCATCTAAATTGTGCCTCTAGGTAACAAAGGTCTCCTTTATGGCTAAAAGCTCCTTGTCGAATATGCTGTATTTTTGTTGTGCGACATTGAGTTTTCTTGAATGGAAGGCACTCGGATGCTTCAGCTTGGTCTAGAGATCCCTCTGTGACAATACTGCCCCAATGGCATAATCCGATGCATCTCCCTCGTTAATATAAGGCAGATCCGGATTTTTTTTTTTTTTAATACTGTGGTAAACTTGAGCTTTAGACATTGCAATGCCTCTTGTGTTGATGGTGTCCAATCATACTTCTTCCCTTTCTTTAGGAGTGATGTCAAAGGCAATAGTATTTCCAAGAAGCATGGAATGAAGCAGTGATAAACATGTGTGAAACCAATACATCGCTGCAATTCTTTGACAGTTGTAGGAGGTGCCCATTCTATGATAGCTTCTGTTTTCTTTGGATCCATCTCACTTTTTCCAGGTGACAGTATATAGCCAAAATAGGCCACCTTTTCCTGGTGGAACACGCATTTTGAGAGTTTAGCATACATTTCCTGGTTCCTTAGTCTTGAGAGGAATTCTCGGACAGGACTTATAAGTTCTTGCACAGAAGAGGAAGAAATAAGGATGTCATCCAAAAAGATCACAATACATACATCGAAAATGTCTTTGAAGATGTCATTGAAAAAGAATTGGAAGGCAGTCGGGGCATTGCATAACCTGAAGGGCATTACCAGGTATTCAAAATGCCCATATCGGGTACAAAATGCTGTTTTCCATTTGTCTCCAGCGGCTATCCTCACCAAATTGTATGCTCCTCTTAAATCCAGTTTGGTATAGATTCTACTTTGATGAGTTTGATCGGCAATACTTGGATAAGGGGTGAAGGATACCGGTTCTTAACCATAATCTAGTTCAGCTGCCGGTAATCTATGCAGTGTCTTAATTCAGTTTCCCCTTTCTTTGAAATAAAAAATATCGGAGCTCCTGCAGGAGAAGCGGAATGACGGATGAATCCTTTGGCCAGATTGTCTTCTATGTAAAATGACATTCTCCTTTTCGCTGAGTGCATAGGTTCTTGCACACAGGAGCTGAGCACCTGGTAGCAATTGGGTCTGACAATCATGTGGCATATGAGGCAGGAGTTTGTTTGCTTCTATGGGGTACAACACATCTTTAAAGGCCTGGTATTCTGGTGGAATCGTTATGGATTAAAGGGTTGCTAAACATGGATGGGTCCGTAGTACTCGTGGAACAGGGCAGGAATCCGGGCATTTGTCACCCAAAAAGGTGAGCCTCCTTTGAGTCCAATCAATCAAGGGACTGTGGACGGTGAACCATGGAATTCCCAGGATCAATTCAAAATTTGGGGCTGCAATGACGTCGAATTGGATCACTTCAAGGTATCTTTGAGAACATATCATTCATAAGGGACTTGTGTGATGTGTTATAAGACCCAACACCAAATCACGACAATCCACAGAGATTATCGGTTCTTGTTCTTTCTTTCGAAACAGGGAATACTATGTTCCTGTGAGAAGGATGCGTCAATATAGTTACCCGTGGCCACACTGTCTATCATGGCAAAAATGTTTGCCCATTCTTGGGCAGTTCCTTTCCACGTGACTTCAATGGTGAAAAAAGACAGGGAAGCTCCATCACTTCTTTCCGGGAACAGGTGTGAGGGGAGGCAGTCTGTACACTCTTCGATCTCTCCCTTTTAATCGATGAGCATTCTAGTTTTCTGATTTATTGGCTCGTCATTTCGGGCAAGAACGCCCTTAGTGACCTGGTTACCACAGTAGGAACAGAAATTCTCCTTTCATCGTTGTTCTCTCTCCTCTGGAGTAACAGATATGCATGTGCTCCCTAGCTGCATAGGTTCCCGATCTCTGGGGGATGGTGAGTTCATGGTTCGTTCCGGAATGTACGGGTTCTTCCTCCATGCAGATCGTCTTTCTGCTTTGCGATCTTGCCATCTTTGATCCAAGAGCACCACACATTTGGTGTATTCTTGTACTGTGGATGGAGGAGTGACCACTTAACTAAGGGCATCTTTACAGTCATCCCTTAATCCTCTTTGGAAGATCGTAAATTGGACATCGTCTGGCAAGGTTGTTTGGGGGGCCAGGTTCCATCAGAGGATACATAGGAAAACAGATGTTTATTTCCTTGTCGAATGTCCATAAACTCATTCCTTAGAGACTGGGTAGCGTACAGTCATCCAAACATTGCTTCGAATGCTTCAAAGAATCATTGTAATTCCCTAAAATTGGATTTTCGGTGTCAATGAAAGGAGTCACCCAGGATAAAGCTGTTTTATCAAGGTTAAGGAGGATAAAGGACACTTTGGCTTGATCAGAGGTGCAGAGAGCTGGTCTGTTGAGAAAATGTATTCTGCATTGGGTGATAAAGGTTTTAAATATTTTGGGTCACCCCCACATTTTGAGGGCATGGAAGGATTAGGTATGTTAGAACCTGATCCTGGTGAAGGCAATGTTGCTGGGGTCAGCACTGAGCATGAAGTGTTGCTCGTCTTAGACCCACTCGGTTGTAAATTCCCCCCAGTGCATGCACCCCAATGACTCCCCACTGCAGGGCTTCTGTTAATCCTGAAGGCTACTTTTGCTTGGAGAGTAGTTACAGTTTGGAACAAAACAGCGTTCTCCTGCCTGGATGTGCTGACCTAGACTGTTCAGCATGGAGTCTGCTAATTCTTTGAGGGCAGCCTCCTTGGTTCGAGAAGTTTAAAAAGTCTTCAATCTGTCAGTTATGTAAATCGGAATACAGACCTGGCATTCGGAAACCATACAGACTGTCAACAAGAAAAAGAAAGAAAGTCGGTTTCGGATTCTTGGACCACCAAACCGCATTCCCCTCTCACCTTGATTTAATTGATGAATCTGAGAGTGCTGTAGTTCAGGTGGCCAGGTCTTCTATGTTGGAAGAGCTGCATCAACGGGAGAAAAAAGGAAAGGTTTAGGTATATGGAATTGATATCTCCTCACCGTGCCCCAATTATTGTCTGTAATAACTGTTCGGAGGGTCAATACGCTTTGTGAGGGGACCACCTGAGACTACAGCTACAGTTGCAAGACTTCCTCTCTTCAGCAGCAATAGAGAGAGATTGGGATTGGGACAGTAACATCCAAGGGGGGTCTGGTTGAATAGGGGTGTGCTGTGTGTGCCTATTGACAGGCTGTTGAGGGTAATTATTCAGAGCAGTGCATGCAGGGATATCAAGCACTCCTATGACAGCACACGCATAACTTATAGTTTGTTACCATCATAGGGATGGGGTACACAGGGTGGTCATTGCTTGAGGTGGATCGGTCTGTGATGATGGCGGTATAGAGAAACAATGTGGCAAACAGGACAGGAAGTCTGATAACCAGTTTTAGAGCTAATTACCTAATACAAGAAGTTCCATGTGGCACGGTTCAGCTTACCGTTGGAGTCTGAGCTCTTATGTGGATAGTAAATGTGTGATCCGTGGATCCTGATGGCACATTGTTGTGGGAGTCTTATATGGATGTCCACTGTTCTGATGCAGTTGATATTGTCGTCTACCAACTTAAATAGAACAGCCTCTAAAGTTCAGATCAAGTTTCTATGCTAACTGATGTCATTGTAGGTGGCCACCTTGGAAGGGGTTTTCAATGAGGGAGATATCTATTTGTCCAGTGAGGTTGCCATAGCCTCCCTAGTAATTTTAGTGACAGGTTTTACAAACTTGAAAGACAAACCCTGCAATATCTAAAAGAAAACAATGAATACTACAAAGATATAAACATAGAGTAAAACCTAACAGAAACCACCCAAATAATACAAGACTCACCAGCAACTGGACAATTTGAATGTGTAGATCCTGTTACTGCAGCCAACATTTTACACTAGTACACAATTCACCCACTACACTGCAAAGACTCCATTGGCGATACATTAGAAACATTTCAATTTCATCAAGCCAAAAGAACCCCAATGAGCATATGGGAAATAGGTGTAGAAACGTGTTCTTTTCCTCTATTCTTTCCTATAGGAAAAGGGGGAAGATATGATGAAAGGTCCCCACAAATTAGTGCATCAGAATATCGCTCTTTTAGAATATATTCTGAAGACCCCTGATTCAGACAAAATGTTGAATACATTTTCGACCTCCTCTTCGAAAGCGAACTGGCAACTTTATGTTATGAAGTTGCACAAACATTAAAACCAAGCTCTAACTTTTTAAACAAGTCTGCTACCCAACTGCATCAAAAGTTAAAAGACAAAGATGAAGTTTTGCAGTCAAGTATCACAAATCTCTTGGCAAACATCTGTGGTACAAAAGAATACTGGTACCGACGTCACGCTGATGTACGTTGTACGCTAAGGAACCTAGACCCACCCTCATGGTTTGTTACTTTAAGTTGTCCAGTGTACACATGGAATGGCTTGCACAACTTTGTACGCACTTCAAACCACAAAAAAAACTGAATAGACATAAAAACACCAGAACAACTCTGTTCTCTTGACCCTGTCAATGTAGCAAAATACTTTCACCATCGCTTCATTACCATGCTGCTCTTTAACTGCAATAAAATTGCCCCTCCGCTCAGAGAAGTGCAACAGTTCTTTTGGAGAAAAGAATATCAATCCAGAGGAGCACCACACATCCACATGCTTTTGTGGATTAAAGATGCTGCGAAATGTGAGCATGATGGTGACGCCACTTTTTTTACAGTTTATTGAAAGATACATTACCTGCAACATCTCTTCAGAAACCTCAGATAGTGACCTACATATACAAATCTTACTCTTCCAAAAACATAAGTGTTGCAAATATTGCTGACGTAGACATAAAAACATAGGCAAATACTATACCAAATGTTGCTTTGGCTTCCCTAGACCAGTTTGCACAAAAGGACAAGCAAATAGCTTGATGTCTTCTGTTGGACACTGCGTAAAAGGAAAATCCCATAAAAACAAATACAACATTAAAAGGGATGAAGCATCCAAGTACCTCAATGATTTAATGCAATCATTGCCATCTTCTGGAATGCAAACATAGACATACAATACATTGCAGACAACAGCACTGCAGTTGCAAGATATGTCAAAATCTATCTCACGAAAGCTGAGAAAACAGATCTAAAAGACATCTGTGATGACATATCATCTGACAAAACACTATCACAAAAATGGTACAGCTTCTGTATAAAAATGTTCTACCATAGAGAATGTGGGTGCTACGAAGCTACAGACTGTTTAACAGGTACATACTTAAATGGCAAATCTGAAAAGATTGGGCCTCATTCTATGTTTGCCGGTCCAGAAACAGCAGTGCTGGTAAGCTTAACGGCACCGTTGTTTCCGGACCAGCAAACTATGGGTTTGCCTGCCAGAGCCACTGTGCCTGACAGGTCTGACCCTGCCGGGCTCAGCGGTCATTGTTGGCAAATCTGTCATGGAAGCACCGGAACTGCTAACAATGGTGCTGATGCTTCCATAGTCCCCATCCCCATAGAGTCCCACAGGACCGCCGGGGTTGTAATCCCCCAATCCTACCGGGAAGTCAGGCACCAGTAAATATTTACAGGTCCAGCGGCAACCCACCGGTATCACCAGCACAGTTATTGCTGGATCCGTAATGAGGCCCATTGTCTGGTTGAACCAGGGTTTAGCTTCATTCCGAAAAAGAGTACTAAAATCCTACCAAGTTTTAGAAAACATAGCCACCAATAATCCCAATAGCCAGGACATTTAAAAAAAACAATTTAATTGACACATCCTACCCAAACAGAAGAACTACTTAAGAAAACATGTGTCTGTACGGCATTGCCG
Source organism: Ambystoma mexicanum (assembly GCF_040938575.1). Classification (NCBI taxonomy): domain Eukaryota; kingdom Metazoa; phylum Chordata; class Amphibia; order Caudata; family Ambystomatidae; genus Ambystoma; species Ambystoma mexicanum. The sequence continues at coordinate 930,504,056 of NC_090921.1, read as the reverse complement.
AAAACTACACCTACAAAAACAATGTCACACCAAATGCGCCAACTGGAAAATATTCAATCTCAACTTGTGAAGGGAGCATCCTGAAACTCACAAAACCCAGTCTAATAAATCATATAAAGTTATCATTTAAATCTCCACAATATAGATAACTGTATTGCATGAGCCTACTCAAACTTTTTAAACCACGGAGAAAAGAAGAATAATTATTAGGTGACTATGACTCTTTTGAAGCTGCATTCAAAGCAAATGAAAGCAGTATAACACATGACAATTTCAAACAATACAAAGAAATGTTGGACAATGAACAACAACAAGAGGAAGAAATTGAAGCTCAACTAAAAGACACTCCTGAGGGCAGTCAACCTTCCCTTACAGGAAGCCAAGAACCACTGGAGAACCAAACATTCTAAATGAAGTGGAAATAGCCATGACTGAGGTAGAAAATACCATGTATCAATATAAACAATCAGAGTGAGACTTGACAATGTTTGAATCACAGCTAAATGAGAAAAAACTCACCATTTATCTATAAGTCACTCAAGAAATTCAACATGGTTTTCAACATGAAACTAAAACCTGTAGCTATAAAACGTATACACCTCTGCTCCTGTATGTAAGTGGTTAAGCTGGTTCTGGTAAAACATTCTTAATTAAAATAATCAGCACATTTCTAAAAAAAAACTTAACGAACAACAACCTTTCAGCTGTAGTAGCAGCCCCACAGGTTTAGCTCCTCTCCTTCGAACACAAAAACCAATTGGAATACAACTAATTAATAGCAGAAGCTGCTACTGAAGTACACAGAATTCTGAAACAAATGAAAGTGCTCCTGATAGATGAAGTGAGCATGGTTTCCAACCTCATGTTGGCTTTAATTCATCTCAGAATGCAAGAAGTCCTAAAGACCAACTATGAAGAACTGTTTGGAGGAAAACGTATTATTATTTTTGGAGACATCCTACAGTTAACACCAATAAAAGATCAACCTAGATTCAAAATATTAGGACACAAACAATACCGCAATATGCCCGGCTGCACTGGAAATATAAATATCCCGCAACATTTTAACTGAAAAGAACTAACTCAAAACATATGTCAGTCTCCAACCTCACCTATGCTAACATTTTTAAAAGCATTTTGAACTGGTCTGCTTAGTAAAGATGCAAAATCCATCTTAAATAGTAGACTAATCCATGAGCTATATGGACAAAACACCTCTTCTCCTGATGTCATGGACAATTAACTCAACACAATCTAAAATACATGTCCTTAATGCTAACCCATGTAAGCTTTAGTCAATTCAACGAGTCATTGTTGAAAAAAGAAATGCAGCCCATACTGCATATCAGCACCACAGACAAACTAGAGTGCACAGCATGACACTTACTATATATCAACAAGTAACGGCACGACTAAATAGCTAAGAAAAATTGAACTCAACACAGTTGGATTGGAGAAAATATTGACTTTTCTAAATTGCAGAGTAATTCTAAAACATAACATTGATGTAGAACAAGGTTTAGTCAATGAAGCAATTGGTACAGTTGTTGGCTACCAAACATATCCACATGCCAACAACATTCAGTTTGTCAACAACCACTTTGACAAACTTGCAGAAGTTCAAAAATGTGCCCACACAATACTGTGTTTCGTTCTTTTCAAAGACATGTACATACACAGGGAACACTTTTCTCTCTCTCTTGCATATGCTGTCACTATTCACAAATCACAAGGTCTAACCCTATATCAAGCATAGATTTACATTGGCAGCACAGTCTTTAAAGAAGGTATGAGTTACGTAGCACTTCCACATCTGCGTACACTCAATTGTCTATTTCTAGTTAGCTTTGATGCAAACAAAGTAATTGTTGACATTCCTTGCATCCTTGAATCCTTGAATACAACAGGATACATGCACGATACACCACTCATCTAGATATAAACCCTGTATCAAAAAAAGGAAACCTTTAAAAAGAGAACTAATACAAACATAATCTATAACAGATCTCCCAACAGTACCGGTAAAGAAACAATGATTGTCTGCATTAAAAAATAAAACCACAAAACTCTCTAGTACAAAGTCAACTGCACGTCCATCAGAAAACAAAGACACACATGTCTCTGCTCCAGAAAGAATCTGCAGGCCCATCTAACAATCCAAAACAAAATGCTCTGCTCCATTTAAATTCAGCAACACAACTGGAGTAAATGATTATGCTAATGTAACAATCAGTCTTCTTTTCCAATTACCACCAATCGGCTCGGGCCAGTTGTGTTTGCAAATGCTCTTCCTTCATAGAAATGCCACAAATAATCCTACAAATAATCCTACCAACACTTACAGTGTCTTAGGTATAAGGCAAGAATTGGACTACTGAGCAGGAATGGTAAAATGTACCATAAACACACAGGTAGATCCACAAGAATTCCTAATGTACTTACTACAAGTACTGGAAACCAAAGACATCCTTATAAATGACATCTTCCAGATTTAATTCACATGGCAACAAACATGCACTCTTTACAATCATGTTTCACAAGAGCACATCCCTAATGAATGATTGGTGTATGCACCCATACCAAATTCTGAATCCATTTCATTTCACCAACTTCATATTTTGCAATTCAAACAATTGTTCCACCATACAAATGAACTCACTTAGCCAATGTTCCATATAAATGCTTCTAAGGTACAATGCAGATGTTATCAAAAAATAACTGTAAACTTACAGGCTTCACACATGGCCAAGTATCTCTTGGAAGGGAAGCCTTCACAACAGTAGGTATAATATACCACACTGGTGCCACAACTACTTCAGGACACTACACTGCATATGTAAAAAAAATAAGTGGTTGGTTTGAATGTAATGACACCTCTGTTAGTCCAAAACATAGGTTACCAACAAATCTAATAAATACCTACTTAATATGCCTTCAAACCAAATTTAGTCACTAAATATGCCACAATTAAGATCCATAATATTACAATAGTACTTTTAAAAGTCAATATAGTTAGAATACATCAACAGGTATCTAACTACTTTAAAAATACCCTCCATTGCAAAACACTTCAAATACGCCATCAATTCGTATACAACAAAAAATCTTTGAAACTATAATGTAGTTAGAATACGGCAACAAGTATCTTACTATTTTAAGCATTCCCTTAATCACAACATACTTCAAACAAACATACTACAATCACATAATTGTAATCAGGTTTTTTTAATTCAGTATAGATTTATTTTCCCAATGACCCAATAATTATTTAATGTCAATATAACAGCAGTGTGTCATAATGTTGTACCACAGATAGTACTTAGAATATACTTTTTTAAAGGTCTTTGATGCAAACAAAGTCATTGCTGACATTCTTTGCATCCTTGAATCCTTGAATACAACAGGATACATGTACTATACACCACTCATCTATATATGGACGCTGTACCTGAAAAAAAGAAACTGTTATAAAGATAGGTAATACAAATAGAAGCTATACCAGATCTACCAACAATACAGCTAAAAGAACAACACCAAAGTCCTTCTGCATCAAACAATACGACCACAAATCTGTCTATTACAATGTCAACTGCACGTCCATCACCATAGAAAGACACACATGTCTTTTCAGAAAAATCTGCAGGCCAATCAAACGATGAACAATACATAGCTCGTTGGTCCATTTACATTCAGCAACACAACTGGAGTACATTCTTATGCTAATGTGACAATGAATCCTCTCTTTTAATTTCCAGCAAGTGTTCACAACATTTACTTAAAAGGCTCAGAGCAGTTGTGTTTGCAAATACTTACCCTTCATAGAAATGCCACAAATTATCCTGACAACACTTACAGTGTCTCAGGTATAAGGCAAGAATTGAACTACTCTTCAGGACTAGTACAATTTACCATAAACACACAGGCAGATCCACAAGCATTCCTAATGTACTTACTACAAGTACTAGAAACAAAAAAACATCCCTATAAATGAAATCTTCCAGATTTCACATAACTGGAAGCATGCATGCACTCTCTGCAACCACGTTTCACAAAACCACATCCCTATTGGATGATTTGTATCCATACCAAATTCTGAATCCATTCCATTTTACCAGTTTCTTCAACATGTAAATCATGGCATGTTATACCTTTTTTTTCAATTCAGACAATTGTTCCACCATACAAATAAACTCACATAGCCAATTTGTCACACTAGTGCTTCTAAGGTAAAATGCAGATGGAACCAAAGCTTACAGGCTTCAGACATGGCTAAGTATTTCTTGGAAAGATACCTTCACAACAGTAGGTATATTCTACCACACTGGTGCCACAACCACTTCAGGGCACTACACTGCATATGTCAAAAAGTAGTGGTTGGTTTGAATGTAACAATACCTCCATTACTCCAAAACATAGGTTACCAGTACATTTAACACATGCCTACTTAATATTCCTTCAACCCAAATTTAGTCACTAAACTATAGCACAATGAACAGTTAGAATATGCCAACAGGTATCTAACTACATCCATAATACTACAATAGTACTTTTCAAAGTCAAACTAGTTAGAATATGTTAACCTGTTTCTAACTACTTAAAAAATACCCTCCATTACAAAACACTTCAAATACGCCATCACAATTCGTATACGACAAAACATCTTCTAAACTATAATGTAGTTAGAATACAGCAACAGGTATCTTACTATTTTAAGCATTCCCTTACTTCAAACAAACATACTATGACACAATCACATAATTGTAATCAAGCATTTTTAATCCAGTATGGATTTCTTTTCCCAATGACCAAATGATTATTTAATGTCAATATAACAGCAGTGTGTCATAATGTTGTACCACACATAGTACTTAGAATATACTGTTTTTGAGGGTTTAAAAAAGTAAATGTATATGTAAAATTGTATACAATAAAGCTTTTAAACTATCCTACTTAACAAATTATACCGTTTAGTTTCTACAGAAAATGAGCCAGAAATTCCAGCTTACTTATGCTATGGAACTAAGTAACCATACCAAATATAATCAAATACATGTTCTATAAGCACTATCCTCAATTAAACTACAATCATAAGTACCATATACAGTTCAATGATATCATTTCATCATATTGCAAACACTTTATACACCCACCACATTACCTATAATTGCTATACACATATTACTACTGTCGTGATTCTGGTCATACTCCTACTATATTACCTATAATTACTATACACATATTACTACTGTGGTGGTTGTGGCCAGTGGCCAGATTCTTAGGGGCATGACCTGTGGCTATGCCCCCAAGAATCTGGCCACTGGCCACAACCATCACTATATAATTAAACATATAACAAGCATGTATAATGTACCTTCAAATAACTCACCCAGAACCCCCAGCCATTTAAATGATGTTCGCAGACACTGACATTGACGGCGGACTTGGCTGCATCTGCAGACCCTTTTTCCACCTATTGAAACAGCTCCATATCATCTTTATTCCATTCGCCTACCTCTTCCAAACCCTCGTTCACCCACCAAATAATTCTAAATGTTTTTTTTTCCCAAGCTGTCCATTCACAGTGCTGTCCACAAACTACTGCAGTGTCTCCGGACTGCTATGACACCTGGCCAACCTATTTCCACCTACAAAAATAGCTCCATAAAATCTTTAATCCACTCCCAAACACTTCCCATCACCTTTCCATCACCAAATTACCAAAATGTGTTTTCCAGACTTTTCCCCACTGCGATGTCCATGGTCACTGGGACTTTTCACAGATACAACATGGTGGGCGTTTCAGAAAATATGACGCACCTCGTGCTTTTCAACATCCAATCAGTGGGCGTGTCCTTTATAAAGATTTGTTAGGTTTCATCTGGAGGTGGGGTGAACTTATAAGCCACCCAAAAAGTGCTCTCCCTGTGGGTTGAGCAACTTAACCATATCTACAGGCCTGCTAATACTGCTTTTTAATGTAAAGTTGGCCATTTTCTTTAACAAAATAAATACGTATTTATTACAAAACTTACAAGCACCACTATATAATTTTTTTTAAAGCACAAAACAAATAAAATTATGTTTTACACACCGTAAATATAGCAGCTGCCATTTTGAAAGTAAACATGGCTGCCAAATTCTGCGCACAATACAAATGCAAGCTAAGAGTGCAACAGTGGCAATAATTGCACTACTTCTAAAAGCAATGATAAATCCGCACTGGGGCCAATGCACCCAATGGGAAATGGGAATTTACTGCCTTACCACGACTCGTGATCTGGCGCATATTGTGCTGGACAAGGTAGCAGTAATGCTAATTGCCTTGGCCAGTATCCCGATGCACTTACTGCTTGGATACCGCCCAACTTTTTATGAGTCCCAATGTATCCATCCTGATATGCCATCTCCATTGGAAAGCATTACAGAACCTCATGCTTAGCTCCACTCTGAAGCTCCTATTTTAGTGACAATAGTTTTGGCTTAAAGGTAGCACGTTCATTGCCACTTAAGAGCCAAAACTAAAAAAACAGGCAGTCTGGTTTAAATCAAGATAAATTACCACTCTGCCTCAAAATTATGCTTTTGAAACAGCTTTTACTAACAGAGTCCTCTGGAATCCTCCAGCTCACTAGCAGGTGCTAATGCAACACTGATTCCATAGGTATTCATTCATTGTATACCTGCATGAAAATGTTATGCAGGCATAAAACAAAGTGCACTGACAAAGCAGACGAGGAATGCATGCAGATAACTTATCTCAAATCAATGCATAAACACATTATTACACAGTGCTTATAAAACCTGATTTACCTCTCCGTTCCATTAAACATGAGAGTCTAAATTATCACCTAATGCCACCTCACTCCTGCCCTTCTAATGTGCCAGGTCATGTCAATGCACTTCAGCCTACATCTGCAGCACCCTCGTTTTCACAGTCCTAAAATCCTCCAGAGCTCTGCTAATGCATCTTAATCCTGACTAGTACCATCCCCTGCTATTCCAGTCTTTGGCCGCACACGCAGTTATGCCGATTCACCACATTTAGACTTCAAGCATCCCATACTTATTGTATTCCTATATGTGTATTTTCCACTGTATCTTGAGCATACACTGTTATTCACCCACTAATGACACTAACACCAAACTCTGCCACTGTACGCAGGTCCACCCAGCTCTGCCTCCTTCTAATCTATGGGTGTGATCAATGTATAGCAGTGACTATGCACCTCAAAGCAGATTTTCAGACTTAGGAATCACTGCTATACTCTTCAGTGAACGACAATACTTATTTTCTGCACACCCTGCTAATGCAGCATTGAAATGAAACAGCTCAAACATTGCCCTATTCTACAGCCTCTGCTATTCCAGAACTGAGACAAAAGCAAGAGATGCCTTTGCACGTCAGTATTGCAATGCTACACTCTACTTTTCCATTGCTGAGCAAAGCATACATATTTGCCAATGCATTTCAGTTCTCATCTGCAGTGCTTTAAGCCATTGAAGTCGACCTTCCAACCTCTGAATGTAGCACTTAGAGCAACCACCATTCTACTAATGTACCCCAATTCATTCCTGCAATACATGCTTATTTGTCGCTCCTGGAAAGATGGGATGCTCCATCAGTGCAAAATTCCTGATCTGCAGCTCCACTTGCTAATAGAGGACTGTGAACAACACACAGCTATACCAATGTGTGACGAAATGACAAAATTATGAAATGACTTCTTCCCTGTAGAAGTACAAGGATGAGCATTGGCTAAACTGCCTACTGAGCTCCCACGCATCCACAAAACAAGAGTGACCCTAATCATAAAGATAAAACAGAGACAGTTAAGGGTTACACCTGCTGTAATATGGGCTGAGTGGAGGCTATACTCCACGAAAGTTGTAAATGTGATGCAGTAGCAGTCCAAAGAGCAAAATACAACAGTTAAAAATAAAGAAACGTCCAATCAAGGCTATATAAATGAACATATCGATGTACAACTAACTATGAGAAAACACTGTAAAAACCCACCCCCGAAAGACAGTAAAATGCACAATGCAATAGATAAAAGCACTTTGGATATTTAGCATGGAAGAAAAAGGAAACAAAGTACCACAATATTAAAACATGTATATGCTTCATGGTGGGAAAGGTGCAACAAGGGGCATAGCCAGTCTCTAGGATCCCAACAAATGGACAGGGGGCATGTGCCTACCAAACAGTGCCTTTCAGTTCTTAGCAGTTTAAAGTCGTAAAACCAGGATTCTTCTTGTTTTGAAAGTGGATTTGACCATATTCAAGGGTGGCAAGTCGAATAAATCCAAGTGGCAAGCAGGCGACCAGTCAGATCATAGCAGTGGCTGAGAGCAATTTGTGTGCAGCCTTCAAGCCATGTAGTATAGGTGGCTCACCAGGTTCAGTTTGAAGATAAGTGTGGTTCGAGAAGTGGTAATTTCTGGTTAGTGTCGTTAAGTGATGCTGCAGCTGTTTGAGCCTACATCTGGTGATGGTTCAAAGCTGTAATACTGATGGGTCGATGTTCCGTTTGGCAGATGTCTATTTTGTATCGAGCAAGATCGAGATGTTGGGAACCACTGCTCTTGGTGGATGCATGAATTTAAGCTTCCAGTGGTTTGAGACAAGGTTTATATTTATTATTCTCTGTGCTTCACAGATCAATAGATATTGTTTTCAAATCCATTCTATCTCTGTATTGCAATTCTAACTCCTTTCTCTCCTCCCAATCAATCTTTTTGTCTGCATGACTACATTTCACTTTGTGTTTTTCCCTTTTCTCCACTGCAACTTTATGTTTTGCTACATCAGTTACTTATGTACATGTGTGTTTTGTTAAAATACAGCACATAATAAAGGTCCTGAAGAAGGTGTGTAGAGTAAGAATGTCACGAAACATTACAACACATCAAGCAAAAATCTCTGTGGGCAATTGGTGGACATAGAGCTATAAAGGGAGTTTATCCAATACTAGGAAACTTTGAAAAAATAATAAGGTTGTCACATGTATATGTATCTGTTTAAATATTCTTTGTTATAGTGCGTAACATAGAGATTAAATCCTAGTCCATTGAACACTTGGAGAACAAAAATCTTTAGCAACTATAGGTGGTTGGATTGTTGTGTATGTATAGTTAAATGTATGAGGGAGTTTATTTTTTCTTCTTTTTGATTTGGTGAATGTAATGTATATGCAGTAACACTTCATTCTATATGGTTGATGTCTATGCACTTTACTATGTCTGCTGCTATATAAATGCCTGGTCCTTTGAGATCTGATTTGTACTTCATTTACCATGTTTGGAGATGATTTTGCTGGTTTTATAAATACGTTTGAATTAATATAATGAAATTTGATGAGCGGTAACACTAATTGTGTGTTAATAATAGGTATAAGTTCCTAACTAAAAGGAGGATACAACACAGTATAGAGATGTAGATTCCAATATACATAAATGTGGTCACCATTGTGTCCTCCTCACATAGCTAACACTGATGTCACATCAAATTGCTGTTTCTTAATAAATATGTGAGTCCAGCAGTCACCATGCCAAACCAGCCATTCCTTATATTTACAACTTTACGTGTCACCAGACTGTCTAGATTACACATTGCAAACAGTGAAATTGCCACCTCTGACCTGAGCCAGCAGGGATTTTGTTTGAAACTGTTCTGTGCCACTTCAGAGCTGGTACTGCAGATGCCAAGAGATGTGTTTAGTGAAACATCAAACATCTCAGGATATACTGTTCTCAGCAGGTGGCATACTGTCTCAGGACTGATTAAAGTTTATTCAGGAGAGGGTCTAAGGTCACAACCTTTACTTTATCTGGGAGTCTGTCTGTAGATCTGTTACAGAAATATATGATTGTCAGTCCAAGTGTCTTCCAGGGAGCCTTAACAATGTATTGTAGGCATACAAAGCACTGAGATGGCAAAGCCTTCATTTTTTCCATCGCTTTGGTCAGATCAAAGTTTAATGTGGGTGCGATCATGTTGAAGTGGTCTTGGTCACGTTGGAAACTTGCCCGAGAGGCTGGGGAGCATATTAGCATGAATCTTTAACACTTGATCACTAAGTAAAGCACAGAAAATATCAGCTAGATATTGAGAGAGGGTAATTTCAAGTGAGCACTGCTGTTGATTAGTGAATTCTTTATTGCTTTTATTAGCTAGATTGGCAATTTGGTTAGCATAAGACTCTTTGTCTACATTCAATCATTGCAGTGGTATCTACCAGCCAGCAATCAAGTGGCACAGCCAGTAGAGCGCTCGCTTTGACATCAGTGCAGAGCTTGCTAACGCAGGTTTGAATCCTGGCAGGGCCATACTCAGCCTTTCATCCTTATGAAGTCGATAAATGAGCACCACACACCGTGGGTAGTAATAAGTGACACTCAGATACCTGAGGGTTCGTAGCGCTATATAAATGCAAAATTAATTTTATTATTATTAAAACTGTGCCTCTTGAGACCTAGTGCTCTTATATTGTATGTGGATGCTCACATTGTATGTATGAACAGATACCAAAAGGTTTGAGGATTTTACCCTTTCCCAATTTCATTAACATCGAGGACTCAGACCTGGCCAATAAGTGGGAAACAAATCTGAATCATAGTTTCAAAAAAATGATTCAATTACTGATCCAACGTGCAAACGGAACACAAAAGAGTAGAAAAAGACACGGGTGACAGCACTGTCTACTTAAAAAAGGCAGCATAGTGGCATGTTAATAAAAAAATGAGGCGAGTTTGATGAAGGGAGTCACATGAACTGTGGGATCATTTCCATTGGGGCCTGCATGTGTGGTTTCTAGGGGACACACCAGTTAGATAATAACATGTGGGTGGAGATGTGATTTGTGGGGCAAGTGCTTATTTATTTGATTTGGGGGGAAATTCTCAGCAATCAGATTTTACAAAAATGGAAGAGAATCTGTTGCCAAGCTCTGACCTTTAAGACATGCAACATTTAACTGTGTAGTCAAGTGTGAAGGACAACAACGCAAACTGAAGAGGTTCTGATGTCAATGAGTAAAATGTCCTGCCTCACCTGGACAAGTCAAACATTTCTGAGATGAAGTCTAACATTATCTCTCAAACATTTTGTATTTTCATTTTTAATTCTGTTTTATTAGATAGATATGTGAGTATATTTACATGTGTACGTGTCATTTTGGTTTGTCTCTTTTTCAATTTTCATACAATGTCAAATGCTACATGAAAAGTGTAAAGAACAGAAAGTGTACATGGGTAAACATCATACACACTTGACTTCTCATGTGGGTGCATAATCACTTTTCCATGTTTTCATGTATGTGCTTTAATAATCAGATCAGATTATACAGCGAATATGTAACAAGACGTTTAGAAATTTGATAGCCTGATAAATGAATGGGAGGTTTGTTAACCCCTCATTCAATGGTAATACCACTCTTTTCTCTAAGCTTAATAACTGTTCTGCACAGTACCGTAACTTAGGATATGCGGAGGTCATGTTCCCCTATAGGAGGGGTCTGCAACCTTTAGTTCTACAGATGTTCTGGACCATGACTCCCATGATACCTGACCTTAGAGCTGATAGGAGTTGTAGGCAAAACATCTGGCAAGACAAACGTTGCTGACCCATGTCCTGTTCGGACCCCTACTGAGCGTATCATATGTATTTTAGAAGAAACATGATTTGAACTCCCCTATAAAGAGTTTGGAACCTAAAGCTACCACTAACACTTTCTATACTGTAAAGGGAAGCTATATGTTGTACGAGAATTCAGTTACCTTGGTGTTTGCTTTGGAGACCGCATTCATAGTTCAAGCTTATTTTGCAGTTTCTTGGGTTGTACAGGATAAGTAAGGGGAGTGGGTGGGGGGCTCAGTCCAGTTGATCCATTGAGAAAGGCATTTCAATTAAAATCAGTGGCCATAGTGTCATATAAGGCAAGCATCTCAAAGTTAGGAAACATGGACCATGACATGTGAGGAGACAACACCTGTCTGTGATATCAGGCTTACCACAGTCTTCACCTTTGTTCAACCTACATGCAGATAGAGGGATATACTATATCTCAGACTCCAAAAGAGTGGTGCCTGTTAATTTAAGGAATCATCTATATGGCTGAAAAGTAGTGTGGCTCGTACACGTGCAACCATAGTGGCATAACTCTAACTCTATCTCATTTAGTTTAAATAAATAAAAGAACACTGATTGATAATAATAGCCATATCAGTTATTTTTTCAGTTATTGCGCCCACAAGCTATAACACATGTCTCCAAACAGCTGCTAACTGTGAAGGTGCACAGAAGTCATTATCACTTGCAAAGTACTCAAGTTCATGTTTTCTTAACAAACACAATGACAATGCCTGAATATTTTGGTTGGACACATACATTCAAGACAAGAAATGTGATTGCTCGTTCCAAGACATAAGATTTTCCCCTTGAATTCGAACTGTAGCAAATAGGATGATACACCAATGAAGCATCACAAATGCCCTTTTTGAAAGACTGAAATTGAAACACCAATGCACCGATGCATTTCCCCCCAACAGGTTACTGGGTCTGCCCAGGCTCCATTAGTAATGGGCAATGTAATGTCTTCTTCTTTGAAATTCCTTAGTTGGAATATAGCTGGTCTCCAAATTAAATTAGGGGCCCTAAATTGACATTCACTTTTGGATACTATGTCATTAGCCTACAGGAAACTGGCCCGATGGGGATACTGTGTAGCCTGTATATGCAAATTATGCTGTTCCAGCTTTAAGGGGGAAGCATGGAAGTCCAAAAGGTGGACCTTTAACATTGGTAAAATCAACAAAAATATAAGAGTCCCTGCTATCTACTTAAAATGCCCTGATATCCACATTTTAAAACTCTTTCTTCCCGGTGGCCTCCTAATTATATTGTTAAATGTGTATATATGGTCCTATGGCGTACCATCACATACTGCAGCAATTTCTTCTCTTACACACTGATTGGATATTCTTCAGTGGTCTAGGCCTTGGAATAGAGCTAAGGTGTTCATGGTCAATGGAGAAGTTGATGCTCATCTGGAATCACAGAAATGGCTGGGGGATTTGCTGGAAGTGGAGTAAGAGGTGAGGGCCATCCCGGCATTTCTGGCTCCCATGCCTAGAACGTAATATGTCCACACTCAAGAGTTGGCAACACCCTTTGCTGAAAGAGAGTTAAGAGCATTAAACAGCTTTCCTTACACAGTATGGGATGACAGGATGGTGGAGACAAGCATGCCCTCTTCCAATGGGCAAAATATCAATGAAGAACTGCAAAAAGACAAAATATCTGCACTATACCTTTGTGTGCACCTTAATGTACTGTAACCCAGGTAATAGAGTTAACTCATTCCAGCACATACTGAACAAAGAAGCAGGGACAGGACTTTCCATGGCAGAAGATCATATGTGGGTGACCATGGCAAAACATTGTGAAGGGCTGCATTCAATAAGGAACATTTTCACTTTTGTATTATGTGCATCTGTCCTGGAGCACAACATCAGTAAATTAGAGTGGCCATAGGACTAGGGCACAGAATGGATGCGGTTTCCCTTCAAGATGTGGCAGAGCTGCTGCATGTGAGCACAGTTTTGTTGCTTCCTGAAAACCCTATTGAATGAATTCTGTGAATAAACCTATCACTTTCTCATTGTCCTAATCCCAGATTTCTCACTGTCCATCTCTGCACAAGAACAGACATCCTCCTTATAGTACAGTGCTTTGGAGGGTTTTCCAGATGTTTTTCTGTGTCTAGTTGGCAACATGGGTCTCTTGTCCTTAAACATTACAATACTATTACATCTATTAGCATAGTGCCTTATCAATTGAGGTTAATTGGCCATTGCATCCCGGGTAAACAGACAATTCACAAAGTGTGGATCGACAACTTGCAAAAATCCAGATGGTACCAGGCCATAATGCACTAACTTGTACTTTGCAGAAGGTTACCACACTATTCCATATCAACTGGATGCCCCTTTTAGTATCAGACTAGACTGCAAGAAAGACATCACAACAGGGGCATCAAGGTCTGAAGCAACACAGACACCTACCTACCATGCATGACGTGGGCATGATCTGTCCTTACTAAAAGTAACCTGGGGGTGTGGAAAGCATTGATCATAGATCAAATAGGTAATAGTAGGCTATCACATTCCATCAAACCGTGCATCGTCTTTGTCTATTGGTCCCCTTATTACTTCACTGTTTTTAGTTTTTACTACAGTGCAGATTTCAAGCAATCAATTCCTCTCCAAGTTCTGTCGGACAATTGTCCATAGACACTACTGCTTGCATATGAAAATAATGTATTATATATTGCCATTGGTCATCTAGGAGTTACAAACTCAGGCAAGATGTGTTTGGTCCAGAGATGTACCATCAGATTTTCCCAAGCTACCAAGCCTTAATGGAATTTGCTCCCCAAAAACCCAACATAGAGTACAATTGAATATTAGTGTTTTGTTTTATCTATGAGCTGTTCAGATAATTGAAAAAAGAATTGGATGTGAGATTCAAACTCAACTCCGAGACAGATTTTCATAGCAAAGCTCACAAACTACTAAACTACCCATGCCATGACCATGAAGATAATGCTAAAGTACATAGGCGTACATGCAGAATGTCACATTACAATGCATCACTAACGTCTCCATGCGTTCTGAGCCATGCTGTGCCTGGCATTCAATGCTTGCTCTTCATGCAGTGAATGATGTGATAGTTTTAGTATGGACACAACTTTACTTATGGGTCACATGCTTTTCATCTAGTTCCAGAGTACAAAGAGAGTGGAGATGTGCTGTTAGTTTATCTTTTTGACTATTGGTGAAGGGGAAATTAGAAATACATTTTTTGGGGGCTATCCACTGAGTCAAAGGGTATAGTTTTGCAGAAAAGTGTGTAATGCTCAAAACCCAGTAGTAAACACTTCTTCAAAGGATTTCATGTTTCTAACGTAGTCAGAGCAGCATTTAACATACCAAGGAATCAACATATATCTGCAGCCAGACAAGCCATCAATTGGCTTAACATTAAGTAAAGAATTGATCTTAAAACAGTGTCACTTACACATAAATGCTTATCCAACGAAGCATCCATTTACCTCTCTAGTACTATTAACCGACCATCCACCACCAGACCCACCAGTACAGCCCAATTACATTGTGTCACTATCCCACACTTCAAGCAACAACACGCAGGAGGGATCTGTTTTCCAGTCTTAGCGGCCAAAAAGTGGAATGCTTTCCCCACCACCCTGAGAGAAGAACCGGCATTCCTTCCCTTCTGAAAAAAGGTGCAAACGTGGCTGAGAGAGCAAGACCCCCCCTCGTGATGCATAAACATGCAAGTACACTTTGTATATATGTAAATCCAGACATTGCCTCTGCCGCAGCTCCACTATGGTCTACTGAGAGGGTAATTTCACTGTTGTAATTGTTCAATGTTATATATTTTGCATGTGTTCTTCTCTACCTTATCATGTTTTATGTTTACCTGTATAAATGTATTATGTACGAACAGCGCCCAGATGTCTCAGGGTAAACTAAACTAAACTGTTCCTAAATTATTTAACATTTACGTTGACCTCAGTCAGTTATGACAGATTTTTTTTGGTATGTTGCTAACGATCTGTAGAATTGGATTGTCATTTATACACATGTAGAAAACATATATTTTGGTTGCACATATGTTGGAGGGTTAGTTACTAAAATAAACATGTGATTGATGGTTGGTTGGTTGACTGGTTATGGAGACAATACTATTTCAATTCATGACATGTCATAAATATATGAAATATCGTTCTACATTAGTATGCCTAAAAATGGATAATGTTGGGTGTATGACATAAAAAATATACTAAATTCCTTAATACGAAAAATTTGGTATTCTTTATGACTTGAAGAGCCTCTTTTACACCAATATTTGCTTCATGACGTAATGTCGGAAACATATAACTATCACATAGTTGCATGTTTTTAATCATTATACGTTCCCATATCGTATTTCCTCTTCCCACATAGCTTAACATAACACAAACACATTTTCAACTTCTTCTTAAAAAGTGAAGATGTCCAAATGTATTTAACAAGCATTTTATTCTTGATTTTGAACGTAAGCACATGTTAATCAAGAAACAGAACCTGATATCGATGGATTTGGCCTTGCACATGTGGTGAATTTAGAATAGCTCTGAAGATCTGGTAAATCCTTCTGATTGTTTTAAACCTAGTTTTCAAGTATATCAGAGGCCATTCTTGAATTTCTGCTGTTCCATATATGTTTTGGTAAAATTGCGATCTCTGGCCAGATATTCTAAACTTTGACCTGTGCAAAAAGAATGGAAAAACTCAATTTAGCACCACTTTTTCAGCTTGTAAAACAGGGAATGGAGCAAAAGGTGTTGTCCCAATCAATATTAACAAAACATGTTGGGACTAGGGGAGACATGAAGTAGTTGTTTTGAATATATGGTGCCTTATCTAAAAATGCATGTCATAAGCACATTTATATATGTTATCCATAACATATAGTAGAGCAAAATACTCCAGTGCAAACATATTTAGATAATACTGATTGGTTGATTAAAGCAAGTTTGCTCCACACCATATGATCAAAGCAGCACGCCTAGTGCTAAATAATTTGCTCGGTTTGAGCACTGGTTCAGGTTTTAGATTGTCTGGACATAGAGAATAAAGTAAACAGTTTTAGTGTTTATATGTATGCTAAATAATACTAAAATAAATATCATTTTAAGTAATCCCATCTTTAAATGCGATAAATGTGATCAACGTAACTAATCAATGAAAGACTTACATGTTTGCTAAATATGTCATCAATTCAATGATACACCGCTTTAGCTTTGACTATTATCCATGCACTTCAATTTTGAATTTAGGTCTAACAGGTTATATTGTTCTAGTTATATTTCAGTGCATTTTAATGATGATTGTTTTTTTATTTAAATAGCCAGCGACTTATTTGTTGCATTTTATGATCTGTGATAAAGCATCATATATTTGCCCTTGACTAGTAGACTACAAAAACAGGTCACCACCCAGCATATAAAGATCATTTTGAGATGTGTCCAATTATCTTTGGTCTTTAAAAATTGGCATTATGTCCCATTTTTTGTGACTGTTACTATAACTCTACATTGAGACTAGTATTGGGTTTACAGGACAGTCCTGTCTTACTCCTAGTGGTGTTTGTAAATGGACAGTCTATTGAATGTTTGTGGTTAATACCCTGCATAATTGAGTGCATAGATTTGAAGATTCTTTTGGAGATTCTCAATTTCCTTACTACTCCTGCTAGCAATTGCTACCAATCCTAATTAAATCTTATGTTCTTAATGTGATTGGTAAGTCATGTCTTCTGAGAACAGCCACTAAAATGATGAAGTCATTGACTTGTACATTCCATTTCATGGTGAACATATGTTATTTTACCCTGACACATATTTGAGTAAAGAGGCAATTCTTTTGCCAATATCTTGGCGCATATGTTTTAATCTGAGCTCAAGGATTGTGAAAACTACCCTCACTTTTTGTTTTCACAGAATGATACAATGTGTTAATTATCAGGCTTATGTTTGCTGCATGAGTCATAGCATAATCTGGTTTGTCCACTTGCTTTTCCATTCTTCAATAATTTAATCTAAAATGATAATTGCCCCCCAGTTAAAGTGGTGGCTGGAGAATTGTTTCAATGTGGGGAGGGGATGTAAATATTTCCCAGAAATGAGTCTGAGCGACTAAGTGCAGCGAGGTAGCACAAAGCAACCAAGGTGGGTTCAGAAATGTGTTCCCCCTGATATTTTTGGACATATAAAATGGGTTAAAATTGTACTATTTCAGTACACGTTACATGAAATCTGGTGTAAAGAGCTACTTAATTTACAATCAGTTATACAGAGTTACACGTGAAAACACCCAAAAGAGGCCAAGTTTCCAGGAGTACAGAAGAGCATTTTCCAACCCATTTTTGAGATGCCAGTTCACACCATATGTAGCCACAGTTCAAATGCAAGAATGCATTTGTGTTTGCTTTGCTTAATAATGCCTGTCCATGTGGGGTAACACATAGCCCCTGAATGTCAGAAATAAAAAGACCAGGTCAGGCCAGTATTTAAGCGTGAAGCTGACTGTGCTACCTGAAATAAAGTGAAGGACAGATTACATTCATCAACAGGGCAGATACCTGGTTTCAGCATATAAAATGACAGCATGGACAAAGAAAGGCCTATTTTGTTTGGTGTAGATTTGAATACTGATCCCTGATGTAACTGTGACCTGCCTGTGGGGATAGAGTGAACTTATTTCTGTGTATACAGTAGGTAAAGAAACATGGCATCTAAATGTAATCTGAAATGCAATGGAAAATGTTATTCCTTTAGGGCCATGCAGGTTACTGGCTGCTGTTTTATTCCTCCACTGAGCTGCTGGGTATCTGGAATTGTGACCTCAACCTTTGGGGGCTTGGTTCACCAAGGCCACCGACCTGTACGTTCCGTAGAATAGAAAGAAATACTAAGCTAGAGATCGAATTTGTGGTGAATTGATGATAACAAAGCCAACAGATACAACCTTTAAGGTCAGGTTCTCCATAAAAAGTGCATTTAACTGTAAACAAAGACCCTTTGAAATCTGAACTACAGGCTTTTTGGAGCTGGGCCTACCAAGAAAAATGTCTGGTTGTCAATTAGTTGCTGATAACATGTCCTACAGAAGTAACCTTGAGGTCAAGCTTCCCATAAAACTGTACATTAAGCACTGAGCAAGGCTGTGAAGCCCAGCAGAAGGACATGTTAAGATAAACACGGATACACCAGATGGCTGGTCACATGTTTTAAGAGAAAAGGAACATACTGAGGCCATGTTATGCCCTGTCATTGATTAAACATTGAATATGGGTTTTCCTTAATGAAAGGAGCAGCGTGTGTCCTAGAGAGCCCAACCCGGGTTCAAATAGGAGAAGAAGCCCATTGGGACCCTGTAAAATGATATTTTTGTGATGTACATAATTTAAATTATGTGGAAAAGTATGATTTTTGCCCTTTACATATACCTGATGGATGGGAGTGTTGGCACCTGGCTAGATCATGAAAGTCAGGTTGTCCCAATTTTAGCTATTTCGGCACAGCAGAAAACCACAAAAAAAGGTAGCTCCGCTCATGAAGGATTGCTGAAGTAACATTAGTGTGGTCTGATTTGCAGTAAAATATAGAACTCATATACATATGTATATCTGTTACACATAATATGGTTGTCGGTTCCATATCCCGACTCTCGTACGCTGCGTGAGCTGTTCCGGGTGTTTGCGAATGATCTGTAAAGCTCTAGCGTTTTTACCGGATCTCAACCGAAGGTTGGCCACGCCCCCAGACTTCCGCACAGTATATCCGGACACTCAACCTGTGGCAAGGCGCGTTGCTTCTCTCTTTCTGAGTAGCTGTACGCTCCGTAAATTTGTGTAGATTTCAATCTGCTCCTACTACTTACTGCCCGGGGGTCAGTTTGATGGAAATCCGCACAAGATTGCTGTAATGGCTAATTTCAAATCTTGTACTATTCATCAAACTCAAGCGTCAACATACAAGATATTACCCACCTCGAGACTTGATTGTTCCCTGCAGCTTGAAATTGTTCTATTGAAGGCTATGAGGTTCCTCCTAGTGATCCCTTCACCTCCCGCTCCAAGAGCCAGGATGCAAAGGAGCCACCAGGGAAAACCCCCAACGGGGGGGAACCCTGTGTTGGGCTGCTAGGGTCCGTAGAATCCTGAGGACAGCTAGGATGATGTTCCTCAGCCACAGGTAGTTGGTGATCGTCAGTGGAACAGGAAACTGGGTGTAATAATACAAAAGGTAACAGGCTAGTAAATACTTGAGAGTAGAAAGGATAAGGAAATGAGACTAGAGTGGAAACAAGGATTACCTGGGTGTTATTCGGTCAATCCTAAATGTAAGAAAAAAGGCGGGAAGAGGCTCACTCCTAATCTAAACAGCTACTCAGAAAGAGAGAAGCAACGCGCCTTGCCACAGGTTGAGTGTCTGGATATACTGTGCAATAGCCTGGGGGCGTGGGCAACCTTCGGTTGAGATCCTGTAAAAACGCTAGAGCGTTACAGCTCATTCCGCAAACACCCGGAATATCTCGCACAGCATACGAGAGTCGGGATATAGAACCAACAACCATATTAGGTGTAACAGTATGCCCCCTCTTAGGTTTAATCTCCCCTGGTTTTCCAGGGTGTCTCTGATGAAAACGTTTTATCAATTGTGGTGCATGAACCGCAGATTTCGGTTCCCAGGTTCGATCAGAGGCGGTGTAACCTTTCCAGTGAACTAAATATTGGAGTCTCCCATGGTGAAGGCGGGAGTCGCAAATGTCTGAGACTTCATACTTCGGTCCTGTAGGTGTGATAACTGGAGCAGGCAGAGTGGAGATATGGGGGTGGAATGCACTCCGTCGGTCTGGTTTCAATTGAGAAACATGAAAAACTGGATGTATACGTGCCCATGTTTTACGAACTTTCAGTTTGAATGCCGCAGTTCCCATGGAAGCCACCACCCGAAAAGGACCCATAAACTTAGGTGAAAGTTTAGAGGGTCTCAGATGTCGGGGAAGAAACCCAGAAGAAAGCCAAACCCAATCCCTTGGTTTCAATCCTGGCGCAGGGGTTCGATGTCGGTCTGCACACCGCTTCACTCTGTCCTGGGTGTTCTTTAGAGCTTCCTTAGCAATCTCTTGGCCATGGTGAATCTGTTTTAATAAAGAGTCAACGTCCGGAATCTTATTATCCTCTGTTCTCTTCACTGGAAATGACGCTGGATGAAACCCATAGGTACAATAGAATGGAGATGTCCTTATAGCAGAGTGGTAAGAATTGTTGTAGGCATACTCAGCAATTGGTAACAAATCCTTCCAATTGTCTTGAGCAGCAGCAATGTAATTCCTTAGGTACCCTTCCAGAGTCTGGTTCAGTCTTTCCGTTTGGCCATTGGTTTGCGGGTGATAACCTGAAATTAAAGCTCGAGTAATCCCCAATCTTTGGCAGATATGTTTCCAGTATCTGGAAGTATACTGGGATCCTCGATCCGAGATTATGGTTTCAGGTAAACCATGTAGGGAGAATACTCGAGAAATAAAAGTACGTGCCATCAAAGCTGCTGATGGTAATGCTGCCAGTGGTAGAAAATGAGCCAGTTTAGTGAACGAGTCAATCACTACCATAATGGTGGAACATCCTCCTGAGGGTGGTATTTCGACTATGAAATCAGTAGAAATTATTTGCCAAGGTCGCACAGGTAACGGCACCTTTACCAAAGTTCCAAAGGGAGAATGTCTAGGACTTTTGGACTGTAAACAATAGGGGCAAGATTCCACATAGCTACAAATGTCGTCCTTGAGAGATGGCCACCAAAAGTATCGAGAAATGAATTCATAAGTGGTAGCATAACCACGATGGCCTGCCATCTTAGAATCATGGCACATGCCCAGCACTTCTTTTTGTAATGATTTTGTCGGTACATAAGCTTGATCACCCCTGAAATAACATCCTTCCTTTTTAGAAAGGGTGCCTTGTTCGTTCTTTGTGAATGACTTTAGGGTGGAAGGGCCAGAGTGTTGTTCCAGACGTTGTACGAAATTTGGGTATTTGACCAAACTCATAGCTAGACAAGGAAAGATGCGTTCAGGTCTAGTCGACCGATTAAAAAACCCATCCTTACGAGACAGGGCATCAGGCTGTAAATTATTCCTTCCAGGAATAAAGGTAAATATAATTCTGAAAGGGGAAAAGAAATGAGCCCATCTAGCCTGTCGGCTGTTACAGGTTTGAGCATATTGCAGAATCCGTAAGTTCTGGTGGTCTGTTCTGACTTCTGTAGGATGTTGGGATCCCAACAATAAATGCCTCCATTCCTCGAAAGATGTTTTAATCGCCAGCAATTCTTTTTCAAGAACAGTATAATTCAGTTCTGCCGGTGAAAGAGTTTTGGAAAGATAAGCAATGGGTCGTTCTATATCTTGTTCATCCTTTTGTAAAAGGACTGCTCCTAAAGCATACTGAGATGCATCTGTTTCAATGATAAAACCCCGGGATTGATCCAGAGTCTTTAAAATAGGTGCTGTGCAGAATCTTCTTTTTAAAGTGTCAAAGGCCTTTTGTGTGTATTCGGTCCAGAGATAAGGAACACCTTTCTTTAGAAGATTGGTAAAGGGCTGAGTAAGAGCAGAGAAGTTAGGTATGAACCGACGATAAAAATTAGAAAATCCCACAAATCTTTGAATGTCCTTGCATGAGTTGGGAATCAGCCAATCTTGAACAGCACTAACCGTTTCAGGGTCCATATCAATGCCTGGAGCAGATAAAATGTAACCCAAGTATGTTACCTTAGGTTGGTGAAAAGAACAC
This sequence comes from Ambystoma mexicanum, assembly GCF_040938575.1. Classification (NCBI taxonomy): domain Eukaryota; kingdom Metazoa; phylum Chordata; class Amphibia; order Caudata; family Ambystomatidae; genus Ambystoma; species Ambystoma mexicanum. The sequence goes on along the minus strand of NC_090921.1, from coordinate 930,481,627 downwards.
TTTTCAAAATTGCAATATAGATGATTATTCAGTAGTCTTTGTAAGACTTCATTAACATGAATCTTGTGTTCCGAATTATTCTTAGAAAATACCAAGATGTCATCAAGGTAAACTATGACATAATGAAGCAGCAGGTCTGAGAATAAATGGTCCATAAATCGCTGGAAGATCGCTGGAGCATTGGATAATCCAAATGGCATGACTTGATATTGAAAATGTCCAAAAGGGGTCCGGAAAGCAGTCTTCCACTTGAAGTGGGAGAATGGAAGACCAGGCTCCCGTCCTTCACCTCTCGCGCTTGGCCTAGAGGGTCACGACCCAGACACCCGCCACGAGAAGAGTTTGTCCATTTACCAGACGACCAGATACCCTGGTACAGGAACATACGGATGTGTCCATCTGCCTGCCCAGCAGCCCGCACTGGCCATGCCGACACCTGCGGCACGGACCAACTAGACTAAAATCTACACGTCGTTAGAGATGCCATGACGACCTAGACAACGGGAAGCACATCGGTACAAATATACACACTGGACATTCCCACACCGATCTACACGAAGAATATACTCAGTGCTATGACGTAGGCGACAGGCATATTCACGAACGTGCATCTTTATTATTTTTACATAGGCTTTCAGAATGCAGAAACGCAAGACGCGTCATGAACTCATCTACAAAGCTTGCTCGCGCTTCTATTGAAACCAGTTACCACCATGAGAGGTATAATGAAGACACGATACTGGTCATGGAACTAAATGATACTATAACCTAAAGCACCTATGCACCAAACGGACCACTTATGCACCAGGCCCATGTAGGCCTCAAACAAGAGCTCCCGTGGACATTAACAAAGAAAGAGTCAGGTTGCTGATCCTGCAGAATGAGCCCGGTGAAGCAACCAGCCAAGGTCGCAATGTTGCAAACCCACATTCCAAGAACAAATCATCAAAGGCACGATGTTGCAACCTCGCACTCCGCGCACCAACGTTAAGGTCACACCTGCAAATTAAACCAGACACACAGTGGAAAAGCAATATTAATTGTGCAGAATTCTGCCTCAAACACGGTCCCTCCCCACGTGACCAAGCCGAACCTGATGAGATGCCAAACCCAGGAGTGAAGAGGCGTCTGGATCCCTCGCTACGAGACATAGGCAGATACACTTGAAAGGCTCAATGGACATCTGCGACAGTGGGAGCGGTCAGCCTTCCAGCTATGAATAAATCCTCACATTGTCTGCACGTACCCATAGTGAAACATTGTTGCAAATTGCAGGTACACCGAGAGCTGGGAACAGCGGTGGTCCCAGGCTGGGAAGCTCACGGGCGCACCAATCAGAACATGGGGCTCTTATCACTGACGCCAGTAATATTAACCAATCCTCAGGAATCTTCATGTAACAATTCTCATGTATCTAATTGTAGGGACAACCCAGATATATCACCTGACTACCCTTTGTCCACTAACATTGTTCTCTATATGTGTGCTATACTAACCCTACCACTCGAGCAACCAATTAAGAGTGGCGATAGGTTTTTTGTTAACTTTCTGAGGTGACGCAAGTAGCGCGTCATAATACAGTAAAAAGGGCCTGCGAGCCCCACGATTGTGTGTGTGTCAGGACGGACGCGTACGCTCCTTGATCCATCCCTGCCGTTTTGTCTAATAAACAGCAGAGTCACCTTGCTCCTTGTGTGTGTCTCATACTCTATCTCATCTGGGATACACGGGAGGAGTTGGGGCCTCCCTGCCTGGAGGTCTGCGGACGGCCCGGCCGACCCCGGCAGAATTTCCCCCCGACAAGTTGGAGGCACCGCTGAGATCTGTTTAAGATCGACTTTTATTTTTTACTTTTTCCAGGCACTCCCGTTGCGAGGAGGCCCGGCGGCGCGGCCCCCTCTGCCGTTGCCCCCTTCTGAGGACTACAGGACCATCGCGGAGCTGCGAGAAGACCGGACAGCGCAATCCGGATATTGGCCCTCAGGAGCCGGTTGAGAAGTATCCCGCCCGCGGTTGGCGAGTGTCCAGACGTGGTCCAGACGAGGGGAGGTGGCGAGCCGCTCGGAGGGGTGCAAGCAGTCGAGCGGCCCTGCATCGAGAGAACTTGGTGAGCATGACACGCACAACAAGCAATGCGAAATTGTGAGGGAGGAGGGAGGAAGTAAATAAGGGAGGAGGGAGGTGTTGTACAGATGCACGGCGAAGGTCTAACAACTTAGTGTTGCCAATGGAATGAATGGTAGCGAAACGAGTGCGAGAGCAGTCGGCAACGTCACGCGAAAGAGGGGGGCAGAGCACGAAAACATCACGTGCGGCCGCTCGTAAGGCACTGATTGGCCTAAGTCGCGACTACGTGTAAGGGTGGGTGTGTGTGGTTTCCTACGATTTGGCATTTATTGATCAATGAGTAGACGAGGATCCCTATTGTTCGAGCAAGAAACTCGATAGGTAGATGATGTTTCCCTGTAGGCGGTAGCTAGTTGCCTAGTTGCCCAATACGGAAGATAATTGGCTGGTTAAGCCCTCCTGTTGAGGGGCGTATCACACGCGAGGCGACGCAGCGTGCGCAGTCCGATTATATTATTGATTTGATTACCTTGTTCCAGGAGTGACAGGAAGACAGCTGTAGGGTTAGCGGGGGTAGATTGCAAGTGTATTTTGAACTTAAAGAACATATGAAGAATGTACCAGTAGCTCGAAGAGATCGGTGACGTCACCAGTAGGGCTTTAATAGGATATCGCGAGCACAAGGAACTTTGGTTTTGAGAGTGGTGGGGAAGAGAAATATGATAAGGGAGCGGACACGGAGATAAATGATAAACGAGTGGATCGGGAAAAGGAGAAGGGGAGAGGGGCGTGGCTGCGCACGGAGAACGCCGGCCACGGCAAGTGTAGAAGGGGGAGGAGAACGGGGAAACAGGACGACTGTATAAGAGCGTCGTAAAGGGTACGCAGCCGCAGGGGGCTGCGTGCGCTTCGGCCGCAGGGGGCCGTAAGGGAGGGAATATACAAATGTAAAACCATACATATATATATATATATTTTTTTTATTTTTTAATAATTTTTTATTGCATAATTTGTCAAAGGATTGTCGTAAGTCCCCACACTTGCGGGGCCAGGTAAACAATATAAGGTTGTATATTGTAAACTGCTAGTGAAGGGAAGGGAGAAATTAATTAAGTACAGCATAGAGTGGACCCAGGGGACGGATAACAAAATGTTAACACCATGGCCGCCTAATGGTAGTTTCGATCCATATGCCCAACATTCACTGCTAAACCATCTGCACAATACATACAAGGGGAAGAAGTTGGCAAACCATGTGGAGGTGTTTAACTTATGGAGGATGTTCCAGGGGTCCCGACCAGGACCAAATGGAATGTTCACTATGGGGGAAACACCGGAAGAAAAGGAGATTAAGAAAGAAGGAGAGGATGGGAAAAAGGGGCGTGAAAGCACAAAGAATACGGGGAACGGAGGAGAGGGAGGAGAAAAGATTGATAAATCAGACGACATAAAAAGGGAACCCAGCAACGAGCTACCCATAACACCGGGAGTGAAAACAGAGGGAGGAGGGTTGTACCCTTTAAGAGAATTAGGAGAAATAGAAGGACAGTTAAGGGCGGCTGAAGGATACTCGAACCCGGCATACAGCCCTCCACCATATGTAGCTCATAGGAAGATGCCAGTGGGGGAGGGGTGGATTGGAGAAGAGCAGACTGTAGAGATAGGAAATGATGAGTGGGTAGCTGCACAGATATTATTAAAATTACGAGGTTCACTAACTGGAGAAGAGAGGGAGGTAGTAAAGAGAACAGACGAGGATAGTGCAAGAGAGAGTGAAATGAGGGGGGAGGAGCTATTACGGCAAAAGGAAGAGATTTTGGAGGAAAGATTAGCAAAGCTAAGGGATGAGCAGAATGAATTGATCAAACAGCTTGAGAGGGAGGAAAGAGAGAGAGTGAGGAAAAGGAAAGAAGGTAAGAACGAATTGGAAAAATTAAGGGAACGAAATGAGGAGCAAAGGAGAGAAGCTGAAAGGGTAAAAGCAGCAGCAGACAGGGTATCAAGAGTAGTGCTGAGAGAGAAGAAGAAGGAAGAAGAAGAAAAAGAAAAGGAAATGGCAATATGGAAGAGGAGGGTACTATCAGAGACAGCTAAGAAATATGAAGAGGGGAAAGTAATAGAAAGTATAGTAGAAAGAGAAAGGGTGAAATGGGAAAGGAAGAAAGAGGATGAAAGAATATTGGAACAGATGAGCAATAAAGTGATGGAGGAATTGAAAAGGAAAAGGGAGGAAAATAGTAGGGAGATGGAGGAGAGAAGTGAAGGGGAAAGAGAAGGGAGGAGTAGGGAGAGTGAAAAATGGGGGGATGTATATAGAAGTAGAGAAGTAGCAACAACATCAGCACTAGGGGGAGCAGTTGGTAACAAAGGAAAAGGAGAAATAAACCTAATAGACTTAGAAACAGTAACAATAAAAGGGAAAAAGGCAGAGTGGGGGATGCCATTTATGAATGATTTTTGCAGTGAGGAGGAAGAAGGAGTGGAGAGGGAAGGAAGAAAGAGTGAAAGGGAAAGCTTAGATAAGCTATACCTCACTCGAACAAACATAGACTCGCCATGGATCAGTAGGAGAAGGGAGGAGCTGGAGAGAAGTAAGGAGGGAGTGCAAGGACTAGTGGAAAGACAAACCCATGAAACCACACCACCCCCATCTCCATCACGCCCTCCCCCATCGCACCCTACATGCTCAACCACCACACGCTCGCTGCGCAGAATAAAGCTCGCGCCCTTCATGGACGAACTGACACCCTATGCATGTCGGCTTAGAGACCTCCCTAGTCGCAGGCAAGACAGACAGATAAACACGCCCACATTAAATACAGGAAATGACGAAAGGAGGGGAAAGGATGGAGAAGGAGTTAGGAGCAGGGGTAATAAGGACGAAATTGAAGAGGTAAAGGAAACGGAAGAAGAGGAGGGGTGTGAGGACTCGATATTATGGAACGTAAAGGGTGACACAAGACACAACTTAATGCCACTGTTGGAGAGAGGAGGGGTTAGACCACAGTACGTCCCTTGGAAGCATACGGATAAAGAAAATATAAAATGTAGGCTCCCATCACTAAGTGGAGGTGCGGGTAAGTGGATATATGAAATGGAAAAACACACCGCAGGACAGAAACTAGCAGTAGGAGATGTGAAGGGCCTGTTAATATCAATATTAGGGGATAGAGCGGATGACATTTGGAAGAGAGCGGGATTCCATGGGGTAACAATAACAAACACATCGCATGATGGGGCACCATTTGCAAACTGCAGACATGCGCTATGGCAGGCACTGAGAGTACAGTACCCAGACACATCAGACATAGGAGCAATTACTTCCCGTAAGATGCGTGAGAATGAGGATCCTGTTGATTATATCCAGGATATCCAAGAGAAGTGGCGCATGGAAACTAGAGAACAATGGGACAAAACACCGGCCATATTTTATCATATATTAGTACAAGGGCTCCCAGAAGGAGTTCAGAAACAACTAAAGAAAGTAGTGGGAATGGAAGCAAAACCATGGCCAGAAATACAACTGACTATAGTACATCACTGCAGGACATGGCAAGGGAAAATGAAACAAAAGGAAGAGGACAGGAAAACAGAAGAGGCTAAACTAGTACAGAAAAAACTTACTAAATACACAATGGAAGGGGCACTAATAACTACGCCCACACCAATGGCCCAAAGCCCCACACAAGTAGTGGCTGCACAAGATCCCGCTCAAATAGCACCTCCACAGACTATAACACAACAAGTGCCACCACTGCAATTACACGCACCAAACATGGGAGGAGGGTACCCAATGCAAGGAGCTGGGTATTATAGTTATAACAGGGGGAGAGGAGGATTTATGAGAGGGAGAGGATACGGATATAATACCCAACAGCAGGTGGGAGGACTTAGAAATTCCTACCCCACAGGGCAACCAGTATACCAGGACAACACAGGGAGCTTCCCGTGGCAAAGCAGGGAACCACCCGTGTGTTGGAGTTGTGGATTATTAGGACACATGTCACGTACGTGTAGGGTCAGGCCAGGAACACCAGCATGGAATGAACAGGCACAACCTAGGACCTCACAAGAACAGCAGGGCATACAACAACAGCAAACGTTACAACAAGGAAGTGACCCACAACAACAAATAACACAACAACAGCCACAAACATATTCACTGCCACAACAACAAATAACACAACAACAGCCACTGCCACAACAACAAATAGCGCTAACACAACCACCCCAAACTCAACAAACGCAATTGGGTAGGGTGACGGTCTTGGGACACAACGCTTACACAGGGAATGGCCAATCATTGTACCCCCAATAGGACAGCCCACAGACGGCCTTGGTGTGTCCCATCCTGTCAGTAACACCTAATAGTGCGGAGGAGCCACGCATAGAGGTAACGATAGGTGACAAAAAATTATCATTCCTTGTTGACACCGGGGCAACCCGGTCCTGCATAAGGGAAGGTAAATTTAAGATGTCAGGCGAAGCCATGAACACCCAAGGATTTTCTGGGGCTAAAGGGTTGGTTCCCTTTACTGATAACGTTCCCTTATCTATTAAAGATTATGATCTGTCGGTTCCACTTTTATATTATAGTGCCTCACCAGTAAATATACTGGGGAGGGACATAATGAACAGGTTGAATATGACGATCTCCTTTACAGAGGATGGCATAATTTGCTCTACTCCAGGGATTAACATGCTCGCAGCACGACAGATTATGCAAGCATACTGTGGACAGACAGCGATTAGGGCGGAACCAGTAGATGGCGAGCTATTCCAGTATGGAACAGACATGGCATTTGCATGGATGCCAGGGATAAAAGGGAAAATATGGAGGAGGCCAGCAGCCTATCTGTTCCGACCAGAAACACCTGTTAATGAACCAGAAGGAAAGGTGTTTGTAATGGACATTGAGAGCATTATTGCAACAGCTGATTATATTGCTGTGCACGCCCAAGATAAAGAAGGGAGAGCATGGAGGGCAGTGATAGCACTAGCAGAAGGATGTAGGCTGACCCAGGTGTCAGATGAGGAGCTGTTCTCAGAAGAAAAGGAGGAAGATGAAATGGTGCTCATGATGAGTGTAGAAATATGGCTAAGAGTGGCTCACAAACAGGTAGCACAGAAAATTGCAATGGCACTTGAGGCACCCGCATGCACCCCAGTCCCCTTCTTTAAGGAGGATATGTCAAGGGTGCCCAAATCATTATGGACTATTAGCCCTTATGACGTGGGATGCATAAAAAGCATAGGGGGTGTAAGGATAAAATTGAAAAAAGGTGCCATACTACCAAGAGTGAAACAGTACCCACTGTCAAAAGAGGCAGATGAGGGCATATATGAAACCATAACGGCCCTTATAAACAATGGCATATTGGTCCCCTCAGAGTCACCATGTAACACGGCTGTGTACCCAGTGCGCAAGGCTAAAGGGGGGTCTTGGCGATTCATACAGGACCTCAGGCCCTTGAACAACATAGTAGAAGCAGAGTATCCAGTAACAGCAAACCCGGCCACAATATTGTGTGGCATTCCAGCAGAAGCATCACGATTTACAGTGATTGACCTTAAAAATGCTTTTTTCTCAATACCATTACACCCAGACTCACAAGATTTGACAAGCTTCACTTACCGAAATACAAAGTGGAAACATACCAGATTGCCACAGGGGTATTGTGAATCACCCTCAATTTTCAATAGAGTTATACAGATGGATTTGGGTAACATTGAAGTGGAAAGCACAGTGTTACAGTATGTGGATGACATAATAATTTGCAGTACAAACAAAAGTAAATGCAGAAAGGACTCCTTAAAAATGTTGACGATATTGGCTGAAAAAGGGTACAAGGTAGACATGGAAAAGATACAATACTGTCAGGAACAAGTACTTTACATTGGCCAACTGATATCCCAACATGGAAGAAAGATTGCATCACAAAGAGCACAGGCCATTTCAAGCACTCCAATGCCACAGACTGTGAGAGAACTGCAGCAATTTCTAGGGCTGTGCAACTACTGTAGAGCATGGGTATTTGATTACAGTTCATACATAGGACCCCTGCTTGAGGGTTTGAGGGAAGCCAATAAAGGGGAGAAAATGTTGGGGTGGACTATGGAAATGAGGGAGGCATTTGATGAATTGAAAGACGCGATATCAACTGCTCCAGTACTGGCATCCCCAGACTATGAGCGACGATTTTTTATATTTTCACATCGCGACTCAGCAGTGATGAAAGCAGTATTGGCCCAAAAAACGAGCATGGGCTATAAACCAGTAGCATTTTACAGCGGTCACTTAGACCCGGTGATGTTAGGTCACTTCCCTTGCGAACAAGGTCTCGCTGCAGCTGCTTTTGCAGTGGAAAAAGCATCAGCAATAACCATGGGGTGTCCAACTACACTGTTTGTGGAACATGCACTATTTGCAATACTGAATAAACCTAAGTCCACACTAACAACGCAGAGGGCATCAGGTTATGAGATCATTTTGTCTAGAGCTGAACTAGCAATTGTTAGATGTAGCACGGTTAACCCTGCAAGGTTCCTAGCAGAAGTAATTGAGGAGGGAGATTACGCCCATGACTGCACCCAAATAACTGAAATGTACTCATGTACTAGAAAAGTTGAAGAAAACGCACTCGAGGGAGGTGAGCTTTTGTTTATTGATGGGTCATCAACTATTGATCAAGGAGATGGGATACAGAGGACTGGGGCAGCAGTGGTAAAAATGATGGAGGCGCCGGTGTGTGTGGCTATGAAATGTGTACAATTACCACAGCATTACTCCGCCGCGGAACTGGTTGCACTAATATTGGCATTAAAGGAAAGTTTTGACAAACGAGTAACCATATATTCCGACAGTGCATATGTTACATCCACTGTCCACTCAGGGCTATCAAAATGGAGAAGAAGAGGGTTTAGGAGAGCTGATGGCACTCCAGTGCAACATGCCCTCTTATTGGATGAACTAATTGAAGTAATAAACGACCCCCAAGAACTAGCCCTAGTAAAATGCACCACACACACACCAATGGTGAAGACCACGTCTCAAAAGGGAATGCAGCAGCAGACGCACATGCGAAATATGCTGCATACTTTGGTGAGATATGGAACCCCACAGACTCACAGAGAGGGAGAGGGAGGGGAATGGCTAGGGAGATGTTGATAAGAGAAGGGTACACCCATCTCCCAGCCACACAGATTATGGAGCTACAAGCGGCTGCGCCAATGGCCGAAAAAGAAATATGGGTAAAAAGAGGATGTACAATGTCACCAACCGACGCACTATGGCGCCAGGGTGGCACTGGAAAAGTTGTAATACCGTTGGCACTTTTAAACACCGCCCTGAGCCAATTACATCACCCAGCCCATACAGGCAAAGAAATAATTGCAGCACGAATTAGAGAAGATTGGTTCTGTCCCGAGTTAAATTCTCATGTGTCGAATTTTATCAGCAATTGTCTCACATGTCAACAGTTTACGGCCGGTCATACCCTAAAAGTGATAAGAGGTACCATACCCCGGCCAGAGGGACCTTTTCGGCACCTTCACATTGACTATGTTGATATGATAGGTATATGATTGTAGTAGTATGTCCATTCTCTAGGTGGATTGAAGCAGGGCCCTGTTCACACCCAGATGCATTTAGAGCAGCCAAATTCCTAGGTCTTCCCCAGGTGGGGAGTGTGCGAGGTGTTAAGGTCAGACAATGGCCCGCATTTCGCAAACGAAATGTTCCAGCATATCACATCCTTGCTGAGCATAAAACACAAATTTGCATGTGCATACCACCCACAGGCTAACGGTGTATGTGAACGCCTGAATGGCCTATTGAAGGAGGCAATTGCAAAAATACAACAAACAACAAAGAAAAGCTGGTTGTATTGCCTTCCATTAGCCCTATTTGAATTAAGGAATAGGCCAGGGTCCGACCACCACCTCACCCCTCACGAGGTGGTTACTGGACGTCAAATGCGCCTTCCCCTAACGCCAACGTCAAGGGCATTCACTGACCACGAAAGTTCAGCGAGTGTGTTAGGTGATGAAATGTATCAATATGTGTCTTCTTTGATTACTAGTGTTGTGTTTGTGTCTCAACAGCTCAAGCGCACAAGGGGCGGGTCTACCAGCAATCAAGAAGAAGGCGCCAGTACAGAATTGGAAAAGGAGAACTTGTGCAAACTTGCCAAAGGTGACCACGTGCTACTTCGCAATTTCAATAGCAAGTGGAACGATAAGCGGTTCACTGGCCCCCATCTGGTAGAGGACGTATCAACAAGAGCAGTAAAACTAAAGGACAAGCGTGCCTGGAACCACCTACATGATGTAAAGATCTACAAACTGCAGACCCGCCCCAGCGCCAACGACAGGTCCATTGGAAGAACAGCAACAACATCCCCGACAGCGGAAGGAAGTTCTACCACAGACAACGACCCAATTGTTCCCTTACCGTGTCACTACCCAGCTTCCCCGGAGACAATAACTGACGAAGAAAGGGGTGATCCCCATACTGCCCACCCCATGGTCACACGCTCAAAGAGTAAAAATACTTCCGCCATCTGAGCCCAAACCCCCCGCCCATTGACCCCCAAGTATAGTTATAACTGAACTGAAGGACATTGCCTGTACAAATACACATGTAAACACGTGAATGTTCTCTTTTTTCTCTCGCACATACAGGAACTGCGTATTATTGTATTGTTAAGAAAATAGCTAACTGACAAGTTCACTGCCCAGGCGTAGATGGTACTCCCAGACGATAACTACCCAGAAGAATTGTCACACCAATTTGTATACGAAATAAAAAGGCCAACGTACCTAAAAAGGAGAAGGGTACGTGTCTACTACACAGCATTCCTCCTGGCCATAGAATATTCCATGCCCCACCTCCGCCCATACTTGCCGGTCCTAAGAGACAGATCACTTAGAGTAGCGTGGGAACAGCTCTTCGCCTGGGCACTGAATGACTATTTGGTAGGGAGAGCTTAAAGGAAACAAACAACTAACATTTAATAACAAGCATTTTGAGAATTTTTAGGCGGGCAACTTTAACGTCGCAAGAATACGCTGCCAGGACTGCAGCAAGATAAGAGCAAAATGCCGGTGAGATTAGCATATGTAATAAAAGTATTAGGGATTTTGATGATCACCGGGTTCTTGGCTGCCTCTGTATGGCAGTACAGCTATGCTATTAATTTTATTGCTGCACCCAAACCTAATATACCCCCGTCCCCTGCTGCAACAGGTGTTACGTCAGGTGATAGTAGTAACATTGCACCCAAGCAAAATAGAGTTAAACGCAGCACATACTCAGACAATAAAGGTATTGATAATTATATACAAGATTCAGCACACGTCACAAACAACATATGGTACCAACACATGACCCGCATTGGTAAGCAGACAACTGATGACAGCTGCTACGTTTGCTCATTAATACCATACGCCATGAGTGCTTCACGAACATTTGTTGCCACAGAAATAGATGAAAAGACAGCACAGTGCATAATATACTTGGCACTGTTCCAAACGAAAGGAAGATTTCAAGGGACAGTAGTGCACATGACATGGAAAACACGAGACTCATACCCATATGAAAACAACTTCCTCAAGACCTATTTGAGTTACCACAAGAGCAGTTTACATGCTGAAGCATTCAGATACATAACAAGTGGCCCTGCAAAAGGAGAAACAAAGAAAGTAACACTGCAGTATCTACCATGTGATTGGTACGCCACTGAAGTTCCGGGTAAACAAGGATGTTGGGAGAGGCCGCTGGTGACGATAACAGGAAAGGTGTATCTGGACAACAGCTGGGAGATAGGAGTGATTGGCAGCAACATGGTAACAAAAGAAACTATCTCAACTATCGAGGCACACAATCACCGATGTTGGATGACGTGGATCAAGTATGTACCAATGCTCACGTGGGTAGAAACAGATGAAGACCCAATAACAATACTACCGCTGACTGCGCCCAAGGTATGCTACCAGCATAAAGGAGAGGTGGACGTAGGATATAACACCAATTGTGCAAGTGTGATGGAGTTACCTGAGGGGGGAGCAGGAACAGCAGTAATAATGGACCATTATTGGGCCTGTGGAGAAAAGGCATACCATACACTGCCTCCCCTGTGGAATGGTGTGTGCACAATGGTGCACGTCAATGTACCATCACTAGTGGTACCTAAGAAGCATGTCAATGTGGCGAACTTTCCCAAAATGGATGAAGGGGACAAGAGAAAAAAGAGATCTGCACCACTTCAGGAGGAGCAAGGGAACAGGACCAACAGCAATGATACTGTCCTAAATAGAAGAAAAAGACAAGGAGAGCCACTGACAGGAAACTACCTGTGGGGAAGGTCGGAAACGGCACTAACCTCAATACCGCCAGAACACAGACTATTCAGCAGAGCAGCAATGTTCTTCTCCTCAATAATACACCCGGGACTGCAGGCTTACGCAAACGCAAAATGGCTCCAAATAACTAGATGGGAACTAATGATGACCATCAATTCTACAGTAAATGGGTTTAACGCAATAAAAGAGGAGCAGCGAGCTATAAGGATGGTAGCACTGCAGAACAGATATGTATTGGACCTTCTCACAGCAATGGAAGGAGGAGTTTGTGCAAAGATAGGACAATCATGCTGCACGTTCATACCTGCCAACGATGCTGACAATGGTACACTGACAGAAGCAGTTTCACAATTGGCCCAGATGCACTCCAAAATGATGGATGAAAGTAACGGTGTAAACAAGGATAAGAGCTGGTTTTCACTATTATGGTCATGGATGCCATCCTGGCTGTCAGATGGACTGAAAATAATAGTGGGTTGTACTATTTTGGCTGGAGCTATGCTGATCATAATTAGATTTTGGAAGGCCCGGAAGGCACGTACCACTGACGAGTTGCTCGAAATGGTGGGAATGCACCCCTTGATGCCAGCAGATGACGGTCAACATACAGGTGTGATAATACAGGAGAGGGAGAAGTTGCGCACCCAAATCATCACCAACCATCTAGACCCACCATCAGTGAAGATCGAGAACCCAAGAAACCCCAGGAGCTACATAGGGAAATGGGTATACTGTACTCCTGGAGGAACCTGTGAATATATGTATTGGTCATTTGAAGATCATGTAAACCATTATGAACATCTAGGAGGAATAACTAAGATATGGCGAGTAAGAGGAGATAACGAGAAGGATATGTTTGTGGTCGACAAGTCGACCAGAGGGGGGACTGAAGTGGGAGAATGGAAGACCAGGCTCCCGTCCTTCACCTCTCGCGCTTGGCCTAGAGGGTCACGACCCAGACACCCGCCACGAGAAGAGTTTGTCCATTTACCAGATGACCAGATACCCTGGTACAGGAACATACGGATGTGTCCATCTGCCTGCCCAGCAGCCCGCACTGGCCATGCCGACACGTGCGGCACGGACCAACTAGACTAAAATCTACACGTCGTTAGAGATGCCATGACGACCTAGACAACGGGAAGCACATCGGTACAAATATACACACTGGACATTCCCACACCGATCTACACGAAGAATATACTCAGTGCTATGACGTAGGCGACAGGCATATTCACGGACGTGCATCTTTATTATTTTTACATAGGCTTTCAGAATGCAGAAACGCAAGACGCGTCATGAACTCATCTACAAAGCTTGCTCGCGCTTCTCTTGAAACCAGTTACCACCATGAGAGGTATAATGAAGACACGATACTGGTCATGGAACTATATGCTACTATAACCTAAAGCACCTATGCACCAAACGGACCACTTATGCACCAGGCCCAAGTAGGCCTCAAACAAGAGCTCCCGTGGACATTAACAAAGCAAGAGTCAGGTTGCTGATCCTGCAGAATGAGCCCTGTGAAGCAACCAGCCAAGGTCGCAATGTTGCAAACCCACATTCCAAGAACAAATCATCAAAGGCACGATGTTGCAACCTCGCACTCCGCGCACCAACGTTAAGGTCACACCTGCAAATTAAACCAGACACACAGTGGAAAAGCAATATTAATTGTGCAGAATTCTGCCTCAAACACGGTCCCTCCCCACGTGACCAAGCCGAACCTGACGAGATGCCAAACCCAGGAGAGAAGAGGCGTCTGGATCCCTCGCTACGAGACACAGGCAGATACACTTGAAAGGCTCAATGGACATCTGCGACAGTGGGAGCGGTCAGCCTTCCAGCTATGAATAAATCCTCACATTGTCTGCACGTACCCATAGTGAAACATTGTTGCAAATTGCAGGTACACCGAGAGCTGGGAACAGCGGTGGTCCCAGGCTGGGAAGCTCACGGGCGCACCAATCAGAACATGGGGCTCTTATCACTGACGCCAGTAATATTAACCAATCCTCAGGAGTCTTCATGTAACAATTCTCATGTATCTAATTGTAGGGACAACCCAGATATATCACCTGACTACCCTTTGTCCACTAACATTGTTCTCTATATTTGTGCTATACTAACCCTACCACTCGAGCAACCAATTAAGAGTGGCGATAGGTTTTTTGTTAACTTTCTGAGGTGACGCAAGTAGCGCGTCATAATACAGTAAAAAGGGCCTGCGAGCCCCACGATTGTGTGTGTGTCAGGACGGACGCGTACGCTCCTTGACCCATCCCTGCCGTTTTGTCTAATAAACAGCAGAGTCACCTTGCTCCTTGTGTGTGTCTCATACTCTATCTCATCTGGGATACACGGGAGGAGTTGGGGCCTCCCTGCCTGGAGGTCTGCGGACGGCCCGGCCGACCCCGGCAGAATTTCCCCCCGACACACTCGTCACCCTTTCTTATTCTGATGAGATGATATGCGCCCTCAAGATCCAATTTAGTGTAAATGCTTGCTCCTTTGACGGCTTCCAAGATATCCGGGATCAAAGTCATGGGATACCTATCTGGAATGGTGATCTTATTTAAACCTCTGAAATCTACATATGGCCTAAGCTCCATAGAATTCTTCTTGGGAACAGAGAAAAGAGACGTTGCTGCCGGCGGGGTGGATTCCGTTATTAATCCATTCTTTAGATTAGTGTCTAAATAGTCTCTCAAAACCTCCTCCGAAGTGGACAAAATGTACATCCTGCCAAACGGTAGTGGTTGTTCCGGGATAAGCTCAATGACACAATCGTCTCTCCGGTGAGGTGGTAGTTGAGTATATTCCACCGGGGACAAAACTTCTGAAAATTTTTGATATTCCATAGGAAGACCTGCTCAAAAATTAAGCAAGGTTACCGGTCTGCAGATACTCTGTGTGGGGGCTTCAGCTTGAGGATAGGCTTCTAAAGACCCCTCCTCCGTGTGACCGATACAATGGGTTAAACAGAATTGTGACCCCAAAAAGAATGTCCCAGCCGTCCAGTTTATAAAAGGATTATGCTTCCGAAGCCATGGTAATCCCAATATAATGGGATAATGAGCAGCGCGTATGATGTCCAAATTAATGGACTCCTGATGAGTTGCAATAATCATTGATATCGGGCCAGTTTGACTGATAATAGGGCCGGAGATTAGAGGGCTACCATCAACACTCTCTACTGGAACAGCCTCTGCCATGGTAATCCTGGGTATATGATGTTGCATAGCCCAGCCGTCATCAATAAAAATTCCAGCTGTGCCACAGTCCAGTAAAGCAGATACTTCAGGTAGAACATGATTACCAAATTTCAAAGTCACACGTAACACCAGTATATTCGTGGCCGGTTGAGTACTGCATTGAAAAGTCTGCAAAAGGGTAGAGGAACCTGGATTAGAAACAGGATCCTGGACCACGGTTCCTCCTACGGCCGGGTGTTGGCGTTTCCCGACATTCGAGGAGGAGCCACAGTACACTCTTGTGCCGTGTGCGTATTTGAACCGCAATACATACATAACCCCTGTGACCTTCTGCAAGCCCTTTCTTCTGGAGGAAGGGGCCCTCTCCCTGTTGCACCTAACTGCTTCAGGTTCTTCAGAACTTGTTCCCTTATTGGTAGAGACAGGAGCAGAAAAAGTACGAGTGAATCTTCCTTTACGCCTTTCACTACTTCTTTCCTTCAATCTGTAGTCGATCCGCATAACCAGTTTAATAAACTCAGTAAGGGAGGTTGGACGAGGTACTCTAGAAATCTCGTCCTTCAACTCCTCTGAAACACCCCTCCGAAACAAGGTTACTTGGGTGTCATCTGACCAAGTAGATTCACTAGCAATTTATCCTGACTTCCCTGTCTTAAATCTAGCAGATGTTCCTGAGCTGCAATTCTTATCTCTTGTCTTCCGAACATTGTCTTAATACTGTTACAGAAAGCGGGATAGGAGTCAAGAATGATATTATTTGTCGTAACCAGAGGAGTGGCCCAGGCTAGATCCGGGCCCACCATTTGGGAAATTATATATCCAACTCTATCTTGGTCAGTATGGAAAAAAACATTTTTAAAGAAACACTGAATAGAACAGGCATCAAGAAACTCCTTACTCTTGTGCAGATTTCCATCAAACTGACCCCCGGGCAAGGGCCCCAGAGGGTCTTCAGAACAATGAGGAACTCTATTTACAGTTGCCTGTTGAGCTGCATATTGAGCTGCCTGTTTCTGATTCTGTTGCGTCTACCGTAGATTGGCATTTTCCTGCTTGAGGTTCTGAACCTCTGCAGTCAAAGACTGTACTCCAGTTATCAACTGTTGGATCTGCTGATCCATGATCAATAATATACTTGTATGTTGACCCTTAGTTCTGGGCCAATCGGGCGTTGCTTGCTGTAATGTCTAATTTCAAATCTTGTACTATTCATCAAACTCAAGCGTCAACATACAAGATATTACCCACCTCGAGACTTGATTGTTCCCTGGAGTTTGAAATTGTTCTATTGAAGTCTATGAGGTTCCTCCTAGGGATCCCTTCACCTCCCGCTCCAAGAGCCAGGATGCAAAGGAGTCCCCAGGGAAAACCCCCAACGGGGGGGGAACCCTGTGTTGGGCTGCTAGGGTCCGTACAATCCTGAGGACAGCTAGGATGATGTTCCTCAGTCACAGGATAGTTGGTGATTGTCAGTGGAACAGGAAACTGGTTGTAATAATACAAAAGGTAACAGGCTAGTAAATACTTGAGAGTAAATACTTGAGAGTAGAAAGGATAAGGAAATGAGACTAGAGTGGAAACAAGGATTATCTGGGTGTTATTCGGTCAATCCTAAATGTAATAAAAAAGGCAGGAAGAGGCTCACTCCTAATCTAAATGAGCCTAAGAAGGATAAGGTTATTAATCTTCAAGTTTTATGCAAGTGGCTTTGTCTTGAAACACAAGGGCCTTAAGAATAAGTACGTAGCAACGCACCTGATAGAGTCGCTGAAGAGACTAGCAGAACCCGTAAGGGTGGAAAGACCATTGGCTGGAAGCCCGGTGGGTTTCACTAAGAAGAAAATAAAGAATGTCACAGCTATTAGAGATAACAGCGTTAAGAAGTGAGGAAAGTAAGTAGTAGGAGCAGATTGAAATCTACACAAACTTACGGAGCGTACAGCTACTCAGAAAGAGAGAAGCTACACGCCTTTCCACAGGTTGAGTGTCCGGATATACAGTGCGGAAGTCTGGGGGTGTGGCCAACCTTCGGTTGAGATCCGGTAAAAACGCTAGAGCGTTACAGCTCGTTCCGCAAACACCCAGAACAGCTCGCGCAGCGTACGAGAGTCGGGATATAGAACCGACAACCATATTAGGTGTAACAATATCATCATTGATTATTTGAAAGACCTAGGGAGTTATTAATGTATGAGATTTTTCAGAACGAAAGATGCACTAATCCTTGTCTATTTGAAATGATGTATCTATTCTCCTCCTTCAGCCTAACTCATACATATCTTTCAACTCCTGGTCCTATCAGCAGGTAGGAGGTCTGGTGGCGGGAGATGAAAGGAGCAAACTAGCCAATCCTGACCGCGGGAATTATGACCATATTACAGTGTGATCCATGCTACAAAAGGACAGATTTGCATCAGAACATAGCTTTTTGTGAATTTTTCCAGGAGAGAGTTGCTGCTGGACTCTTGCGAGGAATGACTAGCAGAGAGGCCTCAATCCTTCCATTGGAGACAGTGACTGGGAAATAGAGAAGCTAGCTGAGACCCAAACAAGACGAGCAGAAGGAGTCTGGGTGCAGGAGAAAATCCTTGGCTGAAAGCCCATGACCAGACCTGTCCCTCCCATGTAAGTAGACCCATTCAAAAGCCATCAATTGTGGGGGGAGCAACCTGATTTATCCCTTTCCATTAGTGGGTAGAGGGGGTGAAGTAGGATATGCCCATTGCACAATTTATTAAATCTCACTCAAACTTATTTCCCCATTAGAAAACCACCCCTCTGTTGAAATTGCATTGTGTTAGGAGCAGCCAATACTTTCAATTAAAGTGTGTGTAGGAGGAAGGGAAGCTGTGTATATCCTTTGCACATTTGATTAAAGTAAATCAATTAATTCCCACATAGCAAATCATGGAATTAGTGTTGTTAGAATTTGAAATTAGCAAAAGCTCATTCCCGGGGTGTGATAGCCCGTATAGCCAAAAAAGACTTGGATGACTGTTTCTGAAATCTTTCACTTCTATACAAAAAGGGGGGGGGGTGGGATTGTCCATAATCCCAAAAAGAAGTAATCCATAAAACAGCACCTTTCAAGTCAGTGTGGAGGGTGTAAAATGAAATTCACCATTCATTTCGAACCAGAATTACAAAGTATTGTATCCCATCTGCATTTGTGTTACAAAATGAACATTTAAATTTTGTTTTCATTTTTCTCTGACCTATCCTTCTTTTAATTGTCATGTGTGTTGAAAAACAGTTTGCATTTGAGTTCCTTTTTCCCAACCTTGCCTTTTAGACCAAACTTGCAAAAAGATTACTCACATTATATTCCTTTCCCTAATATTGCATTTCCAGTAACAAGCCCAAACAATTATTCCCATTGAATTCCGTTCCCAAACAGTGCCTTTTTAAATCAGCAGCAAAATGATTTTTCCATTTTGCTCTCACTCCCAGCACCTTGCCTTCCAATCAAAGGGGTCATATTAAATTGAGGCCTGGAGGGTGGGGGTTGCTGGGAGAAAAGTGTTGTTTCAAATTTAGTAATTTCTGTGGGTTTTGTATTGCATTTTACTGGTTAAAGTGAAATCAAATTTGTTCTAATGTATTATTGCATTCTTCAAAATGTCATCTTATAGTTGTGATGTTGTTTGTTGCTACAGAATTGATGGCTGATGTTAGTCAGTTTGTCAAACTTTGATTAAATAAATGTATATATATATATATATATATATATATATATATATATATATATATATATATATATATATATATATATATATATATATTTATATATATTCTTACTGCACACCGGCCTGGGTCCTAGTCCATTGGTGACACAGGGTATTTGCTGGAGTTGGGTGCGAGACGGGTTGGAGGCTTCACCAAATTGATTCTGAAATAAAAGTGCTTTGTTGTGCACCACCTTGATTGAGGGTAAAGGAACTCCCTGAGTTGAGTGTGACCGCATAATAAACCGCAACATCCAGTAAGTTTGTAAACACATCCATGATTGCTTTGCCCAATATGTCAATTCCTGTAACTCTAAGGATGCACACAGGATGGCCAGTCCTACTAACCACAGTAAAAGCTCAATTTCCTTTGCCAAATAATGCTGATACGGTAACGTTAAGAAAAAACATGCCTTGAATGTGTCCAATAAGGCCAGTACTGTAACTGTAAGGCATCACCATGATGGTTTTGCTCAATAAGGCCAGTACTGCCAGTCACTAAGTTTACATTTATGTTTAAGGTTTCCCATTCCACTTTCTGGCACACTGTTTCTTCACTGGGGCTTTCCGGTTGTGTCCTTAGATGCATCTCTTAAAATCTTTCCTTTATGGTGCTTTGAAAAGGCAAATGCTCATCTTCTCAGTCACTGAATTGTGGTGTCACTCCCGGATAGATTTTGGGGCCCCTTTTGTTTATACTATACAACCGCACTTGCTTCTCTTATGTTGGATTTAGATGTAATGCTCCTTTCTATACAGACAATTCTCAGATGTTGTTTTTTCTTGTCCTTCCATTACCGAGGGTCTTATCCTTGTGTGTCTGCTTGCTCATCTGCAATAAAGCATCGGCGGCATCAGATATGCAGCGTTTAAATAAAAAACATGAATTTCTCTTTTCGACAGCTTCTGCTTCTACGACCTCTGCAGCACTTAGCTACTTTCCACCTATAACTCTGTCTATTTGTTAATCTGATGCTAGATTTATTTTGTATGCTAATCGACCCTTCCAAGACATCTTGATAGTAGTTTGTGCTTGTCATTTCAATTTCCATGAAACACTGATGTATAGGCACGTTATATGTGCCATATCATATCAATTGCATAATATTCTTAATATTTGCCATCTTCTTACTTTTTTTGAAACTAAATTGTTATTGCAAACATTAGTTCTTACGCTGCCTCGTCTTTATATTGTGTATTCTGCTGCCATTTCTAATTTTTGTTAAAAATGTAATCTTGTGTCTTTTCATTTAGCACAACTTCAACAACGTTCGCTTCCTGCTTGGTGTGAGTTTAATTTCCTTTTTATAATTTTCAACTGCATTTGTGTATTGGCTCCTTGTTACCTTTGGGATCTCATTTCTCTTCATCAATAAACTTGATTACTTTGTTCTGCTTCTCAGGTTCTTCTTTCTTCCCAGTGTCCTCCTTGTGCCTCTTCTACTTGTATTGTTTCCAGCTTTTTGCCCCTAAATTCTGGAATTCCCAACTTGTAGACATCCTCTTTTCACCTACTTTATCATAGTTTAAAAAACCTTTAAAAAACATTAGCTGACTGTTTCTTCTTACAACTGACATTCTAGACCTTTATCCAAGAATGATATTGTGACCATTCTGGAGCTATTATGATAAAAATCCTTAGTAATATTGCCTAGTGGTGCCGGCAATACACCTTCTAATAGGCCACAAGCCCGACTCATGGGCTTGAGTGATGCGAAGGTCAATTGGGATGACTACAAGCTCATATGAGCCCATATTACCAAGCACATAACATGTTCACCTTTCCCCGCCGCTCCCCTAATGCACTGCCACCATGCGACAGAAAGGAAGCACAGACTTCACTCCCTTGGCTGGTGAGCTTCTCTTTCATGGAGAAGGGAAGTCTCTTTTTGTTTTCCGCGGCCTGGAGGTGGTTGGGCTCTGAAGCTGGGGAGGAGATGGAGGGCAGCCGGTGAGAAGGGAGGCCGTTGCAGACTGTGGGGTTGGCAGAAGTAAATCCAAGGGGGCTGGGTGAAAAGGGGCTGACCCTAGAGATAATGAGATAATGAGGGATTCCTCTGGGCCAAATTGAATTTTGCCATACTGGTGGAAGTGCCCAGAGGCATCAATTCCTGATTGGCCAAGAGGAATCCAACCTTCCACTCAAGGTGCTAATCATTTATATTGCACTGCTTTTTCTTGTATATCTAAAGTGCTTTGGAACAAGGGACCATATTACTACATACTTAAAAAATAAGCCCAAGTAATGTTGTATTACCCTGTAAGTGATCACATTTGGAACTGTTATCAATTGCATTATGATTTGTGATACCTTCATCCCCTTTGCACATTCACTAAACGTAAGTCTAGATCTCAGTCAAGCCACATATAGGTGAGCAAGATGTACTTTAAGGAGACTTGTGACTATGTCTATTTGTGACTATCATGAGAGGGTGTTCTGGGTCTGAGCTAAAACATCTTGATCCTCTGGCCATTATCCTTTTAATCTCTAGGTGAGATCTTCTGATATGATATGATATGATATGGCATTTGTAACGCACCTATACACAAGTGTTTCAAGCTTCTGAATGAAACACTTCTTTTGCACTCTTCTCATGTCTTTTTCAGCCTCCCTTTGCCTGTTATTCCACGCTTAACACCTTTACTGTTTTGTATTGTACTTCTATGGCATTGTACCTTTGTATATTCATCTCTTGGACTCTGTCTTCTCTCATTGTATCTCTTTCAAACTTTTCCCTTAATAGCAAGATAGAGACAATGCATGTTAACCGTTCAGATTCCCTTTAAAGTGTACTCTGCTTCAGGCATACTTCCACCTGTTTCCCAGGAAGTGGGAGAGAACATTAGTGTGCTAATTCCCTATAGCCTATGGGGCTTGTCCTATGGAGAGGGAGGGGGCATTCATGTGCTAATGCCCTATAGCATACCAGGCATGTGCACTCCAACAGCAAATTAGCTGCCTAACCTAGCTCAGTGACCCGACTCTAGATGGAGCTTCCCTTCTCTCCTAGTGTGTTTTCTTCTCAGCTTGTAATCTCCATCCAGTTTTCCACTTATTTTATTTGCCTCACCGCACCCCATGTATATGCTTGATCATTCCTATTCTCTTATCCCTCTCTCTCTCAACCTCAGTCATCTACATTCTGATGATGACTCTAGAGGTTGTATTAGTGCTCCTTTATGTATCACCACCAAACCTTTGGTTCCATAACCTCATGTTTTCTAGTTTTCAAATGAATGTAATGATATACTTATCCTGTGCAACAGTGCAATGGTTGCTGCTTTTATAAGGCACGTGGTCTAATGGAGAGGGACTAGATGCAAGGTCAGACATTTGATTGTCTTGAACAATTTACATGTTGGATAAAGGACACATGTCCACGAAGGCAAAGTACCATAAATAGAGTTCTATTGGGAAGAATTGAGAACTTTAAATTCTATATTCTGAAGATATGAAGCTTGTTTAATTTACAAATGATCACATGTCAGATTCAGTATGGATTGATTTACATTCAAAAGCTACCATGGATTACATCCTGAAGCATGTAAAACAGCTGGAACAACTAGGATTTGTTTGCAAAGAAGCCAATGGAACAAAGGAACACAATGCTTGGTTCAACCAAAAAGTGAAAAGTGAACAAGAATATGTAATGAAGCAACTAAACCGAAATAAAGGCTCTTACATTGCAGCAAATAAATCTGCAGATGACGAGAGATGGATTGACGCAAGAAGCAGTAAAGACGGTGGATTCCATAATAGGCCAAAAAACGAATTACACCAAACACCTTATATGGAGAGATACAGAATATACAGATGATTACATTTCTCAACACAACCAGGAGTACTTGTAACAATCAACATCATATATAAATACATTGGGCCTCATTACGAGGTGGGCAGTAAGGGTTACGAGCACCGGTAAGGAGACAGGTGCCGGTAAACACTTACCGCGCTATTCCCTAAGTCCCTTAGCGGGTCCCGCTATGGGCACCTGGTTTTACCAGGCACGCTTAGCGGGACCCGCTAAGGGACCAGGGAGCTAATAATGGGCCCGCTGATAGCTTCATGGCAACCTCCAAACTCGTATTGAGGCCCATTGAAAGGAGCTAGATATGAAATTTCTGACTTGCCATCAAGAGCAAAAAAATTGACAAGAGATTGAAGATCGTAATTTATTTCTCACTGTTTTCCCAAGCGATGACATCTGCAACGCTCTACAAACATTGTCACGAGGAACCTCTGCTGCTACGATAGATTACATCTATATTTCACAGGGGATGAAGGCAAATCTCCACGACACTGGAAACATACATTCTGCCAATAGTGACCATCATATGTTGATCGTTACATGGTCCATGTGGGAATATCTAAACCCAAAGGTCACCTTCCTCTGCTAGAAACCAATAACAGATTAAACAGACTCTGCCTAACCCAGTCGCAAATAGGACGGCTATCAAATGCCTTTGAAAAATCCAACCAGAAAGGTGTTGCAAAATTGAACTACGAATGGCTTTTGAGGCCATTCCTGATAGTTCAAAGAAAAAATGGGAAAGAAAGAAGACAACACCTGCATGCATTTAATAATTTCATAAGGGAAAAGAAAATAGAACTACGTCAAAAGATAAGAGCCCTTTTTAAAAAAACGGATGAAGACAAATACAGGCTGATCAAAATGGAGAAGCAGAAGTATACAAATTGGATGAAAACTATGAGACTTTTAGCTAAACAACGGGACGCAGAAATGATTCTGGAGACTTTGAAGAACAGCAACTCCAGAAGTCTAGGGATCTGCTTAATCAATGATCGAATACAAATCCGATTGGATAAAATACTTCACCGATTCGGTCTCCCGGACTTCAGGCTTTACTATAAAGCAGCCCAGCTCCGAGTAATGTTGGAACATATGAGGGATGACATGGGAACATATTGGACATATATTGAGGACATTCATGCCCACCCGAGAAAAGTTAGAGACCTTTTGTGGGCCCCCCCTAGGGTTCTCCCCCCACATCTCAGAACTCATCCCACCCTGGCGGCCCTCTGGGCGGTTTGGAAGCCTAACGCTGCTAACAAACAACTATCCTCTTGGCCATCCCCCCTGACTTCGCTTTGGGGCCCCCCTATTGATCTGGGCTCCAAGGGATTCCGAGACACCCAATCTTGGTCAGACATGGGCCTGGAGAGAATCTCTCAATTGTATTGTGAGGAGGGTTTTATAGAATATGACAAACTGACCGAAGCATTGGCGGACAACCCTCCCTCAGTCTTCGAATACCTACGCTTGAAGGGGATCTTGACCCACCCTCGCTGGGCCGATCGTCTCAAATGCCCCATCACCCCTTTCGAGACTATCCTGACCAAAAGCACAACGCGGAGAGGCTCCTTATCTATGTTCTATGGCGTCTTGATTACAGCGGACCTGGAGGGTAGACAACCTTTCAAAAAGATCTGGGAAACTAGGCTGGGCATGCCTCTGGATGATCATACGTGGAGGGCGATTTTTAAATGCATTTTCACGGGTTCTCTGTACACGGCTGCTATGGAACATAACTTCAAAATTCTCCATTCATGGCACCGCCCCCCGGCCACCCTGTCCAAAATGTTTAGGGACGTGTCCCCCTTTTGCCCCAAAGGGTGTCACCAACGGGGCACATGGTTTCATTTGTGGTGGGAATGCCCAGTCATTCAGGTCTATTGGTCGGAACTACTTAGCTAGATTAAGGAAATCGAGGGGTGCAGCCCGACCTTACTGCCATTGGAAATCCTCCTGGGCACCCCCGCACCCGAGACAGAACTGAACGTGTTCCCTAAGGTCATTGGGGCCATGTTGAGAGCGGGGAGGCTAGCGCGCGCCAAAAAGTGGAAAAGTGCATTGGCCCCGTCCAAAGAGGAATGGCTCTGCAAACTCAGGTCGATTTTCATATATGAAAAGCTTACCGCAATAACTAACGACACCATGACGGACTTTGTGCAAGAATGGACTGCAGTTCTTCTCCACAAGGATTGTATTTCTATGCGCCTGTAGATTGTATTTTAGGTTGCCTCCACGAGATGCCTATCTCTATTCTTCCTTGAGTCTGTGATTGTTTCCTTCAGTTTAATTCACAAGCTGAACCCACTGTGTCAAGTGATTCGTCTAATTGGTACTTGGCAAGCAACCGTTCTCCCCAGAGCTATTATTGTTCGTGAACTCTCAAAACTTGGTATGCTGACATTGGGTTAGGGTGGGAGGGATGAGGGTGGTGGGAAGGTAGTTAATATTGGAAAAACTGACAACCTGTTTCTTTAATTTTTTGTGTCTTACTGGTGGAACGGACCGTTTCGTTCAGCCCTGTATGTATGTTGTCAATAAAACAAATTGTTAAAAAAAAAAAATACTTCTTCGAATTACATAAAGAAAGAACTATACCAACGATGATACAGCATACTGTTCAAATACAGAAATAGTCAGTGGATTGCGACATTGGGCCTCATTACACGGTAGGCGGTGGACCAAGGTGCTATTAGCACCTTGGTCCATGCTGGTAAAATACCGGCACCGCCTTGGAGGAAAGGGGAATTACCGCCCTATTCCAAGGTTGGCGGTGCGGTAATTCCCCCTTCACCCATTGCCCTTCCCCATTCCCATTTTTGCCCCATAGGGCATAATGGGAATGGGGAAGGTGCTAATTACGGTACCGCAAATTGCGGTACCGTAATTAGCACCCTGGTCCCTTTGCGGGTTGGTTTTTAACACCTGCTAAAAAGCAGGCGTTAAAGTACCAACCCTCAAAGGGACCTCGTAGTAAGGCGGTAAGGGTTAACGGTCACCGGTCCAATTACCGGTGACCGTTAACCCTTACCGCCTTCCGTGTAATGAGGCCCATTGAAGATGTTTGAATTTTATCAAAGGCTTCAATATGTCCCATGCACCGGGGCCAACTGGCCTGTCCAACGCGATAATTAAATGGAATCCTAAATAATAGAAAAAGTTATGCGCACAGATTTTTTTAGCTTGATAGCTGAAACAAACCAAATACCAAAGACTTGGCAATTAGCGATCCTTACACCAATCTATAAGCAGGGCGACAGAAAGAACCTGTTCAATTACCACCCTATTGCCCTGCTGGATCCGCTAGGAAAAATCTTTGCATCATTTCTATTAAAAAAATTAACAACATGGGCAGTGAATAACAACCACCAAGTGGTACTTCAAACAGGATTCATCAAAAATGTCGGTACCAATATCAACCTGTTCCTGTTGAACTTGCTTAAACAAGAATCTATAAGAACTAAAACTCGAATCTATGCTGCATTTGTTGACCTTCAACGTGCATTTGACCTGGTCAACAGACAGATTCTGTGGGATAAATTGGCTCGCCGTAAATGTCCTAAGGACATAATGCAACCCATTAAGCAATTGTATTCTAATCCAAGCATTCAAATTCGTATAACCTCTGACACAGTGGTGACGTTGTCTATCAAACTTGGAATGTCCTGAAACAAGGGTGTCCTCTAGCGGCCTCCCTTTTCAATATATATAATTCAGACTTCTAAGAATCCATGAGAAATTCTGCAACTAATTTGCTTAAAGTAAATGCGTCCAACTCCTATTAATGATGTACACTGACGATATCGTCATCTTCAATAAAACACCAAGAGGCCTACAGATACCCCTAAACCAGTTTGAATCTTATATGAACTTGAATTAATTAAAAATCAATACATCAATAATGAAAATAAGGTCACTAACAAAGAATCTCTCCACGCAAGCAAAAAAAAACATGCTGGTTCCTACAAAAGGAAAAATATTTGCAAGTACTGACAAATAAAATATCTTGGGATTTGGATCAATCAATCGAAATCAGCGAAGGCTTGGAAGTTCTTGAAATCAAAGGCTCTTTCGCTTGCCAGACAAGGAGCATTTATACATCGCAAATACGGGAAATTCTCCCTGAAACCCCTAATAGCTTTTTTAGTCTATAAAAGTACTTTTATTACCAACATTGTATCAGATGCCTCGTATCCAATTTGAAATTGCCACGCAATCAATATACTCTGCAATGACGTGGAAAAAGTGGATCTCTACAGGAAAATATTAAGTGGAAATCAATCACCGGCATTTGACATCTTGCGCTATAAAGAAACATTGTATAATGACAAAGTTCTAAATGACTTAAAAAACGCCATAAAACAAATTCTCCAAGAGGCAAAGATCACTACCAAAATGTTCAAAATGTTTCTCCAACCTCCACAGCATGGAAAAAAAACAAATCCTTTTAAATTACTGGATAACTATGTTACATCTCAAAGCCGTAATTAGCGCCTTCCCCACTCCCATTATGCCCTATGGGGCAAAAATGGGAATGGGGAAGGGTAAATGGGAAATGGGGATTTACCGTCCCACTCACCTTGGAATGGGGCGGTAAATCCGCCATCCACCATGGTGTAAACATAGTTTACACCATGGTGGTAAAGTTGATGTACTTACCGCCTGGGTCGTAATGACCCCAGAAGTCTTTGGAAAATCATGTGCACTTTCGGAAGTTGTTTTCTGTGGACAAATAATCTAGAATGTTGTCTTATCCTCTCAAGAATTGCCTGCTCTCTTTGAATTTGATCTTGTGATGTAACACGACTGCTCTACTTGGCTCTCATAAATTGGCGCCATGTTCCCATGAGTACTTATTTGTAGCTTTACGCCTTTCATGTGTCTGTTTCTTTGAATCATACATGCATTTATTTGATCCATTAACGTTGTACTTATAGTCAAGTACCTTTTCTGAGGCAGGCCTTGCATTTTTTTGTTTCTTTAATTCATGCTTGCATTTTGTGAATATAGTACCTTTGCACTTATCCTTAAATACCCTTCTTTCACTCTTATTTTTGTCCAGCAATTCCCTGAGCTGAATCTCTCCAAAGCCTTTTTGAAATCAGCTGCCCCTTCCATGGAAGTGCTACAAAGTGGCTTTGTCTTAGCTGGCACTTTACAAAACTCCAATAAATAAATACATCACAGTAGTACCTGGGCATGAGCCGCTAATACAAATAAGAAGATTCAAAACACTGAAAAGTATTGTGTGGAAAAAAAGAGACGAGAAAGAAAAATTACAAATCTATTAAAGTCTGCAGATGAGGAGCCCCCCACAGACATCAGTGTTGAAACATAGTTTATATTGCAAGGTCTAATAACACACAACAATAACAGCAAATGTGAGGATAGGATACTCACCTGAATTCCTGGTACACACCTGAACTCAGAATATTGAGAAAAAAAAGAAATCCAAGATGGAAACCCTCTGGAAAACGTCCCCATCGGCTGAAAATAAAACCAATCTCATGACTGTCTCCTCCCTTTACAAAAAGGAGATAATCCATACTAAGAAAGAAGCCTATAATATTAGAATAAGCCAGGCAGGCTCCTGTGCTAAAGAACTTTTCACTATTCTAAAGGAATTAGAAAATCCCAACCCACCGACGGACACTTGCGTGAAAGACAAACCCTGGTGCACTAGCATCCAAAATGCCCTTGCCAACAAAATCACAGCGCTCCAAACTAAAATTGAGGACAAACGACAACAACTCTCTAGTAGTAATCCCTCCAGTCGTACACCACCTCCTACAAACACTAACACTGGCTTCACGTTCAAAAAGGTAACCATACCAGAAGTCCAAAAAATCATGACTTCCTTAAAACCATCAAACTGCAAAGGGGACAGCTGCCCTGCCCAGATCATTAAAGATGCAGCTAGAGATCTTTCCCCCTTCATCTCTAAACTAATAAATCTACCCTTCTCCACTAACTCAGTACCAAGTAACCTAAAACAATCATGGGTTCTCCCACTGCTAAAAAAACAATCACTAATTACAGGCCCATCACTACGGTTCCTTTTCTGCTAAAAATCCTTGATAGACTTGCCTACCTGCAAATTCAGGATTATCTAGAGACCAACCAACTGCTAAGAAATCGTCAATCTGGCTTTCGACCTCAACACGGAGCAGAAACTGCCCTTGTTGACCTCAAAAGTCAGATTGATGATATTAAAGATAAAGGTAATGCCGCCATCCTACTCCTTCTATACATTTCAGCGGCATTTAACCTGGTTGACCATAAAATAGTCTGCAACCACGTCTCATCTGCAGCACACTTTTCTTCCTCTGCTGTCATGTGGATACAATCCTTCCTGGCTAATAGAACCATGTGTGTTTTTTCATCAACAGCAGCAGCAGACCCTACCCCTATTACCTGTGGTGTCCCACAAGGCTCTTGTGTTTCCCCCACGTTGTACAACATTTTTACAAAGCCCCTCTTTGACATATTGGACCATCTGGTTGTCACCTACACCAACTACGCAGATGACACCCAGACACTCCTCACCATCTCAGGTAACTACAGTGCTGACGTCCTCCGGATAAACAAAATCTTCTCCATCATTCAGGCATGGATGGCCACACATGGCCTCTGCCTGAATGATGAGAATACTGACCTTTTCCTTGTCGGATCTCCTAACAACCTGCAGAAACTTAGCCCTAACTACAACAATATCATCATTGACGGTAACACAATTCCCATTGTCAAAATGTGAAAACCCTTGGCTTTTATCTCGACGCTAATACTAACCTTGCCAAACAAGTTAATATGACTGCCTCAGCCACTGTCTACACTGGGAAACTGATCAGGGCCTGCAGGCCTTTTCTATCCACCAATAGTTGTCTCACGCTGGCTAGGGCTCTCATACAGTCCAAACTGAACTATTGCAATACCCTCTACCTAAGTGCCAACCAATCCGTAATCAACAAACTACAGGTACTCCAAGATAACGCGCTACGAGCAGCATTAAACATCCCCACCACTAGAATATCCTGTAAATGGCTCTCTATACAACAAAATATTGACCTAAAAACCATATGCCTCACCTACAAAGCCTTAAACCATCTAGCCCCACCCTATCTCACCAACGTTTCACCTTAGAATTGGCTACTAGGGTTACCAGAACGTCCAACATGCTATTACTTACAGTGCCTAGATTTACCTTAAAAAGAGCTGGAAGTTCTAGCTTCATGGCCCTGGCCTCTCAACTCTGGAATACCTTACCACTTAACATTAAATCAATTGAATCATTTCAACCCTTCAGGAAACAAGTCATTGGCTGGTTACTGGAGAAATACTAACTCTACCATTTTCTATCTCTTACGCCTGACGACACTGTCTTACTCCAACTATAACAATGCAAACTGTATATACTGTACATATGGCACACATGTATAACTGCAAATTGTATATATATAGTTTTTTCTTGTAACCTGTCTAAAACTGCACAAATGTATAACTGCAAAATATATTTATTTTGTTTTTGTAACCTGTCAAAAAGCGCCCTTTTACCTCTGGGTCTGGAGCGCTATATAAATAAAATAAACAAACAAACAAACAAACATAATTATGCTGTACAAAATATTGCATATGTACAATTAGGAAAAAAACACATGTGCAAGCACAGTGCTGTCCATAAAGGTGCTATATGTTTCAACCACTGACAAAGTATGGGGCCATCCTCATAGAATGGCATTCAAACTCAAAACGTGAATGAAGCGATTTGTTACAGCTGTCTTCAGTTTTCAGTGTACCAATAAATGGAAAAAATAATTACCCGAGGTGGAGCTTCCTGAAACAGCTTTTCACAGCATTTCAAGATGCTCCCCATCGACCACTGCTTCAAATTCAGATTTAACAATCAACTGCTGTTCAGACATTTCTTGTCAAGCTGCCTTTGTATTCATTAAGTAGTCCTGCTGTTGGTGTCTCTGTTGGTGTCTCTAGTGTGCATGTAATGTGGACCTTTTGTGGATATCTGCAGATACTTTTGTAGTTGGCTGCCTTTCAATTATGCTGGATCCTGATATGCAGTCACACTGCAAGTTGTTGTTGTTGCATGTACTTATAAAGCGCACGTTAGCCCAAAGGCATCTTGGGACTAAAACCTAAACAGATAGCTCTGAGAAGCCAGCATTCAAGACTAGAACAGGAGAGTGTTCAGTCGGCGCTGAAACTTATAGTGGTTTTCATTGCCCGTAAGAGATAGTGGCAGATTGTTCCACAATTTAGCTGCAGCGACTGAGAAGGCTCGTCCATCAAACCTGGATAATGGAAATTGAGGGACAGCAATCAGCCGAGCATCCTGAGAGCGGAGAGTACACCTTGGAATGTAAGGAACACATTTTTCCCA
The DNA here is from genome assembly GCF_040938575.1 of Ambystoma mexicanum. Lineage (NCBI taxonomy): Eukaryota > Metazoa > Chordata > Amphibia > Caudata > Ambystomatidae > Ambystoma > Ambystoma mexicanum. Next base: position 930,450,051 of record NC_090921.1, on the reverse strand, counting down.
TAGATATTCAGGCTCTTGCCCATAAAAGGCATAGTGAACAATCCACAACAACGTTAATTCGACCTTCTGAGCGACTGGAAGCCAGTAGAGGGAATGGAGCTCTGGGGAAATATGGGAGCCATAACAGAACCCCGTAGCAGCCCACGCAGCAGAATTTCTAAGGAGCTTTAGCTGGTGTATAAGAAAAAGAAGTTGTGCCAAAAAGAAAGAGTTGCAGAAGTAAATACAGTTTAAGACAAGAGCGGCAACCACCAAAGCCTGAAGTTGTGGCAGGCGATTAGGAAGCACACTTTATAGAAAACTAAGATGGTAATGACCAGCCTGACAAATATTGCTGACCTGGGCTTCCGTAGAGAGTGGCGTAGAAATCTTAGAGCACAGGTCCCTGACCACTGAAGCTGGTATAGTAGCACTTCTATATATTGAGCTTTTCCTCTTCCCCATCTCTCAAACGTAAATGTTCTGGAAAGTTCCAAGGCTTTGAAGGATGAGACCCCCTTTCCTACCTCCCCACTTACCATGTTCCCCTCCTTTCTTTTCAGTCAATACGAAGTGACTGAACTCATCGTTGACACCTTAATAGCAAATAATAAATAAATAAATAAATAAATGCATAAATACATTAGCATCCTTCCAAATTGGAGTAGAAAGTTACTATTTCCGTTTGATGTAATGATGGATATTTTGTACCTTTTAACCGTACTATCCTGGTGGCCCTCAACAATCCTTCTTTGCTTTCCACTGCCGGTACATTTTTTGTCACCATTTAACAGCGGTTTGCAGCAATGCCAAAAGCATCTTTCTCTGGTGACCTACACTGGTCTCTCTCTTCCTTTGCTTGTTGCAGCTCTGCTATTTCAGGTTGGGGCCCAGGGGACTGTGAGGAAATGTCATCTGTCTATCACTAGCAGATGCTGGCCCTGGAGGTGTGCTGCTTGCTGTCTGCGCTGCTCTGTATGCAATCCCTCAGACCTTTGCGTGTCAAGCTCCTCCCATTTCTCTTTTTATTGTTCCCTCCATCCTTTCCTAATGCATGGGACTGTCCGGGGGGCTAACGGATCACTAGACACTGGGCCTCATTACGACCCAGGCGGACTTCGCGGTGCTAAATGCACCGCGAAGCATGGCGGAAAGCCGCCGATAGCGCCATGGGGGTTGGCGGATTTACCGCCCCATTCCGACCTCGGCGGAGCGGTAAATCCCCAATCCCCATTCTGCCCTTCCCCATTCCCATTTTTGCCCCATAGGGTATAATGGGAGTGGGGAAGGAGTTAATTACGCCACCGTAAAATACGGTGGCGTAATTAACAACGAGGTCCCGTAGCGCCATGGTTTTCTCCGGCTGGTAAAACCAGGCGGAGAAAACCTCCATGGCGCTACGGGAACTCGTAGTATGGCGGAGAGGTACGCCATGCACTACGCTGGCGTAATACCCTCTCCGCCAGGGTCCTAATGAGGCCCACTGACTGTAATTGCCTCGTAATCCTCGATTCTTCCTCTGGTGGGCAGGTAAGTCCCCCGCACCTGCAGCCATGTATGCCTTATTAAAACGTGCAGTGCGAGAGTCAATTGCCCCCTAAGAATAGCATTGCACCTTCTAGTCGTGGTCACTCACTGTTTGTTTATGTAGTCATTGATAACTATATTTTTGCTAATTTGAATTGTGCATCACTCTGTGCAAATAAAAATGTGAACATCAGCGATCCAATGTAGAGCTGCTAGCAACAGATGCCAATGCAAAATGTTTGATATGTGGGACAGGCTACACTTTATAGAACTTCCGTCTGGCCCAACGAATAAAGGGATGGCTGTTTATTCAGCCATGTACACAAATCACTATGTATGTGTATCCTGAGATAATCTTAAATTGCAATGTTTGGGAAAATCAGCAGGTAGACTGTGAAGTGGGAGTTAGAACTCAACCATGAAAAAATAGATAACAAGGCAAAGAGGAGTTGCTTTACAAGACTACAAGGGCAGGCTTTTCTCTGCCTGCACATTAGTGGCCTCGTTGATAGCCCAAGCAATTGATCAGCCAGAGGAATGCAATTAGATCTGTGTGGGTTGTTAAACACTCACATTATGAACGCACTTAATGCCTACCCTGACTGCCAGACAAACAAAGAGTTCACACCAATCATTTGAATTCTAAGCCAGTATACACATTACTGCATTCTAAATAATAATACTGAAAAACGATCTCGGATAACCGAAAGACTGGCAGATAAACATCAAAGCAGGAACTTAAAATGGTATAAATAATAAATACACCGTGTGAGAAAGAGCCCAAAAGCAACTCTCTTTCTTTCTTTCTTTCTTTCTTTCTTTCTTTCTTTCTTTCTTTCTTTCTTTCTTTCTTTCTTTCTTTCTTTCTTTCTTTCTTTCTTTCTTTCTTTCTTTCTTTCTTTCTTTCTTTCTCTCTTCCTCTCTTTCTCTTTCTTTCTTTCTTTCTTTCTTTCTTTCTTTCTTTCTTTCTTTCTTTCTTTCTTTCTTTTTTCTTTCTTTCTTTCTAGGTTATATGCTGTAAATTAAAACCAAACTTCCATTTAATGAGGGTTAGGCTATGCTTGCCTTTCATGTAGATTGTTAGAAACCTGTTTGTATCCTTTTGATCATTTTCCCCATCATTTTAACACTTATCCCTGTATACCCCATTTACAACACTGCTATCCTTTTTCCCTCCTTTTATTCATGTTTTTATACCCTTTCTCCACGTACACAGGTATTCCCTTTGGTATTACTTTGCTTCACAAACAACATTTTAAAAGTGGACAATTGTATTTAATCGGTTCTATATGAAAATGTCACCAGCAAAATTGCAGTCATGTGAAGAAGCAGCAAGCAAAACTAATTTTTTGAAAAGGTAGTCCTACTGTAGAAGCAATATGGGCCTCATCACAAGTTGGGCGCTAACCCCGGCAGTATTACCACCGGGGCTATTAGCCCTACCGCCAACCCCCCTGGCGCTATTAGCCGGGTTTGGTGGAACGGTAAGTCCCCATTCCCCATTGGGCCCATTCAGGAATATCCCATTCCCCATTGGGCCCAATGCAGAATGTTCAGCGCTATTACTGCTGGCAGTATTACAGCCGGTGGTAATAGCGCCTAAAATTGGCAAAATCGTGGCGGATTTGCACCCAGCTCAAAGTTGGGAAAAAATCTACCAAGCCCGTGATTTGGCGGATCCTTAAATGCGGCGGTTATAGCATTCTCGTGATGAGGCCCAAAGAGTGAAAATGTTGCCAGTTATAACATTGACAAAAAGGCTATTTTTAAACAGATAAAAGGGCTGACTCTTGCCCTTTCCCTAAACCTTCAGTGCTCTAAAGCATTTTATTTGCATGTGACCTGATACAAAACACAAAATAAACGAATAGAAAATTAACAGTCTCACCCAAACTTTTGTTCTAATGTAAAATGTACACTTTAGCCTAACCTCAACTTTAACACTTCCCCTAACACCTACTTTACCTCACTCCAAGGTTTAGCCTGGTCCCTATCCGGCTCCAATATCACTGAGCCCTCTCAGCCTCCCTATTATTTTCTTTAACTCTCACTCGACTATTTACTTTTCTGAACCCTAGCCTTTCCCTAACCCCTACCCTACTATTTACACTGACCCTTACCCGAACCAAAACTCATCACAAGCAATCCACTGCCACCCTGACCATACATCTTACCCTAATTCTTTTTGTTGCATCACTTTATTTACATTTTTGCATAAGACAAACACAATATTTCAATAACTACACACATTTTGAGCTGTTATAATTTCAATGAAAACAGAAGACATTTCATTTAACTTATCACATACTGTAAATTAAAGCAACAGAATTTCGATCTATGAATTCCTCCGATAACTCAAAACCCAATTAGCTTAAATGTAACAAGGAATAACATACAAACCACTCAGACAGAAAAGACAAGTCACAAAACAAATGCACACACACACCCTACAAAATTTCCCTTGACTAGACTAACACATATATATTCACACATTAATCCTACAATCTACACTCATCCATACATTTCATTGAAGGGCCCCCATAATTCTAAATAAGTTTCCTCTCGATTCTGTCTCTAAAACGTACATTTTTCAAAACTTAAAAGTATTTGCAAATCCGCCAACCAGTCCTCTACTACTGGTTTCTACCTTTTTTCCACACTCTCAGAATGTGCTTAGTTACACAAGAAGAGCTTTAACAATCCTGCCCAATGTCTGACATGCAATTTCTCATCTACCCTTGGTTGACAGAAGAATCACTGCCGACGAAGTTCGTGGAAATGAAACACCCCAAATTGTATCTAATCTGTCAAGCATGTCCTTCCAAAAGTCAACCACTCTATTGCAATTCCAAAACATGTGCAGTAATGAACCTCTATCTCGTTGGCAGCCCCAACACAGGTCATTATCCATCATGCTCATCTCATTCATTCATACTGGAGTCCAGTAGAGGCGACCTAAGACCCTTTGATGAATATAACTTAATTTTAAATCCTGTTTGGCTTTAACAGATACCTTCAAGAACCCCTCCCAATCCTTCACTGATATATTCCTTACTAACTCCCCAATTCAGGACTGTCTTATCTTCTCTCAGGACTCAAGCAAGTAGCCTTCCACTGGCATCAGTTTAAGAAAGGTTGACACCATAAGGGGTGGCATATGAAATAGTTCACAGATCTTAGGTTTTCCAATCATTGGCGTATTCAGCATCCGTTGCCTTTCAACTAGCAATTTCTCCAGAGCCCTGTGGCTCCCATACTCCCTTTTACCCAGAACATAACATTCCGACGCCCCATGAATTGAATCATTTTCTGATCCTGCCAGATGTCTCCAATTTTCAGGATTCCTTTATTAAGCCAACTGCGCCAATTCAGCATTCTATTATCTATCTGCAACCCTGGATTGGGCCAGATAATGCCTCCTTATACATAAACAGACTCTGGCCCTCATTAGGACCATGGCGGAGGACCATGGCGCTATTAGCACCATGGTCCATGGCGCTAAGCTGCCAACTCCGCCATGGGGGTTGGCGGACTTACCGCCCCATTCCGAGGTTGGCGGGGCGGTAAGTCCCCAATCCCCATTTACCCTTCCCCATTCCCATTTCTGGCCCCATACGGCATAATGGGAGTGGGGAAGCCGTTAATTACGCCACCGTAAATTACGGTGGCGTAATTAACAACAAGGGCCCTCATTACGACCCTGGCGGAAATCGAAAAACGATGGCGGAAATGCAATACCGCCATCGAATAGCGCTCGGTGCGATTATGACCCGTCACCGTAAAGTACGATGCCATTAGCGACACCGTAGTGAACGCCAACGCTAACTGCACCAAGTACGCGCACGCGCGCCATGCAAAACCGTAATTACCACCATGGCGCAACGGTACGCGAATTCTGACCCTAGCGGACATTTACCTAACGCCATCAAGCATGGCGGAAAGTACCATTCCGCCATGGTGAGAAGTACGGCATCGCGAACCAACCGTAAATGGCCCTACTGAGTGCCTGTACACCACTCCCTGGCCACATTGCACAACTCCTCGTAGGTGCAATGAAGTCACACAATGCAACCAGTGAAATGTACAAGTCACCCATGCATGCCAACGAACAAATGAATGTAGGGCCTCCAAGTGCCTTGTGAGTGGCCATCCATATTTGGCATGTCACCATTGCCGTACTGATGCAGCACAGGCATGTGAAGGTTCAAGTACAGCAATATGAACTGAAATATGAGACAAAACAACAACAGGCCCCCATCGCTTGACACCAGTGTAAGGCAACATTCAAAGCAGTATCCTGAGGGAGACTGCACCAGCCCTGTACTCTTGCCAGTAAACAAACCAACCATCAGCATAAGCATGTACCACACAAGTTGGCAGAGTGACTGAGCAGCCAGGCCCATCTCAAGAGGTGCCAATGGGAGCTGCAGGGCACAGATGGCACGAATACAGAAGCTATTCCAATGGACATGACCTCAGTCTCCCTCCAAGAAACGCACGCAAACACAGGCACCTGTGACCAGCCATATTCTGATAATCACATCATTCCACCAATCCACCTGGCTGACCGGCATCTGTTACACAAAAGCTAATCCCCCGCCCCTGAGCATGACATAATTAAAACAGTCATAATGGCAGCCCCTATCCCTGACCTCACTGGGCTTCGTAGGCAAACGCGCCCAGTACAGTACCACGCAACTATACTCAGAAGCCGGAACCCAATGCAGATCTTCTCACAATACATCGCTCCACAAATAGGAATATGCTACATTACTTGCAAAGAATAACGCTACACGGTTAATATCATAATAGAAATTTAATGCACAACAAAATCACCAAGCCCATACAGTTATTAGGTCATGAACTCCAAAATATATTTCATCATTGTGGGCTGCATCCGCAATAAATGACCAGCTTCTTCTTGTGTGACGCCCTGTTCCTTCATGGTACACAGGGGCTACATTCATGTTCAAAAAGGCAACATGGAAACGCCTAGAACCGCAGGGCCGTCCCATTAGGTAGGCACTAGTCCAGCTGAAAGGCCGATATGTTGCTCCTAGCCACTAGTACTGCGTAAGGGCATGTGGCCCATTGGCGATCGTCCCATAAGATCGTAATGGTGCTCCACTGATTAACACGAAGCAGCAGGTGTCGGGAGTAAAAGCCATCTGCAGGAGTGGCATACAGATGGCAGCGGCAAAAGGGGAGGAGATACCTGTCACCCAAATGAAATGAAAAAGAATAGTATGGGCATCAGAACTTCATTTGAATTACTCACTTCAATGATCACACTAAATCTACAGCCATATGCATGCTAGCCCACTCAAAAGGATTATTCCCACCCAAAAATCACTTGCGAATCATAACTATATAAATCGCGGTGAAAACACTATTACAAACGAGTCTTTGTGTGCATGCGTCTGTTAAAACAGAATCCATTAGATGGGATTAGTAACGTGCATAGACACAAGTGTTTGAAGGCGCGTCGAGACAGGGAGGGTTCAACAAGGGCAGATAGACGATGGTCCCACTATGGCAGCTCTGCATCACATAGCGCAGGGGAAGTGGATAGATTCCAAAAAGCCATGTACATGGCAAACTCTCAATTAAATCATCTGTCCATGCATCCATACATCATTCCCTCATCCCGGTATGAAAACGCCTGATAATTTACTCACATAACATGTGAAATTTCCATTGAGTCTGTGCGTAATGCAGTCTGCAAAATCCACTGTGCTCCAGCCCGGAATTCCAGTGTTGTGAAGTAACATGTATTTGGGAACGTCCGGCCTTATCGTCCACTACGCTATTGCGCATCCCATACTATTCATATCAATCATTGCATTCTCGCCATGGCCCCTGTCCGAAGGACATTAAACAATAGAACTTTATATCTGCAGTCAGACCTGTGGGCGTCTCCTCGCCGCTAGCTGAAAACCGAAAGCGCTGTCCTTCGAATTCCTCATTTGCAACATCACGTCTAAAAGGCATCTGTGACCGCTTGAAATCACAAATTCATCCATGTAGTGCGGCAGTGTGTGAAAATGGCAACTGGCTTCACTCACAAATGGGACGCCCCGCCCGTCGGTGAACCTCGGTACAGTGCTGCATGAGGGTCCACCGTTAATCGAGTACTACATTCCACTGACCCTTCACAAGTTTGTTCGCGACTGTAAAGATAGTATGTGAAACAATGGGACCATAGCAGAATGAACATATGAACCAATATTTCACTGCCATCGGGATTAAATACATGATTGTAATAGCAAGATGCCATGCGTCAAATTGCAGCGTTGTGTGCGGGACGTGCTCGCCCAAAGGGGATTGCAGCTTGCACAGGTGGAATGAATCACCACAGGTGGAGGCTATACTGCCTGAAAACACATAAATTGCACACCCAACCCCCTCCCACAACCACACCCACTCCAGAATGCTACCGGCAGGACTAGCGATGTTGGCCCTGGGGGACCTGATAGCACTGCAAGTACTCCAACTTCAAGAAGAAGACGAACACCAACTACTACAACAACCGGCCGCACAGAGGAGACGCAGGAGGAGGAGGAGGGCAAGGCAGGGCCAGCAAGGCCCACCAGCACAGCCACTACCACCACGCAGGCAGCCCGCAATCCCACGCCTCCGAGCTCATCCGTTCAATCTCACTGATGAGCAGATCCACACCCTCTACCGTTTGGACCGGGACACCATAACCGCCATTGTGGACATGACACACGCTGACCTTGTCAGCATGATAGATAGCCCAACCGCCATCCCACCCCTACTGAAGGTGGTGTCTGTACTACACTTCCTGGCCACAGGCACCTACCAGCACACAGTCGGACAGTTGCATGGCATTTCACAGCCACTGTTGTCACGGACACTATTGCAAGTGCTCGATGCCCTCCTGAAGCACGCAGACGACTACATCTCTCTACCATGCTCGGAGCAGGAAATTACGAACACAAAAGTGGGATTCCATGCACTTGCCGGCATACCGGGTTGCATTGGTGCCATCGACTGCACCCATGTGGAATTGGTTGTCCCACATGCCATGGAGGTCCAGTACCGCAACCGAAAACAATATCATTCTCTTAATGTACAAATGGTGTGTGACTCCAACAGGATCATTACACATTGTTGTGCCCGATTTCCTGGATCAACCCATGATTCTATGGTCTTGAGGAACTCTACAATACCACGCTACATGCAGCGTCACGCAGGGAACAGATCCTGGCTACTCGTTGAGTCTCATTTCATGCATGATAATGTGGGGTATGTGATGCGGCAATGACCTGGCAGGAAGGGGGGGCGGATGCGTACGTAGCAATGTCATTCCACAAACATCCTTTATTGTCCACATACAGGTGATGCCGGGTATCCACTGAAGAGATGGCTCCTTACACCACTCCGGAACCCACAGAACCAGCATGAGGAGGACTACAACCATGCCCACTCACGTACCCGTGTAGTCATAGAACAGGCATTCGGCCTACTTAAGGCTCGTTTCCGCTGCCTCAGCAGGTCTGGCGGGGCACTCCTGTACCGCCATGAGAAGGTTGCAAAGATGGTCATGGCATGTGTAATGCTACACAACATGTGCGTACGTAGAAATGTGCCCATGCCCCCTGACGCAGAACTGCAAGCACCTGAAGATGGTCATGATGAGGGTGGGGATGTGGCAGCACCTCAAGGAGTCCGCGAGGCACAGGAGGGCCGTGAAAATCATCAGATTCTCATAGATTCATGCTTCTAGCACTCACGCCTGGTGGCTGATACATGGACACGGGACTTGTGGCACTGTGTGTGTCTGGAACATGCACAATATGGACTGTACGCCTATAAAGGCCTCGTGCACAAAGATCAATGTCCACACATCTCATTGGATGATTGTGAAATGTTTATAGCATATGTGAAATTATGTTACACACCCCATCGACCCGCCACCCAAGAAAGCCCAACACACCCCCTCCACCCTCCTACCTCCCCCCCGAACACCAGTGTCCAAAGATGCTCATTGTCAGTGGGCAGACGCTATTGCAAGCCCCCTCTCCGGGTATCAGGGGCACCCCTGCCTGTGGAGCGCAGGTTCCTCCCAGATCTACGTTGGGGGCTGCCCTGGACGGAACTTGCAACGGATGATGTCTCTGCCTGCTCACGTCCATGCATGTCCCTAAGGGTTTGTGAGAGCTCAGTGAGCACACGGCGCAAAGCGGCAAGTTCAGCACATACGTCTTTGGACGTCGCATGCAGTTCCCCCCTCAGGCTCTCGGTGCTTCTCTCCATTTGTACCCTCAGGCTCTCGGTGGTTCTCTCCATTTGTACCCTCAGGCTCTCGGTGCTTCTCTCCATTTGTGCCCTTAGTGTCTCTGTACTTCTCTCCATTTCTGCCCTAAGTGTCTCAGTAGATGTTTCTATGGCTGCCTTAGTACCCCCACATTCATCAGCATGCTCCTTGAGGAGCGTGGCCAGTTGCTGCTGTTGCACGATCACCTGGTCGAGGGACTGTTGCCTCTACTGGGCCATGCACATTTGCGGTGGTGTCACAGAGGGGCTGATCACCTCATGTTGCCTTGCCACAGGGCTTGTGGGGGATGGCCAGTCGTCGTCTTGTGGGTGCCCCTGCGTGGTATCCTCATGGTGTATGGGATGAAACAAACAGGGGGATTGAGACAGGTCATGGATGGATCCTACATCGACAGCACCGTTTTCTGTGTCGGAGCATGCTGCCATTAATGCAGTGTCACCTATGGTGCTGCTGCCACCAGAAGCAGTGCCTTCTGTGGCATCCATTGGGGGGACCTGTGGTGCTGCTGTTGTGGGCATGCTGGCTGCTGGGGTGCCTGTTGAAGTCCCCTCCTGTGTGCTGCCACTTGATTTGTGCTGCTGCCGTGTCTTGATCCGTGCAGCTGAGGTGGAGGGTTTTTGGCCGTTGGTCTTGGCCCTCTTTGCAGGTGTGCTGGTAGGGGTGTCCTGAAGCTCGTCGTTTGAATCGGACCCTGTGTTGGAGTAAAGGAGGGCGAGCGTTATTTATGGGTCTGTGGAAATTGGAATGGCAATGTATCACATGCATTGGGGTGGTACCTGAGGGTGATTTGGGTCAGGGCCTTGGAGGTGGTTTCATTTTTGTGTGGATTGAGGATGCAATTGTTTTGCAGCCTGCAGTCAGGGTGTGCATGCTGCACGTGTAGAGGGTGTTTTTAGGATTTTTAATTATTTATGTATTTAATGTGACTTTTAAAGTGCGCTATCAGGCCAATGCATGTGGACGTTCTCCTGGACATGTGTTTCTGTTGCACTATGTGGACACATGGTACTTCACATGATTGGACATTGTGGATTTAGCATTGTTTTATTTGGCCCACCTACCTGATTCTTCGGATGTCTGCACTCCTTTCTCCATCCCTCCGACTCCCTCTATACTCTCCATTCCAATGGTGGAGGCACAGATTTCTTCCCAGGGGGTCAACTTGATGGGTGATTCCGATCCTCCCCCGGTAGCTGTGGCAATGTTACGGTTGGCTGATAGTATGCTCCGTACGCGTATCCGCAAGTCGTCCCATCGCTTTCTGCATTGCTGTGGGTTGCGGGGTGCGGTCCCCACCGCACTTACCCGCTGTGCCACCAGGGCCCATATGGCCTTCTTGTTCGCAAGTGCCGTCCTGGTCATTTGCGTCGAGAAGACGACGGCAGCATTCTCCTGGAGGGTCTCTGTGAGCACGGTGAGTTCCTCATGGGAGAAGTGGACCTGCCGCTTGCGGTCGCACGCTTTTTTCGCAACTTTTCCCATTTTGATTGTTTTCACTAGGGTGGCTAACGGGTTGGGATGTGTCTCAGGGTAGGATTTTTAATGGTTGTGTTGGGATTCTGGTTTTATAGGTGTACGGCGTGCTGTTTCCCGTTCCGGGCCCATGTTTTTACTTCCGTTTCCGTATATTTACGGTCACCGTATTTTGCGATTACCGCTCATTACGGTGACCGCTATGATGGGTGGCCGAATTGCACCTAGGGCGCCGTATGACGGCGGTGAGGGGCGTTTTGGGGACATTTCCGCAATCGCAGACTTTGCACTTCCGCCATGGCGTAGTGCTCGTGCCTGATGGGTCAGAATTAGCCGCACTTTACTCCGTCGTGCAATGGCGGAAACGCTATTTACGCTATGGCGGTCAGGTCAGTTACTTTCCGCCAGGGTCGTAATGAGGGCCAAGGTCCCTTAGCGCCATGGATTTTAACGCCTGCTAAAAGCAGGCGTTAAAATCACCATGGCGCTAAGGGAACTCGTACTCAGGCGGTAAGGGGCGCCATGGTTTACGCCGGCGTAAACCCCTTACCGCCTGGGTCCTAATGAGGCCCTCTGTCTACACCCCAATATACACCCTGTGAACACAGTTTTCGTAATAACAATAGTTTTCACTTTTGCTGATAATTTGGGCATTTTTCCAAAGGATTACAAACTACCTAGATGATAAGGCTTTGGTCTTTAACTTTCTATTAATACCCACATTGGCTCTGATCCCCCCTCCTCCATAAAGTAATGGGCAGATTTTTTCCAACAGAAATCCTCTGTGGTAATTTTCAAGAAGCGGGTACCCAAAACTCCCCTCCTGAACATTGCAAATCATAATGTAACGTGAAATTGTTGGCCTTTTCCCCTTACCCCACAAGAATTCTAGAAATATTCTATCAATATGCTTGAACACCTTTTTGGAGAATCTCAGACAAGCGACTGTATAACATATAGTACCTTGGGCAAAAGCATCATTTTAACCTTTGCCCAAACATTCAAGTTCATACGTTCCCATCCCCAAATACGTCACACTTACGTTTTCCCATTCCCATTGACCATTCCAATCAGCTAGAACATTACTTCATGGTGTTTCTTTAACTGGAAATACCACAGTTTTTCCCCAATTAATTTTATGCTCCAACAGCAATTCCACCTCTTCAAACAGATGCTTCAAAAGTGTACCTCCCTCCTCCAGATTCGCCAGAATTATACTCATATCATCTGCGTAGGTAAGGATTTTACCCTCCCTGTCCCCCACATCCAAACAACGGAGACCCTGTACACATTTCCAGGCATTGCGCAACCAGAACTCTAGATGCGGCACCCGGAGAGTCAGTGTTTTCTTTCTTGCACGGGGATTTACCACTAACAAGGTAGATTGAAATCAATTTTGGTATTCTGGTGTTTTACGAGTATTACACTGATGTGCTTACTGTTTAATCTATGTGATCTTAGGTGACAGCATGGCTACTTTTGTTTACCCTTGTTGTCTAAAGGTACCGTACTGTTGGAGGTGCAGATTCCTAGTGAAACTTTGTTGTATCTGTGGAAAGGACCATGATAAAAGCCTTGCGGGCGCACAGATCATTGAATAGGAGGTATCGTTGTAATACGTTGTTATGTGGTGATGGGGCAAACAGCATTGCAGCACGGTGCAGATGCTTAGCACACTCGCTTACACAGGGTGGTGATAGCCAAGGCGAAGGATATGTCTAGCTTTCACTTTTGGGTTCAAGGACAATAGATTAAGAGAACCACGGTTGGTACAGTGGTGTTTGTGGTGGTGGAACTAGTTGTATGTGATCCCATATTGACACAAGACTATGGGTTGTTGGTGTTGTTGTGTTGTTGTTGTTTTCTGGAGCACTTATCAGGACCAAGGCTATTTAGGAGCAGAAAGAAAATTACAAAGGCTAGATATTTGGGGGGTAATTCATAGAATTCAGCGCACAAGTGGCGCACGCGGCTGGCGCACAGTGTGCGCGTGTGAATCCCTGCGCCAGCCGCGTGCGCTAAAATCCATTTCCACGCACAGCGTATTCATGGATTCCAGCCACCAAAACCAGCCGTGGCGCACAGTGGCGCAGCAACCCTGCAGCAGCGCCAGTTACGCCCCCAAGAACGCCTCTCGCGCAGGGAAAAGCCATCAATATACCCAATCCAGCGCAAAGGCTGCGCTAACCCTGTACCAGCACGGCAAGCGGGCTACGTATATTACTGGGGTGCGCGGGAAGTACCTCACGCGATTGGCCCCGTGCGAGCAGGGTACGCGTATTTCAGGGGTGCGCGGGAAGTTCCACACACGATTTCTGTAGGGTACGCGTATCTCAGGGGTGCGCGGGAATTTCCACACGCGATTGGGCCCGTGCGAGCAGGGTACGCGTATCTGAGGGGTGCGCAGGAAGTGCCACACGCGATTTCAGCAGGGTACGTGTATTTCAGGGGTGCGCGGGAATTTCCACACGCGATTGGGGGTACGCGTATCTCAGGGGTGCACAGGAAGTGCCACACGCGATTTCGGCAGGGTACGTGTATTTCAGGGGTGCGCGGGAATTTCCACACGCGATTGGGGGTACGCGTATCTCAGGGGTGCGCGGGAAGTGCCACACGCGATTTCCGCAGGGTACGCGTATCTCAGGGGTGCGCGAGAATTTTCCACACGCGATTGGGCCTGTGCGAGCAGGGTTCGCGTATCTCAGGGGTGTGCAGGAAGTGCCACACGCGATTTCAGCAGGGTACGTGTATTCCAGGGGTGCGTGGGAAGTTCCACACGCAATTCCATCAGGGTACGTGTATTACAGGGGTGCGCGTGGAGCACCACACGTGAATTGCACGTGTAGGTCCTCCCAGGTGTTCCCTCTACACCCTCCACGGCCCCTGCAGGTGGCTCACACCACAGCACATGTCCTGCAGGCACACCATCCACCATGGCCATAACCCCCAGCCAACCCACATGTCAACTTGCACTACTGCCCACCAAAGCATGTCCCCCTGCACCCCCAGTCACCAGGGGCACCCTCCACCAGGCCCCACCCATGTCTCCCAGCACCCCCACCCCCCAGCAGTGCAGGGGCACCCACCACCAGGCCCCCAACCATGTCTCCCACCACCCCCACCCCCCAGCCACCAGGTGCACCCACCACCAGGCCCCCACCCATGTCTCCCAGCACCCCCACCCCCCAGCAGTGCAGGGGCAGCCTCCACCAGGCCCCCACCCATGTCCAACTCATGTCTCCCACCACCCCCACCCCCCAGCACTGTGGGGCACCTGCCAGCAGGCCCCCACCCATGTCCAACGCATGTTCCCCACCACCCCCACCCCCCAGCAGTGCAGGGGCAGCCACCACCAGGCCCCCACCCATGTCTCCCAGCACCATCACCCCCCAGCCACCAGGGGCAGCCTCCACCAGGCCCCCACCCATGTCTCCCAGCACCCCCACCCCCCCAGTCACCAGGGGCAGCCCCCACCAGGCCCCCACCCATGTCTCCCACCACCCTCACCACCCAGTCACCAGGGGCAGCCTCCACCAGGCCCCCACCCATGTCTCCCACCACCCCACCCCCCAGCAGTGCAGGGGCACCACCACCAGGCCCCCACCCATGTCTCCCAGCACCCCCACCCCCCAGCCACCAGGGGCAGCCTCCACCAGGCCCCCACCCATGTATCCCAGCACCCCCACCCCCCAGTCACAAGGGGCAGCCTCCACCAGGCCCCCACCCATGTCTCCCACCACCCCACCCCCCAGCAGTGCAGGGGCACAACCACCAGGCCCCCACCCATGTCTCCCAGCACCCCCACACCCCAGCCACCAGGGGCAGCCTCCACCAGGCCCCCACCCATGTATCCCAGCACCCCCACCCCCCAGTCACCAGGGGCAGCCTCCACCAGGCCCCCACCCATGTCTCCCACCACCCCCACCCCCCCAGTCACCAGGGGCAGCCTCCACCAGGCCCCCGCCCATGTCTCCCACCACCCCCCAGCAGTGCAGGGGCAGCCTCCACCAGGCCCCCACCCATGTCTCACACCACCCCCACCCCCCAGCCACCAGGGGCAGCCTCCACCAGGCCCCCACCCATGTCTCCCACCACCCCCACCCCCCAGTCACCAGGGGCAGCCTCCACCAGGCCCCCACCCATGTCTCCCACCACCCCCACCCCCCAGCAGTGCAGGGGCACCCACCACCAGGCCCCACCCATGTCTCCTACCACCCCCACCCCCTAGCAGTGCAGGGGCAGCCTCCACCAGGCCCCCACCCATGTCTCCCAGCACCTCCACCCCCCAGCACTGTGGGGCACCTGCCAGCAGGCCCCCACTCATGTCCAACTCATGTTCCCCACCACCCCCACCCCCCAGCACTGTGGGGCACCTGCCAGCAGGCCCCCACCCATGTCAAACCCATGTTCCCCACCACCCCCACCCCCCAGCACTGTGGGGCACCTGCCAGCAGGCCCCCACCCATGTCTCCCACCACCCCCACCCCCCAGTCACCAGGGGCAGCCTCCACCAGGCCCCCACCCATGTCTCCCACCACCCCCACCCCCCAGCACTGTTGGGCACCTGCCAGCAGGCCCCCACCCATGTCCAACTCATGTTCCCCACCACCCCCACCCCCAGCACTGTGGGGCACCTGCCAGCAGGCCCCCATCCATGTCTCCCACCACCCCACCCCCCAGCAGTGCAGGGGCAGCCTCCACCAGGCCCCCACCCATGTCTCCCAGCACCCCCACCCCCCAGCACTGGGGGCACCCGCCACCAGGCCCCCACCCACGTCTCCCAGCACCCCCACCCCCCAGCAGTGCGGGCGCAGCCTCCACCAGGCCCCCACCCATGTCTCCCAGCACCCCCACCCCCCCAGTCACCAGGGGCAGCCTCCACCAAGCCCCCTCCCATGTCTCCCACTACCCCCACGCCCCAGCAGTGCAGGGGCACCCACCACCAGGCCCCCACCCATGTCTCCCAGCACCCCCACCCCCCGGCCACCAGGGGCAGCCTCCACCAGGCCCCCACCCATGTCTCCCAGCACCCCCACCCCCCCAGTCACCAGGGGCAGCCTCCACCAGGCCCCCACCCATGTCTCCCACCACCCCCACCCCCCAGTCACCAGGGGCAGCCTCCACCAGGTGCCCACCCATGTCTCCCACCACCCCCACCCCCCAGCAGTGCAGGGGCAGCCTCCACCAGGCCCCCACCCATGTCTCAAACCACCCCCAGCCACCAGGGGCAGCCTCCACCAGGCCCCCACCCATGTCTCCAACCACCCCCACCCCAGTCACCAGGGGCAGCCTCCACCAGGCCCCCACCCATGTCTCCCACCACCTCCACCCCCCAGCAGTGCAGGGGCACCCACCACCAGGCCCCCATCTATGTCTCCCACCACCCCCACCCCCCAGCAGTGCAGGGGCATCCTCCACCAGGCCCCCACCCATGTCTCCCACCACCCCCACCCCCCAGCACTCTGGGGCACCTGCCAGCAGGCCCCCACCCATGTCCAACTCATGTTCCCCACCACCCCCACCCCCCAGCACTGTGGGGCACCTGCCAGCAGGCCCCCACCCATGTCCAACTCATGTTCCCCACCACCCCCACCCCCCAGCACTGTGGGGCACCTGCCAGCAGGCCCCCACCCATGTCTCCCACCCCCCCCCCAGTCACCAGGGGCAGCCTCCACCAGGCCCTCACCCATGTCTCCCACCACCAGCACCCCCCAGCACTGTGGGGCACATGCCAGCAGGCCCCCACCCATGTCCAACTCATGTTCCCCACCACCCCCACCCCCAGCACTGTGGGGCACCTGCCAGCAGGCCCCCACCCATGTCTCCCACCACCCCCACCCCCCAGCTGTGCAGGGGCAGCCTCCACCAGGCCCCCACCCATGTCTCCAGGCACCCCCACCCCCCAGCCACCAGGGGCAGCCTCCACCAGGCCCCCACCCATGTCTCCCAGCACCCCCACCCCCCCCAGTCACCAGGGGGAGCCTCCACCAGGCCCCCACCCATGTCTCCCACCACCCCCACCCCCCCAGTCACCAGGGGCAGCCTCCACCAGGCCCCCACCCATGTCTCCCACCACCCCCACCCCCCAGCAGTGCAGGGGCAGCCTCCACCAGGCCCCCACCCATGTCTCCCACCACCCCCACCCCCCAGTCACCAGGGGCAGCCTCCACCAGGCCCCCACCCATGTCTCCCACCACCCCCACCCCCCAGCAGTGCAGGGGCACCCACCACCAGGCCCCCATCCATGTCTCCCACCACCCCCACCCCCCAGCAGTGCAGGGGCAGCCTCCACCAGGCCCCCACCATGTCTCCCACCACCCCCACCCCCCAGCACTGTGGGGCACCTGCCAGCAGGCCCCCACCCATGTCCAACTCATGTTCCCCACCACCCCCACCCCCCAGCACGGTGGTGCACCTGCCAGCAGGCCCCCACCCATGTCCAACTCATGTTCCCCACCACCCCCACCCCCCAGCACTGTCGGGCACCTGCCAGCAGGCCCCCACCCATGTCTCCCACCACCCCCACCCCCCCAGTCACCAGGGGAAGCCTCCACCAGGCCCCCACCCATTTCTCCCACCACCCCCACCCCCCAGCACTGTGGGGCACCTGCCAGCAGGCCCCCACCCATGTCCAACTCATGTTCCCCACCACCCCCACCCCCAGCACTGTGGGGCACCTGCCAGCAGGCCCCCACCCATGTCTCCCACCACCCCCACCCCCCAGCAGTGCAGGGGCAGCCTCCACCAGGCCTCCACCCATGTCTCCCAGCACCACCGACCCCCAGCCACCAGGGGCAGCCTCCACCAGGCCCCCACCCATGTCTCCCAGCACCACCACCCCCCAGCCACCAGGGGCAGCCTCCACCAGGCCCCCACCCATGTCTCCCACCACCCCCACCCCCCCAGCACTGGGGGCACTGCCACCAGGCCCCCACCCACATCTCCCAGCACCCCCACCCCCCAGCAGTGCAGGGGCAGCCTCCACCAGGCCCCCACCCATGTCTCCCAGCACCCCCACCCCCCAGCACTGTGGGGCACCTGCCAGCAGGCCACCACCCATGTCCAACTCATGTTCCCCACTACCCCCACCCCCCAGCACTGTGGGGCACCTGCCAGCAGGCCCCCACCCATGTCCAACTCATGTCTCCCACCACCCCCACCCCCAGCACTGTGGGGCACATGCCAGCAGGCCCCCACCCATGTCCAACTCATGTCTCCCACCACCCCCACCCCCCAGCACTGTGGGGCACCTGCCAGCAGGCCCCCACCCATGTCCAACTCATGTTCCCCACCACCCCCACCCCCCAGCACTGTGGGGCACCTGACAGCAGGCCCCCACACATGTCCAATGCATGTTCCCCACCACCCCCACCCCCCAGCAGTGCAGGGGCAGCCCCCACACATGTCCAATGCATGTTCCCCACCACCCCCACCCCCCAGCAGTGCAGGGGCAGCCACCACCAGGCCCCCTCCCATGTCTCACACCACCACCACCCCCCCAGCCACCAGGGGCAGCCTCCACCAGGCCCCCACCCATGTCTCCCACCACCCCCACCCCCAAAGTCACCAGGGGAAGCCTCCACCAGGCCCCCACCCATGTCTCCCACCACCCCCACCCCCCAGCAGTGCAGGGGCACCCACCACCAGGCCACCACCCATGTCTCACACCACCCCCAACCCCCAGCCACAAGGGGCAGCCTCCA
Source organism: Ambystoma mexicanum (assembly GCF_040938575.1). NCBI lineage: Eukaryota > Metazoa > Chordata > Amphibia > Caudata > Ambystomatidae > Ambystoma > Ambystoma mexicanum. The sequence goes on along the minus strand of NC_090921.1, from coordinate 930,431,067 downwards.
CCAGGCCCCCACCCATGTCTCCCACCACCCCCACCCCCCCAGTCACCAGGGGCAGACTCCACCAGGCCCCCACCCATGTCTCCCACCACCCCCACCCCCCAGCAGTGCAGGGGCAGCCACCACCAGGCCCCCACCCATGTCTCCCAGCACCCCCACCCCCCAGCCATCAGGGGCAGCCTCCACCAGGCCCCCACCCATTTCTCCCAGCACCCCACCCCCCAGTCACCAGGGGCAGCCTCCACCAGGCCCCCACCCATGTCTCCCAGCACCCCCACCCCCCAGCCACCAGGGGCAGCCTCCACCAGGCCCCCACCCATGTCTCCCAGCACCCCCACCCCCCCAGTCACCAGGGGGAGCCTCCACCAGGCCCCCACCCATGTCTCCCACCACCCCACCCCCCCAGTCACCAGGGGCAGCCTCCACCAGGCCCCCACCCATGTCTCCCACCACCCCCACCCCCCAGCAGTGCAGGGGCAGCCTCTACCAGGCCCCCACCCATGTCTCAGACCACCCCCAGCCACCAGGGGCAGACTCCACCAGGCCCCCACCCATGTCTCCCACCACCCCCACCCCCCAGTCACCATGGGCAGCCTCCCACAGGCCCCCACCCATGTCTCCCACCACCCCCACCCCCCAGCAGTGCAGGGGCACCCACCACCAGGCCCCCATCCATGTCTCCCACCACCCCCACCCCCCAGCAGTGCAGGGGCAGCCTCCACCAGGCCCCCACCATGCCTCCCACCACCCCCACCCCCCAGCACTGTGGGGCACCTGCCAGCAGGCCCCCACCCATGTCCAACTCATGTTCCCCACCCCCGCCAACCCCCAGCACGGTGGGGCACCTGCCAGCAGGCCCCCACCCATGTCCAACTCATGTTCCCCTCCACCCCCACCCCCCAGCACTGTCGGGCACCTGCCAGCAGGCCCCCACCCGTGTCTCCCACCACCCCCACCCCCCCAGTCACCAGGGGAAGCCTCCACCAGGCCCCCACCCATTTCTCCCACCACCCCCACCCCCCAGCACTGTGGGGCACCTGCCAGCAGGCCCCCACCCATGTCCAACTCATGTTCCCCACCACCCCCACCCCCAGCACTGTGGGGCACCTGCCAGCAGGCCCCCACCCATGTCTCCCACCACCCCCACCCCCCAGCAGTGCAGGGGCAGCCTCCACCAGGCCCCCACCCATGTCTCCCAGCACCACCACCCCCCAGCCACCAGGGGCAGCCTCCACCAGGCCCCCACCCATGTCTCCCAGCACCACCACCCCCCAGCCACCAGGGGCAGCCTCCACCAGGCCCCCACCCATGTCTCCCACCACCCCCACCCCCCCAGCACTGGGGGCACTGCCACCAGGCCCCCACCCACATCTCCCAGCACCCCCACCCCCCAGCAGTGCAGGGGCAGCCTCCACCAGGCCCCCACCCATGTCTCCCAGCACCCCCACCCCCCAGCACTGTGGGGCACCTGCCAGCAGGCCCCCACCCATGTCCAACTCATGTTCCCCACTACCCCCACCCCCCAGCACTGTGGGGCACCTGCCAGCAGGCCCCCACCCATGTCCAACTCATGTCTCCCACCACCCCCACCCCCAGCACTGTGGGGCACATGCCAGCAGGCCCCCACCCATGTCCAACTCATGTCTCCCACCACCCCCACCCCCCAGCACTGTGGGGCACCTGCCAGCAGGCCCCCACCCATGTCCAACTCATGTTCCCCACCACCCCCACCCCCCAGCACTGTGGGGCACCTGACAGCAGGCCCCCACACATGTCCAATGCATGTTCCCCACCACCCCCACCCCCCAGGCAGTGCAGGGGCAGCCACCACCAGGCCCCCACCCATGTCTCCCAGCACCCCCACCCCCAGCAGTGCAGGGGCAGCCACCACCAGGCCCCCACCCATGTCTCCCACCACCCCCACCCCCCCAGTCACCAGGGGCAGCCTCCACCAGGCCCCCACCCATGTCTCCCACCACCCCCACCCCCCAGCAGTGCAGGGGCAGCCTCCACCTGGCCCCCACCCATGTCTCCCACCACCCCCACACCCCCAGTCACCAGGGGAAGCCTCCACCAGGCCCCCACCCATGTCTCCCACCACCCCCACCCCCCAGCAGTGCAGGGGCACCCACCACCAGGCCACCACCCATGTCTCACACCACCCCCAACCCCCAGCCACAAGGGGCAGCCTCCACCAGGCCCCCACCCATGTCTCCCACCACCCCCACCCCCCCAGTCACCAGGGGCAGACTCCACCAGGCCCCCACCCATGTCTCCCACCACCCCCACCCCCCAGCAGTGCAGGGGCAGCCACCACCAGGCCCCCACCCATGTCTCCCAGCACCCCCACCCCCCAGCCACCAGGGGCAGCCTCCACCAGGCCCCCACCCATTTCTCCCAGCACCCCACCCCCCAGTCACCAGGGGCAGCCTCCACCAGGCCCCCACCCATGTCTCCCACCACCCCCACCCCCCAGCAGTGCAGGGGCAGCCTCCACCAGGCCCCCACCCATATCTCCCACCACCCCCACCCCCCAGCAGTTCAGGGGCAGCCTCCACCAGGCCCCCACCCATGCCTCACACCACCCCCACCTCCCAGCACTGTGGGGCACCTGCCAGCAGGCCCCCACCCATGTCCAACTCATGTTCCCCACCACCCCCACCCCCCAGCACTGTGGGGCACCTGCCAGCAGGCCCCCACCCATGTCCAACTCATGTTCCCCACCACCCCCACCCCCCAGCACTGTGGGGCACCTGCCAGCAGGCCCCCACCCATGTCCAACTCATGTCTCCCACCACCCCCACCCCCCAGCACTGTGGGGCACCTGCCAGCAGGCCCCCACCCATGTCCAACTCATGTTCCCCACCACCCCCACCCCCCAGCACTGTGGGGCACCTCCCACCAGGCCCCCACCCATGTCTCCCAGCACCCCCACCCCCCAGCCACCAGGGGCAGCCTCCAACAGGCCCCCACCCATGTCTCCCAGCACCCCCACCCCTCCAGTCACCAGGGGGAGCCTCCACCAGGCCCCCACCCATGTCTCCCACCACCCCCACCCCCCCAGTCACCAGGGGCATCCTCTACCAGGCCCCCACCCATGTCTCCCACCACCCCCACCCCCCAGCAGTGCAGGGGCAGCCTCTACCAGGCCCCCACCCATGTCTCACACCACCCCCAGCCACCAGGGGCAGACTCCACCAGGCCCCCAACCATGTCTCCCACCACCCCTACCCCCCAGTCACCAGGGGCAGCCTCCACCAGGCCCCCACCCATGTCTCCCACCACCCCTACCCCCCAGCAGTGCAGGGGCACCCACCACCAGGCCCCCATCCATGTCTCCCACCACCCCCACCCCCCAGCAGTGCAGGGGCAGCCTCCACCAGGCCCCCACCATGTCTCCCACCACCCCCACCCCCCAGCACTGTGGGGCACCTGCCAGCAGGCCCCCACCCATGTCCAACTCATGTTCCCCACCACCCCCACCCCCCAGCACTGTGGGGCACCTGCCAGCAGGCCCCCACCCATGTCCAACTCATGTTCCCCACCACCCCCACCCCCCAGCACTGTCGGGCACCTGCCAGCAGGCCCCCACCCATGTCTCCCACCACCCCCACCCCCCCAGTCACCAGGGGCAGCTTCCACCAGGCCCCCACCCATTTCTCCCCCCACCCCCACCCCCCAGCACTGTGGGGCACCTGCCAGCAGGCCCCCACACATGTCCAATGCATATTCCCCACCACCCCAACCCCCCAGTCACCAGGGGCAGCCTCCACCAGGCCCCCACCCATGTCTCCCACCACCCCCACCCCCCAGCAGTGCAGGGGCAGCCTCCACCAGGCCCCCACCCATGTCTCACACCACCCCCACCCCCCAGCCACCAGGGGCAGCCTCCACAGGCCCCACCCATGTCTCCCACCACCCCCACCCCCCCAGTCACCAGGGGAAGCGTCCACCAGGCCCCCACCCATGTCTCCCACCACCCCCACCCCCCAGCAGTGCAGGGGCACCCACCACCAGGCCACCACCCATGTCTCACACCACCCCACCCCCCAGCCACCAGGGGCAGCCTCCACCAGGCCCCCACCCATGTCTCCCACCACCCCCACCCCCCCAGTCACCAGGGGCAACCTCCACCAGGCCCCCACCCATGTCTCCCACCACCCCCACCCCCCAGCAGTGCAGGGGCAGCCACCACCAGGCCCCCACCCATGTCTCCCAGCACCCCCACTCCCCAGCCACCAGGGGCAGCCTCCAACAGGCCCCCACCCATTTCTCCCAGCACCCCACCCCCCAGTCACCAGGGGCAGCCTCCACCAGGCCCCCAACCATGTCTCCCACCACCCCCACCCCCCAGCAGTGCAGGGGCAGCCTCCACCAGGCCCCCACCCATGTCTCCCACCACCCCCACCCCCCAGCAGTGCAGGGGCAGCCTCCACCAGGCCCCCACCCATGTCTCACACCACCCCCACCCCCAGCACTGTGGGGCACCTGCCAGCAGGCCCCCACCCATGTCCAACTCATGTTCCCCACCACCCCCACCCCCCAGCACTGTGGGGCACCTGCCAGCAGGCCCCCACCCATGTCCAACTCATGTTCCCCACCACCCCCACCCCCCAGCACTGTGGGGCACCTGCCAGCAGGCCCCCAGCCATGTCCAACTCATGTCTCCCACCACCCCCACCCCCCAGCACTGTGGGGCACCTGCCAGCAGGCCCCCACCCATGTGCAACTCATGTTCCCCAGCCAACATGTCATCACAATCTAGATCCCTGGTCCCTATGGTCAGCCTCCAAATTCAAAACACCCACCCGAGTATTGCATCCACCCACTCATAATTTGCAATTACATCACAGAACACCAATTGCAAGTTCCGAAACAAACACATTTCCCTCACATACACCCAATGGGTGTCAGTGAATCTCAAAACACATATCATGAAATGCATGAAACCAATGAGATACCACACATTGAAGTTCACCAAAAAAAATATGTATTAAAGGAAACATAAATAGAATAAAAAATGAAGAAACAGAAATGTGAATGTACAAAAATGAAAAGAAGCAAAACCAAAAATAAAATTCCAAAGTAATGTTGTCCAAAGTCAATGTCCACAAAACAAAATCCAATGGGAAATAAAAAAGAAAGCCATTGCTCCATGGTTAAAAAGTGAAAAAAAAATACAATCCAACTGTGAACTAAGTACATGGGAACAAACCAGGGTCCATTATCCCAACAAAATAAAGGAAACCTATCTAATTACACTAACTAATAAAATAAACTATATACAAAAATGTGGCCAATGTCCGAAAGGTCCAAATAAACTAAAAACAAAAATGAAACCTAACACTACCTACATAACTATGTACAAGGGCAGCGGGCTAGTTTCACGGCTCACTTGTGGATGTCCCGGGCCAGGGCATCATCGAACTCCTCCTCAATGTCCCGGAGGCGGTCCTCCTCCATGGCCCCGAGGGTCCGCAGGGCTGTCGACGTCTCCACCTCCAAACCCCTGCGGATTGCCTCGAGGCACTCGGCCCGCCTCAGGGCCCTCCGCATGGAGTTCTCCGCCCTGACCATTGTGAGCCGTGCCTCTTCCGCCCGCTGCCGCTCCGCATCTATGGCGTGGCTCAACCGCTGCCACACGGAAGACACTCTCTGTCCTGGGTGTGGCACCCTCCGGCCGATGCCTGCCCCTCCGATGTTGAAGGCCCCGAGCCTTCATGGCTCCCACCACGTTGCTGCTGCTGCTGTGCCTCTGCCCATGCACTGCCTCCTGCTGCATGCACATCCTCCGCCGGCTGGGGTGCAGTCGTAGATGTGGCCACCCCTGCTGGACGTCCGACTCCCGACTGTGGCAGGGATGCCTCCTCCACCAGCCTGGCCGCACCGTCAGAGGCAGCTCCACAGGGCACCCAGGTGACTGATGGGTGGGAAGATGGCACAGAGGACGACTGACGCATAGGGGGTCCAGTTGAGGAGGGGGTCGTAGCAAGCCCCATCAGACGGAGGAATCCGGCCTGGGTGACCTGTCCCAGCAGGCTGACGTGGTCAACGAACCATTCGAGATGACTTGCAGTCTCTTCATGAAAAGACTGCAGGTCACCTCGCATGGCCCGTTGACGCAACACCACACCAGCCAGGACAGGCTCAACCCGGACCTGGATAGCCACGTCCGCAGGCAGAGGAAGGCCAGTTGATGTGAGCTCATCCCCTACCTGAAAACGGGTCTGGACGTAGGCATCCCTGCTGGTGCAAGATGATGCAGGGACAGGATCAGGGACAGGATTGCACACAGGCACCTCCGCGGCGGCCTGTGCTGCCTCCTGTCCCTGGTCCTGCACTGCACCACTAGCACCAGTGGGATCCCCACCTCCAGACCCCGTCTCTGGTGCTTGCACGGCCTCCTCCTCCACCAAACCCCCCACCAACCTGGATGACTCCGTGCCATCTTCCCCTGTTGGGCCCTGTGGGGTCCCAGCTGCCCCTTCTGCTGCCGAGGAGTCCAACTCCAACCTCCGCCTCTTGGACCTCCCCCCGGCAGCTGCGGCCTGGGACGCGGCACCGGACTCCTCACTCCCCGACAAGATGACAACATGGGAGGGGAGCCGGGCCTTGCGTCTCCGGTTGGCGGTGGGATCCCCGCCGCTGTGCTCCACAGCACCTTCTCCGCCCTCTTCATCAGTTGACGCTGCAGACAGGGAGAAACAAAACACAGGCATCAGGGCACTGTACAATGGACACATACACACATGACAGTTGTACATGAGTGGCATTGGCAAACCTCAGACATGTCATCACAATCCCCAACACACATGTCATTACAACTCGCACACATGAGCCATACCACAGCCATATCGCAACTGCCACCACCATCCATACACATACAACAGCATGAGCAGCCGAAGGTGAGCCAGACATCACATGCAACACAGGAAGTGCACCACACATGTACACACATCACCACACTTGCATGCATGTGTACACCTCTGCCAAGTGTCGCAGTGTTCAGACGGGCATCCATGTCACATCTGCCAATCAGGCTACCACATACCGCTGTCACATGCATCAATGTTGCATCACTGTTGAACTCTTGTCAAATACACACATATGCACATGTACACAGTGCTGATACATGCAGCCAAAAACAACATACATGCGTGACATCACGGACATGTCTACTTACATACACATTCATCCAAACATTTGTGCCCACACAACTGCATTTGGCATGCAAGCCTACACACACAAGCACCATCCATGTCTCACACATTACAGCCCTCGCATGTGTCAGCCCCACGGCCCTGTACACCCCCACCCATACTCGACCCCATATAAACAGAAGTGCAACCTGCACACTACTGAATAATCACCACACGCACTTCTCACAATCAGGATGCATGTACACTCACCGCTCGACTCCAGACGGGTCTGCTTCTCAAGGACCTGGATGTGGAGCGCTGGGGATATGCGTTCCAGGACCCTCATCTGTTCTTCCGACAAGTGGCCCCGGCGCCCCTTGGCATCCGCTGCCTTCAAGAGGCGCCGGGCCTTGTTCAGGGTCCTGGACCTGAAGTCCTCCCAGCGCTTCTTGACATGTTGTAAGTCACGGACTGCCACCCCCTCCTCGTTGATGGCAGTCACGATGTCAGTCCAGATCCGAGTCCGTCCTTCCTTGTCGGCGCGGGAACTTCCAAAGAGGGCATCATACTGCCCCAGGACTTGCTCCACCAGGACACCAACTTCGGTGGCACTGAAGCTGGTGCCCCTCTGCCTCTCTGGCCGGGGGTTGTCAGTGGTCCCAGATGGTGTTTACCCCGACATGACAACCCCAGAGGCAGGAGTGGGTGGGCAACTGGGTCATGGGGCTGGGCTGTGGAGCGATGGAATCTTCGGTTCCAGCAGGGGTGGTCACAGCAACAGCACCCCTGGCTGATGTGCAGGCAGCAAATGGCAGGGCACATGGGCAGCAGGCAGTCAGGCAGCAGCAGATGGCAGGTGGGAGCGTGCTCGGGGCTCTGGGGGGCAGTAGTTCGGCCTTCTGGGCAGGAGCGTGGTCTTCCGTGTGTTTACGCGTAGCCAGCTTGATACGGAGTGATTTGGCACGTGAAAAATCTGCACGTCAGCGTGTAATTCGAGGAAAGGCCCTTAGCGTGTAAGTGCGTCTGCACGCATATGCATTTTCATTGGACAGAAGGCCCCTCAAGTGCAAGCGCCCCTCTGACGTGACGCATACAGACGTGCATGGGCATTTCAGCGCACGTGAAAAACTGCACGTCCGCGTGTAATACGAGGAACAGGCCAATGCGTGTAAGCACACGTGGAAAACTGCACGTCCGCGTGTAATACGAGGAAAGGGCCCATGCGCGTAAGCGTGCGTGGAAAACTGCACGTCCGCGTGTAATACAAGGAAAGGGCCCATGCGCGTAAGCGCGCGTGAAAAACTGCACGTCCACATGTAATACGAGGAAAGGGCCCATGCGCGTAAGTGACGTGACGCGCGCGTGCGTTTCCCTCAGCACGGGTTAAAGGTGAGCGGGCCCAGCAGTTCGCTGTACGTGCCTTTCGTGGAGACCGACGTGTGTTGCTGCTTCCTGTTGTTTCACGCGTCATCACAACTTCACAGCTATCAAGGACGTATCTCTTCTTTTGGCGGAGGTATTGGCTACGCGTGTTTTTCTGCATCGCGCTAGTCAGACGGTGAGTCGCACACGCTCTTTTTCCCACTGCGGGTGCCCCTGTGTATCGCACCCATTTTCGATGTCATAGTAGCCTGCGTGTCCCACGCGTACGCGTTATTCGTGTTACTGGGTGCCACCGCGTACTGCGGGAGGTTGAATCCACGCACGTAGGCTGCAGGGTTGCGTGCACGGTTTTACTGCAGTTTTGGGGTGCCTGAGCGTTGCGTGACCTGTCACCACATCACCGGGGTCACATACAGCCTTGCAGGTGCAGGGGGGCTGTTAACATCTTGCTTCCCACCCCCTTCACCCCAATTGCCGAGGTCAATTGTGGTGTACACCTCCCATTGGCACCACTCCATTTGTGCAAGCACTACTACATCTGTGCCATGGTTGGGAGGCCACCAAAGGTGAGGGGCGCCTCAGCTGGGCGTACTCCTCGTGGCGGGCGTGGTCGGGGACGTGGCCGTGGTGACCAGGGAGTAGGGGGACTCCAGGGTGTCCAGGGCAGCCACAGAGGGGGAAGAGGCAGGGGCGCGCCACTTGAGCACAATGTTGTGCCATGTGTCGGTGCAGCCATGCCACCACCCCCTGTGGTTCCGGGGGATGCAGCTCCTGCATCTGGCACTGGCACCCATATGACCCGGCAGTCCGTTCCATCGACTGCCACGGGCCCAAGGGTAGTGGTAGCTGCAGGTGCAGCTGTGGACACCGCAACCCAGGCTCAGGGTCTGCCAGCGCAGGCTGCGTTGGCACTTGAAGAGCCCTTGGTAGATCTCCAACAGGCCAGGGGGGAAACCATAGGGGCAGGCCGGGCTGCTCAGACCAAGACACGTGTCCCTGGGGCAGTAATGTCATCTGCTGCCCCGAACAGCCGGGTGTTGGCAAGTGCAGGGGCAGATGTACCCAACAGCACCCCGGTTGTGAGTCTGCCAACCAGGACCGTTGCGGTCAATGACCCTGCCACAGCTGATGTTGCTGCGCAGGGTCCATTAGTGGGCACCCAGCTGCCACTGACACAAGTCAGGCCTTTGGTCATCCCTCCACCTGCCACCCCCTTGGCTCAATCCACCGAACCTACTGGCCATACTGGTCAGGGCGGCATTAGCCAGCCAGGGTCTGCTCCACAGCCCAAGAGGAGGAAGGTTGCACCTGCAGCACAGGCTGGGACCCCACACACAGCCACGACCTCCTGCACGTCGAGGAAGAAGCCTTTCTGTAAGCAGGAACTGGACTTCCTCGTGGACTACGTGCGGGGCCACAGCCGTGACATGCTAGTGGGTGCCAATAGTCAGACTACGGCTGCCCAACGTTACACCCACTGGAAGCATGTTGCGGAACATGTCAGTTCATTCTGCCATGAGGTGCGCACGGCGCAGGAGTGCAAAAAGCGTTGGAATGACATCAAGCGCAGCACTAAGGCCAAGCGTGCCTCAAATTACAACTTGACTCACTCCGCATGAGGCTCTCGTTGCGGAGTTCATACCACCTGAATTGGTCGAAGGAGTGGGAGAGATGCTGGACTTTGATGCCCAGTCCAGTGAGTGTTGATGCGTGTTTGTTGAGGACGTGTGTGTTTCACTTGTGGAATGTGTTGTGCATGATTGCTGCTACATGTGACGTGTACATGGTTCTGATGTGTAAGTAATGCAATGCTACCGTCATGCATGTCTCCTCTGCCTGCATGCGGGACTCCATGTAGGCATGCTCCCTTGTCCCTCCTCCACCACTCTGCTCTGCACCCCAGTTCCACCTTTGCACTGGTCTGCTTCAATCTTGCCAATGTGTACTTTCTTGTTCATGTGTCCTGTGTAGATGCTAACGTCAAGCGTAGAATCTTCCAGACATATGCCGTGTTGTACAGCCTTAGTACTCGATGCAGGGTATCTCACTTGTACTGTGCATGAGTCAGATGTCCCGCAGGGACATGAGTGCCCATTCATGCTCCATGTGCATTGCACACATGCCCCTATGTGTCCTTGACTGGATGATCACTGTAATATAAGTCCTTGGTTACATACATTGCCTGCCATCTCATCAGCCTTCCCATGTCAACTGTGGCTCAGTCCTGCGTTGCACACATGTTTAGGCTCTGACAATCTGTGTGGCTCACAGGCCTCAGCCTGTTCAATGGCCAATGACTCTGTCCAACTCTTGTTGTGTCTTCTTCACACGTGGGCGGCCTCCGGAGTTTCCATCATGTGTCCTGCCCACTGTCCCAGCATCATTTGCAGTGTTGTAATTTGAATCACATTAAGCTGTTGATGCCAGTCAACACTGCCTGTCAATACACAGGTGTATGGTCAGCCTTTTGATACCATGCTAGGCATCCCTGCTTTGGTACTGGGGTGGAGGGGTGCTTGGCTTCTAGACATGGTACACATTGAATGCACAATGCATGTGATGATTGAATTTGACATTGCACTGCCTTCACATTTCCTGGCACACACCATGTAGTGCTTGTACATGTAGGTAGTGAGTGGCGTACAAATTTTCTGCACTGCTTAGACCCACTTCCTTGGAAACTGCCACCTTTCAACAGGTCTGATCACAGAAGCAATTCAAAGTAGACACAGCATGCATGCCAGGTCATTTGTTGTGTGTCACATGTCTGCCGGATGCCTTTGCTGTCGGTGTGTGTGTGTGTTGTGTGCTTCTGACATGTGTATTGACCTTTTTCTCTCTATTTTTCAGGTGATGACGCAATGGAGGCAGAGGATGGTGCAGTCATGCCAGACACAGGGTTGGTAACACTACATCAACCCGGCACTAGTGGGGGTCGTGGGGTGGTAGGCCACGAAAACCCCCAAGTGCTGCAGTCCATCTTGTCTCTGGCTGCCTATGAGTCCAGCCTTGATGATGACTCTGACGTCCATGTTGAGTTGGATGAGCATCAAGTCCATGTGTCAGGGGTGAGTGATTCTGATGTGGACACTCCTCTGTCTGCGACACCTGCACTGAGGGATCAGACAGTCTTGATTCCTCCGCCCGTGGTGGATCGGGACGCAGGGTCACCCTCCACACCAGTCACTGATGTGCGTGGGACATCACGTCGACGGGGGCATGTAGTCGTGCAGCGCAGGCGGTGGCAACACAGCGAGGATCCCCGGTCCTTGGGTCCCGCAGGGGTCAAGCCCGGCAACGCGGTCGCCGCGCGCAACCACTGTATACTGAGTGTGAACAAGACATGACTGCCAATTCCGAACGGCAGAGGGCAGCAATGGAGAACATCGCTGAGAGCATGGAGCGTGTGGCCCAATCTGTGCTCCCCACTGCTAGGCAGGTGCTTCTCCAGCAGCAGGCGGCACGGTCCACGGCCCTCTCGCTCAGGCTGGGCATGGCGGCCTCAGACAGGGCACGCCAGGCTGAAATGTCGTCTCTGTGTCAAGCAATTGCTGCTCACGCAGAGGCGCACATGGATGCCCTGAGGGAGGAGTATGCTTCCCTCAGATCCACTCTGGGTGTCCTTATGATGTCCCAGAGGCAGCAGGCAGAGGAGAGGTTTGCACAGCTTGAGCGTACCATCTCGGCTGAGCTACAGGCTTGCCGGGAGGTGCAGCGGTTGTCGAGCCAGGCCTTGCAGGAGGAACTCTGTGTTACACGTGCTACCTTGCAAGAGGAAGCACGTGTATCACGTGAGGTTCTGCATGCAGACCTACGTCACATCGCCACACAGAACGAGGCTCACCCGTCCGGCAGACTTGCTGCTGACGAGGGGCAAGCTGCGGCTAGGCGTGGCCAGGCTACTGTGCCACGTCCTCCTTTCCAGGATGAGCCAGACTCGGACGACCATCTATCTCCCACATAGGTCGTGCTGTGCAGGCGTTGAGCCCATGGAGGATTTTTTTTTTGGCTCAGCATCATCGCATGTGGATGTTGAGCAGCACCCTGTACCTCCCCCCTCCTGGGTGCCTCCCCTCCCCCCCGGGTCGTATGTGGCCATTTTTGATTTTTCTTTTAGTTTAGTTAGTTAAGTTTCTGTTTGATAGTTAGTTTAAATAGGTAATGTAGGTTTTCCATAATTAGTTAATAGTTGAGTTAGTTTAAAATTGCTAGTCTATTGTGCTTTCATGTGACGGTGCAGTGCTTTGTGGCTTTTGAAGGCATCCACTGTCTGTTCCAGCTGGGCCCTTCATGGTTGTCTTGTGTATGTGTTTGCTGCTTGGGGTCCTTGACTCACATATGCCACTCCTGCCTCCCTTATCCATGGGCTCGCAAGGATGGTTCGGTGTTACAGCATTTTACACAAGGGCTTTGGACTGTCATATCTGTGGCATGTCTGGTGCTGTGTGACTTGTGTTGACACCCCTAGTGGGGATGATTTAGGTGTCATTGTCCACTGTTCAGCTTTTGCTAGATGGGGTGTGTCATGATTAATGTGGACATTGATTGATATGCATTGTGTAGTATGTTTCATATCTTTCTTTTACATGTGCTTGTTGCAATTCATGCTGTAGATAGTGTTCCACACTTTGGAGGTGAAAGACGGACTGATGGTGTGATTTGTGATGTGACTCTCTGACATGGTCAAGTAATGCGATGCCTGATGAGACACACACAGATGACTTTGAAGCATTAATCATGTATTTCATGCCCTTTCTGCAGGGGGATGAGCCTCCAGAGCACCTTTGCCAGCAGACATGGCCCATTGGACGACGGAATTCTGGACCCGTTTGTTGGTGCCCACATGAACATGTGTGCACAAGCAGAGGCACAGTGATTGCAGACCCACATCCTAGAACTGCTGACATGTTCCAAGGAACTGTGAGCATCACAGGGGGGCCACGACACAGCAAAGCTTGCACCAGGCGAGTTGCACATGCAGGCTTAGTCACAGCACTGAGGGTGAGCTTAGGCGAATATTGGTGTTGAAGTACACAATGCAGCTCAGATGTGTTTGTGGACTGATGGCTGTTGATAGTAGGGTTGTCTGGGACACATGCAGGGGCAGTGGCACATACCCTCCGGTACACCAAGGTCCATTGAGGCACTTGTATCAACCATGTAGCCTTCCGAGACATGGAAAGGGGCAGCTCACAGGGAAATACAGCAAGGGACATACTTGGGTGCAGTGCATGTCTTTTCCACGTACTTCATGATAAATGCACTGCCAACTTTGTTTCGGTCATGGTGGTACGCAACTTGCTCTGTAGTCATGGCTTGCTGTATGGGTCTGTCTGCTTACCCAGGGAACATTGCATGTTGTGTGAATTGTGACACATTGGTGTTCCATTTGCCACGCACCCACCAGCGGCTGACTTACTGCATTGACTGTGTATGACCAGTCACAGGGGTGATGTTATATATGGGTACGAAGCATCAACCACAGATTGTCTGTTTGTAGAGTAGTTTGTTGCTATGGGGCATGTTTGGTGTTGTGTTTTTGTGTAATTGGCACGTACAGGTTGTTGACTGTGGCTCTCTTTGCAGCATTGCAGTGCTCCTGTAACCGGACCTGAGAGTGCGCAGGCAGGAGGCCAGCACTCAAAACCAGAGCTAAGTGTCTTGTTGTTTTTCTTACGAACTGCTCTGCATAGGCTTGCTGGGGAGTGTACTGATGCATGGATGTATGTGTGGTTCAATTTGGTATGTTTTTTTTCTCCCTAATCACCCGTGATCCTATGCAATTTTGAAACCTGTACCCTCTACCCGGTGTTCCTGCTTCCCGTGCCTATCCAAGCAACGTTCCCTGACCCTCTTTCCCCACTGGGGTTGCGGATGCCTGTGTAAGCCCGGAACTTGCAGGCGCCAAAACCCTAGAGGGGGTGGTTGGTTCGTACCACTCCTGAGCCTGGACTACAGAAGGCCATGACAATGATGTCCAAGTTTGTTTGGATTGTGTATGTGTTCATGCAGGTTGTACATTTTCGTGCATTCCCTAGTTTCATGTGTCATTCCTCCTCCCCTCTCCTGCCACTCATTCCAGTCATCCAGTGTGTCAACACCTGTCACGACTGCATATCCCTGAACCTCATTCCCCACCAGGGTCTCAGGGGCCTGTGTGAGTTTGACCTTGCAGGCACCCGGGACATGGTGGGGGTGGTTGTTTCGTGACACTCCCGCGCCTGTACAGGGGACCTGTGACAGTACACATCCATTCATGGTGCATCATCCTATGTCATGTACCACACATGTCTCACATCCTGTCGTGACATTGTTTTGCTGTGCTACCTTGGTTGTTGCATCATTGTGGTATTACTTGGCCTTTGTGAGGTACTGCTACGTCAAGTCATTTACAGGAGGGTGTTCGGGTTCGTTTTTATGCCTTGGATTTTGTGATTTTGGAAATGAGTGTGGATTCTGAGGGTTCAGGCATCTTTTTACACACAAGGTGGGAGATGGTGACGAAGGGTAAAGGTGATCCTGTGGCCAGGTGGAATTGAGGTTTGAAGGCTCCATGGCCCAGGTGCAGTTGTTCAGTGGGTCATGGTCATTTGTGAGGGCGGGGGTTGTTGTTGATAGTTGTCTTGCCCTGCAGTGTGATGGGAACTCTGACATAGTAATGGTGGTATCCTATGTACATGTTGTGTTCTGCTGATCAATGCCTGTTCATGTGTTGTGTTTTCCTTTCAGGTGCGAGGGGATAGTTGTGGTTTGACATGCTGGGGTGTACACATGGTGGATGTTCACATGTGATGTGTAGGGAACACTGATGGTCACTTGAGTGCACATGCATATGTGGAGTGCATGTCCTTGCAGAACCACACACTTGCACTCTGATGCACTACATGTACTCCCACCCTTGCATATCCACGTGTACACTGTTTGCCTTCTGGTTCCCACTGTGTCCCGGCAGCACATGTTCTGGGACCGATCATGGATCCAGTACATGCCTAATTTGATGTTTGACGTGGTCTGTCACTTAGATGTGATGCTCAGGGTGTGCATCACACACAATGGCTGTTCACTGTGCTGTGCGCTGAGCAGTGTGATGCAGCAGTAGGACACTGCACACATGAGCTGCAGTGTTGATTTTGCAATGCATAATGTGCATGTAGACAGGCATTCATTGTGATGTTACGTCTACGACTGTTGTGATGCATTTGGAAATGACTTATTTTGGGTGGGAGATTTTGTTGGTCTGTCATTTCATCTGATTCCGGGTCAGGCAGCAGTGTCCGATGCCACTGTACATTTAGGACATGGCAATGTGTACCTTATCGTTACTGCATTGGTGTATGGGTATTGCTTGCCATGTCATGTTGATGTTTGGGAGGGTTAGAGTGACATGACAGTGATGGCCATGGCCTGTTTTGCAGGTGTGTGTGATGCACACCTTGCATGTCCGGGTCATTCGCTTCTCAGAGCAACTAGCTGGGGGTAGATTTCTCTCCGCAGCAGGGCCCTCCCCCTGGAACAGACTTCCGGCCTGACTTGAACTTGAGGGGAACCATCTCCAGTTCTGGAAGCACCTCAAGACCTTCCTCTCTGCTTCTGCTTACTCTCTGCCTCTCCCTTGCAGAATTCTCCACTGGAACTGCACAGGAGCTGCAACTGGGCCACTCTCAACGACCTTGGTCCCTGGCCCAGCCACTCTCCACTTGCACTGCCTCCCTGGCAACCCCTGCACTGCAGTACTGTCTCTCTATCCCCACAGCCCTCCCTTCCCAGCACTTGTCTGCACTTACCTTTGTAGTTGCCACCAGGCGACCTATGTATTATTTTTTTGGGCTACTTCCCCTGTACTGGACTCCCCCCCACCCTTCCCCTTGCACTTTTCCCATTCCCCCTACCCCTGCACTTGCACGATCTCAATGACACCTGGCCTAGTAGTACCGTTCTCTGTGTTCCCTTGTTCCCCCCTCCCTGCCTCATTGCGCCTTGGAATACTTGTGTATGGCCCATATCATGTCATATGTCATATGTGTGCCTTTTGGTCACACAGGATAGCTTGTGTTTAAGTAGCTAGGGATGCAGACGATGTGGCACTTCCATGGCAACTATCTCAGGGTGGTAGGGTTGTGACAGTTGACTGTCTCTTTGTCATCATCGATTGTCACCTGGTATGTGCCAGGCCTGTGTGCACTCTGCAGGGGTGGGAGTTTAGGTGAAAAATGTGGCCACAAGCTGGGTCTGGGCTTCCTCGCCACGTGCCCTGTCCCCTCCCATGGGCAGCGCCTGTGCCTGTGGTTGGGGATGTGGGGGCACCACCATGTCCACCGGGACGCCCTGCCGTGTTGCAACATTGTGCAGGACACATGCTGCCACAATGATCCTGCACACTACTGGTGGTGAATAGAGTAGTTGCCCACCAGAGCGGTCAAGGGAGCGGAAACGTGACTTGAGCACTCCGAATGTGCGCTCCACTATGCCCCTGGTTGCAATATGGGCGGCGTTGTATCTTACCTGGGGTGGTGTGGTGGGGTTCCGGATTGGCGTCATCATGTGGTTGCTCAGAGGGTAGGCACTGTCCCCTGGGGAGGTGATAATAGTTGAGATTATTAGGGTTTGGATATTTGTCTGTGTGTGACTTGCATGCATGTGCAAGGGCATTTGTACTGACCTAGGAGCCATGTGTCGCCATGCTGCCCAGCTTCCAGGGCCCGGCTCAGGGCGGACATTCTGTATATGAAACTGTCATGTGTGGAGCCAGGGTAGTTTGCATAGACAGAGGTGATGATTCCCTTTGCATCACATACCACCTGTACACTGATGGAATGCCAGTGCTTGCGGTTTTGGTAGATGTGCTCAATGGCCCTAGGTGGACGTAGGGCCACATGGGTGCAATCTATGGCACCGATCACTTTGGGGAAGTGTGCCACCCTGAAAAAATCTAGGACAACGGCCTGCCTTTCTGCGGGTGTTCTGGGCATGTATATGTGCCTGCGGACTGAGGGGCGCGCTGGCATGATTGCCAGTACCTGGTGTAGGCAGCGTGACTGCATGGCCTGTGAGACCCCCCCACTATGGCAGTGGTCCGCTGAAATGACCCAGTGGGCAAAAAATGCAGGACATTGAGCAGCTTCTCCAAGGGGCTCAATGCTTGGGAACAAAGGGTGGGGGATGTGCGGTCATCTTCCCACTCCCTGACCAGGACTAGGATGATATGGGGTGGAAACCTATACCTGCCATAGACCTGGTCGTCAGGCATCCCAAAAAGGCTTGTCCGTGGTGCGAAAATGCGTGCCCTGGCTATTCTCCTCCTCCTGCGGTGTCCCACGATCAGCGCAGCGACAAATGGGGCATTCATCGTAGCTGTATATACGCGTTTGTTGTTTGTGCGCACTTTTATGCTGTGCACGGGGACGGCTCCGCCTGCCTTCGTGTGGGCAGACGCGTTGACGCCTGTGCACGTCTTTTGCCGTGCGCGGGTTTCCCGTATTCGGATACGGTCCGAGTGTCATCGCGTGTGATCGGAGGGGAGTGAGCGTACACGCAACTGGCCTGGGTACGTGTGTTTCGGGGTGCGCGGGATGTTCCACACGTGATTAGCCTGGGTATGTGTGTTCCGGGGTGCCGGGAACTTTCACACGCGATTGGTGGAAATCCACGTATGTTCTGTCATCACGTGCAATGAGGGAAACACCTGCGCACGTCACGTCGAAGACGCGCTCACGCGCTAAGGGCCTTTGTTCCAATGAAATCGCATATGCGTGCTGCCGTGCATACGCGCTAAGGGCCTTTCCTCGTATTACACGCGGACGTGCAGTTTTCGACGTGCGCTTACGTGCATGGGCCCTTTCCTCGTATTACACGCGGACGTGCAGTTTTTCACGCGCGCTGAAATGCCCATGCACGTCTGTACCCGTCACGTCACAGGGGCGCTTGCGCTTGAGGGGCCTTCTGTCCAATGAAAATGCGTATGCGTGCAGACGCGCTTACGCGCTAAGGGCCTTTCCTCGAATTACACGCTGACGTGCAGATTTTTCACGTGCCAAATCACTCCGTATCAAGCTGGCCACGCGTAAGCACACGGAAGACCACGCTCCTGCCCAGAAGGCCAAACTACTGCCCCCCAGATCCCCGAGCACGCTCCCACCTGCCATCTGCTGCTGCCTGACTGCCTGCTGCCCACGTGCCCTGCCATTTGCTGCCTGCACATCAGCCAGGGGTGCTGTTGCTGTGACCACCCCTGCTGGAACCGAAGACTCCCGACTGGGATTCCATCGCTCCACAGCCCAGCCCCAGGACCCAGTTGCCCACCCACTCCTGCCTCTGGGGTTGTCATGTCGGGGCAAACACCATCTGGGACCACTGACAACCCCCGGCCAGAGAGGCAGAGGGGCACCAGCTTCCGTGCCACCGAAGTTGGTGTCCTGGTGGAGCAAGTCCTGGGGCAGTATGATGCCCTCTTCGGAAGTTCCCGTGCCGACAAGGAAGGACGGACTCGGATCTGGACTGACATCGTGACTGCCATCAACGCGGAGGGGGTGGCAGTCAGCGATTTACAACATGTCAAGAAGCGCTGGGAGGACTTCAGGTCCAGGACCCTGAACAAGGCCCGGCGCCTCTTGAAGGCAGCGGATGCCAAGGGGCGCCGGGGCCACTTGTCGGAAGAACAGATGAGGGTCCTGGAACGCATATCCCCAGCGCTCCACGTCCAGGTCCTTGAGAAGCAGACCCGTCTGGAGTCGAGCGGTGAGTGTACATGCATCCTGATTGTGAGCAGTGCGTGTGGTGATTATTCAGTAGTGTGCAGGTTGCACATCTGTTTGTATTGGGTCGAGTATGGGTGGGGGTGTACAGGGCCGTGGGGCTGACACATGCGAGGGCTGTAATGTGTGAGACATGGATGGTGCTTGTGTGTGTAGGCTTGCATGCCAAATGCAGTTGTGTGGGCACACATGTTTGGATGAATGTGTATGTAAGTAGACATGTCCGTGATGTCACGCATGTATGTTGTTTTTGGCTGCATGTATATGCACTGTGTACATGTGCATGTGTGTGTATCTGACAAGGGTGCAACAGTGATGCAACATGGATGCATGTGACAGCGGTATGTGGAAGCCTGATTGGCAGATGTGACATGGATGCCCGTCTGAACACTGCGACACTTGGCAGAGGTGTACACATGCATGCAAGTGTGGTGGTGTGTACATGTGTGGTGCACTTCCTGTGTTGCATGTGATGTCTGGCTCACCTTTAGCTGCTCATGCTGTTGTATGTGTATGGATGGTGGTGGCAGTTGCGATATGGCTGTGGTATGGCTCATGTGTGCGAGTTGTAATGACATGTGTGTTGGGGATTGTGATGACATGTCTGAGGTTTGCCAATGCCACTCATGTACAACTGTCATGTGTGTATGTGTCCATTGTACAGTGCCCTGATGCCTGTGTTTTGTTTCTCCTTGTCTGCAGCGTCAACTGATGAAGAGGGCGGAGAAGGTGCTGTGGAGCACAGCGGCGGGGATCCCACCGCCAGCCAGAGACGCAAGGCCCGGCTCCCCTCCCATGTTGTCATCTCGTCGGGGAGTGAGGAGTCCGGTGCCGCATCCCAGGCCGCAGCTGCCGGGGGGAGGTCCAAGAGGCGGAGGTTGGAGTTGGACTCCTCGGCAGCAGAAGGGGCAGCTGGGACCCCACAGGGCCCAACAGGGGAAGATGGCATGGAGTCATCCAGGTTGGTGGGGGGTTTGGTGGAGGAGGAGGCCGTGCAAGCACCAGAGACGGGGTCTGGAGGTGGGGATCCCACTGGTGCTAGTGGTGCAGTGCAGGACCAGGGACAGGAGGCAGCACAGGCCGCCGCGGAGGTGCCTGTGTGCAATCCTGTCCCTGATCCTGTCCCTGCATCATCTTGCACCAGCAGGGATGCCTACGTCCAGACCCGTTTTCAGGCAGGGGATGAGCTCACGTCAACTGGCCTTCCTCTGCCTGCGGACGTGGCTATCCAGGTCCGGGTTGAGCCTGTCCTGGCTGGTGTGGCGTTGCTTCAACCGGCCATGCGAGGTGACCTGCAGTCTTTTCATGAAGAGACTGCAAGTCATCTCGAATGGCTCGTTGACCACGTCAGCCTGCTGGGACAGGTCACCCAGGCCGGATTCCTCCGTCTGATGGGGCTTGCTACGACCCCCTCCTCAACTGGACCCCCTACGCACCAGTCGTCCTCTGTGCCATCTTCCCACCCATCAGTCACCTGGGTGCCCTGTGGAGCTGCCTCTGACGGTGCGGCCAGGCTGGTGGAGGAGGCATCCCTGCCACAGTCGGGAGTCGGATGTCCAGCAGGGGTGGCCACATCTACCACTGAACCCCAGCCGGCGGAGGATGTGCAGGCAGCAGGAGGCAGTGCACGGGCAGAGGCACAGCAGCAGCAGCAACGTGGTGGGAGCCATGAAGGCTCGGGGCCTTCAACATCGGAGGGGCAGGCATCGGCCGGAGGGGAGGAGGACCCAGGACAGAGAGTGTCTTCCGTGTGGCAGCGGTTGGGCCACGCCATAGATGCAGAGCGGCAGCGGGCGGAAGAGGCACGGCTCACAATGGTCAGGGCGGAGAACTCCATGCGGAGGGCCCTGAGGCGGGCCGAATGCCTCGAGGCAATCCACAGGGGTTTGGAGGTGGAGACGTCGACGGCCCTGCGGACCCTCGGGGCCATGGAGGAGGACCGCCTCCGGGACATTGAGGAGGAGTTCGATGATGCCCTGGCCCGGGACATCCACAAGTGAGCCGTGAAACTAGCCCGCTGCCCTTGTACATAGTCATGTAGGTAGTGTTAGGTTTCATTTTTGTTTTTATTTTATTTGGACCTTTCGGATATTGGCCACATTTTTGTATATAGTTTATTTTATTAGTTAGTGTAGTTAGATAGGTTTCCTTTATTTTGTTGGGATAATGGACCCTGGCTTGTTCCCATATACATAGTTCACAGTTGGATTGTATTTTTTTTCACTTTTTAACCATGGAGCAATGGCTTTCTTTTTTATTTCCCATTGGATTTTGTTTTGTGGACATTGACTTTGGACAACATTACTTTGGAATTTTATTTTTGGTTTTGCTTTTTTTAACGGACATGCTTCTTTTCATTTTTGTACATTCACATTTCTGTTTCTTCATTTTTTATTCTATTTATGTTTCCTTTAATACATATTTTTTTTGGTGAACTTCAATGTGTGGTATCTCATTGGTTTCATGCATTTCATGATATGTGTTTTGAGATTCATTGACACCCATTGGGTGTATGTGAGGGAAATGTGTTTGTTTCGGAACTTGCAATTGGTGTTCTGTGATGTAATTGCAAATTATGAGTGGGTGGATGCAATACTCGGGTGGGTGTTTTGCATTTGGAGGCTGACCATAGGGACCAGGGATCTAGATTGTGATGACATGTTGGCTGGGGAACATGAGTTGCACATGGGTGGGGGCCTGCTGGCAGGTGCCCCACAGTGCTGGAGGGTGGGGCTGGTGGGGAACATGAGTTGGACATGGGTGGGGGCCTGCTGGCAGGTGCCCCACATTGCTGGGGGGTGGGGGGGGTGGGGAACATGAGTTGGACATGAGTGGGGGCCTGCTGGCAGGTGCCCCACGGTGCTGGGGGGTGGGGGTGGTGGGAGACATGGGTGGGGGCCTGGTGGAGGCTGCCCCTGCACTGCTGGGGGGTGGGGGTGGTGGGAGACATGGGTGGGGGCCTGGTGGTGGGTGCCCCTGCACTGCTGGGGGGTGGGGGTGGTGATCGACGTGGGTGGGGGCCTGGAGGATGCTGCCCCTGGTGGCTGGGGGGTGGGGGTGCTGGGAGACATAGGTGGGGGCCTGGTGGAGGCTGCCCCTGGTGACTGGGGGGGTGGGGTTGGTGGGAGACATGGGTGGGGGCCTGGTGGAGGCTGCCCCTGCACTGCTGGGGGGTGGGGGTGGTGGTCGACATGGGTGGGGGCCTGGTGGATGCTGCCCCTGGTGGCTGGGGGGTGGGAGTGCTGGGAGACATGGGTGGGGGCCTGGTGGAGGCTGCCCCTGGTGACTGGGGGTGTGGGGGTGCTGGGAGACATGGGTGGGGGCCTGGTGGAGGCTGCCCCTGGTGGCTGGGGGGTGGGGGTGGTGGGAGACATGGGTGGGGCCTGCTGGCAGGTGCCCCACAGTGCTGGGGGGTGGGGTGGTGGGGAACATGAGTTGGACATGGGTGGGGGCCTGCTGGCAGGTGCACCACAGTGCTGGGGGGTGGGGGTGGTGGGGAACATGAGTTGGACATGGGTGGGGGCCTGCTGGCAGGTGCCCCACAGTGCTGGGGGGTGGGGGTGGTGGGAGACATGGGTGGGGGCCTGGTGGAGGCTGCCCCTGCACTGCTGGGGGGTGGGGGTGGTGGGAGACATGGGTGGGGGCCAGGTGGTGGGTGCCCCTGCACTGCTGGGGGCTGGGGGTGGTGGGGAACATGAGTTGGACATGGGTGGGGGCCTGCTGGCAGGTGCCCCACAGTGCTGGGGGGTGGGGGTGGTGGGGAACATGAGTTGGACATGGGTGGGGGCCTGCTGGCAGACGCCCCACAGTGCTGGGGGGTGGGGGTGGTGGGGAACATGAGTTGGACATGGGTGGGGGCCTGCTGGCAGGTGCCCCACAGTACTGGGGGGTGGGGGTGGTGGGAGACATGGGTGGGGGCCTGGTGGAGGCTGCCCCTGCACTGCTGGGGGGTGGGGGTGGTGGGAGACATGGGTGGGGGCCTGGTGGAGGCTGCCCCTGCACTGCTGGGGGGTGGGGGTGGTGGGAGACATGGGTGGGGGCCTGGTGGAGGCTGCAACTGGTGGCTGGGGGGTGTGGGTGCTGGGAGACATGGGTGGGGGCCTGGTGGAGGCTGCCCCTGCACTGCTGGGGGGTGGGGGGGTTGGGAGACATGGGTGGGGGCCTGGTGGAGGCTGCCCCTGGGGAGTGGGGGGTGGGGGTGCTGGGAGACATGGGTGGGAGCCTGGTGGAGGCTGCCCCTGGTGACTGGGGGGGTGGGGGTGGTGGGAGACATGGGTGGGGGCCTGGTGGAGGCTGCCCCTGCATTGCTGGGGGGTGGGAGTGGTGGTCGACATGGGTGGGGGCCTGGTGGATGCTGCCCCTTGTGGCTGGGGGGTGGGGGTGCTGGGAGACATGGGTGGGGGCCTGGTGGAGGCTGCCCCTGGTGACTGGGGGGTGGGGGTGCTGGGAGACATGGGTGGGGGCCTGGTGGAGGCTGCCCCTGGTGGCTGTTGGGTGGGGGTGGTGGGAGACATGGATGGGGCCTGCTGGCAGGTGCCCCACAGTGCTGGGGGGTGGGGGTGGTGGGAACATCAGTTGGACATGGGTGGGGGCCTGCTGGCAGATGCCCCACAGTGCTGGGGGGTGGGGGTGGTGGGAGACATGGGTGGGGGCCTGGTGGAGGCTGCCCCTGCACTGCTGGGGGGTGGGGGTGGTGGGAGACATGGGTGGGGGCCTGGTGGTGGGTGCCCCTGCACTGCTGGGGGGTGGGGGTGGTGGGGAACATGAGTTGGACATGGGTGGGGGCCTGCTGGCAGGTGCCCCACAGTGCTGGGGAGTGGGGGTGGTGGGGAACATGAGTTGGACATGGGTGGGGGCCTGCTGGCAGGTGCCCCACAGTGCTGGGGGGTGGGGGTGGTGGGAGACATGGGTGGGGGCCTGGTGGAGGCTGCCCCTGCACTGCTGGGGGTGGGGGTGGTGGGAGACATGGGTGGGGGCCTGGTGGAGGCTGCCCCTGCACTGCTGGGGGGTGGGGGTGGTGGGAGACATGGGCGGGGGCCTGGTGGAGGCTGCCCCTGGTGGCTGGGGGGGGGGTGCTGGGAGACATGGTTGGGGGCCTGGTGGAGGCTGCCCCTGCACTGCTGGGGGGTGGGGGTGGTGAGAGACATGGGTGGGGGCCTGGTGGAGGCTGCCCCTGGTAGCTGGGGGGTGGGGGTGCTGGGAGACATGGGTGGGGGCCTGGTGGTGGGTGCCCCTGCACTGCTGGGGGGTGGGGGTGGTGGGGAACATGAGTTGGACATGGGTGGGGGCCTGCTGGCAGGTGCCCCACAGTGCTGGGGGGTGGGGGTGGTGGGAGACATGAGTTGGACATGGGTGGGGGCCTGCTGGCAGGTGCCCCACAGTGCTGGGAGTGGGGGTGCTGGGAGACATGGGTGGGGGCCTGGTGGAGGCTGCCCCTGCACTGCTGGGGGGTGGGGGTGGTGGGAGACATGGGTGGGGGCCTGGTGGTGGGTGCCCCTGGTGGCTGGGGGTGCAGGGGGACATGCGTTGGTGGGCAGTAGTGCAAGTTGACATATGGGTTGGCTGGTGGACATGGCCATGGTGGATGGGGTGCCTGCAGGACATGTGCTGGGTAGGCCCCTGTGGTGTGAGCCACCTGCAGGGGCCATGGAGGGTGTAGAGGGAACACCTGGGAGGACCCACACGTGCAATTCACGTGTGCTGCTCCCGGCGCACCCCTGTAATACACGTACCCTGATGAGATCGCGTGTGGAACTTCCCGCGCACCCCTGGAATACACGTACCCCGCTCAATCGTGTGTGTAACTTCCTGCGCACCCCCGAAATACACGTACCCCGCTCAATCGCGTGTGTAACTTCCCACGCGCCCCCGAAATACACGTACCCCGCTCAATCGCGTGTGTGACTTCCCGCGCGCCCCCAAAATACACGTACCCCGCTCAATCGCGTGTGTAACTTCCCGCGCGCCCCCGAAATACACGTACCCCGCTCAATCGCATGTGTAACTTCCCGCGCGCCCCCAAAATACACATACGCCGCTCAATCGCGTGTGTAACTTCCAGCGCACCCCCAAAGTACACGTACCCCGCTCAATCGCGTGGGTAACTTCCTGCGTGCCCCCGAAATACACGTACCCCGCTCGTACAGGCCCAATTGCTGTATGTTGCCACTTTTGTGATGCGCTGGGACTCTACCGCCTGCCTTCGTGTGGCGGACGTGTTTCAGCTTGTGCGTGTCTTTGGCTGTGCGTGGCTTTGCCCCATTCGATTCCAGGAATACGTGTGGTTCGAGTGCGTGTGGGCGTTCTGTCTGCTTCCCTGCAGTACATCCCCAGTTACGCCCTTATTTTTGCACGTTGTTCCCCATGCTGCGCGTTACGCCCCGTGTCCCGCCCACTTTCTGGTGTATGCGCCGAGGTTGTGCGCTTTCACTGTGCGCGTCGCGCACGCCTTTCGGGATGTTGCAGTGACTTGTGCGCCATGCACGGGTTTGGCGCACATCCCGAGGTGTACACGCGCAGGGACTTCCATGAATCGCACGCGTGCGCGTGCACCTGTTTTTTCCGCTTGCGCCTGCTTGCGCCTGCTTGCGCCTGCTTGCGCGAAGATTTTCGGCGCACGTTTGTTCCATGAATCGACCCCTTGAAGTCTACGGCTACTCAAGGGTGTATTGCTACACCAGTACTACTAATATCCTACTAAGAGGTATGTAGTAGTTTCTAGAGTTTGTGGGGCAGGGTTGACAGCAATATTGGACTCCACCCAGTGCATGCAGTTTGGATCATTGAGCTATGTTTTCAAGCTTTTTCTGACCTTCAAATATGTTTGATGGTGACATATAGTGACAGTCCCTCCCCCCTTTTTTCTTTACATTTCCGGCTTTAGGAGTACTATTGATATCTCCATGTGTGGCCCTGGATTACATGGTGGAGAATAAGACAATCAAGTTCTTCCCCTAAAGAAAGTTTGTGCAATTATTGCAACTAAGAACTGAAACATGTTGGGATGGTGTTTAGCTTGAGTTAAATTACTCAGCTTTAAGAAAAGTGTTAAAGCCATTTGTGTGTGTTTTTTTAACTGTGTTTTATCATTGTATGTGGTTATATATGTGAAATTAGTGATTTATACTGTTTTTATATCTGCCATGCTTTGTTATGTTGGGTCATATTCATGTAAAACATATTTTTATGAGTTTTTTAACCTTTTGTAAAACTTTATTAAAATATTTTTTTTTGATAGTGTGACCAAGCATCACGTACTTGGTCTATTTTTTCAAGACTAAAGGTACAGGGAGGGTTGGTTATATCAGACTATTTGCAAAGATCAGTTTATTTGAGAATGTTGAATCTGTCTCCTTTACATATTTATATGTGTGGTCACCCCCTGACTGTATGAGAAAGAGAGAAATCATAAGGGGATTTGTCTGCCTTAAATGAGATGGCCTTGCAGAAATGCTACATCTGCCTTTTCTCTCCAGGGTCTGGATAATATTTTCCTCCTTTTTTTAGGGCGATGTAAGCCTTTAACATTCCAAGTGGCTATTTTCAACAATCCCATTCTATGAAGCTTACTGGATGCATTACTAATTCAGATTACATTTCATCTGCCATTTTAGTTTTGAGCGCTTGAGAACTTTCCAGTTACTTTCACTTAATGGTAAATCAGAGTAAGTTTAATTTCCCTTTTTTATACACAAGCATGACACACACCACACAACATAAAAACAAAAAAACTATCTTGACTGAAAATAGTCCAACAAACAATGGACCACTTAAAAGAGTAGCTATATACAAAACATTTGCTAATCCAAACTATACGCCCAGAATCCCATGGCCATTTCTGCATTTTATTTCTATATTCTACCTCCCACTACTATCTAAGAAAGAACACTGTACCAATTAGGCTCATCCCAATGTCCCCATCAATTATATCCATTTGCCCTACAACCTCATTTATTTCTCATGCATCCGTAAAATTCCCTTTCTATCAGTTATATATGTGTTTGGCTTGATAGCAAACCCTAATAAAACATCATACATATTTATTCCATGACATTACAGTCCTTTGTCTCCTTTAATGTGATGAGCAGTCATCAAGGTAATGTATCTCAATAATTACCCGATCTACCCAATGCCATGCTACTCCAATCTTCCACCCTCCTCCTCATCAATAATTCTGCCCACGTAACCACGTGATTGGCACACAAATAACAGATTAGTGGCTTGACAAATAATGAGTAACAGAGTATGCTTGCCAGGGAGTACACATCACACCTGAGTCAAAGACTAGTCTGTTTAAAAATATGCTTTGCCAAAAAGCCCCACTCCTTGCCTTTCTGTCTCTGTTGCTCCCCTTCATCAACTATACCCTTATTATGCACCTATTTCATGAGAGCCGTCTCTTTCTGCCCCCTGATGGGAATGTTATTCATTTAGTCTTGACTATTTTGAGTAGATATACAACCTATGAGCGGCATTATCAGATCAATGCCACTCCACCAGCGGTCATAAGCCCCATCCCATACTGGTAAGGGCATATTTCCAGCAAATGTCCAAACTTCCACACCCGCATATATATTGGCCTATACAGTCACCTCCCGAGGTTTCCACACCATTTCCTGATGCTTGCAAGGGACCCAACATTCTCAATCCTGAGAAGTTGGGTTTAAATTAGAATCATAACACCACTTTTTTCTGCAAGGTTATACCTTCCCAACTTGGATTTGCACAAGGTTTCAGAGCACAGCAGTCCATGTTTTTATTTACACTTGGCTGACTAGAGCTCAGTACCGATCAATGTCAAATGGGAACAGATCCTCTGGCAAGTTGAAGAACGGGACTGCATTCAGCTCCTCTTATACACTGAGCAGTTTGTAGCCATCTGCAGAAAAACTAATAGGCACTATGCCTTTGCCATTCCCACTCCATGCCTGGATATTAGTTCTCACAACAATTATGCTTTGTTAGAAGGTTCACCCTCAAGACTGCCCCTCTGATGACCTGCAAGCATTTTCAAGGCAAAGTCTGTCCGCCATAAGCACAATATTCAATTACTGTGACTGCGATCATGAAAGTTACAACATTTGCATTTCAGAAGTATATTCTCAGCCGGGCATAATCGCTGTCTGTTGCAACATTAGTCACTCAGGTGGTTGTAAACCCACACATTTCCCCCAACGAAAATCCAGTCATACCCGATCTTCCTTGTGACTCCTCTTCCGCCGACCCCATGCCTCACCTCAGGTCACCAGGATCGATTTTCAGAATTGTCAATCAGCGAGACTGCTCTGCCTTGGCACTCCGTACCCATCCAGGGGTTTCTGGCCATCATTTCACACATGAAGTCACGCCCCCACTTTAATGATATAGCATGCCAGCTTAGGCCCATGCTATAGATAACAGGTGCTTTACTCAAACACCTGGTTCCTCACGCATCATCTGAATTAGGGATAATACGGCAAAAACTGTTAATGCCAACGTTTATTTGGCACATGCTAATTTATTTACATTAAGATAGGTGATACAACACACATTTTAAAAGAAGTAAAATGAAAAAGATGAACGAAGCTTAATTATCTTTTTATCTTCGGAGTAACACTCTTTTGGGAACTGAGAATAGCCTCCATTGGTATAATGTTCCGGTCAGACATCAATGCCTCAGCACTCCTGTAATCTGTAAATGAGTGCATCCAGCCGTCTAACACCACCCAAAGTATTGCTGGGTACACCATGTAGTACTTCAGCCTCTTACTCTTTGCCTTCTCATTTGGCACATTAATGAACGTTGTTATTTCTCCTGTATGTCATGACGTGTTTTTGCATTATAATGTACTATTTATGTCTTATATGGCAGAGCACTCTCAGAGCAGCAGAGTCCTCTGAATGCATCTTTTACCTGATATAAGCATTGTTCAACTTGCAATCTTTCTCCTGTTCGCATTCCCTACTGGATTGGGATTTATATTTGGGGAATGAACACCTTCAAAGGCCCCAAGTAATTGCATAGTTTTAGAATGTACATGTTGTCAATAGAGGCACCATTTTAGTTCGTCATCCACCATAAGCCCAAGATATGTATAAGCAGTCACTTGTTCCAGGTATGTCTTATTCATCCTCCAAATATAACTTCTTGGTGGAACATGGGGGAAGCAAAGACCATTGCCTTGGATTTATCTGTATTTATCCAGAGCCCATTGTGTGTGGCAGAATGGCCTAATGCTTCCAGATGAATCTGAAACTCCCTATGTGTACAATCGAGGATAAGCAGATAGTCTGCATAGCCAACCCATGCGACTGAGCTGCTGCCATATTTTACAGGATAGGTACTGGAAAGATCCAAGGCAGCCTCCAGGTCAGATAAATACAAATGAAATATTGTAGGAGCCAGAAGGCACCCCTGCTTACCCTCCTACAATTAGGGATCCACTCTGACACTCTGCCCTTCCAACCTAATTCTAAGATGTGTGTCAGAGTAAAGGAGAATAATCAGACATAAAAGACCAGGTAGTATATTGTTGGCATAGATCATTAGGAAAGAAACCGACACTGGGCCAGCGAACAAGACATTTTATTGTGAAATTTTTTAGATTTCCCACAAAAGAAATGATCCGCAAGATTGCGTGAAATAGCTTACTTATCATGGGGAGGAAACACAATTTTGATATTTGGAGATTTGAGTAACTGAGTGACAGTAGACGGCACCAGACTCCGATTGGTTGCTGTGGCTGGGGTGGCCTTTGGGCACGTGGGTCAGCTGGGCTCATCTTCATGGGATGAAGGTCAGGCTGAGTCCACAAGATGTAACTGTTCTAACTAATCTAAACTACACAATCATTATTGGCATGCAAAGAGTAATGTTAAGCATAAAACTTGTACCAGAATGAGGGGTCGCCTATAAATCGTGCGCAAACATACACACATTCTAACCCAGTCCTTTATGGGGGCAGAGGTGCAGTGGTCTTTATTTCCAGATGCCTTATCTGGGGGGGTTTGATCTGTGATTAATTCTCCCTGGTGCCTCATGGTTCAAACAAATGGATTGATGGGTTTTGGTGCAAGGGAAAATATATGATCACACAGGATTAGGTGTACGGGGGCAATTTTTAGGTGATCTGTGGGGAAGGGTCTTACAAACAGTTACATGAAAGGAGAGTAGAGGGGCAAAGGCTGTACAGACAGTGGTGGGGGTTGAGGGAGCAGGAGCAGGCTTGTGGAGACGGATGGGTACACAAGTCAAGATTCGCCCCAGTCACACACAGGGCAATGAGCTCAGAGCAAGAGAAAGAATACTGTATCAGTTTGCAACAAATCACGACTGGGCTTCCGTGAGAAAAGGGCTGGTGCAGCGCAGACAGGGGAGGAGGTGCAGGGGGTGTCAGGGCTTGCTGTGTGGTGCTGGACTGTGGGAGAGATGGCATTTTAGAAATCATTGAGCGGCCTGGTAAAAAGATGGAGTCTGAGGTGGCACAAAATGGAGTATGCATGTGTCATCCAATGGCTTTTCTCCACTGTTGTCAGAGGAAAGACAAGGGGGACGTCTCCCCGCGATGGGATGAGCAATAGATTGCTTTCATGCAGAATGTACAGTGGGGGGGCAAAAGGACCCTTCATCCCTTACATTCTCCCCTTTTGTTACACCTAAAGTAACGAATATCCTTGGTTATTAGTGTGCCTGCGTTCCTTCGCCTCCATTACTGCTTCACCAGACAGGTCAACGCAACCAACGCAATCTCTTCAGCAGCAGCCTACCACTCAAAACTTATCACCGCAGCAAGGCCCTTCCTTTCGCAGGAAAACTCCCTCACCATCGCAAGAGCTATCATAGGATCCCACCTAGACTACTGCAATGCACTCCTACTAGGCACTTCAGCCAAAAACATTAAAAAACTTCAAACGATGCAGAACAATGCCCTCAGAACAGCAACAGGAATCTCGAAAAGAGACCACATTTCAGCCACCAGAAAATCCGTCCACTGGCTTCCAGTTAAGGAAGGAATCCTTTCCAAATCACTGGCACTCACCCACAATGCCGACAGGACACAGCACAATGCTACCTTGCGCAGAGATTCTCTGATCCCCCCTCCAACAGACCAACTAGATCTAGCCACACCAACCACCTAGCAATTCCAAAAAGCCTCAGAACCAGAGCAGGTGGCACTAGCTTCCCAGTCCTCGCCGTCACCAACTGGAACTTATTACCCGCCGAGATTAGAGGTATCAAATCCCACCTGTGCTTCAGGAAAGCAATAAAAATTATGCTGTTTGTATAAACCCCACTTGGGCCCTGTCAACTGTATAACCGCTGTAATGTCAAACGTCCTTTTTTCCCAGGCTAGGGGTAGATACGATCTTGCTGTAACCTCCTCTATCTACCCCTCCTTGCACTGCAACTAAGTCATTGGGCCTCATTACACGGATGGCGGTAAGCGTTAACGGTGACCGTTAATGGCAACGGTGACCGTTAACCCTTACCGCCGTACTACGAGGTCCCTTTGCGGGTTGGTGATTTAACGCCTGCTTTTTGCAGGCGTTAAAAACCAACCCGCTAATGGACCTCGGAGCTAATTACGGCACCGCAAAATTGCGGTGCCGTAATTAGCGCCTTCCCCATTCCCATAGAGCCCTATGGGGCAGAAATGGGAATGGGGAAGGGCAATGGCGGAAGGGGGATTTACCGGCCCACCAACCTTGGAATGGGGGCGGTAAATCCCCTTTCCGCCAAGGCGGTGCCGGTATTTTACCGGCATGAGCCATGGCGCTAATAGCGCCATGGCTCACCGCCTTCGGTGTAATGAGGCCCATTATCTTGCAACAGCGCCCGATGCCTCTGGGCTGTGTGGCGCTTTACAAATTTAAAAAAATAAAAAAAAATAAAATCCCAGGCTGGAGTTCCCTTTATTGGCATGCTCTACATACAGACCTCAGGCTTTGACCCCTTCTTGCGTATTCGTCAGGTGTGCAGGTCATGTATATACATCCACCATCCCCAGCGAGGTCCACCCACATCTCCTTAAACCACTGTAGTTCATGAGGTTCTTTGATGGTTGTGTGCCATAGGTTATCCACTCTATATCCTGTAGTATACAGTGCTGTCATGCAATATTTGGGAACATTGATATCCCCTGTTTGTACTTGCAAATCCTTTGTTTCATGAGCAGGGTTGGATTGGCCCCTCTGCCTTTTGGCCTGGGGCCGGGCCAAAATAGTCCCTGGGGGGGGCAAGCCGGTTTCTGGCCAAGCCTTTCATCCTTCTTAGGTAGATAAATGAGTACCAACATAGGTTGGGTGATATTGTATGCATATGTGTTCTATAAATAAAAGAGCTTAATCGTAAGTGGTAAACCATAACTTTATCATTTGGCCTTGGACGTCTGCTTGGATTCACAGTAATTTAGTGTACTTAGGAATAATGCTATTTGATTCCACTTCCTGTTTTGTCGAGGGGTGAAAGGTTGTGTTTCATCACTTCCCGGGATGTCACTTTGGGGTGGGGTCAAATGACATCACTTCTGGAAGTCAAGGGTCGTGAGGCGGGGGGGTGGACAACTTTTTTGAGACAAGGGGTGGGCCACTTTTTTTGGGAGACTGGGCCTATTTCTTGTCCCTGTTCATGAGGCACCTTTGTTGGATTGCCCACTGTCACCATCATCATTGCAGTACTATGCATAGATTCTGCACACCATCAAACCCCAACCTGGCACACACGGAAAGTCAGCAGCAAAAATACTATGATGGGGACCAGTAGCTTCATTGCAGCCCTGAACCAGGACGGTACCCAATCAAAAATAGTATTGAACTAGTCACTCGGCTGTACTCCACCTTCCTTCTTCATCCGCTCTCCGAGGTTGTGTACTACAGCTATCACATGTGATAATGTCCCATTGTCAGCATCTGCAGAAGGCACAAATGTGCAACATGCACTCCCAAATTTTCGGCAAACACTGCCTTCCATTGCTGTGAGATGGTCGAGGACATAGTGGTTTTGCATGCTCATCAACAGCAGGGCTCTGAGTTCTACCTTGATGACATTGAACCCCTATTCAGTGTCGTTTGCAAGTGAGATCAGCTCCCACCTCACAATTTGTAACCACTTGGCATTTGCTCATACCTGGATACTTGGTATGAGTGATGCAAAAAATTTCTCTGCTGAGTTGAACAGCTTAAACTGGTCCAGTATCTGTGCCAGAAGATTGGAAGAATCTTTGGAGATATAGTTTGATGCTCTCCTTTTGCGTGACACTCTGTCTTGTAGCTTATCCTCCGACAGCACATTGTATGTTGGGGGTTCTTCAGTTGTTGACTGGGGTGCTGGGGATGTCCTGGCAGGTGTTAGGAAAGATTTCATGATTATATGTAATTTTCCCTCCATGTGTCAACCCCCCATCTTTTTGCTGCTGTTTTACACCCTGATCTAGACTTTGCCAGAGAAGTGCAGCCTTCCGCCGCACTCCTCTGGGCTTTCGCTCAATTCTTATGGGGAAACTGACATGCCCTTAAGAAAGTCAGTACTGGGAGACTTTGTTTCCCTTAGTCCTTTCCTCATGTTGCAGCATTTGTGCAACATGAAACAAGAGTGCACTGTAACTTACTTTACCGCGCTCTTGGGTCTCTAGTCATTCCAAAGGCCCTAGAAACTCTTGCTGGACTTATTATGAACTGTGCAAGTGTATCACGGAAAGGACTGGTGGCAGCTATCGTTTCTCTTGTGTTTTGAACCCTTTTTGCCATGTTATCCGTGCTTACTGCATTTGGCACAAATGAGTGGCCTGGCTCCAAAATGGCCATGCAACGAGGTTCTTTGTCCTGTCCTTTGGCCATCTTGCCCTTCACCTTCCCCAGGTTGAGCCGACCTGGGTCAGTCCTTATTTGGTCATGCACTTTCCTGTGAAACCCAATGCTTTCGCAGGCTTCTGCATGCCTTGGGTGTATGCCTCCAGGATGTGGGCTGGGATGTCTGTTCCCAATACACATCCTGGGTGCCAGAGAGTCTGGAGTGTCCTGAATGCCTGGGACCACCGTGGTCCCTGATAGGTCCACGTATGGTGTGAGTGTTTGTGAGCAGATCTCCCATTGGGTCCTCTCCATTTTGGCACGAAGGGAACTTTGGATAAGAGGAGGCTGAAAACACCACTACCAGGTTGATCTCCTGAGTTCACACCGAACGAGGGATAAGGAGCCAAGTATCCTGCAACAAGAAGCTGAGTCGAGGAATCGCTGGTGACCCGCTGAAGGTTTGGCATCCTGAAAGACTGTCGTCCTGTGAGACCCCTCTGCATCTGATCATCCTAGAAGGTCTGTGAAGGCACTTCGACCCATTGGAATAGTGGGATCAACTATTCCCGGCACCTTCATCAAACCCTGCAAGTAAGCCTCTTCACAAGTGTTCTTGGGCCAACCAGTGGGCAGACCAGCATACACAGGGCGTTTGCTCTGTAACCACCGCCGTTTCAGGGAAGCCCTCGAAACTTGGCCTACTGCTAGCTCTGTGTCCACGTCACTCTCACACCGAATATCGTACACTTGGCATTACCAGGTCTCAAGTGAGACGAGTGCGCCCGGACCACAGTTAACACGGTTGCCGTGTTGCCCTGCTGTGGTAACAACCTGAGCATGTTTGCTGCATTTGGGACACCCTTGCCCTTGCATCCTGCTACCGCAGAATCTACACGGTGTCGAGACGTCCTGATCATCGCATCTGAACCTGCCAGCAACGTGAACTTAACTGGTGAAGTCTGGGTCTGCCTGCGTCGGTGACCGGTGAGTAGTCCATACCCCAACCGGTGGCCCCTAGCGCTGGAACCCACTTCTCTTCCACTGCTGTTGCGAAATAGCGGATCTGTCCCGCACCCTCACCCTGCCTCCGCCCGCAAGTGGAGTTCTTGCTCAAGTAGTGGGAGACCTGTTCTTCATCGCTTTATCTACCTTCCTGAACTGTCAGAGACCCTTGAAGAGACCCTAATTTGTCCATTGGCACAAGCGCGTGCAGGTACTTTTGAGCAAAAGGTTGCTCTCTTCGTAGGGCTCGGACTTCCTCCTAGTTAGGTGTATTTCTGATGTCGAACTGGGTCTAATGATTATTTGCACTGCCTGTTTTCCTCCCCATCTAGGTGGTCTACATATTACGTGCTCATAACTCCTTCGGCCCTTCGGTCTTGCATATATATTGTATTGATTGTGATGTGTTGGTTTACTTTAGTATTATTGTGATTCTTTGCTATGGTCGATGTTACAAAGGCTTTGTAATAAATGTGTCTATATTTTTAATATAACACCTTTCTGGAGTAATTTGTAAGTGTCCTTGCTTTGTGTGCTCATTGAGGTCTTTCAGTCACCCTCAACCCTCTTGAGACTTAGGGCCTCATCACGAGTCTGGCAGTAACCCTTAAATGTGGCGGTAGCGCTATTACAAATCATGGCTTTGGCGGCTTTCCCCCCAGCTCTGAGCTGGGGGAAATCCACTGAAAATGTGTGTTATTTCCACCGGCGGGAAATCCGCCAGTGTAAGAGCGCAAAATTTCCCCATTGAGCCCAATGGGGGAATGGGGCATTCCCGAATGGGCTCAATGGGAAATGGGGAATTACATTACCGCCAAACTCGTGATCCGGTGCTATTAGCGCTGGGGAGTTCGGCGGTAGGGCTAATACCACCAAAGTCGTGATCAGGCCCTTAGTCTTGACCGCTGCCATCGCTACCCTGATTGGTCTGGCTTGTCCAGAGGTTACCCTGTTCCAAGAAACTAGACTGGCCTTCTGAACCTCTGCCCCTCCAGGTCTGAGTTCAGAAATCCATCTTAACAGCAGGCACCCTCTCCCCCTGGACATGGCTCTCCGGAATCACCATCAGGGCCAAATGTAGCGTAGCTAGGACACAAGTACCTCTCCATGATGGTGGGAGGTGGAATTACGCCTGTTTGCCACATGCCCAATAATTGTCCATCAAAGTAGCTGTTCCTTTCTTCATGTCAGGGAGCATAAGCGTTTTTTTGCATTATTTGTTTGAACCCATGGACACCTTCCCTTCTCTGTGGAAGTAAAGTTTGTATTGCACTTTGCGTTGGATCCTGATTGGTTTTTCAAGTGCTGTCCCCCATGTTAGTTTGGCAATGTGCTGGGACCAAGTCTGTTTGCGTGTTTTTTCGAGCCATTGAAATGTTTCTTCTGACAGTCCACGTAGTGCTTCTACCTTGCACATCACCGTTTCCTCTTGCCATTTGTTTTCTGCAAACATTGTCCCTTTTATAACAAATAATTGTTCCTTGATGCAAAGTACTCCTTGAGGCTAACTGTGACAGGTCTTCTCGTTCTGAAGCAGTTGTAACGTTACTGTGTGTGCTTGGAAAGTACTTTGAATTCTACAAAGTGCAAGATGAACGAGACATAGCAACTTTTGTTCTTTGCTTGTTTGCCCATGGTGCTCATATCAGAGTACCATTTGCTAGACTGATTTGGGTGACAGGGATATTCTACTGCATCCAACCCCAGGTCATGATAAGCATCATATCTGGTTCTTTTGTTTTCCCTTCTATTTCTCCCACCTAGACCATTTTGTATCTTCATTATTCTTTCATAATGGAAAGGAACAATGCCAAAATTCACCTTTTCGTTTTGATCAAAATTATGTTGCCAATACTGTGTGACAGAATAGGTAGTTGGGGTGGGTGTTTGAGACCTAAAGTGCATGTAATCGTCATTTGAAGTAGGTTCAAAGGTTGTCTGTGGGTGAGCATATGACAGCTTTAATACATCAGGAATGGGTCATCTTCATTGTAAGCATATAATACATTTTCATCACTATTTATTGTTGAGTACCCCATCTGTGGGGCTTTTAGTGTATGATTTTTGTGCAGAGAGGTAAGATTTGTAGAGACATCGTGGGCCCACATCAGTTTGATCCCATCCCATATTAAGTGGGTTCCCTCTTGCACCAGATTTGCCCTATGTCCCCCTTCTTTTATACCCAATAAAATAAAAGACACGCCCCAATAAAGTCCCAAAGAATATGATATTGTTGAGAACACGATGGCCGTATAGTAGACGTCACATTCATATGAGCAGGCTCTAGTAGCACTAACATTGCCCCTACTCCTAACTACATCTGTCGTGTTGTCATTGAGGGCCCTCATTTCTGCAAAGTTTGTATTGTACCTACAGAGTGGAATACAATGGGTTAAGTACATTTTCAGTTATGCAAAAACATATTATTCCATGTTAAGAGAGGCAATGAAGGATCGAAGAGAGAGAGAGAGAGAGAGAGAGAGCAAGAGGGAGACAGAGAGAGAGAGAGAGAGAGAGAGAGAGACTTATAATATACATCTATATACATTCAATTGTTATTCACTTTTTATAAACTCATTAACCACTTAGTTGTGCATGTATTCACACTTGTACATCTTTGTTTTATTCCCAAATATTGATATTCTGCTTAATGTGTTCACATTATGGCACAGCCAATTCTTGCTCATTTGGCCACTCCCCATCTGGTATTACGCTGCCATGTGCTTTTCTAACATCAGAGAGGAGTATCCAATATTTCAGGCCCTTAAACTTTACTGCAGAGGGTGTGCAGTATATAACCTCACAAGGGCCGTGAACTCTTGGAGAGTTCCATCTCCTCATATATCTCTGCATGTACACCAACTCCCCAGGCATTAACTGTGTCATGGGACTGTCTGATGCTGCAGTATTTGTGTCAGTCTCGCTTTCCCTAGTGAAGGGTGGGGCCACTTGTTCAGCTATTCTCCTCACTGCTCGTGTAAGCTGTGTCAGGTAGTCCCAAAATTCCTCCCCCAGGATTGTGGCAGTCCGATGAGCTTCTGATACTCTTCTTATTGGGGACAGCAGGGTTTGTATGCATCTTCCTGTTACTATCTCGTGCAGGGACAAGTGGTGATCCTTGTTTGGTTGTATTCTCAATTAGAATAATGCTAAGGGCAGGCAATATACCCAGTTATTTTTGACAGTCTGATTTTAAGGAGGCTGTTGATTTTCCCAACCACCTTGTTCACTTGTGGGTGGTATATTGAACATAATTTGTGTTGTATACCTAGTAGGGACGTTACTGCCTTAAAGAGGTCATTAACAAAGTGTCTTCCATTGTCAGAGCATATGACATCACAAATGCCCTAACGCAGGAACACTTCTCTCACTAAAAATGTTGCAGTACATTTCACATCTGCGTGTGTACAATGTCCTGCTTCCATCCAGCGTGAAAAGGGGCAGACCACCACTATTAGGTATCTTGCACCATTGCAACTTTCTCTCATGTCCGCATAGTCAATGTGCAGCTCACGGAAAGGTCCAACGGGGCGGGGCAGTGTCCCTCACAGTGTTCTGAGGGTCATTCCAGAGCTGTATGTCTGAAAAGTTATGCATTCAACTGTCATTTTTGCTAGATGCTCTCGGAGGTTTGGGAAAAACAATCCTCCAGGATGTCAGCAGCTAAGTGCTGTTTTGTTGTATGTGCTGGAAAATGTAGTTGTTGAAATGTGAGCTGTAATAATTCCATGGTCATTACTACCTTTCCTGTATTTCCTTGACACCGCGGAAGATCAGTGGGTGACTTTGCACAACCCCTCTTTGACCATAATTCTTGTTCTTCAATTGGGGCTTTTTTCTGTAAGTCAATTATCTGTGTGATGGGCAGTGAGTTATATCCAACTTCTTTTTCCTCTTGCACGCTTCCTTTTAGCAAATACTCTGTTGCTTGGGGCTTTTGGAAGTATGCTGCCTGCTTTGCAGCGGCATCTGCTCCAGCGTTTCCTAATGGGATTATGTAAACGTTATTGGTATGTGCTTGGCATTTTACCAAAGCCACTATGGATGGTTCTGCTAGAGCTTCTATCAGTTCATTTACGAGTTCTGCATGTTGTACTGGGGACCCATCTGCCCTCTTGAAACCTCTCCTCCTTCACCTCGATAATCCAGCATGTACCATTGTGGTTAGGTATGCCGAATCTGAATAAATGGTTACTGCACATCCTTTCGCTGCATCCAATGCTTCAATTAGTGCTACCAGTTCTGCTGCTTGTGCTAAATAATGCATAGGTAGTCTTTTTTGCACGATAACCTCATACTCCCCTTTCTCCCACCTTACTACTGCTGCACCCACATGCTTCTCTCCTGTGTCTGAGCCAATAGATGCCGACCCATCCACAAAATACACCTCACCTTTCTCTAGAGAATTCTCATTTGCTTTGGGAATGTCATCTCCTTCCCCTTCATACGTGGCACAATCATGCTTCTGCATGTCTTCCACTGTGCATGGCTTAGTGAGGAAAGTGGCTGGATTTACAGTTTTGTAACATACTATGTGAATGCTTGAGCTAGAGAGTATTGTTTCATAAGAAATTGATCTTTGTGTGGTGAGTGTAGATGGATCGTTCGAGAATTGCAAACAAGGAGTGTTCAACAAATAATGTGACTGAGCACCCCATCACTATGGTGGCGCTTTTCATAATCGCAAAGGCGGCAGCTGGAGAGCTTGTTCACAAGCAAAGTGCCCTTGCATCACGGAATCAAGAGTGCTGCTGTAATAGGTCAATGGCTTGGGACCCAAGGATGTCTTTTGTCTTAATACCGCTGTCATGAGTGTCCTATTGCAGTGTGAAAACAAATAAAATTCCCATTCATGATCAGGGCTGTAGAGATTAGTTATTTTAATGTTATGAAGGCTGTGTGAATGTCTTGTGTCCATGTGATAGTTTGCTTTCTTTTGAGTCTCTTTTAGTGCTTGTATTAGGGGCCTTGAGTATGCTGCATAGTCGAGTGTCCATGCTTGGCAATTATAACACATGCCAAGAAACCTTTGTATGTCCTTCACTCTGTGTGGGCCTGGCTGTAGCGCGTACTGTTGCTGCCCTATCAGGGATTATTCTTTTGCCATCTTTGGATATCAGTTGTCACAGATACAGTACTTCTGCTAGACAGTACTGCAACTTTATTATGTGCAACTTGTAACCTTTGTGTGGCAACAAATTCAGTAATGTTATTGAATCTGCTCTGCACTGTTCCTCATTTTCACTGCAAATCAAAAGGTTGTCTATGTATTGAATTACTGTGCTTTTTACATCAATATTACCAAGATTTTCATGCAATATTCTGTTAAAAATACTTGGGCTTTCACAGTATCCGTCTGGTAACCTGCATTGTTCGTATCTTTTCCCCCCCAGGGTAAATGCAGTCAGGTATTGTGAGCTTGGATCGAGTGGCACCGAGACATTTTTCTTTTTCAAGTATAACGCTGTAAAGCATGTGGCTGTTTTTGGGATGCTGCACAAAACGGATGCATAGTTCGGGACAAGGGGAAACTCCATCTGTATGACATCATTAAGTGGGCGTAAAACATGTATCATCCTCCAAGCCCCTCCCTTCACTTTCTTAATTGGATAAATCTCAGTATTGCAAGGGGAATTGGATGGCACAATGATACCCTGCTGTAGCATTCCATGTATTGTTTGTTTTATTCCCTCCTCTGCTTCTCTTGACAGGGGATATTGTTTTACCCGGGGAAGCACCGCACCAGGTTTAAGTTTCATTTTAAATGGGGTTACCTCTTGCAAGAGCCCTACATCATAGGGGTTGGTGGTCCATAATTTTGTGGATACCTGTTGCATGTCCTCATCAAAAAATGATGTTGGTGCACTGCAATAAC
This sequence comes from Ambystoma mexicanum, assembly GCF_040938575.1. Taxonomy (NCBI): domain Eukaryota; kingdom Metazoa; phylum Chordata; class Amphibia; order Caudata; family Ambystomatidae; genus Ambystoma; species Ambystoma mexicanum. The sequence continues at coordinate 930,390,151 of NC_090921.1, read as the reverse complement.
ATCACCGTCTCTAACAGCGTCAAAACCCTAGGAATCTACCTCGACTCCTCCCTCACACTGACAAGACAGATCAATTCCATATCATCAGCCACTGCTTACACCTGTAAACTCATCAATGCCAGCAGACCTTACCTCTCACCATCCAACTGCATCACCTTAGCCAGAGCGCTAGTCCTTTCCAAAGTTGACTACTGCAATGCGTTATACTTAGGAACCAGTCAGAAAAACATCAACAAACTACAAGTCATACAAAACAACGCCTTGCGAGCAGCCCTGAACATACCCAAACATGAACACATTTCGGACGCCAGACGCACCTGCCATTGGCTATCCATACCACAAAGAATTGAATATAAAACCATCTCACTCACACACAAATGCCTAGCTAACCAAGCACCCAGATACCTATCCGACAATCTCAATCACCACACCCCAGCGCGCCCTACCAGATCAGCTCAAACACATTGCTTAAATATCCCAAGATTTAAGCTCCAAAAAGCAGGTGGCTCCAGCTTCCCCGTGCTTGCCTCCAAACTTTGGAATTCACTTCCACTCGAGCTGAGATCAGAACCTTCCTTTCACAGATTTAGACACAACACCAAAATTTGGCTTCTATCCAAAGAAACGTAAACTGCCTAGCCCTACCTTACTAGCATGCACCAAGACTGTAAATTTGTAAATATGTAATCGGTTTGTACATTTCTGTTGTATTATTCTTGTTGTATTCATCGCAAGCGCCTGGATGCCCTAGGGCCAGGCGGCGCTATACAAATAATAAACTAAACTAAACTAAACTGACAAAGGCCTTAAGGGGGTTTGTTACTCATCTGTTTTGGACCATTATATCACATGGAATGCATATTTCCAGTATTATCTCCACATCATTGTCATTGTCAGTGAACAGCTCCTAGTAGGTCAGATCTCGCAGCGCTTTGTTTGGGTGTATGCATAGTACTATAGTACTGTTCGCCACTCGCAACCATGCGTGTCCAGACCTATTGCCACAATACGTCCAGCTGATACTTGTACTCCCTGCAGATCTAGGGAGAGGATGGTACCTGGTAATATTTCAGGGGCAGCCATGGGGCAGAAAACAAAGTCAGAGGCTACTCTACATTCCTTTCCTGTTTTTCGGCAGCACCCTTGCCAGAAACGGTATCCCATACACAAACTTGTCTACATTAGTGGGCACCCCTTGGACAGCTATTTCATTTGGTATTGTGTTAATCAACAGCATTGCCTGGAGGGGGCATATCCCCAGGGTTGAGCACGCTATACCCCTTTTAGTGAAGAAATAGTCATATTGAGCTTGCTAAGGAGGTTCCTCCCCACCAGGTTCACCGGCAGGTCTTCGTGATACAATAGGGGTGCTCGCACACTTTCCCCCCATCTTTACATCCAAATGCTTAGTGTATGGAACTGTGACCAAAGCCCCAGAAAATCCCTGCGTTTCCACATTTTTGCCAGACAGCGGAAACCTGCCTTCCATTAGGCATGATTTTTCCGCTCCTGAGTCCACCATAAAGATGAACTGCCTGTCTCCTATCTCCACCCCCACCAGTGAGTGGTTCCTCGTCTGGACAGAGAGTAGTTGATAGGATTGGACAGGCAAGTGCTCTCTGTGGGCTGTCCTAGTCTGGGTGTGTTTTTTTCCCAGGAAAGTAAATACACTTGCGCCAAAAATGGTAATTCCCTGATATGGTGCTGGTACACCAGTTGCAGTGGTGGTGAAATGGTTATTGTGTGTGTTCCCCATTTTACTTTGGCGTGTTAATCGTTGTTGTACCCCCTGTGACGGAGCTCGGGTCCTTGCATGAATCTGTTGTCAATCTGTTCCTCGGGTCCATTAGCTCCCATGGGCAATCTGTAGGGGCTGCATGGGTGGGGATGACCATATTGCTGTTCATTATTATTATCATTTTGAATATTGATAATATCCCATGGGACGGGTATGACATTCCCTTGTAAAATGGCCCCACCTACCATATGACCAACATGCTCCTTGTCCCCCTCCTCTCGGCCCTACATACTGCTCCTCTTCAGCCCATTGTTCTTGCCCGTTTGCTGCCCAGGTGGCTGCCATTTTAGCCTGCTGAACTGCTGGCCCCTCCTCCCCATCTCCTTGTCGTTCTGGGGGTAGGGCGGCTGTTACTGCTGTGACCTTCACCAATTTATGTTGCACAAGTTTTACTTCATCTGCCAATCTTTTCTGTGCAATTTCTTTCTCCCTTTCTTTGATCCTCCTACAATGGTGTACTATGATGCTCTGTATTTCTGGCCACCCTTTGGCTTCTATCCTAGCAATTTTATCTAGGGCCTTCTGAACCTCCTTTGGGAGGACTCTCTTGATAATGAAGTAAAAGAGGGAGGTTGACCGGTGTTAGGCAGAATCACCTGCAGTAACCTTGGGGAACACTACAGGCAATTAGGACTACAAGTGTAAGCACAATTTCACCTTTGGTACAAGCCTGTACTACACAGTAAAGTGGTAGCGATGGCTGAGCAGCCAGACTTATCTCAAGAGTTTAAGTGAGCAGTAGAACGAGTTACACAAAGGACCCACACATACAGTGATTCAAATATACACTTACTCAAGGTTTCTGGGTAAAAGAATACACATTTATTTACACAGTCAGTTAGAAAACATTACACTAGCCTAAGCAGCTCAACATCACACACGATTACACCACAAAAATCCAACCGGTAAGTAAATGAACAAGTTTAGCTCCAAAATGAAGTGGGAGCAAACTGATACTTCAGATACTTAATAAAGGAGGGAAAAGACAAGGTTATAAGAATAGACAGCCCAAATACATTCATAGGCAGGGCAAAGGGTTTCAGTTAAATACAACCAGCAATTCTTCTCAATAGGCCTGGGCCAAAGTCAATGGTTCAGAGTCTTTTGTATAGGATAGCACCGTTCTGGTATATAACGGTTAAGTCTTTGCCACAGAGATTAGAAGAATTTGACTAGATGAAAAGTTTGACGAATGTTAAGGGAAGGACAAGCCTTCGAAGTTGAGGAAAGTTTCACACACTTTCTCGATGACGTAAAAGATTTCCGGACCGTGTTTCCACAGTACCTTGTCAATGAAGAAAGCTGTAGCTGAGGCAGTTGTTCCTGACAGTTTGAGCAGATCTCGGTGTTCCTGAGCTTCAGTCGTGGGACAAGAAGGAAGATGTCGGGAGGTTCCTGCACTGCCCAGGGAAGATGCCAAAAGCTGTAGCAAGAGGTTGGTTTAAGGTGAGAGTGCCTTAAATTCCACAAGCTGGTTTCCTTCCCTCTGGCTATCCAGTTTCAACAGCACTCTGATAAAAATTCGACCAGATAGGGACGGTGTCCAGGTGGCTTGCGAGTTGGTTGTTCCCACCAAACTCAAGGGAAGAAGTTAACCTTGAAGGGCTTCTCTGTCGATGGAGTTTCAGGTAATTCGAACCTGCAGCAGGGTTTCACCGGTCATCCAGGAGTTGCAGCAGTCCTCATCCTTCAGCTCGTGTTCCAGTGGTTGACTCTGCTTTCCAAGTCCCAGAGACCTGCTTTTAAACAGTTTTCCCCCATTCATTCCAGCCTGGGTGTCACTCACACAGCAGGGTGTTTGTCCTTGCTGGACAGCCAGCCAGCCAATCATGCCAGAGTGCATTCAGGTCTCCTAGAAGACTGAGCACAGGGAGTTTCAGGCACATTCCTCACATCCTGTCCACCCCAGACACTCAGGCACCAGAGGAGAGCATCATCACTGAAGCCTGCAAAAAGGCCAACAAACAAAGGGACCAAACCTGGTTTGGCACGCAGAGACAAACACAAGAAGGACCTTTCCTAAAAGAAATGGCAAAAAAAGATGACCACAGTCTGTTTTTACTGTCATCCAAGTATGTCATGCAGAAGTCCTCCATTCAGAACTTCATTAACCACCCTTTGGAATGTAGCAGGTGCATTCTTTAGTCCAAAAGGCTTTAGCTTAAACTGGTAGAGGCCTGTTGGGGTGGAAAATGTAGTTTTCTCCTTGACATGGTCTGTCAGTGCTATTTGCCAATAGCCTGAAGGGAGGTGAAATGTACTTAGGTACTTGGCTGAACCACGTTTATCCACCAGTTCATCTGTCCTTGGTAAAGGGTGGGCATCAGTCTTGGTGACTGCATTAAGAGCTCTATAGTCCACATGGAATGTCAACTTCTTGGATCCTGCCTTTGGTACTAGAACAACTGGACTAGACCATGGACTGGAAGAGGGCTCTATTAGCCCGAGATCAAGCATCTTGTTGACCTTCTCCTTTATGTGGGATCTTACATGATCTGACATCCTGTAAAATTTGTTTTTGACAGGTAAACAGTCACCAGTTTGAATATCATGCTGGCCCCAAGAGGTCAAGCCTGGTGATACTCAAAAAACAGGGAGGAAAACTGATTTAACAGAAATGTGCACTCCTCCTGTTGTTCAGGTGTCAAATTAGAAGAGAGATTAACTCCTTCTATTTTCTAATCTAAAGGCTGGCCTCTGAGTAGGTCAGGTAGAGGTTCACTCTCCTCCTCCTCTTGAGCTGAAGCTAGAAGCAAAGCTCCCACTTCTGGTCTTGAGACGTAAGCTTTAAAACGGTTGGTGTGAAAGACTCTGGGAGCCTCTTAGGATTGCCTAAGTCTACCAGATAGTTGACGTCTCCAAGTTTACCCACAACCTTGAAGGGCCCTATCCATTTGTCATGTAAGGCCCTCTGCCTTGTAGGTACCATAACTAGAACTAGCTGGTCTTGAGTAAACTCAACCATGTTGGCCTTCTGGTCATGCCAATGCTTCACCAGAGCCTGACCTGCTTTAAAGTTGTCTGAAGATTCTGCCATCATGTGTTACAAACTCCCCTGGAGACCTATCACATAGTCAGCAACTCACACTGGCTTGGGGGAAGGAGCACTCTCCAACCCCTCCTTAATTAAGGCCAAGGGGCCTCTAACTGGATGACCATAAAGAAGTTCAAAGGGACTAAATCCAAATCCCTCCTGAGGGACTTCTCTATAAGCAAAGAGAAGGCCTGGCAGTAGAAGGTCCACTTTCTTCTAAGGGGTTCCTCTAAAGCACCTATCATGCTCTTCATTCTATGGTTGAACCTCTCTACCAATCCATTTGTCTGAGGATGGTAGGCAGTTGAGAACTTATACGTTACTCCACAGTTTCTCCACATGGCTTGCATAGAGTGGGACATAAAATGTAATCCCCTATCAGAGATAACCTCTTTAGGAAAACCTACTCTAGTAAAAATACCAAGTAGGGCCTTAGCAACAGCCTGAGCTTTAACAGTTCCCATAGGTATTGCTTCAGGATACCTAGTAGCATGGTCTACTACAACCAGGATAAACCTGTTTCCTGAAGATGTGGGAGGGTCTAAAGGACCAACAAATGTCAATTCCTACCATCTCAAAAGGATCTCCCACCACTGGGAGAGGCACCAAGGGGGCCACATTTTTGGCTCCACTCTTGCCAGAGGTTTGGCTAGTGTGACAACTCCTATAGAACGTATCTACATCAGACCCCAATTTAGGCCAGAAGAAATATAGAGATAACCTTTACTTGGTCTTCTTAAAGCTTAAGTGACCAGCCAAAGGTATCTCATGGGCTAACTGTAGGAACTGGAGTCTGCTTTCAAGAGGCACTTCAAGTCTTCTGTAGTCCTCAGGGATAGACTCAGTTGGTTCACTGTAAAAGAGGCCATCGTCCCAGTACAACCTATGCATCCCTGACTCTTGCACATCCAGCTGGGAAGCTGCCTGTTGGCGAAGACCTTCACGAGTAGGACACTGTCTTTTACCTCTGCTGAAGTCTGCCCTACAGGGTCCACCTTCTGCCAATAAAGACTGCAGCTCAGGATGGTCTGCAGGATCCAGATCTCCAACAGGAGCAATGTTCTCTTCCAGCTCTGATTCCCCAGCAGCTGATTCAAACACACAAGGTTGTTACACACACTCAGCCTCAGCTGGTGGAGGAGTCACAGGTGTGACTTTGGACAGTGCTCGCCGGGATGTCCTTGTTGGTAGCACAGGAGTGCTGGCTGTTTTCTTCCTGGAGGTTTTAGGTTGCCCCTTTTTCTCCTTCTTCTTAGAAATTGCAGTCCGTACGTCCTGTGTAAAGGAGTTATAGTTTCCTCTATAATCTCCTCTGGAGAGCCCCTTAAGGTACTCTCTCTGGCCTTCCTAGTCTGCACCTGTTTCCTTTTGCTGGGAGGCCTGGGGGTGCTTGATACAACTCCAAGATTGATAAGTCATTCAGGACTCTCCCAGGTACTTCACTCTGCACACTTACAGGTATCTTGATAGTCATATCATTACACTGGATGAGAGCTGGTAACTGTGGAAGCATTTTGACAGGGCCTCCAGCAAGCGTAGTTAGGAATGTAGGTGCATTAGCAACATCCTCTTCCTTGACAAATGATTCATCAACTACAGTTATGCTGGCCCCAGTGTCTCTAATGGCAGGGGTCTCCTCACCATTCACAACAACACTGTCCTTGTAATACTCTTTAGTATTGTCTGGGGTAGAGTTATACACATCTAAGTTATGTTGCTCCCACAGACCCAGGGGTACTAAAGAAACACTGGCTGAGACTTTCATGGGTTCCTCCGCCAGTAAGTGAAAGTTTCCACTTGCCATTGGTACTCATCCACTGGGGAGAAGGCTAAGGAGACAGTGTGGACCCCTGAAGGTATACCCTTACACCTGGGATCCCCTTTCACATGGTCAGTTGACCCACAAGTATACTATTTACCAAATGTTTTTATGAATGGGGGTTTGTTCTGACCTCCTTCTGGTTTGTCCCAAAAGGTACACTAGCCTTATTTGGTTTCCCTTGTGGCTTACCCTTGTTATGTGTGTGGCCCTCTTTTGGAGTGGAAGTATTTGAATTTTCTTTGGTATCTTGCTTGTGCTGCTTCCCCTCATCCTTCTTCTGAGTTACCCCAGAATCCTTATTAGTAGCATTGTTGGCAACCCACAAGTAACTTCTTTGGATCAATTTCCTTAGAGTCAGCCAAGTGCTTTCTCAGCTCAGAAGAGAAGGCATCATAAATAGATTCCAACATAAACAGATTTCTCATACCTTCATAAGTGTTCACTCTGTAACCCTTAACCCATCCATCTAGGTTTTTCAAACATTCAATCACCCAGGTAGCCCAAGTGGTACCATCATGCTTTTTGAGGGTTCTAAACGTTCTTAACATACTGAGAAGGGGTCTTCCCAAATCTAGCTATCAAGCTAGCTTCACAGTTTCATACTTCTTTCTGTTTATATCCCCAACTCCATCACCACATCAGTTGCAACAGGGGGTAGCCTACAAAAAAGCCAAGGAATCAACTGATTCCCTGTAATGTCTTGAATCCCATTGTTATATTCAAAAGCAGCCAACCAATCCAAAATATCAAGCTTGACCTCATACATACTTACTGCATCTTTGGGCATGCAAGGCCTCTTAGGACTGGAAGACCTAGAGGATTCCGGGAGAGAACCAGATTCAAGAGACAACTTTTTCATTTTAAGTGCATGATCCAATTCAATTTCTCTGCGTGTAAGCTCCTGATGCTTTGTTTCAGTTTGAGCTTCGATTCTTTGAAATTATAATTCCAGTCTCATCATTTCAAGTGAACAAATTCAGGACATAGGTTTGGACCTGATGGCGTTCCTGACGTCAAAGGTTGAGGCCTTTGAGCAGGTAGAGGTAAGACAAGGCCTACATTCTGAGACTCTCTGCCTCATCTAACTCATCCACTATATTAGGGCTGGGCTCTGACATATTATCATCCTCATCAACATTTTCCACATTTTCTTCAGGTGTGGGGGTTTCAGACCCACTCCTCAGACTTTGATATTCTAACAACTTTTCTATCAATTCAACCTCTTGCCGTTTACAGTGAGATTCATAGCTTTACGCATATCTCTCAATTGATCAACAGTTAAATTCAAAGGGTCTCCTGTCTGTAGCTTTCCGTATCAGTCATGATAAAACAATTGCTTTAATAGTGTTGGTTTGCCTTGGGAGGATTATTTGAATAAAGGTAAAAGTAGCACTCTAAATGTAACAAGTATACTTTATCATCACCGCTGTACACCAGTGTTAGGCAGAATCACCTGCAGTACCCTTGGGGAACACTACAGGCAATGAGGACTACAAGTGTAAGCACAATTGTACCTTTGGTACACACCTGTACTACTCAGTAAAGTGGTACAATGGCTGAGCAGCCAGACTTATCTCAAGAGTTTAAGTGAGCAGTAGAACAAGTTACACAAAGGAACCACAAATACAGTGAATCAAATATACACTTACTCAAGGTTTCTTGGTAAATCAATATACATTTATTTACTCAGTCAGTTAGAAAACATTACAGTAGCATAAGCAGCTCAATACCACACACTAATACACCACAAAGGTCCAACCGTAAGTAAACCAGCAATTCTTCTCAATAGTCCTGGGCCAAAGTCAATGGTTCAGATTCTTTTGTATAGGATAGCACAGTTCTGGTATATAACGGTTAAGTCTTTGCCACAGAGATTAGAAGAATTTGGCTAGGTGAAAAGTTTGATGAATGTTTAGGGAAGGACAAACATTCGTAGTTGAGGAAAGTTTCACACACTTTCTTGATGGCCGAAAAGATTTCCGGACTGCGTTTGCACAGCACCTTGTCAATGAGGAAAGCTGTAGCTAAGGCAGTTGTTCCTGGCAGTTCGAGCAGATCTCGCTGTCCCTGAGCTTCAGTCGTGGGGACAAGAAGGAGGACGTCGGGAGGTTCCTGCACTGCCCAGGAAAGAGGCCAAAAGCTGTAGCAAGACGTTGGTTTATGGTGTGAGTGCCTTAAAGTTCACAAGCTGGTTTCCTTCCCTCTGGCTATCTGGTTTTTAACAGATCGGAGGAGGCTTTGGATATGTAGTTGGATGATCTCCGCTTTCGCGATATCACACCTTGTGCGTTCTCCGTTGACAGGGCATACAGTGGTGGTTCTTCTGCGGATTGTGGATTTTCTGGGTGGCGGTCGGCTTGCAATCCCTTTCTTTCTTCGGTGTGACTTTCCGGGATCACAATCGGGGCTGAGTGCAGAATCGCCAGAGAAAATATGCCCATCCAAGACTGTGGGAGGTGTAGATATGCCTGTTTACCGCAGACCCAGTAAGTGTAAATAAGTGCTGCTGTCCCTTTCTTCATGTCTGGGATACTGAGTGTCCGATTGCAGCTCTTATTTGCACCCATGTTGTTTTTCCCCTCACCATTGAAGCATAGTTCATAGGATATTTCTTTTTGCAGCTTGAACAGCTTTTCTATAGCTGTTACCCATGTTAACTTTGTGATATGTTCTGTCCAAGCAGGTATGCAGGGTTTCTCGACCCATTGTAGTTTCTCTGCTGGCAGTCCTCGTAATGCTTCTGCTTTGCATGTTATTACTTCATCCTTCCATTTATTTTCTGAAAACAATGTCCCCTTAATCACGAAAAAAGGTTCTTTCAAGCATATCACTCCTTAAGCTCTTGAGTAGCAAGTCTTTTAGTTTTGAAGCATTGCAAACGATACTATGTGTGCCTGGAAGGTGTTCTTAATTATACATAAGGTGAGATGAAGGAGACACTGTGTGTCTGCAAGAGGCAATTCTTGAGGCAGTAGTACCTTAGGTGTGCCTGAGGCCTGGGGGATCAAGGAACACACATAACAGCTCTCATTAGTTGTCTGTTTTGAAGTGGAGCTCATATCCGCATACCATTTATTTGACTGATGTGGGTGTCTAGGGTCTTCTATTGTGTCTAGCCCCAGACCAGAAAAATCATCATATTTTCTCCACCCAACCTCCCTCCTCCTTCTGTTCCTTTTGAGGTAGCTCCTCGCATTTCTTGCTGCTTGCAGCGTTGTGTTCCGGTTGCCCGCCCCCCCTTTTCACACTCATCATATAAGGCCAGAAATCTTTCAGACATCTCATCATTTTCTTCCTTCCTGCTTACGGGTGACTCATTTTGTATGAGTGGAGTGATTGTTGGTGAGGGCAGGGTGGCAGTGGTGTCGTACAACCATGATAAGACAGAGGGGTTTTGATCATTTAACCCATTAATAATATATTCAGAAGCGTTGTGTGGGAGAGTTGGGCGTGGGGTACTGATGTAATTGGGGTGCTGCGCATGATCAGGGTGGGTGTCATGACCCCATACAAGCTGGAAGCCATCCCATATTAAATAAGCCCCCTCTTTAACCATCTTTTCCCATTCACCATGCTTGTTCCGTTGTTGGTTCCATTCCCTCCCCCATGATTCCTCTTGATAGAGAGGAATGAGATTGCCCAATAGAAGGTTAATCGAAACATCATTGTAAAGAATATAACTGCACACACAAACAGACAACACTCATACGAATATCTGCGTAAATCAAAATTCTCATTGCCGTTTCTGTCTACCCTAACATTATTCGATGCAGGCTGCCTGTTTGTTGCCATGGTTTCTCCTAGACATTGAAACATAAAAGTGTTTTAAGCAACCTTACAACAAATATGTAGACGTTAGAGATATTACATGGCCACGGTAGTGGCCATGTAGTTATGGTTAAGTTGGCGTTTCCATAGGAAGAGCACTTATTGGGCGGATTATAACTTCGCTCCCCCTGGACGAATCCTCACCAAGGTTTGCATAAAAATAAAAAGTATATGGCCCACTCTGAATTTCTTTGCAAAGTTTGGTGAGGTTTGGTCCAGGGGGGGCAAAGTTATAAGGGGGGTCCCAACATTATTTTTTTTCCCCATAGACTGAATGGGAAATAAACTTTGCTCGCACCTACAGCTCAAACCGCTGGACGGATTTTCACCAAATTTGGACCAGGAGCAGCGGCTTGGTCCCGGAAGCGTGCTTTGGCAAATTTGGTGAAAATCCGTCCAGGAGTTTTTTGTTAAATGACCAAAAAGTAGATCAGAAAAAATTAGTGATATCTGTGTTCGCTTCGGTGATTGAGCAAGCGGCTTGCATGATGTCCGCGGACATCTGACGTGCTTTTCTATTGGCTGCCATCTTTGTTTATCACATGAGAGGCTTTGTCAATAGGAGCGGGATATGCTGCCTGCACAGTGTAGATGTGGGCTGCATCGGCTCTGCATCGGCCACAAGTGTACCTGTAGGCTGTAATGTTTCTTTCAAGGCGGTGAGGCGCAGGCCCTCGTGTCTCTCTCCGCTTCCCCCTACCCCTCCACTCATGGCCCATGTCTCTCCTGTTCCCCCCACCCCCTGCTGATGCTCCGTGTGTTCCTTCTGTTCCCTCCACCCCCCACTCATGCCCCGTGTCTCCCTCCATTTCCCCCCACCCCATGCGCATGCTCTGTTTCTCCTTCCCATACCCCCCCCTCACATACATGCCAACCCTCCCGATTTAGGCGGGAGACTCCCTATTTTCCAGTAAAAAACATTGCAATTTTTTACTTTATCCCACCTAAAATATTTAATTTCCAAATACAGTCCTAGAGCAAAATTCCTCTCTCCCGACTTCTGTGGCAAGATCTCCCTCCCAGCTGCCCGAGAATGTTTGCATGTATGCGCTCATGTCCGTGTCTCCCTCCTCCCCCCACCCCCGTTCATGCCCCAGGTCTCCCCTGTTCCCCCTACCCCCCGCTCATGCCCCGTGTCTCCCTCCTTCCCCCCCAGCTCATGCCCTGTGTCTCCCTCCTTCCCCCCCAGCTCATGCCCTGTGTCTCTCTCCCCTTCCCCCACCCTCCGCTCATGCCCTGTGTGTCTCTCCCCTTCCCCCCACCCCCCGCTCATGCTCCGTGTCTCCCCTGTCCCCCCACCACCCGCTCATGGCCCGTGACTCCCTCGTGTTCCCCCCACCCCCCCACTCCCTGCTCATGCCCCGTGTCTGCCCTGTTCCCCCACCCCCTGCTCATGCCACATATCTCCCCTGTTCCCCTCCAACCCCCCCGCTCATGCCCCGTGTCTCCCTCGTGTTCCCCCCACCCCCGCTCATTCCCTGTGTCCCCCTCCTTCCCCCCACCCCCTGCTCATGCCCTGTGTCCCCTTCCTTCCCCCCACCCCCCGCTCATGTCCCATGTCTCCACTGTTCCCCCCACCCCCCGCTCATGCCCCGTATCTCCCTCCTTTCCCCCACCACCCACGGCTCATGCCCCGTGTCTCCCTTGTTACCCCGACCCCCGCTCATGCCCCATGTCTCCCTTGTGTTACCACCCACCCCCCGCTCATGCCCAGTGTCTCCCTTGTGTTACCCCACCCCCTCGCTCATGCCCCATGTCTCCCCTGTTCCACCCCACCCTCCCGCTCATGCCCCGTGTCTCCCTCGTATACCCCCACCCCCGCTCATGCCCTGTGTGTCTCCTGTTGCCCCCACCCTCCGCTCATGTCCCGTGTCTCCCTCGTGTTCCCCCCCACCCCCCGCTCATGCCCCATGTTACCCCCCCACCCCCCGCTCATGCCCTGTGTCTCCCTCCTTCCCCCCCACACCCCGCTCATGCCCTGTGTCCCCCTCCTTCTCCCCCACCCACCGCTCATGCCCCGTGTCCCCCTCCTTTCCCCCCACCCCCCCGCTCATGCGCCATGTCTCCCCTGTTCCCCCCACCCCCACTCATGCCCCGTGTCTCCCTCCATTCCCCCCCACCCCCGCTCATGCCCCGTGTCCTTCTCCTGTTCCCCCCACCCCCCGCTCATGCCCCATGTGTGCCCTGTTCCCCCCCACTCCCTGGTCATGCCCTGTCTCCCCTGTTACCCCCCACCCCCCGCTCATGCCCTGTGTCTCTCTTGTGTTACCCCCCGCTCATGCCCCGTGTCTCCCTTGTGTTACCCCCCACACCCGCTCATGCCCCGTGTCTCCCTTGTGTTACCCCACCCCCCGCTCATGCCCCCTGTCTCCCTTGTGTTACCCCCCACCCCCGCTCATGCCCTGTGTCTCCTGTGTTACCCCCCACCCCGTGCTCATGCCCCGTGTCTCCCTGTTCCCCCACCCCCGCTCATGCCCTGTGTCTCCCTCCTTCCCCTCCACCCCTGCTCATGCCCCGTGTCTCCCTCCTTCCCCCCCACCTCCCGCTCATGCCCCATGTCTCCCTCCTTTCCACCTCACCCCCCGCTCATGCCCCGTGTGTCTCTCCCATTCCCCCCACTCCCAGCTCATGCCCCGTGTGTCTCTCCCCTTCCCCCCACCCCCCGCTCATGCCCTGTGTGTCTCTCCCCTTCCCCCCACCCCCGCTCATGCCCCATGTCTCTCTCCACTTCCCCCCACCCTCCGCTCATGGCCTGTGTCTCCCTTGTGTTCCCCCCACTCGCCCTGCTCATGCCCCATGTCTGCCCTGTTCCCCCCACCCCCCCGGTCATGCCACATGTCTCCCCTGTTACCCCCACCCCCCGCTCATGCCACATGTCTCCCCTGTTCCCCCCACCTCCCCGCTCATGCCCCGTGTCTCCCTCCTCCCCCCACCCCCCGCTCATGCCCGTGTCCCCCTCCCCCCCCCACCCCTGCACATGCCCTGTGTCCCCCTCCTTTCCCCCACACCCCGCTCATGCCCCATGTCTCCCCTGTTCCCCCACCCCCCGCTCATGCCCCATGTCTCCCTCCTTTCTCCCCCCAGCCCCCGCTCATGCCCCATGTGTGCCCTGTTCCCCCCCACCCCCCGCTCATGCCCTGTGTCTCCCCTGTTACCCCCAGCCCCCGCTCATGCCCCGTGTGTGCCCTGTTCCCCCCACCCCCAGCTCATGCCCTGTGTGTGCTCTGTTCCCCCCACCCCCCACACTCATGCCCCGTGTCTCCCTTGTGTTACCCCCACCCCCCACGCTCATACCCCGTGTCTCCCTTGTGTTACCCCCACCCCTCACTCATGCCCGTGTCTCCCTTGTGTTAACCCCCACCCCCGCTTATGCCCCATGTCTCCCCTGTTACCCCCACCCCCCGCTCATGCCCCGTGTCTCCTTTGTGTTACCCCCCACCCCCACTCATGCCCGTGTCTCCCTTGTGTTACCCCCACCCCCGCTCATGACCCGTGTCTCCTGTGTTACTCATCACCCCCCGCTCATGCCCCGTGTCTCCCCTGTTCCCCCACACCTCGCTCATGTCCCTGTATCTCTCCTGTTCCCCCCACCCCCCGCTCATGCTGTGTGTGTGCCCTGTTTCCCCCCACCCCCGCTCATGCCCTGTTCCCCCCACCCCCCGCTCATACCCCCTATCGCCCTCCCCCCCACCACCTGCTCATGCCCCGTGTCTCCCCCCTTTTCCTCCTCACCCCCCACTCATGCCCGTGTCTCCCTCCTTTCCCCCCCACCCCCCACTCATGCTCCATGTCTCCCCTGTTCCCCCCACCTCCCGCTCATGCCCCGTGTCTCCCTTGTGTTACCCCCCACCCTCCGCTCATGCCCTGTGTCTCCCCTGTTCCCCCCACCCCCTGCTCATTCCCCGTGTCTCCCTCGTGTACCCCCCCACCCTCTGCTCATGTCCCGTGTCTCCCTCGTGTTCCTCCCACCCCCCGCTCATGCCCTGTGTCTACCTCCTGTACCCCCACCCCCCCGCTCATGCCCCGTGTCTCCCTCCTGTAACCCCACGTCCCCGCTCATGCCCTGTGTTTCCCTCGTGTTCCCCCCACCCCCCGCTCAAGGCCCGTGTCTCCCTTGTGTTCCACCGCACCCCCCACTCATGGCCCGTGTCTCCCTCGTGTTCCCCCATCCCCCGCTCATGGCCCGTGTCTGCCCTGTTCCCCCCACCCCCACCCGCTCATGCCACATGTCTCCCTTGTTCCCACCCCCACCCCCCCGCTCATGCCCCGTGTCTCCCTCCTTCCCCCCACCCCCTGCTCATGCCCCGTGTCTCTCTCCTGTTCCCCCCACCTCCCGCTCATCCCCCGTGTGTGCCCTGTCCCCCCACCCCCGTTCATGCCCTGTGTGTGCCCTATTCCCGCCCACCCCCCGCTCATGCCCTGTGTGTGCCCTGTTCCCCCCCACCACCCGCTCATGCCCCATGGTTGCCCTGTTTCCCCCCAACCCCTGCTCATGCCCTGTCTCCCCTGTTACCCCCCACTCCCCACTCATGCCCCGTGTCTCCCTTGTGCTACCCCCAACCCCCTGCTCATTCCCCGTTTCTCCCTTGTGTTACCTCCCACCCCCCGCTCATGCCCCGTGTCTCCCTTGTGTTACCCCCAAACCCCCGCTCATGCCCCGTGTCTCCCTTGTGTTACCCCCCACCTCCCGCTCATGCCCAATGTCTCCCTCCTTTCCCCCCCACCCCCGCTCATGCCCCGTGTCTCCTCCCTTTTCCCCCTCACCCTCCACTCTTGCCCCGTGTCTGCCCTGTTCCCCCCACCCCCCACTCATGCCCCGTGTCTCCCTCCTGTTCCCCCCACCCCCTGCTCATGCCCCGTGTTTTGCCTGTTCCCCCACCCCCTGCTCATGCCCTGTGTCTCGCCTGTTTCACCCCATCCCCGCTCATGCTCTGTGTCTCTCTCCTTTTCCCCCTCACCCCCCGCTCATGCTCCAGGTCTCCCCTGTCCCCCCCACCCCCTGCTCATGCCCCGTGTTTTACCTGTTCTCCCCACCCCTCGCTCATGCCCCTTGTCTCCCCTGTTCCACCCCAGCCCCTGCTCATGCCCCGTGTCTCCCTCCTTTCCCCCACCCCCGCTCATGCCCCGTGTCTCCCATGTTGCCCCACCCTCTGCTCATGCCCCATGTCCTTCTCCTGTTCCACCAACCCCAGCTCATGCCCCGTGTGTGCCCTGTTCCCCCCCACCGCCCACTCATGCCCTGTTCCCCCCAACCCACCGCTCATGCCCCGTGTCTTCCCTGTTCCCCCACCCCCAACTCATGCCCCGTGTCTCCCTCCTTTCCCCCAACCCCCGCTTATGCCCTGTGTCTCCTTCCTTTTCCCCCCACCCCCCTCTCATGCCCCGTGTCTGCGCTGTTCCCCCCAACCCCCACTCATGCCCTGTGTCTCCCCCCTGTTCCCCCCACCCCCTGCTCATGCCCCGTGTTTTGCCTGTTCCCCCCACTCCCTGCTCATGCCCTGTCTCCCCTGTTCCACCCCACCCCCTGCTCATGCCCCGTGTCTCTCTCCTTTTCCCCCCACCCTCCGCTCATGCTCCGTGTCTCCCCTGTTCCCCCCACCCCCTGCTCATGCCCCGTGTTTTCCCTGTTCTCCCCACCCCTCACTCATGCCCCTTGTCTCCCTTGTTCCACCCCAGCCCCTGCTCATGCCCCGTGTCTCCCTCCTTTCCCCCCCACCCCCGCTCATGCCCTGTGTCTCCCCTGTTGCCCCACCCTCTGCTCATGCCCCGTGTCCTTCTCCTGTTCCACCAACCCCTGCTCATGCCCCATGTGTGCCCTGTTCCCCCCCACCCCCCACTCATGCCCTGTACCCCCCACCCCCCGCTCATGCCCTTTCTCCCCTCTTCCCTCCCACCCCCCGCTCATGCCCCGTGTCTCCCTTGTGTTACCCCCTACTCATGCCCTGTGTCTCCCCTGTTACCCCCCACCCCCGCTCATGCCCAGTGTCTCCTTTGTGTTACCCCCCACCCCCGCTCATGCCCGTGTCTCCCTTGCGTTACCCCCAACCCCGCTCCTGCCACGTGTCTCCTGTGTTACCCCCCACACCCCGCTCATGCCCCGTGTCTCCCTTATTTGTGATGTCATCTTTGATGTCGTGGATGTTAGTCTTAGCAGTGCACGGTGGTGGCGCGAGTTATGGTTGCTTAGCTTGCCATAACTGCAAATTTCAAGGGGTTTTCGGTTTTACTTGGAACCATAACGTCCCTTTAACAAAGTTTTTTCACTGAATTTCATAGGTTTTTAGTAGCACAATTTAACCATAACGTCCCTTTAACAAGTTTTTTCACTGAATTTCATGTTTTTAGTAGCGCAACTTAACCATAACGTCCCTTTAACAAAGTTTTTTCACTGAATATATATATATATATATATATATATATATATATATATATATATATATTTGTATATATATATATATATTCAGTGAAAAAACTTTGTTAAAGGGACGTTATGGTTCAAAGTAAAACCGAAAAACCCCTGAAATTCAGCAGTTATGGTAAGATAAGCAACCATAACTCGCGCCGCCACCGTGCACTGCTAACACTAACACCCAGGACATCAAAGATGACATCACAAATGTCATTGATGACATCACTGATGACATCACATGGCTGGCTCTCCCTTTTTTTCCTTTCCTGACATATCTAGGCCACATGATTTTCTTCAGGAACAGTCAGGAACTAAAAATTGTAAATTACTATATTCGTAGACTTATCTTTCAAGTATGTTCTTAGAATAATTCCCTTATGGTCCAGTCATATCATATGAAACATATACATAGGAGAAGTCACAACCTTGAAAGACAGCAATCCTTTTTGTGCATTAAAATGATCAGTAGATTTATCAGCACTTTCTGTTACTTTTGATGTTTTTTTATTACTGTACTTTCCCCGTATATGCTCATATTTTTATATGTTGTACTCACACTATTTTCCTTAGGGTCCAGACACATCATGTGATATATATAGATAGGGTAAGTAACAGCTTTGAAACAGAGCAATCATTTCTCTCCATAAAGGTAATCAGTTAGGTTATGAACACTTTCTGCTACTATTGCTGTTTCTTTTTCCTACTTCAATTCCCTTGTATATATTCATATTTGTATGTGGTGTTGTCTCTTTGTGATTTGTGCATAATTATGCAATTATGTAGTAAGTGGGTTTTATTACCTACTTATCACAAGTTTCACTGTACGCAAAACTCTAATATGAAAACAGTTATCATTTCAATATTCAACATGGCAAGCTTATGAATATTGCACCTCCATCATGTATGCTGCACACAATGCTTATGTTTCTACATGAGTACCTTAGTGTACTGGATTGAAGTTAATAATAGAATGCTATTTATATCAATGCATAGCTTAATGCGCTGATTAGCACTTGATATTTATTCCAATAATCTTTGACACTTTTTTTATTAACATTAAACTAAGAATGCCTTGTACAGACTTTTCATGAAAGGTAAATGCACATGTGATGTCATCAGTGATGTCATCAATGACATTTGTGATGTCATCTTTGATGTCCTGGGCGTTAGTGTTAGCAGTTCACGGTGGCGGCGCGAGTTATGGTTGCTTATCTTACCATAACTGCCGAATTTCAGGGGTTTTTCGGTTTTACTTTGAACCATAGGTTCATAGGTTTTTAGTAGCGCAACTTAACCATAACGTCCATTTAACAAAGTTTTTTTTACTGAATTTCATAGGTTTTTAGTAGCGCAACTTAACCATAACGTCCCTTTAACAAAGTTTTTTTACTGAATTTCATAGGTTTTTATTAGCGCAACTTAACCATAACGTCCCTTTAACAAAGTTTTTTTACTGAATTTCATAGTTTTTTAGTAGCACAACTTAACAATAATAACTTTGACTTTATGTACATATAATATGGAACATACTGAACCCTTTCTACTGAATTTGACTGTCCGCAAACATGTTTGGACAACAGTACCACCACCTAAAAACTCTGGGGAGGTATGTGTAATAGTTATATCATAACATAGGAACATTTAACAAATTCACAAAGCAGCACACATACAAAGTATATGTAGTAATACTTAAAAAATGTTACCCATATATGTAACACACTAACCATTCATGTAAATACAATATGTTTTAAAATGGAATATACCAAAAGAAGATAAAGTGGCTTCCACCATAATTACCTCACAGACGCTCCACAACCAACAGCAAGACCAGACGTATACACTACTGATTACATATCTCACCAGACATAGTAAGTGCACGTCTTTTTACTCATATATTTATAAACTTTCTATATTAGAAAAAAAAACATATTACTTTTTTGTTTTCTCACAGAAATGTGTAGTACTCTCGACTGGCTAGAGGAGCATTTCCCATGAGAGGAAATGTTAGAAAATAGTCCACCTAATGGTACACACTTTACTATATAAACCAATTATTAAATATTATTTTGTATACATTTAACATATACATTTTTTTTTAATTACAGACCATACAAAAATTCCAAGCATCTCACAACAACAATCAGAGGATATCACTCTACAGCAGATCAATCAAAAAATGGACGACCTTATGCAAAATTTTATGGATTTGAAAAACTTTGTGGAAAATTATGTGAAACCCCCAACAGCACACCATTGTCCAACCTGCACTTGTCCCCCCTCACCCTATCCCACGCAGGTAACCCCAAACCCTGTCTATGGACCAAAGCGTTTCGATGAGATTTCCTTCCCTTCTTCACCTGATCCCAGTTATCTAGAAATCCCTAATTCTCCTGTTTTTGTTTCCGTTTCTGCCCCACCTTCCCAGTCATAATTGTATATATATATGAAATAAAGTTACTTTTCTTATATTGTGTTGTAAATACTTTCAGTTCCTTGTGATAAAACCAATTTAGGTGTCCACGGACACCGCGGTTGTTCGGAAATGTTCGTAAAGAAACGAAAATGTAACTGTCCTGAGGACACTACATCTGTCCGTAATGTTCTCATGCAAGTTCAAAATGTTCTAAGAACACTCGTAGTGTCCTGAAATGTTCGTAAAGAAACAAAAATTAAAGTGTTCTAAAGAACACTATATCTGTCCGTAATGTTCGCTATCAACTTAAAACTGTCCTAAGAACACAATTGGTGTCCTGAAATGTTCGTAAATAAACGAAAAAGATGTGTCCTGAAAAACAGTACAACTGTTCGTAGTGTTCGCTACCCAATTGAAAGTGTTCTAAGAACACAATTGGTGTCCTGAAATGTTCGTAGGGGGTGTCCTGAAGACGCTGTCCGTATTGTTCGATGGCAAGTTGAAAGTGTTCTGAGAACTGTCTTGGTGTCCTGAAATGTTCGTAAATAAACAAAATGGGGGTGTGTTCTAAGAACTCACGCGTTGTCCTGAAATGTTCGTAGGGGGTTTCCTGAAGACGATGTCCGTATTGTTCAATGGCAAGTTGAAAGTGTTCTAAGAACTGTCTTGGTGTCCTGAAATGTTTGCAAATAAACAAAATGGGGGTGTGTTCTAAGAACACACGCATTGTCCTGAAATGTTCGTAGGTGGTGTCTTGAGGACGCTGTTCGTATTGTTCGTTGTCGATTTGAAAGTGTTCTAAGAACTCTCGTGATCTCCTGAAATGTTCATAGGGAGTGTCCTGAAGACGCTGTCCGTATTGTTCAATGGCAAGTTGAAAGTCTTCTAAAAACTCTCGCGTTGTCCTGAAATGTTCATAGGGGGTGTTCTGAAGACGCTGTCCGTATTGTTCATTGTCAAGTTGAAAGTGTTCTAAGAACTTGTGCGTTGTACTTGAATGTTCGCACTTAAACAAAATGGGGGTGTTTTCTAAGAACACACGCGTTGTCCTGAAGTGTTCTAAGAACTCTCGCGGTGTCCTGAAATGTTCGTAGGAGGTGTCCTGAAGACGCTGTCAGTATTGTTCGATGGCAATTTGAAAGTGTTCTAAGAACTGTCTCAGTGTCCTGAAATGTTTGCAAATAAACAAAATGGGGGTGTGTTCTAAGAACACACGTGTTGTCCTGAAATGTTCGTAGGGGGTGTCCTGAGGATGCTGTCCGTATTGTTCGTTGTCGAGTTGAGAGTGTTCTAAGAACTCTCGTGGTGTCCTGAAATGTTCGCAGGGGGTGTCCTGAAGACGCTGTCCGTATTGTACGATGGCAAGTTGAAAGTGTTCTAAGAACACTCGGGGTGTCCTGAAATGTTCGCAAATAAACAAAATGGGGTGTTCTGAGGACGCTGTCCGTATTGTTCGTTGTCAAGTGGAAAGTGTTCTAAGAACTCTCACGTTGTCCTGAAATGTTTGCACATAAACAAAATGGGGGTGTGTTCTAAGAACACACGCATTGTCCTGAAATGTTCGTAGGGGGTGTCCTGAGTACGCTGTCTGTATTGTTCGATGGCAAGTTGAAAGTATTCTAAGAACTCTCGCGTTGTCCTGAAATGTTCGTAGGGGGTGTTCTGAAGACGATGTCCGTATTGTTGGTTGTCAAGTTGAAAGTGTTCTAAGAACTCTCGCGTTGTCCTGAAATATTCGCACATAAACAAAATGGGGGTGTGTTCTAAGAACACACGCGTTGTCCTGAAGTGTTCTAACAACTCTCACGGTGTCCTGAAATGTTCATAGGGGGTGTCCTGAAGATGCTGTCTGCATTGTTCGATGGCAAGTTGAAAGTGTTCTAAGAACTGTCTTGGTGTCCTAAAATGTTTGTAAATAAACAAAATGGGGGTGTGTTCTGAGAACTCACGCGTTGTCCTGAAATGTTCGTAGGGGTTGTCCTGAAGACGCTGTCCGTATTGTTCGGTGGCTAGTTGAAAGTGTTCTAAGAACTGTCTCGGTGTCCTGAAATGTTCGCAAATAAACAAAATGGGGGTGTGTTCTAAGCACACACGTGTTGTCCTGAAATTTTCGTAGGGGGTGCCTTGAGGACGCTGTCCGTATTGTTCGTTGTCGATTTGAAAGTGTTCTAAGAACACTCGGGGTGTCCTGAAATGTTCGCAAATAAACAAAATGGGGTGTTCTGAGGACGCTGTTCGTATTGTTCGTTGTCAAGTTGAAAGTGTTCTAAGGACTCTCGCGTTGTCCTGAAATGTTTGCACATAAATAAAATGGGGGTGTGTTCTAAGAACACACGCGTTGTCCTGAAATGTTTGTAGGTGGTGTCTTGAGGACACTGTCCGTATTTTTCGTTGTCGAGTTGAAAGTGTTCTAAGAACTTTCGCGGTGTCCTGAAATGTTTGTAGGGGGTGTCCTGAGGAAGCTGTCCGTATTGTTCGTTGTCAAGTTGAAAGTGTTCTAAGAACTCTCGTGGTGTCCTGAAATGTTCGCAGGGGGTGTCCTGAAGGCGCTGTCCATATTGTTCGATAGCAAGTTGAAAGTGTTCTAAGAAGACTCGCGTTGTCCTGAAATGTTTGCACATAAACTAAATGGGGGTGTGTTCTAAGAACACACGCGTTGTCCTGAAATGTTCGTAGGGGGTGTCCTGAAGACGCTGTCCGTATTGTTCGTTGTCAAGTTGAAAGTGTTCTAAGAACTCTCGCGTTGTCCTGAAATGTTTGCACATAAACTAAATGGGGGTGTGTTCTAAGAACACACGCGTTGTCCTGAAATGTTTGTAGGTGGTGTCTTGAGGACACTGTCCGTATTGTTCGTTGTCGAGTTGAAAGTGTTCTAAAAACTTTCCCGGTGTCCTGAAATGTTTGTAGGGGGGTTTTCTGAAGACGCTGTCCGTATTGTTTGATGGCAAGTTGAAAGTGTTCTGAGAACTCTCGCGTTGTCCTGAAATGTTCGTAGGGGGTGTTCTGAAGACGCTGTCCGTATTATTTGCTGTCAAGTTGAAAGTGTTCTAAGAACTCTCGCATTGTCCTGAAATGTTCGCACATAAACAAAATGGGGGTTTGTTCTAAGAACACACGCGTTGTCCTAAAGTGTTCTAAGAACTCTCGCGGTGTCCTGAAATGTTCTTAGGGGGTGTCCTGAAGACGCTGTCCATATTGTTCGATGGCAAGTTGAAAGTGTTCTAAGAACTGTCTCGGTTTCCTGAAATGTTCACAAATAAACAAAATGGGGGTGTTTTCTAAGAACACACGCGTTGTCCTGAAATGTTCGTAGGGGGTGTCCTGAGGACGCTGTCCGTATTGTTCGTTGTCGAGTTGAAAGTGTTCTAAGAACTCTCGTGGTGGCCTGAAATGTTCGCAGGGGGTGTCCTGAAGGCGCTGTCTGTATTGTTCGATAGCAAGTTGAAAGTGTTCTAAGAACACTCGGGGCGTCCTGAAATGTTTGCAAATAAACAAAATGGGGGTGTGTTCTAAGAACACACGCGTTGTCCTGAAATGTTCGTAGGGGGTGTCCTGAAGACGCTGTCCGTATTGTTCGATGGCAAGTTGAAAGTGTTTTAAGAACTCTTGCGTTGTACTTGAATGTTCGCACTTAAACAAAATGGGGGTGTGTTCTAAGAACACACGCGTTGTCCTGAAGTGTTCTAAGAACTCTCGCGGTGTCCTGAAATGTTCGTAGGGGGTGTCCTGAAGACGCTGTCCGTATTGTTCGATAGCAAGTTGAAAGTGTTCTAAGAACTGTCTCGGTGTCCTGAAATGTTCGTAAATAAACAAAATGGGGGTGTGTTCTAAGAACACACGCGTTGTCCTGAAATGTTCGTAGGGGGTGTCCTGAGGATGCTGTCCGTATTGTTCGTTGTCGAGTTGAGAGTGTTCTAAGAACTCTCGTGGTGTCCTGAAATGTTCGCAGGGGGTGTCCTGAAGACGCTGTCCGTATTGTACGATGGCAAGTTGAAAGTGTTCTAAGAACACTCGGGGTGTCCTGAAATGTTCGCAAATAAACAAAATGGGGTGTTCTGAGGACGCTGTCCGTATTGTTCGTTGTCAAGTGGAAAGTGTTCTAAGAACTCTCGCGTTGCCCTGAAATGTTCGCACATAAACAAAATGGGGGTGTGTTCTAAGAACACACGCATTGTCCTGAAATGTTCGTGGCGGGTGTCCTGAGTACGCTGTCTGTATTGTTCGATGGCAAGTTGAAAATATTCTAAGAACTCTCGCGTTGTCCTGAAATGTTCGTAGGGGGTGTTCTGAAGACGCTGTCCGTATTGTTGGTTGTCAAGTTGAAAGTGTTCTAAGAACTCTTGCGTTGTCCTGAAATATTCGCACATTAACAAAATGGGGGTGTGTTCTAAGAACACACGCGTTGTCCTGAAGTGTTCTAACAACTCTCACGGTGTCCTGAAATGTTCATAGGGGGTGTCCTGAAGATGCTGTCTGTATTTTTCGGTGGCTAGTTGAAAGTGTTCTAAGAACTGTCTCGGTGTCCTGAAATGTTCGCAAATAAACAAAATGGGGGTGTGTTCTAAGCACACACGTGTTGTCCTGAAATTTTCTTAGGGGGTGCCTTGAGGACGCTGTCCGTATTGTTCGTTGTCGATTTGAAAGTGTTCTAAGAACACTCGGGGTGTCCTGAAATGTTCGCAAATAAACTAAATGGGGGTGTTCTGAGGACGTTGTCCGTATTGTTCGTTGTCAAGTTGAAAGTGTTCTAAGAACTCTCGCGTTGTCCTGAAATGTTTGCACATAAACAAAATGGGGGTGTGTTCTAAGAACACACGCGTTGTCCTGAAATGTTTGTAGGTGGTGTCTTGAGGACACTGTCCGTATTGTTCGTTGTCGAGTTGAAAGTGTTCTAAGAACTTTCGCGGTGTCCTGAAATGTTTGTAGGGGGTGTCCTGAGGAAGCTGTCCGTATTGTTTGTTGTCGAGTTAAATGTGTTCTAAGAACTCTCGTGGTGTCCTGAAATGTTCGCAGGGGGTGTCCTGAATGAGCTGTCCGTATTGTTCGATAGCAAGTTGAAAGTGTTCTAAGAAGACTCGGGGTGTCCTGAAATGTTCGCAAATAAAAAAAATGGGGGTGTGTTCTAAGAACACACGCGTTGTCCTAAAATGTTCGTAGGGGGTGTCCTGAAGACGCTGTCCGTATTGTTCGTTGTCAAGTTGAAAGTGTTCTAAGAACTCTCGCGTTGTCCTGAAATGTTTGCACATAAACTAAATGGGGGTGTGTTCTAAGAACACATGCGTTGTCCTGAAATGTTTGTAGGTGGTGTCTTGAGGACACTGTCCGTATTGTTCGTTGTCGAGTTGAAAGTGTTCTAAGAACTTTCCCGGTGTCCTGAAATGTTTGTAGGGGGTTTTTCTGAAGACGCTGTCCGTATTGTTTGATGGCAAGTTGAAAGTGTTCTGAGAACTCTCGCGTTGTCCTGAAATGTTCGTAGGGGGTGTTCTGAAGACGCTGTCCGTATTATTTGCTGTCAAGTTGAAAGTGTTCTAAGAACTCTCGCGTTGTCCTGAAATGTTCGCACATAAACAAAATGGGGGTTTGTTCTAAGAACACACGCGTTGTCCAAAAAGTGTTCTAAGAACTCTCGCGGTGTCCTGAAATGTTCTTAGGGGGTGTCCTGAAGACGCTGTACATATTGTTCGATGGCAAGTTGAAAGTGTTCTAAGAACTGTCTCGGTGTCCTGAAATGTTCACAAATAAACAAAATGGGGGTGTGTTCTAAGAACACACGCGTTGTCCTGAAATGTTCGTAGGGGGTGTCCTGAGGACGCTGTCCGTATTGTTCGTTGTCGAGTTGAAAGTGTTCTAAGAACTCTCATGGTGGCCTGAAATGTTCGCAGGGGGTGTCCTGAAGGCGCTGTCTGTATTGTTCGATAGCAAGTTGAAAGTGTTCTAAGAACACTCGGGGCGTCCTGAAATGTTTGCAAATAAACAAAATGGGGGTGTGTTCTAAGAACACAAGCGTTGTCCTGAAATGTTCGTAGGGGGTGTCCTGAAGACGCTGTCCGTATTGCTCGATTGCAAGTTGAAAGTGTTTTAAGAACTCTTGTGTTGTACTTGAATGTTCGCACTTAAACAAAATGGGGGTGTGTTCTAAGAACACACGCGTTGTCCTGAAGTGTTCTAAGAACTCTCGCGGTGTCCTGAAATGTTCGTAGGGGGTGTCCTGAAGACGCTGTCCGTATTGTTCGATAGCAAGTTGAAAGTGTTCTAAGAACTGTCTTGGTGTCCTGAAATGTTCGTAAATAAACAAAATGGGGGTGTGTTCTAAGAACTCACGCGTTGTCCTGAAATGTTCGTAGGGGGTGTTCTGAAGACGCTGTCCGTATTATTTGCTGTCAAGTTGAAAGTGTTCTAAGAACTCTCGCGTTGTCCTGAAATGTTCGCACATAAACAAAATGGGGGTTTGTTCTAAGAACACACGCGTTGTCCAAAAAGTGTTCTAAGAACTCTCGCGGTGTCCTGAAATGTTCTTAGGGGGTGTCCTGAAGACGCTGTACATATTGTTCGATGGCAAGTTGAAAGTGTTCTAAGAACTGTCTCGGTGTCCTGAAATGTTCACAAATAAACAAAATGGGGGTGTGTTCTAAGAACACACGCGTTGTCCTGAAATGTTCGTAGGGGTTGTCCTGAGGACGCTGTCCGTATTGTTCGTTGTCGAGTTGAAAGTGTTCTAAGAACTCTCATGGTGGCCTGAAATGTTCGCAGGGGGTGTCCTGAAGGCGCTGTCTGTATTGTTCGATAGCAAGTTGAAAGTGTTCTAAGAACACTCGGGGCGTCCTGAAATGTTTGCAAATAAACAAAATGGGGGTGTGTTCTAAGAACACAAGCGTTGTCCTGAAATGTTCGTAGGGGGTGTCCTGAAGACGCTGTCCGTATTGCTCGATTGCAAGTTGAAAGTGTTTTAAGAACTCTTGTGTTGTACTTGAATGTTCGCACTTAAACAAAATGGGGGTGTGTTCTAAGAACACACGCGTTGTCCTGAAGTGTTCTAAGAACTCTCGCGGTGTCCTGAAATGTTCGTAGGGGGTGTCCTGAAGACGCTGTCCGTATTGTTCGATAGCAAGTTGAAAGTGTTCTAAGAACTGTCTTGGTGTCCTGAAATGTTCGTAAATAAACAAAATGGGGGTGTGTTCTAAGAACTCACGCGTTGTCCTGAAATGTTCGTAGGGGGTGTTCTGAAGACGCTGTCCGTATTGTTGGTTGTCAAGTTGAAAGTGTTCTAAGAACTCTTGCGTTGTCCTGAAATATTCGCACATTAACAAAATGGGGGTGTGTTCTAAGAACACACGCGTTGTCCTGAAGTGTTCTAACAACTCTCACGGTGTCCTGAAATGTTCATAGGGGGTGTCCTGAAGATGCTGTCTGTATTGTTCGGTGGCTAGTTGAAAGTGTTCTAAGAACTGTCTCGGTGTCCTGAAATGTTCGCAAATAAACAAAATGGGGGTGTGTTCTAAGCACACACGTGTTGTCCTGAAATTTTCTTAGGGGGTGCCTTGAGGACGCTGTCCGTATTGTTCGTTGTCGATTTGAAAGTGTTCTAAGAACACTCGGGGTGTCCTGAAATGTTCGCAAATAAACTAAATGGGGGTGTTCTGAGGACGTTGTCCGTATTGTTCGTTGTCAAGTTGAAAGTGTTCTAAGAACTCTCGCGTTGTCCTGAAATGTTTGCACATAAACAAAATGGGGGTGTGTTCTAAGAACACACGCGTTGTCCTGAAATGTTTGTAGGTGGTGTCTTGAGGACACTGTCCGTATTGTTCGTTGTCGAGTTGAAAGTGTTCTAAGAACTTTCGCGGTGTCCTGAAATGTTTGTAGGGGGTGTCCTGAGGAAGCTGTCCGTATTGTTCGTTGTCGAGTTGAAAGTGTTCTAAGAACTCTCGTGGTGTCCTGAAATGTTCGCAGGGGGTGTCCTGAATGAGCTGTCCGTATTGTTCGATAGCAAGTTGAAAGTGTTCTAAGAAGACTCGGGGTGTCCTGAAATGTTCGCAAATAAAAAAAATGGGGGTGTGTTCTAAGAACACACGCGTTGTCCTGAAGTGTTCTAAGAACTCTCGCGGTGTCCTGAAATGTTCGTAGGGGGTGTCCTGAAGACGCTGTCCGTATTGTTCGATAGCAAGTTGAAAGTGTTCTAAGAACTGTCTTGGTGTCCTGAAATGTTCGTAAATAAACAAAATGGGGGTGTGTTCTAAGAACTCACGCGTTGTCCTGAAATGTTCGTAGGGGGTGTTCTGAAGACGCTGTCCGTATTATTTGCTGTCAAGTTGAAAGTGTTCTAAGAACTCTCGCGTTGTCCTGAAATGTTCGCACATAAACAAAATGGGGGTTTGTTCTAAGAACACACGCGTTGTCCAAAAAGTGTTCTAAGAACTCTCGCGGTGTCCTGAAATGTTCTTAGGGGGTGTCCTGAAGACGCTGTACATATTGTTCGATGGCAAGTTGAAAGTGTTCTAAGAACTGTCTCGGTGTCCTGAAATGTTCACAAATAAACAAAATGGGGGTGTGTTCTAAGAACACACGCGTTGTCCTGAAATGTTCGTAGGGGGTGTTCTGAAGACGCTGTCCGTATTGTTGGTTGTCAAGTTGAAAGTGTTCTAAGAACTCTTGCGTTGTCCTGAAATATTCGCACATTAACAAAATGGGGGTGTGTTCTAAGAACACACGCGTTGTCCTGAAGTGTTCTAACAACTCTCACGGTGTCCTGAAATGTTCATAGGGGGTGTCCTGAAGATGCTGTCTGTATTGTTCGGTGGCTAGTTGAAAGTGTTCTAAGAACTGTCTCGGTGTCCTGAAATGTTCGCAAATAAACAAAATGGGGGTGTGTTCTAAGCACACACGTGTTGTCCTGAAATTTTCTTAGGGGGTGCCTTGAGGACGCTGTCCGTATTGTTCGTTGTCGATTTGAAAGTGTTCTAAGAACACTCGGGGTGTCCTGAAATGTTCGCAAATAAACTAAATGGGGGTGTTCTGAGGACGTTGTCCGTATTGTTCGTTGTCAAGTTGAAAGTGTTCTAAGAACTCTCGCGTTGTCCTGAAATGTTTGCACATAAACAAAATGGGGGTGTGTTCTAAGAACACACGCGTTGTCCTGAAATGTTTGTAGGTGGTGTCTTGAGGACACTGTCCGTATTGTTCGTTGTCGAGTTGAAAGTGTTCTAAGAACTTTCGCGGTGTCCTGAAATGTTTGTAGGGGGTGTCCTGAGGAAGCTGTCCGTATTGTTCGTTGTCGAGTTGAAAGTGTTCTAAGAACTCTCGTGGTGTCCTGAAATGTTCGCAGGGGGTGTCCTGAATGAGCTGTCCGTATTGTTCGATAGCAAGTTGAAAGTGTTCTAAGAAGACTCGGGGTGTCCTGAAATGTTCGCAAATAAAAAAAATGGGGGTGTGTTCTAAGAACACACGCGTTGTCCTGAAGTGTTCTAAGAACTCTCGCGGTGTCCTGAAATGTTCGTAGGGGGTGTCCTGAAGACGCTGTCCGTATTGTTCGATAGCAAGTTGAAAGTGTTCTAAGAACTGTCTTGGTGTCCTGAAATGTTCGTAAATAAACAAAATGGGGGTGTGTTCTAAGAACTCACGCGTTGTCCTGAAATGTTCGTAGGGGGTGTTCTGAAGACGCTGTCCGTATTATTTGCTGTCAAGTTGAAAGTGTTCTAAGAACTCTCGCGTTGTCCTGAAATGTTCGCACATAAACAAAATGGGGGTTTGTTCTAAGAACACACGCGTTGTCCAAAAAGTGTTCTAAGAACTCTCGCGGTGTCCTGAAATGTTCTTAGGGGGTGTCCTGAAGACGCTGTACATATTGTTCGATGGCAAGTTGAAAGTGTTCTAAGAACTGTCTCGGTGTC
The DNA here is from genome assembly GCF_040938575.1 of Ambystoma mexicanum. Lineage (NCBI taxonomy): Eukaryota > Metazoa > Chordata > Amphibia > Caudata > Ambystomatidae > Ambystoma > Ambystoma mexicanum. The sequence continues at coordinate 930,360,963 of NC_090921.1, read as the reverse complement.
CTGAAATGTTCACAAATAAACAAAATGGGGGTGTGTTCTAAGAACACACGCGTTGTCCTGAAATGTTCGTAGGGGTTGTCCTGAGGACGCTGTCCGTATTGTTCGTTGTCGAGTTGAAAGTGTTCTAAGAACTCTCATGGTGGCCTGAAATGTTCGCAGGGGGTGTCCTGAAGGCGCTGTCTGTATTGTTCGATAGCAAGTTGAAAGTGTTCTAAGAACACTCGGGGCGTCCTGAAATGTTTGCAAATAAACAAAATGGGGGTGTGTTCTAAGAACACAAGCGTTGTCCTGAAATGTTCGTAGGGGGTGTCCTGAAGACGCTGTCCGTATTGCTCGGTTGCAAGTTGAAAGTGTTTTAAGAACTCTTGTGTTGTACTTGAATGTTCGCACTTAAACAAAATGGGGGTGTGTTCTAAGAACACACGCGTTGTCCTGAAGTGTTCTAAGAACTCTCGCGGTGTCCTGAAATGTTCGTAGGGGGTGTCCTGAAGACGCTGTCCGTATTGTTCGATAGCAAGTTGAAAGTGTTCTAAGAACTGTCTTGGTGTCCTGAAATGTTCGTAAATAAACAAAATGGGGGTGTGTTCTAAGAACTCACGCGTTGTCCTGAAATGTTCGTAGGGGGTGTTCTGAAGACGCTGTCCGTATTGTTGGTTGTCAAGTTGAAAGTGTTCTAAGAACTCTTGCGTTGTCCTGAAATATTCGCACATTAACAAAATGGGGGTGTGTTCTAAGAACACACGCGTTGTCCTGAAGTGTTCTAACAACTCTCACGGTGTCCTGAAATGTTCATAGGGGGTGTCCTGAAGATGCTGTCTGTATTGTTCGGTGGCTAGTTGAAAGTGTTCTAAGAACTGTCTCGGTGTCCTGAAATGTTCGCAAATAAACAAAATGGGGGTGTGTTCTAAGCACACACGTGTTGTCCTGAAATTTTCTTAGGGGGTGCCTTGAGGACGCTGTCCGTATTGTTCGTTGTCGATTTGAAAGTGTTCTAAGAACACTCGGGGTGTCCTGAAATGTTCGCAAATAAACTAAATGGGGGTGTTCTGAGGACGTTGTCCGTATTGTTCGTTGTCAAGTTGAAAGTGTTCTAAGAACTCTCGCGTTGTCCTGAAATGTTTGCACATAAACAAAATGGGGGTGTGTTCTAAGAACACACGCGTTGTCCTGAAATGTTTGTAGGTGGTGTCTTGAGGACACTGTCCGTATTGTTCGTTGTCGAGTTGAAAGTGTTCTAAGAACTTTCGCGGTGTCCTGAAATGTTTGTAGGGGGTGTCCTGAGGAAGCTGTCCGTATTGTTCGTTGTCGAGTTGAAAGTGTTCTAAGAACTCTCGTGGTGTCCTGAAATGTTCGCAGGGGGTGTCCTGAATGAGCTGTCCGTATTGTTCGATAGCAAGTTGAAAGTGTTCTAAGAAGACTCGGGGTGTCCTGAAATGTTCGCAAATAAAAAAAATGGGGGTGTGTTCTAAGAACTCTCGCGTTGCCCTGAAATGTTCGCACAGAAACAAAATGGGGGTGTGTTCTAAGAACACACGCATTGTCCTGAAATGTTCGTGGCGGGTGTCCTGAGTACGCTGTCTGTATTGTTCGATGGCAAGTTGAAAATATTCTAAGAACTCTCGCGTTGTCCTGAAATGTTCGTAGGGGGTGTTCTGAAGACGCTGTCCGTATTGTTGGTTGTCAAGTTGAAAGTGTTCTAAGAACTCTTGCGTTGTCCTGAAATATTCGCACATTAACAAAATGGGGGTGTGTTCTAAGAACACACGCGTTGTCCTGAAGTGTTCTAACAACTCTCACGGTGTCCTGAAATGTTCATAGGGGGTGTCCTGAAGATGCTGTCTGTATTTTTCGGTGGCTAGTTGAAAGTGTTCTAAGAACTGTCTCGGTGTCCTGAAATGTTCGCAAATAAACAAAATGGGGGTGTGTTCTAAGCACACACGTGTTGTCCTGAAATTTTCTTAGGGGGTGCCTTGAGGACGCTGTCCGTATTGTTCGTTGTCGATTTGAAAGTGTTCTAAGAACACTCGGGGTGTCCTGAAATGTTCGCAAATAAACTAAATGGGGGTGTTCTGAGGACGTTGTCCGTATTGTTCGTTGTCAAGTTGAAAGTGTTCTAAGAACTCTCGCGTTGTCCTGAAATGTTTGCACATAAACAAAATGGGGGTGTGTTCTAAGAACACACGCGTTGTCCTGAAATGTTTGTAGGTGGTGTCTTGAGGACACTGTCCGTATTGTTCGTTGTCGAGTTGAAAGTGTTCTAAGAACTTTCGCGGTGTCCTGAAATGTTTGTAGGGGGTGTCCTGAGGAAGCTGTCCGTATTGTTCGTTGTCGAGTTGAAAGTGTTCTAAGAACTCTCGTGGTGTCCTGAAATGTTCGCAGGGGGTGTCCTGAATGAGCTGTCCGTATTGTTCGATAGCAAGTTGAAAGTGTTCTAAGAAGACTCGGGGTGTCCTGAAATGTTCGCAAATAAAAAAAATGGGGGTGTGTTCTAAGAACACACGCGTTGTCCTAAAATGTTCGTAGGGGGTGTCCTGAAGACGCTGTCCGTATTGTTCGTTGTCAAGTTGAAAGTGTTCTAAGAACTCTCGCGTTGTCCTGAAATGTTTGCACATAAACTAAATGGGGGTGTGTTCTAAGAACACATGCGTTGTCCTGAAATGTTTGTAGGTGGTGTCTTGAGGACACTGTCCGTATTGTTCGTTGTCGAGTTGAAAGTGTTCTAAGAACTTTCCCGGTGTCCTGAAATGTTTGTAGGGGGTTTTTCTGAAGACGCTGTCCGTATTGTTTGATGGCAAGTTGAAAGTGTTCTGAGAACTCTCGCGTTGTCCTGAAATGTTCGTAGGGGGTGTTCTGAAGACGCTGTCCGTATTATTTGCTGTCAAGTTGAAAGTGTTCTAAGAACTCTCGCGTTGTCCTGAAATGTTCGCACATAAACAAAATGGGGGTTTGTTCTAAGAACACACGCGTTGTCCAAAAAGTGTTCTAAGAACTCTCGCGGTGTCCTGAAATGTTCTTAGGGGGTGTCCTGAAGACGCTGTACATATTGTTCGATGGCAAGTTGAAAGTGTTCTAAGAACTGTCTCGGTGTCCTGAAATGTTCACAAATAAACAAAATGGGGGTGTGTTCTAAGAACACACGCGTTGTCCTGAAATGTTCGTAGGGGGTGTCCTGAGGACGCTGTCCGTATTGTTCGTTGTCGAGTTGAAAGTGTTCTAAGAACTCTCATGGTGGCCTGAAATGTTCGCAGGGGGTGTCCTGAAGGCGCTGTCTGTATTGTTCGATAGCAAGTTGAAAGTGTTCTAAGAACACTCGGGGCGTCCTGAAATGTTTGCAAATAAACAAAATGGGGGTGTGTTCTAAGAACACAAGCGTTGTCCTGAAATGTTCGTAGGGGGTGTCCTGAAGACGCTGTCCGTATTGCTCGATTGCAAGTTGAAAGTGTTTTAAGAACTCTTGTGTTGTACTTGAATGTTCGCACTTAAACAAAATGGGGGTGTGTTCTAAGAACACACGCGTTGTCCTGAAGTGTTCTAAGAACTCTCGCGGTGTCCTGAAATGTTCGTAGGGGGTGTCCTGAAGACGCTGTCCGTATTGTTCGATAGCAAGTTGAAAGTGTTCTAAGAACTGTCTTGGTGTCCTGAAATGTTCGTAAATAAACAAAATGGGGGTGTGTTCTAAGAACTCACGCGTTGTCCTGAAATGTTCGTATGGGGTGTCCTGAAGACACTGTCTGTATTGTTCGATGGCAAGTTGAAAGTGTTCTAAGAACTCTCCTGGTGTCCTGAAATGTTCGCAGGGGGTGTCCTGAAGACGCTGTCCGTATTGTACGATGGCAAGTTGAAAGTGTTCTAAGAACACTCGCGGTGTCCTGAAATGTTCGTAGGGGGTGTCCTGAAGACGCTGTCCGTATTGTTTGATAGCAAGTTGAAAGTGTTCTAAGAACTGTCTTGGTGTCCTGAAATGTTCGCAAATAAACAAAATGGGGGTGTATTCTAAGAACACATGCGTTGTCCTGAAATATTCGTAGGGGGTGTCCTGAGGATGCTGTCCGTATTGTTCGTTGTCGAGTTGAAAGTGTTCTAAGAACTCTCCTGGTGTCCTGAAATGTTCGCAGGGGGTGTCCTGAAGACGCTGTCCGTATTGTACGATGGCAAGTTGAAAGTGTTCTAAGAACACTCAGGGTGTCCTGAAATGTTTGCAAATAAACAAAATGGGGGTATTCTGAGGACGCTGTCCGTATTGTTCGTTGTCAAGTGGAAAGTGTTCTAAGAACTCTCGCGTTGTCCTGAAATGTTCGCACATATACAAAATGGGGGTGTGTTCTAAGAACACACGCATTGTCCTGAAATGTTCGTAGGTGGTGTCCTGAGGACGCTGTCCGTATTGTTGGTTGTCAAGTTGAAAGTGTTCTAAGAACTCTCGCATTGTCCTGAAATGTTCGCACATAAACAAAATGGGGGTGTGTTCTAAGAACACACGCGTTGTCATGAAGTGTTCTAAGAACTCTCATGGTGTCCTGAAATGTTAATAGGGGGTGTCCTGAAGATGCTGTCTGCATTGTTCGATGGCAAGTTGAAAGTGTTCTAAGAACTGTCTCTGTGTCCTGAAATGTTCGTAAATAAACAAAATGGGGTGTGTTCTAAGAACTCACGCGTTGTCCTGAAATTATCGTAAGGGGTGGTCTGAGGATGCTGTGCGTATTGTTCGTTGTCGAGTTGAAAGTGTTCTAAGAACTCTCCTGGTGTCCTGAAATGTTCGCAGGGGGTGTCCTGAAGACGCTGTCCGTATTGTACGATGGCAAGTTGAAAGTGTTCTAAGAACACTCGGGGTGTCCTGAAATGTTTGCAAATAAACCAAATGGGGGTGTTCTGAGGACGCTGTCCGTATTGTTCGTTGTCAAGTGGAAAGTGTTCTAAGAACTCTCACGCTGTCCTGAAAAGTTCGCACATAAACAAAATGGGGGTGTGTTCTAAGAACACACGCATTGTCCTGAAATGTTCGTAGGGGGTGTCCTGAGGACGCTGTCCGTATTGTTCGTTGTCGAGTTGAAAGTGTTCTAAGAACTCTCGCGGTGTCCTGAAATGTTCGTAGGGGGTGTCCTGAAGACGCTGTCCGTATTGTTCAATAGCAAGTTGAAAGTGTTCTAAGAACTGTCTCGGTGTCCTGAAATGTTCGTAAATAAACAAAATGGGGGTGTGTTCTAAGAACTCACGCGTTGTCCTGAAATGTTCGTAGGGGGTGTCCTGAAGACACTGTCCGTATTGTTCGATGGCAAGTTGAAAGTGTTCTAAGAACTGTCTCGGTGTCCTGAAATGTTCGCAAATAAACAAAATGGGGGTGTGTTCTAAGAACACACACGTTGTCCTGTAATATTCGTAGGGGGTGTCCTGAGGATGCTGTCCGTATTGTTCGTTGTCGAGTTGAAAGTGTTCTAAGAACTCTCCTGGTGTCCTGAAATGTTCGCAGGGGGTGTCCTGAAGACGCTGTCCGTATTGTACGATGGCAAGTTGAAAGTGTTCTAAGAACACTCGGGGTGTCCTGAAATGTTCGCAAATAAACAAAATGGGGGTGTTCTGAGGACGCAGTCCGTATTGTTCGTTGTCAAGTGGAAAGTGTTCTAAGTACTCTCGCGTTGTCCTGAAATGTTCGCACATAAACAAAATGGGGGTGTGTTCTAAGAACACACGCATTGTCCTGAAATGTTCGTAGGGGGTGTCCTGAGTTCGCTGTCCGTATTGTTCGTTGTCGAGTTGAAAGTGTTCTAAGAACTCTCGCGGTGTCCTGAAATGTTCGTAGGGGGTGTCCTGAGGACGCTGTCTGTATTGTACGATGTCAAGTGGAAAGTGTTCTAAGAACTCTCGCGTTGTCCTGAAATGTTCGCACATAAACAAAATGGGGGTGTGTTCTAAGAACACACACATTATCCTGAAATGTTCGTAGGGGGTGTCCTGAAGACGCTGTCCGTATTGTAGGATGGCAAGTTGAAAGTGTTCTAATAACACTCGGGGTGTCCTGAAATGTTCGCAAATAAACAAAATGGGGGTGTTCTGAGGACGCTGTCCGTATTGTTCGTTGTCAAGTGGAAAGTGTTCTAAGAACTCTCGCGTTGTCCTGAAATGTTCGCACATAAACAAAATGGGGGTGTGTTCTAAGAACACACACATTGTCCTGAAATGTTCGTAGGGGGTGTCCTGAGGATGCTGTCCGTATTGTTCGTTGTCGAGTTGAAAGTGTTCTAAGAACTCTCGCGGTGTCCTGAAATGTTCGTAGGGGGTGTCCTGAGGACGCTGTCTGTATTGTACGATGTCAAGTGGAAAGTGTTCTAAGAACTCTCGCGTTGTCCTGAAATGTTCGCACATAAACAAAATGGGGGTGTGTTCTAAGAACACACGCGTTGTCCTGAAGTGTTCTAAGAACTCTCATGGTGTCCTGAAATGTTAATAGGGGGTGTCCTGAAGATGCTGTCTGCATTGTTCGATGGCAAGTTGAAAGTGTTCTAAGAACTGTCTCGGTGTCCTGAATTGTTCGTAAATAAACAAAATGGGGTGTGTTCTAAGAACTCACGCGTTGTCCTGAAATTATCGTAAGGGGTGTCCTGAGGATGCTGTCCGTATTGTTTGTTGTCGAGTTGAAAGTGTTCTAAGAACTCTCGTGGTGTCCTGAAATGTTTGCAGGGGGTGTCCTGAAGACGCTGTCTGTATTGTACGATGTCAAATGGAAAGTGTTCTAAGAACTCTCGCGTTGTACTGAAATGTTCGCACATAAACAAAATGGGGGTGTGTTCTAAGAACACACGCATTGTCCTGAAATGTTCGTAGGTGGTGTCCTGAGGACGCTGTCCGTATTGTTCGTTGTCGAATTGAAAGTGTTCTAAGAACTCTCGCGGTGTCCTGAAATGTTCGTAGGGGGTGTCCTGAGGACGCTGTCTGCATTATTCGATGGCAAGTTGAAACTATTCTAAGAACTCTCGCGTTGTCCTGAAATGTTCGTAGGGGGTGTTCTGAAGACGCTGTCCGTATTTTTGGTTGTCAAGTTGAAAGTGTTCTAAAAACTCTTGCGTTGTCCTGAAATGTTTGCACATAAACAAAATGGGGGTGTGTTCTAAGAACACACGCGTTGTCCTGAAGTGTTCTAAGAACTCTCATGGTGTCCTGAAATGTTAATAGGGGGTGTCCTGAAGATGCTGTCTGCATTGTTCGATGGCAAGTTGAAAGTGTTCTAAGAACTGTCTTGGTGTCCTAAAATGTTTGTAAATAAACAAAATGGGGGTGTTTTCTGAGAACTCACGCGTTGTCCTGAAATGTTCGTAGGGGTTGTCCTGAAGACGCTGTCCGTATTGTTCGGTGGCTAGTTGAAAGTGTTCTAAGACTGTCTCGGTGTCCTGAAATGTTTGCAAATAAACAAAATGGGGGTGTGTTCTAAGAACACACGCGTTGTCCTGAAATTTTCGTAGGGGGTGCCTTGAGGACCCTGTCCGTATTGTTCGTTGTCGATTTGAAAGTGTTCTAAGAACTCTCGCGTTGTCCTGAAATGTTTGCACATAAACAAAATGGGGGTGTGTTCTAAGAACACACGCGTTGTCCTGAATGTTTATAGGTGGTGTCTTGAGGACACTGTCCGTATTGTTCGTTGTCGAGTTGTAAGTGTTCTAAGAACTTTCGCGGTGTCCTGAAATGTTTGTAGGGGGTGTCCTGAAGACGCTGTCTGTATTGTTCGATGGCAAGTTATAAGTGTTCTAAGAAGAACTCTCGCGTTGCCCTGAAATGTTCGTAGGGGGTGTTCTGAAGACGCTGTCCTTATTGTTTGTTGTCAAGTTGAAAGTGTTCTAAGAACACATGCGTTGTCCTAAAGTGTTCTAAGAACTCTCGCGGTGTCCTGAAATGTTCTTAGGGGGTGTCCTGAAGACGCTGTCCGTATTGTTCGATGGCAAGTTGAAAGTGTTCTAAGAACTGTCTCGGTGTCCTGAAATGTTCGTAAATAAACAAAATGGGGGTGTGTTCTAAGAAGTCACGCGTTGTTCTGAAATGTTTGTAAGGGGTGTCCTGAAGACACTGTCCGTATTGTTCGATGGCAAGTTGAAAGTGTTCTAACAACTGTCTCGGTGTCCTGAAATGTTCGCAAATAATCAAAATGGGGGTGTGTTCTAAGAACACACGCGTTGTCCTGAAATGTTCGTAGGGGGTGTCCTGAGGACGCTGTCCGTATTGTTCGTTGTCGAGTTGAAAGTGTTCTAAGAACTCTCGTGGTGTCCTGAAATGTTCGCAGGGGGTGTCCTGAAGGCGCTGTCTGTATTGTTCGACAGCAAGTTGAAAGTGTTCTAAGAACACTCGGGGTGTCCTGAAATGTTCGCAAATAAACAAAATGGGGGTGTGTTCTAAGAACACACGCGTTGTCCTGAAATGTTCGTAGGGGGTGTCCTGAAGATGCTGTCCGTATTGTTCGATGGCAAGTTGAAAGTGTTCTAAGAACTCTTGCGTTGTACTTGAATGTTCGCACTTATAAAAAATGGGGGTGTGTTCTAAGAACACACGCGTTGTCCTGAAGTGTTCTAAGAACTCTCGTGGTATCCTGAAATGTTCCTAGGGGGTGTCCTGAAGACGCTGTCCGTATTGTTCAATGGCAAGTTGAAAGTGTTCTAAGAACTGTCTCGGTGTCCTGAAATGTTCGTGGGGGGTGTCCTGAGGATGCTGTCCGTATTGTTCGTTTTCGAGTTGAAAGTGTTCTAAGAACTCTCGTGGTGTCCTGAAATGTTCGCAGGGGGTGTCCTGAAGACGCTGTCCGTATTGTACGATGGCAAGTTGAAAGTGTTCTAAGAACACTCGGGGTGTCCTGAAATGTTCACAAATAAACAAAATGGGGGTGTTCTGAGGACGCTGTCCGTATTGTTCGTTGTCAAGTGGAAAGTGTTCTAAGAACTCTCGCGTTGTCCTGAAATGTTCGCACATAAACAAAATGGGGGTGTGTTCTAAGAACACACGCATTGTCCTGAAATGTTCGTAGGGGGTGTCCTGAGTACGCTGTCCGTATTGTTTGTTGTCGAGTTGAAAGTGTTGTAAGAACTTTCGCGGTGTCCTGAAATGTTTGTTGGGGGAGTCCTGAAGACGCTGTCCGTATTGTTCGATGGCAAGTTGAAAGTGTTCTAAGAACTCTCGCGTTGTCCTGAAATGTTCGTAGGGGGTGTTCTGAACACGCTGTCCGTATTGTTTGTTGTCAAGTTGAAAGTGTTCTAAGAACTCTTGCATTGTCCTGAAATGTTCGCACATAAACAAAATGGGGGTGTGTTCTAAGAACACACGCGTTGTCTTAAAGTGTTCTAAGAACTCTCGCGGTTTCCTGAAATGTTTTTAGGGGGTGTCCTGAAGACGCTGTCCATATTGTTCGATGGCAAGTTGAAAGAGTTCTAAGAACTATCTCGGTGTCCTGAAATTTTCGTAAATAAACAAAATGGGGGTGTGTTCTAAGAACTCACGCGTTGTCCTGAAATGTTCGTAAGGGGTGTCCTGAAGACACTGTCCGTATTGTTCGATGGCAAGTTGAAAGTGTTCTAAGAACTGTCTCGGTGTCCTGAAATGTTCGCAAATAAACAAAATGGGGGTGTGTTCTAAGAACACACACGTTGTCCTGAAATGTTCGTAGGGGGTGTCCTGAGGACGCTGTCCGTATTGTTCATTGTCGAGTTGAAAGTGTTCTAAGAACTCTCGTGGTGTCCTGAAATGGTCGCAGGGGGTGACCTGAAGGCCCTGTCCGTATTGTTCGATATCAAGTTGAAAGTGTTCTAAGAACACTCGGGGTGTCCTGAAATGTTCGCAAATAAACAAAATGGGGGTGTGTTCTAAGAACACACGCGTTGTCCTGAAATGTTCGTAGGGGGTGTCCTGAAGACGCTGTCCGTATTGTTCGTTGTCAAGTTGAAAGTGTTCTAAGAACTCTCGCGTTGTCCTGAAATGTTTGCACATAAACAAAATGGGGGTGTGTTCTAAGAACACACGCGTTGTCCTGAAATGTTTGTAGGTGTTGTCTTGAGGACACTGTCCGTATTGTTCGTTGTCGAGTTGAAAGTGTTCTAAGAACTTTTGCGGTGTCCTGAAATGTTTGTAGGGTGTGTCCTGAAGACGCTGTCCGTATTGTTCAATGGCAAGTTGAAAGTGTTCTAAGAACTCTCGCATTGTCCTGAAATGTTCGTAGGGGGTGTTATGAAGACGCTGTCCGTATTGTTCCTTGTCATGTTGAAAGTGTTCTAAGAACACTCGGGGTGTCCGGAAATATTCGCAAATAAACAAAATGGCGGTGTGTTCTAATAACACACGCGTTGTCCTGAAATGTTCGTAGGAGGTGTCCTGAAGACGCTGTCCGTATTGTTCGCTGGCAAATTGAAAGTGTTCGAAGAACACTGGTAATGTCCGCGGACATTAAAAGTTTCCATAGGCCATAGTTGAAATGTTTTACTCTATGGGTGTGATATGCTGCGGTGGTTGTGGCCAGGGCATAGAGTGTATAATATACTTATTGTTTGGTTTAGTAACTGGAGTACATGTATTTCTTGTTAATTTATGTGATAAAAGAAAATAGCATGTTAGTATTAGTATTTTGTAATGATTTTTTCATTGTATAATCAACTTTTTTTTTTTGTTTGGACCCTCATATTTAGTAGATTACAAACCAGAGTACTGTGCAATTTGCTCAGTTTCTGTGTTCATTGCTAAAATCATTGGGTCTGTGGGAGAAAAAAAAATCCATGTTGGATAAAAAAAAAAACCTTTTTTGTTTGTTTGTTTTCAGTGTTCATTTGTTGTTTCTGGCTAATGCTTTATACATTGGGTTGTTGCATTTTTTTGGAGCAGTAACATATTATTTATTTGTTTGGATATTATGAAATTTTGGAGCAGTTAGGTACCAGTAGGCATATTCTAACTGTCTATTTTTTGATATATTTTAGTGGTATTGATTTATCTGTTTGGATATTGTTAAATTTTGGGACAGTTAGATACCAATTGGAGTATTCTAACTGTCTATTTTTTGCTCTAATGTACTGGTATTCATTTATGTGATTAATTATTGTAGAATCTTTGGCCAGTTAGATAGATTTTGGAATATTCTAACAGTTTATATTTTTTACTACAAGTTTACTTGTGGTTTAAGTACAGTTTAGTTATCAAATTTTGGTTTTAAGAACATTAAATAAGCGTTTGTAAGATTTGCTGGTAATCTCTGCTTTAGAGTAATGGTACTATCATTACATTCAAACCATCCACATTTCTTTTTTATATATGCAGTGTAGTGCCCTGAATTGGTTGTGGCTCCTGCGTGGTAGATTATACCTATTGTTGTGAAGGTTTTCTTACCAAGTGATATTTGACCATGTGTGAATTCAGTCAGCTTGCAGTTGTTTTTGGTACCATCTGCATTGTAACATAGAAACATTAGTATTACGTATTTACTATGTGTTTGTATTACTAACGTTGAGCGATTATCTGAATTGCTGGTAGAACATAATCTACCATAGTTTGCATTTTGTACAAATTGCTGAAATGGAATGGATTCACAATTTGGTATTGATATATATATGAAGCGTTCATTGGGGATTTCTTCTTGTGTCACATTGTTGCAGAGAGTGCAGGTATGTTTCCACATGTAAGAAATCTGGAAGATTTCATTTATAGGTATGTTTTTGTTTTCCAGTACTTGTAGAAAGTACATTAGAAATTCTTGTGGATCTTCCTGTGAGTTTATATTGAATTTCACCATTCCAGCACAGTAGTCCAATTGTTGTCTTATTCCATAAACACTACATGTGTTGTCAGGATTGTTTGATGCATTTCTGTGAAGTACTAACATTTGCATACATAATGGGTCTGTACTGTGTAAGTAAATGTTGTCAACAATTGGTGGTAATTGAAATAGAATATTCATTGTTACATTTGGGTAGCAACTTACACCAATTATATTTGAGAGTTTAAATGGACCAGGTAGTTCTGTATCTGAATGCTTTTTTTGGAGTTTGTCTTCCTTCTTTGAAGAAGTACCTGGTTTACTTTCCCTAATTGATTCTTTTTTGCTTGTGGTACTTGATGAAGTATTACTTTCTTTTACTCTCTTTGGAGGATTTGCAGTGACATCCTGTTGCTTTTCTGTTTGATTTATTTTTCTTTTATAACGTTTTACTTTTTGTGGAACAGAATATGTATTTAGATGGTGACTGTATAGTGAGCAAAGTCTATTGTATTCTAAAATGCAAGGAATATTAGTGTTTATTTTACTTGCATCAAAGTTGATTAGAAATAGACTGTCAAGTGTATGTAAGCGTGATAGTGCTACGTAGCTCATGCCTTCTTTAAAGACTGTGTTACCAATATCTATCATTGCTTTGGCTAGGGTAAGACCTTGTGATTTATGAATCATGACTGCGTATGCAAGAGTAAGAGAACATTGTTCTCTGCGTACATACATTTCTTTGTAGAGAAGGAATAGAGCTGTTGAGCGTCCTATCCTTTTAACTTATGAACATTTGTCAAAGAGTATATTGACAAACTGAATTTTGTTGTCACGTCGGTATGTTTGAAAGCCAACAACTGTACCCAGTGCTCCATTAACTAGTCCTTGGTCCACGTCAAGGTTACGTTTAAGCATTACTCTGCTATTTAAGGATAATTTTAATATCGTTTCTAAGCCTGCTGTGTTTGAGATTGATGTTTCTAAACTATTTAGTCTTGTTGTGGCTTGGTCACACATAGGTAGTGTCATACCATGTACATCTAGTTTGTCTGTGGCGCTAATTTCCATTATTGGTTGCATTTCTTTACTTAACATTATTTCATTGAATTTGAAACAGCTTGCAAGAGTTGGCATTAAGGTCATACAATTGACATTTTTGTGGGCTAATTGTTCCATAACATCTGTAGCATATGCATTATCGCCATAAAGTGCATTAATTTGCCGGGTTTTCAATATTGTTTCTGCTTCTTTAGAGAGTATACAAACTCTGATACTTTTTAAGATGTTGGCATAAGTGAGATCTGCAGATTGCTGCATGTTTTCCGTTAATTCTCTGTATTGGAAATGTTGCCAAAGGTTGACATTTCCAATGCTGCCAACAGTTTTACAGCAGAGTTTGTGTCCTAATGTTTTAAAAATAGGCTCACCTTTTACTGGTGTCAATTGAAGAAGATCTCCGAAAACAAAACAATAATGTGTTTTCCTGCAAAGAGCTCTTCATAGTTTCTTTTCAGTACTTCTTGTAATCTGAGGTGAATCAAAGCCAACATTAGGTTGGAGACCATGCTCACTTCATCTATTAGTAGCATTTTCATTTGTTTCAATACTCTGCGTAGTTTGTAATAGTCTAATTTGTTCTGGTGTTCTACTGGCAATAGCAGTAATCGGTGTAAAGTGACACCACCTATGTTGTAGGCAGCTAAACCTGTGGGGGCAGTGTCAACAGCTGACAGTTTGTTGTTTGTCAATTGTTGAAGGAATTTACTGATGATTTTGATTAGGAATGTTTTGCCAGAACCAGCTTCACCACTGACGTACAGTAGTATAGGTTTCTAATTATGGCAGGACCATTCTTTATTTTCATGTTGTACACCATGTGCAATTTGTTTTGTTACTTCTTCAAAAATGCTATGTTGTTCGTTGTTTAGTTTTGATTGTAGTATAGTTAAGTCTTCTTTATCTTCATACTGACACATGGTGTTTTCTACTTCTATCATAGCTAATTGTGCCTCATTTATTATTAGTGTTTCTCCAAGTGGTTATTGGCTTCCTGTTACAGAAGGTTGACTACTGTCAGGAGTGTCTTTATCTAGTTCGGCCTGGAGTTCTTCTTCGTGTTGCTGTTCATTGTGCAACATTGTTTTGTATTGTGTAAAGTTTACATCAGTTATAGTGCTTTCATTTGATTTGAAAGCATCTTCATATGAGTCATAGTTTTCTAGTATTTCTTCTTCTTTTCTCCACGGTTTAAAGAGTTGTAGCAGGGACATGTAATATATTTCATTATGTTGAGGAGTCTTAAATGACAATTTTATATGATAATTAAATTTGGTTTAGTGAGTTTAACTAAGCTGCCTTCACAGTTTGTCACTCTGTATTTACCTTCTTTTTCATCAGGTTTTATATTATTTTGTATGTGTAGTTTTGGGCTATGTGGTATAGACACATGATTTCCAAAGTATTACTTCTGTTTGGGTAGTATGTGTCCAATACATTGTTTTTTAAAATGTCTTGGCTGTTGGGATCATGTTTGGCTATTGTTTCTATATTTTCATATGTTTTTAGAACTCTTTTTCTAGATTTAGCTGGACCAAGCCATACTATATTTTCAGATTAACCATACAATGCAGTACCAGTTAAACTATCAGCTGCTTCATATGATCCAAATTCTCTATGGGAGAGCATTTTTATGCCCAAGCTGTATAATTACGGAGACACTGGGCCTCATTACACGGTAGGTAGCAGGGATTTAACGTTACCGGTAATGGAATACCGGTAACGTTAAATCCCCATGCAAATTACGACTCGGCTTACCGCTATTAGCGGCACCGCTAAGTATGGTGCCACTAATAGCTGGCAGTCCGCGTGCGCACGACCCTCCATCCCCTAAATAACGCCTTGCCGCTAATAGCACAGCATCACAAGGTAAGTGGACATGCCAATAGCGGCATGGTAAAGCCCTCAAAACCCCTTACCGCCATGGCACTAATACCGCCATCGCGAACCACCCATTAAGAGAACTGAGCAGTGTTCCCACCTACCACAGGTGGACACAATCAGCACAGGTGGAGGCAATGGAGACTGTGGCAGCTCAAAAGGAGCACACCACACCCCTTCCCACACCCCTTCCCACACCAAGATGGTTCCAATACTTGCAGCATTACATGGGCTGGAGGACATGATTGCAGCGCAGCAGCAACAACAACAGGCAGCACAGAGGAGACGCAGGAGGAGGAGGAGGAGGAGGGCAAGACAGGCACAGCAAGCACCACCACAGCACCTAATCATACCACAGAGGCACCCACCAATCCCCAGCATCAGAGCCAGTCAATTTAACCTAACCCCGGAGCAGATATACACCCTGTACCGTCTGGACCGGGATACCATCAACAGCATCGTGGACATGATACACAACGACATTGGGAGCCTCATAGACATCCGAACTGCCATCCCCCCTCTACTCGAGGTGGTGACTGTGCTCCTCTTCCTGGCCACAGGCCCTTACCAGCATACAGTAGGGCAGATGCATGGCATCTCACAACCAGTATTCTCACGCACGCTGAACCAGGTACTTGATGCCCTCCTGAAGCATGCACCTGAAATCATATTCATGCCACCGACTGCCCAGGAGATTGCAAACATCAAAGTTGGCTTCTATTCAATGGCAGGTATCCCAAGTTGAATAGGGGCCATCGACTGTACCCATGTGGAATTGGTTGTACCACATCACAATGAAGTAGTCTACCGAAACAGGAAGCAATTCCACTCCTTCAATGTCCAAATGGTATGTGACGCCAACAAGATAATCACACATTGCTGTGCCCTTTTCCCGGATCAACCCATGATTCCATGTTCCTGCGGAACTCAACTATCCCACGCTAAAAGGAGCGACAAGCCGGACAACATTTGTGGCTACTTGGTGAGTAGCAGGGCAAGCACATGGCAGTGTGATTAGGGGAGAGGAGAGATACATACTCCAACTCTGTGTGATTGGGGGGGAGATACATACTCCAACTGGTTGTGATTCGGGGGGGAGAGATACATACTCCAACTGGGTATGATTGGGGGCGGGAGATACATACTCCAACTGGGTGTGATTGGGGGGGAGAGATACATTCTCCATCTGGGTGTGATAGGGGGGGAGAGATACAGACTCCAACTGGGTGTGATTGGGGGGGATATAAATACTCAAAAAGGGTGTAGCTTGTCGTCCGTCAGACGAATGCACATACAGATGTACGCCAATGTCCATCTGGGAAGGCCGCAATGTACTTGAGATGAACGGACATGCAAGTATAAGCTACACAACATAGATGACAATCCAGGTCTGGAAACCTTAAACATCCATCCACATCCACATTGCACAACATTCCACGCCACAAAATACACAAATGTCATACATGCCGTCAAAATAGTCATACAGAATTAGTCCAGCACAACATCAATAATGCAATGTGCCCTTGAAAGCATGCAAAGGGATCACCCCTAGCCATAGCATTACACCACGCACCTATAGCACCACTGAAGTGATGCCTCTCAGCATGGGAACATCAATGTTGGAATGGCATAAAACCAGCATTGTGGTACCAAATCTGCCTGGGCCCAGGGACACCTAAGACCTGGCCTCACCCAGGACATGTCAATTACTGTTGGAGGCATTAATGGGGCATTTCTACTTGCAGGGTTGAGCTCACCTTTGCACATTGCAGTCACACAGACCATCTGCATGTATGCTGTTAATTGTGTACTTCAATCACAATGCAAAGTCAATTTGCGTGATATGAACAGGCCGCTCTTGAGGTGAACAGTAACAGGACCCCATTTGTCCCCCCATACAGGTGATGCTGGCTATCCCCTGAAGAGGTGGCTCCTCACCCCTGTACGGAACCCACAGAACAGGCACGAAGAGGAATACAATCGTGCACATACCCGTACCCGCATTGTGATCGAGCAGACTTTTCGCCTTTTGAAGACACGGTTTAGGTGCATTAGCAGGTCTGGTGGCGCTCTCCTGTATGGCCATGAGAAGGTGGCCAAGATCACCATGGCATGTTTCATGCTGTACAATATGTGTATCAGATGGAATGTGCCACTGCCCCCTGACGTTGAAATAGAAGCACCTGATGAGGATGATGATGGTGATGAGGACGGAGGTGAAGGGGATGCAGGTCATACAAGAGGGGATGGCCAGGAGGGACGTGCTGTGAGACACCATCTGATCAACCAAATATTCTGAGTAACATGGTTTCATACTGTCACATGGATATGTGAAGTAATGCACTGGTGTCTGTTTGGAAGCGCACAATGGACCATGGCGTCAATAAATTACACATACACAATGAAGAAGTCCAAGCCTGTGTTTTGTTCAAACACCAGTGTATTAAGGAACGTAAAGAAGAAAATGTGCATGTTCCCAAACATCCCACCACCCTTCCCCCAAACCCCCACAACAACAGTCCCATAACACCCTTCCCCCCACCCCCCACAACAGTCCCATAACACCCTTCCCCCCACCCTCCACATGTGTCTGCCACAATGTTTCCGTCCAGCCATGCACGTGGAGGCTTCACCATGCACTCCCTATTGGCCATTGCCAACACCAGCATTGGGAGGCTACGTAGACGTGCGCCTGGTGGTACGTGAGGAGCGGCAGAGGGGGCTTGTCTGCCTCGAACTGGCGGATGAGGAAGTGGCAGACTGTCCTGGTGGTGGTGGTGGTGGGAATTGTCAGTCCAATGCGTCCGCTATCCGTGTGAGGACCTCCCTGACTCGGATAATCTCCCCACACAGCCTGTCTGTACATGCCTCCATCCCCTCCCTGGAGTGCCTTGCTGTCTCCGTAATGTCTGCCCTGAGACGGGCAGCCTCCTCCACATGCTGCCCAACCAGCATTATTTCCTGTTGCCGCTGACTGATGCTGGCCAGGTCGAGGGCAGTGTTGGGCTCTGGTGGTGTGGCTGCTGTGGCCTGTGATGGTACCAGGTCAACAGATGAAACCACTGGGGGGCTACTGAAAGCTCCCATGTTCTCATCGCCAGTGACATTAGACCCAGGTGTCTGCTGTGGTGATGGCTCAGAGGTTTCAGGGGGGGTTGGGGTGTGCATCTCCATGTGGAAGTCGGTTGTGTCCTCCACATCTGATAGTGGGGCAGTGGCTGCCGCCTCTCCTGTGTAACTAGCTGGAGCTGAGGGTGGGCCCTCTGTGGCTGGGATTGGTGGTGGTGGGTTAACCTCCAGAGGTGGGGCAGTTGTTGGTGGTGTGGCAACTTGTGTCTTGGAAGTGGCTCTCCACCGATGTTTCACACTCTGCATCGGGACCCTTCTGCCTTTGCCCCCTGATGTTGTGGGGGTGTCCTCTGTGTCCTGTGCCCTTGTTTTCTTATGCGCAGGGGGTGCCTGAGATGCATTGCCAGCATCCTCACTGTCTGTATGTGAGCCTGTCGGGAACAAGAAGGGGGATGTCATTGGTTACGGTTCTATGTACTTAATGCAGTATACATCAATAATGCAGTTGTGGGCATTTTGACTACATTGTAAAGGATGCAGGTGATGTGTCGGTTCAGTGGCTCATCCATGCATGGTTGTGTGTGGCACTTGTCTCTGGTGATGTGTGCATGTGTGTGTGTTTGGGTCTGACACTGACATGGCCAGAGTGTGATGCATGTGTGGATGTTTGGCCATCCTTGAGGTGATTCTGGGCTCACATTTGGGGGGACCATTAGATTCACATTGCATGCTTTCATGTGTACACTCACCTCCATCTGAAGTGGTTGCCACGCCATGCTCCATCGTCCCGACTCCCTCTATGTATTCCACTCCAATGAGGTTGGCGCAGGTCTCCTCCCATTCTTTCAGTTTTATGGGCGACCCAGATCCACCTGCTGTGGCAATGTTGTGGTTTTCTGCAAGGATGCTTCTCACCCGGAGTCTGAGGTCATCCCACCTCTTTCGGCACTCATGCACATGGCGGGTGGTGGTGCCCACAGCACTGACTTTCAATGCGACCTCAGCCCAGATTGCCTTCTTTTTCATGAGTGTCTCCCGCCGCACATCACATGTCTTTCCGCTGCCGGTCAGTGTTTTTTTTTAATGCCTTGGGCATGTCGAGGGTGTCCCTGTGGATTTCCTACTGCAAGCTACTCCAAACAGTTCCAGGGGGCAGAGGATGGCAATGGATTGTGTTTTTAAAGATGGCCGCCGTGCTCTTTCCCGTTCCTGTGCGATGACGCTATTTCCGGTTCCGCAATTTAACGGTCACCGCTGCATGCAGAGTGAGGGCGGAGGTGCTATCTGCACTTTCGTTGAAGGCGGTAATAGACTTTTTGGGGACTTTAGCGGCATGGCAGTAGGGTCATTACCAGCATGGCGCTATGCTCGTGTCCGCGTACTCGTAATGGTACGCTATTAGCGCCCTCTCGCGAGGGCGGACACGTTAAGAGCGCCATGCCGGTAATTTGAGATTTTTAGCGCACAATGTGTAATGAGGCCCACTGTTTTATCTGATGACAGGTCATTCCAGAGGTCTTGGAGCTCTGTCTTTTCTGCTTTGGGTAAGTATGCTGTGACATATCGTGCAACTGCAGTAGAATTGTCCGCAATGTACTGCACATTTATGTTTGAATTCCATAAGTGGATGTAATATGTATTTTTAGGTGACTTACCTTTAACACTATGTCTAACTGAAGACATGAGGTTGTTCACTTGACCTGTATTTGTAACTGGTCTAGGGAAACCAAATCGGCATTTGGTGTAGTATTTCCCTTTGTTTTTTTGTATTTGCGACGACAATATTTCCCACATTTATGTCTTTGAAATTGTGAAATGTGTGCATGAAGATCACTATTTGTGGATTCTGATGGAATTTCACAAGTGACATATTTTTCAATAAACTGTAAAACAGTGGCATCACTGTCCTGACCAAATTTAGGAGCATCTTTAATCCATAAAAGCATGTGTATATGTGGTTCTCCTCTGGCTTGGTATTCTTTTCTCCAAAAGAAGTGTTGCACTTCTCCAAGGGGAGGAACAGTTTTATTACAAATAAAATGTAGCATAGCAATGAAGCGATGGTGAAAATATCTTGAAACATCAACAGGATCCAAAGAACAAAGTTCTCCTGGTGTTAGTATATCTATGTTTGTTTTGTTTTTATTTCATATGCGTTGGAAATCATGTAAATCTTGCCATGCATATTCTGCACAACTTAATGTAACAAACTAAGTGGGTGGGCCAAGGTTTCTGATCATACAACGTACATCTCCATGATGTTGAAACCAGTACTCTTTAGTACCATGCATATTTGCTAATAGATTTGTAATATTTGATTGTAAAACCTCATCCTTTTGTTGCACTTTCTGTAATATTTGTGTAGCTGTCATATTTTGAAAGTGTGATCCTGATTTTAATATGTGTGCAACTCTGTAACATAAAGTTGCTAGTTCACTTTTAAAGAGTAGGTGGAATATGTATTCCACATTTTGTCTAAATCTGGGATCTTCAGAATACATCCGTAATGAGCAGTATTCTGAAGCTGATATTTGAATAGGTCTATTATCATACCTTCCTCATTTGCCAGTAGGAAAGAGTAGAGGAAAAGCACGTGCTTCTATACTTTTTTCCCATATGCTGATTGGTGATCCTTTTGTTTGACGCATTTGGTATGTTTCCAGTGCATCTTCTATGGTGTCATTAGAGTGCAAAGGATGATATGTATGATGGTCTAAAGTATTTGCTATTGTAGCAGGATCTAGTAGCTCAAATTGACCAGCTTCTTGTGTTTCTTGAATTATTTCAGTTGTATCTTTCAAGTTTTCTTCAATATTAATTTCTTTGTAATATTCATTATTCTCTTTAAGATATTGTAAGGCTTATCTAACTTTATGTAAATCTATCAGCTGTTGCCATATATTTTTGTCTTTTGTAGGTACTCCATTTACTAAGATAATTAAAGATTGCTGCATTGGACGTTGCACTCCTAGCGTTTGCACATTTTCTTTTAGATCTAATGGTAAATAAACTACTTTTCCACGAATGCCTTTTACCAATTCAGAGGGTGGTAATTTTGCTGTTTTTGGTTGAAGGTGTATTATTGCTTGAAATGGGTGTACTGTTTGAATTATGATGCTCTCATATAAATTAAGTTGTTGTAGGGGTTTTGGTAGTGGGTATAATTCCAAATTATTTGTGAAAGCACGTGAAGGAGTTTGGTTGTTGTCAAGTTTTGTAGTGCAGTAACGGCAAAGTATTAAGGGGTCACTTATTTCGTATTTGTTTTCTGCTACAAGGTAGAGAGCTAATTCAAACCATTTAGAATCTTCATTGTCTTCTATTTTATATGATAGGTCTACAGTTTTTGTGTTACTTTTATAAAAAAGTTTTGCTGCAACATACACATACATGGTTTGGTACTTCAGCTGATGTACTTTTAAATTTTAGTATTTCTTTTTTGTATGTGTTTAGAAAAAGGTTGCCATGTTTAGAATTGTTGCTAATTTGGTTTAAAGCTATTTCATTCTGTAAATGGCTTTCACTTCCAAAAATATTTTTTCTGGATATAGTCAATTTCTTGAAGTAGGTATTTCGCTGTACCATGTAGAAGAATGTTATTTAAATTTGCTGGTGCTAAAGCAGGACTTTTAGCATAGTACAGTTCATAGACTAGATTTCTTATAGTTGAATGATGTGTTGATATTCTTTTGATATCATGGAAGGTGGTTTTACAAGTAGGTCCTGTAATGCAGGCCAATGAATGTCCTTGTAGTCCTGTGTATTCGCGCACTGGACAGGTATCCATATTTTGCAGTAGTTTAATTTTGATTTTGTCTTTGCTTTTTACATATTGAATGAGGAATTTGCGTAAAGACTTGAAAAATTGTTTGGGAATGTTACATATTGACGTGCATGGCCATTTGTACACTAGACGTTCTGATTCAGTTGAATGGAGGGGTAATTCTAAGTTTTCAGAGCATATTTTTGTAAAGAGTACTTCTTGTTCCATTATGGTATTATTAACTTTTTCATAACCTCGATCTCTGCTATGTATGGCAATTGTATTTGTTTGCTTTTGTTTGTACTCTTCTTCATTAAAGTATGGTTCTGTGCTCGTAGTGTGACTCCATTCACCTCCACAGATACTTAAGAAGTTCTTTCTGTTGACATTTCGTTTATTGAGAAGTCTTTTTTGTAATTTAGTTATTAGTTTTGTTAGTGGTTTCATTTTGTTTAACACTAAAATAAATAACTTTCTTTTGAGAACAATTGCACTGTCTATCAACGCTTCTAAAATTCATTTCCTACGATAGGTTTTAAGCATTGAACTTGATTTCTCTCCTGTTTTTATAAGATTTTGAAGGACTTTGTGACGGAACATTTTGGCTAAAATACTTTTCTTGGTAGGCTTACTTTGCACTATATTAAAATTTAAAGAAGCAGTTTTATCTGTAGTGATAGCTTATTTTCTGTTAATTGTTTTTTGGTTTGTTTTACATTTTGATAGAGGAGGCAAAGTTTTTGTACTTGAAACTTCTTGTGTTTCACTAAATGACTGTATTAGCTGTTTTGTTTCAACTTTTTTTTACAAATTCTGCTAGAGATGGATGCTTATGTTGGACACTTTTATTTTCATTTGCTCTACTTCTGTCTTGCTTTCTACGGACTTGACTTTTGGTAGGCATTCTTTAGGGTCTGTTGAAAAAAATACAGAAGGTATGGGTTGGGGTGTTCTGCAATGTATGTGTGCTGTGTGCATGAGTGTTTGAGTAAGATGTGTATGTAATGGTGTCTGATTGTGCATTGGGAACTGCAACTAGTAGGGATGTGTATTCTTCAATTAATATGTTATTAAACTCAGGTTCAGATGACAGAAAAAAATAAGCTAGTGGTGCGGAGAAGTACAAATAGTAAATCTAATGTATATAATTAAAACAGTTGTTTGTTCTATAATATGAACATTCTAGAGGTTGAGTTGGGTAATTTGTGTGTCCAAAAGTAGGAATTTGTGCGCCATTCTGGCTGTAAATCGCTGTTTAAGACATGGGGATTTTTGGACAGAATGGTGCACAATCTCTATTTTTAGGCACAGAAATAGCATGAATTAACTTTACAGTATGTTTGAGTAATAATACAAATATTATGGTGATATTCTACTTACTTTTTTTCTAAAATGAACAGTTTAATTCTTAGTTCTTCTTTTGTCTTCAAATTTGGCTGCTTCTATTCAGGAGAATGGTCTTCACTGCAATTGTAAAAGAAACAAATTAGTAATTTTGTTTGTATATAGCATTGTTTTTAATTTAGATATTGATTTTTTTTAATTGAAATCCTCAGCGCCTTCCTTGAAACCATTAAAACTATCTTATTCACATCAGATACGTCGCACCAGTTCCATGCATATGATATGTTCTTAATGAACAAATTGTATTGCAATGAGTAACTGTAACAAACAAAATATCTTTAGTATGTGTTATGAAATTCATAATGTACCACTGAATACCACTATTTCTGTAACTAAGCTGTTCTACGTAATAGTGCCTAATGTCATGCTTAAATTAAAGTAATCAAATAAATAAATAAATAAATAAATACATAAATGTAATTGTATAAGTATTATTCTTTGAGATTTGAACATAGAGTGTACATGCATGCAATTTTGTTTGAATATATGTAGTCTATAAATTTCATTTAAAAAATGTTAGTTTAACATGATTTGATAGTGTGTGTACAAAGAAAGTAAATAGTATAAAGGTTTATAAGTGATAGTTGATTTTAGGACATTGGAAAAAAGATAGTAGATTCATTTTACAGATTGCACAAGCTAAAAGTCAGTTTGAAAATGTGTTCATGTACTGTACAGAAAATATGCATACCTGTAGTTTGTGTTGACTTCTGAACCCAAAAATCCCCGGATGTAACTCCCAATGTCCGCGAACTACTGCCTTGTCCGTGGACATATTGTAACATGAACAGCCCTTCTACCATTTCCACTTCACTCTCTGTGCCATTCCCTCATTGGATGTAGCTAAGAAATCACATGACCATGCACCAATCACATTCAAGACCTCTACATCTAACTGCATCATCATAGATCAGCACTGCAAATGTACTGTGAATCTCTCTGAGTACAAGTGTCATATCATTGGCAAGCACCATCTACAAGAAATACTGTACAAGGCTCCAAGATTTCTACTTGCAGCTCCATGCATATCCATATGCATGAACACAAACTACAGGTATGCACGTGATGTCATGTTTGATGTCCTGGGTGTTAGTCTTAGCAGTGCACGGTGGTGGCACGAGTTATGCTTGCTTTGCTTACCATAATTGGCGAATTTCAATGGTTTTTCAGTTTTACTTGGAACCATAACGTCCCTTTAACAAAGTTTTTTCACTGAATATATATATATATATATATATATATATATATATATATATATATATATATATATATATATATATATATAGAGAGAGAGAGCTTCATTTTACATTTTCAAAGTGTATACATTTTTCATGCTACACAGTCATCTTCTTCAGTTTATTTATTTTCAATTTAGACCACTATGTAATGATAGGATGAAGTACATTTCTTTTTCTTCATCTATAGTTACACTTCTTCTGATTGTTGTACCCCTTTGTCCTCCCTCTGTGTGATGATGTTTTTCGTACATCGGTCAAATGTATCCAATATCTCAGGCCCTTTACCTTCACTGCCGTCGGTGTACAAAACACTACTTCGTATGGGCCATGAAATCTTGGGGCATACCACCTACGCACGAAACTCCTCACATACACCATCTCTCCTGGCATTAACTGACTAGTTGTGTTCTCTTCTATCAATTTTGTTGTTTCATTTTCTTTCTCATGTGTGAATGGGGGTGCAAGTTGTCTTGCTATCATACGGGCCGCTTTGGTGAGCTTTGTCAAGTATTCATTAAACTCTTCACCTAGTACTGTCACACTTCTATGGGCATCTGAATGTCTGCGGAGTGGGGAGTGAGCTGTATGCATGTGCCTTCCTGTCACTATTTCGTGTGGTGACATATGGTGACCCTTGCTGGGCTGATTCCTCCGCTCGAACAAGGCCAAAGGCAGACAGTGCACCCAGTTCTTTTTAAGTGAGAAGCAAAATTTCAACAACCTTCCCTTCAGGAGGCCGTTGATTTTCTCAACTAAGCCATTACTTTGCAGATGATAAATCGAGCATAATTTGTGTTTGATTCCTAGCAACACTTTTACTTCCTTGAATAGATCATTGACAAAATGTGTGCCATTATCCGAACAAATTACGTCGCAAATTCCCCAGCGTGGGAATACCTCCCTCACTAAGAACTTTGCAGTGCATTTTGCATCCATATGTGCACAGGGACCTGCTTCAACCCACCTTGAGAATGGACAAACCACTATAATCATGTAACGTGCCCCATTACATAGTCAATATGCAGCTCTCTGAAGGGGCCTGTGGGTTTTGGGATTGTTCCTCTTAACGTTCTCAGTGTCATTCCTGAATTATATATTTGGCAGGTTGTAAATTCCATTGCCATTCTTGAGAGTTGTTCCTGTAGACCTGGCACAAACCAGTTCTCCTGAATCTCTCCTGCAATATGCTGTTTGGCATTGTGTGCTAGGAAATGCAGTTGTTGGAAAGCCACTTCTAGTGCTATTAACTCTGCTGCTTGTGCTGAGAAATGGGCAGGTAGGTGTTGTATTCACACTTCGTACGCACCTTCTTCTAACCTTACAACAGCTATCCCTATGTGTTTTTCTCCTGTCTCTGAGTTGATTGATGCTGACCCATCTATGAAGAATACCTCCCCTTCGTTCAGTGCATTTTCACTTACCATGGTGGTTTCTCCTTCCTCACCCTTGTATGTTGCACAGTCGTGTGCTTGCATGTCCTCTAATGTGCATAGTTCTGTAATAAATCTTGCAGGGTTCACCGTCTTGCATCTCACGATGCATATGTTTGCACTGGACAGAATAATTTTATATGCAGTGGCTCTTTGTGTTGTGAGTGTGCTTTTTGATCATTCCAGGATTGCGACTAGTGAGTGTTCCACAAACAATGTCACGGAACATCCCAACACTATTGTTGCACTTTGTTCGATTGCGAACGCTGCGGCTGCAAGAGATTGCTTGCAAGCAAAGTGTCCTTGCATTACTGCATCCAGTGTGCCACTGTAATACACCAGGGGCTTGTGTCCCAGTGATGTCTTTTGTGTCAGTACTGCTGTCATGAGGGACCCCTTACAATGTGAAAAAAGATAGAACTTGTGTTCATAATCTGGGTTCGTGAGTACTGGAGCACTTGAAATCAGTTCATTGAGTGATGTGAAAGCATCATATAGTTCTGCTGACCATTGTATCTCAGTGTTTTCACTTTGTGCTTCTTATAGTGCCTGCAGTAAGGGCCTTGTGTATGCTGCTTAATCTAGTATCCATGCTCAGCAGTAGTTACACATGCCTAGAAAAGTTTGCATTTCTTTCACTGTTTTTGGTCTTCCTACTGCCGTTATGGCCGCTACTCTGTCTGGTATTATTTTCTTGCCGTCTTTTGAAATCAGCTGTCCCAGGTATAACACTTCTCATTGGCAGTACTGCAATTTGTCTTTGTCAACTTTGTAACCCTTGTTGGCCAACAGTGTCAGGAGGGTAACTGAGTCTTTTCTACACTCCTCCTAATTTTTTCTGCAGATCAGCAAATCATCCACGTATTCAATAATTGCACTGTCTGCTGCCATATTCCCTAGATCTTCATGAAGAATTCGGTTGAATATGCTGGGACTCTTGCAGTAACCTTGGGGTAGTCTGCAGTGCTCGTATCTTTTCCCTCCCAAGGTAAATGCTGTTAAGTATCTGTACTCTTCTGAAAGTGGTATTGAGAAGAATGCGTTCTTCAAATCCACTACTGTGAAATGTGACGCATCTTTCGGGATGCTGCACAGAACAGATGCAGGGTTGGGGACCGAAGGGAACTCTTTTTGGATGATGTCATTGAGTGGGCGTAGATCTTGGATCATCCTCCACCCCCTGCTTTTGCTTTTTTAATAGGGTAGATACATGTATTACATGCTTAGTTCGAGGGCACTATTATTCCTTGTGCTAATAATGCGCTGACTGTTTCTTTTATCATTTCTTCTGCTTCCCGGGATAGGGGGTATTGTTTTATCTTCACTGGTGTAACCCCATGCAATAGTCCCACATTGTGCGGGCCAGTGGTGCACAGAGCACTTGGCACTGATTTCATGTCACTATCAAAAAAGGAAGGTGGTGTTCCCACCACAGCCATTAGTTGGACTGGCACTTGTCTTTTCTGTATCATAATGTCGCAGGGGATTGCTATCTCCATTATTACTTCCCCAACGCTATCTGAGTCTGTGAAGAGGTCTTTGTCTGAAAAATCTCTTAATGCAATGTTGGCATTGATGCACAAAACTGTGTGCCACTCGCAGCCATGTATGTCCATTGCAATAACTGCTATTCTTTTGGCTGAGATCTGAACTGCATGTAAATCCAAGGACATCACTGTCCCAGGCACTATCTCCGGGCATGCTATGGGGCGAAAAATAAACTCTGCGGGTACCCTCCATTCTAGGTTATTTAATTCTGGGACCACCCGTGCCAATGTTTTCAATCCCTGAATGAACATGTCAGGATTCACTGGTAGCCCGCGCACTTCTGGTGTTGTTGCTCGTGCATGCAACACCAGCATTAGGCGCATAGGGCAGATCCCTGGTGTTGAGCACACTATTCCTCTCTCTGTGAAGGATAAAGTCATGTTAAGCTTACTGAGGAGATCCCTCCCCAGTAAGTTAATCGGCGACTGTTCATAGTACAATAGGGGTGCCCTTACTGTTTTACCCCCCACTATGACATCTAACTCTTCTGTATGAGGAACTTCGACCACCGCCCCAGAGAACCCCTGCGTCTCCAATTATATACAATTAGATAGCGGAGCCCGGCCTTCATGCAGACATGACTTCTTAGCTCCCGAATCCACCATAAAAATGAATTGTTTGTTCCCTTTCTCCACCCCTATCAATGGTTCCTCTGCTGCATTGTAGGTCGTCGATAGTACTGGTCACGCAAGTGCTCTCTGTGGGCTGTCCTGTGATGGATGTCTCATGTCCCCCCCCCCCGGCTGAAGAAATTTCTCGATGCTACTGCCACTCCCCCATACGGTGCAGGTGCACATTTGCTGTTGTGGCGAAGGGATTGTTCTGTGTGTATGGGATATGTTTGCGGCATTGCGGGTGCTGTTTGACATTATGTGGTTGCTCCCTGTGTTGTTCTGGGCACCTTTGTTCCTGTTGCCCTTGTCCCACTCCCATTGGTAGCCCATATGGACTTCCTGGATGTGGGTGACCATAAGGTTGATCATCCTGGTTATTGTTATTTGGCCTGCTCCTGCATTCACGCAAGAAGTGCCCCCACCTTCCACAGTTCCAACAATTCCCTTGTCCTCCTCTAGGCCCTTGCCCCCCATACCCGCCATTACCTCTGTACCCTTGACCACCCTCTCTGCGCCCCCGGTACCCACCTCTTCCTCCCCGGGGGCTCCACACTCTCCACTGCGGTCCTCCATTCTGCTCCTGTCCATTCCACTGTGCCTGCCCATTTCCTGCCCAATTTGCTGCCATCCTCCCTTGTATTGCTACTGGTCCCTCCTCCTCTTCTGTATCCCTATCTGTGGGGAGTGCTGCTACGGCTGCCGCGTCCTTCACCAGTTTCGTCTGTATTAATTTTGCCTTGTCTGCCAACCTTTTCTGTGCTATCTCCTTTTCTCGTTCCTTAATTCTCTTGCAGTGGTGCACTATTATAATTTGAATTTCTGGCCAGCCTTTTGCTTTTGCTGTTTGTTGAGTGCTTTTTGAACTTCTTTTGGGAGCCCCCTCTTTATTATAAAGAAAAATATCGATGTTGATTGATCCCAGGCCGTACCCGTCTCTGCTCTCCACATCTCCCAAACTCGGAAAATGAAATCCATAGCATCCTCCCCATCATTCATGGTACATTGCATTACTGACTGTAAATCTGGCGTGTCTGTGAATATTTCTCTTAAGGACTCCCATATCCTTGCACGTACATGGTACATGATGGCATCCATCATGGTGGTCACAATCCAGTTTTACTCACGGAAAACCTGCCTTTGTCCAAACCCTGTCTGCTTGGTCACCTACTGCCGATACCAACAAACTTTTGACATCACATACTGCTAATGGCACTCCCGCAGTGTGTTTCTCAAATGCATATATCCACTTACTTGCCCCTCCTAACAGCGGGGGCAATAGTTTTAATAAATTTGCCTCATCCATCTGGGCCCAGGGTATGTATTTTTGCCTCCCTACCCTTCTATGTATCAAGGGGAGCTGTAGTTTATTTTTGGTTTCTTTGCCGGTACTTACCTTCAACCCCTTCCTCCCCAGCGTGGCCATTCTTCCCATCCTGTTTCTTAACATCCCTGTCCACTCTTCTTCCATGGCCCTCCCCAGGGGTGTCTCATCCATCCTCCCTGATCTTCCCCCTTCTGCTACCCCCAGCCTTCCAGGTTCCTGCTCATCATCCTCTATATCACACCACAGCTCTTCCACTCGCCCGGTGGCCATCTCTTCTTCCCCTGTGTTTTCTCTGAGATCATGTGGCTCCAATTCTATTATTCTAGTTGGCTCTTCCTGTATCCAGAATAATGCTTCCCCCTTTTTCCACCCCTCCTTGGAGGACCTGTCGAGTGTTTGAACCATCAGCGGTTGTTCGGTTCTTGATACACTCATTTCACTCTATTCACATATACTTCATATTCTAGATAGCTCATTTCTGGCCAAAGAGAGTCGGGAATCTAAGTCTTCTGTTAGTTTTTCAATATCTATTGTAGGAGTACTCACCTGCCCACCAGTTCTGGGGCAATCATATGTTGGCGGTGCATTTAGCCGTGGGGCAGCTGCGGGGGTAGGGGCAGGCACATACACAGGATCACTATACCCCTCAGCGGGCACTGGCTTGTTTAGAAGGGATACAGCCGTGTTACCTCTATTGACCCTTCTTTCTTCCCATCCTCACCTTCACCCTCATTTACTCCCAGGGGAGTATTGGTAGTTGCGGGCTGTTCTGGTGTCATGTCTTTTCTTTTAAGTAGGCAGACCTCTTCAAACAGCCTCCACAGATTGAGTATCTCTCTTCTGTTATGAAATTGCTTTCCCTTGTATTTTATGACTATGCATGTGGCAACCATGTCCAAGACACTTTTATCAAATGACCCTCCTTGCGGCCATACCTGGGGTAGCCCTTCTCCTTTTAATTCTGTGACCCACTGGTCATGGTACTTGGTTATGGGTTCTGCATAGCCAGGTAGGTTTTCACAAATATGGGCCAGGGGTGTTTCTGTCCCCATGTTATTTTCTAATTGTGCACCCTCCTGTGTTCTCTGTTACTATGACTCACGTGTGTGGGTTTGTGTGTGTGTGCTCTATCACTAATAACTCTCAAATGTTAAAATGTTTTTACACAATACATCTGTCATGAATCTTACCAGGTCACACTTACAATGACCTTACCACAGAAATCTTGTGTACCCTTAATTGAACATTATTAATTTGCAGTGCAGTTTTTCTTAACCATAAATCACATAGCATATTTAACACAAATAGACATTTAACAAACACTGAGCATGCAAAACATAACAAGACCCTCCCTTTTCTTGCTTTGTATCTTCCCTTTGAACAAGACCCTTTGTCCCACACCCAATTCTTCCCTTCGACCCTTAAAGTTTATAGTAGTTTACATAGCATCAATTCACTTGGAATAAAGAAGAAGAAAAAGCAGTTTCTAATTTGTACACTGTGTCTCCCTTATCTCAGACACCTTTTTTTTCTATTTCCACTATTCCCAGTACTAGTGAAGATAGCACTATGGGTTGCTGCCTTCTACCCCCTTGCAGAGCTAGGTTCCCGTTTTCCTTTTCTCACCTTGTAATCTCCTCAACTTATCCTAATGGCCATATGCAACAGAAAAGAGAAAGTATTAAAGTACCAGTCAGTTTACCCCTAAAAGACCCCCTTCCCTCTTGCTCGACCTCGTGCACCCTCATTTATATCTGTCTCCTTTTAGTGTCACTCGCACTTAATACTCACATGCCCGTCTTGATCCGAGACTCTGCGGACTTGGTCCGTCCAGGCGGCGCTGCCTCACACTCAATGGCCGCCCCTGGCTCCGGCGAGCGGTACTAAGGTTTTTTTGGAGTGGGACCCGCACCCTTTCACCCTACTACGTGCGCACGTCTAAGCGTACCAGTTGCCGTAGACGGGCAGCTCTCTTGAGCGGGCGCGCCGTGCGTCTCCACTGCGGCCAGGGTTATCTCGTGCCAAAAGGGAACAACTAAAACGAATCACATTGACGGGGTCACCACTGAAAGTAAGTGTCCCCAATGAGATAGAAAACCCCCCGCAATGAGAGGCAATAAAGGACCCACCCCAGGAGGGAATGAGATCACAACCAAGTGCGGGTGAGATCAAAAGGCTTTCATCTAAATCAAATAGGGCATGCAAAGGACTCTGCAAACTCCGAGAGAGCTCTGTCTGACAATAGCAAAGACAGTCAATTATATTACAAATACACGTCATGCATGCGGTAAGCTATAGGGGCAACAGAGTCTTGGGGATTGGATGGCGATGTCTAGCTATAGGTTCAGCGCTCCATGATTGGCGGAGATCCACGTGGTGGCATCCCGGCGTGCTTGGGTCAGCTGGGATCATCGGGGGTGGAGCTATTCACCACGATAGTTCTAGAAACTTGCCCTTGTGGGCTTTCGTACCCATTCATCACATTCATTTATACCAAGTTGTTATTTAAAACTTCTAACACATTAACCTAATACCTATGTGGGGACACATGAACACACTATGCGATACAAGGCTGTTTCTATACATCATCATAAAATTGTCAGTTGCAAGGGGTCCAGTCCCGTGGGACCAGGTATCTTATCAGGGGCATGGGCCAGGCGGTCTTCATCAACAGATAACTGCCTTTGTGGTCTGTTGGATTTGGGGTGAAATGGGGTATCATTGGGTCAGTGGGGGAATCTAACTGGCACTTCAAAGGCGGTGGGATTTAGGACCAGGTAGCTCATAATTCATTTGGCCTAGCCAAGGCGGTCTCTGTCATGGGGGAGGTAAATACTTGAAGCGGGTCCAGCAGGAATGTGGGGAGGTGAGGCTGTGCAGCTCACTCACCAGCAAGCCCCTGCGGGCCTTGGCGGGAGGAGGGGGAGATGGCTGTGTAGCACTAATCAACTCTCTATTCACAGGATGGCACACTATACCATTGGAGGGGATAAATGTTAAGGCTGGGAACATTTGGGAAAATACACATTTCTGTTGTTTACCTTTTATCTATATTACTAAATCCATAACAAATAGAGAATTGTCAATATCACATACAGTACATAACATTAGTCGCTCTTAATACTTGTAATTCATGAAAGTGGCAGACAAATAAAACATGAGGTAGTATCAGGTTGGGTCATACCCTCAGGAGCACGAAAGCAACATATTAATGTAACGTTTCAATTATACTATAAACTGATTCGATGCCCTATGTGGCTTACATGTAATACGTTACATTTAGTTACATCATACACAAGCATTGTATATATTGCTTTTTCACTTATTCTTTTTACAATAGTAGCAAACATTAGATGGCACAGGGTAAATATTTTGAGTAGTTATACACTGGACCTTAGAACATGAAAGCATCTTTAAGGTACACAGGGTCACTTTGCTTTAATATAAGTAGCCTGTATTATACATTTACCATTAATTACTTCACATTTTTGGGCAACAGGAATAAGTCTGAGAGACTCGAGGGTTTAGTATATGTGGTTAACACATTATCTAGGGAACTGAGGAGGGGGGTCAGGGACACCATATATTACCTGTGCAGAGGTTAGGCACGGGGTCGGGGTGTGTTTGAGGGGGATGGTTTTTGTTCTTTTCCAGACTTCAACTACGAGTCCGGCCAGTCCTAGGGCAATGATGTACTGCGGAAGGAAAATGATACAGTGTTTGTTCTGTTGCTTGTTCGTGTCTAGTTGCTCGTGAGAGCGGGCTTTCACCGGATCTACCATGGGGTGGAGGCTGGGGGAAGTGCAGGCCTCTCCATATGCTAAACTGCAGTTTTGTACACCAGCTATTCTGCATGGGCTGGGCCTGGCTCAGTAAACTTAAAATGGAGTCTTGCTTATTACAAAATGGTGTCTATGTGTTATGCCAGGCTACTGGCCAGGCAGCCTCACGTGTCGATCCGCAGCCAACCTGCCGCCCGGGCCCAGGTGCATGGGGGGCTGCGGACGATTCCTGAGCCTCACGTAGGTGGGCAATGCAGGGGACAGGGGTCCTACAGACCTTTCCTTCCATACATGCTCCAAACCTCATTGAATGGGAATGGCCAACTAGTGGTGAAATTATAAACATGTATTTATTGAGGCCAAAATAGCATCAAATTGTGTGGACAATGTGGCCGATTCACTCTATAAAAGAAAGTAATATATATATAAATGTTACTGGCAGGTATATATACTTCATGGAACATTAACAAAACAAGAAATAAGGCACAATTGTTAATTGTTTTAGTAAACTCATCTCAATATTAGCCTAGTATCAATCTCTTGTAAATGCACAAATCCCACCTCCCTAAAAGATCAAAAGACAAGTGGTTGTGGTCAACCCATCATCTGTGGCTGACACCACCCAGAAAAGAAGTAAAGAGGTAGTAGATAGTAGAGAACAACCACACTCGAAAAAGGCATATATATTACTGGGCCTGCCATAGCAGCCCTGTAATTATAGTTAAGTTGCTCAACTCATAGAGTGAGCACTTTTTGGGCAGCTTATAACTTTGCCCCTCTGGACGAATCCTCACCAAACTTTGCTAAAAAAGTATATGGCCCCCTTGTAATGATTTTGCGAAGTTTGGTGTGGGTTTGTCCAGGGGGTGCAAAGTTATAGGGGGGTCCCGAAATGTGTGGAAATCCTGATAGACTTAATATAAAAAAGTTTGGACAGATTTGCACCAAACTTGCAACAGGAGAGGCGGCGTGGTCCCGAAAGCATGCTTTTGTAAATTTGGTGTAAATCAGTCCATTATATTTTTTTTAAATGGTCAAAAAGTAGGTCATCTAAATTAGTGATATCTGGGTCTGATGCACAGACTCATTTCCTGATTCAGTGTCCGCAGACATCTCTGGACCAATCAGGGAGCAGCATGACGTTCACGGATATCATACACGACCGCTGATTGGTCAATCAAAAATGTGAGGTGCATCAAAATGTTTTAAATGTATGCCATGTTGGATTCGAGAACACCGCCCATAGTCCATGGACATCAGGGTAAAACATATTTAAAAAACAACATTGCACTTGTCAAACTAATGAAACAACTTCTGGGGAGGCGAGCGGTGATGAGGATGGAATGGGATATGGCCATAAAAAGCCAAAAATCAGGGTTATTTTCTTCTCTGATGTTCGCTAACATTTCAAGGTTGGGGACAGGCCTGTTATTTTCATGAACATCTCAGATGTTACCGGACATCCATACACATTTCTACATTACACGGTCAGCGAAAAGCAGTTTTTAGATGGCGTATAACTTTGGCTCCACTCAATGAAGCTGCGTGAAATTTTGCAATATCATTTTACGCCTGACTCCGAAATGTTCTGCATAGTTTGGTGCTTTTTCTCCATGAGGTGACAACTTTAGAGCGCTGGCGCCACCATTTTTGAAAGGCTTATAAATTTGGTGCCATTTGACAAATCAGCAGTTTGCAAAAGATTTTTTGTCCCAGATTTTCATGTTATTGCATAGTTCGGTGGGATTTTGTCAAGAGGGGGCAAATACTTGTGTATAGGCGCGTTATAAATGCCATATCATATCATAAAATAGGAGGGAGGCTCAACATTTTTAGATTTGTTGCTGTTTGATGATTCTGCACAAATGCATTCAGAAACATTATAGACTCAACCTTGAATGTGTGTGTAAAGTCTGAATGGATTTTGTCAAGTGGGGGCTAAGTTATATGACAATGGGCCTCATTACACGGTAGGCGGTAGGGATTTAACTTCCCATGCGAATTATGACCCGGCTCACCGCTATTAGCTATGTACGGTGCCACTAATAGCGTGCAGTCTGCGTGCGCGCGACCCTCCATCCCCAAAATAACGCCATGCCGCTAATAGCACAGCATCACAAGGCAAGTGGACATGCCAATAGCGGCATGGTAAAGCCCCCCAAACCCCTTACCGCCATGGCGCTAATACCGCCATCGCGAACCACCCGTTAAGAGAACTGAGCAGTGTTCCCACCTGCCACAGGTGGACACAATCAGCACAGGTGGAGGCAATGGAGACTGTGACAGCTCAAAAGGAGCACACCACACCCCTTCCCACACCCCTTCCCACACCAAGATGGTTCCAATACTTGCAGCATTACATGGGCTGGAGGACATGATTGCAGCGTAGCAGCAACAACAACAGGCAGCACAGAGGAGACGCAGGAGGAGGAGGAGGAGGAGGAGGAGGGCAAGACAGGCACAGCAAGCACCACCATGGCACCTAATCATACCACAGAGGCACCCACCAATCCCCAGGATCAGAGCCAGTCCATTTAACCTAACCCCAGAGCAGATACACACCCTGTACTGTCTGGACTGGGATACCATCACCAGCATCATGGACATGATACACAACGACATTGTGAGCCTCATAGACATCCAAACTGCCATCCCCCCTCTACTCAAGGTGGTGACTATGCTCCACTTCCTGGCCGCAGGCACCTACCAGCATACAGTGGGGCAGATGCATGGCATCTCACAACCAGTATTCTCACGCACGCTGAACCAGGTACTTGATTCCCTCCTGAAGCATGCACCTGAACACATATTCATGCGACAGACTGCCCAGGACATTGCAAACACCAAAGTTGGCTTATATTCACTGGCCGGCATCCCAAGTTGCATCGGGGCCATCGACTGTACCCATGTGGAATTGGTTGTACCACATCACATTGAAGTAGTCTACCGAAACAGGAAGCAATTCCACTCCATCAATGTCCAAATGGTATGTGATGCCAACAAGATAATCACACATTGCTGTGCCCGATTTCCCGGATCAACCCATGATTCCATGGTCCTGCGGAACTCAACTATTCCACGCTACATGGAGCGACAAGCCGGACAACGTTCGTGGCTACATGGTGAGTAGCAGGGCAAGCACATGGCAGTGTAATTGGCGGGGAGGAGAGATACATACTCCAACTGGGTGTGATTGGGGGGAGATACATACTACAACTGGGTGTGATTGGGGGGGAGAGATACCTACTCCAACTGGATGTGATTGGGGGGGGGATACATGCTCCAACTGGGTGTGATTGAGGGGGAGAGATGCATACTCCAACTGGGTGTGATTGGGGGGGATATACATACTCAAAATGGGTGTAGCTTGTCGTCCGTTGGACGAATGCACATACAGATGTACGCCAATGTCCATCTGGGAAGGCCGCAATGTACTTGAGATGAACGGACATGCAAGTATAAGCTACACAACATAGATGACAATCCAGGTCTAGAAACCTTAAACATCCATCCACATCCACATTGCACAACATTCCACGCCACAAAATACACAAATGTCATACATGCCGTCAAGATAGTCATACAGAATTAGTCCAGCACAACATCAATATTGCAATGTGCCCTTAAAAGCATGCAAAGGGATCACTCCTAGCCAGAGCATTGCACTACACACCTATAGCACCACTGAAGTGATGCCTCTCAGCATGGGAACATCAATGTTGGAATGGCATAACACCAGCAGTGTGGTACCAAATCTGCCTGGGCCCAGGGACACCTAAGACCTGGCCTCACCCAGGACATGTCAATTACTGTTGGAGGCATTAATGGGCCATGTCTACTTGCAGGGTCGAGCTCACCTTTGCACATTGCAGTCACACAGACCATATGCTGTTAATTGTGTGCTTCAATCACAATGCAAAGTCAATTTGTGTGATATGAACAGGCCGCTCTTGAGGTGAACAGTAACAGGACCCCATTAGTCCCCTCATACAGGTGATGCCGGCTATCCCCTGAAGAAGTGGCTCCTCACCCCTGTACGGAACCCACAGAACAGGCACGAAGAGGAATACAATTGTGCACATACCCTACCCGCATTGTGATCGAGCAGACTTTTGGCCTTTTGAAGACACGGTTTAGGTGCATTAGCAGGTCTGGTGGCCATGAGAAGGTGGCCAAGATCACCATGGCATGTGTCATGCTGCACAATATGTGTATCAGACGGAATGTGCCACTGCCCCCTGACGTTGAAATAGAAGCACCTGATGAGGATGATGATGGTGATGAGGACGGAGGTGAAGGGGATGCAGGTCATGCAAGATAGAATGGCCAGGAGGGACGTGCTGTGAGACAGCATCTGACCAACCTAATATTCTGAGTAACATGGTTTCGTACTGTCACATGGATATGTGTAGTAATGCACTGGTGTCTGTTTGGAAGCGCACAATGGACCATGGCATCAAAAAGTACACATACACAATAAAGAAGTCCAAACCTGTGTTGTGTTCAAACACCAGTGTATTAAGGAACGTAAAGAAGAAAATGTGCATGTCCCCAAACATCCCACCACCCTTCCCCTCACCCCACACAACAGTCCCATAACACCCTTCCCCCCACACCCCACAACAGTCCCATAACACCCTTCCTCCCAACCCCCACCACAGTTCCATGTGTGTCTGCCACAATGTTTCCATCCAGCCATGCACGCGGAGGCTTCACCATGCACTCCCTATTGGCCATTGCCAACACCAGCATTGGGAGGCTGCGTAGACGGGAGCCTGGTGGTGCGTGAGAAGCGGCAGAGGGGGCTTGTCTGCCTCAAACTGGCGGATGAGGAAGTGGCAGACTGTCCTGGTGGTGGTGGTGGGAATTGGTGGTCCAATGCATCCGCTATCCATGTGAGGACCTCCCTGACTCAAGTAATCTCCCCACACAGCCTGTCTGTACATGCCTCCATCCCCTCCCTGGAGTGCCTTGCTGTCTCCGTAATCTCTGCCCTGAGACAGGCAGCCTCCTCCACATGCTGCCCAACCAGCACAGTTATTTCGTGTTGCCGCTTGCTGATGATGGCCAGGTCGAGGGCAGTGTTGGGTTCTGGTGGTGTGGCTGCTGTGGCCTGTGATGGTACCAGGTCAACAGATGAAGCCACCGGGGAGCTACTAAAAGCTCCATGTTCTCATCGCCAGTGACATTAGACCCAGGTGTCTTTTGTGGTGATGGCTCGGTGGTTCCAGGGGGTTGGGATGTGCATCTCCATGTGGAATGCGGTTGTGTCCTCCACATCTAATAGTGGGGCAGTGGCTGCTGCCTCTCCTGCAAAACTAGCTGGAGCTGAGGGTGGGCCCTCTGTGGCTGGGATTGGTGGTGGTGGGTTAACCTCCGGAGGTGGGGCAGTTGTTGGTGGTGTGGCAACTTGTGTCTTGGAAGTGGCACTTCACCGATGTTTCACACTCTGCATCTGGACCCTTCTGCCTTTGCTCCTTGATGTTGTGGGGGTGTCCTCTGTGTCCTGTGCCCTTGTTTTCTTATATGCAGGGGGTGCCTGAGATGCATTGCCAGCATCCTCACTGTCTGTATGTGAGCCTGTCGGGGACAAGAAGGGGGATGTCATTGGTTACGGTTCTATGTATTAATGCAGTATACATCAATAATGCAGTTGTGGGCATTTTGACTACATTGTAAAGGATGCAGGTGATGTGTCGGTTCAGTAGCTAATCCATGCATGGTTGTGTGTGGCACTTGTCTCTGGTGATGTGTGCATGTGTGTGTGTTTGGGTCTGACACTGACATGGACAGGATGTGATGCATGTGTGGATGTTTGGCCATCCATGAGGTGATTCTGGGCTCACATTTGGGGGGACCAGTAGATTCACTTTGCATGCTTTCATGTGTACACTCACCTCCATCTGAAGCGGTTGCCACGCCGTGCTTCATCGTCCCGACTCCCTCTATGCATTCCACTCCAATGAGGTTGGCGCAGGTCTCCTCCCATTCTTTCAGTTTTATGGGTGACCCAGATCCACCTGCTGTGGCAATGTTGTGGTTTTCTCCAAGGATGCTTCTCACCTGGAGTCTGAGGTCACCCCACCTCTTTCGGCACTCACGCACATGGCGGGTGGTGGTGCCCACAGCACTGACTTTCAATGCTACCTCAGCCCAGATTGCCTTCTTTTTCATGAGTGTCTCCCGCCGCATGTCGCTGGCAAAGACCACGGCGGTATTGTCAGCTAGGGTCTGGGTCAGCATGAATAGTTCCTCTGAGGTCAATTTTTCTTTCCACTGCCGGTCGGTGTTTTTTTTTAATGCCTTGGGCATGTCAAGGGTGTCCCTGTGAATTTCCTACTGCAAGCTACTCCAAACAGGTCCAGGGAGCAGAGGATGGCAATGGATTGTGTTTTGTAAGATGGCCACCGTGCTCTTTCTCGTTCCTGTGCGATGACACTATTTCCGGTTCCGCAATTTAACGGTCACCGCTAATAGCGGTGACCGCTATTTGCATGAAGCGTGAGGGCGGAGGTGCTATCTGCACTTTCGTCAAAGGCGGTAAGAGACTTTTTGGGGACTTTAGCGGCATGGCGGTAGGGTCATTACCGGCATGGCGCTATGCTTGTGTCTGCGTACTCGTAATGGTACGCTATTAGCGCCCTCTTGCGAGGGCGCAGACGTTAAGGGCGCCATGCAGGTAATTTGAGATTATTAGCGCACAACGTGTAATAAGGCCCAATGGCCCTCATTACGACCCTGGCGGATTTTTTCCACCATCGGCGGACTTTTCCGCCATGGCGTAAAGTCCGTTTACGCCATGGCGGATGGCGGACTTACCGCCCCATTCCGAGGTCGGCGGGGCGGTAAGTCCCCATTGACCCATTTACCCTTCCCCATTCCCATTTCGGCCCCATAGGGCTCAATGGGAGTGGGGAAGGTGTTAATTACGCCACCGTACATTACGGTGGCGTAATTAACACCAAGGTCCCATAGCGCCATGGATTTTTACGCCCGCAAAAAGCGGGCGGAAAAGTGACCATGGCGCTATGGGAACTCGTAGTTGGCGGTAAGGGGTCGGCGCAGCTAACGCTGGCGCAAACCCCTTACCGCCAGGGTCGTAATGAGGGCCAATGTGTTTTACATAAATTTTGACACTTTTCAAAAAATCAAACATAGACGGATTTTCTGCAAAATCAATGATTGGCAAGGACCCAAAAGCATGATTTTGCAAATGTGTCCATGTAAAATTTTTTGAAAAGTGTCATAATGTAGGTACTAAACATAGTGGTATACATTTGGTGTCTGAGGTATAGCCTGTGGCCATGGACAGCGGCCGGATTTTCCAGGTCATGACCAAATGAGCATCAGCAAGGACCACAAAGCATGGTTTTTCAAATCTGTCCCATGTTTTCTTGCTTCTAAAGTGCCAAAATGTAAGTACACAAAAGTGTGATATACCTTTCTAGCATGGGCAATGGGCCTGGCCCTGAGCAAGGACACAGTTTGATCCTTAAATACCAATTTGGACATTTTCGGATCTATTCTCACTGACCTTTTTTTGGCAAAGATGTTTCACTCTGATTAATTAGTAAGATGGGTCTGTAATTTTATTTTCATCAGAAGCGGATCCTTCCCAGGATTGGCAATAATGTGAATCATAGCCTCATAAGAAGTATCCTTGGAGTATGGGGCTGAGCTCGAAGGGGAGAAGAGAGCTGGGTTTTTAGGGGCTGTTAACTCCAGGAAGGAGTGAAAATGTTAAATAGGAAGGCAATCAGGTTGGGGCCTTGGCCTTGTTCAGTTTGGAGATAGCTAGTCTAACCTCGTCAAGAATGATCTCTCGTTCTAAATGTAAGAACTCTCCCACAAGATTATTATGTCTAGTGGGGTAGTCTTTTTTCAGTATGTATTCTGCTATACATGAAAACTGGGGACTTACCTCTGGGTTGTACAGCATTTTGTAGTATATTACAAATCCCTATACTATCTCCTCAGCTTTCAAGATGGTATCCTTCTCCGTCTTTAGTGGGTTTACTCTAAGTTGAGCATATCCGTGTCTGTTTGCGTCCTGATGCCCCAGGGTATGGCGCGCCATATAAATAAAATAATAAACTAACTCTATTGTAGCATTTCTTGGCTTTTAACTAGAAGGCCAACAGAGACCCGCCTTTTTGGTTCCCCCAAAGAATTTGGAATGGTTCTTTAACAGTACTCCGGAAGCTCTCATCGTACTTTATCATATTGCATTTTCTCTCTTTTAAGAACCATAAGGTTGTCTAACTTGGGTTTTGCAGATATTCAATCTCCATATGTTTTATGTTCTCCAGAGTGTTTTGATACTGTATTTTTTCTAGCCTCTTCTTACAGGCTAGGAAAATGGATAAATATCCCCCATAGAGTGGCTTCATATGCATTCCATAACACCTTTTATGATATCACAGTGTTCCCATTTAATACAAAGAACTCCTGCGTGCACGTTTTTACCATGTTTCTAAATTTGTAGGAGCATAGGAGGTCTGTGTTGAGACGCCATTGATTATTTTGGAGCATAGAGTTACCCCACTGCAGGGATGTGATGACTGGCTCATGGTCTGAGATCAGAATAGGCAAGATGTTTGCTGAATCTACCTGTCTCATCAGGTTACTGCTCCGCAGCATGTAGTCAATTCTCGAATAGGAGTCATGGTAAGGGGAATACAAAGTTAACTCAAGTTCTGTTGGGTGACAAAGCCGCCAGACGTCGCTACCTTGATGCCTCAAATAAACCATGCAAAAGCAGAGGGCATCTTTGTTGGGAAGAACCTGCATTGAGATTTCTTATCCAGGATTGGGTCTAAGGGTAAATTACTAGCTCCCCCTGTCATAAGGTAAATGCAGTTTAACAATTGGAATGTCTGCCTAAAGGAGTTCCAGAACCCAGGCTCATAAATATTCAAGTTTGTTACCAGAGTGGTGTCAATGTTACAGTCTACTAACACACTTCTACTGCTATCATCAGTTTTAGTGCCTAGAATTTGGGTAGACAATTTCTGGAAAAGGATTGCCACCCCTCCCTTTTGTCCTTCAGAATGTACTTTCTGTCCCACCCATTGACCTTTTAGCCAGGAAAAATCACCTTCTGTGAGATGAGTTTCATGAATTAGGGCAAAATGGGTTCCTAACTTTCTGTTAGTGAGTTAATACCCTCTGTCTCTTGATGGGGCGTCTTCGACCTTTAACATTCCATACAGAAAACTTTACGACAATAAC
Organism: Ambystoma mexicanum; assembly: GCF_040938575.1. Classification (NCBI taxonomy): domain Eukaryota; kingdom Metazoa; phylum Chordata; class Amphibia; order Caudata; family Ambystomatidae; genus Ambystoma; species Ambystoma mexicanum. Next base: position 930,318,910 of record NC_090921.1, on the reverse strand, counting down.
CACCGTTAGGGTCTTGTTTCTGCATAACAATACCCACTCTAGTTAGTCTGACTAACAGTATGTAGAGGAGATTAAAGAGAGAGAGAGAGAGAGAGAGAGAGAGGAGAGAGAACCAACAACAAGTAATCATATTAACTGTATCTCACAAAGGACTTCTAAAAGGAACAACCTCTAGAGGGGAAAGCATACTTATCATTCAGAAGAAAAACCTCCCAAACAATTGGGCCTTCTGTGGCTTTAGTAAGGAGATCACAGGTAGACAAATGCCATGAGAGTGACTATGGTCTCCACACCCACCACTAATACATTAATTATGTTATACTGTTGAAATGAACAAATGAACATCAAAGTATTATTCCAGTATAAAACACAAGGAAAATGATTCTGGTATGCTGACTGACACTCCCTTTAAAGTCAGCTGGCAGAACTCACGCTTTTGGTAGGCTTGGATTTTAATGGGCTCTGGATGTGTCTCTTTCCGTCTTGGGTCTCTGAAACCCTGCGGCTGTATCAAGAGATCCAGACCATGGGCTTGGGGCTGGCATTCTTTGGAATCGGAAGTGACCTTGCCTTCTACTTCTGAAATGAGTGCACATGGTTTGTGCAAAGCGAGGGCCAGTTTGGCGACCATATTCCGATGAGTTGAGGATTGAGGGCCTTTGTCCATTGCTTCATCATCCAATGTTTCCCAGAGAGAGGAGAGGTCCACACGCTCCTCAAAATATTTCAAAGTACTCGACTGGGTCGTTCTTGCAATGTTTTCCAGAGCAAGGAGGCCATATTGTATCCCTCTGCACTGCAGCTCTGGTCTTAAAGTCAGAAAACGTTTTTTCTCTGACATCTTGTTATTTGAGAAGTCTTGCATTATGTGAATGGATTGGTCATCGTACCACAGCTTCCCACTCCTGTGTTGGGCATCTCTGAGTGACTTTCAGGAATCTCAGGAGGCAGGCAATTATGGGTATGGGAATTCATACTTGTCCACTTGATCTAGGGCCATTTCGGTGTGCTCATTGAATCTCCAATGGTGGAGAGAATGTGATTTGTTTGTAAGAAGGAAGGGAGCCATTGCTCAAGCTATTCTCGCGGGTTTGCCCCTTTATCTGGTTCCTGAATCCCTAGTATTCTAATGCTAGTGAACCTATTTCTCCTGATTTAAAAAAAAAAAAAGCCAAATGCAGTTTTTATGCACATTCGGCATGAGAAAAAAATTACGAATTTCCAGAATATCGCACAAGGGGAGGGTGGGTTCAGGGGTGTCCCCCTCTTCCCTTGATCAGCATTATGGGAATGCAGGGGTTGCGGGGGTGTTCCCTGTTCCCCTAAGAAGGAAGGCGTGGAAAAGGAAAGTAGAAAAAAACAGACCCTACGGTGTAAGTGCCACCACACAATGATGAGACGGAAACTCATGTATCAGGGAGAGAGCTACGAGAAAGCGGATCAGGTAAGAGTGCTGCAGGTAAGATATAGGGGTAAAGGGGTAGGGGTTAGGGGGATTGCGGGCAGGGGTGATCCATGTGATCAATGGGTGCCGCACATTTTTAATTTGATTTTTCGTATTCAAGATTTTTGCAGCCGTAATCATCAGGTAGATCCTTTGCACCTATTCCTGTACTACAGAATTGAAACATTGGATTCAAGCTCACACATTCTGCTCTGAAGGAGATCCATACCTTCCATTCTGTCTTGTAGTGTTGATAAATCCTGAGAGACTTCTTTTTGTCTTGGACTTCCTGCATCCGATTACCTATTGAGGTAACCATCTTTTGGGTTGGTTTCAGCTCTGCTAGGAGAACACCAAGCTGTGCAGGGGAGTCTCTGTTGGATGGTGGGTGACCCTTTGATTAGAGATGGGGATATGCCTTTACCCTGTGCATACTGTAATGCTTTTTACATTACAACTGGGAGCCAGCCAGTTCCAGGACTTGAATTACTCTCTGGCATAATATTTTTTTCGCTCGCAGAATTGATGGAACAACAGTGGCTTTACTGTTATTAATAGTACATAGACAGCATACCAAGATGGCAGGTGAAATGGGAGTAAGAAGCTAGGGCACAAAGAAGGAAGAAGAACTAATCACCTAGTGAGTGCTTCAAGATTCTACGCTCGCTCTTCCTGTCCGTGTTCCTATCCATGCACCCACAAGCATAGCTGTTAACCGAGATCTGGGTGAGCAATGATCACCCAACTAGCAAACCTCCTTGTGGGAGGGCCTACTTATTTCATAGGCGCCAGACATCTCCAAGCGAGCCCATTACCACTATGCCTGGATCTTTATCTGGGATGTGGGTCGGCGCCACTCTGCACGTCCTCTGCAGTCTGCTCCTTATTGCCTCTGGGGGGGTCTATGCAGGAGCACCATCCACCCGATGGACACTCAGCTCCTTCAGCTTTCCCACAGGGTCTGGTCAGCAACTCTCACCCCAACTAGCTTTCAGAGGGAATAGATGTTTCAAGCCACTTCAATAGAGCACATCATTGCCTTCATCAGCCAAGGCCAACTGGACGGGTAAGGTAAGCATCAATTATGCATGGATCTGCATCTTTAGGTAAAGGTGGTCGTGGCTTGACAGAGAGCTCAGGGCAATGCAGCCATCTTGTGGGCAGTTGGCCACTTCCCCTTCAAAATGTTTTATTTGTAATACAATTAACAGACTCTTTGCCCAAAAGTGTGGCTTCATGGTGTTTGCAGCCTAGACAGCATGAAGGGAGTCTCAGAGGATCCACATATAAAATAGCTTGCAAACATGTTTGAAGCACAAATTCTTTATTCTCTTCTTTTTCTGAGAAATCCCTTCCATTGCCTTACCTTTGGCTCATTTCAACGCTTTAGACGCCAATACAAGTCAATAGAGGTTTTAGGCAAGGATGTATCCTTGCCCCAGCCATATTTAACTTTTACTTGCATGATATGCCGAAAATATATATGAATGTAAATAATGACACTCCAAGATTGGGACAAGAGAGAGTGACGGTGTTACTATATGCAGATGATTTAATATTACTTCCAAAACTCCCACTGGCTTACAAGCATTATCAATGTATATGGAAACCAATAAACTCATAATTAATATTGCAAAGTCGAAGATCATGATCTGTAATCTAGCCAAGAAAGAAGTAAAAAATGTAGATGAAAGCTACAAGACTTAGAGTTGGAAACAGTGACACAGTACACCTATTTGGGTGTGCAAATCGACAACAGACACTTAAATGAGGCCCATCTGGAAGTTCTGGAGTCACACGTGACAACGGCCATCTCACAAACAAAAGTGATATTACATAAGTATGGCAAGTTCTCAATATCTTCTGCCATAACTTATTATAATCAAAAAACAACTCCAGTACTTTTATATGTCCTAGAGACTTGGCTCAATATAGAAAATAACATCTTACAAAAATTTGAAGGAAAATACTGGAAAGCAGTTTTGAACTTGTCTCAATGTGTTCCTATTGATTGATTGATTGATTGATATGTTATTTCTATCGTGCTCGTACACAAGTGTTTCAGAGCGCGAAAAGGCAAGGGAGGGGAACAGGGGAGAACAAAACAGCGATCTTACTAGGCCCAGTGACATTGAGAACGCGCAAGTGCATGGGAGAGGGGGTAGGGGAAAAGTGCATGGAAAGGGGAGAGGTGGAAAGTGCGAAGCAGAGGAGAAACAGATAAATAACAATAAATAAATAATAACAGCAACAAACCATGGTAATGCAGCCAGCAATTTGCAAGTGCTAGGTTTAAGGCAGCAGACAGGGTAGGTCTGATAAGTGCAGGAAGAAAAAGGGGGGGCTGTGTGGGTACAGATACAGACCCTAGTGCAAGGGGTGGCCCGGAGGCATTGCGGGAGGGTGGCAGGATGAGCAGGTACCTGGGCCCAAAAGACAGAGGACGGCCAGGTTCACAGTGCCAAGAGAGAACAGATAAGCAGGGGAGAGAGGGAGCGAAGGAAGAAGAAAAAAGGAAGGTCTTGAGGTGCTTCCGGAACCGGAGATGGTTCTCTTCAAGTTTTAGAGTGGCAGGGAGGCTGTTCCAGAGGGTGGCCCCAGCCGAAGACAGAGATCTAACCACAGCTCGTTTCTTAGAAAAACGACTGACCCTGAGTGAGTTGGAGGTAGAGTAGCAAAGAGCTCGAGAGGGGAGGTATTTGCGGAGGGATAGCTGAAGGTATTTTAGACCCAGGCCCCAGAAAGCCTTGTGGACAATGCAGAGGATTTTGAATTTAATCTTTGCATCCACTGGGAGCCAGAGGAGAGATTTCAGAGCTGGACAGATATGATCCAAGGGCTTGAGGCCAAGGACAAGTCTAGCAGTCCTGTTCTGGATTAGTTGCAGAGGGCGGAGAGTAGAGGCAGGTAGATTTAGATAGAGGCTGTTACAATAGTCCAAGCTAGAGAGAACCAGAGCTTGATATACCATGAGCGTCTGGGGAAAGGAGAGGAAAGGCACAGTACCTCTGAGGAGGTGCAGTCGGAAATGTGACTTTTTAGAGACCTCAGAGATGTGGGCGGAGAAGAAAAGGGTGGAGTCAAAGATGACGCGAGGTTCTTAGCCTCGCAGATGGGGGTAGGAGGAGGGCCAATGGAGGCCGGCCGGAGAATGAGGGGAAAGGATGGTGAAGGTGTGCCGATGAGGAGGATCTCCGTCTTGCTGGAATTCAGACAAAGATCATTGGTGGCACACCAATCTTGAATGGCAGTTAGGCATTCAGAGATAAGAGAGGGAGAGGAGGTGGCAGAGGGCAGCCTGAAAATGAGTTGAGTGTCATCAGCGTAGCACTGGAAATTTGAGCAGAAAAATGGCAATGCAATGGGCGAGAGTGCCAGGTATTGGTTGAAAATCCAGGGCGAGAGGTTAGACCCCTGGGGAACACCACAGGTAGAGAGGAAGATAGATGAAAGGAAGGACCCAAGTTGGACCTGGGAGGGTCAATCTGAGAGGAAAGAGGTCAGCCAGGCCACAGCCTGATCAGTGATACCCAGGTTTTCACGGAGACGGTTGAGCAGGATGGTATGGTTGACCGTGTCGAAGACAGAAGAGAGATCGGGGAGGATAAGGACAGAGGGAATGTTAGAGTCAAGGTTGGAGAGCAGATCTTCACGGATGTTTAGGTGAGCAGTTTCCGTGCTCTGGCAGCTCTGAAGCCAGACTGGTGGTCATGGAGACAGCCAACAGAATTGGAATGAAGGTTAAGCTGAGAGATGGCCAACTTTTCCAGGAGTTTGCCAAGAAAGGGAGTAATGGAAATTGGGTGATAGTTAGCTGGACAAGAAGGATCAGCTGTGGGTTTCTTGAGAAGAGATGCACAAAGGAGCGCTTCAGAGGGGAGGGGAAAGATCCAGAGGCAAAGGAGTGGTTGCAAAAATCAGCAATGGCCGGAGCGAGGGTGTCAATGTGGTGCTTGATGGTTTTAGAGGAATAGGGATGAACCTGTTTTGAAGAGGCTTTCATAGATCGGACTTGACTAGCAACCTCATCAGGGGTGAAAAGAGGAAAGGACGAGAAGGATGGTGGGAGGGTGGCTAAAGGAGGGTCAGCAAGCACAGATAGAGAGGGAAGAGGAGGAGTGTGGGTGGAGAGAGTGGACAGGATGTCCTGGGTTTTTGAACTGAAGTGAAAGGCAAGGGCATTGTAAAGAGCCTGGGAGGCAACAGGAGGGGTACAGACTGCAGAAGGGTTGGCTAGCTCCTTGCAGATTTTAAAGAGTTCGGCCGAGTTGTTAGATGCCGCAGTGACACAAGCTTGAATATGGACTTTCTTCTTGATGAGGACAGAGAGTCGGTATTGCCTTTGTAGCAGGCGACAGGCCAGTTTGTCAGAGGATGAACAGGAAGTCCTCCATTTCCTCTCAGCTGCCCTACACTTATGTTTAAGTGTAGCTAGGTCAGAGTCATACCAAGAATTGCACTTGGCTTTGGACTTCAAACGGATCCTCATGACAGGGGCAAGAGCATTGAGCGTATCAGAAATTGAAGAGTAGAGCAGAGACAGGGCTGTATCAGGATGAGAGACAGCCAAAGGTGGAGGGGGGGAGAGAAAGTGGTGTCAAAAGCCTCAACTGACACACGCTTCATGGGCTGGATGTCCGAGAAGGTAGGTGGCAGTGTTGGGGTAGGCTTGGCTTGGGGGGAAGAGAGGGAGAGATGAGATGAGAGACGAGATGAGAAGAGGGAGTGATCGCTCCAGGAGAGAGGAGTGGTCAGAGGGATGGAGAGAGGGAGGTCAGAGGAGATCAAGACATCGAGTGTGTGCCCTGCAGAGTGAGTCGGGCCAGAGGGGAGGATGGACAGGGAGAGGGAGTCGCAGAGGTCACGGAAGAGTGCAGAGGAGGAGCAAGGATTGTTATGAAGAGGCTGGCGCAGTCAGGTAAGCAATGTAACAGTATTTAATTAGGTTACATATAAAGGAAGAAGACCCCCAACACTCAGAGGCTCCTCTCCTTCAGCACTTTCCTCCAACTGACCAACTTAGAACCTTATACGCAAGATGCAACCAGAACATTCCATGACATCACACAGGGCTGTGACAACATCATATGGGAAAGAATTGAAGGCTCCCTGCTTCCCATAAGACATCACAACAGGAACCGTCCTCCATTTCTCCCCCACCCTCAAGGGAACATGGTCTTCTCGCTCCCCCTTAGGTAGGTAATACACAGATTTTCTAAGTACTGAGGTTGCAGGGTTTCTCATGTCTAAATGTATATTTAGGTCACCGAGGAGGAGGAGTTGAGTGGTAGAGGCCAGGAGGGAGGAGGAGAGGTCTGCCCACTCAGAGAGAAATGAGGTGATTTGACCAGGAGGTCAGTAGATGGTAACCACAGTAACAGAATGGGAAGGTGAGAGAGAAAGCCTACAGACAAGGCATTCAAACGAGAAGTAGGTCTGAGTGGGAATGATAGAGGCAGGAATCCACTCGGGAAAGATCAGGGCTACCCCCCACTGGGCCAGGAGGATCTGGGTGCTGAGAGGATCTTGTAGTCATCAGGGAGGAGAGTGTCAAAGCTCGTAACAGAGCTGGCCGCGAACCATGTCTCAGTAAGACCAAGGACATCAAGGTCTAGTTCTTCAAGGAGGTGGTAGATGTCAGAGGAGTATTTGACGGCAGAACGAGGTTTGAGGGTGGCAATATGAAGAAGGTTACCAGCCTTAAAGACCTTCCGGGGAGGGGTACAGATCAGAGGTACGCCCTGCGGAGGAGAAAGAGCTCTAGGAGGGGCAGAGGAGGAAGAATCAACATCTACCGAATATCCTGCAATGCATGTGAAAATATCCCAAATTATACAAAGTTGAATATATGCACAGTCTGCAACTTCTTAAATAAAGTGCTTGCAGCAAATTGGCAAATGCATCACTTTATGTTACAATTATACATAGCTTCAAACTGTCTATGATGCTTTAGCAGTAAATTAAAACCTATTTTTTAATAATACATTTGTCAAAATCTCAAGGATAAAATGACAAATATCTTCTATAACTTTAAAGAATACATGCTTAAAATGGTGTTGCCACCGTTCAGAGTATCATTGTCCACACTGTAAACAAGCATAAACAACACAAGCTGCAGACGATTTGGGCCTCATAACAAGGATGGTGATGTAGGAATAAAGTGGCAGTAATTCCGTTACTGGTACTTTTCCCACACCGCCAAACTACACTACAGTAATTCTGGCACACCACAACCTAAAAAGTATGGCATTAGAGGGGAATGGGGAATTATTTACACTTACCTAAACGTGTAATCTGCTGGTAATTCCGGGAGATCAAGTGTTGTTAACAGTAAAATTATTTGGTGGAATCCCGCTGGACTTACCAGCGTGCGGGATACCACCAAAGTAATACTGAGACCCTGGGTCTCAATAGTGCCATAGCATTTAGACAAAAAAACAATTACTCTTTTATGTCATGGATGGCCTCCAAAATGCACAGAACAAGATGATAGATTTAAGGTGCTTTATTAATATTCGCAGCAGATGGATTGGGAATGCTGACACTGTTGAAACAAGGGGGTCCCTATGGCTCCCTTGACCTCCACTTGGATTCCCTCCACCATAGCCCAGATGTCCCTCACCCCCAGAATGTCTCTGACATATTCTAATGTAAGATAACCCCTAGTGTGTAAGTCTTCACTGTATTGGTAGGGAAACCTAAAGATGGTGGTCTTTCGATCTATCTCCCTGTCACAGATGGTCTGAAGAACTTATTAACTCCCAGAGGCAGTTCAAGTGTTTTTCTTTGTAATCATTGATGGGCTTAATGGCCATTTCTCTCTCTCTAATCTACGAACGGGCGGTCCTATGTACCCAAGTTCCAGTCCTATATTGAGACGTCCCTTGATCCTGTACTGATACTTGAGATTGGTAACCCCTATTGCCTAAAAAACTATCCATCTTCTGGTGATGGCCTAAAGTGTAAGACTTTTTCTACCTAGGCTTCCTGAGTTCATATCCCATTGTTTTCCTGCATGAATTATGTAAGGTTGTGTTTTTCGGACACAGGTATTTACCCTTGCGGTTCCTTCTGAGCCACTGCCTCCCCTCTCTCTCCACTGTCCTTCCGATGGTATTCTTTCCTCTCTGTTTACTATTTCTCTCTACCCCTCAATCTTACTTACTATTTGTATTTTATTTATTCATATAGTGCACCTGACCCAAGGGCATCCGGGCGCATGTCTTGGGTTACATGACATGTTGACATAGGCAAAGAATAAATGGAAATAAACACAATAAGTGAAAAAGCATAGTATACAGGCATGTACACATTCTACAGTTTAACCAGAAGACGGTAGTGATGAACAAGGCAGATGACCAAACACAGAGTATTTACAAGTAAAATAGATAATCAGATAATATACATGGTATGTACAAGGCAGATTGTGCGAAGAGGAGGAAGGCACAGATGGTGTCAAAGGGGCGAGTTAGTGCAAGGATCGGTAATGCGTACTACACATCTCTTCCTGACTATTACCCTCCCTTCTCCGCCCCACACCACTAACACTCTAACCATTCCCCACCACTTCTACTCACTCCTCTTAACATAACTACTATTTCCCATCTCCACACCACTACACCTCCCACCCTGTCTCCTACATTCACTCTCCATTCACTTCCTTACTCACCTACTCAACTCACTTATAAGTACATTCACTTCCAATACCACTTCCTCTCACCAACTAATATCTCACCTTGCACTCAACCTATATAATCCTTCTCCACGCTCCTCTGCACCATCCTTCATCTGCATGGCCTCTTGGTCAGCCTCTATCTCCTCTGACCTCACCCAAACAACCCACCTGTGACTGTCTCCAGGTCTCACTTTATATTGCCCTCCTTCTTCCCATTGGCTATCTCTCCCCACTGTTTCCCCAGGCCACTCTTTCCTTGCTCTCTCCTACACAGCGGTGGTACAAGCATCATAAGACACAAAAGGGGTCGGAGCACCGTACCTTTTCCATTTGCATGTTAGCTAGGGTTTTTCAATTAAGGCCAGTGGTATTGAGTCATGGGCCCTCATTACGAGGTTGGCAGTTAGCCACCAATGCTACTGTCGGGTTGCCGCCAACCCCATATTACCGTTACTGTAGCCTGACATCCCGGTGCTACCGGGATATCACAAGAGGCAGTGAGATGGTAAGCGCCCATTCCCGGACTCCATTGGAGTGGGAACCCAAAAGCACCAGCACTGTTGTCAACATTGCCAGTGCTTCAGTGAAAAACCTGCCAGTAGCGGTCCTGAACTCCAGGCAGGTAATGCCTGCCAGTATTACAGTGCCCCTACGGGCAGACTCACAGTGACCCAGTCTGGTAAAGGTGCTGGTAACTTTTTACTGGCACCTTTATTACCGGATCAGGTCACTTATCATGAGTCCCATGGTTCTAAAATCCAAGTTCATGTGAGGGCCTTGTTGGCCTGTTATGCAGCTGGGTAGAATGGGGAGCCGTACCTTGGCTCCCCACCAAGCAAACACATTATTCCTGGAGTGGTCTGTATACACATAGTCTTCCACTTTTATCTGCTTCTTTGGTTCATGCAGCGGTCTCTCTTCACTACGTTGCTGGTTGTAGTTACCAAATTTGCAGAGCAATCTCTCTCACAAACATTGCTGGTTGTGGTTCATAGATTCACAGTCACTCAGGGTAACTTTAGTGTGGCTAGTGGTTATTCTTTATCTCATGGGGCGATGCTGAGAGATGTAGTCTTCTGGAAGAAAAAGAGAAATACTGGACAGCATTATGCAAGAAAGGTACTGAGTAATTAACAGTGTCACTGGATGCATGCAAACTGGTCATACCAGAAGGAACAGGGATTGAGGTCCTTCAAATTGCCATTCCCCTCCACCTGGGATAGGACTTGCCCTGGCTTCCGACCTGATGAGCCTCTGACCCCATGCAGAGAGGCGTCTCAATCTCCTCTTGACAGAGTCAGGTTACGGACTGTGTCACAATCACTGTGGGTTTTTTCTACGTAATACTTCTGGTTTGTTTTTACGGCCTGATATCATTAGGGTTTCTCTTTCAGTCTCTCCTCTTCTCTCGTTCCCTCTCTATCTTTCTCTCTCTCTCTGTCTCTATCTCCTCCCACATCTATTTTTCCCTCTTAACTATGTTTGCTCTGCTCCCTTCAAGATCTTCTTACTCTCCCCCTGTCTCTACCTCCACTCTTTCCCTCATCTGTACTTGTTTTTGCTCCTCTTCCCAATCTCTTCTCCTCTCTCTCTACATTCCCCACCCTCCTCTTCTTCTCTCCTCTCCCTCTCTCTACTCTCAATGCCCTATCTTCTCTTCTGTGTCCTGATCATATCACACTCTCTCCAGCTATCTCCCCCACCCACCTTCCTCCAGCTTCACTCCCCCCTAACTTCTCCTCCTACTACCACCGTTTACACTCTCACCACTCTCCTAAAATAACATCCCTCTATCATTTACACAGTCTCACCCCCTCTCTAAATAACCCTACACTTCTTTCCCACAGTCTCTCCCTATTTCTCTCTCTCACCATCCACACCCCCTCACCAAACTACACTTTACTAGCACCACTCTTTTTCATATGCAATGCCTTACCTGCACCCTCTCAGAACACAGCTACAGTCTACTTAACACCCCACTCCATGGTTTCCATTTCACATGGCCTCTTGGTCCACCATCTCTCCACCTTACCCGAGTCAAAAATGTTTTAATCTCCTCTGTGCTGGCTGGGCTTTTATAACTTAGTCTATCTGCTTCCTGTACTCCTCCCGGCTCCCATTGGTATTCCAGGTCATGTGCTCCCTAGGCAATTCAAAGATAATTCAGACCAGTTGATATGCCAGCTTGAATACTTATACAGAGAGAAATCAATCAGAACATCCATGCTATGACTTTAAGTCAATAATTTACAGCCCAACAAATTGTTCATGGTCGATGAGTATCTCTCTTCACCCAGCTTTATGTTAGGATAGTCGACAGTTTGTTAAAAACTGGAATGCTATTTTAAACAAATGCTCATTAGATCTAATATTGCTGACCATTGAAGAACTAGTTCATAATTTAACGTCAATAGATGATATAACAGCTATTACATCATCATTATCACAATGTATGAGTGTGGAGGAAATTCATTCTATGGGACTGCGTCATGTAATTTATGGTGCAGAAAATAGGGCACTTGTGCACGCAACTGCATGCAAATCCCCCTTTGTCTATTCATGGAATTGGATGTATGGCACTTTTGCTTGACTTGCGTGGAGTTCGCGCTGGCTCAGCAAGTCTGTGCGACTGTCAAGGGCCTTGCGTGAGACTGCAAGCAGAGCATGGGCATGGCTTGGGCAGAGGGCTGGGAAGAGGGTGGAACAGCAAAAATGGGGAAGAACTTGCTAAAAAGTGGGCATGCTGAGGGACGGCCTGCAGGCAGTCCCTCAGCATGCCCACAATTGTGCGGCACAAGACGTATTCATGGATTCAAACGCACAATGTCTCGGCTGGGAAATGGCACCGTAAGTCATTCATACAATCTGCCATCCGAAGGCAGGCATAAGTACAGTTGTGTGTAGGATTTTCAGCACGCAGGTGGTCTCGCATGTCAGATTTTGGGGTGCTTGTACTTAATCGGGGTTCCAATCTAACTCAGGGGTGCGTGTAAATAGTATAGCATTGTGCAGGTTTATGTTGGTTTGTATGCAGATTTCCTGAGTTATAGCCGAGTTACAGTTTTTTATACGCATGTTGTTGTGCTGACGGATGCTTACGGGGGACTCCATGCACTGTTCAAAGGGTGCGTGTATTTGTGCCTGTGGGAGCACGCAAAGGTAGCTGATCTGGCAGTTTTCTGCTTTGCTTGTCGGCGTGTTTCAGGGGTCTTCCAGATGAAACTTGCGAATACGGTTACTTTGCGTGGTCAATTCCACAAGTACGTGCGGCATGCACTTTTTTTTCTGCGTGCAGGATCACGTCGTGTCCCTCTTGGCCCTCTACCCTCGCACGATTTCTGTGCCTAATTCCATGAATCACCTCCTATGTTGGAAAACATTAATATTAAACTTGAAGTTATCAAAAGGATTTGGAAACCAGGAAATGTAGAAGATTTCGCAGAGATACCCTGGACTATAGATACAATGTGGTGTAAACATGGCAGGAAGTGTACATCCCAAACCACAACTGAATAGTTCAAAACTTCTTTTTTAGAGGCTTGACCCGGATTCGATGAGGGAGGAAGAAAGCTACCCCTGTGCAAACAACCATTCTGCAAGACCTGATGGAGAATCTTTGTGATCTTACATTAGCTGATTTTCAATGAAAGACATTGTCACTTGGTCTATCATTTGTTCCTACTTTTAATTCTACCTTATAACAAGAACGCATTGATTTTCACAAATTTGCACTACTGAACTTCATTTTCTCTCAGGAGAAGACAATCCTGAATTTTTGGAATTTGAACCCAAAAGTACTTTCCACTCACTGGTCTCCAATCGAGCCATGGATGTGTTTGAGCAAATGGTACTTGGTGGCATTAAGCAAATTCGCTATAAACCTAATAGCAGGGGCAATTTAAGTGTGAATCAAAAGAATGTCTTAAAACGGTTAGCAACCAACCCTGATATTACATTTAAAACAGATGATGAAGGGGGTTCTCTAGTGGTACTGAATACTAGTGACTGCATTCGTGAATGTGAAAGACAATTACTGGATGAAGATACATTACATGAGGTAAGAATTTGATCCATCTCTGGCAGTACGGACCCTCATAAAGGAAGTGTTAGAAAGAGCTGAGCAGACAAGACAAACATGTTGTTGACCATTACCTTTTCACGGTACATACAGAATGAAAATACATAAATCACTTACAAACCATTCTGGCAAGCCAATTGTGGCAGCAACTGAAAGTTTATCAGAACCATTAGCAGTCTATAATGATTAAATTGTGAATCGTTTACTAGTGACCACTCCAACATACTTGAAGGCTACAGGTGACTTTTTGAGACAACTGAATTCTCTATCTTTGAATTGAATGAATATTTGATTATTCACATAAGATGTACAGAGCCTTTATATCTCTATACCCAGGAGAAATGGTTCAGTGCCATGGAATGGTTTCTGCTACAGCAGGATGACATTGGGCAGATGAGGTGTTCATAATAACATTATTTAAATTGGTGTTGAAGATTTTTTTTTTTCAGGTTTACAGATTTCTTTGTTCTCCAAATCACAGGAACTTCAGTGGGGGCCAGAATGGGCCCCTCCTATGCTAATGTTTTTATGTATCATTTTGAACACCAGATGATACTATCTAGAGAATTTGCGCAATCACACTTAGTTTTTTACAAGCACGATATCAATGACATTTGTGCAAGGAACACATGGTGAGTTGCTAGATTTCTTAGAGAATCTTAACTCTTTATATGAACGCATCAAATGTACTTTTTGCACAGATCCAAATAACATACATTTTTTTGATACTCATGCCCATTTTTCAAATGACCACTTTGTCGCTACTTAGTATATGAAACCAGCAAACAGAAGAGTTTTGATCCAGCAAGTACTAGTAAAAGCTTACCTTACAGTCTGTTGGTGAGATTGCTTTGTATTATTTCTGATCCAATAGAATATGAGATGCAATGTACTTCAATGCTTCAGAATTTTAGAGCTAGAGACTATGATTAATTTACTCTACAAACGTGCTAATAGTAAAGCCTTGAATTTGGAATGGAGTCATTTGTTACATGAGCACACAGCTCCTGATCAAAGAGACTTACTTTATTTTTGCACACACTTTAGACAAAGTAATAGAGTGACAAATTGATCTCCAAACACTGGTTAATGACTGGGTTACATTTGAACTTTTGTCAGCACCGCCAATCTTTGCCTATAAAAATAAAACTTCTTTGACACAAACGTTGGTCCATGCAGAATGTGAGGCTGTTGATATTGAAATATCCTTTTGGTGTATACTATGTGGGGCTTACCACACATAAGACAAAACAAAGGTGGACTGAGCACAAGTCTCAGATCCGAACACAGAACCAATGGTCCCCAGTGACAGTACATATTTTGGAGAAGAAGCATACAATTGCACCACTACAATTTGTTATCATGGAACAAGTAAACTTTTCAAGAAGAAGAGGGGATAATATCAAGATCCTACATCAGCGTGAAATCTGTTGGACTGAGACTCTGTCTTCCCTGCATCCGAGAAGTATGAATATGGAGTTTGATTTTAATTGCAATATCTGAAATCACTGTTTTTAGGAGACAGATGACACTAACAAGTTTAGAGATTTTTCTTTAGGAGGTTTAATTAGATTAGGTATTGAGGTCTTTCTTTATTTTCCAGGTCTTTCTTGTTATGTAATAAAAGAGTGGTGGTGGGCTGTAAAGTTTATTATATCCCGGTAGCATTAAAGAGAAAGATAGGGATAACTATACTTTATTTTATATTATTTTATTTTGTTTGTATGACTTTATTATTATTTCGTCTTAAGATGGTTCAATCTCGAGGTGGCACAGATACTATATGGTTGTTGTGAGTTATATTTGCTTTCAAGGCTTATATTTTAATTTTGAATTGTTGAATGTTGGTAGCTGCTCTGCTGGGATGCAGTGGTCGCCCGGCATCCTGTCAGGGTCCCTGGCGCACCAGCATTCTTGCCAAATGTGCAGCTTAGAGTGGGGAGTGATGGAGGCCTGAGTGAGATTGGACCGGCATGGCACGGTCCATTTTTATTCTTTTCAAGATGGGGACTTTGTTGTTAACCTTATTGTATCGGGTATGGACCTGGGGATATACCCATCACGTGAGACACTGAGGGTAGAAGACTTTATATTTCTGTTTGAGCCTTGAAATGTGTGTATTCACTATGGGATGAATTTCACGCTGTGGATTTATTTTGTGCAAGTAAGTACTTAATGTTGAAGTTTCTTTGAGAGTAACTTGGACACGCTCTTTGCGTTTTAGAGGCACAGACTTGACCTTAATGTATTTTTCTTTAGGGAGTGCTTGGGGCAATAAAGGTGTATATGCTACTGAGCACTGGCTCGGTTGCACGGGCTGAGAGGTTGGCTTCTGAGGGTTTTATCTAAACTTTCTTTTTTTCTTTGGTTTCTGTTCCACAGGTGTTGTGATCAAAATTGAGATGATCTGCAGTATTCATTTATTTCGCTACTTACCCTGTATGAGGTTTACTTCAACTGAGATATTTTGAAGGTTTCGCAGGACACCCATATTCAGTTATTCAATTATTTTATAATTTATCTTGAATTGTTTGAATTTTATATTGTTAGTAATAATACTGTATTTATATGATTGTCTTTTAAGAAGAATGAGGTTTTATCCTTGAGGATGGGACATGTTGAACTGGATGATGTCCAAATAGCCCTTTAAAATGAGTAGCAGTACCGTCGAGATAGATGGGGATGCAGATTCACACTTATGCATCAAAATAATCAAGACAACGCAATAGTTTGGCAAAATAAGTCTGTTTAATGACAGGTTCATAAAACGGGGAGTACAATGAACATGAGCAATCGCTTGATCTTCTCGCTCACTTTACTTTTAGAAAAAGCACAATATTTATAGCAAAAACTCATCATTGCTGACATTCAACCTGTGCACATACAGACGTCATTCTATGTGGCAACCTTAAAAACCTAACATGCAATGTGATTGGTTATAGGAAGGTAACTTAACATAGGTACTATATATGCATACGGTAACAGGGAGAGGGGATTAGATAATCAATGTCAGGTGGAGAAACTAAGCCCTCCCTTGAAAATGGACACTATGAACGTCACTAAAAGTATGACATCCTATTGGCTCTACTTAATATAGGACCTTAGATTACATGGTCCACTATAATTGGGTTGGCATCAACCCCACTCATACTTTTCCACCTACGTCTAGCAGCACGCAGAAAGAACATCCAGGTGCAGAGGAGCTCATCTGCACCCTAGCTTCCCCCCAATCATGCTACAATCAATCACCACCTCAGTGGTCATGTGTCAATTACTGCTTTGTAGTTTGGCATTTAGTCTGCTCTGTGC
Source organism: Ambystoma mexicanum (assembly GCF_040938575.1). Classification (NCBI taxonomy): domain Eukaryota; kingdom Metazoa; phylum Chordata; class Amphibia; order Caudata; family Ambystomatidae; genus Ambystoma; species Ambystoma mexicanum. The sequence goes on along the minus strand of NC_090921.1, from coordinate 930,302,404 downwards.
TCTGAAAACTTTTAAGGAGTATGGGCATGGCAGAGATCCATGCGTAGGTGTGAAAGTCTCACTTTTCCATTCTGCCTTTGTCATTTGACTAGACACCGTGAAATTGGCTTTTCTCTGTGTCTTTTCGTATATATTTGATTTAATGCTACTAGTTCTCTGATATCTGTAGCATATCTTGACCTTTCTGAACAGGATTCTCTGTTTTCTTCTCCTTAATTGTATCCAATGTCGACCTATTCCAGCCAGATAAGACCTTGGCTTCTTGGCCTGGTCAACCTTAGCTGAGTTTTGCTCTGTCGCGATTCTTGATTTTCTTGCTGCAACACACTACATTTGATGCCTTTTGTAACCTTTGCTCAATTCGGCTCCTATGCGTACTGGACTTGTATTCATACAATAAGTGCTTCTAGAGGTATATACTTGTCAATTTTGCCGCTTGCCGCAACCTATTGACTATTTAGCATAAGCTAGCTCCACAATTTCTCTGCCTCTTGCAGTTACTTGCATCTGTACACGTTTAAACTAACTGAATATCTTCATCATGTATGTGGCATAAGTTTCTTCATCTTGACATCAACTTCTTAACCTTGGGCTCAAGTTGTCACTTATCCATGGTTTCTCCTTGGTATTTAGTCTCTTGTCAGTATTCTCAGGTCATTATATCTTCAATATGTGTGTCAGTCCGGTTTCTTACGACGTCACCATTCATCTTCCTTCATTATCTTCTTTGCTTCTTCGGGTATTTTATTCAAACAACCGTGATATTGTTTAGAATGTAGGTAAGGCTTTTTTAATGGATATCTTACTGTCCAGGTTTTCTTAGGTTTCGGTATATTAATAGGTGCTGTTATTCTGATAGGTACTGGGCAGAGCCCATGTGCTGCTCTCTGTTGATTTAGCTGTTCTTCATACGTCACATACTTCGGTGTGAACTCAATAGGCAATACGAGGGGGTGACTGGAGTGGGGACAATACTTGACAGTTACTCTTCACTCCCCCTCTGGGTGATTCATCGACCACTCTAACCTCTTTCTTTGCATCCACGTTTTCTTCATCCTTTACTTTTATTTCATCCACTGAATCCAGACATCCTGGTCTGAAGAAATGCTTCCTTGGGGTCCATATCTTTATGACTCCCTTCAAGCATCCCGTTGTTCTTGTGTACTCATCCTTATTCCATGTCATCAGTTGACATTCTCCACTTGGACTGCAGTAGATTCATCTTCCCACATATTTTCTATGATTCCTTGGATACAGGAACTTGGTTCCTTCAGGTGCATACATGCTGGCCTTCACAGAGTCTCTTATTTCTTCATCAGTCAGGTCTTTGGGCTTCCACCCTGACTCAACATCAATCATGATCTTCATCCCTATGGCTTTCTTTGAAGTCTTCTGGCATTGGGAGATTATTAATTTGATCATACAGAATCCAAGTAATATCATCGCCAACAGGGCTCCTAGGAACTTGAATGCATCTGCCATCCATTGCGGAACCCATGAAAACAGTGCTCCAGACCAGTTGTCATCATCAACTTTGTCAACTTCATCTATCATCTGATTCTGTAGTTTTTTCAGCATGTCTATGGCCTCTGTAAAGGTTCCATTCTTGTCATCGTGTGAAGGTATAGATGTGCAACATGATTTTCTGATTTTTGCACAAACACCTCCATCCATAGCTGTGATCATGTCTAAGACATATCTGTTCAGGAGTGTCATCAGTCTGATTGCTCTCAACTCGTCTCTGATTGCATTGCATCCTTTTATGGTTGTGTTGATGGTCTGCAGTAACTCCCATCTCGTTATCTGCAACCATTTAGTATTTGCTCCAACCTCACTTCTTGGCATCAAGATCAAGGTGAATACTGAAGAAGTCTGACTGAACAGTATGTGTTCATATGGGATAGCATCAAAGCTTCTATGGATTTTATGATGATGTTCACATCACTTTTTGGAATCACCAACGCTGGAACATGGACATTCACCAATGTACAAATACCGCCCCCATTTTTTCACAATTTCATGTATGCCTGAGATCCACACGCCCGATAGTGACCCATGATCACTGCAGTACCATGCAGCATTCCTGGAACCTCAAAGACTCGACCACAATTGTGATTCTCTCCCATTGTTCCTGTACCATTATTTCTGAAACAGAATTTTGGGCTCTCCAATGGTATTATCTGCAAGGGTCCTCCTCTGTCCTCGATACATGTCAGTAGTTTAGCAAGCATTGGCCATAATGGCTTGCATCCATTTTGCATTATGTCAATGTTAGCCTGGTAACAAATGATGACTACCCATGCTCTGCAGATCACTACTCCATTCTCTCATCCATCTGGTGAAAGCACTGTTCCCCTGATTTGCATTTGACCTCTGTTCTTCCATCTGCAAGATTCTTCTGAAGTCTTTCCTGCAGTCTCCAATTTCTTGTCCACTTCTCTTCTGATCTCTGCTCCTTTTACTCCAGGTTTTCCGTATCTGATCACAATATTCTTCATTTTGGCATTGTTTCTTTATGTCTTGAACATAATCATCTTCATCTGGATTTTTTCAGTTGCCCATTTGAGAGAAGCATCACTTCCCATGAACTGACCTCTGTTCTTGCACATTGCTATATGTGACAGACAGTGTTCTGTCTGAACATCTATCTCAATAGTTACAAAGATTTTTGACTTTCCCATGCTGTAGGGCAGAAGTGCACATACAAAGCATTCCTCATCCGAAGGTGCCTTCCAACTTCCTACATATGTTGGTACCACATGTTGTTTCCCAAATGTGCTGTGCTATCCAGGTAATCATTGAATTTGTTCTTGTCTTCTTGTGTGCTTCTTCTGACTCTTACTCTTTTGATATGAGCTTCCACAAGCATGTCACACAGTACTTCTGTATAGCTCCTTCTTGCTGGAGGATTCTCAAGCATCTCCATCAATGATCCGGATGTTTCCAGTTGTACTGCTCGAGTAGGAGAAAGTGCAATACACTTCCTCCTTTCAATAAACCGACTTGGCATGAAAAGGTCTCTCAAAATGTCTGTCCATGTCCTCCTTCCAGGCACTGCCCTGATATCATACTTTGCAGGATCAGGTGTGCTTGCAGGTGTTGTCTCTATTTGCTTATTCTCTAAAGCCTTTTGTCTCTTTAAAAGTTCAGTTTTCTCCATTTGTCTCTCAACTTCTCTTGGAGTAGAACATCTCATCGTTATTTGTCCAAACTTCCCCCATTCTCTGGAATGTGCTTCTGTAACCATTGATATTAGACCAGGTGTGTTTGTACTCATTACCTGTGTAGGTGTAATTTTCATCAATCTCTTATCTGGTTTACTTTGCCGAACCTGTCTCCAGCGTTGCAACTCATTTGCTAAAACAAGTGTTGTGTGAGTGTCATTGCTTACCACATCCATTTCAAGCTCAGTCACTCTATCACTCTTTCTTGGAACAGGAAGACTATGTACGGTTGGTCATTCTTGTAGGTATCATGCGTACATCCTCAGGTGGATGCACAGGAACAACACTTTGTGCACCTATAAAAAATGTGGTTCTAATCGTCAATGACAGAGATATGATTATGAATATAATGCATGCATAGATAATACACCTATATGTGATTTTATAACATTTGTTTCTTGGGCAATATGGATGTCTCTCCTGCTACTGCTCTCTCCTGCTACTGCTTTGACTGCCGATCTCGATCATTTAAGCAAGCAAAAACTGGTTCTTTAATACATATTCATTATAATCACTTCCTGCAGGGTTCTGCGGTCTCTGTTTCTCGGAACAATAGTTCTGGACCAGGTGTCCTCTGGATCTGGATAATGGACTGTCGCTTGTCTCTGGAAACAGTTTTGCAATGAACACTGACCTCAGCAAGTCTATAATACGTGTTCTATTTGAGCAGAAAGTGCAACCTGAATAATGATTCCTTTCAGGATTATGCTCAAACGTTCTGTGCTTTCTGGATCTAGAAGCAAAGTCAGGCCATCGGTGTGTCTCCCAATAAGATCTGGACAGTCTTCAATTAAGCGAAAGAATAGCACGCTGACAAGCCTATTTGCTGCTTCTTCTGATTGGGACATTTGCCTTGTCCTCGCTGTACTCCAGCAATAATAAGAACTCCTGTGTAAATAGTGTGAGCAAGTTTGATATTGTCTTTTTGTTGTCAGGATCTTGTAAGTCTCCCCACCAACGACAGGTAGGATCTCAATACCAATACGAAATAGGTCAGTATGTTCCTGGTGAGTTCACTATTGTGTGACACCATAAGTAAATCCAAACAAAGAACAAAGACTCTGCATTGAATGACTTGGGAAACTGTATTCTCTTCCAATTTATATATCCTCAATCAAAATTCGGCATATCTTTTCTCATCAAGGCTTCAGTGTGCGTCAGTCCAAAGTCAACTAGCTACTTGTGGCCCAAAGAAAGCAATTGTCTTCTTTTACCCGGCAACTAGGATGCACAGAGTGTTCATATTTGTGTCTTTTTTCCCTCATTTTTCTCAAAGGAAATGTCTATAACTGATTCACAACCTTATCATAAAGGTTCCTTGCTTTTTTCACTTGACCGGCCATGCGTCTTTCTTCCTCGTCATAGATCTCATCTGCACATGCAGTGGTTCTTCCCCGTTGTCTGCAGTCTCTTCAGGTTGGGGTGCGGGCAGAGGGGTCTCTCTGATATATGGCTTTATGTCACCAAGGAAGATCCAAGTTCTCCTTCCCTGTAATTTGACTGCAGATGGTGTAATGTCCTCCACATTAAAAGGGCCGTGGAACCTTGGGTCGTTGTTACACTCACCTGGTCTCTGCAGGGGCTTTGGGGCACGGTTGGAGCCCTCCCTCGACTTGGCTCCTCTGGATCGCCTCCATCTCTCGGTTGCTGCAGAGCCTGATGTTCTTGATGCTGGTATTGTCCCTGAGAGAAGATGAGAGCTAATGAGAATGGCGTGGGGGTGTTGTGACTTCCCACAACCCTCTCATGCCAAAATGAAGTGTGCAAGCGTTTTCCCATGCAAGCTCGCCTGTTGTGTTGTAACGTTGAGCTATCCGTCCTGCTTATCGTAGCAGGGGCGCGTAGAGCGGACCGAGTTGCTTCACTGGTAAATCATTTTCACTCGTCTTACACATGTTGCTAGTGAAAAACATTAAATATGCTAATTTCTCCGAATAACTCTCTAAATATAAAGTAACTTTTCAGAATCTTTACAGAAAAGTAGTTTTTCACTATGCAGGTTCATCGGAAAATCACAGGCTGACCCTGTACATTTCCAACTATATATATATTTAAGATGTCTTATAGTAGGGGATTGTTTACGCTATTTCCAATAACACTAATTCTTTTGTTGATTTCTAATATGTTAATGTTTTCCATCGTTTAAGGTAATCGTTGGGTTTTTAGAATACGTTGAGAGAAACACGAATATTTACATATACATGCTTTTAAGACGCTTGAATGTACGTGTTATCACTACCTTCTAAATGCTTTTTGTGGATAAGATGTTTACCCAGTTCTCGGTCCCACAAACATCCGACTTGCCTCAGGGACTCGTGTTACAGACAACATGACCTTTAGATACATTATATATCTGTTATAATGGCTCTTGAACCCAAAGGAAGTCGTCATACATATGCACTTGGTAACACATATACGAAGTAGCTGTAATGCCCAGTAAGACTCAGTCTAGATTATTCTATGAGATGGGTAATTTCTATTCATTGATATACTCTATGCCTCAGTAATTGTGTCCAGCAGTGTTCACAGCAGCACATTGCACTTTAAATAGAAAAAACGTACATAGGAAATTGCACTATGCACTTTCTTGACATAGGCTAGTTGTGCACTATGCACTTTATCCAATATAAAACAACTTAGGAAATTGCACTATGCACTTTATTGCTATAGAGTATTCCTTGAAACTACCCACGTGGGCACTTTATTGGGACACACACATACTTGTGTTTCCTTGACAGGATAGATTGAGCATTGAATTCTAGAATTGACTTCAACATAGATGTGAAATGTACGAGGCATCCAAACAAATTGGGCATTTGATAACGTAGAAATGTGCATTGTGCACTTTAAAAACAAGATAGTGTTTTGGGATTATATCTCCAGAGCGAAAAAAGAAGAGGAGGAATCTAACAACTTAGAGGCATTCTGTTGGATGGTAATACAACCACATCCGAGATAGTGTCTATTCACAGAATAATGGGTGAAGTCTGCTTTTTGTGTTGCCCACAGCAGTAACTTTGCAGCACACTCAACACAGAAGAGGGGCTACATCTAGAGTACTAACCATAACTAGGGGAGTTGCTAGGTCTGGAAAAGACCCGGGGCTACGCTGATGTCGGAACTGTTAGGACTGGGGGCTAGCTAGACTTTTGGCTGTAGCTCCTGAGATTTTATCTGGGGCTACAACCAAAAGATCAGGGACTATAGCCCCCTTAGCCCCCCCTAGCAACCCTCTGACCATAACCCTCTTTGATGTTTATGACACCGTAGGCATGTACAAATAAATTGTGTTCCTAAATGAAAGCAAAATCCTGTGACCAAGCTACAAGAGGTAGCAAAACGCCTCATAGTATGCTGGGCGAGGGATATCAGCAATGATTTTAACTATGAATTTTGAAGAATAAAGTATGACATTTTATTTGCTCATACATGCTAGACTCTGGTGCTTATTTTATCAAGCTGGGAAACTGCTTTTTATATTCACTACAAACATCCTGTGAGTGCGGCTTGTCTTTCACTGAGGGTTGTGTTGGTGAAAAAAGTGAATATATATGTATAAGGGACATATTGAGGGTAGCCTTCCTCCGTTTTGTATGACAGCACCATAGAGCACATTCCTTGCACACATTTTCATTCCCCTTATTCCTAGTCCATGTCTTAGCGCTGCATTGGTGAGGACATAGCCTACAATACCCACGTTCTAAGTTTTCCTATTCTTAATACCCCAATTCCTAACTTCACTATTACGTCCCACCTTCTTCATATCCACATCCCCATAACAACTCATATTAGCTCACATATTAGCTCACCACACCCCTTATAAAGTGTATCAATAAAAAATAAGTTTTCAAGTATTATAAATCTCTCAATCAGGATTTAAAATTAAAATGCCTTCCAAAGGCTATGACAAAACAAAATGACAATTAAAAAATATACAGGTGAAACAACTACCTGTCCTATCCTATCAAGCTCACCTTTAAAATATGTAATTACAAATATAGATGAAAGAGAATAAATTATTATACATAAAACATATATACATGTCCCTTTAATCGAAAGGATATGCAAAACGTACTGCGAGCCAACACGATTCACTCAAGAAATGAAAAGCCAAAAGAAACACACATTACCAGGGCATAACTGCCACTGTCAACATGGTTCAAGTTTGTCATGCCATGAAGCAATTTTATGGCAAATATTACATTGATCAGTCCTGAACAACTTGTTGAAAACAGTGAATGAGTCAGATGAATGAACTCTTGAGCACTATATCACAATTTGTTATTGGAGAAAATAACAAAGAATGGATTTAAAATCAAAATAAACACTTTAAATTCTTGTCGTGAGCGAACAGAAGCTTTGTAACACATTGTGGTAACTATGTATGAAAAGGACTTACAAATGTGTAGGGAAATAAAGTAGGCAACTTCTGAACATTTAGCATGGGAACGTGATTTCACACTAGCACCACACAGTGATTTTTTAATCAAGGAGCTTGCCATCAACCACAACATAATACTATATAAATGGATGTTGATGGCAGGCTGATAAGTGTTTATTGGAGAAATGACGGCAAAAGAAATTATTTCTCCATGGGTAACTCTAGCAGACACTGAGATAAATGTTCAACCGTAGAGCCAGCAGTCCCATTATACAAATGGGAGAGCAGCACACACTATGATGCCCATCCACATTCTTTCAAATTCATCACAGTCGGTTAAGCAAAACAAAAAAGAAATACAAGAAAAGGACAAACTAGTAATAATTCTCAGCATGGAGTATTGTCTTGCCCACTCCTACTGAACTACATAGACATTATTTGAACTGTCTTTCCAAAGTTGTTTGTAAAGGCACTTTTTTCGCACCGAATGCTGTCTGTACCTCAATCTACAACGTGCAGCCTTGTGCATAAAAATCACTGTGAAATAAAAGTCCAGCTTTTTATTTGCTAACATGAAACAACTCTTTGTTGACAAGTATGCAATATTTAACATGTCTACTTATGCATTGAAAAAGGAGACTAAGACACCATAATAGAAACTGCAGCACACAATCTGGTGACTATTGACTTTCTGAACAACAAATATCAGAAATAAATAGATAGGTTTGCACACAGTTCCACTTAAATGCAAAATATGAGACATTCCTCTCAGGTTATTGTTCATTTATAATCAAACAGTACCAACTTATCTCCATAAGATCAACTCAAGAATTGGGTGATCTGAGCAAAGTATGCACACAATGACCCAATCTAACCATTGCACTCACAAAATGCCATGTAAACATATAAAATGCGTCAGGCAAATGGTGTTTTATGAGGGTGTGTGAACAAATCTTCAAGCTTGATGTTTTCCCCTTCTTTGTTCCCAGCAAGGCAGATAAACTGGGGGGCCAATACCACCCATGATCTAAGACAATAGTCTAAAGAACTCAGGTTTTAGCAAAAAGTTGTACCTGTTGTTTGAGGATGAACTTACCATTTTATGTTATGGTGTTGTCCATCTGTAAAAAAAAAAAAAAAAAAAAATGACCACTTTCTTTCTATACACATTTGCAAATATCAAAGACAAGATTGAAAAGCAACATCATTTTTGAAAATATATGTGGTACAAAAGGGTACCTTTTCCAGCGTCATGCTGATGTCCACTCGTTGCTGAGGACTCAGGCATGTGCCCTTGGACTTGTCACTCTCAGTTGTACAGAGCATGCATGGGCTGATTTACATAACTTCCTACATATTGCGAACCAAAACAAGAAAGGTATTTCATTAAACATTACCAATAAACTCTGTTAAATGAAGCAAGACAGCTAACTCAATTTCTTTTGGTGTCCGGTCAAAGGTTTGACACCAAAAGGATCGAATGACCAAAGGGTCGAGGTTTTTGCACCAAAAACAGGAGTTTGGAGGTCCCCCCCCACCAAAATCCCCACCCCACCAAAAAAAAAAAAGAAAATTGACCCTTTGGTTTTCGGTCCTTTTGATTCGACCCTTTGGTCATTTGATCCTTTGCATTCGAACATTTGACCTAGAACCATTACTTTCACCACTGCTTAATTTCAATGTTGCATTTCATTTGTAACAACGATGATCTCTGTTTGGGGAGGCTGGACAATCATTTTGGTATACGTATTTGGAATCTCAGAGTAATTCACATATTCAAATTCAGCTGTGGATCAATGATGTTCACAAATATGGCCATAACATTGATGACACTGTATTAAAATGCATAGGAAAACATAACACATGTATAATTACCTTCGAAGAGACAGAGACAGCAGGACACAAGTGCTGCATTTCCAATGGCACAAGTGTAACAAACACTGCTGATGCTGCTAAAGAAGCAAAGGTAAATATTGCTCTCAATGGTATTTCAGTTTCCCCAGACTTGTATGTATAACAGGTCAGGTGAAATGGTCGTTGCCCGCTGTCAGACACAGCATTATTGGCAAATCTTCCAAAAACACAGGCCTGCACGTACCTCCATGATTAAAGCCCAATCTTTGCCACTTTATGGAAAGCAGACATTGGTGTTCAATTTGTTGCAGACAGCTCTACTGCAGTACTGTGATAAGTTGCTGCTGACCTTGCCAAAACTGAGAAGAGCGTGTTGAAAAATATACAGGATGCCATTTTATGAAATAAAAGGTTTTCTTAAAAATTGCACAGTTGGCATAAGCATGCTGTCACATAGAGAGTGTGTAAATGTCAATGCCGTCAGCCAATTAAGTGGCACTGCATTGTAAGAGAATATTATTTGGCATAGTCTCTTCCTAGCTTCATCTGGAAGGGTGCTGAGGTCATTTCAGGAAATCAAATATCTAGCTGTGGCAAATCCATAGAGCAGAGATGTTCTATTATCCAAACAAAAGTGCTGGCTTGGAGCATTTATGTTTGTACTAGACTGCTCATTAATACACATACAAGAGAGTTTCTATATTTCTGTAGGTGAGGACGCTGGTAGATGTGACATTCCCAATTGTGAAGGCTCTTTAGACAAACATTCAAAAGGCAGTTACATTAACCACGTCATATTATCTTTAGAAATTGCAGTCACAAAGTGCTCTAATGCAGTTTACACCTTGTTGAGCTGAACAAATAGTTGAGAGGAGTGTACAAAAAGTGCTATGCTGATTTTGAAGCAGCAGAAATTACCATCCACTGTCACACTTTAAATATTCAAAATAGAAGATAAGGATAATCAAGAAGAGCCAACAGCTGATGGAATTACTCTATAAAATCCTAAAGGCAGTCAGGCATCTGCTGGGGGAAGCCAAGAACGGCTCAATGAATTACTTATTGGGAATGATGCTGAGATTGTGATGAATGAGGCCAAGCAATCCATAATACAAGCTAAAAAGGCAGAAAAATGGTTTAGCAGCTCTGGTCCCTAAATCGAATGAGCATCATATGTATGTATCTTCACGTGTCAAAAGACATACAACATAGATGACACCATGACATGATAATGTATCTGTGCACCCAATACTGACCTCTGCTCCTGTATATAAGTGTGAAGACTGGCACTGGAGGAAGTTCTCTGGTTAATGTTATCCTACATACTCTCACTAGCAGAAGCTTAACAGTCTCCAGTGAGCCATTACATTTCTTACTGGATTGCTTGCTAACAACATAGGTGGCATAAATTTGCATCGCCTCCTGCTGCTACTGGTTGAACACCAACACAAATAAAATGTCCAAATGTCTGCTGATACAGCATATTAATTTGGCAATATTATGTGTACAATTATAGCTCCCCTTATAAATGAGATAATCAGCAATTCTAACCTAATGCTAGCCTTAATTTGCGCAAAAATGAAGGAAGTACTGAAGACTTGTTATGAATAACTGCATAGTAAGCTTTTGTCCAAACTAACTTCAACCAACCTGTAGTTGTTTACATGGTTTCACAGTCTGGTGCCATGTCCTTCATGGCTAGAGAGGTGAAACAATTCCCATGGTGGCATAGGGCATTGAGAGCTATCAGACTGAATGCAGTTTCGCAGTTCTTGTGCTTGAGAAAACTCTTTGTGGCCATGCTCCCTCGATGGGCATGTGAATGCCTGCCCAAGGTAAGGTATGGATTTGGAAGGATCTTTAGCACTCGGTTGTTGCCAGAAATCATTTACAGCTTGTTCTAGACTTACCACAGGTATCCAAAGATAGTCCCATGATGGGCAGTGTTCTGTTGTGTTGCATCGGATAACAGAGAGCATTCTTTTCCTATCCATCACCTTCAAGGGTGTGAATCTCCTTTTTTTGGAATTGTAATGAAATTATCAGGGTAATGTTCTTGTTAAGTGTGTGCCTAATGACTCATGCAGACTTAACAACTTGTATGATTATCTTAGTGTAAATGGTGTTTAATTTTTCAGGGCTAACTCCCCTTATCCAATAAACCAACAGCAGCATCTGCAATATGAGTGTGACATGCTCAGAGGGCTACTAGCACAGCCCTAGCTGGGTGCCTTGTATGTTTAGCAGAAACCCTGTTCCAGATTCAGAACTCCCAAACACTTCCTGTAAGGCACTAATGACCTCAGCCTGGGTCAGGTCAAATTGCATAGCAGGGAGTGATAGGATGACTTTTGGGGATGTCTGCTTACTGTAGTCCTCCTTTTTCACTGCACTAATTTTCCCTCAGATTCTATTGTGTCAGGAGTCAGTGATTCAGGTGCAGTTGGTGGGTTTGACTCACCAAAGAGTCATACAGGATAGGTTACTTCACTGTCTGCCATGGTTGCATGTTAGATTGAACCAGCAACATCGATATCTAGTTCCTCATGAGAAACAATATCAGAAGTTTCATGGTATGAAGTGACTTTGTTGTGTCCATGGATAGTGTCACCATTATAATATAATCTGTGAACATTTCAATGTGGCTCTTCTGTACCATTAAACTCCTTCATGGTTTGCTGACTTTTGCTGTTGCCCAACGCTAGACCCTTGTTCGTTCTATAGACTAATACACACAGTATGAAGACAAATTACATATTAAACAGCTATAAATAGTATCAGTGGTGGGGCGTGGCCAGGCGCTGTGGACAATGGCCGCCTAGATCTCTTGCTCCGGCTCACCTCTTAACGTGAAAGGCATTTACTTTGCATACCTGTGTGTTTTCTTGACGTGTACCAGTCCCCAAGCTGCTGCTGGGCAAGGACAGCTGTGCCTCTAAGTCCAGAATCTCTCTGTTGGTGCTGAGGCTGCTCTCGCCGTTCCGCACCTTTCCAGCGCCGGCCACGCACACCTGCAGCCTCCTTGTGCAAGGAGACACCTGGCTTTGCTTCCTAGTACAGTGAGCAGGCTCCGGCCTTGCCGGCTTCATTTGGACGACATTGCCACCACCAGAGAGCTTCACTTTCTTTAACTTTGACAGCATTAACGATTACAAGCTACATTTTCTGCAGAGTTGCCCCTTCAGACTGTTATTTCTTTTTTATATAGTTTTAAATCATGCTGGGCTATGATATAGTGAGGAAGAAATTAGAGGCAGTGTATATGTAGCAGAGAGGGTAAAGTATGAAAGAAAAGAAAAGGTGAGAAGATAGAAGGAATATAACAGGACAAAAGTGGAAGAGAAGAAATAGAAGGAGAGGAGAAAAGGATGATAAAAGTAAATTAATCCACACTTCTTCTAAGATTTGGCAGCAAGTGGGAGACACCAATTGAATAAAAGTGAAAAGAGTGGAGGTGAAGCACAAAACTTTAGGAGAAAGACCGAAATGAAGTGAAAGGAGAGTTATAAATACGTGAAAGAGGTACACAATATTGATATCTATTCAATTTAGGACCGTTATTGCGCATATTTGATAGATGAGCTGAATCCTTTTTCCTAACTCACTCAGCACTTGGATGTTCTAAGCCCTCCATTGTTCTTTGCACCCCACTTCTGTTTTTGCAGAATTCTCCCTACTGCCCTCTACGTTATTGTGGGCTTTATTTCAGCTACCTCTCTGTGTCAGCTACTGCTACATTTGGTCTCTCTCATTTGGTGCCTTTTTCAACAAGGGCCACCAGCAAAAAGAATCAAAAGGTGGCATCCACTGTCAAAGATACCAACCTTTCTTTAACCAACTTAAAAAGTCCAAAGAGCGGTTCACCACCCCCTCTTTGCTTGGCTGACCCAGCTATTGATACTATTCTACAAGGAATTAGAGCATTGAAACCATTCATTCAGATGACCAACCAAAAACTCCAAAAGTTGGATGATAGATGGAAGGGCTTTGAAGATAGAATGGAGGAGGTCGAGAAGAGGGTTGGACTTGTTGAAGATTTCTCACCTAGGGTTGCGCAGCTTCATAAAACCATGAATGACCTCCAGAAACATAATGAAGACTTGGAAAATAGAAGTAGGCATAACAACCTATGCATCTCAGGCCTCCCTGAAGGCTGCAAAAGCCCAGACCCCATTGCATTTGTGCAGAAGCTGCTTCCGGCCCTACTTCATCTTCCAACAGAAACATCATTTAACATTCAGTGAGCTCATCGTATTGGTTCATTAAGAAATACTGCATCCCCTCACCCTCCTTCCAGAACACTCACACTCTATTGTCTGGAATATACCCAGCTCCAGCTAATAATCTCAACAATCAAGGAGAACCATTCTCTTACATGGCATGGAAACAAAATACATATCTCACAAGATATCGCAAAGAGCACAGCTCTATGCAGGAAGGAATTCCTGTCCTTCTGCCCTTTATTGAAGCAGCTCAATATCAGATATGGTCTGTATCATGCTCCTTTAAAGTCACTCATGAGGGGCGTACTGCCATGTTCGATAATCCTGCTGACCCTGTCTATCGGAACTGAGGGCATGGACATGTCCTCTCCTGTCAACACCTCTACCTCTTCCGGAACTTGAGACTCTGGTTTTCTTGTTCTTTTTTTTCTGCACTGGTTGTGTTTTACTTAATGCCCTCTTTAACTTCAAACTATAATATTGGTGAGTTGGGCGCTTCTATGGCGTCCCTTTTCCGATGCGAGTTATCTCTTTCCTTTCGATAGCTCGGTTGATGTCACCTACCCCTTTTTTACCTTTTTCTCCTTCTTTTTACTTTTTCCTGGTCTGATTCTCTTTTTGTTCTCATAATAGATAGGTTGCTGACCTGTTTTTTTCATGGATTGGAGGCCTTTTCCTTACTTTTTGATTTGAAACAGCTTGTCCCTGATCAGACTTCCCCTCCCTATCTTCTCATCCTTGTGTACCTTCCTTTTATGTCTTGTCCCAGATTTGGGAGGTTTCAATTATGTCTTTACTTCATTGATTCATTTGGCTCACGCAATGCTCATTTCTTTCAGTTTTACTCGTATGCATTGCCCATTACTGGTCTGTATTCTGTTATTACAATTACCCAATTGTTCTGATGTCATTTAAATGTGTTACCTGGAACGTTAAAGGTTGTAACAATCCTATAATAAGGTGCAAGATTTTTTACCATCTCAATAACTCAAACCGTCACTGGCTTGCATACAAGAGACTCATTTATCTAGCATTGAAAATATGAAATTTAAATCCCTTTGGGTCAAAGAGGTCAACACAAGCCCGGCGGTGGGCAAGAAAAATTGAGTCGCTATACTTCTCAGCAAGAAACTATCTTTCAAGATTTAGGACCAAAATGCTGACACTAATGGGCGCTGGGTGTGGGTTAAGCTTTTGATTGGATCTGTTCTTGTCTCTATCCTGAATAGCTATTGTCCCACCCTGCCAGACCTTAACTTTTGGATCTCGATCAAACAAATGATTCTTAAGAATGATTTCACCAATCTTATCATGTGTGGTGACGTCAATCAGATCCTTGACCCTTTCCTTTATCCGAAATCTAATTGTGTTTTTAAAACATCCTAATTCCATAAATCCTTTATTGGTTGCCTCACGGAAATGGGCCTAATTGATTCATGGAGGCTTTCTCATCTTACACGAATAGACTACACATTTCACTCGCCTCCACATAATACACTCTCCCGCCTTAATTATATTTTCTCCTCCAAATCTATAAGGGGCATTATTATAGACTCTACGATCTCCAATATTATTATTTGTGATCACGCCCCTGTTTCCACTTCCTTCAACTTTAAATATATCAAAAAGCCATCGTCAAGATAGAAATTCAATAATTACTTATTACAAGATCAGAAGTTTATCCAATCTATTCAGTTGTTCATACAACAATTCTTTGCTGACAGCCATGATTACAAAACTTCCGTAGTGAACAATTGGGATGCGTTCAAGGCTGTGCTTAGAGTCCATATTATGGATTATTCGGGTAAAAAAAAAAACGGTGTAAAATCTTGATGACCTTTATACCCAACTGTCCTCTGCTGAAAAACGCTATTATCAGGTCTCCAATGCAACAAACCTTCGTCTGGTCATGGCTTTACGCGTTCACATTAACAATGAGCTCACTGATTTGGCTGATGGTACTATACTGAAATATAAGACTAAGATTTACCAGACTTCTAATAAAGCTGGTAAATGACGTGCCTCTGATCTTAAAACTAGGACAGAAAGAACATATATAACACACATTAAAGACACATCTGGCACCTCCCGTAATAACCCTGATGACATCCTGAACTGCTTCAAAACATTTTATACTGATTTATACACCCCTGATAGCACTGTCCCCTCAGAGAATATTGACAGCTTTCTTAAAAGTATTAATAGATATTCTTACCCTCAAACTGACCTATCTCATTTAGACTGCGATATTGCACTCCCAGAAATTACTTGCGCCGTCAAAGGGTTGGGTAGGGGAAAGGCCCCCGGGCCTGATGGACTTTCTACTGAATTCTATGATGGTCTGATTCATTCCCTCACCCCCAAACTTAAATTACTATTCTCCTACTTTATCTGTCAAAACTCATCTTCCGACTCCTTTTCTGAGGCCCTTCTCATTTTATTACCCAAAGTTGACAAAGATCCCACTCTTCCTAGTAACTATCAACCCATTTCCTTCATTAATGTTGAAGCAAAATCTTTGCCAACATCCTTGCCAATAGAATCGAATCAACTCTCTCTCTGCTCTGATCAAACCTGATCAGGTTGGATATGTGAAGGGAATATGCCGCTATCACACTCAATGCGGAAAAATCTTTTGACCGTGTCGACTGGGACTTTATATTTCAATCTCTTTGTTGGCACGGCTGTGGTGAACAGTTTATCTCCCTTAGTAAACTTCTCTACTCTTGCCCCAAATCATCGATTAGCATTAATGGTGAATCTTCATCCTTCTTTCCCTTACGCAGAGGGACCCGATAGGCCTGTCCGCTCTCCCCCATTCTTTACATCCTCTCTCTTGAACCTTTGCTTGAATGTATCTGATCCGGCAAAAACATCCCTGGAATATCCTCTGGAAAATCGATTACCAAAATAGCTGCATATGCTGATGACATTCTTATCCTCATTAAAAATCCTACACTTCACCTTCCTCATCTCCTTAATAGACTCCATCAATTTGCCCTAGTGTATGGCTATAATTTTAATAAAGACAAATCCAAAATTTTACCCCTTAACTCATTCTGCGTCAAGCATGACTTAGATATCTTCCTTTTAAATGGTGTCATGATTCAATTAAATATCTTGGTATTCGCTTTGTCCCCACAATATGTGATACTATAAAATAATATGCAAATATTGTTAGATAGACTTAAAGAATTAACCTCTATATGGTCTCCCCTGTACCTCTCCTGGTGGGGCCAGCTCGGCACCATTAAGATGATGTTGTCTTATACTATTTGCAGCTCCTCCAGATTCCATTATCCCATTTATCTTTCAAATCTATCAACTCCATTCTTCTCAATTTCCTATGGGGTCCTGGAAAATGTAAGAGAATTGCGGCTGCCAAGATAAAAACCCCATATGACATGGGTCGGGTCAGGTCTCCAGACTTATTTATATATTTCAATACTTTTCTATGGCCCTATCAGATCATCACATTAAGGCCGCTATCTCTGCCCTAAAAAAAATCTTTTCCCTCACATTTTCCCTCACACCAAAACCCCATCTAAGAACCTCTCCCCATTACTTTGACACAATAAAAATATACTATTAAAAATAGAGTCTTGTATCGCAAATCTTGGTTAAAAAAAAAAGGCATCAGATGTATTCAATATTTGACAATGCCCTCTCTATTCTCTCATTCCAACAATTGGTACATCTTTTTTCCGTCCCTATTTCTGACTTCAATTGTGATAATAATTTGGATAACTCTTGCTTGGATGCACTCCATCATTTCTCAAAAACCATACTCTTGCCTGCTGTTTCTAGACTATTACAGTTGACCATGGTTTCCGATGTCAAGGCCTCAAATTTCAATGCTCTGACCTCTGTGATTGTTGTATGGCCAGTGCACTTTTTATGGGGAAATTACTTTGGCTGCGCTCTTAATGACCACACTTGGACTCAGCCATACTCTAAGATCAGGGCCATATCTGCGTCAGCCAACATAACACAGCATCTGTTTTTCTTCACTCAAAATTATCCAAATCCAAGAAAGATACTGATGATAAATGTTGGACATGTGGTAATGACCCTGCCTCATACAAACACATGTTTTTGACTGTCAATTTGTACTAAGGTTTTGGCATGATATTTGGAACTACCTCAAACTCATCTTTAAAGTAGATATCCCACTAACTTTTTTGAATATCTTCTTGGGTAGCCTAGCAGTGAAGAACATTGACCTGTATACCTCAGCCAAGCTATATGATTTGTGTATTGCCCTTGCTCTGAAGCTCATCACAGCCAATTGGAAGGACTCACGCAACCTTTCTACAAGGGCTGGTCGAACAACATTTGCCACATACAAATAATCAAGCTATTTATGGCTTCCTGCATGGGCACTTTTTACATTTGTTATCTTGACTGCATATTCACGTGGCACCTGAGCTATTGCATTTTTATTTGAATCCTGAAAAATACCTGATTCAGTTTATTTGTTTATCCAATTTGTTTTTCATTGCTATATACAAATTGTATCAAATACTACACTGCTTCTCATACCTTTCCCTATGATCTTGTGTTTGTGTTCTGTCTGTCCCCTCGTCTGCCCTCCCCCCGTAATTCACGTGATCTTTAATTTCATTGCAGATCTCTTTGTTTTTATGGAAGCTCCCGCATTAATTCTTTTTGTTGCCCTACCCATTAAACTATTAATTAGGTGATGACATATCATATATTCAGATTAATGTTTTTTTTCTCCAGTATTTCATGAATTTCTGCATTGTTACTAATTTGTACTGTTCTTACTTCTTACAATCTCTATAAAAAATATCAAACTGAAATAAACAGTATCAGTTTATCTAAGCTCACTTCTCCATGGGCATCCTTCTTTTGTCCTTGTTGTATGAAAAGGAAAAGGTGTATGGATCTGACATGTACATTAATAACACACCAGGAAGCGTGACAGCAATTATATCTAACAGTGTAATCATAGAAGACTATGGGCCTCATTACACGGAAGGCGGTAATGGTTAACGGCCACCGTTAATGGTAACGGTGACCGTTAACCATTACCGCCTTACTACGAGGTCCCTTAGCGGGTTGGTGCTTTAACGCCTGCTTTTTGCAGGCGTTAAAAACCAACCCGCTAAGGGACCTCGGAGCTAATTACGGCACCGCAAAATTGCGGTGCCGTAATTAGAGCCTTCCCCATTCCCATAGAGCCCTATGGGGCAGAAATGGGAATGGGGAAGGGCAATGGCGGAAGGGGGATTTACCGCCCCACCAACCTTGGAATGGGGCGGTAAATCCCCTTTCCGCCAAGGCGGTGCCGGTAATTTACCGGCATGGTCCAGGGTGCTAATAGCACCCTGGATCACCGCCTTCCGTGTAATGAGGCCCTATGATCGAAGCTGAAGCGGTTCCCTCTTCTCTTTAAAGCTCAGGCATGATCCCAGCAAATCTCTACTTCTGGCTCTGTTCTGCAGCAGTATCAATCTGTCCATCAGCCACCCTCCTATTCAGGAGCATTGGTGCCTCCAACACTCCTTCATTCCCCCATAGGAATGGATATGCCCATTGGGCACTGCAGGAACAAAGCAGCCATTAGCTGAGCTCTAGCATGAAATTCAGAGCTGAACAACCTTAGTTGAGGAAGAGGAAGGAGATAACGAGGAAGAAGAGGATTATGAGAAAGAGGATGCATGTGAGAAAAAATTGACAATGAAAGAAAGTATTTTTGGGTTCTGCTAATGGTACTACACCTAACAAAAGATCTGGTTCCAAGATCACAACACACACACATCTTTAAAAAAAGAAAATGCATTTAATTAAATACCATTTTACATTAACTCCCTTGCTCTTTGGTCACCAAAATTTCTGTGTCTTTCATGGCCGTGAACCAAATCATTCTGGACCTTTTGGCTCTATGAGAGGAACAGAATTTCTTCAGCTTCTATTGTTTGAGCTGAGAGAGGTTATAATAGTAAAAAGATTCGAAAACAAAGATTACAAAAGATGCTTAATCACAAAGTTAAAAGTTAGCAAGCCTGCAAGAATGAAGCTTAAGAGGGAATTCAAACAGTTGCAGGACCACGGTAGAAAGAAAATACAAACAGCTGGCTTTAAGGCTATCAACATAAAGCAGGAGGATCTTGAAAATCGAAGTAGGTGACAGAAACCTACATTTTAAAGAGTATCTCAGAGCATTTTGAGGCCAACAAAGAGACTGATAGTGCCTTTCAGAATCAACTGACAGGTATGAGCTGACCTCAGTTTTAGACAAGATGAGTTTTGAAAGAAAGTAAATCCAAAATTGACCCTCACACAAGCACACATTCTTATACATATGGCATTTCAGAGAAAACATTGGGCCAGTTTTGCATCTCTTCATTTATGTCAAAGAAGGAGAAGCCCAACTCACAAAT
The DNA here is from genome assembly GCF_040938575.1 of Ambystoma mexicanum. Taxonomy (NCBI): domain Eukaryota; kingdom Metazoa; phylum Chordata; class Amphibia; order Caudata; family Ambystomatidae; genus Ambystoma; species Ambystoma mexicanum. The sequence goes on along the minus strand of NC_090921.1, from coordinate 930,282,315 downwards.
GGCATCTGAATGAGAATTCAGATGCCCCTTTCGGGGTGATTAGGGCATTTAAAAGCACATTCCAAATTCCCAAACAGTATTGCATTTTAAATGCCGTGAAATAATTTCTGCCTCCCAAAAGTTACAGGGGGAGCCGCAAATCATAACAGGGTCGATTTACACCATGGCTGTCACACTAGCATTTCCATCATTGTAAACAGGGATGGAAATGCTTCTCTGCATTTAACCAATATGAGTCCTTTAACATCCCATCTTAGTGAAATTCACACCCAGCAACCATGTGGTTGCTGGGAACCTGTAATACATTTGTGTAGGGTGCATCCTTCTGACACAAATGTACTAGTATATGCAAGGGAGCTGGACAGCACATCTTTGCGCTATTGTCCAGCCCCTTCTGGATGCTCAGCCCACCTTTAAGGTTACCTGAGCATTTCAGGAATGAGATGAAAGGAGCACATTCCTTGTGCTCCTTTCATTTGTGCTCAATTTTGAGACTCTTCCCTATTGTGTTTCATTTAAAATAATCAAAACCCAGAAAAATCTCTGAGTCATGTTAGCATGCCTCTGTCATTGAAAATGTAACAAACAGATTGTACCAGCTGTTAAACCAGCCACACATTTCCAAACCCAGGAGGTGTTCACACTTTAAATGTAAATTCATTGGAAGCCTGGAAACTGTCCGGAGAAGATGGGAACTGAAGAACATTATGCATGATTTTCAGAAATACAATTTGCAAATGATGATGCTGCAACCAGAACAAATGAAGATCATTTTGCAGATTAATTTTATGTTTCTTGTGGAATAGAAAAGATCAAACCTTTTTTGAAACAAAGGCCTTAGGCAAGGACAACGAAAGAAGACATAGAGAAAGAAGCACAGGGATTCAGGGGATGTGCAGTGGAAAGTGTGGTTAATGAAGGACAAGGTCTTGGTAAAGGAGGAGAAAGCTTTGAGTACAGAAGCAGGAAAATGGTTGGAGAAAGGAAATGGGGAAAGTGAAGGGAAGTGAAAGAGGGAGGGGAAAGAAGAATGAGAAAAATGGAAACAGGCGAGTCTCTCGAGAGTCTAAAGACGAAATGCATGGGAGTGAAGCAGGAGGAGGAGATGAAAGGGAAAGATAAAATAGCATTTACAAACATAAACAAGAATGAAGGAACTTGAAATGGATAATGGGGTTGGGAATGTGGGGAAGTGATAAGGATGGGTAAGTATGGATGGATGATAGGGTTTGAGCAATGAAAGTGGGGCGTTAAATAGTTTATTTTTCATCTCTCCTCTACTCCTCTGCTCATTTCCTACTTACCAGCATTGTAGAGTGCACTACTCTTTAACTATGGTGTTTTCTTTCTCCATATGGGGTTAAGTCAAAAGTGCCATAGCTTTAAGGGGGGGCATCTCATGACCAATGTTGAAAGTGGAGAGGGGATTGTGTACAGGAGGAGGAGGGAAGTTGGGAACCACACAATTAAAAAAAACTAAGTGAGTTCAAACACCCTGCTCTAACTAGCTGCTAATGCCAGTGTACAATTGTCGGGGTGGCAGGAGATTTGGGGTTTAAAGTAACTATAAGGAAATGGAATACCGGCTTGACTTAAATAACGTAAGCATTCATTTAAATTGCCTAAATTATCCTAGAAGATGAAACATGACTATAACATTATTGGAATCAACATGGTGTTTCGTAAAGGGGCCTAGTGTTCATAGTCTGGAAACATTCATGGATTAAAGTGACTGATTTAGGAACAGATGTATTGTTTTTTTTTATTAGGACCCAATTTCAGATAACATTTTAACATTGGCTGGGATATCAATAGTGCTGGTAAGGAGATATACAGTAATTGATACCTGGCATCAGAAACACACAGACGTTTGAGGGTATATACTTTTTAGCAGCTGCCATAAAACCAGTGCCAAGTTGGATAACTTTGATATGATATGATGTGGCATTTATAATGTGTCTATACACAAGTGTTTCTAGGCACAACAAGACAAGGAGGGGAAAACAGAGGGAGGACAAGACAGCGATCTTACTAGGCCTTGTGTCATTCAGATCGCGCAAGTGCAGGGAAATGGAAGGGGAGAAGTGCCACAGGGGTTGGGGAGAGAAGTGCAGGTAACTCAAAAAGTGCAGCCAGCAGGCGGCTCATTAATGCAGAGAGAAGGGGTTGTAGGGTTGCAGATAAACACCACAAGTGCTTGCAGAGCCAGGAGGCAGAGTGAAGTGCAACTGGACATGCAAGAGCCTGGGTCCAAATTCAGAGGCTAGACAGGTGACCAGTGTGTGGAGCAGTTGGGACATCAGCAGGAGAGAGGAAGAGAGAAAGTTAAAGCGAAGAGGAAGGTCTTGAGTTGCTTCCTGGAACCGGTGGTGGTTCTGCTCAAGTTTGAGAGAGGCAGGGAGGATGTTCCAGAGGGAGGCCCAGACGTAGATAGATATCTGCCCCCAACTCTCTGCTTGGAAAAGCGACTGACCCTCATAGAGTTGGAGGTGGATGAACAGAGAACTCGAGATGGGGGTTGTTTCGGAAGAGAGAGTGGAGGTACTGCAGTCCCAAGCAACAGAAAAGCTTGTGGACAATGCAGAGGGTCTTGATCTTGATCCTTGCTGCCTCTGGGGATGTGAGGAGAGAAGGAGAGGGTGTTGTCGAAGATGACCCCAACATTCTTAGCCTCACAGGTGGGAGCAGAAAGAGAGCCCAGAGTGGGCATCCAGAGAGAGAGAGAGGAAAGAAGAGAGCTGGTGTTCTGATGAGGAGGATCTCATTCTTACTGGCATTAAGGCAGAGAACATTGGCAGCACACCATTCCTGAATTGCTGCCAGACAATCTAGAATGAGAGAAGGAGAAGAGGCGACCAAGGGGAGCCTGAAGAGAGCTGGGTTTCATCTGCATAACACTGAAAGTTGTAGTAGAAAGCAGAAATGCGGTGGGGAAGAGGTGCCAGGCAGTGGTTGAAAAGCCAAAGAGAAAGGTTAGACCCCTGGCGAACACCACACATAGAGAGATAGAAGATTGGAAAGACCCCAGTTGGACCTGACTGGGTTGGTCAGTGAGAAAGGAGGTCAGCCAGGCCAGGGCCTGATCAGTAATATCCAGGTTATCAATTGAGTAGGATGGCATAGTTGAGCATATCAAAAGCAGAAGAAAGAGGGGGGAAATGAGGACAGAAGGAAGGTTAGAATCAAGGTTAGAGAGCAGGTCTTCTCAGGTGTTCACTTTCTGTTCTTAAATCTTATCTACTTAAAGTTTCCTAATGGAATGATTCCTTCTTGTCTTGAAGGAAATGTAAAAGGATTTAGATCGGTATTCTGTTTTGAAATAAAAATATATTTGCTGACAAGAGGGTGTTCCACTTTGGCACACAAAAACAAGATGTATCCACATGCTTGCTAACCGCAGCACAGGCCTTTGCTTATTTAACTCTGCAAACATAGCTAATGTTTAACTTGCTGTGAGCTGACCTAACTTCAAACAGAATACTGATAAAAGAATGTGCAATTTTAATTGGGATGCTGGTGCACTACTATGCTGAGATCATTCTGGTGGTGTATGGAGTGTCTGGAGATTAGCTGCTTTCATGTAAGGGTACTATTGGGAAGGTGTGAAAACCTTAATATAATCATACATTGTTATAGAGTTTTCACAAATGTATGAAAGAAGCACACTGACCTAAGGCAGAAGTTGAGTCCTTGAAGTGAGCAAGGTAATACCCAACTCCATCAGACTTCTGGATGAAACAGGAGGTTGTGCCGAATTGGGGAAAACCCCTAGGGTAAAATAACATGTGGTGACGTTTGTCTGGCTGAAAGAGGTGTTTCTTGCGTTCCGGTTGTTGGAAGAATCCAGTGGTAAGAGTGTGGAAGTGGTTTCCTTTGAGGCAAAGTAGATCAGGAGAGGAGCGATAGAAAGAAGGAGAAAAGTCCAGGAGCAACAAGAATAAATTACTAATGAAAGGAAGCACAATTGGATGGAAGGTCAGCTGGAGCAAGGAGCACATACAAGAGAGGAGTGACTGAGTACTGAAGGACGGAAGAGATGTAAGTCAATTGAGGCAGGGAGTTATTAGCGCTGGAGGTGGAGGAGTCACTGTAGAGAAGGGTGCAATTCAATGGAGGCTAGGAGTGAGGAGCGTGAGTGGCAGAGGAGCCGCGGTAGTGAGGTTGTGTAGTCACTGCTCTTGGCAGGAAGTACCAGTTCAGCACTGCTTGCTAATGATTGTGCAATAATACCCCCAACAATAATTGCTGGAATAATACGGGGAAGCATAAAGTTCCATCGCTGGAGGAAGCGGGAAAAAGCGATAGAGATGACGGCTGGAGAAAAGGAAGGCACAAATTGCACAAGAGGAAAGGGAGCCTTGGGAAGGAACAGCTTGCAGAGGGAAAGCAGGTGAAGCAATTACTGTGTTCAGGTGAAGAATGCAAAGCTGTAGCTTCGGGAAGGCAAATGTCCGGGAGCAGGAACTCAGTAACCTGGACGAGCGCCACATGAGAGTAGCAACGGTGCGATCTGAAGTTCTGTTGCGTTTAAATAGGAACTGCCTCCTATTTCGTGTTATGCTGTGCTTATGCTGTGCTAGAATGTTTTCCAGGTTAATGATGTTGACCGAACTTGGCAGCAATCTTGGGAGTCCCTGGAATCAATGGTGGACTTGTCTAATCTTCGATTTGTCCCAGACTTTCCGTGATCTGGGGAGATTCTTGACAAAAGTCCTTATTTGGTGCAATGTATTGAACACTTTAAATAGAATGATAAACTGGGGGCAGTGGATATGCAGGATCAGGATTGTCTAAAGTGTCATTTTGGTATATGTTTCCTGTATTCACCTTACAGCTGCTGCTTTTAAATATCTATCAAACTAACCTCACCTAAATTGGAGACCTGAGTCTGATTTTTCTTCATCAGGCGGCCCATGACCAAAGGTTTATATCCCAGTCACTGCTAAAGATTAATCAGCAATAAAATTGGCTTGAAAAATCAATTTGGGCACTTAGTGATGCAGAGGGGGATTCATTAAACTTTATTTGAAGGTAATATTGAGAACAAGATTGAGCAATACATGATTACAAAATATCAGGACATCGTATCCCAATATACATATGGAGAAAGCACATTTGCAGAAGGGAGACTTTTGGCATTACAAGTAAAAAAATAAACTGGTAGAGGACTACATTAAAAAGGTACCCTTTGAACAAGGGTCTAAATAATCTGTAAAATTAAACCAGGTGATATGTCCTTCTAAGCTTGTATTAGCATAAGATATTTTTCCCCAAATGGTCAGTTGTCAAATCCTCTCATAGAGTAACCTTTTCAGGTAAAAGTTCAGAAATCCTCCAATAGATGCCTTAAATTGTCTAACATTTCTAATCTGCCCTCTATTATATCAGTCACAGTTCACAAACCTTTCAATCCCAGGTGTACCATGGCTCAGTCAAAGTTTTTACTATTATGGATCTTCAGGGTACACTTCCCCTTGAATAGATTCAATTCTTACTGGAAGCATACATATGTGAATCAGACCAGGATGAACATGTGTTTTCCAAGCAGTGCGGAAAAAAGGCAATGGTCTTATTGTGAGATGTGCAAAAGGGCCACTGTTAAGCCCAATGAGACCTCTGAATCTTGTTGGCTTCTCATGAGATTTTGGATCTGAGAATCCAGTGAGGCTGGGAGTGAGCATTTAGAATTAAAACTACATTTCTTACCTGCTTTCGTGCTTGTGATATATGCTTGCCACTATGTGATTATATTCAGTACTGGTGTGTCATTCACTGGAAAAGAGCACTGCCATGCACTAATCGGTTCTATCCAGCTGGAACAGTTGAGGTCAGAACGCAGGCAGAGCCTGCCTTGGTGGTGCCTAGACATTGGACATTGGTTACAAGGAAGAAAAACATATGTTCTTCTTTGAAGACTACCCATTTAGTAATTACAGTGGAGGAGGAATAGGTCATTGTTAGTGTCTGTACAAAACTCTGGATGAGAGAGACCCAATTCTGTTAAAGGTTTCTAACAGTTTTGAGCAGAATCGTGAAACCCTTAAAAAAGCAAACTTTGATGAGTTAAATGAAAGAGCATGCCTACCTCTAAAAACGATTACCTTGATTCTGTCTACTGTGCATTCAAGAGTCACAGATAACCACACACAGCACTAACTCCATGCGATTAATGAATTCTTGATATTGAGAGAACAAACTACTTGGCCTTCATTGTATGCACAATCCCTAGCACCCCTCTTCCTCTTATAAAACAAACAACTGCCACATCCACTGCCATCCAACACAGATGTCTCAATCTTTCAACAGCTCCACTCTGCATGATTGCTACCCTCAAAACATCAGTCATGCTGACCACTCCACTAATTGTTGTCAAGTAATGCGTGTATTCAACGTTTTTTGTTGAGTCAGTACATGTATATAAAATGTAAAACACATGTTAGAACTCTATGGGCCTCATTATGAGTTTGACGATGTGCCCAGAAATGGTGGTAATGTAGTGGTAATGGAGTTAGCACTGCACTACCTCTACATTACTGAACCATCACACTATGGGCCTCATTACGACCCAGGCGGTAAGTTACCGCCTGGGTCGTACCTTTACCACCATGGCGTAAACTACGTTTACGCCATGGTGGTTGGCGGACTTACCGCCCCATTCCGAGGTTGGCGGGGAGGTAAGTCCCCATTAACCCATTTACCCTTCCCCATTCCCATTTTTGCCCCATAGGGCATAATGGGAGTGGGGAAGGCGTTAATTATGCCACCGTAAATTACGGTGGCGTAATTAACAACAAGGTCCCTTAGCGCCATGGATTTTAACACCTGCTAAAAGCAGGTGTTAAATCCTCCATGGCGCTAAGGGACCTCGGAATCAGGCGGTAAGGGTCGGTGCTGTTTACGCCGCCGTAAACCCCTTACCGCCTGGGTCCTAATGAGGCCCTGTGTGTTTGGAAGTAAGGTGGAAGAAGCTACTCCAGAAAAAGGGTCCACCAAAAAACAGCAATTTTGGTGGAATTACCACTGGTGGTAATTCCGCTGAAATCCCCATAAAGTCCTATGGACTCCATAAATGGGGAATAACACCACCATACAGGCAATTGTAATTCAGTGGTAATTCCGCCAGACCAAGTGGTGGTAATGGTAAATCCGCCTGGTGGTATCTCAGCAGATTTGTGTTCTCTCTCTTTCTGAAAGCACAAGTGCCTGTGGTCAGACTTTACGAAAAATCAAAAATGCTATCCCTTGGTATAGTGATGAAAAGCATCATCATCGATGCATATAGCTGACTAAAATAGTGCATGGCTGCAGCCCCCTTCATTCCCATAAACACAATACTATGACTTACCACATTACTGTTCCCCCCCTTAAAACCACTAACAAGGGAAAGACTTGTATACACCTCCTGTCTACAGAAATCACAGGGGTCTCACAGTGACAGAATAATGATGTTGTCAATTATAATTTATTTATTTATTTACTAGCCAGTCCCGGCATAACATATGCCGTTCTACCAGATCTTAAAAGTCAATATCCATCTATAAGTCATAGGGTCACTTCTGTCCTCCTTCTTAAATATTGGAATGGCTACTGATCACTTCCAGGAAAGCGGCTTAGGTCCCTGTGACTCATTAATGGACATTAAAAAGGCAAAAAGTATAGGTAACTGTCTTTTTTTTTAATTTGAAAGGCACATTTGTATCAGATTGAATGAGAGCTATGCGGTATAAGAACAATATCTAAGATCCACTGATTACACTGGCCTCTATAATGTGTCTTTTTAGATGAGTAATTGTCAACCTTGTTCCATTGCAGAGTCCCTGTGATGGCATAAGATTGCATAGTAACATTATTACAGCACCTACTTTCAGTTTCAGCTTGTGAGAAGGCATTCGTCCTACAGCGTTTCGCTCTTTAGAGACCTGCAACACTGAGCTGGTAATGAACTATTCCTTAATACTGGAACCTCTGTGCCTTGTGTGAAGAGAAGTGGGGGTGGAAAGAAGTAACTTGAAATTATTCAGAATGTTTGCGATAGTGGAAGTTGAAGGTCAGGCTCATTTGTTTTGTTAACATTATAGCTGTGGTTGAAGTGGAAGTACACACAGAAGTGCACTTTGCCATTTGGACAGCAGAGGACAACCTAGCACTGATGAATTGCATCAGCTGAGTACCGAAACATAAGTAAGCATTTTATATGTATATTTATATATTTATATTTGGTCCCGGGAGGATAGCTCAGCGGCAGCGTGCGCGTCTTGGAGGTTCGATCCTCGGGTCCGTGCTTAGAAACCTCTGTGTGTTTAAGCGTGTTATAAATACGTAACTAAGACAACCAAAAAAAAAAAAGACGCAACTAAGAAAAACAAACAATTCCTGTAACAGCGCCTCGATGCCTGCGGGCTGTGTGAGCGCTTTATAAATATAAAATAAAAAATATATATATATATAGATTAGCTTTCTGTAGCACCCAACCCCATGGGTGTCAGAGTATGTGAACCAGGATAACTACAAGAGTCTAATCAGGTCACATGAGCAAGTCAATCGAGTCAGTCGGGTAGCATGAACAAAGTTAAAAAACAAATTCTGGGGTGTGATTAGTTATTTTGTAATGAGGAAAACTGGTGGTATATACTCCATCTCATGTCAGGAGGTATAATGTGTGTCACATGGGGGGATATGCCAGTAACATTGACTCATACTAGCCATAAACATGCTTGCAAATGTTCTTTTAAGTATAGACAGAATATAAGTGCATAGCTGGAGGCCACAAGCTGTATGAGTGTTCAGTCAAAGTGTTCCCTTTAACCATCACGCAAATGGAAGGCTTGTGAATGTGTATTCAGTGTACAATGGAAGTATTGCAGGGACATACATGCAGTTTCCAACTGGAATATTATCATTGAAGAATTGTGACAATAGAAGGCAGTAGACTACAAGTATCATCTGCCCAGTGTACACTTTACAACACTGTGCAGCTTTCATGATCTCTAGTACCACGGTATATTGCTCAACACAAAATTAACAAGGACTTAATCACACTTTCCATGGCAACAGAACATATGCACGTGAGAATCTACACATTACACACTTTATTTTTAAGTGAATCAACAAGGAAACTGAATATTATTTATTTTGCACCTCACACCAACAAAGCACAATAACCACACTTTTAAGTGATATTAGGACCACATCATTGACATGGTTTTCAAGTGGTGTAGGTGTAAGAGCAGTATACAGCTATGCTACCACCGTATACAGTATCTCATGACAAGGCTTCTATATGCAATGCTCCCAGATATACACTATTAATAATTGAATTAATTTCTCAAATGGGCAAACACAAACCAATAATCCAATGCATCAAGGAATGGAGATTCATGTTTATAGGCCACGATCATAGGGATCACACTTAGACGGAATAGTCCATGCAGTCCAACAATGACTTGAGAGTTCAATCTCCAGAAATATAAAAATTCTATATTTAATGAGGGTGTAAGGATCTCAATATTACTTCACAATTCTATTTGCACTAGTTGTAAGTTTTTATTCAAACAGGGGAAGATTTCTTTCCTGATTGAATATGTATGGCCCAATCTTCAGCCCAACAAAGAGTATTTGGGTGTAGAGCAGTGACTCCAAGTGTGAATGAGCATATTCTGTTTAAGTAAAGTTGGTTGTCAATTGTATATCAAGAGTCAGTTGTGACAATAGTCATGGACCATGTAGCCAAGCGAAAGAAGGCCAGATAGTCCCATTTTAAGAGAAAGTTGTGCAGAGGAGTAGTGTAGCTGTCCGCGCGAGACAGAGCATCTGCAAGGGATTAGTGTCCCTCTCAGGTGAATGCTCCATTATTGGAATCAAGCGAGAACAGTGTCGCGCGTCTGAGCGTGCGCAGCATGGGACTGCAAGTGTACAGCACCCATGCGCGTGGCTACAGAAGATCTTATTTAAGGATGTGGTCTGCTCCGGCAGGGTTACGTGGAACAGAACACTGCAGCCACACAAATAACACTATTGGAAGCATGATATAGGTAAGAGATAGGCAGCATTTCATAGGGATTTTATTTTAGCTAAGACCCAATGTATTTGGACAAACTAGAGGGATTCTGATTTTCATTGTGTGTAATTGGTGTAAGGACACCGAGTTAATGGGGGCTAACTAGACTTAAATCTTTGTATGTACACTCATCTACAATTTAATGATGGACCGAGAAGGGTCATGTAGAATATTGTCTCAGCCTTTATAGTTATGGGAGTGTATATCATGATTTTTTAGGTTAAAGAAACCATTCTCCAAATTAAGGAGCAAGAGAGTAACAGCCCACAGGATATGCAGTAATTATTCAGCTAGGAAGGTAACTAGATGCAAAAAACCCAATCATAGAATGTTGTATGGTAAGAAACTGGTCTACATACACTTTACATTACAAATCCTCTGAAAGATGTTGGACATTAGTCCTCAATTATTTTGTATCATAAATATACAATGAAGGTAATTGTCATGGCCACAGACCCCAGAACACAAAAACCACACCATCTAGTGATGGGGGCAATGGGTCACTTGACACACGTATATCCCTTTGGGACCCATAAACACAGGGGCCCTGGCTGGACTCAGTCCTGGCGCCTTTGGCACCAGGCTCATATAGAGATGTGAGCAGGAACACGTTATTTCAGTGCAGCAGTGCTTTTACTTTATTTCAGTGCAGGAGTTATTTTATTTTACAAGACCTTTCCAGGAGCTGATACATCCTTGTGTGCTGGCTCATCGGGTGTGTCTCCCTAGGCCTGGTCTTCATGTGCGGACTCATCGGGTGTGGCAGGGTGTGGCAAGCAGGCTGAACCTGTTGGGCGTGGCTTCAGAAGTTCATATAAGCTGCTCCATCCTTAAGGCCAGTGCTTCGCGATACTGTGCATTCGCGTGCAACGTGACCCTCACTACCGCTTGAACCAGTTTCATTACCTTTGAAACCAGGCATTCTCCTGCATACTCACCTCCAGGAAACCAGTGCTTCATCCTTCATCTGCAGACTCATCATCTGACATCCAGTGATCTTGATCCCGACGCCGCAGCAACGCGCTCCGCATCCATGAACTCGGACCCTGTGAAGAAGAAGAAAGACAAGGTTAGAACATCTGTCCTAGTGCCGTGCCGCATTTGAACACTGCATGCCCCCTAGTTAACAATTTACCAGCTACTGTACCGCTGCAGATTCGTTCCTCATTCCCTCCAGCTGCCGCCTCGAGCTACGCAGCTTCTTCTGGGCCGGCAACATCACCTGCAAGGGAAGAAAGCGAAAGAGCAAACATCAAAAGTGGAACGGACAGCAACACAAGACAACAAACTTTACAATACAACAAAAACAGATGAGGAAAGACAAAGACAAACAGGAACACTTACCTGAAGTATAGTGGTTTAGTCGCAGCAGGACTGGACTTCCACATGCAAGGGACCAGTGAAGGAACTCGGTCCAGATCATACAAGCACCCCTGCCATAAGCAGCAGGATGGAGTGCTCGCCATAACTAATCAACAGGTGAGCTTTCCAGGGACAGCTCATCCCACAGGTATGATGGTTTGCGAAAAGGGTCTGAAAGGGGATCAGGCGCACAAGCTGGCATACTCACGCCCCCTATTCTCCACACAGGAGCAGTCCAGTGCAGCATCACCTATTACCACCAGTCACCACATAAGCGCAGAGGGCAGAGTCAGACCTGAGCGACCTCACCCCCGTCAGAGCTGCAACCATGCCCCAATGCCTCCGCAGAGACCAGGTGAGTGTAACAGTAAGGTATCATGTTTCTATTACTGTGACTGTTAGGACTAATCGCGTTTCGTCCCACGTCTGATGCACAGTGCTCACGTGGTGAGAATAGGAAGGGTCATCAGGAATTGCATGAAAGACACATGGGTGTTCGAGATAGGAATTCACTTAAGATGGTTGCTTTGATGAGAGGACATGGAAAATAGCCAATCGTCATTGTAATTAGGTAATAACATTCAAAGAATGAATCACGCGGGACACAGTGTTTTATTGTGATCTGATAGAGCTATTTATTAAAGGCATGGGCTATATAGTAAATGGGTAACAGTCAATCAAGTAACTGATGTAGAGATACAACAAAAACTATTTTGTTCCTTCTCCTTCTATGTCAATGCCCGATAATGTAACCGTATCCCCTTGATGTGTAATGTTTCCTGATTCACTTGTTATGCTGTATTTATATTACACCAAAAAAATGTTTTCGTGTTTTCCTCTTTTTTTCAATATTGATTGTATCGGCAAAATCATGTTGAAATGATGTAACAACATATGGGGAATACTGTGAAATAATGTAATGTTAAAGAGGTGATTAATTGGCCCTGAAGAAGACCTGTGTTCTGAAAGGTCAAAACACGTGTTGGCAGGAGTATACCAATCACTGATAGCAATTAAACAAAGATCTGGACGTGAAGAACTTACTTAGATCTCTCATTTGCAAGAACTCTGTGTTAGGCTCATAATGGGACCCTGTGTAAACCTTGCAGAAAGGACTTTCTTGGGATCAGTACGGAAACTGAATCAACTCATTCTTTATATATAGTGTGTGGTTTGCGCATCAGAGTAGCAGTCCCCCATCCCCCAGTTCTCTGAGGGTGTTCCTTACCTTTAAGTCTTCTCACAGAGGTGCCTAAAACTACAGCAAAGGAAAGTAAAAAGGGAATGTTAGTGTTCAGGCCCATGAAAGATATTTGAGATTCCACATATGGCGCAGCCCTGCAACCTCCACACAATAGTGTACAGCACTTAGTTATCCTAATGCATACTATGTGGAAGCACTTTCCTTTTGGTGTGCTATTAGATATCAGACTTCATGACTGATATATATTTAATGGACTGCTGTAGTCTTGAGAACAGTTCAGTGGAAGAAAACTCTTTCAAGTTTACATTCATAAATGTAGGTATTGCTCAGTACCAGAGCTCTGGGGAGCACAGCATGGTTAAGTACAGCAACTCACAGGTTTCAATGCACAAAGCATTTAAGTGTTCTTTAGAAGAGATGTTTAACCATCCTGGTAGGCTAGTAGGACAGGATCAGAAAGGTCTCCACAATCTGTAGAACATTTCATGGTTCTACGTTATATCGTCGAAGTACTTTTCATCGTGGGACTTTTCATCGCCACTTTTTCATCGACCAAAACTCTATTTTTAAATTCCCCCCCCAGCCCCCTCCTTTACTTATATAATCTTACACCAACCCCAAAAAAACACCCCCCTCAAAAAATATTTTTTAAAAAAAAGAGTTTTGGTCGATGAAAAAGTGGCGATGAAAAGTCCCACAATGAAAAGTACTTCGATGATATGCGTGTATACCCATTTCATTAATTTAGCACAGGGCTGAGTTGGCAACCAAGTCTTGGCTTTTCAATAACTAGGACCACATAGTTTTTGAATCCCAGGTAAAAAAGTGAACACTCATCTGAAAACCTCAAAACTACACCTTAGATGAGGCAAGACATATATGGGGAGCACACATCAGAATTACAATAGCATGCAAGGAGGACATCACCACAACACCACGCAAGCCTTAGAAAAAAACATTGCATTGAGTAATCAAGCATTACATGGGGCATAACTTATGAATAAAACTAAAACAGCTGAGCTCTGGCAGAAAGGTTTGAACTCAGCTGATGTGGCTGCAGCCCTTTACTATTTTCCTATAAAGGAACCCTTGTTTAATATCGTTTATTTTATTTGTAGACCATTTTAGTTCACAACAGTTTACATTTTTTTTTTTATTGGTTCAAAATGGTTTACAATATAGGAAACCTTTAGCCACAAGCTTTATCCATGTATAAAAAAACAAATTAAAATTAGCAGCAAGTCAAAGTTCCATTCATCAGCCCTATTTTTTTGTTGCTCAGCCACTTCTGTTCAACGGCTCCACTTTTTTTCATCTAGGCACTGTCTTCAGTTTTCTTAAATGTAACCACCAAGAGTTTAATCAGTGCCAGGCTGATGTGGGCTTTCTCTCATTCCACCAATATGTTCCACCAGTCATCTGCCGACCTGGCACTGTACATTCTCATTGCCTCTCACAAAAAGAAATCTCTCTCCTCTCCAAATGGCGGACACATAAGTGTCAAATGTTTTAGTGATTCTGTTTAATCCTTCTTGTGACAGAGGGCCTCATTCCAAGTTGGGCGGTGCTGGTAATCCCTTACTGCCCTACTACAAGGTCCCTTAGCGGGTCCCTCCTTTAACGCCTGGTCTGACCTCGCGTTATGGACGGGACCCGTTAAGGGACCAGGGCGCAAATAATGGGCTTGACATACGCCAGCCCGTTATTTGCGCCCTCCCCATTCCCATTGAGCCCTATGGGGGCTCAAATGGGAATGGGGAATGGTTTGGTGAATGGGGACTTACCGGTCCTGCCAAGGTCGGACTAGACTGGTAAGTCCCCATTGCACCAATCCGGACACGGTACCGTTATTGGTGGCAGTCATGGCGCAAATGAGGGCCATAGTCCGCATGAGTTTTCCGTGCTCTGATTTTATCTCTTGTGCAGTACTTCTCTTGTAGGTAGAATGTTTAATCGGGAATGCAAATATTGTGTTCTGAAAAACCAATTCGGGAAGATTCTCAAAACCAGTAACAACAGTTTACATTTGATACTATGTTTTACAGTGCTTCCCTGGAAAGGAACCCTCATTTTCATTTTATATTGTTTATAGGTCATAACAGTTTACAGTAAAAAATGATAAAAAGTAGAGCGCCAGCTGAGAGGTTCTAGCTCAGTTCACTAAGCTGATAGATATGACCACAAAATTCATGGCCATTTCTCAATTTATTTGACCCATGGAATCAGACTGGGCTGCTCCATTATCTAAAAAATCCAACAGAACAGGCTTCTGAAGTGGCTGACAGTGCACAGGTAAAAAGAAAATTAAATAAAAATGTAGAGAACTAGAAGAAACCGAACTGAAGGGGCTGGTCCATTTGTTCAAAATAATGGGCTCCATCCTCTACTCTACCAGTGATCTGGTTGGGAAATACTTACAAGCATATATAGGCTTACACAGAGAACAGAACATCATTACACGCTTGGTGCCATCTTGGGGAAAACATTCAGTGATGACACTGAAGGGCAGTGCATAATTCCACAGGTGAGGTATAGCTTCAAACTGTGTGTATGTGCAGTTTTGTTTGCAGAAAGAACCACACTGTGGAGAAAATGGAGAGGCACTGTTAGTTTGCTATGAGACATATCGAAATTCCTTTGAAAAATACATATTTTTAAAAGCAGCAAGCTGAAATCCAGGGTATCAGGACAAAGGGTAGACTGCATGTTGGCAGATATTACAAATGTCAAAGACAAATATTGTAGATAAAATGGATGAATGCAAGATATTTTACACCAGGAATATGTCCAACCAGACCGAAACACGTGTTTGGGGTTGCTGTTGGTTCTCTTGTTCAGAGGAGAATTGCCTAGCATTTCGGTGCTGGACTGCCCCAGGGCAGACACAAAGACTGCTATATTTTGGCTATTTCTCCTCTGTGAAAGATAGTGAGATAAAGATTCTGTGTAAGTCTCTCATAACCAGGACTAATGTCCGGCAGAGGAACTCCCAGGAACCCCCTTGTTTTTTGCATATTTAACTACCTTTGGGTCTCACCCTAAGTTACTAGGGGAATCCAGACGTGGACCCATTGCTCACTATTCTTAGAGAGGCGCAGATCCACACTATTGATGAGGTCCAACCAGACCGAAACAAGTGTCTGAGGTTGCTGTTGGTACTCTTGTTCAGAGGAGAATTGCCTAGCATTTAGGTGCTGGACTGCCCTAGGGCAGGACAAAGACTGATATGTTTTGGATATTTCTGCTCTGTGAAAGATAGTGAGCTAAAGACTCTGGGGACGTCTCTCATGTCCGGCAGAGGGACTCCGAGGACCCGCCTTGTTTTTTGCTGGTAACAGAGGGTCCACACTTCATAAACTCATAGCAAGTAAACACAACAATAGTAAAGTAAAACAAGTCTACTATGTCCACTACTGAGCATGGGTTTCACCTCAAACGTAAACATAACAATTGGCTGCATTAAGTTGTGCATTGAATTATATCTAAGTGGCCTAGCCTTCATGATAGCGGATGAAGGATTTAGACATGTTTGCTTTCGAGAAAGATTTAGAAAAATAGAACACTCAGAAGTTCAAAGGTTGGAAGACAATATCACTGTTAAAGTAATAAAATAGTCACTTTGGGAGACGGGATAGAGGAGTTGGCAGAGTTCTGGTGTGGATTGTATGGTGGTGTGTAGTGAGTGTTGTAAGGTGTCACAGGGTGATGCTAGGAGGGGTATATTGTGCCTCGAAAGTCCCTGTATACAAGCAACGGTAGCTCAAGGCTGATGGAGCTGGAATTTCCATAGCCCTCTGGGAATGTGATGCTTGAGGAGATGAGGTGGCTTGATGGCTTTGCAATCAGCACTGAGACAATCAGATGCTGACAGGAAAGGTTGAAGCCACCCCTCATTGCCCTTGCGGTTTTAAACACACCATGAGCTCACTACAGGTCAGTGGAACTGTAGCAGCTTTGGGAAATGTGCACATGCTCAGGAAAAACCACCGGAGCATGTTTGATGCATGATTGGGTGGGAATGCATGTTGAATTGATGCCTGCATGGGCAAAGGAGATGACCTCTGAGGAATATTGGACTATTCTAGACACAGGTTGCCTGTGGTGGGAACACTGTGGTTGGGTCCAATGCTTTTGCCCCCTGTGAATAATGTAGTTGATCCCTACCACCCTTTGGACTGACATCCCACCCTCCACAGTGCCCATCTCATGCTTCTGCCTGGTCTAACCTGTTTTGTATGATCTTTAAAATAAGGTCTGCATTTGCATTTTTCTACCAGTTTGTTTGCCTAGAAGGTAAACTTTGAAGTGCCTGCATCCCCACAATATTGCTAAGGCTTCTTTCTCTATGTGTGCGTAATTCTTTTCTGTTTTCGTCAGAGCACGACTGGCAAAAGCAAATGGGCAAACGTTTCCATCCTTGTCAGTCTGGTAAGCACAGCTCCTAGGCCAACTGGGCTGGCATCAACTAGAAGTACAGTATGTTTCTTGATGTCAAAGAAAGCCATTGTTGTGGATGCAGACAACGTATCCTTAATTTGCTGAAATGCCTGTTGATGAGTATGCAACCACTCCCATTTTTGATCCTTCTGTGTTAAATTACGAAGAGGACTTGCTATGGTGGCTAGATCTGGAATAAATCTTGCGCAATACGTCGCCATTCCCATAAAACTTCTTACTTCAGTAACTGAAGTGGGTGGCTTGGTGGTTTTTATATCATTGACTTTGGCAGGATCTGGTGATACCCCTTTTACATTCAAAATATAACCAAAAAAACGTAACTCTTCTTTTCCAAATTCACATTTTTCAGCATTCAGAGTTGATCCACATTCTTCCAACCTGCTTAGAACTGCTGCCATGCGTTTAAGGTGTTCACCTTCATTGGACGCATACACAATGATGTCATCACTAATGTTCATCGTCCCCTCCAGACCAGTAAGAACTTTTCTAATTTCATGTTGAAATACCTCTGCAGCTGATGATATTCCAAAATGTAGCCTTTTGTAGCGCCGCAATCCGAGGTGGGAGGAGAATGTAGTGATATATCTCGACTCCTTAGCTAGCTTAAGCTGGTGGTATCCAGATCTGAGGTCAAGTTTACTGAAAATGGTTGCTCCCGTTAGGTCAACAATAAGTTAATCTATGGTCGGCGTGATGTGGCGTTCCCTTTCAAAGGCTGTGTTTGGAAGTCGCATATCAATGCAGATTCGTACTGCGTTCAGTTGTTTTGATTTTCTTGTGACCACCATGGGGGATACCCATGGGGTTGGTCCTGATGTTTTCTCTATGATGCCTGCTGCTTCTAGTTTATCCAATTCTTCTTTTACAGCTTCTCTCATATGAAATGGCACTCTGCGATGGCGCTCTGCTTTTGGTTCGATGGTGGGGTCAATTTGGAGCTTAATTGTTTTGCCTTTTAGGCATCCTATACCTTGGAATACTCTGTGGTGTTGTTTTAACAGTTCATCAATTTCTCTGCACTGAATGTTGAAAGCAAAATGGATTAATTTAAGCTTCTCCGCAGTTTTACAATTTAACAATGTTTCACAGCCAGCGTCCACCACATAAACACATGCTTGGCATGCTGTTTTATTATGGGCAAATCAGATTTGAAAGATCCTTGAACTGGTAAAGGTTTCTTGCAGCCATATGCATACAGCTTGACCTTCTTGTTTTGGAGTCTGGGTTTCGGGTCCAACTTGTTGAATGCTGACACAGGCATTACATTGACGGTTGCCCATGTGTCTATGACTACACGTAACGGTTCTCCATCAGAGATGACAGTGCAGGATGGCCTTTTCCGTCTTCTAGATCGTTGTGCTTCTACGGCTGAGATAAGGTGAACATGATGTACTCGTTTATTAGATTTTCTCCATCTGTCATGTCCATCTCTATCAGGTGACGCACCATCTTCACTGTCATCACTTTCGCTGGTGTTTGGTGATAGCTGTGAGCGATCTATTGCTCTCGCTCTCCCTCTTCTTCTTGGTTGGCGAGTTGTTTCTCTGGGCCCGAATTTCTTCCGGCGTTCCTGATCTTGCCACAGTGTTTGTTCTCGAGCATCTTTATTTGGTGGATTTAAACACACAGCTGCATAGTGATTGAGTCGGTTACATTTTCGGCACGTCGATCCCCAGGCTGGGCAAGTTTCACCTTTGTGCCATGGGCCTCCACACCATTTGCAGGCCCTGTTTTTCCCTTGGAGCGTACGTGTTTTGGAATTTCTCTTTTTCCACTCATTCTGTTCTCGGTTACTTTGGTTTCTCAATATGGCAGCAACGTCTTCCGTTGGTTTTGGGTTGTCAAGTGGGAGTTTTCTGTATTGCTGCTTCCATAACTGCCACTTGATCTTCTTTTTGTTCACGCAAACTGGCCATTTCTAAGATTCGGGCCAAACTTATGTTTCTTTCAGATAGGATAGCTCTCCTCAGTTTTTCAGATGAAAATCCATTTATTATTTGAAGACGGATAGCAAATTATTCATTTGGAAAATCACAACCAACAGCCATTTAACGTAAACGTGCATTAAACTTGTCAACTGTCTCTTTTTCACGTTGTCTCGCCATTAGAAATGAAAACGTTCATAATCTGGATTAAGTTCAGGCTAAACATATTAGTGAGAACATTCTTTGCGATATCGTAGTTATTTTCATCTCTGCGGACCGGGCTTGTGTTAAACAAACGTAATGCTGCTGCACCAATGTTGAGTAGAAGAAATGTGCGTTTTTTCTTTGGTAAAGTGATTTCTCTTGCATCTAAATGCATTTCAAATTGTTGTAACCATATTTCCCATTGAATAGCTGCACCTGTGGTGAACGGGTCAAACGGTGGCATGAGAGTAGTCAGTGCTGGGTCTGGGCGGTCCGAGGTACCATCCCTTCTTGTTGATAAGCGTGTGTTGGTCCTCGCAGGGCCTGTTTCAATGCTGGACATGACTGTCACTATAATGTTTCACAAAGGTAGTCTGAACTTCAAATAAAACTCTTCAAAATTGTACAAAACCAGTAATGAAAACAGTGCGCACATCTGGCTGGTTTATTTTTATGTATTAACATGCAGGATTGGCATTACATGTTCTTTTAAAAGTTCATTGACAGTGTAACTGCAGTATCTTTATTCCGTGCTAGCTGACATTCTTATTGATTTCTGATGTCTGCCTCTTTCTTTTTTAATTTTTTTTTTATTTTAATGAGCTTTGAAAGAAAATGGCTTCTCTTTACTTCATCTGCCTTTACAGTCTCAATATGTTGAACATAAAGCACTGTTTTCCTCAGATTGTATAAATAACACTGTTGGGGCACTCTTATAAAATACTGTTTATGTGCACGTTTCAGCCGTTGATTATTTATTTCATTAACAGAACGTTGGGGGCATGAAAAACACAGTTCTTCTCATACACGCAATTATATGTATCAGTCAAAAAGCCCCTCACCTCATACTACGTCGCTGCGTAGATACTGCAGTTTCGACTTTTTTTTTTTCTTTTAACACCTTGGATTCATATCTTTCTCCTCGTCGCCAGTGTGATGTTTTAAACTTTTCAGCACTCGGATGTTTCTTCAAAAAGAATTTTAGTCAGCAGGCGTCGCAGCGCAGGAAAAGAAAATGCATGACCGTTCGTTTTCACACACACGCCCGGACTGCCGTTATTACGTCAGTTCCGGGGTTTTGTTTATTTTTCCTTTTTTCGTATGTTTCATACCAGTGTCACGTGACCGGCTATTCCCCGGCACGTGACACCACACTTGGGAGTATCCTGTAAAGCTGGTGCCTAGTTTATCATCTGTCTTGCATTTTCTATTGAGCGGCTGTTGGGTTTACTAGAAGAAATATATATTTCAGAACCTGATATTTACGTTTAGCCTCAAGTAACCCACACTGCCTCACTTGCAGCACCAATTGCTTTAACTGGTGCTCTTTTCTGAAGAATTGATATTATTACCATTCATATTGTTGTTTCTATTATTATTATTCTTATTATTCTTAATATTCTTATTATTATTATTATTATTATTATTATTATTATTATTATTATTATTATTATTATTATTATTATTATTATTTGTATTTATGTATTTTTTCATCATCCAATGAGCTCTCTCACCCTCTGGTGATTTTTTTCTTCTGCAGGACATTGGCCCTCATTACGACCCTGGCGGAGTGGGTTTACGCCAGCGTTATTCGCGGCGGACCCGTCCGCCCTACTACGAGTTCCCGTAGCGCCATGGAACGTTTTCCGCCTGGTTTTTCCGGGCGGAGAAATCCATGGCGCTACGGGACCTTGATGTTAATTACGCCACCGTATTTTGCGGTGGCGCAATTAACGCCTTCCCCACTCCCATTATACCCTATGGGGCAAAAATGGGAATGGGGAAGGGTAAAATGGGGAATGGGGATTTACCGCCCCGCCAAGGTCGGCATGGGGTGGAAAATCCGCCAACCTCCATGGCGCTATCGGCAGCTTTCCGCCGTGCTCCGCGGTGCATTTAGCACCGCGATTTCCGCCAGGGTCGTAATGAGGGCCATTGAGTTTTACTGAAACGGCACCTACTCCTGGATTTCCCTATCTGTAATCAACTTCTTTGTGGTCATCTCAACAACAGATCACCATGGAACTCTACCTGTTTCTTCTCCAACGTAATTCTTGGTAGTATACTAATCGTGTTTAGGTTAGTGGATGCTACTGTTCTAGTTTCATCCTCTTGTTGCAATCTTTACATTCTTTTTACCTTCACTTTGGCAGCCTGCTGTTCATGCGAATGGCCCATGTCTAGCTTTTGTTCCAACGTCATAAAAGAATGTTCTGTTGACTCCCAGAGGTCTACATTGTCTATGATGTCAAAAGGTTTAGAGGCATGGAAATGGATTTAGGACGCTAAAATGCGTGTGGATTATCATCTAATGCAGGCACTTTCCCCATCTTCAAGTGGCCAACTGCACATATTTTGTTTGATTTATAGATGGAACGAGCACTGAAATTGCCTAGAAAATACGATTATGTCTCTAGAAAGCCAGTAAGAAACCTAATGAGGAGAACTGGCTGAATGATTTAACCACACTCTATAAATCTGAAGAAGCAATGTGCAGCAGGATTTCACGTTTGGATACATGTATCTCTTTTTTCAATGGTGTATGCACTTAACCAACATATTGCTTTCCCATTATATGTTGTACTGTCTTGTACTCTCCACATTGCCCTCACGTGCGCCTAGTGCAGGAACTATATCTGAGCTGTCGTAAATTCAAATCCGATGAACAGCCTGTGCAACATTTTGACAGGAAGTTCTGTTCAGCTGAAAAGGCGAAGGGATTAGTTTGAAAATGTGGCGTCAGTTTTCTTTCCAGATTTCAATCCTGCCCAGTGATTTTCATTAGTGTAGCAACTGGTTACAAATTTAGTTTGTTCTGTGTTTCTTACATTGCTAGATGCCCGTATCAGAATACAATGGCAAAGGTCACTGGAATGCAACAGGATCTGGTGGGTTCGCACTCTGGTGTGCAAGAGTTCTGGATCAGCCTCTGGAAATCTTTCTTGCACAGTTACAGGTCCAAGGTGCAGCTGGGTGTGTGTTAGTGCTCATAGTTTCCATGTATCCTCACCTTATCGGGCCTATATCCTTTCAGTGATCAGAGTTATAGGCATTTGGCGGAAGGGAGTCATGAGAGTTTGTGAATAGGCTGGTCCCGCAAAGTCAAGGGAAGAAGGCACCCGTTTCTGCTACTTCTGCAGTCATTTGAAGAAAGCTGGTGCTGCATACAATGGCAGAGATTTTCCATTAGACCAGGCCTTGGCATTAGTCCAGCAGAGCTTCCTCACAACTTCTCTACTTAAGGGCTCTTCCTATTTTCTTCAAGACTCATCCCCCAGTAGACCAAGTTGTAGCTGAAAGCCACCTGGTTAAATATGGGGTTTGAATGCAGAATCCAGTACACATCACAGGGTTGCATCCATACAAACATTGTGCAGCCTCCCAATCACTGGGGGCTTCCATACAGAACTTTCATGAGCATCTTCCCTGGATTTAAGTTCATAAGTAGAGTCAAGGCTTAATCCAGTGGGCATTCATACACATGGCAATATTTTGTTGTGGCACCTCTAGCCCTTGCTCGCTAAATCAGGCAGAGTCCATCACCATACATGGCAACATATATATCCTGCTCACGCCCTCACAGGTTACAACATTAGGCTGTTGGACTTCATAGTAGATTTACTCAAAGGTTCAAGTAGGGACACCCACAGGGTATGGCAGACTGTATCCAGCTCTAATCCTTCACAAAAGGTGGCCACGAACCAGAGGATCAGACACAGCCATCTATTTGGCAAACTTGTACTTTTGGGTCCAATATGCATGAGATGATTATTTTATTTATTTTTACTTTATTCGTTATGGCACTTATACAACAAAACAGTCTTTTGAAGCACCGCAAGGCAAAATGGAAGGGATCAGGGTGTTGTGGCATGTAGAATGTGAAATGCAAGGGAATAGTACTGGAATGGGGATGGAAGGAAACAGGAAGAAGGGCAGGCAGTTGATATGTAGCAATAAAGAAGTATGGATGTATAACATGCCTCAGAGTACCATTCAAGATGATCAATGTTGTATGATGTAGGTATACAAGACAGGGGAACAAATACACTATGGAAATGAAAATGAATAAATAAGAAAGCAAACAAACAGCTGTCCTACTAGGCCTTGTGACATTCGGAACGAGCATGTGCAGAAAAAGGATGGGGCTGAGGGGTGGGGGTGTAAGTGCTAAAGTGATCTCCAGGTGGGGAAGTGCCAGAGGTGCCTATTGGGGGAATGCAACAGGTAAGTGGGAGGAGACACTCGAGCCAAAGCGGGAGGTCTATGCCCATGGGAAAGTGCAGGGCTGAGTATGACCACCTAGCCAGGCGGTGTGGGCCCAGAGGGCAGTGCATGGGGGGGCATAAGCTCGTGGGGATTGGGCTGATGGCCAGGACCCTTTTGGAATCTTGAGGGACCGGCTGCAAATCTCAGTGGCTGACGGGATGGTTAGCACAGGAGAGAGAGAGGGAAGGAGGAGAAGAGAAAGGTCTTGAGTTGCTTATGGAACTTGAGTTGATACAGTTCTGGATGGAGTGAGAGAGGGAGACTGTTCCAGATGAGGCAGCCAGCGGAGGAGAGAGATCTTTCTCCAGCTCTCTGCTTGGAGAAACGTTTGACCAGCAAAGAATTGGAGCTGGAAGATTGAAGGGATCTGGAGGGACAGTATTTAGGGAGAGAGTTGCAGGTATTATGGTCCCAGGTGCCAGACAGCCTTATGTATGATGCAAAGGGTCTTGAATTTGATACATGCAGCATCTGGGAGCTAGTGGAGAGGTTTTAGCGCTACAGAGATATGGTCCCTTGGCTTGATTAGTTGAAGAGGGAGGACATAGGAAAGAGGTAGGTTGAGAAAGAGGCTGTTGCAGTAGTGCAGCCTGGAGAGGACCAGAGCTCTAGCAACATTGAGCTTCTGGGGGAAGGTGAGGAACAGGAGAATGCCTCTAAGGAGGAGAAGTTGAAAGTGGGCCTTCTTCGCAAAGGTCCAGGATGTGAGGCGTGAAGGAGAGAGAGGAGTCAAAGATGACTGCAAGGTTTCTAGCTTCAGTGGCAGGAGAAGGGGAGAGCCCATAGAGGGCAGCCAGAGTGCACAAGGGAAACGGGGAGCAGGTGACCCAATAGGCAGAATCTCAGTTTTACTAGCATTAAGACAGAGATCATTGGAGGAACCCCAGGAGTGAATAACAGACAGGCTGGGAGGATAGCTTAGGAACAACACAGTCGCCTTGGAAGCAAGACGATGAGAAGCAACACAAATCCCCTGGTCAGCGCTTAGAAACCTCTGGGTATGAAGCACGTTATAAATAACCAATTACAATTACAATTACAGTAAGGTATGATGGAGGGGGAAGAGGAGGAGGAACACGGGTGCTTGAATAGGATTTGTGTGTCATCTGGTTAACAATAGAATTGAGGAGAGAATGCAAATATCAGGTAAGCAAGCGGTCAACATAGAAGTTGAAAAGCCAAGGCAAGAGGCTAGAGCCCTGGGCAACACCACATGTAGAGAGAGTGGTGGAGGAGGAGAAGGGTCCCTGGAGTACCTGGGAAGTTTGGTCAGAGAGGAATGAGGTCAACCAGTCCAGTTCCCAGATATAGATACCAAGAGTACATTGGCACCGCTTTATGAGGATAGAATGGATGACCATGTCAAAGCCAGAAGAGAGGTCAAGAGAATGAGAACAGCCGGAGAGTTAAAGTCAATATTTGCAAGCAGTTCTTCATGGGTGTTCAGGAGAGCAGTTTCCGTGACTCTGGATGCTCAGTGCATTGGATCAGTTGGGGAAAGACCAGCCTCTACAGGAGTTTCCCAAGGAAGGGTGTAGTAGAGATAGGACGGTATCAGACACACAGGGTTTGCTGAAGGCTTTTTAGGAGGGGGAGCACAAGGGAGAAGAAGGGGAGGAGCCAGATGCTAAGGAGTGGTTGCAGAAGCCAGCAAGAGATGGAGCAAGGGGGAGATGTTGTCCTTAATCGTTCTGGAAGAACAGGAAGAACCCTGTTTGGATGAGACCTCCATAGAGCAGACTACTCTAGAGATCTCATCTGTTGTGATAGGTGAGAAGGAGGAGAGAGTGGGTGGGGTGGAAGAGAGGCCATGGGAGGCAAGGGGGTCTGGGGAAGGATGGAGGAAGGGTGAGAAGAGAGAGAGGTCAGAATGTTCTTGGTTTTAGAGGTAAAATGGGTGGCCAGTGCATCACAGAGGGCCTGAGAAGGGAGAGGTGAGGTGGATGGATTGGCTAGTTCCTAACAGATGATTTTGAAGAGTTCAGCCGTGTTTTTTGAGGCTCCAGAGATATGAGCCTGGATGTGAGCCCTCATCTCAGAGTGGATAGAGAAACATTATTGCCTTTGGAGTAGGCAGCAGGGCAGTTTGTCAGTGAATGAGCCTGAGGTCTGCCACTTCCATTCATCAACTCTGCATTTACATTTCAGAGAAGCTAAATCGAGGTTGTACCAACTATTACGCTTTGAGGTATCAGGTGGATCTTCATGACAGGGCTAAGAATGTCAAGAGTGTTGGTGATAGCAAGATGAAGGTTGGCATGGGCAGAGTCGGTGGGAGAGTCAATGGGAGAGGAAGGAGGAGGGATGAAGGTGGAGGAAAATGCAGCAGCCGACAATCGTTTCATCCGACGGATGATCCTGAAGGAGGCTGGCAGTGCTGGTGGAGGCTTGGTCTGGGGGCCGAGAGGTCCCAGATAAGTGCAGAGTAGAGAGTGATCGGACCAGGAGAGCGGGGTGGTGAGTGTGTTGAGGAGCTGGAGATCTGCAGGGATGAAAGCATCAAGAGTGTGTCCAGCAGAGTGGGTGGGGCCGGAGGGGCGAATAGAGAGTGAGAGAGAGGTACAGAGATCATGTAAGAGAGAAGAGGCAGAAACAATGGAGTCAAGGTGGATGTTGAAATCTCAAAGAAGGAGGAGTTGAGAGGTAGAGGTCAGAAGAGAGGAGGTGAAGTCAGCCCATTCTGAAAGGAAGACAAAATCAGGGCCAGGAAGCCTGTAGATAGTGGCAAGGGTGAGAAAGAGAGTCAGAGAGACGCCGAGCTTGCATACAAGACTTTCAAAAGAGGAGTAGGGCTGGGTGGGAATGACAGAGGTGGGGTCCCACTCGGGGAAGATCTGGGCTACTCCACCCCAGGTTGGTTGAGGCGAGGATTGGAGAGAATCTTGTAGCCATCAGGGAGAAGGGAGTCAAAAGCAGTGACTGAGCTGGCATTGAACCAAGTCTTGGTGAGAGCGAGGACTTCGAGATCAAAGTCTTGAAGAAGGAGTTAGATATCAGAAGAATGTTTGATAGCTGAATGAGCATTCAGAATCACTAAGTGAAGCTGGTCAACACTGTTGAAGGTTTTCTGTGGAGGGTTACAGGAAGGTGTTACACCAGTCAGAGCTGGTGAGGGAGGCGCAGAGAGGAAGCAATAGTAACAGGAGAAGGCAGGAAGGGCTGGTCGAAGAGAAAAAGATTGGGTTGAGGACCCTGGACTATGACAGTGCCATTGTGATAGACATTAGTGATGCACTTCCAGTGCCACCAGTTCTTCTCTTCCAGTGCCACCATTAATGGTGAAGAGGAAAAGGGGAGAGGGGAGAGATCCGATGGGATTTCCATAGGTCTGGAGAGGGGACAGAGAAGAGGATATCAGTGATAGTTTGTCTGGAAGTGGCACTAGTGTAGGTGTCATCGATAGGTAGGCTAGAAGTAGAGGCCAGGAGATCTTTGTAAAGATTTTTCTCTCCAGACTTCATGAGAGAAGAAGAATAGGTGATAAAGTAGCAGTCAGAATAGATGTGGGAGATGGAGAGTGCCCCGGAGGTGGAGGAAAAGAGGGGCAGATTGAGAAGCTGCACAATGCACCGACAATGGATGGTGCACAGGTGCAAGGCACTCCCAAATCTTAATTGCAGTACAAAATGGAGGGTGCACTGATGTAATGCACTCCTACATTCTAAATTGCCAGAAAGCTCACACATGCAGTACAAAATGGAGGGTGCACAGGTGTAAGCCACTCCTAAAATCGAAATTGCCATAAAGCACATAAATGCAGTACCCTCAACCCGATGGCTTCTGCAGAAGCCTACACATCTAAGTGCATTAATGCCAGCAAACCTTTCCTGACACCTGACAGTTGCATCATGCTAGCCAGAGCCCTTATCTTGTCCAGACTGCCCTCTATGCTGGTACCAAGAACCATAACATCAATACACTTCAGGTGATTCAAAACAATGCCTTAAGAGCAGTGCTAAACATCCCTAAAAACACTCACATCTCCATGACTAGATGATACACCCACTGGCTACCCATAAAGGAGCGAATCCTCTTCAAAACACTCACCATGATGCACAAATGCCTACATAAGTCAGCCCCCAAATAGTTGGAAGAGAAATTCACAACCAACCAATCTGATAAGACCATGTGCTCAGCCTACTCACACCTGCTCTCCACCCTGATTCAAGCTTCAGAAAGTCGGTGGCCGTAGCTTCCCAGTAGTAGCTGCCAAACGCTGGAAGACTTTACCAGCTTTATTAAGGTGAGAAGCCTCCTTCTAGAACTTCAGCAAACACTTGAAAATGTAGCTCTTCACACAGGAACTTCTGAAATAGAGTTCCATCAGTAAACAACACACCTCTAACATCTAACAGAGCACTGTAACTTAAGATGGAGGCTGTAAGACACTTCTCTCTGTAGCTTCGTAACCGTGGAACTTTTGCTATTATTTTTTCATAAAATGATGTAACTAAGATGGAGGATGTAATATATTTCCATCTGTACCTTCGTAACCATGTAACTCTGCATCCCCTACTGTCAAGAAAAGTTACTAGATGCCCCAGGTTATGTGCGCTATACAAATTTCAAAATAAATAAATACATAAATGAATATAAATGGAGGGTGCACAGATGTAAGGAACTCCTAAATTCGAAAGTGGTAGGTAAGCAGAGATCAGAGACAGTGGGTAGTTCTTATGGCAGTCACACAGACGCAGCAGTTAAGGTGAGACCAGAAGCAGAGATCGCTGCAGCTAGATGCGATTTACCACTAGATAATTCTGGAGGCACATGGAACAGCTGCAGGAACAGAATGCAAAATGAATCGGAAGCATATGGCAAACTGAAAACATCAGGAATGCAATGAGGTAACGAGACCAAAGAATCGTTATTCAGAGGGGTGTCCAGGGTGTGTAAGTTCAGGACACAATAGCTCCCTGTGCAAGGGGAGTCTAAGAAGGAATGGCCATCGATCCAGGGACAGTGATAAAGTTAAACGTAGGACTGGCCAGTGATGAAGGCAGGTCACCTGAGTAGTACAAGGAGCTGGACCAGCATTGAGAGTGCAGTGAGGTGTACAGGAAGCACTATGAGCGTGACTACTGGGGTTTTTGATGGCAAATATGTGAGGGGTTTACCAGGCAAATCGATCTGCACCTGAAGACTGTCATGTGCCGTTGTGATAAAGGGGGGCCCCACCAGGCCCATACAGGGCCAGACAATGGAGGGCGAGTCCATCTCTGGTGGCCTTACGAGGGGGCTATCGACTGACTGTAGGCTCTATTCCTGGCAGGAGAAAGTAGCAGCAGCCAATCAATCAGACTGGCAGATGAGGAGTAGGTGCAAGTGGATCTAGGTCAACTGGCCTAAGCCCCGCTCACCTGGTGCATTCCTGGTTGCCGCTCTTTTTCCCACTTAGCAAGTCCCGCCCACCTGATGCCTTTCTGGTTGCCGCTGTTTTTCCCTACTTAATGGGCCCTCCAGCCTCTTTTCCTTTGCAGATGGGGAGCAGGTGCAAGTGGATCTAGGTCACCTGGCCTAAACCCTGCCCACCTGCTGCCTTCCTGGTTGCCACTCTTTTGCCCCACTTGGCAAGCCCCGCCCACCTGATGCCTTCCTGTTTGCCATCTTTTTCCCTACTCAAGGAGACCTCCAGCCTCTTTTCCTTTGAAGATGGGGAGCAGATGCAAGTGGATCTAGGTCACCTGGCCAAGCCTAGCCCACCTGGTGGATTCCTGGTTGCTGCTCTTTTTCCCTACTTAGCAAGCCCCGCCCACCTGGTGCCTTCCTGGTTGCCACTCTTTTTCCCTACTTAAAGAGTCCTCCAGCCGCTTTTCCTTTGCACATGGGGAGCAGGTGCAAGTGGGTCTAGGTCACCTGGCCTAAGCCCTGCCCATCTGCTGCCTTCCTGGTTGCCACTCTTTTTCCCTACTTAAGGAGCACCCCAGCTTCTTTTCCTTTGCAGATGGGGAGCAGGTGCAAGTGGATCTAGGTCACCTTGCCTAAGCACCACCCACCTTCTTAGCCCTGCCTCTTCCTTCCTGCTCTTAACTCTTAGATCAAGGGCGTCGCTCGCCTGGGCATTCCGAAGCGAAGGGCAGACAAAGAAAAGGGCAATTCCTGTTTGGACCTGTTCAGACCAGGAGGATCCAGGGCCCGAACCCCTGCTCAGACAACAGGTGAGCATGCACCAACATGTGTTTACTCCCTCTGTCCCCACAGGCCATCCACACCCCTCTGGTCCCCCTGTGATGTTCCCTTGTGCGCCCCCCTTCTCGCACACAGGTGTTGCCTGTTTTGCTTGATTCTTCTACCCTGCTCCCCCTCGCCCGGCCAGCCTACTTCTGCAGGAGTCTGTCCTGATACATTCTGGTTTCACCATCACCGTCTTGTGGTCAATGCTAGATTTGACTTTTATGGACTTCATTGATTCACAGTGCGTCCCCCTTTCTCATGGTGGCCCTGAATCATGCTGTTCCCATCTTCATCTTGTATCCAGGCTTACTCTCTGTTCTCTCCTCCACACCCTTTCTCCCTTTTCCTATATCCTCCCCTCCTCCCCTTACTTTCTTCTATGCACTTACTCTATCAGAATTGTCCCTGGACCTAGTATGATGGCAACCTTGTCTGTGTCCTCCCCTCCACTTACTTATCCCCCCTCCAGCACTGTCTGAAATGTCATCAGGCCTAGTACGATAGTCGCTTGTTTTGTTCCTCCCCTCCCTTTCTGCACCCCTCTCCCTCACCTTTTGTTTTCTCCCGCTTACCAGAAATGTCATCAGGCCTAGTACTGTAGTCACCTGTCTGTTTCCATTTCCTTTCCACTCTCCCCCTCCCTTCCTTATCTATGTCTTAGTTTTTGCACTGAATGTCGTCAGGCCGAGTATGATAGTTAATTTCACATCCTTACTGTTCATGGCCTGTAAGAATGTCAATGGGGGTCATTACAAGTTGGGCAGTAAGGGATACCGGGCACCGGTAACGAGACCAGTGCCGGTAATCCCTTACCACCCAATTCCAAGGTCCCTTGGCGGGGACCGTAAAGGACGTGTGGTCTGACCACACGTTATTTACGGGACCCGTTAAGGGACCTTGGAGCTAATAACGGGCCTACAATTAGCAGGCCCATTATTAGCATCTTCCCCCTTCCCCTTGAGCCCTATGGGGGCTGAAATGTGAATGGGGAATGGCATTTGGAATAGGGACTTACTAATAGCGCCATGGCTACCTCCAACGGCGTCTTGAGGCACATTGTATTTTCCCTTGTTCCCTCCCTTGCCTTGAAGCGCTTTGAAACACATTGGGCCTCATTACGAGTATAGAGGTAGCCATGGTGCTATTAGCGCCATGGCTGCCTCCATACCAATACCGGGTTCCTTCAATGGGGAATTACCGGGTCATTCCAACATTGGAGGACCCGGTAATTCCTCCTTGAAGGAACCATTCCCCATTCCCATTTGAGCCCCGATAGGGCTCAATGGGAATGGAGAGGGAGGTCATGACGGGCACATTACAAATGGTCAGTTATTAGCTCCCTCTTCCCCTCGCGGGACCCGGAAAGGACGTCTGGTTTTACCAGACGTCTGTTCAGGGTCCCGCAAAGGGAACCTCGTAATAGGCGCTCCTGTAATGAAGGGGGCCAGTCCCGTACTGGCACCCTTCATTACGGGACCGCCAGGGTCGTAATGAGGCCCATTGTGTATAGGCGCTATATAAATAAACTATCATATCCTATCAATCACGAAGGCCTCCTCCGGGAACCTGGGGATAGCTGATCAGCTGTTTTGGATGCTGCGCATGGCCACCATGTTGAAGAAGGTCCATCGCCAGATCCAAGTGTGTAGATGCACCGCGTGGTGCGAAACGCAGATGACGGTCAGCCTTATAAAAAAAAAGGTAGAGAGGGTTTCCCAACGGTAGATACAGTATTTACGTATTTGATAGAGCATTGCAAAAAAAGTTCTGTAAACCCGTCAGGATAAATCAAGAACACAGCACCCTTGCACCCGATGTTGCAATTTAGGGCTTTTGACCTGCAGAGGCAATAGCAATATAAACTGTCCTCTCATAGAACAGATAAGCCGTACAGCACACTGAATTGTAGTGCACGTTTTTCCACACAAAACAATCACATTGAATATTGTACCAGTGCTGGTTTTATTCCCATGCAACATCTAGCGCTCAGTTTGCAGCCAAACCAGTCCAACCCAGGCATCAGCATTGCAAGCTTCCCTCACACAGCAGGTACGGTACAGATAGCAATGAAACATTCTTTCCTCCCACAAAAAAAGGTAGATCATAACATCTGCCATTCAGGCTTCCTTCCCACATCAAACGTACAACATAGTAATAGGATTTTTAACATATACAGAATAGGAAGAGGCAGAGCATGTGTCACTAGAGCTGGGGAAAGTTTGCGCTGTGGCCTGACCCTATTGCACAAGGCAGATGCCCAGCTTGCTCCTGATGCCACCTGCAACACACAACAAAAAGTTAAAAAGAAATAAAAACATGCTTTGCTGACAACACTACACATCTAGGAGTACTGTTGCTTGACTTCCTGTCTCCCCCTTCCTCCACTTATTGATTGGCAGGGTTAGGGCAGGGAGTCTAACACTTCCTGTTATGGTGATGGGGGAATGGAGCAGAGTGGGTTTTGCAGGGTGATTTGAAGCTTCACAAAGTACATGTTGCCCTATTTGGAAAGTGGTGAGAGCACCAGGAACAGTTGGTTACCGTGCCAAGCTCCTCCGTAGACGTTTGGTATTCGTAAAGTCAGCAGGCTGCTCTAATGCCCCCACTGAAGGTTGCAAGTGTTTGTGTTGGATTCCTACACAATTGACGCTTTACACATTTGTTAAGTGCTTCCCATGTTTAAACAATGAAAGATATAGTCCACTCGTTTGGGCCTGATACCATTTAGAAGTTTATTTAATACTGTGGGTGCCGGTATGTGTTTTGGCCATTACAAGGTCTTTATCAATGATACAGTCATTATTATGTATACATTTGTTTGTTCGGATTTTAGTCATCATATCCAAACACAACCGTGCACAGTGCAAAGTGAATGGTGACTGAGTGAGTAGTTAGTGTAGTGGCATATGAGACATGTTCACACAGGCAATATTTATATCATGACATCACTAGAACGTCAATATTAGTACACTATTATCAAAAGCAGCTCGTTATTTGTAAATGTATTGTTGTTGTTGTATGTATTACATACACATTGATATACTTGCTGAACTTTTAATACCTTGGTTTCACAACTGGATCTCTACACACCAGCCAGATCCCTAAGTCTCAAATGGAATGAAATAAATGCTTGTATGACAAAATTCATATCATGAGGCAAACTGTTCCACAATGTACCTTTTAATTTTCTCAGATGCACTAATTCAGTGATAACAATCACCATTGGCTACCTGATCTCAAAACTCAATACAGAAGAAACACCACATTCTAGGTGAGCTCACAACATTACTGACAACCTATTAACTTCACTCATTGGTAATTTCAAACACACTAAGTGGACCATCTAACATATCATTCTCTCCTTTTCTCTTTCCCTTGTGCATTCATGTCTCTCCTTCTGTAAATTACTGGTATATCAATTTGAATGTAATACATACAACAACGACAATACATTTGCAAATAATTTGCTGCATTTGATAATGGTGTACTAATGATGACGTTCTGTTGATGTAATTATATAAATATTGCCTTTGTGAACATGTCTCATCTGTCACTACACTCACTACTCACTCAATCACCATTCACTTTGCATGGTTGTGTTTGGATATATCATGACTAATATTTGAACAAACAAATGCATACACAATAATGACTGTAGCCTTGATAAAGTCTTGGTAAAGGTTGAAACATGTGTCTGCACGCACAGTGATAAATTAACTTCTAAATGTTATCAAGCCCAAACAAGTGCACTATACCTTTTATCGTTTAAACATAGGACGCACGTAACTAATGTGTAAAGCGCCAATTGTGTAGGAATCCAACACAAACATTTGCAACATGTTGCCCTACTTTCTTTCCCTAGAGCTCCTTTTCCCCACCATTTTCCACAATTACCCCAACTTACCTCAGAGTACTGCCAGCCTCCTTTCTCTTCCAGACATCCCTCCAACTTCCCCACACCAACATCCACAATTCCCCTCACCTTGCACGAGTGCCTTCATCCCCCTTCCTTTCCGCAACCTCCCATACCCATGCCACTACTCACACTTCTTTGCAGCCACCTGGCCCCGATTTCCACCAGACACTTTTCTTTCCCCCTTCCACACGCAACCACCCATGATATACTGGCACTAATCCATCACCCATCTTAATCCCCCACCTCACCCGAACAGAACTGCCAATCTTTCTAAACCCTTCCTTGCACCACAACTCACAAAATACTGACACAAACACACCACCTGCCTTTTTTACGTGGCCATTTCACTTGCTCAGCTCACATTTCGCGCTCTGAGTCAAGCCGAAACCCACTGCCTCGGCCCCGGCTCAGTTCTAACCATGCGATCCCTGGCTCTCCCTGGTGTATGCATAATTCGCATAACAGGTACAGCGCATGCAACAGCATTCCAAGTTTTCCTCCCACAACACAGTTGCAGCCCATATGCCACGAGCCTAATTGTCATCAGTCATCACCACCGTGTTGCTGTGAGAATGTGCCTGTTTGTACTTGTAGACATTGATGCGAAAGGGAACAAGGCCTCTATGACGTCATCCGGGATGATAACTGTGCCTACAAGGGGTCGAGTTAAGCGCCACAACAGAACTGGTATGTCTGGAACATATTCCATAGAAGACAGAGTAATGATATCTCCCTGCAGTCATGATAGAAATTGCACTTGTTGTGAATAGGCCTTGCAAAAATTGCAATCCACGTCAAACAGGAACAGGTTATAGTTTCAGAAAGAGGAGACTCTGGGTTAGGAACGTGTAAAATGTACAATCATCTCTTTGCAAATGCAAAGAAAAAAATCCCTTCGGTTTGCTGGCATCAGGGAGTGATACGTTTCGGAGAAATACAGTGCGATGCAAGTTAAATGGCAGGCAGTGATCATAAAACGCAAACATGTTTATCCCTGGGACTGCAAGAACCACTTTATTTAAATCATAAGTGAAAACAGCGGGTTGCAGATTGCTGAGCTTGGCGTTTGTTACACAGGGGTGTTAATATGAATATTTATGCTTTTGGTTTATAGGATCTTTATTAAGAGACATAACACTGCCGGAAAAGCAATTTCTCCCCAGTGTTCAGCAAATGCTGGGATTCGACTGGGTTCTTATTAATCCAGGCTGCAAACATCCCTGTTCCTGCTGTACGTGCTATCCTCTTCTCCGAGTTTAGTTAAGAGACGTACACGTAAACATGGCAGTGAAAACGCGCACTGTCTGCTGTTCCTGGAGCAAGGAGAAGTAAAGGCCCACTTTTTTTTTTCTTTTTACTGACGCAGTTACTTCCTTGAGCATAGAAGGCCCATGCCAAGTCGGATATTTCCCTTGGCACTTACCAGCATTCGCGTTCCTTGAAGTGTTAGGATGCGCTTTCCATGGCAATGTACAAGTGAGCCGTCTTGGGTGAATTACCAGGCCCAACATGGAGATGTTACAGACCAGAAGGTACATGACGGAAACTTGGCCGCCAGGAGGGAATGCTAACGAGTGACACGTGGGAGTTATTCGCACTCACCCTCTCTGCCAGCCTGCCACCTTCCTAATAGATGGCGTTCAAGCTTTTGCCAATGTAGACGGTGTTTGAAAAGTGAATTAGAAGCTGTTTTTTTACAGCGAATTTTAAAAACGAAGATCACCTGAGAATGGTGTAGACTTGGGACCTGCAGTCAGGTGATGATTTCTTTTGACGTGGCAAATTAATTTGCTCCAAACGCGTAGCACAAAAAGACTTTTGAGGTATCTTCACGTGCAGTAGCCTGTTCATGATATTGAGTGTGCTGCTTGCTGCACAGTCCCATGTCCCATTGTATCTTTGCAAAGCGTCACTAGTTACTGCAATGACATCACAGCTTTTTATCCATTGCTTTGCAACTGTTGTTTGGAAATTGTTTAATGACAAATGTGTAATGCAAAATGGATGCATTTCAATGTTGCGAAACCAGTGCCAGTAACCTTTGCCTGGGCATACTGGTGGATCACCAGTTGTTCGTATTTGATAGTGCATTCTCCTCTTAGTTATGTCATCTTCTCGAAATCATGGCAGCATTTCAAAGTCCTCCAGCAATATAAAAGAGATGCTGGCTGAAAGGTTTAGAATGAATCTTAACCTCTGGCATTGCTGTGGGCAAACCTCCAGACCATCTTCGTCTCCTGCCAAGCCATTACTAATGGGGAAAAAACATTTGCAAATCAGGCCTGGGCCAGCCCAAAAGGGGCAGTCCAGTCCGAACTGCTCGATAACATCCTTCTGCACAAGACCACATGCACCCACAAACATGGTTAGGCGTTGTTGGGCCTCATCAGTGAGAAGTAGCCTGGGTCTCTAGGCCTCAGAAGAACGATGCGTACCCGTCCCACTAGTGGTGACCAGCAAACGAAAAGAGGGGATGGCTGGAAGTTTTAGAATTAATCTTAACCACTGGCATTGCGCTGGGGAACCCTCCATACTATCATTCTTCGCCTGCAAAGCCATTACAAAAGGGGAAATACCATGTGCAAATAAGGCCTGGTCCCAACCCAATTGGGGCAGTCCAGCCTTAACTGCTTGTTCACATCACTTCTGCATGAAACCACAAGCATCCCCAAACACGTTTTGGCCTTGTTGGGCCTCTTCAGCGAGGAGTAGCTGGGGGCACTATGCCCAGCAGGCATGGATCCACTCCTGGACATACTCCCCTAATCAGGGTGACTACAGCAAAACAAAAGAGTTGATGGCTGGAAGATTTAGAATTAATCTTAACCACTGGCATTGCTCTGGGCAACCCTCCAAACTATCATTCTTCACCTGCCAAGTCATTGCAAAAGGGCAAAGACCATATGAAAATCAGTCCTGGTCCCACCCGATAATGGGCAGTCCAGCCTGAACTGCTTGGTCACATCCCTTCTGCACGAGACCACAAGCATCCCCAAACATGTTTCCGCATTGCTGGGTCTCAACAGTGAGGAGTAGCTTGGGTCTCGAAGCCCAGCAGGCACGGGACCCACATCTGGGCATACTCGTCCCACTCAACGTGATTACAAAAGAAAAAGAGGTGATGGCTGGAAAGGTTAGAATAAATCTAAACCTCTGGCATTCCACTGGGCCACCCTCCAGACCATCGTTCTTTGCCTGCCAAGCAATTACAAAAGAGGAAGAACAATATGCAAATCAGTCCTGGTCCCACCTCAAAAGGGGCATTCCAGCACAAACCTCTTGGTCACATCCCTTCTGCACGAGATCACAAGCATCCCCAAACATGTTTCTGCATTGTTGGCCCTCATCAGTGAGGAGTAGATTGGGTCTCTATGCCAAGCAGCAATGGGACCCACGTCTGGGCATACTCATCCCACTCAGGGTTACTATAGCAAAACAAAGAGGTGATGGCTGTAAAAGTTATTATTCATATTAACCTCTGACATTGCTCGGGGCAACCCTCTAGACCATTGTTCTATGACTGCCAAGTCATTACAAAAGGGGAAAGACCATATGAATATCAGTCCTGGTCTCAAACCAAAAGATTCCACCATAACTTCTTGGTCACATCCTTTCTGCACAAGACCACAAACACCCAAAGACACGTTTAAGCGTTGTTGGGTTTCATCGTTGAGCAGTAGCTTGGGTCGCTAGGCCCAGCAGGCACAGGACCCACGTCTGGGCATAATCATCCCACTTAGGGGGACAACAACAAAACAAAAGAGTTGATGACTGGAAGGTTTAGAAGTAATTTTAATGTCTGGCATTGCTCTGGGCAACCCCCCCCAGACCATCGTTCTTCACCTGGCAAGCCATTACAAAAGGGGAAGAACCATATGCAAATCAGACCTGGTCCCAACCCAAAAGGGGCAGTCCAGCCCAAACTGCTTGGTCAGATCCTTCTGCACAAGACCACGAGCATCCCCAAACATGTTTCTACATTGTTGGGCCTCATCAGTGAGGAGTAGCTTGGGTTTCCAGGACCTAGTAGGCACGGGATCCACGTATGGGCAAGCTCATCCCACTCAGAGGGACTACAGCAAAACAAAAGAAGTGATGGTTGGAAGATTTAGAATAAATCGTAACCTCTGGCTATGCTGTGGGCAACCATCTAGACCATCGTACTTCGCCTGCCAAGCCATTACAAAAGGGGAAAGACCATATGAAAATCAGTCCTGATCCCACCCCAAAAGTGGCAGTCCAGCCTGAACTGCTTGGTCAGATCCCCAAACAAGTTTCTGCGTTGTTGGGCCTCATCAGTGAGAAGTAGCTTGGGTCGCTAGGCTCAGTAGGCATTGGACCTACGTCAGGGCATACTCATCTCGCTCAGGGTGACAACAGCAAAACAAAAGAGTTGATGGCTGGAAAGTTCAGGATCCATCTTAACCTCTGGCATTGCTCTAGGCAACCCCCCAGACCATTGTTCTTCACCTGCCAAGCCATTACAAAAGGGAAAAGACCATATGAAAATCAGTCCTGGTCCCACCCGATAATGGGCAGTCCAGCCTGAACTGCTTGGTCACATCCCTTTTGCACGAGACCACAGGCATCCCCAAACATGTTTCCGCGTTGCTGGGTCTCAACAGTGAGGAGTAGCTTGGGTCTCGAAGCCCAGCAGGCACGGGACCCACATCTGGGCATACCCGTCCCACTCAACGTGATTAAAGAAGAAAAAGAGGTGATGGCTGGAAAGGTTAGAATAAATCTTAACCTCTGGCATTCCTCTGGGCCACCCTCCAGACCATCGTTCTTTGCCTTCCAAGCAATTACAAAAGAGGAAGAACAATATGCAAATCAGTCCTGGTCCCACCTCAAAAGGCGCATTCCAGCACAAACCTCTTGGTCACATCCCTTCTGCAAGAGATCACAAGCATCCCCAAACATGTTTCTGCATTGTTGGCCCTCATCAGTGAGGAGTAGATTGGGTCTCTATGCCCAGCAGCGATGGGACCCACGTCTGGGCATACTCATCCCACTCAGGGTTACTATAGCAAAACAAAGAGGTGATGGCTGTAAAAGTTATTATTCATATTAACCTCTGACATTGCTCGGGGCAACCCTCTAGACCATTGTTCTATGACTGCCAAGTCATTACAAAAGGGGAAAGACCATATGAATATCAGTCCTGGTCTCAAACCAAAAGATTCCACCATAACTTCTTGGTCACATCCTTTCTGCACGAGACCACAAACACCCACAGACACGTTTAAGCATTGTTGGGTTTCATCATTGAGCAGTAGCTTGGGTCGCTAGTCCCAGCAGGCACAGGACCCACATCTTGACATAATCATCCCACTTAGGGTGACAACAATAAAACAAAAGAGTTGATGACTGGAAGGTTTAGAAGTCATTTTAATGTCTGGCATTGCTCTGGGCAACCCCCCAGACCAGCGTTCTTCACCTGGAAAGCCATTACAAAAGGGGAAAAACCATATACAAATCAGACCTGGTCCCAACCCAAAAGGGGCAGTCCAGCCCGAACTGCTTGGTCAGATCCTTCTGCACAAGACCACGAGCATCCTCAAACATTTTTCTACATTGTTGGGCCTCATCAGTGAGGAGTAGCTTGGGTTTCCAGGACCTAGTAGGCACGGGACCCATGTATGGGCAAGCTCATCCCACTCAGAGGGACTACAGCAAAACAAAAGAGGTGATGGTTGGAAGGTTTAGAATAAATCGTAACCTCTGGCTATGCTGTGGGCAACCATCTAGACCATCGTACTTCGTCTGCCAAGCCATTACAAAAGTGGAAAGACCATATGAAAATCAGTCCTGATCCCACCCCAAAAGTGGCAGTCCAGCCTGAACTGCTTGGTCAGACCCCCAAACAAGTTTCTGCGTTGTTGGGCCTCATCAGTGAGAAGTAGCTTGGGTCGCTAGGCTCAGCAGGCACTGGACCTACATCAGGGCATACTCTTCTCAATCAGGGTGACAACAGCAAAACAAAAGAGTTGATGGCTGGAAAGTTTAGGATCCATCTTAACCTCTTTCATTGCTCTAGGCAACCCCCCAGACCATTGTTCGTCACCTGCCAAGCCATTACAAAAGGGAAAAGACCATATGAAAATCAGTCCTGGTCCCACCCGATAATGGGCTGTCCAGCCTGAACTGCTTGGTCACATCCCTTCTGCACGAGACCACAAGCATCCCCAAACATGTTTCCGTGTTGCTGGGTCTAAACAGTGAGGAGTAGCTTGGGTCTCGAAGCCCAGCAGGCACGGGACCCACATCTGGGCATACTCGTCCCACTCAGCGTGATTACAGAAGACAAAGAGGTGATGGGTGGAAAGGTTAGAATAAATCTTAACCTCTGGCATTCCTCTGGGCCACCCTCCATACCATCGTTCTTTGCCTGCCAAGCAATTACAAAAGAGTCAGAACAATATGCGAATAGGTCCTGGTCCCACCTCAAAAGGGGCATTCCAGCACAAACCTCTTGGTCACATCCCTTCTGCAGGAGATCACAAGCATCCCCAAACATGTTTCTGCATTGTTGGCCCTCATCAGTGAGGAGTAGATTGGGTCTCTATGCCTAGCAGGCATGGGACCCACGTCTGGGCACACTCATCCCACTCAGGGTTACTATAGCAAAACAAAGAGGTGATGGCTGGAAAAGTTATTATTCATATTAACCTCTGACATTGCTCGGGGCAACCCTCTAGACCATTGTTCTATGACTGCCAAGTCATTACAAAAGGGGAAAGACCATATGAATATCAGTCCTGGTCTCAAACCAAAAGATTCCAACATAACTTCTTGGTCACATCCTTTCTGCACAAGACCACAAACACCCACAGACACGTTTAAGCGTTGTTGGGTTTCATCATTGAGCAGTAGCTTGGGTCGCTAGGCCCAGCAGGCACAGGACCTACGTCTTGGCATAATCATCCCACTTAGGGTGACAACAACAAAACAAAAGAGTTGATGACTGGAAGGTTTAGAAGTAATTTTAATGTCTGGCATTGCTCTGGGCAACCCCCAGACCATCATTCTACACCTGGGAAGCCATTACAAAATGGGAAGAACCATATGCAAATCAGACCTGGTCCCAACCCAAAAGGGGCAGTCCAGCCCGAACTGCTTGGTCAGATCCTTCTGAATAAAACCACAAGCATCCCCATACATGTTTCTACATTATTGGACTTTATCAGTGATGAGTTGCTTGGGTTTCCAGGACCCAGTAGGCACGGGACCCATGTATGGGCAAGCGCATCCCACTCAGAGGGACTACAGCAAAGCAAAAGAGGTGATGGTTGGAAGGTTTAGAATAAATCGTAACCTCTGGCTATGCTGTGTGCAACCATCTAGACCATCATACTTCGCCTGCCAAGCCATTACAAAAGGGGAAAGACCATATGAAAATCAGTCCTGATCCCACCCCAAAAGTGGCAGTCCAGCCTGAACTGCTTGGTCAGATCCCCAAACAAGTTTCTGCGTTGTTGGGCCTCATCAGTGAGAAGTAGCTTGGGTCGCTAGGCTCAGCAGGCACTGGACCTACGTCAGGGCATGCTCGTCTCACTCAGGGTGACAACAGCAAAACAAAAGAGTTGAAGGCTGGAAAGTTTAGGATCCATCTTAACCTCTGGCATTGCTCTAGGCAACCCCCCAGACCATTGTTCTTCACCTGCCAAGCCATTACAAAATGTGAAAGACCAAATGAATATCAGTCCTGGTCCCACCCCATAAGGGGCAGTCCAGCCCGAACTGCTTGGTCACTACCCTTCTGCACGAGACCACAAGCATCCCCAAACATGTTTCAGCATTGTTGGGCCTCATCAGTGAGGAGTAGCTTGGGTATTTAAGGCCCAGCAGGCACATGACCCACATCTAGGCATACTCATCCCATTCAGTGTGACT
The DNA here is from genome assembly GCF_040938575.1 of Ambystoma mexicanum. Taxonomy (NCBI): domain Eukaryota; kingdom Metazoa; phylum Chordata; class Amphibia; order Caudata; family Ambystomatidae; genus Ambystoma; species Ambystoma mexicanum. The sequence goes on along the minus strand of NC_090921.1, from coordinate 930,240,853 downwards.
ACAGCAAAAGAAAAGAGGTGATGGTTTGAATGTTTAGAATAAATCTTAACCTCTGGCATTGCTGTGGGCAACCATCCAGACCATCGTTCTTTGCCTGCCAAGCCATTACAAAAGGCGGAAGACGATATGCATTTTTTCCTGATCCCATCATAGAAGAGGCAGGTCAAGCCTCGCTGCTTGGTCACATCCCTTTGCATGAGACCACAAGCATCTCCAAACTTCTTTCTGTATTGTTGGGCCTCATCAGTGGGGAGTGTCTTGGGTCTATGGGACCCACGTCTGGGCATACTTGTCCCACCCAGCGTGACTACAGCAAAACAAAAGAGGTGATGGCTGGAAGGTTTACAATGAATCTTAACCTCTGGCATTACTCTGGGCAACACTCCAGACAATCGTTCTTTGCCTGCTAAGCAATTACAAAAGGGGAAGGTCCATATGCAAATCAGTCCTGGTCCCTCCCCAAAAGGGCAGTCCAGCCCAAACGTCTTGGTCACATCCCTTCTGCACGAGACCACAAGCATCCACAAATATGTTTCTGCATTTTTGGGAATCATCAGTGAGCAGTGGCTTGGATCTCTACACCCAGCAGGCACGTGATGAATGTCTGTGCATACCCACCCTACTCATGGTTACTACGGCAAAAGAATGGAGGGGATAGCTGGAAGGTTTAGAATTAATCTTAATCTCTGGCATTGCTCTGGGCGACCCTCCAGACCATCTTTCTTTGACTGCCAAAGCATTACAAAAGGGGAAGGCCCATATGCAAATCAGTCCTAGTCCAACCTTAAAAGGAGCCGTCCAGCCCGCACCTCTTGGTAACATTCCTTCGGCACAAGATCACAAGCATCCCCAAACATGTTTCTGCATTGTTGGGCCTCATCATTGAGGAGTAGCATGGGTCTCTAGGCCCAGCAGGCACGGGACCCAAATCTACGCATACTCATCCCACTCAGGGTAACTACAGCAAAACAAAAGAGGGGATGGCTGGCAGCGTTAGAATAAATCTTAACCTATGGCATTGATCTTGGCAACCCTCCAGACCATCGTTCTTCACCTGCCAAGACATTACAAAAGGGGAAAGACCATATGCAAATCAGAGCTGTTCCCACCCCAATGGAGGTAGTCCAACCATAACTGATTGGTCACTTCACTTCTGCTCTAGACCACATGCATCACCAAACATGTATCAACATTGTTGGGCCTCATCAGTGAGGAGTTGCTTGGGTCTCTAGGCCCAGCATGCACATGGCCACCATCTGGAGATACTCTTCCCACTCAGGGTGACTAGAGCAAAACAGAAAAGGTAATGGTGGGGAGGTTTAGATTTAATCTTTACCTCTGCCATTGCTCTGGGCAAACCTCCAGACCATTGTTCTTTGCCTGACAAGCCATTACAAAAGGGCAAAGACCATATATATGCCTGATCCTACTCGGAAAAGGCAGTCCACCACGAACCACTTGGTCACATACCTTCTGCACAAGATCACAAGCATCCCAATCATGTGTTGGCATTGTTGGACATCATCAGTGAGGAGTAGCTTGGGTCTTTAGGCCCAGTAGGCACAGGGCCCCCGTCTTGGCAAACCCGTCCCAGTCAGGTTGACTACAGCAAAACAAAGTGGTGATGGCTGGAAGGTTTAGTATTAATCTTAACCCCTGGCATTGCTCTGGAAAAATTATAAAAGAGGAAATACCATATGTATATCAGTCCTGGTCGGTGGTCGAAGTGTACGAAAACAAGTAGTGGAGCTATGTTCCCTGCTGGCCTGCACCCACTCCCCACAAACCCCATCACCACATCCCCTCCCACACACAATACACCCCCCCCCAAACACTTGCACCTGCTGTTTAAGGGAACGTTCAGTGCAGTGCACTAAAAATGCAAGTTTTAACTTCTTCCTACATTTTTATTTTAAAACGAAACCATTCCAGAACGGTTTCTTCTTAAAATAAAAGTATAGGAGCTGTAAAAGGTAATTTAAAGAAGTAAAGGAGCACCGCTCCCGCTCACTTCGACCACTGGTCCTTGTCCCAAACCAAAAGGTTGCCCGAAATTCCTGTTTACATCCCTTATAAACTAGAGCACACGCATCCACAAATATGTTTCTGCATTGTTGGGCATCATCAGAGAGGAGTGCTTGGGTCTCTACAACCAGCAGGCACGTGAGGCACGTCTGGGCATACCCGCACGACTCAGTGCAACTACGACAAAAGAAAAGAGGTGATGGCTGGAAGGTTTATAATGAATCTTAACCTCCGGCTTTGCTCTGGGCAACCCTCCAGAGCATCATTATTTGCCTATCGAGCCATTACAAAAGGGGAACGACCATATGAAAATCAGTCCTGCTCCCACACAAAAGGGGCAGTCCAGCCCAAACTGCTTGTTCAGATCCCTTCTGCACGAGACCACAAGCATCCCAAAACATGTTTCTGCGTTGTTGGACCTCATCAGTGAGGAGTATCTTGGGTGTCTAGGCCCAGCAGGAAAAGGACCCAGGTCTGAGCATACTCGTCCCACTCAGGGAAACTACATCAAAACAAAAGAGGTGATGGCGCGAAGGTTTAGAATTCATCTTTACGTCTGGCATTGCTCTGGACAAACCTCCAGACCATTGTTCTTGGCTTGCCATGCCATTACATAAGAGGAAAGACCATATGCAAATCAGGCCTCCTCCCACATCAAAAGGGGCATTCCAGCCTGAACTTCTTGGTCACATCCCTTCTGCACGAGACCACAAACACCCTCAAACATGTATCTGCGTTGTTGGACCTCATCAGTGAGGAGTAGCTTGGGTCGCTAGGCCCAGCAGGCACGCGACCCACGTCTGGCCATACTCGTTTCACTTAGGCTTACTACAGGAAAACAAAAGAGGTGATGGCTGGAAGGTTTAGAATGAATCTTAACGTCTGACATTGCTCTGGGCAACCATCCAGACCATCGTTCTTGGCCTGAAAAGCCATTACAAAAGGGGAAAGACCATATGCAATTCAGTCCGGGTACCATCCCAAAAGAGGCAGTCCAGCCTGAATGCTTTGTCACATCCCTTCTGCATGAGGCCACGAGCATCACCAACGTCTGCGCATACTCGTCCCACTCAGCGTGACTACAACAAAACGAAAGAGGTGATGGCTGGAATGTTTAGAATGAATCTTAACCTCTGGCATTGCTCTTGGCAACCCTCCAGACCATAGTTCTTCGCCTGTCAAGCCATTACAAAAGGGGAACGACCATATGAAAATCAGTCCTGCTCCCACCCAAAAGGGCTAGTCAAGCCCAAACTGCTTAGTCAGATCCCTTCTGCACCAGACCACAAGCATCCCAGCACATGTGTATGCGTTGTTGGACCTCATCAGTGAGGAGCAGCTTGGCCCAACAGGAAAAGTACCCAGGTCTGGGCATACTCGTCCCACTTAGGGTGACTCCAGAAAAATAAATGAGGTGATATCTGGAAGGTTTATTATTCATATTAACCTCTGACATTGCTCTGGGCAACCCTCCCGACCATCGTTCTTCACCTGCCAAGCCTTTACAAAAGGGGACAGATGATATATAAATATAGCCTGTACCAACCCCAAAAGGGGCAATACAGCCCAAACGTATTGATCACATCCCTTCTGCATGAGACCACAAGCATCCCCAAACATGTTTCCGCGTTGTTGGGCCTCATCAGTCAGCAGTATCTTGGGTCTCTAGGCCCAGCAGACACAGGACCAATGTCTCGGTATACTCGTCCCACTCAGCGTGACTACAGAAAAACAAGAGGTGATGGCTGGCGTGTTTAGAACGAAACTTAACCTCTGGCATTGCTCTGGGCAACCCTCCAAACCATAGTTCTTCACCCGCCAAGCCATTACAAAAGGGGAAGGCACATATGAAAATCAGTCCTGGTCCCACCCCAAAAGGAGCAGTCCAGCCTGAACTTCCTGGTCACATCCCTTCTGCACGAGACCACAAGCAACCCCAGACATGTTTCGGCCTTGTTGGGCCTCCTCAGTGAGGTGCAGCTTGGTTTCCTATGGTACAGCGAGCAAGGGACCCACTTCTGGCCATACCCTCTCTCACATAGACAAACTGTAAGCACAAATATGATATGTAGTGGAAATTTCTCTTCTGTGAAAGGATGGTAAGCTAAAGACTCTGGTTAAGAATCTAACCCGGCATTTAGGCCAGTAGTAGAGAAACTCCCAGAACCCCCCTTGTTTTTGCAAGCTAAGAAACCATAGCACACGCCACCACCGTGCACTGCTAAGACTAACACCTAGGACATCAAAGATGACATCACAAATCTCATTGATGACATCACATGTCTGGGCCACTTGTTTTTGTTCACTGACATGTAAGCCAGTTGTTTGTGTTCACTGACAGTGAGAATTTTAAAATTCAAAAGGTGCTAAATATCTAGACATTAACCTTGTTCTATGTTGTTAAGTTACTTTTCTTAGGGTTTGGCATCAGCACATGGTGCACATACATGGGGAAATAAGCACGCCTCAAACACATAATTGATGTGTATACATGATATTGAGGTTTAATGTTATTGTCATTTTCTGGGGATGTTAATTCTTTCCCCCTTACTGGAGTTTCACTGTATGTGCCTCAGATTTCTGTGCATTGCGGCTCTTCATATGTATTGTTTCTACTAACACAAGTGTATATTAAGTCTTGCATTGTTAGCTATTTATTACATGTTTAACAGAACTCAAAACTCTGATAAGGGGGCATTCTTTTATTTTACTATCCAAAACCATAGTATGAATATTGTACTTCTATGGTGCATGCTCTATCGATTACCTATGGGTATCGATAATTAGGTTCCTGAATTAAGAACAACATATATATATAGGGGGTAAGTCATGGAATCAAGCTCAGAAGTGGCGCTCGCTTCCGCCGCACAGAGGGGAGCATGTGCCAGCTTGCACCAGCCACGTGCGCCAAAACCCATTTTGACACCCTGCTTATTCATGGATTAAAACATCCATAACCAGCTGTGGCGCCGGGTGGCGCAGTGACCCTGCAGCAGCACCAGTTATGCCCCCAACCCTGCCCCGTGCACCAAAAACATCTGCACAAATATCCCCTACATGGCGCAAAGGCCAGTGGAGCAACATATAGCCCCCAACAAATAAATCTCGCTAAAAATTCCGCTCAGCCCTCACACGACAACCCAATTGCGTGTAAAACTCCTTGCGCACCCCTACAAATACGCATACCCCGTTTGCACCAGACTAATCGCTTGTAAACTCCTGTACCCCGCTCGTGCCAGGCCAATGGCATGTAAAACTCCCCACGTACCCCTTGGAATATGTGTAACCTGCTCGCGCCAGCCCAATCGCGTGTAAAAGTCCCCGTGCACCCCCGGAATATGCGTACTCAGCACGCCCCAGCCCAATCGCGTGTGAACTCCTGTACCCCGCTCGTGCCAGGCCAATCACGTTTAAAACTCCCCGCGTACCCCTCGGAATACGCGTACCCCGCTTGCGCCAGCCCAATCGCATGTAAACTCCCCGCGCACCCCTCAGAACATGCGTACCCCGCCCGTGCCAGCCCAATCGTGTGTAAAACTCCTTGCGCACCCCTATGAATAAGCGTACCCCGCTCACACCAACCCAATTGCATGTAAAACTCCATGCGCATCCGTCGGAATACGCGTACCCTGCTCACGCCTGGCAAATACCGTGGAAAAAGTCCCTCCTGTGGTGTGGGCTGGCTGTGGGGCATGGCCAGGGGTTGTAGGGGTGTCCCCTGTGGTGTGGGCTGCCTGTGGGGCATGGTCAGGGTGTATGGGCTGCCTGCAGGGCATCATCAGGAAGGAGGGGCGGCCTGCGGGGCATGGGGAGGGTGGATGGTCTTCCTGCGGGGCATGGGGGGGTGGATGGGCTGCCTGTGGGGTATGGGGAGGGTGGATTGGCTGCCTGCTGGGCATGTCCAGGGGTGATGGGCTGGCTGCAGAGCATGGTCAGGGTGGATAGGCTGCCTGCAGGGTATCGTCAGGGTGGATGGGCTGCCTGCAGGGAATGGGGAGGATGGATGGGCTGCCTGCTGGGCATGTCCAGGGGTGATGGGCTGGCTGCGGGCATGGTCAGGGTGGATGGGCTGCCTGCAGGGCATGGGGAGGGTGGATGGGCTGTCTGCGGTGCATGGGAAGGGTGGATGGGCTGCCTACTGGGCAAGTCCAGGGGTGATGGGCCACCTGCGGTGCATGGGGAGGGTGGATGGTCTGTCTGCACGGCATGTGGAGGGTGGATGGGCTGCCTGCGGGTCATGGACAGGGGTGTAGGGTGGTCCCCTGTGGTGAGGGCTGCCTGTAGGTCAAGGACAGGGGTGTAGGGTGGTCCCCTGTGGTGAGGGCTGCCTGTGGTTCATGGACTGGGGTGGTGGGTGGAACCCTGTGGTGTGCGCTGGCTGCAGGGGGTGCATGTGGTTCATCACCACACTGCTGCACGAATATGGGGGTACGTGAGTGAGCTTTCCACGCGAATTCGCTGGCGCAAGTGCGGTACGTGTATTCCGGGGTACGCGAGTGAGAATTACACGCAATTTTTTTGGCGTGAGCAGGGTACGTGTATTCCGGGGTACGTGAGTGCACTTTACATGTGATTTCGCTGGCAGGAGCGCGGTACATGTTTTCCGGGATACGCGAGTGAGAATTACACGCAATTTGGCAGTGTGTGCCCTCCCGGGTGAGCCCTCCTCATGCCCCGCAGGCAGCCCACACCACAGGGGACCATCCTACACCCCTGACCATGCTCTGCAGGCAGCCTATCACCCCTGGACATGCCCTGCAGGCAGCCCACATGGCACCGTGCACTTGTGAACCCCAACTCATGTCCCCCCACAGTAACAGGCACCTGCACTCAAGCCCTGACTCATGTCCCACCACCACACCCCCATTTATGGCAACCTGCCAGCAGGCCCTGACTCATGTATCCCCAACCACACCCCCAATGATGGCAACCTACCAGCAGGCCCGACTCATGTCCCCCACCCCCAATGACGGCAACCTGCCAGCAGGCCCCGACTCATGTACCCCCACCCCCAATGACAGCAACCTGCCAGCAGGCCCCGACTCATGTGCCCCCACCCCCAATGACAGCAACCTGCCAGCAGGCCCCAACTCATGTACCCCCAACCCACCCCCATTGATGGCAACCTGCCAGCAGGCCCCGACTCATGTCCCCCCCCATCCCCATTGATGGAAACCTGTCAGCAGGCCTGACTCATGTCCCCCCACCAACGTGCTGTCAGAATAGAGGCCCATGTCAGAAATGCAAACCCTAATCCCACCCCACGCCGCAGCACCCCAGTCCAAACACACAATCATATATCATTCCCACTCCCCACTATGAGTACCACGACTTGACATTCACAAAGCACACTCATGCACCCAAAGACATGTCCAACAGAGCCACACACTGGTGACACGTGACAGAGGCAATGGACAGTGACACATGCACAAAACTAATGAGAGTAGACCACAACAAAAATGAAGATTTGTGAAATGTATCAAAACGAAAACAAAATGACAAAATGAAAACCACACATGCAAATGAAGAAATAATTAATGCAATATGAAAAAGAAAGTAAAATCCAAGGAAACATTAAAATCCAAGACATGTAAAATGAAAAGTGGTCCATCGCCAAAGTCGATAGAAATAAATCCAAAACTGAAAAGCATAAAAAAACATTACTCCATGGGATGACGTAAAAAAGAAAGTATGTACATGTCCGGAACTATTTACAATGAAAGTCTGAAGGGTTCATGATTCCAAAACAAAATTAAACCTCCAAAAAACCCTATGTAAAACACAACTGTATACAAAAAGTGGAGTAAAGTCTGTGTACTCCAAATCATAAAAAACAAAATGAAACCTATGCCTAAATAACTATATACAAAGGCAGTGGGCTAGTCCGACAGCTCACTTTTTGATGTCCAGGGCCAGGGCATCATCCAACTCCATGTTGATGTTCCGGAGGCAGGCCTGTTCCCTGGCCTCGAGGTCTCCCAGGGATGCAGCCATGGCATCCTCCAACTCCCTGCAAGTTGCCTCAAGGCACTCAGCCCGCCTCAAATCCCGTTGAATGGAGTTCCCCGCCCCGCATTGTGAGCCGCGCCCTCTCTGCCCGCCGCCGCTCTGAATCTATTTGTGGGCCCAACCGCTGCCATAATGAAGACACTCCCAATCATGGGTCCTGCTGCTCGCCGGCCGATGCCTGCCCCCATGATAGCCATGATGGCTCCCACGCAGAGCCTGCTGCTGCCTCCAATGCAACTGCCTCTGGCACCACAACAGCATCCAGGCTGATGGAATCCTCTGGTGCCATCGTGCACGTGCCCTACTTGTTGATGCCTGCACGTCCTTCATTTGCTGGGGTCCATTCGATGGGGTGGCCACCCCCGCTGGACCTCCAACTCCCGACTGTGGCAGGATGTGTCCTCTACCAGCCTGGCCGCTGGCTCAGGGGCAGCTCCACAGGGGACCCAGGTGATACCTGGGCGGGAAAGTGGCACAGAGGGCAACTGGTGCATAGGGGGTCCAGTTGAGGAGGGGGTCACAAGAAGATCCAGCACATGGAGGAAACCAGTAGTAGTTTGATGCGACCAAACAAGTTTTAGAAATGACGAGCATTGTCATGACGAGAACCCTGCACATCATCCCAAATACCATGTGCGCGCAATGTCAAACCAGCTAGGACAGGCTCAATCCGGTCACGGATCGCCACGTCCACAGGAAGAGGAAGGCCAGTTGTTTTTCGCACATCCCCTCCATGAAAACAGGTCTGGACGAAGGGATCCCTGCTGGTGCTAGATGATGCAGTTACAGTATTGGGGACAGGATTACACACAGGCACCTCCGTGGCGGCCTGTGCTGCCTCCTGTCCCTGCCCCTGGACTGGACCACTAATATCAGTGGAATCCCCCCATCCAGGCCCCGTGCGTGGGGCTGACATGGCCTCCTCCTCAACCAAACCCCCACCAACCTGAATGACTCTATGCCATCTTCCTCCATAGGCCCCTGTGGGGGCTCAGCTGCCCCTTCTGCTGCTGAGGAGTCCACCTCCAACCTTCGCCTTTTGGACCTTCCCTCAGCAGCTGCGGCCATGGATGCGGCACCAGACTCATCACTCCCAGAAGATATCAGTACCTGGGAAGGGAGCTGGGCCTTGCGTCTCCAGCTGGCAGTGGCTTCCCTGCCGCTGTGCTCCACAGCACCGTCTCCACCCTCTTCATCAGTCAACGCTGCAGACAGGGAGAGATAGAACACAGGCATCAGGGCACTGTACAATGGTCTGATACACACATGACAGTTGCACATGAGTGACAGTGTCAAACTTCACAGATGGCATTACACTCCCCAACCCAACACTCATATCATTTGAACCCACACAAATGCACAAATAAACTGGTATCGTGCAACAGGCATCAGCATCCATACACACGTAACTGGATGAACAACCAAAGGTTGGCATGATGTCACAAGCAACATGGGGCGTGCCGATCACATGTACACACACCACCAGGCAGACATGCACCTGTACATCTCCACCACCTGTCACAGTGCAATCATCGGCAACTAAGTCACACCTGCCAATCAGGTACCCACATGTATGGGTCACATGCATCCATGGCGTATCACAGTCACACACATGTCAAACACATACACGCACATGTACACCGTGCAAGTACATGAAGGTGGAACCAGCATCCTTGTGTCACTACCCAACCGTGGCATAGTACATACACAGAAATGCAAACACGTGTGCAACTCCCCATGCAGTTGGGCATCATGCATTGGAACACATACACCACTGATGTGCATCACACATGACTGCACTCACATGCAGCACGGGCATGTCCCTGCACACACACACACATCCATACATGGGCCATGTCAGACATATGTCCAAGCTGCACACTCCTGCCACATGTCAACATGCACTGTGTGGAATGGGATAGCCCAGACACTCACCGCTCGACTCCAGATCGGTCTGCCTCTCCAGGACATGGTGGTGAAGCACAGGGCCGATGCGTTCCAGGACCCTCATCTGGTTGATGGAAAGTTGGACCTGGCGCCCCCCTGCATCTGCTGCACACAAGAGTCGCCGGGCCTTCATGAGGGTCCCGGATCTGAGGTCCTCCCAGCGCTTCTGGACGTGTTTGAAGTCGCGGGTTGCCACCCCCTCCATGTTGATGGCCACCACAATGTCCAACCAGGTCCTCTTCCATCTATCCTTGTCGGCGCACAGTCATCTGAAGAGGGCATCATAATGCCCCAGAACTTGCTCCACCAGGATGCCAACTTCTGTGGCTGAGAAGCTGACAGCCCTCTGCCTCTCTGGCTGGGGGTTGCCAGTGGTCTCAGATGGTGTTTGGCCTGACATGACAACCCCCGAGGCAGATGTGGGTGGGCAACTGGGTCCTGGGGCTGGGCTGTGGAGCGATGGAACAGCAGTCGGGAGTCTTCTGTTCCAGCAGGGGTGGTCGCAGCAACTGGACCCCTGCAGATAGCTGATGTGCATGCACCAAATAGCAGGGCACGTGGCCAGCAGGCACGCAGGCAGCAGCAAATGGCTTGTGGGAGGCTGCTCGAGGCTCTGGGGGGCAGGAAAATGGCCTTATGGGCAGGAGTGTGGTCTTCTGGGTGTTGTCACGTGGCCAGCTTGATGCAGACTGAGTCCGCACGTGAAAAAACAGCATGTCAGCGTGTAATTCAAGGAAAGGGCCTTAGCGCGTAAGCGCGTAAGTGAAGCGGCGCACGCGGGCAATTCCCTCAGCACGGGTGCAGAGTGAATCTGCATGTGAAAAAACAGCACGTCTGCATGTGAATGCGTGTAATTCGAGGAAAGTGCCTAAGCGCATAAGTGACGTGACGTGCACGGGCGTTTCCCTTGGCACAGGTTACAGGTGAGCGCAGCTCAGCAGTTCACTGTACATGCTTTTCTTGGAGACCGAGTCGTGTTGTCATGATCTCTGCTTCCAAAAGATCAGGACTTGCCCGACTCCCTTGGAAGCAGACCCATAACCCTGGTTCCGAGTGCCAGCCAATCCCAATTGGGACCTTTTGGACCCTGTCCTGGTGCCAGTGGCACCAGGCTCATAAAGATGCCCAGTCCCAGCGCTGGAAGCGCCGGGCTCATAATGCTTGGGTGGACTTACCTGCAGCAGACCATGCTGCTTACTTACCTGCCAGTTGAACCCCTGATCCTCTTCTGTTTGGGACTACTTTTCCTGTTCGGTGGGGCAGGAGCCACTCCCTAGGTTCAGAACACTGGAACTCTTCTGGAAAGCAGGAACTCTTTTCTTAGGCGTGGCTGTGGAAGGAGACACCTAAGCACTACAGGAGGCTATTTAAACCACACCCGATGGATAAATCTTGCTTTGCGTTATTCTGCATTCTCTGCAGCAGAACGCTCATCGTGTCTTCTGCTTCTGATCCTGGGCCTAAGGGAACAAAGGCTTACCATCCTGGAATCCAGTCTTCAGCAGCACCTGTAAAGACAAAGAAAGAACAGGTTAGCACTACGGCCTTCACTGGCAGAGCATCTCTTACCTGGTCCATCGGCTGTCACCAACGCCTCGCGCTGCATTCCGGCATCTGAAAGACAAATGCTTACCTACTCTTCGCATGCTCCGGAGGTCTTCGCACTGCATTCCGGCATCTGAAAGACACAAGCTTACCAGCTCTTCGCACGCTCCGGAGGCCTTTGGCGCTGCATCCCGCATCTGAAAGACAAAAGAAGGTGCGTTTAAAGACATTGGGCAACTTTATTACTCACGTGCCATTACTCCTTCCCACGCCGAATCCAGTGGGTATTCCAGCACCCTTCAGCTTCTCTAAAGCTCCGAACTTGTACCTGCAAGATAAAAGGGACAGTTAGTGCGCATCGTGAAGCAGGCTACAAGCGCTTACTTACGTGCTTCCAGGCGCTTCTATTCCTCACGCGGGTTCGATCCTCAACTCTCATCAGCCCGCCATCCGCCATCGCCGGAACCCTGCAAAACAAGAGATATCATTACAAAAGACTTTTAAGACATTTGAAGTGCCCAGAACTTACCGTTCGTGCAGTTAACGACGGACAGCAGTCCTCTGAGGTCAAGAGAAGATACGGGAGGGAAAGCCCTACCAAGACTCAGGACTATGGGCCATTAACAATTGTGTACAAAAAGTGGGGGTGTCCTGACTGGAGAAGTCTAAGCCGACTGCCGCTTATTGATTGCAGTCTAGGTTTAAAGACAATGCGATATCCTTGGGTGTCACCATTTGTGTGTTTACCAAGGATAGCAGTACATGAAAGAACCATAATAATCCACTTGTGCTAGATCATTAGTCTGTAAAAGAACAGCTTTTATTAAGTGGCTGTCCTTGTTCTTTTACATATTGTTTGTAAAGAAATTGTAAGTACAAAATATAAGATAAGACAAAGTCATTGTGGCGGGGTCCCCTCAAATCCATGTAGAGATTTACTTCAGTGACGTCGATCAACTACTTTTTGGTCACCCTTTAGCCTGGCTTAGTTAGACCTATCCAAGGACTTTTACTTTCAAGGATAACTTTTTACAATTAGAAAAACGAAATGTATTAACAGCAACAGAATGTCGTTATACTTCTGTCAGCATGCACATGTATGACTTTGTCTTATCTTTTTGCTACATGTCTTTTTTCAAATTTTTTTCTATTTGTTCTATATTTGTTTACATTTTCTATGTGTGACTTTGGTGAAAAAATGTACACCCATATATTTTGTACTTACAATTTCTTTACAAACAATATGTAAAAGAACAAGGACAGCCACTTAATAAAAGCTGTTCTTTTACAGACTAATGATCTAGCACAAGTGGATTATTATGGTTCTTTCATGTACTGCTATCCTTGGTAAATACACAAATGGTGACACCCAAGGATATCGCACTGTCTTTAAACCTAGACTGCAATCAATAAGCGGCAGTCGGCTTAGACTTCTCCAGTCAGGACACACCCACTTTTTGTACACTCTGAGGTCAAGAGGCCTGCACCCTTATCCAGTGAAGAAACTGGTTACGGCACCCTGCCCCGAGGCAGATGGAGAGCTCGGCGTTCACTTACCTAAGGTGAGGGTGTTATCCATTGGGGTTCTACAGGAGAAGAGAAAGGGAAGAGGAGAGAGGCACCCAATAACCCCAGTTCATTAATCCCATATTTTCTATCTGCAGACATCTTACTCTTCGAGTCAGACATACAGTGCACAGAGGTCCAGCCCAAAGAGCCAACCGTGTGTTACACATCACCTTTGAAGATACGGCATTCACCCAGTCAAGACCGGCGCCTCTGCGGGAATCAGGTGAGCATTACACGTGTGTTGCTACTTCTTATTGTTTCACGCACCATCACTTCACAGCGGATCGAGGACGAACCTCTTCTTTTGGCGGGGGTCTTGCCTATGCTTGTTTTTCTTGCCCACGCTATTCAGATGGTGAGTCGCGCACACTATTTTTCCCACTGCAGGTCCCCCTGTGTATAGCATACCCGTGTTCGAGGTCATAGTAGCCTGTGTGTCCCACACATATTCTTTTTTTTTGTCCCTGGGTGCCACTGCGTACTGTGGGAGGTTAATTCCACACACGTGAGCTACCGGGAGTTGCGTGCATGGTTTTATTGCAGATTTGGGTTGCTTGAGCATTGCATGACCCGTCATTTTCTCACTGGGGTCACATAGAGCCCTGCAGGCACACAGGGGTCCTATTAACATCTGGTACCTCACCCCAATTGCCCAGGACAATTGTTGTGTACACCTCCCATTGGCACTAGTACATCCGTGCCATGGTTGTGAGGCCATGAAAGGTGAGGGGCGCCTCCGTTGGGCGTCCTCCACAAGGTTGGTGTGGTCAGAGACATGGCTAGGAAGACCAGAGAGTAGGGGGAGTCCAGGGTGGCTGCAGAGGGGGTAGATGCAGGGGTGCGCCACTTCAGCAGGATGTTCTGCCACGTTTTGGTGCAGTCATGCCACCACCCCCTGTGGCTCCGGGAGATGGAGCTCTTACATCTGACACTGGCGCCCATGTGACCCGGCACTCAGTTTCATCTACTGCCACAGGCCCAATGGTAGTGGTAGCTGCAGGTAAAGCTGTGGTGACCACCACCCAGGCTCACGGTCGGCAAGTGCATGATGCGTTGGCATCTGAGGACTCCCAGGCTGAATTCCAGGTGGTCAGGAGGCACAAGCAATGTGCGTGCAGGGATGATGTGACCAATGCACATGTCCCTGGGGCAGTGTTGTCATCTGCTGCCCCAAGCAGCCTGGTGTTGGCAACTGCATGGGCAGATGCAGCCAACACCACCGCGGCTGTGAGTCTGCCAGCCAGGACAGTCTCAGTCACAGACCTTGGCACAGTGGCTGTTGCCGGGATGGGTCCAGTCAAGAGGACCCAGCAGCCACTGACAGAAGTCAGGGCTTTCGTCCTAGTTCCACCTGCCACTCCCTTGGTAGAGTCCACCAGCACCACTGCCCCTACTCATCAGGGCGGTATTTGCCACTCATTGTCTGTACCACTGGCCAAGAGGAGGGAGTTTGCACCTGCGCAAGAGGCTGGGACCCCAGACACGGCTCCAGCTTCCGGCATGTCAAGGAAGAAGCCTTTCTGCAAGCAGGAACTGGACTTCCTTGTGGGCTACGTGTCAGAACACGAACACAATATGCTAGTGGGCCCAAATTGTCAAACTGCGCCTGCCCAGTGTTGGGCACACTGGCAGCATGTTGCGGATGGTGTTAGTGCATTCGGATATGAGGTGCGCACAGATCAGGACTACAAAAAGCATTGGTATGACCTCTGACGCTGTGCTAAGCAAAAGCATGCCTCCAATTAAGCCATGACTCGGGTGACGTGCAATGGGCAACCACCTGAGGAGGAAGAGCTCACTCCACACAAGGTGATCGCTGCAGAGTTCATCCTGTCAGAATTGATCGCTGCAGACAAGGACTGTCCTCATCACCACACATGCACCCTACTCACATGCTAGTCACCTGGCTGCCCTTCCGGTCCATGTTCCAGCTCACTGACCTGTCTGCATGTAGCCTGTGGTGTCTTTCCACTCATCCCTCAAACTATGTCATTGCATGACTGACGTGCATGTGTTTCAGCCTACATGCAGGTACTCCACACAGGCATGCTTCCTTGCCCCTCCACCGCCCTGCACCTCTATTTCACCATGGCACTGGTGGGTAACATGTTGGACTACTGCAATGGCCTGTTCCACGCTCCTGTGTACATGCACACTTCCCCCTGCTAACCTGCCAGACACATACTGTGGGGTACATACTTAGTCCTTGATGCAGGGTTTCCCACTCGGACTGTGCAGATGTCAGATGCTCCCCAGTGACATGAGTGCCCATTCATGATCCATGTGCATTACATGCATGCCCCTATGTGTCCTTGGCAGGATGATCATTGTAGTACGTGTACAGGATTACATATGTATCATGACATTTGGTCATCCATTCCATGCTCACTCTGGCTCAGTCCTGCATCATGCACATGTTTAGGGTGTTATTGTCTGTGTGGCGCACAGGGCACCCCCTGTTGCAGGCCCCCTGACTCTGTTCAACTGGTGTAGTGCCTTCTGCATGAATGGGTGTACTACTGAGGCTTCATCATGTGCCCTGCTTACTGTCCCATTGTCATCTGCTGTGGTGTCAGTTGACTGAGATGATGCAATTGATGGTAGCCAACACTGTCTGCCAATACACAGTTCTCTGGTCAACCTTTCATTGCCAAGCAATGTCTCCCTGCATTTTCACTAAGGAGGTGGAGGGGGGTGAATGGTAGACATGCAACCCAGTGCATGCACATTGCACATGATTGCTGAACTTGCCCTTACACTGCAGTTATGTTTAGTGAGTGACATCAAAACGTACTTGTTGATGTATATTGTTGGTAACGTATGCATGTTCTGCACTGCACCCACCGACTTCTGAGCCATGTTACACTGTTCTACATGCCTACTCACTGCTGCAATGTCAAAGTGACCTGGCATGTATGTTCAGATTTTCATCCATTCACTGTTACGAAACGCACTGGCACAGGTGCATCCTGTAACACATGTACTCTGCATTGGAACACCCTAGCGGGTGTTTAGCAAAGGTGATTGGTCAATCTGCAGGCTATACCAACTGGTATAGGCCAAAGATTGATTATAGGCTGCCAATCAGGTTGTTATTAATGTGGAGCTGCCTGCACATGTATATGTGCAAACACCCTTTCTCCAACAACCCGGACTCTCTCACAGCAACCTACAGCGCCATTATTACCAAGGCCATAGACACCATTGCTCCCTTGGCACACAGGAAAGCTAAACCCACCAAAAAAAACAACTCTTGGTTCACTCAGGATCTCCTGAAACTACGCTCACAAAAACAATTGGCTCTCACAGCCTGGCAAACTAACCCCAATGACATCACTAGACAAGTTTTTAAAGACATTGCCAAACAATACAAATCCACCATCATTGCTGCCAAAGCCAACTCCTTCAATACCAGGATCGCCAACGCTAAATCAGGATCCAGGGAAATCTTCGCAATCTTCAGAGAATTGGAGTCCCCAACTCCCCCCTCAAACTCCATGAATAAAGACAAAGAATGGTGTAACGACATCCACAAAGCCATGCTCAACAAACTGAATACTCTGCAAGAAAAAATCATCAGTCACCAAAAAGCCCTATTGCAACAACTATCGAACCTACACCAGAACACCGCCGCATCCGGAATCCCAGCTTTCTCGTTCCAGGAGATGACAGAAGAGGAAGTCCTAACCATACTCAACTCCATCAAACCCTCCAATTGCAAAGGTGACTCATGTCCAGCCCAGCTCATCAAGGACAGTGCCCCCTCACTGGTACCGTTCTTCACAGCCTTCATCAACGCCTCGTTCAAATCCAACCAAGTGCCATCCTGCCTCAAAGAAGCTTGGGTCCGCCCATTACTGAAAAAACCTACACTAGACCCCAAGGTACCAGCGAACTATAGGCCCATCACAACAGTTCCCTTCCTTCTCAAGATCCTGGATAAAGCTGCATACCTCCAAGTTGAGAACTACCTAGAAGCTCATCACCTACTTGGTATCCGGCAATCTGGCCTCCGCCCAAACCATGGCACAGAAACAGCACTACTGGACCTTAAGAACCAAATTGATGACCTAAGAGACGTAGGCAAATCAGCTCTCCTACTTCTACTCGACCTCTCGGCGGCATTTGACCTGGTCAATCATGACACCCTCTGTCATCACCTCTCTACAGCGGGCAACTTCTCAGCAGAAGCTACCGCCTGGATAGCATCCTTCCTTAGGGGCAGATAAATGAAAGTCTTCTCGGACACAGCCTGCGCCCAGTCACATTTAATCAAATGCGGTGTCCCACAGGGATCCTGCATATCTCCCACACTGTACAACCTTTTCACAAGGTCATTATTCAAATACCTCGATGCAATGGGCATCACTTACACCAACTATACGAACAACACACAAGTCCTCATCCCTCTCACCGTAGACTACGAAGCTGACCAAAAAACCCTCATCTCCATTTACACCACCATCCATACCTGGATGGCTGAAAACTGGCACTGCCTCAACAGCGAAAAAACAGAGCTACTCATCATCGGATCACCAGCCACAATCAATAAAATGGGGCCCCAATATGACTCCTTCATCATCGACAATTGCCTCATTTTGGTCTCCAAAGCAGTCAAAACCCTTGGAGTCTTTCTGGACTCAAACCTCACCATGGACAGACAGGTCAACGCAATCTCTTCAGCAGCAGCCTACCACTCAAAACCTATCACTGCTGCAAGGCCCTTCCTTTCACAGGAAAACTCCCTCACCATCGCAAGAGCTATCATAGGCTCCCGTCTAGACTACTGCAATGCACCCCTACTAGGCACTTCAGCCAAAAACATTAAAAAACTTCAAATGGTGCAGAACAATGCACTCAGAACAGCCACAGGAAACGCGAAAAGAGACCACATCTCAGCCACCAGAAAATCCGTCCACTGGCTTCCGGTCAAGGAACTGATCCTTTTCAAATCACTGGCACTCACCCACAAATGTCGACATGACACAGCACCGTGCTACCTTGCTCAGAGATTCTCTGGTTCCCCCTCTAACAGACCAACTAGAGCGAGCCACACCAACCGCCTAGCAATCCCAAAAAGCATCAGAACCAGAGCAGGTGGCGCTAGCTTCCCATACCTCGCCGCCACCAACTGGAACCTATTACCCACCAAGATCAGAGGCATCGAATCCCACCTGGGCTTCAGGAAAGCAATAAAAACTATGCTGTTTGTATAAACCCCACCTGGGCATTGTCAACAGTATTACCTCTGTAAAGGCAAACATCCTTTTTCCAAGGCTAGGGGTAGATACGATCTCGCTGTAACACCCTCGATCTACCCCTCCCTGCACTGCAACTAAGTCATTTTCTTGCAACAGCGCCCCGATGCCCCTGGGCTGCGTGGCGCTTTACAAATGTAAAAATAAAATAAATGAATAAAATGTGTACACTTTCACATACATCAAAGCAAGCAGCGTTGAAGCTGCTTGCTTTGCTGTATAAGATGCTGTTCATATACACCATACGGGTGTATATGAACGCTGGTGTATTTGAACACTTTCAAACATACATATGCAAGCAACTTCAATCTTGTGTAGTGCAACATTGCAGCTACTTTCTTAGGTGTGTGTGAACGTGTTTATTTACACATGTGTTCTCAGTAGCATTTTTGTTGAATGACTAATATGTTGTTATTTAACGTAAATGCTGCTGAGATTTCAGCATTGTGCCCGTTATGTTCAACTGGCACAATCCTGAAGGTGCACTGTCATGTAGTACGTGTACGCCCAGGCCCACTTAGCAAAACTGGTGGAACCTGGGTGTGATGATTTGACACACTGGATAATGTTTTTTGGCACATTCAATGCACAATGTGCTGAATTAGGCCCTGAGGGGTGTTCTGAAGGCTTCATGGACCGGCAGCTCAGACAGTACTGGGCGTTGTGGTCCCTCATGCCTCGTTGCAGGCCCTCGCTTTGCTCGGGACATTCACTATGTCTTCATGGCCCATGACACCTAGTAGGGGCCGAGCTGCAGATGGATGAAGCTATATTGGTGATGATGATTTAGTGATGCATGTGTACATACATATCACGTGTGTCATAGTGTGTTTTGATTCACTTACAGCTGTGGCCATTTGGCTGTTCAAATATGCTTATGCTACATGCCATCTCTTTGTTGCCATCTGTAATTTCTGCCTGTGATAAGTGCCTACAAGATGTGGTGTGTGATGAAGGTGATATACTACATTCAGTACATGTGTAGGCTTCACAATTTAGACGCATCCATTTCTGCTTTCGGGATGCCATTGCATATCAATGCCACAAGATGCAGGCCAGAATTTCAGCTGTGTGTGACATGTCTGCTTCATGTGTTGGCTGTCAAAGTGATCTCTATGTGTGTGTGGGTTATGTGCTTCTGACATGTGTACTCATGTTTTTTTTTCACCTTACAGGTGATGACGCAATGGAGCAGAGGATGGTGATGACATTCCATACACAGGGTTGCTATTAGATCAGCAACCCGGCACAACTGGGGGTCCTGGGGTGGTAAACCAAGAGAACCCACTTGTGCTCCAAACAATCGTGTCCAGGGCTGGCAATCATTCAAGCTCTGATGATCACTCTGAGCACAATGCTTAGTTGTATGTGTGTCATCTCCATTCGTCACCGGTGAGTGATCCTGATGTGGACGATCTTCTGTCCGCGACACCTGCACTGAGGAGCCAGACAGTGTTGGAACGTCCGCCTGTGGTGGTTCTGGATGCACGGTCATACTCCACACCAGTTGCTGATGTGCCTGGGGCATCATGTCAACGGAGGTGGGGTGCCAATCCAGAAAGGACCACGGCTCCTTGGGTCCTGCAGGTGTCATGTCCGGCAACGCGGTGGCCCTGCTCCACCGGGGAATACTGAACGGGAGCAATCCATGTATGCCAGTTCACAGCAACAGTGGGCAGCTATTGATAAGATCGCTCAAGTCATGGAAGGTGTGGCCCAATCCGTGCTACCCCCTGCTAGGCAGGTGGAGCTCCAGCAGCAGGCAGTGCAGTCCACGGGCCACTCACTCAGGCTGGGCATGGCAGCCTCAGATAGGGCATGCCGGGCTGAAATGGTGTCTCTGTGCCAAGCACTTGCTGCTCACGCAGAGGCACACATGGAGGCCATGAGGGATGACCATCAATCCCTCAGATCTACTCTGGGTGTGCTCAACATGTCCCAGAGGCAGTGGTCAGAGGAGAGGGTGGAGCAGAATGAGAACACCATCTTGGCTGAGCTACATGCACTCCGGGAGGTGCACCTGATGTCATGTGAGGCCATGCAGGCAGAACTATGTGTCACACGTGCTACCTTGCAAGAGGAAGCACGCGTATCACGTGAGGTGCTGCATGCTGACCTACGTGCCATCGCCACACAGGACCGGGCTTACCAGACCGGCAGGCTTGTTGCCGTCGAGGGGCAAGCTGTGCGTAGGTGTGGTCAGGTAACTGTGCCATGTCCACCTTCTGATTTCCATTCAGAGGGTGACTCAGACAACGACTTATCTTCCACACAGGTCGGGCCGTGCAGGCTTTGAGCCCATGGAGTTTTTTTTTATCTCAACATCATCGCATGTGGGTGTTGAGGTGTACCCTGTACCTCTCCCTTCATGGGTGCCCCCCCATGGGTCATATGTGGCCACTTAAAAAAAAAATTATATTGTTTGTCTATTGTGCATTCATGTGATGGTTTGGTGCTTTGTGGGTTTTGAAAGCATTCACTGTCTGTTCCAGCTGGGCCCATACAAGCCTTTCTCGTGTATGTGTCTATGGCTTGGGGTCCAGACACATATGCCACTCCTGCTTCCCCTTTCCATGGGCTTGCAAGGATGGTTCGGTGTGACAGCAATTTACACAAGGGCATTGGACTTTCATCATATCTGTGGCCAGTCTGCTGCTGTACTACTTGTGGTTACACCCCTAGTGGGGATTATGGATGTTTTCTCCACAGCATGGCTGCAATCAATTTTGGTGAGTCCATTTTTGAACTGTGCATTTATTGAAGTTGATTGTGATGTTTTTTTTAATTTCTTGCCTGTATACGTGCTGATGCACTTTATGCTGTAGACGGTAGCCTGCACCCTTTAGCTGTCAAAGCCACACTGATGGTGGGAGGGGGCTGGGTGGTGACAATGTCAAGTTGGTAGGTGTTAGGTTCAGCACCTGGGAATTGTGGCAAAGGTGGAAGCATTAGGAATGTGCCCCAAGAACCACAACTCATTGTCCAGTCCTCACCTGAGAGGTCCGCCTAGACTACTTCTCTGCTCCGTTCCATTTGGACGGCACGTTGTATCTGTCTTCCCTCTTGGACTTTGCTGCTGCGTGACGGCATAGTTTTCCTACTGGACTACAGCTTGTTTACTAGTTTTTCACACTCTCGTACTTTTAGTCCCTGTTTTTCTTCCTGCTACTGTCCTTGTTGCAGATCTGTCCCCCTGTCTTTTGGGCAGTTATTTCCACGTACTCGTACGCTGCCTCAGTACACTTCTGTACCACAGCATCTCTCTCTCTCGCTCCTCCTATCTTTTATCAATTTCATCCATACCTTTATGTTGACTTTGGCATTTTACCAAAGCTATTCAACTGTTCTGGCTCTTAACTTGTTGTCCACTGTTTCTGGCAATCTCGCATTCACTCTGTCTTTCCATACTTGTGCTGTCTCTGCCTTTCTCCGTTCACGCTATCAAGGATTGATTGGGTTTCAGCTCAACCATCCAGTTGTGCCAGCCTGCTTGGTTATTTTCTACTCAACTTTCAGCTCTACCCATCAGTTGTGGCATCCTCCTTGATGATTGTCTACTCAAATTCCTACCCATACTGCTGATCCATTGTACAACTGTGCAACCTTGGAAGTTATTCTATCATTCAGCTTGGACATGTACATGGCCATATTCTACAACTTCAAGTAATCTACTGGAGACTCTTCAAGGGTTTTTTGGTGCCTACTGGCTTTTTCCCTGGTTTGGGGGTTTGGCTCCTTGGAGTTCTCTGCGATTTGGTATGTTTACCGGTCAAGGTGGCCTCTGAGAGGGCTAGATCCTTTTCAAACGAAAGGAAGAACAAGGTAACCAAGGGGAAAAGGGATCCTGAAGCCAGGTAGACTAGAAGGAAGAAGCCGACGGACCCCAGAGACAGTTCTTCTGAAGGTCAAGGTAATGAGGAAATGAGGGAGGTGCTTTTGTTGTTCGACAGGATGCTTGGGCTACAGTGATTGGCCACTGTCCGACATTGTCAATGTGGGGTACTATGTACATGATGTGTTCTGCTGGTCAGTGGATGTTCCTGTGTTGTGTTTACTTTTCAGGTGTCAGGGGATTGGTGTGGTTTGACACACTGGGGTGTCAACATGGGCAATGTTCACATGTGATGTGTACAGGACACTGAGGGTTGCTTCATTTCACATGCATGTATTGAGTGCTTGTCCCTACTGACACACACACTTACACAATGCACCTACACAATGCACCACCACACATACAATCACCCATCCATGCCCAGACATGCACACAGATTGTCTTCTCTGCCATGCTGTGTCCCTGCAGCGCATGACCAATTACCATTTTGGGATTGTGTACATGCATCACTGGGTAATTGTAGTTGCTTGTCCTTTTTCATATGATGCTCAAGGTGTATCCCCAACACAAAGGCCGCTTACTCTGCTGTGTGCTGAGCGGTGTGTTGCAGGGGACACACACAGTACACAGTTTTGGGATTTGCCAATGTGCATGCCAACAGGCATTCTGTCTTTTGTTGATGGTACCGCTGGTGGCATGCATTTGTGTATGACTTTGTATGTGTGGGAGGTTGTTGGTCAGTCATTTCATCTGATTCCATGTCAGGTGTGATTGCCTCAGGCCTGTTTCCATTTATCACGTGGCACTTCGTAACTAATGTGTCATGTGTTGTGCATTTGGTTTGCTCTTTTGATGTTGCACACCATGTCATGGTTTGGCCAACAAGGGTGATGGGGTTTTGGAGGGTGTGGGTGACATACCAGTGATTTTCATGGCCTGATTTGCAGGGGAGTGGTGTGATATTCACTTTGCATGTGTTCCTTTTGGTCACACCGGATTGGTTATGTTTAAGTAGCTAGGGATGCACACAATGTTGCACCTCCGTGGAAACATTCTCAGGGTGGTAAGGTTGTGACAGTTGACTGTCACTTTGTCATCATCGATTGTCACCTGGTATGTACCAGGCCTGTGTGCACTCTGCAGGGGTCGGAGTTTAGGTGAAAAATGTGGCCACAAGCTGCATCCGGGCTGCCTCACCACGTGCCCTTTCCCCTCCAATGAGCGGCGCCTGTGCCTGTGGTTGGGTATGTGGGGACACCACCATGTCCACCGGTACGCACCACTGTGTTGCAACATTGTGCAGGACACATGCTGCCACAATTATCCTGCACACTACTGGGGGGGCATATAGTAGCTGCCCGACAGAGCGGTCAAGGGAGCGGAAGCGTGACTTGAGCACTCCGAATGTGCACTCCACTATGCCCCTGGTTGCAATATGGGCTGTGTTGCATCTTACCTGGGGTGGTGTGGTGGGGTTCCATATAGGCGTCATCATGTGGGTGCTCAGAGGGTAGGCACTGTCCCCTGGAGAGGTGATGATGGTTGTCATTAGTTGGGTTTGTGTATTTGTCTGTGTGTGAGATGCATGCATGTGCACATACGTTTGTACTCACCAATGAGCCATGTGTCGCCATGATTCCCAGCTTCCAGGTCCTGGCTCAGGGTGGACATTCTGTAAATGAAACTGTGATGGGTAGACCCAGGATAGTTTGCATAGACAGAGGTGATGATTCCATGGGCATCACATACAACCTGTACGTTGATGGAATGCCTGCACTTGCAGTTGCGGTAGATGTTCTCAGTAGCCCTAGGTGGATGTAGGGCCACATGGTTGCAATCTATGGCACTGAGCACTTTGGGGAAGTGTGCCACCCTGTAAAAGTCCTGGACCATGGCCTGCCTTTCTGCGAGTGTTCTGGGCATGTATATGTGCCTGCGGACTGAGGGGCGCGCAGTCATGATTGCCAACACCTGGTGTAGGCAGCGTGACTGCGTGGGCTGTGAGACACCCCCAACTATGGCAGTTGTCCGCTGAAATCACCCAGTGGCCAAAAAATGCAGGACATTGAGCACCTTTTCCAAGGAGCTCAGTGCTTGGGAGCACAAGGTGGGTGATATGAGCGAATTACCCTACTCGGTAACCAGGTCTAAGATGATATGAGGTGGAAACCTATACCTGCCATATACCTTGTCATCAGGCATCCCAAAAAGGCTGGTCATGGGCAAAGAAATGTGGAGCTTGGCTATTCTTCTCCTCCTACGGTGTCCCACGATCACTGCTGCGAGAAATGGGACATTCATCGTAGCTGTATATACGTGTTTGTTATTTGCACGCACTTTTATACTGCACGGGGACGCTTCCGCCTGCCTTCGTGTGGTGGACGTGTTTATGCCTGTGTGTGTCTTTTGGTGTGCGCGGGTTTCCCCTATTCTATTCCATGAATACGTGTTGTTCGCGCGCGTGTGGGCGTTCCATGTATTTCCCAGCAGTACTTCCCCAGTTACGCCCTCATTTTCATGCGGTGTTCCCCATTGCGTGTGTTCCGACCCCCTTTTTGGTGTGTGCGCTACACATTGTGCACTTTCACTGTGCGGTTTTGGTGCTACTCAATGGAAAAACACACATACAGACTTTCATGAAACGCTTGCATGCGATTTGCACGCGTGAGCTGGATTTTTCTCGCTTACGCCAAAAATTTTTGGTGCACAATTATTCCATGAATCGCCCCCATAATGTTTTGTTTAGATGAGTACATTCTTTAATACATTAAGTAGTTCATCATAGGTCTCCCAATCACCCCTGAGATCTTGTTACCAACATTATAAGCACAACCCCTTGGAGGGACTTCACATCATAATTAATTTCATATGTGATGTCATCAGTGACATTTGTGATGTCACATTTGATGTCCTGGATGTTAGTCTTATCAGATCAGTGCACAGTGGTGGCACCAGTTGTGGTTGCTTAGCATACCATCACTGGCGAATTTCAAGGGTTTTTCAGTTTTACTTGTAACCATAACGTCCCTTTAACAATGAATCCGCAGTCAATGCAGTAGTCAGCGGACAGAAGGTAGCATTCACAAAGCCCAGAAGCACAGGGGAGAACAGAAAATGTTCTACCCATCAACCAACAAAAACATATACATAGAACAACATTACATATACTTACTACTCCCAAATATACCTTTTTGTACAAATGATTGTTCGAAATGTACAAATTATTGTTTTATTTATGACACAATATAATGGAATGCACCAATCACAAACCATAACTGTACACCTCATATTAACACTTCAATACAAGTCTTCATAGAGACTCACATCTACCAAGTGCCCATTCCATAACAATCTCTCACCAAACAGTAAGTACACTGTATTTATTTCTCTATTTTTACCATTCATTATGTAAACATTTCATTTGAATAGTAATTCAAATATTACTATTTTTTTTATTTTAACAGAATTGGCAAACACACTTGAGTGATTGGAAGAAAACTTTCCAACAGTAGAAATGAGTGATGAAAACATTTCTAATGGGAAACAATACATCTGTTGATATAAACAAATAATGTAATTTCTATAGACCTCAAGGAAATAATAATTTCTTCTTTTCTTATAGAACATAGTTTACAAGAAGAAAGAACACCCCTATTTAATCAGGGACAATTCCAAGAATCACAAATACAATCTCTTTCACTAACTTTGCATAATGAAATCATGACACTGTGATGGCCAGCCCTAGGATTACATCCTCGCTCAAGTGTGTCCTCATTGATGCTTAATCACTCCCAGCACACGCCCTTGAGATCCACGACCTTCTCTGTAACTCTGACCTTGACCTACTATTCATCATCGAGACATCTCTTCACAAAGCCTCTGGCCCAGCCCTCGCCCTCGCCCTACCAGATGGTTACACCATTTTTAGACAAGACCGGCAAGCTCAGAAAGGAGGAGGGGTTACCCTGATCGCCAAGCAGGCCATCAACATCTGAAAAATCCAAAAAGATTGACCCCTCAACTGCGACTTCATGATCATCAAAATCAACCCCTCACCCAACTGCACTATCACAACCCACGTGACCTATCGCCCACTGGGGCCTGTTTCAGAATTCCAAGAAGATCTCCTCCACACCCTGGGGGACAACCTCAAGATATCTACCTTGTCCATCCTCTTGGGTGACTTGAATCTCAGCCTAAACGACCCTGCAGACGGAAATGCAACATCCCTCGACAATGCCCTATCCATACTGTGCTTTAAACAAGCAGTGTCAGAACCCACCCATAACAAGGGTTGCACACTAGACTGGATCTCCCATCACGATTGTCATCTTGCTATCTCAGCCATCACCCCTATTCCCTGGTCAGACCACGCTGCCATCCACTTCAACCTCAACTACGCCAGAACCTCTAGCACCACCTCGACCACACTGCCACCCACCCTAACCAGAAGTGCCAAGCAACTCACTAAGGAAAGACTACTAACACACATCCAGGTTCCTGAATTCATGCATCCTTTCACCGACAACCTGGACGCCCTTGCTACTACCTACAACTCCATTATCTCTCAAGCCGTGGACACCATCGCCCCACTGTCTCTAAGAAAGGCGAAAACCGTAAAACAAACCAACTCCTGGTTCACCTCGGAACTCCTCCAGCCGCACACAAAACAAAGGTCAGCCCTCTCAGCCTGGCAAAGCAACCCAAGCGATACCACCAAACTGGCCTTCAAAAATATATCCAAACAATACAAAACCGCCATCATCTCAGCCAAAGCCAACTCCTTCAACTCCAGTATAACCAACGCAAAGTCTGCCTCCAGGGAAATCGTTGCCATCTTCAGAGAATTGGAAACACCCGTCCCCACATCCAATACCATCACCACAGACAAAGACTGGTGCAATAAAATCCAAGATGCCATGCTCGACAAACTTAACACCATACAAGAAAAAATCATTAGCCACCAAAAAGCACTAGAACAACAACAATCGGACTTACAACTAAAGGCACCAGGGGAAATACCACCATTCTCATTCCAAGAAATAAAAGAACAGTACGTCCTAGCTATACTCAACTCGATCAAGCCCTCCAACTGTAAAGGCGATGCCTGCCCTGCTCAGGTCATCAAAGACAGCGCACCGGCACTTGGACCCTTCTTCACTGCCTTCATCAATGCATCCTTCAAATTCAACCTAGTACCCGCCTGCCTCAAAGAAGCCTGGGTGCGCCTGTTGCTGAAGAAACCCACACTGGATCCAAAAACAGCAGGGAACTACAGACTCATCACTACGGTACCCTTCCTACTGAAAATCCTGGATAAAGCAGCATACCTTCAAGTCCAGAAATACCTGGAAACCTATCATCTACTTGATCTCCGACAGTCAGGCTTTTGCCCCAACCACAGTACAGAGACCGCCCTCCTGGACCTCAAGAACCAAATAGATGACCTCAGGTATGCAGGCAAACCTGCCCACTTACTACTTCTTGACCCTTCCGTGGCCTTCGACCTGGTTGACCACAACACCCTTTGCCGCCATCTCACAACTGCCAGCAACTTCTCACCCAATGCCACGGATGGATCTCCTCCTTCCTTAGCAGTACAAAATAAAGGTCTTCTCAGACCAGACCTGCGCACAACCCCATCTAATCAAATGTGGAGTTCCACAAGGGTCCTGCTTTTGACCCACCCTGTACAATCTCTTCACAAGGTCACTATTCAACTATCTAGACACCATAGGCATCACAGATACCAATAGCGCTGATGACACGCAGGTCCTTATTGCTCTCACTTGAGACTATGATGAGGATCAAACAACCCTCAACACCATCTATGCCACAATCAATTCATAGATGGCTGAAAACTGTCTCTGTTTGAACAGCAAAAAGATTGAGCTCCTATCAGTGGCTCTCCGAACATAATCAGAAAGATGGGTTCACAATATGACTCCTTTCTCATCGACAACACTCGCATCCTTATATCTCAGTCAGTCAAAACACTTGGAGTTTATCTGATTCAAATCCCACTATGACCAGACAGGTGAACGCAATATCCTCAGCAGCTGCCTACCACTCAAAACTTATCACAGCTGCCAGACCTTTCCTAAAGCAACAAAACTCCTTCACCATCGCCAGAGCAATCATTGGATCTCGCCTTGACTACTGCAACGCGCTCCTAATAGGCACGTCAGCAAAGAACATCAGGACTCTCCAAACAGTGCAAAACAATGCCCTGAGAGCAGCCATATGCATCTCCAGAAGAGAGCATATCTCTGCCATGAGAAAATCTGTCCATTGGCTTCCTGTGAAGGAACGCATCCTCTTTAAAACTCTTGCAGTTACTCAAAAATATCTCCATGATACCGCACCACGATACCTCGCTCAGAGATTCTCAGCGCCCCCCTCAAACAGACTCACCAGAGCCAGCTACACCGTCTCGCCATTCCCAAAAGCCTCAAAGCCCAGGCAGGCGTTGTAAGCTTCCCGATGATAGCAGTCACCAACTGGAACCTGCTCCCTCCCACAATCAGAAGTATTGATTCCCATACTGCCTTCAGAAAAGCAATCAAAACAAGACTATTTGTATATCTCTTACCCTTGATTTCATGCTAAGCACCTGCTACTTGTAACACATGCATTTCCATGTACTTGTCGTAACTAAGACACTTTCTTGAAACAGCGCCTCGATGCCTCTGGGCTACTAGGCGCTTTACAAATACAAATAAATAAATAAAATAAATTGATCTTGTCTGCAAAATTGGATGAACTTAGTAATGACATTAAGGAACTTTTAAATTATGTTAAAAATCATGTTATTAAAAATGTTAATTATCACTGTCCTTCTTTCATCTGTCTCCCTTGTCCCCAGCAATCATCCCCATCAGATTCAATAAAGACATTTTAAAGAAACTTCACTCCCTCCCTCCTCTGATCATCATTGTATAGAATTTCCAAATTTTCCCATTTATGTTTCCCATTCTGATAACACATCCCTTTGATGAATACATTTATTTTTTATACAATAAATATATTCTATATTGTTCTGCCTTATTTTGAATTTCTTTCAAAACCCCAATTAATATTCTGCAGATCACATGACTGTCTGGGCTATCTGCTCTCAAAATGGTGGTATCCGCAGACAACACTTGATGCACTTTTAATAGTCAGCGGACAGAGCGCTTGTTCTATGGACACTCATGTACTTGCGCCCTGCATCTCCCGACTCCCGATGGGTGTCCGCTGATGGCCGTCGGCACCGCAGACATCCCCGGACATCATTGTGTGACCGCACCCATGCGGCGTAACAGCCTAACAGGGAACAGTGTCTGTGCTCCACGGACAGTTTAAAAATGCATTTTCTGCCAGTGTGGGGTGTTTCAAGTGGAAAGTTTGCCCTTCCAGAACTCCTAGACCCATTCTTAGTTGATCTGACAACTTTTTACAACTTTCCAAGACTTATTTTCGACTTGGTTGTCTGCAGACAGTCGCCTCATCCACGGATGGCTCCTCTGAAGGGACCCAATCATTCTCAATCTGGCAGTCCATGAGAGAGTACCTGCTATACATATGTGTTTTGGCAACCTTAATATCTGCTCTAATTGCATCTGTTATGGCCATTCCCCCCCCAGCCACGCCCACCACCACCACATCACCATCTGGAGGACCTGTAAAGAGGAAAATATGCCAAGATGCAGAAAAGGATGAGGAGGAAGACGAAGATGAGGCAGAGGAAGTGCCTACCTCCAGCGCCCAGTGTGGGTCTTGGGTGTGGTGCTTTTTCACCACCATTGGGGGTGTACCAACAGCTCGGGCAGCCAAGGTTAGATGCACTGAGTTCAAAGTTGTACTCAATCGCGGAAAACCTGGGCTGTACTCCTAGGCGAACACCTCATTGCACCGTCGCAACAGATCCAACCACCCGGGTGCTCTGAAAAAGGCAGTACCACACAGGGCTTAAAGAGGTATATAGACCCTTACCTTTCTATGTTTGTACTGCGATGCACTAATCCGCAGTTTTGTAATGCTTTTGAGGCCACATCAAGGAGCACGAGAAGCAGTGCCCCACCTTAAATTTAAGGCCTGCCTATATCTTCCTCTTTCCTCTTTCCACTTGCCCATCCATCTCTGTGGTTGATGTTCCTTCTCTCCCTTCCCTTACTGTGCCTCTCCTGATAAAAAAAACTGAAAAAAACCCCAGAAAATACAAAATCACAAAATCCCCCAAAAAACAGTTCCATTAGGAGCCACCTTTCACAGTTAAAAAATAGAACTGAAAAATCACAGGACCCTTTGCAGCCTGCATAGTCCGGGGACAGCCTGCTAGTCCACGGGACATCTGGAAAATTTCAGGCATGGGGTGGAGAAATGAAAATCATTTAAATTCTTTTTTATTTAAAAATGGAAGCTCTTAAAGGAACCTTTTTTTTTCTTTTTGACTTTAATATATTTTTTGATTATTTCATTTTATAACTAAACTACCAAATATTCTACAGAGTATAATAATTTTGTCTAACTTTCACAAAATTGTCTCTAATTTTCTATCTCTTTTTCCTTTTCCTTTAATGCAACTTCTAAAAAATACTGGCATCCATATTGTATGAGTTCACAGACAACGTTTCAATGTATTTTGAACATTTTCAAGAACAATCTGATTGTCCATATCAGTTAGATGCACTCCATATCGTCAAAAAATATTAACAATATAAAATGTAATATTTTCACTATGGAAAGATGTCATACCAACACACCATAAAAAAAGCACATACAAATTTATTCACATTGCTCATTGTGGACAAAATAAATTTGAAGACATCCACATTTGTCTCTGAGCTATCCATGAAAAAATAATTTTGGAATGTGCAAACAGTTCCATCAACTTTTCAAATGTATTCTTCATTGCAAATTGTAATGAAATTCCAGTAACATAGCCCAGACTGTTGCCTCCACAGTGAACTACAATGATGTCCAGATCCTTCCTCAAATTCCATACCATGAAACTTGAAATTCATCAAATCCAACATTGGCACAGAATCTACAGTGCTCAGAATACACCTTCAGCCAATGGATCCACGAGTTTCCCAGTTTCTCTACACTGTGCTTCCTCAAAGCAGCAGTCATCATACAAAACACCACACCTACTACACTCTCTTCCTGTGCACCACACCCAGCAAATCTGAATGGCTGATCCCCGATGTCTGTGGACTTTCACAACTGTCTGCAGATATGCAGTCCCCTTTCAATGCCAGGCATCCCCAGACCTGGATGGCCAGTGCAGTGTCCGCGGACTACTGTGGTGCATGCTGACATCATGTCCAATTGAAGGGGTGGGGAGGTTTACACTCAATCAAACAATTTATTCTACAATGGTGGCTCTTAAAAGAACCTTTTCTTTTTGTTTTTTTCAGGTTTTCAAATATTTTTTCTTCTCATGTTTATATTCTACAGCTACTAACAAATGATTTCCTATGCACTCATGTTCCCATTTAAGTTGTTCACATGAACCTTTTCAAAGCATGTTTAACATTCCAAAGAAAAATAATTCCCAAAACTTAAAGTATTTACACCATCCAACATGATATTTTCATTTGAAAAAGACGTCATGCCCAAGCCATTCAAAAAAGCACATACACCTTCATTCATATGGTGTCTAGCTTCTTCCATTTGTACACTAAACACATTTGGACATTTCCATATTTCCCTTGGACTTATTTCAGAAAAACAAATCTTTGCATATGGAAATAGTTTCATTAAGCATTGGAACATATTGTTTAAAACAAACTGCAAAGATACCGGAGTAACCTAGCCGAAACTATTTCCTCTGCAATGCCCAATAATAATATCTGGACAGTGGAATTGAGTCATACTCTGACAAAAAGATAATCAACTCACCCAGTTTAGACCAGAAACTGTGTACCACCAAACTTCCACTCCATGTAATCCAAAATTAGCATAGATTCCATAGGATGCATATAACCATTCAAACACTTCATACAACAATCTCTGACCATCCACACATTCATATTCTTCCTAGCAATAGCCACAGCCATCTGCGAGCACACAACAAACAAAACACCTGCTACACTGTCTTCCTGTAAACCACAGCCAGAACGCCACATTTTCTAATCCCACAGTCCCCTTTCCATGCCAGGTATCCTTAAAAGACATGGATGTGGCAGCCCTATTACTCTTTTTTTTAAATGTTTGTAAGACCCCCTCATTGGCTGCTTTCAAACAGTCACGCATCCATCCACCAATCACATCCAAAAACTCAACACCTAATCCTATCATCGCAGTTCAACACTTCAGATGTACACTTGAACTCTGAGTGTGCCCATCTCCTGTTAATTACAGCCACCTGCATCAAAAACTACTGTACAACTGTCAAATATTTCTATTTGCAGATTGGACAACATCTGCATCTAACAAGACATAGTACAGGTAGGCTTATATTTTTTAAAGTATTTTTTTCAACTCTGTCACAAATTAATATATAGAGGGTTCCTGCCACTTAACATGTAATATGCTTTTCAATAAGCATATCATCTGTAACCACTCTAGCAAATGCCATGTATTGCAGCATTCAGCACCTGCTCACATCAAGTGGCAGTTTCTTACAATGCTGTCTGTTTAAAATGTTTCTTTTTAGCAGCATTTTCATGAAATAAAAAAATACATATGTGCATTTGGGTGGGCGTGGCTTGACAGCCATGGAGTAGGCTGTAACTCCATCGTGCTCCGTGATCCGGCGATCGATCCTCAGTAGCGTGTGCTGGCAGACAACAGACTGCTGCATGAAAATGACATTATGGATGTATGAAGGAGACAGGAAAAGGAAGCATCCACCGGCGAACGAATTGGCCCAAGAGAACGTGAGATTCAATACTTTGTATCACGGACCGAGTGCAGCCATATAATAACAAGATGGTGGCCGCTATAGAACAAAGAGACCCATGAAAGCAGCAGGCGCATACACGGAACGGCTGCTGGAGGTACGATACGATCATTGCAGCAAGAGGACGTGTGGAGGTCAGGTTATAACCAAGCTGACCGCAGGCACAGAAAGACGGAGTGAGCGGCACCTAGGATAGAGTGCAGGACGTGTGGTTGCTGGCAGAAATGCCCGTAGGGCTATTGGTGTGGAGGGGGCTTGCGGTCAGCGACCACGTGCTGAGTGCTGTGCACCAAAACCACACTACCTATTGAGGCATGCGCCTAACTGGTAAACAACGGACAGAGGATATGTAACCTGACAGATATGCTCTTAAGTGCAACACAGTAAACGCAGAGAGCCGTGTTGCGTTTTCCTTTACTGGTTTGTCCTGTTTCGCTTTGTTGCGGGCCGATTGCTCAACATTAGTGATGTAAAATGCACATCACAGGGCCATTAAGTGAAGGCAACCAGACCCCAATACTGTGCTTAGGGAGACTCTGCACTGCTGTTGCTGCGAAGGGCGGCCTGCACCCCTGCAGAGACTTAAGATAAGCCAGTTAAGGAAGTGGCTGAGCACTAATAACAGGGGGAGTGAGCGGAGGGTTACGAGCCCCCCCCTCCCACTCTGGAATTGGGCAGAATCAGGCTCTCCCGAAGAGGGGGGACAAGATCACAAATAGCCCCCCTGGGAAGTGACACACAGCGAAGAGACGGAATCCGACATCTCTGCAGCGGTGCTGCGGACATCAGAGCATGTGAGGATGTAATAAACATGCACCAGGGTGAACTGGATGTCCGGGTAAGCTGAGGTGCAGGTGGCGACATAGCAGGAGACCTGAAAGAGCATAGTCTGCAACAGACAGTCAAGGTACGTGGGAGAATACAACCCACCTGAAATCGGGCTGCAGCGCATGCTGCCAGATACTGTGGCTCTCTGAGGGGGATGTGCCCAGGCCTGGATTGTTCTGGTGTCGCTGAGGAGCTGCAGTGGGACAAAACTTGTACGACACGAGGGGACCAGAACTGGACACGCAGACAGGGTTGCATCATGTCGGTTAAAGGAATTAGGGCCAAAAGTAAACAACCCACAATGGAGGCCTTTGCCAAGACGCCACAAACTCCCACTGCCCCGGTACTAGGCTCAGCGACAGTCTCCATGGACGGTACCCCAGAGGGAGAAAATCACCAGGTCCTTGCAGCAATAACAGAGCTGAGGAACACATGGGGGACAGCAACGGCGGACCTACGAACGGCTCTAGAGAACAAAATTGATGCAGTGGGAATAGAAGTGATCCTGCTGCGACAAGACGTCAGAGTGCTGGCAGAAAGAACAAGTGGACTGGAGAGTGCGATGAAAACAAATACAGAAACCAGCACAAATAATGCGAAGGAGGTCCACATATTAAAGCAGCAGGTGGGTAACCTTGAGAACCGAACAGAGGAAGCGGAAGGGAGGGCGAGACGGAATAGCATCCGTGTGGTCGGCTTGCCGAAGGGGGAGGAGGGCCAGGACCCCACGTACTATGTGGAGAATATGATCCTACAAGAGATAGGGGCGGAAAGCTCTCACAAGGGTTTACTGTCGAACGAGCACATCGGGCCCTGATGAGAAAACCACGGCCCGGGGCCCCTCCTCGGGCGATAATTGTAAAAATATTAAATTATAAAGACAGAGAAAAAAATCTTGGAATACTTTCGTAAAGGTGGAACGATAGAAAGGGCATCTACCAACATCACGGCATATCCTGATTACACAATGTTGGTGCAAAGACAGAGATGCAGCTATGTGGCAGTCAAGAGGAGACTGCGCGCGGCTGGGATCAAGTACATGCTTTTGTACCCTGCGAGGTTAAAAGTCTTTCACAAAAGTAAAGCGTTCTTTTTTGAGACCCCAGAGAAAATGGCGGCGTGGCTGGATCGAGATGAGGAACAAGATCACGAGAAGTGAGGGGGATGCAGTAGGATCACTGGGGTGTTGAGTGGGGGGGAGCCCCATTGAGAAATGTTGGAACATTTGAATTGTAATATGTCACTTTCGGACTTATTGATCCTGCTGGACTGGAATATAGATAACAAAAAGCATACGTTGACTGGGAAGTACTAGATGTAGTAAACAGGAGCAGCAGAATGGAGGCAACCTACCCCCCAGGAGTTAGTAGTAAGACAGCCACTAGGGCGGCTTGACCCTGCTGAGTCGCGAGTACGGGCTATTGCCAGAAAGGGCTGGATGCGGGGGTGCCTGAGATTCAGGGATGGAGCTGAGCAACAGTTGAGGAGGGTGTTGTTGGGATGGGACAGGGAGGTCGGTGATTGGGAGGTTGGGGGGTTTGTTGTGTTATTAGTGGGGAGTTTAAGTTGGGATAAAGTAGTTACCTGGAACGTCAGGGGGCTCAATTGTTACTTAAAGAGGAATAAGGTCATGCTATAGCTACGTAGGCAGAAGATAGATATTCCTCTACTGCAAGAGACGCATCTGACGCGAGACAAGTTGGAGATGGTTGGGAAGAAATGGAAGGGGACTGTGGTGGGTTTGTCATATTCAGCGTATGGCAGGGGAGTGGCGCCACATGTCCCATTTCAACTGCTACAGACGCTGGTTGAGACGGTTGGGAGGATGGTTATAATCAGGGGTTTGTTGGAAAATAGGGAGGTAAGTGTTGTGAATACGTGCACCCCTAACCAGAATACAGCGGCATACTTTAAAACATTGTGTAATAACCTCAGCATGTGTGCGGAGGGTGCAGTGATCTGGGGAGGGACTTCAACTGTGTACTAAACCCTAAAGTGGATAGATCAGACGGGAACATAGATAGACCTGCCCCAGCTGCTAAAGCACTGCAGACACTGCTAGATGACTTTGGGTTTGAAGATGCATGGAGGGTGCAACACCCCCTAGAGCGGCATTATTCGCATTATTCTGCCCTGCAGCAATTACATACAAGGCTAGATTATGTCTTTGTCACACCAGAGATATTGGCAGAGACCACGTACGTTGAATACAGAGCAAGGGTCCTCTCGGACCACTCACCTTTGATCCTCGGATGGCAATATCTTCCCCCAAGGGCGAGGATACCGACATGGCACCTCAGCGCAGAGGCACTGAGGGACCCCCTTTTTAGGGAGGATATGAGGGAGGAGATTGTTAATTATTTTGAGACAAATACTGGCAGTGTGGACTCGGTGCGCACACTGTGGGAGGCCTTCAAGGTAGTGATGAGGGGAGTAGCTATATCAAAATCCAAAGGACTACAAGGAGGGATCCTGGCTGACCTGTGGGAATCAGAGAGTGAATTGGAAAGGGCACTGAAGGGAGGAAATAATATCAAAGAAGACACCAAAGTGATAACCTCAACTACAAAAAATATAGAGCGAGACAGCATGCAGGAGGGGATAAACCTGGGAGGATCTTGGCATGGGTATATAAGAGTGAAACCCCTAGACCCATGATCAGGACGATAATAAGAGAAGACAGGAGGGTGGTTGATACCCAGGAGGGCGTCAACCAGGAATTTGCCGATTATTACGGGCGGCTATATGGAGACGATGGGGAGGATAATCGCGCGACAATAGTAGAAACATTGGAGGACATAGGATTGCCACAGATTAGTGCAGAGGAGAGAGAGGAGCTAGATGAACCGATCATTTTGGAGGAGCTAGAGGAGGTGGTGAGACAGTTGCGCACTAGTAGGACTCCGGGGGCTGATGGACTCCCAAGTGAATTCTACAAAACATTCAAGGGAGAGGGGCTTCCTCTGCTGTTGGATATGCTGAACGAGGCATATGAGCGGAGCAGACTGCCTGAGTCACTTAGAGAAGCGGTTATAATACCGCTACCCAAACCAAATAAGCCCTGGCATAGCTGCGGTTCATACAGACCCCTATCAATGTTGAACCCAGACAGTAAAATACTGAAGGTGGTCTTGGCAAATAGATTGAGGAGGGGCATTGGTAAATTAATACATCCTGATCAGACAGGCTACGTCCCCAATAGAAATATAACTAATAATCTTAGAAGGCTCCACAGAGTCATTGAATACGGAAACGAGAATGAAGGTGAACTAGCAATTGTGTCATTGGACGCAATAAAGGCCTTTGATTCGGTGAAATGGCCATGGCTGCTGGCGGCCCTGGCCGTCTATGGGATGGGTCCTGGATATTTGCAGTGGGCCAAGATATTATATAGCGAACCGCTGGCTAGAGAAGTAAAACTGGAGCAGTGATATCGGAAAGGTGGCAACTCCGTAGGGGCACCAGACAAGGTTGCCCATGGTCCCCTATGCTTTATATACTGGCTCTAGAACACTTAGCGATCTACTTGAGGCAACAATACGATATGATAGGCATCGCTGTAGGGGGTGAACGACATCTGATATCCTTATATGCAGATGATGTGCTGTTGTATTTACGACACCCAGAGGATTTCTGGAAGTAATGGAAAGATATGCAGAGATGTCTGGGATAGCAGTGAACCCTCAGAAGTCCAGCATGTTTCCATTAGGCGTATATAAAGGGATCCCGTTGGAACAACTACCGGTGTTACAGATACCAT
This sequence comes from Ambystoma mexicanum, assembly GCF_040938575.1. Lineage (NCBI taxonomy): Eukaryota > Metazoa > Chordata > Amphibia > Caudata > Ambystomatidae > Ambystoma > Ambystoma mexicanum. The sequence continues at coordinate 930,203,192 of NC_090921.1, read as the reverse complement.
AGGTGGTAGGCACGTTTTGCTATCTAGGGATAGACATATATCACACGGTGGATGAGGAGCATAGTTTCAACACAGAGGTACCTATCAAGATAATCAAAAACTGCATGAGGTTCTGGGTAAAGCTGCCTTTAGCAATGATGGGGCGTGGGGCGATGCTGAAGATGGTGGTCCTGCCTAGGCTCCTGCATTACTTTGGGAACATCCCGCACTGGATACCAAAGAAATTCTTCACTAGACTGGACAGTATGTGCAGGGATTTCCTGTGGCATGGCATGCGGAACAGAGTGGCCCTCTGGAAGCTACAGAATTTCCATGAGAAAGGGGTTATAAAACTGCCCAATTATGAAGTCTATTATGTAGCAAGCCAACTGCAATATGTTGCTAAATGGCTCTCAGATGAAGTGACCGCTGAATCCAGTTTGTTTGGACAAGATTGTGCCCCATTTTACTTGAAAGAGATGATGTGGTTGCCCAAGACATAAATGGAAGGGCGTCCCAAGTTGATGATACTTGGGTGGAAGATATGGCGTAGAGCATGCCAGATGATGGAGAACCCATCCCCATGTTCCCCGCAAGTACCACTAGTTGCACTGGCAGGGGGAAAAAAGCAACTAAGGATGATAATCAGAAACCACTGGGAAACGGTTGGGTTAGCAACAATTGGTGATATTTGGCAAGAGGGGACTATCATAGATTTTGAGGTGCTGGGTGAGGAAACCGGGTTACACACAGGCCAGTATATCAGTATCACAGAATGGTGCAGAAAATTAAGAGAACATGGCCTGAAGTGGTACTGGAGGAAGAACCATAGACATGAAATATGATATAGCGGAGGGGGGACATGAGATATCCAGAATATACGAGATGATGATGTCTAAAGTTGGTAAGGAAGTAGTACAATTGAGACTAGACTGGGAAGCGGAATTGGGAGCCGCGATGGATGATGGGTTGTGGGAACGAGCCCAAGGATATCACAAGAAGGTGTCGAGGATGTGAGATTAAAGCAGATACAATTGTATATCACGCATAGGGCGTATATGACACCCCAGAGGATATCGAGGTTTAAAAATGCAGGACGGCAAGTATGCCCTAAGTGTGATGAAGAGAATACAGGCATGGTGCATATGTTTTGGTCATGCCTGGTTATTGAGCGCTTCTGGAGCGAAGTGGCACAAAAGCTAGCGGAAAGAGGGGTCAAGATTGTGGTGGATACAGTGTGGGCCTGTTTGTTGGGGGGGTCCCTAGACCACAGGAACTTAAGCATGTGAGCAAACTAAAGGACCTGGCATATGCGCTCGCAAAGAGGAGAATTGTTATGGGGTGGAAGACATGTCACAGGCCACGATTAGGTGTGTTGGAAAGATTTGTAGAAATGGGCGGAGGCGGAAACCATGGTATGGCTAGAAGCGAGCATTACTGGGGGGGGGGGACAGAGACCCTGATGGCCTGGAAATTATTAATAGCGAGTTGTTTGGGTCAATACAAGACCCAACGGAACCCGTAGAAGGGGAGACCCTACCATAAGATGCAGGAACAGAATGTGAGAAGTATTAGGCTCGGAACGGGGGAAGGGATAAGGGGAGCAGTGAACATAATTAAGTGAAATATTATGGAAATGTTATTAAATATACTGCAAGTTTGGTTTGTATTGTTTGTCTGAATTAACTAATACAAATTGTTAAATAAAAATATGTGCATTTATAGCAGCAGCGTGTGTAGCATTTTCATAAAAGAAAGAAAAAGCATGTAGAAAAGACTTATCAACCATTTTTAAGTGGCAGTTTAATATGTTGGCAGTACATGCATACTTGCCAACATGCCCCTTTTCAATCTATTGCTGCTTAACAAGTCTTAGTGCATTTCTTTGCATTCTGTGTTTGTAATACCGCGTCTCCCACTTCACAACTTGGAATACATGCCCCAGAATGCACACAAAAATAACACGGTCTGCACTGCAAGATTCAAAACTGTCACATTTATATTAAATGAAAAATGGAAAATGCTGCACGTTTACAAATATTTCTTTTTAGGACAATGTTCACGAAAGTTAATAAATGCATATATACATTTACAGCAGCACTCCGTATAACCTCTTAATAAAATAAAGAAAAAGCAGATGCAAAACATTTGTGCAACTTTTTTAAGTGCCACTTAGTGTGTGAAATTATATATCTTCACAGTACCTGCAAACTTACTAACATAACCCATTCCAATCTGTAGGTGCTTATCCAGTCCTACTTTCTTCTATGCATTCTGGGACTTGCAGTCCACGTTTTCTTATGGAAAAGGGGCAACTACAACTTCCAGAATACAAAGGAAAAAAACAGAACTTCATAAGCACCTACATATTGCAATGGATCATGCTGGCAAGTATGCATGCACTGCCAACATATTAAACTTGCACACACCAACTGCCACTTACAAATGTGCTACAAATCATTTACATCTGCTTTTCCTTTTCAAATAAGTTACGCACTGTGCTGCTATAAATGCACCTCTGCATATTTTAACTTTCATTAAGATGCTCCTAAAAAGCAACTGTTTAAAATGGTCAGCATTTTCGATTTTGCATTCGATATAAATCTCACACTTTCCATTTGCACTAATTATATCCCTTACACTGCCACCATTCTCCACCTGCTCACATATATGTGTATACCACCACGTATCTATATATATACAACACTTCGCCTTACATACAAAGTACTCTTCTTTGCGAACATCTACTATAACACAACAAACACGGCTGCAACAGCAATCCACCATTGCAGTACCACTAGGCCACAATTTCATATTATTTAAAAACACTGCAACATATTATAAATACATGACACCACAAACACAGCACTTCTACTATTAAAATCAGCAGCACAAAAATAACCTGGATATGCATCTTTTTTCCACACCCATTGTTGCCCTGTTCCTTCTAATGTACCAAACAGCACTACTCATACTCCAATTGTTTAAACAACATAGTTAACACACTTTTGTACACCCCACATAACACAAATTTATTAACTTGTTTTCCCAACAACTCCAATACCTTCATAAATAGCAACCTCACTTACTAAAAGTGCTTCACCATTACCACATATACCCACTAACTTTCTTTTACTATTACAGGAATGAAGAAGATTGCCAAAGACAGCTACCGAAAAAGGAACACTCTCCATATCCTACAAAGTAAGTGCATCAATATATCATGTATATTTTTCTAATTGTAACAATGTACTTTCACTATAACTTAGCCTAGAGCATTCTTTTTTAATCAACTTTTATTTCACTCTTAATCATTATATTGCAAGATAGCCACTCTTTCTATTTCCATCTAAACATCAACATTACAACAACCACTGTTTTCCTCAAAATTTCATATTGTCCTTACTTATGCAATCACACCACCACTCCATTACTCACTAAACCAAGCACATCACACCTGTACAGACTCTTACTCTTACAACCTTCCCAACTACACTTATCATCCCACTACGCAATCACACAACACTCTCTTTGTCTGTACAATCACACCCACATACCCATTCACAATACATGAGCATACATTCTACAACTTTCAAACCCAAACTTTCTTTTTTTCTCAACAGACAGAACAGAATGCCTACTAATAAGCACTCTGTAGAAAACAGAGAAAACACAAAGCAGATATGAATAAAAGCAAGCCATATAGTCATCTACCGCTAAAACAATGTATAGAAAACATTAAAACAAAACAGCTAGTAACCTCACTCAAAAAAACTAAACCAGCCAGTACTAAAAAAGTATGACCACTCTTCCAAAACATGTAAGTAAAAAAAGATGTACAAACAAAAGCAGACCTACTAATGAAGCTAATACTAAGGCCCTGATTCATGGATTATTTGCGCCAAAAAAACGGGATTCGTGTGCCATTCTGCCCACAAATCCCCATTTGTTAAACAGGGATTTGCGTGCAAAATGGCACACAAATCCCATTTTTTTGTGCAAATAATCCATGAATCAGGGCCTATACCTATCAATGCTAACACAGCCACAGTAAAGCATTCCAAAAAATTCATTTTACAGATAAATGTCCACCTTAAAGTTCTTCACAATCTTATTAAGTCAGCTGAAAAGTCACGGTCTACCCTTAAAAACTACTGCAGAAGACTAATCCTAAAAGCTCAATTTGACAGTGCATTTTGACTAGAAAAAGTTGTTTATATTGATTTTAAACAGAATGAAACCACTAACTAAATGAATCAATAAATTACAAAATGCACTTCTAAAAATGCGCAATGTCAATATTGATACCTTTTCAAACTTCTGTGAAGGTGACTGCGTTCACACAACTAGCACAGAACCATATTTCAATGAAGAGGCTTATAAACAAGAACAAAACAACCCAATTGCCATAGACAGTAATGGCTGAGGATGTGAAATTGTAGGTGACAGCAATGTGGCAAAAGAAACCCTTATAGAAAAAACGTCCACAACAAACTTTCAACCAAATATTCCTTTCACCCACACAAACTGTCCAGTGTATAAATGGACATGCAGCTCAATGTGCAATGTACACCAACAATCCTTTAGATCTTTACAACAATTCCCCAATCAATATGTGAAACTAAACGACAAAACTAAAATTAAAACTTTACAAAACTTGGGGCCTCATTACGACCCTGGCGCTAATTGTTTAACGGCGCCGTAAAAGGCAGCGGCGCCGTTAAACACTTAGCGCCTTACTACGAGGTCCCTTTGCAGGACCCGACCTTAACGGCTGGTCTACACCACCCATTAAAGTAGGGACCCGCAAAGGGACCGTGGTGCTAAGTACGGTACCGCAATTTGCGGTACCGTACTTACAGCCTTCCCCATTCCCATAGAGCCCTATGGGGCGAAAATGGGGAAGGGCCATGGTTCAATGGGGAATTACCACCCACCAACCTTGGAATGGGGTGGTAATTCCCCATTGAACCATGGCAGACTTGTTACAACACCGGCACCAACCATCGTGCAAATAGCGCCATGCTTTAACGCCGGTGTTGTAATGAGGGCCATGGACTCTTCTCCAGTGTGCAGCCACACTGGACTTCGAGAACATTCATTAGCCTACATTTCAAGAATTGCTTTTAAAAGCACCTTCCACCACATCAAAATGTTAGCAACACACCATTCCGCTATACGCAATCTTGTGCATAGACTATACTATGCAATAAGTCCTGCTCTAGAACTGCAAAATGTACATAACATTCTCCAGCATGGAACAGTCAAAGAACGCCCTTTGAGAAATAGAGCACATCCAAAGTAAATAATTTTGAAATTAAGTTGACTTAGAAAATTCAGTAACTTCAGAAAACAGTGGAAACCTCACAACACCAATCTCCTAACAAACACATACAAAAAAAGAAATAGGTATGTTTGAAAACACATCTGCTGAAATACAAGACCAAGTATGTTTCTGTTGTTGCAGAACCTTTTGTCAGCAGTATTTTCCACACTTTTGTTTTTGGAAGCGTAAGATTTGTGTATGTAGTTCACTATGTGTGTTTTCTGAAGGGATGTCACAGGTAATGTATTTATGAATAAACTGTGAAACAGTGGCATCACTGACAAGGCCAAAATTGTGAGCATGTAGATGTGTGGTGCTCCTCTGCATTGATATTATTTTCTCCAAACTAAGTTTTGCACTTCTCCGAGCCGAGGGGTAGTTTTACTCTCCCCCTGCACAGGCTCTCCTACTTATCATCTCCACTGTTCCCCTTATCCACTGTGCCTTCCTCCTCCTCCTCTTCACAGGCTCCATTGCCTGCTGTGCCTTCCTCCTCTGCACATGCTCCCTTGTTTGCTGTGCCTTCCTCCTCCTTTGCACAGGCTCCCTTGCCTTGTCTCACTGTAACGGCTCCCTTGTCATCCTTGGCTCCTCTGCCATCCTCCACTATCCCTCTGGCTCTCCTGCCACCCTTGAAGGAGACCTCTATCCCCTGCGACCCCACACGGAAGACCTTCAAAGGTGACACGCTGTTCCATATTGCCACGCTTAACTCTAGCTCTGCTGTAAAACACTCATCCGACATCAGCAACCTCCTTGAATGCATGAATCTAGATTTGCTCGCCATCACAGAGAAATTGTTCAAGGACAGATCTGTCACAAACTTTTAAACACTCCTACCTGAAGGATAAAAGATCCTCTCTGTGACAAGGCCCAAGGGTTGAGGAGGGAGAGTAGCGTTGATCTTCCCAGAATGGATACTTGTGTCCATCATCCCCACTCAGGCCTACTCCTACCTTGAGTGCTTAGTGGGCAGGATCTCACTCTCTCCTAAATCTTCTCTCCTTATGGCCACCTTCTATCAGCCACCAGGAAAGTCCACTCTCTTCCTCTCAGAATTGGCAGAACTGTCCTCCTCTCTACTCTCCTCCTCCTCTCAACTCCTCCTGCTGGGCTACCTCAACATCCATCTGGACTCTCCTGACTCCACAGGACCTTTCCGCAACCTATGTGATTCTCTCTCCCTCTCTATCTTACCTTCTGGCTTCACGCACACAGCAGGCCACATTTTGGATGCTCTCATCTGTACCGACATCCCTCTCTCTATCCCTCTCTCTACCACTCTCTTTTGGATGGCCCCTCTCCTCTTGCATCGGTACACCATGTGGGGCCACTCGGGTTCAAAGACACCAGACCCATGTAAAGAGTGACAATGGCTGCCTTTGCCTCCACCTGCTCTCTACCTCGTACTCCTGTGGCTGACTCCCACCCTGACACAGCCCTCGCTAACTTCAATCTCTCTATCTCTAACACCCTTGATACTCTTTCCCCTGTCATGGGGGTCAGATTGAAGCCTTCCAAAAAGTGCAACTCTTCATACAACTCTGATCTGGCTGCACTTAAATGCAAGTGTCGGGCAGCTGAGCGGAAATGGAATTTGTCAAGTGGATCCTCTGACAAACTGGCCTGCCGCCTCCTTCAAAGGCAATATTGACTTTGCATCCACACTGAGAAAAGGGTCTTTATTCATGCTTGCATCTCTTTGGCATCAAACAACATGGCCAAACTTTTAAAAGTCTCTAGGAAACTGGCCAATCCTGCAGCAGCCTCCCAGGACCTATGCTCAGCCCTGGCTGCACACTTCACTGCAAAAACCGGCAACATCCTTTCCTCTCTCACTTCCATGTCACATCATACACCAACACCTATTGAGCATCTCTTGGCCCCTCCACCACTTCTCCTCTCTTCTCTAACTCTCATCATACCTGATGAGGTCGCCAGTCATGTCTGGTCTATGAAGGCCTCATCCAAACAGGTAGACCCCTTACCCTCCAAAATCATTAAGGACAACATTGACTCTGTCTCTCTGGCCTTGGCAGACATCTGCAATCTCTCTTTTGCCACTGGAGTTTTCCCAACTTCTCTTAAGCACTCCCTTGTGCACTCCTGCTCAAGAAACCCTCTGCTGACCCCTGAATTCCGGCAAACTAGTGCCCATCTCTATCACCCCTTTCCTGGGCAAACTCCTGGAGAAGCTGTCTATCTCTCAGCTCACCCTCCACACTGAATCTGCCAGTTGCCTCTACGACCATCAGACCAGCTTTAGAGCATCCGGAGGCACAGAAACTGCTCTTCTGAACACCCATGAAGACCTGTTCTCAAAACTTGACACTAACACTCCTGCTGTCCTCATTCTTCTCGACCACTCCTCTGCCTTTGATACGGTAAACCACACCATCTTGATCGCATGTCTCTGTGACACCCTGGGAATCACAGGACAGGCTCTAGTGTGGTTAGCCTCCTTCCTTTCTGACCACCCATGCCAGGTGGAACTTGGGTCCCTTATCTCTACTATCACTCTTTGAACATGTGGCATTCCCTGGGGTTTTAACCTATCCCCCTGGTTCTTCAATGTCTACATGGCGGCCCTGGCACATGAGAGTGCCTCTTCCACCACTAACTTCCAGTGTTGTGCGGATGACACGCAACTCTCCTTCAGGCTTCCCTCAGCCACCTCCTCTTCCTCGCTCATATCTGACTGTCTGTCCGCAATTCAGTCATGGTGTGCTGCAAACGAACTCTGCCTCAACACTAGGAAGACTGAGATCGTTTGCATAGGAACTCCTACACCTGCTTTCCCACTCTCACTCTGGCCGGCCTGCCTTGCCCCTATACCCCCATCCATTTGCGAGGCAAAAATCCTTGGGGTCATCTTCGACTCTAGTCTCTCCTTCTCCACTCACATTTCAAACATTTATACAAAGTCCAATTACCAGCTGCACCTCCTCAGAGGTAATCTTCCTCTTCTCAACTTCCCCCAGCGGCTCACTGTCTCCAGAGCCCTGGGTCTTTCAAGGCTGGACTACTGCAACAGCTTCTTTCTCAACCCCCATGTCTCTACTTTGCGCCCACTGCAACTCATCCAAAACAGAACTGCGAGATTAACCTTGGCCTCAAGCCCAGGGACCACATCTCTCTGGCACTGAAGTCCCTCCACTGGCACCCTGTGGCTGCAAGGATCAAGTTCAAGACCCTCTGCATCGTCCACAAGGCTTTCTGGGGCCTGGGACCTACCTATCTGCAGCAATGCCTACCTAAATATGGTCCTTACTGAGCCCTATGCTCATCTACCACCAACCTTCATGCGAGTGAGCCGGCTCTCCAAGCAGAGATTTGGAAGGAGATCTGTATCCTCAGCAGTGGCCTCCCTCTGGAATAGCCTCCCTGCCACCATTTGTCTTGAGCCTGATCCCCTCAAGTTCAGGAAACTTCTTAAGACATTCTTTTTCTCCTACTCCTTCCCTCTCCCTCTCTCCCTCTACCCTGCTAACCTATCTTCTCCACTCTATTCCCACCTTTCCACACAGCTTGCTGACTGGTGCTGGGTGTACCTCAGAATCTCACAGGCCCCTGGCCCCTTGCTAGTCCTCTTGAACTTGCCTCCGGGCCTCTACTTGCCTCATCCCTACTGCACCAGTTCAAGGACCCATGGTAGTGGCATTTCCCAGCACTTACCTCAGTTTCTGACTGACTGGGTGCACTTAGACTGCCCCCCCACTTGCACTTGTTCTCTCCCAATGCACTTGTTTCCCCCTCCCATCACCTGTACCATCTGTGCACTTGCATGATCTGAACGTACCATGCCTTGAAGATCATCATCTATCTTCCGTGTCACCCCTCCTTGCATGGGGGCACCTTAATGCACTTGGAAAAACTGCAGAATCGCTCTCAGACCTATTTGCTGTTTTCTACACTGTTATTTTGTATTATATGTACTTACTCTGCCGGTGCATACTTGCATCGTTCAGAAATTCAAGGGCTCTGAATGGCTGTTGTTTTTTCCCCTTGTTCCCTCCCCTAATTTGAGTGATTTCACACACTTGCCATGTGTATAGGCACTTTACAAATAAACATTACCATACCATACCATAGCAGATGAAGTGCAGCATGGCAATGAATCGATGATGAAAGTACCTTGATACATTGACATGGATGAGAGAACAGAGTTTTCCTGGTGTGTTTATATATATTCCATCTTTATGTTGGTTTGCATTGCATACAAACTCGTGCAAGTCTCCCAATGGGTACTCTGCACAACTTAAAGTAACAAACCATGTGGATGGGCACAGGTTCCTTAACATACATCATACATCGGTGTGAGATCAGAACAGTATTCTTTTGTACCATGCAAGTTTGCCAAGAGATTTGTGATACTTGCCTGCAAAGCTTAATCTGTGTCTTTTATCTTTTGAAGCAGTTGGGTAGAGGACATGTTAAAATAATTAGAGCCTGTTTTTAATGTGTGTGCAACTCCATAACATAGAGTTGCTAGTTCACTTTCAAACAGGAGGTGGAACATGTATCCTACATTGTTTCTTAAACTGAGGTCTTCAGAATAGATGTGTAAAGAGTGATACTGTGCGGATCTTTCATCATATCTGCCTCCTTTTCCTGTAGGAAAGAGTAGAGGAAAGAAATGTGCTTCTACACTTTTTTTCCCATATGCTCATTGGGGATCCCTTGGCTTGCACATTTGATATGTTTTTAACGCATCATCAGTGGTGTCATTGGAGTGTAGTGGGTGAATTGTATACTGGTCTAAAATGTTGGCTGAAGTTACACGGTTTACACATTCAAATTGCCCAGTTGCTGGTCAATCTTGAATTATTTGGGTGGTTTCTCTTATGTTTTCCTCTAGGTTTACATCTTTGTAGAATTCATTGTTTTCTTTCAGATATTGTAGGGCTTGTCCAACTTTGTTTAAGTTGAATAGTTGTTGCCAAATATGTGTTGTCTTTTGTTGATACACCCTTAACTAATACATTTTCTCTAAGATTTAATGGCAAATATCCTACTTTGCCACAGATGCCTTTTAGCAACTTAGATGGAGGCAATTTGGCTGTTTTCAGTTGAAGGTCTATTATAGCTTGAAATGGGTGCATTATTTGGATTGTAATTCTCTCATACAAGTGAAGTTGTTGGAGAGGTTTTGGAAGTGGAAATATTTCTAAGTTATTAGTGATGGCATGTGATGGCATTTGGTTATTTATTGTCAACCTTTGTATTGCAGAACGTGCAAACTATTGTTCTAGATCTAGATATGTACCCTGTACCTCAATAAACAAAACTTTAAAAAGAAAATGTATAGAAACAGAACCTATAGCATATCTCCCAACAAAACCGCTAATGAAACAACACCCAACTGCTTCTCCATCAAAAAATACAACCAACACAAAACTGTCTAGTACAAACTCAACTACACGTACATCAGAAGACAATCATCTCTTCTCAAAAAAGAACTGCATACCCATTGTAGAATGCAGGAACACAACTCTCTGGCAACACAACTGGAGAATCTATCCTCTCCTTCAAATGCCCCCAATTGTACACAACATTTACTTAAACAGCTCGTGCCAGTTGTGTTTGCAAAGGGTTGTCCTTCATAGAAATGCCACAAATAATCCTGACAGCACATACAAGGTCTCAGGTATAAGGCAAGAATTGGACTTCTAGGCAGGAATGGTAACATTTACCATAAACACAAAGAAAGATACACAAGAATTCCTAATGTACTTACTACACGTACTGGGAACCAAAAACTTCCATATCAATGAAATCTTTCAGGTTTTAAACACGTGGAAACATACATGCACTCTCTGCAAACATGCAAACATGTTTTGCAAGAGCACATCCCTAATGAACAATGTGTATATGTATCCATACCAAATTGTGAATCCATTCCCTTTCACTAGCTTCTGCAGAATGCAAATCGTGGCATATTATGCCCTTTTTGCAATTCAAACTATCGTTCCAGCATGCAAATACAGTCACATAGCCAATATGTCATACTAATGCTTTTAAGGTACAATGCAGATGGTACCAAAAAGAACTGTAAGCACAGTAGCTTTACACACGGCCAAGAAAACCTTCACAAAACTAGGCATAATATATGACCCTGGTGGCACAACCACTTCAGGTCACTATACTGGATATGTCATTAAAAGAAGTTGTTGGTTTAAATGTAACAACACCTCAATTATTCCAAAACATAGGTTACCAGCACATCTATCAAATGCCTACTTAATATTCCTTAAATTCAAATGTACTCACTAAACTGTGGCACAATAAACAGTTAGAATACACCAACAGGTATCTAACGATAACCATAATACTACAATAGTACTTTTAAAAGTCCAGATAGTAATCTAACTACTTCAGAATTTCCCTTCATTGCAATACACTTCAACTGTGCCATCACAGTTCTTGTTAGTGCAAAACGTCTTGTAAAGTCTTATATAGTTAGAATACGACAACAAGTACCTAACTACTTCAAACATTCCCTTAATTACAACAAATTTCAAAAAAACATACTATCACACTTGCATAATTGTAATAGAGTTTTTTAATCGTTTATGGATTTTTTTCCCAATGATTACTTCATGTCAATGCAACAACAGTAAAGCACATACTAATGTTGTACCAAATATAGCACATAGAATATATTGTTTATAAGGGTCAGAAAAAGTAAATCTATCTGGAAAACTGTATGCAATTAAAGTTTTTAAACTATCCTGCTTAACAAATTATACCATTTTATTTTCACAGAAAAAGAACCAGCGATTCCAGCTTTATTACTGTATGCAACTAAGTAACCATACCAAGTGCAAACAAATACATATTCCATAAGCACTATCCCAAATTGTACTACGATGATAAAAGCCATATACACTTCAATTATATAATTCCACTATATTACAATAAATATTGTATACTCCCACTAGATTACCTATAATTACTACACACATACTACTATAGTTTGTGTGGCCAGGCCATGCCTCCAAGAATCTGGCCACTGGTTGCAACCACCACAATAGAATTAAACCATATATCAAGTATGCACAATACACCTTCACATAACAAAACTTGCCCTGAACCCCCTGCGATCCAAAATGATATCCACGGACACCAAAATTGTGGCACATGCACACCCTTTTTTCACCTATAAAAAAGCTCTGTATAATCTTCATTCCAATCCCCCATCCTTTCCAGGCCCTATTTTGGCCACCAAATTACCCCAAATATCTTTTTCAGACTTTTTCCTCTCCAAGCTATCCGTGGATACCAGCGGCTGTCCGCGGATCCAACATGGCGACCGCTTAGAAACATATGATGCACCGCACGCTTTTGAGCATCCAATCAGCGGGCACGTACCATGTCCGTGGACAGCACACCACACCCTGATTGGTCCCGATGTGTACGCGGACCCCGAATCAGAAAGTGAGTCTGTGGACCGGACCCAGATATCACTAACTGTTTTGACCAACTTTGTGTCTGTTTTTACACCAAATTTATAAAAGCACGCTTTTGGGACCAAGCCGGTGTTTCTGGCACAAATTTGGTGAAAGCCCATCCAGTGGTTGGGGCTGTAGGCATGAGCACAACTTTTTTTCCATTGTGCCTATGAGGATTTCCACACATTTTAGGCCCCCCCCTGTAATATTGCCCCTCCTGGATGAAACCACACCAAACTTCGCAAAATCATTCTTCCAAGTGGTCCATATATTTCTTCTTTGGCATTTGTTTGTGATGATTCGTCCGGGGGTGGGCAAATCTATAAGCTACCCAAAACGTGCTCTTTGTATGAGTTGAACAACTTAACAATAACTATAGTGCTGCTACCACAGGCCCTGTAATAGATAGATATAGATATAGATATAGATAACCACCAGTAGATTGATGTGAACCCACTGGTGCTCTGTCACCCAGGTAGCTGGCTTACCAGCTGAGTAATACCAGCAAGCCAAATTATACACAAGTGCATCACAGGTATGACAATAGACATATTCATTCGTACAACTCACACATGCTGTAGTCAATGTACACAAATGCAAAATGCATCAGAGTTCTCAACCAGCACCACTCAGACACAGACTTCCACACTTCCCACCACACTTCACACCACGACATCAAAGAGCGCTATCCTCAATTGTCCTTCTATCATAAATACCATATACACTTCAATGAATATAATTCTACCATATTATAAATACTGTTTAATCCCCCTACGGTACCTATAATTACTTTACACGTATTGCTATACCATGTTTTGCCAGTGGCCAGATTCTTGGCCATGCCCCCAAGAATCTGGCCTCTGGCTACAACCACCACAATGTAATTAAACCATATAACAAGTGCATATAATACACCTTCAAATAACAAGTCTCACCCATCCAAATGATATCCACAGACACTAAAAGTGACTGCAGACTTAGGGGCAACTGCAAACCCCTTTTTCACCTATAAAAACAGCTCCATGTCAACTTCATTCCACTCCCCCACTCTTTCCACACCCTCTCTCGGCCCCCAAATATCCCCAAATGGGTTTTCCAGACTTTTTCTCCACCACGCTATCCGTGGACCTCAGCGGTTATCCACAAATCCAACATGGTGAACGTTTAAAAAACATGACGCACCTCACGTTTTTCACCATCCAATCAGTGGGTGGGTATGATGTCTGTGAACAGCACGCCACCCCCTGATTGGTCCAGACGTGTCCGCAATCAGGAAGTGGGTCCATGGACCAGACCCAGATATCACCCATTTTTGTTTACCTACTTTTTGGGCATTTCTTTTAAACTACTGGATGTGTTTACAACAAATTTAAAAAAGCATGCTTTTGGACCAAGCAGCTGCTCCTGGCGCAAATTCGGTGAAAGTCTGTCCAGCAGTTTCAGCTGTAGGCGCAAGCAAAACAATGTTTTCATTGCATCTATGAAGATTTCCACAAATGTTGGCACCCGCCCATAGCTTTGCCCCCCCTCCACCCCACTCCCTGGCAAAACCACACCAATCTTCTGGAAATCATTCTGAGGGGGCCACATACTTTTTGCAAAGCTTGATGAGGATTCTTCGAACAGCGCCCAAGTTATAAGCCATCCAAAAAGTTCTCTTTCTATGAGACAATTTGTGACTATGGGCCTCATTACAACCTTGGTGCTAAGTGCACCAACTTTACCACCATGGTGTAAACTCCGTTTACACCATGGTGGATGGCGGATTTACCGCCCCATTCCAAGGTGAGTGGGGCGGTAAATCCCCATTTCCCATTTTCCCTTCCCCATTCCCATTTTTGCCCCATAGGGCATAATGGGAGTGGGGAAGGCGCTAATTACGGCGCCGTAAATTACGGCGCCGTAATTAGCACCATGGCAGGTTAGCGCCATGGATTTTAACGCCTGCTAAAAGCAGGCGTTAAAATCAGAATCAGGCGTTAAGGGTTAACGGTGGCGTTAACCCTTAACGCCTGAGTTGTAATGAGGCCCTATGTGACAACTTAAACTACATTATAGCATTCTGCAGTACATAACCTGTTCTCCTAGGCTGACATTGTTCTATAGAAATTATTCATATTCTGAAGTGCTGCATGTTCTCAATAGCAGTTAATTAGTTTAATATACCTGCTCCCCATTTCATCCTTAGCCTTCTCTGCCCCATTAAACGGACAGCCCTGTGCTCCCTATGTTAGCACGTGCGAAGACCCTGTCCCCAGATAGCAAGTCTGTGTGAGTCTTGTTGAAGTTTTATGTCCTGGTAAGGAGGTAAACGACCCCAAGAATAAGCAAACACCAATTATAAACAACAACCTGGGCTGTGGCATTGAATTGAGGGGAATGTGTTTGATGGACAATGTAAGTCTCCTTCTTCATCATCATGTGGGATGACTACCACAAATCCCCATGATCTTAAAAGTGAAAGTTTGATATCTTGGTGTGAACAGAGACACAGGGCCTCATTACACGGTAGGCGGTAGGGGTTTACCGGTACCAGTAAGGGCACAGGTACCGGTAAACCCCTACCGCCTTACTACGCGTTCCCTTTGCGGGACCCGACTTTAACGGCTGGTTTTACCAGCTGTTAAAGTTGGGTGCCGCAAAGGGACCTCAGAGCTAATTACGGTACCGCAATTTGCGGAACCATAATTAGCACATTCCCATTATGCCCTATGGGGCAAAAACGGGAATGGGGAAGAGCCTTGGTGAATGGGGAATTACCGCCCCCGCTCACCTTGGAGTAGGGTGGTAATTCCGCCATCCACCAAGGCGGACACGGGAAAATACCGGCGGCAACCATGGCGCTAATAGCGCCATGGTTACCGCCTACCGTGTAATGAGGCCCACACTCTTGCATGCATCTGTCTTCAAGTCTTGCAAGAATTCATGAGCCCTTGCCCAAAATACAGAAGCCACATACTCACACTGCTCTATCTACCAGGCATAAGCACACCTAGGGGTGGGGCGGGTTGGTCATTTTTTTTAGCAAACTCCATATTAAAAGAGCATGCTCATGAAGGATCCTCCCCCATCTTAAGTCACTAAATTCAAATGACAGCGGGCTGACACCCTATAATATAAAAATATAAAAAGGCCACACGAAAAGGAAAGGCATGGAATTGTAAGTTTGAGGCAAGAGGGGTGACTGAGGAGGAGATGAGCAGCTGGGAGGAGGTGAGAGCTTTTAAGAGGAAAGAAAAGGGAGGAGAAAAGAACAAAGGAGAAGAGAGGAGGGGAAGAGAGGAGAGAAGAGGAGAGACGGGAAGAGAAGAGGAGAGAAGAGAAGAGAAGAGAAGAGAAGAGAAGAGAAGAGAAGAGAAGAGAAGAGAAGAGAAGAGAAGAGAAGAGAAGAGAAGAGAAGAGAAGAGAAGAGAAGAGAAGACCCCCGTGGCCACATGTAGGTGAATGTGCAAATTTCTTAGAAGTCAGTTAGCCAAGACCTTGGGCCTCATTACGAGGTAGGTGGTAAAGGATTACCGCCACCGGTAAGGACACCGGTGCCGGTAATCCCTTACCACCCTATTCCGAGGTCCCTTAGCGGGTCCCTTCCTTAACGTCTGGTAGGCGTTAAGGACAGGACCCGTTAAGGGACTTCAGAGCTAATAACAGTACCGCAAATTGCGGTACCGTTATTAGCTTCATCCCCATTCCCATTGAGCCCTATGGGGGCTCGAATGGGAATGGGGAATGGTTCCCAGAATGGGGATTTACCGGGTCCTCCAAGGTTGGAATGACCCGGTAAGTCCCTATTTCAGGAACCTGGACCCAGTATGCGGTAAGGGGGTAGCCATGGTGCTAATAGCACCATGGCTACCTCCTACCTCGTAATGAGGCCCCTTGTCTAACATCTTAGACTCACCTTGATAAAGTAGTTTTCTCCATAGAATGAAAATAGATCTTTCTTCTGTATTACTATGATTATGGCATCCCTCAGGTGAGTCAGAAGCGGTTCCTTGCCTAAACTGTCTTACAGAGTACCCAGTTGTGCCTTGTTTAAATTCCCTTTCATGTATTTCCATAATTCAACTATCAAGACCCTTTTGCCTAATGTCTTCCAATTCTTCATTTGCTCACCAGCATTTTCTATCCTGCTCTCTGCCACTTCCTCTTCTAGCAGCACAATGCATGCATGGAACTCTGTCTCTTCACCTTCTATTTTAGTGGAGTATTTCCCATAGTAGAAGTCTAAAAGAAAATCCACAATTCTGCTCTCTTCCATCAGTAGTTTCTCTGTACTCTCATTAACTGCCACCATTAATTTTCCATCCCCCCGCAAAAATCATTGAGAGTTCCCTCCTTTGTCACCGTTTGTTTATCAAACAGCTCATATACCAGAGTTGTAACCAGGCTATGCCTACCTGTACCTCTTCTGTAAACTTCTGAAAAAGTCCCTTATGCCTGAGAAGGCAGTTGCAGGAAAAACACTCTGTCCTGAATTTGCAAACCCTCCCTATTGAATTTAAATCATAGAGAAGCCAGTGCCAAAGGAGGCGCAGATGGAGGATTGTTCCTACAAAAATGTAATTTTCAGCAAATTCCACAAAGCCATGATATGATATGATATTTTATTTCGTACTCGTACACAAGTGTGTCAGACCCCGAAAAGGCAAGGGAGAGAAACACAGGAAAACAAAAACAATGATCTTAATATGCCCAGTGACATTGAGAACATGCAAATGCATGGGAGAGTGAGAGGGGGAAAGTGCAAGGAAGGGGGGAGAAGTAGAAAGTGTGGAACAATGGAGAAACAAATAAATAGATAAATAAATAATAAAGGCAACAAGAAAGTGACAATGGTAGTGCGGCCAGCAAGTGGCAAGTGCTGGGTTTGAGGCAGCAGACAGGTTATGTCTGATAAGTGCAGGAAGAAAATAAAAGGGGGGGCTGTATGGGTACAGATACAGGCCCCAGAGCAAGGGGTGGCTCGAAGGCAGTGTGGGGTGGGGGGTGGCAGGGTGAGCAGGTACCTGGGTCAGTAAGACAGAGGGTAAACAAGAGCATGGTGCTGAGAGAGACAGATCAGCACGGGAGAGAAGGTACAAATGCAGAGGCAAAGAGGAAGGAAGGTCTTGAGGTGCTTCCAGAACCAGAGATGGTTCTCCTCAAGTTTCAGAGTTGCAGGGAGGCTGTTCCAGAGGGAGGCCCCAGCCTAAAACACAGATCTACCACCAGCTTGTTTCTTTGAAAAACGACTAACCCTGAGGGAGGTAGAGGAGCTAAGAGCTCTAGAGGGGAGGTATTTGTAGAGGGATAGCTGAAGATATTTTGGACCCAGGCCAGAGAAAGCCTTGTGGACAATGCAGAGGGTTTGGAATTTAATTTTTGCATCCACTGGGAGCCAATGGAGAGATTTCAGAGCTGGAGAGAAATGGTCCCAGGGCTTGAGGCCAAGGACAATTCTCGCAGTCCTGTTCTGGATTAGTTGCAGAGGGCGAAGAGTAGAGGCAGTTAGATTTAGAAAGAGAATGTTGCAATAGTCCAACCTAGAGTGAACCAGAGCTTGGGAGACAATGAGCTTCTGGGGGAAGCAGAGGAAAGGCAGGGGACCTCTGAGGAAGTGCAGTCAGAAATTTGACGTATTAGAGACATCTGAGATGTGGGCGGAGAAGGAGAGTGTGGAGTCAAAGATGACCCTGAGGTTATTAGCCTCAAAGGTGGGAGCAGGAGGAGGGCCAAGGGAGGCCGAACAGAGAGTGAGGGCAAAGGATGGTGAAGATGTACCGATAAGAAGGATCTCTGTTTTGCTGGCATTATGACAAAGTTTGTTGGCGGCACACCAAACTTGAATGGCAGTTAGGCATTCAGAGATGAGAGAAGGAGAGGAGGTGGCGGAGGACAGCCTGTATATGATTTGAGTGTCATCTGCATAGCACTGGAAATTGGAGCAGAGAATGGCAATGCAGTGGGTGAGAGTTGCCAGGTATTGGTTGAAAAGCTAGGGTGAGAGGTTAGACCCATGAGGAGCACCACAGGTAGAGAGGGAGATAGATGAGAGGAAGGACCCAAGTAGGACCTGGGAGGGTTGATCAGAGAGGAAAGAGGTCAGCCAGACCAGAGCATGATCGGTGACACCAGGTTATCCATCTTAACAAGGAGGGAATGTTGGAATCAAGGTTGGAGAGCAAATCTTCACGAATGTTCAAGAGAGCAGTTTCTGTGCTTCTGGCATTTTTCCTGTGCATCCTTTCGGAGGTTCCCCTGGATCAGGGGAGAGGTGGGAAGGAAAAAGGAGACATCTCTGTCAGAGAATTTGTAGGTCGTACCAATGTATTATCCCTGATCCAGGAGAGGTTGGTTCTCTCTCCTTTGATACAAACCCTGGGCCAAGTAAGCATCACTAAGTTGATCTCTGATCACAAACAAGTATTTGCGGCACTCCAAATTCAATCATTGAATATCAACAAAAAATCCTCTATGGAACATGACAACACCGGGGACAGGGGGAAATTGAAACAGTGTTCTGTTCAGCCCACATGAAGACATTCTCTGCCAGCAGCATGAGGGAATGGTACTCTTTCCCTGCCTTGCCTGTTCAGGTATGCTTTTGATACCATGCTTTTGGTCCACACCCTGAATGGCTTGCTTAGCATATGAGGAGAAAAGTCAGTAGAGTTTAATAATCTCTGGTCACCCCCACCAATTCTATGACCTGGTGCTATTGGAGGCAACTAACCTCCCCTATGCTTGCATGATACCCAATGTTGCTCTCCATCCCAGGTGACTGGCATTGTTGTTAATAGAACTGGATCTGGCCAGAAGATTCACTTTGACTAAAGTCTCAAGTTTCAGTCACAACTGTGGCAAATTCATGAACCTGTCCATTAGGGGAATCATGACTTTGTAAAGTGTGCTTGCTGGTGCCTAATGGCTCAAGATATGAATCATCACTGATTCAATTGACTCCATTCCCAAGGTACCTGCAAAATCACGTGTTCTTGCCAAGAAGGCCCACTATCGGCTGCACCTCCTCAGAGGCATTCTCGCTTCCCTCACCTTCCCTCAGAAACTCAATGGCTCCAGAGCTCTGGTCCTCTCCACGCTGGACTACTGCAAAAGCCTCTTCCTCAGTCTTCCTTCATCTTCCCTTCGACCCCTTCAACTAATCCAGAATAGGACTGTGAGACTTATCCTTGGCCTCAAGCCCAGGGACAGCATCTCTCCAGCTCTAAAATATCTCCACTGGCTTCCAGTTGCTGCTAGGATCAAGTTCAAGACAATCAGCATCATCCACAAGGTTTTCTAGTGCCTGGGACCCTGCTACACCCAACTCTCCCTCCCTATATACCTCCCTGCTAGAGCCCTTCTATCTTCAAGCTCCAACTCTCTGCTGGTCATATGCTTCTCTAAGCAGAGAGTGGGGGGTAGATCTCTCTCCTCCACAGGGACCTCCTTGGGAATAGTTTTCCTACCCCTCTGAGGCTTGAGCCGAATCTACTTAAGTCCTGGAAGATCCTCAAGACCGTCCTTTTCTCTTCTTCTCTCTCCCCCTCCTCTGCTAATACCCGTCTGTCACAGTGACTGGCTGCCTGGTTCCCTCTGGGTTCTGAAGGGCACCAGCCCCCCCCCTCCAAGTCCTCCCCCTTCCTCGCACTTGGCATGTGGACCCTCATCCTGTGCATTACCTGGCACTTGTTCGCATGACATCCCCTTAGCACTTGCCTAGCCCCTGTGGCCCTCTCCCTCTCCTCCATCCCCCTTTTTCACTTGCACTCTCTCCATGCCCTGCCATCCTTTCCCACCCTAGCACTTCGCATTCACGCAGACCATCACTTCCCTCCCTATCCCTCACACTTATTGTTACTGCACTTGCACAATCCGAATGTCACAAGGCCTAGTAGAACGGTATTGTTATCTTTCTCCCTTGGCCCCCCATTTATTTTGCATCATGGCACCTTGAAACAACATTTGTTATATAGGTGCCCTAGAAGTATCCAATAAATAAATACAAGAAAAATCAAGAAATTGTCTAGCTAGAGACGGATCTGTATTCCTTACTGATGGAAGAGAGCCATCAGTGTTGCAACCAATTGTGTAAATATTATGGGGTGAACTTCAGGCCTGATAAAAGGACCCTTTACTACTATTTCTTTCCGAGAACATCAAACCAGGTAAAGCTTTGGTGAGCTTTCTTCATCAGAACATGTCGAACAGAGTCTTGCAGGTCCAATTAAATAAATAATCTGCTAGAATCTTCTGCAGTTCTCCATGACAACGTAGCCAGAAACAATACACACATGTATGGGTCTCAAATTTAGTTCAACAAGAAATCTCAATGATGATTTGGAAAACATGAGAGTAGAAGCGTTAAAATTCCTGTGACTGGGACACTGCAAGTGCATCTTATCTCAATAGCATATGCACTTTATCTTCAACAATCTCCTGTTCTCCATTGTCTTTGGAGTCTGAGTGGTCACAGGACATTTGTGAGATGGTGCTGTGGAAAAATGCAAAAGCTTAACTTTCTGATATACCAATTGTTGCCAATGGCTCATTTATCAATGTTTCCGAGGCTTGTTTGAAGAACCTCAGACAGTCAGGGCTGCTGGTTGTTTGCTGTAGCTGTGGTTGCCCTCAGAATTTGGTATTTGTTTTTTTCAGAAGCTGGCTTGATTCTGGGAAACCTAGATTGGTAGAACCCCCTGGAAGGTTGAGCTTTCTGGTAAACATGTTTCTAGATGTGGTGCCCTGTACTGGCTGGGCAGGAGTTGCAGCCCTTTGTCCTGCTTCAGTTTTGGATCAAGGCTCCTAGCCCTGTCGATGGCCTGCCATTCCATTTTGTGGAAAGGAAGACATAAGACAAGAAGGTTGTGGGGCGAACAGCACTCTTATTCATGTCTTCCAGAGTAGGATCCACACACGAAAGAGAAAACGAAAACTAGCTTTGGTGTAAAAGTTCGGTCATGAAGTAAGGACACCTCAAAGAGTAATGAAGGTGGCTAAGGAGGGGATTGTTGGATAATGAGTGATATCATTGTTTCTCCAAGCTCTGCTACTCGACCTTCATCTTCTGAGACTGTTACTGTGATTTTAAAGAGAGCATCTATGACCAAACTCATTCTCCTTTACAGGTCTGGCTCTGGCTTCTAGGTGGATCTTGATTACTTGGGCATGTTCAGTGTTATTAGTATAGATGGCTCTAATTCAGTGTGTTTTATCTTTCAACTTATGGGGTGGAGTTTGTGCCTGGAGCTCTAGCTCCTCCTTTCTTCCTTTGCTGCCCATTGCAACTGTGAGTTGATACATTGGGCCTCATTACGAGGTAGTAGGTAGCCATGGTGCTATTAGCACCATGGCTACCCCCTTACCTCATTCCGGGTCCGGGTTCCTGAAATAGGGACTTACTGGGTCATTCCAACCTTGGAGGATCCGGTAAGTCCCCATTCCGGGAAACATTCCCCATTCCCATTCGAGCCCGCATAGGGCTCAACGGGAATGGGGATGGAGTTAATAATGGTACCGCAATTTGCGGTACAGTTATTAGCTCTGAAGTCCCTTAACGGGTCCCATCCTTAACACCTGGTCAGACCAGGCATTAAGGAAAGGACCCGCTAAGGAACCTCGGAATAGGGTGGTAGGGGATTACCGGCACCGGTGTCCTTACCGGTGGCAGTAATCCCTTACCACCTACCTCGTAATGAGGCCCATTGTACGTTGCTGCTCTCTGGTTGACTGTTTTCCTTTTTAGATCCCTGCCAGTCATGCCATGCCACATACAGAAATATTCTTGCATTGCATGAGAATTGGCACCAGTAATTTAGGGGTGGGAAAACAATAATTTCACGTGCCATTCCCTTTAACACCTTTCATCCGAAATAGAATCCCAGCGGACAATCAGGAAGTAGGCTGTCGCCCTCATTACGACCCTCGCGGTAAGTGAAAAACGATGCCGGTAAAGGATTACCGGCATCGCTTACCACTAGGGCCGATTATGACCCGAGATAGCGATATTAGCGGCACCGCAATCAACGGTGCCGTTAAAAGCGCCAAGCGCGGGGGCACGCGACTCCTATGCCGGAAATACCGCCATGGCGCTAAGTTGTGAACATTACGAGACATGGAAATAACGCCTTTGTGAAGGCCGTAAAGTACCTTACCGCCATGGCGCTAACAACGCCATCGCGGACCAACCGTAAATGGCCATGTGCAGTGTTCCCAGCTGCAACAGGTGCACACAATCAGCACAGCTGGAGTCAATACAGACTGGGCAAGCACAAAAGTAGCACACCCCACCCCTTCCCACACACAGTTACACTATGAATCCAACACTACTAGCAATGCTGGGGCTGCCGGACCTGATTACAGTGGAAGTGCCACAACAAAAACTACAAGAAGTACAACAACAGGCAGCACAGAGGTGACACAGGAGGAGAAGGAGGGCAAGGCAGGGCCAGCATGCCCCCACCAGCACAGCCAGTGCCACCATGCAGGCAGCCAGCAATTCCACGCACCTGAGCCAGTCCATTCAACCTAACCGCTGACCAGATCCACACCCTGTACCCTCTGGACCGGGACACCATCACCACCATTGTGGAAATGATACATGACGACATAGTCAGCCTCATTGAAACACGCACCGCCATCCCACCCCTACTGAAGGTAGTGTCTGTGCTCCACTTCCTGGCCACAGGCACCTACCAACACACAATGGGGCAACTGCATGGCATTTCACAACCATTATCCTCACGTACGCTGAACCAAGTGCCTGATGCCCTCCTCAAGCACACAGACAAACACATTTCCTTACCACGGTCTGCCCAGGAGATCTCAAACACCAAAGTGGGTTTCCATTCACTGGCCGGCATACCTGGTTGCATTGGCACCATTGACTGCACCCATGTGGAATTGATGGTCCCACATGCCATGAAGGTAGTGTACCGCAACCGTAAGCTATACCACCCAATCAACATGCAAATGGTATGTGACTCGAACAAGATCATCACACAATGGTGTGCCCTATTCCCCAGATCAACCCATGACTCAATGGTCCTGCGAAACTCCACGATTCCACGCTACATGGAGCGACATGCAGGGCAGAGATCCTGGCTACTCGGTGAGTCGCATGTTAGGCTCATGGAAATGTGATGTGGGTAGGTGATGGGGGCATACATGCATACTTCACCTGGCTGAGATGGGGGGAGAGATGCATACTTCACCTAGCTGCGAGTACCAGAGGGAATGGAGCAAGCACATACCCCAAAAGCAGCCCAGACTGGACCTGACACCTGACCACATAATGCAAGATGTAAGCAGCCCTACCATGCCAATGAAGCGGTGTCCCAACCATCCTACAGACATCTGCATGTGCACTGTACCAAATCAGACTGCATCCCCCTCAACAAAATGCAGCTACAAGCAACGACTATAGCCAATACACACCACAAAACACCATGAACTGAAAGGCCAGTCCCCCATCACTGCGTATAAAGGAGTCACATGAGGGTCAAATACATCAATACACCACTACACTGACACAGATGCCCAACTACATTGCATGACACCATTTGTTGTGCGTAGTGAGAGCATCATGAGGCTGACATCAACGTTGCCAGGATGAAAGCATACAAATTACAGGACATCTGCAAGATCACAGAAACAACCGTCATGGACTAACACAGTGCATGTGCACTCACAAGGAACTGGACCCCCCAGCGCGCACTAGTCGATGGCATGCAAAACAGTCCATAAGAGGAATACACACATAGCACTCACATCGTGTGACTCCATCCATGCGTGGAAATGGGCTTGAGATGAAGAAACAAATGCATGCCATGGTATCACTCAATTAGGTCAAACATGATGAATTAATTTACACATACATTGTTGCCCACATGCAGGTGATGCAGGCTATTCTTTGAAGCGGTGGCTTCTTACCCCAGTCCGGAACCCAAAGAACAGGCAAGAGGAGGACTATAATTGTGCCCATACACAAACCCGTGTGGTGATTGAGCAGACATTTGACCTCTTGAAGGCACGGTTTCGCTGCCTCAGCAGGTCTGGTGGGTCACTCCTGTACCGCCATGAGAAGGTGGCAAAGATTGTCATGGCATGTGTGATGCTACACAATATGTGCATCAGACGGAATGCACCCCAGGGAGGACGCGATGCACAAGAGGGACGTGACATGCGTCAGACTCTGATCAACAAAATTTTCTAGCACACATGGATGGGGGGTGTCACATGGAGATGTCACTTGGGGCACCGGGTGTGTCTGGGACATGCACACTGTAGACTGTTCACCAATAAAACACACGTAGGCAATGAGCAATGTCCATACAAGTGATTTGTGCACAACCAAAAAGTTTATTGAAATAGTCATTCTAAGTGAACACACCCACTCCACCCTGCCCCCTCATCTCCCCAACACACCCACTCCCCCCTCCCCTCTCAACTCCCCAACACACACCCTCCCTCCTCCCCCCTCAACTCCCCAACACACCCGGTGAGGAGGAACTGGGCTGCTCACACGGACACATGTCCCTCATTGTTTGGACTAGCTCGGAAAGTATGTGCCGCACCACGGCCAGTTCAGCACAAATGTCCTTAGAAGTGGACTCAATGGCAGCCTTTACAGTATCAGCACATTCGCGCATTTCCCCCCTTGCGCTGACGCATTCTGCCTCATGCTGTGTCAACAGGGATGATAGCTGCTGTTGCCGTGTGATTATTTCTTGCATCGACTCCTGGGTTTTGTGGCCTGTGGCTGATGGTTCTGGCGTGTCCATTATGCTGCTCCCCTCCTGCACATCTGCTACTGGGCATGGAGTGGCTGGCCAAGAGTTTTCAGGAGATTGCCCCTGTATGCCATTGTCATGCTGCCTGCACGGGGACAGGTAGGGGGATCCACAACAACATCTACATTCCCTTCCTCTTTGTCTGAGCTAGCTGCGGTGGCAGCAGTCTCACCGATGGTGCTGCTTCATGCGGACCCAGTGCCTTCAGTGGACACCACTGGCCGGATGGTTGAAGTCGGTGGTGCCGTAGTGCTTGACTTGCTGCACATCAGTGCCGTGGCCTGTGATGTGCTGTGGGATTTTTGCTGTTGTGGGGGTTTGCTTTTTCCACCTGAGGTGGAGGGACGGTGTTGTGGCTCTTCGTTCCTGGGCTTCTTGGCAGGTGTTGTGCCTGTGTCTTCATCGTCATTGTCCGAATGAGAGCCTGTGGTGGACCAAAGGAGGGAGAGGGTTAGTGATAGGTCTACGGACATTGAGCAGGCATTGTGATGGCTGCATTCATTTTGATTACTAGATGGTGCCCATTGGAGGCAGTGACATACAGGTTGTCTCCCTCTTAGGTGGTAGAAGCATGGAGGCATGTGGGTGGCTACAGAAAGGGGGTGCATGATGCATGTGTACAAGGTGGTCAGCACTGCCTGTAGGCAGTCTTGTGGTAATGTGTCGTGTGGACCCTGTTAGGTATCATTGCACTTCCCAAACATCTGGACATCATTGTGTTGAGTTTGGCATAGCTGGACTTAATGCACCTACCTGCGTTGCCTGATGTCGGGGCTCCTCTCTCCATATCTCCGACCCCCTCAATGCTCTCCGTGCCTATGGTTGCGGCACATATCTCCTCCCACGGCTGCAGTTTGATGGCCGACTCAGCTCCTCCGCCAGTCGCCATGCCCAGATTCCTATTGCCATACTCCTGACGCGGAGACGTAGATCGTCCCACCTTTTTCTGCATTGTCTGGCATTGCAGGGTGTTTTGCCGACAGCACTGACCCTCTGGGCTACCATGGCCCATTTGGCCTTCTTTCTCATCAGCGCCGATCTGGTCATCTCCGTGGAAAAGACAACATCGGCATGCTCTTGGAGTGTTTCGGCCAACATATTTAACTCCTCCTTTGAAAAGCGCTCCTGCCGCAGCCGATCTCTGGTCTTTTTCAAAACTTTTGGCATTGTGATGTGGAATGGGTGTTGTAGAAGGTTTGTGGAGGTTGTGGGGGGTCAGGTGTCCACTGGTTGAAGAGAATGGTAATGGATTGTGTTTTTAAAGATGGCCACCGTGCTCTTTCCCGTTCCTGTGCGGTGACGCAACTTCCGGATCCGCTTATTTATGGTCGCCGCTAATAGCGGTTCCCACTAATTTTCGGTTACCGCTATTAGCGGTGACCGCTAATGTCGATGGCTAGGGTGGCGGAGGTGCTATTTGCACGGCATACGATGCTGGTAAGTGGGGTTTTACGGCCATTAGCGGCATGGCGGTGATTATATTACCGGCATGGCGCAATGCTCATGCCCGAGAAGTCCTAATGTGCCGCTTTTAGCGGTCTCTGGCCAGCAGGGATACGTTAATTGCGCCATGCCGGTAATGGCCGTTACTTACCGCCATGGTCGTAATGAGGCCCTGTGTGTCTGCAGAGGATCCTGTGAGACAACGGGGGTCATTCCGAGTTTGGAGGCAGCCATGGTGCTATTAGCACTATGGCTGCCTCCAAACTTAGGTCTGGGTCCGTGGTGTCGGAATGAAGACTTACAGGGACATTCCGACCTATGCGAACCCGGTAAGTCCCCATTTCGAAAACCATTCCCCATTTCCATTTGAGCCCCATTAGGGCTCAATGGGAATGGGGAAGGAGCTAATAATGGTAGCTCCATGGTCCCTTAATGGGTCCCACTAAGGCTGGCTGGTAAAATCAACCGGCCCCGGTGGGACCCTCTAAGGGACCTCGTAATAGGCGGGAGGGCGTTAACGGCACTGCCATCCTTACCGGTGCCGTTAACCCCCTACCACCAGGGCCAGAATGACCCCCAATGAATATTTAGGTGGAAGATGACCTGAATGTACATATGCAGGGAAGGGCGCAGATGGCAGCACCGATGCTCGATCTATGGCCCACAATGGGATGCACCCTCTGAGCAACCCATGCCTGCAGGTGGATGTTTACACATCTGACCAAGAGTAGCTTATTCGTCTGCCAGACCTATACCACTGCCCTCTGAGATGGCGCGTACTGCACCCTGACATACATTGCTAAAACAATGAAGTGAAGAGATACAATCCGGCTTTATAAATTAGGTGAACCATGTGATAAATCAGACTGTAGTTCATGTTAGCCTTTCTGAAATCCTTTAATTTTGATTAAGGCTTTATGAAAAAGGCTTGAAAAAGAATTTTGCAGAACAGTTCCTAAGGTGATTAATAGCAGACATGCGTTCAACATCAGCTTTCCTTTGTATATTAACCGATAAATTACTTGTTTCCACTTTTAAATTTGCTGATCATGTGATTTTTTTTTCTAAATCAAATCGCTCAGTTTTCCTAAAAAATGTGCATAAGAATGTCGAAACCCTACTTCTACAATACCTGCATTAGTTACGAGGGATATTGGAAGATTAGGAAAGCTGCAACTGTCAGGAAAACGCATTCTGAGATGCAAACAGTTTTGCTGAGCCGCAGGCACTTTCCATACATAATTGTTGGCATAGCTGAAATGCTGTTTTTGCTGGTACGTGTGAATGGAACCCACCGAGGCAGAAGGCCAGTTTTCGATTCGGGAAGTCACTGTATTTGAAATAAAAAGGCCCCCATTGTTCAAATACGTCCAATTGGTATTCACGATAAATTCGAGGCTGACTGTTCCGTCTCTATTGAAACTCGTGCATGTTCCAAAATCACGCCTACCTTCACTCTTGAAGGCTTGTTCTGCTGCCCTTAGGACAATACACTGCCATGGTGGTGATTACCTGTAAAGAACACATACCTATGACTTTCACCTGACACCAGCGATTTTTCTGTGACTTATTATTGGCATGTCTTTTTGAATTATATACGTATTTGCACAGGGACGTTGCAACTGACCTGCAAATAAACTTAACATATATTACATTTAAATAAAATCTCAACATCTGACAACATTTTAGTAGAGATTCACACTGCATGCATTTTCTTTAACGGGATCAATGTCTGCATTTATTCTTCCATATTTGTGTACAGTTTTATAGTATGCATCTTTGCGTTTATTTCAA
Source organism: Ambystoma mexicanum (assembly GCF_040938575.1). Lineage (NCBI taxonomy): Eukaryota > Metazoa > Chordata > Amphibia > Caudata > Ambystomatidae > Ambystoma > Ambystoma mexicanum. Next base: position 930,174,429 of record NC_090921.1, on the reverse strand, counting down.
CAAACCCTATGTAACCAGGGCTGGACTGGGAACCAAAATAGGCCCTGGAAATAGTTTTCAAAGTGACCCCATTTTACACATTTTCAGCAAGCCCAACCCTTTTCCTTTGGGAACATTAGGAAATACCACACAAAAGAGGCCCAGGGTGCAGAGGCCTACGGGTAAATCTCCTGAGTTCCCTATAGACCAGTCCATTCCTGTGTGCAATGTCCATAAGCATGGGTGTGCGATACTGTACCGGATTCCCACTCTTTCTTATTCCCCTTGCAACGTTCAGCATGTGAGGAAATGACTACTTCCCCACACGACTGCAGGAGGACTACCAAGAGATACACCTCTTTTACATTTTGGAGTAACGAGCACAAGCTATATTCTTAGGTGGGGTGTGAATGTGATGGCAGTACCAACACAAACAACATTAGTACAAGCACTCTAAAATATAATAATGTCCAGTTAGGGTTCTATAAATATACATATACTTCAATTACATAAACCCATATGCAAACAACTATTTAGAAAACCACTAACAAAACACAACGCTGATGAATGAACACTGAACAGGTAGGACATATATGCGATAGCACACTGGTGACTGGATCAGGGGAGAAGTGGAAAGAAATTGCAACAGTGTCACTTGAAAAAGCATAGTTCCAGGACAGTTTGAATTGGCAGAAAACAGGTATCCAGCAGCTTTGTGCTTCTTGGGGGACTGTTAGTCTCACTCCAGGTACTCAAGGAGAAGGTGACTGCTTTTTAATCTTCACTTGTCGTCCAAGGATCATGTCTGGCACATGAAGGGGTCCGTCATCTCCAGTGAAGTGTTCCAGGCCTTGGTCCAAAAAGGAGCCACCCACAATGTTCCCTTGGCATGGTAAAGGGGCAGAGATCTTGTATGACTTGGATGCACCTGTCTTTACCTGTGGCATGGGCTCTGGAGTGAATTTCACCCCAATAGGGTTCAACAAATGCTTCTTGTGTTGTAGGAAGTTCAAAATGAATCAAAGAGTGGGTGACCCCATCCTTTTAAAGGGTAAAGGGCACAGGGAATTGGACAACCGCAAGCCTGCATAAGGGGTCCACTCCCAGTCGCTGTGACAAGTGATCCTTGCCTTTTTGCATCTTACCCAGAGTGTCTTGTTCTGCAGGAAATTGAGGGGGCACTATGGAAGGAAAGCCCCAAAGAAAAGCAAGATGACAAATCCCTCCTCAGTTGCATTTCGCCTACTCTGGCTATTCAACCCCACCCCCTCTCAAGCCTGCAGCTTCAAAGCCATTTGTTAATAAATACCCTGTTGTGAGGCCAGCCTTTTTATGTGTTCCTCTTGGAAGTAAGGCTCACGGGGCCTCTCCTGGTGAAAGCTCCTGGGCTTGGAGGGAGGGGAGTCCACACAGCCTAGAAATAGGTAGTCTGATACACCAGTTCTGGCTGCAGTCTGCTTTTTCTTTTATGCTCATCTTCCTTCAATCATTTTTATCATTCCTTGTCTCTTCTATCATGTTCGTCCTGATCTTATCTTTGCCTTACTTCCTCAATGCTCTTACCATCTAGTTAGAACAATATCTGTCCTCCCATTCATTCATTATTCACGAGCGTTACCTCTTCTGCTTTATCCTTCTCTTCTTTCCATCTCTTAATCTTTCGTTCTATCTCTTTCAAAATATTCGATCGCTCGCCTTTCCCCCCTTTGTCCTGTAAGATCTTAAAGATCTCCTCTTTTCTCTTGCTTTCTTCTGTACTATTGCCACTGCTTCAAGCAGGTGGTTTGATATCGGATTACTATACCCCGTCGCTGCTTTTAGTTCATTTACAGGATACAATCCTACATCTTCTATACTATCGCTGTTTACTTCTGGTGAGGTAAGGGAAGCAGAAGGCTCGACACCTTCCTCCTTACACTGATTAAGCATCCACTCTTCAGGTGGTAGATCCTCCCTCGCTTCCTTGTACATTTTTCAGAGCCCTAAAATAGCTAACCTTTACTCTAATTTCTTTCCCGTGTAGGCAGCATGCAAGCATGTGGTCATGTTTTGCAATACTGCTTTCGATAGTGATCCCCCTTGTGGCCATGGCATGAACATCTTATCTGCTGTGACTTTCACCCATTCTGCACTATAGTGTTTGAGCTTAACCATGTGCTTTGGCAATGTTTTACATAAATGCATCAGCAGAGTAATGTCTCTCATTGTGACAAGTCTCAATTGACGGTCAATAATTACCATTGTTTACAAAATATCTTTTTTAAAAACAACAAATATGAGCGCACTCCAACAATTGCCTCTCTAAATCTTTATCGCTACAGTTTTTTCTGTCTACTTCTGAATCGGTACCGATTGCTTCCCTAAATAGTCAATATAACTTTTTAACCTCATCTCAATTTTCATACAACAGTTTGTGTCGCTTGTCGGCACTTTAATTATGACACAAATACATAAACCAACAGACAAGTCGACTCTTTATATAAACCCTAGTGATCACTCTTAATTTATGCACCTAATAATACCCTGATCATAGGGTTTAATTGTCTTCTTATGCGGACCTGTCCTGCCTGTAGCCTATTTTACTCCGACTGGAGTGTAAGACAATGGCCCTCATTCTGAGGTTGGTGCTAGTCATGGCGCTATTAGCGCCATGACTAGCACCAATACCGGTACCGCCACCGATGTGGTGGTATGGGGACTTACCGGTCCATTCCGCCCTTTGCGGGACCGGTAAATCCCCATTTGAAATGCCATTCCCCATTCCCATTTGAGCCCCCATAGGGCTCAATGGGATGGGGGAAGGCGGCAATAATAGTACCGCAAATTGCCGTACCGTTATTGACCCCGCTATCCCTTTGCGGGTCCTGTCCTTAACACCTGCTAAAACAAGGCGTTAAGGAAGGACCCGAAAAACGGACCTCGTAATAGGGCACAAAGGGATTACCGGCACCAGTGTCATTACCGGTGCCCGGTATCCCTTTACGCCAGGGTCGTAATGACCCCCAATCTCTTCTAAAACCCCTTGGCTTAGGACTCGCCGACCTTCTCTTCTATCTCTCTCTTCATATACAAAAAATCTGTTACCCTGTAACTTTTTCCGTTACTTCCCTGTTACTTTCTAAACTATCACACTACCATCCCCTCAGTTTGCCATTCCCCTTAGTATACTCACCATTTGCTCGCTCAGCTCAAAGCCTTCGGTATCGACTTCATCCTCCAATCGACCACTTTCACCTTCCATCCGCAAAGCATCTGTGAAAACCAGGTAGGGATTTTGTGAAAGAGGGACACTTCCCAACGTCTCGATTCTACTTGCAAGTTTTCTATTCGGCCGCCCTCCACACAGGAAGCCCAGCAATCTTAGCTGGCGAAGGATGTACGATCATCTGAAACTCTGGAGTCTACAGGTCGATGGGTCTTCCGGTCAACCACTCGACAATGCTACCCCGTGAACCCATGAATGGGCCCTTTTAAATCATTAACACGGCATACAAGGATGGGGATGCAGAATAAGTCTTACACCAAATGAGAAGACTGACTCAGGAAGTTTGGCAAAATGTCTCCTCCAACTGTTTTTATTTTCAATTGTCTAAAACATCGAGTTACAACAGACATCAACGGACATTCAATCGTGCTTGCAATCATTTTGCATAAAAACAAAAAAAACACACTTAAGTACAAACAATTCATCATAAGTGTTGTCATACTGCGTGGCCAACAAAGAAAACCTACATAGGATTGTGATAGGGTCAAGGGGTACATATAAGTATACTTTCTTTAGGGGATTGGGTTGTGATTGGGTGTCTATAGTCAGGTGGACAATCATGCCCACCCCTAATGTAAGTCATCCTCATCAGTTACTAGTTACACAGGCCCTTTGTTATGTGGTCTTCTACAATTGATTGGTAGACTTATGCCCTTTTCGAACATTGCACTCACTAGTAGCATGTAAGCTGGTACCCCAGGTGCTGGTGGGTGAACTTGACCATGTCTCCCCATCCAATTAGCCCTACATCTCTCATCGCTTATGCCTTCTGCCATTCAGATTGTCTTTGAACTTGGCCTTGCAAAGTATCACTGCTCCTGAGAATAAAAGGGAGTATAGGCACATCCTTATTGTAGTTCATGTCAGCACATCTACTCCTATTTTCATCCTCGACTCACGTGACAGGAGACAGTATTTTGGTTTGTTTTTCAGCATTTAATTGTCTTGAATTAATAATTTGGCACTCATGGTGTGCTATCCTGCACCTTAAAAAGTGCTGCTTCTGCTTCTCACAATCACATGTTCTTCAACGATAGATAAACACTTCTTGGTTGCTCCATCCTTTGACACCAGGCCAGACAACAATTTCAGGCCTTTTACTTGATCTTCAGCTGTTTTCTTACTGCGACACATAGCCCTCTGATCCTTCTTTCTTCATGGGTCTGAGCTTACTAAACACATGACACTGATGTCCAGAATTATATATAATGGTGGCACCGCCTGTAGTCTATTCACTAAGTATAGCTAGACTTTAAGATAACTTAGTCTACTTGTGTTGCTGCATCTGTAAAGTTATAAAATGGCTTGCATTTTCTGCAGTGCTCTTCACACGTGCAATCTTCATCCTGCATATGAAAGTCTTCTCGATTCTTTACTTTGTCATCAGATTCTATAAGGTTTATGCATCTTCTTCTTTGACCATTCTATGCAGTGCATCAAGCTTATTTCTTGTGACATCACCAGTCTCTTTTCTTCTCATCTTCATATTCCTTCAGGGACCTCCTCCAAGAGATTGTCATCTCTGCGAAGGTACATCGCATAGGGTCTTCTCAACGGATACCCTGTCTCAAAGGCTCTTCGTGGGAAAGGCACCATCATTGGCATTGCACATGTGGCAATTTCCAGCTTCCAACATTTAGGCAAAATGGGGGAGGGACTTCCTGCAGCGGCATTCACCTGCTTCTCTACCTCTTCACATAGAGTGTTCCAGTGCTACCTGTGTTTGAAGAATCTGGCTGTTGCTAGAAGCACCTTTAATGGGTGGAAGTCGATTCTTCACAACCACCACTTATAGATACAATGAAGATATACAGCCACTTATAAATCTAAAAATATTACAGCCCAGTATAGTCCAAACCATCTCATGTAATTTCTAATACACAACGTCCACATCATCCTAGAAGAATTCCAGCAAATGATTTGTCATAATTGATGTTCCCAAGCTTCATATCCCACATAATGTTCTTTCTTTTTTCAAATGCAAAATGCTGGAGTGTCTTCAACCGAATAAATACACTATTAGTACCATGGGATAAAGTGGATGAAAACCTCACACAGATGCATTGCATCAGAAAGAAAAGATCCTGGGAAAGCCTCTATCTGATTTAAGTAATACTACATGAGTGATAGGAACACCACATCATTCATAAAAAGCCCCCTATCTGAACCGCTCTAGCATTTCTAATAACTCTTCAAATAGAGAGTTCCTGTGCTGCCAGTGTTTGAAGACTCTAGTTGTTGCTGGCAGCACATTTAATGGGGAGGTTGATTCTACACAAACACTGCTCACAGCTACAGTAAACATATAACAACACATATAAGCTAAAAAAAGACTGCCCTGCAATAGGGTACAGACCATCTTGTGCAATTTCCAGGAAACATCATCACATGATCCCAGGAGACTCACACCACATGATTTATCATGATTGAAGCTGGCAAGCTTTTTGACAAAACATTAGAAGAGCCACATCTTACTGTTTTCACGAACAATGTTAGACATCTTCAAATGTCCAACTGGTCACAAAAATATAAAATAACAACAATGACAACTCTAAAAAGACAATACCACAAAAAATTAAGCCACCTCTCTAGAATTTCTAAGAACTCTTCAAATAGAGTATGCCAATGCTACAGATGTTTGAAAACTCTAGCTGTTGCTATCAGCACCTTCAATAGTTGTAGGTTGATTATGCACAACCACAGCTCACAGCTACAATACAGACATAAGACCACATATAAATTATAAAAAAGGCTGCAGCCCAGAATGGGTCAGACCATCTTGTCCAATTTCCAATATGCATCATCCACATCATTCAAGAAAACTTGCACCAAATGACTTATCATGATTAATGTCCCCAGCTTTCAGACAGAACATTTGAAGTCCCATGGCATGGTAAGGGACCGCCACTGTTCATTCCATGCTGCCACATTATGAGGTCTGCTCGCGGGTGCCGCTAAGGACATCTGTTCAGACCATATGTCCTTAGAAGCACCCGCAAGCAGACCAGGATGCTAACAACAGGCCTGTCATCAACAGGCCCATTGTTAGCATCCTCCCCATTCCCATTGAGCCCTATGGAGGCTCAAATAGGAATGGGGATGTACTGGGCCCCAGTCCTGAGAAAGGGAAAGTCAGCATGGCCCGGTAATTCCCTATTTTTGGGACCCGGTACCCGGTTGCGGGTAGCCATGCCGCTAAAAACAGCATGGCTACCTCCAAACTCGTAATGAGGCCCAATACCTCAAAACATACAAAAGTGAATATTAGAAGGGCTATGTCTACCTGTTTCCTTGCACAATGTTAGACGTATTCAAATGTCCAACTGGTGACGAAAATATAAAACAAACAAAAATGACAACTCTAATAAGACCATGCCACAAAAAATAAAGTTTCTAATATCTCTTCAAATAGAGTGTTCCAATGCTGCACATGTTTCAAAATTCTGGCTGTTGCTACCAGCACCTTTAAGGGGTGGAGGTTGATAAGCCAAAAAAAGCTGCTGCCCAGTATGGTCCAGACAATCTCATGAAATTTCCAATACACATTATCCACATCATCCCAGGAAAAATGCAGCAAATCATTTATTATAATTGCTGTTCCAAAACTTTCTGATTGAAAATTATGAGAGGAACGTCTTACTTTTTCCTCCAACAATGTTACACATATTTAAATGTTCAACTGTTGAGCAAAACATAAAATAACAAACATTACAACATTGACAAGACAATCCCACACAAAATGAAGCCTCCTCTCTCAACCTCTCTAGCATTTCTAATGACTCTTCAAATAGAGTGTTCCAGTGATGCCAGTGTTTGAAAACTGTGGCTGTTGCTAGCAGCACCTTTAATGGGAGGAGGTTGATTATGCACAGCCACTGCGCACAGCTACCATGAAGATAAAAGGCCACATATAAGCCAAAAAAGACTGTAGCCTAGTAGGGGCCAGACCATTCAGTACGCATCATCCACATTATCACAGGAAACTGACTGCAAATGATTTATCATAATTGATGTTCCCAAGCTTCATATCCCATTCCATGGCGGACATCTTCTTTTTTTCCAGTTGCGAAATGGCAGAGTGTCTTAAACCAAATAAAGACAATAGTAGTACCCTGGGATGAAGTAGATGAAAACTTTGACAGATGCATTGCATCAGAAAGAAAGTATCCCAGGAAGGTCTTTCACTCATCCATGTGCTACTACTGGAGATAGGAGCACTATATCTGTAAACACTTCAGGAAAAGCCTCCTCTCTGAACCTCTCTAGCATTGCTAATTACTCTGCAAAAAGAGTGTTCTGGTGCTGCAGGTGTTTGCAAACTCTAGCTGTTGCTGGCAGCACCTTTAACGGGTCGAGGTTGATTCTGCACAACCACCGCTCACAGATACAGTAAAGATATAACACTACATATAAGCCAAAAAAGCCTGTAGCGAACTATTGCCCAGACTATCTCATCCAATTTACAATACACATCATCCCAGGGCACTTGCACCAGGTAATTTATCATAATTCATGTTTGTAATTTTTGTGATGGAACATTAAAAAAGCCACATCTTCAGGTCTTCTTTTCCAACAATAATTAATAGCTGTTTTAATTGTTTTAATTAATCCAGGATTAGTTTTGTGAGTAGTTGTTGTAGTGCTTCTTCTTTGATTCTTCATCATACTACAATAACTTCTTCATCTGTTTGAACATAGTTCTAATATTTTGAAACAATTGAAGGTATAATACACTTTAACAATAATTGTTTTGGTTGTAAAAACAATTTATAGCAGACAGACAATCTATATGTGTTTGGTGCTTAGCATTTCTTCCTTAAAATATTATTGTTAATCTCATTTTACATATACATAAAAAATGGACTTACAAAATAGTGCATGTGGTGTATTTTCAGTTTCTTTTTTTTGTTCAACAACTTATTTTATATTTATTTCTTCTGTAGAACATCCAGTGAATGTAGCTTTATGCTTAAGTGTGGTAGATAGACATACAGCCTATCACTTCAAATATGAGAAATAGCAACTATTGAAAGAGTGAACACACTTTCTATCTCATTCCACAGCAGAAATCTTTCTCAGTTGCAAAAAATCTGGTCTGTCTTCTGAGAAAATAAAGATACTATTACTACTCCACTCTAATTGAACACAATCCAAACAACAATATACCCATAGCCAGGGGGCATTCCTGCATCACATAGTGCCCCATCTGCTATTGCTGCCCTATAATATAATATATTATAGGGCAGCAATAGCTGCCCTATAGGTAAGGTGAGTCGGAGACACATAGGAACTCTCAAAATTCTATTGTTAATAACATTTTATTTGAATAATGAGTTTATCCAAAACTTTGAAAGTGACTAATAGTCTGCGTGCTCCCCCCGACCACAAAGGTTTGTCCCCAAAATAAAATCCAAAAGTGTGGCCTACTTCCTATTGTGTTTTGTGTGTTCTTTGAATTACAGTGTTTGGCGATGGCCAATGAAGGTTGCTATATATTTCTCGAAGTTTTACGAAAGAGGGCCTGAAATTGAAATTCTTCATTACAGCAATATCATGCATAGTGAGCAGATGCTCCTTATTCATTGTTTGTGCTTGTCTTGTACAAGCATTCACCAGATTAAATTCCATTTGCGTTTTTTTCTGGGGTGTTTAGATGAATCAATATCACTGTTTGAATTTGAATTGTCACACTTTTTTGATTGCTTTTAGTGTTAACAATCCTGCTACTTGGTTAAAGCACCATGGACATCATCACACCCAGGATCAACATTATTCCAGGTGTGCAATGTATAGCCTCTGATGAATGTCCTACGAATGTGGTGATAGGGACAGAAACATGTTGGGCTCAGAGGAGAAAATGCAGGAGGCGGATGCTGAAGTGCTGCCGCCTGGATCCAGTTCCAGTTCTGGATTATGCGAGTTTATTGTTTATGTTTCTATGAAATATATTACATACTAATAAATGTCTGTTATAGGGCTAATTGTGCTTTTACTTAAGGTTTAGTTTGGTAAAGTAGATAGTAATGAAATTGAAAAATGTGATTGAGGGGTTTCTATATAGTGATCTTTTTCATAGTAGCTTTGGTTGAGGGCATAGGTGAGTGTTAGCATGAGTGCCAAAACGGGGACAAAATAAGCCATGATGAAAACAACAGTCAACCACTTTGAGCAGGGCAGTTATTGGTGCTGGTTATAACATGGTATGATATTAAGGTACTTGCTACATTTGTGTCTGGTTTAGGCCATATGTAAATGTTAGCATGAGTTCATTGGAGCAGGAGGAACATGTCACCATGATAATAGGTGTGAATAGTTCTGGCAGGAGAGTTATTGGTCTTTGTAATATCAGGGGCATAACGTTAAGGTGTTTGATTCATTTGGATTAGTATATTAGTGTCATATTTTCTATGCCCCAAGTAATACAAGTTAGTAATAGAGATCATTGTGGTTTTAGCCATACATTTGCATTTTAAGGTAGATAGTATTGAATGTTATATATGTGAGTGAGATACTTATGTTCTAATACCCTGTTAAAGATGCCCCATTTTTTAAAATGAGCAGGTTAACTTATTCCCAAAGATGACCTGTGCATTTCCAGGGGACTCAGCTTCTAGTGTCAATTATGTGCTGGCATAACATGTGTGTTGGGTGCACGCTCCTGACACTAATGTTGTATAGGCTCCAAGTCTGTTTTTTCATGAAGGTTCCTTAAAGGACATGTCACTGTAAAATGTGATCCAAACAAAACAAAAAATATACATTTGTACCGTTTGAGAAATAGAAGTGCTATTGAGACAGAAGCAGTTTGTATCTCTGCTGCCATTCTGGACGAAAAATTGCATGACAAGGTCAGGAAATGCCCTGGCATGCAACGTGCAGCCCCTCTGTTCCTATTCCAAACAAGAGCATGGGGCTGCCTTATGTTTCTGCACATTTAAAAATGCATCCTGTTTGTAAAATGTGGATGCATTTTTAAATGTATAGAGATGGCCTTTCATTTGTGTAAATGTGCAGAGCTAAAAAAATGTAATCTGAACGGGTGTATTATAAATGCGCCCATTCATATGTTCTTTGTGCATTTGGTGGTTGCTTTTTTTGGTGCAAGTGATCAATAAAGTAGAAATGTTACCTGTAGTTTGTGGTGTGGCACCTTGACTATCAACTATTGACTTGACTATTGTGAGACTATCAACATAGAAACTCCTTCTCGAGAAAAATGAAAAAGCATAGATCAATAGAAAAACAAAATGAAAATATGAAGGTTCAAATGTTTATTCAAAAGGATTAAAAAAATTAAAAGAAATATAAAAGGAAAAAAATGGAAAATAAATTTCAATAATTGGAAGACACAAAGGGAAGAGGGGTTGGTAACGTAAGGCGCTATTTCAACAAATATGGTTGGCAAAGTTTTGCACTGTCCCTACACGTCTCCAAAGCAATGAGTAAATGGCTGGTTTTCTGTAGTATATAAAGGTGATTTGAGATCTGTGTGTGTGTATTAGCCAATCAGTTTTTGATTTCAAAAGTGCACATGTGCCTTTGGGCCATTCCATTTATACATTTTCATAGGTGTGCTTTGTGATTCGAAAATAAATGAGTTGGCTTTCTTTTTTAGTTTATATTGTGGATTGGTGTGTATGTTAAGTGAGAGTATTTGTGGTTTTCTATCTCTGTGCACCAGAAACAGTAGGAATCAAGAATTGTCAGTATTGAGTCTCAAATATATTCTTCTATTCGGTGCCATATGCATAATTTGTGATATCACAACATCTTAGTTCGCTGCCAGTGGGGCTATAAAAGGTTCCTTGTCTCAGTACTTTTGTACATCTCAATTTGTGGGTTATTTAAAAAAAATAAAAAAAGTTTATGGTTATAGGTAGTCCTCAAACGGACATTTGGGTTAATAATTTGTAAGATGTGTTTATTTAGATGTGAATCGGGCATGTTTGGATATTCTGGAGGAACACAACATTTCCAAAGTATGCTAGATGAACACAATCTTTACTAAATAATTCACTATTTGAGTATGTGATATGGTTATTGTAGATACTCATCATGCTCATGTGCGCTTGATACTTATGTGTGCTTTTTAACATATTGCACCCCACTGCTGCCTTTGCATTCTGTGCCCTGTTTTGATTTTCAAATCTGGGTGTGTGCGCTTTTAACATATTCCGCCACACTGCTGCATTTACATTCTGTGCCCTGGTTTCATTTTCGAATTTGAGTGTGTGTTTGTAACATCTTGCTCCCCACTGCTGCATTTAAATTCTGTGCCCTGTTTTGGTTTTTGAATTTGTGTCTGTGCGCGTTTTAGCATTGTGCACCCCACTGCTGCATTTGCATGCTCTGCCCTATTTTGATTTTTGAATTTGGCGTGTGTTCTTTTCAACATCTTGCACCCCACAGCTGCATCTGTATTCAGTGCCCTGTTTTGATTTTAGAATTTGCATGTGCATTTATAACATCTTGCCCCCCACTGCTGCATTGACATTATGTGCCCTGTTTTGATTTTAGAATTTGGTTGTGTGCGCTTTTGAACATCTTGCACCCCACAGCTGAATTAGCATTCTGTGCCGGTTTTGATTTTCGGATTTGGTTGTGTGTTTGTAACATCTTGCGCCCCACTGCTGCATTTGTTTTCTGTTCCTATTTTTAATTTTCAAATGTGGGCGTGCTTGGCGTTTCTTCATCACGGTGTATCATTAATGTCTATCACACTGGCACTATCTTGTTTCAGGGTCCTCAACACAACCTCCTCATCATTGACTGTCGCCTGCCAGCTCTCATTAGCTTCCTTCCCACATCTGCTTCCCCCTGCCCACTCTTGCTGTACCTCCCCATCCGATGAGTGTACCATGTCCCTGTGCCTCTCCTCCAAAAACCTTCAAAGGCGGAAACCTCCTTCTTCTAGCCAAGCCACACTTAGTGCTCGTTCAGCAAACAGACACTCGGCTGACATCTGCCTTCTTCTTGAAGACTTGGACCTTGACCTCCTCGCACTTACTGAGACGTGTTTCAATGCCAGCTCAGTAACTACTTTTGACTCCTTTCTCCTTGATGGCTACAATATAATTTCCAAGAACCACCCTAACCGGGCTGGTGGTAGGGTTGCCTTGACTTTCCCTGAGTGGGTACCTTTCTCCCTCATATCTACCCAGCCTTACTCCTCCTTCGAGAGCCTGGTCTGCAAGTTGGTCATCTCTCTCTTCTCCTCTCTGACCATTGCCACTATCTACCGGCCCCCTGGCTCTACCACCCTGTTCCATTCTGAATGGGCTGACTTCTGCTCCTCTCTCCTCTCAACACCTCCTCATGGGGGATTTCAAAATCCATCTGGACTCCTCTATCACAGCTTCCACTCTCATCCATGACTTATCTCTTCACTATCCCTCTCCATTCTCCCCTTTGGTCCAATGGACTTGGCTGGACATACTCTAGATGCCCTCACCACTTTTATCCCTCTATTCCCCCTGCACTGGTCACTCCACTCTCCTGATCAGAGCACTCTCTCCTCTTTTTTCACATGGGTCCCCTCTGCCCATGACCGTACCTCCTCAAGCCCTGCCAACCTCATTCACAAACATCCAACTGATGAAACGAGTGTCAGCTGCTGCCGTCACATCCACCTTCCGCCTCCCTCTCCTCACCCCAGACTCTTCCATTGACTCTGCTCTCAAAAACCTCCATCTGGCCATTACTAACACCCTGGACATTCTTGCCCCAGTCATGAGGATTACCCTGAAACCTGCCTCTAAACATAACACCTGGTATGACTCTGAACTAGCTGCCCTGAAACACAAGTACAGAGCTGCGGAACAAAAGTGGCAGACCTCTGGCTCACCCTCTGTCTAACTGGCCTGTTGCCTGCTCCAAAGACAATACAGACTTCCCATCCATGCCAAGAAAAGTGCCCACATACATGCACAGGTCTCTGGTCCATCCAAAAACTCAGCTGGACTCTTTAAAATCTGCAAGGAACTAACCAACTCATCCTCACCCCTCCCCTCCCAAGCCTGCTGCAATGCACTAGCCACTCACTTCACTACAAAAACTTAGGCCATCCAGAGCACCCTTGCTTCCCTCTTCCTCAACACCTACTCCACTTCCTTGCCTCCCTTCCTGCTCCTCTCTCTCCTCCTACTCCCCTGTCACACCTGATGAGGTCACCAGAGTTGTCCGCTCCATGAAGTTCTCCTCCAAACAGGTTTCCCCCTGCTCCTCCAGAACCATTAAGGACTACATTGGCTCTCTTGTCCCTGCACTTGCTGACTCCTGCAACCACTCCTTTGCCACTGGATCTTTACCCTCCTCCCTCAAGCACTCCCTTTGTGAGCCCTCTCCTGAAAGAACCTTCAGCAGACCCCACTTGCCCAGCCAACTACCGCACTATCTCTATCACCCCCTTCCTTGAGAAACTCCTGGAGAAACTTGCCTTCCCTCAAATTACCTCTCATACTGAACTTGTTGGCGATCTCAAACGCCATCAATCTGGAATCCAAGCATCCAGAGGCACAAAAACTGCTCTTCTGAACACCCATGGAGGACTGCAACTCTCCAGCTGTCCTCATTCTATTTGATCTCTCTTCAGCCTTTGACAAAGCCAACCATTCCATCTGCATAACATGGCCCCATGATACCATGGGCATCTCGGAGTGGGCACTGGACTGGTTGACTTCCTTCCTAACTGACCGTACATCCCAGGTCATTCTGAGCATCTTCTCCTCCCTTATCTCTTTCTCTACCTCTGGTGGCCCGTAGGGCTCCAACCTCTCCTTGTGGCTCTTTAACACATACCTTTAGTACTCCTCTTTTCCACCTTCTCTCTTAACTTCAAGTGTTACGCAGATGACACACAACTTTTCTACAAACTCCCTGCTGACCCTCTTACTTCTTCCATCATCCCTGACTGCCTATCTGCCATCCAGTCTTGGTGCATTTCCAACTATTTCTGCCTCAATGCCAACAACACTAAGATCCTTCCTATTGGGACCCCTGCTCCCTCTTTCTTCCCCTCACTCTGGCCATCCTCTATGGGCTCTCCCCCTTCTCCTTCATCTGAAGTCATAAACCTCTCCTTCCTCCTTCATATCCAAGACATTGCCAAGAAGTCCACTTTTAATTCTTCCTTGTCAAAGGAATTCTACCTTTTCTCACTTTCACCCAGAATCTTAATGATATCCAAGGTCTGCTTCTCTCTAAGCTTGAATACTTTAATAGCCTTCTCTTGAATCTACCCTCTTCCACTCTATGGCCCCTCCAGCTAATCCAGAATAGGGCAGCAAGACTTGTCATTGGCCTCAAGCCCAGGGACCGCATCTCTCCTGCCCTAAAAACTATTCACTGGCTCCTGGTTTCTCCACAGATTAAATTCAAATCTCTCTGCATCATCTACAAAGCTGTTTGGGGCTGGGCACCAGGCTGTCTGCAACTTGCTCTTAGTAAATACTCTCTCTCTAGACCCCTATGTTCCTCTGGTACCAACTCGCTGTGTGTAAAACGTTTCGCTAAACAGATGGCTGGAGGTCGATTGTTTGCTTCAGCTGGCTCCCTCTTATGGAAAAGCCCCCGCCTTCCCCTTCGTCTTGAGCACGGACCTCCTTAAAATCCGCAACCTCTTCAAGACTTTCCTTTTCACTTCCTCCTTCCCTTATTCCCTCCTCTGCTAATATCACAGTCGCTGTGATTGGTGACCAGGGCCCTTTGTGTCCTTTGGATCCCTAATCTTCACACCCAATCCCCTCAGCCCCTGCATAAAAACAGCATTTGCCTTGGCACCCACTGGCCTACGCCATAGTAGGCCTGCACTTACATACTTATTACAGCTCCACACTCTCTACCACTTACTATACTTGGCACTTAAATCTGCTGCTCACCCACGAACACTCAAGCACTTACCCCCACTTCCCCTCTTATTTCTCTGCACTTGCACGTTCTGAATACTCACAAGACCTAGTAGGCTTGTCTCTATCCACCAGTGTATGTATTGTTCTTAATCCCATGTTCCCTCCTTGTTGCCCTGTTGGCACTTTGAAACACAATTTACTTGTGGTATAATCAGAAATGCACAATAAATAAATACATACAAATATTGTGGTTGGTGAAGAATGGCAGAAATGGACAGTACTTTTTTGATGTTTTTCCAGTTTTTTTCATTTTGTTTTTTTAGTGGCTGTGTCCTTCTTTCATGTTGGCCTTTGTGTGACATTTGTAACATGACAATGAGATTTTTGAAATAATGTTTCATGACGAGAGGAAGAGAAACACCTCTGCAATAACTAAGATCACTACCTGCATATTGAATTAGGATGATTTTCCGATGATGGAGCAATCTCATTTTACTAATTCATGGATTATTTGCTCACATCGCATGCCTCTAATTCCTTTCCAAATTATTTGGAAATGCAGCAATCCAAGATGCTGATGAATTCCTCTCTGCATACAGTAGATCATCATACAATGAACCCGAAGAACCTCCAATTATGTAGACAGTGTTTTTGTTTGCTCCATGGTGGTGTTTGTTTTGTCTCTGAGAGAGTTACAAAAGAATGTTTTCATGGTGAGGTATCTGTTTGAAAATAAGGGAAAAGTAGTGTGTTTTGATTATATGATTTGTATGGTCTAGACGTTCTCGTATGACAGCCATTTTATGACATTGATCATTAATATATGTATTGTGCGGTGAGGTATTGAGTGAAGCCATTTTGAGGAGTTGGGGTATTGCCCTCGTTCTTTGTTTGATGTTCAGAATTTGAACTGGTGTTTTCATGCCTCATTGGTGGCTCTTTGACTTGTGTGCATTGAACTTGACAAGTGTCAGGTTCTGCTGTGTTTCTGGCATTTAATCTGTTCAAATTTCCAGTAATCACACTTGAGAGACAGGGATTTTATTTGAAGATCCATTCATTAAACATGTTGTGCAAGTACATTCAATAGCCTATTATATTTGAGATATAGTTTAAGTATGCAAATTAGTATTATATAATGCTTAGATGTTAATGGTTTGGTCTATTGAAATCAAGAAATTCGAAGTAAATGAACACAAGGAAGAGGGTCGCATAGTTTGAGTTATTGATTTGTGTGAAGACATTAAAAACAATATACATTCATGAAAGTGCAAAGCCTTTGTAGTGTATGTGATCTAATCAATTCTCAAATCTTGCACTAGTGTGGTTAAACCCAAAAGTTATATTTAAGATGCTTTCTTTATTTGGTTTATGGGAGAGTGTGAGGAGTAAACCTGTGATAGATCTATGCTCATAGTTTGCGGGAAGGTGTACTAAGAGTATTGAGAAATTCACAATATTTTACTTGATTTCTCGAATCGTACCGGGACCACAATAGATATATTGTTTGTTTTTTTGCTTCGAAATGTGTTTCATGTGGTGTACAGGTTTGGTTCTGGATTCGGTGTACCTTTCTGCACGGTACAGGTTTGATTCACAATTCAGTGTATTTTTATGAGCGGTCCATGAAGGATGTATTTGTGTAGGTAATTATGCTGTCAAGTGCCATTTTGATTGCAGAAGTTACCTAAAATAGTGTAGATTTATCTTTAGGTATATTATACATTTTTTGAAAATGAATGCAAATATGTACATGTTTGGTAGTGTTTGAATTAGTAGCATTTTGTGTGAGTTCTTTATTTGAGCAGGGGATTTGTGGTGGGGTTCTCGATTTCTAATATGTGTTTAATAGAAACAGTATATTTTGTGCAATGTGCAGTGACTTACATATTACAGGGAAAGTCATTGTTTGTTTGTTTTTTTATTGATTTGTAATGCGCGCCAAACCCAGAGGTATCTGGGCGCAAAAGCACATGAAAACAAGTATACGTTATGCTTAAGTTACATTATTACAGTTGATGTAGCAAATTACATGGTTAGATCTGTGGGAGTTAGACATATTGGGCCTCATTAGAAGGTTGGAGGTAACCATGCCGCTTTTAGCGGCATGGTTGCCTCCATACCGCAATCCGGTCCCGGCTTCCTCGAATGAGGAATTACCGGGCCATCGCAACCTTGGCGGACTCGGCAATTCCCCGTCCGAGGAACCCGGACCCGGTCCATCCCCATCCCCATTCGAGCCCCCATAGGGCTCAATGGGAATGGGGATGGAGCTAACAACTGGCCCATTAATGACAGGCCTGTTGTTAGCTCCCTGGTCCCCTCGCGGGACCCGGTAAGGACGCCTGGTTTTTCCAGGTGCCCAATGCGGGTCCCACGAGGAGACCTCGTAATAGGGCGGAACGGGTTTACCGGCACCGGCACCTTTACCGGTGGCGGTAAACCCATTCCGTCAACCTTATAGTGAGGGCCACTATATACAAAGATTGTTACAAGGAGGAGTTACATTACAGTAGGTTGTATGTAAGAAACGGAAGCACAGTATGTACTAAAGGTGTTACAAAGCAGATTACATTACAGAAGGTTGTAAATGAGTAAAGGAACTGAGAGATAGGAGGGTAGGTAAGAGCAAAGAAAATCATAAGGGACATTAGTAAGGTATCAAAATCATGCAATTGATGTAAGTGACCAGATGTGGGTAAGTCAAGAGTCTTTGGAAACAAGACAGTTTATGATGTTGCGTCTGAAGTTCAAGAAGGGTTGATCCTCTATCAATGACGGAGGAAGGTCGTTCCAGAGTTGGGCTGCCATGAGTTGGCTGTTCTAATCGGACGAGCATAGGATTTCTTGAAAATTCTTTCTGCAAGGTATCGTGGGGTAGCCACATTCAGGCATTTGTGGGTTCATAATGCTTTTTATTGTTAGTTGCATTTGTGCATACTGATGTTGATATGTAGGCAAGGATTGTGATTAGTAGAAATGGTGTAGGTGGTGTGAGTTGTAAGCTTGTGTTCATCGTTTGCAGTTAGGAAATAGACATGTTGATATTTATGATAATGTGTTACGCGTGCTGGTTATTTAACAATTTTTGTACGATTTTGTTTTTTATGAATTGGATTGTTGGATGTTAATATTCAGATTCTATTTTCACCTGCAATAACTATTTGAAAGATGTCTTCCAAGGTTATATTTTTGATATTCTGAAGGAGAGAATTATACTCCTGTGAAGTAAAGATTGCAAAAAAATATAAAATGAGGCAGGTACATTTTTTCAAATGCTACATGTTTGAATGCTGTTTCATTTGCAGCGGGGAAGAGAAGTGTTTTGTTCTCCATGGTTCTCATTAAAGGTTCCAAGTTTAAAATTCGTCTACTTTGGAATTTACATTTGCTATGGACATTATGCATGCTTGTTATGTGGTATACTTTGAAGTATGTTTTATTGTGTGTGGGGTATATGGAGATAAGCTTACTGTGAAAAGCTGTGGCTAGAGGCTATTATTTGGGTGTTGTCATACCTCTCAACATTTTGAGTCCCAGAGGTGGGTGAAAATACACTATTTCTCTTTTGTGCTTGAGTCTCCCTTCACGTGAATGGAGAGATAAGAGGCTTGGCGTTTATAATATATGATATGATATTTTATTTATAGCGCGCCCATACACAAGTGTTTCAATGTGCAACAAGGCAAGGGAGGGGTACAAGGGAGAACAAAAAACAATGATCTTATTAGGCACAGTGACATTGAGAACATGCACGTGCAGGGGAGATGGAAGGGGAAAGTGCAAGGGGCAGGGGAGGAGTGGGAAGTGCTGAACACATGATCAAAAGAACAAAAGGTAGGGCATCCAGCAGGTGGTAAGGGCAAGAATTAAGCACAGACAACGGGTGTCTAATAAGTGCAGGTAAGGGGACTTTAGGGTTGCAGATACAGATCCAAGGGCAAGGTTGCCAGGAGGCAGTGAGGGTATGCAGCCGGGTGGGCAGGGATGTGGACTTGAGTTCAGAGGGTAGCCAGTGCCCAGTGCAGAAACAGACAGAGATCAGCAGGGGAGAGGAAGGGAGAAGGCAGAAGCAAAGAGTAAGGTCTTGAGGTGCGTCCGGAACCAAAGATGTTTCTCCTCAAGTTTAACAGAGGCAGGGAGGCTGTTCCAGAGAGAGGCTCCAGCCGAAGAAAGAGATCTATCACCAACTGATTGCTTTTAGAAGCGACTGACTCTAAGGGAGTTGGAGGTGGAGGAGCAAAGAGCTTGAGTATGAAGGTATTTCCGAAGTGAGAGTTGAAGGTATTGCAGACCCAGGCCCCAGAAGGCCTTGTAGACAATGCAAAGGGTCTTGAACTTAATCCTTGCAGCCACTGGAATCCAATGGAGAAATTTCAGGGCTGGAGAGATACGATCCCTGGGCTTGAGGCCAAGGACAAGTATTGCAGTCCTGGTCTGGATGAGTTTCAGAGGGCGGAGAGTAGTAGCAGACATATTTAGAAAGAGGTTGTTGCAGTAGTCCACCTTAGAGAGAACCAGAGCTCTAGAGACAGTGAACATCTGGGGAAGGAGAGGAAAAGAAGAATACCTCTGAGGAGGTGCAGTTGTTAATTTGACTTCTTAGAGACGTCAGTGAGTAAGTTAATTTCCTGGTGGGTGATACATGATAAAAGCATGTGAATTGAGAGGTATGGTGCAGTGCGTAGATGGTATAGATCCAGGTGGAAACATGATGCCACTGCACTCAAGGTTAATCTGACCGATAATGGATAAAGATATGTGACATGTCCAGGTGTATTTGTTCAGATATTGTAGAGAGAATCTATGTGCTTAGAGTTTAGGGAAAAATTAAACTTTAGAGAGTATTTTTGTGGCAGGGTAGCAGGTAACATTATGCAGAAAGTGTCACCTTGTCTGTTGGGATCAGGGAAGGCTGTAAGGTTTCCTATACTTTACACCTGAGTCTGTCTAGGTTGAAGTTGTAGTTTGCTGCAGGATGTGCAAGACTTTTCACAGTTATTTATTTAATATTGGGGGTGTGCAAGTTTAGTAAAGAGTCACTGGCTGAGCGTCCGCAGGTTTGACAGAACAGATGGCCTTGGGAAGTGTTATGGCTGTTATTGGCTATGCACGCTGATTTGGGAAGAGGGTGATTTCTATTTGCATCTTGGAGATCTGTGAGAAGTGTATATATGTTTCTTATCTGTACATTTCTTGTCATATTAATTTACCTTGTAACAATATAAAAAAAAAAGAAAGAAGACAATTTCTGATATAGTGAATAGGAAAGGAATGTATTCCCTTTTCTATTTTCTTGGAAGGCGTTGTGGATACGGGAAAGTGCTGTGAGTGTAGCAGGAAGATGTGATCCAGTAAACACATGGGGAGATAGGAAGGGGGATGGAGAAAGGGTGTGTGAGTACTTGTAGGGGTGCAGGGAAAGATGGTGGCACAGGAAGAGAGCAGATGAATGCTCCCTGTTTCCTTACCACAATGAACATGGCATTGCTCAGGGAAGGGGTTCCAGTGGCTCCAAAACACAGATGGTACATTGTGTTTTCTCATCTCTGTTTCCAGTCATCTGTTTGGGTAAGTGCTGTTCCCTGGGTGTGAATACAAGTTCATAGAATAATAGCAACATTATATATAAAACATATGTTTTTGAGTGTCCCATTTTGTTTGAATCACATCACAGCATTCAAGTTGTATTTTTTAAAATGTTATAGTGAGATTGAGAACATATGTTTATGTTACTTATTCTAGTTGTATCTACATTAGGCATGACTTCAAAAGATGTCATCATTGAAGCAGGAGAAGTGTGAGAACCGGCATCAGCGTGATGTTCAGGAAGGAACTATGCAATAATGATTCATAGTGCATCTGCTGAAAATGTTTACGATAAACATATGAATGCTAGTGATTATGTAACATGTATCGGTGGACCGGTGGATAATAATATTGAATAATATTCAGATCCAGACATTGGTGGGGCATCTTGTAATGCTATGCTGCCAGATACACTGAAAAGAACCCCAAATAATAAGTAAGCACAGTCCTGGGAAACAGTTTGAAGCACTCAAACAGCATTCCAGGAAATAAAGTGGTAAAATTATACGGTGGTTTATGGCTGTGCACTACAAGACATTTTACCGTAGGGTGTTTTCAAATCTTTTGAAAACGGTTTAAAAGAAAAGTTCTCATCTTGCTCAATACAATCAGAAAAAGAAACATGAAAACCCATTAGAGAAATAATTTGTGTTGAAGAGAAAGTTGTTTATTTTGATTCTCAATCACATGAAAAGATTGAGAAAAGACATAGATGAGCTTTCAAAGAGTTTTAAATATAAGAGGAGGATTACAGGAAAGAATATCTGTGAAGATTATGGAGTTCACCTGTAACACTGAGCAATGCTTTAATGAAGAAAGTTACCATCAGAATTGTGCAATAACTTTGGCAGTCATTTAGCTTGTTCAAGGTTATGAATTTCGAGTATTTTTAGTGAATTAGAAACTGAGAAGCAACACGTGCATAGAAATGAAAATCTTTCAGGTACTTCAAATGCTTCAAACGTGAAACCTTTCCTGGAATGGAAGTGTTCTTCGATTTGTGCAATATTCAACAGTGATCTTGCACAATGTTGAGGTAATTTCTCACTCATTCCCACATGAGCAAACGTGACAAATAACAGATTAGAATGCTTCAATGTGTTGATCCTGATGAATTAAAATAATTCACTGGTTTACATGACACTCGTTAGCATGGTTAGGTGAAGATAAATGTTCCAGTATGTTCAACCACATACTCATGTCAGCAGCTCATCATACTTAAATGCGTAACCTACTTGCAGAGCTGTGTTATTGTAATGCACCAGTTCTTGATTAGTGGTACTGTGGAGGAACTGAACATGGTAATAGAAACAGTACAGGAAACATACTTTGGCTGTGCATCATTTCAGGAGTCTGCTGTTGGAGGAGGTGAAATTAATGACATGCTTTCTAAGGAAGAAATAATGGGAAATGCATGTCTCTGTTTTAATCAGTTGGCAGTTAAAAGCTGGACAAAGTTTGTGTATCTTGTTGACACACATTCTACAGGTCACAAGTACAAAAAGTGGATGTTGAGAGGAAGGTGCATCCTGACAGTGATGATGTGTGGAAAGCACTCTTCTTATATGTGTTTGGAGAGAGTCAATTTGATGGACCTGAATGTCAGATTGCGTGTAAGTATTACTTCAGTAGTATCAGAAAAATGCGCAATGCCCTCAAGGAGTGTTTTGAAAAAAATTGAAGTGTGTGCTATTTCCTCAGCTCTGCAGAACCTGAATATGGTTGTGGTGATTGCATTACAAACAGTTCCCTCCTTTCAGGTTATAGTCAGATTGGAAACAAGTTCTTTAACGCTTCCTTTGAAAGCACTTTTGGAAGGAGTGAAAGATAAAGTGGTGTGTTTACCACTGAATTTGAAATAAAATGTTCAGAATCTGGGTGTCAGGCAGCCGATCGAGGATTCATTTTTGATAATAATGAATGGTAAAGCAACATCTGGCTGAAAATGGTCCATTTGAAAAAGGACATGGGATAACTTGCCGATATACTTTTTCCTTCTGGGGCAGGTGGTCAGTTGGCTGAACACACTTCACTCATTACTGCATCAGAATAGCGCTGCACACTTATGTATTCTGAGGACCCATGATTCAGTACAAACATAGAGTACATTTTCCACTTGCACGAGAGTGAGTTCTCCACTGTTTGCTATTCAGTGGCACACACACTGGAGACTAGTACAGGTTTTCTAAATGTCACTACCAATGAAGTGGCGCAGAAGGAGAAAGATAAGGGTCAGGTGTTAGAATGCAAGATAACAAATGTTCTTGCTAACATCCGTGGAACTAAAGTGTAGTGGTATAGAGGACATTCAGAAGTCAGGTGCATGCTGCGAAACCTAGGTCCACCCTCTTTGTTTCTTACTCTCAGTTGTACAGAGTATGGATGGGATGATTTGGCAGATATTAATTGTGAAAGCAACCCCTCTAAAAGTGGAGTAGAGCACATGAGACCAGCTGAACTGTTTGCCAGGGACCCTTTTCTTGTCTCTTGCTTGTTCCGCCATCTTTTTCTAGCTATATTACACTTCATATGCAGTGAAGTTAATGCTCCTTTGGACATGTGTACATTTTTTGGGGAGGAATACTTGTCAAGCACCTCACATTTGTATGCCAAAATTATGAAATTTAGGCGGCCCAGGGGAATACCCATGTTTAGAGGTACTACCCAAAATGTACTCTTCTGTACCAAATTGAATGCTTTACTGAGGTCCAAGAATCACAGAAGTAATTTATTTCTTCTAACGTGGTGCAATGTATTGCATTATCATGATCCGAGTTAAACATTTGAGGTAACGGTCCAGATCCAATGCTGCCAATTAACATGGTGACAACAAGGATGACGTGGTGGGTGACATTTGGGTTTGAGGACATAATTGAATGCAGTGCTGCTTGCATGAATTTACATATAAGCAGGAACAGCATGAGACGTCCCTGTGTGGAACTCAAAGAGGTTTGGGTGCTTTGGGGGCAGTATCGGGTAATTGTATAAAGCGGGCACAGAGTGGGGTTGCAAGATGTCCTAGAAGGGTTTATGATATGGGGGATTTTTTTGAGCAATATATGAACAGTAGAGAAGTCATTTTTTAGGACCACGTTAAGGAAGCATTTCTCACAGACAGCTCATAAGAAAAGAGATGCATGCCCTTGTGTGTCAAACATAATGTACTTTTTGAACATTCAGCAGAAACAGTGTGCTGAAATGGTGCATGGTTGAAAGTTCGCAGGAGAATGCAGCCACAGCAAACGTATTTTACAAGATACTTTCAAAGCCTGTTAAACCGTATTCGCATATTACCGCCTTGTTATGAATATTGGCCTAAGCCCATTCGCTTTACACGAAAACCGCGTCTGAAATGTTCTGCTTTTCGATGAACTCTACCACCATTTTAAGAATCATCCGCCATTTTGATTTCAACTCTTGTTTCTGTGTTCTAAAATGGTGAACTGTGTTTTCAACTTGCAGCCGAGCCAAACGACCTTTGAGTACTGTTAATGTTTAGGCTGACCAAGAGCAGACTGTTTGACCAATGTAAAGAAACCTTATGACTCAAATGAAGTGCCATCCAAGTGTTGTCTGGGCTCACAACCGTCATCCTCATATAACCAATGAGACTATGGAAAACAAACTCAGATCATGTGTTCTAGCTGAACTGCATTGTAGCGTTTCTTGGAACAAGGCTTACCGTGGATCAGAGAACCAACAGCATCATTGTAACTTCATGGACATGTAAACTTATTTAATCCATTGTACAATATTGTAATATTTGTCATGTGAACTGGACACACACTCTAGCCAGTAACTTATTAGCTTGGAGAGAGGCTGGACAATGTTTCAAAAATGGTATAAATATGTCTGTGTTTAGATGTCCAGCACTCTCACCCCTCACTGTGTCTGATGGTACACACTTCAAAGTGTTGGGAGCCAGATAGCTGTTTTGCTTTGACTGTACAGTAATAAAAGATAGTTGTATCTTTTCAACCCGTGATTGGCGTATTTCATTTGTGGTACTAAGCCTCGATATTTCTTTGGTCTTTCAGGCCAATGAGGTAGACACCTGGGTGCACACAGAGAATGAAGGGAGAAACAGAAATTAAATACCATTAAATAAAGTCCAGACACAGTGCGGTATAGTTTTTCCAGACTACACCTGGCCCAGCTGTTTGGGTCCAATAAATGTGTGTTACTTCTTGCTTGGATTACTTTGTCTTCCCTTTGTTTACTTTGGACAGAGATCCCCTGGTACAACTTGACCAATGTTTATGTTTTCCTTCTAAAACTGTAGCTGTCCTGCAGAGAGGATTTTGAGCTTTACATGCTCATACAGCTGGCAATGGAGAACTCTACCATATATTTTTGATTACCAATTTAGGAGGATAATCGTGTGGTTACTTGCCAGATCACCTCTCGAGTCCTTCTTAAATCTTGGTACAATTTCGGCCCTTCTCCAAACATCCAGGAATTTTCCCAGCTTTAAAACCTGTCACTAAACATGGCGTCCTACTAGAATGTCTTCTTTTTCTAGATCTGGTGGAACTTGATCTTGGCGATGTGCCACACCATTCTTCACTTCCTTGTCTGCCTTGATAATTTCACTCTTACAGGCAACTATTAACAGCCCCCGGGCCACAGGCCATTGGCATATCCAGAAATAGATGTGCACATTGGTAACACCATACTGCAACCCTCACCATATTTTCATAACATTTAGGATCCCCTTCTCTTTTCATAATTATGGGCCAAGATCAACATCTCATGTTTTTTCCAAAGTATCCTTGTGCAGGAATTCCCAGATAGCCTAAATAAATATGCTTCTTTTTTTATCCATGAGCCATTTAAAGTTTTTCCTAGTCAACATTATTTCTCCCAAAATAGCAATACTTTTCTGAATGTTAATTAGTTACCGCTCATCCTCACCACAGGTATTATCAAACCAACCTGTGGGACTCTTATTCTGCTTACGCTTATTTAAGATGACAGATCTATAGCAATTATCCCCTTTTAGCGGCTGTAATTACGCATCTAGACATTACTTATAAAAGAGCAGCATCTAAAAACATTTGTTCTAGGTTCAGAAGAATCAACGCTACAATTGTCTGGAATGTCGGATTGCCGTTGAATTGCTGAACATAATCATTTTCTTATCATGCCTGATCTCCCTAGGGTCCAGCTGTCCTCATGTTCTATACCAGATACAGTTGGATTGGGCTTCCCAGTTCATCAAAGCCATAAGGGGGACTTGATCACTACCAGTATGCACTTGACTTTACATTCTTGCACAGTACCTCAAGATTCCAAATTAACATATGCCGGAAGAGGTCAGGAAACCGAAAATAAGCATCTAGGATCAACCTAGGGACTGCTGAAGTTACTTCTGGGTTATTTTGGGTATATAAGCACTGTCCTTTGGGTGTCCATTCGCCCAGGAGTCCAGAGCAAAGGGAAGACAGAGCTAAGGGTTGCTACTATATCCTTCTCTATTTCTGTAATTATGTTGTTCATGCTATTGTTTTTTTTGGGTATGTTTTGCAGTCCTGAAATAACCCTTTACTAGTGCTATTTCATATTGTGTTCCCTGTTCGCCCCCTTTTGCCACAGGTTGCCACAAAACTGCCTTGCATTCAGCACACAAACTTTCAAATCTCACTCAAACACTCCAATAAAACAACTAGTTGCATACACCTGCACCTGTGAGTACAGCTTTGTAATTGTCATACTTCCTCTCTACTGTGTGCTACTTACCCATAATGTATTCACTCCTGCTACTCCTGCTGCTTCTTCTACTCACCTCTCCCTAAGCATTCTACAATCATGCTACAACTTCCTCTGTTCCTATCCCTATTATAAAACTCACAACTCAAAACTCCCACTACTCCATCTCTCTTCCACCTCCTTCCAACAAACAAAGCCAACAAGCTAACCATTCCTCCTCTAACAACTTTCACCTCTCCTCTGAGACCCAACCTCTATGTTTTTCCTTACCTCATCAACTGAATATTCCACTCTGGAATGCTCAGTCTGCATGCAACAGAACTTCCTTTATCAGTGACTACTTTCACTCCACCTCTCCTCCACTAGACCTTATTGCTATCACTTCACCCTGGATTTCTTATTCAGACAATGCCACTCTGGTGACCCTCCATGACTCCAAACTCTCCTTTATTCGCTCTCCTCGACTAACTGGCAGAGGTGGCGGCATGGAACACCCACCTCAATCCCCCAGAAATCTTCAATGCCATGTCTCTCCTTCCTCTTTTGAATTCACCATCTCTACTATTGTTCACTCCATCTCCATCTATCTCTCATTCTATCAGGTGACTTTAACCTCCCCTCTCAAACCGCTTCTTGGAAATCAGAACTTCAGTCTTTTCTTAGTGACCACACTCTTCAATCTATCCATAACCCTTCGTAGCAAAACAGGGGTAACTGTTTGGATCTCTTATTTATCTCCACCTCTCTCTCAGCCACTTATACTACTGTCACACCATCCATATCTGTTCACTCAATTATTTCCAACACCATCACATTTTCACCCTCTGACCTTTCCTCACTGCTTGCTTCACCTATTTCTGAAAGGAAATGTAAACTTGCCATCATTTTACACGTTCTCTCCGACCTACAGTTCTTACTCTTATCCTTCACATCCGATGCCTCTTCCACCATCGCTGCCACTCCAGCTTCCAGTCCCTATTATATGACTCATTCTCCTCTCACTTCCCACGGCTTACTTTCACCCATAAGTCTCTGCATCCTCAGCCATAGGACATGAGTCAGCTGCTGCTCAAATGGATGCATACCCACCTACAGGAGGACGTGCAAATCTACCTCTCTGCCCTGAACTCTCTCAAGTCCACTCTTGATAAAGCGAATAGGGAATTCTATCTAACCCTTTTCTCTCACCCCAACTATTCTCGCAATCTACAAGACAGCCTAAACTCACTACTCCTAACTCAATATCAATTCAACTCTCACAGCCAATGACCTAGCTGAATACTTTGCTCCAGAAATTTCAAATTAGAGACTCTCCTGACCATCCACACACTCTCTCCTCCTACATTTTAAACTATCCCTAATCTACCATCATCCTCTGCCTCTATCTCTGATTTTAGTCACACTAATACTGAGACAAAGTTCTATCTCTAATGACGAAGGATAGTCCCTCTTGTTCCCCATCAGACCATCTTGCTCCTCAGCTAGGGAAGTCTATTGCCCCTTCAGTGGCATCTAACCTAGCTGAACTCTTCAACCCATACTACGACTGTTTGCTTTCCCTCTGTGTTCTAAACATCCAACGGTCATCCCTCTCCTAAAAAAGCAATGGGCTGACCAGAACCTACTAGCTAACATTCGCCCTATGTCTCTCCTTCCGCACTAATTTAAAGTTCTTCAAAGGGTTGTGTTCAACCGTCTTATCAATTTCTTAAACATCCACAGCCTTCAATACCCCCTACATGCAGCTTTCCACTCCTGTCACTCCACAGAAACTGCTCTCATGAATGTGTCCAACTTCATTGCCTCTGCTAAGCACTCCAATTTATCCTCTATTCTAATTCTCCATTCTCCTTGCCTGTCTACCTCTGTTGACTCTGTTGATCACCCTAATGTCCTTAAAACTATCTTTCTTCTTGGGATTCACAATCAAGCCCCTGCCTGGTTTGAATCATACCTTGTACTTCCCAATTCTCTGTCTCCTGCAGCAACAACACCTCTCAACTCACTCCTCTAACTGTTGGTGATCCACAGTGCTCTATCTTGGGTCTGCTCCTCTTTACAATCTACACCTCTGCTCTTGGGACACTAATCTCCTGTTTTGGATTCTTGTACAAACTTTTCGGGTATGACATCCAAATTATCTTCTCTTTTCCTGAACTCTCCTCTGATATCACTATCAAAATTTCAAACTGTCTCACTGATATTAAATATTGGATGGCTTCACAATCTCTGATGTTAAGCTCTACCAAAACAGAGGTGTTCTTCTTCCCTGCCAAAAACTCTCTCTCATCTCTTCCATTGCCTACCCGGTTCCCACTTGATATTCTTAACTACTGTTCTTCTGCTAGAAACTTCAGTGTCATGTATTACCTTTCTCACAACTTCTCTACTCTCATCTCCAAAACTGGAACAGCAGCTCACCTCAACCTCCTAGCTATTAGGAACATTAGGCACCTCCTTCCTTTCACACTGCCAATCATCTCTTAACTACTCCTGTCTTCTCTAAACTGGACTACTTTGCCAGTATCCTCTTTGGTCTCCCCAACTATGCTTTCTGTCCTCTCCACATGATCATTAACTTTGCTACTAGGGCTCTCTTTGAACTCCCATACTTCACATCTACTTCATTGTACCGTCAGCAGGCTGGTTTGCTGATGATGCAAAACAGGTCCATATTTAAATGTGTTCTCCTGGTTGACAAATATATCCATTGTAAGGCACCTCTGAATTGAACCTCCTTTATCCAACTCTACAAGCCTTCTCATAATCTTCACTAACCTTGTGGCTCCTCACCCTCATTGTGCGTCCTCTCACTTCTGTTCTTTCCCTCTTCTTGCTCCACTTGCATGACATTCTCTTGCCACAGACATCCGAGAAACAGTCCATATGGATTTGTTAAAAACCAAACTAATAGCCTAACTCCTTGCTTTTGAGAAACCCTCTTAACCTACCTGTTTTCTGCATGCTAGCTTATAAATATTATTTTATAATGCGCTTAATATCAACAAGTGGTTTCTAAGTGAGGGATTGGGATTGCTTTGTCTTGCTTCCAAGACAAATTCCTTGCCCCTGAGGTATCCATCCTCCCTAGCTAACAGTTTTCCCCCACCTCTAACCTGCATCTAACGCTTACTCCCTCAGCCTCCACTCTAGCACTTCACCCATCATGGTCACATCCAGAGCACAGCTGGCCATACCACCTCCCTGCTCTTAAAAAGTCAAATGTTTATTGTCCATAATGTATGTATGTCTCATTGTGTGTTTTCCCTGATGACTGTTCCATTTATTCCCATACACACAACCTTGTCAGAAAGTCCCTCAAATTCACCCCATTGTAAAGAGCTCACTGCTTCCCATCAAATCTGATTTCTTAGCTATTGTATGCTCTTTTGTGATCAAAATAGCATTGATCCTCATGTATATAAATAAAATTAAAATATATATTTACACGGCCCACACTAGTGGCCGTGTAGTTGTGGTTAAGTTTCTAATCCCATAGGAAGAGCACTTTTTGGGTGGCTTATAACTTCACTCCCCTTGGGCGAATCCTCACCAAACTTTGCAAAGAAAAGTATATGGCCCACTCTGAATTTTTTTGCAAAGTTTGGTGAGGTTTGGTCCAGGGGGGCCCTATATATATATATATATATATATATATATATATATATATATATATATATATATATATATATATTACACACCCCAAGGGGTAGTGGCCGTGTAGTTATGGTTAAGTTTCTAATCCCATAGGAAGAACACTTTTTGGGCGGCTTATAACTTCCCTCCCCTTGGACGAATCCTCATCAAACTTTGCAGAGTTGCCCACTCTGAATTTTTTTGCAAAGTTTGGTGAGGTTTGGTCCAGGGGGGGCAAAGTTATAGGGGGGTCCCAAAATGTCTTTTATCCCATAGACTGAATGGGGAAAAAACGTTGCTCATGCGTAAAGCCCAAACCGCTAGACGGATTGTCAACAAATTCTCGTCAGGAGCAGCGGCTTGGTCCCAAAGGCATGCTTTCAGAAATTTGGTGAAAATCTGTCCAGTAGTTTTTTTAAAATGACCAAAAAGTAGGTCACAAAAAATTAGTGATAGCTATGTCCACTCCGCGGACACACTTCCCTGTACGCTCCATGGACAGCATAGCGACTGGTTAATCGGCTTGCATCATGTCTGCGGACATGCGACGTGTTCTCTGATTGGCTGGAATGAAGCGTGGGGTGCGTTGTAGTGTTTTGATGCGCCCGCCATCTTGGATCCACAGACATCTGCGGACAGCGTGGCTATTAACGGGGAGAAATACAACTTTGGGGAATGTGTTGGTGTGTAAGAGTGCTTGGGGAGGGTGGGGGAGTAAGAGATGGGTCAAATGCTGTATTTGTTTAGGTGGCAGGAACCCCTGATCTGTTTGTCATGTTCGCAGTCACAGCGGACCTAAAAAATGCAATAGCCCATATAGCAGAGTTAAAATGTTTGATTCTATGGGTGTGATCTATGGGTGTGATATGCTGCTGTGGTTGTGGCCAGGGCCTAGAGTCTTGGGTGAAGGTTGTTGCAAATTTTGGGAGCAGTTAGATACCTGTTGGTGTATTCTACCTGTTTTTTTCTTCTTATATTTTAGTGGTATTGATTTATCTATTTGGTTGTTGCAGAATCTTGGGGCAGTTAGATATCTGTTGGCGTATTCTACCTGGTTATAGTTTTTTATTTATATTTTCAAGTTACTCATCTATCTGTTGGGTTGTTGCAGACTTTTGGGGCAGTTAGATACCTGTTGGCGTATTATGTTTATTTCTTGTTATATTTTAGTGGCTGTTGATTTACCTGTTTGGTTTTTGCAAAATCTTGGGGCAGTTAGATACCTGTTGGTGTATTCTAACTGTTTATTTCTTCTTATAATTTAGTGGTATTTATTTATCTGTTTGGTTGTTGCAGAATATTAGGGCAGTTAAATACCTGTTGGCATATTCTAACTGTTTATAGTTTTCTAATTGAAGTTTTATTAATGTTTATGCACAGATTAGTTTTTAAATTTTGGTTTTAAGAATATGAAATACGCGTTTATAAGATTGGCTTGTAATCTCTGCTTTAGAGTAATGGTACTATTATTACATTTGAACCATCAACAATTCTTTTTTATATATGCATTGTAGTGACCTGCATTGGTTGTGGCTCCTGCGTGGTAGATTATACCTATGGCTGTGAAGGTTTTCTTACCAAGTGATACTTGACCATGTGTGAATCCAGTCAGCTTGCAGTTGTTTTTGGCACCATCTGCATTGTAATGTAAAAGCATTAGTATTACATATTTACTATGTGTTTGTCTTTGTAAGGTGGAGCGATTATCTGAATTTCAGGTAGTACATAATCTGCCATGGTTTGCATTTGTACAAGTTGCTGAAATGGAACGGATTCACAGTTAGGTATGGATACATACACAAAGCGTTCATTAGGGATTTGTTCCTGTTAGGCGGAAACCTGTGCAGTTCCCTCTGGGACCACTGCAAAAGATTTAGGACTACAGGTGTTTGGCAGTAAACCCACTTGGTAGCAGTCTGTACCACACAGATTCACTTGGTAGCTGTGGCTGAGCAGTCAGACTTCCCTCAAGAAGAGTAAGCAGTATGTGGAGTATACAAAATAGGGCAATCTACACAGTAGAACAAGAAAACACGGAACAGAGCTTCGGTGTACAGATATATAGTCATTTATTTATAAAAACACATCTATGAAAACACACTGGCACTAATACGGTAAACAACTTCAATCACAATTACTATCAATCCCCCTAGCAATAGTTCGACAAGTCTAGGTTCAACGGCACCACTTATTTGCAGACAGAGGTGAATGCTTTAACCTAGATGGCACTCTAGTATTCGTTAGGACGGGAGAGAAAAGGCAGGGCATGAAATCAACTCGGTACCATCACTTTTACGAACAAATGCAAGGCAAGTAAGGCAGGGTCTACTGTAGATCGCAAAGTTCAGAGGCCAGGCCCACTCGGAGAGAGGCAAGGCGAAATGTTCCAAAAAGTATCACAGTGGAAATGCACTTCGAGTCTTTGGCGCAAATTGTCACAGAAAGGTTGGACCAGTTCAGAACCAAAAGTTAAGAAAGCTTAGAGGCGACCCAAAGGAGAGGCGAGGATTAAGACACCTCGCAATAACCGTCAGAAAGGGAAGCAAGGCGGACACGGTACCTTGCATGTGGAGAGACAGCTCCGGCGGGGGCAGTTGTTCCTGGTGGTGGATGCAAGTCAGGCTTTGCCAAGAGAAGAGATGATCTTGTCATCGAGGGAAAGTTGAAGATTGTTGCACCACCAGGGAAGAGACCAGCCGCGGAGTGCTCCGTCACAAGGCACCACCTTTTGGTCGCGGTACAGTGGGTAGTGGCTGTCCGGTTGCCGGGGTGCTCAGCACGGGAAATTCCACCACTACGTCCTGGAAGGAAGAAAAAGCAAAGGGGACTGGTTGTTCCCACCAGTCAGGGGAAGAGACTCTCCAGCCGGGAGATCTCCTCTGTCGTTGGAAAGTGGTGAGTCGGTTCAGCAGGGCTCCACCGGAGGTGTCGTCGTTACAGGTCGGCTCACCTTTACCCTCGTCGGATTCTTAGGTCCTGTGGCCACTTCTGAAGATCCAGTCCCAAAAGCCCTGCTTTTATGCAGAAAACCCCCATTCATTCAGCCTAGCTGTCAATCAAAACACGCTAAGTGGTGAGCGGGGTGGCTCACCACTTGGGCCAATCACACCAGAGTGCGACTTGAGTTGGCAAGGCAACTCAGTCCAGGCTGCCTAAACCCCCTCCCACGCCCCCTGTGGTATCCAGACAGAATGGCACCACTTTGGACGGCCTCTGTGCAGAAGCCCGCCAAAAGTGGAACAAAGGGCTCAACCTTTGGTTTAGGAGTCACAGAGACGAAGACAGACGCCAATTTAAAAACCGAGTTCTGGCAGAAAATACCAACCGATAGATTTATTTAAAATAAATAAACCAGTGGTATGTTAGAAATTAACGAGTAAAATTATTAACCTCCAACAATGGGAAGAATCCCATCGGGTTATATTCGGGGTCGAGACCCCATAGCCCATAGAACACATTGACATTCAAAGGAATTACACACATTCATGTCCAAGAGTGGGAGAACAAGAGTCTCACTCTTGGCAGGATGGAAAAAAACAAACTCCAGAAATCCAGCAAAGCTGCTGGGGGACTCACTAGGTTAGGAAATTCAGCCTAAACAGAGAATTCTCCCTATCCTTTGCCACATTGTTGCAGAGAGTGCATGTATGTTTCCACATGTATGAAATCTGGAAGATTTCGTTTATAGGTATGGTTTCATTTTCCAGTACTTGTAGTAAGTACATTAGAAATTCTTGTGGATCTTCTTGTGAGTCTATAGTGAATTTCACCATTCCAGCACAGTAGTCCAATTTCGGTGCAAGCGTGCGAAAACATGCGATTCACAGTGAAAGAGCGAAAATCGAAGTGCAAATGCGAATATCGCAGGGAAACCAGCGCACATCTATTCATGGAAGTCCGTGCCCAAGTAAAATCATAGCAAAAGTAGGCGGAACACGGGGCGTAACACTTGGAATGGGGAGCAACTCGTGAAAATGTGGGTGTCACGGGGGAAGTACAGGAGGCAAGTGTGCGGAACGCCCACACGCTCGCCTACAACCTGTATTTATGGAATCGAATAGGGCAAACCAGCGCACGGGCAAAGACGCGCACTGACCCAAACCCGTCCGCCACATGAAGGCAGGCAGTAGCGTCCCTGCGCTGGAAAAAAATGTGCGCCAAAATGTGCGCTAACAAAAAGCACGAATATACAGCTCTGATGAATGTCCCATACTGTGGCCCCCTAGGACAAATGACATGCAAAGGGGTATGCGACAAACAGCGACACCCGCTGTGTGAAAAATGAGCTTGTGCGTGTATTTCATGTGTGCGCGGGAAGTTTTACACGCGATCGGGCCTTGGGGAGTGGGATACGTGTATTTCAGGGGTGCGTGTAAAGTTCTACATGTGATCGTGCCTGGGGGAGTGGGATATGTGTATTCCAGGGGTTCGCGGGAAGTTTCAAACACGATAGGCCCTGAGCGAGTGGGGTGCGTGTATTCCTGGGGTTCGCGTGAAGTTGCACAGGCAATTGGCCTGGGTAGGTGTGAATCTCGGGTTCACGACAAGTCTCACACATGATAGGCCCTGTGCGAGTGGGGTGCGTGTATTCCTGGGGTTCGTGTGAAGTTTCACATGCGATTGGCCTGGGTACGTGTAAATCTGGGGTGCGCGGGAAGTTTCACACTCGATTGGCCTTGGTCAACCGGGGTACGTGTATTTCAGGGGTGCGCGGGAATTATCACACACGACAGGCCCTGTGCGAGTGGGGTACGTGTATATCTGGGGTGCAGGGGATTCCTACACGTGAATTGGCTGTGTGGGTCCTCCCAGGTGTTCCCTCTACACCCTCCACGGCCCCTGCAGGCAGCCCACACCACAGGGGACTTCATGTCCCGAAGGCAGCCCATCCACCATAGCCATGCCCCCCAGGCAAGCCACATGTCAGCTTGCACTACTGATCACCAACGCATGACCCCCTCCACCCCCACCCCCCAGCAGTGCAGGGCACCTACCAGCAGGCCCCCCCCCAGCAGTGCAGGGCACCTGCCAGCAGGCCCCCACTCATGTCCCCCAGCACCCCCACCCTCCAGCAGTGCAGGGCACCTGCCAGCAGGCCCCCACTCATGTCCCACTCATGTCCCCTTGCAGCCCCACCCGCCAGCAGTGCAGGGCACCTGCCAGCAGGCCCCCATGCATGTCCCCTTGCACCCCCACCCCCCAGCAGTGCAGGGCACCTGTCAGCAGGCCCCCACTCATGTCCCACTCATGTCCCCTTGCACCTCCACCCCCACAGTGCAGGGCACCTGCCAGCAGGCCCCCACTCATGTCCCACTCATGTCCCCTTGCACCCCCACCCCCCAGCAGTGCAGGGCACCTGCCAGCAGGCCCCCACTCATGTCCCACTCATGTCCCCTTGCACCCCCACCCCCCAGCAGTGCAGGGCACCTGCCAGCAGGCCCCCATTCATGTCCCTAGCACCCCCACCTCCCAGCAGTGCAGGGCACCTGCCAGCAGGCCCCCACTCATGTCCCCAGCACACCCACCCCCCAGCAGTGCAGGACACCTGCCAGCAGGCCCCCACTCATGTCCCCCAGCACCCCCACCCCCCACCCCACCAGCAGTGCAGGGCACCTGCCAGCAGTCCCCCACTCATGTCGCCAGCACCCCCACCGCCCAGCAGTGCAGGGTACCTGCCAGCAGGCCCCCACTCAAGTCCCCTTGCACCCCCACCCCCCAGCAGTGCAGGACACCTGCCAGCAGGCCCCCACTCTTGTCCCCTTGCACCGCCACCCCCCAGCAGTGCAGGGCACCTGCCAGCAGGCCCCCAGTCATGTCCCCCAGCACCCCCACCCCCCAGCAGTGCAGGGCACCTGCCAGCAGGCCCCCACTCATGTCCCTCTGCACCCCCACCCCCAGCAGTGCAGGGCACCTGCCAGCAGGACCCCACTCATGTCCCCCAGCACCCCCACCCACCAGCACTGAGGGGCACCTGCCAGCAGGCCCCCACTCATGTCCCCTTGCACCCCCACCCCCAGCAGTGCAGGGAACCTGCCAGCAGGTACCCACTCATGTCCCCTTGCACCCCCAACCCCCAGCAGTGCAGGGCACCTGCCAGCAGGCCCCTACTCATGTCCCACTCATGTCCCCTTGCACCCCCACCCCCCAGCAGTGTATGGCACCTGCCAGCAGGCCCCCACTCATGTCCGCTTGCACCCCCACCCCCCAGCAGTGCAGGGCACCTGCCAGCAGGCCCCCACTCATGTCCCCCAGCACCCCCACCAACCAGCAGTGCAGGGCACCTGCCAGCAGGCCCCCACTCATGTCCCCCAGCACCCCCATCCACCAGCACTGAGGGGCACCTGCCAGCAGGCCCCCACTCATGTCCCCTTTCCCCCCCCCAGTAGTACAGGGCACCTGCCAGCAGGCCCCCACTCATGTCCCACTCATGTCCCCTTGTAACCCACCCCCCACCCATGCAGGGCACCTGTCAGCAGGCCCCCACTCATGTCCCCCAGCACCCCCACCCCCCAGCAGTGCAGGGCACCTGCCAGCAGGCCCCCACTCATGTCCCCCAGCACACCCACCCCCCAACAGTGCAGGTCACCTTCCAGCAGGCCCTCACTCATGTCCCACACATGTCCCCTAGCACCCCCACCCACCAGCAGTACAGGGCACCTTCCAGCAGGCCCCCACTCATGTCCCCCAACACCCCTACCCCCAGCAGTGCAGGGAACCTGCCAGCAGGCCCCTACGCATGTCACCCAGCACACCCACCCCCCAACAGTGCAGGGCACCTGCCAGCAGACCCCCACTCATGTCCCACTCATGTCCCCTAGCACCCCCACCCACCAGCAGTGCAGGGCACCCTCCAGCAGGCCCCCACTCATGTCCCCTTGCACCCCCACCCCCAGCAGTGCAGGGAACCTGCCAGCAGGCCCCCACTCATGTCCCACTCTTGTCCCCTTGCACACCCACCCCCAGCAGTGCAGGGCACCTGCCAGCAGGCCCCCACTGATGTCCCCCAGCACACCCACCCCCAACAGTGCAGGGAACCTGCCAGCAGGCCCCCACTCATGTCCCACTCATGTCCCCTAGCACCCCCACCCACCAGCAGTGCAGGGCACCTTCCAGCAGGCCCCCACTCATGTCCCCTTGCACCCCCACCCCCAGCAGTGCAGGGAACCTGCCAGCAGGCCCCCACTCATGTCCCACTCATGTCCCCTTGCACCCCCACCCCCAGCAGTGCACAGCACCTGCCAGCAGGCCCCGACTCATGTCCCCAGCACACCCACCCCCCAGCAGTGCAGGGCACCTGCCAGCAGGCCCCCACTAATGTCTGACTCATGTCCCCCAGCACCCCCACCCACCAGCAGTGCAGGGCACCTGCCAGCAGGCCCTCACTCATGTCCCCCAGCACCCCCACCAACCAGCACTGAGGGGCACCTGCCAGCAGGCCCCCACTCATGTCCCCTTGCACTCCCACCCCCAGCAGTGTAGGGCACCTGCCAGCAGGCCCCCACTCTTGTCCCCTTGCACCCCCATCCCCCAGCAGTGTAGGGCACCTGCCAGCAGGCCCCCACTCATGTCCCCTTGTACCCTCACCCCCTAGCAGTGCAGGGCACCTGCCAGCAGGCCCCCACTCATGTCCCCTTGCACTCCCACCCCACAGCACTGAGGGGCACCTGCCAGCAGGCCCCCACTCATGCCCCCTTGCACCCCCATCCTCAGCAGTGCAGGGCACTTGCCAGGAGGCCCCCACTCATGTACCACTCATGTCCCCTTACACCCCCACCCCCCAGCAGTGTAGGGCACCCGCCAGCAGGCCCCCACTCATGTCCCCTTGCACCCCCACCCCCCAGCAGTGTAGGGCACCTTCCAGCAGGCCCCCACTCATGTCCCCTTGCACCCCCACCCCCAGCAGTGCAGGGCACCTGCCAGCAGGCCCCCACTCATGTCCCCTTGCACACCCACCCCCCAGCACTGAGGGGCATCTGCCAGCAGGCCCCCACTCATGTCTCCTTGCACCCCCACCCTCAGCAGTGCAGGGCACCTGCCAGCAGGCCCCCACTCATGTCCCACTCATGTCCCCTTGCACCCCCACCCCCCAGCAGTGTAGGGCACCTAGCAGCAGGCCCCCACACATGTCCCCTTGCACCCCAACCCCCCAGCAGTGTAGGGCACCTGCCAGCAGGCCCCCACTCATGTCCCCTTGCACCCCCACCCCCCAGCAGTGCAGGGCACCTGCCAGCAGTCCCCCACTCATGTCCCCCAGCACCTCCACCCCCCAGCACTGAGGGGCACCTGCCAGCAGGCCCCCACTCATGTCCCACTCACGTCCCCTTGCACCCCCACCCCGCAGTAGTGAAATGGCGATCCCATGACACAAACCAAAAGTCAACTATGTACATCAAGACATGTCTGCCACACGAAGGCAGGCGGTAGCGTCCCTGCGCATTAAAAAAATGTGTGCTAACAAAAAGCCATATATACAGCTCTGATGAATGTCCGATACTGTGGCCCGCTAGGACAAATGACGTGCAAAGGGGTACGCAACAAACACGGACACCCGCTGTGTCAAAAATAGCGTGTATTTCGGGGGTGCGCAGGAAGTTTCACACGCGATTTTGCCTGGGCGAGCAGGGTACGTGTACTTCAGGGGCTCGCGGGAGTTTTACACGCGATTGTGCCTGGGCGAGCAGGGTACGTGTACTTCAGGGACTCGTGGGAGTTTTACACGCGATTGTGCCTGGGCGAATGGGGTACATGTACTTCAGGGGCTTGCGGGAAGTTTTACACGCGATTGTGCCTGGGCGAGCGGGGTACGTGTACTTCAGGGGCTCGCGGGAAGTTTTACACGCGATTGGGCCTGGGCGAGCGGGGTACGTGTACTTCAGGGGCTTGCGGGAAGTTTTCCACGCGATTGGGCCTGGGCGATT
Organism: Ambystoma mexicanum; assembly: GCF_040938575.1. Classification (NCBI taxonomy): domain Eukaryota; kingdom Metazoa; phylum Chordata; class Amphibia; order Caudata; family Ambystomatidae; genus Ambystoma; species Ambystoma mexicanum. The sequence continues at coordinate 930,135,487 of NC_090921.1, read as the reverse complement.
GGGGTACGTGTACATCAGGGGCTCGCAGGATGTTTTACACGCGATTGGGCCTGGGTGAGCAGGGTACGTGTACTTCAGGAGCTTGCGGGAGGTTTTACACGCGATTGGGCCTGGGCGAGCAGGGTACGTGTACTTCAGGGGCTCGCGGGAAGTTTTACACACGATTGGGCCTGGGCGAGCAGGGTACGTGCATTACTGTGGTGGGCGTGGAAGTACAGGAGGCAAAAGCGTAGAACGCCCACATGCACATGCCAAAAAAGACGTGCTAATCCGGAAACACGTACGCCAGCAGGAAGCAGGCATACGTCGACCCGCGCAGCATAAAAGTGCACGCAAACAACAAACAAGCTCAGGCGCCAGGATGAATATAGCTTTCCTAGCAGCAGTGGCCGTGGGATACCGCAGGAGGAGGAGGAGGATAGTCAGGGCCAGAATTTTTACACCCGGAACCAGCCTTTTTGGGATGCCTGATGACCACGTGTATGGGAGGTACAGGTTTCCACCTCACATAATACTCGACCTGGTCAGTGAGTGGGAGGATGACCTCACATCACCCACCCTCTTCTCCCAAGCACTAAGCCCCCTGGAGAAGGTCCTTAATGTATTGCACTTCTTGGCCACTGGATCATTTCAGCAGACAAGTGCCATAGTAGGGGGGTGTCACAGGCCACGCAGTCACGCTGCCTACACCAGGTCTTGGCCATCATGATTGCACGCCCATCAGTACACAGGCACATATACCTGCCCAGAACACCTGCAGAAAGGCAGGCTGTGATCCAGGACTTTTAGAGGGTGGCACACTTTCCCAAAGTGCTAGGTGCCATTGACTGCACCCATGTGGCTCTACGTCCCCCCAGGGCATCTGAGCACATCTATAGAAACCGCAAGCACTGGCATTCCATCAACGTCCAGGTAGTATGTGATGCCAAGGGAATCATCACCTCAGTATATGCCAACTCTCCAGGGTCCACCCACGACAGTTTCATTTACAGAATGTCAACCCTAAACTGGGACCTAGAAGCTGGGCGGCATGGCGATACATGGCTGATCGGTGAGTATAAATGCCACAGCACATGCATGCATGTCAGATACTGAGTAATGTCACAACCCCACTAATGATACCCATCACCACCTCCCCAGGGGACAGTGCCTACCGTCTGAGCACCCACATGATGACGCCAATTCAGAACCCCACCACGCCACCCGAGGTAAGATACAACACAGCCCATATTGCAACCCGGGGCATAGTGGAGCGCACATTCGGAGTGCTCAAGTCACGCTTTCGCTCCCTTGACCGTTCTGGCGGGCAGCTGTTATAGGCTCCCCCAGTAGTGTGCAGGATCATAGTGGCAGCATGTGTCCTGCACAACATTGCAACACGCCGGGGCCTGCCCGTGGACATGGTGGTGCCCCCACATCCCCAACCACATGCACGCCCGCTGCGCATGGGAGGGGAAAGGGCACGGGGTGAGGCAGCCCGTACGGAGCTGGTGGCTAATTACTTTACCTAAAATCACACCCCTGTGGAGTGCACACAGCCCTGGCACATACCAGCTTACTATCAATGATGCTGAGTCAAGTGAGAGTCAACTGTAACAACCATACCAGCCTGAGATTGTTCACCTGGAAGTGTTCCATTGTGTGCATCCCTACCTACACAAACACCACCAATGCTGTGTCATCAAAAGACACACTTCTATGCTGCCAAAATCATTACCCCCTTGCAAGATACAACATGATAACAGTGCCATGTCACCCAACACCTCCCCAGCAAGGCCACCCAACACACGATGGCATGTCATGCTATGTGAGAGCAAACAAAGGAATCGCCAAAACATGACACATGTGTCACAAAGTACAGTGTCCCGAATGGAAAATGGCCACACACAATATGCTCCCATTAATGTAGAACTGACAACACACATGACCAAAGACTTACCACAATACAATGCAGCTAGCCAACCCCAAACATAGCATTCACATGACAGTACTAAGTTAAAGGATACGTAGTCTTACCACCTGGTGATGCTAGCGCATCGACCACTTCCAACTATACAGTGTTGGTGCCAAGCAAATCTGGAAGTGCACTGCTTACAACATGAACTCCATCTCCAAAGTAGAAAGCCTTGTGAAGACATGAGGAATGAACCTGCAAATTAGGAGGGAGACATGGATGCACAAGCACACATCAATACACCATGCAGTGTACAATACTAAAACAATATGCACTTGGAATGTATACACAGTATTGACTACAGACTGCCCACACATGTCATGGGAGTCCAACGTCACTGTGTAAGTCACTGTCTCTTGGGCACACCCTTTGCAAGCCCATGGAAACTGGAAGCAGGAGGGGTGTGTGTCTCACGAACCCAAGCATCTAACCCAAACTCATGACAAGCCTGAATGTGCCCAGCCGGAATACAGTGGATGCCCACCGGAGCCACTCAAGGCAACACACTGTAACAAAAACTCAAAAATCAAAAACCGAAAATCAAAAATCAAAAATCAAAAATGGCCATGTGGGGGCCAGGGGGGTGGGGGAGGCCACCCAGGAGGTCCGAGGACAAGGTGCACACCAACAGCCACCTGTGTGGATGTTGCGAAAAAAAAACACCTCCATGGGCTCATGGCCTGCACGGCTACGCTATCGTGAGAGATTCAGAATCACTGTGGTCGCTCTCATCACCCTGTGCTGCTGCCGCCACAGGAGGTGGTGGTGCTATGGGAGGCAGCCCACGCAAAGCCCTAGTCTGGTCCTCCATGGCAGCAAGCATGCAGGTGTAGAAGGTCTTGTTCTGGAGGAATATGGTGCGGAGATCCCCATGCACCACCTGACGTGATGCCCGGACCTCGTCCCGAGTTGCCTGCATCTCTGCTGAGAGCGTATGTATGACCCGCTCCAGCAGCTGTTCTGTCCTCAAGGTCCACAAGAGTCTGCCTGAGGTGATGGACTTCTACCATCAGGGCTTCCCTCTGGCCCTGGGACTCTAAAGAAATGGCTTCCCGCAGAGTGTCCAGGGCCGCCCGTCTGTCCCTGTTGGATGCCAACATGTCCTCCCTTAGTGATCGGCAAATGGAGTCTGTTGCCTGCTGTAGTTGCTCCATCTGCCTTTCTGGGGGGACAATGGAAGAGGCCACACTCTCCATAGCTTGAGCCATCATCTCAGATGCTGCTGCCTGTTGGTTTGCCATACCGTATATGGATTTCTCCCATGTGGTATTGCCTGGTGGCGTACGGCCACCGCGTTGGCAGGCACCACACCTGTCTGGGGCAAGGCGAACTGTGCCTTGCTGTGTCGGCACTGCCTGCGGCTGCAGGACTGCATTCCCCCTCTTATCTGCTGGCCCAGGAACAGGATCAGATGTTGCAGAGTGTGGCCCTGCATCCGTAACCACCAAAGGCGGACCTATGAACACTGGCATCCCCATAGTGGGCTGTACCCCTGGTGCAGGTGGGTCGGACAGAACAGAATCCCTCCCAGAAACACCTACCTGCGAAGCCACATAGGTCTCATCATCCGAATCAACACCTGAATAGAGGTCTGGGGAGGTGCACCCAGAGACACCCCTGGAGAGAACGGTCTGCAGCAAGAGTGGGTTTTCAACCACCACCACACCCCGTTCCACACTGGTGCCCGGTCGTGCCTGAGATCCCTCCTGGGTCTGCACCATCTCCTCACCCTCAACAGCATCAAGTGCGTCATCCCCTGCAGAAACATGAAAGACAAAAAATGGAAACAGGCATTAGCACCATGGCACACAATTAGGCCTCACAAGCTACAGAACCAGTACTTGATTGACACATGACTATAACCCTCTCATGCATGCACTGTCACTGAGTTTGAAGGGGAGGAAAATGTCAGACACTGATGACATCAAGATGGAAGAGCAACACATTAGCTGCATGCTGGCTAGCAGAGCCATCACACATTGGCCTGTGAGTGGCATGTCCAATCCACATACATGACACATGCCATCACACAGATGGCATGTAACATAGGCATGTCACATATCGTTTGACAATAGGGCTGAGAAATGGGTAGTGAAAGTGGGGGGATCGAAACAATCAGCCTGAATGAACAATGCGAAATACGGAACAATATTGTTGCAAGATGCCACTTCAAGTGTAACTGGCGTGATGTTGCACAAAATGTCTACTGTGGGCAGAAGGGATACTGTAATACCCAAATCCAGGGGCACAGAATGTTTTGGATGAAGCACATGGGTGACCCAAACCGCTCAGGCACACACACCCTCACCTGGCACTCAATCAGATCCCCTCACACACACAACATACACATGGATCACACACACATGCATGTGCACTCACCGGACAATGCCTCGTAATCTGGCAGCTCTCCCACACCTTGGATCTGTTCCTCTGTGATGTAGGTCCCAGCAACAGACTCATGTACAGTGAGTTCAATGTCCTTTTGTGGAGACCCACCTCCAGTCACCAGAGTAGCGGCATGACTTGAGGCTAGCTTTTTCATTGCCCTGCACTTAAGGTCATTCCAGCGCTTGTAGCACTCACCAGCTGTGTGCCTCACTAATCCAAGGGCACTTATGATGTCCGTGACGTTCTGCCAGTGTGCCTGACGTTGAGCAGGTGTGGTCTTGCACCCTGAAGTGATCAACATTTCGCTGTCATGTGCGGACACATACTGCACAAGTGTATCACGTTCGGCATCATTGAAGCTAGGCTTCCTTTGCGTGCCGGACTGCGTAGCCGTGTCTGGGGTATCAGCCTGTAGTGGACAAGCACTCTTCCTCTTTTTTTTGGAAGGTGGTGGGGATCCTGAGTGCCCTACGCTGCTCTGGCCACTAGGGGCAGGAGCACCGGTGGACTGGGTAGTTGGCGTGTGGGAATGCACAATGAGCATGGGACTTGGTGCAGGCATTGGCTGAAGTGTTACGTAGTCAGGGGGAACGTTAGCAAGATGGACTGGGACCAACACTGCCCTGGCTGGGAGAGTCAGAGATGGGGTGGATGGAGCTGCAGCTGCCCCTGCAGCCTCCCCACCCTGCCTACTCGGGGCAGCAGATGACATAGCTGCCCCTGATCCACGTGGCCTGGCGACACCAACTTGCACCGCCACACATGGCCTAGACTTGGCGACCTGGAAGTCAGCTTGGAAGTCACCCTCTGCCAGGTCAGGTGCCACAATGGGCTGGTCCAACAAGGGCTGAGCAGAGATGGTGTCAGCCACGTTTCCCTCAACTATGGGGGGGGCATGGGTGTCCCTGACTGGTCCTCCACACATGGGGGGCTAGGGGTACCCTGCAAATTCCGGCCACGTCCCCTACCGCACCCACCACGGCCACCTCTTGAGGCTCGGCCACCTTTGCCACCCTTACCGCTTGGTCACCTCCCAACCATGGCACTGATGTTGTTGTGCGTATGGGAGTTGCAGTAAACTATTGTCCTGGGCAATTGGGGATCAAAGGGGTAGGGAACTAGATAGAATTTGTACCCTAGTGCTCTCGCAAGGCTGTATGTGACCCCTGGGGAAAGATGACGGGTCACGCAACGCACAGGCACCCCAAAACCAGAAAATAACCTGCACGCAACCCCTCGTAGACCACGTGCATGGAAAAATGAACCCGCGCTATGCTGTGGCACCCAGAAACACAAAAATGAACGTATGCGTGTTACACGCAGCCTACAATGACCTCTGAAGGGGTACGCGACACACGGGGCAAGCACAGTTGGTAAATAATTGCGAGACTCACCGTCTGCCTGGAAAATGAGCGTGAAAAATACGTTGGCAACACCCTCGCCAAAAGAAGAATTGTACACTGTCTGAGGAGATAGGACAAAAGAAGAAGTGAACGCTGTTTGAGGAAACAGGCCCAACAGAAAATCAAAAAAAGCTGTCAGAGGTAACAGGGAGTACGAACTAGAAACGCTGTGAAGTAAATCGCGTGTGAACCGACAAGAAGTACAGAATTCACCCACTCGCACTCCACGAAAAGCACGTACAAGGAAATTACATCCTACACACACATTTTGAACCGGCCCACACGTCCAACGTCACTTCCGCGTATACGCGATAAGGCCCTAACCTCCAATTACACGAGCTGACACTCGGACGTGCAGTTCTTGGACGTGTAACATGCACCCGAGTTCAGGGAAACACCCGCACGCGCACGTCACAGACGCACTAAGGGCCTTCGTCCAATGAAATCACGTACGTTGCTGACGTGCTGTAACGCTCACCTGATTCCCACGGAGGCGCTGGTCTAGGCAGGAAGGAGTCCGTGACTCGAAAAGTGATGTGCAGGACTCGATTGGCTTCTGGGGCTGAGCCTCTTCGCACTGTGTGTCGAACTGGAAGGGTGAGATTTCTGCAGATGAAAGAATATATGGGGTTAAAGATATGGGCAATTGAGTGTCCTTCTCTCTCTCTCTCTCTCTCTCTCTCTCTCTCTCTCTCGTCTAAGCTTCTCCGTAGAGCCCCCAGGTCAACGTGCTCACCTTAGATAGGTGAATGCTGGGCTCTCCATCTGCGTCTGGTGCAGGGTGCCGTTGCCAGTTCCTTCACTGGGTGAAACGTAGGCCTCTTAACATCAGAGGATCGCAACCGCCGTTAACAGCATGAGCGGTGAGTTTCCGGACACCTTTTAGTCCATATAGTCTTTAGGTGCTTGGACACGTAAGTATTGAACAGGGCTCGGAATAATGCTTTGTTCTATTTGTTTTGCAGGGCTCTAGCATTAGAAGATGGAATGAAGAGAGCCAAAGCTGGAGCCAGAGCCTTGGAAAGAAGCGCTTGGAAATGCGTGAGTAAATGCAAGCGCTTTAACTGTCTCTTTCCTTCACAGCTGTGAGTTCGTGCTGAAGAGGTGATGGAAAACGCCGGAGTAGTTGCAGGCGCTCTATTGTGGAGAGCGTGATGGGTGTAAGTAAATACCTGTCTAATGTCTTTTCTTTTGTCTTTCAGATGCTGGGTTGCAGTGTTGAAAACATCCGGAATTCGCGGATTGCCGGTAACTAATAACTATGCTTTTCTCTCCACAGGCGGAGGTGCAGCGTGAAGAAATGGTCGCTGCCGATGGACCAGGTAAGGAATGCGTTGCATGTGAAGTCGTCGTGCTAACCTGTTGTTTGTTGTCTTTTACAGGCGCTGCTGAAGACTGGACACTGGAATGGTAAGTATTGTTCTTGCAGGTACAGGATCGGAAGAAGAAAAGCTGCAACAGACTCGGTGAGCGTTCTGCTGCAGATGCAGAATAACGCGAAGCACGCTTCATCAATCGGGTGTGGTTTAAATAGCCTAGGAGTGATGAGACGTCTTCCTCCACGGCCCCGCCTAGGTAAGAAAAGAGTTCCTGTTCCAGAAGAGTTCCAGTGTTGTATCCAGGGCGTGGAGCTTGCCCCACCCAGGTAAGAAAATAGTTCCGGTTTACAGAGGATTCTTATGTAGCTGGTGAGTAAGCAGCATGGTCTGCTGCAGGTAAGTCCACCCAAGCATCTTCACACATATTATGAGCCCGGTGCTTCCAATGCCGGGACCGATGGCTTTGATGAGCCTGGTGCCACCGGCGCCAGGACGAGGTCCAAAAGGTCCCAGTAGGGACCGGCTGGTGCCTAGGCTTAGGATTAGGGGCCTGCTTCCAAGGACATTGTGCTGGTCCTGGCTCCTTGGAAGCAGTGATCATGACAGCACCCCCCCTCAAGGCTCCTCCTAAGCGTGTCTTCTCCGGGGGTTTTGGCTTGTTGGGGTGATTCAGATGGAATTTCTTGACCAGGCGAGGTGCAAGGACATATTCTGAGGGTTCCCAAGATCTTTCCTGGGGGCCGTATCCTTTCCAATCAATCAGATAATATAATTTAGATTTGGCGATTTTGAAGTCTAGGATGTTCTTTACTTCGAATTCAAGTTCTCCTTCTACCAAAACAGGTTCTGGGAGTTTAGTCAATCGGGTTTCTGGTTGTACTGGTTTTAATAAGGAGACATGAAAGACTGGATGTATTTTCATATGCGCAGGTAATTCCAATTTGACAGCCACCGGATTAACTATGGCAGAGATGAGATAGGGTCCAAGGTATCTTGAGATGAAGGTGCGGGGTCCTTTTAGAGGCAGGTGCTTAGTGGATAACCAGACCTGGTCTCCTACTGCTTAGTGAGTGGCCTCTTTACGGTGTCGATCTGCTCCTTTTTTGAATTGAGCTTTAGCTCTTTGCAGATGGGCAGTGGCTTCCTTAAAAGCACGAGTGATCTCCGAGCGCAAGTAATCCACAGCAGGTGTTTCGAATTCTTGGGGAGGATCCAGGTTAGAGGTTCTAGGATGGTGTCCGTATAATAGGAAGAAGGGAGTCTTCCCGGTTCCAGAATGAGTTGAATTGTTGTAAGCGTATTCAGCGATCCAAAGAATATCCTTCCAAGGGTTTTCAGTTTGTTGGAGCATGCAACGTAGATATTGCTCTAAAGTCTGATTTGTCCTCTCGGTTTGTCCGTCAGTTTGGGGATGGTGACTGGTTGAAAGTCTTACATCAATTTGGGCTAGATGACAGCAAGTTCACCAAAAGTGGGAGATGAATTGACTTCCCCTATCGGAGACCAAAACCGAGGGAAAACCGTGTAACCGAACGATGTTTTCTAAGAATTCTCGGGCCAATACTGAAGCTGAAGGTAGGCCCTTCAGGGGAATGAAGTGAGCCATCTTGGAGAATAGATCCACGACTACTAAAATGGTATTATACCCTGAGCATGGAGGTAAGTCCGTGATGAAATCCATGGACAGGGTATGCCATGGACAGGGAGGGATGTCTAATGGGTGTAATAGGCCGGCTGGTTTCTCCTTCTGACTTTTATTATGGGCACACACACCGCAGGAGATTACAAAGTCTCTAATATCCTTCTTCCATGATGGCCACCAGAAATGTCTTTTGATCTTTTCCATGGTTTTGATAATGCCAGGGTGACCCTCCATTAGCGAGTCGTGATAACAGGAGATTACTTGTTTTTGTATCTTCTCACAGGGCAAGTACAATCGTCCTCGGAAATATGGTAGGTCTTGATCCACTGAGAATTCTTTTCCCTTTAATTGCCAGTCCTGCAAATCGGCCGGATTTAGGAGTGATTTGACTGTAGTCTTGATGTCTTCAAAGGATTGAGCGCTGACCAAACCCAAAATCCTTTGTTCTGGGATTATGGGTATTGGTTCTGGATTGGTCAAATGTTCATCTACTCCCATCCGGGAGAGAGCATCTGCTTTTCCGTTTTTACTTCCTGGTCGATAAGTAATTATAAAGTCAAACTCAGCCAGAAACAGAGCCCAGCGAAGCTGTCTGGAAGACTGAGCTTTGGCTGTCTTCAGATATTGTAAATTGTGGTGATCAGTCATTACGGTGACTGTGTGTCTGGCTCCCAAAAGATAATGCCGCCAGGCTTTAAAGGCCGATCTGATGGCTAAAAGTTCCTTGTCTGTAATTGAATAGTAGATCTCGGGAGCCGAGAATTTGCGGGACCAAAAGGCTACAGGATGTAATTGGTGTGTGACCGGATCTCTTTGTGATAAAACTGCCCCCATAGCAAGACTAGAAGCATCCGTTTCCACAATGTAGGGGAGTTCTGGGCGAGGATGTTTTAGAACAGGTGCAGAAATTAATTTAGCTTTTAAGTCCTGAAAAGCTTGTTCTGCTTCAGTAGACCATTCAAAACGTTTGTTCTTCTTTAACAGAGCGGTGATGGGCTGGACTATCCGAGAGAATTCAGGAATGAATCTGCGGTAAAAGTTAGCGAAGCCTAACATGCTTTGAACTCCTTTTACAGAGGTTGGTGATGGCCACTTAATGATTGCATCGACTTTCTTTGAATCCATATGGACTCCGTCAGGTGACAATATGAATCCCAGGAACTCAACTTCAGTTACGTTGAAAACGCATTTTTCAACCTTAGCAAAAAGGTTATGTTGACGCAATCTCTCGAGAACCTCTTTGACGTGTCTCTGGTGTTCCTCTTCAGATGATGAATAGACGAGGATTTCATCAATGTAGACAACAACACACACATCTATGAGTTCTCTAAGGACATTGTTCATAAAATACTGAAAAGCGGCAGGAGCGTTACAAAGTCCAAAGGGCATCACTTGATATTCGAACAGCCCATACTTGGTGCGGAATGCCGTCTTCAATTCATCGGCCTCTTTTATTCGTACCAAGTGGTAGGCTCCTCTGAGATCCAACTTTGTATAAATACATGCGTCTTTGACTTGGTCCAGGAGTTCAGGGATCAAAGGTAACGGGTATCTGTTTTTAACGGTGATTTGATTCAGGGCGCGGTAATCTATGCAAGTCCTAAGGTCTCCTTCCTTTTTCGGAACGAAGAACAAAGCCGAGGAAGCTGGAGATTTTGAAGGACGGATAAACCCGTTAGCTAGGTATTGGTCCAGATATTGTCTGAGGTGAAGATTCTCTGGCTCGTTGAGGGCATAAATCCTACTACAAGGAGGAGTTGTTCCGGGTATCAGGTCTATTTGACAGTCGTAGGACCTATGAGGAGGCAGGGTGTTAGCTTGGTCCTTCCGAAAGACGTCTTGGAATTCCTGGTATTCGGGAGGTAATTTGGGAACCTCGGAAGAGATCGCTGCCAGTGAAACATCAGGCCGAGGATAACAAGTGGTAAAACATTCTGGAAACTGAACCGTCTTTGCTCGCCAATCGATCTGAGGATTGTGCTTCTCTAACCAAGGAATTCCCAGAATGATCTGGAACTGAGGGGCCTTCATCACATCGAACACGATTTTCTCCCGGTGTCCATCTTGGCTCACTAACATCACTTCTTGGGTGGCATGCGTTACTGGTCCGGAGGCTATCTCCGTGCCATCCACTGTAGTAATGACGTCTTTTACTGCCTGAGGGACAAGAGGTAGATTCATCCTTGATACCATTTCACGGTCCACATAATTACCGATTGCTCCGCTGTCGATGTAAGCTTCAATTGCATGCAAACGATCCGGACATTCTGGGCTAATAAGGACCATAGGCACCACGAAATGCGAGGTCACGGGACAGATTTTAACGCTCGGCAAGAGGACCTCTACAATTGTCGGGCTAGGTTGTTTCCCTGCTCAGAATTTTGGGTACAGGTATCTGCGGCTCCTACAGTCTTCTTAGCTGGTTTCACTGGGCAGTCTCGAAGAAAGTGCCCCGAGTTTCCGCAATAGAGGCATAATTGCAGCTGTCTTCTTCTTTCCCGCTCCTTTTGAGTTAAAGGTCCTTTCATGCCCCCTAGTTGCATGGGTTCCACGGTGTCGGATCCCCTAGTAGAGGTCTGTGGTTTAGAAAATACTCGGGTATCAAATTTGGAACGATCAGCCTTCCTGTTCTGTAATCGGTGGTCTAATTGGACAACTAAGTCAATATAGTCTTAGCATTCTTGCGGAGGATTCACAATATGAGCTAACACATCTTTGAGCTCTCCATGCAGGCCTCTGTAGAAAAGCGTTATTCTTTTATTCTCCGGCCATTGAGTTTCCACTATAAGTCTATTGAATGAGGCAATATAAGTCAAGAGGTCTTGATTACCCTGTCGTAACGAAAGGAGTTCATTGTCCAAGGCCTGCCCCTGGGCATGTCTTGCGAACAGTTTCTCCATGCTGGACTGGAAGGCCTGAAAATCGTGAAGGACCGGATCATCCTGAGTGACCAAAGGGATTGACCAATCTGCGGCACTGCCACTGAGATAAGAAAGCACGAAAGCCACCTTGGTCTGGTCTGTTGGAAAGGCAGCTGGGCGACATAAGAAGTGTAGGCGGCACTGGTTGATAAACACTGCAAATTTCTCTGGGTCACCAGAAAAGCGTTCGGGTGAAGCCAAAGGCACATTCCCGGGTAGATTGATTTGCACTGGATTTGAGGATGCTGAAGGGTAACTTACTCCTGGAGCGGGCAAAGGAGTCTGTCCTGCCTGCGTTTGTAGTAATTGCCTAGCGAGTTCCTCCGTTCGCTCCTTGGATATTATCAGCTCTCTTCTCAAAGAGTTTGTTTCCTGACGAGCTGCATGTACCTCTGCTCTTAGTTCCCCAAGCAATCGGGCCAGTTGGTCTGTGTCCGAGGTTTCCATTGCGCCTGGGTAGGAGTTTTGTGGTGGGCTTCGCGTTCTGTAACGCTCACCTGATTCCCGCGGAGGCGCTGGTCTAGGCAGGAAGGAGTCCGTAACTCGAAAAGTGATGTGCAGGACTCGATTGGCTTCTGGGGCTGAGCCTCTTCGCACTGTGTGTCGAACTCGAAGGGTGAGATTTCTGCAGATGAAAGAATATATGGGGTTAAAGATCTGGGCAATTGAGTGTCCTTCTCTCTCTCTCTCTCTCTCTCTCTCTCTCTCTCTCTCTCTCTCTCTCGTCTAAGCTTCTCCGTAGAGCCCCCAGGTCAACGTGCTCACCTTAGATAGGTGAATGCTGGGCTCTCCATCTGCGTCTGGTGCAGGGTGCCGTTGCCAGTTCCTTCACTGGGTGAAACGTAGGCCTCTTAACATCAGAGGATCGCAACCGCCATTCACAGCACGAGTGGTGAGTTTCCGGACACCTTTTAGTCCATATAGTCTTTAGGTGCTTGGACACGTAAGTATTGAACAGGGCTCGGAATAATGCTTTGTTCTATTTGTTTTGCAGGGCTCTAGCGTTAGAAGATGGAATGAAGAGAGCCAAAGCTGGAGCCAGAGCCTTGGAAAGAAGCGCTTGGAAATGCGTGAGTAAATGCAAGCGCTTTAACTGTCTCTTTCCTTCACAGCTCTGAGTTTGTGCTGAAGAGGTGATGGAAAACGCCGGAGTAGTTGCAGGCGCTCTATTGTGGAGAGTGCGATGGGCGTAAGTAAATACCTGTCTAATGTCTTTTCTTTTGTCTTTCAGATGCTGGGTTGCAGTGTTGAAAACATCCGGAATTCGCGGATTGCCGGTAAGTAATAACTATGCTTTTGTCTCCACAGGCGGAGGTGCAGCGTGAAGAAATGGTCGCTGCCGATGGACCAGGTAAGGAATGCGTTGCATGTGAAGTCGTCGTGCTAACCTGTTGTTTCTTGTCTTTTACAGGCGCTGCTGAAGACTGGACACTGGAATGGTAAGTATTGTTCTTGCAGGTACAGGATCGGAAGAAGAAAAGCTGGAACAGACTCGGTGAGCGTTCTGCTGCAGATGCAGAATAACGCGAAGCACGCTTCATCAATCGGGTGTGGTTTAAATAGCCTAGGAGTGATGAGGCGTCTTCCTCCACGGCCCCGCCTAGGTAAGAAAAGAGTTCCTGTTCCAGAAGAGTTCCAGTGTTGTATCCAGGGCGTGGAGCTTGCCCCGCCCAGGTAAGAAAATAGTTCCGGCTTACAGAGGATTCCTATGTAGCTGGTAAGTAAGCAGCATGGTCTGCTGCAGGTAAGTCCACACAAGCATCTTCACACATATTATGAGCCCGACACTTCCAGTGCCGGGACCGATGGCTTTGATGAGCCTGGTGCCACCGGCGCCAGGACGAGGTCCAAAAGGTCCCAGTAGGGACCGGCTGGCGCCTAGGCTTAGGATTAGGGGCCTGCTTCCAAGGACGTTGGGCTGGTCCTGGCTCCTTGGAAGCAGTGATCATGACACGCGCTTACGCGCTAAGGGCCTTTCCTCAAATTACACGCTGATGTGCTAGATTTTCAAGTGCCAAATCACTCCATATCAAGCTGGCCACGGGTTTGCACACGGAAGACCACACTCCTGCCCAGAAGGCCGAATTACTGACCCCCAGAGCCCCGAGCATGCTCCCACCTGCCATCTGCTGCTGCCTGATTGCCTGCTGCCCATGTGCCCTGCCATTTGCTGCCTGGACGTCAGCCAGGGGTGCTGTTGCTGTGACCATCCCTGCTGGAACCGAAGACTCCCGACTGCTATTCCATCGCTCCACAGCCCAGCCCCAGGACCCAGTTGCCCACCCACACCTGCCTCTGGGGTTGCCATGTCAGGCACTACACCATCTGGCACCACTGGCAACCCCCAGCCAGAGAGGCAGAGGGCCACCAGATTCACTGCCACCGAAGTTGGTGTCCTGGTGGAGCAAGTCCTGGGCAGTATGATGCCCTCTTCGGAAGGTCGGCCACCGACAAGGAAGGACGGACTCGGATCTGGACGGACATTGTGACTGCCATCAACGCGGAGGGGGTGGCAGTCCGCGACTTCCAACATGTCAAGAAGCGCTGGGAGGACTTCAGGTCCAGGACCCTCAACAATGCCCGGCACCTCTTGAAGGCAGCGGATGCTAAGGGGCGCAGTGGCCACCTGTCAGAACATCAGATGAGGGTCCTGGAACGCATAAGCCCAGCGCTCCACGTCCAGGTCCTTGAGAGGCAGACCCGTCTGGAGTCGAGCGGTAAGTGACATGCATACTGATTGGAAGCTGTGCGTGTGGTGGTGTGCCAGTAGTGTGCAGGTTGTACATGTAGTTTTGTAGGGCCATGTATTGATGTGTATGTACAGGGCTGTGAGTCTGACACATGCAAGTCCTTTCATGTGTGAGACACATGGATGGTGTATGTGTGGGTAAGCATGCAGGCCAAATGCAGATGTGTGAGCACACATGTTTTGATTACTGTGTATGTAAGTTGGCATGGTTGTGGTGTCACACATGGATGTTGGTTCCAGCTGCATGTATCTGCACCGTGTACATGTGCATGTGTGTGTATTTGACATGGGTGCAACAGTGATGCAACATGGATGCATGTGAGACTGATATGTAGAAGACTGATTGCCAGATATGACATGGATGCCAATCTCATCACTGCGACAGTTGGCAGAGGTGTACACATGCATGTAATTGTGGTGGCGTGTGTGCATGTCTAGTGCACTCCCTGTGTTTCATGTGATGTCTGGCTCACCTTTGGCTGCTCATGCTGTTTGTATGTGTATGGATGGTGCTGGCTGTTGCAATATGGCTGTGGAATAGCTCATGTGTGTGAGTTGCAATGACATGTGTGTTGGGGATTGTGATGCCATGTCTGAAGTTTGACAATGCCACTCATGTACAACTGTCATGTGTGTATGAGTCCATTGACCAGTGCCCTGATGCCTGTCTCCTATCTCTCCATGTCTGCAGCGTCAACTGATGAAGAGGGCGGAGAAGGTGCTGTGGAGCACAGCGGCCGGGATCGCACCGCCAGCCGGAGACGCAAGGCCCGGCTACCCTCCCAGGTTGTCATCTCGTCGGGGAGTGAGGAGTCCGGTGCCGTGTCCTAGGTCGCAGCTGCCGAGGGGAGGTCCAAGAGGCGGAGGTTGGAGTTGGACTCCTCGGCAGCCGAAGGGGCAGCTGAGACCCCACAGGGCCCAATGGAGGAAGATGGCACAGAGTCATCCAGGTTGGTGTGGGGTTTGTTGGAGGAGGAGGCCGTGCAAGGGACAGAGACGGGGTCTGGAGGTGGGGATTCCACTGGTGCTAGTGGTGCAGTGCAGGGGCAGGAACAGGAGGCAGCACAGGCTGCCACGGAGGTGCCTGTGTGTAATCCTGTCCTCGATCCTGTGACTGCATCATCTTGCACCAGCAGGGATACCTACGTCCAGACCCGTTCTCAGGGAGGGGATTGGCTTACACCAACTGGCCTTCCTCTCCCTGCGGATGTGGCTATCCAGCACCGGGTTGAGCCTGTCCTGGGTGGAGTGGCGTTGCGTCAACGTGCCATGCGAGCTGACCTGCAGTCTTTTCATGAGGAGACTGCACGTCTTCTCGCATGGCTCGTTGACCACGTTGACCCACTGGGACAGCTCACCATGGCCGGATTCCTCCGTTTTGTGGACCTTGTTCCGACCCCCTCCTCAACTGAACCCCCTATGCGCCAGTCGTCCTCCGTGCCATCTTCCCACCCATGTGTCACTTGGGTGCCCTGTGGAGCTGCCTCTGACCCTGCGGCCAGGCTGGTGGAGGACACATCCCTGCCACAGTCGGGAGTCGGACGTTCAGCAGGGGTGGGCACCTCAACAACTGCACCCCAGCTGGAGGAGGATGTGCAGGCAGCAGGAGCCAGGGCACAGGCAGCCGAACAGCAGCAGCAGCAACAAGGTGGGAGCCATGATGGCTCGGGGCCTTCATCACCGGAGGGGCAGGCATCGGCAGGAGGGCTGGAGGACCCTGGACAGGAAGTGTCTTCCATGTGGCAGCGGTTGGGCCATGCTATAGATGCGGAGAGGCAGTGGGCAGAAGAGGCACGGCTCACGATGATCAGGGCGGAGAACTCCATGCGTAGGGCCCTGAGGCGGGACTGGTGCCTCGAGGCCGTTCGCAGGGACCTGGAGTTCCAGATGTCATCGTCCCTGCGAACCCTCGGGGTCATGGAAGAGGATCGCCTCCGGGAGATTGAGCAGGAGTTCGATGATACCCGGGCCCGGAACATCAAAATGTGAGCTGTTGGACTTGCCCGCTGCCCTTGTAAATAGTTAGATAGTGTTAGGTTTCCTTTGATTTTTTCTTTATTTTGGTTGTGCTTGGACAATGCACCACCTTTCTGTATATAGTTTTTCATTAGGTAGTATTTTTGATAGGTTTCATTTCTTCAGTTGGGATCGTGGACCATGGATTGTTCTTCTGTATATAGTTCACTATTGGATTAATTTTTTTATTATTTTATTTACCCATGGAGTAATGGTTTCATTTTTGTTTTTCCCTTGGATTTGATTTTTTGAACTGTGACTTTGGACACCTTTCCTTTGGATTATGATTTGTTGTTTTTCATTATTTTACAGACATGCAGCTTTTCGTTTTTGATTCCCATTGTCGTTTGTTTGTTTTTAATTCCTTTCATGTTGCTTTTAAAACATTTTTTTCTTCATACTTCGATGTGTGGTATTATCTCATTGGTTTCATGCGTGTCATGATATGGGTTTTGACATTCACTTGCACCCATTGTGTGTGTGTGACGGACATGTGTTCATTTACATACTTGCCATTCGGGTTGTATCATGAAATTGGCATTTCTATGTGGGTGGATGCAATATTTGGGTGGGTCTTTGGCATGTGGAGGCTGGCCATAAGGGCCAGGGATCTAGATTGTGATGATGTGTTGGCTGGGGGTTCGCGTGAAGTTTCATCCATGATTTCAGCAGGGTACGTGTATTCCTGGGGTTCGCGTGAAGTTTCACATGCGAAAGGGCCCTGGTCGAGGGAGTACATGAATTTCAGGGGTGCGCGGCAAGTTTTACATGCGAAAGGGCAACGCCCGTGCACAATACATCACAGACGCGCCTACGTGCTAAGGGCCTCTGGTGCAATGATATCGCATACGTGTGCCGACGCGCTTAGGCGCTAAGGGCCTTTGGTCCAATGATATTGCGTACGTGTGCTGACGCGCTTACGCGCTAAGGGCCTTTCCTCGAATTAGACGCTGACGTGCAAGATTTTCACGTGCCAAATCACTCTGTATCAAGCTGGCCACGCGTACCCACACGGAAGACCACGCTCCTGCCCAGAAGGCCATTTTCCTGCCCCCAGATCCCCGAGCATGCTCCCACCAGCTATCTGGTGCTGCCTGTCTGCCTGCTGCCCACGTGCCCTGCTATTTGGTGCCTGCACGTCAGCCATCTGCAGGGGTCCAGTTGCTGTGTCCACCCCTGCTGGAACAGAAGACTTCCGACTGGGATTCCATCGGTCCACAGCCCAGCCCCAGGACACAGTTGCCCACCCACTCCTGCCTCTGGGGTTGCCATATCGGGCACTACAGCATCTGGCACCACTGGCAACCCCCAGCCAGAGAGGCAGAGGGCCACCAGCTTCACTGCCACCGAAGTTGGTGTCCTGGTGGAGCATGTCCTGGGGCATTATGATGCCCTCTTCGGAACATCACGGTCCAACAAGGAAGGACGGGAGAGGATCTGGGATGACGTCAATGCGGAGGGGGTGGCAACCCGCGACATCAAGCACGTCAAGAAGCGCTGGGAGGACTTCAGGTCCAGGACCCTCCACAAGCCCGGCGCCTCGCGGAGGGGGGCCGGGCACGCCTGAGTGCCATCCAGATGAGGGTCCTGGAACGCGTAGGCCCAGCGCTCCACGCCCAGATCCTTGGGAGGCAGACCCATCTGGAGATGAGCGGTAAGTGGCCAAGCATTGCTGTGTGAGACAGTGCATGTTGCAGTATGCTGGTAGTCTGATGCTTGCCTGTATGTGTGACATAGGCCATGTATGGATATGTGTGTGTGCAGGGACATCATGGTCATGCATGTGAGACCAGTTATGTGTGAGCCACATGTTTGGTGCATGTGTTTTAAAGCAACACAGGGAGCTCTATGTGGAATGCACACATGAATGCATGGCTGTCTCTGTTCCTGGACATGGAGGGGGGCTGAGGAATGGGTGCTGATGTCATGTACATGTATGGTGCATATGTGTGTGTGTGTGCCTGAGAAGTGTGTGTGTGACTTTGAAACGCCATGGATGCATGTGACTTTGAAGGCAACATCTTGGTTTACAGGGGCCCTTCTACATGGATGTTGATGTTGATTGCAGGCGCACGGACTGTTTCTGCATGTGTGTTGTGTGCATTCACCCATGTGTTGTGGAATGACAGGATGGAAGTGACATTTGACAGTGCCACTCATGTGTTATTATTCCTGTCTAGGGTATTTTGTACTGTATCCTGATGCTTGTGTTCTATGTCTCCCTCTACGCAGCGTCAAGTGAAGAAGAGGGCGGAGACGGCGCTGTGGAGCCAAGCGGCAGGGATGCCTCCACTGGGTGGCGACACAAGGCCCAGCCACCCTCCCAGGAATTACCATCATCCGGGAGCGAGGGGGCTGGTGCTGCGTCTGCTTCGACGGCTGTGGCGGAAGGGCCGGGTGAGCCCCCACAGGGGCTTCCAATGGCGGAAGACGGTGTGGAGACATCCAGGTTGGTGGTCTCCACAGAGGAGGGGGAGCCTGCTACTGAGCCGCACATGGGGCCTGGTGGGGGTAGTACCACTGGTGCAAGTGGTGGTGCAAGTGGTGCAGTCCAGGGTCAGGTTCAGGAGGCAGCACAGGTCACCACGGAGGGGCCTGTGCATGCCGCTGTCCTTGACCCTGTGACTGCACCATCATGCACCAGCAGGGAGGCCCCGTCCCAGGCCTGTCTGCAGGTAGGGGAGAGTGCCATATCACCTGCCTCTCCACTACCTGCGGACGAGGGGTCCCGCGACCATATGGGATCCGTCCTGGTGGGTGTTGCGTTGCGCACGCGTGTCATTCGTGATGACGTGCGTTCTTCCTGGGCGGAGAACGCATGCCATCACGAAGAGCAGCCTTGTGACGTGGCACTGCTGGGAGGGGCCCTGGTCGGAGGGTTCCTACATGTGACGCGCAATCTGGTGGACCTCTCCTCCTCTGTGGAGGCTATGCGCCGGTCATTCTCCACATCGTCTTCTGGCCCAGATTCCAGCAGGGCCCCGTTTGGACCTGGCCTGACCAACACAGCCAGCTGGTGGAGCTCACATCCCTGCCACAGTCGGGAGTCAGCGGTCCAGCAGGGGTGGACACCACAACTGGAGACCAGCAGATGGAGGATGTGCAGGCACCATCGGACAGGGCACATGGACAGCAGCAGCAGGAGCAGGCTGTAGGTGGGAGCAATGATGGCTCGGGCCATCAACATTGGAGGGGTAGGTATCGGCCAGAGGGCAGGAGGACCCTGGATGGGAAGTGTCTTCCGTATGGCAGCAGTTGGGCAATGCGATAGATGCGGAGCGGCAGCAGGTGGAAGAGGCACGGCTCACGATGGTCAGGGCGGAGAACTCCATGCGTAGGGCCCTGAGGCGGGCCGAGTGCCTCAAGACCATCCGCAGGGACCCGGAGTTCCAGTTGTCATCGTCCCTGCGAACCCTCGGGGCCATGGAAGAGGACCGCCTCTGGGAGATCGAGCAGGAGTTCGATGATGCCCTGGCCCGGAACATCAGCATGTGAGCCAGTGGACTTGCGCGCTGCCCTTGTAAATAGTTATTAGGTTAGTGTTAGGTTTCCTTTGTTTTTTTCTTTATTTTGGACCTTTTGGACAATGGACCACATTTTTGTATATAGTTTTTTTATTAGGTAGTAGTTTTTGATAGGTTTAATTTCTTTAGTTGGGATCATGGACCCTGGATTGTTCATCTGTATATAGTTAACTGTTGGATTCTAGTTTTTTGGGGGGATATCCCCATGGAGCAATGGTTTTCACTTTTGTTTTTCACTTGGATTTCATTTTTGGAACTGTGACTTTGGACAGATTTCCTTTGGATTATGATTAGTTGTTTTTCATTATTTTACGGACATGCAGCTTTTCTTTTTCAATTTTCATTGTCGTTTGTTTGATTTTAATTCCATTCATGTTGTTTTTAATAATTTTTTTTTTCAAACTTCAATGTGTGGTATTACATCATTGGTTTCATGCATGTCATGATATGGGTTTTGAGATTCACTTGCACCCATTGTGTGTGTGTGACGGACATGTGTTCATTTACATACTTGCCATTGGGGTTGTATCATGTATTTGGCATTTCTATGTGGGTGGATGCAATACTTGGGTCGGTCTTTGGCATGTGGAGGCTGGCCATAAGGGCCAGGGATCTAGATTGTGATGACATGTTGGCTGGGGGACATGTGTCAGGGCCTGCAGTCAGGTGCCCCGCACTGCTGGTGGGTGGGGGTGCAGGGGACATGTTTCGGGGCATGTTGGCAGGTGCCCCGCACTGCTGGGGGGTGGGTGTGCAAGGGGACATGAGTGGGGGCCTGCTGGCAGGTGACCCTCTGTGCTGGGGGTGGGGGTGCAAGGGGACATGAGTGGGGGCCTGCTGGCAGGTGCCCTGCACTGCCGGGGGTGGGGGTGCAAGAGGACATGAGTGGGACATGAGTGGGGGCCTGCTGGCAGGTGCCCCACACTGCTGGGGGGTGGGGGTGCAAGGGGACATGAGTGGGACATGAGTGGGGGCCTGCTGGCAGGTGCCCCACACTGCTGGGGGGTGGGTGTGCAAGGGGACATGAGTGGGGGCCTGCTGGCAGGTGACCCTCTGTGCTGGGGGTGGGGGTGCAAGGGGACATGAGTGGGGGCCTGCTGGCAGGTGCCCTGCACTGCCGGGGGTGGGGGTGCAAGAGGACATGAGTGGGACATGAGTGGGGGCCTGCTGGCAGGTGCCCCGCACTGCTGGGGGGTGGGTGTGCAAGGGAACATGAGTTGGGGCCTGCTGGCAGGTGCCCCTCAGTGCTGGGGGGTGGGGGTGCAAGGGGACATGAGTGGGGGACTCTTGGCAGGTGCCCCTCAGTGCCGGGGGGACATGAGTGGGGGCCTGCTGGCAGGTGAGCCTCAGTGCTGGGGGGTGGGGGTGCAAGGGGACATGAGTGGGGGCCTGCTGGCAGGTGCCCTGCACTGCTGGGGGGTGGGGGTGCAAGGAGACATGAGTGGGACATGAGTGGGGGCCTGCTGGCAGGTGCCCCACACTGATGGGGCTTGGGGGTGCAGGGGGGCATGAGTGGGACATGAGTGGGGGCTTGCTGGCAGGTTCCCCGCACTGCTGGGGGGTGGGTGTGCAAGGGGACATGAGTGGGGGCCTGCTGGCAGGTGCTCCTCAGTGCTGGGGGGTGGGGGTGCAAGGGGACATGTGTGGGGGCCTGCTGGCAGGTGCCCCTAAGTGCTGGTGGGTGGGGGTGCAAGGGGACATGAGTGGGGGCCTGCTGGCAGGTGCCCCTCAGTGCTGGGGGTGCAAGAGGACATGAGTGGGGGCATTTTGGCAGGTGCACCACACTACTGCGGAGTGGGTGTGCAACGGAACATGAGTGGGGGCCTGCTGGCAGGAGCCCTGCACTGCTGGGGGGTGGGGGTGCAGGGGGACATGAGTGGGACATGAGTGGGGGCCTGCTGGCAGGTGCCTTGCACTGATGTGGGGTGGTGCTGCAAGGGGACATGAGTGGGGGCCTGCTGCCAGGCGCCCCTGACTGCTGGGGGGTGTGGGTGCAAGGGGACATGAGTGGTACATGAGTGGGGGCCTGCTGGCAGGTGCCCTGCACTGCTGGGGGTGGGTGTGCAAGGGGACATGAGTGGGAGCCTGCTGGCAGGTGACCCTCAGTGCTGGGGGGTGTGGATGCAAGGGGACATGAGTGGGGGCCTGCTGTCAGGTGCCCTGCACTGCTGGGGGGTGGGGGTGCCGGGGAGATGAGTGTGTACCTTCTGGCAGGTGCCCTGCACTGCTGTGTGGTA
The DNA here is from genome assembly GCF_040938575.1 of Ambystoma mexicanum. Classification (NCBI taxonomy): domain Eukaryota; kingdom Metazoa; phylum Chordata; class Amphibia; order Caudata; family Ambystomatidae; genus Ambystoma; species Ambystoma mexicanum. Next base: position 930,113,334 of record NC_090921.1, on the reverse strand, counting down.
GGGGAGCAAGAGGGTAATGCGTTGGTGATCACTAGTGCAAGGTGATATGTGGCTTGGCTGGGGGGGCATGCCCATGGTGGATGGGCTGCTTGCGGGACATGACCATGGGTGCAGGGTAGTCCCCTGTTGTGTGGTCTGCCTGCAGGGGCCATGGAGAGTGTAGACGGTACACCTGGGAGGACCCACACTGCCAATTCACGTGTAGGACTCCCCTACACCCCCGAAATACACGTACCCCACTTGCACAGGGCCTATCGCGTGTGAAATTTGCCCGCACCCCAGAAATACACCTACCCTGCTGTAAAAGCGTGTGGAACTTCCCGCGCACCCCAGTAATACAGGTACCCTGCTGAAATCGCGTGTGAAACTTCCCCGCACCCCAGAAATACACGTACCCTGCTGGAATCGCGTGTGGGACTTCCCGCGCACCCCTGTAATACACGTACCCTGCTGTAATCGCGTGTGTAACTTCCCGCGCACCCCAGTAATACAAGTACCCTGCTGAAATCACATGTAAAAGTTCCCCGCACCCTAGAAATACACGTACCCTGCTGAAATCACATGTGGAACTTCCTGCGGACCCCAGTAATACTGGTACCCTGGTGAAATCGCATGTACAAATTCTCCGCACCCCAGAAATACACGTACCCTGCTGGAATCGCATGTGGAACTTCCTGAACACCCCTGTAATAGACGTACCCTGCAGTAATCACGTGTTGAACTTCCCCGCACCCCAGTAATACACGTTCCCCGCTCGCCGTTTGCTGTTTGGCAGCCCTGTATACTGGTCCAGGGTTAGCGCAGCCCTTTGCGATGAATTGGGAATTTTGACGGCTTTTCCTTGCACGAGGGCGTTCTTGGGGGCGTAACTGGCTTAGCTGCAGGGTCGCTGCGCCACTCTGCACCATGGCTGGTTTTAAGGCTGAAATCCATGAATACGCTGTGCGCGGATATCGATTTTAGCGCACACGGCTGGCACAGACATTCGCACGCGCACACTGTGCGCCAGCCACGTGCGCCACTTTTGTGCGAAATTCTATGAATTACCCTGTGAATGTGTTGTCAGGATTGTTGCTTGTATTTCTCTGAAGGACTAACATTTGCAAACACAATTGGTCTGTATTGTGTAGGTAAATGTTGTCCACAATTGGTGGCGAATGGAATAGAATATGTATTACTACATTTGCGTAGCAATTTACACCAGTAATATTTGAAAATTTGAATGGACCAGATAGTTCTGTGTCCAAGTCATTTCTTCAGAGTGTATGTTGCTTCTTTGAAGAAGTACCTGAGTTACTTTGAGTAGTTGAGTAGTAGATTCTTTTTTGGTTGTAGTAATTGATGAAGTATTAGCTTATTTTACTCTCTTTGGAGGATCTGCAGTGAGATCCTGTTGCCTTTCCTGTTGCATTTCCAACGTTTTCCTTTTTGTGGAACAGGACAGATTTGTATATGGGGGTGTACAGTGAAAGTAGTCTATTGTATTCTAAAATGCAAGGAATATCAGCGTTTACTTTACTTGCATCAAAGTTGATTAGAAATAGACCAGCAAGTGTGCGTAAGCGTGATAGTGCTATGTAGCTCATGCCTTCTTTAAAGACTGTGTTCCCAATATCTATCAATGCTTTATCTAGGGTAAGACCTTGTGATTTGCGTATGCTAGAGTTAGAGAAAATTGCTCTCTGGTTACATACATGTCTTTGATAAGAATGAATCAAGCTGTTGAGCGTCCTATCCTTTTTACTTCTGATAGTTTGTCAAAGAGAATATTGACAAACTGAATGTTGTTGTCACGTGGGTATGTTTGAAAGCCAAAAACTATACCAAGTGCTCCATTAACTAGTCCTTGCTCCATGTCAAGGTTACGTTTAAGCCTTACTCTACAGTTTAAAGATAAGTTTAATATTTTCTGAAAACCAGCTGTGCTAGGTAATTAGTCTTGTTGTGGCTTGATGACACATGGGTAGTGTCATACCATGTACGTCCAGTTTATCTGTGGAGCACATTTCAATTATTGGTTGCATTTCTTTTTTCAACATTGTTTCATTGAATTTTAAAAAGCTTGCAAGAGTTGGCATCAAGGACATAAAATTGACATAGTTGTGTGCTAATGTTTCAATGACATCAGTAGCACATGAGTTATGGCCATACAGTGCATGCATGTGCCGGGTTTTCAATATTGATTGTGCTTCTTGTGATAGTACACCAACTCTAATACTTTTTAAAATGTTGCCGTATGTGATGTCTGCAGACTGTGTAAAGTGACACCAACTATGTTGTAGGCAGCTAAACCTGTGGGGGCAGTTACAACAGCTGACAGTCTGTTGTTTGTCAATTGTTGAAGGAACTTGCTGATGGTTTTGATTAATAATGTTTTGCCTGAACCAGCTTGTCCACTGGCGTATAGTAGTATAGGTTTGTAATTTTGACAGGTACATTCTTTATTTTCATGTTGTACACCACGTGCAATTTCTTTTGTTACTTCTTGAAAAATGCTATGCTGCTCATTGTTCAGTTTTGATTGCAGTGCAGTTAAGTCTTCTGTATCTTCTTCATAGTGACACATGGTGTTTTCTACTTCTGTCATAGCTAATTCTGCCTCATTTGCTATTAGTGGCTGTGCCAGTGGTTCTTGGCTTCCTGTTATAGAAGGTTGAATACTGTCGGGAGTGTTCTTATCTAGTTGGACCTGGAGTTCTGCTTTGTGTTGCTGTTCATTGTGCAACATTGTTAGGTACTTTGTAAAGTTTACATTGGTTATAGTGCTTTCATTTGCTTTGAAAGTGTCTTCATAGGAGTCATAGATATCTAGTAGCTCTTCTTTTCTCCATGGATTAAAACGTTGTAGCATGGACATGTAATATACTTCTTTATGTTGAGGAGTTTTTAATGACAATTTGATATGATCAATTAAGCTTTGTTGGTAAGTTTCACTAACCTGCCTTCACAATTTGTCACTCTGTATCTACCTTTATTTTCATCTGGTTTTATATTATGTTTGTATGTGAAGTTTTGGGCTATGTGGTATAGACACATGGTTTCCAAAGTGGTACTCCTGTTTGGGTAGTATGTGTATAGTAAATTGTTTTTCAAAATGTCTTGGCTGTTGGGGTCATTTTTGGCTATTGTTTCTATGTTGTCATATGATTTGAGAACTCTTTTTCTACATTTAGCAGGACCAAGACTTATCCATACTATATTTTCAGATTTTCCACACAAAGCGGTACAGGTTAAATGATCTGCTGCTTCATAGCAGTCACATTCTCTATGAGAGGGCATTTGTATGCCTAAGCTGTACAATTTCTGAGACAGTGTTTTGTCCGATGATAGGTCATCCCAGAGGTCACGAAGCTCTGTTTTTTCTGCTTTGGCTAATGGCTAAGTAGGCTGTAACATATTGTGCTGCTGCAGTGGAATTGTCTGCAATGTACTGCACATCTATGTTTGCATTCCATAAGAGGGCAATGATTGCATTGTAATCATTGATATTTTTTGCTTCTTCTGTTCTTTTTATGTAATATGTGTTCTTAGGTGATTTACCTTTAACACTATGTCTAACTGAAGACATGACGTTGTTTACTTGACCTGTTGCTGTAACTGGTCTAGGGAAACCAAAGCGGCATTTGGTGTAGTATTTCCCTTTGTTTTTGTATTTGCAACAACAATATTTCCGACATTTGTGTCTTTGAAATTGTAAAATATGTGCATGAAGATCACTATTTGTTGCTTCTGATGGAATTTCACAAGAGACATATTTTTCAATAAACTGTAAAACAGTGGCATCACTGTCTTGACCAAATTTAGGAGCATCTTTAATCCATAACAGCATGTGGTTATGTGGTGCTCCTCTGGATTGGTATTCTTTTCTCCAAAAGAAGTGTTGCACTTCTCCGAGGGGAGGAACAGTTTCATTAAAAATAAAGTGTAGGATAGCAATGAAGCGATGATGTAAATATCTTGAAACATTAACAGGATCTAGAGAGCAAAGTTCTAATGGTGTTAGTATATCTATGTTTGTTTTGTTTTTGTTTGATATGCGTAGGAAATCATGTAAATCTTCCCATGCATATTCTGCACAACTTAATGTAACAAACCAAGTGAGAGGGCCAAGGTTTCTTATCATACAACGTATATCTCTGTGAACCAGTACTCTTTAGTACCACGCATGTTTACTAACAGATTTGTAATGCTTGATTGTAGAACCTCATCTTTTTCTTGCACTTTTTGTAATAATTGCATAGCTGACATATTTTGAACATGGGTACCTGATTTCAATGTATGTGCAACTCCGTAGAATAGAGTTGCTAGCTCACTTTCAAGAGTAGGTGGAATATGTATTCCACATTTTGTCTAAATCTGGGATCTTCAGAATATATTTGTAACACGCGGTATTCTGATGCTGTTATCTGAGTGGGTCTATCATCGTACCTTCCTTCTTGCCCAGTAGGAAAGAGTAGAAGAAAAGTTTCTGCTTCTATACTTTTTTCCCATATCCTGATTGGTGATCCTTTGGTTTGTCGCATTTGGTATGTTTCTAGTGCATCGTCTATGCTGTCTTTAGAGTGTAATGGATGAATTGTATAATGGTCTAAAATATTGGATACTGTAGCAGGATCTAGAAGTTCAAATTGACCAGTTTCTAGTGACTCTTGAATTATTTTAGTCATTTCCCTCAGGTTTTCTTCAATATTCATTTCTTTGTAGTATTTGTTGTTGTCTTTTAGATATTGCAAGGCTTGTATAACTTTCAGTAAGTCTAGGAGTAGTTGCCAAATGTTTTTGTCTTTTGAGGGTACACCCTTTACTAAGACAACTAAAGATTGCTCTATTGGACGTTGCACTCCTAGAGTGTGTATGTGTACATTTTCTTTCAGGTCTAATGGTAAATAAACTACTTTGCCACAAATGCCTTTCACTAATTCTGAGTGAGGTAATTTTGCTGTTTTTGGTTGAAGACATATCATTGCTTGATATGGATGCACTGTTTGAATTATGATGCTCTCGTATAAACTGAGTTATTGCAAGGGTTTTGGTAGTGGGAATAATTTCAAGTTATTTGTGATAGCACGTGAAAGAGTTTGGTTGTTTTCAAGTTTTGCAGTGCAGTAACTGCAAAGTATTAAGTGGTCATTTATTTCGTATGTGTTTTCTGCTATAAGGTAGAGAGCTAATTCCAACCATGTGGAATCTTCATTGTCTTCTATTTTGTGTCTACAGTTGTGCTACTTTTATAAAAAGTTGTGCGGCAACACACACACACATGGTTTGGTACTTCAGCGGATGTTCTTTTAAATTTTAGTATTTCATTTTTGTATGTTTGTTGTATAAGGTTCCTAGTCTTTTGTAAAGCTATTGCATTTTGTTTCTCTGGATATGCTCTATTTCTTCGAGTAGGTCTTTGGCTGTACCATGTATATGATTGTTATTTAAATTGTCTATTGCTAAAGCTGGACTTTTAACATAGTACAGTTTATGGACTAGATTTTTTATAGTTGAATGATGTGTTGATATTGTATGGCAATTGTGTTTGTTTGCTTTTGTTTGTATGTTTCTTCGTTGCAATATGGTTCTGTGCTCGTGGTCTGACTCCATTTACCTCCACAGATATTTAAGAAGTTATTTGTGTTCACATTCCGTTTATTGGGTGTCTTTTTTGTAATTTAGTAGTGAGTTTTGTTAGTGGTTTCATTCTGTTTAACACTAAAATAAATAACTTCCTTTTGAGAAGGATTGCACTGTCTATGAGAGCTTCTAAGATTAATTTTCCACAGTAGGTTTTAAGGATTGTGCTTGATTTCTCTCTTTTTTATAAGATTCTGAAGGACTCTGTGGCAGAATTATTTTTGTAAAATACTTTTTTTGGTATGATTACTTGCCACTACATCAAGATTTATAGGAGCAGTGTTAGCAGTAGTGGTAGCTGAATTCTTGTTAATCACTTTCTGTTTGATTTAACATTTTGAAGGAGGAGGCAACATTTTTTGTGCTGAAATCTTGTTTTGTTTCACTTAATGACTCTATTAGATCTTTTGTTTGAACTTTTTGTACAAATTCTGCTAGAGATTGATGCTTATTTTGGACACTTTTATTTTCATTTGCTCTACTTCTGCGTTGCTTTCTACGGACTTGTTTTTTGGTAGGCATTCTTTGGGGTCTGTTTAAAAAAAAAGAAGGTATAGGTTGGGATGTTATGTAATGTATTTGTGCTGTGTGCATGAGTGTCTGAGTATAATGGTAAGGATTTATGTGGTTGTGTGTGATTGTGCATTGGGCAGCTACAACTTCTTGGGAAGGCTATTCTTGTATTTGTGTGTTACTATACTGAGAGTAGAAAGTAAGCTAGTGGTGAGGAGAAGCGTTAATACTAAATCTAATGGTATAGAATTAAAACAGTTCTTTGTTCTGAAATACTAACATTCTAGGGGCTCAGTTATGTAATGTATGCATCGAAGAACGGGGATGTGTGTGCCATTATGCCTGCAAATATTTGTTTATCCCATTTTCTGGTGCACAAATTCCATGGATCAACCCCACAGTGGGTTTGAGTAACAGTAAGAATATTATGGTAGTATTGTACTTACTTTTATTGTTTGGAATGAGCAGGTTTCCTCTAAGTTGTTTTTTGTACTTCAGATGCTGCTGCTTTTCAGGAGAGTGGTCCTCACTGCAAATGTAAAAGAAAGAAGTTAGTAATTTTGTGTGTTTATAGCACTGATATTAATTTAGACGTTGAGTTTTATGTTTTTGTAGTAGTATTGTTGTTTGATAACTGAACATAGTGTGTGCATGCAGTTTCCTTTGACTATGTGCAGCCTTTATATTTTATTTACAATATGTTAGTTCAACATGCTTTGCAAATGAGTAGAATACTAAGTGTATGAAACTCACTTGGTTTCTTAAGGCTCTGTTATTGCGTTTTAGGAGATAGAAGAAATAATGATATACTCATTTTGCAATTGTTACAAGGTAAATTGCAGAACCAGTATAGAAAAGCATAGAATGTATGCATTTGTGAAGGTGTGGGTAATACAGCAGAAGGATGTGATGTACAGGCAGTGGTGTTATTTCAGCTGGGGGCTTTTCAATGATAGTGTCTATCTGTGTGAGTGTATAGAGATGCATGAACTTGTCCTGGCTCTGTGTAATTTTATAATAGACTACTAAGTGGTTTTCTACAATTATACTGTTATTTCTCCCATCTTTTGCTATTATAATTTTTAGATAGTTGTGTGTGTAAAAAAAGAATTTAGAATGCAGAGAGGTTTGGAAGTGACCGTTGATTATAGCAGATGGGAAAAATAATAGTAAATTCATTTTATAGGTTATACAGGTAAAGTGGCAGTTACTCTGTTTATATGCATTTATAAGACTTGTACATGTACTGTGCATACAATATGCCTACCTGTAGTTTGTATTCATGCATGTGGATATGCATGCAGCTTCAAGTAGAAATCTTGGAGACTTGTACAGTAGTTGTTGTAGTAGGTGCTTTCCAATGATATGAGACTTGTACTCAGAGTGATCAACAGTACATTTAAAGTGCTGAACTCTGATGATGTAGTTAGATGTAGAGGTCATGGATGTGATTAGTGGATGGTTGTGTGACTGCTTAGCTGCATCCAATGAGGGAATGGCACAGAGAGTGAAATGGAAAGGTTAGAAGGGCTGTCCAAGAGTTACGCGCTCCGCGGACATCGCGGCAGTACACGGACAAGACGTGCCACATCCAGGGTTTTTCAGCAAATCCAGCATGGAAAGGGGACTGTAGGTATTAGCCAATCAGGTGTTGAGGTTGTGGATTTGTGTTGAAAGAGGCTGTGTGTAGTGAAGATGGCAGAAGTGGAGAAAGTCACGGTGTTGGTGGTTGGAGATATGTAAACTGTGAAAGGCGGCTCTGAAAAGAGCCTTTTTCTGGGGGGTTTTGTTGTTTTATAATTTTTTTTGTTTTTTTATACACAACACACTAGGAGGGAGGGGAAAGGAGGGTACGGTAGGGACACCATCCACAGGGATAAGAAAGGGCAGGTGGCGAGAGAAATATGTAGGGTGGACCTTATTTAGGTAGGTAGCAGACCTTCCATGCTACGTGACATCAGTCTTGAAAGCACTCCGAAGACTCTCCCCCTGCAGAGAACTGAATTGCAGTACATACACAATATTGTGACCCGTGAAAGGTAAGGGTCAACAGCATCATGGATGCCTGTGAGGCAGCTGGAGGGATGCGCTGTCCCACAGGAGTGTCTCTTATGGTGACAGGAGTGGAAACGGAGGATATTGTAGAGGAACTCAACCTACTATGTTTATCACAAGGTACAACCTTGCAAATAGCCCCACAGTGGAACAACCTTAGGTGTTGCTTCATGCATGTCGTATCAAAGCTGTACGAACCAGGCCTCCCATGACTGAGCACCATTTTGCACTGGTTGCAGGTGACCTTGTTCGCATGTGCTTTTGGCACTCCACATGAATGGTAAACAACCGCCACACCCAAGACTCACAGCGAAAGCTGTTAGTAGGGACTTCCACTACCTCATCCTCTTCATCCTCTTCATCTGACTCCTCTACATCCACACGCCTGTTCCCTTCTGCAGGCCCTTGGGGAGGTGGTGGTCGTGGAGGGGTTGGGGGTGGAGTTGAGGCAGAAGTAGCACCAACAGGAGCAGCAGCAGCCATGGATGCCATCAGGTTTGATGAGGCAATCGCAGCAAGAGCAGCAAAGGCAGCAAATGGTGTGGCCTTTTATTGGGGTGCTGGTGCGCGCTCCGTGGATAGCCGCACCATCTGCGGACAGATCGAACACCATAAAAGGCTCAAAAAGTTCCTAAAAGTATATAGAACGCCAGGGTCATTGTCTGGGACTTGTGCAAATGTGAATTTTTACTGTAAAATACTTTGGATTGTCCAAAAAAGTACTTTTAAAATGTTCGGGGACCCGGACAGTGTCTGCAAATCTGGACACACGCTCAGCATGGGTGTGGTCACATGATGATGTCGTGAACATGTCCACAAATGAGACGGGTGTCCGCAGGACATCAAATGCGCATGAACGGTCTTGCGTATGTGCGCGGTTGTTCTACGGACAGTGTCCAGGTCCTCAAAATAATTAAAAGTGCGACACATGTGAGACGGACAGATATGGACAGGCGCGTTGTTTGTACGACTTATTGGTGTGGTGCGCATGCACGTAAATGTTCTATGGACAGTACGGACAGATATAGTGTCGCTAGGACACCTCCATTTTGTTTAATTGCGGACATTCGGGACACAAAGTGTGTTCTAAGAACAGTTCCATCTTGCTTGCGGATAGTACGGATAGGTATAGTGTCCTTAGGACAACTCTATTTTGGTTAATTGAGAACATTCCGGGCACCGAGTGTGTTCTAAGAACAGTTCCATCTTGCTTGCGGACAGTAGGGACAGGTATAGTGTCCTTAGGGTACCCCCATTTTGGTTAATTACGGACATCCCAGACACCCGTGCTGTTCGCTGACACCCTAACTGCCTTTTAAAAAAAATAAGACACAAAGGACTGAATTAAAGCACACATTTTTTTTTATTATATACAGATTGAACATTTATGAAAGAGAGGGGGAAGCAGAAGCTGACACAAATACAGGGGAATTAGGTGTTTGGAGAGGATGGATGGGAGGGAATGAAGGGATGGAAGTCTCATCATAACATTTTTCTTGGTGGTGAGGGTTTGGGGATAGTTGACTGGGACATGGAGAGGGGGAACAGGTGCATGTGGGACAATGATATTTATTTTTTTCTTTTATGTGGTCCTCCACAAAATGTTTTAAAAGATTGAAATTTTCCATAAGCATATCCATTCTTTGTTCCATGTGCTGCAGAGTATTTTGTAATGTCTCTTTTGCTATATTATTTTCGTTGTTGGTATGGTCTGTTAAATAAAACACATATATGTTAAGTACACATAACGTAATGATTATTAATTTGCTTATATAGAGAAGTGTCTACCATTAGTATCACTGTCTTCAGTCATTTCCTCAAGTGGAACATTTTATTCAAGCCATTCCAAAGTACTGGACATTTCTGTGTAAAAAAAAAAAAAATATTACTTTTAGTGTACCTAATACAGAAAGTTTAGAAATATATAAGAAAAATGAAGTTTACTTACTAGTTTCTGGTAAGTTTTGTTGTTATTGTTGTGTAGGTCTGCTGTTGTTTCTTGCTGTGCAGTTTCTGTGAGGTAATTATGTTGGAGGCATATCTTTTTTGCTTTGGTATGTTCCATTTTAGTACATATGCTATTTAAATGGACGGTTGATGTGTTACATATATAGGTTCCACTTATTTATTATTAGATATAATGTGTTTATGTGATGCTTTTTGAACTTGTTAAGTGTTTATATGACATAATAGAACAATTTAAGATAACCCCTGAGTTTTTGGGTAGTGTTAATATTGTCCGCGTCTGTCCGCGGACATACACACAGTCCACGGACATCAAAAATCCCTAGCTGGGGGTTCAGTATGTTCTATGTTACATGTGTATAAAGTAAGGGAATCCTAGTAAACATGTATCAAATTCACACTATTAATATGTATATTCAGTAAAAAAAATCTTTGCTAAAGGGAGGTTATGGGTAAGTTGCGCTATTAAAAACCTATGAAATTCAGTAAAAAAACGTTGTTAAAGAGACGTTATGGTTCAAAGTAAAACCGAAAAACCCCTGAAATTCGCTAGTTATGGTAAGCTAAGCAACCATAACTCGCGCCACCACCGTGCATTGCTAAGACTAACACCCAGGACATCAAATATGACATCACAAATGTCATTGATGACATCACATGTACACTAACATAAACCTATATCCCACCGCCAATGTTATAGTGGTCTCTGAGGATTTGTCTCACTAGTTTTTCCAGACCTAAGTGTCCAAGGTCTAAGAATACTTTAGCATGGTCTGACATTCTGATGTCCAGTGATCCCTTTTCCACAGCATGCTACAGGAATAGGGACAGGACTGAGGCAGTGTCTGTGAGTTACTACAGAAGACCACACTATTTAATGGCCAGACGCCTTGTACAAACTGCACCCCACCATACTCTGAACTTGCCAACCTAATCCACCCTCATTTATTCTTCATCACCAATGCAGTGGAATCCAATAAACATGCCCCATAGAGTTATGTTCCCCAACATTACTGTACCTGGATACCTTTATCACTAGCACAGGAGCATTCCCTGGAGTGATGTTGCCATCCTCCACGGGGTTCCTTCATGGCTCACTGATTTTCTGCCCTTGGATGATGACTGCCATTATCAGGTTACACTGTGATTTTACCACTGCTAGATACTTCAGAGCTCTGCTCAACAATCCCACTTCAATGTGACTGTGCACCTTTGCTATCTGTGTCTGGTAACTGCTACTGCTCCCCCTGCATTTTCTTCACTAAAAACTCTGAAAAAGAGCTGCACAATACCCACTGCCAGGAATGCCTCTCCACTGGTGAACACTTTGGAGCCCCTCCACATCAACCTTACCCGAGATGCACCATCCTGGAATGCCACAACACAAGCATGAGGTACCCCCAATCTGACAACTCTGCACCATAGGATCAATGGGGATCAACGATAGACACACAAAAAGGATCCTATGTGTGTGGGTAGAAATAATAGTTGGCAAAACGCACTTTAGTGGATGTTTAGGAACAATGTATTCAAATATATGTATAAAAGCTATATTGAAAGATACATTACATCAAGTACAGATAGAATGCCAAAATACAATGTAACAATACAAAAATATTGCATGATAAAAACATGAATAAGGTATTCCTACTACCATACCCTAACCACACATAGCCCACACCTCAGACACACCTCAACCTGAACATGCATCCTACATAAAGTGCAATGCGCAAGTGCAAATAAGCAATGAAGTGTAAAATCAGCATCATCAACTGTATTGACTTCTGTTTGGTGAAGGCTGTTTGCCTAATTATATACTGATGTTTAAAAACCCATGGTGATGAATACTTCACCAATTGGGAGAACAAATGATGATAGTGAAATCATGACACACAGATCATTAAAGCAACACATTGCAATAGGCCAACTCGAATTTTGGCTTTGTGGTTTCATCATTTTCATCACCTCTGCCTTCTTCAGGGCCAAATATACATCATTCATAGGTAGGGAATGCAAAACTCGGCTTTGCGGTGTTAACATGTCATGTTAACATCAGCTAATGCTCTACACTCTTATGTAAGCTGATACGCAATGCACTTTTCAGGTCTCCAGTCATTTTTCATAATCCTTACAGGTATGACAATAATGTCTCTGAATCGAAGATTGAAGTAAATTACTTACTGCAGAGCCAACAAAGTGAACTAATGAGTAAGGACACGTCATATTTCCAGTGCACATAAAAATGATGACCTATATGATTCAACTCTTGATGTAAGGAGCCCAACTCAGCAAACAATCACCAACCTATTTCAAAAGGCAAACTAGCTTTCTGAACCATCTGGAAACTCTCCAGAAAGAGCTGGAGTGACATAATACACCCAAAGTCAGCATTGGCAAGTTCTGTGAAGGAAAGCAAGAAGGTGATAGATGGAAGAGAAACAGGAAATAAGCCCTCCAAGACAAAGGAGCTGCCAACGTATCAGATAGTCTGGAGGAATTGTGAATCCCGCCTGGGCTTTGGAGTCCCAGTCAGAACTATAACACATGACGCTTGGATCTGCAGCCACATGTACAGGCCCAACAAACCCACAGATAAGCAGATATGTCATGGGAATACCCAAGACAACAGAAAGCATACCAGTAGACATGAGCAGCCATTCTCAACATTCACCAGCTGCCACCTCCTTTTGAAGCATATGAACATGAACAAACCATGTACAGCCGAAATGAAGAGGATGGCCTCCCCTCATTGACATCCCTGAAGAAGAAAGAAAGGGTGATAGCTCTTATCCCAAAATTATGTTTCCTTCACCGTTGTCAAAAAAGTATTCTAAAATATATTTGTTGGCGATTAAAAATAGTATTTGGACTGTCCCTGTGATCTAATTAGGGATAGCCTCTAGACAAGATGTGCACCCTAACATTACAAAACTCTGCCAAATATGTTATGATTAAAATAATGTTCTGAAAATGGCAAGACTGGACAGACCATAAGAGCTTGGTGTAAAAACCTGCGCTGTGATGCAGGCCACACATTATGTGAACAGTGTCCTTTGGGCACATTTTCATCATCAGCCTTAAGAGTTTCACCCACCACAATAGCCCCAGTAGAGCTGAGGTAAATGTAAGAAGTGGTTGTTTGACCAAATGTACGGAATTAGCTTATGAAGTCTTCTCTGTTGCTATACCTCTTGTTTTTGGATACTTGCCTAGCGAGTTGTAATGCCCTATACTATGCTGGGCAAACCAGATGATTTTCATACTATATTTTGTGAAATAAATAGGTCACACACAAAAATAGAGCAACACACAGGCTTTCACACTTATGCTCCCAGGCACTTTTATATTTTTTCAGCAAACCAGGATAACACCTGCAGCAGAGCAACATTAGTGTTGAACATATGCAAAAGACACATGAATGACACCTTACAATGGGAGAAAAGAGTATTGTTTGTAACCATGCAATCAAAATAAACTCAACTCCCCACCGAGTAATTTGGAAATGTAAAAAGAATCTGATCTGGCTCCTGTTCTCAGCTAAGACCAAAATAAACCAACAGATTAACTCATGCAAGTTATTAGAGAAAAGAAATCATAATGTGCATTTTCACATTGACAGTTCCCTTTGGGCTTAAAAAAACTATTTAGCATACATGGATAATGAATGTTTTGTGGTTAACCCCTTGTATAGACTGGGGATATAGTTGTGATATGCCTTGTCATGCAACGCAGTTAGTTTTGGGAAAAGGCTCACTTTAGATACCAGTCTCACTTATAGTCTACCCCTTTTCCCTTTTAGTCAGTTATTGGATTAGCCTAAGGTCAGTGATAGTGGGATTTTTTGCATTACATAATTATCCCCATACTCAATTTAAGATTTAGGGTCTTTCAAATGTGTCAGGTACCGTGACAAATCAGGAAAACAGGAAATCAATTGTAGGTCTAAAAGACCTGGCCAAATCAAGATTCTCCTGCAAGAAATTCCAAAAGAATTGTAGGCCAATCCCTATTCATACTTACATCATTTAAAATGTGACGCTATTTGACCCAGCTCCACTGGCTTCACCGCTGCCTGGCACCCATCTCAGCATTAGCTCCCAGCAGCCCCACCATCTAGCAGAGCCTGTAAGCTTATTGTGTTGCCAAACACACCAATCACCTGTCTGCCTGTGGCCTTCACAACACCCAGCCAGGCTTGGCAGAATTCCTTATGTTCGCAGGCACAGAAAACAGAACCAGCTTCGTTTCTCTCAATTAAGATTTGTAAAAGCTGAACTCTGTTCTCTCTTGATTCAAGAGATCAGCAATGGCAAAATGGCCCATCTGTCAGCTTGCAATTTGTTATATAGTTTTCTTCAAAGCTCAGCCCAGAATCCATAGATCATATAAAAACTACACCTTCTCCTTCACCTCTCTCACTATGTTACCACCTTCGGTCCCAGCCCCTGACACCATCAAGCATGTGACAAAACCTTTGCGAAACATCCAGTATCTTTTAGCATTTCAGCCCTTCTTGTCTAAAGACAGCATTCAGAACACACCACCCAAATGTAACTTAGCTTTGCTGCCTCTTTTCCCGCACCGAACAAAGGAGCATTAGCTCATACTCAAGTCTTTTAACAATTACCCCCATCACAGATTCTGAATTTCACCTGCAAGCGTAGCTTCGCTTTAATTTCTGCAAAGTGGCAGTTCACAGCCAGCATGTTTATGCACCTGCCCTGGTACTATTGCGCACAGAACATATGTCCTGGAAATCTAGCCCCCACAATGGCTCCCATTTAGCTGTGAGTACTCCCTTCTAGTTTCTACTGCTACATGTATTCCCCCATGCACATGTTCTACATTAGTAATTAGTATTCTTGCTACTGTTGAGAAAACCTACAGTACCCCTTACCTTTTTATATTTGCATCACACATAACCCGCAGGTACATAGACACTAATTTATTTGAATTGTGGAAGTGCAGGTTATTTATAACACTAGTTTTAATTTTTTTTCAAGCAGGGATCTGGGATTCGAACCTGTGCTTGCAAAGTGTGGTGTTGCTTTCATATCCTGTGTGTTGCCACAGAGCTATCCTCCTGTCAGATGGCATGTGCTGCAATATTAGCTTCATTTGCAACTGGTGCACACTGTCTCTGTTCATATCAGTCTCCCCGAATTGCACCTATAAGCCAAGGAGGGGAGGCTGGCGCAAAGAGACTAACAGGCCCTTAGGAAACAGTCGCCCAATCGACCTCTAAACAAAAAATAGTGGCCCAACCAACACCCAAAATAATTGAACCTGATATTCGATCTAAATCTGCTGCCATAGACAAACCCCACGTTCTAGGTTTAGGGATCCCTAACCCACTTCAGTGGTCATTCAGTGGTAAGGAATACCTTGTCTCTTTGTGTATTTGTCCCAACCAAACAACCATTGCCCATGAAGGTCCCTAAGTCACTTGAAACTCGGTAATGTGAGAAAGCTGTGGGCATGAGGACTGCATTTGTGGGATTTACAGATCAGCTGTCTTGGGTCCCAGTAAACACACGTGCATGAATATTGTACATTGGTTTGACAAAAGAAGATATCAGCACGTGGGCCTCCTCTAAGAAGGCATTCACACACAGGAAGCTCCAGCGCTACTGGGTTCTATCATAATGGCATAGGGCCTTGACAGGTCTGTGGAGCCACATGCGCATGCAGATTGCAGCTAGAATCAGCTGACTAGTCAGAATTCAATTGAGTGAACAAATCCACATGCTCTGTTGTTGCAAGGAAACAACTGAATATAATCTGTCAATTGTGGGTCTTGCAGGAGGACCCATATAAGTGTAAATAAACAGTGTGAGGCAGGAGATTTGGGCGTTACAGGTTGTAGTTGTAAAGGGGGATTGGGGACCCAGGCATTGAGGAAGTTAGAGGAAATCAGGAGTTGTTGGTGCAGAAAGAGGTGTCTGGGAAAACATGGAGAAAGGAAAGAGTGCTGGAGTGGAAAGAGTTCAACTATAAGATGTGTAGAGAGTCATTTCAAGGAAGCTGGAAACAGCTGGAGGAGAGAAGTGATTCAGAATGAAGGAAGCAGCCATTATCAGGTGGAGTTAAGACAACCTTTAGAGTGAAGGAGTGAGAAGGACCATTTGAACTGGAGGAAGGTAGTAAAATCAAGAGGGGTTCAGAAATGGCCGGGTGGTCCAGGGAACAGGGTGGAAGTTCCCCCCTTCCCCTTCCTGGTCTGGTAAGCATGTTGCTTAATGAGCTTGCATGGCTCTGATACAGTATGTTAAAAAACAGAAAATAAAAGTAGCCTTTTTCTGCCATGCTGAAAGAGGAATCTGAGAGGCACTCAGACTGTATTGGAGAAAATATGAGGAGTTATTTATACAAACTTCGCCAATGATACACAAATTCTTATACCTATCACAGGCAACCTCGAACAGGACATGGCATCCATTAACAAAATCTACTCCCTAATCCAAAACGTGATGGCTAACAATAGTCTTTGTCTCAATGGAGAAAAAACGGAGATCCTCAAAGTCGGCTCCGCAGCCAAGCTCAGCAAACTCCACCCTGACTATACATCCATAGTGACAGACGGTACCCATATCCCTTTTCTCCACAAAGTCAAAACTCTAGGAGTTTACCATGACTCTAGTCTCATCATGAATAATCATATTAGCACACTTGTCTCCTCCATAGCATATACAGCTAAACTCATCACACTAAGCAGGCCTTTCCTCTCCACTGAAAACTGCTTCACAATAGCCAGCGCCCTTATCCTAACAAAGATAGACTACTGCAACGTCTACTGCTAGGTACCTCTACTTAAACAAACTACAGCTCCTTAAAAATAAAGCCCTTAGAACAGCACGGGGCATTAACAGAAGAGAGCATATATCTCAACACAGATGAGACGCCCACTGGCTTCCGGTACAAGCTATATTTCTCCATAAAGCTCTTACCATCACCCATAAATGCATCTCAGACAACGCCCCCATCTACCTCAGCCAAAGCATTTCTCGCAAACCCACAGCCAGAACACTCAGATCCAGCATCACCACACACCCCCACATCCCATGTTTCACAACCTACAGAGCAGGTAACACTAGTTTCCCCACTACAGCTCCGCGTTTCTCCCCAGCCTGTATGAACCTGCCTGTCCTGTTATACATATGTAACTGCTCAAGATGCCCAAGATCTATGTAACTGCTCAAGATGCCCAAGATCTATGTAACTGCTCAAGATGCACA
The DNA here is from genome assembly GCF_040938575.1 of Ambystoma mexicanum. Classification (NCBI taxonomy): domain Eukaryota; kingdom Metazoa; phylum Chordata; class Amphibia; order Caudata; family Ambystomatidae; genus Ambystoma; species Ambystoma mexicanum. The sequence goes on along the minus strand of NC_090921.1, from coordinate 930,095,944 downwards.
AGATGAATGTAACTGCTCAAGATACTCAAGATATATGCAACTTCAAAAGTGCCCTAAGATGCATGTAACCTATGCTGTGATACCCAAGGTGTTTGGGCGTATAATCAAATGGAATAAATAAATAAATAAATATGACAATATAGTCTTGAGTCACATTTACTGCACCCTCAATGCATGTGTAAGTGTAGCATCATTCATGTCTCTTTTTGTTAGACACATTAGGCATGAGAATAATCCCTTTTGAGCTGTTGAGGTAAGAGGAGAATGTGCAGAGGTTCTCTCTATGCCCTTATTCACTTTATGTAGCGCAATATACCTGAAGACATGCCTCAGCAATTTCTTCGGTGAACAAGCAATGGTGCAGAGTTTAATTAGGAAAGCACCTTTTGATGAAGGAGACATTATTTGTTATGTAAATATTTACCAATATAAACATTATTAGTATGAATTTTGTTTCATTTTGACAATGCACATTCTTTTATTCTTTTGTGGTGAAAACATTTGTGATTTGTCAAAGGCCTTAACTGAGAAATCGGTGGTGCAAGGAGGAAACAAGGGGTTGCCGAGAAACTACAGAGTGTTTTTCAACACATTTCGGTGGATGTGTTGTTCCAGAGAAGGTCCAAATCTTAAAGGTTTGAATCTGCGCCCCATTGCAGGTTACCCTGTAGATACATATTTGCATTGAGTGTGCCTATCAGGAAAGTGTGTTCCCTGTGGTATTTAAAACCATGCTAGATTATGATTGCCTCTGTGTTCAACTTTTTAAAGCAAATATGCAATTTGAATTGTTGTTTGAGGCCATCGCTCCCTGGTCTTTTGCAGTGAGAATATAAGGCTGTTAGCTGTACTTGCACCAGATCAAAAGTTGTGAGTGCTCCCCTGAGTTGAGACAATCAGTTGAGAGAAGGAGGTGAAGGAGACGAAGAGTAATTTAGAGGAGAGGAGGGAGATGGAATTTAGAAAACTGAAGTTGTAGGGGAGGGGAAAAGTAATTCAGATAGGAGAAGGCAGGTAACACCAAGGACAGAATACGAGACAAGCATAAGGTAAAGCAAAGAAGAGTTAGGAGGAGATGATAAGAGGGTTAGAACATTTGAGGTTTTCAAGACGGAAAGGGGCGTGTAGAACTAGAGAGGTCAGGAGAAGTACAAGGTGTACACGATAAGGAGCAACAAGCTGGTGGGAAGACTACCACCCAAGTGTTGACAGTGACCATGACAGAGTTTACAAATAGCACTAGCGGTCTATGCTTGGCCAGTGCCAGACCCAGAAACTCCTGCTCCAATACAATCAAAACTTTACGAGTCAGTCCACAACCCAGAGAGACAGGAAGGTTCTTTACGAGTCAGTCCACAACCCAGAGAGACAGGAAGGTTCTTTACGAGTCAGTCCACAACCCAGAGAGACAGGAAGGTTCTTTACGAGTCAGTCCACAACCCAGAGAGACAGGAAGGTTCTTTACGAGTCAGTCCACAACCCAGAGAGACAGGAAGGTTCTTTACGAGTCAGTCCACAACCCAGAGAGACAGGAAGGTTCTTTACGAGTCAGTCCACAACCCAGAGAGACAGGAAGGTTCTTTACGAGTCAGTCCACAACCCAGAGAGACAGGAAGGTTCTTTACGAGTCAGTCCACAACCCAGAGAGACAGGAAGGTTCTTTACGAGTCAGTCCACAACCCAGAGAGACAGGAAGGTTATTTAAAGGAAAGTGATGAAAGACAACCACTGCCATCTACTTAAACCAAAAGAGGAAATGTGTTGGCACTTTTAACCAAACTGCTTTTGAGGCTTTTGTTGTGATATAAACATGTTCACGCATATTCTGGGTTTAGAGTTGTCTTTGCATTCCTCTGCGGTGACAGTTTCTGCCAAAGTTGTACCTGTGACCACTTGACTGGGCCTTTTTTGTAAATTTTGGCATATTTTCCAACATCTCTTTTCAACTACTGTTGCACTACCACTGATATTTAGATTTGATAAATTACAATTCAGTACACATGTTATTTGACAACTATCTTGTTTCCATCAGACACTCATTTCTAAGCACTGCAGAACTTGTCGCTATCTTGTTTCCATCAGACGCTACTTTCTAAACACTGCGCAGCTTGTCACTAACGTTTGAACATAATGCCTTTGAATATAGCCACAGTGTTATACTTTGCTGGATTTTCTTCAGTATAGTCAATGTGTCATATTTAGCTGCATTTTGAGTATGTCCACTGTGTCATAGTAGCTGCTTTTCTGAGTATATCCAATGTTAGAATATCTGAGTATATCTACTATCCCCCTTGGGGAGGAAGGATAGCTCAGTGGTGACACAGTTGTTTTGGAAGCAAGACAATGAAGCGCAACACAGGTTCAAATCCCAATCCGCTGCTTAAAAACCGCCCATTGATATTAAGCATGTTATAAATTAACAGTTATAATTTAAAAAGTATAAATATATTTAGCTGGTTTTTAGTATAGCCACTGTGTAGTATCCAGGCTTGCTGTTTTTGAGTATAGCCACAGTGTTAATCGTACTTTACATCAAAAGGGACAACCAGGTTGCACCTGTATCTGGATATATGTGCGTCCTGACCTCTAACCGGGCACAACATATGTCACTAAACAAATTGAGATCAGGAATGAAAAGGTAACAGCAAACACTGGACAACCTGAGACTGGGAGAGTGTGTGTTACCAAATAAAGGCAGCTTATTAAATAGACAAGATGTCTAGAGTAGAAACCCATAAAGAAATAACACCAGTTTTAATCCATACATTTTAAAAAAAAATGTTTGAACCATTAGTGCACAACACACACAATACATTCTACATAAATGGCAGCATTTAAGTGCAGTTATTAATCAAAATCATTTTCTCACAAAACAATATCAAGAATTATATAATAGTGACTCCTGCCTAGGTTAGAACTAGTTATTCAAATTGGAAAGGTCTGGAAATTAATGACAGATCACTTGGAGAATTGTCTCAGTTGTAATGTCAACAATATTCTACAACAGTCATTGTAATTATCCAATGACGTATGCTCAACATGTTTCAGTTCATAAAACCCATTGATTGGTGAACCTGATTAAAATGGGTCACCCTTCATCCAAGCATCCATTTGATAGAACCCTTTGCTAGTTCCCAAATTAGAACCTAATGGCAAATATACCCAGTGTTGTTCCACTGCTGATTACCTAGACAAAATAAAAAGGGATAGCTATTAGTGCTACTAGTCTCAGAAAAAGCAGGAGGTGGGAATATATCCCCTTCCTATAACACGAGGAAGCAAAAAATGAATAATATGATTACCTTGCGTTGTGTGTGATGGAGTTCTCCCTCATTGTGCACTGGTAGGCGTCCAACTCCTAAACGTGGAGGTGTACCTGAAAACATGCCCACAATTCATGCTTAAGAAGTATGTGTGGAATCCTCAAATTATCTTGCAATAGAATATGCCATCTATAAAACTGTCCAAAAAAGCTGCTAACTCCAGTATATTTACCTTGATAGGATCTGTAGTTAATTTCAGTAGGGACAACTGTAGATCGATATTCTCTACAAAAGGAAATTAATCTGTGTTTAGTGAATGTGAAATATATAGTAGTTTAGTGGTCACATACCAGACTAAACTATCGCTCACTTTCAATAAGAAATGTCTATCTTCTCAATGCTCAAACCCGTGATTATACAGTATTGGATATATAGTAATCCTCCTGCATGGGGTAGAAACTCATATTACTTTTCTTGCAACCATTGCTCACAGAGCCATGTTATTTGTTGTCGGCAACATGAAAATAAAAGTACTGAATACATTTAAAAAATGCCAATTCCAACAAGCATTGGAGGAGGAGAGACTCAAACTCAGATGAACTTGCCTCTTGTCACATGATGTAACACTCAACATTTCATAATCAATGCCATGAAGATGAAGCCTAAAGAAGTGTAGATAAGTATCAACCTATCCCCAAATGTCAGAATACACTCAGCTACAAAGTAACAATCACTGTGCCACAGAATACAAGGCTGTGTTTGTTTCTGTTTATACTATTACAGCAGTAACACAAAACCTTTCACAGGAAAATGCAAATATTCTGCATGGCTTCCCCTTCTATGTGCTGGCACATTGCCACAATACAGAGGTCAGTCGCTGAGACACAGGTCCTTATATTGGGAGAAAGGGTAGAGAGTATGTTGGCCGATGTTTCAGATGTCAATGACAGTACCTATAATCTGGTTAATACAGTAACATCACTAATGCCACTGCTCAAAAAATCATCAAATGCCAGTTTGCAATCCCAATAAATGAGGGCCAAGTCAGAATACACTGTTCAATTCTCTGATCCTCCTCTTTGATATAGAAGGAGGTTTAAGCCACATGTTTTATACATTGATCAATGGGACTGACCATAAGTCAGGAAATCCTATGTAAATTGCAAGGTGCTTAAAATGCCAACATCATGGCACTGTGCGTCCACCAGCCTGCAATAGGAGGTCCTGAATTAAATCTCTATATTTCAATAAATTGAGTGAAGATCATAACCATAAACAACATATTAGAAGTTATATGGTCATTAGTCGATCAATACCTCTGAAGGTAAGCTCCATATAAAGGTGAAGGGTAGGTGTAGAATTCGGAAAGTGCATGATGTGCTTAAGAAGGAATTTTCAGTGACAGCCAAGATCAGACAAGGCTGAACTACCCCCTATCTCAGCCCCATACAGAGTTGCCTGCCTAGCATGAGCCTCGTACATTCGTAACGATGGACGAATTGCCCCATTGCCATATTCCCTCGTTATAGGATTACATTTTCCCCACAATTGTGGTTGACATATCCTTGGAAATGTGCATTTGTTTTAGGCACAATCCATCCTTAGTGAATATGTTCAGGTATATTTAAAAATAGTGAATTAAATAAGAATTAGCAGATGACATCACTTTTGCAGATCCAAGACATGTAGCAACTACCGAGGTCTGCTTTTTTAAGTGTTTACAGATCCAACATTAATTATAGAATAATAGAGATGTTTGTAAGAAATTGCAAACTAGAAAGCAGACTAGAGGGGACCAAACAAAATGCTTACTTAAACCAGATTTATTAGATAGTCTTGTAAGTCAAAGTTGAAAACTTTGGTAAACAAGCGTTTTGAAAATAATTTGTGAATGCCATTATTGCAGTTTAATGTGTACATATCTCCTGGATGAAAACAACAAGAGCAAAATAACGCATACTGGACAGCCTGACCATAGCCTTATAATGCTACTGCATTTCTGTCCTGTAATGTCAGAAATTAAGCTCAAATTCCTAGGATTTGACTAGAATGGCCAGGGAAGTACTATGCAAAATATCAATAGTGTACTAAATTGAGATCTTTAGTAAAACTGTTTTCTCAATTTTGATGCCATTTTAAATCCTTCATTTCTAACACACTGACTCAGCCTAATAGTTTGCACGTGTTTCTTCTGCATACTATCAAGTGCATATTTCTACTCTGCCACTACAAATCTATCACACATTTAATTTAATATGCCACATTGATTTCGCATTTTGCAAAAAGAAAATCGTTATATATTAATTCCCCTCATTCAGAGAAGTTCGAAAAGTCGTCCTTGCAGGGTTAGTGTATTTATTTTAGTCTGTTAACCAACGGCCTGCGAAGTAGAAATATATAATTGTTCTTCTAAATCAAAACAGTAAGTGGTTTCAGTAAAGTGTGCAAAATAAACACATACTTCTTCTTTGCTTCGTTTTTCACTAGCACAATTGAAATTGTAGGTCTGTCGTTGGAAAATGAACTTCCCTGACTCCGATATGTTCTAATTAGGTATCTCAGAATAATTGCACACGGTGAACCACCTGCGAGCTTCTGGATTCACAGTTTGCATCACTTGAATGCAAATTGGCAGCATTAATGTAGAAAACGTGTTAAGTTACTCAAACATGCTTGTAGTGTGTCACCCCTCCTGGGAGCATGGAATCTCCCAGGGCTCGTGCTCATGCCTCATGGCAGTGACTGCGTGACTGGATTCAATAAAAAGAATGAGCGGCCTCCCATTCATTCACCTTGGAAGTAACTGAACACTGTGTGCTGTGTCGTTATTACCAATGCTAGCTGTGTGAAGGCCTGCTATGCAGGGCCCTCCACGAGGACAGTGCCCATTCCAGGCAACACTGTCCCTAACTGCAGTGGGCAACTCTACCTCTGGGCCCTCCACAGCCCCTGCTGTGCAACTCTGCTTGTGGATGCCACGCCCCTGCTGTGCAATGCAGGCGCTGTTGCTGGTATTGGCCTGGGTGCCCCCAGGCAATGGAAGAGTCTGTGTGACCATGGGCTGACAGGATGCCCCACCTGTCCCAAGATGTTGGCTGGGTACCCCCAGCTCTGTCAGCGATCCAGATACCATAGAGTGCCCACTATGGTCCGCCTTGCTGCGTGATCACAACAGGCACTGACATCCGGGTAATCCCGGCATCTCGGTGTCCTGCTCCAGGGCAAATAACAATGGTGACGAGGAGTGAGGGCCCCTGTGATGTATTGCAACTTGTTCGCCACGAGGAGAGGTGGAGTGCGGTTTCGGCCGCACAACACTGGAGGTGGCCTAGGCCCGATGCCTCTTATGGTGCTGGCTGCCTGGTGGCTGCCGCGTGTGAGGAGAGTGGGCGTGGCAGGGAAGGCTCCGGGAGCTGGTGGCATCGGCTTCGGAAAATGGAGCAGCTGCAGCCCTGCGGCATCCAGCGCAAGAAGAAGAGGTGGGCTGCCCCCCTTGGGGATAAGAAATTGAGCGGCTCCTGCAGGGGAGAGAGAGGTATGCTGCCCCCCCTGCGGCATCCGCCGAAACCAAAGAAGCATGTCAGCTGTGCCGGCAGCCCCCGAGATCCCAGGCTGCCGGGCTAAACATTGAAACGCATAGGCCCCTCCCTAGACCCTGGCCATCGGCGGTGTACGAGCCGTGCTCCAGGTCAGAGCACATGGAAATTAAAGTGCTCTGGTGCCGGAGCTCTGAAATTTGAGGGGCCTAGTAAAGAGGTGCCTAGCAAAGATTCAGGGCCTCTGGCGGCTAAAAGTGAAATACTTTGAATTTCGGAGTTAAAATAGGGGAAACGAGGCAATGCAGGTCTGTGTGGCTTGTAGGCCCCTGCCTGAAAATTCTGGTCCCACCGGCGGCATGTTTAACTGGCCCTCTGGCAATCCTGGGCCTATTGGCGGTGACTTTTCAGACCAAAGAGAAAAGGAAAGTGTGGGCTGCACGCGTTCACTATTCAGATGTGGGCCGCCAAACCAATTACAGGAACTGTCAAGAAGGAAATAAAATGGGAAGGAGAAGGACAACGACACAGGAGGGTTGCAGCTTTCATGTGTGCTTGTGCGCCCTCCTAGGCCTGTGGCCCAGATACCCTCCCACCTGTGTCTCCATGCCAGCCACCCCTACGTGGAAGGGGAAGTGAAGTGTAAGATATGACCTATCTTCCCACCACCAGTACCTTGCCACTGGTTGTCCCCAATGTATATGGACTAAGCCGAGGTGGCCCCTGAGTTTCCCCAGGTGCGGCTTTGCCGGCCCCTGAACTGTGGTGTGCCTGTCCTGAACTGAGACTAGTGAAGGTATGAACTGGTGTCCCGCAACTCCACTTCTGTGTAAGATGGACTCCATAGACATCTCCATGAAGGCTAGGAGCCTGCAAACCTGGACTTGCATAAAATGGCCCAGTCAATGGGCCATGTGAAATTGGGAACATCCGTATATTTGGACATGCTGTATGTGGTGCTAGGAGCTCTCATTGGTGTCTTTCAATGGACTTAGACCTCACTCACCCAGGTTAATAAAGGGTCCTTTGACAATGTGGGAAAACCCCCTTTGATAATGTGGTGAAACCTCCAATGTGACACCAACCCTGCCAACACCTTTGACAATGCGGGGAAAGCCCCTTTGATAATGTGGTGAAACCGCCAACGTGCCACCAACCCAGTCAAACCCTAATATATGCACATTCTAAATGCATGTTTTATGGGTGCAACTGTCAGAGCATAAATGTATGCGAGTGTTGTTTGCACCCATAATCAATAGTGGTGCTGTTACTGATTTAGTTTGGTCTGATGTCCAGTGGTGCTTTTCTTTTATTTGTTCCTCTTGGAAAAGGAGGAGTGTAGTGTGTCAACACTCCTGGGAGCATGGTATCTCCCATGGCTCGTGCTCATGTCTCGTGGCATTGACCACGCGACTGGATTCAATAAAAAGAATGAGCAGCCTCTCGCTCATTAGTCTTGGAAGTGCCTGAACACTGTGTGCTGTGTTGTTATTACCAGCGCTATGCTGGTGCTACATAGCTGGGTGAGGGCCTGCCAAGCAGGGCCCTCCACAAGGACAGTGCCCTTGCCAGGAAACACTGTCTCTCACTGCAGTCATCTTTGAGGGTAGAACCCCTGCTGGGCAACGCCAGCGCTATTGCTGGTATTGGCCTGGGTGGCCCAGGCCGAAGAACCTGTGTGACCATGGACTGACAGGGTGCCCTCCCTGTCCCAAGATGTTGGCTGGGTGCCACCAACGCTGTCAGCAATCCGGTGACCCGGTTACTATAGGGTGACCCGTATGGTCTGCCTCGCTGCATGATCACAGCAGGCACTGTCATCCGGGTGATCCCGGCAACTCTGTGTCCTGCTCTGGTGCCGCGGAGCAGCACATAACAATGCTGAACCATGCCCTAATCAAGACCATGCTATGATGACACGCAGAAGCATACATCATATTTCTGTGTTTTTTTCTAGTCGTAAATACCTTTGTGCTTGATTTTTTTAAACTTTATACCCTCATTGGCCTTTCTATTTCAGTTAATTGCACAATCTTTCCATCTGCTCTCTGTTATCAGGCTATAGCGTTCAGAGACGCGAACAGCATACCTGAAATCATCAAAAAATATCCTAGCATAAGGTTCTTTGTGTCCCTTTTCATGTGGTCAACCATAATGCACACACTGCTACACTCAGGGTACAGCAACCTTTGGATCGCCAGGTGTTCTGAACTTCATCAGCCCTGACCAACATTACCAATGGTGAGGCATAAAAGGAGCTGTAGTCTAAGTTTCACAAGAGTCACAGATTGCAGATCCTATACTCTTACTATCTGTTGGTAGTGCAAAGACACTGTTTAGCATTGCAAAGTCACTTTGAACTGTACAGAAAATTCCATGAATCAGGCCCAAAGAATATTAGAAATGGGACGTTGTCAACACGAGAGACAAAGTCGAGAAGGCAACATAGGCAGCACAACAGCGCCAAACCCCTGAGTTGCTTTGCTGGATCAAGACCTACGAGGTTACATGGAAACGTCGTCCTCATACAAGGTTAAGGAGTCTATGAAACGGTACCAACATACTAATTAGGCACAGCATATTATACACTCAGATATACATTAGATTTGGTAGGGCCTGCAGTCTCTGATGAAACTCTGTGAATGGCGTGTTTACATGAAACATGTCAGGTTTGGTCATCATTGACATAATGTACCCGAGATGTATTGAAGCCATTGTTTACATGTTTGAAGCATCAACACAAAATGTCTACATTCTCTATAGTGTTACAGAAATCCGACATACGGCTTAGAATTGAAAGAGGCAGGTATGATTACAAAGTGGGCCTCTGATATATATTTTGTATATTCCACTGTGTGGATTGTAAAACACAAAACATGTCTTCACGGGTTGTGAACTGTGAATAACATTGTTTTTTAACAGATGATTCAAATCAATAGAAGTATTTAGAATAAGCTCATTAATTATTGGGTGCGCACGTTACGGATATTGTTATTGTAGTTGCAGAATGATGCCCAGGGGTATCCTTAGGTTGCTCTCCCATAATTACATCGGGAGACCAGGTTTTTATCCCTTAGTGTAGTAGTTGGATGGCGCAAACGGATGAGAAGGCCATGATTGGACCTCCTCTCCCTCACAATATAGAATGATAAGCAACACACAGATTTAAGTCCTCACAAAACAAACAAAAATGAAGGAATCCAGTACAGCAAATTTAGGACACAGGTGACCAAAGTAAAATCACTACACATGCATGTCTTTAAAAAAATATATATTATTATTATGGTATTCATGGAGTCCAGACCTTGCTTTGAAAAGCAACAGAGCACTTTACCGAGGCATGCAACAATACAGATACACAGCGGAGCAATTTACAAACGTATACAACAGTAAAGATGAATAAGGGAGTGCTTTTCAGAGGTAAAAGCAGAACAGATATACAGAAGGGGTAGGATACAGAGGGGTACAGAGGAAGGGTTCAGCTCTACAGGGTAGCAGGGAGGAGAGGGGTGGGCTGCATCTAGCGAGACAGGTTGCAAGAGGGGCGATGTGTTGGACTAGGTGTTGTGGAGGGGAGGTTCCTTGAAGAGGTGGATCTTGAGTTCTTTTCTGAATTTTAGGAGCGTGAGGGTGAGTCTGATGCTGACAGGGAGGGGTTTCCAAACGTCTTGGGGCATAAGCAGATAAGGCTTGTTTTCTGGTCCTTTCCTTTTTGCAGCAGTGGATTTCAAGTCTGCTCATGTCCTGACTTGAGAGGATTTGTGTGTGCAGTGGAAGCCAGTGAAGGTTGACGAGGGCAGGTGTGATTGTGTCATATCCACGTAGACCCTTGATGAGGTGTGTTGCCACGTATAGGACACTTCTCAGGGACACAAATGAAGATGATTGAAAGGTCGTCCTGAAGGGCTTTGCCCCCATACAGGTGAGATTGGGCCAGTGCTTCAACTGTGGACCTAAAGCTGTCAGGAGGAACAGAGGCTTGAGCTACCACAGGAAGGAGAGCTGATATAAAGCTGTCTGAGTTTTCCTAGCTATGTGTGTCCTGAAGGAGAGGTGTTTGTTGATGTGGAACCCGAAGGACATGGCCCGCAGGTGAGCTTGGGTGTGAAGCCCACAGGGTTCATCGTTGATAGCTGGGTCTGTGTGTCTGGGTGTTTGGTGTTGTTGGTGAGGAGTCAGAATGTGGTCTTGGAGGGGTTGATGAAGAGGGAGTCGGGTTCATGGGACCATCCCCCTCCCATCACTTTAATGAGCAGACGGAAGGCCAGAAAAGCCCGCAACCAACCATTCTATTTCAGACAAATCCCAAATGCACCAATGATTGACAAATACACTGAGAGGTACCCTCTCAGTCAGCCATACAGACCAAGTGCAGTACAAATCTATCCATGTGTGGGAGAAGAGCCAGTGATCATGGACAGAGATACCTATATGGACAGCCTCGACTGAGCAGCAAGAAGCCAAGGTGCTGACATCATTAGATTAGAGACACCACGACACAGCAGTGTTAGACATGAAATACACATGCAGTCCACACTGCATCACATGAACACACACTCAAATACATGAAGAACATGGATGCACAGTTCTATAGTTAGAGGACAGATACATATACATACTGTCATTGCTTTTATTATTTTGTCATTAGCCAAATGCAGTAACACAGAAACCGCAAAGCACAAAAGAACCTGAGCAAGTTTGCTAATGCTTAAAGCCAATAACTGTGTGGATATATGGGAGTATATACAGAACCTGATCTAACCATGTATAGCTAACCCATAGGGAAGGTTCTATAACATGGACAACGTAGAAGCTACATCATAAGGTTTAGGAAAATTACAACAGGCCTCAAATCATTGAGCAGGAGACAAGCTGAGCAATTCAGGCTAGACAGAGAGTAAGACACATGAGACAGGGTCCACAGCCAAAGTCAAGAGATACAAAGACATTCCAATCCCCCAATAACAAAGGGATCAGCTGCAGGAAAACAGAATAAAGCCTCATAATTAGGAGCTGCAGAGCTCTATTTTGTGGTCTCTAAACACATGGTACAGCCGAATGGAACAAAGGCCAGTCTTCCAGGGTAGGAAGAAGAAGCCCTTCCCAGCAGCCAGCTGCAGATTGCTACAAGTGTTGCTACTGTTAGGAGAATATTCTCATAAGGCAATGGTGGTATACACAAGTTACAATACAGACACATAACCATTCCCATTACCTTGATGAGGTACACTACGAGCTGAGAACTCAATTGAGTCCCAGGCCTGGGGTAATCAGCACTAGCCAATCAGAGTTCAGCAATCCAGGGGAGGGTAGCAACGGACAAGAACCAATGGTAAACCCACTACTCTGCAACGATGTTACAGTTAGTAATTTGGGGATTGGACAGGCCAGCCACCTGACATGCAAGAGCCCGTAGAATAACTCAAAGAGGTGACTATATTGGTTATAAGACTCCTGATGGCCAATCTCATACATCAATATGTTTTTGGAGAGCGGCCCGAGTAATGACGGATAAGTCATGTGGTTTTACACTAAAACTGGTCTGTGAGCTAGGGGAAGCTGAGACATACTGGAATCCACTTGTGCTCATGTATCAATCCCTGTTGGTTTTATTTGTAATAAACTGCAGTTTGAATTTGCCATGTATACTGGGGGAGGCAGTTGGGCTCTCACAGTCTGAGGACTTCCAGCATTGTTCTGGCATACCTGGGATTTTGTCCCCAACAAGTTTGTAGCAGAGTTGATGGTTTGCTGCATCAGCTTGGCACAAGGCTGTCTCCCCTGCCGCAGAACCTAAGAGGTTGAGAGGCAGCAGGAACCTTGAATATTTCAATAAGACAGGGACGCATACCCATGGAAAGGCCGTCAGGAGCAGCTTGGAAATCATCCAACCCGAATTTAGCGAGGAGTCCAGGCAAACCAGGGCAGGAAAGTATGCACCTTCTGGGGTACACAGCAGCCGAGCAGTGCCAGCACACCACAGAGTTTAAGTATTGACCCAGTCAAATAGCAACTGTCACGGTGAGGGAGGGTATTAAATATTGTGGAGTATTGCTTAGTATCATCACAGTATTGTCTAGCATTGTGAAAGTTAGTAGGGAGAGGAGCAGAAGTAGATGTCATATTTATTTGGCTAGGGCAAGTTCGAGTTTTAGAGGTAAACTGTTCTCGTGAATAACTATTGACTAGAGGACCCGGATGACAGATGTTATGTAAATAGTAGATTTCCTGTGGGTTGAGTGTTTTAGCTTGGGTCATAGATGACAGTATCCTTGTAAGGGTTAGCAAGGGAAGCTGGCCTAGATTGCGGAAGGTGAGTCGACTGGTTAAGTCTCCTGGAGTGAGGCGTTTTGCACGCTATGCGACGCAACAGGTACAGTTCGATCCCAAGAGGCTATTGGTATACTCTGCCTGGCTATAACAGTGTGTGCGCTGTATTTGATTTTTCAGCTCTACCGTTGTTAATAAAATGGTGACGTCACCCATAGGTTTGCACATAGGACACAGAGAGCATGAGATGATGAGGACCTAGCACTGGAAACTTGGTATTGGCAAATGAGGTGAACAAGTGGCGGTGCGCAGAATGTGCATGCACAAGATTGTGGGTGTGCCTGAGGAGGCAGTGACAGCAGGTTTATGAAGGTGTGGTGCTCGGAGCATGTCTGATAAGTGGTGGAGCAGAGAGACTCGTAGTAACCTGAAAAGTATTGTTATTACATTGCACATTTCTCCCTAAGCAGCGGATTATTGAAACCCTCGACTTGAGGTCAGGTAAAGGCATGACCAATGTATCAGGGGAAGTGCAGGGTGACCTACAGCACCTGTGTAAGACACTCCTACCCTACAGAGAAAATATATGTTAATATAGCCTAGAATGGTCCAAAAGCACAGAGGGAAAATTATCAAAGCCATGGCCACCTTGGAGAAGATTCTCCAAAGACATGTAGCAATCACTACTGACACACATACAGGGTGTCTATAAGGGGAAGAAGTTAGAAAACCGCATGGCCATATTCGAGTTATGGCACATGTTCCAAGAGGGCAAAGAGATGCAGTGAAGCGTCCGTGGATGCTGAGCCAGCAGGAGGTTCCTGGGTTGGCAACCCCGCCTTCCACTCTCCCACACGTCCCTCTAAGTGTAGCATCAGATGACACAGTCGATGAGCAAGGGATGTACCCATTAAAAGAAGTAAGAGCCTTAAGGGAATTGAGAGCAGCAGGGGGGTATTCAAATCACACATATAAACCACCACCATATTCAAAGGAAGAGGGGTTGATGTGAGCCAGGCAGCCAGCTACTGAACAAGAGATGAACAGCGAGGCACAGAAGGGCATGAAGGAGGGGCTTGGGAGCCAAGCCACAAGCAAGTGGATAGGAGGACAGATACTCAGGACAATGGAAGGGAAAACGGACTGGGAGGCAGAGGGTGCAGCTAAGGCAATGGAAGGTCTGAAGGGAAGCATTGAAGCATCAGACTGGGCTGAGATAATAGATGAGACATATAGGAGGAAGAGAGAATGAGAGGAGTAACTAGAAATAGAAGACAGGGAGAGGAGAAGAGAAGAGAGGTTAGAAAGAGAAGATAGGGAAGGAAAGAAGGAGGATGAGAAGGAGCCGATACAGAGGGAAAGAGAAGTAAGGATAGAATGGGATTGCAGAGAGCACAAAAGTGGAACAGAGCAGCGGGACAGAAGGACAAGTGAAGTAGAAGAGCTCGAGAGGCAGAGGGAAGTATCAGAGCAGGAAAAACACAAGTTGGTTGAGAGGGAACAGAGGAAGTTACAGGTGGACAGACTGGCGGAGCAACACATGCGCAGGGAGGAGGATGAGCAAGCAATATGGGCCGTAAAGACACAAGGGACAATGGACAGGGGAAACAACAGACTTGAGGAGGACCAAGGAGCAGAACCAGATAGCACGAGCTCCTGGGGCAGGAGCACAACCGAAGGAGACAGAACAGGCCTAGTGGCCTTGCAGGGAAGAAATTGCTATTACTTGAGGGATATTGACCTAGCCTGAAACCGAACACAGACTTGATAACTAGGAGATTGAGTTTTGAAGATTATTTTTGCAGTAACATTGGCTCAGGGTCTGACAATGAAGACAGGAAAAGTGGGGACAAGAGGGGGGAGCATTATTGGTCCCAGTCCAAGGGGACAGGGACAGACAAGTGGGTGACATGGGAGCACAGGACGCACAAGAAGGAGCAGGAGGGTTAGCTCAGATGAATAGACATGGCTGGCTTCCAACTCGCATACCCTAAATTATGCCACTACATAGGTGGACAGACTTAGAGACCTCCCAGGATGAAGGAAGGGGGAAACAGCCATAGTTTGCTCAAGGGGAAGGTTAACGAGGAAATATGACAACAGGTTCCAGATGCCAAAACTAAAACCAATAGATGTGTATGCAGGCTTTGAAGGCGCAAACAGGCAGGTCAGACTGACTAGACGCACGCATGGGCAGGAGGCGTTTAAACAGATGCCGTCACTGGAGAGGGGAGGGGTGCAAGCTCAGTATATACCATGGAAACACGCTGACAAGAAGAACGTGAGTTTTAGACTGCCCTCATTAAGCACAGGTGCTGGGAAGTGGATTTCATAATGGAGAAGATAAAAGCGGGAAATAGGTTAGCAGTGGGAGACGTAAAGGCACTCCTAGTGGTGATCCTAGAGGACGCTGCTGATGATGTATCAAAGAGGGTGGGGTTCCCTGGGGTGACAACACAAAACACGGCACGCAATGGTTCTACGTTTGCAAACTGCAGGACTGTCGTATGGTGAGCATTAAGGACAACATATCCAGACACATCAGATATTGGAGCAATTATATCCCAGAAAATGAGGGAAGACGAAGACCCTGTGCAGTATATTCAGGACATTCAAGAGCTTTGGTACCTTGAAACTCGATAACTGTGGGATAAAACAGTAGCAATATTTGATCATATACTATGCCAGGGGCTGCCAGAGCCCATTCAGAAACACTTAAGGAAGTTGGTAGGCATGGAAGCAAAAGGGTGGCCAGAAATACCGCTCACGAATCTCGCTTAGGGGTGGCGATAGGTAACACCACTTTTTCCTTTCTTGTAGACACAGGGACAACTAGGTCCTGCATTCGGGAAGGAACATTTAAACTGATGCCATGAACACGCAAGGATTCTCTGGGGCTTGGGACATGGTTCTGTTTATGGACGATAGCTCACTTTCGATTGGAGATCATGATCTATCTCTGCCTTTACTCTACTCTCGACAGACACCTGTAAACATACTGAGATGAGACATTATGAGCAGACTGAACATAACAATTTCATTCACAGATAAGGGAGTGTGCTCCACACCAGGAATTAACATGCTCAATGTAAGAGCTTATTGTGGTCGCAGGGTGCAGAGAGGGTGCCAGTGGACATGGAGATGTTCCAGTACAGGACTGACATTGATATTGCATGGCTCCCAGGCATTGCAGCGATAATGTGGCGGGTTCCACACGAGTACCTATTCAGGCCTGAGATACCATTAGACGAGGAAGAGAGAACAATCATGCCCATAGAAATCAAGGCATTGGTTGCAAGAGAAGACAGGCTAGTGGTACATGGGATGGACGACACAAGGCGATCATGGAGAGCAGTGATCGCAGTGGCAGAAGGGTGCAGGTTGACCACAGTGACAGACGAAGAGGAATTCAGGGAAGAGAGGTTGGACACAGGGATGGTGTATGAGAGGAGTGTGACTTGCTGGTTGAGGATACACTACAGGGGGGTAGCTCAAAGGATGGCAATGGCGCTGGAAGCACCACCCCCATTTTGTGAGGAGGATCTGGTCAAGGAGTCCAACACCCTATGGACAACAAGTCCCTATGATGTGGGGTTCCTAAAGAGCATATGGGGAGTGAAGATAAAACTGAAACCAAGAACAATTTTACCAAGAATGAAACAGTACCCAATCACAAAAGAGGCAGATGAAAGCATTTATGAGAAAATTGCAGCACTAAAAGAGAGAGGAATTCTTGTAACATCAGAGTCCCCATGTAATTCAGCGGTGTACCCAGTGAGAAAGGTGAACGGGGAGTCATGGAATTTTATCCAGGACTTAAGGCCTTTTAACCACATTGTAGATGCAGAGCATCCTCTAGTAGCAAATCCAGTGACAATCCTATGCAGAATTCCGGCAGATGCTTCCTGCTTCCCGGTCATTGACTTGAAGAATGTATTCTTCTCAGTACCACTATACCCACACTCACAAGACTTGACTTCCTTTATGTATAGAAACCGGAAGTGGAAGCATAGAAGACTTACTCAACGGTACTGCAAGTCACCATATATCTTTAACAAAGTGATACAGACAGACGTTTGCAATATACAGATGAAGAGCTCAATGTTACAGTGTGTAGATGACATTTTGATTTGCAGCAAGACAGAATATTATTGTAGGCAGGACATGTTCACAGTGTTAGCTGACAAGGAATAAGAGCTGGACATGGGCAAACTACAGCACTGTTCGAAGGAAGTGCTGCACATTGGGCAATCTCACAAAATAGCTGACAGATTACCCCAGAAACGGTAGAGACAATACGCAAGACAACTAAGCCCATGACAGTGAGAGAAATGCAACAGTTCTTAGGGTTGTGCAACCACTGCAGATATGATATGATATGATAGTTTATTTATATAGCGCCTATACACAATGTGTTTCAAAGCGCTTCAAGGAGGGAGGGGAACAACGGAAAATACAGTTACATTCAGCAAAAGTCCTTGAAACAGTACAGAATGTAAAAATAACTATCATAATAGGCCTGTCGACATTTCTGATAGTGCAAGTGCATAGAACAAGTAAGGCAAGAGGTAAAGGATAGGAGGAGAACAGAGCAAGCAGTAACATTACTATGTCTGACGACAATTTACGCAGTGCAGGTGGTAACAAGAGGAGGGGTGGGAGGGGGGCAAGAGTACGGAGGGGAAGGGAGAACAAGGCACGATACTGAACAAAAATGTCGGTGACAAATTTGAAAGTAGGGGAGGGGGGAGGAAGAGAACAAGGGGGGAGGAGGGGGACAGACAAGCTGCTATCGAGAGTCACGGAACAAAAGATAGGAGTAAGTGCTAGGAGGGGGAACACAGGCACTCACGGAGGGGCAGGGGGGCACACGGGCACTCACGGAGGGGGAGGGGGGCACACGGGCACTTACAAAGGGGCAGGGGGCACACAGGCACTAACAGAGGGGCAGGGGGGCACACAGGCACTCACGGAGGGGGAGGGGGGCACATGGGCACTCACGGAGGGGTAGGGGGGGCACACGGGCACTGACAGAGGGGCAGGGGGGCACACGGGCACTAACAGAGGGGCAGGGGGGCACACAGGCACTCACAAAGGGTCAGGGGGGCACACAGGCACTAGGAACTCACAGAGGGGCGGGGGGGACACAGGCACTCACGGAGGGGCGGGGGGGCACACAGGCACTCACAAAGGGTCAGGGGGGCACACAGGCACTAGGAACTCACAGAGGGTCGGGGGCACACAGGCACTCACGGAGGGGTGGGGGGGCACACAGGCACTCAAGGAGGGGCGGGGGGGCACTCAGGCACTCACAGAGGGGCGGGGGGGCACACAGGCACTCACAGAGGGGCGGGGGGGCACTCAGGCACTCACGGAGGGGCGGGGGGCACACAGGCACTCACGGAGGGGCGGGGGGGCACACAGTCACTCACGGAGGGGCGGGGGGGCACACAGGCACTCACGGAGGGGTGGGGGGGCACACGGGCACTCACGGAGGGGTGGGGGTCACTCAGGCACTCACAGGGGGGCGGGGTGGCACACAGGCACTCACGGAGGGGTGAGGGGGCACTCAGGCACTCACGGAGGGGCGGGGGGGCACACAGGCACTCACAAAGGGTCAGGGGGGCACACAGACACTAGGAACTCACAGAGGGGTGGGGGGGCACATGGGCACTCACGGAGGGGCCTGCGATCCGGCGTACCGCGGTGGACAGCGGTAGGCAGGGCCTTCGTTGTGGGCCTTAGGTGGTGCGGCCGGCTCCCGCCTCCCGGTTGCAGCCATTGGCTAAAGGGGCCAATTGCAACCAATGGGAGAGGGGGCAGGGGCTGGCCCACCAAAGCAGGAAACAAATCACATATTCCTCAAAATGGCAAACAAAACGAAAGAACGGCCATCTTGGAGGGCCTCGGCAAGGTGGCATTTAGCAGGGCAACACATGAAACAAAAGGTGCAGGCAGCAACTAGTGAGATGGACGCATCATGCTGGACACAGCAGCCATATGTTTCAAATTCAGGATCGATTCGTGAGCATTCTGACCAAGATGAAAAGTCACTCGCATTGCCACGCAAAGTCAATGATAATGTCTCCAGATACCTTACCCCCAGCATAGCGCCGTGTGATTGTCAGTCCAGCGCAGATGGAGGGTGCTGGAGGGCAGAGGGCAGGGCACCAGCTCGAGGTGAAGAGTGGGAGAGGAAGAGGGGATGGAGGCTGGGCCCCGTTGTGGGCCTTAGGTGGTGCGGCCGGCTCCCGCCTCCCGGTTGCAGCCATTGGCTAAAGGGGCCAATTGCAACCAATGGGAGAGGGGGCAGGGGCTGGCCCACCAAAGCAGGAAACAAATCACATATTCCTCAAAATGGCAAACAAAATGAAAGAACGGCCATCTTGGAGGGCCTCGGCAAGGTGGCATTTAGCAGGGCAACACATGAAACAAAAGGTGCAGGCAGCAACTAGTGAGATGGACGCATCATGCTGGACACAGCAGCCATATGTTTCAAATTCACGATCGATTCGTGAGCATTCCGACCAAGATGAAAAGTCACTCGCATTGCCACGCGAAATCAATGATAATGTCTCCAGATACCTTACCCCCAGCATAGCGCCGTGTGATTGTCACTCCAGCGCAGATGGAGGGTGGTGGAGGGCAGAGGGCAGGGCTCCAGCTCGAGGTGAAGAGTGGGAGAGGAAGAGGGGATGGAGGCTGGGCCCCGTTGTGGCATAGGTCTTCGATTACAGTACATAGACAAGGCCTCTATTGGGTGCTCTGAAGGAACCACAGAAGGGCAACGAGACACTGACATGGACAACAGAAATGACTGATGCATTTGACATGCTGAAAGAGGAAATATGCACAGCACCAGTGTTAGGGATCCCAGACTACAAGAAGGAATTTTACCTATTTTCTCACACTGATGGTGTGGTGATGAAAGCAGCACAGATGCAAAAAAAACAAGCTTTCGGCACAAACCCATAGCCTACTACAGTGGAAAGCTCAACCCAGTAATCAGAGGACATTATCAGTGCGAACAAGCTTTGGCAGCTGCCGCATTTGAGGTAGAGAAATCAGCATCACTCACCTTGGGGTGCACTACCACTCTTTACATGCAGCATGCCCTTTTTGCAATACTGCAGAAGCCAAAGAGCACCACTGATGAGACAAAGAGCATCAGGGTACGAAGTGATACTATCAAACCCTTCACTGAAGATAATGAGATACAAATTGGTCAACCCCGCACTTTTCCTAGCGGATGTCCTACAAGAAGCAGACTATGCACACAAATGCAAAGAAAACATACAAGCATTCAGTGACACTCGCAAGGTAGATGAGGATGTACTTGAGGGGGGCGATGTGTAGTACATTGACGGTTCTTCAACTATTGACAAGACAGATAGGTTCAGGCATACAGGAACAGCAGAAGTGAGGTAAAGGAAGATGGGACGAGTGAGGTAGTGGCATGTGCGTGATTACCATCCCATTATTCAGCACACGCACCAGAACTAGTAGCCCTGATACTAGCATTGGAACACAGCAGAGACAAGGAAATGACAGTATACTATGACTCCGCTTATGTGACATCAACAGTACACTCAGGGCTGACACAGTGGACAAGGAGAGGCTTCAGAAGGGAAGACGGCATATCAGTACAACATGAACTACTATTGGGCAAATTGATTGATGTCATTGAGTACCTCACAAGGGTAGCAATAGCGAAGTGCCAAACACACACTAGAAGGGGAATATCCCATCTCAAAGGGAAACAAAGCAGCAGATTTTGAAGCAAAATGAGCAGCATATTTTGCAGAGCTATTAGAAATGGAGGCAGCATCAAACCCTCGAGAGTGTGCCAGTAACATGGTATTGAAGGAAGGGTACAATGCACTGCCAGAAACACAGATTTGGAGGTAGCTGCACCCAGGGAAGAAAATGAATTGCGGACAAAAGGGGATGTACAGTATCTCCTACAGATGCCCTATGGAGGGAGAATAGCACAGAGAAAGGGATCATGCCACTGGAATTATTGAACACAGCACTAACACAATTGCACAACACAACACACATGGAAAAATAGGCCATTGATGCTCATATTGGAGAAACATGCTTCTGTACTAATTTGGCGGAACATGTGGCTGAATTTCTAAGTAACTGTTTGACATGCAGTCAATATACAGCAGGGCATACCTTGAGAGTTTAGAGAGGAGCCATACCTCGACCAGTAGGCCCATTATAGCATTTACATGTTGACTGTGTTCACATGATCCAAGTGTGTCAGAGATACCGCTACATGATAGCGGTTGTGTGCCCATTCTCTAGGTGGATTGAGGCAGACCCCTGTTTACATGCCAATGCCCTCAGAGTAGCCACATTATTGATCAGGGAAGTGTTTCCAAGATGGGGCAGGTGTGAGGTCCTGCGATCTGACAATGGCCCTCACTTCGCCAATGAGGTGTTCGAGCACATCACCAGGTTGCTGGACATTCAACACTAATTTGCCTGTGCGTACCACCCACAAGCAAATGGGGTGTGTGAATGTCTAAACAGCCTCCTGAAGGAAGTCATAACCAAAATACAGCAGAGCACAAAGAAAAAATGTCTGCACTGCTTACCTCTTGCTTTGTTTGCATTGCGCAATAAGCCTGGGTCTGACCACCATTTAACGTCCCATGAGGTGGTGACAGGATGACGCATGCAACTCCCACTGGCTACTCCCACAATAGGTCTGAAAGACTGTGAGAGTAGTGCAGATGTGCTAGGACAAGAGATGCACAAATGCATTACATCTTGATTGCTAGTACCTCTTTTATCACTCACCAGATGCAATCACACCAGAGCGGCCCAGAAGATAGCATAGAGAGCAACTGCGACAACGCACCAAGAGACTCAGAACTCCAGAGACAAGTGAATGTGGAGGACCTAGTGCTACTGCAGAACTCAATCCGCCGCTGGAACACACCAAGGTTTGCTGGCCCTCACACTTTGGAGGAGGTGGTAGACAGGGCTGTCTGGTTCGAGGGGAAGACTGTCTGGAACCTCCTCTCAGACATCAAGCCCTACAAAGCAGAGATCTCACCTGGCAACTTGTTGAACAGGGACAACAATCAGCAGGAAGAAGAGCAACAAGCAGATTCAGATCTAACAGATCTAACACTGTCTAGTGGAGTACACCCAATGGTTACTTGCTCACGGGCAGCAGAGTTAGGGACTCGACTGCTCATTGATTTAGAGTAAGGAGACACTGGGCCTCATTACATTTTTGTAGGCAGCCATGCCCTTAATAAGGGCATGGCTGCCTCCAAACTTGGGTCCGGGTCCGTGGTCCCTGAATGGAGAAATTCCAACCTTGGAAGACCTGGTATTTCCCCATTCAGGGAACACATCCCTATTCCCATTTCAGCCCCCATAGGGATCAATGGGAATGGGAGGGAGCTTTCAATGGGCACGTTAATAATGGTCTGACCAGACGTCCAGATCATAATATGGTGGAATGGGTTTAATGGCAACGGCACCTTTACCGGCGCCGTTAAACCCATTCCGCCTGCCTCATAATGAGGCCCACTGTCTGTTTGTTATTTTATCTTCTACACACTTTGTCCAGACTGTAAGAAGGCACAGTAGGTTACGAGCATGATTGCCCAAAATATTATCTCACCTTTATAGAATTTTTGGCCCAAACATACCCACAACTCGAACACGGCGACCCTCCTATGCTTGCCACACTGAGAGACCCATCAGTAAGGGTAGTGTGGGGAGAAGTGTTCGCGTTTGCCATAAACAACTATTTGATACACGGGGCTTAAAGAGTTGCTTACAATACTAAAACAATAACGCATTTCTTCATGCATTACAAGCGGGCAACTATATCTTCAGGTTGCACAGGACTGGCAGCACATGTAAAAATGAGTGAAATAATAATACATGTAATTATCATGTTGTTTCTCATTATTCCTAGCAGAATTGTTGTGTTTATAATTCGGAGGATCTCCTTTGTTGCCAGTGGTACAGCTGTATCCTCTACTAACATTACCCCAACCCAAGCAGGTGGAGCGACCATGTCAGGTGGACAGGAGGGCTCTGCAGACACAGTAAGGAGCGGTAAGTGCAGTGCTGACACAGACATGAAAGGGATA
This sequence comes from Ambystoma mexicanum, assembly GCF_040938575.1. NCBI lineage: Eukaryota > Metazoa > Chordata > Amphibia > Caudata > Ambystomatidae > Ambystoma > Ambystoma mexicanum. The sequence continues at coordinate 930,072,748 of NC_090921.1, read as the reverse complement.
GACACGTATCTCACCAACACTGCTTGAGTGTCTAATAACATGTGGTACAAACACATGACCAAAGTAGGTAAGGAAACTACCGGGTGTGAAAACATAAAAATTGATATGAGGCTGGGAAGCCCAAAAGAAACACACCAACACAGGTTTAAAGGACATACAAGTGCTTTATTTAAAAGCTACAACAGTTACCAAAAGTCAATTGACAAACGAATAGCTATTCGGCTCTCAGAGTAACGTAACGAACTTCAACGAAGGTTCGATGCATCAGTAGAGAGACCGTACATTGGAATACTTGGGCTTTTATATCCTTTATCCAGCCCTTGGCCAACCCCCTCGCGGGTTAACCATTCTTGGGACCAGGCCTAGGGTTCCTTGCCAGGTCAATCCCATAATGTATGCATTTTGATCAGTTCCGCTGATACAGTTGTTCATTTACACATAGGTCAGGGATAGGACAAGGTCTCAGTTCGCGACCCCGACAAGTGGCCTGCAGGCATATTAATTATTCGTGTGTGCGGAGGTCACAATGGCCAGAATCTCACTCAGAAAGTTATTCGGCCTCCATTTTGATGTTCAGGGTGACTTCCACTTTACAAGAGAACCTAAAATGCCGGCTAAATCCAAGATGGCGACTTACACAATTTTTCGTTAAGGTCAAGACCTTGCCGCGGAGTCTATTTACATGATATTTTAGACAACTTGGCGTAGGCCAATACACATTCAAATACTGCGATAGGAGGCATAATATCATTTCAATTCCAACAGACCCTCCTTTTGGCCTATGCCAAGTGCTAATATCATTTCTAATACTTTTGCAAATAACTCCATGTACTGTCATCCATACATCCCGAATCATTGTCTGTAATATCTATAGCCATTAGGTCGTTCATCAGAACCTCTTGTAACACAAACTCTTTGGATGCTGTATCTGGGGCATACATTCTATGCCCTATTGTGCTCACTGCTTGGGCACAACATCCCCCTAGCATTCCACATATACTCGGAAGACATTGAAAACAGCAACAAAGGAATAGCAGGATCCCCAAAATAACTAAAATAACAGAAAGCACCTTCCAACCGCAAGATCGTAAAGAATCCCAGAACCAGGTGCTAAGATTCCAATCTCCTACAGGGATATGTACTTCAGAACTAAGAATATGCACGTTCTGTATTGCTTTAAAAATTGTCGGCGAGGAATCTGGAACGAAAACACAGCAAGCGGACCCCACCAATTTGCATACTCCACCTCGTTCCGCCAAAATGACATCTAATGCCATCCAATTTTGGAGTGCTACCAATCTTATTGCTTTTTGTTCTAATGTCATATTGTAGAGTATGTCCGTGGTCCGGTTGATCGTTCTCTCCAGTACCCTTGCTAATCCCATAATGTTCTCAGAGTTTGTTATTTGTCCCCAAAAGGGCACAACTGATTTTGCTATATCTCCCAATACTTGCCCAGGGGTATCTCCGTTCTTGTCCCGCCGTGGGCGAGCCTTAGAAACCTCCAATGTACTAGCTACAAATACCCCGGGTAACAGGATTCCTATATAACAGGTTCCCTGCCAATCCTTGGGCAACCAGGGAAATGCTAAACTACCACAAACAAAATATACAGGCCCCCCTACATACAGAGGCCTGTTTTCTCCAGTCAAATTTACAATGTTCATACAACCTTCAAAATCTCCCATTGGCCGAGTGCCATTTCTTTGTACACAAAAGGGGACAGAGTCAGGGCTATGATTTATAGAGTCGGAATGAGGCACGGCGTCCTTATTGCCTATCAAAGCCATTTTAAAGGAAATTAAAGTTTGAAAAGGAAGAGACAGTTTATCAGACGGCCTAATAAAAGTGACATTAGGTTTACTTCTATTTGCAAAAAGCGAGCATCCCAAGGGAGTTAATTCACGTTTCTCGAAATCATTCAAATTAGTTCCATCAAAATTCCCTGAGATGCTATCATTCCAACGGCCAAAGAATAGTGCTCTAAGAGAGGCATAGCAAGCAGTCGTTAAAGGTAAAGGGTGAATATACCGCCCTAGTCCCTTGTTCCCATGTTGCGGTAAATGAGTGCAAATCCAACAATTACTCTTATTAAAATGGCATGCATTGCATTCATTACTATCATTAGAGTGTTATTATGATACTTTTGTCTATGTTGGGAGTCTCTAGGGGACAGAGTGTGAAGGTGTACAGAGGGAGTCAAAGCAGTTGGTACAATCTCGGTCAGTAGTAGAGGTTTTAGAGGATAGATTTCTTCAAAGTACCAAAGTCCTACAGCAGTAATTACAAAAAGTAACAATTATCATTATCAAAACACAGCAGTACGTTTTTGGGGCCCAGGCACATTGTTCATTGTCCAAGTTGGTCACCCCTTTATTCACAAGTCCAGTGCGGGGAGCAGCAGTGGAGGTGGCAGGCATTGTAGTTCCTCAATCGACGACCCCAATGTTTGTTGCTGGCGACGCTACGGTCGCGCGATTTCTTAGTCCTTCCCAACCCTAGCTGGCAGAATCCCTTTTGTTCACCAGAAACTTTCTTATACAAAAGAAAACTTCCAATCACTTCCTTTTTCCAAATGCACGGAAAACCCGTGCCGTAGTTCTATTTTCTTCGTCGAAGGTTGTACCTGGTGGTACCCAAGATTGTTTGGTCCGAAAATAAGGTGTCCTCACTTCCTGAGGGAAACGACGAATCGGAGGCGACGGAAGTCGCAGAGCTTGAAACAGTGTTTTCCGGAAGTGATTTTTCAAGAGAGTGCGGAGACGAAATGGACTGTTCCCCAAGTTCCACGGGCTCAGAGAGATTCTCTGACGCACTCACAGCGCTGTTTGCTACTCCAAGATCAGAGACTGTAGCATCAGCGAAGGGTTCTGCTTCTTCTGTAACGTGTGGCGTCGGGTGAGGACATTTCTTGACATGCGTCGCGTGGATCCAGTGTTTCTTCCCCGCCACCTGCACTGCTGTCCGGGTGACCAACAGCACCTGGTAGGGTCCCTTCCAACGAGGAGCGAGACAGGAAGACCTTTCGTAGGCCTTCTATAGGACCCAACTTCCAGGCTGTATATCGTGTCCTGGGCCCGTGAACCGTACAGGTAAAGCTGAGTGCACCTGGTGATAAATGAAATACAGGTTTTTAGTTAACTGACTACAGAAGTCTACAAGCAATACATTTTTCACCTCCCTCAGGGCTTTAGGTTTTGGGAGACCCCAAATGTTAGCAGGTCTCCCCATCACTACCTCAAGTGGCGAAAGGCCAGTCTTAGTTTGAGGTGTGGTACGCATAGCCAATAATACAATAGGTAAGGCATCTGGCCATTTCAGTTTGGTATCGGCACATGTTTTTGCAAGCTTATTCTTTAAGATAGCATTATGTCTTTCCACCAACCCAGCACTTTGAGGATGTCTAGCTGAGTGAAATCGTTTCTCAATATGTAAAGCTGTGCATATCTGCAAAATTACTGCTGCAACAAAATGAAGTCCATTATCCGACCAAATTACCCTCGGGAGCCCAAATCGAGGAAAGAATTATTTTACCATAATCTTTGCAGTGGTCATGGCGGTAGCATCTTTAACGGGGAAAGCCTCGACCCATTTACTGAAGGCACAAATAATTACAAGAACATATTTCAGATTGTTACATCGTTCCATCTCAATAAAATCAAAGTGAATGACGTCGAAGGGAACAGAAGGGGGCCCAAAGCTTCCCCTTGGAGTTACTGTCCCCTTTCCCATATTGTGCTGTAAGCAGATCATGCAATTTCGAACATGTCTTTTTGCAGTCTCCAGAATCTTGTTATTCACCCAAACTTGTTCTAACATTTTCGTGATCTGCTGGGCACACACATGTGTAGGACCGAGCGCCATCGTAACCATTGCCAATACATATGAATCAGGGAGCAACCATTTTCCTTCAGATGTATCCACCCAACACCCATCATCATCTAGTTTCCCCATTCCTTCGGCCCACCTTTTAGATTCTTCTACTGTGGCATCAGTTTGAATATCTCGCACAGACCCAATACCTTCATCCATTATATAAGCATCTTTCATTTCTCTCAAAGCATACATGTCCGTGCTAAGGTCTGTGGCCGTTTGCCTGGCTATCAGGTCTGCAAAAGCGTTCCCTTTTCCCACATCATCTATGACCTTACGATGTGCTGCACATTTCATGATCGCTAACTGCCTAGGGATTGAGAGTGCCGAAAGCAATTGCACTATCAAGGGGCCATGCTGAATCTTGGTCCCATGTGAGGTCAGGAACCCTCTTTCCGACCAGAGCCTCCCAAAGTTGTGAGCCACCCCAAAGGCGTACTGGCTATCATGCGAAATTCTCTTAGTTTCAACAACTTTACTCAATGTAGTAACTGCGTAAGCAGCTGTAGATGTACCATCTGAGAGTTTGAAGCAGGAGCCATCACAAAATAGCTCCCCTTCTGCATTGTCCAAAGGAGTATCTATAAGATCTATCCTGCCCTTCGTTTCTTGCTCAGTGGTATACAGGCAGTCGTGTAATTCTTCGCCACCGCAAACAGTGTTTTGCGGGAAAGGTAAGAGTTTAGCCGGATTAAGAACACAACACCTCTTAATTTGAATGTGCAGAGCAAACAGAATTAGTTCATACCTTGTTAACCGTGCAGAGGTGAGGTGTTGCGTTTGGGTTTTGTTCAATAGGATATCTACAGAGTGAGGTACCATCAAAATCAAATCATGGCCTAGGACCATTCCCTCACTCTGTTTTACAGACGCGGCAGCAGCAGCGACAGCTCGCAAACATCTTGGCAAAGCGCATGTGACAGGATCAAGGGCGGAGGAGTAGTAGCCGCACAGCCTATTCTTCCCTCCGTGTTCCTGTGTTAACACAGCCAAAGCACATCCATTACATTCATGCACAAACAACACAAAGGCCTTCTCATAATTTGGAGTACCCAGAACCGGTGCACAGCATAACGCGGTTTTGAGAAGCTCAAATGATCGTTGATGTTCCGATTTCCATGGCAGTGGCAGAGAAATGCCCTTCTTCGTCAAAGCCAACATCGGTTTTATCACTAGCGAAAAGTTCGGGATCCACAACCTACAGTAAGAAGCCATACCTATTAAGGCTCTGACTTCCTTCTGTGTATTTGGAACAGACATGCCAGAAATGTGTTTTATTCTTTCAGGTGTCAATCTTCTCCCCTCCTTTGACAGGAGGTACCCTAAATAGGCAACCTCCTGACAACAATATTGAAATTTTTTGAGCAAAGCTTTATGACCATTTTTGGCTAGATGAACAAGCAACAGTATAGTGCCTTCTTTACAAGCACTTTCAGAATCAGCAGCCAAAAGCAAATCATCGACATATTGAAGCAGTGTACAAGTAGGTGGCAATTCAAGGGTGTCGAGCTGCTCTTTCAAAGCTCTACTATAAATGCTTGGACTTTCAGTATACCCTTGAGGTGCCCTAGTAAATGTAAATGACCGTCCCCCCAAGGTGAACGCAAACAAATATCTACTTTCCTTATGTATAGGGATGCTAAAGAAAGCGTTTTTTAAATCCACAATGCTGAAGTGCGTAGCCGTAGCAGGGATCATTGTCAATATCGTTGTCACATCAGGCACAATTGGAAATTGTGGGGCGACAACTCTGTTAATAGCACGAAGATCAATTATGAACCGGTATGGGATTGCATTGTCGCCTTTCTTATATACAGGCAAGATCGGACTGTTACACAAACTACCTGTAATCTCCTCGATCACCCCACGATGCACAAAATCAGAGACAATGCATTTTAAAGCACGCTCGCCCTCAACTGATATTTTATACTGCGGAATGCGTGGTAGTTTAACTCCATGTTTCAAAACTATCTTAACGGGCTCAATCTGTAGTACCCCGACATCATTGTTGTCAACCGCCCATTAACATTCCGGGACAATGTTAAACTCAGGAGGCAAAGGTCGAATCAGAAACTGAGAATTAGGAAGTTGCTGTGGTGAAACCGTCAGCCGTACTCCATCAGAGGAACAATGAATTACTGCGTTCAATTTCTTCAACAAATTCAACCCCAGCAAATTCTCTCCACAGTTCGAAGTCAAAAGGAAAGGGCAATGGTCCGTAAAGGGACCCAAAGAAACAGACACCGGTGAAGAAACCGGACAAACAATTGGTATACCAGAAAACCCTATGGAAACATTGGTTTGCCCTGACAGTGGAATGTTTGGAACCCGAGAATGATCAATGGAGCACTTCTGTGCTCCAGTGTCTATCAAAAACTGGTGTTTCCTACTCCCTACTAATAATTCAACGTAGGGGCCTTTCTGATTAACGGGAATAGGTGAAGGTTCCAAACCCTGCTTCGCGCAGTCCTAATGAAATAGAGTATCGTCAGAAGGAAGCTCTTCAGAAAGGTAGGCAGCAAAAGGGTGATCAAATATGTTCCTCGAGTCCACACTCGAGGTCTGATTTTCCCGTGAAAAAGGTTGCTGAGGATCTTGCAAAAACTGACCTCTATCAGGGCCCCCTGCTCCAGGGCGGCCCCTGGGTCGTCTACCCATACTCCCAAACGCACTGTTTGACCTTTGTCGAAGGACGGGGCACTGTGACCTTCCTGGCGGCAATAAGCACATTGATTAATATTCACAGAACCCAAAGGAGCATTTCCTTTTGGGACATACTGACCTCTGGTCTGTGTCGTGCCTCCTCTGGGGTTTCTAACAATTTGTTGTAATAATACTTTGGTTTTCAAATCTCCTTTCCTCTTTTCTATTTTCTCCTTCTCATTATTAACACGGTTCTCATAATACTGAGCCATGTGCAAAACCTCAGATTGAGATTTTGCCTGCCAAGCGCTCTCAGAGGACATAATCTGTGACTGGATGTCGGGCAACAATCCACGGACAAATTTGTCCACAAACAACCTTTTCCCAGACTCTGTACCCAAATCCTGCCCACTGAAGTCGGAAAAAATGCCTGCTCGAATCAATTAAAGAATTCGGTGGCGCCTTCAGTTTTCCCTTGAACACAGGCCGTAAGCTTGTCCCAAATAATTCTTTTCTCTGGAATTATAGTTTTTAATTTTGCGGCAATTCTATCAGGCAAAGTAAGTATTACCTGTGGTGGTTTCTCACCTGCTGGTCTCTCCCCATCAATCCTAATCATATTAGCCCACGTATCTCCCAACCCTGGCACATCGTCTATTGTCCGAACCTGCTTCCATACATCTACGGGTAGGAGTACAGGGAATAGCAAGTCAATATAACTTAAGGTGAACACAGAGGACTGTAAGACGGACTCTATCTCTTTGTAAAACCCCGTCGGGTTTTTCCTGATATCGGGAACTGATTGTCTAATTGTGTTCACTTCCTGTCGTGAAAACGGGACGTGAACGAATTGCGATACATAATGTGCAGGGATATCCACAGCGGGTGCACCAGTCCCAGCGTTGGCGGGAATCTCAACCTTTGGGACAAAGGTCGGAGGAACCTCTCTCATAGGCAACTGAGATATAGGTACCTCCGGCCGCTTACTAAGCAACCGAGCCAGGTCGAGCGCTAAGGCAGCCGAAGAAGTGTCGGGCGAAAAAGCCCTTTTACAAATTCCCAACAATTCTATGGGGCAACTAACCTTCTTTCTTACACATTCTTCTTGCAGGTACTGTACCATTACCTGAATTACCTTTCTTTGCACTTCTACTGTATACTGACTATACGTGTCATATACTTCATCTGGCGGAATCGATGAATCCGAGATCCATCGAATCGCATCTTTGGTACAAATTCGTACTTCCTCAGGTGCTGATCTACGACACGGAAGGAACCGTTTCTGTACATACATACTGTCGTCTTCGTCATCCTCATCTCGTGCTTTCTCAAAGTCCCTCCTATACTCAAACAATCTTTCAACATGACCATGTACTTTCTGCTCTGTGTCCCTCGAAAGTGCCAAAGCATTTAGATCTCTCACCCCTTGTGGAAGATCCGAATTCTGTAATCCACCCCACATCACACATAAATGAGTCCCCAAGCCTTCGATAAAAACATTTTTCTCGGGAAAACTGTTCAAATTAGATACTGTGGAAAAAACATTAATTTGATCACCTTTCTCCATACAGTGCTTAGCCCATGCAAACAATTCCTGTTTCTTATCTGCAGAAACAGTATTACGAGTGACTATCTTTGATCCTGCACCTTGATCAACTTCAGTCAATACGGGACCACTCGGGAGCGGAGGTGCAGGTAAATTTAATAAAGGTGCAACTATCGGCGCAGAAGGAAGGGGCAGTGCGATAGGTGGAGGAACAACAACTAGAGGACTAGGAACAATGGGTTGTACAGGGGGAACAGGAATAACAGCAGGAACAACAGCAGGAATGGGCAGAGCGCCCAAGAAAGGATCATACGGAGGCGGCGCAGAGGCACCAGGCCTGCGTTCGTTTAACAATTTTTCAATAAATTCTTCGGAAACATGAAAATCTTTAGAGGGGTAAATTTTCTGGATTCCAAGTGAAAAAGCCCTATCCATATTTTTGACTGATTCTGAATGTTTTTCTTTATCATATAACAACGCTTTATCTGCATTTGTTATATGATGGCGTGCATGTTTATCCCTACTTTTAAGCTGCTGTAACGCTTCTTTTTTCCAATTCTGTAAAACATCAAAGGCTGCGGGTCTAGCCTTCTTTTTTAGCAAAACCGATTCTAGGTATTCAATACGGGAGATCTCAAAACTGCCATTGATTGGCCACTGAAATTCGGAGGCATGTCTGGTCTGTCTGTCCCAAATATCATTAAATACTATACTACCAATGCCATACTTACAGTACATAGTACATGCCGGCGACCCCTCCTGTGGTGCCGGGCGGCTAAATTCCAAAGATTGTCAATCACTGCGGAACAGAGCCCTAAAGCAGCTAGACAATTTTGCAGGCATGTCACAAAAAATTGGTGTTACCTGGTCAATAATTGTGTCTGCAGATACAATACGCCAAATTCAAATTGTCAGGGTTAAATTAAGAGCCGGGTCACGACTGCACCTGACCAAACCTAAGGAGGACCGTACGGTTTATCAAAGAACTTACCTGACAAATTTTACCTTGTGTTTCGTAGTTTCGACAAATCTGCCCACCTCAAAAATGGACCCTCGTCAAGATGCCGTGTCAGACCACACGACTATCGTCCAAGGATCGGATCGTGCAGCGCTGCCGAGGTATCGCGTCTCGTTCGGTCGGGCCTGCAGAATCACACCGTCCGATCCCGGTTCGATAGTCTGCGTCAACCTTCAATGATCCGGCATCAATCTTGAGGGTCCCTATTCGGGCGCCAACTGTGAAAACATAAAAATTGATATGAGGCTGGGAAGCCCAAAAGAAACACACCAACACAGGTTACAAAGGACATACAAGTGCTTTATTTAAAAGCTACAACAGTTACCAAAAGTCAATTGACAAATGGATAGCTATTCGGCTCTCAGAGTAACGTAACAAACTTCAACGAAGGTTCGATGCATTAGTAGAGAGAACGTACATTGGAATACTTGGGCTTTTATATCCTTTATCCAGCCCTTGGCCAACCCCCTCGTGGGTTAACCATTCTTGGGACCAGGCCTAGGGTTCCTTGCCAGGTCAATCCCATAATGTATGCATTTTGATCAGTTCCACTGATACAGTTGTTCATTTACACATAGGTCAGGGATAGGACAAGGTCTCAGTTCGCGACCCCGACAAGTGGCCTGCAGGCATATTAATTATTCGTGTGTGCGGAGGTCACAACGGCCAGAATCTCACTCAGAATGTTATTCGGCCTCCATTTTGATGTTCAGGGTGACTTCCACTTTACAAGAGAACCTAAAATGGCGGCTAAATCCAAGATGGCGACTTGAACAATTTTTCGTTAAGGTCAAGACCTTGCCGCGGAGTCTATTTACATGATATTTTAGACAACTTGGCGTAGGCCAATACACATTCAAATACTGCGATAGGAGGCATAATATCATTTCAATTCCAACACGGGGAGAGCTGTTATGTCTGCTCATTAATCCCCTATGCCATGAGTGCCTCCAGAAGGTTCATAGCAACTGAAATACCAGCAGCCAGAGCACAATGCTTGACATATCTCTCAATGGTGACAACTAGAGGAAGGTTTCAAGGGAAAACAGCAACATTGAGATGTATGTCTCAAACAATATTCCCATATGAAGATAATTACATAAAAATATTAGGCATGATGAATAATTATGGCAGACACTGAAGGAATTGCCATGTCCATGGATGAGAATGAAAGAAACATGAGGAGAACCTGGATGCTGATGCTAGGAAAGACCACAGATACTTGTGTATGGCCAAGTATACACAGAGGACAGATGGAAGGATGGAGGAGTGGGAAGCAATGCATTGACACAAACACAATTACCAGTGAACAACGTATAGGGAAAAAAGACAAATGCCTGAAGGAATGGGATGTGAGTGCAAAGTTACTGAGTTACTGACATAGGTGGAGATTGAAGCAGGACCAATGCCAATGATACCCCTGAAGACATCGGCACTCTGTTATCAGAATAACAGTGAAGTATAAATTGGCAAAAATGTCGGATGCTGGAGCATAGAGAAGCATGCATCCATGAAGACAGGCACAGCGGTACTGATGGGCCCCACTGGGCCTGCAGATGAAAGACATACAAGAAGATGCCAACCAACTGGGGAGGAGCTTGCTCGTTGGTACACATCAATATGCCATCATTGGACATTAACAAAAGGAAGACGAGATCTGTGGAAGGGGAACAAACATCCAAGACAGAGAAGCCCGCTGAATTGAACAGTGTAAAGTGAGGAGGAAACTACTTTGCAGATGCATCAGAGACAACACTAGATAAAGTTCCAGCAGAACACAGATTGTTCAGCAGGACAGAAATGTTCTTTGAAGCAATCATACCATGTGTACAGGCATACACAAATTCAAAGTGGCAGCAGATTACCTGTTGAGAGCTGATGGTGATGATCAACTCTACCGTGAATGAGTTCAACGCAATAAAGGAAGAGCTCTGAGCCATGAGGTTGGTGGAGCTCCAGAATCGATACATTCTGGATCTGCTCAGAACAATGGATAGAGGAGATTGCGCAAAACATGGGGGTTCCTGTTGCACGTTCATACCTGACAATTACGGAGACAACAGTACCCTGTAGAAGCGGTATTGCTGCTGTCCCATATGCATGCCAAAATGGAAGAAGAAGGAAAGGGGACTGGAAAGGACCAGAGCTGGATAGTGTACATGTGGTAATGGATGCTGTTGTGGGTGTCAGATGGACTATAGGTAATATTGGGAGCACTAGTACTGGCAGGAGTGTCAATGTGCGGGATAAAAATCTGCATGGAGAAGTGCAAGAAGACGGTGAAGGAGACTATTGTGATGCAGATACTTATGAATGTGAACATAGGAGTAGCGAAGGATGAAATTGTGGCTGAAAGAAACAAGCTGAGAGAGAGAATAGCGACATGTGAATTGTTCCCGCTTTTAAGTTGGACAACCCATTTGATGCAAAGTATTATGAAGGGAGGTGGGTATGGTCCAACCCCGAAGGAGTGTGCATTTATATGAACTGTACTTTCAATGATCATGTGAATTACTATGGACATCTCAGAGGATTACAAAGATATGGTAACAAAGAGCTAAAGGATTAACGTATAAGGATGTGGTCGACAGGTCGACCAGATGGGGGACTGAAGAGGGAGTTGGGATCCTGGGACCACACCACCTCCCATCAAGTTCATGACAAGATGCAAGGCCAGAAAAGCCTGTAACCACCCATTCTATTTTGGACAAATCCCAAATGCACCAATGATTGACAAATACACTGAGAGGTACCCTCTCCGTCCTTAACGCCTGATTCACACTTTAACACCTGCTTTTTGCTGGCGTTAAAGTCCAAGGCGCTAAGCGACCTTGGTGCTAATTACGGCACCGTAATTTACGGTGCCGTAATTAGCGCCTTCCCCATCCCCATTATGCCCTATGGGGCAAAAATGGGAATGGGGAAGGGCAAATGGTGAATGGGGAATTACCGCCCCACTCACCTTGGAATGGGGCCGTAATTCCGCCATCCACCATGGCGGAATCCGGCATGGACCATGGTGCTAATAGCACCATGGTCCACCGCCTGACTTGTAATGAGGGCACATGTGTGGGAGAAGAGCCAGTGAATGTGGACAGAGACACCTGTATGGACAGCCTCGACTGAGCACCAAGAAGCCATGGTGCTGACTTCATTAGAGACACCACAACACAGCAGTGTTAGACATAAAGTACACGTGCAGTCCACATGGATGCTCAGTTCTATAGTTAGAGCGCAGATAAATATACATGTTGTATACATGCATATACATGCTGTCATTGCTTTTATTATTTCATTGTTTTTATTATTTGTCATTTTCCAAATGCAGTAACACAGAAACCGCAAGGCACAAGACATCCTGAACGAGCTTGCTGATGCTTAAAGCCAATTACCATGTGGACATATAGGAGTATATACGGAACCTGATCTAACCAGGTATAGCTAACACATAGGGAAGGTAGTATAACATGGACAACATAAGAAACTGCATTATAAGGTTTAGTAAAATAACAGCTGACCTCAAATTATTGAGCAGGAGACGAGCTGAGCTGAGTCAGACTGGACACAGAGCAAGATGCATGAGACAGGGCCTCAAAGACGTCAAGAGATACAAAGACATTCCAATCCCCAGACTACAAAGGAACCAACTGTAGGAAAACTGAATAAATCCTTATAATTAGGAGCTGCAGAGCTCGAATTTGTGGTCTCACATGTGGTACAGCCAAATGGAACAATGGACAGTCTTTCAGGGTGGGAAGAAGAATCCAGTCCCAGCAGCCAGCCACAGATTGCTACAAGTGTTGCTACCATTAGAAGAATATTCTCACAAGGCAAAGGTGCTATACCAAGATACAATACAGACACATAATACGATCAAGTCCCAGGCCTGGGGGAATTAGCTCTAGCCAATCACAGTTTAGTACTCCATGGGAGAGTAGCAACAGACAAGAGCCAATGGTAATCCCACTACTCTGCAACAATGTTATAGTTAGTAAATTGGGGATAGGACAGGCCAGCCGCCTTACATGCAAGAGCCAGTAGAATAACGTTTATAGGTGACCATACAGGTTATTAGACTCCTGATGGCAAATCTCACACATCAATAGGTTTTTGGAGAGTGGCCCGAGTAATGATGCAGTAGTGACATAATTTTACACTAAAACTGGCCTGCGAGCCAGGGGAATCTCAGACGTACTGGAATCCACTTGTGTTCTTGTATTGGTCCCTGTTGGTTTTATTTGTAATAAACCACAGTTTGAACTTGCCATTGACTGAGTCCTCTATGTATGCTGGGGGAAGGGGTTGGGCTCTTCAAGTCTGCAGACTCCCAGCAAGACTTTGTCTCCAACATTGAGCTTCAAGCATGTATAGGACATCCAAGACTAGATCAGCGAGAAGCAGGTTTTGAGCCTGTGGATATCTTTTATGGCGTAGATCTTGAGATATAGCTGTGTGTCGTTGCCATATTGGTGGACATCGATGTTGTATGTGGTTAGGAGGGCTCCCATCGGCTTCATTTTTAGATTGAAGATCACTGGGGAGAGGATGGATGGGAGAGGATGGAATCCTGCAGGAACACACATGTGATGGGTAGCATTAGCGATCTAGAGGAGTCCATCTCAACAGACTGCTGCCGGTTGGCAGGTAAGACTTGAACCAGCGCAGGACAAGGTCGCTCATCCCCATGCACCAATGTAGGGTGTCTGTGAATGCCTGGCAGTGTACTCTGTCAAAAGTGGCCAAGACGTCGAGTAGAACCAGGATGTAGGGGTGACCATCATCAAGGATGTTGAGGGCATCATTGACTACCTGTTTGGTTGCCATCTCCATGCTGCATTTGTATCTGAACCTGGATTGGTAGGTTTGGACGAGATTGTTGGTGTTGATGTGTTGCTGCAGCTGCGCGGCTACCACTTTCTCACTGATTTTACCAAGGAAGGAAAGATGGGGATATAATTTACCTAGGTTGTCGGGATCCAGAGTGGGTTTCTTTAGTAGGAGGCCTTGGCTATGTTGCTTAGTCGTTGGCAGGTTGCTTGGATGTGGTGCTGGGGTGGCACCGGGTTTTCTCTTGTTTCCTGATGACTCTATTGCTGAGGTTGAGTTCTTGCATGCACCAGTGTGCTGACGGTTTCTGTTTGTAGGTGATGTGTGTCAGTCGATGGAGGTTCAGATGGTGATGTTCAGTGCTTCCAGTAGAGGGTCACAGTTCGGTTGGGGGGTGTTCGGTGCATGTAAGGTGGAGGTTGTTGAGGTCTTCCATGAGGGCTTCCACCGGGAAGTTCTTGAATGACCTGAAGATGTGTCTGATGGTTTTCGGCTGGGAGTGCATCAGTGGGGTGGTGTGCAGCATGTTGAAAGGCACGGCCAGGTTGTCAGACCAGTCAAGTGGGAGAGGAGAGCTGTAGTGGAGGGCAGGCAGTGCAGTTATGATTAGGTTGAGGATGTTACCTTTATCGTGCATTGGGTCTCTGACGCTCTGAGGGTGTCGAGAAGGCAAAGGAGAGATTCTTTAATCTGTTGGGTGGCCTTTTTGCCTGAAAGGTTGTAGTCGCCTAGGAAGATGTTTTTGGTGTGCGCGAGGAACATGGTGGTGATCAGGTCGGTAAAGTCTCTGATGAAGGGGATTTTGGGTTTGGGCGGCCGTAGATGAGCTGGAAGGTGACTGTGTCCATCGGGGATAGCGGGAAGTGGCAGGAGAGGACTTTAAAGGAGCCAATGTTGTTGATGTCAAGTCTGGTGCAGGGCCACAAGGTTTTGTGGATGACGGTGAGGCCTCTGCCTGTCTTCTTCATTCAGTCTCTGGGTTGGATGCTTTACCCAATGGACATCAAGGATGTGGGTGGAGGTGGGTGTCCATCAGGTCTTGGTCATGAAGATGGCATCAAGGTTGTGTGTAGTGATGAGGTCGGCAATATTTGCTGCACGGGTGATAGCTGAGCAGACGTTGGTGAACACCAATGTCTGTGTTGTGGGTGGTGAGGGGATGCTGATGGGTTTGAGGCTGATGTGGATGAGGTTGCTTCATTACAGAGTCTCTGCCTTAGATGAGGGGCAATGTTGTCCATGTTGCCATTGCCTGGTGATGGTGGGGATTGTCTGTGGGGATGGAGGGGAGAAAACACATGTCTGCACATTCTTACATGTTGTCTGACCAGAGGTGCAGGCCTTGGATCCTTCTGATCCGAAAAGGTCCAAAGAAAAACGGCCCTTTTCTTTGTCTGCCCTTCCCTTTGGACACCCGGGTGAGTGACATCCTTCATCTAAGAGTCAAATGCAGAAAGGAAGAAGCAGGGTGTCATTCATACCCCTTCTTGCACCTGACTTGCTATTACCCACCTACAGGGTGTCAGGGAATTCCCTAAACACTATTATAATGTGTCTGCTGCCTGGACAATCACCCATGTACAGTTAAATGTCCAGCCAATATTCAAATGTGCCTTCCTTGTTCTTATTTTGACTGTTTGCGGGCCATGGAAGCAATAAACATTTACAAAACCTGCATTATACAACAGAAACACAGGTTCATTGACCCAGAGCTTGGAAAGCCACCAGCATACCTGAAACAGAATTGGGTCATAATGTCAAAATACCTTTTAAAGCTGCTCTCAGATCCCACAATCGCAAAGTTACTCACCATTGTACCTGATAGATATTAGCTAGCTACTAAACTCTCTTCCTTTCTTCCTAAACCTACTACAGTGTGTACTGCATGATGTCTGCATTAATTATGATGCAATGTTATGTAACAGGATATATCTGGAATGTACATTTCACATCAGTATGTCTTCCTGTACATCTCGCTTTCTCTCCCTCTCTCTCTCTCCATGTCTCTCTCGCTCTCTCCCTTTATCTCTCTCTCTCCATGTCTCTCTCTCTCTCTGCCCGTTGTCACTTACTACAATGTGTTCTGCTATGAGGTGATCTGTTAATGCTGTATACTACACTATAACACAATTCTCTTAACAGAAGCACCAAAACAGTTTCCCTTCTGCAGTAGGAGGACGTTGAAGGCACCACCTAGTGATTGTAGCTCGATCATGTATATATGGTGTTTTATTTTGATTGGAGAAGATTGTCACATGATCTAAAGTTTAGAGTCTCAATTCAGTATATTCCACTATACGGTTTTCAAAGTCAGTGATGGCACAGAGCTTGTAAAAGTTGATTTTACGATTGTTTAATGTATGATATGGGTGAAGGGAGGATGTGAGCAGTATAAAGGTGGTAGATGATTGGGTCCAGTTTTGGGGAAAGGTGCAGAGTGCAGGGAAATAAATCTACAGTACTTTGGGAATCATTCATGAAAAGAGTATGCAATGTAAAAAATGTATATCATTTAGATGTAGACGATCCAAAATGTGTGAGATTTCTTCTTTTTAGTTGCACATTGAAATCGAGAACTAATAAAGTGCAGGGATCAGTAAGAGGAATGTATGGATATTAATTTGAGATTTGTGACGAATGGTGAAAGTAAAGATAAGAAAAAAGGAAAGGATACATTTTACATATTGTGAGTAGTGTGCTTATGACAAATGACTACTCTTGTGTGCTTGTAAAGAACTTTGATTCTCGATTCCGACTGTAGATTGAATATTAGAATTTGAAAATCTTATGTTACGTTTCTTAGCTTTACATTTAAATATAGTGTTGGCTCTTAAAAAAGCCTTTGGGTTTTCAGTGTGTTCATAAATACTGCTCTGAGAAACAATTACCTAGAGTTGCTTTCGGATGGCAGTTTGTAAGTTATCTGACTACCTCTGAATGTTCTAATATTTTATATGAACAATTCCTTTTTCTTTCCAGAGGAATAAAAACATCTGGAACCAGTGTGGAAAAGCTGACCTCAGGTTGTGAATTATACAATGTATTCTTGAATACCAACTAAAGTGGGGGTAAAGAAAAAAAACATACACCCAGTGACATTTTTCTACACCATCATAATCCTCTACTGTGTTTCCTGCTCTACTGGTAGGATCACTGTCAGTTTTTTGTGTGAATTGAGATCTTTATCAGAATGAAGATCTCATTACCATCATCTCCCATATTATACAATAAGGTGTGCTATGTCGGGGAAGGAAGGCAGTTAAGTTGATGGGATAAGTTTGTCCCAGTTTGTCTGCGCCCGACAGTTCTGACCTTGGCACGCACAGCGGCCCCTGTAGTCAGACTCATCACAGAAGCATCAGCACCGTTAGTAACAGTGCCGATGCTGCCGTGAACCCATTCTCAGGGAGTTCTATGGGATTCCATGGGAATGGGGACTTACATTCTCCGGGACGCAGCTTCCCGGTCTGCCGGGACTTGTAATGTCCCGGTGACACCGGGAAGCTAGGTGCCGGTAAAATGTTATGAGTTTGGCAGCAACCTGTTGGTAGCACCGGCAGGGTTACCCCGGACGCGTAATGAGGCCCATTGTCTTATTGGTTCAATAACTAAGAGCAGCTGAGGTACTTGAAGTTCTATTGTATACGTGTCACTCCCTCTCTACAAATACATTTTTATTCAACAGATAAATAAGTCATGCAAGTGGGAAAGAGGATTATTCAGCCTTCACAGAAGGACATGGAAAAGGATGAATTTAAGCAGTGTCTGAGAGAAATTAAACATATTTTTGATGAATATACAAATCAATATGCAGATCATGAAAGAGGAGATTGCAGAGCCTAGGAAGAAAGTGGACATTGGGTGGGGAAATTTAGATAATCAAGGCAATTTTAGTTTTGAAGTTAAGGGAAAAATAGATTTTCCTCAAGTACTTCCCCTACCAAATATATATATATATATTTTTAAATAATCTTTATTTTGCTTATTGTTAAAATATTTAGTGTTGTAGGTGTTGAAAGAAGAGGCAGTATTAGGTAAGTGATTGAGGGGTTGCACATTAAATAACTGTGTCTGCATGATGGCCATATTAGGTAAGAACTTTATTTGTATGCATGGACCATTTTTAGCTTGTGACCTGTTTATTCAAACAAAACAATATTGCTATCAGCATCCTGGGTTAAAAAGCCAAGATGCAAATATGCATAATATATGATGGCAAGCTGCACTGTTGATAACAGGAGCAGTGCCAATTGTTAAATACCTTACATTGCTTGGGCCTAGAACTTGATGGAGTTTGCTGTCTCAGGTTTTATAATTTAATTAGTGAATAGGTTTAATAGGAAAGGGGATTTATTAGTATCGGTAAACAGTGTTATTTCTCTCATTCTAAAGTATTCAGTCTCTGAAGCCAGGGAACACACATTATTTTGGAAAACCATCTCCTTGTTTTGGTTACTGATGATATTTTGTTGTGTATCATCACTATAAGTTGGCTCATGGACCGCTTAACAAAAGCTTCAAGAAAGTGTCATCCATCAAAAGACTCTCAATTGCAAAATACATTTTTACTCTTGAACACTTAATAGCAAATTTGGTGGGTTCATAAATATGCAAATATGTGTTTTTGTATGTATTATGATGGCTGCTTGCACCAGTCCCATCATCTCAATCGCATCTCTACTTACCACTGATGGGTGGATGTTAGAAATCTTCTGTTACTTCATCCTGGGGCGCCACGGTAATGAAAAAGGCACCCTGCATGGTGCCTGTGTTCCCTTTGCATGGTAGCTAGTGTCTGTGTTTATTTAGTTGAATGAATGGGTAGTGTGTTTGCTACAACTCAGTCATTCAACGTAATACATTGCTACTTACACTGCCGGAATTAGGCCTGCACTGCTAATAACAATAATTGCTGAGTATCCAGATTGCATGGGGTGGTAACACCCTGTTGATTATTATTAAAGGCCCTTTACTTATGTGTGCCTATTAATTTGCTTTGTGGGTTGTTATCATGTTTAGATCCCATGGAAGGGTGTTCTGGCCAATCAGGAAACTCGGGATGTGGGCTGTTTCATGTATATGACTGTGCATTTAGCTGTCTGAGTGCTGCTGGCCGGCATCCCCTTCCCTACCCTGCTCCTCTTACTCTGCCCTGCTACCGCCCCACCTCTTAGTAGACTCACCGCCTTGGGGTTCAAGGAAACAATCGAGTGTGGAGCATAATGGAGTAACCGAGTGCAGTTATGAAAGTGACGTTCCCGCTCACCATATGAGCGATGTCATTTCTACCCATCACTTTGGATGAACCATGTGGACAAAACGCAGTGCTCAGACCGACACAGTACTCTGTCCTTTCCAATTATAGAACCATTGACGTTTTGATTATGTTGAATCTATTCTCTACTTGGAATTCTATAAATAACCATTTAAGAAGGAACTTATTCTTCTGATTTCCCTGTTTGTCCATTAATGCAATTACTGGGTGACTTAAAGAAATAAGAATTGAATCTCAAGTGCCACATAGTGAAGTTCTATCAGAAACACAGCATTTTTTGTAACCCCTCTTTTATGGGAAAGAAACATGTCTGGTTGCTATTGGTCTAAATCATTTGTATCAGGCAGTTCACTGCTTTATGTACAATATTTGTGTAATATTTGATTTGATATATTATATAAATGTTGCTTTATTTTGTTTGATAATTGATTTTCACATTTGACTGTCATATATATGTGTTGAATTGTTTTCTCTATTTAGTTTAGTTAACACCTAATGGGTGTTTTTTTCGCTGTTGACTACATGTTTAAATAGATGCTGAATACTTGCACATCTATTATTTTAGAAGGAGTTTTAATAATCTTTTAGGGACTTGATACAATTATAGTTATTAAGTGAAGTGAAGTTTTCTATATTAATACATTTGATATACTAACTGCTAATAACAAATGGGACAGAATTGAAACTTTTCTTCCCATATATTGCTTGATTTGAGTTTACCTCAGCCAAACTCTTTAAAATCTGCAAAGAGCTGGCCAACCCTGCTGCAGTCTCTACCCCTCATGTTGCCTCCCAGGCTCTTTGCAATGCCCTTGCCTCTCACTTCATTTAAAAAACCCAGGACATCCTGTCCTCCCTCACCACCCCTACTCCTCCTCTCCCCTCTCCATCTGTGCTTGCTGACCCTCCTTTAGCCATCCCCCACCATCCTTCTCATCCTTTCCTCTTTTCTCCCCTGACGAGGTCGCTAGACAAGTGCGATCTATGAAAGCCAATTCAAAACAGGTTCATCCCTGTTCCTCTAAAACCATCACGGACCACATTGACAGCCTCACTCCGGATCTTGCTGATTTTTGCAACCACCACTTTGCTTCAGGATCCTTCCCCTCCCCTCTGAAGCATCCTCTTCTCAAGAAACCCACAGATGATCCTTCTTGTCCAGCTAACTGTCGCCTGATTTTCATTACTCTCTTTCTGGGCAAAACTCCTGGAAAAGTTGGCCATCTCTCAGCTTAACCTTCATTGGAATTCTGTTGGCTGTCTCCATGACCACCAGTCTGGCTTCAGAGCTGCCAGAAGCACGGAAACTGTTCTCCTGAACATCCGTGAAGATCTGCTCTTCCACCTTGACTCTAACATTCCTTCTGTCCTCATCCTCCTCGATCTCTCTGCTGCCTTTGACACAGTCAACCATACCATCCTGCTCAACCGTCTCCATGAAAACCTGGGTATCACTGATCAGGCTCTGGCCTGGCTGACCTCTTCCCTCTCAGATCAACACTCCCAGGTCCAACTGGGGTCCTTCCTATCATCTATCTTACTCTCTACCTGTGTTGTTCCCCAGGGGTCTAACCTCTCGCCCTAGCTTTTCAACCAATACCTGGCAACTCTCGCCCACCGCATTGCCATTTTCTGCTTAAATTTCCAGTGCTACGCTGATGACACTCACCTCATTTTCAGGCTGCCCTCTGCCACCTCCTCTCCCTCTCTCATCTCTGATTGCCTAACTGCCATTCAAGATTGGTGTGCCGCCAATGATCTTTGTCTGAATGCCAGCAAGATGGAGATCCTCCTCATTGGCACACCTTCACCATCCTTTCCCCTCACTCTCGGGCCAGATTCCCTTGGCCCTCCTCCTACTCCCACCTGCAAGGCTAAGAACCTCAGCGTCATCTTTGACTCCACCCTTTCCTTCTCCGCCCACATCTGTGAGGTCTCTAAAAAGTCAAATGTATTACTGCACCTCCTCAGAGGTACTCTGCCTTTCCTCTTCTTCCCCCAGACGCTCATGGTGTCCCAAGCTCTAGTTCTCTCTAGGTTGGACTATTGTAACAGCCTCTTTCTAAATCTACCTGCCTCTAATCTTCGCCCTCTGCAACTAATTCAGAGCAGGACTGCGAGGCTTGTCCTTGGCCTAAAGCCCTGGGATTGTATCTCTCCAGCTCTGAAATCTCTCCATTGGCTCCCAGTGGATGCAAGGATTAAATTCAAAACCCTCTGCATTGTCCACAAGGCTTTCTGGGGCCTGGGTCCAAAATACCTTCAGCTATCCCTCTGCAAATACCTCTCCTCTCGAGCTCTTGGCTCCTTTACCTCTAACTGCCTCAGGGTCAGTAGTTTTTCAAAGAAGCAAGCTGGGGGTAGATCTCTGTCTTCAGCTGGAGCCTCCCTCTGGAACAGCCTCCTTGCCACTCTAAAACTTGAGGAGAACCATCCAAGGTTCCGGAAGCACCTCAAGACCTTCCTCTTTTCTTCTGCCTTCGCCCCCCCTCTCCCCTGCTGATCGGTTCTCTCTTGGCATCGTGTACCTGGCCACACTCTGTCCTCCGGGCCCAGGTACCTGCACACCCTTCCACCCTCCTGCACTGCCTCCGGGCCACCCCTTGCACTGGGGTCTGTATCTGTACCCATACAGCCCCCCCCTTTTTCTTCCTGCACTTATCAGATCTACCCTGTCTGCTGCCTTAAACCTAGCACTTACAAATTGCTGGCTGCACTGCCACTGTTTGTTGCCTTTATTTATTATTTATAGTTATTTATCTGTTTCTCCTCTATTTCGCACTTTCCACTCCTCTCCCATGCACTTGCGCGTTCTCAATGTCACTGGGCCTAGTAAGATCGCTGTTTTGTTCTCCTCTGTTCCCCTCCCTTGCCTTGTTGCGCTCTGAAACACTTTTGTACAAGCGCGATAGAAATAAAATATCAATATCAATATCAAAACCTCTACTTTCTTTGGTCTACTGTACAGATGCACCTGACACTCGGTCTCTTCTTACGCCTTTGTGTAGTTTTCTATGCCTTTGTGATGTACCAGGTGTGACCGTGGTGTATAATGATCTGCTGTCCCTCATGTGTGTTACATGCCCGCCTCTTAGTACCTGTGTAGTTTCTACATGGGTTCTAAAAGTTTTTAAATTGAAAAAAAGATAATGTACCTTTACCGTGTGGCGCAGCACTGCGTGGCCCTTCTGAACTTTGTTTCCTTGTTGATGATGTTTCAGTAATTAACATAGGAAACAGACTTCAGGAGGACTCTACAGTGTTGCTATGCAAGCTAAAGCTACATTTTACTGTGTAGAAAACATAATGGGTTGTAATAGTGGTATACAGCTCGGTGGCAGGTTGAATCCACTGGTAAAAACACTGACTTCCGCATTAACGGACACTTGCTTCACCGCTTTGTTGTACATTGCCCTAGTCAAGTGCGGGGAACTGCTATTTTTGATTAATCTTCAACCCGCTCTTCACCAGTATAAATCTTTTTTTAGACTTGTTGGGTGGTTCTTTAAATAACTTTTTGGGGGTAAAGGAAGGGATGGGAGATGGGAGGATGTAGAAAAGATAGATCGAAAGTACACTTTTTATCTTTAGACAAGTTTTATATGTTTTGTTTTTTAATTAACAAAAACCAGAAAAAAACACTCCTGAAAAATAGAGTAAAACAACTTTAGAAAGCAAAAATAAACTGTTAGCAATTTTTGCCATGCTCCACTCAGGCACCCTCAATTGCCTCAAAACTAGTTGCATTCCGTGCTATACGCATATTACACTGAATGCAGGTCAAAACACCACCTTCTGGAGGTCAATATTGGCATTGTGTAACCAGCACAGTTGCAACAGAGTAAGGACTACCATCATTGGCAACAGAGGATGATGTAGATGGCTGAGGTTGTGAGGCAGATGCAGTGGAGCTAGTGGGGCTGCTTCCTCTGTAGAGTCTGATGTTGCAAGTACAGAGATTATGATTGATGGGCCCACAAACAGAACCAGAGCTATACTTATGGGGGAGCTAGTCGACCGTAGTTTGTGATTAGTAAATGGATGGCTACCGACTGACAGACCAGGGTGCAACACTTTTAGCACCTCTAGATGGAATTCAACAATTGAGAATCGTTTAATGTACGCACTCCATTGGCAGTATTTGCAGAATCAAAAAATAGAGCAACGCCTGAGAGCGACCATGATCCTGTGATACTGCCGAGCTTTTGTGGTAATAGCATAAAGATTCACACTGATGCGCATGCACTCGATCAGAACATTTCTATTAACAGGAGACTTATAAAACGGTCAGCAATGAACAAAGAACTCTGTTCCGACAAGATAATAGCTGCCTGTCTTCCTTTTATTGAGCTTTGTTGCCCTAGTACCAAGACAGAGCAAGCATATTTATATATTTATAATACTATTATTAACATCTGTCGACTTAATATGACCATCGGCCCACCAGTCAAAAAAGCAGAAAGGCAGTGTGGTATAACAAAGACTGTGGAATCTTAAAGTCTATAGGCCTCATAACACGGTAGGCGGTGAGCCATGGCGCTATTAGCGCCATGGCTCATGCCGGTAAAATACCGGCACCGCCTTGGTGGAAAGGGGATTTACCCCCCCATTCCAAGGTTGGAGGGGCGGTAAATCCCCCTTCCACCATTGCCCTTCCCCATTCCCATTTCTGCCCCATAGGGCTCTATGGGAATGGGGAAGGCGCTAATTACGGCACCGCAATTTTGCGGTGCCATAATTAGCTCCGAGGTCCCTTTGCGGGTTGGATTTTAACGCCTGCAAAAAGCAGGCGTTAAATCCCCCAACCCGCAAAAGGACCTCGTAGTAAGGCGGTAAGGATTTACTGGTACCAGTATTTTACCGGTACCGGTAAATCCTTACCGCCATCCGTGTAATGAGGCCCTATGTTTTTGAGAATAGCAAAGGATCCTAATCGAAATACGGTAGACCTGGGAAGAGGGTTTTATATAAAAATGTTCTGAGGGATGCCGACGAGGCGTGGAAGAACACATGCTGGTATCAACTACTGGAAGAGACAGCCAAAAAATCAAATAAAAGTGATTTTTGGAAAATGATCTCATATGGCAACTGTTCCCCCAGAGACAAACTGAGTGAGTTTCCTGCCCCTTCAGTTTGGACCAATCATTTTTACAGGATGTTTGGAAATAGGGGCGATGGCATTGATGCAAAAGTATTTAGTGGCCCATGTTTAATTCATACTATGAATAATCAATGCCCCCTTGAGTTCCAGGTTGGCGAAATAAAAGACGCTCTATTTTCTATTCCCTCCGGAAAGGCACCCGGCCAAGACCAGGTGGTGATGGATACATTCAGGCATGAACATCATATATGGGTTTGTGTCTTAAAAACATTTTTTTATGCACTTGTAGTTCAAAACATATTCCTAGATAGTTGGAAAACATCTCTTATAATTCACATCTTTAAGAAAGATGACAAGTTCGACCCAAGTTGCTATCAGACAATTTCCTTGATTGATGCCACTGCAAAGTGGCTGGGCAGGGCAATCTATACCCGTATAGTAAAATGGGCGAGAGAACATTGCGTACTGCCGGACGAACGGTATTGGTTTAGGGCAGATTTGGCACAGCAGAACAAGTGCTGAATCTTAGTCTGATCCTAAATAAGTAAAACACAGGATAGGGCACCCCAGTTTATTATATGATATGTCATTTACAATGCGCCAATACACAAGTGTTTTAAGGCGTGACGAGGCAATGGAGGTGGAAGAGATGGAAGACAGAGACAACAATCTTACTATGCCAGGTGACATTGAGATTGCGTAAGTGCAGGGGAGGGGGGAGGCAAAAAGTGCCAGGGGAAAAGCAAAGGGGGCAGTGCAGTACATGGGATCAACAGTAATAAATACAACAAATCAATAAAAAGTGTGGCCAACTGGTGGCAAGTGCAAGAGTAAGTGCAGCCATCAAGTGTCAAGTGCTGGTAGGGGACTGTAGGGATACAAAAACAGCCCCCAAGTGCAAGGTTTTGCCAGAGGGGCAGTGCAGGTGTGCAACTGGTGGGGAGGGGACCTGGGCCTGAGATCCGAGGGTAGCCAGGTGACCAGTGCAGTTTCAGTTTCAGCCAGGGATTCAACAGGGAAGAGGAAGAGAGAAAGCAGAAGCAAAGAGGAAGGTGTTAAAGTGCTTCCGGAACCGCAGATGGTTCTCCTTAAGTTTCAGAGAGGAAGGGAGGCTGTTCCAGAGGGAGGCCTCAGCCAAAGAAAGAGATCTACCACCAACTCATTGCTTGGAGAAGTGACTGACCCTGAGGGAGGTGGAGGTGGATGAGTGAAGAACTCGAGAAGGAAGATATTTATGACGAGAGAGAAGGCCTTGTGGACAATGGAAAGGGTTTTGAACTTAATCCTCGCAGAGACTGGGAGCCAGTGCAGAGATTTCAGTCCTCGAGAGATACGATCCCTGGGCTTGAGGCCAAGGACAAGTCTTGCAGTCCTGTTCTGGACGAGTTTCAGAGGGCAGAGAGTAGTCCAGCCGAGTGAGAACCAGAGCTCTGGACACAATGAGCTTCTGGGAGAAGGAGAGGAAATGTAGAATACCTCTGGGGAGGTGCAGTTGGTAATGTGACTTCTTAGGGAGTGTCCTAGTTGGGAGCAGGAAGAGGGCCAAGAGAGGCCGGACAGAGAGTGACAGGAAAGGAGGTAGCATGTGTGCCAATGAGAAGAATCTTAGACTTATTGGCAGTAAGGCAGAGGTCATTGGCAGCACATCACTCCTGGATAGCAGACAGACAGTCAGAAATGAGAGAAGGAAAAGAGGTGGCAGAAGGGAGCCTGAAAATGAGCTGAGTGTCATCCCCGTAGCACTGAAATTTGGGACAGAGAGCAGCAATGCGGTGGGCAAGAAGATCCAGGTATTGGTTTAACAGCCAGGGAGAGAGGTCAGACCCCTGGGGAACACCACAGGTAGAGACAGAGAGAGGGGAGAAGAAGGACCCAAGTTGGACCTTGGAGGGTCGATCAGAGAGGTAAGAGGTCAGCCAAGCCAGGGCCTGATCGGTAATACCCAGGTTATCACGGAGACGGTTGAGCAGGATGGCAAAGGCAGACGAGAGATCAAGTAAGATGAGGACAGAGGGGGTATTGGATTCAAGGTTGGAGATCAGGTCATTGTGGATGTTCAGGAGAGCAGTTTCCATGCTTATGGCAGCTCTGAAGCCAGACTGAGGGTCATGGAGATAACCAACAGATTCAGTGTAAAAATGAAGCTGGGAGATGGCCAGCTTTTCTAGGAGTTTGCTGATGAAAGGAGTGATGGAGATCAGGTGTTAGCCAGGCAAGAGGGGTCGGTTAAGGGTTTCTTAAGAACAGGGTGCACAAGGGAGTGCTTCAGGGGGGAAGGGAAGACTCCAGTGGCAAAGGAGTGTGTTCTAATGAGTGTCTCCCCTCCTGTGTCTTCCCTGCAGTGGTGATGTCAGTGGAATGTGGTGAGGTCACTGTGCTCAGAGTGTTCAGGGTGTTGTCATCTGAATAGTGTTCCATGGGGACAGTTGGAGATAGAGAGCTGGCTGGCTAGGATGTGCCGGTGTTTTCCTGCTGTACTATTAAGTTAATAAACCCATAAAACTTACCTGCTGGCTCAGGTGTGTTGATGACGAGTCCACTTTGTTACACTGGCGACGAGGATGGGATTCTGTCGCGGAGGGGACAGCTGAGGATCAGGACACCGCCTTCCAAAAGTCCACATCCTTTTGGAAGCAGTCAGCTGTGCGGCTCTAGAGTCCGGACCAGAGCTGCAGCCCAGCAGGCCGGGTGGTGCTGGAGCGAATAGCAGGTTCCTCTGAGGTCGGAGCCTGGTCCTGGTATTCGAGGAGGTACCAGTGGAATTTTGCATCAGGCCCTGTGAGTTTATTACAGCTGTCTGAAGCGGAGGCCTGTGGAGCTACGGTGCCTCTGGGTCCAGCAGTCGGGGCGAGGAGTCTGCGAAGACCTCCGCTAGTGCTATGTGAGCAACACTTGGGCCGGGTGCTGCTGGAGCAAGTGGGAGGCTCCTTTGTATTTGGAGCCTGCTCCCAGTAGTGTAGGTGGTACCGGAGGACTTTGGCTTTGCGCCCAGGGATTTGTTTGGAAGCTGCCTAAAGCGGAGGTCTGCGATGATCAGAGTGCCTCCGGGTCCAGCAGTTTGGTGCGCGTGACCCCAGTGCGAGTGCACTGAGGGACAGCAACTTTTGGCAGGCGTTGTCTTTCCATAATGTTCGTGTCTGGGGCTGTTGCAGGGGGCGGTGTTTCTCCATAAAATCTGTCTCGATACCGAATCAAATGCTTGTTTAAAATCTATAAAAGCAATAAAAAGTGGATGTTTAGCTAAAATAGCTTGTTCTTTTAAAATAGATAAAATTAATACATTTTGCATGGTCCCAATCCCTGGCACAAAGCCCGATTGATTAATGTCTAAAAGATTGTTGTTAGTGAGCCATTTTGCAAAGTCTTTCAAAATCAATTTCGCAAATATCTTCACCGGGGCATCTAGGAGGGCAATTGGCCTATAGTTCGGATTCGACCGATCGCCTTTTTTGAATATAGGAATTAGTATAGATTGTTGCCACGAGTGAGGGATTTGTCCTGACTTCATGACTTGAGTAAATATCATATAGAGCACAGACGCCCACATTTCAGGGTTTTGTTTAAGAATTACATTTGTGAGCTGATCGGGACCAGGAGCTCTTGAGGAGCTCAGTTTCTTTATTAAAATCAAAATGTCCAATTCATCGAATTTAAATTCTGCTAAACTAGGCATAATATTTATTTCATCATTACCTTCAACAGGTTTATATAAAAGTTCTTGAAAATGAGTTGTCCACACTGCTTCGGGGATGGGGCTCAATAACATAGATCTATGAGTTAAGGTGGACGTAGAATTAAGTATTTTCCATATCTCCCCAGCTGATTTTGACATAATTGCCTTTAGCATCTTTTCCGCACTTTCTTGTTTAAAGTTTTGGATAATTTGTCTAATTTGGTTTTTATATTGTCTCTTTAGTTGATTTATTAGTACCTTGGACCCTCTGACTACTGGATTCCGTAAGTTAGCTTTTAGTTCTTTTTTAAAATCGGAAATCAGAATTATTCGGGGGTATTTATGAGCGACCAGTGATCGAGATGTTTTGTGGTTTTCTAATTTCAATATTTAGATACAATCACTACAAAAAGAGTCCGATGGACAAGAGGTTGTATGCTTTAATTTAGATATTTTGATTTGCAATCTCGTGACCATGTCAGGGTACCATTTTAAACGATTACCAGAATTATTAATATCAATAGATGATTGGTAATAGATTTGGTCCTCAACCGGGTGAGGGAGCCACGAGACTTGAAGTATATTGTGATCACTAAGTTTAGATGTAATTATCTTGAAGGTGGCTATCAACTTGTTGGCCTCCTCAGAAATGAATATATAATCTAAAATAGAATTACTTTCCATCCTGGACCAAGTTGGCTTTGGGGGACAATCCTCTGGTGTTGAACCATTTAACATTGTAAGCTTCCTTGTTGTAACATGCTTACCCCATTTATAGGCTCTAGAATCATATTTAATATTCGGGCTCAGACAATTCAGATTAAAGTCACCCGCTATTAGTACAGATCCAATGTTAGATCTGGTTAATGCCAGATTTAATAGATTGTCAATTTTATATATGAATTGGGCTTCATATGGCGACAGTGGGTTCCAATATATATTAATTATTAAACAACTTGGATATAGAGGATGATTAATGTTCTTAGTGGATAGTAGAACTGCTTGTATCCCAGCATCAGGGGAAGGCCACGCGACAAGTGATAATTGGGCATCCGTGCGTACTGCTATCAACAGACCAGCAGTTGGTCGACCTTTCGTAGGATTAGATGCCGGCACAATATTAATTTGATGATCTTCCCATATTGGGATTGCACGAAGCCACGTTTCCTGGAGAAGTACAATGTCATAGTTATTTAAGTTCGATGAATTATTAAATAGCAAATGACTAAACCCTCTAGTGTTCCAGGAAATCATGGAGCAAGAATGGGATAGGCCCAAATATTTATCCTAATGATTCTGAGGTGTTTGGCTGTTATTTATTTGCTGAGCTATCCAATTCCATTTGGAGAAAGGAGGTAAAGTTATAAGTCTAATGTCATTCTTACATGAACAGCAAGATTTTGCTTGATTGTCATTTTGACTAAAGATATTTGATGCAGCTTCGGTTTGTGTAGGTGGAGGCAAAAACGCTTCTAGACATAAACCCCGGTTATATAATTCCTGCCTTTCATTGCAAATTAAGTTCTTAACAATTTTTGAGTTAATGTTCATAACGCTAACATCTTGCTGTGCAGGAATCGGGTACCAAACACGATCAATATAATCAGATGTGACTTGACTTAGAGATGGTACAGAATTCAGAATTAACAGAAGAGTTGAGCGGTTAGGAAACGGATCCGCAAAAATCCTATCAAGCATAATTGCTTTGATGCGCTCCTCCTGTAACATAGGGGGGTTGGGCAGATGTATCACTGGTCTCACTTCCTCATATATGATGTCAGGGGGGGTCACAAACAATGAGGTAGCTAGTGAGTTGTGAGCACTGTGAATGGAGCTCTTAGTGGTAGATACTTTTAGATTTGAGAGCTAATGAGACATGGTCATAGTGGCATTAGATGTGGATGGAGGGGGCAAGTTTGATAGTGGCATATTGCCACCAGAGGCCGCTAAACTAGTCACTATGTCCAACCTCTTTTGATCCAGGGTTTTAAATTGGGGAGTCGGGACATCAAAATTCACATGGAAATTCGTTTTTGCCAACGGTTGAGCAGAAGGCCCCTTGTGAAGGCCAAAACAAACATCATCAATGGTAGGGTCAAATGGATAAACAGATAAATTCATGAGGTCATTTTGCGAAAATCTTTAATTCCTCATTGCCTTTAGGTTCAGATAGAGAATGATCGAGCTTCTTACCTTTGGAGAGAACACCAGCCTCCGTAGTCATCAAAGTAGTCGGGCGAGCAACAGATTGCCCATTTAGGCTCAACATCGGGGAGGTGCTCACAGCATCTAAAACTGATAATTCAGCATTAACCAAATTTGAAATACATTTTTTCGTTTTTGATTTGGAATTTTTGATTTTGGGAGCTGGCACATTTTTTTTTTGATTTTTGGGAATGTTTTGGAGGTCTTTGTTCAATATCCTGGTTATATTTCGATATATCAAAATGTTGTGATGTATGTTTCCTATTGCCTCTTCTTTTTCGCCTGTTAAGGTGCAGAGGGTTAGTGAATACCTCATATAACGGTTTCTCTATTAATTGAACATCAGGAGAATTGAGAATTGCTTCTGTTGAGACAGCGGATGGAGATTGAGCAGTTAATGCATAATCCACATCAATAGCTTCATCAGCTGATGTTCTTTTCAAAGGCATTACATATGAAGAATCGACCACCATTGCTTGAGAAGGGCAATTATTAGCATATAAAGCAATCCAGTCGATTTTTTTGTGAAGCAGTAAAACAGACTCATGTTGATCCATAGATCTATGGTCTAAAACTTCAAAAAGCTTTACAATCGAGAATATGCTTGTATTAATTGCAGCTAGTGCCGCTTCAAGAGCAGGGTTCGAAATTGATGGAAAACCAAATGATGGACGAGGAAGAGGTTTAGAAAATGACGAGGCTGCTGAAAATTGGGAGTTCTCGGGTGAAATAATATTGTCAGGCTCGTCCGTGGTGAAAAGTCCAGGGGTTTTGGATAGATTAGAAATATTAGAGCCTTTAGCAATAGGAGGAGGAGAGGAGTATAACTCATCATCAATCGATTGAGTAGAAGTCGAGTCAGGCAAGGGCATTATGAGAGGATCATTGCATAAGTCTTGATTCTGAATTACTTCCTTCCTAATTTCCACTGACTTAGTGAATAGTGGATCAACTATTTGGGAGTATAGAGGCAAGGGTGCACATTTTTTAATGGGTAAATTACATTTTGTGGGGAGTGATGGAATAGAAAATTCAGGCAGATAAGCAGGAGCCCTAGACTGCTCCCCTATTGCGGTACCAGTTGTCATAGAGGCACAGTGTTGCATGGTGGCGTCAGAAACACCAGATTATTCGATCACTTCCGTGGTTTTGCCCTGCTCCAGTAGAGCTAAATTGGCTCCTACTCGAGCGCTGGTTCTTTTAGTGTTGACGTCGCCATTAATTGTGTCCGTTGCATCAGGATTTTTCAAAAAGGTACGAATATCCGGGGAGAAAGCTATATTTTTTTTTAACTCAGTCCCACCTTCGGAGGGTGAGTCTTCACGGGGGACTTTGGGAGACTCCTCTGTTGCAGGAATAAACTTGGGACACGTGGCATGCCGGACGTTAATCTAAGCATCTTGGTTCTAGACTCACGTTTTGGTTCTAAGTGAGAGTAGTTAATCACCGTAACAATGTACAACACGTACGTGACCACAAGCAAAGTGTCGGTAGTTAAAAAAAAAAAAGAGGGCCGGAGTGAGGAGCCTTTGAAAATGGCCAGAAGGGAAACGTGCCGACACTGATCCACGGAGCAGCGGTCAGCAGTCAGTACTCGATGGTACTCGGCTTTTGGTGCGCGCGCGCTGGTGTGCGCGGGCGTCAGATTTGTAGAGGAAGCGTGGGAAATGGGCGGAGCCTATTTTAATTAGAAAGAAATGGGCAAAAGTTAGCTGTTTGAGTAATTTGAAAAGTGGCTTAAAAGTTATAAGGGGTATAACAATTACATAGTGTCCAAACAATTCAAAGGTTGCAGTGAAATGTAAAGATCAGCAATTAATCCAGGCGAAGGCAGCCGGCGGCAGAGTCCAGTGCAGACGTGCAGTCAGTACTCGATGGTACACGGCTTGGTGCGCAATACATCACAGCACTGTTAGGCATTCAGCATAGGTTTGCCTGTGTGAAAGTCTGAATGAACAGCTAAAGGATTGCATAGCCAAAACACAAGAAAGCTCCAGGAAAAATTGGCTGCACTGTTTGCCTCTTGCACTGTTTGCATTGCACAATAAGCCAGGGTCCGACCACCACTTAATGCCCCATGAGGTGGTGAGAGGACAGCGCATGCATCTTCCCCTGGCTCCTCCCAAAAGGGCACAGAACGACCGTGAGAATAGTGCAGATGTGTTAGGACAGGCCATTTATGAATACATCACTTCTCTAGTGGCTAGCACTTCTTTTATCTCTCCCCAGATACTGCAGATCCAGGGGGGCCCAAAAGAAAGTGAGGAGATTGACTGCGACAACGCACCACAAGACTGTGAACTGAAAAAAACTGTGAATGTTGGGGACATTATCCTCTTGCGTAGTTTCATTAGGTGCTGGAATGTGTCTCGATTTACCGGCCCACACGTGGTGGAACAGGTGGCAGACCATGCTGTCAAGTCAGTAGCTAAGATGTTCTAGAACCACCCGCAATATGTCAAGCCCTACAAAGTAGTGGCCTCACCTGGCAACAAAGTCTCGGTGACCGAAAGGGCCAATATGCAGGATCTAGGAGATCTGCAAGTGCATTTTGAACTTACACGTTTAGGGAGACCAGGACAATCCCATCGTCACACGCTCCCAAACAGCAGAAGTGGCGACTGGCACACTGTTGACATCGGTTAAGGATACACTGTCTATTTGTTATTTTTCTCTTCCGCACACAAAAGGGACTAAGTGAAAGCCGAGGAGACTGTACTGTTATGTATATTCATGTTGCCTCCTACCCGTCACCCAGAAATATTCTCCAACCAGTTTGTCCACGCTTGTAACGCTTACCTGGACTCCTCAGGAGCGTAATGTCTTCTCAGCCAGTGGATCAGTTACATGGGCACTTATAGGATTCCTTTTCTGTTTAAACAACAATAATATCTATTTTCTGGGAAAATACTGTATAACAGTGTGCCCTTGGTAATCCCTCCCTTCTCACCTGTGTTTATGTTTTGTGGAGATCTCCATCCTGTATTCTACAGCGCTGGGTTGGAATGAAGAACTTTTCACTTGGAAGGCTTGAGTGTTCAATAGACTCTTGTCTTTATACTGTCCTTGCTTTTCTAGAGTTGTCTTGGGTAAGTATTTGGTGAAAATATTATAGTTTGTTAGATTTTGAATAGTCCTTACGTTGGAGAGATCTCTCTTTCTAATATTTCCCTTAATCTTGCACGTTCTTGGATTTCGGAAAGGTTAATGGCTGCGGAGTGCCTGCAACATTACTCGGAATAAAGGAACATTATACACAATGCAAGTTCGTCTATACAGAGTAATTGCAGCCTTCAGGGAAGAGCACGGTAATAACTAAGCGGAGAAATCTTGAAGAAACTTCAGGTATCTGACTTATTTAAACTTCTTCTTTCTTATATCTATTAAGTTCTTTCGTTAATACCTTTTGTTTTGCAGGTTCTCGGAAAGCTGTAGAAGAAGTACCTTCAGAAGATGCAGAGTCTACTGAGGAAACTTCTGAATGAAGGTACTTTTACCGTGAACAAAGATTGCTGAGATGAAAATACTGCGGCTGTGAGGGAACTTCTGACAGAAGATGCTGTGGCTACGAACAAAACAACTGACTGAAGAAACGCTTCTGAAATACTTCGGTTTGGTAAGTCTTTTCAATAACTATGGAATTCTGTTATTTTGTTCTGTGAAAACAAGTGTCTCTTTTTTCTTCTTTGAAAGGTTCTGTGAGGAGAGGCGCCGGTGGCATTACCCCCTGTCAGTGGAGCAGACGCAAAGTGAGCACTCCAGTGGAAGCGGGGCTTAAGTAGCTCCCTCTGCAATAGGTATAGAATGTGCTGTAAATTATCAATGGACCTAAGGGTGGCCATGTTTAGTGTATGCAAACCACTGTAAGCACTTCGAGAGCATATGGGTGCACATGCTATGAATGGCACACATGCCATTTGTGCCAGGCTTTTACCCACTGTTGACCTGCTGACTGATGTGATGTCCTTTGCTTCTCCTGTATGCCTGAATGGGAACCGTGGTCATTTACTGGGATCATGACAATGCTGTAAGGAGACATAGCAGATTCTGAGCCCGATCCCCTGGATTATATTACCTTGCCTTCATAGAGTATTTTGCCCAAACATACCCTCAGCTTGAGCACAGTGATCCCCCGGTACTTGCCACTCTAAGGGACCCATCAGTAATAAGGCTGTGGGAAGAGGCGTTTGCCTTTGCCATCAGTGACTATTTGGTCCACGGGGCTTAAAGGCATTTTACAATACTAACATAATAATGCATTTCTTCATGAATTTCAGGTGGGAAACTGTAGCACTGAGCTGGCAGGATCCAGCAGCGTAAGTGGATATGGAGGAAATGAGGGAAACAATAAAGAACATTATCATTATGTTGTGTCAGTTACCTCCCAGTGGGTTGATGGGATTTGTATTCTGGTAATTATATATTGCTGTTACTGCTACCGCTGTGCCCTATACTAACATTCCCCTGACCCAAGCAGGAGGAACAACAATGTCAGGTGGATGAGAGAACAGTGCTGATAAGGTAAGGATAGGTAAGTGCAGTGTTGACACAGACATGAAGGGAGTTGACATGTATCTCACTGACACAGCTCGAGTGTCTAATAATATGTGCTAGAAACACATGGCAAAAGTAGGTAAGGACACCACTGGGGGTAGCTGTTATGTCTGCTCGTTAATCGCCTACTTAATGAGTGCCTCCAGAACGTTCATAGCAACTGAAATACCCGCAGCAAGAGTTCCATGCCTGATGTATCGCTCAATGGAGCAAACTCGAGGAAGATTTCAAGGGAAGACAGTCATGATGAGATGGATGTCCAAGGGGACATTCCCGTATGAAGATAATTAAATAACTACATTGGACGTGATGAACAATTACTGGCAGCTAGATGAGGGGTTACAGTACATTATTGACGGACCCGAGAAGAGAGAAACAAAGACTATTACCTTGTAGGAAGTACCATGTCCGTGGACGAGAGTAAGGAAGACAAGAGGAGAACCAGAATGTTGGGAAAGACCACAGATATTAGTCAATGGCCAAGTATACACAAATGATGGATGGCAAGATGGAGTGGTAGGAAGCAAAGCCCTGACACCAGCACAGTCATCAGTGAACAAGGTGCAGGAAGAAAATGACAAGTGTCTGAAAGAATGGGAAGCAAGTGCAAAGATAGTGACATGGATGGAGAACAAAGCTGGTCCAATGCCAATAATACCCCTGAAGACACAAGCACTGTGGTATCAGATCAATGGCCTATTTGAGGTTGCAAGAAAGTTGGGTGCCAAACAACCAAACAAATCAGAGCTATGAAGATGGGAACAGCATTGCTGATGGATCACTATTGGGCTTCCACATCAAAGGCATAGGAGAAGCTGCCAACTTACTGGGGAGGAGTTTGCTCATTGGTACACATCAACATGACTTTGCCGGTCGTGCCCAGAAAGGAAGTGAAGCTCGATGATTTTCCCAAGATGGAAAAACACAAACAAAAAAAGAGATCGATTGAGGTGGCACCCACTGCCAAGACAGAGATAGTGGAGAAGAGAGCAGGATTGAGCAGAGTAAAAAGAGGAGGACATTACTTCTCAGAAACATCTAAAGAAAAGCAATAGATGAAATCCCAGCAAAACACAGGCTGTTCAGCAGGACCTAACTGTTTTTTGCATCAATAATACCCTCTCTGCAGACATACACTGATGCACAATAGTTACAAAAAGGTTACAAATCACTCACTGGGAGATGATGGTAAGAATAAACTAAAAAGAGGTTTGAGGAACTTATTTGGGGATACCAACTTCCTGACTTCTGCGCCTATGTATTCTTAAAGTCTCTTGAAGGTGTTGCATGTGTGTGGAGACATGAATAGAGACGTGAGTTCCTCTACTCTCTATAACAAACTTTAGAATGGTATTGCTTCACACATGTGCATGCGCCACAGTAAAGCAAGTTGGTGTCGAAAAATGAGGGCTAACTGAATCATATGATTACTACTAAAATAAGGCTTTGAGCAAGTCTTAACCATTTTTCGACACCAAAGTTCTTTTTTGTGGCGCATGCACACATGTGAAGCAATACCATACTTAAGAATAACTAAACTGTGAATGGGTTCAATGCAATAAAGGAAGAACTTGGAGCAATATTTTTGGTGGCGCTCCAAAAAAGGTGTATTCTGGACCACCTCATGGCTTTGGTAGGAGGAGTTTGTGCAAAAATAGGACATTCCTGTTGCACATTCACACCTGCCAACAGTGAAGATAACGGGACCCTATTAGATGCAGTGGCACAACTGGCACGGATGCATGCCAAGATTGACGATGAAGCAAGGGGAACAGGTAAGGACAAGAGCTGGCTAGCGTACCTGTGGTCCTCGATGCCATCATGGCTGGCAGACAGACTGAAGGTGATAATGGGAGCTCTCGTGTTGGCAGCAGCAACAATGTGTGGGATCAAAATCTGCATGGCCAAATGAAGAAAAAAACACCAGAAGAGGCTATTGGAATGCAGATCCTGATGGATGTAAACATAGGGGGAGCAAAAGACGAGATTGTTGCAGAAAGAGACAAGCTGTGATAAAGAATTGTACAACCCATGCAATCCAATTTACTATGAAGGGAGGTGGGTTTGGTGCAACTCCAAAGGAGTGTTTTTCTACATGCACTGCTCATTCGACGACCAAACAAACTACTATGGGCACCACAGAGGAATAATGAAGATATGGCAGCCCAGAGAAAAAGCACTGTCACATACGGATGAAATTGACAGGTCAACCAGAGGGGGGACTGAAGATGGATGGGGAAACCTGCCACCCCCTCATACTCCCACAAAATTCATGACACAAAGAAGGTCAGGAAGCACTGCAAACACTTGTTCCATTTCCGACCGATTCCCAGTGGTCCCATGATTAACAAGTATGTTGGGAGATATCCCCTCAGCCAACCATACTGCTTCAACCAGACTTACAGACCAGGTGCAGTGCAAATTTACCTCAGCATGAAGAAAGTGCCGCAGGCCATGTTTAAAGACACCGATATTGACAGCTTGGACTAAGCAGCAAGAAGCCATGTTGCTGAAGTCGTTAGAGACACCAGAACATAGCAGCGTTAGACATGAGGCACATGTGCCATCCGCACTTCGGACACAAAAATGCACTCAAATACATGAAGAACCCATGCGTGAAGTTCTATAGTTAGAGGACAGATACATATACATACTGTCATTGCTTTTATTATTTTTTTCCATTAGCCAAACGCAGCATGCAAAAACCGCAAGAATCAAGATATCCTGAGCAAAGCTTGCAGATGCTTAGATGCAATTAACCCTATGCACCTGCAGGAGCACCAACAGGACCTAACAGAGCCATGTGAGGCTAACCTATGGGAAGGTAATATAGTATGGTCACTGTCGAAACCGCATTATAAGGTTTTGAAAAATTACAGTAGGCCTTGAGCTTGAGGACCAGAGACGAGCTGAGCTGATTCAGCCTGGACAAAGAGCAAGTTGTGTGAGACAGGAACCACAGCCAAGGCCTACAGATAATAATTCAGAGCTGCACAGTTCAAATTCATGATGGCTGAACACATAACCTGGCCTTAGAAGACAATGGACAGCGACCAGCAATGGGAAAGAGAGCCAGTCTCAGGCTACCAGACGTAAGACCACAACAAATATGCTACAATGTGAGATAAGTGTTGGGCCGAGCAGAGGAGAACTCTCATAGATTAAGGTTGTATATACAAGTTGCAATGCAGGCACATAGTCATTTGTATTGCCTTTGCTAGGTGCACAGAGAGATGCCAGGCCTGGTGACGTTAGCTCGAGCCAATCAGAGTTTAGTACCTTAGGGTTGGGTAGCAATGGGCAAGAACCAATGTTAAGCCCACCACACAGCAACACTGTTATATATAGTAACTTGGGGATGGACCAAGCCAGCCACCTGACATGCTAGAGCCATTAGAATAATATGTATAGTGTTCACTATCGGTGATAAGGTGCTTAACACCCAATCATGGAGTCTAGTAGGTTTTCTGGGGAAGGGTCTAGGTTGTAACATCACTCTGATGTAATTTTAGTGTGAAACCTGCCTGCAAAGCGAGGAAGAGCGAGTTTTGCATGGATTGTCCTTGTCCCTGCACTGATCCCTGTTGGTTTTGTCTGTAATAAACCACAGTTTGAACTTGCTTTTGACTGAGTGCTCTGTGTGTCTGGGAAGGAGGTTGTTGGGCTCCAAGGACTTCCAGTGTCCGTCTGGTATACCTGGGAGTTCTTCCAAACAAATGAAACCCGGGTTGTATGGACTGAATCAATGTACAGAAACACAATAATTGTCTGTCCCAATATGAAGATGATATCAGTATTTTCTTTGGAAGCTATAAGTGGGACATCCAGTGAATTTTGAGCAAGTCTTTACGGGTGTTTTGCCCTTTTGTGCACACAAAAAGAAACCTGTTTGACAATATTGTTGCTAATAAAAAGAAAACAATGAGAAGGGTAACACATAGCGGACATTCACACATGAAGAAAAGAGGGTAAGGTACAGAAAGCTGCATACACATTTAAAAATTGGCTTCCTAATCAGAGAAGTAATTTAAACTGCTCCAATTGGCAATTTGTGTTGTATCCCCTCCACAGTTATGCAAATCCTGGGGTTACTACAGACAGTATTTTGTGGAGGTATCACCTGTGGAGATGAATCCCTTGTCTGAGACCCAATGGGCGAACTATGTTTTGAACATATACTATGATACAAAGGAGACAGTGCGGGTAGGGTCATATGGTGGCTATGATCTGATCTTTGAGCAGGGTGTTGAATACGAAGATATGTTACTGGCCATTAAGAGGTGCCTAGCCAATGTTGCACTTAAAGGCAGGTACCCAGTTGTTTACATTAGCATTCAATCATATATTGAAGTATGGAATAGTGCCTGCTAGCTGGCATAATTCAATTTTAATTCCAGTGTTCAAGAAGGAGGACCACTTGGATCCAGCAAACTGTAGGCTTTTGCCAGTCAATCAAGAGGTTTATTGACAGTTAAGTTTTCAATTCCAGGATAA
The DNA here is from genome assembly GCF_040938575.1 of Ambystoma mexicanum. NCBI lineage: Eukaryota > Metazoa > Chordata > Amphibia > Caudata > Ambystomatidae > Ambystoma > Ambystoma mexicanum. The sequence goes on along the minus strand of NC_090921.1, from coordinate 930,033,539 downwards.
ATATGTCCATGGCACATGTTGGCTGATGGATTATATTTTATCATGTACATATTTTGAGAAGTTCAGCTCATATCTGGAATGGATAACAAAGAAAGTACCAAGGTGCAGCCAATGAATGTAATACCTACATGATGCACTATTTTTAGGCCACCTCGATTAACTGGAACATCTCCAACTATACTAACACTCTGTGCAAATGATGAAGGAGCTGGGGGATTCTTTAGCTTGTTATAAACAAAAGGGACCAGCGATTAAGGTTACATTCATTTCTGGATATTGAGTTAGATTATGTAGCAGGGATGAGCAGGCTGCCCAGCGATAAGAGTTGTGTCTCTGCAAGCAAGGCAACATTGCATCATCTGAGGTACTTGCGGAGCAGGTGAACTTCGTCTTGAGGCTAAACCGATGGAACTCCCCTTTTGAGGTTGATTTCTCACTCCCTGTCAGACATAACGGAGAAGCATCACAGGACATTGTTGCCAGCAGAAGTAAAGGGGAGCTATGTGTTGGGAGTGGACTTCCTGACTGAATTTGTTGGCTCATTGGTATGGCTGGTGCACGCCAAAACAAATGGGGGACATAAGACTGTATACATATGCAGACAGAATTGTAGGTTTGCAGGAATACTGGGTAATGTGGTTAATTTGAATATGGACAACAGTGGAATAAATCTGCGCCAGCAACCAACATCATGATTTGGGAATTATTCCTCATCATTGTGTCCCTGAGTGAATGGAGAGATGAATTAAAAAACAGTATTGGCATTCAGCTTGCCACAGAATATGTCAGTGGATCAAGCAATTAAAAATTAGAGGGCACCTTTCAAGAATCTGAGGAAATTATTAAACTGATTGGTAATGCCATGATAAGAGAATACTTGTAGAGTCTGTTAAGTGATGAGGTAAGGCACACATAGGACTGGAAGAGATATGGCTGCGCTGTATTGAATACAGAAAAAGTGGCTCCTCAAAAGGAGTGGAGATAAGGATTTAAACCATGTTTGGATGGATACTCGGGGAATGTGATTCCACAAACTGTTGGATGCAGCTCTGGAAGGATGCAGGTCTGGAAGCTGCAGTACCAGATGTGTTCAATGTACATTTTGGAGTGAACCGATTTGACAGATCTTGCATGAAAATGTTGTCAGGTAACTGGAACAGGTGGCACGGCATTCCTTTAGTCAAATTTGGAATGATGGCATGCCAAAGCAAGTTACTTGGTCAGGGGAGGCGGGTGGGGAGTCTAAAAGTGATGCACTTTAATGTGTCAACAGGGAAACTGAGCAATGTAAGGTCACAGTTGTCATTGAGCTGCAGGTGTTTGAGGAGTGTGTCTCGTGAACATCTCAAAGGCCAGGATACCCTCTACAAGGATGGTGTGCGTTGTTTTAGGGCAAGAGCTGATTGATGAGATCCTATTGTTAACAAGACTTATCTTCCCAGCGATGGAATGCTTTGTTGTGTGTCATGTGGGCTAATGGTGTAGACTTGAATTCACATGGAGTAGCTTGTTTCTATGTGCATATGTCCAGTTGTGTAAGTCTGTAAAAAAGATAACTTGATGGCTAACTTCATATACTCATAAAACGACTCCATGACACCCTCGTCAATAACTGACCGGGCACTGTATTGGCTGACCTCTTTCCTAACTAACTGCCCTTCCCAGCCGCAACTGGGCCCCTTCTCCTCTGCCATCATCCTCTCTACCTATGGCATCCCCCAGAGCCCTATCCTATCTCCATTGCTCTTCCATATCTATCTCCCTCCGTTTGCACACCTGCTCTCTAACTTCTGCCCTCATTTCCAGTGTTTTGCCAATGACACACAGCTTTCCTTTAAACGCCACTCTACTTCCCCTTCTTCCTCCACTCTCATCCCTAACTGTCTGTCCGCCAATCAGGCTTGGTATGCCTTGAATGATCTCTGTCTCAATGTAAAACTGAGATCTTTGTCCTCGAGACACATGTGCCCTCTTGTCCTCCTACCCTCTGGCTACCCTTTTGGGCCCTCTACACTCACCATCTTGTGAGGCCAAATAATTTCGGGGTAATCTTCCACTCTGCTCTATCTTTCACCCCTCACATCAGGGTCCTTACCAAGAAGTCCCACTTCCAGCTCCACCTCCTCAGTGGTATTATTATTTTTTTTTCTCACCATCCCTGAGAAGCTCAATGTCTCCAGAGCTCTGGTCCTCTCCAGGCTGCACTACTGCAACAACCTCTTTATCAATCTCCCTCGTTCCTCCCTTTGCCTCCTCCAGCTAATCCAGAACAAGGCTGCAAGATTTATCCTTGGCCTCAAGCCCAGGGACCGTATCTCACCATCCCTAAAACCTCTCCACTGGTTCCCAGTGGCTGCAAGGATCAAATTGAAAACCCTCTGGATCATCTACAGGGCCTTCTGGGGCCACGCTATCTCCAACTTTCTCTCCCTTAATACTCCCATGCTAGAGCCCTACGCTCATCTAATTCCAGCTCTCTGACAGTCAAACACTTATCTAAGCAGAGAGTGGAGGTCAGGTCTCTCTCCTCGGCTGGTGCCTCCCTTTGGAACAGCCTCCAAACCCCTCTCAAACTTGACCCTGGCCTCCTTAAGTTCCAGAAACTACCTCTTTCCATGTTTCCTTCCCCTGCTAATCATCCCACTACTGCTGCGACTGGTGGACTGATGCTTATGAATCTTAGAGGATCCCAGGCCCTTCATCATAGTCAGTACCAGCACCCTTCCCCCACTGCACTGCGGGCACCTCTTGGTGGGGCTACATGCCACCTTTAGAGTCACCTGTACCAGCACTTAGCTTGAGGTTCTCCTCATCGGCTCCCCTTAACACTTCCATCCCGGGCCGTCCTTCAGCACTTGTCCACTCCTCTGTTCCCTGTTCCATCCGCCTCCCCTGCACTTCTCTTCAATGCACTTGCACGGCCGAATGCCTCAAGGCCAAGTAGGACCACAACTGTATGTTACTGTTTGCCATTGTTTTTAAGTTCCTTGTTCCCTTCCCATTTATACTTGTGGCACTTTGAAACACAATTGTGTTCTATAAACCGCATTGCAATAAAATAAAAATAAATTACCATAACAGATTATTTAATAAAGCTGTTCTTATGGTTTACAGGCATTTATCAGATGGTCAACAACCTTAAATGTGAATGCACCGATTACAGATTCTCCATGTACATTTTACACCAAGACATGTCACACTTCTTATTCCCTTTAATATGATCGGTGTGAGCCATGATATTTCTACACACAACACTATCTTCAGTGAGATGACAAAATTGCAGTGAAATATGTATGTGGGAGGCTTTACGTTCTTTCCCGAATAAAAGACTAACTTGTTAAGCTTGCAGCTCTAATTGGCAGTTGACACAGAGGAAGCAGTGCTAACACATGAATCCCATCGATAATGTAGCTCAACAGTGTGAAATAAATAACATGGGCATTTTAATAACTTTTTATCATCCAGAAAGTTGAATGGATAATAACACGTTATACATTACAAACGATACATCTACACTATACATAACAATTTGCTGGTTAAAGGTGTCATGTTTTCCTACTTTGCAGTCTCCTAGTCAACGTCTACAATCCAGTATATGCATATTACATGTTCATGGTTTATCTCATTTGTATGGAGGATGATTTGCAGTGACATAATTTTGAATGTGAAGCGATGTCCTTCCAACGTGAACAGACGATGTAAATTGTAATTTCAAGTACATAGCACAGATAAACATATAATGGACGCTAAAATACAGCAGACACAACTAAACATATATTTACATGAATGCATTGTGATCTATACAAGACATAAGGAATTCAGAGCAAAGAACACCCTTAGTGCCTGATTCACCTTTTATAATGGCACAATCCCATTGAAGAATGCTGTGTGAATCAAGCCCTTAGTGTCTCTTTCAGCCAGATGTCCACGTCATGAAATGTTTATTAAGCAAAGAAAACATAACACTGCAAGGGTGCAGAAAGAAGTGGCAGCGAATCACTAAAAGACAGACTATTGGTCCCAACAGGAGCTAAATAGTCTGCAGTTCAAATGACATGACCAGGATGCAGAAATGCATCTGGGACGGCAGAAGAATTAAGTGGTGCAAACCTTACAAAAAATAACACTAATGCATAGATTACTCACTGCTAACATGCATATTACTCATAGGTATACTCGTCCTGGTCACAGTGATTATGTTCACGTTAACCAACATTCAAGACAGGCACCCTTTATACTTTTGAATCCCTTCCTACCTGACGGTGAAATGCATACAACTCTCCATCTACTCTTAATTCCCAATGAAAAGGCATTTAGCGTTTTCAATACAGCAGATCATTATTTTATTTTGGATGAACCGTCAGTTTATCTTGAATGTCCACCTGCCTCAGTCAGGTAACCTACTGATTTTCCCACACACATGGGCAATGAAATTACTCACAAGTATGTAATGTAAATTGCCCTGCATAGCACTCTTCTGACACTTTTGTTTCCCTCAAGGGGTGTGACTAAAGTGCAAAAAAAGAACACACGAGATATGAGAAAAATAAAAGGTTTATTACAATACATCCTAGGCTGGAAAATTATCAAAAAGACATTTAAAATGGTGACACAAGATGTCTGTTCTTTTAGCAAATAAGAGAGGAAAAAATTGCAACACATGTTACAGGTTATTCTCACTTTTGTTGGTAAGGAAATGAACCTTTCCCACCCCCAAGATGCTTTAGAGTTAGGAGAGTCCAATAGATTGACGTGTGGTATACCAAGGGAGGGACGTGCCAGAGAAACCCTGTATGAACACAATATTGCATGTATTACAGATGTATAGACATAATGCGCGGATATGAAGGGATGCCATTTTTGTAGTTATAGTAGATACATTCAGCCCTGCATGGCTGCGCGGTAAAGACAGGTCAGATAAAGAAACCTGAACAGGCCCTCAAGCGCTGATGGTAGAAGGACCTGTGCTGCTAATTCTGACAGAAACTTCCCTTTCTTCCTTAACTGTTGCAATTATTTGTTATCCTCAAAAGGAATGCACCCTGCAAGGCCGCGAGACAGCACCAAGCTCATCACTGAGCACATTCATCACAGCCAGGCCACCAGCAGACCTCCAACCCCCACCCAGCCCACTAGGAGTTATGACACCCACAACTGACCCAGTCCAAGACCCCTAAATTCCACAATAGTAGGTGACCTCAGACCACCAACCTTAAAACCAGTGTTCATAAAAGATCTGAACGAACACAACCATTTCACCCTATTCCATAATGACACACTATGTAATACAAGGTACAGGGTGGAATACATTATAGATCAAGTGAGGGTGCAAACCTTAGGTGCGGAGAGTGCAATATGAACTGAGCAAAGAACGAGTGGGTCAGCATGATCGTGATCCTCCCCCTGTGCCAGTCCCCAGAGTTTCCCAGGTGCATGCCATAATGATAGAGTAGCAATGTCTTGCAACAGTAACTCATGAGGAACACAACCTTCAATCCCTGGAGAGATGAGCCCAGCTGACCCCACGTGATGGAAGACAGATGGACGTGGCTGGGCCAATCACAGCCTGGCATCCTCTATTGAGCAGGCCCTTAAATAGGGTCTCACCAACTAGCCACTTGGGATTTTACTATAAGTGATGACGTTGTACTGCCTTTTACCCTTCCTGCTTATACTAATTGTTGGCAGATCGTTCTCAAGCAGCAGAGGTCTTAGCGTGCACCCTTATTTTTGTGCAATTAAAACTTGTTATTCTTGCAAGGAAATATCTTGCCCTTTTTTACCTAGCAGATTGTATTTTTTTGGTGTCAGGGTTCACAGACATGCCTTCACTTTACCAGTCTCTGATTGGTCACTGTCATTTGCACTTTCAATGAATCTATACACTACCTAGACCTATTGGCTTATTCTATCGTCATGGCTGGAGCAAGAAGTTCATTTATTAATTAATAAGCATTAAAATGCTACTCTTTTTATTTTGTATCTGAATGGCTTGATATTATCATGTGTGCAGTGAGTGACTGAGTGAATTTCCACCAATCCCTGCGTGAGTTGTGACAGTGTGACAACAAAATTATAACTTTTACATCCCCCCCCTAAAGACCTTATCAGTTGGCACCGTTACCACCTTTTTGAACTGTTCATAGTCAGTTCAACTTTGCAACTCCTCATTGAAAACATTACATGCTTCTCCTTCCTTTCTCATGATTCCATCTGCACTGCCTCTGACCTTACGCGCTGGGTGCTTAGTTGCTTGCAAATGTCATTTTCTTACAATGAAACAAATATATATAGATAAAGATGACATCACAAGAATCTTATAAAAACAGGAGAGAAATCATGCACAACCCTTAAGACCTACCATAGAAAATGTATCTTAGAAGCTTTGATAGACAGTGCAATACTTCTCAAAAGGAAGTTATTTATTTTAGTGTTAAACAGAATGAAACAACTAACAAAACAAACTACTAAATTACAAAAAAGACTTCTCAATAAACAGAACGTCAACAAAAATAACTTCATAAATATCTGTGGAGGTGAATGGAGTCACACCACAAGCACAGAACCATATTTAAATGAAGAAGCATGGAAACAAAAGCAAAGAAACACAATTGGCATACATAGCAGTGGACAAGGGCATGAAAAATCCAATAATACAATAATGCAGCAAGAAATACTACTTACAAAAAAATCCCCAGAAATATGGATACCTGTCCAGTGCACAAACACACAGGACTACAAGGACATTCACTAGCCTGCATTTCAGGACCTATTTGCAAAAGCACCTTCCATCATATCAAAATTATATCAACACAACATTCAACTATAAGACATCTAGTCTATAAACTGTACTATGCTAAAAGTCCTGCTTTAGCACTAGCCAATTTGAATAACAATCTTGTACATGGTACAGCCAAAGACCTACCTGAAGAAATAGAGCATACCCAAAAAAAAATATTCTGGAAGTGAAAGCCACTTACAAAATGCAATAGCATTATAACAGTACCAAACCATGTGTGTGTGTGTGTGTGTGTGTGTTGCCGCAGAACTTTTCATAAAATTAACACAAAAACTGTAGACGTAACATACATAATAGAAGACAATGAAGATTCCAAATGGTTTGAACTAGCTCTGTACCTTATAGTAGAACACAAATATGAAATAACTGACCACTTAATACTTTGCACTTACTGAACTACAAAATTGGACAACAATCAAACTCCTTCACGTGCTCTCACTAATAACTTGGAATTATTCCCACTACCAAAACCCCTGCAACAACTCAATTTATATGAGAGCATCATAATTCAAACAGTGCACCCATTTCAGGCAATGATACGTATTCAACCAAAAACAACAAAATGACCTCCCTCTGAATTAGTGAAAGGCATTTGTGGCAAAGTATTTTTTTTTACCATTAGGTCTCAAAGAATATGTGCACACACTGGGAGTGCAACGTCCAATAGAGCAATTTTTAATTGTCTTAGTAAATGGTGTACCTACAAAAGACAAAGGAATTTGGCAACAGCTCGTAGATGTACATAAAGTTAGACAAGCTTTGCAATATCTAAAAGACAATAATGAATACTACAAAGAAATGAATATTGAAGAAAACGTGAGGGCAACCACTGAAATAATTCAAGAGTCACCAAAAACTGGTCAATTTGAACTTCTAGATCCTGCTACAGTATCCAATATTTCAGACCATTATACAATTCATCCATTACACTCTAAAAAACACCATATATGATGCACTAGAAACGTAGCAAATGGGACAAACCAAAGGATAAGCAATCAGCATATGGGAAAAAAGTATAGAAGCACGTGCTTTTCCTCTACTCTTTCCTACTGGGAAAGGAGGAAGGTACGATGATAGATCCATTCAGATAACAGCATCAGAATACCGCTCATTGCGAATGTATTCTGAAGATCCCAGATTTAGACAAAATGTGGAATACATATTCCACCTACTCTTTGAAAGTGAACTTGCAACTCAATGCTACAGAGTTGCACACACATTGAAATCAGGTACCCACTTTCAAAATATGTCAGCTAGACAATTATTGCAAAAAGTGCAAGAAAAAGATGAGCTTTTACAATCAAGCATTACAAATCTGTTAGCAAACATGCGTGGTACTAAAGAGTACTGGTCCTGATGTCACGGATATGTACGTTGTATGATAAGAAACCTTGGCACGCCCACTTGGTGTGTTACATTAAATTGTGCAGAATATGCATGGGAAGATTTACATGATTTCATACGCATATAAAAATAAAACAACCATAGATATACTAACACCTGGAGAACTTTGCTCTCTAGATCCTGTTAATGTTTCAAGATATCATCATCATCGCTTCTTTGCTATGCTACACTTTATTTGTAATAAAACTGTTCCTCCCTTCTGAGAAGTGCAACACTTCTTTTGGAGAAAAGAATACCAAGCCAGAGGAGCACCACATATCCACATGCTTTTATGGATTAAAGATGCTCCTAAATTTGGTCTAAACAGAGATGCCATTGTTTTACAGTTTATAGAAAAATATGTCACTTGTGAAATTCCATCGGATGCAACAAATAGTGATCTTCATGCACAAATTGTACAATTTCAAAGACACAAATGCCGCTTTGGTTTCCCTAGACCAGTTACAGAAACAGGTGAAGTGAACAACTTCATGTCTTCAGTTAGACATAGTGTTAAAGGTAAATCACCTAAGAACACATATTACATAAAAAGTACAGAAGAAGCAAAATATCTCAATGATTACAATGCAATCATGTCCCTCTTATGTAATGCAAACATAGATGTGCAGTACATTGCAGACAAGTGCACTGCATTTGCACTATATGTTACAGCCTACTTAACCAAAGTAGAAAAAACAGAGCTTCAAGACCTTTGGAATGAACTATCATCGGATTAAACACTGTCTCAAAAATTGTACAGCTTAGGAATAAAAAGGCTCTCTCATAGAGAATGTGGCTGCTATGAAGCTGCAGATAGTTTAACTGGTACTGCTTTGTATGGAAAATCTGAAAATATAGCATGGCTAAGTCTTGGTCCTACTAATTCTAGAATAAGAGTTCTCAAATCATACAACGACATAGAAACAATAGCCAAAAATTATCCCAACAGCCAAGACTTTTTGAAAATCGATTTACTAGACACATACTACCCAAACATTAGTACCAATTTGGAAACCATGTGTATATACCACATAGCCCAAAATTTCACAAAGAAAAATAATATAAAACCCGATGAAAATAAAGGTAGATACAGAGTGACAAATTGTGAAGGCAGCTTAGTGAAACTTACCAAACAAAGCTTAATTAATCATATCAAATTGTCATTAAAAACTCCTCAACATGAAAAACAATATTACATGTCCCTGCTGCAACTTTTTAAACTATGGAGAAAGAAGAAGAGATACTAGATATCTATGACTCCTATGACAATGCTTTCAAGCAAATGAAAACACTATAACCGATGTAAACTTTACACAGTACAAAACAATGTTGCACAATGAACAGCAACATGAAGAAGAAGTTCAGGCCCAACTGGATAAGGACACTCCCGACAGTAGACAACTTTCTGTAACAGGAAGCCAAGAACCACTGGGACAGCCACTAATAGCAAATGAGGCAGAATTAGCTATGACAGAAGTAGAAAACACCAGGTGTCACTATGAAAAAGATACAGAAGACTTAACTGCACTGCAATCAAAACTGAACAAAGAGCAGCGTAGCATTTTTCAAGAAGTAACAAAAGAAATCCACATTGTGTACAGCATGAAAATAAAGAATGTACCTGCCAAAACAAAACTATACTACTATACGTCAGTGATGAGGCTGGTTCAGGCAAAACATTCTTAATCAAAATCATCAGCAAGTTCCTTCAACAATTGACAAACAACAAACTGTCAGTTGTTGTACTGCCCCCACAGGTTTAGCTGCCTACTACATAGGCGTTGTCACTTTACACCGATTACTACTCCTTCCAGTAGAACACCAAAACAAATTAGAATATTACAAACTTTCTACAGAAGCTGCAATGGAACTACGCAGAGTGTTAAAACAAATGAAAATGCTACTAATAGATGAAGTGAGCATGGTCTCCAACCTAATGTTGGCTTTGATTCACCTTAAATTACAAGAAGTACTCAAAACAAACTACGAAGAGCTCTTTGGAGGAAAACACATTATTGTTTTCGGAGATCTTCTTCAATTGACACCAGTGAAAGATGGACCTATTTTTAAAACCTTAGGACTCAAACTCTGCCGTAAAACTGTTGGCAGCATAGGAAATGTTAACCTTTGGCAACATTTCCAATACAGAGAATTAACAGAAAACATGCCGCAGTCTGCAAACCTCACCTATGCCAACATTTAAAAAAGTATTAGAGTTGGCGTATAAGCAATATTAAAAACCCGGCAAATCCATGCACTTTATGGCCATAACACATGTGCTACTGATGTCATGGAACAATTAGCACAAAAAAATGACAATTGTATGTCCTTGATGCCAACTTTTGCATTCTGTTCCAAATTCAATGAAACAATGTTGAAAAAAGAAATGCAACCAATAATTGAAATTTGCTCCACAGACAAACTGGACGTACATGGTATGATACTACCCAAGTGTCAACAAGCCACAACAAGACTAAATACCTTAGATACCTAAATACCTTAGAAAATTCTATCTCCAACCCAGCTGGTTTGGAGAAAATATTAAAATTATCTTTAAACTGTAGAGTAATGCTTAAACGTAACCTTGACGTGGGGCAATGACTAGTTAACGGAGCCCTTGGTACAGTTGTTGGCTTTCAAACATATCCATGTTACAACAACATTCAGTTTGTAAATGATAATGTTAATGTTAAAGGATATTTGTACCGCGCACTATCACCACCGGAGTGGTCCCCTGCCACTCTGGCGGCTCTGAAAATGGGTGTGGGGTGTGGGTTAGTGGGAATAAGCTGGAAAAGTGCAATAGAGCAGTGATGTGCTGTTGGCTGCCTCAGCCCGGTGGGTCCGTTGGCTGGGCTTGGGGTGTTTTACGGTCGGTAGTCGTTGTGTGCTGTTGTGCAAGTCTATGTGTGGTTTGTTTTGTTGTTGCGGTGTTTTGAAGTTTGTGCGGATTGCTGCGTTTAAGGCTTGTGGTTGTGTTTCGTTAGAGTTTGCGAGGTGTATGCAGAGGGATGACATTGTTAGTAGGTTGGTTAGTTGGCATTGCTGTCCTTCCATCTAGGTGTGGTACTTGCTGCCATTCACATTTCTATCTATCTTTTTATCTAGATGCGACACAAGCTAACGTTCAGAATTCTAAGTGTGGTGCATGCTAAGAATCACATTTCTATCTAGATGCGACTCAAGCCAAAGTTCAGAATTCTAAGTGTGGCACATGCTAAGAATCACATTTCTATCTAGATGCGACGCAAGCTAAAGTTCAGAATTCTAAGTTTGGTGCATGCTAAGAATCACATTTCTATCTAGGTGCGACACAAGCCAAAGTTCAGAATTCTAAGTGTGGCACATGCTAAGAATCACATTTCTATCTTGTCAATATTCTCTTTGACAAACTATCAGAAGTAAAAAGGATAGGACACTCAACAGCTGGATTCCTTCTTTTCAAAGACATGTATTTACGCAGAGAGCAATTTTCTCTAACTCTAGCATACACAGTCACCGTTCGCAAATCACAAGGTCACACCCTGGATAAAGCATTGATAGGTATTGGGAATACAGTCTTTAAAGAAGGTATTGCTACGTAGCACTATGATGCTTACGTACACTTGACGGTCTATTTCTAATCAGCTTTGATGCAAGTAAAGTAAACGCTGATATTCCTTGCATTGTAGAATACAATAGACTACGTTCACTGTGCACCTCCATCTAAAAACCTATCCTATTCCATAAAAAGCAAAACATTGTAAATGAAAACTACTTCAAACAGAAATGCAACAGGATCTCACTGCAAATCCTCCAAAGAGAATAAAAGAAGCTAATACTTCATCAATTACTACAACCAAAGAAGAATGTACTAATCAAAGTAACTCAGGTACTTCTTCAAAGAAGCAACACACACTCCAAAGAAATGACTTGGATACAGAAGTATCTGGTCCATTGACATTTTCAAATATAACTGGTGTAAATTGCTACGCAAATGTAGCAATGAATATTCTATTTTAATTGCCACCAATTGTTGAAAACATTTACTTACACAATACAGACCAATTGTGTAATTACAATTTCCAATTACACGGTAGTGGCTGTGTAGTTATGGTTAAATTGCTAATCCCATAGGAAGAGCACTTTTTGGGCGGCTTATAACTTCGCTCCCTCTGGACAAATCGTCACCAAACTTTGCAAAAAAGTATATGTCCACTCTGAATTTTTTTGCTAAGTTTGGTGAGGTTTGGTCCAGGGGGGGAAAAGTTATAGGGGGGGTCTCAAAGCTTCTTTTTTTCCCATAGACTGAATGGGGAAAAAACTTTGCTCACGCCTACAGCCCAAACCGCTTGGTCCCGAAAGCGTGCTTTTGTAAATTTGGTGAAAATCCGTCCAGTAGTTTTTTTTAAACGATCAAACGGACAGGACACCGATTGGCTAATTGGCTTGAGTCATGTCTGCGGACATGCGACGTGTTCGCTGATTGGCTGAAATGATGCGTGAGGTGCATCGTATTGTTTTGATGCGTCTGCCATCTTCGATCCGTGGACATCCGCGGACAGCACAGTGACAAATGAAGAGAAATACACCTTTGGCAAGTGTGTTGGTGTGTAAGAGTGTTTTGGGATGGTGGGGGAGTAAGAGATGGGTCAAATGCTGTATTTATTTAGGTGGCAGTCAAACCCGTTGTGTTCGTTTTGTCCTAAGGGCACTATACCTGTCCGTGCTGTTCTTAGAACACATTCTGTGTCTGGGATGTCCGTACTGTCACAGGCAAGTTGAAACTGTTCTAAGAACACATGCGGTGTCCGGGATGTCCATAAGTATCCAAAATGGGGGGTGTCCTAAGGACACTATACCTGTCTGTGCTGTACGCAAGCAAAATAAATCTGTTCATAGAACATGTGCGGTGTCCGCGGACATAAAAAATGCATATGGCATATTTAAAATGTTTGATTCTATGGGTGTGATCTCTGGATGTGATATGCTGCAGTGGTTGTGACCATTGCCTAGTGGCTTGGTTGCATGGCCGAAGGCCATGTAGATCACATCCATAGAATGGAATATCTATGAAATATTTACAAATCTACAGTTTATGTACTGTTTGATTTGTATAGTTTGTATGTGAAGTTGCAGAATAACATATCCATGGAAGTGAACATTTTGTATTGTGGTGTACGGTTACATGTTTGCTTCAATGGTTGTGTTATGGAGCAGTATTTATGAGTTGTATTTATTATAATATACTCACTGTTTGGTTTGGTAACTGGAGTACATATATTCTTTGTCAATTCTGTGATAAAAGAAAAGATCATGTTAGTGTTGGTCGTTTATAAAGACTTATAATATTGAACAATATACATTTCTGATTCATTTCGACCCTCATATTAGTAGATTACAAAGCAGTGTACTGTACAATTTGCTCAGTTTCTGTGTGTTGCTTAAATCATTGGGTCTGTGAAAAAAATAATCCATGTTGGATTAAAAAAAAACTTTTCGTTGTTTTGGTACAGTAAATTAGTTTCTGTGTTTTCAGTGTTTACTTGTTGTTTCTAGCTAATGTTCTATCTGTTAGCTTGTTGCAGATTGTTAGATACTTGTTGTTGAATTGTAACTGGTTATAATTTTTATTTATATTCTCAAATTGCTAATCTATCTGTTCGGATGTTGCAGATTCTTGGGGCAGTTAAATACCTGTTGGCGTATTCTAACTGTTTAGTTCTTGTTATATTTCAGTGGTATTGATTTATCTGTTTGTTTGTTGCAAAATCTTGGGGCAGTTAGATACCTGCTGGCCTATTCTAACAGTTTATTTCTTGTTATAATTTAGTGGTATTGATTTATCTGTTTGGTTGTTGCAGAATCTTGGGGCAGTTAGATACCTGTTGGCGTATTTTAACTGTTTATATTTTTTTAATTGAAGTTTTATTAATGTTTATGCACAGATTAGTTATTACATTTTGGTTTTAAGAATATTAAATAAGCGATTATAAGATTTGCTGGTAATCTTTTCTTTAAAGTAATGGTACTAGCATTACATTAACAGCATCCACAATTCTTTTTTTTATGTATGCAGTGTAGTGACCTGCATTGGTTGTGGTTCCTGCATGGTAGATTATACCTATGATTGTGAAGATTTTCTTACCAAGTGATACTTGACCATGTGTGAATCCAGTCAGTTTGCAGTTGTTTTTAGTACCATTTGAATTGTAACGTAGAAGAATTAGTATTACGTATTTACTATTTGTTTGTATTAGTAAGGTGGATCGATTATCTGAATTGCAGGTAGTACATAATCTGCCATGGTTTGCATTTTGTACAAGTTGCTGAAATGGAATGGATTCACATTTAGGTATGGCTACATACACAAAACGTTCATTGCAGATTTCTTCGTGTTGCATATTGTTGCAGAGAGTGCATGTATGTTTCCACATGTATGAAATCTGGAAGATTTCATTTATAGGTATGCTTTTGTTTGCCAGTACTTGTAATAAGTACATTAGAAATTCTTGTCGATCTTCTTGTGAGTTTATAGTGAATTTCACCATTCCAGCATAGTAGTCCAATTCTTGTCTTATTCCATGAACACTATATGTGTTGTCAGGATTGTTGGTTGCATTTCTATGAAGGACTAACATTTGCAAACACAATTTGTATGTACTGTGTAAGTAAATGTTGTCAACAATTGGTGGCAATTGAAATAGATTATTGATTGCTACATTTGCGTACCAATTTACACCAGTTACATTTGAAAATTTGAATGGACCAGGTAGTTCTGTGTCCAAGTCATTTTTTCGGAGTGTGTGTTGCTTCTTTGAAGAAGTACCTGAGTTACTTTAAGTAATAGATTCTTCTTTGGTTGCAGTAATTGATGAAGTATTAGCTTCTTTTACACTTTTTGGAGGATTTCCAGTGAGATCCTGTTGCATTTCTCCCATTCTCTCATTTTCCTCCAAAGAGCTCTTCGTAGTTTTTTTTAGTACTTCTTGTAATTTGAGGTGAATCAAAGCCAACATTAGGTTGGAGACCATGCTTACTTCATCTATTAGTAGCATTTCCGTTTGTTTTAACACTCTGCGTAGTTCCATTGCAGATTCTGTAGAAAGTTTGTAATATTCTAATTTGTTTTGGTGTTCTACTGGAATGAGTAGTAAACAGTGCAAAGTGACAGCGCCTATGTTGTAGGCAGCTAAACCTGTAGGGCAGTTACAACTGCAGTTTACTGTGTCTAGTAAATAGTTTTTCAAAATGTCTTGGCTGTTGGCATAATTTTTGGCTATTGTTTCTATGTCGTCCTATGATTTGAGCACTCTTTTTCTAGATTTAGCAGGACCAAGACTTAGCCATACTATATTTTCAGATTTTCCATACAAAGCAGTACCGGTTAAACGATCTGCAGATTCATAGTAGCCACAGTCTCTATGAGAGAGCATTTTTATGCCTAAATTGTACAATTTCTGAAAAAGTGTTTTGTCTGATGATAGGTCATTCCAGAGGTCTTGAAGCTCTGTTTTTTTCTGCTTTTGTTAAGTAGGCTGTAACATATCGTGCCACTGCAGTGGAATTGTCTGCAATGTACTGCACATCTATGTTTGCATTCCATAAGAGGCCAATAATTGCATTGTAATCATTGATATATTTAGCTTCTTCTGTTCTTTTTATGTAATATGTGTTCTTAGGTGATTTACCTTTAACACTATGTCTAACTGAAGACATGAAGTTGTTCACTTCACCTGTTTCTGTAACTGGTCTAGGGAAACCAATGCAGCATTTGATGTAGTATTTCCCTTTGTTTTTGAATTTGCGACAACATAATTTGCCACATTTGTGTCTTTGAAATTGTACAATTTGTGCATGAAGATCACTATTTGTTGCTTCTCATGGAATTTCACCTGTGACATATTTTTCAATAAACTGTAAAACAGTGGCATCACTGTCCTGACCAAAATTAGGAGCATCTTTAATCCATAAAAGCATGTGGATGTGTGGTGCTCCTCTGGCTTTATATTCTTTTCTCCAAAAGAAGTGTTGCACTTCTCCGAGGGGAGGAACAGTTTTATTACAAATAAATTGTAGTATAGCAATGAAACAAGGATGAACATATCTTGAAGCATTTACAGGATCTAGAAAGCAAAGTTCTCCAGGTGTTAGTATAACTATGTTTGTTTTGTTTTTGTTTTATATGCATAGGAAATCATGTAAATCTCCCCATGCATATTCTGCACAACTTAATGTAAGAAAACTAAGTGGGTGGACCAAGGTTTCTTATCATACAACGTACATCTCCGTCACGTCGGAACAAGTACTCTTTAGTACCATGCATGTTTGCTAAAAGATTTGTAATGCTTGATTGTAAAACCTCATCTTTTTCTTGCACTTTTTGTGGTAATTGCATAGCTGACATATTTTGAAAGTGGGTTCCTGATTTCAATGTGTGTGCAACTCTGTAACATAGAGTTGCTAGTTCACTTTCAAAGAGTAGGTGGAATATGTATTCCACATTTTGTGTAAATCTGGGATCTTAAGAATACATTCGTAATGAGCAGTATTCCGATGCTATTATCTGAATAGGTCTATCATTGTACCTTATCCTTTGCCAGTAGGAAAGAGTAGAGGAAAAGCATGTGCTTCTATACTTTTTTCCCATATGCTGATTGGTGATTCTTTGGTTTGTTGCATTTGGTGCGTTTCTAGTGCATCATCTATGGTGTCATTAGAGTGCAATGGATGAATTGTATTATGGTCAAAAATATTGGATACTGTAGTAGTTCAAATTGACCAGTTTCTGGTGACTCTTTAATTATTTATGTTTCCCTTAAGTTTTCTTCAATATTTATTTATTTGTAGTATTCCTTATTGTCTTTTAGATATTGCAAGGCTTGTCTAAATTTATATAAGTCTATGAGTTGTTGCCAAATGTTTGGGTATTTTGTAGGTACACCATTTACTAAGAGAATTAAAGATTGCTCTTTTGGACGTTGCACTCCCAGAGTGTGCACATTTTCTTTTAGATATAATGGTAAATAAACTATTTTGACACAAATGCCTTTCACGAATTCAGAGGGAGGTACTTTTTCTGTTTTTGGTTGAAGGTGTATTATTGCTTGAAATTGGTGCACTGTTTGAATTATGATGCTCTCATATAAATTCAGTTGTTGCAGGGGTTTTGGTAGTGGGAATAATTCCAAATTATTTGTGATAGCACGTGAAGGAGTTTTATTGCTGTCAAGTTTTGTAGTGCAGTAACCGCAAAGTATTAAGGGGTCAGTTATTCATATTTGTTTTCTGCTATAAGGTAGAGAGCTAATTCAAACCATTTGGAATCTTCATTGTTTTCTATTTTGTATGTTCCGTCTATAGTTTTTGCGTTTTTGTGTTACTTTTATAAAAAGTTCTGCGGCAACACACACACACATGGTATGTTACTTCAGCAGATATACTTTTACATTTTAGTATTTCTTTTTTGTATGTGTGTAGTAGAAGGTTGCCATCTGTACAATCGTTGCTAGTCTGTTGTAAAGCTAGTGCATTTTGTAAGTGGCTTTCACTTCCAACATATTTTTTCTGAATATGCTCTATTTTCTTTGGCTGTACCATGTAGAAGATTGTTCTTTAAATTGGCTAGTGCTAAAGCAGGGCTTTTAACATAGTACAGTTTATAGACTAGATTTCTTATAGTTGAATGATGTGTTGATATCATTTTGATATGATGGAAGGTGCTTTTGCAAATAGGTCCTGAAATGCAGGCTAGTGAATGTCCGTGTAGTCCTGTGTATTTGCGCACTGGACAGGTAGTCATATTTGCAGCAGTTTCATTTTGATTTTGTCTTTGCCTTTCACACACTGATTGAGGAACTGGCGTAAAGATTTGAAAGATTTTTTGGCAATGTTACACATTGACGTGCATAGCCATTTGTATACTGGACGTTCTGGTTCAGTCAAATGGAGAGGTAATACTGAGTTTTCTGGATATATTTTTGTAAGCAGTATTTCTTGTTGCATTATGGTACTATTACGTTTTTCATAACCTCATCCACTGCTATGTATGGACATTTGTTTTTGTTTGCTTTTGTTTGTATGCTTCTTCATTAAAATATGGTTCAGTGCTCGTGGTGTGACTCCATTCACCTCCACAGATATTTAAGAAGTTATTTTTGTTGACATTCTGTTTATTGAGAAGTCTATTTTGTAATTTAGTAGTTAGTTGTGTTAGTGGTTTCATTCTTTTTAACACTAAAATACATTACTTTCTTTTGAGAAGGATTGCACTGTCTATCAAAGCTTCTAAGATTAATTTTCTACCGTAGGTTTTAAGGGTTGTGCATGATTTGTCTCCTGTTTTTATAAGATTCTGCTGGACTCTGTGGCAGAACATTTTTGCTAAAATACTTTTTTTGGTATGGTTACTTGCCACTATATCAAGATTTATAGGAGCAGTTCTACCAGTAGTGGTAGCTGAATTCTTGTTAATCATTTTCTGTTTCATTTTACATTTTGATAGATGAGGCAAAGTTTCTGTACTGGAAGCTTGTTTTGTTTTTTCTAAATGAATGTATTAACTGTTTTGTTTGAACTTTTGATACAAACTCTGTTAGAGATGGATGCTTATTTTGGACACTTTTATTTTCATTTGCTCTATTTCTGTGTTGTTTTCTATGGACTTGCTTTTTGGTAGGCATTCTTGGGGGTCTGTTTAAAAAAAAGAAGGTATGGGTTTGGCTGTTCTGCAATGTATGTCTGCTGTGTGCATGAGTGTCTGAGTATGATGTTAAAGATGTATATGGTGGTGTGTGATTGTGCATTGGGCAGCTATAATTAGTTGGGAAGGCTATTCTTGTATTTGTGTGTTAGTATACTACGGTTCAGATGACAGTAGAAAGTGAGCTAGTGGTGAGGAGAAGCACTAATAGTAAATCTAATGGTATAAAAATAAAACAGTCCTTTGTTTTGTAATACTAACATTGTAGGGGTTGAGTTATGCTATTTGTGTTCCAAAAATGGGGATTTGTGTGCCATTCTGCCTGCTAATCCCTGTTTAATAAATGGGGGTTTGTGGGCAGAATGGTGCAGCAATTACATGAAAGAACCACACAGTGTGTTTGAGTAACAGTGAGAATATTAAGGTAGTAATGTACTTACTCTTTTTTTGTGGAATGAGCAGGTTTCTTTAGAGTTCAGATGCTGCTGCTTTTCAGGAGAGTGGTCTTCACTGCAAGAAAGAAGTTAATAATTGTGTGTGTTTATATTACTGCTGTTAATTTAGACGTTGATTTGTATGTTTTTGTAGTAGTATTCTTGTTTGATAGCTGAACATAGTGTATGCATGCGTTTCATTTGACTATGTGCAGCCTTTATATTTTATCTACAATATGTTAATTCAAAATGCTTTAAAATGAGTAGAATATTAAGGGTATGAAATTCACTTGGTTTTTTAAAGCTGTGTTATAGAATGTTAGGAGAAAGAAGAAATAATAATATATTTATTTGGCAATTTTCATAAGGTGAATGGCAGAAACTGTATAGAAACGCATGGAATGTATGCATTTGTGAAGGTGTGGGTTATAAAGCAGAAGAATGTGATTTACAGGAAGTGGTGTCATTGCAGCTGGGAGATTTTCAATGATAGTGTCTATGTGTGTGAGTGTATGAAGATGCATGACCTTTTCCTGGCTGTGTGTAATTTTATAATACACTACTAAGTGTTTTTCCACAATTATACTGTTATTTCTGTTATCTTCTAATATTATAATTTTTTAGATAGGTGTGTGCGTAAAAGAATGGTAGATAGCCGACAGGTTTGGAAGTGATAGTTGATTATAGCAGATGGGAAACATTGCAATAAGTTCATTTTAAAGGTTATACAGGTTTAGTGGCATTACTCTGTTATATGCATTCATAAGAGTTTTACATGTACTCTGAATAAAATATGCATACCTGTAGTTTGTATTCATGCATGTGGATATCCATGCAGTTGTAAGTAGAAATCTTGGAGACTTGTACAGTTGTTTTTTGTAGTAGGTGCTTTCCAATGATATGAGACTTGTACTCAGAGTGATCAACAGTACATTTGAAGTACTGAACTCTGATGATGGAGTTAGATGTAGAGGTCTTGGGTGTGATTGGTGGATGGTTGGGTGACTGCCTAGCTGAATCCAATGAGGGAATGACAGAGAGAGTGAAGTGGAAAGTGTAGAAGGGCAGTCCAAGAAATACACGGTCCACCGACACCGGGGCTGTCTGTGGATAGGGCGTGCCACATCCAGGGTTTTCCAGCAAATGCAGCATGGAAAGGGGACTGTAGGGATAAGCCAATTAGATGTTGAGGTTGTGGATTTGTGTTGAAAGAGGCTATGTGTAGTGAAGATGGCAGAGGTGGAAAAAGTCAGGGTGTTGGTGCTTGGAGATATGTTTGTGCATGGTTTACAGCAGCATGCTCAATGCAGGCATGTGGCAAACAATTTTGATGTGAAAGGAATGGATGTGGTGTGGAGCACTGTGCCTGATTGCAATGTACAGGGAATTGTAGAAGTTTGTGAAGATATGGGCAGGATGAACATGCTCAGATTTTCGATATGTCTGCGGACATGGCGGTAGTCCGCAGACATCGCGTATTACATACAGGGATTTTGGGGTGGAGAGGCATGCGAATGAGAATGAGCAGAGCAAGAGATTGGTCAGTAAAGTTTACTGGCTGTGTTGTGTAAGGAGAGAGTTTTTCAGAAAGTGTTTTTCCTGAGAGAAGAACAGTTAGGTAGGGTTGTGTGTTTCAGAAAAGAGATTATCTGGATTTTGGGAGATTCATGGTTATATTGGTTGGAGGTGAATGCAGAACGCTGTGGAGTAGCTGCAGATCTTGGATTCCCCCATGTGGAAGTGCACTGGCATGGAGTGCATGGAATGAAGTGGCTGGACTTGGTTCCTCTCTGTGCTAGTTTGGAGACAGAGCATCATCCAGACATAATTATAATTTATTGTGGAGGGAACAGTTTAGGACATGTGTCTGGAATATATTTGCAATTTGCAATGAAAGAAGGACTTGGGAAGGTCATGGACATGTTTCCAAATTCCCAAGTAATTTTTTCTCGTATTGCGCAGAGACCAATGTGGCTGCGTTCTTCTTGATTTCGTCCACAAATGGGGAGAGCGAGGCGCAATGTCAATAATGTTGTTTGTGCCTTTCTAAGAGATGTTGGCATGTCCTCTTTTCACAATGAAAATATTATGTTTCGTAGCACATACATTTTCTCGCAGAGATGGAGTCCATCTTACTGATGCTGGTAATCAGATTTTTCTGAGAAATGTACAAAATGCATTGCGATCTTTTTTGGAATAACAGCCATCCATTTTGGACTAGGTGTTGACGATTTCAAGTTTTTCAAACACAAAAAAAACACTACCAAAAGGCTCTTTTCAGAGCCACCATTTCCTCCCAGAGAAAAGTGCAATGATTTTGATAGGGCAGCATCCCAACATTTTAGATGTCCACAAACTGTCCGCAGACTTCTAAAAAATGCACAGGGTCCTGCTCAATTTATTTACCACTTCTATTTTTAGACTGTGAAAGGCGGCTCTTGAAAGAGCCTTTTTTTCATTTTTGCACAAGACACACTAGGAGAGGAGGGGTAAGGAGGGGACACCAACCACAGGGATAAGAAAGGGGAGGTGGAGAGAGTAAGATGTAGGGTGGGCCTTATTTAGGTAGTGGGCAGACCTTCTCATGCTCCTTGAATGTAGTCCCGAAAGCACTCCTAAGACTCTCCCCCCTGCAGAGTACTGTGTCGCAGTACATACACAATATTGTGATCCTCGAAAGGTAAGGGTCAACAGCATCGTGAATGGCCTGTTAGGCAGCTGGAGCGATGCGATGTCCCACAGGAGTGTCTATTGTGGTGACAAGAGAGGAAACGGAGGATGTGGTAAGGAACTCAACCTACTACGTTGATCACAAGGTACAACCTTGCGAACGGCCCCACCGTGGAACGACCTTAGGTATCGCGTCATAGATGTCGTATCAAAGCTGTACGAACCTGGCCTCCCACGACTCAGCACTATGTGGCGCTGATTGCAGGTGACCTTGTTCGCAGGTTCTTTTGGCACTCCACCCTGAATGGTAAACAACCGCCACACCCAAGACTCACGGCGAGTGCTGGTAGTAGGGACTTCCACTACCTGATCCTCGTCATCCTCTTCATCCTCCTCCTCTACATCCTCACACCTGTTCCCCTCTTCAGGCCCTTGGGGAGGTGGTGGTGGTGGAGGGGTGGGGGTGGTGCTGAGACAGATGTAGCACAAGCTGGAGCAGCAAGAATTGATGCCATCAGGTCTGATGGAAAGCAGCAAGAGCAGCAAACTCTCCAAGATTAGCAGCCATAGTAGACAATGCTCTGTCAGATAGCCAGAAGCACAATGAGGATGAGCTCTGGGGTGTGGCCTTTTATAGGGGTGCTGGTGCATGCTCCGCAGACAGCCGCGCTGTCCGCGGACAGATCGAACAACCAAAAAAGGCTCAAAAAGTTCCAAAAAGTATGTAGAATGTCAGGGTCATTGTCTGGGACATGTGCTATGGTGAATTTGTACTATAAAATACATTGGATTGCCTGAAAAAGTACTTTTAAAATGTTTGCGGTTCAGAACAGTGTCCGCAATTCAGGACACACTCTCAGCATAGGTGCGGTCACATGATGACGTCGCGAACACGTCCGCGAAGGGGACCGGTGTCCGCAGGACACCAAATGGACACGAACGGCTGTACGTGTGCACGCGGGTGTTCTACAGACAGTGTTTGGGTCCTGAAAGTAATTAAAAGTGCGACACAAGTAATACGGACAGTTACGGGCAGGCGCGATGTTCGTAGGACTTATGGGTGTGGTGTGCATGTGCGTAGATGTTCTAGAGTTAGTACGGACAGGTCTCGTGTCCTTAGGACACCTTCATTTTGGATAATTACGGACATCCCGGACACCGTGCGTGTTCTACGAACAGTTTGACCTTGCCTGCGGACATTACGGACAGGTGTAGTGTCCTTAGGAGACCCCCATTTTGGATAATTATGGACATTCTGGACACCACGTGTGTTCTTAGAACAGTTTCACCTTGCCTGCGGACATTACGGACAGGTATAGTGTCCTTAGGACAACTCCATTTTGGTTAATTCCGGACATTCTGGACACCACGTGTGTTCTTATAACAGTTTCATCTTATCTGCGGACATTACGGACAGGTATAGTGTCCTCAGGACACCTCCATTTTGGTTAATTACAGACATTCCAGACACTGCACATGTTCTTAGGACAGTTTCACCTTGCCTGCGGACATTATGGACAAGTTTAGTGTCCTCAGGACAACTCCATTTTGGTTAATACCGGACATTCCGGATACCACGTGAGTTCTTAGAACAGTTTCATCTTGCCTATGGGCAGTACGGACAGGTTTAGTGTCCTCAGGACACCTCCATGTTGGTTAATTATGGACACTCCGGACACTGCACATGTTCTTAGAAGAGTTTCACCTTGCCTGCGGACATTACGGACAAGTTTAGTGTCCTCAGGACACCCCATTTTCGTTAATTACAGACATTCCAGACACCGCGTGTGTTCTTAGAACAATTTTATCTGGCCTGGTTGAAGGTCCTCAGGACACCGCAATTTTGGTTAATTACGGACATTCCGGACACCCGCGCTGTCCACGGACATCTTAACTGCCTTTAAATAAAAAAAAAATAAGACACAAAGGACTGAATTAAAACACACACAATATTTTTTTTTATTAAATACAGATGTAAAATGTATGAAAGAGAGGGGGAAGCAGAAACTGACACAAACACAGGGGAATTGCGGGTTTTGAGATGATGCATAGGAGGAGATGAAGGGATGGAAGTCTCATCATAACGTTTTTCTTAGTGGGGAGGGTTTGGGTATAGTTGACTGGCATATGGAGAGAGGAAACAGATACATGCGGGACAATGATATTCAATTTCGTCTTTTATGTGGTCCTCCACAAAATGATTCAAAAGATTGAAATTTTCCATGAGCATGTCAATTTTTTGTTCCATGCGCTGCAGAGTATTTTCTAATGTCTTTTTTGATGTATTATTTTGAATGTTTGCATGGTCTGTTAAAAATAAATATATATGTTAAGTGCACATAAAGTAATGATTATTAATTTTCTTATATAGAGAAGTGTTTACCATTATTACCACTATCTTCAGACATTTCTTCACGTGGGAAATTTTCCTCAAGCGATTCTAAAGTACTGGACATTTCTGTGTAAAAAAAAAATATATTACTTTTAGTGTACTTAATACAGAAAGTTTAGAAATATATAAGAAAAATGAAGTTTACTTACTAGCTTCTGGTAAGTTGTGTTCTTACTGTTCTGCAGGTCTGCTGTTGCTCCGAGTTGTGCAGTTTCTGTGAGGTAATTATGTTGGAAGCATATCTTTTTTTGTTTTGGTATATTCCATTTTAGTACATATGGCATTTAAATGGATGGTTGATGTGTTAGATATATAGGTTCCACTTCTTATATAATTTTATATATAATGTGTTTGTGTGCTGCTTTTTGAACTTCTGCGGTGCTCATATGGCATGATAGAACAATTTAAGATACCCCCTGAGTTTTTGGGTAGTGTTGATGTTTTCCTCGTCCGTCCGCAGACATATGCACAGTCCGCGGACATCAAAATCACTATCTGGGGGTTCAGTATGTTTTATGTTACATGTATATAAAGTAAGGGAATCCTAATAAACATCTTTCAAATTTACACTATGAATATGTGTATTCAGTCAAAACACTTTGTTAAAGGGATTTTATGGTTAAGTTGCGCTACTAAAAGCCTATGAAGTTCAGTAAAAAAAACATTGTTAAAGGGACGTTATGGTTAAGTTGCGCTGCTAAAAGCCTATGAAATTCAGTAAAAAAAAAGTTGTTAAACGGACATTATGGTTAAGTTGCGCTACTAAAAACCTATGAAATTCAGTAAAAAAACTTTGTTAAAGGAACGTTATGGTTAAAATTAAAACCGAAAACCCCCTGAAATTCACTAGTTATGGTAAGCTAAGAAACCATAACTTGCGCCACCACCGTGCATTGCTAAGACTAACACCCAGGACATCAAAGATGACATCACAAAAGGGAGTTCCTTACTTTGGAGGATAGACAAGTTAAAATTCAAGAATCTGTGGCTTCATATATGACTAATTTAGGAAAACTTCCCACTACACCGCAAATGTATTCTAAGGATCCTTTGAGGATGCCAGTGGGTCCTTTATATATAAATTAAATGATGCCTCATTTACCACCTGCTCATACCAGCTAGAATCTGAAAGATGCCAGTCAACAACCGTTAGATGCTTGTTGGACGGAACAAGTTCAACGAGAGAAGGTTTGTTCTTTGACTGAGACTGATCAAAATGTTAATAGACCTAACTATAGTTATAAACCAAAGTACCCTAGCTGCAATTCACTAACTCATCAGAGTTTGATAGTAAAATGTAGAGGCGGGAAATTTCCGGTCTATGATTTGAATAGAGCATCTGTCCTGAATATTTTAGAAGAGATTCCTAAATTACAGGACATAACAACAAATGATTTAGTTCAGGTTGAATTCATTCATCATTATGATTCCTCGGTCGTTAGACTGTGGATGTTATCTGGAGCCATAAGAAACATCTTTTGGAATGCTTGTGATGATTTATATAAGTTAGGTTTTTTGTTAATTCATCAACCTAATTTGAATGTGAACATTAAAAAGCAGAATTAACAACTCTTGTTAAACATGAATAGTAATTTGGTTCCATCACCATTATTGATTTCCAGTATGCAATCTAACTCTTCAGTTTCAAGGGTGGTTTCAGTGACAAACTATTCTGATAAAACTCATTAACAACCCATTGTGGAGAGGTTAGCCAGCTTCAAACTAGCATCTTGGAATACTTGTTGATACTTACATTTAACTAGATTCTCTATAACACTATTGGAAGCATATGATATCATTTTATTGCAAGAACTTTGGCTTACCTCTCCACCGCTATTTATTTATTTATTCACATGTGTTTAGCACACATACAGCCCGGGGGCATCGTGGCGCTTGTTACAGATATGATTTGTTGTACATACATTGAAGTCATTACTTAGTTGCAGGAGAAGATTGCAGCTATGAAAAATGGCTAGTTGTGCATACATTGAAATCATTACTTATTTGCAAGAGAAGAGAAGTAGCTACAGGAGAGGAAGAGAGGAGAGGAGAGGATGAGGAGAGCGTAACGAAATGGAGGAAGAGGAATTAGTTAAACAAGGTGGTTTTCAGCTGTTTTCGGAAGGCAGTGAGAGAAGTTTCTGCTCTGAGCGTGCTGGGTAGAGCGTTCATAGCTTAGGGGCAATGTAAGGGAAACTTATTCCACCTGCTCTAGCTCGTTTGATGCGTGGGTCCCTAAGCTGGTTGGAGTGGCATTGCGTAGGTGGTCTGGAGGAGAGAGATCTGACTAGTGTGTCAGACAGGTATGAGGGTGCAGATAGGTTGATACATTTGTGCGCAGTGGTAAGTATTTTGAATGTAATGCGATCTTTGACAGGTAGCCAGTGTGCTGCCTTTCTGGCTTGTGCAATGTTGTCCCTTTTTGGTATATTGAGAGCTGCTCTTAGAGCATTATTCTGTGTTGTTTGGAGTTTATTGAGATTGGAGTTGGAGGTGCCAGCCAGTAGCGCATTACAATAATCTAGTTTGGCTCCAATGGGGGCTCTAGTAATAGAAAGGCAATTATCTTTGGTTAGGAAAGGTTTGATTGCATTAATGAGCTTAGTGCTCAGAGCGGATGCAGAAACAATGGAGTTGACTTGTTTGTCCATGGAGAGTGAGGCGTCAATGTGGACTCCTAGTGTTTTTACAGAAGGTAGAACTGGGATGATGCAATTGTCTATGGAGAAGTTGGTGTAGAGTGGGTCGAGGTTTGTGAGGATGGATTTTTGACCAAGCATGAGAATTTCGGTCTTGTCACCGTTAAGACATAGGCCGTTTGTGGCCATCCAAGCTTGGATGGTGGCGTATATGTTCTGGAGGGTGGCTGCGTCCTGATAATAGAGTCCTGTGAGCGGGAGGAGTACTTGGGTATCGTCGGCGTAGTTGGTCTATGTGATCCCAAGTGCATCCAGTTTATCAAAGAGAGGTTTGGTAAACAGGTTATAAAGGGTAGGCGCTGTGCATGAGCCCTGAGGGACTCCATACCTGATGGTGGTAGGCTCTGCATTAGCTATATTGGAGAACACTTTCATTACTCTTCCTTCGAGGAAGGAGGTGATCCAGTTTGTGGCTTGTTTGGAGAAATGTGAGGCCTGGGTGAGATGTTTCGTGAGGATGGCATGATCGACTAAATCAAATGCCGCTGAGAGGTCTAGGAGGAGCAGAAGGGCCGGTTTGCCTTTGTCTAGTATTAGGGTGATTTGGTTCTTCAGATCTAGTAGAGCGGTTTCAGTGCCATGACCTTTGCGAAATCCGGACTGCCTTTTACCTAGGACAGAGTTGTTTTCCAGGTAGGACTGTAACTGCATATGTGCCGCTTTATCTAAGATTTTCAGAAGAAATGGGACCGTTGTGATGGGTCGGTAATTGTTAGGTTGGGCAGGATCCAGGGTTGGTTTCTTTAAGAGCAGACACAACCAGGCCTCTTTAAGGCTGTCAGGGACAATGCTCGTCTTGAATGAGGCGTTGATGAATGCTGTGATGATCGGTGTGAGGGGTGCTGCACATTCTTTAATGATGTTGGGGGGGCATATATCGCCTTTGCATTGAGATGGTTTGAGCTGTTTGAGGATTTGGAGAGCATCTGCTTCGGTGATTGGAGAAAAATTAAATTTGGAGGCGTGCTGGTCGTTAGCGGTATTGGCGGCGGGGGTCTGTTGGGGGTGCAGAGCCTTGAAATGTTATGCTATTTTATTTTGAAGAAGGTCTATTTTATTTAATATCGCTGTTTGGATGCTATTGCACCAGGCTTCTTCCTTAACAATCTCATCTGTACAGATTGGGGGGACGGTGATCTCTTTAAAGATGGTGAAAAGCTCTTTTGAGTGGGAGTTAGCTTCCAGGGTACGTTTATTGTATGTTTCAGACTTAGCCTGAAATATAGCACTTTTGTATTTTTTAGAAATATAAAGAAAGTCTACTTTGGTGGTATCGCAGGGATTGGCCTGCCGTGTTTTGAGGGCTTGGCGCTTGCATTTGCGTAGGTTTAATAGGTCCTCTGTGAACCATGAGTTGGAGTGAAACAATTTTTTTTCTTTTTTGCTTTCAAGAGGAGCTGCGGTGTTGATGGCATGAGTGAGTGTGTCTTTGAAGATCTCTGCTAGAATGTTGGGGTCAGAGGAGAAAGGAGGTGCTAGGCACGGGTTGTTGAGAAAGGGATGTATATTGTCTGCTGTAAGTTTTTTGGCACTTCTGGCTAGCTTGGCTGGTGCGGGTATAAGTGGTTTGGAGTATAAGGAACCATACAAACTTTTAGTACCTGCTATTAAAAAAATAGAGCTAGACCGTCAGCTGGGCTTATGGTTGTGACAAAAACATCTTCTAATGTTACGGTGGAACCATAGAGTTCTCCTTGTCCGTTTATCAAAGAGGTCAAAATTAAAACTTATGGTGTGTAAATATATATCGGAATCATTTTGCAGTTGATGATAATCAGTTCCTTAAGGACATGGACATAATTTTGCATTCCTTAGTCATTGATTCCACAACTGAGTATATTAAAGTTGTGGGTTATTTGAACATCCAATGTTTGCCTTCAAAAAATGAAGTGCTATCTGACTCTGCTCAGCGGTGGATGAATTTAATGGATGAACATAATCTCCTCATGGCCAATGAAAGCAATATCAATGAGGGGACGATGACCAACACCTGGCAGAGAGGAGAACATTCCACAATGATAGATTATATATTCACAGACCGCAATTTATTTGCTAGGATGGACAACTATGAGATCATAATAAAATCTGTGAGTGACTATCACATTCTAGCTGTGCGGTATTTGTTACCGATCAGAGATTCAACAGGAAGGGTTGAACATATGAATCAGCAGCTCTCATGCTACAGTAAGGGAAATCGAATTATGTGGACTTCTGAAAAGTTGCATGCCCTGATGCAAAGAATTATGTATCCGCCGGACACTGTCTGTCCTGAGCTTTATTATAAAGTGGGAATGTATGTAGCTGCAATGCAACTCTTTAAGAGTAATGTTAAAGGGGAAACATTCCAGCTATATTACATTCTCATATATATGATGAGGCATTGCAATCTAGAAAGTCTAAATTGAGAGCGGATATATGAATTCTAAAAGATCTCCCGATATCGGTTAGAGTGACCCAAGTAAGACGACTCAAAAATAAATATATAAGAATTGGGTGAAATTTAGAAGAGCTCAGATGTACCTTGTGGATGAACAAAACATGTTACGGTCACTGATGTCAAAGAGTTCTGCCTTGATTTGGGTGCTGATCAACAAAGTAACTTTACCAGCTCAAACGTTAAGGCAGATAAATGCGGTACCGGAACTAGTTTGGATTCAATATTATTCTACCCTTTATGCTGTTACTCCATGGGTTAGATTACCTCCTGACAGGCTAGATACTCATCAAGACGATTTAAAAATATCAGAAGAAGATATTGTATTCTTTCTCTGAAAATTGTCCTCTTCCCAGGCTTATGGTCCGGATGGCTTGTCAAACATTATGTTGAAGTCTCATCCACATGCATGGGCTCAAATCTTATATATAATCTTCATCCAAACCATTGTGACTGGTCATATTCCTTCTACCTTACAGAAGTCGGCAATAGTACCCATTTATAAGAAGGGTGATAAAAACCCTCCCCACGAACTTTAGACCGGTGGCATTGTTAGATGCACCAGGCAAAATGTTTTCCCGATTCATATTAAAAGATTTTAACAGTTGGGCGATGTGAAATAAAATACATAACCCCGATCAATTTGGTTTTTATGCCTGGGTTAAGTACCGTGGTTAACTTGTATGCGTAAAACACCAAGAAGGACAGAGACACAACCTTTATATGCCACATTTATAGACTTCCAGACATCATTTGACTCTGTATCAAGAGATTTACTTTATGTCACATTTGAGAAAGCAGCATGCCCACAACATCTACAGCATTGGATCCAAGAGTTCCATTTGAATACTTCGATCCAAGTCAGGCTGACGCTAGATGGCATACTTTCAAACTCGATTAAAACGTAGAGTGCCTGAAACAGGACTGCCTACTGGCTTCGACTTTATTTAATTTCTTTATATCAGATGTCAGTAAGGAATTGCTTCATGTTGTCTCAGATCCTCTGCGACTGGTGTTTCATGCAGTCCCCTGGCTTTTCTACGCTGCTGTCGAAGATGCCACTGGGGCTGCAGGCTTTGCTGAATGAATTGGATAAGTAAGTACGAGGAAATGATTTAATCATCAATCATTCTTAATTGAATATTATCATTTTTGCTAATCATCTGAAAAGAAAACAAAATAAGTTTAAATGGAAGTTCCAAAATCTGGGACTGGGATTGGACCAATATCGAAACAAGTGTTTGACAAGAAAACATTTGAAGGTGTCTACATCTCTTGGTAAAAAGCCCCAAACTCCTGAATCGTATATTATACAATTCCCTTCTGCACGATATCGTGATTTATATATACGATTTAAACTCAACATTTGACATTCAAGAGAGATTCTGGCCAAATGGAACCTAATTGATGCAACTGAAAATACTTGCCGGTTTTGCAAACATGAAAATGAAATAGAGACACTGATACATCGTATTACCAATTGTCCCCAATTGTTAGCATTGAGAACAAAATACTTTGCTCGCTTTTTCATCGGATTTCGGTATATGTCACATTAATCTTTTTGGGATAGTTTGTATAATGCTCAATTGACCTCAATGAGAATAGCAACTGTGGATATTGTATTAGCTCTACAGTTGGATGAAAGGGGTAATATACATTGTGATAATGCAACCAAGCCCCAAGGAGATAGGTTTTCTTAAAAATGTCCTGCGAAAAAATGTCCTGTCATTTAATACTGAGATCTAGTGCCTTAATTTAAAATATACTGATGCTAATGATGATCGATTGAATTCAAATGAATTATAAGAATTATACTCCTTTCTTAAATGTTTTGTTAGATAGAATTTTTATATAGAAATAAGATGAATTAGTTTATATTTTTAAACAGTAATAAAATGATGAAATGATATATGTTGTTGATTAGGGAAATCTTTGTATTCAGATGATTTTATTTGCTAATTGTTTACTGATTGTATTTAATGAAATATATTAAAAAGTTGTTTCTAAAATAAAAAATGAAAGTAAATCTCAGTAGCCCCTCTGCATTAATCTCTGCTATCCCCATTACCCATTTCTTGTTCCAAAATATTGCTCCCTCTATGACCATTTGTGGTTTTGCAGGACATTCAGATATTCCCATCCCTTAACATTCATCTTTGGATCTCTGTGCCTCTAAATTCAGCAGAACAGTCTAGGGGTGCTAACCACACGTGGAATAAGCCCACATATGTAACATGCTTCACTCACTTGGGCCTTGCCAATAGCCTTCATGGTGTTGTACCAAACGTTGGAACCATCAGAATGATGTTGATCTAACACAATATTATTAGCTTCTATATTCAGTTGTCTTTTGTGTCTGGTCACAAGGTTGTCTCTAAGAGTGATTATATATTCTGTTTTAGTAACATTATACCTATTACCTTTAATACCTAATCTCAGTAATTCCATTTGTGCAAAAGAAATAAGGAGAGACAACATATCCCTATAAATACATTCTTGTCATTTCTACAATTGTTCATTTTGGTTTCTTGAATACTGTCTGCCGCACTTGCTCTGCTGTAACCAAAAGAGCTAATTCTGCTATTGTACATTTTCAGAGATTTTTAAAATTACCCAGCCCTGAAATCTCTTTATTGGCTCAAAGTGGCTGCATGGATTAAATTCAAGACCCTTTGCATTGTCTGCAAGGCTGTTTGGGGCTTGGGTCCACAGTAACTTCAACTCTCTCTCCGTAAATACATTCCAACTTGAGCTCTTCACTCCTTCACCTCAAACTCCCCCAGGGTCAGTAGCTTCTCCAAGCAACAAGTTGGGGGTAGATCCCTTTCCCCGGTTGGGGCCTCCCTCTGGAACAGCCTCCCTGCCTCTCTGAAACTTGAGGAGAACCATCTTTGGTTCCACAAGCACCTCAAGACCTTCCTCTTTGCTTCTGCTTTTGCTCTTCCTCTCCCCTGCCAATCTGTCTGCCTTGGCAACAGGCACCTGTTTAACCTCTGATTCCGGGCCCAGAGCCCTCCCCTCCAGCCACACACCCACACTGCCTCCTGGCAACCCCTGCAATTGGGTCTGTATCTGCAACCCTAAAGTCCCCTTCCAGTACTTATCAGACACATGTTGTCTCCACCTTATTCTCGCACTTACCTCCTGCTGGCCGCACTACCTGTTGTTGTTCTATCACATGCTCAGCACTTTCAACTACTGCCCTGCCCCTCGCACTTTCCCTCTTTCCTCTCCCCTGCACTTGCAAGTTTGCAATGTCACTGGGCCTAGTAAAATCGTTGTTTTGTCCTCCTTTGTTTCCCTTCCCTTGACTGGTTGTGTTCTGAAAGACCTGTGTGTGCGCACAAATAAAATATCATATTATATCATATCATAATATTTTTGGTTGGTTCTTGTTTGAATCCCAACCTTTGCTTCTCATTAATGCTGTGGTGCTGTGCAAGTGTTTTTTCACAGATTACTTAGATGCACTGAGGCACAGCAATTCATTAAATTTCATAACTTTCCGTGTTTTGCCGATGACACCCAGCTTTCTTTCAGGCTCCTCTCAGCCTCTACTGCTCCTTCACTCATATCAGACTGTCTGTCTGCTATTCAAGAATGGTGTGCCTCCATCGATCTCTGCATTAATGCCAGTAAGAATGAGATCCTCTTCATTGGGACTCCTGTGCCCACCTCCCTCTCTCTCTCTCTGGCCGCCCACCCTGGTCCCTCTACCTACTCCTTCCAGTGAGGCTAAGAACCTTAGGGTCATCTTCAACCCAACCCTCTCCTTCTCTCATCACATCTCTGATGCCTATAAGAAGTCACACTATCAGCTGCACCTCCTCAGAGGTAATTCTTCATTTTCTTACTTTCCCCCAGAAGCTCACTTTCTCCAGAGTCCTGGTCCTCTCTAGGCTGTACTACTGCAACAGTCTCTTTCTAAATCTGCCTCCCTCTACTTTTCACCCTGTACAATTTATCCAGAACAGGACTGAAAGACTTGTCCTTGTCCTCAGCGCAGGGATCATATGTTTCCAGCTCTGAAATCTGTCCATTGGCTCCCTGGGGCTGCGAGGACCAAGTTTAAGACCCTCTGCATTGACCTCAATGCTTTCTGGGACCGGGGGACCAGATTACATCCAACTCTCTAGTCCTAAACATTTTCCTTCTTGAGGCATCTGCTCATCCAACTCCAAATTGTTGAGGGTCTGAGACTTTTCCAGGCAGAGAGTGGGTGTATAGCTCTTCCCTCAGCTGTGGCCTCCCTCCAGAACAGCCTCCCTTCCTCTCTCATACTTGAGCAGGACCACAGATGGTTCCAGAAGCAACTCAAGACATTCCTTTTCGTTTCCACATTCTCTCTCACTATCCCTTGCTGATGTCCCTTTCTGCTGCACATACTGGTTACCTAGCCACCCACTGAACCTAGGGGTCCAGGATCCTGCATGACCGGTTGCCCTTCCACTGCCTCCAGGCCTTCCAACCACTTAAGGGGCTGTATCTGCAACCCTATAGTCCCCTGACTCTCTGCACACATGAGCCACCTCCTGGCTTTACTTACTAGTTACTTGCACCTTCCCCTCCCCCTGCCACTCCTGGCTATTCTCCCTCTTCCCCCCACACTCACATGATCTGAATGACACAATGCCTAATAAGATTGTTGTTTTGTCCTCCTTCTACAGGCACCTTATAAATGACTTATATCATATCATATCATATCATATCATATCATATCATATCATGTACTGTTGTGCGGAGCTATGTGTAGTTTGTTTTGTTGTTGCGGTGTAGTGAAGTTTGTGCGGTTTGTTGTGCTTTAGGGTTGTGGTTGTGTTTGGTTAGAGTTTGAGAGGTGTGTGCAGTGGGGTGAAATTGTTAGTGGGTTGGTTATTTGCCTCGCTAACTAGAAGTGATATGTGCTAAATTTCCACGTTCGTTCTAGATGTGGCACGTGAATATCTCTGCATTTATTTGTCTAGATCTGGCACTGGCTAATATTCTCAATCCTGTCTATATATGATGGACGCCAATATTAACAATTATATCCAAATGTGGCACTGGCCCACCTTAATAATCCTGTCTTGATGCGAAGCAAGCTAGCATTCACAATTCTATCTGGATGTGGCATAGGAAATATTCCCAATGCAGTCTACATGTGGCAATGGCTAATGTCCGCTATTCTATCTAAATGTGGCACTGGCTGACATTCACAATCCTGTCTAGATGTTACTCAGGCTAATGTGTCACATGTGTCAAATAATCAAATATCCATGTTCTGCAATAATTACACAGGCCTAGGAGTTGCTGCATTTCTCTGACTGTTTTAGGCTGTGGTATGTTTATTACTGCTGTGACTCTGTCTGGGCTTATCCTTCTTCTTGCTGAGGATATGATCAGTCCAAAGTATACTACTTCCTTTTGACACTTTTATAATTTGGCCTTGTCCACCTTGCACCCTTTGTCTGCAAGTATCGTCAAGAGTTGTATTATGTCTTTTCTACACTGTTCTTCTGTGGTGCTGCACACTAATAAGTCATCAACGTACTGTAGTACTGCACTGGCCATGTGGATGTTCCCGAGGACCATTTGAAAGACCCTGTTGAAAACACTACGGGTTTCACAGTACCCTTGGGGCAAAGGAGTGTGCTTAAATGGCTTTCTGCAATATGAAAACGTTGTATTGAAAGTCTGAGTGGAGTGGTATTGTGAAGAATGCATTCTAAGGATTCTATCACATAAACGTAAACTGCATTAGCGGGTATATTACACAGTATTGATGCAGCGTTTTGCACTAATCGATATTCTGCTTCCACTATGTCATTCAGAGGGTGCAGATCCTGAATACATCTCCATGATGATCCCTTTGCTTTTTTCAGTGTAACTGCAGGTCCTACAGTGTGGTCTTCTCTTTTTTTCAGAACTGCAGTACCATTGTCTCAGAGCCGATGTGGTCCCCCTCAAGTCCCCAAGTGTAGGCACTTCCCAGTGTGATGTGGAATTCCTGCAGGACAAACTCAATGAAAATATATATCTATACATCCCAGGAAGATCCCCACATTGGGTGATGCCACTGTTGCTGCTATTTTGATCTGATTTTTAAGTATAAAAAACAGATGCCCTCTTTCTCCGTCCTTCAAGATGTCTTACTTTTATCGTTGGTTACGCTACTGTCAGCAATGGCTAGGGTAGCTCTAGCAAACATGCATCTGAAAATGTGATTTTCATCCACAGAGAAAGAGTCTGATAGAGAGCATGGCATCAGAGAGAGTTCAGTGAGAGAGAGGGAGGGAGAGAGAGAGAGAGAGAGAGAGAGAGAGAGCAAGAGAGAGATAGAGAGGTAGAGCTATCTCTTAATGTCATTAGCAGATGGTTGATGCTGTATTAATCCCTGAAACTGTTGATAAGAGCCAGTGATGGGAAATGAATAGATAATTCATGAAAACTAGGGTGTTCAAGTTGTCCACTTTGGAAATCTGTGGGATCATTTACATAAGGAGAATATATTTGAAGTGGCAGAAGGAAATTAAATTGCTTCCTTTCCATATAGATGAATCAGGATCCTCCTGTGTTATGGAACAAAGAGAATGATGGAGTATGACCCCTTCCTTTCACTGACTAGATGTCAAAGACAATGGCTCCAATTAACACAAATTATGAATAATAATAATAATAATAATAATAATAATAATAAAACCTAAGTTGCATTTCAAAGTCGGGAGGCCCATGGTCTGGATAATATCTGCCTCTGGTCACAGGGATCAAAACGGCATCTCTAACCCTTGATGCAGTATCACATTAACCCAGCGGAATCAAAGTAGTGTCGGAAGAGACCTCGGTACTGACCTGGCTTCCTACAGTGTTAGAGGTGTGGCTTGACATGCTTCCTTACATTCAGAGGTACTTTCCTCTGAGTTGGTAGAACGCTTGTTAGTCAGTGAGTGAAGTGGAGCCTCGGCACCCTGCGTTCCAACATCTGAGACCTGTGACCGGGCACCGTGTGGCAGTGTACCTGAAACCCACCTCGGCTGCTGGAGTAAGGTGGAGTGAGGTGGTGCGTTCACATGGCTTCCCAGCGGTGCCTCTACTACTCTGCAGTGATCTAGGGAAGTAAGTCAGTAAACTGAGCCACCAGGGGTTTAGTTTACAGTTTGCTGATCTTTGCTGTTCTTCGTTGGTTTTTATTGTTCTGAAGATGGGAGGGAGTGTGGACCCATAATTGTCGGATTTATAGCCCTGCCTAGCTTCCCGGAGTCATCTTCACCGTGCATTGAGAGTCTGTCCTCGCAATTTCTTTTTTCACTATAATCTTCCCGCTGAGTCCTGATAAATGTACTGCTTTGTGATGAAGTTGTGGTAAAGGTGTGGTAGTCTTTGCAGTAGTCACTTATCTGTGCTGAAATCTACTGCTATGCCTCGCAACTGTGGGCTCTACTCTGCTGACTGACCTACACAATCCTGGTAGGATCGCGTTAGTGCACACGTGGTGACAAAGCAGTGGCAGTTTTAGCAGTCATTGTAGGAGTCAGGGTATTGGACAAAAAACAAAATCTTGTGAACGTGAAATTCCTCGTGGGCAGCCTCAGGCTGTCTGCGCTAAAGTGAAGAAGTGAACGTTCTGTAGAGGTAAACCATCCCATCGCCGATTGACATTGTATAAAGTTCAGAGGCTTTTAAAGACCAAACCAATTAATATGAGAAAAGCAACACTGCACAGTGCGAACATACGTTTGCATAATTGCCCAGCTAATAGCATTGCACGAGCTGAAAGCAAGGTAACAGCTAAAAGATCTTTGGCTAAACAGCACACTCAATAAATTTCACAATCCGCAATTATAAACGTCTTTCATTCTTCCAAATCATTAACGTGAATATGAGTATTGCAGAGGACACGCTGAATAAATCTCCATCGCAAATGATAGACATTAAAAACGTAATTTTGAAAATGGGGACTGGCCTTCAAAGAGAATTGTTAGGTGGTGAAAAAGAGTTACCGCACCACGAAATGGATTCAAATGTAATAGATACAAACCTATCTTACTCTCCGGACCTTACTGCTCTGGCATCATTCTCCCATACTTTTGACTCATTGGCAATAACTGATGGTATTGCTGATGGAAGGTCAAACGGTCATGATTCAGAGTATAACAAGAATGGAAACACTCTCCAAAGAGTCTATAATGCATTATTATATAAAGTAGAAGCATTATCCTTACTCATAGCCACGATAGGTAAGGACCAGGCTGAAATTAAGGAGTCCTTAGCCAAGCTAGTGGAACAGCAGCAAAGAAAACAAAATGAGCCCCCCTTTAAATTCCACACATGTTTCCACTATATCGGTGAGGGAAAGGGTTGCATTAGTGCATTAGTCCCCTGCCCTTTCATTCATTCGTCTGAACATGTAGACCGTATTGACAATTGAGTCAGAGCCCAAAAGTAAAATAAATAAGAAACTTGTGGAAAAAACGGCTGCTAAAACAGTAACATTCGCACAAACTGAAACCTCCAAATCCCAAGAAATCAAAGATACTACCAAAATAAATATAGCAGCTGGTGGGTTGTCAGAAGTTAAAAACTGACTGCCACGCAATAAGAGAACACGTTTTACTAATACCATTATGTGTGATTCATATTCGTCAGCCATTGCTAAATGGGCCACTGGATTGTACCGTTCCTTCAATAACAGCGGAAATTCAAGTGCCGTCCTGGTTAAATTTGGTGTTCCCCAAAATGCTGGCAAGAACATCTTGATGCTGTGTAAACCCTGACTATTGTTACTGGATTAATAACTCTAAGGTAATTATAGTGGCTGCAGACTCATGGCCTGATAACACTGAGGCATCACTAAAAAATCATGGGCTGATAAATAGACAATTGCCAATTGGAAGGCCGGATATAAACACCAATTCTAATAAGATCTTGGGCAAATGGGTTGTTTTAGAACCTACCCTATCTCTTGGCCATGTTAAAGCCTCTCCCGGATTTCGGTCTGATAAATTTGGCCGATATCGCCTGTGTTGAACTACCTAGAATGGGCAGCCACACTAATTGGGTCTAGGTTAAATGTACTACCGTTTTGATTGTGGCTCCATTAAAGTCTAATATTGCACAAAATCGACAAAACTGGGACTCTCCCTACCATCTGTTGGTAGAGTTAAACACCTATGAAAAGATGGAAAAATCGGATCAAATTAAACCTGTAATGAAAACAATGCAAAAACGAGGGCCAGAGAAGAGGGACAGAGCCATTTTCAGGTGCCCCTTTTACAAGCAAGACCCATATGGAGCCCGTAGTGGTGGACGTTTGGACCCCTGAAGTTATTAGCAATGGGGCAAATTGACTGTTTATCCCGTTGCACTCTTTAAAGCGGACCTCATGGAACACGCGTGGATATTTAGTTCACTCTGTTGGTATAGATGCTATTGAGCAGAGCAGTGGCTTTTCTTTTACAAGAAACCTGGTGTCCACGCCCCTTCTATATTGATCGTTTTCAGATTATTTATAATAGAGTTTGCGTTAATGGCAACCAGGTGGAACAAAAATGAATTCTCCTTATGTATTAGTGGCTATTTTTAGAGGAAAGACAATTATGAAGTCACCGATATTGATTATAAATATTTATGATCCGCTGGGAGGGATCCATACCAAGGCTATCCAAGCTGAAATTGATGATATTATTGTCAAGTGGTATGATATCACCTCCTCTGCCTCTATTACTATGGCAGGTGATTTTAACACAGGTAGCCATCACATTGCTCCTCTTTTGGTTGACAAAAATAAATCCCATTGCCCTAATTTTATTAAAGAACATGACCTAACACAGTTACAATATAAAAGCCACCTAGAAACGAGCTGGGGGTAGATCTCTGTCTTCGGCTGGGGCCTCCCTCTGGAACAGCCTCCTGCCACTCTAAAACTTGAGGAGAAACATCTCCGGGTCCAGAAGCACCTCAAGACCTTCCTCTTTTCTTCTGCCTTCGCTCCCCCTCTCCCCTGCTGATCTGTTCTCTCTTGGCACCATGCACTTGGCCACCCTCTGTCTTTTGGGCCCAGGTACCTGCTCATCCTGTCACCCTCCCGCACTGCCTCCGGGCCACCCCTTGCACTGGGGTCTGTATCTGTACCCATACAGCCCCCCCTTTTTTCTTCCTGCACTTATCGGACCTACCCTGTTTACTGCCTTAAACCTAGCACTTGCAAATTGCTGGCAGCATTACCACTCTTTGTTGCCTTTATTATTTATTTATTGTTATTTATCTGTTTCTCCTCTTCTTCGCACTTTCCACCTCCCCCCCTTCCATGCACTTTTCCCCTTCCCCCTCTCCCATGCACTTGCGCGCTCTCATTGTCACTGGGCCTAGTAAGATCGCTGTTTTGTTCTCCCCTGTTCCCCTCCCTTGCCGTGTCACGCTCTGAAACACTACGAGCGCGATAGAAATAAAATATCAATCAAGCAATAGGGGTCAAAAAGAAAAGTATACATGGACAAATGTTCATTATATATAACTCCTTGACTATGTGATGGTGGACTATGATCTTTTCTTAAAATGTAGTCAGATCAAGATCACGTTTAACAACATAAACAATCATGCAATCCTAAACTGGGACTATGGACTTGAAACTACATATGTTAAATAAGAAATATTGTGTAAACATTGAGTCTAATATTCAGGGAAATTGACTTACCTGGTAGGAAAACAATATTAGGCGAATAGAATAAGTCTTAAATCAGCCTACATATGACCTTGAATCTGCCCTGCATTCATTGAATTGGGTACTTGAACACATGCTTTGTACAAAAATGAGATACCCCAGCTCGAATAATAAAATAAGGTCTAACTTTAATGGGAAGATGGAAAAAGCCATTTTTGATCCCCAAGTTGCAGAATAAAATCAAACATATTTTAAAACTTGTCTACAAATTAGGAGAGACACGGTTGAAAGTGACAATATGAACAGGCCTTATTAAAACATTAGCAACCGATACAGAAATTGGATCAAGCACCATAAAAGATCTTTTAATACAACAAATTGGTTAATGTTGTTTGGATGGCTTAAAACTATAATTTCCAGAAATGTTGGTCCCATTTCAATTAATTTAGAAAGAGACTCACCCCCTTGGAATGAAACCTAGTCTCTGAAGGAAAATGGTGTGCACATATTGTGGATTTATATAATGCCCAAATTCCATATTGTTGTAAAATTACCCTTCAGTTTGACGATTTTAAATCTTCGAAATTTAATATAGATAAAGACTCTCTAGTGAATATTATTATTAAACTGAAGAGATCCCGCCCCCCTGGGTCGGACGGGATACCTAACGTTGTGATGAAGTCAGATGTGGACCTATTGGGAAAAATTATAAATAAACTGTATACTCAACAAAGTGGTTTCATACTAGAAAGCTGGCATAGTTCTGTACTGATGCCTATTTTTAAAAAGGGGGATTGATTGGACCCGTCTAACTATAGACTTTTAGCAATAAATTATTCTAGCCAAAAGATATTTGCAACAATGATATTAATAGAAATGACCAAGTGTGTGGACAAAAATAATTTATTGAGCAATTTCCAGACAGGCATTTGCAAATCATACAATACAATTAATAATATTTCGGTATTGCAATATTTAATTGCCAAAACGAATATTAAATTTAAACCTACTTTGCATTGTTGCTATATTGATTTTAGCATGGCTTTTAACGTAATTTCACGCCCCTTTACTTTGGTGCAAGCTTAGGGACTGGGCCATAGATAGTACTTTACAATATTATATTTAACTTTATACAGGCACCTCAGTTACAGTCTGACTAAATTAAACTTTGTGGTACAGATAGGAGCTTGAAAAAAGCTGTGCCCTAGCTCCTATTTTATATATATTTTATATAATCTGTACACAGCCTATCTGGACTGAGTGTTATCCAAAATCCATAATTTTCCAACTAAAATCAATGGGGTACATGTGCCATGGCTGGTCTATGTGGATGACATCATTTGATTTGATCAAACTGTTGTGGGGATGCAGCGATTCTTAAATGCATTGGTATAGTATGCAGCCAAGAACTCCATGATGATAAATAAAATGA
This sequence comes from Ambystoma mexicanum, assembly GCF_040938575.1. Classification (NCBI taxonomy): domain Eukaryota; kingdom Metazoa; phylum Chordata; class Amphibia; order Caudata; family Ambystomatidae; genus Ambystoma; species Ambystoma mexicanum. The sequence continues at coordinate 929,991,979 of NC_090921.1, read as the reverse complement.
AAACAAAAATGATGTCTTTGGGTAACAGCAAGCGGGGTAAGGTATCCAGGAAATGGAAATTATAGGAGTAAGCACTTGAAAATGTTAGTGAATACATTTACCTAGGCTTCCACATTAGAATAAACCCACCCTTAACTTATTATGAGGAGCGAATAAAAAATAAAATATGAAAAAATGGCTGGTTGTAAGACATTATGTGATACACAGTGGCAGCCATAATGTGGAAGGATTGCTGAAGGTGTATCACACTGCTATTATACCAGGAATATTATATGCCCTGGTGGTGATGTCATTAGCACAAGTGAAATGGTTGGACCGCCTGGAAGCAAGGATTTTTGCACGCTGTTGTTAATTTTTCCCTATCCGTGCCGGTGGAGGCACTAAAATTGGAATTTTGTCAGAAGGCTCTGCTTACGTCGTGGCGCGTCCAGAAAGTCCTTCTATTTGCTAAACTCAGGCACACCAATTCTAATTCAAACTGGTTGCTAAAGCTCCTGGGTATAAATATGGACAAGGGGGAACAAATGTGTTGATATTGGAGATTAATCATTCCACTATGGTACATGTGGAATTGCTTAGACTAGAAAAAGACATTTGTGATGGTAACCCAAATTATAAAATGATAATAAGAAAGAAGTTAAGACTATGGGATGTGGCCAGAAATGTTTAACTGCTGCATGCTAAGAAAAAATATAGGGATTTCTCGTATCAGAGTTTTACTATGAGTGAACCACGTAGCTGGCTGATCAAGCTCTGCTGCTTAGAACTCAAACGTTTTTTATTGCAATTAAGATTGAATATATTACCTACGAAGGAGTATATTTCCAAGTGGAAGAAAACTGAAGTATCAGACTGGTAATGTTTTCTCTGTCATTCAGGGGTGGAGTCCATCTGACATACACTAACAGACTTTATATTTTTAGAAAAAATATTATTTTAAGGTATATGCAGAATATGTCGTACAGATAGAAGATATCAGAAACAACCAATGTTGGTCTACTTTAGTTGATGCCGAATCTGTAGTTATAATATCTGATGCTTTTGATATATGGAAAGAAGTACAAAATAACTTTTTACACTGATGTCTGTGCTTTTTTATAGTGTATTATTAGTTTACAGTAATTACGCTTTTTATGAAGCAAAGGCACATTGGTATTGCTTAATAATCTTTTAAAAGTTTATATCTGTTCTTAATGGTTTTCTATTTTGTGCTGAAAGTTGGTAATTAAATATTGCACTATAATACAACAATAAAAAAATAAAGGAGCCCATGCCAACATATCTGCAAATCATTCATGCATAGAGACATCCCCAATGCTTGTCTCGAAGAATGTTCAGCAGAAGAAAGCACCCTTTACATAAAGATCCTGCTGTGAATTAATTTCACAAGGGTATGAGAAGAACTGTTCTTGCCTTTTGGCTTGAATTGGTTCATAGAGAATGGAAACAGGATTTTATTTGAACACAAAGCCAACCAGATGATGGCTTTCCATCCTTTCTTCCTGTGCCAGAATACATTCTGTATATCTGATCCTTAGAAGACATGCTGGAATGTAAAAGTGTTCAGGTGGTATTAACCTTGTACGAGTTCTAAATGTAACCCAGCACACAGATACACATACATTCCATCTGAAAATCCCATATTAATGTCAGAGGACCTAACATCATAAACTGATAGGACAAATAGTAACTTCCACATTGCAGGCGCCTAATTTCCAAGAAAGGGGCATAGTTTGTTCCCTCAGCAGTGATATTAAAGACTCTGAAATTATGATTGTGATGCTGGAAATACATCGGAGGGACAGGACCTCTGAATCCTTGTCCTTTACTGATTTTTATTTTGTGTTCTGTCGTGTTTTCCACACAGGAGTTCATGTGGGACTCCTGGTGGTGCAGCTCCCTCCTTTGGTTTTGGTGAACGGACCCCATGGGATACCCTTGTGGCACCCATGGGTGGGTGTGCAACCCTATGCCCCTATTGTATATTTTTGGGCACCTGTGTGTGGCCCACAGAGCAGGGTACGGGCTGGTGGCAGCTACGTGCTGAATTGACTGGTGCCCTGAGCATCCTCCAATTTGGGATGCCCAGGCCCTGTCATTGGAATCGGTAGATTCCTGATGGAGACAAGATGGCCCCCGTGGCCTCTTGCCTTCCATCGCCTGTTACCTTGATCTTCCCGAAGTCCCGGGAAGCCCTGTTTCTGTCCCTTCTTGCTGATTGGCTGTTGGGTTGAGGTTACATACATGGTAGTCTGGGGAAGTGCCGACCAGACTGGCTGAAGCCTTCCCAACGACCGTATTGTGGGTACGGCTGTGGGTGGGACCTGGGTGAATGGAGTGTGTGACGAATACGCATTCTGTGTTGTGGATGTCTAGTATCTGTTGTTTGACACAATGAATGAGTCAGCCCTGCCCGAAACTGGTATGAAGGCAGTGTGGAGTGTTGAATGTCTGGGTACCTGTCCCAATACACATAACTTGTTGTGAGTGTCTAGAGAGAAGCAAATGGCCTGAATGCACTATGCACCTGATTGGCTGCCTGCCAGCATGAATGCCCTTTGCAGTGATTGGATGCTTGAGTATGACCCAGCAGAATGAATGGGAGATCAACAGTACATCTGGGGACCTCTAACTGCTTGGAATCGTGTTCAGAAGCTGAAGTCCACTATGACAAGTAACTGGAGTGAAACTGAAGCTTAACCTTGAAGCCCTGCTGGACGAGAAGAATTGTTGTTGCTCTCCTTCATCAATCTGAAAGCTGCTGTGTCTCCAAGGACTGACCCAGAGAGGACCTGGTAAGGAGCACTCTCCCGAGCTATGAGGGACCATCATGCACCAGCTGACCTCTGCCAAAGCTCCCGGGTAGACAGACCTATGACAGGCTGCCGACCGGAGACAGGGACTGCAGTGGAATCCCAAAGAGAAGCACCCCAACTGTTGTCCACCCCCATCGACAACCGCCATCGCCGACCGGAGCCGCCGTGCTCTTATTGCCTAAGAACTTAATTGGATCCAAGGACGCTCTCACCTGCACCCCAGCCCGCCTTATCCCGCCGGAGAAGGCCAGGCCGTCGATGCGCCGAGGAGCATCCTTCGGTGGGTTTCCCACCACCCACAGACCACAGAGACAATGACGACTCTGCGCTCTTGCTGGGCCACAGTTCTTCAAACTGTTTGTGGTCCAGAACTATTGATATCGAGGTCCTCCACACCTCTTCCTTGCAGGACGTTTACGCTTTCCCGTCGACGAGCACTGCTAGGAAAGAAGCAGCCACTTCACCGTCATAGCTCACCCTGTTCTCCGTTGGACATTCGACGACCCGTGACTCCTGCCTTAAAGGGAGGACACTCAGGAAGGGCTGTCGATTCCCCCGACGAGGAACACTACAACGCCAGGTACTTTGGGGTCGCAGAAATATTGGAAAGTCTCTTGTAAACAATACATGGACTGGGCTTGTGATATGTCTTTATTTTACATGTTGCCCAGGTGGGGGATCTCCACACAGAACTGTGTCTAGTGGTAGGGGCCAGTATTCTTCCAATTGTTCTAACCAACTGCTTTCCTCTTATATCTATTGTTGGTTTCCTTTACAAACTGATTTGTGTGACATTTAACTGTACAGTTGATGCACTTTAAAGAGATCGTATAGTAATTGTGCTACCACGTAGAACTGTATATTTGCCTTTATAGATAACCGAGTACAAAGTGAGTTATCGTGATATTGTACATAACCTTGAATATTAATTATATAAAGACTGTGTTTTAACTAATACAGTGTGCGGACATTCCTTTGTGGGTTCTTGGGGACTACACTGTACTTGAGAACCAGCCTGCATCACCTCCTGAGAAGCTAGGCCTTGATTGCTCATCCATTGCTACCTTATAGAGAATCTAGGCAGGGGTTCTGTGCCTCTCCTCTACCAAATAGAGAGCGGAGGTACAGACCCCCCTCCGGTCCTTCATAATGATACTCCCTAGGTTGTATATGAATCCGTAGATCATATCCTTAAGAATCAATGTACTCAGATACTCTCTTATAAAAACAGACATTAATTTCTCATCAACCAGATCTCAGAGTGAGGCAACATACGATCACAGAGAAGTATGCCTCTTCCTATTAGAGAAGAGTGAATCAATAAGCATTATTCATTATTCTTTTGTTAAGGATAACCACTATGAGAATGCTTTATGGTGAAATGAGGGGACACACCATGCAAAAGGATTTAAGATCAGGATGATTAACAGTTCTGAAAAGGATCGGGCTCTGAGCACATTAATTAGCACATACACTTTGATATGACACTGATTCCCAAAGTGAACGCAATATGAGACAGTTCTAGCAGGAGCCCACTGTCTTAGATGCTGCACCTTGTGCATAGTAAGGGGAATGGGATGTGCCAGGATGTACAGTACTCATGATTATCCTGGCAAATGTGGACAATGAAGCAGTAGTGAAACCAATTCTGCTTGGCATCTCCACATCACTCAGGGAGGATATACAACCAACATTTCAGATGGAGAATCTGATCAGCCACAAACTGACCTTTACTGTGAGAGTAAAGCGTACATCAACTGCTGTAAAATCCCTCAGGTGCAAGTTATGTAAGAATTCATTCATTGAGTGCCATAAGATCTGTAGGATGGGGGGTCTCCAATGTTTGTTGGAAGTGTCATAGACTAAGAAGCAAGGGTTTGACACTGAGTAATAATTATTTACTATTTTGTATACAATCCTCATATGTGTTGCTGCCAGCCTGGCACCTTTTCAGTGTTTATAATCCTCCCTTGCATATTCGGTATAAATATTGTAGTAAATCCTCACAGCATGCCTGAGCGGCATTGTTGGGTACCTTGAGGAAGCATGAGGAAGGGACTGCGGCCAAAGGCTTAGCTCTGCGATATCAGGCCGCATAATGTTCTGCATCCCAGTGCCACTGGGCATAAGAGTACCTTTAGAGGGGTATTGATGTCATGGCTCTTCTGCAGTTGTGAGGCAACTAAATTAAGCCTTTTGTTAAAAGAAGAGGGGAGAAGAAAAGTGTGGGGCTGGACGATTGCACAGTTGTTAGTCCTAAATCTGAGTTAATGCAAGTAAATAATGAACACACCAGTCACGAAACAAATATATAACAATATTTTATTCTCGCTTGAAGCGGGTCTCAGGTTCAGCTATGTCCGCAAAAAGCTATAGAGAAACTGAGCATTCATATGGGGGACAGACAGCCTTAAGTGCACTTAAAAATCTGCTTTGGTTGCTGAAATAATACATAATTTACGACCCACGTAATGCGGGCATTTACCATGGCAACATGTGGTACCTCACTCAGCGTCACATCCGTACAATTTACTGTCTCAGAGCACGTTGGGGAGAATTCTCATCTATGGCTAATTTCCCTCACCTGGTGAGTCGCCCAGCAGCTTTGCTGGACTTCTGAAGTTTATTTTTTTCCACTTGGTAAGAGTGAGAGCTTTCCCCCCCTCTTACCTATGTTTTGCTATGTGTTTCCACCTGTTTCTGTGATTGTGGACTCTGAATTACACCACTTCAGTAGCCTTCTTCTTTTTGTGTGTCAAACAGCACCTTCAGTGCCGTGACGCAGGGTTGTCTTTGAGACAACTACCGTCCCCCAGAAAAGGGTAAAGTTACCATTAAGCTTACTTAGTCAATCTACCACAGATCCAGTACACCCCATCTTCCATGGAGTACTGGAAAGGGTTAATTTGTATTCCTTTTTATCTGTACCTCCTAGAGCATTGTTTCGCTCTTTTAACATTTAGACTTGGCTGGTGGCAGTGGTATCTACCCTAACTTTTCTACCGTGATTATATTAGATGAACGTGGTACTGTTCTTGGCTATTATATTAGCCTCGAACATAAACCCGCTTGACCAAATCGTCTTTCTTTTGGCTCCGGTTGGGTTTATTCGCCATTTCTTTTTGTTAAAGTCCTTCTTGTGTTTTTCTTTGCGCGGCAAACTAGGTTTGGCTTCTTTGTTCACTGTCTTTTGGCGGGCTTCTGCTCAGAAGCCCTCCTCAAGGCGCCTGGGTTTATAGGTGGGCTGAATGTGAGGGAGGGGTGTAGTCACCCCCTGCACAGGGTATCCTAGGAAACCCAAGGCGCACTTTGTCATGATTGGCCAGGGTAGTTGTCCAGGTTGGACAACCCCCCTGCTGGGAGATTGACAGCCAGGCTGTGTGAATGGGGGTTTTCTGCATAAAAGGCAGGTCTCTTGGGCTAGAAGTCAGAGAGTCACCACTGGAGCTACAAGGAACCGAAGAGAAGCAGAGAGAATGACGGCTGCTGCAACTACCCTGTCCCGGTGAAGCCCTGCTGCAGTCCTGAGCTATCTTCCCTTCGGCGACTCCAGTACGGAGTCTTCTTCCCTTGAGCTTGGTGGGGATAACCAGCTCATCTTCCACAGCCAGAGGATCCTCTTCCTTGGTCGAAATCGCTGCACGTTGCTGTAGTGGTCCGGATAGCCACCTGAAGAGCCTCTCCTGTTTTTAAGGAGCACACCTTTTATTCCTCGTCACTGCTGCTGGCTTCATCCCTGTGTGGTGCAGACCCCCTTCAGACGTCCTCCTTCACAACAAAGCTCCAGGAATCGTGGGTCTGTGGGAAACCAACAGGAACAACTGCCAGGGCACTAGCTGCACCATTGGAACAAGGTACTGTGTTCTACTTGAGGAAACTGGGTGAATCCCTTTTCTTCATTTCCAAGGCTTGCCCTTGTCTTCCCTCCTTCTTATAACTTTTGCTTCCGAATATTGACAATATCGAAGTACTTTTGGCTACGTTGAATCGTGAACTGTCTGACTGTGTGATCTTCGACAACAGGCCCATGTGTCTTTCGACCCTGGCTCCGGCCCTTTGACTTTTGAACTCCTGTCTCTGAGTGTTTCTTGATTCTGCCTGCCTAACCAAAATATTGCCTGTGATTTTTGCCTCCAACTCCCCCTGGGTATCTCAGGTGCTAAGTGTGTTTTTGCTCCGGTAGCATTTCATGTCACGGATATGCGTTTATTTAGTAGACCGAACTGTCAAAAAGTGATCGCAATCGTATACACGGTAATGTGTTTTGTTCGTAAAACTGGTTCATTGAACACAGGGTACTTACCTTGAGACTTACTGTACAAAGTGATTTGGTTAGTTGTAGGATATTTAACATGTGGGTTTTATTTGAGTTTAATAGAAGTGTTGTGTTTCTAACGAATGGTTTAAAAATAAATGTACTTATATTTTTTTACCTGAAACCTTGAGTCAGTGTTTGCTTGAGTCACAGTAATTGTGGTCCCATTGTGTAATATCTGCTACTGCTCACATACTCTTGAGATAAGCCTGGCTGCTCCGCCTCTGCTGCTACCACTCTGACATAGTAGTACAGGCTTGTACCAAAGGTAAATCTTTTATTGCCACCTGTAGTCTTAATTGTGTGTACTGGTCCCTAAGGGCACTGCACAGGTTTCTGCCTAACAGAGCACCTCACAGAAACATTCCTGGCTACTCTTATCTGTTTACCCTTCTTCCAAGAAGGACACTTAGCATTCAGCTCAGTACTTCAATTAGCCCTACCAAGGATGTGCATGGTATGCCATGTTTCCTGAACATTGGTTGCACAATTAGCTCCGGCAAGCCGGAGACAGGCAGAGTCATAAAATATTCTTTATCTCTCTCCATCCGTGTCTTTGTGGTCAATGCTCATAGCTGGCAATTTCCATTAGCTAAGCATTCTTTACACAAATTCATTCACCAGCATTTTCGGGCTGCCATCATTTCTCCCTGAGCGACATGAAAACTGCATAAGTGAGCAATATTACCAAAATGGAGTCTGACGACCAAACTTCAATGTGTGCGCCTAGGCTAACTCAATATGACTCAGGATGGATGCATTTTCACAAGCCCTACTTTTAGCTTAAGCTAACACACTGAAGGCATAGATCTTCATAATCACATATGTCAATAGCCATAAATTGTCTAATCTCTACATCCTGCATGATCAAGGCATTTGTTTTATTCATGGAGGAATAAGGTACAGGTTTCAATTTCCCCGGAGATCTAGAGCAGCAGTTACCTAGTAAAAACCTAAAACCGGTAGGCACTGTATGCAAAAGCAACAGATGATCCCAACAAAAATGGCATGTGCAGAGAATATCTTCCAACCCCATGTTCTGAATAGATTCCAAGCCCATGTTCCAATTTTCCAATCACCTTTATCGACATGAATTTGAGAACTTAATATATGCAATCTTTTGATAGCCTGGACTACAGTAGGGAGGAGTCAGGTAAATAAACGCAACATGCTGATCGGACCATTTTACAAACTCCTCCATGCTCAGCTAACATGACATCTAAGACCATTCTATTTTGAAGAGCAACTAGTCTAATAGCTCTTTGTTCTAACGTCATATTAAACATTATTTGTATTTATTTGTATTTTATGGAATTTATATAGCCCTTTAATCCAAAATGCTTTACATGACAACAAGCAAAATACAACAAGTATAAAATGGCAAATGAATCATAACTCGAAAACAGTATAAAGAACAATTTACAACATTGCAGAGGTGAGGAGGGAGTAGGGAGGGGCATAGGTTAGTGAGGGAATGGTAGGTGTTAGTGGGGGTAAGAGCAAGAGTAAGAGGGAATGTAAGAGTGAGTGAGGAAGAGGAGGGGAAAGAGTAGGACTATATGAGAGCAGGGGGTGGGGAGCAAGGAGGTAGAGAGTGAAGGGAAGAGCAGTGGTAGGAGGTGAGGTATGAGGGGGAGGGAGAAGAACGAGAGGAAACAAAGGGTGCTAGGGAGGTGAGTGAAAAAGGTAAGATATGAGAGAAGAGCGAAAGGAAGGGAAGGAGGGGGAAGAACAGATATGAAGGGGAAGGCGGTTCCAGTGGAAGGGAGCAAGGAATTGGAAAGATCGGAAGCGGGAGGGGGCCAGGGAGGTGGAGGAGGAGAGAGTAGGAAAATATTAGCAGAACGGAGAGAACGAGAAGGGGTATAGAAAGTGAGAAGGGAGGAGAGGTAGGGGGGGCAAGACCAATGAGGGATTTGAAAACAAGACAGAGGAACTTGAATTTGAGCTGGGAGTGAAAAGAGAGCCAACCTAAAGAGGTTATATCAGTGGTTTCATTAATGGTTTTCTCCAATACTCTGGCCAATTTCCTAATATCTTGAGAGTTTATTATTTGTCCCCAAAAAGGAATCATAGATGTTGCTACTTCCCCTAATATCTGAAGTGCTGTTTCATCATAGATCCCTCTCCTAGGGCAATGTTTCAGTATTACTGCTGTTGATGTTATGTAAACTCCTGCCAGTAGTATACCCAAGTAACATGTTCCCTGCCAATCCTTGGGTAACCATAGATATGCTTGTTTCCCACAAACACATTAAATGGCTCCCCGATGTATGAGGGCCCTGTCTCGTTTATCAAAGTTGCAGCGTGCATACATTTGTCATATGTACCCATATTCTGAGAACAGTCTTTCTTTAAACAGAATCATACCGTGTCAGGATCATGGTTGATGGTGTAGGATGGTGGAGTTGCTTCTCTATTTCCTACTGGTAACATTCTAAATGATATCATTGATTGGTAGGGTCTAGATCCTTTATCTGTATATTTGGTTGGGACAACATTGGTTGTGCTTTTATTAGCAAAGACAGAGCTTCCTAGAAGCAGCAATACTTGTTGACCAAATTTGTTGATGTTTGTCCCATGCAAGTTACCAGTGGTACTATCAATCCATTTTCCAAATATCAGAGCTCTAAAAGAAGCATAAAAAGCAGCTGACAATGGGAGTGGATATGTGTACCAACCTAAACCTTTCTCACCATGTTGTGATAGGTGAGAACATACCAAGCAGTTTGTTCTGTTTAAGATAGCATGTGTATCATTCATAATATGTATCAGGGTGTTGTCGAGATGCCACTCCCTTTGTTCGAGATCAAGTGGATGAAGAGTATGTCAGTGTATATAGAGAGGAGAGAAGGTAGTGGAGCTGACCCTAGGTAACAGTATGCTGAGACGATGTGAACTTTCGAGAAACCATAACACAGGTATCAGTAAGAGCATAATAGATGCTACAATAATTATGATTATGCATTTGTCCCTAGTAGATGGACTATTTTCCATGTCCTTGTTGACACATGCCCTAAACAGAGGTATAGGGCCTCATTATAACATTGCTGGTCCGGTAACAATGGTGCCGGTAGGCTTACCGCCACCATTGTCACCCGGCCGGCAAAGTGCACATTTGTGGCCAGGATGTCCTCCCACCTGCCAGGTCTGACCTGGCACACAGAACGGCTTCAACAGATGCACCGGCACTGCTGCACACAGTGCTGGTGCATCCGTCCTCCCCATTTCCATTGAATCTTATGGGACTCGAATGGGAGTGGGGAGTTACTTTTTCTGGCACCTGGCTTCAGGGACTGCCGGGGCTGTAATGCCCCAGTGATTCCCCATTGCCAGTGCCAGATGCCAGGTGCCAGGAAAAAAAGGATAACTGCGGTGGCAGCCTGGCGTTTTTACCGGCACGCCTACTGCCAGAGTTATACTTAGGCCCATAGTCTTTCAGTGTCTGTTAAGAAGCCTCACTGAAACAGGCTCTATATATTCATCTGTGGGTGGCACCTGATCACGTGGCCAATCTTGCTTGAAGTCTTCTTGTCCCAGTCCCCATCTGATTTCAAACAAGCATGTTTGCGTCTTTGGGGGAATAGAGGAAATAACGCTGGTTTCTCGTGGGTGCAGTATATTTACCACACTTTCCTAACTACACAATGTCATCCTCTAGCTAATTCCGTGGTCGAAGGTTATACCTGGTCACTCCATGCACAGAGTGGTCTGTGAACGAAGGATCAATATCGGAAGAAAGTGGGGAAAGTGGTGAACAATCAGGATGTTTGGGCTCAGGACCAAGAAATGTGCCATCACTGAAAGGCAGACACTTGGTTTCAAGATCTTTACCTTCCAACCTCTGCCATTTGTCATAGGCAAAGGCAAAGGCACTCATTTCAGGTGCACTGCATGAATCCAGTGCTTTTCCCCATCCACTTGAACAGCTGTCTGAGTAGCCAGTAGCACCAGATAAGGTCCTTTCCAGTGAGCGGCAAGACTGGATTTCAGCTCAAAGTCTGTTATGAGGGCGTAGTCACCAGGTAGAAAGTGGTGCCCAGGCCCCTGATATTTATTGGGCAATACTGCACAAACCTGTTGGTGAAACAAATGCAAATGTTGAGTCAACTGGTCACAGTAATGAGAAAATAGTGGATACTCCATATCAGACAACGTTTTAGGTCTAGGTGCATTCCATAAATTAGCAGGTCTCCCCATCACTATTTCATAGGTAGAATGTCCAGTTCTTGCCTGGGCAGTGGTTCGCATAGATAACAAAGCTAATGGTAGGGCATATGGCCATTTCAGTTTGCCATGTGCACACACCTTCGCTAGCTTGTTCTTAAGTATGCCGTTGTGGCGTCCAATTAAACCAGCACTCTGAGGATGTCTTGCAGAATGGAAATGTTTCTTAATCTGTAGCCCCTCACATACCTGCAATATGATAGTGGCAATGAAATGAGGCCCATTATCGGACGGACTTACTCTAGGTAAGCCAAATCTAGGAAAGCACTCTTTTAGCATGACTTTTGTGGTGGACATGGCATCACTCCATCTCAATGAAATCAAAATGATTCACTTCAAATGGCATGGAAGGAGGTCCAAAACAACCCTTAGGACTTGTGTTCCTTTTCCAATGCTGTTGTTCAGGAGGAGAGGAAATTACTGACGGGCCCATTGGTCAGTACTCAACCACCGAGAACTTGTAATACTGGATAGCTGCACCGTTTGAGGACAGGGTGCAGGATTCACATGCTCCAGCACATCTCAAAAATCAAGACTCAGTAAGTTGGCAAAGGGAAGTCCGTTTAATGATACATACATCAGCATATGGAAATCAGCAGCATTGCGAACACCTGTCTCGCTCCGACTTCCTCGAACTTCAGTCGAACAGCCGTTTTTATAGGCTAAACTCGTCATCATTGACATCTAATTCTACTAAAAATCATCACGCAATATAATTGGTTGGGAAAGGTAACTTAAGTATAGGTGTTATATCTGTATATGACAATAGAGCATGCGGATTGGTTAATTCTTATCTGGTGGGCGTCTACACCCATCCCTCTACATCACACGTGATGGACATCACTATAAGTACGACGTCCTATTGGTTACAGTGTCTATAGGACCCTAGATTACATGGTCCATTGTGATTGGGCACGTTACACCCCTAACCATAAATCTCCACTTTAATTATCAGCATGCAGGATGGACACCCAGGTGCCTAGTGTCCCAAGATTCACCCTACCTCCCTTCCATCAATCAGTGGTTTTAGGGCGATGTGTCAATAAGTTGGCTAAGGAAAGCCTCAAAACTGTAGTCTCTTATCAGGAAAAGTTATCGCACCTCTTGGATCTGGGTGACATCAGACAGTGGTACATCTTTGTGCCTGGCTGGTCATGTGTTGGTTCACCGTGAATCTGCTTCAGTTTCCAGCTGTTCGTATATTTAATTCTCCATGTAGCTCCACCACCTGCCCGGGCCTCCTTATCTTGACCTTCACAGGGCAGGCTGGTATGCTCTGAAGTTTCGATTCTCCTTAGCTGAAGCTCGCCTCACTCTCTTGGGTTGACCTCGATTTCCCAGGCCTGAGCCATCCTTTGTTGAGTTCCGATTCCGCTCTTTCCCCTGGCTTGGGCTTGGATATGAAACCCGACCAGTTAGGCCTTGGCCGCCTGGGCGTACTTCTGCTTTTACAAAATGGAGTCACACATGTACATTGTGCCTTCTTGAGGTAGATATATGGTTGGCGCTTGCTGCTCTATCTTCTACTAAGCATTGCAAGCAGTATTGATTTCTTAGCATCTTGCGTTTCAAGCCTATTTACACACGTTTAACAGGTTCGATTCTTTCATCTTGGTTGTTTTGCTATGACGTTTCTTACGTTTTAACATTGTGTTGTCCTTCGTGTCTCTTGCACCTGTTTTTGTGGATACACGGGTTCGCGTGTCGCCTTTTCTCATGCGTTAGTCTGTCCAGGCCCTCTTCTCATCATTGTTTGCCTTCCATCAGGGCTCTTTGTGTCTCCTCATGGACAGTCTGTAAATACTCATTGTTTCATATCAGCGGCTGGTATGGTTGTCTGATTGGGTACCGTGCTGTCTGCTTAGTGGCATTTCAACAGGTACTGATCTTCTAATGTACATAGGGCAGAGGCCCAATGCGGCTCTATGTTGGTTCAGTTGCTCCTCATACATCACATACCTTGGCGAGTATTTTACTGACAACTCGCAATGGGCGGCAGGGATGCAGGACATATCTGGGACCTCCTCTACACTGTGTTGTAGACAAATCATACAGTTCTGAAATAGTTGTTCTACAATTTTTGGAATATTGTCATTATTCCATACAGAGTCTAGATGTCTACAAATACCTTTGGCACTGATGTCAGCTGGTCCATGTGCCATATTAACTACAGCTGTTACATAAGCATTGACAGCATCCACCTCTGTTTCTCATGATCAACCCAACAACCCACATTATCCAACCCAGCTGGACCAGAACCCATTGTTCAATTTTATTCGGCTGTGGCTTCGGCCTGAATTTCATTCATGCTACTAATGCCCTCCTCCATCATCCGACCCAGCAACCCACCTAGCAGAGTCCAACACATACATTCTTGATTGAGGGGCCGATTCATGGAACAAACGTGCGCCGAAAATCTTCGCGCAAGCATATGCAAGCATGCGCAAGCGGAAAAAAACATGGAAGTCCCTGCGCTTGTTCACCACGGGATGTGCGCCAAACCCGTGCATGGCGCACAAGTCACTGCAACATCGCGAAAGGCGTGCGCGACACGCACAGTGAAAGCGCACAACCTCAGCGCACACACCAGAAAGTGGGCGGGACATGGGGCGTAACGCGCGGAATGGGGAACAACACGCGAAAATAAGGGCGTAACTGGGGATGTACTGCAGGGAAGCAGACGGAACGCCCACACGCACTCGAACCACACGTATTCATGGAATCGAATAGGGCAAAGCCACGCACAGCCAAAGACACGCACAAGTTGAAACACGGCCGCCACACGAAGGCAGGCGGTAGAGTCCCAGCGCATCAAAAAAGTGGCGCGCGGGAAGTCAAATACGCGATTGAGCGGGGTACGTGGATTTCAGGGGTGCGCGAGAAATTCTATACGCGATTGGCCTGGGTACGTGTATTACAGGGGTGCGCGAGAAAATCTACACGCGATTGGCCTGGGTACGTGGATTTCAGGGGTGCGCGAGAAATGCTACACGCGATTGGCCTGGGTACGTGTATTCCGGGGGTGCGCGAGAAATTCTACACGCGATTGGCCTGGGTACGTGTATTACAGGGGTGCGCGAGAAAATCTACACGCGATTGGCCTGGGTACGTGGATTTCAGGGGTGCGCGAGAAATGCTACACGCGATTGGCCTGGGTACGTGTATTCCGGGGGTGCGCGAGAAATTCTACACGCGATTGGCCTGGGTACGTGTATTACAGGGGTGCGCGAGAAATCCCACACGCGATTGGGCCTGTGCGAGTGGGGCAGTGTATTACGTGGGTGTGCGGGAAGTTGAAGAGGTGAATTGCCAGTGTGGGTCCTCCCAGGTCTCCCCTCTACCCCCGTCCACGACCTCTGCAGGCAGCCCACACCACAGGGGACTACCCTGCACCCCTGGTCATGTCCCGCAGGCAGCCCATCCACCATGGGCATGCCCCCCAGCCAAGCCACATGTCCCCTTGCACCCCCACCCCCCAGCACCGTGGGGCACCTGCCAGCAGGCCCCCAACCATGTCCCACTCATGTCCACTTGCACCCCCACCCCCCAGCACTGTGGGGCACCTGCCAGCAGGCCCCCAACCATGTCCCACTCATGTCCCCTTGCACCCCCACCCCCCAGCAGGCCCCCACTCATGTCCCCTTGCACCCCCACCCCCCAGCACTGTGGGGCACCTGCCAGCAGGCCCCCAACCATGTCCCACTCATGTCCCCTTGCACCCCCACCCCCCAGCAGGCCCCCACTCATGTCCCCCTGCACCCCCACACCCCAGCACTGTGGGGCACCTGCCAGCAGGCCCCCAACCATGTCCCACTCATGTCCCCTTGCACCCCCACCCCCCAGCAGGCCCCCACTCATGTCCCCTTGCACCCCCACCCCCCAGCACTGTGGGGCACCTGCCAGCCGGCCCCCAACCATGTCCCCTTGCACCCCCACCCCCCAGCAGGCCCCCACTCATGTCCCCCTGCACCCCCACCCCCAGCACTGTGGGGCACCTGCCAGCAGGCCCCCAACCATGTCCCACTCATGTCCCCTTGCACCCCCACCCCCCAGCAGGCCCCCACTCATGTCCCCTTGCACCCCCACCCCCCAGCACTGTGGGGCACCTGCCAGCAGGCCCCCAACCATGTCCCCTTGCACCCCCACCCCCCAGCAGGCCCCCACTCATGTCCCCCTGCACCCCCACCCCCCAGCACTGTGGGACACCTGCCAGCAGGCCCCCAACCATGTCCCACTCATGTCCCCTTGCACCCCCACCCCCCAGCAGGCCCCCACTCATGTCTCCCTGCACCCCCACCCCCCAGCACTGTGGGGCACCTGCCAGCAGGCCCCCAACCATGTCCCACTCATGTCCCCTTGCACCCCCACCCCCCAGCAGGCCCCCACTCATATCCCCTTGCACCCCCAACCCCCAGCACTGTGGGGCACCTGCCAGCAGGCCCCCAACCATGTCCCACTCATGTCCCCTTGCACCCCCACCCCCCAGCAGGCCCCCCACTCATGTCCCCTTGCACCCCCACCCCCCAGCACTGTGGGGCACCTTCCAGCAGGCCCCCAACCATGTCCCCTTGCACCCCCACCCCCCAGCAGGCCCCCACTCATGTCCCCCTGCACCCCCACCCCCCAGCACTGTGGGGCACCTGCCAGCAGGCCCCCAACCATGTCCCACTCATGTCCCCTTGCACCCCCACCCCCCAGCAGGCCCCCACTCATGTCCCCCTGCACCCCCACCACCCAGCACTGTGGGGCACCTGCCAGCAGGCCCCCAACCATGTCCCACTCATGTCCCCTTGCACCCCCACCCCCCAGCAGGCCCTAACCTATGTCCCCCTGCACCCCCACCCCCCAGCACTGTGGGGCACCTGCCAGCAGGCCCCCAACCATGTCCCCTTGCACCCCCACCCCCCAGCAGGCCCCCACTCATGTCCCCCTGCACCCCCACCCCCCAGCACTGTGGGGCACCTGCCAGCAGGCCCCCAACCATGTCCCACTCATGTCCCCTTGCACCCCCACCCCCTAGCAGGCCCCCACTCATGTCCCCCTGCACCCCCACCCCCCAGCACTGTGGGGCACCTGCCAGCAGGCCCCCAACCATGTCCCCTTGCACCCCCACCCCCCAGCAGGCCCCCACTCATGTCCCCCTGCACCCCCACCCCCCAGCACTGTGGGGCACCTGCCAGCAGGCCCCCAATCATGTCCCACTCATGTCCCCTTGCACCCCCACCCCCCAGCAGGCCCCCAACCATGTCCCCCTGCACCCCCACCCCCCAGCACTGTGGGGCACCTGCCAGCAGGCCCCCAACCATGTCCCACTCATGTCCCCTTGCACCCCCACTCCCCTGCAGGCCCCCACTCATGTCCCCCTGCCCCCAGGTCTTGACGAAACGCAATCATGGCAGTAATGGACAGCATACCCAGCACAAACACCCAGCCAAGGATTGCATCCACCCACATAGTAGATGTAATTACATGATACAACCCCAATGGCAAGTATGCAAATGAACACATGTCCGTCACACACACATACACAATGGGTGCAAGTGAATGTCAAAACCCATATCATGACATGCATGAAACCAATGAGAAAATACCACAAATGTAAGTAATAAATATATGTATTAAAGATGAAAATGAAGTAAAGAAATAAAACACACAACAATGGGGATGACAAAACAAATGGGCCATGTCCGAGAACTAATAGAAAAAATCAAAAAACAAAGGAATCCAAAAACTAATGTAGTCCAAAGCAAAATAATGGGGGGAAAAAACAAGGAAAAACCATTGCCTCATGGTGAACACAAATATAAATCCAACAAAAGTTTCCCAAACATCAAACTATGTACAAGAATATCCCAGGGTCCATGAGCCCAACACCATAAATGAAACCTACTACTACTAACTAATAAAAAAAATATATACAGAAAAGTGGCCATTGTCCGAGCAGTCCAACAAAAACTTAAAAAATAAAGGAAACCTAACACTAACTAACTAAAGAACTATATACAATGGCAGCGGGCAAGTCCTGCGGCTCACTCTGTGATGTTGCCGGCCAGGGCATCATCGAACTCCATGTCGATGTCCCGGAGGCGGGACTCTGTCCTGGCCCCGAGGTCTCGCAGGGACAACCCCGTGTCCACCTCAAACTCCCTGCGAGCTTCCTCGAGGCACTCAGCCCGCCTCAACGCCAGACGCATGGAGAACTCCGCCCTGACCATGGTGAGCCGCTCCTCTTCCGCCCGCTGCCGCTCCGCACCTATCCGCTGGACCAACTGCTCCCACACGGAAGACACTGCCATCCCAGGGTTCTCCTGCCCTCCGGCCGATGCCTGCCCCTCTGATCTTGATGGCCCCGAGCCATGATGCCTCCCACGTCGAGCCTGCTGCTGCCTCCGACGCCACTGCCTCTGCCAGCACGACGGCATCCAGGCTGATGGAATCCACCAATGCCGTCATGCACGTGCCCTGCCAGATGATGCCGGCACATCCTCCATCTGCAGGGGGACAGTTGCTGGTGTGTCCACCCCTGCTGGACCTTCGACTCCCGACTGTGGCAGGGATGTGGTCCCCACCGATCTGGCTGCGTTGGTCGGGGCAGGTCCACAGGGGGCCCTGGTGGCATCTGGGCCGGAAGACGGCATGGAGCACGACTGGCGCATAGCCTCCACAGAGGAGGAGAGGGTCGCCAGAAGGCCACATACATGTAGGAAACCCCCGACCATGGCGGCTCCCAAATGGTTCACGTACGCACGGTGCTCTTCGTGATGATGTGCATGCTCCTCCCGGGAAGCATGCACCTCATCACGAATGCCAGCCGTGCGCAACGCGACACCAATCAGGACCCTCCCCACACGGCCATGGGTCCCCTCGTCCGCAGGTAGAGGAGTGCCAGATGACATGGACATCTCCCCTACCTGCGGACGGGCCTGGGATGGGGCATCCCTGCTGGTGCATGGTGGTGCAGTCACAGTGTCAGGGACAGTGACATGCACAGGCACCTCCACGGCGACCTGTGCTGCCTCCTGCCCCTGGCCCTGGACTGCACCACTTGCACCAGCGGGGATGCCCCCACCAGGCCCCATGTGTGGCTCAGTAGCGGCCTCCTCCCCCTCTGTGGAAACCACCAACCTGGATGTCTCCACGCCGTCTTCCGCCGGTGCAAGCCCCTGTGGGGGCTCACCCACCCCTTCCGCTGCAGCCGTGGCGGCATCCCCGCCGCTCTGCTCCACAGCGCCTTCTCCGCCCTCTTCTTCACTTGCCACTGTGTAGAGGGAGAAATAGAACACAAGCATCAGGGTACTGTACAATGGTCCCCTAGACAGGAAGCAACAGCAGATGAGTGGCACTGTCATACATCACTTCCATCATGTCCCTCCACAACACATGGGTCAGTGCAGGCAAAACACATACAGTAACAGGCATGGCGCATGCCATGGACATTGGCATACATGACCAAGGGACTCATGATTCATACAATGTTGGGTTTAAACTGACATGCATCATGGGTCTTGCCATCACATGCACACACCTCACCGTAGTTCCATCCATCTGGCCTCGTACACCACAGACGCAGTGGATACAAGGATGACTAGGCTGCATCAGTGAATCTGAACATTGTCACAGACATGTGTCATGCATCCATGGCAGTTACAAGTCACACACACGCAGGTCAGACACACACACATGGACACCATACGTGTACATGGGACCAGCACCCATCCCTTACCCCCACCCATGTCCAGGAACAGAGACTGCCATGCTTCCATGTGTCCATTCCGCACAGAGCCCCCCATGTTGCAATAGAACACATGCACCAACCATGTGGTTCACACATCACTGTACTCACATGCCTGACCATGATGTCCCTGCACACACACATACGTACATGGCCTATGTCACACATACAGGCAGGTATCAGACAACCAGCACACTGCAACATGCCCTGTCTCACACAGTAATGCTTGGCCACTTACCGGCCAACTCCAGATGGGCCTGCCTCCGAAGGATCTGGGCGTGGAGCGCTGGGTCTACGCGTTCCAGGACCCTCATCTGGATGTCACTCAGGCGTGCCCGGCCCCCCTCCGCGAGGCGCCGGGCCTTATTGAAGGTCCTGGACCTCAAGTCCTCCCAGCGCTTCTTGATGTGCTTGATGTCGCGGGTTGCCACCCCCTCCGCGTTGATGGCAACCACTACATCGTCCCAGATCCTCTCCCGTCCTTCCTTGTTGGCGCGTGGTCTTCCGAAGAGGGCATCATAATGCCCCAGGACATGCTCCACCAGGACACCAACTTCCTTCTCACTGAAGCTGGTGGCCCTCTGCCTCTCTGGCTGGGGGTCGCCACTGGTCTCAGATGGTGCTTGCCCCGACATGGCGACCCCCGAGGCAGGCGTGGGTGGGCAACTGGGTCCTGGGGCTGGGCTGTGGAGCGATGGTATCCCAGTCGGGAGTCTACTGTTCCAGCAGGGGTGGACACAGAAACTGGACCCCTGCAGATGGCTGATGTGCAGGCACCAAATGGCAGGGCACGGTGGCAGCAGGCAGGCAGGCAGGCAGGCAGGCAGCAGCAGATGGCACGTGGGAGGCTGCTCGGGGCACTGGGGGGCAGTGATTCGGCCTTCTGGGCAGGAGCGTGGTCTTCCGTGTGTATTCGCGTGGCCAGCTTGATACGGAGTGATTTGGCACGTGAAAAATCTGCACGTCAGCGTGTAATTCGAGGAAAAGCCCTTAGCGCGTAAGCGCGTCTGCACGCATACGCATTTTCATTGGACCAAAGGCCCTCAGCGCGTGAGCGCGTCTGTGACGTGTCGTGCGAGGGTGTATCCCTCATTGCACGTGATGACAGAACACACGTGGATTTCAACCAATCGCGTGTGAAAGTTCACGGCACCCCGGAACACACGTACCCAGGCTAATCGCGTGTGGAACTACCCGCGCACCAGGAAAAACACGTACCCAGGCTAATCGCGTGTGGAACTACCCGCGCACCCGGAAACACACGTACCCAGGCTAATCGCGTGTGGAAAACTGCACGTCCGCGTGTAATGCGCGTAATCGCGTGTGTAAAACTGCACGTCCGCGTGTAATGCGCGTAATCGCGCGTGAAAAACTGCACGTCCGCATGTGACGTGACGCGCGCGTGCGTTTCCCTCAGCACGGGTTAAAGGTGAGCGGGCCCAGCAGTTCGCTGTACGTGCCTTTCGTGGAGACCGACGTGTGTTGCTGCTTCCAGTTGTTTCGCGCGCCATCTACTTCACAGCTCTCAAGGACGTATCTCTTCTTTTGGCGGGGGTATTGGCTACGCGTGTTTTTCTGCATCGCGCTAGTCAGACGGTGAGTCGCAAACGCTCCTTTTCCCACTGCGGGTGCCCCTGTGTATTGCACCCATTTTCGATGTCATCGTAGCCTGCGTGTCCCACGCGTACGCGTTATTCGTGTTACTGGGTGCCACCGCGTACTGCGGGAGGTTAAATCCACGCACGTAGGCTGCAGGGTTGCGTGCACGGTTTTACTGCAGTTTTGGGGTGCCTGAGCGTTGCGTGACCCGTCACCACATCACCGGGGTCACATACAGCCTTGCAGGTGCAGGGGGGCTGTTAACATCTTGCTTCCCACCCCCTTCACCCCAATTGCCCAGGTCAATTGTGCTGTACACCTCCGATTGGCACCACTCCATCTGTGCCAGCACTATTACATCTGTGCCATGGTTGGGAGGCCACCAAAGGTGAGGGGCGCCTCAGCTGGGCGTACTCCTCGTGGCGGGCGTGGTTGGGGACGTGGCCGTGGTGACCAGGGAGTAGGGGGACTCCAGGGTGTCCAGGGCAGCCACAGAGGGGGAAGAGGCAGGGGTGCGCCACTTGAGCACAATGTTGTGCCATGTGTTGGTGCAGCCATGCCACCACCCCCTGTGGTTCCGGGGGATGCAGCTCCTGCATCTGGCACTGGCACCCGTATGACCCGGCAGTCCGTTCCATCGACTGCCACGGGCCCAAGGGTAGCAGTAGCTGCAGGTGCAGCTGTGGACACCGCCACCCAGGCTCAGGGTCTGCCAGCGCAGGCTGCATTGGCACTTGAAGAGCCCTTGGTAGATCTCCAACAGGCCAGGGGGGAAACCATAGGGGTACGCCGGGCTGCTCAGACCAAGACACGTGTCCCTGGGGCAGTCATGTCATCTGCTGCCCCGAACAGCCGGGTGTTGGCAAGTGCAGGGGCAGATGCACCCAACAGCACCCCGGTTGTGAGTCTGCCAACCAGGACCGTTGCGGTCAATGACCCTGCCACAGCTGATGTTGCTGCGCAGGGTCCATTAGTGGCCACCCAGCTGCCACTGACACAAGTCAGGCCTTTGGTCATCCCTCCACCTGCCACTCCCTCGGCTCAATCCACCGAACCCACTGGCCATACTGGTCAGGGCGGCATTAGCCAGCCAGGGTCTGCGCCACAGTCCAAGAGGAGGAAGGTTGCACCTGCAGCACAGGCTGGGACCCCACACACAGCCACGACCTCCTGCACGTCGAGGAAGAAGCCTTTCTGTAAGCAGGAACTGGACTTCCTCGTGGACTACGTGCGGGGACACAGCCGTGACATGCTAGTGGGTGCCAGTAGTCAGACTACGGCTGCCCAACGTGACACCCACTGGAAGCATGTTGCGGAACATGTCAGTTCATTCGGCCATGAGGTGCGCACGGCGCAGGAGTGCAAAAAGCGTTGGAATGACATCAAGCGCAGCACTAAGGCTAAGCGTGCCTCAAATTACAACTTGACTCTGGTGACTGGCGGTGGGCCTGCACCAGAGGAGGAAGAACTCACTCCGCATGAGGCTCTCGTTGCGGAGTTCATACCACCAGAATTGGTCGAAGGTGTGGGAGAGATGCTGGACTTTGATGCCCAGTCCAGTGAGTGTTGATGCGTAGTTGTTGAGGACGTGTGTGTTTCACTTGTGGGATGTGTAGTGCATGATTGCTGCTACATGTGACGTGTACATGGTTCTGATGTGTAAGTAATGCAATGCTACCGTCATGCATGTCTCCTCTGCCTGCATGCGGGACTCCATGTGGGCATGCCCCCTTGCCCCTCCTCCGCCACTCTGCACCCCAGTTCCACCTTTGCACTGGTCTGCTACATTCTTGCCAATGTGTAGTTTCTTGTTCATGTGTCCTGTGTAGATGCTAACTTCCAGCTTAGAAACTGCCAGACATATGCCGTGTGGTACAGCCTTAGTACTCGATGCAGGGTATCCCACTTGTACTGTGCATGGGTCAGATGTCCCGCAGGGACATGAGTGCCCATTCATGCTCCATGTGCATTGCACGCATGCCCCTATGTGTCCTTGACTGGATGATCACTGTAATATGAGTCCTTGGTTACATACATTGCCTGCCATATTATCGGCCTCCCCATGTCAACTGTGGCTCAGTCCTGCGTTGCACACATGTTTAGGCTCTGACAATCTGTGTGGCTCACAGGCCTCAGCCTGTTCAATGGCCAATGACTCTGTCCAACTCTTGTCGTGTCTTCTTCACACGTGGCCGGCCTCCGGATCTTCCATCATGTGTCCTGCCCACTGTCCCAGCATCATTTGCAGTGTTGTAATTTGAATCACATTAAGCTGTTGATGCCAGTCAACACTGCTTGTCAATACACAGGTGTATGGGCAGCCTTTTGATACCATGCTAGGCATCCCTGCTTTGGTACTGGGGTGGAGGGTTGCTTGGCTTCTAGACATGGTACACATTGAATACACAATGCACGTGATGTCTGAATTTGACCTTGCACTGCCTTCACATTTCCGGGCACACACCATGGAGTGCTTGTACATGTAGGTAGCGAGTGGCGTACACATTTCCAGCACTGCATAGACACACTTCCATGCAAACTGCTACCTTTCAACAGGTCTGATCACAGAAGCTATTCAAAGTAGACCCAGCATGCATGCC
Source organism: Ambystoma mexicanum (assembly GCF_040938575.1). NCBI lineage: Eukaryota > Metazoa > Chordata > Amphibia > Caudata > Ambystomatidae > Ambystoma > Ambystoma mexicanum. The sequence goes on along the minus strand of NC_090921.1, from coordinate 929,968,690 downwards.
AGGTCATATGTTGTGTGTCACATGTCTGCCGGATGCCTTTGCTGTCGGTGTGTGTGTGTGTGTGTGTTGTGTGCTTCTGACATGTGTAGTGACCTTTTCCTCTCTATTTTTCAGGTGATGACGCAATGGATGCAGAGGATGGTGTTGTCATGCCAGACACAGGGTTGGTAAGACCACATCAACCCGGCACTAGTGGGGGTCGTGGGGTGGTAGGCCACGAAAACCCCCAAGTGCTGCAGTCCATCCTGTCTCTGGCTGCCTATGAGTCCAGCCTTGATGACGACTCTGACGTCCATGTTGAGTTGGATGAGCATCAAGTCCATGTGTCAGGGGTGAGTGATTCTGATGTGGACACTCCTCTATCTGCGACACCTGCACTGAGGGATCAGACAGTCTTGGTTCCTCCGCCCGTGGTGGATCGGGACGCAGGGTCACCCTCCACACCAGTCACTGATGTGCCTGGGACATCACGTCGACGGGGGCATGTAGTCGTGCAGCCGCAGGCGGTGCCAACACAGCGAGGACCTCCGGTCCTTGGGTCCCGCAGGGGTCAAGCCCGGCAACGCGGTCGCCGCGCGCAACCGCTGTATACTGAGTGGGAGCAAGACATGACTGCCAATTCCGAACGGCAGGGGGCAGCAATGGAGAACATCGCTGACAGCATGGAGCGTGTGGCCCGATCTGTGCTCCCCCCTACTAGGCAGGTGCTTCTCCAGCAGCAGGCGGCACGGTCCACGGCCCGCTCGCTCAGGCTGGGCATGGCGGCCTCAGACAGGGCACGCCAGGCTGAAATGTCGTCTCTGCGTCAAGCAATTGCTGCTCACGCAGAGGCGCACATGGATGCCCTGAGGGAGGAGTATGCCTCCCTCAGATCCACTCTGGTGTCCTTATGATGTCCCAGAGGCAGCAGGCAGAGGAGAGGTTTGCACAGCTTGAGCGCACCATCTCGGCTGAGCTACAGGCTTGCCGGGAGGTGCAGCGGTTGTCCAGCCAGGCCTTGCAGGAGGAACTCCGTGTTACACGTGCTACCTTGCAAGAGGAAGCACGTGTATCACGTGAGGTTCTGCATGCAGACCTATGTAACATCGCCACACAGAACCAGGCTCACCTGTCCGGCAGACTTGCTGCCGACGAGGGGCAAGCTGCGGCTAGGCGTGGCCAGGCTACTGTGCCACGTCCTCCTTTCCAGGATGAGCCAGACTCGGACGACCAACTATCTCCCACATAGGTCGTGCTGTGCAGGCGTTGAGCCCATGGAGGTATTTTTTTTTGGCTCAGCATCATCGCATGTGGATGTTGAGCCGCACCCTGTACCTCCCCCCTCCTGGGTACCTCCCCTCCCCCCCGGGTCGTATGTGGCCATTTTTGATTTTTCTTTTAGTTTAGTTAGTTAAGTTTCTGTTTGATAGTTAGTTTAAAAAGGTAATGTAGGTTTTCCATAGTTAGTGTAGTTGAGTTAGTTTAAAATGTGTAGTCTATTGTGCTTTCATGTGACAGTGCGGTGCCTTGTGGTTTTTGAAGGCATCCACTGTCTGTTCCAGCTGGGCCCTTCATGGTTGTCTTGTGTATGTGTTTGCTGCTTGGGTTCCTTGACTCACATATGCCACTCCTGCCTCCCTTATCCATGGGCTCGCAAGGATGGTTCGGTGTTACAGAATTTTACACAAGGGCTTTGGACTGTCATATCTGTGGCATGTCTGGTGCTTTGTGACTTGTGTTGACACCCCTAGTGGGGATGATTTAGGTGTAATTGTCCACTGTTCAGCTTTTGCTAGATGGGGTGTGTCATGATTAATGTGGACATTGATTGCTATGCATTGTGTATTATGTCTCATATCTTTCCTGTACACGTGCTTGTTGCAATTCATGCTGTAGATAGTGTTCCACACTTTGGAAGTCAAAGACGGACTGATGGTGTGATTTGTGATGTGACTCTCTGACATGGTCAAGTAATGAGATGCCTGATGAGACACACACAGATCACTTTGATGCATTGATCATTTGTTTCATGCACTTTCTGCAGGGGGATGAGGCACCAGAGCACCTTTGCCAGCAGACATGGCCCATTGGACGACGGAATTCCTGACCCGTTTGTTGGTGCCCACATGCACATGTGTGCACGAGTAGAGCCACAGTGATTGCAGACCCACATCCTAGAACTGCTGACATGTTCCAAGGAACTCCAGGCAAGGTGAGCATCACAGGGGGGCCACGACACAGCAAAGCTTGCACCAGGCGAGTTGCACATGCAGGCTTAGTCACAGCACTGAGGGTGAGCTTAGACGAATATTGGTGTTGAAGCACACAATGCAGCTCAGATGTGTTTGTGGACTGATGGCTGTTGATAGTAGGGTTGTCTGGGACACATGCAGGGGCAGTGGCACATTCCCTGCGGTAAACCAAGGTTCATTGAGGCACTTGTATCAACCATGTAGCCTTCCGAGACATGGAAAGGGGCAGCTCACAGGGACATACAGCAAGGGACATACTTGGGTGCAGTGCATGTCTATTACACGCACTTCATGATATATGCACTGCCAACTTTGATTTGGTCATGGTGGTACGCAACTTGCTCTGTAGTCATGGCTTGCCATATGGGTCTGTCTGCTTACCCAGGGAACATTGCATGTTGTGTGAATTGTGACACATTGGTGTTCCATTTGCCACGCACCCACCAGCGCCTGACTTACTGCATTGACTGTGTATGACCCGTCACAGGGGTGATGTTATATATGGGTACGAAGCATCGAGCACTGATTGTCTGTTTGTAGAGTAGTTTGTTGCAATGGGGCATGTTTGGTGTTGTGTTTTTGTGTAATTGGCAGATACAGGTTGTTGACTGTGTCTCTCTTTGCAGCATTGCAGTGCTCCTGTAACCGGCCCTGAGAGTGCGCAGGCAGGAGGCCAGCACTCAAAACCAGAGCTAAGTGTCTTGTTGTTTTCCTTACAAACTGCCCTGCATAGGCTTGCTGGGGAGTGTACTGATGCATGGATGTATGTGTGGTCCTATTTGGTATGTTTTTTTCCCTAATCACCCGTGATCCTATGCAATTTTGAAACCTGTACCCTCTACCCGGTGTTCCTGCTTCCCGTGCCTATCCAAGCAACGTTCCCTGACCCTCTTTCCCCACTGGGGTTGTGGATGCCTGTGTAAGCCCCGAACTTGCAGGCGCCAAAACCCTAGAGGGGGTGGTTGGTACGTACCACTCCTGAGCCTGGACTACAGAAGGCCATGACAATGATGTCCAAGTTTGTTTGGATTGTGTATGTGTTCATGCAGGTTGTACATTTTCGTGCATTCCCTAGTTTCATGTGTCATTCCTCCTCCCCTCACCTGCCACTCATTCTAGTCATCCAGTGTGTCTACACCTGTCCCGACTGCATATCCCTGAACCCCATTCCCCACCATGATCTCAGGGGCCTGTGGGAGTTTGACCTTGCAGGCACCCGGGACATGGTGTGGGTGGTTGTTTCATGAGACTCCCGCGCCTGTACAGGGGACCTGTGACAGTACACATCCATTCATGGTGCATCATCCTATGTCATGTACCACACATGTCTCACATCCTGTCGTGACATTGTTCTGCTGTGCTACCTTAGTTGTTGCATCATTGTGGTAGTACTTGGCGTTTGTGAGGTACTGCTACGTCAAGTCATCTACTTGAGGGTGTTTGGGTTCGTTTTCATGCCTTGGATTTTGTGATTTTGGAAATGAGTGTGGATTCTGAGGGTTCAGGCATCTTTTTACACCCAAGGTGGGAGATGGACACGAAGGGTAAAGGTGATCCTGTGGCCAGGTGGAAATGAGGGTTGGAGGCTCCATGACCCAGGTGCAGTTGTTCAGTGGGTCATGGTCATTTGCGCGGGAGGGGGAGGTTGTTGTTGATAGTTGCATTAGCCTGCAGTGTGATGGGAACTCTGACATTGTAATGTTGTTGTCCTATGTACATGTTGTGTTCTGCTGATCAATGCCTGTTCATGTGTTGTGTTTTCCTTTCAGGTGCGAGGGGATAGTTGTGGTTTGACATGCTGGAGTGTACACATGGTGGATGTTCACATGTGATGTGTAGGGAACACTGATGGTCACTTGAGTGCACATGCATATGTGGAGTGCATGTCCCTGCAGAACCACACACTTGCACTCGGATGCACTCCATGTACTCCCACCCTTGCATATCCACGTGTACACTGTTTGCCTTCTGGTGCCCACTGTGTCCCGGCAGCACATGTTCTGTGACCGATTATGGTTCCAGTACATGCCTAATTTGATGTTTGATGTAGTCTGTCACTTAGATGTGATGCTCAGGGTGTGCATCACACGCAATGGCTGTTCACTGTGCTGTGCGCTGAGCAGTGTGATGCAGGAGTGGGACACTGCACACATGAGCTGCAGTGTTGATTTTGCAATGCATAATGTGCATATATACAGGCATTCATTGTGATGTTACGTCTACGACTGTTGCAATGCATTTGGAAACGACTTATTTTGGGTGGGACATTTTGTTGGTCTGTCATTTCATCTGATTCCGGGTCAGGCATCATTGTCCGATGCCACTGTACATTTAGGACATGGCAATGTGTACCTTATCGTTACTGCGTCAGTGTATGGGTATTGCTTGCCATGGTATGTTGATGTTTGGGAGGGTTTGACTGACATGACAGTGATGGCCATGGCCTGTTTTGCAGGTGTGTGTGATGCACACCTTGCATGTCCAGGTCATCCGCTTCTCAGAGCAACTAGCTGGGGGTAGGTTTCTCTCCGCAGCAGGGCCCTCCCCCTGGAACAGACTTCCTGCCTGACTTGAACTTGAGGGGAACCATCTCCAGTAATGGAAGCACCTCAAGACCTTCCTCTTTGCTTCTGCTTACTCTCTGCCTCTCCCTTGCAGAATTCTTCACTGGAACTGCACAGGAGCTGCTACTGGGACACTCTCACCAACCTCGGTCCCTGGCCCAGCCACTGTCCACTTGCACTGCCACCCTGGCAACCCCTGCACTGCAGTACTGTCTCTCTATCCCTACAGCCCTCCCTTCCCAGCACTTGTCTGCACTTACCTTTGCAGTTGCCACCAGGCGACCTATGTATTATTTTTTTGGCCTACTTCCCCTGTACTGGACTCCCCCCCACCCTTCCCCTTGCACTTTTCCCTTCCCCCTACCCCTGCACTTGCACAATCTCAATGACACCTGGCCTAGTAGTACCGTTCTCTGTGTTCCCTTGTTCCCCCCCTGCCTCATTGCGCCTTGGAATACTTATGTATGGCCCATGTCATGTCACATGTCATATGTGTGCATTTTGGTTGCACAGGATAGCTTGTGTTTAAGTAGCTAGGGATGCAGACGATGTGGCACTTCCATGGCAACTATCTCAGGGTGGTAGGGTTGTGAAAGTTGACTGTCACTTTGTCATCATCGATTGTCACCTGGTATGTGCCAGGCCTGTGTGCACTCCGCAGGGGTGGGATTTTAGGTGAAAAATGTGGCCACAAGCTGGGTCCGGGCTTCCTCGCCACGTGCCCTGTCCCCTCCCATGGGCAGCGCCTGTGCCTGTGGTTGGGGATGTGGGGCACCACCATGTCCACCGGGACGCCCTGCCGTGTTGCAACATTGTGCAGGACACATGCTTCCACAATGATCCTGCACACTACTGGTGGTGTATAGAGTAGTTGCCCACCAGAGCGGTCAAGGGAGCGGAAACGTGACTTGAGCACTCCGAATGTGCGCTCCACTATGCCCCTGGTTGCAATATGGGCGGCGTTGTATCTTACCTGGGGTGGTGTGGTGGGGTTCCGGATTGGCGTCATCATGTGGTTGCTCAGAGGGTAGGCACTGTCCCCTGGGGAGGTGATAATAATTGAGATTATTAGGGTTGGGATATTTGTCTGTGTGTGACTTGCATGCATGTGCAAGGGCATTTGTACTGACCTAGGAGCCATGTGTCGCCATGCTGCCCAGCTTCCAGGGCCCGGCTCAGGGCGGACATTCTGTATATGAAACTGTCATGGGTGGAGCCAGGGTAGTTTGCATAGACAGAGGTGATGATTCCCTTTGCATCGCATACCACCTGTACATTGATGGAATGCCAGTGCTTGCGGTTTTGGTAGATGTGCTCAGTGGCCCTAGGTGGACGTAGGGCCACATGGGTGCAATCTATGGCACCGAGCACTTTGGGGAAGTGTGCCACCCTGAACAAAATCCAGGACAACGGCCTGCCTTTCTGCGGGTGTTCTGGGCATGTATATGTGCCTGCGGACTGAGGGGCGCGCTGTCATGATTGCCAGTACCTGGTGTAGGCAGCGTGACTGCGTGGCCTGTGAGACCCCCCCCACTATGGCAGTGGTCCGCTGAAATGACCCAGTGGCCAAAAAATGCAAGACATTGAGCAGCTTCTCCAAGGGGCTCAATGCTTGGGAGCAAAGGGTGGGGGATGTGAGGTCATCTTCCCACTCCCTGACCAGGTCTAGGATGATATGGGGTGGAAACCTATACCTGCCGTAGACCTGGTCGTCAGGCATCCCAAAAAGGCTTGTCCGTGGTGCAAAAATGCATGCCCTGGCTATTCTCCTCCTCCTGCGGTGTCCCACGATCAGTGCAGCAACAAATGGGGCATTCATCGTCGCTGTATATACGCGTTTGTTGTTTGCGCGCACTTTTATGCTGTCCGCGGGACGCCTCCGTGTGGGCGGGCTCGTTGACGCCTGTGCACGTCTTTTGCCGTGCACGTGTTTCCCGTATTCGGGTGTCATCGCGTGTGATCGGAGGGGAGCGAGCGTACACGCGATTGGCCTGGGTACGTGTGTTTCCGGGTGCGCGGGTAGTTCCACACGCGATTAGCCTGGGTACGTGTGTTTCCGGGTGCGCGGGTAGTTCCACACGCGATTAGCCTGGGTACGTGTGTTCCGGGGTGCCGTGAACTTTCACACGCGATTGGTTGAAATCCACGTGTGTTCTGTCATCACGTGCAATGAGGGATACACCCTCGCACGTCACGTCACAGACGCGCTCACGCGCTGAGGGCCTTTGGTCCAATGAAAATGCGTATGCGTGCAGACGCGCTTACGCGCTAAGGGCCTTTCCTCGAATTACACGCTGACGTGCAGATTTTTCACGTGCCAAATCACTCCGTATCAAGCTGGCCACGCAAAAAGACACGGAAGACCACGCTCCTGCCCAGAAGGCCGAATCACTGCCCCCCAGTGCCCCGAGCAGCCTCCCACGTGCCATCTGCTGCTGCCTGCCTGCCTGCCTGCCTGCTGCCACCGTGCCCTGCCATTTGGTGCCTGCACATCAGCCATCTGCAGGGGTCCAGTTGCTGTGTCCACCCCTGCTGGAACAGTAGACTCCCGACTGGGATAACATCGCTCCACAGCCCAGCCCCAGGACCCAGTTGCCCACCCACGCCTGCCTCGGGGGTCGCCATGTCGGGGCAAGCACCATCTGAGACCAGTGGCGACCCCCAGCCTGAGAGGCAGAGGGCCACCAGCTTCAGTGAGAAGGAAGTTGGTGTCCTGGTGGAGCATGTCCTGGGGCATTATGATGCCCTCTTCGGAAGACCACGCGCCAACAAGGAAGGACGGGAGAGGATCTGGGACGATGTAGTGGTTGCCATCAATGCGGAGGGGGTGGCAACCCGCGACATCAAGCACATCAAGAAGCGCTGGGAGGACTTGAGGTCCAGGACCCTCAATAAGGCCCGGCGCCTCGCGGAGGGGGGCCGGGCACGCCTGAGTGACATCCAGATGAGGTTCCTGGAACGCGTAGACCCAGCGCTCCACGCCCAGATCCTTCGGAGGCTGACCCGTCTGGAGTTGAGCGGTAAGTGGCCAAGCATTGCTGTGTGAGACAGGGCATGTTGCAGTGTGCTGGTTGTCTGATACCTGCCTGTATGTGTGACATAGGCCATGTACGTATGTGTGTGTGCAGGGACATCATGGTCAGGCATGTGAGTACAGTGATGTGTGAACCACATGGTTGGTGCATGTGTTCTATTGCAACATGGGGGGCTCTGTGCGGAATGGACACATGGAAGCATGGCAATCTCTGTTCCTGGACATGAGTGGGGGTGAGGGATGGGTGCTGGTCCCATGTACACGTATGGTGTCCATGTGTGTGTGTCTGACCTGCGTGTCTGTGACTTGTAAATGCCATGGATGCATGACACATGTCTGTGACAATGTTCAGATTCACTGATGCAGCCTAGTCATCCTTGTATCCACTGCGTCTGTGGTGTACGAGGCCAGATGGATGGAACTACGGTGAGGTGTGTGCATGTGATGGCAAGGCCCATGATGCATGTGAGTTTAAAACCAACATTGTATGAATCATGAGTCCCTTGGTCATGTATGCCAATGTCCATGGCATGCGCCATGCCTGTTACTGTATGTGTTTTGCCTGCACTGACCCATGTGTTGTGGAGGGACATGATGGAAGTGATGTATGACAGTGCCACTCATCTGCTATTGCTTCCTGTCTAGGGGACCATTGTACAGTACCCTGATGCTTGTGTTCTATGTCTCCCTCTACACAGTGGCAAGTGAAGAAGAGGGCGGAGAAGGCGCTGTGGAGCAGAGCGGCGGGGATGCCGCCACGGCAACGGAAGGGGTGGGTGAGCCCCCACAGGGGCTTGCACCGGCGGAAGACGGCGTGGAGACATCCAGTTTGGTGGTTTCCACAGAGGGGGAGGAGGCCGCTACTGAGCCACACATGGGGTGGTGGGGGCATCCCCGCTGGTGCAAGTGGTGCAGTCCAGGGCCAGGGGCAGGAGGCAGCACAGGTCGCCATGGAGGGGCCTGTGCATGTCACTGTCCCTGACACTGTGACTGCACCACCATGCACCAGCAGGGATGCCCCATCCCAGGCCCGTCCGCAGGTAGGGGAGATGTCCATGTCATCTGACACTCCTCTACCTGCGGACGAGGGGACCCCTGGCCGTGTGGAGAGGGTACTGATTGGTGTCGCGTTGCGCACGGCTGGCATTCGTGATGAGGTGCATGCTTCCCGGGAGGAGCATTCACATCATCACGAAGAGCACCGTGCATACGTGAACCATTTGGGAGCCGCCATGGTCGGGGGTTTCCTACATGTGTGTGGCCTTCTGGCGACCCTCTCCTCCTCTGTGGAGGCTATGCGCCAGTCGTGCTCCATGCCGCCTTCCAGCCCAGATGCCACCAGGGCCCCCTGTGGACCTGCCCCGACCAACGCAGCCAGCTCGGTGGGGACCCCATCCCTGCCACAGTCGGGAGTCGAAGGTCCAGCAGGGGTGGACACACCAGCAACTGTCCCCCTGCAGATGGAGGATGTGCCGGCATCATCTGGCAGGGCACGTGCACGACGGCATCGGTGGATTCCATCAGCCTGGATGCTGTCGTGCTGGCAGAGGCAGTGGCGTCGGAGGCAGCAGCAGGCTCGACGTGGGAGGCATCATGGCTCGGGGCCATCAAGATCAGAGGGGCAGGCATCGGCCGGAGGGCAGGAGAACCCTGGGATGGCAGTGTCTTCCGTGTGGGAGCAGTTGGTCCAGCGGATAGGTGCGGAGCGGCAGCGGGTGGAAGAGGAGCAGCTCACCATGGTCAGGGCGGGGTTCTCCATGCGTCGGGCGTTGAGGTGGGCTGAGTGCCTCGAGGAAGCTCGCAGGGAGTTTGAGGTGGACACGGGGTTGTCCCTGCGAGACCTCGGGGCCAGGACAGAGTCCCGCCTCCGGGACATCGACATGGAGTTCGATGATGCCCTGGCCGGCAACATCACAGAGTGAGCCGCAGGACTTGCCCGCTGCCATTGTATATAGTTCTTTAGTTAGTTAGTGTTAGGTTTCCTTTATTTTTTAAGTTTTCTTTGGACCGCTCGGACAATGGCCACTTTTCTGCATATATTTTTTTTATTAGTTAGTAGTAGTAGGTTTCATTTATGGTGTTGGGCTCATGGACCCTGGGATATTCTTGTACATAGTTTGATGTTTGGAGAACATTTGTTGGATTTATATTTGTGTTCACCATGAGGCAATGGTTTTTCCTTATTTTTTCACCCCATTATTTTGCTTTGGACTACATTAGTTTTTGGATTCCTTTGTTTTTTGATTCTTTCTATTAGTTCTCGGACATGGACCATTTGTTCTGTCATCCCCATTGTTGTGTGTTTTATTTCTTTACTTCATTTTCTTCTTTAATACATATATTTATTACTTACATTTGTGGTATTTTCTCATTGGTTTCATGCATGTCATGATATGCGTTTTGACATTCACTTGCACCCATTGTGTATGTGTGTGTGACGGACATGTGTTCATTTACATACTTGCCATTGGGGTTGTATCATGTAATTGCATCTACTATGTGGGTGGATGCAATCCTTGGCTGGGTGTTTGTGCTGGGTATGCTGCCCATTACTGCCATGATTGCGTTTCGTCAGGACCTGGGTGCAAGGGGACATGAGTGGGGGCCTGGTGGCAGGTGCCCCACAGTGCTGGGGGGTGGGGGTGGTGGGAGACATGGGTGGGGGCCTGGTGGAGGCTGCCCCCGGTGACTGGAGGGGTGGGGGTGGTGGTACGACATGAGTTGGACATGGGTGGGGGCCTGCTGGCAGGTGCCCCACAGTGCTGGGGGGTGGGGGTGCAGGGGGACATGAGTGGGACATGGTTGGGGGCCTGCTGGCAGGTGCCCCACAGTGCTGGGGGGTGGGGGTGCAGGGGGACATGAGTGGGGGCCTGCTGGGGGTGGGGGTGCAAGGGGACATGGTTGGGGGCCTGCTGGCAGATGCCCCACAGTGCTGGGGGGTGGGGGGGGTGGGGAACATGAGTTGGACATGGGTGGGGGCCTGCTGGCAGGTGCCCCACAGTGCTGGGGGGTGGGGGTGGTGGGGAACATGAGTTGGACATGGGTGGGGGCCTGCTGGCAGGTGCACCACAGTGCTGGGGGGTGTGGGTGGTGGGGAACATGAGTTGGACATGGGTGGGGGCCTGCTGGCAGGTGCCCCACAGTGCTGGGGGTGGGGGTGCAAGGGGACATGAGTGGGGGCCTGCTGGGGGGTGGGGGTGCAAGGGGACATGAGTGGGACATGGTTGGGGGCCTGCTGGCAGGTGCCCCACAGTGCTGGGGGGTGGGGGTGCAAGGGGGCATGACTGGGGGCCTGCTGGGGGGTGGGGGTGCAAGGGGACATGAGTGGGATATGGTTGGGGGCCTGCTGGCAGGTGCCCCACAGTGCTGGGGGGTGGGGGGGCAAGGGGACATGAGTGGGGGCCTGCTGGGGGGTGGGGGTGCAAGGGGACATGAGTGGGACATGGTTGGGGGCCTGGTGGAGGCTGCCTCTGGTGACTGGGGGTGGGGTGGTGGGAGACATTGGTGGGGGCCTTGTGGAGGCTGCCCCTGGTGACTGGAAGGGTGGGGGTGGTGGGAGACATGGGTGGGGGCCTGGTGGAGGCTGCCCCTGGTGACTGGAGGGGTGGGGGTGGTGGGAGACATGGGTGGGGGCCTGGTGGAGGCTGCCCCTGGTGACTGGAGGGGTGGGGGTGGTGGGAGACATGGGTGGGGGCCTGGTGGAGGCTGCCCCTGGTGACTGGGGGTGCTGGGAGACATGGGTGGGGGCCTGGTGGCAGGTGCCCCACAGTGCTGGGGGGTGGGGGTGGTGGGAGAAATGGGTGGGGGCCTGGTGGAGGCTGCCCCTGGTGACTGGAGGGGTGGGGGTGGTGGGAGACATGGGTGGGGGCCTGGTGGAGGCTGCCCCTGGTGACTGGGGGTGCTGGGAGACATGGGTGGGGGCCTGGTGGCAGGTGCCCCACAGTGCTGGGGGGTGGGGGTGGTGGGAGACATGGGTGGGGGCCTGGTGGAGGCTGCCCCTGGTGACTGTAGGGGTGGGGGTGGTGGGAGACATGAGTTGGACATGGGTGGGGGCCTGCTGGCAGGTGCCCCACAGTGCTGGGGGGTGGGGGTGATGGGGAACATGAGTTGGACATGGGTGGGGGCCTGCTGGCAGGTGCCCCACAGTGCTGGGGGGTGGGGGTGCAAGGGGACATGAGTGGGGGCCTGCTGGGGGGTGGGTGTGCAAGGGGACATGAGTGGGACATGGTTGGGGGCCTGCTGGCAGGTGCCCCACAGTGCTGGGGGGTGGGGGGGAAAGGGGACATGAGTGGGGGCCTGCTGGGGGGTGGGGGTACAAGGTGACATGAGTGGGACATGTTTGATGGGCCTGGTGGAGGCTGCCCCTGGTGACTGGGGGTGGGGGTGGTGGGAGACATGGGTGGGGGCCTTGTGGAGGCTGCCCCTGGTGACTGGAAGGGTGGGGGTGGTGGGAGACATGGGTGGGGGCCTGGTGGAGGCTGCCCCTGGTGACTGGAGGGGTGGGGGGGTGGGAGACATGGGTGGGGGCCTGGTGGAGGCTGCCCCTGGTGACTGGAGGGGTGGGGGTGGTGGGAGACATGGGTGGGGGCCTTGTGGAGGCTGCCCCTGGTGACTGGGGGGTGGGGGTGGTGTGAGACATGGGTGGGGGCCTGGTGGAGGCTGCCCCTGGTGACTGGAGGGGTGAGGGTGGTGGGAGACATGGGTGGGGGCCTGGTGGAGGCTGCCCCTGGTGACTGGAAGGGTGGGGGTGGTGGGAGACATGGGTGGGGGCCTGGTGGAGGCTGCCCCTGGTGACTGGAGGGGTGGGGGTGGTGGGAGACATGGGTGGGGGCCTGGTGGAGGCTGCCCCTGGTGACTGGGGGTGCTGGGAGACATGGGTGGGGGCCTGGTGGCAGGTGCCCCACAATGCTGGGGGGTGGGGGAGGTGGGAGACATGGGTGGGGGCCTGGTGGAGGCTGCCCCTGGTGACTGGAGGGGTGGGGGTGGTGGGAGACATGAGTTGGACATGGGTGGGGGCCTGCTGGCAGGTGCCCCACAGTGCTGGGGGGTAGGGGTGGTGGGGAACATGAGTTGGACATGGGTGGGGGCCTGCTGGCAGGTGCCCCACAGTGCTGGGGGGTGGGGGTGCAAGGGGACATGAGTGGGGGCCTGCTGGGGGGTGGGGGTGCAAGGGGACATGAGTGGGACATGGTTGGGGGCCTGCTGGCAGGTGCCCCACAGTGCTGGGGGTGGGGGGACAAGGGGACATGAGTGGGGGCCTGCTGGGGGGTAGGGGTGCAAGGGGACATGAGTGGGACATGGTTGGGGGCCTGGTGGAGGCTGCCCCTGGTGACTGGGGGTGGGGGTGGTGGGAGACATGGGTGGGGGCCTTGTGGAGGCTGCCCCTGGTGACTGGAAGGGTGGGGGTGGTGGGAGACATGGGTGGGGGCCTGGTGGAGGCTGCCCCTGGTGACTGGAGGGGTGGGGGGGTGGGAGACATGGGTGGGGGCCTGGTGGAGGCTGCCCCTGGTGACTGGAGGGGTGGGGGTGGTGGGAGACATGGGTGGGGCCTTGTGGAGGCTGCCCCTGGTGACTGGGGGGTGGGGGTGGTGTGAGACATGGGTGGGGGCCTGGTGGAGGCTGCCCCTGGTGACTGGAGGGGTGGGAGTGGTGGGAGACATGGGTGGGGGCCTGGTGGAGGCTGCCCCTGGTGACTGGAGGGGTGGGGGTGGTGGGAGACATGGGTGGGGGCCTGGTGGAGGCTGCCCCTGGTGACTGGAGGGGTGGGGGTGGTGGGAGACATGGGTGGGGGCCTGGTGGAGGCTGCCCCTGGTGACTGGGGGTGCTGGGAGACATGGGTGGGGGCCTGGTGGCAGGTGCCCCACAGTGCTGAGGGGTGGGGGTGGTTGGAGACATGGGTGGGGGCCTGGTGGAGGCTGCCCCTGGTGACTGGAGGGGTGGGGGTGGTGGGAGACATGAGTTGGACATGGGTGGGGGCCTGCTGGCAGGTGCCCCACAGTGCTGGGGGGTGGGGGTGGTGGGGAACATGAGTTGGACATGGGTGGGGGCCTGCTGGCAGGTGCCCCACAGTGCTGGGGGGTGGGGGTGCAAGGGAACATGAGTGGGGGCCTGCTGGGGGGTGGGGGTGCAAGGGGACATGAGTGGGACATGGGTGGGGGCCTGGTGGAGGCTGCCCCTGGTGACTGGGGGTGGGGGTGCTGGGAGACATGGGTGGGGGCCTTGTGGAGGCTGCCCCTGGTGACTGGAAGGGTGGGGGTGGTGGGAGACATGGGTGGGGGCATGGTGGAGGCTGCCCCTGGTGACTGGGGGTGGGGGTGCTGGGAGACATGGGTGGGGGCCTGCTGGCAGGTGCCCCACAGTGCCCGGGGGGTGGGGGTGGTGGGAGACATGGGTGGGGGCCTTGTGGAGGCTGCCCCTGGTGACTGGGGGTGGGGGTGGTGTGAGACATGGGTGGGGGCCTGGTGGCAGGTGCCCCACAGTGCTGGGGGGTGGGGGTGCAAGGGGACATGTGGCTTGGCTGGGGGGCATGCGTGTAGCATTTCTCGCGCACCCCTGAAATCCACGTACCCAGCCCAATCACGTGTAGATTTTCTCGTGCACCCCTGTAATACACGTGCCCAGGCCTATCGCGTGTGAGAACACCCGCACACCCCTGAAATACACGCTCCCCGCTCTGCGTTTGCTGCTGCCCTTTGCTCTGGATTGGGGATTTTGATGGCTTTTCCCTGCGCGAGGGGCGTTCTTGGGGGCGTAACTGACGCTGCTGCAGGGTCGCTGCGCCACTCTGCGCCACGGCTGGTTGTGGATGTTGGAATCCATGAATACGCTGTGCGCCTGAATGTGTTTCGGCGCACGAGGCTGGCGCAGACTACCGCACGCGCACACTGTGCGCCAGCCGCGTGCGCCACTTGTGCGCCGATTTCTATGAATCGGCCCCTGAGTGTCTGTGGCAGTTTGTTTGGCTATCTTGTCTGCAAATGCGTTCCCCCTCCCAATATCATCAGTCACTCTTTGGTGTGCTGCGCATTTCATTATGGATAGTTGTTTAGGCAGACCTAATGTTTATAATAGTTGTACTATCAACGGACCATGTTGCATTTTAGTACCATGAGATGTCAAAAATCCCCTTTCGCCCCATGATCTTCCAAAGTTGTGAGCCACTCCAAGGCATACTGACTGCCAGTATAAACATTTACTCCAAGCCCCTGGGATGTCTCACGTACTCTAGTCAAAGCAATTATTTCTGCTGCCTGTGCAGAGTTGTGAGGAATTCTCCTGCTTTCGATAACTGTGTCTAAGGTGGTAATTGCATATGCGGCAGTGGAAGTGCCATGTGGGAGTTTGAAGCATGAACCATCACAAAATATTTCCCTGTCATGGGATGGCAAGGATGTGTCATTCAAGTCAATTCTCCCTTTGGTGTCGTGTTCAGTGACATAAAGACAATCATGGATCGTGTCATTAGTACAGTCCTAATTTAGAGGAGGAAAAAGTTCAACCGCCGGATTCAAAGAACAGCATCTCTTAATTTAGATATGGGGTGCAGATAATATAAGCTCATATCTTGTGAGCTGAGCAGATGTGAGATGCTGTGTTTGCATTCTATTCAGTAGTACATCTACTGACTGAGGCACCATCATGGTTAAGGAGTAACCCAAAACCATGCCTTCACTTCATTTTACTGAGACGGGGGCAGTGGCCACAGCTTTGAGACATTTTGGCAAAGCACATCCAACAGGGTCTAACGTGGAGGAAAAATAGCTGCATGGCCTGTTCCTTCCTCCATGTTCCTGTGTCAAAACAGCCAAAACACATCCATCTCTCTCATGCACAAACAACACAAACTCCTTGCTATAACTGGGTGTGTCCAATACAGTTTTGAGCAGATCAAAAGCGTTTTGATAATTTGTATCCCAGGGTAGAGGTCAATGTCAACAAAAGTTTAATCGAAAGTGAAATATGTGGAATCCATTGCCTGCAATAGGAAGCCATTCTGATAAAAGCCCTAACTTATTTCTGTGTATTTGTTATCGTCATATCAGAGATGCTTTGTATTCTTTCAGGCACAAAGCGCCTTACCTCCTTCAACAGGAGATAGCCTAAATAGGCGAGCTCCTGTTGACAATATTGACATTTCTTCAAAGAGGCTTTATGACCATTATCAGCTAGATGTTTCAATAATAAAATAGTACCCTCCTTGCAAGCGCTTTCTGAATCTGCAGCAATAAGTAAGTCATCGATGTATTGCACGAGTGAACACGAAGAAGGTCATTCCAGCATATCTAGTTGTTCCTTGAGGGCCCTGCTGTAAATGCTTGGACCGACAGTATACGTTTGCAGTATTTGTGTGAAAGTAAAGGAGCATCCCCCAAGGGAGAAAGCAAACAAGTACCTGCTATCTGGTTGAATGGGGAGGCTAAATAATGAATTCTTCAAGTCAATGACTGAGAAATGCGTTGCTATTCCAGGAATCATAGTCAGAATTGTGGTAATGTCAGGGCCAATGGGAAACTGTGGTGCAACTACCTTGTTAATCGCTGGAAGATCAATAACAAAATGGTAGGGTAAAGCATTGTCACCTTTCTTATAAAAAGGCAAAACATGGCTATTGCATGTGCTACTAGAGATTTCTTCTATCACACCTTTATGTATTAAATCAGAGACAATACTTTTAAGTGACTGCTCACCATCAACTGAAACTTTATGGTGTGGAATGCAAGGCAATGTAATACCATTTTTTAAAACAATAAATGTTCATGTTCAAAATCTAGAATTCCTACATCATTGTCATTTATCCCCTTTAAATGTGTAGGTACCTGGTGCAACTCACTGGGTAAAGGTAAAGCCATGAATTGTGAGGTGGAATTCTACTGGGGAGAGATGCTCAAGTATCCTCCATCTGGAGAGCAGTAAAGCACTGCATGCAATTTTTTCAATAAATTCAACCCCAGAAGATTTTCACTGCAATTGGTTGTCAATAACAATGTACATGTGTCAGTGAATGGTCCTAAAGAAATTGCCACTGGTTTAGAGACCTACTTACTGCTGCAGTACCAAAGAACCCTACTGATACATTTTGTTGCCCTGACAGGGGAATATCCGTATAATTCAAGTGGTCAATGGAGCATTTTTGCACTCCCGTATCCACCAAAAATGTGTGCGCCCTATCCCCAATTTCCATTTCTGCATAGGGTCCTTTCTGGTCTACGGGGATAGGAGTAGGTTCCAGATCCTGCTTTGGGCTTTCCTAGAGGAACATAACACAATCGGATATAAAGTCTTCAGAAAAATAAGTGTGTGTAGCGTTCTCAAAAACTTCCTTCTAGTATTTTGTTGCCAATCTTTCTTTGCTGCATTGTTGGCAGATTGCTGGTTTTGGGAAAACTGATTTCTATGCAGTTCTTGCATGCCATTGCTATGTGCTCTCGGCCTTCTATTCAGCATTTCATTTGCCTTTTGCTGGAGGATCGGACATTGTGCCCTCAAGTGGCCCTTCTGCTTACAATATGCACATTGGTTTACATTTACAGTCCCTGTTTGTGGGGTAAACTGTCCTCTCTGTTGAGCATTTCCACTGTGTGGAAATTTGCTGCAAGAGCACTAGAGTTTTTAAGTCAACCTTTTCCTTTTCAATCTTTTCCTTCTCATTGTTCACTCTATTGTTGTAATACTGAGCCATATGTAAAATTTTGGATTGTGACTTATTCTGCCATGCACTTCCAGAGGCCATGATTTGAGACTGAATGTTGGGCAATAGCCCACATCCAAATTTATCAACAATCTTTTTCCTGGTTCCGTACTCAAACCCTTACCACTGAAATCCGAAAACACTTGCTCCAACCTGTTAAAGTACTCTGTGGCTCCCTCTGTCTTGCCCTGGAAGCATGCAGTCAATTTATCCCAAATGATTCTTTTCTTAGGCACCGAAGTCTTGAGTTTGGCTACAATGTGGATCGGTAATATCAAAATGTTCTCTGGAGGTTTCTCACCAGCTTTTCTTGACCTATCAGCTTGTTCGAGTGCAGCCCATTTATAGCCCATTACAGGTACATTGTCTACAGACCTAACCTGTTTCCATAAATCCACCGGCAAGATGACAGGAAATAATAGGTCTATGTCCCCCGAAGTGAAAACCGACGATTTTAATACAGACTGTATTTCTACATAGAACCCTGTAGGGTTCTTTCTAATGTCAGGGATAGACTGTTTAAGAGTGTTTTCTTCCTGCCTTGAAAAAGGGACATGCCCAAATTGCGAAATATAGTGTGCAGAGGTAACTGCTGCAGCAGTGCCGTTAATGCATGCTTCCTTTTTCTGGGGCACATGATTAGGTGGTACTTTTCTCATGGGTAGCTGCACAGTAGGAATCTCAGATCGTTTATTAAGGAGCAAAGCTGAGTCGAGGGACAATGAGGTTAGCGGCGTGACATAGAAAATGGGCATTTGTGTATGACCATAATATCTGCAGGACAGCAGCATTTTGTTTTAAGACATTCGTTTTGCAAATATTCAACCATAACCTTTAATAATTTTCTTTGCATGGAGGAATAATATTGACTAAAAGTGTCATGAATGTCGATACAGGTGATAGAGGCATCTGTAATCCATCTAAGTGTGCCTCTCGTGCAAATGGGCATTTCTTCAGAACAGTTTTTGGTGCGGTTGAAAATCTTTTCTGAACATAGGATGTCTGTTGATGTTTGTTGCACCTCTCTATCTAATTTTAACTGGTGCAGCTGATCTAGTTTTCGTTAAAAGGAAAATAGCTTTGACATGTGTTCCTGTGTTTTTTTCATTGGTGTGTCTCTAGTACATGACAAGAAATTCAAATCCTGCAACTCCTGTGGGACAGCGGAATCAGTAAAATCGCCCTATATCTGAGCCACGTATTGCCCCATTTGTTCTAGTAATACCATTTGCCCAGGGATACCTCCATGATCTGTCATAGAGCCTGAAGCAGCTGTTTCGTCACTATCCTGCATATATTATTCTGCCCATTGCTGTAAAGCCTTTCTCCATGCTAGAGGTACTGCACTGTGAGTCACAGTTCTCTGACTAAAAGAGGAGTGTCAGAAGTGGGAGAGGTTGCTGGTGGAAAATCCTGGAGTTATTCCTGTGCTCAAGTGTGTGGTGGCTAACCATCAGATCGTGTATCGGTTTCTGGTAATGGTGGCTGTGCTGGCGTAGCAGGTGGAGGAACATACAGAGGAGGTGTGGTAGGAGGTGTTCGTCTTTCATTCGGTAGTTTGTGTATTAATTCATCAGATGCAGGCAATTCTTTTGATGCGTATATTTTTTGTACTTCTAATAGGAACCTCCCATCCATCCCCTCATAGCCTCATCTTGCTTCTGTTGATCATGCGCTAATGCCTTTTCAGCATAGGTAATATGTCTACGTGCATATTTCTTCCTACTTTTGAGGCGTCGGGTGGCTTCTTTCGGCCAGTCCCTAACCACATCAAAGGCAACAGGTCTCGCTTTCTTCCTCAATAGTACTGACTCTAAGTACTGTATTCTAGTCACCTCAAAACTTCCCAACAAAAGCCATTGAAGATCTGCTTCATGTCTGGTCTGGCAATATCAAATATTATTAAAAACTATAGCTACTAATCCATACTTCATGTACATCTCGTAGGCAGGTGACCATTACGGCCGTGCCGGCTGACTATGTTCTAAGTCATTTTGCTGTCTTCACTTGCAACAAAGCATTGCCCGACAAGTTGACAACTTACTGAAACCATGCATATTTCCAAAAACACTAATTATTACTTGGCAAATATTTTGCACAAAATATTGTATCCAAACAAATATCCAAACTTCCCCAGTTTGAAACAAATTCACCTGATCAAAACGAAATCTCTCCCCCATCAATTCAAACAAACCCTTTTATGGCTGGTGGTCTCCCAAAAGTGAAACACAGTCACTGCATACGGTCCAGTAATCTCACTGTGATGACCTCTGGGCGAAGCGGTGAATGGAGATCACGAATAGCAGACTGTGAGAAACAGAGTCTCCTGTGCAGGTACCCCCGGTACTCACTGGTCTCGGTCCATCCTCTTCGTCCTCGGAAAGTGATGGGTCGATATCGGAAGATGCCCCACGGTCCGGGCGCCATTTGCTAGTCTCAAATCTGAGTTACTGCAAGTAAATGAAGAACTCAGCAGTCACAAACCAAATATATAACAATGTTTTATTGTCGCTTGAAGTGGATCTCAGGTTCAGCTATGTCTGGGAACAGCCATCGAGAAACTGTGCATTCATATGGGGGACAGACAGAGTCAAGTACACTTAAAAATTTGCTTTAGTTGCTGAAATCATACATAGTTTATGACACACGTAACGCTGGCATTTACCATGGCAACATACGGTACCTCACTTTGGGTCACCTCTGTACAATTTACTGTTTCAGAGCACTAAAGTTCTCCCTGTTCCCAATGCACAGAAAGATTCCTGGATGTCTGTTTACCCTTCTTCCAAGAAGGACACTTCACATTCAGCTCGGTACTTCAATTAGCCCTACCAAGGATGTGCATGGTATGCCATATTTCCTAAACATTGGTCGCACAATTATCTCTGGCAAGCCGGAGAGAGGGAGGGACATAAACTATTCTTTATCCCTCTCTCCATCCGTGTCTGTGTGTTCAAGGCTCATAGCTGGCAAATTCCTTTAGCTAAGCATTCTTTACACAAATGCATTCACCGGCCTTTGAGGGCTGTGATCATCTCACTGCATGCGACATGAAAACCGCATAAGTGAGCAAAATAACCACTTCAATGTGTGCTACTAGGCTAACTCAAAATGCCACAGAATGGATGCATTTTCACACAGTGGGCGGTTGTTCATTGGAGAGATACAGATGTTAAATCACACACTTGGTGAGGGAGCAAGGCTGTATTTATTTCCATCTTTGTATGTCAAGGAAATCAGTATGCATTTTTTTGTTTGAAGGTGTTTTTTTCTGGTATCAATGTTAAGAGGGTAAAAGAAATGAAGAATAAATGAGAATGCAAGGGGTGCACAGGATTGTGACTAGAGGAGGTGTGCAAATGTGATGTGTGGAGAGCTATCAGATTTAACACCCTATTGATATTTGAGAGACTAATGTTTTGGCTATCATGATATGTAGCTGTAGAAGTCGAGTAGTTTTAGTACACATGCATTAAAGAAGGTTTCAGGATTCCGGCCAGGGGAGTGGAGACTAGAGAAATGCCACCAAACCAAGAATCATTGTTAATACATCCCGTGGGAGCTGTAAAAAATATAGAGTTGGATTTGGCATTGTGTAGGAAGGCAGGTCCATTCAAGGACCCCCTCCTCCCATACAATACTTTTTATGCTCAGCATTAAGTTTGATTCCTCAAAGGAGCCAGGATAATACTAGTTAATGCATAACTTATCATTCAAAAATGAAACATCAATTAATTACGCTGTTGATCCAGTAGAGCGTTCAGTTAAGGCCATTGAGAAACTGAGAGTTTTGGGTTAGGGGGATCTGATAAAAAAGGGCCTCTTTCAGACTTTTTTCCAGTCAATCAGCCAGATTATTGACTGTTAGGCTTTCAGTCCCAGGATAAATACTTGCATTACACATGTTGGCTGATGTATTTATATGTTATTATGTATATATTTGGAGAGGTTCAGCTAATTCCTGCAATGGTTGACAAAGAAAGTACAAAGGTCCAGCCAATTAATACATGACCTACATGACACACCGTTTTTAGGCCACTTCGATCCACTGCAGTGTGTCCAACTGTTACAACACTTTGTGCAAATAATGAAGGAGCTGGGGGACTCTTTAGCTTGTTATAAACCAGAATGCCAGTGATTAAGGTTATATTTCTGGGGATTTAGTTAGATTCTGCAGCAGGAATGAGCATGCTGCCCAGCGATATGATTTGTGTCACTGCAAGCATGGCAACATTGCATCATCTGAGGTACTTGCGGAGCAGGTGAACTTCGCCTTGAGGATTAGCCGATGGGACACCCCTTTTGAGGTCGATTTCTCACTCCCTGTCAGACCTAAGGGAGAAGCATCACAGGGCACTGTTCCCAGCAGAAGTAAAGGGGAGCTATGCCATGGGTGTGGACTTCCTGACTGAATTTGTTGGCTCATTGGCATGGTCGCCACACGTCATAGCAAGTGGGGGCATAAGACTGTATACATTTGCAGCCAGCAGTGTAGGTTTTGCAAGAATACTGTGTAACATGTAGTGCATTCAGGTACGGCATCAGCGGAGTAAATCTGTGCTAGCAGCGAACATCATGATTTGGAAATGATTCCCCATCATTGTCTCCCTGAGTGTATGGAGAGAGGAATTAAGAAACAGTAGTGGCATTTTGTTGGTCACACAGCATGTCGTGGATCAAGTGAGGAGGGGGCACCTTTCAAGAATCTGAGGAGATTTTTAAACTGATATACCATGTATAAGGGAACACTTGTAGAGTATGTTAAGTGATGAGAAAAGGGCACACAGAGGACTGGTAGAGATATGGCTGCACTGTACTGAGAAGAGCTAAGGATTTGAACCATGTTCGGATGGATGCTGGGGGAATGTGATTACACAAACTGCAGGATGCAGCTTTGGAAGCTACAGTACCATATTTGGTCACTGTACAGTTGGGATGAAACAATTTGACATCATTGGGGTGGGTGGATCTTGCATGACAATGCAATCAGATAACTGGCATTGGTGGAATGGCATTCCTTTGGTTAAATGTGGAATCGTTGCACGCCATGCCAAGTTACATGTGAGTGGCAGGGGGTGGTGGGGTGGGGTGGTGGCGCTACTAGTGATATACCATCATGTGTCACCAGGGAAACTGAGCAATTAAAGGTCACAGTTGTCATTGAGCTACGGGTGTCTCGTTGGCTCATCAAATGCCAGGATATCCACTACAAGGATGGCGTTTGCATTGTTCTAGGGCAGCAACGGACACATTCATTGATGCGATCATATTTTTATAAAGACCTATCTTCCTAGGGACGGAAGGCATTGTTGAGTGCCATGTGGGCTGAGGTTGTCCACTTGAATTCACGTGGAGGAGTTGCTTGTTTCGATGTGCATACATGTCCAGTGGTGTAAGTGTGTAAAAAACATAACTTGATGGCAAACTTCATTGCCAAACAGGTCATTTAATATATCTGCTCTTATAGTTTAGAGACATTTCTCAGATGGTCAACAACCATAAATGTGAGGGCTCTGATTGTGTACATTTTACAACAAGACATGCCACACTTCTTATTCCCATTAATGTCATCGCTGTGAGCCACTAACTGGATTGAGATGACGGATTTGCAGTGAAATATTTGCACGATATATGCTGGAGGCTTTACTTTTTTGCCAATAAAACACAAACTTGTTAACTTTTCACTTCTAATTGGCAGTTGACACAGAGGAAGCAGTGCTAAGACATGAATGAATTCCAGCGATAATGTAGCTCAACAGTGTCAAATAAATTACATGGGTACTTTAATCACTTTTTTATTATCCGGAGCGTTGCATGGATAACGCTGTACACGTTAAAAACAAGACATCTACACTGTAAATTCGAATTTGCTGGTTAAAGATGTCATGTTTTCCTACGTTGCAGTCTCATAGTCACCTTCTCCAATCCAATATATGCATATTGCATGTTCATGCTCTCATGTGTATGGGTGATTTGCAGTGACAGAATTTTTAACATAAAGATATGGTGCCCTTCCAATGTGAACAGACCATGTAAATTGTAATTTCAAGAACACAGCACAGTTAAACATAAATAGAACGCAAAATACCGCATACACATTTTAAACAACTACAAATATATTTATATTCATTAATTGAGATCAATACAATCCAAAAGTAATTCAGAGCAAACAACACCCTTAGGGCCTGATTCACAGAACTGTTTTATAATGGCTCAATCCCATTGAAAAATAGTCTGTGAATCAGGCCCAAGTTGCAGCATTTTAAAGTTATATAGTAATCGGCATGCAGTAGCGGCCGTGTAGTTATGGTTAAGTTGCTCAACGAAAGAACACTTTTTGGGTGGCTTATAACTTTGCTCCTCTGGACGAATCCTCACCAAACTTTACAAAAAGAGTATATGGCCCCCGTGGAATGATTCTGCAAAGTTTGGTGCGGTTTCATCAAGAGGGTGGGGCAAAGTTATAAGGTGGTTCCCAAAATGTGTGGAAATCCTCAAAGACGGAATGGAAACAAATGTTTGCTCCTGCCTACAGAGCAAACAGCTGGATGGATGTTCACCAAATTTGCAGCATGAGTGGATGCTTGGTCCCAAAAGCTTGCTTTTGTAAATGTGGTGTAAATCCATCCAGTATTTATTTTTAAAACAGACACATTCGGTCTGTGGACACCCTCCTGGAACAATCAGAGGGCAGTGTTATGTCCACAGACATCATACGCAGCCACTGATAGGATGGTTAAAAGTTTCAGGTGCTCCGTCATTTTTAAACGGTCGCCATGTTGGATCCATGGACAGAGGCCAGTATCTGCAGATAGCGCAGTGGGGAAAAAGTCTGGAAAACACATTTGGGGTTATTTGTTGGTTTAAAGAGGGGCTGGAAAGGGTGCAGGTGGAATAAAGATGATATGGAGCTGTTTTAATAGGTACAAAAAGGGTTTGCATGTGCGATATTGTGTGGACAGCGCTGGTAACGAACAACTTGGGAAACACATTTGGGGCCTCATTACGACCCTGGCGGAGTGGGATACCGCCAGCGGTAATCGCGGCCGACCCGTCCGCCCTACTACGAGTTCCCTTAGCGCCATGGAGGTTTTCTCCGCCTGGTTTTACCGGGCGGAGAAAACCATGGCGCTAAGGGACCTCGTTGTTAATTACGCCGCCGTACTTTACGGCGGCGTAATTAACTCCTTCCCCACTCCCATTATACCCTATGGGGCAAGAATGGGAATGGGGAAGGGTAAAATGGGGATTGGGGATTTACCGCTCCGCCAAGGTCGGCATGGGGTGGTAAATCCGCCAACCCCCATGGCGCTATCGGCGGCTTTCCGCCATGCTCCGCGGTGCATTTTGCACCGCAAATTCCGCCAGGGTCGTAATGAGGGCCTTGGTGTTTTAAATGGCTGAAGGAGGGTGTGGAAAGGGTAGGGTATTGGAATAAAGATTATATGCAGCTGTTTTTCTAGGTGAAAAAGGGAGTGTGGGTGCTCCGGAGTCCGCGGTCACTTTTAGTATCCGCAGACATAATTTCAAATGCAGGGGGTTCCGGGCGAGTTTTGAGATTTGGCGGTGTATTGTACGTACTTGTTAAATGGTTTAATTCTATTGCTGTGACTGTGGCCAATGGCCAGATTCTTGAGGGCATGGCTAGTGGCCACAAACACAATAGTAATATGTGGATAGTAATTTTAGGTAATGTAGTCGGAGTATACAGTATTTGTAATATGGTGGAGTGATATAATTAAAGTGTATATGGTATTTATGATTGTAGTACCATTGAGCACAGTGCTCCTTGATGTCTCCTCTATCATTCACACGGTCAACAATTGTATCCTCATTAAACGGTAACATGATACCATTAGTATCATGGACCGGGCACTGGACTGGCTAATTTGTTTTCCTCACTAACCGCCCTTACCAGCTGCAACTGAGCTGTTTGTTCTCCACCACCTCACTGTGTACCTGCAGAAAACCCCCTGTTTTATCCACTGATTGTTGCTCTTCCATATCTATTTCATCCCTCTGGCTCACCTGATGACTTCCTCCTTTTCTCATTTCCTGTATTATGTTAATGACACACAGGTTTCCTTAAGCTTCCCCGAACTAATTTGTTGTCCTTGTTTTTCATCTGGAATTGTCTGAACGCTATTGAAGCATTGTGTACGGCTAACAATCTATGTCTCAATGCCAGTGAAACAGAGATCATTGTTACTGTGATACCTTTGCCCTGTTTTTCTCCTACTCTCTGGCCACTATCTTTGGGCCCTCTTTAAGCCTAAAAACCTTAGAAACCTTGGGGTTATCTGTATGTCCTCTCTCTCCTTTACTTCTAAAATTTTGGAGCTTGTAAAGAAAGCCCATGATTTCGGCTTGACCTCCTTACAAGCATTGTGCCGTTCTTCACCTTCCCCCAGAAGCTAAACATCAGTAGAGCCCTGGCCCTGTGTCAGCTTGACTACTGTAAGAGCCTCTTTTAAATATCTCCCTTTGTTGTCTATGCCCCCTTATAAAATATGTCCAAGTTTGTTTCCTAAACTACTGCCATGCTAAAGCTCTGCGCTGCTGAAACTCCAACACTCTTCTTGCCAAACACTTTTTGAAACAGAGAGCGGGAGGCATGTGTCTGTCTTCGGCCAGTGCCTGTCTTTGGAACAGCATTCCTACTCCTCGTATACTTGAGCTGGACTTCCTTAAACTCTGGAAACTACTGAAAACTCTGCCTTTGTGTTCCTATTTCACTAAATACCTTCCCTGTTAACTTATACCACTGCCACTGAGACTGGTGGCCTGGTCCCTCATAAACCTCACTGGTTCCAGGCCATATATCTAGTTGACACCAGTACACCCCCAAACCACTTCAGCACTGCCCTGGCGGGTCTCTCCCAGTTTTGCATGTTTTGGCACTTTGCTTCTGGGCTTGTATGAGTACCTGATAATCCCTACTCCTCTTTACATTTGTGTACCTCATTTGCTGTACAATGGTTATGTGCATTCACAGCAGAACTGTGTACAATTCTTTGGATAAACAATTGAAATGCATATACAAAATATGTGTAGAAAATTATCAACTGCGAGTTGGTGTGTGGATGTTTAATATGATGATTGGGTTCTATGAATAGTTGTTTTAACTGATTGGCCGATAAATGTGTGACTGTAAAAAGGGTAGAAAGGTTGTTTTGTGCCATGGTGTGCATGTGCAATCCAGGTTTTATAATAATGTGTGACCTAAAGATGGGACTGCAGAGAGAGCAGATAGTCATGAAGTGCCATGGATTATGGTCCTTATTGTATGCTATTGAAAAATATTTAGGCCAGAAAATTGGTTCTGTGCTTTTTTCTTTTTTTCGAGTATACAATTGTCCATTATTTCCATTAGCATAGTTGAAAATGCTAATTTTATAGAATTTGCACAATCCCTTTTCGTGTTGGGATCAGAAGTGTGGCTTGATTTGGGGATATCTCTGATCCGTAATTAGGTATTAAAGTTATTGGGACCACTTTCTTCAGGGCTAAGGACCAACACCCCTTGGTGTGTGGTCTGATTTCTTCTGCTGGTAGTGGTGAATCTCTCAATTCAGAATAGGAGAAGGCCCTATGTTTGAAAGAGCAAGGAGGGAGAAAAGAAAAACAAGGGAGAGTGCTATTAGAGACATATCCCGTGAGTAGCCTCATAGACATAAGAGGTCATAATGCACACATCTTACCCGTTATAGATGAGGCAACTCCCAAGTGTCATGGTCATGGATTCGAGTAGGTAAATTATTTACAGATTCCCAAATCCGAGATGATCACACATTCCTTGTTCACCTACAGAAGAAATATGTTCTTTTAGATTTAGGTGAAATAAAATGGAACTTGAAGGACGACTATGTTTGCATCAGTGGGCATTTAAAACACAAGGGGCCTCATTACGACTCAGGCGGTAAGGGTTTTACGGCGGCGTAAACAGCGCCGACCCTTACCGCCTGATTCCGAGGTCCCTTAGCGCCATGGAGGTTTTAACACCTGCTTTTAGCAGGTGTTAAAATCCATGGCGCTAAGGGACCTTGATGTTAATTACGCCACCATAATTTACGGTGGCGTAATTAACGCCTTCCCCACTCCCATTATGCCCTATGGGGCAAAATGGGAATGGGGAAGGGAAAATGGGAAAATGGGGATTTACTGCCCCGCCAAGGTTGGAATGGGGCGGTAAATCCGCCAACCACCATGGCGTAAACGTAGTTTACGCCATGGTGGTAAAGTCACGGCCCAGGTGGAAACTTACCGCCTGGGTCGTAATGAGGCCCATGATTATTAAAAAACTACCTTTTTTCAAATTTGCAGGTCGACTCCTGATGAGTTTGACCTGTGGAGCTCACAGGCCCATTTGGTTCCAGTCATTTGGTCGACAACCAAATGGTCGAATGACCATTTGGTCGACACCAAATGGTCGAAATCCAAATGGTCGATTTTTTTTTTTTTGGGGGGGGGGGTTTCCCCGCCAGCCCCCTTCTTATAAATTAATTTTTTTTTTTAACCAAACAAAACAAAAAATATATAAATAAATAAAAAAAAGCGACCATTTTTTTTTCCGACCATTTGGTTTCGACCAAATGGTCATTCGATCTTTTTTTTTCGACCAAATGAGCGGACACCAGCCCAGTTAGGTATCCCCTTGTCACGTCGCCAGAAAGCAACCCATTTGGTCACTCTATGTAATTTGTATGCCATATGGTACTGGGGATTTTACAAACTGTAGTTTCCCAAGCCAACCTTATACATAGAAATAAATAATTACGGATCAGAGATATCCCCAAATTAAGCCACACTTCTGATCCCAACACGAAAAGGGATTGTGCAAATTCTATAAAAACTTTAGGTTCAGAGTTCGCATCAAGAAATACATCTCCGAATCAAAAGAAATAGGAGTCGTCATTGACTATTCCTGGTCCATCCACTCCAAATGATGTTTTTTAACAAATATGACCCATGAAACAGTTTCATGAGTTCTACCTCTTGACTTATATAATCCCTTCTGCAGCTGAGAGACATTAGATCAACACCTCTAATTTTTTAATAAAGGTTGCATTCCAAAGAAACAAAATAAAAATGATATGTTTTATTTGGGAAATAACATATTATGTGCAAAACCTTGAAGGATAAAGCAAAAACAGGAGTCCAACAGTGTGGAGTAAACCCCCATAAGAAAAAGCAATACCTGAATAGAATTGACTCAAATCAAATTGTGATATGATGATAGGGAAGATTTGAGTTTCATATCCCCCAACTAGGTTCCACTATTGTGGATACTTTTTTGAAATATATGGATCAACAGCCTCTTTTATGGCTTGTAAGGTAGCGGGTGGGATATTGTGCCCCACTGAATAGCCTTTGTGGTTGCAGTATTGGTTAAGGAAACTGAGGTAGAGGAAGGCAGCTTACTACTTCCTGAGAAAGGAGCAGCCTTTCTGAGAGCATCCCATTGGTTGAATTTGGTGTGGCGGCACATGAAGGTGGTCCCGTAGGAGTACTGTCCAGGTTGTCCATGACTCACTCAGTGCATTTCACTTTGGTAACCTTAGCCTTTGCTACAACCCCAACAGTGGTAAAGAACTGCCAACCCATGATTATCTCTGGGTGCTAGAGGTAGGCATGTCCTCTATCCCATCTTCCTGTCCACTTCTTCCGTTTCTAGGCCCTCCAACTAGTGGTGGTGGCTCCTGGGGAGGAGGGCTGGCATTAGCTGATGCCATTTCTGAAAATAAATAGCAGTTCTGTTAATATTCTTCCAATTATGTGCTGTGTCCTAGATTGCAAATGAATAATGAGTATGAATGTGTGTAGGAGCTGTAAATGTTCAGCTTAAAACTTCCTAGATCAGTTTTGAACTGTTCACAAAGCACAGACCCATTTGTGAAGTGTGGACGCATTCCCAAACAGGTCATCATTTGTTCACGTGACACTGTTCGGAAAGTCTGCAATTTTGTCAGACTTTCACGAACGTCAGCAAAAACAGTGGAAAATGTTATAAAATGTTTATAGAAGTATTAAAAATGTTGCTGGGAGTTTGGGAATAGCACCGTTTTAAGTTCAAACTTTCTAAATCAGACATAAATGCTGCTATATTGGGGGTAAGTATGATTTTAGAAAGTTGCAACAAATTAGGGTGCACTGGTACAAACCAATGACATTCTGTGAAAAAACCTTGTTAAAGGGACATTATGGTTAAGTTTCACTAATAGAAACCTATGAAATTCAGTGAAAAAACTTGGCTAAAAGGACTTTGTGGTTATAAGTAAAACAGAAATTCGCCAGTTAAAGTAAGCTAAGCAACCATAACTTGTACCATCACCGATCACTGCTACGACTAACACCCAGGACATCAAAGATGTCATCACAAATGTCTTTGATGACATCACTGATAACATCACATGTGACATTAATTTTGATGAAAAGTCCCTACAAGGGGTTGTGTTCATAATGTTGGTAACAATGTATATGGGCTGATCGGGAGACCCATCATGAACAACTTAATGGATTAATGAATGTACTCATCTAAACAAACATTATATTGGAGTGTTGTTGTTATTAAAGGAACCTAATCAAACATACACATACGCAATGGCTGCATCATGCATCATAAAAGTAAAATAGTTTGAATCTGATAAGGTTGGATTGTAAAATAATGAATTCTGCCTTATCAGAGTTTTGAGTGATGTTAAACATGGAATAAGTAGCTAACAATTCAAGACTTACTACTACACAGTTGTGTTACTACAAACAATACATTTGTGATGTCATCTTTGATATCCTGGGTGTTAGTCTTAGCAGTGCATTGTGGTAGCGCGAGTTATGGTTGCTTAGCTTAACTGGCGAATTTCAAGGGTTTTTCGGTATTACTTAGAATCATAACGTCCCTTTAACAACGTTTTTTTCACTGAATTTCATAGCTTTTTAGTAGCGCAACTTAACCATGACGTCCTTTTAACTAAGTTTTTTTTTTCACTGAGTATAAATATAGATGATGGAAATGTGATAAATATTTACTAAGACTCCCTTACCTTACATTTATATAACATAATATACTAAACCCCCTGTCCTGCTAGTGATTTTGATGTCTGCTGACTGTGCGCTTGTTCGCGGGCAGACGCGGTCACCATCAGCACTATCCAAAAACTCAGGGGGTATCTTACATTATTGTATCATACAATAAAAACACCAAACATATTCAAAAAGCACCACATAAATACATTACATTTAATAATAAATAAGAAGTGGAAACTGTATTTGTAAGACACCAACCATCCACTGAAGTAGCATTTGCAATATAATGCAATATACCAAAACAAAATAAATATGCCTCCAACGGAATTATCTCACAGAAACTGCACAGCAAGAAGCAAGAGCATACTTACACAGCAGTAACAGCAAACGCTATAAAATAGTAATAAGTACACTACATTTATTTCTTATACTCATACATTTTCTGTATTATGTACACTAAAACTAATATATTTTTTTTTTAACACAGAAATGTCCAGTAATTTGGAATGACTGGAAGAAAATTTCCCACGAGAGGAAATGAGTGAAGGCAGTGATAATAATGGTAGACACAACATTTCTCTATATAAGCCAATTAATAACCATTACTTTATGTGTACTTAACGCATTTTATTTTTAACAGACCAGACAACCAATACAAATAATATACCAAAAGAGATATTCGCAGATCCTCTGAAATGAATGGAACTGAAAATGAATTTGTTAATGCAACACTTCAATCCACTAAAATACTGTGTTGTGGAGCACATTAAAGAAAACATTAAATACCTCTTTCCCACATGTACCTGTTGCACCTCTCCTTGTCCCAGCCAACTATCCCAAGCCCTTCCCACCAAGAAAAATGGTACGATGAGACTTCCAGCCCTTCCTCCCCTCCCATACATATTGTCCAAAAACCTAATTCCCCTGTATTTGTTTCATTTTCTGCTTCCCCCTCTCTTTCGTAATTTTTCTACTGTTAAACAATAATAAAGTTTTAAGTGTGTTCTTAGTATATGCCTGTGTCTTATTTTTCTTTTAGAAGGCAGTCAGGGTGCCTGTGGACAGTGCAGCTGTCCGGGGTGTCCTCAATTAACCAATATGGGGTGTCCTAAGGACACTATATCTGTTCGTACTGTCCGTAATTAAAATGGAGGTGTCCTTAGAACACACAAGATGTCCGCCTGTCCGTAATTAACCAAAATGGGGGTGTCCTAAGGACAATATACCTGTTCCTACTCTTCGCAATTGAAATGGCGATGTCTTCAGAACACACAAGATGTCCGCCTTTCCGCAATTAACCGAAATGAGGTAGTCCTAAGGACAATATACCTGTTCGTACTGTTCGTAATTAAAATGGAGGTGTCCTTGGAACACACAAGATGTCCGCCTCTCCGCAATCACCAACAATGGAGGTGTCCTAATAACACCCCCGCTGTTCGTAATGTCCGCAACCAGAATGAATATATCCGTAGAACACATATCTTGTCCGCCTGTTTGCAAAGTTTTGATGAACATTTATTTTATTCTGGGACTTCAACATTGTTCGTAGAACACTCACGCACATGCGCATCACAGACTAAGGTCCTACAAACATTGCGCCTCAACGCAACTGTCTGCCGCACGTGTGTCGCACTTTTAATTAGGTCGCGGACCCGAACACTGTCCGTAGAACACCTGCGCACATGCGCACAACCGTCACTGCGCATATGATGTCCTACAGACAGCCATCCGATTTGCGAATGTGTCCACACGTCATCATGTGACCGCACCCACGCTGAGCATGTGTCCTTATTTGCGGACACTGTCCGGGCCCTTGAACATTCAAAAAGTGCTTTTTTGAGCAATCCAAGGTATTTTACAGTAAAGGTGGTTCACCATTGCACATGTCCCAGACAATGTGCCTGCCGATCTACATACTTTTTGTAACTTTTTGAGCCCGTTCTTGGTGTTCGAAGTGTTCGGGGATGGTGCGGGTGACCACAAGGCGTGCCATAGCACCCCTATAGAAGGCCACACCCCAGAGGTGATCCTGATTCTGCTTTTGGATTTCCAAGATTTACAACAGGACAATTGTGCAGGTTGGAGTTCTTGGTTCCTGGTTCCTAGTTCCTGGTTATTAACCTTCCAGATGGCATCCCAAATTGCTTCTGCTGCTACTGCCTTCACATCAGCACCCTCACCCCCTCCAGCACCACCACGTCCCCAAGGGCCTGCAGAGGGGAACAGGCGTGAGGATGCAGAGGAGACGGATGAAGAAGATAAAGAGGATGAGGTAGTGAAAGTCCCTACTACTAGCACTCATCTTGAGTCGTGGGTGGGGTGCTTATTTACCACTGTTGATGGAAAGTCAAAAGCTAATGCGAACAAGGTGATCTGCACTCAATGCCACATGGTGCTGAGTCATGGCAAGCCTGGTTCGTATAGCTTTGGTACTACATCAATGAAGCGACACCTAAGGTCATTCCACAGTGGGGCTATTCGTAAGGTTGTACCTTGCAATAAACGTAGTAGGTTGAGTTCCTCTGCAGCATCCTCTGTTTCCGCTCCTGTCACCACAAAAGACACTCCTGTGGGACAATGCATCCCTCCTGCTGCCACACAGGCCATTCATAATGCTGTTGAGCTTTCGAGGGTCACAATATTGTGCATGTACTGTGATGCAGAACTCTGCAGGAGGAGAACCTTCGGACTACTTCCGAGACTGCTGTCAAGGAGCATGAGAACGTCTGTGACCTACCTGAATAAGGCCCACCCTACATCTTCCTCTCTCCACCTGCCCTTCCTTATCCCCATTATTGGTGTTCCTTCCTTACCCTCCTTTCCCCTCCTTTCCTTGTGTGTCCTGTTTGAAAAACCCCAAAAAATATAAAACAATGAAAACAAAAATAAAACAAAGGCTCTTTTCAGAGCCTCCTTTTACAGTTTAAAAACAGAAGTGACAAATATATAGTACAGGGCCCTGTGCATTTTTTAGAAGTCTGCAGACATTTATTTTTTGTGCTGCCCTATCAGAACCATTGCACTCTTCTATTGGAGGAATTGGTGGCTCTGAAAAGAACATTGATTCAGTAAGTACAAAACTAACATAATGTTCTAACTGTTACTCAAACACACTAGCATTTTAGTATTGTAGAAGAAACAAATATATTATCCCTTTACCATTAGATGTAGTATTAGTACTTCACCTTCCCAGTTGCCTAATTTATATTGTAATCTGAAGACCAGTAAAGTAACACACAAATACAAGAATAGCCTTCCCAACTAGATGTAGCTGCCAATTGCACAATCACACACCTCCACAATCACACTTACCATCATACTCAGACACTCATGCACAAAGCACGCATACACTTCACAACAGCCCAACCCACACTTTCTTTTTTCTCCAACAGCCCCCAAAGAATGCCTACCGAATAGCAACTCTGTAAAAAGCAACACAGAAGTAGAGCAAATCAAAATAAAAGTGTCTAAAATAAGCATGCATCTCTAGCAGATGTTGTACAAAAAGTTCAAACAAAACAGCTAATACAGTCATTAAGCGAAACAAAACAAGCTTCCAGGATAGAAACGTTCCCTCCTCTATCAAAATGTAAAACCAAATAGAAAGTGATTAACAAGCCTTCAGCTACCACTACTGCTAATGCTGCACCTATAAATCTTGATGAAGTGGCAAGTAAGCATACCAAAAAAAACATGTTTTACAAAAAATGTTCTGCCACAGAGTCCTTCAGAACCTTTTAAAAACAGGAGGGAAATCATGCACAACCCTTAAAACCTACTGTAGAAAATTAATCCTAGAAGCTCTCGTAGACAGTGCAATCCTTCTCAAAAGGAAGTTATTTATTTTAGTTTTAAACAGGATGAAACCACTAACAAAACTAACTACTAAACTACAAAAAGTCTTCCCAATAAATGGAATATCAACAAAAATAGCTTCTTACACATCTGTGGAGGTGAATGGAGTCACACCATGACCACAGAAACATATTTTAATGAAGAAGCATGTAAATAAAAGCAAACAAACCCAATTGCAGTATATAGCAGTGGATGAGGGTATGAAAAACTTAATAACACCATTATGGAACAAGAAACTCGGCTCAGAAAAATATCCCCAGAAAACTCAGTATCACCTCCCCATTCTACTCAACCAAAACGTCCAGTCTACAAATGGCCGTGCACATCAATGTGTAACATTGCCAAACAATCTTTCAGATCTTTACGCCAGTTCCTCAATCAGTATGTAAAAACCAGAGACAAAATCAAAATGAAAATACTACAAAATATGGATGCCTGTCCAGTGCGCAAATACACAGGACTACAAGGACATTCATTAGCCTGCATTTCAGGACCTATTTGCAAAAGCACCTTCCATCATATCAAAATGATATCAACACATCATTCAACTATAAGAAATCTAGTCCAAAAACTCTACTATGCTAAAAGTCCTGCTTTAGCACTAGCCAATTTAAATAACAATTTTCTACATGGTACAGCCAAGCAACTACTCAAAGATATAGAGTACATCTAGAAAAAATAATTTGGAATTGAAAGCCACTCACAAAATGAAATAGATGTACAACAAACTAGCAACTACTGTACAAACAGCAACCGTGTATTAAACACATACGAAAAAGAAATACTTAAGTTTAAAAGTACCTCCGGTGAAGTGCCAAACCGCGTGTGTTGCCTCAGGACTTCTTATAAAAGTACCACAAAAATAATAGACATAACGTACAAAATAGAAGACAATGAAGATTCAAAATCGTTCCAAATAGCTCTCTACCTTATAGCAGAAAACAAATATGACATTAATGACCCCTTAATACTTTGCAAATACTGAACTGCAAAACTTAACAACAACCAAACACCTTCACGTGCTATCACAAATAACTTGGAATTATTCCCACTACCAAAACCCCTGCAACAACTAAATTTATATCAGAGCCTCATAATTCAAACAGTGCACCCATTTCAAGCAATAATACGCCTTCAAACAAAAACAGCTAAATAACTTCCCTCTGAATTAGTCAAAGGCATTCATGGCAAAGTAGTTTATTTACCATTAGATCTAAAAGAAAATGTACACACTCTAGGAGTGCAACAGCCAATAGATCAATCTTTAATTGTCTTAGAAAATGTCGTACCTACAAAAGACAAAAGTATTTGGTAACAACTCGTGGACTTACATAAAGTTAGACAAGCCCTGCAATTTCTAAAAAACAACAATGAATACTACAAAGAATTTAGGGGTCGATTCATGGAGCAAACGTGTGCCGAAAATGCCAGCGCAAGCAGGCGCAAGGTGGCGCAAGCGTGAGAAACCTAGCGCACGCGCACGCGTGCGATTCAAGAAAGACGCTGCCCGTGTTTCCCGCTGTCCGTGCGCCCAATCCTGACATGGCGCACGCGGGCACACACGACGTGTGCTACGCGCACAGCAAAAGCGCGCATAGCGCGGCGCACACAACCAAAGTGTGAGGAACAGTGGGCGTAACACGCGGAATGGGGAATAACATGTGAAAAATAAGGCGTAACTGGGGAAGTACTGCAGGGAACTACAAGGAACGCCCACACGCACGCGAACAACCCATATTCATGGATTCGAATACGGGAAACCCGCACACGGCAAAAGACGCACACAGGCGTCAACGCGTCCGCCACACGAAGGCAGGCAGAAGCGTCCCCGCGCACAGTATAAAAGTGCGCGCAAACAACAAACACGTATATACAGCTACGATGAATGCCCCATTTGTCGCAGCACTGATCGTGGGACACCGCAGGAGGAGGAGAATAGCCAGGGCACGCATTTTCGCACCACGGACAAGCCTTTTTGGGATGCCTGACGACCAGGTCTACTGCAGGTATAGGTTTCCACCCCATATCATCCTAGACCTGGTCAGGGAGTGGGAAGATGACCTTACATCCCCCACCCTTTGCTCCCAAGCATTGAGCCCCTTGGAGAAGGTGCTCAATGTCCTGCATTTTTTGGCCACTGGGTCATTTCAGCGGACTACTGCCATAGTGGGGGGGGGTCTCACAGGCCATGCCGTCACGCTGCCTACACCAGGTACTGGCAATCATGACCCTCAGTCCGCAGGCACATATACATGCCCAGAACACCAGCACCAGCAGAAAGGCAGGACGTTGTCCTGGATTTTTTCAGGGTGGCACACTTCCCCAAAGTGCTCGGTGCCATAGATTGCACCCATGTGGCCCTACGTCCACCTAGGGCCACTGACCACATCTACCGAAACCGCAAGCACTGGCATTCCATCAATGTACAGGTGGTATGCAATGCAAAGGGAATCATCACCTCTGTCTATGCAAACTACCCTGGCTCCACCCATGACAGTTTCATATACAGAATGTCCGCCCTGAGCCGGGCCCTGGAAGCTGGCCAGCATGGCGACACCTGGCACCTAGGTGAGTACAAATGCCCTTGCACATGCATGCATGTCACACACACACACACAAATACACAACCCCCAATAAGCACAACCATTTACACCTCCCCAGGGGACAGTGCCTACCCTCTCAGCAACCACATGATGACGCCAATCCGGAACCCCACCACACCACCCCAGGTAAGATACAACGCCGCCCATATTGCAACCAGGGCCATAATGGAGCGCACATTCGGAGTGCTCAAGTCACGTTTCCGCTCCCTTGACCGCTCTGGCGGGCAGCTACTCTATGCACCCCCAGTAGTGTGCAGGATCATTGTGGCAGCATGTGTCCTGCACAGTGTTGCAACACGGCAGGGCGTACCGGTGGACATGGTGGTGCCCCCACATCTCCAACCACAGGCACAGGCGCTGCCCATGGGAGGGGACAGGGCACGTGGCGAGGAAGCCCGGACCCAGCTTGTGGCCACATTTTTCACCTAAACTCCCACCCCTGCAGAGTGCACACAGGCCTGGCACATACCAGGTGACAATCGATGATGACAAAGAGACAGTCAACTGTCACAACCCTTCCACCCTGAGATAGTTGCCATGGAAGTGCCACATTGTCTGCATCCCTAGCTACTTAAACACAAGCTATCCTGTGTGACCAAAAGGCACACATATGACATGACATGATATGGCCTATACACAAGTATTTCAAGGTGCGATGAGGCAGGGAGTGGGGAACAAGGGAAGACAGACAACGATACTACTAGGCCAGGTGTCATTTAGATTGTGCAAGTGCAGGGGTAGGGGGAAGGGAAAAGTGCAAGGGGAAGGGGAGGGGGGGAGTGCAGTACAGGTTAAGTAGACTAAAAAACAAATAAATAGGCCAGCTGATGGCAACTGCAAAGGTAAGTGCAGACAAGTGCTGGAAGGGGGGGGCTGTAGGGATAGAGAGACAGCCCCGAATTGCAGGGGGTGCCAGGGAGGCAGTGCAAGTGGAGAGTGGCTGGGCCAGGGACCGAGGTCGGTGAGAGTGGCCCAGTTGCAGATCCAGTGCAGTTCCAGTGAAGAATTTTGCAAGGGAGAGGCAGAGAGAAAGCAGAAGCAAAGAGGAAGGTCTTGAGGTGCTTCCGGAACCGGAGATGGTTCTCCTCAAGTTCCAGTGAGGCAGGAAGGCTGTTCCAGTGGGAGGCCCCTGCCGCGGAGAGAGATCTACCCCCAGCTAGTTGCTTTGAGAAGCGGATGACCCTGACATGCAAGGTGTGAATCACACACACCTGCAAAACAGGCAATGGCCATCACTGTTATGTCACTCAAACCCTCCCAAACCACAACATGACATGGCAAGCAATACCCATACACCAACACAGTAACAATGAGGTACACATTGCCATGTCAAAAATGTACAGTGGCATCAGACAATGATGCCTGACATGGAATCAGATGAAATGACTGACCAACAACCTCCCACCCAAAATAAGTAATTTCCAAATGCATTACAAGAGTTGTAGACGTAACATAACAATGAATGCCTGTCTACATGCACATTGTGCATTGCAAAATCAAAACTGCAGCTTCTGTGTGCTGTGTCCAACTCCTGCAACACACTGCTCAGCGCACAGCACAGCGAACAGCCATTGTGTGTGATGCACACCCTGAGCATCACATCTAAGTGACAGACCACATCAAAAAGCAAATTAGGCATGTACAGGATCCATAATTGGTCACAGAACATGTGCTGCAGGGACACAGTGGGCACCAGCAGGCAAACAGTGTACACGTGGATATGCAAGGGTGGTTGTACATGTAGTGCATCATAGTGCAAGTGTGTGGGTCAGTAAGGACATGCACTCAACATATGCATGTGCAATCAAGTGACCAAAAGTGTCCTCTACACATCACATGTGAACATTCACCATGTGTACACCCCAGCATGTCAAACCACAACTATCCCCTCACACCTGAAAGGTAAACACAACACATGAACAGGCATTGATCAGCAGAACACAACATGTACATAGGATACCACCATTACAATGTCAGGGTTCCCATCACACTGCAGGGCAAGGCAACTATCAACAACAACCCCCCTCCCCCCCCCTCACAAATGACCATGACCCACTGAACAACTGCACCTGGGTCATGGAGCCTCCAAACCTCAATTCCACCTGGCCACAGGATCACCTTTACCCTTCGTCACCATCTCCCACCTTGAGTGTAAAAAGATGCCTGAACCCTCAGAATCCACACTCATTTCCAAAATCACAAAATCCAAGGCATAAAAACAAACCCGAACACCCTCCAGTAAATGACTTGACGTAGCAGTACCTCACAAAGGCCAAGTACTACCACAATGATGCAACAACCAAGGTAGCACAGCAAAACAATGTCACGACAGGATGTGAGACATGTGTGGTACATGACATAGGATGATGCACCATGAATGGATGTGTACTGTCACAGGTCCCCTGTACAGGCGCGGGAGTGTCACGAAACAACCACCCCCACCATGTCCCGGGTGCCTGGAAGGTCAAACTCACACAGGCCTCTGAGACCCTGGTGGGGAAGGAGGGTCAGGGATATGCAGTCGGGACAGGTGTTGGCACACTGGATAACTGGAATGAGTGGCAGGAGAGGGAAGGAGGAATGACACATGAAAGTAGGGAATGCACGAAAATGTACTACCTGCATGAACACATACACAATCCAAACACACTTGGACATCATTGTCATGGCCTTCTGTAGTCGAGGCTTAGGAGTGGCACGAACCAACCACCCCCTCTAGGGTTTTGGCGCCTGCAAGTTTGGGGCTTACACAGGCATCCGCAACCCCAGCGGGGAAAGAGGGTTAGGGAACGTTGCTTGGATAGGTACGGGAAGCAGGAACACCGGGTAGAGGGTACAGGGTTTAAAATTGGATAGGACTCTGGGTGATTAGGGAAAAAAAAACATACCAAATTGAATTACAGATTCATCCATGCATTAGTGCACCCCCCAGCAAGCCTATGCAGAGCAGTTTGAAAGAAAAACAACAAGACACTTAGCTCTGGTTTTGAGTGCTGGCCTCCTGCCTGCGCACTCTCAGGTCCGGTTACAGGAGCACTGCAATGCTGCAAAGAGAGCCACAGTCAATAATCTGTACGTGCCCATTACACAAAAACACACCACCAAACATGCCCCATAGCAACATCTACTCTACAAACAGACAATCTGGTGTAGATGCTTCGTACCCATATATAACATTACCCCTGTGATGGGTCATACACAGTCAATGCAGTAAGTCAGCCGCCGGTGGGTGCGTGGCAAATGGAACACCAATGTGTCACAATTCACACAACATGCAATGTTCCCTGGTAAGCAGACAGACCCATATAGCAAGGCATGACTTCAGAACAAGTCGTGTTCCACCATGACCGAAACAAAGTTGGCAGTGCATGTATCGTAATGTACATGGAAATGAAATGCACTGCACCCGAGTATGTCCCTTGCTGTATGTCCCTGTGAGCTGCCCCTTTCCATGTCTCGGAAGGCTATATGGTTGATACAAGTACTTCAATGGACCTTGGTGTACCGGAGGGTATGTGCCACTGCCCCTGCAGGTGTCCCAGACAACCTTACAATCAACAGCCATCAGTCCACCAACACATCTGAGCTGCATTGTGTGCTTCAACACCAATATTCGTCCAAGCTCACCCTCAGTGCTGTGACTAAGCCTGCATGTGCAACTCGCCTGGTGCAAGCTTTGCTGTGTTGTGGCCCCCCTCTGCTGCTCACCTTGCCTGGAGTTCCTTGGAACACGTCAGCAGTTCTAGGATGTAGGTCTGCAATCCCTGTGCCTCTGCTTGTGCACACATGTGCATGTGGGCACCAACAAACATGTCCAGAATTCAGATGTCCAATGGGCCATGTCTGCTGGCAAAGGTGCTTTGGAGGCTCATCCCCCTGCAGAAAGGGCATGAAACACATGATTAATGCTTTAAAGTCATCTGTGTGTGTCTCTTCAGGCATCTCATTACTTAACCATGTCAGAGACTTACACCAGAAATCACACCATCAGTCCGTCTTTCACATCCAAAGTGTGCAACACACTATCTACGGCATGAATTGCAACAAGCAAGTGTACAGTAAAGATAAGAAACATACTAGACAATGCATAGCAATGAATGTACACATTAATCATGAAACACCCCATCTAGCAAAAGCTGAACAGTGGACAATAACACCACAATCATCCCCACTAGGGGTGTCAACACAAGTCACACAGCACCAGACATGCCACAGATATGACAGTCCAAAGCCCTTGTGTAATAGGTTGTCACACCAAACCATCCTTGCGAGCACTGGATAAGGGAGGCAGGAGTGGCATATGTGAGTCAAGGTCCCCAAGCAGCAAACACATACACAAGACAAGCCTCAAGGGCCGAGCTGGAACAGACAGTGGATGCCTTCAAAAGCCACAAAGCAGCGCACCATCACATGAAAGCACAATAGACAAGCAATTTTAAACTATATTAACTAATTACACTAACTATGGAAAACCTACATTACCTAATTAAACTAACTATCAAACAGAAACTTAACTAACTAAACTAAAAGAAAAATCAAAAATGGACA
The DNA here is from genome assembly GCF_040938575.1 of Ambystoma mexicanum. NCBI lineage: Eukaryota > Metazoa > Chordata > Amphibia > Caudata > Ambystomatidae > Ambystoma > Ambystoma mexicanum. Next base: position 929,927,144 of record NC_090921.1, on the reverse strand, counting down.
CATACGACCCGGGGGGGAGGGGAGGCACCCAGGAGGGGGGAGGTACAGGGTGCTGCTCAACACCCACATGCGATGATGCTGAGCCAAAAAAAAAACCTCCATGGGCTCAACGCCTGCACAGCCCGACCTATGTGGGAGATAGATGGTCGTCCGAGTCTGGCTCATCCTGGAAAGGAGGACGTGCCACAGTAGCCTGGCCACGCCTAGCCGCAGCTTGCCCCTCGTCGGCAGCAAGTCTGCTGGATGGGTAAGCCTGGTTCTGTGTGGCGATGTGACGTAGGTCTGCATACAGAACCTCACGTGATACACGTGCTTCCTCTTGCAAGGTAGCACCTGTAACACGGAGTTCCTCCTGCAAGGCCTGGCTGGACAACCGCTGCACCTACCGGCAAGCCTGTAGCTCAGCCGAGATGGTACGCTCAAGCTGTGCAAACCTCTCCTCTGCCCGCTGCCTCTGGGACATCATAAGGACACCCAGAGTGGATTTGAGGGAAGCATACTCCTCCCTCAGGGCATCCATGTGCACCTCTGTGTGAGCAGCAATTGCTTGATGCAGAGACGACATTTCAGCCTGGCGTGCCCTGTCTGAGGCCGCCATGCCCAGCCTGAGCGAGCGGGCCGTGGACCGTGCCGCCTGCTGCTGGAGAAGCACCTGCCTAGCAGGGGGAGCACAGATCGGGCCACACGCTCCATGCTCTCAGCGATGTTCTTCATTGCTGCCCCCTCCGTTCTGAATTGGCAGTCATGTCTTGCTTCCACTCAGTATACTGCGGTTGCGCGCGGCGACCACGTTGCCGGGCTTGACCCCTGCGGGACCCAAGGACCGCGGGTCCTCGCTGTGTTGGCACCGCCCGCGGCTGCACGACTACATGCCCCCGTCGACGTGATGTCCCAGGCACATCAGTAACTGGTGTGGAGGGTGACCCTGCGTCCCGATCCACCACAGGCGGAGGAACCAAGACTGTCTGATCCCTCAGTGCAGGTGTCGCAGACAGAGGAGTGTCCACATCAGTATCACTCACCCCTAACACATGGACTTGATGCTCATCCAACTCAACATGGATGTCAGAGTCGTCATCAAGGCTGGACTCATAGGCAGCCAGAGACAAGATGGACTGTAGCACTTGGGGGTTTTCCTGGCCTACCACCCCATGACCCCCATTTGTGCCGGGTTGATGTAGTGGTAACAACCCTGTGTCTGGCATGACAACCCCCTCCTCTGCCTCCATTGCGTCATCACCTGAAAAATAGAGAGAAAAAAGGTCACTACACATGTCAGAAGCACACAACACACACATACACTGACAACAAACGCATCAGGCAGACATGTGACACACAACATATAACCTGGCATGCATGCTGGGTCAACTTTAAATTGCTTCTGTGATCAGACCTGTTGAAAGGTGGCAGTTTCCATGGAAGTGGGTCTATGCAGTGCAGAAAATGTGTATGCCACTCACTACCTACATGTACAAGGACTCCATGGTGCGTGCCAGGAAATGTGAAGGCAGTGCAAGGTCAAATTCAGGCATCACGTGCATTGTGCATTCAATGTGTACCATATCTAGAAGCCAAGCACCCCTCCACCTCAGTACCAAAGCAGGGATGCCTAGCATGGTATCAAAAGGCTGACCATACACCTGTGTATTGACAGGCAGTGTTGACTGGCATCAACAGCTTAATGTGATTCAAGTGACAACACTGCAAATGATGATGGGACAGTAAGCAGGACACATGATGAAAACTCTGGAGGCCGCCCACGTGTGACGAAGACACAACAACAGTTGGGCAGGGTCATTGGCCATTGAACAGGCTGAGGCCTGTGAGCCACACAGATTGTCAGACCCTAAACATGTGTGCAACGCAGTACTGAGCCACAGTTGACATGGGAAGGCTGATGAGATGCCATGCAATGTATGTCACCCAGGACTTGTATTACAGTGATCATCCAGTCAAGGACACATAGGGGCATGCGTGCAATGCACAAGGAGCATGAATGGGCACTCATGTCCCTGCGGGACATCTGACCTATGCACAGTACAAGTGAGATACCCTGCATCAAGTACTAAGGCTGTACCACACGGCATATGCCTGGCAGATTCTACGCTGGAAGTTAGCATCTACACAGGACGCATGAACAGGAAAGTACACATTGCCAAGATTGAAGCAGACCAGTGCAAAGGTGGAACTGGGGTGCAGAGTGGCGGAGGAGGGGCAAGGGAGCATGCCTACATGGAGTCCCCGCATGCAGGCAGAGGAGACATGCATCACGCATTGCATTACTTACACATCAGAACCATGTACACGTCACATGTAGTGGCAATCATGCACAACACATCCCACAAGTGAAACACACACGTCCTCAACAAACACGCATCAACACTCACTGGACTGGGCATCAAAGTCCAGCATCTCTCCCACTCCTTCGACCAATTCAGGTGGTATGAACTCCGCAACGAGTGCCTCATGCGGAGTGAGCTCTTCCTCCTCTGGTGCAGGCCCACCGCCAGTCACCAGAGTCAAGTTGTAATTAGAGGCACGCTTAGCCTTAGTGCTGCGTTTGATGTCATTCCAACACTTTTTGCACTCTTGCGCCGTGTGCACCTCATGGCCGATTGAACTGACATGTTCCGCAACATGCTTCCAGTGGGTGTCACGTTGGGCAGCAATAGTCTGACTATTGGCACCCACTAGCATGTCACGGCTGTGGCCCCGCACGTAGCCCACGAGGAAGTCAAGTTCCTGCTTGCAGAAAGGCTTCTTCCTCGACGTGCAGGAGGTCGTGGCTGTGTGTGGGGTCCCAGCCTGTGCTGCAGGTGCAACCTTCCGCCTCTTGGACTGTGGCGCAGACCCAGTCTGGCTAATGCCGCCATGACCAGTATGGCCAGTGGGTTTGGTGGATTGAGCCAAGGAAGTGGCAGGTGGAGGGAGTGCCCTCTAATGGACCCTGTGCAGCAACATCAGCTGCGGCAGGGACATTGACCGCAACGGTCCTGGTTGGCAGACTCACAACCAGGGTGTTGTTGGGTGCATCTGCCCCTGCACTTGCCAACACCCGGCTGTTCGGGGCAGCAGATGACATAACTGCCCCAGGGACACGTGTCTTGGTCTGAGCAGCCCGGCCTGCCCCTATGGTTTCCCTCCTGGCCTGCTGGAAATCTACCAAGGGCTCCTCAAGTGCCAACGCAGCCTGCGCTGGCAGACCCTGAGCCTGGGTGGCGGTGGACACAGCTGCACCTGCAGCTACCACTACCCTTGGGCCCGTGGCAGTCGATGGAACGAACTGCCGGGTCACACGGGCGCCAGTGCCAGATGCACAATCTGCATCCCCCGGAACCACAGGGGGTGGTGGCATGACTGCAAAGACACATGGCACAACATTGTGCTCAAGTGGCGCACCCCTGCCTCTTCCCCCTCTGTGGCCGCCCTGGACACCCTGGAGTCCCCCTACTCCCTGGTCACCACGGCCACGTCCCCGACCACGCCCGCCACGAGGAGTACGCCCAGCTGAGGCGCCCCTCACCTTTGGTGTCCTCCCAACCATGGCACAGATGTAGTGCTGGCACAGATGGAGTAGTGCCAATGGGAGGTTTACACCACAAGTGACCTGGGCAATTGGGGTGAAGGGGGTGGGAAGCAAGATGTTAACAGCCCCCCAGGACCTGCAAGGCTGTATGTGACCCCAGTGATGTAGTGACGGGTCATGCAACGCTCAGGCACCCCAAAACTGCAGTAAAACCGTGCACGAAACCCTGCAGCCTACGTGCGTGGATTCAACCTCCCGCAGTACGCGGTGGCACCCAGTAACACGAATAACGCATACGCGTGGGACACGCAGGCTACTATGACATCGAAAATGGGTGCGATAAACAGGGGCACCCGCAGTGGGAAAAAGAGCGTGTGCGACTCACCGTCTGACTAGCGCGATGCAGAAAAACACGCGTAGCCAATACCCCCGCCAAAAGAAGAGATACGTCCTTGATAGCTGTGAAGTTGTGATGGCGCGCGAAACAACAGGAAGCAACAACACACGTTGGTCTCCACGAAAGGCACGTACAGCGAACTGCTGGCCCCGCTCACCTTTAACCCGTGCTGAGGGAAACGCCTACACGCGTCACGTCACTTACGCGCATGGGCCCTTTCCTCGGATTACACGCGGACGTGCAGTTTTTCACGCGTGCTAAAACGCCCATGCACGCCTGCGCGCGTCACATCACAGAGGCGCTTGCGCTTGGAGGGCCTTCTGTCCAATGAAATTGTGTATGCGTGCAGACGCGCTTACGCGCTAAGGGCCTTTCCTCGAATTACACGCTGACGTACAGAATTTTCACGTGCCAAATCACTCCGTATCAAGCTGGCCATGCGTAAGCACACGGAAGACCACGCTCCTGCCCAGAAGGCCGAATTACTGCCCCCCAGAGCCCCGAGCTCGCTCCCACCTGCCATCTGCTGCTGCCTGACTGCCTGCTGCCCACGTGCCCTGCCATTTGCTACCTGCACATCAGCCAGGGGTGCTGTTGCTGTGACCACCCCTGCTGAAACCAAAGACTCCCGACTGGGATTCCATCGCTCCACAGCCCAGCCCCAGGACCCAGTTGCCCACCCACTCCTGCCTCTGGGGTTGTCATGTCCGGCACTGCAACATCTGGCACCACTGACAACCCTCGGCCAGAGAGGCAGAGGGGCACCAGCTTCAGTGCCAGGGAAGTTGGTGTCCTGGTGGAGCAAGTCCTGGGGCAGTATGATGCCCCCTTCGGAAGTTCCTGCGCCGACAAGGAAGGACGGACTCAGATCTGGACGGACATCGTGACTGCCATCAACGCAGAGGGGGTGGCAGTCCGTGACTTCCAACATGTCAAGAAGCGCTGGGAGGACTTCAGGTCCAGGACCCTCAACAAGGCCCGACGCCTCTTGAAGGCAGCGGATGCTAAGGGGCGCCGGGGCCACTTGTCGGAAGATCAGATGAGGGTCCTGGAACGCATATCCCCATCGCTCCACGTCCAGGTCCTTGAGAGGCAGACCCGTCTGGAGTCGAGCGGTAAGTGTACATGCATCCTGATTGTAAGCTGTGCGTGTGGTGATGTTTCAGTAGTGTGCAGGTTGCACATCTGTTTGTATGGGGCCAAGTATGGGTGGGGGTGTACAGGGCCCTGAGGCTAACACATGCGAGGGCTGTCATGTGTGAGACATGGATGGTGCTTGTGTGTGTAGGCTTGCATGCCAAATGCAGTTGTGTGGGCACACATGTTTGGGTGAATGTGTATGTAAGTAGGCATGTTTGTGATGTCACACATGTATGTTGTTTTCAGCTGCATGACCAGTATGGCCAGTGGGTTTGGTGGATTGAGCCAAGGAAGTGGCAGGTGGAGGGAGTGCCCTCTAATGGACCCTGTGCAGCAACATCAGCTGCGGCAGGGACATTGACCGCAACGGTCCTGGTTGGCAGACTCACAACCAGGGTGTTGTTGGGTGCATCTGCCCCTGCACTTGCCAACACCCGGCTGTTCGGGGCAGCAGATGACATAACTGCCCCAGGGACACGTGTCTTGGTCTGAGCAGCCCGGCCTGCCCCTATGGTTTCCCTCCTGGCCTGCTGGAAATCTACCAAGGGCTCCTCAAGTGCCAACGCAGCCTGCGCTGGCAGACCCTGAGCCTGGGTGGCGGTGGACACAGCTGCACCTGCAGCTACCACTACCCTTGGGCCCGTGGCAGTCGATGGAACGAACTGCCGGGTCACACGGGCGCCAGTGCCAGATGCACAATCTGCATCCCCCGGAACCACAGGGGGTGGTGGCATGACTGCAAAGACACATGGCACAACATTGTGCTCAAGTGGCGCACCCCTGCCTCTTCCCCCTCTGTGGCCGCCCTGGACACCCTGGAGTCCCCCTACTCCCTGGTCACCACGGCCACGTCCCCGACCACGCCCGCCACGAGGAGTACGCCCAGCTGAGGCGCCCCTCACCTTTGGTGTCCTCCCAACCATGGCACAGATGTAGTGCTGGCACAGATGGAGTAGTGCCAATGGGAGGTTTACACCACAAGTGACCTGGGCAATTGGGGTGAAGGGGGTGGGAAGCAAGATGTTAACAGCCCCCCAGGACCTGCAAGGCTGTATGTGACCCCAGTGATGTAGTGACGGGTCATGCAACGCTCAGGCACCCCAAAACTGCAGTAAAACCGTGCACGAAACCCTGCAGCCTACGTGCGTGGATTCAACCTCCCGCAGTACGCGGTGGCACCCAGTAACACGAATAACGCATACGCGTGGGACACGCAGGCTACTATGACATCGAAAATGGGTGCGATAAACAGGGGCACCCGCAGTGGGAAAAAGAGCGTGTGCGACTCACCGTCTGACTAGCGCGATGCAGAAAAACACGCGTAGCCAATACCCCCGCCAAAAGAAGAGATACGTCCTTGATAGCTGTGAAGTTGTGATGGCGCGCGAAACAACAGGAAGCAACAACACACGTTGGTCTCCACGAAAGGCACGTACAGCGAACTGCTGGCCCCGCTCACCTTTAACCCGTGCTGAGGGAAACGCCTACACGCGTCACGTCACTTACGCGCATGGGCCCTTTCCTCGGATTACACGCGGACGTGCAGTTTTTCACGCGTGCTAAAACGCCCATGCACGCCTGCGCACATCACATCACAGAGGCGCTTGCGCTTGGAGGGCCTTCTGTCCAATGAAATTGTGTATGCGTGCAGACGCGCTTACGCGCTAAGGGCCTTTCCTCGAATTACACGCTGACGTACAGAATTTTCACGTGCCAAATCACTCCGTATCAAGCTGGCCATGCGTAAGCACACGGAAGACCACGCTCCTGCCCAGAAGGCCGAATTACTGCCCCCCAGAGCCCCGAGCTCGCTCCCACCTGCCATCTGCTGCTGCCTGACTGCCTGCTGCCCACGTGCCCTGCCATTTGCTACCTGCACATCAGCCAGGGGTGCTGTTGCTGTGACCACCCCTGCTGAAACCAAAGACTCCCGACTGGGATTCCATCGCTCCACAGCCCAGCCCCAGGACCCAGTTGCCCACCCACTCCTGCCTCTGGGGTTGTCATGTCCGGCACTGCAACATCTGGCACCACTGACAACCCTCGGCCAGAGAGGCAGAGGGGCACCAGCTTCAGTGCCAGGGAAGTTGGTGTCCTGGTGGAGCAAGTCCTGGGGCAGTATGATGCCCCCTTCGGAAGTTCCTGCGCCGACAAGGAAGGACGGACTCGGATCTGGACGGACATCGTGACTGCCATCAACGCAGAGGGGGTGGCAGTCCGTGACTTCCAACATGTCAAGAAGCGCTGGGAGGACTTCAGGTCCAGGACCCTCAACAAGGCCCGACGCCTCTTGAAGGCAGCGGATGCTAAGGGGCGCCGGGGCCACTTGTCGGAAGATCAGATGAGGGTCCTGGAACGCATATCCCCATCGCTCCACGTCCAGGTCCTTGAGAGGCAGACCCGTCTGGAGTCGAGCGGTAAGTGTACATGCATCCTGATTGTAAGCTGTGCGTGTGGTGATGTTTCAGTAGTGTGCAGGTTGCACATCTGTTTGTATGGGGCCAAGTATGGGTGGGGGTGTACAGGGCCCTGAGGCTAACACATGCGAGGGCTGTCATGTGTGAGACATGGATGGTGCTTGTGTGTGTAGGCTTGCATGCCAAATGCAGTTGTGTGGGCACACATGTTTGGGTGAATGTGTATGTAAGTAGGCATGTTCGTGATGTCACACATGTATGTTGTTTTCAGCTGCATGTATCAGCACTGTGTACATGTGCATGTATGTGCATTTGACAAGGGTGCAACAGTGATGCAACATGGATGCATGTGACAGCGGGATGTGGAAGCCTGATTGGCAGATGTGACATGGATGCCCATCTGAACACTGCGACAGCTGGCAGAGGTGTACACATGCATGCAAGTGTGGTGGTGTGTGTACATTTGTAGTGCACTCCCTGTGTTGCATGTGATGTCTGGCTCACCTTTGCCTGCTCATGCTGTTGTATGTGTATGGATGGTGCTGGCAGTTGCGATATGGCTCATGTGTGCAAGTTGAAATGACATGTGTGTTGGGGATTGTGATGGCATGTCTGAGGTTTGCCAATGCCACTCATGTACAACTGCCATGTGTGTATGTGTCCATTGTACAGTGCCCTGATGCCTGTGTTTTATTTCTCCCTGTCTGCAGCGTCAACTGATGAAGAGGGCGGAGAAGGTGCTGTGGAGCACAGCGGCGGGGATCCCACCGCCAGCTGGAGACGCAAGGCCCGGCTCCCCTCCCAGGTTGTGATCTCGTCGGGGAGTGAGGAGTCCGGTGCCGCATCCCAGGCTGCAGCTGCCGGGGGGAGGTCCAAGAGGCGGAGGTTGGAGTTAGACTCCTCGCAGCAGAAGGGGCAGCTGCGACCCCACAGGGCCCAACGGGGGAAGATGGCACAGAGTCATCCAGGTTGATGGGGGGGCCCTGAGGCTGGCCGAGTGCCTCGAGGCAATCCGCAGGGGGTTGGAGGTGGACACATCGACGGCCCTGCGGACCCTCGGGGCCATGGAGGAGGACCGCCTCCGGGACATTGAGCAGGAGTTCGATGATGCCCTGGCCCGGGACATCCAAATGTGAGCCGTCGGACTAGCCCGCTGCCCTTGTAAATAGTTCTGTAGTTAGTGTTAGGTTTCCTTTTGTTTTGCATTTTTTTTTTACCTTTTGGACAATGGGCCACATTTTTGTATATAATTTTTTTTTTATTAGGTAGTGTTATTAGATAGGTTTCATTTCTTCTGTTGCGATCATGGAGCCTGGATTGTTTATCTGTACATAGTTGACTGTTGGATTTTCATTTTTTTTACAATTTACCCATGGAGCAATTGTTTTCAATTTTAATTTTCCATTGGATTTACTTTTGTGGACTGTGACTTTGGACACCTTTCCTTTGGATTATGATTTGTGGTTTTGCATTATTTCACGGACATGCTGGTTTTTATTATTCTTGAATTCCCATTTTTGTTTGTTAATTTTTGATTCAATTTATGTTTCTTTTAATACATAGTTTTTGTTCAAACTTCAATGTGTAGTATCATCTCATTGGTTTCATGCATATCATGATATGGGTTTTGAGATTCACTGACACCCATTGGGTGTATGTGAGGGACATGTGTTCATTTCCAAACTTGCAATTGGGGTTCTATCATGTTATTGCCATTTCTAAGTGGGTGGATGCAATACTCGGGTGGGTGTTTGGCATTTGGAGGCTGACCATAAGGGCCAGGGATCTAGATTGTGATGACATGTTGGCTGGGGGACATGTGTGGGGGCCTGGTGGAGGGTGCCCTGCACTGCTGGGGGGTGGGGGTGCAGGGGGACATGAGTTGGACATGAGTGGGGGCCTGCTGGCAGGTACCCCACAGTGCTGGGGGGTGGGGGTGCAGAGGGACATGAGTTGGGGGCCTGGTGGAGGGTGCCCCACAGTGCTGGGGGTGGGGGTGCAGGGGGACATGAGTTGGGGGCCTGGTGGAGGGTGCCCCACAGTGCTGGGGGGTGGGGGTGCAGGGGGACATGAGTTGGGGGACTGGTGGAGGGTGCCCCACAGTGCTGGGGGGTGGGGGTGCTGGGGGACATGAGTGGGGGTGCAGGGTAGTCCCCCGTGCTGTGGGCTGCCTGCAGGGGCCATGGAGGTTGTGGAGCAAACACCTGGGAGGACCCACACGGCCAATTCACGTGTAGTACTCCACGGAACCCCTGAAATACACGTACCCAGCTGAAATCACGTGTGAAACTTCCCGCGCACCCCAGTAATACACGTACCACGCTCGCACAGGGCCAATCGCGTGTTAAACTTCCCGCGCACCCCTGAAATACACGTACCCTGCTGAATTCACGTGTGTAACTTTCCACACACCCCGAAATACATGTACCCAGGACATTCGCGTGTGGAACTTCCAGCGCACCCCTGATATACACGTACCCTGATGGAATCGCGTGTAGAACTTTCCGCGCACCCCTGAAACACACATACCCTGCTGAATTCACGTGTGTAACTTCCCGCGCACCCTGAAATACACGTACCCAGGACATTCGCGTGTGGAACTTCCAGCGCACCCCTGATATACACGTACCCAGCTGAAATTGCGTGTGAAACTTCCCGCCCACCCCTGAAATACACGTACCCTACTGAATTCACGTGTGTAACTTCCCGCGCACCCCGGAATACACGTACCCAGGACATTCGCGTGTGGAACTTCCAGCGCACCCCTGATATACACGTACCCAGCTGAAATCGCGTGTGAAAGTTCCTGCGCACCCCTGAAATACACGTACCCTGCTGAATTCATGTGTGTAACTTCCCGCGCACCCCAAAATACACGTACCCAGGACATTCGCGTGTGGAACTTCCAGCGCACCCCTGATATACACGTACCCAGCTGAAATCGCGTGTGAAACTTCCCGCGCACCCCTGAAATACACGTACCCTGCTGAATTCACGTGTGAAACTTCCCGCGCACCCCAAATGTACACGTACCCTGATGGAATCGCGTGTGGAACTTCCCGCACACCCCTAATGTACATGTACCCAGCTGAAATAACGTGAGGAACTTCCCGCGCACCCCAGTGATACACGTACCCCGCTTGCCGTGCTGGTACATGGTTAGCGCAGCCCTTTGCGCTGGATTGGGGATTTTGATGGCTTTTCCCTGCGTAAGGGGCGTTCTTGGGGGCGTAACTGGTGCTGCTGCAGGGTCGCTGAGCCACTGTGTGCCACGGCTTGTTTTGGTTACTGGAATCCATGAATTCGCTGTGCGCGGGAATGTATTTTGGAGCACACGGCTGGCGCAGGGATTCGCACGCGCACACTGTGCGCCAGCCGCGTGCGCCACTTGTGCGCTGAATTCTATGAATTACCCCCTTAATATTGAAGAACACCTGAGAGAAACCATTGAAATAATTCAAGAGACACCTGAAACTGGTCAATTTGAACTTCTAAATCCTGTTACAGAATCCAATATTGGCCTATGGTGTCAAAGGTAAATCACATAAGAACACATATTACACAAAAAGAAAAGAACAATCAAAATACAACAATGATTACAATGCAATCATTGCCCTCCTATGGAATGCAAACATAGATGTATAGTACATTGCAGACAATTCCACTGCAGTTGCACGATATGTCACAGCCTACTTAACCAAAGCAGAGAAAACAGAGCTTCAGGACCTCTGGGATGACATATCATTTGACAAAACACTATCACAGAAATTGTACAGCTTAGGCATAAAAATGCTCTCTCATAGAGAATGTGGCTGCTATGAAGCTGCAGACCATTTAAACGGCACTGCCTTGTATGGAAAATCTGACAATATAGTATGGCTAAGTCTTGGTCCTGCTAAATCTAGAAAAAGAGTTCTCAAATCATACGAGATCATAGAAACAATAGCCAAAAATGATCCAACAGCCAAGACATTTTGAAAAACAATTTACTAGACACATACTACCCAAACAGGAGTACCACTTTGGAAACCATGCGGAATGGGTTTAACGGCGCTGGTAATGTAGCCGGTGCGGGTAAACCCATTCCACCCTATTACGAGGTTCCCTTGCCGGACCTGCTCAGAACGTCTGGTCAGACCAATACGTGCTTTGCGGGTCCCACAAGGGGACCAGGGAGCTAATAACGGGCCCATTATTAACGTGCCCATTATTAGCTCCCTCCCCATTCCCGTTGAGCCTTCTGGGGACTCAAATGGGAATGGGGATGGGTTTTTTGAATGAGGAATTAGCAGGTCCTCCAAGGTTGGAATGGCCCGGTAATTCCTCATTCAAGGAACTCGGACCCGGACCCAAGTTTGGATGCAGCCATGGCGCTAATGGCCCCATGGCCGCCTCCAAACTCGTAATGAGGCCCCATGTGTTTCTACCACGAAAAACTTCACATACAAAAATAATGTTAACCCAGATGAAAAGAAAGGTAGATACAGAGTGGTAAATTGTGAAAGCAGCTTAATGAAACTTACCAAAATTAAATTAATTAATCATATTAAATTGTCATTAAAAACTCCTCAACATAAAGAACTGTATTACATGTTCCTGCTGCAACTTTTTAAACCATGGAGAAAAGAAGAAAAGAAGAAGAGTTACTGGATACATATGACTCCCATGAAGACGCTTTCAAAGCAAATGAAAGCACTATAACAGATATAAACTTTACACAGTACCAAACAATGTTGCACAATGAACACCAACACAAAGAAGACTCCAGGCCCAACTTCAAGTGGACACACCTGACAGTAGTAAACCTTTGTAACAGGAAGCCAAGAACCACTTGGACAGCCACTAATAGCAAATGAGACAGAATTAGTCATAATAGAAGTAGAAAACACCATGTGTCAGTATGAACAAGCTACAGAAGACTTCACTGTACTAAAATCACAACTGAACAATGAGCAGCATAGCATTTTCCAAGAAATAACAAAACAAATTGAAAATGGTCTGCAACATGAAAATAAAAACTGTACCTGCCAAGACTACAAACCTACACTGCTATACGTGAGTGGTGAAGCTGGTTAAGGAAAAACATTCAAAATCAAAATCATCAGCAAGTTCCTTCAACAATTGACAAACAACAATCTGTCAGCTGTTGTAACTGCCTCCACAAGTTTAGATGACTACAACATAGGTGGTGTCACTTTACACTGATTACTACTGCTTCCATTAGTACACCAAAACAAATGAGACTATTACAAACTTTCCACAGAAGCTGCAATGGAACTACGCAGAGTTTTCAAACAAATGAAAATGCTGCTAATAGATGAGGTGAGCATGGTCTCCAACCTAATGTTGGCTTTGATTCAACTCAGATTACAAGAGGTCCTCAAAACAGACTACGGCAGCTCTTTGGAGGAAAACACATTATTGTTTTTGGAGATCTTCAATTGACAGCAGTGAAAGATGAGCCTATTTTTAAAACCTTAGGGCAAAAACTGTGCCATAAAACTCTTGGCAGCATAGGAAATGTCAACCTTTGGCACTATTTCCAATACAGAGAATTAACAGAAAACATGTTCCGGTCTGCAGACCTCACATATGCCAACATTTTAAAAAGTATTAGAGTTGGTGTAATATCTCAAGAAGCACAAACAATATTAAAAACCAGGCACATCCATGCACTCTATGGCCATAACTCATGTGCTACTGATGTCATGGAACAATTAGCACACACAAATGTCAATTGTATGTCCTTGATGCCAACTCTTGCAAGCTGTTCAAAATTCAATGAAACAAAGTTGAAAAAAGAAATGCAACCAATAATTGAAATTTGCTCCACAGATAAACTGGACGTACATTGTATGACACTACCCATGTGTCAACAAGCCACAACAAGTCTAAATACCCTAAACATCTCTATCTCCAACACAGCTGGTTTGGAGAAAATATAAAAATTATCTTTAAACTGTAGAGTAATGCTTAAACGTAACCTTGACGTGGAGCAAGGACTAGTTAATGGAGCACTTGGTACATTTGTTGGCTTCCAAACATACCCACATGACAACAACATTCCTTTTGTCAATATTCTCTTTGATAAACTAACAGAAGTTAAATGGATAGGACGTTCAACAGCCTGCTTCCTTCTTTTCAAAGACATGTATGTACGCAGAGAAAATGTTTCACTAACTCTAGCATACGCAGTTACCATTCACAAATCACTAGGTTTTACCCTAGATAAAGCATTAATAGATATTGGTAGCACAGTCTTTAAAGAAGCCATGAGCTATGTAGCACTATCACGCTTACGTACACTTGACAGGCTATTGCTAATCAACTTTGATGCAAGTAAAATAAATGCAGACATCCCTTGCATTCTAGAATACAATAGACTGCTTTCACTCCACACCCCATCTAAAAACCTACCCTGTTCCACAAAAAACAAAACGATGTAATAGAAAACGACTTCAAACTGAAACGATACAGGATATCACTACAATTCCTCCAAAGGAAAAAAAAGAAGCTAATACTTCATCAATTACCACAACCAAAGAAGAATCTACTGGTCAAAGTAACTCAACTACTTCTACAAAGAAGCAACACACACTCCGAACAAATGACTTCGACACAGAACTGTCAGGTCCAATCAGATTTTCAAATATAACTGCCATGCACCCAAGACTCTAGGCCCTGGCCACAACCACTGCAACATAACACACCTATAATACCAAACATTTTGACTGTGGTATGTGAGCTACTTATAGGGGATATTAATTACAATCAATCCTCTACTAACAACCCAAAACCAACATCTTACTAAAGTAAAATATCCAGTAGTGCATTTATTATGTCTGCGGACAACCGTGTCAACCGCGGACATGGCAAACACATCATGGGCACCTGCCCCTAAATACATATAGTATTTGACCCCTCTCTTACTCCCCAACCCTCCCCAAGCACTTCTGCACACCAACACACTACCCAAAATTGTATTTTGCCTCTGTTCGCCACCACGCTGTCGGCGGATCCAATATGGCAGGCGAATCAAAACATTGTGATGCACCTAACGCCTCATCCCAGCCAATCAGAGAACACGTCGCGTGTCTGCAAACATGACTCATGCTGATTAGCCAATCAGTAACCTGTCCACGGAGCGAACAGGGAAGTGTGTCCGCGGAGCGAACATAGATATCACAATTGTTTTTGCCTTACGTTTTGGCCATTTAAATAAAAACTACTGGATGGATTTACACCAGCATGCTTTTGGGACTAAGTCGCTGTTCCTGCCGCAAATTTGGTGGAAATCCGTCCAGCGGTTTGAGCTGTAGGCATGCACAAAGTTTTTCCCATTATGTCTGCGGGAAAAAAGAAATGTTGGGACCCCCTCTATAGCTTTGCCCCCCCTGGACCAAACCTGAATAAAATTTGCAAACAAATTTAGAGTGGGCATTATACCTTTTTTGCAAAGTTTGGTGAAGATTCGTTCAGGGGGAGCGAAGTTATAAGCCGCTCAAAAAGTGCTCTTCCTATGGGATTAGCAACTTAACCATAACTACACAGCCACTACCGTGGGCTGTGTAATGTATAAAACGGCCTGCAGTAGCGGCCGTGTAGTTATGGTTAAGTTGCTCAACTCATAGGAAGAGCACTTTATGGGTGGTTTATAACTTCGCTCCCCCTGGACAAATCCTTACCAAACTTTGCCAAAAAAGTATATGGCCCATTATACATTTTGTTTGTAAGTTTGGTGCAGTTTCATCAAGGCGGGGCAAAGGTATAGGGGGTCCCAAAAATAAGTTCTTTCCATAGACGCATTGGCATAATATTTTGCTCACGGCTGCAGCTCAAACCATTGGACAGAATTCCACCAAGCAGGAGCATCGGAATTGTCCTGAAAGCGTGCTTTTGTAAATTTGGTGTAAATCCGTCCAGTGTTTTTTGGCAAAATGTAGGTGCCAACAAATTAGTGATTTCTGCGTTCGCTCCGCTGACCCATTTCCCTGTTCACTCCATGTCCAGGACTCTGATTTGCATGGAGGGCCACGTGATGTCCACGAAGATACGTGCACCTGCTGGTTGGCTGGACGGAAGCGTGATGTGCGTCACATTTTCCTGAACGGCCGCCATGGTGTGTCCGCAGATATCCGCAGATAGCGTGGCAGCGAACAGGGCTGGGAAACATATTTTGGGGCATTTGGTGTTGGAAAGAGGGTCTAGAAAGGGTAGGGGATTGAAAGGTGGTTCACATGATGTTTTTGTTTAGATGGAAGAAGACAGGACCTCGGGCGAGCAGCTTATCTGGTGACTGCAGGCAGGCTTTATTAGGGTAGGGAAGTGAAATGTAGATGTAGGTTTTATTAAGCTGTGGTGGTTGTGGCAAGAGTCTGCCACTGGTTGCATGTACTGTAATAGTATCTGTACAGAAGGGGACAGGCGGCTAGTTTATGTGTGTGGGTTGTGGCCATTGGGCAGATTCTTGGGTGCATGGCTGCATTATGCTGTGGTGGTTGTGGCCAGCTACTAGACACTTGGCCTTACAGTCTGTCCACTGGCTGCAAGTACTGTAATAGTATGTGTATCAAAGTGGACAGGGACTCAGGTGGCTAGCTTATGTGTGTGGGTTGTGGCCACTGGGCAGATTCTTGGGTGCATGGCTATACTATGCTTTAGTGGTTGTGGCCAGCCACTAGGCTCAGGTACCCAAGAGGCTGCCCACTGGCTGTAAGTACTGTATTAGTATGTGTAGAGATGTGCAGAGGGCCTTGGGTGGCTGGTTTATGTGTGTGGGTTGTGGCCACTGGCCAAAGTCTTGGCTGCATGGCTGTATTATGCTGTGGTGGTTGTGGCCAGCCACTAGACCTTTGTGGGTATGAAAGGTGGTTAACCAATAGATGTTCACAGTAGGATTGACTGTATTCGGGTATTTATAATGTTTATGTTATGAGTGTTGAATAACATTATAAAATGTCCATTGTATAATAATAATACATTGTTGCAAGAGAACTTGAAGAGTAGTGAATTAAACCAGCTCCAATACCATGATCCACTTTTTGAATATCTTGATATTGTTTACCTGAAGGATCGTTTGGTTTACAGGTACCCTTGGTTTGTGTCACTTATAACAATATGGGTACAGAAGTGGACAGGCCCTTGGGCATCTGCCTTATTGTGGAATCTGATAAAATGGGATGCCTGGTTTGTTATCATTAGAGAATCATTACTCATTGTTACCCAGTATTATCCCTTTAGGAATGATTGCATCATGTTTATTTATCAATCATTGCATCCTGTTTTGAGTAGTACATGAAGAAGAAGCATCATTATATTATCCACATATTAGACTGCCACTTTTGTATACATTAGCCATTTGTAATAGAATGACACTTGCACTGACGTATTTGAAGTGCCATTCAGTGCTTTAGAGACACAGTATAGTTGCATCATGAAATGTAGAGATGATGTTATGTATTATGCATCTATGCAGCACTTAGGCTGAGAGATAAGTTTTGTTTGCACTAGAGAGAATGAATGAGGCCTGAAATGCCACGTAGAGCCATCTAGAATGACACATTGTTATGCTTTGTAGTTACATATTTAGAGATATGTTTGACACACATGTATGTATGTAGAGTGTGCACTTAGAATTTGCATTATGCTTTGAGGATAGTGCTTGGTATTGTTGGAATGTGTTAGGCACTATATTCGAGAATAGAGAAAGTATTTGCCTGGCATTTGAAGCCATTTCTGATGGAGACACAGAAGCGTCACTGGGCTCTGTTCGGAGAGATGTTATGGTACAGTGAAAGAAGGAATTCGTAAACATTGGCAGGCAGAGACAGATAACACAAACTCTTGCCTTAGTGGGGAGACGGCCTGGCTACTCAGATTGAGCTCTGTGCTTCGCGGAGACAGCAAAGGTTGGGGCCATGGAGGGAGCAACATGGGGAGATGGGAGAAGTGATTTTTGCATGAGGAGAGATGGCCTATTCTCTGACAGAGAGAGGGATTTTGTGATGCCAACAGAGTCTACAGTGGAGTGAATGACAGTGAATGGAGAAATAGATGGTATTTTGCAGGCACTGCAGACAAATAGGCCAAGCAGAGATATGATGTCCAATGTCACGCTGACTGAACACGCAAACATAGACTGGCAGGCACTGCCTGAATATAGAATGCTGAGACAGAGAAAGAGACATTCTTAGCGTAGAGAATGTAAGTAACCATGGGAATGAGTGTGTCATTGGAAAGTATAACCAGAAGCCGAGAGAAGGCAGAGCTGTTAGTTGCTGTAAGGGAGTTGCTGTTAGTTCTTGCTGGTTGTTGAGAGTTGCTGTTGAGAATGGGGTTAGAAACTGATGGAGTTTGTTCGAGCTAATGGCTGTTGGAGTTTTGGATGATTGAGCTGCTTCCTGAGAATGAGGGAGAGATGTCTTGGTGTAGCAGAATCTGATGGCTTTGGGAGGCAGAGCTTGGCAGAGCTTGGCAGAGGCAGTCGTGTGACCAGATCTTGAGCGGCCTGCCACTGCTGACTGACTGATTGCAGAGAGTAGCGGGAAGAGGAGAGATCTGGCCCTGAAAGACAGAGCTTGAGACAGAGAGATGCAAAATGGGAAGTATAGTTCAAGTATGGTCCATGGCCTGGACAAACTGATTGATTACAACCAGTGGGGTGGCTTTGCTGATGGGTTTGGGAAGGACATGGCATCTGAAAAGGAGGTGCATGAGCCAAAATGAGCGGGGACAGAATGGTGTGCCATGGAGGTTGGGGGATCGGGCATCCCTTCCACCCCCTTGAATTACGCCCATGATTAGAACAGCACTCACATAAAGAGTTTTGGGTTTGGGAGAAATGGGAGATCAGACAGGGATTGTCTTAAGAGAGTGAGTGTGAAGCATGGTGTGGATTGGTGTGGATTGGTTTGAAGAGGTTTGATTCTGCATGAAGGAGAGGATTGCTGGATGATTGACGCTTGCATTTAGACTGCATTAGAATCACAGGCTTGCATCACAGGCTTCCATTAGAAACCAGTAAGGCTTATAGTTATTGCATGGTAGATTTGCACCAGAAGCATAAAAGGTGCAAATTCGATATTGGCTAGAGTTTTAGCATTGTCTGCATTATGCTTTGCTGTGCATAAATAAATGTATTCTATTGTTATAATTGAATCGATTCATGTGTTTTATTTGTGTCTTATGTTATTTGTGTCCACAGTAGTAAGATAGCAGTATGTTGGTATGTTGTTAGAAATAATCTAGGAGTAATACAGTGCACATAGGGCCTGAGATACGAGGGGAGGATAGTGATCCACAACCCCTAGGAGATTGTCTAAAATTGTCTAAGACTGGTGTATGTTTGTCCAGGGGGTGGGGGGCAAGACGAGGGTAGGGATTTGCTTTTTCTGACTAACATCATTACACGGAAGGCGGTGAGCCATGGCGCTATTAGCGCCATGGCTCATGCCGGTAAAATACCGGCACCGCCTTGGCGGAAAGGGGATTTACTGCCCCATTCCAAGGTTGGTGGGGCGGTAAATCCCCCTTCCGCCATTGCCCTTCCCCATTCCCATTTCTGCCCCATAGGGCTCTATGGGAATGGGGAAGGCGCTGATTACGGCACCACAATTTTGCGGTGCCGTAATTAGCTCCGAGGTCCCTTAGCGGGTTGGTTTTTAACGCCTGCTTTTAAAGCACCAACCCGCTAACGGACCTCGTAGTAAGGCGGTAATGGTTAACGGTCACTGTTACCATTAACGGTGGCCGTTAACCATTACCGCCTTCTGTGTAATGAGGCCCTATGTGTGTGAGTTGTGGCCACTGGCCAGATTCTTGGGTGCATGGCTGTATTATGCTGTGGTGGTTGTGGCTTGACCCTAGACTCTTGGGTGAATTAGAGTCTGCCCATTGGGTGAAAGCACTGTAATAGTGTGTGTACAGAAGTTGACAGTGCTTCGGGTGCCTGGATTGTGTGCGTGGGTTGTGGGCACTGGCCAGATTCTTGGGTGTATAGGTGCATTATGCTGCGATGGTTGTGGCCTGCCCCCAGAGTCTTGGGTTCATGGCTGTATTATGATGTGATGTTTGTGGGCAGTTCACAGACGTTTGGGTGCATGACAATCTGCCCACTGGTTGCAAGAAGAGTAATAGTATGTGTACAGAAGTGGATAGGGAATTGGGTATCTGGATTATGTGTGTGGGTTGTGGCGAATGGCCACATTCTTGGGTGCATGGCTGTATTTTGCTGAAGTGGTTGTGGCCAGGCCCTAGACTCATTGGTGCATGGCCGTAGGCCACAGGCCATGCACCCAAGAGTCCAGGGGCTAGCCACAACTACCGCAGAATAATATGGCCATGCAGTGACGAATGTGCACACTGGCATAATCATTGCACAAACATGTGTGTAGAAATGCATTTTGCCCATTACAAAGAAGCATGACAACAATAAGCGTATACTCACTGTACATATTGTTGAGGCTCTGCATACCTTTTTGGAACACAGTGACAAAATACCATTGGAGTGGAAATAGCACATTTGAATATTGTTGCACTGCGGACACACATTTTCTTTGTTGCATGTGGAAATGCAGGATAAATCTTTGTTTCATTGTCTGTGATAAAAAAAAAACATAACATGTTAGGGAAGGTACTTCATAATGTATTGTACACAATTTCAGACATTCATGTAATTTGGGGACCATCATAATTAGTACATTACAAGTACTATGCTTCAAACAAGTGTAATGTGCAATGTACTCATTTCCTGTGTTTGGTTGCATAATCATTGGGTTGGTGGGAAAAAAAATCCACACAGGATTGAAAAGAAAACCTCGTACATTTATTTGATGTTACGTGGCACACTAGGTTTCATTGGGCCTCATTACGACCCAGGCGGTAAGGGGTTTACGGCAGCGTAAACAGCGCCGACCCTTACCGCCTGATTCCGAGGTCCCTTAGCCCAATGGAGGTTTTAACACCTGCTTTCAGCAGGTGTTAAAATCCATGGCGCTAAGGGACCTTGATGTTAATTATGCCACCGTAATTTACGGTGGCGTAATTAACGCCTTCCCCACTCCCATTATGCCCTATGGGGCAAAAATGGGAATGGGGAAGGGTAAATGGGGATTGGGGACTTACCGCCCCGCCAAGGTCGGAATGGGGCGGTAAGTCCGCCATCCACCATGGCGGAGTTGGGAACTTAGCGCCATGGACCATGGTGCCAATAGCGCCATGGTCCTCCGCCAAGGTCGTAATGAGGCCCATTGAAGTGTGCAGTACTTACAGGAATGATTAAGGTCCACACCTATGTGGTCTTGCTGTTATAAGTACTGTTGCAGTAGGAGGAATTGAAATGGTGTATGTGGTTTGCTTTTCGTGGTGGTGCTGTGGTTGCAGTTAGATACCTGTTTGCATAGTCTAACTGTTTATCTGTTTCCTCTTTTTGACAGTATCCCTTTATGCTGTCTGATTACTGTTGGTGTTTTCTAAGTACTGTACTATTGGCAACTAATATTGCAGTATTGTGGGGGCAGTTAGACATCTATTGGCATACTCTAACTGTTTACAGTTTCATAGTTTTGCAGGGTATGTTTTCAAGCACCTTCATTCTTGCTGGGGGATTTCCACTTTCCACTATTGCCAAGTGCCATTGCAGTATTATGGGTGCAGTTAGATGCAGGTGCATATTTATTGCAGTGGTATGGGCATAGCTAGACAGCCGTTTGGCTTATTCTAAAAGTTGGTCATTTTACAGATTAGTGAGGACAGTTTGTAGACCTCCTCCTATCAACAATCACGTTTTGACGGTGTTTGAAAGAACAGTGTTGGACCAATTTAAGCAAATTCCTTTTACAACTAAGGAAAGAAGTAACTTCACTAAAATCGAACGACAAACGCTTAAAAAGTTACTTGACAACAGTGAGATCATCTTCAAACCTGCAGACAAGGGAGGAGCCCTTGTCCTCTTGGATAAGACCAAATACATTGCAAAGATCGAACGACAATTAGCAGACCGAGAAACTCATCGGGAAGTGATTTACAATCCAACTGAACAAGTGAGAAATCTGATAAAGGAGGTCCTGGATGAAGTTGAAAAAGGAGAAGTTATCTCAGAAAAAACACGCACATTCTTGGAAAAGACACACCCCATCACTCCAGTAATATACATCCTCCCCAAAATTCACAAGAGACTTGTAGACCCTCCTGGGAGACCCATTATAGCTGCAACTGACAGCATCTTGGAACCGTTGGCCAAATATCTGGATAAGATCTCACAACCCCTCATACAGGAAACCCCGACCTACATTAAGGATACCACTCACTTCTTGAAAAAAACTCAAAGAGATTAGGTTTGTCAAAGGAAGAGACACCCTGTTTACAATGGATGTAACATCTCTTTATACAAACATTGAACATGAGGCGGGGCTGGAAGCCATTGAATGGTTACTACTAAACTCCAACAACTGTCAGGGGGACCAGCTATTTGTGTTGACATTGCTCAAATTAGCTCTAATGAACAATTTCTTTAGATTTCAAGACAGGTTCTTTTTGCAAGTCTCAGGAACCAGCATGCGGGCCGCTATGGCCCCAGCCTTCGCGAATACCTATATGTATCACTTGGAGACAGAACACGTCCTTACATCAGCAAGATGGTTACATCATCTAACCATTTTTGTAAGATACATTGATGACGTTTTCGGTATTTGGTCAGGACCGGATGAAGAGCTACAGGAATTCTTCAGTATGATGAATGAAATGCACCCGAGGATCAAATTTACAACGGACACCAGTAAAACCTCAATTCATTCCTTGGATGTAGAAGTATATGTGAAAGGGATGAATTTGGAAACAAGTGTTTTCACCAAAGCTACTGACAGAAACAGCCTATTACTGGCAATGAGTTTTCATCCTCGCAGGACAATTGATAGTGCCCCCCTGAGTCAATTTTTACGGTATCGCAGAAATATCTGAGAAGATACCGAATTTGTGAGACAATCTGCATCCTTACGGCACAAGTTTATGGAAAGAGGCTACAATCCCATCGCCCTAGCTCAGATTGAGGAGAAAGTGGCGACTATAGAGAGAGAGACTCTACTGAAACCTAAAGAACGGAACAAAGATGACTCTATGGTCTATGTTACCACATATTCCGCTCAAAGCAAAAAAATCAGGAACACCATTCAAAGAAATTGGCCAATGCTGCAAATGGACCCCTCTACACAAACACTTTTTCAACACCTGCCAATCTTTGCTTACAGGAATATCAGTGCCCTAAGGAACAGTTTGGTCAGAGCGGACCTATCATCACCTCAAGAGGCTCAGACTCAATACAAGGGAACTCAACCCTGTCATAACTGCCACCATTGCAGTAATATCCTTCCAGGTCACACAATTTCACACCCATACACAGGGAAACCCATCACATTGAAACATTCATGTACCTGTGATTCCTCAAATGTGGGCTATGCCCTGAAATGTCCTTGTGGTTTCTATTATGTTGGGATCACCATGAGAAAAGCGAAATTACGCTGGACCGAGCACAAGTCCAATTTTCGGACAAAAAGCCTCAGATCCCCAGCATCAATGCACTTTCTAGAAGCAAAACATAGTATTGCCCAGCTTAAGTGTATGATCTTAGAACAAGTTAGAGTGGGACCAAGAGGGGGAGATGTCCATAAGAGATTACTCCAGAGGGAGATTGCTTGGATTGATCTTTTGGACTGTTTGAGCCCAAGAGGAATGAATTGTGAATTCAATCTCATGTGTTTTCTTTAAGGTTTTCTTTTGTGCTTTTAATCATTTGTGTTAAGTTGTGTATAGACTGTCAATAATATTTGGCAAGGACGTGCCTGTTAATGAATGTGCCTCTATGCACTCTCTGCATTATTTTTGAGGCCAGATCTTAAATATGATTTCCGATTATGGATTGAATTTATGAGTTTGGGTGTGTAAAAATCTATTTACAAACTGTTTATCAGTGATATTTGTGGTGGTTTTCCAGATTGTGAACGGCAGAGGCACCGGGAGTTCGCTGTTGAGCCTGGTAACAGATAGTCAGTAGACTGACTAATTAGAATGTGAGCGGTATTGACACTGCAGGACAAACTGAACATGCTTGGAAGGGTTCTTTGCCTGAGACATACGAATATAAAAGGAGACTTGGTGTGAGTTTTAATTACTTTACTACACTAATGGGGTGTCCCTTAAGGTGATGGGAGTGACTGGATACCCGGATCACACCATATTCACCTTATGGCCACCCTGACTACCTTGCAGGAGTTTGGGGCATAGAGCAGTACATCACTGCTATTTGCCCCTTCTCCCGCCTTAAAGTATTTAATCATTGATTATTTCATCTGAAATGACAGTGATAGGTGGGGGCACCTCGGGGTATTCACTGAGCGATGCCCCTCTCACGTCCCTCCTTTTCCCCGCCTCCATCACCTCTCCAGTTCCTTCAATATTGAATCGTTCAGGGTGGTTTTCACCTTTATAAACACTGCTTTACGCATAGGTATAGCGACACCTTCACTTTCCCAGCTTGTACTCCCTTAAGGACTGGCGGTAAATAAACTTTGTGACAACACTGAGGTGTAACACTTAGCCCACTGTCCACCGTTGGACACTCGCATACTGACGTGCCACAAGTCATGCCATTTAGATCTTATCTCCACAATGAATGGGATTTCTGCTCACACCTGGACATGATTAGAGCAGAAAAATGAGCAGAGGCATGTGGGATGGGCGTTCTGCGATTCTTGCACTGCGGTCACCGAGTCTCACACTAAGATGGAAGTCTGGAGCCGACGTGCGCATGCGCGCCGCCTCCATGACGACCATGTAAATAGAACAGTCATGGGCAACGCGTCTTTAGCGATGGGCTGCTCGGTTGAACTGGAAGTTGCGTATCTCTGAATGGTGAGTGTCTTTAACAAGATACCCTTAGTTGTTATAGCCCTGTGCTCAGTATGGCGGGCACTACGGAATTGGACCACTAGAGAGGGCTTCTGCGCGCCAACATGCTCTTGTGTATATGTAATTTTCAACCAGTGTGGGTGTCGTTTCAGCACACTGACACAGAAGAGCCTGTGTTAGCCTTTAAGTTTATGTTTGCTTGTAATCTTCAACCCGCGTAAGGGCCGTATCCCTATTGGGGTACTGGCTTTATCACAGTCTAACAACTGGGGAGGAACGTAGTGTGTATAGCCAGACATGGACTGCACCACGGTGGATGCCCGTTTTGACGCTCAGAAGTACAGTTTACATTTTTAAAACACCAAGTAGCATGATTGATTCGGGTCATTTCGATAGGCTCTCCCAAGGGCAAGGGATATAGTTATTCCTTTATTTTACTTACCTGAATGTTGTTACAAGTGCAGGGTGACAATTTCGATAACACATTAAGGACACACATCTGATCTCTTCTTGCCTTTAGCCATTGCCCACTGGAAAACCCAGCTCATTACCATTCATTTCACCCGGGGAGAGGCACTTTTCTTCCTTCCGGGTGAGTACACTAAACTCTAACTATATTATTCGAAAAGATGAATCATGTTTGAGAATAAATCTTTACAATGCACTCTTGCACATTTTACCATACAGGTTGACTCCGGTTTTTGCTACATACACAGGAATGAGGTAAGTTTCACTTTTTCCTTGAGAGTTACTAATGAAATCTCTCGGTTGGCATAGAGGAATAATTAGGTTATCCTTTCCTTTTGTAGGAATTAATGAACAATTTTGGAACTATTACACACCCCGCCCTGAAGAAGGATTGTTGCGTAATCGGAAATGTGTCGGCACATATGGTTGTGTTTTAGGAGACTCTGAGCAGAAAGAATGATACTGCCCAGATGGACAATCGAGCCAATGTGATTACTTTGTTGTGCTTAGCCACATATGAATTCCCTGTTTAATTTAATGTGTTACTTCATGAATAATCTTCTGAGTACATTTGGGTGCTTTTGAGGACTGTGATTGAGCCCAGAATACTGTCATTGCCTCAGAATATTGTCAATGTACTACTACTTTTGTTGTTAATGACTTCCACACTATTAATTAATGGTGTGGTTGTTAATTTGAATGTATTTTTGGTTAAATTGACTAACCCATATATAAAAACACTGTATCTGTTTATAAAACTGTTCTGTCTCAGCTTTGTGCTGCTTCTCTGTAGACGAGCAGATAGACAGATGTTCTGCATATCTTGTTGATCATATGAATATTTTATGAAGACAGTGAATGCTAGTTGCATTGTAACTAAATTTTTTTTTTTTTTTTTTTTTAACGTCAGCCTGAAGTGCCACATTGAAGTCAATGTAGCATCAGACTTTTATTACAAGATAACAGCTTTCATCAAAATACATCCAGCCAAATCCGAATTACGATGCTGCATAGGGTAATCTAAAAGGAAGGAGCAATTCAATTGCATGAAGTCATTCACGGGTCATCAAGATTTAAAGCGCCTATGTAATCTATTACCGCACAACTTAATTTTATGCTGTGTCCGGCTGCAACGTAGGACCACCAATCTCGAGTATTACAGTCTACTGGGATATATTCTCCTAGATGTTGCATTCTCTTTGAGGTGGTCTTCGTGCATTTGGTGATAAGATGTTCTAAGGATTCTATTTCGCTATGACAAAAGCGTAACTAAATTTAGATTGTGGTCTCTCATGACTCAAAACTTCTCCTGGCTGGAGTGGGATTGGGTTCACGAGACACTAAAAATAATCACAGGGACTTTTGTCCCCTTAGGAGTGCAGCATAGGGTAATCAGCTGGCAATGGCTGGTGTGTGTTTGGTGGACACTTTGTAGACGCTCATACTCATTACTTTTCTTTTTAAGTACTATGGGTGAAAAAATGTTAGTGTGTGTTTTCCACAGTTGTTGTTTCTGTGCCTATAATCATTGGGTCATTGAGGGAAAAACTGTATAGCAGCACAACTGATATACTCATGGGCCAGTTGGTATGTTCAAAGTATTTACAGTTTCACAGATGTCTGTTGGTGGCAATTGGGAGCAGGCTGTTCTACTTTTGTAGGCCATTGGGTACACTGTGGTTTCAGGAATATTAAGTAGACATTTGCATGATTTGATGGTAATGTCTGCTTCAGAGTAATGGAAGTATCATTGCATTCAATCCATACACAATTATTTTTAATGCATGCAGTATAGTTCCCTGCACTTGTTGTGGCAACCATGTGGTAGATTATGCCTACTGTTGTGAAGGTTTACTTGTCAAGCGATACTTGCCCTGTGTGAAGCTAGTAAGCTTGAAGTTGTTTTTAGTGCCATCTGCGTTGTATCATAAAAGCATTACTATTATGTAATGGCTAGAGTTTATCTGTAAGTTGGAACAATTGTCTGAATTGCAAGGTGTACATATATGCCTTGATTTGCATTTTTGCACCAGCTGCTTAAATGGAATGTATTCACAATTAGGTATAGATACATACACAAGGTGCTCATTACAGACTTGTTCCTGCGCCACATGGCTGCAGAGACTGCATGCATGTTTCCACATGTATGAAATCTGGAAGATTTGATTTATTGGTATGTTTTTGCTTTCCAGCACTTGCAGTAAGTAGAAAATCTTGTGGATCTTCCTGTGTGTTTATGGTGAATCTCATCATTCATGCACAGTAGTCCAATTCCTGCCTTATTCCTGAGACACTGTAATTGTTTTCAGGATTGTTTGTTGCATGTCTGTGGTTGTGCTAATTGATGGAGTAGCAGGTGGTTTCAATTTCTTAGGTGGTACAGATAGGAGATCTTTTAGAAGTTGTGTTTGCACTCATTTTCTTTTACCAAGTTTTCTGTTTTGAGGAACAGGGTACATTTTGAGATGGGGTGAGTAGAGTGCACGTAGTCTATTGTACTCTACGATGCAAGGAATGTCAGCCTTGTCTTTGTTTGTATCAAAATTGACTAGAAATAGTCATTCAGGTCTATGTAGGCGTGACAGTTCTACGTAACACATACCTTCTTTAAATAGTGTGCTGCAAATGTCAATCAATGCCTGATCTAGGGTTAGACCTTGTGATTTTGAATAGTGACTGCATATGTACGAGAGAGAGAGAAAACTGTTCTCTGTGTTATATAAATGTCTTTGAAAAGAAGGAATCGGGCTGTTGAGCGTTGTGTACTTTTAACTTCTGAACATTTGTCAAAGCGGATGTTGACAAACTGAATGTTGTTGTCACGTGGATATGTCTGAAAGCCAACAACTGTACCAAGTGCTCCATTATCTAAGACTTGTTCCATATCAAGGTTACACTCTAGCATTACTCTACAGTTTAAACACAATGTTAACATTTTCTCCAAACCCGCTGGGTTGGAGATAGATTTTTCTAAGCTATTTAGTTGTGCTGCGGCTTGTTGACACATAGGTACTGTCATACCGCGCACTTCCAGTTTGTCTGTGGAGTTAATTTGTACTATTGGTCGCATGTCTTTTTTCAACATTGTTTCATTGAATTGTGCACAGCTTGCTAGAGTTTGCATTAAGGACATACATTCTATATTTTTGTGTGCTAATTGTTCCATGACATCAGTAGCAGTTGTATTATGCCCATATAGCTCATGAATGAGATAGACTGTGCTTCCTTATAATGCACACCAATCCAAATGCTTTTCAACATGTTAGCATAGGTGAGGTCTGCAGACTGACACATGTTTTGAGTTAGTTCTCTGTATTGGAAATGTTGTCAGAGATTTAAATTTCCTATGCTGCCAAGTGTGTTATGGCACAGTGTGTGTCGTCAGGTTGTAAAAAAAATGTTCACCTTTCACTGGTGTTAATTGCAGAAGATAACATGTTTTCCTCCAAAGAGTTCTTCATAGTTCAGTTTAAGGACCTCTGGCAATCTGAGGTGAATCAACGCCAAAATTAGGTTGGAGACCATGCTCAACTCATCCATTAGGAGCATTTTGATTTATTTCAGGATTCTGCATAGCTCCATAAAAGCGTCTGCTGAAAGTGTGAGGTACTCTAATTTGTTCTGGTGTTCTACTGGAAGGAGTAGCAATCAGTGTAAAGTAACACCAACTATGTTGTAGGCAGCAAACATGTGGAGGCAGTTACAACAGCTGAAAGCTTGTTGTTTGTCAATTTTTGGAGGAACTTGTTAATGATTTTTATTAAGAATGTATTACCTGAACCAGGCTCACCGCTTACATACAAGAGTCCTGGTTTTTAGTTTTGACAGGTACACCTTTTAGGTTCGTGCTGCACACCATGTTCAATTTCTTTAGTTACTTCCAGGAAAATGCTATGCTGTTCATCATTCAGTTGTGGTTTCAGTAGAGAAAAGTTTTCTTCAGATTCCTCATACTGACACATGGGCCCTCATTAGGACCTTGGCGGAGGACCATGGCGCTATTAGCACCATGGTCCATGGCGCTAAGCTGCCAACTCCGCCATGGGGTTGGCGGACTTACCGCCCCATTCCGACCTTGGCGGGGCGGTAAGTCCCCAATCCCCATTTACCCTTCCCCATTCGCATTTTTGCCCCATAGGGTATAATGGGAATGGGGAAGGCGTTAATTACGCCACCGTAAATTACGGTGGCGTAATTAACAACAAGGTCCCTTAGCAGCATGGATTTTAACGCCTGCTAAAAGCAGGCGTTAAAATCACCATGGCGCTAAGGGAACTCGTACTCAGGCGGTAAGGGGCGCCATGGTTTACGCCGGCGTAAACCCCTTACCGCCTGGGTCCTAATGAGGGCCATGGTGTTTTATACTTCAGTCATGGTAAATTCGGCATAATTTGCTATTAGTGGCTCTCCAAGTAGTTCTTGGCTTCCTGTAAGAGAAGGTTGACTGCTCTCAGGAGTGTCTACATTTAGTTGTGCTTGAAGTTCTTCCTCTTGTTGGCCTTCATTGTCCAACATGTTTTTATACTGCCTGACATTTACATCTGTGATAGTGCTTTCACTTGCATTGAAAAAATCTTCATAGCAGGCATGTGTGTCCAATAAATCTTCTTCTTTTCTACATGGGTTAAAAAGTTGCAGTAGGGACATGTAGTAAACTTCTCTATGTTGAGGAGTTTTAAATGATAGCTTCATCTGATTAATCCGGATGAATTTGGTAAGATTAACCAGACTGCCCTCATACATTTTGACTATGTATTTAACTTTTTTCTCATCTGGTTAATATTATTTTCGTATGAGAAATGTTGGGCTATGTGCTATAGACCCATGGTTTCCAAAGCAGTTCTCCTATTTTGTTAGTATGTGTCCAATACATTGTTTTTCAAAATGTCCTGGCTGTTGGCATTGTTTTTGGCTATTGTTTCTATGTCTTAGTACAATTTGAGTAATCTTTTTCTGGATGCAGCAAGACCAAGGCTTAGCCAGACTATGTTTTTGATTTCCCATATAAGGCTGTGCCGGTTAAACGGGATATGTTATACCAGAGGTCTTTCAGCTCAGCTTTGGTTGAGTAGGCTGTGACATATTGTGCAACTGCAGTGGAATTGTTTGCAATGTACTGCACATCTATTTTTGCATTCCACAATATGGCAATGATTGCATTGTAATCATTGATGTACTTTGATGCTTCACTTCTTTTAATGCACTATGTGTTCTTAGGTGATTTGCCTATCACGCTGTGTAACCAAAGCTGCATTTGGTGTAGTATTTGCCTTTGATTTTATATCTGCGTCGACACTACTTGCCACATTTATGTTTTTGAAACCACAAAATGTGTGCATGTAGCTCACTATGTGCACTTTCTGAAGGGATTTTGCAAGTGACATATTTGTGAATGAACTGCAAAACAGTGGCATCACTGTCCTGACCAAATTTAAGAACATCTTTATCCACAAAAGCATGTGGATATGTGGTGCTCCTCTGGATTGATATTCCTTTCTCCAAAAGAAGTGTTGCACTTTTCTGAGCTGAGCGGTAATTATATTGCAGATGAGGTGCAGCATGGCACTGAAGTGATGGTGAAAGTACCTTGATACATTGACTAGGTGAAGAGAACAGATTTCTACTGATGTTTTTATATCTATTACATCTTTATTTTGTTTTGCAGTGCGTAAGAAGTTGTGCAAGTCATCACATGTATACTCTGCACAAAATAAAGTAAAAAACCATCTGGGTGGGCCTAGGTTCCTTAGCATACATCTACGTCGGCGTGACATCAGAAACAGTATTACTTTGTGACTCGCATGTTTGCCAAGAGATTTGTGATACTTGACTGCAAAACGCAATCTTTGCCTTTTTTTTTTACCTGTTGGGTCGGACATAGTTACAAAAGTAGAGCCTATTTTTAATGTTTGTGCAATTCCATAAAATAGATTTGCTAGTTCACTTTCGAACAGGAGGTGGAAAATGTATTCTACATTTTGTCTGAATCCGGGGTCGTCAGAATACATTCTGAAAGAGCGATATTCTGATGCACTAATTTTGTGGACCTTTCATCATATCGTCCTCCATTTCCTGTAGGAAAGAGCAGAGGAAAAGAACATGCGTCTACACTTGTTTCCCATATGCTCATTGTGGATCCTTTGGCTTGATGCATTTGATATGTTTCTAATGCATTTTCAATGGTGTCCTTGGAGTGTAGTGGGTGCTTTGTATACTGGTCGAAATTGTTGGCTGCAATAACAGGATCTACATGTTCAAATTGGCCAGTTGGTGAAACTTGAATTATT
This sequence comes from Ambystoma mexicanum, assembly GCF_040938575.1. NCBI lineage: Eukaryota > Metazoa > Chordata > Amphibia > Caudata > Ambystomatidae > Ambystoma > Ambystoma mexicanum. The sequence goes on along the minus strand of NC_090921.1, from coordinate 929,896,010 downwards.
TGGTGGTTTCTTTTATGTTTTCCTCTATTTTGCTATCTTTGTAGCATTCATTATTCACTTTCAGATATTGTAGGGCTGGTCTAACTTTGTTTAAATCGACTTGTCTTTTGTTTTTACTCCATTAACTATTACAATCAAAGATTGATCTATTGGCCATTGTACTCCTAGAGTTTCAACATTTTCTTTAATATCTAATGACAAATATACTACTTTTCCATGGATGCCCTTTAGTAACTCAGATGGATCCAATTTGTCTCTTTTTGGTTGAGCCTTATTATAACTTGAAATGGGTGTACTGTTAGGATTATAATGCTCTCATACAAGTTAATTGGGAATATATCTAAGTAATTACTGATACCACGTGATATCATTTGGTTATGGTCCAGCTTTGTGTTGCAGTATGTTCAAACTATTGAGGATACACTTAATTTGTATTTATTTATGTTCAGCAAGTAGACATAAATCTAATTTAGAACCAGGTGGATTCCTCGTGGTCCTCTATTTTGTAGCCCATTTTTGTAGCTCATATCTACTGTTTTTGTGTTCTTTTTATAAAAAGGTCTAGGACAACAGACACATATTTGGTCTGGTATTTCAGCAGATGTGTTTTGAAACGTAGCTATTTCTTTTTTGTATTAGTTTTTTAGGAGGTTGGTGTTTGTGAGGATTTCACTAATGTTTTCTGAAGTCAACTCCAGTTCCAAAGTACTTACTTTGGATGTGCTCTATTTGGCTGCTCCATGTAGGAGATTGTTATTTGAATTTTGCAGTTCTAGAGCAGGACTTTCTGCATAGTATAATCTATGCACAAGATTCTGTATGGCTGAATAGTGTGTTGCTAACATATTGATTTGGTTTAAGGTGCTTTTGCAAGTTGTTCCTAAAATGGAGGCTAATTAATGTCCTCAAAGTCCAGCGTGCCCGTGCACTGGACAAATATCTATGATTTGTAAAGTTTTCATTTTACTTTTGTCTTTTAGATTGACATAGTGATGGAGAAATTGTCGTAAATATTTAAAGATTTGTTGGTTTAAATTACACATTGATCTGCATGTCCATTAGTACCCTGTATGGTTTGTTTGGGCGAAAGGAATATTTGGTTGAAAGTTTGCTAGGTATGCTTTTTGGGTCTCCTACCAATTCATACCCGCGGCCATTATTGTCTATGGCAAATGTTTTTTTCTTTTTTGGTTTCGTTTATAAGCCTCTTCATTGGTTCTGTGTTGCATGTGGGAATCCATTCACCTTCAAAGAAGTTTGAAAAGGTATCTATATTGACATTGCACAAGTATAGACATACTCTTTGTTATGTTATGTTATGTTATGTTATGTTACTTGGCATTTATATAGCGCCTTATGTATCATTGGTATGATCTCAAAGCGCTGGTAGGTTGAACGCCCTCGAGAACCGCAGTTTAAGTCAGTAGAGAGAGAGAGAGAGTGTTGTATGGTGCGTGGGCGCACCAGATATGTGTGCAGCTGGTGTGGTTGTTGCATGATAGCTGCTTCATAGCAGGTGTAGTGCTGATGAAATCAGTTGGATGTGTTCAATCTGGAGGGTGGACACCCCGACTGAGTTCTGCCTGCGTTAGGCCTGAGTAGACGCATAAACTAGCTGGTGTGTTCTCAGCTAGCTGTATTCTATTAGGATGATGAGGTGTTTGTGGGGTCATGTTAGTATGAGAACAGCTAGGCCGAATGTGTCATAGTATAGCTGTATTCTAGTTGAGTGATGGTGTATAGGAGAGAGCAAGCATAGTGGTGTGTTATGGTAGTTATCAGTAAAGCGCCTGTGACCAAGCACGAGAGGAGGACAGGGGGCGTACAAAGCGGCATACATATATAAAGCAACAGGATGGATATGGTAAACATGTGATACAGATAACATGGGGATACAGGTACATATCGTATACATAGCATAAATAGGAGATACAGAATGGCATGAGTTGCATTCACTATAAGCCGTAATGTATTATTATGATAGCTCTGTCTATGTTGAGAGTCTCTAGGAGATAGAGTGTGCAGATGCATGAAAGGTGTATATAGGGTAGAACCACTCTCGGTAGGCAAGAATATTTCAAGTGGGCGTACTTCTTCCATATACCAAAATCCTAAGGCAGCTAATACTATGAAACTGGTTAACACAATTACAAGAAGACAATAAGTCTTGAAAGACCATGTATTTGATCGTCCATTGTCTTTGTTGGCCACACACGCGATTGTCTGTACTGCACGAGTAGGGTCGATAACAGGCATTGTTCCTGGAAGCTCTTCACCGATAAGCACCTGCGAAAATCTCCGTAGTCCGTTCGCTGGTGATCTCCTGATCACGCGTTTTCTTAGTCTTTCCCTATCCCCAGCCACCTACTTTCCTTCAGTGCAGAAAGTGACAAAGGACAAACTCTGTGATTATTTTCCTTGTGGGCACAGCCGAACCGTACAGTAAGTCTAGCTCCGTGGACGCAGATTGTACCTTGTGACTCCTGTTACAGTGTCATCTGCGAACAGTGTGTCGTTGCTTCGTGATGGAAGCGATGAATTTGCAGCAGAACCAGACCAAGATACAAAAGGATCTGTAGGAGAGTGTGGAGATGAAACAGCAGTTTCCCCAGGCCCCGCGGGCTCAGGGATTATCCCCGGAGCACACTCGGTGCTGCTAAATGCTGGAAAATCGCTAGGAACAGAGCAAGTTAGTTTCTCCATATCTTCTTCACTGTGTGGCAAAGGGAAAGGTATCCTCTTGACATGCGAAGCGTGGATCCAGTGTTTCTTTCCAGCTACTCGTACAGCAGTCTGTGTGGCCAGGAGGACCTAAAAGGGCCCTCTCCACCTCGGTGCGAGACAGGATGCTTTCTCAAATCCTTTGGTCAGCACCCAGTCACCAGGTCACATGCTGTGACCTGGCCCCTCGTATTTGGCTGGGAGGGCTTCTCGCACCTGTTGATGAATCAAATACAAATTTTGAGTTAACCGATCACAGTATTCAGAAAGAAGTACATGCTCTATATTCCTCAAAGCCCTAGGTTTAGGAAGATTCCAAATGTTAGCTGGCCTGCCCATTACCACCTCGTGCATGGAGAGCCCAGTCCTGGTGTGCGGGGTTGTGCGCATGGAGAGTAACACTATCGGTAAGGCGTCCGGCCATTTCAAATTGGTGCCGGAACACGTCGTAGCGAGTTTATTCTTTAAAATTCCATTGTATCGTTCTACCAATCCAGCACTCTGAGCATGGCTGGCCGAATGGAACCGTTTATTGATCTGTAATCCCGTACATATTTGTAGGATAACAGCAGCGATAAAATGTGGACCATTATCCGACCAGATGACCCTCGGCAAACCAAACCTAGGAAAATATTCCTTGAGCATGGTTTTCGCCGTCGTCATTGCTGTGGCATCTTTTACAGGGAATGCTTCAACCCATTTACTAAAAGCACAAATAACAACCAGGACATATTTCAGATTATTACAACACTTCATTTCAATAAAGTCAAAGTGAATCACCTCTAAGGGGACAGAAGGTGGACCAAAACTACCCCTTGGTGTTGATGTACCCTTCCCCATATTGTGCTGTAGACAGACCATGCAACTCTGGACAAAACGCTCAGCAGTTTTTGGGATGTTAAAATTTACCCAGACAGTTTCTAACATTTTGCAAATTTTCCTAGCGCATATGTAATGTACGCGTCTGGCAGCATCCATTTTCCCTCCAAGTTATCCACCCAACACCCATCATCATCCATTGCTTAGTTTCCTCTAGAGTGGCATCTGCTTGTATATTCTTTATAGAATCAATTCCTTCATCTATAGTACAGACATTTGTGGCTTCCCTTGTAGTGTACATATCTGAATATAGATCAGTAGCAGTTTGTTTGGCTATCTGGTCAGCGAAAGTGTTCCCTTTTCCTACATCATCTATGATTTTCTGATGTGGCGCGCATTTCATAATTGTTAGCTGAGTGGGAAGTGCAAGCGCTGAGAGTAGCTGAACTATCAAGGTGCCATATTTAATCTTCACTCCATGTGAGGTCAAGAAACCTTGTTCTGCCTAAAGTCTACTGAAGTTGTGAACTACCCCAAAAGCATACTGACTATCAGTAGGTATGTTTACTCTAAACCCTTTGGAAAGTTCACAAGCTCGAGTCAATGCAATAATCTCTGCGGCCTGCGCGGAGTTATGCAAAATTCTTTTGGTTTTCACAATTGTGCTTAGTGTGGTGATGGCATAAGCAGCGGTGGGTGTACCATCTGGAAGTTTGAAGCAGGAGCCATCGCAAAACATTTCTCCTTGTGGATCGTTTAGAGGTGTATCTTTCAAATCAATCCTGCCTTTAGTTTCTTGTTCTGTGGTATAAAGGCAGTCATGTGACATTTTGTCACTGCAAGCAATATCTTGCGGAAGGGGTAACATTTCAGCCGGATTCAGTACACAACACCTCTTAATTTTTCTATGCGGTGCAAACAAGATCAATTCGTAGCTCGTTAATCGTGTGGAAGTGAGATGTTGTGTTTGCATTCTATTTAATAGAACGTCTACAGAGTGAGGTACCAACAAGGTTAAAGCATGGCCTAGGACCATACCCTTGCTCTGTTTTACAGATGCAGCAGCAGCGACAGCTCTCAGACATCTCAGCAAAGCGCATGCAACAGGATCAAGGGTGGAGGAAAAGTAACTGCACGGCCTAATCTACCCCCCATGTTCTTGCGTTAACACAGCCAAAGCAGATCCATCACGTTCATGCACATACAACTCGAAGGCCTTTTCAAATTTGGTGTGCCCAAAACCGGTGCTGAACACAATGCAGTTTTGATCAAATCAAAAGCTTTCTGGTGTTCCAAGTTCCATGGCAATGGCAAAGAAATGCCCTTCTTTGTCAGAGCCAACATTGGCTTGATCACTAGTGAGAAGTTTGGGATCCACTGCCTACAGTAAGAAGCCATTCCTATCAAGGCTCTGACTTCCTTCTGTGTCTTTGGGACAGACATGATAGAAATTATTTTAATCCGTTCAGGCGTCAATCTTCTTCCCTCCTTTGACAGGTGATAGCCTAAATAGGTGACCTCCTGTCGACAATATTGAAACTTTTTCAGTGAAGCTTTATATCCATGCTTTGCTAGATGGATAAGCAACAACATGATGCCCTCCTTACAGGCACTTTCTGAGTCTGCAGCTAAAAGAAGGTTGTCAACATATTGAAGCAATGTACAAGTAGTAGGCAACTCAAGTGTGTCGAGCTGTTCTTTCAAAGCCCTACTGTAAATAGGGCTTTCCTTGTACCCATGTGGCGCACGGGTGAATGTAAACGAGCCTCCCCCTAGGTTGAACGTGAACAGGTATCTGCAATCCTTGAATATAGGAATGCTAAAGAAGGCATCCTTAAGATCTACGACACTAAAATAAGTAGCAGAAGCTGGAATCATTGTTAATATCGTCGTTACGTCAGGCACAATAGGAAATTGTGGAGCAACAATCTAGTTGATAGCGCATAAATCGATGATAAAACGAAAAGGAATTGCATTATCTCCTTTCTTATACACAGGTAAAATCGGACTGTTGCACAAACTACCTGCAATTTCTTCAATTACCACATGGTGTATACAACATCGGAAAGTATACACTTCAAAGCTCGCTCACCATCAACCGAAATCTCATACTGTGGAATACGTGGCAACTTTACTCCTGGTTTCAAAATGATTTTAACAGGCTCAATCTGCAAAACACCAACATCATTATCATCAATCCATAAACTCCCCGGAACGTCACTAAATTCCGGCAGCAAAGGTCTAGTCAGAAACTGTGAGGCCGAAAATTGCTGTGGTGAAATAGTCAAACGGACACCATCCGAAGAACAATGAATTACCGCATTTAATTCCTTGAACAGATTCAACCCCAACAAATTCTCACCACAGATTGATGTCAAAAGAAATGGGCACTGATCCATGAATGGACCGAGTGAAATCGGTACCGGCGAAGAAACCGTACTAACCACTGGCATACCAGAAAACCCTACAGAAACGTTAGTTTGCCCTGACAGTGGAATGTCTGGCACCCGTCAATGGTCAATGGAACACTTCTGTGCTCCTGTATCTATCAAAAATAGATGTTTCCTATTTCCCACTATCATTTCAACGTAGGGACCTTTCTGATTAATGGGAATAGGCTTTGGTTCCAAACCCGGTTTAGCGGCAATCCTAGCAAAACAATATATCGTCAAAGGGAAGGCCTTCAGAGAGATAAGCAGTAGAAGGATGATCAAAAATGTTTCTATTATCCACACTCATTTGCTGATTGTATTGCGAAAAAGACTGAGAATTCTGAGAAAACTGGCTTCTACCAGGACCCCTTGCCCCAGGGTGGCCTCTGAATCATCTACCCATGATACCAAATGTGTTATTCGACCTCTGCTGGAGGATCGGGCATTGTGCTCTCCAATGACCCTCTTGTCTGCAATAAGCACATTGGTTTGCGTGTACATGACACAATGGCACATTATCTTGTGGTACATACTGTCCCCTAAACTGTGTACTACCCCCTCTAGGACCTCTAACAATCTGTTGCAACAAAACCTTGGTTTTCAAGTCTCCCTTCGTTTTCTCAATGCTTTCCTTCTCATTATTGACTCGGTTTTCATAATGCTGAGCCATATGCAACACTTCAGACTGAGACTTAGCTCGCCAAGTGCTCTCAGAAGTCATAATTTGCGACTGGATGTCAGGTAACAATCCACACACAAATATCCGTTTTCCAGACTCTGTGCTTAAATCTTGCCCACTAAAATCTGAAAATACTTGTTAAAACCGATTAAAGAATTCAGTAGCAAACAATCCTTCTCTCAGGAATTAAGGCTTTCAGTTTTGTCACTATTCTATCAGGCAAAGTCAGTATCACCTGTGGTGGTCTCTCTCCAGCTAGCCTATCTCTATCTTGCCTAGCCAAATTATCCGATGTGTCCCCTAACCCTGGTATGTCATCTACTGTCCTAATCTGTCTCCACAAATCGGTAGGTAGGAGCACAGGAAATAACAAATCTATATCACCCAAAGTGAATAATGACGACTGCAAGACAGATTACATTTCGTTACAGAACCTTGTCGGATTCTTTCTAATATCTGGGATAGGTAGTCTAATACTATTCACCTCCTGTCTTGAGAACGGGACGTGAACAAACTGCGATACATAATGTGCATCAATATCATAGGTGGCTACACCCGTTGCGGCATTAGCCGGAACCTCAACTTTAGGGACAAATGTCGGAGGAACCTCTCTCATAGGCAACTGAGAAGTAGGCAACTCCAAACGCTTACTGAGCAACAGAAGCAAATTGAGCGCTAAAGCAGCTGAAGTAGTGTCAGACAAAAAAGCTCTCATATATATTCAATAATTTTGCGGGACAACAAATCTTTCTTTTTATACATTCATCCTGAAGGTATTCTACCGTAACCTGTATCACTTTCCTTTGCATTTCTGGCGTATACTGATTATACGTGTCATATACTTCTACGGGAGATATCGACATATCTGAAATCCATCTTAATGCATCTCTTGTGCAAATTCACGTTTCTTCACTCATCGACTTACTAAGAGGAAGGAACCGTTTCTGTACTAAAATAGCGCTCAAACTATCACCATCTATTTCATCATTCCGTAACTTTTCTAACTCCCTTCTATACTCAAATACCCTCTCGACATGCTCATATACTTTCTCTGCAGTATCTCTTGAATATGCTAAAACATTCAGATCCCTCAACCCTTGTGGGATATCTGTATCATTCAGTCTGTTCCACATTACGGATAAATACATTCCCAGTCCTTCAATAAAAACATTTTTCTCAGGAAAACCTTCTAGATTAGAGAGTGTAGCAAGAACATTAGATTGTTCACCCTTCTCCATGCACTGTCTAGCCCATGCATTCAGATCTTGTTTTCTTTCTTTAGAAACTGTATTGCGAGTTACAATCTTTGATTCCGCTCCCTTATCAACTACAAGCGGAGAAGAACTACTTTGAAGAGAAAGAGTAGGCACATCTTGTACAATAGGTAACAAAGATGCTAACACTGGTGCAAAAGACAAATCTACAGGACCCACAGCAACAGGCAAAGGTGGAGGTACAGGTGGAGGAGCAAAAATAGGAAGAGGAGCAATAGCTGGTGGCGGAGGAGTAATAAGAGGTGCAGGAATTACTACGGGAGGAGGAACAACAGCAGGAAAAGGTAAAACAACAGGAATAGGTATATACGGAGGTGGCACAATGGCAGCAGGCCTTCGTTCATTTAAAAGCTTGTCAATCAATTCATATGACGCATGATAATCTTTAGACAGGTATACTTTCTGAATGGCAAGTTGAAAAGCCCTATCCATGTTTCTAACTGACTCTGTGACTCTGACTGTTTTTGTTGACCATACAATAACGCTTTCTCGGTGTTCGACATATGTCAACACGCATGTTTCTCTCTACTTTTAAGTTTCTGCGTAGCTTCTGCTTTCCAATTTTGTAATACATCAAATGCTGCAGGTCTAGCTTTTTTCTTTAACAATATAGATTCTAAATATTGTATACTAAAGCTCGGAAGCATGTCTAGTTTGTCTGTGCCAAATATAATTAAACACTATACTACCAATGCCATACGTACAGTACATAGTACATGCCGGCGACCCCTCCTGTGGTGCTGGACAGCCAAATTACAAAGTTTGTCTGTCTCTGCGGAATAATGTCCTGAAAGAGGAAGGCAATTTCTCAGGCATATCAGATTACTGGTGTTACCTGGTCAATAACTGTACTCGCGAGGACAATGCGCCAAATCAAATATCAGGATACTTAGAAATCGGGGCACGACTCACCTGATCAAAGAACTAAGAGAGGTCCGATCGGATTACTAAGGACAGACCTGCCCACCTCGATATATGGACCCTCGTCAAGATGCCGGCTCGGACCGCGTGCTCACCGTCCGGGGATCGGGTCGTGCAGTACTGTTGAGGTGTCGTGTCTCATCCAAGAAGGGGCCCCCTTTCTCACGTCCGATCCCGGTCCGATAGCCACGTCAACACTTCAACGAGATGGCATCAATCTTGAGGGTCCCCATTCGGGCGCCATCTGTAAAAACAAGGAAATGTCGAGGCTGAGTACCACAAAAGGAAATACACCAAACACGAGCTATAAAGATTCACAGATCTTTTATTCTGCGCAGTTTACAAAGAAACATAGATACAGATAGCTATCTTGCTCTCAATACCCCACAATGAGTACTAGCCTGTCAAAGAGAGGAGAGAGAGTGCTGGACATCTAAACATTTTGTGTTTTTATACAATTTCGAAATAATATTGTCCAGCCCCTCTACATGTTAATAATCTGCGGTATAGAGTTTGTGCCTAGTTCACATATAGCTTATACAATAATATGCAGAAGGATTACATGAGTTTGCATTTCCATAAAGTTACAATGGTGATGTATATTCTCGGATCCCGCGGTAAGCCGTACTCTATATCCCTTCACAATGTAATTCAGCCTGTATCCACGCTTGGTGTTTGCATTTCATTGTCGCCGATGTGTATTCGTGGATGAGGCTTGTTAGCGCAGACAATGTTATGACAACAGTTCATAAGTAGTACAAGGTCTCATTACCTAGTCTAAACAGTCAGCTCTTGGACAGTCTAACCATTAACAGAACTCAAAGGTCGGGAGGCTTGGTTGCATGTTAGAAACACAGTCCATTTTAGAACAAAGAATGTACAAACAGAAATCAAAATGGCGGATGATTCTAAATTGGCGGCGAAGTCGATCCAAAATTGGAACTTTTCAACGCGGTTTTCTTCGCAGAGCGACTAGGCTTAGGCCAATATAAATCAAAAGGAGGTACTAATATGATTCCCGTTTAACAGGAGATAAAGATAGCATCAAGGATGTGTCCTTTAGAGTGAGTTGGGTCGTTCATGTGAAGGTGGAGGTTAAGAGCATCTAGGCAATCGACCAGTGAGTGGGTCATGAGGTTGGTGGGAATGTCCAGCCAGATATTGAAGTCCCCTAGAAGAGTGAGGGTGGGATGGTTTATTTGGAGGGTGGCTGTCGAATCACAGAGGTTTCTTGAAAATTGTCTGTCATAGCCAGGGGGTCTGTAGATGATTAGGAATCTGTGGGCGAACATTGAGGGACGGATAGCTTGACGAGAAGCGATTTGCAGGAAGGGATGATTGTTTGTAATGTATTGATTCATTTAGTAGGTGGTTTAATTCTGTTTTAAATCTATATGAACAATGTTATCTTTAATAGAGATGCACTGTCAACTAAAGCTTCAAGGATTATTCTCCTGTGGTTGTTTTTAATGACAGATCAATACTTTTCAGCTGTTTTTTACAAGATTGTGAAGAAATCTATGGTGGAAAATGTTTTTTAAAATCAACTTTTTGGATTGCTTTACAGTGGCTATGTTAACATTGGTAGATACAGTGTTAGTATAATGTGTAGGTCTTCTTTGTTTGTCCATCTTTTTTACTTTTAGTTTTTTGGAAGAGGGGCCTTAACTTTTTAGAGGTGGCTGGTTTAGTTTTGTTGAGTGAGGTTACTAGCTCTTTTTTTTAATGTTTTCTATAAATTGTTTTAGAGGTGGATGATTATATGGCTTGCTTTTATTTTTATCTGCTCTATTTTTCTTTTCTACAGAGTTGCATTTTAGTATGCATTGTGTTGTATCTGTTGGGAAAAAAGAAAGTTTGGATTTGAAAGTTGTGGAAGGTACATGCATGTATTATGCATGGGTGTGTGGGTGTGATTATGAAGATGAATAGAGTGTTGTTTGATGATTGTGAAGTGGCATTGCGCTTGTATGCGAATGCACATGAATCCACTTTTACTTCATTTATTCTACCAGCATCTCCACGGATGTTTCAACACCCCTGCAGTCCACCACAGTATAGATCTGCAGTTGTGAACAAAGTCGCCCGCCATCAGGTTCCAAAAGGAACTTAGCACGCCAAAGATGGCCGCCTGCCTGACCCCGGATATCTTCACTGCCTAATCAGGCACTGTGCAGCCTACCCGTGCTGATTGGCTGTCGTGCTCGTTATTTGGGGATTGGATGCCGGCAGGCATGGCCGGCCCACTCCCAGCAAGGCCCACGAGAACAAGGCTGTCGCCTGTTCGTTGCCTGTGGTCCTCCTCCACCTGGCTTGCACTGGAGCTGGAGCTCCCTTGCCCCTTCCCGCACCGACGAGATCCGATCTGCAGGAGCAGAAGGCACCCAGTATGAAGCTGAGCACATCCCCACCCGCTGCTGCCTGAATGCGTAAGCATTGCGCTTGTATGCGAATGCACATGAATCCGCTTTTACTTCATTTATTCTACCGGCATCTTCATGGATATTTCAACACCCCTGCAGTCCACCACAGTATAGATCTGCAGTTGCAAATGAAGTCGCCCGCCATCAGGTTCCACAAGGAATTTAGCACACCAAAGATGTCCGCCTGCCTGACCCCGGATATCTTCACTGCCTAATCAGGCACTGTTCAGCCTACCCGATATTGATTTGCTGTCGCACTCTTTATTTGGGGATTGGATGCCGGTATACATAGCCGGCCCACTCCCAGCAAGGCCCATGAGAACAAGGCTGTCGCCTGTTCTTTACCTGTTCGTGCCGCCTTTGCCGCCCCGCCTGCGAGACCCCTTGGCCCTGCGCCTGAATAACTCTGAGGTAACTCTCACTCCCCCGCTTGCCAACTACCTGCTGTGCGTCCCCAGCCACTTCAATTTGTACTATACTGAACTCGGTGCCTACAGACTCCTCGCATCCTATTCCACCCATTAACTGATGCCTATCAACTGTGTTGCCTCTTACAACCATGCTATATTTTTTGTGCTCCACCCACACTACCCTTTTCGAGCCGAGCTGCTTTCTAAGGTATTTTAGCCATAACACCAGATTTTGAACTTAGCTATCACGTTATGCATACCAGTCACGCTATTTCATATCGTCGCTCCACTCATTCTAGTTATTATATAATGCACTTAGCTAAATTGCATCACTTGAATCTAGCTGTTGCCCTATGCCCTGTAGCCAGAATGTCACATTTCTAATCTAGCTGTTGATTCAGATACTGCAGTCACTTTGCCTATTTTTTGTTTGCCATTATTGTAGGTGCTACTAAATGTACTCATAATCATTCTGCCATATTTCGAATCTAGTTGCTGATTTAGGTATTGTGGCTATCTCACCCTATTCTTGGTTTGCCATTATTGTAGGTGCTACTAAATGTACTATTAGTCATTCTGCTATATTTCGAATCTAGCTGCTGATTTAGTTACTGTGGCTATCTTGCCTTATTCTTGGTTTGCCATTATTGTAGGTGCTATTAAATGTACTCTTAGTCATTCTGCCATATTTCGAATCTAGCATGTGTCCACTCACCACCATTCTGATTGCCTACTTCCTGATTAGCCTAAATGCCGCACCACCACCCAAGATGGCCCCTCACTTACCTAACACGCCAGCTCCAATCAGACCTAATATCCATGCACCATGCCTAGATATAAATGATCCTCAGCTACTACTACCTACCAGCCTCCCTCGTACCAATATAGACAGGAACCTAGGACTTAGAGCTAGACTAGCCAATATTTATGAGCCCCCTGCCCGCTCAATGTCCACCCTTCAGAACTCTAGAACGCTCCGACCTAATTCCCCTACTAAAATTCTCCATTTACCCCAAAACCGCAACCTCACATTCCCTCATAACTCCTTCAACCAGGGCACCCACGAACCCACTCAGGACAAGTGCCACACCACTACTTAAAAAAACACAGCTTCTACCCTCAACAATAGAGCTAACCCCAAAATCAAGGGCGCCATGATCAACGCAAGATCGCTAGTAGCACATGTCACAGAAATTGCAGTTTTAATCCTTACAGAAGAACTTGACTTCTTGGCCATCACCGAGACCTGGCTACACCCAGCAGCAGGCCCTATGCTTATGCTGGCATTCCCATATAACTACTCTATCATGAGACAAGACCTCCCTAATTCTAGAGGTGGGGGTGCCGCAATTATCCATAAGTGCAGCCTTACCATGAGATTAGCCACTTCTACCAATGCCCTCTCATGCAAAACCTTATCAGTAAAAATTCCTCTCACAAACTCCCAAACCCTCAACATCTATCTGTTCTATCGTCCGCCTGGCCCTATTGGCTCTTTCGATGAAGACCTCAACTCTATTTTATCCAGCAACCTCAAAAGATCCACTCAAGCCCTCACCCTGGGAGACTTTAACTTGGGCTACAATGACCCGGAAGACCATACCGCTAGTTCTATAGACAACACTCTCACTGAACTAGGCTTTGCACAAAGATGCACGCACCCACGCACTCGAAAGGCCGAACACTTGACTGGGTGGCCGACCACAACTGCCTAGCGAATATCACAAATATCACACCACTAGCCTGGACTGACCACCACCTGGTATCGTTCACGCTCTCTACTGACAGACCACCGTCTACGCCTACCATCAGGGCCCCACCCACGCTTACTAGAAACAAGAAGACATGACAGCTGAAAGACTCATCCCGAACCTACTTCCCACACTCAACACACTTCCTGACAACCTGGACCCAGAGTCATTGGTTGAAGAATATAACATGATCATGATTACCTCGCTGGACCGTATCGTCCCTCTTAAACTCAGATCCAGCAAACCGAAATCCCACCTCAACAAATGTTCCACACCGTTCCTTAAAAACCTAAGGCAGCAAAAAAGAAACTGTGAGGCTACTTGGAAAAAATCCCCCTCAGCTGCAAATAAAATCAAACTTTCCAAATTAGCTGCACTTTATAAAAAAGAAATTTACCTGGGCAAACGAGCCTCCTTTGATTCCCGCATAACCCAATCAAAATCCAACATAAAATAACTCAAAGAAATAGAACCCCCCATAGCACCCCCTGACACCGGTGCCAAAGATAAAAACTGGTGTTCAGAAATTCAAAAAGCCTTAGCAAATAAGATTGTGACCCTTCAAAGCAAAATCTCCAGCAAAAGAGCTTCCTTGAATGACACTCTCCCTTCTAAAACACCGGACAAGCTCATGCCTACAGATCTCACCCGTTTCTAGTTCTCCAAAGTCAATACACTTGAAGTTGAAAAAATCATTCTGACTTTGAAACCTTCCAATTGCCAGGGAGATCTATGCCCAGCACAGCTCATTAAAGACTCTGCCCGCGACCTCTCTCCCTTCATTATGAAATTGATTAATGCCTCCTTCGACACCGGCTCCCTCCCCACTAACCTAAAACAATCCTGGGTACTTCCACTTCTGAAAAAACCCACTCTGGACCTGGCCATACCCACAAACTACCAACCCATAACGAACGTTCCCTTTCTACTAAAAATTCTGGACAAGGTTGCCTATGTCCAAATACAGAAGCACCTGGAAGAACATAACCTGTTAGGTTACAGACACTCGGGTATCCGTCCCCTACACACGACTGAAACGGCACTCATTGACCTGAAGGCGCGGATCGACACACTCAGAGACAACGGGCAAGCTGCCCTACTCCTCCTCCTCGACCTATCTGCAGCTTTCGATCTGGTTGATCACTCTGTCCTATGCTCACACCTCCACACCTCAGCTCACTTCTCCGCCGAAGTCATCACCTGGATTACCTCCTTCCTTAACGGCAGGACCATGAGGGTTTTCTCTCTTACTGAAGCAGCAGACCCCATACCCATCACCTGCAGCGTACCTCAGGGTTCCTGCATCTCCCCTACACTGTACAACATATTTACCAAGCCCCTTTTTCGATGATCTGGATAATCTGGGTATCACCTACACTTACTATGCACATGATACTCAGATCCTCCTTCCGCTTTCTGGAGATTATGGAAAGGATTTGGCCTTGCTAAATAGGGTGTGCATCATCATCCAGGCATGGATGGCCACTCATGGACTATGCCTGAATGATGATAAAACAGAACTTATCATCCTAGGCACCTCATTCAGCCTAAAAAAACTTGGCCCGGCCTATAACTCCTTCATGATCGATTGGAACAACATTAAAGTCGGCCAGGAGGTCAAAACATTGGGCTTCCATTTAGATTCCAATTTCTCCTTCAAAAGACAAGTGAGCTCCTTGGCATCCTCCACTGCCTACACGTGTAAATTAATCCGTGCAGCCAAACCATTCTTGTCAGACTCCGGCTGCCTCACACTCGCCAGAGCCCTCATATTGTCTCGTCTTGACTATTGCAATGCCCTTTACCTGGGATCCTCCAAGGCCACCACCTATAAACTGTAAACCTTACAGAACAACGCTCTTCAAGCAGCTCTAGGCATCTCCAGAAGAGAACATATTACAGGACTTAGCCTACAGAACAACTGGCACTCCACCAGATATAAAATTCTCTTAAAAACAGCATCCCTCATCCATAAGTCTCTCAATAATGCAGCCCCCACCTACCTGATTAATAGATTCCACAGACAGTCTTCCTCAAGACCTGTTAGAAGCGCCTACAAATACTGCTTATCCGTCCCCCAATACAAACGTGCCACCATTGGGGGCAACAGCTTCCCGGTGAAAGCAGCCAAACTCTGGAACTCCCTACCTCCCAATCTCAGAATGGACCTGCCCTTTCAGAGCTTCCGTGCCAACGTAATCTCATGGCTGAAACAGGATACTCACCAAGACAATTAAATGCCCTGCGCTACCTGCACACACTGTAACCATGTGTGCCCTCTTGCTCTATGTATATATCGGCCTGTTGGCACCACTGCTACTTTGCAATTAATCTTGTTGTATCTCTTTTCTGATTATGTATTATCTATGTGTACTGTAAATAAGCTTTGAAAATTCTTGTAAAGGCTGCACTCTGATACCTCCGGGTACACTTGTGCATCATAAATAATAAAACAAACAAACAAACAAACAAACAAACAAACAAACATAATAGGTGTGGTTGGGAAGGTTGTAAGAGGAAGAGTTTGTAGAGGTGTGATGGGCTTGGGTTTGTGAGTATGGCAGTGGTTGTGTGATTGAATAAGTAGGCACATTATGATGTTTTGAGGAAAACAGTCAGTGTTATAATGGTGTTTCGTGTCTTATAGTAGAGGTTGGGAAAGAAGAGGACTTTGTAAGTAAAGTGAAGTGCTGTATATTGATAGTTTGGCAGTATACATATATGTTTGAGCACATGAAGAATGGTGGCAGTATAAGGGATGCAATGAGTGAGGTTGTTAAGTGTGACATTTGTATTGAATGAAAAATAGAAAATGCTGAACCGTTAAAAAATGCTTCTGTTTAGGATCATTTTCATGACACTTCAGAAATGTATATTTGCATTTATATTTCTGTGTGTAACTTTTTAGAAAAATTACATA
Source organism: Ambystoma mexicanum (assembly GCF_040938575.1). Taxonomy (NCBI): domain Eukaryota; kingdom Metazoa; phylum Chordata; class Amphibia; order Caudata; family Ambystomatidae; genus Ambystoma; species Ambystoma mexicanum. The sequence continues at coordinate 929,879,660 of NC_090921.1, read as the reverse complement.
AAAGCACATGGAAAACATGTGTAGACCATTTTTAATTGGTGCTTGGTGTGTGTAAGTTTAATATGTTGGCAGTACATGCACATTTGTTAACATGATCCATTCCAATCTGTATGTGCTTAATGAGCCCTCGATTTTTGTTTACATTCTGGGACTTGTAGTTCCACTTTCCCCATTTTAAAACTTGGACTACAAGTCCCAGATTGCAGAGAAAATACCAGGACTAGATAAGCACCTACAAATTGTATGCAAGTATGCATGTCCTGCCAACATACTAAACTGACCCGTTTTATGAGAATATGGTCCACTTGAAGCATCCAGACATCATTGTCGTTCATTTTGGGGGCAAATGTTCAGACTGTGTTACGGTGTGTAATGAAGGATGCATTTTATAGAACTGTTTGCACATATGAATATTATTTTTAATCAAATAGCTCAGAGACACATTTATTTAGTCCACAAATTGAGAAAGCAAGGGCAATTTGAATCAAAGTTGTATGTGCCTATTTTTGCGGGATGTTGGCATGACATCTTAAATTAAAAGCACTTTTGTGAAAGATAGAAAAAATAATTACCTTCAGTAAAACATTTGTTAGTTCAGTACATAAAACCGAATAATTCCCCAAAATTGTAAATCCCCCACAAAGGAAAAAAAGGTTCTTTTAAGAGCCCACATTTTTTTTTACAAAAAACAAGTTAATTGATTTTTACCCCAACTTCCCCGCCCGGCCCAAGCCTGGAATTTTCCAGATGTCCACAGACATTCATACTATCCGTGGACTAAGCAGACTGCAAAGGTCCTGTAATTTGTATTCTTAGTTCTGTGAAAGGTGGCTCTAAAGGAACCTTTTTTGAGTGTTTTTATTTAGTATTTTGTTTTTGTTTTTACAGGAGAGGCAAGCTAAGGGTGGGGAGCGAATGGGCACCAACCACAGAGATGAAGGGGCATGTGAATAGAGGACGATGTTGGGCAGACCTTAAATTTAAGGTAGGTGGCAGTGCTTCTAATGCTGCTTGACCGCGGCCTCGAAAGCCTGCGAGCATGTCCTACAAGGCATCTGACGGGATCCTCTGCCCCACAGGAGTAGTCCGTGTGGTGGCAGGAGCGGTCAAGGAAGATGGGGTAGAGCTTGTCTACCTGCTTCTACAGCACCCGGTTGGCTGGATCTGGTGTGGAAGCGCATGGATGTGGTCCCATAGGACTACAGTTCAGGTTTTCCAAGACTAAGTATCGTGTGCATCACACCTTGGCTGTCTGAGCATTTGGTACACACCCAACAATGGTATAAAAAACACCACACCCATGACCCACTCCAGAAGCTGGAATTAGGCACTTCTTCTACATCATCTTGCTCTTCCCCTTCATCCTCTTCTGCATCGCCTGTTCCCCTCTACAGGCCCTTCAGATGGTTGTTGTGGTGGTGGAGCTTGGGAAGGAGAAATGGACATGACAGATGCCATTGGAGCAGGTTTTAGAAATTCTGCAAAATTATATTTTCATTTATGACTCAATATAATGGAATGCACCAAGCGCAAACCACAATTGTAGACCTCATATTATGACTTCAATTCAACTGTTCAGAGAGACTCACATACACAAAGTCTTTATTCAAACACAAACTCTCACCAAATAGTAAGTACACTGTATGCATTTCTCTATTATTGCCTTTCATTATGTAAAGGTTTCTTATAAGCAAATATTACTATTTTATTTTATTTTAAAAGACATGGCAAAAACAATTCAGGGGTTTGAAGAAAACTTTCCAAAAGAATAAATGAGTGATGATAACACCTCTAATGGTAAACAATACATGGTTTAATATAAACATATAATGCCATTTCTACAGACCTCAGTGAAATAACAATTTATTTTTTTCTTATAGTACATAGTTTATTTACATGAAGAAACAATACCTCAATTTAATTATGGAGAATCCCAAGAATCACAAACATAAACCCTATCCCCAACTGTACATAATGAAATCATGATGTTGTCTGAACAATTGTAAAAACCTAATGAGGATCTTTTAAATTATGTTAAAAATCATGTGATTAAAAATGTTGATTATCACTGTCCTTCTCGCAGCTGTCCCCCTTGTGCCCAGCAATCATCCACATCAAATTCCCAAATTATAATTGAAAGAGGCATTGATGAAACTTTACATCCTTCCTCTCATGATCATCATTGTCCAGAAATTCAAAATTTGTGTATTTATAATTCCCATTCTGATCCGCCTTCCCTTTCATAAATAAATACATTTTTTATACTATACATTTTTTGTATATTGTTCTGTCTCATTTTTATTCATTTTTTAAACCCTGTTGACACTACGACTGTCCGGGGTGTCGGCTCACAAAATGGAGGTAGCCGCTGACATGTCCAGTTTTGCATGATACTCTTTTAATTAGTCCGCGTACAACACACTAGTTCTATGGACACACATGCACATGCGCCTTGAGTCTCTCATCTGATGGGTGTCTGTGGACAGTTGTCAGCAACGCAGATGCCCCTGGACGTCATCATGTGACTGCACCTGTGCGGTGAGATGGCCTGACCGTGAACGGGATCTGTGCTCCACGGACAGTTTAAAATTGCATTTTCAGCCAATCTATGGTGTTTCAAGTTGAATGTTTACCCTACCAGAGCTCCTAGACCCATTCTTAGTTGATCTGGCAACTTTCCAAGATTTATTTCTAACTCAGTATGAAGCTGACAGTCAGATGGTCCATGGATGGCTCCTCTGAAGGGACACACCCATTACTTTCAGTCTTTCTCAATCTGGCAGTCCAGGAGAGAGCACCAGCCATAGAGAACTATTTAAGAGACCTTCTTAGAGACCTTATCTGGCATCAATGGCATTTGTTACGGCCAACCCTCCTCCCTAGCCACCCCCACCACCACCACCATCACCATCTAGAGGGTCTGGAAAGAGAAATAGGTGTGAGGATGAGGAGGAAGATGAAGATCAGGTCGAGGAAGTGCCTACCTCCAGCACCCAAAGTGAGTCCTAGGTGTGGCAGTTTTTCACCACCGTTGGGGGTGTACCAAAGGCTTGAGCAGCCAAGGTTCGAGTGCAATGTTTTACCTGGGCTGTATTCCTACACGACCACCTCCATGTGCTGCCACATCAGATCAGACCACCCGGGTGCTCTGTAAAAGGCGGTACCTTTTTCACAGAGAAGCAGGTTCACAGCCTCTACCCCTTCCTCAACAGCTTCTGTCACCCCGCAAACTACTCCTGTGGGGAAGAGGATTACAGCTGCCGCCTTGCAGGCCATACAAAAATGCTGTTGACCATTACCTTTCGAGGGTCACAGTATCATGTTTGCACTGTGATGCACCAATCTGCAGGGGGGAGCAGTTTTGCCGTGCATTTGAGGGAGCGGTCAATCAGCATGAGAAACACTGCTCCTACCTTAAATTTAAGGCCTGCTTTCCACCTTTCCCTCTGTCTCTGTGGTTGGTGCCCCTCCCAACTCTTCCCTCCCCCACCTTACCTTGTCTCTCCTGAAAAAAACAAAAAAAAGCAAACAAAAAAATACAAAAGCATATAAACACAAAAATGTATTTTATATTATTTTAGGAGCCACCTTTCACAGTTAAAAAATAGAACTTACAAAAAAATAAACTCTCTGGCCCCTTTGCAGCCTGCATAGTCCACAGATGGTGTGGTATTCCAAGCATAGGGGGTAATACAAATCATTTTAATTGTTGTTTGCACAAAAATTGTGGTTCTTAAAATAATCTTTTTTGTCTTTTTGACTTTTATATTTTTTTGAGTATTTCATTTTATGTACTAAAGTAACGAAGATTCTACAAAAAAGAAAATATTTTTTGTAACTTTTACTAAAAGCTTCTCATGTTTTTGTCTATTTTCCATTTTTGTTTAATGCATCTTCTAAAGAATACTTGAAACCATATTTTATGTGTTTACAGAAACTGCTTGAATGCATTTTGAAAGCTTTCAAAGAAAATCGGATTGCCAACATCAGTTAGATGCACTCCATCACTTTGAAAAATGTTTACAATATCAAATTGATATTTTCATTATGAAAAGATGTCAGGAAAACATCCCGCAAAAAAGCACATAAACTTTTGTTCACATTGTGCCAAATGTATCCTTCATGGCAAACTGTAATGACATTCCGGTAACCTAGCCCAATCTGTTGCCTCCATAGTGAACTACAATGATGTCCGGATGCTTCAAATTAATGATATTCCAACAAAACGGGAAGAATTCTGCCCACTTCATTCCACAAACTCCAGACCATAAAACTTGAAATTCTTCTAATCAAAGATTTTCAGATAATCCACACTTATTAGTATACACCTGTAGCCAATGGACCCAAGAATCGTGCACAATCCAGCACTCTGCTTCCTCAAACCCATAGCCATCTTCACTTCACAAAACAAAGATAACTCTTGCCAACCAGTCTTCCTGCACACCACACAGCACACCCAGGAAACCTGATGGGCTGATCCCCCGTGTCACCAGACATCCATGACTGTTTGTGGTCTCCAAAGACCCCTTTATAAGCCAGGCATCCTTAAAAGACCCACATGGCATGTGTGGTTTCCGCAGACTACTGCAATGTCCATGGACTCCATAGCACAGAGCAGCCCTATTACCCATGTTTCTTCTATGTTTGTAAAACTCCCTCATTGGCTCATTTCAAACAGTTACATATCCATAAATCATATCCAAAAACTCTACAAGTAACCCTCTCATCTGAGTGCAATGATTCAGGTGTTCTTTTGTACTCTCTGAGTACATGTCTACTGTTACACACTGCCACCTGCATCAACAACTACTGGAAAACTCACCAGGATTTTTATTTGCAGATTCAAAAACATATGCATCTAATAAGACAGAGTACAGGTATGCTTATTTTTAGTATTGTTCAACTCTTTTACAAATGTATACATCCATGGTTCCTGACACCTTCCCAGTAATAAGCTTTTCAGTAAGCATATTCTATTTTTGAACCACTCTATCAAATGCCATGTTTTGCAGTATTCAGCACCTGTTCACATCAAATGGAAGTGACTTACAATGCTGTGAGTTTAAAAATATTTCTTTTTAGGAGTATTTTCATGAAAGTAAAAACATGTGTTTGTGCATTGAGAGCATCACTGTGTGTAACATTATTCTACAAGAAAGGAAAAGCAGATTGAAAAGATGTGTACAACATTTTTAAATGGCACTTGGTGTATGGACATTCAATATGTTGGCAGTACATGCAACATTGCATCTGTTGTAACAGCCCCACAGGTTTAGCTGCCTACAACATAGAACTGACTACTACTCCTACCAGTAGAACACGCAAACAAATTAGAGTACTACACATTATCAGTAGAAGGTACTACTGTAGTATGCAGAATTCTGAAACAAATGAAAGTGCTCCTGATAGATGATGTAAGCATGGTTTCCAAACTCGTGTTTGCTTTAATTCATCTCGGAATGCAAGCAGTCCTAAAAACCGACTACGAAGAAATATTTGAAGGAAACAAGTAAAAGGCCAACCCTATTTTCAAAACATTGCTTTAACACACTTGGCAGCATTGGAAATGTTAATCTCTGACAACAATTTCACTGCCGAGAACTAACTAAAAACATGGATCAGTCTGCAGATTTCACCTATGCTAACATTTTAAAAAGCATTAAAACTAGTCTGCTTACTAATGATGCAAATTCCATCTTAAATACTGGACTAATCCTTGGGCTATATGGGCAAAACACATCTGCTCTTAAAGTCATGGAACAATGAACTTAACAAAATATAAAATGCATGTCCTTAATGCCAAACCTTGCAAGCTATAGTCAAGTCAATAATACAATGTTGAAGAAAGAAATGCAACCCATACTGCATATCAACTCCACAGACAAACTAGAAATGCACGGCATGACATTCCCTATGTGTCAACAAGCAACATCACAACTAATTAACTTAGAAAAATGTATCTCAAACACAGCTGGATTAGAAAAGGTATTAACTCTGTGTCTAAACTGCAAAGTTATTATAAAACTGTACCTTGATGTAGAACAATGTTTAGTCAATGGAGCTTTCAAACATATTCACATGACAACAATATTCATGTTTGTCAACATATACTTTGATAAACTTGCAGATATAAAAAAAATGGCTGCACAATACCACATTTCCTTCATTTCAAAAACATGTATATATGCACAGAACAATTCAATCTAACTCTTGCATATGCTGTCACGATTCATAAATCACAAGGTTTAACTCTGGATCATGCATTGGTTGACATTGGCAGCACAGTCTTTAAAGAAGTTGAGTTACATAGCACTATTGCGTGTGCATACACTCAGTAGTCTACTCCTAGTTAACTGTGATGCAAACAAAGACAACGCTGACTTTGCTTGCATCCTAGAAAACAACAGACTACCTGCACTGTACACCCCATCTAGATATGTAGTCTGCACCTCAAAAAAGAAAACCTTTAAAAAGCAAACTAATACAAACAGAACCTATAACAGATTTCCCAACAATACTGCTAAAGAAACAAAGAACCGTTACTACATCAAATAATACAACCACAGAACTGTATAGTCCAAAATCAACTGCACGTCCATCAGAAGGCAAAGAGACAAATGCCACTTCTCAAAAAACAACTGCAGGCCCAGCAAAGAATACAGATCTACAACTCTTCAGTAAGTGTTTACAAATGCTCGTCCTTCACAGAAATGTCACAAATAATCCTGACAGCATTTACTGTGTTTCAGGTATAAAACAAAAATTGGACGACTGTACAGGAATGGTATAATTCACCATACACACACTGCAAAGAACCACAATAATTTATAATGTACTTCCTACAAGTACTAGAATCCAAAAACATCCCTATAAATGAAATATTCCAGATTTCACACACTTTGAAACATATATGGACTCTCTGCAACCATGCTTCACAAGTACACATCCCTAATGAACGATGTGTGTATGTATCCATACCAAATTCTCAAGCCATTCCATTTCACCAGCTTCTGCAAAATGCAAATCATAGCATATTATGCTCTTTTTGTAATTCAGACAATCCTTCCAACATACAAATAATCTCACATGGCCTTTATGTGATACTAATGCTTCTAAGGTACAATGCAGATATCACCAAAAGCAACTGTAAGCTTGCTCGCATCACATATGGCCAATTATCTCTTTACAAGAGAACCTTCGTAACGTTTGTCATAATCTATCATTCTGGTGCTACAACCACTTCAAGCCACTATACTGCATATGTCAAAAAAGAGTGGTTGGTTTGTATGAAACAAAACCTCTGATACTCCACTTAATATTAATTCAACCCAAATTTAGTCACTAAACTGTAGCACAATAAACAGAATATGCCAATGAGTATATAACTACATAATGATACAGTACTACTTTTCAAAGTCAAGATGGTTAGAATACGCCAACAGGTGTAACCATGTCTTGGGCTGTCCATGGTGGCAGCGGGTGTCCACGGACCTGTAGAACGGGTGACACCGGGCGCATGTGCATGGATGTTCATAATCGGGCGCACTGTCCACTGATTAATTAAAAGTGCATCATTTCAGGCCAGAGATATCTGGGCACGGAGCGAAGTATGAGAATGCTCCATTCATAAACAGACACCCCAAACATTGGTATAGGCCACAATCTATTAATTGGGCTTTTTAAAAATAAGGTATTTATCACAAAATAATATACAAGATATTTATAGTATAACAAAAAACTATTTATGAAAAGGATAGGGTATCAGAATGGGAAACATACGTTGGAGAATTTGGAAGTTCTAGAAAATCATCATTGGGTAGGGAGGGAGGGAGGGAGCGAGGGAGAGAAGTTTCATCATACTGTCTTTCATTTAAATTTTGTGACTTTGATTGGGGTGATTGTTGGGGCCAAGGGGGAAAGGCACAAGTAGAACAGTGATAATTAACATTTCTAATAACATGATTTTTTTACATAATTTTAAAGTTATTGAAAGTCTTTTTTTTCTTTTAAAAAAAACATTTTATTGGGTTTTTAACAATATAACAATTATTATCATCAGTGCACCTTTTGAGATATCTTGAGTGTTCCACCCTCCCTTCCCTCCCAGCCCTTCGAAGACCACAGTTTTTTTTGTCTTCAGTTCAGCCTTCACCGCAGGTCCATCATGGGCTGCCTGCTTCGTCAGCAGAAGCAGTTTCCGTGACACCGTGAGTGCCACCCATTGATGTAGATGTTCACTAGAGTCCAGTTTCTGTTCTCGTAGCGCATTCTTCCATGCCCCAGCTTCTGCCATCGCCCACTGTCAGAGGTCCTCCCACCACAGTGTTGCGCTTGGGTTTTTGGGGCTTTTCCACCCCATAGCGATGTGTCTGTTCGCTAGAATGTACATCAGGTCCTTGAGCTTGTTCAGAGGTTTGTTCCTCCTGCTTTTTTTATAACTGTCCAGGATGCATGCCTTTGGTGACTGTACGCCTAGGTTGATGTCTGCCTCGGCCACCATTTCAGCGATTTGGGACCAAAAGGATTGTATTGTCCGGCATCCCCAAAACATGTGTGTCATCCCCGCGTGGGGTTCGTTGCATTTTGGGCATTCTTTGGTTCTCGCCCCCTTGAACTTGGAGATGACCTCAGGTGTGAGGTATGCTCTGTTAATGATGTAGAACTTTATAAGTTGCAAACTGGCATTTCTGGATACTTTTTTATGATAGTGGGTTATCGATTCCCATACCTTATCCTCGAATTGCAGGCCCAGCTCATGTTCCCATCATTCTTTGCTCTTAAGGTCTTGCTTAGTTGTGCTGTCTAACAATGTTTCGTAGAGCCTCATGGTTTTGTGTCCTCCCTCGGCAGAGTTCAGCATGTTTTCTATGGCTTTGTGCCCTGCTTCTAAGTTCTTGACCTCTGGCCATCGATCCATGAGCCTTCTTACCACCCATCCATGAAGTAGGAACTGCCCTGTTGGCAGTCCCGAGGTCTCATGTAACTCGCAAATGTTAAGATACCTTGGTCATACACGAGGTCACCCAGGGTGGTGACTCCGCAGGGTTCCCATGTGTTTCTTATCTCTTTAAGGCTCCCGGGTCGGTTTGTCATAATAGCAGCTATTGGGATCTGAGGGGAATATGGGTAGTTTATCTTCGCTGTCTTGCAAGCTCGTTTCCAGATCTGGATCCCTAGTTTCATCAAGTATGGGTTGTGTTGTGTCGCGCCTGCAAGGGACCAGAATAAGTCTCTGAGTAGCATGCGGGGGATAGCCGGTTGTAGGAGTCGGGTGTCCGTTGTGGTTTCATCCGCCATCCATTGTACTACGTGTTTCAGTTGACCTGCTAAGTAGTATAGTTTGAAGTTGGGGATTTTCAGGCCTCCTTTGTCATAGGGTTACTGTAGCACTTCTACTGCAACTCTATGCCTCCCTCCTTGCCATAGGAATTGTCTGCAGAGTTTGTTGAAGTCTTTGAAGTACTGCAGGGGGTGTTGAATGGGACGTTGGTGAAGTAATGTAGGAGTCAGGGCAACACAACCATTTTAAGGAGCCCAGCTCTTCCTGCCACTGAGAGCGGGAGTCTACCCCAGAAGTCCATTGATTTTTCTAGACTATCTTTTGCTCACACCGTGTCCAGGGTGTGTTCAGTCTTAGGGTCTCGGTGGGTGGTAATCCCCAGATATTTGAAGGAGGTGGTCTTCCACTTAAAGGCCATAGTGGGGAGACTTTCTTCTCTGGCCTCTCTTAGAGCTGCTAGGGGAAAGAGGCATGACTTTTCGTGATTGATTTGTAGCCCTGTGTATCTATGGAACCCATCTAAAGCCTCCTGTATATATGGCAATATGTGTTCTGGGTTGTTTAGGTATAGGAGAGTGTTGTCTGCATATATAGAGACCAGGTGGGTCACTCCGTCTATCACTATGCCCCCATCCCCGTACTCCTGCCTTAGGCATGCTGCTACAGGTTCAATGACTATGATGTACAATATGGGGGAAAGTGGACATCCCTGTCACGTGCCCCTGTAGAGGTGCCATTTGTCCAAGTATGTATTGTTCGTACGCACCCTAGCCGTAGGGTCAGTGAATATGAGTTTGGTCCACTTTAAGAAGGCCGGCCCTATTCCCATCTTGGTCATGGTGGCATGCAGCCAGTTCCACCGGACTGAATCAAATGCCTTAGTGGGATCCAAAGACGCCACTGCGCATTTCTCAGGCCTGCCTTTGGTACTGTATATGACGTGGTGTAATTTGCTTAGGCGCTCTGTAATGGTTTGCCCTGGCACATAGCCCGTCTGATCATGGTGGATCAGTAACTGGACCACTTTACGCAGCCTTCTCGCCAGCAGCGCTGTCAGGATCTTGTTGTCTGCATTTAGCTTAGATAAGGGCCTGTATGAGCTGCACTCTTCTCCACCCTTACCAGGTTTTAATAGTGGAATTGTTGCGGCTTCTCTCATGGTGTCTGGGAGGGTGCCTATTTCGTATTCTTTAAACACTTGGGCTAGGAGAGGTGCCAGTGCGTCCTCATACATTTTATAAAACTCTCCTAGGAGCCCAACAGTTCCTGAGGCCTTTCCAGAAGGCAGGGATCTGATGGTGGCTATCACCTCATCTGGGGTGATGGGCTCATCCGGGGCTTCAGCCATTTGTGCGTCTAGTTTGGGTAGCCTGATAATGTCCAGGACATCTTCTATTTTGGTGTCTGTGGGCGACGGGGGGTCGGTATAAAGGTCCTGGTAGAACCCAGTGAATGCCAAGTTTATCTCAGCCTGTGTGTGTACTACTGCGCTGTCCGGTCTGCAGACTTGGCAGAGGGGCTTTCTGTGGGCTTCCCGTTTGTAGAGCCAGGCTAGGAGCTTCCCGGGTTTGTCACAGAGGGCATGATTTCTTTCAATGGGTTTTGTACAGCTGAGTTTCCCTAGTTTTTCCTAGTGCACTAAACAGGCTTGTCTGAGCTCTACCACTTTTTGTATGTGATCTTGGTCCGAGGAGGCCTTGGCTTATAATTCCATCAGCTCTTCCTCGGTACGTACTAGTGAGGTTACAATGGACGTCTGGGCTCCGCCTATAGCTGCAATCATTTCCCCCCTCATGACCACTTTGTACGCCTCCCATGCTGTGCTAATGCGTTGCACGCTATTTTAGTTTATTTGCTAAAAGTCCAGTGTGCTCTTCCTGATCTGTTTGCAGAAGGCCTCGTCCAGCAGGGCTTCTCCTCTAAGCCTCCACGTGGGTGCAGGGGGTCTGGGTGCGAGCACCATCCAAGTGGTTGTTAATAGAGAGTGGTCTGACAACACTCTGGCCTGGTGTTGTGAGTCCCCAAACGAGGCTTATTGCTCTTCTCTCGCAAATATATAATCCAATCTGGTGTGTACAGCATGGGGGGTGAGTAGAAGGAGTACTCTCCTTTCTTGGGGTGGTGCTCCCTCCATAAGTCTCACTGTTGTGTCAGTGCGATCAATATTTTGGCGGGTGGACAAGGGCGTGTGTGCTTGCTGTCTGATCTGTCTTTGCAGGGGTCTAGGGTGCAATTGTGGTCTCCCACCCATATCAGGGGCTATCTCTATATGGGCCGAGCCAATTGTATAGTGAACAAAAGAAGACTGTGGCGTTGTGGTTGGGGGCATAGGTGTTAATTAGGCAGACTTCCTTTCCTTCTAATGTGCCATGTACCAGGGCCATTCTGCCTCCGTCGTCCGTTTTCGAGTGTATCAGTTTTATGGGGATGGTTGGGGCGATCCAGATCAGGACTCCTAGGGCGTACGTGGAGTAGGTAGAGCCTATCAGTGTCCCTCGCCAGGTTTTGGGTAATGCTGCAAGCTTTTGTGCGTCCAGATGAGTCTCCTGCAGAAGGGCATTTCCGACCTTGCTTCGGTTTATGAATGTGTGGATTTGGCATTGCTTGACGTAACTATTCATTCCTCTGACATTTCATGTCATGATTCTGATTTTGTCAGCCATGGATTTTGTGTTACCAAAAGTTCGAGGGTGGCACTCATGGTGGATCCTCTTCTGGTTCCAGCGGATTTCATTGCTCTGGGTGATCTTGGTTTTTCCTTATATAATTCCCCAACTGAAATGTCAATTCCCATGTAACCTTCCTCCCTGAACTTTAAACTCACCTGTAACAAAACCTGACAAGCTAGGTTTCCCCCATTCTGACTCCCCTGTTTCCACTCCATTTGACCTCTTAGTGGTCTCTTGGTGCTCTACGGGCCGGTTAAGTGTACCCAAACTACTTCTGGGTGCAGAAAAGTCTGCTTCGGCTGCTATTGCGTTAGGAGCAGTCCGTCTTCGGTACGGCTCCTATTAGGATCTGTCTTGCTGCATTAGGATGTGAGTTTTGCCTTTTTCATGTGTGCCATGCCCAATAGCTGGCTTTACGATGATCCCTCAAATTGCGGATTAACGTGGTTTGCGCTCTTTCGCTTCAAGGACCGGGATCTGCTCCCCGTCCATCCACTCTCTGGCTTCCGCCGGTGTATCAAACAGGTGCTCTTTGTTGTTATGCAGTACTTTCAGTCTTGCTGGATATGGAAACATGTAGCGCAGGCCTGCATTTTTCAGTCTTGCTTTGGTGTAAATTAATTGGGCTCTTTTCATTTGGACTTGTAAAGTGTAATCAGGATATATGGCTATCTTCGCAGAGTCTCTTTGTATGTGGCCGCCTGATCTCGAGAAGGCTAGTATTGTCTCCCAGTCTTTGTAGTTGAGCACTTTTGCAATTATTGGACTGGGTGAAGTCCCCAGGGGTGGCCGTGTTCTTCAAAGTCATTACTAAATTCATTCAATTTTGCAGACAAGATGATGATTTCATTGTGTACAGTTGGGGATTGGGATTATTTTTGCGATTGTTGGGATTCTTCATAATTAAATTGTGTTGTAGTTTATTCTAGTAAAGTATGTACTATAAGAAAATAACAAATTATTATTTCAATGATCTGTATATAAATGACATTATTTGTTTATATTGAAAGATGTATTGTTTACCATTAGATGTGTCATCATCACTCATTACTTCTTTTGGAAAGTTTTCTTGTGGCCACTCCATTTTGTTGAGAGGTTGTTTTGCAATGAGCTTCTGGTGTTGTCTCAGTCTGTATGAAGAGTTGTACTGAACTGATAATTTGAGGTGTACAGTTCTGGTTTCTGCTTGGTGCATTCCATAATATTGTGTGCTAAATGAAAACAATGTTTTTACATTTTGAAATGTTGAATTGTACACAAGTACTATTTTTTATGTATATGTTCATGTTGGTTGAAGGGTATAATGTTTTCTGTTGTCCCCTGTGCTTCTGGGTTCTGATTATGCTAACTTCTGTCTGCAGACTTTCATACTGTCCACAGACTCTAGAGCTGCTACATTGGGGCGAGTATAATATATAAAATATATAATATATTAAACCTATGAAATTCAGTGCTAAAATGTTGTTAAAGGACATTTTGGTTAAGTTGCACTAATAAAAACCTATCAAATTCAATGAAAAAACTTTGTTAAAGGGACAATATGGTTACAAGTAAAACTGAAAAAAAAAACAGAAATTCACCAGTTATAGCAAGCTAAGAAACCATAACTCGCGCTACCACTGTGCACTGCTTAGAGTAACACCCAGGACATCAAAGATGACATTACAAATGGGAACATCACAAATGGGAAGAGGCCAGAATCTCTGCTGGTTTCTCCCAGAGTTATACCTTGCTGTATGCCATACACCTTAAACTTCTTACAGAATGCATTCAGCCACACGCCAAATGGATTCCCCCCACCCTCACCCCTGACAACTCACCAGATTTGGAGGCAGCAACACAAATTTGCTTTAAGAGTATGCTGCAACCCTGATTATGAAAAGAGGAAACATTAAAAGTTGGAACGTGGATTTCTCATAGTGCCCCAAGTTCACAGGTGCACCACTACTGGGCATTACCAGTGTGGTACAGTGGTTACAGTAAGATGAGGATCATGGTATTTAAAAAACTATTGGGAAGGCACCACAGATTTGCTGTAGTCAGACACCACTGCATATTGAAGCTAACCAATAGGCTAAGAAATCATGATCTTCTTCTAGAAGGCTTGATGTCCAGGAGCTCAGCACAGGTGTAATATGGGGGATCAGAATGCATAATCACCTAGGAGACCATTCACATACAAAATGCCTTTTTGGCCTACTTCAGTCACTATTGACCTATAGGGGCTTCCTGTTCATTACTAACACCATACATGTAATTACTGTTATTATTGTTATTATTATTATTATTATTATTATTATTATTATTATTATTATTATTATTATTATTATTATTGTATTTATTACACTTGGACGTAGTTTTAGGAAGCAACAACACTCTTTACATGTCATACACCATATTCTGATGTTCCCGAAGATGTGTCAATGTCTTGGATTTGTTACTAGACTGGCTACAGGGTGTGCCCCAATGGTTCCATTTCCTCATCCATTTCCTCATACACAGCAACACATGATATTCCTTCTTGGTGAAACTAAGCTGAAATACAAGCCCACGTTTTGATGAACATTCAAAAAACGATTGACAAAAGATATAGAATTGCCACATATGAGAAATGTTGGTTATCTGCTAAACCAAGGAAACTATTGATGAAATCCACTTAAGTAACATTAGTGAACAATGCATCTAACATGAGTATGATTTAGAGCTTTTGAGACAGACATGTATTGCTCCTTTTCACCAAATGAAATGGCCGTCTCATCAACGCATCCAGTCAATATTTGGCCCCAAGTTATCTCTGATACACGGGCAACAAAGCCATGTAATACTGCTTTACCTGTCTGCAACACAATTCTAATACACATAAGCATTCAGACATGCAGAGCACTCAAGTTAGGTAGCATGCAACTCACTTTTTCTCCATGAGATAGGCAGATAATCCCAACAATAAAACATAGGGAGTCAACATAATTTAATCAAACAGCAGTCTGTCCACGGTTTCCCCCACACAGAATCACAGATATGTTTTCATCAATGGTGCCAGTAGAGCAGTTTCACAGGAAGGAGCTATAACGTTATTATTGCTTGATCTGTAGAGAAACATAATTATAAAAAAGTGTCATTTTAGTTTTCATTAATTATTCAATGCAAAGGATTTTAAAAAGTGGAAGTTTGCAATTCTAGTACACTTAAATAATGTCCTCTTCTTTAATAGATTCCTTTGGCAGGAATACACGCCATTGTGCCCTTCCTTCGTAGAAAGAGTCATGTTTAGATGAAATCAAATCTGTTTCTGTAATTAACAAAACATCTACAATAATAAATGCATGTGCAGGCCTTGCAATCTTCTTTTCCTCTGGACAACCCCAGCTCTCCCTGTAGAGTCCCCCATAGAGAAAATGCATACATAGTATTATGGCAACATGCCTGCTGGACAAAGGCAATGACCATCTTTATCTTCAAATATCTTTGGGATGCCACTTTCACTGTTGCTCTCATTGTACTATTAACCATAGAAACATTACCCCGACCCTCCACTCCATCAAGGTGCCTGACTACGTTTGGCAGCTGGGGCAGCTCTAGCCAGCACAAACCAGAGACACAGGGACAGCTGATTATTATTAGTATTATTATTATTATTATTATTAATATTAATAATAATAATAATAATAATAATAATAATAATAATAATAATAATAATAAATACCAGAATTGCTGGTTGCTGCAACAAACCTCAAAAACTACTGATGAGCTCCACTGATGGAAAATTAATAAAGTAGTCATACATTTTAGTGCAATCAAGATGTACACTTTGGTCATCTATGGTATGATTTATAGGAGGAGTATATGTTTGAAGTAGAACAAGCTTATAAATGTGCTTGCTTTCCATATATAGAGATCAAGCATCATCTTTTATTAAGGAACAATACGCATAAGACAGTATAATCACTTCCTTTTGTCTGTTAAAGTTCCTAGACAATGGCTCTTTGATGATGTTTAGTCAAGACCTGCAGGTCTCAATTGAGTTCCAGATAAAATAGATGAAACATTTTGTTGGAGATGCCACGATGTTTAACTCAAAGAATCTTCAGCATAGAGAGTTCCTTGTAACTAAGTATGACATTTAGAAGAACTTTCATGTTGACGAAGCACAATATTTTGCTCTGGGCTCAAATTATTTCCCAGTGGATTGAAACTATAATACATGAGGACAAAGTGGCAACCAGGTGTCTTTTGATTTTTTGTTTTACAGCCTTTCTTTTAGGCCAGAATATTTTCTTCTAATTTCATCCTTACACCACTGTACATTCTGGAATGAAAGAGTCAGTTAGTATATGTCTAGCAAGAGTCCTAATTTGACCTCTGCACATGAATATACCTCATTTCCATCTGAAAATCACAAAGCTGTGGCAGAGGACCTGACATCACCCACTGTTACGCCAAATAATGACTTCACTTGCTGGCACCTAATTTCCAGGCTGAGAGCATAGTTTGTTCCCTCATCAATTATAGCCTTTTGATGATACTGACCTGGTTGTATATGGATCCATACATCTTGCTTTTAAGAATTGAAGACCTCTGATCATCTAATATGAAGAGTGAATTTTGTTCATTGTAAATTGTATCTTAGACTGAGGCATAATTATGATTATTATTATTATGGTAATTGAATGCGGACCTAGCTTCGAGAAGCAATGGAGTGCCTAACAGAGGGATACAACAATACAGATACACAACGGAGCACTTTACACAGGTATACAACTATACAAATACATAACAGATCGCTTTTCAGAGGTAACAACAGAACAGATATACAGCTGGGGTATGATACAGAGGGGCACAGAGGGGTACATCTGTACAGGGTGGCGGGTAGGAGAGGGGTGGATGGTGTCCAGTGAGTTAGGTGGCACAGGGGATGAGGTGATGGCCTAGGTGTGGAGGAGGAGAGATTCCTTGACCTCCATAATCCAATGAATAACAAGTATGTCTCTTCCAATTTTGTAAAGGTTAAACAATGTGCAAAGTAGATAAACATGATAATTCTCCAGCAATGTATGCTGTAAGAAAGATGTACTAAATAAATGAGGGGAAAGCCCATGAGAAAGGATTGAAGACTTGCCTAATTCGAAGTTCTAACACCCGACTCTGTTTAGGTGATATGGTGTAAACTCTTCCCAATGATACAGTGTTGTTGTTTACATGATATGGACTATTTCTAGAAAGGTGCACATTCCGTGTTTAAAAGGTACACCTTGTTCATAGAAATGAGTTTGGGATGCAAATGGATGTGTAGTTGTGATGATAGAAATTGAACACATTCAGCATGGGACTCATGGGTCACTTATAGAGGCATGCAATATAACATCTAACTCATATGCAAAAGTCCTTTCTGATCACCTAGAAGCTGACTGCCAGTCTGATGTTACAAGAATAATAACTTGTTATTTATATAGTGCGTTCGTACAAAGTACTTTACATAGAACATTTCTACGTACAATAATTATTGCACAATTGAAATTGGTACTCATTTTATTGATCTGAGAAGGATGAAAAGCTGAGTCTAGCTCACCAGGATTTGAAGCGGCAACCTTCATATCACTAACAGATTGCAGCATTGCCCGCTCAACACACTGAGCTATCTTATCAGCTATAAGAAGAATGTTTGCCAAAAACTGAAATCCCTTTTGATCAAAACAAATGCTCTAATGGTGTACAAGGATGAGAAGCAGCTAAACTGCCCTCTCATCCCCACACTGCTACTATTCAACAGGACATGCTTGATGAACAAGGTGAAAAAATGGGTCTTGCACGTCAGTAGGGCCCCAGAAAAAGTAGGGCAACGGAGCATCTGAAGATGACCTTGTTCTTGTATTTTTAAGGTTTGACAGTGACACGCTAGGCTTCCTCAAGGTTTATCTGTGTCCAAGGTGATGTTGCAATGGTTTGAGTCAAAATAATCCCACTTGTGGTCAGAGTTAAGTCAGTTTGATGGTGTACACTCCTGAAGGGTCAAGCTGCAGTTCAACACACCAAAACAATATTTTGAGTAGCGACTGAGTCGGCAGCCAAATAATGGCTTCTGCTGGATCGAGCCAGGGTTCATGACCGCACATTCTCTGTTCTGCAGGAGGTCAAGTCGGCACACAAATATGTTGATCTCTTGAAGGATGAGGCTACATTTCACATTGGCTAAAATGGTCCATTGTAGACGAACAAGACAATGGGGGTCATTCCGAGTAGGGCGGTAAAGGTTAACGGTCACCGTTAACGAGACCGGTGCCGTTAAACCCTTACCGCCCTATTCCGAGTTCCCTTTGCGGGTTGGTACTTAACGCCTGCTTTTTGCAGGCGTTAAAAAACCAACCCGCAAAGGGACTTAGGAGCTAATTAGGGCACCGTAAGACAGCTTCTAGAGGCAAAACAGGTTTGCAGCTAGTCATGTGTTTCCTGGGTGCTATGTGTCCAAGACAAGTGACTCTAGGATAAGGTGAGTCCTTTTGATTAATTCCCAATCAAGTGAGCTTGACTGTTACCTGCAGCGGCTCTTTTACCTCCAGTGACAAGGTCCTCTTTCAGTTCAGCCAGTGGTTGATGCCTTAGTCCAGCAGAAATTCACCCCCAATGTGTTTTAATGATGGTATGGGAGCAACTATTTTCTCTGCTTTTGCCTTTGGATGCCTTCTGTTTTCTCTGCCATGGCAAAGGACTCTGAAATGGGCTGAACTATTAACAGAGATCCTAAGGTGTGTTCTTCTTCGTTCTGATATTCAAAGTTGAATCAAAGAAGGAGTGGGACACTCCTTTGGTATAGAGTCCAAATGTTGCAAGGGATTGGTCCAAAGTAAGCCTGCTGCATAGAGCACTTCCTGTTGAGTTAATGAGTGACCCTTGCCTTCTGACATCATACTCAGTGGACCTTGTCATGCAGGAAATGGAGGGGCCAGAAAGGAAGAGAGGACTGACAGAAAACCAAGATGGTGGGACCCATGCTCAGTCCTACCTTCTCTCTCTGGCCTCTTTAATTGTTTGCCATGCATGCTGAGTTCAAGCAACTCTCTGGTGTGCAGCACCCTGGTATGAGGCTGTCTTTGTTATATTAGTGGTGCCTTTGAAGCACTGACCCCAGGAGACCTCATACTGAGAGGTACCCAGCATTGAGTGGAGATGTTACTCACCCTGCCTGGAAATCAATAGACGTGTCACGCTGGCTTTTGTCTCACTAGCCATAGTGAGGACAGCCAGACTATCCATGAATCCACATTACACAGAGCAATGGCTGACAGGGTTGGCACTTGCATGATTTCAAATTGCTGTGCCTTTAATAATTGTGTGCTCTTATCAGTTCCCATAGGTATAGTTTATTTGAGAGATTAGCCTGCCACCAGATTGATTAGGCAGATAATCTTTATGTTTAGATAAGAGGTACAGGAGCTAAAATGCATTCTCTGGCTGCAAGGGCATTGTTTCCAGTAGTTGACAGGAATGCACACTTAACCTTTCACGCTTTCCTTTGACCTATAAAAGCAGGAGTTACAGATGTCAGGCAACTGGTATAGCAAAGGAACATGGATGCAATATGCTTTTGGCTTGGTCCTTTTTGTAAAAGTGGGTCTGCTTAGCAGGTCTCCCATTCAGAAACAGCATTATGGCACATCAATCTCATGTGCAAGTGTTGTAAGGATGGAATCTGAGCCTTAGTTAGATGAACAAGTGGAGAGGGTCGCTACAGCATGATGAAAAGGCTCTTAAACTAAGAAGTCAGTGGCCCACTTATTAAAAATGATGCCATATCATGCTAAGCTACTTCATGTGTGAGGCAACATTGCGCCTTCAAACAGGTTGTGCATAGGCGTGTTATAAATACCCAATAAATAATATGCAATAAATAACCATGATGGAGCCTGTCCTTATATATTAAATATGCATCTCATACTAATCTTTTGCAGCTTCGCAGTGCATGTTGTTGGGTGTCATGGGGGTGGGCTTCAGAGGCAAAGGGCTTGAGATGTTTGCCACTATGTAGTGTGATGATGTCATCAGGAATGCAATGCCAGTGCCAGAAATGCCAAGGAAGGAAAGGATCTAATGTCCGCCGGGAGTGTGAGGGAGCATAAAATGCAAACAAAAACATACGGAGGACGAAGGAAGATTGAGGAAGAGGTTGTTACAGTAGTTAAGCCTAGAGAGGACCAGGGCTCTGGGAACATTGAGGTTCTGGGGGAGATTGTGGAAAGGGAGAATAGCTCTGAGGAAGTGCAGCTGATAGTGGACCTTCTTGGCAAGGTCCATGATATGAGTAGAGAAGGAGCCAGACGAATCAAAGAGGACACCAAGGTTTCTTTTTATCTCACAAGAGGGTGGGGGTAGGGGACCCATAGAGGGCGGCTAGCAGTAAGGTGGGAACTGGAGTCCCAATGCAAATGATCTCAGTATTACTGGCAAAAATGCAGAGATCCTTGACAGCACACCATGATTGAATAGCAGTCAACCAGTCAAGTCTGGGAGAGGAGGAAGAGGAGAGAAGCTTGAAGGAGAGCTGCATGTCGTCTGCATAACACTGGAAGTGAGGGGAGAAGGAAGCGGTCAAGTAGGCCAAATGGGCAAGATAGAGGTTGTAACTCTTCAGTACTTGCAAGGCAGGTAAGTGAATCATGTTTTGTGGAAGTGAGGACCATGTGCCGATAGAGAATGGTAGGTGTAGCTTGGCTGTTCGAAATAATTTGTGGGTGGGTGAGCAAAAGAATGGGCTTATTAGAGTGTTATTATTTGAATTCGAATGAAATAATGAGGCTGCTGTTTGTGGGAGTAATTTAATCTAATAGTTAAGGCTAAACATTGAAGTAGCTTGAGGGGTTTTTCTGCATATGCAATACCGGCATTGACAATTCCATGCAGAGTAGATTGAAATGCAACTAAATAGAAGATTGTATGTATTTTGAAAGTAAAAAATAACGCATTTCTTTTTAGGGTAATTTGAATAAACAGTTCCACTCAGTGAGTGGCAGCAAACACATGAGATTGCCTGAGGCATCTGGAGAATATGCACATCAGTGCTCCAGGAATGAGAGTATGACATTTTATATTTTTATAGTGCCTGCTACCATTGGTATGGGTTTGACTCGCTGTGGTGGACGTACACCCTTTAAAGAGCCTCGTCTGGGTTGAACTGCAATAAAAGCAGTGGTAAAATGCATGTGTGCATTTATTGTCAAATCGAAGGTAGGCAGAGAATGTCTAGGCCTCTAACAGCAGACCATATTCCAATGGTGAAAAGGATGGTAGCTGTCAAAGTGTCCAAATGACAAAAGTGTCCAAATTACAAAAGCTATGTGAACTGGTGAACCACACTTTTCGTGGGACTCAACAGTATTCTGTGGGTCGTAGCACATGAGGGTCAGTGAAGTAGATCTGAAGCATTCATTTTAGTCATATTGCACCTGACTGCTGTGACAAGAATCAAAGCAGCAAACCTACATTGGGGGAACTCTGAAATATTTCAGTTTCCAGATTAAACTTGACAAATTTACATCGGAAAAACTCCAAGAGGCAGAGGACAAGTGTGACATAACATTACAGAGATAAGACTAAATGTGGCAAACCAACATATGGAAAATCCAAGAAGCTAAATTCTAGAGTGGGAGAATATCACAGTGGAAAGAATAAAAGTGGCAAACTTACAATTGGGAAAACGCCAGGTGCAAATGTAATATCCCAGTGGTAAAATTCACAGTGGCAAGCATATCTTTGGAAATACTGTGGGAGGCAAAATGTTAAGTGTGCCAAATATCACACAGGTGAAAGTCAAAGTAGCACAACTATATTGCGAAAACTCCAGGAGGCAGTGTGCAGGCGTGGCCAAGTATAACAGTGCCAAGAGTCAAAGTAATAAACTTACAGTTTAAGTACACTAAGAGGCAAATTCTGGAGGCAAAATGCAACTGTGGCAAAATATTACATTGGCAGTATTCAACACAGCAGCCCTATATTGGGAATATGCTTGGAGGCAAAATGCAGGTGTAGCAAAATAAGGCAGTAGTGAGATTCAAAGCAGCAAACCTATGGTACAGTAAACTAAGAGGCAAAATGCATGTATGGAATCTGTAGAGACGCTCCATGTAATAACTCACTGTGGTCGAGTTTAAAAGTAGCAGAGTGTAGCGAGGCATGTGGAGTTGGAAGTGGAGTCTGTATGGTTATCAGAGAGTGGAGGCTAGCTGTCTGTGAAGCCAGATGTGTGGCCAGATTCAGGTGGAACTATCTAGATGACTGAGTGTCAATGAGGCTGAGCAATGCAGCATTAGAGGTAGGGTTAATTCCCATAGTGGTGGGGCAGGTGGCGTGTCTGATTGCTTATGTACAACAGCTCGGAGGGGCACAATCAGCACAATCCACATCCATTACCTGACAGCTACTGTTGATGGAGACCAAGACATCTGGCAAGGATAGAGTGACAGGCGAACCGGCAAACAGGGAGATAATTTGCCCTTATCCTCTCCCCTTTCCCTGGCTGCCAGGCTATTGCCTGCCCTCGGAACAATGCTTAAGAAATGGAGAGTGAGAGGGGGAAAGGAAACTTTCAGAAACAAAGAAAAGACCAGAGCACAAAGACAGTGCAATCTTGGAGCAGTCCATATACGAAACAGACTGGAAATTACAGTAAAAGCACAGATAGATCCCTCGGAAATGGCCCCTTTAAGGCAGTCCATATACGAAACAGACTGAAAATTATAGTAAAAGAACTGATAGATCCCTCCAAAATGGCCCCTTTAAGGCCCTAAACTCCTTATCAAGTGGTTGTTTCACAAGATGGATACAGACGACATGCAGGAAAGCAGTGGAGAGCAGTACGAAAGGGCGGTAAAATCAAAAGGCCTGTGACGCCTGACTGCTTCAAACAATTGCTATGGGGATGGAGGGAACGGAAACAGGGCAGAAACAAACAAAGGACTAGGCCTCAAAGACAGTGCACTCTAGGAGCAGTCCACATAAAACACACATACTGGAAATTACATTAAAAGCACAGATAGATCCCTCCAAAAAGGCACCAAATAGACCCTAAACTCCTTACCAAGTGGTTGTTGTACAATCAGAATTACCACTTGAAAGGGAGATGAGCAATGAAAACACGTGACACAACAGATTGTGATTCAAACAATATGTTTTCGTAGTCAGGAATATGGTAGTGCAAAGGTCTGTATTGTTATAGTATTCACTGCCTCCAGTGCCCTAAACCCAATCATAAAGCTTAGCCAAATTTGGATCTCTTTGCCACTCCAAGGACCAATGCCTAAATGATTTGGCTATGTAGAATCAAGAAGCATCTGTCTCCTCTGGTTTTACAGCGAGACTTGGGAATGATTGATAAAAAGAAATTCTGACGATCAATGGGATGTGACAGATTGTAAGGAACTAGGGAGCTGGACGTTGGATGCACGGACATATTAAGCATAGCATCTTAAAAACAATCCTTTGATGAACAGGTAGCCAGTGTAATGCATGTCTAAAAGAGCATATTGAGGAGGTTTTAAGGAACCTAAACATAAGCCAAATGGTTGCATTGCGGATGGCCTGAGAGTGGCCCAAAAGATAATCAGAAATGCTGGCAAAGAAGATAGCTGACGTAATCAAGAAAAGTATTGATCAATACTCTCAACATTACAGTGTGGTCTTGCTTAGGCAAATAATAAATATTGCATTTAAGCAGATTTATACAGAAAAATGTTGATCCAACTATTTGTTGACCTAAAACGTGAGGCTTAAAAATGGTTTGAAAATAAGCCTCAGGTTCCTAACTTTGTTGGAAAAAGAAGAGGGAGGAAAATAGTGTGGGTCATTCAGAAGATATTGATATTTTGGTCCCACTAGCATTCATTCTGTCCTAGAAGGGTTTAATTGTAGCCCAATATTAATCATCCATTGTCACAATTCAAGAAGGTAATGCTCCAGATGAACATCATGTTTTTCTGGGACACATGACTTGACATACAGCTGGGTGTCATATGCATAAGGGTAGAACTGCAGGTGTGATTTCCGGAGGATTCCCATCAAAGTTTTCACACAAATATTGGGTAAATGTGGTATTAGAGGTGATTCCCTAGGCACCCCATATGTCACTGGCACAATGGCACAATGTTAGAGCCAAGAGAGCCTACTTTCACTGTTTTGGACCAACCCGAATGGAAACTGCAAAGCCACATAAAACTGTGCTTGGAAAGGTCAGCAGGGTGTTTTGGCACCTTGTTTCAGAGGTCTACTCTCGCACACCCATGCTGTTGGTGAGTTGAAGAGTTTTGATGGCATACTTTCAGAAACTTTTGAGGATGTTGTTATATGGTTTCAGATGAATGGGGTTTGGATTTTCATTCACATTGACGGTAGTGTTCTGAATGTACCTTGATGAGCACTCAAAAAGACAATTGATTAAAAATTAAAATTAAATAAGGCTTTTATATCGTGCTTCATGCCAGAGTCCAGCCTCAAAGCGAGGGATCAGGTGTCAAACCATGCTGCCCAATGTTGTCTTGTTTCCAAGACATGCATGTTTCCCCTAAGCTGTCCTCTCATCTCAAGGGAGGCTTTATGTTGGCATATCGGACCTTGGCGGAGGTGGTGGGCCTATGGAATTCCACTCCTTCCACCGTTTGAGAGGCACACCATCTAGGGCTGACCAACTCAGTCCCTAGAGGATGTTCTTGCTATTAAGATGGGGAGTTCACTTAACTCACCACACATATCAGTGACATGTACAAGACTAGAACATTGGCTGTCACAATATCCAAACTTAGAGGCCTTGCAGTTTTAATAACATTGTTTTAAAAGCGGTTTCAAAATTCCTGCCATGCGAGTGCAAACAACTAAACTTGTTAACAAAGTCCTGAGAGAGTTTAAAAATGATTGAGAAGGAGAAGGCATCTTGTGTGGTGGCTGACCCATTCCTGGCACCACCTGAATAATGCTTAATGTGCTCATTGTTAGGTATTGTACTGATAAGGAACATCCCAAAAGCATTGTCAATTAATGATGCTATTGTCCTCGGAGCATATTCAGTAAAGTATGTTTCCATGAATTTGGTCATCAGGAAGGAGTTTTGAAGTGGGGGCTCTCATGACAAAAAAGCCATTCTTAACAGTGCATCCGGATGATTATTGTTGCTTAGTTTTTCCTAGATATAACACATGATTTATGATGAGTTGCTTGTTGTCAAATGCATATTTTGAAACATTTAGCATATTACTGGATTAAGTGTTAGGTACTGGGAAGGTGTTGCATTGTAAAGAGGAGTTTCTGTTTTGGTGGCACCTAGATTCAAAAGACTGTGGCCAAGTTCTCACGCGTTTTGTGAGAAACATGAAAGAGTTTGGATTCCTTTAATTCCCAATAGTCCAGAAGGAGCAAGGTTGTCTCAGACACTTAGTGATTTACTTTTCTTCTGTGCTAGGATTGGCCAGGTTTCCCGGAGGATAAGATGAAGTCTTTCAATGCACCAATTTGTATGTCATTGCTAGGTAGTTAAAATTGCAGCAGATTCAGGAATTGGTTGGTCAGATAATTTTGGTATTTTGAATATTGCTGATGGGTCACTCATTTTTTCTAGGTCAATTGATTTCTTCAGGTCATGCTTGGTGGAGAAAGATTGCAGGGCATGGTTGTCTGTGGAAGGAAAAGGGAACCTGCACATATGATTGGAATTTCCTACTGAATTTAATGCATCATTGGCATAGCTAGGTTCTGCAATATCAAGTAGAGAATTTGGAATGCACACATATGCTGGTGGTAATGTAGTTATTGGAGTAATATTATGCAACATTTATAGTATTCAGG
This sequence comes from Ambystoma mexicanum, assembly GCF_040938575.1. Lineage (NCBI taxonomy): Eukaryota > Metazoa > Chordata > Amphibia > Caudata > Ambystomatidae > Ambystoma > Ambystoma mexicanum. Next base: position 929,853,893 of record NC_090921.1, on the reverse strand, counting down.
TATGGCAAAGAAAGTAGAATACATCTCGGCTCATAAAATACCCCACATTTTGGGAATTATTCCATATCTTTGGTTCCCTGAATGCATGGTGAGAGTAGTTCAGGAACAGGAGTAATTTCTTAGCAAAACAGCATGTTAGTGGTGTGGGAGAAAATACAACAACGATAGATTTCTTAAAGTGAACTGAGAACGTGGCGTCTATCTAAAAAAGTGAAAGAGGCATTGCTCAAAAGAGTTTATTTTGTGTAGGAGATTTGTGCTTCTTGTTCTCTGCCATGATGGAAATGGTGCCCCTGTAAAAGTCAGGTGCAAATAAATGGATGCATACCGAAGAAAATCTTTCAACATAGTAAAAGAAACGTTTACAGACTGCAAGCATTTCTGAGGCCCTTTTAATACTTTTCATTGTCAATGTTAACTCGCAGAGAAATGCACATCAAAGTTGGAACTGGGAAACATGTAGTGTGCTTACCACATCCAAAAATATTCAGCCGCTATAATGTCACATATTCAGATCTTTGAAATCTCAAAGGGGAATTTGAGGGAGTTCTCACATGTGCTGTGTTCCTGGATTCCCAGTATAGAAGGAAAATCCCCTTGTGTATTACAAACCTGTCATTTGTTTTATATGATCATATTTTACAAGATGTGTTGGTGAGGTGAAACATTATCTACCCGGAACAACATTTTTGTCGTTTTTGCAAAAACAGATCTGAGAGAGAAACACTCCAACATTGCACTGTGGCATGCCCTGCGTTAAATGTAAAGAGAGAAAGATATTTTAAGAATCGGATTATTTCTCAGTATATCAGAGATTCAGAAGAAATTTGGTATTGTTTGTTTACTAACACAAAATTAGTTGTACGTATTTCTGCAATTTTCAGAGTCTCTTTTTCCTTTTATACCAAAGTAATACATGAAGAAAAAAAAATGATTGATTGATTGATTGATTGATTGAATCTGTGATCCACAAAGTTGTTGTGCTGGGGAATTAATTATTTTTATGGATGAATTGCTTTATTATTGGATTAATTTAATGAAAGATGTAAATGATGAATGTATGTTGATTTAAATGCTTATTTTCTCTCTTAAATGTATACTAATGTTGATTTGATTGTATTTATATTTGAAAGGTTGATTTTATCAGCTAATCCAAATTAAAAAAAATTAAAAAAAATGTGATTATATTTTGGAATATGTTTCGTTTTAACTAAAATAATGTGAAATGTAAGGTAGAAATAAGCCATTTTTTCAAACTTCCATTGTATTTTGCTAAGCATTTAATTTAATCTTTAATAATACTGTAATTACTTCACTAAAAATGAAATATACTGAGCATGAAGCTTGATGTTGACTTGAGCTTACCGAAGGTTCACACCATTACATGACAGAGGCTATTCAGATCACTTACATTAAGTGTGCTCAAACCGGTTCCAAGTCAATGCTTCATAAGTGCACTAGCGTCCATTTTATATTGAACTGTACAACTTTAGACAAAGAATAAGATTGATTCTACAACAGAGTTTGAAAATATTTATTCTTTCTTGATGCAGAGGGTGACAAAAAAACAGGAGTGTTCTGACAGCACCTATTTTTCTTGAACCTATTCAATTGTAATCATTTTTCCCTACTAACCCTCCTGGGTAGAATAAGCTCCCAACCAGGAGCCCTAATTTTTTAATCTAATCTAAAAAGCAGTCACAAGTACCATACCAGCATACCTTGCAGCAAGGCTGCACATATCTGGTGGCACATGCTACTTGTGCTGCAAATCGTCCAACCGGCTTGCATCACCACTCGACTGAAAAGAGAGGACCTGCTAACAATCACGTTCTTGCCACACAACCACCCTCTGGAACTTGATCCCAGTGTCAGTTCAGAATATCCGCAAAATTCTCCAATTTTGTAAATCCCCCAAAACCTGGCTTATTCAATAACACCCGACAGAGGACTGACTCGAATGGATGCACATACAGATGCACATCACCAACTCATAGTACTGCGCTACTGTTAAAAGATGCCAGTCAAAATGTTGGCTACCTACGCTCCAAAGCTGATCCGCTATTTAAGCGATAAAATAAATTCATAATTTTTGCTTGTTTGGGAAATGAGAATAATATGGGCAAATTTGCAGAGGACTTTGATTAGGTGGACGCGGTGCAAAGGACATTTCTCATTGGTGCCATCGTGAAGATGGGTAAAACAGTGAGTAGGGGGATTCAGCTGTCAGGTTCCAAAGCATGAGTCCCTGTACTGTGGATGGAAATGTACTGTCTGGGATGATGGGCTTGATTTTCCACAAAGGAGAGATTGCACCAAGCTGTTTTTTTGCTGTATGCATTTTCAAGGAGACATCTTTCAATGTGGATTTGCAGGGACTTGGATCATGTTCTCAAGAGCAGGAATCATGCTTCTAGTTTCGTAGCAGACAGACACGTCTGGGTGTGGGTGTATTTGAGGGTGTATTTGGTTTTATTGGAGCGGAGAAGGAATTTGTTTTTGTGGGGTTGAGTAAATGGTATGCACTGCATATACAGGTTTAAAACAGGTGGGGCATGCTTTGAGCTCATGGATGATGGAACAGATTTTGATATAGAGTTGAGTTTCATCCCTTTATTGGTGGATGCAGAAGTTGTGGCTGGCAAAGTGGCAATACATGACTCCATGCAGTTGTCGAAGGTCAAGGGTTAGAGTTGGAGTCTGGCTGGATGTCAACAAAGTAAGAGGTAGCATTAATGGATGCTAATGTGTTGTCCAGGTCCTCCATTAATAGTGTCTTATGTGGTTGACATTGATGTCTTGGTAGATCTTGATGACCCCGTCAATAAAAATGTTGGTAGGCAGAGGATTTCTTGATGGAATGAGAATTTGGGTGTTCAGGAAGAGGACTGATCCACTGTTGGACTGCCTTGAGGAAACATTTGCTTTCATCGTTGGCTATGACTATGGTCTCTTGGTAGTAGGCTTATTTTGGTGTGTCTATCAGTTGTCTTGTGATAGTCTGGATTTCTTTAAATGATCAGATGGTGTTTTTGATTTCAGCCAGGATCTCCGGTTTTTAGATTACCTTTCTGTTGATATTGAGTTATTGGCCCTCATTACAACCCAGGCGGTAAATTCCCTACTTTACCACCATGGTGTAAACTCTGTTTACACCATGGTGGATGGCGGATTTACAGCCCCATTCCAAGGTGAGTGGGGCGGTAAATCCCCATTCCCCATTTACCCTTCCCCATTCCCATTTTTGCCCCATAGGGCATAATGGGAGTGGGGAAGGCGCTAAATACGGCACCGTAAATTACGGTGCCATAACTAGCACCAAGGCGGGTTAGCGCCTTGCATTTTAACGCCAGCTAAAAGCAGGCGTTAAAATGGTAATCAGGCGTTAAGGGTTAACGGCGCCGATGGCGCCGTTAAACCCTTAACGCCTGGGTTGTAATGAAGGCCATTGTATGTATGATGGGGCTGGAGGTTTGCTGTTTCTCTGGAGCATGTATGTGGATGTTTATCTTCAGGGGGTTTGGGAATTTCTAATATGCCATTGCAGTCCTTGTACTGGGCTCCTCATAGAGAGTAAATGTGGTTGATGATGTCATTAATTAGTGGTTCTTTTGGGAAGGTGTTAAAAGAGCAAATTGTCACTCACTTTATAGGCTTATATTGTGTGCAGTTGGATGAGACAACACAGTCAATTTGATGTCATTACCTTAAATACTAAAAGGAATAGTAAAGTTACCAGACCAGTCAAGGCATATAGGTGTGTTGTAGTATTGATAGGCAGTGATGATGACATCTCTGATATTGTCTCGGTTGCGGGTTGGGTCCGTTTAGTTCTGGGCAAGGTTTATTGTGTCTAATCAGTTGTACAGTGATTCCTTCATAGTCTTCGTGGCCATGATTCCTGCAAAATTGTATTACCCAAGAAAAATGCTATTGGTAGGGCATGCAGCATAAGGACAACCAAGTCAGCCAAGTCACCAATTAAGTAGTTGCTCGGTTTGTGTGTCCTGTATATGAGGTTCTAGGTGACTGTTTCAGTGAGTGGGAGGGGTACATGGCAGGAGTTTGCTTCAAAGAAGCTGACAGTGGCAAACCCTATTCTGGTGTAGGGCCAAGAAGATTGCAGATGATGGAGGGTCCTCGGCCAGTCTTGTTTTTTTGTCCCTCAGTTGAATGATTTAGCCATCCGGTGTATCATAGATGTGGGCCAAAGAGAGGGTGAGAAATGTTTCAGTGATGAAGAGTTTGTCCATTTTCTGGGTGGTAATGGTGACTGGAATGTCTGTTGCATTTGTGATTGCTTAGAGGAAGTTTTGCGCATCAGCTCCAACTTTCATGAGTTGGTAGCAGGTGCTGTGAGTGTTGATTTGTGGCAAATGTGTATGCTGTAGTTGTGATGTGGAATTAATGCTGGTGACAGAGTTGTGAATTGCTGTTTTGCCTGATGATAGCAGGAATGGGCTGTAAAGAACGGAGGTCAGACTCATGGTATCTGATGTAAGGGACCTGGGGCCCACCATGCTTGAACAGCAGCACCCTAAAATGGAAAGGTTAAGCGCATACGGGAGAGGGGAGGAAGGCACAGAGGGCTGTAGTTGGGTGAGGGAAGAAAACAAAAAAGCCAGCCAGAGTTGTGCCCTCTTGACCTGTTCCTAATGAGCACAGACAGCAGAAGTGGAACTAATGAAGTTGGGTATGCGAGGGTGCAGAGTCACACATATGGTGGCAGTAGCATGGGTAAGAAATGAGAAAGATCAATATGAGGAAAACATGAATGGAAAATGGAGAGTATATAGTAGAAGTAAAGAGAATATGTCAAGTTGTCTATTGCTAATGAGCCCACGAGGCAGCAAAGGCACAGATTCATGTGGATAAAGAGGCATAACTACCCACAGAGCAGGAGGCAGCTGGTGAAGAAACCATTGAGAACAAATACAAACAGGAAGAAGGGAGTAGAGGAGCTGCAACAGATGAAGGTAGGATAGGTAGGGGGTGGTGTCACCCAGAGAGCAGGAGGTGGGTGAGGGAAGGATGCAGAGAGAACAATTGACAGACATTCGAAATAGAGAGGGGAGAGCTGCACAGAGGGATGTGAGTAGGTGGGGGAACAAATTACAGAAAATTGACAGACATTCGAAATAAAGAGGGGAGATGCTGCACAGAGGTATGTGAGTAGGTGGGGGAACAAATTACAGAGGAAACCACAAGAAAAAGCAAGAAAAGAGCAGGAGGCAACACGCAAGGAGCCGAAAAAAAAGCTGGAGGTGGTTTGTGGAAGAAAACAAAAAAATTACAAGCAGACGTGGGCTCTAGTAGAGGTCTAATCATCTGCTGTACTTAACAATCACTGGACTCTAAAAGATCTTTCACAGCATATACATAATTTTACTATGATGTTAATAACTATCCTTTCCTTTCATTGGAGCCAATGCTGGCATACATTGGGTATTTACATGAGACAGGAAACGCAGTGTCCTCTGCTGGAACAAACTTTGTGCACTGACATTCTTCACAATTATAAGGGGGCGTCCATTCTTGGAATATCAATTGTTTGGTGAAGGAATCTTTAGCAGTGAGGCGAAGGGTAACAAGGGCACACTCTGACAGCAGGAGACCTTTGGATCTCCAAAAATTGGGAAGAATCGTGGCTCCTTTATAATTGACATGTGGGGGTCAATTCATGGTTAGAAACTGGTCCCCATTTCTACAATCTGGGTCCTTTAAGAAATGTAGTAAGCTGGACTGCAAGATAAATTGCTATGCAGAGGGGGGTAAATTAAAGAAGGGATGACTTTTTGAGGCAGTGTCTGAATTTAGTATAAGGGAACGGTGTGGAGGATAGCCATTTGGAAAACTATCTTTTTTAAGGATAACATGATGTGAGTAATCCATCACAGAAAGGGTGGTCCAAGCTAACAGCATAGTCTACACCTATGCCCTGTTGCATCAGTATCCTGATCTACAGCTCCTGCTCTCCAATGGCCAAGAACAGGTTAAGAGGTCACATGTGACATGCTTGATTGCTGCAGCCACAGTCACTGCAGTGCAGAGGTTGCATTTAAATCTACACCGCTCTTCCAACATCATAATAATTATATCAAAGTAAGATTTTGTGGATAGTATTTCACATGATTATTAAAGCCACACTTGATTTATAGCATATCAGTGACACTCCTGTGAGTTCAGACCAGCTGTGAGATGCTATGTAGATTACCAGCAGCCTGACTGACTGCTTTCCAGTGAATGTGACAAAGGGCAGACTGCATGCATCTGTTGACCCTCTGGGAGAATCGTAACTTCTCTATTCAGACCCAGTAGTTCACAACAGGGGACATTCTGAGAACCTAGCTTGAAAGAGGCAATTCCATATCAAAGAGCTGCCCCACACTAAGGGGTAGATACATAGAGAGTATTTAAGCTGCAGTTTGATGAGCGAAGCAGCACTAGGTCAGACAGCACAAGAAGGATTGAGGAAGGATTCCTCCTTCTTGGTTTACTGTGGGCTTTTCTCTCCTTTCCATTCTGGGAAGTTTGGCTGTGACTTTGTGGAGGACCAAGGTGTACCACTCTACTAGCAAAACTCCATATCCTGGAAAGGACTGAAAATGACTCACAGCATCCAGAGGGTAAAAGCAGCCTGTTCTCCTATTTTCATTGCTTAAACTTTACCCCAGAAGCTAAATGTTACACAAGCCCTGGTTCTCTCTAGGCTTCACTATTGCAATAGTCTTCTCCTGAATCTACCTTCTTCCACTTTATGATCCGTCCTGCTAATCCAGAATAGGGCAGCAAGACTTATCTTTGGCCTTAAACCCAGGGACTACATCTCTCCTGCCCTAAAACCTCTTCACTGGCTCCCAGTTGCATCACAGATTAAATTCAAATCCCTCTGCATCATCCACAAGGCTGTCTGGGGCCTGGGACCATGCTATCTGCAACTTTCTCTTTGTAAATACTCTTCCTCTAGACCTCTGTGGTCCTCTGGCACCAACTCTCTGAGTGTAAAGTGTTGCCTTAGCGCCCTCCAGCCTCAATCCTGCAGACCTGCACTTTCTAACCAATGCGGCCCCAGCCACATAGCACTTGCCTTACTATGCACTACACCTTCTGCTCAACCATGAGCATTTACCCTCAGACCCCATTTCCCCTCTTCTCACTGCATTTGCACATTCTGAATACTCACAAGGCATAGTTGGTTTGTCTTTATCAACCAATGTATTATTATACTATAATCCTATGTTCCCTCCCTATTGCCCTGTGGGCAGAACTTACTTACTGTATAAGTGCCTAATAAATGCACAATAAATAAATAAATAAATACATAAACCACTTTGAACCACTTTGAAACTGTTTTTGCCATTTTGAACCACCAGGACCTGAATTTGGCACTCACCTTCAAACTGCAAACCACTATTGGCTCATTATTGAGCAACCTCAGCACTGCATCGCCCCAGCTCAAGTCCCAGTGCCCATACAGACAACTTTGAACCAGTGCATCCAGACCAACATCAAACTACCAGGACTTTTCATTTACAGCTCAACTCAAACCACTGAATCATCACATCAGTTATTGACCCAAACCAGCGGTGCTCATCATTTCAAAACATGCTCGATAATCATACTGCTCCTGGTGATATATTGAGCTGAATCGCCTGCTGCCACCTTTGATCACACGGAGCAACCCTCAAATGGTCTGAATGCTGACTTGTGAGATCAGCATAACTTGCTACACTCAGCCACGTGTGACCTGCAAGCATCACATCTGGAAGCCGATTTCAACCATGTTAAAATACCTAAGAACTGGAATCAGTTACTATTGAGAGCCCCTGTCCCCCTGGTCGGTTGTTGTTGCCCTTATGACTGGTTAGGGCTTGTGTGTACCTGCTTCTTCAAGTAAAGTATTGGTAGAATTATTTTAATTCTTGCCTTTTTCCTCCATGCAAAGGTATCCAGATTGCCTACACATATGTGTTCTGCATTCTCTGTCTTCCTTTTCAGGGGTTGGATTTTTGTTGTGTTTTTAATGGTTAAGTTTGTTATTGCGTTGCTTAATTAAACTACATATTTTAATAGAACCTTGATTGGATGTTCTCTTTTTTGGAACTGTTGTACTATTGCCTTTTGGGTTGCTACTGTCTTACATTCACATATAAGGCGTGGTGCATTTTGTGGGTAGAACTATGAGGATGAATGAAAACTCCCACTGTGCGTGGCATAACGCCCAGCAGGCATGTGCATTACAAACCAAGCTCAATGGCTGCTGCATCCTTGTGCACATTCAAGAGATTCAAGGGTTAACCGGCTTGCGCCCAGGAAACAATACTTTCTAAGAGCATAGTCTTCCCTCAGCCCATGTTTACAAAAAAGGCAAAGGAGGCACATCTCTTGGCTGTGCTTGTTTCACCTTTATGATTGAGATCACAGGTGGTTTATAGAGTGTGAGGGTTGAGTTGGTGGTTTAGGGACTACTCATCCTGGTACTCCTGCAGAGAAGAAGTAATTTCATCACAAGGTGAAAGACCATCTTTGTCATGACTGCTTGCCTTGTGATGTGTGTATCTTTTACTTGTCATTAATTTTAGAGGATAACATAATGTTGCATAGTGCGGCTTGTGGGGCATTTCTGCCTGAAGTGTGAAAAATAGGCCACCATCCACTTTTGCCTATCTTAGTGAGCACAGGTGACCACTGCCAAAAACCGCCATTGGGCTACCCACAAAGTAGCCTGAAACCACTTGGAAATAGCAATGCTGATTGCCAAAAGAAACACAGAGCTGTTTGGGAATCTGTTTTCTTGATTGTCCAAAATGTGCTAAAATCATGGCTCACAAAACCACCAAAAAAGATCCAACCTTCTGTTGGGTGTTCCACATTACTCTACTGAAAGAATCCATTTCAATACAATGTCAGCAAGAATCATATGCTATCAAAGCAAAATCCCCTTTTAAAGATACTGATGGAAAGACCGCTGTCAAAAATGGGTGTAGTACCGTTACTCGCCTCTGGCAGGTGCTGGCGATTTATAATTCTGACAGGAGAGCTGTGTTTCAGAAGTTAAATATGCCAAAGAAGAGAATTCCATCAAAATGCCATATAGAGTGCCACACATTGATTTGATGCTGAAAAACACTGGATTTAAAGATATGTTACTTATTTTTAATGTATAAATGTATTTTTTTTTTACAAGGAGCTATGTTGCAATTGACCAGAAGGTAATCTGATTTAGTTAAAACTTTCAAGAGGTTTTCTTCCCTGAGAACCTTTCACACCTTGGGCCTTCCCACCAAAAGGGAGGATGTCACATGGACATGTTAATCAGATGGGGAGGGGATTCCTCTGCTGGCAGGAGAAAGAGACAATAGAGTCTTTCAACTGAATAGGAATGCTAATTTGTGTGTGACTGGTCAACAACTGCTCTGGCAGGAAGGCAGGCCATGTGACCATCTGACTCAGCCCAGCTCTAGGGGCGGACTAGACTGAGATGTGTATTGAAAGCAAATGTATGTTTTATAAAAATGCTTGTAACGAATTGTACCAAGCTGACAAAAATGGGAAGCTTTGGGGTTCTTGAAATAAAAAATGCACTCACAATTTAACACTAAGCTGAAATGTGTGCGATGTTCTAAGACTAAACCCCGGAATGTATTCATCTTTTAGCTGCTATATTTATGCTAGGGACAAGAAAAATTAAAGAGATGTGGTCAGGTGGAGTGTGTATGCCTGTGTACAATTTGGTGCAGAACCAATATTGGGATACCCACCAAAAGCGTGAATAAGTGGTCATTTCTGAACCCAAGCTCGTAGGAACATGGGACTTGAACAGAAACATGCCTTAATTAAACTGTGATGTGTATATGTATTATGAACAACTTGTGTATCTGGGAAATATGTTTTTTTGGGAAAAATAGATTTTTTATGTAAAAGCAAAGGGGGGGATTTCAGTTAAGCCATAAAACACAGCATCACTCTGACACATATGACACACTGCTCCTGTCTCAAATCAGGGGACAGGAAATTCTCTGACCTATCAGGATCCTTAGAGGGTTGGGCATAGAGAGTCAGCCTCCCCACCCACTTTGGAAATACATAAATAGGGACTGCTGAGACCCAGAGCCACACTTTTTCCACTCATCATCCGATTTCTTGGCCTGCAGGACTCCAGAACTTAGACTCCATACTTCAGACTCCAGATAGATCCAGACTCCAGTCTCCATATAGATCCAAACTCTAGAACCCAAACTCTAGAACCTTGAGGCAGAGAGCCCTAACCCACAAGCTGAACCTCTTTCAGCAGGCTTTAGAATCTTTTGCAAACCTGATTCTAACCCCTAAACGTCCACGGGGCCTAACCAAACCATTCAACAGCCTGGCTGAGCTGTGTTGCTTCTAGCTAAGAACCCTGTGCTAAAACCAAGATCCAGACCCAGAGAGAGCAGTGCTGTAACCCAGAACCCATCCAATCCAGTCCGAGAGACCGAGCAGACCAGAGGCTGTGCTGTGAGCAGAACCCAGTGCCTGAGACCTGTCCGGTGGCGAGTCAAACCTTTGACCAGATCTGTGATCTTTAGTCTAGAACTGTACATAGTCATCTCTTAGTTTAAAGTAATCATATTCAATCCATTTTAACCTGTCCAGAACTGCATTATAGAATCTTGTCCATCCTGAATTCTTCTTATTATATTGTCTCGATAATTGTAGCAATAATCATCTCTAAGCTGATATTTTCTGAAGAGGGACAGGTGTTTTGACAGACAGAGACCAGAGCGGTGGTGCTGCGGTTTTGGTGACTGCCCGTTGAATGCCGTGCTTCTTCATAGCTCCTTAGTTTAAGCCTATCCTTGTTGGTAAACCTTTAAAGTGCGATCTGTCATATTTGAAATCTTGACTTTATTTCTGAAACATCTACCTTCACAAACACCTCTGTAACCTTTGAACCGTACGTCCTAGAACCGGAATGTAACTGTCATTTTGAAGCTAACATCCTAAGCTTGCCAACAAACATAACATGACATTCATTATAGTTTTTCCATAATCGCGTTTCACGCACAAGGAAAAATTGCCGCAAATTGCCATTTAGCTCCATTTCAACACGTCAGAATAGCTGTTTCTTGTTTACAATTGCAGAATTTCGTTTTCCATCAGATAATCATTCATGAATCATTACTAGTGTTGACATGAACCAATCCAAAGTGATTCTTACTTATCCTGAATCTCATTTAGTGAATTAAAATCATTTTAGCATATTTTTCACCTTCATTGCAATCACATTCAAAAGTATTTTTGCCTGTTTTAAAATCATTCCTGTGTCTCTCTAAGCTTGCTGGGGGGAACTGGAATTGAACTGCATTATTGATTGTATTCTTGAAACTTGTGTGCCCTCATTTCCATCTCTCATATTGCATAATAGTGGGGGGAGTGAGTAGTTACAGGGGAAAAAGTGACCATGTTATCTTTTGGTTGAAATCATATTAAGTTTATTTCTGTGTTGCATTCTTTCCTATCATTGCATTTCCTTGAATCATATAAAGTATTCCCTGCTACCTTATCCTTCCTATTCCTACTCCTAAGTGATTAAAGAGATAGTTGATTTTGTAATATTACCCATTGTTGATTACCGTCCATATTCAGAAGTGTGCTATTCAGATATTATTTTGTTCATAAAAGTGTGATATATATATTGTTTAATTCTTGAAATAAACCTTTTAATTTACAAAACAAACCTACTTCTTGGCTCAGTGAGGTCAGGGGGATTCAAAGAGAGGGGCGTTATATAAGGGTTCATCATCCAGATTTAAAGAACTTTGACATAAAAATATATAAATAAGGGCTTCCATTGGGCATCCCATCCTCATCATTGACTTAGTTGGAGTGCTGGATTGAAGTCACTTACAGATATATTTATAAAAACAGTCCTGCAGCAACATACACACAAATGGTTGGGTACTTCAGCAGATGTACTTTTAAACTTCAGTATTTTGTTTTTTGTATGTGTGTAATAGAAGGTTGCCATCTGTACAGTTGTTGGTAGTTTGTTGTAAATCTATTGAATTTTGTAAGTGGCTTTCAATTCCAAAAATGTTCTTTGGATATGCCCTATTTCTTTGAGTATTTGTTGGCTGTACCATGTAGAAGATTGTTATTTAAGTTGGCTAGTGCCAAAGCAGGACTTTTGGCACAGTACAGTTTATGGACCAGGTTTCTTATAGTTGTATGGTGTGTTGATATCATTTTGATATGGTGGAAGGTGCTTTTGCAAATAGGTCCAGAAATGCAGGCTAATGAATGTCCTTGTAGTCATGTGTATTTGCGCACTGGACAGGGGTCCATATTTTGTAGTAGTTTAATTTTGAATTTGGCTTTGCCTTTCACATACTGATTGAGGAACTGGCATAAAGATTTGAACAATTATTTGGCAATGTTACACATTGATGTGCACGGCCATTTGTAGACTGGACATATTGGTTCAGTGGAATAGACAGGTGATACTGAGTTTTCTGGGGATATTTGTGTGAGCAGCGTTTCTTGTTCCATAATGGTATTATTAGGTTTTTAATACCCTTGTTCACTGCTATGTATGGCAATTGGGTTCATTTGCTTTTGTTTGTATGCTTCTTCATTGAAATATGGTTCTGTGCTCATGGTGTGACTCCATTCACCTCCACAAATGTTTGTTGATATTACGTTTATTGAGAAGTCTTTTTTGTAGTTTAGTACTTAGTTTTGTTAGTGGTTTCATTCTGTTTAAAACTAAAATAAGTAATTTCCTTTTGAGAAGGATTGCAATGTCTATGAGAGCTTCTAGGATTAATTTTCTACGGTAGGTTTCAAGAGTTGTGCGTGATTTCTCTCCTGTTTTATAAGGTTCTGAAGGACTCTGTGGAGCAACATTTTTTGTAAAATAATTTTTTTGGTATGCTTACTTGCCGGTACATCAAGATTTATAGGTGCAATGTTAACACTATTGGTAGCTGCAGTCTTGCTAATCACTTTCTGTTTTGTTTTACATTTTGAAAGAGGAGGCAAAGTTTCTATACTGGAAGCTTGTTTTGTTTCACTTAATGACTGTATTAGCTGTTTTGTTTGAACTTTGTGTACAAATTCTGCTAAAGGTGAATGCTTATTTTGGAGACATTTAGTTTGTTTTTGTTTACTTTTGCGTTGCTTTCTACAGAGTTGCTTTTTGGTAGGCATTCTTTGGGGTTTGTTGTAGACAAAAAGAAAGTGTGGGTGGGATTTTGTGCAGTGTATGCGTGCTTTGTGCATGAGTGTCTGATGGTAAGGATGAATGTAGAGGTGTGTGATTGTGCAATGGGCTGCTACATCAGGTTGGGAAGGCTATTCTTGTATTTGTGTGTTACTATACTGGTGTTCAGATTGCAATAGAAAGTATGGAGCTGGAGAGGGGAAGCACTAATACTAAATCTAATGTTGCAGGGTTAATACAATTGTTAGTTCTAGAATACTAGAATTCTACAGTGTTTGAGTGACACTTAGAACATTATGGCAGTATTGCACTTTTTTGGATGGAAGGAGTAGGTTTCTTCTGAATGCTCGATCGTTCTTCATATGCTGCTGCTTTTCAGGAGAGTGCTCTTCACTGCAATTGTGAAAGAAAGAAGTAAATATGCGTGTTAATAGCATTGTTGCTAATGTAGACAGCTTTTTTTTGCAGTAGTAGTGCTTTCTGATAACTGTGCATAGCATGTACATGCACTTTTCTTTGCCTATGTGCATTCTGTATATTTTATTTAGAATCTGTTAGTTGAATGTGCTTTAGAAATTAGTACAACAGTAAGCACATAGTGCACACTTGGCTTTGTAAGGCAGTGTTATTGGATTTTAGGAGACAGAAGAAATAATTGTATGCTTTGTTTGCTATTTTTACAGGTTAAATGGCAGGAACTCTATGAAAAAGTACGCAATGTATGTATTTGGGAAGGTGTGGGAAATAAATCAGAAGGATTGATGGGGTCAGCAGCTTATTACTCAGTAGGGATTACTAAGTACTGGGTGATTCTGGGGTGCCTGGAGATGGGAGAGTCTGAAAGAAAGTAAGGGTTGCAAGGAAGGACCTGGTGCTTGCGTTGCAGACTGAAGGGAATGGGGGGATGTTGTATGTCTTGCTTTACAACACTGTACATAGTTGTAGATGATGTGATAGATATGACTGCACTTGTGCATAGTTGAATGCTGTTGTGAAATCTAGAACAGAATGGGCAACCAGCTGGGATGAGAGAGCTTTGTAGATTGTGGAGGCACTGGTGTTGTTTCAGTTGGGAGCCTTTCAAATGATATTGGCTATCTGTGTGCATAAATAAAGATGCATGTACTCATCCTGGCTGCGTGTAACTTTATAACACACTAGAAAGCCTTTTTCCATAAATATACTGTTATTTCTCCCATCTTTTAACATGAAATGACCCTTTGTTAGATAGCTGTGTGTGTTTTGTCTGATTACTAATATAGTCATTTGTAAAGGAAGTTGAAATGATAGAATGTATGTGAAATATGCAGAATGTATAGAAAGGAAATTGTATGTACATCATATGCACTATAATGCATTAAATGCTATCATGGTTGAAATGTGGTAAATGTGTGGCTGTGGTTATAGAAATGATATATTGAATGAAGATAATAACAGTTTGCACATTGCAGTTAATAATATGGGTAAATAAAAATTTGGAGAGCAGACAAATTTGTATGTGACACTTGATCATAGCTGATGGGAGAAATGACAGTAAGCTTGTTTTAAAGGTTACACAGGGTAAGTGGCAGTTACCCTGTGTGTACGATACATGCCAATCCTCTCAATTTCGGCGAGAGACTCCTGATTTTTCAGTGAAAAATATTGTTATTTTTCACGTTCTCCCACCGAAAATACACCTTTGCCCCATGCATTCTTATGACACAAATGTTGTCTCCCGATTTTTCGGAGGAAATGACCCTCCCAGGTGGGTTGGAATGTTGGCATGTATAATGTACTTACCGCCGCCATTACTACCGGATCGGCAAAGTTATAATGAGGCCCAATGTCTTGCACATAGTGCACCTTTTGCTTTTAATTTTCACTTGTGCCTGAAGGAATGGAACTGGCTGAGGTACATACATAATCTACTGCATGAGGTACTGACTGATTGAATTGTGTGCTATTGCTTGTGATCAGATTTGCCAAATGCAATATAAAACAAATATTGCAAATATTGGGTCTCATTACAAGCCTGGCGGTCTGAAAATAAGGGTGCTGGTAGCAGCATACCGGCATCCTTTCCAGACTGCCAGACTACAAGCCCCTGCAGGCATGTTTCTCATGGAAGTACTGGCACCATTATCAACAATTCCAGTGCTTCCGTGTCCCCATTCCCGTGGAGTCCTGGGCCAATGGAACTTGTAATGTCCCAGTGGCACCGGGATCTCAGGTGGTGGAACGGTGTTGCGAGTTCAGCAGCAACCTGCCGGTTACCGCCGATCTCATGATGAGGCCCGATTGTGTCCTAACATTGCACTATAAGGAAGGAGCAAAACTGACCGCCTGTCTACTGACTGCAATCATGCAAGGCCAGCATTGACCAAGCACAGCATCAATGTGTTTCTGCATTAATGTCCCTCCCCTGCCGTCTTTGGTTAGCACAGGCATGTAAAAACAAAATGAAAAGGGGTAACAACGAAAGGATAGCATTGGTTGTCAAAAAGGCCCGCCCGTTACTGATGGTACAATTGTCAATAGAGTTGTTGCAGATGCCCTCAGATATGGTCAAACCCATCTCCCAAGACATCTCACTTTTGTAAGTCAATTGTTAAAACCTCTACTCTACCAATGGAGTAAAATACATATTAATTCATATATACGCCTAAGAGAGTTCATACAATCTAATATATGTATTGTAAAGTGGTCTTAAAAAGCACCATTCTGCCAATTATGTTGGCCTTGATGTACATGGCTCTTTAACAAAGGGGGGGTGCTGTGTTAGTCGGATAGCTAGAAGGCAGATACAGCAATATTTTGTGTTGATGGATGCAGGACAAAAGTACCCATTACCTATGTGCCAATATGATGTTTGTTGTTTGTGGTCCGTACGGACTGCTCAGCTTAACCGCATGGGTAGCCCCCAGAGTGTGGAGTGCAAAAACAGACATAATGGTTGTTATTAGAAGCATGATAGTAATGTAATCTATGAAGTGCAATTGACTTGGATGGTCTTCTGAAGGATTATGGGTAGTGTAAGAATGCAAGATTTTGGTATTGGGAGTTAATCTTAGGATGTGGTTGTTTGAGAGGGGGGCGGCTTGGGGTTTTGCTTCCTGGGTCTTGGTTGTAGATTTCACTGATATTCAGCTGTGGACCAGTGTCACACAGCAGAGGATCGGTCAGTTAATTTGGTTTCCCACAGATGACAGTTCAAAGAGTTTCACAATTGCTCATTGTGATCTAGCCCACGTTTCTGGTGCAAAGATTTTAGTCAGTTCATATAATCTTTCATTTCCTTGAAGGTGATTGGTTGAAATGCCAACTCTTTCACTGTTGCATTAAAGTCCGGTGGTACACTTCCAGGTGGAGAGGTTTGAGTAAGGTGCCAGTACAGGACCAGAACTTAAAAAGAGAATCCTATTTGACAGGTATTGTGGAAGTTGTGGGCTAGTACAAGGTGTCTACTGCTAATGCAGTATTGCTCGATCTAAGTCGTCTGAAGGCAGTGTAGTGTTGAAATTTACTTCTGAAAGACCAATGGTCCCCTCCATTGTATGCACAATGGGTGATGCGCAGGGTTTTGAAATGAATCCTTTTTTTTGATGGTTAGCCAGTGGAGAATACGTAATGCAGGCGTGACATGTTCAAATTGCTTAATTTGTAGAAGTAGTCTTGCCACTGTATTTTTAACTCTTTGAAGTTTCCTCATTAGGTTTATAATGCATCTTGTAGTTTCAATGGTATTAAACAAATCATGGCCATGGCCCCGCCAGTGAATGTTAAATAGGGTAGCATGTGGCATAGCATGCGCAGTTGGGAGAAACTGTTTTGGGGATTGCTCTGATTTGCAGATTGAGAATGAGAGTGTTTTCCATTGTAATGTCAAGATTCCTCAATTTGAGTGAATTGATTGGGCAAATGCCCATCTTGTCAGTCCAAGGGATTGTGGTGCAGTTAAAACCTGTAAAATTGCAGAGCATCAGTTCTGTTTTGCTAGGGTCATGTTTTAGTTTGTTTGCTGTCAATTCTACGCCCACCTGTCAAATTCAGTTTTTTGTGTTTTGAGCGTTTAGCAACGGGTGGTTTACAAATGTGTAGATTATTTGAGAGTCATATGCATACTTGTAGCAAGAAATACCAGATCAATTAAGGAAGTCTAGTATTTGTGTCATATAGGTGTTGGAATAGAAAGAGGTGGATGGGTTATATGGGTCAATTTTTGAGAAGAGATCTGATATGTGCAAATTGTGCAAGGACTCTTTCGGCGCTGATCCAGTCATCGAGGAGGAATATGTGCATTAAGTGTAGAGATTATATGATGGATTCATAAGGATTGGGGGCATGGATCCTCAGGGAGACCGGATGCAATGCATGAGTCAATTTCATTTAGGTCCTCTGCAGACAGAAGGCAAAACAACGGTAGAGAAGAGGTAGTGGGAGGTGTTGGTGGAATCTTATTGGTGATGTGTGAGTGGGAGCATTCTTTATTTCCGATGTGATCCTGGATGTCGAGAATCTTTTGTGCAATATGTTTGCAGAGGTCTTGTTTATGAGAAGGTGTTGTGTTGCAGTCTGTCAGGTTTTAGATTTCTCTGATGGCCTTGTGATGCACCAAAACAATGCGTTTTGAATTGTGTGTTCTCTTTGCTTTGTCTACGATAGCTCTGTAAAGGCTTAACTGTTGATGGCAGACACATTTGCTAGTGTGTAGATTGTTTTATTCCAGATTGACTGTAGTTTACGATTTTTCCTTTTAAAGTTATTTAGTCTGGGGTTGAAACATTTAGCTTGTTTCTTTTTTTGAGAGTTTTTGAAATGTTTCTTAGGGGCAATACAGTCCAACACGGAAACAATCCAGTTGTGAATGATGTGGAGTTTGACATCCAGCGTGGTTGTTGGTCCATCTGTGAGGCTGGTAGAGTTTATTGCTTTTAGTCATTCTTGTAGGGAGTTGACGTGTATTTCTCTCCATGGCTTGGTCATGGTCGGTGGTCCTATTGATGGTAATGGAGGGTGTGATGTATCAGGGAAGATTGTGAATGGCATAGATAAGTAAAGAGGGTTATGAGACAATGAAGGCCTGAAGGGGTCTAAGGTTAAAGTCACAAAGGTGTTCCAAAGTATGGAATGCAATTATTTCTTAGAGTACCATGTTGAGTACAACTATGAAGAATAGGTGCCTTAATAAAGTGGGAAAATCAGCCTTTACATCCCAAGTCAATTGAAATATGTACTCTGAAAACATATGATTTAACAACTTGCCAGATGTTACAAAAACACTCACCGGAAATCACATAGGGAACAAAGATAGTACGGTTCAAGTCAATCTCCTGAGAAGAACCACACCTCAACAAATTGTAGATGTAATCTCCTATTGGGCTTGAACCTCATACATGCACCTTGTCTGTGTGGATATTACACACTAATTATGGACACAGTGGTGTGGTATGTAAGAATGACCACTTTAGAACAGTGAGCTGAGGAAACCAGAACGAACTGGTAAGTATGTGTTCCAATGTGTATACAACCCCTTTTCATCTATTGCACCCCAGAGACACCCCAGGGATAATTTAAATACCAGAATGGACAGCTTCAGTGGGTAACACCACTACAGAACATGCTTCTGAATCAGCAACAGGTATATAGTTGAGGCTCAGCACAGTATAATCCAAGCATGGGTCAAATCTGTGGGAACATGGAAAATGGGAACATAGGGAGAAAATGACCTATCACTCTGAGTCAATTGAAAGTAGAACCTGTCTCAAGACTCAAACACGTAGGGCATGTCTATAGTGAACGCCTTGGCTATCAACCACGTTTACTTGTTCCACATGACAAACGTTTGAGGAACAAGAACAGAAAGGTATTAGGAAATGTGCCCGACAATAAATTGGTGGCTGTGTATTTCAGGGAGGCTGTACAAGCAACGCAGAGGGGAGTTGATAATTTGGGAGGCACCAGAAGGTAAGGATGGGGAAAGAGGGTGCATGGTGCAAAGTCCCTGATTGGGAGAAAATGGAGCAGATCCGTGGCATGGTGAAAGTTTCTCTAAGTGGGAACAAGGAGGTGATTCTAAAATGTTCTGAAATGTTAATTTGGACTGCCCCGTTAAAAAATAAAAGGAGTGTAAGAGTTTTGGTAGAGGATTTTAACATGTCTTATATTATGAAATCATTTGAACCATATTATTTTGATTTTTCGTTTGTGACGTGGGGACTCCTGTATCCTGTTTTTAAGAGAGCAAACAAGAAAGTTATTACAGTCTTTGTGCCCGATTACAAGATGGGTGGAGCGGTAAAAATGCAGCGGTAATTCTATTACCACTGCATTTACAGCACCGCCAAATTGGGAGTTTCACAGAAAATATGAGTTTTACCTCCAGCTTTTTGCTGGAGGTAAAAATAACAATTTTCTGCCTGTTTTCGGTTTAATTAACGATATAGACTGAGAAACCAATAAATGGAAGGAAACCTCCCAGATGCCTAACAACCAGTGTCATGCAGTGGCAGTAAGGAGAGCCAGAGAAAGAGAAAGCAAAGCCGGACTCACACAAGCAAACCCCAAGAAGAGATCACTTTGCAATTCTGGCTCGCCAGCAGAGATTTATGTTCAAACCTTGACCACCAGGGACAGGAGCAAGAGGCCAGACCCTGCCTACCCACCAAGAAATTACTTGTTGGGGAGAATACCAACATGGCACCCCCGTTATGGACAGGGACGCTGAATTGGCAGACCAGCCATAGCCTAACCGTGGGAGATCCTTGTGGAGAAATGGAGTGGAGCTTACTCCCGTTTTCAAGTTATGATATGATATGATATTTTATTTATATCGCGCCCATACGGTGTTTCAGAGCGTGACCAGGTAAAGGGAGCGGGAGCAGGGGAGAAAACAAAAACAGACGATCTTACTAGGCCCAGTGACATTGAGAACGTGCAAGTGCATGGAAAGTGGAAAGGGGGAAAGTGCAACAAAAAAAGGGAGGGGGACAAGAAGTGCAAGGCATAGGATAAATAATAAGTTAGATGATACATAAGTGAATAAATAAGGTGATAAGAGCAGTGATAAGGGCAGCCAGTAAAGGGGGCAGTGCAAGGCAAGTCAGATCTGACTGATAAGTGCAGGAGAGGAGTGGGGGGGACCTGTGAGGGTACAGATAACAGGCCCCAGTGCAGGGGTGGGCGGGAGGCAGTTCCTGAGGATAGGTGACTGGGACAAGGGGGCCCCTTTGGCAGGTGCGGCAGTGCTGAGAAGAGAAGGCAGATCAGCAGGGGAGGATAGTGTCAAAGGCAGATGCTAAGAGGCAGGTCTTAAGGAGCTTCTGGAATCGTAGATGGTTTTCCTCCAGTTTCAGGGTGGCAGCAAGGCCGTTCCAAAGGGAGGCTCCGGCCAAGGACAGAGATCTTCCCCCTGCATGTTTCTTAGAAAAGAGCGGCTGACCCTGAGGGAGTTTGAAGTAGAGGAGCGAAGGGCTCAAGAAGGGAGGTATTTACGTAGGGATAGTTGAAGGTATTTTGGACCCAGGCCCCAGAAAGCCTTGTGGACTATGCAAAGGGTTTTACATTCTTTACATACACGTTTGGGGAAGTGAAAGAGAAAGCAGATTGTCTAGGGAAAGCTGACCAATGGGAGGAAGAGAGGATGTATAAAGGAGGAGGCAGGAAACATGAGGTTGTGGGTTATCCAGGTGCAGTCATCAGTGGTGGTGGAGGTGGACCAGCAGGAGGAAGGAACAAGAGGTGTTGTGGGAGGTATTTATCATAGAAGGTAACGTGTTCGTTCAGTCAGTGTGGGGGTATTGTGGTGTGAGTGTGTGTGTTTGTGTTTCTGTGTCAAGAGTAGTTAGGTGGGGTAGGTCAAGGAGCGATTTTGAAGAGTCAGTTTACAGGGTGAAAGGAGTGAATTTGTTTGGAGTATTGGTTGGAGGGCACTGCAGGTGTTGAATGGCATAATAGTGGTTGAAGGGCAGAGTAGTGGTTGGAGAAGAGATTATTCGTTGGAGGAGGGAGTAGTAGTGTGGATGAGGGAGTATGAGAGTTGAGTGTGAAGAGAGGTAATATCAAAGGGTTGAGGCAAGAACTAGAAGAAGTGAAACGTCAGAAGGACCGGGCATTGTTGGGAGGAGTAAAAAGAAGCAGGAGGCTGTAAGAGTCAAAGAAGGATGATAAGTGTGGGCTTTAGTGAACAAGGCTGAATCCAACTGAGTAAGTGCAAGACACTTTCCTTAATCCATTAGGATACTAACTGGATAGAGTAGGGACAAAAAGAAAGTCCCTGAAGGAGTTAGAGAGACACATTTTAGTGTGCCATCTGTAGCCAAAGACAGGAACAGACAGTGGGGTTACCGGTTGATAGCACTAAACTGGGGTTACAGATAATCTGGTTAGGGATGCCATCCCACAGGAGGCGAGATAGAGAGTTATGGGCATGGGCCCACAACTATTTTAATACATCTTGTGGACCTTCCTTGAGTCTCAGGAGTGATTAAGTGTCTTGTGATGGAAGTTACCACAAACAACTCTGTGGACCTTTTCTTTTTCTTGGTAGTTTTGATTTATTAAATGTCAATTTTGTGGTGTTAAGTATACATCTGGAATCATTTTCTTCAAGAGGAGGTGGTTTATTAGACCTATCTGTTGTTGGCCTACCCAAGTGGAACTAATACTAAATAAGTCAAATGACTCAAACATGATATGATATGAAAATTATATGAGGAGCTGAGAGATAAAATGTCCCCACCCCTACTTCCCCACCCAGAAGAAATTGGGGCGGCCCTACAGGAGCATGATAATCATATGCATTGCACATGCATGGTGGTCCAGGCATCATGGAGAGTAGCCTGGCTCGTTCTTTGCTTATTTTAGGCAGGAGGGAGCCCTCAGCATGGCTCGGAGGGGGGGCCTCCACATTTTGTGTCCCACCACTGTGAGAGATGTGATGGTTGAGAGGCTGGGGACTCACGAGAGTTTGAGTACAAGAGAGAGGAATGTCATTGTGAGAAGAAATTGGTAAAATCAGAAGAGTGAAAAGAAGAGAGAGAATGATCAGTTGAAGGGGGAGGCAGAATGCAGTTAAGCAGAATAAACAAATGATGAGGTTGAGGAGGGAGGTTCATAGAGAAAGAAGTGATAGAGTCTCTCAGAGATTTTTAATTATGAAATTCCATGTGATCGGTTTGCAGTCTTGCCTAATTTGAGATTCTGAGAAGAACCTGGCACTACGTGTGTAGAAAGCCCCTTTAGGTTTTCACAGGGACCAATGGCCTCATTTGATATTATTTATTCAACTATAACACCCAGGGTTGCTCTTTATTTCTTCAACCTTTGCAGATGGATCTGGCTTAGAAAACAATGAAGAGGAAGGGCATTTATATTGCTAAAGTCCCCACTTCATTTATCGAAGTCCAAACCTGTTTTCACCAAGACATATTTGGACCTTATCTCATTGAAGATAAAAAAGCATTGTGAGAAACCACCCCGTGACATCTTATACTCGAGCGTTGATGTAGTGCATACTGCATACTTGCAACCTATAATGAGTGTGAGCATTAGTTATGTGGAGCTGTGCTAGTCACCCCATGTTTTACTTTAGGGTTTACTCCCACATCCTTCAGGAAACAATTTACTTACTATCCTAAATAAGATTTTGCTGCCTTTTACAAACATTTGGTACAGGAGCAAATACTTCTGTTTGCAGATTAAACCGCTTTTAGAAAGACAAATATGTGTTAGACACAAGTTGGTTCAAGGAGAAAGAGAATCAGGCAACAAAAGGTCGTATGGCCAATACTACTTTATCTCCTGCGGACTTCCCAATGTTATATAGAACCGCTTCGCAATGTGCAAATTTAACATGTAATATGTAATCACTTGAAATGATGTAATCACTGTAACTAACGTCCTTAACCTATGTAAGTAATGTCTGGAACTAATAGATGCCTCTGGGCATGGTGAGCTGTACTAATGTCAAAATAAATAAAAAAATATTAAAAAAAAGTACAAACAGCATTCCAGCCCTTCCCTCGCAGGGAACACAGCGTTATCTTTAATCCTGCTATTTGCCTTTTAGCTAGCTGTACCAAGCAGATTATTAACTCTGAGAACTTTGGCTTTCTCACTCTATTGCCAATGTGTCTGAAATAATTAATTTAAAAGTCTTCCCCTCCAAATAGCACGATTGTCTCCCTTAACCTAGAGTTTCTCAGACAAAGCATACAATGTGGTACCTGACATCCTGCCCAGTGAGGAACATGATGGCAGATACACATAAGTAAACTATGATCTGCTCCTCCACAACCCAGCTGGGATTGGGATGGAGAAATGCTTCATATGTCAACCTGCCCAGTTTTTCCTCCGGTTCCCTATCCCTTAGTCAGGAAAAAAAAAGAATTGTATGGCTAAAGGGAAGGTATTATATTTTCCAAAGTTGGATAGGCCTAGTTAATGATATGTTACATTAGCAGGTATATTTGTGTGTCTGCCTCAATAGGTGCACCTTCATGCATGTGTGCCTGCATCAGGGTGTGGGAACCGGCCACAGCATGATTGTGTGTGTGTGTGTGATAGTTTGTGTGTATGAATCTGAAGCAGTATGTGTGTGTCAGACTGCCTGTGTGCAGACCTGCCTCTTTGTCTGCCTGTGTCTCTAGATGGATATGCCTTGCTATATGCAGGTATATTTGCTGTGTATTGAGAACATTTGAAACATTTGGGTCTCACTGTAAAACTGCAGAGATTGAGCAAAATATGCGCATTGTTGCAGAAATTTGACACATATGTGAATTAGATAGCACGTGCACATGTTTTCAAATCGATTGACTACTGCAGCATTGTGGAAACTGGTACATTCCCATAGGGTAATGACTGAGCTGTAATTTACTGAAAAAGGGGGTCCTCTGTTTTGGCATTGTAAATGGTTTGCATGTGCCATGGTTTTAAATTATTTTTAGCTATTCAAGAAACAATTACTTTGAGGAAATATGCCTAATGAATTGCTGTATCACACTCACTTGTATGCTTAAATTCTTCTCATGGCAGAAGACATGTCTCTAAAGAAATCACACAATATTTGAAACCTAATGTTAAACGTTCTAGTGGAAAAAAATGAATTATAAAGATGAACATGCTCTTGATGATTTCATAGGTTATAATGTGCTGATATGGGGTAATACCATGCTAACAACCAGGCTATTATAACAATCCGAAATTGTGCCAACTGGGTACAGAAATGGGACACGGCATTTCAACAAGGGTGAAATCAGAGGCGTAACGGGGTCCCCACCATCACATGTCCTGGAGAGGGTGGAGGACCAGAGGGGCACCTCGCACTTCCCAAAAAATATTTTCTGTTTGAAGTCCTCTGATTTCATTAAGAAATGATTTCCGTTACTCGACCACAATGGAAATAATTTCTTTAAGAAGGCAGAGGGACAATCTTTTTGATTTCATAGGGCTTCCCCCACCCCATGATATGGAGGCCTCCATGTCATGGAGTGGCGGCAGAGGGAGAGCCCCATGAATTTAAAAATAAATAGTTTCTTTTTGAAGTCACTCTGCCTTCAT
Organism: Ambystoma mexicanum; assembly: GCF_040938575.1. Classification (NCBI taxonomy): domain Eukaryota; kingdom Metazoa; phylum Chordata; class Amphibia; order Caudata; family Ambystomatidae; genus Ambystoma; species Ambystoma mexicanum. Next base: position 929,829,148 of record NC_090921.1, on the reverse strand, counting down.
AAAGAAATTGTTTGCATTATGCTTCGGTCCCATAATGGAAATGATTTCTTTATGAAGGCAGAGTGACTTCAAAAAGAAACTATTTCGTTTTGAAGTTATAGGGCTTCTGCCTCACCCCATGACATGGAAGCCTCTAGCACCTCAGGCATGACCATCATATCTGCTGCTGGAGGCTGAAGGCCTCTTCGTCTGCACCAATGGATTCAAAATATAAGAACATTTATTTTGTTTAAATGTGTGTGTGTGTGTATTATGGTATGTGTGTGACTGAGTATGTGCATGATGCATGGGTTGCTGCCTGTGTGTGCGTGTTTGAGTGTATGGTGGATGATGTGTGATTTGTATTACTCCTAGACCTACTCTTCCTTGTTCCAGTACATGTGTATGAGGCATTTTGCCTCACACACAAGTACTGGGACAAGGTAGAGGGATGTAGAGTTAATGCCTGGTTTAGTTACCTGTAATCTTCACTGATCCTAGCCCTACAATTCCACATCCCAGTACTTGTGTATTGAGGCACGTTGCCTCAAACACAAGTACTGGCATGAGGTAGAAGGACGTGAATGTAATGCCTGGCTTAGATATCTGTAATTTTCATTACCCCTAGTGCCACTCTTCCTCATCCCAGTACCTTTTAGGCAAGGTACCTCATACATAAGTACTGGGATGAGGAAGAGGGACATGGAGATAATTCTGGGCTGGGGAGCTGATTTTGGGATACTTGGTAGGAGGGAGAGGGGACATTTGGGGGGTGGGTGCACACTCAATCATAATGGTCATCCATGTTCATATTAAACAGGCATGATATGTGTTAGTAGTGGTTCGACTGGCATTGTGTTGCAGCCAGTCTAATAATTTCTTACTGTGGCTTGACTTTTTGCCTGGGCATCTCTGATAAAGCATTCCTGCTAAGTATAATTATCTGGATAGACTGACATTTGGGTGCAGCCAGTCTATCTGTTTCTCAGTGGTTGCTCACCTACAATGGTTCGACCCACCAGCCCCCTTTCCCATAATAAAGGGGCTGAGGGATCAGCACAGTGAAACACTGACCCTCCCTCAGCTGCTTTTTCCAGCTGAGGGAGCACTACTGGTCTAGCTGAACTGTCAAAGGGAAATGTGGTTTCCCTTTCACAGTTCTGTTCCCCAGCCGTGCATGCTGAATGAGCTATGCAAGGTTGGGGGCCTTTTGTTTTCCCAGCCTTTCAGAACCCATTAGAAATGCTGGCTGGGGAACTGCATGTCTGTATGTACGAGGGGGTGCTCCTGCAACTCCTGACACATTCTAAGAGAGCAGGCTGGAGCGGGCCATTTCATCACCCACACTCAGGGTCATGCACGCATGACTTAAATCAGCTCTCCTTCAGAGGAGCTGTGGGGCCCAGGTGACGTGGATGGTATTTTTTACTGTAAGTCTATGATATATGTCTAGTAAAAAAATACCATCCATGCCTTGTATGCACACATAATCACATTGATGAGAAGCTGTGTGGACCAGGGGGCTGGCATGGCATGTTTTACTTTCCATCTGTGATAAAGCAAGCATGATAATGTGTTATCATGTGTCTGTACTAGCAGTTTGGGGCAGCCAGTCTAGCCATTTCTTACTGTGACATGACATTTTGTATTGGCAACACCAATTTCAAATTGCCTTTTTACCCAATTTTTCTCAAAGGTGTACTGTAAAATCCACTATTTTAACATAACATTTGTTTTTAAATTGCAGGGTCTATAACGCCCCTGCGCAACCCTTTTTGTTCAGGCATATTTGGGGGAAATATTGACATCCCTCCAATTAAAAAAAATCACCAGCCACACTGCCATTTCTTACTGCGGCATTGTATATTTGTCTCGACATCTGTAATAAAATAACCATGATAATTGGTATTGCTTCGACTGCCATTTTGGTGCAACCAGCCTAAGTATGGCTTAATGTGGCATGGCATGTTTTACTGTAATATCTTTATTATGTGTCTAGACAGGTCTTAATTGTGTGGCCAGTTGAAAAAGATTTCATTGTGGCATGGCATTTTTAGAAACAAAGCATTAAATTAATGAAAACATTAATGTTGCTGTGCACGGTTGGTGACTTGCATATATTGGATTTTTAGGTTGGTTTTACCCTACAAAACAATTGCAAACACTCTGGCTTTTTAGCCAATTTTTCACAGAAAGTGTGCTGTGTAACGCATTACAACACATATTTATATCTTTCTCCTAGTGAAGTATGCAACGTGCCCCTGCAGCAGCATAATCATTGTGTGTATTGCGCAAGTGTGGTAGTTAGGCTGGCCCAGAGTGGGCACAACCTGTGATTTGTTGCTGAGCTTGGCGGGACCACATTATCATGGCTTACAGTGGGCCATCAAACTGTGTGCTGCGCCACTGGGTGAATTACATGGATTTTGAAGATCACAGTTGGAATGGCAGTGATGTGGTACTGGCTCGGACTACGAGACTCACTGTGTGGAATTGACTTGTGTGCATTCAAAAAAGTTGCTATTCTGCTCTAGGTCGCTTTAAAACACACCCAATTGTCGTTAAAGCATTAGGCCAAATGTGCATCTAAAAATTTATTTGAAGTTGTAAGAAAACTGCATTTGTCACACATCTTATTTATGTATTTATTTAGTTGATTTAATCAAATTAATGATTTTTACAAACGAAATCGAAATCAAAACGAAGTGAAGAACAAAGAGTAAAGCTGAAAGCTGAAAAGGGAAAAGAAACTGAAGTGAAACCGAGGTGAAACCGAAAAGAGAAAAAAAAAAAAAAAAACATGTTGGTGAAATTTGGATGTTGAGTAGAACTTAAGTTTTCAGAGAGATAGAATAAACTTAAGAGTCTGTGTGGTAGCGATAGTCCAGGTATTTCTTTCTCCGCTCATCAGACGTGTCTACCACGTTTCTTCTTCCCTGGTATATGATGCAGAAAGGTGTGGTAGCAGAAATTTCTCACCTATGGCTCTGGTTCCTGGGCAATTTAAAAGGAGATGGCGTATGGTTTCTACGTGTGTCTCGTTTTTGCAAAAACGACACGTGTTCAAGTTACTTTGTCCTCTGAGTTTTAAGATCTCATTTGTCGGCAGTAGGTTCAGAAGCGCTTTCAAGAACAAGTTTCTGGCAGCTTTATTTGGGAACTTGCTCAAATAGTTCGGAACAATGTTTAGTTTGCTCTGATAGGGAGGCAAATGGCTGACTGATTTTGCTTTAGATGCATTGTTCAGGGTTTCAATCCAGTCGAGCTCACTGATTTTCCTTTTTATTTTTAGCGAATTGCCGATGAGATCCTGCTCCGAAGAGTTAATTTCCACAAGCTTCTTTTTACGAGCCATTTCCCAAGATTTTAACACAGAGGGGGAAGATGTCAATAGTTCCGTGCGTACGATAGCTAGCACATGAGGACAGTCCAAAAGCAACAACTTCCTATACAGTATCATCGATTTAATTTCCATGGTCCCTTCCAACGATAATAGGCCAAGCTCTCTTCTGATCAAGGGGGCCCATGCTGACTTGGGGAGACCTAGAACAGTACGCCAAAATAGACCCTCTAACTTCAGCCACAAGTTTGTAGGTGTGTGAGGGAGGGCTTCTGCAGCATAGGTGAGGGATGGCACCACCTTCATCTTGTAAAATTTTATCAAGGGCAACAGGGAAAAAACACCGAACTTGTTGTCCAATGCCTGGCCTTGTGCCGCTAGGTTTTTTACTTTGGTCATTAAGCAACTTTGGAGGGTTGCGTTTATACTCGAGCTGTCCAGTGCTACTCCCAAGTATTTGATATTGGCGACTTTTTCCAGTGCTACCCCGTCCAGGTACCAGGCAAGTTTTTCCTTTGGTCTTTTGTGTTTTTCCATTATCAGGATCTTGGTTTTGGCTGTGTTTATAGTTAAATCATTTGTTTGAATATATGTCGCCAGATGGTCAAGTTGACGCTGGAGACCAATAGGAGTCAAATCCATTAAAATTAGATCATCGGCATAGAGTAGTCTCGATGTTTTCGACTTGCCCATAGTCGGTGGAAAAGAGCGGATCATTTGCTCCGAGGCTTTGAAATCGCCGAGATAGGCAATGAAGAGAGACGGAGCAAGGGGGCAACCCTGTTTCACTCCGCGATCAACTGGGATTTCAGATGATAACAAACCCGCCTGAGTTAGTCTCACTCACACCCTTGTTTCTTGATGTAATGCTTGAATCGGTTGGAGGAGTTCAGCCGGGCATTTCCAAAGACTCAGTTTTCTCCACAGGCGCCCACGGTTTACTTGATCGAAAACTTGCGCCAGATCTATGAACGCTAGAAACACTCGTGGGCCTCCTCCCAACACCTTACTTTTGAGTGTGCTGAGAAACATGATGTTAGATGGTGTACCGCTGTTTTTTGTAAATTCCGTTTGAAACGAGTCAGCGCACTCGGCCTCCGTGGCCCAATCCTGAAATTTTTGTAGTAATAGAGAGCCAAACACCTTACCAACCGTATTCAGAAGTGCGATAGGGCGGTAGTTTTTTGGATCTTCTGTCCGGCCCTTTTTGAATATCGGGACTATGATAGATGTTGTCCATGAAGACGGAATTTGCCTTGCCTGTTTGCAGCGTTTGAAGATTTCACTTATCAACACAGCCCACTGACTTGGATATTTCTTTAGGTCAAGGTTTGTTATTCCGTCCGGGCCGGGTGCTCGCAATGGTTTCAGTCTATGCAGGACTTTGAGAATCTCAGATTCACTGCTCAAATCTATCCATGGTGCTAGTTTTGTAGTAAGTTCGAAGGAGCTTGACGATGCAGGCGCTTTGAACAGATTTGAATAGAATGTTATCCAAGTTATTTCCCCAATAGGGTTTGATGGTAAGATCTCGTGAGGCGACAAAGAAGATCTTAAGAGCGCCCAGAACTCTCGGGGGTGGTGGCCTCAGACAAGCTTCAACATAGCTTCGGCACCTTGTTGGTAAAAATTGCTACGGTGGTGCCTGAGCCATGATTTGCAAGATTTCTTTTCTTGATTCAAGGTTGCCTGATTTTCAGGTGAAGGAAAAACACCGAATTTTCTTCTGGCTCGCCTTACTGATCTCCGTCTTAGGACCAGTTCTTTGCTGTATTGATGTCTAGCACAATCGTTATTTTGTCTGAGGCCAGCAAGTTTAGCTCTAAAAGGAACCAGAAGTGGTTGATAATCTGGTAATTGCGGGTCATTCAGTAGGTTGTGCTCATTTTCAATTGCCAAATATTGAGCCTGTATCTTTAAGATCGAGGTTTCTGAGAGTCTTAGGCGATTTTGCTGGTTATTTAACTCCACTTGTACTGGCGTGACTGAGTTCACAAGCCTTGTAGTCTTCCATTTCAATACAAGCAGGTTATGGTCGCTAGCCGAGGACCTGCGTACCTCGAACGAAGTGGTCAACGCTGCCAAGAGCCTGCTTATGAAGATGTGGTCGAGGTCCGCTGAGGATCTGAACGGTTTACAAGCTAAAGGAGACTAATTTCGAAAAACTCCACATAGTTCACAAGGCCTTTCCTGATAGAGGCCCTTGCCTGCCAAGTGAAATTGTTCTGAAGCATTGTCAGCAAAGAACTGACATTGTTAAGTGGCATTAACTACGCTTTGTTTCGTAAAAACACAACTTTAATTGAATCAAAAGCAGAGATGTCAGCAATGTAATGTTCATGCTCCATTTAATTGACAGTAGGACACTCACACACAGGCTGCTGCCGTGTACACAAATCAATTCACATTGTTTTCATACAACGTGTAGTGCTTGCAAATAGAAACAATTCACCTGCGAATAGCCACATATCATACTTTTAAAATCAAAGATTATATTTCATGAAAGTAAATGCCCCTGAATAATCCACAGATTGCATTTTAAAAGTCAATTGGGGGTTCTCAATTAATAAAGATGCATCTGCAGTACAATTTGGCTGTCAAGCCATTTTGAAAATTCAATTGCTTATGGAGACGAAAGACTTGGGCAACAGGAGAATGATACATGGTTATGGGAGAGAACAATATAATTGATTTTTACACAACAACCGACTGCAGTTTTTAATTCAAGGGCTAAGGAACAGTCGGCTTGTTGAATCATTATTGTAGGTTAGTTGAATTGTATTATAGGCTATCTCGGTTTTGTTGTGGGGAGACAGCCCAAACTGCACGTCATGACACCATGTCATTCATTTACACAGACTTTTTAATTTAAAAAAAAAACAATGTAACTATGGAGACAAAGAGTATGTAGCCTGCTGGTTAATTATATCAAACTTAACATTAGACGTTAATGTCCCCAGATCAGGATTGGCTAGCTGGAAATAGCCATTATTTAGATAAGCCTGAGTTCACTCTATGAATCCAAATGGGAGAGATGCCACAGCATTTCTCAGTTTCCTAGATTCCAGATTCCATGTGGGGCAGAGTTGGCGGACAAAGCTGACCCACAGATCTGGATAGGACTTCTGATTGGCTTTGGGGAGAAGAAACAGCAGCAATTCTAATATATTTACTAAAGCACTGTACATCTGATTTCTGGGCCTATAACTGACTCTTTAACAATGTTACCAGATTCATACTTGCTTATATAGATTGTTGGATGACTTAAGCCTTTTACCAATTTTGCACATATAAGCCTTTTCAAAGAACATCTTTTTGTTTTCGTGGTCTTGGAAATCCAGTAGTGGCCATGATATATTTTGAATAGAAGAGCTTCCAACTGTTCTCTGGTGTACGGAGATACACTGAGCCATGGTGTGCAGCAACTATGGACAAAGCACACCTAGAAATGACTGCTTCTCCTGGCAGTTCTTCAAGCTTATATACTTGGGCTCATATATGCACTAGTGGGTATATGGGAGATTTTAACAGGCGGATGTAAATTGTTTTACCTGCATTTCTATCCATGAATTTAGCTTATTTTTATGCAACTATCCTAACAGTATTCGGCTTTTGACAGAGTTGTTTTAACCCATAGCAATTAATGTGGTGTTAACATCCCATCTGGTGGCCCAGATCGGGTGTTATTGGCCCGGGCCTGAGTAAAAAGCCTGCCTGGAGAGAGGGCCTTTAAAGATAACAACCGATCCGGAATGCCAGAGAGTGTGTTAAGGGCATTATCCAAAGCGGTACCCGGGATGTTAAAAAAAGGGCATTTTTATTCATTGAACTGGACGACCCACGTGTCCTGTTCAATGAATGAAAATAATGTCCCAAGCTGGCCACCATGAAAATGGAAGGAGGGGCTCCAAACTGAGCACCTCTTCCATGTCCATTGTTGCCACGGATCAGGAGAAGGGCTGTAGTGGCAGAGGGGCGGTTGTCGCTGCAGAAACAAGTAAGTGGGGCAGGGTTTTGGGGGAACATAAAAACATTAAAGCTAATGGAGGGTGGGAGAAAGATGGCACTAGGGCAGGGGAAGCAGGTGGGGGAAAAATGGCACTGGGGCAGGGGAAGCAGGTGGGGGAAAGATGGCGCTGGGGCAGGGGAAGCAGGTGGGGGAAAGATGGCGCTGGGGCAGGGGAAGCAGGTGGGGGAAAGATGGCGCTGGGGTAGGGGAAGCAGGTGGGGGAAAGATGGCACTGGGGCAGGGGAAGCAGGTGGGGGAAGATGGCGCTGGGGTCGGGGAAGCAGGTGGGGGAAAGATGGCGCTGGGGTAGGGGAAGCAGGTGGTGGAAAGATGGCACTGGGGTAGGGGAAGCAGGTGGGGGAAAGATGGCACTGGGGCAGGGGAAGCAGGTGGGGAAAAGATGGCGCTGGGGTAGGGGAAGCAGGTGGGGGAAAGATGGCGCTGGGGCAGGGGTAGCAGCTTCCAGGTTCCATGCAACGTGGGATGAGATTAACGTTTTAGGCTGCGATCCAAGGAGCATGATTGTTTCCTCCCCTCATCCCAGGTGCTAATGGGTTTACAATGCTTGCAACACTATCCTCTCTGCTGGTTCATCAATCCTGACAGCACTACTATGACTATCTGTTTGTTTTATAGTGCCATTATTTTATGTAGCTATGCATATTATTGATGGGTTGTAGGCGTTTGCGTCCTAGTAGTGAATAGAGAAGTGTAGGATTTCATTTAATTTCATTTCATTTTTATTTTATTGAATTTATAGAGTGCTTTTCGCCAAAGGAGCTGAACAATAAACATATTAAAAAACAGTATAATTCATGATGATAAAAATTGTGCATAGGTACAAGTTACATCAGAAGGGAGAGAAGCCAGAGAATTTAAGAGACAAGAGAAGGTAAACAATAGGTTTTGAGGTTTGTTTTGAGGTCTGTTTGAATGCTACAAAGAGATGAGTTGGAACAAAGTGAAAGGAGAAGAGCATTCCAGTGTTTGGGAGCCAGAAAGTGTAAAAGAGCAGAAAGAAGACGAAGCACAGGGAGACTTAGGAACAGTTAGAAGAAATACATTCTGTGATCGTAACGGGTGTGAGGGCACATAGAATGAATCTAAGGTGGAAAGATAGAGGGGGAGCCAGACCATGAGTGCATTTGAAAACAATTGAGAGAAAGTGGTAAAGAAGACAAAATTCAAAAGTATGTGATGAAATTGAGAGTAGGGAGATTGTGATGGAAGGCCGAGGGTGTAAAGAGAAAAGGAGACGAATAGAGGAATTATAAATGGATCAAACAGGATGAAGGTGGGAAGCAGGGAGAGGAAGAAATAAAGATGAACAATAGTCCATGAGGGACAAGAGAGAAAAGAAGACGTTTCATAGCATGAAAAGGAAGATAGGGGCAGAGATAACAAATGACAAAAAGAGCATAGCGTCAAGAGCTGGCGATGGAAGAAATATGAAGAGAAACGGGTCAAAGATAACAAACAAGTTGCGCGCAGATGGAAACAATGGAAGAAAGGATGGGGAAAGGAGAGAGGGGGTCGTGAGGTTGGAGAAATAATAGAGGCTGGAAAGAAGAGAATCTCAGTTTTTGAGGGATTAAGCGGTAGGAAAAGAGAGGGCATCCAGTTCTGAAATACAAAATGAGAGTTTGAAACAGTAGAGTGAAGAGGATAATCAAAGGAGGAAAAGGAGAGAAAGATCTGGGTGTCATTGGTGTAATTTGTATTTCATACAAATGAAAAGAGAGATGTAAGGAAGAGATAAGGATAGAAACGGGAGCAGTGTAAAGGCAGAAAAGAGGCCTGAGGGTGCAAGGATTTTAGCTAAATGAATTCTAACACAAGGCACTGCTTTTTATTTGACCATAATATTTGTATTACTCACATTATATCTCTACTAGAGAATACACATACATGTTAAAAAAAAAGATGAGAACATTAATAATGTGTTTCTGTTAATGATTAGAAAAGAGAAATGATATGGCACATGTAATCCTGTTAGTGATAGACTTGTAGAAGACGGTTAGTGGTGACATCTAATGTTAAACATTCACAGTTGGGTATTATACATTGGTTCCTAGATGTTCTGGGGGTAGGCCAACAAAAATATTGATGCTCATTTGTAAACCTGTCACAGGCCTAGTTGTGTCTTCTCTTGCACTCCATGCAGAAATGCACCTCTTACCAGAGCTGTGCATTATTATATCACTATTCCCAGCTGTAAAAGCTGCCACAGGCAATGTTGGCATTTGTACTACCTCTGAGGTGGTGTTAAGCCCTGGAAAGCAGACAATCACGAAACGTTATTTCCTGTTATAAATCATATTCTGGTTTGACTAATATCAGTCGTTCAGTGTCCTTCACAATTTGTCATAACCTGTCATGGGAACTTCTTGTGGGAGAACTCTTAAACTCCCCATAAAAACATCCTTTAACATTATAAAAATTGTATGCATATTACTGAGATGAGTGTTTTAAAAGAGCACACTTTCCCACAACATATGTGAAATAATCCAGTGTGGAGACACTTGCTTCTGTCTCTAAAATGGTCTTAAAATTGTGCCAGTGCTATTCATTTTTACATCCGCAACATGCATTAAAATGGAGCATTTTCCACACTAAACGGAAAACGTTCCCAGGGGATATACCTATTTAATCTTTCATGAAAAGCATGTTTTCGCAATTTGGGCTACCTTTCTTTACTGGGCCTATTTTTCGCTCCTCTACAACATTGATCCTGGGCCCTCATAATAACAGTCCTGTGCATTTCTCCCAGTCTGCAGTTTGCTAGAACCCTGTGCGCTGGGAGGACAAAGCTGAGCAAAGACTGCCACTTCTGCACACCAGGGCCAGACTCCCTATAACAATCCACTTTTCTATATCCATTGCCAGTGTCTCGGAGGGCACTGACTTGCCCCATCAGCCAAACTGCATTGGCAGCAGGGGAGTTGCTAGGTCTGGAAAAGACCCGGGGCTACGCTGATGTCGGAACTGTTGGTACTGGGGGCTAGCTAGTCTTTTGGCTGTAGCTCCTGAGATTCTATCTGGGCTACAACCAAAATATCAGGGGCTATAGCCCCTTTAGCCCCCCCCCTAGCAACGCCCCTGATTGGCAGGTTTTAATTTCCACAGAAACTATGCGTACAAAATCAAGATGCCTTTTTTTCGGCCTTGTGGTTTGATGTTGAGGGGTTCAGTAGTCACTGTCATTTTACCCTATGGTCAGCAGCCACACGATGCTCCTGACTAATCCGAGAGTATGTGCTGCGCGGGGCTTCTTGCCGCTCGCTTTCAAACCATCTTCTGCCTGACTGCACTTTCAATTCCAATGAAGTGCCATTGACTTCTGCACAAGCAACCAGGCCCTTCACATCTAGGTAGCAGCACACTGCACACAATAATACGCATTACCTTGGCTAGGTTGTGTGGATTTAATGGATTTGCTATGCAATTTGTCATTAAAGGTGGTGCACCACAAAGAAATATGCTTTGTGAGGCCACCTCGTTTGGCCTCGTTTGGCTAAAGAAATGGTCTACAATGGCCCTTGACTACCATGAAAACCACTGAATGGCAAGATATGCACCTGCTCACAACTGCTAATACGTACATATACATTATTTAAAATATAAAATGTATCCTCTAGCCCACGTATTGCCTTCCCTGTGTAACTCATTCTCCAATATACTGATGCTTACAAATGCTATTAATAGGTGGAGTGGGCTGCAAGGACAATCATCTTGCACAAATCGTGGGCTGAAACCCACAATCTAAGTCTGCGTTCCCAGCAAGATGAAGGCTGCTCACACCATCCCTGCGATCTTCCCCCACCGGCCCTCTGTTGACAGCCCCCGAGTCTCTGCTCCTAACCCCCTGTGTCTTCACATCCAACCCAAATGTTCCTGATTTCCCTAGTGGCGGCATCCCCGCTGCCTCACTTCTCACATAATGGCTGACTTTAAAATATAAGAGGGACTCCGACTGAACCCCGCCTTTCATTTTTATGGCGCCATCTTAGGTGAGTATTTGTTTGAATGAACGGGATGTCGCAAGTGTGCAACCCATTCACTGTAACAATAAGATCACTATCAGCACCCCATATTAAAAACCTGTGGTGGTAATAGCAATAATACCGATGCCAGCAGGCTGGAACAGCCAATAACAGCATTGGTGGGCATCATTATTTAGGTCCTTGCCTTGCTCTGGTGTATAAATTGAGCCCTCAGCCATTGCCTACTGATCCAGCTTGTCGGCACTGGCATTAGTGCTATACAGTGTGAATATGCACTCTTGCAACCACTGGGAACAACTTGTTATAAAATGAAAAAGGTATTAAGAAAACAAAACACAGTTTTACAGTTTTTTGCCCATTCATGTTCCCATAGGGGAAAGAGTGCAGTTTTTGAACAGCCATAGCAGGAAAAGCACTGAGCAGATTTGAACCAAATAAGAAATGGCTTGGGCACAACCCATGCAGTAGTTTGTAAAATATTAGACAGTGAAGGGGTGCCCTCTGCTCCTTAAAACCTCTATATTGACGGTGGTGCTTTTTACAGCGGAGATGCTGAGCGAGGCTAATAAATGTTGACTTGCAGGATGGATTTGGATGACATTTTCCAAACAGTTTGTCAAGATCTCCACTTAGCTAGACATTTCGGGAACAATTCATTAGAACATCTTAATGTTTTTAAGAAAACCCAAAAAAGCTTTTTTCAGTCTATTCACATTCATTTTCCGCTAGAGAAAAAATGCAGTGTATGAACAGCTGTAGCATGAAAAATGCTTGGCAGATTTGGACCAAATAAGAAACAATTTGGGCACAAAGTGTTGACTTAGTTTCCTTGACTGGTTTGGGGTAAATCAATCCAGTAATTTTTAAAATATTCAACAGACAACGGGATGCCCCGTATGTATATGCATTAAAAGCTTTATATATCGGTCCCGATGATTTGCAGCAGAGAGGCTGAGAAAGGCTAATCACTTTTGATGTACTGTATGGATTTGGATGACATTTCTGAAACAGAAAGTTTGTCAAGACCCCCTGCCCCAAAACTGGAACTGTTGGTAACAATTTGTTAACAATAGTCTACTCCCATTAATTTCCCCGTAGAGAATAAGTGCAGTTTTTGAAGAGCCGCAGTGTGAAAAACACTGGACAGATTTAAACTCTTCTGATTGGGTAGTCACTTCTAGGGGAACACTGATTGTTTCGAACGACAGCACTTAGATGGCCTGGCAGGGCCCGAGGCACTATATGAATAGCAATAGCAATAGTAGTAACAATAGCAATAGCAATCACATCAGACTAGGGGTCAGGAGTGGGAAATAAGATGCCATGTAAAATTGGGGATTTGGGGGTGGGTTGGGGAGCAAGTTACGGGTAGAAAATGTTCAGTTTATCAGTGGAAGACTGTGTGAACCTCATGAGATAACAGAAGCCACACTGCAAGACGTGTTCAGAAACAAATGTGCATCACACAAAGCAATGAGCGCTAGGGGGTAATGGGAAAGGAGTTGAGTGAAATAAAGGACCTGGAAAAAAGGAGGGCAACACCTGTTGATTGCCAGTGAGGAATTTCTGTTATTGTTTTTTAATGTTGGTTTGTGTGTGTGTGTTGCCGCAAATTCTTCGGTATCATGATTTGTGATTATTCTACTATTTAACAGTGTTCATGTATTTTCTTTGAGTTTTCCTACTCTGTCTTTATGTATGATGCAATATTCTCAATTTTTTCAGTGGCACATTTTTTGGGAGTTAGATCAACAAACTGAAAATTAATTGACAAATTCCCATTCTCACTACCCCACACTTTTCTGGCTGTATCCTTTGAGGCTATGCTTTGAAATACTGGCTGCTCATTTAAGGGTGTGGGTTCTAATAGCCACCCCAATAAGATGTTGTGATTTGCTCTAAAAATGTTGCTGTCATCACATTTTATATCTTGGAATCACATAAATGTGAAGCTAGCATGTTTGAATCCATGCTTACTTAATCTGTTATGAGCATGTTCATGCTTTTCAGTATTTCTGCAATTTACAGAGCTGCTTCAGCATATAGTTTCCTGTATTTTACGTGTGTGTTGTGCTCTACAGTAGAATGAATGGTCTTTGTAGTGTAATGCTACCTACTCTGTAAGCTACAAGGCCTTTAGTTGCTGTTACGGCACATGCTAAGGGATTATCAAATGATTCTTGTATGAACACTATAACAAGATTCCCTGCCATTGGGCAGTGGAGAGCAAAACAGGCTCCCAAGGTCACCTCTTGGTTATCTCAAGAACCCCACGACCAAGGAAAACCACGATTGAGAATCTTCGTAGACTATGTAAAAACATATACATTTTGCATTATAATGTTGGCCTAAGCACATACACATTGAACCACACTATTGTGGCCCCCAAACGCCATCTTGGTTGTTTTGCTCTCTTTTCCGAGTTTTCATTCCGAATGTGGTAAAGATTCACAAAGTCACCACTTCAGAAACTCCTCAAACATGTCCCTGCACAGGAATGCTAAATCTGCTGAGCACATTGTTTGTCTTTAACCTGAGGGCATTGAAGTGCTGGCACAAAGCTAACTAATCTCTAAATTAGGTGCCAACCTATCTTCTTGGGCTCTCTTGCCCTTTCCATAGCTAATTGTGAAGGTGCATCTCGACTATTAAAATTAAGCACAATTCATGGCATATGTTGTTCTGAAAGACTGAGCTACTGAGTAGAAATACAGACTGACCTTTTAGTCTATAAACAACATGGATAAAGTAACGCAAGGAATGATACCTTGTGTTAGGAACATGATAATATCCTACAACCCACTCTGCTCTGCTTCCCAGACAGTAAATTGTCTGCGACATGGCGCACAGTGTTCCAGCATATGTTGCAACGGTAAAATGCCCACGTCTGCAGGTCATGAACCATCATCAAATGATGGGTTAGCACAAAATCACCATGGTATTCTAAATGTATAAAGTGCACTCACTCCCCCATGTTTTAGCTCACATTCTCTATGCCTGTACACATGCATTGACAAACTTGGGTCCGCTTAAGAGATAATAAACTGTTGGGGCACGTGGAATATGAGGGTTAGAAGATTTGGTACGTTTATTAATCACGTATCCTGGCTAAACTCCAACAAATTCTGGGGAAGTTTATCCTCTGGTCAGGAGACTGGTCTCTCAATGGAACTCGTCAGAGCCCTAAGGGAACTTAATTTGATTAGTGATTGAGTCCTGATGTGGAGAGAAGGAAGTGATTGGTAATCAGAGTCGTATAGGTCCATGCCAGCGCTTTCCTTTTTCCCTTTGTTTGTTTGTCAAATGGAGTTGTTTCTGCATAATGTTTGCTTTTGGAGACCAAATTGCTAGCCTATATTGAAATATGATGTTTTATGCTGCCTCTGTTGATACCATCCATGTTTCTCATGTCTTGTTTTAGTATTTGTGATATAGTCTTTTTTTAAGTGAAGAATTTAGTGAATGGGTTTTGTAAATTGATTGATGTGTTTCCGTTTTATCTTTTGTATGTATTATTCGGTAAGTGTTAAAAGTCAAATGTTGGCTATTGTACTATAAATAAAAAAAAAACTGTTGTCTATATATTTGTTCCTCGTGACTGTTGTGTCTTCATTTCTTTGCAGTAGCCTCATAGTTTTGGAAAAACAACTAGCGGGAGTCTGAAGTTCCCTCTATTCAGAACTAAACAGACATGATGTACTCTTTCCTTTTAAGGGAATGATACTTCAGGTAATTGTTTTCAACAGAGAGTATAGTGATACTTTATTTTCAAAGCTAAAGCAACTGCGGAAAACAAAATATGTGCCCCTTCTGCAGAGTTGCAGAAGGAATCTTACGACTTTATAAACACATGTAAATATGAAGTTACTACAAACTATCACTTGCCAAACAAAGTTAAGTGAACCCACATTGATCCCACAAGTCCCTAAAACAAACACTAGTTGTTCTCCTACCTACGGCTACAGTTTTTTTCTTTTCTTTGTTACGATTGTTTCACAATAGGCAGATTAGGAGAATTGAAACAGCTTCACAAGATTACCAGATGTTTGTCTGACAAGAAAGTCGCATGCTGGGAAGGAAGAAGGACCATGACTGAAGCAGGCAGTGGCAGTAGCAGCAGGGCATCATGGAATGGGAGGTTAAGTTCAGGTTTAAAATGCCAAATGGTGGTAAGGTTAAATATATGTTTAAAGCAACTCCCTTTAGTCCACTCTGACCCTGAGTGCCTTGTCCAACTACAGAGTAGCCAAGCCGGCACAGTATATATGCAAAACAAAACCCAAAGTATCACACACAGGGAGGAGAGACAGGTATGCCTGTGCCAATCCTTGTTAGTTGCTTTCAAGAGGTGAGCAGCAGACCCCTGAAGACCTCTGTCTTGGAAACCCTCAGTGTGGCTAGAACAGCAGTGGAGACCAGTAAGTAGGAGACATTGGTGTGTGTTAAGGTGCGAAAAGAGGGTACTAGAAATAATGCAAGATCTTGATGGGAGGATATTTGTGGTTGCAGGGTGAAATCAGTGATAGTGGGCAGCATGACGGAGCCAGAGTAAGAATTTAGTAGGCAGCAGAGAGATAAAGGTTGAAACCGGGAAAGAAAAGAGAGGATACCACCTGGAAGAAGGAGAAGAATATTGTGAGGACAGGAGATATTACGTGGAAGGTGTTGGTGGAAGATATTGTGATAGAGGAGATAAGAAATAGTAATTTAAAGCGGAAAAACAAACTCTGTAAGAGAAAAGGAAGAACATTCTATCAGGGAATACTATCAGGAAGGAGAACAGGAGAGTTACTAATTGGGAGAGAAAGAAGTGAGATGAGGGAGTTGAAGGAGACCAAATTGCAAACTTGTGTTGAGAAGAAGGAGTAGAGTCAGGATTTCGATAGAGAGTTTCATTGTGAGTAGGAGAAAGGGACAGATGCAGAAACAAAGTATACAATGAGAAGGAGAGATAACATCAGAGAAGGGACTATTGTAGGCAGAAGGAGGAAAAGGGATACCTGTTGTATAAAGAATTGCATGTTACAGCTTCTGTCTGCAGAGTAGGCAATTGTGTTTGTTCAAAAAATCACAACGCATGGCACTGAACTCTATTAACATTTTGAATGAAAGACTCACAACCTTCTCTAAATGTATTGTGACCATGTGCACCCATGTCACTGCGACCACCATTTCCACCAAAGGACAGTTCACTAACGTTACTGCATATGTCATCTTCCAAATTGTCCTTTAGATCTTCCAATAATCTCCTCCTGAACATGTATAACATTGCCCACACTCTAGTGTTGCTTTCATTGAAAGCATTCTTACCACAATCTCTCTTGGTGGTGTTGTGTGCTCTTCTTTCACAGGAAACTATGGGCCTGATTCATGCAATGTTTTGCACGGTGCAAAGCGACTTTTCACTGGTGAAAAGTGACTGTGTACTGCCAACTAACACCCTGATTCATGGAGCAGTGCAAGGTGTATTATTGTAGTGGAAAGTCACCTGAAAAAATTCCATGAGTCAGGCCCTTGATGCCGTCCTCTTGCAATGACCTAGTCACCTTTAGTCAATCCTTGTAATCTGGATAGCACACATAAAGACAATACAGATCAAATCTCCTTCTAGTAATGATTGCTCTTGTGCTTTAGTTGGCTTACTGTCTGCAGTCTGGCTGTCCTTGATTTTCTCTTGAAACAGAATATATATTTAGAAGAGATAAAGAAACAAATTAAAGCCCCTGAAAAGGGCCTTTTGACCAGACCTCTTCTCTGAAAAGCTTTATGAACAACTAGCCGTCCCCGACCACGCGTTGCTGTGGCTCAGTCTGGTTAAATGGAAAACAATGACAAGAGAAGGCCGCGTTTCTAATATGTTTAATTTCACAATGCTTGTGGGCACTTTTGAATGAGGCAGTTTAATTTTCCCGGCGGCTCAACACATTCCTTTTGTTTCTCCATTAAACTTTAGAGCCTTGCAATAAGGACACACTTCAGTCATGGTGCCGATGAGAACATGCTGGCTCAAACTATAATCATCAGCTGGGTTGTACTGGAATGCAAGGCGATTGTAATCGCATCATTGTTGAGCACGGAGTTGTGTTTGACACTGATCTGCTGTTTCTCGTTGACGTCTTTCAGCCACTCTCAGCCTGTCGTGTTTATTCTATGGAGAAGGAAGCAGATCTGAAGCTGCAGAACGGGATCCGTGCATCCTGAAGTCTAGCTGCACGTGCTTCCTCGGCAGGTATTTGAGCCATTCTAAATCGGAAACATTTAAATGGAATCGTAAAATATTTAGTATAGCGTGTGTTGCTTTTACGTCCAACAGATGGCGCTGTTTTTCAGGTGTGACATCTATCTATAATAGGTTTATAAAAACACACACCTATTTGAAAGCAACGTTGTTTCAAAATTTCAAAGCAATCGGTGATGAACTTTCCGACATTTGAGATTTTGAACAAATGAACATTTACATTTTTATTTATATAGATTTAAGTCATACTTGATGAATCCATTAAAAACCTTCTTAAATTCTTTTTACGTTTTGGGGAGTGGGTTGTTTCTGATTCCCTATCACAATCTAGGACAGCTTTAATATTAACGCCTGGTAAGGACAAGAGCTAGTGTCAGGGGTGGACTGCCCAATAAGGAACACATGAGATTTTCTGGTAGGCCTCTGCTCTCTGGGCTTCTTTTGTGTTTACACATTTTAACAATGGAACAAGATCGGGCTTGGTAAACATGTGTAACATGGGCTACTGAAAATGATTTCCAGGGCCTCTTTTGGTTCACAGTCCGCTCCTAGGTACTGTGATGCTTACCATCCTACTTCTCTTATAGTTGTCTATGGCAAATTTGCAGTCCAACAATGTTTGCTACTTGTTTGGTTGTGGAGTATTTCTGGGCCTGATACATTTTGGCAGATCATGCCTCATACTCACTAGCTGGACCCAGGATAATATCCACGGATCATCAAATATATCTAAATCTGTAGCTACCATCAATGATCTCGCTACAGCTTATAAGTCCCCTTGACAAAAACATCAACGTTGAAATATTTAGGGGTACACCTGGCTGGTTCCCATGACTTCTCTACAAAAATAGAATCACTTGTCTCTTCACAGAAATGTCACAAACCTGAAACGGTAGAAAAGTTAGGAACAGCTAGTAATCTCTTGGTTTGGTACACCCTTAAAATGAATGCCTTAGTCAGGCTTCTTTAAAGTTTTCAAGCAACCCTAGTCCCTATCACTAAAGTCAAATTGCACACAACACAAAACATGGTATAAAAATATATTTGGTTGGGAAGGGTTACTAGGATTGCACTTAAGGTTTTAATGACATTGAGTGGGGGCACTCAAACAGGTGGTTTTGAAATGTGTTATGTGTATTGAGTACTGAAATAATTGATGGTAGGATAAAGAGCAGGCTGCAAAGTCATGTTCCTTAGCGAGAATCCTATTTGTATTGATTAGAGACAGATTACAGGATGATAGGCTACTTTCTACTTCTTTGGTAGGTCTCACTCTTTGGGGCACTTCCCATAAACTACTGGCGGGTTACCCGGTGCTTAGGAACCCTTTTGTGAGTTATCCTAATGTATGGCAGAAGTGATGCTAGGTAATGTTCAACAGTGGTTCCCTGATGGTGTTTAAGCACTGTACAGTTGTCTATCATTTTGGGGATGGGATTGATATATGTATGTACAGGTAACACACTAGATATCTCACCCTAGAGTTAAAGCTGCAGCACACTGCAGATTGTCTCTTTTAGATCAACTATTAACCAACTGAGATGGGGATAAACGCATCTCTAGGCTCAACCAGATATTGTGTAGGAAGGATCCCCTAATGAAATTGACTTATATGTTGCTAACGGAGCATCATCTGCATATGGACATTGCAGAAGGCTTGTGCCAGCCTATTGCAAATCATGCAAATAAGGTCAAGCAATGCACAGTCACAAACAATTTTAGGTGGTATTTCACACTGACTTTACTTAGTAAACTGTTTATGAATAGTTCATCTGGAGGGAATGTGAAAACAATGCAAGATCTGGACATTTGCGGTGGAGGTGCACAGAGGAGCCAATAACCATTGGATATAGGCATTTGCTAAAATCAGGGATGTTAATGGTTATATCCTCCCAATGGAGCATCTACCTATACTATTGAATGATAAAGAAATAGATGGAATCTACCCAATGTCTGGTTTAACAGCATAGCTTTGCACAAATCCCTTATTTGTGTCCAGAGAGTTGCACTTGCATGATGTTGGCTAAAGAGGGCCTCTACTTCGGATGTGATGGACACAAGCCTGGGAGGTGGCAGCCAGGGTGAACATAACGGCCTACTCGACCAATTACCTTGAGAATATTTTGACGCTGTGGGAACTCTTTTTTTATGTGCAAGGGGGAGGGGGGGTTTGAACGTTTTCACTCTAGACCTTCTTGAACATTTCCACTTTCACTGATTTGGTGCTTTACAACTGTTGGCAGGAGTTTCTTGATGGCAGTTTTGACCAAAAATATAATTGTGGTCCTTTGCGATTTGACTTCTACATTGCGGGGCTCTTGTAATTCTGTTGCTTGATGATTGATGGCATTTAGGGCAACCTTGGGGCTAGCTAAAATTCGATGCAATACTACTTTCGGATATCTATTATATAATACTGTTCAGTGATGACTGTAAATTAATTATGTCAAAGAAAACTACCATAACAAATATATGCTTCCAAAGTTAAGGCAGCTTTCAATATTTTGCACAAAAAAAAACCTTTGATGCAGCAACATACCAACTAAAATGCAATGTTCATATGTGCATCACAAGAAAAAATGCACTAAATTCCTTCCTACAGGGGGTGATGCGCGTGTGTGCAAAACAACAACACATACTCTATGGACAAATGTCTACTCCCAAACACAATTTCCTTAACACCAACTAGACAGATAGATGTAGGTTGTTTGCCCTGATGAACGGATTGGGTATTTCCTGACTGTAGTGCCCTGGGCCCAGGGCACAGGGTCAGGACACTGTTGCTGGGGGCACCCAGCTGGATCACCTGCGGTTGAAATATCAGGCTGGCTCATGGGCACATGTGCCAGCCCGTGGGGTGGTGGTGGCACAAACCGTTGCAGGCAGTTACCCTGATGGGCTTTGATCACAGTGACCTAGACCATGGCCCGGGGGCACCCAGGCCGTCATGGCCGGAGTTGCCCAGCAGGGGTTCTGGAGCACAGCTGCAAAGTTGCCCATCAGGGGAACTGCCAAACACCAGAGGAGAGGGACAGTGTTGCTCAACAGGGGCACTGACACAGTGGAGGGCCCTGCAAGCAGGCCCTCTGCCTGCTACGCAGCGCCAGCATCGCACTGCAACAAGAACCACACCGAAGTCATTAGTCAGTTTGCATCGACTGATGAGCCGTAAATGGCTCGTCCCTTTTATTCAGTGAGTCACATGGTCACAGACATTTGATATTAGCACAAGCCCTGGGAGGGATTTGTTCTTTCAAAAGGAGTGGCACCATACACTCCTTTTACAAAACAAACAAACAAATGGCATTAATGGACAGCAAATCAATTAACAGTCACAAAGAGTCACACTTAGAATCCAAGTGCAATAAATAGTAAAGTCCATTGCAACTAGTTTCAAACATGCAACATATAATGACTGTTGGTATACATTTTAGGGTGACCGTCAGGGTTGGTGGACTGCTGGTCACATTGATGGGAATTCTACATTTGAAAAACACTTTATTAAACTGGGGGAGTGGAACTTGAACCACTGAATGACACTATCATTAGCTCCTGGCACCATTTAAAACAGGCCCACAATATGCAGGAGCACAGCTTCACATAACATTTTAGCTGGGGCCACTTTAAGCATGTCCAGGGTATGCAGGCTCCCAGCATTTATATGGATGGCTACTGAGTCCATTTTCAGCACTTGCGGGGTTGTAGGAGGCCAGCCCACCTTACATTAGTATCTGTTCAGGACAGTTCAGTTCACAGTTCAGGGCCTGCAAAGCTGCACCTGGGGGCACCAGGGGCCACATCAGCCTAGTCCATAGATGGTGGGGGCCGGACTGGTGGCAGGGTGACAGGCCACTCATTGTGCATCACCTTCCAAGCAGGGCTGCTGCCAGGAGAGGGCGACAAGCACTTGCAAGAGCTGCAACACTCTTTGCTCTTTCCCTTCTCCTTTCCATTTTCTTCCTTGACTGTCACCCCCAACAGGCCCATGGATAGCGCTAGCACAGCAGGTGCACACTGGCGTGGGGCCTGCTACTGTATGGTGACCATGGGCAGTCACACACTTTCTTTAATGTACACAACATTGCTCCTACCTGGAGCCTGCAGCCAGCACCCCTTTCATTTGCAATCAGCTCTGATCCCAGAGCACACACTCCTCTTTTATTTTTTTACCATCGAAGTTAGTTTAGATGAAATGTCAGGTGAGGCAAGACAGATGGGACTCAGTCAACTAGAGTTCACGTTTGGTTGTTCCTGAGAGCGGCACAAAAGCCACTTGTCACTTTGCTATAGATGCAATGTAGACAAAAGAGCAGCCCTGCATGCTTGGAGGAGAGCGAGCTCTTAGTCCATAAAAGTGTGAGACTGTATTCTGAAGTGTCTCTTTGTCGCTTGTTGTAGCTACCGAGATAGGTTGGTTACTTACATTGCCGCCTTCAGTGAAGGGGCCGTCCATCAGGGAGTCCACAAAATGGGATCTGTCAAAACGCCACAGTAGCGCACAGGCGGCCCCTTTACGTTTTCCATTTTTCCCACCAAATATCCCCGGGATCTTCAGCGAGGGCTGAACTCCAATGTTGCACACAAACGCCAGCAGACTCTCTCTAGCTGTTTTGCTATACAGAACTCTGAATTTGAGGCTCATTATTAGAACACTGCAGGGCCTCACCTGTTTGCAGAGTTGCATCGCTTCTTGCTGGGGAGGTTGCGGGACACATATTCACTGCCATCTTTTATTCTTATGCGAGCCACCACACAACATCATGCCTGTCCCTCTATTCCAAACTTCGCAGTGAGAGCACAGCATACATCACCGCCTCCAGGGCCTGAGGTGTCTGAGCACCCTGCGGGTACTTCACTCTGTGCTCCCACCCGCCCGGGGGGAGCAGCTGCCGATGGGACAGGGAACACACTGGGGGGCACAGGCAGCCTCATGAGGCAGTCTCTCCTGCTCCGACATAGAGCTTTTTTTTTCTCACCGCAGGTTGGCTCCGGGATCACACTGGGAGTCCAGTGGCACAGCGATTGTCATCCCAACACTGCCAATTTATGGGGCCGGGCTGGGCACTCACATGTAATAAAAAGGCACAGCACGACATCCTCTACACAGCGGCGGATGCCGCATTCACACTAGGGGGCGGGGGCCTGAACTCCTCATCGCCAATGTAGTGTCCTGTGCCCAGTGCCCAGGGTCCAGGACACCGTTGCGGGGGGCACCCAGCTGATTCACCTCTGGTGGACATGCCAGGCTGGGTCACAGGCATATGCACCAGCCTGTGGAGTGGTGCGGGCACCCACCACACAGAGTTGCAGGGGATTACCCTGATGGGCTGTGATCACATGGATCCAGAACAGGACCTGGGGGCACACAGGCTCTCAAACCCAGAGTTGCCCAGCAGGGACTACGGAGCACAGCTGCAGAGTTGCCCATCAGGGCACTGCCTAACACCAGAGGAGAGGGACAGTGTTGCCCTGCAAGAACTACACTGCAATCATGAGTCTATTGGCCTCGACTGACGAGCAGGAAATGTTTTGTCCCTTTAATTCAGTAAGTCACATGGTCACAGACATGGGATATTATCCTGAGCCCTGGGAGGGACTCGTTCTCTCAAAAGGGGTGGCGCCCCGCACTGACACTCGGAATGTGACCACTATGTGATCAAACTGCATTGCTAGTACACATAACTTTGATCACTGTTCTTTCGGTTAATTATACTGTCACCTTTCTACCTGCATGGAAGACATCTAATGATTAATTGGATACAAACAAAATAGAGAACTAAGTTCTTCAATTCCTGTAAAGGAGTTAAATGGGGTCATGGAGATCCATAATGCGCAGAAGGGTGGAAATTGAACGTTCTGTGCAGCAGCAGTGAACACTGTTGTCCGAAAGCATATCATCTCTCAAACAGGGTAGACAATGAATTTGTTTTATTAGTCACAAACATGCAAACGGGATTTAAAAAAATATTATATGCCGTTTTTCTGAAATACCACACATATGTATGGAGATGTACCGAATGGTTTTACTGCTATAACGGCTGTGAAGCCAACATCTGTAGAGAACCTCAGAATACTGCACAAGCTAATAGGAACTGCTGCATGTGTTGTTTCTCCTGGGAATACCGCCAGACTCTACTGACCTTAAATAAATAAGCCCTGTGTGAGGGGTGTATACATTTCCCTCATAATATCCAAAGGGAATTATTGAAGTGCTCCCATAGCTGGACTTATGTGGATTTAATACTGCCATGCGATGCTTTTTTGATGATGATTTATTGTTAAAAATGATTTTATAAACCCCGAATGAAGATTGTGAAAAATATTGCAATTAAAAATCAGCAGAACCCTAAAACCTATTACACTTTAAATTGGCAAAACAGATATTTGGAATGTTCTCAGTTTAAAATGTGGTATCAATAATAGTGTTACGTTCAGTACCCCGCATCTCATATGTCAGTCTAGCTGTCTAGCTCTTTATCTGTCGCTCTCCCCCTCCATTTGTGTCTCATTCGAAACTGTGTTTATTTTTACGTCCGTCACTCTCCCTCTCTTTGTTTCTGACTCTGTCGCTCATTCTCTCTCTCTGCCTAGCTCTGTTGCTCACTGTCTATGTCTTTCTGCATGACTCTCTCATCCTCCATGCCTTCTCTCTCAATGTCTCTCTACATCTCGAACTGTGGGTGATAGTGATATTGTCAAGTGCGTGTTTGCTAGAGCTGCTTACCCATTGCTGATAGCAGCATGACCAGAGAACAACAGAGACTGGAGGATTGGTCTGGGGGATGCTATGTTTCTTAGGTTAAAAGTAGAACAGGCGCAACAGCAACATGGGAACCCACAAGGTTGAGTATTTTGAAACATGCATTTTCATCTTCAGTGCCCCACAAGAATATCACCCTTACCATGAGTGATTGTGGTCTGTATGCATCACCCTGAGGGATTATTGTCTTTAGACAGGGGGGTTGAGGTAAAAAAAAGGAAATTAACTGTACTAATACAGTAAACTGGTTCTTAAAATTGTACAGTTCTCTTTTCTAATGGTCACTTCCAGTATATGGTTTCGTTGTAATAACTTGTCCTAGTGAGCAAATCACCTAGAATAACCATTTAAATTGTTTTCTGATAAGATGGATCACCTTTTACTCATCTGTACTCTTTTGAAATACACCTTCGAAAATGAGGAAGTGCACAAAAGGAACAATGAGGGCTTCTGGCTGCTTTGCAATTGCACTTTGTGTACATATGAACGACCACAGAACTTTAAATTTGACAAATATGTTGTGGTAAAATGTCCCTTCAGTTGGTGGTGGTGGTGGTGGCAGATCCACCACAAGGCTTAAAGGCTGTCCGGGCACATATTTCCTTGATGCAGAAACAAGTTTTCATTCACAGCATTTGGGTTTCCTTCTGGCTCGCCAGTCGCTCATGTTTTTCCCCTTCTCCGGACCAGGAGACTCCAGTAGACTCCATTCTATTCAGGTGCCTCTTCCAGGGATCCAGGGATCCAGGAATCCAGCTCCAGGAGCGCTGGTGAGGCAATCAATTAGTATCTAAATCAAAAGAGAAATAGATTGATTAACAATACCAAACTCATTAATTTCCTTTCTTTTTGGGGTTTACCTGAAATGAAAAATGTGGATTATGCGATATAATTATACAATAGCAATAGCATTTGTACTATTCATAAAGTTTCTATAACAACCTGGAAACAAACACATGCATTGAACATACAAATGTATAACACTAGCCTTTTCTTTTTTATGGCTGTCTGGAAATACATGTCTGGGTTAACACAGAAACATACAACAATAACATTTGTTTTTATATCTGGCTTGACCACAAGAATTTAACATCAATTTGTTTCCTATTCACACACCTCACCATCATATTTCCACACACTTATACCTACCTGTTTTATCCCCCCTTTTCCCACTCCAATTACAATAGTTACATTCACACCTACTTACCTGTCACGCCAAACCCCTCCAGCTGAAATGCCATCTGTTTTCCTACTTAGACTCCAAGGTAACACATAGACCGTTGATCCCCTATTGGTTTCTTCACCTTGTTTCCAGCCCTTTCACCTCGTGCTTTGGGTGAAATGGCTTGATTTAGTTATAGCGGACACATTTTTCCACAGCTAAATCCCCTTCTTTTATCATGATTCTGTACACCACAGGTGAAATTATCTCCAAAATGTTGTATGGACCGGGCCACGATATGTTTACCTTTCCCAGAATCGAATTTAAACACCTGATCCCCTACCTCATAGCCCCTCACAGATGTCTTCTTATCATAGTATGATTTTGCACTGACAGCAGCTTTTTCCAGATTCCGCTGTGTGAATGCAATGCATGCTGCAAGTGCTTTTCCAGCTCCTCCATGAAGTCATTAATTGTGGCTGCATTTACTAGAACCTGTTTGTTGGTCCGGTATAGTAAATATACGGCCAATAGTGATTCATTAACACTGCTGTGCCAATCTTCATTGCTGGATGCTTTTCTGTGTACATGTACTCTGTGTTTTATCCAACCTTCACTGCACTGTCATTCTGGAAACATAATGCTGGTTTATTCAGTGGTATTATGGGCATATGGGCATTGGACCAGCTTTGTTATCCACCCAGGTCAGTAAATTGGTGCTTGCATTCCATTCCTTCAGGCACTTGTCATTTTCTCCTTGTACTGTGTTTACCAGTGCTTGTACTAGGGTGTGTGTCTTGCTACCTACAACTCCCTCTTTCCATCGTTGTGCTGTGTGTACTTGGCCAAACATTAGCATTTGTGGTTGTTCCCAACATCCTGGTTCTCCTCCTATTTCCTTGACACCCCTCTTTATGCAGGGTAATTCCTTCAGTGTTATTGTTTTTGTGTCTCCTTTTGGTGGGCCATCAGTTATGTATTGTATGGCCTTATCTATTTGCCAGTAATTGTTCATCATGTCAAGAGTCTTTATATAACTGTCTTCATAGGGAAATGTTGCTTATAATGTTTTCCCTTGGAATCTTCCTCATGTTGTAACCATGGATAGGTGCATGCGGCTTTGTGTTCTTGCTGTCGGTATTTCAGTTGCTATAAATGTTCTGGAGACACTCATGGCATAGGGGATTCGTGAGCAGACATAGCAGCTCTCCCCAGTGGTTTATTTGCCTACTTTGGTCATGTGCCTGTACCACATGTTGTTAGATACCAAGGCAGTATCAATGAGCTATAGGTTCACCTCTCCCATGTCTCTATCAACACTGCATTTAACTCGCCTTCCTGGGCTGACAGTGCTCCCCTGTCCACCTGACATGGTCGTTCCACGTGCTGAAATTAGGGTAATGTTAGTCGAGGATACAGCGGTAGCACTAGACACAAGGGATAGTCACCAAAACATGAAAGCAAAAACACAACTTCAAAATAAGAGACAAGACAAAATAAGCACTTTGTTAGTAACCATTTCCATTACTTATGCTGCTTGGATCGTAGTGCAGCTGGAAAGATATCAGTTGCCCACCTGAAATGTGCAAAAATAAGCTTTATTGTGTTTAGAGTGTATTAGTTCAAGGCCCGGGGACAAGGTAATCAGCCATAGAAAGAAGGAATAGCTGTTCCCACACAGCCTTAATCCTGGGGTCTGAATGACTGCATTGTGGATAGACTTGGTCCAGATATGTTATGAAGACACAGAAATACACATTAGGATGACGTCTCTCTGTGATGTTGATCTCCTAACAATTTGGACAAATTAGCCTTGGAGTGTTTCAATATGAGGATCACAGGGAATCATGGATCAGATGCAATAAAAACAATCACACTTTCACGATGAATGTGTGTGGAAAGAAAAATAACAAAAAGACAGTGTAACCTCAATCTTAATGTGTAGGAGGTCTTTGCCCTATCTCTCCTGCCTGTGAGCGAGTAACCATTGGGTGTCCTGTGCTGGGCTGTGCTGATTCAAGATTATTGCTTTGCTCTTCTGGTTGTGGATCGTTGGCCCTGTTTATGTTAGTCTAGTAGGGGTAACTGTTTTGTAGTGCTTGATGTTGCTGTAGTGATTCCAAGTGGTCTTTCTGACCAATTTGACTGCTTGCTCAGTTACAAGGTCAACCACGTGCAGGCTTGTAAACCAGCGGGACATTCCACTTATGATAAAAATTACACAAAAGTACCTTATCCACTGGATACAAATGTGGCTGCTAAAGTACGTCCTCATTGTTGGTTTTGGTGCTGTTGCTCTCTTCTCCGGTTTCAGGCCTCTCCTGTTGTCATTGATGCTGGTGAGAAATAAAAGAGGCACTAGCAATCAAGGAAGTTGCATACTCGTATATTTCTTGACCCAATACATCAGATACACTTTCAGCATCTTTTATTGCCCTAATGGGAGGAGACAGGGGAAGTCACATGTGATGTCCTGTCACCACCTCATGAGGGGTAATATAGTGGTCAGACCCGTGCTTATTGTGCAGTGCGAACAAGGCTAAGGAAGGCAATGGAGCCCATTTTTGTTCAGTGACTTTTTAGTTTTGGCTATAGCCTCCTTGAGCAAGCCATTGAGGTGCTCACACACCCCGTTTGCAAACATCTCATTGGTGAAGTGAGGGCCGTTGTCAGACCGTAGGGCCTCACAAACGCCCCATCATGGAAATATGTCCTGGATTATTAATTTTGCCACTGTAAGGGTATCACGATGAGTACAAGGACCGGCCTCGATCCAACGGGAAAATGGACACACAACAACTATCATATAGCAGTACACTTGGCAAACTTGGATCATGTAGTCATAGTCAATGTGCAGGTGTTGGAATGGACCCGCTGGGCGAGGTATGGCTCCTCTCACTACCCTCAGTGTATGACCTGCAGTATATTGTTTACACACTAGACAATTAGTCATGAATTCAGCCACATGTTCCCCAAGTTAGGACAGAACCATGTATCTCCAATATGAGCAGCAAGCACCTCCTTCCCTGTATGGGTCAAATAGTATAATCGTGTCAGTGCTGTTCAATAATGAAAAGGAATTAATTACCACCTTCCCTATATTATTTTGCCACCAAAGGGTGCCTGTCGGAGACACTGTACATCCCCTCCTTACCCAAAGCTCCTCTTCTTCCCTGGGTGCAGCTACCTGCAGCTCCATAATCTGTGTTACTGGTAATGTGTGGAACCCCTCTTTTAGTACCATGGTCCTTACATAATTGCGTGCATGGTATGAGGCCTCCATTCTAAAATTCCCCCAAAAATGCTGGTGCATTGTGCTTCCCCGTCTGCTACTTTGTTACCCCTTTTGTTTGTGCTTGGCACTTCACTATTGCTAGTCCCTCTGGGAGATCGTTGACCTCTATCAATCTGCCCAATAGGAGTGCCTGCTGCACAGGTGACCCATCAGCTCGCCTGTAGATGTCACGTCGGATAAATCCAAATACATAGTCTCTTCCTTCTCCCTGCTGTGCTCCAATGCCAATATCAAGGCCACTAATTCTGATGTTTCTGCTGAGTAATGTGACGGCAGGCATGCACTCATCACTACCTTGCTTGTCCCGTCCTCTCTCGGTCTCTGCAACTGTTTTCCCAGTAAGCCTTTCCCCAGTCGTTTGGTCAATGGTTGAAGACCCATCAATGTAGAGAAAGTCTCCCCCTTCAAGTGAGTCCTCCTGTACCTTGTGAGTGTCACTGAATTCTTCTATATTTGCTGTTCTGTCGTGTGCATAGACGCCCTTTGTTAGATGTCTGCGATAAATGTCGCCAGGTTGATAGGTCTGCATCTCACTATCTTGAGAGCCGGGTTAGCTAGTAACACCTTGTACCCCAAAGCTCTCTATGTTGTCAGTGTGCCTTTCGGTATTTCCAGAATTGCAAAGAGATCATGCTCCCCATAGAGAGTGGTGCTGCATCCCATGGTAATACTCGCTGACTTGTCCACTACGAATGTGGCTGCTGCCAATGCTTTTTCGAAACGATGGTGTCTTCTAATGAATGGGACTAATTTCCCACTGTAATAGGCTAGAAGCTTGTGCCCCATGCTTGTCTTCTGTGTCAGTAGTGTGGTCATAACCACTCCATCGGAGTGTGATAATATGAAAATTACCTTTTTATAATCTGTGCTCTCTAACACTGAAGCTGTGCATATTGCTTCCTTCAGCTCATCAAATGCATCAGTCATTTCTGTTGTCCATTGTAATGTCTTCTACCCTCTTTGTGATTCCTTCAGTGAGCTCAATAGGGGCCTAGTGTGTGTGCTTTAGTCAAGTACCCATGCCCTGCAGTAATTGCATGGTCCTAAGTACTGCTGCATTTGTCTTACAGTTATTTGTTTTGCTGTCCCGCGCATTGCTTCTGCCCTTTCTGGTGTCACTCTTCTGCCATTTTGGGATATCATATTTTCAATGCACAGCACTTCAGTCTGGTAATATTGTAGCTTTGTCTACCTTGAATCCCTTTTCTGTGAGTACTGTCAACATGTGTACTGAGCCATTTCTACACTGTTCCTCTGTCTTGCTGCAAATTAATAAGTTATCTACCTACTGTATAACCATGCTCTCCATCTGTGCATTGCCTAGGTCCATTTGGATTACCCTATTACATATGAAATGTGATTCACAGTATCCTTGAGGAAGTCTTGTATGTTTCTACTTCTTATTTTATATAGAAATGAAGTTAAGTCCTGTGAGTCTGGATGTAATGGTATAGAGAAGAATGCATTCTTCAAATCTATGACCATGATGTAGGCAGCTTCTGCGGGCATGATACACAAAATTGTCGCCAGATTCGGAACTAAAGGATTTTCCATTTCTACAATGTGGTTAAGAGGGTGCAAGTCCTGGATAAAATGCCTTGACCCCCCTGCCGCCTTTTTTGACAGGCCAAACAGCTGTGTTTCATGGTGACTCTGATGGCACTAGGATGCCTTGCTTCACTAGTGCTGCAATAACCTCATAAATGCCTGTATCTGTCCCTCTCAAAAGTAGGTACTGCTTAAATCATGGTGAAATTGCTCCTGCCTTCAGCTTTATTTTCACTGCTCCTATCCCCTTCAGAAGAAAGGTTGGTGGCTCTTTCAGTGCCATCGCCATTCTCTGTGGTACCTCTCTGTGAAGGATCCTCACCCAATATGTGATGCTCATTTCAAACACCATCTCCTGGTCTGATCTGTTGTCTTTGAACAGCTCCTTTTCTGTAACTGTATTCAGCCTGTATCCTTCTGCCACAGTATTTACTGCTCATCGTGGTCACCCTTTGTCATCTGTCCTGTGCACTGCTATCTGGTTGTGCCCCACTTGTACTACCTCTAATTCTAGTGGCACTATTGTCCCTTCCTTCTAATGGTATTTCTGGCCTAAATAAGTACTCATTTGGAAGGTGCCACATGTTCCCCTAAATCCCTGGGAGCCATGCTATTATTATTTCTTTCCCATACTGGAACAGCTCCTTTTCTACTGATACCTCCCGCTGTACCTTCTGTCCACAATAGGCTTGAATGATCTCCCTCACGTTTAGAAGCTGTATCCCTGGTGTGGCACACACTATCCCCTGGTAAGTGAATGACATGGTCATGTTAAGTCTGCTCATGATGTCTCTCCCCAGTATGTTTGCAGGCGTCTGTCGAGAATAAAGTAGGGCCAGAGCTAAGTCATGTTCCCCTATGGAAAGTGTAAAATCTTCTGTAAAAGGAAACACTTCCGTTGCCCGAGAGAACCCTTGAGCATTCATGGCATCGCCTGACATACTATATGTCCCTTCTCGGATGCAGGATTTAGATGCCCCTGTGTGTAAAAGAAAGGAAAATATTTTGGCACTTATCATCACCCCTATACGTGGTTCCTCTGCAAGGTGTAATCAATAGGATGAAACATATCTAGTACCTCTGTGGGCTGTCCTATTGAGGGTATAATGACATTATGCTCCTTAAGAAGGGGTTGCGCCTCACTACAGTAACCCCCTCTATTTTCCTAATGGGAGCCGTCATCATGGGAGAGGGGGAGGGGAAAAGTGCATGGAAGGGGGGAGAAGTTGTAACGCTCACCTGATTCCCACGGAGGCGCAGGTCTGGCTTCGAGTGCTGATGCTTCTTCAATGGTGAAGCGCAGGACTCTGAAGATGGACAGGAAGGGCCCTCTACTCTGGCTTCTCCGGCTCGCAGGAATATTCCCCTTAAGGTCAGGAAGGATGAGCTCTCCATTCTGCTTCTGATGCAGGGGCGCGTTGAAACCCAGTTACTTCACTGGATTGAGGATTGATGGGAGTTCAGGTAAGCTTGACTATTCAGGTAAGGCTCTGTAAAAGTTCTGTTGCAAGTTCAAAAGTCCAAGCTTAATAATAATGTTCATTGTCTTTTTGCAGCAAGCGCTAATGCTTATGTCTTTTTTCCCCTTAGGGGCCGGGGTTCGGAATGCCGGAGATATGGCGCCGACCCAAAGTGAAACTTGCAGTTCCAGTTCCAGTAAATGGCAGGTTAGTTCTGGATGAGCGCTCGGGAACTGTCTTTGCATATGCTCATTCAATGTCTTTGTGTTTTTTCCCCATAGGGGCCGGGGTCCGGAAAATGCCTGGAAGCGGCAAGACCCGAAATGAAATGGGAATGACCCAACAGGTAAGTCTTATTCCCTTCCTTCTCTCACCTCTTATTCTTGTCTTTTTCTCTAGGCTCTGGGAAGTGGCTGTGTATCCGGATGATCGCTGCTGAAGTTGGAGGAACCCAGGAAAGGTGAGTGAAATGCAGCGCTGCAGCGATCGTAACAAAATGCTTTTAAAAATAATGTCTTCCCTTTCAGGATCGTCGGTGATGTCTTCGTGGTGCAGATTTAGCTGGTAAGGTCTCTTGTCTCCCTTTGCAGGTGACCCAGGATGCTGACAGGCGTGGCTGAAGTCCAGATGCAGGAGCTGACACGGTGAGCGTCCAGCTGCGAGGAGCAGAACAATGCAAAGCTTTGTTCTGCTTTGGAAGAAGTTCAAAGTGTGTATCCTTCCTCCGATCAGGTATGTATCCTTCCCCGACCACACCCGGGTGGAAAGTAATCCCACAGGTAAAGTAGTTCCATTCAGGCCTCAAGAGGGCCTGGATGTGGCAGCATGGTCTGCATCAGGTAAGTGCACATTAAAACACTTGAACACATGTCTAGCTTTATGAGCCTGGCGCCTAAGGCGCCAGGACAGGGGTCCAACATGAGCCTGGCGCCTAAGGCGCCAGGACTGCGTCCAAAGGGCCCCAGCTTGGGCCCGCTGGCACTCCCCTGGGGGAAATGATGCCTGCCTCTGGGGTTGCTGGGTCGGGCCTGGCTCCTTGGAGGTAGGCATCATGACAGAAGTGGAAAGTGCAAAGCAGAGGAAAAACAGATATAAAACCATCAATAAATAATAAAGGCAACAAACAGTGGTAGTGCAGCCAGCAATTTGCAAGTGCTAGGTTTAAGGCAGCAGACAGGGTAGGTCTGATAAGTGCAGGAAGGAAAAGGGGGTTTCTTTTTGATGCGTCCAGCGCTGTAACCACAGCTGGACCTCATTCCTCTGTATGTAACCAAGCTTTGCAATCCTCTTGATTCCTCAGCACCTTGCTACCCCTGGGTAAGGTGTGCAATATAAATAAATAAATAAATACTAAAATACTAAATACTGTATGGGTACAGATACAGATCCCAGTGCAAGGGGTGACCTGGAGGCAGTACAGGAGGGTGGCAGGGTGAGCTGGTACCTGGGCCCGGAGGACAGAGGGTGGCCAGGTGCACAATGCCAAGAGAGAACAGATCAGCAGGGGAGAGGGGTAGCAGAGGCAGAAGAAAAGAGGAAGGTCTTGAGGTGCTTCCGGAACTGGAGATGGTTCTCCTCAAGTTTTAGTGTCGCAGGGAGGCTGTTCCAGAGGGAGGCCCCAGCTGAAGACAGAGATCTACCCCCAGCTCGTTTTTTTTTTGAAAAACGACTGACCCTGAGGGTGTTGGAGGTAGAGGAGCAAAGAGCTTGAGGGGGGAGGTATTTGCGGAGGTATAGCTGAAGATATTTTGCATCCAGGCCCCAGAAAGCCTTGTGGACAATGCAGAGGGTTTTGAATTTAATCCTTGCATCCGCTGGGAGCCAATGGAGAGAATTCAGAGCTGGAGAGATACGTTCCCAGGGCTTGAGGCCAAGGACAAGTCTCGCAGTCCTGTTCTGGATTAGCAGAGGGCAGAGAGTGGAGGCAGGTAGATTTATAGAGAGGCTGTTACAATAGTCCAAGTTAGAGAGAACCAGAACTTGGGATACCATGAGATTCTGGGGGAAGGAGAGGAAAGGCAGAGTACCTCTGAGGAGGTGCAGTAGGAAATGTGACTTTTTAGAGACCTCAGAGATGTGGGCAGAGAAGGAAAGGTTGGAGTCAAAGATGACCCGAGGTTCTTAGCCTCCCAGGTGGGGGTAGGAGGAGGGCCAAGGGAGGCCGGCCAGCGAGGGAGGGGAAAGGATGGTGAAGGTGTGCCGATGAGGAGGATCTCTGTCTTGCTGGCATTCAGACAAAGATCATTAGTGGCACAACAATCTTGAATGGCAGTTAGGCAATCAGAGATGGGAGAGGAGGTGGCAGAGGGCAGCCTGAAAACGTGTTGAGTGTCGTCAGCGTAGCACTGGAAATTTGAGCAGAAAGTGGCAATGCAGTGGATGAGAGTTGCCAGGTATTGGTTGAAAAGCCAGAGTGAGAAGTCAGGCCCCTGGGGAACATCACAGGTAGAGAGGAAGATAGATGAAAGGAAGGACCCAAATTGGACCCGGGAGGGTCGATCTGTGAAGAAAGAGGTCAGCCAGGCCAGAGCCTGATCAGTGATACCCAGGTTTCCACAGAGATGGTTATGCAGGATGGTATGGTTGACCTTGTTGAAGGCAGAAGAGAGATAGAGGAGAATGAGGACAGGGGGAATGTTAGAGTCAAGGTTGGAGAGCAGATCTTCACGTCACAGATGTTCAGGAGAGCAGTTTCCGTACTTCTGGCAGCTCTGAAGCCAGACTTGTGGTCATGGAGACTGCCAACAGTATTTTAATGAAGGTTAAGCTGATTGATGGCCTACTTTTCCAGGAGTTTGCCAAGAAAGGGAGTAATGGAAATGGGGCGATAGTTAGCTGGACAAGAAGGATCAGCTGTGGGTTACTTGAGAAGAGGATAAACAAAGGAGGGCTTCAGAGTGGAGGGGAAGGATCCCAAGGCAAAGGTGTGGTTGCAAAAATCAGCAAGGGCCGGAGCGAGAGTGTCAGTGTGGTCCTTGATGGTTTTAGAGGAACAGGGATTAACCTGTTTTGATGAGGCATTCATAGATCGGACTTGTCTAGCGACCTTGTCAGGGGAGAAAAGAGGAAAGGATGAGAAGGATGGTGGGGGGTGACTAAAGGAGGGTCACCAAGCACAGATGGAGAGGGAAGAGGAGGGGTGTGGGTGGAGAGGGTGGACAAGGTGTCCTGGGTTTTTAAATGAAGTGAACGGCAAGGGCATTGCAAAGAGCCTGGGAGGCAACAGGAGGGCTAGAGACTGCAGCAGAGTTGGCCAGTTCCTTGCAGATTTTAAAGAGTTCGGCCAAGTTGTTAGATGCCGCAGAGATACAAGCTTGAATGTGAACTCCATTCTTGGTGAGGACAGAGAGTCAGTATTGCCTTTGTAGCAGGCAACAGGCCAGTTTGTCAGAGGATGAACAGGAAGTCCTCCATTTCCTCTCAGCCGCCCTAAACTTACGTTTAAGTGTAGCTAGGTCAGAGTCATACCAGGAATTTCCCTTGGCTTTGGACTTCTAATGGATCCTCATGACAGGGACAAGAGCATCAAGCATATCAGAAATTGAAGAGTAGAGCAGAGACAGGGCTGTGTCAGGATGTGAGACAGCCAAAGTGGAGGAGGGGGGGTGAGAAAATGGCGTCAAAAGCCTCAACTGACACACGCTTCATGGGCCGGTTGTCCGAGAAGGTAGGTGGGAGTGTTGGGGTAGGCTTGGCTTGGGGGGAAGAGAGGAAGAGATGAGAGGAGTGGAGGGAGTGATTGCTCCAGGAGAGAGGAATGGTCAGAGGGATGGAGAGGGGGAGGTCAGAGGAGATCAAGACATCGAGTGTGTGCCCTGCAGAGAGAGTCGGGCTAGAGGGGAGGATGGACAGGGAGAGGGAGTCGCAGAGGTCACAGAAGAGTACAGAGGAGGAGCAAGGAGAGTCTAAATGTATATTGAGGTCACCGAGGAGGAGGAGTTCAGTGGTAGAGGCCAGGAGGGAGGAGGAAAGGTCTGCCCACTCAGAGAGAAATGAGCTGATTTGACCAGGAGGCCGGTAGATGGTAACCACAGTAAGAGAATGGGTAGGCGAGAGAGAAAGCCTACAGACAAGGCATTCAAAAGAGGAGTAGGTCTGAGTGGGAATGATAGAGGCAGGAATCCACTCAGGAAAGATCAGGAAATGCATTCCCCCATTTTGTTGTGTCCCTCCCCTGCTTCTGCATACCCTCAAGATATGCCCTATTTGTCCACACACCCAACACTGGGGTGGTTCTCCCACTTTCCTCTGAAAACCATGAGAAAACCTTTCTGGGCCCTGCTGCATTTGTTACGCATATCCTTGAAACCCCCATGGAAACCCTACTTGGTTCTGCTGCATCTGATGGCCGTACATTCGTCACCTTGGTGGACCCCTCTTCCTCGGAACCCAATCTGTGCATCCCCGACCCCATGAACCACCTCCTGCAGGCGGTGGTGCATGCTGCATCTGTGGTGTCCCTTTTCCTCATGTGTTTAATAATACTTCGCCTTTCATGGCATATTTAGACATCTTCTTTTGTACTAACTTCGCCTCCTCCTGCTTTATTTCCTTGTGTTCTCTTGCATTAACCTACAGTAATGTACTATCGTGAGTTGTATTTCTTACCATGGTTTTGCTTCCGATCACACCAACATCTTCAGTTGCCTTTTCACCTGTTCTGGTAGCCCCTGACATAGTATATGATAGAATAATGCAATGGTTTTATTCCACGGTTCTCGCATTTCAAGGCACCAAAACTCTGACGTGTCTGGGTACTGTGTCCATAGAGGTTGCCATACGGCTGCTTGCCAGTTAGAAAATGGCACTCCTTGGTACCCCACACTTTGCTATATATCATCAATGGATTCCCTGAGGATCGCCAATAATTGCCCCTTTATGTCTCCCATATGACCCGCTGCCATCCTTTCCATTTCATATATCAATTTCCCTGCACCCGCGGTTAACAAGCGTAGCCTACACCTCAAGTTTTCCTTATCTATATGCTTCCATGGTGTGTATTGAGGTCAACCCCCCTCCCTTTTCTAGTAGAGGCAACTGTGTAAACCTGATCTCCCTATTCGCTCCTCCTGCCAGCCCGATCTGCCTATCCAATCTCTCAGCGCCTTAAGTGTCAGTAAGTGCCCATGCTGGTTCTCCCTTCCTTTGTCCTGGAAGGTTTCTGAGACTATGCACTTATGGTATTAGGTCATCCATACTGTGTGATGCGTGTCTGGACTGTCGTGATCTCTCATCCCTATCACCCCTAGATCTCCCTGTGTCCCTTCCTACTTCCCATGTCACGCTTCTATTTGCACTTCTCCCAGTCGATCGACGCCTGGGTCGCCCCTTTCCTTCATCCTCACTTCCCTCTTCATTCTCATGTGTTTCAGTATCTCCCAGGTCACTGTCAATATCCTCCATGAAGCTTAGCCTCCTTGAGGTCATGTGTTCGCTTAGCTCCCCCTCAAAATCGATTAAGTTCATGCTGTCCCCCATCCCGGAGGACGCTGTGTCTGTTCTGTCCAATGGTGTAGCAGTCCTGTCGTGTGCAGTGCCTCTGTCTTGCTCTGTTCACCTATCTCCTCCCACCTTGTCATCTATTGTGCCCATTCCCCACTTTATTCTTATGTCTCGCACTGCACACTCATCCTTCTCTTTTGCGTTTGTGCTCTCTTGCGAGTCGCTCTATTTCCCACTTTCTCCTTTCCCTTCTTACTAAAATTCTCACACTCTTCATTTTCTTTCCTCTCTTGCCTTTCTAATTCTTGCATCATCTCTGCCCACTCTCGTGCTTCGCTACTCCCTTTATGACCCATTATTTCTTTACTTGCCCCTGCTGATTCTCCCATTGTCTTCCCATCCAACTTCAGAAGTATCTGCCCTCCTACCCATTCGTTCGATGCTATGCCCTCTAGCCCCTCCTTGGTGCTCGCCTGAGTCTCACTGTCTGCTCCCTTCCCACCATCGGTCTGTCCGACCCCTTTCTGCCCCTCCTCCTTGATGTATGGTGGAGGTTGAAACATTGTATTTGTGTACCCCTCAGCTGCCTTTAGCTCCTGTATAGTGTATAGCCCCTGCACACCTACTGCAACCCTGTCTTTCTCATGCTCAGAAGGAGGTGGGGTAGCGGGGGCTGAGGGCACTGCACCGGTGTCTCCTACTGGCTCAGCATCTATAATCGCCTCACTACTTTCCCCTAGTCCTCCTGGAACATTTTACAAAGCTCAAATATCACCATGGGATTGGTCAACCTCTTCCCCTCATAGTTGTCTTTTATGTGTGTCTGCAATGGTTGCTGCACATTTTTGGAGAAACTTCCTCAATGTGGCCATGGCTTAGTCAATGTATCCTTTTGTGTTTTTCCTCCATTCTATGCTATATATACAAATCTTGTCCTTATATCACAGAAGGGCCTTGCATAGGTGCTGTAGGGGTGTATCTCCCCGCACTTCCCCTGATACATTGCTTATACATGCTTGACCTGAAGTCGAGGCTTTCAATACATCTGTTATTATAGAAGTTGTTTTTTTTTTCTCCACAAATACCATTTCTCATCAATTCTTCCAGAGCCTCTCTGGCTCCCAATGAACCTGCCAGAAATGCTCAGTGCATTGCCCTTCTACAACTCTCGGGCTTGTCAGGCACACCCACCAATCTTGTGCATGCGCCTTCCATGAACCACCACCGAACAATATACTCTGTCAAATTTAAATTCTCAGCACCAACTTCTGTAACTCCTCATGCTTTTCTAGTCCTATGCACAGACCTGATGGGTGACATCACAACTTCACTAAACAAGGGTGTGCTACACCGCTCACAATGTTAATGTCCCATTACACAACCCCAAAATGAACCCAGAGCTCTTTTCCTGCCTCCTAACAGGGGATACCAATATTTTTTGTGTTCAATCTGTACC
Organism: Ambystoma mexicanum; assembly: GCF_040938575.1. Classification (NCBI taxonomy): domain Eukaryota; kingdom Metazoa; phylum Chordata; class Amphibia; order Caudata; family Ambystomatidae; genus Ambystoma; species Ambystoma mexicanum. Next base: position 929,790,455 of record NC_090921.1, on the reverse strand, counting down.
TACAGCATTGCCTTGTAGATAAAGCACCGCCACACGATTTAACCAGAGGAATACCTTCTGCAATCTAGGCTAGCTCCCTTTGCTAAGCCTTCATATACCTCTGGTCCTGTCCCTACTATTCTTCAAAATACTTGACACTACTAAACATTACTCAACAAAACTTCAAGATACTCAACAATACTTGTTACCATCCTAGACCCAATATTACCTTTATCACCCCCCTGAGTTGCTGTGTGGCTGAGTCAATACTTACACTCTGTGGTCTGCTGATGCTGTTCGGCTACCGGTTCCCTAAAAGCTGCCACATCAACCTTCTGGTCTGCTGGGCACCTCATGGACTGCAGGCAGGATATTTCCAAGCTGGCTCCTGGTGGCCTTTGCACCTTGGTGCACTTCCCTGAAGGGCTCATTTTCCAAAAGGCACCCTGCAGCCCTCCAGGCACTGCATCGGAAGAGGTGGCTTATGTCGAACGGTCGAAGTTAACTATACCTCTGCTACCAACTTGTTGGATTAGGTATGCCAGAGGTCTGGGGTTACTACAAGCTCACTGTCTCAGCTCCCTTCCCCAGTATACAAACCCTTCCCCAGTATACAAACAGAAGACTCAGCGAAGGGCAAGTTAGAACTGTTGTTTGTTACACAAATAGACAGGGATCATACAGGACATTTGAAAATTCCCAGATTCACCGCTCCTGAGCCTGTGTTGGGCTGTTTTGTGACACTTCGACATCACAACATGGGACCTTCCCAAAAAAGCTAACAGTCCATCTGGTTGGGTGATTGGAGTGGTATCCCTTATGGACTGCACCTATAGATAGTCTGTTACTGGTCCTCACATGTTAAGTGGCTGGCCTGACTCTTCACCAAGAAACGATCTATTACATTGTTGCAGGGTTGCAGGATTACCATTGGCCCTTGCCCTCTGCCATCCACCCATGGATTTCTATTCCCTAATTGGCTGGACCCAGCTCTGTTCTCAGCACTCTGTGCACCTTCTCAAAGTGATGAGAATGACTATGTGTTCCCAATGTAACTGGTAGTGGTACAACTTTTGGCTGTGAGAGTGCCCTCAGAATTGCACCATTATTAACAATTCCATGTTTCAATTCATGCCTGTGTTGCTGAGAAACGTTGTCTTCCCACCACAGGTGAATGACCATGGTCTAGCTTGGCTGTATCATGTGGTTGAGGACCACGAAATCAAGATCATCTGGTCTGCAGTTTATGAGGATTTATCAGTGTTTCTGAAGAAGGCCCTTTGTCATTTTAGGTTTGAAATTTGTTGCTTGTCTCTGGCTTTTGCTGAGAGCCCTGTCCTGCTGCTTTGTGCAGCCTGATTCTGCTTTCTCTTGTATCTCGTCCTGCGGCTTGTAGCCTCATATAATCCTCAATATAATTATTCCATGATATCTACATACCTATACTGTGCTATGTTTCTCATAGGTTAGTCGTGTTTGGTCCTTACATGATCCTGTAGTTTCATAGGGTTAGTTTCGATCAGCGGCTGCAAGCTTGCCCTACATCTCTTTGTTTGCCTTGCCTTGAGCTTTTCTGCATGTGTCTAATGCGAACATAATAAAAGCTTTTGACAGTATGCATATGTATCTGTCTTCTATATACAGAACTGTGTAAGCATGTTCTTCGTGTGTGCAAGTGTATGTTAGTGTAAATTCATGCATGGCTGCAAGTGTACTTGCTGACTAACCTGGCTATGTTGTGGTGTCACTAATGACGTCAGCACAATTGTTTATCTGCATTAGTCAAAATCGTCCATCAAGGCATTTGGGTCCATGACAAGTGTTGAGACACCTGTGTCCAAAAACACATTTGCTGGATAATGTTTGAATGGTTGTCTAAGAGGGTATCTATCTGCATATGTGGATGTCACTGGCACTCCTGGGGGCTGTCCAAATAGTAAATTGCTTTGCGTGTTGTTTAACTCTTCGGGCTGTCATGTTCCTGGTGGTGAGGAGGGGCATTCCAGGGACCCTCTCTTCAGGTGTTCCATAGGAAACAACTTCCCAATCACAGTCAGAATTGTGTCTAATTGATCTGCCTTGTCATTCCCTTCCTTGTCTTCCCCTGGGGTTTTCGGATGCCTTTGTATTTTCCTCCAGTGAATGATCATGTCATTTTCTGAAACAACTTTATCTATAGCTTGGATCATTTTGCCATGTTTGCGTGGTTTCTTGTTATAAGTGACCATTCCTCTCAATTTCCGCCAGGTAAACATTCCACAAATCTATTCCTGGGTTTAATCAGAATCAGTGACTAAAACTATTTCTTTGAATTTACTTTCTACCGTTGTGGATATTGCTTTATAAATGGCAGCCAGTTCTGCAACTTGACTGCTTTTCTTCTATGCTTATTCTTGGAATGGCATTACACTTGACCCACACAATTCCTATTCCAACCAGTAATTATTTTTGAGAATCACCTCCCATGTGGTATGCATATCCATCCACGTACACAGTTGGGAGATCCCTGCATGTCTGTTCACTAAATGCCTTGCGTGAAGAATATTCAAATTCAGTAACATTTGTTTCTAGTCCTGTGTCATCAGAGGTACAGGCAGCTGCACAGCCAAGTAAATCTGCCAGCCCTGGGCAACTGGTCTCTTTTTATTCTGTGCATATTTCACTTCCACCGGGAATCCCTGCAACGCCAATGGCCATGATGTGATTCTTGAGTTGGTCAAATTCCCTGATCTGATCCTTTTACTCTTTGAAGAGGCTGAAGACTTGTTTAGTGCGACGTAAGTGTTGTAATGGCCAGGTAGTGGTCAAAAGTCCTTTTTCACATTCACTAAATTTCTACCTGTGACAATGCTTTACTGGCATATGCAATGGTTTTATTATCTGCATTGTGTTTTTGGTAGAGGACTGCTGACATCCTGGCCCCCAGCACGAAGGCCTGTACAAAAGACACTGTCTGGCTCTCAGCCGATTCTTTTCTGCCTTCCAGTAACGCAGTGTTTGATCACCTCCCCGCTCCTCCCACTGGGCCCCGTAGCATGCCCTGAGAAATGGTGATCCTTTGAGCGCTTCCCCAGAAGATAAGCCCATTATGTTCAACAGCATGCTCTGTGGTGTGCTGCTCCATTCTGTGGCTCATAAATCAGCAGCAGACTGTAAAGAAACACTGTGCTGCAAATTTGAAATGTTGCCTTCTTTTTGCCTTGCATCCGCGTGTGGGCGGTGCCACTACATTGCTTTTTCATTTATCATCATGGCCGCCCTCTTCCTCTGTACCGGAGTGCCTCAGAGGGTCGTCATGGAGATGGAGTCGCACTGCTCCTGATTGGCACATTCTTTCTTGTTTGTTGGCCTATTGGTAGCCGGCAGGTGAGAGAGTGGGCCCCCAGCACCAAGGCCTGCACTAAAGCCCCTGTCTCGCTCTGTCTGGTGCTGGAGGGAGCCACTCCATGCGACCACTCCTAATTTTTCTGGCCCATGCTGCACAACGATCAAACTATCTCCACCCCTGCATTGTGGGACCATTTAAAATGTGCCACTACTTGCTAGTGCTAAGCACCCCCGGATCACCTGCTCCTGCACCATAACCTGGTTACGTGCTGAATCCTGCTTCCCTTGCTCTACACTCTAACTCCAACCTATATCTTCTTCCGACTTGATATGTGTATGTACCAACATTTCACATAGCCTGCTTTCTGCTGCCTGCTAGTGCCAAACCCATAATTCCTCTTCGGATCTGGCTCCCTGTCTGACACTAACATGTTGGCGCACTTCACCCGGAAACAGTATAAATAAAGTGAGTGTGCGCGTCTGCGCCCACGCATCAAGCAGAGTACTCACATGAGTGCTGTTGGCTGTCGCTGGACCCCTTGGATTTTACCCTAACTTTTTCTGAATATTGGGATTGTTAAAAGTGATTGTGAGGCCAGGCCCCCTTTACTCGGAAAAAGTATAAATACAGCGAGCATGCGCATCTGCTCACATGCATTAAGCAGAGTACTCACATGCGTGCTGTTGGCTGTCCGCTGGACCCACTGGACCCCTTGGATTTTACCCTTACATTTAGTGAACATTGGGATTTTTCAAATGTATATCATGTAAGGACATGGATATGGATATGAAAATTTCATTGGACAATTGAAAGGACGTACTGGTAACTAATAAACTAATAATACCCATTTTTTGTTTGTTTTACTATAGTGATCATGAGACCACGCCCCCTTCACACGTAAACAGTATAAATACAGTGAGCGTGCGCATCTACAAAGTGCTTACACAAGTTCTGTTGGCTGTTTGCTGCTTGTGGAGTGTGAGGGAGGTAGGGTGTGGTATAGGGTAGGGTGAGGGGGAATTGAACGCTGGTAGACCAGCCTGACAGAGTATATTTGCCTTAACCTGTTGGATTGGACGGCTTGCATTCTCCACATTTTCTCACCGGCCCGTGCTCCCTGATCTCATAAGAGCTGCCTACTGAGCTACAAATATAATGGGCCCCAAACTCAGCTCACAGGAAATATAAAGAAAGAAGAGAGATTGGAGTGTGAGGCTTCCATAAATTCCCCCACCCCTTCGAGCTGTACCCAAAGGAAAAAAGAGTGTTGAGGATTGGATGTCCAAAGAAATTGGGGAATGAAAAATCAATAAAGGAACAACCTAAAATCTCAAGCTTTATGACAGCTCCACAAGTAACACAAACATAGGTGTTAAGAGAGCTATTGAATGAGGGAGGCTCATTTCCACTAAATGAAAGCACTATGGTTGATTAAAACTCACTGTATGAATGCAGGCTACAATTGTTGGCAAATACAGCACTGTCTGTGAATATGATGGCAGACAGAAGTATGGAATTACTGGGAAATATGGATAATGTAATTGGTTGCAATTTATTAGTGGATGTATTCACTGATAGAACAAGCATGGAATTACTGGGAAACATGGATAATGTAATTGGATCTAATTTGTCTGGGATGGAGGATTCAACTACGGAGGATGAAAATAATTATTGAGAAGATTCCAAAATGCCACATGAAGGGTCAATGAACACCACAAGTAAACTGGAGGCAATAGCGGCAACCCTTGATGCAGTGTTTGGCCTCTGCTCTAATCTCATGAAGAAACACCAGGAAGTGAGTACATGGGTTGCAAAGATTGCTAATAATATTAAATATAACAGTAAACAAGTAAAAGTGTGCACATTAGAAAATGTGTGCCAGGAGGGGAAATTTGAAGATAATTTTAGCGGGCTATGTTTAGCTTTAGCAGAGGAAGAAGTAGGTACTGTGAATGAAATAACTGTGAACGGGGAACAAATCATTGGAGAGAGCATTGGGAATGTGACCATTAACTCTGAAGGTGAACAAAGCACCTGATAAGGGAGTAAAAAAACACACTTGCCGGAAGTGAAACAATAAAAAATGGGCAAAGATAAAATGTAAATCTGGAAATATTGGTAACGAAAATTCAACTAGAAAAAATAGTGCCTCATTAGTGGAGATGAAAAAGAAGGATGTGATATGTGTGACTAAAGGTAATATACTTGATATGTTAGTGGCCACTAATGATAGGACTAAAGAAAGGCAAATCCCAGGTAATGAGTATGGGTTGATCTATAGATGGCTAAATGGGTGGAGAGTGAACCTAATAAGAACGCCCCAGTACCAGAAATACACACTGTGGGTAGTCCAAGAGGTGAGGAAAAAATGGGAAGGCAAGTGAGCTATGTGAACATGACTGCAAATAAGCTGATTAAACCGCTCTCCTCTAGGGAAAAAGAGATTTATACAAACATTTGCTATGTGCAACATTAACAAGGATAATATTGGGCAACAACTACATAGAATAAATGAAGGTGACAGTATGGTGCTGAATCTGGGCAAATATATTAAGATCATAGAGATGAATACAGTTAAGGAGAGCCCTTATTTAAATTGGAAATGGATTTTGGAACGCTTAAATACGGTCCAGCAACTACGTGGCATAACAACATCAGATATCGAAACGTTGACGCTACCCAAATATGGCAGTTGGAAAAATTGGGCAAATGTCCAGTTTGTGTCACCTGTCATTGTGGAGCTCATAAGTGCATATTCAGAGCCACTGCGGAGGGATGGTTTCAAAACTGTAAATAGTAATAAAGTCATGGGCTCCACGCTGAATGGAAAAGTGCATAATAATGAAAGACCAAGTTATAGCGGCCTGAATAAAGATCTGGTTAGTAAGGAAAAAGGGGTAGGGACATATGGATCCCTGATAAGGATTACTTTGAGGAGAAATGGGAAATTGGGATGGGCCATGAGCAAGTAGTTATCTCCTGGAATACTAGAGGGTTCTGTTCTTTTTTTCCATAAAGATGTTAAGTACTTTGTTGATAATTTTGATATATTTGCATTCCAGGAGACCTGGGTAAGTGGAACCATCCTGATGAATGGGTTCAGTATATTGGTGAAACCTGCAGTAAGTAGTGGGGTTGGACGCCCGGCATGGGGACTATTTATTGGTGCAAAGTGCCCTGCAATTATTAGGAGTATGTTCCATTTGTTAACTCTCCTTGTGTCTTAAGTGCCATTGTAAAATATTTGGGAAAGTTCAACAAACTGCTATTAATAAATGTATACCCACATCCAGGGGTGGCCCACGTGGAGGAAGTGACTAAAGTGATCTCTGATACCAGTGAGGGTTGCATGATGGAGACACCTAAGTCTGAGATCATGGTAGTAGGACATCGTAATGCCTACTGCGATAAAGTTACAAATATTGTGGATGAATGGGAAGAAAGATGTGGTGAATTTGATGTAATGGTACCACCACAATTAGGCAGATGTGGTTAAAATAGCATATCCCCCAATAACTAATGGAATTAAATGGTTAGAGCTGTTCCAAAATTGGGGTCTATCCTGTTTAAATCCAGATAGTGCAGGGGGACAAATAGCCATGTGGACATATGGAAAATTTGACTATCGAGTGGACATTATGTTTGCTAGTCAGGGCTTATGTGAGCAGTTGAACATTTTTGAACATATTCCGACCCCTCTCAGTGATCACACAGTACTTAAATGCTGATTAAATAAGGTATTTAACAAAAAGACTAATAATATAGGTGAAAAAATAAATATACAGACCATGGTGGTTGGAAACAGGATCATATGGACTGACAGAAACCTTGTGAAATGTGATGATATGTTCAATCTTCTCCCCATTGAAACAGTGGAGATGGCCTGACCAGGGCTGAAAGGTTTTGCTGATATGCTTGATATGAGCTCAATGACTATGAATAGAGTAAGCATCATACAACAAACAGCGAAGAAGCATGCCAATACGTATGATAGAGATGTATATAATGAGCAAAAAAGGATGAATGTGGAAATGAGGAGAATTAAACAGGATATGGGTATGGATTGCGACCAGAAACGAAAAATGCAAGCAACCTTCCACATGAAATACAAGAACTGTCTAAAGGCCCATAAGCATAATACAAAAAATGCTAATTGGCGAAAGATTTTTAAATTATGCAAATAAATGTTGGTATCTGTAAAGACAACACTTCATTGAGGATGGTAATAAGGACATTAAAGTGATACCTGTGGTGGAATGATTAAGGTATGCTGGACAATTGCATTATGTGGAGAATAAAAGCAAAAGTTGAGTATAAAGCGGTGGGGAAAAACCAGCAAGAACCACCTTTGAAGATATTCTGAGAATAATTAATAAAATGAATATGTTCAGAGCTCCAGGGCCCGATGGACTACCTAATGCAGTTGTCAACCGCAATCCAGCTAAATGGGCAAAACTATTGTTGAAACTGTTCACCGCTATTTGGCAAAGTTGGGAAATACCTGAGAGCTGGCGCAGAGCTATTTTAGTCCCCATCTTTAAAAGGGAGTTAGAAATAACCCAGGCAATTATTGCTTGCTGGCAATAGCAAACACTAGCTGCAAGATCTTTTGCACTCTTTTGTTGAAAATCAATAATATATGGATCAGCAAAAAGAATTTATTATCACCTCAGCAAACTAGTTTTAGGCAAGGGTTCAGCAGACTGGATAACATGATTATCCTGAACCATATTATCTCGGACATGGTCGGTATTAAGGGTAACAACCTGTATGTATGTTTCATTGATTACTCCAGAGCCTTTGACTATGTTGACAGGGATAGGCTCTGGGATAAAATGCAGAACTGGGGAGTTTGCCCTATTGTATTACACTTCCTAAAAGCTATGTATACAGACACCACTGTGACTATTTTCGTGCATAAGGGTGCCATTATAACCTCTCCCGTGAATACCTACAAGGGCTCGAAACAGGGATGTGTAGCCTCACCAGTGCTATACAACGTGTATGTGGCTGACATGAAGGAATCCTTTGAATCTGTAAAAAGATACCTCCTAAAGTTGGCAATTTTAAAATAAGATGTATGACATATGCAGATGACACTGGAATTATGGACCAGTCTCTGTTTGGGCTACAAAGACTGCTCAACGAGCTGCATACTTTCGCCATGGATAATGATCTGTGAATTAATGCAATAAACTAATGTTATGATAATTGGGGCACGTGTGCACAAAAATAAAAAGCAAAGATTCAATTGGAAGATCGATATGGAAGTACTGGAAGTTGTTGAAATTTACCCATACCCATACCTAGGCATCCCTATAATAAATACCCCACCCCCAAAGACATTCCATGAAAACATACTAAAAGAAAAGATGATGAAAAAGGTGGAATGTTATTAGGAGATACATGGCTAGAAAAGGAGGGTATTCTATAGAGCGTTTCCTCGACATTTATAAAAATAGTATTGTGCCCGGTATATTAAACGCTTTAGAAACACTCAATACTAAATATATGACATGGTTTGGAAAAATGGAGGGGGAAACTATGGAGATCTGTTTTAAGATAGCCAAAGGTTGTACCAGTAGAAGCCATTAAATGAGAATTAGGCTTAGTATTACTGAACACGAGGTGGAAGATACCCTCCAGGAAGCTTTATATTAAGAAAAAACTCTCACAGAGGAATCAGGATGGTCTACTTAGTGTGATAGCCACGAATATGGACAATAGAAAAAAAAATAACATAATGGAAAATTTACAGTTAACAGTAATGGCCTTTTCTCAGGATATTGGTTTGTCCATATAAAGGGAAGAAATGGAAGCAATTGATTTACACAAATGCCTAAAACAAGGCAGTGGAGTGGGATATGGTTAATAAATTAGTGATTCTAAGCACTAAGAAGGGATATGCACAATACACTATGCAGGGATTTAAAATAACGAAACCCCGGAACTATCTACTGAAAATCTGTAATCAAGATTCTCTCAAGATTCATATTACTTCTTCGTTTTAACTTTTTACCTTGCTATGACTATGTGGGGGCCTGGTCTTCTGTCCCATATGAAAGCAACCAGACACCTCTTACCAGATTGTAATTGTTTGCAGAAATCATATAATAAGGGCCATGGTTAGTGATTTTAGAATGGTAAATACAGACCAATTCTGGCCCACTATTCTCACAGCAGAAACATTTTTGTATGTGAGAGCAGCATATCACATTTGGAAAAGAATCAGTACTATGATGCAAGAATGAAGGAAACAGGATACATTGAATTTGAACTTGAATTTTATTAAAATGGTTTTATTACTCTTAGAGTGGTTTTAAATGTTTTATGTATTAGTACTGTTATCTCAAAAAAATGTATGATGAAATGTGTATAAGGTTTAGATTAGGGTCTGCCCTGCTCAAGTAATCCAAGGACGGTAAGACTGCACACTTCTTTTCATAATGGGGATTAGTAGTAAACAAACACCCATCCTAAGCAAGTCACTAAACTAGCTATTGGTCTATTTTGACAGATACATGTGGCACGGATTGATAACTGAGTGCCATGTTTTGACGGCGTGACTCCCATTTTTTCCAACATAGTAAGACCATGGTTGGATTTTGTCTACCACTCATTAACACATTCATAGCCTTTTGATTAATAATACAATGCTATTTTCCTTGAACCATGCATACACTCCTGACACACATGTCTCTGTCTATTTTCTTGACAGAGCGTACAGGGCCCCCGACAATTGTTCTTTTTCCTGATGAAGGCCTACATAACAGTAGCTATCCAAGACAGCTAAATTGGGCCAAAACACAGTTGTGTCGACTCTTTGACTATTTTTGTCCCTGTTTCTAAATGATTTACTGTTCAACTTTTGTAATTAATCACACTCCACTGTATTTGTACATTTGTCCTTATATTATACTTCACAGTCTGAAGGGTATGTACATGTTTTGTATTATGATCCAAGGTATATCGCTTGGGTGAACACCAATGTATCATATGTAGATACTTTTTTGTGAATTAATAAATGTCCTGGTAAAATGCTTGAATCTAAAAACAATTTATGATGTGTATTAAATTGTGTGAAGGATTAAAACAATCAAGCCTAGTGTGTTAAAAACCAAATTCAAAATCATCTTCATCCTGACCCCAGGAGGAGCAGGAGCTCCCCAACCACTGCCGGAGCAGTGTCCCAACATCATCCTGCCCGCACCATCCGCGTAAGGTAAGCCAGCTGGCTTCACCTCTTCCCCCTGTGGCCCCGACGTGCATCTGCATCTGTTGAACAAAAATGCAAAATATTTTCTCAATAGTAATTTTATTATTGCCCTATTGCTCTCCCAGCACAGGATTGTAGTGCTGCACTGTGTCTTCGCCAGTAACTTCCAGCGACTCCATTGCTGAGCGCGAGGCAGGCTCCATTCCAAAATGGCCGCCTCATTACCGTGAAGGTATCCTGTCTTCATTTTCCATGCTGATCCTTGCCATCCTACCCTGATTGGATGCATTGTAGAAGTAAGCCCCAATCAGGAGCCGGATGGCGTAAGCCAGCCCACATGACAAGGCCCACTGATCTAAGGCTGATGCCCGTCCAAGCCTGCATCTTCATCCCGACCCCAGGAGGAGCAGGAGCTCCCCAACCACTACCGCAGCAGTGGCCCGACATCATCCTGCCTGCACCATCTACGTAAGGAAAGCCAGCTGGCTTCACCTCTTCCCCCGTGGCCCCGACGTGCATCTGCATCTGTTGCATGAGAATGCAACTTATTTTCTAAATAGCAATTTTATTATTGCCCTATTGCTATCCCAGCACAGGATTGTAGTGCTGCACCATGCCGTCGCCAGTAACTTCCAGCGACTCCATTGCCGAGCACGAGGCAGGCTCCATTCCAAAATGGCCACCTCATTAACGTGAGGGTATCCTGTCTTCGTTTTACATGCTGATCCTTGCCATCCTACCCTGATTGGCTTCATTGTAGAATTAAGCCCCAATCAGGAGCCGGATGGCGTAAACCGGCCCACATGCTACAAGGCCAACTGATCTAAGGCTGATGCCCGTCCAAGCTTGCATCTTCACCGCGACCCCGGGAGGAGCAGGAGCTCCCCAACCACTGCCAGAGCAGTGGCCCGACATCATCCTGCCCGCACCATCCACGTTAGGTAAACCAGCTGGCTTCACCTCTTCCCCCTGTGGCCCCGACGTGCATCTGCATCTGTTGCACGAGAATGCAACTTAATTTATCAATAGTAATTTTATTATTGCCCTATTGCTCTCCCAGCACAGGATTGTAGTGCTGCACTGTGTCTTCGCCAGTAACTTCCAGCGACTCCATTGCTGAGCGCGAGGCAGGCTCCATTCCAAAATGGCCGCCTCATTACCGTGAAGGTATCCTGTCTTCATTTTCCATGCTGATCCTTGCCATCCTACCCTGATTGGATGCATTGTAGAAGTAAGCCCCAATCAGGAGCCGGATGGCGTAAGCCGGCCCACATGACAAGGCCCACTGATCTAAGGCTGATGCCCGTCCAAGCCTGCATCTTCATCCCGACCCCAGGAGGAGCAGGAGCTCCCCAACCACTACCGCAGCAGTGGCCCGACATCATCCTGCCTGCACCATCTACGTAAGGAAAGCCAGCTGGCTTCACCTCTTCCCCCGTGGCCCCGACGTGCATCTGCATCTGTTGCATGAGAATGCAACTTATTTTCTAAATAGCAATTTTATTATTGCCCTATTGCTATCCCAGCACAGGATTGTAGTGCTGCACCATGCCGTCGCCAGTAACTTCCAGCGACTCCATTGCCGAGCACGAGGCAGGCTCCATTCCAAAATGGCCGCCTCATTACCGTGAAGGTATCCTGTCTTCATTTTCCATGCTGATCCTTGCCATCCTACCCTGATTGGATGCATTGTAGAAGTAAGCCCCAATCAGGAGCCGGATGGCGTAAGCCGGCCCACATGACAAGGCCCACTGATCTAAGGCTGATGCCCGTCCAAGCCTGCATCTTCATCCCGACCCCAGGAGGAGCAGGAGCTCCCCAACCACTACCGCAGCAGTGGCCCGACATCATCCTGCCTGCACCATCTACGTAAGGAAAGCCAGCTGGCTTCACCTCTTCCCCCGTGGCCCCGACGTGCATCTGCATCTGTTGCATGAGAATGCAACTTATTTTCTAAATAGCAATTTTATTATTGCCCTATTGCTATCCCAGCACAGGATTGTAGTGCTGCACCATGCCGTCGCCAGTAACTTCCAGCGACTCCATTGCCGAGCACGAGGCAGGCTCCATTCCAAAATGGCCACCTCATTAACGTGAGGGTATCCTGTCTTCGTTTTCCATGCTGATCCTTGCAATCCTACCCTGATTGGCTTCATTGTAGAATTAAGCCCCAATCAGGAGCCGGATGGCGTAAACCGGCCCACATGCTACAAGGTAAACTGATCTATGGCTGATGCCCGTCCAAGCTTGCATCTTCACCGCGACCCCGGGAGGAGCAGGAGCTCCCCAACCACTGCCAGAGCAGTGGCCCGACATCATCCTGCCCGCACCATCCACGTAAGGTAAACCAGCTGGCTTCACCTCTTCCCCCTGTGCCCCCGACGTGCATCTGCATCTGTTGCACGAGAATGCAACTTAATTTATCAATAGTAATTTTATTATTGCCCTATTGCTATCCCAGCACAGGATTGTAGTGCTGCACTGTGCCATCGCCAATAACTTCCGGCGACTCCATTGCCGAGCGCAAGGCATGCTCCATTCCAAAATGGCCGCCTCATTACCGTGAAGGTATCCTGTCTTCGTTTTCCATGCTGATCCTTGCCACCCTTCCCTGATTAGCTGCATTGCAGAATTAAGCCCCAATCAGGAGCTGGATGGCGTAAGGCGGCCCACATGCTACATTGATACTGCCTATCTGTGAGCCTCTAGATAAATAAAAATGCAAGTCTCTAGCTAATGTTGCATCTGCCTATTTCTGAGCCTTAGCTAATGTTGAATCTGCCTATTTGTGAGCTTCTAGCTAATGTTGAATCTGCCTATTTGTGAGCTTCTAGCTAATGTTGAATTTGCCTATTTGTGAGCTTCTAGCTAAAGTCAAATCTGCCTATTTGTGAGCCTTAGCTAAAGTTGAATCTGCCTATTTGTGAGCGTCTAGCTAATGTTGAATCTTCCTATTTGTGAGCTTCTAGCTAAAGTCGAATCTGCCTATTTGTGAGCCTTAGCTAAAGTTGAATCTGCCTATTTGTGAGCTTCTAGCAAATGTTGAATCTGCTTATTTGTGAGTTTCTTGCTCAAGTTGATTCTGTCTATTTGTGTATACATAGTTTCTAGCTTAAGTTGATTCTGCCTATTTGCGTTTACATAGCCTAAATTGAATTTGCCTATCTTAGCTCTACAACCAAGACCACATTTCAGCCAAGACCATGCTCACCTGGTTCACATTCATCATGTTCCCCTTCTGTAGTATTCAAGATAGCGTATCTTGCAGCGGTAATAACTACATAGCTTTCAGTAATGGCCTTGCCAAACTTGGATGCCCAAGACACTCCCCCATTCCCTGGCCTACACCCTTCCTGCCGACTATGTCACTCTTCCCACATAGCTTCCAACAATACTACACCACCATAGACAATGACCACCCACTTCACACGCCAGCCAACATTATCTTTGACAGAACTTTGTGCCACCCTAGACCAAGTGTTCCATGCCTGACTGGGGATGCCAATCCTAGTATTAAGCCTAACCACACTAAATATAAATATCCAAACACCCCACAACTATGCCTCCAGGCAACACACTCACAGTCAATCCCAGCCTCACAGCCTGTAACAGTAGACTAGGCACTAGACTCCCCATCATGACCAGTAAGCTTTTTGCCAAACCCCATACTAAGACCAACAATAAGGACACAGCCTCCAACAAACCAAAACTACTCCCCCTAAAAGGAGCTTTATTAATGTCAGATCCCTTGTTGCCCATCCCATAGAAATTGCTAACACCATCCTAACTAACGATCTTGACTTCCTTGCCATAACAGAAACATTGCTACATGAGGCAGCAGGACCTCACCTAACTTTAGCTATTCCTGACAAATACTCCATCCTCAGAGCCGACAGACCTAATGCTCGGGGAGGAGGTGTAGCTATTATCTTTAAATCCTCCTTAGACTTCAGATCAGTCACCTCTGCTCTACTAAAATCATGTGAGCATCTTACAATCAGCTACAAACTTCTCCGAAGAGCACAATCTCCATTCACTTAATACACAGAGCCCCCAGGCCCTTCAGGAGCCTTTTTTGGAAGACATCACTTCTCTAATAGCCAAGAAGTCTAAGCCTTCACCACAAACTATCATCCTCTGAGATTTTAAACTTGGGTACAATGATCCCAATGACTCTCCTGCCTCTTCCCTAGCTAATGCTCTAGTGGAGCATGGTTTCACAGAATTTAGCTCTCAACCCACTCATCAGGAGGGTAGGAATTATCGACTGGGTAACGGCTCTCAACTGCAATATTACCTGCAAAGCCCCCAACTTCTTGCATGGATTGACCACCACCTCATTCCATTAGATGTTAATATCAAAAGCCTACATCCAAAAAAGTGCCCTACTGCAACAGCCTGTCCGACCAGGAATAAGCGTAACATCACTGATAAAGCCCTAATACCATTGGTCCTTCCCAATCTCAACGCACTTCCTGCTACCTCCAACCTTGACTTACTGGTCAACACCTACAACGACTCCATGGCCATTGCCATTGATACCATCGCCCCACTGAAACTGTGCAAAGGAAAACCCAGAACTCATCTGAACTGGTACACCCCCGAACTCAAAATACTGAGAAAAAAGAAAGCTAAGTTAGAAATACTATGGAAAATGGCACCATCTGCTGAAAACAAAACTAGTCTGACAAATATCTCCTCCTATATAAAGAAGAGATAATTTGCACCAAGAAAGATGCCTACAACGCCAGGATAAATCAGGCAGGATCCTGCACCAAAGAACTATTCAATATACTAAACAAATTAGAAAACCCTAACCCACCACAGATACCTGCACAAAAGATAAACCCTGGTGAACCAGCACCCAGAACGCCCTCGCCAACAAAATTGCAGTGCTCCAAACCAAAATAGAGGATAAACGACAACAACTCACGAGTAGCAAGCATACCAACCCCAGCACACCGTCGCCCACTGACTCTAACATCGGCTTCACATTCAAAAAGGTAACGATACCGGAAGTACAAAAAATTATAGCTTCTTTAAAACCTTCCAATTGCAAAGGGGACAGCTGTCCTGCCCAGATTATAAAAGACACATCCAGAGATCTATCCCCTTTCATCACTAAACTAATAAACTTGTCTTTCTCCACTAACTCAGTCCCTAGCAACCTGAAACAATCATGGTTTCTCCCCCTTCTAAAAAAACAATCTTTAGACCCTTCCATACCCACTAATTACAGACCCATCACCACGGTCCCATTCTTGCTTAAAATCCTTAATAGAGTTGCCTACCTGCAAATTCAGGACTACTTAGAGACAAACCAACTGCTAGGAATACATCAATCTGGCTTTAGATCTCAACATGGAACAGAAACTGTCCTTGTTGACCTTAAAAGCCAGATTGATGAGATCAAAGACAAAGGTAAAGCCGTCATCCTACTCCTTTTAGACCTTTCAGCGCCTTTCGACTTGGTCGATCACTGAATCCTCTGCAACCACCTATCCTCGGCAGCTCACTTCTCCTCCTCTGCTGTCTAGTGGATACAATCCTTCTTGACCAATAGAACCATGAGGGTTTTCTCACTAACAGCCACAGAAGACTCTATCCCTATCACCTGTGGTGTCCCACAAGGCTCTTGCGTTTTGCCCACTTTGTACAATATATTTACAAAGCCACTCTTTGACAAACTGGACCATCTGGGTGTCACCTACACCAATTACGTAGATGACACCCAGATACTCCTTACCCTCTAAGGTATCTACAATGCTGACATCATCTGGATTAACAAAATCTTCTCCATCATTCAGGCATGGATGGCCACACACGGCCTCTGCCTGAATGATGAAAGAACTGAGCTTCTCCTTGTCGGTTCACCCAATAACTTGTTGAAACTCAGCCCCAATTACAATAGCTTCTTCATCAATGGTAACACTATCCCCAGTGTCAAAAGTGTGAAAACCATTGGTTTCCATCTTGATGCCAACACTAACCTTTCCAAACAAATGAACATGACTGCCTCTACTACTGCCTACACAGATAAACTGATCAGGGCATGCAGACTCTTCTTGTCCACTAATAGCTGCCTTACGCTAGCCAGGGCTCGTATACAGTCCTAACTGGACTACTGTAACAATCTTTACCTAGGCATAAACCAATCCATAATCAATAAATTACAGGTACTCCAAAACAATGTGCTACGAGCAGCTTTAAACATCCCCAGGCGAGAGCACATATCTACCACCAGAAAATCATGTACATGGCTCTCTATACAACAAAAAATCAACTTAAAAACCATCTGTCTCACATATTAAGCCTTAAACCAGCTAGCCCCACCTTATCTCACCAACAAATTCACCCTGAAATCTGCTACCAGAATCACTAGATCCACTAACACATTATGCCTAACAGTGCGCAGATTTATTCTAAAAAGAGCTGGAGGATCCAGCTTCACGGTCCTTACCTCCGAACTCTGGAACACCCTACCACTCATCATCAAGTCCATCAAATCCTTTCAGTCCTTTAGAAAACAGGTTATTAGATGGTTACTGGATAAAAACTAGCACTCACCATCTTCTCTCTCCCGTGCCTGACGACACAGCCTATTCTTTAATTGTGCTCTTTACCTGCAAACTGTCTAATGCATATCTGTAAACTGTAAACTGTATGCAATGTACTATGCAAACTGTATTAAATGTACTATGTAACCGTGTCCCAAAGTGCCCTTTTACCTCTGGGCCTGGAGCGCTATATAAATAAATAAAACAAACAAAACAAATTGAAGTGTATGCAGCAGGTTCAGTGACCCTGTTTATTTGCTTTTGTTAAGTATTTCTACACTGCCTAATTATTATCTTGATGACACAAACTGCGAGCAACAGTAAAATCAGTGCTGCTGCCAGTAATTTCAGTCCACTGGTATACCTGAGAATATGTAAGAAAGGCAACCTAAATCCTTTACAACTTTTATCGTCTCTTCCTCCATCATTGTGTGAAGTTTAGGGAGCCTGGTGATGGCCTCTGTCAATGTCCCATTGCCTTCTTCTTTGGCAGGAAGGAATGTACAGCAAGAAGACCCAATCTTGGTACACATGCCTCACTCCATGACTCTGAGGAGATCCAGAATATATCTGTTCTGGAGGGTCATTAGTCTAATTGCTCTCAGCACCTCCTTGATGGCATTGAACCCCTTCACAGTTGAGTTTATTGTCTGTGTCAGTTCCCACCTCGTAATCAGGAGCCATTGGCATTCTTGTTAATTTGCACAGCTGGAACGATGGATGCAAAAAATGTCTCTGTTATGCTGAACAGCCTGTGTTCTTGTGGTATCACATCCAATGCCTTTCCATGTCTGATGAAACATAGTTTCCCCTTTTCCCTCTTGTCAATTCCACAGCTCTCTACTTCCTTTTATTGGTATCCATGTCCGGCAAACCTTCACCTTGTATGTCCTTCTGGGACTAGTAATGCTGGGGTATTCAGATGTACAAGTGAACATATTCCTCCCCAGTGACAGCTGCAAATATGCTGTTGATTCGCAGACACAATAGTGATCCATTAGTACTGCTGTTCCGACCTTCATGCCTGGTATTCTCGAAATCTGGTTGCATCCTTAATTTTCTCCAACCTCTACATAGCTATAATTCTGGAAACATAAAGCTGCTCTCTTGAGCAGTACGATGGCCATGGGCCCTGCTTTCCTTTCTACCCATGTGAGCAGTTTTGCACTTGCCTCCCATTCTTTGATGCACTTATCATTTTCTTACTGTACTACTTCCACTGGAACCGGTAGGAGAGATTGTGCTTTGCTCCACAACACTGCTTCTTTCCATTCGTCTGTTGTGTATACTTGTCCATACACCCTGTGAATCCTATTTCTATAAAGAAATCTTGATTCTTTTTTTGGATAAGCTAAACATGGGGATTTCATCAAACAGTCCTTTAATTTGGCCACCACTTCAATGTGTTCCTTTCTACAGTTCCAATAATTTAGTCAAAGGTTGTGTGATTTCTGCATAATCTTCAATCAATTTCCTGTTGTAACTCGCAATTCCTAACAAGCTCTTCAGGCCTTTTAGGTTAGTGGAATCTTTTAATTTCTGAATAGCTTCCACTTTTTTCTTTTGTAGGTTTATCCCATACTATGTTACTTCATGCCTCTGTAAAGATACTTAAGCTCCAGCCTTTTGTAACTGACCGAGCATATGTCTAATTTCATTGAAGTTATTTTTTAAGTATTCATTTGGGATTAGCACATCATCCACATAAATCACAGGTCCCCACTCAGCTGCATCAGGGTGCACTTTACCTAGGAATATCCCAAATTCACTCCCACTCTTGATATAGCCGAAGGGGGTCGGAACCCATGCATCCTGTAATCGAGTAAAGAAGAAGGTAAATAGATTTTCTAAATCTTCATCTAGTGGCACACACCATTAACCGGCTATAAGATCCAGAGTGGTAAATATCTTTGACCCCTGAATTTGTGCAAGGCCTTGATCACTAAATGGAAGGGGTCACCTTGAAACAGGTCCCCTCTTGCTTAACCCTTAAGTCTGCACACAAGCACCACTGGTGACAGGGCTTTAGCACACTTAATATGGAAGTATTTGAAGTACTGTGAACAGCAATAATGATGCCTCTGGATTCCACATTTTGAAATAGTTCTGCTAGGGACTCCAGACAGGCCAAGGGTAACCTTTATTGTTGAACGAATACTGGCTCCCGACCATACGCTTCTACTAGTGTGGCAACATGCATATTGGTAAGCCTGCAATCATAGGCATCTTTAGCAAATACCTCCTTGAATTCCATAAAGGGTTTTCTTAATTGGGCTTTTTCATCTTCATTTGTGCAGCTTGAATTTGCTCCTCTACCATTTTAGATAATTCTGGTATCTTTGCATATTAGCCTCCATTTTAATGTTCTGCATTTGCTGTTCTTCTCTTTCAAATTCGCCCACTTTAAATAGGATGCAGTAGTCCTGATAACAGCATATTACATCTTTTGGTTCATAGGGGTAAACAGACTGTTCCTTGAAATCCCCTTTGTTTTAGAATCCAATGACATAGGCAATTCACCCTGTGAAGTTATATGACTTTCAGGGATGTTCTCCATCACTGTGTTGTTTAAATCAGCAATGTAGTCGGTTTCCTGTATTGCCATCCCTATTGCTGTATTTTCTTGAAAACGAATGTTAGGCATCCCTTGTTATTCACCATTATTCTAATGGGGCCATCCCCAATCTCTACCAATGGCCTATGTTCACATTGTAGCGCTTGCGGTCGCATGGATTTAGTGAGGTACACAAATGCATCAGGCCTTTTCATCTGTTGTCCCTTTCTGTACTTTAATGCTATTGCAAATTGTCTGGTGAAAGCCGGAATAATGACATCCTTCTTTACCTGAAGCTCAACTGCATATGGCATTGTTTGGGCACAATAATAAGCTTGTCTTGTGTTCTCAAATGCAGGTGCCACTTCACCCACCCAAGACCAACCCCTTTGATTCAAGAAATATAAAACCATACACATTCTGTGTATGATGTCATTTCCCAAATATAATTTATTTTTGGTTCCACTTACAATACAAATATTGTGATAAATGTTTTTGGAACCAACTGTGATTCTTAACATACACCTTCCCACATCCACTGTCCCAATTCAGGGTCATCCAGACCAAAGATGCTTTGATTTTCTATTTTAAAACGTGGTATTTCCTCTCTGTCGTGCTTTTGGTTAAATAAAGAAGCATTGCTAGGGGGGGGACTAAGGGGGCTATAGCCCCTGATCTTTTGGTTGTAGCCCTGGATAGGATCTCAGGAGCTACAGCCAAAAGACTAGCTAGCCCCCAGTCCCAACAGTTCTGACATCAGCTTAGCCCCGGGTCTTTTCCAGACCTAGCAACTCCCCTCGTTAAATATATTTTCATTAATGAAACTTTTTCCCTGCTCTGGGGCCAGCACTGCTTCTATCATTTCTGCATGCCCATTCACATGCATCGGGATCCAGGCCTGCCCTTCTTCAATGTGTATCACTACAATTGTCGAAATATATTTTTCCAGGTGTCCTGATCCTGTCACCTTTCAAAGTTTTGCGCAGCGAGCCCGATGGTTTAGTTGAAACATTTTTCCTTCCAGTTTCCTGCAAAAACAATAGACCTAGTTTGCTGCACATTCCATGCTTTCTAACCCTGATGTTCCCAATCGCGAAAGCAGCTTTCATTCTGCCATTTGCTCTCTAAGCAGCATTTCAGAATCTGCGTATGCAGTCCCATTTACATCCCAGTTTGCACCCTATGCTTGCATTGAATGCTATGGACTCAGCTGTCCCACTCTAAACTTGAATTCTATTAGTTTGTTACATGTTAGGAGTTAGTAGTTAGTAGGTAATCATGTTTGGAATTAGAACACAGTCCCTACACTCCATAAAAGTGTCCACTGTCATTACAGGGTAAATCCCAAATTACCCATCCACTATGGTTTGAATGAATTCTCACAGCTGTCTCACCTAAGTGTCTCACATTCACCCTAACATATCTCTTCTGCAGGAGTCTAAGTTATAATTCATGCACCATTCAACAAGTTGAACCACCCAAATATCCTACAACACTGGGTTAAGGGATCATTTACATGTTCACAACACTTACCGCAAAACTGTTTACTACAATGAAACATGTATAACAATAGAGAGAAACTCAGAAATAATGTGAGGCTAAAATGGTAGAAACATCCAGCTCTACCTTAGCAGCCAAGAGATAATTTGAGCAGGAAGTTTAGAATATAGTGTCTGAGAGGGAAAGCTGGTGCACATTGATAAAACAAAATCGTATTCATTCTCTTCGGTAGTATACCATTAGTATCCTCAATACTTCCCATGGGCAGTTCTCCTCTGCCTTTCAATTTTATGAAACAGGGTTAAGGCTTTAATCATGGTGTGACAAGTTCAACTGCTGGGATTGGGGGTGTCTAGCAAGGGTGACCCGTAAACCATACAGGTCATGTTTGCATCACCCCACCTCAAAGCAGAGAACGGTCACGAGGATCACTTAATAGCCACTTCCTCAGCCTAGGTCACAAAATCTGTTTCCATAGAGCAGGAAAGGAAAGAAGCACAACTAATGAAATTCCTCTGATTTACTCATAGAAAACCCAGATTGGAAGAGGAAACCACAATCGCTGCCCCAGGGAAGGAAGGACTGGGGTCAGGATGTGTCAACCCACTGATGTGCTCTTTAGGTCCTAAGGAAAATAGCAGTGGGGAACCCAAACCCCTTTTCAGAAAAAGGGAGGTAAATAAGAATTTCAGCCACCTCTCTCCTATACAAATACCTCTAACTTCCAGCATTTAATGGTTTGTATCTGCAACCGTGCAGTCCCTTGTCTCTCTGCACTTATGAGCCACCCTCCAGCAGCACTTATTGAGTAACGTGCACTTCACCCTCCCCCACACTTGCACGATCTGAATAAAACAAGACCTATTAAGATCGTTGTTTTGTCCTCCTTCTGTCCCCCCCCCCTTGTCTTGTCGCACCTAGAAACACTTGTGTACAGGCGTGTTATAAATGACTTATCATATCATGTCATATCAGTGTGACCTGCTGAAAGTGAGAAACAACCAAACCACTGGGAAGCCCGTATCTAACATAGTCAATGCCCCATGGAGGCTTAGAGGGAGGATTTGTGGTCAATAGTGGATAAATGTGAAAGCCAGCCTTTACTGTGTCTACAGCAGAGGGCAGTCAACAAGCACATAGTGGAAACACAGGCACTCAGGCACTGCAGTGAATTCCAAGGTGCCTACCCCACTTCTTATGGCCTCTGACCCAGTGAGACCCACCCCAAAGTAGGCATAGGCATAAATGGAACAGAGCACAGATATACAGGCTGTTACTATGGAAGCCATACTTGTCAAGGGGTTGAGACTGAATAAAAAGAGCAGCTCTGACACAGTCACTCCCTCTGGTTTGGAGTAGCATGAAGATGGTATTTGAACAGAGCTGGGGAGCTTGGAGTGAACCGCAGAGTAGGTGATTGGCAGAGCAGTGGATGGAGTGCTGGTAGAAAGGAAGAAAAGTGTGAGAAGCGGTTTAGTGAGCTGATAACTGGAGTATATCCCAAAACGTGAGCAGGAGAATATATCCTTGGATTGTGAGCAGGGCACTGTACCTCTAGCAGTTGATGAGAGCACCATATCTCTATCAGTGGTTAGAGAAGGGGTCTTAAATGAGTTCAGTGGATAGATGAAAGTGGGAAGGGGGGGTCATCAGATGGAGTGGTAGGATGCGTTTTGGAGGAGTTGTGAAGATCAAAGCAAGGTGTACAGGAGTTGTTGGAGTAGGTTGGAAGTTTAAAGGAGAAAGATGCACTGTTATTGGAGGAGGGTGCAAGAAGTAACTACTGGAGTTGTGTTGGTGGTGAGAAAACTCAATAAAGAGGTTAAGAAGGTGCTGTGAGGGGAGATAGGAGGTTGTTTGAAATGAAGCAAATGTAAGGAGGTGGAGAAACAGCAAATAGTGGAAGAAGGGGATATAAAGATCCAAAGGTCAGAAGGTCTGGATGAGAGGAAGGGAGTTGAGAGAAAGTCATATTGGAGGTGGTTTCTAGAGAGAATAAAGAGGAGATATAGAATCAGAACGCAGAAGAGGTACTTAAGAGGTTAGGACACATCGGTTTTGGGAGGAGGTGGTTTAAAGATTCTTGATTGCAGGAAGGAGGACGTTGGAAGAAGTTACAATAGAGAGATAAACACACGAGTGAGTGACAAATAAGTAAGAAGGAGAGCGGGGAATAGGTTGCAGGAGATCAGGAAGGTGGTGGAGGGGAACACGAAGGTGAGAAGGAGGGTAGAAAGAATCAGAGAGTCGAAGGAGAACTTGAGCAGTATGTAGTTAAGGAGGATGTCAGAGGAGTGACAAGAAATGTCCAAGAGAAGATGGAACATCGAGCAGTCATAACCAGGACTAATGTCTGGCAGAGGGACTCCTAGGACCCCCCTTGTTAATTTGCATATTTAAGTAACTTAACTTGGGTCTCATCCTAAGTTACTAGGGGAATTGAGACGTGGACCCCCCCGCTCACTATTCTTAGAGAGGCACAGCTCCACCCTACTGATGAGGTCCAACCAAACAGAAACACATGTCTGCGGTTGCTGTTGGTGCTCTTGTTCAAAGGAGAATTGCCTAGCATTTTGGTGCTGGACAGCCCCAGGGCACGATAAAGACTGATATGTTTGGGATATGTCTTCTCTGTGAAAGATAGTGAGCTAAAGACCCTGGGTAGGTCTCTTGAAACCAGGACTAATGTCTAGCAGAGCGACTCCCAGGACCCCCCTTGTTAATCTGTAGTTTACCAGACAGCTATTGGGATATCTGGTGAGAACCTCTCCTCATGGACAAGTGGAATTTCATATCACCCGAATGGGATCCATGAGTAGATAGTACAGATTTCATCATAGGAGTTTTGGTGTCTGTTCGTAGTATTCCAGTTTTATGTAATGTGCCCCGATGCCTGCAGGCTTTTGGCGCTCTATAAGTACATAAATAAAATAAATTCTTAAATATGTCTAAAGGTTTATGCATGCCTTCAATCGTTGCCTAACATTGCCAAACCTCACTTTTTTTATAAAGCCTGACACTCCTTTTTATGGTTTCTATCTCTGAATGTGAGGTGATATGTTCTTCCCATTCTGGTGCGAAGATTATTTTGGACTTAAGTCTTAGTTTGACTGATGTCTCGTAACTTCTTGTAGTCTTGAGTCATGTTTGTTTGTATCATCGTCGGCCAAAGTAACTTTACTATTCGATTTGTTATATCAACCAGTTGTTACATGCATTTTTATGCTGTTACATTATGTGTGCGGCATCCATTGGCTCGAAATAAGTGTTCTGCAGGTCTCAGGTCTAATATAACATTGACGTTCTCCTAATCTATTGGTTTTACATGAAATGGCTTCCGTAACTCAGCTGCAGCGTCCTGGGAGAACATTGTATTCAAGACCTGCACATTCCAGCAAGGCAATGAAGAGCACTGCGTAATGAGACAATGTGTTCTCTCAAACAAAACAGTCGGACCTTCTGCAAAGCATCAGATGGAGCCGCAGAACAAAAGAATCAATTTGGTCACGCAACAGTTCATAACTTTGCAATCCATGCTTCTGCGCCTGAGGGAAACATTGAAATTCAATGTGCTCCCCCTAAAACTGCACATTAAAAAAAAAAAACAATAAAATGTTTATTTGATTGGGACTCAGAGATTCGGCATGCATAATCATAATTTGAAATATCTTGCTGTATAATTGCTGATCTGTTTGTTTCCTGCACTTGGGACGGCACTAGATGCTAAAGAACAAAACTGATTGGAATTCTCCCAAGTCCATTTCAAATTCTCCTATGTATGGGATGGAAGATGCATCCCAAAATTAAAACTAGAACAGAACAAATGTTTCCATTGAAATATTTTTATCTTAGCATGAGCAGAATGACCAGTTAGTGTTGACAAAGCTAAACAACTAGCTGGCACAGCAAATGCACATTGTGTTTTTCATGTCTGTGTTCCAGTGATATATCTGCTACATAAGTCACATTGCAATCGGTACATTATGGATTCAAAATGTTCTTGAATGTAACATTGTTGTGGCCATGATTTATTTAGGATGGCTGCAATTCTATTAACTTCACTGCTTTTGATAATGTCTGAGAAATAATTGCGTCTTTAGGGTTCTCAGAACAATAGATACCCATTATAGATGCCTGACTTTTTCCTGGCTCAGAGGGCATATTGTGTGGCTACAATGGGTAATACCCCTCACTATGACGGCGACACAAAGGAAGGCAGATGCTGTCAAAGTTTTCATAAATAGCAGGTTTCTGCTGTGTTGCCAGTAAGTAACATGTTTAGTTAAAAGGTCCTTCTGGGAGGTCAAATAGACCCTCTTGGGAATGTAGACTAACTGATCAGTGTCCTTTGTCCTGGAAGAACAGATTTGTGTTGTCCACCCAGTGTGTGTCAGAAAGTTCAGGATGATTCCGATTTTAACTCAGCAAGCAGCCAGGCAAATACCTAGGTGTGTGACAGTACATGTTCTTGAAGAAAGAAGAAAGCTCCACCAGCGTGTCCCCAAATGAGGGGACAGCAGATCCTGATCGGATTCTTCACCTGGAGACTGAAGAAGGAACATTTGGCAGGCGCAGATCGTCATCTTCTTTGGATGGGACGCCCAGCAGATGATCGTCGTGATACTGGCTCATTGAGACTCAACACAGGCTTAGGTTCAGTGACGGTTGTTGAACGGCCGACTTCTCTCCATTTTTCCGTCACCAACATGGAAGGGGAGATGTCTCAGAGTGGGAATGTGTCACTGGACGTCGAGCAGGATGGCCACGAATTTCCAGCTAAAACCACACTTCAGGAGACAATGTACAGCAGATTGGTCCAGTCCCAACCTTTCAAAGCATGGCTCAAAATGCAGCTGTCTGTATACTGGTTAGTCACACCAGTCCAGGGGAGGAAGACATCTATGGTCTGGATCTTCCCTGTCGATCAGAAGAGGAGGTTGGAGCAGCAGCTGTCAATCAGCAATCCTTGGTGGTCACTACCGGAGGCACGGATTCTTCGTTTCATGGTTCGACTTTCCTTCTCTCCCTTGTTGCTCTAGGACTCTCACCTTTATGCAGGAAAAACATCTGGAACATTCAATCACCATTCAAGCCATCCATGCACATCTGAGGGCAGACTTGTCCAAAAGGAAAGCCGCCTTCTCACTTCAAACTGGATCCAGGTAGCCAGAATGCAGGACAAAGACATGGGGCGTTTTCGTCCCCCCCCCACTCCCTGTCCTTTCTGGTACTCAGGGAGCCTTGGCAGGCTTTCACATGGAAGACCACCAAAGACAAAAGAATGATAAAACTCAAAATCCCTAAATTGCCAGGTGCCATCAGCTCGGACCTCCAATCCTACCTTCCTGATATTGACCACTGGATGATGACCAACCACCTCCTCCTCAACTCTGGCAAAATGGAAATCCTAATATGCAATAAAACCGCTCTCCTTCCCCAAATAATCCCCTGGCCTCACTCTCTAGGTCTACCGCAACCTCGGAAATGTCAACTTATGTGAGAAACCTTGAATGCAACCTGTGTTCTCAAATTTATTACTCTCCCAACACATCAACTCTGTGTCCAGAACCTGCTTCTTCCACCTACCCACCCTCAGGTGAATCATCCCATTCCTCGCTTACCCCAACTGAATCTCTGCCATCCTCACCATCATCCTCTCCTGTTTAGATTATGCAAACAACCTTTATGTAGGCCTCCGACTTTCCAGCTCAGGAAACTCCAAAGAATCCAAAATCCTGCTGTCCATCTTCTCATTGGCTTCTCACCTAGAGAACAAGTGTGCCCCATACTTAGAGTACTACACTGGCTCCCTATCAGTCAATGGACTACTTTTAAAGCAATGTGCATCAGTCACCATTCCATCCACAACACCAGACCCAAATTCCCCCAAGATAAATTCATTTGCTTTCAACCCACCAGGAACCTCAGATGTGGTGCTGCTCTTCTCCTCGTTATCCCCCATTGCAACTCAACCAGATTGAGAGGATCTTCTTTCTATATCCAAGTTCCTGCCATCTGGAACTCATTCTCTCTCCACATCTGCCACATTGGCAACCACCTCTCATTCAGAAAGGACCTCAAAACTTGGCTATTTCCTACCACAACCTAAATCATCCTCCCACCTGATTCTAATGACATTTCCTCACTCAGAAACACCAGCCATAGACTCATCGAAACAACATGTCATGTTACAGCGGATACCAGCTGTTGTCATTGTCACAGTGGCATGCCTTGATTAACACACATCAGCACCCAGGCCTACTTTCGATCTGACTGGTGCCCTCTGGATACCGGTACAAAACACCTGACATTCTGATGGTAGTTTGTAAAGTTCAGGACAGCTGGTCAGGTCATGAAATATTCACTGGGGTCACTTCCCAACACCACCCACGGGTGAACACCTAGAGGACCCGTACTGATAGCTCTTGCCCTATCAAAAATTAAAGGGGTTTGCCGAAGCACTCATAATGCTCAATTAGATGGATTACTGGGAAAAGGAAATGTGGCATGCAATGAAGGAATTTGGATATGAGAAATGTGAAGCAATTAGACGGATTTGTCAGTGTAACAATGGTGATGCACTAGGATGGTTTTTGGGGTATAAAACGTGACACACTTAGATGGATGGTTGGAGGTAGGAAATATCAGTCACAGGTGAGAACTGGCCCACTGCTCCTAAAGCCCTTTAGGACAGTGTTAATTGCACCAGGAAGAAGTACTGGGATTGCTATTGGACCATGCTTTTTGATATTAGCCCACTTACATTACCTAAAAAGACAGCCATGGGGTTTTGTCTGGATATGTGGGTGACCTGACACTGCAACTAGAGGAAGGCATATGCAGGTTAACACACATGGTTCACTTAGAGCACTTAGAGCATTACGCCTACAAAGTTTGGCCCACCGTTGACATTCAAAGATATATGTTAGCAACCCCCATTGCAATTATAACTGCTTACGTTAGCCATTGTATCACACAGTGGTTAAATGCAGGCATTCTGCATATATCGCATATTAGACAGCTCATGTATAGCATCTGAAGAACTTGGAAAACATGTAATACCTATGTCTATTTAGTATATAAGTCTATTGTGCTCACTTATTAGAGGGCTCTGTTTTAGCTTCTTCAGAAAGTGGAAGGTATGTAACATATATGTCTATTTAGTATATAAGTCTATTGTGCTTAGAGAATCCCTTTAGCCTGGTCTCCATGGTAGCCTGCCTGTCCCACTTGCCTCCCACAACCCACAACCAGTCTATTGCCCTTGGTAGTCTTGGGGTAGACCGCCCATAGTGCCTAGAATAACCTACAAAGGTAGCTGACTTGTTCTTCCAACAGATGATCGGAGGACACAGCAACAACAATACCAGGCTCCATCTGAGCTTTAGGTATGTATGAATGCACTACTTTGGTGGATATCTGCCACAGGCACGGCTTTCCATCCACTCACTCTAGAATACAGCTATGACTACGACAAATTTTGTTCTAGTTGGTCACATAACCATTTCGCACTGACACACCAGACTTGCCTCGACACCACTGCCTTTAGAATACAGTGACAACCTACAACAAATTCAATTTAGCTTCTAGCTGGGTACATAGTGAACCTCCTGCGCTAGTGCTCTGTCGTTACCACCCTCAGCACCCGCCCACGTGCCTGACCTCTTGGGCTGCTTATTAGTGCCTAGCCAGCCCTTCTGAGTCCTAACCTTGGCCAAATGCAAACACAAATCCTAAGCTTCCTCTTAGAAATGTCCAATACCTGTACTTCATTCCCTGAGGGCCATCCTACCACAAAGCGGGAAAAGGTGCTATATAAATTGGCCCTCATCACATGTCTGGCTGGCGGTAACTCTTAAAAGTGTCTATAATGCAATTAGCGTCGCCAATACCACTCTGCCCTATCATGAGCAGGCGCAAATAGCACCAACTGTAAAAGCCGCCAACACTTTTACATCCAGAGCTATTAGGGCTGGCGACATTACAGCCGATCATACGAGGCACAAACACAGCCACATCACAAGTCCATGTTCCTTGGTATTAGCAGTGAAAACCAGTGCAAATACCGCTGAGAACACAGCGCAGTTACCTCCAGCTTGCAATTGGCTGTAAATTAACAATGGTGCCGGAAATGAAGCCACATGTGAACCCAATCCACTCCAGAGGGCTACAAAAGGCACACCCTTACCCCAAACACTGTCTCCAACACCATGCTGCCGCTAGCCACTGTGTGCTGGGACAGGCAGCCGCTCACGCTGCCCTTGGAAGTAGAGAGACAGGACAACCAGGCTAGGGCACAGGGAACAAAGGGGGGGGAGGTGAAGAGGAGGAGGAGAGCGCAAGCAAGGCATCCACCGATGCCCAGGATTAGGCCCTTATTTTGGACACTGACCGACAGCCATTTGGCCAACCTTTACCGCCTCAACAGGGAGACCATAACAGAGATGCTCACCACAATACATGATGACATAGGGAGCAGGATCAACATCCAGAAAGCTGTGCCCTCACTGCTGAAGCTAGGGTCCGTCCTACAATTCTGTGGAACTGGCACCTTCCAGTACTATGTGGCCATGATGCACTGCATGGCACAGCCCATATTGTTTGCAGTGCTGAGCCAGGTGCTTGACTCCCTCCTGTGACAAGTGCAATGCCACATCTCACTGCCTACCACCCCAGCCCAGGTCAATGCCATGAAGGCACAGTTCTATGCCCTTGGCCAAATGCCATATGTGATTGCTGCCCTGGACTCTACCCATGATGCACTGGTGGCCCCCGAAGCCCTCGTAGAAGTGTACCAAAACTGCAAGCACTTCCACTCCATGAATGTGCAGATGACCTGTGGCCCTAACCTGTACACCACCCACTACTGTCCCTGCTACCCTGGTTCTACCCACAACTCCATGGTGTTACGGAACAGCACACTGCCCGGGTACATGGAGAGGCACAGAGGACTACGGACCTGGATATTGGGTGAGGAGAAAATCCAGCACACATGCGCTGCGGGGCATATGCCCAAAATGGGGTGGGGATGGTGCGAATGACCACACAAAGGATGGCATGACAAACAAATGCGAAATCCATACTTGACCACCTCACTTACTAACATCACAGTACAGGCCAGGGAGCATGCACATGTTGGATTTGCCTGCATGGATGAGCAGTAGTACACAAACAGTAGGACTCATATACACCAACATGACTACAGGTATCACAATGCAACATGCACTTCCCAAAGCAATGCTGACAAATGGCTACATTGCCTCACACAACAAAAACCCTGCCAGTGCCACAGCCTTGCACCCATGTGCGGCCAGCCCACAGTTCCCACCCGTTGGCACCAGATGCACAGGGAGGGCCCATGGGGAACCCAGCATGCCACATGCAGTGTAAATACACTACCACATGACTGCTCCCATGTCTGCTGCACATGTCACCGACATACACCTTAAATAACATATGATGCAAGGGAACAGGGTGCATGTGAAGTGCAAACAATGGATGGCATGAGTGACACAGCATGCCCAGACCTAGAATAGACCCATGAAGGCCCATTTGCATGCACAAGTAGTCCATTAACCTGATATTGTGCAAATCCACTCCCACACTTTACACCATGACTAATGCCTGTGTTTTTTATGGAATGAAGTTCCCTAACTATCCCCTTTTCCCCATCCCACCACCAACTTCCCGTCAAATTATTACCCCTCCCACCACCAACTCCCCATCACACCATCACACTATCTCCATCTCCGCTCCCACCACCAACTCCCCATCATAGTTTCCCCCTCCCCCTCCCACCACCAAGTCCCAATCACACTATCCTCCTTTCCCGCTCCCACCACCAAATCCCCAGCATGGCTACTCATGGCAATAAGTGCCTCACAGTCCTTTACAACTGACAGCCTCTGGTGAGTGTGGGTGCAGAAGGCACTGTGACTGGTGCCTCGGTGTACCGTGCTGTGACCCCCTGCTGTGACCACCCCTCTGTGGGTGTGGTTGATGTGAAAGGGATGGAGCCAATCCGCAGGTTTTGTTGGTGTTGCACTTTTGTGTGCTGCTGCATGGCCTCTGCCAGTGCTGAGACGCCTTCAGTCATCTCCCTGATCCTCTGGGTGTACAGTGTCAGGGCGGCCATACTGGCAGTAGTCTCTGCCCAGTTCTATGTGATGGCTGGCACAATCCTGCGGGTGGCCCCTTGGATGCTATCCCTTATGGTCTGCAGGTGTTTGGAGTGCATGTGGCCAATTCCATCCATCTCCTGCTGCCTTCGCTCCATCTCCTCAAGTTTCTGCAACAGTGTCCTGCATAGTGGTGTGTGCTGTGTGGGAGAGGGGCTGTTCACTGTCTCTGGGCTGTAATCAGGGGAGCCATAAGAGGGTGTGTTAATGTTTGGCTCAGGTGACTGTGCATGTCGGCGGCGGAAAGGGCTGCCGTGGGCTTGTGGACTCTGGCAGTGTGGAGGGCTCTCCACGGTTTGTGGCCCTTCTGCATGCAGTGACAATGGGCTGGTGTCCTCCTGTGACTCCACAGTCATGCTGCTAGCAGGTCTAACCTCTGTGTCTGAGCCTCCAGCTGCGGGAGTGGATGCAGTGTGCCCTGTGCTGTTCCTGGTGGCCTGCGGTGTAGACATTGGCTTGGCGCAACTGTGTTGCTGTGTTAAACAGTGGGACATGAGTCTCGGTGTAGCCTGACTGGGTCTTTGGTGGTGCTGGTAGACTTTGAGGGCATGGATGCGCCACTTCCAGATGGGCATGCAACCTCCTCCTCCTCTGATGCCTGAGTGCCTGTATGGGACATAGAAAATGTCATCAGTATGGTTCCCCCATGTGTGTTAACATGCAAGACACATTTGCTAGTGTTGGAAACCACACATATGGGCAAATGGTCATGGTTGTTCAGGGGAGATTGCATGTGGGCCAAGCATCATGGGATTGCTTGTAGTGATGAGTTTGTGACACATGCCCAGTTGGTCTTTGGCCTGTGTGTCGGGAGGGCAGGGTGTCCATGCTGGGGGAGCTGACATCTGGCATGCATGCTTGTGGCCCTTCCTGCCCCAACATACCCTCCCCGCATGTCTCTCAGATGGTGGGGGTGGGGGTGGTGCCTTAGTACATGGCCCTGGCATGACTCTATGGGCCACTGTTGCGCAGCCAGCAAGGATGCACTGTGGGGGACTGTAATTGGCAGGCTGAGCACATGTTGGTGTGGGGGATGTGTACTTCCCTGCCGCTTGTCTGCCATGCCAACATGGGGCAGGCCAATTTGGCCCACAACATGCTATGTGACTGGTGCATGGTGTTGTGGTCACTCACACACCTCAAACCCGCTGGCACTGGGTGCGCAATTAGGAGTGTAGTGTGCATTGCATTTAGTTAGATCACTTTCCTGCTGCTGTGATGCTTAGGGGTGCCATTGGTGCCCGGACCGATGGCTGCTGTGGAGGGTGGCTGATGTGCCACCCCATCACTCTGCCCTGTTGGCAAGCCCAGCTTCTGGGTCTGCGGACACGTGTCCCTGTCCACCGCGGCATCTGGTGCTGAGCTTTCATTTGTGCATGTAATTGTGTTGGGGGGGTGATTCACCTCCTGCCTCCTGACTACTGGCACCGGCTTCCGCACTGCTGACTCCCTCAATTCCTACTATGTCCAGCACCGTACTGGACTTTTCCTCTTAGGTCGGTGAGGACCAGTGGCTCCACAGTGCCTCCTCCAGTCGCTAGGGACTCCTAGCGGTATTGGCACATCAGTACCCGCTCCCTGATCCTCGGGCCGTTCCACCACTTGTGGCAGTCCTCTCCATCACAGGGTACACTTGTGACTGCTGTCATCTTCTGGCTGATGGCATGCCAAATGGCTGTCCTGTGCTGTCCAGTGGTCTTTAGTTGCCGACTGCCATATAGTTCATCACAGCGGGCAATGACCTCATCTGTGAGAACCACCAGCTCCCCCTCACTACATTTTGGTTTGCACAGACAATTTTCTGCCACATTACCCCTGATTATATCCTGGGACATTCTGGCTTCTTTTCAAGACTGGATGGCTGCAAGAAGTGGATATTTGATAGATTGTATTTTTGAAAATGGCCACCGCAATGCTTCCCGTTCCGGCGATGAGACAATTTCCACCAACGCTACTAGTACCAGCACTAATGGCACCGGGATCATCGGCTGTAGTGCTATTAGCACCGGTTTTTCAACAATAACCATTATTTCGGCAGAGTTTCTGCTGGGCGCTAATAATGTTTGCCACCGGAGTCGGGGGCATGTTCACGCGAAGTTGTGATGCAGCGTTAATACCACTGCACTACCCGGTGGTAATGTTATTTCCGCTCTCCAGAAATTGCACCGGATTACCGCCCAACTTGTGATGAGGCCCAATACATTCAGAAACATCTAACACAGCTCCAATGAAAACCAGCCAGGAAGACGATGAAATCCCACACCTAGGGCCAACACAAAGCTGGATATTCAGAACTATTTTCACATCACTTCTGTTGAATGCTACCTTCCCACATAACATGACCAGGATCAACTAAGAGAAAAAATACAGAAAATAAATGTCTGTGTCTTAGCAGAGTCTAATCACCCACTAAGAGTAGTGAGGGGGGGGGTTAGCGATTCTATTCAAGTTTAAAGCATAACTAAATGCAACATCAGTGGTATGTGCACTAAAGAATACCATAAGAATCAAGGAGGAGTCCAAACTGTCACCAGACAATGTTGCAATGTTTCTTACTATGTCCAGTCAGTCCAGGGGTGTTTGAAGTGCGTCCAGTCAGTGGATGCTTGGGTAAGTGCAGAGAGATGAATCTCTCTCGGGTCATTCCCCAAGTGCAGTGATGATGACACTAGTCATGGTCACGGAGGCAACTGCCCCAAAAATTGCTGGGTATGACATGGGCATGTGAGACCTTGAGGAACAACAAGTAGACAGCCATCAAGCATCAAGTACAAAAGGAATGGAGAGAGTGAGAGAGCAGAGGGATTGCTTAGCAGGGAAGAGGGAGAGAGAGAAGGAAGAGTAGATGAAACACATGAGTAGAAGGATATGAGGCCCCAAACAGAGGGTGACAGGATGGGTATCCCAGAGGTTGGCCCCTGCTGACGATAAAAATTCCCCACAAAAAATCTCCATCAAGAACTTGCTCATCTGAAGAAGGTTGGAGTAACATGATGAAATGGCTCTGGGGGACAGCATTGAGGTATGAATGGCAGCAGATAGGTAGTTTGCAGGCCTCCCAAATCCATGTGTACAATGCATACTTCCTATGACTCAACGCTTTCTGCCACGGCTAGCCAGTGGTGGACAACCAGTGGCAGACAGATGTGGTCCCTGGCCTTGACGTCACGCATAATACTTGCAGTCATGTTCTGAATGAATTACACAGGGTGTGTATTTGAAGCATGGCATTGAGCATTATGAAGTATCAGTAGTGCAGCCTGCCTAAAATCAGGGTTGTGGAGACAGTGACCTGCAGGCTGGCAGAGGTTATTTTGAGCACACCATGAATGAATCGTGGACAGACAGTCAGATATGCGTGATGAAGATGGCGCAACTGAGGGTCACAAACTGTGTCATCCACATCAGGCTTCAATTCAGAGGTGAAAGTGCCTATCACACATGCAAAGTCTGCCAAGTACATGTCGATTCACCACAGCAATTGCTAACATCCCGGTTTAGCGGCACTGTTAGAAAGAGCCATAGAAGATTGAAGGCTTTAGTTATGCAAATGGGGTGGGTGGGCAGAAAGTAATGAGTTTACCCACACCATAGCTTGATCCCTGAACCCTGTGCTCCATACACAGAGAAGTGCACACAAGCTGCATTTGTGGATGCCAACAGCTAACATGCCTGTTAAAACTGTAACCTTACCTAATGATCAACGTAAAAGAACATTTTACCTGTACCCTTCACATGCAGTTCACACTTCAATTTGCGAACATGAAATACCTATCATTACCAGACGTAAGGATTTGCAGACAAAGAAAAACATGAAACATTGTCATGTACCACAAAATGCATAAAAACAATTCAGTAAACACGGGCACCCCTCAGTGAACTGAAACACATGCAAACCAAAAGTCCAAATTCAGCCATTAACATGTGTCCCTGCAGGCATGCTGAAACACCTGTACACTGCATTCTATACAAACACACAATACACACACACCCACACATTCCTCACACATTGCCTGTCCACATCAATGACATGCAGCAAATGTGCGTGCAACACATCCACAATCACTACACGTTGTCACATACACAATGCACACTTCACTCCATATCCTGCATGAAACTGTGAATACAGCACACATGACAACAATGTAAAAAATTAAATAAAATGTGACACCCTACGAACAATACCAATTTGTGGATATTCACCTGCACATTATCGGGACATTGCACTCCACACAGTCATGGAAGCACATTAGCAATGGACAAATGAGTCCTGCATAGCTCAGGCATGCATTCCATATCCAAATAAATTTCAAAGGGCACAGAGGAGAACAAGATTTGGACAGATGACTGTACACAGTCATTCACTAACAAAGATCAGACAATTAATACTTCCAAGAAATCATGATAATTGAAGGGGAGACAAGGCTGCAATGCCTTGTCAGTGTTTACAACGTGAAAGTGTATAGGTGATGTCATTAAGGCTAAAGGCTGGGATTAGTGCATGGAGAACATCTTGTGCAGAAATGGCAAGAAAATAATACACTAATGGAAGTGATAAGTGATTAGTCATGTGTCGATGCTGATCTTGAGCAAGTACACCATATACACAGTACCTCACATGATACATGTGGTGAGTCAGGGAACCAAGGACACACGAGGCACATGGACACAAAGCACGCTATTGCATCAATAGCACCAAATACAGTGGGAGATGGAAGTGTAGAAGAGAAAGGACTACATGATCAATGTGACCTTAAGGAGTATGTGCTCAATGTGCAGGGGGAAAGTGAGTATACTACACAGGAAGCATCACACAGAGCAAATAGAACCACCAGCACCATCCAATACCTTAGTGCTTCACACACACAGAGTAGTTGCCAGAGGAATGCAGGAGTACAGAAGGGTAGTATATCATCATGGAGCGTTGAATACGGTTACCCAGAAATCCCTGTGGATGATATCCCGGTATCTCAATGTAATACGTGCAGAGTCTATGAGCCTCACAAGAATTCATATTGCAGGATAGACGTTGGTTCTGACCCTGAGTCAACTGACGAGTCACGCATACATAATCTGGCTAAACTGTAGGTGTTGCAGGGTAGAAAAAGGAACCCGCATGAGTTTGATGTTGCAGTAGTGTAGCATTGAGAGTACCGCAGCACGTGTAACATTGCACCTCTGCGTGATGTTGTGAAAGTGTGCATTAACTGCACCTCTGCATGATGTTGTGGAAGTGTACATTAATTGTGTGCATCAAGACCTGCAAATCAGACTCCTTGACAATCACACAACTATGTGGCAGTAATGGAAGGGGGTAGTTGAATATTAATGCAACATTCCTGCCTTGGGATGAGTGTGCAGGGAGTGAAAACCTGTAGGAAGGACAGAGTCAATGGCCGAAGTAGGCTGCAATGGAGCCAATTGGGACATGACATTTTGTAAATGGCGCACAAGCCAGGTAATTTTGAGGGCACCAGTCCAGGATGGCTGTGTGGCAGACATGGTGATTAAGGGTGCCAGTGTGTCACTCGGAACAGTGCTGAAGAGTAGTTGGTGCTCATCATAGCACATTAATCATTTGGTCAATGTTTCAAATATATGTTGCAGCAGGCAAATGTATATGTCAAAGTGTCATGGAAAAGAAATGGACACCTGCATGATGCCACAGGTGGCGGCTGAAGTAGGGTAGAAGAAAGGACAGTATGGAGTTTGCATGGAATTGATTTTCTGGAATTACATAGGCAAGTCCACTATCTGTTCATGGAGCATCAAAATGAGGATGGAATGCATCACTGTGTGAGAAGCAAATGAGACATCAAGGATGATGAGGACAGCAAGGCATTATGAATGGACAAATTCCACCATTCATCACGTGACCCCAGTGTCTGTTGCTCAGGACTGTTTAAATGCATGCTGGTGTTGACGTACATCTCCAAGAATGCCCTAATGGGCGTACATTTGTGTGTGGACCAACTTGTCAAGCAGTTTCTCCCAGAAGGTGTATAAAGCTATTCACCAGTATGTTGGTGATCCGGAAGGCTGTGCATGTCATATTAACAATGGTGTGCACAAGTGAGTGCCTAATGAAGGATTGAAACTAAACACCAGTAAAGGAGAGTATGCATCGATCAGCAAGATCATCAGACCTAGAGGAGATGTTGGCAATGATGGTTCTGTAGGAGCAGCTGTACACACATAGGGATGACACCTTCATGTACTTGTCAACTCGGTTGACTACTTCAGGGGAGACATGAGTAAATGAGGAGAATGAATAATTATGATGTTGAGTGTGAGGGGGTGACAAGGAGTGGAGGGTTGTGTTTAAAGAGTCTGTCACTAGTTGGTTCAGTCAGTCATGTGTATTAGCAAGACATATGTGGTGCAAGCGCATACCAAGGGTACTGTGAGGGTGGTCTTGGAGAATATACAGTGGATGTCTTCACAATCAATCAGCCACTCACCTCGTGCTCCTCTGACAGAACCCTGCTTGATGGGACAACGTATTTCTGCACACCGATGGAGCGGCAAGGGAAGACATAAGCCAACAACACCAAGAAAATGTATAGATTCATCAACATTTAAATAATGGTAAAAGTACACTGTTAACAACTAGAACATGGTCAATGCAGACTTCATTGTCAATGCATACCAATGGTGTAATGCTGCATCTATTTCAATGCCACACCACCATGCATCCAGACGGTTTGCACTAGAAGCTGCATACACCATGCCTGAGAAAGGGAAGAAAACCCACTAACAACATAGAACCTAATGTTCTGTTAGAGCAATTAGCCCACATACCAGCAGACATAGCAACATGTTTGTGGCTTCACAATGCTGTAGCACACACTAATAGTTGAACCATTAATGTGTCCCGCCAAATGTGAGACACATCCCTAATACCACAAACCCTGATAGGAATTTGATGTGTCACTCAGTAGACCTGATAAAAGTTGAATGAGGCACACCTCAGCCCAAAGATCTGCAGCTGCCACAGTCCACAAACTGTTGACCATGCTACACATTCCCAAAAAACCATTAAAGCCGGATGCATGGTTAGAAAGCACAGTTATCATAATCAGTGAATAGTGGCCCCAGCAATCCATCTAAAGAACATGACCATAACCATCATTGTAATCACCCCCGTGTGATTAATGCCTCCCTCAAGCAATAGTGATTGGGCACAAGGTAATTCAATCCAGAGTGAACACACACATTGCCCAACTCCCATGCAAACAGCACCGAAGTGTCAGCAAATGCCATGCATTCACCTGTCAGTGGAACTCACCTGCCTTGCATACAATGCAAACCATTGGGAGACACTTTACCTAAATGGAATGCAATGCAGAGTAACAGCACAAACTACATGCATATACATGATCATAATTGATCACAGAAAGAAAATATGTATAGAACACAGAGTGGAGGAGGAACACAGGGTGATACAGGGTGAATGGTTATTGATAGTGATTTTTCCAAGAGTACAGTGTACCACACCAGAGAGAGGGAGAGAGAGAGAGACACAGAGAGTGAATAACAAGGAAATGACAGATCAAGGATTCCACGGCCTGGTTTTCAGATGTACAATGACATCCTGCACAGCACAGTCAGTGCGCCCATAGAGGTATCCACATAGGTAGGTTACACAGTGACATGAGCAACAATCTAACTACCATAACGCCATGTGAGCATGCAAAGGGCATATAAGGCAACAACACATGCAGCAAACATGCCCAACAATGATGCATGCTCTACATGAAAAAGATGACCCAATACTGTGTCTGCATGGTGTAAAAACCAGATGACCTTCACCAGTAAGTGTGTTTCCTAATTTGGTAAAAGAAGGACAGTGTCTGTTGGAGGACATGGGGAGCGTAGAGTTGGAATGGTGCAGGGTGTTTCCCCCGGGACAGCAGTCACTGCCACATCACGGATTACTGGAACAACATTGGAGAACATATTAAAACAGTCATTGTGCAGTACTGTAGACAAAGCACACACGTGCAACGGGAAAACAAACGTATAATTACCTGCACATGCCATCCTGTCTACCCCCATGCAAACATGCTAGTTAAATTCACCAGGCATGCCTGCACGTACACCACAGCCCACGTGTATTCCATGAGGAGTTAATGGCACACCTCAAGGCAATCAAGACAAAATTCAACAAACAACACAACCAGGAAAGGGCAAAACAAAGTATGATATGGCAAAATCTGGCCAGGGGGATGTAAAAAACAAAATACAAGAAAAGAAATGTCTATCTTGGACCAGGGGTGGCACCCAGCGAGGGGGGGGGGGGCACGATGCACCTCAACTCCCACATGGGTGGATGATGAAAAAAACAATTCCTTCCATGGGCACATGGACTGCACAGATATCTTGGATTGGGAGGCCTGTCTCTTCTCTGGCCAACTTCCTGTGTAGAATCAGAAGGTGGTAGTGGTGAGGGAGATTAACCATGTAGAGCCCTGGCCTGGTCCTCAGTGGCAGCGGCGAGGTGGGACTCAGATGAATGCATCTGCAACATGAAGCCTAGGAGGTCCTCAACACCTCACAGGATGCACAGATTTCCGCTGAGATGGTCTGCCTTAATAGTTGCAACTCCTTTGGTACTGTGTAATGTGGGCTGCCGCTAGCACTTCCATTGAAGCTCTGAGGGCCAGAAACCCTTGCCTCAGGGCTTACCTGTGGGCCCAACCCTCTGCAAGCAGGAATGCTTGCAGGTACCTCAGATCGGGCCGTCGGCTCCAGCTGCTGGCCTCCATGTGCAGCTTGTGTGAGCGGCATGTGGTCCGCAATGCCTGCAGCAGGTGCTCAACCTGTGTTTCTAGGGAGATCATGGAATTGGCCACCCTATCCATGCCCTGAGCCAACATCTCATAGGAAGCACCCTGTTGTTGTGCAACACGCAAAATTGACTACACCCACACTGTCTCCGCAGCCAGCACACGCCCACCACGTGTGTGGGCCCCACACCTGCCTGACCCAAGGGAGCATGGCCCTTGAGGTGATGCTGCTGTGTGTGGCTGCAGGACTGATCCCACCCTTTGTCATCCATCCCAGGACAAGAAACCAATAATGTGGAGCGTGACCTTGCAGCCGTAACCACCACAGATGGACTGACATCACTGACTGGCCCTGTGAGGGCACCTGACCCCCTACAGATGCACAGGCTACAACAGCTTCAACACTTTGTGCACTCACTTCTAGAGGATTGGATATCCCGCTCAGCACCAGAGCTACTAGTTTCATAAGAGTCGGTTGCGTACTGAGCCATACCCCAAATGGCCAGTAGCAACAGTGGATTTTCATGGGCTGCCATACCAAGTACTCCACTGGTGGTCTGTTCAAACTTAGACTCCCATTCCTCCTCTACTGCCTCCCATTCATCTAGCACATCATCACCTGCACAAGGACATACAAAGACATGATGAATCATGTTAATTGCATCACCAAATATACATTTGTATCACAATGATGTCCTGCAATACATTGACATGCATGTTACCATGCCATGAATTGCATAAACACACTATGTATGAAAAGGTTTCAGATCATGGCATATGCAGACTTGCCACAACATCCCATGTCCCTGACCATGTTGCCACTGCACACATTGTCGACATACATGGATCTCTGACAGCACAATCTGTACTATGGCACAGCAAACATTTGACAAAACATGTGAAATGTGACTCATCATTTGGCTATGCAACATGTCATTACAGTACATGTGAACATGTGCACACATAATCCATAGCTCTCAACTCACATGCTTTTGGCGGGTGTCACCCGCCTTGTAACGGGCTGACTCACCCGCCAAGCCTCCTGCACGCCCATTCATTACAATGGGTGTCTCACCCGCCAAAAACAAAATCGGGTGATTTCACCCGCCTTTGCAGCACAAATGGTTGAGAGCTATGCATAATCACAGCTAAGTCCACTATGATTATATTAAACACCAGTGTATCACTGGCAAAGGGAGTGCACACAATGTGCACATGGCCGTAGTGTGGAGTCCCAGGTGTGTGATGTTGAGAGAGTAATGACATGCACTGTGAGATAGGAAGAGGGGACAGTGATACAAAAGTAGAACATGGCCATGGACCCATGGAGTG
Organism: Ambystoma mexicanum; assembly: GCF_040938575.1. Classification (NCBI taxonomy): domain Eukaryota; kingdom Metazoa; phylum Chordata; class Amphibia; order Caudata; family Ambystomatidae; genus Ambystoma; species Ambystoma mexicanum. The sequence goes on along the minus strand of NC_090921.1, from coordinate 929,749,022 downwards.
TGTGTTGAGTGTGAGAGGTTAACAGGGATGAATCATAACAAATATTTGACAAGAGGGTCATTGCCGTAGTTTCAGATTGGATGTGCACAGTGTACTAAAATGCCATGTCACTCATGGCACACAGTCACGCCCGCTGCCAGTTTACGTGGAAGTTATCTGTAGTATGGTACCACCTACGTACATATGTGGATGGACTATCTACAACATGCAGTGCATGATGTGTTAATGTGCTTCAGACACAAGCACTTGTCTAGCATAGCAGAGTCACTAACATCACTGATGCAAGTATCCAGATGCCACGTTGTAGTGGCATGTAGACAATGTCTATTTGTGTATGATGGTTGAGGATGCCTACTGTCACGAAACCATGTTCTACAGATGTACGGCACATGGGTTGTATCCACTCTGCAGTACATTCTGCATGAGTCAGTACACCATGACATGGTTCACCCAGGGCAGTCATTCAAATGCAGGTACAAGTGCAAGACATTCATACGTCTATGTTTCAACTGCATACACATATTCAGGATGCACATGATTGATCAATCACCGGACGTGTCCTCGTAATTTGGCAGGCATCCCACGCCTTGCACCGGATCCACATGAATTAGCATGCTCATGGCTTCTTCATGCGGTGCGAGCTCCCGCTTCTGTGGTGACCCACCTCCAGTTTCAGAGCATAGGCGAAGTTGGCACCCAACTTGTGTTTGGTACGACGGTGGAGGTCATTCCACCACTTCATGACCTGAGCAGCGGTGCACCTCTCATTCCCCAAGGCGTTGATGGCATCTGTGACTCGCTGCCAGTGCCCCATACGCTGAGCAGGCATCTGTGTGCTCCCAGGCTGCATGCACAAGTCACAGTGATGTTCGTGCACACAGTCCACAAGGATCTGGCATTCATCATCATTGAAGCTCCTCTTCCTCGACGTGGCCGTTTCCTCTGCCGTGCATTGGGGTTGAACCTCTTCCTGTTGGGCACGCTTTGCATCCTTGGCAGGTTGTGCAGACCCTGTGTGACGGGGACCACTCAGGGCATAAGATGCTGGACCACTAGTGGCCTGGGCAATGCCATTACCCGCTGATGCTGGACCAACAGCTAGCGCTGCGGCTCCTTGACCCTGGGTGCTGGACACAGCAGCTACCCCTGAAGGTCCCTGATCCTGGGTGCTGGGGACAGGTGTTTTGCATGGACATACCTTCCCCTTTGAGGGACAGACAGCATCTGCCCCTGCATGTCCGTGTACCTGTGGTTGGCATGACTACAGCTATCACTGACCCTGGGTGGTGGGAACAGCAGCTGCCCCTGCAGGTCCCTGAACTGGGGTGCTGGGGACAGGTGTTTTGCATGGACGTGACGTCTCTTCCCCTTTGAGGGATGGACAGCATCTGCCACTGTGTGTCTGTGAACCAGGGGAGGATGACTCCAGCTATTGCCGCAGATCCCTGACCATGGTGGTGGGGACAGCAGCTGCCCCTGCAGGTCCCTGAACCTGGGGGGGGGCACAACAGCAGCTGCCCCTGCAGCTCCCTGGCTCGGAATGGTGGGGACAGCAGCATCACCTGTAGCTCCCTGACCCTATTGGGTGGGGTGGGGACACAGCTCTCTGCATATCCCAGACCCCGGCCACCTCTGCCACTTTTCCCTCTTGTCACCTTCCTACTCATGGTACAGATGGATTTGTACAATGGAAGGCACACCAAGCAATTGTCCTGGGCAATCGGAATGAGGGGGCAGGATACGTGATGTAAAACATACTTGTGTGGTCCAGCAAGGCTCAATATTACCCCTGGTGATAATACAATGGAATTCTTAACGCACAGGCACCCCAAAAAAAACACAAATGCATGTACACGACACCTCGGTTGCTCCCGTAAAAAGAACAAATGTGTTATACGATACGCTGTGACACCCAGCAACACAAAAAATGGGTACGCGAAGCCCAGGAAAGCTACTGTAATGGTAATGATGGAGGTACGCGATACACAGGGGCACCCAGGGTATGAACAATTTGTATGCGAATCACCGTTACACTCTGGAACATGAAAAGTACATGCGCGTATGCACGGAAGCAAATCCGCCTCCAAAATAAGAAGTTTGCACACTCACAGTAGTGAACGAATTGCATGGCACCCCAAAAATCTATCTAATGCACTTGTCCGTCCACTCCAAATCACATGTATATACAAATTTTCCACTGCGCACTTATTTATCCCGAATCTGAACGCCAACGCTCAGTGCGTGTCAGATAAGTTACACGATGAGAGCCTTTCCTCTGATTTCACATGTACACTCTAATTTTGAACGCGCAGAGTAACCATCACTCTTTTTCCGGCTGCCCATGCAATAGACACGGAAGACCCATGCTCCTGCCTACAAGCCTTTTTACCTGCCTCCTACTGCCCTGAGCTGCCTCCTACCGAGCCACCTGCCCCTGTCTGCCCACTGTGTATGCCTGCTGCCCACCTGTCCTGCAATTTGAGTGCCTGCTGTCCAGCCATTGCCAGTGCTCTTGTCCTTGTCTTGTCCTTGTCTTGACCCCCTCAGTTGATTCAGAAGTCTCCCACCATGCCACAACATCACCAATGCTCCACGACCCAGCCCCAAGACCATCTTGCCCAACCACACCTGCCTCAGGGGTTGCCATATCTCAAGCAACATCATCAGAGGTAAGTGGCAACCCCACGGCAGCGATGCAGAGGGCTGTCAACTTCAGTATCAATGAAGTTGACATCCTGGTGGAGCATGTCCTGGGGCATTATGATGCCCTCTTCAACGCCCCAATACAAGTCGGCAAGGAATGACGGAAGCTGATCTGGGACCCGATCGTGGATGCCATCAATGCAGAGGGGGGTGGCATCCCATGACTTCTGACACGTGCTGGGAGGACCTAAAATCCAGGACCCACACCAAGACCCTGTGCTTTCTCCTGGCTGATGTCAACGGAGAGGGCTCAGCGGCTGAATGAACAACACCGGCATGTGGGTCCTGGAGAAGTTATACCCGGCGCTGCACACCCAGGTCAGCAATTTGCAGCAACGTCTGGAATCGTCAGGTGAGTTTCCATGTGTTGCTGGGCTCCACAGTGCACGTGCATGTTCATGTATGTTGAGCGTGTGCACCTTGGGCTTACAACAAATATGTGTCTTGTACTGATGTCTGCGTGCATGTCACAGACAGTGCTCTAAATGTGCGCAGTGAACGATGGTTAATTTCAATGGTATTACATTTGCATTGTGTGTTGTACTGCTGCATTTCACAATGTGCACGTGGTTTGTTACATGTGTCTGAGACATGCCCGTGTGACAAGTGTGACAGATGAGGTGGTGTTGGCAACCTCATGTGCAAGTATGCTGCTCATGTATATGTGTCAAAGATGTAATTGTGTGACTGCTGTGTGTGGCTGCAGGACTGATCCCACCCTTTGTCATCCATCCCAGGACAAGAAACCAATAATGTGGAGCGTGACCTTGCAGCCGTAACCACCACAGATGGACTGACATCACTGACTGGCCCTGTGAGGGCACCTGACCCCCTACAGATGCACAGGCTACAACAGCTTCAACACTTTGTGCACTCACTTCTAGAGGATTGGATATCCCGCTCAGCACCAGAGCTACTAGTTTCATAAGAGTCGGTTGCGTACTGAGCCATACCCCAAATGGCCAGTAGCAACAGTGGATTTTCATGGGCTGCCATACCAAGTACTCCACTGGTGGTCTGTTCAAACTTAGACTCCCATTCCTCCTCTACTGCCTCCCATTCATCTAGCACATCATCACCTGCACAAGGACATACAAAGACATGATGAATCATGTTAATTGCATCACCAAATATACATTTGTATCACAATGATGTCCTGCAATACATTGACATGCATGTTACCATGCCATGAATTGCATAAACACACTATGTATGAAAAGGTTTCAGATCATGGCATATGCAGACTTGCCACAACATCCCATGTCCCTGACCATGTTGCCACTGCACACATTGTCGACATACATGGATCTCTGACAGCACAATCTGTACTATGGCACAGCAAACATTTGACAAAACATGTGAAATGTGACTCATCATTTGGCTATGCAACATGTCATTACAGTACATGTGAACATGTGCACACATACTCCATAGCTCTCAACTCACATGCTTTTGGCGGGTGTCACCCGCCTTGTAACGGGCTGACTCACCCGCCAAGCCTCCTGCACGCCCATTCATTACAATGGGTGTCTCACCCGCCAAAAACAAAATCGGGTGATTTCACCCGCCTTTGCAGCACAAATGGTTGAGAGCTATGCATAATCACAGCTAAGTCCACTATGATTATATTAAACACCAGTGTATCACTGGCAAAGGGAGTGCACACAATGTGCACATGGCCGTAGTGTGGAGTCCCAGGTGTGTGATGTTGAGAGAGTAATGACATGCACTGTGAGATAGGAAGAGGGGACAGTGATACAAAAGTAGAACATGGCCATGGACCCATGGAGTGTGTGTTGAGTGTGAGAGGTTAACAGGGATGAATCATAACAAATATTTGACAAGAGGGTCATTGCCGTAGTTTCAGATTGGATGTGCACAGTGTACTAAAATGCCATGTCACTCATGGCACACAGTCACGCCCGCTGCCAGTTTACGTGGAAGTTATCTGTAGTATGGTACCACCTACGTACATATGTGGATGGACTATCTACAACATGCAGTGCATGATGTGTTAATGTGCTTCAGACACAAGCACTTGTCTAGCATAGCAGAGTCACTAACATCACTGATGCAAGTATCCAGATGCCACGTTGTAGTGGCATGTAGACAATGTCTATTTGTGTATGATGGTTGAGGATGCCTACTGTCACGAAACCATGTTCTACAGATGTACGGCACATGGGTTGTATCCACTCTGCAGTACATTCTGCATGAGTCAGTACACCATGACATGGTTCACCCAGGGCAGTCATTCAAATGCAGGTACAAGTGCAAGACATTCATACGTCTATGTTTCAACTGCATACACATATTCAGGATGCACATGATTGATCAATCACCGGACGTGTCCTCGTAATTTGGCAGGCATCCCACGCCTTGCACCGGATCCACATGAATTAGCATGCTCATGGCTTCTTCATGCGGTGCGAGCTCCCGCTTCTGTGGTGACCCACCTCCAGTTTCAGAGCATAGGCGAAGTTGGCACCCAACTTGTGTTTGGTACGACGGTGGAGGTCATTCCACCACTTCATGACCTGAGCAGCGGTGCACCTCTCATTCCCCAAGGCGTTGATGGCATCTGTGACTCGCTGCCAGTGCCCCATACGCTGAGCAGGCATCTGTGTGCTCCCAGGCTGCATGCACAAGTCACAGTGATGTTCGTGCACACAGTCCACAAGGATCTGGCATTCATCATCATTGAAGCTCCTCTTCCTCGACGTGGCCGTTTCCTCTGCCGTGCATTGGGGTTGAACCTCTTCCTGTTGGGCACGCTTTGCATCCTTGGCAGGTTGTGCAGACCCTGTGTGACGGGGACCACTCAGGGCATAAGATGCTGGACCACTAGTGGCCTGGGCAATGCCATTACCCGCTGATGCTGGACCAACAGCTAGCGCTGCGGCTCCTTGACCCTGGGTGCTGGACACAGCAGCTACCCCTGAAGGTCCCTGATCCTGGGTGCTGGGGACAGGTGTTTTGCATGGACATACCTTCCCCTTTGAGGGACAGACAGCATCTGCCCCTGCATGTCCGTGTACCTGTGGTTGGCATGACTACAGCTATCACTGACCCTGGGTGGTGGGAACAGCAGCTGCCCCTGCAGGTCCCTGAACTGGGGTGCTGGGGACAGGTGTTTTGCATGGACGTGACGTCTCTTCCCCTTTGAGGGATGGACAGCATCTGCCACTGTGTGTCTGTGAACCAGGGGAGGATGACTCCAGCTATTGCCGCAGATCCCTGACCATGGTGGTGGGGACAGCAGCTGCCCCTGCAGGTCCCTGAACCTGGGGGGGGGGGGCACAACAGCAGCTGCCCCTGCAGCTCCCTGGCTCGGAATGGTGGGGACAGCAGCATCACCTGTAGCTCCCTGACCCTATTGGGTGGGGTGGGGACACAGCTCTCTGCATATCCCAGACCCCGGCCACCTCTGCCACTTTTCCCTCTTGTCACCTTCCTACTCATGGTACAGATGGATTTGTACAATGGAAGGCACACCAAGCAATTGTCCTGGGCAATCGGAATGAGGGGGCAGGATACGTGATGTAAAACATACTTGTGTGGTCCAGCAAGGCTCAATATTACCCCTGGTGATAATACAATGGAATTCTTAACGCACAGGCACCCCAAAAAAAACACAAATGCATGTACACGACACCTCGGTTGCTCCCGTAAAAAGAACAAATGTGTTATACGATACGCTGTGACACCCAGCAACACAAAAAATGGGTACGCGAAGCCCAGGAAAGCTACTGTAATGGTAATGATGGAGGTACGCGATACACAGGGGCACCCAGGGTATGAACAATTTGTATGCGAATCACCGTTACACTCTGGAACATGAAAAGTACATGCGCGTATGCACGGAAGCAAATCCGCCTCCAAAATAAGAAGTTTGCACACTCACAGTAGTGAACGAATTGCATGGCACCCCAAAAATCTATCTAATGCACTTGTCCGTCCACTCCAAATCACATGTATATACAAATTTTCCACTGCGCACTTATTTATCCCGAATCTGAACGCCAACGCTCAGTGCGTGTCAGATAAGTTACACGATGAGAGCCTTTCCTCTGATTTCACATGTTCACTCTAATTTTGAACGCGCAGAGTAACCATCACTCTTTTTCCGGCTGCCCATGCAATAGACACGGAAGACCCATGCTCCTGCCTACAAGCCTTTTTACCTGCCTCCTACTGCCCTGAGCTGCCTCCTACCGAGCCACCTGCCCCTGTCTGCCCACTGTGTATGCCTGCTGCCCACCTGTCCTGCAATTTGAGTGCCTGCTGTCCAGCCATTGCCAGTGCTCTTGTCCTTGTCTTGTCCTTGTCTTGACCCCCTCAGTTGATTCAGAAGTCTCCCACCATGCCACAACATCACCAATGCTCCACGACCCAGCCCCAAGACCATCTTGCCCAACCACACCTGCCTCAGGGGTTGCCATATCTCAAGCAACATCATCAGAGGTAAGTGGCAACCCCACGGCAGCGATGCAGAGGGCTGTCAACTTCAGTATCAATGAAGTTGACATCCTGGTGGAGCATGTCCTGGGGCATTATGATGCCCTCTTCAACGCCCCAATACAAGTCGGCAAGGAATGACGGAAGCTGATCTGGGACCCGATCGTGGATGCCATCAATGCAGAGGGGGGTGGCATCCCATGACTTCTGACACGTGCTGGGAGGACCTAAAATCCAGGACCCACACCAAGACCCTGTGCTTTCTCCTGGCTGATGTCAACGGAGAGGGCTCAGCGGCTGAATGAACAACACCGGCATGTGGGTCCTGGAGAAGTTATACCCGGCGCTGCACACCCAGGTCAGCAATTTGCAGCAACGTCTGGAATCGTCAGGTGAGTTTCCATGTGTTGCTGGGCTCCACAGTGCACGTGCATGTTCATGTATGTTGAGCGTGTGCACCTTGGGCTTACAACAAATATGTGTCTTGTACTGATGTCTGCGTGCATGTCACAGACAGTGCTCTAAATGTGCGCAGTGAACGATGGTTAATTTCAATGGTATTACATTTGCATTGTGTGTTGTACTGCTGCATTTCACAATGTGCACGTGGTTTGTTACATGTGTCTGAGACATGCCCGTGTGACAAGTGTGACAGATGAGGTGGTGTTGGCAACCTCATGTGCAAGTATGCTGCTCATGTATATGTGTCAAAGATGTAATTGTGTGACTGGCCATCACTCATGCATGGATGGATGAAACAGGTGCATTTCAATTTTGTGACGTGGTCATGTTGCAGGATTGCCTTTGAGGCTAGTCTGATGTTATTGCTCATTGCACTGCTTGAGGACTGATGTGTGTGCATGGCATGTGTATGTGCACATGATGCATGTGTGTGTAGCATGCACAATTGATAGGTGTGACAGTACCATGTCCCCGGATGTGATTGTCTGTTGTGATGGACAGACATTATGTGCATGTATGTACAATGCATGTACAATGCATGTATATGTGTGTTGTGGAGGGGGATGATGGTTTTACCCTTTAGCAGTGCACTTCATGTGAAATTTTTTAATGTCAAGCACACATTGGTGCAGTACCCTGATGTTTGCGTTCTATGTCTCCTTAACTGCAGTTGCGTTGGAAGAAGGTGCTGTGGAGCAGTGCAGCAGGGATGGCTCCACCAGGCAGAGGCACAAGGCCCAGCTACGCTCCCTGGACACAACATCATCGGGGTGCGAGAAGGCTGGTGCCACGTCTGCATCATTGGCCACAGCTCCTGAGGGGAAGCCCAAGAGGGCGAAGGTGGATGTGGACTCCTCGGCAGCGTGGGTTACAGGTGAGGCTACACAGGGGCCATCCATTGAAGAAGATGCTTGGAAGGCAACCAGAATGGTGGGGGAGGATTAGGAGGAGGGGGCCGTAGTAACCCAGAGCATGGGGTCAGGCAGGGATGGTGAGTTGGGTGTGAGTACTGTAGACCTGCCCCTGGGGCATGAGGCTGTGCAGGTCACTGCGGAGGTGCTTGTGCAAATTCCTGTCCCTGGAACAGTGGCTACAGCTGCATGCATCTGCCGGCATGCATCTACCCAGACCCTGCCGCAGGTGTTGGATGCTTCCACCCAGACCGACACCCCAATGCTGGTGGCTATTGCCATTCGGGACAGCGTGGTACCCCTGCTGGTTGGTGTTGGGAGGCGTACCAGTGACATACGTGATGAAGAGCGGGCTTCCTCTCGGGTGCTTGAACATCATCACAATGATGTCTGGCATCTCCTCAGCTGGCTAGTAGCATTCCTGGTCTCGAATGTGCTGTGTGGCCTGCCACTAATGCAACCCCCTTCTCGTCTTACTCCTCTGTGCTCCAGTCATCCTCTGGGGCACCTTCTGGCCCCGATTACACAAGAGCCCACTGTGCACCAGACCCACCCATGTTGGCCCATCTGGTGGAGCAAACATCCCTGCCTGATTTGGGAGTCGACACTGGATCAGATGAGGTGGTCACCATGCCGATCGAGGCAATGACAGGAGCAACAGCAATGGAGGGAGTGCAGGCACCCAGGAGCAGGGCATGGGTCATACACCCCCGGGTAATGTCATGAGCCCGGAGGGTGTCCACACGAAGCAGGCACCGGGCGCTATGGCAGCAGCAGGCTCTGAGGAGGCAATTGTACTCAGGGCATACCATTGTGAGGGCGCAGGTAGCCGACGTCAGTCAGGTCACAAATGTGGACCTGAGAAACAGGATTTCTTCTGTGTACATGCACTACGGCAGTGTATCGGGGCAGGGAGGCAGTGGGTTCGGGAGGTGAGAGTCGCAATGGCCAGGGCAGAGGTTGCACTGAGTCGGGGAAGGAGGCGTGCTCCCATCCTGTAGGAAACATGCAAGGAGGCAGAGGGGATGGAGAGGACCATGCTGGAGGCCCTGAAAGCCCACCAGGAAAGAGCAGAGGCCCACCTGGGTGAACTGTACGCAGTGCTTGATGATGCCCTGGTCCAGGCATTGAGTGAGATTGGTGATGAGGAGGACTATCCCGCTGCCTGTGTACATAGTTTTGTAGATGTAAGTTTCCTTTGATTTCTTTTATTATTTGGAGATGACGTTTTGGACAATACTTTGTTTTGGAGTGGAATAATGGGACAATCCTCCATGGTTATTTTGTACATAGTTTTTATTTTTGGATTGTAAAAATATTTTTACACATGTAGATGTTTATTTTTTGAAAAATGTTCAGGTACACATGTAGATGTTTATTTTTTGAAAAATGTTCAGGGACACCTTTTTTATGTTTGTTTACAGTCTGTATGCCAGTAATACTACTGTATAATATATTATTTTATTTACTCACATTGTTTGTTACTTTTGCTGTGTGCCTGTTTGGTGGTCCATTTACTTGCCCTGATTCTGACCATTGGTAGTCATATGTGTGGTTGCTTACATGCATGTGTATTGTTGCTGGGTTTATTTCCGAGGGCAGTATACACACGTGGCTGACCGGGGCTGGTGGGTGAATTGGAAGTATGGGTGTGCACTGTCAAATGGTATTTCCTTTCACATATGCTGCATCACTCTGTGTTAGCCCTCACTGTGTGTGGGAGGGAGGGAGGTGGGTGGGTTGACTATGGGAATGTTACATGTTCAGGATAATGTCACATGATGTACTTAATGCTGTGTAACACACATGTAGTGCATTTCCCTTCACCAGCATGTGCACAACCTCTTGCACTGGGATACACTAGTGCATTTCTTTATATTCCACAGTGGCTGACCAATGCAGCTGTCTCTGGGAGTTGTGCACTCTCTGATTGCCATGTCATTCACACCTGCCCCTAACGGTAATGTGTTTATTAGGCAATCTCTTCTGAAAATAGCAGCTTAATGATGCTCAGGCTTTGAGACACCTGTCCATTGTTTTTTCTTGTGGCACACATTGAGGGTATTTTTTGTTTGTGTCATTGTCAATCATTTGGTCCTTGGGGATTGGTGACCTGACATTGTCACATGGCCAACAGGACCTCACTTTCACAATCTCATGTCACATGTGTATGTTGGGAGATGGTTACTGCCAGCAATTGTGTGTGAACAGATGCCACACTCTGGATGTGGCACATGTGAATGCTTTAATTTTGGTTTGCAGGATACATGTTCCTGAGTATATTCTGGCTGATGTCACAACATGGCGGTTCAGGTGCTCAACACACAATTGTTGCAGTGATGATGTGTCACAATGTCAGGGTACATCATGCAGGTGATGTAACTTGTGGAGAAGGCTGCTTGCAGGGTGGTGTCATGGGAAATGGGGCTGTGGGTGGGGTGTCCCATCTGGAGGGGGCTGTCTGAAGGGGGGCAACAAGTGATGGGCTGGGGTGGGGGTGTCCCGTCTAGAGGGGGCTGACTGCAGGGTGGTGTCACAGGTGTTGGGACAGTGGGTGGGGTGTCCCATTTGGAGGGGGCTGTCTGCAGGGTGATGTCATGGGTAATGGGGCTGTGGGTGGGGTGTCCCATCTGGTGGGGGCTGTCTGAAGGGGGGCAACAGGTGATGGTGCTGTCCCATATAGAGGGGGCTGACTGTAGGGTGGTGTCACAGGTATTGGGGCTGTGGGTGGGGTGTCCTATCTAGAGGGGGGTGCCTGCAGGGTGGTGTCACAGGTATTGGGGCTGTGGGTGGGGTGTCCCATTAAGAGCTGGCTGCCTGCAGGGTGGTGTCACGGGTAATGGGGCTGTGGGTGGGGTGTCCCATCTGGAGGGGGCTGTCTGAAGGGGGGCAACAGGTGATGGGTCTGGGGTGGGGGTTTCCCGTCTAGGAGGGGCTGACTGCAGGGTGGTGTCACAGGTATTGGGGCTGTGGATGGGGTGTCCCATTTGGAGGGGCTGTCTGCTGGGTGATGTCACGGGTAATGTGCTGTGGGTGGGGTGTCCCATCTGGCGGGGTCTGCCTGAAGGTGGGCAATAGGTGATGGGGCTGGGGTGGGGGTGATGGGGCTGGGGTGGGGGTGTCTTATCTGGAGGGGGCTGCCTGCAGGGTGGTGTAATGGGTAATGGGGGCTGTGGTGGGGGTGTCCCATCTCGAGGGGACTGCCTGCTGGGTGGTGTCACGGGTAATGGGGCTGTGGGTGGGGTGTCCCATCTGGAGGTGGCTGCCTACAGGGGGGGGCAACAGGTGATGGGGTTGGGGAGGGGGTGTCCCGTCTAGAGGGGGCTGCCTTCGGGGTGGTGTCACAGGTAATGGGGGCAGTGGTGGGGTTGTCCCATCTGGAGGGACTGCCTGCAGGGTAGTGTCATAGGTAATGGGGGCTAGGGTAGGGTGTCCCATCTGGAAGGGGCTGCCTGCTGGGTGGTGTCACAGGTAATGGGGCTGTGGATGGGGTGTCCCATCTGGAGGGGGCTGCCTGCAGGGTGGTGTCACAGGTAATGGGGCTGTGGGTGGGGTGTCCCATCTGGAGGGGGCTGCCTGCAGGGTGTTGTCACAGGTAATGAGGATGTAGGCGAGGTGTCCCATCTGGAGGGGGCTGCCTGCAGGGTGGTGTCACAGGTAATGGGGCTGTGGGTGGGCTGTCCCATCTGGAGGGGGCTGCCTGCAGGGTGGTGTCACGGGTAATAAGGCTGTGGTGGGGGTGTTCCATCTGGAGGGGACTGCCTCCAGGGTGGTGTCACGGGTAATAGGGGCTACGGTGGTGGCTGCCTGCAGTGGATTGCGAGGTGCTGACGGGCTAATTGGCTGGTGTGCAGGCGGAAATTGCGAGGTGTTGGCATGCGATTTGGCTGGTGTAGGTGCTGGCATTGCGTGAGACGGCACACGTTTTCTATGGGATGCAGCCAGGGTAGGCGGTGTGTTTTCGCATGATTACGCTGGGGTGCGGCTGGGGTTTGCGAGGTGTTGGCACATGATTTGACAGGTGTAGGGGCTGGCCTTGCAAGGGAGGGCATCTGTTTTATATGGGGTGCAGCCAGGGTTAGCAGGGTGTTTTCGCACAATTACGCTGGAGTGTGGCCGAGGATTGCGAGGTGTTGTTATGCAATTTGGCTGCAATTTGGCTGGTGTAGGGGCTGACCTTGCGTGGGAGGGCATGTGTATTCTATGGGGTGCACCCGGGGATAGCGGGGTGTTTAGCGGTTTAGCTGGGGAGGGGGCTGTATGCCAGACCAGGGATGGTGCTGTGGCTTGCTCCTCGTTAGGCATTTCAATAGCTTTTTGGTGTGCGTGGAGGCATGTTTGGGTGTGCCTTGCGCGGCTTGCTGTTAGTTGCGTGTCGGCTAGTGACGCCTCTGGGAATGCATGAATATGCATGGCACGCAAGTATTCCTCTGCACCAAGGCTCGTGCAGAGTCCTTCTCGGGGCGGAGCCCTTGTGCCATTTTTGCGCACGATTACAAGAATCGGTCCCTACGTTTTCCAAACTAGGGGATTTGTTTTGACAAAGTCAGAGAAGTATTTGATGGACTTTATGAGAACTTGCAAAGGGTGTTTGTTGGAAGCAAATATCACAGTTAATTTGTCAATGGTTGTGATTAAATCAAAGTGAAAGGTTTGGGGTAGAATAGAGGATGAGTCAGATCTAACTAGATTTAAGCTCTATAAGGATTTCCTCAAACGCTGTACTAATCAATGAACCTTGAGGCCTTACCTCAAGAAATTCCCTTTGTAAAATATACGTATGTGGTATTTGAAGTTTCGACTAAATTGTTTACATACCTTGGAGGTTATTGGCACCAAATCAAACTACAAAGAGATGAACATACATGTAGACTTGCAGACCAAATCCTGAGGAATCACTTTATCATTTGGTTAGAGAATGCTCCATACTTATGCAGAGGAGAATTCTGTATTTTGGAAAATGTGTGCACTCTGTTTCAGCTCCAATACCTTTTAATATATGGACAAGTGTATTTGATGGAAGAAGGATAGTGTTGGGTAAGTCCCAATCCAAGTATTAAAAATTGAATCAGAAGAGCCAGAAATAAATGCATGGCATATGAGAAAAACGAACATTTATTATAACTGCCTAGGCAGCAAAACATCTAAACAGAAATTCAAATGCATTTTTAAACATGGCCGGTTTCATAGTGTTTTACAGAAAGGAAAATAAAACAAATTTTGCAAGTCTTGTACATGTTACAAGCTTCTGATTTGCTCACACCATTTGCACTAAATGCATGTCTATGCATGTTCTTACTTTATTGGTTCAAACTAATCACATGTCTAAGGCATATTAGCAAAAGGTTGACTCATTAGTATTTAGTTCATCTCTGTTCACACACATTTACATTGGTTAGCTATCTTTTAAATATGTGCCAGCTAAACACAGCTTCCAATTAGTTGCTTCCAAAGAATTACGAGTGGAGTGAATGATTACGTATACTTTAACCAATAATTTTGTGAGATCTGACAGTGTGACATTAGTATTGCAACCTAACATCCTTCCCTGTTGACTGAAGCGGTGTGGCAGCATCCTACTGTTCCCATCACTTGTGAACCGTTGGTCTCTGAAACACTTTGCAACACATCATTGGAAGTATGACTGGTCTTTCTTCTGTTTCTCATGAAATCAACTATCCTGTCTTTGACCTCTCTAACTAGGGTTTATCTGCTTGTGAACTGTGTTCTATTATAGTGGCCAAGATATGCATGTACATTTACATGCTTATGTGTGTCTATATAATGTGTGACTTCATGAAAGTGTAATGTCATTATGTCTATTATTTACTTACGGTGAGAGTTATCTATGAACTGCTGGACATCATATCAATTATGCCTGCTTCATATATACTGGCTTTCTACACAGCTTCTTCCTTAATGAATGGATCCTTATTGGTGTGCTCAGTCCTACAGAGGGCATTGTTGCACTGGTGCATGTATACTCAACTGACCTATCTTCCACTATTGATTGCATTACTTGTAAAGACTGTTGGCGTTCACTGTATTAAATTTTGACATACTGCTCAGGCACACAATGTGTTATATATTGTTTGAATATTTCCAAGGGAACTCAACTTGACCATTCTATTTTGACCAATCCGCATGCGCCGTATGACCTCGCTACTGCATCTTAAGTTTGGCGACTGGTTGCCGTCCTGAGTTTTAGCCAATCATGGTGCAGCATTTAATTATGCGCTTTACCAAAATACAACTGAAATATGCATTCTTCTTTGATGAGGCTCTGGCTAATATGTTCTGCTGTGGGGGTGAGGTTTTCCATCCTTATGTGGTGACTAACATGATTTTAAGGGCTACATATACTGTGTATTCAACTTACTATGAAAGGCTGCTGTAATGTATTACTACTTGTTAATATGCTGATATCCCACTTATCAAATGCATTCATATTCACTATGGTATGGAAGTATATTTAACTACCAGGTGCATCCACTATGGTTCACTAAAGCATGGCTACTCGTGTTTTTAGGCATTCATAAGGATGTCCTTGTTGGGTGTGAGTATGTTTTGCGACTATTGGCTTCTATGCTGCCTGCTCAGTGTTACAGGGACTTTTGCAGCTTGTTTTTCCATTCAGCAACACCATACACCTACAATCTGATCCATGCCTGCAAACCATTCTTCTCGACAGACAGTTGCATTACCTTAGCAAGAGCATTAATCCTCTCAAAAATGTACTATTGTAATGCACTCTACATGGGTGCAAGTAAATTCATTGTTAACAAACTGCAAATCCTGCAGAACAATGCACTCAGAACTGCGCTAAGTATCCCAAGGAGACAACATATCTCAGAAGCTAGACGAAAGACTAATTGGCTCAGTCAAGGACCAGATACAGTTTAAATCTGTAGCCCTTAAACACAAGTGCCTAAATAACTCTGCCCCTATATACTTAATGGAAACATTTTTCAAAAAGACATTGGGCTTCATTACACGGAATGCGGAAAGGGTTTACCGTTACCGGCAAGGGTACCGGTACCGGTAAACCCTTACCGCCTTACTACGAGGTCCCTTTGCAGGACCCGACCTCAACGGCTGGTTTTACCAGTCGTTAAGGAACGGGCCCGCAAAGGGACCTTGGAGGCAATTACATTACCGCAATTTGCGGTACCGTAATTCCTGCCTTCCACATTCCCATTGAGCCCTATGGGGACTCAAATGAGAATGGGGAAGTGCCATGGTGAATGGGGAATTAATGCCCCCACACTCCTTGGAATGTAGCGGTAATTCCGCCATTCACCATGGCGGACTCGGTATGGTACAGGTGGCAACCATGGTGCTAATAGCGCCATGGTTACCGCCTACCGTGTAATGAGGCCCATTGACTTGACCTAGGAGGACCTTGAACTCTTTCTGCGTGAAACAAATTGAAAAAAGCAGGGGGTAGTAGTTTCCCTGTTAAGGCAGCCCAGCTGTGGAATTCTTTACCCACTACTTCAAGAGCTGACCAGTCCTTGCTCAGCTTCAGGAAAAATACCAAAGGTTGGCTCCTTGCAAAGGATAGTGGACTATAACTAATGACTAATGCCTACAGCCACGTAAACTTGTCTTGACTTGGTATTGTCAAAAGAGAAATCATTTTGTGCCTCCTATAGCAATAAAAATATTAATATTGGCCTATGGCAAGCTGCTCCAAAGTCGCTTGCGAAAAAATCCATGTCGCAAGGTCCTGACCTTAAATCAATGTAAGCCGCCATTTTAGGTCAAACCGCCATTTTAGGATTTGCTTTGTAAAAGTCACCCTGTGAGTTAAAATGGTGGACGATGTCATTCCAGAATACAACATGGCCGTCTTGACCTCTGTACATAGCTAATATGTAACTTGCCTGCAGGCCACTTGTTCAGGTCGTGAACTGAGACCTTGTCCTTCGTTGACCTGTGTGTAGAAGGATTACTTGTGCAATGAAACAAATCCATGTGCATATGTTGAAACAATGTATTCAAATACTGAACGTAGAACATCTGTTTAACTACATTGCATTAATGTTCGAGAAGGCCTGCATGGAAAATCTTAGAATACACAGTTATTGCATAGGCTTGTTGATACATGTATTAAAGGCAAACCAGTTATATGCGATTGTTCGAGATTTGGCACAAACCCTAGATTGGTGATGTATTAAATGGAATATTAACCCGAAGTGGGGCTGGACATCGTGCCCACCAAGTGTATAAAAAGCAAATGCATTCTGATGTACAACGTCTCTCACTGAACACACTGAACCACGCTGGAGTTCGTTGTGTTGTACTCAGGGCCTATAGCTATCTGATTTTGCTCTGTTTTTGTAACTGGATTCAGTATAAAATAAAGTACTTTGTATGTTCCTTTGTAACCCGTGATCGGTGTATTTCCTTTTGGGGTACTCAGCCTCGATATTTTGATTTTGTTTTCACAGTATAGGGTTGTACAATATGGGTAATCTCCAGTGTGTTAACTATGGAATGTCATGTTTATGTAATGTAATGATGTAAGAATGTCATGTAAATCAATGTAAATATAGTAAGGAGTTCATGCAATTGTTCTTCTATGTATGTGATCTCATATGTAACTTGCAATCTACAAATTACTTGTAATCCGCCCAAATACCTCCGGGTGTGGAGCGCTATATAAATAAAAAAAACACACAGACAAACAAATATATAGATGTATTCTCCATTGTAATTATAGTCCCCCATATTCTCCTACTCCCCAACAATAGTCATGTTTATTGCTTTAGTGGCATTTTTAAAAGAAAGTTTTAATGAAATTGGGGGATAATGTAGAAGCACATTTTACTTTTTGTAATAATGTGGATGTGCTAAACCTATTAATTTTCTATAAGTTTTTATATGACTTATAAGGGTGAATTATGGATAAGGATGAAGATTGTTGTATAATTTTGATGAATTGTAGATGTGTAAATGCATAAGCATTGATATTAACCAGGAACACAATAAAAACATGCCATTTTATTGTTTTCTTTATCACAAAATATTGAAATAACATGCCAAAAGTTAAGTCACATGTCCACGCATTCATCTACAAATACAGTTTCTGATAATCTTGGTTTCATTAAGTGTGCCTATTACTATCATAAATTATGGAAGAAAAACAACATTGCTGTCAAAATAATTAGGAGTGGTTTTGGCCACCTCCATTTTTTTTATCACAAGTTCAGAAATGTAAATCATCCAATAGAGATTTGAGATGTGCATTCAATAGGAGTTTGTAACTATGATGTAGGTCAATGAAAGACAAAGGTGAATCAAATACTGCAACATAATTATGACTTAATGTGGGAATTAAGAATGCTTTAGAACAGTGTGAGTGCAGAGGAGAGGGATTTTGACACTGGGAAAAGCTGCATGAAAGAATGTCACCTGTTCCTGTTGAATGTATTCAAGAGAGAAACCAATTTAAGGGCTGCAGAGTGAAAGATTCCCGTTCCAGGGCATGACTCATGTCCACAAGGTGATCTGCAGAAGGGAACTAATGGTAACTGAGACTCAAGGGGGAAAAAATGAGGATTTCTTATGGCTTCATACTTCTAAAGACCAACCAAAACTGAGAATTAGATTTTCCCAAAAGAAGTGATATATGCTCTCTATAACTATATTCCTGCAATGTCCTGAAAAGGGAGTGGTTTGGGAGATGTAATTAAAATACATTGATTTAAATGGGAAATAAATAGTGCAATCTCACTGCATGTAAATTTAATTGAGATGGCATTTCAATCCAACTTAAAATACCTTTCTGACTTGTGTGCACAATGGTATAGATTGGTTAATAACCTTTGAGCCATAGGAGAGATCAGCACCGTGTTTGACCTTCCTATATGATGAAAGACATACAGGGTAAACAAAAGATTTCTTGCACTTTTCTTGCACTTTTCTTATTCATTTTCCCGTAGGGAAAATATCCACTATTTGCTCACACACAAATAAATAAATATGAAATAATTTGAAAGGCAATCCTTGGTTAGTTTGACACAAATCCGTCCAATATTTTCAAAATAATTTGTGCGGAATGGGGAGCCCCTGTACCCAAGAATTTAGTCATATCTACCATGATGCCTTGGTGTGGCCAAGCTTTATCAGTTGTGAAAGTCGGCCATTACGCGATTTGCCAATCAAGTGCAGAATGACCTTGTAAAGTTTCCTAAAATTATATAAAGGGTGTAAGTTAGGGAGTTTGGGGGGCAAGGAGCATGCGGGCAGAGTGGGGAAGGATGATTGGTGAAGGTTTGTTACTTGGGGATACCATAGTTATGTGTATTTGCTTCGAGTGTGTTAACAAGATCAAGAAGCATTGCAAATGGCAAAAAGAAAGAGTACATTCTCGAAAACTATGATACATTGGGATGTGGTAACCAGTGTGGTTGCTACTTAGGGAATGATGAGTATTTCAAGTACTTTTTTTAATGTATATTTAAAAAGAATGCTTTCTAAATTAGCTTAAATGTGTGTGGGGATGTATTAAAGTGATTTCATGTCCCGCGTTTGTGTATTGAGGTCATGAACTGTTTTATTTAACTTTGTTTATTGAATATAAAGTGTGCCATTGAGACATCGTTATTGACAAGCTGTGTTCTGTTGTGATAGGATCAGGTTTTCACGTGTTCTGAAGGAGCACCACGATTCAGGGTTCTTTTCGGTGTGGTTCTCGAAGTCAAGCTTTGTACAGAAGTTTAAAAAGTTGCTTTAAGGAATGTTTAATGTTTGATTTCTTTGAAGGGTGGGTTTGAGGGGTATAAAGAAGGTAGACTAATGTTGTTAATTTTGGGAAAGAGGCAGTGGGCACAGAGACACCTTTGGACTATTTCACATGATTTCTCGATTCATTAGACGTGACTAGTGAACAGTATACAATGTAAAAAAAGTCTTTCTCAAGTGTTCTCTACGGAGCAATTATGGAAGTCAGAATGTGTACAAAACTTTGAAATGTTGCTTTCAGGATTGTTTAATATTTGATTTGTTTTATGGGTGGATGTGAGGGGTATAAAGGAGGTACAGTAATTTGTAAGTTGTAGTAAAGTGGCAATCAGCAGGCCTTCAGCTTGGCTTGCCTTGATTTTCGCTGCTCTGCTTTGCCAAATAGTCCTTCCAAGTTAGACCAGATAAATGCCTTTCCATCTGGCCAGTAAGATTTCCTGTAGCTGCTTCGGTTCTCTGCCAGACTGAGCATTCCCCACGCTCCTGGATCCTCTAGAGAGGGCCTATCTCTTCCAAATCACAATTTCTCCTGGGAGGGATTCTCTCGTCTTCCTGGTTTCCCACTTCAGTTTTGAATGGGTTCCTCCCAATCAGATTTTGGAAACAACAAGACTATTCTTTTATTTTTTCTCTATGCTTCTGCACTTCTTCCTCAACCCAGCACTGATCTTTAGGTCTTCCAGTGAGTCAACTGGTCTCTCCGTGGTCTGAGAGCTTAACGGATACATGTTCCTTGAAGAGTCCACACTCTTCCTCCTCCCAGTACTTCCTATACTGATGGTATGGCAAAAACATATAGGAACGCTAGGGAAAGTGTTGGTGGAAGGGGTGTAGGAAGGTGTGCTATGATTGAATGCGTTAAAGGGAAACCATGTTCTCCACAGGTTGTCACTAATCCCGTAGGGGGCTTTCCTCCCCATGAGATTGACCCGCTGAGTACTACCCCCAGAGCAGCCATGGGGCAGTGGCCTTACCTCCCTGGCCTCATGGTAAGGGGCCCCACCTAGGGGAGAAGTGACATTGTCACAATATTAATATGAAAAAGTGTGCAGGAGGATTGGGCAGTGGTGTAGCATTGGCTAAAGGTAAGTTTTGCTTCTTTTCATTACTTTCCTGGGAGGTGGTGCTAGCCAATCAGGATGCTTGGAACGTTGGCTGTATTGTCCAGTATAACCCTGTGTTATGATCAGCCTGAGTGCTGCAGGCCACGGCCGCTTTCCCCTGTGCATCCTTTCCCTCCCTGCTCTGCCTCGCCTCTTAGTATCCATGTAGTTTCCTATGCAGGTGCTAAGTGTGTTTAATAAAAGGGAAATATGATCTTGTGGTGTGGGTTTTTGCCATGCCATACCTTTAGACATTTGTTTTCTTGTTGTTGCTGTCATGGTTGTCAACAGAGAAAATGGATTTCAGGATCTATACTGTGGCGCTGAGGTGTGCTGCAAGGTAAGTGTGTTTTATTTTGGGGTCTTTAAATGTGGCCATGGGTGGTTACCAGTAGGGTTAGCCCATTGCTGTGGTGCTTAAAGTTAAACCCGCATCCCTGCAGCTTAGATCTTTTTTTGTAAACTTTTTGGATTGTTGTGAAAATAACAGTTGTGAGGTTAAGGAATGGATGGCGGAGGGAAGGATTGGATGTAGGAAAGATAGGTGGGAAGTAGACACATTTTTAACACATTTTGTATTTTTTTTAACTTAATGGTCAGGTAAAAACACATATGAAATGGTAAAAAAAACCTCAAAAAATAAAATAAATACTGGACATTTTACCAATGTTCTATCCGGGCATCCTCAAAAGTTGTTGCATTCAGTGCTATTAGAAGATAGCACTTTCTGCAAGTGAAAACATCACCTACCGGAGACCTGCAATGCAGAGGAGGCTCCTACACTGGAGTGGCAGAGGCAATACTCCCATCATTGGCACCAGCTGAAGTCGATGGGAGAGGTGCAGAGGATGATGCAGCTGGTGGTGGTCTTGTTTCTTCTGCTTCTTGTGGCATTGCAGGTCCAGCACCGGGTTGCAGGGCATTACAACTAAGGTGGATTTCTTCATGCAAGTACCTACTCCTCAATAATTCTTCCACTTGACATCAGGTTTTGTGCCGGAACCATGGAAAATCCTCTTCTTCACACATCGCCACAAAATATGCACTGTCCATTCTTGGCAACTGGCAGAGGAGTGTATTTAGGCATGGCCAGCAGAGCAAATATGTGATGCTCCTGCAGCAGTACTTCTTGGGTGGAGCTGGCGCCTCTACCCACTCAACGTCTTCTGGAACGTCCGGACTGTAACAAGGCTGATCTCTTCATCACTGGAGGGTGCCTCAGGATGTTGAATTGCCATTTTCAGAAAATAATCAAAGAACAATAAAGAGAAAACATAAATAAATAAAAGAAAAAGAAAAAAACAAATACTTGAAAAGGGAGAACATAAAATAAATATAAAAGAAATAAACAGAAAACAAGGTATAACAAAGGGAAAAGTCGTGGATAGGAAATAGTGCCAATTGAGCACATTTGGTAGAAAAAGTGTTAACTGTGTCTTCCTGAATTTGTCTCAAAAGCAATAAGGATTTCTTCAGTGTTTATATATAATTTGTGATCTGTGCATCTATGAACCAATCAACTCTCAAATTTCATACTGTGCGCATGCCCTAGACCAATCCGTTTGCAGATATTGTGTACCCGTGACTCATGTTTCCAAAAGAAAAGAGTCTGTTTGTATTCTTTCTTTTTTTTTTTTGGCTGTTGATTAGATCAGGTGTGGCAAATACATATTTCTTTGAATGTTATATGTATGTTTTCTTATGAGTCACAACTAGATAATCTAATTTCAATTTTCTTTTTGCTGCTCACTTTTGAAAAAAGAGAGTGCAATTATCAATGTTTTTTGTAGTGTTTAGATTTTCCCTTCACGGAAAAAAATGTTTTTGAAGATTAAAATGCAGTTTTTATTTCTTTGTGTATACGTGGTTCTTGATCTGCATTGTTGCTCAATGTGCTATTCCTCATCTCAGTATCATCTGAATAATGTGTTATATTATGAGTTCTTGATTAACATATTGTCTTCATATCTTTCTTTTTTTTTAATTCTCGATCTCAATACTCAAAGACACAGGTAATGCACATGAATCTAGATCTGATATCAACACGCCCCTCTTCCTCATCCCAGTACTTTCATAGATCTCGATCTGAGTATTCTTTTTTTAAAGTTTATATTTATAGGTAGTCCTTAAAAGGTATAATGTGTAAGGTATATTTGTGCACCAACTCAGTCTTCCTCATCACAGTCACCCACTAACCATGCCTTGCTATTCCTTATCATCATTCCGAACTACTCCACTCTTCCTAGCCACAGTTCCTAACTAACCACCTCACTCGTCATCATCAGTCGTCAACTACACAACTTTAGTCTTCATTATTACAGTCTCCCAATAACCCCATCTCGCTCTTCCCTGTCACAGTACACCATTACCAATCCTTCTTTTCTAGTAGATGCAAAAAACACCAACAAAGCTGAATCCACCTTTATATGCAGAAACACACTTTTTAAATGCTGCATCTCTCTTTCTTGCACGTGTGATCTGCTGTACCAGTGATGTCACTCATGAAGCCATAAGTGATGTAATTCGTAATATCATCAGTGATGGCATTAGCAATGTCATCAGTGTGCTTGTGAGGTTTGGGGCAATGCAATGGGGTCTTAAGGTGGTGCAGTTTCAGCACCTGTGGAATTTTAGGGGTTTTGTTGCACTAAATCAGCACCTTGATGTCACATAAAGAAATGTTTGTTCACTAAATATATATTACAGAGCCTGTAGTAGTGGCCCGTAGTTATGGTTAAGTTGCTCAACTCATAGAAAAAAACACTTTTTGGGTGGCTTATAACTTCACCCCGCCTGGACGTATCCTCACCAAACTTTGCAAAAAAAAGATATGGCCACCTCGGAATGAGTCTGCTCAGTTTGCTGCGGTTTTGTAAAGGTGGGCAAAGTTGTAGGGGGTTTCCCAAATTAGTAGAAATCCTCACAGACACAATGGAAAAAACCATTGGACGGATTTTCAACAAATTTGCACCAGGAGGGATGGCTTGATCCTGAAAGCGTGCTTTTGTAAACTTGTTGTAAATCTGTCCAGTATTTTTTTTTTAAACTGGCAAAAAGTAGGTAAAAATAAATTGGGATATCTGGGTCTTGTCCACTGACTCACTTTCCTATTCGGACATCGGACTTGCTCGCTGATTGGATGGTGAAAAGCTTGAGATGTGTCATATTTTTTCCAACGGTAGCCATTTTGGATCCAAAGACAGCCTTGGTGTCTGCGGATAGCGCAGTTGGGAAAATGCCTGGAAAACACATTTGGTGTTGTTTGGTGGTCGAAAGAGGGGCTGGAATGGGTGCGAGTGGAATAAATATGATATGGAGCTGTTTTTGTTGGTGAAAAAAGTGGGCTTGGGTGCTTCTCAATCCGCAAACACCACGGTAGCCCATGGAAGGGGATGAGAGCGAACAGTTTGAAAAACACAACTGGGATATTTGATGGCTGTAAGAGGGCGTGGAAAGGGTAGGGGAGTGGAATAAAGGTGATTTGGAGCTGTTTTTAAAGGTGACAAAAGAGTTTGTGGACATCATTTTTATTGCAGGGGGTTCATTGCGAGTTTTGTTATGTTAAGGTGTATTGTAAATATTTGTTATGTGGTTTAATATATTGTGGTGGTTGTGGCCAATCACCATGGCCTTAGGTCATGCCCACACAAATCTGGCCAGTGGCTACACACACTATAGTAACATGTATATAGTAATTAGAGGTACTGTAGGGGGAGTATACAATATTTCTAATATGGGGGAATGATAAAATTGAAGTTTGTATGGTATTTATCATTGTAGTACAATTGAGGATAGTGCATATGGAATATGTATTTGTTCATACTTGGTATGGTTACTTAGCTGCATACAGTAAGAAAGCTGCAATCTCTGTTTCTTTTTCCGTGAAGAAAAACAGAATAATTTGGTAAGCACGATAGTTTGAAAGCTTTAATTGCGTACAATTTTACATATATATTTACTTTTTTTGACCCTCATAAACAGTACATTCTATGTACTATGTTTGGTACAACATTAGTGTGTGCTACACTAATGTTGTATTGAGATGAAATAATCATTGGGTCACTGGGAAAAAAACATCCATAGAGGATTAAAAAGAACTATTATAATTAAGTGAGTGTAAGTGTGATAGTATGTTTGTTTGAAGTGTGTTGCAATTAAGGGAATGTTTAAAGTAGTTAGATACCTGTTGGTGTATTCTAACTACATGAGACTTTACAAGAGGTTTTGTAATAACAAGAACTGTGATTGCGTATTTGAAGTGTATTGCAATGAAGGGTATTTCTGAAGTAGTTAGAATCCTGTTGGCATATTCTAACTACCTTGACTTTTAAAAGTACTATTGTAGTATTATGGATGTAGTTAGATACCTGTTGGCAGATTCTAACTGTTTACTGTGCTTTTGACAAATGCTGTACAGTGGCATCAAGTGGTTGTGGCATCAGCGTGGTATATTATGCCTACTGTTGTGAAGTCATTTTTGCCAAGAGATACTTTTCTGTGTGTAAAGCCAGTGAGCTTACAGTTATTTTTGGTACCATTTGCTTTGTACCTGTGTTTGGGCCCTCTACTCTCACCATCCTGTGAGGCCAAAAATCATGGGGTCATCTTTAAGTCCTCTTTATGTTTTACTCCTTACATTTTCGAGGTTGTAAAGAAAGCCCATGTTTTTAGCTTGACCTACTTACAGGCATTGTAATGTTCTACACCTTCCCCCAGAGCTAAAGGTCTGTACAGTCCTGGTCTTGTGTAGGCTAGACTACTGCAACATCCTCTTCCTTAATCTGCCGCTTTGTTGTTTATGCTCCTTTTGGCTAATCTAGAATAGGCTGCAAGATTTATGCATTGTCTTTTGCTAGTTGGAAGGATGAAATTCGAGATCCTTTGTTTGATTGAATAAATAAATATTGCCCGACTAGAGCCCTCTGCTGCTGTTTGAAACAGAGTGCAGGAGGCATGTCTGTCTCTTTAGCCGGTGCCTCTGTTTAGAACAGTCTTCCCACTCCTCATATACTTAAGCTGGACCTTTAGTTCTGGAAACTTCAAAAAAAACTCTGCTTTGTGTTCCTGTTTTACTTAATCCCTTCCCTGCTAGCTCTTAGCACTGCCACAAAGACTGGTGGCCTGGTCCCTCATGAACCTCACAGGTTCCAGGCCCTACATCTAGTCGACACCAGTACAACCCCCATTCAGCACTGCCATTGTGGGTCTACCACCTGGCAGCTGTTGACCATATCCTTGGGACTCCTCGGGCACAGCAGGTAACTAGTGGTGTTCCTACTTGGCATGTCTATTCTGGGCTCCTGTCGGCACTTTGTAATCCCTACTCCTCTTTATGATGAGATATGATATGTCATTTATAACATGCCTGTACACAAGTGTTTCTTTCCATGCATGCACTTATTTTACTGCACAATGAGTATGTGCTTTTACAGCAGCAGTGTGTACAATTTGTTTTAGATAAGCAAGGGAAATGCATATTCAAAAGATTTGTAGAATACTTATAAGTGGCAGTTGGTGTTGAAGTTTAATATGTTGTGAGTGTTATGTGTAGAGATTTTTTAACTGAATGGTAGATATGTGACTGTGTGTAAGCAGGCAATGAGGGAGTGTTACAAACATAACAGCAAAATGGGTATAAGGGCTGTCTTCTCCGATGGTGTGCACGTGCAATCTGTGTTTGTTAATGATGCATTGCGTGGAGAGGGGAGTGTGGACACCGTGGATAGTCATGAAGGTCCATGGATCATGGTTATTATTGTATGGTAACGAAAAGTGTTGGGACAGAACATTGTTTCTGTGCTTTTTTTCATTTTCTCTTGTATACAATTGTCCATTATTTCCATTAGCATCATATTGAGTCATTCTACTTTACTGAAAAATGCAAAGTAGATGGAATCTATAGCATTATTTTCATTTTTACTTCTATTTTTCAACTGTGAAAGTTGGTTTTTAAAGGACGCTTTTTTGTGTTTTTTTTATTTTGTATTTCTTTTTCTTTTTTTTTAAGGAGAGGTTATGAAGTAAGTTGGGAGAGGGAAATAATGGGATTTTCTACCAAACAGAAGTACCTGTGTGGGGGCAGTATTGGTTGAGGAAGATGAGGTAGAGGAAGATAGCACACTACTTCCTGAAAAAGGAACAGCCTACTGAGAGCATTCCGGTGGTTGGATTTGATGCGGCGGCGCATGGAGGTGGTCCCATCGAAGTACTGTCTATGTCATCCGTGACTAGTGCATTTCACCATGCTAGCCTTAGCCTTTGGTACACCCCCAATGGTGGTAAAAAACTGCCACATCCATGATTCTCTCTGGGTGTTAGAGGTAGGCATTTCCTCTACCTCATCTTTCTGGTCATTTTGATGGTTTTCTGCATTATTGCGCTTTTTCTGTTGTCTAGGCCCTCCAACTTTTGGTGGTGATGGTGGCTTTTGGAGAGGAGGGCTGGTAATAGCTGATGCCATTTCTGACGATAATTAGCAGTTGTGACAATATGCTAGCAAGTATGTGCTCTGTCCTAGATTGCAAATGGATAATAAGTATGAATCGGTGTAGGAGCTGTGCAAAGATACATTTTTAGGTTGAAACATACTAGATCAGCTAAAAATGCAGTTTCAAACTGTTCGCAAGCTGGTTTGCGAAGCACCCATCCGTTCTCAAAGAAACTAAATATTAACATGCTCCTTGGTTTGAGAGGTCTAACAATTAATTGGTTTGGATTGCAGGAATGTTTTGGTTCCATGTTTTTCCCAAATTGTTCAGTCTGGAAAGCACAGGGCACCCAGACATCATACTATTTCATTGTGGGGGCAATGATTTGGGGAATGTATGAGGTCTGTCCCTTCTTTAATGATGAAGCTAATGGAACTTGTCCTTCACAACCTCTTTATCTTTTCCAATCTGACTCAGAATCAAAAATGCAGATGGACCACCTGTATAACCTGTATTGTTCAAATTGAAAAATCATGGTGAAATGTTAATAAATTAGTTTCAGCATTCATGTGAGACCACAACCAATTATGGATTTCAAACAACAACATACAGTTCTACATGGCCAATTTCTATAGACATGATGGAGTACACCTAACCGATGAAGGAAATACAGTGTTCTTTCATAACATCAAAACAGTACTCCAAATGTGCTAAAATACTACACTCAGTCTTCCCCAAAACAGTCCTTTTAAGGACTACCTATCACATATAAATACACAAATACAATAAACTAATACCCAAAACATGTTTTTTTTTAATATAACCATGCTTAGAGTTCACTGACCTTTTTTATAACCACAATTACAAATTGTTAGTTAAATGAGGGGATCATTTCGAGTTTTATAATACAATAGAAGTTAAAAGATCAATGCAGTAAAACACTGCTCATGTACTCCTGTAGGATAGATGAAGATAAACAAAGCACAGTATAATACATGGCAGTAAACTAGGTGGGGATACATTTAATAGGTACAATTACACAAGAGACAATTGCATGGGGGACAACACACAGGCTGAAATACACGGTATTGGCACCAAGAACTAGTAGGGCAGCTCATGTTTGTGTTAATTTCTTCAAAAAATGTTCTTCTGTTTTTCTCCACAGTCTCACATGTAAGAAAGTCTGAAAACCCAAAGCCAAAATAGATAGGACTCCCACATACCTACCGTGGAACTGACCATGGCTTTTGGCTATGGCCAGTGAGTTTTCACCCCCAACATCACTATCTCTATAAAAATAACTTGTAAAAAGAATTAAAACACAGACACCTCAAAATATACAGCCACAGGCATGGCACTATTCTCACCCACGGGTATCTATATTCCTCAATAGCCTTGGATGTAACTGCGAATATCGGGAAAACGGCTGAATAAAAAAAGAAATTCCTGCTCCCCAGGCCCTCACCGAGTGCCCCCCCATCTGTGCCAGCTCCCAACATTCCTCAGATGGCCTCCTCACCTCTCCTGCCCTCTCCCTTTTGCACCACAACACAAGCTATTTCTGTGATGCAGTTGGCTTTGAGATGTCAGCTATTCGAAGCTATAGCCACAGCTACAGAAAACTTTGTGTTGCAAACTCAGTCCCTGAACTTCCTATAACTCCCAAAATTCACTTGGTGTCCTCCAGCAACCTCCCCACCTCCAGACTGAACTCATTTGCAATTATTCTAACCTGCAAATAGCTTTTTTAATTACTTTTCTTTTCCTGTTATCCTTGGCTATAGCTGCGATTATCTCTCACATTTAGAGAAAAACAAGATGGAGACTGTTTTATTTCTAAAAACAGCCGGTTTTGGGTAAATCCCCGAGATACAGCTAAATATTTTTGAGAAGGGGCACTCCCTTCTCCGACAAATATTTAAATAACTACTGCACAAAATACTTCTGTGGGACACGGAATCCCATTAGCTACCTTGCAAGCGATAAAAGCGGATGTTGATCCATATCTTTAGAAAACAACAGTACACTGTATATACTGCAAAACACCACTCTGCCGGGTGAGCATTTTTGAAGTGCTTTTGAAGCTGTAATCAAGGAGCATGAGAAACATTACCCTCTACCTTAGATTTAACACATGCAAATCATATTCCCCTGTCCACCTGCACCTCCATATCTGTAGTTGGTGCCCCTTTCCCCATTTCCGTCCCCGCCTTACTTTCTTTCCTCTCCAGTCTTTCTTTGCTACCTTTGGAGAGGAAGAGGAGGAGCAGACGACAAAAACTCTGACCCTGCACAGAGCACATCAGAGTCTGCATAGTCAATGTAGTTGGAGCAGCTGCACCAACATTTGTGCAGTCTGAGTAGTCTTTCTTTGCTACCTTTGGAGAGGAGGAGCAGACAAAACTCTGACCCTGCGCTGAGCGCAGCAGAGTCTGCAGAGTCACGGCATTTGGAGCAGCAACACAGACATTGGTGTGTTCTGGGCAGTCTTTCTTTTCTGTGTTTGTAGATGAAGAGAATGAGCAGACAACAACTCTGACCCTGTATGGAGTGCAGCAGACTCTGCAGAGTCACTGCAGTTGGAGCAGCAGCACAGACATTGGTGCAGTCTGGGCAGTCATATATTGCTGCCATTGGAGAGGAAAAGGAGGAGCAGACAAAAATCTGACCCTGCGCTAAGTGCAATTGAGTC
The DNA here is from genome assembly GCF_040938575.1 of Ambystoma mexicanum. Lineage (NCBI taxonomy): Eukaryota > Metazoa > Chordata > Amphibia > Caudata > Ambystomatidae > Ambystoma > Ambystoma mexicanum. Next base: position 929,719,516 of record NC_090921.1, on the reverse strand, counting down.
TGCAGCGTCACTGCAGTTGGAGCAGCAGCACAGACATTGGTGCGGTATGCGCAGTCTTTCTTTGCTGCCTTTGGAGAAGAAGAGGAGGAGCAGACACAAATTCTGACTCTGCACGGAGTGCAGCGGAGTCTGCAAAGTCACTGCAGTCGCTGCCCTTTATTTTTTCAACTGGAGACCCTGCTGAAGGCCAGTTTGCAGGTGAGTGGCTTGTGTTCCGCTCTCTAGAAAGAGGGTGAGCATGTGCATGCTTAGATGCTTTAAGCTACAGATCCCTGCATTTAAATATGGGAGATTGCCTTGTGCCTCATACTTTTCTCTTTTGCACCTTACTGCCTACCACTGAACGCCTTTCATTTTCCTCTTGTGCAGTCCCCCCGCCCCGTGTACCTAGATGGCCTCAAGAAAAACCAGATGCTGCTTGAGAAGCACACTGGTGCTCAGGAGGAAGAGGGGACATAGCCCACCCATGCAAGCACCGGGACAACTTGGACCACCACATGCAAAGAAGGGAAAAAACACACAATTTGGATGGGAAAACAACTTAAAATTAAAGGCTACTTCTCCAAATTGCAAGCCACTTCCCCAGCGCCCAAAGATACTTTGACTGCACTGTCTCCAATTGCTGGTCCACAAAGGGTCCCTATTGACGTGGTGTCCCAGTTATCTTCCTTGGTTACCTCCTTCACAATAGACAATAATGGTTCCCTTTTAAACCTTTGTGAAATTATTCAAAGGAAATCACTGGGTTTGGAAGTCCTGGCGTGAGCACTCACTGAAGCTACTAACCCGTCTGAAACTCCAGACCTGGATAAGTTTGGAACTACTATTAGTAGTGTTAATGAAGACACATAATTTGGCTTGTTTACATCAGTCAATAATATGCATGGAAGCTAAACTGAAATCTTTATTGCTATTAGTCACTAAATTGGCTAATAACCAATCAAATACAACCTGGCTCCTCGAAGTAATTATGCAGTGGATCATTGCTGGTGAAAAATCATTACGGAAACAGAGCTTGGCACCTACTAAAATGGGTAGCCAAGCCCCTACTCGAACTAATGTTATGGGAAAACAATCTTCCAAAGCCAGCGGTCTGTTGACAAAACCTAGGGGGCCCAAACCGTGTCATCTTCCAGCAACGGCAAATAGTGGCAAGGACACAGTGAATATTGTGGTCCTCGAAGCATTATGCGCTGAAATGTTTATGTTAAATAGCTCTCCAGACCTCCACATCAATGACCACAACAGCCACTCCCCAACCCCTTGAACATGTGTGGGATGGCCGCTGCCTAGTCTACAATCTCCTGCCCTTATTAATAGAACCGAATCCTCCATCTCTTCAGCCATCAGTTACAGGCTTTTATACCATCATGAGGGACATGATAGAGGGATTACCAAGGCAGGTTGGGCTACGTGATCCCCTTGATGAATGAGCCATGGTAACAAACGGGGATGACAAGAAGGGATATCAGATGCAAAGGCTGACTCAGAAAGTTTTTCATAACAAGGCAAAAACTGATAATTGTGACAAAACCACATATACCAAGATCCCTGCTACTCGCCTAATAACATCAAATGAACAGAATAGCGAGGGCAAAGAATTGGCCTCACCCAAAGCCCACAGCCAAGTACTGACTAGCCGGGCTAGACAGATGCACCTTTCTGAGGCAGGTTGGTTGCAAGAAAAAAGGAGGGTGACGAGCTTCGATCAACAAATCCAGTTTAATAACATAAATCCCAGCCACATACCCGGATAGGGTGCATTCTAATAAGAACATTGATAATAGTTCTCAGAGCTGGTTGGCTCATGTTGGACATCACTAACAGTGAAAAGAGGCAGCAGTGCAAGCTAAACTACCTGACAATTTTGTTTCCGGTTCGAGGTTTGCAAAAATAGTAGAGAAACAACCAAGAGCCTTCAGCCCTTTTCTCAATCGTGCATGTCCTCTACATTTGTTCGACCTTATTCCTGAATTAGCAAAGCTAACATTCTCTTATATAGCATCCTTGGAGCTACCACGGATTGGAGGTGCCACTAATTAGGTGTTAGCAATGATGGCCACTCCAGAGGCCACTCCAGACACTGCTGAATTGATCTGCATCCATGCAGAGGTGCTGGTGCTGGTTGGGTTGGGATTTGAAGTGGTGACTTAACAAACATTTAATGAAATGCTGGATGTCTGTGATTTAAGATCAAAGAGCCACCATAGTGGTCACCAACGTTTTGCCTCCAAAAATATACCTAGACAAAGAAGGATGTTTGCTGGGAATCTGGCAGAATATTTCTTCCACCAAGCAATGACATATGATTTCCTGGAATAGACAAGGACACAGTTCCTTTCTGGTTAGGCCGGAGGGGACAGCCAAGTTAAGGAAGCCTAATATTTTCTTTTTGCCGGAGACCTGGATGACCCGAAGCTTTGACCTGGATGGGTACACCCTGTTGTTCAGCCTAGTGTGGGTCAGGATGGCTTGTCCCACCCCAATCCTCTCTGTGGGTCCCTGTCATTCCCCCCTTTGATATACACCCTTTGCTTTGAATTACTCTTTATGACCCCCCTGATGGCCGCTGCACATTGAAACAAGGGTGGTAAAGGACTGCCTATGAGAATGGTTGGCCCGATTTCCTAAGAGTAAAATTCTCATGCCTGGGCATTTTAATACTGACCGCTCTGCTGCCAAGGGTGAGTGGCATGCCCTTATCTCTTTTGGGTGTGGGGGGGGGTTGGTGTGGCTTGTTTTTGGAATTTTATTTCAATCCTCTCATCCTCTCTTACCACCCAATGGTGGTTTCCTCTGACATGGTCAAATGATACGAAATTGAGCTGGGATGATGGGCACAATGTTATCTACCCACCTGAGTGTTCACGCTATTCTTATTGTGTCACTCTTGGGTTCCACTAGAGAGGACATACTTATTAATAACCCTGAAGTAAATATACAGGGTAACCACCTTTGTTGAACTACTATGAAGATTAATAAATTCAATCATACAATTGCATCCTCTAATAAATGACGAGCTCAGCTACTGGCTTTTAATGATTGGCAACTAACAGGTTTAATTAGATCATTTGGTCCATCCACTCCCAGAAACCTCCTAAGCTTCAAACCTAGGGATGTCCATTGGCGACCATTTGACATTGTGATTGCAAATAAGAAAAGGGAGCGAAATAGATAGCTTAGATTGCTCCATAAACTAGTGGGACGGGCCTGGGGTGAGAGTAAGTTGGAAAGCCAACCTATCTTAAAATGATAGAATCCTGGCTGGCCAACCATCGACGGAACACAGCTAGTGCCAATTGGTATTACATCAACTTATTTTAACTAATGATACCAATAAATTCCAGCATACAATATGAACTGCGGTGGATGGCTCTGCTTCAAATGAGGTAATTGCTGTCTCAGAGGAGTCCTGGGCGTCCCATATAAGGAACATTTATTGGGAAGATGGGGAGGTTTCGGGTCGCCTGAAACCCAACCAATGAAAGACACATAGGTATTGCAATGCCTTAATAAAACAGACCTAGTGGCAGTAATTATCTCTTTGAAATCATCAGCGGCCACAGGACCCGATGGGCTGAGCAATGTTGTATTTAAAGAGGATCCCGCGTTGTGGGCAGAAGACCTGTCTCTTCTTTTTTCGCACATTGGTGAAACCAGTATTATTCCTGGTTCATGGAGGCAATCAGTTCTGGTGTTGGTCCACAAGTCAGGCCCCCGGGACACTCCATCTAATTCTAGTATTCTATTGGGGATGCTTGCTAGTTGGGTCACTGAGAGGAACTGCTCCATTATTCCCAAACGGGGTTTAGGAAAAGGCATAGCACTTCCGATCCTAGCTGGGCCTTTCAGATAATAGTTTCTGATGTTTGGCAGCACAAGGAGTCTTTCTTATATGTTTGTTTTGTGGACTTTACTGGTGCCTTCGACTCAGTTAGTCAGAGTAGACTTTGGAGGAAGATGAGCGACTGGGGTATTGACCCATCACTCTTTTACTTTCTAAAGAAGCAGTACTCCAACACAACAATAAGAATTAGCCTATCTCAAAGGGGTGAATTATCGGAATTCCTCCCAACTAACAGGGGGCTGGAAAAGGGTTGCCCCCTTGCTCCCCTGCTATACAACCTTTATGTTTCAGACTCACCTAGTTTTTTGGAAAAGGAGTCGAATTGTCATCCGCCCTCATATGTTCCCATGCCACCCCATTGCCTCATCTAGGCAGATGACACGGTCCTCCTTTCTAGAACCCCAAACGGCCTCCAGCATACTATTAATAGGTTGCACCAATATGCTGCAGAGAACAGGCTGATCATTAACATAGCCAAGACTAAGATCCTCATTTTTGGCAAGCAGGCAACAAAGACCAAAAGCTTTGCCTGTCGGGTAGGTGACTCCATAATTCAGCAGGTGACCTCATACAAGTATCTTGGCAATGATCAGTTATTTAAACCACTCTCTGCTAGCATCAAATCTGAAGCTTGGAAGAAATGGTTGGCCCTAAGAAAGTTTATCAACAGGCTTGGTGGAGGCTCAATCGATGTGATGGTACGAGCCTACAAGATTGCAGTGGTACCAGTTATAATATATGCCTTAGAGGCTTAAACCGGAAAATGCCATGAATTGGCTTCAGCTCCTCCAGGGGAAAATATTATGATCCTTACTTGGTTTACCTTGTGCCACGCCAGTAGAGGCTATTAGATTAGAACTTGGTTAACATCACTAATAGCCCACTGGAAATTGGCGGCTTGTAAACTGTGGCCCAACATCAAATTCTCAGATGAAACTAACAATCAGCTGCTGAAGGCCGCTGTTCAACATCAGGATAGGCGGCCTTGCAGCATTTGGTTCTCAGTCCTTGACTGCACAGTGGTTCACCACTTTCGTGCAATCGGAGTTCCCTAAATAACATCTACCCTGCTTGAGTTCCACCTCTCCAGATTGCCAAAAAATCTGTAGACCATGACCGTATCACCTCTTTGACCAATTTAGCGGGCAAGTCGAAGTAAGGAAGTTACACATACCAGGGTGGCTTTAAAGATTGTCCATGAAAGTACCTTATCAAGTCCCATTCGCACCCTGATGTTTTATCATACACCTATGATTAGATCTTCTCCCTGTACTTAGCAACACAGGAACATGTATAGGTATCCCGAGAGAGGAACGGATCTGTAGAATCTGCAGTAAGGACGTGGAAGCAGCTAGACATGTGTTTACTAACTGTGGCCCATTGGCAAAGCTCTCTAAAAAGGGTGATGGCCTCTTTTTGGATCACGCCTCTGACCAATTTTGGAGTGCCCTATATGGTGCTGAATCGCTTGTGATTACATCAGCCGCATTCCATATTTGGAATCATGTCCGGGACTGATTATCCAATTCGTAAATCATTTTGGTGGTTTTAAAATTGTCTTAGTAGGGGGACTAATGAATTTCTAATCCCATGAATTGCACAAGGGGACATTCTGCCCCTCCCACATAAGCTCTTCATATTTGTCTAATCGATTTTGAGAGTTAGTATTAACTTAGATTGTTATGCACTCATGAAATATCTGTTTTAATGTGTTGTAATTCTGATAACAAGGTTATTAATAGTGCAATTGTATGCAATCATGTTGATTTCATTGAATATTTTATGTGCAAAGGTTGTATTACCAGAAGCACAAATAATACAAAAAAATAGAACTAAAACAATAAGCTTATAGACTCCATCTACTTTACATTTTTTCAGTAAAGTAGTTTGATTCAATAAGATCCTCCAACATTCCCATTAGCATTTTCTATGACGCTAATGGAAATAATGAATATTTTTTTACCAGAGAAAAAGAAAAAAGCACAGAAACAAATTTCTGTCCGAATTTCTTCTCTCTAGTATAAAATTAACACCATGATCCATTTCCTTTATGACTATTCACAGTCTCCACATTCCCCTGGCCAGCCCAAGTCTTATTAGAAAACCTGGATTGCACATGCACACCATCACACAAGACAACCCTTCTACTGTTTATACTGTTATGTTTGCAACACTCCCTCATTGCCTGCTTTAAACCATTCACACATATATCCACCAAACGCTTTAAAAAAACACTATATATATAGCCTATCAGCATATTAACTTCCACCCACCAACTGCCACTTAACAATGTTCTACACATCTTTTGCATCTACATGTTAGTATCTATTGCTCCTATAATTGCACATATGCATTGTGCAGTGACAAAACTCCATAAATAATAGGTGCAGTACGGATGGACAAGTGCTCATTGGAACCCAGGAGGAAAGTGCCAAGGTGGGAGGCCACAAGCTAAATGCTGGGGCAGAGGAGTCAGAGGAGTCTCAAGGGTGGGGCACATCTTAACCGTAATATTCCCGTAACAATGTTGTTTCTGTCCATTGAATATGTTTCATAATGTTACATCACTGTATATAAGTGATTATTGCAACACAATTATGTGAGTCTTTATCAGCAGCGCAAACATCAATAGTCAAATCAGAGTAGACATTTGTCCTTGCCAGAATATAGGCCCCAGACCCTCTGTCCACAGCAGAAAAGTTATATCACTATTTTGTGTACTCAGGTTTGAGAGTGTGAGAATTTCAAAAAAGTTAAACACAGGACACATTTCCAAAGCATCCTTTCAAGTCCTTGCTGACGCTCCTCGCGCATCTTTGCTGCAATCCCATCCAGCACCCCGGGTTGCAGCCACAAGCAGAAATTATTTCCCCATTTAATCCTACAGCTTCAGCCATTCCACATGACCCATTAAGTAAATCAGAGTAGGCAATCGTCCTTGCCGAAGACCAGGCCCATTGTCCATGCACCAAACTATCACTATTTGGACACTTTGGAAAAATAAAATACAGAACAGATTTGCAAAACCATGCTTTCAGGTCCTTGCTGATTCTCCACACGCAGGTTTCTTGAAATTCAGTACAGCACTTCAGGCTGTAGTCGCAAGCGGAATATTTCTTCCAATTCAAACCAAGGGTTCAGCCATGCTGCATGTCCCAATAATGAAATCAGACTACATGATTATCAAATAATTGCAGGGTGGTAGAATGGGTAGATGACTGCGCTTCACCTAGTGCCTTATCAGATAACCCTGCTGCTGGTAATTGTGTTATTTGTGAAGGTGCCCTTCCTTCTTCAAGTGTTAGGTTTCGAATAGGAAAGTGAGCCCTGGTCACCTCAGCGCTGGGTTACTCAATAAGTAACTGATGTTGTAATGTAGCAGTTTTCAAAACCATTCTTGATGCTATATTCATTGTTAGAAGTCAGCCGACGTGTGATTCAACTATCTAGGGTCTTTCTCAAGGCATGTGGATTGTGGGCCAGTCATTGCTGCGAGGTTGTGGAAATGAGTCCGGCAGTATTGTGAAACAGAAGTGGTTTACTTGGGGCAGATTGCCTTAGCTGATGGGAGAAAAATAACACCAGAAAGGGTTGAAGCAACACATGAAACACCCCACCCAACAACACTGAAAGAAATGCAACAGTTTCTGGGCTTCTACAATTATTGCAGAGCATGGTTTTTGATTACTCTACTTACACTGGACCACTGATTCAAGTGCTTAAGGAAGCTCAGAAAAACAAGAGTAGGACAACATGGACAGCTGAAATTAAGGAGGACTGTGCTGGTTTCAAGAATGAATTGGCACATGCACCAGTGTTAACTTCAACCAATTACAAAGGGAAAGTTCATTTGTTCTCTAATTCAGAATGCAAGGTAATGACTTCCGTATTGACCCAGAAGAAGGGGCATGGACACAAATCACTGGCATATTACAGTGGGACATTGGATGCAGTAATGCAAGGACACTTTCCTTGTGAGCAGGTGCTGACGCTGCATTCACAATTGAAAATGCATCAACAATAATATTGGGATGTCCAGTAGTTTTGTATGTGGATCATGCGTTGTTTTCAATATTAAAAAGGTCCAGATCCACTTTGACAACTCAGATAGCATCATGGTATAAAATCATGTTCACTAATCCTGCAATCGAAATTGTTAGATGCAGGACAGTTAACCCAGCTGAATTCTTTGCAGAACCAATAGAGGAAACAGACTATACACATGACTGAGTGGCATGGATATACAGAAATTAAGGGAACCCCATGGTAAAGTAAGATGTGATTGAAGGAGGGGGACATGATCTTCATTGATGAATCATCAAGTATTGGCCGAAATTCAGGGAAGAGGCATACTGGTCCAGCAGTAGTAGAGCACAAACTTGGAATACTTTGAGAATGGGAGATTGAGATTTTTCCCAAACATGGCAAGCAACAGAGTTAGTGGCATTAATTGTGGCACTGACCATATCAGAAGTAAGCACAGTAAATATATTCTCTGATTCTGCATATGTAACATCTACACTACACTCCGGATTAGCAAGTTAGCAAGATAGGAGAGGAGAGGGTTCAAGAGCATGCAGCATATTAAGTAAATTATTGGAAATGCTACCACTCCCAGTAGAATTGGCAATCATAAAGTGCAAAGCCCACACTGGAGGGCAATATTTTATATTACAGAGAAATGAAAGAGCATACAGGGCAGTAGAAGAAGCAGCATATTTGCCAGAGAGATCACATGTGCTGTTCCGCGGCGAGAAAGAAAAAGTGTAATTAATAGCATTGACGAAAGCAGCCAAAGAACAAACTGTACTACCTGAGGGCTTTAATATGAAACAAATGGTACAGATAATAGAATTACAGGGAGAAGAACCAGAGGGTGAAAAAGATATTTGGAAGAAAAGAGGGTGATCCCTGTCACCAACAAATTTGATCTGGCGACAAGACAGCACCGGCAAGGTGGTAATGCCAAAAAAAGTTATTGAAGGTGGCCCTGGAACAGCTTCTATAAACTGCCCATGCCTCAAAAAAGCATGTGGCAGCTGGAATAGGAAATGATTGGTTTCTGCCAAATGTATCTGAATATCTGGATGCATTTGTAAATAATTGTATGACATGTCAGAAAGACTCAATTGGGCACACTTTAAAAATGGTGTAAGGGAGTTTGCTGCGTCTGGAGGGGCCCTTATGGCACATGCATATCGAGTATGTAGATATGCAAGACAGATGTACCTCTGACAGGTATATGCTTGTTGTGATGTGTCTATTTCCACGTTGGCTTGAGGCTGGTCCCTGTGCCCATAATGATGCCCACTCAACAGCTATATTCCTAATAAGTGAACTATTTCCAAGGTGGAGGATCCCAGCTGAAATTCACTCTGACAATGGTCAACATTTTTCACGGTGTGGCAGAGCAAATTGGCTTACAAAAAAAAAATCTTAGCAAAACAAACATCTACGCCTGGCAAGTCCTGGTTTTATTACTTGCCTGTTGCTCTCTTTGCGAAATTCGCCTGTAGAAGATCATCACCTGACTCCATACTAAATTGTTACTGGACGGAGAATGCATTCATCTTTATTTCTGGCATGTACAATATCTGATGCTAACTCCTCTGCTAATATCTTGGGTGAAGAGTTCCATATGTACATCACCGAATTTACCAAATCTCTTAAATATATATCCCAACGGAGCAACACAAGGAGACAAACTGAGCAGGGAGATGAACAAAAAAGGGACTTTCCAGAAGCAGCACTTGCAAATCCTGGCAACAAAGTACTCATCAATAACCAGGTTTGGAAGTGGAAGGAAGAACGCTTCACTGGGCCACATACCGTGACATACCCCACACCAACAGCAGTCAAGGTCATAAGTCGCCAGGATGGGTCCACATCAGCAATGGAGCACAGCTCCCCAGGGGAAGAGGGGTGGAGTGCAATGTGATGGGAAGTGTAACACAACTTTCATTAAATTTCTTTTCAGCTATAAGACTTTACAGAAGACCAACACGTGGAGAAGGATGAGGAATGTTTTAGGACAATGTTTTTATAAACAAATAGCAAAATAATTCTATATTTTGGATTATTTTTATGACAGTATGCATTAGTATTGGACTAATATGGTTATTATGTTTCCTGTTTTAAAAAAAAACATTTTTGCATCTTTAAGTAGTAGTGTGAAGAGAAACAAAAGAAGTATTTTAAATGAGGAGGAATTCAATCATGATACTATACTGAAAACGGGCAAAAACTAACATCTAGGAATGTCTGATATGATGAAATGTCACAGCTGGGAAAGAAAGATTAAATGGCACATCTTATATTTGCTCACTAGTCCCACACTTAATAGGGGCCCCCAAGATTTTTCTGCCCCAAACTGTATCGTATGAGGAAGCAGAATGCTCAGTGCACCTATCCCTCTGCAAAACTAGGGGTCTTTTCCAGGGAACAAGTGTGGCAGTCCAGTGGGTGGATCAGGAGAGGAAGCGTATGCAGAAAACTATGTACAACTCAATTGCAGGGCCCAAAAGAGTGAAACAAAGAAGCCGTTAAGAAAAATGTTACAGCCCAAACAAAGACCTTTTTCCGCCGTGTCGCACTACCTAAAAAAAGTGCGCTCATTGCATCATCGGCAGTTGCCAAAAAATACCAGCAAATGTCCTTGATTTGCACTCCCGTTTCCACTTCACAAGAACTAAATACTATACCTGCGCACACCCCACTTGATGCATTGGTTGAATTAGCAGAAGACATGGACCGTCAAGCCGAGACTGCCACTTCCATGCCCACATACATGCCTAGAGATGATGATGCCTCAAGTGGTCTAGCTGCGAGCCTGCCTTTGGATTTCCATCGACAGGAGATTCGTCGTGCTGCAGATGCATATATGTCTGGCCAGATTGGTATAGAAAAAAAAATTGCCACTCAATCTGAGGCTCTGTCATCTAAGAATCACTCAAGTGCAATCACTCCATCCTTACCTAATACTGGTGTGAGTTTAACTAAAGTAGTCACCCCTACATTATGCCCACTGGTATCAGGTGCAAACTCGATGGCGCAAACTGATCTACGGGGTACTACTAGTGCTGTAGGACGGTCACTCCTGGCTGAAATTGCCCCCGAACTTTTTGAATTGTTACAGGCTGCCTGCCAAAAAGAGTCCAAGTCTAGTGTAGTGCCTGCAATGGCTCCAAGAAATAGAGGCTCAGATCTGTGGCCTATAAACCTGCAATCAAGCCTATGGCCAAGCGTCCTGCTAATTTTAGTTTATTACTCAGTTGTAGGCCACTCCCGAGTCCTCAATATGTCTTAAATCGTAACTCTATTCTGAGTATTTTTTCTGATGTGCCATCTCTAGAAGATATTAGTTCGTATGACTTGGCTTTGGTTGACTTCTGTAACATTTCGAAAACGAATGTTGTGCGAATTTGGATGGACTCACGTATCGTCCAGAATGCTATTTGGGTGGCCCAAAAACAATTGTATGAGCTAGGATTTGAGGTATCATTGGAAGCTACTGACTTAGGTGCTCCAAATCAACAGCAATTAGTTCCCCATGTCAACCACAAAAATCTTGCTCATGAGTTGCAAGGTGAAAAACTTTGTCAGATTCCCTCAAAACAGCATTAGCTAGGTCAAGCTGCTGAGCTATGTAATTTTTCTATCATCAGTTGGAATACGAGGGGTCACTCTAAACTCGTGAATAATGATCTTAGTTCTCTAGCTAACTATAAGCTAATTTTACTTCAGGAAACTTGGTTGACTACTGATCCCATTTGGGATGCTCATGATGTGATCTCTCTAGCAGCCAATAAAGGTTTGAGTGGCAGACCATGTGGTGGGCTCCTAACTGCAATACAGGCAGATAATAACGCTAGTATTTATCCGTGGGCCTCACCTAATGCCTTTATTCAAATGACAAGACTTAAACTATCCACAACATTATATGCCATTATTAACCTTTATTGGAATCCAGCGGGGATTACGGTTGAATGCTTCTTGAAGGCCTTAAATGATATGTTGACCGTAATCCTTTTGGATGGAGCGGTTCAAAAACTTTTTATTGCAGGAGACTTTAATTTGGATTGCATTAATTCAACTAAACAAAGCAATTCTATCCGTATAAAACAATGGGAACAATTTAGTAAACATCATAACCTCACAAGGCTGAACGGAGCTTTCTATTCCGACATCCCTCCATCTTCAACATGGTCCCGGGGCGCTTCAGCCTCTATTATTGACTATATGTATACAAATGTGTCCCTGTTCCATGATGTTGTGGATTTCAAAATTGTGCATTCGGAGCTGAGTGACCATAAACAACTTACAGCTGTTCGGCAGTATAGTAGCAGTTGCAACATGCAGAGAGACAGAATGTTGCAAAGTCAATTTTGTGTGAACAATGCTGGTAATAGACTGCGATGGACTGAGAAGTCAGTTGAGGCCTTTCATTTTTATTTGACACAGGCAATAGCTGCTACATCCCTTACTGCTGATTCCCCAAATGTCTGCTACTCTGATATGCTACAAGTGTTTCGGGCCCAAGTCCCTAGTTTCTCATCAAAACATTCTATCTGTGCTCAATTTTCGCACGTCTTTGATTTAGAAATTAGAGATTGCAAGCGCCTTTTCAGACAACAGAAGAGAAATGTATTGAATCTTCCAGCTAATATCCGTAATAAACATCTCTCCAATCTTAAAACAAAGTATAGAAATTGGATGAAGGCAAGGCGTGCGAAACTTTACCACACTGATAGTCAGCTACTTTTGGCTGCTGTCCAAGGTAAGAATATCTCAAAAACCTGGTCTTATCTTAATCAAGTGACCTCGGGCTTCCAAACAATAATTCAAGCAAATGAAGTCTCAGAGCATGCCTGGATTGCTTATTTCTCTAACCTTTATAAATTACCTGTTAAGGATGTATGTCTAGATAGCTCTCATTCTTTTCATAGATTTCATCTAGATTTTGATCTGGAAGATATTCTTTTATATATAAAGAAAGCGAGCAACTCAGGCGCATGCGGTCCAGATGGCTTGTCCAACAAGATGTTCAAAGCCTATCCACAAGTGTGGAGTCGTATACTGTTTACCATCTTTAGTCTGATCTTGAAGTCTCAAAAATTACCGTCGTCCTGGACTCATTCCATTATTGTTCCTATTTATAAAAAAGGAGATAGGAAAGAGCCGTGCAGTTATCGACCTATTGCACTTCTAGATGCGCCAGGAAAAATCTTTTCGCGACTGATTTTAAGAGACTTCAAAAAGTGGACTTCGCAGGTTCAACTTAATGACCCATATCAATCAGGCTTTGTGACTGGCTTAGGTACCATCCCTAACATCATTACGCTACAAATGCTCCTCTCTGATTACGCAGCCCAAAGGCAGACTTTGTATCTGGCCTTTGTTGATTTCCAGGTTGCGTTTGACTCAATTGATCGATCACTTCTACAGCATAAGCTGATTAAGCATAATTGTCCTTCCTCTCTACTATCTCTAATCAATCTATTACACTCCAATACTACCATGCAGGTCCGACTTAATTTGAGTGGTGATTTGACTTCAACATTTCAAACATTTAGAGGGCTAAAACAAGGTTGTATTTTGGCGTCATCCATTTTTAACTTTTTCATTTATGACTTGGGTGTAACTTTAAGTCAAATTGTGAGCGACTCACCTCGATTAGGCCGGCATAATGTTCCTTATTTATTCTATGCCGATGACTTGATTCTTTTCTCAAAAACCCATACAGGTCTGCAGAAACTTTTGCGTGGCCTTGAAATATATGTAGACACTAATCATTTGACAATTAATACTAATAAAACCCAAATAATGGTTTGCAAGAGGCATGAAAAGTGCAAAGTTAAAACCTTTTGTTGGCGATTACACAATGTTCCATTAGAACAGGTATCCAACTATAAGTATTTGGGCACCTATATAGTGGATACCTTACCAAGTATTGACCCGAACACAGAGATCCTGGGCAAATTACGGTCCTTAATTGCGCAAGCAAAGATACTTATGGCCAAATTTGGCAAATTCACGTGTAAACATATTCTCACCTTCTTTCTTCAGAAGGCGACGCCAATCTTGACCTATGGGTCTGAGGCTCGTAGTCCTAAATCTGAGGAGTGGTGGGATAGAATTGAATCCTTGTTCTGGAAACAAGTACTACATCTGCCCGCGTGCACACCCTTACCATTGATTCGATATGAATTGGGATCTCTTTCAATGTTTTCATTCGTAATTTGGAAATATTGTGCCTTTTTCCGTAAATGTCTATTATCCTTAGAGCGATCAGACATTTTGGGAAAGGTGGCCTGTCATCTTTTAGAACAAAATCAGGCCTTTTCCAAACATTGGTGTACTTTTACTATGAATGCAATGTCTGATGTTGATTTGGAGTTACTTTTGAATAATGAAGCTCGTGCCAAAATGAAAGTTCAGCAACACGATTGGATTCTGAGCCAAAATAAATGCCTCAACTACAAAGATTTTGATCGAGCGCTATTTGGGCACAAGCAATGTAGAACAATGTCTGACTATTTGGCCAAATTTCCTTGCTCAAAGACTCGTCAGAAGTTTCTCTGTTTTCGGTTGAACCTTTGGCCGACATTAGATGTTCAGGCACGAAGAAATCAAATTATGCAATCAGAAAATGTATGTCGTTTTTGTAAGGTTATTGACAAAAGAGAAACGCTGGAGCATTGTTTAGTGTTTTGTACAAACTTAGCCACTATTCGCCAAAAATGCTTTGGAAATTTCTTTGAAGATCAAAATGCACATATTAATAAGAACCTATGGCATTGTATCTTTTCAGCGACTGCCCTAAGGACCAAAATAGCAATTGTGCGATTTTTGGATGAAATATTTAGTGTACACCCATAGTTAGTGGGACTGTGAGGCACTAAATTCTGAATTTTAAACTGTAGTGAATGAACAAACTGTAAATCTGTTATGAATTGTAGTGTTTTGATACTGTGATATTTTTTGATATTTGAAAGGTTGATTTTATTAGCCATAAAAAATAAAAAAAATAAAAAAACAAAAAAAAAAACGACTGCAGTGTGTGGGTAAGGAAGGACATAGCATTCCCTGGTGTCACACAATACATTTGGTGAGAATGAAGGAAGCAGTGTGGTATGGTGGCCAATGGGAGGGGGGCAATAATGTAATGTTGTGATGAAGGTTTGGTGGGGTTCGAAGAAAATGTGGTCTCTAAGGGGAATGACAATTGCAAGAGAATTTGGGGAAAACACCTACATGCATTAACTTGATTAAGTGAAATGCATCAACCAATATACATAAAGAGCTTAAAACAGTTCCCTTTGTCTTTCAGGCCCAATGGGTTCATCCATTTGGGCACTAACAATGGCTGCGCGAAAAAGATGAGGAGTGAAGCACTGGCGCAGGGGAAAGCCACAATAATGAATGTATGGTTGGGCTGTCGATCGAAAGGCCTACGTCCAGCTCTCTGCTCATTGGGGCAGTCTTTGTGCGCTTGTTACACTGCACAGTTCAGCCCTGGTGGTGCCCAGAGGCAGCAACAACAATATGGGGCTTTCATTGAGAGAAAATCAATTGAGTTAAAGGAAAAAGTATTACAGCATGACAAGGAACAAGGAATACATAGTAGGAGGAGACGTAGCAACAGCAATTCCAGCAGAGTATCCGCCATTTTCAAAAGCAACCAATTTCTTTGTTTCCCTATTGTTACCAGGAGTGCAGAAAAAAGCCAGTATTAAGTGGTTGCAGTTGACACAGAATGAGTTACTGAGATTGGCAAACTCAACAACAAAAGCCTGCATGCAGTAAACGAAGAACAAAGGGACCTGCCTCTGCTGGCACTTCAAAATCGCTATGTTTTGGATGTAGTCACTATCATGGAGGGAGGGGTGTGCTCCAAAATTGGCAGCTGTTGCTGTACAGTAGTACCGGATGGAGATGCACCAAATGGAACTTTGCAAGCCGCTATTAATGAAATATATACACTCCATGAGAAGATGTCAAATGAAGAGAATGGAGTGCAAACAAACACTTTTCTGAACACCTGTTTTGCCTGGGTGCCTACTTGTCTCACAGAATGTTCAAAGTGACTGTCCCCGCATTGGTCTTCATGCCCATTACCTTCTGCATTGGCAAACATGTTTTAATATTGTATACTAACAAACAAAGAGGAAGATGTATGCTGCCTCTGATTGTTGATAGGGTTAAAAAAAGAGAAGGGTACTAATGGACTAATTAGGGAAAATGTAGAGAACAATACTGATGGGTGAGTCACAACACAGCCTAGGGATTTAGAAAACTATGAGAAATATTGGATCTCATGTCTTAAGGATGGACAGGGGTGTATATGGGTGAGGGACTCATTGGAGAGTTGGGAAGAAGCTGTGGGTGAAATGATGAGATTAAAAAAGATATGGATCCATAAAAATAGAGTAGTAGAAGAGGGAGTGGGGAGGTAAAAAGATTTAGTTATTGATAAATCAAAAAAAGGGGGAATAATTCAGTGGAAATGCAAACTTTACACAGAAAAGAAGAGCACACCTATCAATAGCAGGAATAGCACACTAAAGATTCAGGGGGACTCACTGATCATTAAATAATTTTAGGTGTTAGACTTGAAAATGTCCTAAACATTTGAAGTTTAAGTAGATAGCATGTGAATGATAAAGATAGGTTACAGGTAAGTATGAAGGGTTTAACATTATATTGAGGTACTGTAAGCAGGCCTCACAGCAAGCTGCTTTAGTAGAAATCAACTCACACATTTCAATTTGCTTAGCAGCCACAGGAGCTGAAAGCACATTGCAAGAGTACACATTCCCAGGATTGTACGAGAGGGAAGGAATTAACAATTTATGATACTTTCAAGGTCCCAGAGCCAAGCTCACGGGCGCAGGCAAAAGGCAGTGAACATAACCTCATTTAATAATTTGTCATATTAGTTATGAAACTGGCCTCCTGCCAGTTTCAAAGCATCCATAATGGTTTCAAATTGCCCTCTAGCACAATTTAGCCTGGGAAGCAGTTTGATGCAACATTAGAATTGTAACCTGTCTTTGCTTCAAGGCTCTTCCAGCGTCGTGATCGGTAGTATCTTCATGCGAAGCAGACGGGGGTGATCAGCGGCAGATGAATAAAGATCTGCTGGTCATCCCAAATGTTTCAATGCCTTGGTTTCATGGTGTGGGAATTGGGGGTAGGACTGCGATGTCACTTTGGGGGTCTAGGGTGGTGTGGTAAGATTTTTTGGGACCCAATCATTGCAGGCTAATGTATGTCCTGATATAGGGGAATGACACATTTGGCCAATGATTTCCATTTAAATGATGGACCAAATGTGTCAAAGTGCTTTGATGTTTTTTAGATTATAAAAATTTCTGGACTTAGGGTATTTGTGTGACAGTGCCTTTTCATGCAGTTCTGTTCCACGTTCTGTTTGAACATTGCTGTCCCACCTGCAGCTGGGGGCCTGAATAAAACTGCATTAGTTCTTGCTTGGTGTACACTCCTTTTTGGATCACTTTTGCATTTTTTATTGGTGAGTTCAAAGGCAACCCACAGTACATTTTGATGGCAAATTGTGCAGCATTTTGCAATATTAAGGACATTACTCAACATGTTGAAGCCAGTATTAGAACGTCAATGTTTGGAAAAGCGTTGTTGTACTGAGAAAGATATTTAGACATCCGTCTTTTGTATCATCAAAATTGCTATTTTATTAGCACATCTTGCCATTATCTTGTCTCAAAATTTTCACATTGCAAATCTGATACAGCCATAAATATGCTGTCCATCATTTTGCCAATATGTATCTCCTCGCCATTAAACATGGGTTGACATTTCAGAACACTTAGGCCCTCTTCACATGGCACACTGGCACACCAATATCAGTCATAGTCCTTCATGAACTTTACAGTTATAGCCTAAAATCACCCACATTTTGGGTGATTCGGATAGGTTGAACATCTGAAGAATGTTTGAAGAAGTTTGGCAGAGCTCGAAGCAATTTTCTATAAAAAAGGAGACACATTGGGAGGCAGAAGGTTGTGGTTGATGAAGGCTTTAGTCGAGTTTGAAAAGCATATTAAAGGTAGTGAATGATTGAACAATCAGTCAGTTTGTTAGATTTATTATAGGCTTTTTTTACATAGTGCTATACAATGCATTCAGTAATTTAATGTGGGCAAACAACTCAATTCCCATCTGTTGAGCTTAGGGGCATAACATTACAGATCAAGCAACTTGGATGGTAGCAAGACACACACACACACACAACCACACACATGCCTTTTTATATTGTGTCACATGTATGGAAGATTGGAGAAAATACTGTTGATTCTTGGAGGCAGGAGGAGACACATGTGCTTTGGGATAAAACCTGTGTTCAGCATGCACTTCAAACTTGGAAGGGGGCACAAGAGAAGCAGAGGATCCCTGAGAGAAGCTTGTGCAAGACTTGTACTTATGCAATCGATTTATTTATTTGATTTGATTATGTGTGCATGTGTTTATCATAAACCTTCCACAAAAAACAAAAGAAAAACTTTACAATGAGTAATTTAATACTCCACCTTTTTAAATACATGTATGCAAAAACTACAAACCACTAAAATTATAGACTTGTGTTTCTCATTTAAAAACCTATTCTGTAAGTCATCAATATATAAGAAAGACGAAGACCATAACAAATTTCTAAAATAATATTGCCTAATATCATCAGAAACTTCACTTTGAATACAAAGATGTTTAAGGGTTTCCACTCCATTTTATTGTTTAGCAAACACAACAGATTCTTTGTTACCTGGATATGTGCTGTTGTTCTCACAATACTTCACTCATTGGTCGTCTATTTAAACAACATTGCCAGTAAATATTCATGTAAAATCTATGTGGAAATATCCTCAAATTGTCTTGCATTTTGCAAGACTGGGTAAAATAATAAACAAACTGCCTCAATGATTTTGTGTCAATAAATAGTGAAGCTTTTCACCCAATCATATCTTTCCACTTTCTTCTTCAGCCCCAGAAATGATGAGCCATCTACAATTTCAAAATACAACTTTTTCATAGAATCTTCCCCATTATATATTTACTTTTCTATTGAAATGTATTTTCACTCTGCCATTCCCAACTTGACCTTTGCTTGTCACATTTTCATATGCAATTTAAATATTTTCAATACAGTGATCATATATAATGGCCTAACCTTAATTCCACTCTAATATCTTTAAAATGAGCAGATTTAGGCAAGGACAGCAGCTTTTTCCAAATAAAACCCTCCCAAATATGAATTGCTTTCCTGTTTAGTAGAGATATTACTTATATTATATGTAATAAACATGGTATTATATTTTGATGATACAAAGACAAACATTTGAGATCACATAAACCCCCCTTTTTTTCATAAATGTTTCTGTAGGTAACATGTTTTTCTTTATAATAGCATTGTTCATGGTTTCCAACAAGTAATGAATCATTGTAAAAACCAAATACTCATACATATCTTAACATATCATCTGTGAAGACTAATCATAGCTCTTTTCCTGGTAAATTGCTTTACTATTGACATACTTATATTTCATTTCAAACAATTATCTTTGGTATTTCCCCAGATCTCAGCCATTTTTTTTTAAAGTCCTATTTGGGTTTTATGTACTATACAAATAACATCTTCACATGTTAACCATTTAATTTCAAAAGGCCAATGGATAATTTTGTATACGAGGGGCCAAACCTAACCGACATGCCCCCCACATGACTCTCAACACGAAGACAGAGAAATGACATAAGTGCCTCACTCTTAGGCCCATCACTGCAATCCTCGATATATCACAGTTATGAGAAGCATTATTCCCTCAGACAGCCATTCAGACAATACCCAATCAATGATTTGGATGACATAGAAATTACATTGATCAAGCAAGTCAACTAACTGCGAAAACAGAGACTAATGATGTCATGACTGTCATCATGATGTAACCGCATGATACATGGGGGCTGATTCATGGAATAATTTGCGTCGAAAAACGCAGATTTGTGTGCCATTCTGCCCGCAAGTCCCCCTTTGTTAAACAGGGATTTGCGGGCAGAATGGCGCACACATCCCCGTTTTTCGGCGCAAATATTTCCATGAATCAGCCCCATGAAGTATATATTCATCCATTCATGAAGTTAAATGAACATGAACTAGTTTATTGCATATAGGTATGAAGCGCATGCTCATGACTCATGTAGGTAAAGGATGGACACACATACATATTTCTATATATTCATTTGCAAAGAGTTCATATATTTAGCTTGCACATGTTTGACTGCTACTAACATCGACAAAGCCATATGGAATGATATAGAAGCTATAGGTCTCTAAAACGAGTGGCAAAGGAGACACAGGTTCAAGTACATGGAAAAGCTGACATGATGGCTGCAGCCAGGGGCTAGCAGAAATGAGGCACCCAGCGTAGGACAAGTGGAGATGGGAAAGTTCCATTTACCAAGACCATGAGCCACCTCCAGACATTCAGGCTAAATTCCTCAGAATTACAAGCAGGACAGCCACATTTCGTGGTCACCACACACGTGACCCAGCCGCACAGGACAATGCCGATTCAACCAAGGTAGAGGAAGAGGACTGTTTGCATTGAAACAGAGGGGAAAGAATACAAGTGTTGCCTGCAAGCTTCACATTGAATGCACCAGCCCATGCTTAGGTGATCAAGGTGGCAACATTAGGGAATACATTGTACCTCCATGTTCCTTCCCATTGCCTTGAAAAGGTACACTCAGTCTGGTAACCATCCAGGGTCCCATGGATGGGAGGACACAGTCTGCCCAATCCAGATTCCCTTTTCATGTGGGGACATAATTTATTGCAAGGGCCATTGGTTTCTCAGCAACCCTGCAACATTTTAGATTGATAATAGTAGAGGTGAGCGTAGTAGGACTTACACAATATGGCTATCCAATTGTAGGACTAACCCGTATATCTTCTATATGTAGCCTACCCAAGCTAACCAATGTAAATGTGTGATAGGTTTCTGGGATGGAACCTGGATTTGTGATGTCACACTGGGATAAAACCGGCTTAGAAGTCGAGATCTCAGGAGGATACTTGTTTTTCTGGTGTGATCCATGCCAATTTGTTTGCTAATAAAAGACAGTAACTTTACCCCATGGCTGAGTCTTCCGTTCTTGTGACGGGTAGTCTTTGATGGGCCCAAGTGTTCTCTGCTGATCATTTTGGTGACTGCTAGCGAGCCCCACCCACACCTATACAATGTACCTTTGGAGATTTTGTACAGCATAGCCAAGGTCTGCTAAGTAGAAATTAGATAAGCAAAGGGACAAAACATGCCCTTGCCTAACACCATATTTCTGTCTGTATTGGAATGTATGAAATGCCCATCTACAAAGTACTAGAATATATCAGAACCAACATATTTAATAACCAATCTGGTAATCTCCACCTCTCTAATTTGCACTGCACCTTTAAGTGCATTGTCATCCTTTGACAGAGCTTCCTGTTTTAGCATTTTGATAATAAATACATTTGTAATGTAATACTACCAATCTCACCTTGAAACACTTTCTGATATTGTATGTTGCTAGAAAGTGCCAATTTTTCCAGTTCCTCAAGTAACTTTATACAAAAAAACATTATTAGTACATCTGAGTGCTATTGCTCAATAAGTACTAGGAATAACGTGTTTAACCTTTTTTATTCTAAGTTGGTATCATATAGGAGGATGACCACAACGTCATAATCTTATTTGAACTTAATACATACGGAAGCAAGACATCTAACTTAGCTGCTTACAACTCAGCAGATGCTTCCAATGCCAAATATGGGAATTCATCTGGTCAGGGGGTCCAAGAACACTTTAAACTGAATAATCTTCTGAATATCTTCACTGAAAAATGACCATACCATGTGATAAATGTTATTCTGAATTTGGAAACATATTTCCCATGAGACTGATATTTTACAGTGATTTCCCTATTCCCTCTCTGATACAAAATGTATATGAGATAGTGCCACATTTTTAGAACATACAGAAAGTAAATGCCAACATTTTGCAGTATTATTAGATTTCATTATTTGTAACATTTCAGAATGGCAATCTAGAATGTTCTCTGTCTTGTTATTTGAAATCAGCCAATTCTTCTTTTCTGTTTGATTTCCTTTTTGTGACATCTATAAGTATCCCAATTCAAATCACCACGTCTGTCCAATAGGTGGATCTTTTATCTAAAAATACATTTCCTCTCTCTCACTTGACACCATTTGCTGCCTTGTGAGAAATAGGCCTTACAGATACTGTTGGTACTGTAAAGGTATATGTAATGCTGTTTATAGACTGTGAGAAAAGCTGTAGCCATAAGAATCTACAAAAAACAAGGGGTGTCCTTGGAATCCCTCTGCCGGACATTAGTCCTGGTTACGAGAGACTTACCCAGAGTCTTTAGCTCACTATCTTGGACAGAGGAGAAATATCTAAAACATATCAGTCTTTGTCCGCCCTAGTGCAGTCCAGCACCGAAATGCTAAGAATTTCTATTCTGAACAAGAGTACCAACAGCAACCCGAGACACGTATTTCGGTCTGGTTGGACCTCATCAGTAGGGTGGAGCTGTGCCTCTGTAAGAATTGTGAGCAAGGGGTCCACGTGTGGATTCCCCTAGTAACTTAGGGTGAGACCCAAAGTTACTTAAATATGCAAAAAAACAAGGGGGGTACTTGGAGTCTCTTTGCCGGACAGTAGTCCTGGTTACAAGAGACTTACCAGAGTCTTTAGCTCACTATCTTTCACAGAGGAGAAATATGTAATAGGGCAGTACAGCACTGACATGCTAAGCAATTCTCCTCTGAACAAGAGTACCAACAGCAACCTCAGATACGTGTTTCGGTCTGGTTGGACCTCATCAGTAGGGTGGAGCTAAGAATAGTGAGCAAGGGGTCCATGTCTGGATTCCCCTAGTAACTCAGGGTGAGACCCAAAGTTACATAGGGGGTCCTGGGAGTCCCTCTACTAGACATTAGTCCCGGTTACGAAAGACTTACCCAGAGTCTTTAGCTCACTAGCTTTCAAAGATGAGACATATCTAAAACATATTAGTCTTTGTCCTGTCCTAGAATCTACTCCAGTACCAAAGTAGTCCTGCTATAGTATTCAAATGGTCATAGTCTTCATGCTTTTATGAAACACAATGTGAACCACCATACACCATAATTTCTCCACAATTGAATTAGAGTAATTAATATCACATATAAAAGCAGTGTCGTTGTTGTGGGAGGTAGTTGCACAGATTCAGGTATTGAAGCAGGAGATAGCAGTCACCAGTTAGTGTCTGTTTTGTGAAGTGTGTGATTCAGACACATGCCATTGTGTGACACCTAGGAGGAGGAGAAATTGAAGCAGAGAATCACTGAGGGCAGCACGTGAAAGACTCACAGTTCTGCAATGTGGGTGTAGCTGAGAGTCAAAGACTGATGCAGGAGACACCAACAACTTGTCACTGTCTGTTTCATGAAGTGAGTGGATGAGGCATGTGCTATCACATGAGACCTGGGAGGAGGAGCCGATAGAGCCGAGAATCCCTGAGTGCAGCTTTTGTGAGACATGCACTTACATGTTTTTTGTAGAAGGAATAAGTTGAGATTTAGGGAGTGAAGGAGCTGATACCAGTAACCAATCAGGGTCATTTGTATTTGTATTTGTATTTTACTTATGTATATAGCACTCCTGGCCCAAAGGCATTTGGGTGCATTTCTTGAAGTTACAGTTACATAGTTTGCAAAAACGAGAACAATACAATAATATCAGAAAATACTTACAAAGTACATCCAAAGACTAAACAAGATAATTACAAGGTACATAGAAGCCAATTAGGTAGACATGGTGACAGCGACATATATTGCTAATAGGAATGTACATGAGTGAGGAACAATGAAGGTATAGAGGCATTTATCAACATGTATGCATAGTGAAACAAAGCTTACGAGTAAATACAAAATTACAAATTTACAGGATATTAACATCAGAGAATCGTCATAGGTAGCATCTGGGCAGAGTATATTGGCAAGCAGGGCTGGTTAGGACCTAGTAGAGCTAGGAGAGTCTTGTGTAAGTAGCCAGGCTTTTGCCTTACTCTTAAAGGCGATCTAATGGGGTAGGGCAGTGAATTCCAAAGTTTTGTGGCGAGGACTGGGAAACTTGAATCACCTGATTTCTGTAGCTTGTATCTGGGTATGGATAGACGGTGTGCCTGGGTGGCTATTAGAGGGCGGTTAGATGTGTGGTGGGAGAAGCGAGAAGCCAAGTAGCTGGGTGCTTGGTTGGCAAGACATTTATGCGTCAGTGCAAGTGTTTTCACTGACACTCTTTCAGATACTGAGAGCCAATGTAGGCTCCGTCTTGTGTCTGAAATATGCTGTTTCCTAGGGATGTTAAGGGCAGCTCTAATGGGATTGTTCTGAGTAACTTGGAGCTTGTTGAGGTTGTGTTGACTATTTCCTAGATAGAGGGCATTACATTAGTAAAGTTTCAACATAATCAGAGTTCTAGCCAGTGTGGTGCAGTCAGTCGTGGTGAGGAAGGGGCGGCAAGCTGTAATGAGCATACAAGTATAAGCGGAGGCCGAGATTACAGCGTTAGTTTGTTTGTATAGGGATAAAGTGGAGTCAAGGTAGATACCTAGGGTTTTGGTATAGTTGGATACTTTAATGGTGTTTCAATTGATAACAAAAGATTTAAAAGAAGGGTCATGTCTGTTGAGTCTGAGATAAGACCCCAGCATGACAAGCTCTGTCTTTTCATCGTTAAGACATAGTTTGTGTTGGGAAATCCAGGCCTGGAAGACCTGGTAGATGACATTAATGGCATTGGTGTTGGCAGTGTGGTCGCCAGTGATGGGAAAAAGTATCTGGGTGTTGCTAACATAGTTAGTGTAAGTGACACCCATATAATCTAAGATATCGAACAGGGGTTTTGTAAACACATTACAAAGTGTAGGGGACAAGCACGATCCTTGGGGGACCCCACAAGGGACTGGTGAGGGTTCAGCTGACGCGGAAGGTGAGAAGACCCTCAAGGACCTATTGTCTAGAAAGGATCTGATCCACGTGGTGGCTCTGTCTGAGAAGTGTGCAGCTAGTTTGAGGAGTCGACAAAGGATTTGGTGGTTAACCAAGTCAAAATGTGCTGATAAGTCAAGTAAGAATAGTAAAGCTAGCTTTCCCTTGTCTTTGAGGTCCTCAATTTGAGTTTTTAGGTTGACGAGAGTCATTTCGTTCTGTGTTTAGGCCATAAACCCGATAGTCTGAGACCCAAAGGTTTATTAGATTCCAGATAGTTTTGGATCTGCAGATAAGCTGCACGGTCTAGGATTTTAAGCAAAAAAGGCACAGTAGTTATTGGCCTATAGTATGTGGGTATGCTAGCATCAGAGATGGCCTTTTTAGCAGGGGGATAATCCAGGCATCCTTCAGGTTGTCTGGGACAATGCCTGTATCGAATGAGGAATTTAGAAAAAAGCAGTATTAAAAGGCGCTATTTTGTGAGAGGCTTCCTTGATAATGGGAGCAGGACAGGAGTCACCCTGGCAGGCAGATGGTTTGAGTTTATTGATAATGCTATCAACCTCTGTGGTGGTTAGAGGCTTGAAACTGAAGGGTTTAATGGGGTGAGTACTCGGTGTGGCAATGCTACGTGGAAAGTTGAGGAGCGGGTCAGTTTGAAGGCACTCTTTGAATGTTGGCACACCAAGTGCTGTCTGTAGTACAGGTGTCCAACGGGGCAGAGGGGTTTTCCAGTTCTTTTAGTACCTTTAAAAGATCCTTGGTGTTAGATTCAGCTTGTAAAATACGCTCATTGTAAGAGTCTGTTTTCTAGATTTGATGGGTGCAATAGAGTGCAATGCTTTCAGCATAGTTTGATTGAATGTGCCCACCAGGACACTAGGGTCAGTACATGATGATGACAGTTTGTGAAGCGTTGGGAGGAGGAGAGGGAGCAGTTATTCACAGGTTATGTCCCTCTTATTTCTTGTGCACATAGTAGGTGCAATGTCCTGTCTGACACAGTGGTCATTAGCTGAAATGTTAAAGGTGATCAGATGGTGGTCAGTCCGCGCACATATCCAAAGCTGTGGGGTCATTGGGATCTTGGAAACCAAGGTTAAAGTCCCCTGCTAAGACAATTTGAGAATTAGTTTTAGTTTTGTCTGTTGGGATGGAAGTAATGTCTTCCGCGAATGTAGAGGCAGGTCCTGGAGGCCTGTAGATAAGGTTAAGTGTAATGGTTTGGTTGGGAGAAGTAGCAAGTTTCTCTGATAGTAGCTTGGCTGAAGGGACCTGAAGGTTAGGAGTGATTCTGAGGCTGATTTTTTGTGGATGAAGGCAATCCCGCCTTCCTTAGTTTGACTAGTGTTGCAGTCTCTTCTAATGATGGAATAACCTGTAGGAATGGCCAGAGATAGTAGTGTTCCAGATGCTGCGTGGGGCCAGGTTTCTGTGATGGCAAGGAAGTCAAGGTCACATGCCGTGATCAAGTCAGCGATGTCCAGCGCATGGGCAGAAAGAGGAGTTGATCAGTGTGGCCTTGATCAGTGTTTCCTTAGGTGTGTGTGTACTGGTTGTAGATTTGATGTTCTTCATACCAGTAGACAAGGCAATAGTAAGGGTAGTTTAGGGGGGCAGTGTAGTATTAAGGGGTGTGATGTGGGGTAGAGGGTGATGAGCTGCGCGTGTAAGTCTAGAGCTGAGTCTGAAGTTCCTTACAGATATGGTACACAGTTGGTTTGTATGGGTTTAGAAGCAAAGTGTCCTAGCCAAGGGGCTGGGGAATTGAAGTATGGGTTGCTAGAGGGTGATAAGGAGGCCAGTGTGGAGTTTTTGCATGACTGTGCAGCAGTGGCCAGTATGGCGTTATGTGATTGTCCTCTCAAATTAAGGGACATGTTATGGCCTGAGTGAGTGTGTAATGATTGCATAATGAAGGTAGGTCTCTCAATTATGGTCGGTTGAGTGGGTAAGGTCCAGGGTTCGCTGAGATATATAGTAAGTATCCAGAACAAGATTATAGAATGCAGTGTGTGGTCTGTGGTGAGGTGTAAGGTATGCTGTAGGTGCATATTGACGTAGGTGGGGGTTGAGGGTGGCTGTAACAAGTGGTGGTATGAGAACAACACAGGTGTCACAGTGCCCACGGGTCTCAATAGTCACTGCGAAGTGAGGTAGCGTTTGATGTGGCAGTATAAGTTTGCATATAGGCAGAGGCGATAATAGTGTTAAAGCCAATGGTAGATCGAAACGTATCTAAAAGCAGAAGAGAGAGAGAGAGAGCAGGTAGTTGGCACATAGGAAGGTAGGTAACATAAAAGTCCAATTTCAGATGGCTTGATGGAACTGTGGTGTAGAAATACACATAAGGCAGTAAGGAACACAAACTTATGGTGCGTCTACGTTATGAATAGTGACACATAGTTAACAAGGTATATAGTGTAATGCAACATGAAATTCAATAGTAAACCACATTCGGTACATTAAATACGATAGTTTTGCGCCAAAGGAGGACAATGATGAAAGCAGCACATTATTGCAGATATTGAGCAGAACTATAAAAATGAGAGAAAGACATAAGGAACACCAAATCACAGTGCATCTATGTTATGATTAGTGATACATAGTTAACAAAATAACTCAAATCACGCAATATGAGAATCAATAGTAGATCACGTTCGGTAGATTGGAATTTTGAAATGAGTGGGCTATGGTCCAGGCAAGAAAGTAGATGATCACACTCAAACATTATATCCAAGAACTCAATATACCGAGAGGTCTACGTATACTCATTTTGCCCGATTTTGAGGATCCTCAGGATAGTGACTTGGCAGTCAAATAGGAAACTAACCTGACCGCTAGTTCTAATAAAATGATCTTGTTACTTATTGAACACGCCTAAAGGGAGCATACCCGCATCGTCAAACAAATAGATGAGCTGAAACACGAAATTGAATTGTTTGATGCACCCGCTGCCACTATTGACAAAAATTTTAAAACAATGTACAATATATTGAGGCGACATCAGGATGATGTCAAAATGAGAAAATGTAGGAAATTCTCCAGAGATGATAGGGACTATCGTGATAATACGGTCTACACCTATCAGCCCAAATTTGATGATGTCTCTAGATCACATAATAGTAGCGCTGCTTCATCTCCCGCTAGTTATGACATTGAAAGTGATTCTAATAAACACAGTAATAGGGCTGTGGCGGGTGATGCAGCAATTCGGGAGGAGATTACCAATGGTGAGGACGTGGAATCGTTTGAATTATCTGAACCACCCACTCCGGCACCTTTTTTAGAACAGATGAGAAGATTCAAAAAGGCCAACAGACAAGAGGCTATCAGAAAACAGGTCAGGTTTCGTCTACCATCCGCTGCCAATACTGTAACACCAGATCCAAACCAAGGGGCTCAAGGGGCGGCCAACACAGACGGCGCCTAAACCACCCCACTCGGTCAACGGCTAACCAGAGCCTCATACCAGAAATCTCTTCAGAACAAGAACGATCCAAATCAGTCCAGATAGATCTGGTCCATAATTTAAGTCAATATCAGCTATCTTCAGAAGAACACTCACTATTAAATAAAGGTCTGTCGTTTGCACCATCCAGTAAGAATGACTACGTTCAGACACAGATTGACTTATTTAAATTCATTAGGAAACTTAAGTTGAAAAAAATGTTTGCCACTCAAGTTAAACAGTATTCTCCTAAGGCACCAGTACCTGAACTCTCAGAACTTTCTTTGCAAACCATAATGAGCACACACATACTTATGTCTATTGATGATGCGATTTCTGATAGTGAGATTAACCTTTTGGATACTATGAAAGAGTTGGACATACAACATCGTAATTTGAAAATTAAAGATTTTGCAAACAAATCAAAATTCACTGCAATTTTTTCTGAAGATAACAAAATAGACACTTTTCACTGAGCTGTAACCAATGACATTCACTTATTTTGTGATCGTCGCCTCTCTCATTTTCATCATACACATTCTAACTTAATGCTAGCACAACAACAAGCCCTTCACAAGCTAGCCTCTAATGACTCGCTTGTGATAAAGGAGGCTGATAAGGGAGGTAACGTTGTAATTATGGACAAAGCTGATTATATCACAATGGCACTGGCTCATTTGAGTTCACCTGACTGTTATGCCATTTTGAAAAGTAATCCCATTTTACGTATCCGTAACACAGTTCATTCTCTAATTGAGAAATGGTACAAACTAGGTGTTATCACCGATGTGGAAAAATCCTTTTCGATCTCTGATAAACCCACCATGCCAACTGCATATTTCTTACCTAAGATTCATAAGCTGTTTACAAAGATACCGAAAGGAAGACCTATTATCAGTGGCCGAGGGGGGATTATGGAACCAATTTCAATTTATGTCAATGAATGCATTTCACCCCTGGTATATACTACACAAACATACATACGCGATACTATGCATATTTTAGATATTCTTGCACATCTGCCATGTATTTCCGATATATTATTGGTTACGCTGGACGTTAAGTCACTATATACATCTATTCACCACCGGAAAGCAATTGATAGCATCACTTACATCTTTCGTCACCAATCAGCATCATATCACCTACATATTGAAATGATCAAAGAATTACTTTTTTGTGCCCTGCAAAATAATGTTTTTATATTCAATGATACATATTATCAACAACTTATTGGTATTGCAATGGGGGCAAGTTTCGTTCCCTCTGTGGCAAATGTATTCATGCACCAATTTGAACAGCAATATGTGTTTCTGAATAATGACTTTTCACACTTTATACATCTTTGGAAAAGATTTATTGATGATGTCATTATGCTCTGGACTAGCACTGAAGTGGATTTACATCAATGTGTTACTTTTCTGAACGCAAATAATTGGGGTGTACAATTTACATACCAATGTTCCAGTTGTTCAATTGACTTTCTTGATTTGAATATCTCTTTGTCTCCTTATGGTTTTGTAACAAATACCTTTTGTAAACCGACCTCGGTCAATGCCGTTTTACACTCATCTAGCTCTCATAAAAAGTCTGTTGTTAATAACATTCCGAAAGGTGAATATATCAGGGCAAAAAGAAACTGTTCGCTTGATGCTGATTTTAGGATGGAAACAACGTTTATACATGATCAATTTGTAGCAAAGGGGTACCAACCCTCATTGCTGACCAAAGTTGAACAGGAAGTGTCCAGTATGAGGAGAGAAGATTTACTTAAACCCAAAACTAGACAGATTGCTGCTAACGATCCACATAACAAAATCAGATTGATTACACGATATAACAGGGACAGTAATAGTGTTTATACCATCCTCAAACGCCACTGGCATCTTCTACACCTTGATAATGACTTAATTAAACTGCTTGAACCGAATCCATCAATAATATTTTGTAGAGCACCCACTTCGAAAAATATCCTTTGCCCATCCTTCTTGTTCCAAGCACCTATTGCTAAAACATGGCTAGCTCAAGGGCGGGCCAATGGCTTTCATAAATGCGGTAGCTGTACTATGTGTCTGCACACATTTGAGTCTGATGTGCTAGATTTTGGCATAACGGGAAAACATGTAATCAATGTATTCATTAATTGTAACACTAAGTTGGTAGTATACTGCATTATTTGTGTTTGCGATCTATTTTACATAGGAAGTACTATTAGGCCTCTTAAGATTCGCATTCGGGAACATTTGGCCTCATTGAACAAACAGGAATCAAAATATCCCTTAGCGCTCCATTGGCAGACATCACATCAATTTGATGATACCAAAGATTCAGCTTTACTTTTCTAGCTCAGATATGCCCCTCAAAAAGAGGTGGCAATATGGAACTTAGACTTAGACAATTGGAAGCAAGACTTATCTGTAAACATAAATTGGTTACTCGAGGGCTCAATTCGGACCATGAATTTTATGTATTTCTATGACTTAATCAGCACTTCAGCGCTAATCATTGTTTAATTGATTTTGACTTAGCATCATGTAGCAACCACATAGGATAAACAACTAAACAAATGTGATAAGTGTGTTCCAATTGATGTTCTTTGATGGGCTTAATATAATAATGTTTAACTGTCACACATCCGTGTATATATACTGAAGTTTTGCTCGCTTAATGACTGTATTCATGTAAATAGGTGCATTGATTGTATACACAGTGTTTTTATACTCTATTCAATCACATTAATTTTCTTTTCTTTTTTTTTTTTAAAAGTACGTGGACTTTGTGGATGTAAGCACATTACTCCAGTGGAAATTTTTGAGTAGGCACACTGCCCGTGATTTAGTGGTACGGCTGGTTATACAACCATGTTAATACAAATTGATATGGTTTGTCTGTAATTTACAAGATAACATTGTGCAATCACATTGGTATTTAATCTATTTGTGATAGAAGATGGTCACACCGTTCGTCTATTTAGCACCCTGTGGTTATACGTGGTTTGACAATATGCCTTAACTATGGCTGTCCGTGATGGCTAGACAAATTCCCTCACCTAAAATGGCGGCCGCGACTAGTTGAACTGTCTTGACCGGTCGCGCGATTCGGTTTACTTTAAATACACACAAGATAGCATTCGCATGCGCTCTCCCTTGAATTAGTTGTTTCCGGAAGGCTGGTGAGTAAGACGCATGTCATTTTGACACGGTCTCTGTGGTTTAACTACATCTGTTCATTAACAATTGGCAATTGCCTAACTCAGGCCCCTTTTTTCTCTTTTTTTGTATTGGCTGGCAATTTCTGCTATGATGATTATTTGCAATTTACGAAATTGATTGTGGTACCAATCTCCATCTACAGCGGCAACCTGGGATTGATACAGTTCATCTCTAAAACTCAGGACATCCTGTCCTCGCTCTCCTCCTTTCACCTCCCTCCCTCCCTTCCCGGCTCTTCCTCTGGCCCTTCTGCAGTCACCCCTCCTCCCTCTTTCTCTGCCTTTCCACTTTTCTCTGTTGACGAGGTTTCCAGACAAGTCCGATCTATGAAAGTCTCGTCTAAACAGGTTCACCCCTGTTCCTCCAAAACTATCAAGGACCACATCGACTCCCTGGCTCCTGCCCTGGCTGACTTTTGCAACCACTCCTTCGCCTCTGGAGTCTTCCCTTCCCCCCTCAAGCACTCCCTTGTGCACCCTCTTCTCAAGAAACCCTCTTCCGACCCCTCCTGCCCGGCTAACTATCGCCCTATCTCCATCACTCCCTTCCTGGGCAAGCTCCTGGAGAAACTGGCCATCTCCCAGCTAAACCTCCATGCTGAATCTGTTGGTAGTCTTCATGACCATCAATCTGGTTTCAGAGCTGCCAGAAGCACGGAAACTGCTCTCCTGAACATCCGTGAAGACCTGCTCTTGAACCTCGATTCCAACACTCCGTGTGTTCTCATTCTGCTCGATCTCTCCTCTGCCTTTGACACTGTCAACCATGCCATCCTGCTCAACCGTCTCCGTGAAAACCTGGGTATCACTGGTCAGGCTCTGGCGTGGCAGACCTCTTTCCTTTCAAATCGA
This sequence comes from Ambystoma mexicanum, assembly GCF_040938575.1. NCBI lineage: Eukaryota > Metazoa > Chordata > Amphibia > Caudata > Ambystomatidae > Ambystoma > Ambystoma mexicanum. The sequence goes on along the minus strand of NC_090921.1, from coordinate 929,687,085 downwards.
CCCTCCCAGGTCCAACTGGGGTCCTTCCTCTCTGACATCTTTTTCTCCTCCTGTGGTGTCCCCCAGGGATCAAATTCTCTCTCCCTGGCTGTTCAACCAGTATATGGCACTCCTTGCCCACCGCATCGCCGCTCTCTGCCCTAATTTCCAGTGCTATGCGGACGATACCCAGCTCATTTTAAGGCTACCCTCAGCCTCACCCTCTCCTTCCCTCATCTCTGACTGTCTGTCTGCTATCTAGGAATGGTGTGCCGCAAATGACCTCTGCCTTAATGCCAGTAAGACTGAGATCCTACTCATCGGTACACCCACTCCCTCCTTCCCTGCAGCTCTCTGGCCTGCCTCCCTTGGCCCCCTCCCTGCTCCTACCTGCAATGCAAAAAACCTTGGGGTCATCTTCGACTCCACACTCTCCTTCTCTCCTCATATTTCTGATGTCGCTAAGAAGTCACACTACCAGCTGCACCTCCTCAGAGGTATTCTTCCCTTCCTCTCCTTCCCCCAGAAGCTCACTGTCTCCCGAGCCCTGGTTCTCTCGAAGCTGGATTACTGTAACAGCCTCTACCTTAATCTGCCTGCCTCCACTCTCCGCTCTCTGCAACTCATACAGAACAGAACTGCGAGACTTGTCCTTGGCCTCAAGCCCAGGGACCGTATCTCTCCAGGACTGAAATCTCTACACTGGCTCCCAGTGGCTGCGAGGATAAAGTTCAAAACCCTCTGCATTGTCCACAAGGCCTTCTGGGGCCTTGGTCCTATATACCTTCAACTCTCTCTTCCCAAATATCTTCCTTCCCGAGCCCTTCGCTCATCCGCCTCCAACTCCCTCAGGGTCAGCCACTTCTCGAAGCAACGAGCTGGGGGTAGATCTCTCTCCGCGGCAGGGGCCTCCCTCTGGAACAGCCTTCCTGCCTCCCTGAAACTTGAGGAGAACCATCTCCGGTTCCGGAAGCACCTCAAAACCTTCCTCTTTGCCTCTGCTTTCTCTCTCCCTCTCCCCTGCTGAACAGCCAATTATTCCTCACTGATACTGCACTGATTCTGCAACTGGACCTCTCTTAACGGCCTCGGTCCTGGGCCCAGCCACTCTCCACTTGCACTGATGCCCTGGAACCCCGCTACACTGCGGGACTGTCTCTGTATCCCTACAGCCCCCCCCCCCCTTTTCCAGCACTTGTTCTGCACTTACCTTGCACTTGCCACCAGTTGGCCCTATTTATTTATTACTTTACGCCACTTACCTTTACTGCACTTCCCCCCTCCCCTTCCCCTTGCACTTTTCCCCCTCCCCCACCCTTGCACTTGCGCGATCTGAATGACACCTGGCCTAGTAGGATCGTTGTCTGTTTCCCCTTGTTTCCTCCCCTCCCTGCCTCGTCGCACCTTGAAACACCTGTGTATAGGCGCTTTACAAATGCCATATCATATCATATCATATACAATTATATTCTTGCAATTGCAATTGGAATTCAGGTAACTTCTAGTCTTTATTTACCCATACTGGTCACTTGACAATTGTGGTTTTTCGTTTCTTCATGCACTAACACACAGCTGTATATTGTTTTCTTCCCGGCTTAGTACTGTATAATTCTTCTCAATGTAAGCAAATAATTGGTAAGTGTTGACCCTTGATACTCATTGTGCAGGCAACTTTGGCTCTTGATACAATTTGTTACATATATGTCTTTTGATGTGGCTACAAACTTCTTTTTCCTGCACAGCATTTACAATTGAACAAGTACCCATAGGTAAATATTACGATTCTAAATATAATTGAGAGCACAGGCTAATTAGCCACTAATTCTATTCGTGGTTGTCTAATCACTGTACCACATTAATTTTCTTTATTTCCTTGTTGTTTTATTTTTCACTCCTGAATTTGGAATCACTTTGATGCAATCACTGACATGGTAACCGCCTACATGCATTTTCTTTTCCTTTTGCTTATGAGTGTTCAAATTATTATATTGTCATGCTAATCTGCATTACTTTGTTTAATGGTACTATGCATTGTGCACTACAAATTTGGCAAAAAAACCCTCCCCCTTTCTTTGTTGGACTTGGTTTGGATGTTATTATATGTATGTAATAATTGATTGCATATGTATTCCTACAATTAATTTGTCAATGTACGTACAGCCTCAGAGCAAGAGCTTTGCTCGAAACACGTGACAGGCTGTTGAACGGGATTAAAAATACATCACAACTGTTGAGATGTACTGTCTGTAACTTGGCGCAGTTCACTGTTTAAACTTAAACAAGTAGATGAGTAAATATTAGGTACAGGTCAGGTACAGAGGGGTCAAAGAGTGCAGCGATAAAAATAATACACTAGGTAATAGACATGTCATCAGTTTTAGTAAGGGAATGAAGAACACAAGGGGACTTGCGAGGAGTACCGTGCTGGGTGTACTGGCCTGGCGTACGATGACACATACCGATACCGTAACCATATGTTATTGGGGCCAGTAATGACTAAGTTGGGACGGGTGCGCCACTAACAAGGTGTGCAAGCGGGTAACAACAAGTTTGGTGTAAGTTGCACGTAGGGGTCATCTAAAGGAGTCACAAGCTAGGCTTAGGTATGACTTTCAGTGCCATACACTTGGTGAGTGCGGTGAAAGTAGACAAGTCGGTTGAATGGAGCATACAATAGAGACATCACCTAGGGCAAAATGTATAAGCCTTGCGGGACTCACCAGAAGCCTCAAGTAAATATCCTAGATTTTCAATCTGGTTGCTGTGGTAGTCCTGGGCATGTCTCTGTGGTACGCCCACTTGGAAAGCGAGCCATAAAGGAAGGAGAGCAAGGGGCCCAGCGTCTAGCGCCGGTTACGCTCAGTCAGGTCAGTCAGCTGGCCTTCTTTCTTGGACTTACTTTGCTGGCCGGCTCATGCCTGCATTCACATGAAATTGTGGAGACACTTGCCATTGGTTGAGGATTGGGAAGAGGAGAAGTAGAAGCATATAATCCCTGAGGGCAGCTTGTGTAACATGTGTACACACGTTATTTCATGCGAAAACATACCAGTCAATGAGTGAATAACTCATGGGGACAACATATCAGCGCTTAAAAGAGGTAGAGGCATGGGGTGACCTATGGGTGATGGTCTCCCCCCCCCCCCAGTGGCACTTGATGTTTGCACAAGGGATGCCAGAATTCCATCTGGTAAACTGAAGGTATCAGTCAACTTGCATTTTCTCAAACCATTTCAAAAGTCACTCTAGAATATATGAACCACGTGCATGCAGAGGTATTGATCCATGAAGATGAACATCCACAAGAGCACTATAGGACGTTGACCTTTTCAGTTCCATCCACTAACTCAGGGGTAGAAAGAGGAGTGGTTCAGATCTAATTTACTGAAGATCAGGGTAGAATAATACAAAGTGCCATTGAACAGCAGAATGAGATTGAACATTGAAGGTCTCCATCTCCAACACACTCATCCACTGATAAGAGAGACTGCAGGTGATGATGATGACATGTATCATGATCAAAAAAAATATTATGATGCATCAAAGTCCAGGCAGGAATGTTGCTGATTGAAGGTAGTAATACTGTGGAGGAGTAGAATGGCAACACAGGTATAGAGGACAGAAGAGTAATATGAGCTTACCCACGAACCTCGTACAGTCTCTTAAAGAAAAAGCCAACCGGGCACAAATCAGAAAGCACATTACATAACCAAGTGACATCTTGAACACCATCACCACCAAAACTAGCAGCATACTCAAACTCAAATGAACCCGGTCTTTGTGTTGTTAGCCTCAACAAAAGCAAAATATGTGGCAGTACTTCACACCCAATTAACTGCAACAAAATCTGTCCGCAAGCACCCTCTGCTAAAACATGGTGCGTTAATTATAGGAAAGGATCAACTTTGGTACCACTTTAATACAGTTACATATACCATGGAAAACAAAAGAAGTGATGGCTGGAAGGTTTGAAGTGAATCCTACCTTCTGGCATTGTTTTGGGCAACCCTTTATAATATCTGTTCTTCAGCCTGCCAAGCCATTACAGAAGGGGAAAGACCATATGTAAATCAGGCTTAGTTCCACCCCAAAAGGGGCAGGCGAGACCGAGCTGCTATGTCACATCCCTTCTGCATCAGACTAGAAGCAGAACAGACCTTTTCGTGAAAAACATGGGGACCGCTTAGGTGACTCCATACTGGACACCACACGGGCAACAGAGCTGTATATATTTTGGGTCCAGATAAACAGTATTATTGGGACAATTCACCAGAAGCTACACAACTATCAGGAGGACTTTTGCCATCCCTCAATTATACGATTGTGTTGAATAGAAAGTCCTGCCTTGAGAAAAACATTCTTTTTTTGAAACACGTGTTGACCGTTCAACTAGGATTGGATTTGTAGAGAATACATATATGGAAGAAGAACATCATGAATTGTGTTATCAATAGATTTGGAAATACTATTATGTACTATAATTGAAACTTACCAATCATTTTCGTGCTTAGCGCGAAGAGCTGGCGGTACACACATATCTTATTCACATTATGGTTTAGGGTTTACCAGAGACCACTAGCCACGCAGCTACCCCTACAATCTCAGAATTCAGGTGCCAGCACAATCGGACACCATTTAAACCTGTCCAATATCTTATACATCAGTGAGTAGTAGCGTGGGCCTCTAGGCCCAGCAGGCTCAGGACGCACATCTGTGCATACCCGTCCCACTTGGAGTGTTTTATGCAAAACAAAAAAGGTAATGGCTAAAAGGTTTGGAGTGAATCCTTACCACTGGCATTGTTCTGGTCAACCCTCCAGACCATCTGTTCTTCAGTCTGCCAAGCCATTACAGAAAGGGAAAGTCCATATGCAAATCAGGCTTAGTTCCACACCAAAATGGGCAGTCCAGCCCAAACTGCTAGGTCACATCCCTTCTGCATGAGACCACAAGCATCCCCAAGTATTTTTTGGCTTCATTGGGCATCAACAGTGAGAAGTAGCTTTGGTCTCTAGGCCCAGCAGGCTCGGGACCCACATCTGTGCCCGTCCCACTCGGAGTGGCTTATGCAAAACAAAAAAGGTGATGGCTGAACGGTTTGGAGTGAATCCTTACCTCTGGCATTGCACTGGCCAACCCTTGAGACCATTTGTTCTTCATCCTGCCAAGCCATTATGGAAGGGGAAAGACCATATGCTAATCATGCTTGGTCCCACCCCAAAAGGGTCAGTCCAGCCCGAACTGCTAAGTCACATCACTTCTGCACAAGAACACAAGCATCCCCAAACAAGCCTCAGCCTTAATGGGAATCATCAGTGAAGAGTAGCTTCAGTCTCTAGGCCCAGCAGGTTTGGGACTCACGTCTGGGCATACCCGTACCACTCAGCTTGACATATGCAAAACAAAAGAGGTGATGGCTGGAAGGTTTGGAAGGAACCCTAACCTCTGGCATTGTTCTGGGCAACTCTCCAGACCATCTGTTCTTCATCGTGCAAATCAATTTCAGAAGGGGAAAGACCATATGCAAATACGGCTTGATTCCACCTCTAAAGGGGCAGTCCAGCCCAAAATGCTAGGTCACATCCCTTCTGCATGAGGCCACAAGCATCCCCAAACATGTTTTTTGCCTCACTGGGCATCATCAATGAGAAGTTTCTTGGATCACTAGGCAGAGCAGGCTCGGGACACACGTCTGGGTATACCCATCCCACTCAGAGTGAACAGAACAGGTGATAGATGGAAGGTTTGGAGTGAATGTTAACCTCTGTCATTGCTCTAGGCCACCCTCCAGACCATCTGTTCTCCAGACTGCCAAGCCATTATAGAAGGGGAAAGACCATATGCAAATTAGGTTTGGCCTCCCACCTCAAAAGGGGCAGTCCAGCCTGAACTGCTAGGTCACATCCCTTCTGCACGAGACCACACGCATCCTCAAACATGTTTCAGCCGCATTGGGCATCATCAGCGAGGAGCAGCTTACATCTCTAGGACCAGCAGTCTCGGGACCCATGTCTGGGCATACCCGTGACACTTTGGGTGACATATGCAAAAAAAAAGAGCTGATGGCTGAAAGGTTTGGAGTAAATCTTAACCTCTGGCATTGCTCTGGACAACCCTCCAGACCATCTGTTCTTCAGCCTGCCAAGCCATTACTGAAGGGGAAAGACCATGTGCAAACCAGTTGTGCTCCCTCCCCAAAAGGGGTACAGCCCCAACTGCTAGATCACATCCCTTCTGTACGAGACCACAAGCATCCCCAAACATGTTTCGGCCTCATTAGGGATCATCAGTGAGGAGTAGCTTGGGTCTCTAGATCTCACACCCATCACATTTTTGGTTATAGTTTGTCTCCCTGTGTGAGAGAGGGTATGCCCAAACGTGAGACCCTTGCTCGCTGCACCCTAGGGAATCAAGCATCACCTCACTAATGAGGCCCAACAATTCCAAAACATGTTTGGGGTTGCTTGTGTTTCTCTACAGGAGGGACCGGGCCTAACAGTTTGGCTAGGCTGCTTCCATTGGTAGCAGTACCTGACTGATTTGCATATGGCTGGACCCCTTTTGCAATGGCGCAAATGGGATGGAAAATTGTGGTGTTGAAGGTTCCAGAGAGCAGTGCCAGTGGTTCAGATGTATTCAAAGGCTTCCACCCATTACCGTTTTGGTTATAGTCCATATACTATGGCAAAATGAACAGAAATTGGAAGAAGTCAAAAGGACTGAAGTGTATTTTTCCCCATACCATCAAATAAGCATCATAAAACCATCACTCTTTACAATTACTCCTGAAAAGACTGCAGCTGTGCTAAGGTCTATCTCTCTGTGGGACACCAAGTCTTATGCCCCTCACCCAAGTGATGTATAGCAGTGAACCCTGATTGTGCCAGACCAAAGGTGTGGAAGCATTTGAGTGTGGACGAAAACACCACAAGTTACATGACAAATATTGCCAACTCACACTAACCAGGCTTTAATGTTGGCAATAAAGCTCTTGCCCTACACTTTTGTAGAAAACTATTCCAGTGACTTATGTGAAAAAGCTTGGAAGTTCCCAGCTGTCATTTATTTTCTCGTGCGTCCATATCAAAATTCTATAATGAGATTATGGGTACAGTGGGGTGGGGTCTGCAGCAATATGTGCACAGCTGCATCAGTAGCCATATCTGCAGTGCCTGCTCTCCAGTGGCACACACACCAGGTTCAGAAGTCACAGGTTCCCATTTGACAGCTGCAGTGGCAGCCACGCCTTTGCAGCCCAGAGGCACCATTTAAGATATGCAAACTATTCCGATAACTACAGAACTATGAGATTGCTATCTGGTGGCAAGTTAAACTGTAATTACAGAAAACATTCCTGAATTTCAGTTATGGTGGCCAGCATCTCTCATATCCAAGCCACAACAATTTGAGATCAAACATTTGTGAGCCCTGTGCACACATCTCAACTCTAAAAGGATTCTGTGTATGCTGTCCAGACAGGCTGGCCCTTGCCACTGCTGACAGGACTGTTGCCTCATTGATTGCCTCTATTTGTTCCTTTATGGGGGTAGGTAGCACCCTCTCCAGAGAGACTGCCACTCCACTGTAAGAGGTCCTGGGAATGGGAATCAAAGGGTAAACCTATTCAGAACAGAAGTAGCCTCCCTCCAAGGTGTTGCATATCTAAAAGAGTTTGATTCTACTGAGAAGCAATGTGGAAGAGTTAGTCTATACAGACGGAGCTCTTTATAGATGGGTGAGGAATCCATCATCTGTTTCCTCTTTACCATCTGTCCATCTTGTCCCCTCCACCTCCTTGGGCACAAAGCTCGTTTGGGTTTGTTAGCAGAAGCAAAAGTCCACTTGTTCGAGGAACATAATAATAATTTAGCATTTATATAGCTCTACGAACCCTCAGGCATCTGAGCACTGCTTAATATTACCCACGGTGTGTGGTGCTCATTTATCGACTTCAGAAGGATGAAAGACTGAGTTTGGCCGGGCTGGAATTCGAACCTGTGTCAGCAGGCTCTGCACAGATGTCAAGGCCAGCACACAACTCGCTGTGCTATTAGACCAGGTGGACTGGACTGTTATAGCAGTCTAGATTTAGTCTCATCACCTGATGACTTTTGCCTTTAAAAGAAGGGGCCTCCCACCACGTCTTGAATCTCTGGACTTCAAACCTTAAAGCAGATTTTATTGGACCCTGTTAGAAGAGCAGTCTTTTCCCAAGTCCTGCAGTTGTGATGGGAAGGCAGGTGTTTCCTAACCATCCCCAGGAACCAGTGGAGGTGAATGGCTGCTAGATCAAGACCTGCATCTATGCCAGCCACACCGCTGCCCAAGCCTCACCATGTAGAACGACCCCTGGAAGGTGTGTGCCAGCTTCCCCAGTGTTGGGAGTCCAAGAAAAGGGCTCATGTTTTCCCTGCAACCTTGGAGTGGGACTAACAACTCCTGTGATCCAAAGCAGCCAGGATTCCTGCCATTTCTTCTTCGACAAGCTGCTTCGACAAGCTCCAAAGCAGCCAGGATTCCTGCCATTTCTTCTTCGACAAGCTGGGTCAAACAGACTGATTCCAGTCTGTTTGACCCAGATTGAACTAACAGGACACTCCATAATTTTCATTGCCACTCACTGAACTTCAAATCCCTGTCGCAACCATCTGTGCCTGTTCGCCGCTGCACCGTGCCATTTGAAAGTGCTTTGTTGCATCAGCTTATATGAAGTACTGCTGTGTCTGCCCGCTGAAACAATGGTTCAGACCAGCAGCTTCTTCATCGTTGAACAAGTCATCGATCTTGGTGTTCATCACAAAATGTGTCCTTCAAGACCATACATTGAAACAACTCTCCTGCGTATCCCATCATCAGCCAGTCTGTCATCAAACCTCAACTATCGAACAAATCCTGATGACCATCATGATCTGGATTTCTAGAGTAAATTTCTAACCATAGCGGCCTTCTTCACTCTGACCCTGATTCACTATCTGCTTGCCATTGGACCTCTGTCTCTGACACAATTGAACTGCATTGTAACGCTAAACAGCACACAGATGCCTGGTTCGCCGTTGTCGAACCACCAAGAAACTGCAAAGGTATTATTGACTAATGGCTGCCCCCCTGGTCCATTTTGGGCCACAGAGAACTGGCTAGGTCACATTAATCTCTTTTTGCAATTCAAGAACATATCCTCTGAACTTTGTGGTTTTTATTATCATTGTTCCCACTATCTAATTACCCTGAGTTATGCATCTTGTTGTCTCACATATGTTGTCTTCTTTCTACATGGGTGGGTTTTTATAGCTAGCTATTATTGTGCATGGTGTTTCATTGAAATTATATATATTTTGTTGAACCTTGATTGGACATTCCTTTATGTTGTTCTCTTATACATTGTTGTTACTGAAACACATTCACAGCCCTTCTTGAGAGTATAGCCTTTCCTCATCCCATGCTACCACAAAAAGTTAAGGAAGCATATCTCTTAACTGTGCCTATTTTACCTTTAAGATTGTGTTGGTGCTTGGTTTGTAGAAGTGTGAGGGCTAAGCAGGCGCTTAAGCCTTTCCTCATTCATGTACTCCTGCAAGGGAGAAGTCAGTTTGTCACATTGATCTGCTATTCAGATCCCCTTTTTAGAAAACTCCATGTCAAAAGCCCAGTGTACACTTGTACCCTGCCGCATCAGTTTCCCATATCTGCAGCTCCCTCCTGCTCTTCAGTGGCACGGCACAGGTTCAAGGGCTGCAAGCAGACTGTTTGAAAGCCACTGTGTACAGAAATTGCATTTAAATCTGCATCTCATATCCAAACCCATAATAATTATGATGAACTGCTCATCTGTTGGTAGGGCAATTGTTGTCATGTGCTTTGCTTGATGAATTAATGAATGTATGTTTGGAATGTATGATGTCAGAGTGAATGATGGAATCTTAGAATGTGTATGTGTGAATGTGAGAATGCTTTGCGAGAAACACTGGCAGTTAGAAAGATGTAGTCTCGATGGTGGGTTACTGTCCTGTAACTTAAAGGGCCTATGTAATATCTTAATGAAAATAACTTGGCATGGACTTAGCTAAGTGTCATGGACCATCTTTTATTGTACTTACGAGAAGATGTGTTTTCTCGGAACCCATGAAAAGGACCTGAGTGCTGGGGAACAAAGACAAGGAACTTAAGTGATCTGCGGTGGGGGAAGCAGTTTTCCGGGACCCACAGCCACCCAAAAAAATTGCCACCACCCGGTCATGCCTACGAAATCAAGGAAGGCAATAGACTGGATGATAAGGAAAACTGGATAGGCAGTGTTGTTGTTGGATGGTGGCAAGACGTGTGGAAATAGCTGTGTAAAAGAAAAGTCTCTCCACGCCTACGAAATGTAAAGCGTGCAATGTATTATCATATGCTCAATTCTGCCCCAAACTGTACATGTCTATTTGGGGGCGTTAAAGGAGGTGCTTTAAGGAGCCACTGTCTTGGAAACAGGACCACAGGAAACGCTCAGCATGTACTAGGATGCGGGATCGCAGACTGTTGCGGTGGAGCGTGGTTGCATTAAAGTTGAAGAACGTGATAAAAAGGAAAAAAAGCAAGTGCATGTGTACCACCCTTCCAGGATGTCGTACAGCCGTTTTGAGGAGCCCTAGGGAGCGCAGATCCAAGAACGATTTGTCGACGATCAATTCCAGGAGAAGAGATGACACTGAGATGTAGTTGAGTGGTGTGGAGCACCCAAGACGTTGGAGAGCCCAGGGTGCACGTGCTGCGATGGGGAGCTGAAATGTAGCGGTTGCCAAAGGTCCATATATGCCTGCTATTGTTTGCAAATGCTGACGTCCACTACTTCCCATGGGATGAGAGGACCTGGAAGCGTGCGGAATGGCCAAGACAGCGTGGCTTTCGTAATGACAAAAACGAGCAAGGGAGGAAGTGTCGAAATGGCCTTCCTGTGGACGCAGCCTGCACAAAGTTAAACAAAAAAGAATGAAAGCGGACTGGGAAGCAAGCTGTCAGAAGCTAGGTGACAGGTGATGGAAAGGAGCTAATGTTTATTTAAATTACTTTGCAGGATTAGCATTGCCAAAGCTGTGAGGACATTTTAGAGATACTTATATTTGAATTTGTGGACTGTATTGGAAGGAAGCGGGAAGTATTGCGCGCATATTCAGTATGTCAATGTGTGCAAATTGAACAAAGTACAATGACTGCTATTCATCAACCCAATGTGTCTATATTGTGCAAAAAACAACGCTGTGCAAAAAACAACGCTGCTGTTTGTTGGGGATAGCTTAGAGGATTTTCAAAATCAATTAATTGCATGATGATGAGTGATTGGATGTTGTATTATGGTTTTAAGCCACTGTGGGGTGTCAAGTGTTGTGGATGCACTGAAAGGAGTAAATGGGTTATTGATTGAGCTTGGGGTGTTGGAAAAGCGTTATTGTGCACACTTATGTGCCAGATGTTTTGTAGGTTTGGTAATGCTCCATTGTGGAACTAGTAGGTGTTGACAGGCATGGATGGGTTGTATGTGTATTTGTATTTATTACGTTTTTATATAGTGCTTTACAAGAGGACATAAAGAAATACAAGCATTACATAACATTTGAATCAAGAACCAGAAAACAGTATAAGTAACAACTTACATGAGTGAAGTGGTTGTGCATGAGTGGAGAGGACCTCAGTGAGAGAAGCCATAGGAGGTGTGGAAAGGGGAAGAGACCGAAATGAGGGAGGAAGTGAAAAGGAGTTAGGGAGGTGAGTGGAAGAGATAGGATTTTAGAGAAGTGCAGAAAGCAGAATAGGAGAAAATAGAGCGGATGGGGAGAGGGAGGCGGTTCCAGTGAAAAGGGGCGAGTAGTTGGAAAGAGCGAAAGCACGATGGGTCACAGGGTCGAGGAGGAGGAGTGAGTAGGAAAAGATTAGCAGAGTGGAGTGAGCGGGAAGGAGTATAGAATATGAGGAGGGAGGAGAGGTAAGAAGGGGCAAGACCATAGAGCGATTTGAAGATGAGACAGAGGAAACTGAATTTAAGCTGGAAGTGTAAGAAGAACCAACCTAGTGAGGCAAGAGAAGAAGAGATGGAGTTGTGAGGGGAGAGAAGGTAGAGAGAGCAGATAGCAGAATGGTAGACAGTCTTGAGGGGGTTATGTGAGTGGAGGGGACACCGAAGAAGAGAGTGGAGCAGTAGAAAAGTCCGGAGAAGATGAGGGAGGTATTAAGAGTTTAATAGCGTTGAATATTAGGAAAGGTTGATGTTAGGCGGAAACCTGTGCAGTTCCCTCTGGGACCACTGCAAAAGATTTAGGACCACAGGCGTTTGGCGGTGAACCAACTTGGTAGCAGTCTGTACCACACAGATTCACTTGGTAGCTGTGGCTGAGCAGTCAGACTTCCCTCAAGACGAGTTGAGCAGTATGTGGAGTATACAAAATAGGGCAATTATTCACAGCAAGACAAGCAAACACGCAACGAGGCTTAGTGTAAAGATATTAAGGTATTTATTTATAACAAAACATCTATGAAAAACACTAGGGCACTATCACGGCAAACAAATCAAACACAATTACTCTACGAAGAAGAAAACGATCAATCCCCCTAGCAATATTTCAACAAGTCTAGGTTCTACTGGTACCACTTATTTTCAGACAGAGGTGTATACCTCAACCTAGATGACACTCGAACATTAGTTAGGACGGGAGAGAAAAAGATAGGCAGGTTATGAAATCAACACAGTTCAATCCTTCGCGGATAAAATGCAAGGCAGGAAGGCAAGAATCACAATAGATCATAAAGTTCAGAGGCCAGGCCCACTCGGAGGGAGGCAAGGCGATATGTCCCAAAAAGTCTCTAGTGGAGATGCATTCAAGTCTTTGTAGCAAATTGTTATCGGCAGATTGAACCAGTTCAGAACAATAAATGAGAAAAGCTTGGAGGTGACCCAACGGAACGGAGAGGATTAAGACACCTCACTCGAACCGATCGAAAGGGAAGCCAGGCGGACACGGTACCTTGTTGTGGAGGGCAGCTCCAGCGGGGGCAGTTGTTCCTGGTGGTGGATGCACGTCGGGTCTTTGCCAAGAGTAGAGATGATCTCGTCGTCGAAGAAAAGTGAAGTCCGGTGCACCACCAGGGAAGAGACCAGCCGCGGAGTGCTCCGTCACAAGGCACCACCTTTTGGTCACGGTACAGGTGTAGTGGCTATCCGGTTGCCGAGGTGCTCTGCACGGGCAATTCGACCACTGTGTCCTGAGGCGAATAAAAAGCAAAGGGGACTGGTTGTTCCCACCAGCCAGGGGAAGAGACTCTCCGACAGGGAGATCTCCTCTGTCGTCGGGAAGTGGTGAGTCGGTTCCGCAGGGCTCCACCGGAGGTGTCGTCGTGCAGGTCGGCTCAGAGTTACCCTCGTCGGATTCTTAGGTCCTGTGGCGACTTCTGAAGATCCAGTCCCAAAAGCCCTGCTTTTATGCAGAAAACCCCCATTCATTCAGCCTAGCTGTCAATCAACACATGCTAAGTGGTGAGCGGGAAGGCTCACCACTTGGGCCAATCACTCCAGAGTGCGACCGGAGTTGGCAAGGCAACTCGGTCCAGGGTGCCTAAACCCCCTCCCACACCCCTGTGGTAACCCAGACAGAATGGCACCACTTTGGAGGGTCTCTGTACAGAGCCCGCCAAAAGTGGAACAAAGGGCTCGACCTTTGGTTTAGGAGTCACAGAGACGAACACAGACGCCATGTTACAAACCGAGTTCTGGCAGAAAATACCATCCGATAAACTTATTTAAGACAAGTAGACTGGTGGTAGGTTAGAGATTAACGAGAAAAAGGGTCAATCTCCAGCAATGGGACGAATCCCATAGGGTTATGTTCGGGGTCGAACATAACAAGTAGTTTCCACTGCCACCAGCCAAAACTCGACGAGGGGGGCGGGACAGTGCCCCCTCGAGTAACAGATCCAGGAGTAATCGAATTACCCCTACTAGTACGTCCACAATAGGATGGTTTGTACGGGTTCTGTTAGTAAATTTAGGTCTAGTAAAGCCAATGGTGACTTTACATGCCCGGGGAGACAGTAGTCAGTCCCCCGGTATGGAGTCTATGGTGGAGGTCCGCTAGGACACCCCAGTGCTACGGCACATAGGGTGCGGTGTAACACACATAGCAAAACATATGAGACCCCATGGAGTAAAAGACCCCATAGCCCATAGAACACATTGACATTCAAAGGAATTACACACATTCATGTCCAAGAGTGGGAGGAAAAAAACAAACTCCAGAAATCCAGCAAAGCTGCTGGGGGACTCACTAGGTTAGGAAATTCAGCCTAAACAGAGAATCCTCCCTAACAGTTGAATTTTACAGATGTTATCGAGGTGAAAGCGGCAAGATCTAGCAGTAACAGAAATATGGTGAGAGAGATGGGAGTCAATATGAAGACCAATGTTACGGGCATGAGGAGAGAAGGAGAGTTGGGAAAGGGAAAAGAGGATGAAAGGAGTATGAGAAGGGGGAGGAAGTGTTTTGGCAGGGAAGAATATGATATCAGTTTTGTCCGCGTTCCGGGTAAGGAAGTAAGAGGACATCCAAGATTCAATAGCGGAGAGGCAAGAACAGAGCTTTAGATGGATGTCGGAGGAGAAAGAGCTAGGTATCATCTGCATAGAAATGGTGTGAAACACCAAAAGAGGAGATGATAGGAGCTAAGAGGGAAGTGTAAAGTGAGAAGAGAAATGGACCAAGGACAGAACATTGGGGGACACCGTGGTTGAGAGGATAGGTAGGGGAGGTGTGGCCACCCCAGGAAACTGCAAAGGTGCAGTTGGAAAGATGGGAGGAGAACCAGTGTAGAACAGAGTCTTTGAAGCCAAAGGATGAGACAGAATTAAGGAGAAGGGGGTGATTGACAGTATCAAAGGCAGCAGAAAGGTCAAGGTGGATGAGAATGGAGGAATGCTTAGAGTAGCGGGCAGAAAGGACGGAGTTGAGAACAGAGATAAGATCAGATTCAGTGGAGTGGTGAGGGTGGAAACCAGATTGGGTAGGGGGATGAGTGAATGGTTGGAGACAAAGGTAGAGAGTTGAGATTAGACTATGCATTCAAGAAGTTTAGAAAGGAAAGGTAGTAGAGAGATGGGGTGAAAATTAGTTGCAAGGTAGGAATCAGATGAAGGTTTTTTGAGAATGGGGATTATTATTGCATGCTTAAATAGAGGAGGAAAGGTGGATGTAGATAGACAAGTGTTGAAAAAAGAGGTGAGATAGGGTAAGAGGAGGGGTAGCTTTTAGGAATAAGAGGGGTAGGAATGGGGTCTGAGGGGGAAGCAGTAGGATGAGTTTTAGATAAGAGGAGGGCGACTTCAGATTGAGGAGGTGGAGGGGGATAGTAGGAAGGGGATGAAAGGATGGTTTGGCGGAGATTGAGGACTTTGTTAGAGAAGAAAGTAGCGAGATCAGTGGCGGAGTGATCAGGGGTAGGGGAGAGAGAAGTCGAGTTAAGGTTTGCTAGGAATGCTGCGAGTGGTGGGGTATTATGGCATATGTAAGATGTTAAGGATGTATTGCCGAGATGTATTGATGCACTTTGGAATGTCGGATATTTTGGATGCATCTTATTGGAGCTCACATGTTGTGACATATTTCTATTTTTGATGTATGGATATTAGAGTTAAGCTTTGCATTGCAGCAGGCACACATATGTTGATGTATTTGAATTGGATACATGTAGTTTATTGGGATTCACTGCATGTGTGCCAGATGTATGGAATGGATTGTTATTGTTTAGAAGGTATCACAGCTATCAGTGTGTCACTGAATTCATTAGATTCATATAGGAATATAGCAACATGGCATGCTTGCCTGGTCCATAGTTTGGATGGACATTGTTAAAGAGGCACCTAGGTGTGCCAGAGTTTACAGAGTACAGCATGTTTCGTTATTGTGGCTCATGTGGAAGTGGGTAAAAGGTATGGAATGGAATAGATGTTGTTAACTGAGCACTATATGGGCCAAAGGTTATGGCTACACATGGACGTGGCTCATATGTATGGGAGGATTTGGGCGTATTTAAGTAGGCACTTTTGGGAGGTTAAAGTGCGTAAAGCTCTCAGTTATTGTTGTCTGTGTAGAAGTGGGTCATGTTTATGGAATGAGTGTGATAACGTATTGTGAGTATATGGCATGGGAGGCATGTCTGGTTGTTTGGGTGGTATCGTCTCACAAGTGTGTGTAGTTGAGGGCATATATGGCTTCCACTTACCACTCTGGTGTTGTTGTTGGTGAACACTTATTCAAAAATACTACAGTTCTGTCAAATAGGATGCTTAGAGCCATATGTGTGAGAGTGTGTTGATGGATGGTGTTGTATGTGTGTTTGGTAAGGAAGGGAGGTGTGTTGTGTTGTGTTTGCTTGATGGACGTGTGGCTGGACACAGGTGGGGAATAAATGAGTTCAGAGTGGATTGTGGAATGTTACAATGTGTATGTGTCTGTGTGAGAATTCTGCGTCACTGCTGTTCCACTATTGGCAGTTGGACGGATGTTGCCTGAGTGTTGGGAGCAGGTGGGTTCCTGTAACTTAAAGAACCTATGTAATACCTAATTAAGGGAACTTAGTATGGGATTATCCAAAGTGTCATTGATCATCCTTTTCTACTGTAAACCTTAATAATACTCCATATCTTGGTTGTGGTTAGGGGAAAGGGTTAGGACAGTCAAACAGAGCAGAGGGGCTGGAGGAAGAGTTTCTCCATCTTGGTTTTTCGGGGGGCTTCTCTTTCCTTCCTGTGTACTATACTCACTGCAGAGTTGAGTGCTGTGTGTATGATGGCTTCTCTTTCCTTCCTTCCTTTGGGCATGATGCAAGAAGGGAAAAGTCCCTTGTTACATTGACATAGTTCGGCAGACCCCTTAAAGCCGACTTGCTTTCAACCAATCCTGGGTGGCCTTTTCCCTTTATAAGGAAGGGGTACCACACTCCTTCCTTGATTCATCTTGGATATTTAAGTACTTAGGAATTTATTTGGATTCTGTTTGGAGTGCAGTCCTTTTAAAAGCTCTCTGCCATAGGTGAAGACCGGTGTATCAAGGCATAGGAAAACTAAACTCCCTAACCATACCTTGGGCATATTGGGGATGACCTGCTCTTGTCCCAAGACCTGCACTCTCTGCCAGCTGCACCATTACCCAGGCATACAGCTAGCCTCCCCCAGGGTGGGAGTGAAGAGGAAATGGACCAATCTGGTCTCTGAACATCTGGACTGGGCCGTAATGCAGCAGAAGAAGCCAGGCAGCGGTTAATCCTGCTGCACCACAATATCATCAAACCGAAATCACGTGTGTTTGAATGCCTTCGAACCACCAGGACCTGTGGTGCTGCCTTTGGCACTTCTTCAAACTTTGAACCTTGTGTTTGCGACATCAAACCAATTTCGTGCACTGTGCCAACCGAGCACTTTACCTCATCTGGCTGGAACAATTAGCACACCTCTGTGGGAGCCTTTTAACTGCCACATCTCAAACAGCACCTCACAGTGTATGCAAGGATTTTAAGGTAGAAGCCACCACGAATTTGACATATGGGAAAATGTAGAGGAGGCAGGAGTACAGTTGTTAAAGTTCATAATGTGTATTTGCTGCTGCAAAGAATGCACTGCATGTCCTTTCTGCCTTATTGATTGGCAATGCAATGTATGCCCCTTGCTTTCCACATGTTCTTGTGGTAACATGCTTCAGCAGCATTTGCCTGTCTGCAAGGGATATGATTGATGTGTCTCAAAGGATCATCCCACATTTAAGCCAATCTAACCCTGAAGACCACAGTGGCCAGTTATTGGAACTCTACTTAGCATATGTTGGACAGGCTTCCTGATCAGTGCAACGCCAACACAGATTACTGCAAAACGCAAGATGGGTCATTTTTGATGCCATGTTAGTGGCAGCTGCTGACTAATGTCTGATATGTGCTATGATCTTTTGAATACTCCATCCAACAGATCTGCCATCATTGTGCATCCCACATTCAAGCACTCTCACTGGTGTACCTGCTAAAGCCGAATTGGTGATACATGTATTGGCATGTGATATGTGAGTGGCACAGCTTCTGAGGGGTCTCCTTGAAATATTGCCTGGGGATGCACAGGTAGTTGGAAGCAAAGGTAACATTGAGTACCTGCTAGCTTCCTTTAGGGGCAGACCTTTCAACTTTAAAGTGTCTCCTTTTCATTCTCTTGTGTCTGTGTCAGATGTGGATTTGCAGCATACTTCACAGGAAAGAGATCCTGCGCAAATGGGCAAGGATGTTTTGCTGCCATACTTTTATTATGACGGCCTTGTTAAGGAATGCCCAGCTGAATCTGTGAAACTATTTTCCCATGACTAAAGCTAAAAAGAGAGTTGTTTTCTGTGGCCCC
Source organism: Ambystoma mexicanum (assembly GCF_040938575.1). Taxonomy (NCBI): domain Eukaryota; kingdom Metazoa; phylum Chordata; class Amphibia; order Caudata; family Ambystomatidae; genus Ambystoma; species Ambystoma mexicanum. The sequence goes on along the minus strand of NC_090921.1, from coordinate 929,668,712 downwards.
TGATAACAACATCAATTTCAAGATCTTCCTTAAATTATTTCCAACTTTCCGACTTATGATAAAGCCCTGTTGGTCTGCTTGAACTAGGAATGGAAGGTGGTGGTCAAGTCTAGAAGCCAATATTTTTGTAAAAGGTTAACACCCACATTGAGTAGACAAATTTGCTTGTAGGATTGTTGGCTTCTTTCGGAATTACCCTGATGAAGGCTTTAAAAAAGGGGGGTACTTAGTTTTAAACATGAGCCAATTATATGGCATTACTAAAAAAGGAGAGACTGCCTCTGAGAAAAACGTGTAAAAAGTTGCAGTAAATATATGCTCCGCTGGTGTCTTGCCTACCTGTAACACTTCGATAGCAGCTTGCACTTCTGGCAATGCGTTCAAACAATCCAATTGCTCCACCTCTACTATGACGAGGCTTGGAACCTCTAACTCATGTAGGTACTCTATTTATTTATTTATTCGTCATTTGTATAGTGCCTATACACTTAAACAAGTGTTTCAAAGCCCTCCAACGGAGGGAGGGAGAGTAGTTAAGCAAGACACATTCTTAATAAGTTTTTAGGTACAACATAGAACAGGTGGAAAACGAAACAGAGTACAACATATGACATAAATATTGTACATGCCTGATGGTCGTTTCCAAAATTCAAGAGCTTTAATATGGAAGAAGGATAGAGGGAAGGGGGAGGGTTAGGGTAAAGACAGACAAACAATAATTAGACTATCATACATGCCTGACAGCGATAGTGATAGCGATAAGTGCATGGAATCAGTAGGAGGAGAGGAGTAGGGGAGAAGTAGGGGGTGTGGAAGAAGTGAGGGTTAGGGAAAGAAAGAAGCCCTCAAGGTTCACAAGACCAGGAGCGCACACAATGCTGCAAAATGGAGGATGTCGAGGAGAGAAAACAAACCACAGTTCGAGAGTCCAGGAGCACATTGGGGGTGCCCGCATCAGGAACTGAGATGGCATGAGAAGCTGGGAGACGAGGGTAGGCCACCAAACCAGAGCATCAACAAGAGGGACAGAGGAGGGATGATGAGTACAAGAGATAGGAGACGGGGGACACAGGTCAAGATAGAATGAGGGGGTAGGCCACTAGTCAAGGAGTGGGTGTGTGTAGGATGTAGCACAACCCATGGCACTCTTACCTTAACAGCACTGTGGAGGGGACAATAAACACAGGAGCGACCATGGCCAGCTGCAGATGAAAGGACGGGCAGGGTGGGCCCACTGGTCCTTTCTGTTCTGGACAGGGGCAGATAGGGAGAGTCATGGCCCTTAGATGAGGCCCTTTGAGGGGGCCGGCGTAAGCCTGCTGGTTCTGGCTTTGTGGATGTTAAAGTTCTGGAGGCTGGCCAATCAAGGCAAGCCTCTTCTGAGGCTCAGAAAGATAGAAAGCAGCTGATCATGTCGCTGCGAAGGGTGGCCATCATTGAAGGTCCCTCAGTGGCATGGCGAGCTGTGGTGGGTGCACCTCCATGTGCAGATGGTGGTGGAAAGGAGCCGCAGCAGAGAAAAGAGAATATTCTCTTCTGTCTCAACTCCATCCTTGTTACAAAGTCTAATAGCATTGAGCAAAACTGTTTGCCAGTTCATCTAGTTGCTCACATTCTATTCTGTCGTCCTCATTAATCCTCCTCAACCTTCTATCTGCCCTTTGAGCTCTCAATTTGTTCACCACAAGAGCCCGGGCCTAATCACCCTTCTCATAATATTTCTGCCTCACAAACTGCATTTTCTGTTATACTTTATCCATCCCTCTCTTGTGCAATGCATGCCCTTTTAAATTGGATATCCCAATAGAATTTCTTATATTTTGCACCCTGATCCATCAGATCCCGTTCAAGCTTTTGGATATCATGCTTCAATTTTTCCTCTAATAGAATATGTTGCTTCTTTTTCGGGGATCCTTCCGCTATTAGAAGCCCTCCTATAGTAGCTTTCCCAGCCATGTCAACCCCATTAAAAAAAACACCCCTGTGTCAAATATATTAATACAAAAACTGGTTTATCTCCTCAGCCAAACAGTCCCGGAAAAGATTATCTTTTAGAACAATGTCATTACACTGCCATTTATTCCTATACCCTAATCTAGTTTCCCATTTCAACACCATTAGCACCATATCATGGGCCTGCATTCTACTACTACTGTGTGTGAGGATTCCATTGCATAGGATCTATGGGGGTTAGAAAAGAACATAGACCAACTACTCCCTCATTTACCCCTCTCCAGGGCTCACTCCATGAGTACTCCTCCAAACACTCATCAAAGTCCATCACGCCCTAATCTTTATACCGCTCCTCCCTCACCATCCCCGACATCCAGTTTAACTTCACCTCTCACTCTCTCCTTTTAAAGGATCTATGCATGAACTTCTACCGTTGGGCATTGGGGACATACAAAGAAATGAATGCCTGCAATTTCCCAGTCAATTTACATTTTTTTGTCAACAACCTTCCTTCAATGTCTCTCTTAATCTGCCCAGTGTCTTTTGGAAGTTTCTCCTCCACTATTATTATTTTTCAGTTCACAAAAAGCCTAAAAATGCAGCTATTCCCTTGCCATCTAGTTTATATTCCTCACCTTTACTATAATGAGTTTCCTGTGTAAACAGAACTGAAAGCGCATTTCTATGCAACTCTCTTCTCAATAATGATCTCTTCATGGAAGAGTTTACACTCCTCACATTAAGGGTAGTCACCCATACTCTCCAATTGACTTTGTTCAGGCTACTCTTATTTACTAATCAGTAGCATCTTTCATTCTCCACATTTGTTCGATATAAGGATCTTCCTTTTCCGTAAAACCTCACATCGCACCATCTAGATCCCCTCCCACACCATGTCTTGCATAAATCCCCCAACTTCTGCAACCCCTGAAAAAGAAAATTAGCATGAAAGCTAATTTCCCTTTGGTCTATGAGTTGAGATGCCCAGAAAGATTTAGCCCACCCAGGCTGCACCCATAAACAAACATCTTAGTAATCACACCTTCCCCAGACATCCCACACAATCAAATTCTCAAGCCATTCTTCTCCTTCAGACAGGTAAACCCTCTTGACCAACTCCAACATCCACCCAGCTTGTACGTCTATCCTAGATCTTATATGCACATAGCTAATTTATTCATAATGTTTCCATTGGCGTCAAGGTGGTCAACCTTCTAAATGTATGCATGTCTAACATTTTACTTCCTCACCCATCCCCCCAAAAATGGCTGCAGAAACTTCTCATGTTTGACTTTGTCAGTAGATTGTCTCTTTGCCAAATGTTCTACATAGGTCTTGTAGCAGTTTGGAATGTCCTCCATGTCTGTTAGTCTTTATTCATAGCCTATATGTTGAATGAGATGGAGAAAAGAATGCCCCACCTGTATCAGATCCCCTTTTCCATCAACAAATCAGTGATTTGTTTGCACAGCTTTCTTCTGTCTAGTGTTGTAGCCAGCAGGTGTTGAAATATTCTTACTTTAGCATGTCATTAAAGATAAAATCCACCTTTCATGCTTTTTCCAGAATGTTCATCTTATCTCTGGAATAGTGGCCCTTTGCGACAACTGACTTGGGAGATCCTGGTGGATGCCCTCCTCTATATATTTTCCTCAGCATACACCATTTTGTCAAGCTCATGAACACTCTCACTGTCTTTGTGAGGTATTCCCAAAAGGCTTATTTTATTAGGGCACTCCCGATTCCCTGTGTCCTTTACCATGAGCCTTACTTTCTTATCTCTCTGCCCCAGTTCTTTGATATGCAACTCCAGTCTCAATTCAAGTATTTCTGCTGGCATTTGGTTACTCTTAAGGGCTTTCATTCAATACTCCACTTTGTCCACTCTGCCTTTGAGCTTGGACAGCAAGGCTTTTACATCATCTTTGAGTGCCTTTATCTCCAGCAAAATCTTCTGAATGTCTGAATTAGTGGGCAACCTTGTCTCTTTTTTGCAACCCCTCAAAGTCTGTCCCTCTCTGTTAAACATCAGGTGATCAAGGCTGTTGCTGTTTTTAACTGTTGCCCAATCCTTTTTTAGAATGAAGATGCCTCAAAGCGCATTTCAAAATTAAGCTGAGGAAGATTTGAAAAAGGAAGAACAGCTCGAAAAGTGACCTGCTCTTTCTAAGCCACGTCAGATGGGAAAATCTCATACTGAGAGGAGTGAACATCAGACATCTTCTGGCTTTGAGCTAAACACAATATTCTCAGAAAAAATATGGATTAGAACTTCAGAAAGATTACAGAAACAACCGTATTGGTGTCTCCTACAGCCACAGAAGGATGACACAAAATGGTATCTAACCTATTCTGGGCACAGAGGGTGTATATTCACATTGTATATGGAACAAACATCAAGCTTCAACAAAAAATCTCTTATAAACAATAGGAAGAAAAAGCTTCAAGCACTAAGACAGAGAGTGAGAAATACTGAGGAAACACATGACAACATGAGAGCAGGGAAAAGAGACACTATCCAAATACAGGCAAAAAACCTAGAACAGGGATTAACTATGTCCTATTGCGCTGGGGAGAAAACGTGTTGTGTTCCAGCTGCATGGTGAGTAGTATGTTCTAACCTTGATGCCACTATATAAATATGTCTAAGATGAGAAACCACTCGCACTCAACCAATATAATTAGCAACAATTGTCCATATAGACAGTATCCCAAAGTCTTCAACCGATTGTATTCCAGTTTTTTGTCTGGTATTAGGTAAGCAAAAACAGCCAACACGTGTTTTGGCTGGAAAGTCTTTCTCAAGGCAATTCCTTGGCACCATCATAACAATAAAAGACAGCCAGCTACTGTCCACAGTATATCGCAAACCAACAGTCCGGTCCAGCTGTTTGAAAAGTTATAGCTTCAACCCAGCACACACAAAGCATGGCACAATATTCAGACAGACATTAAGATACAACCAAATATGCTCAGGCACAAGGGATCCAGATAAAAATATACAACCTCTGACTTCCTGCACCACAGGTAGAACTGCAGGATTGCAGACAGACAGTATCACCAGGCAAGAAGGATTTCCCTCAGCAATCTTCTTGAATACAGAGCTAAATAGGCACAAAATAGAGCGCCACACGTTTTCACGTACAATCCATAGTTGCAGTCTCTATGCAAGATTGCTCAAGGACTGCAAACCACCCTGGAAAAAGATGAAATACTGTCTGAGGTTTTCTGTGAAATGCCCCTCCTTTCTTTTAGACAGCCAGTCAATATCAAAAAAATTATAAGAAGCAGGTAATTGTAATTGTTTATTTGTAAAGTGCTTATACACAGGTGAAGTGCTTCAAAACACTTAAAAGGGGAAGGAAAAGGGAATACAGTGGTCATCCTTAGGCCTTGAAGTTAATGATCTAACAAAAATAACCAGCATACTAGGCCTGAGGTATTTCTACTAGTGCAAGTGCATGGTAAGGAGTGAAGGGAGGGGGGGGGGGCATACAATCAGTGAACTAGACCTAACGTCTTGTCAGATAGTCCAAGTGCATTACAAGAGTGGGGACAGAAGGAGTGCGGGAGGAGGGGGAAGAGGACATACAGAACAATTAGCTACCGTACTAGGCCTGGTGACAATCAGATTGATTAATGATTGGTCATCTCTAATACACCTGTGAACAAGTGTTTCAGGCGCAATCAAGCTAAGGGCGGGGGGAGACAAAGGGGGAACAGGACAAATGATCTTGCTAGGCCTAATGCATTTAAGATCATCCAAGTGCGCTGACAGGAAGTGGGAGGGAGGGGCAGGATCGGACTGGTACAAGAAATAGGCCCAGTCACCCAAAATAACTGGTCCACCTTTCGCCTCTATAAAGTGGCCCATCCCTCGCCTCACAACCCTTGACCTCTGATGACATCATCGCAAGTGATGTCATTTGACCCCACCCCAAAGTGACACCCCGGGAAGTGAGGAAAAAATACCTTTTACCACTTGACAAAACAGGAAGTTGCCTCAAATAGCATTCTTCCTAAGTACACTACGAAAAAATATGGTTATGATTTCACTAATGTGATATACATTTCATAAAAGAATGGATCACCATATGTATCATTAATATCTCTGTATATAGATCCATATTGTCAAATTACTGTGAATCCAAGCAGACATCCCAAGCTAAATGATAATATGTTATTGTATAGCACTTATGTATGTACACTTACGCTTACGCTATTTTTTTAAAGAACAAATATGCATACAATATCACCAAACCTGTGTTGGTACTCATTTATTGACCTAAGAAGGATTAAAGGCTTTTTGAAGACATATAAAAAAAAAATACATATATATATATATTTATTTTAAAAACATTTTTTCCAAACCAGCCCAGGCATGGCCAGAAACTGGCCCCCACTCCCCAGGCACGATTTCGGCCCAGCCACAGGCCGCAAGGCAGAGGGGCCAATCCAACCCTGGGGAAGGGGATGGGGAACAAATGCACCCAGTACAACAGGGGCATGGGTTAAGTGCAGAGAGGTTGCCCCTCTCATGGAACGTATTCCGAGTGCAGCAGCGCCAGGCAGAGTGCAGAGGCCCAGAGGAGGGAGCCTGGGACCTGTGAGGCTTTGGAGGTGCACCAGGCTAACAGTCAGTGAAACTGAGCAGAGTTGGGGAGGATAAAGGAGGAGGGAAGCAGGAGAGCAGAGAAAGGAGGTTAGCAGGGGAGAGGGAGAGAGAAAGAGAAAGAGAAGAGGAAGGTCTTGAGGAGTTTCGGAACTTGAGATGGTCCAGCTACAGACAGAGAGAGGCAGGGAGGCTGTTCCAGAGGGAGTCACCCCTGGAACAGCCACCTCCACAATGTGGATGTGGATACTCCCACATTTCACACAAAATGGAACAAATCCATACAATGACAAAAGATGCCTGACCTTTCCACATATCAGCAGTGCAGGTACAATCAAGATACCCCACATTCAGCAGGATTTGAAAATCACAGGAGGTTTCACCAGTGCATCCAGCAATGTTGTGTATATGATTATGTTTATGAAATGTCCCTTGGGGAGATGCTATGTTGGGTAAACTTATCTACATAAGCAGATGAATCTACAGAGACAAAACTTTAAATGACGAAGAAAGGACATGCCCATTAGTTTGCACATTTTGGAACCAAATCAAACTCTGGGTGACTTTAAAATTGCAGTGTTGATAAGTAATTTACGGACAGAACATGTGTGAAAAAGATATGAATACAAATGCATGCAGACTTTCAATACAGTTCAAAGGGGTTTAAATAGACATTGCGGGTTCATGAGTCGCTATCCTGAATAACAAATACCCATTCTTTGCACCCATAGAGAACCAGAGGTCAAAAAAGATAGACCTGTTTTTCCCTATAACGTTGTCTATGGCTCTTTACTGACACACCCCAGCGCCATCTGCTACTCTGTTGAATTGTTATATTGCGGGACTTTTTCTTGCTCAAGCCCTACCGGCTCTTTAAAAGTCGTACCCCATAAACTGCCCAAAGGCTGGTTAGTGCTCCTGGTCCATGCTAAAGGGTCAAATGATGACTAATAGTTCTTCCTCCTAATTGGACGTCTGTAGGACTATACTGGAAATGTGACCAACAGCCTAACCCATTTTCTAAATAAAAGTGTCCAACAGGTGACTTGCTGTTTTTTTTTGGCCACAGTTTAGACCTAGGTGGGCATGTTGGGAAACAGGCTTAGTGGAGATGGGCACTCAAATGACTATGGCTAAAACTACTATGACTGACACTACCCCAGTCCTTCATGCCTATTTAAGAGCAGCCCATCACTGTTTTATTTTTATTTTTATCTTTTGCCTGCTTGCATGTCGTTGTCAGTGCCCCGCTTACATCTTTGTGACTCGAATATGTGGGGTGGAACAACTGAATTGTAAAGCTCCTTGCAAAGGAAAGCAGTCAGAGGAAGACGCAGACAGATAAGACATTCCAGAGGAGAATCCTTGGGCTGCCCTCCTATTCAAAAAGCCTCATGCTCTTCCTATGCCTGATGAAGTAATTTGAAAATTATGAAAGCTTGCAAATAAATTACTTCCTTAGCCTAACTAAGGTATCATCGTTTTGTCTTTCTTGAAGCAACACTTGTTATATCACCATTGGCTTACGTAGTACATGAAAACTGAACAACCCCTGCAAATCGCCAGTTATGGTAAGCTAAGCAACCATAACTCGCACCACCACCGTGCACTGCTAAGATTAACACCCAGGACATCAAAGATGACATCACAAATGTCATTGATGACATCACTGATGACATCACATGTGCATTTACTTTTCAAGAAAAGTCTGTACAAAGGATTCTTATAGTAATGTTGATAACAAGTGTGAAGTAGTATTGGAATAAATATCATGAAGTACATAGTGCATTGATACGAATACCATTCTATTATTAGGTTGTTTGCAGTATACTAAGCTGCTCATGTACAAATATAGGCATTGTGTGCAACATACATGATGGAATTGCAATTTAATAATCTTACCATGTTGAATAGTAAAAGGATAAATGTGTTCTTATTACAGTTTTGCCTACTGTGAAACATTTAATAACTAGCTAAAAAAAACACTTACTACATAATTGCATTATTGGAAACAAAACACAAATAAACAACAACACATACAAATATGAGCAGATACAGGGAACATGAAGTAAACAAAACAACAGTATTACCAGCCAATCTTCATACCCTAACTGATTAACTTTATTCACAGAAATGATTGCTCTGCTTCAAAGCTACTACTTCGCTTTGTATAACTATCATATAATGTGACTGGACCATAAGAAAAGTAGTGTATATACAATGTATACACATATGAGCATATCCAGAGAAAGTAAAGTAATAAAAAAAAGAAGAACTATAAGGAAGTGTTGATAACCTTTCTGATCATCTTCATATACAGAAAGCATTGCTGTCTTCCAAATCTGTGTTTTTCCATATGTATATGTTTCATATGCTGTGAGTAAACCCCACGTGAATTACTCTAAGAGCATATTTGAAGTATAAGTCTAGAAATATAGTTATTTTTGAATTTTTAGTACCTGACTGTCACTGGCCTAGATATGTCAGTAAAGGAAAAAAGAGGGTGCCAGTCATGTGATGTCATCAGTGATGTCATCAATGATATTTGTGATGTCATCTCTGATGTCCTGGGTGTTAATCTTAGCAGTGCACGGTGGTGGCGCGAGTAATGGTTGCTTAGCTTACCATAACTGGCGAATTTCAGGGGTTTTTCAGTTTGAACCATGACGTCCCTTTAACAAAGTTTTTTTCACTGAATTTCATACGTTTTTAGTAGGACAACTTAACCATAACGTCCCTTTAACAAAGTTTTTTTTACTGAATTTCATAGGTTTTTGGTAGCTAAACCTAACCATAATACCCTTTTAACAAAGTTTTCTCACTGAATATAGATATAGATAGTATACATTTGATAAATGTTTACTAGGATTCCCTTAGCTTACATACATATAACATGAACGTGGACGGACGCGGTCACCATCAACACTATCCAAAAACGCAGTGGGTATCTTACATTATTCTATCATACAATAAAAACACCAAACAAGTTTAAAAAGTACTACATACATACATTACATTTAATAGTAACTAAGAAGTGAACACTGTATATGTAAGACACCAACCATCCACTGAAATAGTGTTTGCAATATAATGGAATATAAAAAAGCAAAATAAATATGCCTCCAACAGAATTACCTCACAGAAACTGCACAGCAAAAAGCAAGTGCATACCTACACAGCAGTAACACCAAAAGTTTGTAAGAAACTAGTAAGTACACTACATTTATTTCATATATTTATAAACTTTCTGTATTAGGTACACTAAAACTAATATTTTTTTTTTTCACACAGAAATGTCCAGTACTTAGGAATGGCTGGAAGAAAATTTCCCATGCGTAATAAGTGAAGACAGTGATACTAATGGTAGACACAACATTTCTCTATATAAGCCAATTAATAACCATTAGTTTATGCATACTTAACACATTTTTTTTAACAGACCATACATAAACTATAAAAAAATATACCAAGAGAGACATTAGGAAATCCTCTGCAGCGAATGGAACTAAAAATGGATATGTTAATGAAAATGTCATTATTTTAAGACACTTTGTAGAGGACCACATAAAAGAAAAAAAAAATATCACTGTCCCACATGAACCTGTTCCCCTCTCCATGTCCCAGCCAACTATCCCCAAATCCTCCACAGCAAGACAAACATTACGATGAGACTTCCATCCCTTCCTCCCCTCCCATACATCATGTCCAAACCCCTAATTCCCCCGTATTTGTTTCAGTTTCTGCTTTCCCCTCTCTTTCATAATTTTTATACTGTTATACGATAATAACATTTTAAGTGTGTTTGACGCACATTTATTTTATTTGGGATTTCAACACTGTTCATAGAACACCTGCGCACATGCGCACCACACCCTTGGATCCTATGAACATCACGCCTGTCCGTAACTGTGTGTCTCACTTTTAATTAGTTCGGGGTCCCGAACACTGTTGGTGGAACACCCGCGCGCATGCGCACAACCGACCCCGCCCAATTTGGTGTCGTGTGGACAGCTGTCCCATTCACAAACGTGTCCGCAAAGTCATCATGTGCTCGCACCCATGCTGAGCATTTGTCCTTATTTGCGGACACTGTCCAGTCCCCCGAACATTTAAAAAGTGATTTTATGAGCAATCCAAGGTATTTTCCAGTAAATGTTCACCATTGCACATGTCCCAGACAATGTCCCTGGTGATCTACCTACTTTTTGAGCCCTTTCTTGGTGTTCAATCTGTCCGCGGACAGCACGGGTGTCCGCAAATTGCGCACCTGCACCTCTATAAAAGGCCACACCCCAGAGCTGCTCCTCATCCTGTTTTTAGCCTTCCAGGAGAGACACTACTCCACACTGCTGGATTGCTCTTTTGTGTTCCTAAAGTCCTGAGTTGCTGGTTCCTAAGAACTTTGAAGATGGCATCCATGGCTGTTCCTGCTGCAGTTGTTTCTGCATCAAGACCACCCACAACCCCTCCACCACCACCACCACCTCCCCAAAGGCCTGCAGACGGGAACAGGCATGAGGATGCAGAGGCGGATGAAGAGGATGAAGAGGATGAGGTAGTGGAAGTACCTAATACTAGCACTCATTGTGAGTCTTGGGTGTGGCGGTTATTTATCACTATTTATGGAAAGCCAAAAGCTTGTGCCTACAAGGTGATCTGCACTCAGTGCTGCATGGTGATGAGTCATGGCAAGCCTGGTTCGTATATCTATGGTACTACATCAATGAAGCGACACCTAAAATCGTTCCACGGTGGGGCTATTCGTAAGGTTGTACCTTACGATAAACATAGTAGGTTGAGTTCCTCTGAAGCATCATCTGTTTCAGCTCCTGTCACCACAAGAGACACTTCTGTGGGACAGTGCATCCCTCCAGCTGCCTCGCCCACCATTCATGATGCTGTTGAGCCTTACCTTTCGAGGGTCACAATATTGTGCATGCACTGCGACACAGTACTCTGTAGAGGGGAGAACCTTTGTAGTGCTTTCGAGACTGCGGTCAAGGAGCACGAGAAGGTCTGCCCACTACCTTAATAAGGCTCACCCTACATCTTCCTCTCTCCACCTGCCCTTTATTAGCCCCGTGGTTGGGGTCCCTTCCCTATCCTCCTTTCCCCTCCATTTCCTGTGTGTTTAAAAAAAAACAAAAAATATGAAACAACACAAACCAAAAAAAAAGGTTCTTTTTCAGAACTGCCTTTCACAGTTCAAAAATAGAAGTGACAAATAAATAGTGCAGGTCCCTGTTCAATTTGTGGGGGTACTGCCCTATCAGAACCATTTTTCTATGGGAGGAAGTGGTAGCTCTGAAAACAGCCTTTTTGTGGTGTTTTTTTATGTTTCAAATATGGTCAACACCTACTGCAAAATTGATTGCTGTAATTCCCAAAAAGTTTGCAATGCATTTTGTATATTTTGCAGAAAAATCTGATTGCCGGCATAAGTGAGAAGTACTCCATCTCTGCAGAAAATGTGAGCACTACAAAACATAATGTTTTCATTCTGAAAAGAGGACATACCAACATCTCTCAAAAAGGCACAAACAGCCTTGTTAACATTTGTGGACCAAATGAAAAAGAACGCAGCCACATTTGTCTCTGCGCAATACGGGAAAAATTACTCTGGAGTGTGGATACATGTCCATGACTTTCCCAAGTCCTTTTTTCATTGCAAATTGCAAAGAGATTCTAGACACATGTCCTAAACTGTCCTAAACTGTTCCCTCCACAATGAATAATAATAATGTCTGGATGACGCTGTCTCACCAAAGTAGCACAGAGAGATACCAAATCCAGCCACTTCATTCCACACACTCCATGCCAGTGTACTTCCACATGAGGAAATCCAAGATGTGCAGCCACTCCACAGCAATATCCATGCACCTCCAACAAATTTATACACAAATCTCCCAAAATCCAAACAATCTGCTTTCTGAAACACACAGCCATAGCTATTTGCTCTCCTCTCAGGAAAAAGACTTTCTGACAAACTCTCTACTTACACAACCCACCCAGTAAACCTTATTGACCAATCCCTTGCTCTGCTCAGTTTCATTTGCATGCCTCTCAGCCTCAAATTCCCTGTATGTAGTATGCGCTGTCCGTGGACAAATCGTACAATCTGAAAGTGGGGAATTAAAATTTAAATAGTGTGCCCCATTTCCCCTTTGATGTTGGCTCTGAAAAGAGTCTTTTTTTTAAGATGCTTCAGAAAAACCTTTTATTTTGTACTTTTTTGTTTTTTTTCCTTATTTTCCTGTAAAAATCTTCACATTAGCTTCTCCAAAGCAATCCTTATGTTCCAAAAGAGCATGGCATTTCCCATCAAAGATAAAGACATGCCATCTTATTTAAAACAAGCAACAAGCAGAATAAATGTTCTCATTATTACAAAAGAACCTGCCAGCGATAAGCATGAAAGCAAACATGCCTCATTTGATTGCACACCTAGCAACATTTTGCTGAGGACAAAAAACAGAACTATTGTCCCATATTGCCCTAGGTACTAATCCATAAAAAATATTTTGGCATTTGGATGTATTTTCATTACTGCCTGAACCAAGTGTTCCAGATCGTCCAACAAAGTAGGGGCACTGACATAGCCCAAATGCAAAGCACAACAGTGCAAAACAACTACATGTGGACTGTTCACCCTGCCCCTATCTCCACAAACTTGTACAATTCCCTGCACATTGAAACCAGGCACAGTGCTCCACACCACCTCCACTCCTTTAACATCAACATTGTTTGCCACACTCCTGCATTTAGCATACTGCTCCAAACCATGTACAAACATATCTCCAACCACCAACACCCTGACTTTCTCCACCTGTGCCATCTTCACTACACACAGCCTCTTTCAACACAAACTACAACCTCAACATCTGATTGGCTGATCCTTACAGTCCTATTTCCATGGAAGATATGTTGAGAAGTCCTGTATGTGGCACAACCTGTCCGCGGTTCTCTCCGCAGAGTGTGTAACACTGGGCAGCCCTTCTACCCTTTCAACTTCACTCTCTGCAACACTTCCTCATTGGCTACTGTTAAGCAGTCACACAATCATCCACCAATCACATCCAAGAACTCTACATCTAACTCCATCATCACAGATCAGTACTTTAGATGTACTATTGATCACTCAGCACAATTGGGCTGTGACTGCAAAGGACCTACAGCAACAACTACTATAAAACTCCCCAAGATTTCTACTTTGTCATGCATGCTGGACGCTACGCTCGTAGAACAGCTAGACCGTTCTATTCCAAATGGAGGTTATTCGATACGTTACCGGGAAAACGACGTTTGCACTTTTCACGTCGCTAACTTCACGTGACTTTTGCTTCGTCACGTGAACTACGGTATTATGTATTTAAGCAGCGTAGAAACTTCACTCGCTGCTTCTGATCGAATCTATTGGTGTTGTGTAGCTGAACCTCTGATCTGCATCCTGGCATATTTCTACAGCTACTTTTGGGCCTTCAATAGCGTGTGTTCCGCCACACGCTGATTCCTGGAGCTATTCCTTCGCGTGATAATTCACACGCGTTCTCTGTCTTCAAGCGTGGCTGGTCCGGACTGCGGGAATCCTGCCCGCGTGTACATCCACACGTACACTCTGTCTTCATATGCGGCTGGCCCGGACTGCGTAAATCCTGCCCGCGTGTAATCCCACACGCGCACGTTGTCTCCAAACGCGGCTGTTCCGGACTGCGGGAACACCGCCCGCGTGTAATTCCACACGCGCTCTCTGTCTTCAAGCGCGCCTGGCCAAGGCTGCGTAAATCCTGCCCGCGTGTAAAATCCACACGCGCTCTCTGTCTTCAAGTGCGGCTGGCCATGGCTGCGTAAGTCCTGCCCGCGTGTAAAATCCACACGCGCACGTTGTCTTCACTCGCGGCTGGCCCAGACTGCGTGAATCCTGCCCGCGTGTAATATCCACACGCGCTCTCTGTCTTCAAGTGCGGCTGGCCAAGACTGCGTAAATCCTGCCCGCGTGTAAAATCCACACGCGCACGTTGTCTTCACACGCGGCTGGCCCAGACTGCGTAAATCCTGCCCTCGTGTAAAATCCACACGCGCACGTTGTCTTCACACGCGGCTGGCCCAGACTGCGCGAATCCTGCCCGCGTGTAATATCCACACGCGCACGTTGTCTTCAAACGTTATTTTCTTCGCGGCTGTTTATAACCGCGTGTACTTTGTTTTTCCTTAAAAAGTGCGCTATTTCTAACTCCTGCATCTGTGGAATTAACAGAAGGATTGACCCCTATAGTGGGAAGGAAGCTTTTCAAGGATTATTGGAAGGTGACATTGAACTGAACTTTTGGACGCTATCCTGTGGTGAATTCAACCCGTATCTAGCGTGAGCCTCGTTCCGTTCGGGATAAGTCTCCCTTACTAATTTCCCCTTCCTTGTCGTTTGTTCTTCATTCAAATCCATCAAGAGACTTCTGGATTATTCTACCCTAAACTAAAGGTCAGTGTGAACATTCCTGTCATTATCTAATTCATCATACTCAGGTTGGAGTAGTTATTCATGATACTTTAATTTGTCCTAGGCTGGCTTTCTATACCTTACCCACGCCCTTTCCAGTGATCCATCGCTCTGCCTGTTTTATCAGCCAGAGGGTTGTATCATTTGGAAGGTCTTCAATTTACTTCACAACTATCAAATCGTGTGAACAGGGATCCGGAAGACCCTACCTCCTGTATCCTTTTGAGTATTGTATCCTTTTCAGTTAATACTTTGGTACATTCTGACAGAATCAGAAGCCATGGAGGGTACGGATCCTTTAGCTGTTTTGACACAGTTGATCAGCGATTTGAGAAATGAAATGGTTACAGCACAGGACATGTTACGGCACCGTATGGACGTTATGCTAGACGCCCTACATGGTAGTCCTCAGGGAGCACAGGTGCTGATGGCTACTGCATCTGGATCTGGGACTACGGCACCCCCACAGGAAACTATTAATGTGGTTATGCCCACTCAGTTTCCCTTGGCCCCTCCGGAACGGTTCACGGGTGATCCCAAAACCTATAGAACCTTTGTAAATCAGTGCCGACTCCATTTTCTTTGCCGTCCTACATCTTTTCCTGATCTAACCACAAAAGCAGCCTTCGTGCTTTCCCATTTAGGGGGCACAGCTGCTGCTTGGGCTAACCCTTTGTTGGAAACAAATAGCCCTTTGTTGTACGATTGTGACGATCTCTTGACTGCTATGAGTAAAGTCTTTGACATGCGTTACTCTACTCAAGCCACAGATTTAGAGTTGCTTAACCTACAACAAGGCAGCCAACCCCTTATGTCTTACGTTGCCCGGTTCAATCAACTGACGGCGGAAACCCAATGGCCTGACAGCAAGAAAACGGCTGTTTTCTACAAGGGTCTTTCTGAAGAACTGAAAGATGCCTTATCTACAGTTCCTGTGGTTCCTACGGGTTTTCCAGAGTTGCTCGATTTGGTTCTACAAATCGACGCCCGAAGGAATGCTCGAAAGGGAGAGAAAAAGCCCTTCATGCCAGTCTCGGGGCGGTCAGAGACACCAGCAGTCATCTCTAACGACCCTGAACCCATGCAGATTGGTGCTGTGAGAGGCCGATTGTCCAATGCAGAACGGGAGAACCGAAGAAAAAACCACTTATGTATGTACTGTGGTTCTTCCGAGCATTTATTGGCAACATGTCCTAAAAAACCCATCAAGCGTGCGGGAAACGCCAAAACTCGACAATAGCAGGAGTCCCTATGTCGAGTGTTTCATCGGACTCCAGTACCATTCCTAAACATGCACCTGTAATAGTTCAGGTGACGTTACGTTGTGATGAGCGAGAAGTGGTTTCCAAGGCCATGGTTGATTCTGGAGCCACCAGCAATTACATAGACATCACTTATGCCAAGAACTGTTCCTTACCCCTTGTAAACAAAAAAAGACCTGAAACGGTGAACACCGTGGACGGATCTGTTTTGACTTCTGGGATGGTAACCCAGGAGACGGTACCTGTTCAGATGACCTTATCGAATAATCATTCAGAAGAAATCATCTTCGATGTTATTGCTGCTCCACAGTACGAGATCATACTTGGTCTTGCATGGTTAACCCTTCACAATCCTGCTGTTGACTGGGTTTCGGGATCGCTCCAATATCCTTCGATTCATTGCAATGAACATTGCTTTACCAGTCAGGAGGTGTCAAATAAACAACACATATTGGCCTCTATGGTGGAGGATTCAACTATCAGCGTTGTACATCAATGCGACAATATCATACCATGCGAATACGCTGATTATGCTGATGTCTTTGATAAAGGCCAGGCAGAACAATTACCTCCTCATCGACAGTACGACTGTCCTATCGAATTGATTCCTGGTGCCAAAATTCCTACAGGCCGTGTTTATTCACTAACACCTAAAGAAGATGTTGTGTTAAAAGAATACATTGATAAAGCGCTAGCAATGGGCTTTATACGGCCCTCACAATCACCTGCTGCATCTCCTCTATTCTTTGTTCCTAAGAAAGAGGGAGATCTCAGACCTTGCATTGATTACAGGGCACTTAATGATATCACCATCAAAAACCAATACCCCTTACCACTAATAAACGTTCTGTTGGATCAATTAGGCACTTCCAGTTATTTCACCAAATTGGACTTGCGAGGTGCATACAATTTGGTTTGCATTCGTGAAGGCGACGAATGGAAGACCGCTTTTAAGACACGGTATGGTCTTTACGAATATTTGGTGATGCCTTTTGGTCTGTGCAATGCTCCCGCCACATTTCAATTCTTCATGAATGATATATTCAGAGACATAATGGACCAATTTGTGGTTATCTATCTGGATGACATTCTGATCTACTCATCATCTTTATCGGAACACGTCAGACATGTTTCTACAGTCCTACAAAGACTCAGGGAGAACCATCTTTATGTGAAAGCCGAAAAATGTGTCTTTCATTCACAGGAAGTGGAATTCCTTGGTTACGACATTACCAATCTAGGTGCTCGTATGAATCGTTCCAAGGTAAAGGCCGTCTTGAATTGGCCGATTCCGCATAATGTCAAGTCACTACAGTCTTTCTTAGGCTTTGCGAATTTCTATCGCAGATTTATCCATTCCTTTTCCAAAACAGTAGCTCCTTTGACGGCTTTAACTAGTTCTAAAGTTCCTTTCTGTTGGAACCAACATGCCCAAGCAGCATTCGAAAAGCTGAAGGAAGCATTTACCACTGCACCCGTGCTTCAACATCCGGATCCTGATCGCCAGTTTGTCGTTGAAGCGGATGCATCCAGTGTCGCTATTGGTGCAGTACTCTCACAAGTTTGCACAGAAACCAAGGAGGAACACCCAGTGGCTTTCTTCTCTCGCAAACTCACCTCATATGTACGGAACTACACCGTCACTGAGCGGGAACTACTGGCTATCAAAGATGCTTTCCGAGAATGGCGTCATCCTCTTCTTGGGGCCAAACAACAGGTGTTGGTGTACTCTGACCATAGAAATCTCCAAGCATTCAAATCCATGAAATGCCTTACGGCCCGTCAGGCCAGATGGCATGTCTTTTTTGCCCAATACGATTTCCAGGTCACCTATCGTCCTGCCCGAGAACATGTTAAGTCGGACGCTTTGTCCCGTATGAGTGAAGAGGCGCAGGAAGAAAAACAAGTACAGATTCAGCTGTTGGCAGATCATGTAATATGTAGTTGTTCGGTTCAACCATCCCTAAAAACCGAAGTACAAGAGTGGGTAAAAATTCATCCACAAGTAGTCCAGGATATGAATCTGGACGTACATAAGGGTTTACCATTCACACAAGGAGTACTTTATCTACCAACTCCTTCAATGCGGAATAAAGCCCTCAAATGGAATCATGATTCCTTGATTGCAGCCCATCCTGGACGGAAGAAAACACTGGAGCTGCTCAAAAGGTGGTGCTGGTGGCCATCCATGGCAACAGATGTTATAAACTATGTATCTTCTTGTTCTGTATGTATCCAATGTAAGAATACTCCTGGTAAACCAGTGGGCTTACTCCAGTCCCTACCTGTCCCTAACAAACCATGGGACATGATATCTATGGACTTTGTGGTAGAACTCCCCCCAAATCAGGGATATGATACCATATGGGTCGTAGTGGATTATTTCACTAAATTGGCTCTTTTTATTCCCTGTATTGGTTTACCAACTGCTGCTGTTCTGGCTGAACTATTCATCCAACATGTATTTCGTTTCTTTGGTCTACCATCAGTAATCATTACAGACATGGGCTCACAGTTTGCGTCACGCTTTTGGAGAGCTTCAACATCTGCATTACTGATTGATGATAGAATGTCCAGTGCTTATCATCCTCAAACTGACGGACAGACTGAAAGGGTCAATTGTACTATGGAACAATATCTGCGGTGTCTGTGTTTGCAATACCAATCGGATTGGCTCACGGTACTGCCGGCGGCTGAATTCGCCTATAACAACTCTTATCATAGTGCCATAGGCACTTCACCGTTCTATGCTCTCTATGGACAACACCCCCGATCAATACCTCTGGATTCCGGTCTATCCTTGGACACGCCTGCCGCAGGCCGTACTTTTCGTGATCTGAAGAGATTACAGAGAAAGGTGAAGCAGCAATTGGAGCAGGCTAAACGACGTGACAAGTTCTATGCTGATGCTCATAGAGTACCCGCACCTGTCTATAAGGCTGGTATGAAAGTCTGGCTGTCCACTAAGAACTTAAGAATTCCAGGCAAAAAGAAATTGTTGCCTAAATACATCGGTCCGTATGTAGTGCTCCAAGTTCTTAATCCTGCTGCTGTACATCTGGCTTTGCCACAACGATGGCGAGTGCATCCTGTATTCCACGTGTCACTCATTAAGCCATTTTCTGAAGCTACTAGACTGCCTGAACGGCCTGTTGCTATTTCTGTGCGGGGTTCAGATGAATACGAGGTACAAGACATACTGGATATGAAACTACGTTCTGGTAGACCATATTATCTGGTGGATTGGAAGGGCTATGGTCCCGAAGATAGGTCCTGGGAACCTCTTTCTAATATTCATGCTCCTGCTTTATTGAAGCGCTTTCACACAAGAAGGGGAGAGGTTGTCCCTTTGGGGGATGGCACTGTCATGCATGCTGGACGCTACGCTCGTAGAACAGCTAGACCGTTCTATTCCAAATGGAGGTTATTCGATACGTTACCGGGAAAACGACGTTTGCACTTTTCACGTCGCTAACTTCACGTGACTTTTGCTTCATCACGTGAACTACGGTATTACGTATTTAAGCAGCGTAGAAACTTCACTCGCTGCTTCTGATCGAATCTATTGGCGTTGTGTAGCTGAACCTCTGATCTGCATCCTGGCATATTTCTACAGCTACTTTTGGCCTTCAATAGCGTGTGTTCCGCCACACGCTGATTCCTGGAGCTATTCCTTCGCGTGATAATTCACACGCGTTCTCTG
The DNA here is from genome assembly GCF_040938575.1 of Ambystoma mexicanum. Taxonomy (NCBI): domain Eukaryota; kingdom Metazoa; phylum Chordata; class Amphibia; order Caudata; family Ambystomatidae; genus Ambystoma; species Ambystoma mexicanum. The sequence goes on along the minus strand of NC_090921.1, from coordinate 929,648,688 downwards.
TCTTCAAGCGTGGCTGGTCCGGACTGCGGGAATCCTGCCCGCGTGTACATCCACACGTACACTCTGTCTTCATATGCGGCTGGCCCGGACTGCGTAAATCCTGCCCGCGTGTAATCCCACACGCGCACGTTGTCTCCAAACGCGGCTGTTCCGGACTGCGGGAACACCGCCCGCGTGTAATTCCACACGCGCTCTCTGTCTTCAAGCGCGCCTGGCCAAGGCTGCGTAAATCCTGCCCGCGTGTAAAATCCACACGCGCTCTCTGTCTTCAAGTGCGGCTGGCCATGGCTGCGTAAGTCCTGCCTGCGTGTAAAATCCACACGCGCACGTTGTCTTCACTCGCGGCTGGCCCAGACTGCGTGAATCCTGCCCGCGTGTAATATCCACACGCGCTCTCTGTCTTCAAGTGCGGCTGGCCAAGACTGCGTAAATCCTGCCCGCGTGTAAAATCCACACGCGCACGTTGTCTTCACACGCGGCTGGCCCAGACTGCGTAAATCCTGCCCGCGTGTAAAATCCACACGCGCACGTTGTCTTCACACGCGGCTGGCCCAGACTGCGCGAATCCTGCCCGCGTGTAGTATCCACACGCGCACGTTGTCTTCAAACGTTATTTTCTTCGCGGCTGTTTATAACCGCGTGTACTTTGTTTTTCCTTAAAAAGTGCGCTATTTCTAACTCCTGCATCTGTGGAATTAACAGAAGGATTGACCCCTATAGTGGGAAGGAAGCTTTTCAAGGATTATTGGAAGGTGACATTGAACTGAACTTTTGGACGCTATCCTGTGGTGAATTCAACCCGTATCTAGCGTGAGCCTCGTTCCGTTCGGGATAAGTCTCCCTTACTAATTTCCCCTTCCTTGTCGTTTGTTCTTCATTCAAATCCATCAAGAGACTTCTGGATTATTCTACCCTAAACTAAAGGTCAGTGTGAACATTCCTGTCATTATCTAATTCATCATACTCAGGTTGGAGCAGTTATTCATGATACTTTAATTTGTCGTAGGCTGGCTTTCTATACCTTACCCACGCCCTTTCCAGTGATCCATCGCTCTGCCTGTTTTATCAGCCAGAGGGTTGTATCATTTGGAAGGTCTTCAATTGACTTCACAACTATCAAATCGTGTGAACAGGGATCCGGAAGACCCTACCTCCTGTATCCTTTTGAGTATTGTATCCTTTTCAGTTAATACTTTGGTACATTCTGACATACTTGCAGATTCATGCACATCCACATGCATGAATACAGACTACAGGTATGAATATTTTCTACAGAGTACATATACAGCTCTAATAGGAATATATATAAACAGACTAACTGCCAACTACCCTGTATAAACTGTAAAATGAACGTACTGTAATTTCTCCCATCTGCTATGATGCAGTGTCACTTACAAACCTGTCTGCTCACCAAATTTTTGTTTACACACACAGCTATCTAAAAAAATTGTTATTTCATATTAAAAGATGGGAGAGATAACAGTATAATTATGAAAAAGGCTGTCTAGTGTTATCAAATCCTTCTGCTTTATTCCCCACTCCTTCACAAATTCATACATTGCATGCTTTTCTGTACAATCTCTGCCATTTACCCTGTAAAAATAGCAAACAATGCATATGATTATTTCTTCTATTTCTTAACATCCAGTAACATAGCCTTACAAAAAAACAGGTGTGCTCTATACGTTTATTAATATACTCATTTATATAACATATTCAACTAACATATTCTAAGTAAAATATTCAGGATGCACATAGGCAAAGGAAAGTGAATGTTCATAATATGCTCAGTTATAAGAAAACACTACTACTACAAAATCAATGTCTGCATTAACAAAAGTGCTATAAACACACATATTCACTAACTTCTTTCTTTTACAATTGCAGTGAAGACCACTCTCATGGAAAGCAGCAGCAGCTGAAGTAAGCTGAAGTACGAACAAGAACTTAGAAGAAACCTACTCTTTCCATACAAAAAGTAAGTGCAATACTAACTTAACATTCTAACTGTTACTCAAACACACTAACATTTTAGTATTGTAGAACAAACAAGTGCATTAACCATCTACCATTAGATTTTGTATTAGTGTTTTCCCTTACCAGCTGCATACTTTATATTGTCATCTGACCAGTAGCAACGGCAACCCTGTACCAGAGCGCCCACATCCAGGATTGTCCACATAAGCAGCACATAGGCAAAGCAAAGTGTAGGTGCATACTGTGCTCAGTTATAAGAAAACACTACTACTACTACAAAATCAATGTCTACATTAACAAAAGTGCTATAAACACACACATTCATTAACTTCTTTCTTTTACAATTGCAGTGAAGATCACTCTCCTGGAAAGCAGCAGCATCTGAAGTAGGAACAAAAACTTAGAAGAAACCTACTCTTTCCATACAAAAAAGTAAGTACAATACTAACATAACATTCTAACTGTTACTCAAACACACTAACATTTTAGTATTGTAGTACAAACAAGTGTATTAAACCTCTACCATTAGATTTTGTATTAGTGCTTCCCCTTACCAGTTGCATAATTTATATTGTCATTGACCAGTAGCAAAGGCAACCCTGAACCAGAGCGCCCACATCCAGGAATGTCCACATAAGCAGCAATCTGCCAATCTTACCACGAGGCATGCACCTTTAAAGATGGCCGTCCGCAGAATTGGATGACCATCAGCAGCACCCTTCTTGCCTCCACTATGCCATGGTGGCTCCCAATTGGCTGCTGGCCCATTATCACTGCCCAATCCAAACCAGCAGGCGAGAGCCAGCCCGTCCGCACAAAGGCACTACCCACAAAGGCTTCCCCTGTCCAAGCCAGATCCTCTGCTGCATCTTTTCGACTCCGTGGAAGGAGCAGGAGCTCCCCCTTACACTGCAGGAGCAGTGTTACAGCCAGGAAAATGCCCTCTGTATGAGGCTGCTGCAAAGTAAGCCGGATGGCTAATTTTCTCAAAACTTTCAAAATCTAGATTTGTTTTTCTGCTGACACCGGGATCTACCTTGACCAGTAGCTACAGCAACCCTGTACCAGAGTGCCTGCATCCAGGAATGTCCTCATAAGCAGCAATCCGGCATTTCTTACCACGAGGCTTGCACCTTTAAAGATTGCCGCCCACAGAATTGGATGACCATCAGAAGCACCCTTCTTGCTTCCACTATACTAGGGTGGCTCCCGATTGGCCTGCTGACCCATTATCACTGCCCAATCCAAACCGGCAGGTGAGAGCCGGCCCTCCCCCACAAAGGCACTCCCCTGTCCAAGCCTGTCAGAACCGAAGGAGCCTGGGGCCACAGACAGCCGCTCGCGCCCTGCCTGAAGTAAGCGTTTGCCCACCGAGCCCCGATACTCCCTGACTTTGCCGAGGTAACAGCACTTATGTGCACTTCAAGCGTGTAAGCAAAGCTTAATTACTTTTTACTCCGCACATTCGACCTCTGCCAACTGTCTTCAAATATATACACCGCAATGTTTGTAATAATGCCATAAACCCAGCATGCTTCAGTCCACACTGTACGAGCACACCTGCCTCCATATCTCTGCTTGTTATTCTCAGCCAGCCTAACTCTCTAGCCACTAATGCTAATGCCTAAGCCCCTGGCTGCACTGATCTAGTTCATCCTATGGCATGCACAATTGAACATAGATGATTTCATCACTTATTTGAAAACCACATAGTGTACTACTATTCAAGCTAAAGGGCACTGATATAGCCTACCCTGCCGAATTTGCCACTGTTTAGCATACATTGCCATTGTTGTCCATGGTCTCTGCTAAAGTGTCTGCCATTGCCTACACTGTCTCCAGTCCTACTGCTAAAATGTTCTGACCCTGCACATACTGGCCACTTTGTCTCTGCTAAGCATATTATCACATAGCCTACCTGATCTGTGACCTTTATCATATCTGTTGGAAACAGCCTAGCTGTCGCTGCTCCAGTGCACTTTGAATTAGCCATATTGCAACCTGTACTTTCTCTCAGTATGTGCACCATGCCAGTCCTCCACATTGAACTGTATGCCGCCCACTGTTGAAATGTGCACTGCCCACCTTCCTCACAAAGTTGCTGCCCAGTTTGAAATGCATGTTTCCCATTTAGAAATGCTCACATATGGCCACCTATTTAACAATTGTTGCCTATACCGAATGCATGCCACCCACTGCTGAAATGTGTAATGCTCTCCCTCTTCTAACAGCTACTGCCCATTTCAAAATGTATGCTGCCCTCATCTAACCGACCAGTGCTTACCTCGTGCTAAGCCACCAGTCGAGTCGAACACAGTCCTAGCTACTAACCACCCCAGTCCACTCAACAGCACCCACGCTAAATCATGTCCCCCACACTCCCACACTCCCACAACGTACCACCCACACCCTTCCTACCAGCTTTACACATAGGCACACAGACATTAGAATATACTCCGACACTCCAAACTACCAAGCAAATTCATAGCATCACGGCACCCAAGCCTGACTACGGTTGACAAGCTAAATCTCACCCTATGAGAAATCAAACACTAGGCTCCAGATCTGCCCATTGCTCAACCATCTCCAAAACACACCCAGTAAAGCAACCCCACCCCCCACCATTACCGACAGCCACCCTAATGCCTAGTACTTCTAAACGGGCATTCCTACTAGCATCCCTACTAAAAACCAAACCACAAACAAATAATAACTCCATTCCAATGTGCACTTATTAATGCATGCTCCCTGCCAGCACATGCCACAGAGATTCACAACCTCATTACCTATTTAGATCTAGACATCATAGCTATCACCAAGACTTGGCTACACAAAGGCTCTGGTCCTGCCATCTGCCAAACCCTATCATCAGGATACATCATCCTGCGCCGAGACCGAACCTCCAGCAAAGGCGGAGGGGTAGCATTAATTCTTAGGGAATCTATTAATGCCAGGCAACTAAAAAACACTGAGACAGAGAACTTTGACCTGCTATCAGTAAAAATATCACCCCCGCCAAATGATACCATAACACTCCCCAGGCCCAACTGATGACTTCCAACCCAAAATCAGCCATATCTTAGGAGACAACCTAAAAATGAACACAAGAGTCATTCTCTTAGGTGACCTTAACCTGTGCTTCCAAGACTGCAAAGACATTAAAGGTGTGCGGGAGTGAGGGGCCATTTGGGCCCTCTGCCATGCATTCAGTACAGTTTGGACCATGTGCCTCCCAATGGTGGGGGACGCCTCCATCTCCCCTATGTTAATATCAGCCTTATACAGGCATTGGCGTAGATGGGGCTGTTGCGCGGGATACGTGGCAATTTGTTTGTGCACCCTCGACTCCATCTTTTTGAACTAGGCCTCACTGCGATAATACGAAAAAGCTTCTCTCCTCTTAGCAGCGCCGTGCACACTGTGCACAAGGCCCCCACCCTTTCTCACTGTGCCTGAATGTTTTGTAGCTCCAGTCTCATGCTCGAGCCAGAGGCAAATGCAACAAAAACAAATGTAACATCTTGCTCTTCCTCTGAGATCATTGTCCTTGTGTGAACCGGCCTGAACCAGGCCTTGTAACTCATCCATCTCCACAAACCTGCCTGTGCCCCCTCACCATCGCTATTGGAAAAATACTGCCAGTGTAACCCTGTGTCCCTGCAAGGTATTTTCTTGATGTACCAGATACGTGACCCTGTCATGAAGCCCACCACAGCATGCCCTTAGCTAAAATCAGACCTCTGTCACAGTATATTGTCTCCCGCCACTAACAAACATCAACTTTCTCCCCCAGCCTCTTTGATGAGTCCGGACCCACGCCACAATCAATGTTATCATACAGGTCCAGACCCTCAACCTGGTACCCCATATAAGTCCCAATAAGTAATGGTGCAATTACACAAATACAATTTATGTGTTTATAATGATTTGTTCAAAGGAGTTATAATGACTATTATTTAGTGCATTATGTTAGCTTAGTTAGCGGCCACCTTGCCTCACAGTGGCCTGAACCTCACCCCGCCCGGACACAGGCATATGGACCTTGTGACGCTCACCATCCCGTAAACCGAACAACCAATCCGGAAGGAGCAACACCTACAGCAACCTATGCTATCCAATCTTGTGTCCATGTAGTCCCTTATATGATGATGACATTCGTGACGATTTCTGTCTTCATTAACTGATGTAATTGTAATGTTTGCCAGAGCGCTCTTGGCAGCAGAGTTCTCTGCATGCCAATTCTTGATAAAAAAACACTAACTCTTGCAACCTGTTCTCTTAGTCTCATTCCCCGTTGGGGTGTTTCTATTATTTGTATTGCATGTGCTAAAACGGGGATGGGCCTTTACATTTGGTGACCCCCCGCAACGTGATTTGGGACAGGTGCCCCAAAGCCCTGTGCCATGCGCCGAGATCCAGGACGCCCCCAGCAAAACCATCGCCTCCGCAGTTGACCAGCCCATGCGCACAACGAGAGGGTCCAAGGGTTCCCGGTTACCGAATACCCAACTAAAAAACTGCTTGCCGAGGCGGGCCACGGCTTGGTTGGGGTGCGGACCAGATTGTGGATAGACCGTGAATGGTGGCTCTCAGACCACCCAACTGAACACGTGAGTACCGTTTGCGAAAGTTTCAGAGGGATAAAAGAGGGGTTGGGAGAAGGGGAACAGATAACGGAGTGGGCAAGACAAAAGTTAGGGCAAATTCATGGTCTGTGTGAATGTTACTGAGGCTTTTTCTTATCTATCCTTTATATGGCTGTTAGATTTTTGTGGAGAAAAAAATAAGTAAAAGAGGTACAAGGGATCCTAGCCCGAAGGAGGTAGAAGGCGGCGCCGCGTAGCATTGTCTCGTCCAGTGCAGGTAACTAAGTGAAGATAAAGAGAAAACAGTAAGTCTCATATATTTAGTAGGCTCGGAGTAGTAATTTAGAATATTCTTTTTCCGTGTGAGCAGAACTCTTGGTGAGATAGATTGAAGTGGGCTTAGATGTGGGGAGTGCATGAGAAAGCAAGGTTGAGTGGAATCAATTGAAACAAATAAAAAGGGGAACAAAACGGAGGTAGTTCATGTTATGTGTTTATGTGCTTTATGTTCATGTACAACAGTGTTACATGTTGGTCTGTTAAGTAAGTACCTATGTATCTGTGAATCGAAAAAGAATTAAGGTTGATCAGGAAAATCGGTGATGAAATGTGTGAGTAATATGATAGACATGTTGAAAAGTGGCAAATAATGAATACCTTTTGAAATATTGTGTGGTTCCAGCGAGGTGGAGTAAGTAAAAAGGTTCTTGAAATATTGTTGGCACCAAAGGTTAAACAAAGTTGAATAAGAATTGTCACAAGATAGAGATTGCTGGCTGATTGATTGTGTATTTATCCCCAGAAAGTGAAGTGACCAACAATAAGAGTACAAATACAATATCATGGGAGGGACAACACCATTAGCACACCTGTGTCAGCATCTCCCTTTGTACAGTGAGAAAATACAAAAGTATCACGATCAGTGGGTGGTGGAAATAAAAGGAGACAGCGTAACGCCTATATGGCCGGAGCAAGGGTCCTTCGACAAGAGGGTATTGGATCTAGTATCCACACACTTGCTTGCGAAATACAGGGGAAAGCCATTGCAGAACAGAAAGGAAGTGCTAGATATGTGGCGAATGTTTTGAGGAAGTAGAACCTACAGACGAGGTAAGTAAGGATGCAATAGTTGAGAGAGAAAAGGTGCCAAAAGGAGGAGATGTGGGTACAGGGGGAAAATGCACGACAACCACAACAGAGAATGACACTACCAAAATATACCCGTTGGTGACAAGGCCTGCCGTGGGGTACAGTGAGCCTCTATATGTGCCAACATGCACCACACCAACGAAACGACCCCGGCAGCGGTTTCTGCCACTGCACCACCCCCGTATGAAAGAGAAGGGCTGTACGGCCCAACCAGTGCCCCAACAGTGAATTTGGCACGATTAACAGGAGATTTAGACAGACAGCTTGTGCATGCACAATTAGAGATAACACAGTTACAAGCCCTGTGCGACAGGGGCCATATGTTGCCAGGGGAAGGGGAAGTACCACCATTAATGTTGGGCAACCTCACACCTCTGCCAAGCGGTACAGGGGGATCTACACTATCCCCGCCACCTCCGCCAGCACAGATACCAAAAGGGCAAGAACAAGAATGGAAATCAGGTGAGTTTCTGTTCCATTTAAATGGCAAACCTGTGTAAATAATATGGATAATATGGTCAGCAACACCAGATAGCCAGAGAGGGGATGCCCAAGAAGGAAGGGAACAAGAAGAGGAAGTAGAGGAGGTATGGTGTAATTTGGATGAGTATGAAGAGGGAGTGGCAGTGACAGGATCTCCATTGCCATTCCCATTCGAGGAAGAGGATGAAAGGGCCCCGGCAAGATGGCAAGGGAGGTTAAGGCAGAGAGTTGGAAACATGCTGGTAAATAAAACAAGGAAGGGAACGGTAAGTAAGAGAGGAGGGAAAGCAAAGCTACAAATGCCTCTGATACATAACGTACAGGGAGGCCACACTACATACCGTGGGCACAAATGGATAAGAATTAACTGTTGAAACAGGGAAATGAATACATGCATTTGAAAAGAACACAGCGGGATTACCATTGGCTATAGGGGATGTGACAAGTTTGCCTGTGTCCGCTGTTGGTGATCAAGCAGACGCAGTGTGGGTGAAGGCAGGGTTCCCGGGAGTGACAATGAGCTGTGACCGCCAGTGTAAGTGATTTCAATCCGGCACTTCACCTAAGTCAATGCCCAGCGTGGGATGCACAACTAAAACCCTTAATTATTTATTTGTGTCTATAAGTTCTTTTATTCTGAACGATGTACCCACTTATATCACGCTCCTCTCTTAGAACCCTCCCCCGCCAGTCACACTGAACCAGGAAGCAGGCTGGTTTGTAAAGTTATCATATTTATTTATGTATTGCGCAATATATATCACACTATTCTTAATGGTTATACGATAATCACCAATGGGGTGATGTCACACTAAACAATCTCTTTAATCACAAGGAGCAATGATGGGAAAAATAATGCAGCACAGAAATAACACTCTTGTGTGTGTTCAATCAAATGGCAATGTGATTCCATTTCCCCTGCACATCCCTCAATCCCCCAATATGCAATATAAAGAGATAGAAAGAGAGGGAACAGGTTTCAGGAATGCAGAATTCAAGCAAATAGTATCAATCCCAATTCCCTCCCCCCCCAGCAAAACCCATAGAAAAACAGGAATGATTGGCAAACTGTCAAAAATTGTTTTAAAGTTGGCTTGAATAGAATGGGTAAAACACTGAATAAGGTTTAATTCACTTAAATGGTTGCAAATCTAATCAAAGCCAATTTATATGGTTTCAGACAAACACTAGCAATGATTTGAGAGTAATCAGCAAGTTGAGAACTTAATTTTGAGGTTGGGTGCAATGAAAAGCTATTTTACACATTGCAGATGTTTGCCAAACGAAAACTTCTCAGCAACCGTTTATGCGCGCGGTAAACGCGATTGTGGAAAAACTATAAGGTTTTGGGTTCGTTAGAAAGCTTAGGATGTTAGCTACAAGTAGAGACTTACATTTTGTTTCTAGCATAAAATATGAAGAAGTTATGGACATTTTCGTGGAGGTTGTTTTTTTTCAGTTAGCAGCAAAATTGTAAAACAAGGATGCACTTTTAGGTCCTTTACACTAGGTATAGACTATGAAGAAACACACTACACGACAGCACAGCCACCAGACCAGGACATCTCTGAATGTTTTTTGCCCACCGAGAAACTTGCCTTCTTCAGAAAATATATCAGTGCAAAGATGATTTTAACAATATTATTACAGAAGGACTATAGGATAAGAGAGAGAGTTCAGGCAAGACAAAAAGGATTTCTAGCAATACAGTTCTGGAAAAAAGATTTGATTTGGATAGGGATGACTATGGACAGTAGATAGGCTAGTGACACTCCTATGCTATGGATACTCACTACCAATGTTTTGAAGGGAACCATCAAGGATTCTGGTTCTGGTTAGGGATACTTTCTGGGACAGTCTGCTGGGCACACCGGACTGGTCTGGTTCAGCGATCAGCAAGGAACTTTGGACACCGTACGGCAGGACTGGACAGCAAGGCGCTCTGGTCTACACTGTGCAGCATGACTGGACTGGATCTGCAATGGCTCTCTGGTCTGCACAGCATGGTACAGCACCAGATTGGGATTTAATCTTCCCTTCTCGATATGAAGATAATTATTTGACAGGTAAGCAGTTACAGCACAGCCTGGCTGCTTCTTTGGTTTCCCCTTTAAGTTGAGTGATGGGTTCTGGAAGTTAGGCCCACCTGAAAGTGGTTCAGCTATGCTCTGAGCCTTTCTGCTTGCAAAGTTTCAGTAGTCTGGAACAAGCAGTATGAATGGATCTTCTTCAGAGTGCTTTGCCAGTATCGGGATGGTGGGTGGATCAGTGTTTTCCTAGGTCCTCAGCTGTCTCTATTTATGTGTTTGATGAAGGGGTGGGTAAGCTGAATTATCCTAAGCGCACCCCCTAAGTAGTCTATTGGCTAGAAATCATGATTATGTGGTTTATGAGGCAAAACACCCTCCCCTTTGCCTTTTGCACATAAAATCTATTTTTGATATAATACATCTTTACATGTGTACAATCTTTATACCAATAACATACATAGATCACATATTTTGTGGAGGGAGCAAACCCTTTTAAAAGCCTTGTTGCTGTGAGATCTTGGGTCTGGATTTGACAGATTTTCACACTTTTTTGTCCGGGACACAACATCTGATTTGTCCAGAATTTTGTACATATGTGTACATGATATTTGGACATAAATAAAATTGCTACAAAACTAGAATATTCACTGTGCCTTCCCTGAACATCGCGCAGATCTCTGGCACCTCTTAGAATGTGCACAAAAACATCACATTAACACTGCTACGAATTCTACAATTCTTACAATTTTTACAAATTTGCACAGTCCTTTATCAGTCTTTTTAGAAATATGTTTTCTGTGCATTGTGAATCAACAACAATGTCTGTCTACACCTCCATCTTGTAGCTCAAGAGCAATCCCTGCCTTTTTCCTCTGGCAGAGACCACTGTTGACACTTTACAATCTGCATATCCTTTCAGCCAAGGAAGGTTCATTGTCTCTCCCAGGAGCAACCCCAGTGCCCATCCCCTCTTAATCAACACCTGCATGTGAGTTCCTGGTCCAGAGAGCAGAAGGGAGGTGCCTTGCCCAGTGGGGGGAGTTGCTTTGTAGTTTTGGCTTGCATCAGGCTTACTTTAAAAGTCACTTTGTTAAATTTTTCTTTTTTGAAAATAAACTTGCAATTTTAAAACAGGCAACTAGAACTCTAATTCCAGTCTCTAATCCATGTAGATTAAATAGTTGCAACCTATTTTACTTTTGATAACAGGTCACTTAATTTATAGACATTTGATTTCAATTGCAAGTTTAAGCTTCTGAGGCAACTAATGACAGCTGTCATACAGGCGGCTGCTGGTACTGCACCCATATTTTGACAGATTTTCACAGGCAAGCACATTTTTTACTGTGAATATTCTGATGATAGATTCCACTTTTCCTGACATTGGGCCTCATTACAACCCAGGCGGTAAGGGGTTAACGGCAGCCTTAACAGCGCCGACCCTTACCGCCTGAGTACGAGGTCCCTTAGCGCCATGGCGCTTTTAACACCTGCTTTCAGCAGGTGTTAAAATCCATGGCGCTAAGGGACCATGGAGTTAATTACGCCACCGTAATTTACGGTGGCGTAATTAACGCCTTCCCCACTCCCATTATACCCTATGGGGCAAAAATGGGAATGGGGAAGGGTAAATGGGGATTGGGGACTTACCGCCCCGCCAAGGTCGGAATGGGGCGGTAAGTCCGCCAACCACCATGGCGTAAACGTAGTTTACGCCATGGTGGTAAAGTCACGGCCCAGGCAGTAACTTACCGCCTGGGTCGTAACGAGGCCCATTGTGTGTTCATATTGATTCCTTATTGCAGGGAGATGCTATGGTCAAATTTGGCATCCTGGAACTGCCCGAACACAATACTGGACCCTGGACCCTGTCAAAACCCTTCATACCGGAACCTCAATGAGAGTTAAACTGACCCAGAAAGGCCTTCTCTCCAAAGAAATACCAACATTCTGAGGAGTTAAGCAAGGATGTCCCCTTGCACCTGCCCTGTGAATCTCTTTCCTAGGCGATTACAAAGAGAGTGCAAATCAAATAAGATCTTTTCCGCCAAAAATTGGGCAAACAGCCTTGGCTCGACTTCTTTATGCTGATGACATTATCCTCCTCGACCAGACAGAAATCGGCCTCTAAATACAACTGGATAACCTGGACTCTTACATATCTGCAAACAATCTGGAGATAAATAAGGAGAAAACGAAAATCTTGATAATGGAACCACCCGGAAAAAAATCGAGCTGGCACATTGAAAAAGCTTCCCTGGAGGTAATCAAAAACTTTAAATACCTGGGAGTGATGATAGACAGTTCCAAAACAGAAGTATCAATGCAAAAGCACCTGTGGGAAAAAACATGGAAGCTAACAACTCAGGCTCGGATCATCGACAGGAAATATGGTCGGTTCTCACTGCTACCGGTGCTAAAATTCTAGAAAGGGAAAGTGGTGCCGTGCCTGGCCTACAGAGGAGAAGCTTTTCCCCCGATCCCATCAGCAATCTGGCAAAAACTGGAGGGGTACTTCTGGCGTAAAGTTCTCCAATTTCCAAATTCAACATCTATTACAGCCATCAGAAGAGAATTGGGCCTAGGCTCCCTGAAGCAGCAAAAGAGGCAGGAGAAATGGCCCTTTTCAGGAAAGTGCTCATGTCTGAATCTCCACCGCTATACAACCTGATAAAAATGGAAATGAACAACGATAGCTGCAAGATGTTGACTGCATGGGCGACCAAACAAAGAACAAGCCTGGCTAACATTGCACGAATGTGCTAAACAAGAGACGGAGCAACTCACAGTGAGCTCGGCCGACTAGTCAGGTGCTACGTCTTTTTTTTTTTTTTTTTTTTTTATTGATATAGTTGGAATACAACTTTTCAATATTTCTAGTTTATCAAATACAAAAATATATCAGAATTTCATTCATAACATTAAAAATAAAACAATTCATATATCACGAATAGGCATGATATATAGTAAAAAAAATGCACATCACATACAATTTAGGAAAACATCACCATGATCACTATTTGATTAATTAAAGAAAAAATAGAAAAAATAGATATAGCAAAAGTAGAGAAAGAACAATTGATATGCTGAACTGTACTCGATTTTCACAAGCCCGGTGGAATGACAGCGTGGCTAACATATTTTTACTAAACAATCTGTCAGTATTATTGACATTGTTTCACACATTCTTTGAATCTTCAGTACTATATGTCTCTAAATCAAGTGTTATTAAATAATTTACAATTGCAATTCTATTTTTGTTAAGAGACGTGTTATACAAAGTAAGCCATAATTGTTCAGCAGTTGTAATAAGCAAACCCTCAAAGTGATGTTTAAAGTATTTTATGCGATGATTTAGCAGCATAGGGCACTTTGTTACTAAATGAGGTAATGTCTCTGCTTCACTTGGATCTTTACAAAAGCTACAGATGTTTTGCAGTAATGGAATTAATTTCCATTTAGCCAGAGTTGCCCTTGTATGCCAGACATCCAATCTAAATCTGATGAAAAGATCTCGAAATCTCGCATTTGGAAATTGCAACAGATACGACTCTGGTGTTCTGACTTTCTTAATTAAAGAACAAAAAAAATCTGAGTGCTTTGTTGCAAGACATTGAGATCTTGTTTGGATCCAATCTGAAAGCATTGTTTTTTCCTTAGCTACGTCTAAAAGCAATGGACTCAAAACAGATAAATCAATAAAGAGCAACTAAAGAAAAAAGAAAGAAAGAAAGAAAGAAAGAAAGAAAGAAAGAAAGAAAGAAAGAAAGAAAGAAAGAAAGAAAGAAAGAAAGAAAGAAAGAAAGAAAGTAAGAAAGGAAGAGAAAATCATTTTGCAAAATCATAAAATTGATAAAAGCAAAAAAAAAAAAAAAGATTCCTTAAATGAAGTGGCGGGTAATACCCAGCAAGGAAATTGGATGTTTTGTGGTGTTTGGGACCGATATTTTGTATTTTCAGCAACCAAGAAAAAAAAGGGATTTAAGAGCAATTTCTGGGTTTCTTGCAATAAAGCACTGCCTTTCCTGCAGTGTTCATTTTTACTTGGTGGGCATCCCAGTAACATGTTCCAGCAGTGAGGCCTCCTTTCCACTACTGACAACAGGCAAAGTAGATTTGGCAGCCATTTTTTCTGGTTTCAAAGCACAATTGTTAAAGGTTTTGGCGCGCCCAGATATTTTGTGGCCATTTTTGATGATTCTTTCACCATCAGCACACAGGGATGTCGCAGGGGAGAGCAAATGGCAAGACAAAATACGGTAGAAAATACGAACAATAAAATGTTTGCAACATCCGCTAATGGCGCACCTGCACCTTTTTGTGGTCCAGCGGTGATGGGAGATAACATTTTCCCACTTCCAGGAACAGAGACATATGCAGATTAGGACAGCCCACAGAAAGCACTTGCGTGTCCAGTCCTATCCACTACACTACATGCAGAAGAGGAACCACTAGTGGGAGCAGAGATAGGCAAAAACAGTTCATCTTTATGGTAGACTCGGAGCGGAAAAATCATGCCTTATGGAGGGCCGGTTCCCTCCAGGAAGAAATTTGGAAACACAAGGGTTCCCTGGGGCCATTTTAAAAGTTCCTTACACAAAAGATCTTGATATAACAGTGGGGAGAAAAACAGTGCGCGCACCTCTACTGTCGCACGAAGAGGCGCCAATAAATTTGCTGGGAAGAGAACTCTTGAATAAATTAAACATGACAATCTCCTTTACTGAATGGGGGATAGTTTGTTCAATCCCAGGGGTGTGCCCTGTATGGGCGATGCTGATGATCAGCACAATGACAAAATAAGTTGTGGTAAGAGCGATGCCCATTGACATGGATATGTTCATTTATGGTATTAAGGTGTTAGCACGAGTGGTGCCAGAGATAAAGAGTGGAAGGTATCCTCCGATTTTGTCTTCCGCCCAATTGTAAATAAAGACATTGTGCCAGGAATAATTTTGTCAATTGACCTAGAAGGGGTGCAGGTCTTGAGCAAACGTATCGCAGTAATTGGACTGGACACACATGGGTGCGATTGGAGAACAGTGTTGTGCATAGAGCAAAAAATAATGTTGCGCAATTTAACAGATGAAGAATTGTTCACTGACAGTGAATGTGACAGGGAAATAATAATGGAGATAAGTATACCTTGTGATATCATGATCCAGCATAGGGAAATACACAACCGTCTTATGGCTAGAGTTAACATGCCACCCACCATATTTAAGAATGGCATGGACAAGGTGTTGCCAGAAATATGGACCACAGGGCCCATGATGTAGGGCTACTACACAAAGTCAATCAAAATAAAATGAAAACCAGGAGCCATATTGCCCAGCGTAAAATGGTACCCACTTTCCAGGGAGGCAGAGGAAGGAATACAAGAAACAATAAATGCCCTATTACAACAAGGGATAATAGTGCCATCTAATTGGCCATGTAACACAGCGATTTTTTCAATTAAAAAAGCAAAGGGCGGGGCTTGGAGGATGATCCAGGATTTACGCCCACTTAATGACATCATTCAGAAAGAATTCCCATTAGTTCCTAATCCAGCATCAATATTGTACAGCATACCTAACGATGCCACATGTTTCACAGTAGTGGATCTGAAGAATTCCTTCTTCTCTATTCCAATTGACCCAAGCTCCCAGTACCTCACAGCATTCACGCTAGCGGGGAGCAGATATGAACATTGCAGACTACTGCAGGGATATTGTGAAAGCCCCAGCATTTTTAATAGGATTTTTCATAAAGATCTCGGAAACATTACTGTAGAAAGCACAATAATATAATACATAGACAATTTACTTGTCTGCAGCAAAATGAAGAACAGTGCAGCGCCGATTCAATAACATTGTTGAATTTGTTAGCCACAAAAGGGTACAAGGTGGACAAAGGCAAACTGCAATATTGTCTAGCGGAAGTACTTTACTTAGGACAGCTAATTTCAAAGGATGGTAAAAGGATATTACCCGACAGGGCAGCGGCTATACTCCATATGATCATTCCAAAAACAGTAAAAGACATGCAGAAGTTTCTCGGCATCTGTAATTATTGCCGTGCCTGGATACTTGATTACGCAGCATACACACACCCACTGCTACAAGCACTGAAGGAAGCACGATAGAATAGCGCCCCAATAAAATGGACAAATGAGATGATGACACAGTATTTCAAAATGCAAGATCTCATTGCACACGCACCAGTTCTCACAAATCCAGACTATGACAGGGAATTCTACTTATTTTCACACTGCAATGGTACTCTAATGACTGCAGTGCTGACACAGAAAACATCACTAGGCCACAAGCCATTGGCCTATTACAGTGGTACTTTGGATTTGGTAATGCAAGGTCACTTTGCATGCAAACAGGCCTTCCCTGCAGCTTCCTTCGCAATGGAAAAAAGTGCCACCATCGTGATGGGATGTTCAATGACCCTATATGCAGATCACTCACTCTTTGCTATCCTAGAGAGGTCAAAATCAACATTAACGACACAAAGGGCAACAGCCTACAAAATAATAATCTCCAGTCCAAATGTCCATGTAGTCAGGTGTAAGTCAGTAAACCCAGCTACATTCATTACTGAACCATGCACTGTAGGAGACATGCAGAAACACTATTCTGCTACATACGAGGAGTGAAAATGCATTGCAGCAGGCAGAAATATACTTCATAGATGGCTCAGCATCAATAGACAGTGAGACAGGGGAAAAACATGTGGGAGTGGCGGTTATGAGAATGGAGGAAGAAGGATATGAAATCATTGTACAAAAGCACCTCCCCTCTCATTACTCTGCACAGGCAGTGGAATTGACTGCACTAATTGATGTGTTGCGCACTGCTAAAGGATGTGCAGTAACAAAATATTCAGATTCGGCGTACGCCACAACAACAGTACACTCAGGGCTGTCACGATGGCGAAGGAGAGGGTTCCAGAGGGCAGATGGGTCACCAGTACAACATGCTGCATTACTAAATTAGCTGATAGATGCATTAGCAGGACCATCAGTAGTGGCAGTGGTGAAATCCCAAGCCCGTACCAATGACATGGATGCAATCCCATTGGGAAACACGGTGGCAGATGCAGCAGCGAAAGATGGCGCGTATTTCAATGTCCCACCAGTGATTGAATGTATTATCAAAACGCCGAGTACAGACACATTAGAAGAGGGATACAGTCATACACCATTATCCCAAATAATAGAACTTCAAAGGCGCGCACCGATAGAAGAGCAAGAATTGTGGGCCAAGAGAGGGTGCAAACAGTCATCAACAGATTTACTATGGAGACAGGAACTAACAGGGAAAGTGGTGATGCCAGTGGAGTTGCTGGAAGTAGCGTTTCAACAGCTATGCTTTACGACACATGTAACTAAGCAACATATGGCAGCAGACATACAGGAACATTGCTTCATACCAAACCTACAGGAACATTTGTCAAAATTCACAATCAAATTTACCACCTTTCAGACATACAGTTCAGCAATGACATTGAGAACACTACGAGGAACATTGCTGCGTCCCGTAGGTCTGTTTAGAGAGCTCCATATTGATTACGCGGATATGGGAGAAAGGTGTAATGGAGCAAGATACCTAATTGTGATAGTTTGCCCTTTTTCAAGGTGGGTAGAAGCTGGACCATGTCCCCACCCAGATGTGAAGTGTGCGAGGCATATGTGATTTTATAAGATCAGATAATGACACACAGTTTGTGAATTACCTCTTTAAGGAAGTAACGACATTACTGGGGATCAAGCACAAACTGTGTTCCATTTATCACCCTATTGCTAATAGAGTGATGGAAAAAATCAGTGGCTTACCCAAAAGTAAGTTATCAAAGTTGTGCAACCCGCTCAAAAAGAACTGGGTGTTTTGCTTGACCCTAGCACTGTTCCAACTCAGAATGCAGCCAAGTAAAACCATCATTTGAGCCTGCATGAAATAGTGACGGGTAAGCACATTCACACACCTCTCTCCCCAGTATGAAAAGCTGCAGATGCGCACAGAGCTGCCACTGTGCTGGGAGAAGAATTCAAGGAATACTTTACTCAGTTAACACACGCAGTGCGTAGTATTGCACGACAAGTTGCACCACCCTTTACTGAGAATGCTGCGACAGACACTGCAATGCCAGTCCAAGACAGTCCAAAAGGTCAACTAATGCTAGGAGAAAATGTGTATGTGCAAAGTTTTGTTCGGAGGTTGGACTCTCCAAGATTTCATGGCCCGTATGAGTTAATTTACTGCATACCTACCACTGTAAAGGTTAAGGGATTTAAATATTGGGTGTATCTGTCAGATGTGAGAAGAGCACCTGATAGTGCAATCCCTCAATGTGAGCAAGCGCACAGCAATGAAGTTGCTAGTGGGTAGGGAAATAACTACGAAAACAGTACAAGAAGAGAAAGATTTGAAACGCATTAAGTAAGAAAGCAGTTATAAATCTCTCTCTCTCTCTCTCTCTCTTTTCTCTTTATCAAATTTCATGAAATGACAATCCACAGCCCGTATATAGAAATGATGCTCATTATCGAATGAAAATGATGTTGATTACAAACAAATATAATAGCAATTGCATGTACGAGAAATATAGAAAAATAGCATTAAGGTGTGCACACCATAGAAAGTATTGGTTAGCAACAAAGTAGATATTAATGATAAATATAAAACATACTGAAATGGATAATGAAATGTTTGCCTGTCACTTAACCATTTTATATCGCCCCTCCAGGTTACACAATGGCCGAAAGAAGTGCACTCACAGATAAGAGCTCAATGTTAGTTACTGATAGGGTAGTTAATATATTCATAAACATTATAGCATAGAATGTTGTGTAAAGTATTCTGCAATATTGTTTTCGGTTATGCTATTTTTTATGGCTTAGTACTATACTGTGTTTTTCATTTCTGGAGGACATGAAAAAGGAGGGGAACGTGGCATAGGTTTGAAAACAATGTGGAAACATAATTATTCTGGTAATGATTATTCTGGTAATACAAATCCCACTACGTTGCACATTAATCGCACAGCAACAGCCCCCCTGCTTCCACTTGCTGCTATAAGCCCAAATAATGACAATGAAACAAACGAGTATGATGGTGATTACTTTTGGGAAAATGAACCTAACCTGATAAATATTGATGTACGGACAACCATAGAACCTACCTCGCAGGGAACTATAATGCACTTTTATGTTGCTGCTACCCAAGAGACCCCAAACTACAGGCTGGGTACACAGTGAATGACCTCAATGACACAGCATGGGCGGGAGTCTTTCCTATACATTATCGAAAAATAAAAACAATGAATAACCGAGAAGGGGGAGGAGGAGATGGAAGAGGGGGTGGGAGGGAAAAGATATGATATCTACCATGGCCTGGGATTAGATGAAATTGAAGAACCCCTCCACCTGGACCAATCAAACAAATGGTACTCAGATATGAGTGCTACAGCAAAACAAGCCACGAACGAGAGCTGCTACATCTGCTCTCTCATACTGCACGCATCAGGCACACCCAAAATACTTGTACCACAAGAAGTATCCTTGTCAGGCGCCAAGTGTTTAATTCATCTCGTATTATGTAGAATACGGAGCACCTTCCAGGCCCACACTGCTACAATAGAACTGTTGCAGAATGAGAAAACATGCACAAGCAGGCGCCAAGGAGTAATCTGCATTAAAGAACCATTATCGTCATAAAAGGAACAAGATTCACAGAAAATAAATGGCATGTGAAACGATCGAGTGCAAAGCTGAAGCACTCAGAGGACTAACTGAAGAAAACTTTCAATGGGTCAAAGAAACGTGTGCTCCTGTCTGGTCCCAGCACATTGCAAAACTCACCTGGGTCACCAAACTAGAAAAACCCATCAAGACCCAAAAATAAATACCACATGAGCTTTGCTTTCAGAGAGAAGGGAAGGTGCCAATGGGTGTCAACAAGCAGTGCAGAAAAACAATCATTGTTCCGACATGAAAAAAGCTACAGCCGCGTTGATGGACATGTATTGGGTCTGTGGCAAACAAGCCTACCTGCATCTACCAGCATTGTGGAGGGGTACTTGCGCCCTGGCCACCCTGCATTCATCTCTGATGGTAATCCCAGAAAACCATATCCAAGGAGTTAAAGGTTTGGCTGGCATATCGGCAGCAGGGCAATCGGCTGGCATATCGGCAGCAGGGCAATTGGCTGACACATTGGCAGTGCCCCAAATAGCAATAACAGAACGTCCTTCGTACGATCTGTTTTCTGAAAGTGACCTAAAAGACAGACTCTCTCGCAAAAGGCGGTCATCAAACTACATCTCCAACGAATCATCTGCTCTTCTCACTGAGATCCTGTCAAAGTACAAACTTTTCAATTCTGCAGAGACATTCTTTGGTTCCCTCCTAACGCCAGTACTCCAGGCACGAACAAACGCCAAATGGTTACAGATCGTCCGCTGGGAGCTGATCCAACTGACCAACGACACTGAAGAGGGATTCAATGTGATCAAATTGGAACTTCGTGCCTTAACCCTAATGACAATGCAGAACCGGTACGTCCTAGACCTTCTCACAGCGATGGATGGCGGTGTTTGCTGAAACATCGAGAGCACATCTGTACATTTTTACCCTCTGAAGATGCAGATAATGGGATCCTCTCCCACATGATCTCAGCAGTACACAGCCTGGGGGAGAGGATGTCGAAAGAAGGAGGGATAGAGTCAAGCAACTGGTTTGACAATATGTTCAACTGGATACCGTCCTGGTCCAACACTATGATGAAAATGTTTGTTCCTGTCTTCGTTTTTATTTTACTATTTTACTGTGTGTGCCAATTAGGTATCCGATGCTGTGCAAAATCTATACCTAACTCAACAATGATGATGGTAACGATGGCCGACGGACAACGGTGGCTACTATGATAGATGCACAAATGCAAAGGGGAGAACCAAACCCACCAAAGTATCGTATGACAGCTGTATATCACTAGAATGGGGACAGGGTAAATAATCTATATCACACTACAATAAAAGAACCAAGGGAGCGGCAATGGTACAGGGAAGTGTGGGTGGACCTGGATGGGGATGGAGGAATATATATGGCATGCACCCCAGATGAATATGCACGGAAAGGCCATAGTTTAAGAAGTATATGTAGGGCATTGATGTCAATAAAAGGAACACCTGCTTGGGATGAAGCAGTTGTGGAAGCAGAGTATTATCGAAATGAGAATAAGAATAATACATAGTTTGTTACTTTGGATGTAATGAAAGGGGGAATGTGTGGGAGTGAGGGGCCGTTTGGGCCCCCCACCATGCATTCAGTACAGTTTGGACCATGTGCCTCCCAATGGTGGGCGATGCATCCATCACCCTTATGTTAATATCAGCCTTATACTGGCATGCGTAGTTGGGGCTGTTGCACGGGACATGTGGCATCCATTTTGTGCACACTCGACTCCACCTTTTTGAACTAGGCCTCACTGCGATAATGTGAAAAAGCTTCTCTCCGCTTAGAAGTGCTGCGCACACAGCGCGCAAGGCCCCCACCCTTTCTCACTGTGCCTGAAAGTTTCACAGCTCCATTCTCACGCTCGAGCCGGAGGCAATTGCAACAAAAACACATGTAACATCTTGCTCTTCCTCTGAGATCATTGTCCCATGTGTGAACCGGCCTGAGCCAGGCCTTTTAGCTCATCCATCTCCACAAACCTGCCCGTGCCCCCTCACCCGTACTATTGGAAAATTACTGCCAGTGTAACCCTGTGTCCCTGCTAGGTATTCTCTTGATGTACCAGATATGTGACCCTGCCATGAAACCCACCCCAGCACACCCTTAGCTAAAATCAGACCTCCGTCACAGTATATTGTCTCCTGCCACTATCAAACATCAACTTTCCCCCGCAGCCTCTTTGATGAGTCCAGTCCCACCCCGCAATCAATGTTATCATACAGGTCAAGACCCTCAACCTGGTACCCCATATAAGTCCCAATAAGTAATGGTGCGATTACACGAATACAATTTATAGGTTTATAACGATTTGCTCAAAGGAGTAGTAATGACTATTATTTAGTGCATTTTTTATTGTAGTGTATTATGTTAGCTTAGTTAGCGGCTACCCTGCCTCACAGCGACCTGACCCTTACCCCGCCCGGACACAGGCAGATGGACCTCGTGACGCTCACCCTCCCGTCAACCGAACAACCAATCCGGAAGGAGCAAAACCTACAGAAACCTATGTTATCCAATCCTGTGTCCATGCAGTCCCTTATATGATGATGTCCTTGGTGACGATTTCTGCCTTCATAAACTGATGTAAGTGTAATGTCTGCCAGAGCGCTCTCAGGCAGCAGAGTTCTCTGGATGCCAATTCTTGATAAAAAAAAACACTAACTCTTGCAACCCGTTCTCTTAGTCTCATTCCCCGTTGGGGTGTGTCTATTATTCATATTGCACGTGCTAAAACGGGGATGGGCCTTTACAAGGCAAAGCCCTCGCCAAAGCTCTCCAAGACTTAGGCTTCACCCAACTAATCAACGACCCGACCCACACCAAAGGTCGTATACTAGATTGGATCGTGGATCACAACTGTGCCGCTGACCTCAGCTCCAACACCCCACACCCATGGACTGACCACCACTTACTACACTTTTTCATACCCTCAAAGACAATAGTAAACCCAAACCCACCAGCCACCTTGGCCAGATCCAAGAAATGACTCACTGCAGAAAGAATCCACCCCCTCATTGAAACCTCTGAGCTCACCCGCCCTACATCCAATGATCCTACAGAACTAATTGAAATCTATAACACCACTCTCAAAGAGGTACTAGACACCATTGCTCCATTGGAAAAGAAAAAAGCCAAGCACACTCTTCATGCAAACTCATGGTTCACTAACGAACTCCTTGATGACCGATCCGCTAAAAGAGCAGCACTAACCTCTTGGCAAAATAACCCCTCCACTACCACAAGAGACACCTACCGCATAGCTGCCAGACTTTACAAGCATGCCATCTCCAAAGCTAAAGCAGCCATGTACTACTCTAGAATTGAGAAAGAAACATCCAAATCTAGAGAGTTATTTGCAATTTATAATGAGCTGACCATCCCCCCTACCTACACACAACCTACTGAGAAAAACGAAACCTGGTGTAACAATATTCAACACGCCATGCTAAACAAAATCAAAACACTCCAGAACAAAATTAAGACCCAACTTCATAATCTGCCTAAAGCTACTCCACCCACCCCTAAACCCTTGGCCACCCTATCAGCTACAGACTGTCAATATGGCACACACAAACCTACACCCTTTACATTCAGGGAAGTAACAATCCCAGAAGTCCTACTCATCATGAAATGCATCAAACTATCGCTATGTAAAGGGGACAAATGCCCGGCCAACTTAGTCAAAGACTGTGCCACAGCCTTGGCCCCATTTCTCACCACCTTTATCAACACCTCCTTCACCAACAGTACCGTCCCACTCACCCTCAAAAAATTTGGGTTCGTCTACTACTAAAGAAACCCTCCCTTGACCCAGACTCCTCTGCCAACTACCGTCCAATTAGCACTGTGTCCTTCCTGCTGAAAATCCTGGAAAAGGCTGCCTACTTACAAATTCAGTCTTACCTGGAAACACACAACATCCTAGGAAAAAGACAATCTGGCTTTTCCCCTCGTCATGGCACAGAATCAGCCCTTCTGGACTTCAAGAATCAATTACTCGAAGCCATGGACAAAGGCAAATCCTCACTTCTCCTACTCTTGGATCTCTCGGCTGCCTTTGACTTGGTTGACCACAAGATCCTGTGTAAACATCTCACTGACACAACCCACTTCTCCCAGGAAGCCACGGCCTGGATAACCTCCTTCCTGGAAGGCCGAGCGATGAGGGTCTTCTCCGACCATGCCTCAGCCACTCCATCCCCCATTGAGTGTGGAGTGCCACAAGGAACCTGTACCTCCCCCATTCTATACAATCTTTTCACCCTCTCACTGTTCAACGACCTAGAAGAATTCGGCATAGCCTTTACCAACTATGCCGACGACACACAAATTCTTCTGCCCCTTACAGGGAACTATGAACAAGACCTCAACACACTCCCGAAGACATATGCACACATCCTGGCCTGGATGGCAGTCAATGGTCTCTGTCTAAACGGGGGAAAAACCGAAATCCTACTGATAGGCCCCAAAGAATCATTAAAAAATCTAGATGACAAGTACAGTTCCTTCAGTATTCAGAATACTGTTATCGCAGCTTCCACTGCAGTGAAAACCATTGGGGTATACCTTGACGCCACCTTATCAATGGACAGGCAAGTCAGCGCCATCTCATCTTCAGCGGCACTCACAACAAAAATCATAAACGCAGTAAAACCTCACCTATCACCAACCAACTACCTTAACATCAACAGAGCCACTTTTGGTGCAAAACTTGACTACTGCAAAATTTTACTCCTAGGCACTTCCGCGAAAAACATTAACAAACTGCAAATGGAACAAAACAGTTCCCTCAGAGCCGCCCTTAGCATCCCTAGTAGATAACACATTTCACAGGTGAGAAAAGATGCCCACTGGCTCTCAATCAAAGAACGCATAACATTCAAAGCCCTCACGATCACTCACAAATGCATTCTCAGACTGCCCCTGCTTACTTGACTGAAAGAATACACCATGCTCCGGCCCACAGACCAAGACAGGACCATTACTCCCACCTACTATCAGTTCAAGTATTCAACAGAGCCAAAGTGGGTGGCTCTAGTTTTGAGGTACTAGCCCCTAAAGCCTGGAACGCACTCCCGCCCAGCCTAAGACTCAAATAATCGCTCACAGTTTTCAAAAAGATGCTAAAAACTAATCTATTTAACTAACCACTCCTACAATGCATTTAACCTGTATTACTGCCTATGTAAATATATTTCCTAATTATGTATGACTGCTCTGGAAATTATCCTGTACTAAGTGAATATGCTGTAACAGCACCATGATGCCTCCAGGCCGCTGGGCGCTTTATACATTCAAATAAATAAATAAATCTGAAGCCCAGTATGGTAACACACAAATACAAGAATAGCCTTCCCAACTTGATGTAGCTGCCCATTGCAGAATCACACACCTCCACAAACATCCTTACCATCATACTCAGACACTCATGCACAAAGCACCTATACACTGCACAACAGCCCAACCCACACTTTCTTTTTTCTCCAACAGACCCCAAAGAATGCCTACCAAAAAGCAACTCTGTAGAAAGCAACGCAGTAGAGCAAATCAAAATAAAAGTGTCCAAAATAAGCATCCATCTCTAGCAAACTGTGTACAAAAAGTTCAAACAAAACAGCTAATACAGTCATTAAGCGAAACAAAAAACAAGCTTCCAGTACAGAAACTTTGCCTCCTCTATCAAAATGTAAAACAAAACAGAAAGTGATTAACAAGACTTCAGCTACCACTACTGCTAACACTGCACCTATATATCTTGATGTAGTGGCAAGTAACCATACCAAAAAAAATATTTTACAAAAAATGTTCCGCCACAGAGTCCTTCAGAACCTTATAAAAACAGGAGAGAAATCATGCACAGCCCTTAAAACTTACCATAGAAAATGAATCCTAGAAGCTCTGATAGACAGTGCAATCCTTCTCAAAAGGAAGTTATTTATTTTGGTTTTAAACAGAATGAAACCATTAACAAAACTAACTACTAAACTACAAAAAAGACTTATCAATAAATGGAATATCAACAAAAATAGCTTCTTAAACATCTGTGGAGGTGAATGGAGTCAAACCTGGAGCACAGACCATATTTTAATGAAGAAGTATATAAACAAAAGCAAACAAACCAATTTGCCATACGTAGCAGTGGACAAGGGTATGAAAAACTTAATAATACCATTATGGAACAAGAAACTCTGCTCACAAAAATATCCCCAGAAAACTCAGTATCACCTCTCCATTCTACTGATGGTATCTGTCAGGTGTTTTAAAGTTTAATATCAGTAACCTGGGCAGACCGCGGTCCACTACGGAGGCAACTTGGCAGAGATTGGGGAATCCCCCGTGGATGTCCTGCTTTCCCTCTCTCCCCGAATCGGAAAACAGCGAGGAGGGAGGCAGGACCCCCAGGGAAACCCTCCTGGGGAACAAAACCCTGAGTCGCTGTGGTTCTTCTGATCGGAAGGCAGCAGCCTGGACGGTCCCCTCTAGTTGAGCTGTAGTGCGACGAGGATTGGATTCCTTTCCGGGAACACAAGATAAAACAGGTAAGTGCCAGGTAAGAAGGGTAGAGAAAAAGGAAGGCACGTAAGGATTAGAGGAGACACGTACATGTTTATCAGAATCTGATTCACTGTGGGGTGAAGAGGTTCACGGGTTCATCCGGAAGACTGAGGAGTCGGGGTACCTGACCTAGATCTGTGGAACTGAGGGGAATGAAAGACAGAGGGATGAATGTTTGAGATATGGCAGGAAGTAAGATAAAGCCGGTGGAGCTGAGATTGAATGGACTTACTAACAAAGGTGGAACTTCTGTCTCGAAAGTGACGGAAGAGATGGGAGACGGCCTGAGGGTGAGCCTGTGGGTTTGAGAAGCAGAAAGAAAGACGGGGTTTAGAATTCAAAAGAGAATGCAAGTTTTAGAATGTCAGAAGAGGAGATTCCTAGAGGCGAAATTACGGAGCGTCGGTAAAGACAGTAGCGACGCGTACACTGGTTGCACTTCCTTCCTTATCAGGAGTCACGTGAACAGATGCAAAAACGTCAGAAGTGAGTGAATCAACTAGACCGCGATCATCCTTACAACGTACAGTCGCTATGGGAGCCTGCAGTACGATATTCTGTACCGTTCTTCCTAATCTCCGGTTTTGCCACCATGACTATCGCCGGTAAGGTGTAACAACTGAACCAAAACGTCCAGTCTACAAATGGCCATGCACATCAATGTGTAACATTGCCAAAATATCTTTCAAATCTTTACGCCAGTTCCTCAATCAGTGTGTAAAAAGCAAAGACAAATTCAAAATGAAACTACTACAAAATATGGATGCCTGTCCAGTGCGCAAATACACAGGACTACAAGGACATTCATTAGCCTGCATTTCAGAACCTTTTTGCAAAAACACCTTCCATCATATCAAAATGATGCCAACACATCATTCAATTATAAGAAATCTGGTCCATAAACTCTACTATGCTAAAAGTCCTGCTTTAGCACTAGCCAATTTAAATAACAATCTTCTACATGGTACAGCCAAACAACTACTCGAAGAAAAAGAGCATATGCAGAGAAAATATTTTGGAAGTGAAAGCCACTTACAAAATGCCATAGCTTTACAACAAACTAGCTACTACTGTACAAATAGCAACCTTCTATTAAACACATACAAAAAAGAAATACTAAAGTTTAAAAGTACCTCCGCTGAAGTACCAAACCATGTGTGTGTGTGTTGCTGCAGGTCTTTTTATAAAAGTAGCACAAAAACTGTAAACAAACTGTAGTCCTAAAAGAGCTCGAAACCCCAGTATCCCCGCCAGACACTTGCACAAAAGACAGTAAATGGTGTGCTAACATTCAAGCAGCCCTCCTAAACAAAATCTCTATGCTCCAATCTAAAATAAAAGATAAGCAGGACTGCCTGAGGCGTGACAACCGCTCATCCTCCCCCACTAGGCCCACCCCCTCCAACTCTGCCAACATCAAACCCTTCACCTTCGCACCTCTCACTATCTTCGAAGTAGAAAATATCATCCTCAGGATGAAACCTTCCAACTGCCAAGGTGACCCGTGCCCAGCTCCCATCATTAAGGACTCTGCCCATGACCTAGCCCCTTTCATTACAGCCTTCATTAACTCTTCCTTTGAAACAGGTGTTGTCCCGGACAACCTTGAAGACGCCTGGGTGATCCCGCTACTAAAAAAAACATTCCCTTGACCCAAACATACCTACGAATTTCCGACCTATTACTACAGTACCATTCTTGCTGAAGATACTGGACCGTGCAGCTTACCTGCAGATCCAAAACTACCTTGAATCAAACAATCTGCTAGGTCTACGACAATCCGGATTTCGGCCCAGACACGGGACCGAAACGGCTCTGTTAGACCTAAAAACCCAGATCGAAGTCCTGAAGGACAAGGGCAAATTAGCAATGCTATTACTCCTCGACCTTTCCGCCGCATTTGATTTGGTTAACCACCAGATCCTTTGCAGGCACCTCCACTCTGCTGCCAACTTCTCTCCCTCCGCAGCGGCCTGGATCAAATCCTTCCTGAGCAACAGATCTATGAGGGTCTTTGCACCCTCCGCTGCCGCAGCTCCCTCCCCTATTCATTGCGGTGTTCCTCAGGGCTCTTGCGTGTCTCCTACCCTTTACAATATCTTTACAAAACCACTCTTCGATGTGCTCGATTATCTGGGTGTCTCCTACACCAACTATGCGGACGACACCCAGATACTCATTCCCATCTCGGGTGAATATCTTGCTGACACCAAGGCCCTCAATGACGTCTACCTGGTCATCCAAGCCTGGATGGCCCAGCACCAACTATGTCTGAACGACGATAAGACGGAGCTACTTATTCTAGGTACTTCACAACGCCTGAGCAAACTGGAGCCATCTTATCAGTCATTCATCATAGACGGCAACTCCATACAAGTCTCGAAAGACACCAAAACACTAGGCTTTTACCTGGATTCCACCTTTTCCTTGTCACGTCAAACTAATGCAGTCAGATCCTCCTCCGCCTACACGTGCAAACTCATTTCAGCCTGCAGACCATTCCTCACCACCCACAATAGCGTCACACTAGCGAGAACACTTATCATGGCAAAAATAGATTACTGCAGTGCCCTATATCTAGGCACCAGCCAAGAAAATCTGTCCAAACTCCAAACCACCCAGAACAATGCAATTCGAGCGGCTCTGAACATACCTCGTAACCCCACATCTCAGAAGCCAGAGCTAGCCATAGGTGGTTACCCGTGAAGCAGAGAATTTCCCTAAAAACGCTTGCCCTCACGCACAAATGCCTATCCAACAAGGCTCCGATCTATCTCTGCAGTCGGCTTACGCGCCACTCCACTGCCCGACCACTAAGAATTGCTCAGACTCACTGCCTGACTATCCCTAGGTTTAAGCTCCAAAAAGCGGGAGGCACTAGCTTCCCTGTCCTAGCCTCCAAACTTTGGAACACCCTCCCCGCTGCCATCAGAGCTGAAGATCCCTTCAACGCCTTCAAGAAAAAAACCAAATCTTGGCTCTTTGACCAGCAATAGCTGTGTCAGACATCGTTCCTACTTACCCAACCCGCCTTTCCCTGCACGATTTCCGGTCTACTTCCTTTCCCAACTACCGCAGGGATACTTCCTCTGCAGAGCCTTGGGACACTGTACCACTGTACCATGTGTAAGATATGTAACTATTAAGTCTCTTTATTACGCTGTATTGTTTATTACGCTGTATTGTTATACTTTTTTGTAATTTATCTCCCTGTATGCTCTTTTCTTGCAACCCTGTACAAATTGCGCCCTGATGCCCCCGGGCCTGATGGTTTGCGCGTTATAAATAAACAAATACAAATACAAATACAAATAACGTACAATATAGAAGACAATTAAGATTCCAGATGGTTCCAATTAGTTCTCTACCTTGTAGCAGAAAACAAATACAAAATTACTGACCGCTTAATACTTTGCAAATACTGCACTGCAAAACTTAACAACAACCAAACAACTTCACATGCTATCACAAATAGCTTAGAATTATACTGACTACCAAAACCCCTGCAACAACTAAATTTATATGAAACCATCATAATTCAAACAGTGCACCCATTTCAAGCAATAATACGCCTTCAACCAAAAACAGCTAAATTACCTCCCTCTGAATTAGTGAAAGGCATTTGTGGCACAGTAGTTTATTTACCATTAGAGCTTAAAGAAAACGTACACACTCTAGGAGTGCAACAGCCAATAGATTAATCTTTAATTGTCTTAGTAAATGGCGTACCTACAAAAGACAAAGAAATTTGGCAACAACTTGTGGACTAACATAAAGTTAGACAAGCCCTGCAATATCTAAAAAACAACAATGAATGCTACAAATAAATGAACCTTGAAGAAAACCTGACAGAAACCATTGAAATAATTCAAGAGTCACCAGAAACTGGTCCATTTCAATTTCTAAATCCTGCTACAGAATCCAATATTTTAGACCATTATACAATTCATCCTTTACACTCTAAAGACACTATAGATGATGCACTGGAAATGTACCAAATGCAACAAGCCAAAGGATCTCCAATCAGCATATGGGAAAAAAGTATAGAAGCTAGGGCCTTTCCTCTACTTTTTCCTACTGGAGAAGGAGGAAGGTAAAATGATAGACCCACACAGATAACAGCATCAGAACATTGCTCTTTATGAATGTATTCTGACAACCCCAGATTCAGAAAAAATGTGGAATACATATTCCACCTTCTCTTTGAAAGTGAACTAGCAACTCTATGCTACGGAGTTGCACACACATTAAAATCAGGTATCCATTTTCAAAATATGTCAGCTATGCAATTATTACAAAAGGTGCAAGAAAAAGATGAGCTTTTACAGTCAAGTATTAGAAATCTTTTAGCAAATATGCGTGGTAGAAAAGAATACTGGTTCTGACGTCATGGAGATGAACACTGTATGATAAGAAACCTTGGCCCACCCACTTGGTTTCTTACATTAAATTGTGCAGAATATGTGCAGAATATGCATGGGAAGATTTACACGATTTCCTACGCATAGCAAACAAAAACAAAACAAACATAGATATAAAAACATTTCTTGTGAACGTCTCTTGTGAACGTCTCGGCAGCAATTTTTGGTGCTCAAGTTAGGGCTGGAAAAGAAAGCGTTCCCAAACACCAACAGCTTCCAGAGAGCGAGCAAGATATTGCTCTCTGCTGTCTGCCTACCGGATCATCGCTGCTGGTTGTAATACCAGCCTCTACAGGCCAGACCTCGCGCTTGCTTCCTGGAGGAGGCGGAGCGCCCTTGCGCTCACGTGACAGGTCACGTGTCTCTTCTGCCGGCTCAAAGAGGAGCACAATCCGGCCGAGCGGCGCATTTCTCCTCCACAGATATTGCTCTCTGCTGTCTGCCTACCGGATCATCGCTGCTGGTTGTAATACCAGCCTCTACACGCCAGACCTCGCGCTCTCTTCCTGGAGGAGGTGGAGCTCCCTTGCGCTCACGTGACAGGTCACGTGTCTCTTCTGCCGGCTCAAAGAGGAGCACAATCCGGCCGAGCGGCGCATTTCTCCTCCACAGATATTGCTCTCTGCTGTCTGCCTACCGGATCATCGCTGCTGGTTGTAATACCAGCCTCTACGCGCCAGACCTCGCGCTCGCTTCCTGGAGGAGGCGGAGCGCCCTTGCGCTCACGTGACAGGTCACGTGTCTCTTCTGCCGGCTCAAAGAGGAGCACAACCCACCCTTGCGGCGTTAAGCCCGACGGGGTAAAGGGTGTTGGCTGTTGTGCGGCTGTTTGGCTCAGTGGGGCCCGCAGAAACACTGCTAGCTTGCTTTACACCAATCAGAAAATGACTGTTCAATCAAGTCATGGTGGACCCGTCCTAAGGCGTAAGACCATTCAGCAGCGCCGGATGCAAAATCCTTGGACTGCCCTCAAGCCTGACGGCTCGCCCTCTACACTCAAGAAAACAAAGGTAAGCGAACCAAGTTGCTTGCTTTCACCTACTGCCTTTAACGATCCGCAAGTAGCCCCACTAGCTGCTATGAACAATCTTGCACCGCTCCACACTTCTGAAGTTACAATCTCTGGCACCAAGTTAATCCACTATCCCCAACTGTACGCGAGCAAATAGCCGTGATGACGGCCATGTCCGGATTGGCGGACATGAATCTTTCGCTGCTTTGCACACAAGTTATTCCATCTGACATTCCTGCTGAGTTACCTGTAATGTCAGGAGAAATACTTGACGCTGTTGCGACATCTACAATAGACAATGACCTGATTGGCCATCAAGAAGAGCCAGCGGAAGTCTCCAAACTTTCAGCCCACTTAGAAGTAACTCACAGCACAAAATTCCAACCTCAAATGCGTTTACTTTCCTTAAAAGACTTACCTCCGATTCCCCGCTTACCATCGACTGTATCTCCTCCTCTGACAAAAACACTTACAGAGCAGTCGTCACTAACCGCCGAGGCTGTTGATGAATTTTTTTCACCATTTGACTTCACTGACGCTGAATTAATGGAAGCTTCCCAATGTGACGAGGTCACTGAGCCACAAAACAATTCTTCGAATATCGGAGTTGAAACTGAAAAAGAATTGGATGCTATTGTTGATAAGCGGCAGGTGTGCATACCCACTCCTACTCTGACGTATACAGACCCAAACGCTACCCAGCCTCCAAAAAATTACGAGAAAAGAAGTACTTTGCACCATCCAATTGCAAATATTCACCGGTCACAGAGCATATCAACCTGTCACCTAGAGCCATCAGCCTCGTTGCAAACACTTAAAAAACAGCAGATTATTATAAATAAAAATGACATGCAACGAAACATGATGCAACTAGATGACACCCTCTACATTTTGTCAAAAAATAGACCAAACTCGCGCTCAACGCTCTACGTTGAAAGAGCAGGGTGCGACCTTACAGTATCAACGCTGCAAACACCGAGTTCGAAGCCATACGTATCTCACACCGAAAAGAAACAAGCCAGCACACCAAAAGCCCCATCGGCTCGCACGAACCCAGTACCTTTATCAAACGAGAACATCTGTGCTGCACCAGAAAACTCATCTTCAAGTAGCGACTTGCAATCAGAGACATTAAATAGCACACGCTCTTCCGTTGAAGAAAATTCAAGAGTCAAATCTAAACCTAGTCTCTCCTCTGCCGCTGCCATGCAGATTTACAACAATGTTTTAGCAGCTTCCTCAACAGCCCTTCTTCCCTTTTTAAAAATGTACGAATCCCTTCACGAGTCCTTTAAAGATCAGACTGAGCTCATTATAAATATAAAAACCAAGATGGATAAATTTGAAGCAGTCAACGAAGCCCTACAGACGCAACTGACTCACGAGTCCGAACAAACGTTAAGATGGCAAGAGCGGCTGAGTGATCTCGCCGCACGTCACCAATGTCAAAATGACTCTTTAATGGATGGGCTACTGGACGTAGTAAAATGGATGAGGCACACATCAGACAATGGTAAAGTTTCAAACTCTGGTGCCCCATGGTGCTGTCCTGGGCCTCACTTGACAACTACCAGCGTGTCACCAGAGGTCGCCACCTTGAACAAGGATTCGTTATTGCACCTTACGGATTTGAATAACATAAAGAACATAAAATCGCATTTGTCAACCAAGCTTCCAGTAGTGGCCGACATTTCAGTAGTGGTGTCATCACAATCCACAAAAGAAGTTGTTGAACCATCACCCTCGAACGGAAAGATCACTGACAACCTTCTAAAACCAGTTGCTGATCAGGCGGATGATCCAACACCTCTAAGACCTCAAACTGCAAAAGGAGTAGTTGCAATTCAAAATGTCTCGTTTGGAATCTTCTCTGGTCCTGCCAAATCAATACAAGTCAAGGAAGCAAAGAACTCTACTCAAAAAGGAACACAAAACGTTAGCAAAAAGACGAATATTATCACAAATAAACCTCTCCTGAAAAGGTCACGTTCTAACGGCGCAAAGAAATTTATAAGAAATCTGACAACCCCTCCACGCTCTGTTGCTTCCAAAACAAGTGCCCTGAAATCCAGATTGGAAAAACCGCAAGATAAGTGTATCTCCACCAATGATTTAGATCGCTTACCAATTCCATCCGTTAAGCGTAGACGTGAAGAGTCTATCCTTTCCAAGGAATTGTTTTCAAATACTTCAATTGATCTATGCGACCTTTCTACTTATTCAATTGACGACGAAGATTGTTCAGCAGCTGTCGTCAGCTCGGCTGACGAATGTCCACGGCCACGGCGCGATTTTCATGGCATCCAAGCGGCGCGGAATTCATCTAAACAGTCGTTCAAACCTCAGGAATCCACAAGTCCTAAGGATAAACAAAAAGAAAGACCGTCGTCATCATCTAAGATGGCCCAGCACCTGAAATCTTCAATAAAATCAACATCAAAAGCAGTTGAGTCGACCTGCTTCAAAGCTTAATCCGAAGCAAACTGCAGCTCACTCGACGAAAAACGGTCAACCCGAGACCAACTCAAATAATCAAGTAACTGGACAATCTAATTCACGATGGTGGAAATTGGAACTAGAAAACATCCTTGAAGAAAAAAACGATGTAAACCTGAATCGTGCCAATATAATGAAGCTGCTGCACTATATCCCAGCTCTACGTATTATATCATCTGACGACATAGCAATCGTAGAATACAAATCAGAACGTAGAACTGACTGGGTCATTCTTCACATGAAATCCAGACACGTAGCAAAACCACTGCTCGATGCCAAAGATGACCTACTATCTTACGGATTCGATCTAACGATATGTAATGAGCAGCCTTCATCCAACACTGTCAACTCAAATTCTTCCAAATCCACCGGCCACAACAGGTCAAAAAGAGACGATCTGTGGAAACAGCTCAGAGAACAACCTTCGCTCTCATCCAATATATACAACCGGAACAAGCGCGACTAGGATAACGTCGGGTCAAATTGTATGACCCCATTGTTAACCTTGTGGAATACAAGAGGATTCACACATTTGTTTCAACCCGGACCAGTGGCAGATTTAAGAAGCCCAATAATTTGCCTGCAAGAAAAATGGCTCCGTGATTCGCCTGTCTGTGATGGATATTCCGTGGCCCTAAATGCTGCGGGGAAAAATCAATTTGGCAGACCATTTTCAGGGCTACTCACGCTATTAAAAAACACATTCGAGTGGGCTGTGATCAACAGTTCAAACCCAAACTTGTTCTTGCAAGCCATAACCCTAGAATCTACATGTGAAGCCCACTTTAAAAAGAAAAAACATCTTCTGATAATAAACACTTACTGGAACCCCGCAATGATTTCAGAACTTGAGTACTTATCATCAATCATGGCGCAAATTGATGCCAGTTTTGTGCAGTTCGACGACCCTTTCGTCCTGATCTGCGGAGACCTTAACTATTCTTGGTTCAACCAAGACAAAACACACATCTCTCGGAATCAGTCCAAAAATCTTTCTGACCCTGCCGATCGCGGTCATAAATGGGAATATAAATTAAGTTTGCGACATTGCACAATGCTGAACGGTTGTACCACAGGCGACATTCCAGCAGCCGACACCTGGCATAGGGGTCAACTAAGAAAAACCTTAGACTACATCTGGGTGTCTGATAGTCTACACCAACATATTTCCATGCTGACCATAATAAAATCGGACAAGAGCGATCATGATGTCTTGAGGGTATTTTGGGAGCTGAAAAACAAAACTACCCAGCCAAGATACAAAACATCCCTAACTATAAATACTGCGCAAAACCGACTAAAGATAAACAGCCGTCAGATTGACATCCTGACCGCTGACTTCTGTCACGATAATAAGCAGGGCAACGCGAATAACTACGTGCCGTTGCTGTTGCAATTTTCTTCATGTTCAAATAGGCACATCAAAGTGACAAAAAATAAACATTCTTTCAGCGAAGAACTATCTGAAGCCAAGAAGTTGCTAAAAAAGGACATTCGGCGGTTGAAGAAACTAGCAGATGGAAATGCACAAGAACAAATTGCGAAGAGACGATCACGTTATCGAAACTGGCTAAAATCATTTAACTGCATTCGTGACCAAGACCAAGCAGAACAAATGCTGCGTGTAATAACACAAAAAGATAGCAAAAACATATGGGAATAATTAACAACGGCCATTTAAGACAGACGTTTGCATTATCCAATGGTGTGTCTGCATCCTGTTGGGTAAAACACTACACGTCTGTATTTACATCTTTGGACGCTGTGGAAATTGGACCATCACTGTCGGAAAGCCACACTTGGCATACAACTGAATCTGAAGAAGATATCGAAATCGCTATTAGAAAGCTCAAGAATTCAAGGGCGGCGGGCCCAGACGGCATATCAAACCTAATGCTAAAAGCTAATAGCAAACAATGGGCAACTTTCATTAAAACACTATTCGATCGAATAGCAGCAACACAAACTCTTCCGGCCTCATGGACCTCAGCAGTAATTGTCCCAGTGTTCAAAAAAGGCAACCGCGAAGATCCAGCAAACTACCGTCCTACCGCGTTGCTTGACACTATGGACAAAATAATTGCCACAATCTTACAAAAAAAAACTCGCTAGATGGGCTGACGAAGCAAATCTGATCGATGAAAGGCAAACTGGCTTCACAAAAGGAGTGGGAGTGGAACTAAACCTACTGCTTCTCAATCTGGTAAAGTTGGACACCCTGAACCGCAAGAAAAGGTTGTTTCTTGCATTTGTTGACCTCAAACAGGCCTTCGACACCATTAATCGACAACTGTTATGGTCAAAACTCAAGGCCTGGGGCTGCCCACCACAACTACTGTCGCCCTTATTGGCACTTCATTCGAACACTACCATCCGTGTGCGCACAAATGCAGAGGGAGACTTAACGGACGAAATTGTAACAACAAATGGTGTGAAACAGGGCTGCCCGCTAGCCGCATTACTATTCAAATTGTTCATCTCAGATCTTCCAGCAGCTTTGTCCGAAACAAGGTCGTTTCCACCGAAGGGGAATGGCAAACAGCTTAGCTGGTTATTCTATGCCGACGACATAGTCTTACTTGATTCCACCGAAATTGGCCTACAAAGACTTCTGACATCCTTACAAGTCTATGTAAATCAAAATCATCTGGCAATAAATGTTATGAAATCAAAAATTATTGTCTTCGGCCAAAATATGCAGGCCAAGAAGCCAGTCTTCACCCGGAAAGTTAATAATGAAGCGCTAGAAAAAACCGCTGCAATTCGTTACCTTGGAGTGCTGTTCAACACCTCTATCAGCGAACAGAGTTGGACCCTTGATGTTCTATCCCGAATTAAGATTCTCGCTCAACAAGGATCAAAACTGCATGCTAAGTATGGAAAATGTACTCTGCATCCATTAATAATCTTCTACATGCAAAAGTTATCTCCGGCAGTAACATTTGGAAGCGAGGCAGGATGGAACATAAAAGCGGAATTTTGGACTCAAATCGAGGGGTTCTTTTGGCGAAAAGTTTTGAAATTACCCCGATGTCTCTCAATGGTTGCAATCAGATATGAATTGGGCCTCGATTCGCTATATAATTCAGTGGTCTGGAAGTCGCTCTCAGCACTGCGGAAAATGCGTCTATCAGCACCAGAAAAAGCATATGAGATCCTATCTGAACAGTCAAACGATCCATCAGCAGCCCTATTAAACAAATGGGAAGCAAAACTGAAGTCAATCCTACTCGACGCTAACATCAACATAGAATTGTTGTTGTCGACTCCGCAGATAGCGAAAAAAAAATTTCATCAATGGAATTGGATAACAAACATGAATAAACGAAATGCTCTTACTTCATCACTAGATCTGGGAGTCTCATCAAAGAAGCTCGGAGATCTGCCAAGATATCTTGAGAAATTCCTCTCTAGAAAATCAATTTCTAAGATTACGTTTAAATCTCTATAAAACTCGTGAGGTGCTGATGCAAAGGAAAGATCTGTCTACACCGAGTAATATCTGCCGGTTTTGTATGAAAGATGTGGAAACGAGCATACATTTGATAACGGGGTGCCCAGCAATCGCTGCTCAACGCTCCTTGCATTTGGAACGTTTTGCACCAAAAAACGGAAATATGCAGGATTGGTGGAGTTATTTAATTTCAGGGACAAACACCCAACTAACCTGTGCCACCATCAACTTTATGGATTCAATTATTCCTAACCTTGACGTGTTATAAGCGATTAAGAGCTGAAATCAGTATTTTCTCGTGTGTCTGTCTGCTTACAGCCCTCCGCTCGTTCCTATCATCTTACTTTGAACCTTCATCTTACTTTGAATCTGTCACTTCATTTGTAAGGATTACATTATGTAAACATTGGAAAGTATGACAAAAAAGTTTTTTTTTTTTACAAAACTAATGTCAATAAAAAATTTTTAAAAAAAAGATATAAAAACACCAGGAGAACTCTGCTCTCTAGCTCCTGTAAATGTATCAAGATATTTCCATCATCGCTTCATTGCTATGCTACACTTTATTTGTAATAAGACTGTTCCTCTCCTCAGAGAAGTTCAACACTTCGTTTGGAGAAAAGAGTATCAAGCCATAGGAGCACCACACATTCACATGCTATTATTGATTAAAGATGCTCCTAAATTTGGTCAGGACAGTGATGCCACTTTTTTGCAGTTCATCCAAAAATATGTTACTTGTGAAATCCCTTCACAAACAACACATAGTGACCTTCATGCAGACATTTTACAATTTCAAAGACGCAAATATGGGAAATATTTTAGTTGCAAATATTTAAAAAAGGGAAATACTACATCAAATGCTGCTTTGGTTTCCCTAGACCAGTTTCAGCAACAGGTCAAGAAAACAACTTCATGTCTTCCGTCAGACATAGTGTCAAAGGTAAATCACCTAAGAACACATATTACATAACAAGAACAGAATCATCAAAATACATCAATGATTCCAATGCAATCATTGCCCTCCTATGGAATGCAAACATAGATGTGCAGTACTTTGCAGACAATTCCACTGCAGTTGCACGATATGTCACAGCCTACTTAACCAAAGCAGAGAAAACAGAGCTTCAGGACCTCTGGGATAACATATCATCTGACAGAACACTATCACAGATATTGTACAGCGTAGGCATACAAATGCTCTCTCATTGACAATGTGGCTGCTATGAAGCTGCAGACCATTTAACCGGTACTGCCTTGTATGGAAAATCTGTCAATATAGTATGGCTAAGGCTTTTGTCCTGCTAAATCTAGAAAAAGAGTCCTCAAATCATATGAGGACATAGAAACAAAAGCCAAAAATGATCCCAACAGCCAAGAATTTTTGAAAAACAATTTACTAGACACATACTACCCAAACAGGAGTACCACTTTGGAAGTCATGTGTCTCTACCACGTAGCCCAAAACTTCACATACAAAAATAATCTTAAACTAGATGAAAAGAAAGGTAGATACAGAGTAGCAAATTGTGAAGGCAGCTTAGTGAAACTTACAAACACAGCTTTAATAATCATATCAAATTGTTATTAAAAACTCCTCAACATAGAGAACTGTATTACATGTCCCTGCTACAACTTTTTAAACCATGGAGAAAAGAAGAAGAGTTACTGGATACATATTGCTCTTATGAAAATGCTTTCAAAGCAAATGAAAGCACTATAACAGACGTAAACTTTACACAGGTACCAAACAATGTTGCACAATGAACAGCAACATGAAGAAGAACTCCAGGCCCAACTAGAAGTGGACACTCCCGAGAGTAGTCAAACTTCTGTAACAAGAAGCCAAGAACCACTTGGACAGCCACTAATAGCAAATGAGGCAGAATGCCATGACAGAAGTAGTAAACACCATGTGTCAGTAGGAACAAACTACAAAAGACTTCGCTGTACTGAAATCACAACTGAACAATGAACAGCGTAGCATTTACCAAGAAGTAACAAAACAAATTAAACATGGTGTGCA
Source organism: Ambystoma mexicanum (assembly GCF_040938575.1). Lineage (NCBI taxonomy): Eukaryota > Metazoa > Chordata > Amphibia > Caudata > Ambystomatidae > Ambystoma > Ambystoma mexicanum. Next base: position 929,608,775 of record NC_090921.1, on the reverse strand, counting down.
ACATGAAAATAAAAAAATGTACCTGCCAAGACTACAAAGCTATACTGCTATACGTGAGTGTTCAAGCTGGTTCAGGCAAAACATTGTTAATCAAAATTATCAGCAAGTTCCTTCAACAATTGTACAAACAACAAACTGTCAGCTGTTGTAACTGCCCCCACAGGTTTAGTTGCCTACAACATAGGCGGTGTCACTTGACACGGATTTCTACTCCCTCCAGTAGAACACCAAAACAAATTAGACTATTACAAACTTTATACAGAAGCTGCAATGGAACTACGCAGAGTTTTGAAACAAATTAAACTGCTACTATTAGATGAGGTGAGCATGGTCTCCAACCTAATGTTGGCTTTGATTCAACTCAGATTACAAGAGGTCCTCAAAACAGACTACTAAGAGCTCTTTGGAGGAAAACAAATTATTGTTTTCGGAGATCTTCTTCAATTGACACCAGTGAAAGGTAAACCTATTTTTAAAACCTTAGGGCACAAACTGTGCCGTAAAACTCTTGGCAGCATAGGGAATGTCAACCTTTGATAACATTCGCAACACAGAGAATTATTATAAAACATGCCCCAGTCTGCAGACCTGACATACGCCAACATTTTAAAAAGTATTAGAGTTGGTATACTATCTCAAGAAGCACAATCAATATTAAAAACCAGGCAAATCCATGCACTCTATGGTCATGACTCATGTGCTACTGATGTCATGGAACAATTAGTACACAAAAATGTCAATTGCATGTCCTTGATGGCAACTCTTGAAAGCTGTTTAAAATTCAATTAAACAATGTTGAAAAAAGAAATGCAACCAATAATTGAAATTTGCTCCACAGATAAACTGGACATACATGGTATGACACTACCTATGCGTCAACAAGCCACAACAAGACTAAATACCTTAGAAAACTCTATCTCCAACAGAGCTAGTTTTGAGAAAATATTAAAATTATCTTTAAACTGTAGAGTAATGCTTAAACATAACCTTGACGTGAAACAGGACTAGTTAATGGTACACTTGGTACAGTTGTTAGCTTTCAAACATACCCACATGACAACAACATTTAGTTTGTCAATATTCTCTTTGACAAACTATCAGAGGTTAAAAGGATAGGACTCTCAACAGCCCGCTTCCTTCTTTTCAAAGACATGTATGTACGCAGAAAACAATTTTCACTAACTCTAGCATACATAGTTACCATTCACAAATCACAAGGTCCTACCCTAGATAAAGCATTGATAGATATTGGTAGCATAGTCTTTAAAGAAGGCATGAGTTATGTAGCACTATCACACTTACGTACACTTGATGGGCTATTTCTAATCAACTTTGATGCAAGTAAAGTAAATGCTGATATTCCTTGCATTCTAGAATACAATAGACTGCGTTCACTCTACACCCCCATCTAAAAACCTATCCTGTTCCACAAAAAGCAAAACGTTGTAAAAGAAAACAACCTCAAACTGAAATAATACAGGATCTCACTGCAATTTCTCCAAAGAAAGTAAAAGAAGCTAATACTTCATCAAGTACCACAACCAAAGAAGAATCTACTGCTCAAAGTAACTCAACTACTTCTTCAAAGAAGCAACACACACTTCGAACAAATTACTTCAACACAGAACTGTCAGGTCCATTCAAATTTTCAGATACAACTGGTTTAAATTGCTATGCAAATGTAGCAATACATATTCTATTCCAATTGCCACCAATTATTGACAACATTTATTTATACAGTACAGACCAATTGTGTTTGCAAATGTTAGTCCTTCATAGAAATGCAACCAACAATCCTGACAACAGTTACAGTGTTCATGGAATAAGACAAGAATTGGACTACTGTGCTGGAATGGTCAAATTCACTATAAACTCACAAGAAGATCCACATGCATTTCTAATGTACTTACTGCAAGTACTGGAAAACAAAAACATACCTATAAATGAAATCTTCCAGATTAATACGTGTGGAAACATACATGCTTTCTCTGCAGCCATCTGGCACAGGAACAAGTCCCTAACGAATGCTTTGTGTATGTATCCATACCTAACTGTGAATCCATTCCATTTCAGCAACTTGTACAAAATGCAAACCATGGCAGATTATGTACTACCTGCAATTTAGATAATCACTCCACCTTACAAATACAGACTCATATTAAATATGTAATAGTAATGCTTTTACGTTACAATGCAGATGGTAGCAAAAACAATAGTATGCTGACCGGATTCACACATGATCAAGTATCACTTGATAAGAAAACCTTCACAACAATAGGTATAATCTACCACGTAGGAGCCACAACCAAGGCAAGTCACTACACTGCATATATAAAAAAGAATTGTGGATGGTTTGAATGTAATGATAGTACCATTACTCTAAAGCAGAGATTACCAGCAAATCTTGTAAACACTTGCTTAATAATCTTAAAACCAAAATGTAATATGTAATCTGTGTATGAACATAAGAAAAACCTCAACTTCAAAACTATGCACAGTTAGAATACGCCAACATGTATCTAACTGCCCCAAGATTCTGCAACAAACAAATAGATAAATATATACCACTAAAATGTAACAAGAAATAAACAGTTAGAATACGCCAACAGGTACCTAACTGCCCCAAGATTCTGCAACAAGCAGAAAGATAAATAAATACCACTAAAATCAAACAAGAAATATACAGTTAGAATCCGCCAACAGGTATCTAACTGCTCCAAAGAATCTGCAACAGCCCAACAGATAGATGAATAGCATAAAAGTAGAAATAAACAATTAGAATACGCCAACAGGTATCTAACTGCCCCAAAAATATGCAACAAGCCAACAGATAGAAGATTAACAAGAACAATAAATAAACACTAAAACAATGAAAGAAATATATTGTACCACAACATAGAAGGGTTATTATTTAATCCAGCATGGATTTTTTTTTCCCTCAGACCCAATGATTTAGAAAACAAACACAGAAACTGAGCAAATTGCGCAGTACACCGGTTTGAACTATAGTACTTCTATAGTACTAAATATGAGGGTCGAAAAAATACAGAAATATCTATTATGCAATGCAATAACTCATTATTAACTAAACTACTTACACTAACATATGATGTTTTCTTTTATTACAGAGATCGAAACAGAATGTCTGATACAATTACCCATGTCATGAAAAAACTGCATACAACCACAAGAAAGTCAACCAGTAAGTATATAATAAATGGACTCACAAACACTGCTGCATAACACACCCATTTAAGCAAACATCTAACCATACACCACAATCCAAAATGTTTACTTCCATGGGTATCTAATGCCGCAGTCCTTGTTACAAACTTTACAATCTTAACTGCATAGCCTAGCTAAAACTTCACATACAAACTCTACAAATCAAACAGTACACAAACTTTATGATTGTGGATATTTGATGGGTGTTTGATTCTATGGGTGTGTTATGCTGCAATGGTTGTGGCCAGGGCCTAGAGTCTTGGGTGCATGGCCTACTGCCTACTGCCTTTGACCATGCACCCAAGACTCTAGTCCCTGGCCACAACCACTGCAGCATGACACACCCATGCAACCAAACATGTTGACTGTGGTATGTGGGCTGCTTATAGGGGATATTAATTACAGTCAATGCTCTACTAACAACCCAAAACCAATATCATACTAAAGTAAAACAGCTAGTAGTGTGCCCAGCATTTAGTATGTCCGCAAACAGCTGTGGTGACCGCATACATCGTAAACACATCAGGGGCACCTGTCACCTAAACAAATACAGCATTTGTCCCATCTCTTACTGCCCCACCCTCCCCAAGCATTCCTACACACCAACACACTCCCTGAAATTGCATGTTTCCTCTGTTCGCCGCTGCGCTGATCCAATATGGCAGGTGCATCGAAACAATGTGACGCACCTCACGCCTCACCCCATCCATGCAGCGAACATGTTGCTTGTCTGCGGACAAGACACAAGCCGATTAACCAATCGGTGTCCTGTCCACGGAGCAAACGGGGAAATGTGTCCGCGGAGCAGACATAGATATCACTAATTTTTTTAGACCTACTTTTTGGTTGTTTAAAAAAAAAACTACTGGATGGATTTCCACCAAATTTATAAAAGCATGCTTTCGGGACCAAGCAACTGCTCCTGCTGCAAATTTGGTGAAAATCCATCCATTGGTTTGAGCTGTAGGCGTGAGCAACGTTTTTTCCCCTTTCACTCTGTGGGAAATAAAGACATTTTGGGACCTCCCCCTATACTCTTGCCCTCCCTGGACCAAACCTCAGTAAACTTTGCAAAAAAATTCAGATTGGGCCATATACTTTTTTTGCAAAGTTTGGTGAGGATTCATCCAGGCGGAGAAAAGTTATAAGCCACCCAAAAAGTGTTCTTCCTATGAGATGAGCAACTTAACCATCACTACATGGCCGCTACCGCAGGGCATGTAATATTGATATATGTATTATTTATGAGCACAGCTTGTGAAAATGGGTTGCAGTACTAAACAAATGGAGGTTTCATTTTTAATAAAACATTACATTTTTTTTAATTCAAATACAAATATAGCTGTATACATTTTATTTACATACAATTTATGGAAGAAGTATATTGCAATATAATAAAACCAAGACAGGTATTATGCTTATTTAGAAGGAACATTGGTTTCTTAACGGATTACAAATGTGTCTTTGCCTTTAAACTTTCTGTTGTGCAAATGCTGTATGTTATAGGTCTGAAGGTATCATGAAGCTGTCAAAACACTCAGGGGGTAATTCTTAGAATTCAGCGCACAAGTGGCGCAAGCGGCTGGCGCACAGGGTGCGCGTGCGAATCCCTGCGCCAGCCGCGTGCGCTAAAATCCATTTCCGCGCACAGCGTATTCATGGATTCCAGCCACCAAAACCAGCTGTGGCGCACAGTGGCGCAGCGACCCTGCAGCAGCGCCAGTTACGCCCCCAAGAACGCCTCTCGCGCAGGGAAAAGCCATCAATATACCCAATCCAGCGCAAAGGACTGCGCTAACCCTGTACCAGCACAGCAAGCGGGCTACGTGTATCACTGGGGTGCGCGGGAAGTACCTCACGCGATTGGCCCCGTGCGAGCAGGGTACGCGTATTTCAGGGGTGCGCGGGAAGTTCCACACGCGATTTCATCATGGTACGTGTATTTCAGGGGTGCGCAGGAATTTCCACACGCGATTGGGCCCGTGCGAGCAGGGTACGCGTATCTCAGGGGTGCGCGGGAAGTTCCACACGCGATTCCATCAGGGTACGTGTATTTCGGGGTGCGCGTGAAGTTCCACACGCGATATAAGCAGGGTACGTGTATTTCAGGGTGCAGGGGAAGTTACACACGCGATTTCCGCAGGGTACGTGTATATCAGGGGTGCGCGTGAAGTTCCACACGCGATATCAGCAGGGTATGTGTATTTCAGGGTGCAGGGGAAGTTACACACGCGATTACAGCAGGGTACGTGTATTTCAGGGGTGCGCAGGAATTTCCACACGCGATTGGGCCCGTGCGAGCAGGGTACGCGTATCTCAGGGGTGCGCGGGAAGTTCCACACGCGATCCCATCAGGGTACGTGTATTTCGGGGTGCGGGGGAAGTTTCACACGCGAAATCAGCAGGGTACGTGTATTCCAGGGGTGCGCGGGAAGTTCTACACGCGATTCCATCAGGGTACGTGTATTTCAGGGTGCAGGGGAAGTTACACACGTGATTTCAGCAGGGTACGTGTATTACAGGGGTGCGCGTGAATTTCCACACGCGATTGGGCCCGTGCGAGCAGGGTACGCGTATCTCAGGGGTGCGCGGGAAGTTCCACACGCGATATCAGCAGAGTACTTGTATTTCAGGGTGCAGGGGAAGTTACACACGTGACTTCCGCAGGGTATGTGTATTTCAGGGGTGCGCGGGAAGTTCCACACGCGATTCCATCAGGGTACGTGTATTTCGGGGTGTGGGGGAAGTTCGACACGTGATTCCATCAGGGTACGTGTATTACAGGGGTGCGCGGGGAGCACCACACGTGAATTGCACGTGTGGGCCCTCCCAGGTGTTCCCTCTACACCCTCCACGGCCCCTGCAGGTGGCTCACACCAAAGGGGCCTACCCTGCACATGTCCTGCAGGCACCCCATCCACCATGGCCATGCCCCCCAGCCAACCCACATGTCAACTTGCACTACTGCCCACCAACGCATGTCCCCCTGCACCCCAGCCACCAGGGGCACCCTTCTCAGGCCCCCACCCATGTCTCCCACCACCCCAGCAGTGCAGGGGCACCCTCCACCAGGCCCCCACCCATGTCTCCCACCACCCCCACCCCCCATCCACCAGGGGCAGCCTCCACCAGGCCCCCACCCATGTCTCCCAGCACCCCCACCCCCCAGCAGTGCAGGGGCACCCACCACCAGGCCCCCACCCATGTCTCCCACCACCCCCACCCCCCAGCCACCAGGGGCAGCCTCCACCAGGCCCCCACCCATGTCTCCCAGCACCCCCACCCCCCAGCAGTGCAGGGGCACCCACCACCAGGCCCCCACCCATGTCTCCCACCACCCCCACCCCCCAGCCACCGGGGCAGCCTCCACCAGGCCCCTACCCATGTCTCCCAGCACCCCCACCCCCCAGCAGTGCAGGGGCACCCACCACCAGGCCCCCACCCATGTCTCCCACCACCCCCACCCCCCAGCCACCAGGGGCAGCCTCCACCAGGCCCCCACCCATGTCTACCAGCACCCCCACCCCCCAGCAGTGCAGGGGTACCCACCACCAGGCCCCCACCCATGTCTCCCACCACCCCCACCCCCCAGCCACCAGGGGCAGCCTCCACCAGGCCCCCACCCATGTCTCCCAGCACCCCCACCCCCCAGCACTGTGGGGCACCTGCCAGCAGGCCCCCACCCATGTCCAACTCATGTTCCCCCCCCACCCCCCAGCACTGTGGGGCACCTGCCAGCAGGCCCCCACCCATGTCCAACTCATGTTCCCCACCCCCCACCCCCCAGCACTGTGGGGCACCTGCCAGCAGGCCCCCACCCATGTCCAACTCATGTTCCCCACCCCCCCACCCCCCAGCACTGTGGGGCACCTGCCAGCAGGCCCCCACTCATGTCCAACTCATGTACCCCTGCACCCCCACCCCCCAGCACTGTGGGGCACCCACCACCAGGCCCCCACCCATGTCTCCCACCACCCCCACCCCCCAGCAGTGCAGGGGCACCCTCCACCAGGCCCTCGCCCATGTCCCATCCATGCCCCCCTGCACCTGGGTCCCACCAATCCCCAATCATGTCCGTAATGGCCATCCTCCCCTGCCAAAAGGCCCAACCAACTATCACATCCACCCACATATCAAAGGCAATTACATGTTACACACCCAATGTAAATAATGCAAATGAACACATGTCTGTCACACACAATGGCTCGAAGTGAATGTTAAAACACCCAACATGACATGCATGAAAGCAATGAGATGATACGACACATTGAAGGATGAAAATATAAATGTATTTAAAATCAACTTGAATGGAAATGAAATGAGAAAAACCACAAAGCAAAACAACCAAAAGACGATGAATGTCCATGAAAAAAATCAAAAACACACAGCACAATCAAAATAAATGGTGTCCAAAGTCACAGTCAGAAAAGTAATCCAAGGGTAAATGATAAACAAAAACCATTGCTCCATGGCGATGAAAAAAGTCCATAAAATAGAAAAATCCATTTAAGAACTATTTAAAAGATAATCCCGGGTCCATGAGCCCAACCAAATGAAACCTAACTATGACAACTAACTAAAAACTGAACTACATACAAAAATGTGGCGCATTGTCCAATCGCAACCAAATAAAAAAAAAAATAAAGGAAACCTAACACTAACTATATAACTATATAAAAAGGCGGTGGGCAAGTCCAGCGGCTCACTCCATGGTGTTCTGGGCCAGGGCATCATCGAACTCCTGTTCGATGTCCCGGAGGCGGTCCTGTTCCATGGCCCCGAGGGTCCGCAGGGACGACGCCGTCTCCTCCTCCAACCCCCTGCGGATTGCCTCGAGGCACTCGGTCCCTCTCAGGGCCCTCCGCATGGAGTTCTCTGCCCTGACCATTGTGAGCCGCGCCTCTTCCGCCCGCCGCCGCTCCGCACCTATCTGCTGGCCCAACCGCTTCCACACAGAAGACACTTCCCGTCCTGGGTCCTCCTGCCCTCCGGCCGAAGCTTGCCCCTCCGATGTTGAAGGCCCCGAGCCTTCATGGCTCCCACCACGTTGCTGCTGCTGCTGTGCCTCTGCCCGTGCACTGCCTCCTGCTGCCTGCACATCCTCCGCCGGCTGGGGTGCAGTCGTTGATGTGGCCACCCCTGCTGGACGTCTGACTCCCGACTGTGGCAGGGATGCCTCCTCCACCAGCCTGGCCGCACCGTCAGAGGCAGATCCACAGGGCACCCAGGTGACTGATGGGTGGGAAGATGGCACAGAGGACGACTGGCGCGTAGGGGGTCCAGTTGAGGAGGGGGTCGGAGCAAGCCCCATCAGACGGAGGAATCCGGCCTGGGTGACCTGTCCCAGCAGGCTGACGTGGTCAATGAGCCATTCGAGATGACTTGCAGTCTCTTCATGAAAAGACTGCAGGTCACCTCGCATGGCCCGTTGACGCAATGCCACACCAGCCAGGACAGGCTCAACCCGGACCTGGATAGCCACGTCTGCAGGCAGAGGAAGGCCAGTTGACGTGAGCTCATCCCCTGCCTGAAAACGGGTCTGGACGTAGGCATCCCTGCTGGTGCAAGATGATGCAGGGACAGGATCAGGGACAGGATTGCACACAGGCACCTCCGCGGCGGCCTGTGCTGCCTCCTGTCACTGGTCCTGCACTGCACCACTAGCACCAGTGGGATCCCCACCTCCAGACCCCGTCTCTGGTGCTGGCACGGCCTCCTCCTCCACCAAACGCCCCACCAAACTGGATGACTCCGTGCCATCTTCCCCTGTTGGGCCCTGTGGGTCCCAGCTGCCCCTTCTGCTGCCAAGGAGTCCAACTCCAACCTCCGCCTCTTGGACCTCCCCCCGGCAGCTGCGGCCTGGGACGCGGCACCGGACTACTCACTCCCCGACGAGATGACAACATGGGAGGGGAGCCGGGCCTTGCGTCTCCGGTTGGCGGTGGGATCCCCGCCGCTGTGCTCCACAGCACCTTCTCCGCCCTCTTCATCAGTTGACACTGCAGACAAGGAGAAACAAAACACAGGCATCAGGGCACTGTACAATGGACACATACACACATGACAGTTGTACATGAGTGGCATTGGCAAACCTCAGACATGTCATCACAATCCCCAACACACATGTCATTACAACTCGCATACATGAGCCATACCACAGCCATATCGCAACTGCCACCACCATCCATACACATACAACAGCATGAGCAGCCAAAGGTGAGCCAGACATCACATGCAACACAGGAAGTGCACCACACATGTACACACACCACCACACTTGCATGCATGTGTACACCTCTGCCAAGTGTCGCAGTGTTCAGACGGGCATCCATGTCACATCTGCCAATCAGGCTTCTACATACCGCTGTCACATGCATCCATGTTGCATCACTGTTGCACCCTTGTCAAATACACACACATGCACATGTACACAGTGCTGATACATGCAGCTGAAAACAACATACATGTGTGACATCACGGACATGTCTACTTACATACACATTCATCCAAACATGTGTGCCCACACAACTGCATTTGGCATGCAAGCCTACACACACAAGCACCATACATGTCTCACACATTACAGCCCTCGCATGTGTCAGCCCCACGGCCCTGTACACCCCCACCCATACTCGACCCCATACAAACAGATGTGCAACCTGCACACTACTGAATAATCACCACACGCACTGCTCACAATCAGGATGCATGTACACTCACCGTTCGACTCCAGACGGGTCTGCTTCTCAAGGACCTGGACGTGGAGCGCTGGGGATATGCGTTCCAGGACCCTCATCTGTTGTTCCGACAAGTGGCCCCGGCGCCCCTTGGCATCCGCTGCCTTCAAGAGGTGCCGGGCCTTGTTCAGGGTCCTGGACCTGAAGTCCTCCCAGCGCTTCCTGACATGTTGTAAGTCGCGGACTGCCACCCCCTCCGCGTTGATGGCAGTCACGATGTCAGTCCAGATCCGAGTCCGTCCTTCCTTGTCGGCGTGGGAACTTCCGAAGAGGGCATCATACTGCCCCAGGACTTGCTCCACCAGGACACCAACTTCGGTGGCACTGAAGCTGGTGCCCCTCTGCCTCTCTGGCCGGGAGTTGTCACTGGTCACAGATGGTGTTTGCCCCGACATGACAACCCCAGAGGCAGGAGTGGGTGGGCAACTGGGTCCTGGGGCTAGGCTGTGGAGCGATGGAATCCCAGTCGGGAGTCTTCGGTTCCAGCAGGGGTGGTCAAGCAACAGCACCCCTGGCTGATGTGCAGGCAGCAAATGGCAGTGCACGTGGGCAGCAGGCAGTCAGGCAGCAGCAGATGGCAGGTGGGAGCGTGCTCGGGGCTCTGGGGGGCAGTAGTTCGGCCTTCTGGGCAGGAGCGTGGTCTTCTGTGTGCTTACGCGTGGCCAGCCTGATACGGAGTGATTTGGCACGTGAAAAACTGCACGTCCGCGTGTAATACGAGGAAAGGGCCCATGCGCGTAAGCGCGTGTGGAAACTGCACGTCCACGTGTAATACGAGGAAAGGGCCCATGCGCGCAAGCGCGCGTGGAAACTGCACGTCCGCGTGTAATACGAGGAAAGGGCCCATGCGCGTAAGTGACGTGACGCACGCGTGCATTTCCCTCAGCACGGGTTAAAGGTGAGCGGGCCCAGCAGTTCGCTGTACGTGCCTTTTGTGGAGACCGACGTGTGTTGCTGCTTCCTGTTGTTTCGCGCGCCATCACAACTTCACAGCTATCAAGGACGTATCTCTTCTTTTGGCGGGGGTATTGGCTACGCGTGTTTTTCTGCAACGCGCTAGTCAGACGGTGAGTCGCACACGCTCTTTTTCACACTGCGGGTGCCCCTGTGTATCGCACCCATTTTCGATGTCATAGTAGCCTGCGTGTCCCACGCGTACGCGTTATTCGTGTTACTGGGTGCCACCGCGTACTGCGGGAGGTTGAATCCACGCACATAGGCTGCAGGGTTGCGTGCACGGTTTTACTGCAGTTTTGGGGTGCCTGAGCATTGCGTGACCCGTCACCACATCACCGGGGTCACATACAGCCTTGCAGGTGCAGGGGGGGCTGTTAACATCTTGCTTCCCACCCCCTTCACCCCAATTGCCCAGGTCAATTGTGGTGTACACCTCCCATTGGCACCACTGCATCTGTGCCAGCACTACTACATCTGTGCCATGGTTGGGAGGCCACCAAAGGTGAGGGGCGCCTCAGCTGGGCGTACTCCTCGTGGCGGGCGTGGTCGGGGACGTGGCCGTGGTGACCAGGGAGTAGGGGGACTCCAGGGTGTCCAGGGCAGCCACAGAGGGGGAAGAGGCAGGGGTGCGCCACTTGAGCACAATGTTGTGCCATGTGTCGGTGCAGCCATGCCACCACCCCCTGTGGTTCCGGGGGATGCAGCTCCTGCATCTGGCACTGGCACCCATATGACCCGGCAGTCCGTTCCATCGACTGCCAGGGGCCCAAGGGTAGTGGTAGCTGCAGGTGCAGCTGTGGACACCGCCACCCAGGCTCAGGGTCTGCCAGCGCAGGCTGCGTTGGCACTTGAAGACCCCTTGGTAGATCTCCAACAGGCCAGGGGGGAAACCATAGGGGCAGGCCGGGCTGCTCAGACCAAGACACGTGTCCCTGGGGCAGTCATGTCATCTGCTGCCCCGAACAGCCGGGTGTTGGCAAGTGCAGGGGCAGATGCACCCAACAGCACCCCGGTTGTGAGTCTGCCAACCAGGAGCGTTGCGGTCAATGACCCTGCCACAGCTGATGTTGCTGCACAGGGTCCAATAGTGGGCACCCCGCTGCCACTGACACAAGTCAGGCCTTTGGTCATCCCTCCACCTGCCACTCCCTTGGCTCAATCCACCGAACCCACTGGCCATACTGGTCAGGGCGGCATTAGCCAGCCAGGGTCTGCGCCACAGTCCAAGTGGAGGAAGGTTGCACCTGCAGCACAGGCTGGGACCCCACACACAGCCACGACCTCCTGCACGTCGAGGAAGAAGCCTTTCTGTAAGCAGGAACTGGACTTCCTCGTGGACTACGTGCGGGGCCACAGCCGTGACATGCTAGTGGGTGCCAATAGTCAGACTACGGCTGCCCAACGTGACACCCACTGGAAGCATGTTGCGCAACATGTCAGTTCATTCGGCCATGAGGTGCGCACGGCGCAGGAGTGCAAAAAGCGTTGGAATGACATCAAGCGCAGCACTAAGGCCAAGCGTGCCTCAAATTACAACTTGACTCTGGTGACTGGCGGTGGACCTGCACCAGAGGAGGAAGAACTCACTCCGCATGAGGCTCTCGTTGCGGAGTTCATACCACCTGAATTGGTCGAAGGAGTGGGAGAGAAGCTGGACTTTGATGCCCAGTCCAGTGAGTGTTGATGCGTGTTTGTTGAGGACGTGTGTGTTTCACTTGTGGGATGTTTTGTGCATGAGTGACGTGTACATGGTTCTGATGTGTAAGTAATGCAATGCTACCGTCATGCATGTCTCCTCTGCCTGCATGCGGGACTCCATGTAGGCATGCTCCCTTGCCCCTCCTCCGCCACTCTGCACCCTAGTTCCACCTTTGCACTGGTCTGCTTCAATCTTGCCAATGTGTACTTTCTTGTTCATGTGTCCTGTGTAGATGCTAACTTCCAGCGTAGAATCTGCCAGACATATGCCGTGTGGTACAGCCTTAGTACTCGATGCAGGGTATCCCACTTATACTGTGCATGGAACAGAGGTCCCGCAGGGACATGAGTGCGCATTCATGCTCCATGTGCATTGCACGCATGCCCCTATGTGTCCTTGACTGGATGATCACTGTAATATAAGTCCTTGGTTACATACATTGCCTGCCATCTCATCAGCCTTCCCATGTCAACTGTGGCTCAGTCCTGCGTTGCACACATGTTTAGGCTCTGACAATCTGTGTGGCTCACAGGCCTCAGCCTGTTCAATGGCCAATGACTCTGTCCAACTCTTGTTGTGTCTTCTTCACACGTGGGCGGCCTCCGGAGTTTCCATCATGTGTCCTGCCCACTGTCCCAGCATCATTTGCAGTGTTGTAATTTGAATCACAGTAAGCTGTTGATGCCAGTCAACACTGCCCGTCAATACACAGGTGTATGGTCAGCCTTTTGATACCATGCTAGGCATCCCTGCTTTGGTACTGGGGTGGAGGGGTGCTTGGCTTCTAGACATGGTACACATTGAATGCACAATGCACGTGATGTCTGAATTTGACATTGCGCTGACTTCACATTTCCTGGCACACACCATGTAGTGCTTGTACATGTAGGTAGTGAGTGGCGTACACATTTTCTGCACTGCATAGACCCACTTCCATGGAAACTGCCACCTTTCAACAGGTCTGATCACAGAAGCTATTCAAAGTAGACCCAGCATGCATGCCAGGTCATATGTTGTGTGTCACATGTCTGCCGGATGCCTTTGCTGTCGGTGTGTGTGTGTGTCGTGTGCTTCTGACATGTGTATTGACCTTTTTCTCTCTATTTTTCAGGTGATGACGCAATGGAGGCGGAGGATGGTGTTGTCATGCCAGACACAGGGTTGGTAACACCACATCAACCCGGCACTAGTGGGAGTCGTGGGGTGGTAGGCCACGGAAACCCCCAAGTGCGTCAGTCCATCTTGTCTCTGGCTGCCTATGAGTCCAGCCTTGATGACGACTCTGACGTCCATGTTGAGTTGGATGAGCATTAAGTCCATGTGTCAGGGGTGAGTGATTCTGATGTGGACACTCCTCTGTCTGCGACACCTGCACTGAGGGATCAGACAGTCTTGGTTCCTCCACCCGTGGTGGATTGGGACGCAGGGTCACCCTCCACACCAGTCACTGATGTGCCTGGGACATCACGTCGATGGGGACATGTAGTCGTGCAGCCGCAGGCGGTGCCAACACAGCGAGGACCCCCGGTCCTTGGGTCCCGCAGGGGTCAAGCCCAGCAACGCGATCGCCGCACGCAACCGCTGTATACTGAGTGGGAGCAAGACATGACTGCCAATTCCGAACGGCAGGGGGCAGCAATGGAGAACATCGCTGAGAGCATGGAGCGTGTGGCCGGATCTGTGCTCCCCACTGCTAGGCAGGTGCTTCTCCAGCAGCAGGCGGCACGGTCCACGGCCCGCTCGCTCAGGCTGGGCATGGCGGCCTCAGACAGGGCACGCCAGGCTGAAATGTCGTCTCTGCGTCAAGCAATTGCTGCTCACGCAGAGGCGCACATGGATGCCCTGAGGGAGGAGTATGCTTCCCTCAGATCCACTCTGGGTGTCCTTATGATGTCCCAGAGGCAGCAGGCAGAGGAGAGGTTTGCACAGCTTGAGCGTACCATCTCGGCTGAGCTACAGGCTTGCCGGGAGGTGCAGCGGTTGTCCAGCCAGGCCTTGCAGGAGGAACTCCGTGTTACACGTGCTACCTTGCAAGAGGAAGCACATGTATCACGGGAGGTTCTGCATGCAGACCTACGTCACATCGCCACACAGAACCAGGCTCACCCGTCCGGCAGACTTGCTGCCGATGAGGGGAAAGCTGCGGCTAGGCGTGGCCAGGCTACTGTGCCACGTCCTCCTTTCCTGGATGAGCCAGACTCGGACGACCATCTATCTCCCACATAGGTTGTGCTGTGCAGGCGTTGAGCCCATGGAGGATTTTTTTTTTGGCTCAGCATCATCGCATGTGGATGGTGAGCAGCACCCTGTACCTCCACCCTCCTGGGTGCCTCCCCTCCCCCCCGGGTCGTATGTGGCCATTTTTGATTTTTCGTTTAGTTTAGTTAGTTAAGTTTCTGTTTGATAGTTAGTTTAAATAGGTAATGTAGGTTTCCATAGTTAGTGTAATTAGTTAATAGTTGATTTAGTTTAAAATTGCTAGTCTATTGTGCTTTCATGTGATGGTGCGGTGCTTTGTGGCTTTTGAAGGCATCCACTGTCTGTTCCAGCTGGGCCCTTCATGGTTGTCTTGTGTATGTGTTTGCTGCTTGGGTTCATTGACTCACATATGCCACTCCTGCCTCCCTTATCCATGGCCTCGCAAGGATGGTTCGGTGTTACAGCATTTTACACAAGGGCTTTGGACTGTCATATCTGTGGCATGTCTGGTGCTGTGTGACCTGTGTTGACACCCCTAGTGGGGATGATTTAGGTGTCATTGTCCACTGTTCAGCTTTTGCTAGATGAGGTGTGTCATGATTAATGTGGACGTTGATTGCTATGCATTGTGTAGTATGTTTCATATCTTTCCTGTACATGTGCTTGTTGCAATTCATGCTGTAGATAGTGTTGCACAATTTGGAGGTGAAAGACGGACAGATGGTGTGATTTGTGATGTGACTCTCTGACATGGTCAAGTAATGAGATGCCTGATGAGACACACACAGATGACTTTAAAGCATTAATCATGTGTTTCATGCCCTTTCTGCAGGGGGATGAGCCTCCAGAGCACCTTTGCCAGCAGACATGGCCCATTGGATGACGGAATTCTGTACCCGTTTGTTGGTGCCCACATGCACATGTGTGCACAAGCAGAGGCACAGTGATTGCAGACCCACATCCTAGAACTGCTGACATGTTCCAAGGAACTCCAGGCAAGGTGTTGAAGCACACAATGCAGCTCAGATGTGTTTGTGGATTGATGGCTGTTGATAGTAGGGTTGTCTGGGACACATGCAGGGGCAGTGGCACATACCCTCCAGTACACCAAGGTCCATTGAGCCACTTGTATCAACCATGTAGCCTTCCGAGACATCGAAAGGGGCAGCTCACAGGGACATACAGCAAGGGACATACTTGGGTGCAGTGCATGTCTTTTCCACGTACTTCATGATAAATGCACTGCCAACTTTGTTTCGGTCATGGTGGTACGCAACTTGCTCTGTAGTCATGGCTTGCTATATGGGTCTGTCTGCTTACCCAGGGAACATTGCATGTTGTGTGAATTGTGACACATTGGTGTTCCATTTGCCACGCACCCACCAGCGGCTGCCTTACTGCATTGACTGTGTATGACCCGTCACAGGGGTGATGTTATATTTGGGTACGAAGCATCAACCACAGATTGTCTGTTTGTAGAGTAGTTTGTTGCTATGGGGCATGTTTGGTGTTGTGTTTTTGTGTAATTGGCACGTACAGGTTGTTGACTGTGGCTCTCTTTGCAGCATTGCAGTGCTCCTGTAACCGGACCTGAGAGTGCGCAGGCAGGAGGCCAGCACTCAAAACCAGAGCTAAGTGTCTTGTTGTTTTTCTTACGAACTGCTCTGCATAGGCTTGCTGGGGAGTGTACTGATGCATGGATGTATGTGTGGTTCAATTTGGTATGCTTTTTTCTCCCTAATCACCCGTGATCCTATGCAATTTTGAAACCTGTACCCTCTACCCGGTGTTCCTGCTTCCCATGCCTATCCAAGCAACGTTCCCTGACCCTCTTTCCCCACTGGGGTTGCGGATGCCTGTGTAAGCCCCGAACTTGCAGGCGCCAAAACCCTAGAGGGGGTGGTTGGTTCGTACCACTCCTGAGCCTGGACTACAGAAGGCCATGACAATGATGTGCAAGTTTGTTTGGATTGTGTATGTGTTCATGCAGGTTGTACATTTTCGAACATTCCCTAGTTTCATGTGTCATTCCTCCTCCCCTCTCCTGCCACTCATTCCAGTCATCCAGTGTGTCAACACCTGTCCCGACTGCATATCCCTGAACCTCATTCCCCACCAGGGTCTCAGGGGCCTGTGTGAGTTTGACCTTGCAGGCACCCGGGACATGGTGGGGGTGGTTGTTTTGTGACACTCCCGCGCCTGTACAGGGGACCTGTGACAGTACACATCCATTCATGGTGCATCATCCTATGTCATGTACCACACATGTCTCACATCCTGTCGTGACATTGTTTTGCTGTGCTACCTTGGTTGTTGCATCATTGTGGTAGTACTTGGCCTTTGTGAGGTGCTGCTACGTCAAGTCATCTACTGGAGGGTGTTCGGGTTCGTTTTTATGCCTTGGATTTTGTGATTTTGGAAATGAGTGTGGATTCTGAGGGTTCAGGCATCTTTTTACACACAAAGTGGGAGATGGTGACGAAGGGTAAAGGTGATCCTGTGGCCAGGTGGAATTGAGGTTTGGAGGCTCCATGACCCAGGTGCAGTTGTTCAGTGGGTCATGGTCATTTGTGAGGGAGGGGGGGGTTGTTGTTGATAGTTGCCTTGCCCTGCAGTGTGATGGGAACTCTGACATAGTAATGGTGGTATCCTATTTACATGTTGTGTTCTGCTGATCAATGCCTGTTCATGTGTTGTGTTTTCCTTTCAGGTGCGAGGGGATAGTTGTGGTTTGACATGCTGGGGTGTACACATGGTGGATGTTCACATGTGATGTGTAGGGAACACTGATGGTCACTTGAGTGCACATGCATATGTGGAGTGCATGTCCTTGCAGAACCACACACTTGCACTCTGATGCACCTTATGTACTCCCACCCTTGTATATCCACGTGTACACTGTTTGCCTTCTGGTGCCCACTGTGTCCCGGCAGCACATGTTCTGTGACCGATCATGAATCCAGTACATGCCTAATTTGATGTTTGACGTGGTCTGTCACTTAGATGTGATGCTCAGGGTGTGCATCACACACAATGGCTGTTCACTGTGCTGTGCGCTGAGCAGTGTGATGCAGGAGTAGGACACTGCACACATGAGCTGCAGTGTTGATTTTGCAATGCATAATGTGCATGTAGACAGGCATTCATTGTGATGTTACGTCTACGACTGTTGTAATGCATTTGGAAATGACTTATTTTGGGTGGGAGGTTGTTGGTCTGTCATTTCATCTGATTCCGGGTCAGGCAGCAGTGTCCGATGCCACTGTGCATTTAGGATATGGCAATGTGTACCTTATCGTTACTGCATTGGTGTATGGGTATTGCGTGCCATGTCATGTTGATGTTTGGGAGGGTTTGAGTGACATGACAGTGATGGCCATGGCCTGTTTTGCAGGTGTGTGATGCACACCTTGCATGTCCGGGTCATCCGCTTCTCAGAGCAACTAGCTGGGGGTAGATTTCTCTCCGCAGCAGGGCCCTCCCCCTGGAACAGACTTCCGACCTGACTTGAATTTGAGGGGAATCATCTCCAGTTCTGGAAGCACCTCAAGACCTTCCTCTTTGCTTCTGCTTACTGTTTGCCTCTCCCTTGCAGAATTCTCCACTGGAACTGCACAGGAGCTGCAACCGGGCCACTCTCACCGACCTCGGTCCCTGGCCCAGCCACTCTCCACTTGCACTGCCTCCCTGGCAACCCCTGCACTGCAGTACGGTCTCTCTATCCCTACAGCCCTCCCTTCCCAGCACTTGTCTGCACTTACCTTTGTAGTTGCCACCAGGCGACCTATGTATTATTTTTTTGGGCTACTTCACCTGTACTGGACCCCCCCTACCCTTCCCCTTGCACTTTTCCCATTACCCCTACCCCTGCACTTGCACGATCTCAATGACACCTGGCCTAGTAGTACCGTTCTCTGTGTTCCCTTGTTCCCCCCTCCCTGCCTCATTGCGCCTTGGAATACTGGTGTATGGCCCATATCATGTCATATGTCATATGTGTGCCTTTTGGTCACACAGGATAGCTTGTGTTTAAGTAGCTAGGGATGCAGACGATGTGGCACTTCCATGGCAACTTTCTCAGGGTGGTAGGGTTGTGACAGTTAACTGTCTCTTTGTCATCATTGATTGTCACCTGGTATGTGCCAGGCCTGTGTGCACTCCACAGGGGTGGGAGTTTAGGTGAAAAATGTGGCCACAAGCTGGGTCCGGGCTTCCTCACCACGTGCCCTGTCCCCTCCCATGGGCAGTGCCTGTGCCTGTGGTTGGGGATGTGGGGGCACCACCATGTCCACCGGGACGCCCTGCCGTGTTGCAACATTGTGCAGGACACATGCTGCCACAATGATCCTGCACACTACTGGTGGTGCATAGAGTAGTTGCCCACCAGAGCGGTCAAGGGAGCGGAAACGTGACTTGAGCACTCCGAATGTGCGCTCCACTATGCCCCTGGTTGCAATATGGGCGGCGTTGTATCTTACCTGGGGTGGTGTGGTGGGGTTCCAGATTGGCGTCATCATGTGGTTGCTCAGAGGGTAGGCACTGTCCCCTGGGGAGGTGATAATAGTTGAGATTATTAGGGTTAGGATATTTGTCTGTGTGTGACTTGCATGCATGTGCAAGGGCATTTGTACTGACCTAGGAGCCATGTGTCGCCATGCTGCCCAGCTTCCAGTGCCCGGCTCAGGGCCGACATTCTGTATATGAAACTGTCATGGGTGGAGCCAGGGTAGTTTGCATAGACAGAGGTGATGATTCCCTATGCATCACATACCACCTGTACATTGATGGAATGCCAGTGCTTGCGGTTTCGGTAGATGTGCTCAATGGCCCTAGGTGGACGTAGGGCCGCATGGGTGCAATCTATGGCACTGAGCACTTTGGGGAAGTGTGCCACCCTGAAAAAATCCAGGACAACGGCCTGCCTTTCTGCGGGTGTTCTGGGCATGTATATGTGCCTGCGGACTGAGGGGCGCGCTGTCATGATTGCCAGTACCTGGTGTAGGCAGCGTGACTGCGTGGCCTGTGAGACCCCCCCACTATGACAGTGGTCCGCTGAAATGACCCAGTGGCCAAAAAATGCAGGACATTGAGCAGCTTCTCCAAGGGGCTCAATGCTTGGGAGCAAAGGGTGGGGGATGTGAGGTCATCTTCCCACTCCCTGACCAGGTCTAGGATGATATGGGGTGGAAACCTATACCTGCCATAGACCTGGTCGTCAGGCATCCCAAAAAGGCTTGTCCGTGGTGCGAAAATGCGTGCCCTGGCTATTCTCCTCCTCCTGCGGTGTCCCACGATCAGTGCAGCGACAAATGGGGCATTCATCGTAGCTGTATATACGCGTTTGTTGTTTGCGCGCACTTTTATGCTGTGCGCGAGGACGCTTCCGCCTGCCTTCGTGTGGCAGACGCGTTGACGCCTGTGCACGTCTTTTGCCGTGCGCGGGTTTCCCGTATTCGGATACGGTCCGAGTGTCATCGCGTGTGATCGGAGGGGAGTGAGCGTACACGCAACTGGCCTGGGTACGTGTGTTTCGGGGTGCACGGGAAGTTCCACACGCGATTAACCTGGGTACGTGTGTTCCGGGGTGCCGGGAACTTTCACACGCGATTGGTGGAAATCCACGTGTGTTCTGTCATCACGTGCAATGAGGGAAACACCTGCGCGCGTCACGTCACAGACGCGCTCACGCGCTAAGGGCCTTTGGTCCAATGAAATCGCATATGCGTGCTGCCGTGCATACGCGCTAAGGGCCTTTCCTCGTATTACACGCTGACGTGCAGTTTTTCACGCGCGCTGAAATGCCCATGCACGTCTGTACGCGTCACGTCACAGGGGTGCTTGCGCTTGAGGGGCCTTCTGTCCAATGATAATGCGTATGCGTGCAGACGCGCTTACGCGCTAAGGGCCTTTCCTCGAATTACACGCTGACGTGCAGATTTTTCACGTGCCAAATCACTCCGTATCAAGCTGGCCACGCGTAAGCACACGGAAGACCACGCTCCTGCCCAGAAGGCCGAACTACTGCCCCCCAGAGCCCCGAGCACGCTCCCACCTGCCATCTGCTGCTGCCTGACTGCCTGCTGCCCACGTGCCCTGCCATTTGCTGCCTGCACATCAGCCAGGGGTGCTGTTGCTGTGACCACCCCTGCTGGAACCGAAGACTCCCGACTGGGATTCCATCGCTCCACAGCCCAGCCCCAGGACCCAGTTGCCCACCCACTCCTGCCTCTGGGGTTGTCATGTCGGGGCAAACACCATCTGGGACCACTGACAACCCCCGGCCAGAGAGGCAGAGGGGCACCAGCTTCAGTGCCACCGAAGTTGGTGTCCTGGTGGAGCAATTCCTGGGGCAGTATAATTCCCTCTTCGGAAGTCCCCGCACCGACAAGGAAGGACGGACTCGGATCTGGACTGACATTGTGACTGCCATCAACGCGGAGGGGGTGGCAGTCCGCGACTTACAACATGTCAAGAAGCGCTGGGAGGACTTCAGGTCCAGGACCCTGAACAAGGCCCGGCGCCTCTTGAAGGCAGCAGATGCCAAGGGGCGCCGGGGCCACTTGTCGGAAGAACAGATGAGGGTCCTGGAACGCATATCCCCAGCGCTCCACGTCCAGGTCCTAGAGAAGCAGACCCGTCTGGAGTCGAGCGGTGAGTGTACATGCATCCTGATTGTGAGCAGTGCTTGTGGTGATTATTCAGTAGTGTGCAGGTTGCACATCTGTTTGTATGGGGTCGAGTATGGGTGGGGGTGTACAGGGCCGTGGGGCTGACACATGCGAGGGCTGTAATGTGTGAGACATGGATGGTGCTTGTGTGTGTAGGCTTGCATGCCAAATGCAGTTGTGTGGGCACACATGTTTGGATGAATGTGTATGTAAGTAGACATGTCCGTGATGTCACGCATGTATGTTGTTTTCGGCTGCATGTATCAGCACTGTGTACATGTGCATGTGTGTGTATTTGACAAGGGTGCAACAGTGATGCAACATGGATGCATGTGACAGCGGTATGTGGAAGCCTGATTGGCAGATGTGACATGGATGCCCGTCTGAACACTGCGACACTTGGCAGAGGTGTACACATGCATGCAAGTGTGGTGGTGTGTGTACATGTGTGGTGCACTTCCTGTGTTGCATGTGATGTCTGGCTCACCTTTGGCTGCTCATGCTGTTGTATGTGTATGGATGGTGGTGGCAGTTGCCATATGGCTGTGGTATGGCTCATGTGTGCGAGTTGTAATGACATGTGTGTTGGGGTTTGTGATGACATGTCTGAGGTTTGCCAATGCCACTCATGTACAACTGTCATGTGTGTATGTGTCCATTGTACAGTGCCCTGATGCCTGTGTTTTATTTCTCCCTGTCTGCAGCGTCAACTGATGAAGAGTGCGGAGAAGGTGCTGTGGAGCACAGCGGCGGGGATCCCACCGCCAGCCGGAGACGCAAGGCCTGACTCCCCTCCCAGGTTGTGATCTCGTCGGGGAGTGAGGATTCCGGTGCCGCGTCCCAAGCCGCAGCTGCTGGGGGGAGGTCCAAGAGGCGGAGGTTGGAGTTGGACTCCTCGGCAGCAGAAGGGGCAGCTGGGACCCCACAGGGCCCAACGGGGGAAGATGGCACGGAGTCATCCAGGTTGGTGGGGGGTTTGGTGCAGGAGGAGGCCGTGCAAGCAACAGAGACGGGGTCTGGAGGTGGGGATTCCACTGGTGCTAGTGGTGCAGTGCAGGACCAGGGACAGGAGGTAGCACAGGCTGCCGCGGAGGTGCCTATGTGCAATCCTGTCCCTGATCCTGTCACTGCATCATCTTGCACCAGCAGGGATGCCTACGTCCAGACGCGTTTTCAGGCAGGGGATGAGCTTACGTCAACTGGCCTTCCTCTGCCTGCGGACGTGGCTATCCAGGTCCGGGTTGAGCCTGTCCTGGCTGGTGTGGCGTTGCGTCAACGGGACATGCGAGGTGACCTGCAGTCTTTTCATGAAGAGACTGCACGTCATCTCGAATGGCTCATTGATCACGTCAGCCTGCTGGGACAGGTCACCCAGGCCGGATTCCTCCGTCTGATGGGGCTTGCTCTGACCCCCTCCTCAACTGGACCCCCTACGCGCCAGTCGTCTTCTGTGCCATCTTCCCACCGATCAGTCACCTGGGTGCCCTATGGAGCTGCCTCTGACGGTGCGGACAGGCTGGTGGAGGAGGCATCCCTGCCACAGTCGGGAGTCAGACGTCCAGCAGGGGTGGCCACATCTACGACTGCACCCCAGCCGGCGGAGGATGTGCAGGCAGCAGGAGGCAGTGCACGGGCAGAGGCACAGCAGCAGCAGCAACGTGGTGGGAGCCATGAAGGCTCGGGGCCTTCAATATCGGAGGGGCAGGCATCGGCCGGAGGGCAGGAGGACCGTGTTGCAGCAGTTGGGCCACGCCATAGATGCGGAGCGGCAGCGGGCGGAAGAGGCACGGCTCACAATGGTCAGGGCGGAGAACTCCATGCGGAGGGCCCTGAGGCGGGCCGAGTGCCTCGAGGCAATTCGCAGGGGTTTGGAGGTGGAGACGTCGACGGCCCTGCGGACCCTCGGGGCCATGGTCGAGGACCGCCTCCGGGACATTGAGGAGGAGTTCGATGATGCCCTGGCCCGGGACATCCACAAGTGAGCCGTGAAACTAGCCCGCTGCCCTTGTACATAGTTATGTAGGTAGTGTTAGGTTTCATTTTTGTTTTTATTTTATTTGGACCTTTCGGACATTGGCCACATTTTTGTATATAGTTTATTTTATTAGTAAGTGTAGTTAGTTAGGTTTCCTTTATTTTGTTGGGATAATGGACCCTGGCTTGTTCCCATGTACATAGTTCGCAGTTGGATTGTATTTTTTTTTCACTTTTTAACCATGGAGCAATGGCTTTCTTTTTTATTTCCCATTGGATTTTGTTTTGTGGACATTGGGCCTCATTACACGGGTGGCGGTAGGGACATACCGTTACCGGTAAGGGATTACCGGTATCGGTAAATCCCCTCCCCAATCACAACCCGGACATACCGCTATTAGCGGCACCGCTAAGTACGGTGGCACTATTAGCGGCAAGTCCGTGAGCGCGCGCCCGCTCAGACCGGAAATAGCGGCATAGCGCAAATATCAGGGCATCACGAGCCATGCGTACATGGCAATACCGGCATGTAGTAGACCCAAAGAACCCTTACCGGCAAGGCGCTAATACGGGCATCGCGAACCACACGTTAAAAGAGCACAGCAGAGTTCCCACCTGCCACAGGTGGACAAAATCAGCACTGGTGGAGGCAATGGAGACTGGCAGCACAAAAGAGCACACCACACCCCTCCCCACACCCATTCCCACACCAAGATGGATGCAATACTAGCAGCATTACATGGGCTAGAGGACATGATTGCAGTGCAGCAGCTACAACAACAGGCAGCACAGAGGAGACGCAGGAGGAGGAGGAGGAGGAGGAGGGCAAGACAGGCGCAGCAAGCACCACCAGTGCACCTAGTGATACCACAGAGGCAGCCACCAATTCCCAGGATCAGAGCCAGTCCAGTCAACCTAACCCCTGAGCAGATACACACCCTGTACCGTCTGGACTGGGATACCATCACCACCATAGTAGACATGATATACAGCGACATTGTGAGTCTCATTGACATCCGTACTGCCATCCCCCCTCTACTGAAGGTGGTAACAGTGCTCCACTTCTTGGCCACAGGCACCTACCAGCATACGGTAGGTCAGATGCATGGCATATCACAACCAGTATTCTCACGCACACTGAACCAGGTGCTCGATGCCCTCCTGCAGCACACAAGTCAACACATATACATGCCACGGACTGCCCAGGAGATCTCCAACACTAAAGTTGGCTTCCATTCACTGGCAGGCATCCCAAGTTGCATCAGGGCCATCGACTGTACCCATGTAGAACTGGTGGTCCCACATGCCAATGAGGCAGTGTACCGTAACAGAAAGCTATACCACTCCATCAACGTCCAAATGGTATGTGACTCCAACAAGATCATCACACATTGCTGTGCCCGATATCCCGGTTCAACCCATGATGCAATGGTCCTGCGGAACTCGACAATACCACGATACATGGAGCGACATGCTGGACAACGTTCGTGGCTACTTGGTGAGTAGCAGGCCGACCACATGTCAGTGTGATGTGGATTGTGAGTGGGGGGGAGATGCATACTCCAACTGGGCGTGATTGTGAGTGGGGGGGGAGATGCATACTCCAACTGGGCGTGAATGGGGGGGGGGAGATGCATACTCCAACTGGGCGTGAACTGGTGTCATGAGAAGAATGGACATACATATTTGCATCACTGTACAGTGAGGCAGCCCACAATGGACCAGAGACAAAACCACATGCTGGAAGTGAGTGCCACGACAAACATATCAATCCATAACGCCAAACAGGCCATTCCAAACAACATGCACACCGCACAACACACCATTCCCCCAATTACACAAATCAGCAACATGCATATCAAAATCACAACTGAAATGTACGCTGAACAACATCAGAAATGGTCCGCGCACATGAGTGCATACAAATGGATCCCCTGTAGCCATTGTGGTGAGGCACACCCGTACCCCACCACAGAATTGCCATCAAAAAGCATGGGGACATCAACTAAGGAATGGCAGTGTACTAGCAGTGTGGCACTAACGTTGCCAGGGCCAGGAAACACAAATCACTTAAACTCAGGCGGGACATGGCAATCCCTGCCGTATGCATGCATGGTGCATGTCCACTTGCAAGGACCACCTCACCTTCCCACATTGCAGTAACCCTGATTGCCATGCGTGCTTGGATCTGTGGATGTCGTTGAATATGCAATGTTTGTTTGTGTGATATGTGCACGCTCCACATTATGTAGACACTTACACATACCCATTGTTGCACCCATGCAGGTGATGCAGGTTATCCCCTGAAGAGGTGGCTCCTTACCCCTGTGCGGAACCCACAGAACAGGCACGAAGAGGACTACAATCATGCACACACCCGTACCCGCGTGGTGATCGAGCAGACATTCGGCCTATTGAAGGAACGCTTCCGGTGCCTCAGCAGGTCGGGCGGGGCACTCCTGTACGGGCATGAGAAGGTGGCCAAGATCACCATGGCATGTGTCATGCTTCACAATATGTGTATCAGACGGAATGTGCCAATGCCCCCTGACATAGAACTGCGACCACCGTCTGAGGATGATGACGGGGATGAGGATGGAGGAGAGGGGGCTGCAGGTCATGCAGGTGGCGATGCCCATGAGGGACGTGCTGTGCGGCAGCACCTGATAGACCATTGTTTCTGATGCACATGGATTAGGAGGGTGCAATTGGTGTTCAGCTCAGGGCACGGGGTGTATGGAGGACATAAACACAGTGCACCCTTCAACAATAAAGCACACATACACAATGATCAATGTCCAGTCATGTGATTATCCATGCCATTACGTGTGTATTGAGCATTATGACATTCAAACGTGCATGTACCCTCCACCCCAACAACCCTACCCCCCTCCCCCCACAACTCCCCCAAACACCCTCACCCCCCTCCCCCCACAACTCCCCCAAACACCCTCACCCCCCTCCCCCCACAACTCCACCGAACATGGTGTGCACATCAGTGCTGCATCAGTTCCCAAGTGTCAACAGGGACAGGCTGGCCCTACTTCCCTCCTCCACTACCACCATTGGGGGTTGTGAGTCTGACCGCCGCAAGGACCGGCTGGACCTGCGCAGGATGGTTGTCTGGTCGGAGCTAGTAGACGAGGGGGTGGCTGGTTCATCTGCTCCCTGTGAGTGACGCATGCTCTCCATCGCCTCAGCAATGCGCGTTAGGACCTGCCTCACAGCGGCCATCTCGTCACATAGGCGCGTCGTGTTGCTGTCCATGGCAGCTTTCATGTCCCTTGACAACACCCGGATCTCCTCCCTGGTCGAGGCAGCCTCGCTCACTTGCCGGGCAACCAGGGCATTGAGCTCCTCCTGGCGCTGGCGTATCAGGCTCATGGTGTCGTCTGCGGCCCTGCCCCTGTTACTCCTCGGCGCAGCTTGCTGCATGTGGCCGACATCAGGTGAGCTCGCCACGGGACTGAATGACCCATCCATTGCATCTCCGGCATGCACCTCATGGATGCTGCCATTGGATGTGTTGCATGGGCTGTGGAGTGGGGACAGCTGGGTGCTGGGTGTACGCTGCCCTTCCGGTGTCGGACATGGGTCGTCCACATCACTCATAGGTGCCGTGGCTGCTGCTTCCCCGACGGAGCTATTGGCTGCGGACGGCGTGCCTTCTGGCACTGGCTCCTGAGTGGTGGGGGTGGGTGGTGGGGGGGCTGCCACAGTGTCGGATGGCATTTCGACCCTTGGTGTGGTCGTTGCGTGTGTGGCTTTTGAACGCTGGGCCACTCCAGATATCCCAGTGCCCCTCGATGTACTGGGCCTGGTGCCTGCATCCTTTCCCTTGGCCTGCTTTTTGGGTGGTGGGGCCTGCGTTGCAGAGTCCAGCTCCTCACTGTCAGATTGTGACCCTGTGGGGGAGCAAGACAGGGATAACATCAGTGATGGGTCAACGTGCATCATGCATATGTTGTTGTTGCTGCAGTTCTTTGGATTTGGACATCTAGTTTGGGCCTGCAGGTTGTTGGCCAGATGGGTGGGTCATCCGGACATGTGTCAGCGTGACACGTGTGTGAGGTGCTGCATGCATGTGGTTGTGTGGGGATGTGCAGGGCATATATGCAGGGTTGTGTACATGTGTGTGTGATGACCCCATCCATTAGCTAATTCCCATTTCACATTTGGGGGAGGGGCTCATGCTTAGCATTGCTGTGTTTTGCGTGGTCACTCACCTCCGTCTGACGTTGTTGCCACACCACACTCCATTCGGCCCACTCCCTCGATAGATTCTATGCCAATGGTGCTGGCACATGTCTCCTCCCACTCCTGCATCTTCATCGGGGATCCACCTCCGCCTCCTGTGCCCATGGCCAGATTCCTGTTGGCCGATAAAATGCTGCGTACACGGAGGCGCAGATCATCCCACCGCTTGCGCACGTCCTTTACGGTGCGGGGGGTGGAGCCCACCGCACTGACTTTCTGCGCCACCTCAGCCCAGATTTCCTTTTTTCTCAGGAGTGCCGGGCGCCGCATGTCGCTAGCGAACACTACGTCTGCATTTGCAGCCAGGGTGTCTGCCAGCATTTTCAATTCCTCGTTTGAGAAGCGTTCTTTGCGCTGGCGCGCATCGGCTTTCTTTAGGGCCTTGGGCATTGTTCGTTCTTGTGGGATGTGGTTTTGCCAGTCGTGGTGTTGCTGCAGGTCCTGAGTGCAGGGGATGGCAATGGATTGTGTTTTTAAAGATGGCCGCCGGGCTCTTTCCCGTTCCGGTGCGATGACGCTATTTCCGGTTCCGGTGTTTTATGGTGACCGCTAATAGCAGTGACCGCTAACAGCGGTGACCGCTAATAGCGTGCAGCATGAGGGCGGAGGTGCTATCAGCACTTTGGTCGGAGCCGGTAAGGTGCTTTTGCGCCATGGCGGTAGGGTCATTTACCGGCATGGCCCTATGCGCGTGTCCGGGAGACATGGGTGGGGGCCTGGTGGAGGCTGCCCCTGCACTGCTGGGGGCTGGGGGTGGTGGGAGACATGGGTGGGGGCTTGGTGGAGGCTGCCCCTGCACTGCTGGGGGCTGGGGGTGGTGGGAGACATGGGTGGGGGCCTGGTGGAGGCTGCCCCTGCACTGCTGGGGGGTGGGGGTGGTGGGAGACATGGGTGGGGGCCTGGTGGTGGATGCCCCTGCACTGCTGGGGGGTGGGGGTGGTGTGAGACATGGGTGGGGGCCTGGTGGAGGCTGCCCCTGCACTTCTGGGGGGTGGTGGTGCTGGGGGACATGGGTGGGGGCCTGGTGGTGGGTGCCCCTGCACTCCTGGGGAGTGGGGGTGGGGTGAGACATGGGTGGGGGCCTGGTGGAGGCTGCCCCTGCACTGCTGGGGGGTGGGGGTGGTGGAAACCATGGGTGGGGGCCTGGTGGTGGGTGCCCCTGCACTGCTGGGGGGTGGGGGTGGTGTGAGACATGGGTGGGGGCCTGGTGGAGGCTGCCCCTGCACTGCTGGGGGGTGGGGGTGGTGGGAGACATGGGTGGGGGCCTGGTGGTGGGTGTCCCTGCACTGCTGGGGGTGGGGGTGGTGGGAGACATGGGTGGGGGCCTGGTGGAGGCTGCCCCTGGTGACTGGGGGGGTGGGGGTGGTGAGAGACATGGGTGGGGGCCTGGTGGAGGCTGCCCCTGGTGGCTGGGGGGTGGGGGTGGTGGGGAACATGAGTTGGACATGGGTGGGGGCCTGCTGGCAGGTGCCCCACAGTGCTGGGGGGTGGGGGTGGTGGGGAACATGAGTTGGACATGGGTGGGGGCCTGCTGGCAGGTGCCCCACAGTGCTGGGGGGTGGGGGTGGTGGGGAACATGAGTTGGACATGGGTGGGGGCCTGCTGGCAGGTGCCCCACAGTGCTGGGGGGTGGGGGTGGTGGGGAACATGAGTTGGATATGGGTGGGGGCCTGCTGGCAGGTGCCCCACAGTGCTGGGGGGTGGGGGTGGTGGGGAACATGAGTTGGACATGGGTGGGGGCCTGCTGGCAGGTGCCCCACAGTGCTGGGGGTGGGGGTGCTGGGGGACATGGGTGGGGGCCTGGTGGAGGCTGCCCCTGCACTGCTGGGGGGTGGGGGTGGTGGGAGACATGGGTGGGGGCCTGCTGGCAGGTTCCCCACAGTGCTGGGGGGTGGGGGTGGTGGGAGACATGGTTGGGGGCCTGGTGGAAGCTGCCCCTGGTGACTGGGGGGTGGGGGTGGTGGGAGACATGGGTAGGGGCCTGGTGGAGGCTGCCCCTGCACTGCTGGGGGGTGGGGGTGGTGGGAGACATGGGTGGGGGCCTGGTGGTGGGTGCCCCTGGTGGCTGGGGGGTGGGGTGGTGGGAGACATGGGTGGGGGCCTGGTAGAGGCTGCACCTGCACTGCTGGGGGGTGGGGGTGGTGGGAGACATGGGTGGGGGCCTGGTGGAGGCTGCCCCTGGTGGCTGGGGGGTGGGGGTGGTGGGAGACATGGGTGGGGGCCTGGTGGAGGCTGCCCCTAGGGGGTGGGGGGTGGGGGTGGTGGGAGACATGGGTGGGGGCCTGGTGGAGGCTGCCCCTGGTGGCTGGGGGTGGGGGTGCTGGGAGACATGGGTGGGGGCCTGCTGGCAGGTGCCCCTAAGTGCTGGGGGTGGGGGTGGTGGGGAACATGAGTTGGACATGGGTGTGGGCCTGCTGGCAGGTGCCCCACAGTGCTGGGGTGTGGGGGTGGTGGGGAACATGAGTTGGACATGGGTGGGGGCCTGCTGGCAGGTGCCCCACACTGCTGGGGGTGGGGGTGGTGGGAGACATGGGTGGGGGCCTGGTGGAGGGTGCCCCTGGTGGCTGGGGGTGCAGGGGGACATGCGTTGGTGGGCAGTAGTGCAAGTTGACATGTGGGTTGGCTGGTGGGCTTGGCCATGGTGGATGGGGTGCCTGCATGACATGTGCTGGGTAGGCCCCTGTGGTGTGAGCCACCTGCAGGGGCCGTGGAGGGTGTAGAGGGAACACCTGGGAGGACCCACACATGCAATTCACGTGTGCTGCTCCCCGCGCACCCCTGTAATACACGTACCCTGATGATATTGCGTGTGGAACTTCCCGCGCACCCCTGTAATACACGTACCCTGATGGAATTGCGTGTGGAACTTCCCGCGCACCCCTGGAATACACGTACCCTGCTGATGTTGCGTGGGATACTTCCCCCACACCCCGAAATACACGTACCCTGATGAGATCGCGTGTGTGACTTCCCGCGCACCCCAGAAATACACGTACCCCGCTCAATCGCGTTTGTAACTTCCCGCGCACCCCCAAAATACACGTACCCCGCTCAATCGTGTGTGTAACTTCCCGCGCACCCCCGAAATACACGTACCCCGCTCAATTGCGTGTGTAACTTCCCACGCACCCCCGAAATACACGTACCCCGCTCAATCGCGTGTGTAACTTCCCGCGCACCCCCGAAATACACGTACCTCGCTCAATCGCGTGTGTAACTTCCCGTGCACCTCCGAAATACACGTAGCCCGCTCAATCGCGTATTTAACTTCCCGCGCACCCCCGATGTACACGTACCCCGCTCAATCGCGCGTGTAACTTCCCGCGCACCCCCGAAATACACGTACCCCGCTCAATCGCGTGTGTAACTTCCCGCGCGCCCCCGAAATACACATACCCCGCTCGATCGCGTGTGTTGCTTCCCGCGCACCCCCGCAATACACGTGCCCCGCTCGCACAGGCCCAATTGCTGTATGTTGCCACTTTTGTGATGCGCTGGGACTCTACCGCCTGCCTTCGTGTGGCGGACGTGTTTCAGCTTGTGCGTGTCTTTGGCTGTGCGTGGCTTTGCCCTATTCAATTCCATGAATACGTGTGGTTCGAGTGCGTGTGGGCGTTCCGTCTGCTTCCCTGCAGTACATCCCCAGTTACGCCCTTATTTTCGCGCGTTGTTCCCCATTCCGCGCGTTACGCCCCGTGTCCCGCCCACTTTCTGGTGTATGCGCCGAGGTTGTGCGCTTTCACTGTGCGCGTCACGCATGCCTTTCGGGATGTTGCAGTGACTTGTGCGCCATGCACGGGTTTGGCGCACATCCCGAGATGAACACGCGCAGGGACTTCCATGAATCGCACGCCTCTTTTTTTCCGCTTGCGCCTGCTTGCGCCTGCTTGCGCGAAGATTTTCGGCGCACGTTTGTTCCATGAATCGGCCCCTTAAAGTTTAAACAAAACATATGTATTAACTTAAATGCCAGGACGGTGTAAGGCCTAACTTGTCTTATGCTAAGGTGGGAATTCCCAACATGAATGAAACTAAGGAAAGTCTGAGTCAAAGAGTTTAACTTAAAAGTCAGCCTGTGTCCAAAACCTATCCTTGCCCTCGCAACTAAAGCTCAACAATGTGTAGGGATGTCAATCATGAAATAAATGGTGATCAACACAACGTTCTGACCTTCTTCCAGCTCTTAGCTTCCTCTTCAGTTCCCCTGCTCCAAGTTCAAGAAAGTTCCACAAAAGTACCTTTTCCCAATTCAAGGCAATACAGTTCCACACAATCCTTGGGGTTCCCTTCCCCAAATGCAATGCAACAGAGTTAATCAAATGTCAGGGTTCCCTTTCCCAAGATTTGAACTTAGAAACGTTCATCAGTTTCAGTCTTTCAAAGAGCAACACAAAACTAGGTCCACTTGACCCTCCTTCTAGTTTGCTTTCTCAGTTCACTCACAGTGCTCCTTCTTGATTTATTTCACAGTGGCTTTGAGTTTCAACATTTAGGGCTCACTATTCTAGGTGCAGTTTTCAGACCACACGGTCCACCCATCACAGGTATCACAACCAGGAACCCCCACTTGTTTGTCTTTGTCGACCTCTTGGTTCTGTATGCACTTTCACACCCTCTTGGTTTCTCATGGGTAGTCTCTTGGCTTTTCCACAACGTGTTACAAACTTCTTGTCAGTCTTTGCCCTTGCCATACTGTTTTCATTCATAAAATTCACTTTGTGGTGGTCTTTCTCACGCCCCACCTTTCTACTTTCTCGAGAGGATAGCTCAGTGGCAACGTGCTCGCCTTGGAAGCAAGACGACACAGAGCAACACAAGTTCGATCCCCCGGTCCGCGCTTAGAAACCTCTGGGTATTAAGTGCATTATAAATAACCTATCATATCATATTGCATTTATTTCACACTTGTTCCCTTTTCAGTAAATTGCTTACAAATGGGCACTTTCCCTTTTGTTTAGAATCCATTGTTCGCATTCCCCATGAAGTTGTATCCACCTCTGTATGTATTAAGCTTAATTTAGCTCAGTTTCAAGGTTTTCATTCAGATCGATGTTCAAAATACGCGATTCATCTTGGTTTCGAAGTTTCACTCAGTTCGGCATTCAATAAACGTCAATATACATAATTCAGCTTTCTCTTCAAAGTTTCATTCAGTTTTATATTCAATAATTGCATTTAGCACTTAATTGCCTACGTGTAGCCCGCTAGGTGACTGAGTGACTTTCCTCTCCGAGGCTCTTCTTCTCCTCTTCTGCTTCCCTGAATGGCGGACCGGCCTCGACAAGTCCTGCAAGGATTCCGGAGGCATTCCTCCGCACACCAGCGGCTGTGCTGCTCCGGCATGGATGCCAACGGCATCCTTTCTTCTTCCTTTGTGGGACATAGCTTCAACTGCTCTCTCTCCAATGCAGAGGCTCCCACCTGTAGTGGTTCAACAGCTTGACTTTCCCTTGTGTGCACAGGTCTCTGGGATACTGGCCGGTATCCTTTCTTCCTCTCAGGTCCCACCATGTCTGTATCCTCACAACTGATGGTCTTTGCCACACAGGCTTCCCTGTTGCTCTCTCTGCTTTACTTTTGTTCTCCCTTTACACATATGCAACCCTTTGACAGGTTGCTGGTGTGGACTTTCAATTTGGTTTGCCGGACTTTGATTAAAGGGACCTGCCTGACCTTGCAAGTTCTATGCAGGCATCTTCCTCGTCCTAGTACCAAAGTGGTGAAGTGAGGGCTTATTGTTCATTACTCCTAGTCACCTCTTCCTCGTCTCAGTACTATCAAATGTATAACATCGTGAAATGAGGGGAGAGGTCCTACAATAGCCGACAAAGGCTGGCAGACGGTTAGGTTGGTCTTCAATGGGAAAGGTGGAGATACAATTTCTCCTCTACTTTACCCTTAAACCTTCTCTTCTTCGCCCTCTTTCTGACACTTCTAGATGGGTAATATCTCCTGGTGTGTTCTTGGTCAGTGGGACAGGGATATCAATACCCCATAACTGCCTATGGGAAAGAGGGATCTTCCTGAAAGGGAAAGGCAGAATAATGCATTTTACCTGAGGATATCTAATCTCCAATCCCCAGGCACCCCCCAACCCAGGTGGTCACCCCTCGCTTTCCAACCCCAGGGTCGGGATCCAAGAGCAATGGCCTTTCCCTGGCCACCTGAAAGGAGGACCCAAACGGAGGAGATGTGAGGACGTCTTCATGTTTCTCACATAGGTCACTCCCATTTTAAATGTAGCAGAGATGTAAACTAATGTGTTGTGAAATAGTGGTGTAGTGTGAGTTGTTTTTGTTGTTGAGTGGAGGACTTTGTATTAGGAGAAGTATTTAATTTGGACATAGTTCTCTTTGCATTTTGTTAAAGCTGGCATTCCCAACATTTGGAGATGTAACATTTGTACATGTAGTAACGATTTCCTATTTTGTATGCTTCCCTCTATAATACAAAGTGAATGCGTGTGTGTGTGCTCTATTTTGGATATACACATGCAAGCTCTGTGCATATTGGCTGCATTCTGCCATTTGGTATGTAATACTGGCATATAATACTTGTGCCGTGTTTGTGTGTTATTCTGAGCATGACGATTCTAGTCATTGTGTGTCATTGTATGAGCAATGTCATACGGGAAAACATGCATATCTTCATAGCAGACACCAGGGATCAAGAAGAACACCCAAACCATGCTTTATAGATTCTATATGGGCCAGATTCATGGTAAACTGTGGGTGCATCCAAAGGGAAATAACAATTCCTTGATGACATCTTCATCTTCAGTATGAGTGGTCATGCTGCAATGGCAATAATTCTAATCTTTACAGTTCCCTTGAGATATATTTCATCAGGTACCAGAAGTCTAACGTCGCCCCTTTCTGGCTTTTAAAGGGTATCATCAACCCTTTTCGTTTGCTCAAGTGAGCATAGATAAATGGTGTGTAGAATCTGGAAGCTGCTTCTTGTTCTCAGTCGTGCCTCGATACAGGATATTTTAGGATCTGTGGGCCACCCTAAGGCCCGATCTGGCCCTCCTGAACTTTCTTGCTCCATATTAGGATCATCTTGCCAGGTCTGTGCCTCAACGAGCAGCTCTTCAGTAAAGGCTTAGTCTCAACTCCATTGTTCTCTCGTTCTTCCTCACCCTCTTCTAAAAGTAACACAGATTAAACTGTCTGTGATTACTGCCTCCGCGTCATCATTCAATGCTTCCTTACCATTGTGTACCGCCTCCTCTCTATCACCTGGCTCTGCTCTTCTTTCCACCACCTCCTCTCTACCAACGTTCATTACTTGCCACCAAGTCATCTCCACCACATTCAGTTGTCCTTGTTGTCTGTCTCCCTGCACAAAATAGGCTCTCTCCAAATTTGTACAACCACTTTCTTTATCAGCCCCTACTTAGTTATCACAACCTTGTCTTCATCTGCTGCCACCTCCTTCTGCGGTCTCATCACCTCCTTAACCATCGTCTTCTGACTGCCTCCTAAGTACTACACTACACTGCTGTTTCTATCACCACATTCTTCCCTTCAGATATCAAAAAGGTGTTCTACCATGTAGATTGTAGCTCCTCCTCTCGTCTGGTGATGCCGATCCAGCTGTCATAATCTCTCCAGCCATTTCCTTCTCAAGCATTCTCCACTCCTCAGCTCTCTGAACACAGCAGCTCCTATACCCAACACTCAGCAACTGGGCCTGAATGCATTTCCTGTTCCATCATTCACCACTCCTCGGCCTTATCTGACCACAAACTCCCTGCTCCTGCACCCAACACTCAGCAACCGGGGTTGATTGCATTAATAGTCTGCGCCTCCTCCCCCTGAATGTGCCTTTCACTGAGAATCTTCAGCTGTGAGTGGTGACTGAGGGAGGGTTGTGGTTGGCTGGCCTCTATAACTGCACCAGGGGTTGATTCTGGACCAGGTAGTGGGACCAACTCTATCTGGCATGTCCTCCATTCTGAATTGTATCAATGTTCCTCCGGAAGTGTTGCCTGTGGCTTCTCTCTCCGAGTTTGGGTTTTCCCAGTACTGAAAACAGGCAGGGTAAGGTGCCTTCACTCTTCAGTTCACTGAGTAGTGAGTGTGATTGGGAAGCTTGTAATACTCTGCTCTTATCAGGGTCATTTGTTACCGGGAGGCAAGGCTTTTGTAACTTGGTTTTCTCTCTGACACAATACTTGGTCATACAGTTTGGGGATTGAAACATTGTATCCATGGGGTTGGTTGCCTGAGTCATCTAATGCCCTTCCTAAGTGGTGAAATAACTTTCCTATTGTGTAAAACAAAATGTTAACAATATTACCATTTAATGCCTGGTGAAGGAAACTATGTTCTCTGAAACGATAAAAGCACCTTTTTCTTCAGTGGAGCTGGAGGTCTGTTTGGAAAGGGTTGCAGGCTCTCTCAATATGGATTGGGAGGTTTCTATGGGTGTGGGCAGGAGTAGGGATTTTGGAAGTAAGCTGCCCTGTTGGACTGATGTTTATTGGAAGGTCGAGATTCCCAGTACTGGTCTGAAACTATCCACAGTGACATTCCCCTGTCTAGTGACACAGTTCCTGGGAGAGTGACTCGGGTTGACTCAGCATCCACTCAGTTCTGTACAGAGGCATGACATTCACTGCGTGGTTGTGGCACTTGACCCCTTGAACCACTTAGGCAGCAGTCAGCATATTCCGAGCGGCGGCTTTGTCAGACCATATTCCATCATTACCCATGGATGCTTCTGTGTGTATCATCTTTAGATCTGTTTGTGTTCCATTTCATACATTGACTATGTTCATGTATTTGTCATATAGCCATCTATTTTCTGCACTTTGGCATTTTGTTCTATGGGCTGACCCTGGTGTCACACCTGACCTACTGTGCATGTGTAAATATAATGATTGTTTATATTTTTTTGAGTGAATTTCTTGATTTTTTCTGATACAGTTTTGTTTCACCATACACCAGTCTAGAGTAAAGATCTGTGTGCCCAAAATCTTGAAAATCATCCAGCATCCAGAATGTGCTTTTTTGTGGATCAAAAGAAAATCCAATGGAAAAACCCCTTTATTCAACATTGTTTTTCTTAAATGAATACGTACTTGAAACTTTGCATATTTTGGCATTATTGTTTTGATGAGGCCAGAGGAATGGCTGGCCAATTTGGTGTACTTTCTTTGACATGGTCGACGGCTACAGAGGATTATTGATTTTTTGTATTTACCCATCATGTCATTTTAGCTAGTCTGCCTCAGTATAATTAAATATACATTTGTAGCAGGGTCAGTGGTTGGACTGCTGATGGGGAGGGCACTTTTTCAGATGCTTTTTTTATTTGGTGCTGCTAAAATAAAATGCATGTAAC
Source organism: Ambystoma mexicanum (assembly GCF_040938575.1). Taxonomy (NCBI): domain Eukaryota; kingdom Metazoa; phylum Chordata; class Amphibia; order Caudata; family Ambystomatidae; genus Ambystoma; species Ambystoma mexicanum. Next base: position 929,571,708 of record NC_090921.1, on the reverse strand, counting down.
CTTACTAAGTCCATATAAACCATACTTTGAACTGCTTTGTAAAGGTTTAGGATGTTGTGCCTTTGAGTAAACGTAAGATGTGTTTGCTGTTCACTTCTCAGAGGACAAACGTGGCACTCATTTGCAGCTCTAACCTCTGTATTGAATTGCACAAAACCTTTGTAAGCAGCAGGCATGTGATCCTTGTTTGGCACAAATCCATTTTGATGGTTTGCTATAAATCTGGCCAACAGAAACCACCAATACCCCAATAATTATATCTAGGTTTGTCCAGGGTCCTGATTGGCAAACAGTGTTCATGGCACGCAACAAATCTGTATGTTTTAGTATGGGGCATTCGGGTGACCGCCTATGATATGTGCGCACTTTTGGTGGTGTCCAGTCCCGTGACTGGCCGGTGACCCTAGGAAAAGGGGTCTGAGACGGTTACCAAACAGCGTTTTCTATTTGTTTGAAGGAGTGCTTGGTGGACTGAACGTTTAAAACGTTCCAACGTGCGCACACTATCCTTGTCCCCCTGCAGCACTGCGAGCCCGGCTCTTGTTGCTCCCCTTGCTTCATGGAGGAGGCGGGGACTTCGGCGCACACGTGACCCATCACGTGACTGTTACCGGCTACACATCGCCGGCCCACCCGCCCGAGCGGTGCGTTTTCTATTTGTTTGAAGGAGTGCTTGGTGGACTGAACGTTTAAAACGTTCCAACGTGCGCACACTATCCTTGTCCCCCTGCAGCACTACGAGCCCGGCTCTTGTTGCTCCCCTTGCTTCCTGGAGGAGGCGGGGACTTCGGCGCACACGTGACCCATCACGTGACTGTTACCGGCTACACATCGCCGGCCCACCCGCCCGAGCGGTGCGTTTTCTATTTGTTTGAAGGAGTGCTTGGTGGACTGAACGTTTAAAACGTTCCAACGTGCGCACACTATCCTTGTCCCCCTGCAGCACTGCGAGCCCGGCTCTTGTTGCTCCCCTTGCTTCCTGGAGGAGGCGGGGACTTCGGCGCACACGTGACCCATCACGTGACTGTTACCGGCTACACATCGCCGGCCCACCCGCCCGAGCGGTGCGTTTTCTATTTGTTTGAAGGAGTGCTTGGTGGACTGAACGTTTAAAACGTTCCAACGTGCGCACACTATCCTTGTCCCCCTGCAGCACTGCGAGCCCGGCTCTTGTTGCTCCCCTTGCTTCCTGGAGGAGGCGGGGACTTCGGCGCACACGTGACCCATCACGTGACTGATACCGGCTACACATTGCCGGCCCAACCACCCTTGCGGCTTTAAGCCCTGGAGGCAGTAAGGGCTGGAGCCGCTGTTATGCTGTTCGGCTGTGAACTGGGCAACTGGCACGAGCTAAGTTCTTGAGAAGAATTGCTGTCTGTTAGCATACAGTGTTGAATTTTTTGTTAATTTTGAGAAGGTTGTTACACCACGCTTTAAAATTCCTGGCTCATCATTAGGAAAGGTCTTTCTCTTTTAAGTTTATTATATTTTGTAAGAAGTATTTTTAAATTTGGTGTACTTCCTTTTTATAATGGCCAATGGTCTGCGAAGTGGCCGTTGCATTGAGGCAATAACTAATATTTTAACATCTTCCAACATTGACTCAATGGTATGTAAAGGTCGAACTTCATATCATGAAGCGCCATTAATTGACATGGTAGATGAGAATATTCCTATCGTCCCTGCGGTTGGTTTAGATATTGGTAACTGCTCTATTCATACAGCTTAAGTGCATGCTACTTCCTCTGTTTGTATGTCTGCCCCAACCAAGGCTGAGGAAAAGGAGATTGTAGATGTAAACATGAGTGACAGTACGATTCCATCAGATTCTTGTAGCCCTACCAAAGTGCAATTTAGCACTACCTTGCAGAAGATGGCCTTATTAAATGCACAAGTTAATCAAACTATTAGTATGATGACTCCATTGGTATATGGTGCAACAAATTTGGGCACTCTAGGGAATACTAATAGGAGTTATCTTACTAAAATAGAGGATGATGTATCGGATGAGGCACCAATTGGAGCCATTCCACGCGCACTTTCATTCTCGCCAGATCAGTTAAATGTTTCAAATAAATCACCACCTGACGATCTGGGAGTAGGTATGAATAGTGTGCGCGGAATTGAAAATCAATCCCCAACCCCTCTTCCGGTGATCACCAAAATTCTAGATCTACTTGATAAGGGTCATGAGCTCACTCATCTTGAATTAAAGGAAACTAAGGCCATTTTACACTATCTTTGCTCCAAAATGGATAAAATCGAGGGGTTCATCACTGCAGTCGACACCCTAAGATCCATTCAATCTGAATTTAGCAGACAAGACCATAGTAATGAAGGGGCAGGGAGACATGACATATGTTTAAATAGTCTGAAACAGTGCAATCAGGACACATTAATTGAACCTCTGAAATGTAAGTACGACAATGACTTGAAAGAAATTAAGGCATCAGTCGATGCACTGAATTTCACAATTGTAACTCACTTCTCTAAAATGGAACCTTTAATGCTGTCTCCTGATAGCCCATCTGCTCTACTTGAAGAAATTGAATTACAAAAAAAAACAGAGATTGAACACTGCGTTCCTGAGGAGCCTTTAACTTTTATGTCCTGTCGAGTTAAAAAAAATCACTTGCGAGCCGTTAAGAGATATGCTAAGCGTAGGAAGGAAGCACTATCTCATAAGAAAGATGGATGCGGAAAGGATATTTGTCCAGTTTCAGTGCAGAACTACCCGATGACTGTCCAAAGAAAGCCAAGATGCTCTTACCCCTGTTACCAATTCACTGGAGGAAGCAAGTCAAAATGGTATTATTACCAAGTTACTAACGAAGGGTGTTGCTCCTCCTAAGATTGCTAACCTTAAGTCTGGCATCACTAATCCAGTGAATAGTCCATCTGAGATAATAATGAACTCTAAACCTCTGATCAAATCAAAATTATGTAAAATGTCTTTAAAGGTGTTAGAAAATCAGGATAATGGATGTGCAACAACTCTAACCGAACCTATTACTGGCTCTGCAGTAAAAAGTAACTTAAGGGACTTTTTTCCGATCATTGGGAGATATCGTACGATGAAAAATAATGTTATTCACCCGGGCCCTCATGGCAGTGATAAACCAATTTCACTAACTAGGAAAACTTACAGTGAAGTATGTATGAGGGATGTGACTACTGAACTCTCTGCGAACAATATCTCCAAACAACCCAAAACAAACCCTTAATTGCTGTAAATGGCATTGGGAAAATAGGGAAGGTAGAGGTGGACGAAATAACTAATACCATAGAAGAGGAGGTGAATATGATTAAGTCGGTAATTGTAGCAAATGGCACGGGAAAAAGAACTACATTGGTTGACTCATCGGCCGTGCTCCATAAGGAGAGTCCTAAGTTCAGTTGTTCCGATCATGCTGGAACAATTGATACTGTAATGACTCCAAATCGTATATCCATACATGGCCCTGCACAAAGCAGATCACTACCACAAAATATTAATATCAATCCTCCCTTGTACAAAAATGGTGAAGCCTCTGCAGCTCTGAGTAGAACTCTCTTTGTGGACAATCAGAACACAAATAATCATAGTAAGATTCTATCAAAACAACTTAATAATTTATTAACTAATCCTGCTGTGGAAGCAGTAATCCCAGTTGTTCCAGCGTCAATCCCAGACAGGCCCTTGCAGTCAGATGAGATAAAGGAATACATTATAGGATTTGAAGGAAACGCCGAGGTACTGGTAGACAAACGTATTAATCGTTCATTTATTTTCTCCCTTTTCTCAAAAATACCTCAATTGAGAATGGTTAAATCTGCTGATATTACCAGAGTCTCCATGGCCAGAATCAACAAATTCAGGGCCTTATGTTATCTTAGTTCTGAGGCAGTAATGAAATTTATTTGGTTTAATCGGGAGGAAATAAAAAGAGAGGGCTTGGTATTATCTACCTTTGGATCCGAGGATGACGCTGCCCTATTCTTAGATCGACCAAAGGTGATCGATAGAAACTGTATTGATCTGACCTTACCCATTGTTAAAACAAATATGGGCTTGGAACTTGATTTGGCTGAGATTTTGAAAGCCGTAGCTCAAACAAATGGCCTTCCTTGGCTGGAACCTATGCTTTTGGCCATTTTGTCTTCTAATACTACCTCATTACCTATAAAACCAGTCACATAGCTATCTAATTACAAAGAACTTAAAATCATATCTTGGAATTCGTGTGGCTTTGTGAATTTAACGAACTGGCATCTCAATCTTATTAGTGATGAAAGACCAACGATAATTATAATCCAAGAGTCGATGAAAACTGAACCTCTACTAATCCCTGGTTATATTACTTTTAACTCGTTAGCTAAGAGACATTTATTAGGCCGCCCATCTGGGGGCTTATCGATTGCAATAAACACTTCATTTAAAGTTCAACCTAAACTGGTTTGGAACTCTCCGAGTTTACTAGGGGTTCATCTTGACATACCCTCAATCAGATATTCATCATTAATTATCATCTCACTATATTGGAATCCGGCTAATTTAACTATTGATGAGATGTTCGATGACCTTGAAGCATGCTTAGAACTTTCCGCTAGTATGTATCAGAACTGTGAGATCATTCTTGGTGGCGATTTTAATTGTGACTGTAGAAATGTGAATGAAAATAGTCTATCTAAATCTGCAACCTTAGCATGCATTAGAGGAGCTAAGTTTAGAGAACTCCTAACTGATTGGGACATGGATCTCTTGGTGACACACGACATGAAATCAAAAATTACATGGGAAAGAGGAGTAAAGAATTCTATGATAGATTTTATCTTTGTTACTCGTAATCTCATAGCTTACATGGCCCCATTAGTAATAGATCCTATATCAATTGGTGACCATGCTCAACTTATAACATCATTGAAATTGAAATGTCACTTGTTAGGAGTAAATAGTTCACTAACAGCAGTAGAAATTGATCGCCCTCAGCACTCAATTAGGTGGAATAATGGGTTGTGCGATCAGATTGTCAAATACATATCACGAGAAACACTGCGAGTTGACCAATACGGTGCCAATCTAAGAACAAAACTATCTGATAAGGAGTACTCCAAAATAGTTGAAACCGTATTGCTCAAATTTTGTAAAAACCGCAGCAATGTGAAACATATTCATATCTATGATCAGAAATGCAAACTGCTGAAAAGGGAAAAAAATAAAGCCCTAAGACAATTGAAACACTATGATTTAGGTACTGAAAGACTTAGAGAAAGGCGGAGTCAAATAATGTCTCAGTATAAACAAAACTTAAGGTTCGCCCGGATCTCAAGACATAACGAGGAGAACTGTACTCTAATCCGTGCTATCACGTCACATGACACCCGAGCAATATGGCGCACTCTAAAAGCTGACCCAAAAAATGCCATATTATCTATGCCGAATTGTATCTCTGATCAGACATGGCAGATGTACATAACTGCCAAATATCAACTGCCTTATAAGTTCCAATTTCTTCCTGGTATATTGCTAGACCCTACCAGGATCCCTCGGTTTAATTGGAGCATTAGTGACATAATTTGGGCGATCTCGAGATTGTCGTATTCTAAGGCTGCAGGACCAGACGGGCTTCCCCCTTGTCTGTACAAGGCGGATCCTGCTATGTGGGCAGTAATTATAAATACCAAATTTGAAACCATCTTCAATTCTGGGGAAATTTCATCATCTTGGCTAACTGCAAATATAGTCCCCATATTTAAGAGGGGTGATCCTTCTTGTCCTGAAAACTATCGCCCGATTTCCCTAATTGATACTGAGGCTAAAATCTTTGCGATTTTACTTCTTCACGATTTGGAGGAAATTATTGAGACCAAGGGTCTTTATTCTAAATTTCAAACAGGTTTCAGGAAGATAATGAGTACAACTCTAAATGCAATTACCCTTGCGCATGTTATTGCTGGAGCAAAAAATAAGAACTCTAATCCAGTATACATCGCAATGATTGATATGAGTGCAGCCTTTGATAATGTTGTTCGCAACTTGTTGTGGATGAAAATGTTGGCTTTTGGAATTTCAAATGACTTAATGTATTGGATTATGAAATTGCACACCAATACAACTTATAGAATAAAAATATCACAGGATGGGGGTACGACAGCTCCAATAGGAACAGCATTGGGTTTGAAACAGGGCTGCAATCTTGCAGCAACCCTGTTCAATCTATACATGGCGGATCTGGATAAGAACTGGGAAAATATGAACCTGTTTTCTGTGAAGGTTGGGAGTATATCTTTGCAATGGATTGCCTTTGCAGATGATATTATCTTGTTTGACCCTACTCCTGTAGGGTTACAAACGAAATTAATACTCTTCGAGGGATTTGCAAAGGATCACAATCTGACTCCCAACCCGGCAAAAACTGCCATCATGAAATTTGGAGTGAAGCAGAAAAAGGGCAGTTTTAGATGGCATATCATGGATACACAGATATCTTGTATTAACAACGCTATTTACTTGGGATATCATCTCTCTGATCAGAATTCCATTAAATTATGGACAGACATTATCAAACGCAAAACCAGGCCACTCCTCTCGCAAATGAAAAGGATTTATTCCCGGTTTTGCAAATTTTCATTAACTCCGTTAATTGATTTTATGTCCCTGAAGACTGAGAGTGTCATTCTTTATGCACTAGATATTTGTTTGTGTGATATGTCTAATATGTTGGATTGTTTACAAGGTTCACTCTTAAAAGCAGCAATGTTTTTGCCAATGTCCATTCCAAATGCCATCATCCGACATGAATTGGGGTTGGTGGCACTATCGTCTAGATGGAAATGGAGACAGTTATCCAACTTTGCGAAAATGAATTATCCACCGACTAATTCATTATATGTGGATATGAACAAGATGCTGGGCACCCGCTGTTCTCTTTCTTTTTATACTTACCAACTGAAAATGCAACAACTTTTAAGTGAAGTGAATATTACAGTGAATGATGTTCATCTTCGCCCTTGCTATCCTAAAAAAAAACTCTTTGAATTAGACTGGTGTGTAACTATTGATCGGATCATGACATATAAATCTTATGAAGAATACGGTGCCTTTGTTAAGCAGCGCATCCCTCGCTATGCACATATCACTTTATTCCCCTGTGAAATTACCAGGAAGGCATATATTCGATTTAGATTTAATCTTTACCATACTAGAGACAGAATTAAGAATTAGCAAACAAATGTTACCACATCTTCTGTGGGATGTCGATTTGATGAATGTAATGAACCACGCGAAACATTGAAGCATCTCCTACTCTATTGTCCCCATTTTAAAAAAATTCGTACAGTAAGATTTATGAAATTTGTTGATATAGGGTTTGAGGATTGCCTCGAGTTCCTATGGTCTCGTATGATGCAAGGAGTTCACAACAGTCTAATTTATGAATTAGTAAGCTTTTGTAAGCATATAGAAAAAGAACTTATTTTGCGTGGAGAATGAAATGTTTAGATGGTAAATCGATTGGTATATTTGTAAATGAGGAGCCAGATATTAATTATGATATAACCTTTTTGCACCTGTATTTTAAATTGTATTTTAAAGTATTGTGTGCTATTGTAAAGTAATGCAATTTTAAATGTTAGATTTCTTTCTTTACATGGATTTTAACATGTTTTTTTGCAAAGGTTCTACTCGAATTTATTCTTGTTAATGAACTAAATGCAAATAAATAAAAAAAATAAAAAACAGCAAAAAAAATCCTGCAGGCCTTGGATCTGTCCTTGGTATAACAGAAGCCTGCATATCCACCGCGGCCACTACGGTGCCCACGTTGTAGCCATGCCTATTGCTCACAGGCTTAGTTTGTGGGCCTACTTGTGGCCCATGGACAAACAATGGGCCATGGTCTCAGTTGCCAATTTGGAATTGGTGGGGGAACAGGACATGACAAAAGGTCATTCCCACAGCACAATGTCCATTGTCAAAGGCTACACATGTGGCCAGTGTGCCACATACTTGTAAAGGGGGCACATTTACCATTCCGCAATCTATTCAGTGTGGATTTCTCCTTCTCTTGATCTATATCCATCTTCACTCTGTGCTGCCCAAGCATCAAATATGACCACTTAGGCATTACTAAAATTGAACTTAATATGACCATGCTCAGAGATGTCTATGCTTTAAAGGATATGGCCTGCTGTTGTTTGAACAGATATCATATACATCTTTAGCTTTCTCCTTTTGGGCATATGTCTGAGTGCTTTTGAGCTCATTATTTCTATATATTGAATCCACGGATGTGCTTCCATTTTGACAAATGTGTTATTATTTGGGCTACAAGGGAGCATTTCGCTTAATCTAATCTGTTCAAGACAATCTCTTACTCAGCAATTTGGATTTGACATACTCTGTTGCTTATCCCCAGATTTTTATTTTTTGTGTTCACTTTTTCATAATATAGTCCTTTCATCTTTTCTATCAAAGTTGCTCGTTCCAGGACTCACCAGCCTTTTCATACTCCACTATTCTCCCTCTTTTTTGATTGGCACTACTCTTCCCCTTTTGTACTCCTACACATATTGATGTTTCTTCCATTATTAGTTTGTCTTGGAACAAGTGGTATGTGTGAAACGCTTGGACAAAGCTCTTTGAGTAAACATCTTATATGTATCCTTCATGCAGTTCATTCATTCCTGATTTAGATGGTTCACTGTGGTGCTTGAAGGTGGCATGACAAATAGAGTACTCCCCCTACCTCTCCTGTTGGCTGAACATGTGATCGTCTTTGGCAGTCACTTTCGGCAACTAAGAAGGGATCTCAACATAGTGACAAGTAGCTGTGCCTTTAAGCCATGACAAGAGGACTGTGGGTTTGTAATGGGGCAGAGTGGCTAATGGGCACGATTGTAGGTGGGGCTAGGGGAATGTTCAAAGGGATTTTCGGAGGCACAGTGGCCACTGGCCATGGGCAGTGCTTTGCAAACCTTAATGAGGGGAAAGTGGATGCAGAGCAGGTCTAGTGGTTACTTAGGGTGTTACCTATCAAAATGGCTGGAGTCCTCGGCCTGTGGACACTGAGTCTGGCCTGGGCTGGCATGGCGGCTGGCATGGCGATGCTGAGAGCTCTGTCACAGGCAAAGCGCCACAGGCCATTCCTGATGAGCCCATTGGGTACCTCTTGAGGGATTCTGCATGCTGGAAAGGCATGCACTGTGCTCTTGAACTAACTGGCCTTTGAGAACATATAATTGCATCTTACATGAACTGGCGTTAAGGATCTACACTCCACTCTTATATGGTTTGACATGCACAGTTGTATACTTCATGGCTGCATAACCTTTCAAGTGGAAATCTTTAGGTTCTATGTGAAAATGTCACCATGAAAAGGTCACCAGTGAGGCGTATTTGTTTTTCTGATCCCTAAAAAGCCTTGCCCAATATATGCTAGAACTGGTGTAATTTACTCCTTTAAACTTCAGTCCTAGAATATTTGGCGAAAGGGTGCACATTTTGTAAAATGTCACCTCCTGGTGCCCCTTTCCTTGTCATGTCAACAATATAACTGGACACCAATCTTTACATTAGCTCACAAGTGGGCACATACTCTCTCCTTTTACATTAACTGATATATCTGTGTTTCAATGATTGGTCCATATGCTCCCTGGCATGTGAGGTTGTTCATTGTGAAGATATACGCTACTCTTATATCAGCTTGCATGCAAGGACATACACATCGGTCTTTAAATAACTGACATATGACGGTGCATTACATTTACTGAAACATTAGGTCATCTGATTGGTTCTTATATTTGCTAAACTGTAACCCATCCAAGTCACATGCTGTAGGCTGGATTTGGTGCTGGGAAAACTATGGGTGCCAGCAGCCAATTTGTGATGCATGCTCCAAAAGAACTGTCATCTGTGGTTACTCTTTATGGGAATGAAGGGGCAAATGACCCAGCAGAGGTAGGTCAGGAAAACCCAAAGTGGGGGATCTAGAGACAATGGGAACCTAGCCACCCCTCACCCCCGTCAGATATGAAGCTTCCTAACAAACTCCAGAAAACTCTTCACAAAAAGGTGAGGCAAAATGCTCCAACCGTCAGGCAGGACATCTTTTCCAAAGGGACTCAACCTGTGTCAATGTTAGCCATGAGAAATTTCCCATGGGGCTCACCATATAGCTAGAGAGTGTCTGTGCCAAGGAACCCGCTTTCACATAACCTACGTGCAGATGAGCAACCACTACCTCCACAGACAACTGGATGCAACATCAAGGCTCAGAGCCGCCATTTCAATGCTCTTACTGCACATGCTTCCAGAGCAGCAAGACCTAAATGAACCAATGCTGAAAGCAACAATCATCCAACATTGTGGACCCCTCTAATAAGGATTAGGTCCACTGAACCACACTTAATCAAGGAACACATTCAAAGCCAACTGACAAACCAGATTCCAACCAAAAATGCCAGTTCTCATACACACTCATAATAACAGTACACATCTGAAAGCAATACCTCAATTAGTAATCCCGGGGAAATACTCACTGCAACCCACAGCTCACTGAGAGATGTGTGGGAGTTAGAGGAGGCAAGGAAGTGACAAAACAGAAAGAGGAAGGGCTGGAGGAGAGGAAGAGAATGTACAAGTTGTAAAGGGGTTAAAAAGGACAGAAATACTGAGTAACATCAACGAGGGTGGAGGCAAACAAAGCAAAGGGGATGAAGGAAGAGAGAATTATGTGAGTGGGGAAGACAGCATTTCCCTCAGGGCGACTTGACACGCATAAGAGAGGAGTTGCAGGGAGGAGAAGTCATCCAGAGGGGACCAGGAGGCTAACATGCAAGAGAGTTGAGACCAGCAGAGGAGGTGAAGGTGTGGAGAAGTCAACACGTGGGGAAGAAGGAGGTAGAATTAAGGAGCGAAAAGGAGACGATTGGGGTACAGGTTACCAAAGCGAAGATAAGGAAGGAAGCTGAGGTTCTTGCTGATATGAAACATCAGGTGGGAGAAGAAAGTACAAATGTATTCACAACAAGAAATGGGGCTGAGTAGGAAAACATGAAAAGGTGAAGTGCAGGAAGGTAAAGAGGGTGGAGCGGAAGTACAGAGCAATGTGGGTTATCAAGGATGAAAGACAAGAGAGTAACCCAGTGGCGGGGAAGGAAGGGTCTGATATAGGCCAGTAAGAGGGGAAATTAGCTTAGACAAGGGGAAACAGCCATTTTGAAAACCTACAGATCAAGAGTTGATGAAAACTGCAGCAAAGTCTGATAACATCACAGTGAGTACAGGGCTTGTCCATTTCCAGGCCCAGAGTGATCTTATCCAAGAAAGGTTGGCGGAATGACCCTCAACCCAAGGGCTTGCAGATTGCATGTGGTGAAACGTTCTACAGGATTTGCACTTTTTGACATGCTTGACAAAATTAAAAAAATAAGTGTCGGGTGCTTAAATCCCAAAGACTGTGTGTGACTTGTTTGACCACCAGCTATAAGTGCCAAAGAGAGGTGGAAGGATGAATGCACTATTGTTCTCTAGAAAGTTGGATTTGTCAGTCCTGCTTTCTTTGAGTTTCCCTGAGCCCTGTTTTCCATCCACACTAATCTCTTTGCACATCTACATTGTAGAATTAAATGTTTTGTCTTCGACATTCTGGGCTCTTGGTTATATGGTGATCCTATGCCTGTGGCATGTAATACACTTGGTTCCTTCATTAGCTCATGTGTTGGAATTTCACATATTACCTGACATTTACCTGGGTGACTTGCACTTTTGGCTGGAGGATCCTTCAGGGACAGACGCTAAACAACTAAGCGAAATAATGGAGATGCATGATCTTTTGCCATTAGCAGTCACGGCCTCCCATATACTTGGGCATTGCCTAGATGTGCTATTTGCAAGAGTTATGGGAATTGTACTGAGGGATACATTGCCGATGTCATGGACAAACAATTAACTAAGGCTTTTCTCAGTGATGCAGAAAAAGCCTAGAAAGCAGTCAAATAGCTCCAAATGTCAGGTAGCTTTACGCGTGCCAAAGGAACTGGAGACCATATTGGGTATTGAATTAAGGAAAGGCCTAGATTTGATAGCCATTTCACTTAAATGGGATGTGTTTTTTTAAACAAGGGCTGTAATTATGGATAACATTTGTACCCTGAACGCTCCCTTGAGACTAAAAGCACCTAAACAAATTATGAACTCTTTTTCACTCCCAGTATGACCGATTTAAAGAAATCATGTAGAGCCATGGAGAGAATGTGGTGGAAACATAGAACTCCATAATGGGCAGACAAGGTGAAGACAGCCGCAAAGAAGTATAATATAGCAATTCTTGAGGTCAAGTAAGATTTCCTGAAGGGAATGATAAATGCTGCTGCAAATCATGCACGAAAATTGATATTAGTAATTTCTAATTTTATTTGTCCACATTATATGACATCAGGTAGTGATTCATCAGCAGAGCAGGCCAATGCTTTCAACACCTTATTTCTGGATAAAATGAAAACAATTCAGTAACATATTATAGTTTGGAGGGAAATAGCGGCGAGGAAGGCATCTAGCCATCCTGAAACCGGATCCCTGATGGAGGGAGGGAATACTCAAAATAAAAAAAATAGTTTTGCTTTGATATATTTTCAGAAGATACTATCTGCATTATTAACGGCACTTAAACCTACAAATTGTACGAGCGCGATACAAATAAAACATCATATCATAAATTACCTACTTTTTCACCTTCCTGCCTGTGCGGCAAAATGTTTGGTATTAGACATAACCCCCTTCATGACTCATTTTGTAAATGGGTCCTTGGGCCAAGGGACAGTTCCAGCAGAATTGATGCTCTCTATACAATCTCCACTTTTGAAGAAACCGAGTTTGGAACCTGAGAACCTGCAGAACTACCGGGCTGTTGCAGTTCCCCATGTCATGGTAAAATCTTGAAAAGGTGGTCACGATGCAACTTCAGGAACATGTTGAGAGAGAACTTCTATTGGCTCCCTTGCAATCTGGCTTTTGCCCACAATTTGGAACAGAAACAGAAATGGTCGTTGTTTGGAATGAACTATGCGGAATGGATGATCAAGAGGAACCATCACTCCTTGCCATGTTAGACTTCTCTGCGGCCTTCGATACAGTAGACCATAATATTCTCATTGATGGACGACAATAGGGAATGTCTAGCCGGTGCTATCGAATGGTTCACTTCTTTTCTGTCTGGATGGTATCAACGGGGGAAGCTGGGAGATTTCTTATCAGAAGCCCTCCCGCAGCATTATGGAGTTCCTCAGGGCTGCTCACTGTTGCCATTACTATTTAACTTATATCTTCGCCCTCTAATGGACATTCTACGAAGAAATAAGTTTTGTTTCCTGTCATACGCAGATTGCACTTAGGTATTTCTCAAGTTAGGTGATATTGAGGAGTCTTTTCTATGGGTGAATTGTTTTCTGAAGGAGGTTATTCCATGGATGTCCACTATGTGGCTCCAACTTAATCCAACCAAATCAGAGGTAATTTTGTTCGGTCCAAAGCACTTGCTCGGTAGGAATCTATGTCCCCCACCTCCCTTCCTGCTGGGATCAGAATTGAAGTATTCCAGCAGACTAAAGAACCTATGCTGCAGATGGCACAGTGATCTGGGCATTGAAGGCCAAATAGGAGCCAAAGTGCAGATGTTTTTTCATAATTTATGACTGCTTCAGCAGGCTCATCCATACTTTCCGAAGAAGGACCATGCAGGACCATGCAGCAGTCGTAGGAGCTCTGGTCAATTCAAAGATGCATTATTGTAACAGTTTATTGAACGGGGCTCCGGCCAAACAAATATACCGGCTGCAGAAAGCACAAAACGCAGCATTCAGACTGGTGTTTGAAGTAAAGAAGTCCTCACCATTTTTCGGGCTTTGATGATCAATCCATTGGCTGTTCATGGAGGACAGGATAAAGTTTAAAATCCTCTCTCACTCTCTTTTTACAAACAAACTGTTAAAGATTTGAAACAGGCCATTATTGATGCAAAATCAAACAGCTTCAACAACAGGATTTCTTCTGCAAAATCGATTCATTGGAGCTCTTCGTAATTCTTAAAGAGTTCAAGGGTAAACTTCTCTCTGAACAACATTATGTAAGGACTCTGTTTGGTGTCTAGCCATACTCAACGAATGTAATTATAAAAACTCTGGTAATCAACAATCTATAGCTGCCCAGCAAAATCAATGCCTCAAATGTACAACGAGTCAGTCCAGTTCCATCTATCCCCTAATATCTCCTCTTTAAAATGAACATGCAGAGCTCTTATTTGAGTTTAAACTTTGTACAGAGACCCAGATCTGTAAAATCGTAGCAGGTATGAAACTCACCTCCTGCCAAGGGAACAGCTGTCCTTCCAGTATTTTTAAGGCCTGCATGGACACTCTTGCTCCAGGGGTGACCAAACTTGTCAACCTTTCCTTCATTGAAGCTAATGTACCCTTGGTCCTTAAGGAGGCTTGGAAAAGAGTCATTTGGACCCCACTTTAGCTAAACAATATCGTCCCATCATTAATGTCCCATTTTTACTCAAGATCTTGCATCATGTTGCTTACATTCAATTCCTGGAGTTCATATAAAGCAACAATATTCTCAACCTCAGACTGTCTGGGTTCAGATCCAAGCATGGCATGGAGAATGCGTTGCTGGATCTGAAATCTAACCTGACAAGCATTGTAGATAAAGGCAAACTAGCTCTCCTGAGGGTGCTTTACCTATACAACGTGTTTGATCTGGCGGATCACTCTTTTCTGGTGGCTTGGCTAGGTGAGCAGGAATATTGCTCGAGCACGGCCTCTCAGTGGATTTCATCTTTTCCTGGACCCAGGAATGTGAGGATAGCATTAGATAACACCAGCTTAGCTCCCACACGTGTCACCTGTAAGAACCCACAGGGATTGTGTATATGTCTGACATTGTTTAATATTGAAATGATGCCTCTCTTAGCTCTGCTAGACGACCTGGGTGTTCAGTACACCAACTATGCAGATGACACCCAGGTCATGCTAGAACTGTCTGGCTGTCACAGTCAGGACTTGGATGCCATTAATTTAATCTATGAGTCCATTCAAGAGTGGATGGTTATTACTTTCTTGGCCTTGAAAACTGAAAAAAAGAACTCGTATTTTAGCATCAGGACAAAAAAAAACTAAAAACTGGGCTCAGAATATGAACGTTTCCTAATAATCGGGAAAAAAAAGTTGCCAAGAATGTCAAGACAGTGGGTATAATTTTGGATGCCGAGCTCTCTATGAAATCTCAGGTTGCCCATGTTCGAGCTTGCTGTGGATATGTCACCATATTATTGAACTACATCTGTCCCTATATCTTGCAAAAAATAGATCTCTATTAGCCACAGCTCTGATTAACTTGCACCTAGATTATTGCAACAGCCCGCTGTTAGGTTTGTCAAAAGCTAATATTCAGGCTCTTCAAGTTGCACAGAAAGGCACAGTTAGAGCCATTTATAGTCTGGCTTGAACAGACCATGCTACAGATGCCAGGAGAGAGCTCCACTGGCTTCTGATCAAATGCTGTGCCACACCCAAGTTATTATCTCTCATTTACACGTGTCACAATTGCAAGTAATTTCCATTACCTACTGAGTCCCTCAGCAGCTTTGCTGGATAGCTAGGATGAATTTTTTTCACCTGGTAAGAGAGTGAGCCTTTTTTTCCACTCTTACATGTGTTTTGCTGTGTGTGTTTAACATCGTCCTGTGTTCATAGACTGTGGAGCCTCACCTATACCATAGGCATCATCTTTTTACTGTGTGTTACACAGCACATTCAGTGTAGTGACACAGGGTTGTCTTTTTGGCTTCCCAACTCCAACTCCATTTTCTGGGGCTGACTACTGTCTCCAGAACATGTAAAGTTGCCATTGACTTTATAAGTCTCTTTTAAAACACATAGACCCAGTACAAAATAGAGTTCTGGAAAGGGTTAATATCCCTTTTTGTCTGTTTCTCTTGAAACATTGTTTTACTCCCTTTTCATTAAGACTTGGCTAGTGGCAGTGGTAACTACCCTATTTTTCCTACCGTGGTTATCTTAAATAACCCTGGTATTGTTTTAGGCTATCTTGGTAGCCTCAAACTTAAACCCGCTAGACCATATACGTTTTATACGGTTCCAGCTGGGTGTATTCGGCATTTCTTTTTGTAAAAGTCTTTCTCATGTTTTTCTCTGCGTGCCAAAACAGGTTTGGTTCCTTTGTTCACCATCCTTTCGCAGGCTTCTACACAGAAGCCCCCCATAGGCGCCTGTATGTCTGGGGGGGACAGGATGTGTGGGAGGGGTTTAGGCCTCCCTGCACAGGCTCTCCTTGGAGACCATTGTCACACTCTGATCTGATTGGCTGTGGTGACTGTACCGACGGGACAGCCACCCAGCTGTGTGATTGAAAGCCAGGCTGTGTGAATGGGGGAAAACTGCATAAAATGAAGGTCTCTGAGTCTGGAAAGGCAGAGTCGCCACTGGAACGATAGAACCGAAGAGGAGCTGACAGAAGAGGACCCCTACAATGACTGAACCTCCCGGTGAAGCCGTGCTGCAGGTCTGAATCTTCATACTCCAACGACAGGGAAGATCTGCAAAGAATCTTCTCCCCTTGAGTTGGTTGGAGCAACCAGTTCACCCAAACTCCAATCAAGGCTCCCTTCTCTGGTCGAATTTGCTGTACTGAGCTAAAGTGAACCGGATAGCCAGGTGGAACGGACCCTGCTTGCGTTTTAAGGAGTGCACCTTTTATTCATTGCTTTGCTCTGCTGCTGGTTTCTTCCGTGGGCAGTGCAGGACCCTCCAGTCTTCCCACTTCGTGTCAGTCTGACAGTCACTTCAGGAACCGTGAGCCTGCAGGACCTGCCAGGAACGTCCGCCTCAGCTACAGCCTTCTTCTCCATTTAAGGTACTGTTCAAATCCGGTTGTTCGTTTCGTCCAGCCATGGTGAAAGTGCATGAAACCTTTTGCCAATCCAAGGGCTTGTCCTTCTATCTTCTTTAAACTAACTTTTCTGCTGACCAACTTCACCCGGAACACTTGGCAAAGACTTAACCATGAACTACCCTGTACTGTGTGATCTTGAGCAAAAGACTCTGACCCATTGACTTTGGCCCAGGCCCTGTTTCAATCTGATTTCCTCACTGTAGTTCCATTTTCTAGATTGCCCGGCTTACTTACTTTTGGTGTTACTCAATATCTGCTTAACTTTGTCTTTCCCTCCCTTTTAAATTGCTGGAGTGCCATTTTGCTCACACTTCATTTTAAGCCTAACTTGTCCAGAATCTATTGGGTGTGATGTAGTGTATTAAGAGTGTGATTTTTCATCTGATTTACTTTGGTGAAATGTTTTACAACTGTTGTGTAAATAAATGTATATTATTTTACTCAGAAACTTTGAATCAGTGTTTGTTTGAATAATAGTAATTGCTGTCCTTTGTGTAACTATTGATACTGCTCACTTACTCTTGAGATAAGCCTGGCTGATCAGCCATCGCTACCACTTTACTATGTAGTACAGGCTTGTACCAAAGGTGAATTTGTACTGTCACTTGTAGTCTTAATTGTGTGTGGTGTTTCTCAAAGGGTACTGCATATACTTCTTCCTAACATTGGGCTCATTAGCTTTGGGGGAACCAAATTTGTTGTCCAGGCTCCTTCTGCCTGGAACAAGCTTCCGCCCGACCTCAGGCGTGTCAACTACCTCTCACATTTCAAGAAAAGTGTCAAGACCATCCTTTTTAATCCTAATCCAGACTAATCTTCTTTTTTTAAATCACCTCCTGCCTCTTTACCTATGTGCTGTTTATCTTGTCATTGTTTTATACGTGCGGTCTGAGACCTAAGGGTGTTATAAAAACGAAAGTTAAATAATAAATACAAGTTTGAATAACCTAGCTCTTTCCTACCTGGTCAACAAGTTAAATCACTACCAACCATCACAGCTTTTAAGGTCAAAGGACACATACTTGCGGATGATTCCTCTGTCGAGCTGTGTATTTAGAGGAGACTGTAGATTCTCAGTCTTTGGACCAAAGCCATGGAATAGCCTACCTCTAGAGATTAGAAAAATCGATTCTCTGTCCAGATTTTGAAAGAAACTTAAAACCCATTTGCTTAAATAAGGTTGAGGATGTTGGTTTAGGGACCACATAGTAACTTCACTTAGCGGGCAACATACTACCAATATACTTTCAACACCTGCGCCTTGATACGATTGGTTTCGTCATAGTAGTGCAATACAAATATCTCAATCAATCAGTTAATCATTTAGGAACAAACACTCTGCTCTGTCATTTGCTAATGTGACAATAAATGGCTGCTCTCATGCTTGCTGATAAATAAGGACATACCCCACATCATTTGCTTCTTAATGTCACCCATGTTGATATTCGATATTCCCTTTGTGTCCCGTGATGTTCCTTGTGATATTGATATCTTATTTACTCCTAGTATTCTTTATCTTAAACACTGCTCCTTGATAAACACACCCTACAGCACTCATTATTTCCTCAAGCTTTGTTGCTCAATCATCACACCTAAATGCTGTGCCTCATTCTCTGCAGTTAGTCACTTTTCCTACCTAATAACACTTCAATTATCACCCCTTATTTCTCCATTTTACCCATCTCTCCTTGCAACATTACATCAGCATTCATCATTTTAATTCAATAGCACTTTACTTCCTTTCATGATGTATTAGTCAGCTCCCTTGACTTGCTGCATCGTTTAGATGGACTTCTGACTATCGTTTCACTCGACGTTTTCTCACTGTCCTGCCTTATTTTGCAATGACAATACATTTTGAACACAGCTCCTTTAATTGCTGCCTCATTGATACTCTTCATCAGTGTTTGCCTCACATGTGTACTGGGGTGAATCGGGGCCATTATTAATTTTGGACTGTGTGAGAATTGTTTGGGGATTGTGGAAAGAGCAGGTTAGACCTCTGGGGGACACGAGCAGGGATTCTGGCCCCTGCCCTTTCCAATGCCTGCCAGCCAACATACTAAGGACGGTGAAATTGGTAACGGTGGCCCTAAAATGTGAAGTAGCCCTTCCGCTGAACCAAAAGTTCTTGCCTCGCATAACTTATAGTGATGTCTGGAGTTTCCAGACTCCTATTTTCCCTCATCGCCAACTCAGATGTGCTTGTTTTTTTCCTCATTGGATACAATGCACATATATGAGATAGAGAAAGACAGAAACAGGCGGGCGGGGCTCGGATTGACAGGTTGCAATGTGGGTGAGAAAAATGGAACCTGTCTGCAAATAGCCAGAGGTAGGAGTGTAGGGTTGGAGGTTACTTTGCCTTGTAAGGCCTGCTTCCCCCTTGCCCCTTTCTACCAACTCCCCTCTAAGACCGCCTACAACCTTACACTACACACAATAAATGTTCACAGAGAACCACCTCAGGGCTAATCATTAGCACACCAACACTAACTTGCAACAACACTTGCAGACACTAACAGCATCCGTACTATTTAACTCTCCCAGCAGTTTGTCAGACACACACACACCTCCGGCAACCCCCTATTCATTGTTGTTCTAAGGGCAGACGATGCAGTAGAAATCTAAGCAGGATACTCTTGTTTCAGCTGCCATTCTAGATCAAGCTACTGCATGCGCCGTTACCACAACTCAACTAGAAACATACCAAAATACAGAGAACAGGTTCTCCCAATCGGAAATAGTCAACACTTCACATTTCCCATCTTGCCCCCGCCTCTCCCCTTATTCCCCCACCTTCTCTTACAGGACCTATCACCATGAGTTCACTAGAATGGTATTGTTGGTGGGGAATACATTACATGTTTACAGGGGGAGACCGTCCTTGGAGCAACGCAATTATTACCCACAGTCCATTTATGGAAGCTGGGAATGTTTAACCTTTACAATTAGTGGCGAAAAAAGTTGCACTGCTTCAAGTGGGGTCTGGGTGCTGGATAGGAGGTCGATTGTCAGGAGGGATACCGCACTCTGTGGGCTCAGGCAAGGGGTTATCTTACAGGGTATAAAGAAGATGCCACTTGGAAATGAGGGTCTTGATTTCTTTTCTGAAATGCATGAAATTGAGGATGGGCCTGAGGTAGACTAGTACGAGGTTCCACAGTCTGAGGTCTAGAGGAGTATACAGAGAATGGTGGTTTCATAGTTCATTCTTTTTCATTTTCTTAATCTAGTCCTGACTTGGAGTCGTGTGCTGATTGTGTCTTTTTCTGGCAGGGAGAAGAGAAGGTGCTTTATATATGATGCAGCCGGGCTTTAAGGCAATATTTCATTGTAGACTGGCCAATGTAGTTCAATGAGTGTGGGCATTACGTTGCCGAAATGTATAGAGACATTTGGCACCAGTGTGGAGGATATGCATCGTAGGACTCAAGCTGGTGCTTGTCAGACCAGTGAGCAATAAAGGAGTTGTAGGCTAGTTGAAAAGACGCGGAAGACCAAGAGCTGGGATTCCCCAGCCTACCCAGTCCATTACCAACCTTATTACCAGAAAATACCAATGGGAAACCAGGAGACCCCAGGGTAATATAAGGCCATTTTTAGTCCCAACAGTAGAACACATCTTTACACCAGCTTTAGCATATACATCATAGCGTCCAGGAAGTATTTACATTAGTGGATATCTGCTCCACAGATTGAGACTATGTGCTGATTGTCTTCTAATTCAATACGTTTGTAACAGAAACCCTGTGGCTCATTTGCAACAGCAAACCACATCTGGATGAAGGGGGCTGTATCTCGTGGATTCCCCATGTCATATGCACTTTCCCCTTCTTGGCAAAGAGATTTAAAGGTCAAGCAAAACAAGTAGAACATCCTACTCAGGTCACATAAAAGATGAATGCTACCTGAAGCCTTTTTGGCTTGGCTGTGAGGGTGAGGAAGTCATCACATGGCAGCAGTAGGGAAGATGTTACCCTCATCCTGCCCAGCCTTCAATTCGTTCGGCCAGCCCATCTGTCTTGCAATCATACACCACTGTTCAGCTGAGCAGTGCAATCAGGTCTATGCAAAACGTCTGGAGAGATGAGGTTGCACCTGCTAGGAGACATGACATGTTTGACCCAATAGTTTTAACATCGGGTCATGCCAAAGTGGAATGGAAAGACACCATTTGTAGGAAAAACTGAACGAGTGGGCAGTTATGCTAACAGGGGTAGTGGATGGCTTAGGTTTGGGTCTGATTTAGGAATGGCCGACAGGCGGATCCTGAGCGGTGGGTATATGCATAAGAGATAGGGTGTGAAATTGATTAATATGTTCAGGTCGACTGGCGTATGGCTGTAAATGGATGAGTTTTCTACGTCTGTGGTGGGACTCTTGCTATTGAATGGCAAAACAGTGTGATCTTTAATTAAGGCCACATGGCAACATATGGAACTGGGATGCTGCTGTGAAGGGCCACTTATAATAGTAAGCACAGGGGCGTGAGAGGAAGACTACAGTCTGCTCCAGAGCTCTATAATATGTACATCTAACACACGTTTTCATTTTACTAATGGGCCTCATTACGAGTTTCAACAGCAATTCCGTTCCTGCTATTTTTCAGCTGTAACGTAATTACCACGGTTTTTACTGCACGGCTAAATTCTGATTTTAGAAGAAAATCAGAGGATTTACCTCCAACAGAAAGTTGGAGGTGAATACTCTGCTTTTCCTCAAAAATCATTGAATTTACTGCAGCAGAATTACCTCTCATGGCAAATCTTCAAAATCCCTGTTGAGTCCTATGGAATACAGAAATGGGGCATTACACCCTACCACAACTCGTAATCCTATGGTAATCCCATGAGACAGCGTGTCGGTAATGGTAAACAATGTTGGCTATAATTCAGTGGGTCTACCACCAAATTACTGCCAAACTCCTAATGAGGCAGAACTGTGAGCTTGCAGTGTGGGGTCTCCAAATATCAGGCTCTTTCTTGCTTATATCATGCAAGCATGAACCTAGGTGAGTTTCTCGGGGTTCAGTTTGGTTATGTTTGAATGGTTAATGATATGGAAGGGTATTTTGAATCGGATGGTAGTTTGGGAATAATTGTGTGTGAGTATGAGTTAAGTAGAACATTCAAGTTACTTTCTCTGGTCGCTAACTCTGTGGCATCACTACTTGACTCATGGCTAGATGGTTCCAAAATGGCCACAACTGGGACACTTAGTAAACAAGGAATACGATGGGCTGGCGTGTAACTGGGACAGCACAGCTACTATTCAACAAACACGAGCAGGTCCAGGAGCGTGATTATGCTCATTGACAAGTTTCTGCACTTTAACAGACTAAAAAGGGTCCTCTGACAGTAGATGCATCCGAACCTAGGGAAACATTGGAGGGGTGCTTCTGGTATGACTTAATGTGCATGTCCCAAATTCTGGTTCTATTGACGTTTTTGAAGGAGCGGTTCTGCTATGCCAAGACTCGCTGTATGGTACATTTTAAATGCGGAAAATGTGAAAACAGTTCTGAATTAAGGGCAATGAGGGAGCTTCCGTATGTTGCGGGATGTTTACAGATCTGCAAGTGTGCTCAATGGTTACGTATACTTCTACTCTAAAACTGGTGGGTGTGTGGAGGCAGCTGTGTGTCATGCATTCACATGCCATGTCCTCCCATCAAGATGACTTCCTAATGGGGCATCCAATACTGTAAGCTCTGACTGCATGCCCCATAGGTTTTGCAATTATTCACCACTCCTACTCATTTCAAGGGGTGGATGGTTAAACCTGTCTCTCTGACTTGGCATTTCAGTCCCTCCTTCCCAATTTAATTGCAATGCCCTTCAGAGTTAATAGTAGGGTGATGTTTTTCTAGGCGGATAATGTGATTGTTTCAAGACATACACCACAGTGACATCACTCACTAAAGACTAGTGCACATAAATAACAATTAGATGAGAGCTAGATAAGTGTGAAGTTCCCATTAAACAACTTGAGCTGAGAGACAAAGAGACAATGTGGCCATTTTGGCTGGCATTAGGGAAATTAACAACTGGTATAATGAAATGTGGAGAGGAATTACATTCAAGGCATGACCTCTGAAAACTAGGAATTTTTATCTGGGCTGTTTACAAGGACAGAAAGAGATACATCTGGCATTTGAAAACAAGAGACAAACAAATACTGGTGCCCTGTTACTCACACTCTAGCAATAGCAAACATCTTGATTAATTAAAGTCATTATATGGGCAAACTATACTGCTCCTAAACCATGACATACAGACCTACCTTGACCAAGTTGAGCTGGCACTATTGACAACATTCCCTGAAATACTTGCAGCAATCATAACCCTTAGCACAGGAAGGCACCAGGGCCAGGTGGTCAGAGTCCTGGGCTTTGTCAAGGGTTTGCATTTCTATTAGTGCCAAGCTCTGTGAGGTATAGGAGACATTAGAACTACATACCCTACAACCCAGTCAGATATCCTCAAAGATATATTTGTAACTGAAACGAAGCAGGCCTCTTGCAATGCACCACTCTTACTGCCTAGATGTGCTCATAAATAGTGACATACAAACGTATAAAAGGTGTTGGAGGACAGTTTGCTGGCATATACCACCAAATTAGTTCATACCAATCAATAAGAAAGTATGCACAGAAGGTAGACTAGTGTGGCTGCATTATGGATCACGGCAGCAAATGTTGGAAGTAGTTTCATCACTAAATCTGTTCAATTCTATTAATATTAATTGTATTCATATTAATATAGTGTTAAGGCGACAAGCCCGAGAGCATCAGGATGCTGATCACAGAAAAATAGCAACAGGGACCAGAAGAACAATCATCAAGCCAGACATATGTCTCCGGGAAATAAGTGAGTCTTCAATGCTCTCTTAAGCACTCCTTGTGACTGACATGACAGCAAATTCGGGCAAAGGGCACTCCATAGTTTAGGCTCTACAGTATGGAATGCCCCTTGGCCAGCAATACTCGTGGTAACCTCAACAAGTTGGAAATATTTGATCTCCAAACTCTACTATTCGGAAGAAAGGAAAGCATTTCTGAGAGATAGTCTGGTCCAGCCTCAAAAACGCATTTGTGTGCCAAAGTGAGGGAGCGAAAGGCTACTCTCGCCTCAACTGGCAGCCAGTGTAAGGCTTTCCCTGCTTGGGTGATATGGTCTCTCCAAACCAAACCAGGTACTGCTCGTACTCACTGTTTTGTAAAACCTTAAAGTTTGCACTTTTCTTGTTCCTAACAGTAGCGTCCCGCAGTAATCATGTTTGGCACCCAGTATAGCCCTTGAAACACTGTCACAATGTGTTCTGACAAAAAGGCGTGAAGTTGACATAATAGCCTAATATAATAGGCCATAGCTAGCGACCACATTGTTAACGTGTTGCTTCATGTTCAATGTTTGATCCAAATAAACTGCAAGCATTTTTACTTCATGTAAAGAAGCAATGGAACAGCCTGCCACAGCATAGATTTCATAGTCCAAGCACAGTTTCTTCAGTACTGCAGCAGTCCCATGTAATCATTAGTTCCGTCTTAGAGTTGTTAAGGGCCTGCCATTCTTCAGCATCCAGGACTGGATATAGCAGACACCACATTCATGACCTCAGTGTCTTTTTTATAATCCCCTGACAGGGGGATAAGGTACTTTGGCCCTGATTGATGGAACGTTTTCCTATGAGATTGCGCCATTATAAAACACTTCTATGAATCAGGCCCTAAGTTTTGTCAGCATAATGTGTATGTATTATCCTTCTCGAGTCCAGAAGCTCAAACATTGGCCTCGTATTGCTATTATATTGGGAGAGAGAAAGGCACGAACCCTGTGGTACTCCAAAAGGCACATCTATGACATCTACTTGAGGGATATTACTATACACTTTCATCGATCGATTGGCTAAGAAGAGGGGTCTGAAAATCGTGCAGAATGTGATAGCTTTTTGACCAGAATGTCATGGTCCACTATATCAAATGATCTGGATAGATCTAATAACACTGGCAGTGCGAATGTCCTCCTCTGTGAGGTGCAGGATGTTGGCCTTACAGTCCAGGAGTGCCATCTCCATGCTGTATGCTGCCCTAAATCCTGATTGGTGCTTACTCCAGATCTTATTCGAGTTAAGATGTTACTGTATCTGCAAATATTCTCTTCTGTTCAGGATCTTGAGCAGACACATCACATTGGTGATTGGTTGATAATTGCCCATATGAAAGGAATCCAATGTTGGATTCTTCAGGAGCAGCAAAACCCCAGCTTGTTTCACACAGTCCGGCACATGACTCTCAGCAAACGATTTATTGATACATTTTGTAATGGCGGAGAGCAAAGCTGGGGTGCAGGTCTTAACCACAATAGACAGCAAGGCATCTCCTTTACAGGATGTAGGTTTCAACCAAGCCACAGTGTCTCTGACTTCCACTTATGAGACTGACCTAAATACAAACAGGTCTGCATGTTATCCTCACTGGGTTAATTCAGAATAGCACAAGTCAGGTATAGTTGGAGTGTATTTGTTTTTCCCTCTGCTTTCTGTTTGTTACAAATGTCCACCCAAGTTTACTGAAGATTACCCGACATGGCATTGTGAACAGAAGCACACCATGCTTTTTCCTTCACAATATTATTTTCAACCCCAAGAAGTTTCTCTAGTTCTTGTAACGCCTTAAAAAACACTCATGCTATCCCCAGCATCACTAATCCTGCATTTGTACTCTCATCTTTAGCCTCCAGAACAGCCAGTTTTTAATTTTTGCCTGCTATGACGAAGTCTTCGCTATTCTCCATAGTCTTAGAATGTGACATTGTTCATGCTTTATTTTGTTTTAATCTGTTAATTTCAGGTGAATACCAAGATTTAGAAAATCTTCCTCATCAGTTTGGAAGGCTTTAATGGTGCACTATCTACCGCAGATTACCAGCTATCCAGCTGATCTTCTAAAGTACAGTGAAAATGATTTAACGCTTCCAAGTAAAGTTTCTGCATATTCCTTGAGACAATCGTAATCCTTTCAGGTTTCTTCTTCTTCAACCCCATGAGTATCTTAAAAAAGGCGAAACTAAAAGGGATCCGACCGTGGGCAAGGAAATACATCCACCTCAAAAGCTGTACTTTCACGCTATCTATCCCTTCCAGACTGTTACATTTACATTTTGAAAAAGCATTCATTACCATCTCTTGGACATTTCTGGCACATATCAATTTGTTGTAGTCTATTCCAACATAATGGTTGAAAGAAATGGAGAACTATGAAGGCCATTTACTCTGCAGAGAGGCACAAGACATTGCTTCCTGTTATCTTCACTTGTATTCCCCTTGAAGTGGAATTGTTAGCATAGATTGTAAATAGCAGGATGCTTGGGTTTGGAGTAGAATCCAAAATGTCTTCTTGTAATAATAATGCTCTGTTGTATATCTGTGATCTGCAGCAACACATAGAAGAGGAATTGAATATGCCAGACCAATGTGACATTTTGGGGATGAAAATGAATTGAAACAAGTCAACATTATTGTATATCAGGTACATTGATTAATACCAGGCCTCTAATACTACCCTGAGGCTTGCTGAACATTCAGTCAAATTTCCTATGCATCCATACACATAGGCATGTGAAGGAGAGAGTGAGACATACGTTAGAGGTCATACTGGATAGTTTGGAATAGAACCTTGCCAAATGAATGAAATTGCTCACAGCATTGGCAGGTGGAAAACAGATACTCAACATGATCATTGTCCCAAATTACCTTTACGGATTTTATAATGTGCCATTTGAGGAGTGGGGTGCTGGAAAGGTGTCAATCCACTTGTCTGAAACTGCTGCTCTGACCTGCTAATATTTCTGCCTCTTTTTCACTGACTTGTCCATTCCACTTGCATTTCTTTACAGAGGCCATCATGCATCAGCAGACCTCGAGAAGTTAAACTGAGCTCCAGTCCTTCTATGCACACAGAGTTCTTCCCGCCCTTGCCACCTAAAGTTCAGTATCCCAAAGAATGATGAGATTACTCTATGGAAACCTCACATTTAAAAAGCAAGTTATGAGCTCATATGTCATTTGTGTCATGCCCACCAGAGTCCCTGCTCAATAACACGCTTCTCTCGGAAGGAAAGCAGATAACTTGGGGTTTCTGGAAGCATTTGATTTGTTACAATTGTTAACCGTGATGTCCACCTTTTTCTTGCCTTGTCAGTGAACTGCAGGACACCCTGTTCCTCTTGAAGTCAAGGGGAGGCGCAAATGGCACATTATAAAACAAGACTATTGCACAACACCTCTGCCATAAGAATGAAGCTACCTTTAACCCCAAAACTTTAATGAGTGAAATGCACACACACAGAATTGCACCTGTTTGCTTATCAGCCCGCAATTCCTGCAGCTCCTATTAATGCAAAGTTCAAGCAGGAGACAGACTCGGGAAGGACATTTCAGATGACGACCAGAAGTGGCCCAGCCTTCAGACTAAAGTTGTGTCACTAAATTCACATTTTCAGATGGCCTAACATAGGGTTTTAACTAGATCTTATATAACTCTCCTTGGTATACAGAAATATGATCCTACCTATAAGCCTAAACTGTAGCTTCACAGGTTAAACTTCTTGCATCTTATATATGGTGAATGCCCAAATATTAATAGCATTTGGAACTCATCATTTGGAGATACATAAGCCATTTCGAGCGTTGACATAGCCACAACACCCAAAGAGGTGCTGGTGACCCTGCCTGCTAAACCCCCAAAGGATCAGCAACGTTTCTCAACCTTGAACTGGTGCTCACCAAGCAAGAGGTTCCATTAAGGTGGATGTGCAACAGCCCCCTATGCTAGGGCATATGGGTTAAGGTTCTAGACAAATGTAATGACTATTAGGATTGTAATTGCAAGAAATGTCCAAGCAATGTATTGGAATGCCGTAGGCTTTATCTAACTGCAGGAGGTAGCTCAAAGAAGGACTTAGTGGATCAAGGCTAGGTTGAGATGGCATGTTGGGGCAGGGCTCAGACCTTGCACTGGAAGGACAAGGGATAGATGGCATTAGGTGGAGGCTGACATTTGTTTAATTCTAAAAAAAATGTAGTGATACCTGCTATCAGTGCAGTGCCTGTCACTGTGGCTGGTAGTTATTGCCACTGTTCTTTCATTTTGTCATTTGTATAGTGCATTTCACCATAATTATGGACCCAACGCGCTGTAGGTTGAACTCCCTCGCAGGGACCAAGTCCACATTTGGGAGATTTGGGATGTGCTCTTCTGTGTGTGAGCATTTCAGCCTTTAAAGTTATGGCGTATAGATAGCGTCATTCTCATGGCAGAGGTGGTGTGCAGTAGTGTTTGTATTGTATGTGAGTGCAGGGTGTATGGAATGTGCCCATGCCTTCTGCTAAGCGACGATAGTACAGTGTGAGAACAGAGAAAAGGAGCTAGCTGTACAAACAACAATGTTTACATCCTAGGTTCCGGCGAAGTACTAAGAGCAGTTCTACGTATCACAGGCGAAATAAGTGCTAAATGAATAGATACTAATTACCTTCTGAAAATATCTTTGCCATCCCTAGTTCCTTCTAGTGCAAAGACCCCCTTGTTCTTGTTATTTACGTTAGCATGGCCCACCTTCATGTGCCTTAGAGTAACATGCAGTGCCTTCAATGAAATAGAGAGCCGATGTGCCAGAATGTTCTCCTCCTGGAAGCTCTGAATGTTTCCCTGTTGGGAGTTAGTAGACACTCATTTGTTTGACGGTGGAACACCAAGACTTTATAACGTTATGATTGCTGATGTGAATTATTTGACTGCAGTTGTAAAGATGTGTAAAGCCTTCATATGAGATATTTTGGAAGTCATAATCATGAGTTGGTAGAAAGGATACTGTCAGCATCTGGTCACGCTTTTGTTAGATTTTTGTGGACTATTAAAATCTTGTTAAAATCTTGAGTACAAGGCACATGATGCCAACATGTGGCAAATGGTGGTAATACCTGGCATGCGAGAACCCGGGACAACAATTGCCTTGCGTGGCAAACTGTGTGAGTAGCAGATCATCTGATGGCAAAAACAGGCTAATGGTGTAAGTTCGAAGGAAAGCTCCCCGGCCAGCTCTCCTGCTACATCAGACGCAGAGAGTGAGCCAGAACAAGAAACAGAGGTGAATGAGGAACTGGACCAAACATCAGAGTCCTCACACCCACAAACAGTAGAAGCGGTACCAAGACTGTCAAAACAACATGAAGCCAGCAGAAGCATAGGCTACAATTTCCTCGACGAAATTCAACATTACAGAAAAGGAACACGCGCCCCACAGCAGCAAAAAAAGCAAGTTTGTTTTTTAGATCCTACCCGGGGCAACATACCACCAAGATTAGAACAAAGAGAGGGAAGAGAACGGCACCAAGAAACACACAACAAGAACAAGAAAGTGCTATCAGACTGACAAGATCCAAAACGCAATCACAACAGAACACACCGAGACCATGCACTTAGTAACTAATCTTTCGAAGCATATCCTTTCGGATCATGACATCAAAATCTTGAACAAAGGTCTCTCATTCGCTCCAGCCAACCACACCAACTATGTGAATGCCCAGATAGATCTGTTTAAATACACCAGAAAATTGAAATTAAAGAAATTCTTCGCCAAGCAGATAAAATGGAAACCTACCAGGAAAAGACCCGTACCGCTGAGCATGATAGACATTGAACACCTGGAATATACCTATCTGCTAACAACTTTGGATGATCTCCCCAACAGGGAGTCACAAACCATACAACAGACCTCACAAGAATTGGACATTGAGGAAAGAAATCTAAAAATACCCGAAATGAAACCCAAATCTAAATTCACCCCGAATCTACAATGCTAATGAAATCTTTAACCAGGCGGTCACAAGAGACCTTCACACATTAGAAGATCATATGAGAACTAAACACCAAAGAGGAAGAGATGATATTACCAATCAGGAGCGACTGGCACTTAAAGAATTGCAAGATAATCACCCAATTGTAATCAAGGAAGCTGACAAAGGGGGCAACGTTGTCATCATGGACAGAGCAGACTACATACAAATGGCTCTCAACCACTTAACCACCCCCGGATGCTACGACACAGTCAACACAAATCCTACAAAGGAAATCCTAATGGAAGCCAACTAGCTGCTGACAAAATTGCATAAACGTGGCTACTGTCTGATGACGATGACGAAATTAAATACTTGCAACTAAAACATCCCAGGATGCCAACCCTCTATTTCTTGCCAAAGATACACAAATGATTCTACTCCATACCAGAAGGCCGACCCATACTGATAGGAATAGGATGGTTTACTGAACCACTCAATAAAAACATCAATAACGTACTAACACCAGAGGTACCCAAGATACCTACTTTTCTGTGAGACACCATGCAAACCCTTCTAGTCTTACAAAACATTACTTGGAACAAGGACTATCTATTGGTAACTCTGGACGTTAAAGCCCTTTACACGTCCATAGATCACAGATTGGCCCTCAAAGCCATTGATTTTGCTTTTTCAAAAGCCTGTGCATCATTCTGGTCACATTTGGAACTCACTAAAGAACTCCTAGAATTCTCCCTATCCAACACTTCTTATTCAATCAACAGTATTACAGACAAACAAAACGCATAGCCATGGGGGCACCCTACACACCATCAATGGCTAACTTATTCATGCATCATTATGAACAGGTGCATGTCTTTGCCAATAGTGATTTCAACAAACTAATTCACACTTGGATGTGCTACATAGACGATATCCTGATGATCTGGTCTGAAACAATGGAAGAATTGGACACATTCAAACAATATCTGAATGATAATAACTTTGGTATCGAACTGACTGGAACCTCAAGCAGCACCAACATTGGCTTTCTGGACATCACCATCATGCCAGTAGGAACAGAATTAAAGACAACAACCTACAGGAAACCCACTGAAGTCAATTCGGTTTTATATGCATCCAGCTGCCACAAGAGATCAGTTATCAATAACATTCCAAAAGGAGAATTCCTACGAGCAAAAAGGAATTGTAGCACACTCCCTGCATATGGAGAAGAATGTACAGTCCTCACCAAACGGTTCTTTTAAAGGGGCTACTCTGAACAAGCAATACACGCAGCCAAAACCATGGCAAATAAAAGAGAACATAGCACTTTACTGACACCAAAGGAGCATACCGGAGATTGTGCGATGAATGACAACCAAATAAGATATATCACTGAATATTGTGGTGATAGCCACAAAGTACAGAAGACCCTGAGGAAACATTGGCACATCCTGTCGATAGATGAAGACATCAGAGCATGGATACCAGATAAACCAAGCCTAACCTATACTAAGGCCAGAACACTCAAGACCATCGTAAGCCCATCCTTTATGGCACCAATTCCTAAA
The DNA here is from genome assembly GCF_040938575.1 of Ambystoma mexicanum. Lineage (NCBI taxonomy): Eukaryota > Metazoa > Chordata > Amphibia > Caudata > Ambystomatidae > Ambystoma > Ambystoma mexicanum. The sequence goes on along the minus strand of NC_090921.1, from coordinate 929,540,340 downwards.
ACAGATGACAACTGGCTCATGAGTAATAACCCAGTGGGATTTTACAAATGTGGAATGTGCTCCATGTGCAAATTCACCACAACTACCAAAAACCTTAAATTCTGTGAAACCAACACACATACAATCAAACAATATATCAATTGTAAATCCAAATATGTTGTCTATGCTATCATATGTGTTTGTAACCAAAAATACATTGGAAGTACAAAGAGGGAACTCAGAACAAGAATTAGGGAACACCTCAGCTCCCTTCACACGCAAGATACAAGATACCCTTTGGCGCTCCACTGGCAAGAAGAACACTAGCTTGATAACAAAGAAAACATCACCTTCGTGGGACTTGAATCAATACCAACAGATGCAAGAGGAGGTGACAGGGAACTTCAGCTCCGCCAGAGAGAAGCTCAACTAATATGCAAATACCGAGTCGTTACCTTTGGATTAAATAGTGACCATGATTTCCATGTTTTCCATGTGACTATAATTGTTGACCATTCTATGCCAACACTATAAGTATCTCTCTGTAGTAAGATCATGGAGTCACCTAACTATAGCCTTGGCCACATACGCCCAACCAAACAGGGGGGATATACATATTCTTACCTTCACCATTCTCATCCCCTCCCCCATCCCCCCCTTCAGCCCCCTCTCTCACCGATCCACCACGATGGGCATGGTAACACAACATGGTTTTATTATTTTCCTTGCCTGAAAATGTACTATTAGTTGTGGGCCGGTACACTCCGGATCCCAGTTGGTCTCAATCCCCTAACCCAGCTTTTCAAATTTCCAGCGCAACTTCCCAATCCTGCAATCACGCCGGTACTGCTAACCACGCATACACACCCTCAACAATCATTCGCCCTTCGCCTTAAACATGGCCCCGTTGACAACCCAATCAGGCACTTACTTTCAACATCCAATCAGCACACTCCTAACAGCCACCTATTACGTAACCGACACCCGTACCCAGGAAGTGTTCATTAACACACTTCGCGGGTTCCTTACGTGACTCGAACATTACTGCTGTCCTCGCCGATCCCAGCAATAGGTAAAATGAACTAGGGAGGCCCCCCTCTACTTACTCAATTCTCTCTGCGGCATCAGTGCCACGCTACATGGCTCAACTTAACAGCATCTCCATTCAGGGCTGCCACTTGTGCCCTGCGTCCCACGCGCACGCCATCCTGCTTCACTTAGACAAGGTCACTCCCTGTTAGATGAGGTCTCCTGACCTAACCCTGTCCTCACCGTTCTCGGCATTAGATAATACGCACTAGGGAGCCCCCTCTCCCCACCTGATTCTCTCTGCGGCATCGGCGCCATGCATCATCATTATTTTGGGATCTTTCTCCGGCTCCTCCCCTGCCACAGAGCACTGCCTACCCCATTATGAATTGCTCCAATTGTACAGCCCACTTACACCGGCCCTACACGGCTCAACTCGAACAGCCCGTCCATTCAGGGCTGCTGCATATGCAATGCGTCCCACGCGCATGCCATCCCGCCTCTCTTAGACGCGGTCACTCCCCCATAGATGAGGTCTACTGACCCTACCCTTAACTGGAATCCCATAGGCCACCTGCTCGCGCTCCCCAGACTTCGAGAGCACTGCCTCCCCATAGACCGACCTTCTCCACCTGCACAGCCAAACTTATAAGGCTACCGCCTAGTACGGACTCCAACCGTACAGCCCGCCAGGTGCTAAGCGCACATAATCCCAGTAGGGAGTCGCACCACTTTACCCTTCCATTCCTCTCCTGCTCGGCATATCTGACCATCCAGTCCTAGGGGTTCATACCTGCTCCGACGTCCTGTTACTTTCTCTAACACCTGCATCATCCAATCGGGGTCTAAGCTATACACATATTTTTTCTCAGGCCAGGCTACTCAGCCCATCTGGCATCTGGATGGACCAGCCATTAGCTCTATTCGGAGCCCACCTACCAACTCACTTGGGTAAGAACATCCACCTTACTTACACATCATTGCCATACTACTAATGGCCCCCTACTTGAACTAACCGAGTTTTTTCAACTTTTCTCTCCCCCTTGGTACTTTGTTCGTGCTCTGTCTAAATTAATGGTAATAATGGCCATCAATGTTAAATGCTCAATCCATTGAAACTACAATGTTTTGCAATTTTCAACCATGAACACCACCATTCACTGTCACCACTCACCAATGCAACTTATTTGCTACTGTTGAATTATCATAACTGTAAATTATCTTTACCTCTTACATATCCTAATATCAATTTGTGTTCAACAATGGGATTACCATGTCTATGTACTGACCATAAAACACTCATCTGTTGCATCACGTATATGTCACTGCGCCGTGTACTTCACTTTTTTCACACTATCTTTTGCACAAAATTCACAGCCTTGAAGAAGACTTAGGTCGAAACGCGCGTCGGCTGTTTGCACTCACTATGGTTGACCAACTGGCATCCATTGCCACTCTGTAGAATCTATGGTTTATTCTGTCAAACTGGCAGAAACAATACAAAAAATAATAAAAAACCACATGCACCAACAACGCTAGTGATCTGGAGATTATTTAATACCAAAGGCACAACTGCCAACTTTTGGATTATCAAATCCATCCAGTGCCCATAACTGTCTACAGGTTTGTCATCCCTCCAAAATAATGGTGTAAGTACTTGGCTCTATAAGATACAATCCTAGCTATATGACGAACACTTGAGCATTTCATGGTAATACTTGGAAAATGAGGTCATTACCTGGGCAAGTGATTGCAATACTTGAGTGTATAACAGCAAATATTAGTATCAGACAAACACTGAGTCTATGTAAAAGGCAACAAGGATAGGGTTGTCAATGCTTGCATTTCCAACTATAGGGCCTCAAAGCAGTGCTTTATTCATTTGGCTGTGATTTTGTGAGCGCTGGACTTTGATTCTTTCACTTGTGCTTTTGAAATGTGCTTGGTTTGCACTGCATGGAGGAAGTAGAATAGAGTTTAACTTACATAAAATATATACAATTTCTGAGTCCAGACACTGCTATACGAACCATAATGTATACCAAGTAAAACCATCCCAAATGTATGCTGCAAGGACTGTACCTCACTGTAACGATCTAATACACGACTGGAACCCCTATGGATGTAAACTGATCTGTTGCGCTCCGAAACTAGGTCCACGTTGAATAGATGCCCAGTATAAAATAATAAATAAAATACGTGCACTATCCTTTTGTCAGAGCATTAGCCATCCCGTTGAAACCTTCAGAGCAGGTTCACATTATCAAAGGTAGGCCTCAAGTAGACAATAGGAGCACCGAAGAACTGTGGCAAGACTGAGTGACACCAAAGGTTATCTCTACTAGGCCAACCAGGTTACAGGAAACTAAGCGGGAATACAAAACCTGCAAGAGAGTAAAGTCCTCTTTAGCGTAGAGATAAACGATTGTACGTCTTCACGTAAATATGGGTCTCCAGCAGGACGCACATTTGCGGGCATGCACTGTCTACTTGATAGGATGTGAGCTGCTTACACCAGTCTCGTCCTAGAAGTGACTCAGAGCAGCCCTATCACAGCAAGTGTAAAGTACAGGTGGTATCAGTCTTACACCCAGGGCAGATCCCCACGAGGCGTCAGGCACCATCTTGTCATAAATGGATCATCAGTGGTTTATGAACAAAACTCCATCAGCAGAAAAGGAAGTAGTGCTTCCACGGATTGCCACCTCCCTCCATTTTGCTGCCATTGCGACAATAAATCACCCACGTTGGCAATGGCAGCTCTCTGCAATTTGAAAAGGTGCAACACCAAGGTGGGGAAATCGGAAAGTTCAAACTTTGCGCGCCTTCTGACTGACTGGGCACTGGACACGTCATCACCGTCATTTCTATAATTTTTACAAATTGCTACAAATATTACAATATTTATGGTAAATAGGATAAGTGTTACATTTTATTTTACTTTGTGTTATTTTGTGTAGAGGCAATACATTTGTAGATTTTCATGCGCACAGAAACAACAATGAAACATTGTCACACAAAGGGCCCCTCCACACTCAGGTGAAGCAGGCAATCAACATGTGCACGTGGAGTTTAGCTGTATGAACGGCGGTCATGAGAGCAGATCATGATATGTATAAAATGCACACATGATGGTATACATGTATGCAAAGTATTTTTCGAATTAAGTAAAATATATGAAAAATATGAGGTATGGTTACTCTATGTATTTAGGGGCGATTTCGCAATCATGGCAAAGGCCTGTTGGCAGTCACGGAACAAGTTTCGTAAGCTGGTCAATGGGGTGGTTGCTGTCAGTTTGCAGATGGCTCAAGTGCTGGAAGGGAAGATATGGTCTCTGGAAAACAGGAGAGTTCATTGTTGTAAGAGATAGGCATTTATGAAACCTGCTTCCTTGTTTGAACAGATGGCTTCACCCAGGACACTTACGGAGATCAGTAGAATACCTTTCAGGAGTGCGATTGTGTTGGCAGAGAGTGGGTGGAACTCATGTGAATAGGAAGGTTCAATGGTCATAAAAATTGGATGCTGGACAGGTTTGGGAAATGCAGTTAGCAAACAAGAATTGGTCAAAGGGAATCTATGTGTCTTTTTCTCATCTTCGTGTGTATAGGTATTTTTAGGGCAGGTCTGTGTGCGTCATTAATAGGTATTCTGCTATTTTGTAACTAAGAGGCAAGGCTGCCACCAAATATGGAGAGGCTCTTGGGAAGGGGTGTGTTGAACATGAAAACCCTGTAATTATACTTTTTAGGGGATTGTGTTATAATGTTTGTGTCCAATGGTCTGTGTGAGTTTTAGATTTCTGTTTACAGGGCAACAAATCATGTTTGGGAGATGCCTGTGTAACAGTATCTGGGGGAGTGTATAAACTGTTGCAAATTGTATATAATATGTGTTCTTTGTGTGGTTCAGGGAGACCAGGGTTAGTTTGACTGTTAGATGTCATCTAAGCCCCTCCCCTGCCGTTGTACAATAAACGTGCTATATGGACAAAAAGCACAAGTACTAATTTTAGCGGTGGGCCTAATTTGGGTAAAGGAGCAGAGCTAAAGGTCTATGCCTACAGCCCCACACATGATGTTAAGGCTTACATGTGATACAATCTGTAAAACAGATTTTGTCCATGATACAAGCATGAACACAGGAGCAGTAGCAGTTCCTAAATCTGTCTTTATTAACATTGAACGGAATCTGAATAGCCCTCGCCGGGTCATTATCTGGCCGACAAAGACTTACCTGACTTTGAGGGGCGCAAGCTGCATGCCTCAAAGTTCCTTCTCATTCTCTGAATGGTCGGCATGGAAAGGGAGAAGGGACTACATATAGTCCGTTCTCCCTGTTCCATGGTGGCCATTTTGTTTGTTTTCTTTCTTTGTATCACTATTCAATGGCCGCCATGGAAAGGGATAAGGGACTATCTGTAGTCCATTCTCCCTGTTCCATGGAGGCCATTTTTTTTTTCTTGCGTTGAGAAATGGTCCCAACACTGTCTCAATTCGAGAAAACACACCATTAGTACCCTGGTACAATGGGCCGGGGTACTAGTAGCAATAGAACTATCAGAGGGGGACATTACCAGATGGGTAATGCCCCTGGGACTGAGTTAAAGGCCTTGCTTGGCTCTGGCTTCTAACTATCCCCATTGGGAGTATTACCCGAATGGTAATGCGCCCCCACTCCTCAGGTTCTATTGCTTTATTAGAACAGCATGTATCCATTAGTAGTCTCAGTGTCATAGAAAGTTGCCATGTGTGGGAAGTAACCTTAACGATATGTGCCAATGATACCACTGGTTTAAGTCAGGTGTGCACAATAAAAATTCCAACTCCTGTCCAACGATTATATATATCAGCATAGCCAATATAAAACAATTTCATGCTGCTAACAGTGTTAGATGCACATAGAAGATATGGGTAGTGTGAGTGATGGATGGAAAGGGAAAGTGCATGCTGCATTTGCTACAACTGGAGAACCGTCAGTGCCTCTTGAATGTATGAGGTCTTCTCTAATGTGTGCAAAAGCCATCCCTTAACCCGACTTGTGCTTACCCAGGGAACTATGTTCATGTATTAGCAGTGGTGGCTGGTTGTATGGAGTGGGGGGAGTACCAACCCCATCCAGAGTGCAAAGACAGAAGTTACTTTGCATGCATGCAATTATTATTCTTTTTTTTTTTTTTATTTAACATTGCTGCCACAGCACGTAGTGTCCGCAATGTTAAAAAATAAAGAATTGTCTGGACTTGAGCTGAGAGTGGGGCACCGGCATGACATGCAGGCACAGGGGCGTGTCCCATGCAATGCAAGTTTTCTCCTTTTCATGTGCTGGCAGTGCCGCACAAAACCTGAAGGGATCAGCAGACAGCCTAAAGTATTCATCTAGTTGGCTGACAGGGCGCCGTAGTTGTGGCCCTGCTGGTGTTGTTAGATACGCAAACAGTGCAGTATTTCCGATTATGTCAGATACTCAAATTTTATTGGCTTTTTGTCGGCCACTGAAATGTTCTCAGATTGAAGAAGTGGGTGGTCCAGAGACTGAGCAGTGCACACGAAGAACAGGAAGTCCTGTGCCAGGGAGTATTCGAAGGCGGCAACGGGGCTCGTGATAAAAATTAAGCACGGCTTAGAAGTAGCAGCGGCATGAACGTTATTTAGGCGACAACAGGGGTCGCATATGCGACCTCTGAGATCTCCCTTCCTACCCCTGTGGTCTCCCTTGCTAGCCCTAAAATAAAAAAAAAAATAAGAAAAAATGTTTATAATTTTTTTTTAAAAAAAATTTGTTTGAGTCTCATGGTCTGTGGCCAGCAGCCTGTGGCTCTTTTCTTTCTGGACTGGCTGTTTTTCTGATAGCTATAGCCGGTAAGATAGCTATGTGGGTTGAGTGCTGGTTGCTGCAATGTGTGTGTCATCTGCAGGTTGCAGGTCCAACTCCCAGCAAAGTCAACTTATCCTGCAAAGGTTGATAAATGAGTACCAACAAAGGCTGGGTGATGTTGTGTGTATATTTGTTTTATATGAAGCGATTAAGCGTAAGTGCTATATAATAACACATAATTATCTTTTGGCCTTAGACGTCTGCTTGCATTCACAGGGATTTGGTAATATGGGCCTATACGCACTGATATTATCGATACATATGGTGATCCATTCTTGCATGAAATGTATATCACTTTACAGTGAATTCATAACAATATTGATCGTAGTGTACTTAAAAACAATGTTATGTGATGCTCCCGTGATGTCACTTTGGGTTGGGGTCAAATGACATCACACTTCCTGTGATGTCATCAGAGGCCAAGGGTCGTGTACTGTCACTTCCGCTACCCCATGCATTTTGGTGAAATGACGTCCTGGAGCAGCAGGCTGTAGGTGAATCAGAGCCACTCTTGTGTTTTGTGACAGTGGCATCCCAGAGAGTCCCAAGGTGTCTTTCTCCACTTGTAAATGTTTTTTGTCGACTCCATTTTGTTTCTTTTTCCCTTTGCCCCCTGCCCCCACCTCCCTTTTTCTCCCATATTCTTAATGCACTGAAGAAGCTAGTGAAGTGCTGTATAAATCATGGAAGCAATATCAGGCACATTCGCTCCTCTGCCCTTCCCTGCTTCTGCAGTGCTGCTGTGTCCCTCAGTTTGATGTGTTGCATCGTTTGAGTGCCGCACACACCTGAAATGGGTCCACATGAGGGTTTTGTACTTTTCAACTTCCGGCAAGGGGACAGCCATCAAAGGTCTCAAGCTGTCCATTATCAGGTAATATTGTCCTCATAAATAATGTCGCCATACATATAGTTGCCAGGAAATGGCATAGGTGACATTATTTATGGGGACAATATATGGGATATAAAAAAAATGTGGGCATTGATGGGGTGTCCGCAGGTTCCATATGATAATGTCGCCACAAAAAAACAGCGTCATTCTTGCATGGCGACATTTGTGTGGGGAACATGGAACCAGCTGTCCACTGCAATGTGAAACGTTCTGCTCTCTCTGCCTTTCCGACCCCCACAACCCTACTCTGCAGTGTGCCTCAGTTTGATATCTGACATGTTATGTGTGACACCAGTTTGCAATGTGTAGTTCTATGCTCCTAGTGGAAGGCATAATATTTCAATTGCCAGTATTCCAAGGGATGGAAGCTGAGCATCAAAGCCAGGAGTCAAAGTGATCCATTGCACTAAAGGTCCATATTTAGGCTCAAATCTCTAAGCACTTGACCATGCTTTCAAGGTAGCTGGATGTCCACAAGTCAGCACATACATTTTATGTATTTGATTATAGGTGATTTGAATAGAACCTGCACACAAATTATGTGGTTGAGAATTTAGTCTCCATGGTACTCACAAAATGAAGTTCATGAAATAGAAGTATATCACATATTCTGTACCACATGTACCACATGTAAAGATTAAGCAAAGAATATGTTTGCCACACGAGTGACAACCCATGTTTAAATTATTGAAGGAAAAATAAATCAACAAGTGTTGGAAACACCTAATGTGTGTGGAAATTGATACTCATTGGATACTAAGGAACCACTGTCCAGCGCCTAATTACAAATTATTGGATCTCAGTCACCCAGAACAACCTTTGCAAACACTGGGACCTTAGGAGCTTTGTCCCCCTGAGATCCACCTGAGAGACGGCAGGCAACGCAAAGAGGAAAAGAACGCACACTCTAGCGCAAGACCCACAGACCCAACAAGCTCTTAAATCACTTTAATTAGTGATTTTAGCAGATACTGATTCTGGTGAGAGTAGGGCTGCATTGGAAATTGAGTGCAGTTTTGAATATGAAGGCAGTGCTGCCTCCTTTAGCATTTGTTCAGTCCTTTCTAATGATGGAGTAGCCATCTGGGAGGGCTAGTGCTAGTGCTGGGCCGGCTGCAGGGTGCAGCCAGGTTTCCGTTATTGCAATGAAGTCAAGTTTGTTGGATGAGATTAGTTCTGAGATATCCAAGGTGTGTGCCGGAAGGGATCTAGCATTGATCAGGGCACCCTTAATAGGCGCAGTGGTACTAGGATTGTCTTTGTTCTGTTTTTTTTAATTCTGTACTCTTACGAGTATGGTTGATTTACCTGTCCGGGGTTGGATCCACTGGTCGGTTGCTGTGAGCAGGGTCTCCGTGGTAGAGGAATGGGGTTGTGAGTTGAGTGAATAGGAAGCTGTAAGTTTGTTTTGAGGTTTGAGGTGTAGTTTAGTTCTGTACCTAAGTCTTTAATTTCTTAATCGGATATTAGGGCAGTTGGGAACTGGAAGGTTGTTGTATTGATTGAAACAGCCGTCCCAAGGGTCTGTGTTTGGTTAGAGTGTGTAGTTGACACAGTAATTAATGGACACTTGATTAATGAAACCACCCATTTCTAATGCTGAAATGCCGTCGATAAGACCCCTACAATCCCCACTAGGGGTGTTAACACAAGTAGTACAGCAGCAGACAGGCCACAGATATGACAGTCCAAAGCCCTTGTGAAATAGACTGCAACACCAAACCATCCTTGCGAGCCCATGGATAAGGAAAGCAGGAATGGCCTATGTGAGTCAGGACCCCAAGCTGCAAACACATACACGAGACAAGCTTGAAGGGCCCAGCTGGAACAGACAGTGGATGCTTTCAAAAGTCACAAAGCACCACACCGTCACATGAAAGCACAATAGACAAGCAAATTTAAATTACATTAACAAATTACACTAACTATAAAAAAACCTACATTACCTAATTAAACTAACTAGCAAATCGAATGTTAACTAACTAAACTAAAAATAAAAATCAAAAATGGCCACATATGACCTGGGGGGAAGGCACACCGGAGGGGGGAGGTACAGGGTGCAGCTCAACACCCACATGCGATGATGTTGAGGAAAAAAAAACCTCCATGGGCTCAACGCCTGCACAGCCTGACCTGTGTGGGAGATACCTCGTCATCCGAGTCTGGCTCATCCTGAAAATGAGGACGTGGCACAGGAGCCTGACCACTCCTAGCCATAGCTTGCCCCTCATCGGACAGCAAGTCTGCCGGATGGGTGAGTCTGGTTCTGTGCAGCGATGACACGTAGGTCTGCATGCGGAACCTCCTGTGACACGCATGCTTCCTCTTGCAAGGTAACACGTGTAACACTGTAACACAGAGTTCTTCCTGCAAGGCCTGGCTGGACAACTGATGCACCTCCCGGCAAGCAAGTAGCTCAGCCGACATGGTACGCTCAAGCTGCTCAAACCTCTCCTTTTACCGCGCCCTCTGGGACATCAAGAGGACACCCAGAGTGGATCTGAGGGACTCATACTCAGCCCTCAGAGCCTCCATGTGAGCCTCTGCGTGAGCAGCAATTGCTTGATGCAAAGACAACATTTCAGCCTGGCGTGCCCTGTCTGAGGCCGCCATGCCCAGCCTGAGCGAGCGGGCCGTGGACTGTGCAGCACGCTGCTGGAGAAGCACCTGCCTAGCAGGGGGGAGCACGGATTGGGCCACACACTCCATGCTCACAGCAATGTTTTCCATTGCTGCCCCCTGGCGTTCTGAATTGGCAGTCATGTCTTGCTCCCACTCAGTATACCTTGGTGGCGCACGGCCACCGTGTTGCTGGGTTTGACACCTGCGGGACCCAAGGACCGGCTGTCCTCGTTGGGTTGGCACCGCCCGTGGCTGCACGACTACATGCCCCCGTTGATATGATGGCCCAGGCCCATCAGCGACTGGTGTGAAGGGTGACCCTGTGTCCCGATCCACCAGAGGCGGAGGTCCCACCACTGTCTGACCCCTCAGTGCAGGTATCGCGGACAGAGGAGTGTCCACATCAGAATCACTCACCCCTGACGTATGGACCTGATGCACATCCAACTCGACATGGACGTCAGAGTGGTCATCTAGGCTGGACTCATTGCCAGCCAAAGACAAGATGGTCTGAAGCACATGTGTGTTCTCATGGACTACCACCCCACGACACCCACTTGTGCCGGGTTGCTGTAGTGATAACAACCCAGTGCCTGGCATGGCAACACCATCCTCTGGCTCCATTGCGTCATCATCTGAGAAGTAGAGAGAAAAAAAGATCACTACACATGTTAGAAGCACACACATAGACATCACACAGACAGCCAGCACATGAAGCAGACATGTCACACACAAAAGAGAACCTGCCATGCATGCCGGGTCAACTTGATATTGCTTCAGTGATTAGGCATGTAGAAGGGTGTTATATGGATCAGAAGTGGGTCGATGCAGTGCAGAATATTTGTATGTTACTCACTCTCTACATGTACAAGAACTTCATGGTGTGTATTAGAAAACGTGAAGGCAGTGCAAGTTCAAGTTCAGGCATCATGTGCAATGCGCATGCAATGGGTTGCATGGCTACAAGCAAACCACCCCTCCACTTAAGTGGAAATGCAGGGATGCCTTGCATGGTATCAAAAGGATGACCAGAGACCTGTGTATTGGCAGACAGTGTTGACTAGCATCAATTGCATCATCTGAGTCAACTGACAACGCAGCAGATGATGATGGGACAGTAAGCAGGACACATGATGAACCCTCAGTAGTACTCCCATGTGTGCAGAAGACACTACACCAGTTGGACAGAGTCAGTGGGCCATAAACAGGGTGAGGCCTGTGAGCCACACAGACTGCCACACCCTAAACATGTGTGGGACGCAGGTCTGAGCCACAGTGGGCATGGGAAGGCTGATGAAATGCCATGAAATGTAGGTCACCCTGGACACGTACTACAATGATCATCCACTCAAGGACACATAGGGGCATGCATGGAATGCACATGGAGCATGAACAGGCACTCATGTCCCTGCAGAGCATCTGCCATCTGCACACTCCAAGTGAGACACCCTGCATCAAGGACAAAGGATGTACCCCACTGCATGTGTCTGGCAGGTTGGCTGGTGGAAGTTAGCATGTACACAGGAGGCAAGAACAGGCCATTGCATTACGGCAAACTTATGCACACCAGTGCAAAGGTGAAATTGGGGTGCAGGGGGGGTGGAGGGGCAAGGAAGCATGCCTACGTGGAGCACCCACATGCAGGCAGAGGACACATGCACCTCAGTAATGCCATGACATAGTCCCAGTGCAGAGAGGAAGGACACCCCAGGCTACATGCAGAAGGGCCAGCGAGCTGGTACATGGACCGGAGGGGCATCGAGGTGTCCAGCATGTGAGTAGGATGCAAGTGGGGTGATGGACAGCCCCCGTCTGCTCCACATGTCCACCATCCTGCAGAGCAGCCATGCATCAGTGAAGCGTTGCATGACTTGCACATCTGAACCATGTACGCATGACATGTAGTGGCAGACATGCACAGCACATCACACAAGTAAAACACACATGGCCTCAACAAACATGCAGCAACACTCACTGGACTGGACATCAAAGTCCTGCATCTCTCCCACTCCTTCGACCAATTCAGGTGGTATGTGACTCATGGGAGTGAGGTCTTCCTCCTCAGGTGCCGGCCCACTGTCAGTCACCAGAGTCATGTTGTAATTTGAGGCATGCTTTGCCTTAGCGCTGCATTTGAGATCATTCCAACGCTTTTTGCACTCTTGCGCCGTGTGCACCTCATGGGCGAATGCACTCACATGTTCCGCAACTTGCTTCCACTGGGTATCACGATGGGCAGCCGTAGTTTGACAATTAGGCCCCACTAGCATGTCACAGTTGTGGTCCCGCATGTAGTCCACGAGGAAGTCCAGTTCCTGCGCACAGAAAGGCTTCTTCCTCAACGTGCATGAGGTCGTGGCTGTGTGTGGGGTCCCAGCCTTTGCTGCAGGTGCAACTTTCCTCCTCTTGGATAGTGGCACGGACCCTGGCTGGCAAATACCACCCTGATCAGTATGGCCAGTGGCACCGGTGGATTGAGCCAAGGGAGTGGCAGGTGGAAGGACGACCGAAGGCCTGACTTGCATCAGTGGCTGCTGGGTGCCCTGGAATGGACCCTGCGCAGCAACATCCGCTGTGGCAGGGTCATTGACCGCGACTGTCCTGGTTGGTAAACTCACAACCGGGGTGTTGTTGGCTGCATCTGCCCCTGCACTTGCCAACACCAGGCTGGTCGGGGCAGCAGATGACATTACTGCCCCAGGGACACGTGTCTCGGTCAGGGCAGCCCTGCGTGCACCTACGGTGTTCCTCCTGACCAGCTGGAAATCTTCCATGGACTCTTCAGGTGCCAACACAGCCTGCGCTGGCAGACACTGAGCCTGGGTGGTGGTGTCCACAGCTGCACCTGCAGCTACCACTACCCTTGGGACCCGGGCAGTCGATGAAACGGACTGCCAGGTCACATGGGCGCCAGCACCAGATGCAGAAGCTGCATCTCCCGGAACCACAGGGGTGGTGGCATGACTGCACCAACACATGGAACAACATTGTGCCGAAGTGCGCACCCCTGCCTCTTCCCCCTCTGTGGCCACCCTGGACACCCTGGAGTCCCCTACTCCCTGGTCACCCCGGCCACTTCCCTGATCACGCCCGCCATGAGGAGTATGCCCAACTGAGGCGCCCCTCGCCTTTGGTGGCCTCCCAACCATGGCACAAATGGAGTAGTGCCGGCACAGATGGAGAAGTTCCAATGGGAGGTGTGCACGACAATTGTCCCAGGCAATTGGGGTGAAGGGGGTGGGATACAAGATGTTAAAAGCACCCCTGCACCTGCAAGGCTGTATGTGAACCCGGTGATGAAGTGACGGGTCACGCAATGCTCAGGCACCCCAAAACTGCAGTAAAACCATGCACGCAACCCCGGTAAACGACGTGTGTGGAATTAACCTCCTGCAGTACGCGGTGGAACCCAGGGACTTGAAAAACATGTACGCGTGGGACACACAGGCTACTATGACCTCGAAAATGGTATGCGATACACAGGGGCACCCGCAGTGGGAAAAATAGTATGCGCATCTCACCGTCAGACCAGCGTGATAATGAAAAACAGGCATAGCCAATACCCCCACCAAAAGAAGAGATACGTCCTTGATCTGCTGTGAAGTTCTGATGGTGCGCGAAACAACACGAAGTACCAACACACACATCGGTCTCCACGAAAGGCACATACAGCGAACTGCTGGCCCCACTCACCTTTAACCCATGCTGAGGGAAACGCCTGCATGCATCACGTCACTTACGCGCTTAGGCCCTTTCCTCGGATTACACGCATTAACATGCAGACGTGCTGTTTTTTCACGTGCTGAATCACTATGCACCCGTCAGGAGGGAAACGCCCGCGCGCGTAACGTCACTGACGCGCTTACGCGCTAAGGGCCTTTCCTCGAAATACACGCTGACGTGCACTTTTTTCAAGTGCCAAATCACTCCGTATCAATCTGGCCACGCGACAACACACAGAAGACCACACTCCTGCCCAAAAGGCCATTTTCCTGCCCCCCAGAGCCCTGAGCATGCTCCCACCTGCCATCTGCTGCTGCCTGCCTGCCTGCCTGCCTGCTGGCCACGTGCCCTGATATTTGGTGCCATCTGCATGGGTCCAGTTGCTGTGACCACCCCTGCTCGAACTGAAGACTCCCGACTGGAGTACCATCGCTCCACAGCCCAGCCCCAAGACCCAGTTGCCCACCCACACCTGCCTCGGGGGTTGTCATGTCGGGGCAAACACCATTGGACACCTCTGGCAACCCCCAGCCAGAGAGGCAGAGGGCTACCAGCTTCAGTGCCAAAGAGGTTGGTATCCTGGTGGAGCAAGTCCTGGGGCAGTATGATGCCCTCTTTGAAGTTCACGCGCCGACAACGAAGGACAGAAGAGGATCTGGATGGACATTGTGGCTGCCATTAACGTGGAGGAGGTGGCAGCCTGTGACATTCAACAAGTCCGGAAGCGCTGGGAGGACTTCAGGTCCAGGACCCTCAGCAAGGCCGGCACCTCTTGAAGGCAGCGGATGCTGAGGGGTGCTGGGTCCGCCTAACCGACATCCAGATGAGGGTCCTGGAACATATACGCCCAGCACTCCACATCCAGGACCTTGAGAGGCAGTCCCGTCTGGAGTCGAGCGGTAAGTGTACATGCATACTGATTGGACACTGTGCATGTCGAGGTGTGCCAGGAGTGTGCATGTTGGACAAATGTGTTTGTAGGGCCATGTGTGAATGTGTAAGTACAGGGAAATAAGCCTACCGCATGTGAGTCATGTCATGTGTGAGACACATTAATGGTATACGTGTTGAAATGCATGCTGGCCAAATGCATGGGTGGGTTCACACATGTTTGATTTTCGGTATATGTACTGTGCCATGGTTGTGGTGTCACACAATGATGCTGGTTCCACCTGCAGGTATCTGCACCATGCACATGCGCATGTGTGTGTATTTGCGCAATGTGCAACTGTGATACACCATGGATGCATGTGACACCCACATGTAGGGGAGTATTTTGCAGATGTGACATGGATGCCGATGATTTCACTGTGACAGGTGTGGAATTGTGCAGATGCATTTATGTCTGGTGACGTGTGTGCATGTGTTTGGCAGTCCCCATTTTGCATGTGATGTGAGGCTGACCTGAGGATGTACATGCTGCTGTATGTGTATGGATGCTGCTACCTGCTGCACAATTCCTGTTAAATTGCGCATGTGTGTGTGTTTAAATGACATGTGGGTTGGGGAGTGTGATGGCATGTGTGCATTTTGGAACTGCCACACATGTGTAACTGTCATGTGTGTATCATACCATTGTACAGAGCCCTGATGCCTGTGTTCTGTCTCTCCCTGTCTGCAGCGTCAACTGATGAAGAGGGCGGAGACGGTGCTGTGGAGCACAGAGGCAGGGATCCCACCGCCAGCCGGAGAGGAAAGGCCCAGCTCCCCTCAAAGGTTGTCATCTCGTCGGGGAGTGAGGATTCTGGTGCCGCCTCCGTGGCCACAGCTGCCGGGGGAAGGTCCAAGAGGCAGAGGTCGGAGGTGAACTCCTCGGCAGCAGAAGGGGCAGCTGAGACCCCACAGGGGCCTATGGAGAAAGATGGCATGGAGTCATCCAGGTTGGTGGGGGGTTTGGTTGAGGAGGAGGTTGTGGAAGTCACAAACACGGGCCTGGAGGGGGGATTCCACTGGTGCCAGTGGTGCAGTCCAGGGCCAGGGACAGGAGGCAGCACAGGCCGCCGCAGAGGTGCCTGTGTGTAATCCTGTCCCCGATCCTGTTACTGCATCATCCTGCACCAGCAGGGATGCCTTCGTCCAGACCCATTTTCAGGGAGGGGATAGCCGCACAACTGGCCTTCCTCTCCCTGCGGATGTGGCAATCCTTGAGCTTGTCCTGGGTGGGGTGGCGTTGCGTGTTCGTGACATTCGGGATGACGTGCTGGGTTCTCGTGAGGACAGTACACGTCATTTTGAATGTCTCAAAGACTGCGTCAACCTACTAGGCAGGGTCACCAGTGCTTGGTTCCTCCGTGTGCTGGAGCTTCCACCGACCCCCTCCTCAACTGAACCCCCTATGCACCAGTCATCCTCCATGCCATCTTCCTGCCCAAGTGTCACCTGGGCGCCCTGTGGAACTGCCCCTGACCCAGCAGCCAGGCTGTTGGAGGACACATCCCTGCCATAGTCGGGAGTCGGAGGTCCAGCAGGGGTGGCCACCCCAACAACTGGACCCCAGCGGGAGGATGACGTGCAGGCAACAACAGACAGGGCACATGCACAGCAGCAGCAGGCTCAAGGTGGGAGCGATGATAGCTCGTGGCCAACAGCATCAGAGGGGCAGGCATCAGCCCTAGGGCAGGAGGACCCTGGAATGGGAGTGTCTTCCGTGTGGCAGCGGTTGGGCCAGCGGATAGATGCACAGTGGCGGCAGGTGGAAGAGGCATGGCTCACAATGGTCAGGGCGGAGGACTGCATGTGCAGGGCGCTGAGGCGGGACAAGTGCCTCGAGGCCATTCGCAGGGAGTTGGAATTGATCATGGCATCGTCCCTGCGAAACATCGAGCCCATGGAACAGGCCCGCCTCCAGGCATAGACCAGGAGTTCGATGATGCCCTGGCCCGGGAAATCAAAAAGTGAGCCGGAGGACTTGCCCTCAGCCATTGTATATAGTTTGTAGTTTTAGGTTTCATTTTTGTTTTGCATTGATTTGGGACACTTGGACTATGCCCCACCTTTTTGTATATAGTTATTTATAAGGTATTCTTTTTTTATAGGTTTCATTTCATTCATTGGACTCATGGACCCTGGATTTCTTCGTTGTACATAGTTGGACAGTGGATTTATCTTAATTTTTATTTTTTTCTCACCATGGAGCAATGGATTTTACTATTTTAGTTTCCTTTGGATTTGCTTTGGTGGCCTGAGACTTTGGACAAAATTTCATTTGGATTATTTTGGATTGAGACTTCGTTCATTTTTTTCTGTTTGGGACATGCTGCATTTCATTTCTTGTTTGAAATGTTTTATGTTTTCATTTCATTACCTTCATTTTATGTATAATACTTTTTGGTTTATTACTTCGATGTGTGGTATTCTCTTATTATTTCATGCATGTCACAATGTGGGTTTTCGCAATCACTGGCACCCATTGTGTGTGTGTGACAGACATGTGTTGATGTACATACTTGACATTTGGGTTGTGTCATGTAATTGGCATTTCTATGTGGGGTGGATGGAATACTTGATTGGGTCTTTAGAGTGGGGTGGCGTGCAGTTGAATTTTGGTGGACATGAGGCCCATGATTGTGGATCTTGATGACGTGTTGGGGGGGACATGAGTCGGGCCTGCCTGTCAATGCTGGGTGGGTGGGGGTGCAGGGGGACATGAGTCGGGGCCTGCTGGCAGGTGCCCGTCAATGCTGGGTGGGTGGGATGCAGGGGGACATGAGTCGGGGCCTGCTGGCAGGTGTCCGTCAATGCTGGGTGGGTGGGGGTGCAGGGGGACATGAGTCGGGGCCTGCTGGCAGGTGCCCATCAATGCTGGGTGGGTGGGGGTGCAGGGGGACATGAGTCGGGGCCTGCTGGCAGGTGCCCATCAATGCTGGGTGGGTGCAGGTGCAGGGGGACATGAGTCGGGGCCTGCTGGCAGGTGCCCGTCAATGCTGGGTGGGTGGGGGTGCAGCGGGACATGAGTCGGGGCCTGTTGGCAGGTGCCAGTCAATGTTGGATGGGTAGGGGTGCAGGGGGACATGAGTCGGGGCCTACCTGTCAATGCTGGGTGGGTGGAGGTGCAGAGGGACATGAGTCGGGCCTGCCCATCAATGCTGGGTGGGTGGGGGTGCAGGGGGACATGTGTCAGTACTCACTAGTGCATGGTGATATGTGGGCTGGCTGGGGGCCATGCCCAGGGTGGATGGGCTTCCTGCAGGTCATGGCCAGGCTGGATGGGCTGCCTGCGGGACATAGCCAGGGGTGCAGGGTAGTCCCCTGTGGTGTGGCCTGCCTGCAGGGCCTGGGGAGGGGGTAGAGGGCACCCCTGGGAGGATCCACACTGCCAATTCGCGTGTGGTACTCCCCGCGCACCCCTCAGAATACACGCACCCCACTCTCCAAGGGAAATTGCGTGTGAAACTCCACACGCACCTCTCAGAATACACGTACCACGATCTCCAAGCGAAATTGCGTGTGAAACTCCCCGCGCACCCCTCAGAATACACGTACCCCGCTCTGCCTGTGAAATCACGTGTGGAACTCCCCACGCACCCCTCAGAATACACGTACCCCGATGTCCAAGCGAAATCGCGTGTGAAACTCCACGCGCACCCCTCAGAATACACGTACTCCGATCTACAAGCAAAATCGCGTGTGAAACTCCACGCGCACACCTCAGAATACACGTACCCCAATCTCCAAGCGAAATTGCATGTGGAACTCCCCGCGCACCCCTCAGAATACTCGTACCCCGCTCAGCCAGCAAAATCGCGTGTGAAACTCCACGCGCACACCTCAGAATACACGTACCCAAATCTCCAAGCCAAATTGCGTGTGAAACTCCCTGCGCACACCTCAGAATAGACGTACCCCGCTAAGACAGCGAAATCGCGTGTGGAACTCCCCACACACCACTCAGTATACACGTACCCCACTCAGCCAGCGAAATCGCATGTGGAACTCTGCGCGCACCCCAGGATTACACGCATGCACCCCATCCACCCTCAACATTCCCCACAGGCAGCCCATCACCCCAGTGCATGCCCCACTGGCTGCCCACACCACAGGGTGGAGTTTTACACACAATTTTACTAGCACGAGGGGGGTATGTGTATTCTGAGTGGTGCACGGGGTGTTTTACATGCGATTTTGCAAGCGCGAGAGGGGTACGTGTATTCAGAGGGGTGCGCAGGGAGTTTTACACGCGATTTCACAAGCATGAGAGGGGTACGTGTATTCTGAGGGGTGCGCGGGAGTTTTACACGCGTTTTCGCTAGCGCAAGAGTGGTACATGTATTCTGAGAGGTGCACATGGAGTTTTACACATGTTTTCGCTAGCACGAGAGAGGTACCTGTATTCTGAGGGGTGCGCGGGGAGTGATACATACGATTTTGCAAGCGCAAGAGGGGTACATGTATTCCGAGCGGTGCGCGGGGAGTTTGACACGCGTTTTCGTGGTTGGGGGGCTGTATGCTGGTACACTGGCCTTTGCGCCATGTACTGGATTTGTGTGAGGTTTTTGGCGCACGGGGCAGGGTTGGGGGCGTAACTGGCGCTGCTGCAGGGTTGCTTCGCCACTCTGCGCCACGGCTGGTTATGGATGTTAAAATCCATGAATACGCTGTGCGCGAAAATGGGTTTGGCGCACGCGGCTGGCGCAGACTGCCACACGCACACACTGTGCGCCAGCCGCGTGCCCCACTTGTGCGCCGAATTCTATGAATTACCCCTTATTGTCATTCAAGTTTTTGCCAAGCCTTTGTGAGCCTAATAGATCATTTTTGTTAGAGCCATGAGCAGATAGAAGTGGGTAAGTGTTTGGCAGTCGGCCATATCATACCATTATTAATAAGATCACAGAGAGCTGGTGCAAATCAATTATGCACACAGGCATTTATTTTTTGCTCCAATGCAAATTTTAAGAATCAGCTTTTGAACACTTATGAATTGATGAATACCAACACTCTAATAATTTTAGGCAATATTTATCTGAATTTGTATATCGTGCAGTTTGGAAATCATTTTTCGAAAATGTTCTTGTGGGTGCAGGGAGTGACCCCACCCAAACCCCACATACGGCGTTGCTTGCTGCACCACCCCACTCCCAGTTTTGGTCGCTAAAATGTGCACCCCACCATCTTTCAAAGTCACAAGCCAGCACTGGTCATGTGCGCTGTTACATCAAGTCAATCAAGTGAATAAAAGGAATTTGAAAAGAATGAGCCAGTGATCTGCTGCAAGGCATCCATCACTGTGCATGTACTCCACTTACTGAGCTATTTCACTTTGATTGAAAGTTGGCTGAGCAGAGCTTACATATAGCTCTGCAGGTGGAAGAATGACAGGGTGAGGATTGTAGCTCAGATTTGTAACCACAGATATGCAGAAGTTGCGCAACTCACAGTCCCATCTTAATGCATTTGGAATGTGTATTTCAGCTTAGATAACGCGTACAGGAGGAGCTTCCCTGCTTAACCTCTCTTTCTTGGACTGGAAACTCTGACTTTCAGGTATCAATCAGACCACACGTCTGCCTTAATTGCATTTATATGCCACCTGCAATTTACACAAATCTTGTCAGTAGATGCATTGGCTCACTTACAAAAGCTCCAAAAAATCATGAACATGTCGATAAAGTTCTTACCAAAGGGTTCTCAAATCCTCAAGACTACTGGTTACCTTACATATACAAAATGATGGCTATGCTCACGAGGTAATAAGTGAGTCTTTCAAGAATGAATATGAATATAAAATCAGGGTGCATGAGAAGTAATTAACAAAGCATTCTGAACTCAATCGCACATGTGTTTTCTTTTCTGATGACATTTAGATCTGATCTCGTCCATGAAAGTATTTCTTCAGTGTGAAGCATTTCAATGTAAAGTTACGGATGCACCAGCAATGTAATACAGATGACCCTCATCATAACTACCAATTAATTCGGCCAAAGTTCTCACGTGAGCTTCGCTTCCTTTCAAGGGCATGGCTCGCATTCATGTTTGGCTATGAAATAACAATTTTCCACCTGTGAATATCCAAACTATGTTCCCTCGGCCTTGCTGTGGAATGTTCATGTTAGAATAGCATTTCAGTGTCAAAACACTCTCATCAGAATGTTGACAGTTTTAAATGTGTGGTCTAGTAAACTGAACAAGGTACTGCCCATTAATAGGAAAGGAGACAAAGTCAACTATCAACAATCAGCTCTACTTAATCAATCACGACCTCGCCTAACAGGACCTTCAGTGAGGCACATCTCAGGGTAAGAAAAAAGCAAATTATCACATGAATGAGTGTTTGTGAAAAACTATGTGAAGGCAAAGGGCAGCGGTCATGAAGGTGCACTCCTAAATATTTTGGGAAACTATTTTCAGAGTGAAATATATACATTTCATTGCCAGTCAGTAGTATTGTTTCACTATTTGACACTTGGCATTTAGGAAAAAAAGATGTGACAGTTTAGAGACCAAGGAAGAGACAATTGCCTTTAAGTGATACTGTCCCATTCCAAGATGGCTGCTACGGCCCATGTTAGTTTCTTTTACTTTTTCAATGCTCCCTTTTCTGAGATAACCTGTAGTGTGGGGTAATGCCTAATACAAACTGTCATGTGCAGTGTAATATAAAAGGTGTGAAGAACATGAACACAAGGGAAGGTATTTTCAGAAGAAAACAACATCAGAATATACATAGGGAAACAGAAGGAGATGAGTGGACTAGGACAGAGTGTTAAGGGGAAATTGGGTGGACATTGTGCTCTCCTCAATTTCTTCATAGTCTCCTCTTACCCTCTTCTCTATGCACATAACACTCTTCAACTGATCTCAATTCACCTTTTGCTCAGCGGAGTTTCCAAGGAACATACATGAAAATGGTGGTTTTAATTTGTCATAATATAATATATAATATCCATATCTTGCTCTAACATTTTTTATAATTGTCGGGGCTTTTCTTGACATGCACTGAATCATGTTTAGCCCCATGCACTTCTCTGTTTTGTAAAATTATGTATGTGTTATTATGCATGAGACTTTCTGCATTTCGTTTGACACTTTTATTTCTTGAAAACAAAGTCCCAGCCAATCACATCTGTGCTTTGCCACTTCTGCTACAACTTCCTTCAATGTAAGAATCACGTCTTGGCCAGAAATATAGCTTTTTATTCTGCTTCTAAGCACATAAAATAACTATAAAGAAACAAGTGAAAGCTAATAATTCACAGCAAAGCATTTCTGGCATCCATGCATTCTCGTGCAGTGTGTTCTATGTGGTTTACTTAATATAATTCTTTAAAGATGAAGACCAGCACACTATGCCGCCGTGTTCCCTCTCTGTTGCTTTGTTGTATTTGTATGACTATTATTATTCTTATTCTTATTCTTATTCTTATTCTTATTCTTATTCTTATTCTTATTCTTATTCTTATTATTATTTTTATTATTATTGTATTTATTGGGAGATGACCTATCTTTGAGAAGAGAAGCAACAGAGCGCTTTACAGAGGTATATAACAATACAGATACAGAGCAATGCGCTTTACTGAAGTAAACAACAGTATAGATGCTTTCCAGAGGTAACAGCAGGACAGATATACAGCAGGGGGTAGGATTCTGAGTGGCACAGAGGAGGGGTACAACTGTATTCATTTATTTCTCTATGTATTGTTCGCTTGTTAGGTGCTTATACAGAAAGTAAATACTGTTTCAAAGCACCGACAGGGCAACAGGGAGTGGACAAGGGATGAGAAACAAATTACAATACATACACAATAAATATACGTACAGTGGAGAGGGGAAAACAGACCTGTTATGCCTTGTGAGTGTTCAGAAGGTGCAAGTGCAGAAGGGAAAGGGAATGGTATAGGTGCTGGGGTGCTCATGAGTGAGCAACAGGTGAAGTGCAATGGAAGGTAAGTGTGACCCCCCGAGGATGGAGCGTGAGCCGAGGCAAGTGTTGAGGATAGACAGGAGCTGGGGTGATTCGGTGTGGGAGGTCAGAGCCCCGAGTATGCATAAGGGCCATGCACATCAATCAAGCAACTGTGAGTTTAGCAGATGAGAGAATGAGGGAAGGAAGAGGTGAAGAGCAAGGTCTTGAGGATCTTCCAGAATTTAAGAAAGTTCTGCTCAAGATGAAGTGGGAGGGGGAGGCTGGTCCATGGAAGGGAGCCAGCTGAGGAAAGAGATTGACCACTCGCCATCTCTTTAGTGGAATGCTTTACATACAAGGAGTTTATGCCAGAGGAGCGCATATGTCTAGAGGGGGAATATTTAGTAAGAAAGATTTGCAGATAGAGTGGTCCCCGGCCTCAGACGGCCTTGTGGATGACACAGAGGAATTTGAATTTAATCTGTGAAGCAACCAGGAGCCAATGAAGACTTTGTGGGGCAAGAGAGATGCGGTCCGTGTGCTTGAGGCCAAGGATAAGTCATGCTGTCCGATTCTGGATTATCTGGTGGGGTCGCAGAGTGGAAGTATGTAGAATCAGGAGGAGGCTATTGCAACAGTCAAGCCTAGAGAGATCCAGGGCACGAGTCACATTGAGCTTCTGGGGGAAGCTGAGAAATGGTAGAATTTTGTTGAGAAGGAAGGGCTGAAAGTGGGACTCCTTGACAATGTCCTGAGTGTGAGGGAGGAAGGAGAGAGAGGAGTCGAAGATGACTATGAGGTTTCTTGATTCTGAAGAGGGAGCTGCAAGAGAGCAGCTGGAAGGAGGCCAGCGTGAAGGGAAGAAACCGGGTGCAGGGGTCCCAATAGGAAAAATCTCAGTTTTCTGGTATTGAGGCAGGGATAATTGGATGGCAGAAAGGCAGTCAGGGATGAATGAGGGTGTATAGAAGTCAGCAGGAAGTTGGAAGAAGAGTTGTGTGTCATCAATGTAACACTGGAAGTTGGGGGAGAAGGAGGAGATGAGGTGTGCCAGCAGAGTAAGGTAGATGTTAAAAAGCCAAGGTGAGAGAATAGAGCCCTGGGGGAAGCCACAGGTGGAGAGGGAGGAAGGAGAGGAGAAGGAGCCCAGGATGACTTGGGATGAGCGGTCAGTTAGAAACACGGTCGGCCAGTGTAGTGTTCACTCCGAGATACCAAGGGTGTCATGGAACCTTTGTATGAGGATGAAGTGGTTGACCATGCCAAATGCAGAGGAGACATCACAAAGGATGAGGACAGCAGGGAAGTTGGATGCGAGTAGTTCTTCACGGGTGTTCAGAAGAGCAGTTTCCATGCCTCTGGATGCTCTCAATCCAGATTGATGGTCATGGAGACCGCTAAAAAGTTTGTGTGGGAGTTGAGTTGGGACAGGGCCAACTTCTCCAGCAGTTTCCCCAGGAAGGGGGTGATGGAAATGGGGCGCTAGTTGGTTGGACAGGAGGGGCCTGCTGATGGTTTCTTTAGGAGGGGGCGCACAAGGAAGTGCTTGAGGGAGGAGTGGAAGAGCCTGTAGCACAGGAGTGGTTACAGAGATCAGCGAGTGAAGGGTCGAGAAAGACAATGTTATCCTTGATGATTCAGGATGAGAAAGGGGAAACCTGTTTTGAAAAGACCTTCATGGAGCGGACAACTCTGGTGACTTCTTCCGGAGAGATGGGCGAAAGAGGAGAAGGAGGAAGGAAGAGGGTGAGTGGCCAAGGGAGGTGAGGTATGGGTTGGGAGAGTTAGTGGCAAGGATGTCCTGAGTTTTACTGGTGAAGTGTGTGCTGAGTGCATTGCAGAAGGCCTGAAAAGGAGTAGTGGAGGAGGATACTGCGGGAGGTTGGCAAGTTCTCTGCATATTTTGAAAAGTTCAGCTGTGTTGTTGGCATCTCCATATAACAGTGCCTGAATGTGGGCCCTTTTCTTTGCATGGATAGAGAGTCTGTATTGCCTTTGGAGCAGGCAGCAGGCCCGTTTGTCAGAGGGTGAGCCTGAGGTTTTCCACTTCTGTTATGCAGCTCTACACTTTAGTTCGGAGTCATGCCAAGAGTTACGCTTAGAGGTGGGTCTCAGGTGGATCTTCATGACAGGAGCAAGCATGTCAAGGGTGTTGGTAATGGATAGGTATACATTGCTGAGGGCAGAGTCAGTGGTAGCATCTGAGTTGGGAGGGCAAGGGGGATAAAGGTGGAGAAGGCAGCAATTGACACTTGTTTCAATGGACAGGTGTTAGTGAGCGAGGTTGGCAGGGCTTTTTCAGGAGTGGTCAAATGCCATAGGGACCCAGATGGGAGGAGAGAAGGGAGTAGTCAGACCAAGAGAGAGGGGTGACAAGGGGAGAAGAAGGGGGGAGGTCTGAGTGGATGAAGGCATTTAGGATGTGACCAGCACAGTGGAAAGAATGGATGCTGAGCCTGGAGCATCCAATTGGATTTTAAAGTCACCCTGCAGCAATAGGTTCGAGGTGGTTGAGAGTAAGGAGGAACAGAAGTCAGTCCATTCAGAAAGGAACAGGGAGGTACGGCCTGCAGGCCTGTAAATGGTATCAATGGTCAGGGTGGAGGAGGGAGAGATAACACATTTGCTTACCAAGCTCTCAAAGGACGAGTAGAGCTGAGTGGGTAAGATGGCAGAAGGAACCCACTCAGGGAAGATTAAGGCAACCCCACCGCCAGCACAGTCAGGTCAGGGCTTGGAAATTATCTTAAAGCCATCAGGTGGAGGCAGTCAAAGGCAATGACCGAGCTGGCATTGAACCCATCTCAGTGAGTGCGGGAATGTCAAAGTCAGTGTCTTTAAGAAGGAGGTAGATGTCAGAAGAGTGTTTTTTGGCTGAGCGGGCGGTGAGAGTCACCAGGTGGAAGTGATCTCTGCTGTTGAAGGTTTTCTGAGGTAGAGTACAGGGGTGTGGTTATTCAGTCAGAGTTGGCAGGACAGAGAGAGTGATAGGGTGAGAGGCAGGAGAATGAGGGAAGTTAATGAGAAATGGCAGAATTTGGTCAAAGGGAAGGAAATTGGCCCGAGGACCTTGAACCAGGATGATGGAAGTGTGGTAGACATTAATGCAGCAGCGAGATGAGAAGACACTCGCCAAGACAACTTCGAACTTAGTGCTGCCATTAGTGGGAGAGGGTGAGAAAGGGGAGAGAGTAGAGATGAGATGAGAAGTCCATAGGTCTGGAGAGGGGACAGAGAAGAGGATGTCAGTGAAGCCCTCTCTGGAGGATACACTGGCATAGGTTTTCTGCAATGGGGAGGCCAGGATTTGCACCAATTATGTTTTTTTTGTGTTTATTTCATCCAGACTCATGATCTAGGGATGTTTCTGTCTCTGATAAGAAATAGTTGCTTCTTTTCACTTTACTCCTTTCCATGGAACGCTTCTTTCTGCCATTTTCTCCTACTCCAACTGACCTTTTCCTTCTTGTGTTATTGTCATTTTCAGGAAGTCATCAAGCTTTATATCCTTCTGGGGCACTACCAGTGATGACATATTGAGGTGGGCCAACAGGCAACCTCCTCCCCAGTTGCGTGGCAGCTTCTTGTATGCCTTGGACATACATGCCCAGTAATGGTCCATCAGTACTACAGTGCATATTTTCATTGCTGGATGCTTTCTGAATACCAACATTCGGTGTTATCTACAACTTGCACTTCTCCCTCATTCTTGTAGCACAATGCTGGTTTATTCAGAGGTATTATAGTCATCATTGTCTACCCAGGTGAGCAGTTTGGCACTTGCATCCCATTCCTTCAGGCACTTATCATTCTCTCCTTGTACTATATTCACTGGTGATTGTACTAGGGTGTGTGTTTAACTTCCTAATACTCCATGTTTCCACCCTTACTGTGCGTATACTTGGCCATACACTAGCATTTGTGGTATTTTCCAGAATCCTGATTCTCATCCTATTTCCTTCACCCCCCTATTCGGATAGGGCAGCTCTTTCAATGTTACTGTTTTCATGTCGCCTTTCTGCGGACCATCAGTTACATTTTGTATAGCTTGGTGTAACTGCCATAAGCGTTCATTATGTCAAAAGTCATAATGTAACTATCTTCAGAGTGCAATGTAGCCTGAGACATCCATCTCAATGTTACTGTTTTCCCTTGAAGTCTTCCTTCAGTTGTAACCATGGACAGGTACATAAGGCATTGGGCTCTTGCTGCTGCTTTTTCATTTGCTATGAATGTTCTGGAGCCGCTCATGATGTAGGGGATTAATGAGCAGACATAACAGCTCACCCCGGTGGTTTCCTTGCCTACTTTGGTCATGTGTTTGTACCACATGTTATTAGATACTCGAGCAGTGTCAGTGAGATATAGGTCCACTCTTCTCATGTCTGTGTCAGCACTGCACTTACCTCTCCTTACCATGCTTTCAGTGCTCTCCTGTCCACCTGACATGGTTGTTCCACCTGCTGGGGTCAGGGTAATGTTACTAGAGGATACAGCAATTCCATCAGACACAAGCGATGTTCGCCAAAAGCTAAATCCAAAGACCCTACTTGGGATTAAGAGACAGAACAAAATAAACATATTTTTTATGATTTCACCCATTACCTGTGCTACTGGATCCTTGTGCAGCTCGAAGATATTAGTTGTCCACCTCAAAAGCACAAAAACTGAGCGTTACTTTATTAGCGTTGGATTTGTTTTAAGCCTTGTGGATCATATAGTCGCTCATGGTGACCACGAACAGCTGTTCCCACACAGTTCTAATTCTACGGTGTCTGAGTACTGCAAGAACTGATGGGCTTCCTCATTCAAGTTGTGAGTAAGCTTGGGTCAAATATGCTAGAATAATGTGGTAATATACACCAGGAGGACGTGCATGAAATCTGTTGGACCTTCTAATAAGTGGACAAATTGGCCCGAAAAGGTATCAGGTTGTAAATCATTGGGCAACATGAATAGTCATGAAATATCATAGTTGTACTTTCTTGAAGAATGTATGTAGAGAATAAAATAACAAACAGTGTATCCTCACTCTGGATGTGTAGGAAGTCCTTTCCCTAACTCTGCTGCCCTTGAGCGAGTAACCATTCGGGGTCCTCCGCTTGGCAGTGAAAGTTCCAAATCATCTTGTTGTTCCTCTTGCTGATGATCGTTGGCTCTGTTGATCTGATTGCCAGGTGAGGCCACAGTGTTGTAGGGCTTGACGTCTGTGAGGTGATTCCAGACTGACCTCCCCACCATTCTCACTGCTCGTTCAGTCACAGCTTCGAAAGTAGAAGGGCCGGTGAATCTGGGTGCATCCCAACAGTGGACAAAATTATGTAGGAGGACTTGGTCCCCAGGAAAAACAGGTGGTTCCTTTAACAAGTCCTCTGGTGCGTTGACACTGTAGTTTTCTCCTTTGGTTTCAGGGCCTCCCTGGTGTCATTGTATCTGGTGAGAGATAAAAGTGGCACTAGCAATCAAGAAAGCAACATAGTCACACATTTCCTGGTTTAAAACAATGGTACTACTTTCTGCATCTTTTAGTGCCCTAGTGGGAGGAGCCAGGGGAAGGTGAATGCGCTACACTGTCTCCACCTCATAAGGGGTTAAATTATGGTCGGACCCGGTCTTGGTGCGCAATGCAAACTATGCTAAGGGTAAGCACTGGCACCAGTTTTTGTTAGGACTCTTTTGCATTTTTGCAAGGCTTTGCTTCAGAAGGCCATTGAGGCGTTTGCACAGACCGTTTGCTTGTGGGTGATATTTATTAACATCAAGGCGCTGTTACAAGAAATCGTACATGAAAGTGTAATTGACTGAGTACAGGTGACCAAATAGGTCTCTTAGGTACAGGAGCATAGAAATCAGTGACTTTTATTTATTTTTATTTTATTTATTTTATTCATATTTGTATAGCGCACAGCAGCCCAAAGACATTGTGGCACTTGTTACAGAGATATTCATTACATAACGAGAGCATATTTGGATACATATTTGTACATTTGTCATGCGAATGTTGGATATGAGAGATATGTACATAGTTACATACAGGGTCATTTCGACCCTGGCGTTAAGGGTTTAACGGCGCCGTTAAACAGTTAACGCCTGATTACGAGGTCCCCAGCCGTTAAAGTAGGGTGCCACAAAGGGACCTTGGTGCTAATTACGGTACCGCAATTTGCGATACCGTACTTAGCGCCTTCCCCAATCCCATTGAGCCCTATGGGGCGAAAATGGGAATGGGGAAGGGGCATGGTGAAATGGGGAAATACCGCTTCGCCAACCTTGGAATGGGGCGGTATTTCCCCATTCCACCATGGCAGACTTGTTACAACACCGGTTGGTGCTAATAGCGCCATGGTTTAGCGCTGGGGTCGTAATGAGGGCCATAGTGTTTAAATTACATTTATAATACAATATACATTAGCAAGATGTCCGTTGCTTAACGAGTTAGTTCTGGAAAGAGATCTTTAGATTTTTGCGGAAGGCATGAATGGATGGTTCAGCCCTGAGGAGGGCAGGGAGTGAGTTCCATAGTTTAGGTGCAATGTATGAAAAGCCTAGCCCTCCGGCTTTAGCTCTCCGTATACGGGGGATGTGGAGCTGGTTGGTGTACAGGGTTCTGGTAGGGCGTGTTGAGGTGTGTCTTGATATAGCTTCTGAAAGGTATGTGGGAGCTGTGTTGTTGAGGCATCTATGCATAATAGTCAGGACTTTGAGTGTAATGCGGTCTTTGACCTGGAGCTACCGCAGTGCTTGTCTGGCTTGGGATATGTGGTCTCTCCAAGGAATGCTCAGAGCAGCTCGTAGGGCATTGTTTTGTATGATTTGTAGCCTTGGATGTTTTTGGAGGATGTGCCGGCCATAAGAGCATTGCAATAATCGAGTTTAGTGCCTATAGTTGCTCTGGTTATTGCAAGGCAGATGGGTGCAGATAGGTAGGGTTTAATAGCATTGATAAGTTTGGTGCAATATGCTGCCACTGAGGCAATGGCACTAACTTGTTTGTTCATAGATAGGTTAGCATCGATGTGGACACCTAGTATCTTGACTGAGGAAGAAACCGTGATGGTAGGATTATCGATGTTAAAGTTGTCATATTGGGGGCTTAGTTTAGCTAATGTGGCCTTCTGCCCTAGGATAAGGATTTCAGTCTTATCCCCGTTAAGACCCAAGCCATTAACAGCCATCCATGCTTGGATTGTGGCATAGATATCATGTAAAGCAGTGGCGTCTTGGTGGTAGGAGCCCAATAGAAGTAGGAGTACTTGAGTATCATCAGCATAGTTAGTATATGCTATACCTATGGAGTCAAGTAGGTCGAAGAGGGGTTTAGTGAAGAGGTTATAGAGGGTGGGGGCTGTTCATGAGCCTGGGGGGACTACGCAGTGTATAGTTGTGGGGTCAGCATTTTAGAGAATACCTTCATGGCTCTGCCTTCCAGGAGGACGTAATCCATGAAGCTGCTTGTATGGAAAAGTGGGCTGCCTGGGTGAAATGGGTGGTTACGGTTTTATGGTCGACCAAATCAAATGCTGCCGAGAGATCAAGAAGGAGGAGCAGGGCAGGTTTACTTTTGTCAATGATCTGTGATATTTGATTTTTTTAGGTCTAGTAAGGCGGATTCTGTTCCATGTCCTACGCGGAACCCAGATTGTCTTTTTCCCAATATAGAGTAGGATTCTATGTATAGTTGGATCTGGTTGTGAGCTGCCTTGTCCAGAATTTTTAGAAGGAACGGGACTGTCGTTATAAGCCTGTAGATGTTGGGCTGAGCTGGGTCTAAAGTCATTTTTTTTAGAAGAGGGCATACCCACGTTTCTTTGAGACTATCAGGTACAGAGCCTGTTCCAAATGAAGCATTAATGAATGCGGTCACCAGTGGGGCTAGTTCCTTGGCACATTCCTTAATATTTTTTTGGGGGCATATGTCTCCTTTGCAGAGTGATGGTTTTAGGTGTTTGATGAGATTAAGGACATCAGATTTGGTAGTATCTCTAAAGCTGAATTGGGCGTGGTGGGGGTCTCTCTGCTTGGCTTATGTGAGCCAGTTGTTATTTTGGTTGGGGAGGGCTTTGCAATGGTTATGAATTTATTTGTGGAGGAGATCTATTTTGTTAAGCATTGCAGACTGGATGCCTGCGCACCAGGTTTTGTCTTTGATTATCTCGTCTGTGCTAACCGGAGGTGAGACCATTTCTTTGAAGATTGTGAATATCTCTTTGACTTGCGAATTGGACCTGGAGATCCTATTGTTAAAAGAGTTAGCTTTTACTGTGATAATTGCTTTTTTGTATTGGAGAGCTTTCTGTTTGAAGATGATCCTATTTAAGTCAGTTGGGTCTGCTTGCCAGTTTGTTTGTGCCTCTGGCTTTTGTGAGTGGAGAGCTGGGAGTTCCTCTGAGAACCTAGAGTTGTGGTGGAAGGATTTTTTTTCTTTCTTATTTTCAAGAGGGGCTATTAGGTTTATAGCATTAGTAAGTGTGTCGTTAAAGATGTCTGTTTACACTTTAGGATCATGAGAGAATGGGGGAGCTAGACATGGGTTATTGAGGTAAGGTCAGAGATTATCTGAGTTGAGTTTTTTTGAACTTCTTGTTAAGGCTGGTGGCACGTGGGTGGAAACTTTGTAGCTTGGGGTAGTGGGGATGTCAAATTCAATGCAGGTGGGATCTGTCCATGGTAGGTGGTTTTTGAGGTAATGCTGGATGCACAGTTGTGACCCATGACCCAAGGGTATGGCCTTTGGAGTGGGTTGGAGAGAGTACTCTTTGAGAAAAGCCTAGATCTAGTAGTTCTTTAGCTAGAGCTGATGTGGGTTCATCCTTAAAGTCATTGTAGCCTAGGTTTAGGTCTCTTAGTAATAGGATTATGGAGGATTTTTTGATGTTGTTACTGAGTTGAAGGGAAAGGTGGTCTTGGAAATCTGTGGGGGGGGCGGAGGCCTGTGCAGAATATGAATGTTAATTGAATTGTTGGGTGAGAGTGTTAATTTAACTGATAGGATGTCTGCATTTCCACACCACGTGCTATAGTCTAATAGTCTAACGGAGAGAGAGTCTTTGTAGATAAGGGCAACTCCACCTCCAGTTCTGTCCAGTCTATCCTGTCTAAGGATGGCGTAGCCTGGAGGTAGGGCTAGTGAAATCGCTGGGTAGGAGGCATCATTGAGCCAGGTTTCAGTTACGCTAAGTAGGTCAAGATTATGGGTGGATAATAGGTCATTTATCTCTAAAGCGTGTGCAGGGAGAGAGCGTACATTCAGTAGTGCACATTTGAGAGGTAGATATTGTGACACTTTAGTTATGTTCGTTTTGGAGTGTGATGTGGTAACTTTTTTGTTGTGATAGATTGTGTGTGGCTTAGTGCATGATAGTGCTAAAGAAGATTGGAGAGGCATGGAGCGAGTGTCATGATCCTTGCTGCAATAGGTAAAAAGTGTGGGTGAAGTGCGGGTGCTTAATCTGATATTTCTCAGAGGGAGAGGTGGATGTGAGCATAACTGGTGTCTGGGAAGTGTGCGGATTCTGAGTCTGTGAAGTCTAGCCGCTGGGCTGGGTGGTTGTGACTGTGCGGAATGGTGGTCTGATGGAGTGGGAGGTGAGTGCATTGCTGTGCAGTACGTATGGTATGTACGATGAGGGTGTGGAGGTATAGGTACCAGGATTATGGCGGTTATAGCAAATGTCACAAAGATAGCTAGGAGGAGCGCAGTAGTGAGAGCGAGGGTCTGGGGTCCTTTGTTGTGCACTGTATGTGAGATCTTAGGAAGCATGATGGGGAGAATAGTGGCATCTAAGTGTGAATCTGGTATGTGGCAGGGGTGTGGTTCGAGAGCTGGTGAGTAGTAGGTGTGAGGAGAAGCGTGTTGGTCACAAGAGCTACAGTCACTGTATACACATTAGGCTAGTGCAGGTGTTAAACAATCACAGTGAGCACGGAGGCTATATTGGCTACAACAGTATGTGCATAGTAAGCCACTATCGGAGTGCTTTTTGGACTAAAGCCGTGGACTAAAGCACACCACAGGCACAGTAGGCAGAGATAGCTAGAGAAAAAATAAATTATGCATGGTAGGATGCAGTCAGGCTATGTGCTTTAGGCTGATATGAAGGGTAGGCGGCAATGATTCAAAACAGGATAAACGCAGGAGGTTAAGAGTTAAGGATGTGCACTTATGCTAATGCCAAGGGATAAACATGCAATGGGCGAAGGAAGCTGCATTAGTTAAAGTCGAGATAGTGAAAGTAGTACAGATGTGTGTGTATGTTAGGCTAGTGCATTAGACTGACAAGACGATAAGAAAGTATGCAGTAATCAAAGGTGAGGATATTAGGCTAGTTACAAGATAGACACATAAAAACTGAATTGCTAATATGGTACACTGGGGTCAGCATGGCAATTCAAGTTATACAGAGCAGAGGCAGATGTACTAAGGCAGGTTGGGGCAAGTATTATGGGAGAGTGATGAACAGTCGTATCGGCGGTGAGTAGACAGTGAGAGTGGCAAGTATGCAAGTAGCACTTTACAGAGCACTACAGTATTGAAGCAGTATAATACACATGGAGATATGAAGAGCACAACAGTAATGTACCAGAATCAGCAGGTTAGTGCATACGTTTGAACAATCCAGTGACCACACTTTTAACGCATCATATGAGTGGTGTAGTGAAAGATGTCAAGAAGAGTTCATGAATCAGGGTTGCACGATTATAGCGCTGGAGCATACAAATAGGGGATTCAACAGAGTTAGGGCTGGAATTCAAGTAGTTTGGGAGGGTGCAACAATACGCTGGAGTTCGGTGGCGAGTTTTGGAGGGAGTGGGTCCCGGACGTAAAAGGAGGGGGGGGTGGACACTCGTATTGGCCTCAAGCAGAAATAAGACAAATTGCTCTTGAATAGCTGGCGCCTACCGTCTGTCTTGGTACATGAAAGGTAGGTGAACTGAAAACAATCAGGTGGGCACGCCATCAGTAGTACATCAGAGATCACATGGCAGTAAGGAATACAGTTATACAAAAAGCTTGGTTTTGATGGCTTTACGGAAAGCTTGGTGGGACTCGATCATCCTTAGGTGAGAGGGAAGAGCGTTCCAATGAGAGGCGGCCAATGTGGGAAAGCTGGACCACCCAGCACAGACTTTGAATGACTTGGGAGTGATGATGCTGTTGGCATAGCTCTTTCTGAGCGGCCTTGTGGAAGTGTGCTTAATGATTCTTTGGGAGAGGTAGCGTGGTGCCAGATCATGAATGCATTTATTTGTAAGTGAGAGAGTTTTAAAGATGATTCGCTCTTTGACTGGGAGCCAGTGAGCCTGTCTCCGTACCGCGGAGATGTGGTCTTTCCTTTATATGCCCGTGGCCGCTCTGAGGGCATTTCTTTGCAACAGTTGGAGTTTAGCAAGGTTCTTACACGAGGTCCCTACGAGGAGTGCATTGCAGTAGTCCAACCTTGATCCAATTATAGCCCTAGCTATGGTAAAACAGTTCTGATGGGATAAGAAAAGCCTGGCTGCTTAGAGGACTTTGGAATAGTAGGCGGAAGAGGAGGCAACAGCGTTAACCTGTCTTTCCATGGTCAGGTCCGAGTCAAGGTAAACAACAAGTGTCTCAACATTATTGGATACCTTGATGGGGATGTTGTCAATAGTAAAGGACATGTATTGCTGATCCGGATTGCCCAGAGTAGTTAGTGAGCCAATTAGGAGGATTTCCATTTTCTCACTATTAAGGCAGTGCCAATTATCCGCCATCCATGTCTGGATTGTGGAATATATGGTGGTGAGGGTGATCAAGTCCTTTTTGTAGTTGCCAGTGAGTGGAATAGGCACCCATGTGTCATCCGCGTAGTTGGTATACGAGATGTACAGAGAGTCCAGGATGCTGAATAGGGGCCTAGTGAAGAGGTTGTCGAGGGTGGACTCAATGCAGGAGCCTTGTGGTACTCCACATTTGATGATGCTGTGGTGTCAGAAGCTGAGTCTGAGAAGACTTTCATAGCCCTTTCTTGGAGAAAGGGAGAGAAGTTGGCTGCAGTGGCAAGATGGCAGCAGAGGGTGTTATGCTCTACCAAGTCAAAGGCCACAGATAAATCAAGGAGCAGTAAGAGCGCAGGTTTGCCTGAGTCTCTATAATCGTCCATTTGATTCTTTAGGTCTAGAAGGGCCTTTTTGGTGCCATTTTGTGGGCGGAAGCCAGATTGCCGCAGGCCTAGGAGACGGTTGTCTTCGAGAAATTTCTGGTCTTGCAGGTTTGCTGCTTTGTCAAGAATTATTTGGAGGAACGGGATGGTAGTAATGGCCCTATAATTTCCTGGAACCATTGGCTCTACGGACGTTTTTTTGAGGAGCGGGCAAACCCAGGCTTCCTTGATGTCTTTGGGGACAAGGCCAGTTTTAAATGAGGAGTTGATAAAGGCAGTTATGATGGGGGTGAGGAGGTGTGCAGAGTCTTTAATGAGTTGTGCCGGGCAGGCATCGTCCTTACAATTGGAGGGTTGATGGTTTTGAGCAAGGCAATGACTTCCGGTTCTGTCATTTCTTTGAAGTCAAACGGGGTGGACAGGTTAGAGTTTGAAGCTGCCGCCTGTTGTCATGCAGGTCTGATATGAGAAGGCTAAGGGCTTTTTGATGGCCTTTGATTTTTGTTTGGAGGGTATTCAACTTGTCCAGCAAGGCTGACTGTATGTTGTTGCACCAATTCTCATTCTTGAGGAGAGTGGGAGGAGGGGTGAAAGGTTTCTCAAGCTCAAGGAAGATGGTGAATATTTCTTTGGATCCTGATTTGGCATCTTTGATCATAGAGTTAAACGAGGCAGCTTTAGCTTGGATAATGTTGGTTTTGTATTTTTTAGAGATGGTTTTAAAAGCACTCCTGGTGGCCTCCGAAGGGTTGGCTTTCCAGGTAGAGAGTGCTAGCCTTTTTTTGGCCTGTTCGTCTATTAGGTCCTTCGAGAACCAGGTATTAGAGTGTTTGGCTTTTTTAGCTTTCTTGAGAGAGAGGGGGGCTATAGAGTTAACAGCTTGTGTGATGATGTCTTTGTAGGTGGTTGCGAGAGTGTCAGGGTTGTCGGAGAATGGGGCTTGGAGTGTGGGAACTGATAAGAAGGGTGCAATGTTTTCTGCAGTGAGCTGCCTTGAGCTTCTCATGAAGGCAGCTGGGCATGGGGTGTTAGACTTCGAGGAGCCTTTTTTGGAGAGGAGGTTGAATTGAATATAATGATGGTCCAACCATGGGATGGGCGTGCTGGCAATTACTTGGATAGTGCAGTTATGCTGGGCAATCCAATTTAGGGTGCGTCCTTTGCTGTGTGTGGGTTCATGGATGATCTGGGAGAAGCCCAAGGTGGTCAGGGCTTTGTTCACAGTATTGGCATGGGAATCCTTGGGGTCGTTAAGCCCTAGGTTCAGATCGCCCAGGAGCAGACTTGTGAGGTCCTTTTGATGTTGTTAGACAATGAAAGGAAAAGTTTTTCCTGGAAGTCGGCAATGGGCCCTGGGTGGTGGGGGCGATATATAATGTGCATAGAAAATGTGCAGTTGTGAGAGGTGTCAATTTTAAGAGGGAGGTAGTCGCAACTAGGACTGATTTAACTTTCAGCCTCCCTGATGGAGAGGGATTCCCTTGCAATAAGGGCGACACCACCACCTCTCTGGTGCATGCAGTCTTTTCTAAGTATTGTGTAGTCTGTGGGGATGGCAAGAGCTAAAGCAGGGCCGGAACTTTCGTTGAGCCAAGTCTCAGTGATTATTAGTATGTCAAGATTGTCTTTGATAATGAGGTCATTAATGTCCAATGCATGAGCAGGTAATGAACGTGCATTGATAAGTGCACACTTGAGGGTGTGGATGGGAGGAGGGGTGAGAGAGAGCAGATGTAGAGGAGTTGGCGTTGTTGTGCAGGGGTTAGTGGCACAGGTGGGTAATAGTAAGGGCCCAGGCAGATGTATTTCCTGGTGCGTGGGCATAGTATGGGTGGTGTTATATTGACCAACCGGAGGTGCCGTGGGCAGGGGCATAGCATTAGCAGAAACATGAGGTGGAGTAGGAAGCACATCAACATCAACAGGTAGTGCCGTGGGCAAGGGCATAGCATTAGCAAAAACATGAGGTGGAGTAGGCAGCACATCAACATCAACAGGTAGTGCCGTGGGCAAGGGCATAGCATTAGTAAAAACATGAGGTGGAGTAGGCATTACATCAACATCGACAGGTAGCACTGTGGGCAAGGGCATAGCATTAGCAAAAACATGAGATGGAGTAGGTAGCACATCAACATCGACAGGTAGTGCTGTGGGCAAGGGCATAGCATTAGCAGTAACATGTGGTGGAGTAGGCAGCACATCATCATCAATAGGTAGTGCCGTGGGCAAGGGCATAGCATTAGCAGTAACATGTGGTGGAGTAGGCAGCACATCAGCATCAACAGGTAGTGCTGTCGGCAACGGCATAAAAACAGAAATGGCAGGTAGTTAATAATATTAGATATAGCGGGAAGGTGTTGAGGTACAGAGTTAGCATGGTGCGTACGCAGTACTATGCATGCCAGATCCGGAGGCGAGACTGTGGGCACAGGGCAGCCTCCATCTGCGTGGGCAAGTGAACGAATGTCCGACATAAAGTCACAAGTGGGCGACAGGGCTTCCCCTGTATCTTCAGCGAGGTAAGTGTTGTTAGCGAACCAGTGGCAGGAATCATGTGGCACGTTACCGAACTTAGCGGTAAACCTTAGTGGAGATAAGCATGGTTTATGGCCCATGTGACTGGACAGGTGTGGGTCCGCGATGTAAACAGCGCTGGCAGCGGCCGGGAGCATAATGAGCATGGGAAGTGCAGCGTTCCTCGCTGCAATATTGAAATGCACTTGGATAGGTGTGCCAGAAGGGAACCTGGCTCCAATAATAATAATAATAATAATGTGGTTGTGTGTTGGCACGCAAGAGGCGTAAGTGAGGGGTTGGGCAGGGCACATACGTGAACGTACGTGAACAGAGTCGCAAATTTCTAATGAAGCAAGGGAGGGCTGGGGAGGCAAGTGGTAGGTTTCCCCCAGTCAGGAACGTTGAAGCAAGTTGTGATGCCCATGGCCTTACCTTCAGTATGGCAGCATGCACCGGAACATGTGATAAGCACAGGAACATTTGTGTTGAATGTCCAGCAATGTTATGATATGTTTGAAAATCTTGTTGGCAAAGTGAGGGCCATTGTCAGACCACAGAACGTCACACATGCCCCATCATGAGAATACTTCCTGGACCAGAAATGTTTCTGCCCTGAGGGCATCAGGGTGGGAACAGGGGCCTGCCTCTATCCACCAGGAGAATAGGCATACAATCACTGTCATATAGCGGTATCCTTGACATACTTGGATCATGTCAACATAGTCAACATGGAGTTGTTGAAATTGACCAACTAGGCGAGGTATGGCTCCTCTCACAACTCTCAATGTATGTGCTGCAGTAAACTGCCTGCAAACTAGGCAGTTGGTCATAAATTCAGCCATGCATTGCACCAAATTAGGACAGAACCATGTTTCTCTAATATGGGCGGCACGCACCTCCTTCCCTGTATGTGTTGGATAATGTAACTTTGTCAGTGCTGTGTGCAACAATGCAAGTGGCATTACCACTTTCCCTGTGTTATTCTGCCACCATAGTGCATCTTTCGGATATACTGTACTTTGCTTCTAGTGCATAGGTATTTTTCCTCCCTATGTGCAACTCCCTGCAGCTCCATTATGTGTGTTGCTGGCAATACATTGTACCCCTCTTTTAGTATCCTTGTCTCTGACTAGTCACAGGCATGTGATGAGGCCTGTATTTCTAGGAGCTTTCCAAAATATTCTGTGCACTTTGCTTCCGCATCTGCTGCTTCATTTGCCCTTGAGACAGGGTCCTCCACTTGCGTGTGTGCTTGGAATTTAACTATGGATATTTGCTCAGGGTAATGTATGACTTCTACTAGCCTTCCAAATAAAAGTTCATG
Source organism: Ambystoma mexicanum (assembly GCF_040938575.1). NCBI lineage: Eukaryota > Metazoa > Chordata > Amphibia > Caudata > Ambystomatidae > Ambystoma > Ambystoma mexicanum. The sequence goes on along the minus strand of NC_090921.1, from coordinate 929,501,404 downwards.
CTGTACTGGTGACCCGTCAGCCCTCCTGAAGCCCTTCCTCATCCATCGTGACAGTCCTGAGTGTACTTTGAATGTCAAGCATGCTGAATCTGAGTAAATTGTTTCTGTACATAAAGAAAGTCAAATCTTATGAGTCTGGGTGTAGTGGCATATATAAAAGGGCATTCTTTAAGTCTATGACCGTGAACCAGGCAACTACCGCTGAAATGCTGCAAAAAATTGTCACAGGATTCGGAACTAAAGAATATTCTGCCTCAACAATATGATTACGAGGATACAAGTCATGTATGCAACGCCATGACCTCCCTTTTGCTGTCTTGACTTGGTAAACAGCAGTGTTGCATGGTGATTCTGATATGTTTTGTAGAGGCCCGAACCCCCTGCAGATCAAGAGACAAAATGTTGCCAGGCACTATTTCGGGGGTCGTTACTGGGTGGAAATCAAAATCAGAGGGCACCCAATCCTTCCGTGTAATCTCTGGCACCACCCTCGCTAACACCTGTATACCATAAACAAACATGTCCACGTTGGTTGGTACCCCTCGGACAACTGTCTCATTTGCTATTGTCTGTATGAGAAGCATTGCTCGCATGGGGTGGAACATACAACCCCTTGGTCTGTAAATGCGATGGTCATGTTCAGTCTGCTTAGTAAATCTCGTCCCAGTAAATTCACGGGTGAGTCCTCATGATACAGTAGGGGTACTCGTACTGTTCTTCCTGCTATTTTGACATCTAGCTCTTCTGTGTATGAAACCATGACTACAGCCCCATAAAATGCCAGCGTCTCGAGATTCTTGCTAAATAACGGAAAATCACGTTCATATAAACATGATTTCTCTGCCCATGAGTCCACCATAAAGATGAACTGTTTGTTTCCTATCTCTGTCCCCACCAGAGATTCCTCGTCTGGACGTCAGGTAGTGGATAGGACTGGACATGCAGGGGCTCCCTGTGGCTGTCATAATCTGGATGAGTATTCATTCCTGGGCAAGAGAAAACATTTTCACTTAGCACACACATTCCTTGGTAAGGGGCTGGAGCACCGTTAGCTGTGGTGGCAAATGTGTTTGCATGTGTGTGTGCGATGTGATTTTGCGGCATTGGACGGGTTTGTGCAGTATACCCTGGGGTGGGCCTATTGTCGGGCTGCCCATCCTGTGTGAAGGTGCCCATGGGGAGTCCATACGGGCTACCTAGGTGTGGGTGCCCATAATGCTGTTTGCTGCTGTACCTCTGTGTATTCTGGTAATTTGCTACAGGTCGTATACTGCATTCCCTTGCAAAGTGTTCCCATCTCCCACACAACCAGCATGGTCCAGGTCTACCCCCCTTGGTCCTTGGCCTCCATATGCATATCCAACCCCTCCTCACGGTCCTTGATACCCATCTCTTCCTCTTGATGGTCTTCCCTGCAATTGAGGTCCCGTGTACTGTTCCTCTCCACCCCATTACTCTTGACTGTTGTCTACCCACATAGCTGCCACCCTGGCCTGTGGCACTAGCAGTCCCTCCCCTACATCTCCCTGCTGTTCCAAGGGAGGTGCAGCAGTTGCTTCCGTGACCTTCACTAACTTACTCTGTACCAACTTTGCTTTGTCAGCTAATCTCCTCTGAGCTATTTCAGTTTCCCTTTCTTTGATCCTCCAGCAGTGGTGCACTACAATGCTCTGTATTTCTGGCCACCCCTTGGCTTCTATCCCAGAAATTTTATCAAGGGCCTTCTGTACCTCCTTTTGGAGGCCTCGCTTGATGATAAAATAAAAAAGTGCAGTAGACTGGTCCCAGGCCGTGTCCGTCTCTGCCCGCCACAGCTCCTGCACCTGGAGAATGAACTGCACAGCATCTTCCTCGTCCCCCATGGTACATTGCATTCCTGAGTGTAAATCTGGGGTGTCAGGGAATGTCATCTGCAGTGCATCCCATACTCGCGTCCGCACATGGTTAAAGGATGCCCCATGATGCACATCATTCCACATGGTCAATCCCCTGAACCCTGCCTTCACCCACACTGTCTGCCTGATCTCCCACTGCAGATATTAAAAGGCTCTTTATGTCCCCAATTGCTAATGGCACTCCCGCTGTATTCTTTTCAAATGCATTTATCAATTTTCCTGCACCCCCTGAAAGCGGTGGGAGTGGCTTGAGGAGATTATTTTTGTTCATCAGTGCCCAAGGTATATAATGAGGTCGTCCTGCTCCCTTGTGGATAAGTGGCATTTGTAATTTTCATCTCACCTTCACTACCTTCTTTTTTTTACCAACGCTATTCTTCCTAACCTGTTTCAGAGCCTTCCCTCTCATCACGGTGTCGTTACCTATGGGGTAGTCCATTGGATTGGCTGTACCACTGCCACTGCCCCTTCATCGCCCCTCATCAAAGTCAATCCAAAATTCCTCCTCCATTTCTGAGGCTACTGAATCATATTCCACACTTTCTGCCTCGCCTTCACGTTCCAATCGTACTGCTTTTATTGGGGCAATGTCTATTCTGAAAAGGAAATCCCCGGATTGCCATTCTTTTTCGGGTAATGCAACCATACTTATTGGCATGGGTGATAATGGTGACTGCCTGCCCCGGATAAGGGCAGTGTTGTTTTGCATAGTGTTCGTAATGGGGCCAGTTCTGCCTGGGTGGATGTTAATACTACCTCTAGATCTCGAGTGGTGGGCCCGGTGGGGGCCGGAGTGGTGATTGATGGGACGTATGGAGGCTGTGGTGCAGTGACCAGAGTTAAAGTCGCAGTGGCCCCTGGTACACACACCGGGTCCACGCACTACTCTGCGGGTCTTGTAAGCAATGGGTATATTTTCTTGGGTTCTTGCTTTTCTTTCCTATTATATGCCCCTTCATCATTTGGTAATACTGTCCGCTCCATTTCCTTTTCCTGTTTATTTGTAGGGGGCGTTTCCTCGAACATCCTCCACAAATCTAACTCCTCTTGTCTATTTTGAAGCAGTTTCCCTTTGTACTCTGCCAATAGATAGGTCGCTACATGGTCCAATATCCTTTTATCAAAATACCCACCTTCTGGCCAAATATGAGGTGTCCCCTCCCCTTTTATTTCAGCTACCTAGTGGCCATGGTATTTTTTTATTACGATCACTGTACAAGGGGAGATGCTTGCAAATGTGTACAAGTGGCTTATCTAAAGCCATGTTTATCAAAGGGCTTTTTCCCTCTCCTCTATTTTCTTTGTGCTGTAACACTTCAACCTCTAATTTATTACTCTTACTCTTCAATGATTTACTTTTCAAAACATTACTAATGCATTCTTATGTCATTTACATAAAACACAAACTAATAAACATTTCCACAGAACAAACCAACTCTTACATCGACAACATGAAACAAAGAAAATGAAACACTCTAAAATAAATGCATATTCCCCCAGTTTCCCTATTACGCAACCTTGAGTTTTTCTTCCCCAAACTCAACACTCACATCACCCTCGCCCCTCCTGGGCCTACCTCCACAAGAGTTATAGAATAGTATAGATTATAAATACTACTCATTTCTGAGCATACTAAATATATGAGGCTCCTAATTTATTCCATTTCGTCACTTATATCCAGCACTGGTCAGGACAGTGGTATGCAGCGCTGCCTTCCACCCACTTTCGGAGCTATGTTGCCATATCTTTTCTTATTTTGTCACTGTGCTCCTTTATATAAAAACTTAATGGCCACCCATGAACAAAAAGAAAATGCGCTTTGTTCTCAGCAATCACTCCATCCAGTCACACTAAACCCAATTCTTCTGTGTTCCCCTTAACTAATCTGCCCCACCCCTTCCCTTTTCCCTCCTTTACTTCCCCTTGCAATCAATACTCACATGCCTGTGGTATTCTGCAAGCCACCGTTCACGGTCTATCCACAAATGGGGGCCTCCCCGTCATGGGCCTGCCTGTCGAGCAGTTGGGTATTTGCAAAGCCAGGACCCACAAAACCTGTCTCGATGCATATGTGTTTTTTTTTTTAATATGGACAGCCGTATGTGGGGGTCGGCCTTTCTGGGGAAGACCTAGATCCCTGCAGTATGGAGACCTCAGGGAATATCACGTCAGGGTCGCCAGATGAAGGTGCCCACTCCCCAACATAATACTCAAAAATCAGAATAATGGACATATCCAAGTAGGGAATGAGACCACGAGATAGACTGCAAGTATAACAAGTTTATATGAGATATATATATATATATATATATATACAGAGAACTCTGCTGCCCAATGAGCACTCTGCCCAATATTACATGGGCAGCACATTATGAAAGAGAAAATCATCATAAATGACATCACATTTACAAATGCACAATTCCGCAACACAATTGGGTCGAGTCGTCAGTGCTGTATACATCCATAGGTGTCTGCCACAAGGGATTGGTGGGTGCTTAGGTGTCACTTCCACAGCATGTTGTTCAGCTGGGCTCATCTTTGAGAGGTGAAGGTCAGGCCAGAAGAAATGACACTTTCCCTAACTAACTGATCTTGCAAAAACAGCATTTGAGAGCATGAGACAAATGCTACTCGTAAAGTCAGGTAGGAATGTGGGTGCTTCCCAGAGTTCATAGACAAGTTATAGGCAGGGACTGTACCCTCTGCACCCCGGTACCCATAAACCTAAAATCCCTGACCCAGGTGCCCACCTTGGAGGTTTTGATCTACCTAATGCCTCATGATATGAATAGACAAGTGTTAGGATTAGAAAGAATATATGCGTGTCTGGGGTCAGGGCTCTCGGGGTTGGTTTCGTTGGCCACTACAGGGAGTCAGATGTGTATCTGTTTTAAAGAGCAGGGGGACACAGGCCTGGTAGTTTACAGCTTAGCAAGGTGGGAGTCAGAAGGGACACGAGCGTGTTAGTGGAGATGGATGGGCTCTAAGGTGGGGGCCTGTACTGGTCTCACACAGTGCAGTGAGCTCATCTGTTCTGGGATGGCACTAAAGGTTGCAAAAATGAAAACTGAACATCTGTGAGAACAAGGTTTGTACAAAGCCAGTAGGCGGCTGGGGAGTGGGGGTTTGGGCTGGTGGTGTGAAGCGTGGGGCAGAGGGAGAAGGATAGACAGGTTTTTAGAGATCATTTTCAGGCCTAGTAAAAGATGGTGTTTGGCGGATTACCTAAAATGGAGTCTGTGCACGTTAATAAGGTTTATTTATATGCTTGCTGTGTTAGTAATTAGTAGATGATTAACACAGACTGTAGTTGGGGGCAGGGGGGGAAGTCTACCCCCTTCAGCACAAGTGAGGTCTGTGTTCCGTGAGTGGTGAGAGGGGCGGGATAAACCACCTCTCTTCCAACACTTGCTTCACTAGTGCTGCAATTGTCTCATAAATGCCCTCGTCTGCCTCCCTTGAGAGTGGGTATTGTTTTACTCTGGGAAAAAATTGCTCCTGGGTCAGCTTTATCTTCACCCCACACTCCCTTCAAATAGCCCAAATTATAGGGACTGGTAGTCCATAGGATGCTAGGCAGCTTGGCCAGATCCTCCTCGCAGAAGGATGTTGGTGCTTTCAGCATCATCACCATCCTCTGGGGTACCACTCTGCAATGTACCTTTATCCAATATCTCACACTCATTTCAAACACCATCTCATGGTCTGACCTGTTGTCTCTGAATAGCTCGTCTGTCACTGTGGTCAATCTATAACCTTCAGCCATGGCAATTACTGGTATGCGCAACATCTTCCCTTGAATCCCTGGGAGCCATGCAATTGCAATCTCAGTACAGTATTGGAACAACTCCTCATCCACTGGGATCCCATCTGTACCTTCCATCCTCAATATGATTGAATGATTTCCCTTACATTAAGAAAATGTATCCCTGGTGTGGAGCACACTATTACCTTGTCTATGAATGAAATTGTCATGTTAAGTTAGCTCATAATGTCTCTCACTAGTATGTTTGCGGGTGTCTGTCGAGAGTAAAGTAAAGGCAAAGATAAATCATGCTCCCCTATAGAAAGGCATATATTGTCTGTGAAAGGAACCACTTCCGTAGCCCCAGAGAATCCTTGAGTATTCATGGCATTGCCTACCAACCTATAGCTCCCCGCTTGGATGCAGGACTTAGTCGCCCCTGTGTCTACAAGAAAGGAAAAAGTCTTGTCACCTATTGACACCCGTATGTGTGGTTCGACCACAGGGTTGGGTGTGATCGACAGGAGAGAACATATCAAGTCTGTCTGTGGGCTGTCCTATTGAGGGTATAAGGACATCCCACTCCCACAAAATTGATTGTTCCCCACCATGGTGACTTTTATGATGTGCTTGTCTCAGTCTGCTGAAGCTGGTCATGTGCTTAGTGATGTCATGCCAGTGTCAAGTGGAATATTGATGTTTGAGTGTGAGAATGCTGTGTTGAGTGTTCTGTAACTGGTCAGTTGGTCCCTCCCTCCCTGGGTGATGGGTGCCGGTGATCTATTGTCCTATACATGATGTCTCAGTGTCTTGTAACCGTAACTTAAGGAACTGAAGTAAACTTATAGAGAAGCAACATAGATCTGTCTGGACTGTTCTTTCTAACATTGGCAACGAAAGTGGGATCTCTAACAGAAATGTTCCCATGGTGCAAGGAGAAGGAGAAGACTGACTGAAGAGGACTGCTGCGGGGGGTGCAGAAGACATCAGGACCAGGAGATGAAAAGGACAACACCGCCCCCAAGTAAGCAAATCCATCACCCAGGGCAGATAAGGGAGGAGGTTCAAAGTATCACTATTTATAGGATCAGCAGCCCGTTTATCATTGGGAGTGCTGCATCCCTGGACTTGAGAAGTATGGATGTGATTCATGAGGTTAAGCGCCCTTAGCAGACATTGGGCCTCATCAAGACCTCGGCGGTAACCCTTAAATCCGGCGGTAGCACTATTACCGCCGGATTTAAGGGTCTGCCGAATCAGGGCCTCGGCGGATTTCAACCCAGCTCTGAGCTGGTGTGAAATCCGCCGAGAATTCACGCTATTACCGCCGGCGGGAAATCCGCCGGCAGTAAGGGCCTGAATTTTCCCCATTGAGCCCAATGGGGAATGGGGCATTGCCGAATGGGCTCAATGGGGAATGGGGATTTACTTTACCGCCAAACTCGTGATCCGGCGCTATTAGCGCCGGGGAGTTCGGCGGTAGGGATAATACCGCCGGCGGTAATACCGCCGGCGTTACCGCCCAAGTCGTGATGAGGCCCATTGACCAGCAGCTCCTCGACCTTTGGGAGTGCTGTGTCAGGGCTCATTAGGGACTTCCAGGGCCATCCCCAGTGGATTGTGATTTGTACTTGAGGCGGATGCATCCGGAATACAAGGTGGAGTAAGGGAGACCTTGTGAAATTCAGATGCATCTCATGTTTCCCTCGAGGTCCACATGAGCATTGGAACAACGTTTTCAGACCGCCTGTTGCGTTTTCTGAGTATTGGGAAGTGACTTGGTGCTATTTTGGCGGTGACTTATGAGAGCGCAATTCACATAACAGTTGGTCAGTTAGCAGTGCAGGAGTTCTGCAGCCTTTGACTGCTGGTTTGAAAATGATGACATCGTCATCAATCAGAGGGAGCTGGCGGTGGAATCGAATGTGTCTTCGACGCGTTCTTCACGGAGAACTGTAAATGGGACAGCTCCAGTTTCAGATTAAAGGACCTTTCACGCAAGGACGCAATGTCACGTTTCAGGGAACCGTAAGACATTGTTTGATGAGGAAGTCGACCTATGGAGAGCAGGAGGGAGCGCGCCCACGTTTGTCACGTAGAGTCAATAGCGCCGAAGTGACCGCGGTGCAGCAATGTGCGCCCATCACTTGAGCGCCGTAGGGACCGCAGTGCAGCAAAGCCGCTCTGACTTTTTGGGACTTGAGCAATCAGCCAACAATGGCGAGCACATTGCAGGCGACCGTCTGGGCGTCATCTGATGATGAGGATGTGCGCAGCATGTGCATGCACAGCCTCATTGGGATAGAGGCTGCATGCAGCAAATGCTGCTCTGCCTGGATAGCGAGGCGTCATGTAGCGGCCATCGTTCCGGTAAACATAGGTTTGTGATATCACAGGATACTGTGAGGTGAAGAAGTTTTTATCATATTTTGTTAAGAAGTCTTCAAATGAAATTTAGTTCATTTTGATAAAAGAAACGTGTGCTCAGGAATGCACTATGTAATCGGTTATTGGAGAATATTGAAGTTAAGTCCAAACATGCAGTGTGAATCTGTTTTAATAACTGTCACATGTGTGAGGATTAGCACTATGAACGTGCGTTCTGGGTATATGAGAGAGCGTTGTTTGTTTTGCTTAGAAACAACATATTTTGAGGATTTACAGGTTTATGGACTTTCATGAATATTGTTATTATTGATGGCATAATTAATTGCGAAGCAATAATATAGCTGTGGAAAGCATTTACGTATGGAGCTTATGTGGAGTGTATGTGGGTGAAGGAGAGCTAGATTAACATTTTGAGGATTTTCAGGTTTTAGGTTGTTATTCAACAATTTGGACTTTTTGGCATTTAGTACAACATGGGCCCTCATTACGACCCTGGCGGAGTGGGTTTACGCCAGCGTTATTCGCGGCGGACCCGTCCGCCCTACTACGAGTTCCCGTAGCGCCATGGAACGTTTTCCGCCTGGTTTTTCCGGGCGGAGAAATCCATGGCGCTACGGGACCTTGATGTTAATTACGCCACCGTATTTTGCGGTGGCGCAATTAACGCCTTCCCCACTCCCATTATACCCTATGGGGCAAAAATGGGAATGGGGAAGGGTAAAATGGGGAATGGGGATTTACCGCCCCGCCAAGGTCGGCATGGGGCGGAAAATCCGCCAACCTCCATGGCGCTATCGGCAGCTTTCCGCCGTGCTCCGCGGTGCATTTAGCACCGCGATTTCCGCCAGGGTCGTAATGAGGGCCATGGACTTTTAGGCATACCATTTAATCGCGATGTGAACCAATATTGCGTGTGCTAGGTATAAGATGCTAGAATAAAAAAAATAAAAAAAATGTTAAATGAAGATGTAGAAATGTCATGTATATCCACGTACTTGAGAAGTATGGAAGTGAAGACATGTCACTAGTATGCTATCTAATTAATAGGTATGGATGTATAAAAAAATGAGTGGGTGCAACATTCATTTTTATTTAAGTATAAGTCTTAGATATTGGGGAGGTAGCGCCTCCGTTGGTGTTAACAGTAGGTAGTTCCACTGCTTTGACGAGTATTGTTTACTGAGGTAGCGCCTCATAGGAGTGCACTCTCTCAGTGATTTTAGTAGCACTGTTTGGAGTCACAGAGATTGCGTTTTGTGATGCGACTAAGGTGAGGTAGCGCCTCTGTAGGTTTTATGGTGAGTACTGTTTAGTGATGCAACTAAGGTGAGGTAGCGCCTCTCTAGGTTTTATGTGTGAGTAAGGTGAATCCTGGGGGTAGCCTTCAACAGGAGTTTTAGTGAGTGGTAAGTGAAAGTTGCACTAAGGTGAATGGGAGTGGTAAGTCTAGTGTCTTTTGTTATGACAGTAGTGCGCTCCCTGGTGAAGCCGATTCTTATCTTAAGGAACAGCTTGTTAAATTGGGTGAAGTGTGTTGCTGGTAGGGGACGCCCTCTAGTTGATGCTATGTTAAAGTTAAGAATGCTGTTCAAGATGAAGAGTCGCATGGTGATTTGTTATCTTTAAGTGTTATGTGTTAGTCCTGGCAATTGTCATCTGGTCAGGGTTTGTTTATGGGACTTGTTAGTGCTGCCATTGATATAAGTAGTTTGGTCAACCCCATGTTTTGTTGGTGGTCTTGGAGATGGATGGCCAGCATCTTCAAGTTGTTGCAGGATCTCTATATCTTGGTGTGGTTGGGTGGGCTCTGTTGGCACGGTCCATATATGTATCTGTTTGTATGTTGTGATGCAGGCATAGTTGGCGATATCTGGTAGCAGTGTTTTCAGTGGTTCATGGGGTCTCTTAACAGGTATGGTGATTCTGTTGTCATCCTGGATGACTAGTATTGCGTCAGGATGGCAAGCTGTGCTTCAGGGTGGCAGCCTGAAGTATTGCCTGTGGTGGGGGCGGGCGGAAGGATATATGTAATTGTAGTCATGGTTTGGTCTGTAGGGTAGTCTTAGCCCTGTGTATGGGGTGGTATGTGTATAGAGTGTGAGTCTAGAGTCTGTTTGTGGCAGGGACAGGCAGAAGGTGATTTGTGTTATTGTTGAGGGTACCTGGATTTGTAGGTGAAGTTCCGAATCGCATAGTTGTGAGAGTATCTTGTGAAGTTTGATGGTGGATGGTAGTTGACTTGCCTGAATGTAAAGTGCTTGTTGTTTGTGTAGGTGTTTCGGTAAGGAGGGAGATGTGTTATGATGTGCTTGTCTGAGTCTGTTGAAGCTGGTCATGTGCTTATTGATGTCATGCCAATGTCAAGTGGAATGTTGATGTTTGAGTGTGAGAATGCTGTGTTGAGTGTTCTGTAACTGGTCAGTTGGTCCCTCCCTCAGTGGGTGATGGGTGCCGGTGATCTATTGTCCTATACATCATGTCTCAGTGTCTTGTAACCGTAACTTAAGAAACTGAAGTAAACTTATGGCGAAGCAACATAGATCTGTCTGGACTGTGCTTTCTAAGAGTGACCCCTCCCAGGCCCCTAATGGGGGTCGTTGCTATGGAGTCTATGCATGCCACTGTCCCGATTCTTGGCTGTATTCAGTTATGTATCTGCTGTACCTGCTGTGTGTTACCTCAAGCCTGTGGTGCAAATACTGTGGTATGGGTGCTTGCATCTGTGGTGTCTGTGTCACGGGCTGATGTGCCTTCGGGTGTGCGCTCAGTGTTGGTTCTTGCTGTTGTTGTGCTTGGTCCTGTGTATAATACTTGTCCTGTTCTCCTTGATATGCTGGCTGGTACTGCCCTCCCCATTCTGTTACAACCCCTGCTTCTGCATACTCTCAAAATGTGCCCCATCTGCCCACACAACCAACAGTGTGGTGGCTCCCTCCCTTGCCCTTGGAAACCCCACACATACTCTGCTGGGACCTGCTGCAACTGTTGCCCTTATCATCGAAACCCTCCTGGGAAACCCTCTTGGTTGTGATGTATCTGTGGCTGATACCTGCATCCCCTGGGTGGCCCACCTCTTCCTCAAACCCATGCTGCATGTTGCCCCATCCCATGAATCCTCCCCCCGCAGGCAGCATTGCATAATATTGCTGTGGTGTCCCCTGTGTTCCTGCGCTTGTCAGTACCTCCACTTCTAAGGCATACTTGGATAATTTCTTTTGCACTAGCTTTGCTTCCTCTTGCATCCTTTCCTCATTCTTCTTCTTTATTTTCTCTTCTAATAGCCTACAATGATGTACTATCATGAGCTGTATTTCAGGCCAAGGTTTTGCCTCCATGCCTACCAAATTCAAATAAAGCTACTATTTTGTCCTATGGTTCTTGCATTTCAAGGCGCCAAAGCTCGTAGATCGCCTCAATATAGTGCAAGGAGTCTTCCTCTGCCCCCATCTTGCGGGCCATAATCGCACGAATGGCTGACGTGTCTGGGTATTGTGTCCTTAAAGGTTGCCATACGGCAGCTCAGCAATTTGCAGATAGTGAACCATTGTTTGCCGTGTCCTGGATGGACACTCCTGGGAACCCTGCCCTTTTCCATACGATATCGGCGGACTCTCCGAGGATTGCCATTAGCAGTCCCTTTATGTTCCCCACTGCTAATCTCTATCCCTCTGTCATTCTTTCCATTTCATATATCCATTTCACCGCACCCGCTGTTAACAAAGGTAACATACATCTTGTGTGTTCCTTGTCAATTTGTTTCCATGGTATATATTGAGGTTGCCCCCTCCCTTTTCCAGTAGGGGTGGTTGTATGAACTCTGTCTCCCCATTTGCTCCTCGAGTCAGCCTAATGTGCTTGTCTGCGTCTCTAGGGTTGGTGTTTGCTCTTAGTGGCTCTCCTCTGTTCACTCGCGTTGAGTTGTCAGACCCCCCTGTGTCTGTAGTACCAAAACATGCTATGGCTGTCTCCCCCTTCCTTCATCCTGGGAGATCCCTAAGTCTCTGAACATATGGGACCAGGTCATCAATGTTGCATAAGTTGTCAACCGACCGAGGTCTTTGGTCGTCCTGTCTCCCTTAGCTCCCCCTGTACCTATCCACATGTCACAGGTCACATATCTGTCTGTGCTTTTCCCCATGGACTGGTGCTTAAGTTGCCCGCTTCCCTCATCCCCCCATCCCTTGCTTCGTTGTCTGAGTCCAAGCCCATATTACTACAAAAGTCATCCAAGAAACTCAGTCTCGTAGAATTTGTGTCTGTGTTGGGTTCCATGGTGAAGTCTATATCACATAATTCGTGCCTGCTCCCTCCCCCGCAGGACCCCAGGACTGTCCTGTCTGATGCATTGGTAGTCCTATCCTGTGTGGTCGTGCTGTCCTGCTCCACTCATCTACCCCCTCCTTCTCTGTCATTTCCCATACCCATTGTCCATTGTGTTTTTACGTCTTTGATCGCGCACTCCTCCGCCTCCTTGCATGCGTGCTCTCGTGCTATTCTCTCTACCTGCCACTTTCTTCATTCCCTATCTATTAACATGTGTTTTTCCTTCTCATCTGCTTCCCTTCATTTCTCAATCTCATCCTGCTCCTTTCGCCTCCTCTCCCTCATCTCCTGATCTTTTTCTGCCTCCCTGTTCCTCTCTCTGCCTTCCCTCTCTTGTCTCTCTTTTCTTTACCTCTCCCTCCTGTCCATTTCCTCCATTATATCAGCCCAGTCCTTTGCTTCACTGCACCCTTAAAGGCCCTCTATTTCTTTAGTTACCCCTGCTGCTTCTGTTGTTGTCTACCCTTCTAGCTTTATAAGAATCTGTCTGCCTACCCATTTGTTTGTGGCTATGCCCTTTAGCCCCTCTTTTGTGCCCTTCTGCACCTCACTGCTCGCTTCCATCTTGCTGATTAGCTGCCCCATGCCTTTCGTTCTATTCCTTGGTATATGGTGGTGATTTACATATTGGGTTTGAATATCCCTCTGCTGCTTTTAACTCCAGTAATGGGTACATCCCCTGCTCATTGTCTGTGTCCTCTGAGTTTTGGCTTGCAGGAGAGGGTGGGGGCATGGGCCCCTGCGCCTCCTGCTGGCTCAGCATCAACTGATGTCCCCCTTGCTCTCCTGAAACATCCTCCACAACTCGAATATTGACATGCGACTTGCCAGCTTCTTCCCCTTATAGGTGCCCTGTAAGTGTGTCAGTAGTGATTGCTGCTCATCCTTGGAGAAACCTCTGCATGGTGGCCATGGTTTGGTTAATTTACCCTCAGTGCTTTCAGTGCATTCTATGTTATATTTATCAATCTTATCCTTAGAAGGTGGGAGCATCTTACACAGGTGCTGTAGGGGTGTATCACCCCTGCACTTCCCTTGATACATTACTTTTACTCTTACTTGACCTCAAATTGAGGATTTTGATATTTTGCTGTTAGGAGAAAAACACATTGTAATGACAATTATTTCAATTTACTCCAAGCCTCTCTGGCTTCACAACCATTTGTCAGGTGTGCTCCATACATGGCCCCTCTAAAAATCTCTGCTTCTTTAGGCACACTCACAGATACTGCACATGCGCCTTCCGCGCACCGCCACTGGACAACCTTGTCTGTCAAACTCAAGCTTCCCAACACCGATTCCTCACCGCCCCATGTTCTCCACATCCTATGCACAAATGTACGGGTGAAGTCACCAATTCACTAAACAAGGTAGCGCTAAAAAAAACACATATTGTGCACACAATGGGCCTCATTACGACCCAGGCGGTAAGTTACCGCCTGGGTCGTACGTTTACACCATTGTGGATGGCGGATTTACCGCCCCATTCCAAGGTGAGTGGGGTGGTAAATCCCCATTTCCCATTTTACCCTTCCCCATTCCCATTTTTGCCCCATAGGGCATAATGGGAGTGGGGAAGGCGCTAATTACGCCACCGTAAATTACGGTGGCGTTATTAGCACCATGGTCCCTTAGCGCCATTGATTTTAATGCCTGCAAAAAGCAGGCGTTAAAATCACCATGGCGCTAAGGGACCTTGTAATCAGGCGTTAAGGGTCGGTGCCGTTTACGGCGCCGTTAACCCCTTAACGCCTGACTCGTAATGAGGCCCAAGGTTTAAGCCCTGTTGCCTGAAAAATACACACAACCCCAACACAAACCCCACAGCTCTGCCTGCGTCCTACCAGAGCATACCAATATTGTCTTGAGTTCGATCTATACTTACAGCATTGCCCTGTTAGCAACTGCCTCCTCGAGACTTAACCAGACGAATCACCTTCCGCAATCTAGGCCAGCTCCCTTGTTAAACCTTAGGGGGATACCGTCATCTATGACCCAAAATAAAAGGTCCAACCCACAGGAAGTCCGCTATTTACAGAACTTCTGTCATCCATGCCCTCAAATCAGTAGTCTAGGTTGTTCACCAGACCCTTTTACATCGAAACTGAATGTGCCCTAACCACAGAAAATGGCATCTACCTCTGCTCCTGTCCCTACTAAACTTGACAATGCTAGACAATACTTGACAATACTTCCTAAAACTCAGCAATACCCGATACCACCCTCGCACCCCCGTTACTTGCCCTCTCCCCTCAGTTGCCATGTGGCTGGGTCAATACTTACACTCTGCGGTCTGCTGATGCTGCTCGGCTGCTGCGTCCCCCAAAGATGCCACTTCGCTCTTCTGGTCTTCTGTACTCCTCATGGACCACAGGCCGGATATTTCCCAGGCTGGCTCCTGACGACCTTTACACAGGGTGCACTTTCCCTGTTGTCCTGAAACCCGCGAGGCATCCCGCAGACTCAGGCTCTGCAGCGGGAGAGTCATCTTTATGCTGGGCTAACATAGCCCAACCATCGACTCTGCTACCAACTTGTTGGGATGGCTCCCCGGTAGCCCATGGGCCCAACATCATTTCGCAGAATAAACAGAGGACTCAGCCAACAGCAAGTTAGAACTGTGGTTTATTTCTAAAAACCAATCAAGATTCTCCAGTACATTTCAACTTTACAATGCATGCTCCCCAGTTTTGTTGTGACATTGCATACTCACTTGGGCCCTTCCCCAAAAACCTATCCCAGCTGTGGATTGGGTGCTCAGAGTGGTATCCCTTATAAACATACACTATAGAGGTTATTCTACTGGTACTTGCATGTCAGGTGGCTGGCCGGTCCCGTCCCCAAGAGACTATCTATTACATTTTTCCAGCATAGTCAGCTTACAATTGGGGGGGGAGTCAAATGGGGCTGCACTGCACAGTCCTGGCACTAACTCACAGGTGGTCCAGTAAATAAGAAGCGCACAATACAATGTAGAAGGTAGGGGGGTGCAGGTATCAGAGTAAAAAAGAAAAGGAATACAGGGTAAAGAAGTACAAGTGGGTGCAAGATGTGAAAGCACACCACCTAGATTTGATAATTTTTTTAAAACAGCAGGGTTACAATGCAAAGCATCAACAGGTGGTTGAAAGATGTGAAAGCACACCCACTCGATTTGATTTGTTTTCTAAAACAGCATGAGTACAATGCAAAGCAGCAACTGGTGGGTGCAAGATGTGAAAGCACAATGAGCACAGGGATGCAAGAAGTAAGGCTGAGAACACAACTAGAGAAGTATTAACCATAGAATTAACCATATGGCATACAGGAGTAATGTCGTGACAAGATGGTTCAAAGGAGAGGCAGTCAGGAGTGGCACAGATACGGTGTAAGGGATAGCTGGAGGAGGTAAATGGAGAGTTCAGCCATCACTCACGTTTTAGCTGGTAGACAGAGGCCATCAACCACGTTCAGCAGCAGGATACGGCCAAGTGGCTGTTGCATTGTTTGTGGGCCTGCAGTAGGGTGGGGGTACAATCCAGGCCACCCCCAGCCAAAACAGGCACAGACACAGCCTTTTGTGAGGACCTTTTTGGGGAGGGCTGGCTTACATGCCTGCCAGCACTCCAGTTGGTCCTTTAACCTAGCGGTGGGCCACTCACTGAGAAAATGGAATGGGAGGCACCCCGAGGCCTTGATGGTGGCAGGCAGTGGCCATGCTTGAACTACAGAGTGCCGGTTGCAGGTCTACCCTGCTTGCCAGCATGGGCACTCTGTGATGGAAGCAGAAATGTGCTGAGAGTTAAATGAACATCCTGATGTTCATTATCAGATAAGCCCTGAGGCACACACACACATTTATTATTTTCAAAATGAATGCCCCATAATGCTCTGTAGTATGAATGGAGCAGCAGTCAACAAGCCCTGCAGGGCTTAGCTGCCGGTCATGAAGCCACGTGGAGATCGATGACGGAGGAGGTTCCTCTGCTGTAGCATCCATGGAAAGAGAAGAGGAATAAAAAAAAGTACAGGGAGGAAGGGAGGAGAGGGGCAGATGGCGTCTAGCGCTTCAGGTAGCGGGGAGGGTGACACAATGTCCTAGGTGGTTCTCCTATGTACAGTATAGGCTTCACTCAGAGTTGCATTTTGTCAACAGTAGAAGCAAGACCTCTGTTAGGGTCCTCGAGCTGTTGGTTGATGTCTCTCTTGGATTGATAGTTTTCATTCATTCTAATGCAACCCCCACCACTGTTACCCACATCCAAGAGAAATGTATGGCATTGGGGGGTTTCATGAAATGAGCAAAGTGTATGCATATGACAGACGTTTAATATGCTTCTTAAAACCTTTATGTATTTATTCATTTATTTAAATAATGATTTGCTTCCCACTCATGCCACTCATGCCGTTATGGGGGTAGGCAGGAGATCCTCCCCACACCTCCTTTTCATCATGCAAAGTGTGGTTTGTGGCATAATTCAGCTTCCTTGGTGACCCCACGCTTCACCAGTAAGGTTTGTTATGGGACTTCATCACAGGGAGGAATGGGGATTTATCATTCGAAGATGCTACGTTTATCCTGTTTTTCTTTTCTCTCTTCTTTTTATGTTTGTCTCTGCAGTGAAATTGTCATTTATTTTAATGCTGACGTACATGCCAATTCAGTCCTTTGTCACTGACTTGTTGACAGGAGGTTTGAATTATGGGGCTCTGGGGATATAGCCCACCATTCACTCCTATATTAGGGCAAGCGTGTGGTATGGTTTGGTTAATTTTATGCAGAAACACCAAGCTTATCATATATATATATATATATATATATATATATATATATATATATATATATATATATATATATATATATATATATATATATATATATATATTCAGCTAAAGCTGTCAGAACAGCGAAGTTAGGAAAGGTATTGCCACTAACTACCCCTACTAAAAACTCACACTGCTGCATACACCTTCTCAAACTCTTAACTAAACCTCTACATCGCAACAAACCGCATGCACTTCACAACATCACAGCAATGGAACAAAAAAACAAATATCCCCGCCCAACACCACACGGCGGCTACCAACCGAAAAACACACCTACGTTCAGTGAACGTTGTCACCGAACTGAAGCTGCCAATAGCACATCACAGCTCTCTTGCTCTTTTTTTCCTGCTCAGTCCTTCTAACCTACCCACCTCCCTCCTTGCAGTACAGATCTGTCAGAGCAACAAGAGACCACGCAGGAGGAAACACTGCATGGTGTAAGAACCTTTAACATAACAATATAAAGCCACTTTAACTTCACACCCCCTGTTGTGCAGCCCATGACCACAATGATGGCATCCCTGATGACATCACTAATGACATAATCTATGAAATACACAAAAGACAATTGATTAAACAAATTTGATACTATTTAAAGATTACTTTTACTTTTTACAGAATATGTTTCATTTCAATTTCAACATGTTTACCATTTACAAAAGACACACAGAAAGAAATATAAATGTATATGCAGGTTTTCAAGCAAATACACATGATAATCACTTTTCTTTCAATACCCATGTATGGACATCTTAAAATATAGCCTCATATATAGTTGTTCCTTGTCTTAAAGCACTTCTCATGTCATAGAGAAAATTATAGGTGTACACATTTTTCTTACAATAAAAAGTTTAGTATTTACATATCTTCATTTTAAAACGTAGTAAATAATTAGGGTTCAACATGTGTTTCTTTTTATTTATTTCTACTACTTTTTTGTAATTGTATACAGAGATTATATTATAGTGAACATGTCTTAGATATATTTTGTGCCTAGTGAAAATGACAGATCCACTCTACAGACCCTTGGTGGACATCAGGCAGGTCAATCAGAAAACTACTTAGTCATTTTTAAAAGATATGTACACAACATAAAAAATAAATAATTTCTGTTTGTATTAACAGAAATTGAACTCACCAAAAGGGTTGCTGTTGGTGGAATCGACTTTTTCCAACTCCATAAGATTGAAACAGATGTGGGGTGGAGTCTATTTTGAAACAAGCACTTTATGGACCTCCAAAACGTAAGTGAATAATTACAACAAAACTATAAAACAAACAAATCAGGAACGTACAAGACAAAATAATAAAAGACTTTTTTTGCCAATAGCTCCTGAACTGAAGACCAGTATTATTCGCAGGTCTTTTTCTCAGACGTCCCAAAATACAATAGAGTGGACAACAGGTCAGTAAACGGGGTCGGTACATCCTAATGATATATGAGACATCACCTCAAAGACACTGCCATTGTGGCTTTTAAATGTTTTTATTTTGTTATCGAAAATAAAAAAGTGCTTTCATTTTGTATCATAGATCAGAAGATCTAGTATATGGGGATCAAATTAATTTCCTTGAACAAACTGCTCTGTCCTGAAGATGGCCTCAACACCGAATTGAGTGACAGCACTTGAGATGGTGCAGTACACACGATAAAGGCCGAAACATATGTCGACCAACTAGGAAATACGTATTTGTCATTTCCTTATCTATTTTGCAAAACCACGTAGTGTTTTGTTAGGAACAAAAGTGTAAGAATCAGCTGCCCCATAACAGGTTTTGAAATTCTGAAAAGCACTGTTGCACAAAGGTGGTCACGATCCACATAATAAGGCAAAAAAAACCTCAAATGAATTGTAACACAATGGGCCTCATTACACAGTAGGCGGGGAGCCATGGCGCTATTAGCGCCATGGCTCATGCCGGTAAAATACCGGCACCGCCTTGGTGGAAAGGGGATTTACCGCCCCATTCCAAGGTTGGAGGGGCGGTAAATCCCCCTTCCACCATTGCCCTTCCCCATTCCCATTTTTGCCCCATAGGGCTCTATGGGAATGGGGAAGGCGCTAATTATGGCACCGCAATTTTGCAGTGCCGTAATTAGCTCCGAGGTCCCTTTGCGGGTTGGATTTTAACGCCTGCAAATAGCAGGCGTTAAATCCCCCAACCCGCAAAGGGACCTCGTAGTAAGGCGGTAAGGATTTACCGGTACCAGTATTTTACCCGTACCGGTAAATCCTTACCGCCATCTGTGTAATGAGGCCCAATGTGTTTAATGATTTTCCATGATTGATGAATATGTTATTAGTGATCACATTTTAAAGTAAAGAAAGTAATAAAAAGTTTAAGTTGTGCATAAAAAGTTGTCACAGTTGTTAAAGGTGTATAATCTACCAAATGACTAAGTAGTTTTCTGATTGACCTGCCTGATGTCCACCAACAGACTGTAGAGCAGAGTAGTCGATCTGTCATTTTCCCTATGCACTGTAACCCTCTCCCCACTATACAGATTCGACCCCCTGTTAACAAAAATAAGGAGAGTACCCAATTCTTAATTCTCTTAGATATATTTGGCACATACAGGCACATTATAAGCAGGTACTATTTATAATTCAGATATCATCTTTTACCAAAGTACTACAAAGGAAAGCTTCACAAGTAGTGATATGATACACGTGTAACTGTTGACTGTTTTAAACAATGAACTCATTGTTATGAACTATTCTAAAATGCTAATATCACATATATATAAACATAAGGGTGTCTAAATATGGGCAAATACCTAGAGTAATCTTATGACTGATGCCATAAGTTAAATAATCATTGATGTCATATATGCTGTTTTTAGCAATGTCACCAGTGATAACATCAGTGATGTCACCTGTCATGTCATTAGTTATGATATCATTGATGTCATATGAGGTGTCATAATTGTGGTCATAGGCTGTGCACCAGGGAGTGCGCAGTGAAGGTGGCTTTAGTTGAATTTCAGGGGATTCGTTGCATTAAGTTCTCACCTTAACGTCCCTGCAACTAAATTATTTACCTTGAAGATGGGGCGTGGCTAGCAGCCATGGAGTGATGCAGCAGGGAAAGTAAGCTCCTGCTGGATCCTTACAGATGATACTTAAGGGCCTCCAATTTTGCACAAGAAATGCATAAAAGGGTCTGGCAGTGATCGTAGAGGAAGCGCGAGAGAAACAGAGTTAGAAACCTCTAAACACTGGGAGTGCATCAAGCCTAGATGGCGGCTGGCGCCACCTGCAATTCATGAGATTCGGGCCCCTAGGAGACTCTTTCAAACTGGATAGGAGGTGTCGAGGAAGCACAATATTGAACGACAGGTGATGATCATTTGCAGTGGCAGAGCAGAAAGGGTGGTGAGAAAACCAGCTTAGAGTGAAACGCAATAAGATTGAGGCACTGGAGCACTGATCATCTGAGAAGTGCGGATGCAGACAGAGGTTGCAACAAGACTACCCATTGTGCCCCCAGTGAGGGGAATGCTGAAGCAGTAACTGACCAGTTGGCGAGTAAATGCCTGCGACAAGGCAATGTGGGAGTCGATCACCGTGCCTCCTATAACCACACGCACCTGACTCCCACAAATAGGTGATTCAACTGAAGCAGGTCCAACAGACGGGACATCCATACCAAATGGGACAGCCTCCTCATACCACATATGCAGGCCCAAGTGTTGGTGATCCAAATGTAGGACAAGGCACGCAAGAGCAAGGGCAAAGAGATGAAGATGGACGCACATTCCCAGAAAGAAGACAATGAGATGGCCTCATCAGTGGCTAGCTGCAGCGGCACGAGGAACCCACAGGTCAGTCAGAAGGAGGAAGGCCCAGTACAGTAGTATACTGTGTTACTTGTCACACAACCATTTGCATTACTGCAGATCGAGTGTGCGTCCACCACAACCCCTTCCCCTCTTCTGGCTCATCCAGTTCCCCTTCCAGCCTCTAGCCCCCAGCACGCATATTAGCAAACACTGTGCGCCTCCACCCTTACAGTTGCTGTACATTTTTGGAACTTGAGCACCATAAACCTTAGAGCTAACTATGACTCCTTGGTAAGAACCCCTGAACAAAGGCAGACGGTATAGCTTCTTGCCACATCTACACAGGTTTGTTAATACCAGAGTGTTCTTCTTCAATCTTCAAATAATCAATGGGGTTCACGTCTTTCTTTTTCTCACAGTTATTTGTTTGCCCCAAACTGTCTTTTCTATCCTGTAACCAACTCAGCCCATGCCTCATATATTGAATCAGCCAGTCACCCTCTTGAGTCAAATGCTGACATACATCTACAGGCATAATCATCACATTAGCTGATTCATATCGACCAACGTGGGGTTAAATGGCTGAATTGCCATCCTCAACTCCTCAGTAAATAGACTAGTTCACCTCTCACATTAGGTAATTCTGTTCAGAGATTTCTAAAATCCTGTCATGTCCAAGGGCCATGAATCTCTCCTAGGCTACAGCACTATCAAGACCCACTCCTGGTAAATGTCTCACTAGGGCTTGTAATTGCAAAGTTCCTGTGCTGTAAACACTCCTGCATGGGCAGGGGATGGGTCTTAAGGTAGAAATACACTACACCATGACTGATGATGATGGCCATACTTGCAGGTAGAGAGGGTTTTTCTCATGTCCTCCAGAGGGTCTGCCCACTGCCCTCAACCGGTTGCCATAACAAGCCTCTCTCTCGGCAACCATGACATCACACTGCTCCAGAACGTTGAGCAAGGGGAAGGGAAGCAGCAGGCAAACAGGTAAAGGGAAGGAGGATATTGAAAAGATTGAGGATGTAAAAAGGGGATCCAAGGGGAGAGGTGACAGGGGTATGGTACAGCATCAATAACAATCCAACAATATGGAGAGATACGACATCAATGATAATGCTAAGGCACGCAACACAACCCCAAATTTTCCTTGAAATATCACACATGAATTTACCCTAAAAGACTGCTTTTTAGTGTGTAGTTTGTGGTCCATCCTTAACAATTGCTCTCTCTCCACACATACACCTGAAACATCGGAATATTATGATATGATATAAGTCATTTGTAATGCGCCTGTACACAAGTGTTTCTAGGTGCGACAAGGCAAGTGAGGGAAGACAGAGGGGGGTCAAGACAAACGACCTTACTAGGCCTTGTGTCATTCAGATTGTACAAGTGTGACAAGGCCAAGTGCAGGAGGAAGGGAGAGGGGAAGTGTCACGGATACGGAATTAGGAATCACTCATGCACTGGCCTGAGTCTCTCTTTCTATGACAGAATACCCGAATGCAAAATCAATGTTCTTTTCCTCTCCATCCTGTTCCTTGCACAACACAACCCCAAATCCTGTGTCACTGGAATTTGTGTAAATGCCTATATAAGACTTGTAATCAAATCTGGTCAACACTATTGAATTGCACCTTTCACGCCCATATGTACTTTTTTGCATTCCTTCAACCATTCAAAGCATGAATTCTTCTTGAGACACACTCTCATATGAACAGTCTTTTCAGAAAAATGTGCAATTAACCGGGAGTAGTGCTCCAACAACCCAACACTGACATAAATTCTTGTCTGGTTTGGGGTTACTGATACCTCCTGATCTTTCATACGCTTTACTATTTCGAGAAGCAGCACACGGGCGACATACGTCATTATTGTTAAAGTTACATTTCTCATCTTTGATTGTTAGTCCAACCCCACTCAGCACCATCAAAAGAATTGCGTACTTCCTCATTTTGTCCGAAAATTAACAGGGCATCTAGGTAGCACATTATTCCTTATTTGGTACCAGATACCTGAACATGAATTCCTGAAACACACTTGGCACAGAGAGTAGACCAAATGGCATCCACCAGAGCCTCTGCAACGCAAATGTGGAGATAAATGTAATCTATTTTCAGATTGCATAGGTCCACACACAACCTGACTTCACCACTGACCTTTGTTACCCCAACAACAGGAACTGCCCACTCTGATGCATCAACCTCTTCATCACCCTGTCACTCAGCATACAATTTAAGTCCTTCTTAACCTCCTTTTTCAAGCTTATGGGAATACTCCTGACTTTCAATGCAGCTGGCCTTGCACCCTCTTTAAGTCATATCGCATGACAAAATCCTTTTTAACATCCCCAATTTATTTGCAAAGACTAGGGTAAACCTTTCTTGAAAGGTACTCTCCTCCGTAACTTGTGAAACATACTCTCTCACACCTTCCTTATTTAGCCTTCCACTCACACCCAACCCATGGAGATCCAAATGCTAAAGTACCTACATAGCACCATTGACGGGTCAACAATTAGAGAAGTGCACAATACATACTCCCGATCCATGCACATCGACCTAAGTCATGCTCGCACTGCGTCCCATGCCTGACTATTGCACACTAACTATACTTAGTGTGTCTATTTTTCAAACTATGTTATGCTCGCTCCACGCTCCATGCCTGACTGCTGAATATTATATCTAGTCGTGTTTATTTGTCAAATCTTGTTGCGCGCCTCCTGCGCTCCATGCCTGACCATTGAATTAGTATATTTTTATGTGTCTGCTATTTCAAATTTTGTTGTGCACGCTCAACGTTCCATGCTTCAATGCTGACGTAGCATATTCATATCTACCTGCTGATCAAATGTTGTTGCGCGCTCTCCGCGCTCCTTGCCTGATTGCTAAATACTATCTTTAGTCGTGTTCCTTTTGCTAAACCTGTTGCATGCTCTCCGCGCCCCATGCCTGACCAGTGAATCTACACACCTATATGTGTCTGCTATTCAAATTAGTTGTGCACTCCCAGCACTCCAGGCCTGGCCGCTGAATCTGCACATCTAAATGTGTCTGCTAATCAAACTCTGTTGACGTGCCTTATTGCGGCACATGCCCATCGCTTATACACAAAGTCAGATAGACCCAACCCTCTACCAATTGCAAACCAGGGGCCATATTCAACCTAAGGCACTCTCCTGGAGGGGCAAATCCCACAAGCCTAGTCTTGCATTACCTACTTCTAGCAGATAATGTTTAACACGCCACCCAAAGGGGCTTAACTTAGATCACCTTGGCACACTTAGGGGGGGCAACACACTCGCCTACCCGACCAAAAATGCAAATCAAAAAGCACTATGCAAATGGCACTTGTTCTCCCAGACTCATGAGATATTGCTCCCTCTCATCCCCTTCCTAAGACACAGCTCTTCCCATGTACCATGCTCCTGCAAACTACTCTCACGACCACCACAGAACAGAAAACTCTGGACCTCACAGAGCCCAAAAATGAAACTTCTAGTCAAGCCCCAAAGCACACATGGCTCCATGCTCCCTTGAACATGCCTAACCTCTTGCCTTATTCAAATCTCAAAGGACACAGCAAAAAAGAACAAGCTAGAAAAGTACACATCAAAATCACAGAACAATGGCCAAACGTACCCATTACCCAACATTATGCGCACCATCATTAACGCTACATCTCTTCTGGCACACGCATTAGACATATCTGACCTTATCACCACCTATGATCTTGATTTCCCTGCAATCACAGAAACCTGGCTCCATACAGCAGCCAATCATATTCTCTCCTTCGCCATCCCGATGGATACAGTATCCTTAGGAAAGATAGAATAGGATCTAAAGGAGGGGGAGTTGCGCTCATTGCTAAAAACAACCTCCTGCTAAGAGCAATCACATGCCAAATCTTCCCATCAGGGGAACTGATCTCGTTCAAACTCTCACTCTCAGCCACATCGACCCTCACTATCCACCTTATCTATCAGTCTGCCCGGCCTACTGATATCCTTTGAGGAAGATATAATGACCCTTCTCACTACTAACACCAATCCTTTATCAAAAATGATCACCATGGGAGACTTAAACCTATGCCTTAATGACCCCTCTGACTCACAGGCTACCACCATTGCCAATTCTATAGAAGCACAAGGCTATACCTTCAGAATCACGAGCCCCACACATGACAAAGGACGCACACTAGATTGGTTAGCTGACCTGAATTGTATTACCAACATCCTAGCCAACACACCTTCTTAACACAACTTAACCCAGTAGCACACGCAAGAAACCACACGAACATCACCCCTGACAACATGCTTCCCTTACTGCTTCCAATCATCACCCACACGAACACCACCTCAAACCCTAACTCCTTGGTAACGCTCTATAACCAAAGCTTACAAGATGCCATAGACAAAGTAGCCCCCCTAGGCTGTCACAAAGCAAAACCTATCATCCATGCCAATTCCTGGTTCACTGACAGTCTTAAGAACCTTTGTTCGGCCAGAGTATGTGGAAAAAGAACTCCACTGAAAACAAATGCCTGGCGACTGAATACAAGGCGGCCGCCATCCATTCGAAGGGTAACACCTATAACACGAGAATCGAGAATGCCAACTCAGACACCAAAGAACTCTTCACCATACTACGGGAGCTCAAATTACTGGCCACTATCCCAGACCACTGTATCACAAATCTACCCTGGTGCACTAACATCCAAAATGCCTTATCTGACAAAGTAGCATAACTTTTCAATAAAATCAAAGCCAAATCATCTAAGCTCGCCCCAGTCAACCTATCACCCAACCTGCACCATCCGACAAACCTGCCCCCCTCTCACAACAACCACATCCCTAGATTTGAATTCACCCCATTCTCCACCACTGACACGCTAAAAATCATGAAGGACTGAAGCCATCCAGATGCCAAGGCAAAATCTGACCGGCAACCCTCATCAAAGACTGTGCTGACAAACTTGCACCATTTATTACTGCTAGGCAGAATTATTTGCAGTACCCTGTGGGAACACTATACACAATTAAGACTACAAGTGACAGTACAAATTCACCTTTGGTACAAACCTGTATTACACAGTGAAGTGGTAGCAATGGCTGAGCAGCCAGACTTATCTCAAGAGCAAGTGAGCAGTATCAATAGTTACACCAAGGACAGCAATTACTATGATTCAAACAAACACAGACTCAAGGTTTTCTGAGTAAAATAATATACATTTATTTACACATCAGTTATATAACATTTCATTAAAGTAAAGCAGTTTAAAAATCACACTCTTAATACACCACACCACTCCCAATAAGTTTCAGATAAGTTAAGCTCACAACATGAAGTGGGAGCAAAATGGCACTCCAGAATTTCAAAAGGGAGGGACAGACAATGTTAGGCAGAAATTAAACCACACCAACAGGTAAGTACTCAGGGCAATTGAGCAAGAGGGACTTCAGTGATAGAATCAAGGTAAAAAGGCTTAAGTCCAAAGTCACTAGGTCAAAAGTTTTTCTCCCAAGATCACACGGTTCAGGGTAGTTTGCAGTAAAGTTCGTGCCACGGGTTCCGGACGAGGTTGGTTGCCAGAAAAGATTGTTCAAAGAGAAGAGAAGGACAAGCTCTCGGATTGGAGAAAGATTTCAAACCCTTTCACTGCGGCTGAACTAAAGAGAAGAGAAGGACAAGCCCTCGGATTGGAGAAAGATTTCACACCCTTTCACTGCGGCTGAACTATTTGCACAGTAACTTAAAACGGAGAGGAAGCTGTAGATTAGGCAGACGTTCCTGATAGTTCCAGCAGGCCACGGTTCCTGAAGCGACTGTTGGACTGACACGAAGTAGGAAGACTGGAGGGTCCTGCACCACCCAGGGAAGAAACCAGCAGCAGAGCAAAGCAACAAATAAAAGGTGCGCTTCTTAAAACCCAAGCAGGGTCCGACCTTTCCTGGCTATCCGGCCCACTGTAGCTCTGTACAGCAAATTCAACCAGAGGAGGGGTCCTGGCTTGAAGTTTGGGCGAACTGGTTGGTCCCACCAGCTCAAGGGAAGAAGATTCCTGGAGGATCTTCTCTGTCGTTGGAGTTCAAGGATTCGGACCTGCAGCAGGGCTTCACCGGGCGGCTCAGTCGTGGTAGGGGTCCTCCATCAGCTCCTCATCGGTTCTTTTGTTCTAATGGCAACTCTGCCTTTCCAGTCCCAGAGACCTGCTTTTTATGCATTTTTCTCCCATTCACACAGCTTGGCTGTCAATCACGCAGCAGGGTGGACAGTCACCAAGCCAATCAAACAGGTGTGCGACTTGGGTTACCAAGGGAACGCATGGCAGGGGTCCTAAAACCCCTCACTCACATCCTGCCTACCCAGACTTTCAGGCGCCTTAAGGAGGGCTTCTGTGCAGAAGCCCGCAAAAAGACAGTGAACAAATGGACCAATCCTGGTTTGGCACGAAAAGTAAAACATGAGAAAGACTTTTACAAAAAGAAATGGTGAATAAGCCCATCTGGAGCGAAATAAAATATATTTGGTCAAGCAGGTTTATGTTCGAGGCTACTAAAATAGCCTAAAACGATACAATGAGTATTTAAGATAACCGTGGTAGGAAAAATAGGGTAGTTACCACTGCCACCAGCCAAGTCTTGATGAAAAGGGAGTGAAACAGTGCTCCAAGAGAAACAGACACAATGCGATAAGAATTAACCCTTTCCAATACTCCATGTAAGATGGGGTGTACTGGGTCTGTGATTTAAAGAGACTATATACAGTTAATGGCAACTTTACATGTTTCTGGGAGACAGTAGTCAGTCCCAGACAAAACTGAGTCAGTGGGAAGTCTAAAAGAGAACCCTGTGTCACTGCACTGAAGGTGCTGTGTAAGACACAACAAAAATGATGCTCATGGAGTAGGTGAGGCTCCAGAGTCCAAGATTTCACAAATGGTGAAAACACACACAGAAAAAACACATGTAAGAGTGGGAAAAGGGTCACCTTGTTACCGGGTGAAAAAAATAAACCCTAGAAATCCAGCAAAGCTGGTGAGTGACTCAATAGGTAAGGGAAATTAGCCATTTATGAGAATTCTCCCTAACAATTACACCCCTGATCAACAACTCATTCACCTCCAGCAATGTCCCTGTAAACCTGCAAGAAGCATGGGTGCTCCTTTTGCTTAAAAATCTAGATCCAAACATCCTGACCAATTACTGAACAATTACTAAGGTGCTGTTTCTTTGAAAATTCTCAACAGAGTTGCATATCTTTAAATTCAAAAATATTTGGAAACCCATAACCTCCTAGGCATCCGTCAATCTGGCTTCCGTCCAGGTCACGGGACAGCAACTGCCCTCCTGGACCTCAAAATCCAAATGGATTAAATTAAAAACCATAGGCGACCTGGCAATTCTCTTCCCCCTAGCCTTGTCTGCTGCATTCGACTTATTTAACCACAATATCCTTTGCCAACACTTGGAACATGCACCCCATTTCTCAACGAGTGCTATAAAACGGATCAAATATTTCCTGGCAGACTGCACCACAAGTGCTTTCTCTGCTACTGCAGCAGCACAACCTGTCCCATTCACATGCGGTGTCCCACAAGGATCTTGTGTCTCCTTGTGTCTCATCTACTCTTTACGTGTTCATGAAGCCACTTTTTGCCATTCCCGGCAAACTGGGCGTCACATACACCAACAATGCGGACAACACCCAAATTCTTCTACCCATCTCAGGAAACTTTATCCAAGCTTGGATGGCACAACATGAGTGTTATAATGTACTTGTTGCCAGTGCATAACTGCAGGAATGCTGCTGTGTCCTAGTTTGGAACGCGGTCTGAGTCTGCAGAATGTATGGCTATGAATCCAGCTCCTGGGTTCCTGCCTGGTCAGTTGAGCCTGGGTGATGTGACCTGGTGGTCTCTCCTAGTTAGCAGCTTATGCAACTTATAATAAAGTGCTTACAAATAACCCTAAGATGTCTACAGAAGCTGCTTTATAATATTGGCGACGAGGATTTTCAAGAACCCATGCAGAGAGGAAGAAAGCTTAGCTGTGGTGGGGGAGCAGCACAAAAAGCAGAGACCACTGCCCCCAGTCATCCAGAAGTAAGTCCCATCACCTACGGGCCCAAGAGCGCAGGGGGTTAGAAAGAGAGGATAAGGGGGTGTGGAAGAAGTGAACCAGTGAAGCCCCATACCACAATTAAAACCCCAATAGTGACGTGCTGGCAGAACAAGGTTGAAGTATAAAGCTTGAAGTAATCTTAAAAGATGTTAAGCATAGCGCAAGAGACTTGGAAGTAAACAAGGGTGGCTCCAGGGTCAAGCAAGCGGTGAAGTCAAGGGCACCCTGCGCGATTTTAAGGGATTCTGAAGTAGCAGTTGCAGCTTGGGAAAGCTGTGAAGCCCCATTAAGCAATGATTAAAACCCCATGTGTGAAGAGCTGGCCTGTGAGAGGGAAGTTGCAGACTGAAAGTTAAGTGCATAGCTTATGGAAGGAGAAGCTTTCCCAAAGGAAAAAAAAAAGGAGCCAGGTGGTCAGTGAAATGAGGCCCCGAGAGTTCTGTGCAGATCCAATTGGAAAAGATTTTGAGGAGTAGTGTAAGGCGCAGTACATAACGGAAAAAGAATTCAAGTGAATGCCCAGCGTGTCATTTCGGCAGAGAGAAGTTGAGTTATTGAGCTTTAACGTGGCATTGAAGTGAAACCAGATAACCTCTGAGTGCAGTTCGAAGGAAAGGAGGTTTCTGAGCCACGGAAGCTATAAGTATCCTTTTAAAGATGTATAAGCCTTCAAAAACGAAGGGAACAGGTTATTGGTGTTAATGCAAGCTAATGCAGTTGTACTTTGAAGTGTACAAATGTGATGACATTATAGAGATGTAAGGAGTTGACAAATGTAACTTACATTTGTAGTGTTGATGCTCAGCAGGATCCTGATTGAAGTATAACCCATTTGAGGAGTTTCAGGAAGGACTTTTATGGACACTTATGGGTCTCATGGGACCTTGATAGACTGCAGTCTTTGAGTAGTGAGTTGTGTGGGTGTGTTTTTCATGCAACAGGAATGAGTGTGCTAGATGTTAATCTTTTGAGGATTTGTAGGATACATTGCAATAAGCAATATGGACTTTTAGGAACTTAAAGTGCCATAGTCAAGCTTTCTATGTAAATGCTGAATGTTCTAGTTTGATCTGTCCTTAGTCTGAAATACCGTTGGCCCGGATGTTTTAGAAGTAACAAGTTTGAGGAATTTCAGGTTAATGTTGTCCATAGAGAGATGGACTTTATAGAAAAAATAGGCTGCAGGAAGGTGGCATGGACTCTTAGAGATGTTTAGATTTACAAATTGTGATTATTTGTAACAAGATATGCTAATGTCAAAAGTAAGATAGCATGTGTGGAAGAATGGTATGTCAGTTTCTCCCGTCTGAAGTTTGAGGTTTGGAAGTTTGAAGTGGCATTAACTCCCAAAGGGTAAAAATTGAAGTCTGAAGCAAGTATAGGGATTTCGTCCCATATTATTGAAGTATTAAGTCTGAAGCCGGTATAGGGATTACGTCCCCTAGCAGTAGAGTTTGAAGTATGAAGCTGTCCCATAGTAGTGAAAAACAAACAAACAGAATGCTCAGTTACCCCTCTTTTAGTCCACTATAGAACCGGGTCACTGAGCAAGGAGAGGAGTATTGATAGATTCACTATTTCATCTATCTACCATTCACGTGAAGCAAAAAGATTTTTACCAGAACATAAAGAAAGTAAAGAAAAACTTTAATCAATTAATTTTCAACACACAGACAGATATAGCGGGTGCTTTCCGCAAGGCACCCCATACATTTGGAAAAAATTCACAGTTTAAAGAAACACCTATTATAAAAAGTCTAGCAAAATCACGTGTACTACCAGTGGTGTCTAAAGTTAGTAGAGTGACACTTATGACAGATCACCGTAACACATTTTTTCTCAATATATTTTTCGTATTGCAATTTTGGGGGAACAAACTATAAATGTACAGCATACGAAAAAGTACTTGCACTGCAAGGAAAGACACAGTTGTTTCAATGTCTACAGGATGTCTACATATGTTTCAGCACAGAAATTACATCAACACCATCCCTGGTGTTCTGTTTTATTTGAGGCCCTCTTCAGGACGATATATTGCTTGTTCAGGTTCACTGAAAGTTCAAAACAAATCCCCACTTTATGCGCAAATTTTTATCGGGTGCTTTATGTTCTATCATAGTTGGACTGAAGCATGATTTCTTTGGCTGGAAAATGGAGGTACACTTCCATTTCATGAGTTGCGCTATGCAAACAATCTTGTTTCGTACTGCTTGTCAATTTAGCAGAAGTTATTTGGCCGGCCGTGGTGCCGATGTTGTTATTTTCTCAGGGGTAGGTTCACTGTTGGCCATGTCACGGAACCTTTCATTTCTTGGTCGATTTTTGATGGCACCGGGAAATGGACTTCGGAGCAGGCTATACTCGACTTTTTGGTTAGTTGCGGCTTTGTCTTTTTCATATATGTCTCATCCACCAGCTTTTCGAATTGCAGACATTTAAGGGTGCGGACCTCCTCTCGGGTCGCAGACGTTTTGCAGCCTCGGCGCGCAAATTCCATGGAAGTGAAGCATCCCAAGTTGGGGATAGTGTGAAGGCTGAAGTCTGAAGTCTGAGTAGCGAAGTGATGCGATGATAGTTGTATATGTGGATAATGCTTAAAGTTGCTTTGAGTTTAAGAAGTGTGGAAGCATGTTTGTGATTACCGAGTGTTTAAATAAGGTGGGAAGTGTAGCAAACTGCCATTGTTGAAGTGTGCAAGAAGTTACAAGCTAGATGAAGGTAGCACCTTCAAGAAAGGATGTAGTGCACCATGAGTGAAGTAAGCCTGAAGTTGAAGTGGGAATAGAGACCCATTGTGTGTAGGGATCACATCCCGGAGTAGTTGAGCATGAAGTCTGAACTTTGAGAGATTGTGTCCCCTAGGGGTAGGTCAGAAATCTGAAGTATGTGTAGGGATTTCTTCCTATATAATTAAAGTATGAAGTCGGAAGTATGGGTAGGGATTACGTCTCCTAGCATTAGAGTTTGAAGTCTGACGCGAGTGTAGGGATTTCGTCCCATTTCATTGAAGTATGAAGTCTGAAGCCAGTATAGGGATTATGTTCCCTAGCAGTAGACTTTGAAGTCTGAAGTATGTGTAGGGTTTTCTTCCCAAATTATTATTTAAGTTGCGAAGATGAAGATGGTCTAGGGATCACGTCCCATCTTAGTAAAGTATTAAGTCTGAAGTACGGGTAGGGATTACGTCTCGAGGTAGCTTTCCGTGAGAGCTAGTGCTATAGCAATGCTGGTGAAGCTGTAAGCATTTTGTATGAGAAGAAGTAGGGGTTTAGAGCGTTTACAAAGTGTGATCGGTGCAGAGGCAGTACCAGGAAGAATTCGCACTAAAGGTTGAGGCAAAACGTACAGGAAGAAAAAATGCCTAATATCTGTGTTTAAGTGATGCTTCTCAGTAAAAGAGACAGTGTATGTGTAGTGAAGGTGGTCCCGACATCGAGTGATCAAGAATGCAGATGCCCATAATGTGTATGCGCTAAAGGCTTTGGCGTTATTGGTGGCAAGTAGCATTGAGGAAGAATGATGGTTGGCAATCAGGAGATACAACATGTTTCCGAGTAAGATAGAAAATGATTATGTCACTGTGTTGAGCGGCGTGTTAGTGACAGAACAGAACATGGTGAAAGTTTACATGCCAGCCGTTACTTTGGTCCGGTGCAGGCAATATGACGCTGAGCAGGGTCAGAGCGAAGTATTACTCTGTGGACAGTCAGAGCAAAGCACCCTACAACGTAGATACAACGTGGGGAGGAAGTAATGAGCATACCAGTATATAAGCAAAGAAAAGGGAGGCTACACCGATTATAGATTTCGAGCAGAGTAAAAAGAGTTCTGTAAAAGCAGTGGGGAGCATTTGGGACTGATACTTGCGGATACAAGGGAAATGGTCATTCAACAGAGCAAGCAACCTAATTGTGCATCCGCTGATGTAAGAGGTAAAAATGCCCAGATGCAAAGATCCCGTTGGCAGAGGGTACAGGCTTCTTTTGTCCAAGCTATGGAAATATGACCGTTTTCTTTTTCAGATGTACTGCTTTCCGTGTGGAAGGGAAAGTTTTGTTGGTATTAATTAGAGCCAATGTAGAGGATCCCAGAAATATGCAAAAGTTATGATGCTACAAGAGATGTATGAGGTTAACATAACATGTAGTATGTGTATTGAGTATGAATGCACTGAGTGACATTTGAGCATGGAAGCCAGTTATGAATGGTGTATATATATTGAAGTTCATAGATGTAATCTATTGAGGATGTTCAGGAAAATATGGACTTTCATGGATGTGTTAAGTTTTAGATGATCTTAAGAATGATGTTTGCGTCCATGAGAGAGTGAGCTAGAACTAATGATCTTGAAGAATGTCAGGATTATGTTGCCCAGTGGCGACAAGGACTGTTAGGAAGCTGAAGGGAATGAGCAAGGTGTAAAATTAGGCTGCCAGAGGGCAGCATGGACTTTTAGGGCTCCATATGTTGGCAGTTTTACAGTTATCCATATATGTAAATGCAAAATGTCCTATGGATGTGGTAATAAGTTATTGAAGTTGTAAAAGGGAGATAGTGCCTTCCCAGTGTCCTTGTGTGCTCAAAGAGTTGAGTTGTGTAGAGATAGCCGCCTAAAGAGGTATTCGGAGGGCGAGGCAAGTAGTGGAGGGTAGCGCCTTCCCATAGTTTGCTTAGTATGAAGTGTGTAGGTATATTTTCCAGTGTATGGGGGAGATTGCGTAGGGATTCCATCCCAGTATAGTGGGAGGGTAGCGCCTTCCCATGATAAGCGTGAAGAATGTGTAGGGATTCCGTCCCGGTATAGTGGTGGGGTAGCGCCTTCACATATCGAATAAGTGTGAAGAAAGTGTAGGGATCCCGTCCCGTTATAGTGGTGGGGTAGCGCCTTCCCATATCTAATAAGTGTGAAGAAAGTGTAGGGATTCCGTCCCGGCATAGTGGGAGTGTAGCGCCTTCCCACATCTATTAAGTGTGAAGAAAGTGTAGGGATTACGTCCTAGTGCAATGAAGCCTAAGTCCTCTTATAGCAATTAAGTTGGTGGTATGAAGTCTGTAGAGGGATCCCGTCCCAGTATAGTAGAGGTTAGCACCTTACCAGTGCACATAAGTTTGAAGCATGTGTAGGGATTCCGTCCCAGAGTAGTATCGTATAGAGGTGAAGTGATACATTAATATTTGTATAGAGCTTGAAGTGAAGCAGGAAGTAACCTCAGTAGGCTATTTGAAGTCTGAAGTATGTTTAGGGACAACGTCCTAGTTATTTCTGTTGAGTTGCATCTCTCCAAAAGATGCCTAGCATTATGACACGTATTGTTGTGTTTGACCTCTCGTTGTTTGGGTCATCATTGGAAAGAGAGGAGATGTGTCATAATGTACTTGTTGCCAGTGCATGACTGCAGGAATGCTGCTGTGTCCTAGTTTGGAACGCAGTGTGAACCTGCGGAATGTATGGCTATGAATCCAGCTCCTGGGTTCCTGCCTGGTCAGTTGAGCCTGGGTGATGGGACCCGGTGGTCTCTCCTAGTTAACAGCTTATGTAACTTATAATAAAGTGCTTACAAATAACCCTAGGACGTCTACGGAAGCTGCTTTATAATAATGAGGTTTGTCTAAACTAGGAAAAACCCAAATTACTCACCATTGGTAACATTCCTAGATTAAACTCACTCCTGCAATCCTACAAATCTTTCAATATCGATGGCAACATCATTACAGTGGCCAAGGAGGTGAAAACACTAGGAGTCTACTTGGACTCTTCACTGTCTCTTACCATACAGGTCAATGCTATTGCCTCATCAACAGCCTACACTACCAAACTGATTACAGGCAGCAGACCCTTCCTAACAACAGACAACTGCATCACACTAGCTAGAGCACTTATCCTTTCGAGAATTGACAACTGCAACTACCTCTTTGCATGCTCAAGTTCACAAAACATCAGTAAGTTGCAAATAACTCAAAACAATGCAATCAGAGCTGCCCTCAACATTCCCAAAAAGGATCATATTTCCGCAGCTAGGTGCAACCGCCTTTGGTTATCAGTACGTGATCGCATTGAATCCAAAGTCCTCTGAATAACGCACAAATGCCTGTGCAGCAGCACAGCAGCCTATCTTGCCAACCAAATCGCTAAAGCCCAGACTAACAGACCTACCCGTTCAGCCTATTCTCACCGCCTCACTATACCCAGATTCAAACTGCAAAAAGCTAGAGGCTGTAGTTTCCCAGTGATCGCAGCCAAACGGGGGAATGCCATGCCACTAGCTCGAGCGGATGTTCCATTCTGGTTGTTCCACAAAGGTCTTAAAACCTAGCTCTTTGCCCAAGATGACTAAAGCACCTCTAACCTGGCCTCTGCCCATCCTCAACCTTTCTACCACTGTGACCAGGGAACTCAACATACTATATGCAAATAAGACAACTGTTTATGCACTGTATATACTATGTACTGCAAACTATATATGTAAAACATGTACCGCTCCATGACAACCTGTATGCAACCTAACACGCATGTAAGCTGTGTGGTACAACTTTAACCTACTACCTCAGCCAATGAATCTGTAACCATATTCTTAAATTAAGCGCTGAGATGCCTTATGGCTCGATTTGCTATACAGATGTACAAATAAATAAATAAATAGCACCATGTGCTCAGGAATATTGGGATCTAAAACTACCCTCAATATCTCTTGTTGAGGCCATCCCAACAGATTTACCCCAACTGCTGTAATGCATGTGGGCGTGGCACAGTACCCCTTTTCTTAAATCTTGAATAACTGTAAATTCCCTATAATTTTAATTGGGTTTCCTGTGTAAGCATTGGGACATATATTCGACCCTACGAGAGTACACATTCTGAACATTTCTCTCCTACACCCACTGTTAATTAAGGTGTAGTCAGAATATGAGACTGTGCACAACGAAACCTCCAATCATCATGAACCAGGCAACTAGTTTTTTTTCATTTTAGAGACTGCACATACTTCAGAGACCACCAACGGTATATTAGTTTGATCTGACTGCTAGAACTTCCTTGACTGCTCCTTTTCCAAAGTTTCTGCAGCAGCAGGCGAAATGGCCCTTATGTCCACATTCAGTACAAATAGCAGCAAAGCCTGCACATTCATTAGCATTGGCCAAGTGGTTGTTGCTGCTGCACCTAAGACATCTCCTGTCCTTTTAGCCTGTCGGCCTCCGCTGACCCAGTATTGATCTTTCCTTAGGTTGCATTTTGCTTGGTGCTGACTTGGCCTCTATCATGCTGATCTCGGAAACACCTCTGATGGGACCAAGTCCCCTCTTTGTGGCTACTTGTTCCTTTTTTGTGGCTTGTTTGCACCTCTGAGAATGCTCAATGGCTTTAGCCATCTTGAGTACCTCTTCCAGAAATGTGTTCTCCTTCAACCAGATCTTCTCTCTAATCTGGTCATTTGTGCAATGAATTTCACGAGGCACAAAGCACAGAAACTGCAGAGACCGTCAGTCCCACATGCTTAGTGTTGTGGAAGAAGGGAACACAGGGCTCCTGATACTGATCTTTCTAGGGCAGCCTTCGACCTCCTAGATCACAATCAACTCAAACATGCATTAGAGAAGGTCGCAAACGGCTCCACAGAAGCTATTAGTTGGTTCACATCTTTCCTGTTGGACAGAAAAGCTAGGGTCCACTGGGGTGTCAACTTCTCCTTTGAGAGCACCATTGGATGTGGTGTACCTCAGGGGGCAACTCTGTTGCCTTTACTCTTTAACTTGTCCATTAGATTCCTGCGCCTGGTCCTAAACAAAATGGGAGTTTTTTTTCACCAGCGACGCTGATGACACTCTCCTAGTTGTGGAATTAAGTGGGGACCATGCACAGAATACCGTAAATGTAGCAACAAGCTGATTGAGAACCTGGATGACCAATAACTGGCTGTGTTTAAACGCAAAAAAGACACAACTAATGATTTTCAGCACACCAAAGACTAGGGTCAAACTAGACCACCATTATGGGTTCTTTCACATAAATGACTCCCAAATAAAGGGAGTTAATAAAGTGGTTGTTGCTGCTGCACCTAAGACATCTCCTGTCCTTTTAGCCTGTCGGCCTCCGCTGACCCAGTATTGATCTTTCCTTAGGTTGCATTTTGCTTGGTGCTGACTTGGCCTCTATCATGCTGATCTCGGAAAAACCTCTGATGGGACCAAGTCCCCTCTTTGTGGCTACTTGTTCCTTTTTTGTGGCTTGTTTGCACCTCTGAGAATGCTCAATGGCTTTAGCCATCTTGAGTACCTCTTCCAGAAATGTGTTCTCCTTCAACCAGATCTTCTCTCTAATCTGGTCATTTGTGCAATGAATTTCACGAGGCACAAAGCACAGAAACTGCAGAGACCGTCAGTCCCACATGCTTAGTGTTGTGGAAGAAGGGAACACAGGGCTCCTGATACTGATCTTTCTAGGGCAGCCTTCGACCTCCTAGATCACAATCAACTCAAACATGCATTAGAGAAGGTCGCAAACGGCTCCACAGAAGCTATTAGTTGGTTCACATCTTTCCTGTTGGACAGAAAAGCTAGGGTCCACTGGGGTGTCAACTTCTCCTTTGAGAGCACCATTGGATGTGGTGTACCTCAGGGGGCAACTCTGTTGCCTTTACTCTTTAACTTGTCCATTAGATTCCTGCGCCTGGTCCTAAACAAAATGGGAGTTTTTTTTCACCAGCGACGCTGATGACACTCTCCTAGTTGTGGAATTAAGTGGGGACCATGCACAGAATACCGTAAATGTAGCAACAAGCTGATTGAGAACCTGGATGACCAATAACTGGCTGTGTTTAAACGCAAAAAAGACACAACTAATGATTTTCAGCACACCAAAGACTAGGGTCAAACTAGACCACCATTATGGGTTCTTTCACATAAATGACTCCCAAATAAAGGGAGTTAATAAAGTTAAAACATTTGGAATGTATTTGAAAGCTTCCTTCAGCAAAGACGCTCAAGTCCTTCAGCTAAACAGGAACTGTTCCTACTACCTATGACTCCTTAAATCAATTTGCCCATACCTGAGCGAAGATAACTACTCTACAATTGCCAGACCAACCATTCTATCCAGGTTGGATTATGGCAATGTGCTTAAGTTAGGGGCAAACAAGGGACACATCACCAAATGCCAAATAATTCTAAATAGTTCCAGTCACAGTTATAAAGAGGAAAAAATAAATGGAGCATATTAGCGAGGATAGAAGCAACCTACACTGGCTAGCCATCGAGGATAGAATCACTTTTAAGGCCCTAACTTTGACACACAGATGCATCCATGAGAAGGCTCCTGCCTACCTAAAAAGTAAACTGAAGACAAACATGCCAAAACTAGCACTAAGATCAGAATCTAAAGGTCAAATAGAGATAGCCAGATTTAAGAAAGCAAATGGACTGGGCAAAGCATCATCAAAACTGCTGCTTCATGGAGTAGTCTTCCCTTACAAATCAGGTTAGAACAGAAATACACACGTTTCCGAAGAAAACTCAAGACATCCTTTAAATAACCTGCTACTACCCAGTGTTAGGGCTACCGACACCCTTTCTATGAGTAGAACTGTCTCGTAACTGATGTATGTTCCTATCTATTTGTCTTTAGGTTGGCGCCCAGATGCTTGCGAGCTTACGGCGCGATACAAATAAATAAATAAAATAAATGAATGAAATTAAGAATTGATCTCTAATACATTCCTTGTGATGCTCTCTCCAGAAACCACAAGTATCTGCTAGCCACCGGAGAGCTGTAGGAAACTGTTATATTATCTCCTCAACCCTTTTCTAAACCAGTATCGTTTCAACACAGTATTAACATCGGGAATGCAATGAAAATCCAATTTGTGATGCAGATATCACAATCATTTAGGACCTCCACAGCCTGATTTTCATCACCTTGGTCCACTCCCAGGTGTGGAAGTCTTTTGAATAAGTGCTGCTCCCAGTTCCAGTGCAATTAAATAATATTGCCTTCTTATGCCCATCATTAAACGTGGGTCCATAGACAGCAAATATGTTGAAACCCATCTTTTTAATCAGACAATTTGACTTGGAGTTCCCCCAGTGTCAGCAAAATAAACTTTGGCCCTGATATGTTCTGTTGTGCGATATTGTTAGTAAGACAGTGACAAATATGTAGGAAGCTATAGAACAGAGCAGTCTTAGACAGACCGCACACATAGCATGAAATAAAGGCTAATATGTGGCATTAAAGACCAAGGAAAAGGAACTATCACCTCCCATTGCGGAAGAGGAACAAAAGTAAATGCCAGATGGGTCTCCATCCGAACTCCCTGTGGCCTCTCTCCTTTGTGTAAAGACAAGGTACAGCTACAGATACAGCTCTGCTCTTCTCTCTCAGCATGAATGAAAGTGGGGTATCTCACAGGCCTTGGGACAAAGTGGGTCTGCTCTTGACCCGTCGTCACTCTTAAATTAGAAATAGTCCATAACACAACTGAGAAAGACCACCTTTACTTATAAGCTACTTGCAGAGAGAGAGGCCTTTCTAATGTCCTCAAGGTGGTCTTTCAACCATCCTCAGCCCCTTTCCATAAGAAGCCTCTCTCTTGGCAACCATGAACTCACCGTGCTCCAGATCCTTGAGCAAGTGGAACAGAAGCAGTAGGCAAGCATGGCAAGAGAAGTAAGGCATGGAAAAGAGTGAAGAGGAAAGGTAACTTGGGGTGGTTACAGCATCAATAAAATCCAACAATACATGACCAAATATGGAGAGGTACAACTTAATGACAATGTTAAGATGCACAACCCAACAATGGGCTTATGGCAGTTGCACTCACTAAATGCCGAAATGAGACTTGACCTTGAGGTTGTTAACTGGCACAACTTCACAGGCACTTTTGGTGAGTCTATGGGGCCCATGTTGCTCCCCTGACGTTTGAGCCCCTGACCGCCTGACCAGGCTCTCTGTTCCTGCTTCTGCAATAGCCACGATGGGGAGCTCCCTCGAAGCCTTCCAACTGCTTAGTGATTGGTTGGTTGGCTCCTGGTGTTCCAGGAACACAATCCCCTCGCTCACGGAGCTATGCTCCCTCTTACCTGTGAACAAGGCAGCAGCAAGGACACTTGCACAGCTGCACAGGCATTTCTGGTGAGTCTATTGGGCCCACACCCCTCCCCTGATCATCGAGCCCTCTTCCGCCTGCACATGCCCTCCACCCACTTCTGTGTTATCTGTGGTGGGAAGCTCCCTTTCCCCTTACGCCCTCCTCATCCATTCCCTAACCTGCCCTAGGCCCAGGGATTGGTTGGTTCCTTGACTAGCAGGAAAACAATCCCCTTGCTAGCTAGCTGTGAACCAGGCAGCAGTGAGGACCCTTGCACAGCTGCACATGCATTTCTGGTAAGTGTATTGGAACAATGGCCCTGCCCTAACCCTCCAGCCCCCTTCCTCGTGCACAGGCCCTCTCCCTGCATTTCCATGCAAGCCACGCGGAAGGCAGCTCCCATTCTACCGTCCACATCCGTCCCCTAGCCTGCCCTTCACCCTGACTGGTTGGTTCCTATGCCGGGGATTCAAAAGGACAGCTTCTTAATAGCACCTTAACAACACCTTCTGCATTTGTCGTGTTCCAAAGACAACCTTTTTTCCTGTGTGACATTATTCAGTGGGGGATATTTAATTCAATCCGAGATTGCAACTTCACACATAGCTATGATTTTGGGTGCCAGTTTTATTCAAAATGCATTAATGTGTTTACTTCAGTGGCATGTAATATCTTCACATTGTGTATAGGTGCTATATAAATAAACTGTCATATCATATCCCTACTGATCCTTCACATTATAATGCTTTTTCTTAAGAATATAGATTTATTTTTCTCTTTGTTCATTCTGAATTAAACCCACGTACCTCACTGCAATGATCCCACCTAACAATCTGGAATAAGAAATATTGCTGTTTTAATCAAAGTATGTTAATGTTAATGTTAAAGGTCATTTGTACCGCACACTATCACCACCGAAGTGGTCCCCTGGCGCTCTAGCGGCTCTGAAAAGGGGAGGGGGGGTGGGTTAGTAGGAATAAGCTGGAAAAGTGCAAGAGAGCAGTGATGTGCTGTTGGCAGCCTCAGCCTGGTGGGTCCGTCGGCTGGGCTTAGGGTATTTTATGGTCCGTAGTCGTCGTGTGCTGTTGTGCAAGTCTATGTGTGGTTTGTTTTGTTGTTGCATTGTTGTGAAGTTTGTGCGGATTGCTGCGTTTAAGGCTTGTGGTTGTGTTTGGTTATAGTTTGAGAGGTGTATGCAGAGGGATGGAATTGTTAGTTGGTTGGTTAGTTGGCATTGCTGTCCTTGCAATTGTGGGATTCCATCTAGGTCTGGTACATGCTAACAGTCACATTTCTATCTAGATGCCGCGCAAGCTAGGTTCATAATTCTAAGTGTGGTGCATGCTAAGAGTCACATATGCTAATAGTCACATTTCTGAAATTCTATCTAGGTGTGGTATTTGCTAACAATCATATTTCTATTTAGATGCAGCGCGGGCTAAGTTTGAGAATTCCGTCTAAGTGTGGCACATGCCAACAATCATGTTACTGCCTAGATTTGGCGCAAACTAAGCATGAGAATTCCATCTAGGTGTGGCATATGCTAACAATCACATTTATGAAATTCCATCTAGGTGTGGCATATGCTAACAGTCATATTTCTTTCTAGATTTGGCGCAGACTAAGCTTGAGAATTCCATGCAAGTGTGGCACATGTTAACAATCACATTTCTGTCTAGATTTGGCGCAGACTAAACTTGAGAAATTCATCTAAGTGTGGCACATGCTAACAATCACATTTCTGAAATTCCATTCAAGTGTGGCATATACTAACAGTCACATTTCTGTCTAGATTTGGCGCAAACTAAACTTGAGAAATTCCATCTAGGTGTGGCATATGCTAACATATGTGTGCTAGAAAATCCTCTCTGAGCCCAGTTTGCTTTCCCCTCTGCATATGTTGGCTCAGGTTACATCTGTCTAATTGCTTGTATGTCTGTAGAAAGTGAGAACATAATTCAGTTACCTTCCTTCAGTTTCTTTCATATGGAAACTTAATTATCTATACTAGAGTAAACTTCTCCCATGCAGCATCATTTGAAGGGGTAGTTTGGGTTGGAGAGACACTGTAATTGGCTCTATACACTTTCTAAAACCCAGCAGGGCATTCCTCCTTACTTCTATTGGCCCATTAAATGTCATGTTTCACAAGGGGGTTTATAAAGTGCAACAACCATCGCCCCAATTAGGAGTGAAAGCTAAAGATGATAATGCATTGACACATTCTTTTTTCAAAGCATTGTGTTACATGAAAATATGATATCAGTGAACATGACATATTCAGATTCTTTAAACTGTTCTCCCACTTCATGCCTGGTGTTTTTTTTTTTAAATGTGTACATTATGCATAAAATGTTCATTTTAAATTGCATATTTTCGGGTTGTCCTTCTCCATCCATATTTGTGTTCAGAGATTTAATTAATGGAATATTTCAAATGTTATATTTGAAAATCTATCCTTCAATTGTCAATTGTCCGCACAATTTTGAATTCAAATGTTTAGTATACATTAGTTGATCCTCATTTGTTTGGATTGATCATTTTCCATGGAAACCATATGTTGTTTGAAAAGGTATTGTTGTGCTAGCAGTGTGTGTCTGGTGTTGGTGGAACAAGGCGCTACTTAGTCGACTCGAGAACTAATCAACTTGTCCCCAGTGGAATTCCGAGGATCTTTTGTCCTCTTTCTGTTTCCGTGAACTGCTGCAACCAGACTACATACACACCACGCATGCGCAGAGCGCTGCGTGGTGTGCTAGCAGTGTGTGTCTGGTGTCCGGTGGCTTGGTGAGAGAGGCGAGGCTGCCGCTCCTAATCCACTGAAGGTATGACTTGGATGAGCCCATGGATGATCACAGGTGAACTGATGCACGCGACTTGTATTGGAGCAAAGGGCTTTTGCCTCCTGGGATAAGAACGTTGCTGCCTTTGTTTTCGTTTCCCTGTCGCTTGACTGCAACTGCGGGGCTTGGCCCTTTGAGCAGTCGAGTGAAACATGCAAATGTACAAATTAAAATGGGAGCGTCTGTGGGGCTACATCGTTTGAGCTAACGTTTGTTACAAGGGGCCTACTAAGTGTAAATGGTCTTTAATCTTTACACGTTGAAATCTGACATGTCTCCGACACTAAGAACATCAATCATGTCACTCAACTTAAAGTTCACCCCAATATGTCGCACATTGAATAGTGCCTTAAAACGCAAGATGGTGGACTCTGCTCTTGACATTGGGGAAAAGAAACTTTGTGTTGAATTTTGCAAACCCATGTATTTGACCTCTTTTGGTGTGAAAGAAGCAGAATTGAACTAAATAGTCTCCCCTGTTGGTTCCCCTGTAATAGCCTCCAAGAGCATGTCGATCACTGACACGCAATTACTGGAGGTGGAAGCACAGTCCGTCCCGACATTGTCATGTCACTTAGAACGGTTGACCTCTAATGAACTGCGACCTGGTAATGAGTAGGACTGTTCCATTATTCCTGCTGTTACCCTTGTGCCAAATTGTGGCGGCTACTCTGAATTTTCAATGCACAATATTAGTGCAAATTTCACAACAGCTGTTTCTATCTTCATTCCACCCTAGTGCGTAGAGCACTATAGCATCTGTATTGGAGACATTTCCCTAATAGCTTCACCTTCTTCTATATGTGCTCATGATAACGGTTCATATCAGTCTCCGAGTCTATTTGATGACTCTAATAAAACGGTTCACTTGTCATTGGCAGCTTTGCCTATGGAGGGCCAAGTGCCAATGATATTTAGTGAACCATCTACTCCTATTCGAAACCCATTGAGTCTACCATCATCCAATTTATATGAAATTACCATACGGGCTATGAACACGACAATTACTACACTCGTAAAATTGTTTGAAACATTAGACTTTAGCATTTCAGCTCAAGCAAAACAAATTGATTTATTAGTGAGTTGGATGAATGATAATGTGCTACAAAGTGCAAATCACCCGAGTAAAAAAAATACAGTCAATTGTACGAGGGAGCATGCAATGACTCATGATGCTTTTATTCAAATGCCTATTGTTATTGATTGTGGTACTGAGTCGGAAGAGCCCGTGGTGTGTGAAAAGTCACTTGTCTTTTGTATGGAAAATAAGATTGTCTTGCCTGTTGATGCTGCGATTTTGAGTGTGGACAAATCAGTCACTGACATTTCAAATCAAATTGTGATTAGTCCTCGTTCCCAAATTGTGGTAGTCGACAAACCAATGGCTTGTCAAGAAGTTGACAAACCGACAATGGATCGATTTTTAGAGCTGCCTGTAGTTTCTGGAGGGCAATCTGAGCAAAGTAAAAAAGTACCTTATAAGTTATTTCAAAATAAAACAGGCTTGATACGAAGGATCGAGAAATTAGGTATGACAAAAAAATCGAAGAAACAGCTCCTCCCTTTCGATCCAGGGCTAATCTAAAACAATTGCTAAATCATTTGATCCCGCAAGTGAATCCTGGGCATAAACTGAGAACAACTAATTATAGAAAAGTTCCCAGCACACTTGCAAATACAACACAGGATGCTTAGAATGTCTCTATGATCGAAGACTATCAACCATTGAATGAACTCATAATGACTATCTCCGATGCAAAACTGAGCTCTGTTGACACTCCGGATGCTGCTAAAGCTA
Organism: Ambystoma mexicanum; assembly: GCF_040938575.1. Classification (NCBI taxonomy): domain Eukaryota; kingdom Metazoa; phylum Chordata; class Amphibia; order Caudata; family Ambystomatidae; genus Ambystoma; species Ambystoma mexicanum. The sequence goes on along the minus strand of NC_090921.1, from coordinate 929,456,610 downwards.
GCACTGTTGAGACACAAGATGCTGTAAAAGTGAGCACTGTAGAGACTCCGGATGTTGCATTAGTAAGCTCTGTTGTGACGTCAGATGCTGTGAAATTGAGCTCCATTGGGACTTTGGATGGTTCTATAACATCCAATTACATTAAAAAAGGAGCGATAGCTCCAATTCAGAAGGGTAGTCACAATTTTGTACTGACAGACATTCAAGAGCAAATTGAGTGTTCTATTCCAAAATATATTGAACTTCAATGATCATGTGCAAATACTAACTCTAAACAGCCTCACATACTAGTGGCGAATCAGGGTCCCCGTACATTAGCACAGTCTCATCAGTTAACTGATGTTGAGGCCGTGAGTGTACCTGATAAAACACCTATTGCAACAGATCAAATGTATTAATCAGCAGTGCGTTATATTCAGGAAGTAGATCAACTAATTCCAATGTATGCAGTGTCTCATGCACAGGCGACAAGAGAAGTAAACAGACCTCTGGTGGACCTCTGATTGATTCAAGCTGATGCATGTCAAATTAACATGAATTGGGCAAAGCCAAGAGAGTTTCCTGTTAATTGTGAATCTCCATGTCCTCAAGAGAACATATCTCAGTATACCAATTCGGAAATGCATCCTAAATTTCAGGAGGCACTGGGACACACCAACTATCAAATTGATAATCAAATTGCTAAAGCGGTGCAAAGCTTTTTTGATCGCAATCTGCTATTGCATGTTTCTTCGAATCTGGACCCTTCACTGTCTAGGAAACAATCTATCAAATCGGGACATGTTGTTAACCCTTGTTCCCATGAATTAAGCACTAATCAAAGAGTGAATGAGACACCAAGAACGATGAACAAACAAGCCAAAATGAACATATACCAAACGTACCAATTTCTATTGTCTTAATCTCACCTTTCACTGCTTACACAATAAATAGAATGAGTATTCTGGCAATTTTCAATGAGATCAGTGCGTTAAGATGTATAACATCTGCAAACATTGACCAAGTCGATTTTGTCCAGAGTAACGATAATTTGATTACCAGAATATGGCTACAATCTCATTTTGTAAGAAACGCCTTGTGGCAGGCTAGGATGTATATCTTCGCACTGGGTTTCATCTTAGCTGTTGATCTGTTTACTCTTGATACAGAGGGCAATTTAATCCTGGAGTGTAATGCCAAAAATTCTGAGAGAGTGAAAATGCAAAACAACATTTATGGAGTGGGACAGTTAAGTAATGAAGAAGCACTTCAGTGCCTCCCTTCAGATAAGGTCAACTCTAGGCCAGATCTATAACCAAGAATTGAAAAAAGTAAAAATGTGATCTCAACAATTAGTTGAAACACATGTGGAAATTCCCATCTCTTCAACGGAAGTGCAGCCTTTCTGGCCAATTATGATATTATTATCTTGCAGGAGACGTGTCGAAAGGAAAAGCCAGCTTGGGAAGACCACTCTATAGTGTTCCATCCCGCCAAATCCTCTGCCCAGGGGCGTCCTTCATCTGGTATGCTAGTAGTAATCAGAAACTATAGGAATTGGCATCTCACTTGGTGGGCTGCTCCAAACCCCTATTTACTACTAACTAAGCTCAGGTTTCCAGGCAGAACAGTAGCAATTTTGAACATATATCGTAATCCAATGCGAATGTCGGATGACAACTATTTTTGTGATCTGGAGTGTTTACTCAATGTAGTCTCTGAATCCTCTGATATAACCAACACAAGTCCTGGGAGGATAGCTCAGCAGCAGTGTGCTCGCCTTGGAAGCACTACGACACCAAGCAACACAGGTTCAATCCCCGGGTCCACGCTTAGAAACCTATCATATCATATCATATCACTATTGTTATGGGAGATTTAAATCTACAGATTCTTCCGGAAAATAATCCAAAATATAACTTGGCCTGTGTAAAATGGCTTCTCTTAGCACAAATTAGAGGACTCCATATGTGTAATAGTGCACTTCCTGGAGACATGATTCCGCAAACAACATGGCAAAGAGGTGAATGCACATCAATAATCGATTATGCATTTGTTGACCTAAGCACGTTTGAGGTGGCTATGAGTTTCAGTGAAATACCTCAAGTCTTTAGTGACCACAATATGTTAAATCGTGTGTGGTCAGTTAATTTTGGGGTTCTTGACAGTAATCATCTTGGCTTTCCTCAGATGATGACAGTAAATAATGCACAAATGTGATTGAAATGGAACCCTCAATCGTTACTAGCCTTTCATAAACAGGTTGTGAATGGTTATAATGATGGCATAGCGGCAACTAATGACTACACCACTTATCTACATGGCTATCGTGAGAAGGTACTATCTCGTTCTCAAGTACAATTCCATCAGCGGCATGAATTTGATCTTTTGGTACAGGCCAAGAAGGCGCTATTGCACACCAATAAAAAGCTTGTTACCTCCTCTAATTGTGCTAATAAACATGAACAGATACGTGCGCTGCAATGTCAATATCGAAACTGGCTGCAAAGCCATCAAATACATTTTTTGCAAGTGGACAACAAAAGTATGTTGAGAAGTATTCTATGCCAAAATTCTGCTCAAACTCAGGCGTTTTTTGAACATTGGTAACAATTTAACTCAAAAATCAGTACAGATAAATGGTGTCAGCGAGTTAGATTGGGTAGCGCACTTCTCTAATCTGTATCAAAGTCTGATGGGGCAGGGGACTTATGCTTCCATTGAAGTTTGTAACTATGATGGTCTCATCATTGACTAGGAGGATATTCTTTTGGAAATTAGAAAACGTAATAATTCCCAAGCCCATGGCCCGGATGGGTTTAGCAACTATGTGTTTAAGCAAAATGCTGAAATGTGGTCTAAAATGTTGCATAAAATCTTTAACCAAATTTTAGTTACCAATAAGATCCCCTCCTCTTGGCTTTCCACAATAATTGTTCCAATATTTAAAAGGGGAGATCGGTCTGTCGCTAATAACTATAGGACGATCTCTCTGTTGGATGCTCCCTGCAAGCTATTTTCTAAATTTATACTGAGGGACTTCAACAACTGGACCCGAACTGAAGGTATTAGAGATCCATTTCAAACAGGCTTTACGTCCGGGATGGGAACCAGTGTTAATCCTATGACTTTATCATCAATTATCTTTAGTCGTTAAATTAGGAAGCAAGGTTTGTACATGGCATTCATAGATTTGAAAGCAGCTTTCGATTCTATCTCAGGGGAATTATTGATTCATAAATTAATTCAACGAAGCTGCCTGCGTTACATTATTTCCCTTTTTGAAGATCTGTATGTCAATAATACGACTCAAGTAAGACTGTCTGCAGATGGTTAACTTTCGGCACCAATCTCAGTGCATCGCATAGTAAGACAAGGATGCACACTGGCATCCGCTATTTTTAACTTTTTTTTATTTCTGACTTTAGCAATGCATTTCAAAACATAATCTCTGATTCCCCCAAAATTGGGCCAGGACTAAATGCCTTTTCTAATGTACGCAGATGACTTGGTCATTATATCTAAAACACCTGGAGGGCTTCAGAATGCATTGGATGCACTTGCCATATACACCCAAGACAATTACTTGACCATTAATCTTGGTAAACAAAGGTCATGGTATTCAATGTATTAGGCAAGCGTAGAGTTAAAGAAAAAATGTGGACACTCAGAGAGAAAAGCCTCCAAGTGGTTCATATGTATACCTATTTGGGGGTTCAAATAACTAGCCAAGGCGTAGCTGAATTGTATAAACAACTTCTGATTGATAAGATCAACACAGCCAAACATCAAATGATGATCATTCAACAGAGATTCAGCACATTTTCAGCTGTGCCTGCCTTGACTTATTATCAGCAGAAAGCCACACCAATTGTGTTATGCGCTGCTGAAGCCAGACCCATATTAACCAAAGAGTTTTGGTCCTTGTTAGAGGGGAAATTTTGACGTGGAGTGCTTAATTTAGCAAATTGCACACCACTTCCACTAATACGTTATGAACTTGGTCTCATCTCGATGTACAGTAGATACACCTGGCACGTGATAGCGTTATTTAGAAAGTGTATACTGGCCATTGGTATGAGCTCTGTTTTGGGTTTTCTGGCAGATTACGTGTTTTCGTCAATTGACTCGTTCATAAGTAAATGGTGATCTCATGTGGTCCAGTCTATTACTTGGATAGATGTTTCACTAACAGTTTTGCTCCAAAATCCAATGCAAGTGAAAACTAGATTGTTTGCCATGGAGTGGGCTATTACTTGTGAACAGAGCGCAAAATATTGTGACTGTGATCCAGAAGTGTATGGATCCAAAAAACACAATATACCAGAGGCATATTTGGTCCAATCTCCGTCTACTGTTCATAGAAATTATTTTCTATGGTAAATACTAAATCTGTGGCCCACAAGACAGGTCCTGATGCGTAGGAAGATCATTAATGAATGCTTGAATTTATGTCACTTTTGCCTGGATGATACAAAAAAACAAGATCTACAGCACCCATTGACTGACTGCAAGACACTTTTACCACAGTGCCAACAGCACTTTAAAGCAATTGTAGATCAATATGAAGTCAAAACTTCCACTACTTTGTGGCAAATGATCTACTCTGGATATTCTGTCAAAGTGAGAATTCGAATGTTGGCGCTGTTGTGTGGTCTCAAACTTCGGGAGAATACTGGGGTACTTGCTGAAGAGGCTTAAAGTTGTCATCAAAGATTAACATTTTTTTTTCTCTTTTTTGTATATATAGGTGAATGTATTTATGCTGTGACTCTTATTTGTTTGTAACTGTGGTGGTATTTGTTATTTTATCTGTTACTATTAAAGTAAATTTTTTCAGCTATCTCAATAAAACAAAAGGTCATTTAATTTGACAAGATCGGGAGTTGGTAATCTATTTTTCATTCTTCATTCTAATTCTTTCCAAGGTTAATGGTCAATGACCTCTGCAGGAATCTGCTTTTTTGAAAATACACTTAAGCTGACAACCAGACCATCAACAATCACTGCAAGGGTGGTCTTTCAGATTAGCTTGAAAAAGTAAAACTTTTGGATTTGATTTTCTGTTTCTGAGACATTTGAACTTGTGTGTTGTAGTTTGGAACCAATTCCTATTAACTTGAATAAACACTGTTGTCCTTAATGTGTTCCATATCTTGGTATGTTAATGGAGTTCTGTGAAATTATTTCTTTCCAAGAGCTGACCATGCATATTTACATGTTATGTCATTTTGGCTTCACAGAGGTTAAATGCTGCAAGACAGTTATAAATGTTCACATCTAAAAGAGAAGAATGTTCATTTTAAACAGTTTTTTTTTAAAACTTATGATAGAAATCAAATGATAAGCTGTTCCGATTAGCTTATCGCTTCATGTGTGTTGCACCCTGAAGTAAATTGCACTGAGATTGGGCGGGGGTGGCTGGCTGACATACCCCAGAGCAGATGTTGGGGGGAGGTGGGATTTGGTGTGCTGCTGCATACTGGTATGTTCTGTGCTCTATCACCACCTGCCACATCACCCTGGCGTGGTGCTGTTTGTTGTGGTGCATTACAGTGCAAATATCTTGGAAACAGTGCATCCTAGGGCCTGGGACTCAAGTTTTGTTCCTCTGTCGGGACCGGTCCTTCTAGGACCACATTGTTGTTTTGCCATTTCAGGCAACCGTCTCATGTGTGAAGGTGCTAGAATCCGGGTAAAGGGTTGGGGTGTCCAAATGTCTTTTAGCTAGTAATGTCTGGACGGTACTAACACAATGCATGATTTAGTGCAGATTAGTGAAACCTGTGGAATTGTATAAGGAGCAACGCTTCAGCAAGCCACAAACCCACAAATGTTGACTTGTGTTGAAAGGTTGGGAATGGGGTGGGGTGTTCAAGTGTCATGTAGCCAGTAATATCCGAAGGGTCCTAATGGGTAACTATGCAAAATTGGGTGCAGATTGGTGAGACAGTGTGGAATTGTATAAGGAGCAATGCTCCACCAAGTCACAAACTCATTTTGACTTGTGCTGAAATCCACTGAATGGCATGAGGTATCCAAATGTCATGTAGCCAGTAATGTCTGGAGGGTCCTAACAGGTAACTGTGCAACATTAGGTGTAAATGGGTGAAACTTTGTGGAATTGTATAAGGAACAACGCTTCGCCACAAATCCACAAGCCCACAAACACATTTCAATTTTTGCTGAAATCCAGACAAAGGGGTGGGGTGTCCAAAGGTCATGTAGCCGGTAAAGTAGAGAGGCTCCTGACAGGAAAGTATGTAAAATGTGGTGCAGATTAATTCAACCTTGTGGAATTGTTTAAGGAAGAAAGCGTTGCCACAAGCCCTGCCGCAAACAAACACTTTTTCACTTTTATAAAAATAAATATTCTAACTTTATAAATAGTGTTGCATCATGTCATTTTCCTGTGCAGTGATACAGAAATAATAAGGGACTTGTCCTTCATATAGCATTCATCTATGCCATCCAACATGTCTGGATAAAATTGGCTTTATTTTGTTTAAACCCTCTGAGCTTTACTGTGAAATATGAACATATTGTACAAGTGCTAAGTTAACTGCACATGGGCCTAATTGCATGTCCAGCGGTAACCGTGCCGGTGCTACCAAAAAGGTGCAAGGACTGCGCGCCGAGAAAGACCCTGTGGGAGCCGTGGCGCAGAAAGAAATTGCACTTCCTGTCTATTGATGGATTCAATGGTGCATTACCAGCCCCTGCGCAAGTAAAAACAAGCTGCACGAGGAATGCCCACAAAACACACCAATGCACACCAAAAAGCAAGCTAAAGGCCAAACAAGCCTCCGCGTACACCCCTGAAACACCATCCAGTACCCTTGTGAGATGGCGTGCCCTCCCCCACAAGCCCAGGCAGCACCCCAGTGAAAATGTGGGCCCCCCCTCGCAAAGCTAGACTGCACCCCGGCATAATCTCTTGCCTTTCCTTGCTAGCCCAGGCTGCACCCCAGCAAAAATGGGGGTTCTCTGTCGCAAGCCCAGACTGCACCCCAGCGAAATCGTGCACCTCACCTCGCAAGCCCAGGCTGCACACCAGTGAAAACTTGGGTCCTCTCTCGCAAGCCCAGGTTGCACCCCTGCGAAAATGCGGGCCCTCCCTCGGAAAGACAGACTGCACCCCAGTGAAATTGCGTGCTTCACCTCGCAAGCACAGGCTGCATCCCTGCAAAAACGCAGGCCCTCCCTCGCAAAGCCAGACTGCACCTCAGCAAAATTGTGCGCCTCACCTCGCAAGCCAAGGCTGCACCCCTGTGAAAATGCAGGCCCTCCCTAGCAAGCCTTCCAGACTGGACACCACCCCCAAGCCCTCTCACCTGTGACACCACCCAGGCAGCCCATTCCGGACTGGACACCACCCCAGGCAGCCCCATCCAGACTGGACACCACCTCCCAGCCCCCCTCACCCGGGACACTCCGCCCAGGCAGCTCACACCCGACTGGACAACACCTCCCAACCCCCCCTCACCTGTGACACCACCACAGGCAGCCCCATCCAGACTGGAGAGCACCCCTAGCCCCCTCACCTGTGACACCCCACAGGCAGCCCCTTCCAGACTGGACACTATCCCCAGGAGAGCCCACTACAAACTGGACACTCCCCAGGCAGCCCCTCCCAGATTGGGCAGCACCCCATACCCCCTCACCTGTGACACCCCCCCAGGCAGACCACTCCAGACTGGACACCACTCCCCAGGCCCCTCAGCTGTGACACCCCCCAGACATCCCACTCCAGACTGGACACCCCCCCATGCAGCCCCCCGCAGACTGGACACCACCCCACAGCCCCCCTCACCTGTGACACCACCCAGGCAACCCTGTCCAGACTGTACACCACCCCCAGCTCCCTTCACCTGTGACAACCACCCCCGGCAGCCCACTCCAGAATGCACAACACCCCCCAGCCCCTTCACCTGTGACACATGCCCAGGCAGCCCCCTCAGGACTGGAACCCCCCCAGGCATCCCCCTCCAGACTGGACACCACCCCCAAACCCTCTCACCTGTGACAACCCCCAGACAGCCACTCCAGACTGGAACCCCCACAGGCAGCCCACTCCAGACTTGACACCCCCAGGCATCCTCCTCCAGACTGGACACCACCCCCCAAACCCTCTCATCTGTGACACCCCCCAGACAGACCACTGCAGATTGGACAGCCCTCCCTAGGCAACCCACTCCAGACTGGACACCCACCGCAGGCAGCCATGTCCAGACTGGAAACCCACCCAGGCAGCCCCATACAGACTGGACACCACCCCCAGCCCCACTCTCCTGTGACACCACCCAGGCAGCCCACTCCAGACTGGACACCACCCCCAAGCACCCCTCACCTCTGACACCGCCAGGCAACACTCTACATACTGGACACCCCCCCAGTCAGCTCACTCCAGACTGTACACCCAGCAGACAGCCCCCTCCAGACTGGATATCACCCCCCAGCCCCCTCACCTGTGACACCCCAGGCAACCCCCTCCAGACTGGACAGCACCCCTCAGCTCCCCTCACCTGTGACACCCCGCTGGCAGCCACTCCAGAATGGACAACACCCCTAGCCCCCTCATGAGTGACACCCCCCAAGGCCACCCTCTCTGGATTGGACCCCCCCCCGAGGCAGTCCACTCCAGACTGCACACCACCCCAGTCAGCCCCATCCAGACTGGACACCACCTCCCAGCCCCGCTCACCTGGGACACTCCCCCCCAGGCAGCCCACACCAGACTGGACAACCCCCCCCCACAAGCCCTCTCACCTGTAACACCACCCAGGCAGCCCATTCCGGACTGGACACCACCCCAGGTAACCCCATCCAGACTGGACATCTCCTCCCAGCCCCCCTCACCCGGGACACTCCGCCCAGGCAGCCCACACCCGACTGGACAACACCTCCCAACCCCCCCTCACCTGTGACAACACCACAGGCAGCCCCCTCCAGGCTGGAGGGCACCCCAAGCCCCCTCACCTGTGACACCCCACAGGCAGCCCCCTCCAGACTGGACACTATCCCCAGGAGAGCCCACTCCAGACTGGACACTCCCCAGCCAGCCCCTCCCAGATTGGGCAGCACCCCATACCCCCTCACCTGTGACACCCCACAGGCAGACCACTCCAGACTGAACACCCCCCCAGGCAGCTCTCTCCAGACTGGACACCACTCCCCAGGCCCCTCAGCTGTGACACCCCCAGGCATTCCACTACAGACTAGACACCACTCCCCAACTCCCCTCACCTGTGACAGCCCCGGCAGCCCACTCCAGACTGGACACCCCCCCATGCAGCGCCCCCCCAGACTGGACACCACCCCACAGCTCCCCTCACCTGTGACACCACCCAGGCAACCCTGTCCAGACTGTACACCACCCTCAGCTCTCTTCACCTGTGACACCCCCTCTCCCCTGGGAGCCCACTCCACACTGGACAACATCCCCCAGCCCCTTCACCTGTGACACACGCCCAGGCAGCCCCCTCAGGACTGGATCTCCCCCAATCCCCCCTCGCTCCAGGCAGTACACTCCAGAAAGGACAACACCCAGGCATCCCCCTCCAGACTGGACACCACCCCCAAACCCTCTCACCTGTGACAACCCCCAGACAGTGTAACGCTCACCTGATTCCCGTAGAGGCGCCGGTCTTGACTGGGCGTATACCGTATCTTCAAAGGTGATGTGTAACACACGGCTGGCTCTTTGGGCTGGACCTCTGTGCACTGTATGTCTGACTCGAAGGGTAAGATGTCTGCAGATAGAAAATATGGGATTAAGGAACTGGGTCATTGAATGTCTCTCTCTTCTTCCCTTTCTCTTCTCCTGTAGAACCCCAAAGGTTAACGCTCTCACCTTAGGTAAGTGAACGCCGTGCTCTCCATCTGCCTCGGGGCAGGGTGCTGTAACCAGTTTCTTCACTGGATAAGGGGAGCAGGCCTCTTGACTTCAGAGGACTGCTGTCCGTCGTTTACTGCACGAACGGTAAGTTTCGAGTAATCCTAATGTCTTTAAAGTCTTTAGTAATGATGTCTCTTGTTTTGCAGGGTTCCGGCGATGGCGGATGACGGGCTGAAGTGAGTTGAAGATGGAGCCCGTGTGATGAATAGAAGCGCCTGGAAGCACATAAGTAAGCGCTTGTTGCCTGCTTCACGATGCGCTCTAACTGTCTTTTTATTTTGCAGGTACAAGTTCGGAGCGGCTGCAGGGTGCCGGAATACCCACTGGGTTAGATGTGGAAAGGAGTAATGGCACGTGAGTATTAAAGTTCCCCAATGTCTTTAAACGCACCTTGTTTTGTCTTTCAGATGCGGGATGCAGCGCCGAAGGCCTCCGGAGCGTGCGATGAGTTGGTAAGCTTTTGTCTTTCAGGTGCCGGAATGCAGTGTGAAGACCTCCGGAGCGCACGAAGAGTAGGTAAGCCTTTGTCTTTCAGATGCCGGAATGCAGCGCGAGGCGTTGGTGACAGCCGATGGACCAGGTAAGTGAAGAGCTGTCACTGAAGACCGTAATGCTAACCTGTTCTTTCTTGTCTTTATAGGTGTTGCTGAAGACTGGATTCAGGATGGTAAGCCTTTTTCCTTAGGCCCAGGATCAGATGCAGAAGACACGATGAGCGTTCTGCTGCAGAGGATGCAGAATAACGCAAAGCAAGATTCATCCATCGGGTGTGGTTTAAATAGCCTCCTGTAGTGCTTAGGTGTCTCCTTCCACAGCCACGCCTAGGTAAGAAAAGAGTTCCTGCTTTCCAGAAGAGTTCCAGTGTTCTGAATCTAGGGAGTGGCTCCTGCCCCACCCAACAGGAAAAGTAGTTCCAAACAGAAGAGGATCAGAGGCTCAACTGGCAGGCAAGTAAGCAGCATGGTCTGCTGCAGGTAAGTTCACCCAAGCATTATGAGCCCAGCGCTTCGAGCGCTGGGACTGGGCATATTTATGAGCCTGGTGCCACTGGCGCCAGGACTGGGTCCAAAAGGTTGGCACTCGGAACCTGGGTTATGGATCTGCTTCCAAGGGAGTTGGGAAAACCCTGACCTTTTGGAAGCAGAGATCATGACAGTACCCCCCCCTCAAGGCCCCTCCCAAACCGGGCTTCTCCGGGGGTTTTGGCTTGTCAGGAAATGTTCGGTGAAATCTTTTGATTAGGCGAGGAGCGTGGACATATTCAGCAGGTTCCCAGGATCTCTCTTGGGGGCCGTAGCCTTTCCAGTCAATTAGGTAAAATAGTTTAGATTTGGAGATCTTGGAGTCCAGAATGCTTTTGACTTCAAACTCGAGTTCTCCATCAACTAGGATAGGTTTTGGAGATTTAGTTAGTCGGGTTTGAGGTTGCACGGGTTTTAATAGAGAGACGTGGAAGACCGGATGTATCTTCATGTGCGGGGGCAAGTCCAACTTGACCGCTACTGGGTTTACTATGGTAGTGATGGAATAGGGACCAAGGTATCTTGGGTTGAATGTGCGTGGCCCTTTTAGAGGTAGATATTTGGTGGATAACCAGACTTGATCCCCTACTTGATATTGAGGGGCTTCCTTCCGATGTTGATCTGCTCCTTTCTTGTATTGTTCTTTAGCCCTTTGAAGGTGAGAAACAGCTTCCTTAAAGGCTTGGGTGATTGTAGAATGCAGGTAGTCTACTGCTGGTGTTTCAAGATCTTGGAGGGGATCCAACTCCGAGGTTCGAGGGTGACTGCCGTACAAAAGAAAAAACAGGGTTTTCCCAGTTCCCGAATGGACAGAGTTATTGTAGGCATATTCGGCTATCCAAAGGATGTCTTTCCAAGTTTTTTCCGTTTGTTGCAGCATGCAGCGTAAATACTGTTCCAGAGTTTGATTGGTCCTCTCGGTTTGTCCGTCGGTCTGAGGGTGGTGACTGGTCGATAGTCTCACATCAATTTGAGCCGACCGACAGCAACTTCGCCAAAAATGAGAAATAAATTGACTACCTCGATCCGAAATTAGAACCGAAGGAAAACCGTGCAGTCGGACGATGTTTTCGAGAAATTCTCGGGCCAGAGTTGCTGCTGTTGGCAAGCCTTTGAGCGGAATGAAATGCGCCATCTTGGAGAATAAGTCCACGATTACTAGAATCGTATTGTATCCGGAGCATGGAGGTAGATCGGTGATGAAGTCCATAGAAAGCGTATGCCAAGGGCGAGGTGGGATGTCAATAGGGCGTAAGAGGCCTGCTGGTCTTTCCTTTTGACTCTTGTTTTTGGCGCATACTCCACAGGACATTATAAAGTCTCTGATATTTTTTTTCCAAGACGGCCACCAGAAGTAGCGCTTGATCTTTTCTGAGGTCTTGGCCATACCGGGATGTCCTTCCATTAAAGAATCGTGATAACAAGAGATTACTTTTTTCTGTAAATCTGTGCTGGGTAGGTATAATCGTTCTTGGAAATACAATAAGTTGTCCTTTACTGCAAAGTCCTTTCCCTGCAGATGCCAATTCTGTATGTCTGCTGGAGTTACAAGTTGCCTGGCTTTATCCTTTACTTGCTCTATGGATTCTGTGGCGATTACACCCAGAATTCTTTGTTCGGGAATGATTGGTACAGGTTTAGGGTTGATCAAGTGTTCTTCCACTCCCATCCGAGAAAGGGCATCAGCTTTACCGTTCTTTGTACCAGGTCGATAGGTAATTATGAAGTCAAACTCGGCAAAGAATAATGCCTAACGGAGTTGTCTAGAGGATTGGGCTTTTGCGGTTTTCAAATATTGCAGGTTTTCGGTGATCCGTAATCACAGTAACGGTGTGTCGGGCCCCCAGCAGATAATGCCGTCAAGCCTTAAAGGCAGACTTGATAGCCAGAAGTTCCTTGTCAGTAATCGTGTAATTGATTTCAGGAGGCGAGAATTTGCGGGACCAAAATGCCACGGGATGCAACTGATTGGTTACCGGGTCCTTTTGTGATAGAACTGCCCCCATGGCAAGGCTTGAAGCATCAGTTTCCTCGATGTAGGGGAGTTCGGGGCGAGGGTGTTTTAAGATTGGTGCAGAGATAAATTTAGTCTTCAAATCCTGGAAAGCTTGTTCCGCCTCGGTAGACCATTCAAAACGTTTGTTTTTCTTTAACAAGGCAGTGATGGGCTGGACTATTCGAGAGAATTCGGGGATAAACCTGCGGTAAAAGTTAGCGAAGCCTAACATGCTTTGCACACCTTTTACGGAGGATGGTGATGGCCATTTGAGAACTGCATCGACCTTCTTTGAATCCATACGCACTCCGCCAAGTGATAATATGAATCCCAAGAATTCAACTTCAGTCACGTTGAAAACACATTTTTCCAACTTAGCTAAAAGTTTGTGTTGACGCAATCTTTCGAGGACCATTTTTACGTGTTTCCGATGTTCAGATTCCGATGAAGGATAAACGAGGATGTCGTCAATGTAAACAACAACACACACATCTATGAGCTCTCAGAGGACATCGTTCATCAAATATTGAAAGGCGGCCGGGGCATTGCAAAGTCCGAAGGGCATGACCTGATATTCAAATAGCCCATACTTGGTGCGGAAGGCCGTCTTCCATTCATCGCCCTCTTTTACTCGTACCAAGTGGTAAGCTCCTCTAAGATCCAGCTTTGTATATATGCATGCTTTTCTGACTTGGTCCAGGAGTTCAGGGATCAAAGGTAACGGATATCTATTCTTAACGGTGATCTGGTTCAGGGAGCGATAATCTATACAAGTTCTAAGGTCTCCTTCCTTTTTTGGAACGAAGAACAAAGCTGAAGAAGCAGGGGACTTGGAAGGACGAATAAACCCATTTGCCAGGTATTGATCCAGGTATTGTCGAAGGTGAAGGTTCTCAGGCTCGGTGAGGGCATAAATTCTACTACAAGGAGGAGTAGATCCAGGTATCGGGTCTATCTGGCAGTCATAAGACCTATGAGGAGGTAGAGAATTAGCCTGATCCTTCCGGAAAACATCTTGGTATTCTAGGTATTCGGGAGGTAACTGGGGAGTCTCTGAAGAAATTGCTGCCAGTGCAACACCAGGTGGAGGGTGACAAGTAGAGACACATTCTGGAAACTGGACCGTTCTTGCTCGCCAATCGATCAGAGGATTGTGTTTCTCTAACCAAGGTATTCCTAGAATAATCTGAAACTGAGGGGCCTTGATCACATCGAACACGATCTTCTCATGGTGTCCATCTTGACTTACTAGCGTCACCTCTTGAGTGGTATGCGTTACTGGCCCGGAGGCTATCTCCGTACCATCCACCGTAGTAATGACGTCCTTTACAGCCTTGGGAGAAAGAGTTAGATTCATCCTCAAAACCATTTCATGATCCACATAATTGCCGATGGCACCGCTGTCAACGTAAGCTTCAATTGCATGTAATCGATCCGGATTATCAGGGCTAATGAGGACCATAGGTATCACGGGAAGCAGAGATCATGACAGACAGCCACTCCAGACTGGAACCCCCCCAGGCAGCCCACTCCAGACTTGACACCCCCAGGCATCCTCCTCCAGACTGGACACCACCCCCGAAACCCTCTCACCTGTGACACCCCCCAGACAGACCACTGCAAATTGGACAGCCCTCCCTAGGCAACCCACTCCAGACTGGACACCCACCGCAGGCAGCCATATCCAGACTGGAAACCCACCCCAGGCAGCCCCATACAGACTGGACACCACCCCCAGCCCCACTCTCCTGTGACACCACCCAGGCAGCCCACTTCAGACTGGACACCACCCCCAAGCACCCCTCACCTCTGACACCCCCAGGCAACACTCTACATACTGGACACCCCCCCAGTCAGCCCACTCCAGACTGTACACCCAGCAGACAGCACCCTCCAGATGGGATATCACCCCCCAGCCCCCTCACCTGTGACACCCCAGGCAACCCCCTTCAGACTGGACAGCACCCCTCAGCTCCCCTCACCTGTGACACCCCGATGGCAGCCCACTCCAGAATGGACAACACCCCCCAGCCCCATCACGAGTGACACCCCCCAAGGCCACCCTCTCTGGATTGGACCCACCCCAGGCAGTCCACTCCAGACTGCACACCACCCCAATCATCCCCATCCAGACTGGACACCACCTCCCAGCCCCCCTCACCTGGGACACTCCCCCCAGGTAGCCCACACCAGACTGGACAACCCCTTCCAGCCCACCTCACCGGTGACACCCCCACAGGCAGCCCCTTCCAGACTAGACACCAACTCCAGACCCCTCAACTGTAACACCCCACAGGCAGCCTTCTCCAGAAGAGACACACTTCCCAGGCTGCCCCCCCCCCCAGACTGGACATCCCCAGGCATTCCCCTCCAGACTGGACTCCACCCCCAGGCCCCTCACCTGTGACGCCCCCCAAGCAGCCTCCTCCAGACTGGACACCTTCCCCAGGCAGCCCACACCAGACTGGACAACCCCTCCCAGCCCACCTCACCTGTGACACCCCCACAGGCAGCCCCCTCCAGACTGGACACCAACTCCAGACCCCTCACCTGTGACACCCCACAGGCAGCCTTCTCCAGATGAGACACACTTCCCAGGCTGCCCCCACCCCCCAGACTGGACTCCCCCAGGCATCCCCCTCCAGAGTGGACACCACCCCCTGCCCTCTCACCTGTGACACCCCTCAGGCACCCCCCTCCAGACTGGACACCACCCCCAGGCCCCTCACCTGTGATGCCCCCCAAGCAGCCTCCTCCAGACTGGACACCTTCCCCAGGCATCCCCCACCCAGACTGAACAGCACCGCCCAGCCCACCTCACCCCTGACACCCCCAAGCAGCCCACTCCATACTGGACACCCCCCAGGCATCCCCCTCCAGACTGAACACCACCACCCAGCCCCCTCACCACTGACACCCTCAGCAGCCCACTCCAGACTGGACACCACACCAGGCAGGCCACTACAGACTGGACACCCCCCAGGAAGCCCCCTCCAGATTGCACTCCACTACCATTCCACCTCACCTGGGACACCCCCACAGGCAGACCACTGGACACCCCCCTAGGCAGCCCACTCCAGACTGGACACCACCCCACAGACTCCCTCACCCGTGACACCCCCAGGTAACCCCTCCATACTGGACACCACCCCCTGCCCACCTCACCTGTGACACCCCCCCAGGCACCCCCTTCCAGACTGGACACCACCCCCAGGCCCCTCACCTGTGACACCCCTCAAGGCAGCCCCCTCCAGACTGGACAACACCCCCCAGCCCCCTCACCTTTGACACACCCCAGGCAACCCCCTCTGGACTGGTTCCCCCCAGGCAGTCCACTCCACTCTGGACAGCCCCCACGCATCCCCCTCCAGACTGGACACCACCCCCAATCCCTCTCACCTGTGAAACCCCCCAGGCAGCCCACTCCAGACTGGACACCCACCCCAGGAAGCCCCATAAAGACTGGACACCACCCCCAGTCCTTCTCACCTGTGACACCACCGAAGAAGCCCACTCCAGACTGGACAGCACCCCCATCCCTCCTCACCTGTGACACCCCCCAGGCAGCCTACTCCATACTGGACACCCCCTAGTCAGCCCCCTCCATACTGGAAACCACCCCCAGCCACCTCACCTGTGACACCCGCCCAGGCAGCCCACTCCAGACTGACATCACCCCCAGCCCCCTCCCCTGTGACACCTCCCGGGCAGCCCCTTTCAGACTGGACACCCTCCAGGCAACCCCCTCCAGACTGGACCCCCCGACATCACCCTCCAGACTGGACACCACCCCCAGCCCCCCTCACCTGTGACAACCCACAGCCAGCCCACTCCATGCAGTCCCCTCCAGACTGCACAAAACCTGTCAGCCCTCCTCACCTATGACACCCCCCATACAGATCACTGCAGACTGGACACCACCCCAGACTGCCCCCTCTAGGCTGGACACCACCCCCAGCCACCCTGACCTTTGATACCCCCCAGGCAGCCCACTCCAGACTGGATTTCACCCCCTAACCCCTCTCACCTGTGACACCCTCCAGGAAGCCCTTTCCAGACTGGACACCCCCAGGCAACCCCTCCACACTGGACACCACCCCCAGCCTCCCTCCCATGTGACACCTCCACAGGCAGCCCACTCCAGACTGGAGACCCTCCCAGGTAGCCCCTTCTAGACTGGAGAACACCCCCCATATCCTCCACCTGTGACACCCCCCAGGAAGCCCAATCCAGACTGGAAAACACCCCCCCAACCCCCAACACCTGTGACACCCCCCAAGCAGACCACTCCAGACTGGACACCCCCCCAGGCAGCCCCCTCCAGACTTGACACCACCTCATGCCACTCAGAAGTGATGCCTCCCAGGCATCCCACACCAGACTACAGGCACCCCCAGGCAGCCACCTGACAGTCTCCCACAATACCAGTGCAATGCATATCTGCAGCTTACAAGAACCTCGGTGATCTGCCTGCTCCATGAAGCGGAACACTAATATGTCCACAGCAAACATGATCAACAGGAAGTACCGGAGATCCATCCAAGACTGCAGCATCTGCTGAAACACCGCTCAAAACTTTAACTAGCCACCCCATACACATGAGACAAGTGAATGCGATGGCAGTGGCATGTGCATGTGGGCCATGGCACATTGCCAAGGCATCAAAGCACACTAACTGAATGTGTGCCCACGACAGAAGTAAACATACTAATAAATATGAAATATACACAAAAATTGGCCATGCATGTCACCGCTGAGCATCAGTGCCATGGGTGGAAGAGGTGTCAAATTACCTGACAGGGAACAATAACATGACAGGGCCATGCATGGGTTATGGGAGGGCAGTCAGAGAGTGCATGAGTCACAGAGACCGGAGAATTGTGTTGCCACTCTGAAAGAGCAAACATGGCTCACTACTGCATTCCTGTGTCCGAGGAGGAGCAACCCATGAAAGAAGGCAGTGTGTGACTGCACATGCTGGTGGGCATGTCTGCATCACATGGGTTTAACACAGCAATGACAAACAAAAGTGCCATTAATGCGACCATGGAACACCTCCACAATGCGTCCGCCTACCTCCACCCCAACCACACTGATGGCAAACGCACAATGATGCTGCACAGCTAAAAGCAAATGAAAACGTAAAGTGCAGACCCAGCTGTCTGATGGACCCACCCCCACATGTCAGGCATATGCGCATCCTTCGAGCTACACTCAACACAGCAGCAACACACATGCATGCATCCCACAAGACACATAATATGCAATGGAGGGATGCACTTGCTGAAAAGTGAACTACCAAAGTTGCTGACACACAAGTGAATGGCATGAAGTGTGGAATCTTACAAAATCAAACATGTATTGCAAATAAATATTTATAATTAAAATGGGGAATAAAGAGGGTTTTGAACTTAATCTTCACAGCCACTGGGAGCCAGTGCAGAGATTTCAGTCCTGGAGAGATACAATCCCTGGGCTTGAAGCCAAGGACAAGTCTTGCAGTCCTGTTCTGGATGAGTTGCAGAGGGCGGAGAGTAGAAGCAGACAGATTTAGAAAGAGACTGTTGCAATAGCCCAGCCTAGAGACAACCAGAGCTCTGGAGACAGTGAGCTTCTGGGGGAACGAGAGGAATGGAAGAACACCTCTAAGGAGGTGCAGCTGGTAGTGTGACTTCTTAGAGACGTCAGAGATGTGAGGAGAGAAAGAGAGTCTGGAGTCGAAGATTACCCCAAGGTTTTTAGCCTTTCAGGTGGGAGCAGGAAGAGGGCGGCTAGAGAGCTACAGGAAAGGAGGGAGTGGGTGAGCCAATGAGGAGAATCTCAGTCTTACTGGAATTAAGGCAGAGGTCATTGGTGGCACACCACTCCTGGATAGCAGACAGACAGTCAGAGATGAGGGATGGAGAAGAGGTGGCCGAAGGGAGCTTGAAAATGAGCTGAGTGTCATCCGTATAGCACTGACAATTGGGGCAGAGAGTGGCAATGTGGTGGGCAAGGAGTGCCAGGTATTGGTTGAGTAGCCAGGGAGAGAGGTTAGACCCCTGAGGGACACCACAGATAGAGAAAAAGATAGCAGAGAGGAAGGACCCAAATTTTACCTGGGAGGATCGGTCAGAGAGGAAGGAAGTCAGTCACGCCAGGGCCTGATCAGTGATGCCAGGTTATCACTGAGACAATTTAGCAGGATGGCATGGTCGACAGTGTCAAAGGCAGAAGAGAGATAAAGTAAGATGAGGACACAGGGGATGTTAGAGTCAAGGTTGGAGAGCAAGTCTTCACGGATGTTCAGGGGAACAGTTTCCGTGCTTCTGGCAGCTCTGAAGCCAGAATGATGGTCATGAAGACAACCAACAGATTCAGTGTGGAGATTAATCTGCTGCAATGGCCAGTTTTTCCAGGAGCCTGTCCAGGAAAGGAATGATGGAGATTGGGCGATAGTTAGCTGGGCAGGAGGCATTGGCAGAGGGTTTCTTAAGAAGAGGGTGCAAAAGGGAGTGCTTCACCTGGGATGGGAAGACACCAGTGGCAAAGGAGTGGTTGCAGGATTCAGCCAGGGCAGGGGCCAGGGTGTCAATGTGGTCCTTGATGGTTTTGGAGGAACAGGGGTGAACCTATTTTGACGAGACTTTCATAGATCGGACTTGTCTAGAAACCTTGTCAGCGGAGAACAGGGGAAAGGCAGAGAAGGAGGGAAAAGAGGTGGCTGCAGAAGGGCCAGAGGAAGAGCAGGGAGTAGACCGAGGGAGGGGGGAGGAGGAGAGTGAGAACAGGATGTCCTGAGCTTTAGAGATGAAGTGAGAAGCCAGTGCCATGCAGAGGGCCTGGGAAGGGACAGGAGAGATAGATACTGCGGTTGGATTGGCCAGTTCCTTGCAGATTTTATTTTAAAGAGTTCAGCCGCATGGTTAGATGCCGCTGAGACACGGGCTTGGATAAGAGCTCTCTTCTTGGTGAGGACAGAGAGCCGGTGTTGCCTTTGGAGCAGGCAGAAGGCCAGTTTGTCAGAGGATGTACAAGAAGCATGCCATCCCTGGGGGCGTACGCAACCTGTACTGCTCATGTGTGCCTGCAGTCCCTCCATTGCCTATGCCCCTGTCGGTGCCGGGGTAGGCACAGTGGTAACCTCAGGAGCTTTGCCTTGGACTCCCAACATGGGCAGTGATTTGATCTCCACCAGATAAGCATTGTGGGTGGGACTGGTGCACAGGGGGCCCTGCTGGTACCTTGGCCAGAAGGCACCCTGGAGGACGACTGGCGCACAAAGGAGGAAGACACAGAGTTGGTCACAGCAGGGGAGTGTCCCATGGAGTACAGCACAGAACAGGCATTTTGCAAGCAGTACACAAGGTGGTATAGCTCACTGTAATGATGTGCAAGCAGACTACGAGTAGGTTGCAGATTATCACTAATTATACCTGTCTGCCTCATCAACCTGGCCAGCAGGGACAGCACATAATCCCGGATGTACACATCACATGGTAAGGGCGTATCAGTCTGGGTGGACACACCAGCCGACAACTAGCGATGGGTCTTGGTGAAGACATCCCTACAGGTGCACAGTGCTGCATTTGATGGCACAGGGACATGATTTTGAACAGATACCTCCATGGTGGCCTGCACATCCTCATGCCCCTGGGACAGAAATGCAGTATGCACACCCACATCAAGACTCCCACCTGACCACATGGGCTGGTCTTCAACCGCCACATCCTCCACCTCCGTCAACCTGGATGATTCCAGGGCATCTTCCACCATGGATGGCCTCTTGTCGCATCATTTGGCCCCACCGCTGCTGAGGAGTCCACTCCCACCATCACCTTCTTGGACTTACCCCCAGCAATTTCACTGGCGCTGCCACAGCCACATCATTCTCCGAAGATGAGATATCATGGGTACATGGCTGTGGCCTGCTCCTCTGCCTGCTTACACCCTCTTCATCAAAAGAAAATGGAAAAGGAGACACAGAACAGCAACATCAGTGTACTGCACCAAAGCTTGTGCAGCGTCACTAACTTTCACAGGAACATAACTTGTCAAGGGAACAACCATAAACCTCCACACACATGGACATGCAATCCACATCCACCCAACAACTGCCTAGCCATCACTCCACATGATCACAGCAAACTACATGCCACTGTCACAACCAAACTATTGTGTATGCCATACACACATGCGTCAATTGCACATGTGAGCATGCCGTAGCAACAAGCACATACACATGTCATGCACACACATCAACTCATAGGGCCAAAGCAGTGCCATGACAAATCACATCAGAGTCTCTTGAACTGCAATGCCTTAACTTGACTAAGCCAGACCTCCAAATGCTGGTGTTTCATCCAGGCGTGAGTGATGCAAAGTCACAAATTTCCATTTTGGGCACATACACATAAGCATCATGCATGCACTTGACATGCGCAATACTAAATCAACTGGCACAATTGCCATCCTGGAACATCACAAACACAAGTAACATTGCATGTGAATGGTCTGCAAGACAGCACTACAACACACAATGCAAGTAAGATCACATTTAAATTCCAAAGAGGTCCCAATGCACACATGGAGAACAATGTCTGGGGCATGCAGGCAGACATCTGTTTCAGAAGCATACTTGCTGCAAGCCTAAGGGGGTCACTGCCAACCTTCTGGCACATGCACAACACACTTGCACCATACAGCAGTGCACCACATGGCAACTCACAAGTCAACTCCAGACGTTGGCGTAATTCACAGACCTGGGTGTGCAGCGCCAGGTAAAACCTTTCCAGGACCTGCATGTTGTTCCCCAACATCTGGCACCTGCGTGTGCACAGTGCCTCTCTGCGGTAGCACCAGCCTAGATGAATTGCAAGGCCTTGCCGTGGGTCCTAGATTTAAGATCAACCAAGCGCTTGTGAACGGTCTTGAAGGAGTGCACTGCAACCCCCTCCACATTGATGGCATTCATGATCCCGTCCCAGATCTGCTGTTGTCCTTCCTTGCCACGTTGCATCATAGGGTTGAAGAGGGCATCATAATGCTGCAGGACCTTTGCCACCAGGATGTTGACTCCCGTGGTGCTCCCAAGGGGTTGTCGCTCTGGTCTGAGGATGATGGTGCAGACATGGAAAACCCCGAGGCAGTTGTGGGTGGGGAAGGTGATCCTGGAGCTGGACTGGTGGTGGAATGGCACGGTGGGAGTCCAATGCAGCAGCTGAGTTGGTCACAGGGACGGAGACAGGAGCATAGACAATGGCTGGACAACAGGCACTCCAATCACAGTGCAGGTGGGCAGCAGGCACACACACTGTCCAGGCAACAGCAGATGGCAAAGCTGGAGGCAGCACAGGGGAGGCAGGTAAATGGCATGGAGGCATGAGCATAGGTCTTCCTTGTATCGCAATGATGGCAGCCATGAACAGCGAGAAGGGACTTTGCACGTAAAAAATGAGAAAAGCGTGGACACGTGAAATCAGAGGAAAGGCAATCAGCGCGTAACTTACGTGACACGCGCTGCACACAAAAGTTGAGCATGCCATAATCTGAGATACATTAGTACGTGTAGAAGCAACTCTGAAATTGTGTGCAAAGGGGAGGAGACGGACGAGTGTAGTACTGTGTATTTTGGGGGGCCGTGCAATCCGTTCACTTCAGGGTGCATACAAACTTCTTATTTTGGTAGGGGATTTGCCTCCACGCATACACACATCTACTTTTGATGCTTGCGAGGCTTACAGGGAGTCGCATATGCATTTTTTTCAACTCTGGGTGCCCCTGTGTATCTCATACCACTATTCTTACCTTTCTGGTAGCTTTCCTGGGTTCGCGTATGCATTATTTTTGTTGCTAGGTGCCACTGTGTATCACATACCGTATTTTCCACACCTGAGGTACAATTAAGCCTTGCCGGTCCACAGAACTACATCTTCCATCTCATAGATTGCCCCCTCATTTAAATTGCCCAGGACAATTACTTGGTGTGCCTTCCATATTTCCGTTACACATGGAACATGAGTGGAAAGGCCCCAAGAGCAAGAGGGGGCAGATGGGGACTGGGTCAGGGACGTGCTGTGGAAGCAGCTGTCCCAGCCCCAGGGGTTAATGCCAAACCACAGGCCACTTGTGGTCCAGCATCTGAACCCCACAGTGGTCCCAGCCACACAGGGGTGGCACCAACACCTCGTGGCAAGAAGGCAAAGCACAGGCACAGGGCACTGGCATGTTGAGGAAGAAAAACTTCTATGATGAAGAACTCAAAATCCTCATGGACTATGCAACCATTCACCACTGTGACATGTGCAAGCATCAGGGAAGCACACATACACCAGCTCAGCGTATGGTGCATTGGCAGCATATCACAGTTGATATCAACGCCTTAGGGTTTGAGAAGTGCAGTGCTGCACAGATAGTGAAGCACTGGAATGATCTCAACTGTTGCACCAAGTACAAGCTGAGTGCCAACCTAGCCTCTCCTCTGACAATTGGAGGGGGGTAACTAGAGGAGGAGGAGCTAACCGAGCATGAAGAGGCTATGAGCCAATTAAGTCTACTGGAGCGGGTGCAAGGCATAGAACACCTGGGAAATTATGAGGACACGTCTGGTGAGTGTACAACATTATGCATCCTGAGTACGTGAAGTAAAGCATCACAACGATGTATAATTGTGGTGCACATCTGGCTGCATTGGAATGAATGCCCTGGGTGATCCATGTCATCTGATGTACTGACTCCTGTCCAGTGTACACAAGAGTGAATACAAACCATGCATCTTACATCAGTTGAACATGTCTGGGTGACAGTACTCATCCCCCACTAACATACCCCCTCAACATCTGCATCAAGATACCACAACATGCACAGTTGTTTGCTGAATCCTTGATGTGAGTGATTCTGCTTTGCTAGACATGTGCATGTGTCCGAAATCCAAGTTACACTTCATGCCCTGCAGGGTACAGAATCTCTTTTCACACATGTATGTATGTGCTTCCATGCTAAATAGAACACCCGAGAGGACACCCAACATGCCTTATGGAGTGCCCTGAGTGAGTGTGCATATGTCTAGACTGTGCACATCCCTGCTGCCCCAATGGATATGACTCCTGAGTCAAATCATTATGAGGCCTACTCCCTGTTACCCTCCCACCCTCAGCCCACACTCCATGGGTCCATGCCCCTCTCCCTCTTGTGGGTCACTGTACCTTCTTCCTATGTACAACTCCATAGACTTAATCTCTCCACTTCACGGATCTTGCCAAGGAGGTACTGTTACAGCCATACAGCAACTGGGACAGTTTCCTTTTACCCAGATGTACAGCATGTTCCCATACAGTCCATGTACCAAGACAACACTGGTGTGGCATGTGATGGATGCAGACTTGGACGTGGATATGGTGTTTCATATGTGTGTCTGCCTGTTGCCATGTGTCCTTGCCCATTGCACTGGTATAAGTCAACAGTTTGCGGTACAATGGGCCATAATGTGCTTCTTAACTTCCCTGTTTTTTGGAAATGTGTCCATTGGCAGCACGGCCCTGAGGAGGGAATTGTGTTGCCAGTCTGCTTATGTCAGGCTCAGATAGATTGTTGTCCATAGTGTGTGGATGTTGTATTTCTTATGGCGACATACCCTGCATTTTGTTGCATGGCAGCAATGTGAAACACATGTTTACTGTAGACACGTTGCACATGACTCCACATGTCTTTTTATGTCCATGTGCAGGTGAGAAGGCACCATATACAGAAAAGGAGGAGGAGGATAAGGAAGAGTCTGTGGTGCGTCAGATCACCAGTGGAGGATGAGGCATAGCATGCCGTGAGAAGCCACTGGTGCTACAGACTTCCTGAGCCATGCTGCGGACACTTCTGACTCTTTAGACTCAACTGGCTTTAATGCTGAACCGGATGTGCAATCCTCAATGCTGGCTGAGTCGAGTGCACCAATGGGTGGAGCAGTTGGGGCCTTGAGTTTGCAGGGGGTCAGGTGCCTTCACAAGGCCAGTCAGTGGTGGCACGGCCATCTGTGGTGGTTATGGCTAAAAAGCCATGCTCCCATGTATTGGTTTCTGGTCCTAGGGCTGATGTCCAAGCGAGTTTTGCAGTCCTGCAGCCAAGGACAGGGGTACCACAGCAAGGGCCATGCTCCCATGGATCATGCAGGGGTGGGCCTGCACACATAGCAGGCATGTGCATTCTGAGCAGAAAGATTGGGAACAGCAGATATTACATTCCGCACACCGATAGGGTGCTGCCTTTGAGAGTTTGGCTGATGGCATGGGTAGTGTGACCACTTCCATGATCACCCCAGCAACACAGGTGGAGCAACAGTTGCAGGTCCTGCGGTCCACATGCCGCTCCCACAGGCTGACAGGATGCCAACATCAGGGGCTGACGGGCAGATCTGCAGTGTCTGCAGACATCCCTGATTACAGAAGGTCAGACACACAGAGATGCCCTGAGGCATGAGTTGTTGGCCCACAGAGCTGCAATCCATGAGGAAGAGGCAGCCAGCAGAAGTCTGTTTCACCAGGAGATGTTAGCCTCAAGGCAGACAGTCTCAGAGAAACTCTGTGCAACCAGTGCCGATGTACATAGTGAACTCCAATCCCTAGTCTGCTGGTACATTAATCTGTGTCACGCATGGTAGCTGCCACTGAGGACTAGGCCAGGGTACTGTGTGGTGAGTCTCCAGCACCACCTCCACCTTTAGATTCAACACAGGTGGGGGGTGCCAGCATAAAAATGCCTCCCGGTCCACCGTATCCATGCGGTCTATAAGCTCATGGAGTGGAATCTTTTTTTTCTTTATTTTTATAGGACGTTGACATGCAACCTGCAACTCCCCCCTTCTTGGTGGACCCTCCCTTGCCCCGGACCATGAAGGACATTTTTTTTTTTGATTCTTTTGTAGACCCCCGGCATGTTGGCATGTTATTTTTGAGTTACACTTTCCAAGTTTAATTTTATTTTAAATGTTGACTTGAATTGTGCTGTTGCCCTCTCAAGGCCTTTAGATTTCCAACGGTGGACATGCAGGCATGCATAGTGAGGTCATCTTGCATGTGTGCATGCTGCGCAGGAAGACATGTGCAGGTAACTATGGGTTCAGTGTATCCTCGCACATGTGTTCTGTCTGAATGGTACTTCACTATTCCTGTTGTAATGTCTTCACCCATGTTTAAGTAATCCGTAACGTGGTATTGAATGCTGTCCCGGGTTAGACACCCTGCACCCTTTGACTTCCATGCTCCCCATGCCCTCCACCAGGCACTGGCCCTCCTGTCCCTAATTCTGAGACACAGTCCCTGGTGAAGGTAATGTGGGATTCACACCATGCTGGCACAGTCAGCGGGTAAGCATGAGCACTGTCTTGCATGTTGCGCATGCGTCAGGTTTTCTTTTCTTTTACTTTTAAGTGTTACCTTGAGTTGTGCAGTTGCTCTCTCAAGGCCATGACATTTGCAGTGGTGGACATGCAGGCATGCATACTGAGGTCAACTTGAATGTTTGCATGCTTTGCAGGATGGCATGTGCAGGTAACTAAGTGTTCAGCGTATCCTCACACATGTGTGCTGTGTGAATGGTACTTCACTATGCCTGTTGTAATGTCTTCAACCATGTTGTTTCAGTAATCTGTAATGCGGCAGTGACTGCTGTCCCGGGTTAGACACCCTGCACCCTTTGACGTCCATGCTCCCCATGCCCTCCACCAGGCACTGGCCCTCCTGTCACTAATTCAGAGACACAGTTCCTGGTAAAGGTAATTTAGGATTTACACCATGCTGGTGCAGTTAGCGGATAAGCTTGAGCACTGTCTTGCACGTTGAGCATGTGTCATTGTTCGCCATGTTTGCTGCATGGGTAATTTTAATTGTATGTGATTTGCAAGCTACCATGCAAGGATATTTATTTAGGTTGTACTCATGTCACTGTGTTACCTCCCTCAGTCAACTCATGTATGCCCGCACCTACTGTGGTGTAGTGCATGTCATTGGCCATCTCTAATACAGGCAGTGCACTCCTTGATGTGTGTTTAACGTGGACTTCCCTCTGTGTTTCTCTCCCCTCTCCCTCTCTATTGTGCTACGCTTCCCTCATGGGCAGGTCACAGTCTATGACCTGTCACCCTCTTGCACCCTGTAGTGCTTCTTCAGTGGGTGCTTTCTGCATATTTTCAGGGTCCAATCATGTGTTTTCATGGATTTGCATGTTCTTTCTGTTGTTACTATGCATGTCATTGCAATTAGGGTATGCGTCTCCTAGTGGGTTGGATCATATGCAAGGCAGGTGAGTACCCTATGCAGGTAAGTGAAGGGCATTTGCAGATGCTTTGTGGTGTTTGGCTGTAGAGTCTTGCACTCTGTGTGATCACTTTGCATTGACTTGTCTTGTGGGGCACCAGTACTAATCATGGGTGCATGTTTGACAGGGTGTGGTTCGATGATAGATCTGAGCATGGTGTTGTTTCTATGGATTAGTGGGGGCACTGGTTTCATATTCAAAATTGTGGGAGTTCCAACTGTGCGGGCCTTTGTTGAGAGTGGGAGGCAGGGCCAGCTGTTTGTGGCCTGTGTGGTTGTGCTGGTATGTGTCTCATTGCACTTTGACCATGTGTACTGAGTGGTTCTTCACATCCCTTGCCATGTTTCTGGGGTAATGGTTCAAGGGGGCATTTGGCCTCTCTTGCTTACGGTTCCACAATTATGGTGTGCAGTCCCAGTTACGAGCCACAACCATGGAACCATTGATGCACATTTCTGGGATGCTATGTTGTGAACCAGCATATTACGTTGTGCGGTGTTGGTGTTTCCACATGCATGCCCCATGCATGCTGCACCATGGTGTTTGCAGCTTCAAGTTGACCACAGCTGGGTGAATGGTACTGCTGCATTCAACTGAATGCACAATTGGACCAATTGTATGCTGAGACAATGGGCCTCATTACGACCCAGGCGGTAAGGGGTTTACGGCAGCGTAAACAGCGCCGACCCTTACCGCCTGAGTACGAGGTCCCTTAGCGCCATGGCGGATTTAACACCTGCTTTTAGCAGGTGTTAAAATCCATGGCGCTAAGGGACCATGGAGTTAATTACGCCACCGTAATTTACGGTGGCGTAATTAACGCCTTCCCCACTCCCATTATGCCCTATGGGGCAAAAATGGGAATGGGGAAGGGTAAATGGGGATTGGGGACTTACCGCCCCGCCAAGGTCGGAATGGGGCGGTAAGTCCGCCAACCACCATGGCAGAATTGCAACCTTAGCGGCATGGACCATGGTGCTAATAGCACCATGGTTCTCCGCCAAGGTTGTAATGAGGGCCAATGAAGTCTGCATTGACCTTGCACTTTTACTTTGCATCCTACGTTAAGCATGCATTTATCCTTGCTTGCAGTATCACATAGCTTTGTCTTGTCTGCTTATGTCGTCCATGGCAGTTGCCTTGGTGGCCATCCTTGCAGTGTGACATCAGCCTCTGTGAATTGATGCCTCAATCAGGATCCTGCCTGGAGTGCAAGAGTTGAGTATTTGTGTGCTGGCCTTCTTGTGTTTTGTATCATGGGCTCCCATGACTGTGTTCACTGCACTATGGTAATAGTAGGCAGGTGATGGCATGCCTTGTCATGTCATTGATAGTCTTCCAGGGGTGTCCCCGTTTTTTGGGAGGCTCAATTATCTGCATATGTGATGTATTCTCATTTGCATGCAGCATGTTGACTGATGCATGTGTGGTGTATGTGCCATTGTCTTGCGAATGGGGATATGTGACATGCACACTTGCTGCATGTCATTCAGGGGGACAGGCATTGTCAGGGTTGTTATTTGTCAGTGTGTGTGTTTTGTGTGTTTGATTTGGATGCAGTGTGCAGGTGTTGCTACATGTCTGCTGGGACACATGTTGATTGTTTTCTAGTTGTTTGCTTGTGTTGTATGCCACTGAGGGGGGCTTGTGGTTATTGAGTTTTAGGTGCATTCATGTGTTGACTGCACTCTGTTTCTTTGTGTTCATTGTCTGCAGATCCTTCCATCAGGGAATGGTGGCTATTTAATGGGATGAAATTTGACTGTGCACTGCATGCCAAGGGGACAGGTAAGATGTGCATTTATATTGTTTGTTATGGAATAGCTACGTGAGTTGCTGCATGTCTGGAAGTGGGCATTCTGGTGTGTCACCCTCTTTGTCACAATTGTAAATTACCTCTTGTTAATTTGTCCTTTGGAGATGGGGTTTATTGTGGTCATGTTGCCAGATTGTGTCACATGTGTATCGTCACTGCACTGCTTTTCTACACCTCACAATAGGGACATGTGTGTGTGCATCGTGCACATTCTAAGACACATGTGGAGCAATATGTCATGGTGCTTGTTGTATTTTGTGTACATGTACTTTGTTTAGACCATGTATGGTTCAGACATGATGTTTCAAGACATGATGTTTCAGGATGTATCGCTGCTCACACATTTGACAGGTATGTTAGTTAGTCATATGGGATGTTTTTGGTGCCAAAGGGGTGAATTCATTAAATGGTTGGCATGATGGTAGTGGTGTCCTACCTCTTCAATGTGTTTCTTTTGGAAACACAAAATTAAATGTCTTATTAGATCTAAGGGATGCACACAAATTTGCACTACCAAGGGCACTTTCTCAGGGTGGTTTTGTGGGCACAGTAGAATGGCCCATTGTCATTATTGAATGGCACCTTGGATGTTGCAGGATCATGTGCATTCCGCAGGGGAAGGATTTTAGGTGAAAAAAGATTGCATAAGCTGGGTATGTGCAGCCTCTCTCTTGCCCTTTGCCCAGCCATAGGCAGTTATGATTGCCCACACCTGGTGTAAGCAGCGAGACTGAGTGGCTTAGGAGATGACACCTACTATGGTGGTGGTCCGCTGGAATGAGCCAGTGGCCAAGAAATGCAGAGCAGTGAGCACCTTTGCAAGGGGCTCAGTGCTTGGGAGCACATGGTGGGTGATGCAAGGTCATCTTCCCACTCTGTTACCAGGTCTAGGATGAAAAGGGGACGGAACCAATACCTGCCTTAGACCTGGTCATCAGGCATCCCAAAAATGCTGTTCCTTGAGTGGATCATCCGGGCCCTGGCCATCCCCTTCCTCCTGCATTGTCCCTTAATGATTGCTGCAACAAATGGTGCATTCATTGCGGCTGTATCTGTGCATTTGTTGAGTGTGCTTGCTTTTAATGCATTTGTTAGTGTGTGCGTTGACATGTATGCCTGCTATCACGTGCCATAGGTGTTTCTGGATTTGCGCATGCTTTTTTCGCGACCCGGCATTCCTTGTTCAGTTCTATGAATATGGTTGTTTGTGCGTGTCTGGGCGGTGCGATTGTTTGACGATGGAACGTCCCTTGTAACACCCACATTTTTTCGCTTGTTCTTCCTCATTCTACCTATTCCGTCCCCTTTTTACCTTCCTGCACAAGCCTGTCTGGCCCTTTTCTTGGAATCACGATCAAGGCGTTTATCGGGTTGCAGTGATGTGGTGAACCAGCGTGGATTCCTGGCAAGTCCCGGGTAAGCCCCGCGCATTGTTTTCCATGAATTGACCAACAGGGACTTGCATACGATTTTGCGTGCAAGTCCCGTTTTTTCTGTGCAGATTATTCCATGAATCGGGCTCCCAGCCTCTACTACCCAGGACATATGCACGGGGTGAGCACCCAGGCCAGGCATTTCACCTGGGATGCTGTATGAGGACCGAAAGTGATACATTTGGCATGGTGAAAACAATAGCAATCATGTATCTCTTGATTAGTAAAAACATTGTATATGCAAGTTATATTGGTCCTGGACAATGAGTTACTGTCTTACCTTGCCCAAGTTCAAATGACAGTATTGACAGAAGTAAAGTGCAGGTGATAGATGGTCTGAACACCTTTCCTGAAATACTTACCACAATGATGGCCCTTAACACAGGGAAAGTAGCAAGACATTCATAGTGTAGGTTCTGTGAAACGTGGTGAAAAAGAGGGGGAGCACGTAGTCTACAGGAACCCACAGTTGATTTACTCTTGTGAAACAAAAGTGTTGTTTAACAAAGTAAATTCATCACGGCCTCTTGAATAGAAGCCATGATTACACAGTACGTATGCAGATGGTGTTATTCTTTTAAAAACCGGTCTAGGTGTCACGTGTTCACCTAGCGTTTTTTTTCTTAGCATTCTGAGACATGCAGTCTATCGTTTATATTTGGAAAATCGTATCTACAAATGCAAGAATGCAAAGTAGGAGCGCATTGGCCAGTTGACCCTGACAGGAAGCACCTTGGGAGGCCAGCACATGTTATCCGTTTATGATTGCATTAGGAATTAAACGGAGCTACATGTTGTGTTAATTAAATATGCTGCTTACTCAAATGGGCTCCAAATAAAAGACTTGCTTGTTGTGAGCTTCAAATGATAAATACAAACGGTAGTTTTGATAACTTCAGCTGGTACTGCCTCTGTGCCACTTGTCACCATGTATTATAAAACATTTGTACCCACGTAATAATACGGGGATCTTCACAGTGATCTTTGAGTCCAGATACTGCTATCATATACCATACTTCATCACTTTTACTTACATCTTACATTTAATTGTAGTGGGGAGCCGAGGTAAAGTAGAGTCAAGCATGTTCTGTGTTTGTTTGGTATCACTTTCATAGCATTAAGTTGGGTAATAATGGCACCTGTTATTACAGAGCTTAGAAACAAAGGGATCCAACTTAAACTCAATATTAGACCACAAAGTGCAACTTAAGCAATGATACCCAATACGTAGGGCTGAATTTACAAGATGGGCCATGCTGCCATTATCACCTGTTCCGGCATATAATTTCTATTAGTGCCCCCAGTTTGCAATATGCAAACCCAGGGTGCTGACAGCAATGTTTTTTGTATGTGTCAAACTGGATATTAAATGATGCCTCCTATTGTAAACGATTGTATGTATATTGGCCTATGCCAAGTTGCTTAAAACTGTACGCGAATAACGTAGGCCGCCATCTTGAATCAAACCGCCATTTTAGGTTCTCTTGCTGTGTAAAAGTAACCCTGTACATCAAAATGGTGGACGATGCCATTCCGAACAGAATCTGGTCGACATGACCTCCGTAAAGCTAATGTATAACTTGCCTACAGGCCACTTGTTAGGGTCGTGAACTGAGACCTTGTCCTTCTGTTGACCTATGTGCAAATGTATTACCTGTATCAACGGAACTGATCTATGCACATACTGATGAATAAATTAGAGTTGACCTGGCAGAGACCCTAGACCAGTAATACATTCATGGAATGGTTAACCTGCGAAGGGGTTGGACAACAGGCTGGAAAAATGTATAAAAGCCTGAATGTCCCAATGTACAGTCTCTCACTGAATATATCGAACCCCGTTGAAGTTCGTTGTGTTGTACTGAGGGCCGATAGCTATCCGACTTGTCATTGACTTTGTCATTGCTTGACCTTAAAATAAAGTACTTTGTATGTTCCTTTGTAACCGGTGTTTGGTGTGTTTCCTTTGGGTTTCCCGGCCTCATATTGTTTTTCTCTTTTCACATATGAATAAACTAGACTCCACGGGATGTCCTGAACATTCATACAAAATACTTAACCAAGGTGGCTGCCATGGAGCTGAAAGACGAGGATCCAAGCAGTGCCCTCTTCCATTTCCATGGCAGCTTCTGAGTATGGAGCAGCAGCTGCATTTGACCTGCTGCCAAAGCAATAAGGTGGGTGGGATGAGGGCTGGAGAGTGTAAGGAATGGTGACCGAGAGAATGGGGTGGGGGAAGATGGCAGGGCAGGGGAACAGCAATCAGATTGATTTGAACATGGGCTTCTATCATTAGAGTAAGACTGCAATCCAAATAACCTGATTGGCTTGCTCAGCTGTCCCGGGTGCTAATAGCTTATAGTATTGAAGTACAGTGTTATTACATGCAAGGTCAGTAAAGTGGTGCACTCTGATTTTATATGAACAGCTCCTGCATATGTTTAACATCAGCACTGTTCTGATATCTCAATATTTCTCTGTAGATATTTGAAGACGAAACCATGAATACCAGCACTCCAACGAGTGGTGAACAAAAGCAATTCAAAGGTAAAGAAAGGTTATTCAGCTCAAATGCACCTTGTTAATGAACAAGTGATACGCATGATTCCACGTCGTTTCTCTAAAAGCAGAGACTGCGTATGTAAGAAACATGCGGATGTGCAAGTGAGGGGCGCCACATTTCTGAACAGACTCCCAAAAGTATAGATTAAGGTGAGTTGTCTACAAATGCAAGGAATTGAAAATAAATACACCTCGCCATCCCACAGCAACAGTTCTGTTGGGGGGCTTGCTAACAAGAGGAAGAAAGGCAATGCTCCCCTAGCTTCACTGTGCTTTAGTGCTAAAGGAACTACAGGCAGGCGTTGAGGGGAACCTGGCATTGTCAGTGCTCATTGTTGCTGCTTCATAATGTCTTGTGCGGGTGCAGCACTGCAACGACCAATAACCATGTCCAGGGATTAAGCGGTACATTTAATGTCATGAACTTTACTTCAGTTTATTTATCTTTGTACTTGCATGTGCAGAAAGGTATTTGTGCACGACGGAGCCTGCTTACTGGACATTTCTCATCAGGGCGTGCATCACTATGAAAACTAACGTAACATCCAACGTTCTTCCAAGATATGAGCTAATGGGAGACCTGGGTTGCTCCCTGTGCCCTCCAATGGGGTGTCTACTTGTCTGCTGAGAAGGTCCCTGCAGATACTGAAGGCATTTCAAATGTGCATGCAGTAATATTGTCTTGCTAGTCCTGTCATACCTAATTTGACATCACACTTCAACAGTTCACAAGACACACAGAAGGAGACATAGCTGGCAGGCACTGCCCTGTGAATGAGGGTGCCAAACGCAGCGAGTGATGATGGTCATGAGTGCCCAAGGACTGAACACACCCACCCTAGCGTTCTTACTGCAGATGCTTCTGCCCACTGTGGCTGGTGGCAGGCCCTGTTTTGTTGATTCTGCTCTTTGCAATAAGAAGGATATTATGCACTCAGAACAACACAGAGATACAACAAACACATTGGCAATCTCCAAATACAAGCGACTGAAGGCAGTTTCTTCACAAAAAGCAGATCACGTACTCGGAAAGGAAGGAACTGCTGTTCCTGTGTTTGTTCTCATGTATTCCAAAAGCCCAACCATCATATGCATGACGCAGAAGCTGTTAATGCAGAGAGTCGTTCCAAGAACATGTTCATGGCATGGTCCCAACGGAGTGATGAAACAAGACTCATCAAGATTATTTTTAAATGATAACTTGAGTCTGATGTTTTACAATGTTCATGGCAGCGATTCTGGAAACTACAGCTGCACGGTGAGCTACGTGCTACACAATAAAGAAGTTACCTCAGAAATGCATTTCATTGTCTATGTGTACCATGTGCCGGGCAAAAGTATACAGCTGTCGTTTCACTTTTTAACACACACTTGTGAACACAACCATGTAACTCTATGTGAAAGGCAACTTGTACAAAACCTGGACGATACTGTTCATGACCTGCGGTGTGAAATTCAGCAATGGAAAGCGCAGTGCACCACAACTCCAACTTTGACTGGGAAACTCGGGTATCGGTTCTCATTCCAGTTTGTAGTTTTTCCTTTTTCGATTGGCTATGCAGATATCTGTGAGAACTCTGATTGCGAAATGTCTATCAAAGAGGCATATGCAAGGATTAAGCGGTTCCTTGAGTGCCAGGCCCTCGGTGCACATCGCAGTATCTCAATGCATTATATCACTCGGTCTCTTACTGGTATGAAAGTCAATCATTGCATTCCAGGGTTTGGGAAATGTATGCCAAACAACCACCTGTGTCTTGGATGTTGCATTGCTTGTCCTCCTGGAAAGTACAGCTCAGAGTATAGCACCAAGTGCATTGCATGTTCATCCGGTACTTATAACGCCTATTATGGACAAACTGCTTGTACAATCTGTCCACAAAGAGAGAGTAGCAGCAGGAAGGGAGCCAGAAGTGCACACGAATGCCACAGCACTCTACACATGTGGGTTATTCTTCTAAGCGCTTTCTTGGGAACCAGTTTTCTCATATGGGTGTCTTGGCTAGTCGCACGTACATGTTTCAGAAGAAAACTGGCTGCTCGGTACACTGAAGAATCAGAAACCGGAGTGAAAAACATGCTGCACAAGTTAGCAAATGTTGCAAATGCTGCATCGATTAATAAACAGAGAAGCAAGCTAACACATCCATACACCAAGACACTGACCAAGACCTCTTCAAAGTTCAGATCTTCATTTTCTGATAAGGAAACCTCAGTACTACTAAACAATTCTAAGAAGAGCCGAGCTAAAAGATCCAGCACTACTCCGGAAATGTCTTCCCAAAGTGAATCGGAAATGACCTTTGACGAAAGAGCATCACGCAATACATCAGAGGAATCCTAAGAACAATAGAAACAGTATTTCTTCTCATTTGACATCCTGGTAAAAGGGTGCAGTCATTAAAGTGAAACCGACAGAGTTTTATTGTAGAATACAATACATATTGTTATGACAATTGTACCTTCATCTGAAGCGCCCATTTATTTTGTTTAGAGATAGTTCTTGTGTTGTGTAGTTCCATATACTGTTATCATATTAAAACATTTTCAAATATAGAAGTTTCATACATATATCAGAAATGAGAATTTACGTATGAAAATCCCATAATCAATATCCATAGGACTGTTTGAAAAATAAGTAAACATTACATTAATAGAACTTGAGAGGTCTCCCTTATCAATATTTTTTTTCCTTCATTTTCTGTGAGTCTACAGTTGTTGTAATTCTAGATGAATTAGCAGAGCCCTACATCCAATTTACATTGAAAATTGCTTTGAACAACATAATGATCTTCTCGATCAAAAACATTTGCTGATTAATCAAGATGGGTAGATGACTAGTAAACAACATCTCAAATGCTTCTCCTAATGTTTTCATGTTATTTTTTAATGAATCGTATATTGAGGAATAATGTTCTACACACATTGTGAGTGTCCTGTCGGAATTTCAGGACGCCATTTAAAGTTGCTTACAATTATACTTGTGTCCAGAAAATCTGCTGTGTTACAATGCAAAATGCTGCAAGTTGTGAACAAACACTTTCTTCCCGACAACGCTTCTGAAGCTGTGAGCTGCCCATTAGCTCCAGACGAAAGTTAGGCCTGCAAGGCCTAATTCTTAATTATTCTACCTTGCCTGCATTCCCCATACTGCTGGGAATCATGTTCTGCAATTTGCTGATTCTGACCGGGGACCCGACACGGGCCGTTTATTTATTCAAATAATTCTGTGAGCCTCACACAGCTCGCGGCTGTGTTGTGCATACATCCACATCCCAGATTGTGAAGATTACCTTGTTGCACCGTGCATTTGTGCTTTCTGGTGTGTGTTTGCCCAGATTGTGTGCTTTTTGAAGATGGATCCCCCTCATTCTGCACCTAGAGGCTCTTCTCTATGCCTGCAGCCTTGGCCTTTGTGATTGGGTACTGACTGCCATATTGGCCAATCAGGGTCGCCGAGAGGCGGGAGCCAGCACCAGCAACAAAGGCCCATGTATGCTCCTGTCCGCTACCAGAACGCTACTTTGGGGGCACCTGAACTTCCTTGATGATGCCACCACACTCTGCAATAAGTCCATGACAATCACTCCCCCCTTAACTATGGGGTGCTTCCCTCCTTCTGGACTCACTCTAACTTCTCCTGACTTTCACTGTACTTCTCTACCTGTTTCTCCCATGTTTACATTCTCAATTGCATTTTGTTATCTCACCTTTCTAGCATCTGAATTCTTGCTGTTTTTTGCATTTTGGTTAATAGTCAAACCCTGCTGTTTTTGCATTTTATTTATTAGTCAAACCCTACTGTTTTTACATTTGTGTTATTAGTCAGCAATAGTATACTGTTATTGCTGTGCCTCATGACTTGCTCTGCACTTTGCTTGTATTGCTGCTTCTCTGTAACCTACTGGCCCAGTGACTTCACTGTTTTTACTTGATCCACTCTTACCTGCTTCACCCTCCTATTCTCGCAACCACACACATGGTGTTTTCTGTTTCTCATATCTTCTCCAACTGCTTCTCCATTGACTATCCTTCCCTTCTCACTAAGTCTGGTAGGAAGAAGTTCAAAAAGGATATCTTGGCCTCCAACCCTGGTCTCCCTATCGCTGACACCTATTCCAGCGCTTTATCCAGGCAGACCCTCATTGACATCCTCTTTGTCGTTTCTTCACCAGATCTATGGGCTCTCCATATGAAGAGTCCTGTCTCTTCCTCTCCCATTAATGGTGGCACCCTCTGGGAAGTTCTCATGGCTCCCTTCAACTCCTCTAGAGTCATAATTAATGTCTACCTTAATGGCACTGTCATGCTCCAAGGCCCTAAGGCCAATCTCCACCTCTTTGATAGGCGTTTCCCTCCCCTCATCAATTTCCTTTCATCTCCTGTTGTCCCCTGCTTCCCCCCCTTGGCTACCTTGCCCCCTCTTCCCTCCTCCTCTACCCTTCCTCTGGTTCCTTCTTCGCCTCCACAGGGCATACCTCTGATTTGTACCCCTCCCCGTTAGGACTTTAAGGCTGGCAACCATCTTTATCTTGACACACTCAACTCTTGCTCTGCTGTCAAACCGTCCTCTGACATCTGCCACCTCCTGGAAGAACTTGACCTCAATGTTCTTGGTCTTACCGAGACATGGTTCATGGCCAGCTCTGTCATGAGCTTTGAAACTCTCCTTCCGGATGGTTACAAGATCCTCTGTGCACCCAGATCCACCCGGTCCAGAAGGGATGTATCCCTGATCTTTCCTGAGTGGATTCCTGCCTCTATCATTCTTACATAGACATACTCCTCTTTTGAATGCCTTATCTGCAGGGTCTCTCTCTCTCTCCTAGCCACTCTCTCACTGTGGCTACTATCTGCCAGCCTTTTGGTCAGATAACCTAATTTCTCTCTGAGTGGGCGGACCTCTCCTCCTCTCTCATGGCCTCAACCACTCAACTCCTCCTTCTTGGTGACCTCAATATCATCTAGACTCTCCTTGTTCCTCCTCTTTACTCTTCCAGGACCTCTGTGATTCCCTCTCCCTCTCTATCGTCCCGTCTGGCCCGACTCACTCTGCAGGGCACACGCTTGATGTCTTGATCTCATCTGACTTCCCCTTCTCCATCCCTCTGACCACTCCTCTCTCCTGGAGTGATCACTCCCTTCTCTCCTCACATCTCTCCATCTCTTCCTCTCCAGGCCAATCCTACCCCAACACGGCCACCTACCTTCTTGGACATCCAGCCCATGAAGTGTGTGTCAGTTGAGGCTTTCGCCACCACCTTCTCTCCCCCCTTGGCTATCTTGCCCCCTCTTCCCTCCTCCTCTACCCTTCCTCGGGTTCCTTCTTCACCTCCACAGGGCATACCTCTGACTTGTACCCCTCCCCAGCACGACTGTAACGCTGGCAACCATCTTCATCTTGCCACTCTGAACTCTTGCTCTGCTGTCAAACCTTCCTCTGACATCTGCCACCTCCTGGAAGAACTTGACCTCAATTTCCTCCACCTCTGGCTGACTCACATCCTGACACAGCCCTGTATATGCTCTACTCCTCTTTTTCTGATACTCTCGATGCTCTTGCCCCTGTCATGAGGATCCATTTGAAGCCCAAAGCTGAATGTAATGCTTGGTATGACTCTGACCTAGCTTCACATAAACGTAAATGTAGGGTGGCTGAGAGGAAATGGAGGGCTTCTTGTTCATCCTCTGACAAACTGGTCTGTTGCTTGCTCCAAAGGCAATACCGATTCTCTGTCCACAGAAAGAAGAGAGCCCACATCCAAGCCCATGTCTACGTGGCATCTATCAACTCGGCCAAACTCTTTGAAATCTGCAAGAAGCTAGCCAACCCTGCTGCAGTCTCTACCTCTTCTGTCGCTTCCCAGGTCCTTTGCATGGCCCTTGACTCTCACTTCATCGCTGAAACCAAGGATATCCTGTCCACCCTCTTGTCGCCTCCCACTCTGCTACCCCCTCCTTCTGTAAACTCTGGTCCTCCAACAGCCACCCCCCACCTTCTTTCTTGTCCTTTCCTCTTTTCTCCCCTGACAAGGTCTCTAGACAAGTCCGAATTATTAAAGTCCCTTCAAAACAGGTTCCTCCCTGTTCTTCCAAAACCATCAAGGACCACATTGACACCCTCGCTCCTGCCCTGGCTGATTTCTGCAACCCTTCCTTCACCTCAGGAGCATTCCCTTTCCCTCTGAAGCACTCTCTTGTGAACCTTCATCTCAAAAAACCCACAGCCACACCTACATATCCAGCCAACTATCGCCCAATCTCCATCACCCCCTTTCTGGGCAAACTTCTGGACAAGCTGGCCATCTCACAGCTTAAATTTAACTCTGATTCTGCTGGTTTTGTCCATGACCATTAATCTGGGTTTAGAGCTGCAAGAAGCATGGAAACTGCTCTCCTGAACATACATGAAGATCTGCTCTCCAAACTTAACTCTAACATCCCCTATTTTCTCATCCTACTTGATCTCTCTTCTGCCTTCAACATGGTCAAACATACCATTCTGCTGAACCAGCTCTGTGACAATCTGTATATCTCCGATCAGGCTCTGGCCTGGCTGACCTCTTTCCTCTCTGATAAGCCATCCCAGGTCCAACTAACATCCTTCCTTCCATCTATCTCCCTGTCTATCTGCTGTGTTCCCCAGGGGTTTAACCTCTCACCTGGCTCTTCAACCAATACCTGTCAAATCTCGCCCACAGCATTGCCATTTTCTGCTCCAATTTTCAGTGCTATGCTGACGACACTCAACTCATCTTCAGGCTTCCCTCGGCCACCTCCTCTCCTTCTCTCATCTCTGATTGCTTATCAGCCATTCAGGATTGGTGGGCTGACAACGATCTCGGCCTGAATGCCAGCAAGACTGAGATCCTCCTCGTGGGCACACCTTCACCTCCTTTTCCCTCACTCTGTGGATGGCCTCCATTGGCCCGCCTCCTACCCCCACTTGCGAGGCTAAGAAATTCTGGGTCGTCTTTAACTCCACGCTTTCCTTCTCTGCCCACATCTCTGATGTCTCTAAAAATTGAAACTTCCTACTGCACCTCCTCAGTGGTATTCTGCCTTTCCTCTCCTTCCCCCAGAAGCTCCCTGTCTCCCGAGCCCTGGTTCTCTCTAGGTTGGACTATTGTAAAAGCCTCTTTCTAAATCTACTTGCTTCTACTCTCCACCCTTTGCAACTTATCCAGAACAGGACCACAAGACTTGTGCTTGTCCTCAAGCCCTGGGTTCGTATCTCTCCAGACCTGAAATATCTCCTCTGGCTCCCAGTTGCTGCAAGGTTTCAATTCAAAACCCTCTGCATTGTCCAGAAGGCTTTGTGGGGCCTGGGAAAAATAAGAATTAAGCTGGGGGTAGATCTCTGTTTTCGTCTTGGGGTTTCCCTTTGGAAACGCCTCCCTGCCACTCTGAAACCTCCAAAAGAACCTTAAGACCTTCCTCTTTGCTTCTGCCTTTGCCCCTCCTCTCCCCTGCTGATCTGCTCTCTCTTGTCACTGTACACATGGCCTACCCTTTGACTTTCGGGCCTAGGTACACGCTCTCCCTGCCACCCACCAGCACTGCCTGCTGGAAATCCCTTGCACTGGGGTCTGTAACCAAAGAGCCCCACCCTTCTTTCTGCACTTGTCAGTCACACCCTGTCTTGCCTTAATCCCAGCACTTGCCACTTGCTGGCTGCACTACCACTGTTTGTTGCTTTTTATTATTTATTTATGTATGTATTTACTTATTATTTATCTGTTTTCCTTTGCTCAGAACGTTCCACTTCTCCCCCTTTCCATGCACCTTTCACATATCCCTCTCCCATGCGCTTGCGCGTTTTCAATGTCACTGGTCCTAGTAAGATCGATGTTTTTTGGTCTCCCTTGTTCCCCTCCCTTGCCTTGTCACTCTCTGAAACACTTGTGTATGAGCGTGATACAAATACAATATCAATATCAAAACATGGCTGTGGTGGAAGACATTTGTAACAATGTTTATGTGGAAATATGTATATCTCTGGAAACGTGTTGTAATGGTAAAACTGTAGATAGAAGGGTTTTTATGAAAATGCATACAGAAGGTGGTTAAACGGAAGTCCTGGAAGTCCTGGTTAGTTCACGTTGAAATACAGGGATACGTTGTCTGTAAATAAATAGTTGCATAAGGGGTCCTATATGTAAGTACAATTTAACCAATTATAACCAATTATTTAATGTTTACCTGGGGATGTGTGAACTTTGTGGGAGGAGTTTGAGGTTGTTTGAGACACCGGGCTAGACTTCTGGGAGAAATAACAAGTCTCTGCTTGCCACTGCATAAAACATATGAGCAAGTTAGAGCGAGATTTGAGCAGGCATTCAGCCTGCCAACCTGCATACTAAAGAATTTGACTGGGATGGCTGGCGTCTTCATAAATTCTGCATCTGTAAAACCCCTGATCATTGTGCCACATAGCTTAAAATGCATCTATTTGAAAGAAAGCGAAATGGAACCTCTCTGCAAGAGGCTAGAGGTAGCATGGAGATGGCACTCAGTTAAAATGTGTTGTCCAGGTTTTCACATGATTTCTAAAGCATTGTCATGACCTTCAAACCTTTTTTCATGCCTTCCTATTCCATGTTACAATCAGCTAAATGGGTTTCAGGTTGGTCAGCCCATCAAGGTTTCTGGCCGCTGTCCACACTTACCCACTCAAATTCTATTTTATAACAAAAAATACTCATGCCAGTTAAACCACCCACTCATGGAATCTAACACCCCTCACAACAGACATCAAACATCAGAACACTATATCTCTACAAACAACATGCATTCCACAACCTGGGGCAACACCCAAACACCATAAAAACCTACACTTTGGTAAGAGCCACATACATAGAATTACATTAATCAGTAAACTCATTTTTGCAAATAGCTAACCCGTCCCTGTTCTTCTTCTCCCCCCTCTTTTTCCCTCTTCTACCGAGCACAGATCTGGCACTGCCCATAACCAATGTAACAAATGTTCACCCAGTGAACTACAATTGTGATACAACCTATGCTGTAATATATAACATGTATGCCTCACCTATACTCACCGCCTCACCTATACTAACCAACTCACCAGTTGTTTACCACATGTCACCTCACATATGTCATGCATTCCAACCAACTGTTGAATGTGTGCAATTGTAATTTTTAATATCAGCCTTGATAAAGACCCCTCAAGGTCAAAACACGTGTCAGCTGACCACCACTAGACTGAGTCTTGTGGGATGTATTTACCCATGCATCCGAGCCCTACCTCAAAACTGTGCAGTACTGACATGGAAAACATCATGATGGCCAGAGCTTCCCAGAAAATGCACAGGGAAATGCATGAAGAATAGGCTGCCACTCATTTTTGCCGATGTTATGGGCACAGAAGGACACTGCCTAAAACCACCAGTGGACTGCCCACACAGTAGTCTGAAACCATTGGGAATGGCAATGCTGATTGCCAAAAGCAAACCCATAACTGTTGGGAATTCATTTTCTTAAATTCCAAAAAGGGGTGCAGTACCAGTACTCACCACTATCCAAAAGCCGGTGTTTTAAAACAACACCAGATTTTACTTTTTGTAGAAAACTGAATAAATGAACCCAAAACATGCCAAAGAAAGACATTTTAAGAGGTGGATCCAATGTAAAGTTATATTCTGAAGTGACTTGAAGGTTTATAACAAGACTGGCTGAGCTGTGGATTTCAGCAGTTTAAGTAAATTTGGACTGAAAGACACTACAAATCTAAATGTTTAAAATAAATGAGTGACCTATTCTGAGTGTCACATAGGTTGAAATTGTTTAAATGTCATAGTTTTAAACTTAGAATCAGCATCCTAGCTGCATATGTAAAAAAATGTCTTGACTTAAACTGGGGAACAGAAATGACATGTAGCTAAAAACTGGCTTAAAGAGATTCCAATTTTGCCTGGCAACTACCCCCCATCAGGAGTGAAACTTGAGTCACAGCTGTGTTCCCAGGCCTATCTGCCTTTTGCTGGCCACACTAAGGATATGCCATCTCTCTGATAATTGAATTAAGGGGAGCCCCCACAGAATACAGGAGCTCTGAACAAAGCCCTGTCCTGACCCAGGCAGATGGTTTATTGCAGATGTCGTAAATGTAGCTTCCTCCTGGAAGGACAAAGGAGGGGCACTGCCTGTGAGAGCAAGCTGGCTTGGCAGAACTGGAAAAACCAGAAATTCAACCTTGTGCTGGAAGGAAACCACACCCCTTTGGGGCCAGAACATAACTCTAAAAAGATGAATAACTCATAGTACAGACTTGTGAAAATTAATTAAATGACACCATAATTCTTGTGATTTTTCTGCCCACATTTTAAGAGGTTTTTAGAACCGGTGGCATGTTCAGGGGGGTTTTAGCGGAAAAGAGGATATTACTCAAAATGTGTGCATGTGAAAAATCTGACACTTCATCAACTAATGTCCATACTCCTTGCGCACATGTGTGTAAATTTGGGGTAATGTCCGGTATTGCAAACCAGTTAAAAAGTGCAAAATATTGCCATTTCTGAATGCAAGCCCCCAGGAAGAGCAGAGTTGGAAAAGGGGATACCTCCTGTGATATGTGATGGGTGCATGTAATTTCAAACCACTGTGTAGCTATGAAATATGTATTTGGTTCAAATCTAGATTTGTGTGCAAGTTGACAGGAGGAGTGGACTTTCTGCAGGCTGTAAAATGACATCACTCTGACACAACTTAGCTCCCCCAATCAGGGGAGGAATGAAAGCTTGGCCAATGATAAGTGGAGAGGGGCTGGCTAGTGATGCTGCTCACACACACCCATTTTAAAAACACATAAAAGCAGAGAGACAGGACAGATAGGGACCTTCAAATCCATTTGCAGCTGGAAGCTCTGCCGGGAAAATCCATACTTTACCTCCATCAACCTTCAGAGACCCAGACCAGACCAGCAGAGTAGAGCTGACCTGTTAGCAGAACCAGAGAGAGCTGACCCAGATCACTGTGAAGTGCAGAGACCAGAGTCCAGTCTAAAACCTGACCAGATCCGTGGCGAGGCATATTTCTAAATATAGTGTGAGTACATAGTAGAACTGTGCAGAACCAATCTCTTAGTTAAAATAATATAGTTCAAGCTATTTTAATCTAAGTAGAACTGCCTCCTAACTGTCACCTGTCATTTGTAAAGCTGTCACCTGTGATTTGCTAGTTGCAAGCTGCACTTGTTTTTGTGAACTTTAAAATTTCAATCTGAAAAACGACCTTTATTTAATCGCTCATATCTCCGCGACCGTTTGTGCTAGAGACTTGCAGTAACTTTCATCTGGAAGCTGAGATCCTAGGCTTTCATAGGACCCCAAAACGATATTGATAGCCCTTGTAATTCTTCTGTAGTAGCGCCCGGCGCATTCGCGAATTTTGCCGCGATTTGAAAATTTCTCCACTTGCAAAAAGATAGCTGCTTTTGCTTTCCTCTGAAAAAAATCGTTTGCCTCATAAAAACTATCCCTGCATCACTGCTAGAGTGAGCCTGAGCTAATATTAACTAGATACCACTCACCCTGAACCTCCTAGAGGGAATTAAAAGCATTTTAGCATATTTTCTTTCTACATTGCCAGCACATTTAAAAGCATTTGGGCCTGTGTTTTCAACGTCTGTAGTCTAAGTTGCTGGGTAAACTGAATTACATTTGAATTACATTTCTGAGAATTGTGTGCCTTCCTTCCCTTTCCTTGCATTGCATAAAACGGGGGGGGTGAATTGTCCAAGAAAGTGATTACATTGTCTTTTGCTGAAATTCTATCAAGTTATTTTCTTTACTGCATTTCATTCCACATTGCATCCATTGGAAACCATAAAAGTATTGTTGCTATCTTATCCATTTCATGTCAACTCCTTAGTGATTATAAAGAAGTGTGCTAGTGCCAGATTCTCTGTTGTTAATCTTTATCATATCAGATTA
Source organism: Ambystoma mexicanum (assembly GCF_040938575.1). NCBI lineage: Eukaryota > Metazoa > Chordata > Amphibia > Caudata > Ambystomatidae > Ambystoma > Ambystoma mexicanum. The sequence continues at coordinate 929,411,670 of NC_090921.1, read as the reverse complement.
AGTGTGCTATTCAATTATTAATTTATTCTAAAGTGTGATATATATACCTATTGTTTAAACTATCAATTAAACCTTTTAACTTGCAAAACAGAACTACTTCTTGGCTCAGTGGGGTCAGGAGGATTCCAAGAGAGGGGTGTTATATAGGGGTAGTCATCCAGAACGCATGAACTGGACATAAAGATATATCAATAAGGGTTTTCATTCAGTATTATAGACTAGGCGTTGACTTAGCTGTAGTGTTGAATTGAATCCTCTTACAAATTGGGGGCTCGTGCCGGACGTTTGGATTAGATCTATCACTTGTGCAGATTAATACAGCGTGCCAGCTGACCAGATACACATATCCGGTCGGAGCACACGCTGTGTTACGCTGTAAAGCACTTCTCAAAAGAACGCTCTAAGAAAAAGGTCTGTTTTGCAAAAATAAAATACAAACTTCTGTAAGTCAGGACAGAGACCAATCTCTAGAATGACGACCTTAGTAGACATGAAAATAGCCAGAGAGCACTTCTTACATAAGTTATTTGTGAGAGGTGAGTGGACTCACCAGGACCAAACAGTCTGGTTGCAGGCCATCACACCCCAAATCACGGAAACAGGGTCAGATACATGGAGAGACCAGGGTCCCTTACATGTGGCCCTGAGTGAACTATATATGTCCTCTAAGGCCAAGGATGAGCACAACAAGATTGCCAGGGTAGCGGCATATTTATATCTACATATGGGAGCCATGCAGGACAAATGTGCTGAAGGCCAAGATTTGGTGAGTAGGCAACTGCTGGCATTACAGAAGGCCCAATCTGATCTGGACTCTTCTGAGCAGAGGCTGCAGAGGATCCAGGAGTCAGAAAATGATAGTAGGCAGTATATCATTAAAATAAAAGAGGACATGGATATACTGCAACAGGAAAAGGCTGACCAGGATACTAGATTTCTGGCCCTGCAGAAGGAGCACCAAGACAGTTTGGACTCCTTACTGCAGAGCCAGAAAAAGCTGGAGCAACAATTAGACTTTAACAGGGCATGCACGGAGCAGGTAGCCACCCTGCAAAGTCATCTAGATAGAGTGAAGGCAGAGAGCAACAAGCTGATTTTGAAAGACCTGGATACCCAGACAGAGTTTGATGAAGAACGCCAGAAAGCTGGTGCCTTTCAAAGGCAGAGGGACGACCTGGCGGCACAAATGCAGGCTCTTAGTCAGGAAAGAGATGCCTTAGGCCAGGAAGTCTGCCATTTAAAAAGGAAAATGGAAGAAAATCACCTGGCCCACCAGGGACTGGGTGACCTCCAAAAAGAACACCAGAACTTGTTAGAGCACACCAGGAGGGTGGAGGATGCTCTAGCAAGAAAGGAGCAGGCCAATAGGGACACAGCCCAGGAGATAACCCTCCGGCAGCAAAGACTGGCCCAGTTCTCCAGGACCAACCAGGAAGCACAGAGGGAAAATGAGGCCCTCTGCCAGCACAATGATAGGCTCCAGCAACAGGTAGCGATGCAGGAGAGACTGATAGAGTCTAGTAAGGCCTTAACTGAGGAACTGAAGGCACAAATGCAGGCTCTTGCATTGCAACAGGGAGCAGGGGCGGATAGAGATGAGGTTCGCTGGGAAAGGGAAGCTCCGGAGCATAACCTCAGGAGCCCTAGTACCAGAGGCCCTCATACCTCTCAGTCACTGGACTCTGCCACCCCCATATTCCCTGGCGCACATGAGCACCGGGCCACAGGGATGGCAGACTACTATCCAGACAAAAGTATGGGGCTCATAGGCCAGTACCACCCAGGTATGGAGGGGCGGGCATCCGGTATGGGCACCCCAGCACAGTGCAATTTAATGGGGAACCCCAGGAGAGTAGGCCCATTAAGGGCATCCTGAAAACCTCTGCCCAGTTAGGTCAGTGGGGGGGGTACCCATCAAATCCTGGCAGCAAGGAGGAATCTGAATACTCCTCTGAACTGCGCAGGACACAGGGGACGAGGTCCCCATATTCTGCCAGCCATTCCCAGGCTCGCAGAATCCGGGAAAACCTGGAAGAACAGACGGGAACCTCTGGGAGCAATGCCTCTGAGTCAGAAGATGAATGGACCAGGGTTACCCGGACCAAAAGGGCCAATAAGGCAAAAAGGGCCTTGCTTAAGGACCCCTTAAAGCAGATTAAGGCGATCAGGAGCGTCATCACGCCTTACCATAAGAACGCTAAGTATTCTGTTTGGGAGCACTTAGAGTTGTTTGAGCAAATGATGGAGACTTTCCATTTGAAGGACAGCCAAAGCTGTATTCAATATGTAAAGTGGACCTTCTCCCCGGAATACTCCAGTTTCTTTGCGGGGCTGGAGGACCAAAATCATTTAAGATGGTCCACCTATAAGGCGGCCATCTTGAAACATTTTTCTGTTCACAGAAATCCTCAAGAGGCTCGCAAGGCAGCCTACAATTTGCAATGTGGGGAGGATCAGGCCCCACAAGAATTTGTGCAAGAACTGAAACGTGCTTTTGCGCAGACCACCAGAAGGGTGCGCACAGACAGTAGAGAATTCATTAATACATTTTTTCATGCCTTGCCCAAATACATAATGACCCAGCTCGTGAGGGATTTTCATGAGAAAAGATCTTTAGACTGGGTCATTGAACAGGCTACCCGGATCTATGAGGTGCAGAAACCGGTAGATAGCAAAAGTAATGCCCAGAAAAACCCCAAAGCCAACAGCACCCCTGCTGCTGCCAAGGTGGCAGAGGTAAAGGTCACCCCCGTTTTGGATTTGGAGATGGGGGGGCCTAAAAACCTACCTGCACCTAATAATGCTAGGCCCAGAAGGTCCTCGGGCCAGTCACAGACAGGGAGCCAGGGAGGCAGCCCCACAAATGGGGTCCCTCGCTCTCCTGATTATGTAAGTCCCCGTTACAAGGGAAATCGACCCATCCTGGGTTATGTGTGGACTCCTCCAGCCCAAGGGGGGGGATCCAGCCAAGCACCTAACCCAGGGAACTTCCCTCCCAACTTCCCACAGGAGGGCAGAAATTCTCCAAATCCTGGGCAGAACTTTTTCCCCAGGTATCCACCCAATTTCCAACCCCAAAATCATCCATCCTTCTTTCCCCAATTCCCTGAGCCCAGACAACCTAATCCGGGAGAGGGGAGGCCAAGGGTGGAGGGGTACCCAAATCTTCCCAATCCGGGGTATTACCAGAGAAGGGAGAGCTACCCTTCCCGGGATCAGCCCAGGGGAGAAAACAGGGCCCCGTATCAGCCTGAGCGGGTTTCCCAGTTAGAGCGCCAGGTTCAAAACATGGCGCGGGATCTGGGTCACATACTGAGGGCTCAGCAGAACCCTCAGAACGGCATGCCGGCGCAGAACGCACCCAACTCTGGACCTGGTGCCCCAGAACAATGACGGGGGCAGCACCCCGATAACACACCGGTTCCCAGGGAGGAGGCACAAGGGGAAGGGGGGTGTAAAGCCTTGGAGGAAGCTTCCTTCCTCACTTGTAAACAGCCCCTGGAAACCCAGGAACCAGAAACAAAATCTCTTGCCCCTGAAAGTCTGCCTCCTAAGGAGCAGAGGGGGGGTAGGAGAAACAAAAGACCCAAACAGACCCAGTTTGAGGAGGAGGTACAGATCTTCCAATTTGAGGGAGAGGGATCCTCAGAGGATCCTGGGAAAAGGATCTTCTCCTTCAGAGAGGGGGGAACTCCTCCCAAAGAAAAATGGGTCCCTAGGGATGCAAATCCAGACTGGGGAGATGTGGAGACTGAGCTACCGCCGCCCACCATCTCATCCCAGAACCAACAGCAAGAAAATCCCCTGGTTCAAACCCATCCTGGTGACTGCCTCCAAAAAGGGGGGGGGTGGCCCGGAACCGGAGCCAGGGGAACCCACAATGGCTCTGATCTCCAGTTGCCAACTTTTTCTTTCAGATTCCCAAGGCTCTCCACAGAATTCTGCCCAAATCTCTTCGCTAGCGATGTCCAAAACCAGAAAGTTAGCCCACCAGTTGTCCAAAAATGTGCATTATCTGTGCCCCCTTGAGGAGAAGGAGGGAAGATACTATGCCCCGTACAGGGGCAGGGTACAATTTTGGCACTGGTGGACACTGGATCTCAAGCTACCCTTCTGTCCAGAAGGGCCTTTGATGAACTGAATGCAGGAAGGGGAGAGAATTACCAAATTCCTCTCACCTCTCTTCCTGGACAACTGCAGAACTTTGACGGGAAGGAGATTCCCGTCGAGGGGACGGCAGACTTGGACATTAAAATTGGGCGACACAAGTTGAAACACCCAGTCATAGTTGTGACTCCAGAGGGCACCCCTTGTTTACTGGGAAGGTTGTCACCCCTAATAGATTGTGTAAACAAGGTCCTCTGGACCCAGACTAGCCGACCAATAAAATTAAAACAGAGTGTCAACCATGTTAGTTTAAACGGCACCTGCCACATGGTTCAACAAAAATCTGACCAAGTAGAATTTCACTTCCAGAATAGCCAAATTCCAGACGTGACAGTAATAGCAGTAGGACAACAGACTGGTGATGGAGGGTCCTCTCTATTTCTGAAAATCAACCTTCCTTCCAGCCTAAAGTGGTACTCCACGCTGGAAGGAAACACTCTGAAATTCTATACAAATCCACAATCAGAAACTCCCACTCCTATAGTCCAGAAAGATGTGAAATCAGCTCAGAGCCTGGCTGATATTCAGCAAATTGGAGAGCAGTTGTTCATCCCTGTTCAGTTAAATGATGGGAAGGACTCTGTTCTCGCTCGAGTGTGTGTGAACAACGGTAAGAGCTTCATCAGCGAAGCCATGTTCCGCCAACTCCCAAAAGATCCAGCCATTCCCACATTCAAACTGATAGACAAATGGGAAATGGACCTGGAAGCACCTAATTCCAAACATCTCCTGCCAAGCAGGTGTATGCTCAAAATCTCCATTGGCAACAAGAGCATAGTCCATAACTGTTGGGTCGTGCGAGACGTCACTGCCGCCTTTTACTTAGGCAGTGACATTCTCAATCGCTTTGCCATTAGTTTGGACCTAATAAACTTCAAAGCTTGGTCCCGATTAGCGGATAATCCCATGGGCTTTGATGATCTAGAAAAAGCATTTAGGTCAGCTCAATTGCTACCTTATGCAGTTGAAATTCAGATTAAAGAGGAAGTCACCATCCCAGAAAGGACCCAACAATTCTCCCTGGAAGTGAAAGTTAAAAGGGGACAAGAGTTGAAAAACCCTGATGCTTACATACATCTAAACGCTTCTCTCCAACAGCAAGGGTTGGGGGTAAACCCAACTCCATTAGTCAACATAGAACATGACACCATTCCAATAGAGGTGGATAACAGCGACTTAAAGAGTATTACTCTAGCCGCAGGCACCATTATTGGAATGGCGGTTGATGACCGACATTTCTCCATTGATCTTGGAAATGAACTGTTAGGACCAATCCCCAAGGACTGCATTGACAGTGACAGTGAGGACCATACAACACCAGACAGGATTTTTACCCGGCATGGGAGGAACTTCCTGGTGTACACTTCCTGCCCCTATGGTAAGGAAGATGTGACTTGTGACTTCAGGAGGGGTGAGGTGATTTTCCAGGTGCATGAGGGCTGCCTTTCCCACCTGAAGCCTGCAGTCCAAATCAGCACTCTGACCAGGGACTTCTCCACCCAGCTGGAGGAGGCCGCTGAAATAGCCAAACCAGAAGTCTTTCCAGGCTTCAGGCAGATGGTGGAAGAGAGAGTCAACCTAGCTGATGCCTGTGTGACTCTGGAACAAAAGCAAAAGTTGAAACAAGTTTTCTTGGATTTCCAAGATCTCTTTGCGGTAGACTCATATGACTGTGGTCGCACCGACATCCACACAACCACAATCCCCACGGACCCTGGCATGACTCCTGTGTTTGTGAAGCGATATCGCTTGCCTCTCGCATCCATGGAGTCCCTTACTGAAATAATTAAGAACCTTGAGTCCCGGGGAATAATCCGTCCAGTCCACAGCACCTTCAATAATCCGGTGCTGGGAATATTGAAGCCAAACGGCCAGTGGAGACTCTGTGCTGACCTCAGGGAGCTCAACAAACGGGTCCATACTTCCCGATGGCCTCTGCCCTACATTGACCAAGGGCTGGCCCAGATCCAGGGGTCACAGGTATTCACAGCAATAGACCTGACCAATGGATACTGGACCGTGCCTGTCAGTAGGGAGGACCAATACAAGCTGGCTTTTACCTTTGGGGGCCAGCAGTACACATGGACCCGGACTCCCTTCGGAAACCTCAACTCCGGCAATGAATTCAACATTTTCCTACATAAGGCCATGCCCGACCTGGGTGCGAGGGGTAACCTGGCTTATGTAGATGATGTCCTCATCAAAAGTTCATCTGTGGAGGAACACATAGCGGAGATCCGTTATGTTCTGACGCAGTTGAGGGCCGCCGGAGCAAAACTTTCCTTTCAGAAAGCACAGTGGTGTAGAACCCGTGTTAATTTCTTGGGGCATGAGATTACTCCTCAGGGTCTCTGTCCCCAGGAAAAGAAAGTGGAAGCACTTCAGAAACTGAAAGACCCCACAACTCTGCGAGAACTAAGGAGCCTCCTTGGACTGACTAATTACAGCAGAAAGTTCATTGAGGGCTACGCAGAGATCACCAGACCCCTGACTCATCTCCTGAAGGGGGGGGTCAAGTGGGAATGGGGTCCAGAACAAGCCGAGGCAGTAAGACAACTCAAAAGAAGCCTCTCACAAGCGCCCTGCCTAGCTTACCCTGTCAGAAACAAGGAGTTCTTCCTGGAGACGGGGTTCTCTAATACGTGCTTGACGGCAGTATTATACCAAAAGCATGACAAGGTCAATAAAGTAATCTCCTATGCGAGCAAAACTTTATCCTCTGTGGAGGAAAAATTCAACGATTGTGAGAAGGCACTCCTGGCAACGGTGTGGGCATTGAAGAATTACCGCCCGTTTATCCAGGGGGAACACATCATAGTGGAGACTCCACACCAGCCTCTGCAATATCTCCAAAGTGGCAGAATCCGGGCCGGAAATGTGAGTAATTCCCGAATTACTTCCTGGATTCTGTCAATGCAAGGCTTTCCTGTGGAGGTCAGATATGGCCAAAACAAGAAGAGTCCCCTCGCGCAAGGTCTGGCTGACTTACATGATTGTGCCAGAGAAAACTGTCTCGAGGACGAAAGTTTAAAATTCAAGGACAACACGGAGGCATACCTTAATTCCCCACACAAAGTCTTTGAAGAAGACAAGTGTGAGGGAATGCCCACTGTTTATGTGGATGGATGCTCTTACCATGTTGACAACAACGGGGAGAAAGAACTGGTGGCCGGCGTAGGGAATGCATGGGTGAATGAGTCCCCAGAACCCTCCGCTGGATACAAAATTGGTCCCCGAAGTAGTCAGGTGGCAGAATTGATGGCTGTGCATCAGGTCATCCTCACTGCTGTCCAGCATCAACTCCCCGAACTGGTCATAATCACAGATTCGGATTATGTACGGAACGTGTTCGTGGAGCACCTGGTTAATTGGAAAACCAGAGGCATGTTATGTGCTAACAACAAACCCTTGAAACATGGGAAGTTGATCCAAAACATTGACGATCTGGTCACCTCGAATGAGATGACCATCTATTGGAAAAAGATCAAGGGTCATTCCAAAGTAGAGGGACCAGACAAAACTGGAAACGACTTAGCTGATCAGCTGGCCAAAACCGGGGCCATCCAAGGGGATCTAATTGAGATTGAGTCCCTGTTGGGGGAAGTCCAGGTCACTGCTATCACTAGGTCCCAGACAAATGCTCACAATGATCTTTCAATTGCACAATGGAGCAAGGAGACCCCTGATGCGGATTTGATTACCGCTCAGAAGGGGGATCCAATTATTGGTAAATTTTACCAGCACCTTGAGGACCCTGAGAACTTTCCCCTGACGGATACCGATTACATTGGGAAAGAGGACCTAAGGGTGTTGATGAAATGTCCAAAAATGTTCCGGATCCAAGACGGTTTGCTGGTAAGGAAATCCAAAGCTGGCCACGATCAGTGGGTGGTTCCTACCTCATTCCGAAGCCTGATGTTAAGTCACGCCCATGATGCGGCCACCGCCGGTCATAGGGGGTTTCACACAACACTGGAAATCTTAAGAGGGGTTGCATACTGGCCACACATGGGGCAGGACCTCGACCAATACTTGAAGGGGTGTCTTGTGTGTGCACAATTTCAGCCGACGTCCCTCCCACACCGCGCGCCTCTCCAAAAGAGGGGGATGACACTGCCATGGTCAGATTTACAAATTGACTTTGTAGGCCCCGTGATTCGCTCTGCTAGGGGGAATAAGTACATGTTGACTGTGACATGCTTGTTTACCAAGTGGGTGGAATGTCTCCCAGCCCCAAATTGCAAGGCAGAAACTGCAGCTGCCCTGATGATTAACCACATCTTTTCCCGTTTCGGTCTACCTCAAAGGATTGAGTCAGACAGAGGTAGCCACTTCACCAGTGAAGTGATGACAAAGATGTGGGAGATACTGGGGGTCAAAAGGAAGTTGCATATTGCTTACCGGCCAGCTTCTTCTGGGGCAGTAGAGAGATATAACCGAACCATTGTGAGCATATTAAAGAAGTTTGTGGCAGATTCTGGGCCAAGTTGGGATATCCGATTACCTCTGGTCCTAATGGCCATCAGATCTACCCCTTCATCTGCAACCAAAATGTCACCATTTGAGTTGATGACTGGGCGCAAGATGGTGCTTCCTCAGCATTTGCTCTATAGGACCCAAGAGCAGACACTAATAAATGCCTCCACTACTCATGAGTATGTGGAGAATTTAAGGAAACACCTCCAACATGCTTTTGCTTATGCTCAGCGGAATCTAGAAAGATCAGCTGATAGCATGAAGACCCACTATGACCTGAAGACTTCCAGGAAGGAATATCAGGTGGGGGACCGGGTCTATCTATACAACTTCCAAAGGAACCAGGCAAAACAGCGGAAATTCTTGCCTACATGGAATGGACCCTTTGAGATCATCGACAAGATCTCCCCTGTGGCCTACAAAATCCACATCCCCAAAGGTCCTTTGGCAGCGGGGGAAGACAAGTGGGTCCACATAAACCAGTTGAAATGTTGCCATCCCAGGCACACTTTGCAACAACTGGAGGAATCCTCTGGAATCCTAGCGGGTACTGTCTCAGACTAATTCAGTTCCAACCATAAAACATACCACATCTAGTCTCTAAAATATTGTGATTTGCATGAAACTGTCTCTTAGTTATACTGTTTTTTTTTCAAAATAAGAATGTAATGTTTCGTTATGATGAAATGCATATGCTGCCCCACTATCTCAACAGTGGTGGAAAGACGTCTATGAGTAGGTATTGCCGCTCTTCCTTTGTCGTCCTAGGAGAAAGAAAACCTGGAGACGGGCCAAGGAGGACGATCCGGAGACCGGGAGCAGAGACGCAACGGGCCCGGGGTACCGCCCAATCTTCCCATCAGGACCGGCGAGGAGAACCGATCGATCCGACCGGATGGAGAAAAAGATGCTGAACTGTGCCATCTACCGGAAGAAGATGAGAACTACATCCCAGGTCTTGCGAGTCCCATCAGTGAAACAGAATGGCCATCGCAAGAGGGGGGCTTGTGGGATGTATTTACCCATGCATCCGAGCCCTACCTCAAAACTGTGCAGTACTGACATGGAAAACATCATGATGGCCAGAGCTTCCCAGAAAATGCACAGGGAAATGCATGAAGAATAGGCTGCCACTCATTTTTGCCGATGTTATGGGCACAGAAGGACACTGCCTAAAACCACCAGTGGACTACCCACACAGTAGTCTGAAACCATTGGGAATGGCAATGCTGATTGCCAAAAGCAAACCCATAACTGTTGGGAATTCATTTTCTTAAATTCCAAAAAGGGGTGCAGTACCAGTACTCACCACTATCCAAAAGCCGGCGTTTTAAAACAACACCAGATTTTACTTTTTGTAGAAAACTTAATAAATGAACCCAAAACATGCCAAAGAAAGACATTTTGAGAGGTGGATCCAATGTAAAGTTATATTCTGAAGTGACTTGAAGGTTTATAACAAGACTGGCTGAGCTGTGGATTTCAGCAGTTTAAGTAAATTTGGACTGAAAGACACTACAAATCTAAATGTTTAAAAGAAATGAGTGACCTATTCTGAGTGTCACATAGGTTGAAATTGTTTAAATGTCATAGTTTTAAACTTAGAATCAGCATCCTAGCTGCATATGTAAAAAAATGTCTTGACTTAAACTGGGGAACAGAAATGACATGTAGCTAAAAACTGGCTTAAAGAGATTCCAATTTTGCCTGGCAACTACCCCCCATCAGGAGTGAAACTTGAGTCACAGCTGTGTTCCCAGGCCTATCTGCCTTTTGCTGGCCACACTAAGGATATGCCATCTCTCTGATAATTGAATAAAGGGGAGCCCCCACAGAATACAGGAGCTCTGAACAAAGCCCTGTCCTGACCCAGGCAGATGGTTTATTGCAGATGTCGTAAATGTAGCTTCCTCCTGGAAGGACAAAGGAGGGGCACTGCCTGTGAGAGCAAGCTGGCTTGGCAGAACTGGAAAAACCAGAAATTCAACCTTGTGCTGGAAGGAAGCCACACCCCTTTGGGGCCAGAACATAACTCTAAAAAGATGAATAACTCATAGTACGGACTTGTGAAAATTAATTAAATGACACCATAATTCTTGTGATTTTTCTGCCCACATTTTAAGAGGTTTTTAGAACCGGTGGCATGTTCAGGGGGGTTTTAGCGGAAAAGAGGATATTACTCAAAATGTGTGCATGTGAAAAATCTGACACTTCATCAACTAATGTCCATACTCCTTGCGCACATGTGTGTAAATTTGGGGTAATGTCCGGTATTGCAAACCAGTTAAAAAGTGCAAAATATTGCCATTTCTGAATGCAAGCCCCCAGGAAGAGCAGAGTTGGAACAGGGGATACCTCCTGTGATATGTGATGGGTGCATGTAATTTCAAACCACTGTGTAGCTATGAAATATGTATTTGGTTCAAATCTAGATTTGTGTGCAAGTTGACAGGAGGAGTGGACTTTCTGCAGGCTGTAAAATGACATCACTCTGACACAACTTAGCTCCCCCAATCAGGGGAGAAATGAAAGCTTGGCCAATGATAAGTGGAGAGGGGCTGGCTAGTGATGCTGCTCACACACACCCATTTTAAAAACACATAAAAGCAGAGAGACAGGACAGATAGGGACCTTCAAATCCATTTGCAGCTGGAAGCTCTGCCGGGAAAATCCATACTTTACCTCCATCAACCTTCAGAGACCCAGACCAGACCAGCAGAGTAGAGCTGACCTGTTAGCAGAACCAGAGAGAGCTGACCCAGATCACTGTGAAGTGCAGAGACCAGAGTCCAGTCTAAAACCTGACCAGATCCGTGGCGAGGCATATTTCTAAATATAGTGTGAGTACATAGTAGAACTGTGCAGAACCAATCTCTTAGTTAAAATAATATAGTTCAAGCTATTTTAATCTAAGTAGAACTGCCTCCTAACTGTCATCTGTCATTTGTAAAGCTGTCACCTGTGATTTGCTAGTTGCAAGCTGCACTTGTTTTTGTGAACTTTAAAATGTCAATCTGAAAAACGACCTTTATTTAATCGCTCATATCTCCGCGACCGTTTGTGCTAGAGACTTGCAGTAACTTTCATCTGGAAGCTGAGAGCCTAGGCTTTTATAGGACCCCAAAACGATATTGATAGCCCTTGTAGTTCTTCTGTAATAGCGCCCGGCGCATTCGCGAATTTTGCCGCGATTTGAAAATTTCTCCACTTGCAAAAAGATAGCTGCTTTTGCTTTCCTCTGAAAAAAATCGTTTGCCTCATAAAAACTATCCCTGCATCACTGCTAGAGTGAGCCTGAGCTAATATTAACTAGATACCACTCACCCTGAACCTCCTAGAGGGAATTAAAAGCATTTTAGCATATTTTTTTTCTACATTGCCAGCACATTTAAAAGCATTTGGGCCTGTGTTTTCAACGTCTGTAGTCTAAGTTGCTGGGTGAACTGAATTACATTTGAATTGCATTTCTGAGAATTGTGTGCCTTCCTTCCCTTTCCTTGCATTGCATAAAAGGGGGGGGTGAATTGTCCAAGAAAGTGATTACATTGTCTTTTGCTGAAATTCTATCAAGTTATTTTCTTTACTGCATTTCATTCCACATTGCATCCATTGGAAACCATAAAAGTATTGTTGCTATCTTATCCATTTCATGTCAACTCCTTAGTGATTATAAAGAAGTGTGCTAGTGCCAGATTCTCTGTTGTTAATCTTTATCATATCAGATTAAGTGTGCTATTCAATTATTAATTTATTCTAAAGTGTGATATATATACCTATTGTTTAAACTATCAATTAAACCTTTTAACTTGCAAAACAGAACTACTTCTTGGCTCAGTGGGGTCAGGAGGATTCCAAGAGAGGGGTGTTATATAGGGGTAGTCATCCAGAACGCATGAACTGGACATAAAGATATATCAATAAGGGTTTTCATTCAGTATTATAGACAAGGCGTTGACTTAGCTGTAGTGTTGAATTGAATCCTCTTACAGTCTATACTATAATAAAAATGTCACTGCAAAAAAAACACCTTTATGTGGGAATCAATTCATACAAAGGATTCTCAAAGTAATGCGTTGCGCGGTAACCAGGGCTGTCTCTCTATACATTCCAAGCCAATACATCCTAGCACCACAGCTTCACAAGTCTCCCCTTCAGGCAGAAATGTCTCCGTGCTCTTAACACAAAACACCTACAAATTGACTAACAGGCAGAGCCCAGTGCACTTCCAGACTGAATTCATATTCATCAAAACAAGAGCAAGGCTACCTTTCAAATCCCCCTCTGTCCCCATTAGCATGACCCCGCCCCCTCTCTATCAGATCTGCCAGAGCACCTGGAGACCATGTAAATGGCAGTGTAAGACTGTATAAATCCCAACAACATAATGTAACATAACAACCTAAAGCATTCCACCAGCCACTCAAGCCATCACTTGACAGCAGAACATTGAAATTGTATGTGCAGTGAAGTGCCAAGGATAATACACTTCTAATTAGGATAAATTGGTATGAGTATAAGTTTACTCAGTTTACCAAGGTGTATACATCTACAAGTGTCTGGTACTGATGGGTTAATGTGTTTCAAGAGGGAATTGAAAATGGTACTTTGACTTTTTCGGGATGGTTTCCATCACATTCCATTTAGATTTGTGATCATCAGGTCTGAAAGTGTTAGTTCTCAATGTAGATCATAAATACATTCTAATGTCCCATGTGCACAATGCATAGCCCCTTGAATGTGGGAGAGCTTTCTGTCATGCATCCAAGAGATTTGGCTCAATCTTAAATCTAATGAAAAACATGTGAATTAAAGTTGTGTGTTTTTCCTGCAAGCATAAAGATCCATCCTGTGGGGTGCATTTAAAGGCCCCAAACAGAGGTCCCTTTCACCTGAACAGCAGAATTTAAACACTGCAACCAAAAACTGCCTTGTTTTACTTTTATTTCACATGAGTGGCAAGAATTTCAACATTGCAACAAAAACGGCCGGCCTTTTGCTGTTCTCTTTCACCTGAACAACAGCATTTAAACACAACAACCAAAAACGGCCTTGCTTTAGTTTTATTTCACATGATTGGCAAGGATTTCAACACTGCAACAGAAACTGCTTGGCTTTTCTTTTTTGCTCATGTAAAATTAAAGAACCATGGAGAAAGGAGCCTACCCATAATTATTAATGGAAAAGCAGCAATGTAAAGTCACCCAAGAAGGAGGAATCAAAGCATCCTGTGACCTGCACAACAGGATTGATAAACTTTAAAAGCAAAAACAGCCTGCACATGTAGTTGCAAATAAAAATGGCTTTAAAAATCCACAATGGAAAAAGATATCCCTGCTCACACAGAAAATGTCAGGGAAGCAGAACAGGATGTGGACGGTGACCAAAGCAAATGTATATTATGTTTCATCCACAAAACTTCATTCACATCTGAAGAGACACTTAACTCAGCAAAAACATGTTCAGGCTGAGGCAGGAACTTCACAATGACAAGCCCCACTTCCAACTGGATATCACACCTCTGCTACAACCACCCCACAATAAAATGTGATGCTGCTGGAGGTGTCAGAATTCCCTATTCTGCAGACTAGCTGGCAGGAGCCCAGGGAGTTCAAAGGAGGCAAAATATGGCTGAAGCATGACTAGAAGGTGTGAGTCTTGTAGCACCCACTTCAATGAGCCCACACTAATTTTAAAGGGACTCATAAAAATCTCTGGTCACATGCTGAGCCCAAGGAAGACAGATGGCCCTCCCACATATTGAACAGACACTCCCAATTGATATTAAAAGACTTTTTCATTTTTAGAATTTTGTGCAGCAATCAGAATGAGGATTCATTCCGTTTTTGTGCCATTTTTCAAGTAATTTCCAGGCGGTTTTTGGGATATAAATTGCATTTACCTGGGACTTTTGGGTACTGTAATGGTCAATTAGACTAGTTTTCTGGCTGATCTGAACATATTACAAATGTGAGAGTTGGTGAAAAGGTGGAACATGAAATCAGGAACATGCTTGAGCACTTACATATTCATAACTGTTGTATATTTTATGAAAATGACAAAAATGTTCCACATGGCAATGTTACACCATACAGATTTGGCGATTGGCTTATCTAATTCCCCTTGATCAAATAAAACTGCATATATGTTTTATATTTCAGTGGTTAGCATAATTATGAAGCTATGATACAAAACTAGTTTTTGCCAAAAGGTTGAAATGAGAACAAAGGATGGTAATAAATGCAAACACACAGATGGTGCTCTCCTCCCCTGAACCAATCCTGACAGGGGGTGGAGCAAGGGAGGGTAACTGTCCAATCTGAGCAACAGGGATAATTACATGGTACTCCCCCTAGATTGTAAAATTAGTGATGTCATTTCTGCTATATAAGGGGGGACTGTACTAGGACTCAGGACACACAAAACCCAGTGAGACAGAAAATGAGGATGGAGAGAAGGATCCTGAACCTTACCATCTTTGAGAGTGCAGTGACCAGTCCCTTGCCCTTTCTTTCCAGAGGGTCCTGTGATGCAGCTGTCTTTCCTGAATCTTAAACCAAGGCTTGCTATGTAAGTAGCAATACCCCAGCCCTAAACTGCATTGTAGCAGTGCATCAAATATCCTCATTGAAAACCCCAAATTTCCAGTGTAATTCAGTCATCTCCCCATAGAAGAATCTCTTGTTTGCCTCTATATGTCAGCATATCTCCTTTGCAAAACCTCTCAGTTGTCTGTAAATCCTTATTATTTTTTTAAGTAAATAAATTAATTCCCCCATTGAAATTCATGATTCAAGATTGTTGCAATTCGAAATCAATCATGTTTCTTGGTGTTTTTATTTAATTGTTATAGTCATTAAAGTGTTGCCTCAAAAGAATTATTCTCCTTGTAACTAAAAACCAAATTTGTCCGTGTATTGTGTGCAGCACGAAACAAATTCCTATTTGCATTTGTCCTATTAAACCCACACCGTTGTCCCCTTTGTGAACAATACCTTTTGCCTAGAAGTCTACCTGTTAAAAGCTTCTGTCCTTGTCACTGAAACCCGATTTTCCTATTGTAAGCTAAACCCCTTCCCTGTGCTCCCTGTCACTGTAAGCCTCAGTATAAACACATTTCCATTTGCCACTGTATTTTCCCTTTGCATTTGCTTCCTCCCAAAAAACGATGTTCCTACTTCATGTCTATTTTGCCCTTGTGTGCTGATTAGTATTCTCTAATCTTATCTCCTGTGTAAACACTGCACATTTTCTTCTATTCTGTCCACCAACAGTTGTTAGTAATAATCAAAATCCCATTCTGCCATTTTGCTCCAAAATGGGTTTTCCCTTTCTTTGCTGGCTTCCCATTTTGTGGGGGTGGGCTTTACCCAAATCCAATTTTCCCCCTATATTCGTACTCCTTGTCACTGCCTTCCATTCAAAGGAATCAAGTTTGATGTTTGGGGGAGTTTTCAGGGGGAGTGCTTAACTGTTGGTGCTATCACTTTGTGGTAAATTGTTCTTTTTCTGTTCTGCCATTAAAAAAAATTGAATTTATTATAATAGTATATCTTAACCTGATGGTTTTGTAGGGATTATTGCATTTTGTGTTGCCACCACATTGGTGGCTGTGAAATTGTTTGATTTTTCTTCTTCATTAAATAATAAATTAATAAATATCTTATTGATGAACACCGGCATGGTTCCTAGTCCATTGTGACATGGGGTGTTTGAGGAGTTGGAGGCCTACTCAAAAGAATCCATAGTATATCAAAAATCAAAAGCGCTTTATTGCGTGCCACATCCACTGCAGGGGAAGGAGTTCCCTAGGTGGCGTGTGCTGTGTAATAAACCGTGGCAATCCATGTGAACAGGCTGGATTCCAATCATATGTGAACGTTTAAAGTTAGGATATTCCAAAAAAGACAAACACACAGCAGTTGTGAGCATGTGTGCCGTTGAAACTTGCAGTAGTAGAAGTGACATGAATGCCTGGTTGAGATCTGGACGCAAATAAAGTACCAAACACACCGGAACACAGAACTAGTGACCTAATTTCTATGGTTAGACATCCTGTAATATAGTTTTTAGGAATTCAGTCACATAAGCTTTAGCGATAGTCACTCTTGTTTTGAATAAGGCAGGTGAGTCTTGTTTGAAGAAACAAAAGCCTGAGAATCTCTCATCTTGCAATCATGTAGGCCATGCAATTTACATGAGGCAAATCGCACTACCAAATACCAAATGTTTTGAAATGTCAATCATTCATGGGTCTGTTTCTGTCTAGAAATATGAGGGTTTTCTTTTTCCTCTTTGCCCACCGGAACACCTCGCTCGCCCAAACTCCAGCAGGCACCATTGCAAGTGTTCTCACTAGAGCCCTTTAGAGTAGAGGGTTTGTCAAATGGGATGTCATTCCCGCCGAGCCCCCTTTTGCACAACTAGGTTCAGCAATTAGGTTACAGTGATTTGCCACAGTCTTCTCCTAGTGCTGCCTCTCGAATTCACCTCCGTGCCAACTGACTACAGTGTGACTAAACAGGGAAAAAAATGCATTTCATATTTTTTTCTTGTGATAATTGTTGTGTCCTGCCTCACTGCCCTGCGCGTGTGGAGACAGGGGGTGCCGGGCCTAATGAGCAGGCCGTGGCATCGGAGCTCCAGCGGGAGCGAAATGAACACACGTCACACACTGTGCCCGGAACTGCCTCCCATGCACTGGGGCGGGGCTTTTATTCATGGTCGAGGGGCAGCTGCGTCGATCCAGGCGCTCACCACGTGCAGTAGCCTTGGGTCCACAAGTATTACACCGGAGCGGGGCCTCTGACCCCTGGTGTACACGGAATGGTTGATGCACAGCACGATGGGAGCTCCTGGCGGGTGTGTCCCTTCGACAAACAGCCGTGGCCCGTGTCGAGATTCAGCCCACTTGGTATTTAACAAAAGTGGAGGAGAAAGAAGGAAAAAAAAATTACATTTTTTTTTTGTGGGTCGGGGGGTTTTGTGTGCCCCCCCACCGGATGTCCCAAAAATTCAGTGTGTCGCCGTGGGTCAGCAACAGCTGGCTGAGCGCCAAGCGCATGTGCTGGGTTCTGTTCCCCTCGTCGCCATTGTTGTGTCCTGCCTCGCTGCCCTGCGCGTGTGGAGACAGGGGGTGCCGGGCCTAATGAGCAGGCCGCGGCATCGGAGCTCCAGCGGGAGCGAAATAACACACGTCACACACTGTGCCCGGAACTGCCTCCCATGCACTGGGGCGGGGCTTTTATTCAGACGCCCTGTGTCACTGCGTTGCGGGACGCAGGGGGGATGTAACATTCCTCCTTTATTTTAAATTAACTTCACATTAAACCACACACATTACTCAGATATGGAAATGCTTGAGACTAGAGGAAACCCAGGTACTTCCCACTTTTAGAGTTCTCGTGGGGCAAACTACCACACATAGTCTTTGAGCCGAGCTGGCGGCTTGGTGGCAGTTCTTAAGCCATATCTCCCACCCCTGGAGCTGGGCCCACTGTCTCATCGGGTCTCTCACCTTCCATCTCCGGCTCACCCATGTCAGGTTCGCTCAACTGCTCCCATGTTCTGTCACTTGCTTCTTCTTCACCCTGAAAGTTGTTGGGTTCTTCCTCCATCAGCTGGGAGTCTTCATCTTCTTGGGGACATACCCCATCAGTCCACAGGTTGCGTGGCACCACCTTGAACCACGACGCATTTCTTGTCACCTGACAGTGTCCTCTTTGCACAGTTATCATGGTCCCTTGTGTCTCACTGACAGTCCATGGGAGAGACTCATAGCGGGAGCCCAGCTTGGACTTTGTTGGGTTCTGCAACATGACCACCTGGTCGCCCACCTGGTGGTTGGATGGTTTCGACCTCCTCTTGGCACTCATGTGGGCATTGGCTCCTGTTCTCCTTCTTTCGGTGCGCTCGGTGTCGAATCTGTCCGGGCTTCTGCTGGGGTGATGAGGAATGGAAGACTTTATGACAGTGCCGAAAATGAGGTCAGCTGGCGGGACACCCGTCATGCTGTGCGGGGTGTGTCTTTAGTTTCGCAGAAAACTATAGAGGTCCACTTTCCGTGGACTGGCATTTGCTCGTGATAGCCGGAGCACTTTTTTAATGGTTCTCACGAACCGTTCCACATCCCCATTCGCCTCGGCATAATGTGATGTTGGGTTCTTGCAGGTAGCGTTTGAACTCCTCCCCTTGGAATGGTGGGCCATTGTCACTCTTGATGGTAGTGGGCAGTACAAGCGTTGCAAACATCTTCTCGATGGCGGGGATGACTACCTCTGCTGCCGTGGATTCGACCACCTCGACTTCGGGGTATCGTGAGTGGTCACCAATGGCCACCAGGAGGTACAGACCTTCTTGCAGTGTACAAAAGTCAATGCGTATTGCGTCCCATCTGCCAAGACCTTGTTCCGCTGTCTAGATTGGTTCTGGATCAGTTGGGGCTCCGGTTATCAGGCATGGTAGACAGGTGTTGACTAGTTTTTCCACCTTTTCATCTATCTGTAGAAACCATAGTCGGTGTCTTATTCGAGCCTTCGTCCAAGCCATCCCTTGGTGACCTTCATGGGCGAGCGCCACTATTCTGTCCTGCAGGCACGGCGGGATGATGATCCGATCCCCCCAGAGCAGCAGACCTTGCTCTGTGATTGACAGGTCCTGTCGTATGGTGAACATCCCTGTGAGGAACGCTTTTGCTTCCTCTGTCCTGTTATGGGTGTTCTTCATGAAGGACCTCCAGTCGCCTCAGATGATGCCATCCTTAACCAGGTCGCAACATGGGTCTTTGTGTGTTTCATCTGCAATGTCATCACTGCTGACGGCCTTTGGTCTCATGGCCCGCACAACCTGGCAGATATGTTCCTCAGTTTCTTCAGCTACTTGAACTTCCTGTGGCGTCGCTGCTCGAGGATGTCTTGAGAGGAAGTCTGCCGGGTTTCCACTTCCCGGTTGATAGGCCAACTCAAAATTGTACTGTTGGGGATGTAGCAGCCATTTGGCTATTCTGGCCGGTGGGTGCGAGGATGTGCCCATGAAGATTGGCAGAAGGGGTTTGTGATCCGTAATTGCCGTGAACCGTCTGCCATACAGATAGAGATGAAAGTGATGACTCCCCCACAGTACGGCAATTGCCTCCTTCTCAATGTGAGAGTATCGTTGCTCTGTCATTGTGAGAGCTCTTGACGCATAGGCGATGGGCCTTTTCTCACCTTCTTTGGTGACCTGCATGAGGATGGCCCCTAGGCCAACAGGGCTGGCATCCACAAAAAGTTCCGTCGGGAGCGCAGTGTCGTAGTATGCCATTTTCGTGTCCACGGATAAGGACTTTTTGATGCTTTCAAATTCTTCCTGACATGCTTGCCCCCATTCCCACTTTGTGTTGATCTTGGTAAGTTCTCGAAGGGGTTCGGAGAGAGTGGCCAAGTTCCGGATGAATCTCCCACAGTATGTGGCCATCCCCAGGAAGCTGCACACTTCAGTGGGTGACATAGGCAGACTCGCTGCCTGTATGTCGGCAACCTTCTGGGGATCCTGGGAAACGCCGGTGCTGCTGAACTTGTAGCCAAAAAACGATATTTCCGTCTTGAAGAACTCACATTTCTCTTTGTGGATGGTTAGTCCAGCGTCTTCTAGTCGGGCCAAAAGCATCCATAATCTCCTCAAGTGCTCTCCTCTGTCCTGAGCATGGATCAGGATGTCGTTGCTTACATTTAGGACGTCTGGTATGCCCCTGATGACTTCCTGAGTTGTCTGTTGAAAGACCTCGGCAGCCGAAGACATCCCAAAGCTTAGCCGCTTGTATCTTCGCAAACCCATGTGTGTTGAAAAAGTGGTTATGTTTCGAGAGTCCCTATGCAGCTTCAGCTGGTGGTATCCTGCTTTCAAATCAACCTTAGAGAAGACCCTTGATCCCGTGAGATCAGCCACGAGTTCATCGAGGGTCGGCGTGATGTGGCGCTCCCGCTTGATGGCAGTGTTTGGGAGACGCATGTCAATGCAAATTCAGACTTTTCCCGGCTGTTTGGGTTTCTTTGTGACCACCATCGGGGAAACCCATGGTGTCGGCCCCGTTACCTCTTCTATTATGCCGGCTTCTTCTAATGCTTTCAGTTCATTTTCCACTTGTTCACGCATGTGGAAGGGGGTCCTCCGGTGTCTGACGGCCTTTGGCTGGACCGACTCGTCAATATGGAGCTTGATTGTCTTTCCTTTCAAACACCCAATCCCGTTTTGCAGGATGGGATACTGTGCCAGGATGTTCTCGACCTCTTGTGCTTCCTTGACTTGACAGATGAACTTTACTAGCCCCAGGTCCTCGGCTGCATCACCACTCAGAAGGCATTCGATCCCTGCATTTACTACGTAGATTTTAGATGCTAGCCTGTTTTCACTGTGGCTGAGAGTGGTGCGGAATCTGCCAACCACCGGTAGGGGTTTCCTGCAGCCATATGCAAACAGAAGAGTGTCTGTGTTCTTCAGGTCCGGTCATGGTTGCAGTGTTTGAAATGTGCTTGTGGGCATAACATTTACGGAAGCTCCCGTGTCTATGGTCATCCATACCCGTTGGTTTTTGGAGAGTGACCTGGCATCTGCGCCTCCTGAGCCCTTTTCTTTGCGTAGCATGTCCCTGATCCAGGGCTGATACCAGGTATACTTTTCTCCCTTTCATCCGCTGCTCCCTGCCAGGATCTTGTTGGGCCCCTGTGACGTCATCACCTTCTTCCTCAGTTGAGGAGTTGGTTGTTTCGACTCACTGTGCACTTTCTTGCTTCTTTTTCTTGGTCCCACTCTTCTCCTGGGGATTCTGTTGAGGCGGTAGCGGGGTACCCGATGACCGGCACACCTTAGTATAGTGGTCCGTTCTGCCACATGCCCCACATGTTGTCCCTTGCGTGGGGCAGTTCCGCCATCCATGTCGCGGTCCACCACACCATCCACACTCTGTGGGTCCCGGGATCCGTGGCTGCCATCTGGCTGGTGTGTAGTTGCCGCCAGCCTCATCCCTTGTGGATTGTCTGTTGGTGACATGGGCCACCATGGATGTCGTGAGGGCAGGCTGTAGTTTTTGAAGGGTCACGCCCATGTTGGCGGCCCTGGCATGTGCCAGCTCCCTTTGATGACCCAACTCCAGAATGCGTGTCAGAGAGATGCCCTTCTCACTCAGCACCATCCTCCTCAGTTTCTCCGATTGGATGCCGTTAATGAGTTGTCTCCGGATTTCTTTCTCGACATCCGTGAACTCACATGAGATCGCCAACTTCCTGAGTCTGGTGTGGTAGGCGTCCAAGGTCTCCTCTGCTGCCTGAAATGTGGTGCAGAAAATGAAGGTTTCATAGTCAGGGTTGAGTTGTGGGAGGAAATGGGCCGTCAAGGCTTCTTTCGCTAGCTGGTAGATGTCCTGGCCATCATCGATGGTTAGTGAGTTAAAAATGCGTAGCACCTCGTCCCCCACATTCAGTAACAGGTGCGATCTCATCTTCCTGGAGGAGGTTACGTCCTTGCACTCCATTGCCATTTCGAATTTTTGGATCCATAGCTGCCACCGAGGGCCAACTGATGATGGATCTGTGAATGGGTCAAAAGGCTGAATCATTGCCGAGGAGCCCCCTTGTGGGCGAGCTTGCAGTGACGACATCGACAGATTCGCCGCCAGTCTAGAGGGCGTGCTGGGCCTGGGGGTGGACGTGCCAGTTACCATGGCAGGACCTTGCTGTGTCCCAATGGGGTTCAAATGCCTCACCTTGATGTGTGTCCTTTGGTGACTTTGTCCCTCCGAGGTTTGAGGGTCTCACGCCATGGTCGAGGGGCAGCTGCGTCGATCCAGGCGCTCACCACGTGCAGTAGCCTTGGGTCCACAAGTATTGCACCGGAGCGGGGCCTCTGACCCCTGGTGTGCACGGAATGGTTGATGCACAGCACGATGGGAGCTCCTGGCGGGTGTGTCCCTTCGAAAAACAGCCGTGGCCGTGTCGAGATTCAGCCCACTTGGTATTTAACAAAAGTGGAGGAGAAAAAAGGAAAAAAAAATTACATTTTTTTTTTTTGTGGGTCGGGGGGTTTTGTGTGCCCCCCCACCAGATGTCCCAAAAATTCGGTGTGTCGCCGTGGGTCAGCAACAGCTGGCTGAGCGCCGAGCGCATGTGCTGGGTTCTGTTCCCCTCGTCGCCATTGTTGTGTCCTGCCTCGCGGCCCTGCACGCGTGGAGACAGGGGGTGCTGGGCCTAATGAGCAGGCCGCGGCATCGCAGCTCCAGCGGGAGCGAAATGAACACACATCACACACTGTTCGTTGCTGTGCCCGGAACTGCCTCCCATGCATGGGGGCGGGGCTTTTATTCAGACGCCCTGCGTCACCGCGTTGCGGGACGCGGGGCGGATGTAACAATAATATATTGCTAGATGCCATTCTGCCGTGTGCCATTATGAAGCACTTCTGTGACTTAGGCTGCGAGTTTTGCAGAATTCCAAACAGGAAATTGTATGCGATCATTACCCGTACCTCATTTTGTACCCTGAAAGGTCCGCAGTTATTACGAATTTGTCAAAGATAGGGTGATAAAGTCATGACAGACATGTTTTATTTCTGAAAACCTCGGGCAGTATTTCAGCACTGCGCAACGTCCATTTCCCCAAATATTGTACACACAATGTTCTCTATTCGTGGGATTGAAATGCACACGTGGTCCACACTGTTGTTATCTCATGTAGAAATAGTGCACATAAACCTCGGTAGCCACTCTTCTGTGCATAGTGGCTCTACAGGCTCACAGGAGGCGACACTGTAAGTAGCAAAGCTGTTCACATCCACATTCCTTCATTTATGGGACAAAAAGGTGTGTCATGGAGAGGTGGGGGAGGCAATTCAATACCATTCCAAGCGCCAGTACATATTGCAGGAAATGCCTCTGATTACTAGCAGATATTGTAACTCACACTACATGCAGTATTTCCAAAATGCCACTTCACTTTGACCTAGTGTTAACACACTGGTTGTCATCTTCGAGCATCTTCTCCCACACTTGAGGCGTAGCACTCATCTACAAAACACCACTTGGCTGCAGACAAGTCACCACCCTATCTCTTAAATCATGTGAATTACTCACAATCAAGCTACAAACATCCCCCACAAGTACGATCACACTTCACCTTATATACAGACCCCCAGGCCCGCCTGGAACCTTCGAAGAAGACATTACAGCGCTCATCACAGAAAACTCCAAGCCACTAGCACAAATTATTATCCTTGGCGACTTCAATCTAGGCTACAATGACCCCAAAGACGCACCAGCTGCATCCTTAGCAAACGCCCTAACTGAGCACGGACTTGCTCAACTCAGTATCGTACCGACCCACCAGAAAGGCAGAATTCTCGACTGGGTAGCAACCCTTAACTGCAACACTACCTGTAAAGACCCCCAACCTCTAACATGGACGGATCACTACCTTATCCCACTGGAAATTCACTTCAACCAGTCCACGCCTAAGAAATACCCCCTGGCACCAGCTTGCCCAACCAGAAACAAACGCAACATCACTGCCGAAGCACTATTACCTCTGGTCCTACCTACCCTTAACGCTCTACCGGACACTGCTGACCTTAACCTCCTAGTTGACACCTTCAACAATTCCATGGCCACCGCCATCGATACCATTGCCCCTTTGAAATTACGCAAAAGTAAACCAATAAACCACTTGAATTCGTGGTACACTCCCGAACTCAAAATACTCCGGAAAAAGAAAGCTAAACTTGAACTACTATGGAAAACCAACCCATCACCTGTAAACAAATCCAATTTAAATACCACCTCTGCACTATACAAAAGTGAGATTATTCGCACTAAAAAAGATGCCTACAACGTTAGGATTAACCAGGCAGGTTCTTCCACTAAAGAATTATTTAAAATTCTAAAGGAGCTAGAAAACCCTATTCCCCTCCTAGACAACTGCCCAAAAGACAAACCTTGGTGCTCTAGCATCCAGAATGCCCTCAACAATAAAATCACAGGGCTCCAGACCAAAATTGAGGACAAACGTCAACAACTCTTCAGCAACAAAACCACTAACCCTAGCTTAAGCCCACCAACACCGATCAAACCCAACACAGGCTTCACCTTTAAGAAAGTAACTATCCTAGAAGTCCAAAAAATCATCACTTCCCTAAAACCTTCTAATTGCAAAGGGGACAGCTGCCCCGCCCAAATAATAAAAGACGCTGCCAGAGACCTCTCCCCTTTCATCACTAAGCTTATCAACCTGTCATTTGCAAACAACTTTGTCCCCAACAACCTAAAACAATCTTGGGTGCTCCCCCTCCTAAAAAAACAATCCCTAGACCCTGCCATACCAACCAACTATAGACCCATCACCACTGTCCCTTTTCTGCTAAAAATTCTGGACAGAGTTGCCTACATCCAGATTCAGGAGTACCTGGAATCTAATCAACTGCTAGGGATACGTCAATCTGGCTTCAGACCTCTACATGGAACTGAAACCGCTCTGGTTGACCTCAAAAGCCAGATTGACGAAATCAAAGACAAAGGCAATGCAGCTATCCTACTTCTCTTAGACCTCTCAGCGGCCTTCGACTTAGTCGACCACGAAATCCTATGCAACCACCTATCTATCGCAGCCCACTTCACCTCCTCTGCCTCCGCTTGGATACAATCCTTCCTGGCGAATAGAACCATGCGAGTCTTCTCAACTACAGCCGCTGCTGACCCCATCCCCATTACCTGTGGAGTCCCTCAAGGCTCCTGTGTCTCCCCCACCCTGTACAATATATTTACGAAGCCCCTATTCGACAAACTGGACCGTCTGGGTGTCACCTACACCAACTATGCAGATGACACCCAGATCCTCCTCACCATCTCAGGCAACTACAACGCGGACGTCTCCCGGATCAACGAAATCTTCTCCATCATTCAGGCATGGATGGCCACCCACGGCCTCTGCCTGAATGATGAGAAGACGGAGCTTCTGCTGGTCGGCTCTCCTCATAACCTGTCTAAACTCAGTCCTAGCTACAAGAATATTATCATAGACGGTCACACCATCCCTATTGCTAAAAGTGTGAAAACCTTAGGCTTTCACCTCGATGCCAACACCAACCTCTCCAAACAAATCAACTCAACTGCCTCGGCCACCGCCTATACGGGCAAGCTAATCAGGGCTAGCAGACCCTTCCTATCCCCCGACAGCTGCCTCACTCTGGCCAGAGCACTCATTCAATCCAAACTAGACTATTGCAACAGCCTGTACCTAGGAGCCAACCTATCCGTAACTAACAAACTCCAGGTTCTTCAGAACAATGCTCTGCGTGCAGCACTGAACATCCCATGGCGTGCGCACATCTCCACTACCAGGAAAGCGTGTAAATGGCTCTCCATACAGCAAAAAATCGACCTCAAAACTATTTGCCTCACCTACAAGGCCTTAAATAACCTAGCCCCACTGTACCTCTCTGACAAATTCACTCTAAAACCCACACCCAGAACCACCAGATCGTCCAACTCCCTATGCCTGTTAGTGCCCAGATTTGCCTTAAAAAGAGCAGGAGGCGCCAGCTTCACTGTACTAGCCTCCCAACTCTGGAACACCCTACCACTCAACATTAAAACCACTGAGTCCTTCCCTATCTTTAGGAAACTTGTTATAGGCTGGTTACTGAACAAAGAGTAGCTTTTAACCTCATCTCGAAACTCTAACAGCCGTAACCACACCTGTATTATACGTAAATTGTTGTACGTTGTAAATCTATTTGATGTACTTTGTAATTGTAAATGCTCTCTATTTGATGTACTTTGTAATTGTAAATGCTCCCTGTAACTTGTTGTACTCTGTATCTGTAAATGCTTATCTTATGCCTGTAACCGATTCCTTAAGCGCCCTTTTACCCACGGGTCCGGAGCGCTCTACAAATAAATAAACAAACAAACACTTCCGGTTGTCTAGAAGCAACTGAAAAGGCTTCTTGCTGCCCTGCTGTTAAGGATGCCAGCCCAAACGCTGGCTACTCCAATATTTTACAGAGCTCCTGTTCTCGAGCTAGGCCCACGCTTTAAAAAATAAAATACAAGTAAATTCTGCTAAAACTAAGCTGGCATATTGAGACTTATGAAAGAGTTTTCAATGGGGACGTCTCATTGAAAAAATGTTTTCTAAATCAGGCCCTTGGTCTATAACCTACTTTATTCGTTGCATAGTAATACTTGCAGTTGTGCATTTTGAAGGCAAGTGTCCCCAAAAGGCATTACCCTCCCCGCAATGAGAGGCAGTAACGGACACACCCGAAGTGGGAATGAGGCCAAGACCAAGTTCGGGTAAATGTAAAAGGTTCTTTATCTAATCAAATAGGGCATGCAAAGGACTCTGTAAGCTCAGAGAGCGCTCTGTCTGACAATAGCAAAGACAGTCTTATTTGTTACAAAATGTCATCATAAAAAACCTACACACTATAGGGGGCACATAGTCTTGGGGATTGGGTGGCGTCGACTAACTATAGGTACAGTAGTGACGAGCAGCTCCATGATTGGTGGACATCAGCGTGGTGCCAACCTGGGGCGGATAGGTCAGCTGGGCTCATCGGGGTGGGGCTGCCAGGCCAGGCGTGGTCACTGTCGTTGATGGACGATTTGCCCTGACATTCTGCCCTTGTGGCAACACACACAAACATTCATCCGTTTAGATAATTCCGGTTGTCCTGTAAACCCTGCAATATGTTAATCTAAGGGTTAATAGGACAGAGGAGGAATACATCTGATGTGAACCTTTACCAATACATCAAGACACTGTTACTTCTGACCTGTTGACCGTGTGTCATAAACCTGGGTGTCTGGTCTGAGGGCATGAGGTGTGCTGCACTGTCATTCTGGTCTCGTTAGATGTGAAGAATTACTTTATGATGTGTTAGTACAGGGTTGAATATCTGCTCTCCAAGGCCCATTAACTTGGGGTGAACCGGAGTACCACTAAATCAGCGAGGGTGTACCTCTGGCCCCTTGGGGTGGTGGAGTTTTAGGACCGGGTTGTAAATAATTAATTTGGCCCACCATGGCGGTCTCGGACATCAGGGGAGGCGAATACTTGAAGCGGGTCCAGCAGAATGGGGGGAGGTGGGGCTGTGCTGCTCGAACACCAGCTTGTCCTGGCGTGCCTTGGTGGGAGGGGAGGGGAGATGGCCTTGGGTGTATGTGTGTGAGCAATTCTCTGTGCTTGGGCTGCACTCTATGTAAAACAAAGAAATGATTAATAAAGTTAGTGATATTGAAGCAATCACACATTTCTACTGTCTATACATTCGTGTATTATTTTATATTTGTATACAATAATTTGGTAGTGTCTCATACATCACTAAACATCGGACGACTATATTTTAGCAATGTCACACGGTAGAAGCTGAATAACACATGAGGTAGTATTAGGTTTGGTGGTGTACTCAGGAGCATAGAAGCAATACATTCAGAGGTGATAATACATTTTCATTCTGGCTTGTACATTTAAACGTGTCCCTCTGTGCAACACACACATGATTGCAGTAATGCTTTTTCTGCCTTCTTTTGTACTTAGCAGCATTCGTTAGTTAGCACTAGGTGGTCTGTACCAATTTATTTCATTAAGTCTTCTAGGCACATGGTATCGTCTATGAGCTGAGGCCATGCTTACTTTACCGACACTTATGAACTTTCATCCCGTCCCCAAAACATAGCTGTGAACGATTGACATAATAACCCTTATGAATCGTTAGGCTTTGGAGAGTTGTTAAACGTCGATAGGGGTTCATGTGAGGAGGGTGTTGGCACCATATGGTTTACATGTTAGGGGTTAGATGCAGGGTCGAAGTATGGTCTATTAGGATGGTTTTCTGTTATTTTCCAGACTTGAACCGTGAGTCAGGTCACGTTGGGGACAGTGATGTACTGCGGAAGGTAAATGATACAGTGTTTGTTCTGATACTTGTTCGTGTGTGGTTGCTCGTGGAAACAGGCCTTCAGCGGATCTGCCATGGTGTGGAGGCACCGGGGAAGGACATGGCCCTCTGTGAGTGGGGGCCGAGCTGCAGTATTCGCAGGCAGGCTGTCTCGTTGGGGTTCGTGTCACTAGTATCTAAAATGGAGTCCTGAGGCTTCCAAAATGGTGTCCATGGTCTGTTGCAGTACAACACGATCAGTCCTGTGTGTCGATCAGTAGTCATCCCGCCACCTGGGCTCTGGTGACAGGGGGGCCCCTGACGAGCCACGAACCTCACGTAGGTGGGGCATGTCAGGGTGGGGGGGGTCTTCTGGACCTGTCCTCCCATACAATTTATATTATGCCAGAATATAAAAGCACAACATCAAGTGGTGGAATGCAAAGAATACGATGGTTTTTAATGATTTACGCATGTGACAATTAGATGTCCAGCAATTGCACGTGCAAACGGTTTTATGCAGTCCGTCGGTTAATCGATTATAAAGTGCAAAGTAACTCACTGCACAAAGGACAAGTTGCACCTGTAGCTCACAAAACACGCCACCACCCATTAAAAACTAGCACCAACAAACAACCTTTGCACAAGCCTTTGCACCACCTTCGAGCACCCGGCGAAACTGCATACTGTCCCCCATAACTCTAGACAGCACCCTGGGAAAACTGCATACTGTTCCCGGTAACTCAAGGCAGCAACCCGGTGATACTGTGAAATGTACCCTGTAACTCAAGGCAGCACCCATGCAAAACAGGGTTCGTCGTCCCTAACTTCAAACGGCACCCGTAACCCCAAGCAGCACCTAAAACACATACTGTCATCCCTAACTCCAAGCAGCACCGAAACTGCAGACTCTCACCCCTTCCTCCCAACATGACCTAAACTACGTACCATTACCCCTAAGTTGAAACAGCACCCCTGCAAGACTTCAGACTGTCCCCCGTAGTAGCACCCTAGCAAAACTGATGCTGTCATCCCATGTTTTATGGAATCTAAAATCCGGGCCTACACCTCTAAGTCAAACAGCCTCCTCAAGTCCTGACACCACCCAGCCAACCCCTACTGACCTACGCCCTAACCCCCAGGCAGATCCCTCAAGTCCTGACACCTCCCACCACCCCACTGACCTCTGTCCCAACCCCCAAGCAGCCCCCTCAAGTCCTAACACCACCCAAACCCCCACTGACCTCTGCCCCATCCCCCAGGCAGCCCCCTCAAGTCCTGACACCACCCATCCCCCACTGACCTCTGTTCCAACCCCACAGGCCGCCCCCTCAAGTCCTGACACCACACTCCCCACATACACCTCTGCCCCTATCACTAGGCAGCACCCTGCCAGTCCACCCTCCTCCCACCACCTCCACTGACTAGTGACCCAACCCCCAGGCAGCCCACGCATTTCCTGACACCACCAGCAATGATCTCTGCCTCAAGTCCTGACACCCCCCAGCCCCACTGACCTCTGCCTCAAATCCCAGGCAGCCCCCTAAAGTCCTGACACCACCCCCACTGATCTCTGCCCAAACCCTCATGCAGCTCCCTCAAGTCCTGACATCCCCCACCCCCACTGTCCTCTGCCGCAAACCCCAGGCCGCCCCCTCAAGTCCTGACACCACACTCCCCCTACACACCTCGGCCCCTATCACTAGGCAGCACCCTGCCAGTCCACCCTCCTCCCACCACCCCCACTGACTAGTGACCCAACCCGGAGGCCCACCCACATTTCCTGACACGACCAGCAATGATCTCTGCCTCAAGTCCTGACACCCCCCAGCCCCACTGACCTCTGCCTCAAACCCCAGGCAGCACCCTAAATCCTGACACCACCCCCCGCTGACCTCTGCCCCAATCCCCAGGCATCACCCTGCTAGTTTACCCTCCTCCCACCCACCCACTGACCAGTGCCTAGGACCCCAGGCAACCCCCTCAGATCCTGGCACCACTCTGCAACACCAAGGCAGCCCCTCAAATCTTGACTCCACTCAGCCCCCCCACTGGCTTCTGCCCCAACCCCCAGGCAGCTCCCTTAAGTCCTGACACCACCCACCCCCCATTGACCTCTGCTGCAAACTGCAGGCAGCACCCTGTGGGTCTATCTCTTCCCAAGACCCCCACTGACGTATGTCCCACCCCCAGGAAGCCCCCTCAAGTCCTGATACCACCCACCACCCCCACTCACCTCCACCCATCACCACTTGAAGCCCCTTGCTAGCCCGGCCTACTTCCACTACAGCCACTCATCTCCTCCCATCACCCATGGCAGCCCTCTGCTTGTCTGGTTTACTCCCACTACCCCTACTCACCTCCACCCATCACCCCTGGCAGACCCATGCTAGTCTGCCCCCCCACCAGTCCAATGTGGAGCTTCAACTTACTTCAACGCCTCAGGCCTGCCTCCACCATGATGTATACTTTATCCTCCTGCAACACGATCAACTGGGAGCACAAATCCAGGCCTGTAGCATCTTCCATTACACCCTGGTAGACCACACTCAGCTGCACATCAACAGGACAGCACCCTGTTGCACCACCTACACTGTGACCACCCCATGTACATGTAACTTGGTAATGAAGTGCAATGTGCAATATGTATAGTGTGTTTGTGTCATTGCAATGACTGCAAAGCACTGTAAGTGAAAGCCCTTGGAGGACAGAAGTCCAAGGAATTGCAGATTGGGCCTATTTATAAAGAATACCTGGGTGCATTTCAGCCTGTACTGAAGTAGGCACGTAGTTAGGGGTTGCAAAGTCCCTGCATGTGACCAATGCCAAACAGGCCTGTGTATTGGTGATGTGAAACCTGTCAGAGAGTGTGTGACTCAGGGAGACAAAAAATGTGTGATGCTATACCAAGGCAGGACAACAACGGATATGCTTTGGATAGTTCTCCTCTGTGAAAGATAGTGATCTAAAGATCTAAAGAATCACGCAAAGGCCATCATAACTGGGACTACTGTCCGGCAGAGGGATTCCCAGGACCCCTCTTGTTTTTTGCATATTTTAAGTAACTTGTGTCTCACCCTAAGTTACTAGGGGAATCCAAACGTGGACCCCTTGCTCACTATTCTTAGAGAGACACAGCTCCACCCTACTGATGAGGTCCAACCAGACTGAAATATGTGTCTGGGGTTGCTGTTAGTACTCTAGTTCAGATGAGAACTGCCTAGCATTTTGGTGCTGGACTGCCCCAGGCAAGGACAAAGACTGATATGCTTCAGATATTTCCCATTTGTGAAAGATGGTGACTTAAAGAATCATCTGGGTAAGGCCCTCGTAATCGGGACTAATGTCTGGCACAGGGACACCCAGGACCCCTCTTGTTTTTTGCATATTTTAAGTAACTCTGTGTCTCACCCTAAGTTACTAGGGGAATCCAGACGTGGACCCCTTGCTCACTATTCTTAGAGAGGAACAGCTCCACCCTACTGATGATGTCCAACCAGACTGAAAACAGTGTCTGGGGTTGCTCTTGGTACTCTTGTTCAGAGGAGAATTGCCTAGCATTTCGGTGCTGGACTGCCCTAGGGCAGGACAAAGACTTCTATGCTTTTGATAGTTCTCCTCTGTGAATGATAGTGAGCTAAAGAATCTGGGTAAGGCCCTTGTAACCAGGACTTATGTCTGCAGAGGGACTCCATCCACTTGCAAATGTGCAACCCATAGAGGGGCCATGCATGTCCCTCAAATGGCCACAACACTGTAATCTGGCATACGTACTGTCAGAGCACTTGTTCTCATCAACTTACTCATTGTATGTGCACAAGTGCACCAGGTCACCAAGAACCAACAGTACACATACCAACACACGTCAAATCAACAGATGTCAGCCATCACATATGCCCAGCATTGGCAGGAGGCTGCATATTGCTGTGGTTCACTGCAACACACATGCTGTATACAGAAGGTAGTACTTACAAGCATGTAGACCCATGCATAACACACAAACACTGTAGAGCAGTGCATCACATGGGTACTCACCAGCAGCTTCTAGACATCCTTGCCACTGAGAGATCTGTGTTTGGGGTGCTGGGTAGAACCACTCGAGGACACGCAGCTTGATGGTTGACATCCTGTTGCAGCCCACACGGTGCACCTCCAAGGTGGGACCTGCCTCGAGGACTGCCACTGCCTTGGTATGGCTCCGGGTATTGAGGCCCTCCCAGCACTTCCTGGCAGTCTTCAGGGAATGAATCACCACCCTTCCACATTGTTGGCAGATGTGATAAGTACTGAGATTTATTGGCACCCTTCCTCTCCAAGCTGTGTTGCTGGGTTGAATGAAGAGTATCATAATGCCCCAGGACCCGATTCACCAGGATGCCAACTTCAGTGGAGGTGAAGTTGGCAGCCCTCTGACTCACTGACGGGAGTGCCACTTGATGCAGAGGATGATAATAGTGCAGACATGGCAAACCCTGAGGCAGGTGTGGGCTATCTGGGTCCTGGAAATGTGTTGTGGATCTGTTCTGGTGGTGGTACAGAGAGGTGGAATTCCCAAGATGCCAAATGAGGTGGTCACAGAGCCGATGCAGGAGAACAGGCAATGGTGAAACAGCTGCCACACTAAAACAGTGCTGGTGGGCTGCAGGCACTTACACTCATCCAGGCAGCAGCAGATGGTGAGGTGGGAGGCAGTACAGGACAGGAGAAGGCAAAGAAAAAGGCACAGAGGCAGGAACAAATTTGTGTTGCATCTGATCATGAACCAGTGTGGACAACAGATTAAGGGGCCTTAGTGCATAAGTTATGTGATATGCACTGCATGCAGCACACAGCACGCTTATGTGGTACACGGCAATGACAGAGATCTGAAAGAAGTGTGACGCGCATTAACAGATGTGCGCGAGAATGGCTGAGGGTAGATTTGCTATTGCTGACACATATTTGGGGCTGCTTCACAAGCCGTTACCTTCACGTTACATATACTGCATTGTTTCATTTGGCGGTGCCTATCGCATTCACATTTTGTTTTCTTTTTTTCTTTCGAGTGCATCTTCGCATCCCAAACCATATTTCTTAGGCTTGGGGGGCCCATTCTGTATGACATACATTTTGTTGTTTGGGAGGCCCTCTAAATATCGCATAACACTTCTGGGGTGCCCATACAGTATTGTGAATGCCTTTATTTTGTTTTTGGAGGCCCTTTACATATTGCATACAGCTCTTTGGGGTTTTGGGGTGCCTTGGAGCTTTGCGGCAGCACTCATCTACATAGTCCATCATGTAACCTGTATTTCTTTCTGTTGTGACCTATTTTTGTGGGTGCTTTTCACTTTTTCTGCACCATGAGTGGTAAGGCTCCAAAAGGGAGGGATGGAGGTGGGGACATGATGAGGGCACATGCTCCCCAGCTCCAGAATAAGGACGTGGTGAGCCTCAGCCTACAGGTGACCCAGCACCTGGATGAGCACATGGTTACAGGCCTACAGGTAGCCCAGCACAACCAATGGCCACTAGGTCCAAGAGTGGACACTCCGCAGAGCAGGAAGAGGCACTACCACATGAACAGGCACAGGTATGCATATTGTATGTGTTCACAGTTTTGCACGACATGCTCATATATGTGTTGTCAGTACAGTTGGCAGACATCCATGGGTACTTTATAAATGGTACCATGTACGCTTCTGTCACATGACATGCATTCAGGGAGGAGGTTGTGTGGTTTGCGTGCGTGGTACATGCTGGTGTCACAGTTCATTTCACTGTCTGTCCAAGTACATGTATGTGTGACAATGGCATGCTACACACATGTCACTGTACATATTCACAGTTTCATGCATGTGTATCATCTATTGGGGAAGATGATCATGGCTCACGTATGCTCAGAGCAATTTGTTTGTGATGTCACAGTCATATATTCCCTGGACCTGTCTGTCCGTAACCACAATGACCCTCAATAGTGGTTTAATGAAGATTTCACAAAGACAACAAAATAATACATGATTTTGACGATTTGGTCAGAGCCAAAATATTCCCAACATTTAACATACACTGTACTTAATAGTAATCCTAACACTTGGTACATACAAGAGTTTTACATAGACAATTCATCTACCCTGGAAAAAGAAAATTCAGGAAGGAATTCATACAGGTTTTTACACCAAAAACAGTCAGTGACCGCTCTCTATAAAGGGTACTGTGTAGTTTAAAAAAGTCAACACAACTGTGTTTTGGCCTAGAGTATTTTCTGTGTGCTCCATATTAGGTGGACCTTCATCAGGACTGGGAATAGATGCCTGGTCTCAGTTGACTGTACTAGAAAATAAATATAAGTAACCTGCATGAGTGTGCGTCTATGTATGGGAATTTCTTTCAGTTGCTCACAAGTAGCAAGAACAAAACTCAAAGAGAGTAAGCTTACCGTGTTATTTGAAGTGTACAGTACCTGGAAGGATCAGGGACTAGCCAGGAACCCCTCCTATGCACAACCTGTCTGCCAGGGGACATGGATGAGCAACAATGTCTGTGCATAGACCAAGAGTTGTTTCACTGTAGTGCATTCCACATTCAAAGAGTGTCAATGAAGCAGTGGAGTAGCAGCTCTGCAAGCGTGCCTTGGTCAGTTCCATGACACAGTATGGTTGCGAGGCATGTGATTGTGACCAACCACATATCTTGCGGGGTGCAATGCTCAATGCTGGTTGAGTTTATCATGGTAACACATATACTTGCATTACATTTTGGTTCAGCAGAAGTACAGGTCACACTTACACATGTTGAAGCAAGATAAGGTTGGAGTAGAATATGGGCTTGCTGATGATGCACAAACCTCCATCCTTCCACTAATGTGAATTACTGCCAATCAGGTCAGTGTGTATGCATGTATTCTTGATACCACAAAGCATGCCATGATTGTACAGTTCACCTAATGCCATACATCTGTTCCATGCAGGTCACAGTGTGCTCAGTCACAATGTGTGAAGTATGTATGAGTGGCCAGTTTGTGTTTGTATGCATTGTAATGCACATATGCATGTTCTGCCATGTACCAATGCATCAGAAAGTTGTTCTCTCTCTTTGTGCAGGAGATGAAGCAGAGGAGGAACAGGAGGCAGTCTCACGACAGACCACCAGTGGAGGCCGTGATGTGCGCCATGAGAATCCCCATGTGGTGCAGGCACTCCTCCGTAGGATTGTCGACTCTTCAGACTCTTCAAATGCAGCTTCTGAATCAGATATGGAGGACACACTGAGGGACATGGAGGGTGACCCAATGGGCAGTCCAGATCGGGCTGTTGAGACTGAGGAGTTGAGCCAGGAGTCATGGGTCTTGTCAGTGGGAATCCCTGTGTCTATGGTGGCTACTGCTGCAAGATTGCCTTTGCCTGTGTTAGAAAGAGCAGCAGGGGATGATGTCCCAGGGAAGGTTGCAGACCTGCAGCCAAGAACAGGATCCTGCTGTGATGGGCCTGGACCCTGGCATCCCACCGCAGTCAGCACTGCACACGTGGTGGATGTGTTCATGACAGACAGTTGGAGTGGGAGTAGTGGATACTGCGTGCGATCATCTGACACAACAAGGTCATGAATGAGATGGCTGGAGGTATCCATCGCCTGGCTTAGAGCATCTCCTCACCAGCGGTACTGGATGCACAGCATCTGGCCTCTCAGGACCATCAGCAGTGGTTGATGGATGGCCTGATGAGTCCACTATTTGATGAGATGCAGTCCTCAAGGCTCTCCCACAAACTGGGGTTGGAGGTCAAAATTAAGAACCAGCAGACTGATCTATCGTCCCTGCGCGATTCCCTACATCGAGATGTGGTGGCACAGAGAAAAAGCCTACAGCTGGAGATTTTGGCCTATCCAGACTCCCATCGCTGTGAGATGGAGAGCTTGAGGGCTTCACTGCTTGATGAGTGACAAAATCTATCCAACACAGGTAAGTATATTTATCTTTCTTTATTGGCGAGACCCCACAGCCACAAGCTCCGGCTCCCCTCGCTCAACGGCCACTGTGGAATGTTGATTGCTGAACGTGCATCAACATTCCACCAGTGTGCCTATGCGCGAGCCCATACATATGCATATTACAACATATCCTCTTCCCTTGGATAAAAATGTTGTCAC
Source organism: Ambystoma mexicanum (assembly GCF_040938575.1). Classification (NCBI taxonomy): domain Eukaryota; kingdom Metazoa; phylum Chordata; class Amphibia; order Caudata; family Ambystomatidae; genus Ambystoma; species Ambystoma mexicanum. The sequence goes on along the minus strand of NC_090921.1, from coordinate 929,375,001 downwards.
CCAACACCATTTCTTTTTTTTTTTTTTTCGAACATGGAAAAAGAAAACAACAGCACATGACATGTCATATTCCAACTTACTTTAAAGCTGTATCCATACAAGTAGCATGGGTAATATTAAATGTGCTTCACTCTTAACAAACATAATCCCTAAATCTTATGGGTCGTCCACAGCTCCTACCCACACGACCCCTTTGTTGAACTTCATTATGTTGCAGATCCATAGCAGACTGAAATTCCACATTGACCTGTGGATCAACAGGACCTGGACGTGGTACACCCTCTTGCTGTTCACCCCCGAAGGGTTGCGAAACCACAGGATTATAATCCAGTGCATTTTCTTGTGATTCCTCCTCATGTTCCACACCTTCCCTGACCACACGTCTGCATCCATCCACCACCACTCGCCTCTTACTCCACACAGATCCATCCTCCAAGTGCACATACCCTTTTCCAACTTTAACAACCTTCCTTAAGGGCATAAAAGTGCTGTATCCTTTATGAACTAGCCTAGGATTCTTTATGTACACCTGATCCCCAGGCTTTACGTTCAACTCCTTCCTACTCATTTGTGAGGACCCCATAGTCTGCTGCCGCTCTAAAATGCTGCGATGGATTTCTCGCAAATCCATATCGCATGGACCACCGCCCCCCATAGCCAAGGTTCTCAACATTGTGCCTGCCTTCCTGCCCCTCATTAATTCAAATGGAGATCTACCCGTCAGCATGGTAGGTGTTCTCCGATATGCAGCCAGGTATTGTGACACAACCTCTTGCCAATTCAAACCATTGGCCAAAGCCAATTGTATGGCTGACTTAATAGTGCCATTGGCCCTTTCAACCAGACCATTTGCCGAAGGATTATACAGAGCTGTCCTATAATGAGAAATGGCATGCTTTTCCAAGAATTCTCTCATGGCTCTAGAAGTGAACTGCACACCATTATCCGTAACTAAACTTGCCGGTAAACCCTCACGGTCAAATACTTTTCTCAGAACATCAATCACGGTATTGGTCGTAACATCTGAACACGCCGCCACCTCAATCCACCTGGATGTGTAATCCACCAACACTAACATATACTTGGACTCAGGCTCTAAACAGTCAAACGGACCCATAATATCCAAAGCCAATTTCGACCATACCTGCTCTGGAACCTCAACAGGATGAACTGGTTGTGGATGCAGTACCTTGCTCTTATCACTAATGGAACACGCTTGACACTCTTTCACCACTCGTTCCACATCCTTGTCCATTGACGGCCACCAATACTCCTCTCTCAATCTCCTTTTGGTCAAGGATCGTCCCAAATGACCTTCATGTGCCAATTCCACCATTTTTCTCCTCAAACTTATCGGGGGTATCAATCTGCTGCCCCTCGACACACCCCAGGGACCTTCTGCTAATTCCTGGAGAACCTGGGCATATCCTTTCCCTTCCAGCCTTTCCTTCACAGTGTGCCAACCCTTCACCAGACCTTCCCTAATCCACTTTAACTCAATATCATCCTCAGACTCCTGATCCCACACCGACTTCTCCACTGCAGACGTAACCGATGCAACCTGACACTCCTGCAAATCATCCTCCTTCACTACTCCCCCCTCACTGTCCTCTTCTACCCCTGGCAAACGGGACAAACAATCTGCAACAACATTAAACTTCCCCGGAAAGTACTGCAAGGAAAAATTATAATCTTGCAACTGTACTGACCACCTCGCAATCCTCGGGGATACTGCCATGACTCCCTTGGAAGAAAACACCTGTACCAACGGTTTATGGTCTGTTCTCACTACATAGGGTATGCCCCACACAAATGTCCTAAAATGTTTCGAAGCCCACAGCACTGCCAAAGTCTCTTTCTCAATTACAGAGTACCTGGTTTCCACATCTCTCAATGTCCTTGAAGCAAAAGCCACCGGGACCCATTCACCATTAATGTATTGCTCTAGGGCTGCCCCTAGGCCCACCTCACTTGCATCCACCGTCAACGCAGTTCTATTTTTTGGGTCAAATGATTTCAGACAGGTAGCCTTCTCCACATCCCTCTTAACCAACTCGAATTCTGCCGCACACTCCGCAGACCATACAAATCTTACACACTTTCTCATGAGAGCTCTCATGGCCACTGTCTTTTCAGCGTAATTTGACACAAATTTAACATAATACTCTGCAAGACCCAGAAAAGCCCTCAGCTGATCCTTATTAACCGGAGCTGGCGTATCCCTCAACACTTGTACCAACTCCCTTTTTGGACTTACGCCTTGTGAACTCAACGTGTGTCCCAAATATGTGACCTCCTCCACCCCCACTTGACACTTTGTTAATTTTACAGTCAGACCTTTTTCTTTAAGAATCTGCATGACCTTCCTCACCCTCGCATCATGTTGTTCCCTGCTGCTGCCCCAAACCAAAATGTCATCTTGAAAGTAGCTGACACCCACCACCCCTTCAAACAACTGATACATCAGCCTCTGAAATACTGCCGAAGCCGAAGCCAAACCAAAAGGCATTCGACAAAATCTGAACGCACCAAACGGAGTCACAAATGACGTAAGAGGTCTAGATTCAACATGCAGGTCAATTTGGTGATACGCCGTTGACAAATCAAATGTTGAAAAATATTTAGCTTCACCCAACGTCAATAGCAACTCATTAATATTAGGCAAAGGATGCCGATCCACCCATATGCTGGCATTTAATTCCCGAAGATCCACACACATTCTAATGCTGCCATCACTCTTCTTCACTAAAACCACCGGAAATAACCATTCCGAAGCCTCAATGGGTTCTATTATTCCTGCCGACTGCAACTTAGCCAATTCCGCCTTAAATGCCTCCCTCACAGAAACTGGCACCCCCCTCACCTTGTGAACTTTAGGCACTGCACCCTTCTTCAACACAATGCGATGCGTAAAGCCCCTAAGCTTACCCAGAATGTCAGAAAATACTTCAGGAAACTCACTCATAAGCACTGTAGGGGTAACTCTTACATCCTTCTCTTCCATTCCCTCCCTGACACTGAGAACCGGTTCTTTTTCACCTGGATGAATTTGTATCTTTAGTGCAGCCTGCTCATCCCAACCCAACACACTTGTCCCTTTTTTAGCCACATACAATTTACCTAAGGTCTGCCTTCCTTTGAATGAAAAATTTGACCAATTATATCCAAGTAGATCAATGGAACTTTGCCCGTATGCATACAGTCTGATGTCTGGTGCCAACAGCGTAGATATCGGCTTACCCAAAACCTCTTGATACACTTCCGGAGACACCAGGGTATAAGGTGACCCAGAGTCTACCAGCATATCCACAGGATGCTGGTCCACCAACACCGACACCCATGGACCCTTCCGCCCATCACCCTCCACATGTAATATGACACTCTGTTTGGGACCCCCACCTGATGCTCCCTCCAGCCCCGTGGTAAACTCTTCTGCAGTTACATTTGCGACCACTTGCCCTTTACACATTCGTGCAAAATGGCCCACCCGTTTACATTTCCTGCACTCTACATTGCTAGCTGGACATGATTTCGCATCCACTGTGTGACTTGACCACCCACAATTTTTGCACACCTCTTTACCTTTAGGTGCTCTGTTCCCTTGTACAACCCCTTTGTCCAAACCCTTCTTGCTCCTTGCCACCACCGCATGCACGGTTTCCCTATTTCCCTCCCTTTCAGTAACAATTTGTACACTCGCCTTGGAGGCTTCAATTGCTCTAGCAATCTCTAAAACCTTATCAAGAGAAGGATCGTTCTCAATCCACAATCTCTCTCTAATTTTTTGATTTGACGTTTTCATCATAATCTGATCCCTTATATGTTCCTCTCCGTTACCCGGGAACCCACATGTAGCCATGAGCGCACGTAAGGCAGTAACGTATGAGTCTATACTTTCCGCAGCACCTTGTGCCCTAGAGACAAACTTATAACGCTCTAAAACCACATTAACTCTTTTTCCAAACCGTACTTGCAGTTTCTTCAAAGCCGTCTCATAGGCACTTACAACCATTTCCCCTTCGCCTCCCCCTTGAACCATTACATTCTCTCCAGGCAGGTGACGAAAAACTCTCAAGCCTTCAGTACCAATACAATTAAGCAAAGCAGCCTCCTTTTCATCGTCGTTGAACTTTGCCCCACCCGCAGCCCGCAAATATACCTTAAAGGCATCTACCCACTGCTCCCAAGGCGCAACCGGCTCTCCTGGGTTAGGCAAAAATGCTGGTGGAGGCCTAGCAGCTGTATGCAACATGGCCAAAATTTACTGCCCAAGACCTTGTGCCCACCAAAGTAATCGACACAAAACTGTTCTTTTGCGTGCCCCCCTCTAATCCAAGGATTTTCCTCTCTTTCACTTCAAGTCAGTGGTCACCACACCAACCAAGGTGACCGCACATGCATATCTTCCCTTGTAGCCTTGTTGAGCGTGCACCCCCACGCATGTGCAGTACAGCCAGGACCTGGCACCGGGTGAGTCACAACCAATGATGTTCCCACAATGTGTACAAACAATCCCAGCCCCAGACAAGCTGTAGCCTTTACTTGTCAGGGCCCAATGGAACAGGGTGCTCCAACCTTACCAGCAACACCCCTTCATAACCACCTTACTTCTGAACTGTGGCTCTGCAGCTGTGGAGACACTCTGCGCACTGCCCCCGCAGCCCCTCCTGCTTCCTTGGAGCGACCGCAGGCAGCGCAGAGCAGCACGGGCGTCCCCCCGGCCCCTCCTCGTTGGACTCAGCCCACGCTAAGCCGGATAGCGTAAACACGCTGTCGGGGGCGGAGCCAACTGCCGCATACAGGCCGATCCACCTGGAGCAGGGGCACACACAGCCTCCACCGCTACTTGGGGAACCGAAAGCTACGGTTCCCTGCTGGGGATCCCTGCTCCTCCACAGAACAGCCGCCCGCCCGGCTCCCGAACCAATCCAGGCACCGGCGGCGAGCTGGCAGCAGCCAACCGCTCTTCGCCCTCCGCTCCTCCCCTGGGGCACACGCAGACTCCGCAGCGAGCAGACAGCAGCCAACTGCTCCTCGCCACTCCTCCGTGACCAGGGGAACCGAAAGCCACGGCCTCCGCTCCTCCACCGAACGGCCGCCCGCCCGGCTCCACTCCTCCGTGACCAGGGGAACCGAAAGCCACGGCCTCCGCTCCTCCACCGAACGGCCGCCCGCCCGGCTCCTCAACAAATCCAGGCACCTGCGGCGACCCGGCAGCAGCCAACAGCTCCTCGCCCTCCTCTCCTCACTGGGGCACACGCAGACTCCGCAGCGGGCCGGCAGCAGCCCACAGCTCCTCGCCCTCCGCTCCTGCACAAGGCAACTTCCCGCCCGGCCCTGCGCCGGTTCAAGCCCGCAGAAGCCGCTGCAACCGATCCAGCGCCGGTCGGCCACCGTCCACGCCGACTGCGCCAAAGCCGATGGGGAGCCACGCAGCTGATCCGCACACGCGTGGGACAGGGTCTCGTCAAGATCCCATCCTCGTCGCCAATGACAAAATCTATCCAACACAGGTAAGTATATTTATCTTTCTTTATTGGCGAGACCCCACAGCCACAAGCTCCGGCTCCCCTCGCTCAACGGCCACTGTGGAATGTTGATTGCTGAATGTGCATCAACATTCCACCAGTGTGCCTATGCGCGAGCCCATACATATGCATATTACAACAATGAGCTTTTGGCTTCAAGGGCCCACCTCCACCAGGAGATGGACGCCTTGAGGCAGACCGTCTCTCAGCAGTCTGAGGCATCACAAGTGAGTGCACATGCGGACTCTGTGGCCACTCAGGAGTAAGTCCATTGTGACCTCTCTACCATTGCTCTCCACCATTGGGTTACTCATGCTGTTAAACCATAATCATATAGTGCCTCCTTCTTATGAATATTGGCCTAAACCCATTTGTGTTGCACGGAAAACCGTGTTGCAAAGTTCCAATTTTTGGGTTAACTTCGCTGCTATTTTAAGACTCATCTGCCATTTTTATTTTAACTCATGTTCCATGTTTTAAATGGTAAACTGTGTTTTTGTCTTGCAGTCAAGTTGAACAACCTTTGAATTCTGTTAAGGTTTAGGTTGACCGAGAGCGGACTGTTCAAAGAAACCTTGTGCTTCAAACGAACTGCCATTCAAGTGTTGTCTGCGCTCACAAGCCTCATCCTTGTATAAACACCGAAACAATTAATAGTAAACGTCGATCGTATGCCTTAGCTGAACTGCATTGTAGTGACTCTTGAAATAAGGCTTACCGCGGATCCGAGATCCTACAACATCATTGTATTTTCATGGAAATGTAAACCTGTATAATCCTTTGCATAATATTGTAACATCTGTCATGTGTACTAGGCATGAACTCTAGCTCGTAAAATATTAACCTGAAGAGAGGCTGGACAATATTGTAGAAATAGTATAAATATATCTGTGTTTAGATGTCCAGCACTCTCTCTCCTCACTGTGTCGGCTGGTACACACTGTGAAGTGTTGGGGGGCAGATAGCTATCTGTTTTGCTTTGTAAACTGTACAGTAATAAAAAATACTTGTATCTTTTCAGCCCGTGATTGGTGTATTTCATTCGTGATACTCAGCCTCGATATTTCTTCGTTCTTTCAGAGGGCGCCCGAATAGGATCCCTCAAGATTGATGCCACCTTGTTGAAGAGAAGACGCGGCTATCGGACCAGGATCAGACGGTGAGAAAAGGGGGGCCCTTTTGTATGAAACGCGATACCTCAACAGTACTGCGCAATCCGATTCCTGGACGGTGAGCATGCGGTCCCAGACGGCATCTTGACGAGGGTCAACATATCGAGGAGGGTAGTTTTGCCAAAATCACCAACTACAAGGCTCCTTTGTCCTTTGTAATCCGATCGGACCTCCTCAGTTCTTTGTAATTAGTAGAGTCATGCCTAGATTCCTTAGGCAGGCTCGGCGCATGTTTGTGTTGAAGTGAGAGATAGCATGTTTTTGTACACAAAACGGATGGATATTTTCTTTTCCTTTAGAGCCGACCCGGCAGTGGTGTTGCAGATAACTATTAAATCTTCATTATAACAAAAGAACTGGGCATTCGCAGTACCTGCTATGGTAATGAGAAACGACAGAGTTGTTTTGCCGTAATCATGTGATAAATGCTAGATAGCAATAATTAGTGAAATCATGCATTTGAAGCACAAAGTGCACAGTTTGAGCCTCTTATCTGAAAGCGTTTGAACAAAGAATTGTAAGGGAAACATTCCATTATGGATAACGATGATACCAAGAATAAACAAATCCTTCTGTTTAGAATTACATAGAGGTGAAGATGAAAAAGGGTGCCATGATAGACCTGTCATGCTAAAAGTTGTAGTAACCATGTTTTTAAGATCAAATATTTGTTTGTTTGTTTTTGTAGAACGTTGAGAATATGGCTATAATCGTGTGATGTCATACGAGAAAATGGGAACATATGAAAAAGATTAAGTGCCCTGAAGACAGCACCAACAAGAAATGCAATTGGGATTGATTTATGTGCATTTTCTTAATATTAAGTTTGGTCTTAGAAACACATTTTGTGAGTGTAGGCACATTTTCTTGCCCTCATAAATTAAGGGGGTATCATCAGAAATAGTAGCGGTAGAGATATTCATAAGCTCTCCACCCAAGCATAGAAGGGCCTGAATTGTATGCTTTTCTGCCATATGAGTTATATGTATATATGTGGATGTTATTGTCAGAATTAATTTTGATCATATTGTTGTTTTTACACAAATGTATTGTCAATTGAGAAAAAAAATTTTTTGATAGAAATTAAAATATGTATATTTTTGGATAATACATGGTCATTCGCCCTTTGTGATGGTTAAGGGGTGAACACGACTAGGTCCATAGTCATCTAAAAGCGCACCCTAAACAGAAAGAAAAGGAAGCTGTTTTGCGGGCTAGTGTATATTTTGTGTTTAGTTGTCCTCACCCACACAGCCCCTAAAAAGAGGACTTTGAAGCTCTAGATATCTGATGATCCACTCACTACCTGTTATACAGGATTTGTCTACTCTCTTTTTCCCAAGTGGTTCTGCTCTGCTTGTAGCAGATGAAGGGGCGAGTGCTGAATCAAAAGTAATGACTCGTAGTACAGTTTCTAAAGATACGAAGAGAGATTTGAATGCATGGGCTAAGCAATGTATAGAGAAAGGTGAAAAATCAGCTGTTTTAGCTACACTTCTTGATTTAGAAAGTATTCCCGAACAGATAGTTTTTATTGAAGGGATGGGAATACATTGGCTGTAACGTGGAATAATTTGATGGACATGGATGTCCGACAAGGGTTGAGGGATTTGAATGTTTTAGCCTATTCAAGGGATACTGTGGAGAAAGTAAAAGAACATGTCAAGAGGGTTTTTGAGTTAAGAAGGGAATTAGAACGGTTACAGAATGATGAAGTAGAGGGTGATAGATTGGACGCTCTGTATGTGCAGAAATGGTTCCTTCCTCCTTGTAAGTCGATGAGTGAGGAAACGTGAATTTGCACCAGAGATGACCTTAGATGGATTTCAGATGTGTCGATATCTCCCATAGAAGTATATGATATGTTTAGTCAGTATACTCCAGAAATGCAGAAGAAAGTGTTACAGGTAATAGTAGAATACCTGCAGGATGAGTGTATGAAGAATAAGATGTGTTGTCCCGCAGAATTGATGATTATTTATGAGAGAGCCTTTGTGCCCGGTACTGCTTCCACCACTTTAGTGCTCGATCTGGCTTTATTGCTTAACAAATGTTCGGAGTTGCCTACTTCTCAGTTGCCTATGAGAGAGGTACCGCCGACATTTGTTCCTAAAGTTGAGATCCCAGCTAATGCCGCAGCAGGTACAGCAGCCACTACTATTGAAGCTCACTAAATATCACAATTTGTTCATGTCCTGTTCTCCATACAGGAAGTGAACACTATCAGATAGTTAATTCCAGACATTAGGAAAAATCCAACAGGGTTTTATAAAGAAATAAAATCGGTCTTGCATTCGTCAGTTTTCACTCTGGGTGATATAGATTTGTTGTTTCCTGTGATTTTACCTGCTGATCTATGGGAACAGATTAGGACTGTAGACGATCACGCAGGGCTGGGTGACACATGGGTTAACTTGGTGAGGACAGATAGAGAAAGGAAAGCTTGTGAGAGACCACCGCAAGTGATACTGACTTTGCCAGACAGGATAGTAACGAAATAAAAAACTCTGGTTCCCGAGAGAAGGATTGTTTGGGACACACTCACTGCTTGTACCCAACGGAAATTGAAGGTGCTACCGAATTCTTTAATCAGTTCGAACAAGTATTTTCAGATTTTAAGAGACAGAATTTAAGCACCGAGTCAGGGAAAAGGTTTTTTGTGGATAGATTTATGCATGGATTGTTGCCTGACATCCAGTCACAAATCATGACTTCCGATAGTGCTTGGCAAGCTAAATTGCAGTCCGAAGTATTGCATATGGCTCAATATTATGAAAATAGGGTCAATAATGAAAAAGAGAGGATTTAAAAGAAAAAGGGAGACCTGAAAACCAAAGTACTATTGCAACAGATAATTAGAGGGACTAGAGGTGGGAATACACAGTTTCAAGGTCAGTTTCTTCCACACAGTAATGTGCAGTTGGCTCCTGTACATGAGAACCAATGTGCTTATTGCAGACAAGAGGGTCATTGGCAAGCACAATGCCCAATCCTTCAGCAGAGGTTGAATAACACATATGGTGTCATGGGTAGATGATCCAGAGGCCGCCCTAGAGTAGGGAGTCCTGGAAGAAGCCAGTACGCTCAAATTCCACAGCCATTCTCACAAGATAATCAGCAACCTAGCATAGATAGCAGAAATATTTTTGATAATCCTTCAACTGCCTATCCTTCTGAAGATCTTGTTTTCGATGATATATTGTTTCGTTAGGACAGCCCGAAGCAGGGTCTGGAACCAATGCCTATTCCTGCCAATCAGAAAGGGCCCTACATTGAGATGAAGGTGGGGAATAGGAAGCATCTATTTTTGATAGATACAGGAGCACAGGAGTATTCCATTGATCATTCACGGGTTCCAGACATCCCACTGTCAGGGCAGAATAACGTCTCTGTAGGGTTTTTTGGCACACCAGTGGTTAGTCCGGTTTCTTTGCCGGTACTGATTATATTGGGGCCATTCACGGATTACTGTCAATTTCTTCTAACAACGAATTGTGGGGAGAATGTGTTGGGGTTGAATCTGTTGAGGAATTAAATGCGGTAATTCATTGTTCTTCGGATGGAGTACGTTTGATGATTTCACCCCAGCAATCTTCTGTCTCACAGTTTTTGACTAGACCTTTAACATTTGAATTTAGCGAAGTTCCGGCGTGTTTATGGGCGGTTGATGACAATGATGTCAGCATTTTGCAAACTGAGCCCGTTAAAATTGTTTTGAAACCAGGAGCTAAGTTGCCATGCATTCCACAATATAAAATTTCAGTCGATGGTGAGCAAGCTCTGAAGAGCATAGTTTCTGATTTTGTCATCTGTGGAGTAATTGAGGAAATTGCAGGAAGTTTGTGCAATAGCCCGATCTTACTGGTGTATTAAAAAGGGGATAATGCAATTCCTTTTCGTTTCATCATTGAATTACGTGCTAACAATAATATTGTTGCTCCACAATTTCCAATTGTGCCTGATTTAACCATGATATTAACAATGATCCAAGCTTCTGCTACTCATTTCAGTGTTCTGGATCTTAGGAATGCTTTCTTTAGTATTCCCATACACGTGGATAGTAGATATTTGTTCGAGTTCACCCTAGGGGGACACTCGTTTACAACTCGTGCACCACAAGTGTAGATGGGGGAAATGGGCAGATGCCTTACCAGTAGTTTTACTGACCATTCGGAGGACCCCACAGACTAGAACTGGACTCTCCCCCTATGTAATTATAATGGGGAGACCAGCTAATATTTGGAATTTGCCTAAGCCCAAGCAACTGAAAGACATGGAGCATTTGCTTCTTGCTGAATACTGTGAGCAGTTAACTCAAAACTTCTATTTGATTCATCAACAGGTGCGAGAAGCCCTCCCAGTTAAATACAAGGGGCCAGGTCATTGACTTCGACCTGGGGACTGGGTGCTCACAAAAGCCTTCGAAAGAGCATCCAGCCTCGCACCGTGTTGGAGAGGATCGTTTCAGATCTTGTTTGGCCACACAGACCGCTGTATGAGTAGCTGGAAAACGACACTGGATACACGCGATGCATGTCAAGAAAATTCCTTTTCCTTTGCAACTCGATGAAGAAAAGAAGGAAATTGTTTGTTCTGATTCACAAGATAAACCTGTCTTGAACAATACCAACGGTGTTTCAGAGATTCTTCCTGAGCCCGTGGGGCCTGGGGAGACTGCTGCTTTGTCTTTGGATTCTTCTTCGGATCTTTCTGCACCCTTCAGTAATCTTGCCTCTGTTTCACCACTTCCATCAGGAACTAACGACACTCTGTTCGCAGATCGCGCTGTACCTGGAGTCTTGAGGTATGATCTGTGTCCACAGCACTAGACTTACAGCACAGCACAGCTGTGCCCACAGGAAATGACTGTTCAGCTAGTCCCCTGCCACTCTCTCATGGAAACATAAGTAAGTGGCCGGGACTGGCAAAGTTACCTTCATTCAAGATAAACCACGTGGTCAGGAGATCACCAACGAACAAACTTAAGGAGTTTTTAGCAGAGACTTTTCGAAGCGAACTTTGAGGAACAATGCCTGTCGTTATCTCTACTCATACGAAGCAATCGATCGGTCCTGTGGCTAACAGAGACATTGAACAGCAAAAATCATGGTCCTTGAGAACTTACTGCTTTCTTGTATTTATGTTAACTGGTCTAACAGTTGTGATTGCGCTTGGGTTTTGGTATATTGAAGGGGTGCGTCTACTCGAGACATTGTTATCTACCAAGAGTGTTCCCACTATGTCGTCTCCTTTCGTGCATCTGCACACTCTACCTTCTAGGGATTCCTAACACAGACAGAGTTACCACAACAATACACCTTTGTTAATCATGAATGTGACCCATGCGATTCAGAACAGAATGAATTGCTGGATATGTTTGCATTTGCCACAGCACAGGGAAAAGGTTTGGGCTGCTATATTCATCCTCTACCTTTAACTACTGCATGCTACGCCTCTCTAAGGGCACTATTCTTCGGTCGTTGGAATGATAGTATCTCTGGAAACTTCGATGGGACTAATTTGAATGAGTTTGAAAGACAAGTCCTAACACCTCTGGGATGTTCCCTTTTTGGAACTAGGAGCAAACTCAATGTTGCTTCTATTATGCCTTCCGATAGACTTTCTAGACCTTTCCAATCACTGATTTCTTTCAAGATGGCTCCTGTAGGCAACCGGGATGCCACGCTTCCTTCTTGCACTATTAATCACAGCCCCAACTCTGTTTCCTTCTGCATACAAAGGGATGGTTCTCAGTCAATGGGCACTTTTGAGGGTTGTACCAATATTGCGAATCTGACTAGTGAGGACAGACCTTTGTATGTAGGCAATCCTGTTTATTTTGTCTGTGGCAGTGAAGCTTATCCTTGGCTACCTAGAGATTGGCATGGTACTTGTTATTTGGATATCTTGCTGCCAGGGGTATTTGTAGCCAGCACCTCTGAGGTCTCTAGAGCTCATCCAAGGCGAGACGAGAACGGTGATACTCCTTTGAAGGTCATGGGTGATGTAGCGAAATGCTTTGTGTCATTTTGGGGACAGATCATGAATTCCGGGGATATTAGGAGACTGACAAGAGTATTGGAGAGAACCATGAACAGAATCACTGATATACTATACAATATGACATTAGAACAGAAATCAATTAGATTAGTGGAAATACAAAACTAGATGGTGTTAGACGTTATCCTGGCTGAGCATGTTGGAGTATGTACATTGGTGGGATCTGCTTGTTGTGTTTTCATACCTAACTCTTCCCCTAACATATTCAAGGCGATACAAAATCTGCACATCCTAAGTACAGAAGTACATGTTCCCAAGGGAAATTGGGATCTTAGTGCTTGGTTCTGGGATTTGTTTACGGTCTTGGGGATGGAAACTCTTTTGAGCCTCAGTGGTAATCCTTGGTATTCTATTGTCTGTTGATGTTGCATACAATGTCTCCCTGCCATATGTTCGATGTTAGGAGGATGTTGTGCACACACTGCAGGTTCAGTAGGGCCAAAGAAACATGCACCCGAGAAAATGTCTAATGTTTCTGTGATGAAGGACATAACTGTCAAGGATCGAATGGCAATTGATATTTCTGAAGAATGTGATTCAGAAGGTACGGACATTGAAACGTGGGGTTTTAAGTAAAGCAAATGTTTTAGTAATGCTTTTGGTTTAGGCCAAAAGGAGGGTTTGTTAAACCATAACCATATAGTGCCTACTTATTATGAATATTGGCCTAAGCCCATTCGTGTTATACGGAAAACCGCATTGCAAAGCTCAGATTTTTGGGTTAACTTCGCCGCCATTTTAAGACTCATCCGCCATTTTGATTTTGACTCATGTTACATGTTTTAAATGATGAACTGTGTTTTCGTCTTGCAGTCGAGCTGAACAACCTTTGAGTTCTGTTAATGTTTAGGTTGACTGAGAGCCGACTGTTCAAAGAAACCTTGTGCTTCAAACGAACTGCCATTCAAGTGTTGTCTGCGCTCACAAGCCTCATCCTTCTATAAACACTGAAACAATGAAGAGTAAACGTCGATTGTATGCCTTAGGAGAACTGCATTGTAGTGACTCTTGAAATAAGGCTTACCGCGGATCCGAGATCCTACAACATCATTGTATTTTCATGGAAATGTATAATTCTTTGCATAATATTGTAACATCTGTCATGTGAACTAGGCATGAACTCTAGCCTGTGAAATGTTAACTTGAAGAGAGGCTGGACAATATTGTAGAAATAGTATAAATATGTCTGTATTTTAGATGTCCAGCATTCTCTCTCCTCACTGTGTCGGCTGGTACACACTGCAAGGTGTTGGGGGCCAGATAGCTATCTGTTTTGATTTTGTAAACTGTACCGTAATAAAAGATACTTGTATCTTTCCAGCCCGTGATTTGTGTATTTAATTCATGGTACTCAGCCTCGATATTTCTTTGTTCTTTCAATGCATGCTTCTGTGCCACAAGTAGCCCTAGTCAATGAAAATCAGGCTTTCGCACTGTGTTCACAGGGTGCTCTGCGACCAGCAACCCCATGTGCTGTGATGTCCTTGAACCCATTGAGGGGGTATGATTTTTATGTTTTTATGTTGATTCTGTTTTTCACTTATGTGGACAAATTCCCCCCCGAGGGTGGACATATTTTTTCATACACCAGTCCAAGATGGATGCCTTTTCTTTTATCCTGTTTTCACTTGGACTGATGCACCATTGACCTCTTGAGGCCTTCCTGAGTGGAGGACTGTACATTCAGCTATGTGCAGTGGAGTCTACTGCCATGGTTAACTTGACTGCAACACAGGTACATATTACCCTCTACATTCATGTACACATGTTCAGTCTGCATGAATGCTTCCTTTTGATGGTGCAATCCAATGTCCTATGTCCTTACAGGTGTCTTGCCTCATCCAGTACCTGCAGTCCCGTAGAGGTACACCCAGCACCCTGAGTCCACCCTAGTCCTCATGCCCTCTGCCGGACACTGGCCCTCCACTCCCCAATGTGGAGACAAAGTGTTAGGTGACAGTGGTGAGGGAATAACAGCAGAACAGCTCTGCCAGCATGTAAGGTTGTGCTGTTGTTTTTGCACTCCAATATTGGCATGCAGTGGTACACATAGGGTTTGCATGGATCATGTGATTTGGTGATGGTGACTGCCACTGGAGATGTGAATTGGACCAAATGTCTTTCTGTGTGCATATCCCCTTGATCATCCATGCATGTCCTATGTGTTTCTTGTTGCACCCCCATGAAGGACAGCAGACTCAGAAGTCTGTGCTGCACTTATCCCCCTTTAGCCATCGGCAGCCTTTGACACTATTAACAACAGATTTCTCATCGACAGACTCCACTCTCTAGGCATCATAGAATCTGCATTTAAATTGTTCACTTCTTACCTCGCTGACTGTTAATGAGTCTTCTTCCTGACACCCTTCACCTTCTCCCCCGCCCTGTTTCCAACGGGATCCTGCAGGGGTACTCCCTATCCACCATACTGTTCAACCTGTGCCTGAGCCCCCTCCCCACCCTTATCCTCTCACATGACCTGTCCTGCTGCAAATACACAGATTACACCCACATCTATTACAAGATCCCCAAGACATTGGATGCACCCCATTATGACCTGCCCTCGGGCCACAACTAACCACCTCCTCCAGAATACTGTTGGAAGCAAAGTCATGATTTGCAGTAACACAGCCCACTCTCACCAACCCACCCCCCGGCTGTGCTCCTTAGACCACACTCCCACAGCATCCAGCTCAGTGAAGATTATGGGCCTCATCATGACTTTGGCGGTAACCCTTAAATCCGGCGGTAGCGCTATTACCGCTGGATTGAAGGGTCTGCCAAAGCAGGACTTCGGAGGATTTCTCCCCATCTCTGAGCCGAGGGGAAATCTGCTGAAAATTTGCGCTAATACCACCGGCGGGAAATCCACCAGGCGGTATTAGCGCAAAATTTCCCCATTGAGCCCAATGGGGAATGGGGCATTCCCGAATGGGCTGAATGGGGATTGACATTACCACCAAACTCGTGATCCGGTGCTATTAGCGCTGGGGAGTTCGGCGTTAGGGCAAATACCGCCGGCGTTACCGCCCAAGTCGTGATGAGGCCCTATGACAGAACACTCTATCACCACATGAACAGTACTCATAGATCCTGTCATCTACACCTCCATATCGTTAGACGTCCTTCCCTTGCCTATCCTACACTCGCCAGGTCACAGCAATGTTGGCAATCATCCTCTCCCACCTACACTGCTCTTATTCTATTTATGTGGGTGCTCCTGCCTATCAGTTCAGAAAGCTACACAGATCCAGAACAACACACCCTGTCTCATCCTTGCACATGAATCCTGCACTCCGGGTAATGTCTGACATACCAACTTCAGGGACATTCGCATCACCAACTGTGGCCTCCACAAGATGTGCCTTCACTATCTCCAACACTGGATCACATTCTAACAACACTATAAGAACCTAGCATCAAGCTCAGCACTAGTCCTTGCAATCCCTTCCCACAATTCAAATTGAATTTGAGGTACCTCTTTCTCTGTCAGGGCTACCACACTCTGAAACTCCGTCTCGCTCAGCATCCACCAACTGGTGGACCACCTTTTCCTCCTTAAGGCACTCAAAACCTGGCTTTTTCCTTCCTCAAGCCAGTAAAAGGCACACCCATGCAATGTCCCAGGCCAGATTGCCCTGCTGGGTGAAGCATGCCAGCCCATGGCAGTTTTGTACTGCATGTCATGGATATTTGTTTTCAGGAGTCCAGCTTGTTTTGGCCAGGAGGGTGTCTGGCCAAAAGGTGTACATCAGCTCACATAAGTGCACACAAATGGCAGGGGAGCCTGTACGTATGTCTACCTGTACTTCACAGAACCGATTTAGCACACTAGGACCATTGAGATTTGCACTGCTTGGCACATGTGGACCACTGACAGCCTTTACCTCTGTTCCACATACAAGTAACTTGTTTAATGTTGGTTTTCTGTATGTTCTCTCATCTTCAACGTATTACATGACTTTTCATTTCAAAATTGTTGTTTGAATATTGCACTGTGAGTGACTGCACTGTATGTGACTGTATATTGTGGGCACATGCATGTGAAACGCCATCCTCTCCCCACAGCTTCTTTTCATCTGCTGTACCTGCATGTTTTTGCACTGCAGCCTATGATCCCTCCACCCTTCCTGGGAATGGTTCATCCTGGGTGTGGGCTCTGATGGAGGGGAAGCGACAGCTGGGGAATGATGACCTGTCCGTAAACTATTGTGTCCAACAGGGGTGGCAGGTGGGTGGGCGGAGTCTGGAGTGGGGGTGCCACAGCATTGTATGCTTGGTGAATGAGGGCCTGGTTCTGTTTCAGGGTTTCATGCTGTGGTGTGTTGACCATGTGGGCTGGGGGATGTCAAGCTGTGGAGTTCCCTTTAGCAGGTGGCTTTTCTTTCCCAGTCTGGCCTTCACCCTTTCCCCAAATGATCCTCCTTCACCCCCAACCTGTGCTATTTTACCATCAGTGTGCATACTGGACTCTCTGCCCTGTTTCCTTCCTTTCCTCTCCTTCTGTCTCTGTCTTCCTCTTTTCACCCCTTCTCTCAGACCTCATCCACTCTAACAGCCCCCTTTACCTCCCCACCAGCAGAACTCCTCCTTGCTCCCCATTTGCGCATTCTTCACTCTGTCTTCTCTCTCCATAGTCCCTCTTGCCCTCTTTCATCCTTCCCATCAGCTCCCCCACTTATACGTTCACTCTACAGCCCTCCCTGCAATCCATGGGTACCCCACAGGCCCACGAGCAACCTGACAGTGGGTGTCCCCAATTTGTGTGTCTGTCGTCGAAGGAGCACCTTGTGCCTGCATCCTAGGGTAGACTGACCCCTGTGTCCAGAGTCCATAACATACTCTGAAGGCAATTTGTTTACTTCACTGCCAGTGATTACTCTGTTCCTGAGTTCCGATTTTGCTGTATTCATTGGTTCTCACACTATTTGATATGACCTGCCAGTTGTTGCCATAGGGGGTACCAAGTCCATCTGTGCCTTCAGCGCACCCTCATCATGTTGCTTGATCCCTGGTCTAGAATGGTGGCTCTTCCTGGGGCCTTCCCCATTCTGGCATGCCTCACACCTTCCTGTCCCCAGTTTCAGGAAATGGATTCCACCCACCCTGGGACTGTGTCAAGGGTATGCCCCCTTAGGTGGGCCCCCTTACGTGTGTCTTCCCTCTACAGTTAGGGCAAAGTCTGAGCATCCTGGAAGCCCACTGCTGGCCAGTTCATAGTGGACAGGGTTGGGTGTAGATTGTCCCAGTGCGGGAACTCTTCCATGCTGTTCAGCCTTCGCCAATGCACACACATGAGCAGCACTTCTGTGCAGCAACTGTTCTGTGGGGTGTGAACCCACCCTGTTACTATACTGGTGGTGGTGCATGGCATAACTCCTCATACTTTTGTTTGTGCCTGAAGCCAGTCTCTCCCCTTCCATCACCACCAACGGTGCAGGCTGGCCGGATGGTGCATGTGTGGTTGACCTGTCCACCTCTCTTACTTCTGAGCCACAGAAGTCAACAAGTGTGTGCACTTCGCCTGCGGCAGGTTAAAGGCACCCCCATTGCAATGCTCAGGCAGGTGCAGCTACTTTGAGTATACAGCCAGTGTGATTTGCTTGTCTCAATGAGTGAGACTTTCACGTGTTTGTACACATGGCTAGTACGATGACAGTGCAATTGGCTCATTGAATTAGTGAGGTCCCCTTTGATGGCTGGCTCAGTTATGTTGATTTCTGTGGTGGATGTACAGCTAATACATTCCAGCAGATGCTGACCTCCTGGGATGCATGCATTAATCAGATCTAGAACAATATGGCATATCATGGCTGCTTGAGTGACTGTAGCTACTCTTTGTCAGTTTGCACCACCATGTGATGGCAAACATATGTATTTATTTATTTGTATTGCTTATACCGCACCACATGGCCGTGGGCCTCAGGGCGCACATGAAACAACACGAACAGAAAAAAAAACACAGGTAGTCAAGGGAGGAAAAGGCCATTAGCTACACTAATACCTAACCAGTATTAAGCTTAAAAAGACAAGTCTTGATGACTTTATTAAAAGTAAGCTGAGAAAGAGAGAGATAGGCATTGGCAAAGGAAGGGTATTTCCTAGGAACTTGCACATCAAACTTAAATCCTGGTTGCAGCAGTGTGTGGGCATTGCTCGGGCGAAGGGAACTGGTGGGGTGTGAGGCTGTTAAGTGATTCATTAAGTAGGACGGGGCAATGGCTGACTGACAGCTGTACATCAATTTGAGAGCCTTATGAGTGATCCTGTGCTCAACTTGGAGCCAGTGGAGGTCCCTTCGTGCAGGTGTCACATGATCATGTTTAGATAGACCCTGAATGGCCTTAACAGCTCAATGTTGTGCAATCTGGAGGAGATGTAGGTTAGCTCAAGGTGTTCCTATCAAGGGACTGTTACAATAATCTAATCTTGTATTGACAATAGCAAAGGCAAGACAAGATCGATTTTCAATGGACAAGTAGGGTCTTATTTGATACAGCAGTTTAGACACATAGTGACAGGTGGAACATAGGTGAGGAACCTGAGCTTTCATAGAAAGTTCAACATCCAGATAAACTCCTAATGTCTTAACCTGTTTAGATGAGGTCAACTTTGGACATCGATGTGACCCATCCTAAACTGATGACCACTTGAACTATCTGTTGTTGTGGCTTTTCATATATATTTATTATATATCTCTTTCTCTCTCTTTTTTATGAAGACAATAAGTAAATCAATTGTTATGACTTTTTTAGGATAAAGTTTTACCTTGCATGTATTATTGTGATGGATGTATGAATGGTTATTGGATGCCTGTGTACGAATGAGATGGATTATATGTGAAACTATGTGAAATTATGTGTTCTTAATTCCTTTCCTGCGATGTAAAATTATTGAGTGCTATGATTAATTCTCGATTAAAATTTGATATTTAAATAATGGATCAGGTTCAATTAAATTTCTTGATTCCTTCTGTCTCCAAAATTGTATACTCTGGTTTTCTTCCGTAATTAGTTAACCTGTTTAGCACCAGGTATCATGCAACCAGTGAACTAAGTGGGTGTAAAGAGGGTTCATTTTTTTTTTTTTAACCATGGGCAAGATGCAATGATAAGGAGCTCCATTTTGTCTATACTTTGGGGCAAAGAGTTGAGGGCTATCCATGACTGGATAGCAACAAAACCTCTATTTACAGCTTCAGTGTCTGGATGTGATAATCCAATAACTCGAGAGAATCTGGGTGCCATCAGCATAGTTGGTGTATTGTACACCCAGACTGTCAAGGAGGTTGAGAAAAGGTCTGATGTAGATGTTGAATAAGGTATTTTATTTATTTATCTATTCATTTTAATTCTTGATAACACGCCAAAATCACCCGAAGGCCTCACGGCGCACACAAAACCAAACAAGACAAGGACACTCAGAGTAAACAATGAATAGCGGAGATCAAAGAAGGAGGGACAAGCTTAGTAAAGGACTAAGGTGTAATGAAGAGATGGGTCTTGAGATTCTTTTTAAAGTTAATCAGTGAAAGTGTAACTCTTAAGGTGAAGAGGAAGAGAGTCCCACAAAGAGGGTGCAGCGACACTGAAGTTGGTTTGTACCAAATTTGACTTAGCGGAAGCGGGGCTGACTAAGCCTATCTTGCTCATTGGACCTGAGTGATCAACCAAACATGTATGTGTGTGCCAAACATGAGGACTGGGGTACCTCACAGGATGTGGTGATGGGGGATGCTTGTGCACCATCAACAGCTACTCTGGAATATCTTGGGCCCAGGAAAGATTGAATGCACAGGGCAGAGATCTCTGAGCAGCAGGCAATGTCCTTGAGTCTGTTCACTAGATGTGGTCACTGTATGTCAGGCTCAGTCATAGATACTGATGTTTGGCAAGTCAACTTCCTGTGCCTTCCATGGTGCTCACAGGTACGGGTTAATGATGTTTCAGTTCAAGTGAGTAAGCCTGACAAACAGCCACCACATCCAAGGATGACAGCAGGCATGCTAATTGGGCAATCCCAATTTGGAAAGGTAGTGAATTTAATATCAATGTCACAGGATTCTTTAAATTCCTTGTGAATGGAATGTTGTTCAGCTCACATCCTTTAACAGGGATTCATTTGGGGGCAGGTCTGATGGTAGCAGCCATAGTGAGTCCAGGTTCACATGCATATGTTACAGTTCCTGCACTTTTAATCTGCCTCAGTTGTATCTTGCGATGGGGCTGGTGGTCTTTAACAAGGAACACATATGCCTGTCCCACTCTGGCCACCATCACCATGTGAATGGCCATCATACTGCCCCAAAGACCAGCAAGCAGACTTATGGGTCAGTGCACTGGGAACACCTTTGTTGTGTTACACAGTGTTCTTGTTGGACACCCAAGTGTGGATGCTGAAAATACCGTGGGTCCGTCTCGGCATGTGGGCAGAACAGCTAGCGCTGTCTCCCCCCAGCCTCTCCTGCACCAACAGGTTCTGTCCAACATATGGATGTTTGAAGATTGTCTGTAACATTTCTTGGTGGATCATTCAACTCACGCATAAATGAAAAGATGTGGCTAGCTGCAATTTGTAAGCATGATCTGTATGATACATTGTTCATTGTCACTTCAATCTCACATTGCAGCTTAACTTTCCTCCTCAGGCTAGGTCTGAGTGTCACTTTGATATCAGTTGTCCCATGGGACTCCCCAGGGTGCAACTGTGCCTGTCACAGGGTCCCTGTTGCCCTTGTCCCCCTAAACTCAGACCCAGATCAGCACCATCAACAGATACATGGACCAGGTGCAGTTACTTGTTTCCAGGGACTCATGACCTCACAGTTTCACTCCTTGTGGGTTCAGGTGAGGCACGCCCACAGCATGCACCTGGCAGTGGTGGCCATAAACCCCCAACATACATTCCCCTACCCAAGGTGGCGGGCTGTGGTGAAGGTGGCTGTCTGTGGTGTTCCACAGCTTCCAGCATGGGACCAGTGTGGGGGGCAGGCCTTGCATCCACATCCATCAGGCAAGCACTCCCCTGGTGGCGTTTGTTGCAGATCAGGCAGCACACACTTAACAATGCAAGAGATACCATGCTGTGTCAACACCCTGACAGGGCCAGGATCAAGCACACCCACTCAAGTTTATGCTCACCCAGTATGGTCTCAGAACATATGTAGGTCGACACAGAATGTGACTCCCTCGCTAAGCGTGAATGAGTAACTGACCAGGATTCCCACAATTACAGCACATGGGGAGGGAAGAGCCCAGCCCTGCATACACATCCAGCCGCATGTGCAGGGAATGTAGTGTGCAGAAGACCGACTCCACAGCATCAATTAGGGGACTGAAGTCCTTTTGTTCAGGATGCACCACATGGATGGTTGTAGGCTGGTAGCATCCACCAGCAGAGTGTTTTCACTGCAAAGAACAGGTGGGGCAGCAAGAATCAAGTGGGGCACAGACAGGTCCATGGCACACTATGTACTGTAATCCAGAGTAAGGTGAGTGAGCTTTCTTGTATCATGTGTACCCTGGGTGACAGATGGGGAGTTCTGGCCATGATTGTCCTTCCTCCTTCTGGACACATATTGAAATCAGATTTTTAAATTGTCAGCCATCTGGATTTCCAGAGGAAGCCAGCCATCTGGCAGTGCAATAGTGCAATGCATTCAAATGGTCCTGGGCAGGAAGGTCTGAGTGGCCCCCTGGCCAAGGGGCAGCAGGAAACACTGGTCATGGGCCACAGCGCACCCATACGTGATTCAGGTGCAAACCGGTCAGGAGTCAGGGTCCAGGAACGTCTGTTTGGCCCTGTGGCCAATGGACAGCAGGAATTGCTGGGCATGGGCCAAACCACACCCATATGTGATTCAGGTGCACACAGGTCAGGGGTCAGGGGGTATGACAGTGGTGCTCTGGTCTGGATGCATTTGTGAATTTCCCTCCAGGCAGGGACAGGGACCCCAGCTCCAGGTCTGCTGCCTGCCAAGCAAACGGTCGACTCATATTTCAGCCAGGTTCTCGGGGGAGGGGGCGGAAAACCCAGCCATCATGGAGCTCAGGCCAGGGCACAAGATAGCTCTTCCAATGAGCTGGTTGAGCAGGCACAGCCGCTGGCCTCCCGGTACAGAAAAAAAACCTCTGTTTGGCCCCAGGATTGAAGGATTGAATGTGCAGGTGGTTTTATGGTTTATGGTGCAGGTATCCTGGCAGGGCAAGAAGCTTCTAAACACATTGTAGCTTTGAAGGACCACGGGACCACCCTAGGCACACAGAGGGCAGTGATCGGTAAACCATGGTTGTCAAGTTTCACAGTTACATGCAGGATTTGTTGACAAAGTCCTTATTTTACTCCACAATGCATGCCTAGGCAAGCAAGCAAGGAGTTTTGACAGGTCATGCCTGGGCCTATCCAGATGGCATAGCTCAGAGGTGTCCCTGCCAGTGCCCTGGCCATCCAGAGGGTCTAAATCAGCCATTGTGCACATGCCTCCAATATAGTGTGCCAACAATGTTATGCTGTTGAGTTCCTCACAGGGGACCCAGCACACTCTGGAGGTCAAAGCTCAGTGGTCCACATGTGCCAAGGCATACAGGCCAGCAAAAGGCTATTCCTGTCCGTGGATTTAGTATAAATTCTTGTGTTTAGATGGTCCATATCCCAATAGACCTGTGCCTTTTGCTGGTGACTAGCTTTCACCCACAGCGAACTCTGGACAGTGTAAGTCATTTTTAAGATACAGGAGGAACATTTCTGACACTGAGTAATATAGACGCCAGGCCAAGACATTGGAAACATAATTCCTGGAGAGAGGACACAAGTCATCCACTATCTCCACAATAGCTAGAAAAGTAGAGGGAATACAACGGGAAACCATAATGGAGACAACATCTTCTAAATCAGAGGAACAATTAGTGTACATAACCACTCACTCTCTTCAAATCAAGAAAATTAAGAATATTGTCAAGAAAAACTTGTCTATGTTACAACTGGATCCACATTACAAAATCCTTTTCCTCAGTCACCTATTTTTGCGTATAAGAACAGCAAGGCCGGAGGTAACCGCTTGGTAAAAGCAGAACTGAAGACCACACAGGCAAGAACAAAACATCATGGCACACAACCGTGCCACAATTGACAACACTGTGGAAATATTATCATTGGAGCAAGGATCACTCACCCATACTCGGGAAGGAATATTGAACTGAAACACTCCTGTACCTTTGATGCCACCAATGTACTGTATGCATTGAAGTGCCCATGCAGTCTGTATTATGTGGGGATCACTACTTGTAAGGCTAAGCTTAGATGTACCCAACATAAGTTTAATATCAGGACTCAGAATATGAAATCACCAGTGGCAGCACATATTAAGGAATATAGATACACAGTTGCACAATTAAAATGTGTAATCCTGGAACAGGTCAGACTAGGACCCCGGAGAGGTGATTTAGAAAAGAAGTTGTTACAAAGAGAAATAGCTTGGATACACATGCTTGACACGTTAAGCCCGAAGGGCATACTTTGTGAATTTGACTTAATGTGCTTTGTTTGACCTTGGATATGATCAATTATGGAAAAGAATGTGAGTGGGTTACGCACCACGCGAGATAGTGTTGACTTGAGGCAAGATTGACATTTGTTATCATTGTTCTTTTGCATTGTATGTTTCATGGCATTTCTTCTATGTTTTCACTGTACCTGCATGTTTGTCAACATGGCTAACTTTCGTTTTCAAAGAACAACATTAGGACACAATGTGTGTGTCTGCACATGTTACATTAATCCTAACCCAAAAAATCTTTAGCACACCAAGGCTAGACTCTGTTTATTAATAACACACTGGATCCAACTGCCATGTGAGGAGTAGTTTTCCCTATGGCAGGTAAAGTATTTAAGTCCTATTCACTCGCATGAAACTGCACTATGTTTTACTTAAGGTCTACACTTCATGGTGTGGATTTGTTAATACTTGACATAGATTCATCATGACCGGGGGTGTGCCGGAGGGGCTCTTGGTCCTGGTTCGAGCTCCCCCCTTTTTTACGCACTCACGGCTGTGCCCTTAAACTGATCCGGTTTAGATCTGTACTGCATACTTGATCCCGGCACATGGGAGAAGGTCATGGCATACACAGAGACAGCTTACATTTCTCATATCTTTATACAATTATGCATCTAAAAATGATCTATGTTTGATAGATCAAACGCATTACAATCCACTGTTAGTTTCATTGATTAGAAACCACAGTTGTCATGACAATGGCTCGACAACATACAGTTTCACTCCCATACCAAGATGATGATCGGCAGTGTCATCACAATACCGCATGCGCGATATCACCATGACAATTTATAAACATCCCACTTAGGCACGGCCCCAAATTGACGCAATCACTCATTTTGACACAGATGCTCCAGTCGGGTAAGCATTCTGTGTATTTCTAAGTACCATAAGGGTGGATATACATACATCTATGCACATAGTTATATCTTGCCAGTCGAGGCATGAGGGATGACGATATGCCCACAGATGCACCTCATTTAACCAGTATGAGCGTTTTGAAGGCTCTAACACAGTTAATGGCGGCCCTTGACAAATCTCATTAGTAGGATGTATCTTTCCTACAATTAGAATACGTGGAGGTATAGTTTAAAAATCACTGCTTTGAACATACAATATATAGAACATGCAAGACGCGGAGGTCTCATAGTTTATAGACGCTCACTCCTTTGGGCAAAACAGAGAGTGACACAAGGGATGCATTTTGTCAATGTGTATCTTTGATATTTTGAATTACATATACCATATCACTACAGTTTTGATCCTTTATCTATAGTGCTCCGGGTGTCTGCAAGGACATTTCATTTTTTGACCCATATCCCCAAGCATACACCAAGCTCCACCGGGATGGTGAGTTCACATCGAAATATCTTTTTATCAGTATACCTGCCTATGCTACATATATTGACAGGGACAGAGATGTTTCTTTCTAAGATATATTACAGTTAGACTTTTCTTGAATGGCCAAGGGAACTGACAATGGGACCTCTCTGGTTTATTTCATAGGTTCATGCACAAAATTATACATTTACATACAGAAGAAGGTTACATCTCCTTAATTTATAAATCTAAATTTTGCAAAAGATCTAGCTTTCAGGATTGGATAATACTAATTAGCATTTATACTTGTTACATCTGCAGGGTGAACAAACAAATTGGGAACACTTAATCCAAATGCCCTGAAGATGAACAAACAGTTTGAAATGTGTTGGCTACAGTTGTTGGATTGTTCTGGGTTGCTGAGATCCACAAACTTGAAATTACGCGCTGGACAGTGGGTCCTTAGTATCCAATGAGTATCAATTTCCACACACATTAGGTGTTTGCAACATTTTCCATAATAAAAGTATATCACATACTCTGTACCACATATGAAGTTTTAGCAAAGAATATGTTGGTCATAAGATGACAACCAATGTGTGTATTACTGAAGGAAAAATAAATCAACAAATGTTCAAACACCTAACGTGTGTGGAAATTGATACTCATTGGATACTAAGTAACCACTGTCCAGTGACTAATTTCAAGTATTTGGATCTCAGCAACCCAGAACAACCCTTGCAAACATTGGGACCTTAGGAGCTTGGTCCCTCTGAGATCCACCTGACAGGCGGCAGGCAACGTAAAGAAGATAGCAATGCACACACTAGCGCAAGACCCACAGTCCTAACAAGCTATCAAACCACTTTAACTATAGTTGTTGGATACCAACAACGATTTGAGTTTGCTTGGACATTTCATCTTTTGAGTCAATGAACACTTGCTATAGAATCTCAGAAAACATTGAGATTGTTTGTTAAGGCAACACGTTTTACTAATGTAAAAACCAATGAGGTTCATAGGTATTCGCACTTGTATTAAATGTTGACACATTACTGTTGGTTTCTTGAAAAATACCACTTTTTGTTAAAAAAGACTTATGTTTGATTGAATTGTTTTTTAATTTTTTTTTATTTTTGATTTAATTGTAATAAAATTTTTACAAAAAAAAAAAGAAAAAAATGCGCTCATCAGAAAACAAGTTTCTCTTTCATTAAATCCTCAGGTGTCCATAAGTCTTTTAACATTCGGCTGTGCGTAACTTCCATAGATGTCCTCATGTCCCTTTCTTGAGCGTTTTGTATTCCTGTACAAGACCAATTTGTTTGGTGAAAGAGGACCACGGCCACCGCAAATTCAGTTTTCTCCCCACCCATCAAACAGGACCACCATTCATCTTCCTCAACTATGGTTGAGGTTCCCAAGAATTTCATTAGGTAAGTTTGTCTTGCTTCTTTGGTACCCTTACATATCAACAAAAGGTGTCAAATTGATTCCAGCTGGTGAGAATCGCAAAAACGACACTGGTCCGTTGCGGAGGTACTTCTTCTGAACTGTATCTCATTGGTCTTTAAAAGGTTCAATCTAATTCTGAGGAAAGTGTGGCACAAACGTTTGTCAAGGAATTTTTTCAAATAGCCTCTGACGTTGTTGATTCTTTTAGGGATATAAGGGAGGTTAGTTTATAGGACTTTGCCTTATCTTGTGTTTTGATCCAGTCCAATTCACTCCGTTTTTTCGCCACCTTTGTTTGGTTTTGTATTAATGTAGCCCTCGTCAGGGCCACCTGTTCAAGAAGGTTTGCACAGCCGTCAGCCCAGGTTGCTAGCATTTTGTTTTTCCCACTGCCTAATTATTTGCTAAAAATATCAAAGACAGGCGCTGTAGGTTCCATTATAACTTTCCTAAAGAGCATCATGGTATTCCTCATGACAGACCGCTTCAATGAGGGTAAGCATAGTTCTTGTCTAATTAAACAGATTGTGACAGACAATGGAAGTCCCAACACTTTCTTCCAGAATAGGCCCTCTAGTCTGTCCCAGAGCTGGCTTGGGATTTGTGGCATAGCTTCTGTTCTGTACGTTATGCACGGGACTACCTTGGCCTTGAAAAAGGACAGGACCGGGATCATGGAGTATTTACCAAACTTTCTGTCAATCATCCCAGCTTGGGCTGTCAAGGACCTTATTTTGGCAAGTAATGATTCTTGCATTGGTAGTTCTATGCTGCTATTACTTAACGTAACTCCAAGATATTTGAAGCTCTTCACATCTTTGATCTTTTTGTTCTCCACATTCCATTTTCTTTATTTGCTGTTCTAGATGATGTTTCAAATGCCCTGATCTTGGTTTTGCTCATATTTAGTTCGAGATCATACTCTTTTAGGTATTTAAGCAGACTGCCAAGTTGTCTTTGTAGCCCCACCGCTGTTTGGTCTAGCAGGATGATATCATCTGCGTACAAGAGTCCCTGGATCTTCTCACCCCCTAGCGATGGGGGGAAACATTTGATGGTGATAAACTCCTCTTCCAGATCTGCTATATACACATTATGAAGGGCCGGTCTAACAGGCAGCCCTGCTTTACTCCCCGAGCTGTGCAGATTTCCTTTGATAGGGCCCCTTCGCCGTTCAGGCGGACTCTCATGGTAGTGTCCTCGTACAGAGCTCTGATTGGAGCCAGGATTTTATCCGGGCAGTTCTTGCACGTTAATTTAGTCCACAACCGTTCTCTATTGACTCGATCAAATGCCTGCACAAGGTCGACAAAAGCCATGGAATCTTTTCTGTGTGTGAAGTCAATTAGTTAGGTTATGAACCTTTTCTGGTAATATTGCACTTTTTTTGCTTACTTTACTATCCCAGTATATGCTTGTGTTTGTATGCATTGTGGTCTCTTTATGTTTGGTGTGTAGTAGTACAATTATGCAGTAAGTGAGGCATTGGTAGGTACTTATGTTTCACAGTATGCAACACTCTGAAATTAAAGCATTCATCATTTTAATATCCAATACGGGAAGATTTTGAATATTGCACCTCTATGGCGCATGCTGCACGCAATGCCTAGGTTTGTACATGAGTTTGTTCATGGACTGGAAAGAACTCAGTAATGCAATGGTGTTTATAGCAATGCATTGCTTAATGAACTATTTGGCACATGAAAGTTCTTCCAGTGATCTCTGATACTTTTCTGCCAACATTACAATGACAATCTCTTGTGGAGGCTGTGCATGAAAACTAAATTCATATTTGATGTCATCAGTGATGTCATCAATGACATTTATGATTTCATCTTTGATGTACTAGCTGTTAGTCTTAGCAGTGCACTGTGGTGGCGCGAGTTATGGTTGCTTACCTTACCATAACTGGCGAATTTCAGGGGTTTTTCGGTTTTACTTGTAACAATACGGTCCCTTTAACAAAGTTTTTTCACTGAATTTCATCGGTGTTTAGTAGCACAACTTAACCATAACATCCCTTTAACAAAGTTTTTTCACTGAATTTCATAGGTTTTTAGAAGTGCAACTTAATCATAACATCCCTTAAACACATTTGTTTCACTGAATATTGATATATATATATATATATATATATATATATATATATATATATATATATATATATATATCATGAATTGCATAGGTTTTTACTAAAATACCCTTAGTTTATATAGATATACCATACAACTACCTGAACACCCGTCCCATGCTAATGGCTGAAATGTCCGCGGACCATGCGAATGTCTGTGGATGGTCTCGATCAACATCAACACTGTCCAAAAGCTCAGGGGGTATCTTACATTGTTGTATCATACAACAACAACGCTGAACATGTTCAAAGAACAGCATATAAATACATTACATTAAAAAATAAGTAAGAAGTACAAACTGTATAAGTAAGGCACCTACTGTCCAATTACATAGCATATGAAACATAATGGAACATACCAACAAAAAAAAGATATGCCTCCAGCAGCATTCCCTCACTGATACTTTATACAGAAACTGCACAACAAATATCAACAACACACCTACAAAGCTGTAAACAAAACTGGTAAGTACACTACATTAATTCCTATAGTTACAAACTTTCTTTAGTAGGATACACTAAAAAATAATGTTTTTTTTTTTTTACACATTAATGGCTAGGACTCTGGATTGGCTTGAAGAAAACTTTCCCCGGGATGAAATGAGTGAAAACAGTGATACTAATGGTAGACACTGCAGTTTTCAAAGTAATCCCAGTAATACACATTATTTTATATGTACCTAAGACATTTTTTTTCTTTAACAGAACATACAGAAAATAAGAATAATACTGAAACAGTACATCATGTCCTAATGTAACAACAAACAGACACTGTGGAAAATCATCTAAAGCGTTTAAAACAAAAAAATGGATCAATTAATGACCAATTTCATAATTTTGAAGAATTTGTAGAAAACCATATCATGGAAAAAAATAAATATCACTGTCCCATGTGCACCTGTACCCCTTCTCCACATCATCCCAGTCAACCATCCCCAAAAAATCCCCATCACCAAAAGCGTTATGATGAGACCTCAATCCCTTCATCCCCTACCATCCAACATGTAGAAAACCCTGATTCCCCTGTATATGTCTCCTTTTCTGCTTCCCCTTCTCTTTCATAATTTCTATATTTGTGTACAATAATAAAGTATTATGTATACTGTTCCTATATTTCTCTGTATTTTTTTTTTTAAAGGCTGTTAGGGTGTCCGTGAACGGCGCGGCTGTCCGCGATGTCTGCAATTAACCAAAATGAGGGTGTCCGAAGGACACTCTTCCTGTTCGTATTGTCTGCAATCAAAATGGAGGTGTCCATAGAACACATAACCCGTCCGCATGTCCGCAAAGTTGTGATGCACCTTTAATTAGTTCGGGGACCCAAATCCTGTCCGGCAGACACTTTTGCACATGTGCATCTCACCATTGGGGTCCTACGAATATCTTGCGCGTCCGTAACTCTCTGCCGCATGTGTTTCGCACTTTTAATTAGTTTGTGGACCCAAACTCTGTCTGTAGAACACCAGTGTGTATGCGTACAACGGATCCTGCGCAATAGGTGTCCTACGGACAGCCATCCGCGACATCATCACGTGACCGCACCCACGCTAACTGTGGGTCAGTGTCCGCAACCACAGTCTGGGTCCCTGGACACCCAGAAAGTGCTTTTTTAAGCAATCCAAGATATTTTACTGTGAAACTTCACCTTGCACATGTCCCAGACCATGTCCCTAGCGATCTGGATACTTTTTGGAACTTTTTGAGCCCTCTTTGGTGTTTGAAGTGTCTGCCGGCAGTGCGGCTGTATGAAGAGCTCTCCCCAGCACCCCTATAAAAGGCCAAACCCCAGAGATTGCTCCACATTGCTGGATTGAACCTGTCTGCAGATTGCTGACTTTGCTGTCAATCATGAGACAATGAAGATGGCAACCATGGCTGCTTCTGCTGCTGGTGCTAGTTCTGCCTCATCACCACTCCAACCTCTCCACCACCACCACCTTCCCAAGGGCCTGGAGAGGGCCACAGGCATGGAGATGCAGAGAGTAATGAAGAGTATGATGAGGTTGAGGTAGTGGAAGTCCCTACTACTGGCAGCCACTTTGAATCTTGGGTGTGGAAGCTGTTTACCACCGTTATAGGGCTACCCAAGGCTTGTTCACACAAGGTGCACTGCACTGAGTGTAGCATTGAGCTCAGTTGTGGCAAACCTGGTTTGTACAGTTATGGGACCATTTCCATGCAGAGACACCTAAGGTCATTCCACAAGGCGGCAATTTGGAGGGTCGTCCACTGTGATAAAAAAAGTAGGTTGAGTTCCTCGACAGCATCCTCTGTTTCTGCTCCTGCCACCACAAGAAACACTCCTGTGGAGCAGCGCCTCCCTCAAGCAGGCTTGCCGGCCATACGCGACACAGTAGACCCTGACCTTTCTTACCTTTCAAGGGTCACAGTATTGTGTATGTACTGCGATGCAGTACTCTGTAGGGGGGAGACACTTTGAAGTGCTTTCAAGGCTGCAGTCTGGGAGCATGAGAAGGGCTGCCCACTACCTGATTAAGGCCCACCCAACATCTTCCTCTATCCACCTGCCTTTTCCTATCCTTGTGGTTGGTGTGTCTTCCTTGCCCTCCCTAACCTTCCTTTCCTTGTGTGTCTTGTTAAAAAAAAATACAAAACAACCAAAAACCATCAAACAAAAGTCTCTTTTTTTTCACAGTTTAAAAATAGAAGTGACAATGAAATGCTGCAGGGCCCTGTGCATTTTTAGAAGTCTGTGGACAGTTTGCGGACATTGACATTTTTGGGGTACTGCGCTATCAAAACTATTGCATTCTTCTCTGGGAGTAGGTGGTGGCTATGAAAAGAGTCTTTTTGTGGTGTTTTATATGTGTTTCTAAAAGTTCAAATAGTCAACAGCTACTGGAAAAAGGATTGCTATACTGTCCAAAAGAGTCGCAATGCATTTTGTATATTTTGCAGAAAAATCTGATTCCCAGCATGAACTCCATCTCTTTGAAAAATGTGTATGCTACGAAACATAATCTTTACATTGTGAAAAGAAGACATACTAATATCTCTCAAAAATGTGCAAACAGCCTTATTGATATTGCGCCTAGCTTTCTCCATTTGTGGACCAAATGAAGAAGAACGCAGCCACATTTGTCTCTGCGCAATACGAGAAAAAATAACTTGGGGGTTCAAAAACGTGTCCACGACTTTCACAAGTGCTTCTTTCATTGCAAACTGCAAGGAGATTCCAATAATATGTCCTAAACTGTTCCCTCCACAATGAATAATAATAATGTCTGGATGACAGTGTGTCATCAAAGTAGCACAAAAAGGAACTAAATCCAGCCACTTCATTCCACGCACTCCATGCCAGTGCAAATCCACATGAGCGAATCCAAGATGTGCACCCACTCCACAGCGATCTGCATGCACCTCCAACCAATTTATCCACGAGTTACCCAAATTACAGACAATCTGCCTTCTGAAAGACACAGCCAAATCTATCTGCTCTCCTCTCAGGAAACAGACTTTCTGCCAAAGTCTCTCCGTACACATCACACCCAGTAAACCTTATTGACCAATCCCTTCTACCTGCACAGTCTCATTTACATGCCTCTCAGCCTCAAAATCCCCGTATTTAACACGTGTGATCCGCAGACAGCTGTGGTGTCCGCAGACAGATCCTAAAATCTGAGAGTCCGGAATGAAAATTTAAGTAGTGTACTCCACTTCCCCTTTAATGTTGGCTCCGAAAAGAGCCTTTTTTTGCTTTTTGAGGTTTTTTAGGCTTTTTTCAAATTTTGTCCGCTACATGACACTTCACAACAACTTTCTGATTGAGTTCTGAATATTACTAAGAAATATTGCATGGACCAAAATCCATGAAAGTCATTCCATCAAAAAAATAAATTGCAACATCTTCCAAAAGGTTCTCATTTTGGAATGATGACATGCCTACAGAATAGATAAAAGAAGATATTCCTTTATTAGCAAGACATCTTGCTATGTCTTGTTGAGGATTACAGACATGACAAGGCATCCATGCAATTCTAGGTGGTATATGGGAAAATATTACCTTTGCTATTGGGAAATCGGTACATCAGTTCCTTTAGCAACTGCTTCAGTGCACCTGACAAATGTATTTCACTCAGATACCTCAAATACATTCCTCCACAATTTACCACCAATATATCTGAAGTGTTAAAAACTGGCATATTTTTACAAAGTGTAAATACACCTTGCACATTTCTCCCTGGCACATCATACCACATAGCCCCCACTCCCTGCTTTCCAAGATTGTCAGAAATGCCACATGTTTGCATACCACTGCATATTACTTATAAAACCATCTCCCACTATCCACACTCTGACTCTGTCCATCTCAGCAACCACAGCCATCTTCACTGCATACAGCAATGAAACGAATGATTACTCTCTCTCCCTATGAATGACACCCTCAGCACCTGTTTGGCTAATTCCCCTAGCCTATTTCCATGCCAGATATGCTGAGAAGCCCCAGATGTGGCACACCCTGTCCCTGAACAGCTGTGGTGTCTGAAGACCCCGTAACATGGGGGCAGCCCTTCTTCCCTTTCCACTTCACTCTCTGCACCATTTCCTCATTGGCTATTGTTAAACTGTCACACAACCATCCACCAATCTCATCCAAGAACTCTACATCTAACTCTTTCATCACAGTTTAGCACTTTACATGCACTTTTCATCACTCAGAGTACAAGTGCCTTGTGAATGCAAAGCACCAACAGCTAACACTACTGTAAAAGTCTTGAAGATTTCTCCTGGCAAATTCATCCACACCTACATACATCAATACAAACTACAGGTATGAATATTTTGTTTACAGTACATTTGCAACTCTTTCATAAATGCATTTGAACAGGTTACTTGTCGCCTACCCTATATAACCTGCAAAAAAGGCTTACTGTCATTTCTCCCATCTGCTATGATCAAGTGTCACTTGCAAAGCTGTGTGCTTTCTAAGTTTTCATTTACCCATATCACTCATTGTAATGTGCAAACTGTTATTCTCTTCATTCATTCTGTCATTTTTATAACCACTGCCCCTATGTATCCGCATTACAAGCATAATAGCATTTCATGCATTATAATGTATAACATGTAAATGCAGTTTCCTGTGTGTACATTCTGGGCATTTTATATAGAATCTATCATTTGAACTTGCTTTAGAAAGGATTACAATAGTAAGCACACACAGCACACACACCTTTCTAAAAAGGTGTCATTTCATGTAAGGAAATGGGAGAAATAACATTATGATTGTAAATGCAAGGAACCATATTAAAATACCTGCAAGGTATGGCGTCCTATTGTGTGTTGAGATTTGGGTAAATGAAAGCTTGGAAAACAAACAACTTTCAAAGTGACACTTAATCATAACAGATGAGATAAATTACAGTATGCTTTTTTTATAGTTATACAAGGTAAGTACCAGGTACCCTGTATTTCAAGTACATACATTGCATGCATTTGACCAGAGTTCCTGCCATTTATCCTGTATAACCAGCAAAAAAAGCATACCGTTATTTCTCCCATCTCCTAACATCAAATGACGCTTTCTTAGAAAGTTGTGTGTGCTCTGTGTCCTTACTATTGTAATTATTTCTAAGGCAAGTTCAAATGATAGATTCTATGTAAAATGCCCAGAATGCACAAAGACAAAGGAAACTGCATGTACATGCTATGCACAATTAACAGAGAGCACTATTACTGCAAAAACAAACAAATATATCTCTACATTGAGAACAGTGCCTTTAACACACATATGTACTAACTTCCATCTTTCACAATTGAAGTGAAGACCACACTCCTAAAAACCAGCACCGTCTGAACTACAAGAGAGAACCCAGAATAAACCTACTCTTTGCATCCAACAAAGTAAGTACAATACTGCCATAATGTTCTACCTGTTACTCAAACACTGTAGAATTCTAGTATTGTAGTACACACAATTGTATTAACCCTAAAGCATTAGATTCAGTATTACTGATTGCACCTCAACAAGTGCACACTTTGTATTGTTATCTCAACACCAGTATAGTAACACATGAATACAAGAATAAACTTCCCAACCTGAAGTAACAGCCCAGTCAACAATCACACACCTCTACATACATACCTCCCATCATACTCAGACACTCATGCACAATGCACACATACATTGCACAACATCCCAACCCAGACTTTCTTTTTTTCTCCAGCAGACACCAAAGAATGCCTACCAAAAAAAAAAAACTCGATAGCAAGCAACACAGAAATATAGCAAATGAAAATAAAAGTGTACAAAATAGGCATCCTCCTCTAACAGAATTAGTTAATAGAGTCAGTAAGCGAAACTAAAGCAGCTTGCAGTAAAGAAACTTTGACTCCTCTTCCAAAATGTAAAACTAAACAGACAGTTGTTGAAAAGACTGCAGCTACCGCCAGTACTAACACTGCACCTATAAATCTTGATGTAGCAACTAGTAAGCATACCAAAAAAATTATTTTACAAAATATGCTCTTCCACAGAGTCCTTCAGACCTTATAAAAACAGGAGAGAAATAATGCTCAACCCTTAAAACCTACCACAGAAAACTAATCCTGGAAGCTCTCATAGACAGTGCAATCATTCTCAAAAGGAAATTATTTATATTAGCTTTAAACAGAATGAAACCACTAACAAAACTAACTACTAAACTATAACAAGGACTTCTCAACAAACGGCATATCAACAAAGATAGCTTTGCAAAGATCTGTGCAGGTGAGTGGAGTCACAACACCAGCACAGAACCATAATTCAATGAAGAAGCATACAAACAAAATCAAACAAACCCAATTGTCATACATAGCAGTGGACAAGGGTATGAAAAGGTTCATAATACTATCATGGAACAAGAAATGCTGCCCACTCAAATATCTCCAGCAAACTTAGCATCAACTCTCCATTCCACAGAACCAATATGCCCAGTCTACAAATGGCCGTGCACATCAATGTTTAACATAGGCAAACAATCTTTCACATCTTTACGCCAGTTCCTCAATCAGTATATGAAAGGCAAAGACAAATAGAAAATAAAACTATTACAGACTGTGGACTCCTATCCAGTGTGCAAATACACAGGACAAGGACATTAATTAGCCTGTATTTTTGGACCTATTTGCAAAAGCACCTTCCACCATATCAAAATGATAGGAGCACACCATTCAACTGTAAGAAATCTCGTTCATAAACTGTACTATGCCAAATGTCTTGCTTTAGCACTGGGCAATTTAAATAACATTCTTGTACATGGTACAGCCAAAGAACTACTCGAATAAATAGAGCATATCCAGAGAAAATATTTTGGAAATTAAAGCCACTTACAAAATCCAATATCTTTAGAACAGGCTAGCAACAACTTTACAGATGGCAACCCTCTACTACACACATACAAAAAAGAAATACTAAAGTTTAAAAGCACATCTGCTGAAGTACCAAACCATGTGCATGTGTGTTGCTGCAGGACTTTTTATAAAAATAGCACACAAACTGTAGACATAATATACAAAATGGAAGACAATGACGATTCCAAGTGGTTCCAATTGGCTCTCTAGCTTATTTTTTTTTATTTTTTTTTTTTTATTTTTTTTTTTTCATTCAGTTTTTACAAACTTTTTGAAAACTTTTTTTTTTTAAACACTTACTTTTTACACAAGAACAAAACACTTTTTTTAAAATGTACCAATTGCATCTAAAAGTAACAGAGAACATTACGACTGGAAGACAATTTTTCCCTTGGCTTATCGCGCCGAAACTTTAGTGTAACTCTGCTCAGGCAATTTTTCTAGTTCACTTTTAGTTCTTTGCTCTTCGTGCCTTCTATTTTCGCAACTGTGTGAATGAAGTTGATGACATTCTTGATCCTTGTCTCCACTGTTCGTCTGATCATTCATTTGTGATTGTCTTATCCTCATCGTATGGAGAAGTCTCCTCTAACCGAATTTGCATTTGGTCGAGGAATCGCGTCGTTGCGATCAGTAGGGATTTGCTTTCGCCGATGTGGAGGTGCGTCCACCATTCTTCCAGACTATATGATGAGACTCGACATCTCTCTTTCTTTAAGCATTTTTCTCGTTGAACTTTGAGTTCAGGACAGTGCAGGACCAGGTGTTTTAGATTTTCATCTTCCTCTGTGCATAACCTGCATTTCGAGTTTCTTGCCGCGATCTTCCTTCGATGGATTAAAATCTCTTTCGTTTCATAGATGTTTAAGCGAAATTTCAGGTATAGTCTTCGCAGTCGTTTACATGGTGATAACGTTAGGTATTTCGCTAGTGTATTACGTCTTTTTACTTCAGATGGAGTGTTCCGCATGCATTTATGCGAAGATCTTTTTTCGTTGGTTTCTATCCAGTCCCAGTCTAGTAGTTTTCGTTTTACTAGCTCTGGATTCTGCCATAAGGTGTCTTCATCTGAACCCAACTGCGCTAAAATTTCTTTGCATTGTTGTTTCCACTCCCATAATGCTGATTTTCTTTGTCTTTTATCATCAGTCAAGAATTTGACGGGGGGTAAGTTTGCTGCTTCATGGGTTTTCCTAAATAGCGCCAGTTTGTTCCAGGTGATCCTCGCGTTCAGCGTGGGAAGACCCATCTCAAATAGTACACATGCTGTGGGTGTACTTAGTGGGATCTGCAGAATCCTTTTCCAGAAGATGCTTTCGCAACGGGCCCATATTTTGTAGTCGCACCCAAACATATTCTCGGCACCGTAAGTGAGAAGTGGGCATACTTTACTTTGGTAGAATCTTCTTACCGCTTCATAAGAAAATTTGCCATATTTTTGCTGTAAAATGGCGCCTTGTGCTGTTAGTAATTTACAGCTATTTAAGAGTTTTTTTGTCATTGGGGTATCATTTATACTCGAGTTGATTATTGTCCCCAAGTATTTTGTATGCGGTACTTTGTTTAGTTTATTTGTTCCTATGTACCATGTTGATTTTTTTTTATTTGGACATCTTCCCCTTTGGTTTTCTAGTACTAGGATCTCCGATTTAGCCACATTAATCTCGAGACCTAATGCTTCAACAAAGGTTCTTAGAGCTGTAAGTTTTCGTTGGAGCCCTATGGGAGTCTGGTCTATGATTACCATGTCATCCGCATACATGATGTGGTTTATTGGGACTCCATTTATGAGTGGCGGGAATGCGACCACAGAGGAGAATACAGTTCCAACTTCCGATATGTAGAAGTTGAACAGGGTCGCTCCTAACGGGCACCCTTGTTTCACGCCCCTCTCAGTTGGTATGGGGTTGGTGAGGTTTCCTTCACGATCTAATCTCACCTGTATATAGGTGTCGGAGTATAGCTCTTTGATGGCATGGATGAGGCTCGCATTACATCCTCTTTCTTTAAGTTTCTCCCATAATATTTCTCTCTCCACACCGTCAAATGCATTTGCCATGTCGATA
This sequence comes from Ambystoma mexicanum, assembly GCF_040938575.1. NCBI lineage: Eukaryota > Metazoa > Chordata > Amphibia > Caudata > Ambystomatidae > Ambystoma > Ambystoma mexicanum. Next base: position 929,336,362 of record NC_090921.1, on the reverse strand, counting down.
AAGGCGAGGTATATTTTTCTTCCTGATCTAATGGAGTCGCTTTTTAACAGGTTCAGTATCAGCAGATTTATACTACAGCCTGTACCTTTGACAAAGCCCGATTGGCGTTCGTCATATACTTTGTTTTGCTGGATCCACTTGGTCAGCTGGACTTGTAACAACGATGCGAACACTTTTCCCACTACATCAAGTAGGGCTATTGGCCGATAGTTTGCGGGGTCAGTACGAACGCCCTTCTTATAGATTGGAACTATAATCCCGGCTTTCCATGTCCCAGGGATTTTCCCTTCCTTTTTTATTGCTTTGAATAGTGTGTAGCAAAAATTTGACCATTCTTCAATGTTTTCTTTTAGGTCTGCATTTGTGTCACGGCCGCCAGCGACTGGCGTTTGTGGCGAAGGTGGACGCGAGGACGCCATTAAAATGTTCCATTACGTTCCTCCTCGTCTATCAGACTCGGTCTAGTTGTTTTCAAGATGGCCGCCGCCGTTTGTATATATATCACTCGGCTGCCGGCGGTTCGGCGCGTTGCAACTGTGTTTATTTCCACGCCCTGTTGCTTGCGCTAGTTTTCCCTTCGGATAGTCTACTTGCTATCTTCCTGTTATTTCATCACCTCCCGTTCCCTACGGGCCCCCCCTTTTCTCTGTATCCTGTTTGCCTTCTCCTGTGTTTCTGTTCCCATGTTTGAATCTCTGCTGAGATTTTCTTCGCTCTAAGAGATACTGCTCTCAGATTTCTCCGTTCACTCTTGTCCTCCACCCCGAGGGGTACCTACCTGTAAACTGCCATCTCCTATTCCCTCGATTAGCGGAATCGCCGACCTTACCTATTGTCTGGGTTTTTCGGTGAAGGATCATTCAACCTACGACTGTGCTGACGACTCCCACAATCTTCACGTCTGTATTGGATCCAGGGGTTTTTTGCCGTTCCAGTGGCTTTTTCCCCTCTGGCTGTCGCGGAGGGGAGTCACCGTGGGGTTTCTTTGTCTGAGAGTCACGGTGGCTTCTTTCCGAGGTAGACCATATCTTCTAAAAAAGAAGAAGCCGTACACAGGACTTACCCGTCGGAAGAAACTGGACTATTCAGGTGAGGAGGAAGAGACTGGGGAGGGTTATAAATCGAGTGAAGACGAAGATATAGCTGATCACCTAGCAAAACCCGTAGCCAATATTGCCAGTCCTGATAGTTTGCAACGCCAAACAGAAAACATGGCTACGCCACAACAACTGCAAGAGCTGGTGACAGCTGTCCAAACCCTCAACGTAGAGGTCCAAACACTAAAGGCTGACAACGTGGCGCTCCAACAAAGAGTAGCTGCAAGAGAACAACAGACAACTGATTTACCCCCACTACCCCTGGTGTCAGGTAAATTCGACGGCTCGGAAAGAAAGGTTAAGGAATTCCTGGAGGCCTGTAATATTCACTTCACCTTCCGCAGGAATGCCTTTTCCACAGATCATTCCAAGGTGGGGTTCATGATCACGCACATGACGGGAAACGCCTTGGCATGGGCTACTCCATTGGTATCCCTATCAGACCCAGTGTTGCAGGACTACGCGGCCTTTAAGGAACTGCTGCGACACACCTTTTTGCGAACCGAATGCTCACACGTGGCTAGCGAAGACCTGCTGGATATACGTCAAGGGAGTACCGACTTACTATCCTATATCTCCACTTTCAAGAAACTTGCTGCAGAGGCAGGTTGGCAAGAGCAGGCCCAGTATACCATATTCCGCCGGGGCTTGCGAGAAGAGCTCAAGGATGAGCTTGCCCGGATCCCGCGCCCAGACACCTTTCTAGATCTTCAAACTGCAGTTCTAAGAATCGATTTCCGCCTGATGGAACGAAGAAACGAAAGGAAGAAGGTTCGAGGTCCCCAATCTTTCTTGGATATACCCCCCGCCTCCTCCTCACCTGTATCGCGTCACGCCAGAGAGGAACCCATGCAGATCGGAAGCACCAGATCTCCGTTGACTGCCGAAGAAAAGAAGAGGAGACGTGAAGGGAACCTTTGTTTATATTGTGGGGGAGCCAACCATTTGCTGAGAGACTGTCCCGATGTGCCCCCAAGGAGATCGGGAAACGACCGCCCTCGATAGTCAGTGGAACGGACTATCGAGGGGCTACACCTTGTTCCTACACTACACTTTCGGTGGCCTCTTCTCGGATGAGCGAAGATGTACGTCTCATGGTGATAGCCATCAAACTCCGCTTCCGGAACAGAGAGGTAGAGACGCAGGCTCTACTGGATTGTGGTGCGGCTGGAAACTTCCTTGACACTTTTTGGGCTGATAAGATGGGTCTGCTAAGAATCGAGAAAAAGGAGGACCAAAAGGTTGAAGGAGTGGATGGTACACCCCTATGTTCAGGACTCATTACCCACACCACTGAGGAGATTCAGGTGTCCATATACCAGCATTCTGAAAACTTAAGGTTTGATATTATACGAGTGGCCCATTTCCCTGTCATCTTAGGAATAGGCTGGCTCAGGAAACACAACCCAACGGTGGATTGGTCTAAGAATCTACTAAGTTTCCATTCCGCCTTTTGCCTAAGAGAATGCCTTCCAGAACCAACATACACAACTGTAAAGACCATGTCTGCTGTCGAAGGCAGTACAATCCATTGCATACCAAAATGTCTTTCAGAATACAACGAAGTCTTTCAGGAGCAGACCCCCATTAGACTCCCTCCACATCGTCCAGAGGATTGTGGTATCGACCTAGTGCCAAAGGCATTAGTCCCCTTTGGGAAGATGTATTCCCTCTCAGTATCGGAGAAGGCTGTACTCCGATGCTACCTTGATGATAATTTAGCTAACGGACTCATAAGACCTTCCAAATCCCCCGCTGGGGCCTCTCTGTTTTTCATACCCAAACGGGATACCAAGGAGCTGCGGCCCTGTATCGACTATCGGGGGTTAAACAGAGTGACCATAAAAGATCGATACCCTATGCCCATTATATCAGGGATCCTAGAGGCTGTCCAAGGCTCTGTTGTGTTTACTAAACTTGATCTACGGAATGCGTATCATCTACTCCGCATAAGAACAGGAGATGAGTGGAAGACGGCGTTTCGCACCCCCTATGGGTTGTTTGAATACCAAGTCATGCCGTTTGGCCTAGTCAATGCACCATCTATTTTCCAGAGATTCATGGACCGATTGTTTTCCGACCTTCTTAACCTTAACACAGTGGTTTACCTGGATGACATTTTGGTCTTCTCACGGAGCCAGGAGGAACATACCCGACATGTCAAGGAAGTTCTGCGCAGACTACAACATCACAGTCTTCTGGTAAAACCTGAGAAATGTGCATTTGCTCAATCCTCATTGTCTTACTTGGGATTTATCCTATCCGACAAGGGGGTTACTATGGACCCAAGGAAGGTGGATGCCATCTTGTCATGGCCATCGCCTTCTTCGGTTAAGGACATTCAACGTTTCCTAGGGCTGGCAAATTTCTATAGGAAGTTCATTCCAAGTTTTTCCTTACTCACTCTTCCTATTACATCCCTTCTCAAGAAATCCACAGGCCCCTTCATCTGGTCTAGTGAGGCTGAAGAAAGCTTCCTCAGCTTAAAGCACAAGTTCTGTGCAGCTCCTATCTTGAAACAACCAGATCAGCTACTACCCTTTATCCTGGAAACTGACGCTTCTGCAGCAGCCGTAGGTGCTGTTCTTCTTCAGAGAGTCGAGGACCTAGAGCATCCGGTGGCATATTACTCAAAAACTCTAAATCCTAGCCAACGAAACTACTCAGTCATAGAGAAGGAATTACTTGCTATGAAATTGGCTTGTGTGGAATGGAGGCATTTGCTCCAAGGGAGCCTACACCCGTTCCAGATACGAACAGACCATAAAAATCTGCAAATACTCAAGCAGCAAGAGTGTTATAACACCCGCCAGGCCAGATGGGCTCATTTTTTCGCCCAGTTTGATTTTGTCATCACATTCATCCCTGGCTCTCAAAATCTAGTTGCCGATGCTCTCTCCCGCAGAGACGATGTTATCTTCCCTTACAGAAAGGAGCTTATGTTTCCTCATACCCGGATCATATCTACAGTGTCTAACTTCTTGGATGAAGTACGAGGAGCCTGCCTCCAAGAACCTGCTCTCACTATGGGAAATCAACCGGTCACCACTAAGGACGGGTTGCACTTTATCCACGGAAGACTGTTTATTCCTTCCAGTAGTCTCAGAAGACGAGTCACTCAGTGGTGCCACGATTCCAAGACTGCTGGTCACCGAGGAGTACGAGGTACTCTGGAACTTCTCCAAAGGGTTTTCATCTGGCCGAACATGAAGGCTGACACGCAAGTCTATGTTAAATCCTGTATGGTATGCTTACAAAGCAAATATTCCACCTCGAAACCTATGGGGCTGTTACAACAGGAGCCGGTTCCGCTTGGCCCCTGGAAATGCATTTCTACGGATTTTATTGTGGAGTTGCCGGTATCCCGAGGCTGTACCTGCATTATGGTAACCGTAGACGCTTTCTCGAAACTTGCACATTTTTCTCCATTGACTAAGATCCCATCCGCCTCGGTCTTGGCTGACGTATTCCTAAAGGACATTTTTAGGTTACATGGGCTTCCTCAAAAGATAGTATCAGACAGGGGCAGCCAGTATACCTCCAGATTCTGGGCAGCATTGTGCAATTCCTTGGGCGTGGAGAGAGCTCTTTCGTCGGGGTTTCATCCCCAGACAAATGGACAAACCGAGAGGTTAAACGGTACCTTAGAGCAATACTTAAGGTGTTTCATAAATAAACAGCAAGACAACTGGGTGGACCTGCTTCCCACAGCAGAGTTTGCATACAATAACGCTGTCCACACGGCTACAGGAACTAGCCCATTCTTTTGTACCTACGGATACAACCCGCAGTCCATAGTTCCGTGTTTCTGGGAGGAAACTAACGTTCCTACTTTGGAGAACACCCTTGCGCAGATCAAGGAGGCCCATAACACAGCCAGTCAGAGCCTCTCTAAGGCTAGCAGTCATTACAAAGAGCAAACGGACAAACACCGAAGTCAAGTTCCTGCCTGGGACAAAGGTTCCAAGGTCATGCTGTCCACCAAGTTCCTTCCTCGATGGGTTCGGCCTTCTAAGCTGTCACCCCGCTACATCGGACCCTTTGAGATAACTTCAAAGGTTAATCCTGTGGCCTTCCGCCTCAAGTTGCCAAAGGGACTCAGGCGGATTCATCCCGTGTTTCACTCATCTCTCTTACGCCCCTTTGTGCCAGATACCCGGAAACAAGCATCCCCCAAGCTGTGTACTTTGCCAGTTCCAGCTTCCGAGGAATATGAAGTTTCTCGGATACGGGACTCCCGTTATCATCGGGGACGTCTTGAGTATCTCGTTCATTGGAAAGGATATCCTTCCTCAGAAGACACCTGGGAACCACAGTTCCATATTCACTCTCCTCAACTGTTACACAAGTTCCACCGACTACATCCAGAAAGGCCGGGTGGGAGAAGCCTTCGGAGGGGGCATACTGTCACGGCCGCCAGCGACTGGCGTTTGTGGCGAAGGTGGACGCGAGGACGCCATTAAAATGTTCCATTACGTTCCTCCTCGTCTATCAGACTCGGTCTAGTTGTTTTCAAGATGGCCGCCGCCGTTTGTATATATATCACTCGGCTGCCGGCGGTTCGGCGCGTTGCAACTGTGTTTATTTCCACGCCCTGTTGCTTGCGCTAGTTTTCCCTTCGGATAGTCTACTTGCTATCTTCCTGTTATTTCATCACCTCCCGTTCCCTACGGGCCCCCCCTTTTCTCTGTATCCTGTTTGCCTTCTCCTGTGTTTCTGTTCCCATGTTTGAATCTCTGCTGAGATTTTCTTCGCTCTAAGAGATACTGCTCTCAGATTTCTCCGTTCACTCTTGTCCTCCACCCCGAGGGGTACCTACCTGTAAACTGCCATCTCCTATTCCCTCGATTAGCGGAATCGCCGACCTTACCTATTGTCTGGGTTTTTCGGTGAAGGATCATTCAACCTACGACTGTGCTGACGACTCCCACAATCTTCACGTCTGTATTGGATCCAGGGGTTTTTTGCCGTTCCAGTGGCTTTTTCCCCTCTGGCTGTCGCGGAGGGGAGTCACCGTGGGGTTTCTTTGTCTGAGAGTCACGGTGGCTTCTTTCCGAGGTAGACCATATCTTCTAAAAAAGAAGAAGCCGTACACAGGACTTACCCGTCGGAAGAAACTGGACTATTCAGGTGAGGAGGAAGAGACTGGGGAGGGTTATAAATCGAGTGAAGACGAAGATATAGCTGATCACCTAGCAAAACCCGTAGCCAATATTGCCAGTCCTGATAATTTGACAGGCCATCAGGTCCCGCCGCACGGGAAGCGTTACATCTTTTGATGGTCGCTCTGATTTCATCTCTTTCCATCTCAATTTCCCACGGCTGTCTCGTGTCTTCATTTGGTGTCTCGAATGATTTTCTCCTTTGAAATAACCTTGTGTAATGCCTTACCCACTCTTTTTCTTGCACCATGCTTGATAGCAGCGCCTTATCAGAGTTCTGTGTATCATTGATGATGTCCCAAAATCCTCTGGTATTCTTACGATTTAGCGCCTTCAACATTGACTCTGCGTCTCTTTGTTCTACTATTGCTCTGCGCTGTTTGTACCAGTTGTTGTACCGGTTTTTTATCTTTTTTATCTGTGTTACTGTGTCTGTTGCCTGAAAGGCCCTGATTTTCCGTATTAATTTCCTTGATTCTCTTTTTCTTCGAGCAACTTCCGGGTCAAACTGATGGTTTCTGTGTTCCGGTCTCAACGACGACGTTCCCTTTTTGACTTTATAAATTTCAAGGAATTGTTGGTATTCTATAGCCGTCGGACAATTCTGTTCTTGGGATTTTCCTAGTAATTCGGTGATTGCCACAATGTCGCGTTGTTTCAGGCGCAATCTGTTTCGGCCAGGCACTACAGATGGATCTTGTCTCCATTGCTTACGTTCCTCTAAGTTGTTCTTGTTCCATTCGGCTGCGACTATGTTGTGGTCGCTGTGGTTAGTCATGACCACTTGGAAGGAGTCGATTTCCTGGAATATATTGTCAGAGACAAAAATGTAGTCTATTATTGACTTTTGTGTTCCTCGTGTCCAGGTTGGTTTGGCTGGAATGTCACCATTTATTGCTCCGTTCAGCATTACTAGATTTCTTAAGGACATTTCGTTAAGCCAGCGTTCACAGTTTGTTTTTTCTCTGTGATTCACTAGTACTTTAGCTTGCAAGGTCTCAATCAGCTTCATATTAAGATCACCACATAATATTAATAGTGCGTTTGGGTCGCCTTCTAGTGTGCTGTCGATTGCATCTAGGATGTCATCCTCAAATTGTAGATGCGAATTCGCTGTTGTATTCCTATACACGTTTAAAACGTAGATAGTCTGATTGTTAGTTTTTGTCGGACACACTGCTTCAATGCTGGTTTTTTGTAAATGGGACGATGGATTCCACATTTCCTTAATTCTCAGACCCCTTTTCCTTTTAATTAGAGTTAGTTGTCCTGACATTGGGCGACCTTTTCCATTACAGATTGCCGGATTAAAAGCTATTTCGTATCCTTCTATATACGGTATACGTGATAGCCATGTTTCCTGCATACAGACAATGTCGGCTTTCCTCAAGTCCTCTGGTGTTGAGTTCAGTAGGTGGTTAAACCCCCTCGTGTTCCAGGAGGTTATTACCAATTTTCCCTTTTGGCATTAGCTCATGGGTGACCCATTTAGGGATTTTGCTATCCATCTCCATGATTGGGACACTTCCTCAGTGTTCAGTAACTTTTTGCACTGTGTCCTTTTTGGGTCCTGGGTGTTCTCCACTGTTATACTGATTTTTCTCTGCTTTATCTCCTCCAGCGAGAGTTGTGTACCGCCACCTTCCTCGTCTTCTTCGTTTATGTTTTCCTGTGCTTCATTTATTAATCTTTTCTCCTGTTGGTTTTTCATTTGTGTTTCTTTTTCGGTTATCAGCTGGGCACCTTTTTCGTTGTAATTTTCACGGTCATTTCCTCCCAGTGCATTGTCTACCTCGTACACTTGATAACCTGCGTTCAACAATTGTCTCTCACCCGTCATTATCCGTTCGACAACTTTTCTCTCTGCAATATGAAGCAATACAAATTTCTGGTTTGAGTCTGCTATAATTTCCACCCTGTCAATTTGTGGACTCTTTAAAGTTCTTAACACCGGGATCTTTTGGAATATCTGCAGTATCGAGTATCTATTTAAAGCGGAGTCACTCTGTTTGGGGTCAATTTTTTCCACTAGTATTCTATATCGTGTGGAGTTCTCATCTTTCTTCGATTTCCAGCTATGCTCGGTTGCTTTGTCTGCTTTTTTTTGATTTTTCGGAGAAGGTACTATATTTGATTGTATCCCACTCTTCGTTTGGCGCTTCGTGTCTTTGAATGTTGGATTAGGTGATACTCCACATGGTCTACATATCACGTTAATTTTTTTTTGTTGTTGTGTGCTCCTTAAACGTTTCTCCTCCAACGTACAGAATTTTTTGCCGTTTCCGTCTGTGGGCTCTTTGTTTTTTAACGTTGCGTCTGCTTTCTTTGGGGTCGCCGGCCATTGGATGACTCTTTTTCCTACTTGCCTTGTCGCTCCCTCTTTTTCAGGTTCTGTAGGAATCTTGCATGTCAAGATTGGTACTCCTCTCCTTTTATCTTGCTGGATTTTCGATTTGCACTCGTCAGTTGTCTCAATGGCGTGATCTTCATCATCTTCTCCTTCGGTCTGTAAACTGTAGGTTGACATATCTAGTAGATTTTCGTCGTTTTCGACTTCCTCCTCGATCGTCATTGGTGTTTTTGTTTTTCTTTCCTCTTTGGTTTTCTCTGTCTGTCTGGACTTATCTTTAGGTAGTTCTTCTGTGGCCGTTGTTATTCTGGCCTCACTGGAGTCTGGGCTACTTTTTTTGTTAATCGTGCCCGTCGGCTCTGTGTTGTTTACTGTAATAGTTAGCGCTTTGAGGTTTCGGAAGAAGTTTGCAGCGCTTCGTGGATTTTTGACCTTCTGCACTTGTTGATTTTTAGATTTCATTTTCTGTTTGCTCTGCTTTGAGACGACAGACTTACTGTTTAGGCTTGAACTGGAGCTCTTTTTTGCATTTCTAGGCTCGAAAATGTCAAACCATTCCACATCGTTCTTCTTTTCGGCTGTGTCATTGACTTTTTTATTTAATGCCATCTGTCTCGCTTCTTTTCCTTTCGAATTCGTCCTTGTGTCATCTGAGACTTCACTCTGGCACCCTTCTTCCTCATTTTCCATTTGTATAATCTCAATTAGGTCCGTTTCTTGGGGCCTCTTTTTTTTTGTTGGAGTTTTGAGTGAGTTTTCATTCATATCTTTGCCCCCATCTTTACCCTCTTTGGAGGGATCCTCTTTCTTATTGTTTTTCTCTATGTTACTTCTTTCAGTTACTCCATCCAAGGTGTCCTTTGTATTTTTTGATTTCTCTGCGCTATCTCTCATCACAATTGACAATTCCAAGTCTGTCACGGAGCAACTACTTTTGTTCTTCCTTGTTCTTGTGGGCGCAGATTTTAGTTTTAATGTTTCCTCATTTGTCAGAGATACAACATCGCTGTCAATTGTGATCATGGCATGTGTTATCTCTGGATTCATTTGGATTTTTGCTGGGGATCGGTTCTCATTTGCATCTGCTCTATGTTCACGATCTTTTTGTAGTAGAGTCAGGGCTTGTTTCGTCACTTCTGCCAAGAGTCTTTTGTCTTCTATTGTTGCTTTTAAGGACTCTTTTAGCGCTGTTAAAGATATGTCATTGCCTCTTCTACTTTCCACGACTTGTGTCGTCATGTCCAACAAGTCTATTTTGAGCTTTATAATTTTCGAATTCAGCAGGGCGACCAGTGTTGTTTGGTCGCGAAGGCTCTCATTTAGATTTTCGTAGAGTTTCAGCAGCGGAGCCACCGCTATCGTCGTGGCGGACATTAAGACAGGGCTCAGCCTTCCAATTGTCGTCTCGACAAGTGTTGTGACTTCGTCAGAGTTTTGCGGAGCCCTCGGAGTTGCCTCAAACTGTTGTCTCTTCTTTTTTGAATGGAGAGACTCTACTTCATCTTCAGGCTCAGATGAGGCCTGACTCTGTGTTTGCTCCCTTACTCTCTTTGGTGTAGGTGTCAAACTCTGTCTCGTATTACTTTTAAATCTTTTATGTCCGCCTTCAAGTTCTAGATCAGAGCTTAGTTTTCTTCTGCATCTTTTTTGAGATACTACAATCTCTTCGTTTCTAGATTCGAAGGAAGGAGTATTCGCTTCTAGTGCCATCACATCGTGTAGGCTCTTTTCCTTCGTTCTTTGCCACTCTGCTTGTGGAGTTGTCCTTCCACATGAGAGTGTTTCTGAATTCTTTCGTCGTTTCGCTAAATTGGAGTTCATTTCTACTAGGCCTCTCAGAACCTGGTCAGCGAGCTCTACTGAATCCCTTCTACGTGGTGTCTCGGCAGCTCTATACTTTGTGAATCTTTCTTTCCATCTCACGTCGTGGGCCCGCGTCTCTAAGGGGTTTTCTTCTGTCATGGCGATACTCGTTTCCACGCTTGACTCCGATGTTCTTTTTTTTGTTGTTTCTTAACGCATGATCTTTTTCCTCTTGAGTTTGTAAATTTAAGACTTTGTGATCCTTGCGATCCTTGTTGTGCATTGTGGCCACTCTTGTCCATGCCAGTAGCTTTAGAGAAGCGCCAGTGTGTGTTGGTTTAAACGGGGACTCGTGGGGACCATCCGAGCAATCTAATGGGGACACACTTTGTCCTCTCACACTCCCTGGAGTTGTCACGTTTGTTAGATCAAGCATCTCTGCTACTGTCTCTTCTGCTGGTACACAAGTTGTTTCATTCATTTCTTTCTTCTGCTTATTGGCTTGTGAGTCGTGTTTCGTTAGGTCCACACTCCCCTTAACTTTATCGGACTGGGCGCTACTACTCGTTTGAGCGACCATGTGTGTAGGGTTCGAGGTAGCCTTCATGGAATTTTCTCTCTCTGTCCTTGTTGTACGTTTTCCCTCATGACCTGGTGCGTGGAATTCCATCATTAGATGTTGTCGTGGCAGAGTCGGAGTGTATCATAGCAGTACAGATCTTCAGTCTCACCTCGACCCCCGTCATTCTCTCCTCTTCCAATTGTGTTTGCGACACGACTATTTCAGCTCTCATCGTGTCAGTAGTTTCTTCAGTTTGCGTTATCGCGTTGAGGGGGGAGGGGGAAATCTGTTCTTTTGTATCTCTCTCTCGCCCCTCATTCCGATGTGTCCACTCCTCTGGGCAACCAGTGTCCCCCTCCATGGAATCGTCCATGTAATCGTCATCGCCATCTTGGTACTCTGTCTCACTTATCCCCTCACCGTCACCATCACTATCACTTGAAGTGCTCAACTCCTCAATGGCTAAGTTGGAGACATTGCCCTCTCGGGTTAGTGATAAGTCATCTTTCCTCTCGTTTCTTAGTCTCAACGCGTCAGCACAATGGTGTGTTGAGGATGAGCTCATTACATGAGAAACGTCTGCACCCACTCCTCTTTCTTCTTTCCCTTCGGTTGCTGGCTTCCCATGCATCGCTGTTAGGGTGGTTTGAACGTCCTTCATCGGGGCACTTAACGTTACTCTCTCTCTTTTTGCGTGTGCTCTCGTGTTCGGGGGGGCCGTGTCCCCCGCTCTCATCCTTGCGACTTCCAAATCGCTCCTGCAGCACGAGGGGCACACTTCGCGCACTTTGTGTCTTTATTTATTTTTTTTTTTGTCGGGGCTCACTCGGGGCTCACTCGTAGAGAGCGCAGGGCAGAGCGGTAGGAAAGAAAAAGAGGGGGACTATGAGGAGGGCACACACGCGCAGCTACTCTTACCCGTTCCTTCTTCCTTCTTCCTTCTACTGGCGAGTTTCCAAGCCTCTCCGGACCTCCGCGGAACACCAGGGAACACAGGAAACACTCTGTCCACTCCGCTCCGCACCGCTTCGTTTTGCTGGGGGATTATAACAGCTGGCTCCTCCTCTCCAGTATAGCAATGAATAACAGACTGCTCCACACAGGAAACACTCTGTCCACTCCGCTCCGCTCCGCTTCGTTTTGCTGGGGGATTATAACAGCTGGCTCCTCCTCTCCAGTATAGCAATGAATAACAGACTGCTCCACACAGGAAACACTCTGTCCACTCCGCTCCGCTCCGCTCCGCTTCGTTTTGCTGGGGGATTATAACAGCTGGCTCCTCCTCTCCAGTATAGCAATGAATAACAGACTGCTCCACACAGGAAACACTCTGTCCACTCCGCTCCGCTCCGCTTCGTTTTGCTGGGGGATTATAACAGCTGGCTCCTCCTCTCCAGTATAGCAATGAATAACAGACTGCTCCACACAGGAAACACTCTGTCCACTCCGCTCCGCTCCGCTTCGTTTTGCTGGGGGATTATAACAGCTGGCTCCTCCTCTCCAGTATAGCAATGAATAACAGACTGCTCCACACAGGAAACACTCTGTCCACTCCGCTCCGCTCCGCTTCGTTTTGCTGGGGGATTATAACAGCTGGCTCCTCCTCTCCAGTATAGCAATGAATAACAGACTGCTCCACACAGGAAACACTCTGTCCACTCCGCTCTCTAGCTTATAGCAGAAAACAAATACTAAATTACTAACCCCTTAATACTTTGCAGATACTGCACTGCAAAACTTGACAACAGCCAAATACCTTTACGTGCTATCACTAATAATTTGGAATTATTCCCACTACCAAAACCACTGCAACAACTTAATTTGTATGAGAGCATTATAATTCAAACAGTGCACCCATTTCAGGCAATAATATGCCTTCAACCAAAAACAGCAACACTACCTCCTTATGAATTACTGAAAGGCATTTGTGGCAAAGTAGTTTATTTGCGATTAGATCTCAAAGAAAATGTACACACTCTGGGAATGGGATGGCCAAAAGATCAATCTTTGATTATCCTAGTAAATGGCGTACCTACAAAAGACAAATAATTTTGCCAGCAAATAGTGGACTTACATAAAGTTAGAGAAGCCCTGCAATATCTAAAAGACAACAATCAATATTACAAAGAAATAGACATTGAAGAAAACCTGAGGGAAACCACTGAAATAATTCAACACTCATCAGAAACTGGTCAATTTCAACTTCTAGATCCTTTGACAGAATCCAATATTTTAGACCATTATACAATTCACCCATTTCACTCTAAAGACACCATAGATGATGCACTGGAAACTTACCAAATGCGGCAAGCCAAAGGATCTCCAATCAGCATATGGGAAAAAAATGTAGAAGCACAAGCCTTCCCTCAACTCTTTACGACTGGAAAAGGAGGAAGATACAATGAAAGACCCACACAAATAACAGCATCAGAATACCGCTCTTTATGAATGTATTCTGAAGACCCCAGATTCAGACAAAATGTGGAATACATATTCCACCTTCTCCTTGAAAGCGAACTAGCAACTCTATGCTACGGAGTTGCACACACATTAAAATTAGGTACTCATTTTCAAAATATGTCTGCTACGCAATTACTACAAAAAGTGCAAGAAAAAGAAGAAGTTTTACAGTTGAAAATTACAAACCTTTTAGCAAACATGCGTGGTACAAAAGAATACTGGTTCCGATGACACGCAGAAGTACAGTGTATGATAAGAAACCTTGGCCCACCCACATGGTTTGTGACATTAAGTTGTGCAGAATATGCATGGGACGATTTGCACGATTTCCTACGCATAGCAAACAAAAACAAAACAAATATAGATATAAACACACCAGGAGCTTTATTGCCATGCTACACATCATTTGTAATAAAACAGTACCTCCCCTCGGAGAAGTGCAACACTTCTTTTGGAGAAAAGAATACCAAGCTAGAGGAGCACCACACATCCACATGCTTTTGTGGATTAAAGATGCTCCTAAATTTGGTCAGGACAGTGATGCCACTGTTTTGCAGTTCATTCACAAATATGTCATTTGTGAAATCCCTTCACAAATTACACAGAATGACCTACGTGCACACATTTTACAATTTCAAAGACAGAAGTGTGGGAAGTATTGTTGGCACAAATATAAAAACAATGAGACATACTACACCAAATGCTGCTTTGGTTCCCATAGACCAGTTTCAACAACAGGTCAAGTGAACAACTTCATGTCTTCAGTTAGACATAGTGTCAAAGGTGCATACTGCATAAAAAGAACAGAAGGATCAAAGTACATGAATGATTACAATGCAATCATTGCCCTCCTATGGAATGCAAATATAAATGTACAATACATTGTAGTAAATTCCACTGCAGTTGCACGATATGTCACAACCTACTAATTGAAAGCAGAAAAAACAGAGCTCAAACACCTCTGGGACGACATATCATCTGACAAAACACTGTAACAGAAATTGTACAGCTTAGGCATAAAAATGCTATCCCATGGAGAATGTGGCTACTACAAAGCTGCAGACCGTTTAAATGGTACTGCCTTGTTTGGAAAATCTGAAAACATAGTATAGCTATGCCTTGGTCCTGCTAAATCCAGAAAAAGATTCTCAAATCATATGAAGACATAGAAACAATATCCAAAAATGATCCCAACAGCCAAGACATTTTGAAAAACAATTTACTAGACACATATTACCCAAACAGGAGTACCACTTTGGAAACCATGTGTCTGTACCACATAGCCCAAAACTTCACATACAAAAACAATATTGAACCACATGAGAAGAAAGGTAGATACAAAGTTGAAATTTGTGAAGGCAGCCCAGTGAAACTTACCAAACAAAGGTTAATTAATCATTTGAAATTGTCATTAAACACTCCTCAACATAAAGAACTGTATTACATGTCCCTACTACAACTTTTTAAACCGTGGAGAAAAGAAGAAGATTGATTAGATACCCATGTCTCCTATGAGGATGCTTTCAAAGCAAATTCAAGCACTATAACAGACTTTTTGCAGTACAAAATAATGTTAGACAATTAACAGGAACAAGAAGAAGAACTCCAAGCACAACTAAATATAGACACTCCCGACAGCAGTCAGCCTTCTCTAACAGGAAGCCAAGAACCACTTGGACAACCACTCATAGCAAATGAGGCTGAATTAGCCATGACTGAAGTAGAAAACACCATGTACGAGTATGAAGAGCCTACAGAAGACGTTGCTATACTCTAATCACAATTAAACAATGAACAGCGTAGCATTTTCCTAGAAATAAAAAAAACAAATTGAACATGGTATGCAGCACGAAACTAAAACTTGTACCTGCCAAGACTACAAACCTATATTGCTATATGTGAGTGGTCAAGATGGTTCAGGGAAAACATTCTTAATAATAATCATCAGCAAGTTCCTCAAACAGTTGACAAACAAAAACTGTCAGCTGTTGTAACAGCCCCCACAGGTTTAGCTGCCTACAACATAGGTGGTGTCACTTTACACCGATTACAACTCCTTCCAGTAGAATACCAAAACAAATGAGACTACTACAAACTTTCTCCAGAAGCTGCAATGGAACTATGCAGAGTTTTGAAACAAATGAAAATGCTGCTAATAGATGAGGTGAGCATGGTGTCCAACCTAATGTTGGCTTTGATTCACCTCAGATTACAAGAGGTCCTAAAAACAGACTAGGAAGTTCTTCAATTAAAACCAGTTAAAGGTGAACCTATTTCTAAAACCTTAGGGCACAAACTATGCCGTAAAACACTTGGCAGCATAGGATATGTCAATCTTTGGCAACATTTCCAATCCAAAGAATTCACTGAAAACATGTGTCAGTCTGCAGACCTCACCTATGCCAACATATTGAAAAGTATTCAGATTGTTGTTCTATCTAAAGAAGCACAGAGTATCTTGAATATCAGATGTATGCATGACCTATATAGCCATAACTCATGTGCTACTGATGACATGGAACAATTAGCACACAAAAATGTAAACTGTATGTCCTTGATGGCAACTCTTCAAATTTCAAATTTACTCCACAGACAAACTGGAAGTGCATGGTATGACACTACCCATGTGTGAACAAGCCACAGCATGACTAAATTCCTTAGAAAACTCTATCTCTAACACAGCTGGTTTAGAGAAAATATTTAAATTATCTTTAAACTGTAGAGTAATGCTCAAATGTAACCTTGACATGGAGCAAGGACTAGTCAATGGAGCACTTGGTACAGTTGTTGGTTTTCAAACATACCCATGTGGCAACAACTTTCAGTTTGTCAATATTCACTTTGACAAACCATCAGAGATTAAAAGAATTGGACCCTCAACAGCTGGATTCCTTCTTTTCAAAGACATGTATGTACGCAGAGAAAAATTTCTCTATCTCTAGCATACGAAGTCAACATTCCTAAATCACAAGGTCTTACCCTAGATCAAGAATTGATAGATATTGGGCCTCATTACAAGTACTCCGGTCCGGAATTAACACTGCCGGTAAAACCATACCGGCACCGTTTCCATGTCCGCGCAATCATGACCCGCGGCCCCGGTAATAGCACCACCCTAAACCGCCACCACGGAAATAGGGTTCCCGTTAAGTCCGTCTGCACGGAAACCCCTCCGTTACCGTCAACACGAAACACCGTGAGCATCACAACTAGCGCGGACACGGAAATACCGGCAAAAAAATGGCATAAATACCGTGATCACGGTGGCGGAACCGCCGCCACCATGAACATGGCGTTATACACTGCCTGCTGAACCGAATCAGGGCACAGGTGCACCAAATCAGCCCAGCTGGACCTAGCAGGCCACTGGGAGCCTACACAAGGGCCACACCCAGCCCAACACGAGACAGAACCATGCAGGCAGCAGGTCTAGTAGCACTGGGACTGTGCCTACTCAACCAACAGGCAGCACTGCACATGGTGGCAGGAATGGCGCAGAGGAGGAGGCGTAGGCGGAGGAGGCGCAGGCGGCAACCAGCCAACCCTGCAGCTATGGCAAACCCCATTGCCCAGCCAGCCCGACCCCGCCGCCAGCCACCAACACCACGCATCAGGGCCTCACCCTGGAACCTCACCCCAGGACAGATCCACACCCTATACCGGCTGGACCGCGCAACAATCCTGCACATCACCGCCATGATTGTGGACAACATCAGCAGCCTAATTGACACCCCCACCGCCATCCCCCCCCTCTTGAAGGTTGTCTCAGTACTGCATTTCCTTGGCACTGGCACCTATCAACACACGGTTGGTGAGCTGCACGGCATATCACAACCGTGTTTCTCAAAAATCCTGGTACAGGTACTGGATGCCCTGTTGCGCCATGTGTCGGAACACATAGCCCTACCCCGCACCCTCCCCGAGGTCATTGCCACCAAGTTGGCCTTCCATGCCATGGCAGGCATGCCAAATTGCATAGGCGCAGTTGACTGCACCCACGTCGAGCTGACAGTACCACATGCAATTGAGGCGGTGTTCCGCAATAGGAAACAGTATCACTCTTTGAATGTCCAGATGGTTTGTGATGCCATGCAACTGATTACACACTGCTGCGCACGTTTCCCAGGCTCATCACATGACTCAATGGTACTGCGGAATTCCACGTTGCCACGGTACATGGAACGCTATGCCGGACAAAGCACATGGCTATTGGGTGAGTACAGCTGACGATGCTACAACCCTGTCGGAGTGGTGTGTGTGTGTCCAGGCCAATGAGCATTGTGAGTGTGCCGCTGTGACCGCACATGCATCACCTCCTTCCATCTACCAAATACACAGCGGATGCCAAACATCATGAAGGAAGACATGACAGGGCACCACAATGTGCCCGTGCACACGCTGCCACAGCCAATCCCGTCACTGTCCCATGAACCCTGTGCCACTGCAGACACCCACCCTCAATTGAAACACTGCCCCAAAAAGCATGAGAGGCGTGTTAATGAGACGACGTGTATTTACTACTTCCGTACAGTGGAGTTACTCTGCCATGTGTGGACAGCACTGCACCGTGACATGCACACAATCAAATGTCACCCGCAGGGCACAGTAAACATGCAAGTTAATGTGTAGGCCCATATGCAGTCAGCGACATACCTCGTGATGCCCAAGACATACCTCCATACACTGCATGGTACATATGCATGAATGAATGATGATACACGAATGCACAGCAGCAGATGAGGACATGATGCCACAAACACTGACATGTTCCCCCATCTACATCCCATGTAGGTGATGCGGGATATGCACTCACGCCATGGATGATGACACCTGTACGGAGACCAAGGAACAGGCATGAAGAGGCATACAATAGGGCACATATCCGCACACGTGGAATGATTGAGAGGACATTTGGACTGCTGAAGGCCCGTTTCCGCTGTCTGAGCAGATCTGGCGGATCACTGCTGTACAGCCCAGTGAAGACGGGCAAAATCACGCTCGTATGTGCCATGCTGCACAATATATGCCTGCGCAGGAACATCCCAATGCCACCAGACACAGATGAGGAAGATGGGGATGGGGAGATGGGGATGGGGATGGGGATGGAGATGGAGATGGGGATGGGATGGCACCGCCTCCCCCTGGGGGTCCACATGATGGCCAGAGAGCACGGTATGCCCTGATTCGCATTTAATTTTGAGTCACAGCACATTCACAGAAATGCACAAACATGGTGACGACAATGAATTAATAGTTGCACTGCAAAATAAATGATCAATGTCCACACATGTATGTCTTGATTTGAAATGGTGATGTATTGATGTGATAACAACAGGGAAGAAGGTGCATTGGTCAGGGAAGCTGTACACCCGGGGCCACCCACCACCCAAACGTGCCCACCCCCACCCAGAGCCCATTGTCCAAACCACCAAAACTACCTACCCCACCACCCAAACGTGCCCACCCCTCTCACACCCTTGTAGTCCACATGTGTCCTGCACTGCCCCACACACATGCCATCACTTCCGTGTGCGCTTCTGTGCCTGTGCAACCTTGCCGGAAGGACCCGTTAGCCTACTCGAGCGCCTCCTTGGACTGGCAGTAGTGGAGCTGGATGGGGTGGTAGTGTTTGATGGGCCAGAATCTGGGATTGAGGGCATCCGTGCCAGATTTGCCTGTTGGCCAACCAACATGGCCTCTACAAGCCTGTAGGTGTGGTCGTTGCCCTCCCGCACATGGCGTGCAAGGGTCACTATGGTGCTCGCAAAGCGTCCAATGGACCTCGACAGGCGACACACTGAGGCGCTGTAGCTCTCCCTCTGCAGCCTGGATTCCTCTAGCTGCCTCTCCACCAGCTGGGTGAGGGTAGCCTGCTGGTCCTCCATCCGCTGCATGCGGGCATTCAGTTCGGCCATGGATGGGGTGGGCGACCTCATGGGACTCCCCAGTGAAGTGGGGCTGAACCCCAGCTCATGGAAGGAGCCCAGGTCTTCCAATGTGGGCATCTCCCCCTGTGGCCCCGTTTCCGAGTGCTCTTGCGGGGCACTGTTATCACTGCAGGCCGCCCCCTCTGCAGTGCTGCTGCCTTCGGTGTTCTGTTGGGTGTCCATGATAGGTTCCCGTGGCACCTGTCTAGACTCAGCCAGTGTGGAGACGGTGGGGATGTCGGTGGTGGTGGTGTGCCGCACATCTGTAGTGGCTGGTAATGTGGCCAGAGGTGCAGAACTGCCGGCAGCATCCTCCTGTGTGGTGGCGGTGGCTAGTGTACTTGCCGATGCAGATTGGCTGGCCTGTTGTGCAGTATCACTGTCACTTGAAACGACTGTGGGGACACAAAGGGCATGCAATTAGTGTTGTTGTGGTGGCAGATGGGTGCATCACATGCGTCATTAACATTGTACATTGAATAGTGTTAGTCACATGCATCTGATTGCTGGTGTCTGCATTCAGTGATATTGGTTGCCATACGGATCATGATGGGTCCTTTGGCCCACACATGCACTGCCTGGGGGGGGTTGTTAATGGGTCCTTTGGCCCACACATGCACTGCCTGGGGAGGGGGGGTTGTTGATGGGTCCTTTGGCCCAGTACTCACAACTGCATATTTACATGTGGCATTCATGTTTGGGCACTTACCGGCATCTGCAGGTGGGCTCACTCCTGCCTCAGCCTGCCCAATCCCATGGATTCCCTCTAGGTGGAGGATGCTGCTGCAACGCTCCTCCCATGCGTGCAGCCTGAGTGGGGAAGGGGGTCCTCCGCCTGTCCCACTGCTGCGTTGGCGGTGCGTGGAAATGAGGTTGCGTACCCTCAGCCTCAGGTCGTCCCAACGCTTGTGGCAGTCCTTCACGCTCCTCACTGCCACGCCCACGGCGGTGCACTTGCGTGCAGCTTCGGCCCACACCTCCTTCCTCCGCTGCTGTGTGGCACGCCGTTGGTCGGCGCTGAACAGCATCTCAGCATTGTCCACAATGTGCTCCACCAAGACGGTTAGCTCCGCCTCGCTGAAGCGCTGTTTGCGCTGCCTCTGAGCAGGAATCCTGGCAGACATGCTGGTGGTCCCTTTTGGCTTCTCAGAGTTAGGATTGTGCTTGTGCTGGCTCTGGATGGCAATGGATTGTGCTTTTATATGATGGCCGCCTCTCTGTTTCCTGTTTTGGCGATCATGGTATTTCCGGTTCCGTGTCCGTGGCGGCGGAGGCGGAAACGGGTTTTGCGCCACTTGTGGCTTCGTTATTTCCATTTCCGTGGGGTTTTCCGTGACGGCGGTAACAACGTTTCCGAGTCCGTGTGGTGCGCGCGACCGACAGCGTGTAATCGGACGGTTTTTCCACACCCTTGCGGACACGGAAACGTTTTTACCGCCGTCACGGATTTTGCACGGTCCCGGACTGGCAGGTTGTAATGAGGCCCATTGTCAGCAAAGTGTTTAAAGAAGGCATGAGCTATGTAGCACTATCACACCCACGTACACTTGAAGGACTATTTCTAGTCAATTTTGATGCAAGTAAAGTAAACTCTGATATTCCTTGCATTCTAGAATACAATAGACTATGTGCACTCTATGCACCCCATCTCAAAACCTTTCCTGTTCCTCAAAAAGCAAATGTTTGTAAAAGAAAATGAGTTCAGACTCAAATTATACAGGATCTAACAACCATACTTCCAAAGAAATTAAAATAATTAATACTTCATCAAAGGCCACAATAAAAGAAGGATCTACTGCACAAACAAAACCAACTACATCTTCAAAGAAACAACACACACTTCCAACAAATGTCTTAGACACATTTTCAAATACAATTGGTGTAAATTGCTGTGCAAATGTAGCAATCAATATTATTTTCCAATTGCCAACAATTATTGAAAACAGTTAATTAAACAGGACAGACCAATTATGTGTCACGCTCACCTGATTCCCACGGAGGCGCAGGTCAGGCTTCGAGTGCTGATGCTTCTTCAATGGTGAAGCGCAGGACTCTGATGATGGACAGGAAGGGCCCCTCTACTCTGGCCTTTCTGGCTCGCAGGAATATTCCCCTGTGCATGAAAAGGGAGTATTACCTACTGACGGAATAATGCTCAAGCCTCCCACTCCCTTCCAACCCTCCAGAATTCCCTTCCACGATTCCCTGTGAAGTCTCACCTTAGGGTCTGGAAGGATGAGTTCTCCATCCTGCTTCTGATGCAGGGGCGCGTTTAAACCCAGTTATTTCACTGGATTGAGGTTTGATGGGAGCTCAAAATAAGCTTGACTATTCAGGTGAGGCGCTGTAAGAGTTCTGTTGCAAGTTCAAAAGTTCAAGCTTAATAATAATGTTCATTGTCTTATTGCAGCAAGCGCTAATGCTTATGTCTTTTTCCCCTTAGGGGCCGGGGTTCGGAATGCCGGAGATATGGCGCCGACCCGAAGTGTAAGTTCTGGATGAGCGTTCAGGTAATGTCTTTGCATTCGCTCATTCAATGTCTTTGTCTTTTTTCCCCATAGGGGCCGGGGTCCGGAATGCCAGGAAGCGGCAGGACTCGAAATGAAATGGGAATGACCCAACAGGTAAGTCTTAGAAGGAAACTGAGCTTTTCCTATTTCCCTTCCTTCTCTCACCTTGTTTTCTTGTCTTTTCTCTTTAGGCTCTGGGAAGTGGGTGCGGATCCGGATGATCGCTGCTGAAGATGGAGGCGCCCAGGAAAGGTGAGTGAAATGCAGCAATAGAAGCGAAATGCTTTTAAAATGATGTCTTCCCTTTCAGGATCGTCGGTGTGATGTCTCCGTGATGCAGCTTTAGCAGGTAAGGTCTTCTTTCTCTCCAATTCTCTCTTATCTCTCTTATCTCCCTTTGCAGGCGACCCAGGATGCTGACAGGCGTGGCTGAAGTCCAGATGCAGGAGCTGACACGGTAAGCGTCCAGCTGCGAGGAGCAGAACAACGCGAAGCGTGAGTTGCTGATCGGGCGTGGTTTAAATAGCTTTGGAAGAAGTTCCAGGCATGTATCCTTCCACCGATTAGGTATGTATCCTTCCCCGACCACACCCAGGTGGAAAGTAGTCCCACAGGTAAAGTAGTTCCATTCAGGCCTCAAGAGGGCCTGGATGTAGCAGCATGGTCTGCATCAGGTAAGTGCACATTAAAACACTTGAACACATGTCTAGCTTTATGAGCCTGGCGCCTAAGGCGCCAGGACAGGGGTCCAACATGAGCCTGGCGCCTAAGGCGCCAGGACTGTGTCCAAAGGGCCCCAGCTTGGGCCCGCTGGCACTTCCCTGGGGGGAATGATGCCTGCCTCTGGGGTTGCTGGGTCGGACCTGGCTCCTTGGAGGTAGGCATCATGACATTATGTTTGCAAATGCTAGTCCTTCACAGAAATGCAACAAACAATCCTGACACCACTTACAGTGTTTCTGGAATAAGGCAGGAATTGGACTACTGTGCTGGAATGGTCAGCTTCACTATAAACACACAAGAAGATCCACACAAATGTCTAATGTACTTGCTACAATTACTGGAAAACAAAAACATACCTATAAATGAAATCTTCGAGATTTATACATATGGAAACATACATGCACTCTCTGCAACCATGTGGCACTGGAACAAATCCCTAATGAACGCTTTGTGTATGTATCCATAGCTAACTGTAAATCCATTGTATTTCAGCAACTTTTACAAAATGCAAACCATGGCAGATTATGTACTACTTGCAATTCTGATAAATGTTCCACTTTACAAATACAGTCACACAGTGAATATGGAACAGTATGTTTTTACGTTACAATGCAGATGGTACCAAAAACAACTGCAAGCTGACTGGATTCACACATGGACAAGTATCACTTGGTAAGAAAACCTTCACAACACTGCATACTTAAAAAAGAAATGTGGATGGTTTGAATGTAATGATACTTCCATTACTCTAAAATAAAGATTACCAGCAAATCTTGTAATGCTTACTTAATATTGCTGTGGCCAGGGCCTAGAGGCTTGGGTGCATGGCCAAAGCAGCCAAGACTCTAGGCCCTGGCCACAACCACCGCAGCATAACATACCCATGCAAGCAAACAACTGCCAACTGACCACAACCCAAAAACATAACACAACCACCTCAAAACGTATCCACTTCACTTGACATACTAATACAGTACTTGCATCCAATGCACAAACTCTTCAATGCATGCCCTCTCCACCCAATACTCAACTAACTACCCAAAACAAATACATCAGAGCATATGTATTGAATGTTAGCATGTGCCACACTTAGATGTCATCCTCAAATTTAGCTTCCGCCGCATCTGGATAGAAATGTGAATGTTAGCATGTACCACACTTAGATGTCATCCTCAACTTTAGCTTCCATCAAAACTAGAAAGAAATATGAATGTTGGCATGTGCCACACTTGGATGTGATCCTCAACTCAGCCCTCGTCGCATCTAGATAGAGACATGGAAGAGATTGTGAGTGTTCGCATGTGCTATATTTGGATAAAGCTGTGAGTGATGGTGGGTGCCATGCTTGGATGGAGTAGTGAATGATAGCGGGCCTCACACCTAGACACAATTGCAATGCCAACTAAACAATCCACTACCAACTTCATCCCTCTGCATACACCTCTCAAACTCTAATCAAACACAACCACAAGCCTAAACACAGAAATCCGCACAAACTTCACTACACTGCAATAACAAAATAAACCACACATAGACTTGCACAACAGCACACGACGACTACCGGCTGTAAAACACCCCAAGCCAAGCCAACGGACCCACAGGGCTGAGGCTGCCAACAGCACATCACTGCTCTCTTGCACTTTTCCAGCTTATTCCCACTAACTAACCCCCTTTCTCCCTTTTTTCAGGGCCGCCATAGCACCAGGGGACCACTCCGGTGGTGATAGTGCGCGGTAGAAATATCCTTTATCATTAACATTAACATAATAAAATACCCAGTAGTGCAGTCAATGGTTTGCCAGTATGAAACTTTTTAAACTTATCAGAACTGGGAGCTCGAGCTTTGGAGCCTATGTACCTCTCGTTCCCCCACCCCCCAATTCATTGAAGTAAAAGCTGGAGAGCGACAGAGAGAGAGAAAGAGAGCGAGAGAGAGAGAGAGAGAGAGAGAGAGAGAGAGAGAGAGAGAGAGAGAGAATGTGTGTTATTGGTGGATGCGTGTGCAACTTTTTAACAGTACGC
This sequence comes from Ambystoma mexicanum, assembly GCF_040938575.1. NCBI lineage: Eukaryota > Metazoa > Chordata > Amphibia > Caudata > Ambystomatidae > Ambystoma > Ambystoma mexicanum. Next base: position 929,311,746 of record NC_090921.1, on the reverse strand, counting down.
AATGACGACCTGCTGGAAAGAAGACAATGGAAAGGGAAGAAGGAATGGTTCTGCTTTATTGGGGCATGGCCCTTGCCGTCCTTGGGGAAATGCACATGGACATATTCCTGGGTTCAGCTTGCTACCCATGACATTGGGACAGTGGGGACTTTCACACCTGCAGGTGTTGGTCACAGGAAGGGCCGTTCTTAATTTTCTAAATTACTGTGCACAGTGAGCCAGACTGACATGGTTGCATTTACTTGCAAATGCAATGTAGCACAGCCAATTCGGTCCAACATCACTTAAACGCCAAACCTATGTGGCCTGCTACTGTGTTCTGAAAAGCTAGAAACAGATTGTGGAGCAGCTCTGGTGTGTGGCCTTTTGTAGGGCTGCTGTGGAGAACCTGAACCCGGAAAACAGGGCTACATTGTTCAAAAACCTAAATACATGTACAACGGCCTATTGTGGTGTGTTTGTCAGTGCGTACTTTCCGAAAAACACTCCCTACTTTCTTCAACACTGTACTTGGCCGCTGCCCATGGGTCCAGATCATTTCACAGATATAAGGTGCACGTGGCTGCGGTCGCATGGTAATTTTACCACTGCTCTCCTTTCGAACTGCTGCCCGCGGGACACGTTTTGGGCAGAATACGCTGTGCACATGTGCTTATCATTGCCACTTCTCTATTGAATAATAGGGCACCATACATGTGCCGAGCATTTTTGGGAGACGCTAGCTGTTTATAGGGTATAACAGGTGGGATGTTCGTCTGTATAGGTACCTGAAGGCTGTGGGTGGCCACCGTGACCTAATTAACATTCTTTCGCATATCCTGCACAGTGGCAGTGTTACCAGGACACAGAGGAACAGATACACATGTGTGTACTTGCACAACAACCAAATGTCCCCTCCCACACGTCATTGCAGGTAGAGGACAATATGCAGACATGCTGGCGTCGTACGAATGCCTCCATTGTCATTGTGGATAGGCCGGGCAACTGCGGTGTCTGTAGGACACCTACCTTTTCCTTAATTGACGTCATTCCAACGAGGACTGTGTGCTGCTGAGTGAGAACGGCTTTTCAACAAAAAAAACATACAACATATACATGCACCAACTTTTCACTTATTAACGTTTACTTGTACACATTCATGCACACCATTACCAAAGGGAAAGTGTAGCATAAGTGGATACTTATTGTGGGGAATGGGGGATTTCCTCAAGTTGGTTGTGAGGGGAGGAAGACATTGAGGTATCACCTTAACGTCTCCCATCACACAGATTTTGAGGGGATGGTGCCCTTTGACATGGGGAAGCGGTACACGTACAGGTCTTCTAGAGCTGTTTCATTTTGTCAATAATACACTCTTGTACGCAACCTTTCAGCCGGCACAATTGTTCACCAATTTTTCCACTTTGGCTTCCAGTCTGTCCTTTTTGCTATGTACAGAGTTTCTTTCCTTTACTATGTACGTATGCTGTTGTGGAAGGGTTGCCGCTTGTGCTGCCTTGCTTTCCTCCCAATATGTTCTCTCACAGAAAAGAAAATATGTTTGCTGTACATATAGCAATATATATTACATAATGTACGCTTCACAGTACTGTCCGTACCAATGGGGTTAGTAGTTTAAGTCATTGCGTCATGAGGGGAATTTTCTTCCAGCCACTCTAAGGTGCTTGCTATTGCCCTGTAATAAATGAGACATTATGCTTCTCAACTATTGTTTACTGCAGCACCTTTGCAGTTAGTAGACAAACTTCAGTGTGCTTACTACATTGTAGTGACATTAAGGTCTTGGTACTTTCCAGCCCGAACTCTCTGAAAACGCATTGTTAAATGGACGTTATGGTTAAGTTACACTACTAAAAAACTATCGCCTTTACTGAAAACACTATGCTAAAGCAACATTCTGGTTACAGTGCCCTGCTAAAAACATATGAAATTCATCACGAGGGGAATTTTCTTCCAGCCACTCTAAGGTGCTTGCCATTGCCCTGTAAATAACTGGCAAATTTCCGGTGGGTTTCGGTTTTACCCGTAACGATAACATCCCTGTAACAACGTTTTTCCATTGAATTTCATAGGTTTTTGCTAGTGCAACTTAACCATAACGTCCCTTTAACAACGTTTTTTGTTAGTGTATATATTCTATTCACTGAAAAACTTTGTTAAAGGGAAGTTGTGGTTAAGTTGCACTAATAGAAACCTATAAAATTCAATGAAAAACATTTTTCCGGTCAAACTGCATGTGACCCCGGTAAACACTCCCTGCACCCCACTACACTGCATATGCGCACCCCTGAGTATGATCAGTTAACGCCCAATTTCTGTGTTGTTCTTCCCCCATTTTGCATGTTCCGCCCCCTATTCGGGCCCTTACACAAGCCATGTCCACCCAAGGCACTCGGCCGCTTGCAGAGCTGTGGTGAGCCTGTGCAAACTCCACGCAAGTTCTTGAAAGGTCCTGCGCAGTTGGTTACATGAATTGGTATATTAAACGCAGTTTGACGCATAAGTTCCTGATTTTACACGCAAATAATTCCATGAATCAGGTATTTCGTCTTTTTCTGAGCACCAAAATCAACTCAATACACGTGCCTCTGTGTTCATGTGTGTCATCAGTGAGGTGCAGTTGAGGTTCAGCTGTCTGACTAGGTACAAAGAGCAAGGGATCTAATTCTGGATACTCCAACTTATGGTGAAACCCCAAGTGATTGCAAATTAGCAAGCAATTTTAGAAATCGTCCACGGAGAATGAACACACGCTTATTTAGCTTCTTCAATAGGCTTAGGAGGATTTAGATTTATTTGGCATACCAAAGTAAAATACCCGTTTGAAAATCAGCCTGGTCCCACCAACAAATGCAGAGCAGCTATAAATGGCAGTCACATCTCCTCTGAGAAAAAGTATCTACTGCAACTACATTGTCTCTACATTCTGGGGCATCTGAAGTGAGGTGTGGTGCATGTGCAGCATATGTGCAGCATACTCAGACACAGAGGACAAGCAAGTCAGTCTGGATTCCCATTCTAAATTAGGGTGGTACACGAAGTGACTCAGAAGTAGGCATGTATTTGTGGAATCTTGTAATGTGAAGGACTAGTATATCAATCAACGTACGAGGTAGCTCTGAAAAAGGCCTCTTTCTTTTGGTTGCTTTGAACGCATTCATCGAGGGTTTCACCCCCAAACCTGATTTCAAGTGCTACCCGCTGCTCCTCCTCCACTCCGATTGCACCTTGTCTTCCTTGTTCCTAGCTCACCCAGTGGTGTGCTTCTATGGGCATCGTTTCTTGGCAGACCAAGAAAGGTAGCCCCCAGACCTGAAAATGAATGAGTACGAGCTACACTGACTTGTTCTCTGGGCTGCAACACTCACTTTAGGATTTCAGTCATCACATGTTCTCTCTGTGTGCGTACCACAAGACAATATGAATTTGCATGTCAGTCTGATCCCAACATTAAGGGCATTCCAGTCCAAAATGCCTGGTATTCCTCTGAACACAAGAACCAACAGCAACGGCAGACAAGGGCTCTGCCTTCTTTGGCGCCATCAGTAAATGGGGAGCAGTTGCTTATTCAAGCATAAGGAGCAACGGACCAACATGAGTTTTTTACGGAACAACAAGTTAATAATATACTTCCGTATAGGAGTGTGTGGAGGATTTTCAAAGGTGAGTTTCCCAGTAAATATGCTTTATAGGGTACCATGGCACTCTGCATTTGGTATTTATTTTTAGAAGTGCTCCAGTGCCTCGTTGCTTCCCCCTACCTCCCCTTCCGTGTTCTCTCCCCGCCTCGTGCCACTTTGGTCCCTGGCAATGCTAAGGTGAGGCCCCCTGCACCCCTGCTGTAATTTCTGTAGATTTTGCTTAATTTTGTTTTTAGAAGCGCTCTGGCGCCTCATTGTATCCCCCTGAATCCCCTCCTGTGCCCCCCGTCTCATGCCCCGACCCCTCCCCCGTTTGGCTGTTTCCAACACCTACTCAAACTGGGACCTAGTCCTTTGCCGAGCCACCTTGAGCGTGTCACTTTAATCCCTGGCAACACTAAGGTGAGGCCCCCTGAACCGCTCCTCTACTTTCTGTAGATTTTGCTTAATTTTGTTTTTAGAAGCACTCCGGCGCCTCGTTGTTTCCTCCTGCCTTCTCTTCCGTGTTCTCTCCCGCCTCATGTCCTGCACCCTTCCCCTATTGGCTGTTTCCAACATCTACTCGAACGGGGCCCTAGTCCCTTGCTGAGCCACCTTGAGCATACCACTTAGGTCCCTGGCAACGCTAAGGTGAGGCCCCCTGCTCCCCTGTTGTAATTCCTGTAGATTCTGCTTAATTTTGTTATTAGAAGCGCTCCGGTGCCTCGCTGTTTCCCCCTGCCTCCCCTTCCGTGTTCTCTCCCCGCTTCTTCTCCCGACCCCTGCGCCAATTGGCTGTTTCCAACATCTACTTGAATGGGGACCTAGTCACGTGGTGAGCCACCTTGCGCGTGCATCTTTGGTCCCTGGCAATGCTAAGGTGAGGCCACCAGTACGTCTGCTGTAATTTCAGTAGATTTTGCTTAATTTTTCTTTTAGAAGCGCTCAAGCACCTCGTTGTTTCCCCCTGCCTTCCCTTCTGTGTTCTCTTCCCGCCTCGTGTCTCGCCCCCTCCCCTGATTGGCTCATAAAATCCCATTATTAGTTTAACCCTAGGGCAGCCCTCTGCCCGTAGCAGCCAAAGGGCAGCTCCTACAGGGTCAGCCCCATACGGGGTCTGCAGGTGTCAGCAGGGGAAGCAGCCACCCACTAACATCATACAAACCTAAAAACCTCAAACTAACTCTCCATTCCTCAGTAACACATATAACCTGGCTCATTCTCCACACTAAGCTCAAGGAAAAGGTCCAGCAGTGCTCTCACGTGAGTCACAGGGTGCAGTGTCAAACTCCTACCATTGTCTCTAACATCACCTATCACCTCCCCGCTCCAACTGCAATCAACGAGGTGGTTGTAAAGGCATAATTCCACCTACGAACAAGCAGTAGCAACCGGCTGCAGTACCCAGACGCATCAATCGAGAAACAGACTGCTGTCAACCAACACCTACGGATAAGTTAGGTGCAATTCTCTCACAATCAGACTGGTACGCATAACCTCTTTAGCATTCACCCCACCTTACATTACTTCCACTGGAAAGCGGTACACCAACCACTCACACGGAGCACCGGCACTAGGAAATCCACTGTGACGACAAACTACTTAAAAACCGATCATATAGTGAAACCTAGGCCCCTCTCCCACTATACAGGATTCTCAAAACGTAGGTGTATTTAATTACTGCCTGCCTCTCTGTGAAACCTAGGCCTTTCTCCAGTTATCTAGGTCTCTCAAATCTTGGTATTCTTAATTGCTGCCTGCTACTCTGTGGAACCTAGGCCTTTCTCCAGTTATCTCGGTATCTCAAGTCTTGGTGTTCTAATTTACTGCCTGCTACTCTGTGAAACCTAGGCCTTTCTCCCATTATCTTGGTATCTCAAGTCTTGGTGTTCTAATTTAATGCCTGCCACTCTGTGAAATCTAAGCCTTTCTCCCGTTATCTGGTTGTCTCATATCTAGGTGTTTTTAATTACCGCCTGCCACTCTGTGAAACCTAAGCCTTTCTCCCATTATCTAGGTGTCTCAAATATTGGTGTTCTGGTGTTCTAATTGAATGTCTGCCACTCTGTGAAACCTAGGCCTTTCTCCCATTATCTAGGTATCTCAAGTGTTGGTGTTCTAATTTAATGCCTGCCACTCTGTGAAACATGGGACTTTCTCCCGTTATTTAAGTGTGTCAAATCTAGGTGTATTTATTACTGCCTGCCACTCCATGAAACCTGGGCCTCTCTCCAGTTATCTAGGTGTCTCAAGTCTTGGTGCTCTAATTTACTGCCTGCAATTCTGTGAAACCAGGACTCTCACCCAAAATACAGGATTCTAATCTAGGTGCTACTATTGGATTTACTGATTTCGCATTCACTGTTATTGCATTTACTGTTGTGCCCCCATGTTTGACCCTTTCTCCTTCCATCCAGCTGTTCCAATTCTCGATGCCACTATTACTTACACTGTTAGTGCACTTACCATAATTCCATCTACTGTTGTTCCCCCTGTTAGGCCTTCTCTCCCCTTGTCCTGGTGTCCCAAATCTAGGTGCTGCTATTGCATCTACTGTTACTGCATTGGCTTTTAACCCCCCTTGTTTGCCTCTTTCTCCCTCTATCCAGGTGTCCTAAATCTAGCTTCTTCTATTGCATTAACGCTTAGAACATATGCTGCTATCTTAGTCGTAGGTCCATCAACAGTGATACCTTCTGTCCGAACCTTCTGTATATGCTGCTACTCACTGACCCCCACATCGCACACCTGCTGCACTGCTCCATCCCACATCCATGGCTGACTTGCCCAACCTGACGGAGATACCATGATAGCCAAGACCGCCTCACCACCCCCACAACCCTACCCCCTCTGCAGCATTGCCACCCCCAACAAACAATAATGCACCCCATTCGGCTCAGGTCCTCCGTACTAGCTCCCTCGTTCACAACCCCCCAGCCCACTGAATGCCATTTCACCCTCCCATCACAGGCATCTATCCTCGAAAACCCAGACACTCTGAGCTCCCTTGGCCCCCCAATCACCATTCTCCCCTCAAACTCAAGAATCAGAGGAGCCCTCTGGTGTGCCAAGTACCACCCGAACTCTAACCACTTTTCTCACACCTCAGCCCATCCCCCCCACCCTCTCTCACCCCCAGATATCCATTGAGAACAATCCCCTACCCCATTCCTATACTCCACGTAATTTCCAACTCACAAGCCAGAAGAGCTCTCTATGGCTACAAACATGAGCACCCCACCACTACTGTTGCATTGGTGTGGCCACGCAGGAACTCCCCCTGCAGACCTCCTCTGCCCTCAGTCTCCCCGCCCCTGCCAAAACCCCTTTGAACCCTGCATTAGCATCCATCCACTAATCCAGAGCTCCACATCGCATCATCATCATCATCAACCCCCTGCCAACATGCATTCTATCCATCCCCCCACCTCAATCCCACATCTCCTCACAACCAACACCACTCCTCAAAACCCCAGCATCTCCTTGACAGCTCAGACCAACTAGGACCTCTGCACCCCCAAACTCCCCTCAGCTCAGTGATTCCCCTGCTTCACGTGCAAAACCCTCTCAACCTACCTGCCTCACCCCCCCCTCCATTCTCAGCTGTCCTCGTCCCCCACCCACAGACCTCCCCCCTTCAACGACTTTCCCTTCTCTCAAAGTAGTATGTCTGGCCCTTTCTGAAATTGTCGCTTCATCCCCTTTCCCCTCTGACCCTTCAACACTCTCTCACATCCTCTTGCAGCCAGATGCACAAAACCCGGAAAGGATGACCGGCCCTCTCCTCGAGTCTCCATACCTCGCCATCTCTTCATCAGTTCAACCTCCCATCATTTCCCATCACTTCCGTTCAACCCCACCCCACCTGCCAGCCTCCGTCTCCACCTCTTTGAAACAAACTCTCCCCCAGCACATCTAAACCCCTAGCTCCTTCCAGACACGAACCACACTCATCAACTTTCCTAACCCCACACACCACACGTGCACCACTCACCCCATCCTCACTTCCCAGATCTACCCCACCACATTTCATGAATACTTACCACCACCCGCCTATTCTTCCAACTCCACCGGGAACTTACCCACACACCACCCTCAAAGAGCATGTGTGTTCCAAACCCCCACTACCACCCCTCAATCTGCCTCAGCCACCCAGAATGTTCCGACCACACCTTCCATCACAACGACTCACACATTGCTCACTGCCTCTCAATCCAACTGAGCCCTCATGAAGTCACCTGCCTCCTCTTTAATGCCCTCTCTGTGGCGAGAAACACACACAACATCTTTGACCTCCTGTCCTCTGACAATCCTGACCTCATTTTCATCACAGAAACTTGGGTCTCTGATGATTTTGCACCAGTCACGCACAAGGCGTTCCCCCCAGGCTACTTGCTTATCTCTCACAGCAGACCTTCCAGAGGTGGCGGAGTAGCAATCCTCTATAAACCACATTTCACCCTCTCACTCACAGAATGCCAGCCATGCAATGCTAACTGTGAATCCCTTATAGTGAAACCCTCTCTACTGCCAACACTCAATCATAGCTTCCTACTCATATACAGACCACCCAGGTATGACAATCTCTGTGACTCGCTAGCTAACATTCAGGTTAACCACCCATCACTCACACTACTGGGGGACTTCAATACCAGATATTTCATTTGCCAAACAACTCCATGACCCATCCTCTGGTCGACAGTCTAGAGGCACTCAACCTTTCCTGACATACCACAGGTCCAACAGACTCTGGAGGTCACACCCTTGATGCAATCTTCAGCTCTTATGACCTCGTCTCTGTATCTAGTCCCAAACCGCTCACCTGGACAGACAACTCTGCCATCCCTTTCTCTGTCCACACTCCACCCCCTCCACCCAAGGCTCACCATGCCCCCACACATGATCACAAATGCTAGAACAAAGTCAAGGGACTCCCTGACCTAGCTGAAGCCCTACAGCACAGTCTCTCAGCACTGTTGACCCCAGATAGACCATTAACCATTGAATACTTTGATTCTCCTAGCTTAATGAATCACTACTTTCACTCACACTCCGCTGCTTCTCACAAAGGACCATCCCACAAATGTTTCATGCCCCACCTGAAGACCTTCAAAAGCCAAAATAACTCTCTCAAGTACAAATGGAGAACATCCAAAACCCCTCTCAGCAGATCTATCACCCACCACCACGGTAATTACAAATCCAAGATCTGAAAGGCCAAAAAGGCCTATTACAATAAACCAATCCTGAACTGTCGCAACAGCAGCAAGGAGCTCCACAGGATCATCTCTGATTTCGTGAAACCCTACTGCACCTCTGCCCTGACCACGCCCACACAAACACTCTGTGACTCCCTCCCTCTGCATTTCTACAACACATCACTAGACAGGATGGCAACCCTTAATACCAAACTTTCTACCCTCACTCCCCCACACCTGCCCCCCTAACTCCACTGCTCCGACCACTGCAATGCCATCTTTTAACACTTTCAACCCCATCTCCAGAGATGAGTTCCTTGATCTACTATCCGGCAGCAGACCCTCCGGATCCCCCCATGACCACTGTCCGACCCCCCTTCTGAAAGAAATATTCTCCTCCACATGTGCAAGAAAACATGCTATTTCCTTACTAAATCATTCCCTCACCTCTGGCATCTTTCCTGAGGCCTTTAAAATAAAGCATATCAAACCTCTTCTGAAAAATGCTTCCCTTGGTCCCTCTTGAGCCTAAGAATTACAGGCTGATTTCCAACACCCGATTCCTGGCAAAACTCATTGACTGAGCTGCATACTCTCAGATCAACCGTTTTGAAGATAATCCAACAACCTACTCGACCCCACTCAATCAGGCTTCAGGCTGTGCCATGTAACAGAAACCACTCCGATCTCAATCTGGGATGATCTCAAAGTCGCAGCAGACTTGGAGGGCTGTGCAGCGCTGTTTCTCCTTGATTTGTCAGCCACCTTTGACACTGTTAATCATTCTATCCTCCTTGATCAACTCCACCCCCTAGGAATCCGAGGCTCGGCACCAAATGGATTGCCCCATTCCTCAACAACAGGAAACAAATCACTCTCCTCTCCCCCTTTCTCTCAACCGCCCGCACTGTGAACACTGGAGTACCACAAGGTGCCTGCCTCTTTGTTCTCCTTTTAAACCTGTATCTGACCACTCTACCAGGCATCATCCGCACGCACAACCTCACCTGCTACAACTATGCTGACGATACCCAAACTATCTTGAGTATTCCCAATACAAGCTTACACCCACAACCAGACCTTGAAGTTTGTCTCAGAGACATTGACCAATGGATGACAAGAAACCACCTCCTTTTGAACCCAGATAAAACTGAGATCATGGTGAGCAGCAACACTGCCCTTCTCCTGCATCCACTCCCAAGGCCGCCCTCCCTTGGCACCCCCTCCTACTTCCAAAATAGTAAAAAACCTTGGCTGCACTATGGACTCGGGCTTAACGCTCTCCCATCAGATCAATAATGTATCAACATTTTGTCACTACCACCTCAAGCTCCTAAGACGCATGTTCCCTTACCTCACCTACCCCAACAGGCTCACCGCTATTATGTGAACTGTTATGTCAAGACTGGACTATGCCAACTCCTTATATCTGAGTACACCAGCATACCAACTTAACAAACTCCAAAGAGCCCAAACACTGCCGCCAGACTTCTGCTTGTACTGGGATACAGGGATCACATGTCCCCTGCTCTCCGCACGCTTCACTGGCTCTCTGTTGGGTGAAGGGCCACTTTCAAAATCCTATGCATTACCCACATAGCAACACACAAGACGGGCCCAGCATACCTACAAGAGAAGATTACACCCTATCACCTATCTTGTTCTCTAAGGTCAAGCACTGCCCTCTTACTAGTGATCCCAGCCTCCAATTCAACCAGGATTGGAAGGTCTGCCTACTCAACCTTGGCTCCAACTCTGTAGAACTCTCTCCCCCCCTCACATCCGACACACCCAAGACTACATGACCTTCTGTAAATATCTAAAAACCTGTCTTTTTCCCTAAACCATGATTAGGACCGTCTAAGCCCACCAAAACTCACCAAACTATAGAATCATGAGTTGAATTACATTAAATTGGAAAGTAATTACAGCTGGCGAACAAGTGTTCCTATGGATACTGAGAGAAGTGACCACAGAAAGCGACCAATAAAACATTAAAGCAGATTTAGGAACTGTAAGGCCACAGTTGATAGCCTTAGTGACCGCAGGCACTAGGATATGCACTTGCCGCCTCTTCGCTTCCCGATACTACTAGACAGGCCTAGCCGCCTATTGTGCCATCAAGTTGATCATACCCATTCACTCCCTACCTTGCCCAACTACACACCTAAGATACAAACCCTCCCAAAGCACCAAACAACCAGGCTCTACAATGCCTCTGTTCAGCCTGTCCTTTAACACCACTGCCTCGGTAGGGCTACGTTACTGCAAGATATATCCTGACCTATATCCAGTATCCTCCCTAGACCTACCCTGTAACCCACCATAAACCACAAGCAGAGACCCGGAAAATGAGCTCCCTGACGGCTAGTGCCGAACCTAAGACAATGACCCTCTGACCAGGCAAATCATAACTTACTCTGGTCCAACCTGTAAATCTGCCTCAGAGTACTGATACCTCAAAACATGAAGATGATCACTGCCAGCTCATCACGACCCAGGAAGTAACCAGGAACCATGAACAATACATCATCCACGCCAGATACTCACCTCGCCTACCTCTATGCTCACTCTTGACTTTACACCAACAAACAATAGAACACAGCTATACCCCTCGATCAATTTCAGCCTAGCTGCACACATACGAACAATTTCTCCATTAGCACCTCAACAGCCTGTTAGAATGCAGAAATAGCCCATTAAAAAATCGGCCTAACTGAACACATAAACATCCTACACAGGTCTAATGCCGCCAGAATGCAGTCTCAGAGACCACCCACCGATTGCACACAGTCAACTAATCTCTCATTACCACTGCACCTGGATTTACGATGCAGCCACCATTATGCAAATCACACTGACTGCACACATATTGAGTTCACCCAAGCACTGTATTCTACCCTACTGTCTCGACTGACCTGGACTACGGTCCCCAAGGGTGTTCAACCCACAAGCGATTTGAGATCATACCAAGGATATATAGGGGACTATATTAATGCCAAATAACATGACATAACATAACTGTTTATATACCACAGCCAAGTGTGTTGTGCGCCCCTCCTCCATCAAAGTGATGCAAGGTGATCCTGCAAGTGTACGTGGGTCTATGAGGGAGAAGAGGGTAAACAAAATGGGGGAGATAGTTTGTCTCTTTGTGCTGTAGGTGGAGGGTCGCCATACTCCCTGAAACATTTCAGTGGGCCTCATTACAAGCATGGTGATATGGAAACAACATGTTGGTAACCCTGATTACCAGCATGGATTCCGGACCGTTACAGTACGAGTCGTGAAGCCAGTAACAATGTTGCCGTTACCATTGCCAACTATGCGACCGTTGCCTACAGCACCGTCAGCAGAAATACTGGCAACCCCAAAGGGCATGCCGGAAACACCAGCACAATGATACTAAGGCAGCATTACGACTGCTGTCTGCGTGGAAACACTGGCACCAAAATGCCCATACCACTGTGAAAACCATGCCGTAAAAACCGGCAGTGCGAAGCAAGAATTAAGCAGGCTCAGGTGTGCATTACCAGACCACAGGTGTCCCTAATCAGCCCAGCTGCATACCATGAGCACTGTGAATGCTGAAATGGACCCCACACACATCCCACACACCTTCCAACAGAAACATGCAGCCACTCGTAGCAGCAGCCATGGAGCTGGAGTCTCTGCATGCAGGATTACAAATCCATGAGCAGGATTTGCAACATGCTGGCAGGCAGAGGAGGAGGAGGGGGAGGAGGAGAATTGTGGTGATGCAGAGAAACAATGGGCAGCAGGTAGCACCTCACAGACAACCATCCATACCTCATACAAGGGCCACATCCTGGACCCTGACTGGCAGCCAGATAGATACACTGTATTGCCTGGACAGGGAGGCTATCCTCAGCATAGTGGAGCTTATCCATGACGACATCCAGAGTGTAATTGGCATCCGGAGTGCCATGCCCCCCTTGCTGAAGGTGGAGTTTGTGCTGCATTTCATGGCCACCGTCACATACCAGCACACTGTCAGGGAGTTTCATGGTATCTTCCATCCCGGTTATTTTCCAAGGTGCTTGTGCAGTTCCTGGATGCCATCCTGCATCATGTGTCGCACGACACCGGCCCAGGGAAATGCCACCAAGGTCCGTTTTCATGCCCTGGTAGGCATGGCCAATGTACTTGGAACTCTCGACTGCACACACATCGAGCTGGTAGCTGGCCATGCCATTGAGCAGGTATATCGCAACCGGAAACTCTACGACGTAATGAATGTACAGTTTGTCTGTGATGCAGACTTGATCATCACAAGCTGCCAGGGTACATAGAGTGTTACGTCGGAGAGCGAACATGGCTGTTGGGTGAGTGAAAGTACCTGCGCACACACACCACAAAGCATGTGCACTGGCGAATGGGGGGAGGTGTTATCCACTGTCACCAAACATATGCATGTGTCTCAGACCCACATTCAGACATAGCTCTATTGTCTCAACAACCCCAATTACGTTGCCTCCCTTGTGTCATTCCCATGCAGATGACTCTGGATACCCTTTGCTGCCATGCCTTATGACACCTGTCAGGCATCCACAGATCCACCAGGAGAATGTGTACAACTGTGCTACATCAGGACCAGGTGCACCATTGAGCAGACCTTTGGACTCCTAAAGTCAAGGTTGCGCTGCCTAAGCCAATAAGGGGGCCACTGATGTACAGGCCTGTGAAAGGGGGCAAGATCACCTTGGCCTGTGCCATGTTATGCAACAGGTGCATCAGGCTTCAGATTTCCCTGCCCCCGGACATGGACATGCCTCCAGCAGAGGGAAATGATGGCAGCGATTCTGATGCAGATATACAAATTGCCAGCAAAGTGTTGACAGCGATGGGCGCAAATTCCACTATGAAAAAATTCAGAACTGCTTCTGAACACAGAGCACAAGCACATGGCCTAGGCCATACAAAGATTGTGAGACTGCACAAATATTAAAGCACGCTACTACAAACAAAATAAATGTCCAGACATGTTTAGCAATGCAACAACCGGTGTATTAACTAATGCATATGAAACAGAGCACTATGAAATTCTGAAAACACCCTAGTGCACAATTGTCTCAAACCACATGTGTCCCAGGTTAATTTCTGTGGCTTCTTGCCACTTGACCCACCCTTCTGTGGTGGGGGTGACAGGCGCAAGGACTGGCGCCTTGGGCTGCTCTGATGGGAGCCTGCAGGTGTTGTATTTGCGGATGATGGGTATGAACCAGGTATCTGTCTGTTCTCAAGTGCCGCATGCATGGCCATCGCAGCATTGGCTGAGATGGCCTCATTGCCCTCCTGCATCCTTTTTGCCAGGAGGACGACTGCAGAGTCAGTCCAGCCCATGGCACATCAACTCATTCTTTGATGTAGTGTGAGCAGGTGCCTACTACCACCAAGGAACTGGCTCATGCGCCACAGCCCTATGCCATTGTGGATCGAAATCCACAGCTAAGATAGCTGCCCCTTTCCCCAACTTATTCCTCACCCCCTTGGACAGCAAGGAAGAACCTACGACCATCTAGCCTGCCGATTGGCTGATGGCCGCAGCAAATTGCAGCACCCGGCTGATCAGGGAGGCGATGCCGGCCTCTCCACTAAGGCCCGAGATCAAGGCCCCTGGCTCTCCCTGTCTGTCCAATGCTGCCGTTGTGGCTGCATCGACATCGAGTCATCACCTGCAAGTATTTGCCCCAACATAATTTCTGCCAGGCCTGATGCGCAAGCCCTCCTCATTTTGCCAGAGGTAAGGTTCTTGAAAAACCCTGGACTACCTCTGTGTCCTCCGTGGTGACACCCGCTACCCACATAGCTGCCTTCCCTCCCCCTAAGCTCTCACAAGCTCCAATCTGCTCTTCATCTCCCACCGGCACGTTGTCGAAACCTACCCCCTTCTTACCCCACTTCAACCTTTTCCTGCTCAGTTCTGCTCATGCTCCACCCGCACCATTCTACCCGTGATTTGTTCTTTGCCCGAGGACATGCTAAGTCCATTTGGGGGTCATAATGCAACCTATCTTGCAGTCCCAACATGCTTCACCTCGGGCCAGCAAGTACAAGTACCAGACCTCTCAGGATCTGGCTACTCTCCCTCCATCAGATGCAAACTCTTGTCTCTCTCCTTCACTAACGACATAGCCTCTTTGGAAAATTGTCCCATGCAATCTTTGCATACTGTAACATATGATGATGCCTGCAACCCAACTGTTGTGCCCCGCTCCATTGAATATGCCTTACCTACTATACCTGTTGTGCAATGTACCACTGACTATGCTATGCCTTATGTACCTGTTGTTGCCCCCCAAAACCTCATGGCTAACCAATTTACTTTTGCATACGTTGTGCCCACTGAATTGCATAACAACAATTGTAACCCAACCAATGACCATTGTGTTAATGTACCTGCCTGTAATGTATTTTTGCAACCTGCCTTACACTCAGCACCCCACAAACCCATTGTCGACCTAGCCATTCCCAAATATGCTGATCCTTGACCTACCACCAACCATTCTACCAACAACTTCAGACTCACCAGAACACCCAGCCTACCTGCCCTCCTTCATTCCTCAAGGGTCACGGAGACCCTGCCCCAATCTGATAACATCACAGCCTCTCTTCCGCCCCTGCAACCTAACCATGGCTACGAGCCCTCAACTGGATCGGTGCCCCAATGCTACAAATCAGCCTAAGAACACCTTCTAATCAGTCCTCCTCACTCATCACTTCTCCCAAACCCTCACACTACCGCCTGCAGCTGCTAAACACCCTGTGCATCTTGCACCCTGCCTTGGCTTATCCAGACTATTCAGGCTTCACTCCACATTCCATAGCCCCTGCTCCCAATTAGAAGCAAAACCCTCTTCCATCCTCATCACCCCACAGGAACTCCAAACACACTGCCTAGGCCCAGCCTGATTACACAGTCTCTGCTCCAGATTCCATAACTCTTCCCTCCTCCAAGAAACGAAACACAACTGGCCTAAGAGCCCCAAAAGCCCCACCACCTTACTCCCCCTCATCACTTCTACCATCCCTTCCCCTCCCCCAACTCATGACTTCCCCGCACCATCTCCCCCCAACACCTTTGCTTGTGCACTGATCAATGTGCATTCCATCTGCGCTCATGCAGCGGATATCCATGACCTCCTACTAACAAACAATTTGGATCTACTAGCCTTATCTGAACCCTGGCTACATGAAGCAGCCCCTCCTCTCTCTAGCCATGTCCATCTGATACTCCATCCTACGAGTGGACCACCAAGATAGCCTCACAGGAGGAGTCGCTTTCATTCACAAATCCACCATCCCCATTAGAGCCTCCCCCCTGCAATATCTACCAGGTTATGAAATCCTACTGGCAAAATTGAATCTACTCCCCAAACCACCATCAATATCCTTCTCCTCTACTGCCAACAATCCCACACTGGCACTCCAGAAACTGACCTCCCCCTCATCACCCCGCTCTTCAAGCTCAATACCAAATTCATTCTCCTAGGTGATTTCAATCTAGGCTATGAAGACCCCAATGACAACAAGGCCTCTGCCCTCGCAGCCACCCTCAAAGAGATTAACTTCAGTCAACTGGTCCTCTTGCCTTCACTCGGAAAAGGAAGAACATTTGATTGGATACTCCCTTTCAACATTTCCCTTCAAGTATCCTCCATTGTCCCCCTTCCTTGGTCAGATCATTCATTGATCTTCACTATTAGCACAACCTGAAGATCCAGCTAGAACACATCAGGGATAACAGCGAGCTTTCAATCCTCCTACTACTAGACCTCTCTGCAGCCTTTGATCTAGTACAACCATGAAATCCTCTGCAAACAAGCACACCAGGAAATCCTCTGCAAACACCTCACCACTACATTCATCCTTGCACCAGAAGCCACCTTGTGGATCCAATCCTTTCTATCTGGCCAATTCTCTCGGGTCTTTGCAGGGTCTGAATCAGCTGACCCGATACCCATCTCCCACAGCTTCCCACAAGGCTCCTGCCTCTCAACCACCCTCTATAACATGTACACTAAACCCCTTTTCTACCACCGAGACAGCCTCAATATATCCTTCACTAATTTTGCCGGTGATGCGCAGGTCCTCCTCAAAATCAACGGTAACCACTAGCTAGATTCTACTCATACTAATCGTGCATAGAGGCCTGGATGGATAACCACCATCTTTGCCTGAATGATGAAAAAACAGAGCTCCTTATTGTGGGCCCTCCACACCGCCTCAAATACCTTAGTCCTACCTTTGCCTCCTTTTGCATCAACGGAAACACCATCCTTGTCTCCGCCCATGTCAAAACACTAGGTGCTAATCGGGATGCAGAACTAAATATGCAAAATACCTCAAAGCAATTGCTTCCTCTGCAGCTTATTCTACCAAACTTATTAACGTCTCCAGGAAATTCCTCACTCCTTAAAACTGTCTCACCCTGGCTAGGGCCATCATAGGCAGCAAACTGGACTATGCATGCCATCCTAGCAGGAAGCTCAACCAAAAACATCAACAAAATCCACCTGTTCCAAAATAATGCAATCAGAGCAGTTTGGGGCCTGAAATGCTCTGATCACACCTCACAAATCAGAAGGGAGGCACATTGGCTCCCCATCAAAGCACATATCAAATGTTAACTCCTTCCACAACACTGCCCCCCCACCGCATGAACCATATCACCAAGAAACACAATGCTCGTAATCTTCATTCCTCCATCACATCGGCCTTGTTCACACGTAGATTTGCCAGTAAGAAAGCAGGGAGCTCTTGCTTTACCTCTATTGCTCCCACCTTCTGGAACGCCCTCCCTCAGCACATCCAAGATGAACCTGCTTACCCACTCTTCCGTAAGAAAGTGAAAACTGCGCTGTTCAACAAATATGTGTAACTCAATTCTACTGCTTGTTCTTTCTTTGATGAACCTGACTATGTGAAAAGTAATGATCTCACTGTTTCCTACCACTTTGTGTAATCTACTGTGTACTGCTGTTTTAGCGCCGTGATACCTCTGGGTCTGGGCGCTACCAAAAAATACAATAAATTAATGAGATAAAATAAATAAACTCTGCAGGGGCACTGGCCTGCACAGTCTCACAGATGAGCTGCATCTCATCCTGCATGAGTGTTGACTCCTGTTGGTGCACATGCCTGGCCATCTCTACATGTCGCTCCTCCATGTGACAGACCCTTGAATCCATATCCTTGATGCTGGGAAAAGGTGGTGGCGGGGGCTGAAGGTTGGACTGTCATAGGCCGTATGCTCTGATGTGCTGTCAGTGCTGTCACCGGCATCCCACCCAGTGATAGCACCGGCATCCAGCCCAGCATCCTCATTGGTGGATGCACCCATGTGCCTAGGTGCTTGGCTTGGAGGAGAGGATTGCCTCCCAGAAGGAGCTGCTGCTGGTGTTGCCTGGGTTGTGTCAGCTGCTGTTGTTGTCTGGGTCAGGACAGCTGCTGTTGGTGCCTGGGTTGGCACAGCTGCTGTTGTTGCATGGGTTGTGGCAGCTGCTGATGTTACCTAGGTTGTGGCAGCTGCTGTTGTTGCATGCATCGGGGCAGCTGCTGTTATTGCCAGAGTAGGGGCAGCTGCCTGAGTGTTGTCCATGGCAGTGGGGGGGGGCATGGCGTCTGTCTACTCCTTCCCCATGTGGCCAAGCTGGAATGTGCCGGGGCCAGCTCCTCCGCTGTCCAAGAACATGCCTGTGTAGGAGAGAAAGGCATGCGGTCAGTGGAGTATGTGGCACCCTATGGCTTTACAGCATCATGTTCTGTTGGTTGGCGTTACATTCAATGGATGGGCTTGAGGCTGATAGTTCATGCATGCATGTGTGGTGTGGGCATATTCGCGGGTGCGACGGGTCAACAGCATTTGGATGTTGTTGTGCATGGGCAGTGTATTGAATCAATGCAGCCATGCTCAGCATGCAAGTGCATGGCATGCTTCCATGCTCCACAGGGCAGGCTGTGGATATGAATACAGGAGTGGTCGTAGTGCAGAGGGGCACACAAGGGGCTGTTCACATTGTAATGGCAGCAACAGTGGCAGGTGCAATGGGGGCGGGGGGAGGGGAGTACTCTGCAGGTAATGGGTGGGGCAATCCATGCCTAGTACAGGCCAGTGTGTCCATGGACAGGTGCCTGTGTGGTGCACTGGTGGGGATGGGGCCTTGATGTCCCATCCCAGTGTGACTCATGGGGTTGGGCCACAGATATCCTGGTTTGTGGGGCCAGTGATCTTGGTGTAGGTCTGTATCATCACAGGAAGATGGTGCATGGTTCCCAGTCTGGGAGTGGAGCTGTCACAGGGCTGGGGGTCAAATTTGAATGACAGGATGATTTATCATGATGTGCATAGCGGCAGAAAGGGAGGCGATAGGTTGAATGAGGGTGGGCTGTTGCTATCACCAGGCCCAGTGAAAACCAGTACTCCATGGGCATGTGCGTTAGGGTGATCTGTGGGGTGGGGAGGGTGCCTCTGGGGTGGTGGGGTGGTGGCACATTGAGGATATCCCGGGAACTGTTGGTTGGCAGGAGGATGTGGGCCTTCTCCTTCTTGCATTGATCAGGGAAGGGAATGGTCCGCTCTCCATGTCATGTGATGTGCAGTCAGGCAGTCATGCGTGGAGGGGTTGGGTTGGCTGTGAGGGTGTGGGTCTGAGTGTGGCCACTGTGTCATCAGCTGTGGTACATGCGTGATACCTGGGAAGGGATTTCATCGTTCATGTGTTGGTCCTCTGTGTTCATTTTCACCGCATGGCCAGTGGACATGTGCTGAGTTGTGTGTTTCTGTGTGTGTTGGGGTATGTGTCTCTGCACACTTGGCCACCAAGTATAGATGGTGGGACAGGATCGGCAGTGGTCTGTTGATGTGCAGTTGGACATTTCTCTGTGTGGTGTGTGCTACATTGGCATGCACTCTGTTACATTTGTGTAATTGCATGTTGTACTCACTGCATGCTGCTTGTGCTTCAGCAACAGCCTCCACCGACCTGACTCCCTCAATTCCTTCCAGATGCAGCACAGTGCTGCATCTTTTCTCCCAGGGCATGAGCTTGATGGGTGATGCAGTTCGCCGCATCTCGCCAAGCATTCCCTCCTGTGTGCAGCCATCAGGTTTCGCACTCTGAGGCTGTCCCATCACCTGCACTTTGGTGGATGGGGCTCAGAGCTGAGACCCCCCATGCGACCTCCTCCCATATGGCGGTCTTGAGCTGCTGGGGTGCCTGCAGGCAGACGAAAAGAGCACCCCGCTATTGTTCACTATTATGTCAGTGAGCATGGTGTGTTCAGTCTGTAAATTGTGCAGACTTGGGGCGCCTGGGATTTTCCTCCTCCAGACATGTTTCCAGTGTTTTAGGTTCCAGATGGCAACAGGAAGAGATGGATTTTACATGGATTGTATTTTTGAAAATGGCCACCGCTGACCTTCCAGTTCCTTCGATGAAGTTGTTTCCAGTGATGGTGTTTCTGTCACTGGTGTTTCTGATGTGGATGTGGCGGTAGAAATGCGACCAGAGTTGTGGGTCACAGTGACAAAGTGTACAGGGGCGATTGCTGGTGATTCTGTGGTCACGTTATCACTGTTTCCTTCATGCAGCAATGTGCTTCCTCATGCACTTGGGATGGGCCGGTGATTCCGTAAATGCAGATGACGGAAACAGTGTCACCGTGATCATGGAATCACCAGGAATGTTCTGGCAAACTTGCAATGAGGCCCATTGACTGCAATTTGAATAATGTTTACTGCCCTTACTGCCTTCATTGATGAAAACCCATTCTGGTGGACTGTCAATGATTATGTGGTCCACACGAATTGTATTAACACTGTTTGGTTCCAATCATCTGTAGCATAAACCCACCCTATTCATTTAAAAAACACTGTACAGCTCCTGGAAATAAAATATGCATATTAAACAATGTGTGTGTGTGTGTATTTATGGGTGTGTGTGTTTGCAACAGTGATCAGTCTGTTCCAAACAACGTGTTTGAAGTAGGAAACATTGGATGTACTTGTGGTTCAAACCCAACTACATAAAACATTTTTGAAACAGGGCAACGTTCGGCCTACTGCTAATACCATTTCATGCTAGCACTAAGACAAACTTTGCCTGGTTTCAAAAATGCTTTGTAAGTGCATGTTTTTTGCACTGTGGACATGTTTATGCTAGTGCTTACATCATGAAACATGGCATGTATCACAGTGCAACTGTTTTTGATTGTGGCTCGAATGTTTTTTGCACTAGGGCAAAGGTTCTGTAATCTGACCTGATGAAGAAATTGGGGTTCATAGAGGAGAAAGAGACAAGAGTGTGTTGAGGTGAAGCCAAGCGCCCTCACTCAAAGCTCCGCTCCATGATGCCTATATTTTGGGAGCCAGAGTGTGAGAAACGTGCAGTACCAGTGAGAGTACCTATCCCGAAAGGAATCCTGGAAGTAAGATACCCATTGAGAAAGCCATATATGCACTCTCGACAATATGATGACCATTTGAATGAAATCCCAGAAGAAGTGTGGAAAACAAGCAAAAGAGAAGATTGATGACATCATGTGAACCAGAGCTGACGTATCCAGAGAAGAGACAAGAGGCTGAAAAATGTAAGCATTCTATGAAGATCTAAGGAGGGGGTGCTAAAGATTAGCAACATTTTGCGCTCAAGATGAAGATGCTCATGCTACAGAAACGATGAAGAAAACGTCAAGTCATTTTACAATTGTACAGATGCAGTAAAGCAAGTAGACAAAATATTCATAAAGACTGGCTACATAGTGAATAGATTGCGGCAATGCACCAATGTATATGCATAATAATGTAAAGACTATAGATGTTCAACAACTCATTTTAGCAGAGTTTGGCCTAAGTAAATAGACAGGCTTTTACAGTGTGGTGCAGTTAGAAAATGACTTAATACCAGAGGTAGATTGAAGAAGAGCTTTGCTGGCCCAGTACCAGGAAGTGAACTCCACCGTGAGCTTGGATGTTCAATCAGTAGCTATAAAATGTGTGAAAAGAACAAACTCCAGTTTGAGGTGAGGAGCAAGAACATTGAAGACTTCAGAGGTTCATCATTTAAAAGTATTTTAAATACCAAAAAGCTCTGAAACATGGTCTATAGTCACGTGGGTGGATGAAAATAGACGCTGAGTTGAGCTGTATCGAAAGCAAGAGAAAGAGTATGCTCTACTCCCTTTTATTCTCAAACACAGAGAACATTTCCAAGGCCAATGATCAAAGGGCTAATTGACTGGCAGACCGCAAGAGTGATGATAGATGACAGGCTAATGAGGTGGGAAGCTATGGTTATGACCAGCCCAACAGGACCTGGGTGCCAGCCTGAGTGCTGCTAGCGTTTGTTGAATAGTACAGAGGGGTGCAAGGGTGCCAACCAATTGTAGAGGGACACCTAATAGAGAGGCCTATAGTTTGTATAACCAATGGGACGTTGTGTATTTGATGAGATTCGTAGCGACTTGCACTAGTGGAGGACTTAGTTTTCCCACCATTTGTTAGAGACACACTCACCTTCCCAACAAGTATGGAATGTATACCTAGATGTTTCTGTTAAGTGACACAATTTCCCATGTAGGTTTTTGTAGTTTGACACATAGATTGATGTCAATGATGATGAGTTTTTACTATAAATGTTGGATTTTTTATGAAATTCGTTGAGTGAAAAGAACAAACGGATATTCGTTGATGTTCATTGTAACTCCCTGTTTTAGATAATTGATTTTAAACCAGATGTACTTCCTGAGTCAGTCTGTTGATTGATGTTTGAGTATATTCTGCATCTTCATCCACCTCAAAGTATTGCTACCTTGTCTTAAAGGGCCTAATAGTGTTGGGTACACAGGTTCACGTGCTAACAGAGAGGTGATGGTTATTAAAAGACCCATCGATCTAGTTGGCTTTCAAGTGTCTCAAAATATTGAATGTCCTCTGCCATTTAGCTAGAGGAACTGGAAGCTCCCTGTAAATAGCGGCTATTAGTAAAAAAAAAAGTGCAAGTTACTGAAGACAAGTGGGCCCGGTCCCTCGTTTCACAGAATCCCCTCCCGATTTCTACAGGCATCTGAGCGGAACGAAGGCTGAAGCAGCTGGTTGAGGAGGAGGCAATCTCGAGGGTCAGAAGCTGAAACACAAATGGTGAGTAGACAGAGAGAGAGGACATCAATGAATGGGCAATGAGTAGGGAAAGTGATAAAGGGATAACGGGGAAAGAGAAATGGAGGGTTGGTTGGGGTATGTTTAGTTTGACGACGATGATCGTCACAGTTTAAGGTATATAGACGAGGAGCGAGCTACATGATAAGCCCAGAATCCTACGTCAAGGACATCTAGAAGGAATTTGTCCTAGAGTCCAAGTGGACATACCTAGGCTACGAATGATCAAGGATCGATAAAGAGAACTCTTCATACTCCAATCAGAGTCATTATTAGGGGCAGGAATAAGTCATGAGGAGCATTGGCAGCAATTTATGTGGGCAGGTCAGTCTGTCAGTTTGTCAGTTTGTATATTGTATGTGTTGTATATGGTGAGGTAGTGAAAAAACGAAAAGTAAGAGATTGTGGTAAAAGGCTGAAAAGTGATTATTTATTTAGTCGACTGATAATGTTCAGTGAACAAGTAGATTGAAGTAAAGTGAAACAGAGATTTGGAGTTGCAATGATTAATTCACGCTCATATTATATTATTTTTCTGAAAAGTATTTATTTGTATAAAATAACGGTAAGTATTGACATTCGATTGTGACTAGTCATGATGGAGGATGTTACTCCGCGTATACACTTGCGCAGACACCTGCCAAAACATACACCCAAGCTTAAACAGTATGGTGCAGAATGGTAAGGGCACGGCAGATAAAATGTTCATGCCCTGGCCACAAGGGGATCACTGTCCAAAGCAGTTTCGCCACACATGATGACATATTTGCACGCAGCGTGCACGGGAAAGAAGCTAGAAAAGAGGTTAGCTAGCTTAGACCTTTGGAAGATGTACCAAGAGGAAAGGGAAGACATGCCTCCTGAGGACTGGATGCTTAACCTATGAAAGAGGGGGTGAAGAGCCTTCTGCTCCCCTCAACGCACCTGAAGTAAATGACAAAAGTACGAAAGATGAAGGATTATATCCTTTAAGAGAGCTTAAGGCAGTGACAGGGTATAGCAACCCGACACATAAGTCGCCTGCATGTAGCAGTGATGAGAGTCCCGAAAAGACTCCAGAAAGAGATGTGATCCCTAAAGTCCCACGAGACAAGGAGAGAGGTGAACAACCAGGTATGTCCCTACACATCGAGACAGAAATAAAGAGATGGAAAGGAGAGAAAGATAAAGCTGACGAGGTAGTGCTCATACAGAACGAATGGATGGGCGGTCAGATATTGCTCAGACTTGATGGAAAGAACATTGAGGAAGTAAGGAAAAAGGAAGATCAGGACGAGCAATATATGAAAGACAAAGAAAGAGAGAAACAATTGAAGGACAACAAAGCTAAAAGAAAGAGTGGACAAAGACGGGAATAACCATATCAAGATGAACAGTTGAGGAAGCAGGAGAGAGCAGAGGAGCAAAGAAAGTATGCCAATAGACAAAAAGCAGTTGAAGAACGGGACAGAGAAGAGAAGAAGAGGAAGAACAGAAATTAAGAGATAAAAGAATGCATAGACGCAGAGATGAAGGAGTGCGCAGAGCAAATGAGAGAAGTGAGGTGAAAAGACAGGAAGAGGAAAGGGTCAGCGAGGAAGTAAAGAAACAAAGAAAGTTTGACAAAGAAATGGAACACAACAGATGGCAAAGGGCATGCACCATCGATAGGGTAGAGAAACCTAATAGAGTTGATGGAACCTAATCCAGTAGTGGCATGGGAGGACACAGAGTAGTTCTTCCCAGTGCAAGAACCAATGGCAGGACCCTCTAAGATTGATTTAGAAGATAATTATGATATAGGAGCTATTGGAGAAAAAGGCCTATCAGGCGATGGGGACAAAAAAGTGAGTCGAAAAATAAAGGGAAAGACAATCGATTTGAGGAAACTCAGTCACGAGGCAAAGAAAGAGGTTTGTTTAAGCTTGAGCACAGAGCTTTGTCTTTGGACAAACTAACGCTAAACAGAGACAAGAAAGAGGGAAGCCACACTAGTTGGGGACAAGAGATGTCAGACGAAGACAGAGAAACCTTTCGTGTGGAGGAAGGCGCTAATGCATGTGGTACTGAGGGGTGTTCTACGACAGAAAGGGATGTAAGATGGTTGGATCTAGACCTACCTAAATCGAGGATGCCAGAGACCCTGGCGCGGCCAGACTGACCTAAAAGGTCGATCCCATAGTGTGAGGGGGGACTCCCCATCTTTTATGAGCAAGCTAAGATCACTACCAGGAAGAAGACGGCGTGGAACCATTGTCCCTGCTATGGACAGGTATACAATGGGAGACAAGTTTGATTTTGGGATTTCACTGTTCCCGTTATTAGAAAAAGGAGGAACCAGACCACAGTATATACTGTGGCCCCAGATGGACAAGGATAATTTAAGGTGCAAACTCGTGAGTTTAACTTTAGGTGCCGTAAAATGGATCTATGAATTGGAAAAATGACAGGAGGGAAAACACTAGCCATGGGGGACATTAAGGGTCTTCTAGCAGCTATCCTTGGGGAGAGGGCTGATGACATTACGCAGGTGTAACTGCACAGAACACAGCACACAATGGAGCGCCAGGTAATAATTGTAGAGTGGCAGTCTGGAAAGCGATTCCAGTACAATATCATGATACATCAGATATGGGAGCTATAATGGCACGAATGATGCAGGAAGGGGAGGATCCACTTGTTTACATTCAGAATTTCCAAGAGTGGTGGTTGTTGGAAACACGGGAGCCATGGGGAAGATCTATACCTGTATTCTATCATATATTATGCCAAGGACTACCAGACAAGGTACAGAGACAGCTTAAGAAGCTAGTGGGTATGGAGGCGAAACCATGGCCTGAAATACAGCTGACCATTGAGCATCATTGCTGATTGTTGCAGGAGAAAAATCTAAAGGGATACAGTGTTAGAAAGCTTGAGACAGCTAAGCTAGTACAGAAGAAGCTATCAAAGTATGCTATAGAAGGGGCAATGTTAACTAGTGGAGAAGGAACGGGATTTCAGTGAACTGTAAGCATGCCACAGGCGAATAACCAAAGGCAGTTCGATCAAGGAGGGAATGGATTCGTACCAAGAGGTAGGGGAAGTTTCGGTGGAAGAGGAGGCTTTCAGAATAATCAAGGGAACTTTCAGAATAATGAAGGTGGTTGGTGGCAGACTATGCTGAATGATAATCAAGGGATGCAGGGAGGGCAAATTAGAAGACTCCCTCCTATATGTTGGACATGTGGAATGACAGGGCACATAGCGCACACATGTGGGAGCCAAGGCTATGTACACAATGGGCAGTTCACAAGAGGGAGGACCACCCTGTCGCCTGCATATCACTCACAAAGTAGGGATGGGCTTGCCCAAGATCAGACGGTGTATCAAGCACAAGTGCCAAGAATGCAACAGGCTTTGCAACTACAGCAAGCACCAATGAATCCACAACAAGGGCAGTCACAGCACGCACCTATGCAGCTACAGCAGATCGCTAACACAGGACAGCTATTGACTCCTAGGATAGTGGGTTTCACTGTCAAGGGTGGGAATCCTTTCACGGGCACAGGAATAAGCATGTACTGATAATAGAACAGCTCACTAGGTGATTTGATGTGTACAATACTATCAGTGACTCCCACTCCTCAAGAGGAACCAAGGGTTGACATCACTATAGGAGGCAAATCCTTTTTTTTTTAGTAGACATGGGTGCAACTCACTCATGTATACGAGAGGGAACATTTTCATTATCGGGTAATGCCATGAATGCTCAAGATTTCTCAGGAGCTACAAGTAGAATTCCTTATACTGAAACATTGCCAGTCTCTATAGGAGAATGTAATGTGTCTGTTCCATTGTTGTATTCACAACAGACACCAGTTAATATACTGGGCCGAGATTTTATGACAACACTAAATATGATGATTTCTTTCACTGATGAAGGCATAGTGTGTTCAACGCCAGGAATACATAATTTAAACATAGGCAAACTCATCATGGCATTTACAGGGCAAATAATATGAGGAGTACCATTAGAACCCAAAGTATTTCACTATGTGGTACACATTTTGTAAACATGGCTGCCTGGTGTCGTGGGTAAGACTATGAGAATACCTGATGAATTTCTATTTAGGCCAGAGATTCCAATTGATGAAGAGGGGTGATGGATTTTTCCCTTATAATTTCATGCAGCTGTGATACTAGGAGAATTGGCTATGCTCATAGGATTTGATGATGACAGCATATCATGGAGCATAGTGATTGCCATTGAAGAGGGTTATAGATTGACTGACATCACTGATGAGGACATATTTAAAGATGACCCATCAGACGATGAAGTGATGTTTGAAATGAGCATTACATATTGGGTTAGGGCAGAAAGACACGGGTTCCACAGAAAATGATGATAGTACTACAGCGTTCTGCATTTTTTGATGAAGATATGGTGAAAGTGCCTTTTTCTTTATGGACCACGGCCCCCTATGATGAAGGCCAAATGAAGGGGGTTGGAGAAGTTAAGATTAAACTTAAGCCAGGAGCAATTTTACCTCTTGCAAGGCAGTAGCCCATATCTCGAGAGGCAGAAGAGGATATTTTTAATGCGATATCCGCCATGATGGATCAAAGCATTTTAGTGACTTCAGAGTGACCATGCAATACTGCAGTGTAGCCTATCAAAAAATATAAGGGGGGATCCTGGCATTTAATTCAATATATGCGCCCAATTAATGAGATTGTAGAGAGCGAGTTGCCTTTAGTTCCCAACCCAGCGATGATCTTATGTAGTATCCCTGTTGAGGCGTGGTATTTCACTGTGATTGATTTGAAAAATGCGTTTTACTCAATCCTGTTGCTCAAAGATTCTCAGGATCTGACGTCATTTACGTTTTGTCAGACTAAGTTGAAAAGCACGAGGCTGCCTCAAGGATATTGTAAGTCTCCATCAATTTTCAATAGAGTTCTACAGATGGACTTAAGCAATATTGATTTGCCAAGTGTCCTGTTACAATATGCAGATATTTTTGTCTGCAGCACATCAGAAGAAGAGTGCAGATGTGACGCAGTTCAGCTAATGATTATATTAGCCAAGAAGTGAAATAAGGTAGACAAAGAGAAATTACACGATTGCCAAGAAGAGGTGTCACACATAGGACAGTTAATCTTGCATGAGCAAAAGAAAGTTACGCGTGAAAAGGCTGAGGCAATTTTTAGAACTGTGTAATTATGTCATAGCATGGGTATTTGATTATAGTTCTTACACAAGACCATTGTTGCAAGCCCTAGAAATGGCACAACAAAGTCAGGAAAAGATTGTATGGACTGAAGACATTGACGAAAGGTTTTATGAGTTAAAAAAGGCAATTTGTAAAGCTCCAGTTCTCGGGATTCCCATTTATTCTGAGGAATGTGTTTTATTTTCACACACAAATGGAACAGTCATGACAGCAGTACTCATGCAGAGGACTACGCTGAGGTACAAGCCTCTTGTATATTACAGTGGGATTTTGGACCCAGTAATGAAGGGTCACTTTTTGTGAAAACAATCATTGGTAGCCGCTGTGTTGGCTATTGAGAAATCTACCAGCATAGTAATGGGGTGTTCCATGACATTATTTGTTGAACATGCTTTGTTTGCAGTTTTGGAGAAGCCTAAAGGTACACTGACATCTCAAAGAGCTTTTGCTCATGAGGTGGTTATATCAAATCCAGCAATTAAAATAGTCAGTTGTAAAATGGTGAACCATGCCACGTTTGTAGCTGAACCACTGGCAGAGGACCAGCAGGCACATGACTGCTCTAATTATGAAGAATGTTATGATGAGATCCCAAGGATGAAGGAAAACAATTTAGCAGCGGGGGAAATTCTATTTATTGATGGTTCTTCAAAGATGGATCAAATTGATGGGCAAAGATACTCTGGTGCCACTGTGGTAAAACACAGGGCTAGAGAATTCAAAGTAATTACAAGTGTACAACTACCGTCTCACTTCTCAGCACAAGCTACAGAATTAGTGGTGCTGATTGTTGTGCTCGAGAAACATGCAGATCAGTAAGTAACATGTACAGTGACTCTGCCTATGTAACGTCAACAGTACATGCAGGGTTAGCACATTGGAAAAGGAGGGGCGACCTCTGAGCGAACAGCACTCCAGTACATCACGCCGCCTTATTGGAGAGACTTGTTAAAGCACTACAACTCCCAGTAGCCATCCCAGTCATTTATTGTGCAGTGCACACTAAAAGAGCAGACTTTATCTCGCACGGAAACCAAGCCGTAGATGAAGAAGCAAAAATAGTTGCATAATCAACTGATATTATGAGCTTTGATACGCCTGATGTGAAAGAAAGAATGGTGGTGATGGTGATTGTGATTGAAAGCTTTAATCATTTGTTGAAAACACAATTGATGGAAGTACAAGGTGAAGCACCACAGGATCAGAAAAACCTGTGGACACGGAGGGGGTGTTCTTTATCCCCTTCCAAGGCACTTTGGTGACAGGAAAGCACTGGTAAACCAGTGATGCCTGTAGACTTGTTAAGGGTGGCATTGGAACAGCTACACTACCCTGTGCATGTCACTAGAGAAAGCCTTGCAGAAACTGTTGCAGAGGAATGTTCATACCGAATTTGTTAGAACACGTTGCTTTTTATGTAGTAAATTGCATCGTATGTCAAAAGTTTACTGCTGGGCACACACTGCAAACAGTTAGAGGAGTTTTCTCTTGACCAAATGGTCCATTTCAGCATTTACATATTGATTATATTGATATGCCTCATGTCTGTAATGCATATAGGTATATGATAGTGGTGGTGTGCCCCTTCTCTAGGTGGATTGAGGCCAGTCAATTCACACATGCAGATGCCACTTGTGCTGCAAGGTTTTTAGTCCGAGAAGTATTTTCTAAATGGGGAATATGTGAGGTATTGAGATCAGATAATGACCCACATTTTGTGAATGAAGCTTTTGAACAGATATGTTTATTATTGAGTATTAAGCATATGTTTTCGTCTTATCACCCGCAAGCAAACGGAATTTTGAGAGACTCAATCATCTGCTGAAAGAGAGGATAGCCAAACTAAAGTTAACAATGAAAAAATGAAGGCTGCACTGCCTGCCTCTTGCATTATATGCGTTGAGGAATTAAACAGGCTCTGATCATCACCTCACAACCCATGAACTAGTAACAAGGAGGCGAATGAGAACGCCTCTCACTCCTCCATCGAGGAATAGAAGTGATGCCCAGACAACAGCAGAATTGTGAGGAGATTTTTTAAAATGTTACTTGCATTTTTAAAGCGCTCATACAGCCCGCGGACATCGAGTTGTGTATTTATAACACACTTAAATACCCAGAGGATTCTAAGCGTGGACCCGGGGATCGAATCTGTGTTGCATTGTGTCATCTTGCTTCCAAGGTGAACATGTTGCCGCTGAGCTATCCTCCCGGGGGATGAGCTACGTGCCTACTTAACATGTATAACCACAGGTATCTCTGTAATTTCAGAACAAGTCAAGAGAATGCGATGTCAGTCTCAGAGTACAGATGAAGACCATACAGCAACCGGACTTGGAAAATTACCTGTACCCAGACTCTTCCCAGGTGACACAGTTTTAATTAGGAATTTCACACGAAAGTGACATGAGCCAAGGTTTAACCTCCCCTTAGTAGTGGAGGATGTTACCCCATCAGCAGTGAGGGTACTAGGGAGACATGCATGGATACACCTGGGAGACGTTAAAGTCTACAATGGAGAGAGTACCACACCCCAACCCCATTCAGAAGCAAGCTACGGAGAAGAAGTTCAGCAAGTGCAGACTAAATCGATGACAAGGAAGAAGGACGCAGAGACTGTCAAGTAGACAGAGGGAAAGTGTGCACATTGGACTGTGGTTCTTCTGAGACACTCTTTGTAGCTGCTAAGTAATGAGTGAACAAGCTATTGTTTTTTTTATTGTTTTTTATTGATATTATGAACTTAGTTCAGTTTTACAATATTTAATGTTAAAAAGAAGATACAGAATCATAATACAACTTCTAAGCACAAATCACACAACACAAATCATAAAACATAAAACTTCTTAACACAATTCATAACATAGAAACCATAGCAATTAGCATATGATTATTCCTTAAAATCCAATTTCGTCCATTGGTACATATATGAGCAAAACAAAATCAAAAAAAAAAAAAGAAGAGAAACAACCTAAACATTTACCATGTCAGAAGGTGAAATTACAAAAAAGAGCTATGGCTAGCACATCGCTACAGTAGATTTCAAGAACAATAAAAGAGCTGCCTTGGGACATTCATGATTGTGTTTACTCATCATGTATCTTTAAATCATTCAGAAAGGCAATAGCTGCAATTCTTACAGTTGTTGTTTGCCTGCAATAAATCATCCACCACAGTATATCAGGGTTAAGACTCTTAAACTCTTGAATTGCACACTTCAAATGTAAATCACGCTTGTGTCTAAGCATCTTGCATTCTGTCATCAGATGGTGAATAGTTTCTGGCTGATCAATAATCTCACAAAATGGACATACATTCTCTTGTGGTGTTATAATTCTGTGTCTTGCTTGTAGATTTTAGTCATCCACACGTTGGACCGCAAACGTAAACATTGGGCTCTATGTACGGGAGATGGTGATTGACAAAGGTATGATTCAATGTGGCTGCTTCTTTTGTTGTTGCAAGAACAGGTTCTTTGAGAAGTCATGGTATGATACGCATTTTTGTGTTGTGATCCTCCAATCATATTGGAATAATGTGGTTTTAACACTTCTCAGGTTTGTGAGAAGATCGTTCAAAGTTACATCAGCATCAGCCAGAACATTTGTTACACCAGCAGCCATTTTTGAGATGACTCTGTCATGAGCTTTAAATACAAAATTAGCTAGTACACTTATCAATTTACTTGAATCGATAGCCATAATGCACTTCCTAAACAGGGCAATCACTTGCCATAGGTAGCGCCTGTGCAGTGATATAAGTCCCAATTGAATTTTGATCCATGCAATTGGGATAGAGCCAGGTAATCCTAAAATGTGTTTCCAGTATTTGCTTTCAAATCTTTCCCATATATTCTCTGAAATCACAAAGCTATTGTTCTCGAGTCAAAGGTGTTTGCTGAACTTGGACTGTGAGGCATTGATATCTAGAAGAAGAAAAATGTCAAATTTCGAAATCCTTTTCCATGACTGGAAGAGGGAGCAGTTCACTGATTCCTTTCTTACTGAGTTTCTCTTTGAGGCACACATGGTGGTGTCTAATTGCAACATTCATCGGATCATTTTTGTTGTTTTCCTCTACATTCTTCGTGCATATCCTGCACTGGTTGGGAGAACTAGTGACATACACGAATTTCTGCAAGATCCTAAAAATTGTCCTAAAGTGAGGAGTCTGCTCACAGCTATCATAGATAAGATCCTCCAGCTACCTGAGTTCTGTACAGAAAGTACATATGGTCCAGTCTGATGAATGCGCTCACAAACTATTTGGATTGATCTTTTCTTTTCTGCTTCACAAACATCCTTATATTATTGGACATCGTACTAACACTCGTGTATTTTTGAGGGATGCCAGGAATCAACCTGCAATAAATTGGCTGATACATGATATTCGTAAGGAGATTCGTCTACTACTTGAGCACATGACAAACTTGCCTGATTAAAGTTGTTTTTTTCCTTCCTTAAAAGTAATTACAGGCAAAGATGGGTAACATTGATACCAATAATAATAATGTGGCAAACAACGAGCGAACACAGCGATGTGCAAGAAGCCACTGTTGCTGGTAATGGATGTACTGGTACATAATGTACACATGTATTATATTTATCACCATTCTTTTGGTTATCACAATACACACTGTTTATTATGTTGCTCCAAAGAGAGCAGTGGTTCCTGTGTATCTTCCTATGCAGAAGGAAGGTACATATCTAGAAATTGTGCGAAAACCAAGGTCCTTTATGATCATTCCAGCACTAGTAGCACAGGTAGATACACCGATTTTATTGACAAGTGTTCCTATGATTCCCCCAGGAAGAAGGAACTATGCGGACATACTTCATGAGATGATAATACAAGCTTATGAGAAAAGAACGATCCCTAAGAGAAGTACAAGGGAGGATGATCATGAATTGAAACATTTTCTAGACAGCACAGCACATTTGGGGAATAACATGCGGTATCAGCACATGACAGAGGTAGGAAGGAGAATGACTCTGAGAGGAGGAATGCTATGAGGTCAGTTCATGGGCCAAAATGCATCTTTAGTGTGGGCAACAGAAAACAGAATGGACAGCTCCATATGAAGAGGATTATATTCAAGACAAAAAGACAAAAGCAAGAACAGACATCAGAAATCATGTGATGAGATATGAACAGCCTGGAGTGAAAGGAGCTGGAATTAGATGGGAGGTAAACAGACGACTTGAAAGTCCAGGAACATCTGCAGAAGAATTTTGAAAATGGAAGAATAGAGGCCAAATGCAGATTTGGGGATCAGTACTTTCTCTAGGCGGATGGGAGGAAGAAGTGGTTATTTGCAGAGTGTGGATAGTAATTGGTTGCTATAAAGCAATCATTGACCTTGTGGAGAATGGATGCAAACCTTTATGGCCAAGACTTGCTAAACTACTGATGTGGGTCGAAGACAAAAGAGGGTCCTTAGAGATAGCACCCCTGGACAGTGCAAAGCTGTTTTTCAGAAACAATGGCACAAGAAAAGTTGGAGAGAATCAAAATTATGATCATGTCTTGGATGTTCAAGGAATGAAGGACGGGACAGCAGTGATAATGGATCACTACTGGGCCTGTGGATCCAGAGCTTATATGAAGATGCCTAGAGATTGGGGAGGATGATTTTCTATAGTAAACGTCCATGATCCAGTGTTGGTGATTCCTAAAAAGTGACTTGAACACTGGTGACTTTCCAAAGGCAGATGCTCACCTGAGGAAAAAGAGATCTGCTGAGCTGATAAATCGAATGAAGAGAGATAACTATTTATTGGCCAAGTCAGTAGAAGCTTTTGATTATATTCCATATCAACACAGATTATTCAGTCAGACCTCATCGATATTCACGATAATCTTCATGCCAATGATCCAGACAGCAGCAAATACCAAGTGTTTACAGAAAACAAGATGGGAATTGTTGCAAACAATTAGCACTACTATCAAGGTTTTCAATGATATCAAGGAAGAGCTGAGAGCCATAGGACTGATGACTCTTCAGAATAGATAAGTCCTGGACATAATTACAGCTATGGATGAAGATGTTTGTGCCAAAATTGGAGAATCATGTTGCACATTCAAACCTTCTCATGATGACGAGAATGGCACCTTGACAAGAGGTCATAATGTTGCTGATGAAGTTACATATCCAGATGACATATGAAGTGGAAGACATTGCTGATGATAGTTGGTTTGGATCATTTACTCATGGGTTCCACAATGGATGGCGGACATGTTCAAGTTCCTTGGAACCCTGATAGCGATGGTTTTGCTTGGATTTTGTGTGATCAGGAAAATAATCTGACAAAGTAAGAAGACTGCAAAGAAGGCAGTAGGAATGAAGATCACGATTGATGTTGAATCAGGATGGAAGACTATGGAACAGACAGATGAAGAAATTAGAGACTATGTGAAGGCCAGTATTCATACACTTGAAGGAACACAGTTCCTGTACCCAAAGAACCACAAGAAGTATGTGGGGAGCTGGATCTACTGCAGTCCAAATGGACTATGCATGCCTATGTCCTGGAATAAAGATGAGCATGTGAAATCAGCCAGATGCCTGAAAGGAGTCATAAAGATATGGGTCCCAAAGAAGCATTTCTTCAGATGTGGATGTCTACATGGGAAGGATGATGGGTGAGTGGTTGATGTATCATCCAAAGGGGGAAGTGTAGAGGTGGAGTCAAGTACCCCCACTCAAGCTTTGCCCCCATGATGCCTATACGTTGGGATCCAGAGTGTGAGACACGTGCAGTACCAGTGAGAGTTCCTATACCGAAAAAAATCCTGGAAGTAAGATACACATTGAGAAAGCCATATACGCACTCCCGACAATATGATGGCCATTTGAATGAAATCCCAGAAGAAGTGTGAAAAACAAGCAAAAGAGAAGATTGATGATGTCATGCAATGCAGAGCTGATTTATCCAGAGAAGAGACAAGAGGATGAAGAATCTAAGCATTCTATGAAGATCTCGGGCTCGAGATGAAGATGCTCATGCTACAGAAACAATGAAGAAAACATCAGGTCATTTTACAATTGTACAGATGAAGTAACGCAAGTAGACACAATATTCTTACAGGCTGGCTACGTAGTGAATGGATTGCAGCAATGCACCAATGTGTATGCATAAGAATGTATAGACTATGGATGTTCCACAACAC
This sequence comes from Ambystoma mexicanum, assembly GCF_040938575.1. Lineage (NCBI taxonomy): Eukaryota > Metazoa > Chordata > Amphibia > Caudata > Ambystomatidae > Ambystoma > Ambystoma mexicanum. The sequence continues at coordinate 929,276,384 of NC_090921.1, read as the reverse complement.
ACTTTAGCGGAGTTTGGCCCAAGTAAATAGACATGCTTTTTCAGCGTGGCGCAGTAGGAAAATCACTTAATACCACAGGTAGATTCAAGAAGAGCTTGGCTGGCCCAGTACCAGGAAGTCTAGGCCACCTTGAGCTTGGATGTTCATTCAGTAGCTACAAAATGTGTGAAAAGAACAAACTCTTGTTTGAGGTGAGAAGCAAGAACATTGAAGATGTCAGAGGTTCATCATTTAACACTATTTCAAATGCCGAAAAGCTCTGAAACATGGTCTCTAGTCAAGTGGATGGATGAAAATAGATATTGAGTTGAATTTTATTGAAACAAAGAGACAGAGTATGCCTCTACTCCTTTATATTCTCAGTCACAGAGAACATTTCCAAGGCCAATGATCAAAGGGCTAATTGACTGGCAGACCGCAAGTGTGATGATAGATGACAGGCGAATGAGGTGGGAAGCTATGGTTATGACCAGCCCACCAGCACCTGGGTGCCAGTCTGTGTGCTGCTAGCGTGTGTGGAATAGTACAGAGGGGTGCAAGGGGGCCAACCAATTGTAGAGGGACACATAATAGAGAGCCCTATAGTTTGTATAACCAATGGGACGTTGTGTATTTGATGACGTTCGTAGTGACTTGCACTAGAGGAGGGCTTAGTTGCCCCACCTGATGTTAGAGACTGTTAGGGTTGCTAGTAATCTGCCTGCATGTATGCTGTGTGCCTGAAGTATGATGTCACTAAGGGAGTGTTTGTGTATGATTGAGTCGAATGCTGTGTTGTGAGTGTTCCATCCAAGGCATTTGACAAGATGTAGCCTGGGTGGTGGGAGCTAGTGGGCTCCGCTCTGATCCTATAACTGAATCTCCTGATGTACCATCTGATTAAAGTAACATGAAGATTTCCTGGCGTCCAGAGTATCCTTTATACCTGAAGACCCCAATTAGGGTCACAACAGAGACCCAATCACTTTCCCAACAAGTATGGAATGTATACCTAAATGTTCCCATTAAGCCAATTACTTTCCCAAGTAGGTTTTTGTAGTTTGACACATAGATTGAAATCAATGATGATGAGTTTTTACTATAAATGTTTGTATTTTTCATGAAATTCGATGAGTGGGAAGATTGAGCGGCTATTCATTTATGTTCGTTGTAACTCCCTGTTTTAGATAATTGATATTAAAACGGACGTACTTTGCCAACTTCCTGAGTCAGTCTGTTTATTTATGTTTGAGTATATTCTGCATCTCCATTTCCATCTATCTCAAAGTATTGCTACCTCGTCTTAAAGGGCTTAGTGTTGGGTTCAGGTTACTTGCTCCTTCACTATACCCACACTGTCTTGTGTTTGTTTCTTTTCAGATGTGAAGAAGGTTTCCCCTTTCCTGTTAGGCCAGACCTTTTACTCAACCCTTCTTTACCTGAGTTATTTGAGGCTTACAGGAGGCAGTAATATTGAGGGGTAAAGACCTCCTTCAGTGAGTCCTAGCTCAGGGGTTTTTCATCTGATTGGACCATTGCCGGTTGGGGCCTGACATAAATCAATTTTGGTGGTGTTGAACTGGCCATCCTTTGCTAATCTCCTGAAGCATAACGACACATTATCACCATCTTAAGAATGTTCATGATGGCCCAGCCAATCGCGATAGAAGAATTCTTGGCCTGATTCGCTTGGAGCTGCTAATACTTCCTCTTTTCTGCTAAGGCTCGGCTACCAGACACTTTCTCCAAGCCAACATTCTCTTCTGAATGTTCAGAATTTTCACTTTGGGCTCTTCTCCCTTCTGTCTTCTTTCTCTCTTCCCTGTCCCTTACAGCATGTCCAACCGTGTGAGAACTGATCCCAGCTACCTAACCTCTCTGCCCCTCCTGGATGTGTTTGCCAGCAGGGTTTCCCACAGCCAAGTCTGCATCCTTCTGGATGTGTTTGCCATTTTACATGACACCCGCCTGTTGTGGTTTTCCTTGCCATAGCAACCTGGTGCTTGATGGAGGCTGTACTATCAATTTACATTTTTCTGCCTTACTTCTCTTTTTGAGTTGCCCAGCACAACTATTGACATTCTTCATTCAGTGTTAAAAGCCTTTGCACCTGCTACGGGCAGGATTCCCAAAAATGAGGTGCTCTTAGCCATCCTTAGTTGCCCTTATTTTGCTGTGGGTTATTTTGTCAGACTTTCAGGGCACCTAATATCAGAGAATCCTGCCTCCTGCAGCCACTAATACTTAGTTATGACACCCCGAGATAATAAGGAAACTTCATCTGAATGGCAGAGCATGGTAAAGTCTCTTGTGTGCAGGGACACCTGATGACTTGAAAGACCTTGTATTTCCCAAATTAAACCAGTTTACCAAGAATGATGAAAACCAGTCAACCAAACCCCCCACATCCCTGGGATTTCATATGGCTGATTAAAATATTCAAAGCTCACCTTGATTTGAATGACGTGATCTCTGTTTGAGGCCCAGTACACCTTGGGTGAGCAGTGCACCTCCCCACTTGCCTTGATGTGGTGAAGTAACTTAGTTGGAGACATTAGAACTATGAAACTTTTTTGATCCTGGCTTTTCCCCAACAAAATTGAGCTAATCTGAGTGTTTTCTTTTGTTCCAACTTGATTAGCAGTTTGAATAAGCACAACATCAGTACATTTACACAAAAAAATGTAGTATCTACAAGATGAGGTTATTAACCATCTATGGTATCAACATTTAAAATAGGAATGCCACTAAGTATAAAAGTATTCTCAGAGCGCAGATCGGACTACTAAGAAACTCCATCTATGAGCACTGGAACTAACAGGACCAAGCACAGTTTTTAACTACTCTTATTTCAGAACACCTTTTACGGATCAGTGCTGGGCATATTGAGATCCAGGATTTCTGCTCACCACTTTTTTCAAGACTGAGCATTTTCTTCACAACCATTATACAACTTTAACAACAATGATTCATTGTGGTTATTGAAGAAGGATACATATCTATTTTGAATGATTAGTGACCATAATGAAGAAATGAAATGTGATTGCTTTATTAATCAATGATTGGATTACACTTTTGATGATCATAATTGGGGTTACAATTTTGGTGATCATAATATTGGTAACACTATTTCCTTTTTTATCTATGTGATGTAATTTAAATTGCCTTTTTTATTGAAACTACGTAATCACTCACTTTGACAAGGACACAAGTTGTGAACTGTGTATGTTTGGAATGTACATGTTTATGATTAGATTGTTTTGAATATGTTTTAAAATTCTTTGAAGATTGGAATTATTTCCGTAAACCTTTGATTCATTGAGAAGATGTCAAATCTTTTGAATGACATGATCTAACAATTCACATTTGTTGGTGCACAATAATTAAAATACACTACCTTACATTTTTGACAGCATCCATAATTGATTTAGAAAACCATATGTGAATGAGACTAGCCTTTTATTGACCATCACATGTTGGTATCCTATGCGTGAGTAGACCTCTTGGTTTTCATGAAGTTATAATGACGCATTAAAACGAAAAGCTATTTGTCGGGGATTGTCCTTCCGATAGGACCTCTTCTCTATACCAGATTCTTAATGCATCTAGTCTTAAGCACCCAAATGCCTATATGTTACATTGGGAGGAAGAGTTGAATGTTCCCATAGGGCACCTGACATGGTATAATGTCTGGAGCAGGGCTGCTAAATCCTCCAGGTGCGTACAGCTGAAGGAGACCAATTATAAATTAATGTTCCGGTGGTACTTCACCCCCTCGCGGCTTCATAGGATGGACCCGGCTATGCCAGGTTGTTGCTGGAGATGTGCCCAAGCCCCGGGAACCCTTCATCACATTTGGTGGACTTGTGCTATGATTCCACCCTACTGGATTAGGATTGTGGCCCAGGTTAAGGGATTACAGGGTAGACCTCCCTATGGCACCCTTAACGTTGCTCCTGTGGGATGAAGATCCCGAAGGGCAGTACAAACTGACCGTCAAGTGAGACAAGTTGCTCACGCATCTCTTGGTTACCGCTAGGATTTTGCTGGCATGTAATTGGAAGTCCCCTACTGCGTCTGTTATTAAGGAGTGGTGGGCCAAATTGTGGTTTATAATAGCTATGTGTAAAATTTAAGCCATGATGAAAGGAGATATGTACCAGTTTCTGGCTCAGTGGCATCCCTTCATCCAGTTTGTGACCGGAAATGACAACCCTGTGCTTCATCACAAGCCACATGACATACATGATGTTGTCTACATTGGTATGATGCTGACAGTATCTTTGCATCTCCTTGCTTTCCCCAGTCCTGGTTTTATGTCCGGGTATGATTTATTATTGTTTTGTAGAGGAGGAGCCAAGTACCCCTACTCCACGTACCCTGCCTACATTACCTGAGAAGTATGAACCAAAGTATGTGATGTATACTACACCAATCAAGTAAAAATAAGGGCACCTGGCGGGGTCCTGATATACCCAGGGGGGTACATGTGTAAATATCAAAAAATCAGGATGAGAGATCCTACAAACAATGTGCGGGTCTGAACATATACATTTATTTCAACAAACACAGATTTATTTAGTATGCACAACTTTCGATAAGCACGAAAGTGAAAAGATAACGGACAGGTGTAATTCTATACAGTGGAAATACCAAGTGTGTATCAACCTCAATGGTGTTGAGGTAGATGCTCCACAATATGGCACGGACACATATGACAGACAACTGGACCTGTGGTTAAGCCAAAGTGCATCCAGGACAGGGGATGGTCTGGGGCATAGTTAACACAGAGTGCACACAACAATATTTACATAACATACACAAAGAAGGGTTTTGCAGTTGTGTCACAGGGGATCGACACAGGTGTGTTTCGGCCATGGAGGGCTGGCTTGTAGCCTGTCTGGATATTGGCCTTCTTCAGGATTGACACCGGTTTTTGGTGCTGTCCGAAATATCTGTAGATGAGATAAGGCTTGTGAGGATCTCAGGGTAATTTGATGACTCATGAATTATTCAATAATGGCTAAGTGGTGCCGTGTGGATACATCACATGGTGTATCAATGTACAGTGTACCTGCTTCTGTGATAGCAGAGGTGATGCTGTATGTGGGACAATCCTTGATTGATTGCTGGATTGTGGGTGCAAATCTGCACTCAGGGTTAGCTGTTGGTTCCTGATAGCTGTCTCAGGATCCAGTTGGCTTGATGAGGGCCTGAATAGGTCCCTAATCTATGGAGAAAAAATCGGCCATGAGGCGTGGGTACGGTCCCAAGGCATGCCAGAGGCTAAGCAGGGGGTGTGGTGAGCCTGATGGGTCGAGCCCATATGGGGGTGAAGGTACCCTGTGCAACATGTCAACTATAAGGCTGGTCCGGTGGTGCTCCACGTGGTCTGGGGGATCTAGGCTTGGTGCTGGTGGAAGCTACCTGTAACTTAAAAATGCCACCTGGATGTGCAAGCTCAGGCCCAAGATCCGTCTCTATCTGGGAGAGGTGAACAGTAGCATGGTCCTGTGCAGTTGCTGTGCCATATATGTGCTATGGTGTGACTAGCTGTAGCGCTATGGCGTTTGTGTGTGGCTGGTCACAGTAGACTAGAGTCAATGAAACACAAGTGCGTGCCATGTGTTTAAGAGAGAGTGTCTACAGACACGCCTGGGACAAAGAGGTGACCCCACAAAATCAATTAGAATGGCCAAGAAAAGAGCGGCAAACACCGACCGCACCATTTGTCTCACCACAAGAAAGAAAGATCCCGTAGACAGGACGGTCTCCGGCACTACATTCAACCCAGTGAGTGACCTCATCAAAACGACGATCAAGAAACAAAGATAAAGATATGGGTCCCAAAGAAGCATTTCTTCAGATGTGGATGTCTACATGGGAAGGATGATGGGTGAGTGGTTGATGTATCATCCAAAGGGGGAAGTGTAGAGGTGGAGTCAAGTACCCCCACTCAAGCTTTGCCCCCATGATGCCTATACGTTGGGATCCAGAGTGTGAGACACGTGCAGTACCAGTGAGAGTTCCTATACCGAAAAAAATCCTGGAAGTAAGATACACATTGAGAAAGCCATATACGCACTCCCGACAATATGATGGCCATTTGAATGAAATCCCAGAAGAAGTGTGAAAAACAAGCAAAAGAGAAGATTGATGATGTCATGCAATGCAGAGCTGATTTATCCAGAGAAGAGACAAGAGGATGAAGAATCTAAGCATTCTATGAAGATCTCGGGCTCGAGATGAAGATGCTCATGCTACAGAAACAATGAAGAAAACATCAGGTCATTTTACAATTGTACAGATGAAGTAACGCAAGTAGACACAATATTCTTACAGGCTGGCTACGTAGTGAATGGATTGCAGCAATGCACCAATGTGTATGCATAAGAATGTATACACTATGGATGTTCCACAACACACTTTAGCGGAGTTTGGCCCAAGTAAATAGACAGGCTTTTTCAGCGTGGCGCAGTAGGAAAATCACTTAATACCACAGGTAGATTCAAGAAGAGCTTGGATGGCCCAGTACCAGGAAGTCTAGGCCACCTTGAGCTTGGATGTTCATTCAGTAGCTACAAAATGTGTGAAAAGAACAAACTCCTGTTTGAGGTGAGAAGCAAGAACATTGAAGATGTCAGAGGTTCATCATTTAACACTATTTCAAATACCGAAAAGCTCTGAAACATGGTCTCTAGTCAAGTGGATGGATGAAAATAGATATTGAGTTGAATTTTATTGAAACAAAGAGACAGAGTATGCCTCTACTCCTTTATATTCTCAGTCACAGAGAACATTTCCAAGGCCAATGATCAAAGGGCTAATTGACTGGCAGACCGCAAGTGTGATGATAGATGACAGGCGAATGAGGTGGGAAGCTATGGTTATGACCAGCCCACCAGCACCTGGGTGCCAGTCTGTGTGCTGCTAGCGTGTGTGGAATAGTACAGAGGGGTGCAAGGGGGCCAACCAATTGTAGAGGGACACATAATAGAGAGCCCTATAGTTTGTATAACCAATGGGACGTTGTGTATTTGATGACGTTCGTAGTGACTTGCACTAGAGGAGGGCTTAGTTGCCCCACCTGATGTTAGAGACTGTTAGGGTTGCTAGTAATCTGCCTGCATGTATGCTGTGTGCCTGAAGTATGATGTCACTAAGGGAGTGTTTGTGTATGATTGAGTCGAATGCTGTGTTGTGAGTGTTCCATCCAAGGCATTTGACAAGATGTAGCCTGGGTGGTGGGAGCTAGTGGGCTCCGCTCTGATCCTATAACTGAATCTCCTGATGTACCATCTGATTAAAGTAACATGAAGATTTCCTGGCGTCCAGAGTATCCTTTATACCTGAAGACCCCAATTAGGGTCACAACAGAGACCCAATCACTTTCCCAACAAGTATGGAATGTATACCTAAATGTTCCCATTAAGCCAATTACTTTCCCAAGTAGGTTTTTGTAGTTTGACACATAGATTGAAATCAATGATGATGAGTTTTTACTATAAATGTTTGTATTTTTCATGAAATTCGATGAGTGGGAAGATTGAGCGGCTATTCATTTATGTTCGTTGTAACTCCCTGTTTTAGATAATTGATATTAAAACGGACGTACTTTGCCAACTTCCTGAGTCAGTCTGTTTATTTATGTTTGAGTATATTCTGCATCTCCATTTCCATCTATCTCAAAGTATTGCTACCTCGTCTTAAAGGGCTTAGTGTTGGGTACACGGGTTCAGGTTACTTGCTCCTTCACTATACCCACACTGTCTTGTGTTTGTTTCTTTTCAGATGTGAAGAAGGTTTCCCCTTTCCTGTTAGGCCAGACATTTTACTCAACCCTTCTTTACCTGAGTTATTTGAGGCTTACAGGAGGCAGTAATATTGAGGGGTAAAGACCTCCTTCAGTGAGTCCTAGCTCAGGGGTTTTTCATCTGATTGGACCATTGCCGGTTGGGGCCTGACATAAATCAATTTTGGTGGTGTTGAACTGGCCATCCTTTGCTAATCTCCTGAAGCATAACGACACATTATCACCATCTTAAGAATGTTCATGATGGCCCAGCCAATCGCGATAGAAGAATTCTTGGCCTGATTCGCTTGGAGCTGCTAATACTTCCTCTTTTCTGCTAAGGCTCGGCTACCAGAAACTTTCTCCAAGCCAACATTCTCTTCTGAATGTTCAGAATTTTCACTTTGGGCTCTTCTCCCTTCTGTCTTCTTTCTCTCTTCCCTGTCCCTTACAGCATGTCCAACCGTGTGAGAACTGATCCCAGCTACCTAACCTCTCTGCCCCTCCTGGATGTGTTTGCCAGCAGGGTTTCCCACAGCCAAGTCTGCATCCTTCTGGATGTGTTTGCCATTTTACATGACACCCGCCTGTTGTGGTTTTCCTTGCCATAGCAACCTGGTGCTTGATGGAGGCTGTACTATCAATTTACATTTTTCTGCCTTACTTCTCTTTTTGAGTTGCCCAGCACAACTATTGACATTCTTCATTCAGTGTTAAAAGCCTTTGCACCTGCTACGGGCAGGATTCCCAAAAATGAGGTGCTCTTAGCCATCCTTAGTTGCCCTTATTTTGCTGTGGGTTATTTTGTCAGACTTTCAGGGCACCTAATATCAGAGAATCCTGCCTCCTGCAGCCACTAATACTTAGTTATGACACCCCGAGATAATAAGGAAACTTCATCTGAATGGCAGAGCATGGTAAAGTCTCTTGTGTGCAGGGACACCTGATGACTTGAAAGACCTTGTATTTCCCAAATTAAACCAGTTTACCAAGAATGATGAAAACCAGTCAACCAAACCCCCCACATCCCTGGGATTTCATATGGCTGATTAAAATATTCAAAGCTCACCTTGATTTGAATGACGTGATCTCTGTTTGAGGCCCAGTACACCTTGGGTGAGCAGTGCACCTCCCCACTTGCCTTGATGTGGTGAAGTAACTTAGTTGGAGACATTAGAACTATGAAACTTTTTTGATCCTGGCTTTTCCCCAACAAAATTGAGCTAATCTGAGTGTTTTCTTTTGTTCCAACTTGATTAGCAGTTTGAATAAGCACAACATCAGTACATTTACACAAAAAAATGTAGTATCTACAAGATGAGGTTATTAACCATCTATGGTATCAACATTTAAAATAGGAATGCCACTAAGTATAAAAGTATTCTCAGAGCGCAGATCGGACTACTAAGAAACTCCATCTATGAGCACTGGAACTAACAGGACCAAGCACAGTTTTTAACTACTCTTATTTCAGAACACCTTTTACGGATCAGTGCTGGGCATATTGAGATCCAGGATTTCTGCTCACCACTTTTTTCAAGACTGAGCATTTTCTTCACAACCATTATACAACTTTAACAACAATGATTCATTGTGGTTATTGAAGAAGGATACATATCTATTTTGAATGATTATTGACCATAATGAAGAAATGAAATGTGATTGCTTTATTAATCAATGATTGGATTACACTTTTGATGATCATAATTGGGGTTACAATTTTGGTGATCATAATATTGGTAACACTATTTCCTTTTTTATCTATGTGATGTAATTTAAATTGCCTTTTTTATTGAAACTACGTAATCACTCACTTTGACAAGGACACAAGTTGTGAACTGTGTATGTTTGGAATGTACATGTTTATGATTAGATTGTTTTGAATATGTTTTAAAATTCTTTGAAGATTGGAATTATTTCCGTAAACCTTTGATTCATTGAGAAGATGTCAAATCTTTTGAATGACATGATCTAACAATTCACATTTGTTGGTGCACAATAATTAAAATACACTACCTTACATTTTTGACAGCATCCATAATTGATTTAGAAAACCATATGTGAATGAGACTAGCCTTTTATTGACCATCACATGTTGGTATCCTATGCGTGAGTAGACCTCTTGGTTTTCATGAAGTTATAATGACGCATTAAAACGAAAAGCTATTTGTCGGGGATTGTCCTTCCGATAGGACCTCTTCTCTATACCAGATTCTTAATGCATCTAGTCTTAAGCACCCAAATGCCTATATGTTACATTGGCAGGAAGAGTTGAATGTTCCCATAGGGCACCTGACATGGTATAATGTCTGGAGCAGGGCTGCTAAATCCTCCAGGTGCGTACAGCTGAAGGAGACCAATTATAAATTAATGTTCCGGTGGTACTTCACCCCCTCGCGGCTTCATAGGATGGACCCGGCTATGCCAGGTTGTTGCTGGAGATGTGCCCAAGCCCCGGGAACCCTTCATCACATTTGGTGGACTTGTGCTATGATTCCACCCTACTGGATTAGGATTGTGGCCCAGGTTAAGGGATTACAGGGTAGACCTCCCTATGGCACCCTTAACGTTGCTCCTGTGGGATGAAGATCCCGAAGGGCAGTACAAACTGACCGTCAAGTGAGACAAGTTGCTCACGCATCTCTTGGTTACCGCTAGGATTTTGCTGGCATGTAATTGGAAGTCCCCTACTGCGTCTGTTATTAAGGAGTGGTGGGCCAAATTGTGGTTTATAATAGCTATGTGTAAAATTTAAGCCATGATGAAAGGAGATATGTCCCAGTTTCTGGCTCAGTGGCATCCCTTCATCCAGTTTGTGACCGGAAATGACAACCCTGTGCTTCATCACAAGCCACATGACATACATGATGTTGTCTACATTGGTATGATGCTGACAGTATCTTTGCATCTCCTCGCTTTCCCCAGTCCTGGTTTTATGTCCGGGTATGATTTATTATTGTTTTGTAGAGGAGGAGCCAAGTACCCCTACTCCACGTACCCTGCCTACATTACCTGAGAAGTATGAACCAAAGTATGTGATGTATACTACACCAATCAAGTAAAAATAAGGGCACCTGGCGGGGTCCTGATATACCCAGGGGGGTACATGTGTAAATATCAAAAAATCAGGATGAGAGATCCTACAAACAATGTGCGGGTCTGAACATATACATTTATTTCAACAAACACAGATTTATTTAGTATGCACAACTTTCGATAAGCACGAAAGTGAAAAGATAACGGACAGGTGTAATTCTATACAGTGGAAATACCAAGTGTGTATCAACCTCAATGGTGTTGAGGTAGATGCTCCACAATATGGCACGGACACATATGACAGACAACTGGACCTGTGGTTAAGCCAAAGTGCATCCAGGACAGGGGATGGTCTGGGGCATAGTTAACACAGAGTGCACACAACAATATTTACATAACATACACAAAGAAGGGTTTTGCAGTTGTGTCACAGGGGATCGACACAGGTGTGTTTCGGCCATGGAGGGCTGGCTTGTAGCCTGTCTGGATATTGGCCTTCTTCAGGATTGACACCGGTTTTTGGTGCTGTCCGAAATATCTGTAGATGAGATAAGGCTTGTGAGGATCTCAGGGTAATTTGATGACTCATGAATTATTCAATAATGGCTAAGTGGTGCCGTGTGGATACATCACATGGTGTATCAATGTACAGTGTACCTGCTTCTGTGATAGCAGAGGTGATGCTGTATGTGGGACAATCCTTGATTGATTGCTGGATTGTGGGTGCAAATCTGCACTCAGGGTTAGCTGTTGGTTCCTGATAGCTGTCTCAGGATCCAGTTGGCTTGATGAGGGCCTGAATAGGTCCCTAATCTATGGAGAAAAAATCGGCCATGAGGCGTGGGTACGGTCCCAAGGCATGCCAGAGGCTAAGCAGGGGGTGTGGTGAGCCTGATGGGTCGAGCCCATATGGGGGTGAAGGTACCCTGTGCAACATGTCAACTATAAGGCTGGTCCGGTGGTGCTCCACGTGGTCTGGGGGATCTAGGCTTGGTGCTGGTGGAAGCTACCTGTAACTTAAAAATGCCACCTGGATGTGCAAGCTCAGGCCCAAGATCCGTCTCTATCTGGGAGAGGTGAACAGTAGCATGGTCCTGTGCAGTTGCTGTGCCATATATGTGCTATGGTGTGACTAGCTGTAGCGCTATGGCGTTTGTGTGTGGCTGGTCACAGTAGACTAGAGTCAATGAAACACAAGTGCGTGCCATGTGTTTAAGAGAGAGTGTCTACAGACACGCCTGGGACAAAGAGGTGACCCCACAAAATCAATTAGAATGGCCAAGAAAAGAGCGGCAAACACCGACCGCACCATTTGTCTCACCACAAGAAAGAAAGATCCCGTAGACAGGACGGTCTCCGGCACTACATTCAACCCAGTGAGTGACCTCATCAAAACGACGATCAAGAAACACTGGCACCTGATCAAAAACGAGGGTAGTCTAGCAAAAAAAAACCTTGTTCGCCTTCAAAAAGAACAAAAACATGAGAGACACGCTGGTCCATACATTCTTGCAACCCTCGAAAACACCAACCGCATTGTGGAACCTTCCACCAGTTGTGGGACATTACAGTTGCGGCCACTGTGTCGCCTGCTGCTACACCACCAACAGCAAAAGCTTCATCCACAAAGATTTCATATGGAACATGAACAACCACACGAATTGTGAATGCAGATATGTTATCTATGTCATCAAATGCCCATGCGACTTGTTATACATTGGCAAAACCATCAGACCCCTAAAACAGAGGATTAATGAGCACAGAGCCTGCATCAGAAACAAAGTGCAAGACAAACCATTAGTCGAACATTTCAGCAGGAAAAGCCACACGCACGAGGAATTCACCTGAACTGTGTTACAGCAACTACAGCCACAGAAATGCGGTGGCGCCATGAACTTGGCCCTCATTAAATTGGAACAAAAGTGGGTCCACAAACTCGATTCAGTCTGCCACAGTCTCAACATCACCGTGGAGTGGAAACATTTCTGGGAGTGAATATCTATCACCCTGGGGACACCATCCCCCCCTTCAAATACTACAGAAGAGCACACATTGGCATGATACCCACCGCACCCATGGATTACACTCTGAGACTCAGGACACATGGATACACATGCACTCGCTATACAGAAATCCAATAGTGTCAGTTTCAACAACTAGGCAGCCTATGTGTCCTTTTGGACTCCATGCATGACCAGTAGCGTGTTGACTGCTTACAATCCTGTACTAGTAAATAAGAAGACATTGTATGCACCAATGTGTCTAGATTTGTTTGTAAACAGCCTTTTTGCAACAGCCTTAATACAAACTACACGATCATTAGCGTACTGTGGACAGTACACCATTCCTTTTTTTCTCTGTTTTGCATTCAGTCGTATGAGGTGTTTCATGTCAACTATGTAATCATGTAACATTGATGCCCATATATTGTCGGCCACATCACGTGGTCTCCTGCACGGCAGCCTGGATACACGTCAATTGACTATACATTCGAATCTCATTGGGACCCCATGAATTGTTACAATTGTTATCACACACATCATGCTATATGAATAACATGACTCATTCAAGCAGACCGCGAATATACGCTTGCTTACTGTGTTTTATCAACAATTTACATCACACAGTGAAAAGACACCACAGTTATCCCTCATTTCAGCTGACTAGATCACAATTCCCTTCACTAACAGGGTGCCGAGTAGTCCCTGCCTCACTATTGGCGGCCGCTTTCGCTTTCTCATCCGCGGTACAACTCCGATTGGGTGATCGTCCTAAACCACGTGGCACACAGTGATTGGACTGGCCGAACCAGTCCCGACACGAACTCGATTTCCATTGGTTCACGTATCATACAGAGCATGACTGATAATCGGATGGGCTCACTCGCACCACACAGCAAACAGTAGACGCTGCAGAGCCCCCGGTGACACATGCACCTGTGCGAGCGTGTTAAGTCATTTCAGACCACTATTCCACGGTCCTTCACTCGCAGTATTTGTATTCACTCGGAGCGAGGCACAGCCTTTTTAATTCATTTTTATAGTCAGTTCCATAGTTGGACACTTCGTAGTTGGGTACTCTGGCACTTCCTGTACTCTCCACGCAATCTCCTAGGGAGATAGCACCACTCGGCCACGGCCACGCTCTCCTAAACACATGGCATGCACTTGTGTTTCATTGACTCTAGTCCACTGTGACCAGTCACACACAAACGCCATAGCGCTACAGCTAGTCACACCATAGTACGTATATGGCACACCAACTTCATGGGACCATGCTACTGGGTCCTTCGTCCCTCCCAGATAGAGACGGATCCCGGGCCTGATCTTGCACATCCAGGTGGCATTTTTAAATTACAGGTAGCTTCCACCAGCACTGAGCCTAGATCCCCCAAACCACGTGGAGCACCACCCGACCAGCCTTATAGTTGACATGGTGAACAGGGTACCTTCACCCCCATATGGGCTCGACCCATCAGGCTCACCACACCCCCTGCTTAGCCTCTGGCATGCCTTGGGACCGTACCCACGCCTCATGGCTGATTTTTTCTCCATAGATTAGGGACCTATTCAGGCCCTCATCAAGCCAACTGGATCCTGAGACAGCTATCAGGAACCAACAGCTAACCCCGAGTGCAGCTTTGCACCCACAATCCAGCAATCAATCAAGGATTGTCCCCCATACAGCATCACCTCTGCTATCACAGCAGCAGGTAAGCTGTACATTGATACACCATGCGATGTGTCCACACGGCACCACTTAGCCATTATTGAATAATTCATGAGTCATCAAATTACCCTGAGATCCCCACAGGCCTTATCTCATCTACAGATATTTCGGACAGCACCAAAAACGGGTGTCAATCCTGAAGAAGGCCATTATCCAGACAGGCTACAATCCAGCCCTCCATGGCCGAAACACACCCGTGTCGATCCCCTGTGACACAACTGCAAAACCCTTCTTTGTGTATGTTATGTATATTGTCATGATGCCTACCCCCGGAGCACCAGGCCAGGCCCAGCACCCCCGGAAGCAGGCATCATGCCCTCGGGTAAAAGCCCAGCGGCCCCTTATAGGGGCTCTTTGGGTTCAGTCCTGGCGCCTTTGGCGCCAGGCTCATGTTGGACATCAGTCCTGGCGCCATAGGCGCCAGGCTCATAAAGGGAGGTGTTTTGTGCACTAACCTGATGCAGACCATGCTGCACGCTTCAGGCCTCCCTGAGACCTGAAAGGGACTATTTTTTCATAGGGACTATTTTTTCACTCAGGCGTGGCCAGGGAAGGATACATACCTAGTTGGGGAAGGATACATACCTGGGACTTCTTTGGAGGCTATTTAAGCCACGCCCAGACAGCAGCTCATGCTTCGCGTTGTTCTGCTTCCTGCAGCTTAACGCTCACCGTGTCTGCTCCTGCTCCTGGACTCCAGGCACGCCCGCCTCGAACCTGGAAGACCTGCAAGGAAGGAAGAGAAGAGAAAGGTGAAAACCAAGGACTATTTCAAACTTCTTACCTGCATCCGGAATCTTCTCGCCAGCATCCCTGAAGAAAGACTTCCATTTAAAAGCATTGCGTTGCTTGCTGCAGCGCCACGCTTCACTCACCTGTCCTCGAGACATCTCCCGGCTCCATCGCGGCTGTCAGCATCGGACGCCACATCTCTGCACCTAGGGGAGAGAGGAAGAAACAAAAGGTGAGCAGAAGGAACACAGAAGGAAAGCCTGATTAACAGCCATAATACTTACCGGCTTTACTTCCACATTTCGGGTCGGCGCCGCCCCGTTGGCAGGTACCGTACCCCGGCCCCTATGGGGAAAGGACAAGAGACATTTCTGGGGAATGATAAGGACATTTAGAGGGATCGCCCTCATCACTACTCACCTCGGCAGTTTAACCCCTCGACGCATCGCCTTCATTCTGCACCTGAAATAAAGGACAGATCACAGGTTAGAAAGACAACATAAAGGGGGCCTCACTTGAACTTTGAACTTTCATACTTACGGCGCATCGCTCAGGAAAGTCAAGTGGATTTTGCCAGCGCCATTCTGAAAACCAGTGAAGTAACTGGACGAACGCGCGCCCCTGCACCAGAAGCAGGATGGAGAGTTCATCCTTCCAAACCATAAGGTGAGCTTAAACCAGGGTTTGGAGGAAGTTAGAGAGGAACGAAGGGGGAAATGGGGGAGCTAGCACACTATTCTGCAGACTGTTACTCCCCTTTCTCATCTGCAGAAGGATATTCCTACGGGCCAGGCAAGCACGATTTGGAGGTCCTGTCCAATCGGTGTTCCGGGTCCTCCGCATCACGCTAGAAGAGGCCACAGCAATCCAGACTAGACCAGCGCCCCCGTGGGAACAACGTGAGCGTTACATATATATTGTTGTGTGCACTCTGTGTTAACTTCGCCCCGGACCATCCCCTGTCCTGTGTGCACTTTGGCCTAACCACAGTTCCTTTCGTCTGTCATATGTGTCTGTGCCATATTGCGGAGAATCTACCTCAACACCATAGAGGTTGATACACACTTGGTATTTCCACCTTACAGAATTAAACCTGTCCATTATCTTTTCACTTTCGTGCTCATCGAAAGTTGTGTATACTAAATAAATCTGTGTTTCTTGAAATAAATGTATATGTTCAGAACCGCACATTGTTTGTAGGATCTCTCATCCTGATTTATTGATATTTACACATACTACACCAATCAGAAGGCAAGAAGGAGAGCAATGACTCTGTGCAGTACCCATAAGAATACCTATACCTAAGAGAATATGGGATGTGAAGTACCCATTAAGGAAACAATACCTACATTCACGACAATATGATGGCCATTTGAATGCGATTCCTGATGAAACAAAGAACATGAATGACCAGGATGAATAGTGATGTCATATGAAATTGAATCAACTCCATATAGCAGATAACCAGACCAGAGAGGGAGGTGATTTATGAAGAACAAAGAAATACTAAGCATCAGTGACATCTTGGGATAAAGATGAAGAAACTTATGCCATAAACATGATGAAGATGTGTAATTAGTTTAAACGTGTACAGATGCAGTGAAACATAAGCAGCAAAGCAATCATGAAGCCAGCCAAATGCATATAGTAAATAGATGAGAAGTAATCAAGCAAGTACATCTCTAGAGATAAGGAGAGAAATAAAGAGATGGAAGGGAGATAAGGATAAAACAGATGAAACAGCGCTTGTACAGAACGAGTGGTTGGGAGGTCAGATTTTACTTAAATTTGATGGTAAAGGCATCGAAGATGTAAGACAAAAGGGAGACCAAGACGAACAAGACAGAAAAGACAAAGAAAGGGAGGAACGATTGAGAGATGAAGGAGCGAGAAGAAAAGAAAGACAAAGACGAGAACAGCTATACCAAGATGAGCAAGCTAAAAAACAAGACAGAGCAGAAGAACAAAGAAAGTATGATAATAAAAGAAGAATAGCCAATGAAAAGGAAAGGCTAAAGGAGAAAAGGATAGAAGCCGATGAACAAGAAAGAATAATAAGAGAGAAAATAATACAAAGGCGAAGAGAGGAGGAAAAGCAAAGGGCACATGAACGAAGGAATATGAAAAATAAAGAGGAAGATAAAATAAGAGAAGAGGTGAGAAAGCGCAGATAAATCGATGATGATATAGAACACAAAAGGAGACAGAGAGCACACAATCTAGAGTATTTGGAAAGAGAAATAAGAGATACCAATCCACAGGTAAACTGGGAAGATATAGAGGAATTCTTTCCCGAGTCCGAGCCATTTGCAGGCACGTCTAGAGCACATCTAGAAGACAAATTTGACTCACAAAGCATTAGGGAAACGATTGATAAAGTATATCATGAAATACCAGCCCAGAAGGAAGCACAAAGGAAGGGAAAAAAATGATCGTCTTGAGAGTATTGAGAGTACTGAGTTGTATGACACAGAAGAAGCCTCCTGTAGTACGAGGCAGAAGGAGCTGTCTTTCGACAGGTTAACATTAAATAGAGATGATGATGAGAGGAGTTGCACAGGTTGGGCACAAGAAGTATCAGACAAAGAAAGGGAAACCTACTCAAGGGAGGTAAGGAGTTTTATATGTGAGCTAGAGGAACATCCGTCTTTGGATACAGAAGTAATATGGTTGAATTTAAAATTACCTATGTTTAAGGAATCAGAGCCACTGACACAGTCAGATCGACATAAGGGACAACCCCATGGTCAGAGGGGGGAGTTGCCGCCCTATGTAAGCAGGCTAAGGTCATTGCCGTGTAGACAACGATGTGGAATTATTACTCCAGCAGTGGATAGACAAATGATGAGAGATGAGAATGAGTTTGGAGCATCGCAGTTCCCCTTGTTAGAAAAGGGAGGGGCCAGGACAGAGTATATACCATGGCCCCAGATGAATAGAGAAAACTTAAAATGTAAACTCCCGAATGTAACTTCCGGCGCTGGAAAATGGATACATGAGTTAGAAAAAATGACGGGAGGGAATAAATTAGCTATAAGGGATATTAAAGGTCTTCTAATCACCATACTTGGTGAAAGAGCTGATGACGTATGGACACGGGCAAGTTACCCTGTTGTGACTACAGGCAACACAGCGCATAATGGAGCACTGTTTAATAACTGTAGAGCAGCGTTTTGGAAAGCGATTTGAGTGCTATATCCGGACACATCCGATATAGGAGCTATGATGACAAGAGAAATTAAAGAAGAAGAGGATCTGTTACTTTATATTCAAAGTTTCCAAGATGCATGGGCGCTTGAAATACGTGAGGCTTGGGAAAAGTCCATACCTGTATTTTATCATATATTGTGCCAAGGGCTGCCAGAGCAAGTGCAGAAACAGCTCAAGAAATTAGTGGGGATAGAAGCAAAACCATGGTCGGAAATTCAGTTGACCATTGCACATTATTGCAGACTCCTGCAGAATAAGAATAGCAAAAAGGACGATGCACTAACAGGTGAAGCAGTTAGTGGAGAAAACGTTATCCAAGTATGCCATTGAAGGGGCAATGTTAACTAACGTGGGCAGATCAAACCCACAGCAAGCAGTACTTATGCCAAAAGTAAATAACCAAAGACAGTTTGATCAGACAAATAATGGAAATGCTCCAAGAGGAAGGGGATTTCGAGGGAGAAGTTGGCAAGGTAATCACGGATATTGGCAGAATAATCAGGGAAGCTTACAGAATAACCAACAAGGGATTCAGAATATGCAAAATGGTAATCAAAACATGCAAAATGGCCAGATGGGAAGACAACCGCTTGTATGTTGGATGTGTGGAATGACAGGACACATAGCTCGTATGGGTAGTAGCCAAGGGATGGTACCGAATGCTCAGTTTTTAAGACAGGAAATGCCAAATCCACCTGCGTATTCGCAGCAGAGCAGAAAATGATTAGTACAAGTTCAAACAGTGCAGCAGAAAGCACCGAGAGTGCAGCAAGGCTTGCAACCACAGCAAGTAACCAACCTCAAGGACAATCGCAGCAATCTCCTATGCAACTTCAGTAGAACACAAACACAGAGTAACCTATGATGAGTAGAATAGGAGGTGTTATTGTTGATGGAGGAAATCAGTGATGGATTGAGGCTGTACCCGCAAGAGGACAGCTCACTGGGAGATCTGATGTGTTCAGTCCTATCTATTACACCAAATCCTCGTGAGGAGCCAAGGATAGACATAATTATAGGCGGCAAAGCTTACTTCTTCTTATCGGACACAGGTGCAACGCGCTCGTGCATATGTGAGGGCAAATTTTCAATGTCTGGCGATGTGATGAATACTCAGGGCTTTACAAGCAATGAGTCGAGATCCTTTTACAGTAGAATTACCAGTCTCTATAGGAGAATGTGATATGAAGGTGCCACTGCTTTACTCAAGGCAAACACCTGTCAACATATTAGGGCGAGATTTAATGACAAAAATGAATATGACCATTTCATTTACAGATGATGGCATAGTATGCTCAACACCGGGAATGCATTATTTAAACGTGTGCAAAATGATCAGGGCATACGCAGGACAAATAGCGGCTAGAGCAATACCAATGGAACCTGAAGTGTTCCATTATGGGGTTTGCATTCTGTTAAGTAAGGTTTAGTGGGAAAAACCATGAGAATACCAGATGAGTTTCTATTTAGACCACAGATACCTATGGATGAAGAAGAGGGGCACATTTTCCCCTTAGCCATAGAAGCAGCTATAATCCGAGGAATTATGGCTTTGCTTGATGCAACTGATGATAAGGGTAGACGATGGAGCACGGTAATTGCCATTGAGGAAGGCTGCAGAGTGACTGACATCACTGATGAAGATTTGTTTGGAGATGACAAGTCTGACGACTTTGTGATATTTGAAATGTGCATCACTTATTGGGTCAAAGCAATTGAGAGAGAAGCCCCACAGAGAACGATGCTAGCAAAGAAGCGTCCTCAATATTTTGATGAAGATATGGCAAAAGTGCCAAGTTCAGTATGGACCACTAGCCCCTATGACGTAGGCTTACTGAAAGGAATTGGGGAAGTGAAGATTAAATTGAAACCAGGAGCTATTTTACCTCAAGCACAACAATATCCCATGTCTCGAGAGGCAGATGAAGGAATTTTCAAGACTATTTCCGCCATGATGGACCAAGGTATTTTAGTGACATCAGAGTCACCATATAATACTTTGATTTATCCAGTGAAAAAAGGAAAGGGGGGTCTTGGAGACTAATTCAAGATTTATGCCCAATAAACAAGTTTGTTGAGGCTGAGCTCCCTCTAGTCCCTAACCTGTCCACGATTCTATGTAATATACCTGTTGATGCACGGTATTTCACGGTGATTGATTTGAAAAATGTGTTTTTCTCAATCCCATTGCATAAAGACTCACACGATTTGACATCATTCACTTTTAGACAAGTGCGATTAAAGACTCAAGGCTGCCCCAGGGGTACTTTGAGTCCCCATCAATTTTTAACAGAGTCCTTCAGATGGACTTGAGCAATATTGCTTTAGAAAGCGTTGTGCTGCAATGCGTAGATGACATTTTCGTTTGCAACACCACAGAGGAAGAGTGCAGACGCGATTCTGTTCAACTAATGAGTATACTTGCTGACAAAGGATATAAGGTTGATAAGGAAAAGTTACAATATTGTCAACAAGAAGTGTTGTACATAGGCCAATTGATTTCACATGAGGGAAAGAAAGTTACTCCTATAAGAGCTGAGGCCATTCTAAAAACAGCTAAGCCACACACGATAAAACAGAGGCAGCAGAGTTTTCTAGGATTATGCAATTATGTCAGAGCATGGGTCTTTGACTACAGCTCATACACTAGGCCATTCTTACAGGCCTGAAAGAAAGCACAGGCAACACAAGAGAAAATCGTGTGGACTAAGGCAACGGAAGAAGGGTTTGACAAATTGAAAAAAGCCATTTGCAAAGCTCCAGTTTTAGGGATTCCCAATTATGCAGAATAATTCTTTTTATTTTCTCACACAGATGGTACTTTTATGACAGCAGTACTTACACAGAGAACTACATTGGGGTATAAACCCCTTGTATATTACAGTGGAATTTTGGACCCAGTAATGAGAGGTCACTTTCCATGCGAACAAAGTTTAGCAGCTGCCACATTCGCCATAGAAAAGGCGACAAACATAATGATGGGATGCTCCATGACATTATTTGTTGAACATGCATCATTTACAATTTTATGGAAAGCAAAGGGCATGTTGACTACTCAAAGAGCTTCTGCCTATGAGTTAATCATATCGACTCCAGTGATAAAAATAGTCTGATGTAAAATAGTGAATCCAGCTATGTTTATAGCTGAGCCTATAACTGAAGGAGAACCTCTACACAATTGTGCGAACTATGAAGAATTCTGTGATGAGCTCCCTAGAGTAAAAGAAAATGCACTTATAGGGGGAGAGATTGTCTTCATTGACGGTTCTTCAGGAATCAATCAAAATAACGGGCAAAGATTTAGAGTCATCACAGTAGTGAAATATTTGACAAATGGAGAATTTCGAGTGCTCGTAAGCACTCGATTGCCATCCCATTATTCAGTGCAAGCTGCCGAATTATTGGCTTTGATACTCGCAGTCCAGAATCACGCTGACCAGGAAGTGACAGTGTACAGCGACTCCACCTATGTGACATCGACATTGCACGCAGGATTAGCGTGCTGGAAAAGGAAGGGCTTCCTCCGAGCGAACAGCACGCCAGTGTAGCACGCAGCCTTATTGGATAGGCTCATTAAGGTACTACAACTCCCAGTGGGCATAGCAGTCATTAAATGGGCAGCTCACATGAAAGGGACAGATGTTATCTCACGCTGTAATCAAGCAGCAGACGGTGAAGCCAAGCGCTTAGCAAATACAGATATAGGAATGATGAATGTTCAAACCATTGATGTAAATGAAAGAATGACTGTAATAACAAATGTGGACGAGGGATCTAATCATATGCCTAAAACACCTCACTTTGTTAACACAGTTTTGGAGCAGGTCACCTCGCTGCTTGGAATAAAACAATTGTTTTCTTTGGCTTATCATCCACAAGGAAATGGCATCTGTGAAAAGCTCAATGGCTTGTTAAAAGAAAGAATAGCTAAATTGAAGCTTACGTTGAAAAAAGGGTAGTTGCACTGCCTACCACTGTCATTGGGCCTCATTACGACTCAGGCGGTAAGGGGTTAACGGCAGCGTTAACAGCGCCGCCCCTTACCGCCTGATTACGAGGTCCCCTAGCGCCATGGTGCTTTTAACACCTGCTTTTAGCAGGTGTTAAAATCCATGGCGCTAAGGGACCATGGAGTTAATTACGCCACCGTAATTTACGGTGGCGTAATTAACGCCTTCCCCACTCCCATTATGCCCTATGGGGCAAAAATGGGAATGGGGAAGGGTAAATGGGGATTGGGGACTTACCGCCCCGCCAAGGTCGGAATGGGGCGGTAAGTCCGCCAACCACCATGGCGTAAACGTAGTTTACGCCATGGTGGTAAAGTCACGGCCCAGGCGGTAACTTACCGCCTGGGTCGTAATGAGGCCCATTGTATGCATTGAGGAACCAACCAGGCTCTGACCACCATCTTACGCCGCACAAGATCATGACAGGCAAAAGAATGAGAACGTCTTTAATACCTCCATCCCGAGTTACAAGTGATGCTCAGCCAACATCAGAAGTGTTAAGACTTGAATTGCAAAACTACTTGAACTGTTTAACATCTCGTTTTTTCGGTGATTTCAGGACAGTTGCAGAGACAAGGGTGTAGAGCAGTACAGAACACAGAAGGAGATGCTTCTGCAATCCAAACTCCTGAATTTCTATGTCCAAGAATTTACCCAGGTGACAAGATCCTGATTCATAATCACACAAGAAAAAAGTGGGACGAGCCCCGCTTTCACAGTGCTTTCATTGTTGAGGACGTCACGCCATCTGCTGTCAAAGTGCAGGGTAGGCGAGCATCAAACGATACTTTTGAATGCCAAAGAGAGGGTCGGCGGAACAAGCAAAATAAGGGATTGACAAATGTTGGGTCCACACAGATAATGCATGCAGGCACACCTGATCCTGTAACAAGAAGCCCAAGTACAAGTCCCACAAAACAATCACATGCAGAGATTATAGCAGAATGTATATGGCCATTCCTAGCCATTGCCAGGAAAAGACAAAGGGATCAAGAAAGACTTGCTGAACTTTCTTCTACGCAGATAGCCAGGATGGATGTTCCTGCAAATCAACCAGCCAGAAGAAGTTATGCCGATGTATTCAGAGATGCGGTCATGGAAAACTACATGAAGACTTGAGAATTAAAAGAAGCACCCAAAAAGACAATTATGAACTGAATGATTATCTAGACAGCACAGCACACTTGGGAAACAATATATGGTACCAACAGATGAAGGAAGTTGGAAGACAGATGTCAGAAGAAGACTGCTTCATATGTGCACTCCTTCCATACAGCATGAGGAAGTCAACGATCTTCAAAGAAATTGAAATTGATGTCCAGACAGCTCACTGCCAGTCGCACATAGCTTTTATAAAACAAGAGGTCAATTTATGGGAAGCAATGCTTCTCTTAAATGGGCAACTGAAAAGACAGATCAAGATAAGATGACTACATGCAAGATATAAAGACAAGAAACAGAGCCCATACGAGAAATCATGTGATCAGATGTGAGAAACCAGGAGTGAAGGGAACTGGCATTAGAAGGGAAGTGAACAAATGATTTAATGTTAAAGGGAAATCTGCAGAAGAAGCTTGCAGATGGAAGAGCAGAGAAATGCAAATTTGGGGAACAGTACTATCACCAGACGGATGGTAAAAAGGAGTGGTGATCTGCAGAGCATGCATGATCATTGGATACCACAAAGAAACAATTGAGAACGCACAAATGTTATGCAAGCCATTATGGCCAAGACTTGCTAAACTACTGACATAGGTCAAAGACAGGGGAGGACCATTGCAGATAGTATCATTAGAAAGTTCTAAGTTCTGCTTCAGGAACACTGGTAAGGAAAATGGGGGAAAATCAGAACTGTGGACGAATATTCGATGCACTAGGAATGATGCATGGAACAGAAGTGATCATTGATCACTATTGGGCTTGTGGATGAAAAGCCTACATCAGACTGCCTAAAGATTGGGGAGGAATTTGCACAATAGTAAATGTCCATGTTCCTGCATTAGTGATTCCTAAAGGTGACCTGAACATTGACAGTTTTTCAAAAGCAGATGCTCATCTAAGAAAGAGGAGATCTGTGGAGCTGATAAGTCGAACAAAGAGAGAGAACTACTTCTCTGCTAAATCAATGGAAGCCGTTGATGCCATCCCGTATGAACACAGGCTGTTCAGCCAGACCTCATCAGTGTTCATGATGATCTTTATGAGAAGAATCCAGGTTGGAGCAAATACCAAGTGGTTACAAATCACCAGATGGGAATTGCTGCAGACAATTAACACAACTTTACAATGATTCAATGCAATTAGAAAAGAACTGAGAGCTATAAGACTAATGGCACTCCAGAACAGATATTTCCTGGATGTGATTACAGCCATGGATGGAAGTGTTTGTGCCAAAATTGGAGAATCATTTTGCACATTTATACCTTCTCACGATAACGAGAATGGAACGTTGACAGAGGCCATAGACATGCTGACAAAACTCTATGGCCAGATGATAGAAGTAGAAGATATTGCTGATGACAGCTGGTTTGGAAATCTTTTCTCATGGATTCCACAATGGATGGCAGATATGTTCATATTTCTCAGAGCCTTGCTATTATTAGTGATGCTTGGATTTTGTGTGATAAAGATAATAATATCGCAATGCAAGAAAACAGATGTTGAACCAGGATGGAAGCCTAAAGACTTGACTGATGAAGAAATTAGAGACTTTGTGTAATCTAGTATCCATGCACTCGAGGGAACGACATTTCTATATCCAAAAGACCACATAAAATATGTGGGAAGATGGATCTACTGCAGTCCAAGTGGACAGTGCATGCCCATGACATGGAACAAAGATGAGCATATGAAATCAGCTGGATGCCTGAAGGGAGTCAAAAAGATATGGGTCCCTAAGATGCACTTATTTAGACCAGAATGTCTAGGAACAGAAGACGATGTGAGAGTGGTTGATAAATCACCAAAGGGGGGAGTGTGGAGGAGGGGCCAAGTACTGCTACTCCATCTACCCTTCCTACATTACCTGAGAAGTATGAACCAAAGTATGTGACGTATACTACACCAATCAGAAGGCAAAAATAAGAGCAACAACTCTGTGCAGTACCCATAAGAATACCTATACCTAAGAGAATATGGGATGTGAAGTACCCATTAAGGAAATCATACCTACATTCATGACAATATGATGGCCATTTGAATGTGATTCCTGATGAAACAAAGAAACTGAATGACCAGGATGAATGGTGACATCATATAAAACTGAATCAACTCCTTATAGAAGATAACCAGATCAGAGAGGCAGACAATTTATGAAGAATGAAGAAGTACTAAGGATAAGTGACATCTTGGGATAAAGATGAAAAAAAACATATGCCATAAGCATGATGAAGATGTGTTGTTAGTTTAAATGTGTAGAGATGCTATGAAACACAAGCAGCAAAGCAACCATGAATCCAGCCAAATGCTTATAGTAAATAGATCACGGCAAGGACCAACATATACATATATACCTCAAAGATACATATGGATTGAATAAAGAATAAATGTTCCACTACGTATGTAGCAGTCTCGAGCAAAAAGGAAGGCCTCAAATTCAGTGTCGCAGTTACAAAAGCAATTGAATTAAACAGAATATGTTTCAGCTAAGAAGTTGGATGAGCCAAAGAGCCAAGGTCTTATTAGAACTAGAATTGGCTGACATTAGATACAATTAATGTGAAAGAACAGAAGCTTCTGTTCAAGAAGGTCAAGTGAAAACAAAAGACATCAGAGGACTATGGAGAGTAAAATCAAATATACAGAAAGGCTCAAATCATAGTGTCCAGTCATGTGATGGAAGAAAGTCGGATGCATGAGGAGATCACACCTATGCACGGAAGCCAGACAGTACCCATTCTCCTTAAAAAATCACAGAAAACAGTACAGACTCAAGGCCAACTTCAAACACTTATTGACACTGAAACATTGAGGTGATGATGGAGTGTACTTTTAATTGGTGGGAAGCTGGTATCAAGACAAGCTCACCCGCACCTGGTTGTTCAGTCTGCATACTGCTTACGTAGGTGGAGAGTTACTGACGGAAGGTTAGTAGCCAACCAATTATAGAGGACCACGTAGTTGGGGGCCCTATAGTTTGTGTAGCCAATGGGACATCGTACATTTAGTGACATTCATAAGGGCCATTTTCAAGGGAGGGCTTAGTTGCCCCACCTGATGTGAAGTATCCAATTATTTCTCTTTGTTACTCTATACAGATATAGCACCTATGCTTAGTTATTCACTTAGAATCAATCCCGCTTCCCGATAGGTTTTAGATGTTTGCCACGTAGGATGACGTTGGTAATGATGCAGGTCAGTACGTCAGCTATGACCATTTTAGGGTTTAAGAACCCAGCGTTTTTATGAAATGATTGAGAGTTGAGTATCGAGTGATTGCTGATGTTCGTTGTACTCCCTGTTTTAATTACTTGCATTAAAACAGACACACTTTTTGCCAAGCTATTTGTGTCGTCTGAATTATTGATATTTGATTAAAATCTGCATCCCCATCCATCTCAAGGGTATTGCTACTCATCTTAAAGGGCTGGGAGTCCCCAGTTCAGTTTTTTCCCTTTTCCTTTTTCACCTTTATGTCTGCTGCGGCAGATGAACGTTTGCATAGTTGCATAGTGTGTTTAACTTGCTCTTAACGTCTCTTTGATATCTACTGATTCGTTTGTACATGGTTGATACCTCGGCTTTATACTAATCGGTGGAATCACTGAGTTTGCTGAACTGGGTACTGTTTGATACATTTTCTTGCCATACGATTTGAATGATTAAAAAAAACATAGTGAATATATACCATATTTTCACACTACTATACCCTCAATCTGGCATACTTGCTCTCTTTCGAAGCACATCAAAACAGATTGGATGCCAATATGTAAAGCTACATACATGCTCACTTAAAACAGGGGACAAAGGTTCAGTTTTGAAACATCTGAATGGAAATCTATTTGCAGTGTTGTGTCTGACTCATAACATATTGTCCGATGTCATAAAAAGGCACTTTTTCATATCATCGAAATTCATTGTTTTAATGCGTGCCACTAATACTGGTTATGACTGCTTTTAAATTGTATAATTAAACATCAAGCCAGATTTCATTTCCCATTTGACTACAATTTCTTGATTTGCTAATTGCATGAAACTCTTAGTCATTCTAACAGGGTTAATACATTATCATAGTTTGGAGGTAACTTTTTATTGCTCAATATCTCATGCTGAAGTTTAACATTCTTTAACCCGACAGGGCAAATTGGAAGCATCTTGGAACCGTCTCCATGTTATCCGTCTTGTCATCGTGAGCATGTTTAGAAAGTTGCTGCTGGCAACAAGATGTTTTATTCAAAAGTACATATTTAAAGACAGTGACCACATTTGTCCTCTTCGGCTTTACTTTTTTATTTAGAAAAGCAAGTTCCGAATTAGTTTCGAAGATGTCCAGAAATTAAAACGTTCCCATTTTGGAAGTGTAAACCTTTAAATCGCAGATTCTTTAAGAGAAAACACTAAACATGCAAGGTTACTCAGAAAGTGCTGGCTTGCTATTCTGTACATCCATTCAGGTGCATATTAAAAGTAGTCAGTGATGATGCGCTGCGCCTTCTTTACAAGAAATACGTGATCAAATAAAATATAGCTCTAGGAAGACTCCTGTCAGATGTTGGGGCATCTGTGCAAATGCAGTGCCACTCAGACGTCTTGAACAGTATAATCATTACTCGTTAAATACCTTTTTCTAAAGGACCAGCTTGCCCCATCCATGCCGTCCAATGGCCTACCACCTTAAATCGACGTGACTTCATGTAGTATCAGGGACGTCATTTGGGGGTCGCCAGAGGACGCAACTGCGACCTCTGAGGTCTCCCTTGCGACCTCTGTGGTCTCCCTTGCGACCTCTGTAAAAAAAAAAAAAAAAAAAAAAAAAGAAATCGTATTTTTTTTTTCTTCCGTTTTTTGTAATGCAAGGTCCTGGAGTGGCTGGCTCTCATGTACAGGCCCTTTAAAAAAAATAAATAAGAAAAATAAGAACAGGAGTGCCACAAGTCTAGCACTTTCAGCACTGACCCTAAATAAGAAAGAATAGGAAACCAAATAATGTGTCTTCCTGGAATTCTGTACAATAATTGCTAGACTCATTAAAGGTTTATTTCAGGCACACTTCAGGGGGTGAGTCACTGATTTAGTCTGTTCTTAAACGCCTCAACTCAGCCTTTCATTCTTCTGAGGTCGATAAATGAGTACCAAGACAAGTTGGGTGATATTGGGTGTATATTTTTTCTATATAAAGCGCTTAAGCGTAAGTGCTATATAATAACACATCATTATTTTTTGGTCATGGACGTCTGCTTGCATTCACAGTAATTTGGTAATATGGGCCTATACACACTGATCTTAACGCTACATATGGCGATCCATTCTTGCATGAAATGTACATCACATTATAGTGATATCGTAACCATATTTTTCATAGTGTACAATGCTGTGATGTCACTTCCTGTTTTGGCAACGGGTGAAAGGTCGTGTTCCATCGCTTCCCGCGATATTACTTCGGGGTGGGGTCAAATGACATCACTTCCTGTGATGTCATCAGGGGTCAAGGGTCATGTGATGTCACTTCCCCTACCCCTGGCATTTTGGTGAAATGACGTCCCTGTGTAGTATGATACACTTCAAGAACCGCCACCGTCCTCCTTCCGGGTCCTGTCATGTCCCCTGATTTCCGGCATCCACAGACTATTTCATGGTTCAGTCCTTTTCATCTATAAATAAATCAAGCATCGGTGTGAGGGCCTTCCACTATAATAATAAGTTGCCGTGAAGTCCACTGAGTGCTTCTATTGCACACTGCTTTTCCCACAGCTGTGTGTTTGGTCTTTAGCACTATGTCTGGCGTATTGGGGCAAGCCGTTGCTGATACAGAGATATCAGGGCTACACTCTACAATGCTTGCCATAAACATGTGCAATATCTACTGATACGCTATGCAACTTGTGCACATTGAATGATTGCATGACATGTGCATTGAGGCAGCTGCCCTGTGCATGCATAGAACGACTGGCCAAGTAAAAAATAATCACAGATATAAAATGAGGGTCCTTTACACGGAGGCACTGAAAGGGAGGAGCACAAGTGACCGACTGCTAGGTTGCTGCAGTGGGAGGCCATCATCGCGCAATCACGCCATCAAATGTTTGCTGTGGCAATGACCAGCCCACGGCTGCTTAGTTTAACCCAGTCATTTGAAAACAACATGGGGGAGATAGGAAAACCAAAAAACAGCACGGTTATTGAAGGGTCAGAGCTTCAGCGCTGTCAGAAGGGCTCCAGCTGTCATGGTGGCAGATGTCCTCTGCTACCAAAGCCATCACCTACTGGAGCATCAAGGGTCATGTACTGAATGTATTTTTAATAGCTGGAATAAAATAAGGTAAACATATATATTCTCATTGTCTGTGTTGAAAACATAACATTTTATATCTCAACACAACTATAGTAAACCAAGTAATAAGCCTGCAGTCTTTGCTTGTTTTCTAATTTTGAGCAAATGGTCCATCTTGTCTGAATCTGTGCATTAGTTACCACTCATAATTATCCTCAAACACATGTCCCTTTTGAAACACTGCAGGCCTGACTGCCTGCTTCTTGAAAAATAAAGACTGGGCAAAGGAAAGTGGCTACACATCCAATGATGCATTCAGCAGAGGTCTGAAATCCCAGACTCCTCTATGATAGGTTGGTGAACA
Organism: Ambystoma mexicanum; assembly: GCF_040938575.1. Classification (NCBI taxonomy): domain Eukaryota; kingdom Metazoa; phylum Chordata; class Amphibia; order Caudata; family Ambystomatidae; genus Ambystoma; species Ambystoma mexicanum. The sequence goes on along the minus strand of NC_090921.1, from coordinate 929,246,103 downwards.
GCAGCAGGCCACCTGCGAGCCCATGTAAGATATTGCTCCATGCATACTCAAATGACCAAAGTGAAATACTGTTGGACTGTTCCAGACGATCCTTTGCTCCCCAACTAGATCTGTGCTTTAAAAATGGTGGAAAAAGCGAATTGACCTGAAAACAAACAGTGTAAACATAAGCATAACAATATCGTCTGTATATATACAGTTGCGTGTATACAAGAAACGTTTTTGAGGAATATTGAACTCAAAACTCCTGGGTCATTCTGAAATGAGGGTTATAACCGGTCCACGAGTTCTCTGGCAATGTTGCATGCCTGAATGCATATCTGCTGGAGTCTCTATCATGTTAGATCTACCCAAACATGCACATTGTCTTTTCCCCAAACATTTTTCTAGTTTCTCTGCTAGAACGGAAGACCAAAATCATTATAAATGGTCCTTTTACAAAGTGCCATTTTTAAAATATTGTTAAACACATGGAAAACACACAGGGACTTCCTGACTTTTTCTGAGGCTTCCTAGGCTGCTGATTAACGCCTTCCGCCCCTTGTAGAGCAAATCAAGGCAACACAGTCGGGAAGAGGCCACAGATAATCACACGTCTAGGGAGTGATAACAACTGATAACGTTATTCAGTCAACCATTCAATAAAGAGAGTATCTGATGGAGAAATCTGTGTTGAGAAATTATCTTTTTCTTTTTATCTTTACAAAGTGCAAATTGAAAAGCAGGTTGAAGTCTGGAGGAGTTTTATTTCAAAAACCTAAAGATTGTGTCCACACATTTTGTGATTCAGGACATCTTCGACTCGCATGAGGACAGAGTGATAAACACGTCATTTGTTTTTTCATAGTTCACATAAATCCCACAGCTCTAGGTGTCACATTCCCAACATATTGACTACGTTGAGATATGTGAACCCAACTAACCAAGACTATCATTTATCGACTGTAAATCAGCCCATATTGTCTCCTTCATATTCCCTCGTTTTAAAAATTGGAAATGATCTAACAAAGGATAACATGGAGCCTAGTGGGGTAATTAACCGCAGCTCTGTAATAGATTCACCATCTGTGGAGAAGGAAGCACAACTGAGGAGCAAAGTAAAGATCTGCAAAGCTGCCTGGGAAAACGAATATGGATTGGGCGGGACTCTTGACTGCGCTAGCCCAGAAGCTGGCCACAATGCACCAGCACAGGCTGAGATGTCGCCCATATTCTATCATGGACCACAAGAGGGTTTCGACATTCAGCAGCCTCCATAACCTCCTGTTCAAAATGTTTTGATGCAGACATTTTATTCCTACAGGAAATCTGATTGAAGTCTAAATTCCACCGTGATGGCTATAACCTCATTCTAAATGAGGCAACTAAAGGGAATAAAAGTTACCAGAAAGGAGGGTCAATTGTGGGGTTAAAAAATACTTCAAAATGCGTGGAGATACATACACACAAACCCTCTGCCTATATAATCACAATTAAAATGAACTATAGAAAAAGTAGGCACACCTTGCTGGTAAATGTTTAGAACCTTCCGGGAGGGAAGTTTCAAGGGGCATTTCAGACTCAGTAGGCTAAATATTGGCATTGAACATTCATGGTGACCCAAATATGCTGACAACGATAGGCAGCGATATTAATGTTCATTGTGGAAAATCGTATAAGAGTGACTTTTATAAACATAATGTGAAGGGGATCGGCCAGTGTCATTTCAAATCTGGGGAGGGAGACAGACTGAGGGGTGCTCTCTTGAGATTCATGGCTGGGCAGGATTTGGTAATGCTGATTGGTTGAGCACAGGGCACAACCTCTAGTTATGCCACCTGCCACAATGGGACACAAGAGGCCACTCTGTATTATGTGTTTGTAGACCTAGTTAACCTAAGAAGACTTGAAACCATATGTATACAGAGCATGGAAAGCAGTGAACATGCTCTGCTAGATATATATGTCTTCACCAGAACTAATACTGCTGGGGTACATATGGGGGGTGTGGTTGGTGTGGGCTACCAGTCATTTGGTCGACACCAAATGGTCGAAATCCAAATGGTCGAATTTTTTTTTTTTTTTTTTTTACATTTTTTTTTTTGGGATGGTTCCCCACCCAACACCCCTTTTTATATATACAGTTTTTTTAACCACACAAACAAAAAAAAGATATAAATAAATGTAAAAAAAATGTCGACCATTTTTTTTTCGACCATTTGGTTTCGACCAAATGGTCGTTCAATCTTTTTTTTTCGACCAAATGAGCGGACACCGTTGGTGTGAACACCCAGGGAAATCACCTGTGCTGGAACAGGCATAACAGTGGGGCAATGAATCAGAGCTTAAGCAAGATCTTTTACAATGATGGAATAAAAAAGCCTGAAACACCTAACGAGTATTGTGACTGGATATGGTGCTCATGAACCAGTGGGGGAAACGGCGTGCCGATAGGGGCCCTCCTCCTCTCGGTAGTAGCTGCGATAAGTTAATTGCAGAGAGAAAGCATAGACTTAGGAGAGACATCCGTGAGTTAAACAGGAATGAAAGGGGTGTCCTTGGAGGAAAGACATAGGCAGGTAAAACGACTAACAAATATTGGGTAAAATATCACGACATCTTGGACAAGACAAAAAAGTGGCAACTGATGTTAAAGACCTTAGCCTCCAAGCATTCTAAAACATACTTGAGGCTGACTAACAACAGTGGCTGCAAATCAGATAAACGACTGCTAAATGTCATCCCTGTGGATACATGGGTTGATTACATTACACAAATGAATTACTCCCACACAGTCCTGTGGACCAGCTGGACATTAGCGAATATGGGAGAGGTGATATTGGCGATCGAAACCGCTGCCTTAAAAATGCAGGTTCTCTAGGGCCTGACGGGGTTAACACATTTTATTATGAAAGACGATCCTCATGTCTGGGCGCAGATTTTACACACCTACTTCATAGTTATCACAGTCAACAATCCAATGCTGAGGTCCGGGAAACATTCCTTAGTGATCTCAGGATTTAAGTTGGGGGATAGAGGAAATCCAGAAAATTATAGCCTGCTGGCCATGCTCGACACCTTGCTACAGTACTCCATAGGGCACTAAATCAATAGGTTGCACATAGGAACTGTCTAAATGTCACAGAAACACACTTTCGAAGGTACTGCTCAAGATAGCAGAATATATCGATAGTTAGAGAACTCTCGGACAGGGCAAAACAGGGAATGGGCCTTCCTTTGTTTGTGGCATATATTGACTACAGCTGTGCGTTCAACTGTGTCAACAGGCCCTTATTGTGGATGAAAATCATGAGATGGGGTATAGACAAAAGTTTGATAAACATGCTGTGTCAACCACACATAGAGAGCCAGGTGAGGCGCGGAGGGTGGGGGTGACCACATCATGCCACCGGTGGTACTCCCACTCCGGCCCCCATCTTCCATCTTTGCAGCCCTGAGAGGCCTCCCGCTCCGCCCTGAAGGGAGGGGCACCATCTTGACTGTCCACCTTGCTGTGGGCCACAGGAAGGCTTGCCCACTGGCCACCCCACCAGATTTTGCCACTGAGGCGCCAGACTGCGCAGTGATCCTCCCCGCGGGAGGGCACTGGGGGTACGGAACCCCTGAACTGGTGGGGCCACAAACTATCACCTTCCTACCCATTCCATCGGAGGTGCCTACTACATGGGGCCTGGCGTAATGCACCTTGGTCTGCAGGAGGGGTGAGCTCTTGCACTGCAACGGCCACACATTTCGCTCAGGAAACTGCCTGTGTTGCCGAGCCGGCTGCCTAGCCTTGTTGGTCTCTGAGTAACTCGGCGCTCTTGTCATTGCTCTTGCCCCCTGGCCTGTGCTACATTTGCGGCTTGCCCATACCACTGATCGATCATCGTCTGGACCCTCCGTGGCATGCCTATCTGACCTGGGACCCCTGGGCCGCCAGAAACAGCACCAGTGATGCCCAACAAGCCCAGAGGGAGCAAGAAGGGGGGGGCATGGACAAATTCGCTAGGACCGTCCCGAGGTCGGAATCTGGCCCCTCCTCATCTCTACAGGAGGAATCTGAACTGGTCCCTCATCCCTGCGCCGTGGCCCCTGACTTGACCACACTAATGGAAACTATGGCCAAAAACTTTGCATCATTCCATGAAAAACTAGATGACATTAATGCCAATGTTGCCTCCCTGAAAACGCGTGTGGGTCAGGCGCCACCAGGATCACAGATGCAGAGAGTAGAATATCTATGACCGAAGATGATATCCAGGTCCTGCAGAATACAGTTGCCTCCTTATCACGTGACATGAAAACCGTGAAAGCAAAATGTGATGACTTGGAATCGCGCTCTCGTAGGACCAACCTACGTATTATTGGGGTCCCTGAAAACGCCCTGAAGGGGTGCATGGAGGACGCGATTGAGGCCTTGCTCAGAGAACTCCTCGGAAACCCGGATCTCTCACCCTATTTCACAGTGGAGCGTGCCCATCGAGCCCTCTCGCCACGCCCCAAGCCGCGCAAAATCCCGAGGCCTATCATTGCCAGGATTCTAAACTACCGTGATAGAGATCTCATCCTCCGTCTGGCGCGTGAAAAGGGAGACCAGTGACTTGAGGCCAATACCATCAGGATTTTCCCTGATTTCTAGATAGCGGTGAAACAGGAGAGACACCAATTCCTCGGGGACAAGAAACTACTTTGGGAACGAAATGTCCCATACACCATCCTGTTCCCCGCATGACTTAAGATTACGCACAATGGCAAACTGTATTTCTTACTGTGCCTCAAGAGGCAGTGAAATTTATCGAAACACACATCCCGCCTCATGCTCCGGATGATGGCCGCGATGGTGAAGACTGACCTCACGTATCATACCCTTAGGCGGCCTGATCTATCTAACAATTTCCTTCTCTCAACTAGAATGTGTCAATGGCAATAATGTACTGCAAACTCAGCGATCTAAATCCTGTGTACGGTCATCCGGCCTGGGACTTACCCTTGGTCCCTTGGACATTGATCTCCGTTTTTCGTTCAAGAGCAGGGAATTGACCAAGACCTCTTGCTACTTCATCATTATCATCCGGTTCCGTCAGTGAACTGCTGAATTCGGGACCTGTCCTGAGATCCGGTTACCGCAGAACCTGACCTGACGGCTCCTGCCGTCCTGCGCATTACGCAAGTGGCTGTCCACATGGCAACAGCACACCTCACTGCAATTGCGATGTTCATGTTTGGTTTGGTATTATTGTTGGTTGGCCCCAGTTGGCCGGAGTATGGGCCTATCCCCGTTGGATAGTGTCCTTCGAGCTCCCTTGTTCAGGGAGTGCCGATCCATCTGGTGGCACCTGCACTTGTTTAGTTGGTGGCACATGCTTCTAGGGGGGGGGTACTTCCCACTGCAAGTTGGGGGTGAGCACTGAGGGTGCGGGATGGTAATGTTGGGGTGCCGGGGTATTGTATTGTAAATGATGGGGGCGGTTTGGCAGAACGCACGACATCGGGGCACACCCGCGGAGGCTTTCTTAATTCACTGTGTAAATTTCAACAAAGGTTGTGGGATGTACTTTAGTCTTCTGAAATGGCGACAATAGTGATGTCCTGGAATGTCTGGGGTTTGAGCAACTACACCAAAGCCCGTAAAATTATGGCTCACGCCAACAGGCATGGCTGTAAAATATTGCTCTTGTAGGAAACGCACTCTGAGGGCCATTTGGCTAGGTGCAATGCACCGTTGTGGGGTCCCCATAGATATTTCACCTCCTATTCGACCCGTGCCAGAGGGGTATTGACAATGATCCATAGGTCACTCAAGTTTGTACTCCACAAGAACTATATAGACTCAGGGGGAAGATATATTATCCTACATTGTGCAATAGCTAACAGGGAATACTTACTGGTTAACACATATGGCCCCAATGTGGACTCTCCTGACTTTGTCGACCGGGTGGTATCCATATTATTGGGCTATGTGGGAGTGCAGATCATTTGGGGTGGGGACATGAACTTCATATTGGACACCACGCTGGACAGAACAGGCACTGCCCCCAGACTGCTTTCTAGTGCAGCGCGTAGACTCCTGGTGCATAGCGCGATGCTTGAGGTTCGTGACGCATGGCGGGTAATGCATCCACAGACGCGTGAATATATTCATTATTCCTCTGTGCATGACAGCTCTTCCAGAATCGATATGTTTCTTTTGTCTAGTACGCTGCTGGGGAGGGTGGTTGAAACTCAAATTTTGGCATGCACCCTATCCGACCACGCACCTATCCGGTTATCTATAGATTTAGGAGTCCCTGCCCCCGCTATCAACTCATGGCGTTTCAAGTCCTTGGCCCTGCAGGACATAGTATTTAAGGCGGATATTCTTTCTGACATACAGTCCTACTTTGAGCTTAACTCACCCCAGTCCACTCCACTGGGGGTCCGTTGGAAGGTCTTCAAAGTCTTCATCAGGGGAATGTCCATATCGAGGGAGGCGGGAGTTCTCAGAGCCATAAGAGCGGCTCTTTCCCGCTCTGAAGCCAAATTACGCGAACTGGAGAGCACGCACCCTACATCTGAATCGGTGAGGAGCTCCAATTCTTTAATGAACAAGCCACCAGGGAAGTTCAATACTTCAGCCGCCCACAGGCGGCTCGCAAATATGGAGAAGGGGATAGGCCTGGCAGGACACTGGCTGCAGTGGCTAGGGGTGAATGGGGCCAAGCGCAGGTCACCAGCGTTAAGGACGGCTTGGGGTCGGAACGTTGGACCGATCAAGAAATTCTGGAAGTCTTTGCGGACTTCTACGCAGAACTATACTCCAGCCTCATGAGCATAGTGAGTCCCAAATGCGTGACCTCCTCGAGCAGATAACCACAACGATCATCTCACCCGCAACCAGAGACCAATTAGAATCCCCCATACTGCTGGATGAAATAGTTGAGGCGATATCCAAATTCCCCAAGGGAAAAGCACCTGTTCCAGACGGGTTGACAGCAGAGTTTTATCAGGAGCATGTGGCCATTCTGGCCCCCAAATTACTGGAAGTTTGGAACAAATTGCTCCGGTTGGGCACCCTTCCTCCGACACTGCGTGAGGCCGTCATTATGGTTTTGCTTAAACCTGGTAAACCGACGGATGAGGGTGGATCTTACAGGCCCCTCTCATTAATGAATTTGGACAGTAAAATCTTTGCCAAAGTGATTGCTAGCTGCTTTCTCCCGGTCATGTCCTATATGGTACATGACAACCAATCCGGTTTTGTTCCTGGTAGATCGACGTCCCACAATATTAGACGGCTGCTCAATGTCATGGCCTGCATTGACCAGGGCGCAAGTGCAGTTGCGGTCACGTTGGATGCTCAAAAGGCTTTCGACATGGTGTCTTGGAAATATACTTGGTTGGTATTGGAGACTATGGGTATAGGGCCAAATATGATAGCATATATTAAGTTGCTGTAAACTTCCCCGGTGGCTAGGGTTCGAGTTAACTCCCAGACGTCCTCTCTGTTCCCTCTTGCTAGAGGCACCCGACAGGGATGCCCGTTTTCCCCAATCCTGTTCGCCCTGGCAATAGAGCCAATGGCCAGCTATATCAGGGAACGGCACGCACGCAAGGGGATACGGCTGAAAGACGCCCCAGAGATTGTCTCGCTGTACGCAGACGATGTACTACTTTTCATAAGAGACCCAGCTGTTCATCTAGACCCAATCTTACGCGATATCACCCGTATAGGTACATAGGTACATACTCCGGGTTCACTATAAACTATACTAAATCCGAGATCTTCCCCCTTACTAGCTCCACGATACAACCCACCACTGAGTATCCGCTCCGTTGGTCCCCGCAAGGAATTAGGTACCTGGGAGTCCAGGTGTCCCTGACCAAAGATTTGTTACTTGCAGACAGTTATCGGGCTGTGGCGGAGCAAGCTGAGGCCAAAATTGCACGCTGGCGCGCCCTTCCACTGTCACTAGCTGGTAGACTCTCACTGGTGAAGATGATCCTCCTTCCCAAGTTCCTATACATTTTCGGTAATGTCCCCGTCTGGACAGGTAGGAGATACTTTGCGAACCTGCACAAATTGCTTGCCCAATTCTTGTGGCACTCTGGCGCGGTGCGTAAGAAGTGGTCAGACATGTCTCTACCCTATGACAGCCCCAGACCTGCTACGATACTGGACGGCATCACAAGCACAGTTCGCATCATACTGGTATCCTGGGCCCCCACCCCGTCATCACCTCAAACTGGAGGTTCTGGCAGCAGCAGGCACTAATGTAATGTCTTTGATTCTAAACAGACGGTATGAACCGGACTGGCCCATTGATCCAGTCCGGACCATGGTGCAGGCCTGGGGCCAGATGTTTAAAACCTGTGACGAACAGCACCCGTACTACAAGTGACTCCCCGCCTGGAACCTTCCCGGACTGGAACCCACACATGACATCGCACTGGCACGACACTGGGAGGCCCTGGGTTACCGTGCCCTCACTGATTTTTATCCAAAAGAGCAGTTCATAACACTGCAGACGTGGAGGCCGGGGCACTCGGTTTCCATTATGGAGCTTCTGCAGTTCTACAGGCTCCGGGCTGCTTTCCGCAATGTGTGGCCTGACTTTCCCGATGAACCCCAGGACTCCCGTCGGAATTGCCTACATCGCTAACTCGGGTGGCGCCCGAGGGGTGCTTTCATCATTGTATAAAATGTTACTGTCTGCTGCCACTCCCCAACCATCCAGGGCCCGCGACGACTGGGCCTCTGAGCTAGAGGTGGAACTCACTGACCAACTGTGGGAAAAGATGTGCTCTCATACTAATAGGGTGTCCCTGAACTTCCGTTACCGCACCATACAATATAAATTGCTCAACAGGCTATATTACACTCCATGTAAAAATTTGAGGTTTGCACACTCTGATCCATGGCTCTGCCCTCGCTGCAGCGCAGAGGGGGCTGACCACCTACACATGTTTTGGAACTGTCCAGCACTAGTCACATTCTGAAGTAAGATCATAGAGACATTGGGCCTCATTATAAGTACACTGGTCCGGAGTTAACACCGCCGGTAAAACCATACCGGCACCGTTTCCACGTCCGCCCAATCATGACCCGCGGCCCCGGAAATAGCACCTCCTCAAACCGCCACCACGGAGTTAAGGGTCCCGTAAAGTCAACCTGCACGGAAACCCCTCTGTTACCGGCAACACGAAACACCGCGAGCATCACAACTAGCGCGGACATGGAAACGCCGCCAGAAAAATGGCGTTAAATCCGTGATCACGGTGGCGGTACCCCCGCCACAGCGAACATGACGTTAAACAGTGTCTGCTGAACAGAATCAGGGCACAGGTGCACCAAATCAGCCCAGCTGGACCGAGCAGCAAACTGGGAGCTCACAAAAGGGCCACACCCAGCCTAACACAACACAGAACCATGCATGCAGCAGCTCTAGTAGCACTTGGACTGGGCCTACTCAACCAACAGGCAGCACTGCACATGATGGCAGTAATGGTGCAGAGGAGGAGGCGGAGGCGGAGGAGGCGCAGGCGCCAACCAGCCAACCCTGCACCTATGGCAAACCCCATTGTGCAGCCGCCACAACCTCGCAGGCAGCCTGCAATACCACGCATCAGGGCCTCACCCTGGAACCTTACCCCAGGACAGATCCACACACTATACCGGCAGGACCGTCCAACAATCCTGTACATCACTGGCATTATTGAGGACGACATCAGCAGCCACATAGACACCCCCACTGCCACCCCCCCCCTCCTGAAGGTTGTGTCTGTGCTGCATTTCCTTGGCACTGGCACCTATCAACACACGGTCGGTGAGCTGCACGGCATATCACAACCCTGTTTCTCGAAAATCCTGGTACAGGTACTGGATGCCCTTTTGCGCCATGTGTCGGACACATAGCCCTACCCCGTACCCTCCCCGAAGTCATTGCCACAAAGTTGGCCTTCCATGCCATAGCAGGCATGCCAAATTGCATAGGTGCACTTTACTGCACCCACATTGAGCTGACAGTACCACGTGCAATTGAGATGGTGTTCCGCAATAGGAAAGAGTATCACTCACTGAATGTACAGATGGTATGTGATGCCACGCTACTGATTACACACAGCTGTGCATGTTTCCCAGGCTCAACCCATGACTCAATGGTACTGCGGAATTCCACGTTGCCACGGTACATGGAACGATATGCCGGACAAAGCACATGGCTATTGGGTGAGTACAGCTGACAATGCTCTGACCCTGTTGAAGTGTTATGTATGTGTCCAGGCCAATGAGAAATGTGAGTGTGCCGCTGGACCGCACATGCATCACCCCCCTCTCATCTACCAAATAGACAGAGGATACCAAACATCACAAAGGAAGACATGACAGGTCACCACAGTGTGCCTGTACACACCCTGCCACAGCCCATCCTGTCACTGTACCATACACCTTGTGCCACTGCAGACACCCACCCACAAATGGAACACTGCCCTCCCAATGCACGAGATGCCTGTAAATGAGACGTCGTGCATTGACTACTTCAGTACAGTGGAGTCACTCTGCCATGTGTGCACATCACTGCACTATGACATACTCACAATCCAATGTCACCCGCAGGGCACAGTACACATGCACATAAATGTGTAGGCCAATATCCAGTTGGGGAGATCCACTGTGATGCCCAATGAACACTTCAAATCACTGCATGGCACATATGCATGAATGAACAATGATACAAGATAGCACAGCATCAGATTAAGACATGATACCACTAACACTGACATGTCCCCCCACCTTCATCCCATGTAGGTGATGCTGGATATGCACTCACGCCATGGATGATGACACCTGTACGGAGACCAAGGAACAGGCATGAAGAGGCATACAATAGGGCACATGTCCGCACACGTGGAATGATTGAGAGGACATTCGGACTGCTGAAGGCCCGTTTCCGCTGTCTGAGCAGATCTGGGGGATCACTGCTGTACAGTCCAGTGAAGACGGGTAAAATCACACTCGTATGTGCCATGCTGCACAATCTGTGCCTGCGCAGGAACATCCCAATGCCCCCAGACGCAGATGAAGAAGATGGGGATGGAGATGGGGATGGGGATGGGGATGGAGATGGGGATGGGGATGGGATGGCACCACCTCCCCTTGGGGGTGCACTTGATGGCCAAAGAGCACGGGATGAGCTGATTCGCATTTACTTTTGAGACACAGCACATTCACAGCAATGCATAGAGTGATGACAATAAATGATTTGTTGTACTGCAAATGAAATGATAGATGTCCACACATGTATGTTTTGCTTTCAAATGATGATATATTGATGAATTCACAACAGGGAAGGAGGTGAAATGGTTAGGGAAGCTGTACACCCGAGCCCACCCACCACCCAAACGTACCCACCCCCACCCAGGCCCCAATGTTCAAACACCCAAAACAACCTCCCCCACCACCCAAACGTACCCAACCCTCACACCCTTCAAGTCCACGTGTGTCCTGCAGTGCCCCATACACATATCATCACTTCCGTGTGCGCTTCTGTGCCTGTGCATCCTTGCCCGAGAGCCCCGTTAGCCGACTTGAGCACCTCCTTGGACTGGCAGTAGTGGAGCTTGATGGGGTGGTGGTATTTGATGGCACAGAATCCGGTATGGATGGCATCCGTGCAAGATATGCCTGTTGCCCAATCAACATGACCTCAATGAGCCTGGAGGTGTTGTTGTTACCCTCAGGAACATGGCGTGCCAGGGTGACTATTGTGCTTGCAAAGCGTCCAATAGACCTTGAGAGGCGACGCACTGACATGCTATAGCACTCCCTCTGCAGCCTAGATTCTTCAAGCTGCCTCTCCACCAGCTGGGTGAGGGTTGCCTGCTGCTCCTCCATCCGCTGCATGTGGGAATTCAGCTCTGCCATGGATGGGGTGGGTGACCTCATGGGACTTCTGAGTGAAGTGGGGCTAAACTCCAGCTGATGGAAGGAACCCAGGTCATCAAATGTGGCCGTCTCCCCCTGTGGCCCAGTATCAGAGTGCTCTACCGGGGCACTGTTGTCACTACAGGACGCCTCCTCTGCATGCAGCTGCATTCTGTGTTGGTTTGGGTGGGCATGGTGGGTTCCCGTGGCACTTGTCTTGCCTCAGGCAGCGTGGAGACGGTGGGGATGTCGGTGGTGGTGGCCGGCACAACTGTTGCAGTTGGTAGTGGAGGCAGAGATGCCGAACTGCTGGCAGCATCCTCTTGTGTGGGGGCGGTGGCTTGGGCACGTGCCGGTGCTGATTGCCTGGCCTGTTGTGCAGTGTCACTGTCACTGGATATGGCTGCGGGGACACAGAGGACATGCAATTAGTGTTGTGGTGGTGGCTGATGGGTGCATCACATGCATCATACAGGTTGGTCATTGTATAGTGTTCGTTACATGCATCTGATTGCTGGGGGTATGCATTGTTGCGATATTGGGTGCCATATGGAACTTGATGGGTCCTTTGGGCCCACTCATGCACTGCCTGGGGGGGGGGGGTTATTAATGGGTCCTTTGGGCCAGTCATGCACTGCCTGGGGGGGGGGTTATTAATGGGTCCTTTGGGCCAGTCATGCACTGCCTGGGGGGGTTATTAATGGGTCCTTTGGGCCAGTCATGCACTGCCTGGGGGAGGGGGGTTATTAATGGGTCCTTTGGGCCAGTCATGCACTGCCTGGGGAGGGGGGGTTATTAAAGGGTCCTTTGGCACTGTAATGCCATCAACATATTCTCATATGGCATTCATTTGACCACTTACCAGCATCTGCAGGTGGGCTCACTCCTGCCTCAGCCTCCCCGATCCCATGAATGCCCTCAAGGTGGAGGACACTGCTGCAATGCTCCTCCCATGCTTGCAGTCTCAGTGGGGAAGGGGGTCCTCCACCTGTCCCACAGCTGCTTTGGCGGTGTGTGGAGATGAGGTTACAAACCCTCAGCCTGAGGTCGTCCCACCGCTTTTGGCAGTCCTTGGCGCTCCTCACTGTCACGCCCACAGCGGTGCACTTGCGTGCTGCTTCTGCCCACACTTCCTTCCTCCGCTGCTGTGTGGCACGCCGTTGATCGGCACTCAACAGCATCTTTGCATGCTCCACTATGTGCTCCACGAGCACAGTTAGCTCCGCCTCACTGAAGCGCTGTTTGCGCTGCCTCTGCGCTGGAATCCTGGCAGACATGCTGGTGGTCCCTTTTGCCTTCTCACAGTATGGATTGTGCTTGTGCTGACTCTGGATGGCAATGGATTGTGCTTTATATGATGGCTGCCTCTCTGTTTCCGGTGTTTGGCGATCATGGTATTTCCGGTTCCGTTTCCGTGGCGACAGAGGTGGACACGCGTTTTGCGCTACTTGTGGCAGTGCTATGTCCATTTCCGTGGCTTTTTCCGTGACGGCTGTAACAACGTTTCCGCGTCCATGTGGTGCGCGCGACCGACAGCACGTAATCGGACGGTCTTTCCGCAACCTTGCGGACATGGAAACTTTAAACTTAAGTTCCTGAATGTGAGCTGTGTGGTGGCCAAGAAGTGTGTTCTGCAAAGTTGGAAGAGCCCTACTCCTTCCACATACCAGAAATGGTTGAATTTGCTCACGTGGTCTCGAAATTGCGAGGAAGAATTCCTGGGTATGCTTCCAACCCGTTCCTGTCCCCATAATATTTGGTCTGCTTTCAACAGCTACCTGAATAGCTTAAATGATACTTCCTCGATGGACGAGTCCTCCCAGCCATCTCCGTTAACTGTTTGAGATTTTGGTACTCCATGATATGTCGCTACTTGACCACTGTTGCCTTACTCTAGCATATAAGCCCTTTGTATTCAACTATATGTGTACCAAATTTGTTTTTGCTGCTCCGATGTATGTGTATATGCTATCTGCCTCTGTCAACAAAAAATAAATTAACAAAAAAAAAAAGTCCCTTATTGAGTGCCCATATACTTATTTCGCTTGGAGCTGGGATTGACAACATTATACACTAATTGGGAGCCACTAAATAGTGGCGTTGTGGCTGAAGATTAACAAACGACCCACCGTCAGATGTATGCCCTACTGGGCAAAGAAGTCGAAGAGCAGAGAAATACAACCCTAGAGGGATTTAGAGATCTCTGCTCTTCCTTTCTTGAAGAACTTATTTGAGACATTGATTGATAGCATGCAGTATTACTTACTTAGGTTTCCAAGCCCCTTGCTAAAGAGGCAATTTATGTTGGCTCGAATTAATCTTCTACCTTGCTTGGTGGTACAGGGGGCTTGTATAAATAGGGCGTGGGAAGAAAGGATATGTGACCTGTGTGAAGAGCCTAGAACTGTTGAAGCCCTTAGGCTCTTACTCACTCATGGCCGGATACTATACAACAAGAGAATGCAATGCCCGGGCTCTTTTGTTCACAGTAGTGATATCTTCACCATATTTATGTTTTGGGGCACATGAATGGTGAGCTCTATGCGGCCATTATCGCTTGCGCTGATGAAAAACTGGGAGGAGGTGGTTACCCTGGTAAGTAGGGTGTACCAAAATGAAATATGGTTACACTTGTTAAACGGGAAATCATATTGTGCCTCCTTCTGATTTATATTGGCCTAAGCCCAGTCGCTCTGCGAAGAAAACCGCGTTGCAGAGTTCCGATTTTGGATCGACTTCGCCGCCATTTTAGAATCTCCCGCCATTTTGATTTCTGTTCGTATGTGATTCTCTGTTCTAAAATGGTGGACTGTGTTTAACTTGAAAAACGAGCCTTCCCAAACTTTGAATCTTGTTAATAGTTAGACTGTCCGAGGGCCGAATGTTTAGACTAGGTAAAGAGACCTTGCCCCGAGCATGACTTGTGGTCATAGGATTGTCTGCACTAACAAGCCTCATCCACGAACACACACAGAGGACAATGCAATGCAAATTACTGGCAGAACTACATTGTGAAGGGATATGTACTAAGGCTCACTGCTAAATCCAGGAATACACTTTGCCATTGTAACTTGTTAGAAACACAAACCTATGTAATCCATGTGCATATTATTGTATGAGCTATGTGTGAACTCGGCACAAACTCTAGACCGCAGATTATTAACCTGTAGAGAGGCTGGACAATATTGCAGGATATGTATAAATAATGCAAATGTTTAGATGTCCTGCACCTCTCGCTCCTCACTCTGATGGGCTGGTACTAATTGCGGGGTGTCGAGAGCCAGATAGCTATCTGTATCAGATCTGTGTTTCTTTGTAACTGCGCAGTATTAAAGATCTATGAATCTTTATAGCCCGTGTTTGCTGTATTTCCTTTTGTCGTACTCAGTCTCGATATTTCCTTGCTTTTACACACTGAATGATGAGTAAGTGGTAGTCAAAAGGACTATACAAGTGCTGTAATAGTCCAGTCATATTGTAAATTAGTACATACATATATTCCTTTCATCGTTTCTTTTGCATTTCTTGCTTTTATCTTTTTTTCATGAATGAATTTATGTAATGTCGATGATATGTGTATATTTTATATTGTTATATGGTGAGACATGCATATAACTAAAGCACGCCAAAAGTGACCTCTGTTTTTTACAGCACCACACCTCTTTGATATGATTCTCTGCCTCAACAGCCCAAGGAAGAAACCTATGGCTTCTAGAGTGACTGAACATCACTGCATTAGGAACAAAGCCTGGGGATATTCCCATGGGGGACTAATAGTGGTGAACTAGAGGTGGTGACTTGTAACGCTCAGGTCTAGTCACAACAAAGCGCTAACACCAGAGATAGAGTGTCTCTCTGAGAGCTTTTTGCCTAGCATCAGGTTTAATCTGAGGTTACACAACTGCGATAATCCAGGAACATTCCTGAGGGAAATGTCCTTCCACACTAACCTTACCCCCTTCGTGTAGTCAATGTCTTCAGGTTGGTTGGGAAGATGGCATCCCAAGCTGGCATGTCAGAGTCTCTGAGAATAGATCACATGCTGTTGGCAGCCTGCAAATTTAGAAAGTCCTGATTTCAATGGAACCTTCTTTTAAGGAGTCATCTCAAGAGGATGGGTCCCTAAACCTATGACCATTTGACTTATATGAGTGGTGTGCCCTCGCCCAGACACCAACAATACAGCCACCAAAACCCAAAGCTCAACGGGACTTCAACAAATGAAAGAAAAGAAAAAGACATTTCAAACTGTATTGCACGTTTCAATAATACTGTCACACTAAAGAGACACAAGTAGTAATTATTGTTATAATTAGCAATAACAACATTGTTTTTTAAGCACTTCCAAACCTGTACAATTTGATACCTGGACAGACTGTCTCTAGCTAGAAAGTAAATGCACAGATCATGAGAGCAGGTCCTAGCAGCAAATCTTGCCTCATAAATGTCTAATCATAATGCAAATATGGCCACAATAATCACGAATGAGCTGCATCTGTTACAAGCAAAGCATGTGCTCTAATTAAGCAATAGGACCCGAGCGGCAGGGGCATTACCAACTCAGGTAATGCCCCGGTGCCCATAGTTATAGGCCCGAGTGAGGGTCATATTGCTTTTAGTACCCCGGCCCACAAGATTTGCGTGACCGGGGCACTAAAAGCATTTTTTTTGTCCACGTTTCGGGACAAAAAAAAAAAATGACCCAGAAAATGGCCGCCGGGAAAGGGAAAACGGAGTCTGTTTTCCCTTTCCAGGGTGGCCATCGGGAGTGGACGTACTGGGAACACTTCTGTTCCCAGCGCGTCTGCTCGTGAATAAAAAGACAAGAAGGTAAGTGGAGTTGGGGTTGGGAGGGAGGGGGAAGGAGGAGGAAAAAAAAACAAATGAAAAAAAAAAACAACCTGGGTCTCCGGAGGGAAGGATGGACGCCTCCAGCCGTGTGGAGGCTCGGAGCAGGGATGGCCCTGCTCTGGAGTCTCCACATGGCTGGAGGCTGCCATCGTCCCCCACCAGTGACAAAGCAGGCTAAAGGTAAGCAAAAAAAAGCAAACATTGGACCCCAACATTCCCACTATCTACAGGCCCATCACCACGGTTCCCTTCCTACTAAAAATATTAGACAAGGTAGCATACACCCAAATCCAGAACTTCCTTGAGATGAACCATCTCCTTGGCACCCGCCAATCCGGTTTCCGTCCGCAACACGGCACAGAGACTGCCCTTATCGACCTAAAAGCCCAAATAGACTCACTCAGAGACGAGGGAAAACTAGCTCTCCTCCTCCTTCTAGACCTCTCAGCCGCCTTTGATCTGGTGGACCACAAAGTCCTATGTAATCACTTGGACTCTGCTGCCCACTTCTCAGAGGAGGCTATAGTCTGGATTCAATCATTTCTTAGTGACAGGACTATGAGGGTGTTCTCCCCCGCAGCGGCAGCAGACCCTATCCCAATCACTTGCGGTGTGCCCCAGGGATCCTGTGTCTCGCCGACACTCTATAACATCTTCACCAAGCCACTCTTTGACGATCTTGATAATCTGGGTATCACCTACACCAACTATGCAGATGATACTCAGATTCTCTTACCACTTACTAGGGATTACATCGAAGATCTGGCTCTGGTGAATAGAGTCTATAGCATCGTTCAAGCATGGATGGCCAACCATGGCCTATGCTTGAACGATGACAAAACAGAGCTCATCATCCTGGACACGGCAGCCCGCATCTCCAAACTTAACCAAAACTACTCCGCCTTCATCATCGATGGTAACACTATCAAGGTCGCCAGAGAAGTAAAAACCCTAGGTTTTTACCTTGATGCGACACTATCTTTCACCAAACAGGTGAACTCACTGTCATCTTCCACTGCCTATACATGCAAGTTAATACGAGCTGGGAAACCATTCCTTTCAGAGGACAGCTGTCTTATTCTAGCTAGAGCCCTCATTCTATCGAAATTAGATTATTGTAACGCCCTCTACATAGGGACTACCAAACAAATCATCTACAGAATCCAAGTGCTCCAAAACAATGCACTTAGAGCGGCCCTAAGTATCCCCAGAAGTGCACACATTTCAGAAACAAGTCGAAAACACAAATGGCTTTCCACCCAAGAAAAAATCAACCTTAAATCTGCTTCCCTTATCCACAAATGCCTAAACAACAAAGCTCCCCAATACCTCTCAGAACGCTTCAACAGGAAAAATCCAACGAGACTCACAAGGACAGCCAGCCCCAACTTCCTCCTAGTGCCCAGATTCAAACTAGCCACCATTGGAGGTTCCAGCTTCCCAGTTAAGGCAGCACAGTTATGGAACTCCCTACCTCTTGCACTCAGACCTGACCAAACCTTCAATAACTTCAGAAAGAACACCATAAAATGGCTTATTGAGAATGCGACATAGCGTATGTCACTTTATACGTAACGTCTTTTATAATGCTTGTGCTGACCTGCTTTTACTGTTCGATCGCCATAGATTTGACTGTTTAGCTACGCCTTATCTGCACGTGCACTTGCCCTACCCTGCAGATTCGAAATGCCCACTATGCCTGTAACCTGTAACTTGTAACGTTAACTTATCTGTAACCTGTAAACGTTAACTAAGCTGTAAACCTCCTTGTTCTCTTGCGCCCTGCTACCCAAGGGTCTGGTGCGCACAATAAATAAATAAACAAACAAACAAATAAACAAACAAGTGGGGTGGGGTGTGGGGATGGGGGAGGAGAAAGAAAAAAAAACTTACCAGAGTCCCCGGCCGGGAGCAAAGGCAGTTTCTCAGCTGTGGAGGCTCGGAGCTGGATTGTCCTGTTTCGAGCCTCCTCACTGCCACGCCCCACCAGTAAAAATGGCCGTGGAATCCCGGCCGAGGGATTCCCAACTGGGTAATGCTGCAGCGAGGGCCAATCAGAATGGTTCTCTCATTCTGATTGCACCCTCGCCAGGTACTAAATTCAGTGATTGACTTTGCTAACGTCAAGTCAAATGAAGTTGGATTTAGAAATTTACACAAAATGCTGTGTCTTTATATAATGAACAATTCATAGGTACACCACTTGTGGATCATGTCAGCTTCAAATCTGTATCATCAAAGATACAGTAGATGTACACATTGGCACACATGTCCTTCAACGGGCAAGAAGGTCTCAGTGCAACTCATCCCATGAGGGTGCCAAGAATCTGTTCATCCACTCCACCTTGTCCCAGTCACAGCCAGTATTGTCAAACACAAAACAAAATTTACTGTATTTTAGACACCACAAAAAATGCCATACACTATGCTTGTGGTCTTGTTTAGAAGTGATGTGACCAAGCAGTTTGGGCATGACTGCCACTTTTGGGGTGGGACCAGGTCTGATTTCCATATGGTCTTCCCTTTTCTGTAATAGGTTGGCAGGTGAAGAACAATGTTCTGGATGGTTGCCCAGAGTGATGCCAGAGGTTAAAATTCATTCTAAACGTTCCAGCCATCATTTATTTAGATTTGCTATCGTCACCCAGAGTGTGATGGGTATGCTCAGACATGGGTCAGGTGCCTGCTGGGCCTAGAGACCCACGCTACTCCTCACTGATGAAGCCCAATGAGTCTGAAACATGTCTTGGGATGCTTGTGGTCTCATGCAGAAGGGATGTGACCAAGCAGTTTGGGCTGGACTGTCACTTTTGGAGTGGGCCCATGCCTTATTTGCATATGATATTTCCCCTTTCTGTAATAGCTTGACAGGTGAAGAACGATGGTCTAGAGGGTTGCCCAGAGAGATGCCAGAGGTTAAGATTAATTATAAACCTTCCCGCCATCACCTCGTTTGTTTTGCTCTGGTCACATGGAGTGGGGCGGGTATGCTCAGATAGGAGTTCCATGCCTGCTTGGCCTAGAGACCCAAGATACTCCTCACTCAAGAAGCCCAATGAGGCCAAAACATGTCTGGGGATGCTTATGGTCTTGTGCAGATGGGATGTGACCAAGCAGTTTGAGCTGGACTGCCCTTTTTGTATTGGGACCAAGCTGGATTTGCATATGGTCTTTCCCCTTCCTGTAATGGCTTAGCAGGTGAAGAACAATGGTCTGGAGGGTTATCAAGAGTGATGCCAGAGGTTAAGATTAATTCTAAACCCTGTAGCCATAAGCTGCTTTTTTTCATACATTGCACCAGAGCATATGATTTGAGTTACAGTAAACGAAAAGAACAAATGGATCTGAGGTATCATACAATTAAGTAGATTGGAGAAGGAGATTAGAAAAAATACTCTTCCTACACAGGATTTGTCAGATTCCCCTACTGATCACAGAAGTTAACACCTTCTACAACATTCCCCCGCCATATAAACTATGATTTAATTTACTAGAGATTGGAATGCCAGCCCCACCCACAATATAGAAATGGCACCTGCTGCGAAAAAACCCCATAATGTCGCCTGCCAAGTCTGTAAATTTGGCATGAAAGAACAAGGTGTTCAGAATTGAAAGAGGTAAGGTGTGCAAAGTCCAACTGATAAACTCACTCCCTTTCCTCTTTTCTTGTATGTATTCTCTCTCCCTCTCTCTCTCTATCTCTAGCTTTCTGTCTGCTGCATCTTTCTCTCTCTCTGTCACTCTTGTCATTTCTCTGTATATCACTCTATGTCTCCCTCTCTTTCTACTTTATGTATCTGTGGCTCTCCCTCCTATGTGTCTCTGTCTTCCTCTATGCCACGCTCTCTAGGTCTCTCTGTCTTTCTCTCTCTCTCTTTCTCTATGTCTCTAGGACTCTATTTCCTTCTTTGTCTCTTTACTCTCTATATATGTCTCTTTATCTAGATGGGACTCTCCCTCTCTAGTTCTCACTTTCTACTGTATTTCTCTACTTCTCACTCTGTCTATGTCTCATTATTTTATTTATTTACACAACTTCATATAGCGCTTTTATCCAATGCGCTGAACATTTTTAGAGAGAATTACAGTACAAATAAGGCAACTGATGAGAGCAGGATCATGAATCAAAACAGCAACAATTTCACATCAAGCATTAAGAAACAGAATTCCAGAGAGCAGGAGCAAGAAGTTGAAAGGAGCGGAACCGAGAGGAAGCACAAGGGGGCATAAGGACATAGAGATGAAACTTAGAGGCAGAACTTAAATCTCTAGAGGGACGGTATAAAGAAACCAAAGAGCACAGGTAATGGGGGCAGGAGGTTAAGGCATGAATACATTTGAAAACTAAACACACAAAAATGAAACTCCAGATGTTGCATAATTGGGAGCCAGTGTAGACGTGTGGAAATGCTGGCAGAGCAAGGTAGACGAAATGGAATCCATAGCAAGGGGTGCAGAATAGAGCACAGAGGAAAAAGGACGAATTTAGGAAGACATAAAGAGAGCATCAATAGTTAAGTCAGAACAGCACAAGAGATGGCAGTAGGGATTTAGTGGAAGAGAAACTTAAGAGAGGTCTAATGTTCCTAATATTAAACATATAAACATGGTAAGATTGAGCAAAAGAGGCAATTTGAGGTTACAAAGAAAAAGACGAGCCAAAAACAACGCCCAGATTGCGAGTTTAGGGAGTGTCCATAAGCTGCAGAGGAGGAAACATAATGGACAAGGGAGAAGGAATAGAAGGAGTAGCTGCAAAATATAAGATTTTGTTATATTTTGAATGAAGACACAGGAACCTAGAAGCCATCCAGGTTTGCACAGCACAAAGACAAGAAGAACGATAGGAGTGCATTTCATCAGTGAAAGTAAGAAAAGATAGAACTATCTGCATGTTGTCAGTGTACAGACGAATTAGAAACCAAAATCAAAGATCAATGACACCAGGGATGAGGCACATGAACAAAAAAAAGAAGAGGATCAATAACAGAACCCTAATGGACCCCATAAGAAAGAGGAAATGACTGAGAGAAAGAACCATTCCAAGAGACACTAAATGAATGTCCAAACAAGAACGAGTGAAATCAACAGATTATCAACTACCAAACTAGGAAATCAACTACTGCTTGTGCTTTAATTTATCACTGCTAGTCCCGCAGTCCTCTTTTTTTGTTTGTGAGGCTGAGCTTTCCCAGACCCACGTGCCGTTCTCCATGCATTTAGGTTCCTGAGTACACACACGCACAGCGGACGGGCGCAGCAGGCACACCATCAGCGAACCGAAGGCGCGCTTAAGGCAAGCCGTCTGTGCCCGTCCATGCACGGCTCGGGCACACTGGACAGAACGACAAACCTTCCAATACAGATATGCTACATAAAACTAGCGCTGCTACTCACACTTTGCTACTTTCCCTGGTGCCCATTGACACTATATGGCCACCAGGGTTTAAAACCCACCCTAAGATTATGGCCACTACCACTTCTGATAGACTCAAGTGCGGCATGCTGAACACTTGTTCGCTGGTAGCACACGCCGCACATTGCCATGATCTTGTTTCTGTCTACCAGTTTGACTTTCTTCTACTGACTGAAACCTGGTTGCAGGAATCCTCTGGCCCTTCCATTGCCCAGGCTTTGCACCCTGGCTACAGTTTGGTACATGCTGATCGCACTGCTGTTCATCCTGGCGTTGGAGTCGCTATTACGTATAAAGACACTTATACTACTCGGTGTAGCACTCCAGCCGACTCCCTCAGAATGGAGTGCCTCCTTGCACATATTACTACCTCACCTAAGTCTACTCAGACTATCTTAGTAGTATACCGCCCCCCTGGAGCGGATGCTACTTTTTGCACTGCCTTCCCAAAATTTATATCAGAGCTTATAAATAAATATCCCGATCTTTGGGTTGCCGGTGATTTTAAACTATCACCTAATACTTTTAACTCTAATCAGGCCACAACCTTTCTATCATCTATGGATGATTTAGGGCTCCCGCAGCTGATTACAGAGTCCACCCATCAACTAGGTAATACTCTTTGTCCCCTCCTATGGTCCGACCACTTCCTGATTCATTTTTCTCTACCTCACTATCCTTCTATCTCTCTGGCTTATAAACCTGCATGTCTTAGACGTGACTGGCAGAAAGTATCTAAATGGGAGCTTTCTAACTCGCTTATCAAACAACTTACGTCTACTAGCTCTCCTACTCTCACCACAGTGGAAAATGCTTTCTCTGAGGTGGCCGATTTAATGGCGCCTCTCAGATTGTCCAAAGGTGTTAAGCATAGATCAGAGCTGTGGTTCTCTGAAGAACTTAAGCTAATAAAAACTGGCCTGCAGACAAGCCAAAAGGAATTGGAGAATGTGCTATTTGCCATCGACTAAGCTCACTTTTCGCAACCTGCTGTCCGACTACCATCATGCTATCATCCTAGCTAAAAAGGTTTTTTTTTTGGTCCAAGGTAGATGCTGAAATAAATAAACCCAAGGCCCTCCTTGAATTGGTCAGCTCTCTTTCTGCTCTGACCAAAACAGGCACTGCGGTTACTCTATCCCAAACCCTGTGCAACTCTTTATCATATACTCTCTCTTCTAAAATCGAAACTATTTGTGCTGACATTGCTAAAGCAGCCCCCTCTACTATCGATCACGTGTGCTTTGTTGAGCTGCCTGCTTCTACAGCTCACTGGTCCTCTTTCCCTGTGTTCTCTGATCTCGAGATATTTAAGGCCATTCATGGTCTGAAATCTACATCAGCTGCAGATCCTATTCGCCTCACTCTGATCAAAGACACAGTTAGTGAGATTCTCCCTCATATTACCACTGTTATCAATGACTTCCTCCAAACCGGCATGATTCCCAGTCAACTGAAACATGCGCTAGTGCTTGCCTTACTGAAGAAGCCATCTCTTGACCATGAGATTATGGACCATTTTCGACCTATTTTTCTGCTTCCCTTCTCTATGAAGGTTCTTGAGGCCTTGGTCTCTCCTCTTCTTTCTTCGTTTTTTGAATCGTCTGGTTTCTTTGATCCCTTTCAATCTGGCATCTGTCCCGGAAGAGGAACTGAATCTGTCCTGAACTCTGTAATGGGCGATCTTTCCCGTCTAGTTGATCAGGGCGTGGTGGGAGCGGTACTGCTACTTGATCTGTCAGCCACGTTTGACAAGGTTGACCACCCTACTCTCCTGGCTCGGCTATCCGATGCTGGCATCTCAGGCCAAGTACTTGACTGGTTCCGAGCTTTTTTGTCTGACCAGACCAGCCAGTATATTTGCCCTCTTTCTGTTCTCTTCCTGGGCTGCTCTCATGTGGAGTCCCCCAGCATTCTGCTCTCTCTCCAATTCTTTTCAATATGTATATTCATCCTTTTCTGCTTCTTATCCTGTTGCATGGGTTCAGATATTATTCTTATGCCGACGATACGCAGATTTTGGTCTGGCTGGCTCTCACAAGAGCAGTCACTGTGACTTGACTAAGGAGCTGTCTGGAAGGTCTCAGCACCTGGATGGCGGCCAACTGGCTGGAGCTCAATGGATCAAAAACAGAGGTGCTGGTGGTGGGTACCACCAGCCCCCAATCTTTCTGGACCCCAGAGTTCTCGCCAGTTCCACTAGGTACCTTCCCTACGGCGGCTGCCTCAGTCAAAAATGTGGGTGTGACGTTATCATCCTCTTTATCTATGGAGCCCCAAGAGGGGGCCGCATGTAAGTCTGGACATTTTAAATTGCGTATATTACGCAGGTGCTCCCTTTTGTCCCGACTACACACCATGCCCACGTACGTGGTTGCTGCTCTTGTGCTGAGCACCACGGATTACTGCAACTATATGTACCTCGGTCAGCAAGACTACCTTACTAACCACCTCCAACTTCTTCAAAATTCCACTGCCCGTGTTGTGACGCATCCCCCTTTTTGAGCCCACATGACCCTGCTTCTCAGGCAACTGCAATGGCTGCCTATCGAGAAGCGCATCCTTTTAAAATCTATGTGGGTGGTGCATTGCGCTTTTTATAAGCAGAACACAGAATACATCCAGGCTAAATTTCCCTGCTATGTGCCGCCTCGCCCTGTGCACTCTCAGTCTGTTCTATTGATCACCATTCCCCGAGACAGACTCTCTCACATAGGCGGCTGCGCCTTTTCTATAATTGCCACAAAAACCTGGATCAGTCCCACGCTGTCGCTTCGTGCGGTCGTCAATCATATGGCTTTCCACCGAGCCTTAAAGACTCATCGATATTAGGCTGCTCCTGACTGCTGCTGCCTCCTGCTCTACCTAGCGCCAAGATACCTCCAGGTGTACGTGCGCTTTAGAAGTTTATATAACATAATATAACATAACAGAAATCAGATAGTCCAGAGAGAGTAGATCGAAAAATAGGGTGATCCACAGTGTCAAATATGGCACTTACATCAAGAAGAACAAAAATGGAAGAGTGTTTAACATGATGAGCATGGAGAATAGCGTTAGGTTCAGGAAGAAGTGCTGTCACAGTGGGAAAAACCAGAGCAGAATCCATATTGAGAAGGGGTGAACGACTATAAGCAATGAGAAACAGGCTAAATTTAAGATAGAAAAGACACTGAAGACATTTCTAAATATAGGGAAAGATCGAAATAGGGCGCAAATTACCAGGATCAGTAGGCTAAGGGAAGGATTTTTGAGCACAGAAGTAATAGTCACAGATTTAAAGCTAGAAGAATAGAAGCAGAAGGAGAGGGAAAAATTAAAAAGCGCTGTAAAAAAGGAAGAAATTAGGGAAACATTGATTAAACAAGAGAAGCAGGGAGAGGGTGAAGGCAAGTCCCTTTGTATGCACACTCCAAAATAATAACAACCCACTAGAGAAAGAAGCCCGGCGACTGTTGTAAGGATAACAAGGTTTAATTTAACAGATGCAAATATCAGCAACAGATTGCTGCTTGAGAGCGCTATGCTCTGCTGGTTACAAACAAATGCTTAAAAGGCAACAAAACATAATCACATATAGTACAAAATGATGCTGTTGATTGTTAGCACCCTGCACAAGGGCCTGTTCCATCGATAACGCCAGGTTACAATTGGTTGGTTCTTTCCTGTCGATCAGGATCCATGTGGGTCAGCTGGGATCATCCTTGCGGTGAAGGTCAGGGCACACATAAACAACATTGTTTCTTTCTAAACTAAACATGCTAAGCCTGGTTACTATATTATTGTGGCAGGCACCTGGGCAGCACGGGAAATGGTGCCAGGGGAAAGGGAGGATAAAATACAGTCATGCTGACCCACACATTCAGGGCTTTGTTGATACTGCGGTTCCAGCACTCAAGGTCTCCACCCGGGGTTTTGATCTTTCATTTATCTGTCCCTGCACCTTGTGATACAAGAGATGTGTTTTCATGCTTGGAAAAATACAGCAGCGCATGCTTAGATCTTCTGTGGACACTTGATTTGTGTTGGGCCAGGGGTGTTGTGCACATATTGGGAAATGCAAAGGTGTGGTTGTCGAGTCAGTGATGTGGGGCTGGCTCTGGACTGGCTGCCTGGTGTTAGAGGCTTACTGACAGTTTAGTGGAGATAAATGGACGCAGTGCGGAGCCTGGTCTTGTCTCACGCTCTTGCAGGGCGCATTCCTTTGGAAGATACTAAATATTTGCAACACTGGAAGGACGAGGGGGAAGTGAAGTTCTGTAGGAACAGGGCTCTGCAGCTTAATGAGATTGGGCATAGAGATCTGGGTTCATGGACGGTGCAATCATGCAAGCTCCTACTTTTTGGGCCTAGTACAAACATTGAGTCGTTTGCTATGTGTTTTCTAGTGCCACACATCTTTTGTAGGCAATACAGTGCCACAACACACAGGCCGATTCATGGAATAATTAGCGCGGCGCAAGTGGGCAAAAACGTGCGAATCGCAGTGGAATAGCGAAAATCGCAGTGCAAGTGCGAAAATCGCACGAAAAGCAGCGCACGTCGATTCATGGAAGTCCGTGCGCGAGAAAACCAGCGGATGTGCGATAAAAAAGTGTGCGGCGCACGTTGGCGCACAGGCCATCTAACAGCGTGCGCCAGGTCACAGCGAAAATCGCACAGGCCACAGCGAAATTCACACATAGCGCGGCGCACGCAACAAAAGTAGGCGGAACACGGGCATAACACTCGGAATGGGGAACAACTTGCCAAAACGTGGGCGTCACGGGGGAAGTACAGGGCACAAGTGCGCGGAACGCCCACACGCTCGCCTACAACACGTATTCATGGAATAGAATAGGGCAAAAAAGCGCACGCTCAAACCAGCGCACAGGCACAAACACGACCGCCACAAGAAAGCAGGCGGTAGCGTCTCTGCGGCTGTAAGAAATGTGCGCCAAAAGGTGCGCCAACAAATAGCACCTATATACTGCCATGATGAATGTCCTATACTGTGGCCCTCCAGGACAAATGACCTGCAAAGGGGTACCCACAAACACGGACACCCGCTGACAAAAAATATGTGTGCGTGTATACCGGGGTGCGCGGGAAGTCTCACACGCGATTTGGCCGGGTACGTGGATTTCAGGGGTGCGCGGGAAGTTCCACACGCGATTCCAGCAGGGTACGTGTATTTCAGGGGTGCGCGGGAAGTTCCACACGCGATTGGCCCAGTGCGAGAAGGGTACGTGTATTTCAGGGGTGCGCGGGAATTTCCACACGCGATTTCAGCAGGGTACGTGTATTTCAGGGGTGCGCGGGAAGTTCCACACGCGATTTCATCAGGGTAAGTGTATTTCAGGGGTGCGCGGGAAGTTCCACACGCGATTGGCCCAGTGCGAGCAGGGTACGTGTATTTCAGGGGTGCGCGGGAATTTCCACACGCGATTTCAGCAGGGTACGTGTATTTCAGGGGTGTGCGGGAAGTTCCACACGCGATTTCATCAGGGTACGTGTATTTCAGGGGTGCGCGGGAAGTTCCACACGCGGTTGGCCCAGTGCGAGCAGGGTACGTGTATTTCAGGGGTGCGCGGGAATTTCCACACGCAATTTCAGCAGGGTACGTGTATTTCAGGGGTGCGCGGGAAGTTCCACACGCGATTTCATCAGGGTACGTGTATTTCAGGGGTGCGCGGGAAGTTCCACACGCGATTGGCCCAGTGCGAGCAGGGTACGTGTATTTCAGGGGTGCGCGGGAATTTCCACACGCGATTTCAGCAGGGTACGTGTATATCAGGGGTGCGCGGGAAGTTCCACACGCGATTTCAGCAGGGTACGTGTATTTCAGGGGTGCGCGGGAAGTTCCACACGCGATTTCAGCAGGGTACGTGTATTTCAGGGGTTCTGGGGAGTACCACACGTGAATTGGCCGTGTGGGCCCTTCCAGGTGTACGCTCCACAACCTCCAGGAACCCTGCAGGCAGCCCACACCACGGGGGACTACCCTGCACCCATGCTCATGTCCCGCAGGCAGCCCATCCACCATGGGCATGCCCCCCAGCCAACCCACATGTCACCTTGCACTACTGATCAACAATGCATGTCTCCCACCACCCCCACCCCCCTGCCACCATGGGCAGCCTCCACCAGGCCCCCACTCATGTCTCCCACCAACCCCACCCCCTGCCACCATGGGCAGCCTCCACCAGGCCCCCACTCATGTCTCCCACCACCCCCACCCCCCAGCAGTGCAGGGGCAGCCTCCACCAGGCCCCCACTCATGTCTCCCACCACCCCCACCCCCCAGCAGTGCAGGGGCAGCCTCCACCAGGCCCCCACTCATGTCTACCACCACCCCCACCCCCCAGCAGTGCAGGGGCACCCTCCACCAGGCCCCCACTCATGTCTCCCACCACCCCCACCCCCCAGCCACCAGGGGCACCCTCCACCAGGCCCCCACCCATGTCTCCCACCACCCCCACCCCCCAGCAGTGCAGGGGCAGCCTCCACCAGGCCCCCACTCATGTCTACCACCACCCCCACCCCCCAGCAGTGCAGGGGCACCCTCCACCAGGCCCCCACTCATGTCTCCCACCACCCCCACCCCCCAGCCACCAGGGGCACCCTCCACCAGGCCCCCACCCATGTCTCCCACCACCCCCACCCCCCAGCAGTGCAGGGGCAGCCTCCACCAGGCCCCCACTCATGTCCCCTATCACCCCCACCCCCCAGCAGTGCAGGGGCAGCCTCCACCAGGCCCCCACTCATGTCTACCACCACCCCCACCCCCCAGCAGTGCAGGGGCACCCTCCACCAGGCCCCCACTCATGTCTCCCACCACCCCCACCCCCCGCCACCAGGGGCACCCTCCACCAGGCCCCACCCATGTCTCCCACCACCCCCACCCCCAGCAGTGCAGGGGCAGCCTCCACCAGGCCCCCACTCATGTCTACCACCACCCCCACCCCCCAGCAGTGCAGGGGCACCCTCCACCAGGCCCCCACTCATGTCTCCCACCACCCCCACCCCCCAGCCACCAGGGGCACCCTCGACCAGGCCCCCACCCATGTCTCCCACCACCCCCACCCCCCAGCAGTGCAGGGGCAGCCTCCACCAGGCCCCCACTCATGTCCCCTATCACCCCCACCCCCCAGCAGTGCAGGGGCAGCCTCCACCAGGCCCCCACTCATGTCTACCACCACCCCCACCCCCCAGCAGTGCAGGGGCACCCTCCACCAGGCCCCCACTCATGTCTCCCACCACCCCCACCCCCCAGCCACCAGGGGCACCCTCCACCAGGCCCCCACCCATGTCTCCCACCACCCCCACCCCCCAGCAGTGCAGGGGCAGCCTCCACCAGGCCCCCACTCATGTCCCCTATCACCCCCACCCCCCCGCCACCAGGGGCACCCTCCACCAGGCCCCCACCCATGTCTCCCACCACCCCCACCCCCTAGCCACCATGGGCACCCTCCACCAGGCCCCCACCCATGTCTCCCACCACCCCCAACCCCCAACAGAGCAGGGGCAGCCTCCACCAGGCCCACACTCATGTCCCCTATCACCCCCACCCCCCTGCCACCAGGGGCAGCCTCCACCAGGCCCCCACCCATGTCTCCCACCACCCCCAGCCACCAGGGGCACCCTCCACCAGGCCCCCACCCATGTCTCCCACCACCCCCACCCCCCAGCCACCAGGGGTACCCTCCACCAGGCCGCCACCCATGTCTCCCACCACCCCCACCCCCCAGCCACCATGGGCACCCTCCACCAGGCCCCCACCCATGTCTCCCACCACCCCCACCCCCCAGCAGAGCAGGGGCAGCCTCCACCAGGCCCCCACTCATGTCCCCTATCACCCCCACCCCCCCGTCACCAGGGGCACCCTCCACCAGGCCCCCACCCATGTCTCCCACCACCCCCACCCCCCAGCCACCAGGGGCACCCTCCACCAGGCCCCCACTCATGTCTCCCACCACCCCCACCCCCCAGCAGTGCAGGGGCAGCCCCCACCAGGCCCCCACTCATGTCTCCCACTCATGTCTCCCACCACCCCCACCCCCCAGCAGTGAAGGGGCAGCCTCCACCAGGCCCCCACTCATGTCCCCTATCACCCCCACCCCCCCGCCACCAGGGGCACCCTCCACCAGGCCCCCATCCATGTGTCCCACCACCCCCACCCCCCAGCAGTGCAGGGGCAGCCTCCACCAGGCCCCCACCCATGTCTCCCACCACCCCCACCCCCCAGCCACCAGGGGCACCCTCCACCAGGCCCCCACTCATGTCTCCCACCACCCCCACCCCCCAGCAGTGCAGGGGCAGCCCCCACCAGGCCCCCACTCATGTCTCCCACCACCCCCACCCCCCAGCCACCATGGGCACCCTCCACCAGGCCCCCACCCATGTCTCCCACCACCCCCAACCCCCAGCAGTGCAGGGGCAGCCTCCACCAGGCCCCCACTCATGTCCCCTATCACCCCCACCCCCCCGCCACCAGGGGCAGCCTCCACCAGGCCCCCACCCATGTCTCCCACCACCCCCACCCCCCAGCCACCATGGGCACCCTCCACCAGGCCCCCACCCATGTGTCCCACCACCCGCACCCCCCAGCAGTGCAGGGGCAGCCTCCACCAGGCCCCCACTCATGTCCCCTATCACCCCCACCCCCCCGCCACCAGGGGCACCCTCCACCAGGCCCCCATCCATGTGTCCCACCACCCCCACCCCCCAGCAGTGCAGGGGCAGCCTCCACCAGGCCCCCACCCATGTCTCCCACCACCCCCACCCCCCAGCCACCAGGGGCACCCTCCACCAGGCCCCCACTCATGTCTCCCACCACCCCCACCCCCCAGCAGTGCAGGGGCAGCCCCCACCAGGCCCCCACTCATGTCTCCCACCACCCCCACCCCCCAGCCACCATGGGCACCCTCCACCAGGCCCCCACCCATGTCTCCCACCACCCCCACCCCCCAGCAGTGCAGGGGCAGCCTCCACCAGGCCCCCACTCATGTCCCCTATCACCCCCACCCCCCCGCCACCAGGGGCAGCCTCCACCAGGCCCCCACCCATGTCTCCCATCACCCCCACCCCCCCAGTCACCAGGGGCACCCTCCACCAGGCCCCCACTAGTGTCTCCCACCACCCCCACCCCCCACCATCCAGGGGCACCCTCCACCAGGCCCCCACTCATGTCTCCCACCACCCCCACCCCCCAGCAGTGCAGGGGCAGCCCCCACCAGGTCCTCACAATCCCCAATCATGTGCGTAATGGACAGCCTCCACAGCCAAAAAGCCCTACCAAGTAACCCATTCACCCACATGGAAATGGAAATCACATGTTACACCCCCAATGTTCATTAAGCTAATGAACCCATGTCCGTCACACACAATGGTTGCAATTGAATGGGAAAACACACAACATGACATGCATGAAACCAATGAGATGATACCACACAGTGAAGTATGGAAACAAAATTGTATTGAAAAAATATAAAGAATGCTAAAGAAAGAAAACAAACTACAATGTGAATGAGAAAAAAAAGCTGCATGTCCGTATAAAAACACAAAACTGAAAATCAGAATCCAAAAAATATTTGCCCAAAGTCAAAAGTTAAAAAATCTCCATGCAATAAAGAACTATGTAAAAAACTACCAAGGGTCCATGAGCCCAACTGAACAAAGGAAACCTACTAAAAAACCTACCTAAAAATCAACTATATACAAAAAGTGGAGCAGTGTCCGTCGACTCCAAATCATAATAAGAAAGAAAGGAAACCTAAAACTAAAGAACTATATACAAAGGCGGCGGGCAAGTCCAGCGGCTCACTCCGTGGTGTCCCGGGCCAGGGCATCATCGAACTCCTGTTCGATGTCCCGGAGGCGGTCCAGTTCCATGGCCCCGAGGGTCCGCAGGGACGACGCCGTGTCCTCCTCAAACCCCCTGCGGATTGCCTCGAGGCACTCGGCCCGCCTCAGGGCCCTCCGCATGGAGTTCTCCGCCCTGACCATTGTGAGCCGCGCCTCTTCCGCCCGCCGCCGCTCCGCACCTAAGGCGTGGCCCAACAGCTGCCACACAGAAGACACTCTCTGTCCTGGGTCCCCCTGCCCTCCGGCCGATGCCTGCCCCTCTGATGTCGAAAGCCCCGAGCCTTCATGTCTCCCACCATGTTGCTGCTGCTGCTGCTCTGCCTCTGCCCGTGCACTGCCTCCTGCTGCCTGCACATTCTCCGCCGGCTGGGGTGCAGTTGTTGATGTGGCCACCCCTGCTGGACCTCCGACTCCCGACTGTGGCAGGGATGCCTCCTCCACCAGCCTGGCCGCACCGTCAGAGGCAGCTCCACAGGGCACCCAGGTGACTGATGGGTGGGAAGATGGCACAGAGGACGACTGGCACGTAGGGGGTCCAGTTGAGGAGGGGGTCGGAGCAAGCCCCATCAGATGGAGGAATCCGGCCTGGGTGACCTGTCCCAGCAGGCTGACGTGGTCAACGAGCCATTCGAGATGACGTGCAGTCTCTCCATGAAAAGACTGCAGGTCACCTCGCATGGCCCGTTGACGCAATGCCACACCAGCCAGGACAGGCTCAACCCGGACCTGGATGGCCACGTCCGCAGGCAGAGGAAGGCCAGTTGACGTCAGCTCATCCCCTGCCTGAAAATGGGTCTGGACGTAGGCATCCCTGCTGGTGCAAGATGATGCAGGGACAGGATCGGGGACAGGATTGCACACAGGCACCTCTGCGGCCGCCTGTGCTGCCTCCTGTCCCTGGTTCTGCTCTGCACCACTAGCACCAGTGGGATCCCCA
Organism: Ambystoma mexicanum; assembly: GCF_040938575.1. Classification (NCBI taxonomy): domain Eukaryota; kingdom Metazoa; phylum Chordata; class Amphibia; order Caudata; family Ambystomatidae; genus Ambystoma; species Ambystoma mexicanum. Next base: position 929,213,172 of record NC_090921.1, on the reverse strand, counting down.
CCTCCAGACCCCGTCTCTGTTGCTTGCACGGCCCCCTCCTCCACCAAACCCCCCACCAACCTGGATGACTCCGTGCCATCTTCCCCTGTTGGGCCCTGTGGGGTCCCAGCTGCCCCTTCTGCTGCCGAGGAGTCCAACTGCAACCTCCGCCTCATGGACCTCCTCCCGGCAGCTGCGGCCTGGGATGCGGCACCGGACTCCTCACTCCCCGACGAGATGACAACACGGGAGGGGAGCCGGGCCTTGCGTCTCCGGCTGGCGGTCGGATCCCCGGCGCTGTGCTCCACAGCACCTTCTCCGCCCTCTTCATCAGTTGACGCTGCAGACAGGGAGAAACAAAACACAGGCATCAGGGCACTGTACAATGGACACATACACGCATGACAGTTGCACATGAGTGGCATTGGCAAACCTCAGACATGTCATCACAATCCCCAACACACATGTCATTGCAACTCACACACATGAGCCATACCACAGCCATATCGCAACTGCCACCACCATCCCTACACATACAACAGCATCAGCAGCCAAAGGGGAGCCAGACATCACATGCAACACAGGAAGTGCACCACACATGTACACACAGCACCACACTTGCATGCATGTCTACACCTATGCCAAGTGTTGCACTGTTCAGACGGGCATCCATGTCACATCTGCCAATCAGGCTTCCACATACCGCTGTCACATGCATCCATGTTGCATCACTGTTGCACCCTTGACAAATACACACACATGCACATGTACACAGTGCTCATACATGCAGCCGAAAACAACATACATGCCTGACATCACGGACATGTCTACTTACATACACATTCATCCAAACATGTGTGCATGCACAACTGCATTTGCCATGCAAGCCCACACACACAAGCACCATCCATGTCTCACACATTACAGCCCTCGCATGTGTCACGGCCCTGTACACCCCCACCCATACTCGACCCCATACAAACAGATGTGCAACCGGCACAATGCCGAATAATCACCACAGGCACTGCTCACAATCAGGATGCATGTACACTCACCGCTCGACTCCAGACGGGTCTGCTTCTCTAGGACCTGGACGTGGAGGGCTGGGGATATGCGTTCCAGGACCCCCATCTGTTCTTCCGATAAGTAGCCCCGGCGCCCCTTGGCATCCGCTGCCTTCAAGAGGCGCCGGGCCTTGTTCAGGGTCCTGGACCTGAAGTCCTCCCAGCGCTTCCTGACATGTTGTAAGTCCCGGACTGCCACCCCCTCCGCGTTGATGGCAGTCACGATGTCAGTCCAGATCCGAGTCCGTCCTTCCTTGTCGCCGCGGGAACTTCCGAAGAGGGCATCATACTGCCCCAGGACTTGCTCCACCAGGACACCAACTTCGGTGGCACTGAAGCTGGTGCCCCTCTGCCTCTCTGGCCGGGGTTTGTCAGTGGTCACAGATGGTGTTTGCCCCGAAATGACAACCCCAGAGGCAGGAGTGGGTGGGCAACTGGGTACTGGGGCTGGGCTGTGGAGCGATGGAATTCCAGTCGGGAGTCTTCCGTTCCAGCAGGGGTGGTCACAGCAACAGCACCCCTGGGTGATGTGCAGGCAGCAAATGGCAGTGCACGTGGGCAGCAGGCAGTCAGGCAGCAGCAGATGGCAGGTGGGAGCGTGCTCGGGGCTCTGGGGGGCAGTAGTCCGGCCTTCTGGGCAGGAGCGTGGTCTTCCGTGTGCTTACGCGTGGCCAGCTTGGTACGGAGTAATTTGGCACGTGAAAATCCTGCACGTCAGCGTGAAAACCGAGGAAAGGCCCTTAGCGCGTAAGTGCGTCAGCACGCATACGCGAATCTATTGGACCAAAGGCCCTCAGCGCGTAAGCGCGTCTGTGACGTGACCCGCACGGGTGTTTCCCACACAGCACATGATGACAGAGCACACGTGGAAAGACTGCACGTCAGAGTGTCATCGCGTGTAATTGGACAGCTTGGACAGCACGGCAGAGTCTCATTGCGTGTAATTGGACAGCACGTCAGGGTGTCATCGCGTGTAATTGGACAAAAGTGCGCGTACACGCGATTGTCCTATGTACGTGTATATCAGGTGTGCGCGGACACTTACACACGCAAGTACGTCAGCGCACCTGTATCCCGGTGTGCGCGGGAATTTCCACACGCTATTGGACTGGGTACTGGATTTCAGGGGTGCGCGGGTCACACGCTCGCCTACAACACGCGCAACGCATTAATTTGCACGCTAAAAAAATCAGACCCAGGATGAACATACCGTTCCTAGCAGCAGTGGGCGTGGCCTACCAAAGGAGGAGGAGGAGGAGGATAGTCAGGGCCAGAATATTCACACCCAGAACCAGCCTTTTCGGGATGCCTGATGACCAGGTGCATGGGAGGTACAGGTTTCCACCACACATCATACTGGACCTGGTGAGTGAGTGGGAGGATGACCTCACATCACCCACCCTGTGCTCCCAAGCACTCAGCCCCCTGGAGAAGGTCCTCAATGTACTGCACTTGTTAGCCACTAGATCATTTCAGCGGACAAGTGCCATTGTGGGTGGTGTATCACAGGCCACCCAGTCACGCTGCCCACACTAGGTCTTGAACATCATCACTGCACGCCCATCAGTCCGCAGGCACATATACCTGCCCAGAACCCCTGCAGAAAGGCATGCTGCCGCCCTGGATTTCGACGCTGTGGCACGATTCCCCAAAGTGCTAGGTGCCATCGACTGCACTCATGTGGCTCTACGTCCCCCCAGGGCTTCTGAGCACATCTATAGGAACCGCAAGCACTGGCATTCCATCAACGTGCAGGTAGTATGTAATGCCAAGGGAATCATCACCTCAGTATATGCCAACTATCCCGGGTCCACCCACGACAGCTTCATTTACCAAATGTCCACCCTAAGCCGGGACCTAGAAGCTGGGCGGCATGGCGATACATGGCTGCTTGGTGCGTATGAATGCCACTGCACATGCATGCATGTCAGATACTGAGCAAGGTCACAACCCCACCAATGATACCAATCACCACCTCCACAGGGGACAGTGCCTACCCTCTCAGCCCCCACATGATGACGCCAATTCGGAACCCCACCACGCCACCCCAGGTAAGATATAACGCAGGCCACATTACAACCCGGGGCATAGTGGAGCGCACATTCGGAGTGCTGAAGTCACGCTTTTGCTCCCTTAACCGTTCTGGCGGGCAGCTGTTGTACGCTCCCCCAGTAGTGTGCAGGATCATAGTGGCAGCATGTGTCCTGCACAACGTTGCAACACGCCGGGGCCTGGCCGTGGACATGGTGGTGCCCCCCCATCCCCAACCACATGCACAGCCGCTGCGCATGGGAGGGGAAAGGGCACGGGGGGAGGCAGCCCGTACACAGCTAGTGGCTAATTACTTCACATAGAAATCACACCCCTGTGGAGAGCACACTGCCCTGCCACATTCCATCTGACAATCAATGATGACTCAACCTGACACTGACCCTGAATGTCTGGAGAAAGAACCGTGAAAACCATATCAGCCTGAGATTGTTCACCTGGAAGTGTCACAATGTGTGCATCCCTACCCACACAGACACCACCAATGCAGTTTTGTGAAGTTGCACATTCAAGCAGCTAAAATGAATACCCACTTGCAAAAGGCAACAAGAGGACAGTGCCATGTCAGCCAACCCAACCCAAGCACCGCCACACCACACACCGTGCCATGTCATGCTATTTGCAGGTAAACAAAGTAATCCACACAACATGACACTAGTGTCACAATGTACAGTGTCCCTATTAGATACTTGCAACACCTGAAATGCTCACAGTAATGCCGGACCAACAACAAACTTGAGCACGTACTACCATTAACATGACATCACTAATGTTAAATATTAGTAGTCTCACCACCTGGAAATGCCTGCACTCCCACCACTACCAACTGTGCAGTGTTGGCGCCATGTAGAGTTGTAGGTGCACTGCTGCCAACATAGACCACATCTCCAGACTAGAGGTCCTTGTGTAGACATGAGGAAGGGACCTGCAAATTGGGAGGTAGACACAGAAGATGAGTTACACATCAATGCAACATGCAGTGTACAACACAACAGCAATATGCACTAGGAATGTATACACAGTATTGACTACAGACTGCCCACACATCTCATGGGAGTCCAACGTCACTGTGTAATTCACTGTCACTTGGGCACACCCTTTGCAAGCTCATGGAAACGGGAAGCGTGTGTGTGACTCAAACCCAAGCATCTGAACCAAATACATTACAAGCCTGCATGTGCCCAGCCACAATGCAGCGTATGCCCACAGGAACCACGGAAGCCAACAAATCGTCCCAAAAAAATAGGGAATAAAATAAATAAAAATAAAAATAAAAATAAAAAAAAATCAAAAATGGCCATTGAAGGGCCCGGGGGGGTTGGGGAGGCCACCCAGGAGGTCCGAGGACAGGATGCACACCAGAACCCACCTGCGTGGATCCTGGGAAAAAAAAACACCTCCATGGGCTCATGGCCCACACGGCTACCCTATTGTGGGAGTATCACTGCTGTCGCTATTATCACCCTGTGCAGCTGCATCCAGAGGTGGTTGCACTATGGGAGGCAGCCCACGCAAGGCCCTACTCTGCTCCTCCATGGCTGCAAGCATGCGGGTGTGGTAGGTCTGGTTCTGGAGGATGAGTGTGCGGAGGTCCCCATGCAACAACTCACGGGATGCCCGGACCTCCGCCCTCGTTGCCTGCATCTCAGCTGAGAGCGTACGGGTGAGACGCTCCAGCTGCTGTTCTGTCCTTTGGTGTGTTGAAGCCTCAAGCTCAACAAGAGTCGTCCTGAGGTGAAGGAGCTCCTGCCTCAGGGCTTCCCTGTGGCCCTGGGACTCAATGGAGATGGCCTCCTGCAGAGTCGCCAGTGCCGCCCGCCTGTCCCTGTTGGACCCCAACATGTCCTCCCTGTGTGACTGGCAGATGGAGTCGGTTGCCTGCTCTAGTCGCTCCATCAGCCTTTCGGGGGGGACAATGGAAGTGGCCACCCTATCCATGGCCTGAGCCATCATCTCGGATGATGCTGCCTGTTGGGTTGCCATATCGTAAATGGATTGCTCCCATGCGGTATTGCCAGGTGGCGTACGGCCACCACGTCGGCGGGCACCACACCTGTCTGGGGCAAGGCGAACTGCGCCTTGCTGTGCCGGCACTGCCTGAGGCTGCAGGACTGCATTCCCCCTCTGATCTGCTGGCCCAGGAACAGGATCAGATGTCGCGGAGTGTGACCCTGCATCCGTAACCACCAAAGGCATAGCTGCCAACACTGACATCCCCATTGAGGGTTCTGACCCTGGTGCAGGTGCGTGAGACAGAACAGAATCCCTCCCTGGAACACTCACCTGCGACGGCACGTAGGTCTCATCCGAATCAACACCTGAGTACAGCTCGGGGGAGGTGCAGCCAGAGACACCCCTTGAGAGCAGGACCTGCAGCACTTGTGGGTTCTCACCTACCACCACACCACGTCCCTCACTGGTGGTTGGTCGGCCCTCGGACCCCTCCTGGGTCTGCACCATCTCCACAACCCCAGCAGTATCAGGTGCGTCTTCCCCTGCAAAGACATTAAAACAAAGAAATGGAAACAGGCATTAGCACCATGGCACACAATGAGGGCTGAGAAGCAAGAGAACCAGTACTTGTTTGACACATGTCCCACATGACTAAAACCCTCCCATGCATGCACCCTCACTGCGTATGAAGGGCAGGCAAATGGCACACACTGATGACACCAAGATGGAAGATGAACACATTTTCTGCATGCTGCCTGGCAGTGGCATCACACATTGGCCTGTGATTGGCAGGTAAAACACACATGCCATCACACAGATGGCATGTACCATTGCTATTGAGTGAAGATGGAGAGGAGGGCAGCACCTATTCATTCAGTCCAGTTCCCGCATGTAATAGCTTTTCTAATTCAAACAGGTCAGATTCTTCACCTGGAGCTGCCAGTCCGAAATGGGGCAATTGCACAGGGACATGTTTGTACAAATGATATCCAGGTAACAAAGTCACTCCACTTTACCATAGCCATGTCAGACATGTGACTAGAGGACTGCGACATGCCTAGTAATAGTGGTGGAATGCAAACAATCTGAATAAATGAACAGTGAAAAATCAAGCAACAATGTTGTGGCAAGGTGACACTTCAAGGGCAACTGGCGTGCAGTTGGGCTAGATGTCTACTGTTGGCAGAAGGGGTACTGCTATGGCCAAATGCAGCTGCGCAGGATGTATTGCATGAAGCACATGGCTGACCCATACGACTCAGGCGCACACACTCTCACCTGTCACACAAACAGAAGCCCTCACACACACCATGCACATGGATGACACACACATGCATGTGCACTCACCGGACAATGCCTCGTAATCAGCCAGATCTCCCACGCCTTGGATCTGTTCCTCCGTGACGTAGGTCCCAGCGACTGACTCATGTGGAGTGAGTTCCATGTCTACTACTGGAGACCCACCTCCAGTCACTAGAGTTCCGGCATGACTTGAGGCCAGCTTACTCTTTGCCCTGCGCTTTAGGTCATTCCAGCGCTTATAGCAATCATTGGCTGTGCGCCTCACGATTCCAAGGGCACTTACGATGTCCGCAACGGTCTGCCAGTGTGCCTGGCGTTGTGCAGGTGTGTTCTTGGATCCTGCAACAATGACCATCTCGTTGTCATGTGCGGACACATACTCGACAAGTGCATTCAGTTCGTCATCCGTGAAGCTGGGCTTCCTGGATGGGCCGGACTGTGTAGCCGTGTCTGGGGCATCAGCCTGTGCCGGACGAGCACTCTTCCTCTTCCGCTTGGAAGGTGGTGGTGATCCTGAGTGTCCTGCGCCGCTCTGGACACTAGGGGCAGGAGCCCTGGTGGACTCTGTATCAGGAGTGTGGGATTGCACACTCAGCATGGGAGTTGGTGCAGGCATTGGCTCTAGTGTGATGGTGTCAGGGGGAATGTCAGCAGCATGGACTATGACCGACACTGTCTGGGCTGGGTGTGTGAGGGCTGGGGTGGATGGAGCCGCAGCTGCCCCTGCAGCCTCTCCGCCCTGCCTACTTGGTGCAGCAGATGACCTTGCTGCCCAGATGCAAGTGGCATGGTGACATCAACGTGCACCAGCGCACGTGTCATAGGCATGCTGACCTGGAAGTCAGCCATGGAGTCAGCCAGGTCTGGTGCCACAATGGGCTGGTCCAACAAGCTCTGAGCATGGATGGTGTCAGCCACATCAGCCTCAACAGGAGGGGGGGGGGATTATGGGTGCCCTTGACTGGTCCTCCACACATGGGGGGACAGGCTCACCCTGCAAGTAACGACCACGTCCCCTACCGGATCCACCACGGCCACCACTTGTGGCTCTTCCACCTTTGCCACCCTTACGGAATCCTCGCCTCCCAGCCATGGCACTGATGTTAATGTGCGTATGGGAGTGGCGGTAAAATATTGTCCTGGGCATTTGGGGGTCAAAGGGGTTGGGTACCAGATGGTAATTGTACCCTAGTGCTCTTGCAAGGCTGATTGTAACCCCTGGGGAAAGATGACGGGTCACGCTACACACAGGAGCGCCAAAAAAAGGGGATGACGTGCACGCAACCCCTCCTAGACCACGTGTGCAGAAAGAAAAACCTGCACTACGCTGTGGCACCCAGTAACACAAGAATGAACGTATGCGTGTCACACGCAGCCTAGAATGACCTCTGAAGGGGTAGGCTACACACGGGGCAAGCACAGATGTTAGATACGTGCGTGACTCACCGTCTGCCAGGTAAAAGAGCGTGAAAAAGGAGCGCGTTTGGTTGGCAACACCCCCGCCAAAGGAAGATTTGTACGCTGTCTGAGGAGACAGGACAACAGTAGAAGGGAACACTGTTTGAGGGAACAGGCCCAGGTAAACCAGTGAAAGAGAAAAAAGAGAAAAAGCTGTCAGAGGTAACAGGGAATACGAACTTGAAAAGCCGTGAAGTAAATCGCGTGTGAAACGACAAGAAGTACAGAATTCACCCACTCGCTCTCCACGAAAAGCACGTACAAGGAAATGGTGTTCTACGCGTACCTTTTATACAGGCCCACACGTCCAGCGTCACTTACGCGGCGTGTACGCGCTAGGGCCATTTCCACCAATTACACGCTTTGTCACTTCTGCGTGTAGGGCCATTTCCACCAATCACACGCGATTACACTCTGACGTGCAGTCTTTCCACGTGTGCTCTGTCATCACGTGCTGTGTGGGAAACACCCGTGCGGGTCACGTCACAGACGCGCTTACGCGCTGAGGGCCTTTGGTCCAATAGAATCGCGTATGCGTGCTGACGCGCTTACGCGCTAAGGGCCTTTCCTCGGTTTTCACGCTGACGTGCAGGATTTTCACGTGCCAAATCACTCCGTACCAAGCTGGCCACGCGTAAGCACATGGAATACCACGCTCCTGCCCGGAAGGCCGAACTACTGCCCCCCAGAGCCCCGAGCACACTCCCACCTGCCATCTGCTGCTGCCTGACTGCCTGCTGCCCCTGCACTGCTGGGGGGTGGGGGTGGTGGTAGACATGAGTGGGGGCCTGGTGGAGGGTGCCCCTGCACTGCTGGGGGGTGGGGGTGGTGGTAGACATGAGTGGGGGCCTGGTGGAGGCTGCCCCTGCACTGCTGGGGGGTGGGGGTGGTGGGAGACATGAGTGGGGGCCTGGTGGAGGGTGCCCCTGGTGGCTGGGGGTGGTGGGAGACATGGGTGGGGGCCTGGTGGAGGCTGCCCCTGCACTGCTGGGGGGTGGGGGTGCAGGGGGACATGAGCAGGTGTGCAGGGTAGTCCCCTGTTTTGTGGGCTGCCTGCAGGGGCCGTCGAGGGTGTACAGGGAACACCTGTGAGGACCCACCCAGCCTAATCGCGTGCGGAACTTCCCGCGCACCCCTGAAATACACGCGCCCAGGCTATTCGCGTGTGGAACTTCCCGCGCACCCCTGAAATACACGCGCCCAGGCTATTCGCATGTGGAACTTCCCGCACACCCCTGAAATACACGCGCCCCGGCTATTCGCGTGTGGAACTTCCCGCGCACCCCTGAAATACACGTACCCTGCTGAAATCGCGTGTAAAACTTCCCGCGCACCCCTGAAATACACGTGCCCAGGCTATTCGCGTGTGGAACTTCCCGCGCACCCCTGAAATACACGCGCCCAGGCTATTCACGTGTGGAACTTCACGCGCACCCCTGAAATACACGTACCCTGCTGAAATCGCGTGTAAAACTTCCCGCGCACCCCTGAAATACACGCGCCCCGGCTATTCGCGTGTGGAACTTCCCGCGCCCCCCTGAAATACACGTACCATGCTGAAATCGCGTGTAAAACTTCCCGCGCACCCCTGAAATACACGCGCCCAGGCTATTCGCGTGTGGAACTTCCCTCGCACCCCTGAAATACACGCGCCCAGGCTATTCGCGTGTGGAACTTCCCGCGCACCCCTGAAATACACGCGCCACGGCTATTCGCGTGTGGAACTTCCCGCGCACCCCTGAAATACACGCGCCCAGGCTATTCGCGTGTGGAACTTCCCGCGCACCCCTGAAATACACGCGCCCCGGCTATTCGCGTGTGGAACTTCCCGCGCACCCCTGAAATACACGTACCCTGCTGAAATTGCGTGTAAAACTTCCCGCGCACCCCTGAAATACACGCGCCCAGGCTATTCGCGTGTGGAACTTCCCGCGCACCCCTGAAATACACGCGCCCAGGCTATTCGCGTGTGGAACTTCACGCGCACCCCTGAAATACACGTACCCTGCTGAAATCGCGTGTAAAACTTCCCGCGCACCCCTGAAATACACGCGCCCCGGCTATTCGCGTGTGGAACTTCCCGCGCACCCCTGAAATACACGTACCCTGCTGAAATCGCGTGTAAAACTTCCCGCGCACCCCTGAAATACACGCGCCCCGGCTATTCGCGTGTGGAACTTCCCGCGCACCCCTGAAATACACGTAGCACGCTGGGAGACATGAGTGGGGGCCTGGTGGAGGGTGCCCCTGGATGGTGGGGGGTGGGGGTGGTGGGAGACATGAGTGGGGGCCTGGTGGAGGGTGCCCCTGGATGGTGGGGGGTGGGGGTGGTGGGAGACATGAGTGGGGGCCTGGTGGAGGCTGCCCCTGTTGGCTGGGGGATGGGGGTGGTGGGAGACATGGGTGGGGGCCTGGTGGAGGGTGCCCCTGCACTGCTGGGGGGTGGGGGTGGTGGGAGACATGAGTGGGGGCCTGGTGGAGAGTGCCCCTGGATGCTGGGGGCTGGGGGTGGTGGGAGACATGAGTGGGGGCCTGGTGGAGGGTGCCCCTGCACTGCTGGGGGGTGGGGGTGCAGGGGGACATGAGCAGGTGTGCAGGGTAGTCCCCTGTTTTGTGGGCTGCCTGCAGGGGCCGTCGAGGGTGTACAGGGAACACCTGTGAGGACCCACCCAGCCTAATCGCGTGTGGAACTTCCCGCGCACCCCTGAAATACACGCGCCCAGGCTATTTGCGTGTGGAACTTCCCGCGCACCCCTGAAATACACGCGCCCAGGCTATTCGCGTGTGGAACTTCCCGGGCACCCCTGAAATACACGCGCCCAGGCTATTCGTGTGTGGAACTTCCCGCGCACCCCTGAAATACACGTACCCTGCTGAAATGCGTGTAAAACTTCCCGCGCACCCCTGAAATACACGCGCCCTGGCTATTCGCGTGTGGAACTTCCCGCGCACCCCTGAAATACACGTACCCTGCTGAAATTGCGTGTAAAACTTTCCGCGCACCCCTGAAATACACGCGCCCAGGCTATTCGCGTGTGGAACTTCCCGCGCACCCCTGAAATACACATGGCACGCTGGGAGACATGAGTAGGGGCCTGGTGGAGGGTGACCCTGGATGGTGGGGGGTGGGGGTGGTGGGAGACATGAGTGGGGGCCTGGTGGAGGGTGCCCCTGGATGGTGGGGGGTGGGGGTGGTGGGAGACATGAGTGGGGGCCTGGTGGAGGGTGCCCCTGGATGGTGGCGGGTGGGGGTGGTGGGAGACATGAGTGGGGGCCTGGTGGATGCTGCCCCTGGTGGCTGGGGGGTGGGGGTGGTGGGAGACATGGGTGGGGGCCTGGTGGAGAGTGCCCCTGGATGCTGGGGGGTGGGGGTGGTGGGAGACATGAGTGGGGGCCTGGTGGAGGGTGCCCCTGCACTGCTGGGGGGTGGTGGGAGACATGGGTGGGGGCCTGGTGGAGGCTGCCCCTGCACTGCTGGGGGGTGGGGGTGCAGGGGGACATGAGCAGGTGTGCAGGGTAGTCCCCTGTTTTGTGGGCTGCCTGCAGGGGCCGTCGAGGGTGTACAGGGAACACCTGTGAGGACCCACCCAGCCTAATCGCGTGTGGAACTTCCCGCGCACCCCTGAAATACACGTACCCTGCTGAAATCGCATGTAAAAATTTCCGCGCACCCCTGAAATACACACGCCCAGGCTATTCGCATGTGGAACTTCCCGCGCACCCCTGAAATACACGTACCCTGCTGAAATCGCGTGTAAAACTTCCCGTGCACCCCTGAAATACACGCGCCCAGGCTATTCGCGTGTGGAACTTCCCGCGCACCCCTGAAATACACGTACCCTGGCTAATCGCGTGTATAACTTCACGCGTACCCCTGATATGCACGTTACCCGCTTTGCGTTCCTTGTTTGGCAGCCCTGTAAACTGGTCCAGGGTTAGCGCAGCCCTTTGCGATGATTTAGCGATTTTGATGGCTTTTCCTTGCGCGAGGGCGTTCTTGGGGGCGTTACTGGCGCTGCTGCAGGGTCGCTGCGATACTCTGCGCCACGGCTGGTTTGGGAGCCTAAAATCCATGAATACGCTGTGCGCGGAAATCGGTTTTAGCGCACGTGCCTGGCGCAGACAATCGCACGCGGACACTCTGCGCCAGCCGCTTGCGACACTTTTCTGCGAAATTCTATGAATTACCCTGACAGTGTTTAAAGGAATGGTTCGCCCAAAATTCTTTATTTCTAAAATAGATAGGCAAAATAAAAAAAAAACGATTGGCAGTTTTGAGCAATTCAAGCTCAAAGATAGCACATGGGGGCATCCATTTTGTGAAATGGATGACCGCCGCTGTGCTCGCTTTGGCTTTTGCGGCACTAATGAAGGAAAAGCCAGCCAGCTGTAGTAAACAAAAGCTACCACTGGGTGGCTTTTCCTTCATTGGTGCTGTACGCGGAGGACGGGGACCGGAGACTACAGGTAGAAAATAAATAAAATAAAACCAAATGCAAAAATTATATAAGATACAATAAATCAAAAGAGTAGTAAATAAAAAGCCAGGCAAACATTAGGGTGGGGAAAGGGATGGAGAGAATAGGTGCAATAATAAATAGAAATGGCTTGTTAAATTGGTGCTTTGTAATATGTAACATCATCTATTTTATAATTAATAGTAAGGGTTAACATTTTACCCTGAATTCCTCTAGTGCCCCTATTAAATTTGGCAAGATTGATCCACAGTAATCGGGTTAGATCCCTACAAACAGGAAGGGTTAAAAATGTCACCTTTCTAAACAGTTTAGATTGCGGTAGATAAGTGATTTAATTGGAATGCGATTGTGTCTTTTGTGCGCATAAGTAACAGTGTTACACTTGTCAATAATATTTGCGTGTGCATTTAATTTAAAATCTTCTGTTCATAGAGCATTCCTGCTGAGTTAATTGTGAATCATCAACGATTCATTACTTGAGTAATGTTCCTTCATGTTCTAACATTGCTGTTAGCTGATGGTCTGTTTGATACATTACAAGAAGATAAGTTCAATCTCCAGTTACATTCTAACAGTATCTAGGTCCAGGCTAAGCAGGTAGAAAACGCGCACAGAAGAGTACGGCATTTTGATAATGTTGTGAACGAGTCATGAATTGCTAGACGGTCTCTTACCTTCCGAAAGTGATTGGCATCTAATCGCGTACTGCAGAAGTCTCGAGGGGGCGCCATTAGGCATCCTCTCCGTGAGTATTAAGTTCTAAGCGTTACTATGGTGACGGACCTCCGGGATAGTCCTTTGTCCCTGTTTGTCATGATATAACATGGCGGCCATGATGTAGTGGGATAGATTTACATGAAATAAAATAGAGGAGTATTTTTACATGTTATAACACTCGTTGTCTTCGTTCAAGATACAACTCCTCACTATTCCGTGTGTGTTTAGAACAAAGATTGAAAGGACCCCAATGCGGTCTAGATTAAAATAAAAATTTCAGGGTCTACGTTAGAAATTACATACTGCATGTGGTGGAATATGTAAATAATCAAATGCTTACATTCATAAATTCAACAACCAACTTTGGTGATATTAACGATGTAACTAGGATGTTACGTTGTTACTAAGAAAGTGCATATTGCTGCAGACACTAACGTTTCCATCACAAATGGAGACAAACTTTTTCAATTTCCATGTGTTGAGGGGCCATAGTCTGTGACCTGGTGACATAAAGAGCTTAATTATGTAGAGGGCAAATCTAATCCCTTATCCAGAATGGTACATTCATAACAACAACATAATACGCAGATGATATGATAGACATCCAAGTCTAAATATTATCAGTTGAAATCATATTTCTGATACCACACTGTAACTAAATAAATGCTTGTTGAATTCTTAAATAAAAGACACCATTTTGTTGTTCGTGTTCAGGCCACATTATTTTCGCCTCGGTTATCCCAATACATCATGGCCGCCATGTTATATCACAACAAACAGGGACAAAGGACTATCCCGGAGGTCCGTCACCATAGTAACCCTTAGAACTTAATACTCACGGAAAGGACGCCTAATGGCGCCCCCTCGAGACTTCTGCAGCACACGATTAGACGCGAATCACTTTCGGAAGGTAAGAGACCGTCTAGCAATTCATCACTCGTTCTCAACATTATCAAAATGCTGCACGCTTCTGTGCGCGTTTTCTACCCGCTTAGCCTGGACCTAGAAACTCTTAAAATGTAACTGGAGATTGAACTTATCTTCTTGTAATGTATCAAACAGACCATCAGCTAACAGCAATGTTAGAACATGAAGGAACATTACTCAAGTAATGAATCGTTGATTATTCACAATTAACTCAGCAGGAATGCTCTATGAACAGAAGATTATAAATTAAACGCACACGCAAATATTATTGACAAGTGTAACGCTGTTACTTATACGCACACAAGACACACTTGCATTCCAATTAAATCATGTATCTACCACAACATAAACTGTTTAGAAAAGTGACACTTTTAACCTTTCCTGTTTGTAGGGATCTAACCCGATTACTGTGGATCAATCTTGCCAAATTTAATAGGGACACTAGAGGAATTCAAAGTAAAATGTTAACCCTTATTATTAATTATAAAATGGATTATGTTACATATTACAAAGCACACATTTAACAAGCTGTTTCTATTTATTCTTGCACCTATTCTCTCCATCCCTTTCCCCACACTAATTTTTGTCTGGCTTTTTATTTACTACTCTTTAGATTTATTGTATCTTATATAATTTTTGCATTTGGTTTTATTTTGGATTTGCATATGTTTAAATATTGTATGTATTCTTATATACCTATATCCAATTATGTTATTATAATATGGTGCTATGTCAAAATAATAGCCCTGATTTGAAAAAGGTCTCAATGGAGACCGAAACACGAGTCATCATAAAAGGGCACATTGCAAAATAATAAATTACTTTTTTGGAACATTGGGCGCAGTCTCCCTCCGGGTTATTCAACTTTACCGATATGTCTAGGGTTTTTTTTCTTGGCTAAACCCAGAACCCGTCGAGACGCGACCGTTTATTTTCAATGAAGCTCACTGCAATATATTGAAACCATAAAGAACATGTCGCCATGTTAGACCAAACCGCTACAGCCAACTGTCACAAGCTTTGATACACTCCTACCTGACGGCCACAAGATCATCTCCGCTCCTAGGGCCAACCGCGCTGGAAGTGGTATAGCCCTGATCTTCCCCGAGTGGATTCCTGCCGCTGTCACTCCTATGCAGGCCTACTCCTCTTTTGAATGCCTCGTCTTCAGGCTCTCTCTCTCCCCTAGCCATTCCCTTACCATGGCTACTATCTATCAGCCACCTGGTCAGATGTCCTCTTTCCTCTCTGAGTGGGTGGACCTCTCCTCTTCCCTCTTGGTCTCAACCACTCAACTCCTCCATCTTGGAGACTTCAACATCCACGTGGAAGCCTCCTGTCCTCCCTTTGGACTCTTTTGCGACCTCTGTGACTCTCTCTCACTCACTATTCTCCCCTCTGGCCCGACTCATTCTGCAGGGCACACTGTAGATGTTCTGATCTCCTCAGACCTTCCGCTCTCTGGCCCTCTCACCACTCCTCTCTGCTGGAGTGATCACTTTCTCCTCTCCTCCCACCTCACCCTCCAAACCCCTCAGGCCAAGCCACTTCCATCACTGCCACCCACCTTCTCAGTCATCTGACCCATGAAGTGCGTGTCAGCTGAGGCTTTCGCCGCCACCTTCTCACCCCCCTCTCTCCCTTTGGCTGACTCTCATCCTGACACAGCCCTTTCCATGCTCCACTCTGCTATATCTGATACTCTTGATAGCCTTACCCCTGTCATGAGAATCCGCCTGAAGCCCAAAGCCAAGTGCAACTCCTGGTACGACTCCAACCTCGTCATACTAAAACGCAAGTGTAGGGTGGCCGAGAGGAAATGGCGTGCTTCATGTACATCCTCTGACAAACTGGCCTACCGCCTGCTGCAAAAGCAATACTGGCTCTCTGTCCTAACGAAGAAGAGAGCGCATATCCAAGCCTGTATCTCTGCGGCATCTAACAACTCGGCCAAACTCTTTAAAATCTGCAAGAAATTGGCCAATCCTGCCGCATTCTCTACCTCTCCTGTCCCCTCTCAGGCCCTCTGTATGGCACTGGCTTCTCACTTCATCTCTAAAACTCAGGACATCCTGTCCTCTCTCTCCTCCTTTCCCCTCCCTTCCCCACTCCTTGGTCTTCCTCTAGCCTCTCTGCAGCCACCTCTCCACCCTCCTTTTCTGCCTTTCTCCTGTTTTCCGCAGAGGAGGTTGCTAGACTAGTCTGATATATGAAAGTCTCCTCGAAACAGGTTCACCCCTGTTCCTCCAAAACTATCAAGGACCACAGAGACTCCCTGGCTCCTGCCCTTGTTGATTTCTGCTATCACTCCTTCGCCACTGGACTCTTCCCATCACCCCTGAAGCACTCCTTTGTGCACCCCCTTCTTAAGAAACCCACTGCCGACCCCTCCGGCCCGGCCAACTACCACCCAATCTCCATCACTCCCTGTCTGGGCAAGCTCCTGGAGAATCTTGCCATCTCCCAGCTTAATCTCCACACTGAATCTGTTGGCTGTCTTCATGACAATCAGTCTGGCTTCAGAGCTGCCAGAAGCACGAAACAGCTCTCCTGAACATCCATGAAGACCTGCTCTTGAACCTTGACTCTAACACCCCTTGCGTCCTCATCCTACTTGATCTCTCTTCTGCCTTTGACACTGTCAACCATGCCATCCTGCTCATCCGTCTCCGTGATAACCTGGGTATCACTGGTCAGGATCTTGCATGGCTGACTTCTTTCCTCTCTGACCGACCTTCCCAGGTCCAACTTGGGTCCTTCCTCTCTGCAATCTTTTTCTCTACCTGTGGTATCCCACATGAGGTCTAATCTCTCTCCTTGGCTGTTCAACCAATACCTGGCACTCCTGGCCCACCGCATCACCACTCTCTGCCCCAACTTTCAGTGCTATGCGGATGACACCCAGCTCATCTTCAGGCTACCATCGGCCTCCTCCTCCACTTCCCTCATCTCTGACTGTCTGTATGCTACCCAGGAGTGGTGTGCCGCCAATGACCTCTGCCTTAATGCCAGTAAGACTGAGATCCTCCTCATCAGCACACCTGCTCCCTCCTTTCCTGTAGCTCTCTGGCCGGCCTCCCTTGGCCCTCTTCCTGTTCCCCCTGTAAGGCTAAAAACCTCTGGGTCATCTTCGACTTTACAGTCTCCTTCTCTCCTCACATCCCTGACATCTCTAAGAAGTCACACTACCATCTGCACCTGCTCAGAGGTATTCTTCATTTCCTCTCCTTGCCCCAGAAGCTCACGGTCTCCAGAGATCTGGTTCTCTCTAGGCTGGACTATTGCAATAGCCTCTTTCTAAATCTGCCTGCTTCTTCTCTACGCACCCTGCAACTTATCCAGAACAGGACCGCAAGACTTATCCTTGGCCTCAAGCCCAGGGATCGTATCTCTCCAGGACTGAAATCTCTGCACCAGCTCCCAGTGTCTACGAGGATTAAGTTCAAAACCCTCTGCATCGTCCACAAGGCCTTCTGGGGCCTGGGCCCTCAATACCTTCAACTCTCTCTCCCTAAACACCTTCCTTCTCGAGCTCTTTGCTCATCTACCTCAAACTCGCTCAGGGTCAGTTCGCTTCTCCAAGCAATGAGTTGGTGGTAGATCTCTTTCTTCGGCTGAGGCCTCCCTCTGGAACAGCCTCCCTGCCCCCCTGAAACTTGAGGAGAATCATCTTCGGTTCCGAAAGCACCCTCAAAACCTTTCTCTCCGCTTCTGCTTTTTCTCCCCCTCTCCCTTGCTGACTTTCTAGCTGACTCTGAATTTTCACTGGTTACCTGGTCACCCTCTGATCTCGGGCCCTGGTCCCCTCCCCTGCCAGTCGCACTCCTGCACTGCCCTCCTGCCAACCCTGCACATGGGGACTGTTTCTGTATCCCTACAGTCCAACTACCAGCACTTGACACCTGGTGTCGGCACTTATCCTTGCACTTGCCACCTGCTGGGCATACTTTTACTTACTGTTTAATTTTTTTTTATCCCTTGCACTTTTCCTCCTTCCCCTTCCCATGCAAAATGGATGTCGGGTTGGGAATAGGTAGAAACTCTTTCTGTACAATATCATTGAGGGGTCGAAAATCCTGGATCATCCTCCAACTCTCCCCTGTTGCCTTTTCATTGCCAACATAGGGGGATACCCTCCCCCTCATTCGGCCCCCCTCCCCGCCCCTCCCTGATTCGGGAACTGTCCTTGCTGTGGCACCTCTCCTCAGAGAGTTTGTTATGTGGTGATGATGATCTCCTCTGTATCAGCCTTCGTGTTAACTCACTGGTGTAAGTATTTCAAAGTTTGTCTTCCCCCGGAGGGTATATTATACCCAGGAGGCTGATCGATCTAGACACCATCGGCGGCGGACCTCCTCTCTTAAATATCCCAGTAGACATGACCAGTATATGCTGAATCTGTTATGTTAGCCTTGTATCGAGTAGGTGAGCCATTCCATAGCTACAAATGTCCAGATTCTTGCTACCCATTCGTGGTCCTAAGGGGGGTCTCTTTCCTTCGACTTTATGGACAGGACGAGTGCAGCCATCATTATGATGACATAGAATTTGTGGTTCGGTTTCGATGTGATGTCATCCTCTAGCACCCTGCTGAGTCCTATCATTGCTAGTCCCCTATTGGCTCCACCCTTGACCCCTGGAACGTGATCTATTGCTTCTTGGATCCCTCTCCAATAGATGTCTAATTTTGGGCATTCCCACCATATGTGACTCCAGTAACCACTCCTCCACATTCCCTCCAACATAGTTGTGAGGTCCCCGGTTATTTTCTATGTAGTATGACCAGTGTTAAGTGCCTCTGGAATATTAGTTTCATCCATATCTCTCTAATTTGTAGGGATCTCGATAGTTTTGAGACCTGCTCCCATAGTTTTGTCCATTCAGATTCCTCTATTGTGCGTCCCATGGCCTCTTCCCATTTCTTCATGTATGCTCTTGTCAGAAGGACTTCTCCCCCTTTTATGTGTTTGTATATTGATGTAACCACTTTCCTGTCCCTGCAGTCTGTGTTTAGATACTTCGCAAATGGGCTTAGTTGCTACCCATCACTGCTTTCATTGAGGGGTGTAGGAGGTAGTGCCTCAGCTGGGTGTATCTGTACCTCTCCTTTTCCCCAAAGCCAAAGTCCGCCTTGCATTGTTCAAAAAGCTTAACTGGTCTCCCACAAACATGTCTCTTACCATCTGGCATCCAGTGGTTGAGGTGGGCGAGAGCGGTTGGGAGCGGTGCTCCTATACTCTTTTAAATTACGTTTTACCGTTCCTATATTATTATTTAATTCTGGAATGGTTTTGTTTGAAAATAAAAGTGTAGGAAGCAGGTGAAGCTTGCACTGCAATGAATATTAATTTAAATAGCAGGTGCATTTGTTTGGGGGTTTGTATTGTGCGTGGGAGGGGGCGTTGCGATGGGGTTTGTAGGGAGCAGGGCAGGCCAGCAGGGAACATTGTTCCACTGCTTCTTTTCATACACTTTGACCACTGCTGGCATCCACTTGCTGCCAAGCCTCAAAGGCGTGTGTATTGTGACCCGGGATGAATTGTGGGTTGTCAAACAGAGGGGTATGAGGGGAGGGGTAGGTAGTAATGTGCACCCTTTTTACTGCGTAGTCCTATGCATCTCCCACTGTTGTTAGAATTGCGTTACTGTACATTTGTGCCGTTCTATCTATCTGCTACTATCAATGGGTCTCCATATTTTCCCTGGTCATCTTTTTGCCAGTCTCTGATAATCCTCATTTGGGCGGCCGTATAGTAGGCCCTGAAATACAGTTCCCCCATTCCCCCTTGGGAAGTTGAGGTTCTCATTAATTTGGCAGCAACTCTCTGGGGTTTTTGGTTCCAGAGGAATTGGTTTTGTGATTTTGTGGTGGCTCTAAAGAAGCTCGGAGGAATGCAGGTTGGGAGGGCCATAAAAAAGTAGAGTAGCTGCAGGAGTACCTCCATTTTCAGAATGTTTATGAGCCCCATCTATGTTATTGTCATCGGGCCCCAGTCAACCATTTTATATTTATGTTTCTCCAGCAGGGGAGGGTAGTTTGCTTGGTAGAGCTCTCCCACCTTTTTGGCTAGTTTTACATCTAGGTGCGTTATGGAGTTTTCTACCCATCTATACTGGAAGGTCTTTTTGAGATGTTGTTCTGTCTTGGCCGTAAGAGTGAGGCTGAAGATTTCAGATTTATGTGTATTCACCTTTAATCCGGCCACTGCTCCGAATTGAAGGAGTTCTGTGTCCAGTGGCCTCAGGGAGGTCTCTGGTTGTGTCAGTGTCATGAGCATGTCATCTGCGAAGGTGGCTACTTAGTGGGTGCTTCCCCCAAAAGGTATCCCTGCAATGCCCTTGTTGACTCTTATGGCCTGTAGAAAGGGTTCTAGGTGTAGGGTGTAAAGTAATGGGGACAGAGGGCATCTCTGCTTCATACCTCTCCTAACCACCACTGGGTACGAAATGTGCCTGTTAATGGATAGCCGGAGGAGTGGTTGTTGGTAGTTGGCCCTGACTCATCCCATGAATTTTGGCTCAAATCCAATCTTGCTCATGGTTGTGAAGAGGAGTCCCCAATCTACCCGGTTGAATGCTTTTTCGACTTCTACTGCCACGAGGAGAGCAGGGATTTCTTTCTTCTGGGTCTTCTCAATTAGATGTGCTAATCCCCTGACGTTATCTCCTGTCTGCCTGCCTCTAATGAAGCCTGATTTGTCGGCTTGCACTAATTTAGGGACGATCCATTCTAATCTAGTGTGCAACATATTTATGTGAATTTTGCATCCACATTCATTAAGGCAATGGGGCGGTATGACCCGCATTCGGTAGAGTCCTTGCATTTTCTTTTTGGTATTAGGATTACCTTTGCCTCTTCCATTGTTTTTGGTAGGGATTGTGACACTCCGATATTGTTAAATAAATTTGCGAGGTGTGGTATTAGAATTTTTTAATGGGTTTTATAGAATTTGGCAACAAAGCCGTTCGGTCCCGGGGATTTATTCTTGGGGAGTGAGTTAATTGCTGCCCTGACCTTGTCTTTTGTGAACTCCCCTTCTAAGGCTTCCCTGTCTTCTGTTGGTATTTGTTGCAAGTCAATTTAGTCTAAATAGGCCTCTTGCCTTGTCGGTAAAGCATTATTTGAGCTGTATAACTTGGTGTAGAACCTTATAAACTCTCTTTCTATGTCCTTATTGTTAGAAGTGGCCGCCCCTCCCTCCACTTTGATTTTTAGGATTGTTTTGTTCTTTTCCTCTCTCCTCAACATTCTGGCCAGGAGGTGGTCCGACTTATTGGCTTTCATATATTATTTTTGCCTAAGGCGAAGTAAATTGCATTCCACTGCCCTTGTCTGAATGAGGTCTAACTGCCCTTGTATCACCCTGTATTCTCTTTTAAGGACTGGGGTCTGTGCTCTGCCCATCTTAGCCATTGTGTTCTTTAGATTGTTCTATAGTTGAGCCTCTTCCAGCCACTGCTCCCTATCCATTATTGCTTTTATAGCTATGATTCTCCCTCTTAGAGTTGATTGAGGGTGTCCCATCATGTCTACATGTGGTATCCTCAACTTTATTATGCTCAGCGAATGCCTCTGCTTCTTCTGCTACTTCCCGGGCTAGTATTAAATCTTTATAAAGCATAGTCGGGTAGCGCCATCTCCACATGTTGGAAATGAAATGGTATTATGCCTCCTATCGCAGTATTTTAATGTGTGTTGGCCTACGCCAAGTTGTCTAAAATAACATGTAAAAAGACTCTGCGGCAAGGTCTTGACCTTAACGAAAATTGTGTAAGTCGCCATCTTGGATTTAGCCGCCATTTTAGGTTCTCTTGTAATGTGGAAATCACCCTGAACATTAAAATGGAGGCCGAATGACATTCTGAGTGAAATTCTGGCCGTTGTGACCTCCACACACATGAATAAGTAATATGCCTGCAGGCCACTTGTCGGGGTCGCGAACTGAGACGTTGTCCTATCCCTGACCTATGTGTAAATGAACAACTGTATCAGCGGAACTGATCAAAATGCATACATTATGGGATTGACCTGGCAAGGAACCCTAGGCCTGGTCCCAAGAATGGTTAACCCGCGAGAGGGTTGGCCAGGGCTGGATAAAGAATATAAAAAGCCCAAGCCCAAGAATATAAAAATCCCAAGTATTCCAATGTACGTTCTCTCTACTAATGCATCGAACCTTCGTTGAAGTTCGTTACGTTACTCTGAGAGCCGAATAGCTATCCGTTTGTCAATTGACTTTTTGGTAACTGTTGTAGCTTTTAAATAAAGCACTTTGTATGTCCTTTGTAACCTGTGTTGGTGTGTTTCCTTTGGGCTTCCCAGCCTCATATCAATTTCTTTGTTTTCACAGTTGGCGCCCGAATAGGGACCCTCAAGATTGATGCCGGATCATTGAAGGTTGACGCAGACTATCGGACCGGGATCGGACGGTGTGATTCTACGGGCCCGACTGAACGAGATGCGATACCTCGGCAGCGCTGCACGATCCGATCCTTGGACGATAGTCGTGTGGTTGACGAGGGTCCATTTTTGAGGCGGGCAGATTTGTCGAAACCACCAAACACAAGGTAAAATTTGTTAGGTAAGTTCTTTGATAAACCGTACCGTTTGGTCAGGTGCAGTCGTGACCCGGCTCTTAATTTAACCCTGACAATTTGAATTTGGCGTATTGTATCTGCAGACACAATTATTGACCAGGTAATACCAATTTTTTGTGAAATGCCTGGGAAATTGTCTAGCTGCTTTAGGGCTCTGTTCCGCAGCGATCGACAATCTTTGGAATTTAGCCGCCCAGCACCACAGGAGGGGTCGCCGGCATGTACTATGTACTGTAAGTATGGCATTGGTAGTATAGTATTTAATGATATTTGGCACAGACAGACCAGACATGCCTCCGAATTTCAGTGGCCAATCAACGGCAGTTTTGAGATCCCTCATATTGAATACCTAGAATCAGTCTTGTTAAAAAAGAAGGCTAGACCTGCAGCCTTTGATGTTTTACAGAATTGGAAAAAAGAAGCGTTACAGCAGCTTAAAAGTAGGGACAAACATGCACGCCGTCATAAAACAAACGCCGAAAAAGCGTTGTTATATGATAAAGAAAAACATTCAGAATCAGTTAAAAATATGGATAGGGCTTTTTCACTTGGAATCCAGAAAATTTACCCCTCTAAAGATTTCCATGTTTCCGAGGAATTTATTGAGAAATTGTTAAACGAACGCAGGCCTGATGCCTCTGCGCCACCTCCGTATGTTCCTATTTTGGGCGCTCTGCCCGTTCCTGCTGTTGTTCCTGCCGTTATTCCTGTTCCCCCTGTACAACCTATTGTTCCTAGTCCCATCGTTGTTGTTCCTCCACCTATCGCACCGCCCCTTCCTTCTGCACCGATAGTTGCACCTTTATTAAATTTACCTACACCTCCGCTCCCGAGTGGCCCCGTATTGACTGAAGTTGATCCAGGTGCAGGATCAAAGATCGTCACTCGTAATACTGTTTCTGCAGATAAGAAACAGGAATTGTTTGCATGGGCTAAGCATTGTATGGAGAAAGGTGATCAAGTTAATGTTTTTTCCACATTATCTAATTTGAATAGTTTTCCCGAGAAAAATGTTTTTATCAAAGGTTTGGGGACTCATTTATGTGTGATGTGGGGTAGATTACAAAATTCGGATCTTCCACAAGGGGTGAGAGATCTGAATGCTTTGGCACTTTCGAGGGACACAGAGCAGAAAGTATATGGGCATGTTTAAAAATTGTTTGAGTTTAGGTAAGACTTTGAAAAGTCACGAGATGAGGACGACGAAGACGAAAGAATATATGTACAGAAACGGTTCCTTCCGTGTCGCAGATCGGCACCTGAGGAAATACGAATTTGTACCAAAGATGCGATTCGATGGATCTCGGATTCATCGATTCCGCCAGATGAAGTATATGACACGTATAGTCAGTATACAGTAGAAATGCAAAGAAAGGTAATTCAGGTAATGGTACAGTACCTGCAAGAAAAATGTGTAAGAAAGAAGGTTAGTTGCCCCATAGAATTATTGGGGATTTGTAAAAGGGCTTTTTGGCCCGACACTTCTTCAGCTGCCTTAGCGCTCGACCTGGCTCTGTTGCTTAGTAAGCGGCCGGAGGTACCTATATCTCAGTTGCCTATGAGAGAGGTTCCCCCGACCTTTGTCCCAAAAGTTGAGATTCCCGCCAACGCTGGGACTGGTGCCCCCGCTGTGTATACTCCTGCACATTATGTATCACAATTCGTTCATGTCCCGTTTTCACGACAGGAAGTGAACACTATTAGACAATCACTTCCCGATATTAGGAAAAACCCGACGAGTTTTTACAAAGAAATAGAGTCCGTTTTGCAGTCCTCTGTGTTCACCTTAAGTGATATTGACTTGCTATTTCCTGTACTCCTACCCGTAGATGTATGGAAACAGTTTCGGACAATAGACGATGTGCCAGGGTTGGGAGATACGTGGGCTAATATGATTAGGATTGATGGAGAAAGACCAGCAGGTGAGAAACCACCACAGGTAATACTTACTTTGCCTGATAGAATTGTCGAAAAATTAAAAACTATAATTCCAAAGAAAAGAATTATTCGGGACAAGCTTACGGCCTGTGTTCAAGGAAAAACTGAAGGCGCCACCAAATTCTTTAACAGATTCGAGCAGGTATTTTCTGACTTCAGTGGACAGGATTTGGGTACAGAGTCTGGGAAAAGGTTGTTTGTGGACAAATTTGTACGTGGATTGTTGCCTGACATCCAGTCACAGATATGTCCTCTGAGAGCACTTGGCAGGCAAAATCTCAATCTGAGGTTTTGCACATGGCTCAGTATTATGAAAACCGTGTTAATAATGAGAAGGAAAAAATTGAAAAAAGGAAAGGAGATTTGAAAACCAAAGTATTACTACAACAAATTGTTAGAAACCCTAGAGGAGGCACGACACAGACGAGAGGACAGTATGTCCCAAAAGGAAATGCTCCTTTGGGTCCTGTGAATATTAATCAATGTGCTTATTGCCGCCAGGAAGGTCATTGGCGAGCACAGTGCCCCGTCCTTCGCCAAAGGTCAAACAGTGCGTTTGGGAGTATGGGTAGACGACCTAGGGGCCGCCCTGGAGCAGGGGGCCCTGATAGAGGTCAGTTTTTACAAGATCCTCAGCAACCTTTTTCACTGGAAAATCAGACCTCGAGTGTGGACTCGAGGAACATATTTTATCACCCTTCTGCTGCCTACCTTTCTGAAGAGCTTCCTTCTGACGAGGCTCTATTTCATTAGGACTGCCCGAAGCAGGGTTTGGAACCTTCACCTATTCCCGTTAATCAGAAAGGCCCCTACGTTGAATTATTGGTAAGGAATAGGAAACATCAGTTTTTGATAGACACTGGAGCACAGAAGTGCTCCATTGATCATTCTCGGGTTCCAAAAATTCCACTGTCAGGGCAAACCAATGTTTTCGTAGGGTTTTCTGGTATACCAATTGTTTGTCCGGTTTCTTCACCGGTGTCTGTTTCTTTGGGTCCCTTTACGGACCATTGCCCTTTTCTTCTAACTTCAAACTGTGGAGAGAATTTGCTGGGGTTGAATTTGTTAAAAAAATTGAATGCAGTAATTCATTGTTCTTCTGATGGAGTACGGCTGACGGTTTCACCACAGCAACTTCCTAATTCTCAGTTCCTGATTCAACCTTTACCTCCTGAGTTTAGCATTGTCCCGGTATGTTTATGGGCGGTAGACGACAATGATGTCGGGTTATTACAGATTGAGCCCGTTAAAATAGTTTTGAAACATGGAGTGAAACTACCACGCATTCCGTAGTATAAAATATCAGTTGAGGGCGAGTGTGCTTTGAAATGCATTGTCTCCGATTTTGTGCATCGTGGGGTGATCGAGGAGATTACAGGTAGTCTGTGTAACAGTCCGATCTTGCCTGTATATAAGAAAGGCGACAATGCAATTCCATATCGGTTCATAATTGATCTTCGTGCTATTAACAGAGTTGTCGCCCCACAATTTCCAATTGTGCCTGATGTGACAACGATATTGACAATGATCCCTGCTACGGCTACGCACTTCAGCGTTGTGGATTTAAAATTTAAAAAACGCTTTCTTTAGCATTCCTATACATAAGGAAAGCAGATATCTGTTTGCGTTCACCTTGGGGGGACGCTCAATTACATTTACCAGGGGACCTCAAGGGTATACTGAAAGTCCAAGCATTTATAGTAGAGC
Organism: Ambystoma mexicanum; assembly: GCF_040938575.1. Lineage (NCBI taxonomy): Eukaryota > Metazoa > Chordata > Amphibia > Caudata > Ambystomatidae > Ambystoma > Ambystoma mexicanum. Next base: position 929,187,002 of record NC_090921.1, on the reverse strand, counting down.
TTTGAAAGAGCAGCTCGGCACCCTTGAATTGCCACCTACTTGTACGCTGCTTCAATATGTTGATGATTTGCTTTTGGCTGCAGACTCTGAGAGTGCTTGTAAAGAAGGCACTGTACTGTTGCTTGTTCATTTAGCTAAAAATGGTCATAAAGCTTCGCTTAAAGAATTTCAATATTGTTGTCAGGAGGTCGCCCATTTAGGCTACCTCCTGTCAAAGGAGGGGAGAAGATTGACATCTGAAAGAATAAAACACATTTCTGGCATGTCTGTTCCAAATACACAGAAGGAAGTCAGAGCCTTAATAGGTATGGCTTCTTACTGTAGGTTGTGGATCCCAAACTTTTCGCTAGTGATAAAACCGATGTTGGCTTTGACGAAGAAGGGCATTTCTCTGCCACTGCCATGGAAATCGGAACATCAACGATCATTTGAGCTTCACAAAACCACGTTATGCTCTGCACCGGTTCTGGGTACTCCAAATTATGACAAGGCCTTTGTGTTGCTTGTGCATGAATGTGATGGATGTGCTTTGGCTGTGTTAACACAGGAACACGGAGGGAAGAATAGGCCATGCGGCTACTACTCCTCCGCCCTTGATCCTGTTGCATGTGCTTTGCCAAGATGTTTGCGCGCTGTCGCTGCTGCTGCCGCGTCTGTAAAACAGAGTGAGGGAATGGTCCTAAGCCATGATTTGATTTTGATGGTACCTCACTCTGTTGATATTTTATTGAACAAAACCCAAACGCAACACCTCACCTCTGCGCGGTTAACAAGGTATGAATACATTCTGTTTGCCCCCCACATCCAAATTAAGAGGTGTTGCGTTCTTAATCCGGCTGAACTCTTACCTTTCCCGCAAAACACTGTTTGCGGTGACAAAGAATTACATGACTGCCTGTATACCACTGAACAAGAAACGAAGGGCAGGATAGATCTCATAGTTACTCCTTTGGATAATACAGAAGGGGAGCTGTTTTGTGATGGCTCCTGCTTCAAACTTTCAGATGGTACATCTACAGCTGCTTATGCAGTTACTACATTAAGTAAAGTTTTTGAAACTAAGAGAATTTCGCATAACTCTGCACAGGCCGTCGAGATTATAGCGTTGACCCGAGCTTGTGAACTCTCCCAAGGACGTATAGTAAATATATATACTGATAGCCAGTACACATTTGGGGTGGCTCACAACTTTGGAAGGCTCTGGTCGGAAAGAGGGTTCCTGACCTCACATGGGACCAAGATCCAGCATGGCCCCTTGATAGTGCAATTACTCTCGGCACTCTCGCTCCCTAAACAGTTAGCGATCATGAAATGTGCAGCACATCGTAAGGTCATAGATGATGTGGGCAAAGGGAACGCTTTTACGGACTTGATAGACAGACAAACGGCCACAGACCTTAGCACGGACATGTATGCTTCGAGAGAAATGAGAGATGCTTATATAATGGATGAAGGTATTGGGTCTGTGCGAGATATTCAAACTGATGCCACAGTAGAAGAATCTAAAAGGTGGGCTGAAGGAATGGGGAAACTGGATGATGAAGGGTGTTGGGTGGATACATCTGAAGGAAAATGGTTGCTCCCTGATTCATATGTATTGGCAATGGTTACGATGGCACACGGTCCTACACATGTGTGTGCCCAGCAGATCACGAAAATGTTAGAACAAGTTTGGGTGAATAACAAGATTTTGGAGACTGCGAAAAGATACGTCCGAAATTGTATGATCTGCTTACAGCACAATGTGGGTAAGGGGACAGTAACTCCAAGGGGGAGCTTTGGGCCCCCTTTTGTTCCCTTCGAGGTCATTCATTTTGATTTTATTGAGATGGAACGATGTAACAATCTGAAATATGTTCTAGTAATTATTTGTGCCTTTAGTAAATGGGTCGAGGCTTTCCCCGTTAAAGATGCTACCGCCATGACCACTGCAAAGATTATGGTAAAAGAATTCTTTCCTCGATTTGGGCTCCCGAGGGTAATTTGGTCGGATAATGGTCCCCATTTTATTGCAGCAGTAATTTTGCAGATATGCACAGCCTTACGTATTGAAAAACGATTTCACTCAGCTAGACATCCTCAAAGTGCTGGGTTGGTGGAAAGACACAATGGTATCTTAAAGAATAAGCTTGCGAAAACATGTGCCGATACCAAACTGAAATGGCCAGATGCCTTACCTATTGTATTATTAGCTATGCGTACCACACCTCAGACTAAGGGCCTCATTAGGACCCAGGCAGTAAGGGGTTTACGGCGGCGTAAACAGCGCCGACCCTTACCGCCTGATTCTGAGGTCCCTTAGCGCCATGGAGGTTTTAACACCGCAGGTGTTAAAATCCATGGCGCTAAGGGACCTTGTTGTTAATTACGCCACCGTAATTTACGGTGGCGTAATTAATGCCTTCCCCACTCCCATTATGCCCTATGGGGCAAAAATGGGAATGGGGAAGGGTAAATGGGTTAATGGGGACTTACCGCCCCACTCACCTGGGAATGGGGCGGTAAGTCCACCAACCACCATGGCGTAAACATAGTTTACGCCATGGTGGTAAAGGTACGACCCAGGCGGTAACTTACCGCCTGTGTCGTAAAGAGGCCCTAAGACTGCGCTTTCTCCATTTGAGGTAGTGATGGGGAGGCCTGCTAACATTTGGGGTCTCCCAAAACTTAAAGCCCTGAGAGAGGTGGAAAATGTATTGCTTGGAGACTACTGTAACCAGTTAACTAAGAACCTGTATTTCATTTATCACCAGGTGCACTCAGCTTTACCTGTACGGTTCACGGGCCCAGGACACGAAATACAGCCTGGAAGTTGGGTCTTAGTGAAGGCCTACGAGAGGTCTTCCTGTCTCGCCCCTCGCTGGCGGGGACCCTACCAGGTGTTGCTGGTCACCCGGACAGCACTGCGGGTGGCTGGAAAGAAGCACTGGATCCACGCGATGCATGTCAAGAAACTTCCTCTACAGACGCCACACATTACAGAAGAAGCAGAACCCCTCGCTGATGCTACAATCTCTGATCCTGAAGTAGCAAACAGCGCTGTGAGTGCGTCGGAGAATTTCTCTGAGCCCGAGGAGCTTGGGGAACAGTCCATTTCGTCTCCGCACTCTCTTGAAAAATCACTTCCGGAAAATACTGTTTCAAGCTCCGCAACTCCCGTCGCCTCTGATACGTCGCTTCCCTCAGGAAGTGACGACACTTTATTTCCGGATCAGACAATCTTGGGTACCACCAGGTACAACCTTCGACGAAGGAAATGGAACTACGGCACAGGTTTTTCTGTGCATCTGGAAAAAGGAAGTGATTGGAAGTTTTCTTTTGTATAAGAAAGTTCTGTTGAACGAAAAGGGATTCTGCTGGCTAGGGTTGGGAAGTACTAAGAAATCGCGCGACCGTAGCATCGCCAGCAACGAACATTGGGGTCATCGATTGAGTAACTACAATGCCTGCCACCTCCACTGCTGCTCCCCGCACTGGACTTGTGAATAAGGGGGTGACCAACTTGGACAATGAACAATGTGCCTGGGCCCCGAAAACGTACTGCTGTGTTTTGATAATGATAATTGTTATTTTTGCAACTACTGCTTTAGGACTTTGGTATTATGAAGAAATCTATCCTCTGAAACCTTTACTACCGACCGAGATTGTACCAACTGCTTTGACTCCCTCTGTACATCTTCACACTCTGTCCCCTAGAGACTCCCAACATAGACAAAAGTATCATAATAACACTCTAATGATAGTAATGAATGCAACTCATGCCATTTTTAATAAGAGTAATTGTTGGATTTGTACTCATTTACCGCAACATGGGAACAAGGGACTGGGATGGTATATTTATCCTTTACCTTTAACGACTGCTTGCTATGCCTCTCTTAGAGCACTATTCTTTGGCCGTTGGAATGATAGCATCTCAGGGAACTTTGATGGAACTAATTTGAATGATTTCAAGAAACGTGAATTAACTCCCCTGGGATGCTCGCTTTTTGCAAATAGAAGTAAACCTAATGTCGCTTCTTTTAGGCCGTCTGATAAACTATCTCTTCCTTTTCAAACTCTAATTTCCTTTAAAATGGCTTTGATAGGCAATAAGGACGTCGTACCTCCTTCTTATTCTATATATCACAGCCCTGACTCGGTCCCCTTTTGTGTACAAAGAAATGGCACTAGGCCAATGGGAGATTTTGAAGGTTGTAAGAACATTGTAAATTTGACTGGAGAAAACAGGCCTCTGTATGTAGGGGGGCCTGTTTATTTTGTTTGTGGTAGTTTAGCATTTCCCTGGTTGCCCAAGGATTGGCAGGGAACCTGTTATTTAGGAATACTGTTACCCAGGGTATTTGTAGCTAGTACATTGGAGGTTTCTAAGGCTCGCCTACGGCGGGACAAGAACGGAGATACCCCTGGGCAAGTATTGGGAGATATAGCGAAATCAGTTGTGCCCTTTTGGGGACAAATAACAAACTCTGAGAACATTAGGGGATTAGCAAGGGTACTGGAGAGAACGATCAACCGGACCACGGACATACTCTACAATATGACCTTAGAGCAAAAAGCAATAAGATTGGTAGTACTCCAAAATCGGATGGCATTAGATGTCATTCTGGCAGAACGAGGTGGAGTATGCAAATTAGTGGGGTCCGCTTGCTGTGTTTTCGTACCAGATTCCTCGCCGACAATTTTTAAAGCAATACAGAACTTGCATACTCTTAGTTCTGAAGTACATATCCCTGTAGGAGATTGGAATCTTAGCACCTGGTTCTGGGATTCTTTACGATCTTGGGGTTGGAAGGTGCTTTCTGTTATTCTGGTTATTTTGGGGATCCTGCTATTCCTTTGTTGCTGTTTTCAATGTCTTCCGAGTATATGTGGAATGCTAGGGGGATGTTGTGCCCAAGCAGTGAGCACAATAGGGCATAGAATATGTGCCGCAGATACATCTTCTAAAGAGTTTGTGTTACAAGAGGTTCTGATGAACGACCTAATGGCTATAGATATTACAGACAACGATTCGGGATGTATGGATGACAACACATGGAGTTATTTGCAAAAGTGTTAGAAATGATGTTAGCACTTGGCATAGGCCAAAAGGAGGGTCTGTTGGAATTTAAATGGTATTATACCTCCTATCGCACTATTTTAATGTGTGTTGGCCTACGCCAAGTTGTCTAAAATATCATGCAAAACGACTCCGCGGCAAGGTCTTCACCTTAACGAAAATTGTGTAAGTCGCCATCTTGGATTTAGCCGCCATTTTAGGTTCTCTTGTAATGTGGAAATCACCCTGAACATCAAAATGGAGGCCGAATGACATTCTGAGTTAAATTCTGGCCGTTGTGACCTCCGCACACATGAATAAGTAATATGCCTGCAGGCCACTTTTCGGGGTCGCGAACTGAGACCTTGTCCTATCCCTGACCTATGTGTAAATGAACAACTGTATCAGCGGACCTGATCAAAATGCATACATTATGGGATTGACCTGGCAACGAACCCTAGGCCTGGTCCCAAGAATGGTTAACCCACGAGAGGGTTGGCCAGGGCTGGATAAAGAATATAAAAAGCCCAAGTATTCCAATGTACGGTCTCTCTACTAATGCATCGAACCTTCGTTGAAGTTCGTTACGTTACTCTGAGAGCCTAATAGCTATCCGTTTGTCAATTGACTTTTTGGTAACTGTTGTAGCTTTTAAATAAAGCACTTTGTATGTCCTTTGTAACCTGTGTTGGTGTGTTTCCTTTGGGCTTCCAGGCCTCATATCAATTTCTTTGTTTTCACACACAGACTTGGCTGGCTCCTATTCCTTTGTAAGGCCAGGGTTTTGACGCATGGTCTGATAGTATAATTGGTACTAAGTTAATGTCTGTTGCTCTCCTAATCAAGGCTCTGGAGAGCCAGATATAGTCGATCCTTGAGTTTGAGCGGTGTGCATGTGAATAGAATGTATAGCTCTCCCTTTCCCCTTACATTTCTCTCCATGCGCCGACTAGCGCTAGATTCTGGAGTTTCTGCTTGAGGTCCCCGGAGGGCTGCACCTGTGTTCGCTGGGGGAGCCTACTCCTATCCGTTGTAGGGTCCCAGGCCATATTAAGGTCCCCTGTAAGTATGATATGGGCTTTCTCAAACATCTCCAGGTGAGTGAGCGCTTTTTGGATGAAGGCATCTTGGCCCGAGTTGGGGGCATAAAGTGTTGCCACTATGTAGGTCTCCCCCTTCCCCTCCAGTGTTACTGCCAAATATCTCCCCTGATCATCTGATTCCTTTCTCCTAATATCTAGGTCGAGGCCGTCTTTTAATGCTACCAACACTCCCCCTTTCTTGTCGGGTTGGGTGGCCTGAATGATTCCCCTGTAACCCCAGAATTGTATGCTATGTATGTCCTGGGTGCGGATGTGAGTTTCTTGCAGTGTGACTATGTGTGGTTGTTCCCTTCTAAGATATCTTTCCACCTTCTTCCTTTTGATATGTGAATTCAACCCATTGCCATTTATTGATGTGATTTTCAATTTTTCAGTAGTATTCATTTATCCCTTGGGTGTATGCAGTTGCCAGTTCCCCCTTTCTGCCTCACAGGTGTCCCTTTAGTATCTCTCCCCAGTGGAGATGACTCTACCCTCTGGTTGTGTTGTCACTGGATCCTCCCTCCCCGTTCACAGCCACGGTAAAGCACCCATAGGTGTCATTTTTGTCAAAATGGCCCAGTCTTCTTTTTTCAACATTTCTTTGTGGAAAGTTCCTTCTAGAGATTTACTCTGCACGCCAAACCAAGTTTGGTTCCTTTGTTCATTTTGCATTCGGCTGGATTCACCAGTGAAGCCCAACGCTGGCTCAAGGATGTCTGGCGGGAGCAGGAAGCAAGGGAGATGCCTGAAACTCCCTGTGCTTAGTCTCCTCATAGACAGGAATGCATTCTTAGGTGATTGGCCAGCTAGCTATCCTGCAAGGACAGTCACCCTGCTGGGCGAATGACAGCTAGGCTGGAATGAATGGGAGCAAGCTCCATAAAAGGCGAGGCTTTTAGGCTTGGAAGGCAGAGTCGACCACTGGACGGAGGAATCCAAAGAAGAACTTGAAGAGGATGTCTGCTGCAACTCCTGGACTGTTTGCCCGATGAAGCCCTGCTGCTGTGCTAAAACTCCAAATTCATATCGACAGAGAAGCCCCTGCAAGGACGACTTCTCCTTTGAGTTGGTGCGACCAATCAACTCCAAAGTAAGCCACCGAGACATCCGCTCAAAGCTGCTCGAGTATCCACTGCAGTCACTGCTGGAACCAGATAGTCAGGGGGTGGAGCACCAGTTTGTGTGCATTGCTTTTAAGCTAGCCAAGAGCTCCAGGAAGATCCTCCGGACTCCCAGGTAGCAGGACTGACTGAGCCTGAAACCCCTCAACAGAGTACGGCACCCCAGATGCAAGGGAAGCCCATCTCGACAGCCAGGAACCACTGTGTTATTATTTGCGATAGACGGGAGTAGCTGAAACACCGAACAGCCACTTGTCTGAAGTTTGATGGTTGCGAGCAGTGACCATCCCATTGCAGTGCAGGAGTCCCCAGAAGTCCTCCCTCTTGTCCCCACAACTTAGGCCCAGGAACAGTGAGATCTACAGAGCTGCCCAGGAACAGAAGTCATCTGCTGCACTTTTTCTTCGACCTAAAGGTACTGTAAAGTCTAAGAGAACTTACCTCTTGTTGTGTAGATACTTGTCCTCATTGGAGACTTGCTTGGTTTCATGTGTAGAGTTGCTTGCAGCTTCTTTACGTCACAAGCCTAATGAGCTTGTGACTCTACTTTGATTGCTTCTATTCTACCAAGACTTTTTGAACATTGGAAAAGACTTTCTACTTATCTGCAAGAAGAGCTTCAGTTCACCTCGACTTTTGCTAACTTAACATTGGCTGACCTGGCTCCCTGAAGGACTCGTCTCTCTTCTGCTTATGTGTTTTGCCTTCCTTCCAGGAATGGGTTAACTAACTTTGCATTGGAGGGTTGTTTTGAAAGTACTTACCTACTTAAAAATAACTGTGTGAATACTTGTTTTATTCTGAACTCTCTTCTCTTTAACACTACTCCGATGAATATTCTAAATGCAACAGTAATATGTTAATGCCAATAACACCCTAGTTATTGAAGTCACCTGAGAGTGTAGGTAGTGTCTGTGTCATCCCAAATGGATATTTGTTGATTTAGATAACTAAGAGTGTGTAATTTAAGAGTGTTTTTGTGTGTTGTATTATATTTCTTCCTATAACTGACTGGTAAATAAATTAATAAGTGTTTCCTCAAGAAACCTTGTGTGTAAGAATTTATTTTAACACCTGTCACTGTGAATCTCTATGTAACTCCCCTACAGCTCACATTGACCCCTCTTGAGATAAGCCTGGCTGCTAAACACGCTACCAATCTGTGTACTACATACTTATACCAAAGGTTGGGTTCCTATTGCCAGGAGCTCAGAGTTGTTGTAGTGCACCCAAAGGGTACTGCATACAATCTTGCCTAAAACTGATGGCAGGCAGTGAGGATCTATTGTACAGTTGTTACACTAAGAATTTGCTTTGCTTTTGTTCAACTAAAAACCTTCACAAGGCTAAGCTTCTCTAGAATAGCAATTGTAATATGCCAAATATGGATAACTTTAGGCAGGAAGCCCCGGTCATTCTAAGAGTAGAGCAACTGAAAAAAATTAGTAAGGCCAGTAGTCTCCCTGTAAAAGGAGAGAAACATGAATTCATTGCAAGATCGTTGAATCATCAAAGTCTGGGTAGTAGGCATGTCCCACCTACTAACCCAGGAAATGTGGAAAATGATATTGGGGATGATAATTCGGAGTCTAACTCTAATATCTTAGAAGAGTCAGAGGAGGAAGATGAGTCTCAGGGAGAGATCCCCTCTTTGCCTCAAGAGGCCCTTTTGCCTCAACCCTTAACCACTAGGACCCCTCAAGGTCCATCAATGAATCCAGAATTTTTGTCTCTTGAGAAAATGAGTCTTGAGCTAGAATTCAATAGGTTACAAATCCAAGCTGAACCCAAGCATCAGGAAATCAAACTAAGGGAAATAGAAATGCAGCATGCTCTTGAAATGAAGAGATTGTCTCTTGAAAATGCTTCTATCCCAGAGTCTTCTAGGTTTTCCAATCCAAAGAGACCTTGCATACCCAAAGAAGCAGTGGGTATGTATGATGTGAAACTTGATATTTTCGATTGGTTGGTGTGATGCTGGAAATGCATTGGAAGGACAGGGCCTCCGTATCCTTGTCCTTTACTGCTTTTTACTGTGTGTTCTGCCGTGTTTTCCGCGCAGGAGTTCATGTGGGACTCCTGGCGGTGCAGCTCTCTCTTTTGGTTTGGTGTACAGACCCATGGGATACCCTTATGGCACTAATGGGTGGGGGTACAACCCTGTGCCCCTAGTGTATGTTTTTGGGCACCTGTGTGTGGCCCACAGAGCAGGGTATGGGCTGGTGGCAGCTCCATGCTGAATTTGACAGATGCCTTGAGTATCCTCCGTTTTGGGATACCCAGGCCCTGCCATTGGAATCAGTTGATTCCTGATAAGAAACAAGATGGCCCCTGTGGCCGCTTGCTTTCTATTGCCTATTACCGTGTTTTCCCAAAGTCCTGGGAAGCCCTGACTCTGTCCCTTCCCCCTGACTGGCTGTTGGGTGGAAGTTCCATATATGGGGGGTCATTCCGAGGTTGGAGGTAAGGAATTACCGGCACCGGTAAGGGTGTTGATGCCGGTAATCCCTTACCTCCATATTCCGAGGTCCCTTTGCGGGTCCTTCCTTACCTCCTGCTTTTAGCAGGAGTTAAGTACGGGACCCGCAAAGGTACTTCGGAGGTAATTACGGTACCGTAATTTACTGTGCCGTAATTACCTCCTTCCCCATTCCCATTGAGCCCTATGGGGCAGAAATGGGAAGGGGGAAGGGCAAAAGGTGAATGGGGAATTACCGGTCCCTCCAACCCTGGAATGGACGGGTAATTACTCCATTCACCATGCCGGATTTGGGACGGTTTCGGAGGCAACCATGGAGCTAATTACTCCATGGTTAGCTCCAACCCCGGAATGAGGCCCATGGTGTTGTTGTGAAGTCCAGGCCAGACTGGCTGGAGCCTTCCCAGAGACTGTATGTTGTGGGTACACCCTGTGGGTGGGACCTGGGTGAATGGAGTGTGTGACAAATACGCATTCTGTGTTGTGGGTGTATAGTATCTGGTGGTTGACACAATGACTGAGACAGCCCTGCCCAAAACTGGTATGAATTCACTGTGGAGTGTTGAATGGCTGGGTACTTGTCCCAATACACATAACTTGTTGTGAGTGTCTGGAGAGGAGTGAATGGCCTGAATGCACTATGCACTTGAGTGGATGCCTGCCTGCATGAATGCCTTTCTGACCGATTGGTTGCCTGAGTGTGACCCAGCAGAATGAATGGGAGATCAACTAGTATATCTGGGGGCCTCTCACTGCTAGAATTCGTGTTCAGAAGCTGAAGTCCACTACGAAAAGTAACTGGAGTGAAACTGAAGCTTAACCTTGAAGCCCTGCTGGAAGAGAAGAATTGCTGTTGCTCTACTTCACAATCTGAAAGCTGCTGTGTCTCCAAGAACTGACCCAGAGAGGACCTGGTAAGGCGCCCTCTTCCCGAGCTACGAGGGGCAATCATGCACCAGCTGATCTTTGCCAAAGCTCCCTGGTAGACAGACCTACGAAAGGCTGCCGACTGGAGACGGGGACTGCCGCGGAATCCTATAGAGAAGCGCCCGGACTGTTGTCTGCCACTGTCGACGATCGCTGTCGCAGACTGGAGCTACCGTGCTCCCGTTTGCCTAAGAACTTCATTTGATCCAAGCCCGCTCTCGTCTGCATCGCCGCCCACTTTATCCCGCTGGAGAAGGCCCGACTGTCGACGTGCCGAGGAGCATCCGCCGGTGGGTTTCCCGCCACCTAAAGACCGCAGAGATGCTGACGACTCGACACCCTTTCTGGGCCACAGTTAATCATCTCTTTGTGGTCCAGAACTATCGTCACCGAGATGCCCAGCACACCTCCTCCTTGCAGGATGCCAACGCTCCAATGTCGACGAGCACTGCTAGTAAAGAAGCTGCCACTTCACTGCCATAGTTCACACTGTTCTCCGTTGGACGTTCGACGACCCGTGACTCCTGCCTTAAAGGGAGGGCATTCAAGAAGGGCTGTTGACGAACGCTACAATTCCAGGTACATTGGGGCTATAGAACTATTGTAGAGGGAAATAAGACTCATAGAAAAATATATGGACTGGGCTTGTGATACATCTTTGCTTTACAGGTTGCCCAGGTGGGGGGATCTCCACACAGAACTGTGCTTAATGGTAGAGGCCAGTATTCTGCCTATTGTTTCAACCATCTTGCTTTCCTTCCTATTTCTATTGCTAGGTTCCTTGTTATTGATCTGTGTGACATTTTGACATTATAGTTGATGCACTTTAATGAGATCTGATAATAATTGTGGTACCACTTTAGAACTATATATATTTACCATTATTGATTTTCTGAGCACAAAGTGAGTTATTGTGATAGTGTACATAACCTTGAATATTAATTATATAAAGACTGTGTTTTAACCGATACAGTGTGCGGACATTCCTTTGTGGGTGCTTGGGGACTACACTGTACTTAAGAACCAGCCTGCATCACCTCCTGAGAAGCTAGGCCTTGATTGCTCGACCATAGCTACCGAATAGAGAATCTTGGCTGGGGTTCTCTGTGCCTCTCCTCTACCATAGAGAGAGCAGAAGTACAGACACCCCCCTTCAGTCTTTTTAGTTGGGTACTTTTGAATATAACTATGGGATTCAGGGTAACACAGGGAATCGGTTGATTCCTTGGCTTTTGTCTAGGCTCCCCCAGGTTGCAACTGATGCTGTAATGGAGGTGGGGGAACTTGAAAGATTGGAGTATGAAAATGTGAAGCTAGCTTTGATAGCTAGATTTAGGAAAACTCCTTCCCAGTACCTTAACAGGTTTAGGACCCTCAAAAAGACTGATGGTACCCCTTGGGCTACCTGGCTGAGTGAATGTTTGAAAAACTTCGATGGTTGGGTTAAGGGTTACAGAGTAACTACCTTTGAAGGAATGAGAAATTTGTTTTTGTTGGAATCTATTTTTGATGTCTGCTCTCCTGAGCTGAGACAGCATTTGGCTGACTAAAAAGAGATTGATAACAAGAAGCTAGCAAAAACTGTTGACGTGTGGGTTGCCAACAGGGTCACTCACAAGGATTCTGGGGCCACCCACAAAAATGATGAGGGAAAGCAGCGCACGAAAGATGACAAAGAGAATTCTAAAACCTCCCACCCAAAAGCGGGCCACAAACATAAGAAGGGTAAGCCTTTTGGGAAACAAGGTCAGTCTAGTAAAACCTCTGGTGCCAAACCAGAGGGAGGTCAGCAGAAATCCCCATTCAAGAAAACATTTGGTAAATGTTATGCTGGTGGGTCTACTGACCATGTGAAAGTGGATCCCAGATGCAAGGGTAAACCTTCAGGGGTCCACAATGCCTCCTTGCACACAAGTAATATTCAGGACCTGTTCCCTCCAGATACTTTTCCGCCAACCATGCAATTTAGAGTTAACAAGCAGGCACTGTATAGGGGGCCACAGGAAAAGATGGAGAACATGGAATGTGCAACTTACTCTGATAGTCAACACGTGTTCATAAGTAGGGTGTCTGGGATTCAGCCCTCCCTTCTGCGGAGCCCGAAAAGGAAGGAAAGATGGCTCATAACACGGGCAAGGTTTGACTGCCTACAGTTAAGGGGAAACACAGAAAAGTGTCCCGGCTTTCCAAATGATCCCAGCTGCCCAGCATGTGGGGTGGCAAGGGAAGACCTAAAGCATTTTGTATTGTTCTGTCCGGCGTATGGAGAGGTTAGACGGTCCACCATTTTGCAGGTGGTTAAACTCACCAATATCAGCCTCTGTAGACAGGCCTTACTATTCCTTTTGACAGCTAAATCTGTACGGACATCCTGGGCTCTCTTGTCTTATTTGAAAAGAGGTATGTACCTGAAAAAGGGGTTGTATGTGAATAGCAAATAATCCGACCGTTTTAAGAAACCTGGTCTTGATTAGCTGTATTTTCTTTTTTTTTAATATCAGTGAAATTTCTTGTCAATGGTAATGCTGTGTTTTAAAGTTGACTTTTTTATGTGCATGTGATGCTATTGTGTTAAATGGATGTTTTTTAATCTGAATACACTTGATTGATTGAATCTGATTCTCAACCACGGGTATGACATATGTGCCATAACAATGAAACATCATCATTAGCCACCAATTGCCCCACCCCAACTCTACTCAACCCACTCTTCCCATTCACACGAAACAGATGTCACCCAAACATTTGCCTGTACAATGCAAAACAACCTGATATTAATCCCATTAACAAAACAATCTAGAAGTAGAAATATTGTTTTTTCTCCCTCGCAAGGCCCTCTTACAGACGATCAAACAAGAACAAATGTTTCCAGCATTGCTACCTCTCTCTGTTTAAGTTATTTTTTAACAGCTTCATAGGTTTGGCAATGAAACTGACCCACTCTGTGGAATTCCGGGAACAAAGCCCATTGGATCCATTCATGGTCGAGGAACTATGCATGCTGGCCGTCTCGGTCCTTGAAATTAAAAATCCATGCTCTTTTGATCCAAGGAGGAGAACCTGGCAGCCTAAAAGGGAAATTGTGCAATCTCTCGATAGTAAGGAAAGTTGAAAATCGTGTCCTACTCAGTTTGTTGACCAATCATGTCTTTGAGAATAGTTTAATAGAGTTTTTTATATCCCTTGTAGTAGCCCAAGAATCCTGATATTGTTGTGGCTTGACGTGCCTCCAGTCATGTTGAGCTATTCCTCATCCATGATACCTGTTCCTTCAAGGTTCTCACCATAACTTTCATATTGAGATGTAGTCTTTGGCGACAGTTGTCTAGTCCAAAATGTTCCTTAACTTTTTAAGAGTGGGAATGTGTGGGTTTTACAATAATTGCCTGTGTAATTCAGGATGAGCATGATTGCCTTTAGCACTCTGACTTTTAAATCTGCATAAAACAGTAGAGGGTCTTCCGATTCCCCAGTTATGCAGTGGAAAGATTGCCTTGTTTCCATAAGTTACATCATTAAACATAATAGTGTAGGTTCTTCCCCTTCACCCTTTGCTGAGGCTAAGGTACTCGATCCTATCTCCACTGTTCAGCTGGTACCACCATTAGATGCACTCTGGCCTTTGGCTAAAAAGTGTAGTTGGCCATTTTTACAGTTTTTGACATTGTGTTTGCTTTACTCCCAGTCATGAATAACATCTTCTGTTGGCTTATCCGTATCAGGGACTCTCGTCAGAGAAGAAAATACGGTCCATCACAACCACCTTTCTAGATATTCAGCTGCAGATCCAGGGCTAGCAGGCCATCATGACCACAGTAATCATTGCTAGTACAAGTTGGTTGTGATGGAATTGTCAGAAGGAATCTAATGGATGATTCCAAGAAGTAGTCAAGAAGCACATAGGGTTCACATGTGCTTCATTTGGCTGCATACCACACCCCTCTTTGTGGTCACTCTTAATTAACTTAAGGGGACTACGTTTTAGTCTGTTTACTAATATTTTAGTCACAACATTACAGTTGTGCTAGGGAAGGATGATTAGGCATTAAGAAGAACCTTTAACTGGGCCATTTGCTGATTTCAAAATAATGTATATAATTTCTTGTTCCCAGTACCTTAATGGTTCCTGTTCAGTCTAGATCACAATGATTAATGTTACCAGTTTATGGGCCAATATGTCCAACAACCCTTTATAGAATTCATCCCGGAATGCAATCAGGGATTGGAGCTGTTATCCCTACAAAGAGTTTACCACTTCTCTAACTTCATCAATTGCTGGGTTATCCCCAAATTCTGAAAGCCTTGATAGCAGGTGTGATGGGCATTATATCAGTAGGACCAAGATCACATTTCCTCACAATGGTTCCTGCCATTCTTCCAATCTTCACATTTTGCTCAAATCACGTTATCTCCGTTAAAAACATGGCTACGCTCTTCTTCATTGGTCTCAGACTAGTTTCTTGTAACAGCAAGTCAACAATCTCTTCCGATTTTGCATATTCGACAATCACTTACTTCATGTACTTTGGTGTCCTTCTGACAACCAAACCAGCCACCCTCTGGTCATAAGACCCATTTGGGGATGCCACTCTGACTGTCCCACCCAGAGCATGCTTTCTCATGGACCATATCTAGAACTGCCCCCTCCAGCCATCCCAAATTCTCTACTATGCTTAGAAACGTGAGTGAGTATCCACGCGCCTTCTTTTATTGTGCAGCAAATTTATATTTCCCCAGGAAAAGTCATCCTCTACCAGACACGACCCAACTGCGACTGTCTTTGATTGGTTGCAAATGTTACACTGGAGCATATTGCAAAGTAGAAACCCTCACCTTGAAAACCTTTTTTTTTTAAATAAAAATGTGTTTATTAACTATCAAAACTGGGGTTACTATTATAGGTCTGGTGAATTTTTGTGGAACAAACGTGCCGTCAGTAATTACCATTACCACTGGTAGTAATTACTATGACAGCCAGCAGTAATCTGAGGATCCAACCCTGGTATGGGTCCACCGTCATTCTAAGTAAAGGCAGCAGATCTAGGGAAATACCATTAGCAGTATTTCTGTAAATGTATGCCCACCCTATTAAATTGTAATTTTAATAATTTCCGTTGTCATATTAAGGATGGGAATGGTTTACATACAGGAGTCGATCATACTGCTGATTCACAAATGGGCCATATGTGATTATGTTATGTATTACATGGTAAAAGGGGTTGATAAGAGGGGCATATGTGACGTCCACTTTTTCAACTCCTTGCAATGTCCTTTCAAAGATTGACATAACAAAAACAAAGTTGGGACTGGCAGTCTGCATGAACATGATCTGTTATTGGTGTAAAATACATACGGCGGAGTCACTCTTATGGGTCTAAAATGTAGAAGCTCTAATAGAAAGGGGAAACGTATCAACTTTAAAGTGCGTAAAGTCCAAGTGCAACCTAAGTCAGGGAGTGGGATCATCAGGATCCTTGTATAATGTGGGCCTGAGTACAAGTTCCGTCATATAACATAGTTTATTATCATGGTGGAGTATCCCTAATGATTCACTAACGAGTCTGTTACAGTGTGTGGATCAGAAGTGTGAATCCCAGTTCCTGTTCTCTGATGTATCCCGAGGCCCCTTGGGTAAATGCCATTGCTGAAAAATGGCCCTCAGCTGTGGTTGCTTGATGTCGTAGAATGTTAACCCTCCTGAGCTGTGAATGCTGGGCAATGAAGACCCTTGGCTATTTGAAGACTGTTGAATTCTTCCTTGCCTACTATTATTTGCTTTTCGGAATGCCATCATTTAGCCCCCTGTTTAATATGATGCATACTTTTCAGGTAACCACTGGCTATGGCTTTTCATGAGCCCTCCACAGGTTAATTATGCTCAGCGAACCCTCTTGGCTCAACTTGTCAGAGATCACTCATGGCTCCAATTCTCTAGTGGCCTCCTGTTTTAGATGATCAAAATGCCTTCCTGGCATAAATTCTTTACGGGCAAGTGTTATTTATTTTCCTAGATAGTATGTGATTCCCACCAGTGTAATCTCTATGGCTTCTGGTTAGGCTCTCCCTTGCGGCCTCTCTCTTTATCGTTTTTCTCTTTCTCTGTAATACTTTATTTTTCTTTCTCTCTTTTTTCTCTGTCTCTTTCCTTCTCTCTCACTTCTCTTCTCTTGCAATTGCTTTCATCCAATGTCTCTCTTTCTTTCTCTCTTTTTCTCTGTAGCTTGCTCGTTCTCTCTTTCTCTCCCTCAATCTCTTACACACTCATACACACAAAGCTTTATTGGTGTCTTAAGCCAGTGGTCCTACCATTTTCTTGATCCAGATTGGCAAGAGTCTCCCTGTCTCTAACAGAGATCACATAGCTGGATGACAGCCCAGGCCCCACTGATTCCTCTGTCTGTTTCTTAGCACTCGTTCTAGTCATTCAGCCTCTTGGATTGGCCAGTGCTGTTTGCTGCTTTTGATATTTCTATATACTGCTTCCTATTGATCCTCCCTGCCCCTTCTCCATCCCCAACCGCCAGCTTTCTTGAATATTGTTCTCTTACCTCTATCTGCCTGTCTCCTTCCTCCTCCTCCTTTGTTCCCCTAAATTGTCAACCATTCCTTGTCAAGTCTTCCTTTTTCCGCCTAATATTTCGCTTTGTCTCTTTTCACTCACACCTACAACAAAAGCTCACCCTTTCAATCCTCACTGCCTCATCCTGGTCCTTACCCTGGCACAGCACTGTATGTCTGCCCTCCAGCCTCACCTCACACAGCTTAAGAAAGCAGAGTCTCTTTATGCTGTGGATAATAGTGTGATATTGACAGTAAGCACTCTGATTGACTGACCTGCTCTCTCCTGTTTTTCCTGCCTTTGATTGGCCTTGGGCCCCAGGTTGTGCTTGCCTTCTTTGTGGGTAAGCCCTCCCTGTCTTACCTCCAGTTGAAGAATGCCTTCTGATGGTTTTGGTAGCTTGCCCACCACTTTAAGGACAGGTACATGTGGTGTGGCTCTTTAATGACGTGTTGATCTACTTGGAAAGTTTATGTGGCACTTTCTATGTCTGTCTGCCTGTTTGTATTTATGGCAGCTGCCCTCTCAGCAGGTAAGTCAGTTTAAGCCAGGGGATTTTTTAATTCCTGCGAATCAGTAAGGAACAAGTACTGATATTTAAGATTTCAATGGCGTATATGGTTTAATCCAACACGCATCAAGAAATCAACATAAAATAAAATAAAAGAATGGTATAATCTTGTATTTCAAAACAACCGCAACAAAGGAATGTTCCTGAATTTCAGCAGTATCAAAAGCCTGGATCTACTCCCAGCAACCTCTGGAGGGGTTTTCAGTCTCTCACCTTCACGTTATTCCAAATGTTTTCATAAGCCATTGTCTTCAACTTATTGAGGGGATATTGCTCCAGTAGTCGCATGTTCCCAATATCCAAATCTGGGCAACCACAGGAATAAGGCTAGAGATCACCACACTTAAAGCCTTCAGCCTCCAGTCATCTTAGGCTGCTTAGCTGGATTTGGAGGGAGTTTCTTCTAGTCCCAAACTGAAGAATGTCTTTCTTGTGCCAAGTCTACCCCCATTGGCCACTCTCTGCATGCCTCTGGAATGGTCACGTTACTTGGGGATCTTCATCTTTTCTCTTATATTCTCCATTCAGTGGTGTTCCTCAATTGGAAATTGTGTTACCTCCTCTCTGCCCCACCATCAGTGTGAACTAGTCTATGGGGAACTCTGTAGATTTCCCAGTAGGCCTCTGCAACTTGGGCTTCTTTTGTGTGGTCACATTTTTATTTTCAAATCTTCTCATTCGAAAAGGGTTGGGCTTGCTGGAAATGTGTCATATGGGGCCACTCTCCTGCCCTAGCAATGTTTCTACCACCTCCTCCTGAACACTCTGTAAACTTCTTCTCCTCTTGATGCCTTGCCATGTTTTCTCCATGGGTCTCCCCCTCACCCACTCTGGATATTAGAACCTTCTCTTGTGGTCGCGGCACCTCTTTCTGTGATCCAACTACCTTCTCCTGTTCTTGCCTTACCTCCTACAGTTGTCTCATTGCTCCCTTCCAATATATCATGTTTGTGTGCCACCTCTTTTTGTCTAACCCTATCCTTCTGACAGCTAACTTTTTCCCATTCCTTCATCAACTGTTCCATTCCCCATCTCCTCTTAATCCAAATCACCTTCTCATAATTATCACCAATCACATACTCTCATCCAGTCACTTCCAAACCAGCCTCCTACTCTCTTTTGCTGAAGCCTGCAACAATGTTATTCTGCAATTATGCCCTATCTTGATTCCCATTTCCTTCTGCCAAGCCTGTCACCTTTATAGTGGACTTGCCATGGGAGGAATTGGGCCAGAACTGTGCTCCAGAAAAAACTGCCTTGGCAGAGCACTGTTCTATTTAGACATTAGGCCTAAACCACACCACCCACCAAGTTGAGCAAGTTTGTTTGTTTGTTTGTTTGTTTATTTTATTTATATC
This sequence comes from Ambystoma mexicanum, assembly GCF_040938575.1. Taxonomy (NCBI): domain Eukaryota; kingdom Metazoa; phylum Chordata; class Amphibia; order Caudata; family Ambystomatidae; genus Ambystoma; species Ambystoma mexicanum. Next base: position 929,167,864 of record NC_090921.1, on the reverse strand, counting down.
GCACACCTGACCCGGAGGTAATTGGGCGCTATAGGATAGTAGTGGTTACAAGGCATAGAATAGACAGTTATATGCATGAATACAGTTTGAACATTCAAGGTAAAGTTACAATGGTACATATATACATATTAAACATTATACATATTATACATTGGGTCATAGCAGTAGTATGTGCCGATCACCTAACGGTTAGTGGTATCAAGAGCTGTTGTTTTATGTTTTATTTGGTATCCAAGTGATAGCATGGCTTCTGAAATTGTTAAAAGTTTGAATGGTTTGAATATTCTGAGTGAGAGTGTTCCAAAGCTGGGCGGCTAATACTGAGAAGCTAGAACCTCCGGCTCTATTTAGATTGTATCTGGGCACCACCAGACATGGTATGTTGGAAGATCTGGTGATTCTGTTGGATACCTTCCATGTGAACCTATCTGTAAGGTAAGCGCTTTGTGAGTGAGGCAGATAGTTTTCAGGGCATATTTTCCTGTATAGAGAGCCACCTGTGGTGCTTTCTAGTTTCTCATATATGCCCTCTTTTGGGAATATTCAGGGCGGCTCTGAGCACGTTATTTTGCATGATCTGTAGTTTATTTAAGATGGTTTTGTTCGCTCCTAGATAAAGACTGTTGCAATAATCCAATTTGGATTGTATGAGCGCTCTCGCCAGAGTAAGGAAGCTAGTGGGGGATAGTAAAGGTCTAAAGGCTCTGATCAACTTGCCGGTGTAGGCTGTGGCCGATGAGGTCATGTTAATCTGCTTAGTTAGGTTAGACTGGGCATCGAGGTAGAAACCTAAAGTTTTTACATGTTTGGCAATGGTATACTGTTCCCATCGATGACGATATTTGTGTAGTGAGGACTTCGTTTGAGAAGGTTGTTAGATGATCCGACTAGGAGTAATTCAGTCTTATCATCATTCAGGCAGAGGCCATGTGTGGCCATCCATGCCTGAATGATGATGTAGACTTTGTTGATCCGTGCAACGTCTATATCATAGGTTCCTGAGAGGGGTAGGAGTATCTGGGTGTCATCCGCATAATTTGTGTGGGTGACACCCAGACGGTCCAGTTTGTCAAATAGTGGCTTTGTAAAAATGTTGTACAAAGTGGGTGAGACGCAGGATCCTTGAGGGACTCCTCAGGTGATGGGGATGGGGTCAGCAGCTGCTGAAGGGGAGAATACGCGCATAGTTCTGTTGGCGAGGAAAGATTGGATCCAGGCAACTGCAGAACTGGAGAAATGGGCCGCTGAGGATAGGTGGTTACAAAGTATGGAGTGATCCACCAGATCAAAAGCCGCAGAGAGGTCGAGTAGAAGTAGGATGGCCATCTTTCCTTTGTCTTTCAGTTCATCGATCTGGCTTTTGAGGTCGACAAGCGCGGTTTCTGTTCCATGCTGAGGTCTGAAGCCAGTTGACAGGTGCCGAGTAATTTGTGAGCTTCAAGATAATCTTGTATTTGCAAGTAGGCTATTCTGTCAAAAATTTTCAATAGAAAGGGGACTGTCGTAATTAGTCTATAGCTAGTGGGTATAGCCGAGTCAAGGGTCTGTTTTTTTAATAGTGGTAGAACCCAGGACTGTTTGAGGTTACTTGGGACGGAATTATTAGAGAAGGAGGAGTTTACAAGTTTAGTAATGAAAGGGGCAAGGTCTCTAGCTGCATCTTTTATAATCTGGGCTGGGCAACTGTCGCCCTTGCAGTTAGATGGTTTAAGAGATGCAATGATTTTGTGGACTTCAGGAATGGTGACTTTTTTGAATGTGAAACCTGAGTTAATGTGAGGGGTGGGGGTAGGTGCTGGTGTAGTGACTGTTAGTTGGGATCTTTTGTCAGATATTTTGGTCTGCAGTCCTTTGATTTTATTGGAGAGGGCATTTTGAATGCTGGTACACCAGGCTTTATCCTTAGTGCATGTATCTGGTGGTGGGTTGGGGTTCTCTAGTTCTCTTAGAATGTTGAATAATTTTTTAGTACTGGAGCTGGCTTGGGCTATTCTGTCATTATAGGTTTCTTTTTTGGCCTGGATTATCTTATTTTTGTAAGTGGCAGTGATAGTGGCCAAGTTAGTTATGTTTTCAGGTATAGGGGATGATTTCCAACGTGATTCCCATTTTCGTTTTTCAGTGCGGAGTGTTTTTAGCTCTGGAGTGAACCACGAGTTAAGATGGGCTCTGGGTTTGCTTTTACGTAGTTTTAGCGGGGCAATATCATCAATGGCTTTAGCTATGGTGTCATTGTGGATGTTAATAAGAGTGTTAGGATCATTGGTGTCCGGTAAGGCATTGAGTAGGGGGGCTACCAAAGGAACTAGAGCATCTGCTGTGATGTACGTTTATACCTTGTGAGGCAGGGGGAGCAATAATTGTCTTTTTCTTTTCCAAGTTGTTGATATGCAATTCAAAGATGATAAGGTGGTGGTCTGACCATACTAGTGGAGTCGGATCTAGTGGGGTGATGGTGCAGTTTAGAACCGCAACCCAGTCAAGTATCCTTCCTTTTTCGTGTGTGGGTTTGGTGCTAATTTGAGTATAGCCTTGTTCTAGTAGTGCAGAGGCTAAAGAGATGGCGTGTGTGTCGCTGGTGACCTTACAACCGAGGTTGAAATCTCCTAAAATGATATTTTGCGCCGTGGGTTTGGTGGTGTCGGCTGCTAGGGCTGTGATATCTTCTTCAAAGAGCCCCGGAGGTCCTGGAGGCCTGTAAATGATATGTAGTGTGATAGTGCTGTTGGGTGAGGTTTGGAACTTAACTGAGAGGAGTTCACATGATGCCAAAGGTGTAGGGGTGGCTAGTCTTATGTTGAGAGTGTCTTTAAAGATAATGGCTATTCCTCCTCCGGGAGCCGTGGGTCTATCTGCACGGGGAATGGAGTCATTATCTGGGACGGCTAGGGCAATAGAAGGGCCTGCTGCCTCATGCAGCCAGGTTTCTGTCATTACAAGGAAGTCAAGGTTATTGTTCACAATCATGTCAGCAATCTCAGTTGCATGTGCTACCAATGACCTGACATTCAGTAATGCTCCCTTAGTGGGCTGTGATTGTAGGTCCTTTGTTGGTGGACTGGGGCTAATGTCCCTTAGGTTGTTCAGAGGGGCTGTGCACCTTTTCATTAGGCGCCTGCAATTATTTTCAGTGGATCCTGGCGAACTGCGCATATGATCTTATGGGAATATTCTAATGCTGAGTGCCTACTGGACGGTAGTCTGCTGGTTAGTCTCTCGTTACGCTTAGAGATGTCAGGAGGGGAGGCGGTTGAGGCTATAGGCACAGGGGGCAACTTATCATGTGTAGTGTACATAGTGGAGGCTGGATGTAGTTTAGTTGTGGTTAGTGTGGGGAAACGGGGGTAGTGTGGGAAGGAAAGGTGTAGGGCAAGGGATAGGGTGGTGACGGGGACATCTCAGTCTACCTAACCCTTCATCAAACTTAATGTAGTGACCTCTAGTGCAAGGGGTGTCAGATGGTATAATGCAGAATGGGAACATAGTTAAAGTTAGCAGTGCCTGCATTCTGTTATGATAATGGCAACTTGGCGTGAGGTTGCTAATTAGTATACAAGGCACAAATATGCTGCAACCTAGAATCGAAATTTAGCAGGTAGGGCTAAATAGATAATCAACATACAGTCAGCTGTTAACATTGATAGCAGTTGGGCGCTAATCACAAATATAGTGCTGGGTTAGACTAGGCTAAGATGCATGGAGTAGGTGCAAAATCGGCTGAGGCTTAATGAACAATAGTTTGGGCTAATTCAAAAGCATAAACAGAGCACACCTAGATGCAACTTTAGCAATTCAAATGAGCACACCTAGATTCAACTTTAGGAATTCAAATGGGCACACCTAGATTCAACTTTAGCACTTCAAATGAGCTCACCTAGATTCAACTTTAGCAATTCAAATGAGCACACCTAAATTCAACTTTAGCATTGGGAGCCAGGGTGGCGCTAATTCAAAAGCATAAACAGAGCAGGCCAACATTGCTTCATAAGTATATTTTGTTAATCTGAAGTCGGTTGGGATACCTGTATAATCGAGCAACTCAGTATGCTAGTGCCATAATATGCAGTAGGTCAGGCCAGTACATTAGAGGCAAGCAGTAGGGTAGCAGTAGGGTGTCTAATAGGCTAGCTGAGGTAGATACTTCGCATAGCATAGTAAACAAATATGGTGGCTCACAGATAAAGGCAGTGACCGGCCGTAATGGGAGTGCATAGGGGATTAAGCTGAAGCAATAAAGTCTTGTGGTACAGCGTTACTAGTACCTGTAAGAAGTCCAAGTGGGTGGCAGGTTACAGGGCTTAGGGACGAGGTGCAGACCGCAGCACGGCACGCTCGGTCAGCTCCGTCAGCAGGGAGCCTTCTTTCAATGGCCTTACTTCAATGGGCCGGCTCTCGCCTGCCGGTGGGCGTGATTGGTCTAGAAAAGGGTGGTTGTAGCCAATCGGCGGGCAGATGCAGGCAGGGAAGTCAGGCAGCAGCTATGGACAGGGTCAGGCACAGGGTGCCTTCGAGGCGGCGGGCATCTTGGGGCAGTGAATCCCAATTTCGGACAATGGGATCTGCTTCAAATGCCCTCGAAACGCAGCATAAATTCAGCATGTGTTTAGAAAGCTGAATTTGGATTGAATTAAATGCTAATATGCATTTTATGAGAAGATTGCTGGCGCTTGGGGGTTCGAGCGTGGAGGGGCTAGTAGGCAGCAGGTAATATGCCTCCAGCTTACCTCAATAGCATGACTGGATGCAGGTGTGGATACTGCTCCAGCAGCAGCACTCGGCTATGCTGGTTCGTTGCCCCTGACTGCTGTAATTCTCCTGATCACTATGACTGAGACACAACATTCAGTCACCCCTCCACTGCACACATAGAGACATAGGACCTCATCACGAGTTGGGCGATAACGCCAGCGCTATTAGCCCTACCGCCAAACCCCCTGGCGCTATTAGCGCCAGATCACGGGTTTGGCGGAAGGGTTATTGCCCATTCCCCATTGGGCCCATTCGGGAATTCCTCATTCCCCATTTCCCGCCGGCGGTAATGGCACCGAAAATCGGCAATTTTGCAGCAGATTTCTCCCCAGCTCTGCCAAAGCCATGATCTGGCGGACCCTTAAATGTGGCGGTAAGAGCGCTACTGCCGCATTCAAGGGTTACCGCCAGACTCGTGATCATAGTGTTTCTATGTGCGCAGCTGAGTCACAATATTCAACAACTTCACAGACTGCATCTGAACGTCGTCCTTTGCTCGACAGTCCAAACTTAAAGAATGAAACTGTCCAAAGATGCACATATGTCTCATGGTTTGCACACACTTTACTGTGAGGATGACTATTTTGACAGTGGAAATGAGCACCATATCATGTGTGCATGGCATGCTCAGAAGGAATTAACTTTTGAATTACTAGCACAGTAATGCTTAATAAATTGGTGGTCATTCTTATGTTCCAAAAATGCTTTTGGTTTATGTGCAAAGCAGCAAGCATCCTATATGCAGGGCACACACATCATTCAAAACTTAGCTCCACCCCAGTCCTGCTAATATTGACAAATCCCCTCTGCCCCTCAACCACCCTCCATGAGGTGGAGCAGGGTTTCCCCCAATAAATGACAATGTCCAGCATTTGGACTGGCCCCTCCAACTGGGACCCCCCAACCTTGACATCCCTCAAGTCTAAGGGATAATTGTGTGATGAATACGATTGCTCCATTTAAATGTGTAGACTCCTTAGGTAAATCTGCAAAGTGATATCTGTGGCTGGCACCATTTTGGATTTGGTATTCTGCATGCTCTTTGTGAGTTCTGCAGAGTGGAACTGTGGGCCTCTTCAGAGTTTCAAGTTTGCAAGTCGCATTTCTCAAAAAAAGGGGTGCCTGGATGAGGGAATCTTGGACCTTAGCTTGATAAGTACTTAATTGCCTGTTGGTTCCCCTCAAGGAATACCACTGTAAATCAGTTGCTCTGATTTCACTTTATTGTGCATGTCTCTGGGCCCCTTAAAAAGACAGCGTTTGTTAATAGTGTGATATGACAATGGAATCACTCTTCGCAACTCCTGCCAACCTTCTATGTAATGTTCTCTTAAATACCCTGCAACTTCCTCCTTCAACTACTTCAACCCACTCCGAAATTATTCCCTCCTATCATCCTTTTGGTATTTCTGCTGCTCTTTCATTGTGCTTCGAAAATACCTTCGACTTCCACAATCTGTACACCTACAGCCTAATCTCTGCCACAGCCTTCGCTCTCTGTCAATTTCCCTACCCATCTTTCCTACCTTCAATGTCCATCCAAAAGCTTCAAGATGTGTGGCATTTATTGAGCCCCTCCACTTAGGTTGTTTCTACAATGAGCAAGTGCATAAGTGGGTAATAAGGATTTTGAACTGTGATTGATGTACTGGACCTCTTTCCTTCATCCCAATTCGTGGTAGTGACTGCATGGGACTGCTGTGGAACACGGACTGAGTTCTCATGAAAATATACCCAACATTTAGAATTGGAGAAGTGCTATTTGTGCGCAGGCAGATGGACGGCCCTTGAACAGTGTTCTAATGTGCTATGGTTGCTGAGTCTGTGCTACACTATACACTGCTAGACTCTGTCAATCCTGTAACAAAAGTATGTTTCCCACTTTGCCTATCTCTCATGGGCTGATCAGGAGATAACATGTAGCACAGAAGGGGGGGTGTGGCTAACCGCCATGTGAAGAGGATGCGTCTTTGGTGAGCTCCGTGCGATGTGTCCACCATAAGCTGCTTTTCATGTACCACAGAAGCCCTAGAAGCCCGTGAGCTACTCGTCGCAGACAACATCAGGAAGCTTTGTGTGTGTTTTTGGGACCGAGAGTGCCCTGCAGGGATCAGAACACCTCGCGGAGCGACACCACGGAGCCACGCCCAAAATGGCGGCTCCCATGCACTAGCCCACGTAACATGGCGAGCGCCGAAACTGTGCTGAGGCTCCAGCCCGTTACCTGCTGAGCGGCCCAGAATCCCACGAGCGGTGATAGAGTCCGAGGAGAGGGCGCTCACTGCCCTGATCTGGGAGCGGGATCGGCACACCCATAGATCCGGACCGGCAGAGGACCCCGGCAGAAGAGGCAACATCCGGGTTACATGGAGAGGTGGAGGAGCGAAGGCGGAGCAGAGCCCCGTCTGTCGCGAGTTGGGCCTGCAGAGCCTCCGCTGGGGACTTGCTCCTAAAAGGGACGGACAAGGTGCCGGAGAGCCGAGTCAAGCGAGAAGGGGTGAGCGGTGGGGGAGAAAGCCTTGTGCACTAACCGCGCACCGGAGGCCCCGCTGCCCAAGAGCCACCCGACCCCCCCAACGCTGAGCACCCACACTGGGACCAGCAACGTGGAAAAACTTTGGGGCACTGAGGAGGGGCTCAGCAGGAACATATGCTGACAGCCGAATGTCCTGCCCTGGACGCCAGTAAGTGACGTGCCGTCTGAACAGGCCCCCTGGCTCCGGAGACCCAGCGTAGGCCCTAGCTAAGACAGGAGCTACTCTGTGTGCACAAGACCCCCAAAACAGCATTAGCAGGGCAGGCAACATTATAAGAGCACGGAAGGGCCGCAGGTCCCACCTAACAGGACCTGGCCACCGCCTCCAGAGGAAGCACGCTTGTAAAACACACCACATAGGCTGTCATAGCGGACAGAGCAACAGCAGTGTGTACGAGAGCCCGCTGTGAAGATACTGGTGGGGGGTGCCTGTACTTCTGCTCTCTATATGGTAGAGGAGAGGCACAGAGGACCCCAGCCAAGATTCTCAAGCGGTAGCAATGGACGAGCAATCAAGGCCTAGCTTCTCAGGAGGTGATGCAGGCTGGTTCTTAAGTACAGTGTAGTCCCCAAACCCCCACAAAGGAATGTCCACACACTGTATTACTGAAAACACAGTCTTTATATAATTAATATTCAAAGGTATGTACACGATCACAATAACGCACTTTGTACTCGTAAATCAACAATGATAAATATATACAATTCTAACATGGTACCACCAATGTTATCAAATCTCATTAAAGTGCATCAACTGTATGGTTAAAATGTCACACAGATCAATAACGAGGAAACCAGCAAAAGAGATAGGAAGGAACGTAAGATGGTTGAAATAAATAGGCAGAATGCTGACCTCTACCAATGGACACAGTTCTGTGTGGAGATCCCCCCACCTGGGCAACCTGTAAAATAAAGATATATAGCACAAGCCCAGTCCATATATTGTTCAGTAGCCTTATTTTCTCCTATAATGTTTTACCCCCCAATGTACCTGGTGGAATAGAGTTCTTCGAAGATGCGTTGAAGGATCCTTCTTGAGTGACTTCCTTTACAGCAGGAGCCACGGATCGTCGAGAGGCATCGAAGATGGTGAAATTGTCGTCAACGGCAGCGATGAGGAGTTCAAGGGTGCCGAGACCCTGAAGTCGATCAAGGCGGTGCTCGTCAGCAACGTCCTGCGAGGATGATGTGTGCGGGGCACCTCAGCGATAGATTGTTCAGGACCGCAAAGAGTTTTGGAAGAACTGTGGCCCCACAAGGGTGTCGAGTCGTCAAAGTCTTTGTGGCCTTCAGGTAGCAGGAAACCCACCGGCGGACTCTCCTCGGCGCGTTGGTCGTCCTCGACTTTCTCCGGTGTGACAAAGCGGTCGACGTTGCGGACAAGGGAGCCCTTGGATTCAAATGATCTTAGGCAAAGGGAGCGGGCGGCTCCGGTCGTCGGCTGCACGGCGTCAAGTGGTCCCCACGGCTGGGCAACACAACTTCGAGGGGCCTCCAGCGGTTACACAAACCTGCGAACCCTGGTCGACGGCAATGTACTTCGACAGTGGCGAAGTCCGGGTGCTTTGCTTCCTTCTCCTCAGCGGTCCCGTCACAGGTCGGCAGTCTTTCGAGGGTCTGACTTCCAGGGAGCTTCGGCGAAGTTTAGCGGTGCTCGATGGTCCCTGGGAGCACGGGAAGAGGGCGCCTTACCAGGTCCTCTCTCGGATCAGTCCTTGACGAGTTCGACAGCTTTCAGATCAGGTCGAAGCAAATGCAACAGTAAGTCTTCGTCTTCCAGCTGGGCGTCGAGGATCAGCAGTTCCAGTTACTCTTAAAGTATATACACAGCTTCTGAACAATTTTCCAGTGGTGAGAGGTCCCCAGATATACTATCTTGTCTCTCATCCACACTGCTAGGTCACTCTCAGCAGCCAATCATACAGAAGGGCATTCATGCAGTCAGTCAGCCAATCAGGCACACAGTGCATTCAGGCCATCCTCCTCCCTCTCAGACACTCACAACAAGGAATGTGGATTGGGACGATTACCCAGCCATTCAACACTACACACTGCATTCAGGCCAGTTTCGGGCAGGGCTGTCTCAGTCTTTGTCTCTCATGCCAGAAACCAGACAACCACAACAAGAAGTGCATATTAGTGACACACTCCATTCACCCACGTCCCACCCAGAGGAGGTACCCACAACATACAGTCACTGGGAAGGCTCCAGTCAGTCTGGACTGGACTTCACAACAACACCATATATGGAACTTCCACCCAACAGCCAGTCAGGGGGAAGGGACGGAGTCAGGGCTTCCCAGGACTTTGGGAAAACAAGGTAATAGGTAATAGAAAGCAAGAGGCCACAGGGGCCATCTTGTTTTCCATCAGGAATCAACTGATTCCAATGGCAGGGCCTGGGGATCCCAAAATGGAGGATACTCTCCACCTGTCAAATTCAGCATGGAGCTGCCACCAGCCCATATCCTGCTCTGCGGGCGCCCAAAAACATACACTAGAGGCACAGGGTTGTACCCCCACCCATGGGTGCCGTAAGGGTATCCCATGGGTCTGTTCACCAAACCAAAAGAGAGATAGCTGCACCGCCAGGAGTCCCGCATGAACTCCTGCGCAGAAAATATGACAGAACACACGATAAGGGCAGTAAAGGACAAGGATCCGGAGGCCCTGTCCCTCCGATGCATTTCCAGCATCACAGTGGCCCCCCCAGACTGAGGTGGAGGGTGCCTAGTCTCCCACAGGATAGACACCCTCACCCAGATGGTCAACATACCTTCTGGAAAGGCCATCTGCATTATCGTGACTCTTCCCTGGTCTGTGCTCTATGGTGAAGTCTAGCCCTTGCAGGCTAATGGACCATCTGAGCAGTTTCGGATTTTCACCCTTCATCTGCATAAGCCACTTCAGGGGCTTATGGTCTGTTTGGAACTTGAAGGTAGACCCCGTAAGGTAGGGCCTAAAACACTGAAGGATCCAAACTATACTGAAACACTCCTTCTCAACAGTAGTCCACCTAAGTTCTCTACCCTTAAGTTGTCTACTGATGAAGATGATAGGATGTTCCCTCCCTTTGTCATCTAACTGGGACAAGACAGCTCCAATTTCGGTGTCGCAGGCATCCGTCTGGACGATAAAGGGTCGGCTGTAGTCAGGCGCACACAACACAGGTGCCCTACACAGACTTTCTTTCAAGCCATCAAAGGCCCTCTGACAGTCTTCCATCCAATTAACCTTCCTAGGTTGTTTGGGGGAAGTCAGAGTTGTCAGTGGTGCAGCTATGGTTCCATAGTCCGCCATAAAATTGCGATAATACCCAGTGAGGCCCAAAAAGGCTCTCACCTGGGTTTGAGTAGTGGGAGTTTCCCAGTCCTGTACATCCTGTACCTTACTGGGGAGAGGTTGGATTTGACCCCCTCCTACCTCATGACCAAGATATGTGACTTTCCCCTGAGCTATCTGGCACTTGGTGGCCTTGATAGTGAGGTTAGCCCTTTTCAAGGCCTGCAACACCTTACCCAGATGTGTCAAATGCTCTTCCCAAGTGGAACTGTAGACGGCAATGTCGTCTAAATAAGCCACACAAAAGGCTTCCAGCCCACTGAGAGCATGATTGACCAATCTCTGGAAGGTGGCAGGGGCCTTCTCCAACCCAAAAGGCATGACCCTAAACTAGTAGAGTCCCTCGGGTGTTGAGAACGCCGTCTTTTCCTTGGCATGGTCTGTCAGAGCTATTTGCCAATAGCCTGAGGTGAGGTCAAAGGTGCTCACAAACTTGGCAGCACCTATGGTGTCCACGAGCTCATCAGCCCTGGGCAATGGGTGCGCGTCAGTTTTGGTGATGGCATTGACTCCTCGGTAGTTCACACAGAACCTCCAATCCTTGGTACCTGCCTGGGAACTTGACTTGGGGACAACGACCACGGGACTGGACCAGGGACTGGTTGAGGTTTCAATAACACCCAGATCCAACATCTTGGCGACCTCAGCCTGGATGTGGTTCTTAACAGTGTCTGACATACAGTAGCTCCTGCTTTTGACAGGTACGCTGTCACCAGTGTCAATCTCATGCTTACACCACGGTGTAAGGCCTGGCGTCAGCGAAAACAGAGAAGCATACTGCTGGAGCAAAGGCCTGCAGGCCCTCTGCTGCTCTGTTGTCAAATCTGGAGAGCGATGCACTCCCTCCACTGAGCCATCCTGAGGGTTGCTATATAGCAAATCAGGAAGGGGCTCACTCTCATCCTCTTCTTGCTCGGAAGCTAGCAAGAGACATAAGACTTCTGCTCGCCTGTGGAAAGGCTTGAGCCGATTAACATGGAATACCTGAGGGGCTACCCCTGGGATTCCCATGTCAACCAGATAATTGACCTCGCCCATCTTGGAGATTATCCTGAAGGGTCCAGTCCATTTATCTGCCAATGCCCGAGGCTTGGTAGGCTCCATCACGAGGACCTCCTGTCCCGGAGTCCAATCCACTTGCGATGCTTTAAGGTCATGCCAGTATTTGTTCAATTCCTGGCTGGCCTTAAGATTCGCTGTTGCCTGACCCATCATCTGTGTCATCCTCTGTCTGAGGCCTAACACATAGTCCCCCACTTGCTTGGTGGGACATGGAGGGGTGGCTTCTAAACCTTCTCGGATCAAGGCAAGGGGCTCCCTCACAGGATGTCCAAAGAGTAACTCAAAGGGGCTCAAACCAACACCCTCTTGAGGTACCTCTCTGTAAGCAAACAGCAGGCATGGCAGGAGGAGATCCCATTTCCTCCTTGGGGGCTCTTCCAAAGCACCTATCATGCCCTTGAGAGTTTTATTAAATCTCTCAACCAGACCATTGGTCTGAGAGTGGTAAGAGGTGGGGAATTTATAGGTTACACCGCACTCTTTCCACATGGTCTTCATGTAACTAGACATAAAGTTGGATCCTCTGTCAGAGACAACCTCCTTGGGGAATCCAACACGGGTGAAAATGCCCAGGAGAGCCCTGGCAACAACCTTGGCAGTTACAGTCCGAAGGGGTATAGCCTCAGGGTACCTGGTGGCATGATCTACCAAAACCAGGATGAACCGATGTCCACCTAAAGTGGGAGGGTCCAGGGGACCAACAATTTCGATGCCCACCCTATCAAATGGTGTGCCAAGCACTGGCAATGGCTGCAGTGGGGCAATGACACTGCCTCCAGTCTTGCCAGACAACTGACAAGTTGGGCAGGTCCTGCAGTGGGACTCCATGTCTACTTCCATCCGGGGCCAGTAGAAATGGGCAGAGAGCCTCCGCTTAGTCTTCTTGGTACCAAGATGACCAGCCAAGGGCACCTCATGCGCCAACTGCAGTAGGAAGGGCCTGTAAACCTGGGGTACCACCAACCTCTTGAGGGCACCAGGTTCAGGCTTAGTGGGCTCACTAACAAGGAGCTCACCCTCCCAATAAATCCGGAATGTCCTAAGCACTTCTCCTTGTGCCTGGGACAGGGCCTGTTTCCTCAGACCCTCGAGAGAGTGGCACTCTCTCTGTCCTTTACAGAAGTCTGCCGGGGAGGGTCCCCCTTCAGCTAACAAGCATTGAAGATCGGGATGATCCTACGGGTTGAGAACCTCTCCCACAGGAGAGTCTTCTGGCTCTTCTCCCACAGGAGTTGAGACGGGGTTTACCACTGGACCCAGCCCGTCCAGAGCATGGATCCCAATGGGTGCTGTAGGAACAGCAGGAAGAGAAGGAGCTCCCTCCACAGTCTTGCCTTAGGCCTTTGTTCTTCCTTTGTCTTGCCTTAGGCCGTGCCTTAGGCTCGGGTACCTGACTCACAGCCAGAACCGGGGTCACCTGTGACCTAGTGACAGCAGCAGCAGTCATGGGAAGACCATCCAAGATCAATCCCAACTCTACTAGAACATTACCTAACAGAATGTTAGCAGGGACATTGTCCTGAACCAGGACAGGAAGCTTTGCTGTCTTGTCTCCAATTACGAGTGTGACTAAGGCTACAGGCGATAATTTGGGAGGCCCACCAGCTAACCTGGTGGTTCTCAGAGGATCACCTAAATAGTCCTCTGGCTTGAGCAGGGTCCTGTCCACCACTGTCATGCTCGCACCAGTGTCTCTCAAACCAGTAGAAGGCTGGCCATTCAGGAGGACACTTCTCAAAAATCTACGGGTGTTCTGTGGGATAGTCGCCAGTACTTCCGCGTACTGGTCCCAGGCCCCAAGGGACACTAAGGAAATCTCTACAGGAGCACCAAATGTGATCCCTGTAGAGGAGGGGAGGACAGTGGCCTCCATCTCAGACATGGGATAAGGGTAGGTCAAGCTGACAGCTTGTACTCCAAGTGCCTTACCTTTACACTTGGAGTCACCCCTCTTGTGATCCAGAGCCCCACAATCCCAACAAGTGCCGGGAGTGCGGGGTACGGTACTGGAACCACTGGGAGCCTGCTTTGCAGCAGGTGGACCACTACTCTTATTCCCACCCACAGATGACTTATCCCCACTAGGTTTTTGGGTCTTAGGAGAGGAGGGTTTAGGTTTACCCGACTGTGACTGCTTTTGGGACTCCTCAGCTTTCTGAGAGGCACCCTTTTCTTTGTGCTTGTCCTTCCCACTGGAGTCCTTAGGGGACACCTGGTGGGAGACCCACTTGTCAGCCAGACTAGCCAGCTTAAAGGGATCCAAAATGTTCTGGTCAGCAACATACTGACGCAGCTCCGGTGAACAGGCTTCAGGAAAATGCTCAAAAAACAACAGGTGGGAAAATTCAACAAAAGTTTTCACCTTGTAACCATCAATCCACCCCCATCATGTTCATGTGCACAGCACTCACCCAGTCAATCCAAGACACATTCTCTCTTTTCTTAAAATCCCTGAAAATTTTAAGATATTGGGTAGGTGTCTTGCCAAACTTGGCAATCAAAGCAGATTTCATACACTCATACTGACCCCTTTCTTCCACACTCGGCTTCAGAATACAGTCATACCCAGTCTGAGGCACTCTTCTTATCAAACACTTAGCCCAATCTCTTTTGTCAACATCATAAATTGCACAAACCATTTCAAATGCTTCAAACCATTGGAGGATATCAGAACCCTCCACAAACACACCAACTAAATCTTTCATAAACTTAGTTGCTGGGGACGTGACACTCTTACTGGGTTTCGCTGAAGTCTCCACTCTAGCTTTCTCTAGCTGGATTTTCTGACATTCAGTGTCCTTGCCTTTGAGTTCAAGGTCCCTATTCTTGAGCTCCACTTGTTGAGCCAACTCCTCCTTCTTAAGCTCAGCATCTATTTCCAACTTGCGATATTCAAAGGCCAATTTCATCCTTAATAACTCAAGCTCCAAGGAACTGCTGGGGTTCGGAACAGAGGCAGCAGGAATGGTGGCATTCCCAGAAACAGATTCAGTAGAACCCCCAGGGGCAGAGTCCTCATTGGTTGCATTCCCCCCCTCATCAAGAGTTTCACCATCAGTCTGGTAGTCCACCAGGGCAGCTATCAGCTCAGCCCTAGACTTATCCACAAAGTCTAACTCCCTGGCTTTACAAGCACTCTGGAGAGCCTCTAAGCTCATCCTAGTCAATTTACCATTTACAATAGACTCCATTGCTTGTAATGCAGTTATTTTCTACACAACCAAACCTTAATTTAATAAAGTGCAGATATTTTGTAAGTGGCACAGATATACACTGATTCTTAAAACCATAAGCATCCCACCGCTGCCACCGGTGTGAAGATACTGGTGGGGGGTGACTGTACTTCCGCTCTCTATATGGCAGAGGAGAGGCACAGAGGACCCCAGCCAAGATTCTCAAGCGGTAGCAATGGAAGAGCAATCAAGGCCTAGCTTCTCAGGAGGTGATGCAGGCTGGTTCTTAAGTACAGTGTAGTCCCCGAACCCCCACAAAGGAATGTCCACACACTGTATTATTGAAAACACAGTCTTAATATAATTAATATTCAAAGGTATGTACACGATCACAATAACGCACTTTGTACTCAGAAATCAACAATGATAAATATATACAATTCTAACGTGGTACCACCAATGTTATCAAATCTCATTAAAGTGCATCAACTATACGGTTAAAATGTCACACAGATCAATAACGAGGAAACCAGCAATAGAGATAGGAAGGAACGTAAGATGGTTGAAACAAATAGGCAGAATTCTGGCCTCTACCGATGGACACAGTTCTGTGTGGAGATCCCTCCACCTGGGCAACCTGTAAAATAAAGATATATAGCAAAAGCCCAGTCCATATATTGTTCAATAGCATTATTTTCTCCTATAATGTTTTATCCCTCAATGTACCTGGTGGAGTAGAGTTCTTCGAAGACGCGTCAAAGGATCCTTTTTGAGTGACTCCCTTTAAAGCAGGAGCCACGGATCGTCGAGAGGCGTCGAAGATGGTGAACTTGTCGTTGACGGCGGCGATGAGGAGTTCAAGGGTGCCGAGACCCCGAGGTCGATCCAGGCAGTGCTCGTCAGCAACGTCCTGCAAGGATGAGGTGTGCAGGGCACCTCAGCGATAGATTGTTCAGAACCGCAAAGAGTTTCGGAAGAACTGTGGCCCCCCAAAGGCGTCGAGCCGTCGAAGTCTTTGTGGCCTTCAGGTGGCGGGAAACCCACCGGCGGACTCTCCTCGACGCGTTGGTCGTCCTCGACTTTCTCCGGCGGGACAAAGCGGTCTACGTTGCAGAAAAGGTACCCTGCCTAGACCGATAATAGCAAAAGTGCTTAATTACAGGGACCGAGAGACTATTCTGGCCTACCCCATCTATCTCCAGCTATCTACCCGGACTACACCTTCAAGGTCCAAATGAAGAGGGCACAATTCATTTACACCAAAGCCAGACTGAAAAAGGCCGGACTGCGGTATATGCTCTTATACCCGGCAAGACTAAAGGTGATCCATAACAACAAGGCCCTTTTGTTTGACACCCCGGCAGATGCCCGAGAATGGATGGATGAGGAGCAGATCCCAGACGCTGATGAGAAAAGATGGAAGCCGCGGTGAGTCGCAGTACAAAAGGCCACGCGCAGGAACTTTAACTCATAATAGCACACAAACAAAATGACTGAAGTTAAGCACAGCTGGAATGATTCCTTACAGAGAAACACCGAAGGTGAACATCCCTCTACCCCGAGAAGTTGTTGGGGTATACATACCCGCCCGTAGGGCACCAGGAGACCATGTGCGGTCAAACGGAGCGGAAACGGGATAGTCATAACAAGGGAAACCTCACTGGACCTGTTCCTAGTTTGGGGTGTATAAAGTTTTTGGAGGGAGGGAATATGGGAGTTGGCACCAAAGTTGGGGACCTGAATGGGGAAATACCAAGACCACATAGAGCTTTCATAAACAGAATTCCGAAAGAACAGCCTCGGGAGATGCCTCGCTCAAATGTCCAATCATCCGGCACCCATGGCTGACAAAATTAAAATTATGACATGGAATGTCAGAAGCTGAACAGCTTTGTAAAGCAATGCCGCATCCACGCATATTTAAAAAGGTGCAAGGTTGGGATCGCCATGCTCCAAGAGACCTACCTAAATGCTCAAAAACTTGAAGCAATAGCCAAGACCTGGCGGGGAACCCTAATAGGCTCCTCTTACTCCTCCTATGCTAGAGGGGTCCTGATCTGGATCAACCCGGGCATCCCCCTCAAGTTAATAGGCACCAAAATGGACGACGAGGGGAGGATGGAGCTAGCACACGGCATCATAGAGGGAAAAGAGGTATGTCTAATCAGCACCTATGCACCTAACCATGATGCAACAGTCTTCCTTCGCTCACTATACTCACGGCTTAGCCCTTACAGAGAGAGCACCATGATATGGGGAGGAGATCACAACTGCACTCTTGACCCTCAAAAGGACAGATCAGATGACAAGCACACCCGCCCATCCCCTCCTGCCAAAATATTAGCTACACTAATGCACCAGCTCCTACTCCAAGACCTGTGGAGGGAACAGCACCCAGAACAACGGGAATACTCCTTCTACTCCCCGCCGCATGCAGTCCACACCAGGCTAGATTACATATTTGTTAGCCAAGAGCAACAAGCCACGTTCGGGGATGCACACTATCTGCCCAGGGTACTATCTGACCATTCTCTGTTGGCAATTACCTGGGAAGTGTTCCCACCTAGGGCTCTGATGCCCCTTTGGAGGCTCAGAAGCGAGGCTCTGCTCAACACAGCCTTCCATGAGCATATAAGAGAAAGCACAGAGGAATATTGGCAGTTGTTCCTAAACAGTGTGAGGCACATAGGTACGGAATGGGAGGCATGCAGGGTGGTCATGAGGCGAGAAATGATTGCGACTGTGGGAGGTGCCCAGAGATCCATCATAGCCTCATTAGAACGCACTGAAAGAGAGCTGGGAGATTTGGAGGGGGGGGCCGACTCTACCCCAGAGCATTTGCAGAGGGAGATTGAACTCAGACAAACCTGCCTTACACAGTGGGAGACCCTGGGGAAATTAAGTCACGCTAAACACATCGAGAGAACCCATGCCCTAGGGGATAAACCTGGGAAACTTTTGGCCTGGCTTTATAAGAGGGAAACCCCCCAGACACCTATCTGTCACATTTGCAAACCAGACGACACTAAAGCACACATGCAGGTAGAAATAAACTCAGTCTTCTCTGAGTTTTACCAAGACCTTTACTCCGGCTCCACATCACCTAAAGACATCGAAATAGACGATGACTTGAACATTATTAAGCTATCCCAAACTAGACACGGAGATGGCAGAAGCCCTGGATGAGCCCATCACCCCTGATGAGGTGCTGGCAACCATTAGGCCCCTGCCATCCGGGAAATCCCCAGGCACAGATGGCCTCCGGGAGAGTTCTATAAGGCATACAAGGAGACCCATTACTGGCCCAAGTGTTCAATGAGGCTTACGAAAATGGCACCCTCCCAGAAACCATGAGGGAAGCTGTTATCATTCCCCTACTAAAACCCGGCAAGGACGGTGCGGAGTGCGGCTCGTACAGGCCCCTCTCCATGTTAAACTTAGATAACAAGATAACAACGTCCCTGCTAGTGAAGAGATTGCGAAGAGTAGTCCCCCTACTGATCCACCAGGACCAAACGGGCTACATTCCTGGGCGCACAGAGAACCTGCGCTGGTTGCTCCATGTCATATATAGCACCGAAAACAGGCTTCAGAAATATGCAGTGGTGTCCCTAGATGCGACGAAAGCCTTCGATTCAGTACGGCGGAAATGGCTGTACGCCACCATGATAAAAATGGGGATAGGGCCTGCCTTCTTGAAATGGACCCAGCTGCTATACACTAACCCCACTGCCAGGGTACGCACGAATAAAACATACTCCAACAAATGGGCCCTCCACAGGGATGCCCGCTATCCCCCATGTTATATATCATGGCCCTTGAACCCGTAGCAGCTTACCTACGGCAGGAATACGGGGGTGGGGGCATAGAGATAGACAGTGTGACCCACCTCATCTCAATGTACGCCGACGACACGCTTATATATCTACACAAACCTGAACACCTACTGCCATATATCCTAGAGACTTTAGACGGATTATACAGATACACGGGGATCCAGATTAACAAGGACAAGTCTTGCCTCTACCCACTCGCTGCATTATGAAGCAACGAATATGGACCCCTCCCCCCCATGGCCCTTCAATGGAAGACAACCTCCTTCAGATACCTGGGAATCACTATACACTGAACCCCCAGAACTGAACACATCCTCAACACAGTCAGAGCCAAGGACGCCCTGGAGGAATCAATGGACTTCTGGGGGAAACTGCCGCTCTCTGTGGCAGGGAGGGCTGGTCTCCTTAAAATGGTGGCGCTTCCACAGCTACTACATAATTTCACCAATGTCCCATTCAATATCCCCCTCCATTCTTCAGAGAAATAAATAAACTTTCCAGATGGTTCCAATGGCAGGGAAGCAGACACAGAGTGGCGCTGGAGACACTACAGAGACCCTACGAAAGGGGAGGCATGAAAATCCCCAACTTTGAACTATACTACTTGGCAAGTCAACTGAAGCATGTAGTGAAGTGGATGGCGGATGAAACCACAACGGACACCCGACTCTTACAACCGGCCCTACCTCGGCTGCTACTTAGGGACCTACTCTGGGTCCCGACTGCCACAATGCAAAACAGGCTTACCTGGACCCAGCTTTGGAGACGTGCCTGCAGGACTGTGAGGGTGGAAGACCCATACTCTCCACACATCCCTATAGCAGCAATCATGGCAAATAGACCTTGGGGACAAATGGAAATGCGTAGCCAATGGGAGCCCCATGGAGTGGCGACACTGGGGGACCTGACACAAGAAGAAGAGATCCTGATGTTCGCTGAACTCAACAAGGCCACGGGACTGCCGACAGGGCAGTTTTTGCTCCATAGAGCCGGGTGCGGAGAATGGTGGATAGATGGCCAGAAGTTACAAACTTGGTAACAGAGCACGAGGTCATCAAAATCATGGGGGGTCATGAAACCTCACGACTTTATGAGGCACTAATGGAGGGCACGACCAGAAATGAATTCAAATGCAGGGCGAAGTGGGAGAAAGAACTGGGCCTAGAATTTGATGCCAAGGAATGGGAGAAAATAATCCACTATCACAAAAATATTTCCAGAGATGCCTGCTTGCAATTTATACAGTTCTACATAACTAATAGAGCACACCTCACGCCAGAAGCCATTTCAAGGTTTGGGGGAGCGGGGATCCAAGTATGCCCCAAATGTAACAAACCTAGGGCGGGAATGTCTCACATGTTCTGGGGATGTCCAGTGATATGAGATTTTTGGACCCAAGCTGCAGCAAAAGTGGCAGGAGTGGGCATAGACGTGGAGGTGCAAACACCTGCGGCTTGCATCTTGGGCAGAAACAAACGAAGCAGGACAAACAAGCCTTTAAACATGCTCAAGGACCTAATATATATAACAGCGAAAAGACGCATAGCCCTGGGATGGAAGAGCCCGAAAAACCTAAGCGTGGCACAGTGGTGGGGAGATCTCCTGAGGTGGGTGACAGCCAAACCGGAGCATGGGAGACTGCGCTACAAGAACAGAGGCTGGACACCAGCGGAGACCAGCACCGGTGGGTAGCGCTGACAGTGCCCTTGCTCCATCCCAGCGCGGTGGACACTACCTCAGATGACGCAGGCAGCCCAGGCTCGAAAGCTGGCACAGCGAGGGCTGGCGAACAAACTGTGGTCTTGGGGGGGAGGGGCAGAAGGGAGGGGAGGTGAATTAAAGATGAGCAAATTATGACAGTTGCACTGATAATGTTGTACGTTTTGTCATATTGTTAAAACTAATAAAGAAATTTAAAAAAAAAAAAACATGTAGCACAGCAGACCTCAGGAAGGCACGCCAAAGTATACCTTGGAACATCTCGTAATTTGGCGTGCTTGCTTGACATGCCTCAGCCACAGAGCTTGGGTACGGAGGGCTTGTGCAGGGGATACTTCATATAACACCTCTGCGCCCAGCATCAAGATTCAGATGGTAGGACCTGTCCCCTGTGATAACTTAATCTAGAAGCCCCAGGGAACGGAAGTGGTCTCAATCAGTCTTCATTCCATAGCTTGATGGCAGCCTCCAGCCCCTAGCGCTTCACAAGCCGGAATATCCCACATGGCAGGGGTTGCAGCAGCCAATAGCCTGCATCAGTCCTGCAAGGGCGCTGATAACAACAACAATGAGTGCAGCAACGATTCTGTTTGTGTAGAATGGATTATTATGCGTGTCAAGATGTTGCTGGTCACTTTCTGACATGCAGCGGTGTTCTCCATTGATGACTGTTGCCAGGGAACTGAGCGAGGAGCCCATAGAATAGTGCATATTGAGCATATTGTGTCGTGCTTATTGATATTTTGGGAGAATGGTATGCTTCCGTCAAATGTAAAGGTAGGACGGCAAAGGGATATGGGCAAGTGGCTGTCAAAGTCGACATTTACTGTATTGCAATTAACAGGGCAAAGTAGGGATTGAATCAGGCATGACTACAGCAGAACTGTTCATTGTAGTTTGGGAAGGGATTGAGGGCGTTGACTCAGCTACAAATAGTACGAAAATGTGGTGCCCCGAACTGCTGCAGTTGGTTTGACTCATATCTGCTGCCACAACAGTAACAGCTAGGATCAAGAAAATACCCTTGGTCGTTAGGAATGAGGGCAC
Organism: Ambystoma mexicanum; assembly: GCF_040938575.1. Classification (NCBI taxonomy): domain Eukaryota; kingdom Metazoa; phylum Chordata; class Amphibia; order Caudata; family Ambystomatidae; genus Ambystoma; species Ambystoma mexicanum. Next base: position 929,146,400 of record NC_090921.1, on the reverse strand, counting down.
TGATGAATTAGAGAACATGCAAATATGACACATTATTGAAACACTGGATTCCTTAGAGTGGGTCAGTTCTTTAGTGTCAGTGTGGAAACCCAATGGCCATATCAGGCTGTGAATCGATCTATTATAAATAATAATGTTACTGATTAAGTCCCACTTTCCATTACTGCAAAACTCATGTTTGGAACAGGAAATACTGACAACTTCACCTTGATAAGACTTTTGGTTTGCATATCATCAGATTAAATACCATCAATATTTAAAGGAACTCAAGCCCTTCATTGATCCAACAGGGTTGTTTCACTGCAAGCAGATGCCTTTGTACCCTTGTATCCATGGACAGTGTGTTTCAGAAAGTTAAGCATCACCATTTTAACAATATGAAAGGCATAATTTGCATTCAAGATGATATACCGATATGATATACTGATATGATATACTGATATGGTGTAATGGCCATGAAAAGCAAGGCTCACATGCATTGGATGTGGGGTGGATCTTGACTGAGGCTGTGGCTAATTCTAGACTTAAGAATTGTACAATCAAACAGTGGTCAGATATTAGGGAAATCAACTTTCAATGGATGTCATCAAATCCGAAGAGGACACAATTTCTGCAGTTTTTGTCATTATTCATACTACGACAAAGGAGAGATAGCAGCTTTCTTGTCCTCTTTAAATATGATGCTATATTTGTTTTAAAAAAAAGGTGATGGTCCAGAACAATGGCAACCATATGTCATTTGAGTGATTTTCAGACTATGAGAAGGAGTTGCAAAAGGTCATGTAGGTCACTGTGGATGCAACTGGGTTGACAATTATTGTACTAGAGCGAGACACACGAGTATACACAGATGCAAGTAATTCTTGTAGTTGGGACGATGCTAATACAAAGGGATGGTACTCCGAACACTGTTGCATTCATCTCCTGAGCACTCAAAGCCCTCTAGGAAAGGTGTTTTTCATAGAATAAGAGGCATCAGCATCCTCACGGGTGGTAAACTACTTCACCCTTTACCTGTGGGGAAGGGAGTGTACGATCACAACAGACCCTACACCATTGGTGGAAATATTAGCCAACAGAGTGATGGCTGGTATCTTGCAGAGACTCATAAAATGGGTAAGAGTAGAGCCTATGGTGGCACATGTTGTGGAAAGGCTAAATGTAACAAGCTGATGCACTGAACAGTATTTCAGTGGTGGGTTTAGTCTGGACAGAAGGTGAAACTCTCAGCATGCAGTGTGTTGGGCCACCTCCTGTGCTGTGGAGGACACATATTGTAGTGTGAGCAGGGAGACACTGTTAACAAGGAGGAGTACAAACATTGAGTAGAAGGGTGACAAGAATGTTATGAACGCAATCACATAAAAGTGTTTAGAGGAGTGAAAAAAGAATGAGCTGTGACCATAGTTGTGCTATGTAAATATGTAGGAAGAAGGGATAGGTTTGGTAGTTGAGTATTAGGTGGATAAGCAATTCTTCACAGTCTGGGAAATCCTTTGTGTGTGAAGTTGAGACCTTGAGGTGTTCCTTTTGTGACACAGTGATACCTCCTCCTCTTTTCAGATCCTCAGAATTGCATAACTCTCAGTACAGTGTTTTAATAGATGGAGCAGGCATTGATCAGACTGCATGGTTTCATGTCTCCTGCCTCTGGATCATGTGTTTGTCAATGGATCCCCTGTGTTCCTTCCATGTTCAGTGTACGAGTTAGGGTCTAAGATGTGAAATGGTACATTGGTTGTGGGGGTGGTGAACTGCACTGAGACTGATGTTTACTGTTAAAAAGATCCAGTAGGTTATATATGTATTATATGTATTTAATGTGTATAATGCACTACACGCCCATAGGCCTCAGAGCGCAACATAGATCACAACATACATACAATACAAAGAACTAAAGGGAAAAGAACGAAGCAAAATCCATTATCAACAGAGCCAGCAATGCTGTGGAGAAGCAAAGTCAACAAACTAACTTCAGATCAGATGAAACTCTCGATTGTGTCTCTTTTTTGTAGGTTGGAAATTCTGATTTTTCTATATAATATTGATATTATAGTCAACGTGGACAGTAGAATTACAGTCTATGTGCCAAGAAAGACATGTTTGGTGTGTGCAAAGTTTTGCGCACTAGACATATGCCTTTGAAGATAATGCATTTATTCCCTGGAAGCTAGCCGAGAGATGATAGGGCAAAGGAAACATGATCAATTTTCTCAGCTTAAGTGACTTTCTGAATGCAGTATTCAGAGCTCTTTGGAACTACAGCAATAATCTGTTTGAAAGTTCCAGGTACATACTATAAAAGTACAGCTGGCATTCATAATCATTACCTGTTGGTCGAATGATAAAAATGGCTGGAGGATCTTTGTTCTTCCTTAATGGAAAAGACAGGATTTGGAATTTTATCCCCAAATTTAACTTCATCAATTGGGTTAAGGCAAGGATTTAAAGAATCAGGTAAACAATTAGGAGATCCAGGGATTCACAACGTCTTCCATGGCTGATGTCTCTGTCTTTTTGGGATTTATCATCGGCTAATTTGAGTCCATCCAATTCTTGATGGAAGTTAGACAACACACCCTGTCCCAGGTTGTATCACTGTTTTCCGAGAACTTCATCATTATCTGGGTGTCATCAGCATAATTGAAAAAAGAAAATCCACACTGCCAGATTATGTCCACCACGGGGCGAAGATATAAATGAAATCGTAATGCAGGACCGAACAGAGAGCCACATTGCAGTTCATTCTACTCGGTCTTGAGGAGAACATATCTAGCAGCACAACTTGCATCTGGTTAGACTGGTAAGAGAGTAGCCATTCCATGGCAGTTCTTTATATAACTTGGCCTTCCAATAATGGAAATGAAGATTTCTAACAAGTCAAGCAAAATCAGCACTCTGGCACTGCCGCTGGTGACCTCTTCTCTCAACTGATCTGAAATAGCCATTGTAAGGAGCTTGGTTCTTCGAGTGGGTCAGAAGCCCAACTGAGCAGTGAAATGGTCGATTCGAGGTTCAAGCCACATTGACTCCTCCACAATTGGCTTCAGCTGATTTTCCAACACTTGTTCGAGTTTCTTCTTGAGGTATGGCAGCTGCAAGATCAGACAAAAATTATCCAGATCTTTAAGATCCAGGGAAGCAGTTTTCAGGTGAGGTCTTATAGCGTGTGGCCATGCTGGGAGTTGAATCTCATTATTCAAAGAGGAGTTGAACAGTAAATGAATTTCACTTAACTGCAGAGGTAAAATATATTTAGCCACTTTGGGGGCAGTATATCCAGCAGTGAGCCCTAGCATTTAGAGGAGGTAAGAAGATCAACTCCACCTTCTTCCTGAAACTGCCCAAGAGTCAAAGATCTGGCAAGCTGATCCATGATTAGGTTTTCATATATATTTTGGCCATCATTTTATCATCAGTTTGGGACAAAACAGCCCTCATACATTTTCTCCAAGCACAACAGGTTCTGATACAACTTCCATTTACTTGTCTTCAGATTCACTCATGAGCCAAACCACCCAAACACACACACACCTTGCTGCCTTAGTCTTGCTACTCTACCCCTTTCACCCCGCAATGTCACACCCTCCTCAGTCTATCCTTCCCTTGCTTGTCTTGTGAACGCTCTCGTTTTTGCTCTATCTTCTGCCCCCTTTCATCAAAACAAGACTATATTCGCTCATTAAAGCAGTAAAGCTGTATGCATTCATTTAACTTGAAGGAGCACCCACCCTATCCATCAAAGCCACCACGGCATTCCCTCCAATCTACCTGTCAACATCTGTCCTCTAGCTTCTAACTATATGTCACATTTCTTTTTTTTCTCTGATGGAAGTTTTGTGGAGTGCCCATAACCAACCAGTCGTGTATCAGTCGTTGATTGCAAGACACACCTTTGTGAGATACCTGTTTGGACGACTGCCCAGTCCACATTACAACACACTGCACGCTTTTCTGACAGAAACTTCATTAAAAAAAAAAAAACCAGACAAATATGAAATTAAAATATAATGCTATCTCCGTATGCTCGCACTCTTGGACTGCTCTCTAATAGAGCAGGATCCACTGGATCTGGTGTGGCTTGACTTTCTTCACTAGTTTCTTATCAGGAAGGATCTGAAGGGAGGGCATGAAGCAGGGACACATGAGGTTCTTTATATTTGATACAAATTGAAAGGTCAATGGAAGGATAAAGGAGTGATTTCATGAAATCAAATGGGAGCTGGATCCACATGGATTTGCACTTAGAGAGCAGGGCAGGAGAATCGAACTAAAGCGATAAAAAAGTAGAATTCAAACGAATATGTGTGTGCCCTCCTTCCGGAATAGCATCAGAGGAGCTTGTCATGACCGAAGAATACAGGCAGAGCTCTTGTGGGTGCCCCCATTTTTATAGTTGTAGGTCGAACTGAGGTGCAGAGACAGAGCTGTGTGTAGGTCTCTATACTGGAACAGGAAAGGAAAGGACTATGCAGAAGGGATATACAAGAAAAGATTGAGAAAAGAAAACGTATGGTATATTTGACCAAATTTAGGCTGTCCGAAAATCCTGTACAATCAAAAATTCGATTAACTATGCCATACATGACCATCATAGCGAACAAGGGGAACACGGGTTGCAGGGGTGTCCCTGCCACCCTTGCTCACCATAATGGGAACGGGGGTTGCTGTCCCCCACATCAGGGAATAAAGTTAGAAAAAAAAAGAAAGGACCCTTCGGTGCCGGTTCCCAAGCACGTAAGTGAAGGGAACCAGTGTCACAGGGAGTCGGTGGCACACAATGAGGTGTGCGCCAAAAGGTAAGTAAGGGGTTGGGGGAGTGTATTTGTAGGGTATGCTTGGGGCAGCATTTACTTTGGGTTGTTTTCTTGGGTTGTTAGCTAAGTGTAGTTACGAGTGAGAGTACAAAGCAGGCAGGCACTGGGAGTGGCACACACACACACTGGGCCTCATTACGACCCTGGCGCTAATGGTTTAATGTCGCCGTAAAGAGCGTCGGCGCCGTTAAACGATTAGCGCCTGATTACAAGTTCCCTTAGCGGGTTGGAGGCTTTAACGCCTGCTTTTTACAGGCGTTAAAATCCAATCCGCTAAGGGACCTTGGAGCTAATTACGGCAACCGTAATTTACGGTGCCGTAATTAGCGCCTTCCCCATCCCCATTATGCCCTATGGGGCAAAATGGGAATGGGGAAGGGCAAATGGTGAATGGGGAATTACCGCCCCCGCCAACCTTGTGATGGGGCGGTAATTCCGCCATCCACCATGCCGGAGACCGGCATGGACCATGGTGCTAATAGCACCATGGTCCAGCGCCTGGGTCGTAATGAGGCCCACTGTGTTCAACTTTCACTGTTGAAATGAGACTGTTACTAGGACGGGTAACCATGACAAAGCGTGAGAGCATTCGGATGGGATGTAGCACATTCGGTGACCTCTTTGTCTGTGTCCGGCCTACAACCAAGATTTAATAGTCTATTGACAGAGATGGGAAAAATCAGAACCTTAAAATAATATTAAGTGGTGACATCATTAAAGCAACCTGTCACCCAATACAATCGTAATGTTTAATTGAAAATGACAGCGAAGGAAGGAAAAATCATAGGATAATTATATACAAGACATCATGCATCTACACATAAAGGTCCATTCCTGAGTGAATGGCTTCTAAAGTTCAGACACTGGAATATGCCTGATGCTCTCAGGTTAATAGAGGCAGCCAGGGAAATATATGTTCCATTTATACATGACAGTTCTATAATGTGCAGTCAAAAATGTATTAAAAACAATCTTTCTTCATCTCTTTTCTGAGTAATTAAATGAATGTCTGAAATGTGCAGAAAGTGTAATTTTCACCTTTTGAGCGATTTTCAGAACAATGCATTTCCTTTATGAAGGGTTGTACCGTGTCAGAACAGCATAATAGTCGCATGCACAGGGAATCATTTTCTCAACTTTTCCTGAATGTTTGCAGAGAACAGTCGTTCCAGTTAGAAAAATCATGCACGTCACAGTGTTGCCTATTACCCATCCAAGGACGTTGACCCCCAGATTAGAGCAAGAGTGAAAATCACTGTGGAGGCTCACGTGTAAAAGAAATATTTGCGTATTAGCTCCATCTGAGACATATGTCATTGCCCCAAAGGGGAGTGGGATTTTCTGCATAGCTTAATTGGCAAGACCAACATCTAGCAAGTATGTAACAACCAGATGAACGTTTCATCCGCATTGTGAATTATCAGAGTAGTGTAGTTGACATCCTTGCTGCTGGAGTGTTTGGGCATGTTTACCAGACACCATCAATATCATCATAGGTAAATGTGAGAGTAGATAGCCCATTTAAATGAACAAGCAACGCATTTTACAGCACCATCTAATGGCCATCCTTGGAGTTCTACACCATTTCAGGACTTTAGAGAAAAGCACCATCGCATTGTGACAACAAATGAATCAACAGTCTTTCCTTTTCCACCAGCCTTCCCCCTTCCCAACATCCATCACCACCTCTCTCTTCTGTCCCTTCTACTACTTTTGGTCTCTGCTCTCTGTTCTTCAATGCACTTCCGCACTTTCTTCACTTCCTTCTCCTCCTTGTTCTCTCTCTGTTCACCTGTCCACCTTGACTCCTGTTTATCACTGCCCTTCTCCTCCACGTTACTTTCTCTCTGCTAATCCTCCACTTTGCGCTCCACTCTTCCTCTACACTCTTTATTCTTTCTTTCACCTCCTTTCTGAGCCACCATGCTTTAATCTGCACTTCTTTCTCTATACTCCTGACCTCTGTGCTAACCCATTGCTTCCACTCATGCTTTATCACTCTACATGTGTAGGCCTTATATGTGTTATTACCTGGGATGGGGTAGTGCTTACGAAAGCTACTGATTCTCCAAGTGGTAGCAATTTGCAAGCAAATAGCCCATGGCTCCACTAACCCCAATCCATGCATCCCCCATCTTGGATTTACTTCTCGAACAGTAAGAGTGTCAAAAACCACAGCACACTTGGAGGGTTAATTTCTTTGTTCATCAACATCCATGTTATAGGGGCTTGATCAGCGATTAATTCAAAATGCTCGCTGTAAGGTAGTATTTCAATACCTCGACCATCCACTTGGTAGTGATACAATCTAATCTATTTATTGGATAAGGCTTCTCCTCCAGAAAAAGCTTGTGACATGTATTAGATGGGTTGTTCACTTCCCCCTCGTTCCTGTCAGGGAACTACTTCTAGCCCTACCCAGGAAACCTTGGTTTGGATGATAAACTGCTAGAAGAAGTCCAATACAATCTGGAGGGACAGGTGGAGTAGTGAAAATGTCACTTCTTCAAATGCATCCTGGCTTTGGCCTGTTCATTGGAGTTGATTCAACTGCAAGGATTCAAGCTGGTTGGTCGGCTGTACAGCAATAGAGAATCTGGGAATTAACCTCTAGTAGTATTATTATAGGCCATCAGTGCACAACATATGGCCTTCATGCCAGATGTGGCCCTTCAGGACAGCATTTATGGCCCTCCACGTCACATGAGGTTTATAATGTAGTGTAGCCTGGCCTAAAGTTAGTGGGCCTCATTACGGGTCCGGCAGACCCGTAAAGAATTTCTGGTGCCTGACTTCCCGGTAACACCAGAGTATTACAACCCTGGCAGCCACAAAGTCAGGAGCCGGTAATTCTCTTAATCCCCATTCCCATGGAGTCCAATAGGACTCCATGGGAGTTGGGACCACGGAAGCACCGGCACCGTTGCTAATGGTGCTGGTGCTTCCGTGACGGATTGTCTACCATGGTTGCTGTGTCTGGCAGGTTCTGCCCTGTCGGGTTCAGCAGCTCTGGCAGGCAAACAAACCCATAGTGTGCCCGCCCGGAAACAATGGTTGTTTCCAGACTGTCACACTTGTAATGGGGCCCAGTCTCTCTTTTGCCCTCTCTGTTTTCTCCTTGTTCCCTCTTTTTATCTCTCCTTCTCACCCTCTTTTTTCTCTTTTGTTACCTTCCTTTCTCTCTCTCTCTCTCTCTCTCTCTCTCTCTCTCTCTCTCTCTCTCTCTCTCTCTCTCTCTCTCTCTCTCTCTCTCCCCACCCCTCTCTCTCTCTCTCTCTCTCTCTCTCTCTTTCTCTCTCTCTCTCTCTCTCTCTCACTCTCTCTCTTGCATGCTCTCTCTATCTGGCTCGCTTTCTCTAATCAAGTGTCAAACCACTGTGATCCACTTCTTGTCTTTGCATTATAATACATGCAGTTTTACTTTTATTTAAACACTTGATTTCAATCGAAATCCCTAATTCCCTTACAAAGTAAGTTATTTAGGCATTTAGGAATTTAGGTAAGTTACTTATGTCCCACCTTGATGAGTTTCACTTACACACTTGTTGCCAGCTGGCCAGCAACTCTGGACGGTAACCTTGAATTGTTAGCAGATAAGAGCCTGTCATCTAACAAAACTCACTGTGTTAATCAAGCCCACATAACATGAAGAAATCATACATTTTGTTAAACAGAAATAACCATCTATTGCTATTGTAAAACCTGGCAAGGCACACTGTGCTCCCCTCACTTTGACCTATCTTACCTAGGGGCTGTGATTTTCTTGGCTTGACTGGAATTGGAGAATCCCCCTCACTCCATTTGCACACAGATAAGGACTGCCACAACATCAGGAAGCCTAGCAGCACTGCACTCTGCCCTGAAATTCACTGTCCCACTCAGCCCAGCATTCAGAAATATCTCTGCATGTCTCTCTCAGGAGGTTCCTGAATGCCGGCCCGCACACACCCACTGAAAGCCTTTTTATGACCTCTCTCTGCCACTCAAAAGAAAATACCCCTCTCTAGATCATACCACTGGAGTCCGCATGATCTTACTGTTGGAAATCAATAAGATACATCTCTTCCTGTGATTTTCTTGTGCACACAATGTCTTGTCGTTGGCAAAACAGAACTTCACATTTCATATTTGCAGCTTGCCACACAGCTCCTAACTTCACATTTAAACCTCATTGCAGAAGAGCATTTTCCAAAATCATGTTCAGATTATTTCCATCTGAACCAATCTGCACTGATTTATATTACGGGAATGTTAAAGGTTACTGGGAAGGGGTTAGCATGTTCATTTATATTATTATTTATGTTTAATGCAAGTCAGTCAAATGAGATACCATCCTGAAATAATAAACACTTTAGAAACATGCTCTCTGTTCCTGGACCCTGTGCATTTCCCATCTGGCATGCACGCCGGCTGCATTTGCCACCTATGCCTTGCATATATTTTTATTTCTATGTTTCTATATAAAGCCCACACTAACACTACATGTGTATACTAAGCTAATAAACTCCTGTACCTCACAGTCCCCCAGTTATTCAGAGCCCCCCAACCATTCAGAGTCCCCCAGTAATTGGAGGAGAGCTTGGAAGGCATTTCAGGAACTCTTAGAAAAGTCACAAGAACAGTGTAAAGTGCTCCTGATACCAGGAGAAAAGATGAATTCTCCTGATTGGTAAAGGGTTAAACTTAAATAGAATCCATTATGATTTGGTTATCTGGAGCTGTTCTCATTGCTGACGGCTGGTGATATCAGAAGTCATTCTCCTGGTCCACTTTGAGCTTATGCTGTTGGGTCATAAAAACTGTGATTGACCCCAATAAAGATCCAGGAGTAGGCAGCTACCATCCTCAATAACTTTAGTTGGTTTTGTGTTATTGGTAGGGCTAGAGTACAAGAGAATGTGGGACAGAGGACTGTTATCTTGACAACACGTACCTGAGTTTTCTTTTAGATAGTTAGGGAACACTCTTTCCAAATAAGGAGAATTAGGTATTCTTTCCTTATTATTTTAATAAAGGTTTGTAGCCAAAATGCAATCTCTTTGTTTTACTCCTTCTCCAACATTCCACACTGTTTACTTTTCCTACACTTATTTTGATTAGGGCACAGCCAATAACTGCTTCTTTAGAGCCTATTCCCTCTGCCTTAATTTCATCTGTTTACCCTTCTTTGATTCCCTATCTTACTTCTTTAATTAAATGTTCACTTGAATCTGCTTCATTTCCATCTTCTTTTAAACACGTTGTTGTTATTCCCATTCTAAAGAAACCTTTGTTGGTTATGGTTCCTCCTTCAGATTTCTGTGCTATTTATTTGCTTCTTTTTTTATCTAAACATATTGAATGAGTTGTTTATTCCCAAGTCTCTTCCTTCCTTCATTGTCACTCGTTTCCCCCCTTACAATCTGGTTTCCGTCCTACCCACATGGCAGAATCTTTACGTTCTTGATGAAAAGCAACACATGGTCTTTAACCTCATATATCCTGTCTGGTTGTCTCTTTTGTCTGCAAACATTTGCGGTTGTACCTGAGCAGTTTTAAAATGTTACTTTTCTCTGGTAAATCCGTCCTGTAGATGGATCACAAAGTCTTTGGCTGCAGGCACTGTCATGGGTTGAGACTGATGTAATGGAATGGATCTATGATGCATTCCCTGAGATAGATGAAATATTGTTACTTGAGTGGCTGTATGAAACAAATCATTATATGTGAACTGCACCGATGTTAATAGATAAACCCATTTCTGTTCTTGTCCCATTCCATAGCTAGGCAAATATTGGCCAATATTGGCCAATCGTTTGTTTGGCCCTTTCCTCTTTGCCTATCGCTATGTGGGTGGTATGCTGAGGAAAGGTTTAATTCAACCTGTCAAATCTTGAGAATTTCCTTCCGGAAGGAAGGCAGACACAAACTGGGATCCCCCATCGCTGATATCTTCAGGCAGCCCATGGTTTGGGAATTTATGTTGAATTAACAGTTGGGCCAGATCAGGAGTAGACAGTATTATCTTAAAAAATATGGAATTGGCCATCTTAGAAAAGGAGTCTACCACCATCCAAATTACTGTATGTCCTTGTGAGTGAGGAAGATCTGTGGCAAAATACCTAGAACAGGTCTTCCAGTGACATTCAGGACATTCTAATGGGCACAATATTCCAAATGGCTTGCTGAATGTTGTTTTAGCTCTCGCATATACCCCAGAGCTTGTACGTATATTTGGGTTTTTCATCTCATGGTTTTCCACCACGCTTAACCCTGCATCTTGTGCAGAGACTTCGGGATTCCACGTCATGGCCCCATTCCAATATCAGAAGTTGGCTGTCTTTATTGGGGAGCCATATATTTTTTGTCACAGAAGAGTAGATCTTGTTCTTTCTCATGGCTAGACTTGTTCTCATGGAAAGTATTTTTTGTTGAGTTGTATAGGTTTGTCATAGTATTTCTTCACACACTGATTGGCTGTTTTGAGGAATTGAGATTTCTGTGATCTGTGATGAAAGTGATAGTGTGGCGAGCACCCTCTAAGAGATGTCTCAAATGTAAGAAAGCTTCTTAAATGGACAAAAAAACCTTCTCAAATATGCTATAATTATTCTCTGAGGATGTCAGTGTCCTAGAGAAGTAGGCCAATGGATGGGGTTCTTGACCAGCAGGATCCTAATCCCATCGTGATGCATAGTTAGAGACATCAGTCTACACGATCTAAGGTAAACTGGGGTCTGGTAACCAGAGAACTGTGTCTGTCGTGAATAAGGATTATAAGAGTGTGAAGACCTTATTGGTTTCTGTGGTCCATAAAAATGGGACAACTTTTTTGAGGAGGTTAGTCATTGGAATTAACAACTTGGAGTGAAATGCTGGTAAAAATGTGCAAAACCTAGGAATATCTGCAATTCCTTTATGTTTTGGGGTGCCGGCTGCTCAGTTAAAGCAGTGATCTTATGTGGGTCTGTTTCTATACAATAAGGTGCTAGGATGAATCACAGATAACAGATTCGAGATTTTATTAAAGAAACATTTTGACAGCTTAGCACAGAGGTGTTTTTTACGTAGTTGGTATAACACTGTTACGCTCACCTGGTATCCACGGGGGCGCCACACGATACAGGAGGGAGGTCTAAGTGCTATCCCGGACCCCTCTCTGCTTGGCTATGTGCCAGACGTTAGGTAGCACCTATACCAGGAGAATGGAGGGTTAATATACTGGTTCTGTGATGGGTGGACTCCCACCTCCCTCTGGTCCAAATCCCCTCCCTTGGGGTTATTGCTCACCTTAGGTTTTTGTGCATTGAACTCTCTGTCTTGCGTCTCTGTGCAGGAGCGCGTGGTTGGTGTGGGCGTTCCGTGGAGCTAGTTGCTTCACTGGTCCGTGTGCCCTTATGTCGAGTCCAGACCAGCTGTGACTCCGACTCTGCTTGCTGTCTTCCAGGTGAGTTATAATGTCTTTTCCGTTTTTATTCTGTCTCTTACTTTCTCTCTGTTTTCACTGTCTTCTCAGCGTCTTGCTCCACTACACTGTTCCCTAACAATGTCTCTTTTGTTTTCACAGGGATGGTTGCGATCTCGGAGTTGCTGCGCCGATGGCAAACACCACGGTGAGTTATTGATGCGCAGAGCAATGCGCTGTTTATTGGTGTTAATTGCTAACCTGTGTTCTCTTCTCTTCCTTGTACAGGTTGCAGTGATGTTCCGGAGTGACGAGCGATCAAAGCGCTGCTTGCCCAGGTAAGTGCTTTGTTAATGCTGACCTTGTTCCTTCTCCCTTGTAGGTTGGGGTAAAACCCGGAGATGGGCGAGGTAAGAGAAGCACAGGGTACTGCCAGGACTCGCTGCTTGCCCAGGTAAGAATTGTTATTAATGCTGTCCTTGTTTCTTTACCTTTGCAGGTTCGGGGAACTCCGGAGATGGGTGAGGTAAACGAAGTGCAGGATGGATTCAAGGCTGGTCACTTCACAGGTAAGAGTTCTAGCTCGCTAATGCTGTTCTTGTTCTTCCAGGTTATCAATGGAATCCGGACCTAGGGCTTCAGGATCGGGCTGCCGGAGAAGCAGATGAGTAGGAGTTGGATAGGGTGAGTGTTACGCTGCAGGAGTGCAGAATAACGCAAAGCGTGTTCTGCTGTTTGGGTGTGGTTTAAATAGCCCAGGTAAAGTAATTCCAGGCCAAGTAGTTCCAGGCCCAGCCACACCTAAAACACTAGACCGCATGGCTTGGTTCTAAAGAACTAAGCTGAGTAATAGGCCTCCATGTTGGCTTAAGGTCCCAAACTTGTATTACTTTATTCCTGATAATGAGCCTGGCACCAAAGGTGCCAGGACTGACTCCATGTATGTTTATGATGGAGTTTTAAGGCCCTTGGGGCCAGTGTGAAGAGCTTTAGCTCCAGTACTGCCAGGGGGCTGTTATACCTGAGGGGGTCAGGTGCATGGATCGTCACAGCACTCCCCACTAAGGCCCCTCTCAAGGTATTTCCTCTGTCTGGCCCTGGTTTGGTCGGATGGTTCCGATGAAGTCGTCTTACCATGCGTGGCACATGGATGTGCTCGCTAGGCTCCCATGTCCTGTCCTGAGGGCCGTATCCCTTCCAGTCCACTAAGCAATATAACTTGGACCTGGTGAGTTTAGAATCTAAGGTGTTTCTGACTTCGAATTTGGATTCTCTGTTAACCAGTACCGGATTTGGTAGTGTTTTGACCCGAGTTCCAGGCTGAACAGGTTTTAAGAGTGTCACATGGACTACGAGATGTATCTGCATATTTGGTGGTAAAGCTAGATTTACTGCCATGGGATTTATAATAGCCTTGATGGTATAGGGCCCTAGATATCTGGAACAAAATGTTTGTGTTCGTCTTTTGGGCACGTGCCGAGACGCCAACCAGACTTCGTCTCCGAATTGGTAGTCTTGGGCTTTTCTTTGGTGTTGATCAGATAATCTTTTCTGTCTTTCTTTGGTTTGGATCAAGTGTTCTGCTGCCTTTTTGAAGGCTTGAGTGATGGTTGTATGCAAAGTCTTCACTGTGGGCATTTCCAAGGCCATGGGGGTATCTAATTTGGAAGTACGTGGGTGCTTTCCATAAATGGTATAAAAGGACTCTGTCCGGTACTGGTGTGTAGCGAGTTGTTGTAGGCACATTCGGCTGTCCACAGCACATCCTTCCAGCTTTCTTCCACTTGATGTAACATGCACCGTAGGTATTGCTCTAGTGTCTGATTTGTCTGCTCTGTTTGGCCATCAGTTTGGGGATGGTGACTAGTGGACAGACGAATATCGATTTGGGCAATTGCACAACTCTTCCTCCAGAAGTTAGACACAAACTGACTCCCTCGGTCAGAAATCAGGACGGGGGGAAACCATGTAATCGTACGATTTGCTCTAAAAACACCTTTGCCAGACTGGATGCGTTTGGTAGACCCTTAAGTTGAATGAAATGGGCCATTTTAGAGAATAGGTCAACAACCACTAGGATAGTGTTGAACCCTTGACAGGGAGGCAGATCTGTTATTAAATTGTGGGAGAGTGTGTGCCAAGGTGGAAGCGGAATTTCCAGGGTTTGAAGAAGGCCTGCAGGTCATTGTTTCTTGGATTTATTCTGTGCACAAATGCCACATGACAGAATAAACTGCGTAATGTCCTTTTGCCAGGTCGGCCACCAATAATTTCTTTTCACCTTGGCTAGGGTCTTGGCAATTCCTGGATATCCTTCTATCAGGGAGTCATGATAACCAGAAATTACTTGTTCTTGTAGTGCCTTATTTGGTAGATATAAATGCCCTCTGTGTTCATTAGGAGCCGAATTTCCTTTTGGAGTATGTCCAGAGATAACATTGTTGTAAGTCCTAGTAGTTTGTCATCTGGAATAATGGCCACCGGGTCTGGGGTTGAATATGCATTCTCAACAATACCCATGCGGGATAGGGCGTCTGATCTTCCATTCTGGACTCCAGGTCGGCACGTGATTTTGTAATCATATTCTGCAAAGAATAAATCCCATCGGAATTGACGGATGATTGAGCCTTTGCCGTCTTGAGGTATTGTAGGTTGCGATGGTCAGTCATTACTGTGCTGGTATGTCTGTCGCCTAGGAGGTAATGTCGCCAAGCCTTAAAGGGTTCTTTGTCTGTTATTGCATAGTTAAGTTCAGGTGTAGTACATTTTTGTGACCAAAAGGCCACGGATGTAACTGGCCTGTTCGGGATCCCTTTGGGAAAGAACAGCCCCCATTGCCATGCTGGAGGCATCTGTTTCCATTACATATGGGAGATCTGGGCAGGGTGTGAAACCTGATAGTATGCAGAAGCCTGGTTTCTTATCATTACAGAAACATTACCCATTATTATGGAATCATTGCCCATCATTAGAGAATCATTACCCATTTAGGGATCCAGTTATCCATCATACATTATGATTAGCACTGATTAGTAGTGGCATGAAGTAAATCATTAGACTATCCACATATATGTAGCCATTTGTATTTGATATAGAATGAGCCCTGTTATATTTGAAGTGCCATTTAGAGGCACATGTTATATTTGTAGACACATGTAGAGATATGTTGTTATGAATTATGTATGCATGTAGAGAGACACACATTGAGTGCGTACTTAGAATATGCATTGAGGCATTATAGGTAGTGCTTGGTATGAATGAATGTGTTAGGCACTACATTTGAGAATAGAGAAAGCATGAAGCCATTCCATTGAGAACCACGAAGCGCCACAGAGTGCGGAGAGATTGCTTTGATTACAGTGTACAGGAATACATAAACAGTTTGCTTGGCAGAAAGATAACACAACCCTTGTCTGAGTGGAGAGGGATGCTGGACTTATCAGGCCTGGTGGTGCTTCACAGGCAGAGGAAGGTGGGGACAGGCAGCACCATGGAGAGGGAGAGCGTGTGCAGGCAGAGACATCCAGGAGGATAGAGGGAGTGAATGGAGAAATATGAGGAGATTGTGTTTGTGCAGGCAGACAGAAGGAGATATGGTGTAGATATGTAGAAAATGTCACATTGTCCAGAACACAGAGTGATTGAAAAAGTAAAAGTACATGCAACACAGACATTTAGGCACTGCTCATATTTAGAATTGCTGACAGAGAGAAAGAGAGGCATTTTAGTTTAGAGAGAACGAGTGTAACCAGGGATCTGTATACGTCATTGAACAGTATAATGAGGGGTGATGCTTTTGGGAGTTTCTAGTTGTTCTAGATCAAGTTTTGGAAGTTGCTGCTCTCTGCTGGTCTGCTCTATGGGATGTTGTTGGAGATGTAGCTCTGAGATCGAGGGAGCTGATACTGAGATGGAAGAGAGATGTTTGGCAGTGGCATAGGAGAGACGTTTGGATGACTCTGAGATCAAGGGAGCATTTTGGTAGCATTCTGAGCAAAGCTGATGAGATCGACCTGGCAGGGATCGGGAAGTAGAGGCCTGGCCCTGACTGACTGACTAGTTGCAGAGTTAGTGGCAGAGGAGAGACAAGAGTAAAGAACAGAGAAAAGGGGAGCATTGCTGAACAACACACGTGTATGGGGAATTAGAACAGACTCTCACACAGAGCTTTTGCTGACATGATAGATGGGGTAATCAGACAAGGTTTTTCTTAGAGAGAGAGAGTAAAGTATGGTGTGGAATGGAGAGGAATCGTGTGCCTATTAGATCACTTGCATTAGAAGCCTGTAAGGCTTATAGTCATTGCATTGCTGGTAGATGTGCACCAAAAACATAAAAGGTGCAAATTCGAGATTTGCATTATAGTAGTGTTTGCATCATGCTTTGCTATGTATGAATAAAAGTGTTTCTATTGTTGAATTGATTCATGTGTTTTCTTTGTGTCTTATGTTAATGTGTCCATTGGAGTAGGCTAGGAGTAATCTAGGAGTAACACAGTGCACAAAGGCCCTGATATACAAGAGCAGGGGGGGGCATAGTGATCCACACCCCCCTAGTAGATTGTCTAAGACTGATGCATGGTCGCCCACTAGGGGTATGCCAAAGGCAGATTTATATCACTGTCCCACAGGGGGTGTCATAGCACTGGGGCTGAGGTAAATCTTTTCTTGAATTCTTGGAAGGCCTTCTCCGCCTCTTCTGTTCATTGGAACAGTTTGTTGTTTTTTCATTATAAAGAAGTGATTGAGTGCACAATCTGGGAGAAACCCAGGATGAATCAGCGATAAAAGTTCACAAAGCCGAGCATACTTTGGACACCTTTGACTTTTTATTAACAATAAGGAGCATACAGGTTAAGACCGACCAACATAAAAGTCTGTTTATCAAACGGTTTAGTTACCCAAAGGGCACAAGCCACGCTTAAAGGGAAACAGAATAGTATTAATTGTGAACATAAAATCCACAATTTATGTTTAAAGTGGAAGAGAAATAATGGTAGCAATGCAACACAATGTTTAAAATATAAAGGACATACATACAATTCTGAATACTATCTTAAGAGGTCGAGACCGAGCCCCAGTTCAAACGTTCAACAAAAAACAGAAATAAGTAACTCTTTCCAGTTAATTAGGGAGTCTTGGTAGGTTATATAATTCATCCGATAGGATATAATGGGACACAATTGTTAGCTATAATGTGGTTATATTGTCCTGCTACATAGGCATGTATTTATGGTTTTCTGTAAAGAAGGAAGGGCAGCCACATATCAAGGGTGTCTTATAAATATCACATGAGATTCCAAAATCGAGGTTCCGTTGCCAAAGGTGAGGTGCAGGGTTGCTGAAATCAAGGGCCTAAAGACCTGCAAAGACAGACTGCTGTCATCTGAGGGGGTGATCGAAAGTATGCAATCCTGCCTCAGTCAAAAAACCTTGGGGAGTCTTCTCATACTAATGGCTGCTGCTGAAGAGGCCCGGGTTCACAGGTGCAGCTGTGAGTTTTAGGGTTGGGATAGTGTCCTGATGACATCAGTTGTTGCCTGCGCATGTGAACACACATAATGTGTATCTTAGGACTCCCAATGATAGTTGACCTCCGTTTATCAAACAAAGAAGGTCAGAAGATGTATCAGGCAGCAAGCAGTCTCTGAGTGTCCAAGCAAAGGTCTAAAACAACAAAGTTACAAAAGGCACAACTCCAGCAGGCCAATGCTGCCCAGTGGCCAACAACAGCAGCAGAACCATCAGGATAGATGCCACTGTCACACAGCATGAAGAGCAAAAATTGAGGCAGCTAGTTGTCCAAGGACAGGAGGGGTCCGCTCTCAGGATACACACACCTTCCTAACGCCAGCAAACCTTGGAGTCTTACACAATTTAAGGGGGCACCAAGTGATCATGCAGTACAGTATCCAATTGTGCCTACTAGGTACATGAAGGGTATCACCTGGACTGGCCTACACTAACCAGGAGAGGTAGAGCTATACCTTATGGAGTAGGGTTTTCCAATAAATGTTTCATCAGCAGAGCTTGTATAATCCATCTTGGCCCTATTGGCGCTTCAGATTCACGTTACTGATAAACTAAAGATTGGCTTTGAAACCTCTCCAGATATTCAAAATGATAAGCTGGCAGTCATTACAGCCTAGCTTTCAGAGGACCTGCAGCATTCAAAGTTTTTACAGCCACCCAATCATCTATGGCATGAAAAACATGCCCGGAACATCACTCAAGAGATGGATGTGGATTCAATTGTTAAGGACTCCGTAACCCATGTAAAACTGGTTCCTGTCCATCCAGCTCCCTGTGTGTGCGCTCTGTTCAGAGCCTGCAAAAATGGAAGAACATATTCAACAAAGGAAACGGTTCACAAAGACAGGGCTTAAAACAATGAAGCAGCCATTTTGACTATTACGCAGTGACGTATCAACCTTCCACTAAAAACAAAAATAAAGGTTCACAGTAGAGAATCCTATAAATATGTTTCACTGCCACAATCCTGCCCTAAAAAAACTGCTTTGGTAGAATATCCACACGGGCTAAAGAAAAATGGGGGACATTGCCCCCCTTTACTGGCAGCCATAGGGTCTAGCAGTATACCAAAAAGATAGAATGAGGGATAGATTTGGTACTATGGACAATTTAGTATGCCGCAAGATAAATGAGTTGCAGTGATAAGGGAGAATGAGAAAGAGACCTGGTTACGCAAAAATAGGTAAGGGACACAAACAAGTCAGCTATCATACTTGATGTCTCTTAAGACAAGGCTAAAAAGCAGGAGAAAGGAAAATCTTTCTCACCACAGAGGTCCTCACAAAGAGTGCCAGAGATGTGAACCACTCATGCAGTAAATATAAGGTGGAGGACAGGTGTATTATATTCTTGGCTAGCAGAGACATGGGCTGGTCTGCTAGCCATTTGCTATCAGCTGAGAATGATTAGTTCAAGTAAGCAATACCTATCTCAGGACATACTCATTTGGAAAACACAGCTGACCATACACAAACTTTTTTGAGTTCTTGTACCAGTCCTGTGGATGATCAAAAATGGAGTGAGGTAAGGGAGAATGTGGGAGTTAGGAGAACGGGGGAAAATGTGCTGGTTAGTGAATGTCAGTGTGGTGAAAAAGTGAAGAAGTATAGAAAGAGAGGGGGTGGAGAGGTGGTGTGGAAAGAAAGGAAGAGGAGAGGAGGAGAGTAAGTGGAGAGGAGGAACAGAGGGTATATAATGGATGAGGAGGAGAGAAGAGGGCAAGAATGGGGTGGAATATGAAACGAGAGGGATTGGTTTGGAGAAAGGAGCGAAGAGAGAGTTTAGATGCAAAGAAAAAGTTAAAGAAGGGAGATGAGGAGGTGGATGTTCAGAAAGGTGCAAGGGAGGTAGAAGAAAGAACAGCTAGTAAGCCAGCCAAATGCTCTGGGGAACGTAAGAGGTTCTGAGCCTTTTGGAGAAGGCAACACCATAACCCAAAATGGGTCCAAGTGGAGAAACATGCCTTTTACCAAGGGAGGGAATGTGTCCTTCTGGCCCAAACAGCAGCACATGTTCACAACCTATGCTGCTGGGAATCCTTGGGGTACCAGGAGAGTACCTGGAAGAAGAGTCCAGGAAGACAAACACTGGGTGCTGACAATACTGATAAATGCAGAGGGAGGGTGTGTATCTTCTGTATGGTCTTGAGTCTTCAATTGATACAATGGCTATGACATACAATGTTGTATATGGGGTTAATTAGACACGACCCAATGGTCCCACTATACCCCCCACCTCTACCCATGGGTTGGAAAGGAGCTCTCACTAGGCAAGGTCCCAATCAGTCCCAAACAAGGAGATACCGACTATGAGTCATGTAATCCATGAACATGGATGTCCCCATAGGTTTTGTACTAATTCAATATCTCCGCACAGGAATAACTAACAGATGCATCTCTCCCAAGTCAGACAAAGATTATAGGGGGGATGCTGATTATCATTCTACAGCTCATTTTCCTGGCAATGTAGGAAATCTGATTGCCCAACTCATATGCAAGTTTATATTCCTCTCTGAAGTTGAGGTAAAAAGGCTGTGCCAGATCCAAAGAGTTGTGAAAGGTTGTGTATCCACTCAGACACCAAACTCTTTTCCACCATATCGTTACCCCAACAAGCACACCTGGGAAATTCCATCAATCAAGCGAACACAATGGATGAAGGGGCGAAATGTGTGGGCCCTTCTTTGTGAAAAGGAGCAGATGCTGGATAGGTGGGAGATCAATGTGAATAGAGATGGAACCACCCATGACCAGCTTTTTATTCTTTTAGAGAGATGCTGCTGAGTCTCTTACATTCTTACCTGATGGCTGACAGCCTGGGCATAGTGATCATGTAACAAAAATGTCTCAGCACTTTGTTTTGGCCAAGGATGTTCCAGCAGTTTCATCTCTGTTGTGATACCTGTCAGATCTGCTGAAAGACCAGTAAGTTACATGTGGGTCAGGCCTCTCCCCAGCCCCTTCTATTGCTCCTGCCCAAGTTGGAAACCAGAAAGTACTAGTTTCTAATCAAGAGCACTACTGATTATTAAGATCCTGGTTCCCTTTTTTTAGAGTGTTTTTCCAAAAAGAGATCTTAATCAACAAGGGTAAATGTTTATGTTCTGCCTTATGGAGGGTGGTCAAGACCCTGCTGAACAGTTATGCTTCATGGACCTCCTTTCTGTGCCCAAAATGGCTTAGTTGAAAGTTCAATCAAACCTTAAGGAACATACCAAGGAAGCTGGTAGCTGGTAATGGGAGAAAGTGGGATAACGTGTTAATGTGGGCCCTATTAGCAGTCCAGACGATGCTGCAAGCTTCTGCAAGGCACTGTTGTAAAAACTGGAGGGGGGTATTTGTATTTCTGCCACCTATACGGTAGGGTCAAGTTACAGAACACCCCAGCAAGGCTCTCAAATTGGTAACCATGGACGAGCAGCCAGGCTTAAGCTTTCCGGAGGTGATGCAGGCAGGTTCTTACATACATTGTTTCTCCAAAGCCCCCACATAGAAATGTCCACGCACAATGATAGGTGATAACGCAGCTTCCTTATATACTATAAGGGTTCAGTAATATATACACTTATGAATATTAACACTTTGTACAATGGCAATTATATACACTCTTTGTGGTACCAAACATTATTTAAATCAAGCAATAGATGCACTAACTGCAAGCAGTTTTAGATAGGTAGGTGGCATCTTAAGTGAGGTGTAACAGCATAGAATAGGGAAGAAAGGCAGGTTAATTGTGAACGCTGTCAGAATACTTTCTTTAGCCTAGATAGATCATTCTGAGTGAGGATCCCCCCAACTGGGCAACCTGAAAGGGAAAAGTAAGGGAGTAACCTATTTTGTCTTTTACAGCACACTCCAATATGTTCAATAACCTTGTGCTTTCTTCAAAGGTTTTACCACCCCAAAGTACTTGAGAGGCAACAGAAGAACAGGATCCAAGAAAAATCTGGGAACACTGGACGACTCCTGAGGCTAGAAGATGCTCTTCCTCGTCACAGTACCTTTGGTGACTTGGCAGGCGAAGTGGCAGAGTTTCTGGGCATTACTCAACACACAGGACTGGCTCCTAGCATACTTGGATGAAGAGCTCCCCAGGTCCTCTCTGGATCAGTCCTTCGGAGACACAAAATCTTTCGGATTACATTGACGAAATGCAGCAGCAGACTTCTCTTGCAGCTGGGCTTTAAGGAACAGCTTCTTCGTTCTACAGATTCAACTTCAGCTTCTGAACAAAATAGTAAGTGAGAGGTCCCCAGAGTTACACATCCAGCCCTCATTCACTTTGGCTGGGCCAGGCTCAGTCATCCAATCACACAGAAGGGCATTCATCCAGGCAGGCAGCCAGTAAGGTTCACAGGCATTCAGTCCATTCACTCCACCCAGACACCCATAAGAAAGAATGTGGATTTGGGCACTTTCCCAGCCTTTCAGCACACTACACTGCATGCATGTCCGTTTCAGTCAGGGCTGTGACATTCTTTGTTTCAAACACCCAGAAACCAGACCCACAACAGAGAATGTGAGTTGACTTCCAACTCCATTCACATAGGTCACACATAGGTCACACCCCTAGGCTGTACACACAACATAAGGCACCTGCGAAGGCTACAATCTGTCTAACAGGAGGCATCCCCAGAGCCAAATATGGTACATAACAGCCAGTCAGGGGGAAAGGAAACAGAGACATATATGGTGTTTCCACCCAACAGACTTTCAGGAGGAAGGGACAAAGTTAGGGCTTCCCAGGACTTTGGGAAACCAAGTAAAAGGTAATAGAAACCAAGAGGCCACAGGAGCCATCTTGCCTTCTATCAGGAATCCATTGACTCCTATGCAGGGCCTGGTTGACCCAAAAATGGAGGACAATCAGAGCCATTGTCACGTCAGCATGTAGCTGCCACCAGCCCATATCCTGATCTGTGGGCAACACATAGGTGCCCAAAACACACATAAGTGGTACAAGGGAGTAACACCACCCATGGGTTCCCTAAAGGTATCCCATGGGTGTTGTTCTCCAAAAGATAAAATGAAGAGCCACATTGTCAGATCTAGGCTGGACCTTAGTGGGAGAAGACATAAGGAAAACACACACAGGGAAATGGTAGGACAAGGACTAGAGGCCCTGTCCCTCCATAAGGCATTTCCAGCATCACATATGTCCTTTCAAATTGGTCTATGGGAGGAAACTACAAGATTTCATGGATACATTTAAGAAGAGCTAAGAAAAAAAAAACAAGATGACCCTGCTGTAATATCTGCCCATCCTGACACAAGAGTGCTAGAGAGAATGGAGAGAATGGAGCTTTGACAGAAACAAGTGATCCAGCACATACACTAGGCCCAGGACACACATAAGTGACTTTAAGATTGTCAAATGTGACCTTGCAAATTCAAGGTAGGGCAAAATGACTTTGCACTGCACAAATACACTTTGCATAGTTTCATGAATCAGGGTTTGTGTCGGTAGTGCAAAGTCACTTTTCAGCAGTACAAAGGCACTTTGAACCTTGCAAAGAAGTCCATGAATCAGGCCCATTGACGAGGGAGATTACTCCTGATGCACTCTCCCTTGTAAACACTGTCACGAGGGAGATTACCCCCAATGCATGCTTCAGGATCAGTAGACTGAAAGTGGCTACTGTGACAAGGGAGACTACTCTTGCTGCATTCTTGGGGATCATTATCTTTAGGTTGACTATTGTGATGAGTGTGACTAATCCTGTTGCACTCTTCATATTCAGTAGCTTTAGGGTGGCTACTGTGATGAGGGAGATTACTCCATTTGCACTCTTCAGGGCCAATACCTTCAGGGTGACTACTGTGATGAGCGAGATTACTCCTGATGCACTCCTCAGGGTCAATAGACCTAGGGTAGCTATTTTGATGAGAGAGATTACTGCTGATGCACTCTTCAGGGACAGTAGCTTTCGGGAAGCTACTGTGATGGGGGAGATTACTACAGATACACTCTTCAGGGTCAGTAGCTTTAGGGTGTTTACTGTGACGAGGGAGAATACTCCCAATGCAATTTTTAATCCTCCACATGGGTATACTGGGTATACTGTGGCCCCTATTACTGTCTCCTTGGAGCAAACACATTGCCGGTTCATGCTTGGGTCTTGGATTCAGCCGCTCTGCTTGGCCATTCCTTCTTCTCTGTTCTCCGCTCCATGCTGCTCCCCGCTGACTCTGTGGGGTACTTGGCCCTTTGGTTCCAGAGCAGTTGTTAGCAGTGCCATCTTAAACACTTTTGGGGCCCTGAGCATGGGCATCTTGGGGGCCCCCTCCACCAAACCAAAGGATTTAACTGATCAAGAATATCTGGTCGTGCCCCCCCACCTCCTCGTGGAGATCACAACCTATAGTTTGATATGCTTCCTTGCAGCATTCAAAATAAGCATGTTTACTCTCTATAGGTCCCCTTACCCTCTTCTTTCTTGCTCTAATCAGAATGATAAACAAATAGCATTTGAAGGCCAACATTACCAGTCTATCAAGAGGTTACTTTTGTTCTAGTATAGATACAGGATACTTTTTATCAATAGTATCCAGGAAGGCATGCAGCCTGCAGTATTAATGCAGGGCCGTATGCAAAAAGGTACATGTGACCCAGAATAGACAGTGTACTCACATACGCTGCCTCACAGAATGCAAAAGCGCTCAAGCATGGATAGACGAGACCAATTGGAAGGAAGGAGAAATCTATGCATACCATAGCATGGATAGCAGATGCATATTAGAAGCTACCAGGAAGGTGTCTGAAACGAGACAGACTGAGATAAGAAGTGGAATATGGTTTTCAAATAGTGTTACCATTAGAGATCAAAGGAATAAGTGCATATAGTGTGCAATATATCAATGCTCACTATTATAGTGGAAGCAACACTATAGCTAGTGAAACCATGAATGAGGCTTTTATGAAGATACATACCCTGAGAAGGAAATCACTCTGAAGGGCTGACAATGTTTAAAGCTTTAGGGACTGGCAATTCCGAAAGGTTAGGCAATACAAGATTACATGAGATGCCCAGGATCCCACATTGGTTAAGGGTCGGATTTGTGCAAACTCTGCAAATTCTACATTTGAAAACTTTCTTTTCCAGTTCTTATCATGAACTAAAACAATCTCATTTTATAAAACTGACTTGGAAAGTACAGAAATCACATTACCAAACATGACCATTTTTAAAAACAAAATATTATAGAAGGTGGTTAAGCAAAATGGGAATGATTCTAGCTTTATTCTCTCCATCATCAAGGGAAGTATATGAGTACCAGCATGCCAATCGATTTGATTTAACACATTTCACCTGGGATTTTCTTTCATATTTTAAAACTTTAAATACTTCCAAAACAATGGCTTGTGACATTGTCATTTATAAACACGCATAAACACCTTTGACTTTTGCAATAAATCAAACCGTTTTTTTGTGTCAAACAAGCAGACCTTAAACTATGCTTGCCCGAGTCCTGCAACACCTGGTCCACTCTATTCCAGTCAAATGGCCTACATAAGAAGAAAGATCATGTAACGGGCTCAACAATGCCACTGCATGCAAGAAGGCAAACCTCACAGAAGACAGCACAGTAATGTAAGAGATATTAGATGATTTGGCCAGGATCACTGTATCGTCTGCTGACAAAGTCAGAATACAAACACGAATGATTTTGTTCCACAGTCTTGACATTGGATACTTATTCACCTCTTGGACTAACAGTTTATGCTCATCATTGGAGGTGATGGCCTAGGTTTTACAACACCCCATCTGAACAAACCAATTTCTAGACCTTCACCATACCGATGATATGTTAGTTTATAGCAGACGCTATCTGGTGCGGATACATTGCTGATAATAGAACCTGTTGTGCTGTAAAACCAAGTACATATGCAGGCAGGTTTATAAACTTCAAATGTAGGAAACGCTCAGCCAGCTTTGCTAGAATGTGCTATTCTAATCTTGCAAATGAGTAAATATCTCTGCAATGAGTGCTTAACACACGTAGCTAACTTCTTAACGAGTGTGGCATTCAATTTATCAATATGCATTTCAACTTTAGGTATTGTACACGATCAACATAATTCCTACAGGAAGGAAATAATGCTACAGAGTTATGCTGTTAGGAACACATAGACTATGCATACCACAGTGAACACAGTAGGCATTACATGATGAATTCATCAAGCCATAATGTACTTGTCAAAACAGACAGACAGTGGGTTTAGAACCTCAGCAGCATGCCCTAAAATATACTGACATGTGCTATTTAAGTCTAATGAACAATGGAATCGTACTTCTTTAGATCAGGCAGCCTTGCGGGGCCCCCTCCAAGGTGGGGTCCCTGGGCAAGTGCCCCTTTTTCCCTCCCATAAAATTGCCTCTAGTTGTGGGACCGAACAGTCCCCCTCAGTGAGGTCACGCCACTGATTACCTTCTTCTAGTTGCTGGTTGCCTCTGCACTCCTACCTTCTCCGGCACGCCCCTCCAACCTGGACTCAGTGTCCTCTCCGTCGAGGACCGATGTCTGCAGCTTGTTTCTCCACTTCCAGGTTTGATGTTCCCAGGGTCCCCAGTGTCCAGGCCGGCTTCTCTCACTTTGTAGTCCTTTCTCTCTCTTTATATTTAGAAGCTGATCCCTCCCCAGTGGACTGTCAAAGTCTTTCTCTTGTTTCAATGGGATGATCTTCATGTTTCCTCAGAATCGCCTCTTCTCAGTATTGTCTAGCTTTGACAAGGAAGTAATCAGCAGCGCTCCTTCAGTCTTCTTTTTCTCAATACTTGAGGGAAAGGTATGAAATACCCTTGTCTTTTCCAGATCATATTTTGGTCAATCCCTGAATGAGTACAGGAGGGAGTGTTACAATACATGACAGTGGTACTCTCAGGTTGGGTAGCTGGGGTTTGTGGAGATCTTAAGGCTTCACGGGCAAACGGGTTAGGGAGTTACATCATGGACCAGGAGTCACCAGCCTCATGAGGGAAATCCCTCCCTGTGAGATCCTCCTGCTTTTTGCCACCCATGTGGGGAATATCAGGTAATGGCCTCATGGACCTAACTTTAAAGGGGAGGGTTCCCCCATAGGAAGAAGTTACGTCTTCCCATGATTTGTTACACAGGTAAAGAAAAAAGAACGGCAGCAGGGGGAGAAGAAGAATTAAAGGATGAACAAAGGAAAGTTAATTTAGAAATTAAGAAATCAGCAAAATCTGTAGCAAAGAGGGAAGAGTATAGAGTGTGATCTGGAGGATGAGGAGAAATAATAGAGCATACTAATTTGAAAATAAATTGACTGGTGATAGGAGAGAGAAAGAGTAAGAGACGAAAAATATATTTTTACAGCTATGATAGAACAATGATAAGAATGCAGAGAAGACAAGAGTAGATAGATTTGTAGGAACACATGACTTCTTCAATGACACACAGCATCACGCAAGGCTGAACAATGTCGAATTGCAGGGATGAACCAAGGTTGGGTGGTTTTTTAGAAGTAGAAAATGGACGAGAATGGTGAAATTGATCGAATGAATAATGCAAGGCTGAGTCAAGATGATTAGAAGCTGAATTTATTCTCGAGACAAATGGTGTTGGTGAACAACCTGGCTTTCTTCTAGCTTCCAGTCAGAGATATACACTTAAGTGGAGCGAGGGCATTGAATGCTTTGGCATGACACAGCTGGGAAGTGGATCCATAATATGATAAGGCAGATAGATCATAATGGCTAGGTGGTGAGAATGTTTTAAAGTAAGGATTCGATGGATTGTCATGGTTCACACATTTGAGCGAAACTGGGAGTGCATATGTTTGTATTCTTTTAACTGATGGCCACATTTTCCAGGAGTGTTTCTCCTTTGGCTGTTGTAGAGCTTGCAGGTAATAAGTAGATTCCCCACTGTTCTCTCATGTGGGGGACTGCAGAAGCCTGTCAGTTTCTCTGTGTATTTGTTTTGTACCTATGATACTTTTTCACGTGAAGTTATGTCTTGCTTGAATTTACTATCTCTGTTCTGAGTTGTGGTCAAGAGAGGTCAGGTAAGTTTTGGATGTTGTAGTTCCCTTAAAGATCATGGGGCAGGCGCTTTCCTTTGATTGCTGTAAAGTGCTCTTCTGAAGTGTTTCATCACATCCTGACACTGGATGAGTGACTTGATCCGGGTGAGCCCTTTTTTCTTTTCTATTGTAGGAGACTGAAAGAAGGTACAGTGTTGTTCCTTGACTGGGTTTCCCATGGTTATTTTCCCATGAAGTGGCTATATCAGTGGATCACGGTATGTTTAGCTCTCTACAGCACTTGTCTAACCAAATAACACATCATTATCATTATCATGATCTAATCGTTTTGTTGGTTAGGGTGTTGAACTCTTGTTTCTAGCTATTTCTGTGCAGAAATTAGCATTTTGCATGATAGGTTCTGTACATTGCATTATACTGAGATCTTCTTTCCAAACATCCCTTTCCATAATGCCAAGTTTGCCAGTTGTGGCAGTAATGCCTATATTTCAACCACATTGCATGTGATTCCTCCAACCCTTGCCTGAAATATATGGTCAAGATTTTGAAATACATGTTTCCAGTTGCGTGCAGCAAAACTCACAATTGCTTTTGGGCCTCTCTCTGCCTCTTTCAAGGTAGGCATGATGGGGACTGGGGGCCTCTAGTTCCTTTCTTTGTGGTCTGTATTGTTTTTCTTTTGCCCAGGAAGACCACCTTTGATTTATTGTACTTTTCCTTTAAATTGTAAATCTTGCAATATGGAGGGATGGTGTCCTTTTTTGGACAATTGACTTGCTTTTCAATCAGGACCGCGTCGTGAACATCAGCTGGCAATTGCTTAACTGATTCCTAGCAGCAAAAGTGTGTAGACATTTCTCTTGCAGAAGCAATACTTTACCTAATGATGCAGCGCTGAATTTTACACGTGCGGCACTACTTCAAAGGGAAACTTCTTTGTTGATTTGGGAGTCTGGGTATGTAAAGTTATGTGCCTCAAAATCCCCCAATCACCTGAACACAAGGAAAGATAAAGCTATGGCTATCTGATTTCCTAAGGGATGAGGGTCCTTGCTTGCTCTTTGGATAGGCATGGCGGCCTGGAGGGGCCCACAAAGCAACAGCAGATTTCTCAAATATTGAGCAATAGTGCACATTTATTATTGCACAAGCAAAATTACACAACGCCAGGAAGTAGCCCTTGTCCTTCATTAGCCTCTGACGAATGCAGGGGTGACACAGGCCACCACAAAGCTCGGAGAAGGGATTGCTAAATTGCTCAGTACATGTCTTACAAGTGAATGCACAGCGCCAAAATCTGATCCATCAAGAGAATGATGGTCTTAATATGAAGAACTCAGTGGTATGATATTGGGAACCGGGTCACTTGATTGCATGTTTAATTATTCGAGTTTTCATCCAGGAATGGTCTGTTTTTATTGGGTATGCTACGCGTTTCTCTTACCCAGATTCGTGTTGAACAATGCAACTGTTTACATGTCCTTTCCACAAAAACACATCTGAAAATAAATCCAAGCTTCGATTATAATTATGAATGGGTCAGACAAAGCACACATGATTCACTATATTGTCTTCAAAACGTATCCCCTGTGTTAACTTAACCAGTCATTTGAATTAATTGTATGTGGATGATGTATTATCCAGGAGCATAAACTGTGCTCAATGAATAAGTGGAGAGTAGGAGGGGTGGGTGACTCAGAATCAGACAATCAGGGACATGCTAACCTGCAGTTTGTATTTTAGACAAAAGTGCGTAATGTTCGTTTTTGCCACATATATGTTTGTATCCCCTTTTGCTTCTGTGCACTACTGACAGCCCTTTTTAAGTGATTTGTGGTGCAATGTTTTTCAGTTTATTGTCTTTGCTTGGCTAGATAGATATACCTTCATAAATAAAATAACAGCAAGGATGGGAGAAAAGCCAAGAGGGAAAGTGCAAGCTGAGAGAATGATCCATGAACACAGAGATCATTCTCACTTAGTAGCCTGTCTTGTATTTTTCTTACTGTAGCTCGGAGATATTAGAGGCCCGGCCCGGCAGAGAAGCCTGCATCTGGGATCTTCAACAGAAGATATGATGGTGTGAAGATCAATGAAAGAAAACATTGCATGGAACCCTTCTATGAATCGTGACCTAAGGAGCACAACACCCCAGATTGAGCAGAACACAATATTATTCACATGCATGTATGTTCTGGAACGTAATTATAGAAAATCAATACTTGTGGCCACGTTGCTTACAGGTTCAGACAACATGAGGCAGAGTTTTGTTGGGATGCACATTCCCTGAAAACAGTGCTAGATGCTTTCATGTATTTACATGATTCTAGCCACAGGTAAAAACATCATCCAATGCAAGACATACTTATTTTATGAATGGACTGGTATTTAGCGGTGTGCCATGGCTTACCCATGGCAATCTGAAATTGCTTACATGGTGACTGTAGTGTTTAAATTTCGACACCACGTGCCCGGACAGGTTATGTGACCAAATGACATATTTTCCTGTTTAACACATAATGGTGTGGAAGTGTGTCATTGAGTGCCTGGGCACAGGTCCGACTAGGGATATCACAATGATGACAAAGAGCCTGTGCACAGTGCTAGCACAGTGCATCCCTGCATGCCCGAGTTTGACAGCAAAGAGGGGAGAGGGATCAACACCAGCGCCCGCACTGGAGAATGCTGGGCGCCGAGCACGCCGCTCGCTACCGCTCACCGGATGTGAGGCGAACATTAGCATTGGTCAGGAGTGCAGAAGTCGGCCGCAGCTAAATCTGGGCTCCTCAGGCACTTCCCACCAACACAGTCTGAAGGTGCAACCGGCAGAAGAGAATCAACACGGTGGGCCTCATTACACGGTAGGCGGTAAGGGTTTACTGGTACTGGTATTTTACCGGTACCGGTAAACCCTTACCTCCTTACTACGAGGTCCCTTTGCGGGTTGGTACATTAACGCCTGCTTTTAGCAGGCGTTAAAAAACGAACCCGCAAAGGGACCGGGGTGCTAATTACGGTATAAGGGAGTATGGGCACACACGTATCACAGTTCTGGGACTGTGTGCCCAACTTTATTTTAATCTGGGGCTCACAGAACAGGAGAGCGCAATTTGGCCTATTTTATAGCATTTAATTGCCTTGAATTAATAAGACTTGGCACTCATTGTGTTCTTTCTTGGCACCTTAATAAGGGATGATCCAGTTTCTCATGTTCTGTACCTTTGAAAATAGATAACCAGTTCTTGGCTGCCTTCAGTCTTGAAATCAGGCCAGGCAGCCATTCTTGATTCCATCATGCTTGCAGCTAATTCTTTGCTGCAACACATTTTTCGATCCGTCTTCTCCGTGGGTATGAGTTTACCAAAATTCTGACACTGATGTCCAGTTTCTATGTATAATGGTTGTTTTGCCTGCAGTCTAGTCACTACAGATAGCCAGCTTCTATGATTACTTGATCTGCTTGCGTTGCTGCATCTGTACAATTATCGAACAATCTGCATTTTCTTCAGTTCTCTTCATACTTGCAATCTTTGTTTCGTACATAAAAGCTTAGTCGATTCTTTACTTTGTCATCAGTTTCTATAAGGTCCATACATTGGGCCTCATTACACGGTAGGTGGTAAGGGTTTACCAGTATTTTACTGGTACCGGTAAATCCTTACCGCCTTACTATGAGGTCCCTTTGCGGTTTGGGGAATTTAAAAATCCAACCCGCAAAGGGACCAGGGTGCTAATTACGGTACCGCAATTTGCGGTACCGTAATTAGCGCCTTCCCCATTCCCATTATGCCCTATGGGGCAAAAATGGGAATGGGGAAGGGCAATGGAGGAAGGAGGAATTACCGCCCCGCCAACCTTGGAATAGGGCAGTAATTCCCTTTTCCTCCAAGGCGGTACCGGGGAATTACCGGCATGAACCATGGCGCTAATAGCGCCATGGTTTACCGCCTACCGTGTAATGAGGCCCATTCTCTTCTTCAGCCAGTCTTCTCAGTGCGTCACACTCATTTCTTGTGGCATCACCAAGTTCCTCTTTCTCTTTTTCTCATATTCCTTCGGGAACTTCTTCCAAGAGATTGTCATCTCTTCAGGCATACATCTGAGGTGGCTTTCTTAGTGGATACCTTTTCTCGAATACTTGACATGGAACAGTCACCACTGCTGGTGTCAAGCATGGCACAATTTAAGGCTACTAACATATACGTAGTAGGGGGGCGGAACCATCTGCAGAGGAATTCAACTGCTCCTCTATTCTACCTCCTCTGGTCAAGTCATTGACCACATCTTCATTATCCCCCACTTCCTTATTTCTTCTTTTGAAGAGGTGCTTCTTCGGGGTCCAGATTTTCATCACTCCTTACAGGGACTCTGCTGATTTTACATGCTCATCCCACTCCAAGTAATGTAACTGCATTGTCCATTCAGATTACAATAGACCCATTGTCCCACATACTTGTTGTGTTTCTTTGGGTACCGGAACTTGGTTCCCTCCGGTGCTACGATGCTGGCCTGTATGTATTTTCTGATGTCTTCATCTGTAAACTCCTTGGGTCTCAATTCCGATTTGACATCCATCATGATCTCCATTCTTACTGCCTTCTTTGTTGTCTTCTTGCACTGTGCAATTATTATCCTGCTCACACAGAATCCAAACATCACCTTCACCAATATTGCTCAAAGATACTTGAAGATGTTCACCATCCACTGTGGAAACCATGAGAAAATGGACGTGAACCATCGTTGTCTGTAATGTCTTCTGTCTCATCTTCCATTTTGTCATGCAGGTTTGTCAACAACCTTATGAGCTCTGTCAAGGTCCCATTCTCCGCATCGTAAGAAGTATGAACATGCAACATGATGGCCCAATTTTGGTGCACACTCCTCCACCCATCGCTGTGATCATGTCAAGGACCTATCGGTTCTGCAGGGTCATCAATTTTATGGGCTTCAATTTTTTTCTGATAGCATTGAATCCCTTTATGGTGGTGTTGATGGTCTGCAGAAGTTCCCATATGGTAACCTGTTACTATTTGACAATGGCCATCATCTGGATCCCAGGCATAAAGATAACCGTGAATATTGAGGCAGTCTTGCGAAACAACCTGTGCTCATATGGGATTACATCAAAGGCTTCTATTGATTTTGCCAAGAAATAATTCTCCTTTCTTGTTCGATTGAGAAATTCAAGCAATCTTCTTTTTCTTTTCAAATGGGCATCTGCTTTCAAAATTCTACAATGTTCAGGTCACTTTGAGGAATCACTAACACTGGAACATGGATGAGCACTAAGGAACACGTCCCTCCTCAGTCCTTGGGAAGCTTCATGTAGGCTCTTGACCCACAAGCCCAATAGTGATCCATCAGCACAGCTGTTCCTTCCTTCATGCCTGGTACATACAAAATTCAACAACACTGGCATAGTCTTCCAATTTTCCTTGTACCATTATTTCTGAAACATAAGGAGGCATGCTTCAGGGGGTAGTATCTGCACTGGTCCTCCTTTATCGTCGGCCCATGTCAACAATCTTGCAATCTTTGCACATTGATCTTTACATTGTTTTTCTGCATTCACTACAACTGCTTCTCACTGTCCAGTTAATGATGTTGCTCTGCACACAACCAGTCCATCAGCCCGTCCTTCGGGAGTAAGCATTATTCCTTTGATTTGCAGATGACCTCTTTCCCAACATTCTCGTATTTCCTCTCCAATCTTATCTTTGCATTGCAGAATTTTGTTTTCTTTAATCTTGATTCCAGCACCATTAATTCCTGGCTGTTCATATTTTATTATCTGAAGCTTTGTTTCTGTCTTTTCTCTTGTCTTTAAATCTTGCACATAATTGTCTCCTCTTTGAGATGTAGCTTTATTCATCCACAATGAGGATTCTGTTCTGCCTTGGAACTATCCTCTTGTCAGGCAAAATGCAAGATGTGTTAGGCAATGTAGTTTTCTCACTGATACTTCCGTGGTTATGAATATTTTAGAGGTTTCTAAAGCATAGGGCATTAGGGAACACACATAGCTACCTTCCCTAGATATTCTCTCTCCCACCTTTTTCATGTGCTGATACCACATGCTATTACCCAGATATGCTGTATTGTCTAGATAGGCATGTATTCCTTCATTAGCTTCCTCTGTGATATCTTTAAGGGTCTTGTCTCATCAGTAATGGGTAAGTCAACAGCAGTTCCTATAGTGGGGAGGACCAAAGGGACATCTGCCTTTTCTGGACCATTGTAGAAATGATATGCTTTGACATGGATGTCATGTGTGGTCCCCTAAAGATGTATGAAATGAGACTGGAGTGAAGGTCTCACAGGGGGGAATTTTGGGGGAAAGTTTGGAATTGAAAATGTTGTGTACTCCTCTAGTATACTATTGCATTATGATATTGAGTAGGCAATGAGAGCTGCCATGTTTAAAGACTGTTCCTTGCCTTCCTTTAGATATAAGAGAATGGTGCATGGAGGGAGGAGGGTTCTAACTTGTGCCAAAGTCTTATTCTATCATTGGTTTGTTTTGTCCTGTATTTTGCTTTCTACTAATACTTTGTTCACCAATCCACTGTAATAGTCAGTGGTCATTTTTCCACTACACATTTCTTGCTCCCCTGCCCTTCATCTGCCACAATGTAAGTATAAAATTAGAGCAAATCTAAAAATGTGGACTGTCGAAAAAGTGTGCTCCTTCGTTTGTGCTTTAAATTGAGGGTGCAGGTAATTGAAGTGGAAAGTCATACCCCTCCATCTGCACTATTTATGAATTGTGAACTCAGTTTGGCTTCTGGTGGGCAGCAGCAGGGGCTTGAATTGAAAGTCTGCAAATGTACCTTTACAAGGCACACTGGCGCCACCCATGCTGTAGTAGAAATGAGGACTGTGAGGGCTTTGTTCAAGCTGGTAGATGAGATTCCTCAGGGGGTGTGTTTCTCCTACAGCAGCACAGGCTTGAATGGAAATCCTAAATATGTGTCTTTGCAATGCATGCTGGTGCCATTGCTGCTGTAGTGGAAATTAGGAACCTGATGGCTCTGTTTAAGCTGAACGAAGAGGGACCTCACGGGCCTCGTTTATCCCAGTGCAGCAGTCTCTCTCTCTCTCTCTCTCTCTCTCTCTCTCTCTCTCTCTCTCTCTCTCTCTCTTTCTCTCTCTCTCTTTCTATAACTCTCTCTCTCTGTCTCGCTCTCTCTCTCAATCTCTCTCTCACACACACACACACACACACACAACACACACAAACACACACTCTGTCTCTCCCCCTATGCTGCCATTCTCTCTGTGTGTGCAGTCTCTCTCTCTCTCTCTCTCGGCTGTCTCCCTCGCTCTCTTTGTGCTGTCACTCCTCTTTTTGGGCTGTCTCTCTTTGCGCTGTCACTCTCTGTGCACTGTCTCTCGCTCTCTCTCTCGCTCTCTCTCTGTACGTCACACTTTTTCTGTGCTCTTTCTCTCTCCCTCTCCCTCTGTCTCTATCTCTCTGCTTTGTCACTCTTGCTCTCTCTTGGTGGACTGGCTCTCTTTCTCTCTTTATTATTAGGTCTTATATTGAGCGCATACCTAGCATCGGTATGCAATGGAACATTTTTCAATCATAGAGGAAGAACACAGTAAGGGAAGCAGAGAAACAAAAAGGAGCAGGGAGCTAAGAGGGGAAGGTGGGAGTGGGCAATTTGCAGCAAGATATCTACATGTCATACTCTGACTTTCACGTTGCACTGTCCCTTTCTGTTTCTGTCTATCTCTCTCTCTCTGC
Organism: Ambystoma mexicanum; assembly: GCF_040938575.1. NCBI lineage: Eukaryota > Metazoa > Chordata > Amphibia > Caudata > Ambystomatidae > Ambystoma > Ambystoma mexicanum. The sequence goes on along the minus strand of NC_090921.1, from coordinate 929,110,910 downwards.
AGTGTCACTATCTCTTTCGCTTCTAGCTGTCAATCTTTGTGTGTGCTATCACTTTCTCTGTGAGCAGTCACTCTCTCTCTGCGTTGTCTCACCCCCACTCTCTGTGCTGTGTCACTCTGTGTGCTTTCTCTCACTCTCTCTCTCTCTGCGCTGTCACTCTCTCTTTCACTGTCACCTCCATGTCATCCCCCTTCTGCTATGTTCTACCACTCCTCCTCTTTGCCGCCCTGTCCGCTGTCACTCTCCTCACTCTTCCTCTTTGTTCCTTGGCACCCTTGAAGATATACCCTACTGCACCCTCATTCCATCTTATACAACTCTCACCCTTCCTCTCAGTCCTTACTTTTTACTCTCATCCTTCCTGTAGCACCCACACTTTTTCTCTTACCCTCTCCCACTCATACTTTCTCACTCATATTTCCTCTTGATCATCATCAACGGCACCCTCTCTCAATAGCTTCCTTCTATAATGTATTCCTCTTCTCATTCTCGTTCACACTTGCACCCCTTCTCTCAATCTCCCTTACAACTGTGCACGCTCCTCCTTGCACCGTGGTGCCTATAAATACAAAATACAAAGAATAGCATTAAATGGCCAAACTATTGGCTTTGCCAATGCTTGTTTCTTCCACTATTGCAGCGACGCTCCAGAAAGAGAATTTACTACAGCAAGAGACAAAAACAAACAGGTGTGGAAATTGCCTGCAGCTTGCTTCTTCACTCTACAGTGAACATATCTATGCGGGACCTCTCAGTGTTCTACTGCTTAGAAGCGTTTGCATGAGCCAATTCAGCGAAGCCCGAAAGAGAAACACCTGCGCAGGCTCTCACACACTGATAGAGGTCCAATGCGTGGGTGCAGCAAATGCTTCTGCACCTGGGAGCACTTTCAAACCTGTCTTGCTTTAACGAGATTCCTGAAATGTCAGTATGGGAAGTAAGACGAAGTCAATAAGTTATAAAACAGCACCCAGCTGAACGATTTATTTAGATTAAAAAGAACTGTCATTGCGTTTTCTAGTTGTTACTGTTTCCGTTCACACATATTTACTCAAAGAACCAACCTTATTTCATTTGCAAATATTATTAACGGAGACACAGAAATAGAGAGAATAAGATTACGAGGTCAGTTAAAAAGGCTATTTGAGGTCTCTTAAATACGCGTTATGGATCACTGATTTATGCATTATTACATTTCACGTGGAGATTTCAAACGTCATGCGATCAGCAGATCTGACATAAACAGGTGGTATATACACAAAATGGCGGGGTCTGTTCTATGTTGAAACATGTGGGTAGGAGAAAGTGAGAGTAGGTTAATGCTGTGGTAGACAGGACTAGAATCTGTAACTGCTGGCAAAGCTTACGTACACTCTAATAATCCTTATCATAAGCAGAAAGTCACATTTCCATATCCACGTCCTGTCCTTCGCATGTAAAGTGCTGTAATCCATCTTAGGTGTGTGCATGGGTCAGTGCAATTGGTAATCACTGCAATGCTACACAGTCCTAACACCTAGTATCCGCTCGACTGATGTCAATAAGAAGAACAGGTAAAGCACGTTCATCAAGTGTGGCGGTCTGGAAATAAGGGTGCTGGCCGCAATGTACCTGCACACTTTCTGGACCGCCACACTACGACTCTGTGAGCGGGGGCCATTGCGCCCGACAGGTCGGACCTTCCTGGCATAACGGTACCCGCCCGCAGAGTATTCATGAAAGCACCGGTACTGTTAGCATCATTTAGTATAATTTCTTTTGCACTATATGTAGGGCAACTCCCAGCGATCAGACCAAGAAAATACAACCCGCTAGGGAAAAAGGCAAGGTTCACCCTTTTTCGAGAAAGACAAAAGCTTTATTTTGTATACAAAAGAAAAAATCGACATGGTGTTACAAATCCAATGCCAAAGAGCTCTCTGATGTCTTTAGTACAAGATTCAGGTTATAAACGCACAAATCTTCAGTCATGACGCTCTCTATATACAGTGGCTGACACATATATACACATATATACATGCTAATAAATATATATAGACCATCCTCCAATTGCTTCCGCTGTCTTCTCGCTCCACTTCACCACATCCTCATCCATCATGGAATGCTGATGTCATGATCTCTGCTTCCAAAAGGTCAGGGTTTTCCCAACTCCCTTGGAAGCAGATCCATAACCCAGGTTCCGAGTGCCAACCAGTCCCAATTGGGACCTTTTGGACCCAGTCCTGGCGCCAGTGGCACCAGGCTCATAAATATGCCCAGTCCCAGCGCTGGAAGCGCCGGGCTCATAATGCTTGGGTGGACTTACCTGCAGCAGACCATGCTGCTTACTTGCCTGCCAGTTGAGCCTCTGATCCTCTTCTGTTTGGAACTACTTTTCCTGTTGGGTGGGGCAGGAGCCACTCCCTAGGTTCAGAACACTGGAACTCTTCTGGAAAGCAGGAACTCTTTTCTTACCTAGGCGTGGCTGTGGAAGGAGACACCTAAGCACTACGGAGGCTATTTAAACCACACCCGATGGATAAATCTTGCTTTGCGTTATTCTGCATCCTCTGCAGCAGAACGCTCATCGTGTCTTCTGCATCTGATCCTGGGCCTAAGGAAAAAGGCTTACCATCCTGAATCCAGTCTTCAGCAACACCTATTAAAGACAAGAAAGAACAGGTTAGCATTACGGTCTTCAGTGACAGCGCTTCACTTACCTGGTCCATCGGCTGTCACCAACGCCTCGCGCTGCATTCCGGCATCTGAAAGACAAAGGCTTACCTACTCTTCGTGCGCTCCGGAGGTCTTCGCACTGCATTCCGGCATCTGAAAGACAAAAGCTTACCAACTCTTCGCACGCTCCGGAGGCCTTCGGCGCTGCATCCCGCATCTGAAAGACAAAACAAGGTGCGTTTAAAGACATTGGGGAACTTTAATACTCACGTGCCATTACTCCTTTCCACATCTAACCCAGGGGGTATTCCGGCACCCTGCAGCCGCTCCGAACTTGTACCTGCAAAATAAAAAGACAGTTAGAGCGCATCGTGAAGCAGACAACAAGCGCTTACTTACGTGCTTCCAGGCGCTTCTATTCATCACACGGGCTCCATCTTCAACTCACTTCAGCCCGTCATCCGCCATCGCCGGAACCCTGCAAAACAAGAGACATCATTACTAAAGACTTTCAAAGACATTAGAATTACTCGAAACTTACCGTTCGTGCAGTAAACGACGGACAGCAGTCCTCTGAAGTCAAGAGGCCTGCTCCCCTTATCCAGTGAAGAAACTGGTTACAGCACCCTGCCCCGAGGCAGATGGAGAGCACGGCGTTCACTTACCTAAGGTGAGAGCGTTAACCTTTGGGGTTCTACAAGAGAAGAGAAAGGGAAGAAGAGAGAGACATTCAATAACCCAGTTCATTAATCCCATATTTTCTATCTGCAGACATCTTACCCTTCGAGTCAGACATACAGTGCACAGAGGTCCAGCCCAAAGAGCCAGCCATGTGTTACACATCACCTTTGAAGATACGGTATACGCCCAGTCAAGACCGGCGCCTCTACGGGAATCAGGTGAGCGTTACAGAACGCAAAGCCTACCACAAAACTCCCGTCCAGGCGCTATGGAAACCTCGGATACCGACCAGCTAGCCCAGTTACTTGGGGAACTAAGGGCAGAAGTGCATGCAGCCCGTCAGGAAACAAACGCTCTAAGAAGGGAACTGATTATTTCCAAGGAGCGAACAGATGATCTCGCTAGACAATTGCTACAGTCACAAGCCGGACAGACCCCGTTACCCGCATCTGGGGGAAATCTTCCTTCTACATCCTCTATGAATCCAGTGCAGATCAACCTACCTGGGAATGTACCTCTGGCTCTGCCCGAACGATTTTCTGGTGACCCAAAGAGGTTTGCAGTATTTATCAATCAGTGCCGGTTGCATTTCTTATGCCGGCCAGCAGCCTTTCCAACTGATCAAGCTAAAGTAGCTTTCGTGCTTTCGTACCTTAGTGGCAATGCGGCAGACTGGTCGATCCCTCTAGTAAATCAAGATGATCCGGTCCTCCATGATTTTCAAGCTTTTCAGCTCAGTATGGAAAAACTGTTCGTAAGACATTCTCAGGGGCAGGCCTTGGACAATGAGCTTCTTTCGTTGTGACAAGGTAATCAAGACCTTTTGGCTCATATTGCGTCTTTCAACAGACTGATAGTGGAAACTCAATGGCCTGAGGACAAAAGGATTACGCTGTTTTATAGAGGTCTACGTGGAGAGCTCAAAGATGTGTTAGCCCAAGTAGTGAATCCCCCACAAGATTGTTCGGACTATATAGACTTAGTCGTTCAAATAGATCACAGACTGCAGAACAGGAAGGCCGATCGTTCCAAGTTTGATGCTCGAGTACTTTCCAAACCGCCAACTCCTTCCAAAGGAGTAGACTCCGGGGAACCCATGCAAATAGGGGGCCTGAAAGGTCCTCTAACACAAAAGGAGCGGGAAAGGAGAAAACAGTTGCAATTATGCCTCTATTGCGGAAACTCAGGGCACTTTCTTCGAGACTGTCCGGTGAAACCTGCCAAGAAGGCAGTAGGAGCTGCAGTTACCAAAGTTACAAACTCTGAGCAAGGAAACGACCTCCCCCGACAAGAATAGAGGCCCTCTTGCCAAGCGTGAAAACCAGTTCTGTGACCTCGCATTTCGTGATACCTATGGTCTTCATTAGCCCTGATAATCCGGATCGATTACATGCAATTGAAGCTTACGTCGACAGCGGTGCCATCGGCAATTATGTGGATCATGAAATGGTTTTGAGGATGAATCTAACTCTTTGTCCCAAGGCTGTAAAGGACGTCATTACTACGGTGGATGGAACGGAGATAGCCTCCGGACCAGTAACGCATACCACTCAAGAAGTGACGCTAGTAAGTCAAGATGGACACCATGAGAAGATCGTGTTCGATGTGATCAAGGCTCCTCAGTTTCAGATTATTCTAGGAATACCTTGGTTAGAGAAACACAATCCTCTGATCGATTGGCGAGCAAGAACGGTCCAGTTTCCAGAATGTGTCTCTACTTGTCAGCCTCCACCTGGTGTTGCACTGGCAGCAATTTCTTCAGATACTCCCCAGTTACCTCCCGAATACCTAGAATACCAAGATGTTTTCCGGAAGGATCAGGCTAACTCTCTACCTCCTCATAGGTCTTATGACTGTCAGATAGACCTGATACCTGGATCTACTCCTCCTTGTAGTAGAATTTATGCCCTCACCGAGCCTGAGAACCTTCACCTTCGACAATACCTGGATCAATACCTGGCAAATGGGTTTATTCGTCCTTCCAAGTCCCCTGCTTCTTCAGCTTTGTTCTTCATTCCAAAAAAGGAAGGAGACCTTAGAACTTGTATAGATTATCGCTCCCTGAACCAGATCACCGTCAAGAATAGATATCCGTTACCTTTGATCCCTGAACTCCTGGACCAAGTCAGAAAAGCATGCATATATACAAAGCTGGATCTTAGAGGAGCCTACCACTTGGTACGAGTAAAAGAGGGCGATGAATGGAAGACGGCCTTCCGCACCAAATATGGGCTATTTGAATATCAGGTCATGCCCTTCGGACTTTGCAATGCCCCGGCCGCCTTTCAATATTTTATGAACGATGTCCTCAGAGAGCTCATAGATGTGTGTGTTGTTGTTTACATTGACGACATCCTCGTTTATTCTTCATCGGAATCTGAACATCGGAAACACGTGAAAATGGTCCTCGAAAGATTGCGTCAACACAAACTTTTCGCTAAGTTGGAAAAATGTGTTTTCAACGTGACTGAAGTTGAATTCTTGGGATTCATATTATCACCTAGCGGAGTGCGTATGGATTCAAAGAAGGTCGATGCAGATCTCAAATGGCCATCACCATCCTCCGTAAAAGGTGTGCAAAGCATGTTAGGCTTCGCTAACTTTTACCGCAGGTTTATCCCCAAATTTTCTCGAATAGTCCAGCTCATCACTGCCTTGTTAAAGAAAAACAAACGTTTTGAATGGTCTACCGAGGCGGAACAAGCTTTCCAGGATTTGAAGACTAAATTTATCTCTGCACCAATCTTAAAACACCCTCGCCCCGAACTCCCCTACATCGTGGAAACTGATGCTTCAAGCCTTGCCATGGGGGCAGTTCTATCATAAAAGGATCCGGTAACCAATCAGTTGCATCCCGTGGCATTTTGGTCCCGCAAATTCTCACCTCCTGAAATCAATTACACGATTACTGACAAGGAACTTCTGGCTATCAAGTCTGCCTTTAAGGCTTGGCGGCATTATCTGCTGGGGGCCCGACACACCGTTACAGTGATTACGGATCACCGAAACCTGCAATATTTGAAAACCGCAAAAGCCCAATCCTCTAGACAACTCCGTTGGGCATTATTCTTTGCCGAGTTTGACTTCATAATTACCTATCGACCTGGTACAAAAAACGGTAAAGCTGATGCCCTTTCTCGGATGGGAGTGGAAGAACACTTGATCAACCCTAAACCTGTACCAATCATTCCCGAACAAAGAATTCTGGGTGTAATCGACACACAATCCATAGAGGAAGTTAAGGATAAAGCCAGGCAACTTGTAACTCCAGCAGACATACAGAATTGGCATCTGCAGGGAAAGGACTTTGCAGTAAAGGACAACTTATTGTATTTCCAAGAACGATTATACCTGCCCAGCACAGATTTACAGAAAAAAGTAATCTCTTGTTATCACGATTCTTTAATGGAAGGACATCCCGGTATGGCCAAGACCTCAGAAAAGATCAAGCGCTATTTCTGGTGGCCGTCTTGGAAAAAAGATATCAGAGACTTTATAATGTCCTGTGGAGTATGGGCCCAAAACAAGAGTCAAAAGGAAAGACCAGCAGGCCTCTTACGCCCTATTGACATCCTACCTCGCCCTTGGCATACGCTTTCTATGGACTTCATCACCGATCTACCTCCATGCTCCGGATACAATACGATCCTAGTAATCGTGGACTTATTCTCCAAGATGGCGCATTTCATTCCGCTCAAAGGCTTGCCAACAGCAGCAACTCTGGCCCGAGAATTTCTCGAAAACATCGTCCGACTGCACCGTTTTCCTTCGGTTCTAATTTCGGATCGAGGTAGTCAATTTATTTCTCATTTTTGGCGAAGTTGCTGTCGGTCGGCTCAAATTGATGTGAGATTATCGACCAGTCACCACCCTCAGACCGACGGACAAACCGAGAGGACCAATCAAACTCTGGAACAGTATTTACGCTGCATGCTGCAACAAACTGAAAAAACTTGGAAAGACATCCTTTGGATAGCCGAATATGCCTACAATAACTCTGTCCATTCGGGTACTGGGAAAACCCCATTTTTTCTTTTATACGGCAGTCACCCTCGAACCTCGGAGTTGGATCCCCTCCAAGATCTTGAAACACCAGCAGTAGACTACCTGCATTCTACAATCACCCAAGCCTTTAAGGAAGCTGTTTCTCAACTTCAAAGGGCTAAAGAACAATACAAGAAAGGAGCAGATCAACATCGGAAGGAAGCCCCTCAATATCAAGTAGGGGATCAAGTCTGGTTATCCACCAAATATCTACCTCTAAAAGGGCCACGCACATTCAACCCAAGATACCTTGGTCCCTATTCCATCACTACCATAGTAAACCCAGTAGCGGTCAAGTTGGACTTGCCCCCGCACATGAAGATACATCCGGTCTTCCACGTCTCTCTATTAAAACCCGTGCAACCTCAAACCCGACTAACTAAATCTCCAAAACCCATCCTAGTTGATGGAGAACTCGAGTTTGAAGTCAAAAGCATTCTGGACTCCAAGATCTCCAAATCTAAACTATTTTACCTAATTGACTGGAAAGGCTACGGCCCCCAAGAGAGATCCTGGGAACCTGCTGAATATGTCCACGCTCCTCGCCTAATCAAAAGATTTCACCGAACATTTCCTGACAAGCCAAAACCCCCGGAGAAGCCCGGTTTGGGAGGGGCCTTGAGGGGGGTACTGTCATGATCTTTGCTTCTAAAAGGTCAGGGTTTTCCCAACTCCCTTGGAAGCAGATCCATAACCCAGGTTCCGAGTGCCAACCAGTCCCAATTGGGACCTTTTGGACCCAGTCCTGGCGCCAGTGGCACCAGGCTCATAAATATGCCCAGTCCCAGCGCTGGAAGCGCCGGGCTCATAATGCTTGGGTGGACTTACCTGCAGCAGACCATGCTGCTTACTTGCCTGCCAGTTGAGCCTCTGATCCTCTTCTGTTTGGAACTACTTTTCCTGTTGGGTGGGGCAGGAGCCACTCCCTAGGTTCAGAACACTGGAACTCTTCTGGAAAGCAGGAACTCTTTTCTTACCTAGGCGTGGCTGTGGAAGGAGACACCTAAGCACTACAGGAGGCTATTTAAACCACACCCGATGGATGAATCTTGCTTTGCGTTATTCTGCATCCTCTGCAGCAGAACGCTCATCGTGTCTTCTGCATCTGATCCTGGGCCTAAGGAAAAAGGCTTACCATCCTGAATCCAGTCTTCAGCAACACCTATAAAGACAAGAAAGAACAGGTTAGCATTACGGTCTTCAGTGACAGCGCTTCACTTACCTGGTCCATCGGCTGTCACCAACGCCTCGCTCTGCATTCCGGCATCTGAAAGACAAAGGCTTACCTACTCTTCGTGCGCTCCGGAGGTCTTCGCACTGCATTCCGGCATCTGAAAGACAAAAGCTTACCAACTCTTCGCACGCTCCGGAGGCCTTCGGCGCTGCATCCCGCATCTGAAAGACAAAACAAGGTGCGTTTAAAGACATTGGGGAACTTTAATACTCACGTGCCATTACTCCTTTCCACATCTAACCCAGGGGGTATTCCGGCACCCTGCAGCCGCTCCGAACTTGTACCTGCAAAATAAAAAGACAGTTAGAGCGCATCGTGAAGCAGGCAACAAGCGCTTACTTACGTGCTTCCAGGCGCTTCTATTCATCACACGGGCTCCATCTTCAACTCACTTCAGCCCGTCATCCGCCATCGCCGGAACCCTGCAAAACAAGAGACATCATTACTAAAGACTTTCAAAGACATTAGAATTACTCGAAACTTACCGTTCGTGCAGTAAACGACGGACAGCAGTCCTCTGAAGTCAAAAGGCCTGCTCCCCTTATCCAGTGAAGAAACTGGTTACAGCACCCTGCCCCGAGGCAGATGGAGAGCACGGCGTTCACTTACCTAAGGTGAGAGCGTTAACCTTTGGGGTTCTACAAGAGAAGAGAAAGGGAAGAAGAGAGAGACATTCAATAACCCAGTTCATTAATCCCATATTTTCTATCTGCAGACATCTTACCCTTCGAGTCAGACATACAGTGCACAGAGGTCCAGCCCAAAGAGCCAGCCGTGTGTAACACATCACCTTTGAAGATACGGTATACGCCCAGTCAAGACCGGCGCCTCTACGGGAATCAGGTGAGCGTTACAGCTGAAAAGCAATTGGTTAACATCAACTAGCAACACCCTACATTCGATCCTAACCACATGACATGCACCTTGATATCAACGTGAACTCAGTGGGCAATTTCGAGGCCAGTCTGGTCCTTGAGAACAAAGCAGCCCTTTTCTCATCTCAGACACGTTGGTGCCCCCACCATGCCCTTCCCACTGTATGGTCATCATTCTTAACTCTCCTTGCCACAAAACATAGATCTTGGGCCTCATTACACGGAAGGCGGTAATGGTTAACTACGAGGTCCCTTAGCGGGTTGGTGCTTTAACGCCTGCTTTTTGCAGGCGTTAAAAACCAACCCGCTAAGGGACCTCGGAGCTAATTACGGCACCGCAAAATTGCGGTGCCGTAATTAGCGCCTTCCCCATTCCCATAGAGCCCTATGGGCAGAAATGGGAATGGGGAAGGGCAATGGCGGAAGGGGGATTTACCGCCCCACCAACCTTGGAATGGGGCGGTAAATCCCCTTTCCGCCAAGGCGGTGCCGGTATTTTACCGGCATGAGCCATGGCGCTAATAGCGCCATGGCTCACCGCCTTCCGTGTAATGAGGCCCCATGTCATTCTACACTTTCCCTTTATCATTTCCCCTCCCCAGTAGTGAACCTAGTGTCCCACTAATGAAGTCAGTTCATGAAGGATGTAGAACCCATTTCCCTGCCCATATGGTAGTTCAAATAGAGTGACCGTCGTTCTGGGGGCCACTAGTGTCTCAAATGTTGGTTCATGTTTTGGCATCCCATGACCTCTGCCTTCACTCCCAGGAATACAACCTTGGAACTAGGCTGCAGCCCTTCACTTCTTCAGCTGCACACATTCCTACCTAATTAATTCAAAGGCCTAACTGATGTGGGAGCATATGTGTGTTCCTTTGCTGCACCTGGGAATCAGGATGCATTGTTGAGGTGAGGGATAAGAACGTGTTGTTCTGTGTTTCTGTGAAAACGCGGCCTGCAAGGATTCATGCCTACTCATAAACACAGGGCCTCATTACGAGGCAGGTGGAATGGGTTTAACGGCACCGGTAATGATGCCGGTGCCGTTAAACCCACTCTGCCTTATTACGAGGTTCCCTCGGGGGACCCAGAAAGGACGTCTGGTAAAACCAGTCATCCTTTCCGGGTCCCGCGAGGGGACCAGGGAGCTAACAACGGGCCCATTATTAACAGGCCCGTTGTTAGCTCCCTCTCCATTCCCATTGAGCCCTATGGGGCTCAAATGGGAAAGGGGATCAATTTTTACCAGGCCCTTGGGTCCACCAAGGTCGACATGACCCAGTAATTTCACATTCCATGAGCCCGGTGAAAAATCATTACCGGCGGAAGCCACGCCCTTAATAATGGCACGGCTACCGCCAGACTCCTAATGAGGCCCACAGTGTTAGTTGAGGTCATGGCTGTTGTGTATATATGTGTATACTGCATCCTATGTAATTCAAATACAACATTACTGAATAACTTCCCCCTGTATGATTTCCCACTCCCGTCAATTATCCACACCCATAACACTCCCCCTACACCGTCCCATGCTCATTTCCATATATTATTTTATTTTTGGCAATCTAAATCATCTAGGAGTTGCGGTGGTATGGACGTGCATCCTGCCATTCCCTCCTTTAGTTAATCCTTCATTACCTAACTTATCTCTTTCTCTTTGTTGGTCTGCTTCATCCTTAGGGACCCATCCTCTACACACGTGATGCAAACTGCCCCACCTTGCGCATAGTTTCCCAGGTACATGCAAGGTATAGACAATCCCCATCACTCGCTAAATCTACCCAGTGCTCAGTGTAGTTCTCGGGATCTGGTGGGGGTGATGTCAGTGTTCCGGGGGAGTAGAGGGGTTGTCCAACTCTGACCAAATGTGGATTACTCAAATCCTCACTTTGGGCATGTCCCTCTTTTGTGCCCAGGAGAGCAATCCTTGCCCCAATAGTAACTATAATATTTCTGAGCTGCTTTGGATAGTCTTGACACAGCATCGGAGCATCATCTGGCACATGCAAAACACCACCAACAGGAACACCATGATTAGAACCAGTATCTTCACCAGTGTCCCAAGCCAGGACGGCGCCCATGAGAACAAAGTGTCAAACCAATCTTCAGATTGCACTACTGCTTTGTTTACCATTTGGGTTTTCAGCTTTTGCAAGGCCTCTATGATATGTGTCAGGATCCATTCACTGCTTTATATGGGGGTGTGTATGTGAAACTTGACAACCCAATCTTCTTGCACATGCCCCCTTCCATCTTCGTTAGGAGGTCCAACACATATCTGTTTTGGAGTGTCGTCAACCAGATCGCTCTCAGCTCACTTTTGATTGCATTGAGACCTTGTTCAGTATCATTCACCAACTGGATCACCTCCCAGCGACCAATCTGCTACCACTTGGCATTCGCAGCAGCCTGAATTCCTGGGGTCATAAGGGACGCAAAGAATACTTCTGTTTTGGTGTACAATCAATATTTATCTGGGATTGCTTTGAGCAACTTGGATGATTCTTCCAACAAATAGTTCAACCTATTCCTTCACAACTTCAACGGCCGCTTGTTCTTCTTCATTTGGGGTTTTGTATGGGTGGTGATTTTAACAGCTCACATTCGGATGATATTTTCAAGTGTACTTCTTGCACCACCAGGATAACTGAGTGCAGGGTTGTCAATCCACAGCTGCCTCCCTGATGCAGGTGATTGTTGACTGCATACCCAGTACATGTCCATCAATGATGCTGTCTTTTTGTAAGATCTGGGATGAACAATGTCTTATTGGACTTAGTGTTAGTGAATACTGGAACAGTTCCATGCCCTCAAAAACAAAACTAGTATTCATCCCCTGATTGCATTTTTAATGTGTTTCATGTGCTTCAATCCATGTTAGTTTAGATATGTGTGCAGACCATATGTCGAAACAGTTCTTATTTATGTTCTAAATGACTTTCACTGCAAAACCTGCCAACCCCTCTGCTGCGCAGCTCACCATTGCCTTCTCTCATCTGTTTGATATGAACAATACTCCATCCAATTTCAACATAGGCCAGGGCTTGCATTGTGGGTCACTGTTGTCCTTTGCACACTTCCCTTCATCTTCGTCCATTAGTACAACTTGTATTTTGTGCCCCTCAAACACACTTCAAACCCAACACAGAGCTAAGTACACTAACATTTTAGGGGTTCCCGACACATGGGGGATGATGGTGCAGACATAACAGCTCCTATTGTATCTCTGTTTCCCCACTGAGTTCACATATATATACCACATATTGTTAAACTCTGGGTGGTGCCCATTGGATATTGTATCAAACACTACTCCTATGTATTGGTCATTATCCTTTTATTCCTCCATACACTTTCCCACTCGTATTTTCAATTCCCATAATAAAGTATCCTGAACCTTCATTCAATTCAAATTCACCACTGTGATTAAGTATTAGTCATTTGGTGTTGTAGCCTCAAGAAGATTGTCAAAAAATCGTACATATGAACATTTCTCTGAGATACTACTACTACATTCCCATCCCCCTTTATATAGCCTACCCATATAGCAGCACTAAATTACATAGCCACGGTAGTGGCTGTGTAGTTATGGTTAAGTTGATGTTTCCATAGGAAGAACCCTTTTTGGGCGGTTTATAACTCCGCTCTCCCTGGACGAATCCTCACCAAACTGTAACGCTCACCTGATTCCCACGGAGGCGCCGGTCTTGGCAGGATGGTGTCTGTGACTCGAAAAGTGAAGTGCAGGACTCGATTGGCTTCCGGGGCTGAGCCTCTTCGCACTGTGTGTCTAACTCGAAGAGTGAGATATCTGCAGGTGAAAGAATATGGGGTTAATGATCTGGGGTTGTCGGGTATCTCTCTCCCTTTCCCTTCCTCGCTTTTCCGTGGAGCCCCAAGGTCAACGTGCTCACCTTAGATAGGTGAATGCTGGACTCTCCATCTGCGTCTGGTGCAGGGTGCCGTTGCCAGTTCCTTCACTGGGTGAAACGTAGGCCTCTTGACATCAGAGGATTGCTACCGTCGTTAACTGCACGAACGGTGAGTTTCCGGACACCTTTTAAGTCCTTACAGTCTTTAGGTGCGTGGGCACGTTAATGTGGAACAGGGCTCTGTATAATGCTTTTTCTATTTGTCTTGCAGGGCTCTTGAGGTAGAAGATGGTGTGAAGAAAGCCGAAGTTCGAGCCAGAGTCTTGGAATGAAGCGCTTGGAAATGCGTAAGTAAATGCCGGTTGCCTGCTTTTCAAAAGCTCTCTAACTGTCTCTTTTCCCTTGCAGTTGTGAGTTCGGGTGTTGAAGAGACGCTGGAAATGCCGGAGTATTTGCAGGTGCCCTATTGTGGCGGGCGCGATGTCGCGTAAGTAAAATACCTGTCTAATGTCTCTTCTTTTGTCTTTCAGGTGCAGGATTGCAGCGTTGAAGAAAACCGGAATTCGCGGAGTGCCGGTAAGTAATTCCACACAGGAATAGCTATGCTTTTGTCTTCACAGGCGGAGGAGCAGCGTGAAGAGATGGTAGCTGCCGATGGATCAGGTGAGGAAAGCGCTGCGCGTGAAGGTTGCCGTGCTAACCTGTTGTTTCTTGTCTTTGCAGGTGCTACTGAAGGCTGGATACAGGAATGGTAAGCGTTTGTTCTTGCAGGTTCAGGATCGGAAAGAAGAAAACTGGAACAGACACGGTGAGCGTTCTGCTGCAGATGCAGAATAACGCGAAGCATGTTTCATCAATCGGGTGTGGTTTAAATAGCCTTGGAGTGATGAGGCGCCTTCCTCCACGGCCTCGCCTAAGTAAGAAAAGAGTTCCTGTTCCAGAAGAGTTCCAGTGTTGTATCCAGGGAGTGGAGCTTGCCCCACCCAGGTAAGAAAGTAGTCCCGGCTCACAGAAGATTCCTATGTGGCTGGTAAGTAAGCAGCATGGTCTGCTGCAGGTAAGTCCACCCAAGCATCTTCATACTAATTATGAGCCTGGCGCTTCCAGTGCCGGGACCAGTGACTTTGATGAGCCTGGTGCCACCGGCGCTAGGACAAGGTCCAAAAGGTCCCAGTGGGGACCGGCTGGTGCCTAGGATGAAGGTTAGGGGCCTGCTTCCAAGGACGTTGGGCTGGTCCTAGCTCCTTGGAAGCAGTGATCATGACACAAACTTTGCAAAAAAAAGTATATGGGTCACTTGGAATTTTTTTGCAAAGGTTGGTGAGGTTTGGTCCAGGGGGGGCAAATTTATAGGGGATGTCCCAAAACTTCTTTTTTCCCCATAGACTGAATGGAGAAAAAACTTTGCTCACGCCTACAGCCCAAACCGATGGACGGATTTTCACCAAATTTGGACCAGGAGCAGCGGCTTGGTGAAAATCTGTCCAGTAGTTTTTTTTTTAAATGACCAAAAAGTAGGTCACAAAACATTAGTGATATCTATGTTCGGTCCACGGACAAATTTCCCTGTTCGCTCCGCGGACAGTGGCCCTCATTAGGACCCTGGCGGATTTTTTCCGCCGTCGGCGGACTTTTCCGCCATGGCGCAAAGTCCCTTTACGCCATGGCGGATGGCGGACTTACCGCCCCATTCCGAGGTCGGCGGGGCGGTAAGTCCCCATTGACCCATTTACCCTTCCCCATTCCCATTTCGGCCCCATAGGGCTCAATGGGAGTGGGGAAGGAGTTAATTACGCCACCGTAAATTACGGTGGCGTAATTAACACCAAGGTCCCATAGCGCCATGGATTTTTACGCCCGCAAAAAGCGGGCGGAAAAATGACCATGGCGCTATGGGAACTCGTAGTTGGCGGTAAGGGGTCGGCGCAGCTAACGCTGGCGCAAACCCCTTACCGCCAGGGTCCTAATGAGGGCCAGTGTCCTGATTGGCCAACCGGCTTGCGTCATGTCCGCGGACATGCACCGTGTTCGCTGATTGGTTGGTGAAGAGCGTGAAGCGCATCAAATTTTTGGGAACGCCCGCCATCTTGGATTCGCGGACGTCCGCGGACAGCACGGTTAAACTTGGTGGAAAAAATACTATTCAATAGAGTGTGTTGGTGTGTAAAAGTGTTTGGGGAGGGTGGTGGAGTAAGAGATGGGTTAAATGTTATATTTATTTAGGTGGTAGAACCCACTGTTGTGTTCACTTTGTCCGCGGACAACTCAGATGTTCTGAAATGTTCTAAATAAATGAAATCGGGGTGTTCTGAGGACACTACGCCTGTACGTATTGTTTGCAAGCAAGCTGAAAGTGTTCTAAGAACAATCACGGTGTCCTGAAATGTTCGAAAATAAATGAAATGGGTGTGTACTGAGGACGGTAAGCCTGTCCGTTTTGTTCGCAAGCAAGTTGAATCTTTTCTAAGAACACATCATGTGTCCTAGGATGTTCGTCAATAAATAAAATGGGGTGTCCTCAGGACGGTATGCCTGTCCGTTCTGTTCGCAAGCAAGTTCAAATTGTTCTAAGAACACATGTTCGCAAGCACGTTCAAATTGTTGTAAGAACACATGAAGTGTTCCGGGATGTTCGTAAATAAACAAAATGGGAGTGTTCTGAGGACGCTACACCTGTCAATATTGTTCGCAGGCAAGTTGAAACTGTTCTAAGAACACTCGTGGTGTTCTGAAATATTTAAAAATAAACGAAATGGGTGTGTTCCGAGGACGGTATGCCTGTCCGTTTTGTTTGCAGGCAAGTTGAAACTGTTCTAATAACACATGCAGTGTCCTGAAATATTCGTCACGGGACGAAATGGGGGGTGCCCTGAGGACGCTGTCCGTATTGTTCGGTGGCAAGATGAAAGTGTTCTTAGAACACATTATGTGTCCTGGGATGTTCGTAAATAAACAAAATGAAGGTGTCCTGAGGACGCCATGTCTGTCCGTACTGTTCGTAGGCAAGTTGAAACTGTTCTAAGAACACTCATCATGTCCGCGGACATTAAAATTGCCAATATGGCATAGTTAAAATGTTTGACTCTATGGGTGTGATATGCTGTGGTGGTTGTGGCCAGGGCATAGAGTCTTGGGAGCATAGACATATATCTGTATTTACCTTTTTTTTATTGGGTTTTATATTCTTTTTGTATGTGAAGTTTTGGGCTATGTGGAACAGACACATGGTTTCCAAAGTGGTACTTCTGTTTGGGTAGTATGTGTCCAGTAAATAGTTTTTTAAAATGTCTTGGCTGTTGGGATCATGTTTGGCTATTGTTTCTATATCTTCGTATGATTTTAGAACTCTTTTTCTAGATTTACCAGGACCAAGACTTAGCCATACTATATTTTCAGATTTTCCATACAAAGCAGTACCAGTTAAACGATCTGCTGCTTCATAGGGGCCACATTCTCTATGAGAGAACATTTTTATGCCCAAGCTGTATAATTTCTGAGAAAGTGTTTTGTCTGATGACAGGTCATTCCAGAGGTCTTGGAGCTCTGTTTTTTCTGCTTTGGTTAAGTATTCTGTAACATATTGTGCAACTGCAGTGGAATTGTCTGCAATGTACTGCACATCTATGTTTGCATTCCATAAGTGGGCAATGATTGCATTGTAATCATTGATATGTTTTTCTTCTTCTGTTCTTTTTATGTAATATGTATTTTTAGGTGATTTACCTTTAACACTATGTCTAACTGAAGACATGATGTTGTTCACTTGACCTGTTTTTGTAACTGGTCTAGGGAAACCAAAGCGGCATTTGGTGTAGTATTTCCCTTTGTTTTTGTATTTGCGCTGACAATATTTACTACATTTGTGTCTTTGAAATTGTAAAATTTGTGCATGAAGATCACTATTTGTAGCTTCTGATGGAATTTTACAAGTGACATATTTTCAATAAACTGTAAAACAATGGCGTCACTGTCTTGACCAAATTTAGGAGCATCTTTGATCCATAAAAGCATGTGGATATGTGGTGCTGCTCTGGCTTGGTATTCTTTTCTCCAAAAGAAGTGTTGCACTTCTCCGAGAGGAGGAGCAGTTTTATTACAAATAAAGTGTAGCATAGCAATGAAGTGATGGTGAAAATATCTTGAAACATTAACAGGATCTAGAGAACAAAGTTCTCCAGGTGTTAGTATATCTATGTTTGTTTTGTTTTTGATTGATATGCTTATGAAATCATGTAAATCTTCCCATGAATATTCTGCACACCTTAATGTAACATACCAAGTGGGTGGGCCAAGGTTTCTTATCATACAACGTACATCTCCATGACGTCGAAACAAGTACTCTTTAGCACCATGCATATTTGCTAATAGATTTGTAATATTTGATTGTGAAACCACATCTTTTTGTTGCACTTTTTGTAATAATTGTGTAGCTGACATATTTTGAAAGTGGGATCCTGATTTTAATGTGTGTGCAACTCCGTAACATAAAGTCGCAAGGTCACTTTCAAAGAGTAGGTGGAATATTTATTCCACATTTTGTCTAAATCTGGGATCTTCAGAATACATCCGTAATGAGCGGTATTCTGATGCTGTTATTTGAATAGGTCTATCATCGTACCTTCCTCCTTTGCCAGTAGGAAAAAGTAGAGGAAAAGCATGTGCTTCTATACTTTTTTCCCATATGCTCATTGGTGATCCTTTTGTTTGACGCATTTGGTACGTTTCTAGTGCATCTTCTACGATGTCATTAGAGTGCAATGGGTGAATTGTATAATGGTCTAAAGTATTGGATATTGTAGCAGTATCTAGGAGCTCAAATTGACCAGCTTCTTGTGTCTCTTGAATTATTTCAGTGGTATCCTTCAAGTTTTCTTCAATATTAATTTCTTTGTAGTATTCATTATTGTCGTTTAGATATTGCAAGGCTTATCTAACTTTATGTAAATCTACCATTTGTTGCCAAATTTTTTGTCTTTTGTAGGTACACCATTTACTAAGACAATTAAACATTGCTCCTGTCATGATCTCTGCTTCCAAAAGGTCAGGGTTTTCCCAACTCCCTTGGAAGCAGATCCATAACCCAGGTTCCGAGTGCCAACCAGTCCCAATTGGGACCTTTTGGACCCAGTCCTGGCACCAGTGGCACCAGGCTCATAAATATGCCCAGTCCCAGTGCTGGAAGCGCCGGGCTCATAATGCTTGGGTGGACTTACCTGCAGCAGACCATGCTAATTACTTGCCTGCCAGTTGAGCCTCTGATCCTCTTCTGTTTGGAACTACTTTTCCTGTTGGGTGGGGCAGGAGCCACTCCCTAGATTCAGAACACTGGAACTCTTCTGGAAAGCAGGAACTCTTTTCTTACCTAGGCGTGGCTGTGGAAGGGGACTCCTAATCACTACAGGAGGCTATTTAAACCACACCCGATGGATGAATCTTGCTTTGCGTTATTCTGCATCCTCTGCAGCAGAACGCTCATCGTGTCTTCTGCATCTGATCCTGGGCCTAAGGAAAAAGGCTTACCATCCTGAATCCAGTCTTCAGCAACACCTATAAAGACAAGAAAGAACAGGTTAGCATTACGGTCTTCAGTGACAGCTCTTCACTTACCTGGTCCATCGGCTGTCACCAACGCCTCGCGCTGCATTCCGGCATCTGAAAGACAAAGGCTTACCTACTCTTCGTGCGCTCCAGAGGTCTTCACACTGCATTCCGGCATCTGAAAGACAAAAGCTTACCAACTCTTCGCACGCTCCGGAGGCCTTCGGCGCTGCATCCCGCATCTGAAAGACAAAACAAGGTGCGTTTAAAGACATTGGGGAACTTTAATACTCACGTGCCATTACTCCTTTCCACATCTAACCCAGTGGGTATTCCGGCACCCTGCAGCCGCTCCGAACTTGTACCTGCAAAATAAAAAGACAGTTAGAGCGCATCGTGAAGCAGGCAACAAGCGCTTACTTACGTGCTTCCAGGCGCTTATATTCATCACACGGGCTCCATCTTCAACTCACTTCAGCCCGTCATCCGCCATCGCCGGAACCCTGCAAAACAAGAAACATCATTACTAAAGACTTTAAAGACATTAGAAGTACTCGAAACTTACCGTTCGTGCAGTAAACGACGGACAGCAGTCCTCTGAAGTCAAGAGGCCTGCTCCCCTTATCCAGTGAAGAAACTGGTTACAGCACCCTGCCCCGAGGCAGATGGAGAGCACGGCGTTCACTTACCTAATGTGAGAGCATTAACCTTTGGGGTTCTACAGGAGAAGAGAAAGGGAAGAAGAGAGAGACATTCAATAACCCAGTTCCTTAATCCCATATTTTCTATCTGCAGACATCTTACCCTTCGAGTCAGACATACAGTGCACAGAGGTCCAGCCCAAAGAGCCAGCCGTGTGTTACACATCACCTTTGAAGATACGGTATACGCCCAGTCAAGACCGGCGCCTCTACGGGAATCAGGTGAGCGTTACAGAACGCAAAGCCTACCACAAAACTCCCGTCCAGGCGCTATGGAAACCTCGGATACCGACCAGCTAGCCCAGGTACTTGGGGAACTAAGGGCAGAAGTGCATGCAGCCCGTCAGGAAACGAACGCTCTAAGAAGGGAACTGATTATTTCCAAGGAGCGAACAGATGATCTCGCTAGACAATTGCTACAGTCACAAGCCGGACAGACCCTGTTACCCGCATCTGGGGGAAATCTTCCTTCTACATCCTCTATGAATCCAGTGCAGATCAACCTACCTGGGAATGTACCTCTGTTCGATTTTCTGGTGACCCAAAGAGGTTTGCAGTATTTATCAATCAGTGCCGGTTGCATTTCTTATGCCGGCCAGCAGCTTTTCCAACTGATCAAGCTAAAGTAGCTTTCGTGCTTTCGTACCTTAGTGGCAATGCGGCAGACTGGTCGATCCCTCTAGTAAATCAAGATGATCCGGTCCTCCATGATTTTCAAGCTTTTCAGCTCAGTATGGAAAAACTGTTCGCAAGACATTCACAGGGGCAGGCCTTGGACAATGAGCTTCTTTCGTTGCGACAAGGTAATCAAGACCTTTTGGCTTATATTGCGTCTTTCAACAGACTGATAGTGGAAACTCAATGGCCTGAGGACAAAAGGATTACGCTGTTTTATAGAGGTCTACGTGGAGAGCTCAAAGATGTGTTAGCCCAAGTAGTGAATCCCCCACAAGATTGTTCGGACTATATAGACTTAGTCGTTCAAATAGATCACAGACTGCAGAACAGGAAGGCCAATCGTTCCAAGATTGATGCTCAAGTATTTTCCAAACCGCCAACTCCTTCCAAAGGAGTAGACTCCGGGGAACCCATGCAAATAGGGGGTCTGAAAGGTCCTCTAACACAAAAGGAGCGGGAAAGGAGAAAACAGTTGCAATTATGCCTCTATTGCGGAAACTCAGGGCACTTTCTTCGAGACTGTCCGGTGAAACCTGCCAAGAAGGCAGTAGGAGCTGCAGTTACCAAAGTTACAAACTCTGAGCAGGGAAACGACCTCGCCCGACAAGAATAGAGGTCCTCTTGCCGAGCGTGAAAACCAGTTCCGTGACCTCGCATTTCGTGATACCTATGGTCCTCATTAGCCCTGATAATCCGGATCGATTACATGCAATTGAAGCTTACGTCGACAGCGGTGCCATCGGCAATTATGTGGATCATGAAATGGTTTTGAGGATGAATCTAACTCTTTGTCCCAAGGCTGTAAAGGACGTCATTACTACGGTGGATGGTACGGAGATAGCCTCCGGGCCAGTAACGCATACCACTCAAGAGGTGACGCTAGTAAGTCAAGATGGACACCATGAGAAGATCGTGTTCGATGTGATCAAGGCCCCTCAGTTTCAGATTATTCTAGGAATACCTTGGTTAGAGAAACACAATCCTCTGATCGATTGGCGAGCAAGAACGGTCCAGTTTCCAGAATGTGTCTCTACTTGTCACCCTCCACCTGGTGTTGCACTGGCAGCAATTTCTTCAGAGACTCCCCAGTTACCTCCCGAATACCTAGAATACCAAGATGTTTTCCGGAAGGATCAGGCTAACTCTCTACCTCCTCATAGGTCTTATGACTGCCAGATAGACCTGATACCTGGATCTACTCCTCCTTGTAGTAGAATTTATGCCCTCACCGAGCCTGAGAACCTTCACCTTCGACAATACCTGGATCAATACCTGGCAAATGGGTTTATTCGTCCTTCCAAGTCCCCTGCTTCTTCAGCTTTGTTCTTCGTTCCAAAAAAGGAAGGAGACCTTAGAACTTGTATAGATTATCACTCCCTGAACCAGATCACCGTTAAGAATAGATATCCGTTACCTTTGATCCCTGAACTCCTGGACCAAGTCAGAAAAGCATGCATATATACAAAGCTGGATCTTAGAGGAGCTTACCACTTGGTACGAGTAAAAGAGGGCGATGAATGGAAGACGGCCTTCCGCACCAAGTATGGGCTATTTGAATATCAGGTCATGCCCTTCGGACTTTGCAATGCCCCGGCCGCCTTTCAATATTTTATGAACGATGTCCTCAGAGAGCTCATAGATGTGTGTGTTGTTGTTTACATTGACGACATCCTCGTTTATTCTTCATCGGAATCTGAACATCGGAAACACGTGAAAATGGTCCTCGAAAGATTGCGTCAACACAAACTTTTCGGTAAGTTGGAAAAATGTGTTTTCAACGTGACTGAAGTTGAATTCTTGGGATTCATATTATCACCTGGCTGAGTGCGTATGGATTCAAAGAAGGTCGATGCAGTTCTCAAATGGCCATCACCATCCTCCGTAAAAGGTGTGCAAAGCATGTTAGGCTTCGCTAACTTTTACCGCAGGTTTATCCCCGAATTCTCTCGAATAGTCCAGCCCATCACTGCCTTGTTAAAGAAAAACAAACGTTTTGAATGATCTACCGAGGCGGAACAAGCTTTCCAGGATTTGAAGACTAAATTTATCTCTGCACCAATCTTAAAACACCCTCGCCCCGAACTCCCCTACATCGTGGAAACTGATGCTTCAAGCCTTGTGATGGGGGCAGTTCTATCACAAAAGGACCCGGTAACCAATCAGTTGCATCCCGTGGCATTTTGGTCCCGCAAATTCTCGCCTCCTGAAATCAATTACACGATTACTGACAAGGAACTTCTGGCTATCAAGTCTGCCTTTAAGGCTTGGCGGCATTATCTGCTGGGAGCCCGACACACCGTTACTGTGATTACGGATCACTGAAACCTGCAATATTTGAAAACCGCAAAAGCCCAATCCTCTAGACAACTCCGTTGGGCATTATTCTTTGCCGAGTTTGACTTCATAATTACCTATCGACCTGGTACAAAGAACGGTAAAGCTGATGCCCTTTCTCGGATGGGAGTGGAAGAACACTTGATCAACCCTAAACCTGTACCAATCATTCCCGAACAAAGAATTCTGGGTGTAATCGCCACAGAATCCATAGAGGAAGTTAAGGATAAAGCCAGGCAACTTGTAACTCCAGCAGACATACAGAATTGGCATCTGCAGGGAAAGGACTTTGCAGTAAAGGACAACTTATTGTATTTCCAAGAACGATTATACCTACCCAGCACAGATTTACAGAAAAAAGTAATCTCTTGTTATCACGATTCTTTAATGGAAGGACATCCCGGTATGGCCAAGACCTCAGAAAAGATCAAGCGCTACTTCTGGTGGCCGTCTTGGAAAAAAGATATCAGAGACTTTATAATGTCCTGTGGAGTATGCGCCCAAAACAAGAGTCAAAAGGAAAGACCAGCAGGCCTCTTACGCTCTATTGACATCCCACCTCGCCCTTGGCATACGCTTTCTATGGACTTCATCACCGATCTACCTCCATGCTCCGGATACAATACGATTCTAGTAATCGTGGACTTATTCTCCAAGATGGCGCATTTCATTCCGCTCAAAGGCTTGCCAACAGCAGCAACTCTGGCCCGAGAATTTCTCGAAAACATCGTCCGACTGCACGGTTTTCCTTCGGTTCTAATTTCGGATCGAGGTAGTCAATTTATTTCTCATTTTTGGCGAAGTTGCTGTCGGTCGGCTCAAATTGATGTGAGACTATGGACCAATCACCACCCTCAGACCGACGGACAAACCGAGATGACCAATCAAACTCTGGAACAGTATTTACGCTGCATGCTGCAACAAACTGAAAAAACTTGGAAAGACATCCTTTGGATAGCCGAATATGCCTACAATAACTCTGTCCATTCGGGAACTGGGAAAACCCCGTTTTTTCTTTTGTACGGCAGTCACCCTCGAACCTCGGAGTTGGATCCCCTCCAAGATCTTGAAACACCAGCAGTAGACTACCTGCATTCTACAATCACCCAAGCCTTTAAGGAAGCTGTTTCTCACCTTCAAAGGGCTAAAGAACAATACAAGAAAGGAGCAGATCAACATCGGAAGGAAGCCCCTCAATATCAAGTAGGGGATCAAGTCTGGTTATCCACCAAATATCTACCTCTAAAAGGGCCACGCACATTCAACCCAAGATACCTTGGTCCCTATTCCATCACTACCATAGTAAACCCAGTAGCGGTCAAGTTGGACTTGCCCCCGCACATGAAGATACATCCGGGCTTCCACGTCTCTCTATTAAAACCCGTGCAACCTCAAACCCGACTAACTAAATCTCCAAAACCTATCCTAGTTGATGGAGAACTCGAGTTTGAAGTCAAAAGCATTCTGGACTCCAAGATCTCCAAATCTTAACTATTTTACCTAATTGACTGGAAAGGCTACGGCCCCCAAGAGAGATCCTGGGAACCTGCTGAATATGTCCACGCTCCTCGCCTAATCAAAAGATTTCACCGAACATTTCCTGACAAGCCAAAACCCCCGGAGAAGCCTGGTTTGGGAGGGGCCTTGAGGGGGGGTACTGTCATGATCTCTGCTTCCAAAAGGTCAGGGTTTTCCCAACCCCCTTGGAAGCAGATCCATAACCCAGGTTCCGAGTGCCAACCAGTCCCAATTGTGACCTTTTGGACCCAGTCCTGGCGCCAGTGGCACCAGGCTCATAAATATGCCCAGTCCCAGCGCTGGAAGCGCCGGGCTCATAATGCTTGGGTGGACTTACCTGCAGCAGACCATGCTGCTTACTTGCCTGCCAGTTGAGCCTCTGATCCTCTTCTGTTTGGAACTACTTTTCCTGTTGGGTGGGGCAGGAGCCACTCCCTAGATTCAGAACACTGGAACTCTTCTGGAAAGCAGGAACTCTTTTCTTACCTAGGCGTGGCTGTGGAAGGAGACACCTAAGCACTACAGGAGGCTATTTAAACCACACCCGATGGATGAATCTTGCTTTGCGTTATTCTGCATCCTCTGCAGCAGAACGCGCATCGTGTCTTCTGCATCTGATCCAGGGCCTAAGGAAAAAGGCTTACCATCCTGAATCCAGTCTTCAGCAACACCTATAAAGACAAGAAAGAAGAGGTTAGCATTACGGTCTTCAGTGACAGCTCTTCACTTACCTGGTCCATCGGCTGTCACCAACGCCTCGCGCTGCATTCCGGCATCTGAAAGACAAAAGCTTACCAACTCTTCGCACGCTCCGGAGGCCTTCGGCGCTGCATCCCGCATCTGAAAGACAAAACAAGGTGCGTTTAAAGACATTGGGGAACTTTAATACTCACGTGCCGTTACTCCTTTCCACATCTAACCCAGTGGGTATTCCGGCACCCTGCAGCCGCTCCGAACTTGTACCTGCAAAATAAAATAACAGTTAGAGCGCATCGTGAAGCAGGCAACAAGCGCTTACTTACGTGCTTCCAGGCGCTTCTATTCATCACACGGGCTCCATCTTCAACTCACTTCAGCCCGTCATCTGCCATCGCCGGAACCCTGCAAAACAAGAAACATCATTACTAAAGACTTTAAAGACATTAGAATTACTCGAAACTTACCGTTCGTGCAGTAAACGACGGACAGCAGTCCTCTGAAGTCAAGAGGCCTGCTCCCCTTATCCAGTGAAGAAATTGGTTACAGCACCCTGCCCCGAGGCAGATGGAGAGCACGGCGTTCACTTACCTAAGGTGAGAGCGTTAACCTTTGGGGTTCTACAGGAGAAGAGAAAGGGAAGAAGAGAGAGACATTCAATAACCCAGTTCCTTAATCCCATATTTTCTATCTGCAGACATCTTACCCTTCGAGTCAGACATACAGTGCACAGAGGTCCAGCCCAAAGAGCCAGCCGTGTGTTACACATCACCTTTGAAGATACGGTATACGCCCAGTCAAGACCGGCGCCTCTACGGGAATCAGGTGAGCGTTACAGCTCCATTGGACGTTGCACTCCTAGAGTGTGTACATTTTCTTTTAGATCTAATGGTAAATACATTATTTTTCCCTGAATACCTTTCACTAATTTAGAGGGAGGTAATGTTGCTGTTTTTGGTTGAAAGTGTATTATTGCTTGAAATAGGTGCACTGTTTGAATTATGATGCTCTCATATAAATTCAGTTGTTCTAGGGGTTTTGGTAGTGGAAATAATTCCAAATTATTTGTTATAGCACGTGAAGGAGTTTGGTTGTTGTCAAGTTTTGTAGTACAGTAACTGCAAAGTATTAAGGGGTCATTTATTTCATATTTGTTTTCTGCTATAAGGTAGAGAGCTAATGCAAACCATTTAGAATCTTCATTGTCTTCTATTTTGTATGTTAGGTCTACAGTTTTTGTGTTACTTTTATAAAAAGTTCTACGGCAACATACACACACATGGTTTGGTATTTCAGCAGATGTACTTTTTCAAGGGTTGAGCTTGATTTCTCTCCTGTTTTTATAAGATTTTGAAGGACTCTGTGACGGAACATTTTTGGTATGCTTAGTTTGCAATACATCAAGATTTATAGGAGCAGTTTTATCTGTAGTGGTAGCTGATTTTTCGTTGATTTTTTTGTGGTTTGTTTTACATTTTGATAGATTAGGCAAAGTTTCTGTACTTGAGGCTTGTTTTGTTTCACTAAATGACAGTATTAGCTGTTTTGTTTTAACTTTCTTTACAAATTCTGCTAGAGATGGATGCTTGTTTTGGACACTTCTATTTTCATTTGCTCTGCTTCTGCGTTGCTTTCTAGGGACTTGATTTTTGGTAGGAATTCTTTAGGGTCTGTTGAAAAAAATAAAGAAGGTATGGGTAGGGGTGTTCTTAATGTATGTGTGCTGTGTGCATGAGTGTGTGAGTAAAATGATAAAGATGTATGTAATGGTGTGTGATTGTGCATTGGGCAACTACAACTAGTTGGGATGGGTATTCTTGAATTTATGTGCTACTAAACTGGGGTTCAGATGATAGTAGAAAGTAAGCTGGTGGTGTGGAGAAGTAGAAATAGTAAATCTAATGGTATACAATTAAAACAGTTGTTTGTTCTATAATATCAAAATTCTAGGGGTTGAGTTGGGTTATTTGTGTGTCGAAAAATAAGAAATTGTGTGTCATTCTGCCTGTAAATCTCTGTTTAAGAAATGGGGATTTTTAGACAGAATGGTGCACAATCTCTATTTTTAGGCACATAAATAGCATGAATTAACCTTACAGTGTGTTTGAATAATAGTACAAATAATATGGTGGTATTCAACTTACTTTTTTTCTGAAATGAGCAGGTTTCTTCTTAGTTGTTCTTTGTACTTCAAATGTGGCTGCTTCTTTTCAGGAGAATGGTCTTCACTGCAATTGTAAAGGAAACAAATAAGTAATTGTGTTTGTATATAGCCTTGTTTTTAATTTAGACATTGATTTTTTTAATTGACATTGACCCTCAGCGCCTTCCTCAAAATCATGAAAACTATCTTATTCACATAAGATGCGTTGCACCAGTTGAATACATATCATATGTTCTTAATGCATAAACTGTATTGTAATGACTAACTGTACCAACCAAAATATCATGTGTGCCTTGTGGAATTCATAATGTACCACTGAATACCACTGAATACCACTATTTCTGTAACTAAGCTCTTGTAAGTAACAGCGCCTCAATGCCATGGGCTGCTTGCACAGTATATAAATATAAGTAAATATAAGTAAATAAATGTTTATGTACAAGTATTGTTTTTTGATTTTTAAACATACTGTGTGCATGCAATTTTGTTTCAGTATGTTAACTCTTCATATTGTACTTTAAATATGTTAGTTCAACATGCTTTGAAAATGTGTGTGTAAAAAGAAATTAAATAGCAGATAGGTTTGGAAGTGACATTTGATTTTAGGAGATTGAAAAAATTACAGTAAATTCATTTTATAGATTATACAAGCTAAAAGTCAGTTAATCTGTTTATATGAATCAATAAAAATTGTACATGTTCTATAGAAAATATGCATACCTGTAGTTAGAGACTTGTACAGTATTTCTGGTAGAAGGTGCTTTCTAATGATATGACACTTGTACTCAGAGAGATTAACAGTACATTTAAAGTGCTGATCTATGATGATGCAGTTAGATGTAGAGGTTTTGGATGTGATTGATGGATGTTCATGTGACTTCTTAGCTATATCCAATGAGGGAATGGCACAGAAAGTGAAAAGGAAATGGTAGAAGGACTGTCCATGTTACGATATGTCCGCGGACATAGGGTGTTACTTCCGGGGATTTTAGGGTTGGGGAGCCATGTAAATGAGAATGAGCAGAGAAAGGGATTGGTCAGGAAAGTTTAGTGGGTGTGCTGTGCTGGGAGAGAGTTTCTCAGATACTCTTTTTGCTGAGAGAAGAACAGATAGCTATGGTTGTGTGTTTCAGAAAACAGATTGTTTGGATTTTGGGAGACTTGTGTATACATTGGTTGAAGGTCCATGCAGAAAGCTGTGGAGTAGCTGTAGATCTTGGATTCCCACATGTGGAAGTGCACTGGCATGGAGTACGTGGAATGAAGTGGTTGGACTTGCTACCTCTCTGTGCTACTTTGGAGACAGAGCAACATCCAGACATAATTGTAATTCATAGGGAACAGTTTCGGACATGTGTCTGGAATTTCTTTGCAATTTGCAATGAAAGAAGGACTTGGGAAGGTCATGGACATGTTTCCAAATTCTCAAGTAATTTTTTCATGGATTGCGCAGAGACAATTGTGGCTTAGTTCTTCTTCATTTGGTCCACAAATGGAGAAAGCAAGGCACAATGTCAATAAGGCTGTTTGTGCCTTTCTAAGAGATTTTGGCATGTCCTCTTTTCACAATTAACATATTATGTTTCGTAGTGCATACATTTTTCGCAGAGATGGAGTCCATCTTACTTATGCTGGCAATCAGATTTTTTTGAGAAATGTACAAAATGCATTGTGACCTTTTTGGAATTACAGCATTCATTTTATAGTAGGTGTTCAAATTTTTAAAACACCAACAAACACCACCAAAAAGCACTTTCAGAGCCACCACTTCCTCCCACATAGAACTGCAATGGTTATGAAAAGGTAGCACTCCAAAATTTTAGATGTCAGCGGACTGTCCACGTACTTCTAAAAAATACACAGTGACCTGCTTCATTTATTTTCACTTCTATTTTTTAACTGTGAAAGGCGGCTCTGAAAAGAGCCTTTTTTATTTTTGTTGTTTTATATTTTTTTTGTTTTTTTATACAAGACACACTAGGAGAAGAGGGGAAAGGAAGGTATGGGGGGACAGCAACCACGGGGATAAGAAAGGGCGATCTGAAAGAGGAAGATGTAGAGTGGGTTTCACGTGGGTAGTGAGCAGACCTTTTCGTGTTCTGAGACAATAGCCTCAAAAGCACTACGAAGTCTCTCCCCCCTGCACAGTACTGCATCGCAGTACATACACACAACTGTGACCCTCGAAAGGAAGGGCCATCAGTATTGCGTATGGCCTGTGAGGCAGCTTGATATGATATGATATGATATGGCATTTGTAACGCGCCTATACACAGGTGTTTCAAGGCGCGACGAGGCAGGGAGGGGAGGAAACAAGGGGAGACAGACAACGATCCTTCTAGGCCAGGTGTCATTCAGATCGCGCAAGTGCAGGGGTGGGGGAGGGGGAAAAGTGCAGGGGGAAGGGGAGGGGGGGAAGTGCAGTACAAGGTAAGTGGCGTAAAGTAATAAATAAATAAGGCCAGCTGGTGGCAAGTGCAAGGTAAGTGCAGAACAAGTGCTGGAAAAGGGGGGGGCTGTAGGGATACAGAGACAGTCCCGCAGTGCAGAGGGGATTCTAGGGCATCAGTGCAAGTGGAGAGTGGCTGGGCCCAGGACCGAGGCCGTTAAGAGTGGTCCAGTTGCAGAATCAGTGCAGTTTCAGTGAAGAATATTAGCTGTTCAGCAGGGGAGAGGGAGAGAGAAAGCAGAAGCAAAGAGGAAGGTTTTGAGGTGCTTCCGGAACCGGAGATGGTTCTCCTCAAGTTTCAGGGAGGCAGGAAGGCTGTTCCAGAGGGAGGCCCCTGCCGCGGAGAGAGATCTACCCCCAGCTCGTTGCTTCGAGAAGCGGCTGACCCTGAGGGAGTTGGAGGCGGATGAGCGAAGGGCTTGGGAAGGAAGATATTTGGGAAGAGAGAGTTGAAGGTATTTAGGACCAAGGCCCCAGAAGGCCTTGTGGACAATGCAGAGGGTTTTGAACTTTATCCTCGCAGCCACTGGGAGCCAGTGTAGAGATTTCAGTCCTTGAGAGATACGGTCCCTGGGCTTGAGGCCAAGGACAAGTCTCGCAGTTCTGTTCTGGATGAGTTGCAGAGGGCGGAGAGTGGAGGCAGGCAGATTAAGATAGAGGCTGTTACAGTAATCCAGCTTCGAGAGAACCAGGGCTCGGGAGACAGTGAGCTTCTGGGGGAAGGAGAGGAAGGGAAGAATACCTCTGAGGAGGTGCAGCTGGTAGTGTGACTTCTTAGCGACGTCAGTAATATGAGGAGAGAAGGAGAGTGTGGAGTCGAAGATGAGGAATACGCTGTCCCTCAATAGTGTTCCTTGTGGTGACAGGATTGGAAATGGAGGATGAAGTAGAGGAAGTCAACCTGCTATGCTCCTCGCAAGGTACAACCTTGCGAACGGCCGCCGAGTGGAATGACTTTAGGTGTCGCTTCATGGTAGTTGTCCCAAAGCTGTATGAACCATGCCTCCCGCGACTGAGTACCATTTGACACTCGTTGCAGGTAACTTGGTTCACACGCACCTTAGGACCATTACCACAAATGGTAAATAACCACCACACCCAAGACTCACGCCAAATGCTAGTAGTAGGGACTTCCACTACCTCATTCTCGTCATCCTCTTCAGGCCATTGGGGCATGAGTGGAGCCATGGAAGCCATCAGATTGGCATTCAAAATCTGCAAATTGGCAGCAAAATTCGCTGTGCTCTGTAGGATAGGAAGAAACACAATGAGAATGAGCTCTAGGGCGTGGTCTTTTATGGGGTGCTTGTGCACAGTTCTCGGACATGCGCTGTCCGCGGACAGATCGAACAGATAAAAGGGTTGAAAAAGTCACAAAAAGCATGTAGAAACTCAGGGTTACTATGTCGGACTTGTTCTATGGTGAGCTTTTATTGGAAAATATTGTAGATTACTTGAAAATGTAGTTTTAAATTGTTCGGGGACACGAACAGTGTTCACAATCAGAACACACGCTGATCGTGGGCATGGTCACATGATAGGTTCGCGAACATGTTCGCGAAGGGAGCGGGTGTCCGCAGGACACCATATGCATGGAAACTATTTTGCGCATGCGCGTTGGTGTTCTACGGACACTGTTCGGGTCCTGAAGTGATTAAAAGTGCATCACAAGTGAAACAAACAGTTACGGAAAGGGGTTTGTTCTTAGAACAGTTTCATCTTGCCACCGAACAATATGGACAGCGTCCTCAGGACACCCCCATTTCGGTCATTGACAAACATTTCAGGACACAGCTTGTGTTCTTAGAACAGTTTCAACATGCCTGCAAACAATACAGACAGGCATTGCGTCCTCAGGACACTCCCATTTTGTTTCTTTACGAAAATTTTCGGACACACCCTGTGTTCTTAGAACAGTTTCAACTTGCCTGCGAACAATAAGGTCAGGCATAGCGCCCTCAGGACATCCCTATTTTGTTTATTTACGAACATCCCAGGACACATAATGTGTTCTAAGAACACTTTCATCTTGCCAGCGAACAATACGGACAGCGTCCTCAGGACACCCAAATTTCGTCCATTGACGAACATTTCAGGACACCGCGTGTGTTCTTAGAACAGTTTCAACTTGCGAGCGAACAGTATGGACAAGTATAGTGTTCTTAGGACACCTCCATTTTCGTTTCTTTACGGACATTCAGGACAGCCACGCTGTCCGCGGACACCTCAACTGCTTTTTTAAAAAAAAACAAGAAATGAATTAGGACACAATATAAAAATGTTACTTTATTTTACATGTATGTTAAATTTATGACAGAGAAGGTGAGGCAGAAACTGAAACAAAAACAGGAGAATTGGGGGTTTCAATAGGATTTATATGAGGTGAAGAAGGGATGGAAGCCTCATCAAAACGTTTTTGGTTCATGGAGAGGTTTTGGGGATAATTGACTGGGATATGGTGAGGGGGGACAGGTACATGTGGGACAATGGTATGTAGTTGTTTGTTTGAAGTGATCCTCCACAAAGTTTTTTAAATTATTAAAATTTGCCAGGAGTAGGTCCATTTTTTCTTCTATGTGCTGAAGAGTCTTATCCAATACAGCTTTTTCTTTAGTATTTTCAATTTTTGTATGGTCTGTACAAAAAAAATATATATGTTAAATGTACATAACATAATATTAATGAATTGGTTTATATAGATTGTAATAGTCTAATTGAAGAAGATCACTGTATCAGTGATGTCATCAATGACATTTGTGATGTCATCTTTGATGTCATGGGTGTTAGTCTTAGCAGTGCACGGTGGTGGTGCGAGTTATGGTTGCTTAGCTTACCATAACTGGCGATTTTCAGGGGGTTTTCGGTTTTACTTGGAACCATAACGTCCCTTTAACAAAGTTTTTTCACTGAATTTCATAGGTTTTTAGTAACGCAACTTAACCATAACGTCCCTTTAACAAAGTTTTTTCAAAGAATTTCATAGGTTTTTAGTAGCGCAACTTAGCCATAACGTCCCTTTAACAAAGTTTTTTCACTGAATTTCATAGGTTTTTTAGTAGCGCAACTGAACCATAACGTCCCTTTAACAAAGTTTTTTCACTGAATTTCATAGGTTTTTAGTAACGCAACTTAACCATAACGTCCCTTTAACAAAGTTTTTTCAAAGAATTTCATTGGTTTTTAGTAGCGCAACTTAGCCATAACGTCCCTTTAACAAAGTTTTTTCACTGAATTTCATAGGTTTTTTAGTAGCGCAACTGAACCATAACGTCCCTTTAACAAAGTGTTTTCACTGAATATATATATATATACAATCCAAAGGCAAAACCAAACATAAGTGGATACAGTATAGCACTGCAATTACACACATAACACATATTGAACCATACTCTAGTCATTTAAATAAACATGGTGCATAAAAGACATTTACAAATATTTAAATAAAAACTCCAAAAACTCTTAGTAATTTAGAAGCACTCTGTCAAAATGCTTATAGGTGAGGGCATGGGTTGTGGTGCCTCTCGAACACCAGGCAAATGTACCCAATAACACAATTTCTTCACAGTAACAGCAAGGAGAGTAGCATATACTACAGTGTAAGGTCAATTGTAATGAGCTTCACTCCACCTGCACACAAAATACTTAATATAAACCTTATCATTAGGGAACAATTGCAAGGGTGGTGAGCTTACAGATTACGGTGCAGCGCTGTTGGCGATGTCTTCTGACCATGGCTGCGGGCCCTCAAAGTGGGTAAAAACCACTGATCAGGTTATCATGCCATGTTCTATCTGGAGAGGGTTGCCTGCTACCTTTTTTGTATTTTTGCAAGGAACTTGGGGTTGGTCACCCTAAGTTACCTGAGGGAACCAAGACGTGGACCCCTTGCTCACTGTGCTCAGAGAGGGACAGCTCCACCTCACTGATGAGGCCCAACAAGGCTGAAACATGTGTCTGGGGTTGCTGTTAGTACTCTTGTTCAAAGGAGGGTTGCCTGGTATTTCGGTGCTGGACTGCCCTTGTGGGCGGGACAAAGACTAATATGCTAATGGATATTCCTTCTTTGTGAAAAGTACAGTGAGCAAAAAGCGATGGCTGCAGACTCTCAAAGTGGGAAAAAAACACAGAACAGGTTATCATGCCATGTTCTATCTAGAAAGGGGTGCCTGCTACCTTTTTTCCTTCAATGTGGAGCAATCTGTTGAGAAAGGTATTTAATACACTTTGTTAACTGTTTTAAATACACATGGAATTCATCCCCTAAGATTGACACAGCCCTGTGAGCATCTGGAGCACCCCGCACAGAGGTTAGTGGCATGTGCATACATCTCTCCATCACAATCTCATGAGGGGAGAGGTGATGGTCCTTACAGGGCTGAGTCCTTAACCTGAACAGGGTCAAGGAGAGACAATGCACTGAGTTCCTTTTCAGTGTTGCACACAGCAGTTTTGTTTTAAGCAGATCATTCATCTTTTCTACAACCTTGTTGTCCTAAGAGTGATAAATGGAATACAGTGTGTGCTTTATTCCTAAAAAGCTGCAGTTTATTTAAAACACTCATTAAAGAACTGGGTGCCATTGGCACTCCCAAGGGTATTGCACACTCCCCATAGTGGAAACGCTTCTCTCACCAAGAACTTGGCGGTCGATTTGGCATCAGGATGTGTGTACAGACCAGCATCAATCCAAAGGGAGAAAGGACAAACAAACACTATCAAGCAACAGAAGGAATTACACATCTCTCCCATATCAGCAAAATGTGTGTGTAAATCATGAAATGGAGCAACTGGGCATGGCAATGTACCTTTTAATGTCTTAGACGGTTGCCCCATACTATACTGCACATACCGCACATACATCATTAAGACCACTTAGAGCAGCTCAAGCAAACACCATGTCCATACCGAGATTCAAACTCCATAACTCGGGAGGAGCTAGTTTCCCTGTCCAAGCATCGAAATTATGGAACACCCTCCCTGCCTTTAACCTATTCACACGCAACACGAAGTGCTGGCTTCACGACATGGACACAATGACAGCCTAAAGATCCTTGACTTACTGACTACCCACTGTACGTATTGTAAATAATTTATTATATACTATATTTTATCTGCAGCCTCCATTGCCTACCACACAAACATTGCAACATGTATGTATGTATCTGTAATACTAATGTCTGTATTTATCTGTAACCGTAACCATTGTAACCTTTGCCTACCGCATTCAAATGTAAATGTAACCAGATCTAAACTTACGCGCCCGTATGCCCCCAGGCCTGGCAGACTAATGTCTGTATTTATCTGTAACCGTAACCATTGTAACCTTTGCCCACCACATTCAAATGTAACTGTAACCAGATCTAAACTTATGCGCCCGTATGCCCCCGGGCCTGGCTGCGCTTTATAAATAAATAAATAAACATAAACATATAGGTCTGGCCCACTACAGAGTTGGACGTGAACAGGGATAACAATTCCTGGATGTTAGGCGCATAGCAATCTTCCTGAATATCTGTTGCAATATGTTGCTTAGATACATGGGTGGGGTAATGCAGCTGGTAAAATGCCACCAAAGCCAATGATTGAGGCATCATCACCTTCCATGTACTATTCTGTCAACACATCAAGTCAGGTGGGGACAGCGCACACCCTCTCTTTTGCCACACTAACTTTTTACTTTGCAGGGCCTGACCTTTCATCTCAATAATTGCTGTAACAGGGAGGGCTGTGTATGGAACCTGTAATGGTAACGGGATGTTCACAAACGCTGGATGCTTAGGTATATCTGGTATTGGCAAATAAGCGGCCTGCTTCACTGCGGTGTCAGCCGCTTTGTTCCCGAGGTAGATGAATTTGACGCTACTTGTTTGGGTGGCACACTTTACTACTGCGGCTAGTGTAGGTTGTGCAAGTGCAGCAATCAGTCTAACAAAGCCGCATGCTGTACAGGGGATCCACCTGCTCTGCCAAACCCTCTTCTCAAACATCTCAACAGCTCTGAATGAACAGTTGTAGTGACACACACCAAGTCCGAATATATATTTTTACTTGGCACCCCTCTGCAGCCTTAAGCACTTCAATGAAGTCAACTAGTTCTGCTGCTTGTGATGAATAATCTCCTGGCAGCCTCCGCTGCAAGACAACCTCATATTCTCCATCAACCAAATGTACCATTGCTGCACCAAGTTTTCTCTCACCTGTCCCCTGGTCAATAGTTGAAGACCCATCAACGAAGTACACTTATTCTTCATCTAAAGCATAGTCACTTGCTTTAGGAATATCATCCTATGGACCTTCATATGTGACAAAGTCATGCACCTCTTCATCATCCGTAATAGGTTCAGCCAAAAAGATAGCTGTCTTCACTAGCTTACAATAAACAATGTGAATTGATTGACTTGAGAGTATTACTTTGCATGCATTACTTTGCATGCAGAAGCTCTTTGTGTTGTCAGGGTGCAATTGGACCTCTCTAGTATTGCAGAAACTGCATGCTCCACGTATAATGTTTACGAACATCCCATGATAATATTCACAGACTTCTCAATAGCAAAGGCAGCAGCAACCAACACTTGTTTGCATAGCAACTGCCCTTCCATGACAGACTCTAAAATGCCACAGTAATAGGCCAAAGGTTAATGCCCCAATGGTTAATATCCCACTCTGCTGCGTTGTGTCAGTAAGGCAGTCATCGTTTGACCATCAGAAAGTGAAAAGAGATACAACGCTTGCATATAATCAGGAGTGGCCAATACGGGGGTGTTAGAAATAACAACCTTAAGCTCCTGAATGTTTACTAATCATTTAATCTGTACAAATTATAGTATATTTGTCCACTGAGCTTCTTTGATGTCCTGGAGCAATCCATGCTCTACAGTAATTACATAACCTGAAAAATGTTTGCATATCCTTTACTGTCATTGTCTGGGGTGTGGCACACACTGCTGCCGCACATCCTTGAGTCACCCTTTTACTATGCACTGAAATCATCTGTTCTAAGTACAACACCTCTTGTTGACAATATTGTAATTTTTTTTGATCCACTTGTAGCCTTTGCCCGACAACAATTGTAAAATTGCTAAAGAGTCCTCTCTACATTGGTGTTCCATGCTGCTTTATTCCAACAAGTCATCCACATATTGAATAATAGTACTAGGGACAGTGATGTTACCCAAATCATCATGCAGCACCCTATTCAAAATACTCAGGGACTTACAGTACCCTTGAGGGAGCCTATTATGTTGAAATTGGCTACCGGAAAATGTAAACAGGGTGAGATAAGGTGAATCAGGATGCACATGTACTGAGAAAAAAAACAATTTTCAGGTCCACTATATTAAAGTGGTTAGCTTCAACAGGTATATTACACAATATTGGAGCAGGCTTCAGAACCACTGGAAACTCTCCCTGTGCAGTGTCATTCAGGGGCGTAGATCTTGAATCATCCTCCAACTAGCACCTTTGATTTCCTCACCGAATAAATGGCTGTGTTACATGGTGACTTTAAGGGTACTATAATGCCCTAATGTAAAAGGGTCATAATAGTATTGTAAATCCCCTCCTCCACTGCCTTGAATAGAGGATATTGTTTTACTCATGGCAACACAGCGCTGGGTTTCAGGGTGATGAGTATCAGTGTGACACTGTTTAAGAGTCCCACATTGTGTGTATTACTTGTCCCCAATTTGTCAGAACTTGAGCCAAATATGCAGAGATGAATGATGAAGTAGCAGTCCCTGCTACCAGCATTGGCCAAACTACATGTCTGTATTGTATCATTATTTCACAGGGGACACATACTTCCAGTACTATTTCTCCATCATTTCCTTGGTTCTCAAACAACTCCTCGCCTCACCCATTTTTCATTGACATTGTGGGATCAATGCACAGAACCGTGCACCATTCCCCTTTGTTGGAATACTGCTATCAAAACAATCCAGTCTTTTGCCACTAGAACTCCTTCAATATCCAGTTCAATAATGTTACCTGCCACTATGTCCGGAGGCTGGGTGGGCCTGAACAGAAACTCAGAATATACTTGCCTGTACTTGTTTTCCACCTGTGGCACTGTACAGAGTATTATGGTCATACCATACAGAAACAAAGCAGGGGCCACTGGTATTCTTCTTGCCATGGACTCAACACATAATGCATGCAAGGCCAACATTACCCTCACAGCGCACATACTGGGCATGGAACACACCATACCCCTTTCTGTGAAGGAGATGGTCATGTTGAGCTTAATCAAAATATTTGTTCCCAACAGATTGACTGGGGTCGTGGTGGAGTATAACAATGGGGCCCACACCTCCCTTGCCTGTTTTTAGATGGGTCATGTATTTGTATAAGAAACTGATTGAACTGCTTCAGAGAAGCCCTGCATTTCCATAACCTCACCTGCTAATTAGAATCCACCTTCACGAATAAAAGATTTAGTCACAACTCTATCTACCATAAACATGAATGGTTTGTTTGATATCTCCATGCCTACCAAGGGTCCTCTTCTGCTTCGGCAGTGACCAATACAACTGGGCACTATAGGCTCTCTGTGGGCTGTCCTAATCTGGGTATGTATTTGTCCCCATCCAACCGCAGTGGCTCCCTGATATTGCGTCAAAGTACCATTCGGAACAGTGGTATTGCTTGGGATGTGGGGGCCCTGTTGCTGCCCCTGATGTACAGCATATGGTGGCATATTACTAGATCATAGGGTGGGTAACTGTGGAAAGTTTGGTGAGGGAGCAGTCCGACCGTAGGCATTGTTGCACCATAAAGGGCTGCTGGGGGCATATGTCCAAATGACTGAGGGAATAAACCTTGACCTCCCTGAGAATAAGGGATATGCATATGCTTTTCTGTTCCTGCATTCTCTTGAATAATGGCCCATGCTTCCTGAAAATCCCGAAAATCCCCATGAGCCACTTTGGAACTGCCCCTGGAAACCCTCCTTGATATTGAGGTTAGTACCCACCTGTCCAACCATGTTCTCCTACCCAGCCGGGTGCTGCATGCACATCACCTGGATCGCCCTAAAGCCTGTTGACCCTTCTGTCAGCACCCCCTCCAATGCAACTTTCACTAACTTCTTTTGAACCAGTTTAGCTTCCTCTGCCTGCGCTCACTGCAGCATTTCCTTCTACTTTTATTTCAACTGTTTACAGTGGTATATAATAATAGACTGAGTTTCCACCCAGCCTTTTTGATTCAATCCCCACTATCTTATCAAGTGCCTTCTGCACCTTTTTCGGGAGACATCTTTGAACCACAAACAGAGAAATCTAATTGCTTGATCCCACAAGTCCCCTGTCTCTGCCCACCACATCTCCTGTATGTGTAATATATATTGTGCAAGATCCTCATCATCGTGCATTGTTTGCTGCATAATAGATTAAAGATTGGATGTGTATGGGTGCGCAGGCCGCAACAACACCCATACTTGGTGCCTAATGTTGTAAAGATGGGCTCCGTCATGACTACCATCAGCCAACTTCACACCCGGATACCCTGCTTTAACTGTGTCATCATCCTGATCTCCCAGTATTGACACAAACGTTTCAAATCCCCTACAGCCAAAGTAGTCCTAGCAGTTGCTTTTCAAATGCGTATATTGACTTACCCGCCCCAGCTGTGAGGGACGGGATTGTCTTCATGAGGTTATTTTTGGTCATGTGTGCCCAAGGTACATACTCTGCTCTCCCCAGGCCCTTGTGTAACAACAGGAACTGTGCTTCTACCGTCTTCCCAACTTTCTTCCTTCTCACTGCTGATCTCTTAGCTATTGCCATTCATCCAAACCTATTACATAATGTAGGTCCCCACAAACGTTATACTCATGGGGATATTATAGGTGGCTGCTCTGCTCCTTCCAATTCATCTATCGTGTCCCACTGCTCTTCTACTTGATGTGTAAAATCATATTCCTTCTGCAACCTGGCCGCAGTATAATCCACATCCCCTCTCCCCTCCTTCCATCTTCACGTTGATTTTCTATGTGCCCATCATGTGCTGTGCTACCTATAAGAAACAAAATGTCCCCAGCCCACCATTCATCCACCCCTATAGGCGTCCGATGTACAATCACGTGTTCTAATTTTAGCCATGCCAACTCACCATCCACCTTCCTTAATGCATCCACCAGCTCTTTTTGTGGTTTTGCGTCATCTCCCTCTGGCCCTTTATCCCTCCCAGCTACTGATGCTATGGGTTTGGGAATATTCTGGTAGTGTGCCGACGTGGGTGGCAGGGGTGCCGTAATGGGCAATGGGGCATACGTGGGATTTGTGTATCCTGGTGCTGCACGTGTAGGGTAGGGTAACATCCTAACGGAGGACAACTATCCATTTCCATGTGGGCCACAGGGGTACTTGGGATGACAACTGCAGTACTAAGAGTACTGCCCAGAGTGACCCCCTCACATACTGCATTGGAAGAATCGGTGGAGCTATTTTCCAAATCTTCCATCATTTTCCATCATTTTCCACAATTCCATTACTTCCTTTCTTTGTTTTAGTATTCATCCCTAATAGTTAGCTGTTAAAAATGTATACATGTGACTTAATATCTGTCTTAATATCTGTCTATTATTTGTGCCCTGGTGCTGCCATTGCTTAAACATCCCTCCATTTATTTCCGTACACCATTCCTTATGGTATACAACAGAAGGTCCTTGCACATGTAATCCAACGGGGTGGTTGGCTCTATGATAGCTACCCTTCCCCGTCAGTACTTTTACAATATTACCACTACCTTTATCCCACACCAAGCACCTATATGCCCCCCTGTACCCCTTCCTATACACCACACTCACCTCTCTTCACCCACATGCACGCACACATCTTACACCCTTCGTACATCACACCTCAACCAATCCTACGTCAAACACTATTAACCACATCACAAAAAATCAGCAACTATTAAATCACAATAAATTCTACTTTTTCGTTCTACCACCCCACTATATTGGGTGAGGAGATCCCAGGGATCTAAGGACCTCTTCCACACCTACTTTATCGTTATCACACCTGACCGATATACCAGATGGAGAGACTCACTAAATATAGAGTCTCTATCCATATCCTCTTTTCTTCCATTACACAATGCTGTCTTCTCCCCTATTACCTAAGGAAAGGATCCGTTACTCCACAAACCATAATATAAAAATTAATAAAAATATATACAACACCACATGGTTTTCTACTTCATCACACCAAACTCTCCTTGTCACAAACACATACTCACTCTCCTTTACACTTCCCAAAACATTTACTTCCCCCTCATACCTCACCTATTTTTCTCTGAAAGGGGGTGCACTTACGTCTGCATGTTCATCCGAAGTCCTTCGTCACAGTCAGTGGCGTAACTCAAGATGTGGGGGCCCCCCTGTGAGCCATGCTGAGGGGGCCCCCCAACTCAGCAACAAATCGAGGCTCGCGCCACACTATGGCCCACCCCAGATTATCACACTTGCGCAATACACACAAACATGCTGCTGATCGGATATGCCGCACACTGCACTAGGAGAAAGATACACATATGTGTTTTAATATAACATACAGCACACTGTCTGAGAAAAATTGGCTACAAAAAGCCAGAGTGTTTGCAATTGTTTTGTAGGGTAACACCAATCCATTAAAGCTTTGCTATTAAAAATGCCATGCCACAATGAAAACATGTCCAACTGGCTGCACAAGGTTGACCAGTGACGACATGTAATAACAATATAGTTAAGCTTGCCAGGCCACATTTAGACATATCGAGACAGGTTGCACCAAAATGGCAGTCGAAGCAATAACACTCATCAAGAATAGAACACACACACAAGCCTGTGTCTCTGTGGCCTCTAACAACACGGTCAAACTCTTTAAAATCTGAAAAGAACTGATCAATCCTGTTGAGGTCTTTACATCTCCTGTTCCCTCCCAGGCCCTCTGTATGGCTCTGTCATCTCACTTCTACGCTAAAACTCAGGACATCCTGTTCTCCATCTCCTCTTCCTCTCCCTCTTCCTCTCTCAGCCCCCCTTTGGCCTTCTCTACCTCTCTTCCTCCTTTCTCCTCTTTCTCTCTGACAACACCTGACAAGGTTTCTAGACAAGTCCGATCTATGAAAGTGTCATCCAAATAGGTGCTTTCCTGCTCCACCAGAACCATCAAGAACCATATTGACACCCTCGCTCCAGCCTTGACCGATTTCTGTAATCACTCTTTCCCCTCTCCTGTTAAGCACTCCCTTATGCACCCACTCCTCAAGAAGCTTTCTGCCGACATGCCTGCCCGGCAAACTATCGCCAAATCTCCATCACCCCTTTCCTGGGCAAACTGTTGAAAAAGCTGGCCATCTCCCAGCTTACTCTCCACACGGAATCTGTTGGTTATCTCCATGACCATCAGTCTAGCTTCAGTGCCAGAGACACGGAAACTGCTGTCCTGAACACAGGGTTCCAGCAACTACGGCTCTTCTGTGACTTCACGGCGGTCCGGAATGCCCTGCAAGAAGAAGAAAGGATGTTAGTACCCACTCACCTGATCTTGTCCAGGAACCACTTGCACTTCATGGGGCGCACTCCCGGTTCGCGCTACCGACTACTGGAACTTTGGTACTTCCGCACCAGTTGCTTCTCTGGACCCGCTCCACGCTCTTGCTCCAGTACTCTGCGGCGGTTGTTGCTCGCATCGCTTTCATCAGCCGCACCTGCGGGAACAAAGTACAAACAGTGAGTAAAAGTGATCCGGCAGTGCAGTATTTGCATAATAACCAGTGAAGAAACAGGGACACTTACCTGCATGCAATCCAGTGAGGAAACTGGGACTCTTACCTGCATATCAAGACCCAGTGAGGCAACTGGGAATTAACATTGACTGGCATTGGTATTCTGAGAACTTGGGAACCCGCCAGTACCTAATGGCATTGTTTGCACTTCAAGCCCTGTGAGGGGAAAAATCAGAACTCGTAACCCGCGTTCCAGTGAAGCAACATGGACCTTTTGAGTACACTTTGAACTCTACCTTCAGCTCCAGTGGAGAAAACTGGGGAATAACAGTGAACGTTCTCCAAAATCCAGAGAATGAGTTGTCCCGGACTACTCACACAACCAACCAAGATTCAGCGCCCCTGCCTCAAAGCAGAATGGAGAGCGTGCCAATTCAACACTAAAGGTGAGCCAAGAACCCAGGCCTAGAACACACAGGTTCACGGGAGGGGGTGGGAGTCCGAAATCTCTAGGGAAGCTTTAACCTCTTTTGTGTGTTTTGACAGATCAGCTAGTCCCTGTTCGGAGTGGGGAAGAGACCCTAGCCACACCTGGAGGGATTCATCGCTCCCGCACAGTATCAGGTGAGCGTGACAGGACACAAAGCCACCCTAAACCACTCTGCCTGAGCGATGGAGACCTCGGACGTGGACCAGTTTGCGCAACTCCTTGGAGTGATAGGACCAAGGAATTATCTCGTCAAGTGCTTCAAGCACAGGCTGGACAGGTCCCACTTCCCAGGGGAGGGTCCCTGTACCACCCGCTGCGCCAGTTGTGGGACCCGTAGAAGTAGTGGTCCCGGGAAAT
Organism: Ambystoma mexicanum; assembly: GCF_040938575.1. Classification (NCBI taxonomy): domain Eukaryota; kingdom Metazoa; phylum Chordata; class Amphibia; order Caudata; family Ambystomatidae; genus Ambystoma; species Ambystoma mexicanum. Next base: position 929,067,919 of record NC_090921.1, on the reverse strand, counting down.
ATCCCTTTAGCACCCCCTGAAAGGTTCACAGGTGACCCTAGAAAGTTTAGCGTATTTATGAATCAGTGCATCTTACACTTCCTATGTCGTCCTGGGGTTTTCCCGAATGACCAGTCAAAGGTGGCATTTGTACTATCATATCTGGGGGTCATGCAGCGGACTGGTCGGTATCGTTGGTAAATAGAGACAACCCTATATCACGCGACTTCCCTGGTTTCCAACGCGAATTAGAGAAAATCTTCGCTCATCATGCTCAAGGACAGGCGTTGGACAACGAGCTGCTATCTTCACGTCAGGGTAGTCAAGATCTTTTGGCTTACGTGTCAAACTTCAACCGTCTGGTAGTAGAGACCAATTGGCCAGAGGAAAAATGTGTTACTTTGTTCTATAGAGGCCTACGAGGGGAACTTAAAGATGTCCTTGTTCATGTGGTGAATCCTCCCATAGGGTGTGCAGAATATATTGACTTGGCCATCCAGTTGGACCACAGACTGCAAGACCGAAAGACTGATCTGTCCCGATCTGAGAGTCTGGCCTTTTATGCCCGGCCTAAAGATTCCTTGGCCCGTAATGTGTCCGCTGATAATCCAGAGCCTATGCAACTGGGGTTGTAAAGACTGGATGGGGGGTTTCTGTACTTCTGCTCTCTATATGGTAGAGGAGAGGCACAGAGGACCCCAGCCAAGATTCTCTATAATTGGTGCGTGGTCGAGCAATCAAGGCCTAGCTTCTCAGGAGGTGATGCAGGCTGGTTCTTAAGTACAGTGTAGTCCCCAAGCCCCCACAAAGGAATGTCCACACACTGTATTAGTTAAAACACAGTCTTTATATAATTAATATTCAAGGTTATGTACACTATCACAATAACTCACTTTGTGCTCAGAAATCAATAATGGTAAATATATACAGTTCTAAAGTTGTAACACAATTATTATCAGATCTCATTAAAGTGCATCCACTATACTGTCAGAATGTCACTCAGATCAATAACAAGGAACCCAGCAATAGAAATAGGAAGGAAAGCAAGATGGTTGAAACAATAGGCAGAATACTGGCCTCTACCATTAAGCACAGTTCTGGGCAACCTGTAGAATAAAGATACAATGCCAGTCCATATATCGTTCACAATAGGCTTCCCAATAGTTCTGCAACCCCAAAGTACCTGGCGTTGTAGCGTTCCTCGGCAGGGAATCGATGGCCCTTCTTGAGTGCCCTCGTTTTAAGGCAGGAGTCACGGGCCGCCGAAGGTCCGCTGGAGAACAGGGTGAGCTATGGCGGTGAAGTGGCAGCTTCATTCCTAGCGGTGCTCGTTGACGTGGAAGCGTAAACGTCCTGCAAGGAAGAGGCGTGCGGGACACCTCGGTGTCGATAGTTCTGGACCGCAAAGAGTTTGAAGAACTGTGGCCCAGCAAGGGCGTTGAGTTGTCGGCGTCTCTGTGGTCCTTGGATGCCGGGAAACCCCCTGCGTATGCTCCTCGGTGGTCGATGGTCAGGCCTTCTCCAGCAGGATACAGCGGTGATGTTGCAGACGAGAGCGTCCTTGGATCAAATGAAGCTCCGGTCAGCGATGGCGGTCGTCGACAGTGGCAGACAACAGTCCGGGCGCTTCTCCTTGGGATTCCGCAGCAGTCCCTGTCTCGGGTCGGCAGCCTGTCGAAGGTCTGTTTACCAGGGAGCTTTGGTAAAGATCAGCCTGTGCATGATAGTCCCTCGTAGCTCGGGAAGAGGGCACCTTACCAGGTCCTCTCTGGGTCAGTCCTTGGAGACATAGCAGCTTTCAGATTGTGAAGGAAAGCAACAGCAATACTTCTCGTCCAGCAGGGCTTCAAGGTTAAGTTTCATTCCAGTTACTCGTCGTAGTGGCTTCAGCTTTTGAACATGAATTCTAGCAGTGAGAGGCCCCCAGATATACTAGTTGATCTCCCATTCATTCTGCTGGTTCACACTCAGGCAACCAATCGGTCAGAAGGGCATTATTGCAGGCAGGCATCCAATCAGGTGCATAGTGCATTCAGGCCATTCACTCCTCTCCAGACACTCACAACAAGTTATGTGCATTGGGACAAGTACCCAGTGTAACGCTCACCTGGTATACACGGGGACGTCACTCAGCCTGTTCTGACCTCTTACGACCTCAACCCCTTCCCTGGAGGCTATTCGACTGGAGACTGGGCCTGAAACACAGGATTGGTAGAGTTTAGCTTCCTATTGTCTCTATGTGCTTGAACCCCTTCTTCCCCAGGGTCCAACCCTTCCCTTTGATCCACAGCTCACCCTGTTTTCATGGAAAGTGTGCTCTCCGTCCTGATGCGTTGATTGATGCGGGCTCGTTGCTGCTTAGTTACTTCACTGGCAAGAGTCCGACAGGTTAGTATAATGAGTCTTTTGAACAGTTCTCTAACTTCGTTCCTTTCGTTCCTTAGATGATGGCCGGCGTCTGGGGATGGCGGTGTGCTGCTGAGATGAGTAGCGCTGAAGGTGAGTGAGAGCGCAATGCGCGATGCACCCCTTTCATATTTGCATTGAACTGAGTTCTTTTTCTGTGTCTTTTAGGTGCCTCGACGTTTTCAGCGTGGATGCCGGTTAGGAAGAACAAATGCGGTGGGTAAGCGCGGTATGCGGCACCTCTAGATGTTTCCACGCTAACCTGGAGTGTCTTTTCCCTCTTGCAGATGGATGAGAAATTCCCGGAGACAGAGTTCCCCCAGAGCGGCTGGGATTCAGGTAAGCGTTTGAAGCTCGTACAGTATTTAAAAATAAGCGAAGATTTGCAGAATGCTTACTAATGCCTTTTTTCTGTTCTTTTCCCTTTTCCTTAGGAAGTGGCATGCCGGGATGGGAATGACTCCGCCGAAGATGCCCGCAGAACAGAAGGAGCGATGAATGATGGGAAGAAGCTCTGCAAGGTAAGGCTGTTCCTAACGGTGTTCTTGTTCTTGCAGGAGCTGAGCGCAGAAGAAAGATGCAGGCCTACTGGAGACCAATCCGAACACGGTGAGTGTCACGCTGCAGGTGCAGAAAATGCAAAGCATGTTTCTCAGCCTGGGTGTGGCTTAAATAGTCTCTGGGTATCCTAGGTGTCTCTGGGCTGAACCACACCCAAAAGACTACACCGCACATGCAGTTCTGGGAACCGAAATATGTGGGGGCATCCATCTTGTCCCCATCAATGCACTACAAGTCCAATCCGCAATGTTATCCTATGGGAGTGAGTGAGTCTGGTGCCACAAGCGCCAAGTCTGACTCCAAGTGAGTCTTTGGAGGGATGGAGAGGCCCTTGAGGGCCATGTAGGTGATCGTGGCCTGGCTCCAGCCTGACATCTTGGAGGGCTGGGGACATGAGGGGCAGGAATCATGACAGCACTCCCTCTCAAGGCCCCTCTCAAGGTGGCTCTTCTGTCTGGTCCTGGTTTGGTTGGATGGTTTTGATGAAATTGTCTAAGCAAGCGAGGTGCATGAATGTACTCCCATGTCCTGGCTTGTGGACCATACCCCTTCCAGTCTACTAAGTAGTATAATTTGGATCCAACGTACTTTGAATCTCGGATGTCCTTGACTTCGAATTCTGGCTCCCCGGCGACTACTACTGGCTACAATGGTGTTGCTACCCGGGTCTCAGGTTGGACAGGTTTAAGGAGAGACACGTGGAACACAGGATGAATGTGCATGTTTGACGGCAAAGCTAGTCTGACCGCCACAGGATTTATCATGGAGGTGACGGTGAATGGACCCAGGTATATTGGACAGAAAGTTCAGGCTCCTTTAATGGATACGTGTTTAGACGCCAGCCAGACTTTGTCTCCCACTTGGTAGTTGGGGGCCTTTGCTCGGTGTTGATCAGCAAACTTCTTTTGGCGATTCTTAGCTTGAAGTAGGTTTTCAGCTGCCCTTTTAACGGTTTGAGAAATGGTCATGTGTAAGGTTTTGACTGCTGGCATTTCCAGGGTTGTAGAAACTTCCAACTAAGAAGTACGTGGGTGCCTGCCATACATGGTATAAAAGGGTGTCTGCCCAGTGCTGGTGTATAGGGAATTATTATAAGCATATTCAGCTATTCATAATAGGTCGCACCAGCTTCCTTCAGCTTGGTGTAACATGCAACGCAGATACTGCTCGAGCGTCTGATTTGTCCTCTCAGTTTGACCATCAGTTTGGGGATGGTGACTGGTGAATAGCTAGATGTCGATCTGGGCCATAGAGCAGCATTTTCTCCAGAAGTTAGATACAAATTTAGTACCTCGGTCTGAGACCAAAACTGAAGGAAACCCATGGAGCCGTACGATGCCTTCAAGAAATACCTTTGCCAGAGTGGAAGCATTTGGGAGCCCCTTAAGAGGAAAGAAATGTGCCATTTTTGAAAATAGGTCCACGACCACAAGAATAGTGTTAAACCCTTGACTGGGTGGTAAATCAGTAATAAAATCGAGGGACAATGTGTGCCAGGGCTCTGGTGGGATTTCCAATGGTTGTAATAGACCAGCCGGTTTCTGCTTGGATGACTTTTTTTGAGCACACACTCCACAAGATAGGATGAATTGGATGTATTTACGCCACGTGGGCCACCAATAATTTCATTTTACCTTGGCTAGGGTTTTAGCGATTCCGGGGTGGCCCTCGATCAAGGAAACATGATAACCGGACATGACTTGTTCTTGTAGTTCTTGATTTGGAAAGGATAAACGATTCCTGAAGTAGGGCAATTGATCTTTTATCATGTAATATTCTCCTTGTGCACTCCACGCTTGTAATTGCTCCGGACTCATCAGGTTTTGGATTTCTTCATGTAATTTTTTCTGAGTTATGCTTGCTGTGATTCCTAGGAGCTTGTCACTCGGGACGATTGCTATTGGGTCAGGGGTCTGATACCCTTGCTCTTCCACCCCAATACGGGAAAGGGCATCGGCCTTCCTGTTTTTCACCCCTGGTCGAAATGTAATCACATAGTCATATTCAGCAAAAAAAAAAGAGCCCAGCGTAGTTGTCGTGAGGATTGAGCCTTTGCCGTTTTTAGGTACTGGAGTTTCCGGTGGTCAGTTATTACAGTGATTGTGTGTCTGGCGCCCAAGAGGTAGTGCCGCCATGCCTTAAAGGCTGACTTAATGGGCAGTAGTTCTTTGTCTGTGATAGCGTAATTGAGTTCAGTGGGTGTGAATTTACCCGACCAGAAGGAAACAGGGTGTAACTGGCCCGTTTCGGGGTCCTTTTGTGAGAGGACGGCTCCCATAGCCATGCTTGAGGTGTCCGTTTCTACCAGGTATGGGAGATCAGGGCGAGGGTGGCGTAAGATTGGGGCAGATGTGAATCTTGCTTTGAGTTCCTGGAAAGCCTCCTCGGCTTCTGTTGTCCACTGGAACTTTTTGTTGCTTTTCCTTAGTAATGACGTGATGGGATGCACGATTTGCGAAAATCCTGAGATGAACCGGAGGTAGAAGTTTGCAAAACCCAGCATATTTTGAACCCCCTTGAATGAATTTGGGGATGGCCAGTTCAGGATAGCATCTACCTTGTGTACATCCATTCGGATTCCATTCGGGCTGAGAATAAAGCCCAGGAATTCCACCTCAGAGACGTGGAATGAGCACTTTTCAAGCTTGGCGTAGAGCTGGGGTTGACGGAGTTTCTCCAATACGGATCGGACGTGTTTAACGTGGCCCTGCTTTGATGCGGAATATACTAGGATATCGTCGATGTACACTAGAGCACAGACATCAATCAATTCCTGTAGGACATCGTTCATGAAGTATTGAAATGCAGCAGGCACGTTGCAAAGGCCAAAGGGCATTACTTGATATTCGTACAAGACGTATTTGGTGCAAAAAGCGGTTTTCCATTTGTCCCCCTGTTTTACACGAACAAGGTGATATGTCCCCCTCAGGTCTAGTTTTGTGTAGATTTGGGCATCTTTGACTTGATCAAGCAATTCAGGGATCAGTGCCAGGGGGTAGCGATTTTTTATGGTAATCTGGTTCAGTGCGCGATAGTCGATACACGTTCTCAAGTCCCCCCCTTTTTTTGGTATGAAGAATAGAGGACTGGCTGCTGGAGACTTCGAGGGACGGATGAACCCGTTGGCCAGGTATTGGTCAAGATAGGCCTTCAGGTGCTGGTTTTCTGGTTCGGTGAGTGCGTAAATTCGCCCACAAGGGATTTGTGTGCCGGGTATCAGGTCGATTTGGCAATTGTATGGTCTATGCGGTGGCAGGGTATTAGCCTGTTCTTTCTGAAAGACATCTTGCAAGTCCTGGTATTCACTTGGTAGGGTGCCAATTGCCATAGTCACAAGCGTGGAGGTTCTGGTGTCTATTGGTTGTTTCTCTTGGCGATAACATGTGTGGGCGCAAGTCTCGGGAAAGGCCAATTCCTTTGCTTGCCAATCGATTCGAGGATTGTGAGCCCAACCATGGCATTCCCAAAATCAACCGGAACTGTGGTACCTTAATGAGGTTGAAAATGATAGATTCTTGGTGTCCATCCTGGCACAGAAGGGTTAAAGCTGCAGTGCATTGGGATACTGGACAAGAAGCTATTACCGTGACAGTGGTAACAGTGTTGGTGGTTGATTTAGGTCGTAACGGAAGCCACATCTTTGCTGCAAGATCCTGGTCGATGTAATTCCCAACGGCTCCACTGTCTATGTACACTCTTACTGCGTGCATCTGAGATGGTTGTTGGTGATTGATCAAGACCACAGATAGTGCAAAATGGGAGGTCTGTAGTTCACTTTCATTGATCTACAAGTTGACCCCTACACTTGCCGGGCTGGGGAGTTTTCCGATTCCTTGATGGTATCTTCCTTGTCCATGGCCCCTACCGTCCTCCTCGGTGGCTTCACAGGGCACTCTTTAAGGAAATGACCTGACCTTCCACAGTACAGACATAACTGCTGCTGTCTCTTTTTATCCCTTTCCGCTTTAGTCAAGGGGGATTTGACCCCCCTGATTTGCATTGGTTCTCCTGAACCTTCCGTTGTTCGGGCAGTATTGTCCTTTGAATGCACATACATATGGCGAGGGTCCGGTCTGGTTCGATCTGCTCTTCGGTCCTGCAACCTATGATCCAATTGAACAACAAGGTCAATGAATTCTGAGCAGTCTTTTGGGTGGTTCACTACTTGTGTGAGAACATCCTTGAGCTCCACCCGCAAACCCCGATGAAATAACGTGGTTTTCTTCTCCACTGGCCATTCTGCTTCAACTACGAGTCTATTGAACGTGGCAATGTATGTTAATAGGTCTTGATTCCCTTGGCGTAGGGACAGAAGTTTGTTGTCTAATGCATGCCCATGAGTACGACGGGCGAACAGCTTTTCCATCTCCTGCTGAAATCCCCTGAAGTCATGCAGCAAAGTATCGTCTTGGGCCACAAAGGGTACAGACCAGTCCGCGGCGCTACCACTCAGGTAGGATAGCACAAAAGCGACCCGTGATTGGTCATTCGGAAAGGCCCCTGGCCTACAAAGGAAGTGCAGGCGGCACTGGTTCATGAACGTTGCAAACCTCTTGGGATCCCCCGTAAATCGTTCGGGCGGGGCCAAGGGAACTGCCCCTGGAAGGGTTATCTGAACGGGATTGGCTGATGGCGCTGGCATCGAGGGCACGCTTCCCGGCAATGGTGCATGCCCTGCTTGTGACTGGAGAAGTTGCCGGCTTAAATCATCCATGCGTTCTTTGGCTACTATCAGCTCTCTCCTCAGGGTGTTGGTCTCCTGCCTGGCTGCATGTACTTCGGAACGTAGCTGCCCCAACATGTGGGCTAACTGGTCGGTTTCTGACATTTGACGCCCAGGTGGCTTTTGATGTGAGGCTTTGCGTTCTGTAACGCTCACCTGGTATCCACGGGGACGTCACTCAACCTGTTCTGACCTCTTACGACCTCGAACCCTTCGCTGGATGCTATTTAACTGGAGACTGGGCCTGAAACACAGGATTGGTAGAGTTTAACTCCCTATTGTCTCTATGTTCTTGAACCCCTTCTTCCCCGGGGTCAAACCCTTCCCTTTGATCCACAGCTCACCTTGTTTTCTTGGATAGTGTGCTCTCCGTCCTGGTTTCAGTGCAGAGGCGTGTTGATTGATGCGGGCTCGTTGCTGTCTAGTTACTTCACTGGAAAGATTCCGACAGGTTAGTATAATGAGTCTTTTGAACAGTTCTCTAACTTCATTCCTTTCCTTCCTTAGATGATGGCCTGCGTCTGGGGATGGCTGTGTGCTGCTGAGACCAGTAGCGCTGAAGGTGAGAGCGCAATGCACGATGCACCCCTTTTGTATTTGTATTGAACTGAGTTCGTTTTCTGTGTCTTTTAGGTGCCGCAACGTTTTCAGCGTGGATGCCGGTTATGAAGAACAAATTCGGTGCCTAAGCGCGGTATGCAGTGCCTCTAGATGTTTCCACGCTAACCTGGAGTGTCTTTTCCCTCTTGCAAATGGATGAGAAGTTCCGGAGACAGAGTTCTCTAGAGCAGCTGGGATTCAGGTAAGCATTTGAAGCTTGTACAGTATTTAAAAACAAGTGAAGATTTGCAGAATGCTTACTAATGCCTTTTTTCTGTTCTTTCCCTTTTCCTTAGGAAGCGGCATACTGGGATGGGAATGACACTGCCGAAGATGCTCGCCGAACAGAAGGAGCGATGAATGATGGGCAGAAGCGCCGTAAGGTAAGGCTGTTCCTAACGGTGTTCTTGTTCTTGCAGGAGCTGAGCGCAGAGGAAAGATGCAGGCCTACTGGAGACCGATCCGAACACGGTGAGTTTCACGCTGCAGGTGCAGAAAATGCAAAGCATGTTTCTCAGCCTGGGTGTGGCTTAAATAGTCTCTGGGTATCCCAGGTGTCTCTGGGCTGAACCACACCCAAAAGACTAGACCGCACATGCAGTTCTGGGAACTGAAATATGTGGGGGCATCCATCGTGTCCCCATCAATGCACTACAAGTCAAATCACCAATGTTATCCTATGGGAGTGAGTGAGTCTGGTGCCACAAGCGCCAACTCTGACTCCAAGTGGGTCTTTGGAGGGATGGCGAGGCCCTTGAGGGCCATGTAGTTGATCATGGCCTGGCCCCAGCCTGACATCTTGGAGGGCTGGGGACATGAGTGACAGGAATCATGAGATCCAGCCTTTCAACACTCCACACTGCATTTATACCAGTTTCGGGCAGGGTTGTCTCAGTCATTGTGTCAAACACCAGATACTAGACACCCACAACACAGAATGCGCATTCGTCACACACTCCATTCACCCAGGTCCCACCCACAGGGTGTACCCACAACATACAGTCACTGGGAAGGCTCCAGCCAGTCTGGCCTGGACTTCACAACAACACCATATATGGAACTTCCACCCAAAAGCCGGTCAGGGGGAAGGGACAGAGTCAGGGCTTCCCAGGACTTTGGGAAAACAAGGTAATATGCAATAGAAAGCAATAGGCCATGATGGCCATCTTGTTTACTATCAGGAATCAACTGATTCCAATGGCAGGGCCTGGGTGTCCCTAAATGGATGATACTCAGAGCACCTGTCAAATTCAGCATGGAGCTGCCACCAGCCCATACCCTGCTCTGAGGGCCACACACAGGTGCTCAAAAACATACACTAGGGGCACAGGGTTGTACCCCGACCCATGGTTGCCATAAGGGTATCCCATGGGTCTGTACACCAAACCAAAAGAGAGAGCTGCACCGCCAGGAGTCCCACATGAACTCCTGAGTGGAAAACATGACAGAACACACGATAAAAAGCAGTGAAGGACAAGGATACGGAGGCCCTTTCACTCCGATGCATTTCCAGCATCACAGGGGTCCTTCGGGGTTCTCTCAGAAAAGCGGAAAGAGATTGAAGACGCCAGGAACAACTATGCTTGTATTGTGTGCAGTCGGGTCACTTTATCAGGAATTGCCTGGCTAAGCCTCCCCGAAACACCGTAAGAGCAGTTGACTGCGAAAAGGAGGACACAGAAAACTCCAATGCCCGGAAAGCCTAGAGGCCAGTTTCTTGAGCACAAAAGAAGGTCGTCGGGCCTCCCATTTCATGCTTTCTGTAACATTGATCGACCAACAACAACCCACCAAGATGCACGCACTGGAGGCTTTTGTGGATAGCGGCGCTATAGGGAATTACATGGACCTAAGTGTAGCAAAGAAGATCGGGTTGCCCCTCTGTACCAAAGGGGTGGCGTACAACATCATGGCTGTGGATGGAACACAGTTGGTTTCTAGTCCGGTCACACAATATACGGCGGAGATTACGCTGCTCTGTCAGGACAGTCATAGGGAACAAATCCCGTTTGACCTTATCACTGCACCAAATTTAGTTAATCCTAGGCATACCCTGGTTGGAAACCCACAATCCCCGAATAGACTGGCATGCTAGAACCCTACTGGTTCCTGAAGAGTGCCTGCTTTGTTACCAGAAGGAGAACTCTAGAGTTGATCCTACACCTGGTGTGCCTACAAGCACCTCAGTACTTGGGATGGTGGGAATCTTACCATCTGAATACACTGATTATCGAGATGTGTTCGCCAAGGAACAGGCTAACATTCTGCCCCCGCATCATTCGTACGATTGCCAGATAGACCCAATTCCAGGAGCACAGATACAATGCAGTCGAATTCATGCCTTGACAAAGAAAGAGAACTCTCACCTGAGGACATACCTGGACCAATACCAAATGTTTTTATACAGCCCTCAAAGTCACCACCAGCCTCTCCTCTCTTCTTCGTGCCTAAGAAGGAAGGGGACCTGAGGACATGCATAGACTATTGCGCCCTAAACCAAGTCAGGATAAAAAATCGATACCCACTGCCTCTAATCCCTGTGCTATTGGATCAGGTGAAGCAAGCACAAATATTCACTAAGCTGGATCTTTGTGGGCCCTACCACTTGGTACGCGTTAAAGAAGGCGATGAATGGAAAACCGCGTTTCGAGGCTGTGCAACGTGCCAGCTGCCTTTCAGTATTTCATGGACAATGTCTTACGGGAACTGCTAGATGTATGTGCGGTGGTGTACATCAACAATATCCTCATATACTCAACCACCTTGCAGGAACACGTGACCCACGTACGCGCTGTACTTCGCAAGTTACGACAAAATCACCTATACGCTAAGCTGGAAAAGTGCTCATTCCATGTCACCGAAGTGGAATTCCTCGGCTTTGTAATATCACCTCAAGGCATAAGAATGGACAACAGAAAGGTGGAGGCGATCATCACGTGGCCATCTCCCACGTCACTTAAAGGAGTGCAAAGCTTCCTTGGTTTTGCAAACTTCTATAGACGGTTTATACCCGGATTCTCACATGTGCTACATCCTATTACCTCCTTGCTCTGAAAACATCGGAAATTTTAGTGGACTCAACAGGCGGAAGAAGCTTTTGCAGCTTTAAAGGACAAGTTCACATCGGCACCAATCCTACAACATCCACAACCTGAACTCCCGTACATTGTTGAAACCGATGCCTCCAGCGTCGCAATGGGAGCAGTCCTTTCGCAACAAAACCCAGAAACTGGTTGTCTACACCCCGTTGCCTTTTGGTCAAAGAAGTTTTCTCCTGCAGAACTGAACTATGCGGTAACAGACAAAGAGCTCTTAGCCATAAGAGACGCACTCAAGGAGTTGAGACATTACTTGTTGGCGGCCAACATCCAATCACAATAATAACCCACCATCGGAATTTACAATATCTACGCTCTGCTAAGGCCCAATCATTCGGACAACTCTGTTGGGCGTTGTTCCTATCTGAATACGATTTCAAAATCACTTATTGACCAGGAGTGAAGAACGGTAAGGCAGATGCCTTTTCACGGATTGGTAAGGGCGAAGGGGCCTACTCTACTCCAGATCCAGTGGATATCCTTCCGGGTCATAAAATCCTGGGCCTATGTGAGGTTGCTGACTCGCCCTTGGAGAACCTAAAGAAAACAGTCAAAGACAACATGTCCGCAAAGGAGTTACTGGAATGGGAGAAAAGAGGAGCACAGTTTTCCATCCAGGACGGCCTGCCGTACTACACAGATCGTCTTTTCCTGCCGACACAAGACCTGCAGCAGCAAGTAATCAGCAGTTACCACAGCTCCCTGTTGGAGGCACATCCGGGAGCAACCAAGACCAAAGATAAGGTCAGGAGATCGTTTTGGTAGCCGACCTGGCAAAATGACACTACCACCTTTGTCAACTCTTGTAGGGTTTGCGCTCAGAACAAGGCAACAAGTTCGAAACCAGCAGGTTTGCTTCAACCTCTTGCAGTTCCCCCGGCACCCTGGCACACCATTTCTATGTACTTTGTTACAGATTTACCACTTAGCTTGGATTGCAACACCATACTGGTTGTAGTTGATCTATTTTCCAAGATGGGTCATTTTTTGGCCTTAAAAGGAATCCCTACAGCCAAAAAATGGTCTCAAGTATTCCTGGAACACATAGTCGAACTGCATGGATTTTCATCCGTTATAATCTCGGATATAGGTAGTCAATTTCTGGCACAATTTTGGAAAACATGCTGTGCCTTAGCCGGGGTGAAAGTCTGTTTGTCCACCAGCCACCATCCCCAGACGATGGCCAAACGGAGCGCACCAATCAAACCCTAGAGCAGTACCTCCATTGCCTACTGCACCAAACAGACCAAGCATGGACAGACCTCTTATGGATAGCTGAATATGCCTACAACAATTCAGTACACTCTTCCACCCAACTAAGCCCCTTTTTACATTTTACACAGGCAAAATCCATGGACTTCAGTTTATGACCCACCAGAAGCGATTGAAATGCCAGCGGTCAAGAACCTGCATGATCGTTTCAGTCAAGCAGTTAAGAAAGCCAACCTCCACCTGAGAGCAGCCAAGGAAACCCAAAAGAAGTATGCTGACCACCACATGAAAATGGCTCCCGATAACCAGGCAGGGGATTCTGTATGTCTAGACACTAGATACATTTCACTAAGAGGGCCAAGGAAATTCCAGCCCATATTCTTAGTGCTATTCACAATCAAGACAGTAGTAAATCGGGTGGCCATGAGATTGGATTTAGCCCCCCAGCATGCAAATACACCCAGTTTTTCATGTCTCCCTGCTCAAGCCGGTGCACCCAGTTACTTGGCTGCAGACTCCTCCCACTCCGGTAATCATTGGAGATGAACCTGAGTACGAAGTTAAGAGGATCCTAGATTCCAAAGTAGTTAAGAAGAAACTATATTATTTGGTAGACTGGAAGGGATATGAGTACAAGATAGATCATGGGAGCCCTGCGAAAACATTCACTCCCCTCGATTGCTAAACAGGTTTCATTGGGATAACCCCCCCAAACCAAGGATTGGGGTAACATCATTGAGGGGGGGAACTGTCATGGGGACTGGTCTTGTGGCTATTTCTGCCTCACTCTGGGCGCTTAGGGGAACTCAGCATAGGTACTTGGGGGCTAAGAGGGCCAAGATCTGGTATAACAGGGCTAGGATAGCTCCATGTAGGGCAGTACACGCCCCCTCATTACATTATGGTACTTAGAACCTCCCCAACATGGCGCTCATTTAATACAGTACACTGTGCATTCCAGTCTTTGGGCATAGTTGGCTATTTAAACCACACCCAAGAACAGGTCCGTGCTTCGTGTGAGAAACTGTTCACACGCTCACCTCGGTTTCCAGCAGCTCCGGCTCTTCTGCAAATTGACGGCAGTCTGCCTCGGCTTCCAGCAACTCCGGCTCTTCTGTGACTTCACGGCGGTCCGGAATGCCCTGCAAGAAGAAGAAAGGACGTTAGTATCCACTCACATGATCCTGTCCAGGACCCGCTTGCACTTCACAGCGTGCACTCCCGGCTTGCGCTACCGACTATTGGACCTTCGGTACTTCGTCACCAGTTGCTGCTCTGGACTCGCTCTGCGCTCTTGCTGAAGTACTCCGCGGCAGTTGCTGCTCGAATCTCTTTCATCAGCAACAGGGCACAAACAGTGAGTAAAAGTGATCGGGCAGTGCAGTATTTGCATAATAACCAGTGAAGAAACTGGGACACTTACATGCATGCAATCCAGTGAGGAAACTGGGACACTTATATGAATACTGCATCCAGTGAGGAAACTGGGACTCTTACCTGCATATCAAGACCCAGTGAGGCAACTGGGAATTAACATTGACTGGCATTGGTATTCTGAGAACTTGGGAACCCGCCAGCACCTAATGACATTGTTTGCAATTCAAGCCCTGTGAGGGGAAAAATCAGAACTCATAACCCGCGTTCCCAGTGAAGCAACAGGGACCTTTTGAGTACACTTTGAACTCTACCTTCAGCTCCAGTGGAGAAAACTGGGGGAATAACAGTGAACGTTCTCCAAAATCCAGAGAGTGAGTTGTCCCGGACAACCCACACAACTAACCAAGATTCAGCACCTCTGCCTCAAAGCAGGATGGAGAGCGCGCAAATTCAACACTAAAGGTGAGCCGAGAACCCAGGCCTAGAACACACAGGTTCACGGGAGGGGGTGGGAGTCCCAAATCTCTAGGGAAGCTTTAACCTCTTTTGTGTGTTTTGACAGATCAGCAAGTCCCTGTTCAGAGTGGGGAAGAGGACTCTAGCCACACCTGGAGGGATTCATCGCTCCTGCAGAGTACCAGGTGAGCGCGACAATTTGTTTGCCTCTATTCCCAAAACAGATGAATTGGGAATCAGAGGCCTAGGGAAGTGGCGCAAATGAGCTGTATCAATCTGCATCGAATTGAAAGCTCTGGAACGTTGCTTCCCGATGCTACCTTTGGAAAGTGAATGACCAATGCGAGCCCGTGGGGACAAGCGGGGAGGCATATGGTACCAACACAACTGATACTTGCTCCAATGTTGTGGAGCACTGTGCAGAATCACATAAGCTTGCTGCTTATTTATCAAGCAGGCTAACAAGAACTGGCCTGAACGCTTTGCTGCTATTTGAAAGCTTTGCTCTCCAAAGTGTGCTGCTGCTGTGAAGACATTCTTTGTGGCGAACATTGCAGCGACAAACATTGCAGACAACACCTACACTAACTACACTACACTAACTCCTGCCCCCTCCTGCACCAACGCTGATGATATTATAGAGACAAAGAATAAAAAAATACATAGATTTTATGTGGGAAAAATATGTTAATCATTATGACGCTACTTTGCATCTTGGGTACGCTGGTCCCGATCTTTTGGTATTTGGATACTCTTTAAGCCTGTTTTTACCTGCTACAAATGCTCCTGCCACAGATAGTCCTGTACATGTGCTCTCTTACATTCTTCCTCCTTCAGAGTTGAGACACAGAAGAGGGTATGATAATAACACATTGCTTTTAATTATGAATATGACTCACACTATCCTGAATAGGACAAATTGTTGGGTCTGCTGCCATTTACCACATCATGGGGTACTCATAAATGCTCTGTTTGTTCAGGTTATGACTGTTGTGTATATATGTATGCTACATCCTACGTAATTCATTAGCATTACTGAATAACATTGCCCTGTATTATGTCCCACTCCTGCTCATTTCCGTATGTTAATGCATTTTTCACAATCTAAATCGTCTACGAGAGGCTGTGGTCTGGACTTGCATCCCAACAGTTATAATGTGTCAAAAGATCGCCTTTTTCTTATGCTAAAGAGCATAGATTAGAAAGGCGGTGCTATCTATGGCATGTATTCATGTATCTGTTATGAGATTTGAATATTTACTTACACTAAATAAACTGGCAGCATACAAATAACTCAAATCTATCAACACTAGTAGCCGCATTAGGGCTTGCAATTATGTTTTGTGCTAGCAGTGCAAATCCCATCTCCTATGAAAGCTATTCATACTATAAATCCTTCTCTCCCTCCTTACAGAAACCTTCATCGGAGCACCCACTAGCTTGCCTCTTAAGTATCCCTTTCTTCCAGAGCATATGAAATAGAGAGCATCTAATTTCAAGTCAGGACCCATCACAGGACAATTCCCTTCCTCGCAGGGTGCCACATTTGGTCTATAATAGTACTCACACTTTATCTGCGGCCAACTCCTTCTACTGTCCCTCATGGGATGACTATCAGGCCAGTGCTTGCACATTGTGAGCATCAGTGCTGCCTAGCTCCCATTTGTCGAGAAACAGACAGAACATATCTCAGCTGCTATAGGGTATGCCTTTTTGTTTCAGTTTTTTTACACCATTGTTGTGCATACATCCACATAAGAAGCCTGTGGGCAAGTGGTCCACTGTGACATCTCCAGACATCCCAGATATGTAGGCCAGTCTACTGCCGCCATCTTGCCACAAAACCATTTTGCATACAAATCTATGTTTATCTACTTTGGCAACATTGTTGCCAACCCTTTCTCTAGGAACCGTGTTAATAGTGACATAACCTTCTCTGCTTTCTTCACTTCCTCATTATTTGCCTCTATATAATTACCTAGTAACAACGTGTTCAATCTTACTGTAATAACATTGTGGGACCTTCAGTCATCTGCACATATTTAAGACAATTACTGTCACCTAGTGTCCTTAAATGTCTGTAAAAATGTTTGAGATGAAGATGTCAAAATTCCCATGTAGGCAATATTCCAAATGTGCTTCTTCAAAACAAAATTAATAGTAATCAGAACATAATTCCTGCATTCCCTCCACCATCCAACCCTGGATCACACACAACTTAACCGCAGTCTGCTTTTAGCCTCTGCCTTGTTCCAACACAGATGATGAGCAGGCCTGTTGGAGATGCCAATGATCAGACAGAATGGCATTTCCAGAATAACAGATAGAGTTTAACAGCACAACGCTACCATGTGCCCATCTGATGCATCTGCCATATCAACTGTGGTCCAGGCCCCTTTACCTCAATGACCTGCTCCTAGAGGTGATATTGTTTGCACCGTACACACTCATGCCTTGTATGGCAGTCAGGAGGTGGAGCTCCCTAATGAAAGTGATGCAAGACAGTGAGGACATGGAAAATGCGATCCCCCAGTCACGGTGTGGTGTGCAACTAGAGGGTACACAGAAGTGATGTGACCGACATCAACTCCCACCTGACACTACTGTGGAGTTCTACAATCCTTGTTTTTATGTAGCAAGGTGCTCAGAAGTCCATCTCGATGTGTGACCCATTCGGCAGACATCATAGGTGCAAGCGCTCCCCAGACATATGCTAAAACCTAACAGCAGCAGTAAAAAGCAAACCTCTAAGCCCTACCTGCCAACTACTCTTCCTCAAGACTTTCATTTACCACAATACACACTAACTCATACAATGGAAACTGAAAGAAGACACCTGGGTCTAAACCACTAAGTAAAGGCTTTCAGTGTCCTTGAAATTCTGTGAACACCATCCTTTTTATAGAAATGCCATCAACAATTAGGAGACTCAAAAACAAAGATCAGTTTACATCTCCCTTCAGAGTTGTGATCGTGATGGCGCACACCCTATAGGAGAGAAACCTGGCAAAGGTTCCATTGTTTTTTATGTTTTTTATTATTTCTATTGATTATATTTGAGACTGTTGCAATGGAATACATGTGTACATCCTTAGATTTTGATATCTGGGGGGGGGGGCTTAGGTTGGAGGGAGGTGGGGAAAGGAAGAACAGTTTGTTTGCTACAAAGTCCGGTAAAGTTGGGCTTGTGGAGTGGAAACTGGGAAGGTCGCATGGGACTCCCTCAGAGTGGGACGGTGATGGTGGTTCAGCATGAGCATATCAACCAGGGAAGATGTATAGTCGGACAGAACCATTAAAGAAGCAACATGGCACCCTATTGACGAAAAAAAAGGGAAAGCAAGACATGTCACAGCCTAAAAGGAAGGAAGCCAGCACAAGTTGGGCAGAGAATGAAGGAGGGGAGGAAAGGAGGAAAAGGAGACCAGAGAAAATAGGGAAAGGAATGTGAAAGAAAGAGTGGGGCACAGGAGGCAAGTTCCAACAGTTAAAAAAAGCACAAAAAAACACAAGAAAATGAATTGTATTCAAAGAAGAAAAGGGAGGAGAAACCTCTGAAGGTAGCAGATAATGAAAGAGAATGATCACCAAACGATAAGGAGGGATACGATTTTAAATTAAAGTGGGGGAAAATGCCGACGAGGGCTGAAACAGAAAAAAGCAAAGAAAAATCTATCAGGAAGGGAATTAAGAAAAACAGAGAGGTTTGTGGAAAACCACAGAGAGTACTGAAAGGGTTAAGTCAAGTAAGGCCAAAGGCAAAAACTGCGAGGAAACAAGTCAGACAAGAGTGGTACACCAAGGAAGAGACAAGCGACATATTAAAAGGGCAGAGGAGAAAAAAAACTGAAAAAAAGGAAAGGATATGATATGGTATTTATAACGTGGCCATACAGGATGGGAAACTAGCTGAAGGCAGAGGATTGCTGTCACAAAGACAGAATCCATTAAGAGTGCATGAAGAGGAGAAGAAATATACCCAGAAACACAAACAACTGTAGGGTCAGGCGGTGGCACTTGCAGGCTAAGCAGTATGCAGGCACAGTCACTGAAGGGAACGATACTCAGGCGGTGGCCAGTCCACCTTGAAGGCTAAGCAGTATACAGGCCCTGTCACTGAAGGGAAAGATGCTCAGGCGGCTACTATACAGGCCCTGTCACTGAAGGGAAAGATGCTCAGGCGGTGGCCAGTCCACCTTGCAGGCTAAGCAGTATACAGGTCCTGTCACTGAAGGGCAAGATGCTCAGGCGGTGGCCAGTCCACCTTGCAGGTTAAGCAGTATACAGGCCCTGTCACTGAAGGGCAAGATGCTCAGGCGGTGGCCAGTCCACCTTGCAGGTTAAGCAGTATACAGGCCCTGTCACTGAAGGGAAAGATGCTCAGGCGGCTACTATACAGGCCCTGTCACTGAAGGGAAAGATGCTCAGGCGGTGGCCAGTCCACCTTGCAGGCTAAGCAGTATACAGGTCCTGTCACTGAAGGGCAAGATGCTCAGGCGGTGGCCAGTCCACCTTGCAGGTTAAGCAGTATACAGGCCCTGTCACTGAAGGGCAAGATGCTCAGGCGGTGGCCAGTCCACCTTGCAGGTTAAGCAGTATACAGGCCCTGTCACTGAAGGGCAAGATGCTCAGGCGGTGGCCAGTCCACCTTGCAGGCTAAGCAGTATACAGGCCCTGTCGCTAAAGGGAAAGATGCTCAGGCGGTGACCAGTCCACCTTGCAGGCTAAGCACTATAAAGGCCCTGTCGCTGAAGGGCAAGATGCTCAGGCGGTGGCCAGTCCACCTTGCAGGCTAAGCAGTATACAGGCCCTGTCACTGAAGGGAAAGATGCTCAGGCGGTGGCCAGTCCTCCTTGCAGGTAAGCACTATACAGGCCCTGTCGCTGAAGGGAAAGATGCTCAGGTGGTGGCCAGTCCTCCTTGAAGGCTAAGCACTATACAGGCCCTGTCGCTGAAGGGAAAGATGCTCAGGTGGTGGCCAGTCCTCCTTGAAGGCTAAGCACTATACAGGCTGGCCGGCAGTTGGTGCCCTCCAGAGGATCAGTGCATGGATGTTAGCAGGATCGGGACACCCAAGCATGTAAAGGGGGAAAAGAGCAGCACTATCGGTTCAAACATTTTCTTGGAAAAAAGAACAAGGGGACGTCCCGAAAGACCTGTGGGATAAGATAAACAGCACAATAAGAGACTCATGTGTGATTAGCACAGCCCATGGAGAGGGGTAGATTGTCGACTCTGCTCCTGGAGTTAGGGACAACCCAGGACAGAACCCCATTGCTTGTTAGTTTCAATCCTTACCATGACCAATATTTGTTAAGAAATATTTTAACTCAGCATCCCACTAGGGATATGCTGTAGGCCTTACTTCACTCCCTTCTGTACTAAAGAGAATAAACATGAAGTTTGATAAATTAAGTTTGTTTTATTGTTCCATCTGTAACACCCTCCTAGTGTCACTATATATTGCTACCCATCAGAACTTAGAGATTCACACGCTAGTCCAAATTACCCCTCAAATTCATCATCTGCACTCTTCTATCCCCTCACATTGGGCAACTTTGCTCATCCCAGCAGATGGCCCCCTTTACTACTCTCTCTCCCACCCCTCATTTCATTCCTGGCCACCTTTCTCATTTAGCATCTGCCTCTGAAATACTTTTGATCCCCCCTCCCCACTGTCTAGCACTGTCACACATGGGCGCTTGAATACCGAAACGTGCTGCACCAGATGTCCTACTTTGCTGAACACTTTGAATTTCACAACCCTAGCTTGCCCTTATAGCCATCACTTAGTTGTATATTACCTGTCAGGACACAGCCCCCATTGACACTTTTCCTACAAATGTTACTATCTTTTTCCACTGTCCTTGCCCTGAGGGTAGTAGTGAAGGATTTGGACTACTAATCAACAAGGCTGGCCTTTTTATCCAACATTGAACCTTTCCTCTCTCTCCTTTGAATACATTGCTACACAACTCTTTACTCCAACCCCTCACTGTCTGTCCTGCTTGTCCTAAAGGCCCCTGACCCGCTCAACATTATTTCCCATAAAGGGATCTGCTGTGTGACTCCATTGTCACTTAGGCCTTGATTGCTATCTTCCGACATTTCAACCTTCAAAATGTCTTCATTACCCATCAACTTTATCTTCAACTTTCAACTCACTGAACTCATCTACCTTATATTGATGGCACTCCATCTGTCCACTTTGTCTTATACATCAATGTTGACATTCTCCTTGCACTCTCTTTCCTCCTCTCACACTGCCAGCGAAAAAGAAGAGCAAACCTGACACCCTGGCTCCCTGCCTGATGTCAAGCCATCGTTTGCCTCTCAACATAAAATCTCCTCCACTGAAGAAGTCTTTCTTTACTTCAACTCAGCCTTCAGCTCTCCCTTTGAGCATCACTACTCTGCACTCACCTTTACCCCTTCTAAACAGTGCCACAGCTGTGGATCTCTTAGGAGATTCACAATCTCAATATTAACATTCAACTCCATTAATATAGCTGGGGAAAAATGGCTCCCTTCACTTATGTCCACCTGCAGGCATGACATATCGGTTGTGTTGACCTCTAAAAGCTACTTCACAATATTATTTCCTCAATCTGTTCCCTCATGTGGGGGAAACCACTTATGTACTTACGCCATGACAGAGTTAGGTCATTGCCTTCCCCCACTAGGTATACATTACTCTCTGAGGCCAATTATCTGGATCGGTTGTGCAAGATTCGTGACCCAAGCTCTAATAACACTTATGTACCAATGCTATGACTGAGCCTAATCGTTGCCTCCTCCAGATCTACACTACGTTATCAGTCCAGGAGATGTCAATCCTTGCTAATATTAGTAGTCAGGACAACTTACTTGCACTTATATCTTTGCTAATCCTTCTTATCTGGGCATCTATTTAGCAGAACTACCTACTGAGGGCCTTCTAGCACAAATATTGAAACAATATGATTTGGGCCAGATCTGGTTGTCATTGTCCAACAGATATGAATGTTCTCGAATCATGTGATGCTTAATCTGATCTCTCTGGGAATTGATCTGGAAACTCCTTTCAAATGGGGCACAGTAACCTTTGTATTCTGATGCTTTATCAGGCTTTATCATTGTCTCTAGCTGTTATTCACTATGCTCCCCTATCAGTTATGTGCTCCAGCTCTCTAGCACACTCAGCTCTCACAAGGAACTTCGATTCAGTTTAATTTCACAGATTCAAACAATAAGCTAAGATGGGAAGACCAACCACTCACTGTAAACAATTACCTGGGAGCAGAACATTTTGATCCAGTAGCACTTATGTTCTAACTTTACTTCCACCGTCAATGGAACACGCTCTAGAAATCAGGCATCGAAATTGGAGAGGCAAGTACCTGCAAGGGACAACAATGTGTTGTATGTAACTGTGTTAGCCAGACACAGCACAAACAACAAGGACTGGCCAGATGCTGGAACTTCAGGCTCACTGAATACCAGTCACCATATCTAGGATGTACTTGTACGCCAGTTAGTTCAGAACTTGATGCAACCACATACTGAGAACGTGCCACCAACAAGCAATTGCAGACTTTGTAAGACACAGGGATGACCACGGATGGCAATACTAAACCCGGGCTCTCGAGCACCAGCCATAATTTCTAGGATGCAGTGCTAGAACAGATAGAACTGAACTGGATGCAGCTGTACTTAAATAAGCAATTGCAGACCCAACAAGACACAAGGATGACCATAGCCTGATAGCCTAATAGCCTAATAGCCCTAAACCCCAAAGAGAGATACTGTCACCTCGACAGGCACTGGAAGGTCATCAGGAACAGGATCTCCCTCCAATACACACAGACACTCAACCACACCAATAAGCTAACTCTCGCCTCTGCACCAACAAACAATAGAATGCAGCTGTACCCCTTGATTAATTTGACCTGAATGCACACATACTTATACACCTCCATGATCACTTCAACAGTCTTTAAAATGCAGCTATAGAGAATAGAAAATATTGTTTAAAAAGGCTGTGTGATCAAAACAACCTGATGTCTAAAGTTGTGAAGGGGTCGTAGGTAGGCACGTACCTATAGTCATGGGCATATTATTGTCTATTCTCGTTTTTTTTCAGTTGGATAAGCACACCTACTTCTACAAGTCTGTTGCTAACAGCATACAATAGTGTCCTGAAGACAGTTCAGAGCATTGTATACTGTGTACCATCTAGAACACTTGATCTGAATTCATTTTCCGAACCAGAAACAATAACATGTTTGTGTCACTAGTGTGGTACTAACCTCATCATGTACAGAATTGTATGTTGTACATCTGGTACATGAACAATAGCCTAGTCTATTTGCGCCTTTTTAGTCCACTTCTTAAATGTAAATACATGTTGTTTTACCAGTGTTTTTCCCACTGTGTTGTATGTGATAAACTGGATAGTTCAACATAATCCCTAGCCTTCTGTAGGTCTGTCTGCACCTCCTGTGTTTCAAAGAGAGGGGTGCCCTTAACTCTGTCCTTTCTGTCCAGTACTCACTTACCCTCTGGAGTCGGGCCCCTCGTTAACAAAAAAGAGGGTTCTTGCCCTATTTTCTTTACTTGCTGCACATATTATACTGATCTAACACAACCACTGCACTATGCCTAGCACTAGAATGCAGCTACACACTACTCTCTCCAATAATCTGGATTACGGTCCCTGCGAACGTTCAACCCACAGCGCTTTGGAATCATTCCAATGGTAAAAAGCACAACAAAAATGACCAATAACATAACATACCATAACATAACATAATATTCATATTCCAGACCCCACAAAATCTCCACTACCCTTCCGCAATGATGGCCACATCCTTGCTCCATCTTCTCATCTCCGTCTTTTTGTGATCATGCCCAATACACATTCAAGACTTTCAAGATCCAAGATGTTCTTACCGCCCTCCTCTTACTCGCACCTCATTCTCTTGCTCCCTCTTCACCACTTATCTAAGCTCTTATCGCTTGTCTCCCATACTTCAGGAACTGGTTTAAGAGTAATTCTCCAGAAAACCAATCATGCTTGTGCTCGTGTGGTGCTTTTTCTAAAATCTAGTTCAACATATCTATCTCTCCTTACACTTAATTCTATCACTCTATATACCTCCCTGCCATGATTCAACACAGCCACATCCACCCATCCTTGAAAAGCTTTCTGCTGACCGTAGCAGCCTGGAAACTTTTGCCTTTTCACCTTTCTCCCATATTAACCCAAAGATATCAAATGGATGGTCTGTATCTACATCACCAGCTACCCGGAACTCAACAGCATCTGCAACCACCCTGATATGTATTCCACAGCCACCCTTCCATGGGAATAATGATTAAGCACATCTCTAACTTGCTCACCATTTTTCATCACTCCAAGTGAAAGTTTGTTCCCCAGCTTCCTGGACTGTCACTTCATTTCCCTCTTCCTAACCCTCTCAACACTTGGCATTCAAGAGACTCCTCTTACCTTGATTGCTTCTTTCCAAAGCTCATGTCCTTCTTCTGGTTATCACACCTCCTATTTTTTCAGGCTATCCAGATCCTTCCCCACTTTTAACCCACAGCTCTCCTTTTTAAATCACTAGATGGCACTCATTTTATGTATTCCTCATCAAAGACCCGATGCTTCTACCTCAATGAACTCTTCCAGCTCTGTTTCATTTCTTTCACATTGACTTCCCCACACCATCACCCATGGTTGGCATTTTGGAGTACTCTCCAATAAAACTAGTAAACTTCAGAAATTAATCTCCTCCACTACAAAGCATAACCTACTAAACATTAAGATAATGTGCCCCCACCTAACCTACCATGCCACTAAAACTCTCATCTCCACTTTGTTAGTCATCTCACCAACTGCACTACATTTCTCCTGCTCCTCTCTTTCTACTCCTTTGACCCTGAACAAAATTCTCATATTTACAACTCACACTCTCGGCAACATTCCTTGCTCCTCTCACACCTGTGTTCATCAACTCATGTATGCCAGGATGAGGGGAGCTGGGCAGATGTCTACTTTGCATATGGAGGTCTTGAGGCTGTTGAGGAACGAGTCAACCTCTTGGGTGGTGACGTGGCTGAATTTAAAGAGGAGGGTGCTGTGCAGTTGTATATGTGGGGGGAGAAGGGGCTGAGGCAGGGGTGTTGAGGGAGGTGCGTTTGTGCTGGATTTTGGTTTGAAGGAGGGAGATTATGCCCCAGAGGGATTACTGCACGCTATTGCACCAGACATAATCTTTGGAGACAGTGGAGGGTGGAGGGGCAGGGGACTCCAACTCTTGAAGGATTCGGAAGAGTTCACAAGAGTCTGATTTTGCGTTAGCAATTCTGGAGGAGTAGGCAGGAGCTTTGGCCAGCGGGGTGGCATTCTTATAGGCTTTAGCTCTGGGGGCAAATTTGATCTTGTTCTCAGTCGAGGGGCATGTGACCCAAGCACGTTCACCGGCCTGCTTTTTGGAGAGGAGGGTGTGGAGCTCAGGGGTGTACCAGGTGTTGGTAGGATAGGTTGGCCTGGTGGAGCATTTCTTTAAGGGTGTCCACAGCTGTGGCAAGGGTGGTGTTGAACAGGGTGACAAGTTTGTCAATGTCATTGCCAGAGGTGGTGGTGGTGTGGGGGTTGAGGAGGGGTAGGATGTGGTCGCTGGTGAGGTTTCAGGTGCAGCGGGAGTAAGTGGGTGGGGGCTGGAGAGAGGCATGGAGGGGGGCAGGTTGGCTGGTGGGGATTGAGAAGAGGATGAGGTGGTGGTCTGACCAGGCACATGGGGTGTTGGAGATGATAAGGGGATGCAGTTATGGTTGAGCAACCAGTCCAGGGTGCGAATGAGGTGGTATGAGGGGTTGAGCATCGTTTGAGAGAAGTTAAGGAAGTCCATAGTGGAGGAGAGGGATGTGGCCTCTTTGTCAGATGGGTCCCTGTATCTCAGGTTGAAGTCACCTAGGGTGGGGTTTAAGGTTGTGCACAAGGAAGTGGGAGAGGTCATCCTGAAATTAGGAGGTAGGACCTAGTGGGCCATAGATCAGATAGATGTTAATGGTGCTGGTGGCGGACAAGGAGAGCTGGATGGATAGGGATTGGCAGTTTTTGAGGGGTGGTGTGGCAGTATTGCAGATGTGGAGAGTGTCTTTAAAGATAAGTGCAACTCCATCCCCTTTTTTGGAGACACTGTCATTGCGGACAACAACAATGATGGGGGGATGGCGAGGAACGGGAGGGGCCTGCAGCGTCGACGATCCAGGTTTCGGTGATGGCCAGGAGGTTGAGGTTGTGGGATCATACGAGTTTGTGGATGTCAGCGTTGATGAGAGCACAGGAGATAGGGTGGTCTTTGGGGGCAGGGAGTGGAAGGTTGGGTGGGTGATGCAGAGAGGTATTGGGTGCCAGTGGGGATTTGTGCGCATAGGCGGGCATTGCGGGATGCTGGTGTTGGTGGCCAGTGGGGAGTTGTACGCATAGGCAGGCATTGTGCGATGCTGGCTTAGGTGGCTGGAGGCCAATATGATATATTATGTGGTATTTTTAACGCACCTGTACACAAGTGTTTCTAGGTGCAAACAGTGGGGATTCATGTGCATAGGCGGGTGTTAAGCGATGCTGGAGTAGGTGGCACAGTGGGGAGTTCTATGCATGGGTGGACCTTGGGCGATGCTGGCATAGGTGGCTGAGTTGGGAGTCATGTGCAAATGCCAGTGTTGCGCGATGCTGGTGTAGGTGGCTGGGGGCCAGTGGGGAGTCTTGTGCATATTCGGGCATTTCACGATGCAGGTGTAGGTGGCTGGAGGTCAGTGGGGAGTTGTGCGCATAGGCGTGCATTGAGGGGGGGATGGCATACGTGGGCATGGAGAGCAGTTTGACGTCAGGATGGATGTGAGAGGGATAGAGAGGTGGATGGGTAGAGGGGGTTAGTACATGGTGGGGTGGATGACGGAAGCACAATATAGGCAGATGAAGAGTAGCGAGCCAGCGCGTAAGGGCTTACCTTGGGCTTTGGGTAGAGAGTAGGCAGGTGCGAATGCCAGGGCTGGCCAATGGACTGCAGTGGTTAGGGTGGAAAGGGTGAGCATTGCGGCAGGCTGGAGGCATGCCATTGTAGTCGTGAGGATCAGGAGTGTGCCATGCACCTTTAGCACCAAACACCTGCGGCGTACAACACTGCATCTTTGGCCTGAGCAGGCTTTGCCGGAGAGGGTTCAGTAGTCTGGTTTTAAAGGCAGGAAGGTGTCAAGCATTGAGGCACAGGGTGCGTGGCGTAGTCGTAGTGAGCGTCGATCGGGCAGCATAAACTGCAGCGCACAACATCACGCCCTTGGCCTGTGCACGCTGTTCTAATCCAGGATATTCTCCATCCCCTTGACTTCCCTCCTACCCGTTGTATGTCTTGTATATTCCACTATGCCTTATAAGTAAATTATTACTTTGCTTTCTTTTAATTCTGCTCTAACATGGCTTTTCCGCAAACTCCTTCTGTCCTATTTCAATGTCCCCAATTCCTGGAATGCTCCAAACTCTTCTCTTTGGTATATTTTTTGTTTCTTTTCCAAATGCCATGATCTACCAAATCAAAAAGAAATGCACAATCAGTGGGCCAGCGGGGAACTCAATCTAGAATGTCTGAGCGTCAAACAGCATGTTTTATTAAAATGCTGTGATAGATTGGGAGGAAAAAAAACAACCAATGGGACTTGAGGATGGTGGAAATAATATAGTATTGCAGCCTTGCCATTTTGGCAAAACACCAAATTATTCCCAGATGCATAATGGAGGGCTTTTGAGAGGTAACAACAGGGCATACATACAGCGGGAAATAGGATATAGAGGGGCACAGAGGAGGGGTCCAGCTGTACCGGGTGGCGAGGAGGAGAGGGGCGGATGGCATCTAGCGAGTCAGGTGGCAGGAGGGACGTTGTGATGGCCTATGTGCTGAGGAAGAGAGACTCGAAGAGGTGGGTCTTAAATTCTTTTCTGAATTGTAGGAGATGGAGATAAGTCTGATGCTGAAGGGGAGGAGGTTCCATAGCCTTGGGGCGTAGGCAAAGAAGGCTTGTTTTCGTGTTCTTTCCCTTTTCACCTGCAGAATTCAATGTTGCATGTGTCCTGACTTCTGGTGGTGTGCTGCCTGCCAAAGATGCTGAGTTTCTCCATGAGGTCGACTGCCTTATAGATGATGCATCAATACTTGAAGGTGATTTGTGTGTGCTGTGGGAGCCAGTGCAGGTCGATTAGGGCCAGGGTGATGTGGTTGTATCTGCATAGATGCTTAATGAGGCATGCAGCTGCATGCAGGACGCTTCTCAGAGGCACAAAGGAGGATGACAGGAGGTTTTCGAGGGCTTTATTTCCCCATCCAGGTGGGATAGAACAGGTGCTTGAATGGTGGATCTAAATCTGTCCAGTGGGAGAAAGGGCTTGACTTTCCACAGGAGGGCGAGCTGACACCAAGCTGTCTGAGTATTCTTAGCTCTGTGTGTCTTGAAGAAGAGGTGTTTGTCGATGTGGAACCTGAGGAACTTGGTGAAGGAGGTGAGCTCTGATATAAAGCCATCAGAGTTCATGGCTGATAGACAGGTCTGTATGTCTAGGTGTTCGTGTTGTTGGTGAGGAGTATGAATTCGGTGTTGGAGTGGTTGAACTTCAAGTATGCACTGGACATTCAAAACTAATCATCGAGAGGCAGGTTTTGAGACTATGAATGTCCTTGATGGAGTTGATCTTGAGGTATATCTTGAGGTATAGTTTTGTGTCATTGGCATATTGGAGGATGTGGATGTTGTGTGTGGCTAGGAGGGCTCCTTGCAGCTCCATGTATAGATTGAAGATCACTGGGGAGAGGATGGAACCATGAGGGGCAACACAGGTGATGAGTAGCATTGGCGATCTAGAGAAGTCGATGTGAACAATCTGCTGGCAGTTGGTGAGGTAGGACTTGATCCACCGTAGGACAAGGTTGCTGATTCCTATGTGCTGACATGGGTTGTCCTTAAGCACCTGGTGGTCTATGGTGTTGAAAGCGGCCGAGAGGTCAAGTAAAACCAGGAGGCAGGGGCAGCCACCATTAAGGATGTTGAGGGGTAGTCGATCACCTGTATGGTTGCTGTCTCCATGCTGCATCTGTGTCTGAACCCAGATTGTTAGTTTTGGAGGAGATTTGTTGGTGTTGATGTATTGCTGCAGTTGTGTGTCTACCACTTTCTCGATGATCTTACCTAGCAAAGGAGATGGGTGATGGGGCAATAGTTACCTAGGTCGTCTGCATCCAGACTGGGTTTCTTTACTAGAGGGAGGATTTGTCCTGTTTTTAGGGTTGATGGGAATGTGCTTGAGTTGGGGAGCTGTTGATGATCTCCAGGTAGGGAAGGAGTGCTTCGGCTTGGAGGGTCTTTAGGATGGATACTGGGAGGATGTTGTCTGTAAACAATGTGGCTTTGAGGGTGGCCAGGGTTTCTACCAGGTCCTCTGTTGAGAGTGTACAGGGTGTGGAGATTTCACGAGGAGGGAAAATAAGGTGGGTGTCAACACATGAAGGGAAGGGTATCATCACCCACTCCCGAACCACAGAAGCCAAATGAGTTCGACCCTCCTACCATGGTTCGAACAGGTTCCTGATGGTAGAACTTCCAGGTGACCCCGTACCAGCCAGTGAGGGGAGGAGGGATTAGGGAGATGTTGAGGATAAGAAGGGGGAATTAGGGAAACCAAAAAGAGGATAAGGGTAACAAGATTGGATAGTTAGAGGGAGGTTAGGGAAAAGACGAACCTCAATACACTTGATACACTGTAATAACCATCCTAGAAACCTGACCTTAACTATTCCTTAACAACCTGAAAGTTACCTCCTAAGAACTCCTAGCATAATAACTCCCATGCACTTCACCATGAAACATATATCTCAGACACTCCCAACAGACATTGAGCATGAAAAGCACATGGTTGTGGACTGAGTGGCAACATGAACACAGTAAACAAATGGAAAATAAACAACTGTGGGGCATTCCCCAACATGATGCACAGCACTCATGGCCTAACAGGCAACATGAATCATGAAAGACAAGTGACACAAAACATGAAGGGAGCAGCAATTTATGTCTTCAAACACTCCTTCCATGTTCCTGATAACATGTTACAGTCACACGCTCATAATGAAACCTGTGTTTCTCTCCACACATTGTGCTCATTAGTTCATATTCACGTGCGCTGAAAACACAGTTCATTACATTCACACCCAACAGTAATCTGAGCGTCTTTCATAAAGCAATGTTTGTAACAGTTGTACGTATGTTGTTTTCGAAAAAAATAGGGAGGACATAAAATGTGGCAAAATCACTTAACTGAGGTCCGGGATCCCCATGAGGCTGCGCAGACGATGCTGAGTACGTTGGTAAATACTTGGAGCTGAACGCTGTCACTGCCGCATGGCCCAGGTCGCTCCTCGCAGCTCTCCTGCTCCAGCTTCCTACGCCGCACCGTCGCAATCGCCCATACCATAATCTCCAACAATAATCTGCACCTGGTGTGGGCAGATGGCGGTCTTTATGCCAGCGGCAGCTACGCAGTGTACGCACCGCCACGCCCTTCCCAGAACATCGGAACTGTAGTCATCGCACGGCCCGACTACCATCACACATTCAGGTTGCTCCACTTGCCACTAGCCCCTTCTCTTGACAGCAGGTCTGTGGATACAGAACTGGTGTCTATATGCTGGTGATTCTTGCTGATTTTGTCGATGAAGAAGGTGCTGATGGCAGCAGATTTTTTTGATGGCGTGTGGTTTGGCAGGTAGTGTAGCAGGTTGATGCAGTGCTTGACAACTTTGAAGAGGGCTCTACTTTTGTTGTCGCCTTCTGCTATGGTATTCTGTTAGCTGGAAGCCTTGGCTGTGTTGATTAGTTGTCAGCAGTTGCTCTTAGTTCCTTGTGGAGCACCAGGTCAGAAGCGGCTCTGGTGCCAGGTTTTCTCTTGTTTCCTGATGACTCTGTTGATGAGGTTGAGCTCTTGCATGTACAGGGTGCTGACGGTCTCAGTTTGCAGGTGCGTTGTTTCAGAGGCATTTGCCGTTCAATGGAGTCTGAGTGGGTGGTGTTGAGTGCTTCAGTAAAGATTTGCAGTTCAGTTGGGTTGTTCAGTCCATGTAAGGTGGAGTTGTGCAAGGTCATCTATGAGGACTTCTACCGGGAAGTTCATGAAGGCCTGAAGGTTGTCTGATGAGTTCTGCTGGGAATGTTTGACTGGAGTGGTGTGCAGGATGTTGAAAGCCATGGCTAGGTGTTCAGAACAATTCAAATGGGGGAGGAGTGCAGTAATGGAGGGAAGACAGTGCAGTGATGATTAGGTTGAGGATGTTACCTTTCTCATGTGTTGGGTCTTCCATGTGCTATGTGAGGCTGAGGGTGTCAAGAAGGCCAAGGAGAGCTTCTTCATCGGTTTGGTGGCCTTGTTGCCTGCGAGGTTGAAGGCGCCTAAGAAGATGTTGTTGGGTGCATGAGGGACGTGGTGGTGACCAGGTCAGTGAAGTCTCCAATGAAGGTGGTGTTGGGTTTGGGTGGTCTGTAGATGAGATGGATGGTGACTGTGTCCATCAGGAAGAGTGGCAAGTGGCAGGAGCGGACGTTCAAAGGAGCCAATGTTGTCAATGTCAAAACTGGTGTAGGGCCACAATGTCTTGTGGATGACTGCGATGCCTCCACCTGTCTTGTTCGGCCGGACTCTGCGTTAGATGCTGTAGTGTTTGGGACAACCACATCTAGGATGTGACTGTAGGTGAGTGTCAGCCAGGTCTTGGTGATGAAGGTGGCATCAAAGTTGTATGTCAGTGTGACGCCAGCGAGGTCTGCTGCATAGGTGATAGCTGAGCGGATGTTGGCGAGCAACAACCTCTGTGTTGTGGATGACAAGGGGGAGCTGATGGGCTTGGGGATGATGTGGATGAGGTTTCTGCATTGCGGAGTCCATGGACCTCATTACAACCCTGGTGTTAAGGGGTTAACAGCGCCGTAAAAGGCTGCGGTGCCGTTAAACCCTTAACGCCCGATTCACACTTTAACGCTTCCCCATTTCCATTGTGCCCTATGGGCCAAAAATGGGAATGGGGAAAGGGCCATGGTGAATGGAGAATTACCGCCCCACCAACCTTGTAATGGGGCGGTAATTCCGCCATCCACCATGACGGAATCCGGCATGGACCATGGTGCTAATAGCACCATGGTCCAACGCCAGGGTCGTAATGAGGCCCATGCCTTAGAGAAGAAGTGATGTTGTTGATGCTGGCATTGCCTTGTGATGGTGGGGATGGCCTGTGGGGACAGAGGGAGACAACACATGTCAGTACATGCTTACCTGCCCTTTTCTTTGCCTTGATCTAAGAGTTAAGAGCAGAAAGGAAGAGGCAGGACTAAGATGGTTGGTGGGGCTTAGGTCATGTGACCGAGATCCACTTGCACCTTCTTACTAACTGCATCAGGGGCTGCTTAAGTAGGGAAAAAGGGTGTTAAAGGTGGATGACACCAACAATTTAAAGTGATTGGCAGGTGGGAAAGTATTAGGCCACATGATCTAGATCCCCTTGCACCTGCTCACCAACTTAATATTCAGTAACACACCACACTGCAACATCAGTGCCTTAAATGCTTAAATTCCCTGAATTGACAATGACAGCCTCTTCCCTCCCAAAGTGTTATTCCCCTCAGTATTTCAAAAGGCGTTTTTCATTTGTACCGCTACCTTTTATAAGGGCCACCAAAAGGTATTATCATGTCAGTGTTAAAGACTCTTTCATCTTATTTCCTTTGTTTTAAAGTTATTCACTTATTTCGCAAAGTTTTCTTTTACTGGTAATGCAGTCTATTTTTCTCCTCTGCTCCAATATTTGTAATCTTGGGCGCAACTCACTCGACAGTAAACTACCCTTTCTTTGCTTCTCTTCTTTTAAATAATTTTTAATTGGATTGTCCCACAATGAGGATACAAATCATTTAGTATACATTCAACAAATCAAATCTGAGCCAAAATATTTTGTTGTGAACAAGATTGTTTACGGCATAACCCAGCTGCAAGCAACCGTGAGAGGACTTCCTTAGCTGATTGGAGTGGAAGAGAGAGAGAGAGAGAGAGAGAGAGAGAGAGAGAGAGAGAGAGAGAGAGAGAGAGAGAGAGAGAGAGAGAGAGAGAGAGAGAGAGAGAGAGAGAGAGAGAGAGAGAGAGAGAGAGAGAGAGAGAGAGAGAGAGAGAGAGAGAGAGAGAGAGAGAGAGAGAGAGAGAGAGAGAGAGAGAGAGAGAGAGAGAGAGAGAGAGAGAGAGAGAGAGAGAGAGAGAGAGAGAGAGAGAGAGAGAGAGAGAGAGAGAGAGAGAGAGAACAGGACAGGCTGGCGATTTGGATAGGAAACCCATTCATCACATATGGACATACCATAGACATATCCTATCAAGCAGCAAGTATAGGACCAGTGTGTAATGGAGAGTAAAGCTCTCAATCTTTCAGACGCAATTCATTAGGCATTCAATTTACTTTCTGTAACCAAGGCTCTGCAACATCAAATACATTCTGAGCCATTGGCCTGAGGGCATGTCCCATTTGACTCATAAAGCAAGAGGAAGGCGTCCACCCTTACCGAGCTTTCCTATTCCTCACCCCTTCTATTGGAACAGGGCGATGAGTGAGCATCCAAAAAGTCTGCCACATGGGCTCAGGATCGGTCCTACTTGGGAAGTCGTTTGGTGGATCGCAGCAAAGCAGTGAACTAACGGATTCTAATATGACAGCTCATATTGCTTCAAGTAGCTGTTCTTCTGATGTTTCTATATGAAAACACCCATATAGATGACATAGAGTGATGCACCAGTGCGACTGATATGTCTGCATGCAAGAGGCATGGTAGTCTTTGGTGCTGCATTTATTATTTTCTCCACTTGGGGATTTTGCTATTTGGTGGGCAGCCCGCTTCACATCTTTACATAGACCGCTCTCTCAGAATATGCTTTCTGCTTAGTTTGGTTTGGTTACTGCTTCAGGAAACCTTTCTAAGTTAATTTACATTTTACTTGTGGCCACAGATTGTTGGAACCAATATCATATATTGCAGTTTTGCAGTCTTCTGCACTGTGCTTAGTTTAAGTTAACTTTGATTCTTTTAGCACCCATTCAATGTCCTGGTGCCACATTGCTTTTTAGTAAATGTGTGTGCCAGGTCTTTGCAGCTCAATGCACAAAGGCAGTTTCTGGAATAACATGTGCAGGACACATGCATATGATGTTGTTCTTAGTGTACCAGATCATCCTAACCTTCCTGTATCCCGATTACTTACTGCCCATGTCAATAACTCCCAAATGGCCTCTCCTGCCTCCCTCAGCAAATCGCCATTACCCTTACGTCTGCCCTGTTTACAGTGGCTTAAGAAAGTGTCTATCTTGGGGTCCTGCCAACAAAGGCGTCAGACATAAACAATGTCTGCAGGTGTCTTCAAACAGGGGTTCCACTGCACATCTGGGATGTTCACTCCTTTTTTCATTTTTGATGGAGATACAGAGCCTGATCCTCAAAGATGTGCATTTGAGCACATGAGAAGATTCCTGTGAACATCTCAGCACTTGCTACCTTATCACTGATTCACAAAGTCTGCAACCAGAACATATAAGGAGATGCCTGTGCATCTTTGAGATGCACTAGCGAATGCACAACCCAGAGATGTGCTTGAGGGCACATCAGAGATACCTCTCCAGATTTGCTCCATTGTTAGGCTTTGTGAATCAGGCATAAGGTAGCAGATGCGAATAATCAGTAGTATCTCCTCATACGGTCCAGTGGACTGCTTTGAGAGTGAGGCCCAAAGACATTTATTTTGCAAGAATATCTCAGGGGCCACTGATCATCAGGTTATTGCAATGTGGGGTCTGTTTTCTCAGCAATCCAGCTTCACCCTCTTGCGGCCCTGCAGACTATACACAATGCTACACTTAACTTTGAGACATAGAAAAGCTCACCCATATATATGCACATACAGGAGTAGCTTGTGTCATAAGGTGCCTTGTGGTTCCTTCGCTTTTCTGATAGGTAAGATATGATATGATAGGTTATTTATAACGCACTTATTACCAAGAGGATTCTAAGCGCGGACTCGGGAATCAAACCTGTGTTGCTCTGTGTTGTCTTGCTTGCGAGGCGAGCACGTTGCCTATGAGCTATCCTCCCAAACTTTGATCATAGTGTGATAGATTTCATCAAATAAATTCAAATATATTCTATCTGCAGAGATGCCTGAAAAATGGTATAAAAGGTTCCATTGATCTGCGTGTCACATCCAAGCGATGCACCAAGCTTCATTACATTTTTTCAGGAGGTTTTATGGCAAAATAGATTCGGTTATTTTGTTCCCGAGAACATCTTTATAAGGCAAATGGACAGTTAGTAACCAGTTTCAGGGCAGACCGCCCCTGGGGAAAGGTGGGCTTTATGATTCTCCAGCGAAGAACTGCTCACTCTGCTTACATTGACAGAGTGGTTCCTCGCTGGGATTTTAAAATGTCAGAACTACTCAACCTGGCAGTCGTGATAACTTGAAAAAAGTAACAGTTGCGTTTTACAGACCATTTGCTCATTTCAAAAATCAGTGGCAAGATTCCCTTACATAAACAACACTGCATCAACGCCGCATGCAGCAAAACTGAATCCATTTTTTCCCAACAAAATCGCAATCAGGTGAGTAGCACCTTTTATGTTAAAACAGGAAGTTCTCTCGAGCGGTACATCGCAACGAATGAAGCATGTATGTCTGCAACAAAATAAAGCACATGTGGGCAGAGTAGTATGCTTAGCGGCAGCCATGTTGAATGAAGTCAAATTATCCTGATCAATGTTCTCAGCAAGGGACTGGACAGAGATAACTCCGCAATTTAAGATCAATGTATGCGATTGGTTTGTAGGAGTCCAACTGACTTAAATAAGCAAGTAATTCAGGAAAATGTTAACCTTATCTGGATTATTAGTTATGAATTTAGATAGCAAGTAAGCAGGGGTATTCCTGAGGCAAGCAGTGGTAATGTAGCAAGAAGAACAACCTTGTGAATTCCGCAGTTATTCGGCGAAAAAAGGCTTGGTAAATGACAAAGATGATTAGATACATTGCAAAAGAGTAACACAGTCCATGGATGCCCCTTGCCCAAGGCACCTCTTGAGCACTAAGCGCAGCCCTGAACATGGTGTCCTACTCAGGGCTCAAGTTGAGGGTACATGCGGGGGACGGAGTCCATCCACTTTTTTACAGAGGGTGGACTCAGCCCTCACCCCCCCCACCCACCCCAGCTAAAATTAGAAACATTGAATGTCTTATTGGAATGTATTAATTAAACCCGACTTCGGGGATGGGAACGCAGTTGTCAGGTTTGCAGGCTGGACACTTCACCACTGCACTATATAGAACCTGATGAAAAATAACAAACTAAAGGTGAAATATCCCATTTCGGTATTGCAGGTCCCAAGGAAAAACATTTGTACTGGTAATTGGAGTTTAAAACATGCACACATTTTAAAGTTTTCAAAAACACTATTAGAAGAAAATATCCTCTCTTGGTTTTGTGGGTGTGTTGTTTTTTATGAAAGGCAAATGCCATTAGTTCTGTGCAATTTGGGTTGTTATGCAAAGCAAATTTAATGAAATGTGCATAGTTCACCGTGATATGCTAATTTCTGGTGACGTCACATCCCATTGCTTTTGTTGATGAGTCCCCTCACTTTGATTTTTAGGACTTGAGCCCCTGGTCCTACTACTGAAATAAAATAGAGAACAAAATTGAGCACCTCCATAGAGTTGCAGGTTGTTTTTTTTTTTTTTTACATAATGGGGCTTTGTAAAAGTGTGTTGCCAGTGTGAGAGTGCTTATGCTAATGTGGGGCTTTCGCCTGTCAGTGATTGCTCCGGAGTTGGCATTTGAGAGGTGTGGGGACGGTGGCATGGGCTACCCCTTCCTCTCTCTGAGGTTGTACTCTGCATGTGTGCCACGATCCAGTCAAAGGGACCGCTCTTGCCGTTTGTATAGCAACCTGTTTGATCCAGGTGCAAAGTCCACACATTCCCATAATGCAATTCACTAAGTTTCAGACATGACGCATGTCATGAGTCTTTCAGTATTAGAATGCACACACTAAACAAATGATAATGATGATGATAGTGGCTAAAATGGTGGTTACCTTGTTTAGCTACGTTTTGACATTGTATTCAAAGACCAGAGGTATCATATTATGTTTTCACTATGTATTTACATGAGGCAGGAGCAAAGTTAATACATAATAAACGACCTTTAGATCCCAGGAGCAAATGGAAGTAAAGAACCAACATCATTTATGCAATAATCCACTAACAAGGGGGCAATTCTGGTGCCAAGGCTAAGCCCCTAAATAGTTTTTTTTTTTTTTTGTGGGCTATCAGGTGTCACTTGCGACTAAATGATTGCATTAGAGTACAGATAGGGAGACATACTATATGAGGAGGAACACACAGTTTGTAGGTGTTGCTTGGTTATTTGCCCACCCACTGACTGGCCAAGACCATGCTAATCCCTACGGTAATTCCCACCATGTTCCTACCCCACTCAAAGCACCTCCTCATGGGAACACTTTGTGCTTGCTTTAGCCAAGCTTTGGCACCACACTTTACAGCCAAAGTGCCTGCCAGTGTTTTCTCAAGGCACTCTTTTTAGAGTTAATGACTTGATTAAAGTTGTGAACCGGATATTGCTCAAATAAAAATGTCTTACCAGGCCTGCCTTCAGCCACTCGATTTATAAGCACTTTGCGTGTACTTTACCGAAGTCCTGTTGAAAAAATAAATAGCAAATCCAGGCACAGCTATTAGATGCCTAGGCACTCGCACCATTTTTGACTTGCTGCTCTCGCACAATTTTTCCACCTGCTACCATCAATGGCCAGTTAATACCACTGTGCCTGGCAAGTGCCTTTCAGATGCGTACACCCCCTGCTTCCCTTTTCTTTCCTGTTGTTCAATGTGACTGTTGTTTAAAGCAAGCTCTTTTTGTGTTGTAGAGGAGGTCCCAAATATGGCCTGCACTCCAGCCACTCATGTCGAAATGCCAGAAGCATACTCGCCAAGATATGTGACATATAAGGAGCAAATGAATCAACAGAGAGCCACGGTGCGGCTCTGTCCAGTACCCATCAGAGGGATATGTATACCTATTGAAGCACCAATAACCAGACAACCGTGGGCTGCAAGGTATCCACTGAGACAACCATACCAGCAGATGACACGATACGAAGACTATTTACAGACTGTCCCCGAGAGGCCCACAGAACCTTAATGGAAGGCAATTGGTGACGATATAAGAGCCTAGATGTGACGTAAAGACAACCATAAAACGACAAGCAAAGGAAAGTACACAAGGACGAACTGTAAAAGAATAATGATGTGACAAATGTGTAAGAAGATACCACGTTGCAGCACAAAGAACGTACCCAGGATCGAATCGTGCAACTGACTGAATGCATGTAAATAGGCTTGGAATGCAAGAAGCTAGGTAAACGACACTGCTTGCAATGCTTAGTAGAAGAATAGAGCGGCATGCGCCAAATATATCTCTACCTCAAAGAAGCATGCTATATGAGTGCGACTCCATTTTGTAAAGCAGAACTAAGCCCAGGCTGCAAGGGGGCCATCAAAGCCGAGATTCATATTCCAGCTAAAGCCAGAAGGGAAGAGCGGAATCGAAACTCAGCAAGAAGTAGCTCATGCTTGGGAATTTGAGGTCTACTCCGGAAGGGAGGAGAGCGGCTACTCTGAAGACTCAAAACGTCAGAGCATGACTGCCAGCCAGTGAAGGTCAAGATAAGAGGCCCCAGGCAGGTGGCTGGGCTGAACAAAGAATCAAATATACAAAAAGAAGGGAAAAGAAGCAGATTCACGGTGAACAGACACGTGACCAGCCAAAGGCAAAAAGGTACCAATGTCTGGTGACACCCAGAACTCGAGGATGCCATAACATTTCCTGATAAGAAC
The DNA here is from genome assembly GCF_040938575.1 of Ambystoma mexicanum. Taxonomy (NCBI): domain Eukaryota; kingdom Metazoa; phylum Chordata; class Amphibia; order Caudata; family Ambystomatidae; genus Ambystoma; species Ambystoma mexicanum. The sequence continues at coordinate 929,029,491 of NC_090921.1, read as the reverse complement.
TACAGTTTCAAGGCCATCCTCAGCCAACTAATTGACACATAGCCCTAAAGGTACTGATTGATGGAAGGGAGGCAGGGCCAATCTTGGGGCACTCCACATCTGGGTGTCTATTCTGCATGCTGCTAATTAAAGTGGAGATTTATGTCTAGGGGTGTAACCAACCCAATCACAATGTATCAAATAATCTAGGGTCCTATAGCTTGTAGAACCAATAATACATCATAGTTGTAGTGACGTCTATCACGAGTGATGTAGTGGGATGGGCATAGATGCCCAATCATTAAGAATTATCCAATACACATGCTCTGTTACCATATACAGATATAGCACCTATACTTAAGTTACCTTTCCGACCAACAGAAATTGCATGACAAACTTATGAGTTTTGCACGTCAAATGATGATGAATTTTGCCCATAAACGTTGCTGACCCTCATTATAACCCCGGCGCTAAACCATGGCGCTATTAGCACCAAGGTTGGTGCCGGTGTTGTAACGAGTCCAGCATGGTGGAATGGGGAAATACCGCCCCATTCCAAGGTTGGCGGGGCGATAGTTCCCCATTTCATCATGGCCCTTCCCCATTCCCATTTTTGCCCCATAGGGCTCAATGGGACTGGGGAAGGCGCTTAGTATGGTACAGCAAATTGCGGTACCGTAATTAGCACCGAGGTCCCTTTGCGGCACCCTACTTTAACGGCTGGTAAAACCAGCCGTTAAGGTCGGGTCCCGCAAAGGGACCTCGTAATCAGGCATTAAGGGTTTAACGGCGCCAACACCATTTACGGCGCCATTAAACCCTTAACGCCAGGGTCGTAATGACCCCCGCTGTCTGAATGAAGAAGTTGGGAGTTGAAGCGAGACAGGTGATTGCACCATTGATGATTACCATTTGTTTCCCTGTTTTTTGTACTTATCATTAAACGGACTTCCCTTTGCCAAACCTTTGAGTTGTCCTTATTGAAGTGTGTCGGAGTAAATGAATCCTGCACCCTACCATTCTCAAGGTGCAGCTATCTTGTCTTACCGTACTAGAGGGTGAGTTCTGACCTATGGGCCCGTCAGAGGATGCCCTCCTGTACACTTGGTAGCATGAGGATGGTTCGACCATCAACTATTGATTGATTAATAATAAGACACCCATAGACCGACGGCACAAAGTAACTCTAGGCCTTCGGTAATATCACGACTCCTTCGCCATTCGTCTGAGTAGACTGAGAAGCTTCCAGTGGACAATGATAGAAGTAAATCCATCAAATCTGCAGTAGGTCTGAAGGAATCTGCCTTTCCAAGCATAACCCTTCTCATTCCCACGGGCAGCAGATCAGACGCAAGAAAAGACCGCAAGAGGCAGTAACGACAGAGGGGCTGGTGATCCCGAAGTTCCAGAGAGGAAAAGATGCGAGCGGTGAGTGAAACAATGAACTCATAACTTTGGCAAAATTCTTGTAGGCATTAGAACAAGTAAGGGAAAGGTAACAGAGGGTGTTGGATAAAAATAAAAATAGGTAGATGTAGGGAAGACTATATATATATATATATATATATATATATTCAGTGAAAAAACTTTGTTAAAGGGACGTTATGGTTAAGTTGCGCTACTAAAAACCTATGAAATTCAGTGAAAAAACTTTGTTAAAGGGACATTATGGTTCCAAGTAAAACCGAAAAACCCTTGAAATTCGCCAGTTATGGTAAGCTAAGCAACCATAACTGGCGCCACCACCGTGCACTGCTAAGACTAACACCCAGGACATCAAAGATGACATCACAAATTTTAATTAGTTCAGGACCCGAACAGTGTCCGTAGACCATCAACGCGCATGCGCTAGCCAATCTCTGTGCATTTGGTGTCCTGCGGACATGTGCTTCCTTCGCGGACTTGTTCGCAAACGGATCATATGACCGCGCCCACGCTGATCGCGTGTTCTGAATGAGGACACTGCTTGGGTCCCCGAACAAATTAAAAATACATTTTCAATTAATCCATAATATTTTTCAATAAAATCTCACCATGGCACAAGTCCCACATAGTAATCCTGAGTTTCTACATACCTTTTGAAACTTTTCAAACTTTTTTTTGTGTTCGATCTGTCCGCAGACAGCGCGCATGTCCGCGAACCGCGCACAAGCACCCCTATAAAAGACCACGCCCTAGAGCTTATTCTCATTGTGTTTCTGGCTATTCTTCAGAGCACAGCTATTTCTCCAGCAACTTTCTGATTACACCATCGAGATGGCATCCCTGGCTGCAGAACTGCCACCTGGTGCTGCACCTGCTTCAGCACCACCCCCACCCCCTCCATCACCACCACCTCCCCAAGGGCCTGAAGAGGGGAACAGGAGTGAGGATGCAGAGGAGGAAGAAGAGGATGATGGGAATGAGGTAGAGGAAAACCCTACTACTCGCACTAGGCGTGAGTCTTGGGTGTGGTGGTTATTTACCATTCATGGTAATGTTCCTAAGGCTCGTGCGAACCGTGTTACCTGCAATGAGTGCAAAATGATACTCAGTCGCGGGAAGCACGGTAAGTACAGCTTTGGGACCACTACTATGAAGCGACACCTGAGGTCATTTCACTCTGGGGCTATTCGCAGGGTTGTACCTTGCGAAGAACGTAGCAGGTTGATTTCCTCTACTTCATCCTCTGTTTATGATCCTGTCACCACAAGGACCACCTCTGTGGGACAGCGTCTTCCTCAAGCTGCCTCACAGGCCATACAGAATGCTGATGACCCTTACCTTTCAAGGGTCACAGTTGTATTTATGTACTGTGACACAGTACTCTGCAGGGGGGAGCGACTTCGTAGTGCTTTTGAGACTATCGTCTTAGAGCACGAGAAGATCTGCTCACTACCCAAATAAAACACACTCTACATCTTCCTCTCTCAGCTCGCCCTTTCTGATCCCTGTGGTTGGTGTCCCCCCTTTACCTTCCTTTCCCCTCCTCTCCTAGTGTGTCGTGTATAAAAAACCCAAAAAAAATACAAAATATCAAAAATCAACAAAAAAATAAGGCTCTTTTCAGAGCCGCCTTTCACAGTTAAAAAATAGAAGTGAAAATAAATGAAGCAGGGCCCTTTGTATTTTTTAGAAGTCCGCGGACAGTTTGCGAACATTTAAAAAATTGGGTTGCTACCCCATCACAAACATTGCAATTTTCTCTGGGAAGAAGTGGTGGCTCTGAAAAGAGCCTTTGGGTGGTGTTTGTAAGTCAAAAATTATAAATGCTTAACACCTACTTCAAAATGGTTGTTGTAATTCCAAAAAAGGTCGCAATGCATTTTGTACATTTCTCAGAAAAATCTGATTGCCAGCATAAGTAAGATGGACTCCATCTCTGCGAAAAATGTATGTACTACGAAACATAATATTTTCATTGTGAAAAGAGGACATGCCAAAATCTCTTAGAAAGGCACAAACAGCCTTATTAACATTGCGCCTTGCTTTTTCCATTTGTGGACCAAATGAAGAAGAACGAAGCCACATTTGTCTCTGCGCAATCCGTGAAAATATCACTTGAGAATTAGGAAACATGTCCATGACCTTCCCAAGTCCTTCTTTCATAGCAAATTTCAAGAAAATTCCAGTCACATGCCCTAAACTGTTCCCTCCACAATGAATTACAATTATGTCTGGATGTTGCTCTGTCTCCAAAGTAGCACAGAGATGTAGCAAATTCAACCACTTCATTCCACGTACTCCATGTCAGTGTACTTCCACATGTGGGAATCCAAGATCTACAGCTACTCCACAGCTTTCTGCACGCACCTTCAACCAATGTATCCACGAATCTCCCAAAATCCAAACAATCTGTTTTCTGAAACACACAGCCATAGCTATCTTTTGTTCTCTCGGCAAAAAGAGTATCTTAGAAACTCTCTCCTGGCACAACACACCCACTAAACTTTCCTGACCAATCCCTTTCAGTGCTTATTCTCATTTGCATGACTTCTGAACCCAAAAATCCCCTGATGTAACTCCCGAAGTCCGCGAACTACCGCCATGTCCGCGGACATATCGTAACATATCGTAACATGAACAGCCCTTCTAACATTTCCACTTCACTCTCTCTGCCATTCCCTCATTGGATGTAGCTAAAAAATCACATGACCATGCACCAATCACATTCAATACCTCTAGATCTAACTGCATCATCATAGATCAGCACTGCAAATGTACTGTGAATCTCTCTGAGTATCATTGGCAAGCACCATCTACCAGAAATACTGTACAAGTCTCCAAGATTTCTACTTGCAGCTTCATGCATATCCATATGCATGAACACAAACTTCAGGTATGCATATTTTCTGTACAGTAGATGAACACATTTTCAAACAGACCTTTAGCTTGTGTAATCTGTAAAATGAATTTACTGTATTTTTTTCAATATCCTAAAATCAACTATGACTTATAAACCTTTATACTATTTACTTTCTTTATACCCACACATTCAATCATGTTAAACTAACATTTTTTAAATGAAATATATAGACTACATATATTCAAACAAAATTGCATGCAAGCACAATCTATGTTTAAATCTTTAAAAAAATACTTATACAATTTCATATTTATTTGTTTTTATTTATTTATTTACTTAATTACTTTAATTTAGACATGACATTGAGGCGCTATTACCTAGAACAGCTTACTTACAAAAATAGTGGTATTCACTAGCATATTATAAATTTCACAAGACATAGTATAGATATTTTTTTTTGCTACAGTTAGTCATTCAATACAATTTGTTCATTAAGAACATATGATATGTACTGAACTGATGCAATGTATCTTATGTAAATAAATTAGTTTAATGGTTTTGAAGAAGGCACTGAGGATTTCAATTTAAAAAATCAATATCTAAATTAAAATCAGCGCTAAATACAAACAAAGTTACTAATTTGAAGCTTTTACAATTGCAGTGAAGACCAGTCTCCTGAAAAGAAACAGCCGAATTCGAAGAACAAAGAAGAACTAAGAAGTTACCTGTTAATTTAAGAAAAAAAGTAAGTAGAATATCACCATAATATTTGTATTATTAATCAAACATACTATAACGTTAAGACAAGCTATTTTTGTGCCTAAAAATAGAGATTGTGTACCATTTTGTCCAAAAATCTCCATGCTTAAACAGCGATTTACAGCCAGAATTTCCCACAAATTCCTATTTTTGGACACCCAAATTACCCAACTGAACCGCTACAATTTTCATATTATAGAACAAACAACTGTTTTAATTGTATACATTAGATTTACTATTTGTACTTTTCCACACCACTAGCTTACTTTTTTTTTGTCATCTGAACCCCAGTTTAGTAACACATAAATTCAAGAATACCTATCCGTACTAGTTGTAGTTCCCAATGCACAATCACACACCATTACATACATCTTTATCATCTTACTCAAACACTCCTGCACACAGCACACATACATTCCAGAACACCCCAACCCATATCTTCTTTATTTTTTTCAACAGACCCTACAGAATGCCTACCAAAAGTCAAGTCCGTAGAAAGCAACGCAAAAGTAGAGCAAATGAAAATAAAAGTGTCCAACATAAGCATCCATCACTAGCAGAAGTTGTAAAAAAAAGTTGAAACAAAACAGCTAATACAGTCATTTAGTGAAACACAAGAAGTTTCAAGTACAAAAACTTTGCCTCATCTATCAAAATGTAAAACAAACCAAAAAACAATTAACAGAAAATCAGCTATCACTACAGATAAAACTACTTCTTCAAATTTTAATATAGTGTAAAGTAAGCATACCAAGAAAAGTATTTTAGCCAAAATGTACCATCACAAAGTCCTTCAAAATCTTATAAAAACAGGAGAGAAATCAGGTTCAATGCTTAAAACCTATCGTAGGAAATTAATCTTAGAAGCGTTGATGGACAGTGCAATTCTTCTGAAAAGAAAGTTATTTATTTTACTGTTAAACAAAATGAAACCACTAACAAAACTAATAACTAAATTACAAAAAAGACTTCTCAATAAGCGAAATGTCAACAGAAAGAACTTCTTAAGTATCTGCGGAGGTGAATGGAATCACACTATGAGCACAGAACCATATTTTAATGAAGAAGCGTACAAACAAAAGTAAACAAATACAATTGCCATACATAGCAGTGGTCGAGGTTATGAAAAAGTGAATAATACCATAATGGAACAAGAAGTACTCCTTACAAAAATATGCCCTGAAAACTTAGAATTACCCCTCCATTCAACTGAATCAGAACGTCTAGTGTACAAATGGCCATGCATGTCAATGTGTAACATTCCCAAACAATGTTTCAAATCTTTACGCCAATTCCTCAATAAATATGTAAAAAGCAAAGACAAAATCAAAATTAAATTACTGCAAAATATGGATACCTGTCCAGTGCGCAAGTACACAGGACTACAAGGACATTCATTGGCCTGCATTACAGGACCTACTTGTAAAACCACTTTCCATGATATCAAAAGGATATCAACACATCATTGAACTATAAGAAATCTAGTCTATAAACTGTACTATGCTAAAAGTCCTGCTTTAGCACTAGCAAAGTTAAATAACATCCTTCTACATAGCACAGCAAAAGACCTACTTGCAGAAATTCACTATATCCAGAAAAAATATTTTGTAAGTGAAAGCCATTTACAGAATGAAATAGCTTTAAACCAATTAAGCAACAATTCTACATATGGCAACCTTTTGCTAAACACATACAAAAAAGAAATACTAAAATTTAAAAGTACATCAGCTGAAGTACCAAACCATGTATGTGTATGTTGCCGTAGAACATTTTATAAAAGTAACACAAAAACTGTAGACCTATCATACAAAATAGAAGACAATGAAGATTCTAAATGGTTTGAATTAGCTCTCTACCTTGTAGCAGAAAACAAATACGAAATAACTGAGCCCTTAATTCTTTGCAGTTATTGCACTACAAAACTTGACAACAACCAAACTCCTTCACGTGCTATCACAAATAATTTGGAATTATACCCAGTACCAAAACCCCTACAAAAAGTTAATTTATATGAGAGCATCATAATTCAAACAGTACACCCATTTCAAGCAATAATACACCGTCAACCAAAAACAGCAAAATTACCTCCCTCTGAATTGGTAAAAGGCATTTGTGGAAAAGTAGTTTATTTACCATTAGATCTAAAAGAAAATGTGCATACTCTAGGAGTGCAACGTCCAATGCAGCAATCTTTAATTATCTTAGTAAATGGAGTACCTACAAAAGACAAAAAATATGGGAACAGCTGGTAGATTTATATAAAGTTAGACACGCCTTCCAATATCTTAAAGAGAATAATGAATATTACAAAGAAATAAATATTGAAGAAAACTTGAAATATACAACTGAAATAATTCAAGAAACACAAGAAGCTGGTCAATTTGAGCTACTAGATCCTGCTACAATATCAAATACTTTAGACCATTATACAATTCATCCTTTGCACTGTAATGACACCGTAGAAGATGTACTGGAAACTTACCAAATGCGTCAAACAAAAGGATCGCCAATCAGCATATGGGAAAAAAGTATTAAAATATCAGCTTCAGAATACCGCTCATTACGGATGTATTCTGAAGATCCCAGATTTAGACAAAATGTGGAATACATATTCCACCTACTCTTTGAAAGTGAACTAGCAACTTTATGTTACGGAGTTGCACACATATTAAAATCAGGATCACACTTTCAAAATATGACAGCTACACAATTATTAGAAAAAGTGCAACAAAAGGATGAGGTTTTACAATCAAATATTACAAATCTGTTAGCAAATATGCGTGGTACTAAAGGGTACTGGTTTCAACGTCATGGAGATGTACCTTGAATGATCAGAAACCTTGGCCCACCCACTTGGTTTGTTACATTAAGTTGTGCAGAATATGCATGGGAAGATTTACATGATTTCCTACACATATCAAATAAAAACAAAACAAACATAGATATACTAACACCTGGAGAACTTTGTTCTTTGGATCCTGTTAATGTTTCAAGATATTTTCACCATCGCTTCATTGCTATGCTACATTTTATTTGTAATAAAACTGTTCCTCCCCTTGGAGAAGTGCAACACTTCTTTTGGAGAAAAGAATACCAAGCCAGAGGAGCACCACATATCCACATGCTTTTATGGATTAAAGATGCTCCTAAATATGGTCAAGACAGTGATGCCACTGTTTTACAGTTTATTGAACAATATATCACTTGTGAAATTCCATCAGAAGCCACAAATAGTGATCTTCATGCACAAATTTTACAATTTCAAAGACACAAATGTGGAAAATATTGTCGTTGCAAATACAAAAACAAAGGGAAATACTACACCAAATGCCGATTTGGTTTCCCTAAACCAGTTACAAATACAGGTCAAGTGAACAAACTCATGTCTTCAGTTAGACATAGTGTTAAATGTAAGTCACCTAAAAATACATATCACATAAAAAGAAAAGAAGAAGAAAAATATATCAATGATTATAATGCAATCATTGCCCACTTATGGAATCCAAACATAGATGTGCAGTACATTGCAGACAATTCTACTGCAGTTGCACGATATGTCACAGCATACTTAACTAAAGCAGAAAAGACAGAGCTCCAAGACCTCTGGAATGACCTGTCATCAGATAAAACAGTATCTCAGAAATTATACAGCTTCGGCATAAACATGCTAACCCATAGAGAATGTGGATCATATGAAGCAGCTGATCATTTAACTGGTACTGCATTGTATGGTAAATCTGAAAATATAGTATGGCTAAGTCTTGGTCCAGCTAAATCTAGAAAAAGAGTTCTAAAATCATATGAAGATATAGAAATAATAGACAAACATGATCCCAACAGCCAAGACATTTTAAAAAAAACAATTTATTGGACACATACTACCCAAACAGAAGTAATCCTTTGGAAAACATGTGTCTATACCACATAGCCCAAAACTACACATACAAAAATAATATGAAACCTGATGAAAAAAAAGGTAAATATACAGTGACAAACTGTGAAGGCAGCTTAGTTAAACTCACTAAACCAAATTTAATTAATCATATCAAATTGTCATTAAAGACTCCTCAACATAAAGAAGTATATTACATGTCCCTGCTACAACTCTTCAAACCATGGAGAAAAGAAGAACAATTACTAGATAACTATGACTCATATGAGGATGCTTTCAAAGCAAATGAAAGCACTATAACTGATGTAAACTTTACACAGTACAAAACAATGTTGTACAATGAACAGCAACACGAAGAAGAACTCCAAGCCCAACTAGATAAGGACACTCCTGACAGTAGTCAACCTTCTTTAACAGGAAGCCAAGACCCACTGGGAGAACCACTAATAATAAATGAGGCAGAATTAGCTATGATAGAAGTAGAAAACACCATGTGTCAGTATGAAGATAAGGAAAACTTAACTATACTACAATCAAAACTAAACAATGAGCAAAGTAGCATTTTTCAAGAAGTAACAAAACAAATTGCACATGGTGTAAAACATGAAAATAAAGAATGTTCCTGCCATAATTATAAACCTATACTACTGTATGTCAGTGGTGAAGCTGGTTCTGGCAAAACATTCCTAATCAAAATCATTAGTAAGTTCCTTCAACAATTGACAAACAACAAACTGTCAGCTGTTGTCACTGCCCCCACAGGTTTAGCTGCCTACAACATAGGTGGTGTTACATTACACCGATTACTACTATTACCAGTAGAAAAACCAGAACAAATTAGACTATTACAAACTTTCTGCAGAAGCTGCAATGGAATTACGCAGAGTATTGAAACTAGTATTGAAACAAATGAAAATGCTACTAATAGATTAAGGTGGTAATTCATAGAATTCAGCGCACAAGTGGCGCACGCGGCTGGCGCACAGTGTGCGCGTGCGAATCCCTGCGCCAGCCGCGTGCGCTGAAATCCATTTCCGCGCACAGCGTATTCATGGATTCCAGCCACCAAAACCAGCCGTGGCGCACAGTGGCGCAGCGACCCTGCAGGAGCGCCAGTTACGCCCCCAAGAACGCCTCCCGCGCAGGGAAAAGCCATCAACATACCCAATCCAGCGCAAAGGGCTGCGCTAACCCTGTACCAGCACAGCAAGCGGGCTACGTGTATCACTGGGGTGCGCGGGAAGTACCTCACGCGATTGGCCCCGTGCAAGCAGGGTACGCGTATTTCAGGGGTGCGCGGGAAGTTCCACACGCGATATCAGCAGGGTACGTGTATTCCGGGGTGCAGGGGAAGTTTTACACGCGATTCCAGCACGGTACGTGTATTTCAGGGGTGCGCGGGAAGTTCCACACGCAAATAGCCTGGGCGCGTGTATTTCAGAGGTGCGCGGGAAGTTCCACACACGAATAGCCTGGGTGCGTGTATTTCAGGGGTGCGCGGGAAGTTCCACACGCGAATAGCCTGGGCGCGTGTATTTCAGGGGTGCGCGGGAAGTTCCACACGCGAATAGCCTGGGCGCGTGTATTTCAGGGGTGCGTGGGAAGTTCCACACGCGAATAGCCTGGGCGCGTGTATTTCAGGGGTGCGCGGGAAGTTCCACACGCGAATAGCCTGGCCGAGTGTATTTCAGGGGTGCGCGGGAAGTTCCACACGCGAATAGCCTGGGCGCGTGTATTTTAGGGGTGCGCGGGAAGTTCCACACGCGAATAGCCTGGGCGCGTGTATTTCAGGGGTGCGCGGGAAGTTCCACACGCGAATAGCCTGGGCGCGTGTATTTCTGGGGTGCGCGGGAAGTTTTACACGCAATTTCAGCAGGGTACGTGTATTTCAGGGGTGCGCGGGAAGTTTTACAAGCGATTTCAGCAGGGTACGTGTATTTCAGGGGTGCGCAGGAAGTATTACACGCGATTTCAGCAGGGTACGTGTATTTCAGGGGTGCCGGGGAGTCCTACATGTGATTTGACAGTGTGGGTCCTCCCAGGTGTTCCCTGTACACCCTCCACGGCCCCTGCAGGCAGCCCACACCACAGGGGACTACCCTGCATCCCTGGTCATGTCCCGCAGGCAGCCCACCCAACATGGGCATGCCCCCCAGCAAAGGCACATGTCTCCTTGAACTAATGAACACCAACTCATGTCCCCCACCACCCCCACCCCCCAGCACTGTGGGGCACCTGCCAGCAGACCCCACCCATGTCCAACTCATGTCCCCCACCACCCCCACCCCCCAGCACTGTGGGGCACCTGCCAGCAGGCCCCCACCCATGTCCAACTCATGTCCCCCACCACCCCCACCCCCCAGCACTGTGGGGCACCTGCCAGCAGGCCCCCACCCATGTCCAACTCATGTCCCCCACCACCCCCACCCCCCAGCACTGTGGGGCACCTGCCAGCAGGCCCCCACCCATGACCAACTCATGTCCCCCACCACCCCCACCCCCCAGCACTGTGGGGCACCTGCCAGCAGGCCCCCACCCATGTCCAACTCATGTCCCCCACCACCCCCACCCCCCAGCACTGTGGGGCACCTGCCAGCAGGCCCCCACCCATGTCCAACTCAAGTCCCCCACCACCCCCACCCCCCAGCACTGTGGGGCACCCGCCAGCAGGCCCCACCCATGTCCAACTCATGTCCCCCACCACCCCCACCCCCCAGCACTGTGGGGCACCCGCCAGCAGGCCCCCACTCATGACCAACTCATGTCCCCCACCACCCCCACCCCCCAGCACTGTGGGGCACCTGCCAGCAGGCCCCCACCCATGTCCAACTCATGTCCCCCACCACCCCCACCCCCCAGCACTGTGGGGCACCTGCCAGCAGGCCCCCACCCATGTCCCATCCATGCCCCCCTGCACCTGGGTCCCCACAATCCCCAATCATGTCCGTAATGGCCATTCTCCCCTGCCAAAAGGCCCAACCAACTATGACATCCACCCACATATCAAAGGCAATTACATGTTACACACCCAATGTAAATAATGCAAATGAACACATGTCTGTCACACACAATGGCTGCAAGTGAATGTTAAAACACCCAACATGAAATGCATGAAAGTAATGAGATGATACGACCCATTGAAGGATGAAAATAAAAATGTATTGAAAATCAACTAGAATGGAAATGAAATCAGAAAAACCACAAAGCAAAACAACAAAAAGAAGATGAATGTCCATGAAAAAAATCCAAAAAATCCAAAAATCCATAGAAGAACTATATACAAGACAATCCCGGGTCCATGAGCCCAACCAAATGAAACCTAACTATGTCAACTAACTAAAAACTGAACTATATACAAAAAAGTGGCGCATTGTCCAGTCGCAACCAAATAATAAAAAAAAAATTCAAAGGAAACCTACCACTAACTATATAACTATATACAATGGCAGCGGGCAAGTCCTGCGGCTCACTCTTTGATGTTGCCGGCCAGGGCTTCATCGAACTCCATGTCGATGTCCTGGAGGTGGGACTCTGTCCTGGCCCCGAGGTCTCGCAGGGATAACCCCATGTTCACCTCAAACTCCCTGCAAGCTTCCTCGAGGCACTCGGCCCGCCTCAACGCCCGACGCATGGAGAACTCCGCCCTGACCATGGTGAGCCGCTCCTCTTCCGCCCGCTGCCGCTCCGCACCTATCCGCTGGACCAACTGCTCCCACACGGAAGACACTACCATCCCAGGGTTCTCCTGCCCTCCGGCCGATGCCTGCCCCTCTGATCTTGATGGCCCCGAGCCATGATGCCTCCCACGTCGAGCCTGCTGCTGCCTCCGACGCCACTGCCTCTGCCAGCACGACGGCATCCAGGATGATGGAAACCACCGACGCCGTCGTGCACGTGCCCTGCCCGATGATGCCGTCACATCCTCCAGCTGCTGGGGTCCAGTTGCTGTGTTGTCCACCCCTGCAGGACCTCTGACTCCCGACTGTGGCAGGGATGGGATCCCCACCGAGCTGGCTGCATTGGTCAGGGCAGGTCCACAGGGGGCCCTGGTGGCATCTGGGCCGGAAGACGGCAAGGAGAACGACTGGCGTATAGTCTCCACAGAGGAGGAGAGGGCCGCCAGATTGGCCGACACATGCAGGAAACCCCCGAACATGGCCGATCCCAATTGGGCCACGTCGGCACGGTGCTCTTCGTGATGACGTGCGTGCTCCTCCTGGAAAGCACGCACGGCATCACGAATCACAGCCGTGCGCATCGCGACCCCAATCAGGACCTTCTCCACACGGCCAGGGGTCCCCTCGTCCGCAGGTGGAGGGGAGTCAGATGACATGGACATCCCCTCTACCTGCGGACGGGCCTGGGTCGGGGCATCCCTGCTGGTGCAAGGTGGTGCACCCACAGGTTCAGGGACAGCGACATGCACAGGCCCCTCCACGGTGACCTGTGCTGTCTCCTGCCCCTGCCCCTGGACTGCACCACTTGCACCAGCAGGGATGCCCCTACCAGGCCCCATGTGCGCCTCAGTGGCGGCCTCCTCCTCCTCTGTGGAAACCACCAACCTGGATGGCTCCTTGCCGTCTACCGCCGTAGCAGGCCCCTGTGGGGGCTCATCCACCCCTTCCGCTGCAGCCGTGGGGGCATCCCCGCCGCCTTGCTCCACAGCGCCGTCTCCGCCCTCTCCTTCACTAGCTGCTGCGTAGAGGGAGACATAGAACACAAGCATCAGGGTACTGTACAATGGTCCCCTAGACAGGAGGCAATAGCAGATGAGTGCCACTGTCAAAGTACACTTCCATCATGTCACACCACAACACATGTGTCAGTCCAGGCAAAACACACACAGTGACAGTCATGGTGCGTGCCATGGACATTTCAATGCATGTCCAATGGACTCTCGAATCATACAATGTAATGGGACTCACATGCGTCATGGGTCATGCCTATCACATGCACACACTTCACCTCAGTCACATCCATCTGGCCCCGTACACCCCAATCACAGTGCATACAAGGATGACTAGGCTGCATCAGTGAATCTGTACATTGTCACAGACATGTGTCATGCATCCATGGCACTCACAAGTCACAGACACGCAGGTCAGGCACACAGACATGGATACCACATATGTATCTGGCATCAGCACTCATCCCTCGCCCCCACCCATGTCCATGAACAGAGACTGCCATGCTCTCATGTGTGCAATCTGCACAGGGCTCCCCATGTCGCATTCAAACACATGCAACAACCGTGCGGTTCACACATTACAGGTCGCACATGCATTCCCATGATGTCCCTGCACACATACACGCGTACATGGCCTATGTCACACATGCAGGCAAGTATCAGACAACCAGCACACTGCAACATGCCCTGTCTCACACAGCAATGCTTGGCCACTTACCGCTCAACTCCAGACGGGTCTCCCTCTCAAGGACCTGGACGTGGAGCGCTGGGTGTGCGCGTTCCAGGACCCTCAACTGGATGGAACTCATGCGGCCCCGGCCCCCCTCCACGAGGCGCCGGGCCTTCATGAGGGTCCTGGACCTCAAGTCCTCCCAGCGCTTCTTGACCTTCTGGATGGTGCGGGTTGCCACCCCCTCCGCGTTGATGGCAACCACACAGTCGGCCCAGATCCTATCCCGTCCTTCCCTGTTGGCGCGAGACGATCCGAAGAGGGCATCATACTGCCCCAGGACTTGCTCCACCAGGACACCAACTTCGGTGGCAGTGAAGCTGGTGCCCCTCTGCCCCTCTGGCCGGGGGTTGCCACTGGGGTCAGATGTGGATGTGCCCGACATGGTACCCCAGGGGCAGGAGTGGGTGGGCAACTGGGTCCTGGGGCTGGGCTGTGGAGCGATGTTATTCGAGTCGGGAGTCTTCTGTACCAGCAGGGGTGGACACAGCAACTGGACCCCTGCAGATGGCTGATGTGCAGGCACCAAATGGCAGGGCACGGTGGCAGCAGGCAGGCAGGCAGGCAGGCAGCAGCAGATGGCACGTGGGAGGCTGCTCGGGGCACTGGGGGGCAGTAATTCGGCCTTCTGGGCAGGAGCGTGGTCTTCCGTGTGTTTTCGCGTGGCCAGCTTGATACGGAGTGATTTGGCACGTGAAAATCCTGCACGTCAGCGTGAAAATCGAGGAAAGGCCCTTAGCGCGTAAGCGCGTCAGCACGCGTATGAGATTTCATTGGACCAAAGGCCCTTACAGCGTAAGCGCGTCTGTGACGTTTTGCGCACGGGCGTTGCCCTGGCAGGGCTTGGAGATCCCGCGTGCCTTTATGTTCTGTACGTGCTTTTCGTGCGGTGCGTGTGTTTTCCATCCGTTGGGGTTCACACGCTATTACTTCACAGCGGGTGTTGGCTACGCGTTCTACTACACGCAAGGCAGACGGTGAGTGGTACCCCGCTCCCCCAGGCCCGATCGCGTGAGAAAGTTCACGCGAACCCCTGAAATTCACATAGCCCGCTCCCCCAGGCCCGATCGGGTGAGAAACTTCACGCGAACCCCTGAAATACACGTAGCCCGCTCCCCCAGGCCCGATCGCGTGAGAAAGTTCACGCGAACCCCTGAAATGCACGTAGCCCGCTCCCCCAGGCCCGATCGCGTGAGAAACTTCACGCGAACCCATGAAATACACGTAGCCCGCTCCCCCAGGCCCGATCGCGTGAGAAACTTCATGCGAACCCCTGAAATGCACGTAGCCCGCTCCCCCAGGCCCGATCGCGTGAGAAACTTCACGCGAACCCCTGAAATGCACGTAGCCCGCTCCCCCAGGCCCGATCGCGTGAGAAAGTTCACGCAAACCCCTGAAATACACGTAGCCCGCTCAATCGCGTGTGTAACTTCCCGCGCAACCCCGAAATACACGTGCCCCGCTCGCACAGGCACTATTGATGTATGTTGCCACTTTTGTAATGCGCAGGGACGGTACCGCCTGCCTTCGTGTGGCGGACGTGTTTGGGCTTGTGCGTGTCTTTCGCTGTGCGTGGCTTTGCCCTATTCGATTCCATGAATACGTGTGGTTCGGATGCGTGTGGGCGTTCCGCCTGCTTCCCTGCAGTACATCCCCAGTTACGCCCTTGTTTTCGCGAGTTGTTCCCCATTCCGCGCGTTACGCCCCGTGTTCCGCGCACTTTCTAGTGTATGCGCAGAGGTTGTGCGCTTTCACTGTGAGCGTCGCGCACGTCTTTCGGGATGTTGCAGTGACGTGTGCGCCATGCACGGGTTTAGCGCACATCCCGAGGAAGACACGCGCAGGGTCTTCCATGAATCGCACGCGTGCGCGTGCGCCTCTTTTTTTCCGCTTGCGCCTGCTTGCGCGTGGATTTTCGGCGCACGTTTGTTCCATGAATCGGCCCCCAAGTGAGCATGGTCTCCAACCTGATGTTAGCTTTGATTCACCTCAGATGACAAGAAGTACTCAAAACAGACTATGAAGAGCTCTTTGCAGGAAAACACATTATTGTTTTTGGAGATCTGCTTCAATTAACACCAGAAAAAGGTGATCTTATTTTTAAAACATTAGGACACAAACTCTGCCTTAAAACTGTTGGCAGCATTAGAAATGTCAACCTTTGGCAACATATCTAATACAGAGAATTAACAGAAAACATGCAGCAATCTGCAGATCTCACTTATGCCAACATTTTAAAAAGTATCAGAGTTGGTATACTTTCTAAAGAAGCAGAAGCAATATTGAAAACCCGGCACATTAATGCACTTTATGGCGATAATGCATGTGCTACAGATTTTATGGAACAATTAGCCCACAAAAATGTCAATTGTATGGCCTTGATGCCAACTCTTGCAAGCTGTTTCAAATTCACAAGAAGAAATCCCCAATGAACGCTTCATATATATATCAATACCAAATTGTGAATCCATTCCACTTCAGCGACTTGTACAAAATGCAAACCATGGTAGATTATGCTGTACCTGCAATTCAGATAATCGCTCCACGTTAGTAATACAAACACATAGTAAATACATAATACTAATGCTTCTACGTTACAATGCAGATGGTACCAAAAACAACTGCAAGCTGACTGGATTCACACATGGTCAAATTTCACTTGGTAAGAAAACCTTCACAAAAATAGGTATAATCTACCACGCAGGAGCCACATCCAATTCAGGGCACCACACTGCATATATAAAAAAGAAATGTGGATGGTTTGAATGTAATGATAGTACCATTACTCTAAAGCAGAGATTACCAGGAAATCTTACAAACGCTTATTTGATGTTCTTAAAACCAAAATTTGATAACTAAACTGTATTTAAACCCTAAGTAAACTTGTGTTAAAAAAATATAAACTGTTAGAATACTCCAAAAGCTATCTAACTGCTCAAAGATTCTACAACAACTAATCAGATAAATGAATACCACTAAATTAGACCAAAAAATACACAGTTAGAATACGCCAATTGGTATCTAACTGCTCCAAAATTTTATAATATCAAAACAAATAAATAATATGTTACTGCTCCAAAAAAATACAACAAGCCGAAGTATAAAGCATTAGCCAGAAACAACAAGTGAACAATGAAAACAAACAAATAAACTGTAGAATAACAGAAAAAGGTGTTTTTAATTCTCCCACTGACCCAATGATTTTAGAAACAAATACAGAAACTGAGCAAATTGCACAGTACTCTGATTTGCAATCTACTAAATATGAGGGTAAAAAAAAAAGTATATTGATTATACAATGTAGTAAGTCATTACAAAATACTAACATGCTAGTTTCTTTTATCACAGAAATGAACAAGAAAAACATGGACTCCTGTTACTAGACCAAACAGTAAGTATACAATAATAAGGAGAACCATAGCAGCATATCACATCCATAGTATCTAATACCTTTGTTCCTTATACATTTGTTTTTCACCCAAAGTTATGAGCAAATATGAATGTGATATGCTGCAGTGGTTGTTGCCAGGGCATAGAGTCTTGGGTGCATGGCCAAATGGCCATGCACCCAAGACTCTATGACCTGGTAACAACCACCGCAGCATATCACATCCATAGAGTCAAACATTTCAACTATGGTCTATGGAAACTTTTAATGTTCGCGGACATTATGAGTGTTCTTAGAACACTTTCAACTTGCCAGCGAACAATACGGACAGCGTTTTCAGGACACCCCCTACGAACATTTCAGAACAACGCGATAGTTCTTAGAACACTTTCAACTTGACAACGAACAATACGGACAGTGTCCTCAGGACACCCCCATTTTGTTTATTTGCAAACATTTCAGGACACTGCGAGTGTTCTTAGAACACATTCAACTTGCCAGCGAACAATACGGACTCCGCCTTCAGGACACCCCGTACGAACATTCCAGGACACCGCGAGTGTTCTTAGAAACGTCTTCAGAACACCCCCATTTTGTTTATTTGCGAACATTTCAGGACACCACGAGTGTTCTTAGAACACATTCAACGTGACAACGAACAATATGGACAGTGTCCTCAGAACACCCCCATTTCATTTATTTGCGAACATTTCAGGACACCATGAGTGTTCTAAGAACACATTCAACTTGACAGAGAACAATACGGACAGCGTCCTCAGGACACCCCCATTTTGTTTATTTGCGAACATTTCAGGACACTGCGAGTGTTCTTAGAATACATTCAACTTGCCAGCGAACAATACGGACTACGCCTTCAGGACACCCCCTATGAACATTCCAGGACACTGGGAGTGTTCTTAGAAACGTCTTCAGAACACCCCCATTTTGTTTATTTGCGAACATTTCAGGACACCGCAAGTGTTCTTAGAACACATTCAACTTGACAGAGAACAATACGGACAGCATCCTCAGGACACCCCCTACGAACATTCCCCAGACACTGCGAGTGTTCTTAAAAGCGTCTTCAGAACACCCCCATTTTGTTTATTTGCGAACATTTCAGGACACTGCGAGTGTTCTTAGAACACATTGAACTTGACAATGAACAATACGGACAGTGTCCTCAGAACACCCCCATTTCATTTATTTGCGAACATTTCAGGACACCATGAGTGTTCTAAGAACACATTCAACTTGACAGAGAACAATACGGACAGCGTCCTCAGGACACCCCCATTTTGTTTATTTGCCAACATTTCAGGACACTGCGAGTGTTCTTAGAACACATTCAACTTGCCAGCGAACAATACGCACTATGCCTTCAGGACACCCCCTACGAACATTCCCCGGACACCGCGAGTGTCCTTAGAACTGTCTTCAGAACACCACCATCTTGTTTATTTGCGAACATTTCAGGATACCATGAGTGTTCTTAGAACACATTCAACTTGACAGAGAACAATACAGACAGCGTCTTCAGGACACCCCTACGAACATTCCCCGGACACCGCGAGTGTTCTTAGAACCGTCTTCAGAACACCACCATCTTGTTTATTTGCGAACATTTCAGGACACCGCAAGTGTTCTTAGAACACATTCAACTTGACAGAGAACAATACGGACAGCGTCCTCAGGACACCCCCATTTTGTTTATTTGCGAACATTTCAGGACACCGCGAGTGTTCTTAGAACACATACAACTTGACAGAGAACAATACGGACAGCATCCTCAGGACACCCCCTACAAACATTCCCCGGACACTGCGAGTGTTCTTAGAAGCGTCTTCAGAACACCACCATCTTGTTTATTTGCCAACATTTCGGGACACTGCGAGTGTTCTTAGAACACATTCAACTTGACAACGAACAATACGGACAGTGTCCTCAGAACACCCCCATTTCGTTTATATGCGAACATTTCAGGACACCATGAGTGTTCTAAGAACACATTCAACTTGACAGAGAACAATATGGACAGCGTCCTCAGGACACCCATATTTTTTTTATTTGCAAACATTTCAGGACACTGCGAGTGTCCTTAGAACACATTCAACTTGCCAGCGAACAATACGGACTACGCCTTCAGGACACCCCCTACGAACATTCCCCGGACACCGCGAGTTTTCTTAGAACCGTCTTCGGAACACCACCATCTTGTTTATTTGCGAATATTTCAGGACACCGCGAGTGTTCTTAGAACACATTCAACTTGACAGAGAACAATACGACAGCGTCTTCAGGACACCCCTACGAACATTCCCCGGACACCCCGAGTGTTCTTAGAACCGTCTTCAGAACACCACCATCTTGTTTATCTGCGAACATTTCAGGACACCGCATGTGTTCTTAGAACACATTCAACTTGACAGAGAACAATACGGACAGCGTCCTCAGGACACCCCCATTTTGTTTATTTGCGAACATTTCAGGACACCGCGAGTGTTCTTAGAACACATTCAACTTGTCAGCCACAACCCCCATTCATATTTGCGAACATTTCAGGACAGAGCGAGTGTTCGACAACGTCTTCAGAACACCCCCATTTTGTGTATTTGCGAACAATTCAGGACACCGCGAGTGTTCTTAGAACATATTCAACTTGACAACGAACAATACGGACAGTGTCCTCAGGACACCCCCATTTTGTTTATTTGTGAACATTTCAGGACACCGCGAGTGTTCTTAGAACACATTCAACTTGACAACGAACAATATGGACAGTGTCCTCAGAACACCCCCATTTTGTTTATTTGTGAACATTTCAGGACACCATGAGTGTTCTAAGAACACATTCAACTTGCCAGCGAACAATACGGAGTACGCCTTCAGGACACCCCCTACGAACATTCCCCGGACACCGCGAGTGTTCTTAGAACCGTCTTCAGAACACCACCATCTTGTTTATTTGCGAACATTTCAGGACACCGCGAGTGTTCTTAGAACACATTCAACTTGACAGAGAACAATACGGACAGCGTCCTCTGGACACCCCCATTTTGTTTATTTGCAAACATTTCAGGACACCGCGAGTGTTCTTAGAACACATTCAACTTGACAGAGAACAATACGGACAACATCCTCAGGACAACCCCTACGAACATTCCCCGGACACCGCAAGTGTTCTTAGAACCGTCTTCAGAACACCACCATCTTGTTTATTTGCGAACATTTCAGGACACCGCGAGTGTTCTTAGAACACATTCAACTTGACAGAGAACAATACGGACAGCGTCCTCTGGACACCCCCATTTTGTTTATTTGCGAACATTTCAGGACACTGCGAGTGCTCTTAGTACAGTTTCAGTTTGCTTGCGAACAAAACTGACACATATTGAGTCCTCAGAACACCCCACATTCAGTTTATTTAGAACATTTCAGAACACCCGTGATGTCCGCAGATAAATCAAACACAAAAAGAACGTCTAAGACATAAAAAACACAACTTTCATCCTATCTCATACACTACCACCCTCCCCAAACATTCCTACACACCAACACACTACTAAATACACATTTTGAACAAAGTTTCACCGCGCTGTCCGCGGATGACCGCGAATCCAAGATGGCGGGCGCTACCGAAAATCTGACACGCTTCACGCTCCACGCTGTCCAATCAGCGAACACGTTGCATGTCCGCGAACATCAAGCAAGCCGATTGGCCAATCAGAACACTGTCCGCGCAGCGAACAGGGAAGTGTGTCCGCGAACCGAACACAGATATCACTAATTTTTTTGACCTCTTTTTGGTCATTTTAAAAAAAACTCCTGGACGGAATTTTCACCAAATTTGCAAAAGCACGCTTTCGGGACCAAGCCGCTGCTCTTGGTCCAAATTTGGTGAAAATCCGTCCAGCGGTTTGTGCTGTAGACGCAAGCAAAAATATTTTCCCATTCTGTCTATGGGAAAAAAAAAGTTTTGGGACCCCCCCTATAACTGTGCCCCCCCTGGACGAATCCTCACCAAACTTTGCAAAGAAATTCAGAGTGACCCAAATACGTTTTTTGCAAAGTTGAGTGAGGATCCGTCCAGGGAGAGCGAAGTTATAAGCCGCCCAAAAAGTGCTCTTCCTATGGAAACACCAACTTAACCAAAAAAGTAAGGATTTGCCTTGTTCCTGCGCTTTAATACAGCGGTCAGAAGAAACGTGAACTTAGGGCCCACATAATCGGGGACGATTAGGCTACGGTGACGATTAAAGACGGCACAAATGGGGCTTGTTTAAACCCCTTGTTGGGGTATTGATTAGAAGGCAGGTATATGTGTGTCCAGCTGGTGTCCGTCTAGTCTGTCAAATGTCTGTCATATGTGTCCTGTTATATGTCAAACGTAAAGAACTGTATCATTGATTGTTTGAGATGAAGTTTGGGCTTTACGCGATTCCATATCAAAGAGGGAATCGCCAATGAATTGATGTACTTGTGTAAATTGATGATATAAGAATTTTGGCGGGAAAAGTCTGGATTGGAGCTTGCGTATTGGTGCCGGCTCACTCTATTGGAAGGATAAAAAACTGCATAAGTATTGTTGATAACGAATTTGAGAATGGAGGAGGTTACCCCACTTGCACATCTGTGTAAGCAGTTACCCAATCCTGCACCTAAGCTTAAAAAGTACAGTACTGAGTGGGTTAAGGGTACCGCCCACACAATGTTTATGCCAATGGGTCCTTATCTACAGCTGTCTTACAACACATGACGACTTACCTACATGCTACATACACAGGCAAAAAGCTAGAGAAACGCCTCGCTGTTTTAGAACTTTGGAAGATGTTCGAACACACGAAGGAGGAAGAACCACCCGCAGACTGGCTATTAAAGCTATGCACGGAGGGGGGTGAGATACCTACTGTGCCACCAGCCCCGCCTGAGCCAGTAATCGAGGGAAGTAAGTCAGAAGGACTCTACCCGCTAAGAGAACTAAAGGAAGCCATGGGGTATAGCAACCCCGCATATGAGTCACCTAAGTACAGTAGTGACGAAATCAAAGAGAAGGACCTGGAAATTAAACTTGCCTCCACAGTCCCGAGGGACAAGGAGAGACGCGATGATGAAGGGAAGGACCAGGCACAGAGTTGTGCACCTCTCGTTAAGGAGAGAGAGGGAAAGAAATGGAAAGGAAGTAAAGTCAGAACAGATGAGATAGCATTCGCAAAAGATGAATGGATGGGAGGACATATATTGCTGAAACATGAAAAGGAAGTGATGATATGAGACAGAGAGAGAAGTCTGATGAGACCCAAAGAAGGGAGAGGGAAAATGAGAAGGAAATGAGGGACGAAAGAATAAGAAGAAAGGATAGGCTGAAGCGAGAACTAATATACCGCGAAGAGCAAGAGAAACAGCTCAACCGCAAACAGAAGGCAGCCTATGACCAGTACAGACAGAATAAGAAAATCTTGGAAGAGGAGCAAAGAGTACGTGAGAAGAGGGTGAAGAGAAGAGAAGAGGAGGACGTTAGAAGGGTGAAGGAACGTAGAAATGAAAGGATGAGGGAAGTAGATAAGGCTAGAGAAGAAGCGAGGACGCGCAAGGAAATAGATGAGGAAATAGAATGTAAACGCAGACAGAGGGCACGGGATCTGGAATATTTGGAGCGGGAAGTTAAAAAACCCAATCCTGTTGTAGAATGGGAAGACATAGAAGAATTCTTTCCTGCAAATGACTCAGTACCAGGTACGAGTGGGACGAATATTGAGGATGACTTCGACACCAGAAACATTGAGGAAACGATTGATAAAATATACGATGAAATGAGGCTGGAACAGATTTCCCCTGGGGAAAGGGAAGATGAGCGCTTGGAAAGCACTCAGCTGTATGACACTGAGGATGTCACCTGAAGTAGTGGGAGCAGGGGACTGTCCCTGGATAGGCTAGAAATTAGTAAGAATGAAGCAGATGCAAGGAGTTGCGTGAACTCGGAACAATCATCGTCCGACTCCAGTGGGGAAACGGAGGACAAGACACACGAAGAAGGGAGACAATGCAAGAAGCAGCTCCCAAGGGACCAAGGGTTATGATGGTCAGACACTAGCGAGTCCGCACCTAGGGTATCGGGGTTTGCTGCGCTGCCTGGCCAACATGAGGGTATATCCTTTGGTCAGATGGGGGAGCCAGCACCTGCCTATGTAGACAGATTGAGGACATTGCCAGGTAGACAGCGATGCGGGAATGTTGCCCCAGCGATAGACAGGAGAGCTATGGGGAAAGAGAAGGAAGACTGCGCATTTCAGTTCCCCCTGCTAGAAAAGGGGGGCGCAAGACCCCAATATATTCCATGGCCACACATGGATCGAGAGAACTTAAAAAACAAGCTTCCAATGCTGACATCGGGAGCCGGAAATGGATACACAAGTTATTAAAAATGACGGGGGTGTCACATTGGCTATAGGGGACATTAAAGGGCTCCTGATCGCCATACTGGGTGAGAGAGCAGATGATGTATGGAAGCGGGCTGGGTACCCTGGGGTAACCATAACTAAGACTGCCCATGACAGAGCACCATTCAATAATTGTAGAGCAGCAGTGTGGAAAGCGCTGCAAGTGCTGTACCCAGACACTTCCGATATGGGAGCTATAATGACTCAGAAAATTAAAGAGTCAGAGGATCCCTTGATTTATACACAGAATTTTCAAGACGCGTGGGTACTCGAAACACATGAATCTTGGACGAAATCTATCCCTGTATTCTACCACATATTGTGCCAAGGGTTGCCAGAACCGGTGCAGAAACAGCTCAAGAAATTGGTAGGAGTAGAGGCTAAACCGTGGGCCGAAATACAGTTGACAATTGCACACTACTGTAGATTGTTGCAAGAAAAGAACCAAAAAAAGGAGGCAACTCGTAAAGGTGGGGAAGCGAAGCTAGTGCAAAAGAAACTCTCAAAGTATGCTCTCGAGGGAGCCATGCTGACACACCCTACTGAGCCAAGCGCCAACAAGTGACTGAACCATTGCAGAATAACCAGGGTAGCTCAGGATTTTACCCAAGGGGTAGGGGATTTAGAGGAAGAGGATGGCAGAGTTATCAGGGGGGATTTCTACGTAATCAGGGAGGTTTTCAGAATAATCAAGGTGGCTTCCAGAACGTGCAAATGGCCAGTCCAGCTATGCCAGATGGACAGATGGCCCAACCACCGCCAGTGTGCTGGCTGTGTGGAATGACAGGACATGTGGTGCGCATGTGCAGAAGCCAAGGCATGTGGCAGAATGGCCAAGGGACAGGAACAGGCATGGTAAATCAGCCTGCCGTCCCACAACAAGACGGTGCACAGAACCACGCAGTGCAGCAGCAGGTGCCAGGCTTGCAGCAAGGTACACAGCAAGGGGTTCAACCCACAAGTATGGTGAATTTGCCACAGGTGCAATTCCAACAGGCACCACCGCAAATGTGGCAGGGCACTAACTCCGGAGTGGGAGTCAACCCCGGAAATGGGGGAAATCCACAAGTATATAACAGACCAAACCTATATATACAATAGAACAGCTCACGGGAAACTCTGATGTGCTCTATCCTATCAGTTACACCAGACCCTAACAGGGAACCTAGGGTAAATGTCGTCATAGGGGGAAAGAATATTCCTTCTTAGTTGACACGGGCGCAACATGCTTGTGCATACGAGAAGGCAAGTTACCCCTGTCCGGCCAGGCCACAGACACTTAGAGTTTTACAGGAGCTCACAGTAGAGTTCCCTTTACGGACAATCTCCCAGTCTCTGTGGGGGAATGTGAGATGAATGTGCCCTTGTCATATTCGCGCCAGACCCAGTAAACATTTAGGGTTGAGATTTAATGACAACGTTGAATATGACTATATAATTCAAAGAGGAGGGCATAGTATGCTCCACTGCAGGAATGCATTATTCTAACCTATGCGAAATGGTCATAGAGTACTCTGGACGTATAGCCATGAGAGCTATACCATTAGAACCGGAGGTCTTCGCATATGGCTTGTGTGTGCTTATGGCGGGACTGCCAGGCCTCGCAGATAGGTCTATGAGAACCCCTGATGAGTTTCTATTCAGACCAAGGATACCTATGCATGAAGAAGAGGGACAAGTATTTCCCTTATCAATACATATTGCAGCAGTACGAGGGAAGGTAGTAATGGTCGAAGGGTATGATGATGAAGGCAGACAATGGTGTGCAATTATTGCCTTTGAAGAAGGGTACCGAGTGACTGACGTCACCGATGATGATCTGTTCGAAGAACACCCTGACTCAGAAGATACAAGGTTGGAAGTAAGTCTCATATTTCGGGTCAAAATTATCAAACGAGAAGTGCCACAGAGAATGATGTTGACGCTGATACGCCCCGCATACTTTGATGATGACATGGCCCAGGTGCCTGTCTCAGTATGGACTACAGGACCCTATGACGTATGACTCCTCAAAAGAGCAGGAGAAGTGAAAATTAAACTGAAACCAGGAGCAATTTTACCAAAGGCACGACAATATCCCATGTCCAGAGAAGCAGATGAAAGGATTGCGAAGACAATTTCTGCCATGATGGAGCAGGGCATCCTTGTGACATCAGAATCACCATGCAACACAGTGATTTACCCCATCAAGAAATCAAAGGGAGACTTATGGTGTTTAGTCCAAGATTTAAGATCATTAAACAATATTGTTGAAGCCGAGTTCCCTATAGTCCCTAATCCATCTACGACCTTGTGTAACATAGCAATCGAGGTAAAATACTTCACAGTGATTGATTTGAAAAATGCTTTTTTCTCAATCCCGCTGCACCGTGACTCACAAGATCTGACATCCTTCACGTTCAGGCAAATGTGTCTGAAAAGCACGAGGTTTCCGCAGGGGTACTGTGAGTCCCCATCCATTTTCAACAGAGTATTGCAAATGGACCTAGGCACATTACAGTAGACAGTGCTGTTTTGCAGTCTGTGGATGACATTTTGATCTGCAGCATCAGTGAAGAACAATACAGGCGCGATTTTATCCAGCTTCTGACTATATTGGCTGAAAAAGGATATAAGGTTGACAAGGAAAAGTTACAATATTATCTACAAGAGGTGCTGTACATAGGCCAGCTAATCTCGCATGAGGGAAAAAGGATCACCCCAGAAAGGGCTGAAGCTATCATGAACACGTCTAAGCCGCTCATGATAAAACAAATGCAGAGCTTCCTAGGCCTGTGCGACTATGTTAGGGCATGGGTCTTCGATTACAGTTTGTATACCAAGCCCTTGCTCCAGGCCCTGAAGAAGGCCCGAGTGACAAAAGAACAAATTGAATGGACTGAAGCGATGGAAGAGGGGTTCACAGAACTAAAGAGAGCATTTTGCGCAGCTCCAGTTCTCGGGATTCCTAATTATGCAGAGGAATTCTACCTGCTCTCGCACACAAATGCAATGTTATGACAGCAGTACTCGCTCAAAAATCCTCGTTGGGGTACAAGCCCCTGGCATATTACAGTGGGAATCTGGACCCAGTAATAAGAGGCCAGTTCCCATGCGAACAAAGCTTAGCTGCCTCAGCGTTCGCCATAGAGAAGGCAACAACCATTGTAATGGGAAGCTCCATGACATTGTATGTTGAACACTCATTATTTCCCATATTAGAGAAACCTAAAGGTACATTGGCATCTCAAAGGGCCTCAGCCTATGAGGTGATCATATCGAATCCATCGATCAAAATAGTGTGATGTAAAACAGTGAATCCAGCCACGTTCATAGCTGAACCAGTCACTGAAGGTGAGCCGATACATGAATGCGCGAACTACGAAGAATTCTATGATGAAATCCCCAGGGTAAAAGAAAATGCCCTGGCAAGAGGTGAGATTGTTTTCATTGATGGTTCTTCGAGAATCAACCAAGAAGACGGACAAAGATATTCGGGTGTTGCCGTAATAAAACACATAGCGAACAGAGAATTCCAAGTACTCGTTAGTGCACAAATACCATCTCATTATTCAGCACAGGCTGCAGAATTATTGGGTTGATACTCGCCATTGAGAATCATGGAGACTAGGAAGTAACAGTGTACAGTGACTCCGTCTATGTAATGTCCACAGTGCATGCAGGACTAGCGCGCTGGAAGAGGAGGGGCTACCTCCAAGCAGACGGCACGCCAGTGCAGCATGCAGCCTTATTGGACAGGTTGGCCAAGGCACTACAGCTCCCAGTGGGCATAGCGGTCATGAAATGCACCGCTCATACTCACAGGACATATTTCGTGTCATGTGGAAATCACGAGGCAGACACGGAAGCCAAGCGTATGGCATCCAAAAATGAGACAATAATGGAAGTAGAAGTGGCACGCACCCATGAGTGTATGATGATAACTCCAGCCACTCCAGACACTTATAGTAATATGGGGCAAACTCAATTGATGGAGCTTCAAGGGGAGGCACCACAGGACGAAAAGAACCTGTGGAAACATTGAGGGTGTTCTTTAAACCCCTCAGATGGATTGTGGAGACAAGACAGCACTGGTAAACCAGTAATGCCTGTAGCCCTACTAAAGACATCACTAGAACAATTACACTACCCGTTCCATATAACAAAAGAAAATCTAGCCGCAACGCTCGCAGAAGACTGGTTCATACCGAATTTAGCAGAGCAGGTTGCATTTTGTATAGAGAACTGCATAATTTGCCAGCAGTTCACAGCTGGGCACACATTAAAAGTAGTAAGAGGAGTCATTCCCTGGCCAAATGGGCCATTTTTGCACTTACACGTCGATTATGTCGACATGATTCAAGTGTGTAACGGGTACAGGTACTTAATTGTAGTGGTGTGTCCATTCTCTAGATAGATAGAATCAGGTCCCTGTACACACCCATAATAAGCCTGTGCTGCCAAATTCCTGGTAAGGGAAGTATTCCCTAGATGGGGGGTGTGTGAGGTGATGGGATCAGATAAAGATTTTGTAAATAGTTTTTCAACAGATTAGTTTGTTGCTTGGTATAAAGCACAAGTTCTCGTCGGCGTATCATCCAGAGGGAAATGGCATATGCGAGAGGCTGAACGGCTTGCTAAATGAGAGGATAGCCAAGTTGAAGCTTACTCTAAAGAAAGGATGGCTGCACTGTCTACTACTGGCATTGTATGCACTTCGGAACCAACCAGGCTCCGACCATCATCTCACGCCACACAAGATAGTCACGGGAAGGAGAATGAGGACCCCCCTTTACCCCTCGAGATAGAGCTAGATGTGATGCCCAGTCTACTCGAGAGGTCCTGGGAACCGAATTGTCAGAGTATCTGAACTGCATGACATCAACCCTCACTGTCATTTCAGACCAACTGCAGCAATGACAGGGTGCAGCACAACACCAGACCCAGAGGGATATGCTGAAACAGACACAGCTCAAGGACTACGTATGCCAATCATCTTCCCTGGTGATACAGTGCTTGTGTAAAATCACACAAAAAAAGGTGGGACAAGCCAAGATTCAACGGCCCGTTCATCATGGAGGACTGTACTCCCTCAGCTGTGAAACTGCAAGGCAGGAGAGCTTGGATCTTCCTAAATGACATTAAACCTTATATCGGTGAGATCCCCTTAGCTGCACGCCACCGCGAAGAACCTACAGACAACAGGGAAGAACCTCAGCACGTGCAGACGAGAGCTATTACGAGGAAGAAGGACGAATGAGCAGGAAAATCAAGACAAAGAAACCAGATGCAAGTTGTGGAATAAAACTGGACAGTTTCTCCAAGCAAAGGGGGAATAAGGACATAACGGACACTCTGTGCATTCTAGTTGCAGGGTAAAAAAGAGAATCGCACATCTAAGCCACATCACACTGATAATACAAACTTTTGAATCAAGCCAGATCCAAGCATTTTCAGCAAACAAGACTTTGATGAACTAAGAGCAAAAGCTAAGAACATCACACAGTCAGCTGAATCAACCAACACCCAGACTTTGCTTTGCAGAACGTATGACATCTCCCAACAGAAATATCGCAAGGGATGTGCTGCTCTGTTTTCAGTTAGTGCTAGAGACATATCCATCGCTTGTAGGGAGAGTTACCAGTATCACAGACTTTGTCCAAGATCCAGCCAACAAGAAAATGATCTGGCAACTACTGACTGTCATCGCGGAAGCCTTCATTGTACTGCCCGAGTACGGTGATAAGGACACAGATGCTTCCACCACAAGTGATCATTGATGAGCTGACATACATGCTTTTCTTTCGCATCATAGAGGATTGCCCAGCACTCGTAGGGAGAACCACGGATATCCTAACATACATCAGAGATCCTAGAAACAATGAATACCTGAACCATGTGTGGACCAAGCTAAATTACGTGGTCGCAATTCACGCAGCAGGAAAGTGCAGAGACTGTTCACGTCAAAAGAAAGGCCTGTGATGCTGAATCCAGCAAGACAGGACGAATGTCGTTATCACCAGAAGATAGCAGAGACGCATGTCTTCTTTCACCTCATTGAGAACTTTCCAGAGCTAGTGGGAAGACCAGCTAATGTTGACATACTTACTTTTCTCAGAGAGCCAGTGAAGAGTACTCAGCTAAACATGCTCTTGCATGTCATTATAGCTCAGATTAAGAACCCTAATGTCCATCGACTTCTTGGGAGATGCCAGTGACACTTACCCCCGTGGGACAGATCAAGGAGACAGAGGCACAGTTCTTCATTTTACCACCGTGAGACAGATCGAGAAGAGCAGGGAAGAGAACTTTTATTTTTTATTTTTATTTTATCTTTATTTATTTTTCGGTTATTTGACTCCCATTTTTGATTTGATTTGAATGATACAATTTTTCCATTTTTTCAGGTTTTCCATTTTTTACCATTTTTTCCATTGTTGTATTGTTTCTATTTTTTTCTATCTTTATCCCATTTAAACAAGATTCCAGCATGTCTTCCAGACTAAGGCTAATTCGGGGGGTGGACTGGGAATTGACCTATTTTGAATATGCTCAATGAGTCTGACTCACCAAAGAGGCTAGTCTAATCCTTTTCCATAGTCTAGCAAGGGAACTGCATCCCGAAACCAGAGACATTCGACACCCTCGAGAGGGGGGACTATTACGAAGCACAAGACACTTTACGTCCAAGATCTCCTGAAAGACCATAATGGAGTAAATAAAAAGAAGAGATCTTTATAGAGCCTTAACCATTGATATGTTTGAAATGGGGGCCCAGAAAAGTAACCTAGTCCTCCCACAAGAGGAGGGGCGCCCCCACTTCCCTGGAAGAAAATGCTGCAAACCGTCTTATCGAACGATAATGTGTATATGCATAGTGATTATTATTGTTTTACTGTCATTAACAATCAGAACGGCATTCTTTATTGGTGCACAAAGCACTCCAATTTCAGTGCACCCACCAGATAATGTACGTACGAATCCCACGAAAGCACCCAGACCCTATATAGTCATTCCGATTCCTAGAAAAACTGACGATAAAGTAAACAAACTAAAATGAAATGTAATTAGCAGTGATTCATACACATTTGAAGTAACGAATGAAGAGAAAAGCTGGAGACAGGGTCAGCACGGAATGAATGAAAACATAGCAATGACCAATACACGCACACACACACTGAATGCACACGGGCAAGGGACAATAAGACACTCCCTACCGAACAACCAGTTCCAGAAAATAGTGGAAGCAGCCAAGAGGAAGCAAGCGAAAGGCCAACTGAAAAGGATATAACCAAAGCACTCAAGAAGACAGAGACTGCTACAAAAGAATTCGGTGCAAAGACACAAATGCTGATAGACCATTTGCTCCCATTTATAGCCAGAGCAAAGGAAATGCATAAGGAGCGGAAAAATAGGACCACAGTGATTATCGCAGAAAGCACATCAGTTCCTTCGAGCACCAGGCCCACAATGAGGCCACACGTTGGACAGACGATACACAGATGGTGGTTAAAAGAGCCCTACCGGAGAATGCAAGAGGAACAGAGACACACAAAAGCTTCTCCTACCACAGCGATACAGGTAATGAAGCCTGCTCCTCCAACAAGCATGCCTGAGAATCCTCCAGCAAGAAAAAGTCACATAGATGTATTTAGAGACGTAGTTATAGCTAAATACAAAAAGACATTAAGAATCAAGAGGAACTCACATGAAGACAACAATGAACTAAACGATTACCTAGACAGCACAGCACATCTAGGAAACAACATTTGGTACCAACACTTCGAAAGAGGTCGAAGAAGAAAAGCTGAAGGAGAATGCTACAGACAACCGTGGGCTGCAAGGTATCCACTGAGACAACCATACCAGCAGATGACACGATACGAAGACTACTTACAGACTGTCCCCGAAGAGGCCCACAGAACCTTAATGGAAGGCAATTGGTGACGATGTAAGAGCCTAAACGTGATGTACAGACAACTATAAAACGACAAGCAAAAGAAAGTACACAAGGACAAACTGTAAAAGAATAATGATGTGACAAATGTATAAGAAGATACCACGTTGCAGCACAAAGAACGTACCCAGGATCGAATCGTGCAAGTGACTGAATGCATGTAAATAGGCTTGGAACGCAAGAAGCTAGTTAAACAACACTGCTTGCAATGCTTAGTAGAAGACTAGAGCGGCATGCACCAATTATATCTCTACCTCAAAGAAGCACGCTATATGAGTGTGACTCCATTTTGTAAAGCAGAACTAAGCCCAGGCAGCAAGGGGCCATCAAAGCCGAGATTCAAGATTCATATTCCAGCTAAAGCCAGAAGAGAAGAGCGGAATCAAAACTCAGCAAGAAGTAGCTCATGCTTGGGAATTCGAGGTGAACTCCAGGAAGGGAGGAGAGCGGCTACTCTGAAGACTCAAAACATCAGAGCATGACTGCCAGCCAGTGAAGGTCGAGATAAGAGGCCCCAGGCAGGTGGCTGGGCTGATCAAAGAATCAAATATACAAAAAGAAGGGAAAAGAAGCAGATTCACAGTGAACAGACACGTGACCAGCCAAAGGCAAAGAGGTACCAACGTCTGATGTCACCCAAAACCCCAGGATGCCATACTTTTCCTGATAAGAACTACAGTTTCGAGGCCATCCTCAGCCAACTAATTGACACATAGCCCTAAAGGTACTGATTGATGGAAGTGAGGCAGGGTCAATCTTGGGGCACTCCGCATCTGGGTGTCTATTCTGCATGCTGCTAATTAAAGTGGAGTTTCATGTCTAGGGGTGTAACCCACCCAATCACAATGTACCAAATAATCTAGGGTCCTATAGCTTGTAGAACCAATAAGATGTCGTAGTTGTAGTGATGTCTATCACGAGTGATGTAGTGGGATGGGCGTAGACGCCCACTCGATAAGAATTATCCAATCCGCATGCTTTGTTACCATATACAGATTTAGCACCTATACTTAAGTTACCTTTCGGACCAATAGAAATTGCATAATAAACTTATGAGTTTTGCACGTCAAATGATGATGAATTTTGCCCATAAAAGTTGCTGTCTTAATGAAGAAGTTGGGAGTTGAAGCAAGACAGGCGATCGCACCATTGATGATTACCATTTGTGTCCCCGTTTTTTGTACTTTTCATTAAAGGGACTTCCCTTTGCCAAACCTTTGAGTTGTCCTTATTGAAGTGTGTTGGAGTAAATTAATCCTGCACTCTAACCTCCTCAAGCTGCAGCTATCTTGTCTTACAGGTACTAGAGGGTGAGTTCTGACCTATGGCCCGTCAGAGGATGGTCTGCCCTCCTGTACAGTGTTTCTCAGCATTGATCTATTATCTGGATTCCTTATGATCCTCCTACCTCCATGTGCCTGCCCCTCCCAGCGTCCGCCTGGTGTTGCTTCATTTTCCCATCTTTTTTCCCTCCTTAGGTTGTACCTTCCACCCTCTGCTTCCACATCCCTCCCACTCTGCTTTTGTAGGATAAAAACACCCTGGGGTTTATTTTCTCCTTCTGAGTATGTTTGTTTCCCTTTTAGGATTTTCCTGCTTCCCTTGATCTGCCTTCCAACGTCCCTCTGCCCATTCTCAGATATTCTACATTGCGCTGCCATTTTCTCTCTTTGAGTTCTTCTGCCTGCCCTGTGTGTGCCCCCCCTCTTCCCACTCATTTTTTTTTAGTTTGTTCTCGATTTTTCTGCCATATTTCCCCTTTTTCGGTCTCTCCTACCATTCTCTAAATGCCCCACAACCCCCCCAGTCCCCACACTCCGTTGTGGTCTGCACTACGTGTCCCCCTAATTCTAAAAAGTCTGGACTTTTTATTTGGGTCAGAGTCATTGTTAGTGGCTGCAATGTCACGGACCACAATACAGCACCAAAAGAAAATAATGGGTGCAATGGAGGTATTCAATGTAAGGAAAATAAAATGAAAATGATGGCAGTCATGGGGATGACCTGCATAAAAATACAAGGCTCCCTTTTGCACAATGGATCCCTTCCATGTTCTTCAGAAGCCGGGCACAGAGAATTCAGAAACATTATTTTAAAAGGAGCCCTACAGCAGATGGGACATGTGAGGGTAAGAGAAGTGCCCCAGGACAGGTACAGGTTGGTTGGTATGGGAACAGTCAGAGGCAGACACAGGGTGCCCATACTCACAAATGGGTTAGGCAGTTGGACAAACTGCTCTTCTCTGTGAAAACCCCAAATCTATTCAGACGGGGTCTGCTCAGTGAGGGCAACCTTTCCCATGAACACCCCCTGTCTGTTTTGACGAATATAGGCAGACCTGTGATTCACATCAAAGAGCAAAAATACCACTAGGTATGTGCCAGGCTGTAAAAATAAGGATAGGTATTTAGTACCATTAATCTAATCAAAAGCATGAAATGCATAAATTGAGGATGGTACTGACCTGGGAAAGACTGAATGTTAAGTCGATCATTGAGAGGTCGTCTGGTGGCAAAACAACTCTGTGTTCTCACCCTAATATGGAGAGAGTGGGATTCCTGAAAAGGTGGATGGAGCAGAGTAGGAGTCCAGGAAGATAGGGACACAGAAACAAATCCAGAAGGAAAGACTAGGTGTGTAAAGGAAGGGAAGTTAGTAGGGTTAACAGGGACCAGATCCCGTGTGGCACTAGGATGCACTAATGACAGGAAAAATGCACAGTTGATCGAGGCAGGAGAGCTGTAAAAGTATATTTTGCATTAATGCTGCCTTATAGTAAAGAATTGGCCTAAGCACATTAGCATTGCACTATAAATTGCATTGAATTAACCTGAAACAGGTTGACTACACCGCCATTTTGAGTTATCCGCCATTTTGATTGCCTCTTGCTTTCTGTCCCATGTTTAGAATTGTGTTTTTGGCTCCAGCACAGCAAGATGAACTTTGTACTATTTTCATGATGTCAACGTAGATAAGAATGTTGAAGCTTCTAAAGTAGATTGTCTTACACTGAGAAACCTTGGAGTTAAACAAAAGCTGTACTAATCAGTCATTTAGATATTTAAAATAGTGCCTTCCCTGTTCAAACAGTAAAGTAGAATGATGAATAGTTGAACGTGCTCTTCTTGCAGAAATCTTTGTTTTCACTCCTTGAAACTAAGCTGACTTTAAACTCAAGGACAAATGATAGACAAATATGAGCGAGCAGAATAAGGAATGTTACCTTTGTGTCTTATATTTGGAAAACATGTGAAATGTTTAAAGGAAAACAACACACTATTCAAAGATGTTTAAGCATGACTTAGTTATGTGGATAGGCCATGAACCCTTGGTAAATGTATTACATGAAGAGAGGCTGGACGAGGTGTCAGGGATTGTGGAAAAATTGTATAAATGTTTTTGAAATGTCCAGCACGCTCTCTCATCTCACATTATTTGCTTGCTCACATTGCGGGGTGTTGAGAGCCAGACAGCTGCCTGTTAATAAATGTATGTTATACTTTGACCTCATGACTGGCGTATTTCTATTATGTGATATTAAGCCTTCATATTCTTTAATCTTCCACCAGCGTCCAAAGTCCTGTGCACTGAACTAATCCCAGTGTAAGGCAATTTCCCTCTTTACAATTTCTCACAACATTACGCCCAGGAAACAAACATCCTTAGAAATAAGCAGAAGGGTAATGCAAAAGCCATCCGTATAACTTGAGCAAGTTTGTTACCAGATAGTCACAAGTTAAAAGTATCCACACATAATCCAGGAGAAGGTCAGTAATGCAGAAGCAGGGTCGCAAGAATCACAGGCAAAAGACACAAAGGACAGGAAGACAGGGCACTTACTTTAATCAGAAGCACCAGCGTCCTGAAATGCTGTTCTTTATGGTATTGTGGAAGCACAGCAAGGTACTGATATCGTACTTCATGTCGGGTAGCCATGGCAACACAAGGTGTTAACCGACATGAAAGCGTGATATCTGGAGTCCGTCTCGTTCGTTCATGGCGTTGGCATCATGGCAACCACCAGCGACGTAGGAGGAGAAACTAAAAACAACGCTGTTTGCGTGGCAACCGTGTGTTTGTCCCTCAAATCGTGACACAGGGTGAGCGGTGATATGTTCTGGTGAAAGATCTTCTGCAAAAACATAATTTGATTGTTTTGATATGATATGGCATTCATAACACGCCTGTACACAAATGTTTCTAGGTGCGACAAGACAAAGAGGGAGAAACAGGGGGAGGTCAAAACAACAATCTTACTCACCGTTGTGTCATTCAGATTGCACAAGTGCTGAGAAGAGGAAGGGGATAAGCACAGAGGGAGAGAAGTGCAGGAAACTCAACTACAGCCGATGGGTGAGTAAGTGCAGGTAACTCAATTAGTGCAGCCAGCGGGTGTTTAATAAGCGCAGAGCGGGGGTAGTGTAGGGTTACAGATACAGGCCACAAGTGCTGGGGTAGCCAGGAGGCAGTGTGAATGGCAACTGGACATCAGGAGCCTTGGCCCAAGTTCAGAGGGTAGACAGGTGACCGGTGTGTGGGGCAGGTGGGGCATCAGCAGAGGAGAGGAAGAGAGGAAGTGGAAGTGAAAAGGTAGGTCTTGA
This sequence comes from Ambystoma mexicanum, assembly GCF_040938575.1. Lineage (NCBI taxonomy): Eukaryota > Metazoa > Chordata > Amphibia > Caudata > Ambystomatidae > Ambystoma > Ambystoma mexicanum. The sequence continues at coordinate 928,992,797 of NC_090921.1, read as the reverse complement.
GTTGCTTCCGGAACCAGAGATGGTTCTGTTCAAGTTTGAGAGTGGCAGGGAGGCTGTTCCATAGGGAGGCCCCAGCCGAAGAGAGAGATCTGCCCCCAACTATCTGCTCGGAAAAGTGACTGACCCTCAGATTGTTGGAGGAGTACAGCGGTGGGCTCAAGAAGGGAGATGTTTAGGAAGTGAGAGTTGGAGGTAGTGCCATCCCAGGCCCCAGAAAGCCTTGTGGACGATGCAAAGGGACTTGAGCTTGATCCTTGTCACCACATGGAGCCAGTGTAGAGATTTCAGAGCTGGAGAGATGTGATCCCTTTGCTGGAGACCAAGTACAAGTCTTGCAGTCCTGTTGTGTACAAGTTGAAGAGGTCAGGGAGTAGAAGCAGGAATTAAGAAAGATGCTGGTGCAGTAGTCCAGCCTAGAGAGGACCAGGGCTCTGGAGACAGTGAGATTTTGGAGGAAAGTAAGGAATGGAAGAATACCTCTGAGGAGGTGCAGCTGATAGTTTGACTTCTTAGAGATGTTAGAGATGTGAGGAAAAAAGGAGAGTGAGTCCAAGATGACCCCAAGGTTCTAAGCCTCACAGATAGGAGCAGGAAGAGTGGGTGGCCAGAGAGAGAAAGGAAAGGAGGGAGCTGCAGTAGAAATGAGGAGGATCTCAGTCTTACTGGCATTAGGCAGAGATCATTGGCAGCGCACCACTAATGAATTGTGACCAGACAGTCTGGTATGAGAGAAGAAGAAGTCTTTTCTGCTTAGGGGAGCCTGTAAAACAGCTGGGTGTCATACGCAAAACACTGAAAGATGGAACAGAAAGTGGTGATGCGGTGGGCAAGAGGTGCCAGGTAGTGGTTGGAGAACCAGGGAGAAAGGTGAGAGCCCCGAGGGACATCACAAGTAGAGAGAGAAATAGAAGAGAAGAAAGAACCAAGTTGGACCTGAGAGGGTTGATCAGTGAGAAAGGAGTTCAGCCAGTCCAGGGCCTGATCAGTGATACCCAGGTTATTATGGAGGTGCTTGAGCAGGAAAGCATGATTGACTGTGTCCAAGGCAGAAGAGAGATTGAGAAGAATGATGATAGAAGGAAGGTTAGAGTCAAGGTTTGAAAGCAGGTCTTCATGGGTGTTCAGGAGAGCAGTTTCTGTGACTCTGGCAGCTATGAAGCCAGACTGGTGGTTGTGGAGACAACCAACAGATTCATTGTGAATATTAAGCTGGGAGATGGCTAGCCTTTCCAAGAGTTTGCCCAAGAAAGGAGTAATTGAGACCGGGCGATAGTTAGCCAGAGAGGAAGGATCACCAGAGGGCTTCTTAAGAAGGAGGTCACAAGGGAGTGCTTGAGGGGGTGGGGCGTTCCAGTGACAAAGGAGGGATTTCATAAATTGGTCAAGGCTGGAGCAAGGGTGTCATTGTGTTGCGTGATGGTTCTGGATAAGCAGGGGAGATCCTGCTTTGATGAGACTTTCATAGATAAGACTTGTCTAGAAACATCATCAGCTGTGAACAAGGGAAAGGAAGAGAAGGGAGGAGGGACAGCCACAGATGGGCCAACAGTGGAGGATGAGGAGGTAGAAGAAGAGAGGGTGGACAGGTTGTCCTAAGTTTTAGAGATGAATAGAGAAGCCAAGACCGTGCAGAGGGCCTGCAAGGGAACAGGAGAGGTAGAGACTGCAGCAGGGTTGACCAGCTCCTTGCAGATTTTGAAGTGTTCGGCCGAGTTGTTAGACGCTGCAGTGATGCGGACTTGGATGTAGGGTCTTTTCTTGGTGAGGACAGATAGTCTGTTTTGCCTTTGGAGCAGGCAGAAGGCCAATTTGTCAGAGGGGCACCTGATGCCCTCCACTTCCCCTCTGCCACCCTCCACTTGCATTTAAATAAGACAGGGTCGGAGTCATACCAAGAGTTGCACAATTTGGGCTTCAACCGGATCCTCATGACAGGGGCAAGGACATCAAGAGTGTAAGAAATAAAAACATGAGGGATAGAAAGTGCTGTGTCAGGGTGTGAGTCAGACAAAGGTGCAGAAGGAGGAGATAATGTAGCAGTGAAAACCTCAACTGACACAAGCAAGGATGACTGAGTAGGTAGATGGCAGTGCTGGGGTCTGATTGGCCTGAGGGGTAGAGAGAGGGGTGGGCGGAAAGGAGGAAGTGACCAGTCCAGGAGAGAGGAGTGGTGGAGGGTTAGAAAGGGCGAGAGATGAGGAGATCAGAACATCCAGGGTGAAGGAGGAGTAGAGGGAGATAGAGAGTTGCAGAGGTTGCAAAAGAGTCCCAAAGAGGGCAAGTAGCATCCAGGTGGATATTCAGGTCTCCGAGGAGGAGGAGCTGAGAGGTAGAGGTGAGGTGAGAGAGGGAGAGGTCAGCCCACTCGAAGAGGAAGGGGGTGGCCTGGCCAGGCAGCCTGTAGATAGTGGCCACAGTGAGAGAAAGGCCAGGAGAGATAGTGAGCCTGCAAACAATGCATTCAAAGGAGGAGTAGTACTGCATAGCGATGAAAGAAGAAGATCCAAGGCGGGAAGGTGTATGCTACACCCCCACCGGGATGGCTAGTTCTGGGTATGGATTGGATCTTGTAGCCATCCAGAAGGAGAGTGTCAAAGCTTGTGACAGAGCTCGCCCTGAACCACATCTTGATGGGACGGAGTACATCCAGATCAAGTTCTTCCAGGAGACGGCAGATGTCAGAGGAGTGTTTGACAGCTGAGCGAGAGTTGAGAGTAGCAATGCTGAGAAGGTTGCCCCCTTTGAAATACTTCCGTGGACGGATAAAGGTCAGAGGTACACCCTGCAGAAGTGTTGGAGGTGTCCGAGGGTGGGCAGAGGAGGAGGAAGGAGGAGAAGGCAAGGTAGCCTGAGAGGAGGAAGAGGGTGCCAGAGGGGCGGTGGAGGGAGGAGGCAACAGGGTGTCCAGTGAAGCAGCAGCAGGAGCCATAGAGGAGGCAGACGATGGAGGCAGCATAGGAGCCAGAGAGGGGCAAGAAGGGATAGCAGGAAAAGGAAAGGAAGTTGATGAAGCACTGGAAACATCTATCAAAAAGGCGGAGGAGGTGGACCTGAGGGCCTTGGACCAAGACGGTGCCGTTTAGGTAAACATTATTGATGGTCTTGGAGGAGTGGAAGGGGGCCATGAGGGCCTTGCACCGGGTGCCACCATTAATGGGAGAAGAGGAAAAAGGAGAGAGAACAGAGACCATATGGGGGGTCCATAGGCCTGGAGAGGGAACAACAAAGTGGATTCCAGTGAGGGCCTGTCTGGAGGAAGCACTGGTGTAGGTATCAGCGACAGGGAGGCCTGAATGGAGGCCACATTGGCCCTTTTGAACTTCTTCCTGCCAAACCTAGTGAGAAGGATACAATAGTCGATAGAAAAGCAGTTAGAGGACATAGGTAAGACATAGAGTACCATAGCGGATGCAGAGAGAAATAGGAGGGTAAAGAGGGGGAGATTGAAGGGGGGGCGCACTGGGGAGCACACAGGTGGGTGGGGCACACTAGGGGGGGTTCATGGTGCACAGGACAACAGAGAAGACAACGGACAGAAAATCAAATGCAATGCATAGACAACAGCAACGAACAGCCCACAATAAGAATCCTAAGAATAAGGATACAGTTGTAGGTAAGGAGCAACAAGGCACAGAACGCAAAAGTGGATCAAGGGCGCAATAACAGAGAAAATAGTACAACAGGGGACCTAGTTTGGATAAAACAGGCCGTATAGTGAAGCACAAACTGAACAAAGAAGGACAAAATGTCAATCACTGAGGGAGCCCAGAGGTACAGGAGGAATACAGCAGGATTGCAGGCAAAGCAATGTAAGCCAACAACTTTGGAGAAACAAAAATGACAAGAACAGTACAATCAGCAAAGGAACCTAGAAGTATATAATGAACACGACTCGATTCGACTGCCCCAGGAGGCTTGAGGAGGCAGTGCGCAGCGCACAAAGCACCATCTTAAAGTAACTGAATCTCTCTTAGTCACTCTACTGTCTCGTATTGCTATCTGTATTTGTATGCTGGACTAGAAGCTCAGCCTCCTAAAGACTGAAGCAACTCTATGTTAAGTACTTTTATTTTGATTGCATAACGGGAAGCACTAATTTAAGGCAACCTTGAAACTTAAATGCACTTTACCATTTTCTTTTGAAAAACGGAGACTGCATTTTGGTGCATGGGAATAGACAGACTAAACAGTTGTTTTGTCAGAAACAGCACTCTGAGTCCCAGAATCTACCTTTGTACCAGTAGTGCTTTTCAGCCGCAGGTACGCAAACTTGCACAGTCAGGAACTAGAGTTCCCAGAGTGCCTTCACGTCCATTTCAAGAAACGTCAGGCGCTTCAGCGCCGGCGCTTCTGCAACGAAGCCGGTCTACGGCGTCCAACGGCACACGGCCCAAAACACTGCTCAAATTCTTCCAGGGAAAGATCTGATCCGGTTAAGCAGGTATGGGCTACCCAGATCTATGCGACTTACTAGTCAAATCTACCAAATTACAAAACCAAAACCTAGTGCAAACATATGTAAACACTAGATTAGAATCTATCCACACCCAGCCAAGGACCTATATCAACCACTCTAAAGTCCCACTTAAAAATTCTGACAAGAAAGAACTTACCTCAAATGAAACCGCAACTCGTGCCATCAAAATAGCACTCTTGAACACTAGATCCCTAAACAAACATGCACAGGATATTCATGATTATATCCTGGAAGATGACATTGATGTCCTGTGTCTCACTGAGACCTGGCTTCAGGAACCAATGGGGCCCACGGTTGACATTGCCGTGCCCAGGAATTACACCATCCATACTAATAATAGAGCGTCAGGAAAGGGCAGTGGAGTAGCCATAATCGCCAAACAAGACCTCAATCTCTTCCCTGCTCCCATACAGTGTACAGGTTGTGAGATCTTGCACCTCAAACTGATACACACTCCAAATGATTGCTCCTGAAGAAGAGAGCCATATTCTCTTGAAACGGGTTGTGCTTTACTTATTCTTTATTAATTATCTACACTTTGGAGTTCCTTTAAAGTCTGGTGAATTTTTACTTTTTAAATTATGCATTTAACAAGATTGAATCCTTGCACTGAAAATAGATGTATGAGACTAATACATTGAACATGAAACACATTGATGAGTTTTTTTCTTGAAATTATATAAATCAAAAATCTAATATCGAATGTATTCAAATGTCAAATTGATATTGACTGGTTATATTTTCCAGTACTAATAGGTGTGCAGGGGACAGGAGGACTCATGATACATGAGCTCTCCACTTTCCTTGATACTTCTTTTTGACTTCTGATACCAGAGTCATACTTTTCTCCCCTGCACCCTTGACCTATATCTACCCCTAGTGAGCCTTAGGAGCTCCAAATATCAGGACTGTTATCATTTGAAGACTCTTTCACAAAAACATGATGTGCCTGTACTCTATTTTTGTATATATCTCTGAATAACGTACATGGTGAACTATTGAATACTAAATAAGAGAGAAAGAAACCATCTTTGGTTTATGTTTCAAAATATTCTATTCAGAGTAGCTGGATTTGATCATGCACAAACACTGGCATATTTTCAATCATGATTCAAGAGTAGAAGTTTGTTTTGTCAATTGTCTGTATTCTCCTGTGCACAGTGCAGAAAAAGGTCAGACACTTTTCCTTGCATGAACTGTACGATTTGTAATTATGTTACTAAAGGACATTTTGTGTTGCATTCAAGATCTTGGGAGAAGATTCCATTGAAAGATGTGCCTTTGCCAAATGCGGTAAACGTGATGTGTTCCATAAAAACAAATTAAACTTACTTTAAAAGTAAACTGCTGTCACCAGTCCATCCTAGGCACACTTGTACAAACACCAAATAATCCTTAGAGGGTGGCTAGGGCCATAAAACATGGGGCCTCTATGCCCGGAACTGTAAGGTACTTGGCACATAAATAAAAAGTAACCAAGAAATGGCAACATAGTCAAAGACTAGGGGAAACATAGTTACGCAGTACTGACAGCCTGAAAGGCATGTCAGTTTTCCCATAACAAATGAGCAAAAGCCCAGAGGAGTGCAGCTGAAGGCTATGCTCCACTGGAAAAAGTGAGGTTAGGTAAACCAAACAAAATCAAAGTTTGGGGGGGTCAATAAATGGAGGGAAAATGCACCTGTGGGAAATCTTTCCTAACAGGGAGCCTGGTACCAGTGAGACTCTGAGAGTAGCCAGGCAACCAGTCAGCGCAGCAGACAGGTTGGTGAGCAGGGGAGAGAGCGAGAGAAAGCAGAAGTGAAAAGGAAGTTCTTGAGCTGCTTCCGGACCTTCAGATGGTCTGGTTCAAGGTTGAGAGGGGCAGGAAGGCCATTCCAACGGGAGTTGTCATGATCCCAGGCAGTACACAGCACACACAGTCTCACCACAGAAAGGGAGGGCTTAGTAATGCAGGCCTCCCTTGGGCAGCAAGGGTTGCTGGCTGGCATAGACAACAGTTTGCCCATACTGGTAGCCTCCACCAAGATGGCCCCCAGAGCAGGACATCATACGGAGAGCCAGGAGTCCCCCAAGCAACCCATGCTTCAGGAATGCTTGGTTGTCTAGTAGTGCAGGGTGCAGCACAAGGCTATACAACCCCGCCCTGAGCCACACCCTGTGCTTAGCGTTTTCCCTGGCTGAGTTGCTAGCAGCGTAATGCTTGCCTTCCAGTTTTATCCATGTGATACAGCCCATACTCATCCACCACTCCTGCTTACCTGAATCTGGATCCTGCAGTCCACCGATGCCTTGCATACTCACCCCAGCTTCATCTGGACTTCCTTGGGCTCTCTGTTCCACCACAGCATTCCGTAGCTCCTGGGAAGAGAAAAATACAGTAAGCAGTATTTGGAGCACACTGTCTCCTTGCTCCCTCATCCCCTTTCAGATCTGCTTACCTCCGTCTGCAGTCCTGAAAGTTCGGCCCTCCATCCAGGAGCTCTGTGCTTCAGGGGCTTTCAGTGCAGCAACGATCGGGAAGCACAGCAAAAGAGACAAACAGAGACACGTTTAATAACGTGCTTTGCACAGCGCCTTTTCACAAGCATGAACATTATTACTGAGCATGAGAGGACACTAATAGCGCAGAGGAGAACATGTACAGCGCACACTTACACTGCAGAGAAGAACATTTACAGTGCGCTGACACTGCAGAGAAGAACATTTATATTGTGCAAAGCATGAATACTCACCTAAAGGCACCACGTGCACCGCAGCTGGTGGGCCACAACCCCCAGTGAAGAAACTGGAAACAGATGCCTGCCTGATGCCCTGGACACAGTTTTGGTATCTAGGTGAGCAGGTTCCTTGCACTGCCAGTCAGCACACCCTGGGGAGAATGAGTTTGCTGGGAGGTGGGGGGGAAGCAGGAATACAATTGCTTACCTTTCCTTATTTATCCACCCATAGATTCACCCAGGGTGTCCAGCAACAACTCCACCTCACCGAGAACCCTACCAAATCACTCCCAACCATACTGTATACTGGGCAAACAGCCCGTCAGTGGGACAGAGGGAAGGGAGTGGTTTGGGCTAAGCTTCCCACTGCCGAGGACCACACTTCCGGCAATCCCAACCAGGCACTCCTGCAGGGTACCAGGGATAAGCATTACAGGAGACCCAGTGGTCGGCACCTGCAGAGGAGAGAGAGAGATTGTCATGATGCATACCCCCGGAGCACCAGGCCAGTCCCAGCACCCCCGGGAGCAGGCATCACGCCCCGAGGTAGAAGCCCAGCGGCCCTTAATAGGGGCTCTTTGAACTCTGTCCTGGCGCCGTTGGCGCCAGGCTCATGTTGGACATCAGCCAGGCTCATAAGGGGAAGTGTTTGGTGCACTTACCTGAAGCAGACCATGCTGCACATTCACCTGATGCAGACCATGCTGCATGAAGAACCAAGCCAAATGAGGCTTAGGAGGGATATTTTTCTGAAGGAACTATTCTGTTACTTGGGTGGGGCTGTGGAAGAATACTCACCTGGAACTTCTTCCAAGGCTATTTAAGCCACGCCCGGACAACCACACGTGCTTCGCGTTGTTCTGCATCCCAGCAGCGGAACGCTCACCGTGTCTGCTCCTGCACCTGGACTCCAGCCACGCCCGCCTCGAACCTGGAACACCTGTAAGGGAATAAGAGAAGAGAAAGGTGAAAACCAAGAACTTATTCAACCTTCTTACCTGCATCCGGAATCTTCACGCCAGCATTCCTGAAGGAAGACTTCATTTTAAAAGCACCGCGTTGCTCGCTGCAGCGCCGCGCTTCACTCACCTGTTCCCGAGACGCCGCCCGGCTCCATCGCGGCTCTCAGCACCGGTCGCCACATCTCTGCACCTAGGGGAGAGAAGAAGAGACAAAAGGTGAGCAAGGGAACACAAGAGGAAAGCCGAATTTTCAGCAATATTACTTACCGGCTTTTCTTGGTGAACCATTCCACATCTCGGGTCGGCGCCGCATCTTTGGCAGGTACCGCACCCCAGCCCCTATGAGGAAAGGACAAAAGACATTACTGGGGAATTATAAAGACATTTAGAGGGGTCGCCCTCATCACTAACTCACCTGATTTTACCACCGGCAATTTAACCCCTCAACGCTTCGCCTTTGTTCTGCACCTGAAATAAAGGACAGGAAAAACAACATAAAAGGAGGCTCACGCTTGAACTTTTGCATCTTCATACTTACGGCGTATCGCTCAGAAAAGTCAAGTGGATTTGCCAGCGCCATTCTGAAAACCAGTGAAGTAACTGGACGAACGCGCGCCCCTGCACCAGAAGCAGGATGGAGAGTTCATCCTTCCAAACCATAAGGTGAGCTTAAACCGGGGGTTTTGGAGGAAGTCAGAGAAGAACGAAGGGGGAAAGGGGGGAGCAAGCACACTATTCAGCAGACAGTTAATCCCCTTTCTCATCTGCAGAAGGATATTCCTACGGGCCAGACAAGCAAGATTTGGGGGTCCTGTTCAATCGGTGGTCCGAATTCTGCGCATCACGCTTGAAGAGGCCACAGCAACCCGGAACAGACCAGCGCCTCCGTGGGAGCCAGGTGAGCGTTACAGAGGTTGACCTCCCCACTCTCTGCCTGGAGAACCGTCTGTCCCTTAGAGATATGGATGTGGCTGAGTGAAGTGCTTGAGAAGGAAGGTGTTTAGGAAAAGAGAATTAGATGTAGTGTGGGCCGCAGCCCCAGAAAGCTTTGTGGAAGAGGCAGAGGGTCTTGAACTTGATCCTTGCAGCCACCAGGAGCCACTGGAGAGATTTCAGGGCTGGAGAGATACAGTTCATGTGCTTTAGGCCAAGGACAAGTCACGCAGTCCTGTTCTGGATAGGTTGCTGAGGGTGGAGAGTAGAGGAAGGCAGATTGAGTAAAAGGCTGTTGCAGTAGTCCAGCCTAAAGAGAACCAGGGCCCTGGAGACAGTGGGCTTCTGGGGGAAAGTGGGGAAATGAAAAATACCTCTCAGGAGGTGCATCTGGCAGTGGGCCTTCTTGGCAAGGTCTGTGATGTGCAGAGAGAAGAAAAGAGTGGAGTCGAAGATGACACTAAGGTTTTTAGCCTCACAAGAAGGTGAAGGAAGAGGGCCCAAGGAGGGGGGGCAGAGTGAGAGAGGGAAAGTGGGAGCAGGGGTCCCAAAGAGAAGGATCTCAGTCTTACTTCAATTAAGGCAGAGATCGTTGGAGGCGCTCCATTCCTGAATCGCGAATAGACAGTCAGGAATGAGTGAGAGAGGAGAGGAGGCTGAGGGGAGCCTGAAGGAGAGCTGAGTGTCATCCGCATAACACTGAAAGTTAAAACGAGGTAGAGATAAGGTGGGCCAAAGGAGCAGCTAGACATTAAAGAACCAGGGTGAGAGGTTAGAGCCCTGGGAACACCACATTTGGAGCGAGAGGTGGTGGATACAAAAGACCCAAGTTGGACCTCTGAGGTTCGGTCCAGGAGGAAGGATGTCAACCAGGCCAGGGCCTGATCCATGATGCCCAGGTTCTCACAGAGATGATTGATCAGGATGGAATGGTTGATTGTGTCAAAAGCAGAGGACAGATCAAGGAGAATGAGAACAGATGGAAGGTTATAATTAAGATTAGAGAGCAGATCTTTACAGGTGTTCATGAGTGCTGTTTCCTTGCCTCTGGCTTCTCTGTCCAAAATGCCCTAAACAATAAAATCACAAACCTTCAAAATAAAATTAAAAACAAGAAAGAATCCTTAACTAAACAGATCAACCCTACCAACACGACCCCGCGCCCCACTCCCCAACTCCCGTTGCCTACCCCCTCCTGCTTTAGCTTCTCCAAGGTCTCCACTCTAGAAGTGGAAAAAATCATCCTTAGTCTAAAGCCATCCAATTGTCAGGGCGACCTCTGCCCCCCTCAAATCATTAAAGATGCGGCAAGAGACATCTCGCCATTCATCACAAGACTTATCAACGCTTCCTTCTCCTCAGGCACCGTCCCCAGCAACCTCAAAGAGTCCTGGGTCCTCCCCCTTCTCAAAAAACCTTCCCTCGACCCGTCCATCCCCACGAACTACAGACCCATTACCACCGTTCCCTTCCTGCTCAAGATTTTAGACAAGACAGCCTACCTACAAATACAAAAATTCCTCGAATCAAACCGTCTACTCGGTATTCGGCAATCAGGTTTCAGACCCCAACACGGGACAGAAACAGCCCTTATCGACCTGAAGGCTCAAATCGACACTCTGAGAGACAATGGGAAAACTGCCCTACTGCTCCTCCCAGACCTATCCGCAGCATTTGACCTGGTCGACCACAAAATCCTATGCAATCACCTCGACTCCGCTGCCCATTTCTCCCAAGAAGCCATCGGCTGGATCGAGTCCTTCCTTAGCAATAGATCCATGCGTGTCTTCTCTACCACAGCCGCCGCAGACCCCGTCCCCATTACATGCGGAGTACCCCAGGGTTCTTGCGTCTCACCTACACTGTACAACGTGTTCACGAAGCCCTTGTTTGATGATCATGATGGTCTGGGTATCACCTACACTAACTATGCCGATGATACCCAGATCCTCATCCCGTTGACGGGAGATTACAACCATGATTTGGCCTTGGTGAACAGGGTGTACCTCATCATCCAGGCATGGATGGCATCACACAGTCTATGCCTGAATGATGACAAGACTGAACTCATCATACTTGGATCCACTGCAAACCTAGCCAAACTAGACCACAATTACACCAGCTTCAGAATAGACAGGAACCTAATTAAAGTAGCCAAGGAAGTTAAAACCTTGGGAATATACATTGACTCCTCCCTCTCTTTCCATAAACAGACTAGCTCCTTGGCCTCCTCCACGGCTTACACATGTAAGCTCATAAGAGCAGCCAAACCTTTCTTATCCACCCAGAGCTGCATTACTTTAGCCAGAGCCCTTATACTATCAAAACTGGACTACTGCAATGCCCTCTACGTAGGAGCTAGCAAACAGGTTATCAACAAAATACAGACGCTGCAAAATAACGCTCTCAGAGCAGCGCTCAGCATCCCTAAGAAAGAACACATCTCCAACACTAGGAGAGCCCATAACTGGCTCAAAACTACAGACAAAATCATGCTCAAAGTAGCCTCACTCACACACAAGTGCCTCAACAACGCCGCCCCCAGCTACTTAGTCGACAGAATAAGCAAATACTCGTCCAACAGACCTACCAGAACCTCCAACACTAATCTACTCACTGTCCCCAGATTCAAACGCACCAAAATGGGGGGCAACAGCTTCCAAGTGAAAGCAGCCCAGCACTGGAACTCCCTACCACCCCCACTAAGGACACCCCAAACCTACTCACACTTTAGGCGCAACTACATACACTGGATAAAGAACAATGAACGCTAATCCCATCCTACCCAGACCCGGCACACACCTTGTAAATAAGTTTACTCGTAAACCTGCATACCCACCTTGTAAATATATATACACTTGTAACCTGCATACTTCCCTGTCTTTATCATGATTGCTGTAACTGTTTTCTACCCGATTGTAATTTCTGTAAATACTGCAATGCAATGCTATGTGAAGTGTAACTAAGCTTTGAATAACCTTGCTGCTCCTGCGCCCTCCTACCCTCGGGTTTGGTGAGCATTACAAATAAATAAACTAAACTAAACTAAACTAAACTAAACTCTGAAGCCTGCCTGATGGTCATGGAGACAACCAACAGATGTAGTGTGGAGAGTAAGCTGGTAGATGGCCCGCTTTTCCAGGAGTTTGCCCAGGAAAGGAGTGATTGAAACTGGGCTGTAGTTTGCCAGACAGAAGGGATCGGCAGACAGCTTTTTCAAGAGGGGGTACACAAGAAAGTACTTGAGGGTAGAGGGGAAAGTTCCAGTGGCAAAATAGTGATTTCAGAAATCAGCCAAGGCTGGATGGAGGGAGTCAATGTGGTCCTTGATGGTCCTAGAGGAGCAGGGGCACACCTGCTCTGATGACACTTTCATGGATCAGACTTGTCTAGAAACATCATTAGGAGTGGTCAGAGATAAAGAGGAGAAATGAGGAGGAGATGTAGAGGTGGCCAGAGAGGGGCCAAGAGATGTAGAGGGAGAGGAAGAGAAGAAGGACGACAGGATGTCCTGAGTTTTATTTGTGAAATTAGAAGCCAGAGCCATGCAGAGGGCCTGGGAAGGAACAAGAGAGGGGGAGACAGCAGAAGGATTGGCCAGTTCCTTACAGATTTTAAAGAGTATGCCTGTGTTGTTAGTGGCCGCAGAGATATGGGCTTGAGTGTGGGGTCTCTTCTTGGAAAGGATAGAGAGTCTGTATTTCCTTTGGAGCAGGAAGCAGGCCATTTTGCCAAAGGATGACCCTGATGACGTCCACTAAAAATCAGCCACCCTACACTTGTGTTTCATAGTGGCGAGATCGGAGTCATACCAAGAGTTTCACTTGGAGGTAGGCTTCAGGAGGATTCTCATGACAGGGGTAAGGACGTTCAGAGTGTTTGGAGATAGAAAGCTGCAAGTTTGAGAAGGCTGTGTCAGAGTGTGAGTCAGCCACAGGTGTAGGAGGAGCAGAGAAAGTAGCATCAAAGGCCTCCACTGACACACGCTTTATGGGCCAGATGACCAAGAAAGTAGGTGGAGGTGTTGGGGTCGGCTTTGTCTGCGGGACAGAGAGCTTTAGGTGAAAGGAAAGCAGAAAGTCGTCAGTCCAAGACAGAGCATTAGAGAGCAGGATGTCTGACGAGATGAGAACATCCAAGGTGTTACCAGTATACTATGTCGGACCAGAGGGTAGAATGTAAAGAGAGTGAGTGTCGCAGAGGTTGTGGAACAGCCCCAAGGAGGGTTTAGTGGCATCCAGATGGATGTTGAGGTCTCCAAGGAGGAGAAGTTGAGAGGTACAGTCAAGGAGAGAAGAAGAAAGGTCAGCTCATTCTAAGAGGAATAGGGCAACCTGGCCAGGTGGCCTGTAGATGGTGGCCACAGTCAGAGAGAGGTCAGGGGAGATAGAGAGCCTGAAGACTAGGCATTCAAAGGAGGGGTAAGCCTGCATAGCAATGACAGAGGCAGGGACCCACTCCAGAAAGATCAGACCTACTCCACCAGACGGTTGGTTCTGTATTCAGAGAGCATCTTGTAGCCATCAGGGAGTGTCAAAACTCATGCCAGAGCTGGACATGAAGCATATCTCGGTGAGAGCGAGGACATCCAGTCCAAGTTTTTCAAGGTGGTGGCAGATGCCAGAGGAGTGTTTGACAGCAGAGCGAGAGTGGAGACTAGCGACATGGAGCAGGTTGCCACATTTAAAAGACTTCCATGGAGGAGTACAGGCTTGAGTTATGCCCCACAGAGGTGGTAGAGGGGCCTGGGAGTAGGCAAATGAGGAAGAAGGAGATGGCAAGGTAGCCGGAGAGTATGAGGAGGGTGCCAGCGAGGATGGAGGCAGAAGGAGGAGGTGGAGGAGCCAGAGAAGTGCTGGTCGGAGTAGTAGGAGAAGGAACAGCGTTAATAAGATGCAAGAGACGCCTATCAAAAGGAAGAAATTTGGCTGAGGGCCCTGGACCAAGATGGTGCCATTCAGATAGATATTAAGGATGGTCTTGGAGGAGTGGAAGGATGCCAAGAGGACATACCACCGAGTGCCTGCATTATGGGAGAGGAGGAAAAAGGAGAGAGAACAGGTACCAAATATGGGATCCATAGATTTGGAGGGAACAACAAAGAGGATGTTGGTCAGAGCCTGTCTGGAGGAAGTACTGATTTATGTATTAGCGATAGGCAGGCCTGGGTTTGAACTTCTTCCTTCCTGACATAGTGAGAGGGATAGGATAGGAGATATTGTAGCAGTTACAGAAGATAGGTTGGATTGAGAGCACCATACAGGGTGCAAGGAAGTAGTAGGAGGGGGAGGGTGTGAAGGAGAGAGAGGAAGAGATGCACAGCCCGTGATGTGCAATGCAGGATTCACAGAGGGGGGTCCCACAAAAGGGCACACACTGAAGGGGCAGACAGGTACACTCGACAGTAGACGGTAGCCCCAGCGGGGTGGGGTCCTGGATGGAGAGTTGGCGGGAACCTAAAGGCACAAAACACGGTTAGTGGGGTGGGGTCCTAGAGAGTGTGAGAGGACCTGAAAAGGGCATAAGAAAACAATACAATAGCAATTGCAATGGGGACCTAGAGAATGACAGATAACCCAAAGTGCAAGTAACCACTGTTAGGGGGCAGTGGGGTCCTAGAGGGTGGGAGAGGGCCTAAAGGACAAATGATCGCAATACAATAGCTATTGCAGTGCGGGACCTAGAGAAAGCCTGGGAGTACAGAGCCTAGGATTGCGCAGGGATAGAGTATGCTAAGTCGTACGGTTAGGTGAAAGTACGCACAAAGGCCAAAATGTTTAGTAGAGAGCAATAGTGTCTGCTCGCCCTACCTGCACCTTTCTTACCTTTCTATGTTTGCACTGTGCAATTGCCCTCTGCGCCACGACCCTTAGGCTACAATAGCCACTCTGTATTATGGCAGCACTGCAGAATGTGGGGCTTTACTTGGCGTATGTTTACCAGACTTGACATGTGCAGCAATAATTGGAACCTTTCTGTTGCTGGATATATGTTGGAGTTATATCTATTACTTTGTGGCATTTTTATTATGTGGTATTAGGTGGTATTTTATAATCCTTGGCAATATATTAAGGTAACCTGTTGTGGTATTTTCATAGTGGTGAGACTAATTTCAGAACACTGTCCAATAATTAGTTTTACTAGGGTCACTAACAACAAACAAAATACTGGACTTGATACACTCTGGATGGATGGCTCATGCCTTCCTGTGATCCCTTATGTACAATACCACACCAGACACTTTTGGCTAAGTTTCAACAATTGTAAAGCATGCACTTGAAATACTGCACATTCACTCAATCTCTCTAGATAAAAAGCTCACAGCAGCTACTTTACTTTGGGATATCTCTTACCACACCTCTGTCTCTTTATGCATGTCAAATAAAAGGGACTGAATGCAGAATAAATGTATTGAAACAAAAAGTTACTTTGGAATCTGTTTTTATATTGTAAAGTAGAAATATGCAATTTAGACCGAATAACACTTATGCTGCCCACATTGTATTTCACAATGCAATAGCTTTTAGCGCTTTATCAGTGCTAAGTCTTGCCAACTGTCCATGGCATCATGGAACTTGGCAAGAGAAATACACTTTAAAAAACACACTGAGACTTTGCATAACATAAACACATGATTACACATATGTTAAAAATAGACAGCACCTTAATCTTAACTACCTGTTCTCATTCAAAACAGCCGCCCCTCACTTAATGTCATATTTATCTAGATATATTGGCGGTATTTCTGATTCAGTTTGGCACAGAGATCTTCCCCAATCTTTCTGCTTGCCTCACCCAGGTTCAACCCAGATAAGGACCGCTTCAGCATCAGACAGCTTGCCAACACTGAATTTCGTCTACCTAGTCAGCCTCTGCTCCTTCATCTCCTAGTGCCCGAAGATGAATGAAAGCTACTCAATCTCAAACCCTTTTTAAATCAAATTCCCTTGTCACACAAGGGAAACACCTCCCCTTGAGTAGATCATTCCACTGAAATGGCACAAGGTTTCATTCCTGGAAAGGAAAAGATACATCTCTCCTTGAGCCTCCTGCACTAAAACAATGCCCTGTTTTCAGTAGAACGGATCTTCACATGTTTTTGTTTATCACCGAGCGCAGAATCAGCCTGCGCGTTTAATATACCACTTCCGGAGTATCATGCATTTTCCCAATAGGAATTCAGCTTATTTCATCATGGAGTAATTTGCACTAAATATTATTAAGGGATTCAGTTACATGTTAACTGGGGTTGGGTTAGTATGTTAATGTATGTTAGTATCATGTTTAGTGTAGCTCAGTTCATTGAAATATCATCCTGAAGCAAAGTGAAATTTCAATCATGTGCTCTGTGTATTGACATCTATTGAATTCTGCCTGAGACTCACAGTCTTGAGTCCAGTAATACATTTCACACTGGGCCCCAGTAGCCTTTCAAAACCCACGCTAACATGTGAATGCTACAATGCTGAGTCTAACCGTTGAAACGTAGAGCCCATACTCCTACACTCCCTCCCTTTTTTTTACTACTGGGGTATAACTCAAAATCACTGCAGGAAAAACAAACACAGATGTTCCAAAACAAATGTGATTTTCCCAATTGGATCTTCTCTTATCAGTTAAATAAATAATACGCAAATGCCAAAATTCATACATGAGAAACATTATGTATACAATTCTAGACATAAGCAAAAGAATTATGATTCTATGATTATGTGATGCCTGGGTGCACTGCTGGGTGTGACAAGTGATCTGACACGAGACGCGGACCCTCACCGCCGGCCCAGAACATCCTTGATGGTCCCCTCTGCGCCGAGCCAGCTGGATCACGTACCCGACCCCAAGTAAGTGCGCAGGTTGTGGAGCGGGCGTGGAACTGCTGCTGGGTCCTGCTGGGTCCGGGCGGCTGTGGGCAGCTGATTGCGGCTTGCTGGGTCCATGTCTGCCCCCTGCAGGGACGTTGCTCCCGACCCTGCATCCTCATACCCCCAGCTGTTGGCAGGGTTGGCTCCCACTCCCCTCTCCTCCCCCGACTCATCCAGGCTGGCTGCTCCGCCTGCTGCATAGCCGCAACTGCGGGCTCCTTGCCAGCAATACTGCTGTATATGTGGCTCCCTGCTGCTGCAACATCCATAATATCCTGTATCCAGTGGACACTGCAAGGCTGGGGAACCGCAACACTGGAGGCCTAGTGGCCCATGACATAACCACCCTGTAACAGGACAGGATATAAAACTGTATGTTAACCAACTGTCCACCAGCCTGCAGCAGAGTCACAGAGTACCCAACCTGCGACACCCAACCCTGGATCCTGTCACAGGCCCTCTTTCAGGGCTTGCAGCTGACACCTTTGGAAACTGGGCTGTACGGTGGAGCTACAGCATACCTACTCATCTGCAGCCAGCACTTTGAAGGCCTGATAAGAGACACTGGATTGCTGTCAAACACCTAACCACTTCCCCTGGCTGGCCTGACAACCTCATTCCTGGCGCATCACAATCCTGCTCCCCTCTGTTCTGTGCCCCTGGCTACATAGAAACTCAATACAGCGGCCCCTCTCACTTCCGCAGCGACTATCGCGGGGGCTGGGGACCAGCCATTGGGTGCTCCTCTCTGGTTCCTGGCGGTTCCTTACCTCGGATACCTGGGCTCTTCCGGTCGGCCCAGGGAGGCCATGGAGGAACCGCAGGACCCCTCTGATGACCCAGACCATGCAGGAAGCAAACTGGACCCCCAAAGGGACCGCTGGCCGAAAGCTTTGCAACCACCAAGATTGCCTGTACTGTGCAGCCTTGACTCTCGAACACATAGCTCCAGAAGCTGCTGTGAAGGATACCCCAGGCGAGCGCACTTGACGTCCGAACACCTACGGGATCATAACCACCGGCCCCTACAATGTCAAATAGATCTCGGGGTGCCAACAAGGTTGGAGCTATGGATAGGTATGCCAAAGTGACGCCCAGGCCTGAGCAGGAGGCCCCTTCCAAGGGTCAGGAAGATCTCGACACACCAGTGGATCCACCACCGACTTAACTGCAATGATGGAATCCATGGGCAAGAATTTTGAATCCTTCCACGAATAATTTTATGACATAAATGCAAACGTAGTGTCACTCAAAACCAAGCTCGATCAACAAGGAGCCAGGATTGCCAAAGCAGAGACCAGAATTCATGCTAATGAGGACGGAGTACATTTGCTTCAAGACACTGTTGCAGCACTCGCCCAAGACAAGAAATTCGCCAAAGCCAAGTGGGATGATCTGAAATCCAGATCACGCAGAAACAACATTTGCATAGAGGGCGTTCCTGAATCTGCGCTCAAAGGGCGCATGGAGCTCGCAACTGAGAACCTCCTTAAGAAGCTTCCTGATAACCCTGAGCTTTCACCACTATTCGCTGTTGAGTGCACACACCGATCCCTGGCCCCTTGGCCTAAATCAAGAGACTTCCCAAGGCCAATAATCCCGAAGATCCTGAGCTACAGAGACAGGGATCACATACTCTGCCTAGCACGCGAAAAAGGAAAACTAAGGCTGGATTCGCAGGTCATAAGAATCTTCCCAGATTTTCTACAGGAGTCCAGATGGAGCAACGGGAATTCAACGGGTTATAGAAAATGCTTAGAGAATGGAAAATGTAATATGCAATACTCTTTCCCGCTCGCCTAAAATTTACCCACCGCACCAAACTCTACTTTTTCACAGTCATGGATGAATCAGTGAAGTTCATAGAGGCACACATTCCACATATAGACCCAGCGGACGACCTGATGGACAACGAATGATGGAGATCCCACCCACTACCTTGTCTACTAGGCCCCCACTGGGGCATCCTCGCCCCCAGGTGCTCAGCTCACTTCTGGCCTTAACACACATTGCCAGGGGCGGACGAGACCCCAACAAACCTATCCTATTTTGTACTACAATTGTCACAGCTTTCTATTATGTACTTTTTGATCTCTCCTGTATCTCGAAGCAATAACTGCCATTGCGAGAACCATGTTGTGTTTCACACCAACCTAATAGCAAGTGTCGGTCACATGCAGCGGCGACCCCCACTGCGGCTGCAATGTTCACCCTGATGAAGTTGTTAAGTTTGTGCCCCTAATGGGCTTGCGGCCTAGCCGTGCTGAGTTGGGGATGGCACACACAGGTCCACTCTATGGGAGGAAGACCATACACTGCTGGTTGGGGTCGGGAACTGAGGGTGGGGGACGGTAAAGTTGGGGAATGTTACAGGAAAAACGGCGGAAGAGCGGTGGCTAGGTTGAGGGTGTGGCGTAGGCACACCATGGAAACAGACAACACTGAACGGTGACCGATTCTACGGCTGGGATGTTCCATAGCACCATTATATGGCCGTTAAATTGATGTCATGGAACATTCGGGGGTTAAGCAACTTTACGAAGGCCTGCAGAATTACGACCTATGCTCAAAGACACAGAGTTAAGATGTGAAAACAAAATGAAAATATTGAGGCTGAGTACCCCAAAAAGAAATACACCAAACACGGGTTACAAAGAAACGGTGGTCAGTCATAATCTCGAATTTACAAATCTTGAAAAAAAAAATGTCGAAAAAAAGGCCGAAAAAAAAAATGTCGAATTTTTTTTTTTTCTATATTTTTTTTTTGGGCTCTAGTATATATAAATAAAATAGGTAAAAACAAAAAAAAATAAAAAAGGGGGGTTGGTGTGGGAAACCCCCATTTCGAAAAAAAAAGTCATTAAAAAAATTCGACATTTTTTTTTTTGGCCTTTTTTTTTTACATTTTTTTTTCGAGATTTGTAAATTCGAGATTATGACTATAAACCCAAAGAAACATATAAAGATCTTTTATTTTATACTGAACAGTTTCAAAGGACAAAAAGTAACGGATAGCTATCGGCCCTCAGTACAACACAGCGAACTCCAGCGTGGTTCAGTGTGCTCAGTGAGTGGTGCTGTACATTAGAATAGTCCCGCTTTATATACGTTTGCAAACATGATGTCCAACCCTACTGCGGGTTAATATTCCTCTAATACATTACTTATCTAGGGTTCATGCCGAGTTCACACATCCATATGCATAGGGTTTTGCCTTTAATACATTCGCCAACAGGTCTACACGTTAACAGTGTATTTTAGGATTTCTCATAAAGTCTTCTAAAACATTAATACAATGTAATTAAACAAGTGTCCTTAGTTTAGGATTTGGATACATTGTTCTTAACATATGCTCGCGGATTAGTTTCATTGGCACGAGTAATCCTTTACACACAGGTCAGCGAAGGACAAGGTCTCAGTTCACGACCCCAACAAGTGGCCTGCAGGCAAGTTACACATTAATTGCACACAGAGGTCAAGACGGCCATGTTGTATTTCGGAATGACATCGTCCACCATTGTAACTCACAGGGTGACTTTACAGAGAGAACCTAAAATGGCAGATGGACCTAAAATGGCAGCTTACATTGATTCTAAGGTCAGGACCTTGCAACATGGATCTCTTCGCAAGTGGCTTATAAGCAGCTTGACGTAGGCCAATATATATATATTCATTGCAATAGGAGGCACGATATAATTTCCTATTTGACAAAGATAATCCTACTGCAGGAGACACACGCCTTGGGGCAGCTCGCATCATGCTTCGCGCCATCCTGTGGGTCCAATAGGTTCTACACCAAATTTTCCTCCCAATCCAGAGGGGTGCTGACATTAATCCATAAATTGATGAAATTCTTACTGAAAACAAGCCACATATACCCTGAGGGTAGATATGTAGTCCTTCCCTGTATGGACCGAATATCGACACGCCAGAATTTTTTCAACGAGGTGACCTCCCTTCTTATGGGATATATTGGAGTCCCTATTA
Organism: Ambystoma mexicanum; assembly: GCF_040938575.1. Classification (NCBI taxonomy): domain Eukaryota; kingdom Metazoa; phylum Chordata; class Amphibia; order Caudata; family Ambystomatidae; genus Ambystoma; species Ambystoma mexicanum. The sequence goes on along the minus strand of NC_090921.1, from coordinate 928,971,856 downwards.
TTTGGGGGGGAGACATGAACTTAATACTGGATAGCGATCTTGATAGAACAGGGGTAAACCGCAGAGCCACGTCCAGGGCTGCCCACCGATAGCTTACACACATGACATCACTGGGTATACACAACACCAGGAGGACACTCCACCCGCACACAAAGTAATGTACCTATTACTCTTCAGTCCATGACAGCTCGTCCAGAATTGATATGTTCCTACTGTCAGGTGGACTGATAGGCACTGTTATAGACACCCAGATACTGGCCCGCATGCTCTCAGATCACTACCTTGTGACGGTGCTGATTGAACTAGGGACGAACCCACCCACCCGCTCTGCCTGGCACTTCAAATCAGAGGTGTTGCGTGACATAGTATTCAAGGCTGAGATCCTAGCTGACATAAACACCTTCTTTGAGTGCAACAAACAACACAACACGATAGCGAGAATATGCTGGGAAGCCTTTATGGTCTACATCAGAGGGATGTGTATTCCGAGGGAAGTGGGAGTGTTAAAGGTCATAAAACATGACCTACACCACTCGGAGACTAGACTAATGGAGCTAGAGCGCGATTGTGCCACATCATCTACTCCAGCAAAGCTGGTGCAGATAAGGTCAGAATTAGAAACATTTGAAGCCCACGCTATGAGAGAGATATGCTACTAGACGCGCCTTCTGACTGCACGGAAGTACGTAGAGGGGGATAGACCAGGGAGAACTCTGTCTAGGCTGGTATGTGCGCAGGGGGGTAGGTCTCGGATCGATAGTATTGTGGACACGACAGGCGCTCAAAACTGGTCCGATCAGCAGATCCTTGAAACCTTCTCGGATTTCTATGATGACTTATACGTGGCCCAGCATGAACATACCCCACATGACATAGGTGAATTGCTTGACCAAATCCCAATGACCCAGATCTCCCGAACCACAAGAGAACAGATTGACGCCCTGGTTTCTCTTGATGATATAGTTCAGGCCATCACTGATCTCTTCGAAAGGCAAATCCCAGACAGGCTCACCGCAGAATTTGATCAGAACACATGGCTCTCCTTGCACCTAAAATTACTTGAAGTCTGGGACGAATCACTCCGCCTGTCCATTCTCCCCCACTCCCTGCGTGAGGCGCTCATAACGGTTCTCCTCAAGCCGGGCAAACCTAGCGAAGAGTGCAGCTCTTACAGACCCCTATCACTCATGAACACAGACACACAAATATACACAAAGGTCATAGCTTGTAGATTTCTTCCCATAATGCTGAATCTTGTCCATGAAGATCAAAGCGGCTTTGTCCCCGGTCGCTCGACAGCCCTCAACATCTGACGACTCTTCAACATTATGTCCAGGATCGATAAAGAAGCTGACGCGGTCGCAGTTATGCTGGATGCCCAGAAGGCGTTCAACATGGTTTCCTGGCAATATATGTGGGCAGCTCTGGAGAAGATGGGGGTTGGCCCGAATATGATATCCTACATCAAACTATTATATACAGGGTTTTGGTCAATTCCCTAACATCTACTCCCTTCAGTCTGCACAGGGGCACTCGACAGGGCTGCCCATTCTCCCCCATTCTATTTGCGCTGGCCACCGAGCCAATGGCGAACAGTGTCAGAGCCCGCCATGGTCGCAAGGGCATATGCCTACAAGGCATGCCGGAGATAATATCACTATATGCTGATGATGTAATGCTCTTCATTAGGAGCCCATCCACATATGTAGACCCTATCATCCGTGACATGAAAAAAATAGGCACATTTTCAGGCTTCACTATCAACCAAATCGGAGATATTCCCACTTACACCGGCAACTCCACAGCCGACGTGCAAATTTCCTCTCCACTGGTCCTGAGGCGATATTAAATACCTGGGGGTCCAAGGTTCACTATCCAGTCCCCCCTATTGGCCGACAACTATACTGCCACAGTGCAGCTTGTAGAGGCAAAAATGGTAAGATGGCACAACCTCCCACTCTCACTGGCCGGTAAACTTTCACTAATAAAGATGATAGTGGTCCCCAATCTCCTTTACATCTTTGCCAACGTACCGATCTGGCCAGGCAAGCAATACTTTGAAAAGCTGCATTCCACATGCGCCCAATTTCTCTGGCACTCCGGCGCAGTCTGCAAGAAGTGGCAATACAGGACACTCCCCTATGAGAGTGGGGGCTTCACCGCCCCTGATCTAACCAGCTACTGGACTGCTGCAAAGCCCAACATGCTATATATTGGTACAGGCATCCAACTGCACCCCCCAGGTTAAACTCACTAACCCTCCATCGGGCTTACCGAACTGGTGCCCCGTCAGATCCGGTGGCTACCACAATTACAGCATGGAACCGCTTACTATACTCCCACCCCGAGCATCGGCCGTACTACAAATGGCTACCTATCTGGCAATTCCTGGGGCTCATTCCTACTCATGATAAACTTATTTCACGGCACTGGCAAGACCTAGGATACCAAGCATTGGAGATCTATACCCCGAGGGTAGGTTAATTACCCCTCAGACATGGCACCCAGACCACTCGGGATTGGCGCTAGAGCTATTACAGTATTTCAGATTAAGAGCTGCAGTCCGCCGCATGTGGCCTTCTTACCCTAATGAGCCCCCAGACTCGCCCAAGATTCAATATATAGCCAACTCACCCAACAGCCAGGGCATAATCTCCTCCCTATACAAAATACTGCTGGAAAAATACAAGGAAGCGCCCCCGGGCCACCTGACAAATGGGCGGAAGAGCTGGATATGGTAATTGCAGATGCCACATGGAGGAAAATGTGCTTGCACACATGTAAGGTCTCCCTTAACTTTAGATTCCGCTGCATGCAGTACAAACTACTGAACCGACCTTACTACACACCATTCAAAGTGACGAAATGTGCACATAACCAGATATATACCTGCCCTAGATGTAGATCTAGAAATGTTGACCACATACATATGTTCTGGTCCTGTAATGTGCTTGGTGCATACTGGAAGGCAATTATTGATGCCCTCTCTGAAATAGTTGGGACTATAGTGAGCCCAGACCCGTTAGCTATACTCTTTGCGATATGGAGTGGGGATGAAGTAAAAAAAGGACTAAATTCTTGAATGTGAGTGCTATGGTGGCAAATAAATGTATACTATAATGTTGGAAATGCTGCTCCCCCCTACCGTTGAGATGTGGTTAAATGCCCTAACATGGACGCAGTCTTGTGAAGAGGAATACATCAACTCCCTCTCAAGAAATGTCTGGACAGAGCTGTGCAGCTATCACAATAATAAAGAAGCTGCAGAACCAGACACCCCTCACTTGCAATCCATACAAGATGCCTCTTGACCCCGTACTCTGGTAAATACCCTGAACCAACATTCCAGCCTACAAAGTACTTCTTAAATGCACTGTAAGGTTGAAATACAAGTACCTAACTGTTTGTGTTGTATGTTGTGTACCTGCCACTGCTTTTCACAATAAAGAACACTTTAAAAAAAAAAAAGAAATGCTTGGCAAAGGAGTGGACATCTCAAGCTACTAACAGACTTCAAAGGAACACATTAACGATGCAGACTACAGCGCTGCAGTTTAAAGACAATACTGCACAGCGCTGCAGTATAAAGACAATAATAGTGCAACAAGCAAGAAAAGTAACAAAAGCATGAAGGAATATTGCATTCCAAATATGCCAAGCAGGAACACTTACCTCTCAGCATCATGTGTGCTGCAGCAGAACTGGGCCACCACATTCAGTGATGTAACTAGAAGACAGATGCCATTCCAGTGAATCCTGCTTTCGAGATTAAGTACAAGGTGAGCATATTCCCAGCTTGCCTGCCAGCCTTGTCATCTAGGGAAAGTGGGGTGTTGGGAGGAAGGTTCAAGGAGACACAAGGCACCACATCTCTTGTTTATTTATCTATAGATCCACCCGAGGGTCCAGCACCAGAATCATCACATCAAGGGCCTGCAAAATACCTCCCAACCTTAACATACATTGGGCAGTTAGCCGTTCAGCAGTACAGTGGCAAGAGAGTGGTTTTGGGATTAGCTGCTATCACCAAGAACCACACACCTGGTGATCCGGACCAGGCACTGCTGCAGGGCACCAGGGGTAAGCGTTACATCCTGCTACAAGCTCTTTTTCTGTATCATCTTCTACATGGTATGCACATCCTTCTACATACACAGTCAGTAAATCCTTACATGTTTCTTTGTTGAACGCTTGTGCAGGGATTGCTCAAATTCATTCAAACTTGTTTGTAGCTCTGTGTCATCAGGTGAACATACAGCTGCACAATCATGCAATTCTACTAGTACTTGAGCAAAATTGCAGAGGCTAGAGATTTGTTTCAATAATCACCCACTCCCATTGAATTTTGGTGTGGAAATGTTGTAATGCCCAGACAGTAGTCAGAAGCGCTGTTTCGCATTCATTAAATTTGGTCTCTACCTGTGACAATGCTTTGCTAGCATATGCAATGGTTTTGTTATTCACATCCTGTTTTTGATACAACACTGCTGACATGCATTGATCTGAAAAGCCTATTTCTACAAAGAAATCCTGGTTTTTCATTGGATATGCCAAAAACTGAGCCTTCATCGAACACTCTTTTAGCCTGGCTGCTGCCTCATTTTGTTCCTTTTCCCATTTTCAGGGACACCCTGATTCAGTAATATCGTTAAAGGTTGTGTAAGCTCTGCATAATTCTCAATGCATTTCCTGTTGAAATTTGGCATTCCTAACAAACCCTTTAAACTTTTCAGATTAGTAGGATCTTTTAGTTTATTAATCACGTCCACCTTTTTCTTTTGTAGGTTTAATCCATGCTATGTTACTTCATGACCTAGGAAGTTTACCCTATTTCTGCACCACTGTGCTTTCTGTAAAGATACTTTTCTCACAGCCTTCTGTTGAGGACTAAGCACATGTCTAATCTCATTGAATTGACTTTCCAGATCTTCATTTTTGATTAGCACATCATCCGAATAAACTATCGTCCCCCTTTCATCTGTATCTGGGAGTGCCTTGTTCAGGAATATCCCAAACTCCCTCCCTCCATTGACATACCCAAAAGGTGTCCAGGATCACACATATTGCGATTTGTCAAAAGAAAATGCAAATACTTGTTGAATATCTTCAGCTAGTGGCATACACTAGTACCCAGCTGTACGTTCTAATGTGGTCAACACCTTTGACACGTGAACCTGTGCAAGACCCTGATTAATAAATGGAAGGGGCCACCTTGAAACAGGTACCTTTTTGTTTAATTTTCTTAGATCCGCACACAAGCACCATTGGCCATTAGTTTTTAGCACACCTAATATAGCGGTATTTGATGTACTATGAATAGGCCTAATGATTCCTCTAGATTTTGATTATTTCAGCTAGTTTTTCTAAACATGCCAGGGGTAACCTATATTGTCACACAAATACTGGCTCCTTACAATGTCCTTCTGGTAGTGTGGCAACATGCAAATCAGTTAACCCACAATCAAACGCATCTTTGGAAAAAAGTGTTTGAATTCCATAAATATCTTTCTCAATTGGTCTTTTTCTTCTTCACTTGTGCAAGCATCTGCAACTTGAATTTGATGCTCTACCATTTTAGAGAACTCTGGAAAGTCCTCCAAAGGAGGAACCTCGGTACTTTCCTCTAATCATGTGGCAGTGTCTCTGTGGAGGGTCGCTACACTCAAATATTTTTGAATATTGACCTCCATTTCAATATGCTGCTTTTCTCTTCTAGATTCACTTAATTTGAATAGGATACAATCATCTTGATGACAGCACACTATTGCACTTGGATCATAAGGGTACACGGACTGAACTTTAAATGTTCCTTTAGGTTTAAACTCCAATGATTCTGGTAACTCATCCTGTGCAGTCACATAGCATTCAGGAATGTTCCCAAACACTGGGTTACTAAAATCAGCACTGTAATCAGACTTCTGTATTGCCATTCCTATTGCTGAATTCTCCTGCAAAAGAATATCTTGACACCCTATATTGTCCACCAGGATCTGAATGGGTCCGTCCGCAATCTCTATCAGTGGTGTATATTTGCATTCAAACCCAGGCTGCCTCATGGATTAATTTAGACATAGAAATGCATAATTTTGTTTTTAAAGTATTGTATTGCAATTTTTGGTATAAGTACAAGAAACATGGCATCAATTGTCCCCTTACTAGCAATACAGTTCTCGCTAACTCATGCTAATAGTATGTCATCAACACCAATATAACAGAACAACTAACACAAATAGTCTTCACTTAACAGGTCTGATAGGCCATTTAACCATTTTACAGTTAGCGCAGATTTATCAGGGACGTAATTCAGGACACGTGGAGTCCACTTTGGGTTAACACTTAAGTCCATAGATCCGTACTATACATTAAGTAACATAGCAGGAGGCATATACCCATCCCAGCATAGTTTACAGACACTCATGGGGGCTTGTCATCCGAAGGGTGGAACATATCCCACACCAGTTTTTTTATTAGGATTCATAACTTGCACTGGAGTCCGCCACTGAACTAACAGACACACTACCCCATACTCTCGTTTCCATTTCCACCGAGTGTTCAAACTCCCTGTACCAGCGTGGGTATTGCTGGACCTTGGCCGAATTCCATGCTAATACAATACCTCTCTTAGCCAGTATGCATGCCATGTCCATACATTTCACAATGTGTCTGAATTTGCCAACCCTGAGATATGTTCCCAAGAAGCATTCTTTTGGTTTCCAAGCATATCGTGTTATTCCTGCCCTTCTGCATGCCTGTTCAATTTTCACCCAGAATCCCTGCACCCGCATACATTCCCAGAGCATGTGCATTAAATCAGCTTTGTCAGCGCCACACCAGGGACATATCGGTCATACGCTACTGCTGAATTTGGCTACCCTATGTGGCATCATATAAGTGCGGTAAAGAACGTTTCGCTGAATTAGTCTGAAAATGGAATTCCTGGACACCTCAGAGATATATAACAATATGCGTTCACACTCCTCATCACTAATGTCTTCTCTCAAGTCACCTCCCAGCTTGCGTTCAGTGCTGCACCTTCAGGGTTGGGTCTATCTGCCAATTGGTACTACAATCTGGGGTCTGATCTCCAGCCATCACCTTTGTTATGCATGAGGGTCAGTAAGGTGCTTGCAGCTGGTTCCTGTGGCCAATCTTCCCTTTTCCCTTTTGCAGCGCTCCTCATCCTCTGGTACCAGAAGTATTGCCCTTTGGGCAGTCCTTCCTGCTCGAGCAATGACTCAAACTCCCTGAACACATCCTCTGCATACAGGTCACCCCAGGAGTAAACTCCCCAGCTTTGCCAATGCCTAATCCTGATCAAATCCTCTCTGTCCCTGCAGACATCCGTTGCTACTGTGGTTTCAGGTGAGTATGGGCGCTCAAGTTTCAGTAGTTTGAGGTCCTGCGCCACACCTGACGTCCCAGTGACACTATCATGGGTGTGCTACCTATAATATCTCCTTAAGATGAGCTGGCATTATCATTTTGGTTATAGCTATCTTGCCCATCAATAACAACAGTAATTTGGACCAAAATGTAATGGGCTTCCTCAAACCTTGCACTACCCTTGCGGTGTTAGCCTCGTGTATTTCGTCTGGTGTGTGTTTGATATTCACCCCCAAATACCGGAATAAATCTAGTTGCCATTGGAGCCCCACCTCTGGTAAATACATTTTGTCCCTCCCTCTCAGGCCCGCAAGCGGGAATACACAGGACTTCACTTTGCTAAAGCTGATTCCCTACACTCTTGAATAGTTATCTAGTATGTCTAGCATCACTAGCACATTCAGATGCAGGTCTTTCAGGTATAGGAATACATCATCCGCATAGAACGAAATCAGATGTGCAACCCCTCCAACCCAAATGCCAGCTTCTGGAAACTGCTTACGTAAGTAGATCGCTATTAGCTCCAACGCCAGGAGATACAGCATGGGCAACAACGGGCATCCCTGCCTGGTACCCCTCTGTATTTCCCAAATTGGGGACACTAGTCTTCCCGATTTCACCCTCGCCATTGGTTCAGCATACAAGATCTGCACCCATTTAATAAACTGCTCGCCAAACCCAAACTCTCGTAATACAGCAAGTAGCCACTCCCAGTACAGTGAATCAAAAGCTTTTATTGCGTCCAATGACACAATTGCATAGTGCTCCTGGGAGTCTGTGGTCTGTGCTATGACATGCTGCAGTCGGCGCAGGTTTATGGTTGTTCGGCATCCAGGGATAAAACCATTTTGGTCCCTGTGTATTAGGCCACCTATCATCCTACCCAATCGCCCAGCCAATATGGTTGTTAGTATCTTTATGTCATAGTTTAGCATAGCCAATCTTCGATAAGAATCACCGTTATCAGTAGCTTTCCCAGGTTTAGGGATTGGGATCACTAAGGTTTCCCTGATACTCGCCAGGAGCTTACCTTTCGCTTAAGCTTCCTGATAGACTTTGTGGAGTATTCCAATTTCCAATAGGGTGCCCAATATGTCTTCTTGGGGGACCCGGGTTTCATGCTTGTAAAGTTGGGAATAATATTCAGCGAATGTGTCATTAATTTCTTGATGTGTCCTGACTATGGTTCCCTCCTTATCTTTAAGTTCAGTGGTTAAGTGTCTCGGGTGTTCCCTTTTGCACAGCCACGGCAATATGTTGCCTGGTGTATCACCTTCCACGTGTGCCCTAGCGCTTTTGACCATGTAATCAAATTTAGCCAGTCTCCCCCAGGCCTCCTGACAGCTATTCCTGGCTTCAGCTAGTTTCAGCTCCTACGTCCGGAGTCCAGATGTTAGGGCTTCCATTTGTCTGATGTCCTTCTCTAATTTTTCCAGGTCCCTCTTGAGTGTTTTCCTGATACCACCTGCACTGGCAATGGCCTCCCCTCTCACCACCACTTTCATTGCCTCCCAAACTGTACCCCACTCCTTCACACTGTCTACATTACATTCCAGGTACTCCTCCAATCTAGTCCTGAGCCCTTCCCTGAAAGCTTGGTCTGTCAATGCATCCGTGGGCATACGCCACAGCAGTATGGGGGTCTAGGACCCAGTGGTTCCCACTCCATTATTAACGGCGAACGATCTGAGATTTTTCTGCCCAGGTGTCGAAACTATATCTGCCATATGTGTCTTGCCCACAAAGAGATAGTCTATTCTGGTATACAGCCCATGGGGGGAAGAGGGTGCAATTCCCTCCAGGCATCCACGAGATCTAAGTTATGTAATGCTGCATTGAGCGCCAAAGGAGCTGGCCTCATGCTGTTCACAGGTGGTAGCGACCTGTCCAAACTCAAGTCCCTGACACAATTGAAGTCTCCGCCCCAAATCAGAAACGTTTCCCGTATGGCACTATCTTAGCACTTATCATGTGGAGATGTGACGGGATACCGTGATTGGGTAAATAGGAGTTATACATACCTCGATGTGTTCTATGTGGCTCAGCTTTAAGTATTTCCCTTCCATGTCTGCCTCCACCCCCAGCCACCGAAATGGCACTGCAGCATTAATCCACGTATATACCCCTCTAGCATATTTGGAGGAAGCCACCCCATAGCCTTGTCCCCCCAGCGTTCCCTCACTTTTACCATTTCACACATTGTGAGGTGGGTTTCCTGTATCAATGCTATGTCCACTTTCTTCCTATTGAGGAAAGATCTTACACAGTTTCTGCGCAGGTATGTGCCCATTCCCCTCACATTCCACATTAATACTTTAATGGTTAGATGCTATAGGCAAGTGTAGCAACTCTCCACCACCCCCTATTGTGCAACAACCCCTCACTCCCCATTCTCCCGTCCATCTCACCATTCTCCTTTGGCCTTATTACTCCTCCTGTTTGATCTGTGCCAAATGCTAATCCTTCCATATCTGTTACCCTTTTGCATGAAGAACTTAACAACAACCAAACAACAAATAAATCCAAACATTTGCACCCCGCAACTGTTGACTTCACACAGCGCTCGAGCGCTCCTGCACCCATGTGGCCCATCCAGGCCATAGTGTACGAGATAAGTGGGTGGGTGTCAGCAACAGGACAACACTTGTTTGTGTATGGGGTAGACCTTGAAGCCCAAGGCAGGTGGCTATGTGTCACCCCCATCCAAGCTAAAGTCTATCGTAGCAGTTTCACTCACCCTTTAATACAAACACAGTAACCCATGTTCCAGCCACCCTCTCCTCTTGGTTCAACTCTCTTGTCGTCTGACCGTCTCCTCGCCGTCATCTAGATTGTTGTGTTCCATCCACATGATTGCTGCTTCTGGAGTCTCAAGGAAGATTGCCTTGCCTTTATATATGACTTTAAGTCTCGATGGGTACATAAGCTTATATTTAATGTTGAGTCGTCTCAGCCTGGCCTTAACCGGGACAAAAGAGTTCCTGGCTCTCTGGACAGCCGGTGTGTAATCCGGGTAGATATCGATTTTATAATTGTCCCTCTGTATTGCCCCTCCTTCCTGTGAAAATGTCAATATTACCTCTCTGTCCAGGAAGTTCAATATTTTCACTATCATCGGGACGGTATGACTCCGGCTGCAGGGATCGGTGCGCCATCTCCACCACAAATCCTTGTGATAGGTTGCCAGCCCCGACTTCTTGTAGTAACAGTTTCTCTACGTAGCTTGTGGGGTTCGGGCCCTCTAGCCCCTCGGAAATTCCCAGCAATCGGACATTGTTCCGTCTAGCGGACCCTTCCGCGTCTTCAGAGCTGAGCTCCAGCGCCGTGTTTCTTCTCTCCAATTCTTCCAGCCGTGTCAGCAAATCCTTCGTGGTCTTGTTGGTTTCCTTCAAAGTAGTTTCTTCTGTCGTTACCCTCTCTGCCAGATTGCGTACATCCTGCCTGATTATTTGCATATCAACTTTGATCTCATCAATCCTTGTCTCGAGAGACGACCACAGCACTGCTATTGCTGCAAGTACCTGATCTTCCTTGTTGCCCACTTCAGGTGCCCCATCCAATTTCTGCGCCGTGGTGCCACTTTGACTCGAGTCGCGAGACCTGGCTGCACCACCAAAGGAGTCCATGATTGTGGTCTTATTCTTCCCTTTCATTGCGGACATGGCACTTACCCAGCTGCAGCTCCAGGCCTTAGTTGCGTACCGCAGCCCAGCCTACTCCCCATCTGTTTGCTGTACCCCGGTCCGGTTCCTGCACATGACCACTGGATGTGGGGTCACTACCTAATATTGCCCGTAGCCGGCTTAGGTACCAGTGCTTGCTGTGTCCCTCTGAACCTCAGGGATTGTAATTCCCTATCCCGCAATTCTTCCAGCCAGCAGCACAGATTGTCTTTCAATACACACCTCTAAAACTAGTTCACCTGGAAGAGGTGTGTTTGCCAGTGGTTAGTGCCCCAGTTCCAGAAAGTGAGGCCCCTGTTGTATGCTCAAGCCTTAGTGCGTCACAATGGTGCCAAACAAACAAGTTTCATCCTAGGCGAGTGGCTTCGCAGCTCTGTTCGCCGTAGCATGCCCCTCTCTGCTTGCTCCCACATGAGCTGTGTACATCTCATGGAGAGTAGGGTCAGTAACAGCATCAGGGGAACCCACATCACTCTCAACGTACTGGCTGGTCGCATTCTGAAACACTTGTATACGAGTGCGATATAAATAAAATATCCTTTCATTTCCTACCCCCTCCCATTCCCCCTATAACACTCATCATTTCTGTGACTCAGTTTCAAATAAAATGATGTGCAGTGATATACAGCGCCCTCAGTGTCCATCCCCTTCTGCTCCTTACGGTGCACACTGCATTACAGGGTCCTGCTCACTGTCAGGGCTGATGCAACGCTGTTCGCAGCTCCTCCTCTGCTTCAGCCCCGGGTCGCACCTTCAAGCGCCATCTTTGTTTCTTGGGACCCGCTCTTCAGAACGTGCCGGTACTCCCTTACCCCCCTATTCCAAGGTCCCTTGGCAGGGACCGTAAGGAACGTGTGGTCTGACCACACGTCCCTATGTGTCCCGCTAAGGGACCAGGGCGCTAAGAACGGGCTTGCAAGTCGCAAGCCCATTACAAGGGCTCTCCCCATTCTCATTTGGGGGCTCAAATGGGAATGGGGAATGGTCTGTTCAATGGGGACTTACCGGTCCCGCCAGGGTTGGACTACACCAGTAAGTCCCCATTGAATGAGACCGGACACGGCACCACCCATTTCGTAATGAGGCCCTTTGTCCTGACACGGGGTCAACTAGGCCGAAAATGTGTAGTTGAAACAAGGGTGTAACTGTGTATGGTGCGCTCAACTTTCTCAAATCCTGTCTGTATGCAGCACAAACTACACTTGAGGTTCCCCTTGGTGCCTCAAAAGTAATTTTTACGATAGTTATGTTGTGTAGTTAGGTTGCGCAAAACAGATTAATCAGTCACAGTATCCAATACTCTTTGAGTAGAGTTTCTCTCTTATATCAAATCCAGAAGAAAAAAGTCCAGAATGTGAATGATGATTTTTAATTCAAGTACAGCAGACACGTGCTTCGACCGTCAGGTCATTCTCAAGGCTGTTTGTAGCAAAAAATAGTGATAGTTTGAACATCAGCAAGTGATAATAAATCGTTTTTACATATTGACATATGATGAGATACACCCATCAAGTCAAAGTTATGGCACAGGTGTTAGGTAGAAGTGCAGTATTACATAATGATTTGGTACACATTATCCCAACAAAAATACATGGGTTATTACAATTCGGTGTACATACCCATAATCAGGTGGGCATAGTCATAGAAGGAGCGAGCAGTAGCGGAGAAACAAAGCATGAAATTATTTGACACATAGTCACTCTTCAATCTTGCATAGCAAAGTTAAAAATAATTATATTCATGGGTGACATGAGACTCACTTCTAATCTATGGAGGGATTACTTTGTAAACCATTGGATTAGTCATTGGTGAGAATTGGAGAAAGGACATCAATAGGTATCTGTGCTTTGTTGTGACCCATAACCAATAATGTTTAAACCTATTAGGCGAAGGTTAGAGATCATGCAGAATAGAGCAAATGGGTAACTCACCCAAGACGTTACTGTGGGTTAATCCTGAATGTTGCCAAGAAATAGTAGAATATGTATCCTATGTCATAAAATGTGAAGCATATGCCGGTTCTGTGATATATTAGTGCTATAGTTTCACCAAACATTGCACTAATGAGTCCCTAAAAAGCCACAATACTCCACATACCCCATCAATAAGGGGCAACAACCTCTTCAGGCAATTTGTCCCTCTGAGAAAGGGTATTTCATTAATGGATGTGATTGTCATGCACCAACCAACCTGATGCCTTTGGAACGCTTGGCGGCTCCTCCACCATTAGAATGTTCCACTACGTTGTGCTCGAATCCCGTTTGCCGGGCTAGTCTTTTTTGTCTTCCTCTCTCTCGGGTTCTTAACACCGCCTCTCTATCTCGCCCTCTCATTGCAACCTTTTTGCTACCTTTGCTTTTGGGCTTCAACACTAGTGTTTTCCTCTTTTCAGCCTTTGGGGTTGCTGTCCTGCTTTCTTTCTCCTTTTGGCCTCCCGCGCTGTGTGCCTTCTTGCGCAGCTTACGCCTACAGAAACTCACAGATCTCGGTCCATGTTTCTTTCTCTCTGTGCCTCCTACACAGCACTCTTTTGCTGCAGGCTCTCTTTTCTCATTTCCTTTCCGTTTTGCCTTTCTTGCGGCTCTCGACCGCGCTCGGTTTTCATTCTGCGCTTCTCTGCCGATTCCTCCTCTGTGCATTTCTGTGTTCTTACCTTTCGCAGTCCAGTAATCTTGGTCTTCTGGTGGCACTACCTCTTCTCCGGTCCTCCTTCCTGGTTTGCGGTTCCGAGGCCGTGCTGTTCCACGGGATCTCCTGGTTTGACTCACTCGCCCTTTCAACAGACTCTAACATATAACCAGCCAAACAAGAGGTTGTTTCTGCTCCATGATTTTTCCTCTTGTACAGGCATTTCCGGGCGGGGGTCCAGTGTATGCCGTAGTATTATACAGCAACATTGTGGCTTCCATCCGGGGAATGACATATCTCTTCACTAAGAAGAAGACCGAGTGAAGAAAGAAGAAAAAGAAGCCAACATCTTCAATAGAAGAATCAGGTGAGGAGGAAGGGGATCTTGAAATACACAGTGGTCCTGAAGTAGAGATTCCTCACAAACCTGACAGTGATCAACACTTCCTGTCTCATCTGCTGCTTCCCTATCTTTATGGGAACCTCAGTGACACCTTCAATAGGTATTTCTTCCCCATTAAAATTGTGTACATGGCCTTCATTTTGTCTCAACTTTATGTGATTTTGTGGGGATATCCCTTCATTGATACTTCTCACTAGTTCTTTTGACATTATTGTTGCTTGGGCACCTGTATCAAATCGTGGCAAATGCATTACATTTTTCTTCAATGGCAATAGGGGCATAATACCTATCTTCAACCTCTTCTAGTACACATTAAAAGTGTGAATGTTTGCTGATTTCAGGATTTACTTCCCTTAGCTCTTTTGTACTCTTTGCTAGGCAAAAGGGCATATGAAATAACATCTTTCCCTCCTTTTTGCTGCTTTCATTTTTAATTTCTTTGTCTATTCACCTGGGCTCAGAACCCATTTGGAGTGTAGCCACTGGCTGCCCCTCTGACTTGGGATCACTAGTGTTCAAACTCCAATTTCCTATTGTACTTTTCTCATTGTTTGAGGACTCGCCTGTTATTTCTACACAGCAACCTTTTGATTGGGTATTTTCACAAGTATCATGTGACACCCTGTCAACATCTGGCGCATGACACTTATCTGTGTTTTGCATGGAGCCTGTCATTTCTGTCCCTTGGAATATTTGTGGTTCAAAGTACTCCTCAGGTGACTGACCTGCACCCTTCTTTTGAGCTACTATCTCCTCTGTATGGGTATCAATAGTATTCTGAAAATCAAGAGAGGATTATTTATCTGTTGATCCTAACTTTGGCTTGTGTTTTATTTTCACATTGGATGCTCTTTTTAAATCTGTCTCTCTGTTCTTTGTTTTTTCTTGTTCATTTTCCCCCTTGTGTGCTTCATTTTCACACACCTGAATAGTCTGGTTCAACTCTAAATTGAACCACACTCCTTTTTTGTATGTGTTGAATTCCCTGTTTCACTTTCATTCATATGTTTTCTTATTTTCAAATCACTAAGCAATTCAAAACTGTTATTCAAAGGTGATTCACAGACATCTGTGTTTTCATCGGTGCAGAGGTTAACTAGTCACTTATTGTCAGAACGCACAGAATCAGTCCTATGACATTCTGCACCTTCACTTGGCTGTTGCTTTTGAACTGCCCATAACTTTCCTATCTGTTTAGACAGCATTTTGACTTGGGCCTCTGAGCATTGAAACCTATCCAGGTCTCTGAATTCCTCTATTTCTGGCCTTGGCCGGTAATGGTTAAGCTCACCCTGATTAGGCCTATTCTTGTACCTCTCAGGAGATTGATTTCTGTTTCTGTTACCTCTGAATTCATGTGACACAGGAGGTGGAGAGCGCGGAGTGACCATCCTTTAACAATGATCAAATGGTTGAGGTGATTGGTTATATTGGCGAGGGAGATCATTCATGTTTTGTCTTTCATTTGGTGGGAATACTCCCCTACGCTGGTTTCCATTTTCAATGAATCTATCCACGTATCTTGGTCTTACTTGGTGGCCATATACCATTGTATTAGGGTCAAATCTATTTTGAGTCCCTAGTTCCTGGTATGGGTCATTGTAAATTTGATTTTGATTGGTATTTAGGCCTGACATATCGTGGTGAAATCCCACTCTGGGAGAAATACCCAAATATCTTGGGCTAATGTAAGAATCCCTATTGCTGGGATCAATGGATTGGTACACAGGAGTTTGGGGTGATGTCCTCTGTGGGGGTATGGCCCTTTGGCTAGGTGTCATATTGTTTCTTGCCTGAGTTTGGACTGATTCTGGCGGCATCTTTACAGATTTTACCTCCAAAATCACTGGTGTGGGGTTTTATTTCTCCTTATTCTTAGGCCCTTCCTCCCTCTGGCCAAATATCACTTAATTTAGCTTGGTCCACTGTTCTATTATCTTTCCTAGTGGTTTTTCCCTGTCAAATTCATGAATTAACTGGGATACAATTTCTTTTGGAGTCCATAAAAGTATGCCATCTTAAATTCTACAGAGTTAGGGTTAAATGCCACATGAAAGTGTAAACATGCTCTTTTAAAATTTTTGAGGTATTGGCAAGGGGACATATTTGCCATCATGGTATAACCTGCTTTTTTGGCATCCTGTATAGACTGATAAGGTGAGAATTGATGTCTAACCTCTTTCTCAAAGTCCGCCCATGACAAATGTTCCTGTTCAAAGAGACCACGATTGACACTAGCAGCTGCTGAATCTAGGGATAGGTGAAAATTCTGTCTATATTGTTCCCTAGGTATCTGGAGGACTTTAAATATATTGTGAATGGTTTCTAAATGGTCTTCCTTGCAACACGCACCTTCCTTTTTCAATAGTTTTACCAAAGTCTTGGTAGATTTCATAATTTTGATAGGACTACCTGGTGCATTCTGGTGTGTGTCATTCTGTTACTCATATATGTTCTCTTGTGGGCAGGAATGATTGTGACTATTCAGCTGTGAGTCAGACCCCACCATTGGGTTATAACCAGATCTGGCCACAGGAACAGCTCTTGGTACATTGTTTCCTTGGCCAGAGCTGTGATTGAGTTCAGTTCCATTGCATGTTGTGCCTTGTCACCTTTTCTGAGACTTAAGACTAAATATTTGCTGTTAAAAGTTCTTGCACTGTCCATGAAGCTGTTCCACCTCATGAGAGAGATCAGACTTCTCATCCCTGACCCTATTGATTATTGCTTGTAATTCATTGATGTGTGTCTGATACTGATTAGGAGCTTTGACCCTTTTTCATTTTATTCCAGTAATTTCAATATCTCTTGTTCTATAGCATGACATTATCTGTCTTTCTCCCTGTTGTCTTCTCTAAGGGTTTGCGTTTCTGAAATAACAACATCATTGTCTTGTCTTATTTCATCTAAAATTGCTTTTAAATGGGTTAATTCTTGCTCACTCTCATTAAATTGTTTCTCTCTCTAAGCAAATTGAGTAGCCATATTGCTGCATTTATCTTGTCATTCCATGTCTTGCGCCCTCTGTTTTAAATCTGATTTTAACAGCTTCACCTGATAACATTCATTGTCCAAACTACATTGTAACTTGCTCATAACTTAACTGTCATTCCCTTGCATAGGGACCTGTGAAGAAGGAACCACAATTGTGTGCATAATCGTATGATGCATTTTTTCTCCTCCTGGCGTTCTGGTGCCTGGGATAGCCTAAGGAGGCACACCTGCAAAATGCGTCCTTCATCAAAAATGTTTTAAAATACCACCCGTTCTAACTCTGTGGTAATTCTGTCTTTTCATATTGTGCATTTTCTGAGGACCAAAATGCATAGACATAAAGCTTTGCCTCAATATAGTTTGTCAATTGAGAAAACTCACCCTGGATTGGGACATGGTGACATCAATGTGTGAGTCAAATGAATACACCGTACCACACTACCTCACAGCACTAATTCAATTTATGCGTGGGCAACCTTGCTATGCTTTAGAATGCAAGGCCATGCCCAGTAACTATTTTAAAGTTTTCCAATGGCCAACACACCAAATATGTTGGATATATTTTGGGGTTATATCTATTACTTTGTGGTATTTTTATTAGGGTGGTATTAGGTGGTATATTATAATCCATGGCAATATATTTTGGTAACATATTGGGGTATTTTCATAGTAGTGAGACTAATTTCAGAACACTGCCTAATACTTATTTTTACTAGGGTCCCTAACAACAAACAAAATAAAGGAATTGTTACACTCTGGATGGATGGCTAATGGCTTCCTGTGGTACCTTATGTACACTACCATACTACACTATTTTGGCTGAGTTTCAACAATTGTAAAGCATTCAGTTGAAATACTGCACATTCATTCAATCTCTCTAGATAAACAGCTCACAGCAGATGCTTTACTTTGTGAAATCTCTTATCACACTTCTGTCTCTTTATGCATGTCAAATAAATGGACTGAATGCAGAATAAATGTAATGAAACTAAAAGTTACTTTGGAATCTGTTTTTTATTGTAAAATAGAAATATGCAATATACACAGAATGACACTTATGCTGCCCACATTGTATTTCACAGTTCAATAACTTTTAGCAATTTATCAGTGCCAAGACTTGCCAACTGTCCTTGGCATCGTGGAACTTGGCAAGAGAAATAGACTTAAAAAAAAAACACAGTAAGACTTTGCAAAACATTAACACAGGATTAGATGCATGTCAAAAATAGACAGCACCTAAAATGAAGTGACCTACTTAATCTCGACTAGCTGATCTCATTCAAAACAGCAGCCCCTCACTTAAATTCATATTTACCTAGATGTGCTGGCTGTATTTCTGATTGAGTTTGGCATGGAGATCTTCCCCAATCGTTCCCCCTGCCTCGCCCAGGGTCAACCTCGATAAGGACTGCTTCAGCATCAGACAGCTTGCCAGCACTGAATTCCGTCTGCTTAGTCAGCCTCTGTTCCTTCGTCTCCCAGTGCCCGAAGATGAGTGAAAACTACTCCCTCTCAAAACCCTTTTTGATCAAATCCCCTTGTTACTCAAGGGAAACACCTCCCCTTGAGCAGATCATTCAACTGAAATAGCACATGATTTTATTGCTGGAGAGCAAAAGGTACATCTTTCCTTGTGCTTCCTGCTCTAATACAGTGCCCTGTTTTCAGCAGAATGGATCTTCAAATGTTTTAGTTTATCACCAAGCGCAGATTCAGCCTGCACATTTAATTTCCTATTTCCAGAGCCTCATGCATTTTCACAATCTGCATTCAGCTTATTTCATCATGGACTAATTTGCACTTAATGTTATTAAGGGATGCAGTTACATGTTAACTGGGGTTGGGTTAGTATGTTAATTTATGTTAGTATATATCCAGTGCAGCTCAGTTCATTGAAATATCCTGAATCAAAGTGCAATTTCTATCATGTGCTCTGTGCTTTGGCATCTATTAAATTATGCCTGAGACTCACACTCTTTAGTCCAGTAATAAGTTTCACACTGGGCCCCAGTTGCAGTTCAAACTCACGCTAACATGTAAATGCTAAAATGCTGAGTCTAACCGTTGAAATGTAGAGCCTATACTCCTACATACTAATACAATGTGCATTTTCAGGAACTTTGGGTTACACCCTAATTTACCAAGGTAATCCAGACGTGGACCCCTTGCTCACTGTACTTAGAAAGGCACAGTTTCGCCTCACTGACTAGGCCAAAAAACATATCTGTGGTTGCTGTTGGTACTCTTGTTCAGAGGAGAATTACCTAGAATTTCAATACTGGACTGCCCTTGTGGGTGTCACAAAGACTGAAATGTAAATGGAAATTTCTAATCTGTAAAAAGGTCTCAGTAGAGGGGCTCCCAGACCCTTCTTTGATTAATTGGTATAAGTTGGCAATAACCTGCCATATGAGGCTAATGTAGCATATGCATGGCAGTGCTCCAGGCTTATGTTGGTTCTACTGTGTCTACCCATGTCATAACATAACTCCCTCCATGGCATATTATCGCAGCTCAATTCTTAAGTGTGGTTAGCATCTAAGATGTCTTATATCTGCTTCAGTTCCGGTTTGGTATTTCATGAAATTGTGATACAAATGCAAGTTCAGCACAGTAAAAAGACGCAAATTTACCAGCTGCAGGATTAGCCCATTAAGGTTGGAGGGGGCTTCTGTCATGGCCACAGGCCCCAGAACACAAAAACCACACCATCTAGTGATGGGGGCAATGGGTCACTTGATTCACCTATGTCCCTTTGGGACTCATAAACACAGGGGCCCTGGCTGGACTCAGTCGTGGCTATTTTGGCACCAGGCTCATATAGAGATGTGAGCAGGAACACTTTATTTCAGTGCAGGAGTGCTTTCCAGGAGCTGAAAGCCTTTATTCCAGAGAACATACTCATGTGATGACTCATTGGGTGTCGCTCCCTATGCCTGGTCTTCATGTGCTGACTCATCGGGTGTGGCAGGGTGTGGCAGGCAGGCTGAACCTGGTGGGCGTGGCTTCAGAAGCTCAGCTTTATAAGCTGCTCCATCATTAAGGCCGGTGCTTCACGTTACTGTGCACTCACGTGCAACGTGATGCTCACTGCCGCTTGGACCAGTTTACTTACCTTTGAAACCAGGCGTTCTCCTGCATACTCAACTCCAGGAAACTGATGCTTCATCGCTTCATCTGCAGACTCATCTCCTGATATCCAGTGATCTTGATCCCGACACTGCAGCACTGCACTCCGCATCCACAAACTCTTACCCTGTGAAGCAGAAGAAAGACAAGGTTAGAACATACGTCCTAGGGTAGTGCTGCATTTGAACCCAGCGCGCCCCCTAGTTAACAATTTACCAGCTACTGTACTGCCATAGCTTCATTCCTCATTCCCTCTGGCTGCTGCCTCGAGCTCTGCAGCTTCTGCCGGGCAGGCAACAGCACCTGCAAGGGAAGAAAGCAAAAGAGCAAACATCAAAAGTGGAACGGACAGCAATACAAGACAACAAACTTTACAATACAACAAACACAGATGAAGAAAGACAAAGGCAAACAGGAACACTTACCTGAAGTATAGTGGCTTAGTCGCAGCAGGACTGGATTACCACATGCAAGGGACCAGTGAATGAACTCGGTCCAGATCATACAAGCGCCCCTACCAGAAGCAGCAGGACGGAATGCTCGCCAAAACTAATCAACAATCCAGAGTAGCATCACCTATTACCACCAGTCACCACATAAGAGCAGCCTGCAACCATGCACCAACACCTCCGCAGAGACCAGGTGAGCGTAACAGAACACAAAGCCTCTTCAAATCTCTGCCTGGGTGTTATGGAAACTTCTGAAACAGACCAGTTGGCCCGATTACTGGCAGAGTTATGGGCTGAAGTTCATGCCTCAAGAAAGGAAACCAATGCCCTAAGGAGGTATGTAATTGTGAACCAGGAGCGGACAGATGAACTAGCAAGGCAAATGCTCCAGGCACAGGCAGGCCAGGTCCCACTGCCCGGGTATGCCCTTACTGCCCCACCTCCAAAGCATGCGCCAGTACAGGTGGTTCTTCCTGGGGGTTTCACCTGGCCCCAGCAGAATCCATCACAGGCGAGCCGAATCAGTAGGTCATCTTTATGAATCAATCTCACCTACATTTCTTGTGCAGAACTGAGGCATTCCCCAATGATCAAGCGAGAGTGGCATTTGTACTCTCATATTTGGGAGGTAGTTCAGTGGATGGGTTAATACCCTTGGTAAACCAGGATGATCCTTTGCTTCGAGACTTTGGTGGTTTCCAGCGTGAAAAGGAGAAACTATTTGCATGGCATACTCAAGGGCCGGCTCTGGACTGTGAACTGTTATCACTACGATAGGGTAATCAAGACTTATTAACATATTTCACTCCCTTCAATCATCTGACAGCACAAACTAACTAGCCAGAGGAGATAAGAACTATGCTTTTTTACCGAGGCTTGCAAGAGGAACTTAAGGACGTATTAGTCCAAATAGTAAATCCCACGAAAGATGTGCTGAATACATCAACCTGACAGTGCAGCTCGATCACAGATTGCAGGATCGGAAGATGGATCGAGCCATGGTCGAGGGGCAGTCGGTCTACGTGCGACCCTGTGAGAATCGAACCAAATCACATGATCAGTCTGAGCCAATGCAAATTGGAAGTTTGTGGGACCCACTCACCAAGGCAGAAAGGGAGAAAAGGAGACATCAGCAGCTTTGTTTGTACTGTGGTAAGGCAGGTCACTATCTCTGAGCATGCCCGGTGAAACCACCCAGGAAAGCAGATGGATCAACTGACAAGGGTGAAGAAGAAGAACAGGACTTGGGAAACTCCAACGTCTGGTAAACGTAGGGGTTCACTTGTCGAGCAGTGAAAAGGAACCTATACAGACCTCACATGTAGTCATCCCTGTGCTCCTGGTAAACCACAAACAACCGTCAAAAATACATGCCTTGGAGGCTTACATTGACAGTGGGGCTGTGGGAAAATACATGGACCAATATCTTGCTACCTGGATAGGCCTTCCTCTTCAACAGAAGCAGGTTTCGGAAAACGTCACAGCAGTTGATGGATCTCAGCTATCATCCAGCCCAGTGACGAATTACACCAAGAAGGTCACACTTCTGTGTAAGGACGGTCATCAAGAGGACATCACCTTCGATCTCATTGGCGCTCCTCAGTTTCAGATGAAATTGGGAATGCCCTGGCTGGACACCCACAATCCCAGGATTGACTGGCATAAACGAGTTCTGACCATTCCCCAAGACTGTGCCAGCATCTGTTATAGCAAGGGATTCTCATTAAAAGGTTTTACTAACACAGATTTTTCAAAGAAAGAAACCATACTGGGCCTCATCAGTTCACTACCACCTGAATACCTGGATTACCAAGATGTCTTTCAAAAAGAGCAAGCAAATACCCTACCTCCACACAGACCATATGACTGCCAAATTGATTTGGTACCTGGAGCTCAAGTTCCCTGCAGCCGGATTTACGCCCTAACAGAACAGGAAAAACAGCTTTTAAAAACCTACCTCGATCAGTATCTGGCAAATGGCTTCATTCGTCTGTCCAATTCCCCTGCATCCTCTCCCCTCTTTTTTGTGCCTAAAAAGGAGGGAGACCTGATAACTTGCATTGACCATAGAGCACATAACCAGATCACGGTAAAAAAACGGTGCACCTTACCGCTTATCCCCGAGCTCTTGGATCAAGTCAAAAAACTCAGATACATACAAAACTAGACTTTCGAGGGGCCTACCATCTAGTAAGAGTCAAAAAAGGAGACGAGTTGAAGACAGCCTTTCACACGAAATATGGCCTTTATGAATATCAGGTTATGCCCTTTGGACTATGTAATGCCCCAGCGGCGTTCCAATTTTTCATGAATGACGTGCTCCGTGAACTGTTGGAAGTCTGTGTTCTTGTCTATATTGATGACATTCTTATCTATTTGACCACCAAAGAGGACCACGTCAACCATGTCCGGGCATTTTGGAGGAACTGCGCCAACAGCGGGTATACGCCAAATTGGAGAAATGCTTCTTTCATGTGACAGAGGTAGAATTCCTCAGCTTTATTCTCACACCACGGGGCGTACGCATGGACACGAGCAAAGTACACAGTATCCTTAACTGGCCCTCACCGACATCCATAAAGGGAGCACAGAGTGAACTCGGGTTTGCCAACTTTTGTTGCCGGTTCATTCCCGGGTTCTCCCCTATCGTCCACCCAATCACTTCTTTACTATGGAAAAATAAAAATCTAATTGGTCCGCAGAGGCAGAGAAAGCCTTCCAGGAGCTAAAACAAACATTTACCACAGCACCAATTCTACGGCATCCTCGACCAGAACTACCATACGTGGTCGAAACTGATGCTTCCAACATTGCAATGGGAGCAGTCCTGTCACAACGAGACCCCGAAACAGGTCAGTTGCATCCCGTGGCATCCTGGTCTCACAAGTTTTCAGCCCCTGAATTGAATTATGCAATCACTGATAAAGAACTTCTAGCAATTAAGGCAGCGTTAAAAGCCTGGAGACATTATCTTCTTGGAGCTAGACATACAGTCACTGTCATCACAGATCATCGCAATCTACAATATCTGAAGACCGCTAAAGCGCAATCATCATGCCAACTCCGCTGGGCTCTCTTCTTTGCAGAATATGACTTCGTCATCACATATAGACCCGAAGAATGCAATGGAAAAGCGGACGACCTGTCTCGCATGAGTGAGGGAGAAGAGGCATTCACTACACCAGACCCCGTGTCCATCATCCCTGAAGGATAAATCCAAGGCATGATTGCTGCAACCACCACTCTAGACAACTTAAAATCTGACCTGCAACACTTTATGAGTCCACCAGCACAACAGGAATGGCTAGGGAAGGGAGACCGGTATATGATCGTGGACAACCAACCATACTACCTGTGGCATCTGTGCACAACACAAGCCCCAAAAACAAAGTCCCACAGGTCTGCTACGTCCTTTAGACGTAGCCCAGCACCTTGGCATATGCTATCAATGGATTTTATTACAGACCTTCCCTCCTGTAACGGATACAATACCATTTTAGTCGTCATAGATCTGTTTTCCAAAACTGCCCACTTCATTCCCCTGAAAGGTCTCCCAACTGCTTCTACTCTGGCTACCATGTTTTTGGAACAGATTGTCTGGCTACACGGGTTCCTATCAATATTGATATCAGACAGAGGAACTCAGTTTGTCTCTGCATTCTGGAAAAGATGTTGTAAAAGTGCCAAAATTGACCTCCTGTTATCTTCAAGCCATCACCCCCAAACCGAGGACCAGACCAAATGGACTAACCAGACCCTTGAGCAATACATGAGGTGTATGCTGCAACAAACCGAGGATACCTGGAAGGACATACTTTGGTTGGCAGAATACGCATATAACAACTCCATTCACACAACAGTACAGGACAACGCATCACTCTACATAGTGTACGGTCGATATCCATGGATATCCATTTTCGACCCACTCGAATCATTAGAAATGCCCGCTGTAATGACCTTACACAACACCATTACCCAGGTTTTTAAGGAAGCAGCAGAGCATCTTGCCAGAGCCAAAGAGAAACAGAAGCAGTTTGTGGATCGACACCGAAGGGAAGCTCCCAACTACCAAATCAGAGACAAGGTTTGATTAGAATCCAAAAACATCCCCCAGAAAGGACCACAGGCGTTCCGTCCCAGATATCTGGGACCCTACACTATCAAGTCTGTGATCAACCCTGCGGCCATGAAATTAGAATTACTGGCCCACATGTGGATATGTGGGAACTTGGGGTTGGATTATGACATCACAAGGGTGGACAAGGGTGATGTGGTACGGTTTGATGGGACCCAATCAAGTAAGATAAGGAATGCCCTTCTATAGGGGAATGACCCGATCCTACCAATCAGCTCTCTGTGAAGAAATGTTTTAATGTTGCAATGTGGTTTGATGTTAATTATTTTTCGATGTTATAAAAGCTTTTGTTTTAGGGGAGTATCTTTGACAGCGCTTTTTACGCAGTTCCGTTTCGCTTTCTGTTTCAATTCTGCTTTCCCAGCTGCGACTGGGCCCAGAATAAATTGGGTTACTTCTTGCCCAGTTTACACTCCTTTTCAGATTACTTTTGTCGTTTTTACTGGTGAGTTCAGAGGCAAACTACTGAACAAAATGTAAGCTTTTGTGCGTTTTTAAATCCATCCATCACGTTAGGTGCTAATTATAGGATTAAATGTAAACCGATGACATTGAGGTCAAAGGACATATGACACCACTTCCTGTGATGTCATCGAGTGTGTGATGTAATTTCTGCTACCCCTGACATTTTGCTGAAATTAAATCCCTGGCGAATCTCCCACAGCCATCACAATTTGGACGGGTAAAGGCAGATAATCAATATTTATATATAACATATGCGTATGTTTCCATTTGCACCACAATCAATCATGCTGGGACGCTGTGCATGCATTAAAGGACGGAGTGCTGTGCATTGCAAATGCCGAGTTCAGTCACTAAGGTGCACAGAACTGTGTAAATGTTGTGGCGATGAAGAGCTCTGTGATAACAACGATTTTGTACATGATGAAGATGAACTCTGAGACTCAGAAATCCTGTAAAACCTTACTTTCACTCTTCAAATGTAAATAGCTATTGTAGTTTTAATTAATAGTATATTTTAAAGAGACAGCTGTAAATAGTTTCAACTTTCTAATTTAGTGAGCATACAGTTAAAGGTTTGCAATGAAGTAGCAATAATTTATGAAGGTAAAAGATATTAAAAAACATCCTTGTATGAACTTTGTGATCGCTTTTTCACGTTTAACTAAAAACCTACTTAACACATGTTTCATAGAACCACCCAAAAAAGCAGTTAGTTATAGCTCAAAAATGAACTGATATCCGTAATGGCGGCCATCTTGATTAATGACCGCACACAGCCCCTCTGCCACAAATTCAGACAAAACGCCTGGTAGTACATGATTGTATGCTTCATTTTAAATGCATCGCCAGTAGCCATACGTTCCCTGCATTCAAAATCCCACGGACCAGTTTATTGTAACAGATGCCCTTCAACTAACCACAAAGTAATATGGGCACTAGATGTGAGTCACAATAGCAAGGCTGTTTCCAGTGCCCAGATTTCCGTGCATGCAATTCCCCTGATTCACTAAAGGTAAGTGCTTGCACAAGGACACACTGGCTCTAGCGAGGACCCACAGCCACCCCACTCATTTGTATGCTGTTGACATTCCCTTGATCAAAACTCACACATGCATTGAATCGAGGCACCTACATGGGTGGAGAGTTGCTGTCAGCAAACCACCCCTAATGGTGCCGGGTGCGCATTGGCAGTGACAAGATGTGTTGACCCTTTGACCCTTCCAAGCTAATTCAAGTTTTATAGTTTCACCTCTCTTTCAGATGTAAGCATGTAAAGGAATAATGGAAATGTGTTTCCCTCCAGGATTAAGAGCGGCTATTTGGGACCTATGCAGACTGCACTGCCCTTCCCCTTATGCTTGGCAGAGGAGCCCAGGCAATGGGAAAGTGCTGCAGTGACAGGCTCATGCAAGGGCTCCTGATTACCCATCATGACCCAGACTGAAAGGTTTCCCAGGGCAGTAATCCGCCTGCACGTAGTCATTTTTGCATGCATATTGGCTTTTGTGAATGCTGACACCTGCAGAATGCTGTATTTGATCACGCTTGGCTCGAAAGATTGTCATGAACATCTGCTGAAGCTCAGGTTTTAGGAAAAGTCCAAATCCGGCATCGTCAAAATTCTGAAGCACTATTTGATCAATTAAAAGAGCGCTCTTGCTATGCCAGTGGTTCGTCCCTGCACTTTGACATGTACAACAAACTTTGCGCCAGCACGTTTTGTGAGACCCTTATATTTTTGCAACTGCCTGGTGTCATGCCCAGATGAAGAGCGTCCCCTTAGGGATTTCCCCGAACTTTGTGTTATCTTATTGTCTTCGCTTGCCTGTCAGAAAAGGTTATTGGTGCATTTCCTTTCTATAGTGTTGCTTCCATTGCTTTTAATACGCGGAGCTTTTCTGTATGTTCTGTCTATTGCTTGCAGCAAATACGTTGTTTGTTTCGCCTTCAGGCAAAAGTAGGCTCAGATAACTTTGATTGAGATATCAGAGAAAATGTTAAATCCCTTCCCAGCGTGCAGCCTGACCCACGCAACCTGCCAACAGTGGGTAGGAGACACGCAGTACAGTAATTGTCTTCTTTCCACTAGGGCCTCGAGGCAGGCCTCATATGGCTTTCCTGTTCAGTTGTCCCCCCTCCCGGTCTCTCATTTATTCACTGCGCCTCTCCTGGCTTTGCTAATACGTGTCTGGGCACCGTGTGCATATGTGATGAGGGGAGGCTGCAGCGTTTGAGTAATGATGATGACGTGCTATCTGGAAAGTAATGCTATTTCTCCACATTTTAGCAGGCTGGCTGACCTGCTGTGAACAACACTGGAATACAATTTGCTTCAGCAAAGCCTGGAGTCTCATGATTACCGGTATTCAAAAATACAGCGAGCGGCAAACGATAACTCTAATCTGAGAGAAACCCATATGTTTGCCCTACTTTACCTAATAGGGAATCCGCTGTTGCTTTAATTAAGTCCGAGCCGTTCTTTTACAAATGATACAGCCTCAATGCAAATTGAGTTTTTTTTTTTTTTTTGCATTACTATTAAAGTAGAAAAAAAACACTATTGTACATATCTGCAAAAATTCTTGCCAAGTCTCCTGGATACAAGACCATTTTTGGATAATAGTTGGATAACATGCATGTAAGATACACATGTGAGAGGTGTTGTATATAATAGTAATTGTTGTCCTCAGCATTACACTGCGCCACAGACAAATACGTGTGAGAAATAAAGTTTTTATTTTTTTTATTTTTTATTATATCATTCCTGAGTTTTTGAAACTTTTTAAGCAAAGTGTCCTTACATAACACGTGTTTCGGCAACGGTTAAACCCCATTAAGATTCACCCAGACTGGCGTGCAGCTTTAGCACTCAGAATAATAGAGGTGTCCTCATTGTAACTGAGGCTACAAAAATCGTTACTCATAACAATCTGACAACATTCTCTGCACTAGCAATTATACATGCTAGGGCAACAAGATCAATTACATTGTGCCACTCATCAAATAAAGTATCACTGATGGATAAATTACACTCTGATACCAGTCTGCTTCATAGCTTTGGAAGATCATTTTTTGACTGGTTCACTCGCTGAACCCAATACATCACATCACATGATCAATTGCACAGTAACACCGGCTTTATCCTAAGCAATGTCCTAGACTTTTTTTAGATTCTGCTCTGTGCTGATTCCTCTCTCTTCAACTGAAGTACTAGGCACATAACTCTTGTTCCTCGCATCAAATCTGGTGAACAAAATACTAGTATGAGGTTCCACATCACTCATCTGTAAACTATTCTTCTTTTTACCCCCTCCAGCTAAACCTTCCCCAGTCATTTGACAAAGGTACCTGCACGTAATAAATCCAGCGACAAGCCAAGAAACAACAAAGACAGCAGAAGCGAAAGAAGAAAGGAAAATCAAAGGGATAGAGACAGATATATCAATGCTTTCTGAGCAGTTAACGGGGGACCACAGAAACATCAAATTGCACACCTCAGAAGACCCTTAACGACCTTAAAGACATCCACATAATTCCTGAAGCACCCACCTGAATACAGTGTCCAAGAGGAATAGACACAAGCTACTAAAGGAGAAAAAAAGGCAAATATGCCACCCTATATCCCTCCCGCTACCAAATAAATTGAATTAATCACAAGACGATCTATGACAGGCACAACCAACACACAAGAACTGTGGCATGAGAACATATCCTCCTTTGCCCTGCTCAAGGATATATGTGTTACACGCAGGCAATTGATCAACACTGCCAAGGACAACTACTATCAAAATGCCATAGCGAGGCCAACAAATAAAGGAAAGCCCTCTTCAAAGCCATCAAGCACTGCATCAACCTTCTGCCTGAACCACCCGTTTCACACTCCATCAAAAATCCACTGCCATCAACTCTTGCTTCATCAACAAAATCAACATGATCCACCAACACATAGACACCAATGCCCCAACTCGCATTACACTACAAATCCCATCTGACAAACAACTTTTAAGACACTAACTATGGAAGACCTCACTCCCACCTTAGCATCCCTCAAGGCCACGTCAAATGTGGATGATATCCCCCTTGCCTCCATACTCAAGACCCTTCCCACAGAAGTACTCCTCCCTTACCTGACAATCAACTGCTCAATAAATCAAGGCACCTTCCCCTCAGTGCTCAAGACCAGGCACATCCTCCCACTTCTTGAGAAATTAACACTGGACCCTGATTATCTCAGCAGCTACCACCCCATCACCCATTTTCCCTTCTTAGGTAAGATCCATGAGAGAGCAGTATACACGTAATGGCTCACCACAGTAAAACCAATAACCTCCTGAAGTCCTACCAATCTGCAATGGACCAAGATGCGGCCTAGAAATTACTACCATCAAGGTGATCAATGATGCCCTTAAAATCCTGGATGAAGGCCACCCTTGCTTCTTAGCTCTCCTTGACCTCTCAGCAGTTGACACAGTGTACTACCAGGCACTTACAGAAAATCTACATGGCTACATGGGGTTCAGGAATATTGTCCTCAGCTAGATCAAATCCTAGCTTGTGAATCGCCAACAGTTCATACAAATAGATTCTTTCAGATCACCAGCTCCACCCATCACCTTGGAGTCCCACAAGGATCCATCCTGTCCCCCTGGTTTTCAATCCTTACAGGGAACAGCTCAGATCCCTCCTCACTCCACACAACATCCACAT
This sequence comes from Ambystoma mexicanum, assembly GCF_040938575.1. Lineage (NCBI taxonomy): Eukaryota > Metazoa > Chordata > Amphibia > Caudata > Ambystomatidae > Ambystoma > Ambystoma mexicanum. The sequence continues at coordinate 928,941,880 of NC_090921.1, read as the reverse complement.
TCCCCAATACGCCAATGACATCCACAGGTTCAAGACATGCCTCACAATGATCCAGCCCTGCATTTCCAGTGTGTACCTGAAGCTCCAAGACTGAATTCGTACTGCTGACCAACAAAACCAAAAACCCTGATATCCTGACCTTGCTCATTGCTATGAACCAGTGACTCACCTATGCCAAGTCCCTTAGGTTCAAAATCGACAGACAGCTCACTTTCAACCAGCACATAGCAACAAAGACACAAATAGCCTTGTATCAGCGTTCTCTCCTGCGGAAAATCAAGCCCTTCGTCCCGGAAAAAAGCTTCACATCCATCGTCCATGCCTTGGTTCTCACCCACCTGGATGTTTACAATACCTTTTTGGAAGGCCGTCCGGTGACTACCCTGGAGCCATTGAGATATATCCTGCATGCTGCAGCAAGACTCATTAAAGGACTTTGTACATTTGAACACATCACGCAACCCTCATCGAACTGCACTGTTCCCCGATGCAAACTTTTATCATCTTCATATTCTGTTGTATCATCTACAGGACTGGCTGTCACCTTGACTTCACCACTCTACCTCACTGAGACCGTCAGCATCTCTGGAAGCCTGCAACCCACCAAAAGTAAGGAAATGTGCAGACTTGAACTCTGACGGTGCAGGAAGAAAAGAACAAGAAGACATGACTTCTCTGTTCTGTAAGGCACTGGAACATCCTCCGCATCAACATCAGACTTGCCCCATCACTTCTAGAGTTCAGGAATGAGCTCAATACCTTCCCCATCAAGGAATGTCTCCTCCTTAACACCTATTTCTGCACACACTGCACTCCTCATCCAACCTGAGACACTGTGATCTGCTCCCCACTGTCTCCCCACAGTTGATTGTAGATCCCTTGCTAGCATTTGCCCACCCACACCCTCCCCTGTTAGCTCCTGCTCAATTTTGTCTCTGGTTCCCTCACTCTGTTCTCCCCCTTTGATTGCAAAGGGCTCTGTTGCTTCCTTAAGCTATGTCCACGCTCAATAAATACACTCATAATTATAAGAAGAATTCAGCTTTCTGAACTGTAAAAGCCTCTTTAATGTGTCCTGGGAAGCAACTGAAAACATATAAAATCCTACCACTGACTCTGATTCTTCTCCTACTAGAGAAATCTGTTATAATGTGGTTGGCACCAGATTCCTTCTGATCAATGCAACTTCAGTTGGCAAACACCCCTTTGACAAATTCAACCTACTATTGGAGGAATAACCTGATCTACTGTTCATCATGGAAACCTGACTCTCTGATGAGCAATTGCCTATAATCCATGAAAGCATTTCAACTGGATACAATATTTATGTTCAAATTGCTCCAACAACAATGGTGGGGGAATAGCTTTAGTCCACAGAGATTCTATCAAAGTCTCAAGACCCTCTATCAACAGCATCCTATATTGTGAGTCTCTTGCACTGATCTGCTGTAACTCTCACATCTCATCTTTAAGCTTCCACATTTATAGAACAAATGGCTGATACAGGACATATTTTGCAGACAAAAACACTGATGACGCAGCCTAAATTTTCATTGGTCTGTCAGTTTCTGATAATACTCAGCAATTTCAACGTGTGGTGTGAGAAAGATGACAAACCCATCACAAAATCCCTCAAAACTTATCTCATTGCAGTTACGGTTTCTACCCACATCGTCGACCACATACTCAATGGTATTTTCTGAGTACATTGCCCCACTCTGCTCCCCCATCCACTTCCCTTGAGTAAACCACATGTCTACCCATTCACAATCGTAACAGAAGCTCCACTTTGTGCCAACAACATTTTAAAACTCACATGATTTTTTCAAAATGGTGCATGTCAAGATTACAGTGTCTGTAGAAATAGAATTGGAAATTAGGGAGAATGTGGAAGAACCACAAGCAGGCAGAGTTACCTACCATCAACAGCTATACATCTTTGCACTGGGCCGAAATTATCAAAGCCAAGAGAGCACTACTCGATGTGCGTCGATTCAGCACATCACAGCCAGAAAAAACAAGCTAATTCAAGAATGTAATCATTTGCAGCCTTTAACAAGATCCCTACACCATCCCAAGAACTGTGCCATCAAATTGCGATGCACTTCACCAAAAAAGATTCCTCTCATCCAACCACAACTGGATAACAAAGGAACACCGCACTGTGGCCCTTCATAGAGACACCACCTCTTACAACGCCTTGGATTAAGGCGCTATATAAAACAATAAATACAAATACAAATAACAAATAAAAACCACTCCACTGCTAACCATCTCAGCCCTTCCCCCTGCCTGCTGTTCTTACTACTATCAAATCAGGCAACTCTGCAGGACACCCAGAAGATCCCTGACAGCCCCCGCACCCCAAGCTATTTAAAATCATCATGAAACAACAGGAACTGACACCAGCATTTCTAGCATTCTTCAATAACTGCGGTATTGTCACACGAGTATTAATATCAGCCTTGGTCAAGCCACTCTTCCATAGGCAGACACTTGACTGAAATGAACTATTTGCAAACACTCCTTTCATCAGAAAAGTACTGAGGAAATGAATGTATGGTCAACTTATAGACTTCATTGAATATGATAACCTGCTTTATGCAGCCCAGAATGGCTTCACACCAACGAGAGGCAGACAATCAACACTGTGAACATTATGGAAGACACCAACAACCACTCAGACAGCAACTCCAAGAGTGTTTGCATCATTCTGGATATCTTAGAAGCCTTTGACGCCATAAATAGAAGCTACTTCTAAAAATACTTGAAGACTTGGAAACAAGGTTACGGCGCTACGCTAGATACACTCCTTCCGCAGCCAAAAGAACCAAAACCTGAACTCATACAGATCCAAGCGATGCTGTCTGGATTATGGAGTACCCCTAATTTCCACACTTACAACTCTTCTTTTCAACAACTACATGACTCCACTATTAGAACTCATCAGCCTCGCTGGACTCACCTTTTACAGCTATATAGATAACACCCAAATGGTTTACCAACTAACTTGCCAGACCTAAAATGATGTCTCACACATGTGGATGCATGGATAAAGACCAATAGAGTAAAGCTCAACCAAAACAGAACTCATGCTTTGCAGTGTGACCCCATCAAACTCATCTTCTGTCACTTGGTTGGCTCATGCTAAGCACCCTCCTCACTGAAAAAGAACCTCAGAACCTTGAAACATAAATGGAGAGTAGCTTCACACTAAAACCACACAACCATGACCATTGTATTGCTCGCTCTAACAACACTAGATTATGCAAACTCGCAGATAACCTCTAGGAAAAGTTACAAATGGCACAAAATGCTGCTGCCAGACTACTCATTAGGATAAGATTTGAACACATCACCTCCGCATGCTGGATTGGATCCTGGCCATATAAAGGATACAATTCAAAACCCTATAAATTGCCCATCACGCTTACCATGCAAAGATCTCAGCTTGCTTCACAAGGTTAAATACCTACTAGAAGTCTCAGATTAAGTAACACCATTGAATTCCGTGTTCCCCTCTTCAAAAGAAAAGGACAAGGAGGATCATCTTTTCTTTGTGGCTACCAAAATGTAGAATTCACTACCACAACATCTCGAAAGGGAAACTAACCTCCACACAATCAGGAAACACCAAAAAGCTTGGATCTTCAGTTAAAGAAAACAGGGGAGACAACAAGAACACAGATCAACCCGACGGAATCACTGGCTAGCATATATCTCAACTCTTAAAGCTTACAGGTTCCCAAACTCCAAAACAGCTGAACCCTCAACAAAGATGTAAAGTCTGCTGAAGAAAAAAAAAACGTGTCAGAAAACAATGCTAAGAAATCATGAAACATGAATCTCATTCCACCTTCCCGCCTTTTCTAAATCTTCCAACTTTTACAACACCTTCACAGACCCAGCAGATGGTCCACAATGTCTAGCTCACTATACACAGATGCACGCCCCGCCCTCTGCCTATGAACACCTCTCTCCTCTCCAGCTCTGCATCCACTACTATTGTCTGGACCACGACAACCCCCTCATGACTAGCGTCCCCCATGTCACATTTCCCAATGCTAACACAGCAGAGCCCGTATTCAGCACATGGGTCATGGGTGCTTGGTCGAAGCGCCCGTTACGCCCTCGCATACACGGCCGCATTTACACTCTTCTCCTTTCCCAGTATGCCATTAGCAAACCCACACTTGTTTTTTTGTTCTTTTTTACAGATTTTTTTGTTACAGACCCACACGCATTGATGTCAACATCATTGGCAGCAGGGCACAACACACGCCCATGTTCCCTTACATTTCACACTTGACATGACATTAATATTGTGAGAATGTGGGGCTTTCGAGCCCTGCCAGTAACTGGTTAGTACAGCACAGTTATTTTAATTTTGCTTATTACTCTATAAAATAGAACATTGCGATAGTCAAGGCTTTATATCACCTAATGCTGAATACTAAAAAGATGTATGAAACGACATGCTTTGGATAATGTTGGCATTATTGTGATTACATTTTTATCGAAAAACCATGAAATCAAATTAATGATATCATTCATTGTTGTGCTTGTAAAATGTAACGCCCTCCAGAGTGTCTATGTGTTTTCCCAGTTGGATTTAGAAAATTAAATCGATCGAGAAGGAAAAAGCCTTGTTCTCCTCTGTCATTCACTTGATTCTCCTAAAAACGGTAGTATCATCTCCTAAAAACGGTAGTATCATCTCCTAAAAACGGTAGTATCATCTCCTAAAAACGGTAGTATCATCTCTTCTTATCAGTTTCATGGCCTACGCTTTATCTCCAAAGACAGCTACAAATATTTGCTTGTTGACCAACAATCAGAACAGGCCTAGAATGTCATCCATACCTTGCCTGGCTTCTGCACAGCTTCCTCTTCTCAACAGGTCACGCCTCCTGGCCATTTGTTAGTTTCACCCCTGCTTTGCCCCCCACAGTTTGCCAGCCGCAATGGCACTGGATGTAGGCCTATAACACGAACCTCACTTAAACACTAATTACCCACCACTGCTACCTGCAAACACACTCCTCTGGTTGCTGATTCAGTCAAGGTCCTGTTTGTGATATCTGCTGTGTTGCCTGTTAAGAACTGTGTCAAGCGAGATGTGAATGGACCTGTGTCCTTAGATACGCCACCCCAACCATTTCTTCATTTTTTGAGTGTCTGTACAGGGCAGGCTCAACATTGACAGCAGCGACAGTGAGTGCACCGTTTCATTTTGGCAAGTCTTATTCAGGGATACCATGTGGGTAGACCCATGCCCTTTTTGGGTCGTATGCCTAGAACTAATTACTAATGTTACTGAACATGAATTACGAAAGCTTCCAAATAAATGACTTTTTTGATCTACACTGTCATTTATTTGCAAGCGTTCATAATACATCGGGAATAGTATTCCTGAGCCTGATGGAGTAATCTGATGATTACACAAGCTTGCAAATGCATTGCTTTGTTAGCCAAACCAAGGTATCATCCTGTTCTGTTTCTTTTTTATGAACACTTTTCAAATATTTTCCTTGGTGCACCTGGTAAAAACAAAAGAATTAGATACGTGGTACAACAAGCAGATCACCGCGTGACTGCACACAACAAGAAGACCCACACGGGATGAGGTACTAGCCAGTACCCGAACCAACAAATTGACAATCATTTTCACCCATTTGGGACCACATAGCTAATTCTTTTGCCTTGATAAAAACCTCAAGGGTTGAAACTTGTGTCGGCACTCATGGAATAGAAGTATACAACATACTGTGTACCACATGTAATGATAAAGTAACAAATATGTTTGTCACAGGAGTGACGTGCCATGTTTAAATTACTGAAGGATAAATAAACCAACAAGTGTTGCAAACACATGTAGTGTGTGGAAATTGATACTCATTTAATACCAAAGAACCACTGTCCAGCGCCTAACTAGACACCCAGAAGAACCTTTGCAAACACCGGGACCTTAGGAGCTTTGTCCCCCTGAGATCCACCTGACAGGTGGCAGGCAACACAAAGAAGGAAGCAACGCACACACTAGTGCAAGACCCACAGTCCCAACAAGCTCTCTAATCACGTTAACCACAAGCACTACATAGAGAAGGAGAGCGCTTCCCACTTCATCTCAAAAATAGGGTTTCAAAACAGGAACCAACAACCTATAAACATGTCCCCAACCATTATCTATTTTAACTGGGAGGAAAACAGAAACATTTAGGACAAAATGTATATAGTAATATTATGGTTTAGTTTAGCTTGTCTTTGGTATTTTGAATCAGGAAATATTAGTATGATAGGAAAAGCATATAGGAGCTGGCACTCTTTGTGGTATGATAAGAAAGGGGAGTATCCCTAAGGGAGCTTCACTTGAGGGTGAGAAGCGGTTGTCCCACAGGGCGAGTTGGCAGAAAGGTGTCTGCAGGATTGAAATTACAAGAAACATACTTTCAATAAAATAAAGAAGAAATGCAATAATGTGTAAGATCCGTACTTCAATATGCACCTTTCTTAGACCCAGTAAGATATATGACGCCATTTCCATTATCAGCAAGGACAATGGTGCCCTTCTGATCTCAATAAAGGACATGGCATCCTTATTACGCCTAGAGTGTACTAAGGTTCCCTTCTCAATTGCAGTAAGGGGCATTATAACATTCTCAATTTCAATAAGGAGTATGGTTCCCTTTTTACTCCCAATAAAGTATATAGTGCCCTTATCCATCAGAAAAGGCAATGCATGCCAATTTCACTACCAGGGGTTAAAATGCCATTCTCATTATCGAACAGATAAGTCTGTTCAGGAGCCTCAGGCCTCCCACCCTCTCTCAGCCTCACAGTTCTCCTGGGCCTCCAACTCTCCTATGCCTTTCAACATTACATGGCTGCAATGCTCCAAGTCCTCAAAGCAATCCCAGGTCTGTCTTCTGTCTCAGTTACTGTCCTCCTTCCTCTCTACCTTCTCCTACCACTGACTTCACTCCTGTTTGCTTTCTCCCTGATGCTGCAAGTGAGAGGGAGCCAGAGGGAACAACATCAAAACCACTGTCAGCATGCTCTCAATAGCGAAATATACCATTAGGTACAGCCCGCAATCCAAGCAACCTGACTGAACACACACATGCCCTGTATTCTAATTCATGATAACACTATTTACATAGTGCACACCACACACTGAATTTTCTCTTTGTGCTTGATATTGGGTGTGCTATTACTGAACACTGATTTTCAAAATTGAAATGATAAAGCGCCGAGTTTGCCGGGATTCAAAACCTATGAATGCAGCTGGCACACAGACATTTGTAGTATGCAGAAAACTTTTTGTGCTATCCTGTTATTGTCTTATATCATCGCTATGTATGTCTGATTTAAAAGACATGCGATTCAAGTAACACATCTGTGATCAGTGCAAACCTCAAAAAAGTATAATAATAACATGGTGTTGGCTGCTGCATAATCTAAAGATTTTTACAATTTTTTAGCCATCAAATAATAATGGAATTTTGGACAACCAGGATTCTAGATCTCAACCTAAGTAATAGAGGTTAGATTTAGTTTTACGGAAGCATAGTTTCTTCGCAATTGGGTACTGTCACCTTTGACAATGGCTTGCAATTCAAATGTCACAATCACCTATATGTTGCTCCATTTGGTGCACTTTTACTGTTTAATACAAGATTGCTAGGGAGTGTTCAGGGAGAGGAAAGGGGAGAGAGAAGAGGAAAAAGAGGGGAGGAAACGAAAACGTGGAGGAGTGATTATCAGCAGGCCAGGAACCCACATTCCTGGGGATTCTGTGCTGCACATTGTAAGTACATTGTGTGTGGAAGGAGTCTGTTGCCCCAGAACCTGAGTCTGGGTTTTGAGGCTTCACTATCTTGAGGTGAGTGCTGAGTACGAATACGTATGCAAGAGAGACCCTACTCACTCCAAGGGATTACTTAATATACCATGTTGGGAATTCCTTGTTGATAAGACATATCTTAAAGACATTTATGAAGTGCACATTCTTCTCTCCATTAGTGAGAGGTGTTCTGGGAGGTCATTCCACTATTTGCTCACAATCCCCCCTAGCTGTCTTCCTCTGCTGTGTGCTTTCTTTGGTACCACCATTGACGTTTGCCCGCTTTTGACTGACCTGGGAATCATATTAGGTAGCTACTTCTGGACTTTCAGATTGCCCGGTGGACTGTACACAAGAAGATGAAATTCACTCTGGTGTCTAATGGGAGGCAAAGGAGCGATTTTAGGCCCAGCAAGATGTGTTGTTTTCCTACTTAAAGCAAAGACTAGCATTGCAGCTCTGTTTTGTTACAGCTGGAGTAGTTTAATGTATGTCTTTGGTAATATCCCTTATAAGACGTTGCAGTATTACAGCATGTCCAGCACCACTGATCATGTGAGTTCCATCTAATGGCTTGAACTCAAGGAATGGTAGGATATTTTGGATTTGATTGTGGGAGCTCCCTGTGATATGGTATGTATGGTGCTTAAATGGCATGTCTGTATCACATGTAACTCAGAAGTTATTTAGGATACAGGCTAGTGAAGGGGGATGCTCATTCATTCTGGCACAGGTAATTCTGATGTTTTGGAGGATTCTGATGTTCACAGTATTTCTGTTGAGGCAGTCTCTACTCAGTACCATCAAGTTGTTCTATTTCTGTAAAAGGTATATCACCAGTTGGGGGTTCACCATGTTACTATCCAGACAAAACATAATTCGGGTGTTCTTGGTGCACAGTTGAGACAGTGTTTTTGTGGCTCCCAGCAGAGGTGTGTGATTCCTCATACAGGCATTAAACAGCCTGGGGGCACAGTGAGGATGCTGGGGCAGGAATCTACACAGACCTGGAGGAAACATTTGAGGTTAAGAGGTCCTAGAAACACAGTTGCAAAGCCCTCCTTCAGTAAAGGGACTGCCATGGCAGCGGTGGTTCCTGATATTCCTATGTTTTGTTCTAGTTGGTCCCGGTGAGCAGTGTGGTTGAGGGGGCCGCAGTCCTAGATCTGTTGCAGTAGAAGCCATACAGCTGACGGGTTGTGGTCCGGGGCTCTGCACATTTCCCTTCTCAAGTTAAGGATGATGGTTTTGAGGGTCTGAATCGTGGCTGTCAATCGTCTGTGCAAGGGGCAGAGGATTCACTTGTTGGAGTGGGTCGACAGCGTTATTTTCAATGTGTTTTGCCACCATGACAAGGTTTATCGAGGACATTGGGTTTGGTATCCGGGTGTTTCAGTAGAGGAGCTACTCTGGCCTTTTTCAGGTAGGTAGAGATGTGATTAGTTGCAAAAGATGTGTTTATGAAAACACTTGTGGAGGCCAGGTTTCCAATGCACTTTCTGGTGAGGTGTCAGTTTGTCAGGCTAATGTTTTTATTTTTGTTACAGTTTTGTGGTACTATGATACATTACAGTATTTTTTTTTATTATTATGTTACGTTATTAATAAAAAAAATGACCTTCACCACAGAACACAGACAGTAAAAGCAAACACTAATAAAGGAAGCTAGCAATTTTTGACACAATAAGAAGTGTTTGTACATTTGGGCCTTATTATTATAAGAGTATTTGTTGAGCACACCCCTGTATTCGGGAAGCAATGGAATCGTGTACAAGTCGTGGCGCATGTGCACAGTGAAGGGAAGCAGAGATAGGAGGGAGCTAACGACGGAGGATGGGCGGGGCGGGCAAATTGGCAGCAAACCTTATGCTTCCAGGTGTGAATGTGAGGAATACCTGTATGAAATCCTTTAACACAAAAGAACAACGAAAACGACATTCCAAGATTGTCTAATGCGATTGCTGAATACTGGGACCAGCTGTCTAGATGTTGTTAATAACGTATGGATACACCATGGGGCAGGGGTCAAGTCCTAAAAATTAAAGTGGGGGGATTCATCAACAAACACAATGGGATGTGACACCACCAGAAATTAGAATAGCAAGGTGAAATATTGCATAACCACCCAAATTGCGCAGGACGAATGGTATTTGCCTTTCATAAAATCAACACACACACACAAAATCAAGAGAGGATATTTTCTTCTAATAGTGTTTTGGAAAACATTAAAAGGTGTGCATGTTTTACACTCCAAGAACCAACACACATGTTTTCCCTGGAACTTGCAGTACCCAAATGGGACTTTTCACCTTTACTTGTTTGTTATTTTTCAACAGGTTATATATAGTGTAGTGGTGAAGTATCCGGCCTGCAAACCCCACACAGTGGTTTGATCCCAGAGGTCGGCTTTAATTCATAAATTCAAAGAGGACATTCATTGTTTCTCATTTTAGCACCCGCGTGTACTCTCGACTTGAGGCCTGCCATAGGCATTCTAGTTAAACATCACCAAATCTTCGCTAATTGTATTCATATCCAAATTTCTCTAATGAATTTAAGCAGTGAACCTGAATTCCTATCTTCCCCCAAAATTGACAACGCACAATGTAGTCAGGTGATTGTTCTAATGCTGAATGTCTGGCATAGTTATCTATAAATATGAATATTTTTGGGTTTGCTAAATTTTGAGTCCTTACCCTATAAATGACATGTACAAACCGTATGTCGAGGTTTGTCCTCTGCTGACAATTTAGACTCCCACCACAATCCCATCTATTTATGGAAAGTGAAACAAATAAGCCATGTTACAAAATGATTAATGCCAGGTTTAGGCAGTGTATTAATTAACTCTTCCATTGTGATGGCAACTGTTCTGGGAAGGTTCTCCAATCCGGATGAGAAGATTCTAAATGCCTCGCTCTGAATGCGTCAGAGATATATTTTTGATACAAGATAGGCAGACAGGCTATAATCCCAAGAACCACACAGCGAGTCAACAGGATGATAATGACACCTCCAGTGTACAAATCATGTTTACTTTGACTTTTATACAGAGTTAATTTGCAAGAGCGCAGCTAATTCACCCATAGTTTATAATTTAAAATGCCACTCGGAATGTATGCTGACATGCTGCTGATTAACAACAGACTTTAGTGGCAAATTAATTAGTATTTAATCCGAAGTCTTTATTATGATGCACTTGGATAAAAATAAATATGTGCAAGTCATCTGATAAAAATACAAATTATCTATGATTTAGAACAATAGAGGTTGTGGTTGGTGGGGAACATGTGCTTTGAGCATAATCAGAATAAAAGGGATGCCAACGTTACACCAATCTGAAAGGGCTTTCTTATGGGGGAGTACGTTAATATAATGTGTACAAAATACATTATCTTTGACTCTCCAGAGGAAACACACCCCTCTCATGTGCCTATAAGATTTGCGTTTTTCAAGGAATCGGCTCAAAACCTTTTTTTTTTTTAAATGGACAGTCAAAATTAGATTTTTTGGGTGAGTTTTGTAAAGGTGCACTCATGGAGGAGTTGTATTTCTAACTTGTTTATTTTCCTTCTTACCTGCAACAAAAACGCTGGGTCGAATTTGCGCAAAACCGGCACAACGAGCTCTTGCTTGACATGTAGCATAACCCTTTGTAATGTGGTCCAGTGAAAATCTGTCCTGCTTTTTTCAGTTCACCCAAAATGTGTTTAAAGATCAAATACTTGGGCTGGGCCATAGGGTCAGTAGTCGTCTTGGGGAGAGGGGCATGAGACCGGCCAAAGTCCACGTTATTGGCGACGTTGCCAGTGGTCATGGCATTTTCACGTTGCTAGCAAGATGTACAGGTCTAGTGGTAGCCCACAGACCATGGCCAAAACAATGTCACTGGCAAAGCGGCCACTGAGCATTGCCATAAACCATGCCAGTGGCCACAGGACACATTCCCATTAGAGCCAGAGCATAACATTCGACACTACCAAAGGCACAGTGATTTGTATTCTGCACATTATACTGGCCATGGCTGCCGGTTTGCTTGAGGTAAAATGACCCAACCAGCTCTTGGTCTGAAACAAGAGATCAACTGGTGTCATGCACACTTGCTGCCTATGGAATGGAAGAATTCATTGCATCTGTTTATAATGCTTAGACATATTGATAAAACATTATGCATCTCAAGGTGCTTCTGCAATAATCAAACAATCATCTACGATCAGTTAATGCTATAACTTTTATGGATATGTTAATATAAAAAAATGAACAAGCGCTTTGACATACATGCTTTCTCAATCTGTCCTTAGCCTGTTCTTAGTCTGGTCATGGTTCAAAGCCATGTCCAAAGGTCACTGTTCTCAAGAATCGAGGTCTGGCCGGTTAGGGTCATTTGTGAGAATCAAAAGATTTGAATAATCAAACTTTTGAAACAAAAGTTTCGAAATCAAAAGATACGACATGCTACCTTTAACATGGAAAGTGCATTTCGTTCGAAACCAATCCATTGACAATAGTCATGGATTGGTTTCAACTGAAATGCACTTTTACAAGTTAAAAGTAGCATTTCACTGCCTTTTTGTTTGTGACGTTGAAACTTTACATGGAGCTGTCCAGTGCTGAAATTACAGGAGTGGACAGCTGCATGTAATGTTTCAAAGTATTTTGTGTATTGTGGCATTTAAATGCCTTTTTTTAACTTTGAAACGTTACATGGAGCAGTCCAGGCCTGTAATTTCAGAACTGGACAGCTCCATGCAACGTTGCAAGGTTTTAGTGTATTTTGGGTGTTCCGCCCAGCCCCCCAACCCTCAAGCCACCCAAAAACCCAACCCTAACCCAACCCCAACCCTAGCCCCAACCCTAACCCCAGTTTCAAAAGGCAAACTTTCGAATTGTTTTCGATCAAATTGTCATTCGAAACTTTTGTATTTAAAAAAAAAAAAGATTTGAAAGTTTGCCTTTCGAAACTTTTGTAATCGAGCAAATGACTGGACACCGGTCTGGCCATCTCCCAGAATTATTTGGCCCAATTCATGGAAAAGTGTGTGGAAACCCTGCAACGCCCGCTCGCCGAGAACATCACTGCATGAGCCTGTGTGCAGAGGTTTTTCTGTGCGCCCTGCGTATTCATGTAATTGTTTGTGCATAGTAACTGTATACGCAATTCGCGGCTGGAACGCCCCCGATACCGTCCTGACAAACCACCATGTGAATCAAAAATACCCAGAAACAACCACATTTGCGTGCTCCCTGGGGCGAACAGATGCACCATCAAAACAGTGTGTGGGGTTCCCCATTAGCAAGCCTACATTTCAAGGACCCTGCGCAGTGTTCCCCGTAACTGTTACCAGCACCATGACAACATGCGTACAATTTACCGTAACTCAGGTAAAACTCCCACCCTCCCAAAATCTACATGCAAACCCTCGTAAACCATTCCTGCACCCCACTAGACTGCGTACAAGCACCTCTAAGTTAGATTGGAACCCCAGCTGCGTGCACGCACCCCTACATCTGACACCCAAGCTTACCTCTGTGTGGTGAATCCTATACGCAAGTGCCAATAGGCCTGCCTTTGGGGTGGCAGATAGTATGATCACTTTGCAAGGTCATAATTCCCACATTCTGTGCAAACCACACCCATGCTCTGTGTGGTGTCTCGCGCAAGGTACTCAAGTAATCACAGGTGCGTGCCGGGCTGTGACCCCTGTGAAAGTGCGCACCCTACCTCGCAAGTCAACGTGACACCCCTTTGAAAATGTGAGGGCTCCCTTGTAAGTCGAGGTTGCACCCCTACTAAAGCACGTATATTACCTCGGAAGTCATCACAGCACCCCTCCGAAAATGCAAGAGCTCCCTTGTAAGTCGAGGCTGCACCCCTGCGAAAGCACGCGGCTTACCTCGCAAGTCAAAGCAGAACCCCTGCAAAAATGCATGAGCTCCCTCAGAAGTCGAGGCTGCAACTCTGTGAAAATGTGAAGCCTACCTCGCAAGTCAATGCAGCACCTCTCTGAAAACGCAAGAGCTCCCTCTTAAGTCCAGGCTGCACCCCATATGAAAACAAGCACTCTCCCTCAGAAATTAAGGTGGCACCCCTGCAAAACTGCGAGTCCATACCCCTACACCCTTGTCACCCAATCGGCCGGCATATACCATGACTGCACATACACCCCCACAAGTGCAGACACCACCTGCCAGTCCCCCTCACTTACGACACTACCCCTGGCATCCCCCTAGAGTCCAGACATCACCCACCAGCCCCCTCATCTCTGACACTACCTGAAGCACCCCCCTCAAGTCCAGACCGCACCCACCAGCCCCCCTCACCTCCAACACCACCCCAGTCAGCCACCTGACAGTACACTCCACTCCCCACACTGTCCTCACCTCTGACAGCCCCCCCCCGACATCCCCCTCAAGTCCAGACACCATCCATCGCCCCCCTCACTTTCAACACTACCCCAGGCAACCTCCTGACAGTGCACTCCTCTCCCCACACTGACCTCAACTCTGACCCCTCAAACTCCCTGGAATCCCCCTCTAGTCCAAACAACACCAACTGCTCCCCCTCCCCTCCAACATTACCCTAGGCAGCCCCCTGACAGTGCACTCCCCTCCCCACACTGCCCTCACCACTGTAACTCCCCGGTATTCCCCTCAAGTCCAGACACCATCCATCACCCCACTCACTTTCAACACTACCCCAGGCAACCTCCTGACAGTGCACTCCTCTCCCCACACTGACCTCAACTCTGACCCCTCAAACTCCTTGGAATCCCCCTCTAGTCCAAACAACACCAACTGCTCCCCCTCCCCTCCAACACTACCATAGGCAGCCCCCTGACAGTGCACTCCCCTGCCCACACTGCCCTCACCTCTGTAACTCCCCGGTATTCCCCTCAAAACCAGACATAAGTCACCAGCCCCCCTCACCTCCAACACTCCCCCAGGCATCCACCCGAAGTTCAAACACCACCCACCAGCCCCCCTCACCACTGACACTATCCCAGGCATCCCCTGACAGTACACTCCCCTCCCCACAGTACCCTCACCTATGACACCTCCCCTGGCATCTCACCAAGTCTAGACACCACCAATCAGCCCCCCTCACATCTGACACTACCGCAATCATCCCCCTCAAGTCCAAACTTCACCCATCAGCCCCCTCACCTCCACCACTACCCCATGCAGACCCCTGAATGTACACTCCTCTCCCCACGTTGCCCTCACCTCTTACACCACCTGGAACCCCCTCAAGTCCAAACACCGCCCACCAGGACCCCCACCTCTGACACTTCTCCAGGCAGCACCCTGATAAACTCCAACACAACCAGTCAAATGCATGGCTGAAACACACCTGTATCTCTGTTGTCTGGCACCAGCATCAAGTACACCTACAACATGCACACCGCCAACATGATCAACTCGAAGAAATGAAGATCAATGCTGGAGCGGAGCATCCACTGTAATTCCCTGGCAATCTAAATCAGCAGCACCACAACCATACAGCACTATATTGTACAAAGCACACCCTGCTTGGAGCCTCGAGCGAGGCGTTCCTCCACTCGCAGAGACGTGCCGAGCCACCATGAATTCCGCAGAAGTCCTGGAAAAGTACCATGCATTTGATTCCATGAATTGACAAATGCAGATTTGTGCACTGTTTGGCGTGCAAGTACCCTATTTTCTGCACAAATAATTCCATGAATCGGGCCCTGAGAATGGAGTTTGTTGCAATGATACAATGTTCTCTTCTTTGGGAGGAATAGGGGTGGTTAGGTGTGGGGTCCTAAACAGAAAAGTAATTACTAAACAACTTATTTCAGCATACATTGATTCTCAAATGGACAACAGCCATTGGGTGATAAAATCGTGGTCTGCCCATACAAAGAAAAGGTCAGATGTTAACCTTTCCAATGCCAATCTTCGGATTCACATCACCAGGTTGTTGGCGTTGGTTCTGTATTCTCCCTTCCTCCATGGCCAGGCAATGTAGCTCATTAAGTGAGAGTTAGTTTTAAATATCTGTGTGCAAGTTAATGTCACTGTCTGGAATCCTACCAATCATTACTCAGCCGCTCATCTTTAAAGGCATATACAATGAGCATCATTTTCAGTACCATAATGTTAGGTAATAATAACATCTATCATAACAGTGCTTAGGCACAACCTGACACGAAGCACCCCCTAAAAAAGGGTTATTTCTTATTATGCAATTCTTACTTTTCAGCGACCAGGCACTGGATGATAAGATAAGGCAATGTGAAATATAATTGCAAGACTGGCAGCTGCATGCTAGGCATGAATTCGGTCTCTTAATGCTAATGGAATGCAGGAAATTCGAATACATTATAAGAGATGGATTATGGGTTGCATGCAAAAAAGAATGCTTTCACCAATATAAGTATAACCATTTAAAAGAGGGCAGTCTTTAAAAAAGACACAATTAAACTTTGAGATGCAACATAACAGTAGCAAAAGTATTTTGTTAATAAAAATGTACATCAGTTCTGAATTGAAATGACCCCTCAAAACCATCAGCAGACTGTATATCCTCACCCAACAAATAATTCTAGCAGAGATAGCTAACAGCAATCTAATTTGCGAAGCCTCACAAATATGTGAAATACATGTCCACGTTAGTTAATGTGCAATTGTGCTCAGATCTTGGCAATTGCCATCCCTTAGCGTGCTGTAATGACTCCTAGGATGAGGTCTTAATTATGCCTGAAAACCATCAGTACCATATGGAGGAAGAAAGAGGCAAAATGCCGGAGTCTTAAACATTGATTTTCTGCAGAGCACAATACATGAACCGTAAAAAAAATGCCTATGCCTTCATTCCATTGCATATTTAATTTCTGAATGTAATTATTTATTGGGTATGTATAATGCACCTATACACAATGTGTGCACACATAGAATAGCACGTGTTTTACATGGCCGATTCGTTTTTCTATCAGTTGCTCGTACAATGTCGTCCACCTTTATTTTCCACATACATCAAGGGCAAGACTTTCAACAACATTGTAAAGTGGGCAGATGCACATTCTTCAAGATGGCTTTTCTTACACACAGGGGTCCTTAGCAGATATCCGGCATTCCCATTCGGAATACCACATTGAGTAATAACCATTACCACATGCTATTTCACGAGGAGTCTGCATAGATTATGGCTACTGCTAGGGTGGCATTAATGCTTCTGCACATCTTCACGCTCAATGGGGCGAGAATGCGAGAATCCGAAATACTCACATTTTCACCACCTTTGCAGCTCCATAGCATCAATTAAATGGTACAGTGCACCGGCTTCCTATTATGTACATAATCTTTAATTTGTACAGCAATAGGAAGCAGAAATAACATATTTCTTTATGCATAAAAAATCACAGGGAAACCAATGCATTTCTGGCACAAAAACACATACAGAATGTACAATTGATAACAGAGCAGAATGCATTGGTCCCTTACAATGCAGTGAGAGAATGTTGCAAGGGAAGGTGGATACACAATAATAATAATAATTCACATTTATATAGCGCTACGAACCCTCGGGCATCTGAGCGCTGCTTATTATTACCCACGATGTATGGTGCTCATTTATCAGCCTCGGAAGGATGAAAGGCTGAGTTTGGACCTGCCAGGATTCAAATCAAATCTTTGACATCCGTGCATAACATAAACAAGTGTTGAGGACGGGACAGAAGGACATAGGAAGGGGATGCTGGAGGAAGTACTGAATGAAGGAAGGAGGGGTGACATTACCCCTTCTTTCAAAGCCAATGTTGCCCACCAATCAATAAAATGCAGGTCATTTCAGAGAGTCAGTAAGCAAAGTCTGCCCTCTTTTCTTTCTGCTTTATTGGACCAGATACTTATTACACCTTAGGGACTGACTCATTACAGGCAATATAGCGTATTTGCATTTTTTAACTAACTTGAGGGCCACCTTGCATACCTGATTCATGTGGGCGGCCTCTTGGGCCAGTACATGGTCCCCACACAGAGATTGCCACTGCATAGAAGATTATGCAATATTTTACCCACTTTCGCAATCATCGGGTGTGCATGGCATTTGTAGATTACACTTTTGCATCTTGGTGCTATTCACAGATAACAATGTTTACTGTTACCCAACTTAAAAGGTACACATTTTATTGATCTCAGAGGGATAAAGGGCTGAGTGGACCTACCGGGATTCAAACCTGTGTCCATAAGGTCAAACGCAGGCACCTGTAGTGGATGCATTAGTCTACTGAGCTACAGACCCAGCTGGCATGGCATTCCAGGTTAGAGAAAGGAACCCAGCAGCATGGGGAAATGTACTGCTCACTGCATATGCACATACTGTTTTCTGTTTGCTGCTGCGTTGTTGTAAGTTCTATCCCAGCTCAATCCACCATGTAGAGACAGGAATAAGAGTGCCCGTAGCCCTCAGGACATCCTGTCAAGTCTGATCAAAGACAGCAAGGGATATTAGCAGGGGGCCAGCAGTTAAAGGTCAGTGGAAAGATAAAATGTATTCATTTTATACTTCAGTCAATAAATCTGTCTATAGCACATAGTTCTCCCTTAACGCTCCCATATCTAAAACAATTTATATCTCAATTGGTACAGACTTAGCTGGCAGACCCAAATCCACTATCTAGGTACGAGGAGCTGAATTTGAATCTGTCACTGTGGGTTGCACTTCCATTCTTAGGAAGGCCCCAGCAAAAAAATAAACATTTGGGGCGTGAGGGGGCAGCATCCAATGCCTTACTTGAGGTAATTCACCCCAGAGCTAAAGTTTTAAGACGTCCCTGCAAGAGGTGAAAAAACACTCTAAAGAACCTCACGCCAACGTTCAGCTAATACATTGAAACATCAAACAGCGTTCCGCCAGTTGACAGAAGAGGAGCATCTTCCACTCTCTCTACCTCAACTGCCAATTAATGACGAGGGCTCTGGGTCTCTGATCTCACTTGGATGATGTTGATGATGATGATGAATATGATGATGAGGAAGACTTTGAGACTGATAAGGAGGACCGTTAGGGGCGATCCTATGTTTATTCCAGCTTCGATTGCACATCCTAATTTTATAGAATGGGGTTCTCTTGAGAGGGAGGCCAGAAACACCTCTTCAACAAATAAAATGTAGGACGAAAGTGCACCATAGGTTATTAGTGTTTTCTTTTTCAAATTATGGCAAAACGTAACTAAAGGAGAAGACTGTACTTATGCATTTTGCCGAGACGACTTAAGAACACTGCAGGCTGTAGTAAATAAGTTCCTGGGAAAGCACTTAGCGCCAGTTGAAATAAGCAAGTGGGACAGGTTGTCCTCTGTTTCCTTTAAGATGCTAATGCATCCATCATACATGAAAGAAAGATAGAACATCTGCTCAAATAAATCCTATGCTCAGAGGGCTTGAGAAGACTAGTATAGATTATGTTGCAGGCAAGCACCTGTCTAGGTATACTTTTGTTAAGGAATGGAGAAATACTTGGCTTCTTTTACCTCTATATTTGACTGACCTGAGCAAATTATTGAACTCTCTGGTCTCTTCTTATACAGCTATCCAGGGCATATATTGGTTGGACGGCCAGTTCCCAATAATCTAAGTATTCTCTTCCAGACTTAGATACTCACAGGTAGAGTTTTAACCTCAACAATCAAGCTACTTTCCCCAATGAGGACAATCATTCAGGATGAGAGAATTGTATGCCACAAGGGATCACAGACAATGCATGGTGGGCATCCTTCTTATTTTCACCCCCCGCCCTGTTTGGGAGAAATTATTCAGCATTTCTATCAAAAGTGGCTGCTTGTTTCTCAAGGCCAATGAGTGTTTCAGACAGTTAAAGGGTGTGTTCGGTGTTGCCCCCTTGGCCTATTCATTTCTCCAGTGAGATAGAGTAACTCATAGACCAGGGAGTATGGGGGCTAGTGGAGAAGAAGGTAATAGAATGAACTCCTTATCTTCAGAAGGATTTCATAAGCAATATCTCCCTAGTCATGAAGACGGAGAAGGGTGCCATCTGGTTATCAACCTCAGAGATCTCAACAGCTACATTGTGTATCATCATTTTGAGATGGAGATAATTTCAGTGCTGTGACTAAGAGATTGGTTAGTCAGACTGGAGCTCAAGACACCGATCTTTTATTGGCCATTTTCTACGCAAATTAATTTTCTCCAGTTCTTTTGAAAATAAGTTAAGTTTCACTACTGTTATCTTAGTTTGAAGCTTGTTTTATTCCCTTGCATATTTTCCAAACTGCTATGACCATTGGCAGCCTACCTGAGATCCGGCTTAGAACAGATTATTGACTACTGAACAACATTGTCATCATGTCCCAGTTTCAAAAGGAATGCATTCCCATTTTCTCTTGATAGTATGTTAATTACTGCATCTGGGCTACAACATCATTGGTAGTAGCTGAAGATCGGTCCATCCAAGAGCATTTATTATCAGGGTTTTGTGGTTGATTATGGAACTTCCACCTTGTACCTCAGTCCCCAAGATGGTTTCCTGATGAAAGGAATTGAGGAGAAGCCTGTTTCTTTGAGTAATCTCTATGAGGCATCCAATGTGTGTTATAGGGTTTCATTCCTCTTCTATACAGGCAATAAATCTGTGTCTTCCCCATTATTGAGAATTTCCACATGTTTAAAATTCGAGCAATCCACATAATCATCGATTTCTCACATCTGCCCAAATTTCCACCAAGTTAAGAGATGAAGGAAAGTGGTGGTTTGCAAACATTGAGGCCTGGAATGCAAGACCAATCTGCACTTCCTTCCCAGATCTATGCTTTTAGCCCAAATCAAACCTGTGCAGATGGGGCAAGAAGTGGCTCTCTTTGATGGTAAGAAGGTGACCTTCTCTGGAAGCTCTCTGGCACACCAGTTGTTTGAACATGCTGAAACACTCCTCATCTATTTACTGTTTTATGAGTATCACTCTGAATGTGTGGTCATCCTTCTCATGTACAATCATAAGCCGTCTCATACATCAATAAATTGAAAGTCCAGAAGAATTTCCGATCTGGCCGTAAACCTTTTGAATTTTTCCTGCGCTCACATATCAAGATGGGGGTAGAGGATATTCCAGAAATCCACAATAAGTACAGTGTCAGACTGGTATCTGCAGCACTGGATGGAACCAAGCGATTGTGAGCTTCACAGGTCGGTCTTAGAAAGTATTAAAAAAGTATTAGAGAAGCTGAAAGTAACCTTTCAGCTTCTCACCCCTTACCATCAAGGAGGTTGAAAACATCATAACGAAGCTTAAGCCCTCCAATTGCCAAGGTGATGCCTGCCCTGCACCGGTCAAAACAGAAGCTGCACGTGAACTTGCTCCATTTATTACCTCTTTCATTAATGCCTCCTTCAAATCGGGCACGGTACCTGACAACCTTAAGGATGCGTGGGTCATCCCGTTAATCAAAAAACCAAACCTCGATCCCAGTAACCCCCCTAACTACAGGCCCATTACCATGGTGCCCTACCTTCTCAAAATTCTGGACCGCGCAGCCTATCTCCAAATCCAGGATTATCTCGAAACCAACAATCTATTAGGGCTTAGACAATCTGGCTTCCGTCTCAGACACGGTACAGAGACAGCCTTGATTGATGTAAAACCCCAAATCGAGAAACTGAAAGACAAGGGCAAACTGGCACTCTTGCTCCTCCTTGATCTTTCAGTAGCCTTTTATTTGGTTGATCACCAAATCCTCTGCCACCACCTCAAAATTGCAGCACACTTCTCTGATGCAGCTGCATCTTGGATCAGTTCTTTTCTGGCAAACAGAATGATGAGCGTCTTCTCTCACATAGCCCGAGCTGACCCAGCCCACGTCCCATGCAGAGTTCCACTAGGATCGTGTGTATCTCCTACACTCTACAACGTGTTTACTAAACCGCTCTTTGATATACTAGATTATCTGGGTGTCTCCTACACTAATTACACGGATGACACCCAGATACTCGTCCCTATCACTGGCGATTATGTAACAGATGCAAAAGCACTCAATGCAGTCTACACTGTCATCCAGGCCTGGATGGCGCATCATGGGCTTTACCTCAATGATGAAACGACGGAATTAGTCATTCTGGCTTCACAATACAAACTCACTAAACTTGACCCCAAATACAAGTCCTTCATCATTGACGGAAACAATATCAAAGTCTCCAACGTCACAAAAACACTTGGAATATATCTAGACTCCACTCTATCCCTCAATCGACAAACCAACGCAGTTGTCTCAGCATCATCATATACCTATAAATTGATTACAGCATGTCGCCCATTTTTGTCAACGGAGAACTGTCTGATTCTCGCCAGAACCCTTATCATGTCCAAAATCGATTATTGCAACGCCCTTTACCTAGGGACTAGTCAAAGAAACATCGATAAACTTCAGGTCACGCAGACCAACGCCATAAGGGCAGCCCTCAACGTTCCCAGGTGCTCCCACATCTCTAACACTAGACGCAGCCTGCACTGGCTACCCATCACCCGCCGCATATCCTTCAAAGCACTTATGCTAACACACAAAGCCCAGAACAACGCAGCCCCGGCCTACATATCCACGCGCTTCATACAACATACTGCAACTAGACCACTAAAATCGTCTCAGGCTCACACCCTGACTATTCCTAGTTTCAAGCTACAGACAGCCGGTGGCACAAGCTTCCCAGTCCTTGCGGCTAAGCTCTGGAACACCCTACCTAATGCTCTCAGAAACGTGCCTCACATCCACTCCTTCAAAGCTAAAACCAAACTGTGGCTACATGAACCAGATGCACTAGACTCCTCTCTATAATCCGTACATCCGTTATCCACACCACTGTTTGTTCACTATAAAAGACTGTTTCTTCTGTATACCTATATTCGGTCCTTTCCGGTATATTCGTTGCTCTGAACATCATGTAAATATATGTAAAATGTATACTGTATATATCCTCTGTAACCTGTAACTGCTTGTAAACATGCGCCCAGATCCCCTGGGGCAAGGCGTGCAATACAAATAAACAAAATACAAATACAAATTGGTCATATGTGGGGAGCCTTTTGGATGGACAAGTTTGCCGCCCCGAACAATGTGCATCTGCCTGATATTTTCAGCTGGAAGCCATTTCCTTTTTTAAAACCACAAATGCCATTTGTCATACTTGGGGAAAGGGGAAATATTACACTTTCCTCTCTTTGCCCTGAGCTTGAGAACCCTCCTTCATGCCGAATGCCAGGGGTATTTTCTGGTTCTGATCACTCATGCCTGGAAGATCAAGTCATAGTTCTGTCCCTGTTGGAAATGCTAGCCAAAATTCCTATTTTATTTCTTCCGATTGGACGTCCTCTGAAGGGCCATGGAAAACCTCATCCTCTCTTCCATCCTGGATCCTTTCCTTTGAATACCTG
Organism: Ambystoma mexicanum; assembly: GCF_040938575.1. Classification (NCBI taxonomy): domain Eukaryota; kingdom Metazoa; phylum Chordata; class Amphibia; order Caudata; family Ambystomatidae; genus Ambystoma; species Ambystoma mexicanum. The sequence continues at coordinate 928,918,637 of NC_090921.1, read as the reverse complement.
GCCCCTGTCACACGTAGATAGACTACTGCAGGCTTTTCAGAAATGGCTGTAAATTCAGAAGGTGGTCACTGGATTTTATCATGGCCAGGTCATTTGAAAGTTATTGTGGGTCTTGGGGTCATTGGGGTAATTCAATGGATCTGTGATGGTGCAAGTAAGGCCAGTGAAGCATAGGGCCACACCCCTGCCTGTTCCCAAATGACAGCAAACCTAAAGAATAATGACACACGAATAAGGTGTCATTTGTATATGTAGAATGTAACTAAAGTATCACTGGAGTAGTTTTGCCATACTGTAGGGAGCTAGTTGCCAAATTATAGGGAGGGCTAGGTTACTGAATACATAGAGAGGGTACATAGTAAATGGTGGTATGCACAATTAGGTAGGGTACACACATATAACGCAATATTCTAAATGATAAGTGAAGTGCCATTTTCCCTGTGCAAGGCCCTGCACAGATCATTGTTGGGAAAACACAGTATTGCAGTTTAAATAACTAAAAAGAGATTGTTGTTGGTCCATGATGTTTTTCAGATGACTGGAAGTGCCAAGGTTGACAGAAAGGGAGGATAGCTGAAATGGCATTAATAGGCCTAGCTCATGGTTCTAATTTAGATAAGCAGCAATTAAGTTCGTTTTGTTGCTAGCAGACATAAATATACAATTTGAATTTCCAGGTGCAAGCAGTAACGTTACCAATAACACACTAGCAAGATGCATCCACAGCCTCCCCAATGATTAAAGCAGTTCTACGCATGCACGAAGAACACATTAACAGGTTGATTAAATTGAAGTTAAAAGGCTTCACACATGGGCCTCACACTACAATGAATAAGCTATGACTCATGACCCAATTAGTTCAAACACCTGCAGGCCGCAGAATACAAGGGACAAGCTTTAACAGGTTTAGCAAACTGTCTGGAAATTTGGGGCCCAGTGTGAGAAAATGAGATGGGAGTATGTTTGATAGTTCTTTTACCAGGGGCACTTTCGATGTCTCCTTTCCCACCAGAAGTGAAATGGACTGTTGTAGCAAAGCCTAACACCCACGTCCACATCAGAAGCAGGTACCAGTATTGCAGCGATGTTAGCATGTTTTGGTGCCAACCAATTAGAGCATGGTCCAATGATGCCCAGAGCATGATGTCTTGTTTAGTGGGTGGGTCCCTGGGTAGGCTAGAAGATAATGATTGTCATAAAAGAAGAAATATATGTAACACAATTGGTGACTTATTTAAACAACCAATGGTCATTTGGAAATATTGTTCATGAATATGATGTTATAAGCCGGATGCTGGCCCTGCCCAGTTCCCCATCCCCTTGTGTTTTTTCACTATTCCCGGTCCGTCCACCCCTTATATACAATTTCCCAACCCCCCCTATTTTGATGATATTTTTCATTAAATTAATATTAGTTTAAAATAAACATTGAAATAGTGACTGTCGATGAAAGGACGTTGTATCCTTTTACTGGCCTTCTGCATTAATAAAGCTGGTTTCTTTGTGCACCCTGGTTTGCTCCCTTATTTGGTTGGTGTGCATTTTTGGGACCTTGTTTACAGATGCCCAACCTTTTGATGTAGTTCAGGTGGTCAACGTCTTTTTTACTTTGCCAGCTAAAGTTTAAACTGGACAGTGAATGTCGATCAGTCAGAAATAATGTCCTTTCACCATGTGGTGAATTGATGCCCTATAAGTTTTCATACTCTACTTTCTCAGGGGTGCTCATGTGATGCACCCGCCCCCACTACTTAAGTATTCTAACTTATGGGCCATGAACTTGGTATTCTCTCTTTTTCGTGCATAGCCTGAGAAAAATTAAGCTTTGGCTCTTCGAGAGGTTTTAACCCAATTGCTGATGGCCACGTGCTTTGCCTTCTTCAGTATGTTGACGGGTGTACATGGCGTGCATCTGTCAGTCTTCTTCTTTACTCTTCACGGGGTGTGTTTTTGAATTTTGGGATCTATTGAAATTAGCTTCTATTCCATTGCCTCTCCTGTCAACCTATATCTTCCCACTGTGTTGTTCAATGTCTATGAGAGTATGAGAACAGGATTGCCTCTTTGACATTAAATGATGGCCAGTATTTTGTTCGTAAACCTCACATCCGGTGTCCTCTCCTACCTTATCTCGTAGGGTACTGGTGGGCTTTTAGCAGGCTTGGGTTGTTATGTCTGTAGTTGGAATGCATTCTGCGAGAGGTACTATAGTGATCAAGGCTTTTTATTGTAAGAGCTCGGTGGAAGGACAATCTCAACGCAGGAGACTAGTCTAACAATCATATTATTTTTAATGAGTTTAATTGTAAAATGGTTGTTTCTTATAGCTTTGAAAATACATAAAAGGAAGACAATATGCCATGCCAGCGAATTATGATTATCCCTAGTAATATTATGATTGGATGGGGATTTCTGATTCTATTAAGGACACAGAGGTGATGTTGGTTGTGTTTTACCGCTAACAATGCTTCACAGGGTCAACAATCATTCTCATGCTTCACTCATGGGTTAGAAATTCTCCATGTGGACATATTGAAGACTGAAAGTTGTGGCATTCCTGTGTTTTTGCCAAGATGGTTGGATTATGGTCAAAAGATGTTGCAGAAGGGGGGAAGACTTTGCTTATGGACTGTGAGCAGTATGGAACTTGAAGAAAAGGGTTACAGGAATGATAGTTTTCTTTTGTTATATTTCCTACTACTATGCAAATGAATGAAAACATTTAGCTGCATAATTCACACCGATGTTCCTGTAATATAATAGCAACACTCTGTTATCGTATTACTTGGAATAATTGAAATTGCAAGGTCATTTTGTGACAAAATATTGACAACTAGAAGACAATACCACCGCCTTTTTTGTGGAGTTAAGATCATGGTAACATATCTCTGTTTAATACAGAGTATTTCAACCTGTGATCATGCAGTATTTACTGCATGCAGCATTTACCACATATTGTACGAGGTAAATATCTCGATACTCAGGAGTATGCTGTTTAACAACATGGAAGTACTGAAATGGAATTTCAAATAGTTAAAGAAATGTAATGTTACTATTAAAAATAAAATTGCACACAAAAAAACAAACGAGGAGTAGTGTGTCTAGTGTAGTTTTGAGAAGGTGGGAGTGGAAACAGGACATAGTATTTGTAGTGAACCTTCCATAAAAAACAAAAGGAAGGGCTACTTGAAAACTGATCAAAACTGGTGAATACAAATCAGAAACAAATTATTGTTGAAAAAACAAACATCCCACATTGTCAGGTTTTATTACAACAACTGTATCATAAAGGCATGCCGTTTCTCATACACATTGGGGCTCATTGTGGAGTCCCACGTAAAAGGGGGACTTGTTAAGTTTACACTCTCATGTACACAGGTCCCTGTTGACTTATTTTATTCATTTGCATGACGAAGTGCAAAAGGGGAGAGTAAAAAGTCAGGGAAGGCTTTTGTACACCACCCTTTCACACTCTGTTGTACAAATTAAGTAAACGCATGGCAGGTGGCGTTTACAATGGATTCTTATGGAGTCTTCCTGCTTTTGCTGGTGTAAAAAGCAGATGGCCTCCATAGGAATCCATAGCATTTGCACAGGTATGAAATCCATGCCGGAGCAAATACTGTAGTATTTGTATTTCAGAAAGGGCGTGGGTGGTGGAATCACAAGTCACAATCCGCCCTCCTGTCTGCTATGCAAATGAATTATAAAGAGAGCAGTGACGGGAATCAAGCCTGTAAAAGCCTTACAAAAGGTGTCTAAGCATTAGATTCTCATTACAGGCTCATAGAAATGGTATTCTTTAAACTACAAGTTTTCTACTTTTATCCACTTTGTGGTGTGACAAACGAACTGATACCAGCCTGCCCAGATTATTGTTACCCAAACTACTATCTGGTGCATATACTATCTGGTATTCGTTGCACTACACATACTGAACAATTCAGACAAGACTGAAGGTATATTTCACCAGATTCATGTCTACTGTCTATGGAACATTAATGAGACACTCAGATTTCCTTTCCACAATTAACCTCAGCAATTGGATTTTAAGATTATACAACTATGCAAGTTTTGAGCCTCAAGCGGTCTTTTCCAGGACTAGAATGGAACATTAATGAGACACTCAGATTTCCTTTCCACAATTAACCTCAGCAAATGGATTTTAAGATTATCCAACTATGCAAGTTTTGATACTCAAGAGGTCTTTTCCAGGAGTAGAAAACAAACTGTGGCAGAAGGTATTCGTTTCTTGTAGGTAGCACTGTGCACTTAATGTTCCCCATGATATGTTTAACAGAAAAAAATACTTGCAGTTGAAGGTAAAAGTGTTTAATAACTAGAGAGACAGGAAGACATCTCAATATGTGTACGGGAGACCAGTATCAAACACTCATAGGAGTTTTGGACAGTATGCTAGCTGATGAATAATTGTACTTTCTCCCAAATAGTGACAGATGACTGATAACCACCCAGAGGGACAGTGATGGGTACTGACATGACAAGTGAATCTGAAAAATACAACAACAAACAAGAAGTTGGACAAGTAGTGAAGAGTCCAACTACAGCAACTAAGCCTGTACATGCCGGTGATCATAACTCATGGTGTATTCCAAAGAGCCTCATACAGGCGATTAACCCAAACCTCAAACACATGAATGGAGACATATTGTTGCTCAAAGAAACAGTCTACGAGGAGTTTGAGATTGGTGAACATGCTTGCACAAGAAAGAGTACCAACTGATGAAAACTATGCAAAACCCATACAGAGAGGCAGAATACAGTACTGAAAGGGTGTTGGCAAAGTGGAACAGCTGGGTTGAAGGCATGCCACACTCTTCAGACGTTGGTGATTACATGCTCAAGTGTCCATTCTATGTTAGTTGGAGTATTTCTAAGAGCCATACTTTTTGAAATGTAGTCCGATAACTACTTTTCTGAAATCACTTAGACAGTCCTAAATTGCAAAGAACCCACATAAATACATGAAATACATGCCCTACTGATATTTTGCAGATTATTTACAAAGTGTTAGATGTAATTTGTCAAAATAAAAACAAAAAACACCACAAGATTCTACATTTTAGAGGTATGGATGTGTATCACATTGATAACATATGGTACTGAGAGAGGTTAGGCAAGGTCCACCTCTTTTTAGTTTAATTGCTTTAAATTTAGCATTTCTAATTCAGGATTGTATGTTGTTTATAGTAATAATAATTATTATGTTTTTTTTACTGCTTCAGATCACCTTCGTAGTAGTCTAAAAGTGCATAAATCTTGTCTGAATGAAGGGGCAGGTGTAAACTTTGACTGAGTTAAGGTGCAATAAGTCCTACCCCTGGAAAGCAGGACCTTTTTTCTGCTTGGGATGAACTGACTGGAAAATGGTGTGACATAACAAGAAATATGTGTTGAGGTAAGATCTGTTATGGATAACAAGAAGGTGTGTAAGTAGGTGATCGATGGGCCGCAATTGCTGTATTGTAAATGTATGGATCAATAGAAATATATTGATAATCATGTTTCAGAAATTTGAGTTATTTGAGTAGTAACAGAGCTTTCATTAAGCTCAATATTTTAGGCAGAGAAGTCACTGTATTTAGATGTATTTGGGCAATGAGGGGAAATATAGAGCCTCCAATATGGTTAAGTTAAATGGCGTTTTGACACACTCCTCAATGTCTAACAGATATATGTGTTTGAAAGATTGCTATATGTCTAGGACAAACTCCATCATCCATTTTATACCATTGTTTCTAAATGTTACTATTCATGGTGTGTCTTTTCTCTTTCAGTTGACCAGTATGTCAATGCTTTACCATTTTGATTGATTACATTGTCTAGAGCCTCTTATCCACTTTGCAGGTCAGAGCACTACTCAAGCGGGTCAGTCCATCAGATTATCATACAAGTATCTAAAATAGTTAACGTGGGTGACATATCTAATTGCTGATTTGTGGTATGTTTTTAAGACATTAAAGGAGGAACAATACCTTAGTTCTTGTATGATAGCATTAGCAACAGGGCAATCACAGTTCAAATGTATTTACACTGTTGTTGGTGGAATTGTGCACACAGAAAGACAGTTTGCTCATGCCCAAACTGCATGTGTGCATTTGCTAACCTATCATTATGCTGTATCTCATATGAAAGCAAGTAGAACTTAACAAAAAAAGAAAAGCTCTATCTGGCGACTATCATCATATTTGAAAGTTGGTGAATAAAGAGTTGTTTATAGCCTGGCCAGGTGAGGTGCTCCACATACAGTGTCAGGCTCCCTAGAATATTACATTACATGTTCATTCACAACATATATCAAAACCAAATGCAGTCAAAAGATTTTTGTGAAACAACGGTAGGACACATCTAACCATTGTCCCTGTTTGGTGGGGCTTTCTACGGCCACTGTGATATCCTGCACATGATCGTGTACATTTAATTTATCAAGAAAATAGTTCCTGCCATTTCCATTCATATTTTCCGGTACTCGTCTTCAACAACTTTCACCTACACTGCGATAGACTACGAAAAAGAGAATGTTGTGTGGCCGTTACTGTTGAGAACATCTTCACATTACCGAAACATTGCCTTCGAAACATTGCTTTCGCTCTAAGTGGTACTACTGAGCACATGACTATCAATGTATTAAAACTAAGTAGCTAAATGCAAGTTATTGTTTGTTTGTTTTATTTACTTATATAGCGCTCCAGACCCGGAGGTAAAAGGGCTCTTAGGAAATGGTTACAGGTACATATATACAGTTACATAGTGCATTATATACAGTTTACATAGTTCATTATATACAGGTTACAGGTTACAGAAGTACGATCTACAGTATATAGGCATAGATTATGTCATCAGGCACAGGCTGGAGGAGCTAGTTTTTATCCAGGAGCCAGCTAATGACCTGCTTTATAAAGGATTGAAATGATTCGATGGACTTAATGTTGAGTGGTAGGGTGTTCCAGAGTTGGGAGGCAAGGACCGTGAAGCTGGATCCTCCAGCTCTTTTTAGGGAGAATCTAGGCACTGTTAGGCATAATGTGTTAGTGGATCTGGTGACTCAGGGTGAATTTGTTGGTAAGGTAAGGTGGAGCTAAGTGGTTTAAGGCTTTGTATCTAAGACAGATGGTCTTTAAGTCGATTTTTTGTTGGATAGAAAGCCATTTGCAAGATTTTCTGGTAGTGGAGATATGCTCCCGCCTGGAGATGTTTAGGGCTGCTCGCAGCGAGGTGTTTTGGAGTATCTGTAGTTTACTGATTATGTATTGGTTAGTGCCTAGATAGAGACTGGCACAGTAGTCCAATTTAGATTGTATAAGAGCCCTGGTCAGCGTAAGGCAGCTGTTAGTGGATAGGAACGGTCTGAATGTCCTGATCCGCTTACCCGTGTAGGCAGTGGCAGAGGCACTCATGTTAATTTGTTGGGAAAGGTTAGTGTTGGTGCCAAGATAGAATCCAAGGGTTTTCACACAAGTTTCAGCAGGTTGTTGGGTGAACTGACAAGGAGAAGCTCAGTTTTCTCATCATTCAGGCAGAGGCCATGTGTGGCCATCCATGACTGAATGATGGAAAAAAATGTGTTGATCCGGATGACGTTGGCGTTGTAGTTGCCTGATAGGGTGAGGAGTATCCGGGTGTCATCTGCGTAATTTGTGTAGGTGACACCCAGATGGTCCAGTTTGTCACAGAGTGGCTTTGTAAATATGTTGTACAAAGTGAGTGAGACGCAAGACCCTTGTGGGACTCCATGGGTGATAGGGATTGGGTCAGCCGCGGCTGCTAGTGAGAAGACTCTCATAGTTCTGTTGGCCAAGAAGGATTGTATCCATGTGACAGCAGAGGAGGAGAAATAGGCCACAGAAGAAAGGTGGTTGCAAAGGATTTTGTAATCGACCAAGTCGAAGGCCGCTGAGAGGTCTAAGACGAGTAGGATGTCGGCGTTACCTTTGTTTTTGATTTCATCAATCTGGCTTTTGAGGTCCACTAGGGCAGTTTATGTACCATGTAGAGGTCTAAAGCCAGATTGACGTATTCGTAACAGTTGGTTTGTCTCTAGATACTCCTGAATTTGCAGGTAGGCAACTCTGTCAAGGATTTTTAGCAGGAAAGGGACCGTGGTGATGGGTCTGTAATTAGTAGGTATGGCGGGGTCTAGAGATTGTTTTTTTAGAAGGGGGAGAACCCAAGAATGTTTCAGGTGCTAGGGACTAGGTTAGTGGAGAAAGACAGGTTTATTAGTTTAGCAATGAAAGGGGATAGATCTCTGGCTGCGTCTTTTATAATCTGGACAGTGCAGCTCTCCCCTTTGCAGTTCAAGGGTTTTAAAGAAGCTATCATTTTTTGTACTTCCGGTATCGTTACTTTTTTGAATGTGAAACCTGTGCTAGAGTCAGTGGCTAAGGGTGTGTTGGGGTTAGTGGGCATGCTGCTGGTGAGGTGTTGTTGTTTGTTTTCTATTTTGGTTTGGAGCCCAGTGATTTTATTGGCAAGGGCATTCTGGATCTGGTGCACCATGGTTTATCTTTTGTACAGGTATCTATGGGTGGGTTAGGGTTTTCTAATTATTTGAGTATGATGAATAGTTCTTTGGTACAAGAGCCTGCCTGATTGATCCTGATGTTATAGGCTTTTTTCTTAGTTCGAATTATCTCTGTTTTGTATAGGGAAGAGATATTTGACAGATTAGATTTGTTTTCAGCCGATGGTACTATTTTCCAAAGTGCTGCTAACTTGGCTTTCTTTTTTCTTAGTGTTTTAAGTTCGGGGGTGTACCAAGAGTTCAGATGAGCTCTAGGTTTTCCTTTGCACAGTTTTAGTGGGGCAATGGTATCAATGGCACTGGCCATGGAATCGTTGTAGGTTTTGACAAGTAGGTTGAGGTTGGCAGTGGCAGGAAGTGCATTAAGGGTGGGCAGGACCGGTGGTATTAGTGCTTCGGCAGTAATGTTGCGCTTATTCCGAGTCGGACAGGCTAGTGCAGTGGGGCACTTTTTAGGGTGTTGGATGTTGATATTAATATCTAGAGGAACAAGGTAATGGTCGGTCCATGCGAGAGGTTGGAGGCTTTACAGGTGATAATGCAGCTGAGTTCTGCCACCCAGTCGATAATCCTGCCCTTCTGATGGGGAACTGAGTTGTGTGAAGCCATGCTCAGTTAAGACATTGGCTAGGGAGGAGGCAGGAGAGTCATTGGGATCATTGTATCTGAGGTTAAAGTCTCCTAGGATGATAGCTTGAGCTGAGGGCTTAGAGTTCTCGGCAATTAGAGAAGTAATGTCTTCCTCATAGGCTCCAGATGGGTCTGGGGGTCTATATATTAGGTACATGGAAATTGTACTCTTGGGAGAAGTTTGTAGCTTGATTGTAAGATGCTCACATGAATTAAGTACAGAGGAGATGACAGATCTGAGGTCTAAGGAAGATTTAAAGATAATAGCTACCGCTCCTCCCCGAGCATTGGGTCTGTCAGCTCTGAGGATGGAGTATTTGTCGGGGATAGCTAGAGTTAGGTACAGTCCTGCTGCTTCATGTAGCCAGGTTTCCGTTATGGCCAGGAAGTCAAGATTGTTTGTTAGGATGATGTCCGCAATTTCTGTGGAATGGGTAACAAGGGATCTGACATTTAGTAGAGCTCCTTTTAGGGGGAGTAGTTTAGGTTTAGTGTAGGTTGTGTCCTTAATGTTGGTTTTAGTGTGGGGTTTGGCTGGATGCTTGCTAGTCGTAATGAAAAGTCTCGTACCTAGTCTACTGTTGCGGGTTGTGAGACTGGGATTGGCTGTGAGTGTGTTACCTGGAGATTTGGTAGCAGGGTGTTTAAGTTTATCTATAGTGCAGTTATGCTGGAAAGGCAGATTGGCATCCTCAGCCAGGCATGAGACGCTTTGTCTGGGGTGCCGCAAGGTTCTGTCAAGGATAGTGTTGTCTGGGTTGTCGAGTGGGCGGCCAAAGTCTATGGTGGAGCTGGTGATATGGTCGGTAGGAAGGGTGTGGGGCGGGGGATGGGGGAGTGTCTTGGCCATCCAAGTTTGGCAAGGCCGCTACTGAAAGCTATGTAACTATTACCGCTGCAAGGTACAGTGTCTGACAAGATACAGAAAGGGAACATGATGAATGTGAACCAGGTGTGCATGGTTTAGGCTGAATATGGTCTGGGTGGTAGAGCTAGAGATAGCCAAAAGTTAGACTATGTATGTGCCGATGGGCAGTTAGTTAGTTTACACCTTCCAATCATTTCCTGCTCAAAATCACATATTTTGAGACTTCAATATCGGATCCATAACCCTCTTTTTAACAATTGCACAATCTCCTTGTCTCGCTTGTACTTCTGTCTTTCAGCAACTGGTTTATGGTCATACCCACCACAAGGGTCACACATTAATTAAACAGTCTGCGCTCCTATTTAAGCATCTAACCTCCTACAGTTTACACACTTTCCCTTTTCATTGTTGCTCTGAGTCCTCAGTAGTCCTAGAAATACCAATCTTCCATTTACATTTTCTCTTTCTTCTGATATAAATGTTCTGGCATTAGTGCCACCTACTTTGCCAATATCTTTCCCACGCTTTCTCTGTAAACAGTCCTCAATCAACATATGCCAAGCTCTTCCTCCTCTTAATGCCTCACCACTGTTGTTGGCAGATATGCTGTGATTTTAACAGATTCAAAACAACAAATGGATTTTTTTACGATCCAAAACATCTGAAAAAAGTAACGAATTTTGTAAAACTATATGTATGTAGTTGGGAATGGGAATAGTAGTTTTGGGGGTGGAGGAAAAGTATGAATACATTAAAAAGCAGGCATTGGGGGACACCCCCCCAAAAACGAAAAAGCATTATTTTAGATGTTTTTGGTTCATTAAAAATGAATTTTTTGTTTTGTGATTCGTTAAAACCACATGTAACCCTGTTGCCATGGTTCCATGTAATTTTGCCGGAGCAAATTACTTCAATGTTAAGTAATTACTTCACATTTTTACATTGATTCTTTTTTAATTTGTGGGTACCCCACACCCACCTACCCCCACCCAAAACCCCTCCCTACCCCATTTTACCCCTTAACCCACAACTATCTATTTAAATTGAAATACATTTGAAGTATTTACTTCGAAGTAAATTACTTCAAAGTAATGGTTGGCATTAAAACGTTATGATACAGCTGGCATTGCTGGACCACTGCACAAAATAAAAAATAATAAAATCACGAAAAAAATGTCTAATCACAGAATCACTCTGGATTTCCATATCTTCAAATCTGAGGGGCAATAAAATAGAGGAAAATGCAGGGTTTCTGTTTTCTAACAGGTACAAGCTGCTCTGTGTGATTTTAACCAGTTTATAAGAACATGATTACATTGTTTAAGAGACTATATTACTTCAACAGAATACTGGTGTGTCTAATACTCCCACCACATACTTTAAAAACCTCCATGTGATCTCTTCAGATACCACCATTGATCCAAACAATCATCGTTGCCAAATCATCTAGGCTAAAAGTCATGAATCCTTTGACATTTCCAAAATACAGGCCAAAAATCAGCTAACCAGCATCCAAGGTAGATCCTTTTAGACACATCTAACTTACTCACAACACTGCCTTTTGTCTTCTCTGTCATTGCTAATCTGGACTTATTTAAAGACATTGGGACTCATTACAAGCCTGGCGGTCTGGAAATAAGAGTGCCGGTTGCAGTGTACCGGCACCCTTTCCGAACCTATGCATGCAGGGGCCGTTGTACCCAGCAGGTCTGACCTGTCTGGGCACTGGCCCCTGCAAGCATGGCTTTCACGGAAGCACCAGCACTGTTAGCAACAGTGCCAGTGTTTCCATGTCCCCACTCCTGTGGAGTCTGATAGGGACTCCATGGGAATGGGTACTTACACTTTCCGCCGCCTGATATCATGGGCTCACAGGACTTGTAGTGTCCAGTGGCACCAGGATATCAGGTGGTGGAACAGTGTTACGAGTCCCGTGGCAACCTGCAAACTCGTAATGAGGCCCATTGTCACTTAAGCACTAGGCCTCCTTGTGTGCAACTGCCCTATCCTCACTCATTAAGTCACTCTGACAAGCTGCAGTCAGGCACCAAAGCCCTGTTCACCTGCTCCACTGCCACACCAAGTCTCCCTTCTGCTTTCAAATTAGTATCCATCTCATCACCAGTTAAAACAATGGACTTTGATTATATTAAGCCCTTGAACTCGAGGCATTTTGCCAACATCCCAATTCTGGAATGAATCATTGAAAATGATGTCTCCATTCAACCCCAAACCCATTTGGAATACCACCTCATTGTTGATGATTGGACATCAGTCTGTCTATTAAAAGGCATTGAATCCATCCTTTTATGTCCTCCTAGGAATTTTAGACATTTCATGAATTGTAGTCCTTATGATACTGAATCTGCTACATTGAAACGTTGCCTTCATTGAGTGTTTCTCCTGATCAGAGATGCCAACTCGTTCTCCCTCTAGTGGTTAAAATCCTACTTACCAGAGCCTCTCTAGACCAATATGTTGGTCCTCTTCACTCCTGCCAGCCCTCCAATATTTGGTGGTAAGGACCTCAACATAGTTAATGAATGCTACAGTGGTGATGCTTAACTGGCTTTACCTCAATTGTTCCAAATCCAAAATCCTCCTTGGCTTTAATGATAGTCCTCACATCAGATCTTCTGGCCATGCCTTTATTCTTTCTTAAAATGTGAAACATACAATCTTTTCTGATTGAAGCCTTAATCTTTCAACCCAGAGACCTATGATTTCCTCTTTGATTATTTTCTAGTTAAAAGACCTCAAGTAAATCCTCTCGTTCCTGCCTTTTACACATAAAATGGCCATTGCTATACTCCTCAGTTCCCTGCATGGATCCACAAGCCTCAGTTTGTACAGCACCGTGTGATTAATGTCATCATCAAACGGCTCCACCAAGAAATCATCAAACCTGGTCAAAAGTCTCTATAGTGAATTTCAATCGTAGAGAGAGAACCCAATTCAATCTGCTCATCCCAAAAATTCCTCTATGGCATCGGTCTGCATTAAATTAAAAACACTTCTCTTGACTCAATCTGCTGGCCTTATTTTCATTCAAGACACGTTATTGATCAGGCTACCTCTTCCACTGGAGCATCTCTGGAGCAGTCTTCCACCTGAACAAAGACCCATCAACAAACATATAGGGCTCTATAGGACATTAAAGCAAATTATGTAACAAAGGCTACACTATTCACATGTTCTTCTTGTCTTCCGAAGAGCCCTGCAACAAATACGCTGCATATGTTCATACTTCACATTTTTGAATCTGTATGTATGAATCTGTATGTATGAAGGAGATGTGACGGTAGCGCCCAGTTGCCTCTGGGCTTTGAGCACTTTATAAATAAACAAATTAAAAAATATATGTTATTTTGAGTTTTTCTATTTTGTTAAGTAGACAAAAGTTGAAGATGCTTCACTTAGATGGACCTTTGACTTTCTTTGAACGTACTGGAATATCCCCTAGAGAATAGAGTACATATGCTTATCTTACAAGGGTGTGTGGAATTCATTACATAGAACAAACGACCTGACCTCGGCCACTTACAACCATTCCTTCTCCACTTCTGAAGCAATATTTACCTTGTGACTTGCTGAAAGGTGATCATCTTGTGTGCCTTAGCTGCAATGTGTTATTTTTCCGGAAGACTAATGAGTCACAGATGTGAGAGGCAGGATATTGTGTTTGTTAAACTCTACCATTTTGATTGAGGAGTAGTGTGCAAGGTGTTTCTTATGTACTTCAATGCTCGCGTTTCTGTTTAGCAGAAATTTACATGAGAAAGTTAATCTGGGCAGTATGTTGAAATGTTATGAGCTTACTCGGCACACTGTGTAATTCTTGTTTTTGGAAGTATGTTATCAATACGCCTTTTATTAGTGAAGAGAAAGTGCAGTCAGTAAAAAGCTTAATTATAATGGGCCTCATCACAAGTTTGCCGGTAACCCTTAAATCCGGCGGTCACGCTATTACTGCTGGATTTAAGGGTCCGTCAAATCAGGGTTCCGTTGGATTTCTCCCCAGCTCAGAGCTGGGGAGAAATTTGCTGAAAATGCGCTCTATTACCGCTAGCAGGAAATCCGCCGGCGGTAAGAGCGCGAAAATTCAACATTGAGCCCAATGGGGAATGGGGCATTCCCGAATGGGCTCAGTGGGGAATGGGGAATTCCATTACTGCCAAACCCGTGATTCGGCGCTAATAACGCCGGGGGGTTTGGCAGTAGGGCTAATACCGCAGGCGGTAATACCTCCGGCGTTACTGCCCAACTCGTGATGAGGCCCAATGTCTGGATTCGTATATTTGCAGACCGAATTGCAAATAAATCCTTCATGTGCAAACAATTTAATCATGCATCAAATTTTTAAATACTAGACATTTGACAAGTGCCTATAAAATATTATTTCTTTTGGGGGGTCAATGCCCTCAAATCAAGGTTACAATAAATGGTAAATAAGTACTTGCAAGGGAGTGGCAACATCTGATGACTGTTTGACATAACCAAACCATATATGTTCAACCGGACTGGGGAGATCCTTTAAAAATATGTGTAAAAGCCTGACAGCTCCAGTGGCTGTTTCCTTACCCCCAGGGTGTTCCACGTAAATGTAGGCAAACTGTTGAGATCATTGTTTGTTCAAAGCAGTTTTATGAGAGTTAAAAAGCTAATTGGAGCTGTAAGACGTGCTAATGGTGTAATAAAAATGTCTTAATCAGGGTTGCCTTCAGGCACTTGATTTATAAGCACTTTGTGTGTCCTTAACTTAAGTCCTGTTAAAGATCAGCATCGGCAAAGCCAACAGTTTTGGCTTGAGTTTACATATTAGTCATTTGCCAGGCTTTGCTATTTAGCCCAGGTACTCGCACCAATTTGCAGCTGTGACCACCGATGGCCAGTTAATACCACAACGGTAGTGCCTGGAAAATGCCTTTCCCATGCTTACATAAAATCCAAAGATGTTGGCATTACAAACGCGTGTTTACTACACCATTGATCGGCCCTGTTGTTAAAATAGTGGTGAGGTGGTGCCAAAAGGGCCATTCACGAAGGGTGTCTTAATTCCCTGCACTAATCAAATTCCTGCATGGGACAACTATACAATTCGAGTAATAAAATAATTAGCTAGATGGACGCTTCCTATTTTTATTTCCTTGACAGCACACTGAACTGCATTTTTGTCTTCAAAGTATGCAGATTTTGTCTTGGAAAATGAAAGCGTGTTAATATAAAATCGTTGAGGTTTCTACTTCGCTGGCACATTTGCATTCAAATACTTACCGTGCAGCTTTAGCATGTTAATTAGTACTATCTTAAGTGTTGTTGTGCATGTGCACAGAAAATAGTTTATTATCTAATGCAGATTAGCTTTGGGAATTGTAAAATCGAGCTCTGATGTCTTGGTTGTAAGGGCTGCTGAAATACCTTTCATCACCCACTCCCCAGAGTACTTTTATCTCAGACCTGCTGCACTGTAAAAATTGAGTTTAAAATGAGTTATCTAGCCTACTGGTATTCAAGAGGTGATGAAGAACATGTGACTCCAGGCAGAAACATTGAATCCACATTAACTACTCTTGTAAGACCTATAGGGTCTGATGCACAAAGCTCTTTATTGGTAAGTTCCCATTGAAACACGATTTTGTAAAATCAGTCCCATAGACAGTGGACCTGATTTACAAAACCGCTTTTCGACGGGATTGGGAATTTCATAAACTATCTTTTCTATCAGATCTGATTACTGGGCGAACACAATCATTAAACATGAGACAACAGCATTTAATCATCTAAATGGATGTGACGTTTGTTAGTGTATTATAGGGAGGCGGTCATTACCCTATAGGTACGGTGAATCGGAGACAAAGGAACTCCTCAAAATTCTATTGTTAATAACTTTTGATTCGAGTAACGGATTTGGCTGAAATTTCGAAAGTGATTAAAAGTCTGCCCAAACCCGAAACCCCCCCCCACCCCACCGAACCCTTAGACTGCAAAGTTTTGTAAAGATTTGTTAGAAAATAACAAGGTTATTAAGTGTCAACATCTTTATCTTTTAAAGTTTGGCCTACTTCCCTTTAACTTTCCCATAAAAGTTCACATTTTGCCAAAGCGCAAAGCCAAAACTGCTGGACGGATTTGGACCCGGTCTGAAAACACTTGGGCACAAAGTGTTGGCTCGCAATCCATGCATGGTTTGGGGTTATTCCGTGCCGTAGTCATTTAAAAATCTGATGGAGAAGGGGGTGCCCTCTTCCCGATCAACTATAGTTATATCTCCCATGGTGCATTGCAGGATCATGGTTTTCAGAAATGAATTGACCTCCATCTTGTTTTTCTCTCTATGCGAGAGACATTTGTGCCTATAGCTGAGGTTATGGGAAAATGAAAAGCAGTAAAAAACTATTTGCAGGTAATAAATCATACAAATGCTGTAACGGTGGAGGATGGGGGATGGCTAGAGGGCAATGAGTGAAATATGGGAGTTGGAGGAGGTACAGAGACCGAGTTTGCAAAACAAAGCTTTACATAGCCTTGGCTATATCCATGAACAGCCGACATCTCAAAGCAAACTGTGTCACAGAAGCAGCATGTGTTGTGAGGTGAAAGGGAGAGGGTAGGGGAGGTGAAGAGGCCATCTAGGGAGTGGGGGGAGCTGGCACAGATGAGGGGGGCTCTTGGTGCAGTGCGGGGGACAGTGAAGCATTTTTTATTTCCTGCCATTTTGCTGATATTCGTGTCTGTATTTGAGGCTACACAGGACTACAGATAGCCGAGGGTATGTGTTGTTGGTATCCTTGGCTATATAGATTTGGTTATCTGTGTTTTATATTGTTATTAAAGTACTTTGTTTGGTTATAGTGACGTTGGGGGTGAAAAATCACTGGCCATGGCCAAAGGCCATGTTCAGTCACCTTGTAGGTATTCAAGTCTTTTTTTATTTTGGATGTGTGTTTTCAGACTTTTGAGCATGTGAGACTTTGGAGAAAGATAGATAAAAATTGTTTTGCAAAATTTATATAAAAAGGAGCAATTGCAGTCTAGTTTTAGATGCGCCATACAATGTATTTTCGGTTGTGTATTCTCACTTATGGTATTACGTTGTGTTGGTGTGCAATGTTTGCCTATCTAGTTTACTGTTATGTATTTTTCTATGGTTTCTTATTTTTCTGTTGCCTAACATAAGTACATGAGTAGTGTTTTTCTGTATTGATCATTTAAGTTGGATTGTAGGATAAAACTTGAAGTCAGTCCGTTGTTAACTGCCTTTTTTTTAACTGCGGTTATGATAAAAGTCAATGAACTGTAGCTGCGCTTGTAATAAAAAAATGTGTTTGTTATTATTTATTTTATTTGTGTATTTGGATATGATAAGTAGTCCTTAAAAGGACTGTTTTGGGGTACACTGAGTGTAGAACTTTATCTCATTAGGTGTACTGTTTTGATATTATGAAGGAACACTGCATTTACTTCATCGGCTGGGTGTACTCAATCATGTCTATAGAAATTGCAGGTGTAGAACTGTATGTTGTTGTTCGCAATCCATAATTGATTGTGGTCTGTCATGAATGCTGAAACTGCTTTATTAACATTTCCCTGGGATTTCTAAATTTTACCATTAACTCTGGTGGTCCATCTCCATTGTTGCCTCTGAGTGAGAATTGAAAAGATAAAGATGGTGTGAGGAAATAGTTCCATTAGTTTTCCCATGCCTTGTTTCAGCATTATAGTAAGGGACACCCCTTGCACATTCACCATGACGTCTGGGTGCCCTGTACTTCTCAGATTAAACAATTTAGGAAAAACCTGGAATCAAAACATCCCCACAATCCAAACCATTTTAATTTTAAAAACTTTGAAACCTAGGTCCATGTTAATATTTAGTTTCTCACAAAAAGCCAGCAACCAAAACAGCCAACTGTCTCCAATCAGCCACACAGTTTTCAAACCAGCCATGATATCTTCAGTCTTTCTCTGTTTCCAGAAAATTGATTCCTAGTTTGAATTTCTAGTAGTGTGTATGATGTGTGTGTTTTGCAGTTGTTTCTAAAGTGACACAATGTGTTTTTGTGGATGTGTGGTAGTCGTGGCTATCTGAAATGTTGGATGGAGTGGCATCTTATATGTGTTTTGGGGGATTGTAAGAGACTAGTTTGTTTGTTTGTTTGTTGATTTTGTATGGCGCGCCAAACCCAAAGGTAACATGGCGCTACAGAAAACAGGAAAACAAGATTGCTCAAAAACTTAGTTACAAGGCACAGCATAAACACATACATAACATCAGTTGCATGCCAATGTCGAGTATAAACATATACTTGACATCACGATAAATCAGTTAAAGCATATACATATGTACAGTCAGGTTAGTAGGTGTGGATTGGTCCATAGTTAGTCTTGGGGGTCATTGAATGTAGCCATGCAAGTATATTCCGACTAAAGCTGTAGTAGGACTGGTCTGTTCTGATGTCAAGTTGGAGGGCATTCCAGTATTGGGCCGCCTTAACTGGGAAGCTACTGCCGCCTGGTTTTTTTGGTCTAAATTTGGGTATCTGAAGGCAGTAGGAGTTGGTGGTTCTGGTGGGGCAAGTGGAAGTTTTTCTCACAATTCTTGCTACCAGGTAAGGGGGGCTGCATTATTAAGACATTTGAAGGTGAGTGATGCTGTTTTAAGTGAGATTCTGTTGCAAATTTTGAGCCATTTGTATTTTCTTCTAGTGTTAGAAATGTGTTCTTTAGAAGGTAAATTGAGGGCAGTTCTAAGGGCGTTATTTTGTAGTGTTTAAGTTTTGTCAATGATGTATTTGTTAGCTCCCAAATACAGAGCATTGCAATAGTCAAGTTTGGAGAGTATTAGGGCAATGGCAATGATGATACAGCTGGCTTGGGTGATGAAAGCTGTGCTTGCCCTAATAAGCTTACAGGTGTAAGCTGTGGAGGATGCTAGGGAGTTAACTTGTTTCTTTAGTGTTAGGGCTGAGTCATGGTGAAAACCTAGTGTTTTTACTGTTTTGGAAACTATGATTATATTGCCATCAATGTTAAAAGCTGTGTAGTCGGGGCTACGGTTTTTTAAGTTGGCAGTGGATCCGAAGAGTAGGATTTCAGTTTTATCATCATTCAGGCATAGTCCATGTGTGACCATTCATGCCTGAATGATGAGATATATTTTGTTTACTAAGGCCATATCCGTGTCAAAATTGCCCGAAAGGGGAATGAGGATCTGGGTGTCATCTGCGTAATTTGTGTACGTGACACCCAGTCTGTTCAATTTGTCAAATAGAGGCCTGGTAAAGTTATGGGGGTAATTCATGGAATCAAGCGCAGAAGTGGCGCACGTGGCTGGTGCACAGAGTGTGCGTGCGGCAGCTTGCGCCAGCTGCCTGTGCCAAAACCCATTTTGACGCAAAGCGTATTCATGGATTTTTACATCCATAACCAGCCATGGCGCAGAGTGGCGCAGTGACCCTGCAGCAGTGCCAGTTATGCCCCCAACCCCGCCCTGTGCGCCAAAAACATTGCACAAATACCCTACCTGGCGCAAACCAGTATACAGCCCCCCAAACACAGAAACACGCTAAAAACGCCACAAGGCCCTCATGTGCTAGCGAAATCGTGTGCAAAATTCCCCACGCACCCCTCAGAATACGCGTACCCCACTCGCTCCAGTGACATCGCGTGTAAAACTCCCTGTTCATCCCACGGAATGCGTGTACCCCGCTCGCGCCAGTGAAATCACGTGTAAAACTCCCAGTGCACCCCTCGGAATACACGTACGTCACTAATGCCAGCGAAATCACGTGTAAAACTCCCCGCACACACCTCGGAATATGCCTACCCCACTCGCGCCAGCAAAATCACATGTAAAACTGCGGATCGTGGGCTGGGGTGATGGGATGCTGCCGTGCACATGCCCTGCCTGTTGATGCCTACACGCCCTCCTCTTGCTGGGGTCCAGTTGGTGGGGTGGCCACCCCTGCTGGACCTCCGACTCCCGACTGTGGCAGGGATGTGTCCTCCACCAGCCTGGCTGCTGGCTCAGGGGCAGCTCCACAGGGGACCCAGGTGATACTTGGGTGGGAAGATGGCACGGAGGATGACTGTTGCATAGGGGGTTCAGTTGAGGAGGTGGTTGTAAGAAGATCCAGCACATGGAGGAACCCAGCACCGGTGACCTGTCCTAGTAGGGTGACGCAGTCAATGAGGTATTCGAAATGATGTGCATTGTCCTCACGAGAACCCTGCACATCATCCCATATACCACGTTGGCGCAATGCCATCTCAGCTAGGACATGCTCAACACGGTCACGGATGGCAACGTCCGCAGGGAGAGGAAGGCCAGTTGTTGTTCGCGCATCCCCTCCCTGAAAACGGGTCTGGATGAAGGCATCCCTGCTGGTGCGGGATGATGCAATCACAGGATCGGAGACAGGATTACACACAGGCACCTCACACAGGCACCTCATATGTGACCTTGGCAGGATGATCATTGTAGTACAGTCCAGGATGGCATACATTTATTAGCATTTGATCATCCATTCCATGCCCACTCTGGCTCAGTTCTGCATCACACACATGTTTAGGGTGTTATAGTCTGTGTGGGGCACAGGTCTCCCCATGTTTCAGGCCCCCTGACTCTGTTCAACTGGTGTAGTGCCTTCTGCACAAATTGGTGTACTACTGAGGGTTCATCATGTCTCCTTCTAACTGTCCCATTATCATCTGCTGTGTTGTCAGTTGACTCGGATGATGCAAATGACGCTAGTCAACACTGCCAATACACAGTTCTTTCACTGCCATGCAATGCCTCCCTGCATATTCACTAAGGGGGCGAGGGGGTGTTGTCTATAGCCATGCAACTCATTGCATGCACATTGCACGTGATGCCTGAACTTGTTCTTACGCTGCCTTCATGGTCATTGATTGTCATCATAATGTACTTGTTGCTGTAGATGGTCGGTAACGTACACATGTTCTGCACTGCACCAGCCCACATCTGAGCCATGTTACACTGTTCTACATGCCTACTCACTGCTGCAATGTCAAAGTGACCTGGAATGTATGTTCAGATTGTCATCCCTTCACTGTCATGAAAGGTACGGGCACAGGTGCATCCTGTGACACATGTACTCAGTATTGGAACACCCTAGTGGGTGTTTAGCAAAGTTGGTTGGTCAATCTGCGGCCTATAACTACTGGTATAGGCCGCAGATTGATTATGGCCTGCCCATCGGGTTGTAATGACTGTTGAGCTGCCTTCACGTGTTTATGTGTACACTTTCACATACATCGAAGCAAGCAGCGTTGTAACTGCTTGCTTTGCTGTATAGGTTGCTTTTCATAATCACCATACAGGTGTATATGAACACGGGTTTTCTTGAACACTTTCACATGTACATATGCAAGCAGCTTCAACGTTGTGTAGTGCAACATTGCAGCTACTCACTTATGTGTCTGTGAACGTGTTCATTTACACATGTGTTCTCTGCAGCTTTTTTGTTGTATGACTAAAATGTAGTTGATTAAAGTTAATGCTGCTGCAATTTCAGCATTCCGCCCGTAATGTTCAAATGGCACAATCCTGAAGGTGCAGTATGTGTACGCACAGGCCCACTTAGCTAATCTGGTGGGGCCTCGCCATGATGATTTGACACACTGAATAATCTTTTAGGGCACAATCATTGCACAATGTGCTCAATCAGGCCCTGAGGGGTGTTCTGGAGGCTTCATGGCCGGCAGCTTGGACTGTACTGGCGTTATGGTCCCTCATGCCTGGTTGCAGGCCCTCACTTTGCTCGGGACATTCACTATGTCTATATGGCCCATGATGCCCGATAGGGGCGAGCTGCAGATGGATGAAGCTATATTGGTGGTGATGGTTTAGTGATGCATGTGTACATGCATATTATGTGTGTCATGGTGTGTTTGGATTTACTTGCAGATGTGGCTATTTTGCAGTTCAGACATGCTCATGGTATGTGCCATCTCTTTGTTGCCATCTGTTATTTCTGCCTGTGACATGTGCTTGACAGAGGTGGTGTGTGATGGAGGTGATATACTACATTCTGTACATGTGTAGGCTTTGCTATTTAAACCCATCCATTTCTGCTTTTGGGATGTGTTTGCATATCAATGCCACTGGATGCATGCCGGAATTTCATTTGTGTGTGACATGT
Source organism: Ambystoma mexicanum (assembly GCF_040938575.1). Lineage (NCBI taxonomy): Eukaryota > Metazoa > Chordata > Amphibia > Caudata > Ambystomatidae > Ambystoma > Ambystoma mexicanum. The sequence goes on along the minus strand of NC_090921.1, from coordinate 928,896,430 downwards.
CTGCTTCATGTGTTGGCTGTCAATGTGATGACTATGTGTGTGTGGGTTATGTGCTTCTGACATGTGTACTCATGTTTGTTTTTTCCACATTACAGATGATGGCACAATGGAGCCAGAGGATGGTGATGTCAATCCTGACACAGGGTTGCTATTACATCAGCAACCCGGCACAAGTGGGGGTCATGGGGTGGTAGGCCACGAGAACCCACTTGTGCTCCAGACCATCGTGTTCAGGGCTGTCAATGAGTCTAGCTTGGATGATCAATATGACAACAATGTTGAGTTGGATGCGCGTCATGTCCATTTGTCAATGGTGAGTGATTCTGATGCAGATGATCTTATATCCGTGACACCTTCACCGAGGGGCCAGATGGTGTGGGAACCTCTGCCTGTGGTGGATCGGGACGCACAGTCACACTCCACACAAGTTGATGATGTGCCTGGGGCATCAAGTCAACAGAGGGATGTAGTCTTGCAGCCGCAGGCGGTGCCAACCCAGTGAGGACCGCAGCTCCTTTGGCCCCGGCAATGCGGTGGCCTTGCGCCACCGGGGAATACTGAGTGGGAGCAATCCATGTGTGCCAATTGAGAACAACAGGGGGCAGCAATTGATAAGATCGCTCAGAGCATGGCACATGTGGCCCATTCCATGCTCCCCACTGATAGGCAGGTGAAGCTCTAGTAGCGGGCAGCACAGTCCACTGCCCGCTCACACAGGCTGAGCATGGCAGCCTCAGACAGGGCACACCGGGCTGAAATGATGTCTCTGCATCAAGCACTTGCTGGTCACACAGAGGCACACAGGGAGGCCCTGAGGGATGACCATCAATCCCTCAGATCTACTATTGGTGTGCTCAACATGACCCAGAGGCAGCGGACAGAGGAGAGGTTGGAGCAGCTTGAGAATACCATCTCACCTGAGCTACGTGCTTGCCGGGAGGTGCTCCAGATGTCATGCCAGGCCATGCAGGCAGAACTCTGTGTTACACGTGCTACCTCGCAAGAGGAAGCATGCATATCACATGAGGTTCTACATGCTGACCTACGTGTCATCGTCGCACAGGACCAGGCTTACCAGCCCCGCAGACTTGCTGCCAACAAGGAGCAAGCTGCACATAGGCGTGGTCAGTGTACTGTACCATGTCCACCTTTTGAGTCAGAGGGTGAGCAGGACGACGATTTATCTCCCACACAGATCGGGCCATGCAGGCATTGAACCCATGGAGGTTTTTTTTTTAATCTCAAAATCATCGCATGTGGGTGTTGAGGTGCACCCTGTAACTCCCCCCTCCTGGGTGCCCCCTCATCCTGGGTGCCCACCCACCCCCGGTTCGTATGTGGCCATTTTTTATTTTTATAGTTAGTTTAATTAGTTAATATAGTTTAAAATTGTTTGTCTATTGTGCATTCATGTGACAGTGTGGTGCTTTGTGGCTTTTGAAAGCATCCACTGTCTGTTCCAGCTGGGCCCATTCAAGCTTGTCTTGTGTATGTGTTTGCGGCTTGGGGTCCTGACTCACATATGCCACTCCTGCTTCCCCAAACCATGGGCTTGCAAGGATGGTTCGGTGTTACAACCATTTACACAAGGGCATTGGACTTTCGTCATATCTGTGGCCTGTCTGCTGCTGTACTACTTGTGTTAACACCCCTAGTGGGGATTATGGATGTTTCTCCACAGCATTTCTTCAATCAATTTTGTTGAATACATTATTGAACTGTCCATTTATTGATGTTGATTGTGATGTATGTTCATTTCTTGCCTGTCTACGTGCTTGATGCACTTCATGCTGTAGATGGTAGCCTGCACCGTTTAGCTGTCAAAGTCACACTGATGGTGGGAGGGGGCCAGGTGGTGATAGTGTCAAGTTGGTACGTGTTGAGTACAGCCCCTGGGGATTGTGGCAAAGGAGAATGCATTAGGAATGTGACCCAAGAGGCACAACTCACGGTCCAGTCCTCACCTGAGATGTCTGCCTATACTACTTCTACGCTCCATTCTGTTTGGACGGCACGTTGTGTCTGTCTTCCCTCTATGACTTTGATGTTGCCTGACGGCACAGTTTTTCTACTGGACTACGGCTCTTTTACTTGTTTTTCACACCCTGGTGCCTTGAGTCCTTGTTCTTGTTCCTGCTACTGTCCTTGTTGCAGATCTGTCCGCCTGTCTCTCAGGCAGTTATTTCCATGTACTCGTACACTGGCTCGGTGTGCCTCAGTACACTTCTTTTCAAATAATAATAATAATAATTTGGCATTTATATAGCGCTACGAACCCTGAGGTATCTGAGCGCTGCTTATTATTACCCACGGTGTGTGGTGCTCATTTATCGACCTCGGAAGGATGAAAGGCTGAGTTTGGCCCTGCCGGGATTCGAACCAGGCTCTGCACGGATGTCAAAGCGAGCACTCTACTCGCTGTGCCGCTTGACCGACAAATGCATCTCTCTGTCACTCCTCCTGTCTTTCATCTATTACATCCATGCTTTTATGTTGACTGTTGGCTTTTACCAATGCTATTCAACTGTTGTGGCTCTTAAATTGCTGTCAGCTGTTTCCAGCTATCTCATATTCTCTGTGCCTTTACAGACTTGTGCTGTCTCTGCTTTTCTTAGTTCATGCTATCAAGGATTGATTGGGTTTCAGCTCAACCATCCAGTTGTGCCAGCCTCCTTGGTTATTTTCTACTCAAGTTCCAGCTCTACCTGTCAGGGTACAGAACCTGGGGTTGTGTGGGAGGAGGTCAGATGTAGGTCTCAGACATTACCTAGTAACAAGCAGCTTGAAGAAACACACACACAGAAAACTTCCCAGCCTTATTTAAAGCGTTTATGCCCTTTCTGCAGGAAAAGGAGCCCCCAGAGTACCTTTCCCAGCAGACACTGGGCTAAGAACTACAAAACCCTTGCCACGTTGGGTGGGGCACACGTGCGCATGCGCACGCAAGCAGAAGCATGGGGCTTGTGCTCAGATGTCCGACAGAAGCAGACGTGTTTCCAGGAGCTCCAAGCAAGGTGAGCAGCACGAGGGGCCATGCCCCAGCCTACCTTCCGCCAGGCCCTCACACATGCAAGCTAAGTAGCACCAGTGCTGGGGAGCTTGGCCAGGTGTTGGGAAAGATGCTCACAGTACAGCTAAGCCACGCTGGGGAGCAAATGCCAAGAGGCTTTCAAAGTTGTCAGGGGCACACGCAGCGGGCGTCGCCCATATCATCGAGTTCACCCTGCTCCATAGAAGCTAAGTTATTAGCGCAGTAGCGTTCCTAGCCATAAACTAATACAGCACAAGGGGGGGCACCCATCAACGCACATACTCGAGTGCAGTGCATATCATTAGCATGTGAAAATTGCCACGTGCGCTACCTATATAAATCTGCGGCTGGCAGAACGTGGCTTGTACTGAAGTCGCACCTCGCCACACGCGCCTAGCAGCTCACCCAAGGCCCATTCTATCATGTGTGATTCTTACAACATGCTCTTCCTTTTACCGTGGGGCCAGGTGCGGCTGCCTTACCGCATTAACAGTGTATGCACCATCACAGGGGCAAGCAAAAGTATACGAACGAAGCAGCAGACAAGAGTGCTTGTTTGGGGAGGAGTCACTAAGTTCAAAGCATGAATGTTGTTATGTGTGTGTGGGAAAAAAACACACAGAATAGTAACTCACGCTCTCTTTGCAGCATTGAACTACTCCTGTTACTGGACCTGAGAGTGCGCAGGCAGGAGGCCAGAATTCACCCCAGATATAAGTCTCTGTTTGGCTCACCTTTGAGCCATTTTGTACAATGAGCATGAAGAACATGGTTTCTCTGATTGAGTATGCGTAATTGTAAATAGTTGTATTTTGTCTTTTGCCTATTTTTCCTTGCCCATCCACCTCCCCTCTCCTGACCCTCTTTCCGGTTATCCTGAATACCGATGCCTATCCAAACAATGGATCCCTAACCCTCTTTCCCCAAAGGGGTCTCGGAGGCCTGTGTAAGTTTTACCTTGCAGGCGCCCAGAACGCAGAGGGGGTGGTTGGTTCGTGCCACTCCTGCGCCTGGAACCGGAGCTGTGACACTACCCATGAGTTGTTGCATCCTCATTGCTTATTGCGTACTGAAAATGCTACCCATCCTGTTGAACCATTGTTCAACTGTGCTACCTTGGTGGTTATTCTATCATTCTGCTTGGCCATATTCAGCGACTTCAAGTCATCTACTGGAGACTCTTCCAGGGTTTTTGGTGGCTACAGGCTTTTTCCCTGGTTTGGGGGTTTGGCTCCTTGAAGTTCTCTGCAATTTGGTATTTTTACCAGTCAAGGTGGCCTCTGAGGGGGCTGGACCCTATTTACATGCAAGGTAGAACAAGGAAACCAAGGGATAGGGGGATCGAGAAGCCAGATAGACTAGAAGGAAGAAGCCAACAGACTCCAGGCACAGTTCTTCTGAAGGCCATGGTGATGAGTAAATGAGGGAGGGCCTTTGTTGTCAGTCAGTACGCTTGGGCTACAGTGTTTGGACGCTCTGACATTCTCATTGTGGGGTACTATGTACATGATGTGTTCTGCTTTTCAATGGCTGTTCCTGTGTTGGGTTTACTTTTAAGGTGTCAGGGGATTGTTGAGGTTTGACATACTGGGGTGTACACATGGCCAATGTTCACATGTGAGGTGTACAGGACACTGAGGGTCACTTGATTTCATATGCATGTATGCACACACACTTACACAATGCTCCACCACACATACAACCACCCTTTCATGCCCACACGTGCACTCAGATTGTCTTCTCTGGCATGCTGTGTCCCTGCAGCGCATGATCACTTACCATTTGGGGATTGTGTACATGCGTCAGTAGGTTATTTTTGTTGGTTGTCCTTTTTATATGATGCTCAAGGTGTATTCCCAACACAATAGCTGCTCACTGTGCTGTGTGGTGAGCGGTGTGTTGCAGGAGACACACACAGCACACAGGATTGGGAACGGCGTATTTGGATTGGCCAATGTGCATGCCAACAGGCATTCTGTCTTTTGTTGATGGTACCGCTGGTGGCATGCATTTCTGTATGACTTTGTATGTGTGGGAGGTTGTTGGTCAGTCATTTCATCTGATTCCATGCCAGGTGTGGTTGTCTCAGGCCTCTTTCCATTTATCACGTGTCACTTCATATCTAATTGGTCATGTGTTGTGCTTTTGGTTTGCTCTTTTGCTGTTGCATCCCATGTCATGGTGTGGGTGACAAGGGTAATGTGGTTTGGGAGGGTTTGGGTGACATACCACTGATTGTCATGACCTGTTTTGCAGGGGGGTGGTGTAATATACAACTTGCATGTGTTCATTTTGGTCACACAAGATTGCTTATGTTTAAGTAGCTAGGGATGCACACAATGGACCACTTCGTGACAACATGCTCAGGGTGTTAATGTTGTGACAGCTGACTCTCTCTTTGTCATCATCGATTGCCACCTGGTATGTGTCAGGCCTGTGTGCACTCCGCAGGGGTGGGGGTTTAGGTGAAAAATGTGGCCACAAGCTGGGTCCGGCTGCCTCGCCACGTGCCCTTTCCCCTCCCATGAGCAGTGCCTGTGCCTGTGGTTGGGCACCATGTCCACCGGTACGCCCCGCCGTGTTGCAATATTGTGCAGGAAACATGCTGCCACAATGATCCTGCACACTACTGTGGGTTCATATAGTAGCTGGCCGCCAGAGCGGTTAAGGGAGCGCAAGCGTGACTTGAGCACTCCGAATATGCGCTCCACTATGCCCCTGGTTGCAATATGGGCAGCGTTGTATCATACCTGGGGTGGTGTGGTGGGGTTCCGTATTGGCGTCATCATGTGGTTTCTCAGAGGGTAGGCGCTGTCCCCTGGGGAGGTGAGGATGGTTGTCATTAGTTGCGTTTGTGTATTTGTCTGTGTGTGACATGCATGCATGTGCACAGACATTTGTACTCACCAATGAGTCATGTGTCGCCATGCTTGCCAGCTTCCATGTCCTGGCTCAGGACAGACATTCTGTATATGAAATGTCATGGGTAGACCCAGGATAGTTTGCATAGACAGAGGTGATGATTCCATGGGCATCGCATACAACCTGTACGTTGATAGAATGCCAGTGCTTGCGGTTTCAATAAATGTACTCAGTGGCCCTAGGCGGACGTCGGGCCACATGTGTGCAGTCTATGGCATCAAGCACTTTGGGGAGTGTGCCATCCTTTAAAAGTCCAGGACCACGGCCTGCCTTTCTGCGGGTGTTCTGGGCATGTATATGTTCCTGCGGAGTGAGGGGCGCGCAGTCATGATTGCCAACACCTGCTGTAGGCAGCGTGACTGCGTGGGCTGTGAGACACCCCCAACTATAGCGTTGTCCGCTGAAATGACCCAGTGGCCAAAAAATGCAGGACATTGAGCACCTTTTCCAAGGGGCTCAGTGCTTGGGAGCACAAGGTAGATGATGTGAGGTCATCCTCCCACTGAGTGACCAGGTCTAGGATGATACGAGGTGGAAACCTATAACTGCCATAGACCTCGTCATCAGGCATCCCAAAAAGGCTGGTCCTTTAGAAAAAATGTGGGGCCTGCCTATTCTTCTCCTCCTCCTGTGGTGTCCCACAATCAGTGCTGCGAGAAATGGACATTCATTGTAGCTGTATATACTTGTTTGTTGTTTGCGCGCACTTTTATGCTGCGCAAGGACGCTTCCGGCTGCCTTCATGTGATGGCTGTGTTTATGCCTGTTTGTGTCTTTTGGCATGCGTGGGTTTCCCGTATTCGATTCCATGAATATGTGTTGTTCGCGTGTGTGTGGGCATTCCGCGCATTTCCCAGCAGTACTTCCCCAGTTACGCCTTCTTTTTCATGCGTTGTTCCCCATTCCACGTGTTCCACCCACTTTTTGGTGTGCGCTACACATTGTGCACTTTCGCTGTGCACGTCATGCACGGCGTTCGGGATGTTGCAATGACGTGTGCGTCCATGTGTGCCATCCGTGGATTTGGCGCACATCCCAGGGAAAACACGTGCAGCGCCTTCCTTGAATTGCACGTGTGCACGTGCGCATGCTTTTTCTCGCTTGCGCCGTCTAGCGCCACAAATTTCGGCACACATGTGTTCCATGAATCGGCCCCATTGTATAGAGTTGGCGAGACACAAGGACCTTGGGGTACACCACAAGTTATTTTGATAGGGTCTGCTGATGCCAATTTTGAGAAAACTCTCATTGTGCAGTAAAATGATTGGATTCAGGCTATAGCCTCATTTGAAAAGTGGACAGCCGATGCCAGGTGTTTGCACAGCACTGCATGATCCACCTGATCAAAGGCCGCCGACAGATCAAGGAGGGGTAGCATGGCAGTGTTTCCCTTGTCATTGAGTTCATCAATCTTTACTTTAAGATCAATTAAGGCAGTTTCTGTGCCATGCTGCAGTCTGAATCCTGATTGGCGGGTGCCTAACTGTCCGTTAGTTTTTTAGGTAGTGCTGGATTTGCAGGTATGCTACTCTGTCTATTATCTTGAGGAGAGATGGTACCGTGGTGATGGGTCTATAGTTAGTGGGAATGCCAGGGTCTAGGGTTTGCTTTTTGAGGAGGGGTAGGACCCAAGACTCTTTTAGGTTACTTGGGATGGTGTTGGAGGAGAAGGAGGCATTGATTAGTTTGGTTATGAAGGGGGCTAGCTCTCTTGCGGCATCCTTGATTAACTGGGCTGGGCAGCTGTCTCCCTTACAGTTGGATGGTTTGAGGGAGGCGATGATCTTTTCAGTTTCTAGGATGGATATTTTTTTGAATTTGAAGGGGTTGAGGCTGGGTGAGTTAGTGGTCATGGGGATGGTGATGAGTGATGTTTCATTGGGAGTTAGGGAGTTTTTTTAAGGCAATTTTAGGTTGGAGTGTCTTCATTTTATTTGCTAGGGCATTTTGGATGCTGGTGCACCATTGCTTGTCTTTGGCAATGTTGTTGGGTGGTGGTACGGGGGATTATAGCTCTCTTAGGATGGTAAATAATTCTCTAGTGTTGGAGTTTACGTTACAAATTCTTTCATTAAAGAGATTTTTTTGTGAGTAGGATTTCTTTTTTGTATTTATTGGCGAAAAGTTTAAGTTGCAGTTTATTCTCTTCAGATGGGGTATGGCGCCATTTAGACTCTAGTTTCCTTTTTTGCATTCTTAATTCCTTTAGATGTGGGGTGAACCAAGCATTTAGGTGAGCTTGTTGTTTACTTTTTTGATGATTTAGAGGAGCAATGATGTCTAATGCTGTTTTCATAGCATTATTGTAGCTTTCTACTAGGAGCTCAGGATGCTGGTTGTTTGGAAGAGCATTGATAGTAGGTAGTAGCAATGATAGGAGGTTGTCTGGAATTATTTTTTTTTTGCTCTATTGGGTAGGGGGGTGACATGATTTTCTCTTTGGTGGTTTGTATATTCAGAGTTAAGGTAAAGTTGATCCGGTAGTGGTCTGTCCATTGTTGAGGGGTAATGTTGGTGATAGCGGTATCCAGACCCAATCCAAGATCCTTCCTTTGTTATGGGTTGGGGTAACAACTGTTTTGGTTTAAGCCATGTTCAGCTAAAATAGTGGCTATAGATTGGGCTGGTTTGTCATCTGGGTCGTTAAATCCTAGGTTAAGGTCGCCTAGTATTAGGATTTGTGACGATGCTTTGATGTTATTGGCTAGGAGACTGGATAGATCCTCTTCGAAGGTCCCAATAGGGCCAGGTGGCCTGTATATTAGGTAGATAGTTAGTATGTGGCAGTTGGAAATGGGCAGTTTGGCTATGAGGAGTTTGCATGATTTGAGAGGAGATGAGGCTTGTAGTCTACTAGCGAGGCTGGTTTTAGCTATAGTAGCTAAACCCCTTCCTTTGCTGTTAGGTCTATCCATTCTAATTAATAGGTAATTTTCAGGGATAGCTAGGGAGAGTGCTGGACCTGCAACGTCATGCAACTATGGTTCAGTGACTGCCAAGAGGTCAACGTTATCAGATGATAGAGTGTCTGCTATTTCAGTGGTGTGGGCCTCTAAGGACCTGGCATCGATCAATGCACTAGATAGTATGGTTACATTAGGTGTGTTTAGGATTTTTATTGGAATGAGTTTGGGCTGAGTAGTATTGTTGCAGGGTATAGTTAGGTTAGGATATGGTTTGGTGTACCGTGAGGTAAGTTTATGATGGGGGTTAGAGGCCTTATTGCTATGACATATGGGCTCATAAAGGCTGGGTAGCCTAGCTTGAAGTCTGTTGTTTCTGTCCATGGTGAGACACGGTGCGTATTTATAGGAAGACATAATGATAGCAATGCTGAATATGGTAAGGCACAGCAGAGATGCTATCTGGGTCTTATTAAGGCACATCGTAGTGGGTAGTAGTGGATAGCAAAGGTAGTTTAGCGCAGGTTAGGCAAGGGGCATGGGTTAATACCAAGTGTACTAAGTTAAAAGCACAGCTCAGTGTCTGGCAATAGGCTGTTACCAAAGGGCGCACAAGTCTAACGGTTAGTTATTTCAAGTAGGCAGGTTCGCAGTAGCTGACATTAGGCATTGGGCAATCTTACGACCTGCAATAGCTAACAAAGGGCTGTGTCAGAGGGGCATACAGTGCTGGGAGACTTCACTGAGCTGAACTGAGCGTCTCCGGTAAGTAACAAAATGCAGTGGCAGGCGATCAAAGAGTCAGGTAAGTAACAAAATGCAGTGGCAGGCGACTAAAGGGGCTCAGATAAGTAACAAATGCAATGGTAGGCGACCAAAGGGTCTCAGGTAAGTAACAAAATGCAGTGGCAGGCAACCAAAGGGTCTTAGGTAAGTAACAAATGCAGTGGTAGGTGACCAAAGGGTCTCAGGTAGGTAGAAAAATGCAGTGGAAGGTGACCAAAGGGTCTTAGGTAAGTAACAAATGCAATGGTAGGCGACCAAAGGGTCTTCGGTAAATAACAAATGCAATGGTAAGCGACCAAATAGTGTTAGGTAAGTAACAAATGCAATGGTAGGCGACCAAAAGGGTGTTAGGTAAGTAACTGTTGTGAAGTACTTGTTTGAGTCTGATGTAGCTTGTAATTGTGATTCATGATGTCATGTGACTGCCTGTGGAATGTTGATGTATGAGTGGGAGAATGCTGTGGTGAGTGTTCTATGTTCAGTCAGTCGGCCCCTCCCTTCCTGGGTGATGGGTGCCGGTGTTATGTCTTATACCTGATGTCTTAACCTTGTAACTGTACCTTAAGAACTGGAAGTAAACTTACCAAGATGTAACCAAGCAAGCCTGGACAGTGCATTATTACGTTGGCGATGACAATTTCTAAAAGAAACTACCCTGGTGCAAAGAAAGCGGAGAAGAAAGAGACTGAAGAGGACTGCTGCGGTGGGTGCACTAGACATCAGGACCAGAAGGAGAGAATAGGACAACACCACCCCCAAGTAAGCAAACCCATCACCCAGGGCAGATAAGGGAGGAGGTTTAATGGACCATAACACATAAGATCAGCAGCCCATAGGTTATTGGGAGTGCTGGGTCCTGGGACATAAAAAGCTGGAAGTGGCCCAGAGACATAAGAAGTTTGTAAATGGTCCATGTGAGAAGGGTGCTCTGAGATTATTTGGGCAGACCAGTAGACAGCAGCCCATAATAATTGGCAGTGCTAGTCATGAGTTCCCAGGGGATAGATGGGCATCAAGTTAAGGGAGCTTAATCCATGAAGTTGACCATTTAATGTGATCTGAGTAAAGGATGCGTATGATAAGATTGCAAGTCCATGATATGCAATCAGAAACAGCGCCGGAAGTATTCACAAAATAAGGGATTTAAGGGGCCGTGGAAGCAACAGGATTTCCTGCTAAAGAGAGCAAGCAGTAATCTGTATGAAAGGTATTCCTCATGAGGTTACATAAGAGGCCCAGGAAAGTTTATGGGCGCTGTCCAATGGTGGTGCTAGCGGAGTGACCATTAGATCTAGGTACAGAGCACCAGTACCTTAGTCATCTGTGGCTCATTCAAGTCTGATGACGTCACATTCCATCAGAGGGTCTCAGCGAAGCAGTCGAATGCTGTGTTTCCAGCATTCAGCCGAGGATGCGTCGAAAGAAAATATTACGGGCCATGACACAGTGAATGAGCTTAGAGTAAAGGACCTTGCTGTTTTGACGCAACGTGAAGCGTCATGCTGGACAAAACAGATGTGAATGCTGAGTAAATGCAGCGAGGAACGCCGCAACGGTTTGTGGGTGACAAGCAGCTCTGCCTGTTAGGGGGCGTCAGGTAGCGGCCGAGAGAGATGAAATAAGGTTCATCTAATACATCATGAAGATGATTTATGAAGTAAGTAAATGATGGCAGGATGCTGAGCATGCCGCTCCGCTCGATAGTGAGGCATTAAGAAGCGCCCAACTGAAGCGCATATTTTGGATTATGTCATCACACGATTCCGGCAGCATTTTGATATGTGTGACTAGTGCAAAAATGTAGTTAACAATGCAATTACAATTTTGTTGTGTCATCACGAGTTGCTGGGAAAGAAATAAGTCATTATTGTGACTATGCTAAGTTAACTAATGCAATGCTGTAGTTAGTAATGCACTATGTAATGACAGTAAAGTTAATGTGACAAATGCCATGTTGGAGTGAAGAAGTGTCATGTGTGAGTGATGTGTTGCCGTATGTTTATAAGGTTAAAGGTGGCATGAATGAACTCTATTAATAGAAAGATATTTTGCATATTTTGCATAGATGTAACAATTTCGAGGTTTTGCAGGAAAAAAAGGACTATAAATGAGAGACTATTACATAATGATATGTAAGATAATAGTACCATTCTTGTCTGTGTTAGTATAATTTTTCGAGGATTTATAGGTTGTGGGTTGTTAATGGACAACATGGACTTTTAGACACATTAACTACCTTATAAGAGATCTGGTATGTGCCAGATGAGTTTTCAGTAGAAAGGTCACATGTATATTCACTTAAGTAAAAAGGATGTGAGTGAATGGGAGAAAGAATGGTTGTGACAAGTATAGGAAATGAGTATGCAAGTAATTTTGTAGTTGAAATGTCACATGTATGTTCTCTTAAGTAAAAAGGATGTGAGTGAATTGGAGAATGAATGGTTGTGACAAGTATAGTAAATGAGTGTGCATATATTTTTGTGTGAAATACAGATCAGGGAGGTAGCACCTCCGTAGGAGTTGACAGGAGGTAGCGTCTTTTCCATGTTGAAGTATGAGTGTGGATAGGCGGTAGCGCCTCCTATAGTTGTTTCCTCCTTTATTAGGGTTTTCCTTTGTGTAGTTTTCACTATTGGGTTTTGGAGGTAACATTAGATGTAAGTACTGTGAGGAAGTTATCGTTTTGAGGTCATAATAATGATTCCTAGGTAAATTGGGCATTTTGAAGGAATATGACCTAGTGGAGATGAGAGATATGCACTTAGGAGAAAAGAAGTAGTATGTTTAGTGATTATAGGAAGAGGTAGTGGTGCAATGTAGTATAGGTTGGCTCTTATATTGTGGAAGGGACAGATAACCAATATAGTTGTAGTAATGGTACGTGCAAGGGACGCCTTCTCGTAAATTATGGTGGATGGTAAGTGGTTGTCTAAGATGAAGAGTCAACTGATGATTTGTTTCTTGATGATTTATTGCTTTATGTGATGTTGTAAATCCTGGCCATTGTGTTTTGAGGTCAGAGTTTGACCATAGGACTGGTTAGTGCTGCCATTGAGATGAGTGTTAGGTTAACTCCATGTTTGGTCGATGGTCTTGAAGATGGCTGGCCAGCATTTTCAAGTTGTTGGAGGATTTGTATATAATGGTGTGGTTGGGTTTTGCTCGATTGGCTTAGTCCACCTTTGTATTTGTGTATGTGAGGCATGCATAGTGATGTGTATTTTCTAATGGTGGTTGTAGTGTTTTAACGAGTTTTCTGTCTGGTTATAGCTATTCCGTTGTCATCCTGGATGTCCAGTATTGCGTCAGGATGGCAGGTGGTGCTTCAGGGTGGCAGCCTGAAGGCTCGCCTGTGGCGCGTGGAAGGACAAAAGTTTTTTTTGTAGGTTATTGGATTGTTGGGTAGGTATAGCCTTGGATCTGGGATGGTATGTGTCTAGAGTGTGAGTCTAGAGTCTGTCCGTGGCAGGGGCAGATGGAAGGAGACTAGTATTTATAATGATTGTGTTTGGACAGGTTGAGGGGTAGTTTTGAAATCACATAGTCCTGAGATTTTCTTGTAGAATTTTCACTGTAGGTGTTTGATATTACATGCCTTGTTTGTGCGTATGTTCGGTAAGGAGAGAGATGTGTTGTGAAGTACTTGTTTATGAGTGTGTTTTGTAAGTAGGGAGATGTGTTGTGAAGTACTTGTTTGAGTCTGATGTAGCTTGTCATTGTGATTGATGATGTCATGTGAGTGCCTGTGGAATGTTAATGTATGAGTGGGAGAATGCTGTGGTGAGTGTCCATGTTCAGTCAGTTGGTCCCTCCCTGCCTGGGTGATGGGTGCCGGTGTTATGTCTTATACCTGATGTCTTAACCTTGTAACTGTAATTTAAGAACTGGAAGTAAACTTACCAAGAAGTAACCAAGCAGGCCTGGACAGTGCATTATTACAGTAATAAATGCAGTGGCAGGTGACCAAAGTGTCTCTGGTAAGTAACAAATGCAATAGTAGGTGACCAAAGGGTCTCAGGTAAGTAACAAATTACAGTTGCAGCAGTTATATTGATCGATACAATAGCTGGAGCCTCAATGTAAGGGGTGAATATCAGTGGCACACATAGTCGAGACTTGGTTAGGGTTGACTAGCCAGGAACTTTGTAGCTGTGGTACTGGTGGGAAGTGGGGAGTGGCAGGGGGCTGGTAGGCATGTTGGGGACAGTTTTTCGGATTCCGGTGCAGTGGAAATGCAATTTTGAATTTGTAGTTTTTGCGAATAGCTGCGGTTATCAGCAATTGTCTAGGAGGGGCTCCTGTATAGCAGCATCTATAAAAAGCAAGTGCGTGGACAGGTTAATACTATTCTGCATTTCATTTGCTGCGGCTCGAACCGTACATTTAAATGAACTATAAAGCAGTTGAATCTGTTTGGTGGTTATTCCCAGGGAGTGTGCAGCAATGTACAGTGCGTGACCTTGGCGATACTTATTAATTTTGGAGCTATAGCTGAAGGCCCACAAGTGCATGCACAAATAATTACAAGACATTCTTTTTTAAGACTATTACATGGTTTAAAGATCTAGGATTGTGGTCCACTTTTGCACTTTTTGTATTTTCCCTGCATGAACAGTTGGGCTGTGGGTTACCAGTCATTAAGGAAATCTCATCTTCAGAGGGTTTGGATCTTCTCCAGTAATCAAGGCATGGACTCTGAGGGCGGTTCTGTGACTCCCACCCTAAAACATCTGTGACTAGTTTGTGGCTCTGGCCCGAATACTCTATTATGCAGTATTTCTTAGTTCTCAGTGTCACCCCGTATCCCAGCTGTGCAGAATTCTGTGTCATGGCTTAGCACGCAAATTGTCTATTTTTCATTTGAAGGCTGGATCCAGATGAGGCGTCTATGGATTTGTTACCCAGAAATACAGGATCCGGAGTGGAGCATGGCACATGTTTACGACGATTCCAAGGAGGATATTACATGCATGGAGGCAAAAGGCAAGATTGATGTTGAGCTCTAGTTTTTCTATGACTGAAATCTAGTTTCTAGGTCTTCTGGCATTTTTTTAGATGCACAGATGCTGCTTCACCATAATCCGTATGACCTCAGGCCTTGAGGATTTCAGGAATTCTTGGTGAAGGCCAGGCGTTTGGGACAAGTTATTCAGTTTATCAGTAAGTAAAGGAAGTAAAGGGATCCAGGTACAGCCAAGTGCGACAGGTTAGCATTGGCAGCTTGGCATACCTGGTACCTGGAACAGCATCTACATTCCGTGGTTATTATTCGCGGCTACAGTCTGCCGCGCCGTCTGATTGGACATTCTCGTATGCACGGATGTCATCAAACGGCGTGGGCGTAGCCGTGTTGATACAGCACAACATGTGATTGGATAGTTCATTGACACATATAACGTGTATGAACCGCAGCCTGTGATACCATTGGCTGGCGTATTAGATGCGAAGAGGCGTGGCCACGTTGAAGGATGTCGACGTTCTATTGGCTCATTTTGCACACGTGGGTTAGCCCCTAAACCAGACATTGCTGTATATAGCTGAGCATCTATCCTTGGCTATGAATACTTTTTTTTTTTTTTATATTACAGGGCATGCAGTAGCAGCCCTGTAGTTATCGTTAAGTTGCTCAAATCATAGGAAGAGCACTTATTGGGTGGCTTATAACTTTGCTCCCCCTACACGAATACTTAACAAACTTTGCAAAACAAATATATGGCCCAGTCTGTATTTATTTGGTAAGTTTGGTGAGGTTTCAACAAGGGGGTCAAAGTTATAGGGGGGTCCCAAAATGTTTTTTTTCATAGCCCCATTGAAAAAAACCTTTTGCTCACGCGTATAGCCCAAACCGCTGAATTGATCTTCACCAAATTTGCAGAAAGAGTGGCGGCTTGGACTGGAAAGCGTGCTTTGGTAAATTGGGTGTAGTCCAGTAGTTTTCTTTAAAACAGGCTAAAAGTAGGTTAAAAAAAATTGCGATATCTGGGTTTGGAACCACTTCCCTGTTCGGTCCACAGATGTGCCTCCAATTGGTCCGGAAGGCGGCGTGATGTCTGC
Organism: Ambystoma mexicanum; assembly: GCF_040938575.1. NCBI lineage: Eukaryota > Metazoa > Chordata > Amphibia > Caudata > Ambystomatidae > Ambystoma > Ambystoma mexicanum. The sequence continues at coordinate 928,880,734 of NC_090921.1, read as the reverse complement.
GGACATTCAATGTGCCTGCTGATTGGCTGGTGAAAATCGTGATATGCGTCATATCTTTCCAAAACATCTGCCAGGTTGTATCTGCGGATATCCACCAAAAAAGCACAGTGGGGAACAGGGCTGGTAAACACGTTTTGAGTCATTTGGTGTTGGGAAGAGGGGCTGGGAAGGGTGGGGAAGTGAAAGATGGTTGATATCATGCATTTGTTTAGGTAGGAAGAAGTGCGTGTCGGGCGCAGCAGTCGGTGGAAACTGCTGTAGTCTGCGGATACTGCCTTGGGCATGCAGTTTATCGAGTGGCTGCAGGCAGGCTTCATTAGGATAGGGGAGTGGAATGTAGATGATATGAGAATGTTTGCATATGTGTAAAATATGACATGCACCCATATAAGTTCAACACTTCCGATGTGCACTTGAACTCTGAGAGTACATATCTTTTGTTAATCACAGCCACCTGCATCAAAAACTGCTGTGAAACTTTCCAAGATTTCTACTTGCAGATTCAACAACATTTACATCTAACAAGACATTGTAGAGGTAATCTTATATTTTTTTAAGTATTTTTTTAACTCACATATTCAAGGTTTCTACCACTTAGCATGTAATAAGCTTCTCAATAAGCATATTCTCTTTTTTAACCAGTCTAGCAAATGCCATATATTGCAGCCTTTAGCACCTGCTCACATCAATTGGCAGTTACTTACAATGCTGTGCATTTAAAAATGTTTCTTTTTAGGAGCATTTTCATGAAATTAAAAAATGCATGTGTGCATTTAAAGCAGCACTGTGTGCAACGTTTCTATATAAGATGACAAAATATGTGTAAAAGATTTTTAAGTGGCACTTGATGTGTGGAAGTTCAAGATGTTGGCAGTTCATGCCTACCTGCCAACATGACCCATTCCAATCTATAGCTGCTTTCAAGTCTTGGTTTCTTTCTTTGCATTCTGTTACTTGTATTACCACATCTCCCATTACACAGCTCGGACTTCAAGTCTCAGAATGCAACAACAAAAAAAACAGGACTGGACTGGAAGATTTAAAAGTGTCATATGTATATGAAATGGAAAATGCTGAATGTCTAAAAAATATTTCTTTTTAGGAGCATTTTCACTAAAGTTATAAATGCATACATGCATTTACCGCAGCACTGTGTGTAACTTCTTTGTAAACGAAAGAAAAAGCATGTTCAAAAGTTTAATATCTTCACAGTACATCCATACTTGCTAACATGACCCATTCCAATCTGTAGGTGCTTATCCAGTCTTAGTTTTTTCTCCGCAATCTGGGACTTGTAGTCCAAGTATTCTAATGGAAAAAGTGTAACTACAACTCCCACAATACAAAGACAAAAACCAAGACTTAATAAGCACCTACACCTGGAATGCATCATTTTGGCAAGTATACATGCACTGCCAACATATTAAACTTCCACACAAGTGCCACTTAAAAATGTTCTACAAATCCTTTCCATCTGCTTTTATTTTACGGCAAAGGTTATGCACAGTGCTGCTATAAGTGCACATATGCATTTTTTAACTTTCATGAGAAAGAAACATTTGTAAACGCTCATAATTTTCCAATTTTCATTCCATTTAAATGTCCCAATTTCCAACCTCACTCATTACATCTCTTACACTGCCACCATTCTCCACATGTTCAAACATGTGTGTATACAGGCAAAGTATCTATATAAAACACTTCACCTTACATAAAGTGTACTCTTCTTTCCCAACCTGTACTATAATACACCGAACACTGCTGCAACAACAATCTGCCATTGCATTATGAATAGGCCACAGTTTCTCCATTTGTTAAAAACACTGTAACACATTGCAAATGCACTGCACCACAAACACTGCACTTCTTTCATTAAAATCAGTAGCACTGAAATAACCTTGACATGCACCTTTTACTCAAACCCATTTTTGCCCTCTTCCTGCTAATATCCCAAACAGCATTTAACATATTTTAGTACATCACCCATAACACAACTGTATTAACTCTTTTTCCCAACAACTCCTCCTACCTTCACAAATAAAAAACCTCTGTTACTAAAAGTACTCGACCATTATCACATATACCCACTAATTTTCTTTTACAATTACAGAAAGAAGAAGATTGCTGAACACAGCTACTGAAAAAAGAGCACTCTTCACATCCTACAAAGTAAGTACATTAACACAGCATTCATATCTTTCTAATCCCATTTAACCACCACTTTTATACCACCCACTGTTTTCCTCAAACCATCATAATGTCCCTACCTATTCAATCACAGCACTATTCTCTTACTCACTAACCCATCACACCTATACAGACTCTTATTCTTACAATCTTACCGACTACACCTACCATCCAAGTACACAATCACACATCACACTATTTATCTCTACAATCACACCCACACACTCATGCACATTACTAGCAAATACATCCCGCAACTTTCAAACCCAAACTTTCTCTTTACCCAACAGACAAATCACAATGGGCCGCATTACAAGTTTGCCGGTCCGGTAACAACGGTATTGGTACTGGTAAACTAGCTGGTACCAGTGTTACCGGACCGGCAAACTAGGGTTCTGCTCGAGGGTGCCATCCTGCACGTCAGGTCTGACCTGGCAGGCATACTGGCACCCGTGAGCAGACCATGTTAGATGCACCAGCACCTGTGCATCCAGCCTCCCCATTCTCATTGAGTCCAATCGTACTCAAATGGGAATGGGGATCAATATTTTCAGACAAAAAAATAACTCCAGCGGCAGCCATGCCGTGTTAACCAATGCCCACTAAAAAGCAGCTAGCAAAATAGAGCAGTAAGTCTGAAAGCAAGCCATATAGTCATCCACTTCTAAAACTATTTATATAAAACATTACTAAAAAAAGCAAGGTCCCTCTTGCAAAAAATAAAAGTAAAAAACATGTACAAACCAACGCAGAACTACTAAGGAACCTAACACCATATCTACCAATGTTAATGTATCCACAGTAAAGCATTAAAAAAAATACAAAAAAATGCTACCGTAGAGTTCTTCACAATTTTATAAAAACAGCTGCCAAGACACAATCTACCCTTAAAAACTACTGCAGAAGACTTATCCTCGAAGATCTAATTGACAGCACATTACTACTAAAGAGAAAGTTCTTATATTGATTTTAAACAGAATGAAACCACTTACTAAATTAATCAGTACATTACAAAAAGTACTTCTAAACATGTGCAATGTCAATATATATACATTTTCAAACTTCTGTGAAGGCTAATAGATTCACACAAGCAGTACAGAACCATATTACAATGAAGAGGCTTATAAACAAGAACAAATAATCAAAATTGCCATAGACAGTAATGGCTGAGGGTATGAAATGGTAGGAGACACCATTATGGCAAAAGAAACCTTATAGAAAAAACGTCACAAGCAAACTTTCAACCAAATGTTCCTTTCACCCAAACAAACCATCCAGTGTACAAATGGACATGCAGCTCAATGTGTAATGTACACCAACAATCCTTTAAATATTTACAATTCCTCAATCACTATGTGAAACTAAAAGGCAAAAGTAAAATGAAAACTTTACAAACCATGGACTATTGTCCAGTGAGCAGCCGCACTATACTCCAGGACATATTGAGTGGAAGGAGGGGGCATTTTGAACCCGCCCTATTCCTACACTTCCTGGATAGGCCCAGTCACGGTTTGGATTCAGGGCCCTTGCCCCAGAGCACTTGTGCGGGAATACCCTTAGGAACTGTGACCCACCTTGTGACACCCGATATGATAGTATAAGACCAGAGTTGAATAAGACTCCATTTTGTAAGCTACTGACTCCATTTTGTAATGGTAAGGCAGTCGTGAAGTTTCAACGCAGGCCTGCAGCTCTCCCAGCCAAGTGCGCACAGCGAGCAAGCTGCTCCCCCCACCTCCTCCCTGTTGCCGTCCCTGCAGTTGTTCGGTTCCCATGAGAGACTAGCTGTGAGAATGCCACAAACTTTACACTGTATCTTCTGTCTTCCATCTCACTTCATCGACCCAGATACGGACCTGAGCAGGGGCCAGCGCAAAAGCCATCCGCCTCTAAAAACCTGCCCCCACACCCAACAGACCCTGGCCATAAAGAACATAACCCCCATACCCCTTTGGATAGAGTAAACAGTCAAAATTGGCCCTTGAATCCGTTTGATCATTCACGTCTTAAGGAGGACAGAGCCAACATGCCTTTTCTGCATGCAAGATAATGTAAAACTAATAATGGGACAATATGTATACAAGAGGACAATATAACATATATGTGTAACTAAAAGTTCTTATGTTAAGCTTAATAATGAAAGTGTGATGTATGTTTACATATGGTAGACAGATGCTCATAGAAATAGATTGCAACAGAACGATGCATGACCAGTATAATACCAGTATAATACTGTACACGCCAGCACTAAGCTACCTCATTTTCATAAGTTCAAATGTAAATATATGTACAATATCGTGTAAACATAATACAGCAGCTAATCACTCTCAACAAGCCACAAGCCCTGCTAAGGCTGCACACACAGACCCCGAGCCATGAACTGCTTCTAATGAAAGATGAACATTGATTCAAGCACACGTTCTAATTTCTTGATGAGTTCTTTGTTATGATGAGAGTGTTTAGGCAGACAGAAAATATAGCATACTTAAAACCAGTATAACCTGAATGCAACAAAGTAAGCCACGTGTAAAAACCTGCATGTAAAATTGTGTTTTGAAGGCCCTGTTTCTTTGTGCAACGAGGAACCATGCCACAAAGAGGTTTTGTTTCTTCTCTACCCTTCGTGATGTCAAAATAGATTAGCAGAGATTTAATGATGTATGGACATCTGATCATTCAACCCCCCATAATGAAATGCATGCCCATGATGGTATGTGCTTCTTGTGACCTAGTCGTTCCAGCTACATATTTAGAATCCTCTTTGTTGTTGTTTTGTTTGATGGACACCCCAGGCCATACAATGACCCCATGAGATCTACCCTTAGTCAGTATATCCTGAATTGTCTAAACAGGTCAAGCGCAGTATTTAATGGATGAACTTTAATATATGGCCAGTTATAACCTGCCTTTCAACCATGTTTTCATAAGTGTTTAAGATACAGGTCTTTGAGCTTACCGGACAAACAGATTATGGTAGTGAATGAATGGGAGTGTGTGGCCACAAGGGCAAATGTCAAATGGTTATTTTAACAAAACAAACATTACAAGTGTCGATTCTACGTACCAACTCGATGAGCCCTGCTGACCGATTAACCCAGGACACGTCACCGTCTCACCACGTGCCCTCAAACCAACCAAGTGCCTCCGACCCTATGGCACCTATAGGTACCCACCCTTAGTGACCAATCCCAACTGTTCATGTGCCCCCTAGGCCTTCCCATAGCTTGATGACGATTTTTATGTATAAAAATGAATTGTAACATGTTTTCTGCAGAGCGCTCTCGGCATGATCAGAGTAGATTCTGCTTGCCCTATTTTTAGATAAAGCCTTTGATATCACCAGCACTTGGTCTTTGTCTCATTCCCTCCTGGGATGTGTATTTATTGTCTCCATTGGGAGAATGAACTGTATTTTTGGGGGCTTCTCTTACATTGGTGACCCTGACACGATAGCGTTCTTTTCAGTCCTTCTGGCACGAGACGTCCCCCTGCTTTGACCCAGAGTGCTCTCCCTCAAGACCTACCCGCCAAAGGCAACCGGTACACCTAGACGAGCGCACACAGTAGGGTGAGAGAGTACAGGATCCACCTTTACAAAACCCAGAGTACCACTCACCGAAGCCAGGCGTGGTCTTTGAGCGAGGATCGGCACGCTGACCAATCGGGTCCATAGGGTCTCGGATCAAGACGGACACGTATCAAGTGCGGGTGATATTGAAAGCGAGGGTGGGAGTCAGATTAGAAGGTTTTAGGATAACCGGCCTAATTTGGGTGAAAAAAGGTAGGGAGATCTGTAGTGCAAGGGGAAAAAGGTCTTGGGGGCCTGGGTCTTTTCTCTATATTCCGTTCTATTCTCATTCTATCGCATATGGCCATTAGGACAGTAACAAAGCACAAGGTGAAAAGAGTTTAACAGGGATCCTATCTCCGGTGGGGGGTAGAAGTTGGCGCCGCATAGTGCTATCTCGACTAGTACAGGATATATGAGTGTGGGAAAATTGAGGCAAAAGAGGACTACGTAGGGGTCTCAAAGGAAGACCCGGAGTCGTATGTAGAAACTTTTCCAACTTCATCTTACCTATCTCTTTTTCTCTCCCTCTTGGGTGGACTGGAGCAAAGTGAGGGGAAAGAATTGTTCTAGGGGAGTGTAATTAAGCAGAGGTAGAAGGGGTATTAAGGACAGTGAAGTACAATTTATGTTGTCTATGTTTTCCGTTGTACGTGAAATTTGTTAAGTGTTGGTCTCTTTGTGGAAAACATTGGGCCTCATTACGAGTCCGGCAGTAACCTGCCGGTTTTTCCGGCTCGGTTACCGCCGGACTCGTCTTACCATTCTGCCTCCGTGATTCCTGGAATTACCGGGGCATTACGACCCCAGTGTCCCAGGAATTCCGGAGGCGGAATCTCGTGATGGTGCTGGTGTTTCCACGTCCGCCTGCAGGCGGGCGGTGTTAAAGCCGCCAGGTCAGACCTGACGGGAACGCCACCTCCCGCCTGCAGGACTCGAGATCGGGTGGTCCGGAATTAACAGTGGCGGCGGGTTTTCCGCCAATTTTATTTCCGGACCGCCCAACCCGTAATGAGGCCCATTGTCTTTTTCTACATGAATATTAATGAATTGATCTGACATTGCATGGAAAGAGTTGTATTTATATTGACGTAGTTCAGAAGTATTGAAAAGTAAGTGAACAGTCCATTTCTGATGAGAAGCACTGTATAGCACATTGAGTTGGTCATATGGGAAGTGTACAAGTCTAGATAAGGATTGTCAGTTGAGTTAGGCTGGTAGTAAAGTAGAATGGGTGCAGAGAAGCCCTTGCCCATATTTCTAAGACTCTGCCAGGGTATGCAGAAAAGATTAATAAATACCATGACCAGTGGGTCATGGATTTGAAGGGTGAAGGATTACCCCAAGTTTGGCCGCAGGGAAGGTCTTTTGAGAAAGCAGAACTAGATATGGTTGCTACCTGCCTATCCATTAAATATAAAAGGAAACAGTTCCAAAACAGGAGAGAAACATTGAACTTGTGGCGGCTGTTTGAGGAAGTTCCCCCGGAGAAAAGCAGCAAGTGTATTATGTCTCCCCTGACAACAACTGGCAGTGAATGTCCAAATATACAGAATGAAAAGATGATAGAGGTCACACGTGTTATCCCTTATTGTCAAAGCCAGTGTCTGCAGAAGGATATAGTGAGCCTGTATATGTAGCACAACCCACAGCACCTTACATACTTAAGCCGTCCGCCACAGCACCACCCCCTTATGAGAGTCAGGGAGTGACAGGACAGGTGAGTGCCCCTACAGTCGATATTGAGAAGCTTACACAGGATTTAGATTCACAACTAACAATGGCTCGAACTGAGCTGTCCCGCCTAAGGGCGATAGTAGGACAAGGGGGGGTCACTCACCCCTCGTGTAGAACATGAAGTGACGCCGCAACTGAGTGTAGGTGCGAGGGAATATGGATGGAAGAAGGGAGAGATACTATATCGAATAAATGACACACCCACGCAAATCATAGAAATAAACACAGCTGACAGTGAACGGAAGATAGAAGAGAGAGGGGTGATGTCAGACAGGGAGGAAGAATATTGGTGTGACTTAGAGGAGCAAGAAGAAGAAGAAAGAAGGCTGGGTACTGCCACCGGTGGGGCTTCATTTGGGGAGGGGTTGTCTCCCATGGAAGAGTGGAGGGGGAGGTTAAGAAATAGAACAGGGCCCATGGCTGTGATCAGGAATAAAGTGAAGAAGGTGAGTACCAAAAAGGGGGGGGGGGGGGATTTACAGCTGCCACTAATACACATGGGGGCGGGGAGGCCAAATTACATATCATGGGCCCAAACGGACATGGCCAACGTGCTCAAACAGCTACACCCACTGTCAGGAGGCGCCAGCAAGTGGATACATGCATTTGAGAAACACACAGCAGGAGTGCCCTTGGCGGTGGGGGATGTTAAAGGTCTGCTGGTATCTGTAGTGGGAGACCAAGCAACCAGGGTCTGGGCGAAGGCGGCGTTCCCTGGAATAACATTGGATTGTGACTGCCATGACTGAGACTCATTCAACACATTGCGTGGGATGCATTGAGAGAAACATTCCCAGACACTCCAGATTTACAGTCAGTAATGCAGTGTACAATGGGAGATGAGGAAGAGGCGATGTCTTTCATTCTCCGGTGCAGGATATGTGGAGAGCAGAAACGGGTACGGCCTGGGACCAATCAACGTCCCTGTTCTATTTCATTATAAAAAGGGGGCTCCCAAAGGAAGTACAGAAGGCCCTTGATAAAATAGCTGGGATAGAAGCCAAGGGGTGGCCTGAAATCCAAAGCATCATAGTGCACCACTTTAAAAGGATCAAGGAAATCGGCGGCGGTTGGCAGACGTGGCTAAATTAGTACAAAGCAAACTGCTGAAGGTTAGTGCAGTAACAGCAACCGGCATGGCAGGAAGGGAGTGGGAGGAGGACGATGGACAGATGGGAATACCAATGCAAATGGTGGCAAATTGGAGAGGTAACGGCCAAGATCAATGGTCATGGGAAAATCAGTATGAGGGACCACGGTGGCCATCAAAAGGGGGGCGGGGCAATAGAGGAGGATTCAGGGGTTCAAGAGGAGGGGGTGCAGGGTATGGAGGGCCCTGAGGAGGAATGCAAGGACAGTGCTGGAATTGTGGGAGGTGGGGACATTTTATGAGAGAATGTCGAAGCAGGCCTAATAACTCATATCAAAATGAACACCAGATCGAACACCCCCACCCAGGGAGCCCCTGTCGGCTACCGATGGGCGGGAATAGACGAGATAGCCACCCTGACCCAAGATACATGAACAAATGTCCAATGCCCCCGCCAAATACATCTCCACACCCCCAGTGTCATGACAGTACTACCCCCATGCGCAATAACACTTATGCTATCGCTGCAAATGGTGCACCTACACCGTGTGGAGGGACAGCAATGGTAACAGTAAATGTTCTTGATGTTGATGTACTCCAATGGCATTCAGCATAGGACAGCCCACAGGGAACACTTGCGTGTCCAGTACTGTCGACCCTTAACACAGCAGAGGAACCAATGGTGGGGGCGGCGATATGAAACAAGCAATACATTTTCATGGTGGATTCGGGAGCAGAAAAATCCTGCTTCAAGGAAAGCAGGTTCCCGCTTTCTAATCGGACTTTGGAAATGCAAGGGTTCTCTGGGGCGGTGGTCACGGTTCCGTACACTGAAGAGCTCGACATAATGGTGGGGGGAAAAACTGTACGGGCACCCCTGCTGTATTACGAATAGTTGCCCATTAATTTGCTGGGAAGGGATCTTCTCAGCAATCTCAACATGACCATATCCTTCACTGACAGAGGAATAGTGTGCTCTACACCAGGCATACGTGCAATTCATGCCATGTTAGTCATACACACCTAAACAAATTTCCCACAAACACACGTCATACCTATAAATTCAGATATGTTCCTACAAGAACTGAGGATATTAGCGAGAGTAGTGCCAGAATTGAAAAGTGAAAAATGGAGGGTGCCTTCAGAGTAAATTTCCCGCCCAATCGCAGACCGAGAAATAGTGCCAGGATCCCTAGTATCCCTAGACATACAGTGTCACCCCAAAGAATAACAGTAATAGCAAATGGATATGCAGGGATGCCAGTGGAGAACAGTGCTGGCCATTGACACCAATAAGGCCTGCGAGACCTGACAGATGAGGAACTTTTCTGTGACGCAGAAGACGATGGGGAAATAGTGATGGAAACTGCAATCCCCTGTAATGTCATGATCCAAAGAAGAGTGGTGCCACTACCCCTCGTAGCACTGATTAAAGCACCACCAGAATACTTTGAGGAAGACATGTCCCAAGTACCACAGCAGCTGTGGACCACAGGCCCACACGACGTTGGATTACAGCATGAAGTGACACCAGTAAAGATCAAGCTTAAACCTGGGGCATTCTACCCCAGGTAAAGCAATACCCCCTATCTAGAGAAGCTGAGGAAGGAATAAAAGACACAATCTGTGCATTAATGATACAGGGAATAATAGTGCCATCTAATTTGCCCTGTAACACTTGCATGTATCCGATTAAGAAAGCAAAGGAAGGGGCATGGAGGATGATCCAGGACCTACGCCCCCTCAATGACGTAATACAGAAGGAGTTCCCTCTTGTCCCAAATCCTGCCTCAATCCTATGCAGTATCCCAACAGAGGCCACTCATTTCACAGTAGTAGACCTAAAAAATACCTTCTTCTCAATTCCACTTGATCAAGTTTTGTGGTACCTGACAGCATTTACGCTGGGGGGGGAAGAGATAGGAGCACTGCAGACTGCCCCAAGGGTACTGTATAAGCCCCAGTATTTTCAACAGAATATTGCATGAGGACCTTGGGAACATGCACACGAGTCCAATAATTCAGTACGTAGACGATTTGTTAGTCTGCGGTAAAGATGAAAAACAGTGCAGACAGGATTCCATTACCCTGTTAACACATCTTGCACAGAAAGGGTACAAGGTAGACAGACAAAAACTGAAATACTGCTTGACAGAAGTGCTATACTTACGTCGGTTGATATCTAAAGATGGTAAGAGAATAATACCTGAAAGAGCAGCAGCAATAAAAGCAGTAAAAGAGCCAAACACAGTAAAGGAAATGCAAAAGTTTCTCGGCATGTGTAACTACTGCCGAGCTTGGATATTGGATTATGCAGCATATACAAAACCCCTGTTACAGGCACTCAAGGAGGCACAGCTGGAAAACACCAATTTACATGGATGGAGGAAATGCACACAGCATTCGACACACTCAAAGAACTGATATCTACTGCCCCAGTTCTCGTGACCCCTAACTATGAGCAGGAGTTTTATTTATTCTCACATTGTAATGGCACACTCATGACAGCTGTATTGACACAAAATACATCCCTGGGTCACAACCCCCTAGCATTCTACAGTGGAACAGTAGATGCAGTAATGCAAGGACACTTTGCTTGCAAACAGGCTCTCGCAGCCGCCGCGTTTGCAATAGAAAAGAGTTCTATGATCGTGATGGGATGCTCTGTCACGTTATACGTAGAACACTCTGAGTTCACCATCCTCGAACGATCGAAAAGTGCACTGACTACTCAAAGGGTCAAAGCATATGAGTTGATTATTTCTAGTGCAAACATTCATATTGTGCGGTGGAAAAGTGTAAACCCAGCCACATTTATCAGAGAAGCATGCACAGTAGAAGACATGCAACAACACGACTGTGCCACTTACACTGGAGATGATGATGCCATGCCCAAAGCAGATGTAAATGCACTGTCAGAGGGGGAAATCTACTTTGTAGATGGGTCTGCCTCCATAGATTGTGAAACGGGAGAAAAGCATGTAGGAGCAGTAGTAGTTCGGGTGGAGGATGGGGAATTTGAAGTGATTGTGCAGAAAAGATTACCACCGCATTTCTCAGCCCAAGAAGCAGAACTGGTAGCGTTCATAGAAGCATTAGACACAACAAAGAGATGCATAGTCACCATCTATATGGCAACAACCGTGCATGGAGGGCTAGTAAATTGGGGGGGAGAGGATTCCGAAGGGCAGATGGGTCCCCAGTTCAGCATGCAACACTACAAGGGGAATCAAGTGATGCATTAAAAGAACCTATGCTTGAAGTAGTCGTGAAATATCAAGCCCATATGCGAAGTAATAACGTCATCTCATTGGGAAACACGGCAGTGGACGCTGCCACGAAGGAAGCCTCCTATTTACCAAAACCCCCAACAGGTGAGTACATACTACAGAAAGTAGTAGAGTAAACACAACCAGAAGGCTTCAACTCATTGCCAGTCTCTCAAATCATTGAGCTTCAGCAAGATGCACCCAGCGAGGAGAAGGAGATGTGGATAAAAAGGGGGTGTAGCCAGTCATCCACTGACCTATTATGGAGACAGAATAACACTGGCAAAGTAGTGATGTCAGCAAAATTATTAGAGGTTGCATTCAAACAATTGCACTTCCCAGCTCATAATGCAAAGCAGCACATTATTGCAGGCATACAAGAAAACTGGTTCGCCCCCGGAGTACAGGAACACTTGACCAAACTAATAATAGAATGCATCACATGCCAAACATACAACTCTGGCATGACATTAATAACCCTCAGAAGAACATAGCCAAAACCCAAAGGGCCCTTCAGAGAACTGCATATAGATCATGCAGACACGGGAGAGCGGTGTAACGGGGCTCGATACTTGATTGTTGTGGTGTACCCCTTCTCCTGGTGGGTGGAAGCAGGCCCATGTGCTCATCCAGACGCATGGTGTGCCACCAAATTTTTAGTGAGAGAGGTGTTTCCCTGCTGGGGCATCTGTTATGTTATACGCGCCGACAACGGGACACACTTTGTGAATGACATGTTCAAGCACATCACTGCGATGCTAGGTATAACCCATAAGCGCTCTACGATTTATCATCCACAATCGAACAGATTGTTGAGAAAATGAATGGATTGCTCAAGAGTAGATTGTCAACATTGTCTCATACACTCAAGAAGAACTGTGTGTATTTTTTACCCCTGGTGCTTTTTGAAATGCGAAACCAACCTAGCAAGCATCACCACCTGTCACCCTATGAAATTGTGACTGGTAGGAGGATGCACACAGCCCATTCACCCTTGCACAGGCAATCAGACGTACACCAAAGTGCCAGAGTTCTAGGAAAAGAATTCCATGAGTATCTTAGGAATTTGACAAGAGCGACACAAGCCATAGCCAAACAAATAGCACCACCATTCACACAGGAAAATTCTACTGATACAATAACCCCAGCCACAGATAGCCCAGACTGCCAGTTGATGACAGGTGACATGGTATACGTGAGGAGTTTTGTGCGGAGGTGGAACGGGCCAAGGTTCCATGGTCCATACAAAGTTGTATAATACACGCCTACATCGGTTAAGGTATAGGGCCTGAAGTATTGGGTGCATTTGACAGATGTTCGTAAAGTTCATGGGAGCACGGACTGTGCAAATCAAGAAGGTAACAGGAACTAGCGTAGCACACAGATGTAGAAGTTGAGAACCGTAGGAATGTAAGGACAGGTGTCAGGCATGAAATAAGAGCAAAATAAAGGATAAATAAAGATGTACATAGATGTATAGTGCCACTAGTAATATGTGTGACAGGACGAGATAAAATTGAAATACATGCTCTCTCTCTCTCTCTCTTTCTCTCTCTCCACCTTTTCCTTTTTGATCACACAATTGAAAATATATGTAATAGTAATGTTTTTCTTCCTAATTACTGAATCCGACTGTCAGTGATTTGACACCCTCGGTTCTCCTCCCCCAGACTTGAGGTGTGGGGGAGGGAAACGGAGGGATGCAAAAAGGAAAAAATAATGATGATAATAATACTGACCTTTATAAGAAATGAAAGGTGAACGTGAATCGGAATCGGAAAAGCTGAATTTAATTCACCAAGTGATCGACATGTAAAACACGAAAGAGTAATATACACGATTAACAATTGCTCATATTTCATTTATTAGGAGCTACAATGGGCATGGACGAGGCCCCGGCTGCAGCACATGATAGTGTAAATAGGAGTAGACAGAGGAGATATCTTTATCCTAGTTATTCATATGAGTGTGTGCTGTTTGTGTGTGCGGTAGTATTCTTTTCGGCATTGTTTGGCCTGTTCCTGTATTGGGTTGTTGCCTATATTTCAATCGATGTTGACCAGAGGGGTGTGGGCATAGAAACCATCAAGAAAGGGACCCATCTCATTTGGGATGGTGCCATGTTAATATGGGCCCACGGGAGCCATGGGGATGAATATAATAGCACCACAAGTATAACACATATCACAACGATGCAAGCCACCCCACAGTCCCCACATAAAAATGAATCTGATTTTAGTGTATACACAATGAATCACTAAAATCCTTCAGAACTCACGTGGGTGCAGAACCACCCTTACCCAACGACTATGCCGGTTTCAGAAATGGCAACATCAGACAACACAATCACCAGAGAAGGGAGTAATGATGACAAACATATGGCCATCACTTACTATAATTTATATACACAGTGGGAGGGTAAGGAGGGGAACAAGCATGCCCAATGGAATGAGGGAGGTGGGCTTAGGAGGAAGAAGAGGGAAACACAACAGGAAATGTGGGAAGAGCATTATAAATTCAGCTTAGACACAGTTGATGATCCTCAGCACCCCCACCAGACAAACAAATGGTATGCAGACATGAGCAACACAGCAAAGCAAACAACTAATGAAAGTTGCTATGTGTGCTCACTTATACCTCATGCCTCGGGCACTCCCATGGTCTTGTTGCCACAAGAAATTCCATTTGCAGAGGCCCAGTGTCTCCTACATCTCACACTGTGCTGAATAAAAAATACTTTTCAAGCACACACGGATTAATTTGAACTATTGCAGAATGAGCGGACATGTTACTCCCGGCCGGAGGGAGTAATTTGTGTGAAAGAGCCTTTTCTGGTGATAAAAGGGACATTGCATGCGGACAATAAATGGCAAAAGAAAGAAATACTATGCAAAACAGAAGCACTGTGAGGGCTGTCTGAAGAAAAACTCTCATGTGTACAGATAACATGTGCTCCAATATGGACTGAACACATAACAAAACTCACTTGGGTTACCGCCATCGAGAAACCCTTCAAATTGCAACAAGACATTTCTTGTGAACTGTACTTCCATGGGGAAGGAAAAAAGAATATGGGGGAAAACAAAAACTGCAACAAAACCCTCATATTACCTGACATGAAGAAGGGAACATCTGCAATGATGGACACATACTGGGTTTGCGGCAACATGGCGTACCTGCATCTCCTGCAATCCCGGAAAGGCACATGCTCCCTTTCAATGCTGCATTCTGCGCTAAGTGTAATCCCAGAAAGCCAAATCCATGGAAGAAGCACACACGTGACAACCGCAGATGACTTGTCACCAACGATGCCTGAAGAAGTGCCCGTGTATGTCATAGTCGAAGAAGGTGTACAAAATCCGATGCAGAGGAAAAAGCGATCATCAAACTATATCTCAGCCAAATCATTAGACCTCCTGGCCCAAATACCGGACCAATTCCGGTTGTTCAGCTCTGTCGAGACATTTTTTGCGTCGCTCGTTCATAGCATCCAGGAAAGGGCGAATGTTAAGTGGCTCACAATCACAAGGTGGGAGCTCATCCAGCTGGCCAACGACATTGAAGAAGGCTTCAAGGTCATCAAAGGGGAACTCAGAGCCCTGTGCTTGATGACCATGCAGAACAGGTATGTGCTTGACCTGCTAACAGCAATCGATGGAGGTGTTTGCCGAAAAAACGTGAGCGCATGTTGCACATTTGTACCTTCTACCGACGCGGAGACCGGTTCCCTCTCACACATGATAGCAGCAGTGCACAACCTTGGAGAGCGGATGAAGGACGAAGAAGGGGCAAAGCCCAGCACCTGGTTTGATAATCTTTTTTCCAGGGTACCGTCCTGGCTATGAATGACAGTGAAACTTCTTATACCACTCATCGTCTTTTTTGCTCCTCATTTTTTGTGTGTGCCAATTAGGACTCCGATGCTGCACAAATGCAGTACCTAATGGTGCGCTGATGATGGTAACAATGGGCCATGCAAATGGAGTGGCACAAATCAAACATGAGGCGGAGGGGCAAACAGGAGACACTTCAGAGCCCAAATATAGAATGACTGCCATATACAACATGGGGCACAGAGTGGATCATTTATATCACACAACCATAAAGGAACCTAGGGAGTTACAATGGTACAAGGAAGTATGGGTGGACATGGAGGGTGAGGGAGGGTGTATTTATATGACCTGCACCCCAGATGAGTATGCTAGCAGGGGGTAAAGCCTCTGAGCAGTATACAGGGCATGGATGCCAATATAGGGGACACCTGCATGGGATGAAGCAGTGGCAGAGGAGGAAGACCGTAAGAGATTGGTGCAGTTACAATATTCGTTACTTAAGTAACGAAAGGGGGGAATGAGTGGAAGGAGGGGCATTTTGAACCACCCCTATTTCTACACTTCCTGGGTAGGCCCAGTCACGGCTGCTTTGGGTTCAGAGCCCTGGCCCCTGAACAATTGTGCGGGAATACCCTTAGGAACTGTGACACCCCTTGTGACACCCCTTAAAATAGTATAAGACCAGAGTTGAATAAGACTCCATTTTGTAAGCTACTGACTCCATTTTGTAATGGTAAGGCAGTCATGAAGTTTCAAAGCAGGCATGCATCTCTCCCAGCCAGGCATGCACAGCGAGCAAGCTGCCCCCCCACCTCCTCCCCTTTTCCGTCTCTGCAGTTGTTCAGTTCCCATGAGAGACCAGCTGCGAGAATGCAACAAACTTTACACTGTATCTTTTGTCTTCCGTCTCACTTCATCGACCCAGAAACAGCCCTGAGCAGGGGCCAGCGCAAAAGCCATCCGTCTCTATAAACCTGCCCCCACACCCAACAGACCCTGGCCATAAGGAACATAACCCCCATACACCTTAGGATAGAGTCAACAGTCAAAATTGGCCCTTGAGTCCGTTTGATCATTCACATCTTAAGGAGGACAGAGCCATCGTGCCTTTTCTGCATGCAAGATAATGTAAAACTAATAAATGGGACAATATGTATACGAGTGAACAATATAACATATATGTGTAACTAGAAGTTCTTATGTTAAGCTTTATAATGAAAGTGGGAAGTTTATTAACATATGGTAGACAGATGCTCATAGAAATAGATTGCAACAGAACGATGCATGACCAGTATAATACTGTACACACCAGCACTAAGCTACCTCATTTTCATAAGTTCAAATGTAAATATATGTACAATATTGTGTAAAGATAATACAGCAGCTAATCACTCTCGACAAGCCACAATCCATGCTAAGGCTGCACACACAGACCCCGAGCTATGAAATGCTTCTAATGAAAGATGAACTTTGATTCAAGCACACGTTCTAATTTCTTGATGAGTTATTTTGTTATGATGAGAGTGTTTAGCCAGACAGAAAATGTAGCCTACTTAAAACCAGTATGACCTGAATGCAACAAGGTAAGCCAAGTGTAAAAACCTGCATTTAAAATTGTGTTTTGAAGGCCCTGTTTCTTTGTGCAACGAGGAACCATGCCGCAACGAGGTTTTGTTTCTTCTCTACCCTTCATGATGTCAAAATAGATTAGCAGAGATTTAATGATGTATGGACATCTGATCACTAAACCCCCCATAATGGAATGTATGCCCATGATGGTATGTGTCTCCTGTGACCTAGTCTTTGGAGCTATGAATTTAGAATCCTCTTTGTTGTTGTTTGATGGACACCCGAGGCCATACAATGACCCCATGAGCTCTACCCCTTAGTCAGTATATCCTGAATTGTGTAAACAGGTCAAGCACAGTATTTAATGGATGAAGTTTAATCTATGGCCAGTAATAAATATCCTGCCTTTGAACCAGTGTTTAAGATACAGGTCTTTGAGCTTACCGGACAAACAGATTATGGTAGTGAATGAATGGGAGTGTGTGGCCACAAGGGCAACTGTCAAATAGTTATTTTAACAAAAGAAACATTACAAGTGTCGATTCTACGTACCAACTCGATGAGCCCAGCTGACCAATTAACCCAGGAAACGTCACCGTCTCACCACGTGCCCTCAGGCCAACCAAGTGCCTCCGACCCTATGGCACCTATAGGTGCCCACTCTTAGTGACCAATCCCAACTGTTCATGTGCCCCCTAGGCCTTCCCACAGCTTAATGACATTTTCATGTATAACAATGAATTGTAACATGTTTTCTGCAGAGCAGAGTAGATTCTGCTTGCCCTATTTTTTGATACCACCAGCACTTGGTCTTGGTCTCATTCCCTCCTGGGATGTGTATTTATTGACTCCATTGGGAGAATTAATTGTATTTTTAGGGCTTCTCACTTACAATATATTAGCCTGCATTTCAGGAACTGCTTGCAAAAGCACCTTGCACTGCATCAAAATGTTAGCAACACACCATTCCGCTATACAAAATCTTGTGCATAATCTATACTATGCAAAAAGTCCTGTTCTAGAACTACAAAATTTAAATAACATTCTCCTTTACGGAACAGCCAGAGAACTCCTTTGAGAAACAGAGCCCATCCAAAGTAAATACTTTGGAACTGAAGTTGACTTGGAAAATTCAGTAACTTCAGAAAACATTACCAAATAAATCACAAACAATAGCCTCCTTACAAACACATACAAAAAGAAATAGCTACGTTTCAAAACACATCTGCTGAAATACCAGACCAAGTATGTGTCCGTTGTCGTAGAACAAAAAGAGCACAATTGTAGATATGGCCCACAAAATAGAGGAACATGAAGAATCCCAATGTTTCCAGTTAGATTTATATCTACCAGCAGAAAATAAATACAACATAACTAACCCCTCAATAGTTTGCACGTACTGCAATACAAAGATTGACAATAACCAAATGCCATCACGTGCTATCACAAATAACTTTTACAAAAACTTAACTTAACTTAACTTGTATGAGAACATTATAATCCAAACACTGCACCCACTTCAAACTATAATACAAATTCGACCGAAAACAGCCAAATTGTCTCTGTCTGACTTACTAAAAGACATCTTTGGCAAGGTAGTATGCTTGCTGTGGGACCCTAAAGAAAATGTAGATAATCTAGGAGTACAATGACCATTAGATCAATCTTTGATTGTACTAGTTAATGGTGTACCAACAAAAGACAAACACATTTGGCAACAGCTAGTGGACTTAAAGTTAGACAAGTTAGACAAGCCCTACAAAAATAAACAATGAATACTACAAAGATATAAACATAGAGGAAAACATAAGAGAAAAAACATCAAAATAATTCAAGACTCACCAACAACTATCCAATTTGAACATGTAGATCCTTTTAGTGCAGCCAACACTTTGGAGCAGTATACAATGCATTCACTACACTGCAAAAACACCCTTTATGATGCATTAGAAACATATGAAATGCATCAAGCCAAAGGATCCCCAATAAGAATGTGGGAAAAAAGTGTAGAAGCACATTATTTTCCTCTACTCTTTCCTACAGCAAAAGGAGGAAGATATGATGAAAGGTCCACACAAATTAGTGCATCAAAATATTGCTCTGTAAGAATGTATTCTGAAGACCCCGGATTCAGACAAAATGTCCAAAGTGAACTAGTGACTCTATATTATGGAGTTGCACACACATTAAAAACAGGCTCTAACTTTTCAAACTTTCCGCTACCCAACTGCTTCAAAGGATAGAAGGCAAATACAATATTTTCCTCAACTCTTTCCTACAGGAAAAGTAGGAAGATTTGCTGAAAGAACAACACAAATAAGTGCATCAGAATATCCCTCTCCCAATGTCACCAAGAACTGGGACATGGTTCTGAATTTCCTCCCAAAAGACTATAATGCCCCCTACTGCCCACAGAAACTTCAAATTCTGGACATTGCTTGATCCGAATGACTATCCGAACTACAGCCTGCACAGTGGGTAGGGAGGGACAGGGTTGGAGGATAGTGGTGGGAGGTGTTCTCTCATTGTTTCTTTGTTCATTGTTGCCCGAAGAATTAATGAAAACAATACAAAAATAAAAAAGGATTATCCCTCTCTACGAGTGTATTCTGTAGACCCCAGATTCAGACAAGATGTATAATACGTTGTCCACTTCCTGTTCGAATGTGAACTTGAAACTCAATGTTATGCACTTGCACACACATTAAACACAGGCTCTAATTTTGTAGACATGTCCCCTACCCATCTGCTTCAAAAGATAAAAGACAGAGATGAAGTTTAGAAGTCAAGAATCACAAATCTCTTGGTAAACATGCATGATACAAAAGAATACTGGTTCTGCCATCATGCTGTTGTACGTTGTATGTTAAGGAACTTAGGCACACCCACATGGTTTGTTACTTTAAGTTGTGCTGCGTATGCATGGGATATTTGTACAACTTCTTATGCATTGCAAAACAAAATAAAGAGGGAATAGATATAAAAACACCCAGAGAACTCTGTCTTATTGACCCTGTCAATGTATCAAGGTACTTTCCCCATCGCTTCATTGCTATGCTGCATTTCATCTGCCACAAACTACCCCTCAGCTCAGAGATGTGCAACACTTCTTTTGGAGAAAAGAATATCAATCCAGAGGAGCACCACACATCCACATGCTTTTGTGGATAAAAGATGCTCCCAAATTTGGCCATGACAGTGATGCCACTATTTTACAGTTACACTACCTGCAAAATCCCTTCAGAAACAACACATAGTGACCTACGTACATAAATCTTATGCTTCCAAAAACATAAGTGCAGCAAATACTGCCAACATCTTTTACATTTTACAAGCTACCACCCTGCAGGACTCAAATACAACCTACCATATGGTCAATTCCTTCATATAAGAAGAAACTGCACAGAACAAGAAAAGTTTGAATACCACTCCAAACAACTGCAAACACGCCTCATTGAAAGAGGTTACCCCAAGAAATCTATAAAAACAGCGAAGAAAAGAGCTACAAACACAACAGATCCATCTGCCTTACAACCAAAGAAAAAAATCCAATCGATAGGATGGTATGTGTCACCACATACAACCCAATTAGCAACCTCACCAAGATTGCTATCAACCAACATTGGTACCTCATCAAAAACGAGGGCAAGCTTGCTAAAAAAACACTATTTGCTTTTAAAAAAAACAAAATCTTGAGAGAGACTCTGGTACACACTTTTTTGGAACCAGAAAAAGAAAGGAACACCCTATGGGATTTACCACCAGTAGGTGAACACTTCAGTTGTGGCCGATGTATTGCAAGTAAATAAACAAAAACAACCAAAACCTTTACCCACAAATACTTCCACTGGACCCTGAGAAACCACACCAATTGCAAAAGAAAATTCTTTATCTATGTCATCAGATGCCCTTGCGATTTGATATACATTGGAAAAACGATCAGACCCATAAACCAACGAGTCAACGAACACAGATCGTGCATCAAAAATGAAGTGGCTGACAAACCACTTGTTGAACATTTCAGGAAGAAGAAACACACCAATGAAGATTTCACGTGGACAATCTTACAACAACTGACTCCCCAAAAGAGAGGTGGGGACATCAATCTATCCCTTACAAAGCTAGAATAAGAATGAGTTCATAGGCTGGATACAGTAAAAAACAGACTGAATATACCAGTCGAATGGAAGCACTTTTGGAACTGATTCAGTTGCTCTACAGTACGAAATAAAGATAATCCACAACTGTCTAAATATACACATACAACTATATTTAGACATGCTTAAATGTGTACCTATTTGGTCAACTGACTGTACCAATAATACTTGTATAGGATACCAAGTATTATTCCTTCCCTGCAGCTCTCTGGCCGGCCTCTCTTGGCCCTCTTCCTGCTCCTACCTGCAAGGCAAAAAACCTTGGGGTCATCTTCGACTCCACACTCTCCTTCTCTCCTCACATTTCTGACGTTTCTAAGAAGTCACACTACCAGCTGCACCTCCTCAGAGGCATCCTTCCTTTCCTCTTCTTCCCCCAGAAGCTCACTGTCTCCAGAGCCCTGGTTCTCTCGAAGCTGGACTACTATAACAGCCTCTATCTAAATCTGCCTGCCTCTACTCTCCGCCCTCCGCAACTCATCCAGAACAGGACTGCGAGACTTGTCCTTGGCCTCAAGCTCAGGGACCGTATCTCTCCAGGACTGAAATCGCTACACTGGCTCCCTGTGGCTGCGAGGATTAAGTTGAAAACCCTCTGCATTGTCCACAAGGCCTTCTGGGGCCTGGGGCCAAATTACCTTCAACTCTCCCTTCCTAAATATCTTCCTTCTCAAGCACTTTGCTCTTCCGCCTCCAACGCCCTCAGGGTCAGCCGCTTCTCCAAGCAACGAGTTGGGGGGAGATCTCTCCCCGCAGCAGGGGTCTCCCTCTGGAACAGCCTTCCTGCCTCCCTGAAACTTGAGGAGAACCATCTCCAGTTCCGGAAGCAACTCAAAACCTTCCTCTTTGCTTCTGCTTTCTCTCTCCCTCTCCCCTGCTAAATCACTGAAACTGTACTGAATCAGCAACTGGGCCACTCACCAATCTCGGTCCTTGGCCCAGCCACTCTCCCCTGCACTGCCTTCCTGGCAACCCCTGCACTGCGGGACTGTCTCTGTATCCCTACAGCTCCCCTTCCCAGCACTTGTCTGCACTTATCTTGCACTTGCCACCAACTGGCCCTTATTATTTATCTTGTTCATTACTAACCCTGTACTGCACTTTCCCCTCTCCCTTCCCCCCTTGCACTTTTCCCGTCCCCCCTACCCATGCACTTGCGCGATCTGAATGACACCTGTAGGACCGTTGTCTGTCTCCCCTTGTTCCCCCTCCCTGCTTCGTCGCGCCTTGAAACACTTGTGTATAGGCGCGTTGCAAATGCCATATCATATCATATCATATCATACCAGATTACGCTGTACTATCACCACAATGTATTGATACCAGCGCTTAGAAATGTATGCTCAAAAGCTTTTTTCTTCATTTGTAAACTGTAATGCAAGACATTTACACCTGCATAGAGGCCATCTTGTGACTGCCGTGATCATTGCACAATATACACACACAACTGTACATTGAGATGATGACATATGTACCCGACAGATAGAACTCTCAGCCTTACTATTCATGTATGTACCATCAGACAATGCTGCAAGATATATATTTGCAAATGTATGTAACCTTTTCCTGGAACTGTTTATACCAGATCACAGCAATGTGCGCTCCTATGTTCATGTTTCCGTTTCCAACACGGTTTGGTAACACTTAGTTTGAAGTGATACCACATTCGCATAACATACTGTAAACACGCGGCCCATCCAGTTCTGTTAGCCGCACTAAATATGTCCAACAATATGTCACGTCTCTTTTGGACTACGTTACCCAGCAAACATCATGCTCGAGATAGCCGGCAACATTGATACTTCCTGTTTTGACATGACTAAGCATTCGCCCACCAATGGACGGGGCACCACATACACACCTCTCCTTCCATTGGCTAAGATCTTTCCACTCCGATTGGATTACAACAACCAGGAAGCTTCCAATCCCGGCCTTGTGCACTACAGCACACGCACACCCCCTTCCCATTGGATCACCCTTCATCCCTCGATTGGACGGGATGTAAAGGGGGGCGTTCCCTTTTTCCACAGCAATTTGTTTTTTTATTGCCTGGGCAACAGAAGCGTTTATACCGTTGCCCGATGAATTACTGATCACCGCAGCTTGTTTTTCAAGTAAGTAGAAATTTGTTTCCAGATTTGTTCGCGTCACCAGGCATTATTTCACAAAGCTCAAATCGATGCAGCATGTCCCTGCTAGACTGGACTGCACCTCTGTGGTCGCGTTGCACGTACCGCTTTTATTAAGTGCCACATCGGTTTTTTATTTCATTCCGTAGGCACTATAGACCCCTACACGCATTCCTGTGCACAGCATCTATTCATGCCACCCTGCACCAACCAACCGCAGCTACGTGATACAATACACTAACGGATAGATTGATACTCCACCATCCAAACACCAGCACGGTTGTCCCCCAAACGCTACCACCAGGGGATACTATGTATGCCTCACTGGCTTAGATCACTGAGGCACTTAATCACCAAAGCAGGTTTATCTGACCTCACAACTATTTCGGTCTTTTTCTCCCTCAGATTCGTGGCAACATCCCGCCATTTATTGACGTAGCCACACCCTGGCCGTCACTGGGCGCCAAGGTTACAGAGTGGGAACCCTGTTATCCCTACATCTTTAGGCTGTGTATCTATCACACCGCCTCACTGATGACCACCGACAGAAGCTGAGGGCTCATCTTTGACGTTTCACAGCCACTTTTATTCTGACGGTAAGGCTCCAATCATTGCACCATGTTTGATGCAATACAAACACAGACTAAGCCAATAAAAGGCACCTTGGAATGTATTTAGTAATACCCTATAGAGATCACACACCACCATTACAGCCTCTCCATTATGCCTTGACAGATATCACACGGACAGAGAGATTACCTCGCCCTAATCCTGAAGAAGGCCACCCCACCAACAAGCATCAACCAAACGCTACAGTTGGCCGAAACACTGCAGTGTCGGTATATGACACGACGTCTTGTCCCACTATCTTGTCTCACATGTTGTTGTGTGTTATGTTTTTTAGAGCCAGGGACCAACATTTGTCCTGGGTGACACCCATTCACCTACTTTTGACTATAAATGTATGATTTGTAAAGAGATTGTGTATTTTTGGGAGGAAATTCCCTCGATACTTGAGAGAGAGGTACTCAACAGTACCCCACATTGTGAAAGCAAAATACTGTCAGTTTCTGTGTTGTGGTTTAAGATGAGAATGTATTCAAATTAATAGTTTTTTGAAAAATTAAACTCATCTATTAAGAGAACTTGCTGTTCGATCTCACACCCTGATTTTCTGTGATACACAAATACATCCATAACACTACAATAGTATTTTTAAAAGCCAAGATAGTTAGAATACACCAGCAAGTATCTCATTACTTCAAAAATACCCTTCATTGCAAACAACTTCAAATACCACATCACAGCTCTTGTTACTGAAAAACGTTTTGTAAAGTCTCATATAGTTAGACTATGCCAACACGTATTTAACTTTTTCCCAATTACCCAATGATTATTTCATGTAAATACAACATCAGTGTTGCACACACTATTGCTGTAGCAAGAATAGTACATAGAATATACTATTTATGAGAGTCAAACAAGTAAATGTATATGTAAAATGTTATGCAATTAAAGCTCTTAAACTATCCTGCTTATTCAATAATACTGTTTTTTTTTTCACAGAACAAGAACCAGGTATTCCAGTTTTATTACTGTATGCAACTAAGTAACCATACCAAGTATAAAGAAATGCATATTCCATAAGCACTATCCTCAATTCTACTACAGTAATAAATACCATATACACTTCAATTATATCATACCACCATATTACAAATACGGTATGCTCCCCCTACATTACCTATAATTACTATACACATATTACGATAGTGTGTGTGTGGCCAGGGGCCAGATTCATGGGAGCATGCTCCCATGAATCTGGCCAGTGGCCACAATGACCACAATTCAATTAAAGCACACCTTCAAATAACAAGACTCACCCTGAACCCTCTGCAAGCCAAATGATCTCAGCTGACACCAAAAGTAAACACAGACTCAGCAGCATCGGCAAACCTTTTTTTCAACTATAAAACTATAAAACCAGCTCCATGTCAACTTTATTGCACTCCCCCATTGTTTTCAAACCCTCTTTTGGCCGCCATTGGTGGATCCAGCTTCCCAGTTAAGGCAGCTAAACTGAGGAACTCCTTGCCCCCTCTCTTAAGAGAAGACCAAATCTTTACTAAATTTAGACAGAACATGACCAATTGGTTGAAAGAGAACGACAAGTAAATCGCCATTCCGCAGCGGCCATTATCACGTAGATGCCAGTTTAAATATTTTTGCTATACTTTGTACTTGATGTGATGCACCTTGCGGGTCTCCTGCTCTTTCTCATTGTATACTTTTATGTATTTTCGACTCTTATTATTATGTATATAGTGAGCTTTGTAATTAGTCCTGCATGTACATTTATATGTCTTATATGATCCTACTATGTACTTCTTTTGCCCTTATGTAACCAAGCTGAGCGTATTCTTATGTCCTGCGTCCTGATACCCTCGGGTCTGGTGCGCACAATAGATAAATAAACGAACAAACAAACAAACAAATAACCCCAAATGTATTTTCCAGACTTTTTTCTCACCCAGCTGTCCACGGTCTGCGGAGATGTATGCGTACTCGGCTGCACCTGCAAACCCCTTCTTCACCTTATAAAAATAGCTCCATATCAAGTTTATTCCACTCCCCCACCCTTTCTATGCTCCCTTTCAGCCACCAAATGATCCCAAATGTGTTTTCCAGACTTTTTCCCCACTGCGCCATACGCAGACAAGGGTGGCTGTCCGTGGATCCAACATGGCAACCGTTTCAAATAACATGACGCAACTCATGTTTTTCACCATCCAATCAGCGGGTGCGTACGATGTCCACGAACAACATACCAACCCCTGATGGCCCAGACGTGTCTGCAGACAACGAATCGGGAAGTGAGTCCGCAGCCTGGACCCAGATAGCACTATTTGTTTGTACCTAGTTTTTGGCCATTTATTAAAAGATCTAATGGACAGATCTGCACCAAATTTACAAAAGCACGCTAGTGGAACCAAGTCACAGCTCCTGGGGCAAATTTGGTGAAAATCCATCCAGCGGTTTGGGCTGTAGGCACGAGCAGAAATGTATTTCCAGTGTATCTATGAGGATTTCCAAACATTTTGGGCCCCCCCACCCCTATACCTTTGCTCCCGCTAAATGGAAACACTTCAAACTTCGCTGAATCATTCTGAGGGGGCCATATACATTTCTTGCAGAATATGGTGATGATTCGTCGAGGGGGGGTCAAAGTTATAAGCTGCCCAAAAAGTGTTCTTTCTATGAGTTGAGCAACTTAACCATAACTACAGGTCCGCTACCGTTGGCCATGTAATATAGTTAAAAATGTGTGAGAATTGTGGAGCTTCCGCTTTGTCAGTGGTGTCTCTGCTGCTTCCTTACTTTACTCAGCACTGTAAACTTCAGGTACATTTTGCTTATGCATGCGTGTGCTTGTACCCTGATTGACTGTAACATCGCTTGGCAACATATCAAGCTTTCAGAAATGTAAATACACTTCATCTTGGTAACTCTGGTAAATTCTGTACACCAACGTTGACTTGTGCTTTGTTCTAATGAGCAAGGTCCTCGTCAGTTTCTTTACAGTTCTATTTATAAAGCATTGCTCTGCCGCCATGCCCATCTGATCTGTCAGTGACAAATGATAACTTCTGTTATTTTCTTTTACTGGGTGTATGCACGCACATGCCTGAGGAAGGACACTTAGGTGCAGCGCCACTCTCACGCTTCATCCGTTTGGAAGAAAGTGCCCCATGGTGCAGCGCTGCTCTTGTCCATAGACAACAGATGGAGAGTGTTCTGCTGCCCCTTTAAGGGCTTCAGCACGGGGCGGAGTGACGTTGCACTCCGCTGCGTGCCTTTAAATAAAGGGGTCGTACCCCAACGGTCAGAGCGACCAGGGAGTCTGAAATGAACAGACGTCTCTGGTGTGAGTCTGTGGTGATGGGGGCTCATGGGATTTTGCGGGGCCTCAGAGTGCCCCACAACAGAGAGGATAGACAAGCTTCTTCCCAAATATTCTGCTAAACTATGACTCCAAGCAGGTAAGTTTGATGGTTTTATTCAGCACACTCCAACTACTGCCACCACCTTCTGATCCCTTCCCTTATCTTCCATTCTGGCATTACAGTACTGCTATGTTCTTCTTGCATCACTCCGTAAACATTTTAAATGCCATGCATATCACAACAACATGCCATGCACTTGACTGCTAGATTTGTTCATGCTTAACATATGTCTAGAGTGCTCAAAATGAGCTCCATTTCCAGAAACAGCTCCTGATTCACACAGTTCCCTGTAACTCCCGTCCTCTTTCATCCACTTGTGGGATGAGCTGTAAGATGCTTAATTGTTCAAGCTTTTGCATATCATGTCTCGGGAGGACAGCTCATCAGCAACATGCTCGCCTTGGAAGCAAAACGACATGGAGCAACACAAGTTTGATCCCGGGTCCGCACTTCGAAACCTGTGGGTATTAAGCATGTTATAAATAACCTATCATATTATCATATAATATCATGTAGGGCATAACAAGGATCATGCATAGTGTTTGGGGTTTGGGCAAATCGAAAATAAATTAAATTCAGTCTATGCAACAGGGCACACTCTGCTAGGTGCAAGATTCAGACCCTCCCCTCGTTCATATTCAGGTAAAGTTGTAGTTTCTTGATTTTTGCGGGGTCCTGTCAGAGGAGGCAGGCTTGGCCCTCAATGGGCTATACAAGATGTACTTGCACACTTACGTCTCTCAGCAAACCTTTTCTCCACATTACTGCCACAGTATTCATGGTCAGACCCGGTTTTTGATCTGTAGCCCACTGGAGTCTTTAGATAATTTTTCCTGTGGTGTTCAAGGGGTCAAAACCTTACATTTTGGAAAAGATGATCAGAGACAGTAGGGTCCCAATTTCTAGGATGTGGGATTTCCGAAACTCTGACAATTCTGGCGTGGGACAAGCAGATGTGCATTGTGCTGAGACACCAGGCTGCGCCACACGTGTGAGCCTCTGTCTCTCTAGGAATGAGGCTTAATAATTAAGACCTGAAGACCCGTGGATGATTGGCTCAGTTTATGTCTTCCATCTTCCTATTTTAGCCATATCTACTCTGCCCAGTTTGGAGCAGATATCCAAATGGGGAACACCCAAATCTAAGGGTCGAATTGGAACGAGGTGAATCTACCCTTTACCTCACCTGGGGTATGCATAAAGGGGTGGGTGGCAATCTTTGGACCAATGGTTACCCCAATTCCATCACCCCAATCCTCCAGTATTGGACTTCAATCATGACAATGACTCAATCAAAAGCGTGTTACACTGGGACACAAATCCAACCGCAGCCTTACTCTTCTTGGATGTTCCGATCTAAACATATCAGGTGCTTCTCTAAAAATGTTGATAGACTACTTTATTTTCTGCAGTCTTTATGTTTAGAACAATATTGAAATCTGTCTTTAGGAACATAGATAAACATCACAATCACTTTCCAGTCAGTACAGTAAGGAAGTTAAAGTCTAAGTAAGGAAGTTAAAGTCAAAGTATTGTTTTATTGCCACACTGTTCGTCCATATACTTCCAGCTGTGTATCTGCGCTTCAGTATTGTCTTCAGTGCATAGAGATGTACAAAGTGCTGTAATATGTACTGCTAAATTCCCTGCATGGCACACAGTGGAATTTGCTGGTAACTAGTTTAGAGGAGCTTTGACAAGATCTACACCAGAATTTCTCACACTTTTATAATTGCACAATATAAATTGAAAAATTGAAGCCGTGTGTGCAGTAGAAAAGAAGTAAAGAATAGAATGGGTGCATAGGAGAAAGATCATTCTTATTTTGAAGTTGTAATTGTATCTGTATTCTAAAAGCTATTAAGATCCAAGAATCAGGTGTATTATAGTCATAGTAACACAGCTCTGTACAGTATTTGCTAATGGCAAGAGAAATTGATCAAAAAAGTTAGTATTCGCACGTATGCTGCTGCTGCTATAACACAACTTTAACCAGTATTGTAGGAACACAAGGAGAAAACGGGAAAAGATAGGCGATTAAACAGGTGTTGAGAAGCAATGTGTCAAGGCATATTGTGACCTACTATGAATGGCTGCAGATAAAGGTCCGGCCGATACCACACATTGTAGGTTGGATTGCTTCTGGGTCATTCAAATACAGCACTTGTTTTAGGGTGTAAAAGAAAAGACCTCGATTAAAACAAACTCTGA
Organism: Ambystoma mexicanum; assembly: GCF_040938575.1. NCBI lineage: Eukaryota > Metazoa > Chordata > Amphibia > Caudata > Ambystomatidae > Ambystoma > Ambystoma mexicanum. Next base: position 928,850,980 of record NC_090921.1, on the reverse strand, counting down.
TTCCTTGCACAAGGCTTAATATCTGTGATGGAGAGAAGCAGCCAGGGGTCTGCAAAGACACTCCTGTGCATCGATCGTCAGCCTGTGCCGGCCCTACGCTAGGGACAAGCAGCAATAAATGAGACAGCCAGAGTTTCAAGACCATCCGTTAGACGATGTCTTCAAGAATCCGGGGTGCACCCTGTAATGCCTCTGCCACTAGTGCTATGCACTCGTGTCAAATATTCTGTAATTTTGACGGAAATTGAGTGCACAAGTAATGCGTTATGGCTACTGCAAAGTGCAGAATGGAGCTTTCTTCCTCAATTGTGTGTGCCATTGCCTTAATCAAGTGAGAGAAAATGCAAGTGAATCGGAGCCAATATCGTTGAGTCAACGTATTTCACTAAATAACCACACCTGGGGCCCTTTTACGAAGCTTTGCATCAGTGCAAGTTCAATTATCACTCAGGCAAAAACTGGCCCTGTGCAAACAAAAGAAAAAACATTCTTTCAGCGAAGTTTTGAACCAGGGCAAAGCACTACCGATGTGGGAACCTTTGCCCTTGTGACGAAGCACATGCCAGCACCAACTCTTTTAACAGGGCAACCATTGTTAATCCGGTTAGGGAATTACAACAAGCACTGAATAAAGCCATGTACGGGCAATAACAGGAGGGAATCACAGGGGAAACTTAAATCCAATGACTGGGAACAGACAAACACTACCATTATAAACCTACAAGTTCCCCTTTCGCTGCCAGTCAAGTTTCAAATAAAGATATGTATTTGTGTGTAGCAAAACCCTACGCCATGTAGGTAGTACTTGGAGAAGGCGGACCCTTACGGAGGTAAGAGACAGACACAAGAGCTGAAAGCAACATTCTAGGACTCCAACAATAACTGAAGGCTGACTACAGCAGCAGCAGTAGCAGCAGTAACAGTAGTCACAGGAGCAGCGAAAGCAGAACAATTGAGAAGAAATGCAGGGAAGGAACTAACACCCATGAATGAACCGACCACGATGTAATCGGTTCACGGTACAGGTGGGAGACAAAACACTACAGAAAGGTGAGCCCTTCAGACAGAAAATGTGTCTGTCCAGGAAGCAGAGGGACAGCATTACAGAGGCACTGGGTGGGTGGGGAGTGAACTCTGGGGATTGGAGGTGACACTGTCTACGGGGGAATAGGGCTGACTCCAATCCACAAAGAAACACCTCAACAAACATCAGTTAACAAATTGTTGCAGTAAGTAGTGCTGTGCAGGAGAGTAAACCCACCGTACTGGGAAGCCAATGAAGAGAATAAAGAGAAGCACAAGGAGAGTGCTTCTCTTCCTCATCCCAGTGAATGGCAGGAGAGCAAAGCACCAAAGCCGGGGAAGAGAACAGTATCTTCAAGAGAAGAGGTGAAACCATAAACAAGCAAAGGGGATTTTTTTGTTCTTGCTATTAGCTCTCTAACCTGGAAGCTGGGGTTTGTCGAATAAAAACTCTGTGGCCACTGGAATTATTGGAGACTATTATTTTGCCCCACTTTCTCGCCAGCAAGATGGGAATTTTTCTTTTTTAGATTGAAATCACAAAAGACTCTCATTACTTTAAAGGGATTATCCATGCACAGTTGTTTTATATTATTAGTTTTAGGGACAGTTGTAGGTTTTTGGATATGACGGTGAGTATTTCGGACTGCCTGACAGTCTCACTAGTTTCCTTTAAGGCAGGGAAACACCTCTTAGCTTTAGGGATAACAAGGCATTTTTCCAACTCCCTCTCCAATTAATAAAAGAAAATACAGTAAACCATGCCACCATTGTGTCTGAGTCTTACTTCTGATCCCTTACACCTGGTACAAAAATGGATTGAAAGAATGTGTTTTTAGCATAAGGTCAATTTTGGACCCCAAAGAATCGTCAAAGAGCTCCAGACCATTCTCCAATGTTATAACTGCACTGGGGCTGATATGAACCAATGAATGTGGATTCAGAGATTAGTACAACAGAGTCAGTAACCACATGAAGACCCAGCAGCAGGGAATGAATTCGAGCAATCTTGAGACAGACGGGTAACTGCAATCTCAGAAAGATAGCAGTGAAATCAATAAGTGCAAACACAATCAAGGGGAGTCACCAGTTGTTTATCTGGACCATTTGAAAACAGTATTCACCCTGCATTAAGAGGTAGTCAAACCACATGAAACTGCCAAGGCTCTAATCAATGCATTTGTTACATAGCTGTAATCAAAGCTCCAAGGACATTTATAGATGATTTGCAGCAGATGACAAAATAAATCTCTATCTAAACTGGTGCCACTGTCAAACCACTGCCACTTGTCAAGAACAACAGAAAGAGAACAGAGAGGCATACTTATGTCGTTACAGCTACACAATCTTCAGGGGGGTGTGGTGGCTCCTCCAGTGAGGAGGGGTAATTCAGAGGGGGTTTTAGAAGGTGAGGACGGGTTATGGCAGCAGTACTTCTGAGGATGGTCAGACAGGGGAGTTATGCATTCCCAAGCAACATGCAATTATTGTAAGAAGGAGGGTCACTGCAAGAATGAATGTGTGCAAAGACAACAACAGAATAATCCACCTGAAACCCCCAGAACAGGACATACATCCCATAATTCCTAATCCCAATGCTGCAATGTTCAGACCCAACAAGTCAGCACCCACACAATCAAATGAGGAACAAGAGTGAGACAGCCAGAGAGGAGAACTCACCATAAACTTCATAATCATTATAGATCATGCTAGCCTACATGTTCAGTGTGAAGCCAGTGGACAAGATATTTTGGGGCAGATTCTCAAAAAGTAGCATAAAGGAAAGGGAATGCACTATTTTCATTTGCACTGCTTTCAGGTGTTCTCCGGTCACAGTATTCTCAAAGGTGACCGGAGCATTTTCGAACGGGCTGGGCAGTGAAGCAAATATTCTGCTGTCCAGCCACTTTGCATACATGCTCCAGAAACTCATGTATGACAGCCTCACAAAAATGTCTTTGTGTAATGCTTGAAAAAAAAAAAATCCAACTCTGTTTGTGAGGTGGAAATGCAAGTGTGACAGCCGTATTTTAAACTGAGGCTGTCACATTTCAAAAATAAATTATGACAGGGTCTGACATGACCCTTAGATGAATTGCACCTCCCCCTGTGCTTGTTCCCACATGCATTCTCATTTCTGGGCATTTAAAGGCACAGCCCCTTTTTGAATTCGGGATGCACTTTTAAATGCATTCAAATGCCCCTATATGCAAAAAATGTGCAAAAGATTGAAAAAAAGGACAACTGAATACATGTATCGAAGATGCTCTCATTCAGATGTCCTTTGAGAATAGGCCTGTTTCTTGTTTGTAGTGCATTAAAGGAGAGGTTCTAGAGCATCTCATCACTTGCATAACGGTTTTGAGAAAAAGTCTCTTAGGGCCTCATTACGACCCAGGCGGACTTCGCGGTGCTAAATGCACCGCGAAGCATGGCGGAAAGCCGCCGATAGCGCCATGGGGGTTGGCGGATTTACCGCCCCATTCCGACCTCGGCGGAGCGGTAAATCCCCAATCCCCATTCTGCCCTTCCCCATTCCCATTTTTGCCCCATAGGGTATAATGGGAGTGGGGAAGGAGTTAATTACGCCACCGTAAAATACGGTGGCGTAATTAACAACGAGGTCCCGTAGCGCCATGGTTTTCTCCGGCTGGTAAAACCAGGCGGAGAAAACCTCCATGGCGCTACGGGAACTCGTAGTATGGCGGAGAGGTACGCCATGCACTACGCTGGCGTAATACCCTCTCCGCCAGGGTCCTAATGAGGCCCTTAGTGTTTAGTTGACACTGGAGCTAGCAGAGCAGCTATCTGTTCCAACTGTTTAGCAGCCTTCCCTTTGTGGAATTACACATTCACCTCTAGTGTGATACCATAGGTTTAATAATTCTCACTGATATAGACCCATCCCGGAATTCCGGGCAAGAATTATTTATTTGAATACTTATTTATTTAAGTAAAATGAATGCCAAATCCAAGGCGGTCTCCAACTTTGCGCAGGGGAAGACCCCACAATGGTGCTCAATCACAGACATCTTATACTCATCCTTGCTTTTATCTCAAACAAAGGCAGCTTATCTATAAAAAAGAAATCATCCCGCCTGGTAAAATCTCACTATTGTCAATAGACACATAAACTACCATTTCTTCTATGATTGTTTCTTTCTCAGCAACACTATGTACCTCAATGATATCATTGCTGCTTATCAGCCAGTGTGTTGACATGCATTTATATAGCATTTTTATCAACCATTAAAACATTCTTGATAAAGGTTTAATTTTTTCTAATATGAAAACAGGAATGGTATCATAGAAAGGTTGGTTCGACACCTGACATTTAAATGCACATATTAATTCCACTCCCCCCCCACACGTACGTATGAGGTTGTGAATGTTTAAGCTACGTGCAGGTGGTTTAAATATGGGCAAGAACACATTACATCTGATTCCTACAGGTTTGGATTTGCTGCTACTGGAAAGCCTCAAACCTTCCACATTTGAGCACTACCGCCCCATCTAGGCCACCAAACCACACAACCAGAGAAACCATAACAGACACAAAGCACCTTCTATCCACAACTGTCACTCGTGGATCTCGGGGGTGCCACCCCCATGCATATGCTCTCCCTATATTGACTGGCATGTAGTCGAACTGCACCAGACGAGGACTAGCTAACCTTTGCATATAGTCATTCCAAACAGCATTTGACATATAGAGCAACCGGGTTGGGTAACACCCACACACACACAGTCACAAACAAACTAAAAACACACCATGACAACAACCGTGCACGGTAGGATTACAGTCATAAAAAACCTCATAAACCCCAGTTTGTTGACTATACAAACTGTGCCATGAGATGTCCAAGTCCTGAGAAAGGCTCCAACACCTCAACACAAACAAGATGAACCTCCGGCGGCAAGATGGAAAGGACATACAAATTATGCTGCATTCTCAAGAAAACGCCAAGCGTTTATTTGGCCTTCTCAATGTCAACAGAAAGGGAAGAACAATAGATGAGCTAATTACATGGGATGGCAGGGCTAAACTCTCACCCAAATTGCTAGCCACTCCCTGAGAGACAGGCTGTAGCCATCTCAGTTCCGAAATGTCTCCATCCAGATCAACTACTGGAAAATATTGGTGCAACACATACAGAGGCCAGCTAGTGAGACCTCAAGAAACTATGCAACATGTTTAGCTGTGGTGACTGACCAAGGCTGAAGGCCATGGCTAGTGGTCCCAAAAGAAAACTGGTGGTATAACATGCATAGTGGCCACGGCAGAAGACCATGACTAGTGGTTCTCAGGAAACCAAGGTATAGCAAACTCCTTGAAAATCAGTGAAAAAACATTTGAAAAGAGAGAGTTAAGGTGATCTGATTTAATGCAACAAAATCCCTCAAATTCAGCACACGCATTTCAAACAAGTACATCTCGGAGTAGAAAATGCATCACATGCATCAAGCAGTGATAGGAGGTAATGAACAGGACAGGGCCAGGGTGGAAAAAAGCAATTGAGTGGGGTCCATGGAAAGAGGATGGGGCACTTGGAGAGTGCCTGTAAGGACCAGAATGAGTTTGGGATTTTTTAGCGTTATCAGGGGAATACCAACGGAATTCCACAGGAATGAGTTGTTAAATGCTGCTGAATGTGCAGTTTGGAGCTATTATTGAGGTAATAGGGAGAGTGTGAAAAATAAATCTACACCTGCTGAAATCACATTTCCTAAGCAGGGGGTTAAGGGTCTCTGTGCTGAAGGTCATGGTCAGTGGGCTCAGAAGAAACCTATTGGTGCAAGATGTACAGTGACTACAACCAAAGGCCGCAACCACTGGCCATGGCCGAAGTCCATGGCTAGTGGGCCCCAAGAAACCTATTGGTGCAACATGTACACTGTCAATGGCCCAAGGCTGTGGCCATTGGCCATGACCTAAGGCATGGCTAGTGGTCCCAAAGAAACCTATCGGTTGAACATGTACAGTGGCGGACGTGGACAATGCCCATAGCTGAAGGTCATTGTGAGTTGACCCCAAAGAAACATATTGGTGCAACATGCACAGTCACCACAGCTGAAGCCGTGGCTAGCGGGCTATGAAAAAAATAAAATTAAAAAAATATATATATAGTATAACAAAACCCTTGAAATTAGAGAAATATCTTTAGTTAGGAGACAATTAAGGTGATCCAATTTAACGCAAGCAATACATAGGAACAAAACCTTTAAAATTCAAAGTGAAACATGGTTTGGTTAAGAGAGAGTTGAAGTTATCTGATTTAATGCAACAAAACCCCTGAAATTCAACAATTGCATTTTGAGCAAGTCCACCTGAACTATGTGCCCCCTGTTACACAGTGTATGACCACAATGATGGCGTCACATATGACATCACTGATGACATCATGGTGGAGTGGACTCAGCCAAAGAGTGGGCAAGGGGCTAGGACAGCACACGATTTAATGGGGAATCCTCTCTCCATGCCATGCCAGTAATAGTCGGAAATGGAAGTGATTTATTAACACACTTTTATTGCTGCTTTCCTGGTCTTTGAAAGTCGGAGGGTGAAGAAGTAAAAATCTGAAATACTAAGTCAAAGGTACACTTTGGCTGCATGTAAACATACAGTTTAATGCAGTTAATAACTGTGGAACATCATTTACACAAGGAATGTGGTGTGGTTAACCTATACATCGCACCCAAGTATCTGTGGCAGTTTGACTGCTTGGGAAATTCACAGAATGTATTAATGTATTAATGTATAGCGGTCTAGTAGTCCACACCCATGTTTATAACAATGTTGACAGGGGATGGAGGTCAGCCATCTACATGATGGAGGCGGCCCCCTCTGGCACGGGCCCTGCTGCAAAGAAATTACAACAATGTTAAAGCTGTAGCACCTGTGGCTCTGGTAATATATGCACTCCAGAGCAAGTGCGTGTGTGCTCCCTCAGTATGGGAGATGAATCCCCTTTTGGGATATGTTTTGCCTTCCCGCATATTAACGTTGGAATGTATGAGTTACCTACACACATCCCACTATACACCAAAATTCCAGTAACCCAAGAGTGTGACATGATGAGAGATTCTTGACTTACCTGTTACTTTTTGTGACCTGGTGTGTCCTTGACTGGCATCTCTTTTTTATGCTATACAATACCAATACAGTGTTGTGAATATTGAGCATGTCAAATAATTGCATGCTGGTAAAGCAATTGTACCCTCAATGAATCTGCCATGCAATTCACAGAAAATAATCTTCAGTGACTGTGTGTAATGGTAGTTTGGCCAGGCTGGTCTCCCCTCTGATAAAAAGTCTAATACTATTTGAGCTGGTATTCGGAGTGAGAATAATGTGAAGACAGTGCTACAGTTGAGATGAATCGGCTTTCCCCAATAATGCTGCATTGGCACTTCAAGAAGACATGTTGGTGATGTTGGTGATATAGTAATGATCTTTATTTCGGAAGATAATATTCCCTAAAAGAAATTACAATAAAAATACATGTAGAATATTAAAACAATCGCCCCTTGAAATTTGTGTACCCTTTCCTTACTACAATTAATTCTTAAAATATTTAAATACATATTTAAAATGCAGTCCAATCCCTGTAGAAACATGCATTATTGTTTGTCCTTTTCTATGTATACATGTGACAGTCTTTACTTTCTAATTAGACGGCCACGTTAGTGGCCGTGTAGTTATGGTTAAGTTGCTAATCCCATAGGAAGAGCACTTTTTGGGCGGTTTATAACTTCGCTCCCCCTGGACGAATTCATACCAAACCTTGCAAAAAAAGTATATGGCCCACTCTGAATCTTTTTGGAGAGGTGAGGTTTGGTCCGGGGGGGGCAAGGTTATAGGGGGGTCCCAAAACTTCTTTTTTTGCCATAGACTGAATGGAGAAAAAACTTTGCACATGCCTGCAGACCAAACCGCTGGACGGATTTTCACCATATTTGCAGCAGGAGCAGCGGCTTGGTTCCAAACGCGTGGTTTTGTAAATTTGGTGAAAATCCGTCTGTTAGTTTTTTTTTAAATGACCAAAAAGTAGGTCACAAACAATTAGTGATATTTATGTCCACTCTGCGGACACACTTCCCTGTTCGCTCCGCGGGCAGGACACCGATTGGCTAATCGGCTGGCGTCATGTAGGCGGACATGAGACGTGTCCCCTGATTGGATGGTGAAGAGCGTGAAGTGCATCAGATTTTTTTAAACACCTGCCATGCTTGGTGTCCGCGGACATCGCGGTATAAACATATTGCAAAACACAACATTGCACTTGTCAAACTTAGCAAATAATCTGTGGGGAGGTGAGGGGTGATGAGGATAGGATGGGATATTGCTGCAAGAAGCAAAATATTTGTGTTTTTTTGTTGCGAAAGTGCGAACAGTTAGGATGTTTTTGAACAGTCCTGTGGAGGACCGGAAGAAGTGGTTGATTGACTTACAATCTACCATCTGTGTTGTCACTGAAATAAGATCAACTTGAAAATTAGTGAAGGTTGCAGTCTAAAAGCACTGTGCAGAGAAGTGATACAGTACCCACTGCTAAGGGGTAAGGAAACTTTGCAATGACGCTTGATGTTTATAAATTGATGTTGTTGTGCTACACCCAGAGCACGGCAAAGACAGGGCTATTCGTGTCTGTGTTAAAATGTAAATAAAGTAATAATGGAGTCAGACTGACGCCCCCTACAGTAGGCACCTCAGGCAGCCTCCTGCACTGCCTGATGCAAAGACCGCCCTCCACATGCATGAGAATTACAATTTTCATGGATGCGGTGTGGCAAGTTGTTGCAAAGTAATAATGTATTTTAATTCTGAGTGAAGGTCACCTGCTTTGAATTTTTGCTTGAAAGCTCAGGAAGCCCATGCATCGGACACACAGTATAAGGTTCAATTGCTTTTTGACCTTGAGACAAAGGGACCATTCCGAAAGGAATTGAATGAAGGAGGGTTGTTATAATGTAAAATATGATAAGGTTATGTATTTAAAAAGTGGAATAAGGAACATGTAAATTCAGTTTATGAAAAATTGTTGGTGCGAACGGAGTCTGTCTTACGGTCTGAGTTACGCCAAGAGAATGGAAATGGTGAATGTAAAGTCTAATTTTGGATGATTTTATACTCGAATGAGCATCAATTTATCATTATCTGAGCATTATTTGTGGCTTACATTGTAGTTGTTTGTTCTGTGTGGCATATTACAATGAAACGCAAGTATAACCTTTGTGTGTAATGTTCTTTTTACCGTCCAGATGGGCAGGCCAGCATTGATATGCATGTAGACCACTGCTCAGTTATGCTAATATTTCATTAAAATGCCATGTATGAGCACATAGAATTGTAGTGTCAGCTTTCATATCCCGTTTAGAGTTGATCATACTACATAGCAATCTTATCGGAAGCAAATTGTAATAAAGATCGGCTAGTAAGACATATTTCTATTATGTTTCCGAAACAGGTACATTTTGCCATTTTGTGATTGTCGTAGATTCCAAATGCCAACTGATGGATTTTTTAATCAGCAGCTCCTGCTACTTGTGAACAACTGGATGTGTTTAACCGTTTTTTGGGACTATCGGCAAGGGTAGATATGCCCTTACACTGTACTAGCGATTAGGAGCAACATAACATCCTTTACGGTGGTCTAGCCTCAAGTTGATGCACAAGCCCTGGAATTCACTGTGCGACCCAAGCGCTTCTTTTATCCAAAACGAACACCTTGTGTACGCAAAAAGAACAACGCGTGACTCACGATAAACATTTTGGATTGCAGGCGAAGAAAGACATTTCAAATTTGATTGAATATGACAATAGTCGGATGTTGTCGGAGCGTTTATTATGAAATAAAAGTACTTTACAAATTGTACAGTCTTGTTGTTTCTTTTTAAAGTACGATTTAGTATTCTGAATTGTGCCGTGCTGTGTTGTGAGAAGTTGTGTGTTGATTTTCGGGTTCTGTGTCATGTCACGTAGGTGATGACTGGGCGCATTTGGGTACGCTGCTCAGGAACATCACAGAGAAAGGTGGACAATATCACTAGGTTTGGTGATGTGAGGCTCAGGGGCGGGGCAGGTGATTTAGTGCTGTCAGGGCAGTTCATCTTAGGCCAGTGGTCTTCAATTTTTTTTGGCCAGGGGCCCCCCTGAGCAAAATTTGGGCAGGTCGGGACCCCCCAGAAATGCCAAATGCTCAGTATATATTGCGCTACGTCACCTGCTCCCATCACAGTCACTGGGCTCCCTCATCCCACTCCTACCCAATCCCTGGTCTCTCTGCATCCCATCACACACCCTGGACTTTCCCCACTCTGTTCCCACCACTATCCCATGGTTCCCACCCATTGTGCTCCCACCATAGTACATGGGTTCCACCCATCGCGTTTCCAACCCAGTCTGAGGGCCAGTGGCGGCTGGTGATTTTTTTAAGTGTAGAGGCATAACTATTTCTCCAAAAAATGCCATAGCGACTGAGCATAGTGAGGGAGACAGAACCAATATAGGGGGGCTTGGGGGGGTTTCCCCCTGTGAATGTTTTTTAAATAATGGGTTAAAATGTTGCATTGTAGAGCATACTTTTAACAATATAATGGGTAAATAGCCAAACAGTTTTCAATTGGTGCTGGGGGTCGAGGGGGCATGCATGACATTTTTTACTGGACATCTATAATAGATGTCCAGTAAAATGATACCATCCCTGTCCCCTTAGCCCCACTGGGCCTAACACAATCAACATGATTACGTGTGCATGCAAGGCGCTGCACATTTATACAGCAATCACTCTATC